>NC_088908.1:7762269-13381776 GCF_037157495.1 Lathamus discolor | reverse complement strand
TCAGATATAACTGATTAAAGATTTCTTCTGTTTCAGGGAGGTCATCCTGTTAGCTTTAATGCTGAATTAAAGATAAACTCAAAACTGCAATTATTTGATTGTTTTTAACTCTAAATTCCATTTTGCCTTCTTTAAATTTTGCTTCTCGACCTAATAAAGATTTTCGAGAGTATGGCGTGCCTAAAAATTTGCGCACTCGTATTTGTTTTCCCAATTTGTACTTTAAAGGTTTCAGAAAGAATGCCTCCCTTTTCTTTTCTTTTTTTTTCTCTCTTTTTCTTGGTGGCCAGTAGCTCCCACGTGTGTAATTCATTCTTTTCTTTCCGGTTTAATAGCAAATAAGTTGCTCCTGTATCCATTAAATTCAACTTTATTTCCTCTAGTCCTTTATCTTAATTTAATCAGTGGATCTCCTAGTGTAGATTCCCCAGGTCCCGTTCAGTCTAGTTCCAATTCAGTCACTGGAGCTCCCCATGTCCCTTCCTCCAGGGCAGCCTCACTTCCAAAGTTCAAACTCTCCATACCAAGAATACCAATCCAGTTCCTCAGAAGAGCACTCTCTTCCACCTCCGTCCGCCATTCCTCCTCCACCAGTTTCAATGCAAGTGCCACATCTTGCATCTGGGGAAGAACAACCCCATGTACCAGTACAGGTTGGGGGGTGACCTGCTGGAAAGTAGTGAAGGGGAAAGGGACCTGGGGGTCCTGGTGGATAGGAGGATGACCATGAGCCAGCAATGTGCTCTTGTGGCCAAGAAGGCAAATGGCATCTTAGGGTGCATTAGAAAGGGAGTGGTTAGTAGGTCAAGAGAGGTTCTCCTCCCCCTCTACTCAGCCTTGGTGAGGCCGCATCTGGAATATTGCGTCCAGTTCTGGGCCCCTCTGTTCAAGAAGGACAGGGAATTGCTTGAAGGAGTCCAGCGCAGAGCCACAAAGATGATTAAGGGAGTGGAACATCTCCCTTATGAGGAGAGGCTGAGGGAGCTGGGTCTCTTTAGCTTGCAAAAGAGGAGACTGAGGGGTGACCTCATCAATGTTTACAAATATGTAAAGGGTAGGTGTCAGGATGATGGAGCTAGGCTTTTTTCAGTGATATCCAGTGATAGGACAAGGGGCAATGAGTGTAAACTGGAACATAGGAAGTTCCACGTTAACATCAGGAAGAACTTCTTTACTGTAAGAGTGACAGAGCACTGGAACAGGTTGCCCAGGGGGGTTGTGGAGTCTCCTACACTGGAGATATTCAAGGCCCGCCTGGACAAGTTCCTGTGTGATGTACTGTAGGTTACCCTGCTCTTGCAGGGGGGTTGGACTAGATGATCTTTTTAGGTCCCTTCCAACCCTTGGGATTCTGTGATTCTGTGATTCTGTGATCCGTGGCTATAGCACGGCTGAGCTTTTTTTCTACCTGTTCCCAATTCCTATACTCACTTCATGCTTCCTCCTTCACTCCGGTTCACATTTATTCAGCAAAACCTCAGTCATAGAATCATAGAATAGTTATGGTTGGGAAGGACCTCAAGATCATCTAGTTCCAACCCCCCCGGCATGGGCAGGGTCACCTCACACTAAACCATCCCACACAAGGCCTCATCCAACCTGGCCTTGAACACTGCCAGGGATGGAGCAATTTTTTTTTTTTTTTTTTTTTTTTGCACACTACTGGAATCTATACTGTGGGTTTTAAATACTAAGAGGTGGGAAGAAAAATGTAGTGGCTCAGTTCTTCCCCAAATAAGTGATGGCAAATGACTGTACAATGAGCTCCTGAGCTTGTATGTGCAGAGAGGAATTTAGCCTTGCAGAAAAGCTCCTGCTGATCATGTTTAGCTCACAGTGAGCTTTAAACTGCGACACAAACATTGCTGTCACTCCTCACTTTATCTCCTAAAAGTGCATTTGAAACCATCGTTTCTGGTGCGCTCATTCATTTCGAGAGGAATTGTGACAGGGGAGGACGAGCTCTTGGACTCTAATCCCACAGCTGAAAGGCCAGCAGGGAAAATCCTGCTGGGCATCTTCAGCACACAGTGAGCTTTGCAACTCTGAAACACACATTGCTGTCACCTCTCACTTTCCTACCTGAAACTCCAATTGAATCCTACATCTCCTGTGCTTGCTTTGTGAGCAGTAGCAGAATATAGCACTTACGTTTGGACTCTGCTGAAACAGAGGAAGAGACAGTCCAGAAAGATCCCACTGATCATCTTCAGTGCACAGCGAGCTTTACAACTCTGCAACACACATTGCGGTCAGTCCTAACTTTCCCTGCCTGAAAGACGAACTGATTCCACCATCTCTGTGCCCGCTCTCTGCTGAGCAGCAACAGGGAGACTATAGCAGGAATGTTTAGACTGGGCTAAAACAGCAGAAGAGCCTTGCAAAAAAGCTCCTGCTGATCATGTTTAGCACACAGTGAGCTTTGAGGCTGTGACACAAACACTGCTGTCACTCCTCACTTTATCTCCTAAAAGTGCATTTGAGTCCAACGTTTTTGGTGCCCTCTCTCGTTTCAAGAGCAGATGTGACAGGGGAGGACGAGCGCTTGGACTCTAATCCCACAGCCGAAGGGCCAGCAGGGAAACTCCTGCTGGGCGTCCTCAGCACACAGTGAGCTTTGCAACTCTGCAACACACATTGCTGTCACTCCTCCTTTTTGCCTGAAAGACCAGCTGAATCCACCATCTCTGTGCCTGACCTCTGCTTGAGCAGCAACAGAGAGAGTTTAGCAGGAATGTTTAGACTGGGCTAAAACAGTAGAAGAGCCTTGCAAAAAAGCTCCTGCTGATCATGATTAGCAAACAGTGAGCTTTAAACTGTGACACAAACATTGCTGTCACTCCTCACTTTATCTCCTAAAAGTGCATTTGAGTCCAACGTTTTTGGTGCCCTCTCTCGTTTCAAGAGCAGATGTGACAGGGGAGGACGAGCGCTTTGGACTCTAATCCCACAGCCGAAGGGCCAGCAGGGAAACTCCTGATGGGCATCTTCAGCACACAGTGAGCTTTGCAAATCTGAAACACACATTGCTGTCACCTCTCACATTCCTACCTGAAAGTCCAATTGTATGATTAGAGTCCAAGCGCTCGTCCTCCCCTGTCACAATTCCTCTCGAAATGAGAGAGCGCACCAGAAACGATGGTTTCAAATGCACTTTTTGGAGATAAAGTGAGGAGTGACAGCAATGTTTGTGTCACAGCTTCAAAACTCACTGTGTGCTAAACATGATCAACAGGAGCTTTTTTGCAAGGCTCTTCTGCTGTTTTAGCCAGTCTAAACATTCCTGCTATAATCTCTCTGTTGCTGCTCAGCAGAGAGCGGGGCACAGAGATGGTGGAATCAGTTTCGTCTTTCAGGCAGGAAAGGGAGGAGTGACAGCAATGTGTGTTGCAGCGTTGCAAAGTTCGCTGTGCGCTGATGATCAGTGGGAACTTTCTGGACTGTCTCTTCTGCTGTTTCAGCAGATTCCAAACGTAAGTGCTATATTCTGCTACTGCTCACAAGAAGCCAGCACAGGAGATGTAGGATTCAATTGGACATTCAGGTAAAAAAGTGAGAGGTGACAGCTATATGTGTTTCAGAGTTGCAAAGCTCACTGTGTGCTGAAGATGCCCAGCAGGAGTTTCCCCTGCTGGCCCTTCAGCTGTGGGATTAGAGTCCAAGCGCTTGTCCTCCCCTGTCACAACTCCTCTCGAAACGAGAGAGCGCACCAGAAACGATGGTTTCAAATGCACTTTTAGGACATAAAGTGAGTGACAGCAATGTTTGTGTCGCAGTTTAAAGCTCACTGTGCGCTAAACACGAAAAGCAGGAGCTTTTTTGCAAGGCTCTTCTGCTGTTTTAGCCCAGTCTAAACATTCTGCTATACTCTCCCCGTTCCTGCTCAATAGAGTGCGGGCACAGAGATGGTGGAATCAATTGGTCTTTCAGGCAGGAATGGGAGGAGTGACAGCAATGTGTGTTGCAGAGTTGCAAAGCTCGCTGTGCGCTGAAGATGATCAGTGGGAACTTCCTGGACTGTCTCTTCTGCTGTTTCAGCAGAGTGCAAACGTATGGGCTATATTCTGCTACAGCTCACAAGGAGCAAAGCACAGGAGAAGTAGGACTCAATTGGACTTTCAGGTAGGAAAGCGAGAGGTGACAGCAATGTGTGTTTCAGAGTTGCAAAGCTCACTGTGTGCTGAAGATGCCCAGCAGGAGTTTCCCTGCTGGCCTCTGGCCCTTAGGCTGTGGGATTAGAGTCCAAGCGGTCGTCCTCCCCTGTCACATCTGCTCTTGAAACGAGAGAGGGCACCAAAAACGTTGGATTCAATGCACTTTTAGGAGATAAAGTGAGGAGTGACAGCAATGTTTGTGTCACAGTTTAAAGCTCACTGTGCGCTAAACATGATCAGCAGGAGCTTTTTTGCAAGGCTCTTCTGTTTTAGCCCAGTCTAAACATTCCTTCTCTCTGTTGCTGCTCAGCAGAGAGTGGGCACAGAGATCTTGGAATCAATTGGTCTTCCAGGCAGGAAAAGGAGTTACAGCAATGTGTGTTTTTGCTCCTTGTAAGCAGCAGCAGAATATAGCACTTACGTTTGGACTCTGCTGAAACAGCAGAAGAGACAGTCCAGAAAGATCTTACTGATCATCTTCAGCGCACAGCGAGCTTTGCAACTCTGCAGCACACATTGCTGTCAGTCCTCCCTTTCCTGCCTGAAAGACGAACTGATTCCACCATCTCTGTGCCCGCTCTCTGCTGAGCAGCAACAGAGAGAGTAGAGCAGGAATGTTTAGACTGGGCTAAAACAGCAGAAGAGCCTTGCAAAAAAGCTCCTGCTGATCATGTTTAGCACACCATGAGCTCTGAAGCTGTGACACAAACGCTGCTGTCACTCCTCAGTTTATCTCCTAAAAGTGCATTTGATTCCAAAGTTTTTGGTGCCCTCTCTCGTTTCAAGAGCAGATGTGACAGGGGAGGAGAAGCGCTTGGACTCTAATCCCACAGCCGAAGGGCCAGCAGGGAAATTCCTACTGGGCATCCTCAGCACTCATTGAGCTTTGCAACTCTGAAACACACATTGCTGTCACCTCTCACTTTCCAACCTGAAAGTCCAATTGAATCCCTCTTTTCCTGTGCTTTACTCCTTGTGAGCAGTAGCAGAATATAGCCCATAAGTTTGCACTCAGCTGAAAAAGCAGAAGAGACAGTCCAGAAAGATCTTACTGATCATCTTCAGCGCACAGCGAGCTTTGCAACTCTGCAGCACACATTGCTGTCAGTCCTCCCTTTCCTGCCTGAAAGACGAACAGATTCCACCATCTCTGTGCCCGCTCTCTGCTGAGCAGCAACAGGGAGACTATAGCAGGAATGTTTAGACTGGGCTAAAACAGAAGAGCCTTGCAAAAAAGCTCCTGCTGATCATGTTTAGCGCACAGTGAGCTTTAAACTGTGACACAAACATTGCTGTCACTCCTCACTTTATCTCCTAAAAGTGCATTGAATCCAACGTTTTTGGTGCCCTCTCTCGTTTCAAGAGCAGATGTGACAGGGGAGGACGACCGCTTGGACTCTAATCCCACAGCCTAAGGGCCAGCAGGGAAACTCCTGCTGGGCATCTTCAGCACACAGTGAGCTTTGCAACTCTGAAACACACATTGCTGTCACCTCTCGCTTTCCTACCTGAAAGTCCAATTGAGTCCTACTTCTCCTGTGCTTTGCTCCTTGTGAGCTGTAGCAGAATATAGCCCATACGTTTGCACTCTGCTGAAACAGCAGAAGAGACAGTCCAGGAAGTTCCCACTGATCATCTTCAGCGCACAGCGAGCTTTGCAACTCTGCAACACACATTGCTGTCACTCCTCCATTCCTGCCTGAAAGACCAATTGATTCCACCATCTCTGTGCCCGCACTCTATTGAGCAGGAACGGGGAGAGTATAGCAGGAATGTTTAGACTGGGCTAAAACAGCAGAAGAGCCTTGCAAAAAAGCTCCTGCTTTTCGTGTTTAGCGCACAGTGAGCTTTAAACTGCGACACAAACATTGCTGTCACTCACTTTATGTCCTAAAAGTGCATTTGAAACCATCGTTTCTGGTGCGCTCTCTCGTTTCGAGAGGAGTTGTGACAGGGGAGGACAAGCGCTTGGACTCTAATCCCACAGCTGAAGGGCCAGCAGGGAAACTCCTGCTGGCATCTTCAGCACACAGTGAGCTTTGCAACTCTGAAACACATATAGCTGTCACCTCTCACTTTTTTACCTGAATGTCCAATTGAATCCTACATCTCCTGTGCTGGCTTCTTGTGAGCAGTAGCAGAATATAGCACTTACGTTTGGAATCTGCTGAAACAGCAGAAGAGACAGTCCAGAAAGTTCCCACTGATCATCAGCGCACAGCGAACTTTGCAACGCTGCAACACACATTGCTGTCACTCCTCCCTTTCCTGCCTGAAAGACGAACTGATTCCACCATCTCTGTGCCCGCTCTCTGCTGAGCAGCAACAGAGAGATTATAGCAGGAATGTTTAGACTGGGCTAAAACAGCAGAAGAGCCTTGCAAAAAAGCTCCTGTTGATCATGTTTAGCACACAGTGAGTTTTGAAGCTGTGACACAAACATTGCTGTCACTCCTCACTTTATCTCCAAAAAGTGCATTTGAAACCATCGTTTCTGGTGCGCTCTCTCATTTCGAGAGGAATTGTGACAGGGGAGGACGAGCGCTTGGACTCTAATCATACAATTGGACTTTCAGGTAGGAATGTGAGAGGTGACAGCAATGTGTGTTTCAGATTTGCAAAGCTCACTGTGTGCTGAAGATGCCCATCAGGAGTTTCCCTGCTGGCCCTTCGGCTGTGGGATTAGAGTCCAAGCGCTCGTCCTCCCCTGTCACATCTGCTCTTGAAACGAGAGAGGGCACCAAAAACGTTGGACTCAAATGCACTTTTAGGAGATAAAGTGAGGAGTGACAGCAATGTTTGTGTCACAGTTTAAAGCTCACTGTTTGCTAATCATGATCAGCAGGAGCTTTTTTGCAAGGCTCTTCTACTGTTTAGCCAGTCTAAACATTCCTGCTAAACTCTCTCTGTTGCTGCTCAGCAGAGGTCAGGCACAGAGATGGTGGATTCAGCTGGTCTTTCAGGCAAAAAGGGAGGAGTGACAGCAATGTGTGTTGCAGAGTTGCAAAGCTCACTGTGTGCTGAGGACGCCCAGCAGGAGTTTCCCTGCTGGCCCTTCGGCTGTGGGATTAGAGTCCAAGCGCTCGTCCTCCCCTGTCACATCTGCTCTTGAAACGAGAGAGGGCACCAAAAACGTTGGACTCAAATGCACTTTTAGGAGATAAAGTGAGGAGTGACAGCAGTGTTTGTGTCACAGCCTCAAAGCTCACTGTGTGCTAAACATGATCAGCAGGAGCTTTTTTGCAAGGCTCTTCTGCTGTTTTAGCCCAGTCTAAACATTCCTGCTATAGTCTCCCTGTTGCTGCTCAGCAGAGAGCGGGCACAGAGATGGTGGAATCAGTTCGTCTTTCAGGCAGGAAAGTTAGGACTGACCGCAATGTGTGTTGCAGAGTTGTAAAGCTCGCTGTGCACTGAAGATGATCAGTGGGATCTTTCTGGACTGTCTCTTCCTCTGTTTCAGCAGAGTCCAAACGTAAGTGCTATATTCTGCTACTGCTCACAAAGCAAGCACAGGAGATGTAGGATTCAATTGGACTTTCAGGTAGGAAAGTGAGAGGTGACAGCAATGTGTGTTTCAGAGTTGCAAAGCTCACTGTGTGCTGAAGATGCCCAGCAGGATTTTCCCTGCTGGCCTTTCAGCTGTGGGATTAGAGTCCAAGAGCTCGTCCTCCCCTGTCACAATTCCTCTCGAAATGAATGAGCGCACCAGAAACGATGGTTTCAAATGCACTTTTAGGAGATAAAGTGAGGAGTGACAGCAATGTTTGTGTCGCAGTTTAAAGCTCACTGTGAGCTAAACATGATCAGCAGGAGCTTTTCTGCAAGGCTAAATTCCTCTCTGCACATACAAGCTCAGGAGCTCATTGTACAGTCATTTGCCATCACTTATTTGGGGAAGAACTGAGCCACTACATTTTTCTTCCCACCTCTTAGTATTTAAAACCCACAGTATAGATTCCAGTAGTGTGCAAAAAAAAAAAAAAAAAAAAAAAAATTGCTCCATCCCTGGCAGTGTTCAAGGCCAGGTTGGATGAGGCCTTGTGTGGGATGGTTTAGTGTGAGGTGACCCTGCCCATGCCGGGGGGGTTGGAACTAGATGATCTTGAGGTCCTTCCCAACCATAACTATTCTATGATTCTATGACTGAGGTTTTGCTGAATAAATGTGAACCGGAGTGAAGGAGGAATCATGAAGTGAGTATAGGAATTGGGAACAGGTAGAAAAAAAGCTCAGCCGTGCTATAGCCACGGATCACAGAATCACAGAATCACAGAATCCCAAGGGTTGGAAGGGACCTAAAAAGATCATCTAGTCCAACCCCCCTGCAAGAGCAGGGTAACCTACAGTACATCACACAGGAACTTGTCCAGGCGGGCCTTGAATATCTCCAGTGTAGGAGACTCCACAACCCCCCTGGGCAACCTGTTCCAGTGCTCTGTCACTCTTACAGTAAAGAAGTTCTTCCTGATGTTAACGTGGAACTTCCTATGTTCCAGTTTACACTCATTGCCCCTTGTCCTATCACTGGATATCACTGAAAAAAGCCTAGCTCCATCATCCTGACACCTACCCTTTACATATTTGTAAACATTGATGAGGTCACCCCTCAGTCTCCTCTTTTGCAAGCTAAAGAGACCCAGCTCCCTCAGCCTCTCCTCATAAGGGAGATGTTCCACTCCCTTAATCATCTTTGTGGCTCTGCGCTGGACTCCTTCAAGCAATTCCCTGTCCTTCTTGAACAGAGGGGCCCAGAACTGGACGCAATATTCCAGATGCGGCCTCACCAAGGCTGAGTAGAGGGGGAGGAGAACCTCTCTTGACCTACTAACCACTCCCTTTCTAATGCACCCTAAGATGCCATTTGCCTTCTTGGCCACAAGAGCACATTGCTGGCTCATGGTCATCCTCCTATCCACCAGGACCCCCAGGTCCCTTTCCCCTTCACTACTTTCCAGCAGGTCACCCCCCAACCTGTACTGGTACATGGGGTTGTTCTTCCCCAGATGCAAGATGTGGCACTTGCATTGAAACTGGTGGAGGAGGAATGGCGGACGGAGGTGGAAGAGAGTGCTCTTCTGAGGAACTGGATTGGTATTCTTGGTATGGAGAGTTTGAACTTTGGAAGTGAGGCTGCCCTGGAGGAAGGGACATGGGGAGCTCCAGTGACTGAATTGGAACTAGACTGAACGGGACCTGGGGAATCTACACTAGGAGATCCACTGATTAAATTAAGATAAAGGACTAGAGGAAATAAAGTTGAATTTAATGGATACAGGAGCAACTTATTTGCTATTAAACCGGAAAGAAAAGAATGAATTACACACGTGGGAGCTACTGGCCACCAAGAAAAAGAGAGAAAAAAAAAGAAAAGAAAAGGGAGGCATTCTTTCTGAAACCTTTAAAGTACAAATTGGGAAAACAAATACGAGTGCGCAAATTTTTAGGCACGCCATACTCTCGAAAATCTTTATTAGGTCGAGAAGCAAAATTTAAAGAAGGCAAAATGGAATTTAGAGTTAAAAACAATCAAATAATTGCAGTTTTGAGTTTATCTTTAATTCAGCATTAAAGCTAACAGGATGACCTCCCTGAAACAGAAGAAATCTTTAATCAGTTATATCTGGGACTATGGGCACCTGAAGTTCCAGGTAAGGCGAAAACTGCTTTATCTGTTAAAGTAAAGGGGGTGCCTGCCCAATTAGAATAAAACAATATCCCTCAAAATTAGAAGATCAAAAGGAAACAAAAAATCTTTGATAAATTTTAAAATATAGATTATTTATTGAATGTGAATTGGAATGTAACACTCCTATCTGGACAGTAGAGAATAATGATCGGAAAAGTTGCAGACAGATTCAAGGTCTCAGAGTAATCCACAAAATTTCAGAAAATGTTCACACAGTACCAGCTAATTAGTGAGATTTTTGACCAAATTGCATAAGAATCAGAAATGGTTTGCCGTATTTGATATAAGTTACGCTTTCTTTTGCTTACCACTTGCCAAAGAAAGACAAAATTTATTTGCTTTTAATGGGAAAATCCTGACAGAGGAAGGGAAAATCAACTTGGACGGTATTGCCAGTTTGTTCCTGGAGTTTTCTCAGAATCAATTCCCTTGGAAAGACAGTGACCGGGAGTTGTAGCTTTATATCACAAACTTACCCCATGCTGCTTCCCTACAGTTTTACACCGGTGCTATTATATTGATATCAAGATTGTAAAGGCACACAAGCAGAGCAATAGGCTGGCATCTCCAGTAACTCAGCACTGCATAGATGAAGGCTGGAGCTTCGTACTAATCCAAAGGATGGAGCACATCACTGTAATGTCCCAGAGACCCACTTTTCCTGGGACTGGCTGATTCCATTTGAAGCACTGAACAATCCTGGTCATAGTTCCTTTGCAAGGTCATAATATGCTGCTTACGTCTTGTCGTGGAGCCCGTGCTTTTCCTGGGCAAGTTAGAGCAGATAAGACCTTACAGAAACCTGTCTCTTGGAAACATTGACCAAGCGATCCAGAAATCTAGTCCAAAGAGGAGAAAACACTCATGTTCCCAATGTGTAGTTATGCTTCTAGGTTTTGCACATGTAGATTGCCACAGCCTAGAAATTTGTTTATTGTATTTAATTTGAAATGTGTTTGCCACATCCTGGAAATTTGTTTATGGCATTTAGTGTGCACAAATCTCTGTTCTTTTATTTTGATTACTTATTTTTGTGGTAATACTGTTGACTGCTCTAGAGGCGACAAGATTCAAAACTTGATGCCGTTCCAGGCACAAAATCGTTTTCAAAGGTCTGGAGGGGCCGTGGATGATAATCTGTTCAAACTTTGCTTTAAATTGTGCAAAGACCCTGGTACAATGCATAGAGTACCTATAAAGAAGTTCTAATGCTCTGCTCAGTGGCAGCAATGGACAAATGCATCCTGACCCACCAAGGCTTCTTCTGTAACCTGTGCATGTCTCTGCCACTGCTGGCAATGAGGTCTAACTCTGAAGAACACAGTGACAAGTGATTGCAACTCACGGATTTTCTGGGAGAGCTGGACAGGTTCCTCGAGATTTGTCATTTCAGTGCTTAAAGCCCTGGCTGAAAAGGGCAGGCAGGGAATCATTTCCAAAAGGAAGTGTTGTAAAGAGCTCTAAATACAAAGAAAGACTACTTTTTCTCAAATAACTTGTCATCCTGCCTGTTTCCACTCTCTGAGGCACTGTCCGTCACCCTGATAACCTTCCCCTGCTCCCTGCTTCGTCAGCTACATCCGAACTGGCTGCCACTTGGCTCTTTGATGGCCAACGCCACTGCCATGGCTCCTGGTGCTCACGGTGGGTAAATGGATTATGCTGAATGTTCTTCCGGCTAACCCAGATCCAGGACATCTCTCCAAACCATATATTTAAATCAAATAATGCAACAGGCAAAATTTTGATCCAGTAAATCTTGACTGAGCAGACTTTCAGGGACAAGATGCTGGCAGATCTCTTCATGACAACATCAGGGAAATTTAACTGTGGCCCCAGTACAGTGTCTGAAGGACAAGTTAGCCAAGTTAGGAACGAGTCTCGGGCAAGAGGCACTGTCATTTCTTATTTACTTTGCCCCACGTGATGCAGAGAGATCTTTTAATCACCATCATACCCTGTGCCAACAATCCCTAGTGCAGGGGATGGAATTCTGAGATAAGATCAAAGCTTGCAAATTCAGTAAATACTTAGGAAAAAATCCACTTAAAGGTATCTGTACAAAAATCCCTCTGTTATATTTCAAAGTCTGGTAATCAGGGCTGCATGCTTTTGCTGAAGATCTACAAAGTCACTCTTCTATAAAACCTGTGCCACTGATCTCTGACACCTTAAATACGTCTCCAGCAAAATCAGGATGGGCTAGCACATTCTGAAAAGTCCTCTTTATTTCACAGCTTTTGTACAGCAGATGAAATATTAGCAACTTCTTATTTTATAAAAAAACCAAAACAACAGAAGAACTTCCACTCTTAAGGGGTCAAGTTTATTGCTGGTTTAATTTTGCTTTAAGGAAGTTTGTCAACATAAAATCTCCTTTTTATTAAATTTCCTCCTACAGGTTTCTTGTTTTTCTTGTTTTGGGTGTGTTAATTTATCTGCCTCAGTGTATTCCTTTATTATCTCTATCCGCAAATCCTCCTTGGCTCCTTTGATTCTTTGAAGCAGTTCCCACGCCATGTCACACACTACCCGCAATGTGAAACGTAAGTGCTATATTCAGCTACTGCTCACAAGGAGCAAAGCACAGGAGATGTAGGATTCAATTGGACTTTCAGGTAGGAAAGTGAGAGGTGACAGCAATGTTTGTGTCACAGTTTAAAGCTCACTGTGTGCTAAACATGATCAGGAGGAGCTTTTTTTGCAATGCTCTTCTGCTGTTTTAGCCCAGGCTAAACATTCCTGCTCTACTCTCTCTGTTGCTGCTCAGCAGAGAGTGGGCACAGAGATGTTGGAATCAATTGGTCTTCCAGGCAGGAAAAGGAGGAGTTACAGCAATGTGTTTTGCAGAGTTGCAAAGCTCACTGTGTGCTGAAGTTGCCCTGCAGGTGTTTCCCTGCTGGCCCTTGGTCTGCGGGATTAGAGTCCAAGCGCTCCTCCTCCCCAGTCACAACTCCTCTCGAAACGAGAGAGAGCACCAGAAACTTTGGATTCAAATGCACTTTTAGGAGATAAAGTGAGGAGTGACAGCAATGTTTGTGTCACAGTTTCAAAGCTCACTGTGTGCTAAACATGATTAGCAGGAGCTTTTTTGCAAGGCTTTTCTGCTGTTTTAGCCCAGGCTAAACATTCCTGCTCTACTCTCTCTGTTGCTGCTCAGCAGAGAGTGGGCACAGAGATGTTGGAATCAATTGGTCTTTCAGGCAAAAAGGGAGGAGTGACAGCAATGTGTGTTGCAGAGTTGTAAAGCTCGCTGTGCGCTGAAGATGATCAGTGGGAACTTTCTGGACTGTCTCTTCTGCTCTTTTAGCATTGGCTAAAGGTTCCTGCTCTACTCTCTCTGCTTCTGCCCAGCAGAGAAAGGGCGCAGAGATTTTGGATTCAATTAGACTTTGAGGTAGGAAAGTGCGGAGCGAGAGCAATATATGTGTCACAGTTGCAAAGCTGACTGCGTGCTGAAGATGCCCTGCCGGAGCTTTCACTCCGGGCTCTTCGGCTGTGGGAGCAGAGGCCAAGAGATCGTGTTCACCTGTCACTGCTGCTGTTCAAACGAGAGAGGGCGGGAGAGACCATGGATTCAAACGGATTATTAGGAGATGAAGTGAGGAGTGACAGCAATGTGTGTTTCAGAGTTGCAAAGCTCACTGTGCGCTGAAGATGATCTGCAAGGACTTTCCCTCCCTGCCCTTCGGAACTGGGAGCGGATTCCAAGCGCTCGTGCTCACCTTCCTCTGCTGCTCTTGAAACGAGAGTGGAGACCAGAAACGCTGGATTCAAATGCACTTTTAGGAGCTACAATGAGGAGTGACAACAGTGTGTGTGTCACAGTTGTAAAGCTCAGTGTGTTGAAGAAGCACAAGAGCAGCCTTCAGGCCTGTCTCTTCCACTGCCTTACAGATTGCAGACATTCCTGCTCACTCTGCTGCTCAGCAGAGTGCTGGCAACGGAGTTCTTGGATTGAAATGGTCTTTTAGGAGAAAGAGTGAAGAGTGACAGCAATGTTTGTGTCACAGTTTAAAGCTCACTGTGTGCTAAACATGATCAGGAGGAGCTTTTTTGCAAGGCTCTTCTGCTGTTTTAGCCGAGTCTAAACATTCCTTCTCTCTGTTGCTGCTCAGCAGAGAGGGGGCACAGAGATGTTGGAATCAATTGGTCTTTCAGGCAGGAAAAGGAGGAGTGACAGCAATGTGTGTTGCAGAATTGCAAAGCTCACTGTGTGCTGAAGATGCCCTGCAGGAGTTTCCCTGCTGGCCCTTCGTCTGTGGGATTAGAGCCCAAGCGCTGCTCCTCCCCTGTCACAACTCCTCTCGAAACGAGAGAGCGCACCAGAAACGTTGGCTTCAAATGCACTTTTAGGAGATAAAGTGAGAAGTGACAGCAATGTTTGTGTCACAGTTTAAAGATCACTGTGTGCTAAACATGATTAGCAGGAGCTTTTTTTGCAATGCTCTTCTGCTGTTTTAGCCCAGGCTAAACATTCCTGCTCTACTCTCTCTGTTGCTGCTCAGTAGAGAGCGGGCACAGAGATGGTGGATTCAGTTGGTCTTTCTTTCAGGCAGGAAAGGGAGGAGTGACAGCAATGCGTGTTGCTGAGTTGCAAAGCTCGCTGTGCACTGAAGATGATCAGTGGGTGCTTTCTGGACTGTCTCTTCTGCTGTTTCATCAGAGTCCAAACGTAAGTGCTATATTCTGCTACTGCTCATAAAGAGCAAGCACAGGAGATGTAGGATTCAATTGGACTTTCAGGTAGGAAAGTGAGAGGTGACAGCAATGTGTGTTGCAGAGTTGCAAAGCTCACTGTGTGCTGAAGATGCCCAGCAGGATTTTCCATGCTGGCCCTTCGGCTGTGGGATTAGAGTCCAAGCGCTCGTCCACACCTGTCACAACTCCTCTCGAAACGAGAGAGCGCACCAGAAACGTTGGATTCAAATGCACTTTTAGGAGATAAAGTGAGGAGTGACAGCAATGTTTGTGTCACAGTTTAAAGCTCACTGTGTGCTAAACATGATCAGGAGGAGCTTTTTTTGCAATGCTCTTCTGCTGTTTTAGCCCAGGCTAAACATTCCTGCTCTACTCTCTCTGTTGCTGCTCAGCAGAGAGTGGGCACAGAGATGTTGGAATCAATTGGTCTTCCAGGCAGGAAAAGGAGGAGTTACAGCAATGTGTTTTGCAGAGTTGCAAAGCTCACTGTGTGCTGAAGTTGCCCTGCAGGTGTTTCCCTGCTGGCCCTTGGTCTGCGGGATTAGAGTCCAAGCGCTCCTCCTCCCCAGTCACAACTCCTCTCGAAACGAGAGAGAGCACCAGAAACTTTGGATTCAAATGCACTTTTAGGAGATAAAGTGAGGAGTGACAGCAATGTTTGTGTCACAGTTTCAAAGCTCACTGTGTGCTAAACATGATTAGCAGGAGCTTTTTTGCAAGGCTCTTCTGCTGTTTTAGCCCAGGCTAAACATTCCTGCTCTACTCTCTCTGTTGCTGCTCAGCAGAGAGTGGGCACAGAGATGTTGGAATCAATTGGTCTTTCAGGCAAAAAGGGAGGAGTGACAGCAATGTGTGTTGCAGAGTTGCAAAGCTCGCTGTGCGCTGAAGATGATCAGTGGGAACTTTCTGGACTGTCTCTTCTGCTCTTTTAGCATTGGCTAAAGGTTCCTGCTCTACTCTCTCTGCTTCTGCCCAGCAGAGAAAGGGCGCAGAGATTTTGGATTCAATTAGACTTTGAGGTAGGAAAGTGCGGAGCGAGAGCAATATATGTGTCACAGTTGCAAAGCTGACTGCGTGCTGAAGATGCCCTGCCGGAGCTTTCACTCCGGGCTCTTCGGCTGTGGGAGCAGAGGCCAAGAGATCGTGTTCACCTGTCACTGCTGCTGTTCAAACGAGAGAGGGCGGGAGAGACCATGGATTCAAACGGATTATTAGGAGATGAAGTGAGGAGTGACAGCAATGTGTGTTTCAGAGTTGCAAAGCTCACTGTGCGCTGAAGATGATCTGCAAGGACTTTCCCTCCCTGCCCTTCGGAACTGGGAGCGGATTCCAAGCGCTCGTGCTCACCTTCCTCTGCTGCTCTTGAAACGAGAGTGGAGACCAGAAACGCTGGATTCAAATGCACTTTTAGGAGCTACAATGAGGAGTGACAACAGTGTGTGTGTCACAGTTGTAAAGCTCAGTGTGTTGAAGAAGCACAAGAGCAGCCTTCAGGCCTGTCTCTTCCACTGCCTTACAGATTGCAGACATTCCTGCTCACTCTGCTGCTCAGCAGAGTGCTGGCAACGGAGTTCTTGGATTGAAATGGTCTTTTAGGAGAAAGAGTGAAGAGTGACAGCAATGTTTGTGTCACAGTTTAAAGCTCACTGTGTGCTAAACATGATCAGGAGGAGCTTTTTTGCAAGGCTCTTCTGCTGTTTTAGCCCAGTCTAAACATTCCTTCTCTCTGTTGCTGCTCAGCAGAGAGGGGGCACAGAGATGTTGGAATCAATTGGTCTTTCAGGAAGGAAAAGGAGGAGTGACAGCAATGTGTGTTGCAGAATTGCAAAGCTCACTGTGTGCTGAAGATGCCCTGCAGGAGTTTCCCTGCTGGCCCTTCGTCTGTGGGATTAGAGCACAAGCGCTGCTCCTCCCCTGTCACAACTCCTCTCGAAACGAGAGAGCGCACCAGAAACGTTGGCTTCAAATGCACTTTTAGGAGATAAAGTGAGAAGTGACAGCAATGTTTGTGTCACAGTTTAAAGATCACTGTGTGCTAAACATGATTAGCAGGAGCTTTTTTTGCAATGCTCTTCTGCTGTTTTAGCCCAGGCTAAACATTCCTGCTCTACTCTCTCTGTTGCTGCTCAGTAGAGAGCGGGCACAGAGATGGTGGATTCAGTTGGTCTTTCTTTCAGGCAGGAAAGGGAGGAGTGACAGCAATGCGTGTTGCTGAGTTGCAAAGCTCGCTGTGCACTGAAGATGATCAGTGGGTACTTTCTGGACTGTCTCTTCTGCTGTTTCATCAGAGTCCAAACGTAAGTGCTATATTCTGCTACTGCTCATAAAGAGCAAGCACAGGAGATGTAGGATTCAATTGGACTTTCAGGTAGGAAAGTGAGAGGTGACAGCAATGTGTGTTGCAGAGTTGCAAAGCTCACTGTGTGCTGAAGATGCCCAGCAGGATTTTCCATGCTGGCCCTTCGGCTGTGGGATTAGAGTCCAAGCGCTCGTCCACACCTGTCACAACTCCTCTCGAAACGAGAGAGCGCACCAGAAACGTTGGATTCAAATGCACTTTTAGGAGATAAAGTGAGGAGTGACAGCAATGTTTGTGTCACAGTTTAAAGCTCACTGTGTGCTAAACATGATCAGGAGGAGCTTTTTGCAAGGCTCTTCTGCTGTTTTAGCCCAGGCTAAACATTCCTGCTCTACTCTCTCTGTTGCTGCTCAGCAGAGAGTGGGCACAGAGATGTTGGAATCAATTGGTCTTCCAGGCAGGAAAAGGAGGAGTTACAGCAATGTGTTTTGCAGAGTTGCAAAGCTCACTGTGTGCTGAAGTTGCCCTGCAGGTGTTTCCCTGCTGGCCCTTGGTCTGAGGGATTAGAGTCCAAGCGCTCCTCCTCCCCAGTCACAACTCCTCTCGAAACGAGAGAGAGCACCAGAAACTTTGGATTCAAATGCACTTTTAGGAGATAAAGTGAGGAGTGACAGCAATGTTTGTGTCACAGTTTCAAAGCTCACTGTGTGCTAAACATGATTAGCAGGAGCTTTTTTGCAAGGCTCTTCTGCTGTTTTAGCCCAGGCTAAACATTCCTGCTCTACTCTCTCTGTTGCTGCTCAGCAGAGAGTGGGCAGAGAGATGTTGGAATCAATTGGTCTTTCAGGCAAAAAGGGAGGAGTGACAGCAATGTGTGTTGCAGAGTTGCAAAGCTCGCTGTGCGCTGAAGATGATCAGTGGGAACTTTCTGGACTGTCTCTTCTGCTCTTTTAGCATTGGCTAAAGGTTCCTGCTCTACTCTCTCTGCTTCTGCCCAGCAGAGAAAGGGCGCAGAGATTTTGGATTCAATTAGACTTTGAGGTAGGAAAGTGCGGAGCGAGAGCAATATATGTGTCACAGTTGCAAAGCTGACTGCGTGCTGAAGATGCCCTGCCGGAGCTTTCACTCCGGGCTCTTCGGCTGTGGGAGCAGAGGCCAAGAGATCGTGTTCACCTGTCACTGCTGCTGTTCAAACGAGAGAGGGCGGGAGAGACCATGGATTCAAACGGATTATTAGGAGATGAAGTGAGGAGTGACAGCAATGTGTGTTTCAGAGTTGCAAAGCTCACTGTGCGCTGAAGATGATCTGCAAGGACTTTCCCTCCCTGCCCTTCGGAACTGGGAGCGGATTCCAAGCGCTCGTGCTCACCTTCCTCTGCTGCTCTTGAAACGAGAGTGGAGACCAGAAACGCTGGATTCAAATGCACTTTTAGGAGCTACAATGAGGAGTGACAACAGGGTGTGTGTCACAGTTGTAAAGCTCAGTGTGTTGAAGAAGCACAAGAGCAGCCTTCAGGCCTGTCTCTTCCACTGCCTTACAGATTGCAGACATTCCTGCTCACTCTGCTGCTCAGCAGAGTGCTGGCAACGGAGTTCTTGGATTGAAATGGTCTTTTAGGAGAAAGAGTGAAGAGTGACAGCAATGTTTGTGTCACAGTTTAAAGCTCACTGTGCGCTAAACATGATCAGGAGGAGCTTTTTTGCAAGGCTCTTCTGCTGTTTTAGCCCAGTCTAAACATTCCTTCTCTCTGTTGCTGCTCAGCAGAGAGGGGGCACAGAGATGTTGGAATCAATTGGTCTTTCAGGAAGGAAAAGGAGGAGTGACAGCAATGTGTGTTGCAGAATTGCAAAGCTCACTGTGTGCTGAAGATGCCCTGCAGGAGTTTCCCTGCTGGCCCTTCGTCTGTGGGATTAGAGCCCAAGCGCTGCTCCTCCCCTGTCACAACTCCTCTCGAAACGAGAGAGCGCACCAGAAACGTTGGCTTCAAATGCACTTTTAGGAGATAAAGTGAGAAGTGACAGCAATGTTTGTGTCACAGTTTAAAGATCACTGTGTGCTAAACATGATTAGCAGGAGCTTTTTTTGCAATGCTCTTCTGCTGCTTTAGCCCAGGCTAAACATTCCTGCTATACTCTCTCTGTTGCTGCTCAGTAGAGAGCGGGCACAGAGATGGTGGATTCAGTTGGTCTTTCTTTCAGGCAGGAAAGGGAGGAGTGACAGCAATGCGTGTTGCTGAGTTGCAAAGCTCGCTGTGCACTGAAGATGATCAGTGGGTACTTTCTGGACTGTCTCTTCTGCTGTTTCATCAGAGTCCAAACGTAAGTGCTATATTCTGCTACTGCTCATAAAGAGCAAGCACAGGAGATGTAGGATTCAATTGGACTTTCAGGTAGGAAAGTGAGAGGTGACAGCAATGTGTGTTGCAGAGTTGCAAAGCTCACTGTGTGCTGAAGATGCCCAGCAGGATTTTCCATGCTGGCCCTTCGGCTGTGGGATTAGAGTCCAAGCGCTCGTCCACACCTGTCACAACTCCTCTCGAAACGAGAGAGCGCACCAGAAACGTTGGATTCAAATGCACTTTTAGGAGATAAAGTGAGGAGTGACAGCAATGTTTGTGTCACAGTTTAAAGCTCACTGTGTGCTAAACATGATCAGGAGGAGCTTTTTTTGCAATGCTCTTCTGCTGTTTTAGCCCAGTCTAAACATTCCTGGTCTACTCTCTCTGTTGCTGCTCAGCAGAGAGTGGGCACAGAGATGTTGGAATCTATTGGTCTTCCAGGCAGGAAAAGGAGGAGTTACAGCAATGTGTTTTGCAGAGTTGCAAAGCTCACTGTGTGCTGAAGATGCCCTGCAGGAGTTTCCCTGCTGGCCCTTCGTCTGCTGGATTAGAGTCCAAGCGCTCCTCCTCCCCTGTCACAACTCCTCTCGAAACGAGAGAGAGCACCAGAAACTTTGGATTCAAATGCACTTTTAGGAGATAAAGTGAGGAGTGACAGCAATGTTTGTGTCACAGTTTCAAAGCTCACTGTGTGCTAAACATGATTAGCAGGAGCTTTTTTGCAAGGCTCTTCTGCTGTTTTAGCCCAGGCTAAACATTCCTGCTCTACTCTCTCTGTTGCTGCTCAGCAGAGAGGGGGCACAGAGATGTTGGAATCAATTGGTCTTTCAGGCAAAAAGGGAGGAGTGACAGCAATGTGTGTTGCAGAGTTGCAAAGCTCGCTGTGCGCTGAAGATGATCAGTGGGAACTTTCTGGACTGTCTCTTCTGCTCTTTTAGCATTGGCTAAAGGTTCCTGCTCTACTCTCTCTGCTTCTGCCCAGCAGAGAAAGGGCACAGAGATTTTGGATTCAATTGGACTTTGAGGTAGGAAAGTGCGGAGCGAGAGCAATATATGTGTCACAGTTGCAAAGCTGACTGCGTGCTGAAGATGCCCTGCCGGAGCTTTCACTCCGGGCTCTTCGGCTGTGGGAGCAGAGGCCAAGAGATCGTGTTCACCTGTCGCTGCTGCTGTTCAAACGAGAGAGGGCGGGAGAGACCATGGATTCAAACGGATTATTAGGAGATGAAGTGAGGAGTGACAGCAATGTGTGTTTCAGAGTTGCAAAGCTCACTGTGCGCTGAAGATGATCTGCAAGGACTTTCCCTCCCTGCCCTTCGGAACTGGGAGCGGATTCCAAGCGCTCGTGCTCACCTTCCTCTGCTGCTCTTGAAACGAGAGTGGAGACCAGAAACGCTGGATTCAAATGCACTTTTAGGAGCTACAATGAGGAGTGACAACAGTGTGTGTGTCAAAGTTGTAAAGCTCAGTGTGTTGAAGAAGCACAAGAGCAGCCTTCAGGCCTGTCTCTTCCACTGCCTTACAGATTGCAGACATTCCTGCTCACTCTGCTGCTCAGCAGAGTGCTGGCAACGGAGTTCTTGGATTGAAATGGTCTTTTAGGAGAAAGAGTGAAGAGTGACAGCAATGTTTGTGTCACAGTTTAAAGCTCACTGTGTGCTAAACATGATCAGGAGGAGCTTTTTTGCAAGGCTCTTCTGCTGTTTTAGCCCAGTCTAAACATTCCTTCTCTCTGTTGCTGCTCAGCAGAGAGGGGGCACAGAGATGTTGGAATCAATTGGTCTTTCAGGCAGGAAAAGGAGGAGTGACAGCAATGTGTGTTGCAGAATTGCAAAGCTCACTGTGTGCTGAAGATGCCCAGCAGGAGTTTCCCTGCTGGCCCTTCGTCTGTGGGATTAGAGCCCAAGCGCTGCTCCTCCCCTGTCACAACTCCTCTCGAAACGAGAGAGCGCACCAGAAACGTTGGCTTCAAATGCACTTTTAGGAGATAAAGTGAGGAGTGACAGCAATGTTTGTGTCACAGTTTAAAGATCACTGTGTGCTAAACATGATTAGCAGGAGCTTTTTTTGCAATGCTCTTCTGCTGTTTTAGCCCAGGCTAAACATTCCTGCTCTACTCTCTCTGTTGCTGCTCAGTAGAGAGCGGGCACAGAGATGGTGGATTCAGTTGGTCTTTCTTTCAGGCAGGAAAGGGAGGAGTGACAGCAATGCGTGTTGCTGAGTTGCAAAGCTCGCTGTGCGCTGAAGATGATCAGTGGGTACTTTCTGGACTGCCTCTTCTGCTGTTTCTGCAGAGTCCAAACGTAAGTGCTATATGCTGCTACTGCTCATAAAGAGCAAGAACAGGAGATGTAGGATTCATTTGGACTTTCAGGTAGGAAAGTGAGAGGTGACAGCAATGTGTGTTTCAGAGTTGCAAAGCTCACTGTGTGCTGAAGATGCCCAGCAGGATTTTCCATGCTGGCCCTTCGGCTGTGGGATTAGAGTCCAAGCGCTCGTCCACCCCTGTCACAACTCCTCTCGAAACGAGAGAGCGCACCAGAAACGTTGGATTCAAATGCACTTTTAGGAGATAAAGTGAGGAGTGACAGCAATGTTTGTGTCACAGTTTAAAGCTCACTGTGTGCTAAACATGATCAGGAGGAGCTTTTTTTGCAATGCTCTTCTGCTGTTTTAGCCCAGGCTAAACATTCCTGCTCTACTCTCTCTGTTGCTGCTCAGCAGAGAGTGGGCACAGAGATGTTGGAATCAATTGGTCTTCCAGGCAGGAAAAGGAGGAGTTACAGCAATGTGTTTTGCAGAGTTGCAAAGCTCACTGTGTGCTGAAGTTGCCCTGCAGGTGTTTCCCTGCTGGCCCTTGGTCTGCGGGATTAGAGTCCAAGCGCACCTCCTCCCCAGTCACAACTCCTCTCGAAACGAGAGAGAGCACCAGAAACTTTGGATTGAAATGCACTTTTAGGAGATAAAGTGAGGAGTGACAGCAATGCTTGTGTCACAGTTTCAAAGCTCACTGTGTGCTAAACATGATTAGCAGGAGCTTTTTTGCAAGGCTCTTCTCCTGTTTTAGCCCAGGCTAAACATTCCTGCTCTACTCTCTCTGTTGCTGCTCAGCAGAGAGTGGGCACAGAGATGTTGGAATCAATTGGTCTTTCAGGCAAAAAGGGAGGAGTGACAGCAATGTGTGTTGCAGAGTTGCAAAGCTCGCTGTGCGCTGAAGATGATCAGTGGGAACTTTCTGGACTGTCTCTTCTGCTCTTTTAGCATTGGCTAAAGGTTCCTGCTCTACTCTCTCTGCTTCTGCCCAGCAGAGAAAGGGCGCAGAGATTTTGGATTCAATTAGACTTTGAGGTAGGAAAGTGCGGAGCGAGAGCAATATATGTGTCACAGTTGCAAAGCTGACTGCGTGCTGAAGATGCCCTGCCGGAGCTTTCACTCCAGGCTCTTCGGCTGTGGGAGCAGAGGCCAAGAGATCGTGTTCACCTGTCACTGCTGCTGTTCAAACGAGAGAGGGCGGGAGAGACCATGGATTCAAACGGATTATTAGGAGATGAAGTGAGGAGTGACAGCAATGTGTGTTTCAGAGTTGCAAAGCTCACTGTGCGCTGAAGATGATCTGCAAGGACTTTCCCTCCCTGCCCTTCGGAACTGGGAGCGGATTCCAAGCGCTCGTGCTCACCTTCCTCTGCTGCTCTTGAAACTAGAGTGGAGACCAGAAACGCTGGATTCAAATGCACTTTTAGGAGCTACAATGAGGAGTGACAACAGTGTGTGTGTCACAGTTGTAAAGCTCAGTGTGTTGAAGAAGCACAAGAGCAGCCTTCAGGCCTGTCTCTTCCACTGCCTTACAGATTGCAGACATTCCTGCTCACTCTGCTGCTCAGCAGAGTGCTGGCAACGGAGTTCTTGGATTGAAATGGTCTTTTAGGAGAAAGAGTGAAGAGTGACAGCAATGTTTGTGTCACAGTTTAAAGCTCACTGTGTGCTAAACATGATCAGGAGGAGCTTTTTTGCAAGGCTCTTCTGCTGTTTTAGCCCAGTCTAAACATTCCTTCTCTTTGTTGCTGCTCAGCAGAGAGGGGGCACAGAGATGTTGGAATCAATTGGTCTTTCAGGCAGGAAAAGGAGGAGTGACAGCAATGTGTGTTGCAGAATTGAAAAGCTCACTGTGCGCTGAAGATGCCCTGCAGGAGTTTCCCTGCTGGCCCTTCGTCTGTGGGATTAGAGTCCAAGCGCTGCTCCTCCCCTGTCACAACTCCTCTCCAAACGAGAGAGCGCACCAGAAACTTTGGATTCAAATGCACTTTTAGGAGATAAAGTGAGGAGTGACAGCAATGTTTGTGTCACAGTTTAAAGCTCACTGTGTGCAAAACATGATCAAGCAGGAGATTTTTTGCAAGGCTCTTCTGCTGTTTTAGCCCAGGCTAAACATTCCTGCTCTACTCTCTCTGTTGCTGCTCAGCAGAGAGCGGGCACAGAGATGGTGGATTCAGCTGGTCTTTCAGGCAGGAAAAGAAGAGACAGCAATGTGTGTTGCAGAGTTGCAAAGCTCACTGTGTGCTAAGATGATCAGTGGGAACTTTCTGGGCTGTCTCTTCTGCTGTTTCAGCAGAGTCCAAACGTAAGTGCTATATTCTGCTACTGCTCACAAAGAGCAAGCACAGGAGATGTATTATTCAATTGGACTTTCAGGTAGGAAAGTGAGAGGTGACAGCAATATGTGTTTCAGAGTTGCGAATCTCAATGTGTGCTGAAGATGCCCAGCAGTAGTTTCCATGCTGGCCCTTCGGCTGTGAAATTAGAATCCAAGCGCTCGTCCTCCCCTGTCACAACTGCTCTCGAAGCGAGAGAGCGCACCAGAAACGTTGGCTTGAAATGCACTTTTAGGAGATAAAGTGAGGAGTGACAGCAATGTGTGTTTCAGAGTTGCAAAGCTCACTGTGCGCTGAAGATGATCTGCAAGGACTTTCCCCCCCTGCCCTTCGGAACTGGGAGCGGATTCCAAGCGCTCGTGCTCACCTTCCTCTGCTGCTCTTGAAACGAGAGTGGAGACCAGAAACGCTGGATTCAAATGCACTTTTAGGAGCTACAATGAGGAGTGACAACAGTGTGTGTGTCAAAGTTGTAAAGCTCAGTGTGTTGAAGAAGCACAAGAGCAGCCTTCAGGCCTGTCTCTTCCACTGCCTTACAGATTTCAGACATTCCTGCTCACTCTGATGCTCAGCAGAGTGCTGGCAACGGAGTTCTTGGATTGAAATGGTCTTTTAGGAGAAAGAGTGAAGAGTGACAGCAATGTTTGTGTCACAGTTTAAAGCTCACTGTGTGCTAAACATGATCAGGAGGAGCTTTTTTGCAAGGCTCTTCTGCTGTTTTAGCCCAGTCTAAACATTCCTGCTCTACTCTCTCTGTTGCTGCTCAGCAGAGAGGGGGCACAGAGATGTTGGAATCAATTGGTCTTTCAGGCAGGAAAAGGAGGAGTGACAGCAATGTGTGTTGCAGAATTGCAAAGCTCACTGTGTGCTGAAGATGCCCTGCAGGAGTTTCCCTGCTGGCCCTTCGTCTGTGGGATTAGAGTCCAAGCGCTGCTCCTCCCCTGTCACAACTCCTCTCCAAACGAGAGAGCGCACCAGAAACGTATGCTTCAAATGCACTTTTAGGAGATAAAGTGAGGAGTGATAGCAATGTTTGTGTCACAGTTTAAAGATCACTGTGTGCTAAACATGATTAGCAGGAGCTTTTTTTGCAATGCTCTTCTGCTGTTTTAGCCCAGGCTAAACATTCCTGCTCTACTCTCTCTGTTGCTGCTCAGTAGAGAGCGGGCACAGAGATGGTGGATTCAGTTGGTCTTTCTTTCAGGCAGGAAAGGGAGGAGTGACAGCAATGCGTGTTGCTGAGTTGCAAAGCTCGCTGTGCGCTGAAGATGATCAGTGGGTACTTTCTGGACTGTCTCTTCTGCTGTTTCTGCAGAGTCCAAACGTAAGTGCTATATTCTGCTACTGCTCATAAAGAGCAAGCACAGGAGATGTAGGATTCAATTGGACTTTCAGGTAGGAAAGTGAGAGGTGACAGCAATGTGTGTTTCAGAGTTGCAAAGCTCACTGTGTGCTGAAGATGCCCAGCAGGAGTTTCCATGCTGGCCCTTCGGCTGTGGGATTAGAGTCCAAGCGCTCGTCCACCCCTGTCACAACTCCTCTCGAAACGAGAGAGTGCACCAGAAACGTTGGATTCAAATGCAGTTTTAGGAGATAAAGTGAGGAGTGACAGCAATGTTTGTGTCACAGTTTAAAGCTCACTGTGTGCTAAACATGATCAGGAGGAGCTTTTTTTGCAATGCTCTTCTGCTGTTTTAGCCCAGTCTAAACATTCCTGCTCTACTCTCTCTGTTGCTGCTCAGCAGAGAGTGGGCACAGAGATGTTGGAATCAATTGGTCTTCCAGGCAGGAAAAGGAGGAGTTACAGCAATGTGTTTTGCAGAGTTGCAAAGCTCACTGTGTGCTGAAGTTGCCCTGCAGGTGTTTCCCTGCTGGCCCTTGGTCTGCGGGATTAGAGTCCAAGCGCTCCTCCTCCCCAGTCACAACTCCTCTCGAAACGAGAGAGAGCACCAGAAACGTTGGCTTGAAATGCACTTTTAGGAGATAAAGTGAGGAGTGACTGCAATGTTTGTGTCACAGTTTCAAAGCTCACTGTGTGCTAAACATGATTAGCAGGAGCTTTTTTGCAAGGCTCTTCTGCTGTTTTAGCCCAGGCTAAACATTCCTGCTCTACTCTCTCTGTTGCTGCTCAGCAGAGAGTGGGCACAGAGATGTTGGAATCAATTGGTCTTTCAGGCAAAAAGGGAGGAGTGACAGCAATGTGTGTTGCAGAGTTGCAAAGCTCGCTGTGCGCTGAAGATGATCAGTGGGAACTTTCTGGACTGTCTCTTCTGCTCTTTTAGCATTGGCTAAAGGTTCCTGCTCTACTCTCTCTGCTTCTGCCCAGCAGAGAAAGGGCACAGAGATTTTGGTTTCAATTGGACTTTGAGGTAGGAAAGTGCGGAGCGAGAGCAATATATGTGTCACAGTTGCAAAGCTGACTGCGTGCTGAAGATGCCCTGCCGGAGCTTTCACTCCGGGCTCTTCGGCTGTGGGAGCAGAGGCCAAGAGATCGTGTTCACCTGTCACTGCTGCTGTTCAAACGAGAGAGGGCGGGAGAGACCATGGATTCAAACGGATTATTAGGAGATGAAGTGAGGAGTGACAGCAATGTGTGTTTCAGAGTTGCAAAGCTCACTGTGCGCTGAAGATGATCTGCAAGGACTTTCCCTCCCTGCCCTTCGGAACTGGGAGCGGATTCCAAGCGCTCGTGCTCACCTTCCTCTGCTGCTCTTGAAACGAGAGTGGAGACCAGAAACGCTGGATTCAAATGCACTTTTAGGAGCTACAATGAGGAGTGACAACAGTGTGTGTGTCAAAGTTGTAAAGCTCAGTGTGTTGAAGAAGCACAAGAGCAGCCTTCAGGCCTGTCTCTTCCACTGCCTTACAGATTGCAGACATCCCTGCTCACTCTGCTGCTCAGCAGAGTGCTGGCAACGGAGTTCTTGGATTGAAATGGTCTTTTAGGAGAAAGAGTGAAGAGTGACACCAATGTTTGTGTCACAGTTTAAAGCTCACTGTGTGCTAAACATGATCAGGAGGAGCTTTTTTGCAAGGCTCTTCTGCTGTTTTAGCCCAGTCTAAACATTCCTGCTCTACTCTCTCTGTTGCTGCTCAGCAGAGAGTGGGCACAGAGATGTTGGAATCAATTGGTCTTTCAGGCAAGAAAAGGAGGAGTGACAGCAATGTGTGTTTCAGAATTGTAAAGCTCACTGTGCGCTGAAGATGCCCTGCAGGAGTTTCCCTGCTGGCCCTTCGTCTGTGGGATTAGAGTCCAAGCGCTGCTCCTCCCCTGTCACAACTCCTCTCGAAACGAGAGAGCGCACCAGAAACTTTGGATTCAAATGCACTTTTAGGAGATAAAGTGAGGAGTGACAGCAATGTTTGTGTCACAGTTTAAAGCTCACTGTGTGCAAAACATGATCAAGCAGGAGATTTTTTGCAAGGCTCTTCTGCTGTTTTAGCCCAGGCTAAACATTCCTGCTCTACTCTCTCTGTTGCTGCTCAGCAGAGAGCGGGCACAGAGATGGTGGATTCAGCTGGTCTTTCAGGCAGGAAAAGAAGAGACAGCAATGTGTGTTGCAGAGTTGCAAAGCTCACTGTGTGCTGAAGATGATCAGTGGGAACTTTCTGGGCTGTCTCTTCTGCTGTTTCAGCAGAGTCCAAACGTAAGTGCTATATTCTGCTACTGCTCACAAAGAGCAAGCACAGGAGATGTATTATTCAATTGGACTTTCAGGTAGGAAAGTGAGAGGTGACAGCAATATGTGTTTCAGAGTTGCGAATCTCAATGTGTGCTGAAGATGCCCAGCAGTAGTTTCCATGCTGGCCCTTCGGCTGTGAAATTAGAATCCAAGCGCTCGTCCTCCCCTGTCACAACTGCTCTCAAAGCGAGAGAGCGCACCAGAAACGTTGGCTTGAAATGCACTTTTAGGAGATGAAGTGAGGAGTGACAGCAATGTGTGTTTCAGAGTTGCAAAGCTCACTGTGCGCTGAAGATGATCTGCAAGGACTTTCCCCCCCTGCCCTTCGGAACTGGGAGCGGATTCCAAGCGCTCGTGCTCACCTTCCTCTGCTGCTCTTGAAACGAGAGTGGAGACCAGAAACGCTGGATTCAAATGCACTTTTAGGAGCTACAATGAGGAGTGACAACAGTGTGTGTGTCAAAGTTGTAAAGCTCAGTGTGTTGAAGAAGCACAAGAGCAGCCTTCAGGCCTGTCTCTTCCACTGCCTTACAGATTGCAGACATTCCTGCTCACTCTGCTGCTCAGCAGAGTGCTGGCAACGGAGTTCTTGGATTGAAATGGTCTTTTAGGAGAAAGAGTGAAGAGTGACAGCAATGTTTGTGTCACAGTTTAAAGCTCACTGTGTGCTAAACATGATCAGGAGGAGCTTTTTTGCAAGGCTCTTCTGCTGTTTTTGCCCAGTCTAAACATTCCTGCTCTACTCTCTCTGTTGCTGCTCAGCAGAGAGTGGGCACAGAGGTGTTGGAATCAATTGGTCTTCCAGGCAGGAAAAGGAGTTACAGCAATGTGTGTTGCAGAATTGCAAAGCTCACTGTGTGCTGAAGATGCCCTGCAGGAGTTTCCCCGCTGGCCCTTCGTCTGTGGGATTAGAGTCCAAGCGCTGCTCCTCCCCTGTCACAACTCCTCTCCAAACGAGAGAGCGCACCAGAAACTTTGGATTCAAATGCACTTTTAGGAGATAAAGTGAGGAGTGACAGCAATGTTTGTGTCACAGTTTAAAGCTCACTGTGTGCAAAACATGATCAAGCAGGAGATTTTTTGCAAGGCTCTTCTGCTGTTTTAGCCCAGGCTAAACATTCCTGCTCTACTCTCTCTGTTGCTGCTCAGCAGAGAGCGGGCACAGAGGTGTTGGAATCAATTGGTCTTTCAGGCAGGAAAAGAAGAGACAGCAATGTGTGTTGCAGAGTTGCAAAGCTCACTGTGTGCTGAAGATGATCAGTGGGAACTTTCTGGGCTGTCTCTTCTGCTGTTTCAGCAGAGTCCAAACGTAAGTGCTATATTCTGCTACTGCTCACAAAGAGCAAGCACAGGAGATGTATTATTCAATTGGACTTTCAGGTAGGAAAGTGAGAGGTGACAGCAATATGTGTTTCAGAGTTGCGAATCTCAATGTGTGCTGAAGATGCCCAGCAGTAGTTTCCATGCTGGCCCTTCGGCTGTGAAATTAGAATCCAAGCGCTCGTCCTCCCCTGTCACAACTGCTCTCGAAGCGAGAGAGCGCACCAGAAACGTTGGCTTGAAATGCACTTTTAGGAGATGAAGTGAGGAGTGACAGCAATGTGTGTTTCAGAGTTGCAAAGCTCACTGTGCGCTGAAGATGATCTGCAAGGACTTTCCCCCCCTGCCCTTCGGAACTGGGAGCGGATTCCAAGCGCTCGTGCTCACCTGCCTCTGCTGCTCTTGAAACGAGAGTGGAGACCAGAAACGCTGGATTCAAATGCACTTTTAGGAGCTACAATGAGGAGTGACAACAGTGTGTGTGTCACAGTTGTAAAGCTCAGTGTGTTGAAGAAGCACAAGAGCAGCCTTCAGGCCTGTCTCTTCCACTGCCTTACAGATTGCAGACATTCCTGCTCACTCTGCTGCTCAGCAGAGTGCTGGCAACGGAGTTCTGGGATTGAAATGGTCTTTTAGGAGAAAGAGTGAAGAGTGACAGCAATGTTTGTGTCACAGTTTAAAGCTCACTGTGTGCTAAACATGATCAGGAGGAGCTTTTTTGCAAGGCTCTTCTGCTGTTTTTGCCCAGTCTAAACATTCCTGCTCTACTCTCTCTGTTGCTGCTCAGCAGAGAGTGGGCACAGAGGTGTTGGAATCAATTGGTCTTCCAGGCAGGAAAAGGAGTTACAGCAATGTGTGTTGCAGAATTGCAAAGCTCACTGTGTGCTGAAGATGCCCTGCAGGAGTTTCCCCGCTGGCCCTTCGTCTGTGGGATTAGAGTCCAAGCGCTGCTCCTCCCCTGTCACAACTCCTCTCGAAACGAGAGAGCGCACCAGAAACTTTGGATTCAAATGCACTTTTAGGAGATAAAGTGAGGAGTGACAGCAATGCTTGTGTCACAGTTTAAAGCTCACTGTGTGCAAAACATGATCAAGCAGGAGATTTTTTGCAAGGCTCTTCTGCTGTTTTAGCCCAGGCTAAACATTCCTGCTCTACTCTCTCTGTTGCTGCTCAGCAGAGAGCGGGCACAGAGGTGTTGGAATCAATTGGTCTTTCAGGCAGGAAAAGAAGAGACAGCAATGTGTGTTGCAGAGTTGCAAAGCTCACTGTGTGCTGAAGATGATCAGTGGGAACTTTCTGGACTGTCTCTTCTGCTGTTTCAGCAGAGTCCAAACGTAAGTGCTATATTCTGCTACTGCTCACAAAGAGCAAGCACAGGAGATGTATTATTCAATTGGACTTTCAGGTAGGAAAGTGAGAGGTGACAGCAATATGTGTTTCAGAGTTGTGAATCTCAATGTGTGCTGAAGATGCCCAGCAGTAGTTTCCATGCTGGCCCTTCGGCTGTGAAATTAGAATCCAAGCGCTCGTCCTCCCCTGTCAGAACTGCTCTCGAAGCGAGAGAGCGCACCAGAAACGTTGGCTTGAAATGCACTTTTAGGAGATAAAGTGAGGAGTGACAGCAATGTGTGTTTCAGAGTTGCAAAGCTCACTGTGCGCTGAAGATGATCTGCAAGGACTTTCCCTCCCTGCCCTTCGGAACTGGGAGCGGATTCCAAGCGCTCGTGCTCACCTGCCTCTGCTGCACTGGAAACGAGAGTGGAGACCAGAAACGCTGGATTCAAATGCACTTTTAGGAGCTACAATGAGGAGTGACAACAGTGTGTCTGTCACAGTTGTAAAGCTCAGTGTGTTGAAGAAGCACAAGAGCAGCCTTCAGGCCTGTCTCTTCCACTGCCTTACAGATTGCAGACATTCCTGCTCACTCTGCTGCTCAGCAGAGTGCTGGCAACGGAGTTCTTGGATTGAAATGGTCTTTTAGGAGAAAGAGTGAAGAGTGACAGCAATGTTTGTGTCACAGTTTAAAGCTCACTGTGTGCTAAACATGATCAGGAGGAGCTTTTTTGCAAGGCTCTTCTGCTGTTTTAGCCCAGTCTAAACATTCCTTCTCTCTGTTGCTGCTCAGCAGAGAGTGGGCACAGAGATGTTGGAATCAATTGGTCTTCCAGGCAGGAAAAGGAGTTACAGCAATGTGTGTTGCAGAATAGCAAAGCTCACTGTGTGCTGAAGATGCCCTGCAGGAGTTTCCCTGCTGGCCCTTCGTCTGTGGGATTAGAGTCCAAGCGCTGCTCCTCCCCTGTCACAACTCCTCTGGAAACGTGAGAGCGCACCAGAAACTTTGGATTCAAATGCACTTTTAGGAGATAAAGTGAGGAGTGACAGCAATGTTTGTGTCACAGTTTAAAGCTCACTGTGTGCAAAACATGATCAAGCAGGAGATTTTTTGCAAGGCTCTTCTGCTGTTTTAGCCCAGGCTAAACATTCCTGCTCTACTCTCTCTGTTGCTGCTCAGCAGAGAGCGGGCACAGAGGTGTTGGAATCAATTGGTCTTTCAGGCAGGAAAAGAAGAGACAGCAATGTGTGTTGCAGAGTTGCAAAGCTCACTGTGTGCTGAAGATGATCAGTGGGAACTTTCTGGACTGTCTCTTCTGCTGTTTCAGCAGAGTCCAAACGTAAGTGCTATATTCTGCTACTGCTCACAAAGAGCAAGCACAGGAGATGTATTATTCAATTGGACTTTCAGGTAGGAAAGTGAGAGGTGACAGCAATATGTGTTTCAGAGTTGTGAATCTCAATGTGTGCTGAAGATGCCCAGCAGTAGTTTCCATGCTGGCCCTTCGGCTGTGCAATTAGAATCCAAGCGCTCGTCCTCCCCTGTCACAACTGCTCTCGAAGCGAGAGAGCGCACCAGAAACGTTGGCTTGAAATGCACTTTTAGGAGATAAAGTGAGGAGTGACAGCAATGTGTGTTTCAGAGTTGCAAAGCTCACTGTGCGCTGAAGATGATCTGCAAGGACTTTCCCTCCCTGCCCTTCGGAACTGGGAGCGGATTCCAAGCGCTCGTGCTCACCTTCCTCTGCTGCACTGGAAACGAGAGTGGAGACCAGAAACGCTGGATTCAAATGCACTTTTAGGAGCTACAATGAGGAGTGACAACAGTGTGTGTGTCACAGTTGTAAAGCTCAGTGTGTTGAAGAAGCACAAGAGCAGCCTTCAGGCCTGTCTCTTCCACTGCCTTACAGATTGCAGACATCCCTGCTCACTCTGCTGCTCAGCAGAGTGCTGGCAACGGAGTTCTGGGATTGAAATGGTCTTTTAGGAGAAAGAGTGAAGAGTGACAGCAATGTTTGTGTCACAGTTTAAAGCTCACTGTGTGCTAAACATGATCAGGAGGAGCTTTTTTGCAAGGCTCTTCTGCTGTTTTAGCCCAGTCTAAACATTCCTGCTCTACTCTCTCTGTTGCTGCTCAGCAGAGAGTGGGCACAGAGATGTTGGAATCAATTGGTCTTTCAGGCAAGAAAAGGAGGAGTGACAGCAATGTGTGTTTCAGAATTGTAAAGCTCACTGTGCGCTGAAGATGCCCTGCAGGAGTTTCCCTGCTGGCCCTTCGTCTGTGGGATTAGAGTCCAAGCGCTGCTCCTCCCCTGTCACAACTCCTCTCGAAACGAGAGAGCGCACCAGAAACTTTGAATTCAAATGCACTTTTAGGAGATAAAGTGAGGAGTGACAGCAATGTTTGTGTCACAGTTTAAAGCTCACTGTGTGCAAAACATGATCAAGCAGGAGATTTTTTGCAAGGCTCTTCTGCTGTTTTAGCCCAGGCTAAACATTCCTGCTCTACTCTCTCTGTTGCTGCTCAGCAGAGAGCGGGCACAGAGATGGTGGATTCAGCTGGTCTTTCAGGCAGGAAAAGAAGAGACAGCAATGTGTGTTGCAGAGTTGCAAAGCTCACTGTGTGCTGAAGATGATCAGTGGGAACTTTCTGGGCTGTCTCTTCTGCTGTTTCAGCAGAGTCCAAACGTAAGTGCTATATTCTGCTACTGCTCACAAAGAGCAAGCACAGGAGATGTATTATTCAATTGGACTTTCAGGTAGGAAAGTGAGAGGTGACAGCAATATGTGTTTCAGAGTTGCGAATCTCAATGTGTGCTGAAGATGCCCAGCAGTAGTTTCCATGCTGGCCCTTCGGCTGTGAAATTAGAATCCAAGCGCTCGTCCTCCCCTGTCACAACTGCTCTCGAAGCGAGAGAGCGCACCAGAAACGTTGGCTTGAAATGCACTTTTAGGAGATGAAGTGAGGAGTGACAGCAATGTGTGTTTCAGAGTTGCAAAGCTCACTGTGCGCTGAAGATGATCTGCAAGGACTTTCCCCCCCTGCCCTTCGGAACTGGGAGCGGATTCCAAGCGCTCGTGCTCACCTTCCTCTGCTGCTCTTGAAACGAGAGTGGAGACCAGAAACGCTGGATTCAAATGCACTTTTAGGAGCTACAATGAGGAGTGACAACAGTGTGTGTGTCAAAGTTGTAAAGCTCAGTGTGTTGAAGAAGCACAAGAGCAGCCTTCAGGCCTGTCTCTTCCACTGCCTTACAGATTGCAGACATTCCTGCTCACTCTGCTGCTCAGCAGAGTGCTGGCAACGGAGTTCTTGGATTGAAATGGTCTTTTAGGAGAAAGAGTGAAGAGTGACAGCAATGTTTGTGTCACAGTTTAAAGCTCACTGTGCGCTAAACATGATCAGGAGGAGCTTTTTTGCAAGGCTCTTCTGCTGTTTTTGCCCAGTCTAAACATTCCTGCTCTACTCTCTCTGTTGCTGCTCAGCAGAGAGTGGGCACAGAGATGTTGGAATCAATTGGTCTTCCAGGCAGGAAAAGGAGGAGTTACAGCAATGTGTTTTGCAGAGTTGCAAAGCTCACTGTGTGCTGAAGATGCCCTGCAGGAGTTTCCCTGCTGGCCCTTCGTCTGCGGGATTAGAGTCCAAGCGCTCCTCCTCCCCAGTCACAACTCCTCTCGAAACGAGAGAGAGCACCAGAAACTTTGGATTCAAATGCACTTTTAGGAGATAAAGTGAGGAGTGACAGCAATGTTTGTGTCACAGTTTCAAAGCTCACTGTGTGCTAAACATGATTAGCAGGAGCTTTTTTGCAAGGCTCTTCTGCTGTTTTAGCCCAGGCTAAACATTCCTGCTCTACTCTCTCTGTTGCTGCTCAGCAGAGAGTGGGCACAGAGATGTTGGAATCAATTGGTCTTTCAGGCAAAAAGGGAGGAGTGACAGCAATGTGTGTTGCAGAGTTGCAAAGCTCGCTGTGCGCTGAAGATGATCAGTGGGAACTTTCTGGACTGTCTCTTCTGCTCTTTTAGCATTGGCTAAAGGTTCCTGCTCTACTCTCTCTGCTTCTGCCCAGCAGAGAAAGGGCACAGAGATTTTGGATTCAATTGGACTTTGAGGTAGGAAAGTGCGGAGCGAGAGCAATATATGTGTCACAGTTGCAAAGCTGACTGCGTGCTGAAGATGCCCTGCCGGAGCTTTCACTCCGGGCTCATCGGCTGTGGGAGCAGAGGCCAAGAGATCGTGTTCACCTGTCACTGCTTCTGTTCAAACGAGAGAGGGCGGGAGAGACCATGGATTCAAACGGATTATTAGGAGATGAAGTGAGGAGTGACAGCAATGTGTGTTTCAGAGTTGCAAAGCTCACTGTGCGCTGAAGATGATCTGCAAGGACTTTCCCTCCCTGCCCTTCGGAACTGGGAGCGGATTCCAAGCGCTCGTGCTCACCTTCCTCTGCTGCACTGGAAACGAGAGTGGAGACCAGAAACGCTGGATTCAAATGCACTTTTAGGAGCTACAATGAGGAGTGACAACAGTGTGTGTGTCACAGTTGTAAAGCTCAGTGTGTTGAAGAAGCACAAGAGCAGCCTTCAGGCCTGTCTCTTCCACTGCCTTACAGATTGCAGACATCCCTGCTCACTCTGCTGCTCAGCAGAGTGCTGGCAACGGAGTTCTGGGATTGAAATGGTCTTTTAGGAGAAAGAGTGAAGAGTGACAGCAATGTTTGTGTCACAGTTTAAAGCTCACTGTGTGCTAAACATGATCAGGAGGAGCTTTTTTGCAAGGCTCTTCTGCTGTTTTAGCCCAGTCTAAACATTCCTGCTCTACTCTCTCTGTTGCTGCTCAGCAGAGAGTGGGCACAGAGATGTTGGAATCAATTGGTCTTTCAGGCAAGAAAAGGAGGAGTGACAGCAATGTGTGTTTCAGAATTGTAAAGCTCACTGTGCGCTGAAGATGCCCTGCAGGAGTTTCCCTGCTGGCCCTTCGTCTGTGGGATTAGAGTCCAAGCGCTGCTCCTCCCCTGTCACAACTCCTCTCGAAACGAGAGAGCGCACCAGAAACTTTGAATTCAAATGCACTTTTAGGAGATAAAGTGAGGAGTGACAGCAATGTTTGTGTCACAGTTTAAAGCTCACTGTGTGCAAAACATGATCAAGCAGGAGATTTTTTGCAAGGCTCTTCTGCTGTTTTAGCCCAGGCTAAACATTCCTGCTCTACTCTCTCTGTTGCTGCTCAGCAGAGAGCGGGCACAGAGATGGTGGATTCAGCTGGTCTTTCAGGCAGGAAAAGAAGAGACAGCAATGTGTGTTGCAGAGTTGCAAAGCTCACTGTGTGCTGAAGATGATCAGTGGGAACTTTCTGGGCTGTCTCTTCTGCTGTTTCAGCAGAGTCCAAACGTAAGTGCTATATTCTGCTACTGCTCACAAAGAGCAAGCACAGGAGATGTATTATTCAATTGGACTTTCAGGTAGGAAAGTGAGAGGTGACAGCAATATGTGTTTCAGAGTTGCGAATCTCAATGTGTGCTGAAGATGCCCAGCAGTAGTTTCCATGCTGGCCCTTCGGCTGTGAAATTAGAATCCAAGCGCTCGTCCTCCCCTGTCACAACTGCTCTCGAAGCGAGAGAGCGCACCAGAAACGTTGGCTTGAAATGCACTTTTAGGAGATGAAGTGAGGAGTGACAGCAATGTGTGTTTCAGAGTTGCAAAGCTCACTGTGCGCTGAAGATGATCTGCAAGGACTTTCCCCCCCTGCCCTTCGGAACTGGGAGCGGATTCCAAGCGCTCGTGCTCACCTTCCTCTGCTGCTCTTGAAACGAGAGTGGAGACCAGAAACGCTGGATTCAAATGCACTTTTAGGAGCTACAATGAGGAGTGACAACAGTGTGTGTGTCAAAGTTGTAAAGCTCAGTGTGTTGAAGAAGCACAAGAGCAGCCTTCAGGCCTGTCTCTTCCACTGCCTTACAGATTGCAGACATTCCTGCTCACTCTGCTGCTCAGCAGAGTGCTGGCAACGGAGTTCTTGGATTGAAATGGTCTTTTAGGAGAAAGAGTGAAGAGTGACAGCAATGTTTGTGTCACAGTTTAAAGCTCACTGTGTGCTAAACATGATCAGGAGGAGCTTTTTGGAAGGCTCTTCTGCTGTTTTTGCCCAGTCTAAACATTCCTGCTCTACTCTCTCTGTTGCTGCTCAGCAGAGAGTGGGCACAGAGATGTTGGAATCAATTGGTCTTCCAGGCAGGAAAAGGAGGAGTTACAGCAATGTGTTTTGCAGAGTTGCAAAGCTCACTGTGTGCTGAAGATGCCCTGCAGGAGTTTCCCTGCTGGCCCTTCGTCTGCGGGATTAGAGTCCAAGCGCTCCTCCTCCCCAGTCACAACTCCTCTCGAAACGAGAGAGAGCACCAGAAACTTTGGATTCAAATGCACTTTTAGGAGATAAAGTGAGGAGTGACAGCAATGTTTGTGTCACAGTTTCAAAGCTCACTGTGTGCTAAACATGATTAGCAGGAGCTTTTTTGCAAGGCTCTTCTGCTGTTTTAGCCCAGGCTAAACATTCCTGCTCTACTCTCTCTGTTGCTGCTCAGCAGAGAGTGGGCACAGAGATGTTGGAATTAATTGGTCTTTCAGGCAAAAAGGGAGGAGTGACAGCAATGTGTGTTGCAGAGTTGCAAAGCTCGCTGTGCGGTGAAGATGATCAGTGGGAACTTTCTGGACTGTCTCTTCTGCTCTTTTAGCATTGGCTAAAGGTTCCTGCTCTACTCTCTCTGCTTCTGCCCAGCAGAGAAAGGGCGCAGAGATTTTGGATTCAATTGGACTTTGAGGTAGGAAAGTGCGGAGCGAGAGCAATATATGTGTCACAGTTGCAAAGCTGACTGCGTGCTGAAGATGCCCTGCCGGAGTTTTCACTCCAGGCTCTTCGGCTGTGGGAGCAGAGGCCAAGAGATCGTGTTCACCTGTCACTGCTGCTGTTCAAACGAGAGAGGGCGGGAGAGACCATGGATTCAAACAGATTATTAGGAGATGAAGTGTGGAGTGACAGCAATGTGTGTTTCAGAGTTGCAAAGCTCACTGTGCGCTGAAGATGATCTGCAAGGACTTTCCCTCCCTGCCCTTCGGAACTGGGAGCGGATTCCAAGCGCTCGTGCTCACCTGCCTCTGCTGCTCTTGAAACGAGAGTGGAGACCAGAAACGCTGGATTCAAATGCACTTTTAGGAGCTACAATGAGGAGTGACAACAGTGTGTGTGTCAAAGTTGTAACGCTCAGTGTGTTGAAGAAGCACAAGAGCAGCCTTCAGGCCTGTCTCTTCCACTGCCTTACAGATTGCAGACATTCCTGCTCACTCTGCTGCTCAGCAGAGTGCTGGCAACGGAGTTCTTGGATTGAAATGGTCTTTTAGGAGAAAGAGTGAAGAGTGACAGCAATGTTTGTGTCACAGTTTAAAGCTCACTGTGTGCTAAACATGATCAGGAGGAGCTTTTTTGCAAGGCTCTTCTGCTGTTTTAGCCCAGTCTAAACATTCCTTCTCTCTGTTGCTGCTCAGCAGAGAGGGGGCACAGAGATGTTGGAATCAATTGGTCTTTCAGGCAGGAAAAGGAGGAGTGACAGCAATGTGTGTTGCAGAATTGCAAAGCTCACTGTGTGCTGAAGATGCCCTGCAGGAGTTTCCCTGCTGGCCCTTCATCTGTGGGATTAGAGTCCAAGCGCTGCTCCTCCCTTTCACAACTCCTCTCGAAACGAGAGAGCGCACCAGAAACGTTGCCTTCAAATGCACTTTTAGGAGATAAAGTGAGGAGTGACAGCAATGTTTGTGTCACAGTTTAAAGATCACTGTGTGCTAAACATGATTAGCAGGAGCTTTTTTTGCAATGCTCTTCTGCTGTTTTAGCCCAGGCTAAACATTCCTGCTCTACTCTCTCTGTTGCTGCTCAGTAGAGAGCGGGCACAGAGATGGTGGATTCAGTTGGTCTTTCTTTCAGGCAGGAAAGGGAGGAGTGACAGCAATGCGTGTTGCTGAGTTGCAAAGCTCGCTGTGCGCTGAAGATGATCAGTGGGTACTTTCTGGACTGTCTCTTCTGCTGTTTCTGCAGAGTCCAAACGTAAGTGCTATATTCTGCTACTGCTCATAAAGAGCAAGCACAGGAAATGTAGGATTCAATTGGACTTTCAGGTAGGAAAGTGAGAGGTGACAGCAATGTGTGTTTCAGAGTTGCAAAGCTCACTGTGTGCTGAAGATGCCCAGCAGGATTTTCCATGCTGGCCCTTCGGCTGTGGGATTAGAGTCCAAGCGCTCGTCCACCCCTGTCACAACTCCTCTCGAAACGAGAGAGCGCACCAGAAACGTTGGATTCAAATGCACTTTTAGGAGATAAAGTGAGGAGTGACAGCAATGTTTGTGTCACAGTTTAAAGCTCACTGTGTGCTAAACATGATTAGCAGGAGCTTTTTTGCAAGGCTCTTCTGCTGTTTTAGCCCAGGCTAAACATTCCTGCTCTACTCTCTCTGTTGCTGCTCAGCAGAGAGCGGGCACAGAGATGGTGGATTCAGCTGGTCTTTCAGGCAAAAAGGGGGGAGTGACAGCAATGTGTGTTGCAGAGTTGCAAAGCTCGCTGTGCGCTGAAGATGATCAGTGGGAACTTTCTGGACTGTCTCTTCTGCTCTTTTAGCATTGGCTAAAGGTTCCTGCTCTACTCTCTCTGCTTCTGCCCAGCAGAGAAAGGGCACAGAGATTTTGGATTCAATTGGACTTTGAGGTAGGAAAGTGCGGAGCGAGAGCAATATATGTGTCACAGTTGCAAAGCTGACTGCGTGCTGAAGATGCCCTGCCGGAGCTTTCACTCCGGGCTCTTCGGCTGTGGGAGCAGAGGCCAAGAGATCGTGTTCACCTGTCGCTGCTGCTGTTCAAACGAGAGAGGGCGGGAGAGACCATGGATTCAAACGGATTATTAGGAGATGAAGTGAGGAGTGACAGCAATGTGTGTTTCAGAGTTGCAAAGCTCACTGTGCGCTGAAGATGATCTGCAAGGACTTTCCCTCCCTGCCCTTCGGAACTGGGAGCGGATTCCAAGCGCTCGTGCTCACCTTCCTCTGCTGCTCTTGAAACGAGAGTGGAGACCAGAAACGCTGGATTCAAATGCACTTTTAGGAGCTACAATGAGGAGTGACAACAGTGTGTGTGTCACAGTTGTAAAGCTCAGTGTGTTGAAGAAGCACAAGAGCAGCCTTCAGGCCTGTCTCTTCCACTGCCTTACAGATTGCAGACATTCCTGCTCACTCTGCTGCTCAGCAGAGTGCTGGCAACGGAGTTCTTGGATTGAAATGGTCTTTTAGGAGAAAGAGTGAAGAGTGACAGCAATGTTTGTGTCACAGTTTAAAGCTCACTGTGTGCTAAACATGATCAGGAGGAGCTTTTTTGCAAGGCTCTTCTGCTGTTTTAGCCCAGTCTAAACATTCCTTCTCTCTGTTGCTGCTCAGCAGAGAGGGGGCACAGAGATGTTGGAATCAATTGGTCTTCCAGGCAGGAAAAGGAGGAGTGACAGCAATGTGTTTTGCAGAGTTGCAAAGCTCACTGTGTGCTGAAGTTGCCCTGCAGGTGTTTCCCTGCTGGCCCTTGGTCTGAGGGATTAGAGTCCAAGCGCTCCTCCTCCCCAGTCACAACTCCTCTCGAAACGAGAGAGAGCACCAGAAACTTTGGATTCAAATGCACTTTTAGGAGATAAAGTGAGGAGTGACAGCAATGTTTGTGTCACAGTTTCAAAGCTCACTGTGTGCTAAACATGATTAGCAGGAGCTTTTTTGCAAGGCTCTTCTGCTGTTTTAGCCCAGGCTAAACATTCCTGCTCTACTCTCTCTGTTGCTGCTCAGCAGAGACGGGGCACAGAGATGTTGGAATCAATTGGTCTTTCAGGCAAAAAGGGAGGAGTGGCAGCAATGTGTGTTGCAGAGTTGCAAAGCTCGCTGTGCGCTGAAGATGATCAGTGGGAACTTTCTGGACTGTCTCTTCTGCTCTTTTAGCATTGGCTAAAGGTTCCTGCTCTACTCTCTCTGCTTCTGCCCAGCAGAGAAAGGGCACAGAGATTTTGGATTCAATTGGAATTTGAGGTAGGAAAGTGCGGAGCGAGAGCAATATATGTGTCACAGTTGCAAAGCTGACTGCGTGCTGAAGATGCCCTGCCGGAGCTTTCACTCCGGGCTCTTCGGCTGTGGGAGCAGAGGCCAAGAGATCGTGTTCACCTGTCACTGCTGCTGTTCAAACGAGAGAGGGCGGGAGAGACCATGGATTCAAACGGATTATTAGGAGATGAAGTGAGGAGTGACAGCAATGTGTGTTTCAGAGTTGCAAAGCTCACTGTATGCTGAAGATGCCCAGCAGGATTTTCCCTGCTGGCCTTTCAGCTGTGGGATTAGAGTCCAAGCGCTCGTCCTCCCCTGTCACAACTCCTCTCGAAATGAGAGAGCGCACCAGAAACGATGGTTTCAAATGCACTTTTAGGAGATAAAGTGAGGAGTGACAGCTATGTTTGTGTCACAGCTTCAAAGCTGACTGTGTGCTAATAATGATCAGCAGGAGCTTTTTTGCAAGGCTCTTCTGCTGTTTTAGCCCAGTCTAAACATTCCTGCTATAGTCTCCCTGTTGCTGCTCAGCAGAGAGCGGGCACAGAGATGGTGGAATCAGTTCGTCTTTCAGGCAGGAAAGGGAGGATTGACAGCAATGTGTGTTGCAGAGTTGTAAAGCTCGCTGTGCGCTGAAGATGATCAGTGGGATCTTTCTGGACTGTCTCTTCTGCTGTTTCAGCAGAGTGCAAACATATGGGCTATATTCTGCTACTGCTCACAAGGAGCAAAGCACAGGAGAAGAGGGATTCAATTGGACTTTCAGGTAGGAAAGTGAGAGGTGACAGCAATGTGTGTTGCAGAGTTGCAAAGCTCACTGTGTGCTGAAGATGCCCAGCAGGAGTTTCCCTGCACGCCCTTCGGCTGTGGGATTAGAGTCCAAGCACTCGTCCTCCCCTGTCAGAACTCCTCTCGAAACGAGAGAGCGCACCAGAAACGATGGTTTCAAATGCACTTTTAGGAGATAAAGTGAGGAGTGACAGCAATGTTTGTGTCACAGTTTAAAGCTCACTGTGTGCTAAACATGATCAGGAGGAGCTTTTTTTGCAATGCTCTTCTGCTGTTTTAGCCCAGTCTAAACATTCCTGCTATACTCTCCCTGTTGCTGCTCAGCAGAGAGCTGGCACAGAGATGGTGGTTTCAGTTGGTCTTTCAGGCATTAAAGGGAGGTGTGACAGCAATGTGTGTTGCAGTGTTGCAAAGCTCGCTGTGCACTGAAGATGAGCAATGGGAAATTTCTGGACTGTCTCTTCTGCTGTTTCAGCAGAGTCCAAACGTAAGTGCTATATTCAGCTACTGCTTACAAGGAGCAAAGCACAGGAGATGTAGGATTCAATTGGACTTTCAGGTAGGAAAGTCAGAGGTGACAGCAATGTGTGTTTCAGAGTAGCAAAGCTCAATGTGTGCTGAAGATACCCATCAGGAGTTTCCCTGCTGGCCCTTCGGCTGTGGGATTAGAGTCCAAGCGCTCGTCCTCCCCTGTCACAACTCCTCTCGAAACGAGAGAGCGCACCAGAAACGATGGTTTCAAATGCACTTTTAGGAGGTAAAGTGAGGAGTGACAGCAACGTTTGTGTCACAGTTTAAAGCACACTGTGCGCTAAACATGAAAAGCAGGAGCTTTTTTGCAAGGCTCTTCTGCTGTTTTAGCCCAGTCTAAACATTCCTGCTATACTCGCTCTGTTGCTGCTCAGCAGAGAGCGGACACAGAGATGGTGGAATCAGTTGGTCTTTCAGGCAGGAAAGGGAGGAGTGACAGCAATGTGTGTTGCAGAGTTGCAAAGCTCGCTGTGCGCTGAAGATGATCAGTGGGAACTTTCAGGACTGTCTCTTCTGCTGTTTCAGCAGAGTGCAAACGTATGGGCTATATTCTGCTACTGCTCATAAGGACCAAAGCACAGGAGAAGTAGGATTCAATTGGACTTTCAGGTAGGAAAGTGAGAGGTGACAGCAATATGTGTTTCAGAGTTGCAAAGCTCACTGTGTGCTGAAGATGCCCAGCAGGAGTTTCCCTGCTGGCCCTTCGGCTGTGGGATTTGAGTCCAAGCGCTCGTCCTCCCCTGTCACATATGCTCTTGAAACGAGAGAGGGCAACAAAAACGTTGGACTCAAATGCACTTTTAGGAGATAAAGTGAGGAGTGACTGCAATGTTTGTGTCACAGCTTCAAAGCTCACTGTGTGCTAAACATGATCAGCAAGAGATTTTTTGCAGGGCTCTTCTGCTGTTTTAGCCCAGTCTAAACATTCCTGCTATACTCTCTCTGTTGCTGCTCAGTAGAGAGCGGGCACAGAGATGGTGGATTCAGTTGGTCTTTCTTTCAGGCAGGAAAGGGAGGAGTGACTGCAATGCGTGTTGCTGAGTTGCAAAGCTCGCTGTGCGCTGAAGATGATCAGTGGGTACTTTCTGGACTGTCTCTTCTGCTGTTTTAGCAGATTCCAAACGTAAGTGCTATATTCTGCTACTGCTCACAAGGAGCAAGCACAGGAGATGTAGGATTCAATTGGACTTTCAGGTAGGAAAGTGAGAGGTGACAGCAATGTGTGTTTCAGAGTTGCAAAGCTCACTGTGTGCTGAAGATGCCCAGCAGGAGTTTCCCTGATGGCCCTTCGGCTGTGGGATTAGAGTCCACGCGCTCGTCCTCCCCTGTCACAACTCCTCTGGAAACAAGAGTGCGCACCAGAAAATATGGAGTCAAAGGCACTTTTAGGAGATAAAGTGAGTGACAGAAATGTTTGTGTCACAGTTTAAAGCTCACTGTGTGCTAAACATGATCAGCAGGAGCTTTTTTGCAAGGCTCTTCTGCTGTTTTTGCACAGTCTAAGCATTCCTGCTATACTCTCCCTGTTGCTGCTCAGCAGAGAGCTGGCACAGAGATGGTGGTTTCAGTTGGTCTTTCAGGCAGGAAAGGGAGGAGTGACAGCAATGTGTGTTGCAGAGTTGCAAAGCTCGCTGTGCACTGAAGATGAGCAATGGGAAATTTCTGGACTGTCTCTTCTGCTGTTTCAGCAGTGTCCAAACGTAAGTGCTATATTCAGCTACTGCTTACAAGGAGCAAAGCACAGGAGATGTAGGATTCAATTGGACTTTCAGGTAGGAAAGTGAGAGGTGACAGCAATGTGTGTTTCCGAGTTGCAAAGCTCACTGTGTGCTGAAGATGCCCATCAGTAGTTTCCCTGCTGGCCCTTCGGCTGTGGGATTAGAGTCCAAGCGCTCGTCCTCCCCTGTCACATCTGCTCTTGAAACGAGAGAGGGCACCAAAAACGTTGGACTCAAATGCACTTTTAGGAGATAAAGTGAGGATTGACAGCAATGTTTGTGTCACAGCCTCAAAGCTCACTGTGTGCTAAACATGATCAGCAGGAGCTTTTTTGCAAGGCTCTTCTGCTGTTTTAGCCCAGTCTAAACATTATTGCTCTTCTCTCCCTGTTGCTGCTCAGCAGAGAGCAGGCACAGAGATGGTGGAATCTTTTGGTCTTTCAGGCAGGAAAAGGAGGAGTGACAGCAATGTGTGTTGCAGAGTTGCAAAGCTCTCTGTGTTCTGAAGATGATCAGTGGGAACTTTCTAAACTTTCTCTTTTGCTGTTTCAGCAGAGTGCAAACGTATGGGCTATATTCTGCTACTGCTCACAAATTGCAGCACAGGAGATGTAGGATTCAATTGGACTTTCAGGTAGGAAAGGGAGAGGTGACAGCTATATGTGTTCAGGGTTGCAAAGATCACTGTGTGCTGAAGATGGCCAGCAGGAGTTTCCCTGCACGCCCTTCGGCTGTGGGATTAGAGTCCAAGCGCTCGTCCTCCCCTGTCACAACTCCTCGCGAAACGACAGAGCGCACCAGAAACGTTGGACTCAAATGCACTTTTAGGAGATAAAGTGAGGAGTGACAGCTATGTTTGTGTCACAGCTTCAAAACTCACTGTGTGCTAAACATGATCAGCAGGAGCTTTTTTGCAAGGCTCTTCTGCTGTTTTAGCCCTGTCTAAACATTCCTGCTATACTCTCTCTGGTGCTGCTAAGCAGAGAGCAGGTACAGAGATGGTGGAATCAGTTCGTCTTTCAGGCAGGAAAGGGAGGAGTGACAGCAATGTGTGTTGCAGAGTTGCAAAGCTCGCTGTGCGCTGATGATCAGTGGGAGCTTTCAGGACTGTCTCTTCTGCTGTTTCAGCAGAGTGCAAACGTATGGGCTATATTCTGCTACTGCTCACAAGGAGCAAGCACAGGAGATGTAGGATTCAATTGGACTTTCAGGTAGGAAAGTGAGAGGTGACAGCTATATGTGTTCAGGGTTGCAAAGATCACAGTGTGCTGAAGATGGCCAGCAGGAGTTTCCCTGCACGCCTTTCGGCTGTGGGATTAGAGTCCAAGCGCTCGTCCTCCCCTGTCACAACTCCACTCGAAACGAGAGAGCGCAGCAGAAACGAAGGTTTCAAATGCACTTTTAGGAGATAAAGTGAGGAGTGACAGCAATGTTTGTGTCACAGCTTCAAAGCTCACTGTGTGCTAATCATGATCAGCAGGAGCTTTTTTGCAAGGCTCTTCTGCTGTTATAGCCCTGTCTAAACATTCCTGTTATACTCTCCCTGTTGCTGCTCAGCAGAGAGCGGGCACAGAGATGGTGGATTCAGTTGGTCATTCAGGCAGGAAAGGGAGGAGTGACAGCAATGTGTGTTGCAGAGTTGCAAAGCTCGCTGTGCGCTGAAGATGATCAGTGGGAACTTTCAGGACTGTCTCTTCTGCTGTTTCAGCAGAGTCCAAACGTAAGTGCTATATTCTGCTACTGCTCACAAGGAGCAAGCACAGGAGATGTATGATTCAATTGGACTTTCAACTAAGAAAGTCAGAGGTGACAGCTATATGTGTTTCAGAGTTGCAAAGCTCACTGTGTGCTGAAGATGCCCAGCAGGACTTTCCCTGCTGGCCCTTCGGCTGTGGGATTAGAGTCCAAGCGCTCGTCCTCCCCTGTCACAACTCCTCTGGAAACAAGAGTGCGCACCAGAAACGATGGAGTCAAATGCACTTTTAGGAGATAAAGTGAGTGACAGCAATGTTTTTGTCGCAGTTTAAAGCTCACTGTGTGCTAAACATGATCAGCAGGAGCTTTTTTGCAAGGCTCTTCTGCTGTTTTTGCACAGTCTAAATATTCCTGCTCTACTCTCCCTGTTGCTGCTAAGCAGAGAGCGGGTACAGAGATGGTGGAATCAGTTCGTCTTTCAGGCAGGAAAGGGAGGAGTGACAGCAATGTGTGTTGCAGAGTTGCAAAGCTCGCTGTGCGCTGAAGATGATCAGTGGGAACTTTCAGGACTGTCTCTTCTGCTGTTTCAGCTGAGTGCAAACGTAAGTGCTATATTCTGCTACTGCTCACAAGGAGCAAGCACAGGAGATGTATGATTCAACTGGACTTTCAACTAGGAAAGTCAGAGGTGACAGCTATATGTGTTTCAGAGTTGCAAAGCTCACTGTGTGCTGAAGATGCCCAGCAGGACTTTCCCTGCACGCCCTTCGGCTGTGGGATTAGAGTCCAAGCGCTCGTCCTCCCCTGTCACAACTCCTCTCGAAACGAGAGAGCGCCCCAGAAACGAGAGATTCAAATGCACTTTTAGGAGATAAAGTGAGTGGCAGCAATGTTTGTGTCGCAGTTTAAAGCTCACTGTGCGCTAAACATGAAAAGCTGGAGCTTTTTTGCAAGGCTCTTCTGCTGTTATAGCCCTGTCTAAACATTCCTGCTATACTCTCTCTGTTGCTGCTAAGCAGAGAGCGGGCACAGAGATGGTGGAATCAATTGGTCTTTCAGGCAGGAAAGGGAGGAGTGACAGCAATGTGTGCTGCAGAGCTGCAAAGCTCGCTGTGCGCTGAAGATGATCAGTGTTAACTTTCTGGACTGTCTCTTCTGCTGTTTCAGCAGAATCTGAACGTAAGTGCTATATTCTGCTACTGCTCACAAGGAGCAAGCACAGGAGATGTAGGATTCAATTGGACTTTCAGGTAGGAAAGTGAGAGGTGACAGCAATGTGTGTTTCAGAGTAGCAAAGCTCAATGTGTGCTGAAGATGCCCAGCAGGAGTTTCCCTGATGGCCCTTCGGCTGTGGGATTAGAGTCCAAGCGCTCGTCCTCCACTGTCACAACTCCTCTCGAAACGAGAGAGCGCACCAGAAACGATGGTTTCAAATGCACTTTTAGGAGATAAAGTGAGGAGTGACAGCAATGTTTGTGTCACAGCTTCAAAACTCACTGTGTGCTAAACATGATCAGCAGGAGCTTTTTTGCATGGCTCTTCTGCTGTTTTAGCCCAGTCTAAACATTCCAGCTATACTCTCTCTGTTGTTGCTCAGCAGAGAGCGGACACAGAGATGGTGGAATCAGTTGGTCTTTCAGGTAGGAAAGGGAGGAGTGACAGCAATGTGTGTTGCAGAGTTGCAAAGCTCGCTGTGCGCTGAAGATGATCAGTGGGAACTTTCAGGACTGTCTCTTCTGCTGTTTCAGCAGAGTGCAAACGTATGGGCTATATTCTGCTACTGCTCACAAGGAGCAAAGCACAGGAGAAGTAGGATTCAATTGGACTTTCAGGTAGGAAAGTGAGAGGTGACAGCAATGTGTGTTTCCGAGTTGCAAAGCTCACTGTGTGCTGAAGATGCCCAGCAGGAGTTTCCCTGCTGGCCCTTCGGCTGTGGGATTAGAGTCCAAGCGCTCGTCCTCCCCTGTCACATCTGCTCTTGAAATGAGAGAGGGCCCCAAAAACGTTGGACTCAAATGCACTTTTAGGAGATAAAGTGAGGAGTGACAGCAATGTTTGTGTCACAGCCTCAAAGCTCACTGTGTGCTAAACATGATCAGCAGGAGCTTCTTTGCAAGGCTCTTCTGCTGTTTTAGCCCAGTCTAAACATTATTGCTCTTCTCTCCCTGTTGCTGCTCAGCAGAGAGCAGGCACAGAGATGGTGGAATCTTTTGGTCTTTCAGGCAGGAAAAGGAGGAGTGACAGCAATATGTGTTGCAGAGTTGCAAAGCTCTCTGTGTTCTGAAGATGATCAGTGGGAACTTTCTAAACTTTCTCTTCTGCTGTTTCAGCAGAGTGCAAACGTATGGGCTATATTCTGCTACTGCTCACAAATTGCAGCACAGGAGATGTAGGATTCAATTGGACTTTCAGGTAGGAAAGGGAGAGGTGACAGCTATATGTGTTCAGGGTTGAAAAGATCACTGTGTGCTGAAGATGGCCAGCAGGAGTTTCCCTGCACGCTTTTCGGCTGTGGGATTAGAGTCCAAGCGCTCGTCCTCCCCTGTCACAACTCCACTCGAAACGAGAGAGCACAGCAGAAACGATGATTTCAAATGCACTTTTAGGAGATAAAGTGAGGAGTGACAGCAATGTTTGTGTCACAGCTTCAAAGCTCTCTGTGTGCTAATCATGATCAGCAGGAGCTTTTTTGCAAGGCTCTTCTGCTGTTTTTGCACAGTCTAAACATTCCTGCTATACTCTCCGTGTTGCTGCTAAGCAGAGGGCGGGCACAGAGATGGTGGATTCAGTTGGTCTTTCAGGCAGGAAAGGGAGGAGTGACAGCAATGTGTGTTGCAGAGTTGCAAAGCTCGCTGTGCGCTGAAGATGATCAGTGGGAACTTTCAGGACTGTCTCTTCTGCTGTTTCAGCTGAGTGCAAACGTATGGGCTATATTCTGCTACTGCTCACAAGGAGCAAAGCACAGGAGAAGTAGGATTCAATTGGACTTTCAGGTAGGAAAGTGAGAGGTGACAGCTATATGTGTTCAGGGTTGCAAAGATCACTGTGTGCTGAAGATGGCCAGCAGGAGTTTCCCTGCACGCCCTTCGGCTGTGGGATTAGAGTCCAAGCGCTCGTCCTCCCCTGTCGCAACTCCTCTCGAAACGACAGAGCGCACCAGAAACGTTGGACTCAAATGCACTTTTAGGAGATAAAGTGAGGAGTGACAGCTATGTTTGTGTCACAGCTTCAAAACTCACTGTGTGCTAAACATGATCAGCAGGAGCTTTTTTGCAAGGCTCTTCTGCTGTTTTAGCCCTGTCTAAACATTCCTGCTATACTCTCTCTGTTGCTGCTAAGCAGAGAGCGGGCACAGAGATGGTGGAATCAGTTCGTCTTTCAGGCAGGAAAGGGAGGAGTGACAGCAATGTGTGTTGCAGAGTTGCAAAGCTCGCTGTGCGCTGATGATCAGTGGGAACTTTCTGGACTGTCTCTTCTGCTGTTTCAGCAGAGTCCAAACGTAAGTGCTATATTCTGCTACTGCTGACAAGGAGCAAGCACAGGAGATGTAGGATTCAATTGGACTTTCAGGTAGGAAAGCGAGAGGTGACAGCAATGTGTGTTTCAGAGTTGCAAAGCTCACTGTGTGCTGAAGATGCCCAGCAGGAGTTTCCCTGATGGCCCTTCGGCTGTGGGATTAGAGTCCACGCGCTCGTCCTCCCCTGTCACAACTCCTCTGGAAACAAGAGTGCGCACCAGAAACGATGGAGTCAAATGCACTTTTAGGAGATAAACTGAGTGACAGCAATGTTTGTGTCACAGTTTAAAGCTCACTGTGTGCTAAACATGATCAGCAGGAGCTTTTTTGCAAGGCTCTTCTGCTGTTTTTGCACAGTCTAAATATTCCTGCTATACTCTCCCTGTTGCTGCTAAGCAGAGGGCGGGCACAGAGATGGTGGATTCAGTTGGTCTTTCAGGCAGGAAAGAGAGGAGTGACAGCAATGTGTGTTGCAGAGTTGCAAAGCTCGCTGTGCGCTGAAGATGATCAGTGGGAACTTTCAGGACTGTCTCTTCTGCTGTTTCAGCTGAGTGCAAACGTAAGTGCTATATTCTGCTACTGCTCACAAGGAGCAAGCACAGGAGATGTATGATTCAACTGGACTTTCAACTAGGAAAGTCAGAGGTGACAGCTATATGTGTTTCAGAGTTGCAAAGCTCACTGTGTGCTGAAGATGCCCAGCAGGACTTTCCCTGCACGCCCTTCGGCTGTGGGATTAGAGTCCAAGCGCTCGTCCTCCCCTGTCACAACTCCTCTCGAAACGAGAGAGCGCCCCAGAAACGAGAGATTCAAATGCACTTTTAGGAGATAAAGTGAGTGGCAGCCGTGTTTGTGTCGCAGTTTAAAGCTCACTGTGCGCTAAACATGAAAAGCTGGAGCTTTTTTGCAAGGCTCTTCTGCTGTTATAGCCCTGTCTAAACATTCCTGCTATACTCTCTCTGTTGCTGCTAAGCAGAGAGCGGGCACAGAGATGGTGGAATCAATTGGTCTTTCAGGCAGGAAAGAGAGGAGTGACAGCAATGTGTGCTGCAGAGCTGCAAAGCTCGCTGTGCGCTGAAGATGATCAGTGTTAACTTTCTGGACTGTCTCTTCTGCTGTTTCAGCAGAATCTGAACGTAAGTGCTATATTCTGCTACTGCTCACAAGGAGCAAGCACAGGAGATGTAGGATTCAATTGGACTTTCAGGTAGGAAAGTGAGAGGTGACAGCAATGTGTGTTTCAGAGTTGCAAAGCTCAATGTGTGCTGAAGATGCCCAGCAGGAGTTTCCCTGATGGCCCTTCGGCTGTGGGATTAGAGTCCAAGCGCTCGTCCTCCCCTGTCACAACTCCTCTCGAAACGAGAGAGCGCACCAGAAACGATGGTTTCAAATGCACTTTTAGGAGATAAAGTGAGGAGTGACAGCAATGTTTGTGTCACAGCTTCAAAACTCACTGTGTGCTAAACATGATCAGCAGGAGCTTTATTGCATGGCTCTTCTGCTGTTTTAGCCCAGTCTAAACATTCCAGCTATACTCTCTCTGTTGATGCTCAGCAGAGAGCGGACACAGAGATGGTGGAATCAGTTGGTCTTTCAGGTAGGAAAGGGAGGAGTGACAGCAATGTGTGTTGCAGAGTTGCAAAGCTCGCTGTGCGCTGAAGATGATCAGTGGGAACTTTCAGGACTGTCTCTTCTGCTGTTTCAGCAGAGTGCAAAAGTATGGGCTATATTCTGCTACTGCTCACAAGGAGCAAAGCACAGGAGAAGTAGGATTCAATTGGACTTTCAGGTAGGAAAGTGAGAGGTGACAGCAATGTGTGTTTCCGAGTTGCAAAGCTCACTGTGTGCTGAAGATGCCCATCAGGAGTTTCCCTGCTGGCCCTTCGGCTGTGGGATTAGAGTCCAAGCGCTCGTCCTCCCCTGTCACATCTGCTCTTGAAACGAGAGAGGGCACCAAAAACGTTGGACTCAAATGCACTTTTAGGAGATAAAGTGAGGAGTGACAGCAATGTTTGTGTCACAGCCTCAAAGCTCACTGTGTGCTAAACATGATCAGCAGGAGCTTCTTTGCAAGGCTCTTCTGCTGTTTTAGCCCAGTCTAAACATTATTGCTCTTCTCTCCCTGTTGCTGCTCAGCAGAGAGCAGGCACAGAGATGGTGGAATCTTTTGGTCTTTCAGGCAGGAAAAGGAGGAGTGACAGCAATGTGTGTTGCAGAGTTGCAAAGCTCTCTGTGTTCTGAAGATGATCAGTGGGAACTTTCTAAACTTTCTCTTCTGCTGTTTCAGCAGAGTGCAAACGTATGGGCTATATTCTGCTACTGCTCACAAATTGCAGCACAGGAGATGTAGGATTCAATTGGACTTTCAGGTAGGAAAGGGAGAGGTGACAGCTATATGTGTTCAGGGTTGCAAAGATCACTGTGTGCTGAAGATGCCCAGCAGGACTTTCCCTGCACGCCCTTCGGCTGTGGGATTAGAGTCCAAGCGCTCGTCCTCCCCTGTCGCAACTCCTCTCGAAACGACAGAGCGCACCAGAAACGTTGGACTCAAATGCACTTTTAGGAGATAAAGTGAGGAGTGACAGCTATGTTTGTGTCACAGCTTCAAAACTCACTGTGTGCTAAACATGATCAGCAGGAGCTTTTTTGCAAGGCTCTTCTGCTGTTTTAGCCCTGTCTAAACATTCCTGCTATACTCTCTCTGTTGCTGCTAAGCAGAGAGCGGGCACAGAGATGGTGGAATCAGTTCGTCTTTCAGGCAGGAAAGGGAGGAGTGACAGCAATGTGTGTTGCAGAGTTGCAAAGCTCGCTGTGCGCTGATGATCAGTGGGAACTTTCTGGACTGTCTCTTCTGCTGTTTCAGCAGAGTCCAAACGTAAGTGCTATATTCTGCTACTGCTGACAAGGAGCAAGCACAGGAGATGTAGGATTCAATTGGACTTTCAGGTAGGAAAGCGAGAGGTGACAGCAATGTGTGTTTCAGAGTTGCAAAGCTCACTGTGTGCTGAAGATGCCCAGCAGGAGTTTCCCTGATGGCCCTTCGGCTGTGGGATTAGAGTCCACGCGCTCGTCCTCCCCTGTCACAACTCCTCTGGAAACAAGAGTGCGCACCAGAAACGATGGAGTCAAATGCACTTTTAGGAGATAAACTGAGTGACAGCAATGTTTGTGTCACAGTTTAAAGCTCACTGTGTGCTAAACATGATCAGCAGGAGCTTTTTTGCAAGGCTCTTCTGCTGTTTTTGCACAGTCTAAATATTCCTGCTATACTCTCCCTGTTGCTGCTAAGCAGAGGGCGGGCACAGAGATGGTGGATTCAGTTGGTCTTTCAGGCAGGAAAGAGAGGAGTGACAGCAATGTGTGTTGCAGAGTTGCAAAGCTCGCTGTGCGCTGAAGATGATCAGTGGGAACTTTCAGGACTGTCTCTTCTGCTGTTTCAGCTGAGTGCAAACGTAAGTGCTATATTCTGCTACTGCTCACAAGGAGCAAGCACAGGAGATGTATGATTCAACTGGACTTTCAACTAGGAAAGTCAGAGGTGACAGCTATATGTGTTTCAGAGTTGCAAAGCTCACTGTGTGCTGAAGATGCCCAGCAGGACTTTCCCTGCACGCCCTTCGGCTGTGGGATTAGAGTCCAAGCGCTCGTCCTCCCCTGTCACAACTCCTCTCGAAACGAGAGAGCGCCCCAGAAACGAGAGATTCAAATGCACTTTTAGGAGATAAAGTGAGTGGCAGCCGTGTTTGTGTCGCAGTTTAAAGCTCACTGTGCGCTAAACATGAAAAGCTGGAGCTTTTTTGCAAGGCTCTTCTGCTGTTATAGCCCTGTCTAAACATTCCTGCTATACTCTCTCTGTTGCTGCTAAGCAGAGAGCGGGCACAGAGATGGTGGAATCAATTGGTCTTTCAGGCAGGAAAGAGAGGAGTGACAGCAATGTGTGCTGCAGAGCTGCAAAGCTCGCTGTGCGCTGAAGATGATCAGTGTTAACTTTCTGGACTGTCTCTTCTGCTGTTTCAGCAGAATCTGAACGTAAGTGCTATATTCTGCTACTGCTCACAAGGAGCAAGCACAGGAGATGTAGGATTCAATTGGACTTTCAGGTAGGAAAGTGAGAGGTGACAGCAATGTGTGTTTCAGAGTTGCAAAGCTCAATGTGTGCTGAAGATGCCCAGCAGGAGTTTCCCTGATGGCCCTTCGGCTGTGGGATTAGAGTCCAAGCGCTCGTCCTCCCCTGTCACAACTCCTCTCGAAACGAGAGAGCGCACCAGAAACGATGGTTTCAAATGCACTTTTAGGAGATAAAGTGAGGAGTGACAGCAATGTTTGTGTCACAGCTTCAAAACTCACTGTGTGCTAAACATGATCAGCAGGAGCTTTATTGCATGGCTCTTCTGCTGTTTTAGCCCAGTCTAAACATTCCAGCTATACTCTCTCTGTTGATGCTCAGCAGAGAGCGGACACAGAGATGGTGGAATCAGTTGGTCTTTCAGGTAGGAAAGGGAGGAGTGACAGCAATGTGTGTTGCAGAGTTGCAAAGCTCGCTGTGCGCTGAAGATGATCAGTGGGAACTTTCAGGACTGTCTCTTCTGCTGTTTCAGCAGAGTGCAAAAGTATGGGCTATATTCTGCTACTGCTCACAAGGAGCAAAGCACAGGAGAAGTAGGATTCAATTGGACTTTCAGGTAGGAAAGTGAGAGGTGACAGCAATGTGTGTTTCCGAGTTGCAAAGCTCACTGTGTGCTGAAGATGCCCATCAGGAGTTTCCCTGCTGGCCCTTCGGCTGTGGGATTAGAGTCCAAGCGCTCGTCCTCCCCTGTCACATCTGCTCTTGAAACGAGAGAGGGCACCAAAAACGTTGGACTCAAATGCACTTTTAGGAGATAAAGTGAGGAGTGACAGCAATGTTTGTGTCACAGCCTCAAAGCTCACTGTGTGCTAAACATGATCAGCAGGAGCTTCTTTGCAAGGCTCTTCTGCTGTTTTAGCCCAGTCTAAACATTATTGCTCTTCTCTCCCTGTTGCTGCTCAGCAGAGAGCAGGCACAGAGATGGTGGAATCTTTTGGTCTTTCAGGCAGGAAAAGGAGGAGTGACAGCAATATGTGTTGCAGAGTTGCAAAGCTCTCTGTGTTCTGAAGATGATCAGTGGGAACTTTCTAAACTTTCTCTTCTGCTGTTTCAGCAGAGTGCAAACGTATGGGCTATATTCTGCTACTGCTCACAAATTGCAGCACAGGAGATGTAGGATTCAATTGGACTTTCAGGTAGGAAAGGGAGAGGTGACAGCTATATGTGTTCAGGGTTGAAAAGATCACTGTGTGCTGAAGATGGCCAGCAGGAGTTTCCCTGCACGCCCTTCGGCTGTGGGATTAGAGTCCAAGCGCTCGTCCTCCCCTGTCACAACTCCACTCGAAACGAGAGAGCGCAGCAGAAACGATGATTTCAAATGCACTTTTAGGAGATAAAGTGAGGAGTGACAGCAATGTTTGTGTCACAGCTTCAAAGCTCTCTGTGTGCTAATCATGATCAGCAGGAGCTTTTTTGCAAGGCTCTTCTGCTGTTTTTGCACAGTCTAAACATTCCTGCTATACTCTCCGTGTTGCTGCTAAGCAGAGGGCGGGCACAGAGATGGTGGATTCAGTTGGTCTTTCAGGCAGGAAAGGGAGGAGTGACAGCAATGTGTGTTGCAGAGTTGCAAAGCTCGCTGTGCGCTGAAGATGATCAGTGGGAACTTTCAGGACTGTCTCTTCTGCTGTTTCAGCTGAGTGCAAACGTATGGGCTATATTCTGCTACTGCTCACAAATTGCAGCACAGGACATGTAGGATTCAATTGGACTTTCAGGTAGGAAAGGGAGAGGTGACAGCTATATGTGTTCAGGGTTGCAAAGATCACTGTGTGCTGAAGATGCCCAGCAGGAGTTTCCCTGCACGCCCTTCGGCTGTGGGATTAGAGTCCAAGCGCTCGTCCTCCCCTGTCGCAACTCCTCTCGAAACGACAGAGCGCACCAGAAACGTTGGACTCAAATGCACTTTTAGGAGATAAAGTGAGGAGTGACAGCTATGTTTGTGTCACAGCTTCAAAACTCACTGTGTGCTAAACATGATCAGCAGGAGCTTTTTTGCAAGGCTCTTCTGCTGTTTTAGCCCTGTCTAAACATTCCTGCTATACTCTCTCTGTTGCTGCTAAGCAGAGAGCGGGCACAGAGATGGTGGAATCAGTTCGTCTTTCAGGCAGGAAAGGGAGGTGTGACAGCAATGTGTGTTGCAGAGTTGCAAAGCTCGCTGTGCGCTGATGATCAGTGGGAACTTTCTGGACTGTCTCTTCTGCTGTTTCAGCAGAGTCCAAACGTATGTGCTATATTCTGCTACTGCTGACAAGGAGCAAGCACAGGAGATGTAGGATTCAATTGGACTTTCAGGTAGGAAAGTGAGAGGTGACAGCAATGTGTGTTTCAGAGTTGCAAAGCTCACTGTGTGCTGAAGATGCCCAGCAGGAGTTTCCCTGATGGCCCTTCGGCTGTGGGATTAGAGTCCACGCGCTCGTCCTCCCCTGTCACAACTCCTCTGGAAACAAGAGTGCGCACCAGAAACGATGGACTCAAATGCACTTTTAGGAGATAAACTGAGTGACAGCAATGTTTGTGTCACAGTTTAAAGCTCACTGTGTGCTAAACATGATCAGCAGGAGCTTTTTTGCAAGGCTCTTCTGCTGTTTTAGCCCAGTCTAAACATTCCTGCTATACTCTCCCTGTTGCTGCTCAGCAGAGAGCTGGCACAGAGATGGCGGTTTCAGTTGGTCTTTCAGGCAGGAAAGGGAGGTGTGACAGCAATGTGTGTTGCAGTGTTGCAAAGCTCGCTGTGCACTGAAGATGAGCAATGGGAAATTTCTGGACTGTCTCTTCTGCTGTTTCAGCAGAGTCCAAACGTAAGTGCTATATTCAGCTACTGCTTACAAGGAGCAAAGCACAGGAGATGTAGGATTCAATTGGACTTTCAGGTAGGAAAGTGAGAGGTGACAGCAATGTGAGTTTCAGAGTAGCAAAGCTCAATGTGTGCTGAAGATGCCCATCAGGAGTTTCCCTGCTGGCCCTTCGGCTGTGGGATTAGAGTCCAAGCGCTCGTCCTCCCCTGTCACAACTCCACTCGAAACGAGAGAGCGCAGCAGAAACGATGATTTCAAATGCACTTTTAGGAGATAAAGTGAGGAGTGACAGCAATGTTTGTGTCACAGCTTCAAAGCTCACTGTGTGCTAATCATGATCAGCAGGAGCTTTTTTGCAAGGCTCTTCTGCTGTTTTAGCCCAGTCTAAACATTCCAGCTATACTCTCTCTGTTGCTGCTAAGCAGAGGGCGGGCACAGAGATGGTGGATTCAGTTGGTCATTCAGGCAGGAAAGGGAGGAGTGACAGCAATGTGTGCTGCAGAGTTGCAAAGCTCGCTGTGCGCTGAAGATGATCAGTGGGAACTTTCAGGACTGTCTCTTCTGCTGTTTCAGCTGAGTGCAAACGTATGGGCTATATTCTGCTACTGCTCACAAGGAGCAAAGCACAGGAGAAGTAGGATTCAATTGGACTTTCAGGTAGGAAAGTGAGAGGTGACAGCTATATGTGTTCAGGGTTGCAAAGATCACTGTGTGCTGAAGATGGCCAGCAGGAGTTTCCCTGCACGCCCTTCGGCTGTGGGATTAGAGTCCAAGCGCTCGTCCTCCCCTGTCGCAACTCCTCTCGAAACGACAGAGCGCACCAGAAACGTTGGACTCAAATGCACTTTTAGGAGATAAAGTGAGGAGTGACAGCTATGTTTGTGTCACAGCTTCAAAACTCACTGTGTGCTAAACATGATCAGCAGGAGCTTTTTTGCAAGGCTCTTCTGCTGTTTTAGCCCAGTCTAAACATTCCTGCTCTACTCTCTCTGTTGCTGCTCAGCAGAGAGCGGGCACAGAGATGGTGGAATCAGTTCGTCTTTCAGGCAGAAAAGGGAGGAGTGACAGCAATGTGTGTTGCAGAGTTGCAAAGCTCGCTGTGCGCTGAAGATGATCAGTGGGAACTTTCTGGACTGTCTCTTCTGCTGTTTCAGCAGAGTCCAAACGTAAGTGCTATATTCTGCTACTGCTCACAAGGAGCAAGCACAGGAGATGTAGGATTCAATTGGACTTTCAGGTAGGAAAGTGAGAGGTGACAGCAATGTGTGTTTCAGAGTTGCAAAGCTCACTGTGTGCTGAAGATGCCCAGCAGGAGTTTCCCTGATGGCCCTTCGGCTGTGGGATTAGAGTCCACGCGCTCGTCCTCCCCTGTCACAACTCCTCTGGAAACAAGAGTGCGCACCAGAAACGATGGAGTCAAATGCACTTTTAGGAGATAAAGTGAGTGACAGCAATGTTTGTGTCACTCACCCCCATGCCTCAGAACTTCCCCAACCAAGAAGAAAAGAAGAGTAATTGTGGTGGGTGACTCCCTTCTGAGGGGAACAGAAGGGCCCATTTGTCGACCGGATCCACCCCACAGGGAGGTCTGCTGCCTGCCTGGGGCTCGGATTAGAGATGTTAAAAATAAGCTCTCTGAACTGGTGCAGCCGTCTGACTACTACCCACTGCTGGTTTTTCAGGTTGGCAGTGACGAAATTATTACGAGGAACGTAAGGGCAATGAAGAGAGACTACAGGGCCCTGGGAAGGCTGGTTAAAGGGTCTGGAGCGCAAGTGGTGTTTGCCTCCATACCTGTTGCAAGCGAGGGTGAAGGGATATATAAGAAGACTCTGCAGGTTAATGTATGGCTACGTGACTGGTGCCAAAGGCAGGGGTTTGGGTTTTTCTGTCACGGGCTGCTGTATGGGACACCTGGTTTGCTGGTGACAGGCGGGATACACCAGTCCCAGAGAAGAAAAAGGGTTTTGGGGCAGGAGTTAGCAGGGCTTATTGACAGGGCTTTAAACTAGTTATGAAGTGGGGAGGGGATTTAACTGGGCCTGTTGGGGACAAGCCCAAGAGGAACATGCTAGGGATTGAAGGATGGCGGGCTAAGGAGGACTATCAATCTCTTGTTTCACTTGTGGGAAAGGATAGCTCTTTAGACCCTGTCCCGCAGGGGAAAAAGGGTACTAGGACTGGCTCCCTGAAATGCCTGTACACCAATGCACGCAGCATGGGGAATAAACAGGAGGAGTTAGAAGTCTGTGTGCGGGCTAAAGGTTATGATCTAGTGGCGATTACAGAGACATGGTGGGACAGTTCACATGACTGGAATGTGGTCATGGATGGCTATGTCCTTTTTAGGAAAGATAGGTCAGCGAAGCGAGGTGGTGGAGTTGCTCTTTACGTGAGAGAGCAACTAGAATGTATTGAGTTCTGTCCGGGGTCGGATGAGGAGCAAGTGGAATGTCTGTGGGTACGAATCAAGGGGCTGACTGGCACGGGTGATACAGTTGTGGGGGTCTATTACAGACCTCCTGATCAGGACGAAGGAGTTGATGAGGCTTTCTACAGGCAACTGGAAGTAGCCTCGCGACTACATGCCTTAGTCGTCGTGGGGGACTTTAATTACCCCGATATTTGCTGGAAGACTCACACAGCCAGTCATTCACAGTCTAGGAGGTTCCTCGAGTGCATTGATGATAATTTCTTAATGCAAATGGTGGACGTACCAACTAGGGGAGCAGCGCTGCTAGATTTAGTACTCGCCAACAAGGAGGGTTTGGTCGAAGTGGTGACGGTCAATGGCAGCCTTGGCTGCAGTGACCATGAGATGGTGGAGTTTAGGATCCTGTGTGGGAGGAATAGAATACCTAGCAAAGCCACAGTTCTGGATTTCCGAAGGGCCAACTTTGGCCTCTTCAGTCAACTGCTAAGGGAAGTCTCATGGGAAAGTGTACTAGGCGGTAAAGGGGCTCAAGATAGTTGGTTAGCATTCAAGGACCGCTTCTTCCAAGCTCAGGATCGGAGCGTCCCAATGAGTAGGAAGTCAAGTAAGGGATCTAGGAGACCGGCGTGGTTAAACAAGGAGCTGCTGGGCAAACTCAAGTGGAAAAGGAGAATCTATGGATTATGGAAGGAGGGGCTGGCCGCTTGGGAGGAATATAGGACAGTTGTTAGAGGATGTAGGGAGGCAATTAGGACAGCTAAGGCCTCCTTGGAACTCAATCTTGCTAGTCGGGTTAAAGACAATAGAAAGGGCTTCTTCAAATACATAGCAAATAAAACTAAAACAAGAGGCAATATAGGCCCATTGCTGAACGAAGTGGGTACCCTGGAGACAGAGGATATAAAGAAGGCAGAGGTGCTGAATGCCTTCTTTGCCTCTGTCTTTACTCCTGCAGACTCTCCCCGAGGGCCCCGGATTTCTATAGCCCCAGAAGGAGTCAGGACAAAGGAGGAGTTTGCTTTGGTAGATGAGGATTGGGTTAGGGATCAGCTATGCAAACTGGACATCTGTAAATCGATGGGTCCGGATGGAATGCACCCACGGGTGCTGAGGGAGCTGGCGGAGGTCATTGCTAGGCCACTTTCCATCATCTTTGGTAAGTCGTGGGAAATGGGCGAGGTGCCTGAGGATTGGCGGATGGCAAAGGTCACACCAATCTATAAGAAGGGCAAGAAGGAGGACCCGGGTAATTATAGACCGGTCAGCCTTACCTCCATCCCTGGAAAGATGATGGAACAACTTATTCTTGACTCCATCACTAGGCATATCAAGGATGAGGGGGTCATTAAGAACAGCCAACATGGTTTTATGAGGGGGAAGTCATGTATGACCAACCTTATAGCCTTCTATGAGGAAGTGACTAGGTGGAGGGATGATGGTAGAGCGGTAGATGTAGTTTTTCTTGATTTCAGTAAGGCATTTGATACTGTCTCCCACAGCATCCTCATAGATAAGCTGAGGAAGTGTGGGCTTGACGATCAAGTAGTGAGGTGGATCGAGAACTGGTTGAAAGGAAGAAGGCAGAGAGTTGTGGTCAATGGCGCAGAATCTAGCTGGAGGTCTGTGACTAGTGGAGTTCCTCAGGGGTCGGTGCTGGGACCGGTGCTGTTTAATATTTTCATCAATGACCTGGATGAGGGAACTGAGTGCACCCTCAGCAAGTTTGCTGATGACACAAAACTGGGAGGAGTGGCTGACACACCAGAGGACTGTGCTGCCATTCAGCGAGACCTGGACAGGCTGGAGAGTTGGGCGGGGAGAAACTTGATGAAATTTAACAAGGGCAAGTGTAGAGTCTTGCATCTGGGGAAGAACAACCCCATGTACCAGTACAGGTTGGGGGTTGACCTGCTGGAAAGTAGTGAAGGGGAAAGGGACCTGGGGGTCCTGGTGGATAGGAGGATGACCATGAGCCAGCAATGTGCTCTTGTGGCCAAGAAGGCAAATGGCATCTTAGGGTGCATTAGAAAGGGAGTGGTTAGTAGGTCAAGAGAGGTTCTCCTCCCCCTCTACTCAGCCTTGGTGAGGCCGCATCTGGAATATTGCGTCCAGTTCTGGGCCCCTCTGTTCAAGAAGGACAGGGAATTGCTTGAAGGAGTCCAGCGCAGAGCCACAAAGATGATTAAGGGAGTGGAACATCTCCCTTATGAGGAGAGGCTGAGGGAGCTGGGTCTCTTTAGCTTGCAAAAGAGGAGACTGAGGGGTGACCTCATCAATGTTTACAAATATGTGAAGGGTAGGTGTCAGGATGATGGAGCTAGGCTTTTTTCAGTGATATCCAGTGATAGGACAAGGGGCAATGGGTGTAAACTGGAACATAGGAAGTTCCACGTTAACATCAGGAAGAACTTCTTTACTGTAAGAGTGACAGAGCACTGGAACAGGTTGCCCAGGGGGGTTGTGGAGTCTCCTACACTGGAGATATTCAAGGCCCGCCTGGACAAGTTCCTGTGTGATGTACTGTAGGTTACCCTGCTCTTGCAGGGGGGTTGGACTAGATGATCTTTTTAGGTCCCTTCCAACCCTTGGGATTCTGTGATTCTGTGATTCTGTGGCACAGTTTAAAGCTCACTGTGTGCTAAACATGATCAGCAGGAGCTTTTTTGCAAGGCTCTTCTGCTGTTTTTGCACAGTCTAAACATTCCTGCTATACTCTCTCTGTAGCTGCTCAGCAGAGAGCGGGCACAGAGATGGTGGATTCAGTTGGTCATTCAGGCAGGAAAGGGAGGAGTGACAGCAATGTGTGTTGCAGAGTTGCAAAGCTCGCTGTGCGCTGATGATGATCAGTGGGAACTTTCAGGACTGTCTCTTCTGCTGTTTCAGCAGAGTGCAAACGTATGGGCTTTCAGGTAGGAAAGTGAGAGGTGACAGCAATATGTGTTTCAGAGTTGTGAATCTCAATGTGTGCTGAAGATGCCCAGCAGTAGTTTCCATGCTGGCCCTTCGGCTGTGAAATTAGAATCCAAGCGCTCGTCCTCCCCTGTCACAACTGCTCTCGAAGCGAGAGAGCGCACCAGAAACGTTGGCTTGAAATGCACTTTTAGGTGATAAAGTGAGGAGTGACAGCAATGTGTGTTTCAGAGTTGCAAAGCTCACTGTGCGCTGAAGATGATCTGCAAGGACTTTCCCTCCCTGCCCTTCGGAACTGGGAGCGGATTCCAAGCGCTCGTGCTCACCTGCCTCTGCTGCACTGGAAACGAGAGTGGAGACCAGAAACGCTGGATTCAAATGCACTTTTAGGAGCTACAATGAGGAGTGACAACAGTGTGTGTGTCAAAGTTGTAAAGCTCAGTGTGTTGAAGAAGCACAAGAGCAGCCTTCAGGCCTGTCTCTTCCACTGCCTTACAGATTGCAGACATCCCTGCTCACTCTGCTGCTCAGCAGAGTGCTGGCAACGGAGTTCTTGGATTGAAATGGTCTTTTAGGAGAAAGAGTGAAGAGTGACAGCAATGTTTGTGTCACAGTTTAAAGCTCACTGTGTGCTAAACATGATCAGGAGGAGCTTTTTTGCAAGGCTCTTCTGCTGTTTTAGCCCAGTCTAAACATTCCTGCTCTACTCTCTCTGTTGCTGCTCAGCAGAGAGTGGGCACAGAGATGTTGGAATCAATAGGTCTTCCAGGCAGGAAAAGGAGGAGTTACAGCAATGTGTTTTGCAGAGTTGCAAAGCTCACTGTGTGCTGAAGATGCCCTGCAGGCGTTTCCCTGCTGGCCCTTCGTCTGTGGGATTAGAGTCCAAGCGCTGCTCCTCCCCTGTCACAACTCCTCTCGAAACGAGAGAGCGCACAAGAAACTTTGGATTCAAATGCACTTTTAGGAGATAAAGTGAGGAGTGACAGCAATGTTTGTGTCACAGTTTAAAGCTCACTGTGTGCAAAACATGATCAAGCAGGAGATTTTTTTCAAGGCTCTTCTGCTGTTTTAGGCAGGTCTAAAAATTCCTGCTCTACTCTCTCTGTTGCTGCTCAGCAGAGAGCGGGCACAGAGATGGTGGATTCAGCTGGTCTTTCAGGCAAAAAGGGAGGAGTGACAGCAATGTGTGTTGCAGTGTTGCAAAGCTCGCTGTGCGCTGAAGATGATCAGTGGGAACTTTCTGGACTGTCTCTTCTGCTCTTTTAGCATTGGCTAAAGGTTCCTGCTCTACTCTGCTTCTGCCCAGCAGAGAAAGGGCACAGAGATTTTGGATTCAATTGGACTTTGAGGTAGGAAAGTGCGGAGCGAGAGCAATATATGTGTCACAGTTGCAAAGCTGACTGCGTGCTGAAGATGCCCTGCCGGAGCTTTCACTCCGGGCTCTTCGGCTGTGGGAGCAGAGGCCAAGAGATCGTGTTCACCTGTCACTGCTGCTGTTCAAACGAGAGAGGGCGGGAGAGACCATGGATTCAAACGGATTATTAGGAGATGAAGTGAGGAGTGACAGCAATGTGTGTTTCAGAGTTGCAAAGCTCACTGTGCGCTGAAGATGATCTGCAAGGACTTTCCCTCCCTGCCCTTCGGAACTGGGAGCGGATTCCAAGCGCTCGTGCTCACCTTCCTCTGCTGCTCTTGAAACGAGAGTGGAGACCAGAAACGCTGGATTCAAATGCACTTTTAGGAGCTACAATGAGGAGTGACAACAGTGTGTGTGTCACAGTTGTAAAGCTCAGTGTGTTGAAGAAGCACAAGAGCAGCCTTCAGGCCTGTCTCTTCCACTGCCTTACAGATTGCAGACATTCCTGCTCACTCTGCTGCTCAGCAGAGTGCTGGCAACGGAGTTCTTGGATTGAAATGGTCTTTTAGGAGAAAGAGTGAAGAGTGACAGCAATGTTTGTGTCACAGTTTAAAGCTCACTGTGTGCTAAACATGATCAGGAGGAGCTTTTTTGCAAGGCTCTTCTGCTGTTTTAGCCCAGTCTAAACATTCCTTCTCTCCGTTGCTGCTCAGCAGAGAGTGGGCACAGAGATGTTGGAATCAATTGGTCTTCCAGGCAGGAAAAGGAGTTACAGCAATGTGTGTTGCAGAATTGCAAAGCTCACTTTGTGCTGAAGATGCCCTGCAGGAGTTTCCCTGCTGGCCCTTCGTCTGTGGGATTAGAGTCCAAGCGCTGCTCCTCCCCTGTCACAACTCCTCTCGAAACGTGAGAGCGCACCAGAAACTTTGGATTCAAATGCACTTTTAGGAGATAAAGTGAGGAGTGACAGCAATGTTTGTGTCACAGTTTAAAGCTCACTGTGTGCAAAACATGATCAAGCAGGAGATTTTTTGCAAGGCTCTTCTGCTGTTTTAGCCCAGGCTAAACATTCCTGCTCTACTCTCTCTGTTGCTGCTCAGCAGAGAGCGGGCACAGAGGTGTTGGAATCAATTGGTCTTTCAGGCAGGAAAAGAAGAGACAGCAATGTGTGTTGCAGAGTTGCAAAGCTCACTGTGTGCTGAAGATGATCAGTGGGAACTTTCTGGACTGTCTCTTCTGCTGTTTCAGCAGAGTCCAAACGTAAGTGCTATATTCTGCTACTGCTCACAAAGAGCAAGCACAGGAGATGTATTATTCAGTTGGACTTTCAGGTAGGAAAGTGAGAGGTGACAGCAATATGTGTTTCAGAGTTGTGAATCTCAATGTGTGCTGAAGATGCCCAGCAGTAGTTTCCATACTGGCCCTTCGGCTGTGAAATTAGAATCCAAGCGCTCGTCCTCCCCTGTCACAACTGCTCTCGAAGCGAGAGAGCGCACCAGAAACGTTGGCTTGAAATGCACTTTTAGGAGATAAAGTGAGGAGTGACAGCAATGTGTGTTTCAGAGTTGCAAAGCTCACTGTGCGCTGAAGATAATCTGCAAGGACTTTCCCTCCCTGCCCTTCGGAACTGGGAGCGGATTCCAAGCGCTCGTGCTCACCTGCCTCTGCTGCACTGGAAACGAGAGTGGAGACCAGAAACGCTGGATTCAAATGCACTTTTAGGAGCTACAATGAGGAGTGACAACAGTGTGTGTGTCAAAGTTGTAAAGCTCAGTGTGTTGAAGAAGCACAAGAGCAGCCTTCAGGCCTGTCTCTTCCACTGCCTTACAGATTGCAGACATTCCTGCTCACTCTGCTGCTCAGCAGAGTGCTGGCAACGGAGTTCTTGGATTGAAATGGTCTTTTAGGAGAAAGAGTGAAGAGTGACAGCAATGTTTGTGTCACAGTTTAAAGCTCACTGTGTGCTAAACATGATCAGGAGGAGCTTTTTTGCAAGGCTCTTCTGCTGTTTTAGCCCAGTCTAAACATTCCTGCTCTACTCTCTCTGTTGCTGCTCAGCAGAGAGTGGGCACAGAGATGTTGGAATCAATAGGTCTTCCAGGCAGGAGAAGGAGGAGTTACAGCAATGTGTTTTGCAGAGTTGCAAAGCTCACTGTGCGCTGAAGATGCCCTGCAGGAGTTTCCCTGCTGGCCCTTCGTCTGTGGGATTAGAGTCCAAGCGCTGCTCCTCCCCTGTCACAACTCCTCTCCAAACGAGAGTGCGTACCAGAAACTTTGGATTCAAATGCACTTTTAGGAGATAAAGTGAGGAGTGACAGCAATGTTTGTGTCACAGTTTAAAGCTCACTGTGTGCAAAACATGATCAAGCAGGAGATTTTTTTCAAGGCTCTTCTGCTGTTTTAGGCAGGTCTAAAAATTCCTGCTCTACTCTCTCTGTTGCTGCTCAGCAGAGAGCGGGCACAGAGATGGTGGATTCAGCTGGTCTTTCAGGCAAAAAGGGAGGAGTGACAGCAATGTGTGTTGCAGAGTTGCAAAGCTCGCTGTGCGCTGAAGATGATCAGTGGGAACTTTCTGGACTGTCTCTTCTGCTCTTTTAGCATTGGCTAAAGGTTCCTGCTCTACTCTGCTTCTGCCCAGCAGAGAAAGGGCACAGAGATTTTGGATTCAATTGGACTTTGAGGTAGGAAAGTGCGGAGCGAGAGCAATATATGTGTCACAGTTGCAAAGCTGACTGCGTGCTGAAGATGCCCTGCCGGAGCTTTCACTCCGGGCTCTTCGGCTGTGGGAGCAGAGGCCAAGAGATCGTGTTCACCTGTCACTGCTGCTGTTCAAACGAAAGAGGGCGGGAGAGACCATGGATTCAAACGGATTATTAGGAGATGAAGTGAGGAGTGACAGCAATGTGTGTTTCAGAGTTGCAAAGCTCACTGTGCGCTGAAGATGATCTGCAAGGACTTTCCCTCCCTGCCCTTCGGAACTGGGAGCGGATTCCAAGCGCTCGTGCTCACCTACCTCTGCTGCTCTTGAAACGAGAGTGGAGACCAGAAACGCTGGATTCAAATGTGTTGGAGTCGCGGGAGACAAGCCTCATGCTCTCATGGTCAGCAAGCCTCGTTTATTTAGCTAGACACATCCACTTTTATAGCTTGCAGGGTTAGTTACATTGTCTGATAAGATACAGCAAAATCATTGGTCAGCCTGTGTCGATGCAGGGGTCTCCAGGTAACTGTGACCACTTCTTGTTTCAACATGTCTCGACATGTCCCAACTTGCCCAAGCAAGACCATTGTGCTATTCCAGCAAGATACCCTTGCTCTTATCTCAGCAAGATGCATATCCTGTTTCTTAAGCAAATCAGGGTAAACATTAACCACGAGATTGCTGTGCCCTGGGGGCCTACATTTCCACCAGCTGCACGGTATCATGCCCTTTGTTACTTAGCCATTCAGTTGTTAAGCTCTCTACACTTCCCCTGTTTTCTTTAACAGCAAGCATAGCCATTTTATGATTAAAAGCGTTCGATATCATTTTTTGTAAACACTGCATAATACACGGCAAAAGCAATACTGCTAATAATATTACAACCACCACCAAAACAATTTTTTCTATTAGGGTAACAAGCCAGGCCTATTTGAGGAAACATTTACTGTGTTATGTGGAAGCCCAAAAGGGTCCTTCCAAGAGTCAAAGTGAAAACAATATTGTGCAGGCGCAGAACCAAGCAGGTGAAAATCTTGGATTTCTGAGACATTTTTTCTTATATTGAGCTGAAAGGTAAAATTGGCTGGGACGCCTATCAAACAGGTTCTAAAGGGGTCAGAAGCTTTAGCAAGAGCAAGGCATAAACTACTTTGGTTAACTTTTTCAGCCCAAGTGACCCACATGTTTTTTCGTTCCTCTATTTTGTTTAGAGTGTCCCAAGCTCCTGTGTTGAGGCCGGAAACGGCGACAAGCACGATCCCAATCTTCAGGTTTAACTTGCCACAAAAGCGGAATACCCACATCTTTACCGCACTTAATCTCTAGAGGCACTGTGGCTAGTGTGGTTTGAATCTGGGAGAGAATCTCCTGAACCCGATATTTCAAATATCGTTGTTCCAGATCTTCCCGATTCTCGACTAATAGATACGTTAAGGGTAGATTTATGGGAGGAGTTATACCTGCCTCCGCCAGCAGTGCTCTATAAGGATTGTAATTATGATGGGGATTCCAGGTACAGTTTACACAAGCACCATGTGCCTGTAATTGGCTTTGGGACACCCAAACCTTTTGGTGACAATTTCCACACTTAATTTTGATCCAAGCCCTATGATAATCTTGTAAACACGCTAAACAATAACGAGTAGGAGACAAAATCCGATCAAATGTTCTCATAAGTTCCCAAAACAAATGGAGTTCTGCCTCTTCTTGAGTCGAATAGGAAAAGCGAATCCCAAAATGTCTTTCAAGTGGTTCCAGCAACGGACGAAGGATCAGCTGCAGACGATGACGACGACGGAGTTCTGGGCTGTCCATTCGATTGAGCAGCTCGAGTCCAGCGAGCAGGGATCCACTTGGGTCCAAACACCAGGGGCCTGACAGTCGCGACGAATGTGGCCTAATTTTCCGCATCGAAAACACTTCATTCGGGTGGCTGGAGCTGCTGGGCGAGTCTGCGCAACTGCCGCCTGAAGAGGTGCAAGGGCTGCCAAAACTTGGCTTTGAACTTTAGACTGGGCGTTAAGGCCTTCACCAATTTTGTTAAGGGCTTCCACTACAAAAATTTGACTGCTTAAGGGGAGAGTATTTGCTTTATCTAAGAGGTCTTGAATTACCCAGTTGCCAGGAGCAGTAGCGATAAGGGAGCGTGTGACTTGATTACCATTTTGTATAACACACTGCTTTAGGAGTGCGTCCTGCATGTGCTCCGCAACACCAGCTTTAGAAAGGGCTTGCATCAATTTGTCAATGAATGACCCAAGGGGTTCCTCTCGGCCTTGTTTAATGTTCATATACATAGGGGGCCCCCCCGGCTCCCGAATTTTGTCCATTGCCCTTTTTGCCACCCGCATGACCTCTCTTAATTTTTCTACTCCTATACCAGCCTGGGCATCTGTTCGAGTATAATCACCGTTTCCTAGTAATTCATTCATTGTAATTCCAAAAAGGGGGTCTCCTTGGGCACGAGGTAATGCTACTGAAGCAGCCGCTTCCTCCCCCCATCTTGCATCAAATGTAAGTTTCTGATGAGGGGTATAAATTAAACGAGCGATACCCTTGATGTCTACAGGCAGGAGAATCATTGAATTAAATAAGTAATCAAGCATCTGCTTGGCCGGTTCACTAGTAACCCCGAATTGAGAGACTGTAGCTCGGAGTTGTGCCAATATTTTCCAATCCATTTGAGTGATATCTACCCTATGACCGCCGCCTGGTCGAGGGTGGAAAATAACAGGAAAGGCCATAGAAGTAGCAACATGGTCTTGTGCCGCGTCGGCAAGGACCCTGTCTCCGTTTTCGACTCCGTGGCGTGCCAGAGCAGCCCAAACTTCCCGTCTCTGACTTGCCATAGCCTCCGCGAGGTCCGAAAGGGCTCCGGGGAACGGCTCCGTGGCATTAGGAGACAAAGGAAGGGAGTTTGGAGGAGACTCAGATGGTCCGTTTTCCATAATAGAGGCAGACGGGGGAGAGGGAAGAGGGGGAGGAGGAGGGGGGGGGGGGTATCCGAGGGGGGAGGGGGGGGGGGGGGGTATCTCGACTGTCGAAACGGTCGGCGGATTAGGGGCAGAAGGATCATAGTGACGATTTTGATTTTGTGCCAGACGGGCACTTTCGGCCGCACGTTTCTCTGCCTGTACCATCAAGAGTTCGTTATGTATCAAGCGCCATAATTTGGATAATTTTTTAGCAATTTTATCATCGTCTATCGTAAGGTCCCATAATTTATCGCCGTAGCGGCGCCATTCCGATAATTGGTGAATAGAGTGGGGGTCACTAAAAATACCGAGGGACCGAGCATGGGAAAGAAGGGCAGGGAGGTCCTTATCAAAATCTAAGCCTTTTACCCCCCGACGACGGAGGAAGGCAGTAAAAAGATCATACGCCGCTTGCCTGTCCATATTTACCGGATCCGTTGCACCCTCCAGGCGTCGGCAGCGCGTAGCAGCAGAGCCTGCCGATGCAGCACTCTGGGCCAAAGCAGGAGACGAGCAGCCCACCGATGTAGCACTCCCGTTCTGCAGAAGCCGTCTTTAAATCGAGACCTGCACCCAACGCAACTCCTTCAGGCAAAGGGAAGTGTCCCTGTTCGGGCGCCAGTTGTTGGAGTCGCGGGAGACAAGCCTCAAGCTCTCATGGTCAGCAAGTCTCGTTTATTTAGCAAGATGTTGTTGGAGTCGCGGGAGACAAGCCTCATGCTCTCATGGTCAGCAAGCCTCGTTTATTTAGCTAGACACATCCACTTTTATAGCTTGCAGGGTTAGTTACATTGTCTGATAAGATACAGCAAAATCATTGGTCAGCCTGTGTCGATGCAGGGGTCTCCAGGTAACTGTGACCACTTCTTGTTTCAACATGTCTCGACATGTCCCAACTTGCCCAAGCAAGACCATTGTGCTATTCCAGCAAGATACCCTTGCTCTTATCTCAGCAAGATGCATATCCTGTTTCTTAAGCAAATCAGGGTAAACATTAACCACGAGATTGCTGTGCCCTGGGGGCCTACATTTCCACCAGCTGCACGGTATCATGCCCTTTGTTACTTAGCCATTCAGTTGTTAAGCTCTCTACACAAATGCACTTTTAGGAGCTACAATGAGGAGTGACAACAGTGTGTGTGTCAAAGTTGTAAAGCTCAGTGTGTGGAAGAAGCACAAGAGCAGCCTTCAGCCTGTCTCTTCCACTGCCTTACAGATTGCAGACATTCCTGCTCACTCTGCTGCTCAGCAGAGTGCTGGCAACGGAGTTCTTGGATTGAAATGGTCTTTTAGGAGAAAGAGTGAAGAGTGACAGCAATGTTTGTGTCACAGTTTAAAGCTCACTGTGTGCTAAACATGATCAGGAGGAGCTTTTTTGCAAGGCTCTTCTGCTGTTTTAGCCCAGTCTAAACATTCCTTCTCTCCGTTGCTGCTCAGCAGAGAGTGGGCACAGAGATGTTGGAATCAATTGGTCTTCCAGGCAGGAAAAGGAGTTACAGCAATGTGTGTTGCAGAATTGCAAAGCTCACTTTGTGCTGAAGATGCCCTGCAGGAGTTTCCCTGCTGGCCCTTCGTCTGTGGGATTAGAGTCCAAGCGCTGCTCCTCCCCTGTCACAACTCCTCTCGAAACGTGAGAGCGCACCAGAAACTTTGGATTCAAATGCACTTTTAGGAGATAAAGTGAGGAGTGACAGCAATGTTTGTGTCACAGTTTAAAGCTCACTGTGTGCAAAACATGATCAAGCAGGAGATTTTTTGCAAGGCTCTTCTGCTGTTTTAGCCCAGGCTAAACATTCCTGCTCTACTCTCTCTGTTGCTGCTCAGCAGAGAGCGGGCACAGAGGTGTTGGAATCAATTGGTCTTTCAGGCAGGAAAAGAAGAGACAGCAATGTGTGTTGCAGAGTTGCAAAGCTCACTGTGTGCTGAAGATGATCAGTGGGAACTTTCTGGACTGTCTCTTCTGCTGTTTCAGCAGAGTCCAAACGTAAGTGCTATATTCTGCTACTGCTCACAAAGAGCAAGCACAGGAGATGTATTATTCAGTTGGACTTTCAGGTAGGAAAGTGAGAGGTGACAGCAATATGTGTTTCAGAGTTGTGAATCTCAATGTGTGCTGAAGATGCCCAGCAGTAGTTTCCATACTGGCCCTTCGGCTGTGAAATTAGAATCCAAGCGCTCGTCCTCCCCTGTCACAACTGCTCTCGAAGCGAGAGAGCGCACCAGAAACGTTGGCTTGAAATGCACTTTTAGGAGATAAAGTGAGGAGTGACAGCAATGTGTGTTTCAGAGTTGCAAAGCTCACTGTGCGCTGAAGATAATCTGCAAGGACTTTCCCTCCCTGCCCTTCGGAACTGGGAGCGGATTCCAAGCGCTCGTGCTCACCTGCCTCTGCTGCACTGGAAACGAGAGTGGAGACCAGAAACGCTGGATTCAAATGCACTTTTAGGAGCTACAATGAGGAGTGACAACAGTGTGTGTGTCAAAGTTGTAAAGCTCAGTGTGTTGAAGAAGCACAAGAGCAGCCTTCAGGCCTGTCTCTTCCACTGCCTTACAGATTGCAGACATTCCTGCTCACTCTGCTGCTCAGCAGAGTGCTGGCAACGGAGTTCTTGGATTGAAATGGTCTTTTAGGAGAAAGAGTGAAGAGTGACAGCAATGTTTGTGTCACAGTTTAAAGCTCACTGTGTGCTAAACATGATCAGGAGGAGCTTTTTTGCAAGGCTCTTCTGCTGTTTTAGCCCAGTCTAAACATTCCTGCTCTACTCTCTCTGTTGCTGCTCAGCAGAGAGTGGGCACAGAGATGTTGGAATCAATAGGTCTTCCAGGCAGGAGAAGGAGGAGTTACAGCAATGTGTTTTGCAGAGTTGCAAAGCTCACTGTGCGCTGAAGATGCCCTGCAGGAGTTTCCCTGCTGGCCCTTCGTCTGTGGGATTAGAGTCCAAGCGCTGCTCCTCCCCTGTCACAACTCCTCTCCAAACGAGAGTGCGTACCAGAAACTTTGGATTCAAATGCACTTTTAGGAGATAAAGTGAGGAGTGACAGCAATGTTTGTGTCACAGTTTAAAGCTCACTGTGTGCAAAACATGATCAAGCAGGAGATTTTTTTCAAGGCTCTTCTGCTGTTTTAGGCAGGTCTAAAAATTCCTGCTCTACTCTCTCTGTTGCTGCTCAGCAGAGAGCGGGCACAGAGATGGTGGATTCAGCTGGTCTTTCAGGCAAAAAGGGAGGAGTGACAGCAATGTGTGTTGCAGAGTTGCAAAGCTCGCTGTGCGCTGAAGATGATCAGTGGGAACTTTCTGGACTGTCTCTTCTGCTCTTTTAGCATTGGCTAAAGGTTCCTGCTCTACTCTGCTTCTGCCCAGCAGAGAAAGGGCACAGAGATTTTGGATTCAATTGGACTTTGAGGTAGGAAAGTGCGGAGCGAGAGCAATATATGTGTCACAGTTGCAAAGCTGACTGCGTGCTGAAGATGCCCTGCCGGAGCTTTCACTCCGGGCTCTTCGGCTGTGGGAGCAGAGGCCAAGAGATCGTGTTCACCTGTCACTGCTGCTGTTCAAACGAGAGAGGGCGGGAGAGACCATGGATTCAAACGGATTATTAGGAGATGAAGTGAGGAGTGACAGCAATGTGTGTTTCAGAGTTGCAAAGCTCACTGTGCGCTGAAGATGATCTGCAAGGACTTTCCCTCCCTGCCCTTCGGAACTGGGAGCGGATTCCAAGCGCTCGTGCTCACCTACCTCTGCTGCTCTTGAAACGAGAGTGGAGACCAGAAACGCTGGATTCAAATGTGTTGGAGTCGCGGGAGACAAGCCTCATGCTCTCATGGTCAGCAAGCCTCGTTTATTTAGCTAGACACATCCACTTTTATAGCTTGCAGGGTTAGTTACATTGTCTGATAAGATACAGCAAAATCATTGGTCAGCCTGTGTCGATGCAGGGGTCTCCAGGTAACTGTGACCACTTCTTGTTTCAACATGTCTCGACATGTCCCAACTTGCCCAAGCAAGACCATTGTGCTATTCCAGCAAGATACCCTTGCTCTTATCTCAGCAAGATGCATATCCTGTTTCTTAAGCAAATCAGGGTAAACATTAACCACGAGATTGCTGTGCCCTGGGGGCCTACATTTCCACCAGCTGCACGGTATCATGCCCTTTGTTACTTAGCCATTCAGTTGTTAAGCTCTCTACACTTCCCCTGTTTTCTTTAACAGCAAGCATAGCCATTTTATGATTAAAAGCGTTCGATATCATTTTTTGTAAACACTGCATAATACACGGCAAAAGCAATACTGCTAATAATATTACAACCACCACCAAAACAATTTTTTCTATTAGGGTAACAAGCCAGGCCTATTTGAGGAAACATTTACTGTGTTATGTGGAAGCCCAAAAGGGTCCTTCCAAGAGTCAAAGTGAAAACAATATTGTGCAGGCGCAGAACCAAGCAGGTGAAAATCTTGGATTTCTGAGACATTTTTTCTTATATTGAGCTGAAAGGTAAAATTGGCTGGGACGCCTATCAAACAGGTTCTAAAGGGGTCAGAAGCTTTAGCAAGAGCAAGGCATAAACTACTTTGGTTAACTTTTTCAGCCCAAGTGACCCACATGTTTTTTCGTTCCTCTATTTTGTTTAGAGTGTCCCAAGCTCCTGTGTTGAGGCCGGAAACGGCGACAAGCACGATCCCAATCTTCAGGTTTAACTTGCCACAAAAGCGGAATACCCACATCTTTACCGCACTTAATCTCTAGAGGCACTGTGGCTAGTGTGGTTTGAATCTGGGAGAGAATCTCCTGAACCCGATATTTCAAATATCGTTGTTCCAGATCTTCCCGATTCTCGACTAATAGATACGTTAAGGGTAGATTTATGGGAGGAGTTATACCTGCCTCCGCCAGCAGTGCTCTATAAGGATTGTAATTATGATGGGGATTCCAGGTACAGTTTACACAAGCACCATGTGCCTGTAATTGGCTTTGGGACACCCAAACCTTTTGGTGACAATTTCCACACTTAATTTTGATCCAAGCCCTATGATAATCTTGTAAACACGCTAAACAATAACGAGTAGGAGACAAAATCCGATCAAATGTTCTCATAAGTTCCCAAAACAAATGGAGTTCTGCCTCTTCTTGAGTCGAATAGGAAAAGCGAATCCCAAAATGTCTTTCAAGTGGTTCCAGCAACGGACGAAGGATCAGCTGCAGACGATGACGACGACGGAGTTCTGGGCTGTCCATTCGATTGAGCAGCTCGAGTCCAGCGAGCAGGGATCCACTTGGGTCCAAACACCAGGGGCCTGACAGTCGCGACGAATGTGGCCTAATTTTCCGCATCGAAAACACTTCATTCGGGTGGCTGGAGCTGCTGGGCGAGTCTGCGCAACTGCCGCCTGAAGAGGTGCAAGGGCTGCCAAAACTTGGCTTTGAACTTTAGACTGGGCGTTAAGGCCTTCACCAATTTTGTTAAGGGCTTCCACTACAAAAATTTGACTGCTTAAGGGGAGAGTATTTGCTTTATCTAAGAGGTCTTGAATTACCCAGTTGCCAGGAGCAGTAGCGATAAGGGAGCGTGTGACTTGATTACCATTTTGTATAACACACTGCTTTAGGAGTGCGTCCTGCATGTGCTCCGCAACACCAGCTTTAGAAAGGGCTTGCATCAATTTGTCAATGAATGACCCAAGGGGTTCCTCTCGGCCTTGTTTAATGTTCATATACATAGGGGGCCCCCCCGGCTCCCGAATTTTGTCCATTGCCCTTTTTGCCACCCGCATGACCTCTCTTAATTTTTCTACTCCTATACCAGCCTGGGCATCTGTTCGAGTATAATCACCGTTTCCTAGTAATTCATTCATTGTAATTCCAAAAAGGGGGTCTCCTTGGGCACGAGGTAATGCTACTGAAGCAGCCGCTTCCTCCCCCCATCTTGCATCAAATGTAAGTTTCTGATGAGGGGTATAAATTAAACGAGCGATACCCTTGATGTCTACAGGCAGGAGAATCATTGAATTAAATAAGTAATCAAGCATCTGCTTGGCCGGTTCACTAGTAACCCCGAATTGAGAGACTGTAGCTCGGAGTTGTGCCAATATTTTCCAATCCATTTGAGTGATATCTACCCTATGACCGCCGCCTGGTCGAGGGTGGAAAATAACAGGAAAGGCCATAGAAGTAGCAACATGGTCTTGTGCCGCGTCGGCAAGGACCCTGTCTCCGTTTTCGACTCCGTGGCGTGCCAGAGCAGCCCAAACTTCCCGTCTCTGACTTGCCATAGCCTCCGCGAGGTCCGAAAGGGCTCCGGGGAACGGCTCCGTGGCATTAGGAGACAAAGGAAGGGAGTTTGGAGGAGACTCAGATGGTCCGTTTTCCATAATAGAGGCAGACGGGGGAGAGGGAAGAGGGGGAGGAGGAGGGGGGGGGGGGTATCCGAGGGGGGAGGGGGGGGGGGGGGGGTATCTCGACTGTCGAAACGGTCGGCGGATTAGGGGCAGAAGGATCATAGTGACGATTTTGATTTTGTGCCAGACGGGCACTTTCGGCCGCACGTTTCTCTGCCTGTACCATCAAGAGTTCGTTATGTATCAAGCGCCATAATTTGGATAATTTTTTAGCAATTTTATCATCGTCTATCGTAAGGTCCCATAATTTATCGCCGTAGCGGCGCCATTCCGATAATTGGTGAATAGAGTGGGGGTCACTAAAAATACCGAGGGACCGAGCATGGGAAAGAAGGGCAGGGAGGTCCTTATCAAAATCTAAGCCTTTTACCCCCCGACGACGGAGGAAGGCAGTAAAAAGATCATACGCCGCTTGCCTGTCCATATTTACCGGATCCGTTGCACCCTCCAGGCGTCGGCAGCGCGTAGCAGCAGAGCCTGCCGATGCAGCACTCTGGGCCAAAGCAGGAGACGAGCAGCCCACCGATGTAGCACTCCCGTTCTGCAGAAGCCGTCTTTAAATCGAGACCTGCACCCAACGCAACTCCTTCAGGCAAAGGGAAGTGTCCCTGTTCGGGCGCCAGTTGTTGGAGTCGCGGGAGACAAGCCTCAAGCTCTCATGGTCAGCAAGTCTCGTTTATTTAGCAAGATGTTGTTGGAGTCGCGGGAGACAAGCCTCATGCTCTCATGGTCAGCAAGCCTCGTTTATTTAGCTAGACACATCCACTTTTATAGCTTGCAGGGTTAGTTACATTGTCTGATAAGATACAGCAAAATCATTGGTCAGCCTGTGTCGATGCAGGCGTCTCCAGGTAACTGTGACCACTTCTTGTTTCAACATGTCTCGACATGTCCCAACTTGCCCAAGCAAGACCATTGTGCTATTCCAGCAAGATACCCTTGCTCTTATCTCAGCAAGATGCATATCCTGTTTCTTAAGCAAATCAGGGTAAACATTAACCACGAGATTGCTGTGCCCTGGGGGCCTACATTTCCACCAGCTGCACGGTATCATGCCCTTTGTTACTTAGCCATTCAGTTGTTAAGCTCTCTACACAAATGCACTTTTAGGAGCTACAATGAGGAGTGACAACAGTGTGTGTGTCAAAGTTGTAAAGCTCAGTGTGTGGAAGAAGCACAAGAGCAGCCTTCAGCCTGTCTCTTCCACTGCCTTACAGATTGCAGACATTCCTGCTCACTTTGCTGCTCAGCAGAGTGCTGGCAACGGAGTTCTTGGATTGAAATGGTCTTTTAGGAGAAAGAGTGAAGAGTGACAGCAATGTTTGTGTCACAGTTTAAAGCTCACTGTGTGCTAAACATGATCAGGAGGAGCTTTTTTGCAAGGCTCTTCTGCTGTTTTAGCCCAGTCTAAACATTCCTTCTCTCTGTTGCTGCTCAGCAGAGAGTGGGCACAGAGATGTTGGAATCAATTGGTCTTCCAGGCAGGAAAAGAAGTTAAAGCAATGTGTGTTGCAGAATTGCAAAGCTCACTGTGTGCTGAAGATGCCCTGCAGGAGTTTCCCTGCTGGCCCTTCGTCTGTGGGATTAGAGTCCAAGCGCTGCTCCTCCCCTGTCACAACTCCTCTCGAAACGTGAGAGCGCACCAGAAACTTGTTGTGAATTTGAATGCAAAGTTTATGGTGCGCTCTCTCGTTTCGAGAGCAGATGTCGCAGGGGAGGACGAGCGTTTGGACTCTAATTTCACAGACGAATTGCCAGCATGGAAACTCCTGCAGGGCATCTTCAGCACCCAGTGAGCTTCGCAACTCTGAAACACATATTGCTGTCACCTCTCACTTTCCTACCTGAAAGTCCAATTGAATAATACATCTCCTGTGCTTGCTCTTTGTGAGCAGTAGCAGAATATAGCACTTACGTTTGGACTCTGAAGAAACAGCAGAAGAGACAGTCCAGAAAGTTCCCACTGATCATCTTCAGCGAACAGCGAGCTTTGCAACTCTGCAACACACATTGCTGTCACTTCTTTTCCTGCCTGAAAGACCAATTGATTCCAACATCTCTGTGCCCGCTCTCTGCTGAGCAGCAACAGAGAGAGTAGAGCAGGAATGTTTAGCCTGGGCTAAAACAGCAGAAGAGCCTTGCAAAAAATCTCCTGCTTGATCATGTTTTGCACACAGTGAGCTTTAAACTGTGACACAAACATTGATGTCACTCCTCACTTTATCTCCTAAAAGTGCATTTGAATCCAAAGTTTCTGGTGCGCTCTCACGTTTCGAGAGGAGTTGTGACAGGGGAGGAGCAGCGCTTGGACTCTAATCCCACAGACGAAGGGCCAGCAGGGAAACTCCTGCAGGGCATCTTCAGCACACAGTGAGCTTTGCAATTCTGCAACACACATTGCTGTAACTCCTTTTCCTGCCTGGAAGACCAATTGATTCCAACATCTCTGTGCCCACTCTCTGCTGAGCAGCAACAGAGAGAGTAGAGCAGGAATGTTTAGACTGGGCTAAAACAGCAGAAGAGCCTTGCAAAAAAGCTCCTCCTGATCATGTTTAGCACACAGTGAGCTTTAAACTGTGACACAAACATTGCTGTCACTCTTCACTCTTTCTCCTAAAACACCATTTCAATCCAAGAACTCCGTTGCCAGCACTCTGCTGAGCAGCAGAGTGAGCAGGAATGTCTGCAATCTGTAAGGCAGTGGAAGAGACAGGCCTGAAGGCTGCTCTTGTGCTTCTTCAACACACTGAGCTTTACAACTTTGACACACACACTGTTGTCACTCCTCATTGTAGCTCCTAAAAGTGCATTTGAATCCAGCGTTTCAGGTCTCCACTCTCGTTTCAAGAGCAGCAGAGGCAGGTGAGCACGAGCGCTTGGAATCCGCTCCCAGTTCCGAAGGGCAGGGAGGGAAAGTCCTTGCAGATCATCTTCAGCGCACAGTGAGCTTTGCAACTCTGAAACACACATTGCTGTCACTCCTCACTTCATCTCCTAATAATCCGTTTGAATCCATGGTCTCTCCCGCCCTCTCTCGTTTGAACAGCAGCAGTGACAGGTGAACACGATCTCTTGGCCTCTGCTCCCACAGCCGAAGAGCCCGGAGTGAAAGCTCCGGCAGGGCATCTTCAGCACGCAGTCAGCTTTGCAACTGTGACACATATATTGCTCTCGCTCCGCACTTTCCTACCTCAAAGTCCAATTGAATCCAAAATCTCTGTGCCCTTTCTCTGCTGGGCAGAAGCAGAGAGAGTAGAGCAGGAACCTTTAGACAATGCTAAAAGAGCAGAAGAGACAGTCCAGAAAGTTCCCACTGATCATCTTCAGCGCACAGCGAGCTTTGCAACTCTGCAACACACATTGCTGTCACTCCTCCCTTTTTGCCTGAAAGACCAGCTGAATCCACCATCTCTGTGCCCGCTCTCTGCTGAGCAGCAACAGAGAGAGTAGAGCAGGAATTTTTAGACCTGCCTAAAACAGCAGAAGAGCCTTGAAAAAAATCTCCTGCTTGATCATGTTTTGCACACAGTGAGCTTTAAACTGTGACACAAACATTGCTGTCACTCCTCACTTTATCTCCTAAAAGTGCATTTGAATCCAAAGTTTCTGGTGCGCTCTCACGTTTCGAGAGGAGTTGTGACAGGGGAGGAGCAGCGCTTGGACTCTAATCCCACAGACGAAGGGCCAGCAGGGAAACTCCTGCAGGGCATCTTCAGCACACAGTGAGCTTTGCAATTCTGCAACACACATTGCTGTAACTCCTTTTCCTGCATGGAAGACCAATTGATTCCAACATCTCTGTGCCCACTCTCTGCTGAGCAGCAACAGAGAGAGTAGAGCAGGAATGTTTAGACTGGGCTAAAACAGCAGAAGAGCCTGGCAAAAAAGCTCCTCCTGATCATGTTTAGCACACAGTGAGCTTTAAACTGTGACACAAACATTGCTGTCACTCTTCACTCTTTCTCCTAAAAGACCATTTCAATCCCAGAACTCCGTTGCCAGCACTCTGCTGAGCAGCAGAGTGAGCAGGGATGTCTGCAATCTGTAAGGCAGTGGAAGAGACAGGCCTGAAGGCTGCTCTTGTGCTTCTTCAACACACTGAGCTTTACAACTGTGACACACACACTGTTGTCACTCCTCATTGTAGCTCCTAAAAGTGCATTTGAATCCAGCGTTTCTGGTCTCCACTCTCGTTTCCAGTGCAGCAGAGGCAGGTGAGCACGAGCGCTTGGAATCCGCTCCCAGTTCCGAAGGGCAGGGAGGGAAAGTCCTTGCAGATCATCTTCAGCGCACAGTGAGCTTTGCAACTCTGAAACACACATTGCTGTCACTCCTCACTTTATCTCCTAAAAGTGCATTTCAAGCCAACGTTTCTGGTGCGCTCTCTCGCTTCGAGAGCAGTTGTGACAGGGGAGGACGAGCGCTTGGATTCTAATTTCACAGCCGAAGGGCCAGCATGGAAACTACTGCTGGGCATCTTCAGCACACATTGAGATTCGCAACTCTGAAACACATATTGCTGTCACCTCTCACTTTCCTACCTGAAAGTCCAATTGAATAATACATCTCCTGTGCTTGCTCTTTGTGAGCAGTAGCAGAATATAGCACTTACGTTTGGACTCTGCTGAAACAGCAGAAGAGACAGTCCAGAAAGTTCCCACTGATCATCTTCAGCACACAGTGAGCTTTGCAACTCTGCAACACACATTGCTGTCTCTTCTTTTCCTGCCTGAAAGACCAGCTGAATCCACCATCTCTGTGCCCGCTCTCTGCTGAGCAGCAACAGAGAGAGTAGAGCAGGAATGTTTAGCCTGGGCTAAAACAGCAGAAGAGCCTTGCAAAAAATCTCCTGCTTGATCATGTTTTGCACACAGTGAGCTTTAAACTGTGACACAAACATTGCTGTCACTCCTCACTTTATCTCCTAAAAGTGCATTTGAATCCAAAGTTTCTTGTGCGCACTCACGTTTCGAGAGGAGTTGTGACAGGGGAGGAGCAGCGCTTGGACTCTAATCCCACAGACGAAGGGCCAGCAGGGAAACTCCTGCTGGGCATCTTCAGCACACAGTGAGCTTTGCAATTCTGCAACACACATTGCTGTAACTCCTTTTCCTGCCTGGAAGACCAATTGATTCCAACATCTCTGTGCCCACTCTCTGCTGAGCAGCAACAGAGAGAGTAGAGCAGGAATGTTTAGACTGGGCTAAAACAGCAGAAGAGCCTTGCAAAAAAGCTCCTCCTGATCATGTTTAGCACACAGTGAGCTTTAAACTGTGACACAAACATTGCTGTCACTCTTCACTCTTTCTCCTAAAAGACCATTTCAATCCAAGAACTCCGTTGCCAGCACTCTGCTGAGCAGCAGAGTGAGCAGGAATGTCTGCAATCTGTAAGGCAGTGGAAGAGACAGGCCTGAAGGCTGCTCTTGTGCTTCTTCAACACACTGAGCTTTACAACTGTGACACACACACTGTTGTCACTCCTCATTGTAGCTCCTAAAAGTGCATTTGAATCCAGCGTTTCTGGTCTCCACTCTCGTTTCAAGAGCAGCAGAGGAAGGTGAGCACGAGCGCTTGGAATCCGCTCCCAGTTCCGAAGGGCAGGGAGGGAAAGTCCTTGCAGATCATCTTCAGCGCACAGTGAGCTTTGCAACTCTGAAACACACATTGCTGTCACTCCTCACTTCATCTCCTAATAATCCGTTTGAATCCATGGTCTCTCCCGCCCTCTCTCTTTTGAACAGCAGCAGTGACAGGTGAACACGATCTCTTGGCCTCTGCTCCCACAGCCGAAGAGCCCGGAGTGAAAGCTCCGGCAGGGCATCTTCAGCACGCAGTCAGCTTTGCAACTGTGACACATATATTGCTCTCGCTCCGCACTTTCCTACCTCAAAGTCCAATTGAATCCAAAATCTCTGTGCCCTTTCTCTGCTGGGCAGAAGCAGAGAGAGTAGAGCAGGAACCTTTAGCCAATGCTAAAAGAGCAGAAGAGACAGTCCAGAAAGTTCCCACTGATCATCTTAAGCGCACAGCGAGCTTTGCAACTCTGCAACACACATTGCTGTCACTCCTCCCTTTTTGCCTGAAAGACCAGCTGAATCCACCATCTCTGTGCCCGCTCTCTGCTGAGCAGCAACAGAGAGAGTAGAGCAGGAATTTTTAGACCTGCCTAAAACAGCAGAAGAGCCTTGAAAAAAATCTCCTGCTTGATCATGTTTTGCACACAGTGAGCTTTAAACTGTGACACAAACATTGCTGTCACTCCTCACTTTATCTCCTAAAAGTGCATTTGAATCCAAAGTTTCTGGTGCGCTCTCTCGTTTCGAGAGGAGTTGTGACAGGGGAGGAGCAGCGCTTGGACTCTAATCCCACAGACGAAGGGCCAGCAGGGAAACTCCTGCAGGGCATCTTCAGCACACAGTGAGCTTTGCAATTCTGCAACACACATTGCTGTCACTCCTCCTTTTCTTGCCTGAAAGACCAATTGATTCCAACATCTCTGTGCCCACTCTCTGCTGAGCAGCAACAGAGAGAGTAGAGCAGGAATGTTTAGACTGGGCTAAAACAGCAGAAGAGCCTTGCAAAAAAGCTCCTCCTGATCATGTTTAGCACACAGTGAGCTTTAAACTGTGACACAAACATTGCTGTCACTCTTCACTCTTTCTCCTAAAAGACCATTTCAATCCCAGAACTCCATTGCCAGCACTCTGCTGAGCAGCAGAGTGAGCAGGGATGTCTGCAATCTGTAAGGCAGTGGAAGAGACAGGCCTGAAGGCTGCTCTTGTGCTTCTTCAACACACTGAGCTTTACAACTGTGACACACACACTGTTGTCACTCCTCATTGTAGCTCCTAAAAGTGCATTTGAATCCAGCGTTTCTGGTCTCCACTCTCGTTTCCAGTGCAGCAGAGGCAGGTGAGCACGAGCGCTTGGAATCCGCTCCCAGTTCCGAAGGGCAGGGAGGGAAAGTCCTTGCAGATCATCTTCAGCGCACAGTGAGCTTTGCAACTCTGAAACACACATTGCTGTCACTCCTCACTTTATCTCCTAAAAGTGCATTTCAAGCCAACGTTTCTGGTGCGCTCTCTCGCTTCGAGAGCAGTTGTGACAGGGGAGGACGAGCGCTTGGATTCTAATTTCACAGCCGAAGGGCCAGCATGGAAACTACTGCTGGGCATCTTCAGCACACATTGAGATTCACAACTCTGAAACACATATTGCTGTCACCTCTCACTTTCCTACCTGAAAGTCCAATTGAATAATACATCTCCTGTGCTTGCTCTTTGTGAGCAGTAGCAGAATATAGCACTTACGTTTGGACTCTGCTGAAACAGCAGAAGAGACAGTCCAGAAAGTTCCCACTGATCATCTTCAGCACACAGTGAGCTTTGCAACTCTGCAACACACATTGCTGTCTCTTCTTTTCCTGCCTGAAAGACCAATTGATTCCAACACCTCTGTGCCCGCTCTCTGCTGAGCAGCAACAGAGAGAGTAGAGCAGGAATTTTTAGCCTGGGCTAAAACAGCAGAAGAGCCTTGCAAAAAATCTCCTGCTTGATCATGTTTTGCACACAGTGAGCTTTAAACTGTGACACAAACATTGCTGTCACTCCTCACTTTATCTCCTAAAAGTGCATTTGAATCCAAAGTTTCTGGTGCGCTCTCACGTTTCGAGAGGAGTTGTGACAGGGGAGGAGCAGCGCTTGGACTCTAATCCCACAGACGAAGGGCCAGCAGGGAAACTCCTGCAGGGCATCTTCAGCACACAGTGAGCTTTGCAACTCTGCAAAACACATTGCTGTAACTCCTCCTTCTCCTGCCTGGAAGACCAATTGATTCCAACATCTCTGTGCCCACTCTCTGCTGAGCAGCAACAGAGAGAAGGAATGTTTAGACTGGGCTAAAACAGCAGAAGAGCCTAGCAAAAAAGCTCCTCCTGATCATGTTTAGCACACAGTGAGCTTTAAACTGTGACACAAACATTGCTGTCACTCTTCACTCTTTCTCCTAAAAGACCATTTCAATCCAAGAACTCCATTGCCAGCACTCTGCTGAGCAGCAGAGTGAGCAGGGATGTCTGCAATCTGTAAGGCAGTGGAAGAGACAGGCTGAAGGCTGCTCTTGTGCTTCTTCAACACACTGAGCTTTACAACTTTGACACACACACTGTTGTCACTCCTCATTGTAGCTCCTAAAAGTGCATTTGAATCCAGCGTTTCTGGTCTCCACTCTCGTTTCCAGTGCAGCAGAGGCAGGTGAGCACGAGCGCTTGGTATCCGCTCCCAGTTCCGAAGGGCAGGGAGGGAAAGTCCTTGCAGATCATCTTCAGCGCACAGTGAGCTTTGCAACTCTGAAACACACATTGCTGTCACTCCTCACTTTATCTCCTAAAAGTGCATTTCAAGCCAACGTTTCTGGTGCGCTCTCTCGCTTCGAGAGCAGTTGTGACAGGGGAGGACGAGCGCTTGGATTCTAATTTCACAGCCGAAGGGCCAGCATGGAAACTACTGCTGGGCATCTTCAGCACACATTGAGATTCGCAACTCTGAAACACATATTGCTGTCACCTCTCACTTTCCTACCTGAAAGTCCAATTGAATAATACATCTCCTGTGCTTGCTCTTTGTGAGCAGTAGCAGAATATAGCACTTACGTTTGGACTCTGCTGAAACAGCAGAAGAGACAGTCCAGAAAGTTCCCACTGATCATCTTCAGCACACAGTGAGCTTTGCAACTCTGCAACACACATTGCTGTCTCTTCTTTTCCTGCCTGAAAGACCAATTGATTCCAACACCTCTGTGCCCGCTCTCTGCTGAGCAGCAACAGAGAGAGTAGAGCAGGAATGTTTAGCCTGGGCTAAAACAGCAGAAGAGCCTTGCAAAAAATCTCCTGCTTGATCATGTTTTGCACACAGTGAGCTTCAAACAGTGACACAAACATTGCTGTCACTCCTCACTTTATCTCCTAAAAGTGCATTTGAATCCAAAGTTTCTGGTGCGCTCTCACGTTTCGAGAGGAGTTGTGACAGGGGAGGAGCAGCGCTTGGACTCTAATCCCACAGACGAAGGGCCAGCAGGGAAACTCCTGCAGGGCATCTTCAGCACACAGTGAGCTTTGCAACTCTGCAAAACACATTGCTGTAACTCCTCCTTCTCCTGCCTGGAAGACCAATTGATTCCAACATCTCTGTGCCCACTCTCTGCTGAGCAGCAACAGAGAGAAGGAATGTTTAGACTGGGCTAAAACAGCAGAAGAGCCTAGCAAAAAAGCTCCTCCTGATCATGTTTAGCACACAGTGAGCTTTAAACTGTGACACAAACATTGCTGTCACTCTTCACTCTTTCTCCTAAAAGACCATTTCAATCCAAGAACTCCATTGCCAGCACTCTGCTGAGCAGCAGAGTGAGCAGGGATGTCTGCAATCTGTAAGGCAGTGGAAGAGACAGGCTGAAGGCTGCTCTTGTGCTTCTTCAACACACTGAGCTTTACAACTTTGACACACACACTGTTGTCACTCCTCATTGTAGCTCCTAAAAGTGCATTTGAATCCAGCGTTTCTGGTCTCCACTCTCGTTTCCAGTGCAGGAGAGGCAGGTGAGCACGAGCGCTTGGAATCCGCTCCCAGTTCCGAAGGGCAGGGAGGGAAAGTCCTTGCAGATCATCTTCAGCGCACAGTGAGCTTTGCAACTCTGAAACACACATTGCTGTCACTCCTCACTTTATCTCCTAAAAGTGCATTTCAAGCCAACGTTTCTGGTGCGCTCTCTCGCTTCGAGAGCAGTTGTGACAGGGGAGGACGAGCGCTTGGATTCTAATTTCACAGCCGAAGGGCCAGCATGGAAACTACTGCTGGGCATCTTCAGCACACATTGAGATTCGCAACTCTGAAACACATATTGCTGTCACCTCTCACTTTCCTACCTGAAAGTCCAATTGAATAATACATCTCCTGTGCTTACTCTTTGTGAGCAGTAGCAGAATATAGCACTTAAGTTTGGACTCTGCTGAAACAGCAGAAGAGATAGTCCAGAAAGTTCCCACTGATCATCTTCAGCACACAGTGAGCTTTGCAACTCTGCAACACACATTGCTGTCACTCCTCCCTTTCCTGCCTGAAAGACCAACTGAATCCACCATCTCTGTGCCCGCTCTCTGCTGAGCAACAACAGAGAGAGCAGAGCAGGAATGTTTAGACTGGGCTAAAACAGCAGAAGAGCCTTGCAAAAAATCTCCTGCTTGATCATGTTTTGCACTCAGTGAGCTTCAAACAGTGACACAAACATTGCTGTCACTCCTCACTTTATCTCCTAAAAGTGAATTTGAATGCAAAGTTTATGGTGCGCTCTCTCGTTTCGAGAGCAGATGTCGCAGGGGAGGACGATCTTTTGACTCTAATTTCACATACGAATTGCCAGCATGGAAACTCCTGCAGGGCATCTTCAGCACCCAGTGAGCTTCGCAACTCTGAAACACATATTGCTGTCACCTCTCACTTTCCTACCTGAAAGTCCAATTGAATAATACATCTCTTGTGCTTGCTCTTTGTGAGCAGTAGCAGAATATAGCACTTACGTTTGGACTCTGAAGAAACAGCAGAAGAGACAGTCCAGAAAGTTCCCACTGATCCTCTTCAGCGAACAGCGAGCTTTGCAACTCTGCAACACACATTGCTGTCACTTCTTTTCCTGCCTGAAAGACCAATTGATTCCAACATCTCTGTGCCCCCTCTCTGCTGAGCAGCAACAGAGAGTTGAGCAGGAATGTTTAGCCTGGGCTAAAACAGCAGAAGAGCCTTGCAAAAAATCTCCTGCTTGATCATGTTTTGCACACAGTGAGCTTTAAACTGTGACACAAACATTGCTGTCACTCCTCACTTTATCTCCTAAAAGTGCATTTGAATCCAAAGTTTCTGGTGCGCTCTCACGTTTCGAGAGGAGTTGTGACAGGGGAGGAGCAGCGCTTGGACTCTAATCCCACAGACGAAGGGCCAGCAGGGAAACTCCTGCAGGGCATCTTCAGCACACAGTGAGCTTTGCAACTCTGCAAAACACATTGCTGTAACTCCTCCTTCTCCTGCCTGGAAGACCAATTGATTCCAACATCTCTGTGCCCACTCTCTGCTGAGCAGCAACAGAGAGAAGGAATGTTTAGACTGGGCTAAAACAGCAGAAGAGCCTTGCAAAAAAGCTCCTCCTGATCATGTTTAGCACACAGTGAGCTTTAAACTGTGACACAAACATTGCTGTCACTCTTCACTCTTTCTCCTAAAAGACCATTTCAATCCAAGAACTCCATTGCCAGCACTCTGCTGAGCAGCAGAGTGAGCAGGGATGTCTGCAATCTGTAAGGCAGTGGAAGAGACAGGCTGAAGGCTGCTCTTGTGCTTCTTCAACACACTGAGCTTTACAACTTTGACACACACACTGTTGTCACTCCTCATTGTAGCTCCTAAAAGTGCATTTGAATCCAGCGTTTCTGGTCTCCACTCTCGTTTCCAGTGCAGCAGAGGCAGGTGAGCACGAGCGCTTGGAATCCGCTCCCAGTTCCGAAGGGCAGGGAGGGAAAGTCCTTGCAGATCATCTTCAGCGCACAGTGAGCTTTGCAACTCTGAAACACACATTGCTGTCACTCCTCACTTTATCTCCTAAAAGTGCATTTCAAGCCAACGTTTCTGGTGCGCTCTCTCGCTTCGAGAGCAGTTGTGACAGGGGAGGACGAGCGCTTGGATTCTAATTTCACAGCCGAAGGGCCAGCATGGAAACTACTGCTGGGCATCTTCAGCACACATTGAGATTCGCAACTCTGAAACACATATTGCTGTCACCTCTCACTTTCCTACCTGAAAGTCCAATTGAATAATACATCTCCTGTGCTTGCTCTTTGTGAGCAGTAGCAGAATATAGCACTTACGTTTGGACTCTGCTGAAACAGCAGAAGAGACAGTCCAGAAAGTTCCCACTGATCATCTTCAGCACACAGTGAGCTTTGCAACTCTGCAACACACATTGCTGTCTCTTCTTTTCCTGCCTGAAAGACCAATTGATTCCAACACCTCTGTGCCCGCTCTCTGCTGAGCAGCAACAGAGAGAGTAGAGCAGGAATGTTTAGCCTGGGCTAAAACAGCAGAAGAGCCTTGCAAAAAATCTCCTGCTTGATCATGTTTTGCACACAGTGAGCTTTAAACTGTGACACAAACATTGCTGTCACTCCTCACTTTATCTCCTAAAAGTGCATTTGAATCCAAAGTTTCTGGTGCGCTCTCACGTTTCGAGAGGAGTTGTGACAGGGGAGGAGCAGCGCTTGGACTCTAATCCCACAGACGAAGGGCCAGCAGGGAAACTCCTGCAGGGCATCTTCAGCACACAGTGAGCTTTGCAACTCTGCAAAACACATTGCTGTAACTCCTCCTTCTCCTGCCTGGAAGACCAATTGATTCCAACATCTCTGTGCCCACTCTCTGCTGAGCAGCAACAGAGAGAAGGAATGTTTAGACTGGGCTAAAACAGCAGAAGAGCCTTGCAAAAAAGCTCCTCCTGATCATGTTTAGCACACAGTGAGCTTTAAACTGTGACACAAACATTGCTGTCACTCTTCACTCTTTCTCCTAAAAGACCATTTCAATCCAAGAACTCCATTGCCAGCACTCTGCTGAGCAGCAGAGTGAGCAGGGATGTCTGCAATCTGTAAGGCAGTGGAAGAGACAGGCTGAAGGCTGCTCTTGTGCTTCTTCAACACACTGAGCTTTACAACTTTGACACACACACTGTTGTCACTCCTCATTGTAGCTCCTAAAAGTGCATTTGAATCCAGCGTTTCTGGTCTCCACTCTCGTTTCCAGTGCACCAGAGGCAGGTGAGCACGAGCGCTTGGAATCCGCTCCCAGTTCCGAAGGGCAGGGAGGGAAAGTCCTTGCAGATCATCTTCAGCGCACAGTGAGCTTTGCAACTCTGAAACACACATTGCTGTCACTCCTCACTTTATCTCCTAAAAGTGCATTTCAAGCCAACGTTTCTGGTGCGCTCTCTCGCTTCGAGAGCAGTTGTGACAGGGGAGGACGAGCGCTTGGATTCTAATTTCACAGCCGAAGGGCCAGCATGGAAACTACTGCTGGGCATCTTCAGCACACATTGAGATTCGCAACTCTGAAACACATATTGCTGTCACCTCTCACTTTCCTACCTGAAAGTCCAATTGAATAATACATCTCCTGTGCTTACTCTTTGTGAGCAGTAGCAGAATATAGCACTTAAGTTTGGACTCTGCTGAAACAGCAGAAGAGATAGTCCAGAAAGTTCCCACTGATCATCTTCAGCACACAGTGAGCTTTGCAACTCTGCAACACACATTGCTGTCACTCCTCCCTTTCCTGCCTGAAAGACCAACTGAATCCACCATCTCTGTGCCCGCTCTCTGCTGAGCAACAACAGAGAGAGCAGAGCAGGAATGTTTAGACTGGGCTAAAACAGCAGAAGAGCCTTGCAAAAAATCTCCTGCTTGATCATGTTTTGCACTCAGTGAGCTTCAAACAGTGACACAAACATTGCTGTCACTCCTCACTTTATCTCCTAAAAGTGAATTTGAATGCAAAGTTTATGGTGCGCTCTCTCGTTTCGAGAGCAGATGTCGCAGGGGAGGACGATCTTTTGACTCTAATTTCACATACGAATTGCCAGCATGGAAACTCCTGCAGGGCATCTTCAGCACCCAGTGAGCTTCGCAACTCTGAAACACATATTGCTGTCACCTCTCACTTTCCTACCTGAAAGTCCAATTGAATAATACATCTCTTGTGCTTGCTCTTTGTGAGCAGTAGCAGAATATAGCACTTACGTTTGGACTCTGAAGAAACAGCAGAAGAGACAGTCCAGAAAGTTCCCACTGATCCTCTTCAGCGAACAGCGAGCTTTGCAACTCTGCAACACACATTGCTGTCACTTCTTTTCCTGCCTGAAAGACCAATTGATTCCAACATCTCTGTGCCCCCTCTCTGCTGAGCAGCAACAGAGAGTTGAGCAGGAATGTTTAGCCTGGGCTAAAACAGCAGAAGAGCCTTGCAAAAAATCTCCTGCTTGATCATGTTTTGCACACAGTGAGCTTTAAACTGTGACACAAACATTGCTGTCACTCCTCACTTTATCTCCTAAAAGTGCATTTGAATCCAAAGTTTCTGGTACGCACTCTCGTTTGGAGAGGAGTTGTGACAGGGGAGGAGCAGCGCTTGGACTCTAATCCCACAGATGAAGGGCCAGCAGGGAAACTCCTGCAGGGCATCTTCAGCACACAGTGAGCTTTGCAACTCTGCAAAACACATTGCTGTCACTCCTCCTTTTCCTGCCTGGAAGACCTATTGATTCCAACATCTCTGTGCCCACTCTCTGCTGAGCAGCAACAGAGAGAGTAGAGCAGGAATGTTTAGCCTGGGCTAAAACAGCAGAAGAGCCTTGCAAAAAATCTCCTGCTTGATCATGTTTTGCACACAGTGAGCTTTAAACTGTGACACAAACATTGATGTCACTCCTCACTTTATCTCCTAAAAGTGCATTTGAATCCAAAGTTTCTGGTGCGCCCTCACGTTTCGAGAGGAGTTGTGACAGGGGAGGAGCAGCGCTTGGACTCTAATCCCACAGACGAAGGGCCAGCAGGGAAACTCCTGCAGGGCATCTTCAGCACACAGTGAGCTTTGCAATTCTGCAACACACATTGCTGTAACTCCTTTTCCTGCCTGGAAGACCAATTGATTCCAACATCTCTGTGCCCACTCTCTGCTGAGCAGCAACAGAGAGCAGGAATGTTTAGACTGGGCTAAAACAGCAGAAGAGCCTTGCAAAAAAGCTCCTCCTGATCATGTTTAGCACACAGTGAGCTTTAAACTGTGACACAAACATTGCTGTCACTCTTCACTCTTTCTCCTAAAAGACCATTTCAATCCAAGAACTCCGTTGCCAGCACTCTGCTGAGCAGCAGAGTGAGCAGGAATGTCTGCAATCTGTAAGGCAGTGGAAGAGACAGGCCTGAAGGCTGCTCTTGTGCTTCTTCAACACACTGAGCTTTACAACTGTGACACACACACTGTTGTCACTCCTCATTGTAGCTCCTAAAAGTGCATTTGAATCCAGCGTTTCTGGTCTCCACTCTCGTTTCAAGAGCAGCAGAGGAAGGTGAGCACGAGCGCTTGGAATCCGCTCCCAGTTCCGAAGGGCAGGGAGGGAAAGTCCTTGCAGATCATCTTCAGCGCACAGTGAGCTTTGCAACTCTGAAACACACATTGCTGTCACTCCTCACTTCATCTCCTAATAATCCGTTTGAATCCATGGTCTCTCCCGCCCTCTCTCGTTTGAACAGCAGCAGTGACAGGTGAACACGATCTCTTGGCCTCTGCTCCCACAGCCGAAGAGCCCGGAGTGAAAGCTCCGGCAGGGCATCTTCAGCACGCAGTCAGCTTTGCAACTGTGACACATATATTGCTCTCGCTCCGCACTTTCCTACCTCAAAGTCCAATTGAATCCAAAATCTCTGTGCCCTTTCTCTGCTGGGCAGAAGCAGAGAGAGTAGAGCAGGAACCTTTAGCCAATGCTAAAAGAGCAGAAGAGACAGTCCAGAAAGTTCCCACTGATCATCTTCAGCGCACAGCGAGCTTTGCAACTCTGCAACACACATTGCTGTCACTCCTCCCTTTTTGCCTGAAAGACCAGCTGAATCCACCATCTCTGTGCCCGCTCTCTGCTGAGCAGCAACAGAGAGAGTAGAGCAGGAATTTTTAGACCTGCCTAAAACAGCAGAAGAGCCTTGCAAAAAATCTCCTGCTTGATCATGTTTTGCACACAGTGAGCTTTAAACTGTGACACAAACATTGCTGTCACTCCTCACTTTATCTCCTAAAAGTGCATTTGAATCCAAAGTTTCTGGTGCGCTCTCTCGTTTCGAGAGGAGTTGTGACAGGGGAGGAGCAGCGCTTGGACTCTAATCCCACAGACGAAGGGCCAGCAGGGAAACTCCTGCAGGGCATCTTCAGCGCACAGTGAGCTTTACAATTCTGAAACACACATTGCTGTCACTCCTCCTTTTCTTGCCTGAAAGACCAATTGATTCCAACATCTCTGTGCCCACTCTCTGCTGAGCAGCAACAGAGAGAGTAGAGCAGGAATGTTTAGACTGGGCTAAAACAGCAGAAGAGCCTTGCAAAAAAGCTCCTCCTGATCATGTTTAGCACACAGTGAGCTTTAAACTGTGACACAAACATTGCTGTCACTCCTCACTTTATCTCCTAAAAGTGAATTTGAATGCAAAGTTTATGGTGCGCTCTCTCGTTTCGAGAGCAGATGTCGCAGGGGAGGACGAGCTTTTGGACTCTAATTTCACAGACGAATTGCCAGCATGGAAACTCCTGCAGGGCATCTTCAGCACCCAGTGAGCTTCGCAACTCTGAAACACATATTGCTGTCACCTCTCACTTTCCTACCTGAAAGTCCAATTGAATAATACATCTCCTGTGCTTGCTCTTTGTGAGCAGTAGCAGAATATAGCACTTACGTTTGGACTCTGCTGAAACAGCAGAAGAGACAGTCCAGAAAGTTCCCACTGATCATCTTCAGAGAACAGCGAGCTTTGCAACTCTGCAACACACATTGCTGTCACTTCTTTTCCTGCCTGAAAGACCAATTGATTCCAACACCTCTGTGCCCACTCTCTGCTGAGCAGCAACAGAGAGTTGAGCAGGAATGTTTAGCCTGGGCTAAAACAGCAGAAGAGCCTTGCAAAAAATCTCCTGCTTGATCATGTTTTGCACACAGTGAGCTTTAAACTGTGACACAAACATTGCTGTCACTCCTCACTTTATCTCCTAAAAGTGCATTTGAATCCAAAGTTTCTGGTACGCACTCTCGTTTGGAGAGGAGTTGTGACAGGGGAGGAGCAGCGCTTGGACTCTAATCCCACAGATGAAGGGCCAGCAGGGAAACTCCTGCAGGGCATCTTCAGCACACAGTGAGCTTTGCAACTCTGCAAAACACATTGCTGTCACTCCTCCTTTTCCTGCCTGGAAGACCTATTGATTCCAACATCTCTGTGCCCACTCTCTGCTGAGCAGCAACAGAGAGAGTAGAGCAGGAATGTTTAGCCTGGGCTAAAACAGCAGAAGAGCCTTGCAAAAAAGCTCCTCCTGATCATGTTTAGCACACAGTGAGCTTTAAACTGTGACACAAACATTGCTGTCACTCTTCACTCTTTCTCCTAAAAGACCATTTCAATCCAAGAACTCCGTTGTCAGCACTCTGCTGATCAGCAGAGTGAGCAGGGATGTCTGCAATCTGTAAGGCAGTGGAAGAGACAGGCCTGAAGGCTGCTCTTGTGCTTCTTCAACACACTGAGCTTTACAACTGTGACACACACACTGTTGTCACTCCTCATTGTAGCTCCTAAAAGTGCATTTGAATCCAGCGTTTCTGGTCTCCACTCTCGTTTCCAGTGCAGCAGAGGCAGGTGAGCACGAGCGCTTGGAATCCGCTCCCAGTTCCGAAGGGCAGGGAGGGAAAGTCCTTGCAGATCATCTTCAGCGCACAGTGAGCTTTGCAACTCTGAAACACACATTGCTGTCACTCCTCACTTTATCTCCTAAAAGTGCATTTCAAGCCAACGTTTCTGGTGCGCTCTCTCGCTTCGAGAGCAGTTGTGACAGGGGAGGACGAGCGCTTGGATTCTAATTTCACAGCCGAAGGGCCAGCATGGAAACTACTGCTGGGCATCTTCAGCACACATTGAGATTCACAACTCTGAAACACATATTGCTGTCACCTCTCACTTTCCTACCTGAAAGTCCAATTGAATCCTACATCTCCTGTGCTTGCTCTTTGTGAGCAGTAGCAGAATATAGCACTTACGTTTGGACTCTGCTGAAACAGCAGAAGAGACAGTCCAGAAAGTTCCCACTGATCATCTTCAGCACACAGTGAGCTTTGCAACTCTGCAACACACATTGCTGTCTCTTCTTTTCCTGCCTGAAAGACCAATTGATTCCAACACCTCTATGCCCGCTCTCTGCTGAGCAGCAACAGAGAGAATAGAGCAGGAATTTTTAGCCTGGGCTAAAACAGCAGAAGAGCCTTGCAAAAAATCTCCTGCTTGATCATGTTTTGCACACAGTGAGCTTTAAACTGTGACACAAACATTGCTGTCACTCCTCACTTTATCTCCTAAAAGTGCATTTGAATCCAAAGTTTCTGGTGCGCTCTCACGTTTCGAGAGGAGTTGTGACAGGGGAGGAGCAGCGCTTGGACTCTAATCCCACAGACGAAGGGCCAGCAGGGAAACTCCTGCAGGGCATCTTCAGCACACAGTGAGCTTTGCAATTCTGCAACACACATTGCTGTAACTCCTTTTCCTGCCTGGAAGACCAATTGATTCCAACATCTCTGTGCCCACTCTCTGCTGAGCAGCAACAGAGAGAGTAGAGCAGGAATGTTTAGACTGGGCTAAAACAGCAGAAGAGCCTTGCAAAAAAGCTCCTCCTGATCATGTTTAGCACACAGTGAGCTTTAAACTGTGACACAAACATTGCTGTCACTCTTCACTCTTTCTCCTAAAAGACCATTTCAATCCAAGAACTCCGTTGCCAGCACTCTGCTGAGCAGCAGAGTGAGCAGGAATGTCTGCAATCTGTAAGGCAGTGGAAGAGACAGGCCTGAAGGCTGCTCTTGTGCTTCTTCAACACACTGAGCTTTACAACTGTGACACACACACTGTTGTCACTCCTCATTGTAGCTCCTAAAAGTGCATTTGAATCCAGCGTTTCTGGTCTCCACTCTCGTTTCAAGAGCAGCAGAGGAAGGTGAGCACGAGCGCTTGGAATCCGCTCCCAGTTCCGAAGGGCAGGGAGGGAAAGTCCTTGCAGATCATCTTCAGCGCACAGTGAGCTTTGCAACTCTGAAACACACATTGCTGTCACTCCTCACTTCATCTCCTAATAATCCGTTTGAATCCATGGTCTCTCCCGCCCTCTCTCGTTTGAACAGCAGCAGTGACAGGTGAACACGATCTCTTGGCCTCTGCTCCCACAGCCGAAGAGCCCGGAGTGAAAGCTCCGGCAGGGCATCTTCAGCACGCAGTCAGCTTTGCAACTGTGACACATATATTGCTCTCGCTCCGCACTTTCCTACCTCAAAGTCCAATTGAATCCAAAATCTCTGTGCCCTTTCTCTGCTGGGCAGAAGCAGAGAGAGTAGAGCAGGAACCTTTAGCCAATGCTAAAAGAGCAGAAGAGACAGTCCAGAAAGTTCCCACTGATCATCTTCAGCGCACAGCGAGCTTTGCAACTCTGCAACACACATTGCTGTCACTCCTCCCTTTTTGCCTGAAAGACCAGCTGAATCGACCATCTCTGTGCCCGCTCTCTGCTGAGCAGCAACAGAGAGAGTAGAGCAGGAATTTTTAGACCTGCCTAAAACAGCAGAAGAGCCTTGCAAAAAATCTCCTGCTTGATCATGTTTTGCACACAGTGAGCTTTAAACTGTGACACAAACATTGCTGTCACTCCTCACTTTATCTCCTAAAAGTGCATTTGAATCCAAAGTTTCTGGTGCGCTCTCTCGTTTCGAGAGGAGTTGTGACAGGGGAGGAGCAGCGCTTGGACTCTAATCCCACAGACGAAGGGCCAGCAGGGAAACTCCTGCAGGGCATCTTCAGCGCACAGTGAGCTTTACAATTCTGAAACACACATTGCTGTCACTCCTCCTTTTCTTGCCTGAAAGACCAATTGATTCCAACATCTCTGTGCCCACTCTCTGCTGAGCAGCAACAGAGAGAGTAGAGCAGGAATGTTTAGACTGGGCTAAAACAGCAGAAGAGCCTTGCAAAAAAGCTCCTCCTGATCATGTTTAGCACACAGTGAGCTTTAAACTGTGACACAAACATTGCTGTCACTCTTCACTCTTTCTCCTAAAAGACCATTTCAATCCAAGAACTCCGTTGTCAGCACTCTGCTGATCAGCAGAGTGAGCAGGGATGTCTGCAATCTGTAAGGCAGTGGAAGAGACAGGCCTGAAGGCTGCTCTTGTGCTTCTTCAACACACTGAGCTTTACAACTGTGACACACACACTGTTGTCACTCCTCATTGTAGCTCCTAAAAGTGCATTTGAATCCAGCGTTTCTGGTCTCCACTCTCGTTTCAAGAGCAGCAGAGGAAGGTGAGCACGAGCGCTTGGAATCCGCTCCCAGTTCCGAAGGGCAGGGAGGGAAAGTCCTTGCAGATCATCTTCAGCGCACAGTGAGCTTTGCAACTCTGAAACACACATTGCTGTCACTCCTCACTTTATCTCCTAAAAGTGCATTTCAAGCCAACGTTTCTGGTGCGCTCTCTCGCTTCGAGAGCAGTTGTGACAGGGGAGGACGAGCGCTTGGATTCTAATTTCACAGCCGAAGGGCCAGCATGGAAACTACTGCTGGGCATCTTCAGCACACATTGAGATTCACAACTCTGAAACACATATTGCTGTCACCTCTCACTTTCCTACCTGAAAGTCCAATTGAATCCTACATCTCCTGTGCTTGCTCTTTGTGAGCAGTAGCAGAATATAGCACTTACGTTTGGACTCTGCTGAAACAGCAGAAGAGACAGTCCAGAAAGTTCCCACTGATCATCTTCAGCACACAGTGAGCTTTGCAACTCTGCAACACACATTGCTGTCTCTTCTTTTCCTGCCTGAAAGACCAATTGATTCCAACACCTCTATGCCCGCTCTCTGCTGAGCAGCAACAGAGAGAATAGAGCAGGAATTTTTAGCCTGGGCTAAAACAGCAGAAGAGCCTTGCAAAAAATCTCCTGCTTGATCATGTTTTGCACACAGTGAGCTTTAAACTGTGACACAAACATTGCTGTCACTCCTCACTTTATCTCCTAAAAGTGCATTTGAATCCAAAGTTTCTGGTGCGCTCTCACGTTTCGAGAGGAGTTGTGACAGGGGAGGAGCAGCGCTTGGACTCTAATCCCACAGACGAAGGGCCAGCAGGGAAACTCCTGCAGGGCATCTTCAGCACACAGTGAGCTTTGCAATTCTGCAACACACATTGCTGTAACTCCTTTTCCTGCCTGGAAGACCAATTGATTCCAACATCTCTGTGCCCACTCTCTGCTGAGCAGCAACAGAGAGAGTAGAGCAGGAATGTTTAGACTGGGCTAAAACAGCAGAAGAGCCTTGCAAAAAAGCTCCTCCTGATCATGTTTAGCACACAGTGAGCTTTAAACTGTGACACAAACATTGCTGTCACTCTTCACTCTTTCTCCTAAAAGACCATTTCAATCCAAGAACTCCGTTGCCAGCACTCTGCTGAGCAGCAGAGTGAGCAGGGATGTCTGCAATCTGTAAGGCAGTGGAAGAGACAGGCCTGAAGGCTGCTCTTGTGCTTCTTCAACACACTGAGCTTTACAACTGTGACACACACACTGTTGTCACTCCTCATTGTAGCTCCTAAAAGTGCATTTGAATCCAGCGTTTCTGGTCTCCACTCTCGTTTCAAGAGCAGCAGAGGAAGGTGAGCACGAGCGCTTGGAATCCGCTCCCAGTTCCGAAGGGCAGGGAGGGAAAGTCCTTGCAGATCATCTTCAGCGCACAGTGAGCTTTGCAACTCTGAAACACACATTGCTGTCACTCCTCACTTCATCTCCTAATAATCCGTTTGAATCCATGGTCTCTCCCGCCCTCTCTCGTTTGAACAGCAGCAGTGACAGGTGAACACGATCTCTTGGCCTCTGCTCCCACAGCCGAAGAGCCCGGAGTGAAAGCTCCAGCAGGGCATCTTCAGCACGCAGTCAGCTTTGCAACTGTGACACATATATTGCTCTCGCTCCGCACTTTCCTACCTCAAAGTCCAATTGAATCCAAAATCTCTGTGCCCTTTCTCTGCTGGGCAGAAGCAGAGAGAGTAGAGCAGGAACCTTTAGCCAATGCTAAAAGAGCAGAAGAGACAGTCCAGAAAGTTCCCACTGATCATCTTCAGTGCACAGCGAGCTTTGCAACTCTGCAACACACATTGCTGTCACTCCTCCCTTTTTGCCTGAAAGACCAGCTGAATCGACCATCTCTGTGCCCGCTCTCTGCTGAGCAGCAACAGAGAGAGTAGAGCAGGAATTTTTAGACCTGCCTAAAACAGCAGAAGAGCCTTGCAAAAAATCTCCTGCTTGATCATGTTTTGCACACAGTGAGCTTTAAACTGTGACACAAACATTGCTGTCACTCCTCACTTTATCTCCTAAAAGTGCATTTGAATCCAAAGTTTCTGGTGCGCTCTCTCGTTTCGATAGGAGTTGTGACAGGGGAGGAGCAGCGCTTGGACTCTAATCCCACAGACGAAGGGCCAGCAGGGAAACTCCTGCAGGGCATCTTCAGCGCACAGTGAGCTTTACAATTCTGCAACACACATTGCTGTCACTCCTCCTTTTCTTGCCTGAAAGACCAATTGATTCCAACATCTCTGTGCCCACTCTCTGCTGAGCAGCAACAGAGAGAGTAGAGCAGGAATGTTTAGACTGGGCTAAAACAGCAGAAGAGCCTTGCAAAAAAGCTCCTCCTGATCATGTTTAGCACACAGTGAGCTTTAAACTGTGACACAAACATTGCTGTCACTCTTCACTCTTTCTCCTAAAAGACCATTTCAATCCAAGAACTCCGTTGTCAGCACTCTGCTGATCAGCAGAGTGAGCAGGGATGTCTGCAATCTGTAAGGCAGTGGAAGAGACAGGCCTGAAGGCTGCTCTTGTGCTTCTTCAACACACTGAGCTTTACAACTGTGACACACACACTGTTGTCACTCCTCATTGTAGCTCCTAAAAGTGCATTTGAATCCAGCGTTTCTGGTCTCCACTCTCGTTTCCAGTGCAGCAGAGGCAGGTGAGCACGAGCGCTTGGAATCCGCTCCCAGTTCCGAAGGGCAGGGAGGGAAAGTCCTTGCAGATCATCTTCAGCGCACAGTGAGCTTTGCAACTCTGAAACACACATTGCTGTCACTCCTCACTTTATCTCCTAAAAGTGCATTTCAAGCCAACGTTTCTGGTGCGCTCTCTCGCTTCGAGAGCAGTTGTGACAGGGGAGGACGAGCGCTTGGATTCTAATTTCACAGCCGAAGGGCCAGCATGGAAACTACTGCTGGGCATCTTCAGCACACATTGAGATTCACAACTCTGAAACACATATTGCTGTCACCTCTCACTTTCCTACCTGAAAGTCCAATTGAATCCTACATCTCCTGTGCTTGCTCTTTGTGAGCAGTAGCAGAATATAGCACTTACGTTTGGACTCTGCTGAAACAGCAGAAGAGACAGTCCAGAAAGTTCCCACTGATCATCTTCAGCACACAGTGAGCTTTGCAACTCTGCAACACACATTGCTGTCTCTTCTTTTCCTGCCTGAAAGACCAATTGATTCCAACACCTCTATGCCCGCTCTCTGCTGAGCAGCAACAGAGAGAGTAGAGCAGGAATTTTTAGCCTGGGCTAAAACAGCAGAAGAGCCTTGCAAAAAATCTCCTGCTTGATCATGTTTTGCACACAGTGAGCTTTAAACTGTGACACAAACATTGCTGTCACTCCTCACTTTATCTCCTAAAAGTGCATTTGAATCCAAAGTTTCTGGTGCGCTCTCACGTTTCGAGAGGAGTTGTGACAGGGGAGGAGCAGCGCTTGGACTCTAATCCCACAGACGAAGGGCCAGCAGGGAAACTCCTGCAGGGCATCTTCAGCACACAGTGAGCTTTGCAATTCTGCAACACACATTGCTGTAACTCCTTTTCCTGCCTGGAAGACCAATTGATTCCAACATCTCTGTGCCCACTCTCTGCTGAGCAGCAACAGAGAGAGTAGAGCAGGAATGTTTAGACTGGGCTAAAACAGCAGAAGAGCCTTGCAAAAAAGCTCCTCCTGATCATGTTTAGCACACAGTGAGCTTTAAACTGTGACACAAACATTGCTGTCACTCTTCACTCTTTCTCCTAAAAGACCATTTCAATCCAAGAACTCCGTTGCCAGCACTCTGCTGAGCAGCAGAGTGAGCAGGAATGTCTGCAATCTGTAAGGCAGTGGAAGAGACAGGCCTGAAGGCTGCTCTTGTGCTTCTTCAACACACTGAGCTTTACAACTGTGACACACACACTGTTGTCACTCCTCATTGTAGCTCCTAAAAGTGCATTTGAATCCAGCGTTTCTGGTCTGCACTCTCGTTTCAAGAGCAGCAGAGGAAGGTGAGCACGAGCGCTTGGAATCCGCTCCCAGTTCCGAAGGGCAGGGAGGGAAAGTCCTTGCAGATCATCTTCAGCGCACAGTGAGCTTTGCAACTCTGAAACACACATTGCTGTCACTCCTCACTTCATCTCCTAATAATCCGTTTGAATCCATGGTCTCTCCCGCCCTCTCTCGTTTGAACAGCAGCAGTGACAGGTGAACACGATCTCTTGGCCTCTGCTCCCACAGCCGAAGAGCCCGGAGTGAAAGCTCCGGCAGGGCATCTTCAGCACGCAGTCAGCTTTGCAACTGTGACACATATATTGCTCTCGCTCCGCACTTTCCTACCTCAAAGTCCAATTGAATCCAAAATCTCTGTGCCCTTTCTCTGCTGGGCAGAAGCAGAGAGAGTAGAGCAGGAACCTTTAGCCAATGCTAAAAGAGCAGAAGAGACAGTCCAGAAAGTTCCCACTGATCATCTTCAGCGCACAGCGAGCTTTGCAACTCTGCAACACACATTGCTGTCACTCCTCCCTTTTTGCCTGAAAGACCAGCTGAATCCACCATCTCTGTGCCCGCTCTCTGCTGAGCAGCAACAGAGAGAGTAGAGCAGGAATTTTTAGACCTGCCTAAAACAGCAGAAGAGCCTTGCAAAAAATCTCCTGCTTGATCATGTTTTGCACACAGTGAGCTTTAAACTGTGACACAAACATTGCTGTCACTCCTCACTTTATCTCCTAAAAGTGCATTTGAATCCAAAGTTTCTGGTGCGCTCTCTCGTTTCGAGAGGAGTTGTGACAGGGGAGGAGCAGCGCTTGGACTCTAATCCCACAGACGAAGGGCCAGCAGGGAAAATCCTGCAGGGCATCTTCAGCGCACAGTGAGCTTTACAATTCTGAAACACACATTGCTGTCACTCCTCCTTTTCTTGCCTGAAAGACCAATTGATTCCAACATCTCTGTGCCCACTCTCTGCTGAGCAGCAACAGAGAGAGTAGAGCAGGAATGTTTAGACTGGGCTAAAACAGCAGAAGAGCCTTGCAAAAAAGCTCCTCCTGATCATGTTTAGCACACAGTGAGCTTTAAACTGTGACACAAACATTGCTGTCACTCTTCACTCTTTCTCCTAAAAGACCATTTCAATCCCAGAACTCCTTTGCCAGCACTCTGCTGAGCAGCAGAGTGAGCAGGGATGTCTGCAATCTGTATTGCAGTGGAAGAGACAGGCCTGAAGGCTGCTCTTGTGCTTCTTCAACACACTGAGCTTTACAACTTTGACACACACACTGTTGTCACTCCTCATTGTAGCTCCTAAAAGTGCATTTGAATCCAGCGTTTCTGGTCTCCACTCTCGTTTCCAGTGCACCAGAGGCAGGTGAGCACGAGCGCTTGGAATCCGCTCCCAGTTCCGAAGGGCAGGGAGGGAAAGTCCTTGCAGATCATCTTCAGCGCACAGTGAGCTTTGCAACTCTGAAACACACATTGCTGTCACTCCTCAGTTTATCTCCTAAAAGTGCATTTCAAGCCAACGTTTCTGGTGCGCTCTCTCGCTTCGAGAGCAGTTGTGACAGGGGAGGACGAGCGCTTGGATTCTAATTTCACAGCCGAAGGGCCAGCATGGAAACTACTGCTGGGCATCTTCAGCACACATTGAGATTCACAACTCTGAAACACATATTGCTGTCACCTCTCACTTTCCTACCTGAAAGTCCAATTGAATAATACATCTCCTGTGCTTGCTCTTTGTGAGCAGTAGCAGAATATAGCACTTACGTTTGGACTCTGCTGAAACAGCAGAAGAGACAGTCCAGAAAGTTCCCACTGATCATCTTCAGCACACAGTGAGCTTTGCAACTCTGCAACACACATTGCTGTCTCTTCTTTTCCTGCCTGAAAGACCAATTGATTCCAACACCTCTGTGCCCGCTCTCTGCTGAGCAGCAACAGAGAGAGTAGAGCAGGAATTTTTAGCCTGGGCTAAAACAGCAGAAGAGCCTTGCAAAAAATCTCCTGCTTGATCATGTTTTGCACACAGTGAGCTTTAAACTGTGACACAAACATTGCTGTCACTCCTCACTTTATCTCCTAAAAGTGCATTTGAATCCAAAGTTTCTGGTGCGCTCTCACGTTTCGAGAGGAGTTGTGACAGGGGAGGAGCAGCGCTTGGACTCTAATCCCACAGACGAAGGACCAGCAGGGAAACTCCTGCAGGGCATCTTCAGCACACAGTGAGCTTTGCAATTCTGCAACACACATTGCTGTAACTCCTTTTCCTGCCTGGAAGACCAATTGATTCCAACATCTCTGTGCCCACTCTCGGCTGAGCAGCAACAGAGAGAAGGAATGTTTAGATTGGGCTAAAACAGCAGAAGAGCCTTGCAAAAAAGCTCCTCCTGATCATGTTTAGCACACAGTGAGCTTTAAACTGTGACACAAACATTGCTGTCACTCTTCACTCTTTCTCCTAAAAGACCATTTCAATCCAAGAACTCCGTTGCCAGCACTCTGCTGAGCAGCAGAGTGAGCAGGAATGTCTGCAATCTGTAAGGCAGTGGAAGAGACAGGCCAGAAGGCTGCTCTTGTGCTTCTTCAACACACTGAGCTTTACAACTGTGACACACACACTGTTGTCACTCCTCATTGTAGCTCCTAAAAGTGCATTTGAATCCAGCGTTTCTGGTCTCCACTCTCGTTTCAAGAGCAGCAGAGGAAGGTGAGCACAAGCGCTTGGAATCCGCTCCCAGTTCCGAAGGGCAGGGAGGGAAAGTCCTTGCAGATCATCTTCAGCGCACAGTGAGCTTTGCAACTCTGAAACACACATTGCTGTCACTCCTCACTTCATCTCCTAATAATCCGTTTGAATCCATGGTCTCTCCCGCCCTCTCTCGTTTGAACAGCAGCAGTGACGGGTGAACACGATCTCTTGGCCTCTGCTCCCACAGCCGAAGAGCCCGGAGTGAAAGCTCCGGCAGGGCATCTTCAGCACGCAGTCAGCTTTGCAACTGTGACACATATATTGCTCTCGCTCCGCACTTTCCTACCTCAAAGTCCAATTGAATCCAAAATCTCTGTGCCCTTTCTCTGCTGGGCAGAAGCAGAGAGAGTAGAGCAGGAACTTTTAGCCAATGCTAAAAGAGCAGAAGAGACAGTCCAGAAAGTTCCCACTGATCATCTTCAGCGCACAGCGAGCTTTGCAACTCTGCAACACACATTGCTGTCACTCCTCCCTTTTTGCCTGAAAGACCAGCTGAATCCACCATCTCTGTGCCCGCTCTCTGCTGAGCAGCAACAGAGAGAGTAGAGCAGGAATTTTTAGACCTGCCTAAAACAGCAGAAGAGCCTTGAAAAAAATCTCCTGCTTGATCATGTTTTGCACACAGTGAGCTTTAAACTGTGACACAAACATTGCTGTCACTCCTCACTTTATCTCCTAAAAGTGCATTTCAAGCCAACGTTTCTGGTGCGCTCTCTTCGCTTCGAGAGCAGTTTGACAGGGGAGGACGAGCGCTTGGATTCTAATTTCACAGTCCGAAGGGCCAGCATGGAAACTACTGCTGGGCATCTTCAGCACACATTGAGATTCACAACTCTGAAACACATATTGCTGTCACCTCTCACTTTCCTACCTGAAAGTCCAATTGAATAATACATCTCCTGTGCTTGCTCTTTGTGAGCAGTAGCAGAATATAGCACTTACGTTTGGACTCTGCTGAAACAGCAGAAGAGACAGTCCAGAAAGTTCCCACTGATCATCTTCAGCACACAGTGAGCTTTGCAACTCTGCAACACACATTGCTGTCTCTTCTTTTCCTGCCTGAAAGACCAATTGATTCCAACACCTCTGTGCCCGCTCTCTGCTGAGCAGCAACAGAGAGAGTAGAGCAGGAATGTTTAGCCTGGGCTAAAACAGCAGAAGAGCCTTGCAAAAAATCTCCTGCTTGATCATGTTTTGCACACAGTGAGCTTTAAACTGTGACACAAGCATTGCTGTCACTCCTCACTTTATCTCCTAAAAGTGCATTTGAATCCAAAGTTTCTGGTGAGCTCTCACGTTTCGAGAGGAGTTGTGACAGGGGAGGAGCAGCGCTTGGACTCTAATCCCACAGACGAAGGGCCAGCAGGGAAACTCCTGCAGGGCATCTTCAGCACACAGTGAGCTTTGCAATTCTGCAACACACATTGCTGTAACTCCTTTTCCTGCCTGGAAGACCAATTGATTCCAACATCTCTGTGCCCACTCTCTGCTGAGCAGCAACAGAGAGAGTAGAGCAGGAATGTTTAGACTGGGCTAAAACAGCAGAAGAGCCTTGCAAAAAAGCTCCTCCTGATCATGTTTAGCACACAGTGAGCTTTAAACTGTGACACAAACATTGCTGTCACTCTTCACTCTTTCTCCTAAAAGACCATTTCAATCCAAGAACTCCGTTGCCAGCACTCTGCTGAGCAGCAGAGTGAGCAGGAATGTCTGCAATCTGTAAGGCAGTGGAAGAGACAGGCCTGAAGGCTGCTCTTGTGCTTCTTCAACACACTGAGCTTTACAACTGTGACACACACACTGTTGTCACTCCTCATTGTAGCTCCTAAAAGTGCATTTGAATCCAGCGTTTCTGGTCTCCACTCTCAGGAGGCGGCTGCTGAGCAGCGGGAGGGGGCGGCCGAGGAGCCGAGCCCCGCGGAGGAGCCGAGCCCCGCGGCCGAGCCCAGTCAGTTTCAGCAGAGTCCAAACGTAAGTGCTATATTCTGCTACTGCTCACAAAGAGCAAGCACAGGAGATGTATTATTCAATTGGACTTTCAGGTAGGAAAGTGAGAGGTGACAGCAATATGTGTTTCAGAGTTGTGAATCTCAATGTGTGCTGAAGATGCCCAGCAGTAGTTTCCATGCTGGCCCTTCGGCTGTGAAATTAGAATCCAAGCGCTCGTCCTCCCCTGTCACAACTGCTCTCGAAGCGAGAGAGCGCACCAGAAACGTTGGCTTGAAATGCACTTTTAGGAGATAAAGTGAGGAGTGACAGCAATGTGTGTTTCAGAGTTGCAAAGCTCACTGTGCGCTGAAGATGATCTGCAAGGACTTTCCCTCCCTGCCCTTCGGAACTGGGAGCGGATTCCAAGCGCTCGTGCTCACCTGCCTCTGGTGCACTGGAAACGAGAGTGGAGACCAGAAACGCTGGATTCAAATGCACTTTTAGGAGCTACAATGAGGAGTGACAACAGTGTGTGTGTCAAAGTTGTAAAGCTCAGTGTGTTGAAGAAGCACAAGAGCAGCCTTCAGGCCTGTCTCTTCCACTGCCTTACAGATTGCAGACATCCCTGCTCACTCTGCTGCTCAGCAGAGTGATGGCAACGGAGTTCTGGGATTGAAATGGTCTTTTAGGAGAAAGAGTGAAGAGTGACAGCAATGTTTGTGTCACAGTTTAAAGCTCACTGTGTGCTAAACATGATCAGGAGGAGCTTTTTTGCAAGGCTCTTCTGCTGTTTTAGCCCAGTCTAAACATTCCTGCTCTACTCTCTCTGTTGCTGCTCAGCAGAGAGTGGGCACAGAGATGTTGGAATCAATTGGTCTTTCAGGCAAGAAAAGGAGGAGTGACAGCAATGTGTGTTTCAGAATTGTAAAGCTCACTGTGCGCTGAAGATGCCCTGCAGGAGTTTCCCTGCTGGCCCTTCGTCTGTGGGATTAGAGTCCAAGCGCTGCTCCTCCCCTGTCACAACTCCTCTCGAAACGTGAGAGCGCACCAGAAACTTTGGATTCAAATGCACTTTTAGGAGATAAAGTGAGGAGTGACAGCAATGTTTGTGTCACAGTTTAAAGCTCACTGTGTGCAAAACATGATCAAGCAGGAGATTTTTTTCAAGGCTCTTCTGCTGTTTTAGGCAGGTCTAAAAATTCCTGCTCTACTCTCTCTGTTGCTGCTCAGCAGAGAGCGGGCACAGAGATGGTGGATTCAGCTGGTCTTTCAGGCAAAAAGGGAGGAGTGACAGCAATGTGTGTTGCAGAGTTGCAAAGCTCGCTGTGCGCTGAAGATGATCAGTGGGAACTTTCTGGACTGTCTCTTCTGCTCTTTTATAAAGGTTCCTGCTCTACTCTCTCTGCTTCTGCCCAGCAGAGAAAGGGCACAGAGATTTTGGATTCAATTGGACTTTGAGGTAGGAAAGTGCGGAGCGAGAGCAATATATGTGTCACAGTTGCAAAGCTGACTGCGTGCTGAAGATGCCCTGCCGGAGCTTTCACTCCGGGCTCTTCAGCTGTGGGAGCAGAGGCCAAGAGATCGTGTTCACCTGTCACTGCTGCTGTTCAAACGAGAGAGGGCGGGAGAGACCATGGATTCAAACGGATTATTAGGAGATGAAGTGAGGAGTGACAGCAATGTGTGTTTCAGAGTTGCAAAGCTCACTGTGCGCTGAAGATGATCTGCAAGGACTTTCCCTCCCTGCCCTTCGGAACTGGGAACGGATTCCAAGCGCTCGTGCTCACCTTCCTCTGCTGCTCTTGAAACGAGAGTGGAGACCAGAAACGCTGGATTCAAATGCACTTTTAGGAGCTACAATGAGGAGTGACAACAGTGTGTGTGTCACAGTTGTAAAGCTCAGTGTGTTGAAGAAGCACAAGAGCAGCCTTCAGGCCTGTCTCTTCCACTGCCTTACAGATTGCAGACATTCCTGCTCACTCTGCTGCTCAGCAGAGTGCTGGCAACGGAGTTCTTGGATTGAAATGGTCTTTTAGGAGAAAGAGTGAAGAGTGACAGCAATGTTTGTGTCACAGTTTAAAGCTCACTGTGTGCTAAACATGATCAGGAGGAGCTTTTTTGCAAGGCTCTTCTGCTGTTTTAGCCCAATCTAAACATTCCTTCTCTCTGTTGCTGCTCAGCAGAGAGTGGGCACAGAGATGTTGGAATCAATTGGTCTTCCAGGCAGGAAAAGGAGTTACAGCAATGTGTGTTGCAGAATTGCAAAGCTCACTGTGTGCTGTAAGATGCCCTGCAGGAGTTTCCCTGCTGGCCCTTCGTCTGTGGATTAGAGTCCAAGCGCTGCTCCTCCCCTGTCACAACTCCTCTCGAAACGTGAGAGTGCACCAGAAACTTTGGATTCAAATGCACTTTTAGGAGATAAAGTGAGGAGTGACAGCAATGTTTGTGTCACAGTTTAAAGCTCACTGTGTGCAAAACATGATCAAGCAGGAGATTTTTTGCAAGGCTCTTCTGCTGTTTTAGCCCAGGCTAAACATTCCTGCTCTACTCTCTCTGTTGCTGCTCAGCAGAGAGCGGGCACAGAGATGGTGGATTCAGCTGGTCTTTCAGGCAGGAAAAGAAGAGACAGCAATGTGTGTTGCAGAGTTGCAAAGCTCACTGTGTGCTGAAGATGATCAGTGGGAACTTTCTGGACTGTCTCTTCTGCTGTTTCAGCAGAGTCCAAACGTAAGTGCTATATTCTGCTACTGCTCACAAAGAGCAAGCACAGGAGATGTATTATTCAATTGGACTTTCAGGTAGGAAAGTGAGAGGTGACAGCAATATGTGTTTCAGAGTTGTGAATCTCAATGTGTGCTGAAGATGCCCAGCAGTAGTTTCCATGCTGGCCCTTCGGCTGTGAAATTAGAATCCAAGCGCTCGTCCTCCCCTGTCACAACTGCTCTCGAAGCGAGAGAGCGCACCAGAAGCGTTGGCTTGAAATGCACTTTTAGGAGATAAAGTGAGGAGTGACAGCAATGTGTGTTTCAGAGTTGCAGAGCTCACTGTGCGCTGAAGATGATCTGCAAGGACTTTCCCTCCCTGCCCTTCGGAACTGGGAGCGGATTCCAAGCGCTCGTGCTCACCTTCCTCTGCTGCTCTTGAAACGAGAGTGGAGACCAGAAACGCTGGATTCAAATGCACTTTTAGGAGCTACAATGAGGAGTGACAACAGTGTGTGTGTCAAAGTTGTAAAGCTCAGTGTGTTGAAGAAGCACAAGAGCAGCCTTCAGGCCTGTCTCTTCCACTGCCTTACAGATTGCAGACATCCCTGCTCACTCTGCTGCTCAGCAGAGTGCTGGCAACGGAGTTCTGGGATTGAAATGGTCTTTTAGGAGAAAGAGTGAAGAGTGACAGCAATGTTTGTGTCACAGTTTAAAGCTCACTGTGTGCTAAACATGATCAGGAGGAGCTTTTTTGCAAGGCTCTTCTGCTGTTTTAGCCCAGTCTAAACATTCCTGCTCTACTCTCTCTGTTGCTGCTCAGCAGAGAGTGGGCACAGAGATGTTGGAATCAATTGGTCTTTCAGGCAAGAAAAGGAGGAGTGACAGCAATGTGTGTTTCAGAATTGTAAAGCTCACTTTGCGCAGAAGATGCCCTGCAGGAGTTTCCCTGCTGGCCCTTCGTCTGTGGGATTAGAGTCCAAGCGCTGCTCCTCCCCTGTCACAACTCCTCTCGAAACGAGAGAGCGCACCAGAAACTTTGGATTCAAATGCACTTTTAGGAGATAAAGTGAGGAGTGACAGCAATGTTTGTGTCACAGTTTAAAGCTCACTGTGTGCAAAACATGATCAAGCAGGAGATTTTTTGCAAGGCTCTTCTGCTGTTTTAGCCCAGGCTGAACATTCCTGCTCTACTCTCTCTGTTGCTGCTCAGCAGAGAGCGGGCACAGAGATGGTGGATTCAGCTGGTCTTTCAGGCAGGAAAAGAAGAGACAGCAATGTGTGTTGTAGAGTTGCAAAGCTCACTGTGTGCTGAAGATGATCAGTGGGAACTTTCTGGACTGTCTCTTCTGCTGTTTCAGCAGAGTCCAAACGTAAGTGCTATATTCTGCTACTGCTCACAAAGAGCAAGCACAGGAGATGTATTATTCAATTGGACTTTCAGGTAGGAAAGTGAGAGGTGACAGCAATATGTGTTTCAGAGTTGTGAATCTCAATGTGTGCTGAAGATGCCCAGCAGTACTTTCCATGCTGGCCCTTCGGCTGTGAAATTAGAATCCAAGCGCTCGTCCTCCCCTGTCACAACTGCTCTCGAAGCGAGAGAGCGCACCAGAAACGTTGGCTTGAAATGCACTTTTAGGAGATAAAGTGAGGAGTGACAGCAATGTGTGTTTCAGAGTTGCAAAGCTCACTGTGCGCTGAAGATGATCTGCAAGGACTTTCCCGCCCTGCCCTTCGGAACTGGGAGCGGATTCCAAGCGCTCGTGCTCACCTGCCTCTGCTGCACTGGAAACGAGAGTGGAGACCAGAAACGCTGGATTCAAATGCACTTTTAGGAGCTACAATGAGGAGTGACAACAGTGTGTGTGTCACAGTTGTAAAGCTCAGTGTGTTGAAGAAGCACAAGAGCAGCCTTCAGGCCTGTCTCTTCCACTGCCTTACAGATTGCAGACATCCCTGCTCACTCTGCTGATCAGCAGAGTGCTGACAACGGAGTTCTTGGATTGAAATGGTCTTTTAGGAGAAAGAGTGAAGAGTGACAGCAATGTTTGTGTCACAGTTTAAAGCTCACTGTGTGCTAAACATGATCAGGAGGAGCTTTTTTGCAAGGCTCTTCTGCTGTTTTAGCCCAGTCTAAACATTCCTGCTCTACTCTCTCTGTTGCTGCTCAGCAGAGAGTGGGCACAGAGATGTTGGAATCAATTGGTCTTTCAGGCAAGAAAAGGAGGAGTGACAGCAATGTGTGTTGCAGAATTGTAAAGCTCACTGTGTGCTGAAGATGCCCTGCAGGAGTTTCCCTGCTGGCCCTTCGTCTGTGGGATTAGAGTCCAAGCGCTGCTCCTCCCCTGTCACAACTCCTCTCGAAACGAGAGAGCGTACCAGAAACTTTGGATTCAAATGCACTTTTAGGAGATAAAGTGAGGAGTGACAGCAATGTTTGTGTCACAGTTTAAAGCTCACTGTGTGCAAAACATGATCAAGCAGGAGATTTTTTGCAAGGCTCTTCTGCTGTTTTAGGCAGGTCTAAAAATTCCTGCTCTACTCTCTCTGTTGCTGCTCAGCAGAGAGCGGGCACAGAGATGGTGGATTCAGCTGGTCTTTCAGGCAAAAAGGGAGGAGTGACAGCAATGTGTGTTGCAGAGTTGCAAAGCTCGCTGTGCGCTGAAGATGATCAGTGGGAACTTTCTGGACTGTCTCTTCTGCTCTTTTAGCATTGGCTAAAGGTTCCTGCTCTACTCTCTCTGCTTCTGCCCAGCAGAGAAAGGGCACAGAGATTTTGGATTCAATTGGACTTTGAGGTAGGAAAGTGCGGAGCGAGAGCAATATATGTGTCACAGTTGCAAAGCTGACTGCGTGCTGAAGATGCCCTGCCGGAGCTTTCACTCCGGGCTCTTCGGCTGTGGGAGCAGAGGCCAAGAGATCGTGTTCACCTGTCACTGCTGCTGTTCAAACGAGAGAGGGCGGGAGAGACCATGGATTCAAACGGATTATTAGGAGATGAAGTGAGGAGTGACAGCAATGTGTGTTTCAGAGTTGCAAAGCTCACTGTGCGCTGAAGATGATCTGCAAGGACTTTCCCTCCCTGCCCTTCGGAACTGGGAGCGGATTCCAAGCGCTCGTGCTCACCTTCCTCTGCTGCTCTTGAAACGAGAGTGGAGACCAGAAACGCTGGATTCAAATGCACTTTTAGGAGCTACAATGAGGAGTGACAACAGTGTGTGTGTCACAGTTGTAAAGCTCAGTGTGTTGAAGAAGCACAAGAGCAGCCTTCAGGCCTGTCTCTTCCACTGCCTTACAGATTGCAGACATTCCTGCTCACTCTGCTGCTCAGCAGAGTGCTGGCAACGGAGTTCTGGGATTGAAATGGTCTTTTAGGAGAAAGAGTGAAGAGTGACAGCAATGTTTGTGTCACAGTTTAAAGCTCACTGTGTGCTAAACATGATCAGGAGGAGCTTTTTTGCAAGGCTCTTCTGCTGTTTTAGCCCAGTCTAAACATTCCTGCTCTACTCTCTCTGTTGCTGCTCAGCAGAGAGTGGGCACAGAGATGTTGGAATCAATTGGTCTTTCAGGCAAGAAAAGGAGGAGTGACAGCAATGTGTGTTTCAGAATTGTAAAGCTCACTGTGCGCTGAAGATGCCCTGCAGGAGTTTCCCTGCTGGCCCTTCGTCTGTGGGATTAGAGTCCAAGCGCTGCTCCTCCCCTGTCACAACTCCTCTCGAAACGAGAGAGCGCACCAGAAACTTTGGATTCAAATGCACTTTTAGGAGATAAAGTGAGGAGTGACAGCAATGTTTGTGTCACAGTTTAAAGCTCACTGTGTGCAAAACATGATCAAGCAGGAGATTTTTTGCAAGGCTCTTCTGCTGTTTTAGCCCAGGCTGAACATTCCTGCTCTACTCTCTCTGTTGCTGCTCAGCAGAGAGCGGGCACAGAGATGGTGGATTCAGCTGGTCTTTCAGGCAGGAAAAGAAGAGACAGCAATGTGTGTTGCAGAGTTGCAAAGCTCACTGTGTGCTGAAGATGATCAGTGGGAACTTTCTGGACTGTCTCTTCTGCTGTTTCAGCAGAGTCCAAACGTAAGTGCTATATTCTGCTACTGCTCACAAAGAGCAAGCACAGGAGATGTATTATTCAATTGGACTTTCAGGTAGGAAAGTGAGAGGTGACAGCAATATGTGTTTCAGAGTTGCGAATCGCAATGTGTGCTGAAGATGCCCAGCAGTAGTTTCCATGCTGGCCCTTCGGCTGTGAAATTAGAATCCAAGCGCTCGTCCTCCCCTGTCACAACTGCTCTCGAAGCGAGAGAGCGCACCAGAAACGTTGGCTTGAAATGCACTTTTAGGAGATAAAGTGAGGAGTGACAGCAATGTGTGTTTCAGAGTTGCAAAGCTCACTGTGCGCTGAAGATGATCTGCAAGGACTTTCCCTCCCTGCCCTTCGGAACTGGGAGCGGATTCCAAGCGCTCGTGCTCACCTGCCTCTGGTGCACTGGAAACGAGAGTGGAGACCAGAAAAGCTGGATTCAAATGCACTTTTAGGAGCTACAATGAGGAGTGACAACAGTGTGTGTGTCACAGTTGTAAAGCTCAGTGTGTTGAAGAAGCACAAGAGCAGCCTTCAGGCCTGTCTCTTCCACTGCCTTACAGATTGCAGACATTCCTGCTCACTCTGCTGATCAGCAGAGTGCTGGCAACGGAGTTCTGGGATTGAAATGGTCTTTTAGGAGAAAGAGTGAAGAGTGACAGCAATGTTTGTGTCACAGTTTAAAGCTCACTGTGTGCTAAACATGATCAGGAGGAGCTTTTTTGCAAGGCTCTTCTGCTGTTTTAGCCCAGTCTAAACATTCCTGCTCTACTCTCTCTGTTGCTGCTCAGCAGAGAGTGGGCACAGTGATGTTGGAATCAATTGGACTTTCAGGCAAGAAAAGGAGGAGTGACAGCAATGTGTGTTGCAGAATTGTAAAGCTCACTGTGTGCTGAAGATGCCCTGCAGGAGTTTCCCTGCTGGCCCTTCGTCTGTGGGATTAGAGTCCAAGCGCTGCTCCTCCCCTGTCACAAGTCCTCTCGAAACGAGAGAGCGCACCAGAAACTTTGGATTCAAATGCACTTTTAGGAGATAAAGTGAGGAGTGACAGCAATGTTTGTGTCACAGTTTAAAGCTCACTGTGTGCAAAACATGATCAAGCAGGAGATTTTTTTCAAGGCTCTTCTGCTGTTTTAGGCAGGTCTAAAAATTCCTGCTCTACTCTCTCTGTTGCTGCTCAGCAGAGAGCGGGCACAGAGATGGTGGATTCAGCTGGTCTTTCAGGCAAAAAGGGAGGAGTGACAGCAATGTGTGTTGCAGAGTTGCAAAGCTCGCTGTGCGCTGAAGATGATCAGTGGGAACTTTCTGGACTGTCTCTTCTGCTCTTTTAGCATTGGCTAAAGGTTCCTGCTCTACTCTCTCTGCTTCTGCCCAGCAGAGAAAGGGCACAGAGATTTTGGATTCAATTGGACTTTGAGGTAGGAAAGTGCGGAGCGAGAGCAATATATGTGTCACAGTTGCAAAGCTGACTGCGTGCTGAAGATGCCCTGCCGGAGCTTTCACTCCGGGCTCTTCGGCTGTGGGAGCAGAGGCCAAGAGATCGTGTTCACGTGTCACTGCTGCTGTTCAAACGAGAGAGGGCGGGAGAGACCATGGATTCAAACGGATTATTAGGAGATGAAGTGAGGAGTGACAGCAATGTGTGTTTCAGAGTTGCAAAGCTCACTGTGCGCTGAAGATGATCTGCAAGGACTTTCCCTCCCTGCCCTTCGGAACTGGGAGCGGATTCCAAGCGCTCGTGCTCACCTTCCTCTGCTGCTCCTGAAACGAGAGTGGAGACCAGAAACGCTGGATTCAAATGCACTTTTAGGAGCTACAATGAGGAGTGACAACAGTGTGTGTGTCACAGTTGTAAAGCTCAGTGTGTTGAAGAAGCACAAGAGCAGCCTTCAGGCCTGTCTCTTCCACTGCCTTACAGATTGCAGACATTCCTGCTCACTCTGCTGCTCAGCAGAGTGCTGGCAACGGAGTTCTGGGATTGAAATGGTCTTTTAGGAGAAAGAGTGAAGAGTGACAGCAATGTTTGTGTCACAGTTTAAAGCTCACTGTGTGCTAAACATGATCAGGAGGAGCTTTTTTGCAAGGCTCTTCTGTTTTAGCCCAGTCTAAACATTCCTGCTCTACTCTCTCTGTTGCTGCTCAGCAGAGAGTGGGCACAGAGATGTTGGAATCAATTGGTCTTTCAGGCAAGAAAAGGAGGAGTGACAGCAATGTGTGTTTCAGAATTGTAAAGCTCACTGTGCGCTGAAGATGCCCTGCAGGAGTTTCCCTGCTGGCCCTTCGTCTGTGGGATTAGAGTCCAAGCGCTGCTCCTCCCCTGTCACAACTCCTCTCGAAACGTGAGAGCGCACCAGAAACTTTGGATTCAAATGCACTTTTAGGAGATAAAGTGAGGAGTGACAGCAATGTTTGTGTCACAGTTTAAAGCTCACTGTGTGCAAAACATGATCAAGCAGGAGATTTTTTGCAAGGCTCTTCTGCTGTTTTAGCCCAGGCTGAACATTCCTGCTCTACTCTCTCTGTTGCTGCTCAGCAGAGAGCGGGCACAGAGATGGTGGATTCAGCTGGTCTTTCAGGCAGGAAAAGAAGAGACAGCAATGTGTGTTGCAGAGTTGCAAAGCTCACTGTGTGCTGAAGATGATCAGTGGGAACTTTCTGGACTGTCTCTTCTGCTGTTTCAGCAGAGTCCAAACGTAAGTGCTATATTCTGCTACTGCTCACAAAGAGCAAGCACAGGAGATGTATTATTCAATTGGACTTTCAGGTAGGAAAGTGAGAGGTGACAGCAATATGTGTTTCAGAGTTGCGAATCGCAATGTGTGCTGAAGATGCCCAGCAGTAGTTTCCATGCTGGCCCTTCGGCTGTGAAATTAGAATCCAAGCGCTCGTCCTCCCCTGTCACAACTGCTCTCGAAGCGAGAGAGCGCACCAGAAACGTTGGCTTGAAATGCACTTTTAGGAGATAAAGTGAGGAGTGACAGCAATGTGTGTTTCAGAGTTGCAAAGCTCACTGTGCGCTGAAGATGATCTGCAAGGACTTTCCCTCCCTGCCCTTCGGAACTGGGAGCGGATTCCAAGCGCTCGTGCTCACCTGCCTCTGGTGCACTGGAAACGAGAGTGGAGACCAGAAAAGCTGGATTCAAATGCACTTTTAGGAGCTACAATGAGGAGTGACAACAGTGTGTGTGTCACAGTTGTAAAGCTCAGTGTGTTGAAGAAGCACAAGAGCAGCCTTCAGGCCTGTCTCTTCCACTGCCTTACAGATTGCAGACATTCCTGCTCACTCTGCTGATCAGCAGAGTGCTGGCAACGGAGTTCTGGGATTGAAATGGTCTTTTAGGAGAAAGAGTGAAGAGTGACAGCAATGTTTGTGTCACAGTTTAAAGCTCACTGTGTGCTAAACATGATCAGGAGGAGCTTTTTTGCAAGGCTCTTCTGCTGTTTTAGCCCAGTCTAAACATTCCTGCTCTACTCTCTCTGTTGCTGCTCAGCAGAGAGTGGGCACAGTGATGTTGGAATCAATTGGTCTTTCAGGCAAGAAAAGGAGGAGTGACAGCAATGTGTGTTGCAGAATTGTAAAGCTCACTGTGTGCTGAAGATGCCCTGCAGGAGTTTCCCTGCTGGCCCTTCGTCTGTGGGATTAGAGTCCAAGCGCTGCTCCTCCCCTGTCACAAGTCCTCTCGAAACGAGAGAGCGCACCAGAAACTTTGGATTCAAATGCACTTTTAGGAGATAAAGTGAGGAGTGACAGCAATGTTTGTGTCACAGTTTAAAGCTCACTGTGTGCAAAACATGATCAAGCAGGAGATTTTTTTCAAGGCTCTTCTGCTGTTTTAGGCAGGTCTAAAAATTCCTGCTCTACTCTCTCTGTTGCTGCTCAGCAGAGAGCGGGCACAGAGATGGTGGATTCAGCTGGTCTTTCAGGCAAAAAGGGAGGAGTGACAGCAATGTGTGTTGCAGAGTTGCAAAGCTCGCTGTGCGCTGAAGATGATCAGTGGGAACTTTCTGGACTGTCTCTTCTGCTCTTTTAGCATTGGCTAAAGGTTCCTGCTCTACTCTCTCTGCTTCTGCCCAGCAGAGAAAGGGCACAGAGATTTTGGATTCAATTGGACTTTGAGGTAGGAAAGTGCGGAGCGAGAGCAATATATGTGTCACAGTTGCAAAGCTGACTGCGTGCTGAAGATGCCCTGCCGGAGCTTTCACTCCGGGCTCTTCGGCTGTGGGAGCAGAGGCCAAGAGATCGTGTTCACCTGTCACTGCTGCTGTTCAAACGAGAGAGGGCGGGAGAGACCATGGATTCAAACGGATTATTAGGAGATGAAGTGAGGAGTGACAGCAATGTGTGTTTCAGAGTTGCAAAGCTCACTGTGCGCTGAAGATGATCTGCAAGGACTTTCCCTCCCTGCCCTTCGGAACTGGGAGCGGATTCCAAGCGCTCGTGCTCACCTTCCTCTGCTGCTCCTGAAACGAGAGTGGAGACCAGAAACGCTGGATTCAAATGCACTTTTAGGAGCTACAATGAGGAGTGACAACAGTGTGTGTGTCACAGTTGTAAAGCTCAGTGTGTTGAAGAAGCACAAGAGCAGCCTTCAGGCCTGTCTCTTCCACTGCCTTACAGATTGCAGACATTCCTGCTCACTCTGCTGCTCAGCAGAGTGCTGGCAACGGAGTTCTGGGATTGAAATGGTCTTTTAGGAGAAAGAGTGAAGAGTGACAGCAATGTTTGTGTCACAGTTTAAAGCTCACTGTGTGCTAAACATGATCAGGAGGAGCTTTTTTGCAAGGCTCTTCTGTTTTAGCCCAGTCTAAACATTCCTGCTCTACTCTCTCTGTTGCTGCTCAGCAGAGAGTGGGCACAGAGATGTTGGAATCAATTGGTCTTTCAGGCAAGAAAAGGAGGAGTGACAGCAATGTGTGTTTCAGAATTGTAAAGCTCACTGTGCGCTGAAGATGCCCTGCAGGAGTTTCCCTGCTGGCCCTTCGTCTGTGGGATTAGAGTCCAAGCGCTGCTCCTCCCCTGTCACAACTCCTCTCGAAACGTGAGAGCGCACCAGAAACTTTGGATTCAAATGCACTTTTAGGAGATAAAGTGAGGAGTGACAGCAATGTTTGTGTCACAGTTTAAAGCTCACTGTGTGCAAAACATGATCAAGCAGGAGATTTTTTGCAAGGCTCTTCTGCTGTTTTAGCCCAGGCTAAACATTCCTGCTCTACTCTCTCTGTTGCTGCTCAGCAGAGAGCGGGCACAGAGAGGGTGGATTCAGCTGGTCTTTCAGGCAGGAAAAGAAGAGACAGCAATGTGTGTTTCAGAGTTGCAAAGCTCACTGTGCGCTGAAGATGATCTGCAAGGACTTTCCCTCCCTGCCCTTCGGAACTGGGAGCGGATTCCAAGCGCTCGTGCTCACCTTCCTCTGCTGCTCTTGAAACGAGAGTGGAGACCAGAAACGCTGGATTCAAATGCACTTTTAGGAGCTACAATGAGGAGTGACAACAGTGTGTGTGTCACAGTTGTAAAGCTCAGTGTGTTGAAGAAGCACAAGAGCAGCCTTCAGGCCTGTCTCTTCCACTGCCTTACTGATTGCAGACATTCCTGCTCACTCTGCTGCTCAGCAGAGTGCTGGCAACGGAGTTCTTGGATTGAAATGGTCTTTTAGGAGAGAGTGAAGAGTGACAGCAATGTTTGTGTCACAGTTTAAAGCTCACTGTGTGCTAAACATGATCAGGAGGAGCTTTTTTGCAAGGCTCTTCTGCTGTTTTAGCCCAGTCTAAACATTCCTTCTCTCTGTTGCTGCTCAGCAGAGAGTGGGCACAGAGATGTTGGAATCAATTGGTCTTCCAGGCAGGAAAAGGAGTTACAGCAATGTGTGTTGCAGAATTGCAAAGCTCACTGTGTGCTGAAGATGCCCTGCAGGAATTTCCCTGCTGGCCCTTCGTCTGTGGGATTAGAGTCCAAGCGCTGCTCCTCCCCTGTCACAACTCCTCTCGAAACGTGAGAGCGCACCAGAAACTTTGGATTCAAATGCACTTTTAGGAGATAAAGTGAGGAGTGACATCAATGTTTGTGTCACAGTTTAAAGCTCACTGTGTGCAAAACATGATCAAGCAGGAGATTTTTTGCAAGGCTCTTCTGCTGTTTTAGCCCATGCTGCACATTCCTGCTCTACTCTCTCTGTTGCTGCTCAGCAGAGAGTGGGCACAGAGATGTTGGAATCAATTGGTCTTCCAGGCAGGAAAAGGAGGAGTGACAGCAATGTGTGTTGCAGAGTTGCAAAGCTCACTGTGTGCTGAAGATGCCCTGCAGGAGTTTCCCTGCTGGCCCTTCATCTGTGGGATTAGAGTCCAAGCGCTGCTCCTCCCCTGTCACAACTCCTCTCGAAACGTGAGTGCGTACCAGAAATTTGGATTCAAATGCACTTTTAGGAGATAAAGTGAGGAGTGACAGCAATGTTTGTGTCACAGTTTAAAGCTCACTGTGTGCAAAACATGATCAAGCAGGAGATTTTTTGCAAGGCTCTTCTGCTGTTTTAGCCAGGCTAAACATTCCTGCTCAACACTCTGTTGCTGCTCAGCAGAGAGTGGGCACAGAGATGTTGGAATCAATTGGTCTTTCAGGCAGGAAAAGAAGTGACAGCAATGTGTGTTGCAGAGTTGCAAAGCTCGCTGTTCGCTGAAGATGATCAGTGGGAACTTTCTGGACTGTCTCTTCTGCTGTTTCTTCAGAGTCCAAACGTAAGTGCTATATTCTGCTACTGCTCACAAAGAGCAAGCACAGGAGATGTAGGATTCAATTGGACTTTCAGGTAGGAAAGGGAGAGGTGACAGCTATTTGTGTTTCAGAGTTGCGAAGCTCACTGGGTGCTGAAGATGCCCTGCAGGAGTTTCCATGCTGGCAATTCGTCTGTGAAATTAGAGTCCAAAAGCTCATCCTCCCCTGCGACATCTGCTCTCGAAACGAGAGAGCGCACCATAAACTTTGCATTCAAATTCACTTTTAGGAGATAAAGTGAGGAGTGACAGCAATGTTTGTGTCACAGTTTGAAGCTCACTGAGTGCAAAACATGATCAAGCAGGAGATTTTTTGCAAGGCTCTTCTGCTGTTTTAGCACAGACTAAACATTCCTGCTCTGCTCTCTCTGTTGTTGCTCAGCAGAGAGCGGGCACAGAGATGGTGGATTCAGTTGGTCTTTCAGGCAGGAAAGGGAGGAGTGACAGCAATGTGTGTTGCAGAGTTGCAAAGCTCACTGTGTGCTGAAGATGATCAGTGGGAACTTTCTGGACTGTCTCTTCTGCTGTTTCAGCAGAGTCCAAACGTAAGTGCTATATTCTGCTACTGCTCACAAAGAGCAAGCACAGGAGATGTATTATTCAATTGGACTTTCAGGTAGGAAAGTGAGAGGTGACAGCAATATGTGTTTCAGAGTTGTGAATCTCAATGTGTGCTGAAGATGCCCAGCAGTAGTTTCCATGCTGGCCCTTCGGCTGTGAAATTAGAATCCAAGCGCTCGTCCTCCCCTGTCACAACTGCTCTCGAAGCGAGAGAGCGCACCAGAAACGTTGGATTCAAATGCACTTTTAGGAGATAAAGTGAGGAGTGACAGCAATGTTTGTGTCACAGTTTAAAGCTCACTGTGTGCAAAACATGATCAAGCAGGAGATTTTTTTCAAGGCTCTTCTGCTGTTTTAGGCAGGTCTAAAAATTCCTGCTCTACTCTCTCTGTTGCTGCTCAGCAGAGAGCGGGCACAGAGATGGTGGATTCAGCTGGTCTTTCAGGCAAAAAGGGAGGAGTGACAGCAATGTGTGTTGCAGAGTTGCAAAGCTCGCTGTGCGCTGAAGATGATTAGTGGGAACTTTCTGGACTGTCTCTTCTGCTCTTTTAGCATTGGCTAAAAGTTCCTGCTCTACTACTAGCTCCTAAGAAGGAGAAAAATGACTGCTGCTGCTCAACCCAGGACATTATCCACCCCTTATTCCATACCATTCACGTCATGCTCAGATCCCACATCTTCAATATGCCATCACGCTTACATATATATATACATCTACATATACACAGAGAAAAAGATCATTTCTTAGTGCATGGACCTATAAAGCTGCTGAGTCCATCTGGTCCATGATGTCAGGTTTCATCTCTTGTTACAGTCTCTCAGAGCAGGAGAGGCTGTGTGCAGTGTTCACACTCATGAATAACCTGGGCAATAGTGTCCATTGCTAAGTCCACCCCTCGATCATGAGTCCATCTCTATGTTGCATCTCTGCCCTGATGGCCTGAAGTGTCATGGCCCACCAGGCTCGAAATAATTCACTGTCCCCTTCAGCAGTTTCTGCAGCTTGTTGCTGGGGACTCCATAGAGCTGCCTTCCATCTCCAATGCTTCCAAAGCACTGGAGGGGCCCAGTGGACCAGGTACTCGCTCATACTGTCCCACACACTCTGCCACTCATGGCTGTCCAGCCTTGGGGAATATCTCTTGTTCCTCCCATATTGTTGTCTAACCCCAGACAAGAAGCAAACCTGACTCTGCTTAACTTCTGAGATCAGACAAAATGGCCGTGGGTTGAACACGCTCTGTGTATGTGCCAACATGCTGATCCCCATCACAATCAGCAGGCAGGTCCCAAGGGTACCCACAGGCCATTCAAACCCTTCAGAACTCTCCAATGCTGCTGCTGTGCTTGTCCCTGGGGCTGGTGCAGCTGCTGTGCTTGCCGGCTCTCCCACCACCAGCTCCTCTTTTCCTGGGTGCAGCTCTTCCTCCTCTGCTTTGCTGGGAAATGCTGCCTGGGCCCCTGCATCCTCCTGGGGCTCGGCGGGCGGCTGCCGGGGGACGCTCTCGGCCGCCGCGGGACTGGGCTCGGCCGCGGGGCTCGGCTCCTCCGCGGGGCTCGGCTCCTCGGCCGCCCCCTCCCGCTGCTCAGCAGCCGCCTCCTTCCCGGCCTCCGGCCCCGCTCCCGCCGCCGCCTGGTCCCCGGGGCCGCTCTCCCGGGCCGCTTCGGCCGCCGCCGGCTCCCGGGGCCGCTCCCCCTCGGCTCCCCGCAGCTTCACAAAGACAGAGGCGAGGACAAGGGCCAGGGCGGTGAAGAGCAGCGGGACGGCCCGGTACAAGTCCACGGCCACGTCCATCTCTCCCTGCTGCTGGAGCCCAACCGTATTACAAGCCATTGCCATAAAGTACAGTGAAACAAGAACCTTAGCCCAAGCCCCACACTTGATAAACACTAACACAGGGAATACCGGCTCTATGTAATGTACTACATTCTGAAGCGCTGAGAGCAAGAGAAACACCTTTGAGAGCCAATAAATCAGCACTGTGACGACTATTAATCTGATCATCTCCGTCGTTATCTCAACCCTTCGTGCACCACGTTGGGCGCCAAAAAGAACTGTCGTGGTTTGAACCCAACCACAAACCTCGTTCACTCACTCCCCCCCCCTTCTTGCCCTCCCCCTGCTCCTGGAGGGACGGAGAGGAGAATCGAAAAGAATGCAACTCCCACGGGTTGAGATAAGAACAGTTTAGTAACTAAGGTATAACACAAATCACTACTGCTACCACCAATGATAATAATGCTAAAGGAAATAACAAGAGGAAAGAATACAACACCTTAACACCAGCCGACCAATAACTCGCCCCACTCCCCCCAGCCGAGCACCGACCGATACCTTCTCCAACCCTGCAGTCCCTCCAGTCCCAACCCTTCCGGGCCACTCTAAGTTACATCCTGGGCATGACGTGCTGTGGTATGGAATACCTCTTTGGCTAGTTTGGGTCAGGTGTCCTGTCTCTACTTCCTCCCGGCCTCCCCTCCTCCCTGGCAGAGCATGAGGCTCAGAAAGTCCTTGGCCAGACCAAACATTCGAGCAGCAACTGAAAACATCGGCATTATCACCACTGTTCCAAGGCCAAAAGATCAAAACACAGCACTGTACTAGCTCCTAAGAAGGAGAAAAATGACTGCTGCTGCTCAACCCAGGACACAGTTGTAAAGCTCAGTGTGTTGAAGAAGCACAAGAGCAGCCTTCAGGCCTGTCTCTTCCACTGCCTTACAGATTGCAGACATTCCTGCTCACTCTGCTGCTCAGCAGAGTGCTGGCAACGGAGTTCTTGGATTGAAATGGTCTTTTAGGAGAAAGAGTGAAGAGTCTTCCAGGCAGGAAAAGGAGTTACAGCAATGTGTGTTGCAGAATTGCAAAGCTCACTGTGTGCTGAAGATGCCCTGCAGGAGTTTCCCTGCTGGCCCTTCGTCTGTGGGATTAGAGTCCAAGCGCTGCTCCTCCCCTGTCACAACTCCTCTCGAAACGTGAGAGCGCACCAGAAACTTTGGATTCAAATGCACTTTTAGGAGATAAAGTGAGGAGTGACAGCAATGTTTGTGTCACAGTTTAAAGCTCACTGTGTGCAAAACATGATCAAGCAGGAGATTTTTTGCAAGGCTCTTCTGCTGTTTTAGCCCAGGCTAAACATTCCTGCTCTACTCTCTCTGTTGCTGCTCAGCAGAGAGCGGGCACAGAGGTGTTGGAATCAATTGGTCTTTCAGGCAGGAAAAGAAGAGACAGCAATGTGTGTTGCAGAGTTGCAAAGCTCACTGTGTGCTGAAGATGATCAGTGGGAACTTTCTGGACTGTCTCTTCTGCTGTTTCAGCAGAGTCCAAACGTAAGTGCTATATTCTGCTACTGCTCACAAAGAGCAAGCACAGGAGATGTATTATTCAATTGGACTTTCAGGTAGGAAAGTGAGAGGTGACAGCAATATGTGTTTCATAGTTGTGAATCTCAATGTGTGCTGAAGATGCCCAGCAGTAGTTTCCATGCTGGCCCTTCGGCTGTGAAATTAGAATCCAAGCGCTCGTCCTCCCCTGTCACAACTGCTCTCGAAGCGAGAGAGCGCACCAGAAACGTTGGCTTGAAATGCACTTTTAGGAGATAAAGTGAGGAGTGACAGCAATGTGTGTTTCAGAGTTGCAAAGCTCACTGTGCGCTGAAGATGATCTGCAAGGACTTTCCCTCCCTGCCCTTCGGAACTGGGAGCGGATTCCAAGCGCTCGTGCTCACCTGCCTCTGCTGCACTGGAAACGAGAGTGGAGACCAGAAACGCTGGATTCAAATGCACTTTTAGGAGCTACAATGAGGAGTGACAACAGTGTGTGTGTCAAAGTTGTAAAGCTCAGTGTGTTGAAGAAGCACAAGAGCAGCCTTCAGGCCTGTCTCTTCCACTGCCTTACAGATTGCAGACATCCCTGCTCACTCTGCTGCTCAGCAGAGTGCTGGCAACGGAGTTCTGGGATTGAAATGGTCTTTTAGGAGAAAGAGTGAAGAGTGACACCAATGTTTGTGTCACAGTTTAAAGCTCACTGTGTGCTAAACATGATCAGGAGGAGCTTTTTTGCAAGGCTCTTCTGCTGTTTTAGCCCAGTCTAAACATTCCTGCTCTACTCTCTCTGTTGCTGCTCAGCAGAGAGTGGGCACAGAGATGTTGGAATCAATTGGTCTTTCAGGCAAGAAAAGGAGGAGTGACAGCAATGTGTGTTTCAGAATTGTAAAGCTCACTGTGCGCTGAAGATGCCCTGCAGGAGTTTCCCTGCTGGCCCTTTGTCTGTGGGATTAGAGTCCAAGCGCTGCTCCTCCCCTGTCACAACTCCTCTCGAAACGAGAGAGCGCACCAGAAACTTTGGATTCAAATGCACTTTTAGGAGATAAAGTGAGGAGTGACAGCAATGTTTGTGTCACAGTTTAAAGCTCACTGTGTGCAAAACATGATCAAGCAGGAGATTTTTTTCAAGGCTCTTCTGCTGTTTTAGGCAGGTCTAAAAATTCCTGCTCTACTCTCTCTGTTGCTGCTCAGCAGAGAGCGGGCACAGAGATGGTGGATTCAGCTGGTCTTTCAGGCAAAAAGGGAGGAGTGACAGCAATGTGTGTTGCAGAGTTGCAAAGCTCGCTGTGCGCTGAAGATGATCAGTGGGAACTTTCTGGACTGTCTCTTCTGCTCTTTTAGCATTGGCTAAAGGTTCCTGCTCTACTCTCTCTGCTTCTGCCCAGCAGAGAAAGGGCACAGAGATTTTGGATTCAATTGGACTTTGAGGTAGGAAAGTGCGGAGCGAGAGCAATATATGTGTCACAGTTGCAAAGCTGACTGCGTGCTGAAGATGCCCTGCCGGAGCTTTGACTCCGGGCTCTTCGGCTGTGGGAGCAGAGGCCAAGAGATCGTGTTCACCTGTCACTGCTGCTGTTCAAACGAGAGAGGGCGGGAGAGACCATGGATTCAAACAGATTATTAGGAGATGAAGTGAGGAGTGACAGCAATGTGTGTTTCAGAGTTGCAAAGCTCACTGTGCGCTGAAGATGATCTGCAAGGACTTTCCCTCCCTGCCCTTCGGAACTGGGAGCGGATTCCAAGCGCTCGTGCTCACCTTCCTCTGCTGCTCTTGAAACGAGAGTGGAGACCAGAAACGCTGGATTCAAATGCACTTTTAGGAGCTACAATGAGGAGTGACAACAGTGTGTGTGTCACAGTTGTAAAGCTCAGTGTGTTGAAGAAGCACAAGAGCAGCCTTCAGGCCTGTCTCTTCCACTGCCTTACAGATTGCAGACATTCCTGCTCACTCTGCTGCTCAGCAGAGTGCTGGCAACGGAGTTCTTGGATTGAAATGGTCTTTTAGGAGAAAGAGTGAAGAGTGACAGCAACGTTTGTGTCACAGTTTAAAGCTCACTGTGTGCTAAACATGATCAGGAGGAGCTCTTTTGCAAGGCTCTTCTGCTGTTTTAGCCCAATCTAAACATTCCTTCTCTCTGTTGCTGCTCAGCAGAGAGTGGGCACAGAGATGTTGGAATCAATTGGTCTTCCAGGCAGGAAAAGGAGTTACAGCAATGTGTGTTGCAGAATTGCAAAGCTCACTGTGTGCTGAAGATGCCCTGCAGGAGTTTCCCTGCTGGCCCTTCGTCTGTGGGATTAGAGTCCAAGCGCTGCTCCTCCCCTGTCACAACTCCTCTCGAAACGTGAGAGCGCACCAGAAACTTTGGATTCAAATGCACTTTTAGGAGATAAAGTGAGGAGTGACAGCAATGTTTGTGTCACAGTTTAAAGCTCACTGTGTGCAAAACATGATCAAGCAGGAGATTTTTTGCAAGGCTCTTCTGCTGTTTTAGCCCAGGCTAAACATTCCTGCTCTACTCTCTCTGTTGCTGCTCAGCAGAGAGCGGGCACAGAGGTGTTGGAATCAATTGGTCTTTCAGGCAGGAAAAGAAGAGACAGCAATGTGTGTTGCAGAGTTGCAAAGCTCACTGTGTGCTGAAGATGATCAGTGGGAACTTTCTGGACTGTCTCTTCTGCTGTTTCAGCAGAGTCCAAACGTAAGTGCTATATTCTGCTACTGCTCACAAAGAGCAAGCACAGGAGATGTATTATTCAATTGGACTTTCAGGTAGGAAAGTGAGAGGTGACAGCAATATGTGTTTCAGAGTTGTGAATCTCAATGTGTGCTGAAGATGCCCAGCAGTAGTTTCCATGCTGGCCCTTCGGCTGTGAAATTAGAATCCAAGCGCTCGTCCTCCCCTGTCACAACTGCTCTCGAAGCGAGAGAGCGCACCAGAAACGTTGGCTTGAAATGCACTTTTAGGAGATAAAGTGAGGAGTGACAGCAATGTGTGTTTCAGAGTTGCAAAGCTCACTGTGCGCTGAAGATGATCTGCAAGGACTTTCCCTCCCTGCCCTTCGGAACTGGGAGCGGATTCCAAGCGCTCGTGCTCACCTGCCTCTGCTGCACTGGAAACGAGAGTGGAGACCAGAAACGCTGGATTCAAATGCACTTTTAGGAGCTACAATGAGGAGTGACAACAGTGTGTGTGTCAAAGTTGTAAAGCTCAGTGTGTTGAAGAAGCACAAGAGCAGCCTTCAGGCCTGTCTCTTCCACTGCCTTACAGATTGCAGACATCCCTGCTCACTCTGCTGCTCAGCAGAGTGCTGGCAACGGAGTTCTGGGATTGAAATGGTCTTTTAGGAGAAAGAGTGAAGAGTGACACCAATGTTTGTGTCACAGTTTAAAGCTCACTGTGTGCTAAACATGATCAGGAGGAGCTTTTTTGCAAGGCTCTTCTGCTGTTTTAGCCCAGTCTAAACATTCCTGCTCTACTCTCTCTGTTGCTGCTCAGCAGAGAGTGGGCACAGAGATGTTGGAATCAATTGGTCTTTCAGGCAAGAAAAGGAGGAGTGACAGCAATGTGTGTTTCAGAATTGTAAAGCTCACTGTGCGCTGAAGATGCCCTGCAGGAGTTTCCCTGCTGGCCCTTTGTCTGTGGGATTAGAGTCCAAGCGCTGCTCCTCCCCTGTCACAACTCCTCTCGAAACGAGAGAGCGCACCAGAAACTTTGGATTCAAATGCACTTTTAGGAGATAAAGTGAGGAGTGACAGCAATGTTTGTGTCACAGTTTAAAGCTCACTGTGTGCAAAACATGATCAAGCAGGAGATTTTTTTCAAGGCTCTTCTGCTGTTTTAGGCAGGTCTAAAAATTCCTGCTCTACTCTCTCTGTTGCTGCTCAGCAGAGAGCGGGCACAGAGATGGTGGATTCAGCTGGTCTTTCAGGCAAAAAGGGAGGAGTGACAGCAATGTGTGTTGCAGAGTTGCAAAGCTCGCTGTGCGCTGAAGATGATCAGTGGGAACTTTCTGGACTGTCTCTTCTGCTCTTTTAGCATTGGCTAAAGGTTCCTGCTCTACTCTCTCTGCTTCTGCCCAGCAGAGAAAGGGCACAGAGATTTTGGATTCAATTGGACTTTGAGGTAGGAAAGTGCGGAGCGAGAGCAATATATGTGTCACAGTTGCAAAGCTGACTGCGTGCTGAAGATGCCCTGCCGGAGCTTTCACTCCGGGCTCTTCGGCTGTGGGAGCAGAGGCCAAGAGATCGTGTTCACCTGTCACTGCTGCTGTTCAAACGAGAGAGGGCGGGAGAGACCATGGATTCAAACAGATTATTAGGAGATGAAGTGAGGAGTGACAGCAATGTGTGTTTCAGAGTTGCAAAGCTCACTGTGCGCTGAAGATGATCTGCAAGGACTTTCCCTCCCTGCCCTTCGGAACTGGGAGCGGATTCCAAGCGCTCGTGCTCACCTTCCTCTGCTGCTCTTGAAACGAGAGTGGAGACCAGAAACGCTGGATTCAAATGCACTTTTAGGAGCTACAATGAGGAGTGACAACAGTGTGTGTGTCACAGTTGTAAAGCTCAGTGTGTTGAAGAAGCACAAGAGCAGCCTTCAGGCCTGTCTCTTCCACTGCCTTACAGATTGCAGACATTCCTGCTCACTCTGCTGCTCAGCAGAGTGCTGGCAACGGAGTTCTTGGATTGAAATGGTCTTTTAGGAGAAAGAGTGAAGAGTGACAGCAACGTTTGTGTCACAGTTTAAAGCTCACTGTGTGCTAAACATGATCAGGAGGAGCTCTTTTGCAAGGCTCTTCTGCTGTTTTAGCCCAATCTAAACATTCCTTCTCTCTGTTGCTGCTCAGCAGAGAGTGGGCACAGAGATGTTGGAATCAATTGGTCTTCCAGGCAGGAAAAGGAGTTACAGCAATGTGTGTTGCAGAATTGCAAAGCTCACTGTGTGCTGAAGATGCCCTGCAGGAGTTTCCCTGCTGGCCCTTCGTCTGTGGGATTAGAGTCCAAGCGCTGCTCCTCCCCTGTCACAACTCCTCTCGAAACGTGAGAGCGCACCAGAAACTTTGGATTCAAATGCACTTTTAGGAGATAAAGTGAGGAGTGACAGCAATGTTTGTGTCACAGTTTAAAGCTCACTGTGTGCAAAACATGATCAAGCAGGAGATTTTTTGCAAGGCTCTTCTGCTGTTTTAGCCCAGGCTAAACATTCCTGCTCTACTCTCTCTGTTGCTGCTCAGCAGAGAGCGGGCACAGAGGTGTTGGAATCAATTGGTCTTTCAGGCAGGAAAAGAAGAGACAGCAATGTGTGTTGCAGAGTTGCAAAGCTCACTGTGTGCTGAAGATGATCAGTGGGAACTTTCTGGACTGTCTCTTCTGCTGTTTCAGCAGAGTCCAAACGTAAGTGCTATATTCTGCTACTGCTCACAAAGAGCAAGCACAGGAGATGTATTATTCAATTGGACTTTCAGGTAGGAAAGTGAGAGGTGACAGCAATATGTGTTTCAGAGTTGTGAATCTCAATGTGTGCTGAAGATGCCCAGCAGTAGTTTCCATGCTGGCCCTTCGGCTGTGAAATTAGAATCCAAGCGCTCGTCCTCCCCTGTCACAACTGCTCTCGAAGCGAGAGAGCGCACCAGAAACGTTGGCTTGAAATGCACTTTTAGGAGATAAAGTGAGGAGTGACAGCAATGTGTGTTTCAGAGTTGCAAAGCTCACTGTGCGCTGAAGATGATCTGCAAGGACTTTCCCTCCCTGCCCTTCGGAACTGGGAGCGGATTCCAAGCGCTCGTGCTCACCTGCCTCTGGTGCACTGGAAACGAGAGTGGAGACCAGAAACGCTGGATTCAAATGCACTTTTAGGAGCTACAATGAGGAGTGACAACAGTGTGTGTGTCAAAGTTGTAAAGCTCAGTGTGTTGAAGAAGCACAAGAGCAGCCTTCAGGCCTGTCTCTTCCACTGCCTTACAGATTGCAGACATCCCTGCTCACTCTGCTGCTCAGCAGAGTGCTGGCAACGGAGTTCTGGGATTGAAATGGTCTTTTAGGAGAAAGAGTGAAGAGTGACAGCAATGTTTGTGTCACAGTTTAAAGCTCACTGTGTGCTAAACATGATCAGGAGGAGCTTTTTTGCAAGGCTCTTCTGCTGTTTTAGCCCAGTCTAAACATTCCTGCTCTACTCTCTCTGTTGCTGCTCAGCAGAGAGTGGGCACAGAGATGTTGGAATCAATTGGTCTTTCAGGCAAGAAAAGGAGGAGTGACAGCAATGTGTGTTTCAGAATTGTAAAGCTCACTGTGCGCTGAAGATGCCCTGCAGGAGTTTCCCTGCTGGCCCTTTGTCTGTGGGATTAGAGTCCAAGCGCTGCTCCTCCCCTGTCACAACTCCTCTTGAAACGAGAGAGCGCACCAGAAACTTTGGATTCAAATGCACTTTTAGGAGATAAAGTGAGGAGTGACAGCAATGTTTGTGTCACAGTTTAAAGCTCATTGTGTGCAAAACATGATCAAGCAGGAGATTTTTTTCAAGGCTCTTCTGCTGTTTTAGGCAGGTCTAAAAATTCCTGCTCTACTCTCTCTGTTGCTGCTCAGCAGAGAGCGGGCACAGAGATGGTGGATTCAGCTGGTCTTTCAGGCAAAAAGGGAGGAGTGACAGCAATGTGTGTTGCAGAGTTGCAAAGCTCGCTGTGCGCTGAAGATGATCAGTGGGAACTTTCTGGACTGTCTCTTCTGCTCTTTTAGCATTGGCTAAAGGTTCCTGCTCTACTCTCTCTGCTTCTGCCCAGCAGAGAAAGGGCACAGAGATTTTGGATTCAATTGGACTTTGAGGTAGGAAAGTGCGGAGCGAGAGCAATATATGTGTCACAGTTGCAAAGCTGACTGCGTGCTGAAGATGCCCTGCCGGAGCTTTCACTCCGGGCTCTTCGGCTGTGGGAGCAGAGGCCAAGAGATCGTGTTCACCTGTCACTGCTGCTGTTCAAACGAGAGAGGGCGGGAGAGACCATGGATTCAAACGGATTATTAGGAGATGAAGTGAGGAGTGACAGCAATGTGTGTTTCAGAGTTGCAAAGCTCACTGTGCGCTGAAGATGATCTGCAAGGACTTTCCCTCCCTGCCCTTCGGAACTGGGAGCGGATTCCAAGCGCTCGTGCTCACCTTCCTCTGCTGCTCTTGAAACGAGAGTGGAGACCAGAAACGCTGGATTCAAATGCACTTTTAGGAGCTACAATGAGGAGTGACAACAGTGTGTGTGTCACAGTTGTAAAGCTCAGTGTGTTGAAGAAGCACAAGAGCAGCCTTCAGGCCTGTCTCTTCCACTGCCTTACAGATTGCAGACATTCCTGCTCACTCTGCTGCTCAGCAGAGTGCTGGCAACGGAGTTCTTGGATTGAAATGGTCTTTTAGGAGAAAGAGTGAAGAGTGACAGCAACGTTTGTGTCACAGTTTAAAGCTCACTGTGTGCTAAACATGATCAGGAGGAGCTCTTTTGCAAGGCTCTTCTGCTGTTTTAGCCCAATCTAAACATTCCTTCTCTCTGTTGCTGCTCAGCAGAGAGTGGGCACAGAGATGTTGGAATCAATTGGTCTTCCAGGCAGGAAAAGGAGTTACAGCAATGTGTGTTGCAGAATTGCAAAGCTCACTGTGTGCTGAAGATGCCCTGCAGGAGTTTCCCTGCTGGCCCTTCGTCTGTGGGATTAGAGTCCAAGCGCTGCTCCTCCCCTGTCACAACTCCTCTCGAAACGTGAGAGCGCACCAGAAACTTTGGATTCAAATGCACTTTTAGGAGATAAAGTGAGGAGTGACAGCAATGTTTGTGTCACAGTTTAAAGCTCACTGTGTGCAAAACATGATCAAGCAGGAGATTTTTTGCAAGGCTCTTCTGCTGTTTTAGCCCAGGCTAAACATTCCTGCTCTACTCTCTCTGTTGCTGCTCAGCAGAGAGCGGGCACAGAGGTGTTGGAATCAATTGGTCTTTCAGGCAGGAAAAGAAGAGACAGCAATGTGTGTTGCAGAGTTGCAAAGCTCACTGTGTGCTGAAGATGATCAGTGGGAACTTTCTGGACTGTCTCTTCTGCTGTTTCAGCAGAGTCCAAACGTAAGTGCTATATTCTGCTACTGCTCACAAAGAGCAAGCACAGGAGATGTATTATTCAATTGGACTTTCAGGTAGGAAAGTGAGAGGTGACAGCAATATGTGTTTCAGAGTTGTGAATCTCAATGTGTGCTGAAGATGCCCAGCAGTAGTTTCCATGCTGGCCCTTCGGCTGTGAAATTAGAATCCAAGCGCTCGTCCTCCCCTGTCACAACTGCTCTCGAAGCGAGAGAGCGCACCAGAAACGTTGGCTTGAAATGCACTTTTAGGAGATAAAGTGAGGAGTGACAGCAATGTGTGTTTCAGAGTTGCAAAGCTCACTGTGCGCTGAAGATGATCTGCAAGGACTTTCCCTCCCTGCCCTTCGGAACTGGGAGCGGATTCCAAGCGCTCGTGCTCACCTGCCTCTGGTGCACTGGAAACGAGAGTGGAGACCAGAAACGCTGGATTCAAATGCACTTTTAGGAGCTACAATGAGGAGTGACAACAGTGTGTGTGTCAAAGTTGTAAAGCTCAGTGTGTTGAAGAAGCACAAGAGCAGCCTTCAGGCCTGTCTCTTCCACTGCCTTACAGATTGCAGACATCCCTGCTCACTCTGCTGCTCAGCAGAGTGCTGGCAACGGAGTTCTGGGATTGAAATGGTCTTTTAGGAGAAAGAGTGAAGAGTGACAGCAATGTTTGTGTCACAGTTTAAAGCTCACTGTGTGCTAAACATGATCAGGAGGAGCTTTTTTGCAAGGCTCTTCTGCTGTTTTAGCCCAGTCTAAACATTCCTGCTCTACTCTCTCTGTTGCTGCTCAGCAGAGAGTGGGCACAGAGATGTTGGAATCAATTGGTCTTTCAGGCAAGAAAAGAAGGAGTGACAGCAATGTGTGTTTCAGAATTGTAAAGCTCACTGTGCGCTGAAGATGCCCTGCAGGAGTTTCCCTGCTGGCCCTTTGTCTGTGGGATTAGAGTCCAAGCGCTGCTCCTCCCCTGTCACAACTCCTCTTGAAACGAGAGAGCGCACCAGAAACTTTGGATTCAAATGCACTTTTAGGAGATAAAGTGAGGAGTGACAGCAATGTTTGTGTCACAGTTTAAAGCTCATTGTGTGCAAAACATGATCAAGCAGGAGATTTTTTTCAAGGCTCTTCTGCTGTTTTAGGCAGGTCTAAAAATTCCTGCTCTACTCTCTCTGTTGCTGCTCAGCAGAGAGCGGGCACAGAGATGGTGGATTCAGCTGGTCTTTCAGGCAAAAAGGGAGGAGTGACAGCAATGTGTGTTGCAGAGTTGCAAAGCTCGCTGTGCGCTGAAGATGATCAGTGGGAACTTTCTGGACTGTCTCTTCTGCTCTTTTAGCATTGGCTAAAGGTTCCTGCTCTACTCTCTCTGCTTCTGCCCAGCAGAGAAAGGGCACAGAGATTTTGGATTCAATTGGACTTTGAGGTAGGAAAGTGCGGAGCGAGAGCAATATATGTGTCACAGTTGCAAAGCTGACTGCGTGCTGAAGATGCCCTGCCGGAGCTTTCACTCCGGGCTCTTCGGCTGTGGGAGCAGAGGCCAAGAGATCGTGTTCACCTGTCACTGCTGCTGTTCAAACGAGAGAGGGCGGGAGAGACCATGGATTCAAACGGATTATTAGGAGATGAAGTGAGGAGTGACAGCAATGTGTGTTTCAGAGTTGCAAAGCTCACTGTGCGCTGAAGATGATCTGCAAGGACTTTCCCTCCCTGCCCTTCGGAACTGGGAGCGGATTCCAAGCGCTCGTGCTCACCTTCCTCTGCTGCTCTTGAAACGAGAGTGGAGACCAGAAACGCTGGATTCAAATGCACTTTTAGGAGCTACAATGAGGAGTGACAACAGTGTGTGTGTCACAGTTGTAAAGCTCAGTGTGTTGAAGAAGCACAAGAGCAGCCTTCAGGCCTGTCTCTTCCACTGCCTTACAGATTGCAGACATTCCTGCTCACTCTGCTGCTCAGCAGAGTGCTGGCAACGGAGTTCTTGGATTGAAATGGTCTTTTAGGAGAAAGAGTGAAGAGTGACAGCAATGTTTGTGTCACAGTTTAAAGCTCACTGTGTGCTAAACATGATCAGGAGGAGCTTTTTTGCAAGGCTCTTCTGCTGTTTTAGCCCAATCTAAACATTCCTTCTCTCTGTTGCTGCTCAGCAGAGAGTGGGCACAGAGATGTTGGAATCAATTGGTCTTCCAGGCAGGAAAAGGAGTTACAGCAATGTGTGTTGCAGAATTGCAAAGCTCACTGTGTGCTGAAGATGCCCTGCAGGAGTTTCCCTGCTGGCCCTTCGTCTGTGGGATTAGAGTCCAAGCGCTGCTCCTCCCCTGTCACAACTCCTCTCGAAACGTGAGAGCGCACCAGAAACTTTGGATTCAAATGCACTTTTAGGAGATAAAGTGAGGAGTGACAGCAATGTTTGTGTCACAGTTTAAAGCTCACTGTGTGCAAAACATGATCAAGCAGGAGATTTTTTGCAAGGCTCTTCTGCTGTTTTAGCCCAGGCTAAACATTCCTGCTCTACTCTCTCTGTTGCTGCTCAGCAGAGAGCGGGCACAGAGGTGTTGGAATCAATTGGTCTTTCAGGCAGGAAAAGAAGAGACAGCAATGTGTGTTGCAGAGTTGCAAAGCTCACTGTGTGCTGAAGATGATCAGTGGGAACTTTCTGGACTGTCTCTTCTGCTGTTTCAGCAGAGTCCAAACGTAAGTGCTATATTCTGCTACTGCTCACAAAGAGCAAGCACAGGAGATGTATTATTCAATTGGACTTTCAGGTAGGAAAGTGAGAGGTGACAGCAATATGTGTTTCAGAGTTGTGAATCTCAATGTGTGCTGAAGATGCCCAGCAGTAGTTTCCATGCTGGCCCTTCGGCTGTGAAATTAGAATCCAAGCGCTCGTCCTCCCCTGTCACAACTGCTCTCGAAGCGAGAGAGCGCACCAGAAACGTTGGCTTGAAATGCACTTTTAGGAGATAAAGTGAGGAGTGACAGCAATGTGTGTTTCAGAGTTGCAAAGCTCACTGTGCGCTGAAGATGATCTGCAAGGACTTTCCCTCCCTGCCCTTCGGAACTGGGAGCGGATTCCAAGCGCTCGTGCTCACCTGCCTCTGCTGCACTGGAAACGAGAGTGGAGACCAGAAACGCTGGATTCAAATGCACTTTTAGGAGCTACAATGAGGAGTGACAACAGTGTGTGTGTCAAAGTTGTAAAGCTCAGTGTGTTGAAGAAGCACAAGAGCAGCCTTCAGGCCTGTCTCTTCCACTGCCTTACAGATTGCAGACATCCCTGCTCACTCTGCTGCTCAGCAGAGTGCTGGCAACGGAGTTCTGGGATTGAAATGGTCTTTTAGGAGAAAGAGTGAAGAGTGACACCAATGTTTGTGTCACAGTTTAAAGCTCACTGTGTGCTAAACATGATCAGGAGGAGCTTTTTTGCAAGGCTCTTCTGCTGTTTTAGCCCAGTCTAAACATTCCTGCTCTACTCTCTCTGTTGCTGCTCAGCAGAGAGTGGGCACAGAGATGTTGGAATCAATTGGTCTTTCAGGCAAGAAAAGGAGGAGTGACAGCAATGTGTGTTTCAGAATTGTAAAGCTCACTGTGCGCTGAAGATGCCCTGCAGGAGTTTCCCTGCTGGCCCTTTGTCTGTGGGATTAGAGTCCAAGCGCTGCTCCTCCCCTGTCACAACTCCTCTTGAAACGAGAGAGCGCACCAGAAACTTTGGATTCAAATGCACTTTTAGGAGATAAAGTGAGGAGTGACAGCAATGTTTGTGTCACAGTTTAAAGCTCATTGTGTGCAAAACATGATCAAGCAGGAGATTTTTTTCAAGGCTCTTCTGCTGTTTTAGGCAGGTCTAAAAATTCCTGCTCTACTCTCTCTGTTGCTGCTCAGCAGAGAGCGGGCACAGAGATGGTGGATTCAGCTGGTCTTTCAGGCAAAAAGGGAGGAGTGACAGCAATGTGTGTTGCAGAGTTGCAAAGCTCGCTGTGCGCTGAAGATGATCAGTGGGAACTTTCTGGACTGTCTCTTCTGCTCTTTTAGCATTGGCTAAAGGTTCCTGCTCTACTCTCTCTGCTTCTGCCCAGCAGAGAAAGGGCACAGAGATTTTGGATTCAATTGGACTTTGAGGTAGGAAAGTGCGGAGCGAGAGCAATATATGTGTCACAGTTGCAAAGCTGACTGCGTGCTGAAGATGCCCTGCCGGAGCTTTCACTCCGGGCTCTTCGGCTGTGGGAGCAGAGGCCAAGAGATCGTGTTCACCTGTCACTGCTGCTGTTCAAACGAGAGAGGGCGGGAGAGACCATGGATTCAAACGGATTATTAGGAGATGAAGTGAGGAGTGACAGCAATGTGTGTTTCAGAGTTGCAAAGCTCACTGTGCGCTGAAGATGATCTGCAAGGACTTTCCCTCCCTGCCCTTCGGAACTGGGAGCGGATTCCAAGCGCTCGTGCTCACCTTCCTCTGCTGCTCTTGAAACGAGAGTGGAGACCAGAAACGCTGGATTCAAATGCACTTTTAGGAGCTACAATGAGGAGTGACAACAGTGTGTGTGTCACAGTTGTAAAGCTCAGTGTGTTGAAGAAGCACAAGAGCAGCCTTCAGGCCTGTCTCTTCCACTGCCTTACAGATTGCAGACATTCCTGCTCACTCTGCTGCTCAGCAGAGTGCTGGCAACGGAGTTCTTGGATTGAAATGGTCTTTTAGGAGAAAGAGTGAAGAGTGACAGCAATGTTTGTGTCACAGTTTAAAGCTCACTGTGTGCTAAACATGATCAGGAGGAGCTTTTTTGCAAGGCTCTTCTGCTGTTTTAGCCCAATCTAAACATTCCTTCTCTCTGTTGCTGCTCAGCAGAGAGTGGGCACAGAGATGTTGGAATCAATTGGTCTTCCAGGCAGGAAAAGGAGTTACAGCAATGTGTGTTGCAGAATTGCAAAGCTCACTGTGTGCTGAAGATGCCCTGCAGGAGTTTCCCTGCTGGCCCTTCGTCTGTGGGATTAGAGTCCAAGCGCTGCTCCTCCCCTGTCACAACTCCTCTCGAAACGTGAGAGCGCACCAGAAACTTTGGATTCAAATGCACTTTTAGGAGATAAAGTGAGGAGTGACAGCAATGTTTGTGTCACAGTTTAAAGCTCACTGTGTGCAAAACATGATCAAGCAGGAGATTTTTTGCAAGGCTCTTCTGCTGTTTTAGCCCAGGCTAAACATTCCTGCTCTACTCTCTCTGTTGCTGCTCAGCAGAGAGCGGGCACAGAGGTGTTGGAATCAATTGGTCTTTCAGGCAGGAAAAGAAGAGACAGCAATGTGTGTTGCAGAGTTGCAAAGCTCACTGTGTGCTGAAGATGATCAGTGGGAACTTTCTGGACTGTCTCTTCTGCTGTTTCAGCAGAGTCCAAACGTAAGTGCTATATTCTGCTACTGCTCACAAAGAGCAAGCACAGGAGATGTATTATTCAATTGGACTTTCAGGTAGGAAAGTGAGAGGTGACAGCAATATGTGTTTCAGAGTTGTGAATCTCAATGTGTGCTGAAGATGCCCAGCAGTAGTTTCCATGCTGGCCCTTCGGCTGTGAAATTAGAATCCAAGCGCTCGTCCTCCCCTGTCACAACTGCTCTCGAAGCGAGAGAGCGCACCAGAAACGTTGGCTTGAAATGCACTTTTAGGAGATAAAGTGAGGAGTGACAGCAATGTGTGTTTCAGAGTTGCAAAGCTCACTGTGCGCTGAAGATGATCTGCAAGGACTTTCCCTCCCTGCCCTTCGGAACTGGGAGCGGATTCCAAGCGCTCGTGCTCACCTGCCTCTGCTGCACTGGAAACGAGAGTGGAGACCAGAAACGCTGGATTCAAATGCACTTTTAGGAGCTACAATGAGGAGTGACAACAGTGTGTGTGTCAAAGTTGTAAAGCTCAGTGTGTTGAAGAAGCACAAGAGCAGCCTTCAGGCCTGTCTCTTCCACTGCCTTACAGATTGCAGACATCCCTGCTCACTCTGCTGCTCAGCAGAGTGCTGGCAACGGAGTTCTGGGATTGAAATGGTCTTTTAGGAGAAAGAGTGAAGAGTGACACCAATGTTTGTGTCACAGTTTAAAGCTCACTGTGTGCTAAACATGATCAGGAGGAGCTTTTTTGCAAGGCTCTTCTGCTGTTTTAGCCCAGTCTAAACATTCCTGCTCTACTCTCTCTGTTGCTGCTCAGCAGAGAGTGGGCACAGAGATGTTGGAATCAATTGGTCTTTCAGGCAAGAAAAGGAGGAGTGACAGCAATGTGTGTTTCAGAATTGTAAAGCTCACTGTGCGCTGAAGATGCCCTGCAGGAGTTTCCCTGCTGGCCCTTTGTCTGTGGGATTAGAGTCCAAGCGCTGCTCCTCCCCTGTCACAACTCCTCTTGAAACGAGAGAGCGCACCAGAAACTTTGGATTCAAATGCACTTTTAGGAGATAAAGTGAGGAGTGACAGCAATGTTTGTGTCACAGTTTAAAGCTCACTGTGTGCAAAACATGATCAAGCAGGAGATTTTTTTCAAGGCTCTTCTGCTGTTTTAGGCAGGTCTAAAAATTCCTGCTCTACTCTCTCTGTTGCTGCTCAGCAGAGAGCGGGCACAGAGATGGTGGATTCAGCTGGTCTTTCAGGCAAAAAGGGAGGAGTGACAGCAATGTGTGTTGCAGAGTTGCAAAGCTCGCTGTGCGCTGAAGATGATCAGTGGGAACTTTCTGGACTGTCTCTTCTGCTCTTTTAGCATTGGCTAAAGGTTCCTGCTCTACTCTCTCTGCTTCTGCCCAGCAGAGAAAGGGCACAGAGATTTTGGATTCAATTGGACTTTGAGGTAGGAAAGTGCGGAGCGAGAGCAATATATGTGTCACAGTTGCAAAGCTGACTGCGTGCTGAAGATGCCCTGCCGGAGCTTTCACTCCGGGCTCTTCGGCTGTGGGAGCAGAGGCCAAGAGATCGTGTTCACCTGTCACTGCTGCTGTTCAAACGAGAGAGGGCGGGAGAGACCATGGATTCAAACGGATTATTAGGAGATGAAGTGAGGAGTGACAGCAATGTGTGTTTCAGAGTTGCAAAGCTCACTGTGCGCTGAAGATGATCTGCAAGGACTTTCCCTCCCTGCCCTTCGGAACTGGGAGCGGATTCCAAGCGCTCGTGCTCACCTTCCTCTGCTGCTCTTGAAACGAGAGTGGAGACCAGAAACGCTGGATTCAAATGCACTTTTAGGAGCTACAATGAGGAGTGACAACAGTGTGTGTGTCACAGTTGTAAAGCTCAGTGTGTTGAAGAAGCACAAGAGCAGCCTTCAGGCCTGTCTCTTCCACTGCCTTACAGATTGCAGACATTCCTGCTCACTCTGCTGCTCAGCAGAGTGCTGGCAACGGAGTTCTTGGATTGAAATGGTCTTTTAGGAGAAAGAGTGAAGAGTGACAGCAATGTTTGTGTCACAGTTTAAAGCTCACTGTGTGCTAAACATGATCAGGAGGAGCTTTTTTGCAAGGCTCTTCTGCTGTTTTAGCCCAATCTAAACATTCCTTCTCTCTGTTGCTGCTCAGCAGAGAGTGGGCACAGAGATGTTGGAATCAATTGGTCTTCCAGGCAGGAAAAGGAGTTACAGCAATGTGTGTTGCAGAATTGCAAAGCTCACTGTGTGCTGAAGATGCCCTGCAGGAGTTTCCCTGCTGGCCCTTCGTCTGTGGGATTAGAGTCCAAGCGCTGCTCCTCCCCTGTCACAACTCCTCTCGAAACGTGAGAGCGCACCAGAAACTTTGGATTCAAATGCACTTTTAGGAGATAAAGTGAGGAGTGACAGCAATGTTTGTGTCACAGTTTAAAGCTCACTGTGTGCAAAACATGATCAAGCAGGAGATTTTTTGCAAGGCTCTTCTGCTGTTTTAGCCCAGGCTAAACATTCCTGCTCTACTCTCTCTGTTGCTGCTCAGCAGAGAGCGGGCACAGAGGTGTTGGAATCAATTGGTCTTTCAGGCAGGAAAAGAAGAGACAGCAATGTGTGTTGCAGAGTTGCAAAGCTCACTGTGTGCTGAAGATGATCAGTGGGAACTTTCTGGACTGTCTCTTCTGCTGTTTCAGCAGAGTCCAAACGTAAGTGCTATATTCTGCTACTGCTCACAAAGAGCAAGCACAGGAGATGTATTATTCAATTGGACTTTCAGGTAGGAAAGTGAGAGGTGACAGCAATATGTGTTTCAGAGTTGTGAATCTCAATGTGTGCTGAAGATGCCCAGCAGTAGTTTCCATGCTGGCCCTTCGGCTGTGAAATTAGAATCCAAGCGCTCGTCCTCCCCTGTCACAACTGCTCTCGAAGCGAGAGAGCGCACCAGAAACGTTGGCTTGAAATGCACTTTTAGGAGATAAAGTGAGGAGTGACAGCAATGTGTGTTTCAGAGTTGCAAAGCTCACTGTGCGCTGAAGATGATCTGCAAGGACTTTCCCTCCCTGCCCTTCGGAACTGGGAGCGGATTCCAAGCGCTCGTGCTCACCTGCCTCTGCTGCACTGGAAACGAGAGTGGAGACCAGAAACGCTGGATTCAAATGCACTTTTAGGAGCTACAATGAGGAGTGACAACAGTGTGTGTGTCAAAGTTGTAAAGCTCAGTGTGTTGAAGAAGCACAAGAGCAGCCTTCAGGCCTGTCTCTTCCACTGCCTTACAGATTGCAGACATCCCTGCTCACTCTGCTGCTCAGCAGAGTGCTGGCAACGGAGTTCTGGGATTGAAATGGTCTTTTAGGAGAAAGAGTGAAGAGTGACAGCAATGTTTGTGTCACAGTTTAAAGCTCACTGTGTGCTAAACATGATCAGGAGGAGCTTTTTTGCAAGGCTCTTCTGCTGTTTTAGCCCAGTCTAAACATTCCTGCTCTACTCTCTCTGTTGCTGCTCAGCAGAGAGTGGGCACAGAGATGTTGGAATCAATTGGTCTTCCAGGCAGGAAAAGGAGGAGTGACAGCAATGTGTGTTGCAGAATTGCAAAGCTCACTGTGTGCTGAAGATGCCCTGCAGGAGTTTCCCTGCTGGCCCTTCATCTGTGGGATTAGAGTCCAAGCGCTGCTCCTCCCCTGTCACAACTCCTCTCGAAACGAGAGAGCGCACCAGAAACTTTGGATTCAAATGCACTTTTAGGAGATAAAGTGAGGAGTGACAGCAATGTTTGTGTCACAGTTTAAAGCTCACTGTGTGCAAAACATGATCAAGCAGGAGATTTTTTGCAAGGCTCTTCTGCTGTTTTAGGCAGGTCTAAAAATTCCTGCTCTACTCTCTCTGTTGCTGCTCAGCAGAGAGCGGGCACAGAGATGGTGGATTCAGCTGGTCTTTCAGGCAAAAAGGGAGGAGTGACAGCAATGTGTGTTGCAGAGTTGCAAAGCTCGCTGTGCGCTGAAGATGATCAGTGGGAACTTTCTGGACTGTCTCTTCTGCTCTTTTAGCATTGGCTAAAGGTTCCTGCTCTACTCTCTCTGCTTCTGCCCAGCAGAGAAAGGGCACAGAGATTTTGGATTCAATTGGACTTTGAGGTAGGAAAGTGCGGAGCGAGAGCAATATATGTGTCACAGTTGCAAAGCTGACTGCGTGCTGAAGATGCCCTGCCGGAGCTTTCACTCCGGGCTCTTCGGCTGTGGGAGCAGAGGCCAAGAGATCGTGTTCACCTGTCACTGCTGCTGTTCAAACGAGAGAGGGCGGGAGAGACCATGGATTCAAACGGATTATTAGGAGATGAAGTGAGGAGTGACAGCAATGTGTGTTTCAGAGTTGCAAAGCTCACTGTGCGCTGAAGATGATCTGCAAGGACTTTCCCTCCCTGCCCTTCGGAACTGGGAGCGGATTCCAAGCGCTCGTGCTCACCTTCCTCTGCTGCTCTTGAAACGAGAGTGGAGACCAGAAACGCTGGATTCAAATGCACTTTTAGGAGCTACAATGAGGAGTGACAACAGTGTGTGTGTCACAGTTGTAAAGCTCAGTGTGTTGAAGAAGCACAAGAGCAGCCTTCAGGCCTGTCTCTTCCACTGCCTTACAGATTGCAGACATCCCTGCTCACTCTGCTGCTCAGCAGAGTGCTGGCAACGGAGTTCTGGGATTGAAATGGTCTTTTAGGAGAAAGAGTGAAGAGTGACAGCAATGTTTGTGTCACAGTTTAAAGCTCACTGTGTGCTAAACATGATCAGGAGGAGCTTTTTTGCAAGGCTCTTCTGCTGTTTTAGCCCAGTCTAAACATTCCTGCTCTACTCTCTCTGTTGCTGCTCAGCAGAGAGTGGGCACAGAGATGTTGGAATCAATAGGTCTTCCAGGCAGGAAAAGGAGGAGTGACAGCAATGTGTGTTGCAGAATTGCAAAGCTCACTGTGTGCTGAAGATGCCCTGCAGGAGTTTCCCTGCTGGCCCTTCATCTGTGGGATTAGAGTCCAAGCGCTGCTCCTCCCCTGTCACAACTCCTCTCGAAACGAGAGAGCGCACCAGAAACTTTGGATTCAAATGCACTTTTAGGAGATAAAGTGAGGAGTGACAGCAATGTTTGTGTCACAGTTTAAAGCTCACTGTGTGCAAAACATGATCAAGCAGGAGATTTTTTTCAAGGCTCTTCTGCTGTTTTAGGCAGGTCTAAAAATTCCTGCTCTACTCTCTCTGTTGCTGCTCAGCAGAGAGCGGGCACAGAGATGGTGGATTCAGCTGGTCTTTCAGGCAAAAAGGGAGGAGTGACAGCAATGTGTGTTGCAGAGTTGCAAAGCTCGCTGTGCGCTGAAGATGATCAGTGGGAACTTTCTGGACTGTCTCTTCTGCTCTTTTAGCATTGGCTAAAGGTTCCTGCTCTACTCTCTCTGCTTCTGCCCAGCAGAGAAAGGGCACAGAGATTTTGGATTCAATTGGACTTTGAGGTAGGAAAGTGCGGAGCGAGAGCAATATATGTGTCACAGTTGCAAAGCTGACTGCGTGCTGAAGATGCCCTGCCGGAGCTTTCACTCCGGGCTCTTCGGCTGTGGGAGCAGAGGCCAAGAGATCGTGTTCACCTGTCACTGCTGCTGTTCAAACGAGAGAGGGCGGGAGAGACCATGGATTCAAACGGATTATTAGGAGATGAAGTGAGGAGTGACAGCAATGTGTGTTTCAGAGTTGCAAAGCTCACTGTGCGCTGAAGATGATCTGCAAGGACTTTCCCTCCCTGCCCTTCGGAACTGGGAGCGGATTCCAAGCGCTCGTGCTCACCTTCCTCTGCTGCTCTTGAAACGAGAGTGGAGACCAGAAACGCTGGATTCAAATGCACTTTTAGGAGCTACAATGAGGAGTGCCAACAGTGTGTGTGTCACAGTTGTAAAGCTCAGTGTGTTGAAGAAGCACAAGAGCAGCCTTCAGGCCTGTCTCTTCCACTGCCTTACAGATTGCAGACATTCCTGCTCACTCTGCTGCTCAGCAGAGTGCTGGCAACGGAGTTCTTGGATTGAAATGGTCTTTTAGGAGAAAGAGTGAAGAGTGACAGCAATGTTTGTGTCACAGTTTAAAGCTCACTGTGTGCTAAACATGATCAGGAGGAGCTTTTTTGCAAGGCTCTTCTGCTGTTTTAGCCCAATCTAAACATTCCTTCTCTCTGTTGCTGCTCAGCAGAGAGTGGGCACAGAGATGTTGGAATCAATTGGTCTTCCAGGCAGGAAAAGGAGTTACAGCAATGTGTGTTGCAGAATTGCAAAGCTCACTGTGTGCTGAAGATGCCCTGCAGGAGTTTCCCTGCTGGCCCTTCGTCTGTGGGATTAGAGTCCAAGCGCTGCTCCTCCCCTGTCACAACTCCTCTCGAAACGTGAGAGCGCACCAGAAACTTTGGATTCAAATGCACTTTTAGGAGATAAAGTGAGGAGTGACAGCAATGTTTGTGTCACAGTTTAAAGCTCACTGTGTGCAAAACATGATCAAGCAGGAGATTTTTTGCAAGGCTCTTCTGCTGTTTTAGCCCAGGCTAAACATTCCTGCTCTACTCTCTCTGTTGCTGCTCAGCAGAGAGCGGGCACAGAGGTGTTGGAATCAATTGGTCTTTCAGGCAGGAAAAGAAGAGACAGCAATGTGTGTTGCAGAGTTGCAAAGCTCACTGTGTGCTGAAGATGATCAGTGGGAACTTTCTGGACTGTCTCTTCTGCTGTTTCAGCAGAGTCCAAACGTAAGTGCTATATTCTGCTACTGCTCACAAAGAGCAAGCACAGGAGATGTATTATTCAATTGGACTTTCAGGTAGGAAAGTGAGAGGTGACAGCAATATGTGTTTCAGAGTTGTGACTCTCAATGTGTGCTGAAGATGCCCAGCAGTAGTTTCCATGCTGGCCCTTCGGCTGTGAAATTAGAATCCAAGCGCTCGTCCTCCCCTGTCACAACTGCTCTCGAAGCGAGAGAGCGCACCAGAAACGTTGGCTTGAAATGCACTTTTAGGAGATAAAGTGAGGAGTGACAGCAATGTGTGTTTCAGAGTTGCAAAGCTCACTGTGCGCTGAAGATGATCTGCAAGGACTTTCCCTCCCTGCCCTTCGGAACTGGGAGCGGATTCCAAGCGCTCGTGCTCACCTGCCTCTGCTGCACTGGAAACGAGAGTGGAGACCAGAAACGCTGGATTCAAATGCACTTTTAGGAGCTACAATGAGGAGTGACAACAGTGTGTGTGTCAAAGTTGTAAAGCTCAGTGTGTTGAAGAAGCACAAGAGCAGCCTTCAGGCCTGTCTCTTCCACTGCCTTACAGATTGCAGACATCCCTGCTCACTCTGCTGCTCAGCAGAGTGCTGGCAACGGAGTTCTGGGATTGAAATGGTCTTTTAGGAGAAAGAGTGAAGAGTGACAGCAATGTTTGTGTCACAGTTTAAAGCTCACTGTGTGCTAAACATGATCAGGAGGAGCTTTTTTGCAAGGCTCTTCTGCTGTTTTAGCCCAGTCTAAACATTCCTGCTCTACTCTCTCTGTTGCTGCTCAGCAGAGAGTGGGCACAGAGATGTTGGAATCAATTGGTCTTTCAGGCAAGAAAAGGAGGAGTGACAGCAATGTGTGTTTCAGAATTGTAAAGCTCACTGTGCGCTGAAGATGCCCTGCAGGAGTTTCCCTGCTGGCCCTTTGTCTGTGGGATTAGAGTCCAAGCGCTGCTCCTCCCCTGTCACAACTCCTCTCGAAACGAGAGAGCGCACCAGAAACTTTGGATTCAAATGCACTTTTAGGAGATAAAGTGAGGAGTGACAGCAATGTTTGTGTCACAGTTTAAAGCTCACTGTGTGCAAAACATGATCAAGCAGGAGATTTTTTTCAAGGCTCTTCTGCTGTTTTAGGCAGGTCTAAAAATTCCTGCTCTACTCTCTCTGTTGCTGCTCAGCAGAGAGCGGGCACAGAGATGGTGGATTCAGCTGGTCTTTCAGGCAAAAAGGGAGGAGTGACAGCAATGTGTGTTGCAGAGTTGCAAAGCTCGCTGTGCGCTGAAGATGATCAGTGGGAACTTTCTGGACTGTCTCTTCTGCTCTTTTAGCATTGGCTAAAGGTTCCTGCTCTACTCTCTCTGCTTCTGCCCAGCAGAGAAAGGGCACAGAGATTTTGGATTCAATTGGACTTTGAGGTAGGAAAGTGCGGAGCGAGAGCAATATATGTGTCACAGTTGCAAAGCTGACTGCGTGCTGAAGATGCCCTGCCGGAGCTTTCACTCCGGGCTCTTCGGCTGTGGGAGCAGAGGCCAAGAGATCGTGTTCACCTGTCACTGCTGCTGTTCAAACGAGAGAGGGCGGGAGAGACCATGGATTCAAACAGATTATTAGGAGATGAAGTGAGGAGTGACAGCAATGTGTGTTTCAGAGTTGCAAAGCTCACTGTGCGCTGAAGATGATCTGCAAGGACTTTCCCTCCCTGCCCTTCGGAACTGGGAGCGGATTCCAAGCGCTCGTGCTCACCTTCCTCTGCTGCTCTTGAAACGAGAGTGGAGACCAGAAACGCTGGATTCAAATGCACTTTTAGGAGCTACAATGAGGAGTGACAACAGTGTGTGTGTCACAGTTGTAAAGCTCAGTGTGTTGAAGAAGCACAAGAGCAGCCTTCAGGCCTGTCTCTTCCACTGCCTTACAGATTGCAGACATTCCTGCTCACTCTGCTGCTCAGCAGAGTGCTGGCAACGGAGTTCTTGGATTGAAATGGTCTTTTAGGAGAAAGAGTGAAGAGTGACAGCAACGTTTGTGTCACAGTTTAAAGCTCACTGTGTGCTAAACATGATCAGGAGGAGCTCTTTTGCAAGGCTCTTCTGCTGTTTTAGCCCAATCTAAACATTCCTTCTCTCTGTTGCTGCTCAGCAGAGAGTGGGCACAGAGATGTTGGAATCAATTGGTCTTCCAGGCAGGAAAAGGAGTTACAGCAATGTGTGTTGCAGAATTGCAAAGCTCACTGTTTGCTGAAGATGCCCTGCAGGAGTTTCCCTGCTGGCCCTTCGTCTGTGGGATTAGAGTCCAAGCGCTGCTCCTCCCCTGTCACAACTCCTCTCGAAACGTGAGAGCGCACCAGAAACTTTGGATTCAAATGCACTTTTAGGAGATAAAGTGAGGAGTGACAGCAATGTTTGTGTCACAGTTTAAAGCTCACTGTGTGCAAAACATGATCAAGCAGGAGATTTTTTGCAAGGCTCTTCTGCTGTTTTAGCCCAGGCTAAACATTCCTGCTCTACTCTCTCTGTTGCTGCTCAGCAGAGAGCGGGCACAGAGGTGTTGGAATCAATTGGTCTTTCAGGCAGGAAAAGAAGAGACAGCAATGTGTGTTGCAGAGTTGCAAAGCTCACTGTGTGCTGAAGATGATCAGTGGGAACTTTCTGGACTGTCTCTTCTGCTGTTTCAGCAGAGTCCAAACGTAAGTGCTATATTCTGCTACTGCTCACAAAGAGCAAGCACAGGAGATGTATTATTCAATTGGACTTTCAGGTAGGAAAGTGAGAGGTGACAGCAATATGTGTTTCATAGTTGTGAATCTCAATGTGTGCTGAAGATGCCCAGCAGTAGTTTCCATGCTGGCCCTTCGGCTGTGAAATTAGAATCCAAGCGCTCGTCCTCCCCTGTCACAACTGCTCTCGAAGCGAGAGAGCGCACCAGAAACGTTGGCTTGAAATGCACTTTTAGGAGATAAAGTGAGGAGTGACAGCAATGTGTGTTTCAGAGTTGCAAAGCTCACTGTGCGCTGAAGATGATCTGCAAGGACTTTCCCTCCCTGCCCTTCGGAACTGGGAGCGGATTCCAAGCGCTCGTGCTCACCTGCCTCTGCTGCACTGGAAACGAGAGTGGAGACCAGAAACGCTGGATTCAAATGCACTTTTAGGAGCTACAATGAGGAGTGACAACAGTGTGTGTGTCAAAGTTGTAAAGCTCAGTGTGTTGAAGAAGCACAAGAGCAGCCTTCAGGCCTGTCTCTTCCACTGCCTTACAGATTGCAGACATCCCTGCTCACTCTGCTGCTCAGCAGAGTGCTGGCAACGGAGTTCTGGGATTGAAATGGTCTTTTAGGAGAAAGAGTGAAGAGTGACACCAATGTTTGTGTCACAGTTTAAAGCTCACTGTGTGCTAAACATGATCAGGAGGAGCTTTTTTGCAAGGCTCTTCTGCTGTTTTAGCCCAGTCTAAACATTCCTGCTCTACTCTCTCTGTTGCTGCTCAGCAGAGAGTGGGCACAGAGATGTTGGAATCAATTGGTCTTTCAGGCAAGAAAAGGAGGAGTGACAGCAATGTGTGTTTCAGAATTGTAAAGCTCACTGTGCGCTGAAGATGCCCTGCAGGAGTTTCCCTGCTGGCCCTTTGTCTGTGGGATTAGAGTCCAAGCGCTGCTCCTCCCCTGTCACAACTCCTCTCGAAACGAGAGAGCGCACCAGAAACTTTGGATTCAAATGCACTTTTAGGAGATAAAGTGAGGAGTGACAGCAATGTTTGTGTCACAGTTTAAAGCTCACTGTGTGCAAAACATGATCAAGCAGGAGATTTTTTTCAAGGCTCTTCTGCTGTTTTAGGCAGGTCTAAAAATTCCTGCTCTACTCTCTCTGTTGCTGCTCAGCAGAGAGCGGGCACAGAGATGGTGGATTCAGCTGGTCTTTCAGGCAAAAAGGGAGGAGTGACAGCAATGTGTGTTGCAGAGTTGCAAAGCTCGCTGTGCGCTGAAGATGATCAGTGGGAACTTTCTGGACTGTCTCTTCTGCTCTTTTAGCATTGGCTAAAGGTTCCTGCTCTACTCTCTCTGCTTCTGCCCAGCAGAGAAAGGGCACAGAGATTTTGGATTCAATTGGACTTTGAGGTAGGAAAGTGCGGAGCGAGAGCAATATATGTGTCACAGTTGCAAAGCTGACTGCGTGCTGAAGATGCCCTGCCGGAGCTTTGACTCCGGGCTCTTCGGCTGTGGGAGCAGAGGCCAAGAGATCGTGTTCACCTGTCACTGCTGCTGTTCAAACGAGAGAGGGCGGGAGAGACCATGGATTCAAACAGATTATTAGGAGATGAAGTGAGGAGTGACAGCAATGTGTGTTTCAGAGTTGCAAAGCTCACTGTGCGCTGAAGATGATCTGCAAGGACTTTCCCTCCCTGCCCTTCGGAACTGGGAGCGGATTCCAAGCGCTCGTGCTCACCTTCCTCTGCTGCTCTTGAAACGAGAGTGGAGACCAGAAACGCTGGATTCAAATGCACTTTTAGGAGCTACAATGAGGAGTGACAACAGTGTGTGTGTCACAGTTGTAAAGCTCAGTGTGTTGAAGAAGCACAAGAGCAGCCTTCAGGCCTGTCTCTTCCACTGCCTTACAGATTGCAGACATTCCTGCTCACTCTGCTGCTCAGCAGAGTGCTGGCAACGGAGTTCTTGGATTGAAATGGTCTTTTAGGAGAAAGAGTGAAGAGTGACAGCAACGTTTGTGTCACAGTTTAAAGCTCACTGTGTGCTAAACATGATCAGGAGGAGCTCTTTTGCAAGGCTCTTCTGCTGTTTTAGCCCAATCTAAACATTCCTTCTCTCTGTTGCTGCTCAGCAGAGAGTGGGCACAGAGATGTTGGAATCAATTGGTCTTCCAGGCAGGAAAAGGAGTTACAGCAATGTGTGTTGCAGAATTGCAAAGCTCACTGTGTGCTGAAGATGCCCTGCAGGAGTTTCCCTGCTGGCCCTTCGTCTGTGGGATTAGAGTCCAAGCGCTGCTCCTCCCCTGTCACAACTCCTCGCGAAACGTGAGAGCGCACCAGAAACTTTGGATTCAAATGCACTTTTAGGAGATAAAGTGAGGAGTGACAGCAATGTTTGTGTCACAGTTTAAAGCTCACTGTGTGCAAAACATGATCAAGCAGGAGATTTTTTGCAAGGCTCTTCTGCTGTTTTAGCCCAGGCTAAACATTCCTGCTCTACTCTCTCTGTTGCTGCTCAGCAGAGAGCGGGCACAGAGGTGTTGGAATCAATTGGTCTTTCAGGCAGGAAAAGAAGAGACAGCAATGTGTGTTGCAGAGTTGCAAAGCTCACTGTGTGCTGAAGATGATCAGTGGGAACTTTCTGGACTGTCTCTTCTGCTGTTTCAGCAGAGTCCAAACGTAAGTGCTATATTCTGCTACTGCTCACAAAGAGCAAGCACAGGAGATGTATTATTCAATTGGACTTTCAGGTAGGAAAGTGAGAGGTGACAGCAATATGTGTTTCAGAGTTGTGAATCTCAATGTGTGCTGAAGATGCCCAGCAGTAGTTTCCATGCTGGCCCTTCGGCTGTGAAATTAGAATCCAAGCGCTCGTCCTCCCCTGTCACAACTGCTCTCGAAGCGAGAGAGCGCACCAGAAACGTTGGCTTGAAATGCACTTTTAGGAGATAAAGTGAGGAGTGACAGCAATGTGTGTTTCAGAGTTGCAAAGCTCACTGTGCGCTGAAGATGATCTGCAAGGACTTTCCCTCCCTGCCCTTCGGAACTGGGAGCGGATTCCAAGCGCTCGTGCTCACCTGCCTCTGCTGCACTGGAAACGAGAGTGGAGACCAGAAACGCTGGATTCAAATGCACTTTTAGGAGCTACAATGAGGAGTGACAACAGTGTGTGTGTCAAAGTTGTAAAGCTCAGTGTGTTGAAGAAGCACAAGAGCAGCCTTCAGGCCTGTCTCTTCCACTGCCTTACAGATTGCAGACATCCCTGCTCACTCTGCTGCTCAGCAGAGTGCTGGCAACGGAGTTCTGGGATTGAAATGGTCTTTTAGGAGAAAGAGTGAAGAGTGACACCAATGTTTGTGTCACAGTTTAAAGCTCACTGTGTGCTAAACATGATCAGGAGGAGCTTTTTTGCAAGGCTCTTCTGCTGTTTTAGCCCAGTCTAAACATTCCTGCTCTACTCTCTCTGTTGCTGCTCAGCAGAGAGTGGGCACAGAGATGTTGGAATCAATTGGTCTTTCAGGCAAGAAAAGGAGGAGTGACAGCAATGTGTGTTTCAGAATTGTAAAGCTCACTGTGCGCTGAAGATGCCCTGCAGGAGTTTCCCTGCTGGCCCTTTGTCTGTGGGATTAGAGTCCAAGCGCTGCTCCTCCCCTGTCACAACTCCTCTCGAAACGAGAGAGCGCACCAGAAACTTTGGATTCAAATGCACTTTTAGGAGATAAAGTGAGGAGTGACAGCAATGTTTGTGTCACAGTTTAAAGCTCACTGTGTGCAAAACATGATCAAGCAGGAGATTTTTTTCAAGGCTCTTCTGCTGTTTTAGGCAGGTCTAAAAATTCCTGCTCTACTCTCTCTGTTGCTGCTCAGCAGAGAGCGGGCACAGAGATGGTGGATTCAGCTGGTCTTTCAGGCAAAAAGGGAGGAGTGACAGCAATGTGTGTTGCAGAGTTGCAAAGCTCGCTGTGCGCTGAAGATGATCAGTGGGAACTTTCTGGACTGTCTCTTCTGCTCTTTTAGCATTGGCTAAAGGTTCCTGCTCTACTCTCTCTGCTTCTGCCCAGCAGAGAAAGGGCACAGAGATTTTGGATTCAATTGGACTTTGAGGTAGGAAAGTGCGGAGCGAGAGCAATATATGTGTCACAGTTGCAAAGCTGACTGCGTGCTGAAGATGCCCTGCCGGAGCTTTGACTCCGGGCTCTTCGGCTGTGGGAGCAGAGGCCAAGAGATCGTGTTCACCTGTCACTGCTGCTGTTCAAACGAGAGAGGGCGGGAGAGACCATGGATTCAAACAGATTATTAGGAGATGAAGTGAGGAGTGACAGCAATGTGTGTTTCAGAGTTGCAAAGCTCACTGTGCGCTGAAGATGATCTGCAAGGACTTTCCCTCCCTGCCCTTCGGAACTGGGAGCGGATTCCAAGCGCTCGTGCTCACCTTCCTCTGCTGCTCTTGAAACGAGAGTGGAGACCAGAAACGCTGGATTCAAATGCACTTTTAGGAGCTACAATGAGGAGTGACAACAGTGTGTGTGTCACAGTTGTAAAGCTCAGTGTGTTGAAGAAGCACAAGAGCAGCCTTCAGGCCTGTCTCTTCCACTGCCTTACAGATTGCAGACATTCCTGCTCACTCTGCTGCTCAGCAGAGTGCTGGCAACGGAGTTCTTGGATTGAAATGGTCTTTTAGGAGAAAGAGTGAAGAGTGACAGCAACGTTTGTGTCACAGTTTAAAGCTCACTGTGTGCTAAACATGATCAGGAGGAGCTCTTTTGCAAGGCTCTTCTGCTGTTTTAGCCCAATCTAAACATTCCTTCTCTCTGTTGCTGCTCAGCAGAGAGTGGGCACAGAGATGTTGGAATCAATTGGTCTTCCAGGCAGGAAAAGGAGTTACAGCAATGTGTGTTGCAGAATTGCAAAGCTCACTGTGTGCTGAAGATGCCCTGCAGGAGTTTCCCTGCTGGCCCTTCGTCTGTGGGATTAGAGTCCAAGCGCTGCTCCTCCCCTGTCACAACTCCTCTCGAAACGTGAGAGCGCACCAGAAACTTTGGATTCAAATGCACTTTTAGGAGATAAAGTGAGGAGTGACAGCAATGTTTGTGTCACAGTTTAAAGCTCACTGTGTGCAAAACATGATCAAGCAGGAGATTTTTTGCAAGGCTCTTCTGCTGTTTTAGCCCAGGCTAAACATTCCTGCTCTACTCTCTCTGTTGCTGCTCAGCAGAGAGCGGGCACAGAGGTGTTGGAATCAATTGGTCTTTCAGGCAGGAAAAGAAGAGACAGCAATGTGTGTTGCAGAGTTGCAAAGCTCACTGTGTGCTGAAGATGATCAGTGGGAACTTTCTGGACTGTCTCTTCTGCTGTTTCAGCAGAGTCCAAACGTAAGTGCTATATTCTGCTACTGCTCACAAAGAGCAAGCACAGGAGATGTATTATTCAATTGGACTTTCAGGTAGGAAAGTGAGAGGTGACAGCAATATGTGTTTCAGAGTTGTGAATCTCAATGTGTGCTGAAGATGCCCAGCAGTAGTTTCCATGCTGGCCCTTCGGCTGTGAAATTAGAATCCAAGCGCTCGTCCTCCCCTGTCACAACTGCTCTCGAAGCGAGAGAGCGCACCAGAAACGTTGGCTTGAAATGCACTTTTAGGAGATAAAGTGAGGAGTGACAGCAATGTGTGTTTCAGAGTTGCAAAGCTCACTGTGCGCTGAAGATGATCTGCAAGGACTTTCCCTCCCTGCCCTTCGGAACTGGGAGCGGATTCCAAGCGCTCGTGCTCACCTGCCTCTGCTGCACTGGAAACGAGAGTGGAGACCAGAAACGCTGGATTCAAATGCACTTTTAGGAGCTACAATGAGGAGTGACAACAGTGTGTGTGTCAAAGTTGTAAAGCTCAGTGTGTTGAAGAAGCACAAGAGCAGCCTTCAGGCCTGTCTCTTCCACTGCCTTACAGATTGCAGACATCCCTGCTCACTCTGCTGCTCAGCAGAGTGCTGGCAACGGAGTTCTGGGATTGAAATGGTCTTTTAGGAGAAAGAGTGAAGAGTGACACCAATGTTTGTGTCACAGTTTAAAGCTCACTGTGTGCTAAACATGATCAGGAGGAGCTTTTTTGCAAGGCTCTTCTGCTGTTTTAGCCCAGTCTAAACATTCCTGCTCTACTCTCTCTGTTGCTGCTCAGCAGAGAGTGGGCACAGAGATGTTGGAATCAATTGGTCTTTCAGGCAAGAAAAGGAGGAGTGACAGCAATGTGTGTTTCAGAATTGTAAAGCTCACTGTGCGCTGAAGATGCCCTGCAGGAGTTTCCCTGCTGGCCCTTTGTCTGTGGGATTAGAGTCCAAGCGCTGCTCCTCCCCTGTCACAACTCCTCTCGAAACGAGAGAGCGCACCAGAAACTTTGGATTCAAATGCACTTTTAGGAGATAAAGTGAGGAGTGACAGCAATGTTTGTGTCACAGTTTAAAGCTCACTGTGTGCAAAACATGATCAAGCAGGAGATTTTTTTCAAGGCTCTTCTGCTGTTTTAGGCAGGTCTAAAAATTCCTGCTCTACTCTCTCTGTTGCTGCTCAGCAGAGAGCGGGCACAGAGATGGTGGATTCAGCTGGTCTTTCAGGCAAAAAGGGAGGAGTGACAGCAATGTGTGTTGCAGAGTTGCAAAGCTCGCTGTGCGCTGAAGATGATCAGTGGGAACTTTCTGGACTGTCTCTTCTGCTCTTTTAGCATTGGCTAAAGGTTCCTGCTCTACTCTCTCTGCTTCTGCCCAGCAGAGAAAGGGCACAGAGATTTTGGATTCAATTGGACTTTGAGGTAGGAAAGTGCGGAGCGAGAGCAATATATGTGTCACAGTTGCAAAGCTGACTGCGTGCTGAAGATGCCCTGCCGGAGCTTTGACTCCGGGCTCTTCGGCTGTGGGAGCAGAGGCCAAGAGATCGTGTTCACCTGTCACTGCTGCTGTTCAAACGAGAGAGGGCGGGAGAGACCATGGATTCAAACAGATTATTAGGAGATGAAGTGAGGAGTGACAGCAATGTGTGTTTCAGAGTTGCAAAGCTCACTGTGCGCTGAAGATGATCTGCAAGGACTTTCCCTCCCTGCCCTTCGGAACTGGGAGCGGATTCCAAGCGCTCGTGCTCACCTTCCTCTGCTGCTCTTGAAACGAGAGTGGAGACCAGAAACGCTGGATTCAAATGCACTTTTAGGAGCTACAATGAGGAGTGACAACAGTGTGTGTGTCACAGTTGTAAAGCTCAGTGTGTTGAAGAAGCACAAGAGCAGCCTTCAGGCCTGTCTCTTCCACTGCCTTACAGATTGCAGACATTCCTGCTCACTCTGCTGCTCAGCAGAGTGCTGGCAACGGAGTTCTTGGATTGAAATGGTCTTTTAGGAGAAAGAGTGAAGAGTGACAGCAACGTTTGTGTCACAGTTTAAAGCTCACTGTGTGCTAAACATGATCAGGAGGAGCTCTTTTGCAAGGCTCTTCTGCTGTTTTAGCCCAATCTAAACATTCCTTCTCTCTGTTGCTGCTCAGCAGAGAGTGGGCACAGAGATGTTGGAATCAATTGGTCTTCCAGGCAGGAAAAGGAGTTACAGCAATGTGTGTTGCAGAATTGCAAAGCTCACTGTGTGCTGAAGATGCCCTGCAGGAGTTTCCCTGCTGGCCCTTCGTCTGTGGGATTAGAGTCCAAGCGCTGCTCCTCCCCTGTCACAACTCCTCTCGAAACGTGAGAGCGCACCAGAAACTTTGGATTCAAATGCACTTTTAGGAGATAAAGTGAGGAGTGACAGCAATGTTTGTGTCACAGTTTAAAGCTCACTGTGTGCAAAACATGATCAAGCAGGAGATTTTTTGCAAGGCTCTTCTGCTGTTTTAGCCCAGGCTAAACATTCCTGCTCTACTCTCTCTGTTGCTGCTCAGCAGAGAGCGGGCACAGAGGTGTTGGAATCAATTGGTCTTTCAGGCAGGAAAAGAAGAGACAGCAATGTGTGTTGCAGAGTTGCAAAGCTCACTGTGTGCTGAAGATGATCAGTGGGAACTTTCTGGACTGTCTCTTCTGCTGTTTCAGCAGAGTCCAAACGTAAGTGCTATATTCTGCTACTGCTCACAAAGAGCAAGCACAGGAGATGTATTATTCAATTGGACTTTCAGGTAGGAAAGTGAGAGGTGACAGCAATATGTGTTTCAGAGTTGTGAATCTCAATGTGTGCTGAAGATGCCCAGCAGTAGTTTCCATGCTGGCCCTTCGGCTGTGAAATTAGAATCCAAGCGCTCGTCCTCCCCTGTCACAACTGCTCTCGAAGCGAGAGAGCGCACCAGAAACGTTGGCTTGAAATGCACTTTTAGGAGATAAAGTGAGGAGTGACAGCAATGTGTGTTTCAGAGTTGCAAAGCTCACTGTGCGCTGAAGATGATCTGCAAGGACTTTCCCTCCCTGCCCTTCGGAACTGGGAGCGGATTCCAAGCGCTCGTGCTCACCTGCCTCTGCTGCACTGGAAACGAGAGTGGAGACCAGAAACGCTGGATTCAAATGCACTTTTAGGAGCTACAATGAGGAGTGACAACAGTGTGTGTGTCAAAGTTGTAAAGCTCAGTGTGTTGAAGAAGCACAAGAGCAGCCTTCAGGCCTGTCTCTTCCACTGCCTTACAGATTGCAGACATCCCTGCTCACTCTGCTGCTCAGCAGAGTGCTGGCAACGGAGTTCTGGGATTGAAATGGTCTTTTAGGAGAAAGAGTGAAGAGTGACAGCAATGTTTGTGTCACAGTTTAAAGCTCACTGTGTGCTAAACATGATCAGGAGGAGCTTTTTTGCAAGGCTCTTCTGCTGTTTTAGCCCAGTCTAAACATTCCTGCTCTACTCTCTCTGTTGCTGCTCAGCAGAGAGTGGGCACAGAGATGTTGGAATCAATTGGTCTTTCAGGCAAGAAAAGGAGGAGTGACAGCAATGTGTGTTTCAGAATTGTAAAGCTCACTGTGCGCTGAAGATGCCCTGCAGGAGTTTCCCTGCTGGCCCTTTGTCTGTGGGATTAGAGTCCAAGCGCTGCTCCTCCCCTGTCACAACTCCTCTTGAAACGAGAGAGCGCACCAGAAACTTTGGATTCAAATGCACTTTTAGGAGATAAAGTGAGGAGTGACAGCAATGTTTGTGTCACAGTTTAAAGCTCATTGTGTGCAAAACATGATCAAGCAGGAGATTTTTTTCAAGGCTCTTCTGCTGTTTTAGGCAGGTCTAAAAATTCCTGCTCTACTCTCTCTGTTGCTGCTCAGCAGAGAGCGGGCACAGAGATGGTGGATTCAGCTGGTCTTTCAGGCAAAAAGGGAGGAGTGACAGCAATGTGTGTTGCAGAGTTGCAAAGCTCGCTGTGCGCTGAAGATGATCAGTGGGAACTTTCTGGACTGTCTCTTCTGCTCTTTTAGCATTGGCTAAAGGTTCCTGCTCTACTCTCTCTGCTTCTGCCCAGCAGAGAAAGGGCACAGAGATTTTGGATTCAATTGGACTTTGAGGTAGGAAAGTGCGGAGCGAGAGCAATATATGTGTCACAGTTGCAAAGCTGACTGCGTGCTGAAGATGCCCTGCCGGAGCTTTCACTCCGGGCTCTTCGGCTGTGGGAGCAGAGGCCAAGAGATCGTGTTCACCTGTCACTGCTGCTGTTCAAACGAGAGAGGGCGGGAGAGACCATGGATTCAAACGGATTATTAGGAGATGAAGTGAGGAGTGACAGCAATGTGTGTTTCAGAGTTGCAAAGCTCACTGTGCGCTGAAGATGATCTGCAAGGACTTTCCCTCCCTGCCCTTCGGAACTGGGAGCGGATTCCAAGCGCTCGTGCTCACCTTCCTCTGCTGCTCTTGAAACGAGAGTGGAGACCAGAAACGCTGGATTCAAATGCACTTTTAGGAGCTACAATGAGGAGTGACAACAGTGTGTGTGTCACAGTTGTAAAGCTCAGTGTGTTGAAGAAGCACAAGAGCAGCCTTCAGGCCTGTCTCTTCCACTGCCTTACAGATTGCAGACATTCCTGCTCACTCTGCTGCTCAGCAGAGTGCTGGCAACGGAGTTCTTGGATTGAAATGGTCTTTTAGGAGAAAGAGTGAAGAGTGACAGCAATGTTTGTGTCACAGTTTAAAGCTCACTGTGTGCTAAACATGATCAGGAGGAGCTTTTTTGCAAGGCTCTTCTGCTGTTTTAGCCCAATCTAAACATTCCTTCTCTCTGTTGCTGCTCAGCAGAGAGTGGGCACAGAGATGTTGGAATCAATTGGTCTTCCAGGCAGGAAAAGGAGTTACAGCAATGTGTGTTGCAGAATTGCAAAGCTCACTGTGTGCTGAAGATGCCCTGCAGGAGTTTCCCTGCTGGCCCTTCGTCTGTGGGATTAGAGTCCAAGCGCTGCTCCTCCCCTGTCACAACTCCTCTCGAAACGTGAGAGCGCACCAGAAACTTTGGATTCAAATGCACTTTTAGGAGATAAAGTGAGGAGTGACAGCAATGTTTGTGTCACAGTTTAAAGCTCACTGTGTGCAAAACATGATCAAGCAGGAGATTTTTTGCAAGGCTCTTCTGCTGTTTTAGCCCAGGCTAAACATTCCTGCTCTACTCTCTCTGTTGCTGCTCAGCAGAGAGCGGGCACAGAGGTGTTGGAATCAATTGGTCTTTCAGGCAGGAAAAGAAGAGACAGCAATGTGTGTTGCAGAGTTGCAAAGCTCACTGTGTGCTGAAGATGATCAGTGGGAACTTTCTGGACTGTCTCTTCTGCTGTTTCAGCAGAGTCCAAACGTAAGTGCTATATTCTGCTACTGCTCACAAAGAGCAAGCACAGGAGATGTATTATTCAATTGGACTTTCAGGTAGGAAAGTGAGAGGTGACAGCAATATGTGTTTCAGAGTTGTGAATCTCAATGTGTGCTGAAGATGCCCAGCAGTAGTTTCCATGCTGGCCCTTCGGCTGTGAAATTAGAATCCAAGCGCTCGTCCTCCCCTGTCACAACTGCTCTCGAAGCGAGAGAGCGCACCAGAAACGTTGGCTTGAAATGCACTTTTAGGAGATAAAGTGAGGAGTGACAGCAATGTGTGTTTCAGAGTTGCAAAGCTCACTGTGCGCTGAAGATGATCTGCAAGGACTTTCCCTCCCTGCCCTTCGGAACTGGGAGCGGATTCCAAGCGCTCGTGCTCACCTGCCTCTGCTGCACTGGAAACGAGAGTGGAGACCAGAAACGCTGGATTCAAATGCACTTTTAGGAGCTACAATGAGGAGTGACAACAGTGTGTGTGTCAAAGTTGTAAAGCTCAGTGTGTTGAAGAAGCACAAGAGCAGCCTTCAGGCCTGTCTCTTCCACTGCCTTACAGATTGCAGACATCCCTGCTCACTCTGCTGCTCAGCAGAGTGCTGGCAACGGAGTTCTGGGATTGAAATGGTCTTTTAGGAGAAAGAGTGAAGAGTGACACCAATGTTTGTGTCACAGTTTAAAGCTCACTGTGTGCTAAACATGATCAGGAGGAGCTTTTTTGCAAGGCTCTTCTGCTGTTTTAGCCCAGTCTAAACATTCCTGCTCTACTCTCTCTGTTGCTGCTCAGCAGAGAGTGGGCACAGAGATGTTGGAATCAATTGGTCTTTCAGGCAAGAAAAGGAGGAGTGACAGCAATGTGTGTTTCAGAATTGTAAAGCTCACTGTGCGCTGAAGATGCCCTGCAGGAGTTTCCCTGCTGGCCCTTTGTCTGTGGGATTAGAGTCCAAGCGCTGCTCCTCCCCTGTCACAACTCCTCTTGAAACGAGAGAGCGCACCAGAAACTTTGGATTCAAATGCACTTTTAGGAGATAAAGTGAGGAGTGACAGCAATGTTTGTGTCACAGTTTAAAGCTCACTGTGTGCAAAACATGATCAAGCAGGAGATTTTTTTCAAGGCTCTTCTGCTGTTTTAGGCAGGTCTAAAAATTCCTGCTCTACTCTCTCTGTTGCTGCTCAGCAGAGAGCGGGCACAGAGATGGTGGATTCAGCTGGTCTTTCAGGCAAAAAGGGAGGAGTGACAGCAATGTGTGTTGCAGAGTTGCAAAGCTCGCTGTGCGCTGAAGATGATCAGTGGGAACTTTCTGGACTGTCTCTTCTGCTCTTTTAGCATTGGCTAAAGGTTCCTGCTCTACTCTCTCTGCTTCTGCCCAGCAGAGAAAGGGCACAGAGATTTTGGATTCAATTGGACTTTGAGGTAGGAAAGTGCGGAGCGAGAGCAATATATGTGTCACAGTTGCAAAGCTGACTGCGTGCTGAAGATGCCCTGCCGGAGCTTTCACTCCGGGCTCTTCGGCTGTGGGAGCAGAGGCCAAGAGATCGTGTTCACCTGTCACTGCTGCTGTTCAAACGAGAGAGGGCGGGAGAGACCATGGATTCAAACGGATTATTAGGAGATGAAGTGAGGAGTGACAGCAATGTGTGTTTCAGAGTTGCAAAGCTCACTGTGCGCTGAAGATGATCTGCAAGGACTTTCCCTCCCTGCCCTTCGGAACTGGGAGCGGATTCCAAGCGCTCGTGCTCACCTTCCTCTGCTGCTCTTGAAACGAGAGTGGAGACCAGAAACGCTGGATTCAAATGCACTTTTAGGAGCTACAATGAGGAGTGACAACAGTGTGTGTGTCACAGTTGTAAAGCTCAGTGTGTTGAAGAAGCACAAGAGCAGCCTTCAGGCCTGTCTCTTCCACTGCCTTACAGATTGCAGACATTCCTGCTCACTCTGCTGCTCAGCAGAGTGCTGGCAACGGAGTTCTTGGATTGAAATGGTCTTTTAGGAGAAAGAGTGAAGAGTGACAGCAATGTTTGTGTCACAGTTTAAAGCTCACTGTGTGCTAAACATGATCAGGAGGAGCTTTTTTGCAAGGCTCTTCTGCTGTTTTAGCCCAATCTAAACATTCCTTCTCTCTGTTGCTGCTCAGCAGAGAGTGGGCACAGAGATGTTGGAATCAATTGGTCTTCCAGGCAGGAAAAGGAGTTACAGCAATGTGTGTTGCAGAATTGCAAAGCTCACTGTGTGCTGAAGATGCCCTGCAGGAGTTTCCCTGCTGGCCCTTCGTCTGTGGGATTAGAGTCCAAGCGCTGCTCCTCCCCTGTCACAACTCCTCTCGAAACGTGAGAGCGCACCAGAAACTTTGGATTCAAATGCACTTTTAGGAGATAAAGTGAGGAGTGACAGCAATGTTTGTGTCACAGTTTAAAGCTCACTGTGTGCAAAACATGATCAAGCAGGAGATTTTTTGCAAGGCTCTTCTGCTGTTTTAGCCCAGGCTAAAAATTCCTGCTCTACTCTCTCTGTTGCTGCTCAGCAGAGAGCGGGCACAGAGGTGTTGGAATCAATTGGTCTTTCAGGCAGGAAAAGAAGAGACAGCAATGTGTGTTGCAGAGTTGCAAAGCTCACTGTGTGCTGAAGATGATCAGTGGGAACTTTCTGGACTGTCTCTTCTGCTGTTTCAGCAGAGTCCAAACGTAAGTGCTATATTCTGCTACTGCTCACAAAGAGCAAGCACAGGAGATGTATTATTCAATTGGACTTTCAGGTAGGAAAGTGAGAGGTGACAGCAATATGTGTTTCAGAGTTGTGAATCTCAATGTGTGCTGAAGATGCCCAGCAGTAGTTTCCATGCTGGCCCTTCGGCTGTGAAATTAGAATCCAAGCGCTCGTCCTCCCCTGTCACAACTGCTCTCGAAGCGAGAGAGCGCACCAGAAACGTTGGCTTGAAATGCACTTTTAGGAGATAAAGTGAGGAGTGACAGCAATGTGTGTTTCAGAGTTGCAAAGCTCACTGTGCGCTGAAGATGATCTGCAAGGACTTTCCCTCCCTGCCCTTCGGAACTGGGAGCGGATTCCAAGCGCTCGTGCTCACCTGCCTCTGCTGCACTGGAAACGAGAGTGGAGACCAGAAACGCTGGATTCAAATGCACTTTTAGGAGCTACAATGAGGAGTGACAACAGTGTGTGTGTCAAAGTTGTAAAGCTCAGTGTGTTGAAGAAGCACAAGAGCAGCCTTCAGGCCTGTCTCTTCCACTGCCTTACAGATTGCAGACATCCCTGCTCACTCTGCTGCTCAGCAGAGTGCTGGCAACGGAGTTCTGGGATTGAAATGGTCTTTTAGGAGAAAGAGTGAAGAGTGACAGCAATGTTTGTGTCACAGTTTAAAGCTCACTGTGTGCTAAACATGATCAGGAGGAGCTTTTTTGCAAGGCTCTTCTGCTGTTTTAGCCCAGTCTAAACATTCCTGCTCTACTCTCTCTGTTGCTGCTCAGCAGAGAGTGGGCACAGAGATGTTGGAATCAATTGGTCTTCCAGGCAGGAAAAGGAGGAGTGACAGCAATGTGTGTTGCAGAATTGCAAAGCTCACTGTGTGCTGAAGATGCCCTGCAGGAGTTTCCCTGCTGGCCCTTCATCTGTGGGATTAGAGTCCAAGCGCTGCTCCTCCCCTGTCACAACTCCTCTCGAAACGAGAGAGCGCACCAGAAACTTTGGATTCAAATGCACTTTTAGGAGATAAAGTGAGGAGTGACAGCAATGTTTGTGTCACAGTTTAAAGCTCACTGTGTGCAAAACATGATCAAGCAGGAGATTTTTTTCAAGGCTCTTCTGCTGTTTTAGGCAGGTCTAAAAATTCCTGCTCTACTCTCTCTGTTGCTGCTCAGCAGAGAGCGGGCACAGAGATGGTGGATTCAGCTGGTCTTTCAGGCAAAAAGGGAGGAGTGACAGCAATGTGTGTTGCAGAGTTGCAAAGCTCGCTGTGCGCTGAAGATGATCAGTGGGAACTTTCTGGACTGTCTCTTCTGCTCTTTTAGCATTGGCTAAAGGTTCCTGCTCTACTCTCTCTGCTTCTGCCCAGCAGAGAAAGGGCACAGAGATTTTGGATTCAATTGGACTTTGAGGTAGGAAAGTGCGGAGCGAGAGCAATATATGTGTCACAGTTGCAAAGCTGACTGCGTGCTGAAGATGCCCTGCCGGAGCTTTCACTCCGGGCTCTTCGGCTGTGGGAGCAGAGGCCAAGAGATCGTGTTCACCTGTCACTGCTGCTGTTCAAACGAGAGAGGGCGGGAGAGACCATGGATTCAAACGGATTATTAGGAGATGAAGTGAGGAGTGACAGCAATGTGTGTTTCAGAGTTGCAAAGCTCACTGTGCGCTGAAGATGATCTGCAAGGACTTTCCCTCCCTGCCCTTCGGAACTGGGAGCGGATTCCAAGCGCTCGTGCTCACCTGCCTCTGCTGCACTGGAAACGAGAGTGGAGACCAGAAACGCTGGATTCAAATGCACTTTTAGGAGCTACAATGAGGAGTGACAACAGTGTGTGTGTCACAGTTGTAAAGCTCAGTGTGTTGAAGAAGCACAAGAGCAGCCTTCAGGCCTGTCTCTTCCACTGCCTTACAGATTGCAGACATCCCTGCTCACTCTGCTGCTCAGCAGAGTGCTGGCAACGGAGTTCTGGGATTGAAATGGTCTTTTAGGAGAAAGAGTGAAGAGTGACAGCAATGTTTGTGTCACAGTTTAAAGCTCACTGTGTGCTAAACATGATCAGGAGGAGCTTTTTTGCAAGGCTCTTCTGCTGTTTTAGCCCAGTCTAAACATTCCTGCTCTACTCTCTCTGTTGCTGCTCAGCAGAGAGTGGGCACAGAGATGTTGGAATCAATTGGTCTTCCAGGCAGGAAAAGGAGGAGTGACAGCAATGTGTGTTGCAGAATTGCAAAGCTCACTGTGTGCTGAAGATGCCCTGCAGGAGTTTCCTTGCTGGCCCTTCATCTGTGGGATTAGAGTCCAAGCGCTGCTCCTCCCCTGTCACAACTCCTCTCGAAACGAGAGAGCGCACCAGAAACTTTGGATTCAAATGCACTTTTAGGAGATAAAGTGAGGAGTGACAGCAATGTTTGTGTCACAGTTTAAAGCTCACTGTGTGCAAAACATGATCAAGCAGGAGATTTTTTTCAAGGCTCTTCTGCTGTTTTAGGCAGGTCTAAAAATTCCTGCTCTACTCTCTCTGTTGCTGCTCAGCAGAGAGCGGGCACAGAGATGGTGGATTCAGCTGGTCTTTCAGGCAAAAAGGGAGGAGTGACAGCAATGTGTGTTGCAGAGTTGCAAAGCTCGCTGTGCGCTGAAGATGATCAGTGGGAACTTTCTGGACTGTCTCTTCTGCTCTTTTAGCATTGGCTAAAGGTTCCTGCTCTACTCTCTCTGCTTCTGCCCAGCAGAGAAAGGGCACAGAGATTTTGGATTCAATTGGACTTTGAGGTAGGAAAGTGCGGAGCGAGAGCAATATATGTGTCACAGTTGCAAAGCTGACTGCGTGCTGAAGATGCCCTGCCGGAGCTTTCACTCCGGGCTCTTCGGCTGTGGGAGCAGAGGCCAAGAGATCGTGTTCACCTGTCACTGCTGCTGTTCAAACGAGAGAGGGCGGGAGAGACCATGGATTCAAACGGATTATTAGGAGATGAAGTGAGGAGTGACAGCAATGTGTGTTTCAGAGTTGCAAAGCTCACTGTGCGCTGAAGATGATCTGCAAGGACTTTCCCTCCCTGCCCTTCGGAACTGGGAGCGGATTCCAAGCGCTCGTGCTCACCTTCCTCTGCTGCTCTTGAAACGAGAGTGGAGACCAGAAACGCTGGATTCAAATGCACTTTTAGGAGCTACAATGAGGAGTGCCAACAGTGTGTGTGTCACAGTTGTAAAGCTCAGTGTGTTGAAGAAGCACAAGAGCAGCCTTCAGGCCTGTCTCTTCCACTGCCTTACAGATTGCAGACATTCCTGCTCACTCTGCTGCTCAGCAGAGTGCTGGCAACGGAGTTCTTGGATTGAAATGGTCTTTTAGGAGAAAGAGTGAAGAGTGACAGCAATGTTTGTGTCACAGTTTAAAGCTCACTGTGTGCTAAACATGATCAGGAGGAGCTTTTTTGCAAGGCTCTTCTGCTGTTTTAGCCCAATCTAAACATTCCTTCTCTCTGTTGCTGCTCAGCAGAGAGTGGGCACAGAGATGTTGGAATCAATTGGTCTTCCAGGCAGGAAAAGGAGTTACAGCAATGTGTGTTGCAGAATTGCAAAGCTCACTGTGTGCTGAAGATGCCCTGCAGGAGTTTCCCTGCTGGCCCTTCGTCTGTGGGATTAGAGTCCAAGCGCTGCTCCTCCCCTGTCACAACTCCTCTCGAAACGTGAGAGCGCACCAGAAACTTTGGATTCAAATGCACTTTTAGGAGATAAAGTGAGGAGTGACAGCAATGTTTGTGTCACAGTTTAAAGCTCACTGTGTGCAAAACATGATCAAGCAGGAGATTTTTTGCAAGGCTCTTCTGCTGTTTTAGCCCAGGCTAAACATTCCTGCTCTACTCTCTCTGTTGCTGCTCAGCAGAGAGCGGGCACAGAGGTGTTGGAATCAATTGGTCTTTCAGGCAGGAAAAGAAGAGACAGCAATGTGTGTTGCAGAGTTGCAAAGCTCACTGTGTGCTGAAGATGATCAGTGGGAACTTTCTGGACTGTCTCTTCTGCTGTTTCAGCAGAGTCCAAACGTAAGTGCTATATTCTGCTACTGCTCACAAAGAGCAAGCACAGGAGATGTATTATTCAATTGGACTTTCAGGTAGGAAAGTGAGAGGTGACAGCAATATGTGTTTCAGAGTTGTGAATCTCAATGTGTGCTGAAGATGCCCAGCAGTAGTTTCCATGCTGGCCCTTCGGCTGTGAAATTAGAATCCAAGCGCTCGTCCTCCCCTGTCACAACTGCTCTCGAAGCGAGAGAGCGCACCAGAAACGTTGGCTTGAAATGCACTTTTAGGAGATAAAGTGAGGAGTGACAGCAATGTGTGTTTCAGAGTTGCAAAGCTCACTGTGCGCTGAAGATGATCTGCAAGGACTTTCCCTCCCTGCCCTTCGGAACTGGGAGCGGATTCCAAGCGCTCGTGCTCACCTGCCTCTGCTGCACTGGAAACGAGAGTGGAGACCAGAAACGCTGGATTCAAATGCACTTTTAGGAGCTACAATGAGGAGTGACAACAGTGTGTGTGTCAAAGTTGTAAAGCTCAGTGTGTTGAAGAAGCACAAGAGCAGCCTTCAGGCCTGTCTCTTCCACTGCCTTACAGATTGCAGACATCCCTGCTCACTCTGCTGCTCAGCAGAGTGCTGGCAACGGAGTTCTGGGATTGAAATGGTCTTTTAGGAGAAAGAGTGAAGAGTGACAGCAATGTTTGTGTCACAGTTTAAAGCTCACTGTGTGCTAAACATGATCAGGAGGAGCTTTTTTGCAAGGCTCTTCTGCTGTTTTAGCCCAGTCTAAACATTCCTGCTCTACTCTCTCTGTTGCTGCTCAGCAGAGAGTGGGCACAGAGATGTTGGAATCAATTGGTCTTTCAGGCAAGAAAAGGAGGAGTGACAGCAATGTGTGTTTCAGAATTGTAAAGCTCACTGTGCGCTGAAGATGCCCTGCAGGAGTTTCCCTGCTGGCCCTTCGTCTGTGGGATTAGAGTCCAAGCGCTGCTCCTCCCCTGTCACAACTCCTCTCGAAACGAGAGAGCGCACCAGAAACTTTGGATTCAAATGCACTTTTAGGAGATAAAGTGAGGAGTGACAGCAATGTTTGTGTCACAGTTTAAAGCTCACTGTGTGCAAAACATGATCAAGCAGGAGATTTTTTTCAAGGCTCTTCTGCTGTTTTAGGCAGGTCTAAAAATTCCTGCTCTACTCTCTCTGTTGCTGCTCAGCAGAGAGCGGGCACAGAGATGGTGGATTCAGCTGGTCTTTCAGGCAAAAAGGGAGGAGTGACAGCAATGTGTGTTGCAGAGTTGCAAAGCTCGCTGTGCGCTGAAGATGATCAGTGGGAACTTTCTGGACTGTCTCTTCTGCTCTTTTAGCATTGGCTAAAGGTTCCTGCTCTACTCTCTCTGCTTCTGCCCAGCAGAGAAAGGGCACAGAGATTTTGGATTCAATTGGACTTTGAGGTAGGAAAGTGCGGAGCGAGAGCAATATATGTGTCACAGTTGCAAAGCTGACTGCGTGCTGAAGATGCCCTGCCGGAGCTTTCACTCCGGGCTCTTCGGCTGTGGGAGCAGAGGCCAAGAGATCGTGTTCACCTGTCACTGCTGCTGTTCAAACGAGAGAGGGCGGGAGAGACCATGGATTCAAACGGATTATTAGGAGATGAAGTGAGGAGTGACAGCAATGTGTGTTTCAGAGTTGCAAAGCTCACTGTGCGCTGAAGATGATCTGCAAGGACTTTCCCTCCCTGCCCTTCGGAACTGGGAGCGGATTCCAAGCGCTCGTGCTCACCTTCCTCTGCTGCTCTTGAAACGAGAGTGGAGACCAGAAACGCTGGATTCAAATGCACTTTTAGGAGCTACAATGAGGAGTGACAACAGTGTGTGTGTCACAGTTGTAAAGCTCAGTGTGTTGAAGAAGCACAAGAGCAGCCTTCAGGCCTGTCTCTTCCACTGCCTTACAGATTGCAGACATCCCTGCTCACTCTGCTGCTCAGCAGAGTGCTGGCAACGGAGTTCTTGGATTGAAATGGTCTTTTAGGAGAAAGAGTGAAGAGTGACAGCAATGTTTGTGTCACAGTTTAAAGCTCACTGTGTGCTAAACATGATCAGGAGGAGCTTTTTTGCAAGGCTCTTCTGCTGTTTTAGCCCAGTCTAAACATTCCTGCTCTACTCTCTCTGTTGCTGCTCAGCAGAGAGTGGGCACAGAGATGTTGGAATCAATTGGTCTTCCAGGCAGGAAAAGGAGGAGTGACAGCAATGTGTGTTGCAGAATTGTAAAGCTCACTGTGCGCTGAAGATGCCCTGCAGGAGTTTCCCTGCTGGCCCTTTGTCTGTGGGATTAGAGTCCAAGCGCTGCTCCTCCCCTGTCACAACTCCTCTCGAAACGAGAGAGCGCACCAGAAACTTTGGATTCAAATGCACTTTTAGGAGATAAAGTGAGGAGTGACAGCAATGTTTGTGTCACAGTTTAAAGCTCACTGTGTGCAAAACATGATCAAGCAGGAGATTTTTTTCAAGGCTCTTCTGCTGTTTTAGGCAGGTCTAAAAATTCCTGCTCTACTCTCTCTGTTGCTGCTCAGCAGAGAGCGGGCACAGAGATGGTGGATTCAGCTGGTCTTTCAGGCAAAAAGGGAGGAGTGACAGCAATGTGTGTTGCAGAGTTGCAAAGCTCGCTGTGCGCTGAAGATGATCAGTGGGAACTTTCTGGACTGTCTCTTCTGCTCTTTTAGCATTGGCTAAAGGTTCCTGCTCTACTCTCTCTGCTTCTGCCCAGCAGAGAAAGGGCACAGAGATTTTGGATTCAATTGGACTTTGAGGTAGGAAAGTGCGGAGCGAGAGCAATATATGTGTCACAGTTGCAAAGCTGACTGCGTGCTGAAGATGCCCTGCCGGAGCTTTCACTCCGGGCTCTTCGGCTGTGGGAGCAGAGGCCAAGAGATCGTGTTCACCTGTCACTGCTGCTGTTCAAACGAGAGAGGGCGGGAGAGACCATGGATTCAAACGGATTATTAGGAGATGAAGTGAGGAGTGACAGCAATGTGTGTTTCAGAGTTGCAAAGCTCACTGTGCGCTGAAGATGATCTGCAAGGACTTTCCCTCCCTGCCCTTCGGAACTGGGAGCGGATTCCAAGCGCTCGTGCTCACCTTCCTCTGCTGCTCTTGAAACGAGAGTGGAGACCAGAAACGCTGGATTCAAATGCACTTTTAGGAGCTACAATGAGGAGTGCCAACAGTGTGTGTGTCACAGTTGTAAAGCTCAGTGTGTTGAAGAAGCACAAGAGCAGCCTTCAGGCCTGTCTCTTCCACTGCCTTACAGATTGCAGACATTCCTGCTCACTCTGCTGCTCAGCAGAGTGCTGGCAACGGAGTTCTTGGATTGAAATGGTCTTTTAGGAGAAAGAGTGAAGAGTGACAGCAATGTTTGTGTCACAGTTTAAAGCTCACTGTGTGCTAAACATGATCAGGAGGAGCTTTTTTGCAAGGCTCTTCTGCTGTTTTAGCCCAATCTAAACATTCCTTCTCTCTGTTGCTGCTCAGCAGAGAGTGGGCACAGAGATGTTGGAATCAATTGGTCTTCCAGGCAGGAAAAGGAGTTACAGCAATGTGTGTTGCAGAATTGCAAAGCTCACTGTGTGCTGAAGATGCCCTGCAGGAGTTTCCCTGCTGGCCCTTCGTCTGTGGGATTAGAGTCCAAGCGCTGCTCCTCCCCTGTCACAACTCCTCTCGAAACGTGAGAGCGCACCAGAAACTTTGGATTCAAATGCACTTTTAGGAGATAAAGTGAGGAGTGACAGCAATGTTTGTGTCACAGTTTAAAGCTCACTGTGTGCAAAACATGATCAAGCAGGAGATTTTTTGCAAGGCTCTTCTGCTGTTTTAGCCCAGGCTAAACATTCCTGCTCTACTCTCTCTGTTGCTGCTCAGCAGAGAGCGGGCACAGAGGTGTTGGAATCAATTGGTCTTTCAGGCAGGAAAAGAAGAGACAGCAATGTGTGTTGCAGAGTTGCAAAGCTCACTGTGTGCTGAAGATGATCAGTGGGAACTTTCTGGACTGTCTCTTCTGCTGTTTCAGCAGAGTCCAAACGTAAGTGCTATATTCTGCTACTGCTCACAAAGAGCAAGCACAGGAGATGTATTATTCAATTGGACTTTCAGGTAGGAAAGTGAGAGGTGACAGCAATATGTGTTTCAGAGTTGTGACTCTCAATGTGTGCTGAAGATGCCCAGCAGTAGTTTCCATGCTGGCCCTTCGGCTGTGAAATTAGAATCCAAGCGCTCGTCCTCCCCTGTCACAACTGCTCTCGAAGCGAGAGAGCGCACCAGAAACGTTGGCTTGAAATGCACTTTTAGGAGATAAAGTGAGGAGTGACAGCAATGTGTGTTTCAGAGTTGCAAAGCTCACTGTGCGCTGAAGATGATCTGCAAGGACTTTCCCTCCCTGCCCTTCGGAACTGGGAGCGGATTCCAAGCGCTCGTGCTCACCTGCCTCTGCTGCACTGGAAACGAGAGTGGAGACCAGAAACGCTGGATTCAAATGCACTTTTAGGAGCTACAATGAGGAGTGACAACAGTGTGTGTGTCAAAGTTGTAAAGCTCAGTGTGTTGAAGAAGCACAAGAGCAGCCTTCAGGCCTGTGTCTTCCACTGCCTTACAGATTGCAGACATCCCTGCTCACTCTGCTGCTCAGCAGAGTGCTGGCAACGGAGTTCTGGGATTGAAATGGTCTTTTAGGAGAAAGAGTGAAGAGTGACAGCAATGTTTGTGTCACAGTTTAAAGCTCACTGTGTGCTAAACATGATCAGGAGGAGCTTTTTTGCAAGGCTCTTCTGCTGTTTTAGCCCAGTCTAAACATTCCTGCTCTACTCTCTCTGTTGCTGCTCAGCAGAGAGTGGGCACAGAGATGTTGGAATCAATTGGTCTTTCAGGCAAGAAAAGGAGGAGTGACAGCAATGTGTGTTTCAGAATTGTAAAGCTCACTGTGCGCTGAAGATGCCCTGCAGGAGTTTCCCTGCTGGCCCTTCGTCTGTGGGATTAGAGTCCAAGCGCTGCTCCTCCCCTGTCACAACTCCTCTCGAAACGAGAGAGCGCACCAGAAACTTTGGATTCAAATGCACTTTTAGGAGATAAAGTGAGGAGTGACAGCAATGTTTGTGTCACAGTTTAAAGCTCACTGTGTGCAAAACATGATCAAGCAGGAGATTTTTTTCAAGGCTCTTCTGCTGTTTTAGGCAGGTCTAAAAATTCCTGCTCTACTCTCTCTGTTGCTGCTCAGCAGAGAGCGGGCACAGAGATGGTGGATTCAGCTGGTCTTTCAGGCAAAAAGGGAGGAGTGACAGCAATGTGTGTTGCAGAGTTGCAAAGCTCGCTGTGCGCTGAAGATGATCAGTGGGAACTTTCTGGACTGTCTCTTCTGCTCTTTTAGCATTGGCTAAAGGTTCCTGCTCTACTCTCTCTGCTTCTGCCCAGCAGAGAAAGGGCACAGAGATTTTGGATTCAATTGGACTTTGAGGTAGGAAAGTGCGGAGCGAGAGCAATATATGTGTCACAGTTGCAAAGCTGACTGCGTGCTGAAGATGCCCTGCCGGAGCTTTCACTCCGGGCTCTTCGGCTGTGGGAGCAGAGGCCAAGAGATCGTGTTCACCTGTCACTGCTGCTGTTCAAACGAGAGAGGGCGGGAGAGACCATGGATTCAAACGGATTATTAGGAGATGAAGTGAGGAGTGACAGCAATGTGTGTTTCAGAGTTGCAAAGCTCACTGTGCGCTGAAGATGATCTGCAAGGACTTTCCCTCCCTGCCCTTCGGAACTGGGAGCGGATTCCAAGCGCTCGTGCTCACCTTCCTCTGCTGCTCTTGAAACGAGAGTGGAGACCAGAAACGCTGGATTCAAATGCACTTTTAGGAGCTACAATGAGGAGTGACAACAGTGTGTGTGTCACAGTTGTAAAGCTCAGTGTGTTGAAGAAGCACAAGAGCAGCCTTCAGGCCTGTCTCTTCCACTGCCTTACAGATTGCAGACATTCCTGCTCACTCTGCTGCTCAGCAGAGTGCTGGCAACGGAGTTCTTGGATTGAAATGGTCTTTTAGGAGAAAGAGTGAAGAGTGACAGCAATGTTTGTGTCACAGTTTAAAGCTCACTGTGTGCTAAACATGATCAGGAGGAGCTTTTTTGCAAGGCTCTTCTGCTGTTTTAGCCCAATCTAAACATTCCTTCTCTCTGTTGCTGCTCAGCAGAGAGTGGGCACAGAGATGTTGGAATCAATTGGTCTTCCAGGCAGGAAAAGGAGTTACAGCAATGTGTGTTGCAGAATTGCAAAGCTCACTGTGTGCTGAAGATGCCCTGCAGGAGTTTCCCTGCTGGCCCTTCGTCTGTGGGATTAGAGTCCAAGCGCTGCTCCTCCCCTGTCACAACTCCTCTCGAAACGTGAGAGCGCACCAGAAACTTTGGATTCAAATGCACTTTTAGGAGATAAAGTGAGGAGTGACAGCAATGTTTGTGTCACAGTTTAAAGCTCACTGTGTGCAAAACATGATCAAGCAGGAGATTTTTTGCAAGGCTCTTCTGCTGTTTTAGCCCAGGCTAAACATTCCTGCTCTACTCTCTCTGTTGCTGCTCAGCAGAGAGCGGGCACAGAGGTGTTGGAATCAATTGGTCTTTCTGGCAGGAAAAGAAGAGACAGCAATGTGTGTTGCAGAGTTGCAAAGCTCACTGTGTGCTGAAGATGATCAGTGGGAACTTTCTGGACTGTCTCTTCTGCTGTTTCAGCAGAGTCCAGACGTAAGTGCTATATTCTGCTACTGCTCACAAAGAGCAAGCACAGGAGATGTATTATTCAATTGGACTTTCAGGTAGGAAAGTGAGAGGTGACAGCAATATGTGTTTCAGAGTTGCGAATCTCAATGTGTGCTGAAGATGCCCAGCAGTAGTTTCCATGCTGGCCCTTCGGCTGTGAAATTAGAATCCAAGCGCTCGTCCTCCCCTGTCACAACTGCTCTCGAAGCGAGAGAGCGCACCAGAAACGTTGGCTTGAAATGCACTTTTAGGAGATAAAGTGAGGAGTGACAGCAATGTGTGTTTCAGAGTTGCAAAGCTCACTGTGCGCTGAAGATGATCTGCAAGGACTTTCCCTCCCTGCCCTTCGGAACTGGGAGCGGATTCCAAGCGCTCGTGCTCACCTGCCTCTGCTGCACTGGAAACGAGAGTGGAGACCAGAAACGCTGGATTCAAATGCACTTTTAGGAGCTACAATGAGGAGTGACAACAGTGTGTGTGTCAAAGTTGTAAAGCTCAGTGTGTTGAAGAAGCACAAGAGCAGCCTTCAGGCCTGTCTCTTCCACTGCCTTACAGATTGCAGACATCCCTGCTCACTCTGCTGCTCAGCAGAGTGCTGGCAACGGAGTTCTTGGATTGAAATGGTCTTTTAGGAGAAAGAGTGAAGAGTGACACCAATGTTTGTGTCACAGTTTAAAGCTCACTGTGTGCTAAACATGATCAGGAGGAGCTTTTTTGCAAGGCTCTTCTGCTGTTTTAGCCCAGTCTAAACATTCCTGCTCTACTCTCTCTGTTGCTGCTCAGCAGAGAGTGGGCACAGAGATGTTGGAATCAATTGGTCTTTCAGGCAAGAAAAGGAGGAGTGACAGCAATGTGTGTTTCAGAATTGTAAAGCTCACTGTGCGCTGAAGATGCCCTGCAGGAGTTTCCCTGCTGGCCCTTCATCTGTGGGATTAGAGTCCAAGCGCTGCTCCTCCCCTGTCACAACTCCTCTCGAAACGAGAGAGCGCACCAGAAACTTTGGATTCAAATGCACTTTTAGGAGATAAAGTGAGGAGTGACAGCAATGTTTGTGTCACAGTTTAAAGCTCACTGTGTGCAAAACATGATCAAGCAGGAGATTTTTTGCAAGGCTCTTCTGCTGTTTTAGGCAGGTCTAAAAATTCCTGCTCTACTCTCTCTGTTGCTGCTCAGCAGAGAGCGGGCACAGAGATGGTGGATTCAGCTGGTCTTTCAGGCAAAAAGGGAGGAGTGACAGCAATGTGTGTTGCAGAGTTGCAAAGCTCGCTGTGCGCTGAAGATGATCAGTGGGAACTTTCTGGACTGTCTCTTCTGCTCTTTTAGCATTGGCTAAAGGTTCCTGCTCTACTCTCTCTGCTTCTGCCCAGCAGAGAAAGGGCACAGAGATTTTGGATTCAATTGGACTTTGAGGTAGGAAAGTGCGGAGCGAGAGCAATATATGTGTCACAGTTGCAAAGCTGACTGCGTGCTGAAGATGCCCTGCCGGAGCTTTCACTCCGGGCTCTTCGGCTGTGGGAGCAGAGGCCAAGAGATCGTGTTCACCTGTCACTGCTGCTGTTCAAACGAGAGAGGGCGGGAGAGACCATGGATTCAAACGGATTATTAGGAGATGAAGTGAGGAGTGACAGCAATGTGTGTTTCAGAGTTGCAAAGCTCACTGTGCGCTGAAGATGATCTGCAAGGACTTTCCCTCCCTGCCCTTCGGAACTGGGAGCGGATTCCAAGCGCTCGTGCTCACCTTCCTCTGCTGCTCTTGAAACGAGAGTGGAGACCAGAAACGCTGGATTCAAATGCACTTTTAGGAGCTACAATGAGGAGTGACAACAGTGTGTGTGTCACAGTTGTAAAGCTCAGTGTGTTGAAGAAGCACAAGAGCAGCCTTCAGGCCTGTCTCTTCCACTGCCTTACAGATTGCAGACATTACTGCTCACTCTGCTGCTCAGCAGAGTGCTGGCAACGGAGTTCTTGGATTGAAATGGTCTTTTAGGAGAAAGAGTGAAGAGTGACAGCAATGTTTGTGTCACAGTTTAAAGCTCACTGTGTGCTAAACATGATCAGGAGGAGCTTTTTTGCAAGGCTCTTCTGCTGTTTTAGCCCAATCTAAACATTCCTTCTCTCTGTTGCTGCTCAGCAGAGAGTGGGCACAGAGATGTTGGAATCAATTGGTCTTCCAGGCAGGAAAAGGAGTTACAGCAATGTGTGTTGCAGAATTGCAAAGCTCACTGTGTGCTGAAGATGCCCTGCAGGAGTTTCCCTGCTGGCCCTTCGTCTGTGGGATTAGAGTCCAAGCGCTGCTCCTCCCCTGTCACAACTCCTCTCGAAACGTGAGAGCGCACCAGAAACTTTGGATTCAAATGCACTTTTAGGAGATAAAGTGAGGAGTGACAGCAATGTTTGTGTCACAGTTTAAAGCTCACTGTGTGCAAAACATGATCAAGCAGGAGATTTTTTGCAAGGCTCTTCTGCTGTTTTAGCCCAGGCTAAACATTCCTGCTCTACTCTCTCTGTTGCTGCTCAGCAGAGAGCGGGCACAGAGGTGTTGGAATCAATTGGTCTTTCAGGCAGGAAAAGAAGAGACAGCAATGTGTGTTGCAGAGTTGCAAAGCTCACTGTGTGCTGAAGATGATCAGTGGGAACTTTCTGGACTGTCTCTTCTGCTGTTTCAGCAGAGTCCAAACGTAAGTGCTATATTCTGCTACTGCTCACAAAGAGCAAGCACAGGAGATGTATTATTCAATTGGACTTTCAGGTAGGAAAGTGAGAGGTGACAGCAATATGTGTTTCAGAGTTGTGAATCTCAATGTGTGCTGAAGATGCCCAGCAGTAGTTTCCATGCTGGCCCTTCGGCTGTGAAATTAGAATCCAAGCGCTCGTCCTCCCCTGTCACAACTGCTCTCGAAGCGAGAGAGCGCACCAGAAACGTTGGCTTGAAATGCACTTTTAGGAGATAAAGTGAGGAGTGACAGCAATGTGTGTTTCAGAGTTGCAAAGCTCACTGTGCGCTGAAGATGATCTGCAAGGACTTTCCCTCCCTGCCCTTCGGAACTGGGAGCGGATTCCAAGCGCTCGTGCTCACCTGCCTCTGCTGCACTGGAAACGAGAGTGGAGACCAGAAACGCTGGATTCAAATGCACTTTTAGGAGCTACAATGAGGAGTGACAACAGTGTGTGTGTCACAGTTGTAAAGCTCAGTGTGTTGAAGAAGCACAAGAGCAGCCTTCAGGCCTGTCTCTTCCACTGCCTTACAGATTGCAGACATCCCTGCTCACTCTGCTGCTCAGCAGAGTGCTGGCAACGGAGTTCTGGGATTGAAATGGTCTTTTAGGAGAAAGAGTGAAGAGTGACACCAATGTTTGTGTCACAGTTTAAAGCTCACTGTGTGCTAAACATGATCAGGAGGAGCTTTTTTGCAAGGCTCTTCTGCTGTTTTAGCCCAGTCTAAACATTCCTGCTCTACTCTCTCTGTTGCTGCTCAGCAGAGAGTGGGCACAGAGATGTTGGAATCAATTGGTCTTTCAGGCAAGAAAAGGAGGAGTGACAGCAATGTGTGTTTCAGAATTGTAAAGCTCACTGTGCGCTGAAGATGCCCTGCAGGAGTTTCCCTGCTGGCCCTTCGTCTGTGGGATTACAGTCCAAGCGCTGCTCCTCCCCTGTCACAACTCCTCTCGAAACGAGAGAGCGCACCAGAAACTTTGGATTCAAATGCACTTTTAGGAGATAAAGTGAGGAGTGACAGCAATGTTTGTGTCACAGTTTAAAGCTCACTGTGTGCAAAACATGATCAAGCAGGAGATTTTTTTCAAGGCTCTTCTGCTGTTTTAGGCAGGTCTAAAAATTCCTGTTCTACTCTCTCTGTTGCTGCTCAGCAGAGAGCGGGCACAGAGATGGTGGATTCAGCTGGTCTTTCAGGCAAAAAGGGAGGAGTGACAGCAATGTGTGTTGCAGAGTTGCAAAGCTCGCTGTGCGCTGAAGATGATCAGTGGGAACTTTCTGGACTGTCTCTTCTGCTCTTTTAGCATTGGCTAAAGGTTCCTGCTCTACTCTCTCTGCTTCTGCCCAGCAGAGAAAGGGCACAGAGATTTTGGATTCAATTGGACTTTGAGGTAGGAAAGTGCGGAGCGAGAGCAATATATGTGTCACAGTTGCAAAGCTGACTGCGTGCTGAAGATGCCCTGCCGGAGCTTTCACTCCGGGCTCTTCGGCTGTGGGAGCAGAGGCCAAGAGATCGTGTTCACCTGTCACTGCTGCTGTTCAAACGAGAGAGGGCGGGAGAGACCATGGATTCAAACGGATTATTAGGAGATGAAGTGAGGAGTGACAGCAATGTGTGTTTCAGAGTTGCAAAGCTCACTGTGCGCTGAAGATGATCTGCAAGGACTTTCCCTCCCTGCCCTTCGGAACTGGGAGCGGATTCCAAGCGCTCGTGCTCACCTTCCTCTGCTGCTCTTGAAACGAGAGTGGAGACCAGAAACGCTGGATTCAAATGCACTTTTAGGAGCTACAATGAGGAGTGCCAACAGTGTGTGTGTCACAGTTGTAAAGCTCAGTGTGTTGAAGAAGCACAAGAGCAGCCTTCAGGCCTGTCTCTTCCACTGCCTTACAGATTGCAGACATTCCTGCTCACTCTGCTGCTCAGCAGAGTGCTGGCAACGGAGTTCTTGGATTGAAATGGTCTTTTAGGAGAAAGAGTGAAGAGTGACAGCAATGTTTGTGTCACAGTTTAAAGCTCACTGTGTGCTAAACATGATCAGGAGGAGCTTTTTTGCAAGGCTCTTCTGCTGTTTTAGCCCAGTCTAAACATTCCTGCTCTACTCTCTCTGTTGCTGCTCAGCAGAGAGTGGGCACAGAGATGTTGGAATCAATTGGTCTTTCAGGCAAGAAAAGGAGGAGTGACAGCAATGTGTGTTTCAGAATTGTAAAGCTCACTGTGCGCTGAAGATGCCCTGCAGGAGTTTCCCTGCTGGCCCTTCGTCTGTGGGATTACAGTCCAAGCGCTGCTCCTCCCCTGTCACAACTCCTCTCGAAACGAGAGAGCGCACCAGAAACTTTGGATTCAAATGCACTTTTAGGAGATAAAGTGAGGAGTGACAGCAATGTTTGTGTCACAGTTTAAAGCTCACTGTGTGCAAAACATGATCAAGCAGGAGATTTTTTTCAAGGCTCTTCTGCTGTTTTAGGCAGGTCTAAAAATTCCTGCTCTACTCTCTCTGTTGCTGCTCAGCAGAGAGCGGGCACAGAGATGGTGGATTCAGCTGGTCTTTCAGGCAAAAAGGGAGGAGTGACAGCAATGTGTGTTGCAGAGTTGCAAAGCTCGCTGTGCGCTGAAGATGATCAGTGGGAACTTTCTGGACTGTCTCTTCTGCTCTTTTAGCATTGGCTAAAGGTTCCTGCTCTACTCTCTCTGCTTCTGCCCAGCAGAGAAAGGGCACAGAGATTTTGGATTCAATTGGACTTTGAGGTAGGAAAGTGCGGAGCGAGAGCAATATATGTGTCACAGTTGCAAAGCTGACTGCGTGCTGAAGATGCCCTGCCGGAGCTTTCACTCCGGGCTCTTCGGCTGTGGGAGCAGAGGCCAAGAGATCGTGTTCACCTGTCACTGCTGCTGTTCAAACGAGAGAGGGCGGGAGAGACCATGGATTCAAACGGATTATTAGGAGATGAAGTGAGGAGTGACAGCAATGTGTGTTTCAGAGTTGCAAAGCTCACTGTGCGCTGAAGATGATCTGCAAGGACTTTCCCTCCCTGCCCTTCGGAACTGGGAGCGGATTCCAAGCGCTCGTGCTCACCTTCCTCTGCTGCTCTTGAAACGAGAGTGGAGACCAGAAACGCTGGATTCAAATGCACTTTTAGGAGCTACAATGAGGAGTGACAACAGTGTGTGTGTCACAGTTGTAAAGCTCAGTGTGTTGAAGAAGCACAAGAGCAGCCTTCAGGCCTGTCTCTTCCACTGCCTTACAGATTGCAGACATTCCTGCTCACTCTGCTGCTCAGCAGAGTGCTGGCAACGGAGTTCTTGGATTGAAATGGTCTTTTAGGAGAAAGAGTGAAGAGTGACAGCAATGTTTGTGTCACAGTTTAAAGCTCACTGTGTGCTAAACATGATCAGGAGGAGCTTTTTTGCAAGGCTCTTCTGCTGTTTTAGCCCAATCTAAACATTCCTTCTCTCTGTTGCTGCTCAGCAGAGAGTGGGCACAGAGATGTTGGAATCAATTGGTCTTCCAGGCAGGAAAAGGAGTTACAGCAATGTGTGTTGCAGAATTGCAAAGCTCACTGTGTGCTGAAGATGCCCTGCAGGAGTTTCCCTGCTGGCCCTTCGTCTGTGGGATTAGAGTCCAAGCGCTGCTCCTCCCCTGTCACAACTCCTCTCGAAACGTGAGAGCGCACCAGAAACTTTGGATTCAAATGCACTTTTAGGAGATAAAGTGAGGAGTGACAGCAATGTTTGTGTCACAGTTTAAAGCTCACTGTGTGCAAAACATGATCAAGCAGGAGTTTTTTTGCAAGGCTCTTCTGCTGTTTTAGCCCAGGCTAAACATTCCTGCTCTACTCTCTCTGTTGCTGCTCAGCAGAGAGCGGGCACAGAGGTGTTGGAATCAATTGGTCTTTCAGGCAGGAAAAGAAGAGACAGCAATGTGTGTTGCAGAGTTGCAAAGCTCACTGTGTGCTGAAGATGATCAGTGGGAACTTTCTGGACTGTCTCTTCTGCTGTTTCAGCAGAGTCCAAACGTAAGTGCTATATTCTGCTACTGCTCACAAAGAGCAAGCACAGGAGATGTATTATTCAATTGGACTTTCAGGTAGGAAAGTGAGAGGTGACAGCAATATGTGTTTCAGAGTTGTGAATCTCAATGTGTGCTGAAGATGCCCAGCAGTAGTTTCCATGCTGGCCCTTCGGCTGTGAAATTAGAATCCAAGCGCTCGTCCTCCCCTGTCACAACTGCTCTCGAAGCGAGAGAGCGCACCAGAAACGTTGGCTTGAAATGCACTTTTAGGAGATAAAGTGAGGAGTGACAGCAATGTGTGTTTCAGAGTTGCAAAGCTCACTGTGCGCTGAAGATGATCTGCAAGGACTTTCCCTCCCTGCCCTTCGGAACTGGGAGCGGATTCCAAGCTCTCGTGCTCACCTGCCTCTGCTGCACTGGAAACGAGAGTGGAGACCAGAAACGCTGGATTCAAATGCACTTTTAGGAGCTACAATGAGGAGTGACAACAGTGTGTGTGTCAAAGTTGTAAAGCTCAGTGTGTTGAAGAAGCACAAGAGCAGCCTTCAGGCCTGTCTCTTCCACTGCCTTACAGATTGCAGACATCCCTGCTCACTCTGCTGCTCAGCAGAGTGCTGGCAACGGAGTTCTGGGATTGAAATGGTCTTTTAGGAGAAAGAGTGAAGAGTGACACCAATGTTTGTGTCACAGTTTAAAGCTCACTGTGTGCTAAACATGATCAGGAGGAGCTTTTTTGCAAGGCTCTTCTGCTGTTTTAGCCCAGTCTAAACATTCCTGCTCTACTCTCTCTGTTGCTGCTCAGCAGAGAGTGGGCACAGAGATGTTGGAATCAATTGGTCTTTCAGGCAAGAAAAGGAGGAGTGACAGCAATGTGTGTTTCAGAATTGTAAAGCTCACTGTGCGCTGAAGATGCCCTGCAGGAGTTTCCCTGCTGGCCCTTCGTCTGTGGGATTAGAGTCCAAGCGCTGCTCCTCCCCTGTCACAACTCCTCTCGAAACGAGAGAGCGCACCAGAAACTTTGGATTCAAATGCACTTTTAGGAGATAAAGTGAGGAGTGACAGCAATGTTTGTGTCACAGTTTAAAGCTCACTGTGTGCAAAACATGATCAAGCAGGAGATTTTTTTCAAGGCTCTTCTGCTGTTTTAGGCAGGTCTAAAAATTCCTGCTCTACTCTCTCTGTTGCTGCTCAGCAGAGAGCGGGCACAGAGATGGTGGATTCAGCTGGTCTTTCAGGCAAAAAGGGAGGAGTGACAGCAATGTGTGTTGCAGAGTTGCAAAGCTCGCTGTGCGCTGAAGATGATCAGTGGGAACTTTCTGGACTGTCTCTTCTGCTCTTTTAGCATTGGCTAAAGGTTCCTGCTCTACTCTCTCTGCTTCTGCCCAGCAGAGAAAGGGCACAGAGATTTTGGATTCAATTGGACTTTGAGGTAGGAAAGTGCGGAGCGAGAGCAATATATGTGTCACAGTTGCAAAGCTGACTGCGTGCTGAAGATGCCCTGCCGGAGCTTTCACTCCGGGCTCTTCGGCTGTGGGAGCAGAGGCCAAGAGATCGTGTTCACCTGTCACTGCTGCTGTTCAAACGAGAGAGGGCGGGAGAGACCATGGATTCAAACGGATTATTAGGAGATGAAGTGAGGAGTGACAGCAATGTGTGTTTCAGAGTTGCAAAGCTCACTGTGCGCTGAAGATGATCTGCAAGGACTTTCCCTCCCTGCCCTTCGGAACTGGGAGCGGATTCCAAGCGCTCGTGCTCACCTTCCTCTGCTGCTCTTGAAACGAGAGTGGAGACCAGAAACGCTGGATTCAAATGCACTTTTAGGAGCTACAATGAGGAGTGACAACAGTGTGTGTGTCACAGTTGTAAAGCTCAGTGTGTTGAAGAAGCACAAGAGCAGCCTTCAGGCCTGTCTCTTCCACTGCCTTACAGATTGCAGACATTCCTGCTCACTCTGCTGCTCAGCAGAGTGCTGGCAACGGAGTTCTTGGATTGAAATGGTCTTTTAGGAGAAAGAGTGAAGAGTGACAGCAATGTTTGTGTCACAGTTTAAAGCTCACTGTGTGCTAAACATGATCAGGAGGAGCTTTTTTGCAAGGCTCTTCTGCTGTTTTAGCCCAATCTAAACATTCCTTCTCTCTGTTGCTGCTCAGCAGAGAGTGGGCACAGAGATGTTGGAATCAATTGGTCTTCCAGGCAGGAAAAGGAGTTACAGCAATGTGTGTTGCAGAATTGCAAAGCTCACTGTGTGCTGAAGATGCCCTGCAGGAGTTTCCCTGCTGGCCCTTCGTCTGTGGGATTAGAGTCCAAGCGCTGCTCCTCCCCTGTCACAACTCCTCTCGAAACGTGAGAGCGCACCAGAAACTTTGGATTCAAATGCACTTTTAGGAGATAAAGTGAGGAGTGACAGCAATGTTTGTGTCACAGTTTAAAGCTCACTGTGTGCAAAACATGATCAAGCAGGAGTTTTTTTGCAAGGCTCTTCTGCTGTTTTAGCCCAGGCTAAACATTCCTGCTCTACTCTCTCTGTTGCTGCTCAGCAGAGAGCGGGCACAGAGGTGTTGGAATCAATTGGTCTTTCAGGCAGGAAAAGAAGAGACAGCAATGTGTGTTGCAGAGTTGCAAAGCTCACTGTGTGCTGAAGATGATCAGTGGGAACTTTCTGGACTGTCTCTTCTGCTGTTTCAGCAGAGTCCAAACGTAAGTGCTATATTCTGCTACTGCTCACAAAGAGCAAGCACAGGAGATGTATTATTCAATTGGACTTTCAGGTAGGAAAGTGAGAGGTGACAGCAATATGTGTTTCAGAGTTGTGAATCTCAATGTGTGCTGAAGATGCCCAGCAGTAGTTTCCATGCTGGCCCTTCGGCTGTGAAATTAGAATCCAAGCGCTCGTCCTCCCCTGTCACAACTGCTCTCGAAGCGAGAGAGCGCACCAGAAACGTTGGCTTGAAATGCACTTTTAGGAGATAAAGTGAGGAGTGACAGCAATGTGTGTTTCAGAGTTGCAAAGCTCACTGTGCGCTGAAGATGATCTGCAAGGACTTTCCCTCCCTGCCCTTCGGAACTGGGAGCGGATTCCAAGCTCTCGTGCTCACCTGCCTCTGCTGCACTGGAAACGAGAGTGGAGACCAGAAACGCTGGATTCAAATGCACTTTTAGGAGCTACAATGAGGAGTGACAACAGTGTGTGTGTCAAAGTTGTAAAGCTCAGTGTGTTGAAGAAGCACAAGAGCAGCCTTCAGGCCTGTCTCTTCCACTGCCTTACAGATTGCAGACATCCCTGCTCACTCTGCTGCTCAGCAGAGTGCTGGCAACGGAGTTCTGGGATTGAAATGGTCTTTTAGGAGAAAGAGTGAAGAGTGACACCAATGTTTGTGTCACAGTTTAAAGCTCACTGTGTGCTAAACATGATCAGGAGGAGCTTTTTTGCAAGGCTCTTCTGCTGTTTTAGCCCAGTCTAAACATTCCTGCTCTACTCTCTCTGTTGCTGCTCAGCAGAGAGTGGGCACAGAGATGTTGGAATCAATTGGTCTTTCAGGCAAGAAAAGGAGGAGTGACAGCAATGTGTGTTTCAGAATTGTAAAGCTCACTGTGCGCTGAAGATGCCCTGCAGGAGTTTCCCTGCTGGCCCTTCGTCTGTGGGATTAGAGTCCAAGCGCTGCTCCTCCCCTGTCACAACTCCTATCGAAACGAGAGAGCGCACCAGTAACTTTGGATTCAAATGCACTTTTAGGAGATAAAGTGAGGAGTGACAGCAATGTTTGTGTCACAGTTTAAAGCTCACTGTGTGCAAAACATGATCAAGCAGGAGATTTTTTGCAAGGCTCTTCTGCTGTTTTAGCCCAGGCTAAACATTCCTGCTCTACTCTCTCTGTTGCTGCTCAGCAGAGAGCGGGCACAGAGAGGGTGGATTCAGCTGGTCTTTCAGGCAGGAAAAGAAGAGACAGCAATGTGTGTTGCAGAGTTGCAAAGCTCACTGTGTGCTGAAGATGATCAGTGGGAACTTTCTGGACTGTCTCTTCTGCTGTTTCAGCAGAGTCCAAACGTAAGTGCTATATTCTGCTACTGCTCACAAAGAGCAAGCACAGGAGATGTATTATTCAATTGGACTTTCAGGTAGGAAAGTGAGAGGTGACAGCAATATGTGTTTCAGAGTTGTGAATCTCAATGTGTGCTGAAGATGCCCAGCAGTAGTTTCCATGCTGGCCCTTCGGCTGTGAAATTAGAATCCAAGCGCTCGTCCTCCCCTGTCACAACTGCTCTCGAAGCGAGAGAGCGCACCAGAAACGTTGGCTTGAAATGCACTTTTAGGAGATAAAGTGAGGAGTGACAGCAATGTTTGTGTCACAGTTTAAAGCTCACTGTGTGCAAAACATGATCAAGCAGGAGATTTTTTTCTAGGCTCTTCTGCTGTTTTAGGCAGGTCTAAAAATTCCTGCTCTACTCTCTCTGTTGCTGCTCAGCAGAGAGCGGGCACAGAGATGGTGGATTCAGCTGGTCTTTCAGGCAAAAAGGGAGGAGTGACAGCAATGTGTGTTGCAGAGTTGCAAAGCTCGCTGTGCGCTGAAGATGATCAGTGGGAACTTTCTGGACTGTCTCTTCTGCTCTTTTAGCATTGGCTAAAGGTTCCTGCTCTACTCTCTCTGCTTCTGCCCAGCAGAGAAAGGGCACAGAGATTTTGGATTCAATTGGACTTTGAGGTAGGAAAGTGCGGAGCGAGAGCAATATATGTGTCACAGTTGCAAAGCTGACTGCGTGCTGAAGATGCCCTGCCGGAGCTTTCACTCCGGGCTCTTCGGCTGTGGGAGCAGAGGCCAAGAGATCGTGTTCACCTGTCACTGCTGCTGTTCAAACGAGAGAGGGCGGGAGAGACCATGGATTCAAACGGATTATTAGGAGATGAAGTGAGGAGTGACAGCAATGTGTGTTTCAGAGTTGCAAAGCTCACTGTGCGCTGAAGATGATCTGCAAGGACTTTCCCTCCCTGCCCTTCGGAACTGGGAGCGGATTCCAAGCGCTCGTGCTCACCTTCCTCTGCTGCTCTTGAAACGAGAGTGGAGACCAGAAACGCTGGATTCAAATGCACTTTTAGGAGCTACAATGAGGAGTGACAACAGTGTGTGTGTCACAGTTGTAAAGCTCAGTGTGTTGAAGAAGCACAAGAGCAGCCTTCAGGCCTGTCTCTTCCACTGCCTTCCAGATTGCAGACATTCCTGCAATTCGTCTGTGGGATTAGAGTCCAAGCGCTGCTCCTCCCCTGTCACAACTCCTCTCGAAACGAGAGAGCGCACCAGAAACTTTGGATTCAAATGCACTTTTAGGAGATAAAGTGAGGAGTGACAGCAATGCTTGTGTCACAGTTTAAAGCTCACTGTGTGCAAAACATGATCAAGCAGGAGATTTTTTGCAAGGCTCTTCTGCTGTTTTAGCCCAGGCTAAACATTCCTGCTCTACTCTCTCTGTTGCTGCTCAGCAGAGAGCGGGCACAGAGGTGTTGGAATCAATTGGTCTTTCAGGAAGGAAAAGAAGAGACAGCAATGTGTGTTGCAGAGTTGCAAAGCTCACTGTGTGCTGAAGATGATCAGTGGGAACTTTCTGGACTGTCTCTTCTGCTGTTTCAGCAGAGTCCAAACGTAAGTGCTATATTCTGCTACTGCTCACAAAGAGCAAGCACAGGAGATGTATTATTCAATTAGACTTTCAGGTAGGAAAGTGAGAGGTGACAGCAATATGTGTTTCAGAGTTGTGAATCTCAATGTGTGCTGAAGATGCCCAGCAGTAGTTGCACACAGTGAGCTTTAAACTGTGACACAAACATTGATGTCACTCCTCACTTTATCTCCTAAAAGTGCATTTGAATCCAAAGTTTCTGGTGCGCTCTCACGTTTCAAGAGGAGTTGTGACAGGGGAGGAGCAGCGCTTGGACTCTAATCCCACAGACGAAGGGCCAGCAGGGAAACTCCTGCAGGGCATCTTCAGCACACAGTGAGCTTTGCAATTCTGCAACACACATTGCTGTAACTCCTTTTCCTGCCTGGAAGACCAATTGATTCCAACATCTCTGTGCCCACTCTCTGCTGAGCAGCAACAGAGAGAAGGAATGTTTAGACTGGGCTAAAACAGCAGAAGAGCCTTGCAAAAAAGCTCCTCCTGATCATGTTTAGCACACAGTGAGCTTTAAACTGTGACACAAACATTGCTGTCACTCTTCACTCTTTCTCCTAAAAGACCATTTCAATCCAAGAACTCCATTGCCAGCACTCTGCTGAGCAGCAGAGTGAGCAGGAATGTCTGCAATCTGTAAGGCAGTGGAAGAGACAGGCCTGAAGGCTGCTCTTGTGCTTCTTCAAGACACTGAGCTTTACAACTGTGACACACACACTGTTGTCACTCCTCATTGTAGCTCCTAAAAGTGCATTTGAATCCAGCGTTTCTGGTCTCCACTCTCGTTTCAAGAGCAGCAGAGGAAGGTGAGCACGAGCGCTTGGAATCCGCTCCCAGTTCCGAAGGGCAGGGAGGGAAAGTCCTTGCAGATCATCTTCAGCGCACAGTGAGCTTTGCAACTCTGAAACACACATTGCTGTCACTCCTCACTTCATCTCCTAATAATCCGTTTGAATCCATGGTCTCTCCCGCCCTCTCTCGTTTGAACAGCAGCAGTGACAGGTGAACACGATCTCTTGGCCTCTGCTCCCACAGCCGAAGAGCCCGGAGTGAAAGCTCCGGCAGGGCATCTTCAGCACGCAGTCAGCTTTGCAACTGTGACACATATATTGCTCTCGCTCCGCACTTTCCTACCTCAAAGTCCAATTGAATCCAAAATCTCTGTGCCCTTTCTCTGCTGGGCAGAAGCAGAGTAGAGCAGGAACCTTTAGCCAATGCTAAAAGAGCTGAAGAGACAGTCCAGAAAGTTCCCACTGATCATCTTCAGCGCACAGCGAGCTTTGCAACACTGCAACACACATTGCTGTCACTCCTCCCTTTTTGCCTGAAAGACCAGCTGAATCCACCATCTCTGTGCCCGCTCTCTGCTGAGCAGCAACAGAGAGAGTAGAGCAGGAATTTTTAGACCTGCCTAAAACAGCAGAAGAGCCTTGAAAAAAATCTCCTGCTTGATCATGTTTTGCACACAGTGAGCTTTAAACTGTGACACAAACATTGCTGTCACTCCTCACTTTATCTCCTAAAAGTGCATTTGAATCCAAAGTTTCTGGTGCGCTCTCACGTTTCCAGAGGAGTTGTGACAGGGGAGGAGCAGCGCTTGGACTCTAAACCCACAGAGGAAGGGCCAGCAGGGAAACTCCTGCAGGGCATCTTCAGCACACAATGAGCTTTGCAATTCTGCAACACACATTGCTGTAACTCCTCCTTTTCCTGCCTGGAAGACCAATTGATTCCAACATCTCTGTGCCCACTCTCTGCTGAGCAGCAACAGAGAGCAGGAATGTTTAGACTGGGCTAAAACAGCAGAAGAGCCTTGCAAAAAAGCTCCTCCTGATCATGTTTAGCACACAGTGAGCTTTAAACTGTGACACAAACATTGCTGTCACTCTTCACTCTTTCTCCTAAAAGACCATTTCAATCCAAGAACTCCGTTGCCAGCACTCTGCTGAGCAGCAGAGTGAGCAGGAATGTCTGCAATCTGTAAGGCAGTGGAAGAGACAGGCCTGAAGGCTGCTCTTGTGCTTCTTCAACACACTGAGCTTTACAACTGTGACACACACACTGTTGTCACTCCTCATTGTAGCTCCTAAAAGTGCATTTGAATCCAGCGTTTCTGGTCTCCACTCTCGTTTCAAGAGCAGCAGAGGAAGGTGAGCACGAGCGCTTGGAATCCGCTCCCAGTTCCGAAGGGCAGGGAGGGAAAGTCCTTGCAGATCATCTTCAGCGCACAGTGAGCTTTGCAACTCTGAAACACACATTGCTGTCACTCCTCACTTCATCTCCTAATAATCCGTTTGAATCCATGGTCTCTCCCGCCCTCTCTCGTTTGAACAGCAGCAGTGACAGGTGAACACGATCTCTTGGCCTCTGCTCCCACAGCCGAAGAGCCTGGAGTGAAAGCTCCGGCAGGGCATCTTCAGCACGCAGTCAGCTTTGCAACTGTGACACATATATTGCTCTCGCTCCGCACTTTCCTACCTCAAAGTCCAATTGAATCCAAAATCTCTGTGCCCTTTCTCTGCTGGGCAGAAGCAGAGAGAGTAGAGCAGGAACCTTTAGCCAATGCTAAAAGAGCAGAAGAGACAGTCCAGAAAGTTCCCACTGATCATCTTCAGCGCACAGCGAGCTTTGCAACTCTGCAACACACATTGCTGTCACTCCTCCCTTTTTGCCTGAAAGACCAGCTGAATCCACCATCTCTGTGCCCGCTCTCTGCTGAGCAGCAACAGAGAGAGTAGAGCAGGAATTTTTAGACCTGCCTAAAACAGCAGAAGAGCCTTGCAAAAAATCTCCTGCTTGATCATGTTTTGCACACAGTGAGCTTTAAACTGTGACACAAACATTGCTGTCACTCCTCACTTTATCTCCTAAAAGTGCATTTGAATCCAAAGTTTCTGGTGCGCTCTCTCGTTTCGAGAGGAGTTGTGACAGGGGAGGAGCAGCGCTTGGACTCTAATCCCACAGACGAAGGGCCAGCAGGGAAACTCCTGCAGGGCATCTTCAGCACACAGTGAGCTTTGCAATTCTGCAACACACATTGCTGTAACTCCTCCTTTTCCTGCCTGGAAGACCAATTGATTCCAACATCTCTGTGCCCACTCTCTGCTGAGCAGCAACAGAGAGCAGGAATGTTTAGACTGGGCTAAAACAGCAGAAGAGCCTTGCAAAAAAGCTCCTCCTGATCATGTTTAGCACACAGTGAGCTTTAAACTGTGACACAAACATTGCTGTCACTCTTCACTCTTTCTCCTAAAAGACCATTTCAATCCAAGAACTCCGTTGCCAGCACTCTGCTGAGCAGCAGAGTGAGCAGGAATGTCTGCAATCTGTAAGGCAGTGGAAGAGACAGGCCTGAAGGCTGCTCTTGTGCTTCTTCAACACACTGAGCTTTACAACTGTGACACACACACTGTTGTCACTCCTCATTGTAGCTCCTAAAAGTGCATTTGAATCCAGCATTTCTGGTCTCCACTCTCGTTTCAAGAGCAGCAGAGGAAGGTGAGCACGAGCGCTTGGAATCCGCTCCCAGTTCCGAAGGGCAGGGAGGGAAAGTCCTTGCAGATCATCTTCAGCGCACAGTGAGCTTTGCAACTCTGAAACACACATTGCTGTCACTCCTCACTTCATCTCCTAATAATCCGTTTGAATCCATGGTCTCTCCCGCCCTCTCTCGTTTGAACAGCAGCAGTGACAGGTGAACACGATCTCTTGGCCTCTGCTCCCACAGCCGAAGAGCCCGGAGTGAAAGCTCCGGCAGGGCATCTTCAGCACGCAGTCAGCTTTGCAACTGTGACACATATATTGCTCTCGCTCCGCACTTTCCTACCTCAAAGTCCAATTGAATCCAAAATCTCTGTGCCCTTTCTCTGCTGGGCAGAAGCAGAGTAGAGCAGGAACCTTTAGCCAATGCTAAAAGAGCAGAAGAGACAGTCCAGAAAGTTCCCACTGATCATCTTCAGCGCACAGCGAGCTTTGCAACTCTGCAACACACATTGCTGTCACTCCTCCCTTTTTGCCTGAAAGACCAGCTGAATCCACCATCTCTGTGCCCGCTCTCTGCTGAGCAGCAACAGAGAGAGTAGAGCAGGAATTTTTAGACCTGCCTAAAACAGCAGAAGAGCCTTGCAAAAAATCTCCTGCTTGATCATGTTTTGCACACAGTGAGCTTTAAACTGTGACACAAACATTGCTGTCACTCCTCACTTTATCTCCTAAAAGTGCATTTGAATCCAAAGTTTCTGGTGCGCTCTCTCGTTTCGAGAGGAGTTGTGACAGGGGAGGAGCAGCGCTTGGACTCTAATCCCACAGATGAAGGGCCAGCAGGGAAACTCCTGCAGGGCATCTTCAGCACACAGTGAGCTTTGCAATTCTGCAACACACATTGCTGTAACTCCTCCTTTTCCTGCCTGGAAGACCAATTGATTCCAACATCTCTGTGCCCACTCTCTGCTGAGCAGCAACAGAGAGCAGGAATGTTTAGATTGGGCTAAAACAGCAGAAGAGCCTTGCAAAAAAGCTCCTCCTGATCATGTTTAGCACACAGTGAGCTTTAAACTGTGACACAAACATTGCTGTCACTCTTCACTCTTTCTCCTAAAAGACCATTTCAATCCAAGAACTCCGTTGCCAGCACTCTGCTGAGCAGCAGAGTGAGCAGGAATGTCTGCAATCTGTAAGGCTGTGGAAGAGACTACACTGAGCTTTACAACTGTGACACACACACTGTTGTCACTCCTCATTGTAGCTCCTAAAAGTGCATTTGAATCCAGCGTTCTGGTCTCCACTCTCGTTTCAAGAGCAGCAGAGGAAGGTGAGCACGAGCGCTTGGATCCGCTCCCAGTTCCGAAGGGCAGGGAGGGAAAGTCCTTGCAGATCATCTTCAGCGCACAGTGAGCTTTGCAACTCTGAAACACACATTGCTGTCACTCCTCACTTCATCTCCTAATAATCCGTTTTGAATCCATGGTCTCTCCCGCCCTCTCTCGTTTTGAACAGCAGCAGTGACAGGTGAACACGATCTCTTGGCCTCTGCTCCCACAGCCGAAGAGCCCGGGAGTGAAAGCTCCGGCAGGGCATCTTCAGCACGCAGTCAGCTTTGCAACTGTGACACATATATTGCTCTCGCTCCGCACTTTCCTACCTCAAAGTCCAATTGAATCCAAAATCTCTGTGCCCTTTCTCTGCTGGGCAGAAGCAGAGTAGAGCTGGAACCTTTAGCCAATGCTAAAAGAGCAGAAGAGACAGTCCAGAAAGTTCCCACTGATCATCTTCAGCGCACAGCGAGCTTTGCACACTCTGCAACACACATTGCTGTCACTCCTCCCTTTTTGCCTGAAAAGACCAGCTGAATCCACCATCTCTGTGCCCGCTCTCTGCTGAGCAGCAACAGAGAGAGTAGAGCAGGAATTTTTAGACCTGCCTAAAACAGCAGGAAGAGCCTTGAAAAAAATCTCCTGCTTGATCATGTTTTGCACACAGTGAGCTTTAAACTGTGACACAAACATTGCTGTCACTCCTCACTTTATCTCCTAAAAGTGCATTTGAATCCAAAGTTTCTGGTGCGCTCTCTCGTTTCGAGAGGAGTTGTGACAGGGGAGGAGCAGCGCTTGGACTCTAATCCCACAGACGAAGGGGCCAGCAGGGAAACTCCTGCAGGGCATCTTCAGCACACAGTGAGCTTTGCAATTCTGCAACACACATTGCTGTAACTCCTCCTTTTCCTGCCTGGAAGACCAATTGATTCCAACATCTCTGTGCCACTCTCTGCTGAGCAGCCAACAGAGAGCCAGGAATGTTTAGACTGGGCTAAAACAGCAGAAGAGCCTTGCAAAAAAGCTCCTCCTGATCATAGTTTAGCACACAGTGAGCTTTAAACTGTGACACAAAACATTGCTGTCACTCTTCACTCTTTCTCCTAAAAGACCATTTCAATCCAAGAACTCCGTTGCCAGCACTCTGCTGAGCAGCAGAGTGAGCAGGAATGTCTGCAATCTGTAAGGCAGTGGAAAGAGACATGCCTGAAGGCTGCTCTTGTGCTTCTTCAACACACTGAGCTTTACAACTGTGACACACACACTGTTGTCACTCCTCATTGTTAGCTCCTAAAAGTGCATTTGAATCCAGCGTTTCTGGTCTCCACTCTCGTTTCAAGAGCAGCAGAGGAAGGTGAGCACGAGCGCTTGGAATCCGCTCCCAGTTCCGAAGGGCAGGGAGGGAAAGTCCTTGCAGATCATCTTCAGCGCACAGTGAGCTTTGCAACTCTGAAACACACATTGCTGTCACTCCTCACTTCATCTCCTAATAATCCGTTTGAATCCATGGTCTCTCCCGCCCTCTCTCGTTTGAACAGCAGCAGTGACAGGTGAACACGATCTCTTGGCCTCTGCTCCCACAGCCGAAGAGCCCGGAGTGAAAGCTCCGGCAGGGCATCTTCAGCACGCAGTCAGCTTTGCAACTGTGACACATATATTGCTCTCGCTCCGCACTTTCCTACCTCAAAGTCCAATTGAATCCAAAATCTCTGTGCCCTTTCTCTGCTGGGCAGAAGCAGCAGAGTAGAGCTGGAACTTTAGCCAATGCTAAAAGAGCAGAAGAGACAGTCCAGAAAGTTCCCACTGATCATCTTCAGCGCACAGCGAGCTTTGCAACTCTGCAACACACATTGCTGTCACTCCTCCCTTTTTGCCTGAAAGACCAGCTGAATCCACCATCTCTGTGCCCGCTCTCTGCTGAGCAGCAACAGAGAGAGTAGAGCAGGAATTTTTAGACCTGCCTAAAACAGCAGAAGAGCCTTGAAAAAAATCTCCTGCTTGATCATGTTTTGCACACAGTGAGCTTTAAACTGTGACACAAACATTGCTGTCACTCCTCACTTTATCTCCTAAAAGTGCATTTGAATCCAAAGTTTCTGGTGTCGCTCTCTCGTTTCGAGAGGAGTTGTGACAGGGGAGGAGCAGCGCTTGGACTCTAATCCCACAGACGAAGGGCCAGCAGGGAAACTCCTGCAGGGCATCTTCAGCACACAGTGAGCTTTGCAATTCTGCAACACACATTGCTGTAACTCCTCTTTTCCTGCCTGGAAGACCAATTGATTCCAACATCTCTGTGCCCACTCTCTGCTGAGCAGCAACAGAGAGCAGGAATGTTTAGACTGGGCCTAAAACAGCAGAAGAGCCTTGCAAAAAAGCTCCTCCTGATCATGTTTAGCACACAGTGAGCTTTAAACTGTGACACAAACATTGCTGTCACTCTTCACTCTTTCTCCTAAAAAGACCATTTCAATCCAAGAACTCCGTTGCCAGCACTCTGCTGAGCAGCAGAGTGAGCAGGAATGTCTGCAATCTGTAAGGCAGTGGAAGAGACAGGCCTGAAGGCTGCTCTTGTGCTTCTTCAACACACTGAGCTTTACAACTGTGACACACACACTGTTGTCACTCCTCATTGTAGCTCCTAAAAGTGCATTTGAATCCAGCGTTTCTGGTCTCCACTCTCGTTTCAAGAGCAGCAGAGGAAGGTGAGCACGAGCGCTTGGAATCCGCTCCCAGTTCCGAAGGGCAGGGAGGGAAAGTCCTTGCAGATCATCTTCAGCGCACAGTGAGCTTTGCAACTCTGAAACACACATTGCTGTCACTCCTCACTTCATCTCCTAATAATCCTGTTTGAATCCATGGTCTCTCCCGCCCTCTCTCGTTTGAACAGCAGCAGTGACAGGTGAACACGATCTCTTGGCCTCTGCTCCCACAGCCGAAGAGCCCGGAGTGAAAGCTCCGGCAGGGCATCTTCAGCACGCAGTCAGCTTTGCAACTGTGACACATATATTGCTCTCGCTCCGCACTTTCCTACCTCAAAGTCCAATTGAATCCAAAATCTCTGTGCCCTTTCTCTGCTGGGCAGAAGCAGAGTAGAGCTGGAACCTTTAGCCAATGCTAAAAGAGCAGAAGAGACAGTCCAGAAAGTTCCCACTGATCATCTTCAGCGCACAGCGAGCTTTGCAACTCTGCAACACACATTGCTGTCACTCCTCCCTTTTTGCCTGAAAGACCAGCTGAATCCACCATCTCTGTGCCCGCTCTCTGCTGAGCAGCAACAGAGAGAGTAGAGCAGGAATTTTTAGACCTGGCCTAAAACAGCAGAAGAGCCTTGCAAAAAATCTCCTGCTTGATCATGTTTTGCACACAGTGAGCTTTAAACTGTGACACAAGACATTGCTGTCACTCCTCACTTTATCTCCTAAAAGTGCATTTGAATCCAAAGTTTCTGTGTGCGCTCTATCGTTTCGAGAGGAGTTGTGACAGGGGAGGAGCAGCGCTTGGACTCTAATCCCACAGACGAAGGGCCAGCAGGGAAACTCCCTGCAGGGCATCTTCAGCACACAGTGAGCTTTGCAATTCTGCAACACACATTGCTGTAACTCCTCCTTTTCCTGCCTGGAAGACCAATTGATTCCAACATCTCTGTGCCCACTCTCTGCTGAGCAGCAACAGAGAGCAGGAATGTTTAGATTGGGCTAAAACAGCAGAAGAGCCTTGCAAAAAAGCTCCTCCTGATCATGTTTAGCACACAGTGAGCTTTAAACGCTGTGACACAAACATTGCTGTCACTCTTCACTCTTTCTCCTAAAAGACCATTTCAATCCAAGAACTCCGTTGCCAGCACTCTGCTGAGCAGCAGAGTGAGCAGGAATGTCTGCAATCTGTAAGGCAGTGGAAGAGACAGGCTGAAGGCTGCTCTTGTGCTTCTTCAACACACTGAGCTTTACAACTGTGACACACACACTGTTGGTCACTCCTCATTGTAGCTCCTAAAAGTGCATTGAATCCAGCGTTTCTGGTCTCCACTCTCGTTTCAAGAGCAGGCAGAGGAAGGTGAGCACGAGCGCTTGGAATCCGCTCCCAGTTCCGAGGGCAGGGAGGGAAAAGTCCTTGCAGATCATCTTCAGCGCACAGTGAGCTTGCAACTCTGAATACACACATTGCTGTCACTCCTCACTTCATCTCCTAATAATCCGTTTGAATCCATGGTCTCTCCCGCCCTCTCTCGTTTGAACAGCAGCAGTGACAGGTGAACACGATCTCTTGGCCTCTGCTCCCACAGCCGAAGAGCCCGGAGTGAAAGCTCCGGCAGGGCATCTTCAGCAGCACGCAGTCAGCTTTGCAACTGTGACACATATATTGCTCTCGCTCCGCACTTTCCTACCTCAAAGTCCAATTGAATCCAAAATCTCTGTGCCCTTTCTCTGCTGGGCAGAAGCAGAGTAGAGCTGGAACCTTTAGCCAATGCTAAAAGAGCAGAAGAGACAGTCCAGAAAGTTCCCACTGATCATCTTCAGCGCACAGCGAGCTTTGCAACTCTGCAACACACATTGCTGTCACTCCTCCCTTTTTTGCCTGAAAGACCAGCTGAATCCACCATCTCTGTGCCCGCTCTCTGCTGAGCAGCAACAGAGAGAGTAGAGCAGGAATTTTTAGACCTGCCTAAAACAGCAGAAGAGGCCTTGAAAAAATATCTCCTGCTTGATCATGTTTTGCACACAGTGAGCTTTAAACTGTGACACAAACATTGCTGTCACTCCTCACTTTATCTCCTAAAAGTGCATTTGAATCCAAAGTTTCTGGTGCGCTCTCTCGTTTCGAGAGGAGTTGTGACAGGGGAGGAGCAGCGCTTGGACTCTAATCCCACAGACGAAGGGCCAGCAGGGAAACTCCTGCAGGGCATCTTCAGCACACAGTGAGCTTTGCAATTCTGCAACACACATTGCTGTAACTCCTCCTTTTCCTGCCTGGAAGACCAATTGATTCCAACATCTCTGTGCCCACTCTCTGCTGAGCAGCAACAGAGAGCAGGAATGTTTAGACTGGGCTAAAACAGCAGAAGAGCCTTGCAAAAAAGCTCCTCCTGATCATGTTTAGCACAGTGAGCTTTAAACTGTGACACAAACATTGCTGTCACTCTCACTCTTTCTCCTAAAAGACCATTTCAATCCAAGAACTCCGTTGCCAGCACTCTGCTGAGCAGCAGAGTGAGCAGGAATGTCTGCAATCTGTAAGGCAGTGGAAGAGACAGGCCTGAAGGCTGCTCTTGTGCTTCTTCAACACACTGAGCTTTACAACTGTGACACACACACTGTTGTCACTCCTCATTGTAGCTCTAAAAGTGCATTTGAATCCAGCGTTTCTGGTCTCCACTCTCGTTTCAAGAGCAGCAGAGGAAGGTGAGCACGAGCGCTTGGAATCCGCTCCCAGTTCCGAAGGGCAGGGAGGGAAAGTCCTTGCAGATCATCTTCCAGCGCACAGTGAGCTTTGCAACTCTGAAACACACATTGCTGTCACTCCTCACTTCATCTCCTAATAATCCGTTTGAATCCATGGTCTCTCCCGCCCTCTCTCGTTTGAACAGCAGCAGTGACAGGTGAACACGATCTCTTGGCCTCTGCTCCCACAGCCGAAGAGCCCGGAGTGAAAGCTCCGGCAGGGGCATCTTCAGCACGCAGTCAGCTTTGCAACTGTGACACATATATTGCTCTCGCTTCCGCACTTTCCTACCTCAAAGTCCAATTGAATCCAAAATCTCTGTGCCCTTTCTCTGCTGGGCAGAAGCAGAGTAGAGCTGGAACCTTTAGCCAATGCTAAAAGAGCAGAAGAGACAGTCCAGAAAGTTCCCACTGATCATCTTCAGCGCACAGCGAGCTTTGCAACTCTGCAACACACATTGCTGTCACTCCTCCCTTTTTGCCTGAAAGACCAGCTGAATCCACCTTCTCTGTGCCGCTCTCTGCTGAGCAGCAACAGAGAGAGTAGAGCAGGAATTTTTAGACCTGCCTAAAACAGCAGAAGAGCCTTGCAAAAAATCTCCTGCTTGATCATGTTTTTGCACACAGTGAGCTTTAAACTGTGACACAAACATTGCTGTCACTCCTCACTTTATCTCCTAAAAGTGCATTTGAATCCAAAGTTTCTGGTGCGCTCTCTCGTTTCGAGAGGAGTTGTGACAGGGGAGGAGCAGCGCTTGGACTCTAATCCCACAGATGAAGGGCCAGCAGGGAAACTCCTGCAGGGCATCTCAGCACACAGTGAGCTTTGCAATTCTGCAACACACATTGCTGTAACTCCTCCCTTTTCCTGCCTGGAAGACCAATTGATTCCAACATCTCTGTGCCCACTCTCTGCTGAGCAGCAACAGAGAGCAGGAATGTTTAGATTGGGCTAAAAACAGCAGAAGAGCCTTGCAAAAAAGCTCCTCCTGATCATGTTTAGCACACAGTGAGCTTTAACTGTGACACAAACATTGCTGTCACTCTTCACTCTTTCTCCTAAAAGACCATTTCAATCCAAGAACTCCGTTGCCAGCACTCTGCTGAGCAGCAGAGTGAGCAGGAATGTCTGCAATCTGTAAGGCAGTGGAAGAGACAGGCCTGAAGGCTGCTCTTGTGCTTCTTCAACACACTGAGCTTTACAACTGTGACACACACACTGTTGTCACTCCTCATTGTAGCTCCTAAAAGTGCATTTGAATCCAGCGTTTCTGGTCTCCACTCTCGTTTCAAGAGCAGCAGAGGAAGGTGAGCACGAGCGCTTGGAATCCGCTCCCAGTTCCGAAGGGCAGGGAGGGAAAGTCCTTGCAGATCATCTTCAGCGCACAGTGAGCTTTGCAACTCTGAAACGACACATTGCTGTCACTCCTCACTTCATCTCCTAATAATCCGTTTGAATCCATGGTCTCTCCCGCCCTCTCTCGTTTGAACAGCAGCAGTGACAGGTGAACCACGATCTCTTGGCCTCTGCTCCACAGCCGAAGAGCCCGGAGTGAAAGCTCCGGCAGGGCATCTTCAGCACGCAGTCAGCTTTGCAACTGTGACACATATATTGCTCTCGCTCCGCACCTTTCCTACCTCAAAGTCCAATTGAATCCAAAATCTCTGTGCCCTTTCTCTGCTGGCAGAAGCAGAGTAGAGCTGGAACCTTTAGCCAATGCTAAAAGAGCAGAAGAGACAGTCCAGAAAGTTCCCACTGATCATCTTCAGCGCACAGCGAGCTTTGCAACTCTGCAACACACATTGCTGTCACTCCTCCCTTTTTGCCTGAAAGACCAGCTGAATCCACCATCTCTGTGCCCGCTCTCTGCTGAGCAGCAACAGAGAGAGTAGAGCAGGAATTTTTAGACCTGCCTAAAACAGCAGAAGAGCCTTGAAAAAAATCTCCTGCTTGATCATGTTTTGCACACAGTGAGCTTTAAACTGTGACACAAACATTGCTGTCACTCCTCACTTTATCTCCTAAAAGTGCATTTGAATCCAAAGTTTCTGGTGCGCTCTCTCGTTTCGAGAGGAGTTGTGACAGGGGAGGAGCAGCGCTTGGACTCTAATCCCACAGACGAAGGGCCAGCAGGAAACTCCTGCAGGGCATCTTCAGCACACAGTGAGACTTTGCAATTCTGCAACACACATTGCTGTAACTCCTCCTTTTCCTGCCTGGAAGACCAATTGATTCCAACATCTCTGTGCCCACTCTCTGCTGAGCAGCAACAGAGAGCAGGAATGTTTAGACTGGGCTAAAACAGCAGAAGAGCCTTGCAAAAAAGCTCCTCCTGATCATGTTTAGCACACAGTGAGCTTTAAACTGTGACACAAACATTGCTGTCACTCTTCACTCTTTCTCCTAAAAGACCATTTCAATCCAAGAACTCCGTTGCCAGCACTCTGCTGAGCAGCAGAGTGAGCAGGAATGTCTGCAATCTGTAAGGCAGTGGAAGAGACAGGCCTGAAGGCTGCTCTTGTGCTTCTTCAACACACTGAGCTTTACAACTGTGACACACACACTGTTGTCACTCCTCATTGTAGCTCCTAAAAGTGCATTTGAATCCAGCGTTTCTGGTCTCCACTCTCGTTTCAAGAGCAGCAGAGGAAGGTGAGCACGAGCGCTTGGAATCCGCTCCCAGTTCCGAAGGGCAGGGAGGGAAAGTCCTTGCAGATCATCTTCAGCGCACAGTGAGCTTTGCAACTCTGAAACACACATTGCTGTCACTCCTCACTTCATCTCCTAATAATCCGTTTGAATCCATGGTCTCTCCCGCCCTCTCTCGTTTTGAACAGCAGCAGTGACAGGTGAAACACGATCTCTTGGCCTCTGCTCCCACAGCCGAAGAGCCCGGAGTGAAAGCTCCGGCAGGGCATCTTCAGCACGCAGTCAGCTTTGCAACTGTTACACATATATTGCTCTCGCTCCGCACTTTCCTACCTCAAAGTCCAATTGAATCCAAAATCTCTGTGCCCTTTCTCTGCTGGGCAGAAGCAGAGTAGAGCTGGAACCTTTAGCCAATGCTAAAAGAGCAGAAGAGACAGTCCAGAAAGTTCCCACTGATCATCTTCAGCGCACAGCGAGCTTTGCAACTCTGCAACACACATTGCTGTCACTCCTCCCTTTTTGCCTGAAAGACCAGCTGAATCCACCATCTCTGTGCCCGCTCTCTGCTGAGCAGCAACAGAGAGAGTAGAGCAGGAATTTTTACAGACCTGCCTAAAACAGCAGAAGAGCCTTGCAAAAAATCTCCTGCTTGATCATGTTTTGCACACAGTGAGCTTTAAACTGTGACACAAACATTGCTGTCACTCCTCACTTTATCTCCTAAAAGTGCATTTGAATCCAAAGTTTCTGGTGCGCTCTCTCGTTTCGAGAGGAGTTGTGACAGGGGAGGAGCAGCGCTTGGACTCTAATCCCACAGATGAAGGGCCAGCAGGGAAACTCCTGCAGGGCATCTTCAGCACACAGTGAGCTTTGCAATTCTGCAACACATATTGCTGTAACTCCTCCTTTTCCTGCCTGGAAGACCAATTGATTCCAACATCTCTGTGCCCACTCTCTGCTGAGCAGCAACAGAGAGCAGGAATGTTTAGATTGGGCTAAAACAGCAGAAGAGCCTTGCAAAAAAGCTCCTCCTGATCATGTTTAGCACACAGTGAGCTTTAAACTGTGACACAAACATTGCTGTCACTCTTCACTCTTCTCCTAAAAGACCATTTCAATCCAAGAACTCCGTTGCCAGCACTCTGCTGAGCAGCAGAGTGAGCAGGAATGTCTGCAATCTGTAAGGCAGTGGAAGAGACAGGCCTGAAGGCTGCTCTTGTGCTTCTTCAACACACTGAGCTTTACAACTGTGACACACACACTGTTGTCACTCCTCATTGTAGCTCCTAAAAGTGCATTTGAATCCAGCGTTTCTGGTCTCCACTCTCGTTTCAAGAGCAGTAGAGGAAGGTGAGCACGAGCGCTTGGAATCCGCTCCCAGTTCCGAAGGGCAGGGAGGGAAAGTCCTTGCAGATCATCTTCAGCGCACAGTGAGCTTTGCAACTCTGAAACACACATTGCTGTCACTCCTCACTTCATCTCCTAATAATCCGTTTGAATCCATGGTCTCTCCCGCCCTCTCTCGTTTGAACAGCAGCAGTGACAGGTGAACACGATCTCTTGGCCTCTGCTCCCACAGCCGAAGAGCCCGGAGTGAAAGCTCCGGCAGGGCATCTTCAGCACGCAGTCAGCTTTGCAACTGTGACACATATATTGCTCTCGCTCCGCACTTTCCTACCTCAAAGTCCAATTGAATCCAAAATCTCTGTGCCCTTTCTCTGCTGGGCAGAAGCAGAGTAGAGCTGGAACCTTTAGCCAATGCTAAAAGAGCAGAAGAGACAGTCCAGAAAGTTCCCACTGATCATCTTCAGCGCACAGCGAGCTTTGCAACTCTGCAACACACATTGCTGTCACTCCTCCCTTTTTGCCTGAAAGACCAGCTGAATCCACCATCTCTGTGCCCGCTCTCTGCTGAGCAGCAACAGAGAGAGTAGAGCAGGAATTTTTAGACCTGCCTAAAACAGCAGAAGAGCCTTGAAAAAAATCTCCTGCTTGATCATGTTTTGCACACAGTGACTTTAAACTGTGACACAAACATTGCTGTCACTCCTCACTTTATCTCCTAAAAGTGCATTTGAATCCAAAGTTTCTGGTGCGCTCTCTCGTTTCGAGAGGAGTTGTGACAGGGGAGGAGCAGCGCTTGGACTCTAATCCCACAGACGAAGGGCCAGCAGGGAAACTCCTGCAGGGCATCTTCAGCACACAGTGAGCTTTGCAATTCTGCAACACACATTGCTGTAACTCCTCCTTTTCCTGCCTGGAAGACCAATTGATTCCAACATCTCTGTGCCCACTCTCTGCTGAGCAGCAACAGAGAGCAGGAATGTTTAGACTGGGCTAAAACAGCAGAAGAGCCTTGCAAAAAAGCTCCTCCTGATCATGTTTAGCACACAGTGAGCTTTAAACTGTGACACAAACATTGCTGTCACTCTTCACTCTTTCTCCTAAAAGACCATTTCAATCCAAGAACTCCGTTGCCAGCACTCTGCTGAGCAGCAGAGTGAGCAGGAATGTCTGCAATCTGTAAGGCAGTGGAAGAGACAGGCCTGAAGGCTGCTCTTGTGCTTCTTCAACACACTGAGCTTTACAACTGTGACACACACACTGTTGTCACTCCTCATTGTAGCTCCTAAAAGTGCATTTGAATCCAGCGTTTCTGGTCTCCACTCTCGTTTCAAGAGCAGCAGAGGAAGGTGAGCACGAGCGCTTGGAATCCGCTCCCAGTTCCGAAGGGCAGGGAGGGAAAGTCCTTGCAGATCATCTTCAGCGCACAGTGAGCTTTGCAACTCTGAAACACACATTGCTGTCACTCCTCACTTCATCTCCTAATAATCCGTTTGAATCATGGTCTCTCCCGCCCTCTCTCGTTTGAACAGCAGCAGTGACAGGTGAACACGATCTCTTGGCCTCTGCTCCCACAGCCGAAGAGCCCGGAGTGAAAGCTCCGGCAGGGCATCTTCAGCACGCAGTCAGCTTTGCAACTGTGACACATATATTGCTCTCGCTCCGCACTTTCCTACCTCAAAGTCCAATTGAATCCAAAATCTCTGTGCCCTTTCTCTGCTGGGCAGAAGCAGAGTAGAGCTGGAACCTTTAGCCAATGCTAAAAGAGCAGAAGAGACAGTCCAGAAAGTTCCCACTGATCATCTTCAGCGCACAGCGAGCTTTGCAACTCTGCAACACACATTGCTGTCACTCCTCCCTTTTTGCCTGAAAGACCAGCTGAATCCACCATCTCTGTGCCCGCTCTCTGCTGAGCAGCAACAGAGAGAGTAGAGCAGGAATTTTTAGACCTGCCTAAAACAGCAGAAGAGCCTTGAAAAAAATCTCCTGCTTGATCATGTTTTGCACACAGTGAGCTTTAAACTGTGACACAAACATTGCTGTCACTCCTCACTTTATCTCCTAAAAGTGCATTTGAATCCAAAGTTTCTGGTGCGCTCTCTCGTTTCGAGAGGAGTTGTGACAGGGGAGGAGCAGCGCTTGGACTCTAATCCCACAGACGAAGGGCCAGCAGGGAAACTCCTGCAGGGCATCTTCAGCACACAGTGAGCTTTGCAATTCTGCAACACACATTGCTGTAACTCCTCCTTTTCCTGCCTGGAAGACCAATTGATTCCAACATCTCTGTGCCCACTCTCTGCTGAGCAGCAACAGAGAGCAGGAATGTTTAGACTGGGCTAAAACAGCAGAAGAGCCTTGCAAAAAAGCTCCTCCTGATCATGTTTAGCACACAGTGAGCTTTAAACTGTGACACAAACATTGCTGTCACTCTTCACTCTTTCTCCTAAAAGACCATTTCAATCCAAGAACTCCGTTGCCAGCACTCTGCTGAGCAGCAGAGTGAGCAGGAATGTCTGCAATCTGTAAGGCAGTGGAAGAGACAGGCCTGAAGGCTGCTCTTGTGCTTCTTCAACACACTGAGCTTTACAACTGTGACACACACACTGTTGTCACTCCTCATTGTAGCTCCTAAAAGTGCATTTGAATCCAGCGTTTCTGGTCTCCACTCTCGTTTCAAGAGCAGCAGAGGAAGGTGAGCACGAGCGCTTGGAATCCGCTCCCAGTTCCGAAGGGCAGGGAGGGAAAGTCCTTGCAGATCATCTTCAGCGCACAGTGAGCTTTGCAACTCTGAAACACACATTGCTGTCACTCCTCACTTCATCTCCTAATAATCCGTTTGAATCCATGGTCTCTCCCGCCCTCTCTCGTTTGAACAGCAGCAGTGACAGGTGAACACGATCTCTTGGCCTCTGCTCCCACAGCCGAAGAGCCCGGAGTGAAAGCTCCGGCAGGGCATCTTCAGCACGCAGTCAGCTTTGCAACTGTGACACATATATTGCTCTCGCTCCGCACTTTCCTACCTCAAAGTCCAATTGAATCCAAAATCTCTGTGCCCTTTCTCTGCTGGGCAGAAGCAGAGTAGAGCTGGAACCTTTAGCCAATGCTAAAAGAGCAGAAGAGACAGTCCAGAAAGTTCCCACTGATCATCTTCAGCGCACAGCGAGCTTTGCAACTCTGCAACACACATTGCTGTCACTCCTCCCTTTTTGCCTGAAAGACCAGCTGAATCCACCATCTCTGTGCCCGCTCTCTGCTGAGCAGCAACAGAGAGAGTAGAGCAGGAATTTTTAGACCTGCCTAAAACAGCAGAAGAGCCTTGCAAAAAATCTCCTGCTTGATCATGTTTTGCACACAGTGAGCTTTAAACTGTGACACAAACATTGCTGTCACTCCTCACTTTATCTCCTAAAAGTGCATTTGAATCCAAAGTTTCTGGTGCGCTCTCTCGTTTCGAGAGGAGTTGTGACAGGGGAGGAGCAGCGCTTGGACTCTAATCCCACAGATGAAGGGCCAGCAGGGAAACTCCTGCAGGGCATCTTCAGCACACAGTGAGCTTTGCAATTCTGCAACACACATTGCTGTAACTCCTCCTTTTCCTGCCTGGAAGACCAATTGATTCCAACATCTCTGTGCCCACTCTCTGCTGAGCAGCAACAGAGAGCAGGAATGTTTAGATTGGGCTAAAACAGCAGAAGAGCCTTGCAAAAAAGCTCCTCCTGATCATGTTTAGCACACAGTGAGCTTTAAACTGTGACACAAACATTGCTGTCACTCTTCACTCTTTCTCCTAAAAGACCATTTCAATCCAAGAACTCCGTTGCCAGCACTCTGCTGAGCAGCAGAGTGAGCAGGAATGTCTGCAATCTGTAAGGCAGTGGAAGAGACAGGCCTGAAGGCTGCTCTTGTGCTTCTTCAACACACTGAGCTTTACAACTGTGACACACACACTGTTGTCACTCCTCATTGTAGCTCCTAAAAGTGCATTTGAATCCAGCGTTTCTGGTCTCCACTCTCGTTTCAAGAGCAGCAGAGGAAGGTGAGCACGAGCGCTTGGAATCCGCTCCCAGTTCCGAAGGGCAGGGAGGGAAAGTCCTTGCAGATCATCTTCAGCGCACAGTGAGCTTTGCAACTCTGAAACACACATTGCTGTCACTCCTCACTTCATCTCCTAATAATCCGTTTGAATCCATGGTCTCTCCCGCCCTCTCTCGTTTGAACAGCAGCAGTGACAGGTGAACACGATCTCTTGGCCTCTGCTCCCACAGCCGAAGAGCCCGGAGTGAAAGCTCCGGCAGGGCATCTTCAGCACACAGTCAGCTTTGCAACTGTGACACATATATTGCTCTCGCTCCACACCTTCCTACCTCAAAGTCCAATTGAATCCAAAATCTCTGTGCCCTTTCTCTGCTGGGCAGAAGCAGAGAGAGTAGAGCAGGAACCTTTAGCCAATGCTAAAAGAGCAGAAGAGACAGTCCAGAAAGTTCCCACTGATCATCTTCAGCGCACAGCGAGCTTTGCAACTCTGCAACACACATTGCTGTCACTCCTCCCTTTTTGCCTGAAAGACCAGCTGAATCCACCATCTCTGTGCCCGCTCTCTGCTGAGCAGCAACAGAGAGAGTAGAGCAGGAATTTTTAGACCTGCCTAAAACAGCAGAAGAGCCTTGCAAAAAATCTCCTGCTTGATCATGTTTTGCACACAGTGAGCTTTAAACTGTGACACAAACATTGCTGTCACTCCTCACTTTATCTCCTAAAAGTGCATTTGAATCCAAAGTTTCTGGTGCGCTCTCTCGTTTCGAGAGGAGTTGTGACAGGGGAGGAGCAGCGCTTGGACTCTAATCCCACAGACGAAGGGCCAGCAGGGAAACTCCTGCAGGGCATCTTCAGCACACAGTGAGCTTTACAATTCTGCAACACACATTGCTGTCACTCCTCCTTTTCTTGCCTGAAAGACCAATTGATTCCAACATCTCTGTGCCCACTCTCTGCTGAGCAGCAACAGAGAGAGTAGAGCAGGAATGTTTAGACTGGGCTAAAACAGCAGAAGAGCCTTGCAAAAAAGCTCCTCCTGATCATGTTTAGCACACAGTGAGCTTTAAACTGTGACACAAACATTGCTGTCACTCTTCACTCTTTCTCCTAAAAGACCATTTCAATCCAAGAACTCCGTTGTCAGCACTCTGCTGATCAGCAGAGTGAGCAGGGATGTCTGCAATCTGTAAGGCAGTGGAAGAGACAGGCCTGAAGGCTGCTCTTGTGCTTCTTCAACACACTGAGCTTTACAACTGTGACACACACACTGTTGTCACTCCTCATTGTAGCTCCTAAAAGTGCATTTGAATCCAGCGTTTCTGGTCTCCACTCTCGTTTCCAGTGCAGCAGAGGCAGGTGAGCACGAGCGCTTGGAATCCGCTCCCAGTTCCGAAGGGCAGGGCGGGAAAGTCCTTGCAGATCATCTTCAGCGCACAGTGAGCTTTGCAACTCTGAAACACACATTGCTGTCACTCCTCACTTTATCTCCTAAAAGTGCATTTCAAGCCAACGTTTCTGGTGCGCTCTCTCGCTTCGAGAGCAGTTGTGACAGGGGAGGACGAGCGCTTGGATTCTAATTTCACAGCCGTAGGGCCAGCATGGAAACTACTGCTGGGCATCTTCAGCACACATTGAGATTCACAACTCTGAAACACATATTGCTGTCACCTCTCACTTTCCTACCTGAAAGTCCAATTGAATCCTACATCTCCTGTGCTTGCTCTTTGTGAGCAGTAGCAGAATATAGCACTTACGTTTGGACTCTGCTGAAACAGCAGAAGAGACAGTCCAGAAAGTTCCCACTGATCATCTTCAGCACACAGTGAGCTTTGCAACTCTGCAACACACATTGCTGTCTCTTCTTTTCCTGCCTGAAAGACCAATTGATTCCAACACCTCTGTGCCCGCTCTCTGCTGAGCAGCAACAGAGAGAGTAGAGCAGGAATGTTTAGCCTGGGCTAAAACAGCAGAAGAGCCTTGCAAAAAATCTCCTGCTTGATCATGTTTTGCACACAGTGAGCTTTAAACTGTGACACAAACATTGCTGTCACTCCTCACTTTATCTCCTAAAAGTGCATTAGAATCCAAAGTTTCTGGTGCGCTCTCACGTGTCGCGAGGAGTTGTGACAGGGGAGGAGCAGCGCTTGGACTCTAATCCCACAGACGAAGGGCCAGCAGGGAAACTCCTGCAGGGCATCTTCAGCACACAGTGAGCTTTGCAATTCTGCAACACACATTGCTGTAACTCCTTTTCCTGCCTGGAAGACCAATTGATTCCAACATCTCTGTGCCCACTCTCTGCTGAGCAGCAACAGAGAGAAGGAATGCTTAGATTGGGCTAAAACAGCAGAAGAGCCTTGCAAAAAAGCTCCTCCTGATCATGTTTAGCACACAGTGAGCTTTAAACTGTGACACAAACATTGCTGTCACTCTTCACTCTTTCTCCTAAAAGACCATTTCAATCCAAGAACTCCGTTGCCAGCACTCTGCTGAGCAGCAGAGTGAGCAGGAATGTCTGCAATCTGTAAGGCAGTGGAAGAGACAGGCCTGAAGGCTGCTCTTGTGCTTCTTCAACACACTGAGCTTTACAACTGTGACACACACACTGTTGGCACTCCTCATTGTAGCTCCTAAAAGTGCATTTGAATCCAGCGTTTCTGGTCTCCACTCTCGTTTCAAGAGCAGCAGAGGAAGGTGAGCACGAGCGCTTGGAATCCGCTCCCAGTTCCGAAGGGCAGGGAGGGAAAGTCCTTGCAGATCATCTTCAGCGCACAGTGAGCTTTGCAACTCTGAAACACACATTGCTGTCACTCCTCACTTCATCTCCTAATAATCCGTTTGAATCCATGGTCTCTCCCGCCCTCTCTCGTTTGAACAGCAGCAGTGACAGGTGAACACGATCTCTTGGCCTCTGCTCCCACAGCCGAAGAGCCCGGAGTGAAAGCTCCGGCAGGGCATCTTCAGCACGCAGTCAGCTTTGCAACTGTGACACATATATTGCTCTCGCTCCGCACTTTCCTACCTCAAAGTCCAATTGAATCCAAAATCTCTGTGCCCTTTCTCTGCTGGGCAGAAGCAGAGAGAGTAGAGCAGGAACCTTTTGCCAATGCTAAAAGAGCAGAAGAGACAGTCCAGAAAGTTCCCACTGATCATCTTCAGCGCACAGCGAGCTTTGCAACTCTGCAACACACATTGCTGTCACTCCTCCCTTTTTGCCTGAAAGACCAGCTGAATCCACCATCTCTGTGCCCGCTCTCTGCTGAGCAGCAACAGAGAGAGTAGAGCAGGAATTTTTAGACCTGCCTAAAACAGCAGAAGAGCCTTGAAAAAAATCTCCTGCTTGATCATGTTTTGCACACAGTGAGCTTTAAACTGTGACACAAACATTGCTGTCACTCCTCACTTTATCTCCTAAAAGTGCATTTGAATCCAAAGTTTCTGGTGCGCTCTCTCGTTTCGAGAGGAGTTGTGACAGGGGAGGAGCAGCGCTTGGACTCTAATCCCACAGACGAAGGGCCAGCAGGGAAACTCCTGCAGGGCATCTTCAGCGCACAGTGAGCTTTACAATTCTGAAACACACATTGCTGTCACTCCTCCTTTTCTTGCCTGAAAGACCAATTGATTCCAACATCTCTGTGCCCACTCTCTGCTGAGCAGCAACAGAGAGAGTAGAGCAGGAATGTTTAGACTGGGCTAAAACAGCAGAAGAGCCTTGCAAAAAAGCTCCTCCTGATCATGTTTAGCACACAGTGAGCTTTAAACTGTGACACAAACATTGCTGTCACTCTTCACTCTTTCTCCTAAAAGACCATTTCAATCCAAGAACTCCGTTGTCAGCACTCTGCTGATCAGCAGAGTGAGCAGGGATGTCTGCAATCTGTAAGGCAGTGGAAGAGACAGGCCTGAAGGCTGCTCTTGTGCTTCTTCAACACACTGAGCTTTACAACTGTGACACACACACTGTTGTCACTCCTCATTGTAGCTCCTAAAAGTGCATTTGAATCCAGCGTTTCTGGTCTCCACTCTCGTTTCCAGTGCAGCAGAGGCAGGTGAGCACGAGCGCTTGGAATCCGCTCCCAGTTCCGAAGGGCAGGGCGGGAAAGTCCTTGCAGATCATCTTCAGCGCACAGTGAGCTTTGCAACTCTGAAACACACATTGCTGTCACTCCTCACTTTATCTCCTAAAAGTGCATTTCAAGCCAACGTTTCTGGTGCGCTCTCTCGCTTCGAGAGCAGTTGTGACAGGGGAGGACGAGCGCTTGGATTCTAATTTCACAGCCGTAGGGCCAGCATGGAAACTACTGCTGGGCATCTTCAGCACACATTGAGATTCACAACTCTGAAACACATATTGCTGTCACCTCTCACTTTCCTACCTGAAAGTCCAATTGAATCCTACATCTCCTGTGCTTGCTCTTTGTGAGCAGTAGCAGAATATAGCACTTACGTTTGGACTCTGCTGAAACAGCAGAAGAGACAGTCCAGAAAGTTCCCACTGATCATCTTCAGCACACAGTGAGCTTTGCAACTCTGCAACACACATTGCTGTCTCTTCTTTTCCTGCCTGAAAGACCAATTGATTCCAACACCTCTGTGCCCGCTCTCTGCTGAGCAGCAACAGAGAGAGTAGAGCAGGAATGTTTAGCCTGGGCTAAAACAGCAGAAGAGCCTTGCAAAAAATCTCCTGCTTGATCATGTTTTGCACACAGTGAGCTTTAAACTGTGACACAAACATTGCTGTCACTCCTCACTTTATCTCCTAAAAGTGCATTTGAATCCAAAGTTTCTGGTGCGCTCTCACGTTTCGAGAGGAGTTGTGACAGGGGAGGAGCAGCGCTTGGACTCTAATCCCACAGACGAAGGGCCAGCAGGGAAACTCCTGCAGGGCATCTTCAGCACACAGTGAGCTTTGCAATTCTGCAACACACATTGCTGTAACTCCTTTTCCTGCCTGGAAGACCAATTGATTCCAACATCTCTGTGCCCACTCTCTGCTGAGCAGCAACAGAGAGAGTAGAGCAGGAATGTTTAGACTGGGCTAAAACAGCAGAAGAGCCTTGCAAAAAAGCTCCTCCTGATCATGTTTAGCACACAGTGAGCTTTAAACTGTGACACAAACATTGCTGTCACTCTTCACTCTTTCTCCTAAAAGACCATTTCAATCCAAGAACTCCGTTGTCAGCACTCTGCTGATCAGCAGAGTGAGCAGGGATGTCTGCAATCTGTAAGGCAGTGGAAGAGACAGGCCTGAAGGCTGCTCTTGTGCTTCTTCAACACACTGAGCTTTACAACTGTGACACACACACTGTTGTCACTCCTCATTGTAGCTCCTAAAAGTGCATTTGAATCCAGCGTTTCTGGTCTCCACTCTCGTTTCCAGTGCAGCAGAGGCAGGTGAGCACGAGCGCTTGGAATCCGCTCCCAGTTCCGAAGGGCAGGGCGGGAAAGTCCTTGCAGATCATCTTCAGCGCACAGTGAGCTTTGCAACTCTGAAACACACATTGCTGTCACTCCTCACTTTATCTCCTAAAAGTGCATTTCAAGCCAACGTTTCTGGTGCGCTCTCTCGCTTCGAGAGCAGTTGTGACAGGGGAGGACGAGCGCTTGGATTCTAATTTCACAGCCGTAGGGCCAGCATGGAAACTACTGCTGGGCATCTTCAGCACACATTGAGATTCACAACTCTGAAACACATATTGCTGTCACCTCTCACTTTCCTACCTGAAAGTCCAATTGAATCCTACATCTCCTGTGCTTGCTCTTTGTGAGCAGTAGCAGAATATAGCACTTACGTTTGGACTCTGCTGAAACAGCAGAAGAGACAGTCCAGAAAGTTCCCACTGATCATCTTCAGCACACAGTGAGCTTTGCAACTCTGCAACACACATTGCTGTCTCTTCTTTTCCTGCCTGAAAGACCAATTGATTCCAACACCTCTGTGCCCGCTCTCTGCTGAGCAGCAACAGAGAGAGTAGAGCAGGAATGTTTAGCCTGGGCTAAAACAGCAGAAGAGCCTTGCAAAAAATCTCCTGCTTGATCATGTTTTGCACACAGTGAGCTTTAAACTGTGACACAAACATTGCTGTCACTCCTCACTTTATCTCCTAAAAGTGCATTTGAATCCAAAGTTTCTGGTGCGCTCTCACGTTTCGAGAGGAGTTGTGACAGGGGAGGAGCAGCGCTTGGACTCTAATCCCACAGACGAAGGGCCAGCAGGGAAACTCCTGCAGGGCATCTTCAGCACACAGTGAGCTTTGCAATTCTGCAACACACATTGCTGTAACTCCTTTTCCTGCCTGGAAGACCAATTGATTCCAACATCTCTGTGCCCACTCTCTGCTGAGCAGCAACAGAGAGAGTAGAGCAGGAATGTTTAGACTGGGCTAAAACAGCAGAAGAGCCTTGCAAAAAAGCTCCTCCTGATCATGTTTAGCACACAGTGAGCTTTAAACTGTGACACAAACATTGCTGTCACTCTTCACTCTTTCTCCTAAAAGACCATTTCAATCCAAGAACTCCGTTGCCAGCACTCTGCTGAGCAGCAGAGTGAGCAGGAATGTCTGCAATCTGTAAGGCAGTGGAAGAGACAGGCCTGAAGGCTGCTCTTGTGCTTCTTCAACACACTGAGCTTTACAACTGTGACACACACACTGTTGGCACTCCTCATTGTAGCTCCTAAAAGTGCATTTGAATCCAGCGTTTCTGGTCTCCACTCTCGTTTCAAGAGCAGCAGAGGAAGGTGAGCACGAGCGCTTGGAATCCGCTCCCAGTTCCGAAGGGCAGGGAGGGAAAGTCCTTGCAGATCATCTTCAGCGCACAGTGAGCTTTGCAACTCTGAAACACACATTGCTGTCACTCCTCACTTCATCTCCTAATAATCCGTTTGAATCCATGGTCTCTCCTGCCCTCTCTCGTTTGAACAGCAGCAGTGACAGGTGAACACGATCTCTTGGCCTCTGCTCCCACAGCCGAAGAGCCCGGAGTGAAAGCTCCGGCAGGGCATCTTCAGCACGCAGTCAGCTTTGCAACTGTGACACATATATTGCTCTCGCTCCGCACTTTCCTACCTCAAAGTCCAATTGAATCCAAAATCTCTGTGCCCTTTCTCTGCTGGGCAGAAGCAGAGAGAGTAGAGCAGGAACCTTTAGCCAATGCTAAAAGAGCAGAAGAGACAGTCCAGAAAGTTCCCACTGATCATCTTCAGCGCACAGCGAGCTTTGCAACTCTGCAACACACATTGCTGTCACTCCTCCCTTTTTGCCTGAAAGACCAGCTGAATCCACCATCTCTGTGCCCGCTCTCTGCTGAGCAGCAACAGAGAGAGTAGAGCAGGAATTTTTAGACCTGCCTAAAACAGCAGAAGAGCCTTGCAAAAAATCTCCTGCTTGATCATGTTTTGCACACAGTGAGCTTTAAACTGTGACACAAACATTGCTGTCACTCCTCACTTTATCTCCTAAAAGTGCATTAGAATCCAAAGTTTCTGGTGCGCTCTCACGTGTCGCGAGGAGTTGTGACAGCGGAGGAGCAGCGCTTGGACTCTAATCCCACAGACGAAGGGCCAGCAGGGAAACTCCTGCAGGGCATCTTCAGCACACAGTGAGCTTTGCAATTCTGCAACACACATTGCTGTAACTCCTTTTCCTGCCTGGAAGACCAATTGATTCCAACATCTCTGTGCCCACTCTCTGCTGAGCAGCAACAGAGAGAAGGAATGCTTAGATTGGGCTAAAACAGCAGAAGAGCCTTGCAAAAAAGCTCCTCCTGATCATGTTTAGCACACAGTGAGCTTTAAACTGTGACACAAACATTGCTGTCACTCTTCACTCTTTCTCCTAAAAGACCATTTCAATCCAAGAACTCCGTTGCCAGCACTCTGCTGAGCAGCAGAGTGAGCAGGAATGTCTGCAATCTGTAAGGCAGTGGAAGAGACAGGCCTGAAGGCTGCTCTTGTGCTTCTTCAACACACTGAGCTTTACAACTGTGACACACACACTGTTGGCACTCCTCATTGTAGCTCCTAAAAGTGCATTTGAATCCAGCGTTTCTGGTCTCCACTCTCGTTTCAAGAGCAGCAGAGGAAGGTGAGCACGAGCGCTTGGAATCCGCTCCCAGTTCCGAAGGGCAGGGAGGGAAAGTCCTTGCAGATCATCTTCAGCGCACAGTGAGCTTTGCAACTCTGAAACACACATTGCTGTCACTCCTCACTTCATCTCCTAATAATCCGTTTGAATCCATGGTCTCTCCCGCCCTCTCTCGTTTGAACAGCAGCAGTGACAGGTGAACACGATCTCTTGGCCTCTGCTCCCACAGCCGAAGAGCCCGGAGTGAAAGCTCCGGCAGGGCATCTTCAGCACGCAGTCAGCTTTGCAACTGTGACACATATATTGCTCTCGCTCCGCACTTTCCTACCTCAAAGTCCAATTGAATCCAAAATCTCTGTGCCCTTTCTCTGCTGGGCAGAAGCAGAGAGAGTAGAGCAGGAACCTTTTGCCAATGCTAAAAGAGCAGAAGAGACAGTCCAGAAAGTTCCCACTGATCATCTTCAGCGCACAGCGAGCTTTGCAACTCTGCAACACACATTGCTGTCACTCCTCCCTTTTTGCCTGAAAGACCAGCTGAATCCACCATCTCTGTGCCCGCTCTCTGCTGAGCAGCAACAGAGAGAGTAGAGCAGGAATTTTTAGACCTGCCTAAAACAGCAGAAGAGCGTTGAAAAAAATCTCCTGCTTGATCATGTTTTGCACACAGTGAGCTTTAAACTGTGACACAAACATTGCTGTCACTCCTCACTTTATCTCCTAAAAGTGCATTTGAATCCAAAGTTTCTGGTGCGCTCTCTCGTTTCGAGAGGAGTTGTGACAGGGGAGGAGCAGCGCTTGGACTCTAATCCCACAGATGAAGGGCCAGCAGGGAAACTCCTGCAGGGCATCTTCAGCGCACAGTGAGCTTTACAATTCTGAAACACACATTGCTGTCACTCCTCCTTTTCTTGCCTGAAAGACCAATTGATTCCAACATCTCTGTGCCCACTCTCTGCTGAGCAGCAACAGAGAGAGTAGAGCAGGAATGTTTAGACTGGGCTAAAACAGCAGAAGAGCCTTGCAAAAAAGCTCCTCCTGATCATGTTTAGCACACAGTGAGCTTTAAACTGTGACACAAACATTGCTGTCACTCTTCACTCTTTCTCCTAAAAGACCATTTCAATCCCAGAACTCCGTTGCCAGCACTCTGCTGAGCAGCAGACTGAGCAGGGATGTCTGCAATCTGTAAGGCAGTGGAAGAGACAGGCCTGAAGGCTGCTCTTGTGCTTCTTCAACACACTGAGCTTTACAACTTTGACACACACACTGTTGTCACTCCTCATTGTAGCTCCTAAAAGTGCATTTGAATCCAGCGTTTCTGGTCTCCACTCTCGTTTCCAGTGCACCAGAGGCAGGTGAGCACAAGCGCTTGGAATCCGCTCCCAGTTCCGAAGGGCAGGGAGGGAAAGTCCTTGCAGATCATCTTCAGCGCACAGTGAGCTTTGCAACTCTGAAACACACATTGCTGTCACTCCTCACTTTATCTCCTAAAAGTGCATTTCAAGCCAACGTTTCTGGTGCGCTCTCTCGCTTCGAGAGCAGTTGTGACAGGGGAGGACGAGCGCTTGGATTCTAATTTCACAGCCGAAGGGCCAGCATGGAAACTACTGCTGGGCATCTTCAGCACACATTGAGATTCACAACTCTGAAACACATATTGCTGTCACCTCTCACTTTCCTACCTGAAAGTCCAATTGAATAATACATCTCCTGTGCTTGCTCTTTGTGAGCAGTAGCAGAATATAGCACTTACGTTTGGACTCTGCTGAAACAGCAGAAGAGACAGTCCAGAAAGTTCCCACTGATCATCTTCAGCACACAGTGAGCTTTGCAACTCTGCAACACACATTGCTGTCTCTTCTTTTCCTGCCTGAAAGACCAATTGATTCCAACACCTCTGTGCCCGCTCTCTGCTGAGCAGCAACAGAGAGAGTAGAGCAGGAATGTTTAGCCTGGGCTAAAACAGCAGAAGAGCCTTGCAAAAAATCTCCTGCTTGATCATGTTTTGCACACAGTGAGCTTTAAACTGTGACACAAACATTGCTGTCACTCCTCACTTTATCTCCTAAAAGTGCATTTGAATCCAAAGTTTCTGGTGCGCTCTCACGTTTCGCGAGGAGTTGTGACAGGGGAGGAGCAGCGCTTGGACTCTAATCCCACAGACGAAGGGCCAGCAGGGAAACTCCTGCAGGGCATCTTCAGCACACAGTGAGCTTTGCAATTCTGCAACACACATTGCTGTAACTCCTTTTCCTGCCTGGAAGACCAATTGATTCCAACATCTCTGTGCCCACTCTCTGCTGAGCAGCAACAGAGAGAAGGAATGTTTAGATTGGGCTAAAACAGCAGAAGAGCCTTGCAAAAAAGCTCCTCCTGATCATGTTTAGCACACAGTGAGCTTTAAACTGTGACACAAACATTGCTGTCACTCTTCACTCTTTCTCCTAAAAGACCATTTCAATCCAAGAACTCCGTTGCCAGCACTCTGCTGAGCAGCAGAGTGAGCAGGAATGCCTGCAATCTGTAAGGCAGTGGAAGAGACAGGCCTGAAGGCTGCTCTTGTGCTTCTTCAACACACTGAGCTTTACAACTGTGACACACACACTGTTGGCACTCCTCATTGTAGCTCCTAAAAGTGCATTTGAATCCAGCGTTTCTGGTCTCCACTCTCGTTTCAAGAGCAGCAGAGGAAGGTGAGCACGAGCGCTTGGAATCCGCTCCCAGTTCCGAAGGGCAGGGAGGGAAAGTCCTTGCAGATCATCTTCAGCGCACAGTGAGCTTTGCAACTCTGAAACACACATTGCTGTCACTCCTCACTTCATCTCCTAATAATCCGTTTGAATCCATGGTCTCTCCCGCCCTCTCTCGTTTGAACAGCAGCAGTGACAGGTGAACACGATCTCTTGGCCTCTGCTCCCACAGCCGAAGAGCCCGGAGTGAAAGCTCCGGCAGGGCATCTTCAGCACGCAGTCAGCTTTGCAACTGTGACACATATATTGCTCTCGCTCCGCACTTTCCTACCTCAAAGTCCAATTGAATCCAAAATCTCTGTGCCCTTTCTCTGCTGGGCAGAAGCAGAGAGAGTAGAGCAGGAACCTTTTGCCAATGCTAAAAGAGCAGAAGAGACAGTCCAGAAAGTTCCCACTGATCATCTTCAGCGCACAGCGAGCTTTGCAACTCTGCAACACACATTGCTGTCACTCCTCCCTTTTTGCCTGAAAGACCAGCTGAATCCACCATCTCTGTGCCCGCTCTCTGCTGAGCAGCAACAGAGAGAGTAGAGCAGGAATTTTTAGACCTGCCTAAAACAGCAGAAGAGCCTTGAAAAAAATCTCCTGCTTGATCATGTTTTGCACACAGTGAGCTTTAAACTGTGACACAAACATTGCTGTCACTCCTCACTTTATCTCCTAAAAGTGCATTTGAATCCAAAGTTTCTGGTGCGCTCTCTCGTTTCGAGAGGAGTTGTGACAGGGGAGGAGCAGCGCTTGGACTCTAATCCCACAGATGAAGGGCCAGCAGGGAAACTCCTGCAGGGCATCTTCAGCGCACAGTGAGCTTTACAATTCTGAAACACACATTGCTGTCACTCCTCCTTTTCTTGCCTGAAAGACCAATTGATTCCAACATCTCTGTGCCCACTCTCTGCTGAGCAGCAACAGAGAGAGTAGAGCAGGAATGTTTAGACTGGGCTAAAACAGCAGAAGAGCCTTGCAAAAAAGCTCCTCCTGATCATGTTTAGCACACAGTGAGCTTTAAACTGTGACACAAACATTGCTGTCACTCTTCACTCTTTCTCCTAAAAGACCATTTCAATCCCAGAACTCCGTTGCCAGCACTCTGCTGAGCAGCAGACTGAGCAGGGATGTCTGCAATCTGTAAGGCAGTGGAAGAGACAGGCCTGAAGGCTGCTCTTGTGCTTCTTCAACACACTGAGCTTTACAACTTTGACACACACACTGTTGTCACTCCTCATTGTAGCTCCTAAAAGTGCATTTGAATCCAGCGTTTCTGGTCTCCACTCTCGTTTCCAGTGCACCAGAGGCAGGTGAGCACGAGCGCTTGGAATCCGCTCCCAGTTCCGAAGGGCAGGGAGGGAAAGTCCTTGCAGATCATCTTCAGCGCACAGTGAGCTTTGCAACTCTGAAACACACATTGCTGTCACTCCTCACTTTATCTCCTAAAAGTGCATTTCAAGCCAACGTTTCTGGTGCGCTCTCTCGCTTCGAGAGCAGTTGTGACAGGGGAGGACGAGCGCTTGGATTCTAATTTCACAGCCGAAGGGCCAGCATGGAAACTACTGCTGGGCATCTTCAGCACACATTGAGATTCACAACTCTGAAACACATATTGCTGTCACCTCTCACTTTCCTACCTGAAAGTCCAATTGAATAATACATCTCCTGTGCTTGCTCTTTGTGAGCAGTAGCAGAATATAGCACTTACGTTTGGACTCTGCTGAAACAGCAGAAGAGACAGTCCAGAAAGTTCCCACTGATCATCTTCAGCACACAGTGAGCTTTGCAACTCTGCAACACACATTGCTGTCTCTTCTTTTCCTGCCTGAAAGACCAATTGATTCCAACACCTCTGTGCCCGCTCTCTGCTGAGCAGCAACAGAGAGAGTAGAGCAGGAATGTTTAGCCTGGGCTAAAACAGCAGAAGAGCCTTGCAAAAAATCTCCTGCTTGATCATGTTTTGCACACAGTGAGCTTTAAACTGTGACACAAACATTGCTGTCACTCCTCACTTTATCTCCTAAAAGTGCATTTGAATCCAAAGTTTCTGGTGCGCTCTCACGTTTCGCGAGGAGTTGTGACAGGGGAGGAGCAGCGCTTGGACTCTAATCCCACAGACGAAGGGCCAGCAGGGAAACTCCTGCAGGGCATCTTCAGCACACAGTGAGCTTTGCAATTCTGCAACACACATTGCTGTAACTCCTTTTCCTGCCTGGAAGACCAATTGATTCCAACATCTCTGTGCCCACTCTCTGCTGAGCAGCAACAGAGAGAAGGAATGTTTAGATTGGGCTAAAACAGCAGAAGAGCCTTGCAAAAAAGCTCCTCCTGATCATGTTTAGCACACAGTGAGCTTTAAACTGTGACACAAACATTGCTGTCACTCTTCACTCTTTCTCCTAAAAGACCATTTCAATCCAAGAACTCCGTTGCCAGCACTCTGCTGAGCAGCAGAGTGAGCAGGAATGTCTGCAATCTGTAAGGCAGTGGAAGAGACAGGCCTGAAGGCTGCTCTTGTGCTTCTTCAACACACTGAGCTTTACAACTGTGACACACACACTGTTGGCACTCCTCATTGTAGCTCCTAAAAGTGCATTTGAATCCAGCGTTTCTGGTCTCCACTCTCGTTTCAAGAGCAGCAGAGGAAGGTGAGCACGAGCGCTTGGAATCCGCTCCCAGTTCCGAAGGGCAGGGAGGGAAAGTCCTTGCAGATCATCTTCAGCGCACAGTGAGCTTTGCAACTCTGAAACACACATTGCTGTCACTCCTCACTTCATCTCCTAATAATCCGTTTGAATCCATGGTCTCTCCCGCCCTCTCTCGTTTGAACAGCAGCAGTGACAGGTGAACACGATCTCTTGGCCTCTGCTCCCACAGCCGAAGAGCCCGGAGTGAAAGCTCCGGCAGGGCATCTTCAGCACGCAGTCAGCTTTGCAACTGTGACACATATATTGCTCTCGCTCCGCACTTTCCTACCTCAAAGTCCAATTGAATCCAAAATCTCTGTGCCCTTTCTCTGCTGGGCAGAAGCAGAGAGAGTAGAGCAGGAACCTTTTGCCAATGCTAAAAGAGCAGAAGAGACAGTCCAGAAAGTTCCCACTGATCATCTTCAGCGCACAGCGAGCTTTGCAACTCTGCAACACACATTGCTGTCACTCCTCCCTTTTTGCCTGAAAGACCAGCTGAATCCACCATCTCTGTGCCCGCTCTCTGCTGAGCAGCAACAGAGAGAGTAGAGCAGGAATTTTTAGACCTGCCTAAAACAGCAGAAGAGCCTTGAAAAAAATCTCCTGCTTGATCATGTTTTGCACACAGTGAGCTTTAAACTGTGACACAAACATTGCTGTCACTCCTCACTTTATCTCCTAAAAGTGCATTTGAATCCAAAGTTTCTGGTGCGCTCTCTCGTTTCGAGAGGAGTTGTGACAGGGGAGGAGCAGCGCTTGGACTCTAATCCCACAGATGAAGGGCCAGCAGGGAAACTCCTGCAGGGCATCTTCAGCGCACAGTGAGCTTTACAATTCTGAAACACACATTGCTGTCACTCCTCCTTTTCTTGCCTGAAAGACCAATTGATTCCAACATCTCTGTGCCCACTCTCTGCTGAGCAGCAACAGAGAGAGTAGAGCAGGAATGTTTAGACTGGGCTAAAACAGCAGAAGAGCCTTGCAAAAAAGCTCCTCCTGATCATGTTTAGCACACAGTGAGCTTTAAACTGTGACACAAACATTGCTGTCACTCTTCACTCTTTCTCCTAAAAGACCATTTCAATCCCAGAACTCCGTTGCCAGCACTCTGCTGAGCAGCAGACTGAGCAGGGATGCCTGCAATCTGTAAGGCAGTGGAAGAGACAGGCCTGAAGGCTGCTCTTGTGCTTCTTCAACACACTGAGCTTTACAACTGTGACACACACACTGTTGTCACTCCTCATTGTAGCTCCTAAAAGTGCATTTGAATCCAGCGTTTCTGGTCTCCACTCTCGTTTCCAGTGCACCAGAGGCAGGTGAGCACGAGCGCTTGGAATCCGCTCCCAGTTCCGAAGGGCAGGGAGGGAAAGTCCTTGCAGATCATCTTCAGCGCACAGTGAGCTTTGCAACTCTGAAACACACATTGCTGTCACTCCTCACTTTATCTCCTAAAAGTGCATTTCAAGCCAACGTTTCTGGTGCGCTCTCTCGCTTCGAGAGCAGTTGTGACAGGGGAGGACGAGCGCTTGGATTCTAATTTCACAGCCGAAGGGCCAGCATGGAAACTACTGCTGGGCATCTTCAGCACACATTGAGATTCACAACTCTGAAACACATATTGCTGTCACCTCTCACTTTCCTACCTGAAAGTCCAATTGAATAATACATCTCCTGTGCTTGCTCTTTGTGAGCAGTAGCAGAATATAGCACTTACGTTTGGACTCTGCTGAAACAGCAGAAGAGACAGTCCAGAAAGTTCCCACTGATCATCTTCAGCACACAGTGAGCTTTGCAACTCTGCAACACACATTGCTGTCTCTTCTTTTCCTGCCTGAAAGACCAATTGATTCCAACACCTCTGTGCCCGCTCTCTGCTGAGCAGCAACAGAGAGAGTAGAGCAGGAATGTTTAGCCTGGGCTAAAACAACAGAAGAGCCTTGCAAAAAATCTCCTGCTTGATCATGTTTTGCACACAGTGAGCTTTAAACTGTGACACAAACATTGCTGTCACTCCTCACTTTATCTCCTAAAAGTGCATTTGAATCCAAAGTTTCTGGTGCGCTCTCACGTTTCGCGAGGAGTTGTGACAGGGGAGGAGCAGCGCTTGGACTCTAATCCCACAGACGAAGGGCCAGCAGGGAAACTCCTGCAGGGCATCTTCAGCACACAGTGAGCTTTGCAATTCTGCAACACACATTGCTGTAACTCCTTTTCCTGCCTGGAAGACCAATTGATTCCAACATCTCTGTGCCCACTCTCTGCTGAGCAGCAACAGAGAGAAGGAATGTTTAGATTGGGCTAAAACAGCAGAAGAGCCTTGCAAGAAAGCTCCTCCTGATCATGTTTAGCACACAGTGAGCTTTAAACTGTGACACAAACATTGCTGTCACTCTTCACTCTTTCTCCTAAAAGACCATTTCAATCCAAGAACTCCGTTGCCAGCACTCTGCTGAGCAGCAGAGTGAGCAGGAATGTCTGCAATCTGTAAGGCAGTGGAAGAGACAGGCCTGAAGGCTGCTCTTGTGCTTCTTCAACACACTGAGCTTTACAACTGTGACACACACACTGTTGGCACTCCTCATTGTAGCTCCTAAAAGTGCATTTGAATCCAGCGTTTCTGGTCTCCACTCTCGTTTCAAGAGCAGCAGAGGAAGGTGAGCACGAGCGCTTGGAATCCGCTCCCAGTTCCGAAGGGCAGGGAGGGAAAGTCCTTGCAGATCATCTTCAGCGCACAGTGAGCTTTGCAACTCTGAAACACACATTGCTGTCACTCCTCACTTCATCTCCTAATAATCCGTTTGAATCCATGGTCTCTCCCGCCCTCTCTCGTTTGAACAGCAGCAGTGACAGGTGAACACGATCTCTTGGCCTCTGCTCCCACAGCCGAAGAGCCCGGAGTGAAAGCTCCGGCAGGGCATCTTCAGCACGCAGTCAGCTTTGCAACTGTGACACATATATTGCTCTCGCTCCGCACTTTCCTACCTCAAAGTCCAATTGAATCCAAAATCTCTGTGCCCTTTCTCTGCTGGGCAGAAGCAGAGAGAGTAGAGCAGGAACCTTTAGCCAATGCTAAAAGAGCAGAAGAGACAGTCCAGAAAGTTCCCACTGATCATCTTCAGCGCACAGCGAGCTTTGCAACTCTGCAACACACATTGCTGTCACTCCTCCCTTTTTGCCTGAAAGACCAGCTGAATCCACCATCTCTGTGCCCGCTCTCTGCTGAGCAGCAACAGAGAGAGTAGAGCAGGAATTTTTAGACCTGCCTAAAACAGCAGAAGAGCCTTGAAAAAAATCTCCTGCTTGATCATGTTTTGCACACAGTGAGCTTTAAACTGTGACACAAACATTGCTGTCACTCCTCACTTTATCCCCTAAAAGTGCATTTCAAGCCAACGTTTCTGGTGCGCTCTCTCGTTTCGAGAGGAGTTGTGACAGGGGAGGAGCAGCGCTTGGACTCTAATCCCACAGATGAAGGGCCAGCAGGGAAACTCCTGCAGGGCATCTTCAGCGCACAGTGAGCTTTACAATTCTGAAACACACATTGCTGTCACTCCTCCTTTTCTTGCCTGAAAGACCAATTGATTCCAACATCTCTGTGCCCACTCTCTGCTGAGCAGCAACAGAGAGAGTAGAGCAGGAATGTTTAGACTGGGCTAAAACAGCAGAAGAGCCTTGCAAAAAAGCTCCTCCTGATCATGTTTAGCACACAGTGAGCTTTAAACTGTGACACAAACATTGCTGTCACTCTTCACTCTTTCTCCTAAAAGACCATTTCAATCCCAGAACTCCGTTGCCAGCACTCTGCTGAGCAGCAGACTGAGCAGGGATGCCTGCAATCTGTAAGGCAGTGGAAGAGACAGGCCTGAAGGCTGCTCTTGTGCTTCTTCAACACACTGAGCTTTACAACTGTGACACACACACTGTTGTCACTCCTCATTGTAGCTCCTAAAAGTGCATTTGAATCCAGCGTTTCTGGTCTCCACTCTCGTTTCCAGTGCACCAGAGGCAGGTGAGCACGAGCGCTTGGAATCCGCTCCCAGTTCCGAAGGGCAGGGAGGGAAAGTCCTTGCAGATCATCTTCAGCGCACAGTGAGCTTTGCAACTCTGAAACACACATTGCTGTCACTCCTCACTTTATCTCCTAAAAGTGCATTTCAAGCCAACGTTTCTGGTGCGCTCTCTCGCTTCGAGAGCAGTTGTGACGGGGAGGACGAGCGCTTGGATTCTAATTTCACAGCCGAAGGGCCAGCATGGAAACTACTGCTGGGCATCTTCAGCACACATTGAGATTCACAACTCTGAAACACATATTGCTGTCACCTCTCACTTTCCTACCTGAAAGTCCAATTGAATAATACATCTCCTGTGCTTGCTCTTTGTGAGCAGTAGCAGAATATAGCACTTACGTTTGGACTCTGCTGAAACAGCAGAAGAGACAGTCCAGAAAGTTCCCACTGATCATCTTCAGCACACAGTGAGCTTTGCAACTCTGCAACACACATTGCTGTCTCTTCTTTTCCTGCCTGAAAGACCAATTGATTCCAACACCTCTGTGCCCGCTCTCTGCTGAGCAGCAACAGAGAGAGTAGAGCAGGAATGTTTAGCCTGGGCTAAAACAGCAGAAGAGCCTTGCAAAAAATCTCCTGCTTGATCATGTTTTGCACACAGTGAGCTTTAAACTGTGACACAAACATTGCTGTCACTCCTCACTTTATCTCCTAAAAGTGCATTTGAATCCAAAGTTTCTGGTGCGCTCTCACGTTTCGCGAGGAGTTGTGACAGGGGAGGAGCAGCGCTTGGACTCTAATCCCACAGACGAAGGGCCAGCAGGGAAACTCCTGCAGGGCATCTTCAGCACACAGTGAGCTTTGCAATTCTGCAACACACATTGCTGTAACTCCTTTTCCTGCCTGGAAGACCAATTGATTCCAACATCTCTGTGCCCACTCTCTGCTGAGCAGCAACAGAGAGAAGGAATGTTTAGATTGGGCTAAAACAGCAGAAGAGCCTTGCAAAAAAGCTCCTCCTGATCATGTTTAGCACACAGTGAGCTTTAAACTGTGACACAAACATTGCTGTCACTCTTCACTCTTTCTCCTAAAAGACCATTTCAATCCAAGAACTCCGTTGCCAGCACTCTGCTGAGCAGCAGAGTGAGCAGGAATGTCTGCAATCTGTAAGGCAGTGGAAGAGACAGGCCTGAAGGCTGCTCTTGTGCTTCTTCAACACACTGAGCTTTACAACTGTGACACACACACTGTTGGCACTCCTCATTGTAGCTCCTAAAAGTGCATTTGAATCCAGCGTTTCTGGTCTCCACTCTCGTTTCAAGAGCAGCAGAGGAAGGTGAGCACGAGCGCTTGGAATCCGCTCCCAGTTCCGAAGGGCAGGGAGGGAAAGTCCTTGCAGATCATCTTCAGCGCACAGTGAGCTTTGCAACTCTGAAACACACATTGCTGTCACTCCTCACTTCATCTCCTAATAATCCGTTTGAATCCATGGTCTCTCCCGCCCTCTCTCGTTTGAACAGCAGCAGTGACAGGTGAACACGATCTCTTGACCTCTGCTCCCACAGCCGAAGAGCCCGGAGTGAAAGCTCCGGCAGGGCATCTTCAGCACGCAGTCAGCTTTGCAACTGTGACACATATATTGCTCTCGCTCCGCACTTTCCTACCTCAAAGTCCAATTGAATCCAAAATCTCTGTGCCCTTTCTCTGCTGGGCAGAAGCAGAGAGAGTAGAGCAGGAACCTTTTGCCAATGCTAAAAGAGCAGAAGAGACAGTCCAGAAAGTTCCCACTGATCATCTTCAGCGCACAGCGAGCTTTGCAACTCTGCAACACACATTGCTGTCACTCCTCCCTTTTTGCCTGAAAGACCAGCTGAATCCACCATCTCTGTGCCCGCTCTCTGCTGAGCAGCAACAGAGAGAGTAGAGCAGGAATTTTTAGACCTGCCTAAAACAGCAGAAGAGCCTTGAAAAAAATCTCCTGCTTGATCATGTTTTGCACACAGTGAGCTTTAAACTGTGACACAAACATTGCTGTCACTCCTCACTTTATCCCCTAAAAGTGCATTTCAAGCCAACGTTTCTGGTGCGCTCTCTCGCTTCGAGAGCAGTTGTGACAGGGGAGGACGAGCGCTTGGATTCTAATTTCACAGCCGAAGGGCCAGCATGGAAACTACTGCTGGGCATCTTCAGCACACATTGAGATTCACAACTCTGAAACACATATTGCTGTCACCTCTCACTTTCCTACCTGAAAGTCCAATTGAATAATACATCTCCTGTGCTTGCTCTTTGTGAGCAGTAGCAGAATATAGCACTTACGTTTGGACTCTGCTGAAACAGCAGAAGAGACAGTCCAGAAAGTTCCCACTGATCATCTTCAGCACACAGTGAGCTTTGCAACTCTGCAACACGCATTGCTGTCTCTTCTTTTCCTGCCTGAAAGACCAATTGATTCCAACACCTCTGTGCCCGCTCTCTGCTGAGCAGCAACAGAGAGAGTAGAGCAGGAATGTTTAGCCTGGGCTAAAACAGCAGAAGAGCCTTGCAAAAAATCTCCTGCTTGATCATGTTTTGCACACAGTGAGCTTTAAACTGTGACACAAACATTGCTGTCACTCCTCACTTTATCTCCTAAAAGTGCATTTGAATCCAAAGTTTCTGGTGCGCTCTCACGTTTCGCGAGGAGTTGTGACAGGGGAGGAGCAGCGCTTGGACTCTAATCCCACAGACGAAGGGCCAGCAGGGAAACTCCTGCAGGGCATCTTCAGCACACAGTGAGCTTTGCAATTCTGCAACACACATTGCTGTAACTCCTTTTCCTGCCTGGAAGACCAATTGATTCCAACATCTCTGTGCCCACTCTCTGCTGAGCAGCAACAGAGAGAAGGAATGTTTAGATTGGGCTAAAACAGCAGAAGAGCCTTGCAAAAAAGCTCCTCCTGATCATGTTTAGCACACAGTGAGCTTTAAACTGTGACACAAACATTGCTGTCACTCTTCACTCTTTCTCCTAAAAGACCATTTCAATCCAAGAACTCCGTTGCCAGCACTCTGCTGAGCAGCAGAGTGAGCAGGGATGTCTGCAATCTGTAAGGCAGTGGAAGAGACAGGCCTGAAGGCTGCTCTTGTGCTTCTTCAACACACTGAGCTTTACAACTTTGACACACACACTGTTGTCACTCCTCATTGTAGCACCTAAATGTGCATTTGAATCCAGCGTTTCTGGTCTCCACTCTCGTTTCCAGTGCAGCAGAGGCAGGTGAGCACGAGCGCTTGGAATCCGCTCCCAGTTCCGAAGGGCAGGGAGGGAAAGTCCTTGCAGATCATCTTCAGCGCACAGTGAGCTTTGCAACTCTGAAACACACATTGCTGTCACTCCTCACTTCATCTCCTAATAATCCGTTTGAATCCATGGTCTCTCCCGCCCTCTCTCGTTTGAACAGCAGCAGTGACAGGTGAACACGATCTCTTGGCCTCTGCTCCCACAGCCGAAGAGCCCGGAGTGAAAGCTCCGGCAGGGCATCTTCAGCACGCAGTCAGCTTTGCAACTGTGACACATATATTGCTCTCGCTCCGCACTTTCCTACCTCAAAGTCCAATTGAATCCAAAATCTCTGTGCCCTTTCTCTGCTGGGCAGAAGCAGAGAGAGTAGAGCAGGAACTTTTAGCCAATGCTAAAAGAGCAGAAGAGACAGTCCAGAAAGTTCCCACTGATCATCTTCAGCGCACAGCGAGCTTTGCAACTCTGCAACACACATTGCTGTCACTCCTCCCTTTTTGCCTGAAAGACCAGCTGAATCCACCAACTCTGTGCCCGCTCTCTGCTGAGCAGCAACAGAGAGAGTAGAGCAGGAATGTTTAGCCTGGGCTAAAACAGCAGAAGAGCCTTGCAAAAAATCTCCTGCTTGATCATGTTTTGCACACAGTGAGCTTTAAACTGTGACACAAACATTGCTGTCACTCCTCACTTTATCTCCTAAAAGTGCATTTGAATCCAAAGTTTCTGGTGCGCTCTCACGTTTCGCGAGGAGTTGTGACAGGGGAGGAGCAGCGCTTGGACTCTAATCCCACAGACGAAGGGCCAGCAGGGAAACTCCTGCAGGGCATCTTCAGCACACAGTGAGCTTTGCAATTCTGCAACACACATTGCTGTAACTCCTTTTCCTGCCTGGAAGACCAATTGATTCCAACATCTCTGTGCCCACTCTCTGCTGAGCAGCAACAGAGAGAAGGAATGTTTAGATTGGGCTAAAACAGCAGAAGAGCCTAGCAAAAAAGCTCCTCCTGATCATGTTTAGCACACAGTGAGCTTTAAACTGTGACACAAACATTGCTGTCACTCTTCACTCTTTCTCCTAAAAGACCATTTCAATCCAAGAACTCCGTTGCCAGCACTCTGCTGAGCAGCAGAGTGAGCAGGAATGTCTGCAATCTGTAAGGCAGTGGAAGAGACAGGCCTGAAGGCTGCTCTTGTGCTTCTTCAACACACTGAGCTTTACAACTGTGACACACACACTGTTGGCACTCCTCATTGTAGCTCCTAAAAGTGCATTTGAATCCAGCGTTTCTGGTCTCCACTCTCGTTTCAAGAGCAGCAGAGGAAGGTGAGCACGAGCGCTTGGAATCCGCTCCCAGTTCCGAAGGGCAGGGAGGGAAAGTCCTTGCAGATCATCTTCAGCGCACAGTGAGCTTTGCAACTCTGAAACACACATTGCTGTCACTCCTCACTTCATCTCCTAATAATCCGTTTGAATCCATGGTCTCTCCCGCCCTCTCTCGTTTGAACAGCAGCAGTGACAGGTGAACACGATCTCTTGGCCTCTGCTCCCACAGCCGAAGAGCCCGGAGTGAAAGCTCCGGCAGGGCATCTTCAGCACGCAGTCAGCTTTGCAACTGTGACACATATATTGCTCTCGCTCCGCACTTTCCTACCTCAAAGTCCAATTGAATCCAAAATCTCTGTGCCCTTTCTCTGCTGGGCAGAAGCAGAGAGAGTAGAGCAGGAACCTTTAGCCAATGCTAAAAGAGCAGAAGAGACAGTCCAGAAAGTTCCCACTGATCATCTTCAGCGCACAGCGAGCTTTGCAACTCTGCAACACACATTGCTGTCACTCCTCCCTTTTTGCCTGAAAGACCAGCTGAATCCACCATCTCTGTGCCCGCTCTCTGCTGAGCAGCAACAGAGAGAGTAGAGCAGGAATTTTTAGACCTGCCTAAAACAGCAGAAGAGCCTTGCAAAAAATCTCCTGCTTGATCATGTTTTGCACACAGTGAGCTTTAAACTGTGACACAAACATTGCTGTCACTCCTCACTTTATCTCCTAAAAGTGCATTTGAATCCAAAGTTTCTGGTGCGCTCTCTCGTTTCGAGAGGAGTTGTGACAGGGGAGGAGCAGCGCTTGGACTCTAATCCCACAGATGAAGGGCCAGCAGGGAAACTCCTGCAGGGCATCTTCAGCACACAGTGAGCTTTGCAATTCTGCAACACACATTGCTGTAACTCCTCCTTTTCCTGCCTGGAAGACCAATTGATTCCAACATCTCTGTGCCCACTCTCTGCTGAGCAGCAACAGAGAGCAGGAATGTTTAGATTGGGCTAAAACAGCAGAAGAGCCTTGCAAAAAAGCTCCTCCTGATCATGTTTAGCACACAGTGAGCTTTAAACTGTGACACAAACATTGCTGTCACTCTTCACTCTTTCTCCTAAAAGACCATTTCAATCCAAGAACTCCGTTGCCAGCACTCTGCTGAGCAGCAGAGTGAGCAGGAATGTCTGCAATCTGTAAGGCAGTGGAAGAGACAGGCCTGAAGGCTGCTCTTGTGCTTCTTCAACACACTGAGCTTTACAACTGTGACACACACACTGTTGTCACTCCTCATTGTAGCTCCTAAAAGTGCATTTGAATCCAGCGTTTCTGGTCTCCACTCTCGTTTCAAGAGCAGCAGAGGAAGGTGAGCACGAGCGCTTGGAATCCGCTCCCAGTTCCGAAGGGCAGGGAGGGAAAGTCCTTGCAGATCATCTTCAGCGCACAGTGAGCTTTGCAACTCTGAAACACACATTGCTGTCACTCCTCACTTCATCTCCTAATAATCCGTTTGAATCCATGGTCTCTCCCGCCCTCTCTCGTTTGAACAGCAGCAGTGACAGGTGAACACGATCTCTTGGCCTCTGCTCCCACAGCCGAAGAGCCCGGAGTGAAAGCTCCGGCAGGGCATCTTCAGCACACAGTCAGCTTTGCAACTGTGACACATATATTGCTCTCGCTCCACACCTTCCTACCTCAAAGTCCAATTGAATCCAAAATCTCTGTGCCCTTTCTCTGCTGGGCAGAAGCAGAGAGAGTAGAGCAGGAACCTTTAGCCAATGCTAAAAGAGCAGAAGAGACAGTCCAGAAAGTTCCCACTGATCATCTTCAGCGCACAGCGAGCTTTGCAACTCTGCAACACACATTGCTGTCACTCCTCCCTTTTTGCCTGAAAGACCAGCTGAATCCACCATCTCTGTGCCCGCTCTCTGCTGAGCAGCAACAGAGAGAGTAGAGCAGGAATTTTTAGACCTGCCTAAAACAGCAGAAGAGCCTTGCAAAAAATCTCCTGCTTGATCATGTTTTGCACACAGTGAGCTTTAAACTGTGACACAAACATTGCTGTCACTCCTCACTTTATCTCCTAAAAGTGCATTTGAATCCAAAGTTTCTGGTGCGCTCTCTCGTTTCGAGAGGAGTTGTGACAGGGGAGGAGCAGCGCTTGGACTCTAATCCCACAGACGAAGGGCCAGCAGGGAAACTCCTGCAGGGCATCTTCAGCACACAGTGAGCTTTGCAATTCTGCAACACACATTGCTGTAACTCCTTTTCCTGCCTGGAAGACCAATTGATTCCAACATCTCTGTGCCCACTCTCTGCTGAGCAGCAACAGAGAGAGTAGAGCAGGAATGTTTAGACTGGGCTAAAACAGCAGAAGAGCCTTGCAAAAAAGCTCCTCCTGATCATGTTTAGCACACAGTGAGCTTTAAACTGTGACACAAACATTGCTGTCACTCTTCACTCTTTCTCCTAAAAGACCATTTCAATCCAAGAACTCCGTTGCCAGCACTCTGCTGAGCAGCAGAGTGAGCAGGAATGTCTGCAATCTGTAAGGCAGTGGAAGAGACAGGCCTGAAGGCTGCTCTTGTGCTTCTTCAACACACTGAGCTTTACAACTTCGACACACACACTGTTGTCACTCCTCATTGTAGCTCCTAAAAGTGCATTTGAATCCAGCGTTTCTGGTCTCCACTCTCGTTTCAAGAGCAGCAGAGGAAGGTGAGCATGAGCGCTTGGAATCCGCTCCCAGTTCCGAAGGGCAGGGAGGGAAAGTCCTTGCAGATCATCTTCAGCGCACAGTGAGCTTTGCAACTCTGAAACACACATTGCTGTCACTCCTCACTTCATCTCCTAATAATCCGTTTGAATCCATGGTCTCTCCCGCCCTCTCTCGTTTGAACAGCAGCAGTGACAGGTGAACACGATCTCTTGGCCTCTGCTCCCACAGCCGAAGAGCCCGGAGTGAAAGCTCCGGCAGGGCATCTTCAGCACGCAGTCAGCTTTGCAACTGTGACACATATATTGCTCTCGCTCCGCACTTTCCTACCTCAAAGTCCAATTGAATCCAAAATCTCTGTGCCCTTTCTCTGCTGGGCAGAAGCAGAGAGAGTAGAGCAGGAACTTTTAGCCAATGCTAAAAGAGCAGAAGAGACAGTCCAGAAAGTTTCTACTGATCATCTTCAGCGCACAGCGAGCTTTGCAACTCTGCAACACACATTGCTGTCACTCCTCCCTTTTTGCCTGAAAGACCAGCTGAATCCACCATCTCTGTGCCCGCTCTCTGCTGAGCAGCAACAGAGAGAGTAGAACAGGAATTTTTAGACCTGCCTAAAACAGCAGAAGAGCCTTGAAAAAAATCTCCTGCTTGATCATGTTTTGCACACAGTGAGCTTTAAACTGTGACACAAACATTGCTGTCACTCCTCACTTTATCTCCTAAAAGTGCATTAGAATCCAAAGTTTCTGGTGCGCTCTCACGTGTCGCGAGGAGTTGTGACAGGGGAGGAGCAGCGCTTGGACTCTAATCCCACAGACGAAGGGCCAGCAGGGAAACTCCTGCAGGGCATCTTCAGCACACAGTGAGCTTTGCAATTCTGCAACACACATTGCTGTAACTCCTTTTCCTGCCTGGAAGACCAATTGATTCCAACATCTCTGTGCCCACTCTCTGCTGAGCAGCAACAGAGAGAAGGAATGCTTAGATTGGGCTAAAACAGCAGAAGAGCCTTGCAAAAAAGCTCCTCCTGATCATGTTTAGCACACAGTGAGCTTTAAACTGTGACACAAACATTGCTGTCACTCTTCACTCTTTCTCCTAAAAGACCATTTCAATCCAAGAACTCCGTTGCCAGCACTCTGCTGAGCAGCAGAGTGAGCAGGAATGTCTGCAATCTGTAAGGCAGTGGAAGAGACAGGCCTGAAGGCTGCTCTTGTGCTTCTTCAACACACTGAGCTTTACAACTGTGACACACACACTGTTGGCACTCCTCATTGTAGCTCCTAAAAGTGCATTTGAATCCAGCGTTTCTGGTCTCCACTCTCGTTTCAAGAGCAGCAGAGGAAGGTGAGCACGAGCGCTTGGAATCCGCTCCCAGTTCCGAAGGGCAGGGAGGGAAAGTCCTTGCAGATCATCTTCAGCGCACAGTGAGCTTTGCAACTCTGAAACACACATTGCTGTCACTCCTCACTTCATCTCCTAATAATCCGTTTGAATCCATGGTCTCTCCCGCCCTCTCTCGTTTGAACAGCAGCAGTGACAGGTGAACACGATCTCTTGGCCTCTGCTCCCACAGCCGAAGAGCCCGGAGTGAAAGCTCCGGCAGGGCATCTTCAGCACGCAGTCAGCTTTGCAACTGTGACACATATATTGCTCTCGCTCCGCACTTTCCTACCTCAAAGTCCAATTGAATCCAAAATCTCTGTGCCCTTTCTCTGCTGGGCAGAAGCAGAGAGAGTAGAGCAGGAACCTTTTGCCAATGCTAAAAGAGCAGAAGAGACAGTCCAGAAAGTTCCCACTGATCATCTTCAGCGCACAGCGAGCTTTGCAACTCTGCAACACACATTGCTGTCACTCCTCCCTTTTTGCCTGAAAGACCAGCTGAATCCACCATCTCTGTGCCCGCTCTCTGCTGAGCAGCAACAGAGAGAGTAGAGCAGGAATTTTTAGACCTGCCTAAAACAGCAGAAGAGCCTTGAAAAAAATCTCCTGCTTGATCATGTTTTGCACACAGTGAGCTTTAAACTGTGACACAAACATTGCTGTCACTCCTCACTTTATCTCCTAAAAGTGCATTTGAATCCAAAGTTTCTGGTGCGCTCTCTCGTTTCGAGAGGAGTTGTGACAGGGGAGGAGCAGCGCTTGGACTCTAATCCCACAGATGAAGGGCCAGCAGGGAAACTCCTGCAGGGCATCTTCAGCGCACAGTGAGCTTTACAATTCTGAAACACACATTGCTGTCACTCCTCCTTTTCTTGCCTGAAAGACCAATTGATTCCAACATCTCTGTGCCCACTCTCTGCTGAGCAGCAACAGAGAGAGTAGAGCAGGAATGTTTAGACTGGGCTAAAACAGCAGAAGAGCCTTGCAAAAAAGCTCCTCCTGATCATGTTTAGCACACAGTGAGCTTTAAACTGTGACACAAACATTGCTGTCACTCTTCACTCTTTCTCCTAAAAGACCATTTCAATCCCAGAACTCCGTTGCCAGCACTCTGCTGAGCAGCAGACTGAGCAGGGATGTCTGCAATCTGTAAGGCAGTGGAAGAGACAGGCCTGAAGGCTGCTCTTGTGCTTCTTCAACACACTGAGCTTTACAACTTTGACACACACACTGTTGTCACTCCTCATTGTAGCTCCTAAAAGTGCATTTGAATCCAGCGTTTCTGGTCTCCACTCTCGTTTCCAGTGCACCAGAGGCAGGTGAGCACGAGCGCTTGGAATCCGCTCCCAGTTCCGAAGGGCAGGGAGGGAAAGTCCTTGCAGATCATCTTCAGCGCACAGTGAGCTTTGCAACTCTGAAACACACATTGCTGTCACTCCTCACTTTATCTCCTAAAAGTGCATTTCAAGCCAACGTTTCTGGTGCGCTCTCTCGCTTCGAGAGCAGTTGTGACAGGGGAGGACGAGCGCTTGGATTCTAATTTCACAGCCGAAGGGCCAGCATGGAAACTACTGCTGGGCATCTTCAGCACACATTGAGATTCACAACTCTGAAACACATATTGCTGTCACCTCTCACTTTCCTACCTGAAAGTCCAATTGAATAATACATCTCCTGTGCTTGCTCTTTGTGAGCAGTAGCAGAATATAGCACTTACGTTTGGACTCTGCTGAAACAGCAGAAGAGACAGTCCAGAAAGTTCCCACTGATCATCTTCAGCACACAGTGAGCTTTGCAACTCTGCAACACACATTGCTGTCTCTTCTTTTCCTGCCTGAAAGACCAATTGATTCCAACACCTCTGTGCCCGCTCTCTGCTGAGCAGCAACAGAGAGAGTAGAGCAGGAATGTTTAGCCTGGGCTAAAACAGCAGAAGAGCCTTGCAAAAAATCTCCTGCTTGATCATGTTTTGCACACAGTGAGCTTTAAACTGTGACACAAACATTGCTGTCACTCCTCACTTTATCTCCTAAAAGTGCATTTGAATCCAAAGTTTCTGGTGCGCTCTCACGTTTCGCGAGGAGTTGTGACAGGGGAGGAGCAGCGCTTGGACTCTAATCCCACAGACGAAGGGCCAGCAGGGAAACTCCTGCAGGGCATCTTCAGCACACAGTGAGCTTTGCAATTCTGCAACACACATTGCTGTAACTCCTTTTCCTGCCTGGAAGACCAATTGATTCCAACATCTCTGTGCCCACTCTCTGCTGAGCAGCAACAGAGAGAAGGAATGTTTAGATTGGGCTAAAACAGCAGAAGAGCCTTGCAAGAAAGCTCCTCCTGATCATGTTTAGCACACAGTGAGCTTTAAACTGTGACACAAACATTGCTGTCACTCTTCACTCTTTCTCCTAAAAGACCATTTCAATCCAAGAACTCCGTTGCCAGCACTCTGCTGAGCAGCAGAGTGAGCAGGAATGTCTGCAATCTGTAAGGCAGTGGAAGAGACAGGCCTGAAGGCTGCTCTTGTGCTTCTTCAACACACTGAGCTTTACAACTGTGACACACACACTGTTGGCACTCCTCATTGTAGCTCCTAAAAGTGCATTTGAATCCAGCGTTTCTGGTCTCCACTCTCGTTTCAAGAGCAGCAGAGGAAGGTGAGCACGAGCGCTTGGAATCCGCTCCCAGTTCCGAAGGGCAGGGAGGGAAAGTCCTTGCAGATCATCTTCAGCGCACAGTGAGCTTTGCAACTCTGAAACACACATTGCTGTCACTCCTCACTTCATCTCCTAATAATCCGTTTGAATCCATGGTCTCTCCCGCCCTCTCTCGTTTGAACAGCAGCAGTGACAGGTGAACACGATCTCTTGGCCTCTGCTCCCACAGCCGAAGAGCCCGGAGTGAAAGCTCCGGCAGGGCATCTTCAGCACGCAGTCAGCTTTGCAACTGTGACACATATATTGCTCTCGCTCCGCACTTTCCTACCTCAAAGTCCAATTGAATCCAAAATCTCTGTGCCCTTTCTCTGCTGGGCAGAAGCAGAGAGAGTAGAGCAGGAACCTTTAGCCAATGCTAAAAGAGCAGAAGAGACAGTCCAGAAAGTTCCCACTGATCATCTTCAGCGCACAGCGAGCTTTGCAACTCTGCAACACACATTGCTGTCACTCCTCCCTTTTTGCCTGAAAGACCAGCTGAATCCACCATCTCTGTGCCCGCTCTCTGCTGAGCAGCAACAGAGAGAGTAGAGCAGGAATTTTTAGACCTGCCTAAAACAGCAGAAGAGCCTTGCAAAAAATCTCCTGCTTGATCATGTTTTGCACACAGTGAGCTTTAAACTGTGACACAAACATTGCTGTCACTCCTCACTTTATCTCCTAAAAGTGCATTTGAATCCAAAGTTTCTGGTGCGCTCTCTCGTTTCGAGAGGAGTTGTGACAGGGGAGGAGCAGCGCTTGGACTCTAATCCCACAGATGAAGGGCCAGCAGGGAAACTCCTGCAGGGCATCTTCAGCACACAGTGAGCTTTGCAATTCTGCAACACACATTGCTGTAACTCCTCCTTTTCCTGCCTGGAAGACCAATTGATTCCAACATCTCTGTGCCCACTCTCTGCTGAGCAGCAACAGAGAGCAGGAATGTTTAGATTGGGCTAAAACAGCAGAAGAGCCTTGCAAAAAAGCTCCTCCTGATCATGTTTAGCACACAGTGAGCTTTAAACTGTGACACAAACATTGCTGTCACTCTTCACTCTTTCTCCTAAAAGACCATTTCAATCCAAGAACTCCGTTGCCAGCACTCTGCTGAGCAGCAGAGTGAGCAGGAATGTCTGCAATCTGTAAGGCAGTGGAAGAGACAGGCCTGAAGGCTGCTCTTGTGCTTCTTCAACACACTGAGCTTTACAACTGTGACACACACACTGTTGTCACTCCTCATTGTAGCTCCTAAAAGTGCATTTGAATCCAGCGTTTCTGGTCTCCACTCTCGTTTCAAGAGCAGCAGAGGAAGGTGAGCACGAGCGCTTGGAATCCGCTCCCAGTTCCGAAGGGCAGGGAGGGAAAGTCCTTGCAGATCATCTTCAGCGCACAGTGAGCTTTGCAACTCTGAAACACACATTGCTGTCACTCCTCACTTCATCTCCTAATAATCCGTTTGAATCCATGGTCTCTCCCGCCCTCTCTCGTTTGAACAGCAGCAGTGACAGGTGAACACGATCTCTTGGCCTCTGCTCCCACAGCCGAAGAGCCCGGAGTGAAAGCTCCGGCAGGGCATCTTCAGCACACAGTCAGCTTTGCAACTGTGACACATATATTGCTCTCGCTCCACACCTTCCTACCTCAAAGTCCAATTGAATCCAAAATCTCTGTGCCCTTTCTCTGCTGGGCAGAAGCAGAGAGAGTAGAGCAGGAACCTTTAGCCAATGCTAAAAGAGCAGAAGAGACAGTCCAGAAAGTTCCCACTGATCATCTTCAGCGCACAGCGAGCTTTGCAACTCTGCAACACACATTGCTGTCACTCCTCCCTTTTTGCCTGAAAGACCAGCTGAATCCACCATCTCTGTGCCCGCTCTCTGCTGAGCAGCAACAGAGAGAGTAGAGCAGGAATTTTTAGACCTGCCTAAAACAGCAGAAGAGCCTTGCAAAAAATCTCCTGCTTGATCATGTTTTGCACACAGTGAGCTTTAAACTGTGACACAAACATTGCTGTCACTCCTCACTTTATCTCCTAAAAGTGCATTTGAATCCAAAGTTTCTGGTGCGCTCTCTCGTTTCGAGAGGAGTTGTGACAGGGGAGGAGCAGCGCTTGGACTCTAATCCCACAGACGAAGGGCCAGCAGGGAAACTCCTGCAGGGCATCTTCAGCACACAGTGAGCTTTGCAATTCTGCAACACACATTGCTGTAACTCCTTTTCCTGCCTGGAAGACCAATTGATTCCAACATCTCTGTGCCCACTCTCTGCTGAGCAGCAACAGAGAGAAGGAATGTTTAGATTGGGCTAAAACAGCAGAAGAGCCTTGCAAAAAAGCTCCTCCTGATCATGTTTAGCACACAGTGAGCTTTAAACTGTGACACAAACATTGCTGTCACTCTTCACTCTTTCTCCTAAAAGACCATTTCAATCCAAGAACTCCGTTGCCAGCACTCTGCTGAGCAGCAGAGTGAGCAGGAATGTCTGCAATCTGTAAGGCAGTGGAAGAGACAGGCCTGAAGGCTGCTCTTGTGCTTCTTCAACACACTGAGCTTTACAACTGTGACACACACACTGTTGGCACTCCTCATTGTAGCTCCTAAAAGTGCATTTGAATCCAGCGTTTCTGGTCTCCACTCTCGTTTCAAGAGCAGCAGAGGAAGGTGAGCACGAGCGCTTGGAATCCGCTCCCAGTTCCGAAGGGCAGGGAGGGAAAGTCCTTGCAGATCATCTTCAGCGCACAGTGAGCTTTGCAACTCTGAAACACACATTGCTGTCACTCCTCACTTCATCTCCTAATAATCCGTTTGAATCCATGGTCTCTCCCGCCCTCTCTCGTTTGAACAGCAGCAGTGACAGGTGAACACGATCTCTTGGCCTCTGCTCCCACAGCCGAAGAGCCCGGAGTGAAAGCTCCGGCAGGGCATCTTCAGCACGCAGTCAGCTTTGCAACTGTGACACATATATTGCTCTCGCTCCGCACTTTCCTACCTCAAAGTCCAATTGAATCCAAAATCTCTGTGCCCTTTCTCTGCTGGGCAGAAGCAGAGAGAGTAGAGCAGGAACCTTTTGCCAATGCTAAAAGAGCAGAAGAGACAGTCCAGAAAGTTCCCACTGATCATCTTCAGCGCACAGCGAGCTTTGCAACTCTGCAACACACATTGCTGTCACTCCTCCCTTTTTGCCTGAAAGACCAGCTGAATCCACCATCTCTGTGCCCGCTCTCTGCTGAGCAGCAACAGAGAGAGTAGAGCAGGAATTTTTAGACCTGCCTAAAACAGCAGAAGAGCCTTGAAAAAAATCTCCTGCTTGATCATGTTTTGCACACAGTGAGCTTTAAACTGTGACACAAACATTGCTGTCACTCCTCACTTTATCTCCTAAAAGTGCATTTGAATCCAAAGTTTCTGGTGCGCTCTCTCGTTTCGAGAGGAGTTGTGACAGGGGAGGAGCAGCGCTTGGACTCTAATCCCACAGATGAAGGGCCAGCAGGGAAACTCCTGCAGGGCATCTTCAGCGCACAGTGAGCTTTACAATTCTGAAACACACATTGCTGTCACTCCTCCTTTTCTTGCCTGAAAGACCAATTGATTCCAACATCTCTGTGCCCACTCTCTGCTGAGCAGCAACAGAGAGAGTAGAGCAGGAATGTTTAGACTGGGCTAAAACAGCAGAAGAGCCTTGCAAAAAAGCTCCTCCTGATCATGTTTAGCACACAGTGAGCTTTAAACTGTGACACAAACATTGCTGTCACTCTTCACTCTTTCTCCTAAAAGACCATTTCAATCCCAGAACTCCGTTGCCAGCACTCTGCTGAGCAGCAGACTGAGCAGGGATGCCTGCAATCTGTAAGGCAGTGGAAGAGACAGGCCTGAAGGCTGCTCTTGTGCTTCTTCAACACACTGAGCTTTACAACTGTGACACACACACTGTTGTCACTCCTCATTGTAGCTCCTAAAAGTGCATTTGAATCCAGCGTTTCTGGTCTCCACTCTCGTTTCCAGTGCACCAGAGGCAGGTGAGCACGAGCGCTTGGAATCCGCTCCCAGTTCCGAAGGGCAGGGAGGGAAAGTCCTTGCAGATCATCTTCAGCGCACAGTGAGCTTTGCAACTCTGAAACACACATTGCTGTCACTCCTCACTTTATCTCCTAAAAGTGCATTTCAAGCCAACGTTTCTGGTGCGCTCTCTCGCTTCGAGAGCAGTTGTGACAGGGGAGGACGAGCGCTTGGATTCTAATTTCACAGCCGAAGGGCCAGCATGGAAACTACTGCTGGGCATCTTCAGCACACATTGAGATTCACAACTCTGAAACACATATTGCTGTCACCTCTCACTTTCCTACCTGAAAGTCCAATTGAATAATACATCTCCTGTGCTTGCTCTTTGTGAGCAGTAGCAGAATATAGCACTTACGTTTGGACTCTGCTGAAACAGCAGAAGAGACAGTCCAGAAAGTTCCCACTGATCATCTTCAGCACACAGTGAGCTTTGCAACTCTGCAACACACATTGCTGTCTCTTCTTTTCCTGCCTGAAAGACCAATTGATTCCAACACCTCTGTGCCCGCTCTCTGCTGAGCAGCAACAGAGAGAGTAGAGCAGGAATGTTTAGCCTGGGCTAAAACAGCAGAAGAGCCTTGCAAAAAATCTCCTGCTTGATCATGTTTTGCACACAGTGAGCTTTAAACTGTGACACAAACATTGCTGTCACTCCTCACTTTATCTCCTAAAAGTGCATTTGAATCCAAAGTTTCTGGTGCGCTCTCACGTTTCGCGAGGAGTTGTGACAGGGGAGGAGCAGCGCTTGGACTCTAATCCCACAGACGAAGGGCCAGCAGGGAAACTCCTGCAGGGCATCTTCAGCACACAGTGAGCTTTGCAATTCTGCAACACACATTGCTGTAACTCCTTTTCCTGCCTGGAAGACCAATTGATTCCAACATCTCTGTGCCCACTCTCTGCTGAGCAGCAACAGAGAGAAGGAATGTTTAGATTGGGCTAAAACAGCAGAAGAGCCTTGCAAAAAAGCTCCTCCTGATCATGTTTAGCACACAGTGAGCTTTAAACTGTGACACAAACATTGCTGTCACTCTTCACTCTTTCTCCTAAAAGACCATTTCAATCCAAGAACTCCGTTGCCAGCACTCTGCTGAGCAGCAGAGTGAGCAGGAATGTCTGCAATCTGTAAGGCAGTGGAAGAGACAGGCCTGAAGGCTGCTCTTGTGCTTCTTCAACACACTGAGCTTTACAACTGTGACACACACACTGTTGGCACTCCTCATTGTAGCTCCTAAAAGTGCATTTGAATCCAGCGTTTCTGGTCTCCACTCTCGTTTCAAGAGCAGCAGAGGAAGGTGAGCACGAGCGCTTGGAATCCGCTCCCAGTTCCGAAGGGCAGGGAGGGAAAGTCCTTGCAGATCATCTTCAGCGCACAGTGAGCTTTGCAACTCTGAAACACACATTGCTGTCACTCCTCACTTCATCTCCTAATAATCCGTTTGAATCCATGGTCTCTCCCGCCCTCTCTCGTTTGAACAGCAGCAGTGACAGGTGAACACGATCTCTTGGCCTCTGCTCCCACAGCCGAAGAGCCCGGAGTGAAAGCTCCGGCAGGGCATCTTCAGCACGCAGTCAGCTTTGCAACTGTGACACATATATTGCTCTCGCTCCGCACTTTCCTACCTCAAAGTCCAATTGAATCCAAAATCTCTGTGCCCTTTCTCTGCTGGGCAGAAGCAGAGAGAGTAGAGCAGGAACCTTTTGCCAATGCTAAAAGAGCAGAAGAGACAGTCCAGAAAGTTCCCACTGATCATCTTCAGCGCACAGCGAGCTTTGCAACTCTGCAACACACATTGCTGTCACTCCTCCCTTTTTGCCTGAAAGACCAGCTGAATCCACCATCTCTGTGCCCGCTCTCTGCTGAGCAGCAACAGAGAGAGTAGAGCAGGAATTTTTAGACCTGCCTAAAACAGCAGAAGAGCCTTGAAAAAAATCTCCTGCTTGATCATGTTTTGCACACAGTGAGCTTTAAACTGTGACACAAACATTGCTGTCACTCCTCACTTTATCCCCTAAAAGTGCATTTCAAGCCAACGTTTCTGGTGCGCTCTCTCGCTTCGAGAGCAGTTGTGACAGGGGAGGACGAGCGCTTGGATTCTAATTTCACAGCCGAAGGGCCAGCATGGAAACTACTGCTGGGCATCTTCAGCACACATTGAGATTCACAACTCTGAAACACATATTGCTGTCACCTCTCACTTTCCTACCTGAAAGTCCAATTGAATAATACATCTCCTGTGCTTGCTCTTTGTGAGCAGTAGCAGAATATAGCACTTACGTTTGGACTCTGCTGAAACAGCAGAAGAGACAGTCCAGAAAGTTCCCACTGATCATCTTCAGCACACAGTGAGCTTTGCAACTCTGCAACACGCATTGCTGTCTCTTCTTTTCCTGCCTGAAAGACCAATTGATTCCAACACCTCTGTGCCCGCTCTCTGCTGAGCAGCAACAGAGAGAGTAGAGCAGGAATGTTTAGCCTGGGCTAAAACAGCAGAAGAGCCTTGCAAAAAATCTCCTGCTTGATCATGTTTTGCACACAGTGAGCTTTAAACTGTGACACAAACATTGCTGTCACTCCTCACTTTATCTCCTAAAAGTGCATTTGAATCCAAAGTTTCTGGTGCGCTCTCACGTTTCGCGAGGAGTTGTGACAGGGGAGGAGCAGCGCTTGGACTCTAATCCCACAGACGAAGGGCCAGCAGGGAAACTCCTGCAGGGCATCTTCAGCACACAGTGAGCTTTGCAATTCTGCAACACACATTGCTGTAACTCCTTTTCCTGCCTGGAAGACCAATTGATTCCAACATCTCTGTGCCCACTCTCTGCTGAGCAGCAACAGAGAGAAGGAATGTTTAGATTGGGCTAAAACAGCAGAAGAGCCTTGCAAAAAAGCTCCTCCTGATCATGTTTAGCACACAGTGAGCTTTAAACTGTGACACAAACATTGCTGTCACTCTTCACTCTTTCTCCTAAAAGACCATTTCAATCCAAGAACTCCGTTGCCAGCACTCTGCTGAGCAGCAGAGTGAGCAGGGATGTCTGCAATCTGTAAGGCAGTGGAAGAGACAGGCCTGAAGGCTGCTCTTGTGCTTCTTCAACACACTGAGCTTTACAACTTTGACACACACACTGTTGTCACTCCTCATTGTAGCACCTAAATGTGCATTTGAATCCAGCGTTTCTGGTCTCCACTCTCGTTTCCAGTGCAGCAGAGGCAGGTGAGCACGAGCGCTTGGAATCCGCTCCCAGTTCCGAAGGGCAGGGAGGGAAAGTCCTTGCAGATCATCTTCAGCGCACAGTGAGCTTTGCAACTCTGAAACACACATTGCTGTCACTCCTCACTTCATCTCCTAATAATCCGTTTGAATCCATGGTCTCTCCCGCCCTCTCTCGTTTGAACAGCAGCAGTGACAGGTGAACACGATCTCTTGGCCTCTGCTCCCACAGCCGAAGAGCCCGGAGTGAAAGCTCCGGCAGGGCATCTTCAGCACGCAGTCAGCTTTGCAACTGTGACACATATATTGCTCTCGCTCCGCACTTTCCTACCTCAAAGTCCAATTGAATCCAAAATCTCTGTGCCCTTTCTCTGCTGGGCAGAAGCAGAGAGAGTAGAGCAGGAACTTTTAGCCAATGCTAAAAGAGCAGAAGAGACAGTCCAGAAAGTTCCCACTGATCATCTTCAGCGCACAGCGAGCTTTGCAACTCTGCAACACACATTGCTGTCACTCCTCCCTTTTTGCCTGAAAGACCAGCTGAATCCACCAACTCTGTGCCCGCTCTCTGCTGAGCAGCAACAGAGAGAGTAGAGCAGGAATGTTTAGCCTGGGCTAAAACAGCAGAAGAGCCTTGCAAAAAATCTCCTGCTTGATCATGTTTTGCACACAGTGAGCTTTAAACTGTGACACAAACATTGCTGTCACTCCTCACTTTATCTCCTAAAAGTGCATTTGAATCCAAAGTTTCTGGTGCGCTCTCACGTTTCGCGAGGAGTTGTGACAGGGGAGGAGCAGCGCTTGGACTCTAATCCCACAGACGAAGGGCCAGCAGGGAAACTCCTGCAGGGCATCTTCAGCACACAGTGAGCTTTGCAATTCTGCAACACACATTGCTGTAACTCCTTTTCCTGCCTGGAAGACCAATTGATTCCAACATCTCTGTGCCCACTCTCTGCTGAGCAGCAACAGAGAGAAGGAATGTTTAGATTGGGCTAAAACAGCAGAAGAGCCTAGCAAAAAAGCTCCTCCTGATCATGTTTAGCACACAGTGAGCTTTAAACTGTGACACAAACATTGCTGTCACTCTTCACTCTTTCTCCTAAAAGACCATTTCAATCCAAGAACTCCGTTGCCAGCACTCTGCTGAGCAGCAGAGTGAGCAGGAATGTCTGCAATCTGTAAGGCAGTGGAAGAGACAGGCCTGAAGGCTGCTCTTGTGCTTCTTCAACACACTGAGCTTTACAACTGTGACACACACACTGTTGGCACTCCTCATTGTAGCTCCTAAAAGTGCATTTGAATCCAGCGTTTCTGGTCTCCACTCTCGTTTCAAGAGCAGCAGAGGAAGGTGAGCACGAGCGCTTGGAATCCGCTCCCAGTTCCGAAGGGCAGGGAGGGAAAGTCCTTGCAGATCATCTTCAGCGCACAGTGAGCTTTGCAACTCTGAAACACACATTGCTGTCACTCCTCACTTCATCTCCTAATAATCCGTTTGAATCCATGGTCTCTCCCGCCCTCTCTCGTTTGAACAGCAGCAGTGACAGGTGAACACGATCTCTTGGCCTCTGCTCCCACAGCCGAAGAGCCCGGAGTGAAAGCTCCGGCAGGGCATCTTCAGCACGCAGTCAGCTTTGCAACTGTGACACATATATTGCTCTCGCTCCGCACTTTCCTACCTCAAAGTCCAATTGAATCCAAAATCTCTGTGCCCTTTCTCTGCTGGGCAGAAGCAGAGAGAGTAGAGCAGGAACCTTTAGCCAATGCTAAAAGAGCAGAAGAGACAGTCCAGAAAGTTCCCACTGATCATCTTCAGCGCACAGCGAGCTTTGCAACTCTGCAACACACATAGCTGTCACTCCTCCCTTTTTGCCTGAAAGACCAGCTGAATCCACCATCTCTGTGCCCGCTCTCTGCTGAGCAGCAACAGAGAGAGTAGAGCAGGAATTTTTAGACCTGCCTAAAACAGCAGAAGAGCCTTGAAAAAAATCTCCTGCTTGATCATGTTTTGCACACAGTGAGCTTTAAACTGTGACACAAACATTGCTGTCACTCCTCACTTTATCTCCTAAAAGTGCATTTCAAGCCAACGTTTCTGGTGCGCTCTCTCGTTTCGAGAGGAGTTGTGACAGGGGAGGAGCAGCGCTTGGACTCTAATCCCACAGATGAAGGGCCAGCAGGGAAACTACTGCTGGGCATCTTCAGCACACATTGAGATTCACAACTCTGAAACACATATTGCTGTCACCTCTCACTTTCCTACCTGAAAGTCCAATTGAATAATACATCTCCTGTGCTTGCTCTTTGTGAGCAGTAGCAGAATATAGCACTTACGTTTGGACTCTGCTGAAACAGCAGAAGAGACAGTCCAGAAAGTTCCCACTGATCATCTTCAGCACACAGTGAGCTTTGCAACTCTGCAACACGCATTGCTGTCTCTTCTTTTCCTGCCTGAAAGACCAATTGATTCCAACACCTCTGTGCCCGCTCTCTGCTGAGCAGCAACAGAGAGAGTAGAGCAGGAATGTTTAGCCTGGGCTAAAACAGCAGAAGAGCCTTGCAAAAAATCTCCTGCTTGATCATGTTTTGCACACAGTGAGCTTTAAACTGTGACACAAACATTGCTGTCACTCCTCACTTTATCTCCTAAAAGTGCATTTGAATCCAAAGTTTCTGGTGCGCTCTCACGTTTCGCGAGGAGTTGTGACAGGGGAGGAGCAGCGCTTGGACTCTAATCCCACAGACGAAGGGCCAGCAGGGAAACTCCTGCAGGGCATCTTCAGCACACAGTGAGCTTTGCAATTCTGCAACACACATTGCTGTAACTCCTTTTCCTGCCTGGAAGACCAATTGATTCCAACATCTCTGTGCCCACTCTCTGCTGAGCAGCAACAGAGAGAACGAATGTTTAGATTGGGCTAAAACAGCAGAAGAGCCTTGCAAAAAAGCTCCTCCTGATCATGTTTAGCACACAGTGAGCTTTAAACTGTGACACAAACATTGCTGTCACTCTTCACTCTTTCTCCTAAAAGACCATTTCAATCCAAGAACTCCGTTGCCAGCACTCTGCTGAGCAGCAGAGTGAGCAGGGATGTCTGCAATCTGTAAGGCAGTGGAAGAGACAGGCCTGAAGGCTGCTCTTGTGCTTCTTCAACACACTGAGCTTTACAACTTTGACACACACACTGTTGTCACTCCTCATTGTAGCACCTAAATGTGCATTTGAATCCAGCGTTTCTGGTCTCCACTCTCGTTTCCAGTGCAGCAGAGGCAGGTGAGCACGAGCGCTTGGAATCCGCTCCCAGTTCCGAAGGGCAGGGAGGGAAAGTCCTTGCAGATCATCTTCAGCGCACAGTGAGCTTTGCAACTCTGAAACACACATTGCTGTCACTCCTCACTTCATCTCCTAATAATCCGTTTGAATCCATGGTCTCTCCCGCCCTCTCTCGTTTGAACAGCAGCAGTGACAGGTGAACACGATCTCTTGGCCTCTGCTCCCACAGCCGAAGAGCCCGGAGTGAAAGCTCCGGCAGGGCATCTTCAGCACGCAGTCAGCTTTGCAACTGTGACACATATATTGCTCTCGCTCCGCACTTTCCTACCTCAAAGTCCAATTGAATCCAAAATCTCTGTGCCCTTTCTCTGCTGGGCAGAAGCAGAGAGAGTAGAGCAGGAACTTTTAGCCAATGCTAAAAGAGCAGAAGAGACAGTCCAGAAAGTTCCCACTGATCATCTTCAGCGCACAGTGAGCTTTGCAACTCTGCAACACACATTGCTGTCACTCCTCCCTTTTTGCCTGAAAGACCAGCTGAATCCACCAACTCTGTGCCCGCTCTCTGCTGAGCAGCAACAGAGAGAGTAGAGCAGGAATTTTTAGACCTGCCTAAAACAGCAGAAGAGCCTTGAAAAAAATCTCCTGCTTGATCATGTTTTGCACACAGTGATCTTTAAACTGTGACACAAACATTGCTGTCACTCCTCACTTTATCTCCTAAAAGTGCATTTCAAGCCAACGTTTCTGGTGCGCTCTCTCGCTTCGAGAGCAGTTGTGACAGGGGAGGACGAGCGCTTGGATTCTAATTTCACAGCCGAAGGGCCAGCATGGAAACTACTGCTGGGCATCTTCAGCACACATTGAGATTCACAACTCTGAAACACATATTGCTGTCACCTCTCACTTTCCTACCTGAAAGTCCAATTGAATAATACATCTCCTGTGCTTGCTCTTTGTGAGCAGTAGCAGAATATAGCACTTACGTTTGGACTCTGCTGAAACAGCAGAAGAGACAGTCCAGAAAGTTCCCACTGATCATCTTCAGCACACAGTGAGCTTTGCAACTCTGCAACACACATTGCTGTCTCTTCTTTTCCTGCCTGAAAGACCAATTGATTCCAACACCTCTGTGCCCGCTCTCTGCTGAGCAGCAACAGAGAGAGTAGAGCAGGAATGTTTAGCCTGGGCTAAAACAACAGAAGAGCCTTGCAAAAAATCTCCTGCTTGATCATGTTTTGCACACAGTGAGCTTTAAACTGTGACACAAACATTGCTGTCACTCCTCACTTTATCTCCTAAAAGTGCATTTGAATCCAAAGTTTCTGGTGCGCTCTCACGTTTCGAGAGGAGTTGTGACAGGGGAGGAGCAGCGCTTGGACTCTAATCCCACAGACGAAGGGCCAGCAGGGAAACTCCTGCAGGGCATCTTCAGCACACAGTGAGCTTTGCAACTCTGCAAAACACATTGCTGTAACTCCTCCTTCTCCTGCCTGGAAGACCAATTGATTCCAACATCTCTGTGCCCACTCTCTGCTGAGCAGCAACAGAGAGAAGGAATGTTTAGACTGGGCTAAAACAGCAGAAGAGCCTAGCAAAAAAGCTCCTCCTGATCATGTTTAGCACACAGTGAGCTTTAAACTGTGACACAAACATTGCTGTCACTCTTCACTCTTTCTCCTAAAAGACCATTTCAATCCCAGAACTCCGTTGCCAGCACTCTGCTGAGCAGCAGAGTGAGCAGGGATGTCTGCAATCTGTAAGGCAGTGGAAGAGACAGGCCTGAAGGCTGCTCTTGTGCTTCTTCAACACACTGAGCTTTACAACTGTGACACACACACTGTTGTCACTCCTCATTGTAGCTCCTAAAAGTGCATTTGAATCCAGCGTTTCTGGTCTCCACTCTCGTTTCCAGTGCAGCAGAGGCAGGTGAGCACGAGCGCTTGGAATCCGCTCCCAGTTCCGAAGGGCAGGGCGGGAAAGTCCTTGCAGATCATCTTCAGTGCACAGTGAGCTTTGCAACTCTGAAACACACATTGCTGTCACTCCTCACTTCATCTCCTAATAATCCGTTTGAATCCATGGTCTCTCCCGCCCTCTCTCGTTTGAACAGCAGCAGTGACAGGTGAACACGATCTCTTGGCCTCTGCTCCCACAGCCGAAGAGCCCGGAGTGAAAGCTCCGGCAGGGCATCTTCAGCACGCAGTCAGCTTTGCAACTGTGACACATATATTGCTCTCGCTCCGCACTTTCCTACCTCAAAGTCCAATTGAATCCAAAATCTCTGTGCCCTTTCTCTGCTGGGCAGAAGCAGAGAGAGTAGAGCAGGAACCTTTAGCCAATGCTAAAAGAGCAGAAGAGACAGTCCAGAAAGTTCCCACTGATCATCTTCAGCGCACAGCGAGCTTTGCAACTCTGCAACACACATTGCTGTCACTCCTCCCTTTTTGCCTGAAAGACCAGCTGAATCCACCATCTCTGTGCCCGCTCTCTGCTGAGCAGCAACAGAGAGAGTAGAGCAGGAATTTTTAGACCTGCCTAAAACAGCAGAAGAGCCTTGAAAAAAATCTCCTGCTTGATCATGTTTTGCACACAGTGAGCTTTAAACTGTGACACAAACATTGCTGTCACTCCTCACTTTATCTCCTAAAAGTGCATTTGAATCCAAAGTTTCTGGTGCGCTCTCTCGTTTCGAGAGGAGTTGTGACAGGGGAGGAGCAGCGCTTGGACTCTAATCCCACAGACGAAGGGCCAGCAGGGAAACTCCTGCAGGGCATTTTCAGCGCACAGTGAGCTTTACAATTCTGCAACACACATTGCTGTCACTCCTCCTTTTCTTGCCTGAAAGACCAATTGATTCCAACATCTCTGTGCCCACTCTCTGCTGAGCAGCAACAGAGAGAGTAGAGCAGGAATGTTTAGACTGGGCTAAAACAGCAGAAGAGCCTTGCAAAAAAGCTCCTCCTGATCATGTTTAGCACACAGTGAGCTTTAAACTGTGACACAAACATTGCTGTCACTCTTCACTCTTTCTCCTAAAAGACCATTTCAATCCCAGAACTCCGTTGCCAGCACTCTGCTGAGCAGCAGAGTGAGCAGGGATGTCTGCAATCTGTAAGGCAGTGGAAGAGACAGGCCTGAAGGCTGCTCTTGTGCTTCTTCAACACACTGAGCTTTACAACTGTGACACACACACTGTTGTCACTCCTCATTGTAGCTCCTAAAAGTGCATTTGAATCCAGCGTTTCTGGTCTCCACTCTCGTTTCCAGTGCAGCAGAGACAGGTGAGCACGAGCGCTTGGAATCCGCTCCCAGTTCCGAAGGGCAGGGAGGGAAAGTCCTTGCAGATCATCTTCAGCGCACAGTGAGCTTTGCAACTCTGAAACACACATTGCTGTCACTCCTCACTTTATCTCCTAAAAGTGCATTTCAAGCCAACGTTTCTGGTGCGCTCTCTCGCTTCGAGAGCAGTTGTGACAGGGGAGGACGAGCGCTTGGATTCTAATTTCACAGCCGAAGGGCCAGCATGGAAACTACTGCTGGGCATCTTCAGCACACATTGAGATTCGCAACTCTGAAACACATATTGCTGTCACCTCTCACTTTCCTACCTGAAAGTCCAATTGAATAATACATCTCCTGTGCTTGCTCTTTGTGAGCAGTAGCAGAATATAGCACTTACGTTTGGACTCTGCTGAAACAGCAGAAGAGACAGTCCAGAAAGTTCCCACTGATCATCTTCAGCACACAGTGAGCTTTGCAACTCTGCAACACACATTGCTGTCTCTTCTTTTCCTGCCTGAAAGACCAATTGATTCCAACACCTCTGTGCCCGCTCTCTGCTGAGCAGCAACAGAGAGAGTAGAGCAGGAATTTTTAGCCTGGGCTAAAACAGCAGAAGAGCCTTGCAAAAAATCTCCTGCTTGATCATGTTTTGCACACAGTGAGCTTTAAACTGTGACACAAACATTGCTGTCACTCCTCACTTTATCTCCTAAAAGTGCATTTGAATCCAAAGTTTCTGGTGCGCTCTCACGTTTCGAGAGGAGTTGTGACAGGGGAGGAGCAGCGCTTGGACTCTAATCCCACAGACGAAGGGCCAGCAGGGAAACTCCTGCAGGGCATCTTCAGCACACAGTGGGCTTTGCAACTCTGCAAAACACATTGCTGTAACTCCTCCTTCTCCTGCCTGGAAGACCAATTGATTCCAACATCTCTGTGCCCACTCTCTGCTGAGCAGCAACAGAGAGAAGGAATGTTTAGACTGGGCTAAAACAGCAGAAGAGCCTAGCAAAAAAGCTCCTCCTGATCATGTTTAGCACACAGTGAGCTTTAAACTGTGACACAAACATTGCTGTCACTCTTCACTCTTTCTCCTAAAAGACCATTTCAATCCAAGAACTCCATTGCCAGCACTCTGCTGAGCAGCAGAGTGAGCAGGGATGTCTGCAATCTGTAAGGCAGTGGAAGAGACAGGCTGAAGGCTGCTCTTGTGCTTCTTCAACACACTGAGCTTTACAACTTTGACACACACACTGTTGTCACTCCTCATTGTAGCTCCTAAAAGTGCATTTGAATCCAGCGTTTCTGGTCTCCACTCTCGTTTCCAGTGCAGCAGAGGCAGGTGAGCACGAGCGCTTGGAATCCGCTCCCAGTTCCGAAGGGCAGGGAGGGAAAGTCCTTGCAGATCATCTTCAGCGCACAGTGAGCTTTGCAACTCTGAAACACACATTGCTGTCACTCCTCACTTTATCTCCTAAAAGTGCATTTCAAGCCAACGTTTCTGGTGCGCTCTCTCGCTTCGAGAGCAGTTGTGACAGGGGAGGACGAGCGCTTGGATTCTAATTTCACAGCCGAAGGGCCAGCATGGAAACTACTGCTGGGCATCTTCAGCACACATTGAGATTCGCAACTCTGAAACACATATTGCTGTCACCTCTCACTTTCCTACCTGAAAGTCCAATTGAATAATACATCTCCTGTGCTTGCTCTTTGTGAGCAGTAGCAGAATATAGCACTTACGTTTGGACTCTGCTGAAACAGCAGAAGAGACAGTCCAGAAAGTTCCCACTGATCATCTTCAGCACACAGTGAGCTTTGCAACTCTGCAACACACATTGCTGTCTCTTCTTTTCCTGCCTGAAAGACCAATTGATTCCAACACCTCTGTGCCCGCTCTCTGCTGAGCAGCAACAGAGAGAGTAGAGCAGGAATTTTTAGCCTGGGCTAAAACAGCAGAAGAGCCTTGCAAAAAATCTCCTGCTTGATCATGTTTTGCACACAGTGAGCTTTAAACTGTGACACAAACATTGCTGTCACTCCTCACTTTATCTCCTAAAAGTGCATTTGAATCCAAAGTTTCTGGTGCGCTCTCACGTTTCGAGAGGAGTTGTGACAGGGGAGGAGCAGCGCTTGGACTCTAATCCCACAGACGAAGGGCCAGCAGGGAAACTCCTGCAGGGCATCTTCAGCACACAGTGGGCTTTGCAACTCTGCAAAACACATTGCTGTAACTCCTCCTTCTCCTGCCTGGAAGACCAATTGATTCCAACATCTCTGTGCCCACTCTCTGCTGAGCAGCAACAGAGAGAAGGAATGTTTAGACTGGGCTAAAACAGCAGAAGAGCCTAGCAAAAAAGCTCCTCCTGATCATGTTTAGCACACAGTGAGCTTTAAACTGTGACACAAACATTGCTGTCACTCTTCACTCTTTCTCCTAAAAGACCATTTCAATCCAAGAACTCCATTGCCAGCACTCTGCTGAGCAGCAGAGTGAGCAGGGATGTCTGCAATCTGTAAGGCAGTGGAAGAGACAGGCTGAAGGCTGCTCTTGTGCTTCTTCAACACACTGAGCTTTACAACTTTGACACACACACTGTTGTCACTCCTCATTGTAGCTCCTAAAAGTGCATTTGAATCCAGCGTTTCTGGTCTCCACTCTCGTTTCCAGTGCACCAGAGGCAGGTGAGCACGAGCGCTTGGAATCCGCTCCCAGTTCCGAAGGGCAGGGAGGGAAAGTCCTTGCAGATCATCTTCAGCGCACAGTGAGCTTTGCAACTCTGAAACACACATTGCTGTCACTCCTCACTTTATCTCCTAAAAGTGCATTTCAAGCCAACGTTTCTGGTGCGCTCTCTCGCTTCGAGAGCAGTTGTGACAGGGGAGGACGAGCGCTTGGATTCTAATTTCACAGCCGAAGGGCCAGCATGGAAACTACTGCTGGGCATCTTCAGCACACATTGAGATTCGCAACTCTGAAACACATATTGCTGTCACCTCTCACTTTCCTACCTGAAAGTCCAATTGAATAATACATCTCCTGTGCTTGCTCTTTGTGAGCAGTAGCAGAATATAGCACTTACGTTTGGACTCTGCTGAAACAGCAGAAGAGACAGTCCAGAAAGTTCCCACTGATCATCTTCAGCACACAGTGAGCTTTGCAACTCTGCAACACACATTGCTGTCTCTTCTTTTCCTGCCTGAAAGACCAATTGATTCCAACACCTCTGTGCCCGCTCTCTGCTGAGCAGCAACAGAGAGAGTAGAGCAGGAATTTTTAGCCTGGGCTAAAACAGCAGAAGAGCCTTGCAAAAAATCTCCTGCTTGATCATGTTTTGCACACAGTGAGCTTTAAACTGTGACACAAACATTGCTGTCACTCCTCACTTTATCTCCTAAAAGTGCATTTGAATCCAAAGTTTCTGGTGCGCTCTCACGTTTCGAGAGGAGTTGTGACAGGGGAGGAGCAGCGCTTGGACTCTAATCCCACAGACGAAGGGCCAGCAGGGAAACTCCTGCAGGGCATCTTCAGCACACAGTGGGCTTTGCAACTCTGCAAAACACATTGCTGTAACTCCTCCTTCTCCTGCCTGGAAGACCAATTGATTCCAACATCTCTGTGCCCACTCTCTGCTGAGCAGCAACAGAGAGAAGGAATGTTTAGACTGGGCTAAAACAGCAGAAGAGCCTAGCAAAAAAGCTCCTCCTGATCATGTTTAGCACACAGTGAGCTTTAAACTGTGACACAAACATTGCTGTCACTCTTCACTCTTTCTCCTAAAAGACCATTTCAATCCAAGAACTCCATTGCCAGCACTCTGCTGAGCAGCAGAGTGAGCAGGGATGTCTGCAATCTGTAAGGCAGTGGAAGAGACAGGCTGAAGGCTGCTCTTGTGCTTCTTCAACACACTGAGCTTTACAACTTTGACACACACACTGTTGTCACTCCTCATTGTAGCTCCTAAAAGTGCATTTGAATCCAGCGTTTCTGGTCTCCACTCTCGTTTCCAGTGCACCAGAGGCAGGTGAGCACGAGCGCTTGGAATCCGCTCCCAGTTCCGAAGGGCAGGGAGGGAAAGTCCTTGCAGATCATCTTCAGCGCACAGTGAGCTTTGCAACTCTGAAACACACATTGCTGTCACTCCTCACTTTATCTCCTAAAAGTGCATTTCAAGCCAACGTTTCTGGTGCGCTCTCTCGCTTCGAGAGCAGTTGTGACAGGGGAGGACGAGCGCTTGGATTCTAATTTCACAGCCGAAGGGCCAGCATGGAAACTACTGCTGGGCATCTTCAGCACACATTGAGATTCACAACTCTGAAACACATATTGCTGTCACCTCTCACTTTCCTACCTGAAAGTCCAATTGAATAATACATCTCCTGTGCTTGCTCTTTGTGAGCAGTAGCAGAATATAGCACTTACGTTTGGACTCTGCTGAAACAGCAGAAGAGACAGTCCAGAAAGTTCCCACTGATCATCTTCAGCACACAGTGAGCTTTGCAACTCTGAAACACACATTGCTGTCTCTTCTTTTCCTGCCTGAAAGACCAATTGATTCCAACACCTCTGTGCCCGCTCTCTGCTGAGCAGCAACAGAGAGAGTAGAGCAGGAATGTTTAGACTGGGCTAAAACAGCAGAAGAGCCTTGCAAAAAATCTCCTGCTTGATCATGTTTTGCACTCAGTGAGCTTCAAACAGTGACACAAACATTGCTGTCACTCCTCACTTTATCTCCTAAAAGTGAATTTGAATGCAAAGTTTATGGTGCGCTCTCTCGTTTCGAGAGCAGATGTCGCAGGGGAGGACGATCTTTTGGACTCTAATTTCACAGACGAATTGCCAGCATGGAAACTCCTGCAGGGCATCTTCAGCACCCAGTGAGCTTCGCAACTCTGAAACACATATTGCTGTCACCTCTCACTTTCCTACCTGAAAGTCCAATTGAATAATACATCTCCTGTGCTTGCTCTTTGTGAGCAGTAGCAGAATATAGCACTTACGTTTGGACTCTGAAGAAACAGCAGAAGAGACAGTCCAGAAAGTTCCCACTGATCCTCTTCAGCGAACAGCGAGCTTTGCAACTCTGAAACACACATTGCTGTCACTTCTTTTCCTGCCTGAAAGACCAATTGATTCCAACATCTCTGTGCCCCCTCTCTGCTGAGCAGCAACAGAGATTTGAGCAGGAATGTTTAGCCTGGGCTAAAACAGCAGAAGAGCCTTGCAAAAAATCTCCTGCTTGATCATGTTTTGCACACAGTGAGCTTTAAACTGTGACACAAACATTGCTGTCACTCCTCACTTTATCTCCTAAAAGTGCATTTGAATCCAAAGTTTCTGGTACGCACTCTCGTTTGGAGAGGAGTTGTGACAGGGGAGGAGCAGCGCTTGGACTCTAATCCCACAGATGAAGGGCCAGCAGGGAAACTCCTGCAGGGCATCTTCAGCACACAGTGAGCTTTGCAACTCTGCAAAACACATTGCTGTCACTCCTCCTTTTCCTGCCTGGAAGACCTATTGATTCCAACATCTCTGTGCCCACTCTCTGCTGAGCAGCAACAGAGAGAGTAGAGCAGGAATGTTTAGCCTGGGCTAAAACAGCAGAAGAGCCTTGCAAAAAATCTCCTGCTTGATCATGTTTTGCACACAGTGAGCTTTAAACTGTGACACAAACATTGCTGTCACTCCTCACTTTATCTCCTAAAAGTGCATTTGAATCCAAAGTTTCTGGTGCGCTCTCACGTTTCGCGAGGAGTTGTGACAGGGGAGGAGCAGCGCTTGGACTCTAATCCCACAGACGAAGGGCCAGCAGGGAAACTCCTGCAGGGCATCTTCAGCACACAGTGAGCTTTGCAATTCTGCAACACACATTGCTGTAACTCCTTTTCCTGCCTGGAAGACCAATTGATTCCAACATCTCTGTGCCCACTCTCTGCTGAGCAGCAACAGAGAGCAGGAATGTTTAGACTGGGCTAAAACAGCAGAAGAGCCTTGCAAAAAAGCTCCTCCTGATCATGTTTAGCACACAGTGAGCTTTAAACTGTGACACAAACATTGCTGTCACTCTTCACTCTTTCTCCTAAAAGACCATTTCAATCCAAGAACTCCGTTGCCAGCACTCTGCTGAGCAGCAGAGTGAGCAGGAATGTCTGCAATCTGTAAGGCAGTGGAAGAGACAGGCCTGAAGGCTGCTCTTGTGCTTCTTCAACACACTGAGCTTTACAACTGTGACACACACACTGTTGTCACTCCTCATTGTAGCTCCTAAAAGTGCATTTGAATCCAGCGTTTCTGGTCTCCACTCTCGTTTCAAGAGCAGCAGAGGAAGGTGAGCACGAGCGCTTGGAATCCGCTCCCAGTTCCGAAGGGCAGGGAGGGAAAGTCCTTGCAGATCATCTTCAGCGCACAGTGAGCTTTGCAACTCTGAAACACACATTGCTGTCACTCCTCACTTCATCTCCTAATAATCCGTTTGAATCCATGGTCTCTCCCGCCCTCTCTCGTTTGAACAGCAGCAGTGACAGGTGAACACGATCTCTTGGCCTCTGCTCCCACAGCCGAAGAGCCCGGAGTGAAAGCTCCGGCAGGGCATCTTCAGCACGCAGTCAGCTTTGCAACTGTGACACATATATTGCTCTCGCTCCGCACTTTCCTACCTCAAAGTCCAATTGAATCCAAAATCTCTGTGCCCTTTCTCTGCTGGGCAGAAGCAGAGAGAGTAGAGCAGGAACCTTTAGCCAATGCTAAAAGAGCAGAAGAGACAGTCCAGAAAGTTCCCACTGATCATCTTCAGCGCACAGCGAGCTTTGCAACTCTGCAACACACATTGCTGTCACTCCTCCCTTTTTGCCTGAAAGACCAGCTGAATCCACCATCTCTGTGCCCGCTCTCTGCTGAGCAGCAACAGAGAGAGTAGAGCAGGAATTTTTAGACCTGCCTAAAACAGCAGAAGAGCCTTGAAAAAAATCTCCTGCTTGATCATGTTTTGCACACAGTGAGCTTTAAACTGTGACACAAACATTGCTGTCACTCCTCACTTTATCTCCTAAAAGTGCATTTGAATCCAAAGTTTCTGGTGCGCTCTCTCGTTTCGAGAGGAGTTGTGACAGGGGAGGAGCAGCGCTTGGACTCTAATCCCACAGATGAAGGGCCAGCAGGGAAACTCCTGCAGGGCATCTTCAGCGCACAGTGAGCTTTACAATTCTGAAACACACATTGCTGTCACTCCTCCTTTTCTTGCCTGAAAGACCAATTGATTCCAACATCTCTGTGCCCACTCTCTGCTGAGCAGCAACAGAGAGAGTAGAGCAGGAATGTTTAGACTGGGCTAAAACAGCAGAAGAGCCTTGCAAAAAAGCTCCTCCTGATCATGTTTAGCACACAGTGAGCTTTAAACTGTGACACAAACATTGCTGTCACTCTTCACTCTTTCTCCTAAAAGACCATTTCAATCCCAGAACTCCGTTGCCAGCACTCTGCTGAGCAGCAGACTGAGCAGGGATGTCTGCAATCTGTAAGGCAGTGGAAGAGACAGGCCTGAAGGCTGCTCTTGTGCTTCTTCAACACACTGAGCTTTACAACTTTGACACACACACTGTTGTCACTCCTCATTGTAGCTCCTAAAAGTGCATTTGAATCCAGCGTTTCTGGTCTCCACTCTCGTTTCCAGTGCAGCAGAGGCAGGTGAGCACGAGCGCTTGGAATCCGCTCCCAGTTCCGAAGGGCAGGGAGGGAAAGTCCTTGCAGATCATCTTCAGCGCACAGTGAGCTTTGCAACTCTGAAACACACATTGCTGTCACTCCTCACTTTATCTCCTAAAAGTGCATTTCAAGCCAACGTTTCTGGTGCGCTCTCTCGCTTCGAGAGCAGTTGTGACAGGGGAGGACGAGCGCTTGGATTCTAATTTCACAGCCGAAGGGCCAGCATGGAAACTACTGCTGGGCATCTTCAGCACACATTGAGATTCACAACTCTGAAACACATATTGCTGTCACCTCTCACTTTCCTACCTGAAAGTCCAATTGAATAATACATCTCCTGTGCTTGCTCTTTGTGAGCAGTAGCAGAATATAGCACTTACGTTTGGACTCTGCTGAAACAGCAGAAGAGACAGTCCAGAAAGTTCCCACTGATCATCTTCAGCACACAGTGAGCTTTGCAACTCTGCAACACACATTGCTGTCTCTTCTTTTCCTGCCTGAAAGACCAATTGATTCCAACACCTCTGTGCCCGCTCTCTGCTGAGCAGCAACAGAGAGAGTAGAGCAGGAATGTTTAGCCTGGGGTAAAACAGCAGAAGAGCCTTGCAAAAAATCTCCTGCTTGATCATGTTTTGCACACAGTGAGCTTTAAACTGTGACACAAACATTGCTGTCACTCCTCACTTTATCTCCTAAAAGTGCATTTGAATCCAAAGTTTCTGGTGCGCTCTCACGTTTCGAGAGGAGTTGTGACAGGGGAGGAGCAGCGCTTGGACTCTAATCCCACAGACGAAGGGCCAGCAGGGAAACTCCTGCAGGGCATCTTCAGCACACAGTGAGCTTTGCAATTCTGCAACACACATTGCTGTAACTCCTTTTCCTGCCTGGAAGACCAATTGATTCCAACATCTCTGTGCCCACTCTCTGCTGAGCAGCAACAGAGAGAAGGAATGTTTAGATTGGGCTAAAACAGCAGAAGAGCCTTGCAAAAAAGCTCCTCCTGATCATGTTTAGCACACAGTGAGCTTTAAACTGTGACACAAACATTGCTGTCACTCTTCACTCTTTCTCCTAAAAGACCATTTCAATCCAAGAACTCCGTTGCCAGCACTCTGCTGAGCAGCAGAGTGAGCAGGAATGTCTGCAATCTGTAAGGCAGTGGAAGAGACAGGCCTGAAGGCTGCTCTTGTGCTTCTTCAACACACTGAGCTTTACAACTGTGACACACACACTGTTGGCACTCCTCATTGTAGCTCCTAAAAGTGCATTTGAATCCAGCGTTTCTGGTCTCCACTCTCGTTTCAAGAGCAGCAGAGGAAGGTGAGCACGAGCGCTTGGAATCCGCTCCCAGTTCCGAAGGGCAGGGAGGGAAAGTCCTTGCAGATCATCTTCAGCGCACAGTGAGCTTTGCAACTCTGAAACACACATTGCTGTCACTCCTCACTTCATCTCCTAATAATCCGTTTGAATCCATGGTCTCTCCCGCCCTCTCTCGTTTGAACAGCAGCAGTGACAGGTGAACACGATCTCTTGGCCTCTGCTCCCACAGCCGAAGAGCCCGGAGTGAAAGCTCCGGCAGGGCATCTTCAGCACGCAGTCAGCTTTGCAACTGTGACACATATATTGCTCTCGCTCCGCACTTTCCTACCTCAAAGTCCAATTGAATCCAAAATCTCTGTGCCCTTTCTCTGCTGGGCAGAAGCAGAGAGAGTAGAGCAGGAACCTTTAGCCAATGCTAAAAGAGCAGAAGAGACAGTCCAGAAAGTTCCCACTGATCATCTTCAGCGCACAGCGAGCTTTGCAACTCTGCAACACACATTGCTGTCACTCCTCCCTTTTTGCCTGAAAGACCAGCTGAATCCACCATCTCTGTGCCCGCTCTCTGCTGAGCAGCAACAGAGAGAGTAGAGCAGGAATTTTTAGACCTGCCTAAAACAGCAGAAGAGCCTTGAAAAAAATCTCCTGCTTGATCATGTTTTGCACACAGTGAGCTTTAAACTGTGACACAAACATTGCTGTCACTCCTCACTTTATCCCCTAAAAGTGCATTTCAAGCCAACGTTTCTGGTGCGCTCTCTCGCTTCGAGAGCAGTTGTGACAGGGGAGGACGAGCGCTTGGATTCTAATTTCACAGCCGAAGGGCCAGCATGGAAACTACTGCTGGGCATCTTCAGCACACATTGAGATTCACAACTCTGAAACACATATTGCTGTCACCTCTCACTTTCCTACCTGAAAGTCCAATTGAATAATACATCTCCTGTGCTTGCTCTTTGTGAGCAGTAGCAGAATATAGCACTTACGTTTGGACTCTGCTGAAACAGCAGAAGAGACAGTCCAGAAAGTTCCCACTGATCATCTTCAGCACACAGTGAGCTTTGCAACTCTGCAACACACATTGCTGTCTCTTCTTTTCCTGCCTGAAAGACCAATTGATTCCAACACCTCTGTGCCCGCTCTCTGCTGAGCAGCAACAGAGAGAGTAGAGCAGGAATGTTTAGCCTGGGCTAAAACAGCAGAAGAGCCTTGCAAAAAATCTCCTGCTTGATCATGTTTTGCACACAGTGAGCTTTAAACTGTGACACAAACATTGCTGTCACTCCTCACTTTATCTCCTAAAAGTGCATTTGAATCCAAAGTTTCTGGTGCGCTCTCACGTTTCGCGAGGAGTTGTGACAGGGGAGGAGCAGCGCTTGGACTCTAATCCCACAGACGAAGGGCCAGCAGGGAAACTCCTGCAGGGCATCTTCAGCACACAGTGAGCTTTGCAATTCTGCAACACACATTGCTGTAACTCCTTTTCCTGCCTGGAAGACCAATTGATTCCAACATCTCTGTGCCCACTCTCTGCTGAGCAGCAACAGAGAGAAGGAATGTTTAGATTGGGCTAAAACAGCAGAAGAGCCTTGCAAAAAAGCTCCTCCTGATCATGTTTAGCACACAGTGAGCTTTAAACTGTGACACAAACATTGCTGTCACTCTTCACTCTTTCTCCTAAAAGACCATTTCAATCCAAGAACTCCGTTGCCAGCACTCTGCTGAGCAGCAGAGTGAGCAGGGATGTCTGCAATCTGTAAGGCAGTGGAAGAGACAGGCCTGAAGGCTGCTCTTGTGCTTCTTCAACACACTGAGCTTTACAACTTTGACACACACACTGTTGTCACTCCTCATTGTAGCACCTAAATGTGCATTTGAATCCAGCGTTTCTGGTCTCCACTCTCGTTTCCAGTGCAGCAGAGGCAGGTGAGCACGAGCGCTTGGAATCCGCTCCCAGTTCCGAAGGGCAGGGAGGGAAAGTCCTTGCAGATCATCTTCAGCGCACAGTGAGCTTTGCAACTCTGAAACACACATTGCTGTCACTCCTCACTTCATCTCCTAATAATCCGTTTGAATCCATGGTCTCTCCCGCCCTCTCTCGTTTGAACAGCAGCAGTGACAGGTGAACACGATCTCTTGGCCTCTGCTCCCACAGCCGAAGAGCCCGGAGTGAAAGCTCCGGCAGGGCATCTTCAGCACGCAGTCAGCTTTGCAACTGTGACACATATATTGCTCTCGCTCCGCACTTTCCTACCTCAAAGTCCAATTGAATCCAAAATCTCTGTGCCCTTTCTCTGCTGGGCAGAAGCAGAGAGAGTAGAGCAGGAACTTTTAGCCAATGCTAAAAGAGCAGAAGAGACAGTCCAGAAAGTTCCCACTGATCATCTTCAGCGCACAGCGAGCTTTGCAACTCTGCAACACACATTGCTGTCACTCCTCCCTTTTTGCCTGAAAGACCAGCTGAATCCACCAACTCTGTGCCCGCTCTCTGCTGAGCAGCAACAGAGAGAGTAGAGCAGGAATTTTTAGACCTGCCTAAAACAGCAGAAGAGCCTTGAAAAAAATCTCCTGCTTGATCATGTTTTGCACACAGTGATCTTTAAACTGTGACACAAACATTGCTGTCACTCCTCACTTTATCTCCTAAAAGTGCATTTCAAGCCAACGTTTCTGGTGCGCTCTCTCGCTTCGAGAGCAGTTGTGACAGGGGAGGACGAGCGCTTGGATTCTAATTTCACAGCCGAAGGGCCAGCATGGAAACTACTGCTGGGCATCTTCAGCACACATTGAGATTCACAACTCTGAAACACATATTGCTGTCACCTCTCACTTTCCTACCTGAAAGTCCAATTGAATAATACATCTCCTGTGCTTGCTCTTTGTGAGCAGTAGCAGAATATAGCACTTACGTTTGGACTCTGCTGAAACAGCAGAAGAGACAGTCCAGAAAGTTCCCACTGATCATCTTCAGCACACAGTGAGCTTTGCAACTCTGCAACACACATTGCTGTCTCTTCTTTTCCTGCCTGAAAGACCAATTGATTCCAACACCTCTGTGCCCGCTCTCTGCTGAGCAGCAACAGAGAGAGTAGAGCAGGAATGTTTAGCCTGGGCTAAAACAGCAGAAGAGCCTTGCAAAAAATCTCCTGCTTGATCATGTTTTGCACACAGTGAGCTTTAAACTGTGACACAAACATTGCTGTCACTCCTCACTTTATCTCCTAAAAGTGCATTTGAATCCAAAGTTTCTGGTGCGCTCTCACGTTTCGCGAGGAGTTGTGACAGGGGAGGAGCAGCGCTTGGACTCTAATCCCACAGACGAAGGGCCAGCAGGGAAACTCCTGCAGGGCATCTTCAGCACACAGTGAGCTTTGCAATTCTGCAACACACATTGCTGTAACTCCTTTTCCTGCCTGGAAGACCAATTGATTCCAACATCTCTGTGCCCACTCTCTGCTGAGCAGCAACAGAGAGAAGGAATGTTTAGATTGGGCTAAAACAGCAGAAGAGCCTTGCAAAAAAGCTCCTCCTGATCATGTTTAGCACACAGTGAGCTTTAAACTGTGACACAAACATTGCTGTCACTCTTCACTCTTTCTCCTAAAAGACCATTTCAATCCAAGAACTCCGTTGCCAGCACTCTGCTGAGCAGCAGAGTGAGCAGGGATGTCTGCAATCTGTAAGGCAGTGGAAGAGACAGGCCTGAAGGCTGCTCTTGTGCTTCTTCAACACACTGAGCTTTACAACTTTGACACACACACTGTTGTCACTCCTCATTGTAGCACCTAAATGTGCATTTGAATCCAGCGTTTCTGGTCTCCACTCTCGTTTCCAGTGCAGCAGAGGCAGGTGAGCACGAGCGCTTGGAATCCGCTCCCAGTTCCGAAGGGCAGGGAGGGAAAGTCCTTGCAGATCATCTTCAGCGCACAGTGAGCTTTGCAACTCTGAAACACACATTGCTGTCACTCCTCACTTCATCTCCTAATAATCCGTTTGAATCCATGGTCTCTCCCGCCCTCTCTCGTTTGAACAGCAGCAGTGACAGGTGAACACGATCTCTTGGCCTCTGCTCCCACAGCCGAAGAGCCCGGAGTGAAAGCTCCGGCAGGGCATCTTCAGCACGCAGTCAGCTTTGCAACTGTGACACATATATTGCTCTCGCTCCGCACTTTCCTACCTCAAAGTCCAATTGAATCCAAAATCTCTGTGCCCTTTCTCTGCTGGGCAGAAGCAGAGAGAGTAGAGCAGGAACTTTTAGCCAATGCTAAAAGAGCAGAAGAGACAGTCCAGAAAGTTCCCACTGATCATCTTCAGCGCACAGCGAGCTTTGCAACTCTGCAACACACATTGCTGTCACTCCTCCCTTTTTGCCTGAAAGACCAGCTGAATCCACCAACTCTGTGCCCGCTCTCTGCTGAGCAGCAACAGAGAGAGTAGAGCAGGAATTTTTAGACCTGCCTAAAACAGCAGAAGAGCCTTGAAAAAAATCTCCTGCTTGATCATGTTTTGCACACAGTGATCTTTAAACTGTGACACAAACATTGCTGTCACTCCTCACTTTATCTCCTAAAAGTGCATTTCAAGCCAACGTTTCTGGTGCGCTCTCTCGCTTCGAGAGCAGTTGTGACAGGGGAGGACGAGCGCTTGGATTCTAATTTCACAGCCGAAGGGCCAGCATGGAAACTACTGCTGGGCATCTTCAGCACACATTGAGATTCACAACTCTGAAACACATATTGCTGTCACCTCTCACTTTCCTACCTGAAAGTCCAATTGAATAATACATCTCCTGTGCTTGCTCTTTGTGAGCAGTAGCAGAATGTAGCACTTACGTTTGGACTCTGCTGAAACAGCAGAAGAGACTGTCCAGAAAGTTCCCACTGATCATCTTCAGCACACAGTGAGCTTTGCAACTCTGCAACACACATTGCTGTCTCTTCTTTTCCTGCCTGAAAGACCAATTGATTCCAACACCTCTGTGCCCGCTCTCTGCTGAGCAGCAACAGAGAGAGTAGAGCAGGAATTTTTAGCCTGGGCTAAAACAGCAGAAGAGCCTTGCAAAAAATCTCCTGCTTGATCATGTTTTGCACACAGTGAGCTTTAAACTGTGACACAAACATTGCTGTCACTCCTCACTTTATCTCCTAAAAGTGCATTTGAATCCAAAGTTTCTGGTGCGCTCTCACGTTTCGAGAGGAGTTGTGACAGGGGAGGAGCAGCGCTTGGACTCTAATCCCACAGACGAAGGGCCAGCAGGGAAACTCCTGCAGGGCATCTTCAGCACACAGTGAGCTTTGCAATTCTGCAACACACATTGCTGTAACTCCTTTTCCTGCCTGGAAGACCAATTGATTCCAACATCTCTGTGCCCACTCTCTGCTGAGCAGCAACAGAGAGAAGGAATGTTTAGATTGGGCTAAAACAGCAGAAGAGCCTTGCAAAAAAGCTCCTCCTGATCATGTTTAGCACACAGTGAGCTTTAAACTGTGACACAAACATTGCTGTCACTCTTCACTCTTTCTCCTAAAAGACCATTTCAATCCAAGAACTCCATTGCCAGCACTCTGCTGAGCAGCAGAGTGAGCAGGAATGTCTGCAATCTGTAAGGCAGTGGAAGAGACAGGCCTGAAGGCTGCTCTTGTGCTTCTTCAACACACTGAGCTTTACAACTGTGACACACACACTGTTGGCACTCCTCATTGTAGCTCCTAGAAGTGCATTTGAATCCAGAGTTTCTGGTCTCCACTCTCGTTTCAAGAGCAGCAGAGGAAGGTGAGCACGAGCGCTTGGAATCCGCTCCCAGTTCCGAAGGGCAGGGAGGGAAAGTCCTTGCAGATCATCTTCAGCGCACAGTGAGCTTTGCAACTCTGAAACACACATTGCTGTCACTCCTCACTTTATCTCCTAAAAGTGCATTTCAAGCCAACGTTTCTGGTGCGCTCTCTCGCTTCGAGAGCAGTTGTGACAGGGGAGGACGAGCGCTTGGATTCTAATTTCACAGCCGAAGGGCCAGCATGGAAACTACTGCTGGGCATCTTCAGCACACATTGAGATTCACAACTCTGAAACACATATTGCTGTCACCTCTCACTTTCCTACCTGAAAGTCCAATTGAATAATACATCTCCTGTGCTTGCTCTTTGTGAGCAGTAGCAGAATATAGCACTTACGTTTGGACTCTGCGTCCAAGCGCTGCTCCTCCCCTGTCACAACTCCTCTCGAAACGTGAGAGCGCACCAGAAACTTTGGATTCAAATGCACTTTTAGGAGATAAAGTGAGGAGTGACTTCAATGTTTGTGTCACAGTTTAAAGCTCACTGTGTGCAAAACATGATCAAGCAGGAGATATTTTGCAAGGCTCTTCTGCTGTTTTAGCCCAGGCTAAACATTCCTGCTCTACTCTCTCTGTTGCTGCTCAGCAGAGAGCGGGCACAGAGGTGTTGGAATCAATTGGTCTTTCAGGCAGGAAAAGAAGAGACAGCAATGTGTGTTGCAGAGTTGCAAAGCTCACTGTGTGCTGAAGATGATCAGTGGGAACTTTCTGGACAGTCTCTTCTGCTGTTTCAGCAGAGTCCAAACGTAAGTGCTACATTCTGCTACTGCTCACAAAGAGCAAGCACAGGAGATGTATTATTCAATTGGACTTTCAGGTAGGAAAGTGAGAGGTGACAGCAATATGTGTTTCAGAGTTGTGAATCTCAATGTGTGCTGAAGATGCCCAGCAGTAGTTTCCATGCTGGCCCTTCGGCTGTGAAATTAGAATCCAAGCGCTCGTCCTCCCCTGTCACAACTGCTCTCGAAGCGAGAGAGCGCACCAGAAACGTTGGCTTGAAATGCACTTTTAGGAGATAAAGTGAGGAGTGACAGCAATGTTTGTGTCACAGTTTAAAGCTCACTGTGTGCAAAACATGATCAAGCAGGAGATTTTTTTCAAGGCTCTTCTGCTGTTTTAGGCAGGTCTAAAAATTCCTGCTCTACTCTCTCTGTTGCTGCTCAGCAGAGAGCGGGCACAGAGTTGGTGGATTCAGCTGGTCTTTCAGGCAAAAAGGGAGGAGTGACAGCAATGTGTGTTGCAGAGTTGCAAAGCTCGCTGTGCGCTGAAGATGATCAGTGGGAACTTTCTGGACTGTCTCTTCTGCTCTTTTAGCATTGGCTAAAAGTTCCTGCTCTACTCTCTCTGCTTCTGCCCAGCAGAGAAAGGGCACAGAGATTTTGGATTCAATTGGACTTTGAGGTAGGAAAGTGCGGAGCGAGAGCAATATATGTGTCACAGTTGCAAAGCTGACTGCGTGCTGAAGATGCCCTGCCGGAGCTTTCACTCCGGGCTCTTCGGCTGTGGGAGCAGAGGCCAAGAGATCGTGTTCACCTGTCACTGCTGCTGTTCAAACGAGAGAGGGCGGGAGAGACCATGGATTCAAACGGATTATTAGGAGATGAAGTGAGGAGTGACAGCAATGTGTGTTTCAGAGTTGCAAAGCTCACTGTGCGCTGAAGATGATCTGCAAGGACTTTCCCTCCCTGCCCTTCGGAACTGGGAGCGGATTCCAAGCGCTCGTGCTCACCTGCCTCTGCTGCACTGGAAACGAGAGTGGAGACCAGAAACGCTGGATTCAAATGCACTTTTAGGTGCTACAATGAGGAGTGACAACAGTGTGTGTGTCAAAGTTGTAAAGCTCAGTGTGTTGAAGAAGCACAAGAGCAGCCTTCAGGCCTGTCTCTTCCACTGCCTTACAGATTGCAGACATCCCTGCTCACTCTGCTGCTCAGCAGAGTGCTGGCAACGGAGTTCTTGGATTGAAATGGTCTTTTAGGAGAAAGAGTGAAGAGTGACAGCAATGTTTGTGTCACAGTTTAAAGCTCACTGTGTGCTAAACATGATCAGGAGGAGCTTTTTTGCAAGGCTCTTCTGCTGTTTTAGCCCAGTCTAAACATTCCTTCTCTCTGTTGCTGCTCAGCAGAGAGAGGGCACAGAGATGTTGGAATCAATAGGTCTTCCAGGCAGGAAAAGGAGGAGTTACAGCAATGTGTTTTGCAGAGTTGCAAAGCTCACTGTGTGCTGAAGATGCCCTGCAGGCGTTTCCCTGCTGGCCCTTCGTCTGTGGGATTAGAGTCCAAGCGCTGCTCCTCCCCTGTCACAACTCCTCTCGAAACGAGAGAGCGCACAAGAAACTTTGGATTCAAATGCACTTTTAGGAGATAAAGTGAGGAGTGACAGCAATGTTTGTGTCACAGTTTAAAGCTCACTGTGTGCAAAACATGATCAAGCAGGAGATTTTTTTCAAGGCTCTTCTGCTGTTTTAGCCAGGTCTAAAAATTCCTGCTCTACTCTCTCTGTTGCTGCTCAGCAGAGAGCGGGCACAGAGATGGTGGATTCAGCTGGTCTTTCAGGCAAAAAGGGAGGAGTGACAGCAATGTGTGTTGCAGTGTTGCAAAGCTCGCTGTGCGCTGAAGATGATCAGTGGGAACTTTCTGGACTGTCTCTTCTGCTCTTTTAGCATTGGCTAAAGGTTCCTGCTCTACTCTGCTTCTGCCCAGCAGAGAAAGGGCACAGAGATTTTGGATTCAATTGGACTTTGAGGTAGGAAAGTGCGGAGCGAGAGCAATATATGTGTCACAGTTGCAAAGCTGACTGCGTGCTGAAGATGCCCTGCCGGAGCTTTCACTCCGGGCTCTTCGGCTGTGGGAGCAGAGGCCAAGAGATCGTGTTCACCTGTCACTGCTGCTGTTCAAAAGAGAGAGGGCGGGAGAGACCATGGATTCAAACGGATTATTAGGAGATGAAGTGAGGAGTGACAGCAATGTGTGTTTCAGAGTTGCAAAGCTCACTGTGCGCTGAAGATAATCTGCAAGGACTTTCCCTCCCTGCCCTTCGGAACTGGGAGCGGATTCCAAGCGCTCGTGCTCACCTTCCTCTGCTGCTCTTGAAACGAGAGTGGAGACCAGAAACGCTGGATTCAAATGCACTTTTAGGAGCTACAATGAGGAGTGACAACAGTGTGTGTGTCACAGTTGTAAAGCTCAGTGTGTTGAAGAAGCACAAGAGCAGCCTTCAGGCCTGTCTCTTCCACTGCCTTACAGATTGCAGACATTCCTGCTCACTCTGCTGCTCAGCAGAGTGCTGGCAACGGAGTTCTTGGATTGAAATGGTCTTTTAGGAGAAAGAGTGAAGAGTGACAGCAATGTTTGTGTCACAGTTTAAAGCTCACTGTGTGCTAAACATGATCAGGAGGAGCTTTTTTGCAAGGCTCTTCTGCTGTTTTAGCCCAGTCTAAACATTCCTTCTCTCCGTTGCTGCTCAGCAGAGAGTGGGCACAGAGATGTTGGAATCAATTGGTCTTCCAGGCAGGAAAAGGAGTTACAGCAATGTGTGTTGCAGAATTGCAAAGCTCACTTTGTGCTGAAGATGCCCTGCAGGAGTTTCCCTGCTGGCCCTTCGTCTGTGGGATTAGAGTCCAAGCGCTGCTCCTCCCCTGTCACAACTCCTCTCGAAACGTGAGAGCGCACCAGAAACTTTGGATTCAAATGCACTTTTAGGAGATAAAGTGAGGAGTGACAGCAATGTTTGTGTCACAGTTTAAAGCTCACTGTGTGCAAAACATGATCAAGCAGGAGATTTTTTTCAAGGCTCTTCTGCTGTTTTAGCCCAGGCTAAACATTCCTGCTCTACTCTCTCTGTTGCTGCTCAGCAGAGAGCGGGCACAGAGGTGTTGGAATCAATTGGTCTTTCAGGCAGGAAAAGAAGAGACAGCAATGTGTGTTGCAGAGTTGCAAAGCTCACTGTGTGCTGAAGATGATCAGTGGGAACTTTCTGGACTGTCTCTTCTGCTGTTTCAGCAGAGTCCAAACGTAAGTGCTATATTCTGCTACTGCTCACAAAGAGCAAGCACAGGAGATGTATTATTCAATTGGACTTTTAGGTAGGAAAGTGAGAGGTGACAGCAATATGTGTTTCAGAGTTGTGAATCTCAATGTGTGCTGAAGATGCCCAGCAGTAGTTTCCATACTGGCCCTTCGGCTGTGAAATTAGAATCCAAGCGCTCGTCCTCCCCTGTCACAACTGCTCTCGAAGCGAGAGAGCGCACCAGAAACGTTGGCTTGAAATGCACTTTTAGGAGATAAAGTGAGGAGTGACAGCAATGTGTGTTTCAGAGTTGCAAAGCTCACTGTGCGCTGAAGATTATCTGCAAGGACTTTCCCTCCCTGCCCTTCGGAACTGGGAGCGGATTCCAAGCGCTCGTGCTCACCTGCCTCTGCTGCACTGGAAACGAGAGTGGAGACCAGAAACGCTGGATTCAAATGCACTTTTAGGAGCTACAATGAGGAGTGACAACAGTGTGTGTGTCAAAGTTGTAAAGCTCAGTGTGTTGAAGAAGCACAAGAGCAGCCTTCAGGCCTGTCTCTTCCACTGCCTTACAGATTGCAGACATTCCTGCTCACTCTGCTGCTCAGCAGAGTGCTGGCAACGGAGTTCTCGGATTGAAATGGTCTTTTAGGAGAAAGAGTGAAGAGTGACAGCAATGTTTGTGTCACAGTTTAAAGCTCACTGTGTGCTAAACATGATCAGGAGGAGCTTTTTTGCAAGGCTCTTCTGCTGTTTTAGCCCAGTCTAAACATTCCTGCTCTACTCTCTCTGTTGCTGCTCAGCAGAGAGTGGGCACAGAGATGTTGGAATCAATAGGTCTTCCAGGCAGGAGAAGGAGGAGTTACAGCAATGTGTTTTGCAGAGTTGCAAAGCTCACTGTGCGCTGAAGATGCCCTGCAGGAGTTTCCCTGCTGGCCCTTCGTCTGTGGGATTAGAGTCCAAGCGCTGCTCCTCCCCTGTCACAACTCCTCTCCAAACGAGAGTGCGTACCAGAAACTTTGGATTCAAATGCACTTTTAGGAGATAAAGTGAGGAGTGACAGCAATGTTTGTGTCACAGTTTAAAGCTCACTGTGTGCAAAACATGATCAAGCAGGAGATTTTTTTCAAGGCTCTTCTGCTGTTTTAGGCAGGTCTAAAAATTCCTGCTCTACTCTCTCTGTTGCTGCTCAGCAGAGAGCGGGCACAGAGATGGTGGATTCAGCTGGTCTTTCAGGCAAAAAGGGAGGAGTGACAGCAATGTGTGTTGCAGAGTTGCAAAGCTCGCTGTGCGCTGAAGATGATCAGTGGGAACTTTCTGGACTGTCTCTTCTGCTCTTTTAGCATTGGCTAAAGGTTCCTGCTCTACTCTGCTTCTGCCCAGCAGAGAAAGGGCACAGAGATTTTGGATTCAATTGGACTTTGAGGTAGGAAAGTGCGGAGCGAGAGCAATATATGTGTCACAGTTGCAAAGCTGACTGCGTGCTGAAGATGCCCTGCCGGAGCTTTCACTCCGGGCTCTTCGGCTGTGGGAGCAGAGGCCAAGAGATCGTGTTCACCTGTCACTGCTGCTGTTCAAACGAGAGAGGGCGGGAGAGACCATGGATTCAAACGGATTATTAGGAGATGAAGTGAGGAGTGACAGCAATGTGTGTTTCAGAGTTGCAAAGCTCACTGTGCGCTGAAGATGATCTGCAAGGACTTTCCCTCCCTGCCCTTCGGAACTGGGAGCGGATTCCAAGCGCTCGTGCTCACCTACCTCTGCTGCTCTTGAAACGAGAGTGGAGACCAGAAACGCTGGATTCAAATGTGTTGGAGTCGCGGGAGACAAGCCTCATGCTCTCATGGTCAGCAAGCCTCGTTTATTTAGCTAGACACATCCACTTTTATAGCTTGCAGGGTTAGTTACATTGTCTGATAAGATACAGCAAAATCATTGGTCAGCCTGTGTCGATGCAGGGGTCTCCAGGTAACTGTGACCACTTCTTGTTTCAACATGTCTCGACATGTCCCAACTTGCCCAAGCAAGACCATTGTGCTATTCCAGCAAGATACCCTTGCTCTTATCTCAGCAAGATGCATATCCTGTTTCTTAAGCAAATCAGGGTAAACATTAACCACGAGATTGCTGTGCCCTGGGGGCCTACATTTCCACCAGCTGCACGGTATCATGCCCTTTGTTACTTAGCCATTCAGTTGTTAAGCTCTCTACACTTCCCCTGTTTTCTTTAACAGCAAGCATAGCCATTTTATGATTAAAAGCGTTCGATATCATTTTTTGTAAACACTGCATAATACACGGCAAAAGCAATACTGCTAATAATATTACAACCACCACCAAAACAATTTTTTCTATTAGGGTAACAAGCCAGGCCTATTTGAGGAAACATTTACTGTGTTATGTGGAAGCCCAAAAGGGTCCTTCCAAGAGTCAAAGTGAAAACAATATTGTGCAGGCGCAGAACCAAGCAGGTGAAAATCTTGGATTTCTGAGACATTTTTTCTTATATTGAGCTGAAAGGTAAAATTGGCTGGGACGCCTATCAAACAGGTTCTAAAGGGGTCAGAAGCTTTAGCAAGAGCAAGGCATAAACTACTTTGGTTAACTTTTTCAGCCCAAGTGACCCACATGTTTTTTCGTTCCTCTATTTTGTTTAGAGTGTCCCAAGCTCCTGTGTTGAGGCCGGAAACGGCGACAAGCACGATCCCAATCTTCAGGTTTAACTTGCCACAAAAGCGGAATACCCACATCTTTACCGCACTTAATCTCTAGAGGCACTGTGGCTAGTGTGGTTTGAATCTGGGAGAGAATCTCCTGAACCCGATATTTCAAATATCGTTGTTCCAGATCTTCCCGATTCTCGACTAATAGATACGTTAAGGGTAGATTTATGGGAGGAGTTATACCTGCCTCCGCCAGCAGTGCTCTATAAGGATTGTAATTATGATGGGGATTCCAGGTACAGTTTACACAAGCACCATGTGCCTGTAATTGGCTTTGGGACACCCAAACCTTTTGGTGACAATTTCCACACTTAATTTTGATCCAAGCCCTATGATAATCTTGTAAACACGCTAAACAATAACGAGTAGGAGACAAAATCCGATCAAATGTTCTCATAAGTTCCCAAAACAAATGGAGTTCTGCCTCTTCTTGAGTCGAATAGGAAAAGCGAATCCCAAAATGTCTTTCAAGTGGTTCCAGCAACGGACGAAGGATCAGCTGCAGACGATGACGACGACGGAGTTCTGGGCTGTCCATTCGATTGAGCAGCTCGAGTCCAGCGAGCAGGGATCCACTTGGGTCCAAACACCAGGGGCCTGACAGTCGCGACGAATGTGGCCTAATTTTCCGCATCGAAAACACTTCATTCGGGTGGCTGGAGCTGCTGGGCGAGTCTGCGCAACTGCCGCCTGAAGAGGTGCAAGGGCTGCCAAAACTTGGCTTTGAACTTTAGACTGGGCGTTAAGGCCTTCACCAATTTTGTTAAGGGCTTCCACTACAAAAATTTGACTGCTTAAGGGGAGAGTATTTGCTTTATCTAAGAGGTCTTGAATTACCCAGTTGCCAGGAGCAGTAGCGATAAGGGAGCGTGTGACTTGATTACCATTTTGTATAACACACTGCTTTAGGAGTGCGTCCTGCATGTGCTCCGCAACACCAGCTTTAGAAAGGGCTTGCATCAATTTGTCAATGAATGACCCAAGGGGTTCCTCTCGGCCTTGTTTAATGTTCATATACATAGGGGGCCCCCCCGGCTCCCGAATTTTGTCCATTGCCCTTTTTGCCACCCGCATGACCTCTCTTAATTTTTCTACTCCTATACCAGCCTGGGCATCTGTTCGAGTATAATCACCGTTTCCTAGTAATTCATTCATTGTAATTCCAAAAAGGGGGTCTCCTTGGGCACGAGGTAATGCTACTGAAGCAGCCGCTTCCTCCCCCCATCTTGCATCAAATGTAAGTTTCTGATGAGGGGTATAAATTAAACGAGCGATACCCTTGATGTCTACAGGCAGGAGAATCATTGAATTAAATAAGTAATCAAGCATCTGCTTGGCCGGTTCACTAGTAACCCCGAATTGAGAGACTGTAGCTCGGAGTTGTGCCAATATTTTCCAATCCATTTGAGTGATATCTACCCTATGACCGCCGCCTGGTCGAGGGTGGAAAATAACAGGAAAGGCCATAGAAGTAGCAACATGGTCTTGTGCCGCGTCGGCAAGGACCCTGTCTCCGTTTTCGACTCCGTGGCGTGCCAGAGCAGCCCAAACTTCCCGTCTCTGACTTGCCATAGCCTCCGCGAGGTCCGAAAGGGCTCCGGGGAACGGCTCCGTGGCATTAGGAGACAAAGGAAGGGAGTTTGGAGGAGACTCAGATGGTCCGTTTTCCATAATAGAGGCAGACGGGGGAGAGGGAAGAGGGGGAGGAGGAGGGGGGGGGGGGTATCCGAGGGGGGAGGGGGGGGGGGGGTATCTCGACTGTCGAAACGGTCGGCGGATTAGGGGCAGAAGGATCATAGTGACGATTTTGATTTTGTGCCAGACGGGCACTTTCGGCCGCACGTTTCTCTGCCTGTACCATCAAGAGTTCGTTATGTATCAAGCGCCATAATTTGGATAATTTTTTAGCAATTTTATCATCGTCTATCGTAAGGTCCCATAATTTATCTCCGTAGCGGCGCCATTCCGATAATTGGTGAATAGAGTGGGGGTCACTAAAAATACCGAGGGACCGAGCATGGGAAAGAAGGGCAGGGAGGTCCTTATCAAAATCTAAGCCTTTTACCCCCCGACGACGGAGGAAGGCAGTAAAAAGATCATACGCCGCTTGCCTGTCCATATTTACCGGATCCGTTGCACCCTCCAGGCGTCGGCAGCGCGTAGCAGCAGAGCCTGCCGATGCAGCACTCTGGGCCAAAGCAGGAGACGAGCAGCCCACCGATGTAGCACTCCCGTTCTGCAGAAGCCGTCTTTAAATCGAGACCTGCACCCAACGCAACTCCTTCAGGCAAAGGGAAGTGTCCCTGTTCGGGCGCCAGTTGTTGGAGTCGCGGGAGACAAGCCTCAAGCTCTCATGGTCAGCAAGTCTCGTTTATTTAGCAAGATGTTGTTGGAGTCGCGGGAGACAAGCCTCATGCTCTCATGGTCAGCAAGCCTCGTTTATTTAGCTAGACACATCCACTTTTATAGCTTGCAGGGTTAGTTACATTGTCTGATAAGATACAGCAAAATCATTGGTCAGCCTGTGTCGATGCAGGCGTCTCCAGGTAACTGTGACCACTTCTTGTTTCAACATGTCTCGACATGTCCCAACTTGCCCAAGCAAGACCATTGTGCTATTCCAGCAAGATACCCTTGCTCTTATCTCAGCAAGATGCATATTCTGTTTCTTAAGCAAATCAGGGTAAACATTAACCACGAGATTGCTGTGCCCTGGGGGCCTACATTTCCACCAGCTGCACGGTATCATGCCCTTTGTTACTTAGCCATTCAGTTGTTAAGCTCTCTACACAAATGCACTTTTAGGAGCTACAATGAGGAGTGACAACAGTGTGTGTGTCAAAGTTGTAAAGCTCAGTGTGTGGAAGAAGCACAAGAGCAGCCTTCAGCCTGTCTCTTCCACTGCCTTACAGATTGCAGACATTCCTGCTCACTTTGCTGCTCAGCAGAGTGCTGGCAACGGAGTTCTTGGATTGAAATGGTCTTTTAGGAGAAAGAGTGAAGAGTGACAGCAATGTTTGTGTCACAGTTTAAAGCTCACTGTGTGCTAAACATGATCAGGAGGAGCTTTTTTGCAAGGCTCTTCTGCTGTTTTAGCCCAGTCTAAACATTCCTTCTCTCTGTTGCTGCTCAGCAGAGAGTGGGCACAGAGATGTTGGAATCAATTGGTCTTCCAGGCAGGAAAAGAAGTTAAAGCAATGTGTGTTGCAGAATTGCAAAGCTCACTGTGTGCTGAAGATGCCCTGCAGGAGTTTCCCTGCTGGCCCTTCGTCTGTGGGATTAGAGTCCAAGCGCTGCTCCTCCCCTGTCACAACTCCTCTCGAAACGTGAGAGCGCACCAGAAACTTGTTGTGAATTTGAATGCAAAGTTTATGGTGCGCTCTCTCGTTTCGAGAGCAGATGTCGCAGGGGAGGACGAGCGTTTGGACTCTAATTTCACAGACGAATTGCCAGCATGGAAACTCCTGCAGGGCATCTTCAGCACCCAGTGAGCTTCGCAACTCTGAAACACATATTGCTGTCACCTCTCACTTTCCTACCTGAAAGTCCAATTGAATAATACATCTCCTGTGCTTGCTCTTTGTGAGCAGTAGCAGAATATAGCACTTACGTTTGGACTCTGAAGAAACAGCAGAAGAGACAGTCCAGAAAGTTCCCACTGATCATCTTCAGCGAACAGCGAGCTTTGCAACTCTGCAACACACATTGCTGTCACTTCTTTTCCTGCCTGAAAGACCAATTGATTCCAACATCTCTGTGCCCGCTCTCTGCTGAGCAGCAACAGAGAGAGTAGAGCAGGAATGTTTAGCCTGGGCTAAAACAGCAGAAGAGCCTTGCAAAAAATCTCCTGCTTGATCATGTTTTGCACACAGTGAGCTTTAAACTGTGACACAAACATTGCTGTCACTCCTCACTTTATCTCCTAAAAGTGCATTTGAATCCAAAGTTTCTGGTGCGCTCTCACGTTTCGAGAGGAGTTGTGACAGGGGAGGAGCAGCGCTTGGACTCTAATCCCACAGACGAAGGGCCAGCAGGGAAACTCCTGCAGGGCATCTTCAGCACACAGTGAGCTTTGCAATTCTGCAACACACATTGCTGTAACTCCTTTTCCTGCATGGAAGACCAATTGATTCCAACATCTCAGTGCCCACTCTCTGCTGAGCAGCAACAGAGAGAGTAGAGCAGGAATGTTTAGACTGGGCTAAAACAGCAGAAGAGCCTTGCAAAAAAGCTCCTCCTGATCATGTTTAGCACACAGTGAGCTTTAAACTGTGACACAAACATTGCTGTCACTCTTCACTCTTTCTCCTAAAACACCATTTCAATCCAAGAACTCCGTTGCCAGCACTCTGCTGAGCAGCAGAGTGAGCAGGAATGTCTGCAATCTGTAAGGCAGTGGAAGAGACAGGCCTGAAGGCTGCTCTTGTGCTTCTTCAACACACTGAGCTTTACAACTTTGACACACACACTGTTGTCACTCCTCATTGTAGCTCCTAAAAGTGCATTTGAATCCAGCGTTTCAGGTCTCCACTCTCGTTTCAAGAGCAGCAGAGGCAGGTGAGCACGAGCGCTTGGAATCCGCTCCCAGTTCCGAAGGGCAGGGAGGGAAAGTCCTTGCAGATCATCTTCAGCGCACAGTGAGCTTTGCAACTCTGAAACACACATTGCTGTCACTCCTCACTTCATCTCCTAATAATCCGTTTGAATCCATGGTCTCTCCCGCCCTCTCTCGTTTGAACAGCAGCAGTGACAGGTGAACACGATCTCTTGGCCTCTGCTCCCACAGCCGAAGAGCCCGGAGTGAAAGCTCCGGCAGGGCATCTTCAGCACGCAGTCAGCTTTGCAACTGTGACACATATATTGCTCTCGCTCCGCACTTTCCTACCTCAAAGTCCAATTGAATCCAAAATCTCTGTGCCCTTTCTCTGCTGGGCAGAAGCAGAGAGAGTAGAGCAGGAACCTTTAGACAATGCTAAAAGAGCAGAAGAGACAGTCCAGAAAGTTCCCACTGATCATCTTCAGCGCACAGCGAGCTTTGCAACTCTGCAACACACATTGCTGTCACTCCTCCCTTTTTGCCTGAAAGACCAGCTGAATCCACCATCTCTGTGCCCGCTCTCTGCTGAGCAGCAACAGAGAGAGTAGAGCAGGAATTTTTAGACCTGCCTAAAACAGCAGAAGAGCCTTGAAAAAAATCTCCTGCTTGATCATGTTTTGCACACAGTGAGCTTTAAACTGTGACACAAACATTGCTGTCACTCCTCACTTTATCTCCTAAAAGTGCATTTGAATCCAAAGTTTCTGGTGCGCTCTCACGTTTCGAGAGGAGTTGTGACAGGGGAGGAGCAGCGCTTGGACTCTAATCCCACAGACGAAGGGCCAGCAGGGAAACTCCTGCAGGGCATCTTCAGCACACAGTGAGCTTTGCAATTCTGCAACACACATTGCTGTAACTCCTTTTCCTGCATGGAAGACCAATTGATTCCAACATCTCTGTGCCCACTCTCTGCTGAGCAGCAACAGAGAGAGTAGAGCAGGAATGTTTAGACTGGGCTAAAACAGCAGAAGAGCCTGGCAAAAAAGCTCCTCCTGATCATGTTTAGCACACAGTGAGCTTTAAACTGTGACACAAACATTGCTGTCACTCTTCACTCTTTCTCCTAAAAGACCATTTCAATCCCAGAACTCCGTTGCCAGCACTCTGCTGAGCAGCAGAGTGAGCAGGGATGTCTGCAATCTGTAAGGCAGTGGAAGAGACAGGCCTGAAGGCTGCTCTTGTGCTTCTTCAACACACTGAGCTTTACAACTGTGACACACACACTGTTGTCACTCCTCATTGTAGCTCCTAAAAGTGCATTTGAATCCAGCGTTTCTGGTCTCCACTCTCGTTTCCAGTGCAGCAGAGGCAGGTGAGCACGAGCGCTTGGAATCCGCTCCCAGTTCCGAAGGGCAGGGAGGGAAAGTCCTTGCAGATCATCTTCAGCGCACAGTGAGCTTTGCAACTCTGAAACACACATTGCTGTCACTCCTCACTTTATCTCCTAAAAGTGCATTTCAAGCCAACGTTTCTGGTGCGCTCTCTCGCTTCGAGAGCAGTTGTGACAGGGGAGGACGAGCGCTTGGATTCTAATTTCACAGCCGAAGGGCCAGCATGGAAACTACTGCTGGGCATCTTCAGCACACATTGAGATTCGCAACTCTGAAACACATATTGCTGTCACCTCTCACTTTCCTACCTGAAAGTCCAATTGAATAATACATCTCCTGTGCTTGCTCTTTGTGAGCAGTAGCAGAATATAGCACTTACGTTTGGACTCTGCTGAAACAGCAGAAGAGACAGTCCAGAAAGTTCCCACTGATCATCTTCAGCACACAGTGAGCTTTGCAACTCTGCAACACACATTGCTGTCTCTTCTTTTCCTGCCTGAAAGACCAATTGATTCCAACACCTCTGTGCCCGCTCTCTGCTGAGCAGCAACAGAGAGAGTAGAGCAGGAATGTTTAGCCTGGGCTAAAACAGCAGAAGAGCCTTGCAAAAAATCTCCTGCTTGATCATGTTTTGCACACAGTGAGCTTTAAACTGTGACACAAACATTGCTGTCACTCCTCACTTTATCTCCTAAAAGTGCATTTGAATCCAAAGTTTCTGGTGCGCTCTCACGTTTCGAGAGGAGTTGTGACAGGGGAGGAGCAGCGCTTGGACTCTAATCCCACAGACGAAGGGCCAGCAGGGAAACTCCTGCTGGGCATCTTCAGCACACAGTGAGCTTTGCAATTCTGCAACACACATTGCTGTAACTCCTTTTCCTGCCTGGAAGACCAATTGATTCCAACATCTCTGTGCCCACTCTCTGCTGAGCAGCAACAGAGAGAGTAGAGCAGGAATGTTTAGACTGGGCTAAAACAGCAGAAGAGCCTTGCAAAAAAGCTCCTCCTGATCATGTTTAGCACACAGTGAGCTTTAAACTGTGACACAAACATTGCTGTCACTCTTCACTCTTTCTCCTAAAAGACCATTTCAATCCAAGAACTCCGTTGCCAGCACTCTGCTGAGCAGCAGAGTGAGCAGGAATGTCTGCAATCTGTAAGGCAGTGGAAGAGACAGGCCTGAAGGCTGCTCTTGTGCTTCTTCAACACACTGAGCTTTACAACTGTGACACACACACTGTTGTCACTCCTCATTGTAGCTCCTAAAAGTGCATTTGAATCCAGCGTTTCTGGTCTCCACTCTCGTTTCAAGAGCAGCAGAGGAAGGTGAGCACGAGCGCTTGGAATCCGCTCCCAGTTCCGAAGGGCAGGGAGGGAAAGTCCTTGCAGATCATCTTCAGCGCACAGTGAGCTTTGCAACTCTGAAACACACATTGCTGTCACTCCTCACTTCATCTCCTAATAATCCGTTTGAATCCATGGTCTCTCCCGCCCTCTCTCGTTTGAACAGCAGCAGTGACAGGTGAACACGATCTCTTGGCCTCTGCTCCCACAGCCGAAGAGCCCGGAGTGAAAGCTCCGGCAGGGCATCTTCAGCACGCAGTCAGCTTTGCAACTGTGACACATATATTGCTCTCGCTCCGCACTTTCCTACCTCAAAGTCCAATTGAATCCAAAATCTCTGTGCCCTTTCTCTGCTGGGCAGAAGCAGAGAGAGTAGAGCAGGAACCTTTAGCCAATGCTAAAAGAGCAGAAGAGACAGTCCAGAAAGTTCCCACTGATCATCTTAAGCGCACAGCGAGCTTTGCAACTCTGCAACACACATTGCTGTCACTCCTCCCTTTTTGCCTGAAAGACCAGCTGAATCCACCATCTCTGTGCCCGCTCTCTGCTGAGCAGCAACAGAGAGAGTAGAGCAGGAATTTTTAGACCTGCCTAAAACAGCAGAAGAGCCTTGAAAAAAATCTCCTGCTTGATCATGTTTTGCACACAGTGAGCTTTAAACTGTGACACAAACATTGCTGTCACTCCTCACTTTATCTCCTAAAAGTGCATTTGAATCCAAAGTTTCTGGTGCGCTCTCTCGTTTCGAGAGGAGTTGTGACAGGGGAGGAGCAGCGCTTGGACTCTAATCCCACAGACGAAGGGCCAGCAGGGAAACTCCTGCAGGGCATCTTCAGCACACAGTGAGCTTTGCAATTCTGCAACACACATTGCTGTCACTCCTCCTTTTCTTGCCTGAAAGACCAATTGATTCCAACATCTCTGTGCCCACTCTCTGCTGAGCAGCAACAGAGAGAGTAGAGCAGGAATGTTTAGACTGGGCTAAAACAGCAGAAGAGCCTTGCAAAAAAGCTCCTCCTGATCATGTTTAGCACACAGTGAGCTTTAAACTGTGACACAAACATTGCTGTCACTCTTCACTCTTTCTCCTAAAAGACCATTTCAATCCCAGAACTCCATTGCCAGCACTCTGCTGAGCAGCAGAGTGAGCAGGGATGTCTGCAATCTGTAAGGCAGTGGAAGAGACAGGCCTGAAGGCTGCTCTTGTGCTTCTTCAACACACTGAGCTTTACAACTGTGACACACACACTGTTGTCACTCCTCATTGTAGCTCCTAAAAGTGCATTTGAATCCAGCGTTTCTGGTCTCCACTCTCGTTTCCAGTGCAGCAGAGGCAGGTGAGCACGAGCGCTTGGAATCCGCTCCCAGTTCCGAAGGGCAGGGAGGGAAAGTCCTTGCAGATCATCTTCAGCGCACAGTGAGCTTTGCAACTCTGAAACACACATTGCTGTCACTCCTCACTTTATCTCCTAAAAGTGCATTTCAAGCCAACGTTTCTGGTGCGCTCTCTCGCTTCGAGAGCAGTTGTGACAGGGGAGGACGAGCGCTTGGATTCTAATTTCACAGCCGAAGGGCCAGCATGGAAACTACTGCTGGGCATCTTCAGCACACATTGAGATTCACAACTCTGAAACACATATTGCTGTCACCTCTCACTTTCCTACCTGAAAGTCCAATTGAATAATACATCTCCTGTGCTTGCTCTTTGTGAGCAGTAGCAGAATATAGCACTTACGTTTGGACTCTGCTGAAACAGCAGAAGAGACAGTCCAGAAAGTTCCCACTGATCATCTTCAGCACACAGTGAGCTTTGCAACTCTGCAACACACATTGCTGTCTCTTCTTTTCCTGCCTGAAAGACCAATTGATTCCAACACCTCTGTGCCCGCTCTCTGCTGAGCAGCAACAGAGAGAGTAGAGCAGGAATGTTTAGCCTGGGCTAAAACAGCAGAAGAGCCTTGCAAAAAATCTCCTGCTTGATCATGTTTTGCACACAGTGAGCTTTAAACTGTGACACAAACATTGCTGTCACTCCTCACTTTATCTCCTAAAAGTGCATTTGAATCCAAAGTTTCTGGTGCGCTCTCACGTTTCGAGAGGAGTTGTGACAGGGGAGGAGCAGCGCTTGGACTCTAATCCCACAGACGAAGGGCCAGCAGGGAAACTCCTGCAGGGCATCTTCAGCACACAGTGAGCTTTGCAACTCTGCAAAACACATTGCTGTAACTCCTCCTTCTCCTGCCTGGAAGACCAATTGATTCCAACATCTCTGTGCCCACTCTCTGCTGAGCAGCAACAGAGAGAAGGAATGTTTAGACTGGGCTAAAACAGCAGAAGAGCCTTGCAAAAAAGCTCCTCCTGATCATGTTTAGCACACAGTGAGCTTTAAACTGTGACACAAACATTGCTGTCACTCTTCACTCTTTCTCCTAAAAGACCATTTCAATCCAAGAACTCCATTGCCAGCACTCTGCTGAGCAGCAGAGTGAGCAGGGATGTCTGCAATCTGTAAGGCAGTGGAAGAGACAGGCTGAAGGCTGCTCTTGTGCTTCTTCAACACACTGAGCTTTACAACTTTGACACACACACTGTTGTCACTCCTCATTGTAGCTCCTAAAAGTGCATTTGAATCCAGCGTTTCTGGTCTCCACTCTCGTTTCCAGTGCAGCAGAGGCAGGTGAGCACGAGCGCTTGGTATCCGCTCCCAGTTCCGAAGGGCAGGGAGGGAAAGTCCTTGCAGATCATCTTCAGCGCACAGTGAGCTTTGCAACTCTGAAACACACATTGCTGTCACTCCTCACTTTATCTCCTAAAAGTGCATTTCAAGCCAACGTTTCTGGTGCGCTCTCTCGCTTCGAGAGCAGTTGTGACAGGGGAGGACGAGCGCTTGGATTCTAATTTCACAGCCGAAGGGCCAGCATGGAAACTACTGCTGGGCATCTTCAGCACACATTGAGATTCGCAACTCTGAAACACATATTGCTGTCACCTCTCACTTTCTTACCTGAAAGTCCAATTGAATAATACATCTCCTGTGCTTGCTCTTTGTGAGCAGTAGCAGAATATAGCACTTACGTTTGGACTCTGCTGAAACAGCAGAAGAGACAGTCCAGAAAGTTCCCACTGATCATCTTCAGCACACAGTGAGCTTTGCAACTCTGCAACACACATTGCTGTCTCTTCTTTTCCTGCCTGAAAGACCAATTGATTCCAACACCTCTGTGCCCGCTCTCTGCTGAGCAGCAACAGAGAGAGTAGAGCAGGAATGTTTAGCCTGGGCTAAAACAGCAGAAGAGCCTTGCAAAAAATCTCCTGCTTGATCATGTTTTGCACACAGTGAGCTTTAAACTGTGACACAAACATTGCTGTCACTCCTCACTTTATCTCCTAAAAGTGCATTTGAATCCAAAGTTTCTGGTGCGCTCTCACGTTTCGAGAGGAGTTGTGACAGGGGAGGAGCAGCGCTTGGACTCTAATCCCACAGACGAAGGGCCAGCAGGGAAACTCCTGAAGGGCATCTTCAGCACACAGTGAGCTTTGCAACTCTGCAAAACACATTGCTGTAACTCCTCCTTCTCCTGCCTGGAAGACCAATTGATTCCAACATCTCTGTGCCCACTCTCTGCTGAGCAGCAACAGAGAGAAGGAATGTTTAGACTGGGCTAAAACAGCAGAAGAGCCTAGCAAAAAAGCTCCTCCTGATCATGTTTAGCACACAGTGAGCTTTAAACTGTGACACAAACATTGCTGTCACTCTTCACTCTTTCTCCTAAAAGACCATTTCAATCCAAGAACTCCATTGCCAGCACTCTGCTGAGCAGCAGAGTGAGCAGGGATGTCTGCAATCTGTAAGGCAGTGGAAGAGACAGGCTGAAGGCTGCTCTTGTGCTTCTTCAACACACTGAGCTTTACAACTTTGACACACACACTGTTGTCACTCCTCATTGTAGCTCCTAAAAGTGCATTTGAATCCAGCGTTTCTGGTCTCCACTCTCGTTTCCAGTGCAGCAGAGGCAGGTGAGCACGAGCGCTTGGAATCCGCTCCCAGTTCCGAAGGGCAGGGAGGGAAAGTCCTTGCAGATCATCTTCAGCGCACAGTGAGCTTTGCAACTCTGAAACACACATTGCTGTCACTCCTCACTTTATCTCCTAAAAGTGCATTTCAAGCCAACGTTTCTGGTGCGCTCTCTCGCTTCGAGAGCAGTTGTGACAGGGGAGGACGAGCGCTTGGATTCTAATTTCACAGCCGAAGGGCCAGCATGGAAACTACTGCTGGGCATCTTCAGCACACATTGAGATTCGCAACTCTGAAACACATATTGCTGTCACCTCTCACTTTCCTACCTGAAAGTCCAATTGAATAATACATCTCCTGTGCTTACTCTTTGTGAGCAGTAGCAGAATATAGCACTTAAGTTTGGACTCTGCTGAAACAGCAGAAGAGATAGTCCAGAAAGTTCCCACTGATCATCTTCAGCACACAGTGAGCTTTGCAACTCTGCAACACACATTGCTGTCACTCCTCCCTTTCCTGCCTGAAAGACCAACTGAATCCACAATCTCTGTGCCCGCTCTCTGCTGAGCAACAACAGAGAGAGCAGAGCAGGAATGTTTAGACTGGGCTAAAACAGCAGAAGAGCCTTGCAAAAAATCTCCTGCTTGATCATGTTTTGCACTCAGTGAGCTTCAAACAGTGACACAAACATTGCTGTCACTCCTCACTTTATCTCCTAAAAGTGAATTTGAATGCAAAGTTTATGGTGCGCTCTCTCGTTTCGAGAGCAGATGTCGCAGGGGAGGACGATCTTTTGACTCTAATTTCACATACGAATTGCCAGCATGGAAACTCCTGCAGGGCATCTTCAGCACCCAGTGAGCTTCGCAACTCTGAAACACATATTGCTGTCACCTCTCACTTTCCTACCTGAAAGTCCAATTGAATAATACATCTCTTGTGCTTGCTCTTTGTGAGCAGTAGCAGAATATAGCACTTACGTTTGGACTCTGAAGAAACAGCAGAAGAGACAGTCCAGAAAGAACCCACTGATCCTCTTCAGCGAACAGCGAGCTTTGCAACTCTGCAACACACATTGCTGTCACTTCTTTTCCTGCCTGAAAGACCAATTGATTCCAACATCTCTGTGCCCCCTCTCTGCTGAGCAGCAACAGAGAGTTGAGCAGGAATGTTTAGCCTGGGCTAAAACAGCAGAAGAGCCTTGCAAAAAATCTCCTGCTTGATCATGTTTTGCACACAGTGAGCTTTAAACTGTGACACAAACATTGCTGTCACTCCTCACTTTATCTCCTAAAAGTGCATTTGAATCCAAAGTTTCTGGTACGCACTCTCGTTTGGAGAGGAGTTGTGACAGGGGAGGAGCAGCGCTTGGACTCTAATCCCACAGATGAAGGGCCAGCAGGGAAACTCCTGCAGGGCATCTTCAGCACACAGTGAGCTTTGCAACTCTGCAAAACACATTGCAGTCACTCCTCCTTTTCCTGCCTGGAAGACCTATTGATTCCAACATCTCTGTGCCCACTCTCTGCTGAGCAGCAACAGAGAGAGTAGAGCAGGAATGTTTAGCCTGGGCTAAAACAGCAGAAGAGCCTTGCAAAAAATCTCCTGCTTGATCATGTTTTGCACACAGTGAGCTTTAAACTGTGACACAAACATTGATGTCACTCCTCACTTTATCTCCTAAAAGTGCATTTGAATCCAAAGTTTCTGGTGCGCCCTCACGTTTCGAGAGGAGTTGTGACAGGGGAGGAGCAGCGCTTGGACTCTAATCCCACAGACGAAGGGCCAGCAGGGAAACTCCTGCAGGGCATCTTCAGCACACAGTGAGCTTTGCAATTCTGCAACACACATTGCTGTAACTCCTTTTCCTGCCTGGAAGACCAATTGATTCCAACATCTCTGTGCCCACTCTCTGCTGAGCAGCAACAGAGAGCAGGAATGTTTAGACTGGGCTAAAACAGCAGAAGAGCCTTGCAAAAAAGCTCCTCCTGATCATGTTTAGCACACAGTGAGCTTTAAACTGTGACACAAACATTGCTGTCACTCTTCACTCTTTCTCCTAAAAGACCATTTCAATCCAAGAACTCCGTTGCCAGCACTCTGCTGAGCAGCAGAGTGAGCAGGAATGTCTGCAATCTGTAAGGCAGTGGAAGAGACAGGCCTGAAGGCTGCTCTTGTGCTTCTTCAACACACTGAGCTTTACAACTGTGACACACACACTGTTGTCACTCCTCATTGTAGCTCCTAAAAGTGCATTTGAATCCAGCGTTTCTGGTCTCCACTCTCGTTTCAAGAGCAGCAGAGGAAGGTGAGCACGAGCGCTTGGAATCCGCTCCCAGTTCCGAAGGGCAGGGAGGGAAAGTCCTTGCAGATCATCTTCAGCGCACAGTGAGCTTTGCAACTCTGAAACACACATTGCTGTCACTCCTCACTTCATCTCCTAATAATCCGTTTGAATCCATGGTCTCTCCCGCCCTCTCTCGTTTGAACAGCAGCAGTGACAGGTGAACACGATCTCTTGGCCTCTGCTCCCACAGCCGAAGAGCCCGGAGTGAAAGCTCTGGCAGGGCATCTTCAGCACGCAGTCAGCTTTGCAACTGTGACACATATATTGCTCTCGCTCCGCACTTTCCTACCTCAAAGTCCAATTGAATCCAAAATCTCTGTGCCCTTTCTCTGCTGGGCAGAAGCAGAGAGAGTAGAGCAGGAACCTTTAGCCAATGCTAAAAGAGCAGAAGAGACAGTCCAGAAAGTTCCCACTGATCATCTTCAGCGCACAGCGAGCTTTGCAACTCTGCAACACACATTGCTGTCACTCCTCCCTTTTTGCCTGAAAGACCAGCTGAATCCACCATCTCTGTGCCCGCTCTCTGCTGAGCAGCAACAGAGAGAGTAGAGCAGGAATTTTTAGACCTGCCTAAAACAGCAGAAGAGCCTTGCAAAAAATCTCCTGCTTGATCATGTTTTGCACACAGTGAGCTTTAAACTGTGACACAAACATTGCTGTCACTCCTCACTTTATCTCCTAAAAGTGCATTTGAATCCAAAGTTTCTGGTGCGCTCTCTCGTTTCGAGAGGAGTTGTGACAGGGGAGGAGCAGCGCTTGGACTCTAATCCCACAGACGAAGGGCCAGCAGGGAAACTCCTGCAGGGCATCTTCAGCGCACAGTGAGCTTTACAATTCTGAAACACACATTGCTGTCACTCCTCCTTTTCTTGCCTGAAAGACCAATTGATTCCAACATCTCTGTGCCCACTCTCTGCTGAGCAGCAACAGAGAGAGTAGAGCAGGAATGTTTAGACTGGGCTAAAACAGCAGAAGAGCCTTGCAAAAAAGCTCCTCCTGATCATGTTTAGCACACAGTGAGCTTTAAACTGTGACACAAACATTGCTGTCACTCTTCACTCTTTCTCCTAAAAGACCATTTCAATCCAAGAACTCCGTTGTCAGCACTCTGCTGATCAGCAGAGTGAGCAGGGATGTCTGCAATCTGTAAGGCAGTGGAAGAGACAGGCCTGAAGGCTGCTCTTGTGCTTCTTCAACACACTGAGCTTTACAACTGTGACACACACACTGTTGTCACTCCTCATTGTAGCTCCTAAAAGTGCATTTGAATCCAGCGTTTCTGGTCTCCACTCTCGTTTCAAGAGCAGCAGAGGAAGGTGAGCACGAGCGCTTGGAATCCGCTCCCAGTTCCGAAGGGCAGGGAGGGAAAGTCCTTGCAGATCATCTTCAGCGCACAGTGAGCTTTGCAACTCTGAAACACACATTGCTGTCACTCCTCACTTTATCTCCTAAAAGTGCATTTCAAGCCAACGTTTCTGGTGCGCTCTCTCGCTTCGAGAGCAGTTGTGACAGGGGAGGACGAGCGCTTGGATTCTAATTTCACAGCCGAAGGGCCAGCATGGAAACTACTGCTGGGCATCTTCAGCACACATTGAGATTCACAACTCTGAAACACATATTGCTGTCACCTCTCACTTTCCTACCTGAAAGTCCAATTGAATCCTACATCTCCTGTGCTTGCTCTTTGTGAGCAGTAGCAGAATATAGCACTTACGTTTGGACTCTGCTGAAACAGCAGAAGAGACAGTCCAGAAAGTTCCCACTGATCATCTTCAGCACACAGTGAGCTTTGCAACTCTGCAACACACATTGCTGTCTCTTCTTTTCCTGCCTGAAAGACCAATTGATTCCAACACCTCTATGCCCGCTCTCTGCTGAGCAGCAACAGAGAGAATAGAGCAGGAATTTTTAGCCTGGGCTAAAACAGCAGAAGAGCCTTGCAAAAAATCTCCTGCTTGATCATGTTTTGCACACAGTGAGCTTTAAACTGTGACACAAACATTGCTGTCACTCCTCACTTTATCTCCTAAAAGTGCATTTGAATCCAAAGTTTCTGGTGCGCTCTCACGTTTCGAGAGGAGTTGTGACAGGGGAGGAGCAGCGCTTGGACTCTAATCCCACAGACGAAGGGCCAGCAGGGAAACTCCTGCAGGGCATCTTCAGCACACAGTGAGCTTTGCAATTCTGCAACACACATTGCTGTAACTCCTTTTCCTGCCTGGAAGACCAATTGATTCCAACATCTCTGTGCCCACTCTCTGCTGAGCAGCAACAGAGAGAGTAGAGCAGGAATGTTTAGACTGGGCTAAAACAGCAGAAGAGCCTTGCAAAAAAGCTCCTCCTGATCATGTTTAGCACACAGTGAGCTTTAAACTGTGACACAAACATTGCTGTCACTCTTCACTCTTTCTCCTAAAAGACCATTTCAATCCAAGAACTCCGTTGCCAGCACTCTGCTGAGCAGCAGAGTGAGCAGGGATGTCTGCAATCTGTAAGGCAGTGGAAGAGACAGGCCTGAAGGCTGCTCTTGTGCTTCTTCAACACACTGAGCTTTACAACTGTGACACACACACTGTTGTCACTCCTCATTGTAGCTCCTAAAAGTGCATTTGAATCCAGCGTTTCTGGTCTCCACTCTCGTTTCAAGAGCAGCAGAGGAAGGTGAGCACGAGCGCTTGGAATCCGCTCCCAGTTCCGAAGGGCAGGGAGGGAAAGTCCTTGCAGATCATCTTCAGCGCACAGTGAGCTTTGCAACTCTGAAACACACATTGCTGTCACTCCTCACTTCATCTCCTAATAATCCGTTTGAATCCATGGTCTCTCCCGCCCTCTCTCGTTTGAACAGCAGCAGTGACAGGTGAACACGATCTCTTGGCCTCTGCTCCCACAGCCGAAGAGCCCGGAGTGAAAGCTCCGGCAGGGCATCTTCAGCACGCAGTCAGCTTTGCAACTGTGACACATATATTGCTCTCGCTCCGCACTTTCCTACCTCAAAGTCCAATTGAATCCAAAATCTCTGTGCCCTTTCTCTGCTGGGCAGAAGCAGAGAGAGTAGAGCAGGAACCTTTAGCCAATGCTAAAAGAGCAGAAGAGACAGTCCAGAAAGTTCCCACTGATCATCTTCAGTGCACAGCGAGCTTTGCAACTCTGCAACACACATTGCTGTCACTCCTCCCTTTTTGCCTGAAAGACCAGCTGAATCGACCATCTCTGTGCCCGCTCTCTGCTGAGCAGCAACAGAGAGAGTAGAGCAGGAATTTTTAGACCTGCCTAAAACAGCAGAAGAGCCTTGCAAAAAATCTCCTGCTTGATCATGTTTTGCACACAGTGAGCTTTAAACTGTGACACAAACATTGCTGTCACTCCTCACTTTATCTCCTAAAAGTGCATTTGAATCCAAAGTTTCTGGTGCGCTCTCTCGTTTCGATAGGAGTTGTGACAGGGGAGGAGCAGCGCTTGGACTCTAATCCCACAGACGAAGGGCCAGCAGGGAAACTCCTGCAGGGCATCTTCAGCGCACAGTGAGCTTTACAATTCTGCAACACACATTGCTGTCACTCCTCCTTTTCTTGCCTGAAAGACCAATTGATTCCAACATCTCTGTGCCCACTCTCTGCTGAGCAGCAACAGAGAGAGTAGAGCAGGAATGTTTAGACTGGGCTAAAACAGCAGAAGAGCCTTGCAAAAAAGCTCCTCCTGATCATGTTTAGCACACAGTGAGCTTTAAACTGTGACACAAACATTGCTGTCACTCTTCACTCTTTCTCCTAAAAGACCATTTCAATCCAAGAACTCCGTTGTCAGCACTCTGCTGATCAGCAGAGTGAGCAGGGATGTCTGCAATCTGTAAGGCAGTGGAAGAGACAGGCCTGAAGGCTGCTCTTGTGCTTCTTCAACACACTGAGCTTTACAACTGTGACACACACACTGTTGTCACTCCTCATTGTAGCTCCTAAAAGTGCATTTGAATCCAGCGTTTCTGGTCTCCACTCTCGTTTCCAGTGCAGCAGAGGCAGGTGAGCACGAGCGCTTGGAATCCGCTCCCAGTTCCGAAGGGCAGGGAGGGAAAGTCCTTGCAGATCATCTTCAGCGCACAGTGAGCTTTGCAACTCTGAAACACACATTGCTGTCACTCCTCACTTTATCTCCTAAAAGTGCATTTCAAGCCAACGTTTCTGGTGCGCTCTCTCGCTTCGAGAGCAGTTGTGACAGGGGAGGACGAGCGCTTGGATTCTAATTTCACAGCCGAAGGGCCAGCATGGAAACTACTGCTGGGCATCTTCAGCACACATTGAGATTCACAACTCTGAAACACATATTGCTGTCACCTCTCACTTTCCTACCTGAAAGTCCAATTGAATCCTATATCTCCTGTGCTTGCTCTTTGTGAGCAGTAGCAGAATATAGCACTTACGTTTGGACTCTGCTGAAACAGCAGAAGAGACAGTCCAGAAAGTTCCCACTGATCATCTTCAGCACACAGTGAGCTTTGCAACTCTGCAACACACATTGCTGTCTCTTCTTTTCCTGCCTGAAAGACCAATTGATTCCAACACCTCTATGCCCGCTCTCTGCTGAGCAGCAACAGAGAGAGTAGAGCAGGAATTTTTAGCCTGGGCTAAAACAGCAGAAGAGCCTTGCAAAAAATCTCCTGCTTGATCATGTTTTGCACACAGTGAGCTTTAAACTGTGACACAAACATTGCTGTCACTCCTCACTTTATCTCCTAAAAGTGCATTTGAATCCAAAGTTTCTGGTGCGCTCTCACGTTTCGAGAGGAGTTGTGACAGGGGAGGAGCAGCGCTTGGACTCTAATCCCACAGACGAAGGGCCAGCAGGGAAACTCCTGCAGGGCATCTTCAGCACACAGTGAGCTTTGCAATTCTGCAACACACATTGCTGTAACTCCTTTTCCTGCCTGGAAGACCAATTGATTCCAACATCTCTGTGCCCACTCTCTGCTGAGCAGCAACAGAGAGAGTAGAGCAGGAATGTTTAGACTGGGCTAAAACAGCAGAAGAGCCTTGCAAAAAAGCTCCTCCTGATCATGTTTAGCACACAGTGAGCTTTAAACTGTGACACAAACATTGCTGTCACTCTTCACTCTTTCTCCTAAAAGACCATTTCAATCCCAGAACTCCTTTGCCAGCACTCTGCTGAGCAGCAGAGTGAGCAGGGATGTCTGCAATCTGTATTGCAGTGGAAGAGACAGGCCTGAAGGCTGCTCTTGTGCTTCTTCAACACACTGAGCTTTACAACTTTGACACACACACTGTTGTCACTCCTCATTGTAGCTCCTAAAAGTGCATTTGAATCCAGCGTTTCTGGTCTCCACTCTCGTTTCCAGTGCACCAGAGGCAGGTGAGCACGAGCGCTTGGAATCCGCTCCCAGTTCCGAAGGGCAGGGAGGGAAAGTCCTTGCAGATCATCTTCAGCGCACAGTGAGCTTTGCAACTCTGAAACACACATTGCTGTCACTCCTCAGTTTATCTCCTAAAAGTGCATTTCAAGCCAACGTTTCTGGTGCGCTCTCTCGCTTCGAGAGCAGTTGTGACAGGGGAGGACGAGCGCTTGGATTCTAATTTCACAGCCGAAGGGCCAGCATGGAAACTACTGCTGGGCATCTTCAGCACACATTGAGATTCACAACTCTGAAACACATATTGCTGTCACCTCTCACTTTCCTACCTGAAAGTCCAATTGAATAATACATCTCCTGTGCTTGCTCTTTGTGAGCAGTAGCAGAATATAGCACTTACGTTTGGACTCTGCTGAAACAGCAGAAGAGACAGTCCAGAAAGTTCCCACTGATCATCTTCAGCACACAGTGAGCTTTGCAACTCTGCAACACACATTGCTGTCTCTTCTTTTCCTGCCTGAAAGACCAATTGATTCCAACACCTCTGTGCCCGCTCTCTGCTGAGCAGCAACAGAGAGAGTAGAGCAGGAATTTTTAGCCTGGGCTAAAACAGCAGAAGAGCCTTGCAAAAAATCTCCTGCTTGATCATGTTTTGCACACAGTGAGCTTTAAACTGTGACACAAACATTGCTGTCACTCCTCACTTTATCTCCTAAAAGTGCATTTGAATCCAAAGTTTCTGGTGCGCTCTCACGTTTCGAGAGGAGTTGTGACAGGGGAGGAGCAGCGCTTGGACTCTAATCCCACAGACGAAGGGCCAGCAGGGAAACTCCTGCAGGGCATCTTCAGCACACAGTGAGCTTTGCAATTCTGCAACACACATTGCTGTAACTCCTTTTCCTGCCTGGAAGACCAATTGATTCCAACATCTCTGTGCCCACTCTCTGCTGAGCAGCAACAGAGAGAAGGAATGTTTAGATTGGGCTAAAACAGCAGAAGAGCCTTGCAAAAAAGCTCCTCCTGATCATGTTTAGCACACAGTGAGCTTTAAACTGTGACACAAACATTGCTGTCACTCTTCACTCTTTCTCCTAAAAGACCATTTCAATCCAAGAACTCTGTTGCCAGCACTCTGCTGAGCAGCAGAGTGAGCAGGAATGTCTGCAATCTGTAAGGCAGTGGAAGAGACAGGCCAGAAGGCTGCTCTTGTGCTTCTTCAACACACTGAGCTTTACAACTGTGACACACACACTGTTGTCACTCCTCATTGTAGCTCCTAAAAGTGCATTTGAATCCAGCGTTTCTGGTCTCCACTCTCGTTTCAAGAGCAGCAGAGGAAGGTGAGCACTAGCGCTTGGAATCCGCTCCCAGTTCCGAAGGGCAGGGAGGGAAAGTCCTTGCAGATCATCTTCAGCGCACAGTGAGCTTTGCAACTCTGAAACACACATTGCTGTCACTCCTCACTTCATCTCCTAATAATCCGTTTGAATCCATGGTCTCTCCCGCCCTCTCTCGTTTGAACAGCAGCAGTGACAGGTGAACACGATCTCTTGGCCTCTGCTCCCACAGCCGAAGAGCCCGGAGTGAAAGCTCCGGCAGGGCATCTTCAGCACGCAGTCAGCTTTGCAACTGTGACACATATATTGCTCTCGCTCCGCACTTTCCTACCTCAAAGTCCAATTGAATCCAAAATCTCTGTGCCCTTTCTCTGCTGGGCAGAAGCAGAGAGAGTAGAGCAGGAACCTTTAGCCAATGCTAAAAGAGCAGAAGAGACAGTCCAGAAAGTTCCCACTGATCATCTTCAGCGCACAGCGAGCTTTGCAACTCTGCAACACACATTGCTGTCACTCCTCCCTTTTTGCCTGAAAGACCAGCTGAATCCACCATCTCTGTGCCCGCTCTCTGCTGAGCAGCAACAGAGAGAGTAGAGCAGGAATTTTTAGACCTGCCTAAAACAGCAGAAGAGCCTTGCAAAAAATCTCCTGCTTGATCATGTTTTGCACACAGTGAGCTTTAAACTGTGACACAAACATTGCTGTCACTCCTCACTTTATCTCCTAAAAGTGCATTTGAATCCAAAGTTTCTGGTGCGCTCTCTCGTTTCGATAGGAGTTGTGACAGGGGAGGAGCAGCGCTTGGACTCTAATCCCACAGACGAAGGGCCAGCAGGGAAACTCCTGCAGGGCATCTCCAGCACACAGTGAGCTTTGCAACTCTGCAACACACATTGCTGTCACTCCTCCCTTTTTGCCTGAAAGACCAGCTGAATCCACCATCTCTGTGCCCGCTCTCTGCTGAGCAGCAACAGAGAGAGTAGAGCAGGAATGTTTAGCCTGGGCTAAAACAGCAGAAGAGCCTTGCAAAAAATCTCCTGCTTGATCATGTTTTGCACACAGTGAGCTTTAAACTGTGACACAAACATTGCTGTCACTCCTCACTTTATCTCCTAAAAGTGCATTTGAATCCAAAGTTACTGGTGCGCTCTCTCGTTTCGAGAGGAGTTGTGACAGGGGAGGAGCAGCGCTTGGACTCTAATCCCACAGACGAAGGGCCAGCAGGGAAACTCCTGCAGGGCATCTTCAGCGCACAGTGAGCTTTACAATTCTGAAACACACATTGCTGTCACTCCTCCTTTTCTTGCCTGAAAGACCAATTGATTCCAACATCTCTGTGCCCACTCTCTGCTGAGCAGCAACAGAGAGAGTAGAGCAGGAATGTTTAGACTGGGCTAAAACAGCAGAAGAGCCTTGCAAAAAAGCTCCTCCTGATCATGTTTAGCACACAGTGAGCTTTAAACTGTGACACAAACATTGCTGTCACTCTTCACTCTTTCTCCTAAAAGACCATTTCAATCCCAGAACTCCGTTGCCAGCACTCTGCTGAGCAGCAGAGTGAGCAGGGATGTCTGCAATCTGTAAGGCAGTGGAAGAGACAGGCCTGTAGGCTGCTCTTGTGCTTCTTCAACACACTGAGCTTTACAACTGTGACACACACACTGTTGTCACTCCTCATTGTAGCTCCTAAAAGTGCATTTGAATCCAGCGTTTCTGGTCTCCACTCTCGTTTCCAGTGCAGCAGAGGCAGGTGAGCACGAGCGCTTGGAATCCGCTCCCAGTTCCGAAGGGCAGGGAGGGAAAGTCCTTGCAGATCATCTTCAGCGCACAGTGAGCTTTGCAACTCTGAAACACACATTGCTGTCACTCCTCACTTTATCTCCTAAAAGTGCATTTCAAGCCAACGTTTCTGGTGCGCTCTCTCACTTTGAGAGCAGTTTTGACAGGGGAGGACGAGCGCTTGGATTCTAATTTCACAGCCGAAGGGCCAGCATGGAAACTACTGCTGGGCATCTTCAGCACACATTGAGATTCGCAACTCTGAAACACATATTGCTGTCACCTCTCACTTTCCTACCTGAAAGTCCAATTGAATAATACATCTCCTGTGCTTGCTCTTTGTGAGCAGTAGCAGAATATAGCACTTACGTTTGGACTCTGCTGAAACAGCAGAAGAGACAGTCCAGAAAGTTCCCACTGATCATCTTCAGCACACAGTGAGCTTTGCAACTCTGCAACACACATTGCTGTCTCTTCTTTTCCTGCCTGAAAGACCAATTGATTCCAACACCTCTGTGCCTGCTCTCTGCTGAGCAGCAACAGAGAGAGTAGAGCAGGAATGTTTAGCCTGGGCTAAAACAGCAGAAGAGCCTTGCAAAAAATCTCCTGCTTGATCATGTTTTGCACACAGTGAGCTTTAAACTGTGACACAAACATTGCTGTCACTCCTCACTTTATCTCCTAAAAGTGCATTTGAATCCAAAGTTTCTGGTGCGCTCTCACGTTTCGAGAGGAGTTGTGACAGGGGAGGAGCAGCGCTTGGACTCTAATCCCACAGACGAAGGGCCAGCAGGGAAACTCCTGCAGGGCATCTTCAGCACACAGTGAGCTTTGCAACTCTGCAAAACACATTGCTGTAACTCCTCCTTCTCCTGCCTGGAAGACCAATTGATTCCAACATCTCTGTGCCCACTCTCTGCTGAGCAGCAACAGAGAGAAGGAATGTTTAGACTGGGCTAAAACAGCAGAAGAGCCTAGCAAAAAAGCTCCTCCTGATCATGTTTAGCACACAGTGAGCTTTAAACTGTGACACAAACATTGCTGTCACTCTTCACTCTTTCTCCTAAAAGACCATTTCAATCCAAGAACTCCATTGCCAGCACTCTGCTGAGCAGCAGAGTGAGCAGGGATGTCTGCAATCTGTAAGGCAGTGGAAGAGACAGGCTGAAGGCTGCTCTTGTGCTTCTTCAACACACTGAGCTTTACAACTTTGACACACACACTGTTGTCACTCCTCATTGTAGCTCCTAAAAGTGCATTTGAATCCAGCGTTTCTGGTCTCCACTCTCGTTTCCAGTGCAGCAGAGGCAGGTGAGCACGAGCGCTTGGTATCCGCTCCCAGTTCCGAAGGGCAGGGAGGGAAAGTCCTTGCAGATCATCTTCAGCGCACAGTGAGCTTTGCAACTCTGAAACACACATTGCTGTCACTCCTCACTTTATCTCCTAAAAGTGCATTTCAAGCCAACGTTTCTGGTGCGCTCTCTCGCTTCGAGAGCAGTTGTGACAGGGGAGGACGAGCGCTTGGATTCTAATTTCACAGCCGAAGGGCCAGCATGGAAACTACTGCTGGGCATCTTCAGCACACATTGAGATTCGCAACTCTGAAACACATATTGCTGTCACCTCTCACTTTCTTACCTGAAAGTCCAATTGAATAATACATCTCCTGTGCTTGCTCTTTGTGAGCAGTAGCAGAATATAGCACTTACGTTTGGACTCTGCTGAAACAGCAGAAGAGACAGTCCAGAAAGTTCCCACTGATCATCTTCAGCACACAGTGAGCTTTGCAACTCTGCAACACACATTGCTGTCTCTTCTTTTCCTGCCTGAAAGACCAATTGATTCCAACACCTCTGTGCCCGCTCTCTGCTGAGCAGCAACAGAGAGAGTAGAGCAGGAATGTTTAGCCTGGGCTAAAACAGCAGAAGAGCCTTGCAAAAAATCTCCTGCTTGATCATGTTTTGCACACAGTGAGCTTTAAACTGTGACACAAACATTGCTGTCACTCCTCACTTTATCTCCTAAAAGTGCATTTGAATCCAAAGTTTCTGGTGCGCTCTCACGTTTCGAGAGGAGTTGTGACAGGGGAGGAGCAGCGCTTGGACTCTAATCCCACAGACGAAGGGCCAGCAGGGAAACTCCTGAAGGGCATCTTCAGCACACAGTGAGCTTTGCAACTCTGCAAAACACATTGCTGTAACTCCTCCTTCTCCTGCCTGGAAGACCAATTGATTCCAACATCTCTGTGCCCACTCTCTGCTGAGCAGCAACAGAGAGAAGGAATGTTTAGACTGGGCTAAAACAGCAGAAGAGCCTAGCAAAAAAGCTCCTCCTGATCATGTTTAGCACACAGTGAGCTTTAAACTGTGACACAAACATTGCTGTCACTCTTCACTCTTTCTCCTAAAAGACCATTTCAATCCAAGAACTCCATTGCCAGCACTCTGCTGAGCAGCAGAGTGAGCAGGGATGTCTGCAATCTGTAAGGCAGTGGAAGAGACAGGCTGAAGGCTGCTCTTGTGCTTCTTCAACACACTGAGCTTTACAACTTTGACACACACACTGTTGTCACTCCTCATTGTAGCTCCTAAAAGTGCATTTGAATCCAGCGTTTCTGGTCTCCACTCTCGTTTCCAGTGCAGCAGAGGCAGGTGAGCACGAGCGCTTGGAATCCGCTCCCAGTTCCGAAGGGCAGGGAGGGAAAGTCCTTGCAGATCATCTTCAGCGCACAGTGAGCTTTGCAACTCTGAAACACACATTGCTGTCACTCCTCACTTTATCTCCTAAAAGTGCATTTCAAGCCAACGTTTCTGGTGCGCTCTCTCGCTTCGAGAGCAGTTGTGACAGGGGAGGACGAGCGCTTGGATTCTAATTTCACAGCCGAAGGGCCAGCATGGAAACTACTGCTGGGCATCTTCAGCACACATTGAGATTCGCAACTCTGAAACACATATTGCTGTCACCTCTCACTTTCCTACCTGAAAGTCCAATTGAATAATACATCTCCTGTGCTTACTCTTTGTGAGCAGTAGCAGAATATAGCACTTAAGTTTGGACTCTGCTGAAACAGCAGAAGAGATAGTCCAGAAAGTTCCCACTGATCATCTTCAGCACACAGTGAGCTTTGCAACTCTGCAACACACATTGCTGTCACTCCTCCCTTTCCTGCCTGAAAGACCAACTGAATCCACCATCTCTGTGCCCGCTCTCTGCTGAGCAACAACAGAGAGAGCAGAGCAGGAATGTTTAGACTGGGCTAAAACAGCAGAAGAGCCTTGCAAAAAATCTCCTGCTTGATCATGTTTTGCACTCAGTGAGCTTCAAACAGTGACACAAACATTGCTGTCACTCCTCACTTTATCTCCTAAAAGTGAATTTGAATGCAAAGTTTATGGTGCGCTCTCTCGTTTCGAGAGCAGATGTCGCAGGGGAGGACGATCTTTTGACTCTAATTTCACATACGAATTGCCAGCATGGAAACTCCTGCAGGGCATCTTCAGCACCCAGTGAGCTTCGCAACTCTGAAACACATATTGCTGTCACCTCTCACTTTCCTACCTGAAAGTCCAATTGAATAATACATCTCTTGTGCTTGCTCTTTGTGAGCAGTAGCAGAATATAGCACTTACGTTTGGACTCTGAAGAAACAGCAGAAGAGACAGTCCAGAAAGAACCCACTGATCCTCTTCAGCGAACAGCGAGCTTTGCAACTCTGCAACACACATTGCTGTCACTTCTTTTCCTGCCTGAAAGACCAATTGATTCCAACATCTCTGTGCCCCCTCTCTGCTGAGCAGCAACAGAGAGTTGAGCAGGAATGTTTAGCCTGGGCTAAAACAGCAGAAGAGCCTTGCAAAAAATCTCCTGCTTGATCATGTTTTGCACACAGTGAGCTTTAAACTGTGACACAAACATTGCTGTCACTCCTCACTTTATCTCCTAAAAGTGCATTTGAATCCAAAGTTTCTGGTACGCACTCTCGTTTGGAGAGGAGTTGTGACAGGGGAGGAGCAGCGCTTGGACTCTAATCCCACAGATGAAGGGCCAGCAGGGAAACTCCTGCAGGGCATCTTCAGCACACAGTGAGCTTTGCAACTCTGCAAAACACATTGCAGTCACTCCTCCTTTTCCTGCCTGGAAGACCTATTGATTCCAACATCTCTGTGCCCACTCTCTGCTGAGCAGCAACAGAGAGAGTAGAGCAGGAATGTTTAGCCTGGGCTAAAACAGCAGAAGAGCCTTGCAAAAAATCTCCTGCTTGATCATGTTTTGCACACAGTGAGCTTTAAACTGTGACACAAACATTGATGTCACTCCTCACTTTATCTCCTAAAAGTGCATTTGAATCCAAAGTTTCTGGTGCGCCCTCACGTTTCGAGAGGAGTTGTGACAGGGGAGGAGCAGCGCTTGGACTCTAATCCCACAGACGAAGGGCCAGCAGGGAAACTCCTGCAGGGCATCTTCAGCACACAGTGAGCTTTGCAATTCTGCAACACACATTGCTGTAACTCCTTTTCCTGCCTGGAAGACCAATTGATTCCAACATCTCTGTGCCCACTCTCTGCTGAGCAGCAACAGAGAGCAGGAATGTTTAGACTGGGCTAAAACAGCAGAAGAGCCTTGCAAAAAAGCTCCTCCTGATCATGTTTAGCACACAGTGAGCTTTAAACTGTGACACAAACATTGCTGTCACTCTTCACTCTTTCTCCTAAAAGACCATTTCAATCCAAGAACTCCGTTGCCAGCACTCTGCTGAGCAGCAGAGTGAGCAGGAATGTCTGCAATCTGTAAGGCAGTGGAAGAGACAGGCCTGAAGGCTGCTCTTGTGCTTCTTCAACACACTGAGCTTTACAACTGTGACACACACACTGTTGTCACTCCTCATTGTAGCTCCTAAAAGTGCATTTGAATCCAGCGTTTCTGGTCTCCACTCTCGTTTCAAGAGCAGCAGAGGAAGGTGAGCACGAGCGCTTGGAATCCGCTCCCAGTTCCGAAGGGCAGGGAGGGAAAGTCCTTGCAGATCATCTTCAGCGCACAGTGAGCTTTGCAACTCTGAAACACACATTGCTGTCACTCCTCACTTCATCTCCTAATAATCCGTTTGAATCCATGGTCTCTCCCGCCCTCTCTCGTTTGAACAGCAGCAGTGACAGGTGAACACGATCTCTTGGCCTCTGCTCCCACAGCCGAAGAGCCCGGAGTGAAAGCTCTGGCAGGGCATCTTCAGCACGCAGTCAGCTTTGCAACTGTGACACATATATTGCTCTCGCTCCGCACTTTCCTACCTCAAAGTCCAATTGAATCCAAAATCTCTGTGCCCTTTCTCTGCTGGGCAGAAGCAGAGAGAGTAGAGCAGGAACCTTTAGCCAATGCTAAAAGAGCAGAAGAGACAGTCCAGAAAGTTCCCACTGATCATCTTCAGCGCACAGCGAGCTTTGCAACTCTGCAACACACATTGCTGTCACTCCTCCCTTTTTGCCTGAAAGACCAGCTGAATCCACCATCTCTGTGCCCGCTCTCTGCTGAGCAGCAACAGAGAGAGTAGAGCAGGAATTTTTAGACCTGCCTAAAACAGCAGAAGAGCCTTGCAAAAAATCTCCTGCTTGATCATGTTTTGCACACAGTGAGCTTTAAACTGTGACACAAACATTGCTGTCACTCCTCACTTTATCTCCTAAAAGTGCATTTGAATCCAAAGTTTCTGGTGCGCTCTCTCGTTTCGAGAGGAGTTGTGACAGGGGAGGAGCAGCGCTTGGACTCTAATCCCACAGACGAAGGGCCAGCAGGGAAACTCCTGCAGGGCATCTTCAGCGCACAGTGAGCTTTACAATTCTGAAACACACATTGCTGTCACTCCTCCTTTTCTTGCCTGAAAGACCAATTGATTCCAACATCTCTGTGCCCACTCTCTGCTGAGCAGCAACAGAGAGAGTAGAGCAGGAATGTTTAGACTGGGCTAAAACAGCAGAAGAGCCTTGCAAAAAAGCTCCTCCTGATCATGTTTAGCACACAGTGAGCTTTAAACTGTGACACAAACATTGCTGTCACTCTTCACTCTTTCTCCTAAAAGACCATTTCAATCCAAGAACTCCGTTGTCAGCACTCTGCTGATCAGCAGAGTGAGCAGGGATGTCTGCAATCTGTAAGGCAGTGGAAGAGACAGGCCTGAAGGCTGCTCTTGTGCTTCTTCAACACACTGAGCTTTACAACTGTGACACACACACTGTTGTCACTCCTCATTGTAGCTCCTAAAAGTGCATTTGAATCCAGCGTTTCTGGTCTCCACTCTCGTTTCAAGAGCAGCAGAGGAAGGTGAGCACGAGCGCTTGGAATCCGCTCCCAGTTCCGAAGGGCAGGGAGGGAAAGTCCTTGCAGATCATCTTCAGCGCACAGTGAGCTTTGCAACTCTGAAACACACATTGCTGTCACTCCTCACTTTATCTCCTAAAAGTGCATTTCAAGCCAACGTTTCTGGTGCGCTCTCTCGCTTCGAGAGCAGTTGTGACAGGGGAGGACGAGCGCTTGGATTCTAATTTCACAGCCGAAGGGCCAGCATGGAAACTACTGCTGGGCATCTTCAGCACACATTGAGATTCACAACTCTGAAACACATATTGCTGTCACCTCTCACTTTCCTACCTGAAAGTCCAATTGAATCCTACATCTCCTGTGCTTGCTCTTTGTGAGCAGTAGCAGAATATAGCACTTACGTTTGGACTCTGCTGAAACAGCAGAAGAGACAGTCCAGAAAGTTCCCACTGATCATCTTCAGCACACAGTGAGCTTTGCAACTCTGCAACACACATTGCTGTCTCTTCTTTTCCTGCCTGAAAGACCAATTGATTCCAACACCTCTATGCCCGCTCTCTGCTGAGCAGCAACAGAGAGAATAGAGCAGGAATTTTTAGCCTGGGCTAAAACAGCAGAAGAGCCTTGCAAAAAATCTCCTGCTTGATCATGTTTTGCACACAGTGAGCTTTAAACTGTGACACAAACATTGCTGTCACTCCTCACTTTATCTCCTAAAAGTGCATTTGAATCCAAAGTTTCTGGTGCGCTCTCACGTTTCGAGAGGAGTTGTGACAGGGGAGGAGCAGCGCTTGGACTCTAATCCCACAGACGAAGGGCCAGCAGGGAAACTCCTGCAGGGCATCTTCAGCACACAGTGAGCTTTGCAATTCTGCAACACACATTGCTGTAACTCCTTTTCCTGCCTGGAAGACCAATTGATTCCAACATCTCTGTGCCCACTCTCTGCTGAGCAGCAACAGAGAGAGTAGAGCAGGAATGTTTAGACTGGGCTAAAACAGCAGAAGAGCCTTGCAAAAAAGCTCCTCCTGATCATGTTTAGCACACAGTGAGCTTTAAACTGTGACACAAACATTGCTGTCACTCTTCACTCTTTCTCCTAAAAGACCATTTCAATCCAAGAACTCCGTTGCCAGCACTCTGCTGAGCAGCAGAGTGAGCAGGGATGTCTGCAATCTGTAAGGCAGTGGAAGAGACAGGCCTGAAGGCTGCTCTTGTGCTTCTTCAACACACTGAGCTTTACAACTGTGACACACACACTGTTGTCACTCCTCATTGTAGCTCCTAAAAGTGCATTTGAATCCAGCGTTTCTGGTCTCCACTCTCGTTTCAAGAGCAGCAGAGGAAGGTGAGCACGAGCGCTTGGAATCCGCTCCCAGTTCCGAAGGGCAGGGAGGGAAAGTCCTTGCAGATCATCTTCAGCGCACAGTGAGCTTTGCAACTCTGAAACACACATTGCTGTCACTCCTCACTTCATCTCCTAATAATCCGTTTGAATCCATGGTCTCTCCCGCCCTCTCTCGTTTGAACAGCAGCAGTGACAGGTGAACACGATCTCTTGGCCTCTGCTCCCACAGCCGAAGAGCCCGGAGTGAAAGCTCCGGCAGGGCATCTTCAGCACGCAGTCAGCTTTGCAACTGTGACACATATATTGCTCTCGCTCCGCACTTTCCTACCTCAAAGTCCAATTGAATCCAAAATCTCTGTGCCCTTTCTCTGCTGGGCAGAAGCAGAGAGAGTAGAGCAGGAACCTTTAGCCAATGCTAAAAGAGCAGAAGAGACAGTCCAGAAAGTTCCCACTGATCATCTTCAGTGCACAGCGAGCTTTGCAACTCTGCAACACACATTGCTGTCACTCCTCCCTTTTTGCCTGAAAGACCAGCTGAATCGACCATCTCTGTGCCCGCTCTCTGCTGAGCAGCAACAGAGAGAGTAGAGCAGGAATTTTTAGACCTGCCTAAAACAGCAGAAGAGCCTTGCAAAAAATCTCCTGCTTGATCATGTTTTGCACACAGTGAGCTTTAAACTGTGACACAAACATTGCTGTCACTCCTCACTTTATCTCCTAAAAGTGCATTTGAATCCAAAGTTTCTGGTGCGCTCTCTCGTTTCGATAGGAGTTGTGACAGGGGAGGAGCAGCGCTTGGACTCTAATCCCACAGACGAAGGGCCAGCAGGGAAACTCCTGCAGGGCATCTTCAGCGCACAGTGAGCTTTACAATTCTGCAACACACATTGCTGTCACTCCTCCTTTTCTTGCCTGAAAGACCAATTGATTCCAACATCTCTGTGCCCACTCTCTGCTGAGCAGCAACAGAGAGAGTAGAGCAGGAATGTTTAGACTGGGCTAAAACAGCAGAAGAGCCTTGCAAAAAAGCTCCTCCTGATCATGTTTAGCACACAGTGAGCTTTAAACTGTGACACAAACATTGCTGTCACTCTTCACTCTTTCTCCTAAAAGACCATTTCAATCCAAGAACTCCGTTGTCAGCACTCTGCTGATCAGCAGAGTGAGCAGGGATGTCTGCAATCTGTAAGGCAGTGGAAGAGACAGGCCTGAAGGCTGCTCTTGTGCTTCTTCAACACACTGAGCTTTACAACTGTGACACACACACTGTTGTCACTCCTCATTGTAGCTCCTAAAAGTGCATTTGAATCCAGCGTTTCTGGTCTCCACTCTCGTTTCCAGTGCAGCAGAGGCAGGTGAGCACGAGCGCTTGGAATCCGCTCCCAGTTCCGAAGGGCAGGGAGGGAAAGTCCTTGCAGATCATCTTCAGCGCACAGTGAGCTTTGCAACTCTGAAACACACATTGCTGTCACTCCTCACTTTATCTCCTAAAAGTGCATTTCAAGCCAACGTTTCTGGTGCGCTCTCTCGCTTCGAGAGCAGTTGTGACAGGGGAGGACGAGCGCTTGGATTCTAATTTCACAGCCGAAGGGCCAGCATGGAAACTACTGCTGGGCATCTTCAGCACACATTGAGATTCACAACTCTGAAACACATATTGCTGTCACCTCTCACTTTCCTACCTGAAAGTCCAATTGAATCCTATATCTCCTGTGCTTGCTCTTTGTGAGCAGTAGCAGAATATAGCACTTACGTTTGGACTCTGCTGAAACAGCAGAAGAGACAGTCCAGAAAGTTCCCACTGATCATCTTCAGCACACAGTGAGCTTTGCAACTCTGCAACACACATTGCTGTCTCTTCTTTTCCTGCCTGAAAGACCAATTGATTCCAACACCTCTATGCCCGCTCTCTGCTGAGCAGCAACAGAGAGAGTAGAGCAGGAATTTTTAGCCTGGGCTAAAACAGCAGAAGAGCCTTGCAAAAAATCTCCTGCTTGATCATGTTTTGCACACAGTGAGCTTTAAACTGTGACACAAACATTGCTGTCACTCCTCACTTTATCTCCTAAAAGTGCATTTGAATCCAAAGTTTCTGGTGCGCTCTCACGTTTCGAGAGGAGTTGTGACAGGGGAGGAGCAGCGCTTGGACTCTAATCCCACAGACGAAGGGCCAGCAGGGAAACTCCTGCAGGGCATCTTCAGCACACAGTGAGCTTTGCAATTCTGCAACACACATTGCTGTAACTCCTTTTCCTGCCTGGAAGACCAATTGATTCCAACATCTCTGTGCCCACTCTCTGCTGAGCAGCAACAGAGAGAGTAGAGCAGGAATGTTTAGACTGGGCTAAAACAGCAGAAGAGCCTTGCAAAAAAGCTCCTCCTGATCATGTTTAGCACACAGTGAGCTTTAAACTGTGACACAAACATTGCTGTCACTCTTCACTCTTTCTCCTAAAAGACCATTTCAATCCCAGAACTCCTTTGCCAGCACTCTGCTGAGCAGCAGAGTGAGCAGGGATGTCTGCAATCTGTATTGCAGTGGAAGAGACAGGCCTGAAGGCTGCTCTTGTGCTTCTTCAACACACTGAGCTTTACAACTTTGACACACACACTGTTGTCACTCCTCATTGTAGCTCCTAAAAGTGCATTTGAATCCAGCGTTTCTGGTCTCCACTCTCGTTTCCAGTGCACCAGAGGCAGGTGAGCACGAGCGCTTGGAATCCGCTCCCAGTTCCGAAGGGCAGGGAGGGAAAGTCCTTGCAGATCATCTTCAGCGCACAGTGAGCTTTGCAACTCTGAAACACACATTGCTGTCACTCCTCAGTTTATCTCCTAAAAGTGCATTTCAAGCCAACGTTTCTGGTGCGCTCTCTCGCTTCGAGAGCAGTTGTGACAGGGGAGGACGAGCGCTTGGATTCTAATTTCACAGCCGAAGGGCCAGCATGGAAACTACTGCTGGGCATCTTCAGCACACATTGAGATTCACAACTCTGAAACACATATTGCTGTCACCTCTCACTTTCCTACCTGAAAGTCCAATTGAATAATACATCTCCTGTGCTTGCTCTTTGTGAGCAGTAGCAGAATATAGCACTTACGTTTGGACTCTGCTGAAACAGCAGAAGAGACAGTCCAGAAAGTTCCCACTGATCATCTTCAGCACACAGTGAGCTTTGCAACTCTGCAACACACATTGCTGTCTCTTCTTTTCCTGCCTGAAAGACCAATTGATTCCAACACCTCTGTGCCCGCTCTCTGCTGAGCAGCAACAGAGAGAGTAGAGCAGGAATTTTTAGCCTGGGCTAAAACAGCAGAAGAGCCTTGCAAAAAATCTCCTGCTTGATCATGTTTTGCACACAGTGAGCTTTAAACTGTGACACAAACATTGCTGTCACTCCTCACTTTATCTCCTAAAAGTGCATTTGAATCCAAAGTTTCTGGTGCGCTCTCACGTTTCGAGAGGAGTTGTGACAGGGGAGGAGCAGCGCTTGGACTCTAATCCCACAGACGAAGGGCCAGCAGGGAAACTCCTGCAGGGCATCTTCAGCACACAGTGAGCTTTGCAATTCTGCAACACACATTGCTGTAACTCCTTTTCCTGCCTGGAAGACCAATTGATTCCAACATCTCTGTGCCCACTCTCTGCTGAGCAGCAACAGAGAGAAGGAATGTTTAGATTGGGCTAAAACAGCAGAAGAGCCTTGCAAAAAAGCTCCTCCTGATCATGTTTAGCACACAGTGAGCTTTAAACTGTGACACAAACATTGCTGTCACTCTTCACTCTTTCTCCTAAAAGACCATTTCAATCCAAGAACTCTGTTGCCAGCACTCTGCTGAGCAGCAGAGTGAGCAGGAATGTCTGCAATCTGTAAGGCAGTGGAAGAGACAGGCCAGAAGGCTGCTCTTGTGCTTCTTCAACACACTGAGCTTTACAACTGTGACACACACACTGTTGTCACTCCTCATTGTAGCTCCTAAAAGTGCATTTGAATCCAGCGTTTCTGGTCTCCACTCTCGTTTCAAGAGCAGCAGAGGAAGGTGAGCACTAGCGCTTGGAATCCGCTCCCAGTTCCGAAGGGCAGGGAGGGAAAGTCCTTGCAGATCATCTTCAGCGCACAGTGAGCTTTGCAACTCTGAAACACACATTGCTGTCACTCCTCACTTCATCTCCTAATAATCCGTTTGAATCCATGGTCTCTCCCGCCCTCTCTCGTTTGAACAGCAGCAGTGACAGGTGAACACGATCTCTTGGCCTCTGCTCCCACAGCCGAAGAGCCCGGAGTGAAAGCTCCGGCAGGGCATCTTCAGCACGCAGTCAGCTTTGCAACTGTGACACATATATTGCTCTCGCTCCGCACTTTCCTACCTCAAAGTCCAATTGAATCCAAAATCTCTGTGCCCTTTCTCTGCTGGGCAGAAGCAGAGAGAGTAGAGCAGGAACCTTTAGCCAATGCTAAAAGAGCAGAAGAGACAGTCCAGAAAGTTCCCACTGATCATCTTCAGCGCACAGCGAGCTTTGCAACTCTGCAACACACATTGCTGTCACTCCTCCCTTTTTGCCTGAAAGACCAGCTGAATCCACCATCTCTGTGCCCGCTCTCTGCTGAGCAGCAACAGAGAGAGTAGAGCAGGAATTTTTAGACCTGCCTAAAACAGCAGAAGAGCCTTGCAAAAAATCTCCTGCTTGATCATGTTTTGCACACAGTGAGCTTTAAACTGTGACACAAACATTGCTGTCACTCCTCACTTTATCTCCTAAAAGTGCATTTGAATCCAAAGTTTCTGGTGCGCTCTCTCGTTTCGATAGGAGTTGTGACAGGGGAGGAGCAGCGCTTGGACTCTAATCCCACAGACGAAGGGCCAGCAGGGAAACTCCTGCAGGGCATCTCCAGCACACAGTGAGCTTTGCAACTCTGCAACACACATTGCTGTCACTCCTCCCTTTTTGCCTGAAAGACCAGCTGAATCCACCATCTCTGTGCCCGCTCTCTGCTGAGCAGCAACAGAGAGAGTAGAGCAGGAATGTTTAGCCTGGGCTAAAACAGCAGAAGAGCCTTGCAAAAAATCTCCTGCTTGATCATGTTTTGCACACAGTGAGCTTTAAACTGTGACACAAACATTGCTGTCACTCCTCACTTTATCTCCTAAAAGTGCATTTGAATCCAAAGTTACTGGTGCGCTCTCTCGTTTCGAGAGGAGTTGTGACAGGGGAGGAGCAGCGCTTGGACTCTAATCCCACAGACGAAGGGCCAGCAGGGAAACTCCTGCAGGGCATCTTCAGCGCACAGTGAGCTTTACAATTCTGAAACACACATTGCTGTCACTCCTCCTTTTCTTGCCTGAAAGACCAATTGATTCCAACATCTCTGTGCCCACTCTCTGCTGAGCAGCAACAGAGAGAGTAGAGCAGGAATGTTTAGACTGGGCTAAAACAGCAGAAGAGCCTTGCAAAAAAGCTCCTCCTGATCATGTTTAGCACACAGTGAGCTTTAAACTGTGACACAAACATTGCTGTCACTCTTCACTCTTTCTCCTAAAAGACCATTTCAATCCCAGAACTCCGTTGCCAGCACTCTGCTGAGCAGCAGAGTGAGCAGGGATGTCTGCAATCTGTAAGGCAGTGGAAGAGACAGGCCTGTAGGCTGCTCTTGTGCTTCTTCAACACACTGAGCTTTACAACTGTGACACACACACTGTTGTCACTCCTCATTGTAGCTCCTAAAAGTGCATTTGAATCCAGCGTTTCTGGTCTCCACTCTCGTTTCCAGTGCACCAGAGGCAGGTGAGCACGAGCGCTTGGAATCCGCTCCCAGTTCCGAAGGGCAGGGAGGGAAAGTCCTTGCAGATCATCTTCAGCGCACAGTGAGCTTTGCAACTCTGAAACACACATTGCTGTCACTCCTCACTTTATCTCCTAAAAGTGCATTTCAAGCCAACGTTTCTGGTGCGCTCTCTCACTTTGAGAGCAGTTTTGACAGGGGAGGACGAGCGCTTGGATTCTAATTTCACAGCCGAAGGGCCAGCATGGAAACTACTGCTGGGCATCTTCAGCACACATTGAGATTCGCAACTCTGAAACACATATTGCTGTCACCTCTCACTTTCCTACCTGAAAGTCCAATTGAATAATACATCTCCTGTGCTTGCTCTTTGTGAGCAGTAGCAGAATATAGCACTTACGTTTGGACTCTGCTGAAACAGCAGAAGAGACAGTCCAGAAAGTTCCCACTGATCATCTTCAGCACACAGTGAGCTTTGCAACTCTACAACACACATTGCTGTCTCTTCTTTTCCTGCCTGAAAGACCAGCTGAATCCACCATCTCTGTGCCCGCTCTCTGCTGAGCAGCAACAGAGAGAGTAGAGCAGGAATGTTCAGCCTGGGCTAAAACAGCAGAAGAGCCTTGCAAAAAATCTCCTGCTTGATCATGTTTTGCACACAGTGAGCTTTAAACTGTGACACAAACATTGCTGTCACTCCTCACTTTATCTCCTAAAAGTGCATTTGAATCCAAAGTTTCTGGTGAGCTCTCACGTTTCGAGAGGAGTTGTGACAGGGGAGGAGCAGCGCTTGGACTCTAATCCCACAGACGAAGGGCCAGCAGGGAAACTCCTGCAGGGCATCTTCAGCGCACAGTGAGCTTTACAATTCTGAAACACACATTGCTGTCACTCCTCCTTTTCTTGCCTGAAAGACCAATTGATTCCAACATCTCTGTGCCCACTCTCTGCTGAGCAGCAACAGAGAGAGTAGAGCAGGAATGTTTAGACTGGGCTAAAACAGCAGAAGAGCCTTGCAAAAAAGCTCCTCCTGATCATGTTTAGCACACAGTGAGCTTTAAACTGTGACACAAACATTGCTGTCACTCTTCACTCTTTCTCCTAAAAGACCATTTCAATCCCAGAACTCCGTTGCCAGCACTCTGCTGAGCAGAAGAGTGAGCAGGAATGTCTGCAATCTGTAAGGCAGTGGAAGAGACAGGCCTGAAGGCTGCTCTTGTGCTTCTTCAACACACTGAGCTTTACAACTGTGACACACACACTGTTGTCACTCCTCATTGTAGCTCCTAAAAGTGCATTTGAATCCAGCGTTTCTGGTCTCCACTCTCGTTTCAAGAGCAGCAGAGGAAGGTGAGCACGAGCGCTTGGAATCCGCTCCCAGTTCCGAAGGGCAGGGAGGGAAAGTCCTTGCAGATCATCTTCAGCGCACAGTGAGCTTTGCAACTCTGAAACACACATTGCTGTCACTCCTCACTTTATCTCCTAAAAGTGCATTTCAAGCCAACGTTTCTGGTGCGCTCTCTCGCTTCGAGAGCAGTTGTGACAGGGGAGGACGAGCGCTTGGATTCTAATTTCACAGCCGAAGGGCCAGCATGGAAACTACTGCTGGGCATCTTCAGCACACATTGAGATTCACAACTCTGAAACACATATTGCTGTCACCTCTCACTTTCCTACCTGAAAGTCCAATTGAATAATACATCTCCTGTGCTTGCTCTTTGTGAGCAGTAGCAGAATATAGCACTTACGTTTGGACTCTGCTGAAACAGCAGAAGAGACAGTCCAGAAAGTTCCCACTGATCATCTTCAGCACACAGTGAGCTTTGCAACTCTGCAACACACATTGCTGTCTCTTCTTTTCCTGCCTGAAAGACCAATTGATTCCAACACCTCTGTGCCCGCTCTCTGCTGAGCAGCAACAGAGAGAGTAGAGCAGGAATGTTTAGACCTGCCTAAAACAGCAGAAGAGCCTTGCAAAAAATCTCCTGCTTGATCATGTTTTGCACACAGTGAGCTTTAAACTGTGACACAAGCATTGCTGTCACTCCTCACTTTATCTCCTAAAAGTGCATTTGAATCCAAAGTTTCTGGTGCGCTCTCACGTTTCGAGAGGAGTTGTGACAGGGGAGGAGCAGCGCTTGGACTCTAATCCCACAGACGAAGGGCCAGCAGGGAAACTCCTGCAGGGCATCTTCAGCACACAGTGAGCTTTGCAATTCTGCAACACACATTGCTGTAACTCCTTTTCCTGCCTGGAAGACCAATTGATTCCAACATCTCTGTGCCCACTCTCTGCTGAGCAGCAACAGAGAGAAGGAATGTTTAGATTGGGCTAAAACAGCAGAAGAGCCTTGCAAAAAAGCTCCTCCTGATCATGTTTAGCACACAGTGAGCTTTAAACTGTGACACAAACATTGCTGTCACTCTTCACTCTTTCTCCTAAAAGACCATTTCAATCCAAGAACTCCGTTGCCAGCACTCTGCTGAGCAGCAGAGTGAGCAGGAATGTCTGCAATCTGTAAGGCAGTGGAAGAGACAGGCCTGAAGGCTGCTCTTGTGCTTCTTCAACACACTGAGCTTTACAACTGTGACACACACACTGTTGTCACTCCTCATTGTAGCTCCTAAAAGTGCATTTGAATCCAGCGTTTCTGGTCTCCACTCTCGTTTCAAGAGCAGCAGAGGAAGGTGAGCACGAGCGCTTGGAATCCGCTCCCAGTTCCGAAGGGCAGGGAGGGAAAGTCCTTGCAGATCATCTTCAGCGCACAGTGAGCTTTGCAACTCTGAAACACACATTGCTGTCACTCCTCACTTCATCTCCTAATAATCCGTTTGAATCCATGGTCTCTCCCGCCCTCTCTCGTTTGAACAGCAGCAGTGACAGGTGAACACGATCTCTTGGCCTCTGCTCCCACAGCCGAAGAGCCCGGAGTGAAAGCTCCGGCAGGGCATCTTCAGCACGCAGTCAGCTTTGCAACTGTGACACATATATTGCTCTCGCTCCGCACTTTCCTACCTCAAAGTCCAATTGAATCCAAAATCTCTGTGCCCTTTCTCTGCTGGGCAGAAGCAGAGAGAGTAGAGCAGGAACCTTTAGCCAATGCTAAAAGAGCAGAAGAGACAGTCCAGAAAGTTCCCACTGATCATCTTCAGCGCACAGCGAGCTTTGCAACTCTGCAACACACATTGCTGTCACTCCTCCCTTTTTGCCTGAAAGACCAGCTGAATCCACCATCTCTGTGCCCGCTCTCTGCTGAGCAGCAACAGAGAGAGTAGAGCAGGAATTTTTAGACCTGCCTAAAACAGCAGAAGAGCCTTGAAAAAAATCTCCTGCTTGATCATGTTTTGCACACAGTGAGCTTTAAACTGTGACACAAACATTGCTGTCACTCCTCACTTTATCTCCTAAAAGTGCATTTGAATCCAAAGTTTCTGGTGCGCTCTCACGTTTCGAGAGGAGTTGTGACAGGGGAGGAGCAGCGCTTGGACTCTAATCCCACAGACGAAGGGCCAGCAGGGAAACTCCTGCAGGGCATCTTCAGCGCACAGTGAGCTTTACAATTCTGAAACACACATTGCTGTCACTCCTCCTTTTCTTGCCTGAAAGACCAATTGATTCCAACATCTCTGTGCCCACTCTCTGCTGAGCAGCAACAGAGAGAGTAGAGCAGGAATGTTTAGACTGGGCTAAAACAGCAGAAGAGCCTTGCAAAAAAGCTCCTCCTGATCATGTTTAGCACACAGTGAGCTTTAAACTGTGACACAAACATTGCTGTCACTCTTCACTCTTTCTCCTAAAAGACCATTTCAATCCCAGAACTCCGTTGCCATCACTCTGCTGAGCAGCAGAGTGAGCAGGGATGTCTGCAATCTGTAAGGCAGTGGAAGAGACAGGCCTGAAGGCTGCTCTTGTGCTTCTTCAACACACTGAGCTTTACAACTTTGACACACACACTGTTGTCACTCCTCATTGTAGCTCCTAAAAGTGCATTTGAATCCAGCGTTTCTGGTCTCCACTCTCGTTTCCAGTGCACCAGAGGCAGGTGAGCACGAGCGCTTGGAATCCGCTCCCAGTTCCGAAGGGCAGGGAGGGAAAGTCCTTGCAGATCATCTTCAGCGCACAGTGAGCTTTGCAACTCTGAAACACACATTGCTGTCACTCCTCACTTTATCTCCTAAAAGTGCATTTCAAGCCAACGTTTCTGGTGCGCTCTCTCGCTTCGAGAGCAGTTGTGACAGGGGAGGACGAGCGCTTGGATTCTAATTTCACAGCCGAAGGGCCAGCATGGAAACTACTGCTGGGCATCTTCAGCACACATTGAGATTCACAACTCTGAAACACATATTGCTGTCACCTCTCACTTTCCTACCTGAAAGTCCAATTGAATAATACATCTCCTGTGCTTGCTCTTTGTGAGCAGTAGCAGAATATAGCACTTACGTTTGGACTCTGCTGAAACAGCAGAAGAGACAGTCCAGAAAGTTCCCACTGATCATCTTCAGCACACAGTGAGCTTTGCAACTCTGCAACACACATTGCTGTCTCTTCTTTTCCTGCCTGAAAGACCAATTGATTCCAACACCTCTGTGCCCGCTCTCTGCTGAGCAGCAACAGAGAGAGTAGAGCAGGAATTTTTAGCCTGGGCTAAAACAGCAGAAGAGCCTTGCAAAAAATCTCCTGCTTGATCATGTTTTGCACACAGTGAGCTTTAAACTGTGACACAAACATTGCTGTCACTCCTCACTTTATCTCCTAAAAGTGCATTTGAATCCAAAGTTTCTGGTGCGCTCTCTCGTTTCGAGAGGAGTTGTGACAGGGGAGGAGCAGCGCTTGGACTCTAATCCCACAGACGAAGGGCCAGCAGGGAAACTCCTGCAGGGCATCTTCAGCACACAGTGAGCTTTGCAATTCTGCAACACACATTGCTGTAACTCCTTTTCCTGCCTGGAAGACCAATTGATTCCAACATCTCTGTGCCCACTCTCTGCTGAGCAGCAACAGAGAGAAGGAATGTTTAGATTGGGCTAAAACAGCAGAAGAGCCTTGCAAAAAAGCTCCTCCTGATCATGTTTAGCACACAGTGAGCTTTAAACTGTGACACAAACATTGCTGTCACTCTTCACTCTTTCTCCTAAAAGACCATTTCAATCCAAGAACTCCGTTGCCAGCACTCTGCTGAGCAGCAGAGTGAGCAGGAATGTCTGCAATCTGTAAGGCAGTGGAAGAGACAGGCCTGAAGGCTGCTCTTGTGCTTCTTCAACACACTGAGCTTTACAACTGTGACACACACACTGTTGTCACTCCTCATTGTAGCTCCTAAAAGTGCATTTGAATCCAGCGTTTCTGGTCTCCACTCTCGTTTCAAGAGCAGCAGAGGAAGGTGAGCACGAGCGCTTGGAATCCGCTCCCAGTTCCGAAGGGCAGGGAGGGAAAGTCCTTGCAGATCATCTTCAGCGCACAGTGAGCTTTGCAACTCTGAAACACACATTGCTGTCACTCCTCACTTCATCTCCTAATAATCCGTTTGAATCCATGGTCTCTCCCGCCCTCTCTCGTTTGAACAGCAGCAGTGACAGGTGAACACGATCTCTTGGCCTCTGCTCCCACAGCTGAAGAGCCCGGAGTGAAAGCTCCGGCAGGGCATCTTCAGCACGCAGTCAGCTTTGCAACTGTGACACATATATTGCTCTCGCTCCGCACTTTCCTACCTCAAAGTCCAATTGAATCCAAAATCTCTGTGCCCTTTCTCTGCTGGGCAGAAGCAGAGAGAGTAGAGCAGGAACTTTTAGCCAATGCTAAAAGAGCAGAAGAGACAGTCCAGAAAGTTCCCACTGATCATCTTCAGCGCACAGCGAGCTTTGCAACTCTGCAACACACATTGCTGTCACTCCTCCCTTTTTGCCTGAAAGACCAGCTGAATCCACCATCTCTGTGCCCGCTCTCTGCTGAGCAGCAACAGAGAGAGTAGAGCAGGAATTTTTAGACCTGCCTAAAACAGCAGAAGAGCCTTGAAAAAAATCTCCTGTTTGATCATGTTTTGCACACAGTGAGCTTTAAACTGTGACACAAACATTGCTGTCACTCCTCACTTTATCTCCTAAAAGTGCATTTCAAGCCAACGTTTCTGGTGCGCTCTCTCGCTTCGAGAGCAGTTGTGACAGGGGAGGACGAGCGCTTGGATTCTAATTTCACAGCCGAAGGGCCAGCATGGAAACTACTGCTGGGCATCTTCAGCACACATTGAGATTCACAACTCTGAAACACATATTGCTGTCACCTCTCACTTTCCTACCTGAAAGTCCAATTGAATAATACATCTCCTGTGCTTGCTCTTTGTGAGCAGTAGCAGAATATAGCACTTACGTTTGGACTCTGCTGAAACAGCAGAAGAGACAGTCCAGAAAGTTCCCACTGATCATCTTCAGCACACAGTGAGCTTTGCAACTCTGCAACACACATTGCTGTCTCTTCTTTTCCTGCCTGAAAGACCAATTGATTCCAACACCTCTGTGCCCGCTCTCTGCTGAGCAGCAACAGAGAGAGTAGAGCAGGAATGTTTAGCCTGGGCTAAAACAGCAGAAGAGCCTTGCAAAAAATCTCCTGCTTGATCATGTTTTGCACACAGTGAGCTTTAAACTGTGACACAAACATTGCTGTCACTCCTCACTTTATCTCCTAAAAGTGCATTTGAATCCAAAGTTTCTGGTGCGCTCTCACGTTTCGAGAGGAGTTGTGACAGGGGAGGAGCAGCGCTTGGACTCTAATCCCACAGACGAAGGGCCAGCAGGGAAACTCCTGCAGGGCATCTTCAGCACACAGTGAGCTTTGCAATTCTGCAACACACATTGCTGTAACTCCTTTTCCTGCCTGGAAGACCAATTGATTCCAACATCTCTGTGCCCACTCTCTGCTGAGCAGCAACAGAGAGAAGGAATGTTTAGATTGGGCTAAAACAGCAGAAGAGCCTTGCAAAAAAGCTCCTCCTGATCATGTTTAGCACACAGTGAGCTTTAAACTGTGACACAAACATTGCTGTCACTCTTCACTCTTTCTCCTAAAAGACCATTTCAATCCAAGAACTCCGTTGCCAGCACTCTGCTGAGCAGCAGAGTGAGCAGGAATGTCTGCAATCTGTAAGGCAGTGGAAGAGACAGGCCTGAAGGCTGCTCTTGTGCTTCTTCAACACACTGAGCTTTACAACTGTGACACACACACTGTTGTCACTCCTCATTGTAGCTCCTAAAAGTGCATTTGAATCCAGCGTTTCTGGTCTCCACTCTCGTTTCAAGAGCAGCAGAGGAAGGTGAGCACGAGCGCTTGGAATCCGCTCCCAGTTCCGAAGGGCAGGGAGGGAAAGTCCTTGCAGATCATCTTCAGCGCACAGTGAGCTTTGCAACTCTGAAACACACATTGCTGTCACTCCTCACTTCATCTCCTAATAATCCGTTTGAATCCATGGTCTCTCCCGCCCTCTCTCGTTTGAACAGCAGCAGTGACAGGTGAACACGATCTCTTGGCCTCTGCTCCCACAGCCGAAGAGCCCGGAGTGAAAGCTCCGGCAGGGCATCTTCAGCACGCAGTCAGCTTTGCAACTGTGACACATATATTGCTCTCGCTCCGCACTTTCCTACCTCAAAGTCCAATTGAATCCAAAATCTCTGTGCCCTTTCTCTGCTGGGCAGAAGCAGAGAGAGTAGAGCAGGAACCTTTAGCCAATGCTAAAAGAGCAGAAGAGACAGTCCAGAAAGTTCCCACTGATCATCTTCAGCGCACAGCGAGCTTTGCAACTCTGCAACACACATTGCTGTCACTCCTCCCTTTTTGCCTGAAAGACCAGCTGAATCCACCATCTCTGTGCCCGCTCTCTGCTGAGCAGCAACAGAGAGAGTAGAGCAGGAATTTTTAGACCTGCCTAAAACAGCAGAAGAGCCTTGAAAAAAATCTCCTGCTTGATCATGTTTTGCACACAGTGAGCTTTAAACTGTGACACAAACATTGCTGTCACTCCTCACTTTATCTCCTAAAAGTGCATTTGAATCCAAAGTTTCTGGTGCGCTCTCTCGTTTGGAGAGGACTTGTGACAGGGGAGGAGCAGCGCTTGGACTCTAATCCCACAGACGAAGGGCCAGCAGGGAAACTCCTGCAGGGCATCTTCAGCACACAGTGAGCTTTACAATTCTGCAACACACATTGCTGTCACTCCTCCTTTTCTTGCCTGAAAGTCCAATTGATTCCAACATCACTGTGCCCACTCTCTGCTGAGCAGCAACAGAGAGAGTAGAGCAGGAATGTTTAGACTGGGCTAAAACAGCAGAAGAGCCTTGCAAAAAAGCTCCTCCTGATCATGTTTAGCACACAGTGAGCTTTAAACTGTGACACAAACATTGCTGTCACTCTTCACTCTTTCTCCTAAAAGACCATTTCAATCCAAGAACTCCGTTGCCAGCACTCTGCTGAGCAGCAGAGTGAGCAGGAATGTCTGCAATCTGTAAGGCAGTGGAAGAGACAGGCCTGAAGGCTGCTCTTGTGCTTCTTCAACACACTGAGCTTTACAACTGTGACACACACACTGTTGTCACTCCTCATTGTAGCTCCTAAAAGTGCATTTGAATCCAGCGTTTCTGGTCTCCACTCTCGTTTCAAGAGCAGCAGAGGAAGGTGAGCACGAGCGCTTGGAATCCGTTCCCAGTTCCGAAGGGCAGGGAGGGAAAGTCCTTGCAGATCATCTTCAGCGCACAGTGAGCTTTGCAACTCTGAAACACACATTGCTGTCACTCCTCACTTTATCTCCTAAAAGTGCATTTCAAGCCAACGTTTCTGGTGCGCTCTCTCGCTTCGAGAGCAGTTGTGACAGGGGAGGACGAGCGCTTGGATTCTAATTTCACAGCCGAAGGGCCAGCATGGAAACTACTGCTGGGCATCTTCAGCACACATTGAGATTCACAACTCTGAAACACATATTGCTGTCACCTCTCACTTTCCTACCTGAAAGTCCAATTGAATAATACATCTCCTGTGCTTGCTCTTTGTGAGCAGTAGCAGAATATAGCACTTACGTTTGGACTCTGCTGAAACAGCAGAAGAGACAGTCCAGAAAGTTCCCACTGATCATCTTCAGCACACAGTGAGCTTTGCAACTCTACAACACACATTGCTGTCTCTTCTTTTCCTGCCTGAAAGACCAGCTGAATCCACCATCTCTGTGCCCGCTCTCTGCTGAGCAGCAACAGAGAGAGTAGAGCAGGAATGTTCAGCCTGGGCTAAAACAGCAGAAGAGCCTTGCAAAAAATCTCCTGCTTGATCATGTTTTGCACACAGTGAGCTTTAAACTGTGACACAAACATTGCTGTCACTCCTCACTTTATCTCCTAAAAGTGCATTTGAATCCAAAGTTTCTGGTGCGCTCTCTCGTTTCGAGAGGAGTTGTGACAGGGGAGGAGCAGCGCTTGGACTCTAATCCCACAGACGAAGGGCCAGCAGGGAAAATCCTGCAGGGCATCTTCAGCGCACAGTGAGCTTTACAATTCTGAAACACACATTGCTGTCACTCCTCCTTTTCTTGCCTGAAAGACCAATTGATTCCAACATCTCTGTGCCCACTCTCTGCTGAGCAGCAACAGAGAGAGTAGAGCAGGAATGTTTAGACTGGGCTAAAACAGCAGAAGAGCCTTGCAAAAAAGCTCCTCCTGATCATGTTTAGCACACAGTGAGCTTTAAACTGTGACACAAACATTGCTGTCACTCTTCACTCTTTCTCCTAAAAGACCATTTCAATCCCAGAACTCCGTTGCCAGCACTCTGCTGAGCAGCAGAGTGAGCAGGGATGTCTGCAATCTGTAAGGCAGTGGAAGAGACAGGCCTGAAGGCTGCTCTTGTGCTTCTTCAACACACTGAGCTTTACAACTGTGACACACACACTGTTGTCACTCCTCATTGTAGCTCCTAAAAGTGCATTTGAATCCAGCGTTTCTGGTCTCCACTCTCGTTTCAAGAGCAGCAGAGGAAGGTGAGCACGAGCGCTTGGAATCCGCTCCCAGTTCCGAAGGGCAGGGAGGGAAAGTCCTTGCAGATCATCTTCAGCGCACAGTGAGCTTTGCAACTCTGAAACACACATTGCTGTCACTCCTCACTTTATCTCCTAAAAGTGCATTTCAAGCCAACGTTTCTGGTGCGCTCTCTCGCTTCGAGAGCAGTTGTGACAGGGGAGGACGAGCGCTTGGATTCTAATTTCACAGCCGAAGGGCCAGCATGGAAACTACTGCTGGGCATCTTCAGCACACATTGAGATTCACAACTCTGAAACACATATTGCTGTCACCTCTCACTTTCCTACCTGAAAGTCCAATTGAATAATACATCTCCTGTGCTTGCTCTTTGTGAGCAGTAGCAGAATATAGCACTTACGTTTGGACTCTGCTGAAACAGCAGAAGAGACAGTCCAGAAAGTTCCCACTGATCATCTTCAGCACACAGTGAGCTTTGCAACTCTGCAACACACATTGCTGTCTCTTCTTTTCCTGCCTGAAAGACCAATTGATTCCAACACCTCTGTGCCCGCTCTCTGCTGAGCAGCAACAGAGAGAGTAGAGCAGGAATGTTTAGCCTGGGCTAAAACAGCAGAAGAGCCTTGCAAAAAATCTCCTGCTTGATCATGTTTTGCACACAGTGAGCTTTAAACTGTGACACAAACATTGCTGTCACTCCTCACTTTATCTCCTAAAAGTGCATTTGAATCCAAAGTTTCTGGTGCGCTCTCACGTTTCGAGAGGAGTTGTGACAGGGGAGGAGCAGCGCTTGGACTCTAATCCCACAGACGAAGGGCCAGCAGGGAAACTCCTGCAGGGCATCTTCAGCGCACAGTGAGCTTTACAATTCTGAAACACACATTGCTGTCACTCCTCCTTTTCTTGCCTGAAAGACCAATTGATTCCAACATCTCTGTGCCCACTCTCTGCTGAGCAGCAACAGAGAGAGTAGAGCAGGAATGTTTAGACTGGGCTAAAACAGCAGAAGAGCCTTGCAAAAAAGCTCCTCCTGATCATGTTTAGCACACAGTGAGCTTTAAACTGTGACACAAACATTGCTGTCACTCTTCACTCTTTCTCCTAAAAGACCATTTCAATCCCAGAACTCCGTTGCCATCACTCTGCTGAGCAGCAGAGTGAGCAGGGATGTCTGCAATCTGTAAGGCAGTGGAAGAGACAGGCCTGAAGGCTGCTCTTGTGCTTCTTCAACACACTGAGCTTTACAACTTTGACACACACACTGTTGTCACTCCTCATTGTAGCTCCTAAAAGTGCATTTGAATCCAGCGTTTCTGGTCTCCACTCTCGTTTCCAGTGCAGCAGAGGCAGGTGAGCACGAGCGCTTGGAATCCGCTCCCAGTTCCGAAGGGCAGGGAGGGAAAGTCCTTGCAGATCATCTTCAGCGCACAGTGAGCTTTGCAACTCTGAAACACACATTGCTGTCACTCCTCACTTTATCTCCTAAAAGTGCATTTCAAGCCAACGTTTCTGGTGCGCTCTCTCGCTTCGAGAGCAGTTGTGACAGGGGAGGACGAGCGCTTGGATTCTAATTTCACAGCCGAAGGGCCAGCATGGAAACTACTGCTGGGCATCTTCAGCACACATTGAGATTCACAACTCTGAAACACATATTGCTGTCACCTCTCACTTTCCTACCTGAAAGTCCAATTGAATAATACATCTCCTGTGCTTGCTCTTTGTGAGCAGTAGCAGAATATAGCACTTACGTTTGGACTCTGCTGAAACAGCAGAAGAGACAGTCCAGAAAGTTCCCACTGATCATCTTCAGCACACAGTGAGCTTTGCAACTCTGCAACACACATTGCTGTCTCTTCTTTTCCTGCCTGAAAGACCAATTGATTCCAACACCTCTGTGCCCGCTCTCTGCTGAGCAGCAACAGAGAGAGTAGAGCAGGAATTTTTAGCCTGGGCTAAAACAGCAGAAGAGCCTTGCAAAAAATCTCCTGCTTGATCATGTTTTGCACACAGTGAGCTTTAAACTGTGACACAAACATTGCTGTCACTCCTCACTTTATCTCCTAAAAGTGCATTTGAATCCAAAGTTTCTGGTGCGCTCTCTCGTTTCGAGAGGAGTTGTGACAGGGGAGGAGCAGCGCTTGGACTCTAATCCCACAGACGAAGGGCCAGCAGGGAAACTCCTGCAGGGCATCTTCAGCACACAGTGAGCTTTGCAATTCTGCAACACACATTGCTGTAACTCCTTTTCCTGCCTGGAAGACCAATTGATTCCAACATCTCTGTGCCCACTCTCTGCTGAGCAGCAACAGAGAGAAGGAATGTTTAGATTGGGCTAAAACAGCAGAAGAGCCTTGCAAAAAAGCTCCTCCTGATCATGTTTAGCACACAGTGAGCTTTAAACTGTGACACAAACATTGCTGTCACTCTTCACTCTTTCTCCTAAAAGACCATTTCAATCCAAGAACTCCGTTGCCAGCACTCTGCTGAGCAGCAGAGTGAGCAGGAATGTCTGCAATCTGTAAGGCAGTGGAAGAGACAGGCCTGAAGGCTGCTCTTGTGCTTCTTCAACACACTGAGCTTTACAACTGTGACACACACACTGTTGTCACTCCTCATTGTAGCTCCTAAAAGTGCATTTGAATCCAGCGTTTCTGGTCTCCACTCTCGTTTCAAGAGCAGCAGAGGAAGGTGAGCACGAGCGCTTGGAATCCGCTCCCAGTTCCGAAGGGCAGGGAGGGAAAGTCCTTGCAGATCATCTTCAGCGCACAGTGAGCTTTGCAACTCTGAAACACACATTGCTGTCACTCCTCACTTCATCTCCTAATAATCCGTTTGAATCCATGGTCTCTCCCGCCCTCTCTCGTTTGAACAGCAGCAGTGACAGGTGAACACGATCTCTTGGCCTCTGCTCCCACAGCTGAAGAGCCCGGAGTGAAAGCTCCGGCAGGGCATCTTCAGCACGCAGTCAGCTTTGCAACTGTGACACATATATTGCTCTCGCTCCGCACTTTCCTACCTCAAAGTCCAATTGAATCCAAAATCTCTGTGCCCTTTCTCTGCTGGGCAGAAGCAGAGAGAGTAGAGCAGGAACTTTTAGCCAATGCTAAAAGAGCAGAAGAGACAGTCCAGAAAGTTCCCACTGATCATCTTCAGCGCACAGCGAGCTTTGCAACTCTGCAACACACATTGCTGTCACTCCTCCCTTTTTGCCTGAAAGACCAGCTGAATCCACCATCTCTGTGCCCGCTCTCTGCTGAGCAGCAACAGAGAGAGTAGAGCAGGAATTTTTAGACCTGCCTAAAACAGCAGAAGAGCCTTGAAAAAAATCTCCTGTTTGATCATGTTTTGCACACAGTGAGCTTTAAACTGTGACACAAACATTGCTGTCACTCCTCACTTTATCTCCTAAAAGTGCATTTCAAGCCAACGTTTCTGGTGCGCTCTCTCGCTTCGAGAGCAGTTGTGACAGGGGAGGACGAGCGCTTGGATTCTAATTTCACAGCCGAAGGGCCAGCATGGAAACTACTGCTGGGCATCTTCAGCACACATTGAGATTCACAACTCTGAAACACATATTGCTGTCACCTCTCACTTTCCTACCTGAAAGTCCAATTGAATAATACATCTCCTGTGCTTGCTCTTTGTGAGCAGTAGCAGAATATAGCACTTACGTTTGGACTCTGCTGAAACAGCAGAAGAGACAGTCCAGAAAGTTCCCACTGATCATCTTCAGCACACAGTGAGCTTTGCAACTCTGCAACACACATTGCTGTCTCTTCTTTTCCTGCCTGAAAGACCAATTGATTCCAACACCTCTGTGCCCGCTCTCTGCTGAGCAGCAACAGAGAGAGTAGAGCAGGAATGTTTAGCCTGGGCTAAAACAGCAGAAGAGCCTTGCAAAAAATCTCCTGCTTGATCATGTTTTGCACACAGTGAGCTTTAAACTGTGACACAAACATTGCTGTCACTCCTCACTTTATCTCCTAAAAGTGCATTTGAATCCAAAGTTTCTGGTGCGCTCTCACGTTTCGAGAGGAGTTGTGACAGGGGAGGAGCAGCGCTTGGACTCTAATCCCACAGACGAAGGGCCAGCAGGGAAACTCCTGCAGGGCATCTTCAGCACACAGTGAGCTTTGCAATTCTGCAACACACATTGCTGTAACTCCTTTTCCTGCCTGGAAGACCAATTGATTCCAACATCTCTGTGCCCACTCTCTGCTGAGCAGCAACAGAGAGAAGGAATGTTTAGATTGGGCTAAAACAGCAGAAGAGCCTTGCAAAAAAGCTCCTCCTGATCATGTTTAGCACACAGTGAGCTTTAAACTGTGACACAAACATTGCTGTCACTCTTCACTCTTTCTCCTAAAAGACCATTTCAATTTAAGAACTCCGTTGCCAGCACTCTGCCTAGCAGCAGAGTGAGCAGGAATGTCTGCAATCTGTAAGGCAGTGGAAGAGACAGGCCTGAAGGCTGCTCTTGTGCTTCTTCAACACACTGAGCTTTACAACTGTGACACACACACTGTTGTCACTCCTCATTGTAGCTCCTAAAAGTGCATTTGAATCCAGCGTTTCTGGTCTCCACTCTCGTTTCAAGAGCAGCAGAGGAAGGTGAGCACGAGCGCTTGGAATCCGCTCCCAGTTCCGAAGGGCAGGGAGGGAAAGTCCTTGCAGATCATCTTCAGCGCACAGTGAGCTTTGCAACTCTGAAACACACATTGCTGTCACTCCTCACTTCATCTCCTAATAATCCGTTTGAATCCATGGTCTCTCCCGCCCTCTCTCGTTTGAACAGCAGCAGTGACAGGTGAACACGATCTCTTGGCCTCTGCTCCCACAGCCGAAGAGCCCGGAGTGAAAGCTCCGGCAGGGCATCTTCAGCACGCAGTCAGCTTTGCAACTGTGACACATATATTGCTCTCGCTCCGCACTTTCCTACCTCAAAGTCCAATTGAATCCAAAATCTCTGTGCCCTTTCTCTGCTGGGCAGAAGCAGAGAGAGTAGAGCAGGAACCTTTAGCCAATGCTAAAAGAGCAGAAGAGACAGTCCAGAAAGTTCCCACTGATCATCTTCAGCGCACAGCGAGCTTTGCAACTCTGCAACACACATTGCTGTCACTCCTCCCTTTTTGCCTGAAAGACCAGCTGAATCCACCATCTCTGTGCCCGCTCTCTGCTGAGCAGCAACAGAGAGAGTAGAGCAGGAATTTTTAGACCTGCCTAAAACAGCAGAAGAGCCTTGAAAAAAATCTCCTGCTTGATCATGTTTTGCACACAGTGAGCTTTAAACTGTGACACAAACATTGCTGTCACTCCTCACTTTATCTCCTAAAAGTGCATTTGAATCCAAAGTTTCTGGTGCGCTCTCTCGTTTGGAGAGGACTTGTGACAGGGGAGGAGCAGCGCTTGGACTCTAATCCCACAGACGAAGGGCCAGCAGGGAAACTCCTGCAGGGCATCTTCAGCACACAGTGAGCTTTACAATTCTGCAACACACATTGCTGTCACTCCTCCTTTTCTTGCCTGAAAGTCCAATTGATTCCAACATCACTGTGCCCACTCTCTGCTGAGCAGCAACAGAGAGAGTAGAGCAGGAATGTTTAGACTGGGCTAAAACAGCAGAAGAGCCTTGCAAAAAAGCTCCTCCTGATCATGTTTAGCACACAGTGAGCTTTAAACTGTGACACAAACATTGCTGTCACTCTTCACTCTTTCTCCTAAAAGACCATTTCAATCCCAGAACTCCGTTGCCAGCACTCTGCTGATCAGCAGAGTGAGCAGGAATGTCTGCAATCTGTAAGGCAGTGGAAGAGACAGGCCTGAAGGCTGCTCTTGTGCTTCTTCAACACACTGAGCTTTACAACTGTGACACACACACTGTTGTCACTCCTCATTGTAGCTCCTAAAAGTGCATTTGAATCCAGCGTTTCTGGTCTCCACTCTCGTTTCCAGTGCAGCAGAGGCAGGTGAGCACGAGCGCTTGGAATCCGCTCCCAGTTCCGAAGGGCAGGGAGGGAAAGTCCTTGCAGATCATCTTCAGCGCACAGTGAGCTTTGCAACTCTGAAACACACATTGCTGTCACTCCTCACTTTATCTCCTAAAAGTGCATTTCAAGCCAACGTTTCTGGTGCGCTCTCTCGCTTCGAGAGCAGTTGTGACAGGGGAGGACGAGCGCTTGGATTCTAATTTCACAGCCGAAGGGCCAGCATGGAAACTACTGCTGGGCATCTTCAGCACACATTGAGATTCGCAACTCTGAAACACATATTGCTGTCACCTCTCACTTTCCTACCTGAAAGTCCAATTGAATAATACATCTCCTGTGCTTGCTCTTTGTGAGCAGTAGCAGAATATAGCACTTACGTTTGGACTCTGCTGAAACAGCAGAAGAGACAGTCCAGAAAGTTCCCACTGATCATCTTCAGCACACAGTGAGCTTTGCAACTCTACAACACACATTGCTGTCTCTTCTTTTCCTGCCTGAAAGACCAGCTGAATCCACCATCTCTGTGCCCGCTCTCTGCTGAGCAGCAACAGAGAGAGTAGAGCAGGAATGTTCAGCCTGGGCTAAAACAGCAGAAGAGCCTTGCAAAAAATCTCCTGCTTGATCATGTTTTGCACACAGTGAGCTTTAAACTGTGACACAAACATTGCTGTCACTCCTCACTTTATCTCCTAAAAGTGCATTTGAATCCAAAGTTTCTGGTGCGCTCTCTCGTTTCGAGAGGAGTTGTGACAGGGGAGGAGCAGCGCTTGGACTCTAATCCCACAGACGAAGGGCCAGCAGGGAAACTCCTGCAGGGCATCTTCAGCGCACAGTGAGCTTTACAATTCTGAAACACACATTGCTGTCACTCCTCCTTTTCTTGCCTGAAAGACCAATTGATTCCAACATCTCTGTGCCCACTCTCTGCTGAGCAGCAACAGAGAGAGTAGAGCAGGAATGTTTAGACTGGGCTAAAACAGCAGAAGAGCCTTGCAAAAAAGCTCCTCCTGATCATGTTTAGCACACAGTGAGCTTTAAACTGTGACACAAACATTGCTGTCACTCTTCACTCTTTCTCCTAAAAGACCATTTCAATCCCAGAACTCCGTTGCCAGCACTCTGCTGAGCAGCAGAGTGAGCAGGGATGTCTGCAATCTGTAAGGCAGTGGAAGAGACAGGCCTGAAGGCTGCTCTTGTGCTTCTTCAACACACTGAGCTTTACAACTGTGACACACACACTGTTGTCACTCCTCATTGTAGCTCCTAAAAGTGCATTTGAATCCAGCGTTTCTGGTCTCCACTCTCGTTTCAAGAGCAGCAGAGGAAGGTGAGCACGAGCGCTTGGAATCCGCTCCCAGTTCCGAAGGGCAGGGAGGGAAAGTCCTTGCAGATCATCTTCAGCGCACAGTGAGCTTTGCAACTCTGAAACACACATTGCTGTCACTCCTCACTTTATCTCCTAAAAGTGCATTTCAAGCCAACGTTTCTGGTGCGCTCTCTCGCTTCGAGAGCAGTTGTGACAGGGGAGGACGAGCGCTTGGATTCTAATTTCACAGCCGAAGGGCCAGCATGGAAACTACTGCTGGGCATCTTCAGCACACATTGAGATTCACAACTCTGAAACACATATTGCTGTCACCTCTCACTTTCCTACCTGAAAGTCCAATTGAATAATACATCTCCTGTGCTTGCTCTTTGTGAGCAGTAGCAGAATATAGCACTTACGTTTGGACTCTGCTGAAACAGCAGAAGAGACAGTCCAGAAAGATCCCACTGATCATCTTCAGCACACAGTGAGCTTTGCAACTCTGCAACACACATTGCTGTCTCTTCTTTTCCTGCCTGAAAGACCAGCTGAATCCACCATCTCTGTGCCCGCTCTCTGCTGAGCAGCAACAGAGAGAGTAGAGCAGGAATGTTTAGCCTGGGCTAAAACAGCAGAAGAGCCTTGCAAAAAATCTCCTGCTTGATCATGTTTTGCACACAGTGAGCTTTAAACTGTGACACAAACATTGCTGTCACTCCTCACTTTATCTCCTAAAAGTGCATTTCAAGCCAACGTTTCTGGTGCGCTCTCTCGCTTCGAGAGCAGTTGTGACAGGGGAGGACGAGCGCTTGGATTCTAATTTCACAGCCGAAGGGCCAGCATGGAAACTACTGCTGGGCATCTTCAGCACACATTGAGATTCACAACTCTGAAACACATATTGCTGTCACCTCTCACTTTCCTACCTGAAAGTCCAATTGAATAATACATCTCCTGTGCTTGCTCTTTGTGAGCAGTAGCAGAATATAGCACTTACGTTTGGACTCTGCTGAAACAGCAGAAGAGACAGTCCAGAAAGTTCCCACTGATCATCTTCAGCACACAGTGAGCTTTGCAACTCTGCAACACACATTGCTGTCTCTTCTTTTCCTGCCTGAAAGACCAATTGATTCCAACACCTCTGTGCCCGCTCTCTGCTGAGCAGCAACAGAGAGAGTAGAGCAGGAATTTTTAGCCTGGGCTAAAACAGCAGAAGAGCCTTGCAAAAAATCTCCTGCTTGATCATGTTTTGCACACAGTGAGCTTTAAACTGTGACACAAACATTGCTGTCACTCCTCACTTTATCTCCTAAAAGTGCATTTGAATCCAAAGTTTCTGGTGCGCTCTCTCGTTTCGAGAGGAGTTGTGACAGGGGAGGAGCAGCGCTTGGACTCTAATCCCACAGACGAAGGGCCAGCAGGGAAACTCCTGCAGGGCATCTTCAGCACACAGTGAGCTTTGCAATTCTGCAACACACATTGCTGTAACTCCTTTTCCTGCCTGGAAGACCAATTGATTCCAACATCTCTGTGCCCACTCTCTGCTGAGCAGCAACAGAGAGAAGGAATGTTTAGATTGGGCTAAAACAGCAGAAGAGCCTTGCAAAAAAGCTCCTCCTGATCATGTTTAGCACACAGTGAGCTTTAAACTGTGACACAAACATTGCTGTCACTCTTCACTCTTTCTCCTAAAAGACCATTTCAATCCAAGAACTCCGTTGCCAGCACTCTGCTGAGCAGCAGAGTGAGCAGGAATGTCTGCAATCTGTAAGGCAGTGGAAGAGACAGGCCTGAAGGCTGCTCTTGTGCTTCTTCAACACACTGAGCTTTACAACTGTGACACACACACTGTTGTCACTCCTCATTGTAGCTCCTAAAAGTGCATTTGAATCCAGCGTTTCTGGTCTCCACTCTCGTTTCAAGAGCAGCAGAGGAAGGTGAGCACGAGCGCTTGGAATCCGCTCCCAGTTCCGAAGGGCAGGGAGGGAAAGTCCTTGCAGATCATCTTCAGCGCACAGTGAGCTTTGCAACTCTGAAACACACATTGCTGTCACTCCTCACTTCATCTCCTAATAATCCGTTTGAATCCATGGTCTCTCCCGCCCTCTCTCGTTTGAACAGCAGCAGTGACAGGTGAACACGATCTCTTGGCCTCTGCTCCCACAGCTGAAGAGCCCGGAGTGAAAGCTCCGGCAGGGCATCTTCAGCACGCAGTCAGCTTTGCAACTGTGACACATATATTGCTCTCGCTCCGCACTTTCCTACCTCAAAGTCCAATTGAATCCAAAATCTCTGTGCCCTTTCTCTGCTGGGCAGAAGCAGAGAGAGTAGAGCAGGAACTTTTAGCCAATGCTAAAAGAGCAGAAGAGACAGTCCAGAAAGTTCCCACTGATCATCTTCAGCGCACAGCGAGCTTTGCAACTCTGCAACACACATTGCTGTCACTCCTCCCTTTTTGCCTGAAAGACCAGCTGAATCCACCATCTCTGTGCCCGCTCTCTGCTGAGCAGCAACAGAGAGAGTAGAGCAGGAATTTTTAGACCTGCCTAAAACAGCAGAAGAGCCTTGAAAAAAATCTCCTGTTTGATCATGTTTTGCACACAGTGAGCTTTAAACTGTGACACAAACATTGCTGTCACTCCTCACTTTATCTCCTAAAAGTGCATTTCAAGCCAACGTTTCTGGTGCGCTCTCTCGCTTCGAGAGCAGTTGTGACAGGGGAGGACGAGCGCTTGGATTCTAATTTCACAGCCGAAGGGCCAGCATGGAAACTACTGCTGGGCATCTTCAGCACACATTGAGATTCACAACTCTGAAACACATATTGCTGTCACCTCTCACTTTCCTACCTGAAAGTCCAATTGAATAATACATCTCCTGTGCTTGCTCTTTGTGAGCAGTAGCAGAATATAGCACTTACGTTTGGACTCTGCTGAAACAGCAGAAGAGACAGTCCAGAAAGTTCCCACTGATCATCTTCAGCACACAGTGAGCTTTGCAACTCTGCAACACACATTGCTGTCTCTTCTTTTCCTGCCTGAAAGACCAATTGATTCCAACACCTCTGTGCCCGCTCTCTGCTGAGCAGCAACAGAGAGAGTAGAGCAGGAATGTTTAGCCTGGGCTAAAACAGCAGAAGAGCCTTGCAAAAAATCTCCTGCTTGATCATGTTTTGCACACAGTGAGCTTTAAACTGTGACACAAACATTGCTGTCACTCCTCACTTTATCTCCTAAAAGTGCATTTGAATCCAAAGTTTCTGGTGCGCTCTCACGTTTCGAGAGGAGTTGTGACAGGGGAGGAGCAGCGCTTGGACTCTAATCCCACAGACGAAGGGCCAGCAGGGAAACTCCTGCAGGGCATCTTCAGCACACAGTGAGCTTTGCAATTCTGCAACACACATTGCTGTAACTCCTTTTCCTGCCTGGAAGACCAATTGATTCCAACATCTCTGTGCCCACTCTCTGCTGAGCAGCAACAGAGAGAAGGAATGTTTAGATTGGGCTAAAACAGCAGAAGAGCCTTGCAAAAAAGCTCCTCCTGATCATGTTTAGCACACAGTGAGCTTTAAACTGTGACACAAACATTGCTGTCACTCTTCACTCTTTCTCCTAAAAGACCATTTCAATTTAAGAACTCCGTTGCCAGCACTCTGCCTAGCAGCAGAGTGAGCAGGAATGTCTGCAATCTGTAAGGCAGTGGAAGAGACAGGCCTGAAGGCTGCTCTTGTGCTTCTTCAACACACTGAGCTTTACAACTGTGACACACACACTGTTGTCACTCCTCATTGTAGCTCCTAAAAGTGCATTTGAATCCAGCGTTTCTGGTCTCCACTCTCGTTTCAAGAGCAGCAGAGGAAGGTGAGCACGAGCGCTTGGAATCCGCTCCCAGTTCCGAAGGGCAGGGAGGGAAAGTCCTTGCAGATCATCTTCAGCGCACAGTGAGCTTTGCAACTCTGAAACACACATTGCTGTCACTCCTCACTTCATCTCCTAATAATCCGTTTGAATCCATGGTCTCTCCCGCCCTCTCTCGTTTGAACAGCAGCAGTGACAGGTGAACACGATCTCTTGGCCTCTGCTCCCACAGCCGAAGAGCCCGGAGTGAAAGCTCCGGCAGGGCATCTTCAGCACGCAGTCAGCTTTGCAACTGTGACACATATATTGCTCTCGCTCCGCACTTTCCTACCTCAAAGTCCAATTGAATCCAAAATCTCTGTGCCCTTTCTCTGCTGGGCAGAAGCAGAGAGAGTAGAGCAGGAACCTTTAGCCAATGCTAAAAGAGCAGAAGAGACAGTCCAGAAAGTTCCCACTGATCATCTTCAGCGCACAGCGAGCTTTGCAACTCTGCAACACACATTGCTGTCACTCCTCCCTTTTTGCCTGAAAGACCAGCTGAATCCACCATCTCTGTGCCCGCTCTCTGCTGAGCAGCAACAGAGAGAGTAGAGCAGGAATTTTTAGACCTGCCTAAAACAGCAGAAGAGCCTTGAAAAAAATCTCCTGCTTGATCATGTTTTGCACACAGTGAGCTTTAAACTGTGACACAAACATTGCTGTCACTCCTCACTTTATCTCCTAAAAGTGCATTTGAATCCAAAGTTTCTGGTGCGCTCTCTCGTTTGGAGAGGACTTGTGACAGGGGAGGAGCAGCGCTTGGACTCTAATCCCACAGACGAAGGGCCAGCAGGGAAACTCCTGCAGGGCATCTTCAGCACACAGTGAGCTTTACAATTCTGCAACACACATTGCTGTCACTCCTCCTTTTCTTGCCTGAAAGTCCAATTGATTCCAACATCACTGTGCCCACTCTCTGCTGAGCAGCAACAGAGAGAGTAGAGCAGGAATGTTTAGACTGGGCTAAAACAGCAGAAGAGCCTTGCAAAAAAGCTCCTCCTGATCATGTTTAGCACACAGTGAGCTTTAAACTGTGACACAAACATTGCTGTCACTCTTCACTCTTTCTCCTAAAAGACCATTTCAATCCCAGAACTCCGTTGCCAGCACTCTGCTGATCAGCAGAGTGAGCAGGAATGTCTGCAATCTGTAAGGCAGTGGAAGAGACAGGCCTGAAGGCTGCTCTTGTGCTTCTTCAACACACTGAGCTTTACAACTGTGACACACACACTGTTGTCACTCCTCATTGTAGCTCCTAAAAGTGCATTTGAATCCAGCGTTTCTGGTCTCCACTCTCGTTTCCAGTGCAGCAGAGGCAGGTGAGCACGAGCGCTTGGAATCCGCTCCCAGTTCCGAAGGGCAGGGAGGGAAAGTCCTTGCAGATCATCTTCAGCGCACAGTGAGCTTTGCAACTCTGAAACACACATTGCTGTCACTCCTCACTTTATCTCCTAAAAGTGCATTTCAAGCCAACGTTTCTGGTGCGCTCTCTCGCTTCGAGAGCAGTTGTGACAGGGGAGGACGAGCGCTTGGATTCTAATTTCACAGCCGAAGGGCCAGCATGGAAACTACTGCTGGGCATCTTCAGCACACATTGAGATTCGCAACTCTGAAACACATATTGCTGTCACCTCTCACTTTCCTACCTGAAAGTCCAATTGAATAATACATCTCCTGTGCTTGCTCTTTGTGAGCAGTAGCAGAATATAGCACTTACGTTTGGACTCTGCTGAAACAGCAGAAGAGACAGTCCAGAAAGTTCCCACTGATCATCTTCAGCACACAGTGAGCTTTGCAACTCTACAACACACATTGCTGTCTCTTCTTTTCCTGCCTGAAAGACCAGCTGAATCCACCATCTCTGTGCCCGCTCTCTGCTGAGCAGCAACAGAGAGAGTAGAGCAGGAATGTTCAGCCTGGGCTAAAACAGCAGAAGAGCCTTGCAAAAAATCTCCTGCTTGATCATGTTTTGCACACAGTGAGCTTTAAACTGTGACACAAACATTGCTGTCACTCCTCACTTTATCTCCTAAAAGTGCATTTGAATCCAAAGTTTCTGGTGCGCTCTCTCGTTTCGAGAGGAGTTGTGACAGGGGAGGAGCAGCGCTTGGACTCTAATCCCACAGACGAAGGGCCAGCAGGGAAACTCCTGCAGGGCATCTTCAGCGCACAGTGAGCTTTACAATTCTGAAACACACATTGCTGTCACTCCTCCTTTTCTTGCCTGAAAGACCAATTGATTCCAACATCTCTGTGCCCACTCTCTGCTGAGCAGCAACAGAGAGAGTAGAGCAGGAATGTTTAGACTGGGCTAAAACAGCAGAAGAGCCTTGCAAAAAAGCTCCTCCTGATCATGTTTAGCACACAGTGAGCTTTAAACTGTGACACAAACATTGCTGTCACTCTTCACTCTTTCTCCTAAAAGACCATTTCAATCCCAGAACTCCGTTGCCAGCACTCTGCTGAGCAGCAGAGTGAGCAGGGATGTCTGCAATCTGTAAGGCAGTGGAAGAGACAGGCCTGAAGGCTGCTCTTGTGCTTCTTCAACACACTGAGCTTTACAACTGTGACACACACACTGTTGTCACTCCTCATTGTAGCTCCTAAAAGTGCATTTGAATCCAGCGTTTCTGGTCTCCACTCTCGTTTCAAGAGCAGCAGAGGAAGGTGAGCACGAGCGCTTGGAATCCGCTCCCAGTTCCGAAGGGCAGGGAGGGAAAGTCCTTGCAGATCATCTTCAGCGCACAGTGAGCTTTGCAACTCTGAAACACACATTGCTGTCACTCCTCACTTTATCTCCTAAAAGTGCATTTCAAGCCAACGTTTCTGGTGCGCTCTCTCGCTTCGAGAGCAGTTGTGACAGGGGAGGACGAGCGCTTGGATTCTAATTTCACAGCCGAAGGGCCAGCATGGAAACTACTGCTGGGCATCTTCAGCACACATTGAGATTCACAACTCTGAAACACATATTGCTGTCACCTCTCACTTTCCTACCTGAAAGTCCAATTGAATAATACATCTCCTGTGCTTGCTCTTTGTGAGCAGTAGCAGAATATAGCACTTACGTTTGGACTCTGCTGAAACAGCAGAAGAGACAGTCCAGAAAGATCCCACTGATCATCTTCAGCACACAGTGAGCTTTGCAACTCTGCAACACACATTGCTGTCTCTTCTTTTCCTGCCTGAAAGACCAGCTGAATCCACCATCTCTGTGCCCGCTCTCTGCTGAGCAGCAACAGAGAGAGTAGAGCAGGAATGTTTAGCCTGGGCTAAAACAGCAGAAGAGCCTTGCAAAAAATCTCCTGCTTGATCATGTTTTGCACACAGTGAGCTTTAAACTGTGACACAAACATTGCTGTCACTCCTCACTTTATCTCCTAAAAGTGCATTTGAATCCAAAGTTTCTGGTGCGCTCTCACGTTTCGAGAGGAGTTGTGACAGGGGAGGAGCAGCGCTTGGACTCTAATCCCACAGACGAAGGGCCAGCAGGGAAACTCCTGCAGGGCATCTTCAGCACACAGTGAGCTTTGCAATTCTGCAACACACATTGCTGTAACTCCTTTTCCTGCCTGGAAGACCAATTGATTCCAACATCTCTGTGCCCACTCTCTGCTGAGCAGCAACAGAGGGAAGGAATGTTTAGATTGGGCTAAAACAGCAGAAGAGCCTTGCAAAAAAGCTCCTCCTGATCATGTTTAGCACACAGTGAGCTTTAAACTGTGACACAAACATTGCTGTCACTCTTCACTCTTTCTCCTAAAAGACCATTTCAATCCAAGAACTTCGTTGCCAGCACTCTGCTGAGCAGCAGAGTGAGCAGGAATGTCTGCAATCTGTAAGGCAGTGGAAGAGACAGGCCTGAAGGCTGCTCTTGTGCTTCTTCAACACACTGAGCTTTACAACTGTGACACACACACTGTTGTCACTCCTCATTGTAGCTCCTAAAAGTGCATTTGAATCCAGCGTTTCTGGTCTCCACTCTCGTTTCAAGAGCAGCAGAGGAAGGTGAGCACGAGCGCTTGGAATCCGTTCCCAGTTCCGAAGGGCAGGGAGGGAAAGTCCTTGCAGATCATCTTCAGCGCACAGTGAGCTTTGCAACTCTGAAACACACATTGCTGTCACTCCTCACTTCATCTCCTAATAATCCGTTTGAATCCATGGTCTCTCCCGCCCTCTCTCGTTTGAACAGCAGCAGTGACAGGTGAACACGATCTCTTGGCCTCTGCTCCCACAGCCGAAGAGCCCGGAGTGAAAGCTCCGGCAGGGCATCTTCAGCACGCAGTCAGCTTTGCAACTGTGACACATATATTGCTCTCGCTCCGCACTTTCCTACCTCAAAGTCCAATTGAATCCAAAATCTCTGTGCCCTTTCTCTGCTGGGCAGAAGCAGAGAGAGTAGAGCAGGAACCTTTAGCCAATGCTAAAAGAGCAGAAGAGACAGTCCAGAAAGTTCCCACTGATCATCTTCAGCGCACAGCGAGCTTTGCAACTCTGCAACACACATTGCTGTCACTCCTCCCTTTTTGCCTGAAAGACCAGCTGAATCCACCATCTCTGTGCCCGCTCTCTGCTGAGCAGCAACAGAGAGAGTAGAGCAGGAATTTTTAGACCTGCCTAAAACAGCAGAAGAGCCTTGAAAAAAATCTCCTGCTTGATCATGTTTTGCACACAGTGAGCTTTAAACTGTGACACAAACATTGCTGTCACTCCTCACTTTATCTCCTAAAAGTGCATTTGAATCCAAAGTTTCTGGTGCGCTCTCACGTTTCGAGAGGAGTTGTGACAGGGGAGGAGCAGCGCTTGGACTCTAATCCCACAGACGAAGGGCCAGCAGGGAAACTCCTGCAGGGCATCTTCAGCGCACAGTGAGCTTTACAATTCTGAAACACACATTGCTGTCACTCCTCCTTTTCTTGCCTGAAAGACCAATTGATTCCAACATCTCTGTGCCCACTCTCTGCTGAGCAGCAACAGAGAGAGTAGAGCAGGAATGTTTAGACTGGGCTAAAACAGCAGAAGAGCCTTGCAAAAAAGCTCCTCCTGATCATGTTTAGCACACAGTGAGCTTTAAACTGTGACACAAACATTGCTGTCACTCTTCACTCTTTCTCCTAAAAGACCATTTCAATCCCAGAACTCCGTTGCCAGCACTCTGCTGAGCAGCAGAGTGAGCAGGGATGTCTGCAATCTGTAAGGCAGTGGAAGAGACAGGCCTGAAGGCTGCTCTTGTGCTTCTTCAACACACTGAGCTTTACAACTGTGACACACACACTGTTGTCACTCCTCATTGTAGCTCCTAAAAGTGCATTTGAATCCAGCGTTTCTGGTCTCCACTCTCGTTTCAAGAGCAGCAGAGGAAGGTGAGCACGAGCGCTTGGAATCCGCTCCCAGTTCCGAAGGGCAGGGAGGGAAAGTCCTTGCAGATCATCTTCAGCGCACAGTGAGCTTTGCAACTCTGAAACACACATTGCTGTCACTCCTCACTTTATCTCCTAAAAGTGCATTTCAAGCCAACGTTTCTGGTGCGCTCTCTCGCTTCGAGAGCAGTTGTGACAGGGGAGGACGAGCGCTTGGATTCTAATTTCACAGCCGAAGGGCCAGCATGGAAACTACTGCTGGGCATCTTCAGCACACATTGAGATTCACAACTCTGAAACACATATTGCTGTCACCTCTCACTTTCCTACCTGAAAGTCCAATTGAATAATACATCTCCTGTGCTTGCTCTTTGTGAGCAGTAGCAGAATATAGCACTTACGTTTGGACTCTGCTGAAACAGCAGAAGAGACAGTCCAGAAAGATCCCACTGATCATCTTCAGCACACAGTGAGCTTTGCAACTCTGCAACACACATTGCTGTCTCTTCTTTTCCTGCCTGAAAGACCAGCTGAATCCACCATCTCTGTGCCCGCTCTCTGCTGAGCAGCAACAGAGAGAGTAGAGCAGGAATGTTTAGCCTGGGCTAAAACAGCAGAAGAGCCTTGCAAAAAATCTCCTGCTTGATCATGTTTTGCACACAGTGAGCTTTAAACTGTGACACAAACATTGCTGTCACTCCTCACTTTATCTCCTAAAAGTGCATTTGAATCCAAAGTTTCTGGTGCGCTCTCACGTTTCGAGAGGAGTTGTGACAGGGGAGGAGCAGCGCTTGGACTCTAATCCCACAGACGAAGGGCCAGCAGGGAAACTCCTGCAGGGCATCTTCAGCACACAGTGAGCTTTGCAATTCTGCAACACACATTGCTGTAACTCCTTTTCCTGCCTGGAAGACCAATTGATTCCAACATCTCTGTGCCCACTCTCTGCTGAGCAGCAACAGAGGGAAGGAATGTTTAGATTGGGCTAAAACAGCAGAAGAGCCTTGCAAAAAAGCTCCTCCTGATCATGTTTAGCACACAGTGAGCTTTAAACTGTGACACAAACATTGCTGTCACTCTTCACTCTTTCTCCTAAAAGACCATTTCAATCCAAGAACTCCGTTGCCAGCACTCTGCTGAGCAGCAGAGTGAGCAGGAATGTCTGCAATCTGTAAGGCAGTGGAAGAGACAGGCCTGAAGGCTGCTCTTGTGCTTCTTCAACACACTGAGCTTTACAACTGTGACACACACACTGTTGTCACTCCTCATTGTAGCTCCTAAAAGTGCATTTGAATCCAGCGTTTCTGGTCTCCACTCTCGTTTCAAGAGCAGCAGAGGAAGGTGAGCACGAGCGCTTGGAATCCGTTCCCAGTTCCGAAGGGCAGGGAGGGAAAGTCCTTGCAGATCATCTTCAGCGCACAGTGAGCTTTGCAACTCTGAAACACACATTGCTGTCACTCCTCACTTCATCTCCTAATAATCCGTTTGAATCCATGGTCTCTCCCGCCCTCTCTCGTTTGAACAGCAGCAGTGACAGGTGAACACGATCTCTTGGCCTCTGCTCCCACAGCCGAAGAGCCCGGAGTGAAAGCTCCGGCAGGGCATCTTCAGCACGCAGTCAGCTTTGCAACTGTGACACATATATTGCTCTCGCTCCGCACTTTCCTACCTCAAAGTCCAATTGAATCCAAAATCTCTGTGCCCTTTCTCTGCTGGGCAGAAGCAGAGAGAGTAGAGCAGGAACCTTTAGCCAATGCTAAAAGAGCAGAAGAGACAGTCCAGAAAGTTCCCACTGATCATCTTCAGCGCACAGCGAGCTTTGCAACTCTGCAACACACATTGCTGTCACTCCTCCCTTTTTGCCTGAAAGACCAGCTGAATCCACCATCTCTGTGCCCGCTCTCTGCTGAGCAGCAACAGAGAGAGTAGAGCAGGAATTTTTAGACCTGCCTAAAACAGCAGAAGAGCCTTGAAAAAAATCTCCTGCTTGATCATGTTTTGCACACAGTGAGCTTTAAACTGTGACACAAACATTGCTGTCACTCCTCACTTTATCTCCTAAAAGTGCATTTGAATCCAAAGTTTCTGGTGCGCTCTCACGTTTCGAGAGGAGTTGTGACAGGGGAGGAGCAGCGCTTGGACTCTAATCCCACAGACGAAGGGCCAGCAGGGAAACTCCTGCAGGGCATCTTCAGCGCACAGTGAGCTTTACAATTCTGAAACACACATTGCTGTCACTCCTCCTTTTCTTGCCTGAAAGACCAATTGATTCCAACATCTCTGTGCCCACTCTCTGCTGAGCAGCAACAGAGAGAGTAGAGCAGGAATGTTTAGACTGGGCTAAAACAGCAGAAGAGCCTTGCAAAAAAGCTCCTCCTGATCATGTTTAGCACACAGTGAGCTTTAAACTGTGACACAAACATTGCTGTCACTCTTCACTCTTTCTCCTAAAAGACCATTTCAATCCCAGAACTCCGTTGCCAGCACTCTGCTGAGCAGCAGAGTGAGCAGGGATGTCTGCAATCTGTAAGGCAGTGGAAGAGACAGGCCTGAAGGCTGCTCTTGTGCTTCTTCAACACACTGAGCTTTACAACTGTGACACACACACTGTTGTCACTCCTCATTGTAGCTCCTAAAAGTGCATTTGAATCCAGCGTTTCTGGTCTCCACTCTCGTTTCCAGTGCAGCAGAGGCAGGTGAGCACGAGCGCTTGGAATCCGCTCCCAGTTCCGAAGGGCAGGGAGGGAAAGTCCTTGCAGATCATCTTCAGCGCACAGTGAGCTTTGCAACTCTGAAACACACATTGCTGTCACTCCTCACTTTATCTCCTAAAAGTGCATTTCAAGCCAACGTTTCTGGTGCGCTCTCTCGCTTCGAGAGCAGTTGTGACAGGGGAGGACGAGCGCTTGGATTCTAATTTCACAGCCGAAGGGCCAGCATGGAAACTACTGCTGGGCATCTTCAGCACACATTGAGATTCACAACTCTGAAACACATATTGCTGTCACCTCTCACTTTCCTACCTGAAAGTCCAATTGAATAATACATCTCCTGTGCTTGCTCTTTGTGAGCAGTAGCAGAATATAGCACTTACGTTTGGACTCTGCTGAAACAGCAGAAGAGACAGTCCAGAAAGTTCCCACTGATCATCTTCAGCACACAGTGAGCTTTGCAACTCTGCAACACACATTGCTGTCTCTTCTTTTCCTGCCTGAAAGACCAATTGATTCCAACACCTCTGTGCCCGCTCTCTGCTGAGCAGCAACAGAGAGAGTAGAGCAGGAATGTTTAGCCTGGGCTAAAACAGCAGAAGAGCCTTGCAAAAAATCTCCTGCTTGATCATGTTTTGCACACAGTGAGCTTTAAACTGTGACACAAACATTGCTGTCACTCCTCACTTTATCTCCTAAAAGTGCATTTGAATCCAAAGTTTCTGGTGCGCTCTCACGTTTCGAGAGGAGTTGTGACAGGGGAGGAGCAGCGCTTGGACTCTAATCCCACAGACGAAGGGCCAGCAGGGAAACTCCTGCAGGGCATCTTCAGCGCACAGTGAGCTTTACAATTCTGAAACACACATTGCTGTCACTCCTCCTTTTCTTGCCTGAAAGACCAATTGATTCCAACATCTCTGTGCCCACTCTCTGCTGAGCAGAAACAGAGAGAGTAGAGCAGGAATGTTTAGACTGGGCTAAAACAGCAGAAGAGCCTTGCAAAAAAGCTCCTCCTGATCATGTTTTGCACACAGTGAGCTTTAAACTGTGACACAAACATTGCTGTCACTCCTCACTTCATCTCCTAATAATCCGTTTGAATCCATGGTCTCTCCCGCCCTCTCTCGTTTGAACAGCAGCAGTGACAGGTGAACACGATCTCTTGGCCTCTGCTCCCACAGCCGAAGAGCCCGGAGTGAAAGCTCCGGCAGGGCATCTTCAGCACGCAGTCAGCTTTGCAACTGTGACACATATATTGCTCTCGCTCCGCACTTTCCTACCTCAAAGTCCAATTGAATCCAAAATCTCTGTGCCCTTTCTCTGCTGGGCAGAAGCAGAGAGAGTAGAGCAGGAACCTTTAGCCAATGCTAAAAGAGCAGAAGAGACAGTCCAGAAAGTTCCCACTGATCATCTTCAGCGCACAGCGAGCTTTGCAACTCTGCAACACACATTGCTGTCACTCCTCCCTTTTTGCCTGAAAGACCAGCTGAATCCACCATCTCTGTGCCCGCTCTCTGCTGAGCAGCAACAGAGAGAGTAGAGCAGGAATTTTTAGACCTGCCTAAAACAGCAGAAGAGCCTTGAAAAAAATCTCCTGCTTGATCATGTTTTGCACACAGTGAGCTTTAAACTGTGACACAAACATTGCTGTCACTCCTCACTTTATCTCCTAAAAGTGCATTTGAATCCAAAGTTTCTGGCGCGCTCTCACGTTTCGAGAGGAGTTGTGACAGGGGAGGAGCAGCGCTTGGACTCTAATCCCACAGACGAAGGGCCAGCAGGGAAACTCCTGCAGGGCATCTTCAGCGCACAGTGAGCTTTACAATTCTGAAACACACATTGCTGTCACTCCTCCTTTTCTTGCCTGAAAGACCAATTGATTCCAACATCTCTGTGCCCACTCTCTGCTGAGCAGCAACAGAGAGAGTAGAGCAGGAATGTTTAGACTGGGCTAAAACAGCAGAAGAGCCTTGCAAAAAAGCTCCTCCTGATCATGTTTAGCACACAGTGAGCTTTAAACTGTGACACAAACATTGCTGTCACTCTTCACTCTTTCTCCTAAAAGACCATTTCAATCCCAGAACTCCGTTGCCAGCACTCTGCTGAGCAGCAGAGTGAGCAGGGATGTCTGCAATCTGTAAGGCAGTGGAAGAGACAGGCCTGAAGGCTGCTCTTGTGCTTCTTCAACACACTGAGCTTTACAACTGTGACACACACACTGTTGTCACTCCTCATTGTAGCTCCTAAAAGTGCATTTGAATCCAGCGTTTCTGGTCTCCACTCTCGTTTCCAGTGCAGCAGAGGCAGGTGAGCACGAGCGCTTGGAATCCGCTCCCAGTTCCGAAGGGCAGGGAGGGAAAGTCCTTGCAGATCATCTTCAGCGCACAGTGAGCTTTGCAACTCTGAAACACACATTGCTGTCACTCCTCACTTTATCTCCTAAAAGTGCATTTCAAGCCAACGTTTCTGGTGCGCTCTCTCGCTTCGAGAGCAGTTGTGACAGGGGAGGACGAGCGCTTGGATTCTAATTTCACAGCCGAAGGGCCAGCATGGAAACTACTGCTGGGCATCTTCAGCACACATTGAGATTCGCAACTCTGAAACACATATTGCTGTCACCTCTCACTTTCCTACCTGAAAGTCCAATTGAATAATACATCTCCTGTGCTTGCTCTTTGTGAGCAGTAGCAGAATATAGCACTTACGTTTGGACTCTGCTGAAACAGCAGAAGAGACAGTCCAGAAAGTTCCCACTGATCATCTTCAGCACACAGTGAGCTTTGCAACTCTACAACACACATTGCTGTCTTTCTTTTCCTGCCTGAAAGACCAGCTGAATCCACCATCTCTGTGCCCGCTCTCTGCTGAGCAGCAACAGAGAGAGTAGAGCAGGAATGTTCAGCCTGGGCTAAAACAGCAGAAGAGCCTTGCAAAAAATCTCCTGCTTGATCATGTTTTGCACACAGTGAGCTTTAAACTGTGACACAAACATTGCTGTCACTCCTCACTTTATCTCCTAAAAGTGCATTTGAATCCAAAGTTTCTGGTGCGCTCTCTCGTTTCGAGAGGAGTTGTGACAGGGGAGGAGCAGCGCTTGGACTCTAATCCCACAGACGAAGGGCCAGCAGGGAAACTCCTGCAGGGCATCTTCAGCGCACAGTGAGCTTTACAATTCTGAAACACACATTGCTGTCACTCCTCCTTTTCTTGCCTGAAAGACCAATTGATTCCAACATCTCTGTGCCCACTCTCTGCTGAGCAGCAACAGAGAGAGTAGAGCAGGAATGTTTAGACTGGGCTAAAACAGCAGAAGAGCCTTGCAAAAAAGCTCCTCCTGATCATGTTTAGCACACAGTGAGCTTTAAACTGTGACACAAACATTGCTGTCACTCTTCACTCTTTCTCCTAAAAGACCATTTCAATCCCAGAACTCCGTTGCCAGCACTCTGCTGAGCAGCAGAGTGAGCAGGGATGTCTGCAATCTGTAAGGCAGTGGAAGAGACAGGCCTGAAGGCTGCTCTTGTGCTTCTTCAACACACTGAGCTTTACAACTGTGACACACACACTGTTGTCACTCCTCATTGTAGCTCCTAAAAGTGCATTTGAATCCAGCGTTTCTGGTCTCCACTCTCGTTTCAAGAGCAGCAGAGGAAGGTGAGCACGAGCGCTTGGAATCCGCTCCCAGTTCCGAAGGGCAGGGAGGGAAAGTCCTTGCAGATCATCTTCAGCGCACAGTGAGCTTTGCAACTCTGAAACACACATTGCTGTCACTCCTCACTTTATCTCCTAAAAGTGCATTTCAAGCCAACGTTTCTGGTGCGCTCTCTCGCTTCGAGAGCAGTTGTGACAGGGGAGGACGAGCGCTTGGATTCTAATTTCACAGCCGAAGGGCCAGCATGGAAACTACTGCTGGGCATCTTCAGCACACATTGAGATTCACAACTCTGAAACACATATTGCTGTCACCTCTCACTTTCCTACCTGAAAGTCCAATTGAATAATACATCTCCTGTGCTTGCTCTTTGTGAGCAGTAGCAGAATATAGCACTTACGTTTGGACTCTGCTGAAACAGCAGAAGAGACAGTCCAGAAAGATCCCACTGATCATCTTCAGCACACAGTGAGCTTTGCAACTCTGCAACACACATTGCTGTCTCTTCTTTTCCTGCCTGAAAGACCAGCTGAATCCACCATCTCTGTGCCCGCTCTCTGCTGAGCAGCAACAGAGAGAGTAGAGCAGGAATGTTTAGCCTGGGCTAAAACAGCAGAAGAGCCTTGCAAAAAATCTCCTGCTTGATCATGTTTTGCACACAGTGAGCTTTAAACTGTGACACAAACATTGCTGTCACTCCTCACTTTATCTCCTAAAAGTGCATTTGAATCCAAAGTTTCTGGTGCGCTCTCACGTTTCGAGAGGAGTTGTGACAGGGGAGGAGCAGCGCTTGGACTCTAATCCCACAGACGAAGGGCCAGCAGGGAAACTCCTGCAGGGCATCTTCAGCACACAGTGAGCTTTGCAATTCTGCAACACACATTGCTGTAACTCCTTTTCCTGCCTGGAAGACCAATTGATTCCAACATCTCTGTGCCCACTCTCTGCTGAGCAGCAACAGAGGGAAGGAATGTTTAGATTGGGCTAAAACAGCAGAAGAGCCTTGCAAAAAAGCTCCTCCTGATCATGTTTAGCACACAGTGAGCTTTAAACTGTGACACAAACATTGCTGTCACTCTTCACTCTTTCTCCTAAAAGACCATTTCAATCCAAGAACTCCGTTGCCAGCACTCTGCTGAGCAGCAGAGTGAGCAGGAATGTCTGCAATCTGTAAGGCAGTGGAAGAGACAGGCCTGAAGGCTGCTCTTGTGCTTCTTCAACACACTGAGCTTTACAACTGTGACACACACACTGTTGTCACTCCTCATTGTAGCTCCTAAAAGTGCATTTGAATCCAGCGTTTCTGGTCTCCACTCTCGTTTCAAGAGCAGCAGAGGAAGGTGAGCACGAGCGCTTGGAATCCGTTCCCAGTTCCGAAGGGCAGGGAGGGAAAGTCCTTGCAGATCATCTTCAGCGCACAGTGAGCTTTGCAACTCTGAAACACACATTGCTGTCACTCCTCACTTCATCTCCTAATAATCCGTTTGAATCCATGGTCTCTCCCGCCCTCTCTCGTTTGAACAGCAGCAGTGACAGGTGAACACGATCTCTTGGCCTCTGCTCCCACAGCCGAAGAGCCCGGAGTGAAAGCTCCGGCAGGGCATCTTCAGCACGCAGTCAGCTTTGCAACTGTGACACATATATTGCTCTCGCTCCGCACTTTCCTACCTCAAAGTCCAATTGAATCCAAAATCTCTGTGCCCTTTCTCTGCTGGGCAGAAGCAGAGAGAGTAGAGCAGGAACCTTTAGCCAATGCTAAAAGAGCAGAAGAGACAGTCCAGAAAGTTCCCACTGATCATCTTCAGCGCACAGCGAGCTTTGCAACTCTGCAACACACATTGCTGTCACTCCTCCCTTTTTGCCTGAAAGACCAGCTGAATCCACCATCTCTGTGCCCGCTCTCTGCTGAGCAGCAACAGAGAGAGTAGAGCAGGAATTTTTAGACCTGCCTAAAACAGCAGAAGAGCCTTGAAAAAAATCTCCTGCTTGATCATGTTTTGCACACAGTGAGCTTTAAACTGTGACACAAACATTGCTGTCACTCCTCACTTTATCTCCTAAAAGTGCATTTGAATCCAAAGTTTCTGGTGCGCTCTCACGTTTCGAGAGGAGTTGTGACAGGGGAGGAGCAGCGCTTGGACTCTAATCCCACAGACGAAGGGCCAGCAGGGAAACTCCTGCAGGGCATCTTCAGCGCACAGTGAGCTTTACAATTCTGAAACACACATTGCTGTCACTCCTCCTTTTCTTGCCTGAAAGACCAATTGATTCCAACATCTCTGTGCCCACTCTCTGCTGAGCAGCAACAGAGAGAGTAGAGCAGGAATGTTTAGACTGGGCTAAAACAGCAGAAGAGCCTTGCAAAAAAGCTCCTCCTGATCATGTTTAGCACACAGTGAGCTTTAAACTGTGACACAAACATTGCTGTCACTCTTCACTCTTTCTCCTAAAAGACCATTTCAATCCCAGAACTCCGTTGCCAGCACTCTGCTGAGCAGCAGAGTGAGCAGGGATGTCTGCAATCTGTAAGGCAGTGGAAGAGACAGGCCTGAAGGCTGCTCTTGTGCTTCTTCAACACACTGAGCTTTACAACTGTGACACACACACTGTTGTCACTCCTCATTGTAGCTCCTAAAAGTGCATTTGAATCCAGCGTTTCTGGTCTCCACTCTCGTTTCAAGAGCAGCAGAGGCAGGTGAGCACGAGCGCTTGGAATCCGCTCCCAGTTCCGAAGGGCAGGGAGGGAAAGTCCTTGCAGATCATCTTCAGCGCACAGTGAGCTTTGCAACTCTGAAACACACATTGCTGTCACTCCTCACTTTATCTCCTAAAAGTGCATTTCAAGCCAACGTTTCTGGTGCGCTCTCTCGCTTCGAGAGCAGTTGTGACAGGGGAGGACGAGCGCTTGGATTCTAATTTCACAGCCGAAGGGCCAGCATGGAAACTACTGCTGGGCATCTTCAGCACACATTGAGATTCACAACTCTGAAACACATATTGCTGTCACCTCTCACTTTCCTACCTGAAAGTCCAATTGAATAATACATCTCCTGTGCTTGCTCTTTGTGAGCAGTAGCAGAATATAGCACTTACGTTTGGACTCTGCTGAAACAGCAGAAGAGACAGTCCAGAAAGTTCCCACTGATCATCTTCAGCACACAGTGAGCTTTGCAACTCTGCAACACACATTGCTGTCTCTTCTTTTCCTGCCTGAAAGACCAATTGATTCCAACACCTCTGTGCCCGCTCTCTGCTGAGCAGCAACAGAGAGAGTAGAGCAGGAATGTTTAGCCTGGGCTAAAACAGCAGAAGAGCCTTGCAAAAAATCTCCTGCTTGATCATGTTTTGCACACAGTGAGCTTTAAACTGTGACACAAACATTGCTGTCACTCCTCACTTTATCTCCTAAAAGTGCATTTGAATCCAAAGTTTCTGGTGCGCTCTCACGTTTCGAGAGGAGTTGTGACAGGGGAGGAGCAGCGCTTGGACTCTAATCCCACAGACGAAGGGCCAGCAGGGAAACTCCTGCAGGGCATCTTCAGCGCACAGTGAGCTTTACAATTCTGAAACACACATTGCTGTCACTCCTCCTTTTCTTGCCTGAAAGACCAATTGATTCCAACATCTCTGTGCCCACTCTCTGCTGAGCAGAAACAGAGAGAGTAGAGCAGGAATGTTTAGACTGGGCTAAAACAGCAGAAGAGCCTTGCAAAAAATCTCCTGCTCGATCATGTTTTGCACACAGTGAGCTTTAAACTGTGACACAAACATTGCTGTCACTCCTCACTTCATCTCCTAATAATCCGTTTGAATCCATGGTCTCTCCCGCCCTCTCTCGTTTGAACAGCAGCAGTGACAGGTGAACACGATCTCTTGGCCTCTGCTCCCACAGCCGAAGAGCCCGGAGTGAAAGCTCCGGCAGGGCATCTTCAGCACGCAGTCAGCTTTGCAACTGTGACACATATATTGCTCTCGCTCCGCACTTTCCTACCTCAAAGTCCAATTGAATCCAAAATCTCTGTGCCCTTTCTCTGCTGGGCAGAAGCAGAGAGAGTAGAGCAGGAACCTTTAGCCAATGCTAAAAGAGCAGAAGAGACAGTCCAGAAAGTTCCCACTGATCATCTTCAGCGCACAGCGAGCTTTGCAACTCTGCAACACACATTGCTGTCACTCCTCCCTTTTTGCCTGAAAGACCAGCTGAATCCACCATCTCTGTGCCCGCTCTCTGCTGAGCAGCAACAGAGAGAGTAGAGCAGGAATTTTTAGACCTGCCTAAAACAGCAGAAGAGCCTTGCAAAAAATCTCCTGCTTGATCATGTTTTGCACACAGTGAGCTTTAAACTGTGACACAAACATTGCTGTCACTCCTCACTTTATCTCCTAAAAGTGCATTTGAATCCAAAGTTTCTGGTGCGCTCTCACGTTTCGAGAGGAGTTGTGACAGGGGAGGAGCAGCGCTTGGACTCTAATCCCACAGACGAAGGGCCAGCAGGGAAACTCCTGCAGGGCATCTTCAGCACACAGTGAGCTTTGCAATTCTGCAACACACATTGCTGTAACTCCTTTTCCTGCCTGGAAGACCAATTGATTCCAACATCTCTGTGCCCACTCTCTGCTGAGCAGCAACAGAGGGAAGGAATGTTTAGATTGGGCTAAAACAGCAGAAGAGCCTTGCAAAAAAGCTCCTCCTGATCATGTTTAGCACACAGTGAGCTTTAAACTGTGACACAAACATTGCTGTCACTCTTCACTCTTTCTCCTAAAAGACCATTTCAATCCAAGAACTCCGTTGCCAGCACTCTGCTGAGCAGCAGAGTGAGCAGGAATGTCTGCAATCTGTAAGGCAGTGGAAGAGACAGGCCTGAAGGCTGCTCTTGTGCTTCTTCAACACACTGAGCTTTACAACTGTGACACACACACTGTTGTCACTCCTCATTGTAGCTCCTAAAAGTGCATTTGAATCCAGCGTTTCTGGTCTCCACTCTCGTTTCAAGAGCAGCAGAGGAAGGTGAGCACGAGCGCTTGGAATCCGTTCCCAGTTCCGAAGGGCAGGGAGGGAAAGTCCTTGCAGATCATCTTCAGCGCACAGTGAGCTTTGCAACTCTGAAACACACATTGCTGTCACTCCTCACTTCATCTCCTAATAATCCGTTTGAATCCATGGTCTCTCCCGCCCTCTCTCGTTTGAACAGCAGCAGTGACAGGTGAACACGATCTCTTGGCCTCTGCTCCCACAGCCGAAGAGCCCGGAGTGAAAGCTCCGGCAGGGCATCTTCAGCACGCAGTCAGCTTTGCAACTGTGACACATATATTGCTCTCGCTCCGCACTTTCCTACCTCAAAGTCCAATTGAATCCAAAATCTCTGTGCCCTTTCTCTGCTGGGCAGAAGCAGAGAGAGTAGAGCAGGAACCTTTAGCCAATGCTAAAAGAGCAGAAGAGACAGTCCAGAAAGTTCCCACTGATCATCTTCAGCGCACAGCGAGCTTTGCAACTCTGCAACACACATTGCTGTCACTCCTCCCTTTTTGCCTGAAAGACCAGCTGAATCCACCATCTCTGTGCCCGCTCTCTGCTGAGCAGCAACAGAGAGAGTAGAGCAGGAATTTTTAGACCTGCCTAAAACAGCAGAAGAGCCTTGAAAAAAATCTCCTGCTTGATCATGTTTTGCACACAGTGAGCTTTAAACTGTGACACAAACATTGCTGTCACTCCTCACTTTATCTCCTAAAAGTGCATTTGAATCCAAAGTTTCTGGTGCGCTCTCACGTTTCGAGAGGAGTTGTGACAGGGGAGGAGCAGCGCTTGGACTCTAATCCCACAGACGAAGGGCCAGCAGGGAAACTCCTGCAGGGCATCTTCAGCGCACAGTGAGCTTTACAATTCTGAAACACACATTGCTGTCACTCCTCCTTTTCTTGCCTGAAAGACCAATTGATTCCAACATCTCTGTGCCCACTCTCTGCTGAGCAGCAACAGAGAGAGTAGAGCAGGAATGTTTAGACTGGGCTAAAACAGCAGAAGAGCCTTGCAAAAAAGCTCCTCCTGATCATGTTTAGCACACAGTGAGCTTTAAACTGTGACACAAACATTGCTGTCACTCTTCACTCTTTCTCCTAAAAGACCATTTCAATCCCAGAACTCCGTTGCCAGCACTCTGCTGAGCAGCAGAGTGAGCAGGAATGTCTGCAATCTGTAAGGCAGTGGAAGAGACAGGCCTGAAGGCTGCTCTTGTGCTTCTTCAACACACTGAGCTTTACAACTGTGACACACACACTGTTGTCACTCCTCATTGTAGCTCCTAAAAGTGCATTTGAATCCAGCGTTTCTGGTCTCCACTCTCGTTTCAAGAGCAGCAGAGGCAGGTGAGCACGAGCGCTTGGAATCCGCTCCCAGTTCCGAAGGGCAGGGAGGGAAAGTCCTTGCAGATCATCTTCAGCGCACAGTGAGCTTTGCAACTCTGAAACACACATTGCTGTCACTCCTCACTTTATCTCCTAAAAGTGCATTTCAAGCCAACGTTTCTGGTGCGCTCTCTCGCTTCGAGAGCAGTTGTGACAGGGGAGGACGAGCGCTTGGATTCTAATTTCACAGCCGAAGGGCCAGCATGGAAACTACTGCTGGGCATCTTCAGCACACATTGAGATTCACAACTCTGAAACACATATTGCTGTCACCTCTCACTTTCCTACCTGAAAGTCCAATTGAATAATACATCTCCTGTGCTTGCTCTTTGTGAGCAGTAGCAGAATATAGCACTTACGTTTGGACTCTGCTGAAACAGCAGAAGAGACAGTCCAGAAAGTTCCCACTGATCATCTTCAGCACACAGTGAGCTTTGCAACTCTGCAACACACATTGCTGTCTCTTCTTTTCCTGCCTGAAAGACCAATTGATTCCAACACCTCTGTGCCCGCTCTCTGCTGAGCAGCAACAGAGAGAGTAGAGCAGGAATGTTTAGCCTGGGCTAAAACAGCAGAAGAGCCTTGCAAAAAATCTCCTGCTTGATCATGTTTTGCACACAGTGAGCTTTAAACTGTGACACAAACATTGCTGTCACTCCTCACTTTATCTCCTAAAAGTGCATTTGAATCCAAAGTTTCTGGTGCGCTCTCACGTTTCGAGAGGAGTTCTGACAGGGGAGGAGCAGCGCTTGGACTCTAATCCCACAGACGAAGGGCCAGCAGGGAAACTCCTGCAGGGCATCTTCAGCGCACAGTGAGCTTTACAATTCTGAAACACACATTGCTGTCACTCCTCCTTTTCTTGCCTGAAAGACCAATTGATTCCAACATCTCTGTGCCCACTCTCTGCTGAGCAGAAACAGAGAGAGTAGAGCAGGAATGTTTAGACTGGGCTAAAACAGCAGAAGAGCCTTGCAAAAAATCTCCTGCTTGATCATGTTTTGCACACAGTGAGCTTTAAACTGTGACACAAACATTGCTGTCACTCCTCACTTTATCTCCTAAAAGTGCATTTGAATCCAAAGTTTCTGGTGCGCTCTCTCCTTTGGAGAGGAGTTGTGACAGGGGAGGAGCAGCGCTTGGACTCTAATCCCACAGACGAAGGGCCAGCAGGGAAACTCCTGCAGGGCATCTTCAGCACACAGTGAGCTTTACAATTCTGCAACACACATTGCTGTCACTCCTCCTTTTCTTGCCTGAAAGTCCAATTGATTCCAACATCACTGTGCCCACTCTCTGCTGAGCAGCAACAGAGAGAGTAGAGCAGGAATGTTTAGACTGGGCTAAAACAGCAGAAGAGCCTTGCAAAAAAGCTCCTCCTGATCATGTTTAGCACACAGTGAGCTTTAAACTGTGACACAATCATTGCTGTCACTCTTCACTCTTTCTCCTAAAAGACCATTTCAATCCAAGAACTCCGTTGCCAGCACTCTGCTGAGCAGCAGAGTGAGCAGGAATGTCTGCAATCTGTAAGGCAGTGGAAGAGACAGGCCTGAAGGCTGCTCTTGTGCTTCTTCAACACACTGAGCTTTACAACTGTGACACACACACTGTTGTCACTCCTCATTGTAGCTCCTAAAAGTGCATTTGAATCCAGCGTTTCTGGTCTCCACTCTCGTTTCCAGTGCAGCAGAGGCAGGTGAGCACGAGCGCTTGGAATCCGCTCCCAGTTCCGAAGGGCAGGGAGGGAAAGTCCTTGCAGATCATCTTCAGCGCACAGTGAGCTTTGCAACTCTGAAACACACATTGCTGTCACTCCTCACTTTATCTCCTAAAAGTGCATTTCAAGCCAACGTTTCTGGTGCGCTCTCTCGCTTCGAGAGCAGTTCTGACAGGGGAGGACGAGCGCTTGGATTCTAATTTCACAGCCGAAGGGCCAGCATGGAAACTACTGCTGGGCATCTTCAGCACACATTGAGATTCGCAACTCTGAAACACATATTGCTGTCTCCTCTCACTTTCCTACCTGAAAGTCCAATTGAATAATACATCTCCTGTGCTTGCTCTTTGTGAGCAGTAGCAGAATATAGCACTTACGTTTGGACTCTGCTGAAACAGCAGAAGAGACAGTCCAGAAAGTTCCCACTGATCATCTTCAGCACACAGTGAGCTTTGCAACTCTGCAACACACATTGCTGTCTCTTCTTTTCCTGCCTGAAAGACCAGCTGAATCCACCATCTCTGTGCCCGCTCTCTGCTGAGCAGCAACAGAGAGAGTAGAGCAGTAATGTTTAGCCTGGGCTAAAACAGCAGAAGAGCCTTGCAAAAAATCTCCTGCTTGATCATGTTTTGCACACAGTGAGCTTTAAACTGTGACACAAGGATTGCTGTCACTCCTCACTTTATCTCCTAAAAGTGCATTTGAATCCAAAGTTTCTGGTGCGCTCTCTCGTTTCGAGAGGAGTTGTGACAGGGGAGGAGCAGCGCTTGGACTCTAATCCCACAGACGAAGGGCCAGCAGGGAAACTCCTGCAGGGCATCTTCAGCGCACAGTGAGCTTTACAATTCTGAAACACACATTGCTGTCACTCCTCCTTTTCTTGCCTGAAAGACCAATTGATTCCAACATCTCTGTGCCCACTCTCTGCTGAGCAGCAACAGAGAGAGTAGAGCAGGAATGTTTAGACTGGGCTAAAACAGCAGAAGAGCCTTGCAAAAAAGCTCCTCCTGATCATGTTTAGCACACAGTGAGCTTTAAACTGTGACACAAACATTGCTGTCACTCTTCACTCTTTCTCCTAAAAGACCATTTCAATCCCAGAACTCCGTTGCCAGCACTCTGCTGAGCAGCAGAGTGAGCAGGGATGTCTGCAATCTGTAAGGCAGTGGAAGAGACAGGCCTGAAGGCTGCTCTTGTGCTTCTTCAACACACTGAGCTTTACAACTGTGACACACACACTGTTGTCACTCCTCATAGTAGCTCCTAAAAGTGCATTTGAATCCAGCGTTTCTTGTCTCCACTCTCGTTTCCAGTGCACCAGAGGCAGGTGAGCACGAGCGCTTGGAATCCGCTCCCAGTTCCGAAGGGCAGGGAGGGAAAGTCCTTGCAGATCATCTTCAGCGCACAGTGAGCTTTGCAACTCTGAAACACACATTGCTGTCACTCCTCACTTTATCTCCTAAAAGTGCATTTCAAGCCAACGTTTCTGGTGCGCTCTCTCGCTTCGAGAGCAGTTGTGACAGGGGAGGACGAGCGCTTGGATTCTAATTTCACAGCCGAAGGGCCAGCATGGAAACTACTGCTGGGCATCTTCAGCACACATTGAGATTCACAACTCTGAAACACATATTGCTGTCACCTCTCACTTTCCTACCTGAAAGTCCAATTGAATAATACATCTCCTGTGCTTGCTCTTTGTGAGCAGTAGCAGAATATAGCACTTACGTTTGGACTCTGCTGAAACAGCAGAAGAGACAGTCCAGAAAGTTCCCACTGATCATCTTCAGCACACAGTGAGCTTTGCAACTCTGCAACACACATTGCTGTCTCTTCTTTTCCTGCCTGAAAGACCAGCTGAATCCACCATCTCTGCGCCCGCTCTCTGCTGAGCAGCAACAGAGAGAGTAGAGCAGGAATGTTTTGCCTGGGCTAAATCAGCAGAAGAGCCTTGCAAAAAATCTCCTGCTTGATCATGTTTTGCACACAGTGAGCTTTAAACTGTGACACAAACATTGCTGTCACTCCTCACTTTATCTCCTAAAAGTGCATTTGAATCCAAAGTTTCTGGTGCGCTCTCACGTTTCGAGAGGAGTTGTGACAGGGGAGGAGCAGCGCTTGGACTCTAATCCCACAGACGAAGGGCCAGCAGGGAAACTCCTGCAGGGCATCTTCAGCACACAGTGAGCTTTGCAATTCTGCAACACACATTGCTGTAACTCCTTTTCCTGCCTGGAAGACCAATTGATTCCAACATCTCTGTGCCCACTCTCTGCTGAGCAGCAACAGAGAGAGTAGAGCAGGAATGTTTAGACTGGGCTAAAACAGCAGAAGAGCCTTGCAAAAAAGCTCCTCCTGATCATGTTTAGCACACAGTGAGCTTTAAACTGTGACACAAACATTGCTGTCACTCTTCACTCTTTCTCCTAAAAGACCATTTCAATCCAAGAACTCCGTTGCCAGCACTCTGCTGAGCAGCAGAGTGAGCAGGAATGTCTGCAATCTGTAAGGCAGTGGAAGAGACAGGCCTGAAGGCTGCTCTTGTGCTTCTTCAACACACTGAGCTTTACAACTGTGACACACACACTGTTGTCACTCCTCATTGTAGCTCCTAAAAGTGCATTTGAATCCAGCGTTTCTGGTCTCCACTCTCGTTTCAAGAGTAGCAGAGGAAGGTGAGCACGAGCGCTTGGAATCCGCTCCCAGTTCCGAAGGGCAGGGAGGGAAAGTCCTTGCAGATCATCTTCAGCGCACAGTGAGCTTTGCAACTCTGAAACACACATTGCTGTCACTCCTCACTTCATCTCCTAATAATCCGTTTGAATCCATGGTCTCTCCCGCCCTCTCTCGTTTGAACAGCAGCAGTGACAGGTGAACACGATCTCTTGGCCTCTGCTCCCACAGCCGAAGAGCCCGGAGTGAAAGCTCCGGCAGGGCATCTTCAGCACGCAGTCAGCTTTGCAACTGTGACACATATATTGCTCTCGCTCCGCACTTTCCTACCTCAAAGTCCAATTGAATAAAAAATCTCTGTGCCCTTTCTCTACTGGGCAGACGCAGAGAGAGTAGAGCAGGAACCTTTAGCCAATGCTAAAAGAGCAGAAGAGACAGTCCAGAAAGTTCCCACTGATCATCTTCAGCGCACAGCGAGCTTTGCAACTCTGCAACACACATTGCTGTCACTCCTCCCTTTTTGCCTGAAAGACCAGCTGAATCCACCATCTCTGTGCCCGCTCTCTGCTGAGCAGCAACAGAGAGAGTAGAGCAGGAATTTTTAGACCTGCCTAAAACAGCAGAAGAGCCTTGAAAAAAATCTCCTGCTTGATCATGTTTTGCACACAGTGAGCTTTAAACTGTGACACAAACATTGCTGTCACTCCTCACTTTATCTCCTAAAAGTGCATTTGAATCCAAAGTTTCTGGTGCGCTCTCTCGTTTGGAGAGGAGTTGTGACAGGGGACGAGCAGCGCTTGGACTCTAATCCCACAGCCGAAGGGCCAGCATGGAAACTACTGCTGGGCATCTTCAGCACACATTGAGATTCACAACTCTGAAACACATATTGCTGTCACCTCTCACTTTCCTACCTAAAAGTCCAATTGAATAATACATCTCCTGTGCTTGCTCTTTGTGAGCAGTAGCAGAATATAGCACTTACGTTTGGACTCTGCTGAAACAGCAGAAGAGACAGTCCAGAAAGTTCCCACTGATCATCTTCAGCACACAGTGAGCTTTGCAACTCTGCAACACACATTGCTGTCTCTTCTTTTCCTGCCTGAAAGACCAGCTGAATCCACCATCTCTGTGCCCGCTCTCTGCTGAGCAGCAACAGAGAGAGTAGAGCAGGAATGTTTTGCCTGGGCTAAATCAGCAGAAGAGCCTTGCAAAAAATCTCCTGCTTGATCATGTTTTGCACACAGTGAGCTTTAAACTGTGACACAAACATTGCTGTCACTCCTCACTTTATCTCCTAAAAGTGCATTTGAATCCAAAGTTTCTGGTGCGCTCTCACGTTTCGAGAGGAGTTGTGACAGGGGAGGAGCAGCGCTTGGACTCTAATCCCACAGACGAAGGGCCAGCAGGGAAACTCCTGCAGGGCATCTTCAGCACACAGTGAGCTTTACAATTCTGCAACACACATTGCTGTCACTCCTCCTTTTCTTGCCTGAAAGACCAATTGATTCCAACATCACTGTGCCCACTCTCTGCTGAGCAGCAACAGAGAGAAGGAATGTTTAGATTGGGCTAAAACAGCAGAAGAGCCTTGCAAAAAAGCTCCTCCTGATCATGTTTAGCACACAGTGAGCTTTAAACTGTGACACAAACATTGCTGTCACTCTTCACTCTTTCTCCTAAAAGACCATTTCAATCCAAGAACTCCGTTGCCAGCACTCTGCTGAGCAGCAGAGTGAGCAGGAATGTCTGCAATCTGTAAGGCAGTGGAAGAGACAGGCCTGAAGGCTGCTCTTGTGCTTCTTAAACACACTGAGCTTTACAACTGTGACACACACACTGTTGTCACTCCTCATTGTAGCTCCTAAAAGTGCATTTGAATCCAGCGTTTCTGGTCTCCACTCTCGTTTCAAGAGCAGCAGAGGAAGGTGAGCACGAGCGCTTGGAATCCGCTCCCAGTTCCGAAGGGCAGGGAGGGAAAGTCCTTGCAGATCATCTTCAGCGCACAGTGAGCTTTGCAACTCTGAAACACACATTGCTGTCACTCCTCACTTCATCTCCTAATAATCCGTTTGAATCCATGGTCTCTCCCGCCCTCTCTCGTTTGAACAGCAGCAGTGACAGGTGAACACGATCTCTTGGCCTCTGCTCCCACAGCCGAAGAGCCCGGAGTGAAAGCTCCGGCAGGGCATCTTCAGCACGCAGTCAGCTTTGCAACTGTGACACATATATTGCTCTCGCTCCGCACTTTCCTACCTCAAAGTCCAATTGAATCCAAAATCTCTGTGCCCTTTCTCTGCTGGGCAGAAGCAGAGTAGAGCAGGAACCTTTAGCCAATGCTAAAAGAGCAGAAGAGACAGTCCAGAAAGTTCCCACTGATCATCTTCAGCGCACAGCGAGCTTTGCAACTCTGCAACACACATTGCTGTCACTCCTCCCTTTTTGCCTGAAAGACCAGCTGAATCCACCATCTCTGTGCCCGCTCTCTGCTGAGCAGCAACAGAGAGAGTAGAGCAGGAATTTTTAGACCTGCCTAAAACAGCAGAAGAGCCTTGAAAAAAATCTCCTGCTTGATCATGTTTTGCACACAGTGAGCTTTAAACTGTGACACAAACATTGCTGTCACTCTTCACTCTTTCTCCTAAAAGACCATTTCAATCCGAGAACTCCGTTGCCAGCACTCTGCTGAGCAGCAGAGTGAGCAGGAATGTCTGCAATCTGTAAGGCAGTGGAAGAGACAGGCCTGAAGGCTGCTCTTGTGCTTCTTCAACACACTGAGCTTTACAACTTTGACACACACACTGTTGTCACTCCTCATTGTAGCTCCTAAAAGTGCATTTGAATCCAGCGTTTCTGGTCTCCACTCTCGTTTCCAGTGCAGCAGAGGCAGGTGAGCACGAGCGCTTGGAATCCGCTCCCAGTTCCGAAGGGCAGGGAGGGAAAGTCCTTGCAGATTATCTTCAGCGCACAGTGAGCTTTGCAACTCTGAAACACACATTGCTGTCACTCCTCACTTTATCTCCAAAAAGTGCATTTCAAGCCAACGTTTCTGGTGCGCTCTCTCGCTTCGAGAGCAGTTGTGACAGGGGAGGACGAGCGCTTGGATTCTAATTTCACAGCCGAAGGGCCAGCATGGAAACTACTGCTGGGCATCTTCAGCACACATTGAGATTCACAACTCTGAAACACATATTGCTGTCACCTCTCACTTTCCTACCTGAACGTCCAATTGAATAATACATCTCCTGTGCTTGCTCTTTGTGAGCAGTAGCAGAATATAGCACTTACGTTTGGACTCTGCTGAAACAGCAGAAGAGACAGTCCAGAAAGTTCCCACTGATCATCTTCAGCACACAGTGAGCTTTGCAACTCTGCAACACACATTGCTGTCTCTTCTTTTCCTGCCTGAAAGACCAATTGATTCCAACACCTCTGTGCCCGCTCTCTGCTGAGCAGCAACAGAGAGAGTAGAGCAGGAATGTTTAGCCTGGGCTAAAACAGCAGAAGAGCCTTGCAAAAAATCTCCTGCTTGATCATGTTTTGCACACAGTGAGCTTTAAACTGTGACACAAACATTGCTGTCACTCCTCACTTTATCTCCTAAAAGTGCATTTGAATCCAAAGTTTCTGGTGCGCTCTCACGTTTCGAGAGGAGTTGTGACAGGGGAGGAGCAGCGCTTGGACTCTAATCCCACAGACGAAGGGCCAGCAGGGAAACTCCTGCAGGGCATCTTCAGCACACAGTGAGCTTTGCAATTCTGCAACACACATTGCTGTCACTCCTCCTTTTCTTGCCTGGAAGACCAATTGATTCCAACATCTCTGTGCCCACTCTCTGCTGAGCAGCAACAGAGAGAAGGAATGTTTAGACTGGGCTAAAACAGCAGAAGAGCCTTGCAAAAAAGCTCCTCCTGATCATGTTTAGCACACAGTGAGCTTTAAACTGTGACACAAACATTGCTGTCACTCTTCACTCTTTCTCCTAAAAGACCATTTCAATCCAAGAACTCCGTTGCCAGCACTCTGCTGAGCAGCAGAGTGAGCAGGAATGTCTGCAATCTGTAAGGCAGTGGAAGAGACAGGCCTGAAGGCTGCTCTTGTGCTTCTTAAACACACTGAGCTTTACAACTGTGACACACACACTGTTGGCACTCCTCATTGTAGCTCCTAAAAGTGCATTTGAATCCAGCGTTTCTGGTCTCCACTCTCGTTTCAAGAGCAGCAGAGGAAGGTGAGCACGAGCGCTTGGAATCCGCTCCCAGTTCCGAAGGGCAGGGAGGGAAAGTCCTTGCAGATCATCTTCAGCGCACAGTGAGCTTTGCAACTCTGAAACACACATTGCTGTCACTCCTCACTTCATCTCCTAATAATCCGTTTGAATCCATGGTCTCTCCCGCCCTCTCTCGTTTGAACAGCAGCAGTGACAGGTGAACACGATCTCTTGGCCTCTGCTCCCACAGCCGAAGAGCCCGGAGTGAAAGCTCCGGCAGGGCATCTTCAGCACGCAGTCAGCTTTGCAACTGTGACACATATATTGCTCTCGCTCCGCACTTTCCTACCTCAAAGTCCAATTGAATCCAAAATCTCTGTGCCCTTTCTCTGCTGGGCAGAAGCAGAGTAGAGCAGGAACCTTTAGCCAATGCTAAAAGAGCAGAAGAGACAGTCCAGAAAGTTCCCACTGATCATCTTCAGCGCACAGCGAGCTTTGCAACTCTGCAACACACATTGCTGTCACTCCTCCCTTTTTGCCTGAAAGACCAGCTGAATCCACCATCTCTGTGCCCGCTCTCTGCTGAGCAGCAACAGAGAGAGTAGAGCAGGAATTTTTAGACCTGCCTAAAACAGCAGAAGAGCCTTGAAAAAAATCTCCTGCTTGATCATGTTTTGCACACAGTGAGCTTTAAACTGTGACACAAACATTGCTGTCACTCTTCACTCTTTCTCCTAAAAGACCATTTCAATCCCAGAACTCCGTTGCCAGCACTCTGCTGAGCAGCAGAGTGAGCAGGAATGTCTGCAATCTGTAAGGCAGTGGAAGAGACAGGCCTGAAGGCTGCTCTTGTGCTTCTTCAACACACTGAGCTTTACAACTTTGACACACACACTGTTGTCACTCCTCATTGTAGCTCCTAAAAGTGCATTTGAATCCAGCGTTTCTGGTCTCCACTCTCGTTTCCAGTGCAGCAGAGGCAGGTGAGCACGAGCGCTTGGAATCCGCTCCCAGTTCCGAAGGGCAGGGAGGGAAAGTCCTTGCAGATTATCTTCAGCGCACAGTGAGCTTTGCAACTCTGAAACACACATTGCTGTCACTCCTCACTTTATCTCCAAAAAGTGCATTTCAAGCCAACGTTTCTGGTGCGCTCTCTCGCTTCGAGAGCAGTTGTGACAGGGGAGGACGAGCGCTTGGATTCTAATTTCACAGCCGAAGGGCCAGCATGGAAACTACTGCTGGGCATCTTCAGCACACATTGAGATTCACAACTCTGAAACACATATTGCTGTCACCTCTCACTTTCCTACCTGAAAGTCCAATTGAATAATACATCTCCTGTGCTTGCTCTTTGTGAGCAGTAGCAGAATATAGCACTTACGTTTGGACTCTGCTGAAACAGCAGAAGAGACAGTCCAGAAAGTTCCCACTGATCATCTTCAGCACACAGTGAGCTTTGCAACTCTGCAACACACATTGCTGTCTCTTCTTTTCCTGCCTGAAAGACCAATTGATTCCAACACCTCTGTGCCCGCTCTCTGCTGAGCAGCAACAGAGAGAGTAGAGCAGGAATGTTTAGCCTGGGCTAAAACAGCAGAAGAGCCTTGCAAAAAATCTCCTGCTTGATCATGTTTTGCACACAGTGAGCTTTAAACTGTGACACAAACATTGCTGTCACTCCTCACTTTATCTCCTAAAAGTGCATTTGAATCCAAAGTTTCTGGTGCGCTCTCTCGTTTCGAGAGGAGTTGTGACAGGGGAGGAGCAGCGCTTGGACTCTAATCCCACAGACGAAGGGCCAGCAGGGAAACTCCTGCAGGGCATCTTCAGCACACAGTGAGCTTTGCAATTCTGCAACACACATTGCTGTCACTCCTCCTTTTCTTGCCTGGAAGACCAATTGATTCCAACATCTCTGTGCCCACTCTCTGCTGAGCAGCAACAGAGAGCAGGAATGTTTAGACTGGGCTAAAACAGCAGAAGAGCCTTGCAAAAAAGCTCCTCCTGATCATGTTTAGCACACAGTGAGCTTTAAACTGTGACACAAACATTGCTGTCACTCTTCACTCTTTCTCCTAAAAGACCATTTCAATCCAAGAACTCCGTTGCCAGCACTCTGCTGAGCAGCAGAGTGAGCAGGAATGTCTGCAATCTGTAAGGCAGTGGAAGAGACAGGCCTGAAGGCTGCTCTTGTGCTTCTTAAACACACTGAGCTTTACAACTGTGACACACACACTGTTGTCACTCCTCATTGTAGCTCCTAAAAGTGCATTTGAATCCAGCGTTTCTGGTCTCCACTCTCGTTTCAAGAGCAGCAGAGGAAGGTGAGCACGAGCGCTTGGAATCCGCTCCCAGTTCCGAAGGGCAGGGAGGGAAAGTCCTTGCAGATCATCTTCAGCGCACAGTGAGCTTTGCAACTCTGAAACACACATTGCTGTCACTCCTCACTTCATCTCCTAATAATCCGTTTGAATCCATGGTCTCTCCCGCCCTCTCTCGTTTGAACAGCAGCAGTGACAGGTGAACACGATCTCTTGGCCTCTGCTCCCACAGCCGAAGAGCCCGGAGTGAAAGCTCCGGCAGGGCATCTTCAGCACGCAGTCAGCTTTGCAACTGTGACACATATATTGCTCTCGCTCCGCACTTTCCTACCTCAAAGTCCAATTGAATCCAAAATCTCTGTGCCCTTTCTCTGCTGGGCAGAAGCAGAGAGAGTAGAGCAGGAACCTTTAGCCAATGCTAAAAGAGCAGAAGAGACAGTCCAGAAAGTTCCCACTGATCATCTTCAGCGCACAGCGAGCTTTGCAACTCTGCAACACACATTGCTGTCACTCCTCCCTTTTTGCCTGAAAGACCAGCTGAATCCACCATCTCTGTGCCCGCTCTCTGCTGAGCAGCAACAGAGAGAGTAGAGCAGGAATTTTTAGACCTGCCTAAAACAGCAGAAGAGCCTTGAAAAAAATCTCCTGCTTGATCATGTTTTGCACACAGTGAGCTTTAAACTGTGACACAAACATTGCTGTCACTCTTCACTCTTTCTCCTAAAAGACCATTTCAATCCGAGAACTCCGTTGCCAGCACTCTGCTGAGCAGCAGAGTGAGCAGGAATGTCTGCAATCTGTAAGGCAGTGGAAGAGACAGGCCTGAAGGCTGCTCTTGTGCTTCTTCAACACACTGAGCTTTACAACTTTGACACACACACTGTTGTCACTCCTCATTGTAGCTCCTAAAAGTGCATTTGAATCCAGCGTTTCTGGTCTCCACTCTCGTTTCCAGTGCAGCAGAGGCAGGTGAGCACGAGCGCTTGGAATCCGCTCCCAGTTCCGAAGGGCAGGGAGGGAAAGTCCTTGCAGATTATCTTCAGCGCACAGTGAGCTTTGCAACTCTGAAACACACATTGCTGTCACTCCTCACTTTATCTCCAAAAAGTGCATTTCAAGCCAACGTTTCTGGTGCGCTCTCTCGCTTCGAGAGCAGTTGTGACAGGGGAGGACGAGCGCTTGGATTCTAATTTCACAGCCGAAGGGCCAGCATGGAAACTACTGCTGGGCATCTTCAGCACACATTGAGATTCACAACTCTGAAACACATATTGCTGTCACCTCTCACTTTCCTACCTGAAAGTCCAATTGAATAATACATCTCCTGTGCTTGCTCTTTGTGAGCAGTAGCAGAATATAGCACTTACGTTTGGACTCTGCTGAAACAGCAGAAGAGACAGTCCAGAAAGTTCCCACTGATCATCTTCAGCACACAGTGAGCTTTGCAACTCTGCAACACACATTGCTGTCTCTTCTTTTCCTGCCTGAAAGACCAATTGATTCCAACACCTCTGTGCCCGCTCTCTGCTGAGCAGCAACAGAGAGAGTAGAGCAGGAATGTTTAGCCTGGGCTAAAACAGCAGAAGAGCCTTGCAAAAAATCTCCTGCTTAATCATGTTTTGCACACAGTGAGCTTTAAACTGTGACACAAACATTGCTGTCACTCCTCACTTTATCTCCTAAAAGTGCATTTGAATCCAAAGTTTCTGGTGCGCTCTCACGTTTCGAGAGGAGTTGTGACAGGGGAGGAGCAGCGCTTGGACTCTAATCCCACAGACGAAGGGCCAGCAGGGAAACTCCTGCAGGGCATCTTCAGCACACAGTGAGCTTTGCAATTCTGCAACACACATTGCTGTCACTCCTCCTTTTCTTGCCTGGAAGACCAATTGATTCCAACATCTCTGTGCCCACTCTCTGCTGAGCAGCAACAGAGAGAAGGAATGTTTAGACTGGGCTAAAACAGCAGAAGAGCCTTGCAAAAAAGCTCCTCCTGATCATGTTTAGCACACAGTGAGCTTTAAACTGTGACACAAACATTGCTGTCACTCTTCACTCTTTCTCCTAAAAGACCATTTCAATCCCAGAACTCCGTTGCCAGCACTCTGCTGAGCAGCAGAGTGAGCAGGGATGTCTGCAATCTGTAAGGCAGTGGAAGAGAGAGGCCTGAAGGCTGCTCTTGTGCTTCTTCAACACACTGAGCTTTACAACTGTGACACACACACTGTTGTCACTCCTCATTGTAGCTCCTAAAAGTGCATTTGAATCCAGCGTTTCTGGTCTCCACTCTCGTTTCAAGAGCAGCAGAGGAAGGTGAGCACGAGCGCTTGGAATCCGCTCCCAGTTCCGAAGGGCAGGGAGGGAAAGTCCTTGCAGATCATCTTCAGCGCACAGTGAGCTTTGCAACTCTGAAACACACATTGCTGTCACTCCTCACTTCATCTCCTAATAATCCGTTTGAATCCATGGTCTCTCCCGCCCTCTCTCGTTTGAACAGCAGCAGTGACAGGTGAACACGATCTCTTGGCCTCTGCTCCCACAGCCGAAGAGCCCGGAGTGAAAGCTCCGGCAGGGCATCTTCAGCACGCAGTCAGCTTTGCAACTGTGACACATATATTGCTCTCGCTCCGCACTTTCCTACCTCAAAGTCCAATTGAATCCAAAATCTCTGTGCCCTTTCTCTGCTGGGCAGAAGCAGAGAGAGTAGAGCAGGAACCTTTAGCCAATGCTAAAAGAGCAGAAGAGACAGTCCAGAAAGTTCCCACTGATCATCTTCAGCGCACAGCGAGCTTTGCAACTCTGCAACACACATTGCTGTCACTCCTCCCTTTTTGCCTGAAAGACCAGCTGAATCCACCATCTCTGTGCCCGCTCTCTGCTGAGCAGCAACAGAGAGAGTAGAGCAGGAATTTTTAGACCTGCCTAAAACAGCAGAAGAGCCTTGAAAAAAATCTCCTGCTTGATCATGTTTTGCACACAGTGAGCTTTAAACTGTGACACAAACATTGCTGTCACTCCTCACTTTATCTCCTAAAAGTGCATTTGAATCCAAAGTTTCTGGTGCGCTCTCTCGTTTGGAGAGGAGTTGTGACAGGGGACGAGCAGCGCTTGGACTCTAATCCCACAGCCGAAGGGCCAGCATGGAAACTACTGCTGGGCATCTTCAGCACACATTGAGATTCGCAACTCTGAAACACATATTGCTGTCACCTCTCACTTTCCTACCTGAAAGTCCAATTGAATAATACATCTCCTGTGCTTGCTCTTTGTGAGCAGTAGCAGAATATAGCACTTACGTTTGGACTCTGCTGAAACAGCAGAAGAGACAGTCCAGAAAGTTCCCACTGATCATCTTCAGCACACAGTGAGCTTTGCAACTCTACAACACACATTGCTGTCTCTTCTTTTCCTGCCTGAAAGACCAGCTGAATCCACCATCTCTGTGCCCGCTCTCTGCTGAGCAGCAACAGAGAGAGTAGAGCAGGAATGTTTAGCCTGGGCTAAAACAGCAGAAGAGCCTTGCAAAAAATCTCCTGCTTGATCATGTTTTGCACACAGTGAGCTTTAAACTGTGACACAAGCATTGCTGTCACTCCTCACTTTATCTCCTAAAAGTGCATTTGAATCCAAAGTTTCTGGTGCGCTCTCTCGTTTCGAGAGGAGTTGTGACAGGGGAGGAGCAGCGCTTGGACTCTAATCCCACAGACGAAGGGCCAGCAGGGAAACTCCTGCAGGGCATCTTCAGCGCACAGTGAGCTTTACAATTCTGAAACACACATTGCTGTCACTCCTCCTTATCTTGCCTGAAAGACCAAATGATTCCAACATCTCTGTGCCCACTCTCTGCTGAGCAGCAACAGAGAGAGTAGAGCAGGAATGTTTAGACTGGGCTAAAACAGCAGAAGAGCCTTGCAAAAAAGCTCCTCCTGATCATGTTTAGCACACAGTGAGCTTTAAACTGTGACACAAACATTGCTGTCACTCTTCACTCTTTCTCCTAAAAGACCATTTCAATCCCAGAACTCCGTTGCCAGCACTCTGCTGAGCAGCAGAGTGAGCAGGAATGTCTGCAATCTGTAAGGCAGTGGAAGAGACAGGCCTGAAGGCTGCTCTTGTGCTTCTTCAACGCAGTGAGCTTTACAACTTTGACACACACACTGTTGTCACTCCTCATTGTAGCTCCTAAAAGTGCATTTGAATCCAGCGTTTCTGGTCTCCACTCTCGTTTCAAGAGCAGCAGAGGAAGGTGAGCACGAGCGCTTGGAATCCGCTCCCAGTTCCGAAGGGCAGGGAGGGAAAGTCCTTACAGATCATCTTCAGCGCACAGTGAGCTTTGCAACTCTGAAACACACATTGCTGTCACTCCTCACTTCATCTCCTAAAAGTGCATTTCAAGCCAACGTTTCTGGTGCGCTCTCTCGCTTCGAGAGCAGTTGTGACAGGGGAGGACGAGCGCTTGGATTCTAATTTCACAGCCGAAGGGCCAGCATGGAAACTACTGCTGGGCATCTTCAGCACACATTGAGATTCACAACTCTGAAACACATATTGCTGTCACCTCTCACTTTCCTACCTAAAAGTCCAATTGAATAATACATCTCCTGTGCTTGCTCTTTGTGAGCAGTAGCAGAATATAGCACTTACGTTTGGACTCTGCTGAAACAGCAGAAGAGACAGTCCAGAAAGTTCCCACTGATCATCTTCAGCACACAGTGAGCTTTGCAACTCTGCAACACACATTGCTGTCTCTTCTTTTCCTGCCTGAAAGACCAGCTGAATCCACCATCTCTGTGCCCGCTCTCTGCTGAGCAGCAACAGAGAGAGTAGAGCAGGAATGTTTTGCCTGGGCTAAATCAGCAGAAGAGCCTTGCAAAAAATCTCCTGCTTGATCATGTTTTGCACACAGTGAGCTTTAAACTGTGACACAAACATTGCTGTCACTCCTCACTTTATCTCCTAAAAGTGCATTTGAATCCAAAGTTTCTGGTGCGCTCTCACGTTTCGAGAGGAGTTGTGACAGGGGAGGAGCAGCGCTTGGACTCTAATCCCACAGACGAAGGGCCAGCAGGGAAACTCCTGCAGGGCATCTTCAGCACACAGTGAGCTTTACAATTCTGCAACACACATTGCTGTCACTCCTCCTTTTCTTGCCTGAAAGACCAATTGATTCCAACATCACTGTGCCCACTCTCTGCTGAGCAGCAACAGAGAGAAGGAATGTTTAGATTGGGCTAAAACAGCAGAAGAGCCTTGCAAAAAAGCTCCTCCTGATCATGTTTAGCACACAGTGAGCTTTAAACTGTGACACAAACATTGCTGTCACTCTTCACTCTTTCTCCTAAAAGACCATTTCAATCCAAGAACTCCGTTGCCAGCACTCTGCTGAGCAGCAGAGTGAGCAGGAATGTCTGCAATCTGTAAGGCAGTGGAAGAGACAGGCCTGAAGGCTGCTCTTGTGCTTCTTAAACACACTGAGCTTTACAACTGTGACACACACACTGTTGTCACTCCTCATTGTAGCTCCTAAAAGTGCATTTGAATCCAGCGTTTCTGGTCTCCACTCTCGTTTCAAGAGCAGCAGAGGAAGGTGAGCACGAGCGCTTGGAATCCGCTCCCAGTTCCGAAGGGCAGGGAGGGAAAGTCCTTGCAGATCATCTTCAGCGCACAGTGAGCTTTGCAACTCTGAAACACACATTGCTGTCACTCCTCACTTCATCTCCTAATAATCCGTTTGAATCCATGGTCTCTCCCGCCCTCTCTCGTTTGAACAGCAGCAGTGACAGGTGAACACGATCTCTTGGCCTCTGCTCCCACAGCCGAAGAGCCCGGAGTGAAAGCTCCGGCAGGGCATCTTCAGCACGCAGTCAGCTTTGCAACTGTGACACATATATTGCTCTCGCTCCGCACTTTCCTACCTCAAAGTCCAATTGAATCCAAAATCTCTGTGCCCTTTCTCTGCTGGGCAGAAGCAGAGTAGAGCAGGAACCTTTAGCCAATGCTAAAAGAGCAGAAGAGACAGTCCAGAAAGTTCCCACTGATCATCTTCAGCGCACAGCGAGCTTTGCAACTCTGCAACACACATTGCTGTCACTCCTCCCTTTTTGCCTGAAAGACCAGCTGAATCCACCATCTCTGTGCCCGCTCTCTGCTGAGCAGCAACAGAGAGAGTAGAGCAGGAATTTTTAGACCTGCCTAAAACAGCAGAAGAGCCTTGAAAAAAATCTCCTGCTTGATCATGTTTTGCACACAGTGAGCTTTAAACTGTGACACAAACATTGCTGTCACTCTTCACTCTTTCTCCTAAAAGACCATTTCAATCCGAGAACTCCGTTGCCAGCACTCTGCTGAGCAGCAGAGTGAGCAGGAATGTCTGCAATCTGTAAGGCAGTGGAAGAGACAGGCCTGAAGGCTGCTCTTGTGCTTCTTCAACACACTGAGCTTTACAACTTTGACACACACACTGTTGTCACTCCTCATTGTAGCTCCTAAAAGTGCATTTGAATCCAGCGTTTCTGGTCTCCACTCTCGTTTCCAGTGCAGCAGAGGCAGGTGAGCACGAGCGCTTGGAATCCGCTCCCAGTTCCGAAGGGCAGGGAGGGAAAGTCCTTGCAGATTATCTTCAGCGCACAGTGAGCTTTGCAACTCTGAAACACACATTGCTGTCACTCCTCACTTTATCTCCAAAAAGTGCATTTCAAGCCAACGTTTCTGGTGCGCTCTCTCGCTTCGAGAGCAGTTGTGACAGGGGAGGACGAGCGCTTGGATTCTAATTTCACAGCCGAAGGGCCAGCATGGAAACTACTGCTGGGCATCTTCAGCACACATTGAGATTCACAACTCTGAAACACATATTGCTGTCACCTCTCACTTTCCTACCTGAAAGTCCAATTGAATAATACATCTCCTGTGCTTGCTCTTTGTGAGCAGTAGCAGAATATAGCACTTACGTTTGGACTCTGCTGAAACAGCAGAAGAGACAGTCCAGAAAGTTCCCACTGATCATCTTCAGCACACAGTGAGCTTTGCAACTCTGCAACACACATTGCTGTCTCTTCTTTTCCTGCCTGAAAGACCAATTGATTCCAACACCTCTGCGCCCGCTCTCTGCTGAGCAGCAACAGAGAGAGTAGAGCAGGAATGTTTAGCCTGGGCTAAAACAGCAGAAGAGCCTTGCAAAAAATCTCCTGCTTAATCATGTTTTGCACACAGTGAGCTTTAAACTGTGACACAAACATTGCTGTCACTCCTCACTTTATCTCCTAAAAGTGCATTTGAATCCAAAGTTTCTGGTGCGCTCTCACGTTTCGAGAGGAGTTGTGACAGGGGAGGAGCAGCGCTTGGACTCTAATCCCACAGACGAAGGGCCAGCAGGGAAACTCCTGCAGGGCATCTTCAGCACACAGTGAGCTTTGCAATTCTGCAACACACATTGCTGTCACTCCTCCTTTTCTTGCCTGGAAGACCAATTGATTCCAACATCTCTGTGCCCACTCTCTGCTGAGCAGCAACAGAGAGAAGGAATGTTTAGACTGGGCTAAAACAGCAGAAGAGCCTTGCAAAAAAGCTCCTCCTGATCATGTTTAGCACACAGTGAGCTTTAAACTGTGACACAAACATTGCTGTCACTCTTCACTCTTTCTCCTAAAAGACCATTTCAATCCAAGAACTCCGTTGCCAGCACTCTGCTGAGCAGCAGAGTGAGCAGGAATGTCTGCAATCTGTAAGGCAGTGGAAGAGACAGGCCTGAAGGCTGCTCTTGTGCTTCTTAAACACACTGAGCTTTACAACTGTGACACACACACTGTTGGCACTCCTCATTGTAGCTCCTAAAAGTGCATTTGAATCCAGCGTTTCTGGTCTCCACTCTCGTTTCAAGAGCAGCAGAGGAAGGTGAGCACGAGCGCTTGGAATCCGCTCCCAGTTCCGAAGGGCAGGGAGGGAAAGTCCTTGCAGATCATCTTCAGCGCACAGTGAGCTTTGCAACTCTGAAACACACATTGCTGTCACTCCTCACTTCATCTCCTAATAATCCGTTTGAATCCATGGTCTCTCCCGCCCTCTCTCGTTTGAACAGCAGCAGTGACAGGTGAACACGATCTCTTGGCCTCTGCTCCCACAGCCGAAGAGCCCGGAGTGAAAGCTCCGGCAGGGCATCTTCAGCACGCAGTCAGCTTTGCAACTGTGACACATATATTGCTCTCGCTCCGCACTTTCCTACCTCAAAGTCCAATTGAATCCAAAATCTCTGTGCCCTTTCTCTGCTGGGCAGAAGCAGAGTAGAGCAGGAACCTTTAGCCAATGCTAAAAGAGCAGAAGAGACAGTCCAGAAAGTTCCCACTGATCATCTTCAGCGCACAGCGAGCTTTGCAACTCTGCAACACACATTGCTGTCACTCCTCCCTTTTTGCCTGAAAGACCAGCTGAATCCACCATCTCTGTGCCCGCTCTCTGCTGAGCAGCAACAGAGAGAGTAGAGCAGGAATTTTTAGACCTGCCTAAAACAGCAGAAGAGCCTTGAAAAAAATCTCCTGCTTGATCATGTTTTGCACACAGTGAGCTTTAAACTGTGACACAAACATTGCTGTCACTCTTCACTCTTTCTCCTAAAAGACCATTTCAATCCCAGAACTCCGTTGCCAGCACTCTGCTGAGCAGCAGAGTGAGCAGGAATGTCTGCAATCTGTAAGGCAGTGGAAGAGACAGGCCTGAAGGCTGCTCTTGTGCTTCTTCAACACACTGAGCTTTACAACTTTGACACACACACTGTTGTCACTCCTCATTGTAGCTCCTAAAAGTGCATTTGAATCCAGCGTTTCTGGTCTCCACTCTCGTTTCCAGTGCAGCAGAGGCAGGTGAGCACGAGCGCTTGGAATCCGCTCCCAGTTCCGAAGGGCAGGGAGGGAAAGTCCTTGCAGATTATCTTCAGCGCACAGTGAGCTTTGCAACTCTGAAACACACATTGCTGTCACTCCTCACTTTATCTCCAAAAAGTGCATTTCAAGCCAACGTTTCTGGTGCGCTCTCTCGCTTCGAGAGCAGTTGTGACAGGGGAGGACGAGCGCTTGGATTCTAATTTCACAGCCGAAGGGCCAGCATGGAAACTACTGCTGGGCATCTTCAGCACACATTGAGATTCACAACTCTGAAACACATATTGCTGTCACCTCTCACTTTCCTACCTGAAAGTCCAATTGAATAATACATCTCCTGTGCTTGCTCTTTGTGAGCAGTAGCAGAATATAGCACTTACGTTTGGACTCTGCTGAAACAGCAGAAGAGACAGTCCAGAAAGTTCCCACTGATCATCTTCAGCACACAGTGAGCTTTGCAACTCTGCAACACACATTGCTGTCTCTTCTTTTCCTGCCTGAAAGACCAATTGATTCCAACACCTCTGTGCCCGCTCTCTGCTGAGCAGCAACAGAGAGAGTAGAGCAGGAATGTTTAGCCTGGGCTAAAACAGCAGAAGAGCCTTGCAAAAAATCTCCTGCTTGATCATGTTTTGCACACAGTGAGCTTTAAACTGTGACACAAACATTGCTGTCACTCCTCACTTTATCTCCTAAAAGTGCATTTGAATCCAAAGTTTCTGGTGCGCTCTCTCGTTTCGAGAGGAGTTGTGACAGGGGAGGAGCAGCGCTTGGACTCTAATCCCACAGACGAAGGGCCAGCAGGGAAACTCCTGCAGGGCATCTTCAGCACACAGTGAGCTTTGCAATTCTGCAACACACATTGCTGTCACTCCTCCTTTTCTTGCCTGGAAGACCAATTGATTCCAACATCTCTGTGCCCACTCTCTGCTGAGCAGCAACAGAGAGAAGGAATGTTTAGACTGGGCTAAAACAGCAGAAGAGCCTTGCAAAAAAGCTCCTCCTGATCATGTTTAGCACACAGTGAGCTTTAAACTGTGACACAAACATTGCTGTCACTCTTCACTCTTTCTCCTAAAAGACCATTTCAATCCAAGAACTCCGTTGCCAGCACTCTGCTGAGCAGCAGAGTGAGCAGGAATGTCTGCAATCTGTAAGGCAGTGGAAGAGACAGGCCTGAAGGCTGCTCTTGTGCTTCTTAAACACACTGAGCTTTACAACTGTGACACACACACTGTTGTCACTCCTCATTGTAGCTCCTAAAAGTGCATTTGAATCCAGCGTTTCTGGTCTCCACTCTCGTTTCAAGAGCAGCAGAGGAAGGTGAGCACGAGCGCTTGGAATCCGCTCCCAGTTCCGAAGGGCAGGGAGGGAAAGTCCTTGCAGATCATCTTCAGCGCACAGTGAGCTTTGCAACTCTGAAACACACATTGCTGTCACTCCTCACTTCATCTCCTAATAATCCGTTTGAATCCATGGTCTCTCCCGCCCTCTCTCGTTTGAACAGCAGCAGTGACAGGTGAACACGATCTCTTGGCCTCTGCTCCCACAGCCGAAGAGCCCGGAGTGAAAGCTCCGGCAGGGCATCTTCAGCACGCAGTCAGCTTTGCAACTGTGACACATATATTGCTCTCGCTCCGCACTTTCCTACCTCAAAGTCCAATTGAATCCAAAATCTCTGTGCCCTTTCTCTGCTGGGCAGAAGCAGAGAGAGTAGAGCAGGAACCTTTAGCCAATGCTAAAAGAGCAGAAGAGACAGTCCAGAAAGTTCCCACTGATCATCTTCAGCGCACAGCGAGCTTTGCAACTCTGCAACACACATTGCTGTCACTCCTCCCTTTTTGCCTGAAAGACCAGCTGAATCCACCATCTCTGTGCCCGCTCTCTGCTGAGCAGCAACAGAGAGAGTAGAGCAGGAATTTTTAGACCTGCCTAAAACAGCAGAAGAGCCTTGAAAAAAATCTCCTGCTTGATCATGTTTTGCACACAGTGAGCTTTAAACTGTGACACAAACATTGCTGTCACTCTTCACTCTTTCTCCTAAAAGACCATTTCAATCCGAGAACTCCGTTGCCAGCACTCTGCTGAGCAGCAGAGTGAGCAGGAATGTCTGCAATCTGTAAGGCAGTGGAAGAGACAGGCCTGAAGGCTGCTCTTGTGCTTCTTCAACACACTGAGCTTTACAACTTTGACACACACACTGTTGTCACTCCTCATTGTAGCTCCTAAAAGTGCATTTGAATCCAGCGTTTCTGGTCTCCACTCTCGTTTCCAGTGCAGCAGAGGCAGGTGAGCACGAGCGCTTGGAATCCGCTCCCAGTTCCGAAGGGCAGGGAGGGAAAGTCCTTGCAGATTATCTTCAGCGCACAGTGAGCTTTGCAACTCTGAAACACACATTGCTGTCACTCCTCACTTTATCTCCAAAAAGTGCATTTCAAGCCAACGTTTCTGGTGCGCTCTCTCGCTTCGAGAGCAGTTGTGACAGGGGAGGACGAGCGCTTGGATTCTAATTTCACAGCCGAAGGGCCAGCATGGAAACTACTGCTGGGCATCTTCAGCACACATTGAGATTCACAACTCTGAAACACATATTGCTGTCACCTCTCACTTTCCTACCTGAAAGTCCAATTGAATAATACATCTCCTGTGCTTGCTCTTTGTGAGCAGTAGCAGAATATAGCACTTACGTTTGGACTCTGCTGAAACAGCAGAAGAGACAGTCCAGAAAGTTCCCACTGATCATCTTCAGCACACAGTGAGCTTTGCAACTCTGCAACACACATTGCTGTCTCTTCTTTTCCTGCCTGAAAGACCAATTGATTCCAACACCTCTGTGCCCGCTCTCTGCTGAGCAGCAACAGAGAGAGTAGAGCAGGAATGTTTAGCCTGGGCTAAAACAGCAGAAGAGCCTTGCAAAAAATCTCCTGCTTAATCATGTTTTGCACACAGTGAGCTTTAAACTGTGACACAAACATTGCTGTCACTCCTCACTTTATCTCCTAAAAGTGCATTTGAATCCAAAGTTTCTGGTGCGCTCTCACGTTTCGAGAGGAGTTGTGACAGGGGAGGAGCAGCGCTTGGACTCTAATCCCACAGACGAAGGGCCAGCAGGGAAACTCCTGCAGGGCATCTTCAGCACACAGTGAGCTTTGCAATTCTGCAACACACATTGCTGTCACTCCTCCTTTTCTTGCCTGGAAGACCAATTGATTCCAACATCTCTGTGCCCACTCTCTGCTGAGCAGCAACAGAGAGAAGGAATGTTTAGACTGGGCTAAAACAGCAGAAGAGCCTTGCAAAAAAGCTCCTCCTGATCATGTTTAGCACACAGTGAGCTTTAAACTGTGACACAAACATTGCTGTCACTCTTCACTCTTTCTCCTAAAAGACCATTTCAATCCAAGAACTCCGTTGCCAGCACTCTGCTGAGCAGCAGAGTGAGCAGGAATGTCTGCAATCTGTAAGGCAGTGGAAGAGACAGGCCTGAAGGCTGCTCTTGTGCTTCTTAAACACACTGAGCTTTACAACTGTGACACACACACTGTTGTCACTCCTCATTGTAGCTCCTAAAAGTGCATTTGAATCCAGCGTTTCTGGTCTCCACTCTCGTTTCAAGAGCAGCAGAGGAAGGTGAGCACGAGCGCTTGGAATCCGCTCCCAGTTCCGAAGGGCAGGGAGGGAAAGTCCTTGCAGATCATCTTCAGCGCACAGTGAGCTTTGCAACTCTGAAACACACATTGCTGTCACTCCTCACTTCATCTCCTAATAATCCGTTTGAATCCATGGTCTCTCCCGCCCTCTCTCGTTTGAACAGCAGCAGTGACAGGTGAACACGATCTCTTGGCCTCTGCTCCCACAGCCGAAGAGCCCGGAGTGAAAGCTCCGGCAGGGCATCTTCAGCACGCAGTCAGCTTTGCAACTGTGACACATATATTGCTCTCGCTCCGCACTTTCCTACCTCAAAGTCCAATTGAATCCAAAATCTCTGTGCCCTTTCTCTGCTGGGCAGAAGCAGAGAGAGTAGAGCAGGAACCTTTAGCCAATGCTAAAAGAGCAGAAGAGACAGTCCAGAAAGTTCCCACTGATCATCTTCAGCGCACAGCGAGCTTTGCAACACTGCAACGCACATTGCTGTCACTCCTCCCTTTTTGCCTGAAAGACCAGCTGAATCCACCATCTCTGTGCCCGCTCTCTGCTGAGCAGCAACAGAGAGAGTAGAGCAGGAATTTTTAGACCTGCCTAAAACAGCAGAAGAGCCTTGAAAAAAATCTCCTGCTTGATCATGTTTTGCACACAGTGAGCTTTAAACTGTGACACAAACATTGCTGTCACTCCTCACTTTATCTCCTAAAAGTGCATTTGAATCCAAAGTTTCTGGTGCGCTCTCTCGTTTCGAGAGGAGTTGTGACAGGGGAGTAGCAGCGCTTGGACTCTAATCCCACAGACGAAGGGCCAGCAGGGAAACGCCAGCAGGGCATCTTCAGCACACAGTGAGCTTTGCAACTCTGCAAAACACATTGCTGTAACTCCTCCTTTTCCTGCCTGGAAGACCTATTGATTCCAACATCTCTGTGCCCACTCTCTGCTGAGCAGCAACAGAGAGAGTAGAGCAGGAATGTTTAGACTGGGCTAAAACAGCAGAAGAGCCTTGCAAAAAAGCTCCTCCTGATCATGTTTAGCACACAGTGAGCTTTAAACTGTGACACAAACATTGCTGTCACTCTTCACTCTTTCTCCTAAAAGACCATTTCAATCCCAGAACTCCGTTGCCAGCACTCTGCTGAGCAGCAGAGTGAGCAGGAATGTCTGCAATCTGTAAGGCAGTGGAAGAGACAGGCCTGAAGGCTGCTCTTGTGCTTCTTCAACACACTGAGCTTTACAACTTTGACACACACACTGTTGTCACTCCTCATTGTAGCTCCTAAAAGTGCATTTGAATCCAGCGTTTCTGGTCTCCACTCTCGTTTCCAGTGCAGCAGAGGCAGGTGAGCACGAGCGCTTGGAATCCGCTCCCAGTTCCGAAGGGCAGGGAGGGAAAGCCCTTGCAGATTATCTTCAGCGCACAGTGAGCTTTGCAACTCTGAAACACACATTGCTGTCACTCCTCACTTTATCTCCTAAAAGTGCATTTCAAGCCAACGTTTCTGGTGCGCTCTCTCGCTTCGAGAGCAGTTGTGACAGGGGAGGACGAGCGCTTGGATTCTAATTTCACAGCCGAAGGGCCAGCATGGAAACTACTGCTGGGCATCTTCAGCACACATTGAGATTCACAAATCTGAAACACATATTGCTGTCACCTCTCACTTTCCTACCTGAAAGTCCAATTGAATAATACATCTCCTGTGCTTGCTCTTTGTGAGCAGTAGCAGAATATAGCACTTACGTTTGGACTCTGCTGAAACAGCAGAAGAGACAGTCCAGAAAGTTCCCACTGATCATCTTCAGCACACAGTGAGCTTTGCAACTCTGCAACACACATTGCTGTCTCTTCTTTTCCTGCCTGAAAGACCAATTGATTCCAACACCTCTGTGCCCGCTCTCTGCTGAGCAGCAACAGAGAGAGTAGAGCAGGAATGTTTAGCCTGGGCTAAAACAGCAGAAGAGCCTTGCAAAAAATCTCCTGCTTGATCATGTTTTGCACACAGTGAGCTTTAAACTGTGACACAAACATTGCTGTCACTCCTCACTTTATCTCCTAAAAGTGCATTTGAATCCAAAGTTTCTGGTGCGCTCTCACGTTTCGAGAGGAGTTGTGACAGGGGAGGAGCAGTGCTTGGACTCTAATCCCACAGACGAAGGGCCAGCAGGGAAACTCCTGCAGGGCATCTTCAGCACACAGCGAGCTTTGCAACTCTGCAACACACATTGCTGTCACTCCTCCCTTTTTGCCTGGAAGACCAATTGATTCCAACATCTCTGTGCCCACTCTCTGCTGAGCAGCAACAGAGAGAAGGAATGTTTAGACTGGGCTAAAACAGCAGAAGAGCCTTGCAAAAAAGCTCCTCCTGATCATGTTTAGCACACAGTGAGCTTTAAACTGTGACACAAACATTGCTGTCACTCTTCACTCTTTCTCCTAAAAGACCATTTCAATCCAAGAACTCCGTTGCCAGCACTCTGCTGAGCAGCAGAGTGAGCAGGAATGTCTGCAATCTGTAAGGCAGTGGAAGAGACAGGCCTGAAGGCTGCTCTTGTGCTTCTTCAACACACTGAGCTTTACAACTGTGACACACACACTGTTGTCACTCCTCATTGTAGCTCCTAAAAGTGCATTTGAATCCAGCGTTTCTGGTCTCCACTCTCGTTTCAAGAGCAGCAGAGGAAGGTGAGCACGAGCGCTTGGAATCCGCTCCCAGTTCCGAAGGGCAGGGAGGGAAAGTCCTTGCAGATCATCTTCAGCGCACAGTGAGCTTTGCAACTCTGAAACACACATTGCTGTCACTCCTCACTTCATCTCCTAATAATCCGTTTGAATCCATGGTCTCTCCCGCCCTCTCTCGTTTGAACAGCAGCAGTGACAGGTGAACACGATCTCTTGGCCTCTGCTCCCACAGCCGAAGAGCCCGGAGTGAAAACTCCGGCAGGGCATCTTCAGCACGCAGTCAGCTTTGCAACTGTGACACATATATTGCTCTCGCTCCGCACTTTCCTACCTCAAAGTCCAATTGAATCCAAAATCTCTGTGCCCTTTCTCTGCTGGGCAGAAGCAGAGAGAGTAGAGCAGGAACTTTTAGCCAATGCTAAAAGAGCAGAAGAGACAGTCCAGAAAGTTCCCACTGATCATCTTCAGCGCACAGCGAGCTTTGCAACTCTGCAACACACATTGCTGTCACTCCTCCCTTTTTGCCTGAAAGACCAGCTGAATCGACCATCTCTGTGCCCGCTCTCTGCTGAGCAGCAACAGAGAGAGTAGAGCAGGAATTTTTAGACCTGCCTAAAACAGCAGAAGAGCCTTGAAAAAAATCTCCTGCTTGATCATGTTTTGCACACAGTGAGCTTTAAACTGTGACACAAACATTGCTGTCACTCCTCACTTTATCTCCTAAAAGTGCATTTGAATCCAAAGTTTCTGGTGCGCTCTCTCGTTTCGAGAGGAGTTGTGACAGGGGAGGAGCAGCGCTTGGACTCTAATCCCACAGACGAAGGGCCAGCAGGGAAACTCCTGCAGGGCATCTTCAGCACACAGTGAGCTTTACAATTCTGCAACACACATTGCTGTCACTCCTCCTTTTCTTGCCTGAAAGTCCAATTGATTCCAACATCACTGCGCCCACTCTCTGCTGAGCAGAAACAGAGAGAGTAGAGCAGGAATGTTTAGACTGGGCTAAAACAGCAGAAGAGCCTTGCAAAAAAGCTCCTCCTGATCATGTTTAGCACACAGTGAGCTTTAAACTGTGTCACAATCATTGCTGTCACTCTTCACTCTTTCTCCTAAAAGACCATTTCAATCCAAGAACTCCGTTGCCAGCACTCTGCTGAGCAGCAGAGTGAGCAGGAATGTCTGCAATCTGTAAGGCAGTGGAAGAGACAGGCCTGAAGGCTGCTCTTGTGCTTCTTCAACACACTGAGCTTTACAACTGTGACACACACACTGTTGTCACTCCTCATTGTAGCTCCTAAAAGTGCATTTGAATCCAGCGTTTCTGGTCTCCACTCTCGTTTCCAGTGCAGCAGAGGCAGGTGAGCACGAGCGCTTGGAATCCGCTCCCAGTTCCGAAGGGCAGGGAGGGAAAGTCCTTGCAGATCATCTTCAGCGCACAGTGAGCTTTGCAACTCTGAAACACACATTGCTGTCACTCCTCACTTTATCTCCTAAAAGTGCATTTCAAGCCAACGTTTCTGGTGCGCTCTCTCGCTTCGAGAGCAGTTGTGACAGGGGAGGACGAGCGCTTGGATTCTAATTTCACAGCCGAAGGGCCAGCATGGAAACTACTGCTGGGCATCTTCAGCACACATTGAGATTCGCAACTCTGAAACACATATTGCTGTCTCCTCTCACTTTCCTACCTGAAAGTCCAACTGTGACTGTCTCTTCTGCTGTTTCAGCAGAGTCCAAACGTAAGTGCTATATTCTGCTACTGCTCACAAAGAGCAAGCACAGGAGATGTATTATTCAATTGGACTTTCAGGTAGGAAAGTGAGAGGTGACAGCAATATGTGTTTCAGAGTTGCGAATCTCAATGTGTGCTGAAGATGCCCAGCAGTAGTTTCCATGCTGGCCCTTCGGCTGTGAAATTAGAATCCAAGCGCTCGTCCTCCCCTGTCACAACTGCTCACGAAGCGAGAGAGCGCACCAGAAACGTTGGCTTGAAATGCACTTTTAGGAGATAAAGTGAGGAGTGACAGCAATGTGTGTTTCAGAGTTGCAAAGCTCACTGTGCGCTGAAGATGATCTGCAAGGACTTTCCCTCCCTGCCCTTCGGAACTGGGAGCGGATTCCAAGCGCTCGTGCTCACCTTCCTCTGCTGCTCTTGAAACGAGAGTGGAGACCAGAAACGCTGGATTCAAATGCACTTTTAGGAGCTACAATGAGGAGTGACAACAGTGTGTGTGTCACAGTTGTAAAGCTCAGTGTGTTGAAGAAGCACAAGAGCAGCCTTCAGGCCTGTCTCTTCCACTGCCTTACAGATTGCAGACATTCCTGCTCACTCTGCTGCTCAGCAGAGTGCTGGCAACGGAGTTCTGGGATTGAAATGGTCTTTTAGGAGAAAGAGTGAAGAGTGACAGCAATGTTTGTGTCACAGTTTAAAGCTCACTGTGTGCTAAACATGATCAGGAGGAGCTTTTTTGCAAGGCTCTTCTGCTGTTTTAGCCCAGTCTAAACATTCCTGCTCTACTCTCTCTGTTGCTGCTCAGCAGAGAGTGGGCACAGAGATGTTGGAATCAATTGGTCTTTCAGGCAAGAAAAGGAGGAGTGACAGCAATGTGTGTTTCAGAATTGTAAAGCTCACTGTGCGCTGAAGATGCCCTGCAGGAGTTTCCCTGCTGGCCCTTCGTCTGTGGGATTAGAGTCCAAGCGCTGCTCCTCCCCTGTCACAACTCCTATCGAAACGAGAGAGCGCACCAGTAACTTTGGATTCAAATGCACTTTTAGGAGATAAAGTGAGGAGTGACAGCAATGTTTGTGTCACAGTTTAAAGCTCACTGTGTGCAAAACATGATCAAGCAGGAGATTTTTTGCAAGGCTCTTCTGCTGTTTTAGCCCAGGCTAAACATTCCTGCTCTACTCTCTCTGTTGCTGCTCAGCAGAGAGCGGGCACAGAGAGGGTGGATTCAGCTGGTCTTTCAGGCAGGAAAAGAAGAGACAGCAATGTGTGTTGCAGAGTTGCAAAGCTCACTGTGTGCTGAAGATGATCAGTGGGAACTTTCTGGACTGTCTCTTCTGCTGTTTCAGCAGAGTCCAAACGTAAGTGCTATATTCTGCTACTGCTCACAAAGAGCAAGCACAGGAGATGTATTATTCAATTGGACTTTCAGGTAGGAAAGTGAGAGGTGACAGCAATATGTGTTTCAGAGTTGCGAATCGCAATGTGTGCTGAAGATGCCCAGCAGTAGTTTCCATGCTGGCCCTTCGGCTGTGAAATTAGAATCCAAGCGCTCGTCCTCCCCTGTCACAACTGCTCTCGAAGCGAGAGAGCGCACCAGAAACGTTGGCTTGAAATGCACTTTTAGGAGATAAAGTGAGGAGTGACAGCAATGTGTGTTTCAGAGTTGCAAAGCTCACTGTGCGCTGAAGATGATCTGCAAGGACTTTCCCTCCCTGCCCTTCGGAACTGGGAGCGGATTCCAAGCGCTCGTGCTCACCTGCCTCTGGTGCACTGGAAACGAGAGTGGAGACCAGAAAAGCTGGATTCAAATGCACTTTTAGGAGCTACAATGAGGAGTGACAACAGTGTGTGTGTCACAGTTGTAAAGCTCAGTGTGTTGAAGAAGCACAAGAGCAGCCTTCAGGCCTGTCTCTTCCACTGCCTTACAGATTGCAGACATTCCTGCTCACTCTGCTGATCAGCAGAGTGCTGGCAACGGAGTTCTGGGATTGAAATGGTCTTTTAGGAGAAAGAGTGAAGAGTGACAGCAATGTTTGTGTCACAGTTTAAAGCTCACTGTGTGCTAAACATGATCAGGAGGAGCTTTTTTGCAAGGCTCTTCTGCTGTTTTAGCCCAGTCTAAACATTCCTGCTCTACTCTCTCTGTTGCTGCTCAGCAGAGAGTGGGCACAGTGATGTTGGAATCAATTGGACTTTCAGGCAAGAAAAGGAGGAGTGACAGCAATGTGTGTTGCAGAATTGTAAAGCTCACTGTGTGCTGAAGATGCCCTGCAGGAGTTTCCCTGCTGGCCCTTCGTCTGTGGGATTAGAGTCCAAGCGCTGCTCCTCCCCTGTCACAAGTCCTCTCGAAACGAGAGAGCGCACCAGAAACTTTGGATTCAAATGCACTTTTAGGAGATAAAGTGAGGAGTGACAGCAATGTTTGTGTCACAGTTTAAAGCTCACTGTGTGCAAAACATGATCAAGCAGGAGATTTTTTTCAAGGCTCTTCTGCTGTTTTAGGCAGGTCTAAAAATTCCTGCTCTACTCTCTCTGTTGCTGCTCAGCAGAGAGCGGGCACAGAGATGGTGGATTCAGCTGGTCTTTCAGGCAAAAAGGGAGGAGTGACAGCAATGTGTGTTGCAGAGTTGCAAAGCTCGCTGTGCGCTGAAGATGATCAGTGGGAACTTTCTGGACTGTCTCTTCTGCTCTTTTAGCATTGGCTAAAGGTTCCTGCTCTACTCTCTCTGCTTCTGCCCAGCAGAGAAAGGGCACAGAGATTTTGGATTCAATTGGACTTTGAGGTAGGAAAGTGCGGAGCGAGAGCAATATATGTGTCACAGTTGCAAAGCTGACTGCGTGCTGAAGATGCCCTGCCGGAGCTTTCACTCCGGGATCTTCGGCTGTGGGAGCAGAGGCCAAGAGATCGTGTTCACCTGTCACTGCTGCTGTTCAAACGAGAGAGGGCGGGAGAGACCATGGATTCAAACGGATTATTAGGAGATGAAGTGAGGAGTGACAGCAATGTGTGTTTCAGAGTTGCAAAGCTCACTGTGCGCTGAAGATGATCTGCAAGGACTTTCCCTCCCTGCCCTTCGGAACTGGGAGCGGATTCCAAGCGCTCGTGCTCACCTTCCTCTGCTGCTCCTGAAACGAGAGTGGAGACCAGAAACGCTGGATTCAAATGCACTTTTAGGAGCTACAATGAGGAGTGACAACAGTGTGTGTGTCACAGTTGTAAAGCTCAGTGTGTTGAAGAAGCACAAGAGCAGCCTTCAGGCCTGTCTCTTCCACTGCCTTACAGATTGCAGACATTCCTGCTCACTCTGCTGCTCAGCAGAGTGCTGGCAACGGAGTTCTGGGATTGAAATGGTCTTTTAGGAGAAAGAGTGAAGAGTGACAGCAATGTTTGTGTCACAGTTTAAAGCTCACTGTGTGCTAAACATGATCAGGAGGAGCTTTTTTGCAAGGCTCTTCTGTTTTAGCCCAGTCTAAACATTCCTGCTCTACTCTCTCTGTTGCTGCTCAGCAGAGAGTGGGCACAGAGATGTTGGAATCAATTGGTCTTTCAGGCAAGAAAAGGAGGAGTGACAGCAATGTGTGTTTCAGAATTGTAAAGCTCACTGTGCGCTGAAGATGCCCTGCAGGAGTTTCCCTGCTGGCCCTTCGTCTGTGGGATTAGAGTCCAAGCGCTGCTCCTCCCCTGTCACAACTCCTCTCGAAACGTGAGAGCGCACCAGAAACTTTGGATTCAAATGCACTTTTAGGAGATAAAGTGAGGAGTGACAGCAATGTTTGTGTCACAGTTTAAAGCTCACTGTGTGCAAAACATGATCAAGCAGGAGATTTTTTGCAAGGCTCTTCTGCTGTTTTAGCCCAGGCTAAACATTCCTGCTCTACTCTCTCTGTTGCTGCTCAGCAGAGAGCGGGCACAGAGAGGGTGGATTCAGCTGGTCTTTCAGGCAGGAAAAGAAGAGACAGCAATGTGTGTTGCAGAGTTGCAAAGCTCACTGTGTGCTGAAGATGATCAGTGGGAACTTTCTGGACTGTCTCTTCTGCTGTTTCAGCAGAGTCCAAACGTAAGTGCTATATTCTGCTACTGCTCACAAAGAGCAAGCACAGGAGATGTATTATTCAATTGGACTTTCAGGTAGGAAAGTGAGAGGTGACAGCAATATGTGTTTCAGAGTTGTGAATCTCAATGTGTGCTGAAGATGCCCAGCAGTAGTTTCCATGCTGGCCCTTCGGCTGTGAAATTAGAATCCAAGCGCTCGTCCTCCCCTGTCACAACTGCTCTCGAAGCGAGAGAGCGCACCAGAAACGTTGGCTTGAAATGCACTTTTAGGAGATAAAGTGAGGAGTGACAGCAATGTTTGTGTCACAGTTTAAAGCTCACTGTGTGCAAAACATGATCAAGCAGGAGATTTTTTTCAAGGCTCTTCTGCTGTTTTAGGCAGGTCTAAAAATTCCTGCTCTACTCTCTCTGTTGCTGCTCAGCAGAGAGCGGGCACAGAGATGGTGGATTCAGCTGGTCTTTCAGGCAAAAAGGGAGGAGTGACAGCAATGTGTGTTGCAGAGTTGCAAAGCTCGCTGTGCGCTGAAGATGATCAGTGGGAACTTTCTGGACTGTCTCTTCTGCTCTTTTAGCATTGGCTAAAGGTTCCTGCTCTACTCTCTCTGCTTCTGCCCAGCAGAGAAAGGGCACAGAGATTTTGGATTCAATTGGACTTTGAGGTAGGAAAGTGCGGAGCGAGAGCAATATATGTGTCACAGTTGCAAAGCTGACTGCGTGCTGAAGATGCCCTGCCGGAGCTTTCACTCCGGGCTCTTCGGCTGTGGGAGCAGAGGCCAAGAGATCGTGTTCACCTGTCACTGCTGCTGTTCAAACGAGAGAGGGCGGGAGAGACCATGGATTCAAACGGATTATTAGGAGATGAAGTGAGGAGTGACAGCAATGTGTGTTTCAGAGTTGCAAAGCTCACTGTGCGCTGAAGATGATCTGCAAGGACTTTCCCTCCCTGCCCTTCGGAACTGGGAGCGGATTCCAAGTGCTCGTGCTCACCTTCCTCTGCTGCTCTTGAAACGAGAGTGGAGACCAGAAACGCTGGATTCAAATGCACTTTTAGGAGCTACAATGAGGAGTGACAACAGTGTGTGTGTCACAGTTGTAAAGCTCAGTGTGTTGAAGAAGCACAAGAGCAGCCTTCAGGCCTGTTTCTTCCACTGCCTTACAGATTGCAGACATTCCTGCTCACTCTGCTGCTCAGCAGAGTGCTGGCAACGGAGTTCTTGGATTGAAATGGTCTTTTAGGAGAAAGAGTGAAGAGTGACAGCAATGTTTGTGTCACAGTTTAAAGCTCACTGTGTGCTAAACATGATCAGGAGGAGCTTTTTTGCAAGGCTCTTCTGCTGTTTTAGCCCAGTCTAAACATTCCTTCTCTCTGTTGATGCTCAGCAGAGAGTGGGCACAGAGATGTTGGAATCAATTGGTCTTCCAGGCAGGAAAAGGAGTTACAGCAATGTGTGTTGCAGAATTGCAAAGCTCACTGTGTGCTGAAGATGCCCTGCAGGAGTTTCCCTGCTGGCCCTTCGTCTGTGGGATTAGAGTCCAAGCGCTGCTCCTCCCCTGTCACAACTCCTATCGAAACGAGAGAGCGCACCAGTAACTTTGGATTCAAATGCACTTTTAGGAGATAAAGTGAGGAGTGACAGCAATGTTTGTGTCACAGTTTAAAGCTCACTGTGTGCAAAACATGATCAAGCAGGAGATTTTTTTCAAGGCTCTTCTGCTGTTTTAGGCAGGTCTAAAAATTCCTGCTCTACTCTCTCTGTTGCTGCTCAGCAGAGAGCGGGCACAGAGATGGTGGATTCAGCTGGTCTTTCAGGCAAAAAGGGAGGAGTGACAGCAATGTGTGTTGCAGAGTTGCAAAGCTCGCTGTGCGCTGAAGATGATCAGTGGGAACTTTCTGGACTGTCTCTTCTGCTCTTTTAGCATTGGCTAAAGGTTCCTGCTCTACTCTCTCTGCTTCTGCCCAGCAGAGAAAGGGCACAGAGATTTTGGATTCAATTGGACTTTGAGGTAGGAAAGTGCGGAGCGAGAGCAATATATGTGTCACAGTTGCAAAGCTGACTGCGTGCTGAAGATGCCCTGCCGGAGCTTTCACTCCGGGCTCTTCGGCTGTGGGAGCAGAGGCCAAGAGATCGTGTTCACCTGTCACTGCTGCTGTTCAAACGAGAGAGGGCGGGAGAGACCATGGATTCAAACGGATTATTAGGAGATGAAGTGAGGAGTGACAGCAATGTGTGTTTCAGAGTTGCAAAGCTCACTGTGCGCTGAAGATGATCTGCAAGGACTTTCCCTCCCTGCCCTTCGGAACTGGGAGCGGATTCCAAGCGCTCGTGCTCACCTTCCTCTGCTGCTCTTGAAACGAGAGTGGAGACCAGAAACGCTGGATTCAAATGCACTTTTAGGAGCTACAATGAGGAGTGACAACAGTGTGTGTGTCACAGTTGTAAAGCTCAGTGTGTTGAAGAAGCACAAGAGCAGCCTTCAGGCCTGTCTCTTCCACTGCCTTACAGATTGCAGACATTCCTGCTCACTCTGCTGCTCAGCAGAGTGCTGGCAACGGAGTTCTTGGATTGAAATGGTCTTTTAGGAGAAAGAGTGAAGAGTGACAGCAATGTTTGTGTCACAGTTTAAAGCTCACTGTGTGCTAAACATGATCAGGAGGAGCTTTTTTGCAAGGCTCTTCTGCTGTTTTAGCCCAGTCTAAACATTCCTGCTCTACTTTCTCTGTTGCTGCTCAGCAGAGAGTGGGCACAGAGGTGTTGGAATCAATTGGTCTTCCAGGCAGGAAAAGGAGTTACAGCAATGTGTGTTGCAGAATTGCAAAGCTCACTGTGTGCTGAAGATGCCCTGCAGGAATTTCCCTGCTGGCCCTTCGTCTCTGTGATTAGAGTCCAAGCGCTGCTCCTCCCCTGTCACAACTCCTCTCGAAACGTGAGAGCGCACCAGAAACTTTGGATTCAAATGCACTTTTAGGAGATAAAGTGAGGAGTGACAGCAATGTTTGTGTCACAGTTTAAAGCTCACTGTGTGCAAAACATGATCAAGCAGGAGATTTTTTGCAAGGCTCTTCTGCTGTTTTAGCCCAGGCTAAACATTCCTGCTCTACTCTCTCTGTTGCTGCTCAGCAGAGAGCGGGCACAGAGGTGTTGGAATCAATTGGTCTTTCAGGCAGGAAAAGAAGAGACAGCAATGTGTGTTGCAGAGTTGCAAAGCTCACTGTGTGCTGAAGATGATCAGTGGGAACTTTCTGGACTGTCTCTTCTGCTGTTTCAGCAGAGTCCAAACGTAAGTGCTATATTCTGCTACTGCTCACAAGAAGCCAGCACAGGAGATGTAGGATTCAATTGGACATTCAGGTAAAAAAGTGAGAGGTGACAGCTATATGTGTTTCAGAGTTGCAAAGCTCACTGTGTGCTGAAGATGCCCAGCAGGAGTTTCCCTGCTGGCCCTTCAGCTGTGGGATTAGAGTCCAAGCGTTTGTCCTCCCCTTTCACAACTCCTCTCGAAATGAGAGAGCGCACCAGAAACGATGGTTTCAAATGCACTTTTAGGAGATAAAGTGAGTGACAGCAATGTTTGTGTCACAGTTTAAAGCTCACTGTGCGCTAAACATGAAAAGCAGGAGCTTTTTTGCAAGGCTCTTCTGCTGTTTTAGCCCAGTCTAAACATTCCTGCCATACTCTCCCCGTTCCTGCTCAATAGAGTGCGGGCACAGAGATGGTGGAATCAATTGGTCTTTCAGGCAGGAAAGGGAGGAGTGACAGCAATGTGTGTTACAGAGTTGCAAAGCTCGCTGTGCGCTGATGATCAATGGGAACTTTCTGGACTGTTTCTTCTGCTGTTTCAGCAGATTCCAAACGTAAGTGCTATATTCTGCTACTGCTCACAAGGAGCCAGCACAGGAGATGTAGGATTCAATTGGACTTTCAGGTAGGAAAGTGAGAGGTGACAGCTATATGTGTTTCAGAGTTGCAAAGCTCACTGTGTGCTGAAGATGCCCAGCAGGAGTTTCCCTGCTGGCCCTTCGGCTGTGGGATTAGAGTCCAAGCGCTCGTCCACCCCTGTCACATCTGCTGTTGAAACGAGAGAGCGCACCAGAAACGATGGTTTCAAATGCACTTTTAGGAGGCTAAGTGAGGAGTGGCAGCAATGTTTGTGTCACAGCTTCAATGCTCACTGTGCGCTAAACATGATCAGCAGGAGCTTTTTTTGCAAGGCTCTTCTGCTGTTTTAGCCCAGTCTAAACATTCCTGCTATACTCTCCCTGTTGCTGCTCAGCAGAGAGTGGGCACAGAGATGGTGGAATCAGTTCGTCTTTCAGGCAGGAAAGGGAGGAGTGACAGCAATGTGTGTTGCAGAGTTGCAAAGCTCGCTGTGCGCTGATGATCAGTGGGAACTTTCTGAACTGTCTCTTCTGCTGTTTCAGCAGATTCCAAACGTAAGTGCTATATTCTGCTACTGCTCACAAGGAGCAAGCACAGGAGATGTAGGATTCAACTGGACTTTCAGGTAGGAAAGTGAGAGGTGACAGCCATGTGTGTTTCAGAGTTGCAAAGCTCACTGTGTGCTGAAGATGCCCAGCAGGAGTTTCCCTGCTGGCCCTTCGGCTGTGGGATTAGAGTCCAAGCGCTCGTCCTCCCCTGTCACAACTCCTCTCGAAACGAGAGAGCACACCAGAAAGAATGGTTTCAAATGCACTTTTAGGAGATAAAGTGAGTGACAGCAATGTTTGTGTCGCAGTTTAAAGGTCACTGTGCGCTAAACATGAAAAGCAGGAGCTTTTTTGCGGGGCTCTTCTGCTGTTTTAGCCCAGTCTAAACATTCCTGCTATACTCTCCCTGATGCTGCTCAATAGAGTGCGGGCACAGTGATGGTGGAATCAATTGGTCTTTCAGGCAAAAAGGGAGGAGTGACAGCAATGTGTGCTGCAGAGTTGAAAAGCTCGCTGTGCGCTGAAGATGATCAGTGGGAACTTTCAGGACTGTCTCTTCTGCTGTTTCAGCAGAGTGCAAACGTAGGTGCTATATTCTGCTACTGCTCACAAGGAGCAAAGCACAGGAGAAGTAGGATTCAATTGGACTTTCAGGTAGGAAAGTGAGAGGTGACAGCCATGTGTGTTTCAGAGTTGCAAAGCTCACTGTGTGCTGAAGATGTCCAGCAGGAGTTTCCCTGCACACCCTTCGGCTGTGGGATTAGAGTCTAAGCTCTCGCCCTCCCCTGTCACATCTGCTCTTGATACGAGAGAGGGCACCAAAAACTATGGACTCAAATGCACTTTTTGGAGATAAAGTGAGGAGTGACAGCAATGTTTGTGTCACAGCTTCAAAACTCACTGTGTGCTAAACATGATCAACAGGAGCTTTTTTGCAAGGCTCTTCTGCTGTTTTAGACCAGTCTAAACATTCCTGCTATAATCTCTCTGTTGCTGCTCAGCAGAGAGCGGGCACAGAGATGGTGGAATCAGTTCGTCTTTCAGGCAGGAAAGGGAGGAGTGACAGCAATGTGTGTTGCAGAGTTGCAAAGCTCGCTGTGCGCTGATGATCAGTGGGAACTTTCTGGACTGTCTCTTCTGCTGTTTCAGCAGATTCCAAACGTAAGTGTTATATTCTGCTACTGCTCACAAGAAGCCAGCACAGGAGATGTAGGATTCAATTGGACATTCAGGTAAAAAAGTGAGAGGTGACAGCTATATGTGTTTCAGAGTTGCAAAGCTCACTGTGTGCTGAAGATGCCCAGCAGGAGTTTCCCTGCTGGCCCTTCAGCTGTGGGATTAGAGTCCAAGCGCTTGTCCTCCCCTGTCACAACTCCTCTCGAAATGAGAGAGCGCACCAGAAACGATGGTTTCAAATGCACTTTTAGGAGATAAAGTGAGGAGTGACAGCAATGTTTGTGTCACAGTTTCAAAGCTCACTGTGTGCTAAACATGATTAGCAGGAGCTATTTTGCAAGGCTCTTCTGCTGTTTTAGCCCAGGCTAAACATTCCTGCTCTACTCTCTCTGTTGCTGCTCAGCAGAGAGTGGGCACAGAGATGTTGGAATCAATTGGTCTTTCAGGCAAAAAGGGAGGAGTGACAGCAATGTGTGTTGCAGAGTTGCAAAGCTCGCTGTGCGCTGAAGATGATCAGTGGGAACTTTCTGGACTGTCTCTTCTGCTCTTTTAGCATTGGCTAAAGGTTCCTGCTCTACTCTCTCTGCTTCTGCCCAGCAGAGAAAGGGCACAGAGATTTTGGATTCAATTGGACTTTGAGGTAGGAAAGTGCGGAGCGAGAGCAATATATGTGTCACAGTTGCAAAGCTGACTGCGTGCTGAAGATGCCCTGCCGGAGATTTCACTCCGGGCTCTTCGGCTCTGGGAGCAGAGGCCAAGAGATCGTGTTCACCTGTCACTGCTGCTGTTCAAACGAGAGAGGGCGGGAGAGACCATGGATTCAAACGGATTATTAGGAGATGAAGTGAGGAGTGACAGCAATGTGTGTTTCAGAGTTGCAAAGCTCACTGTGCGCTGAAGATGATCTGCAAGGACTTTCCCTCCCTGCCCTTCGGAACTGGGAGCGGATTCCAAGCGCTCGTGCTCACCTTCCTCTGCTGCTCTTGAAACGAGAGTGGAGACCAGAAACGCTGGATTCAAATGCACTTTTAGGAGCTACAATGAGGAGTGACAACAGTGTGTGTGTCACAGTTGTAAAGCTCAGTGTGTTGAAGAAGCACAAGAGCAGCCTTCAGGCCTGTTTCTTCCACTGCCTTACAGATTGCAGACATTCCTGCTCACTCTGCTGCTCAGCAGAGTGCTGGCAACGGAGTTCTTGGATTGAAATGGTCTTTTAGGAGAAAGAGTGAAGAGTGACAGCAATGTTTGTGTCACAGTTTAAAGCTCACTGTGTGCTAAACATGATCAGGAGGAGCTTTTTTGCAAGGCTCTTCTGCTGTTTTAGCCCAGTCTAAACATTCCTTCTCTCTGTTGCTGCTCAGCAGAGAGTGGGCACAGAGATGTTGGAATCAATTGGTCTTCCAGGCACGAAAAGGAGTTACAGCAATGTGTGTTGCAGAATTGCAAAGCTCACTGTGTGCTGAAGATGCCCTGCAGGAGTTTCCCTGCTGGCCCTTCGTCTGTGGGATTAGAGTCCAAGCGCTGCTCCTCCCCTGTCACAACTCCTCTCGAAACGTGAGAGCGCACCAGAAACTTTGGATTCAAATGCACTTTTAGGAGATAAAGTGAGGAGTGACAGCAATGTTTGTGTCACAGTTTAAAGCTCACTGTGTGCAAAACATGATCAAGCAGGAGATTTTTTGCAAGGCTCTTCTGCTGTTTTAGCCCAGGCTAAACATTCCTGCTCTACTCTCTCTGTTGCTGCTCAGCAGAGAGCGGGCACAGAGGTGTTGGAATCAATTGGTCTTTCAGGCAGGAAAAGAAGAGACAGCAATGTGTGTTGCAGAGTTGCAAAGCTCACTGTGCGCTGAAGATGATCTGCAAGGACTTTCCCGCCCTGCCCTTCGGAACTGGGAGCGGATTCCAAGCGCTCGTGCTCACCTGCCTCTGCTGCACTGGAAACGAGAGTGGAGACCAGAAACGCTGGATTCAAATGCACTTTTAGGAGCTACAATGAGGAGTGACAACAGTGTGTGTGTCACAGTTGTAAAGCTCAGTGTGTTGAAGAAGCACAAGAGCAGCCTTCAGGCCTGTCTCTTCCACTGCCTTACAGATTGCAGACATCCCTGCTCACTCTGCTGATCAGCAGAGTGCTGACAACGGAGTTCTTGGATTGAAATGGTCTTTTAGGAGAAAGAGTGAAGAGTGACAGCAATGTTTGTGTCACAGTTTAAAGCTCACTGTGTGCTAAACATGATCAGGAGGAGCTTTTTTGCAAGGCTCTTCTGCTGTTTTAGCCCAGTCTAAACATTCCTGCTCTACTCTCTCTGTTGCTGCTCAGCAGAGAGTGGGCACAGAGATGTTGGAATCAATTGGTCTTTCAGGCAAGAAAAGGAGGAGTGACAGCAATGTGTGTTGCAGAATTGTAAAGCTCACTGTGTGCTGAAGATGCCCTGCAGGAGTTTCCCTGCTGGCCCTTCGTCTGTGGGATTAGAGTCCAAGCGCTGCTCCTCCCCTGTCACAACTCCTCTCGAAACGAGAGAGCGTACCAGAAACTTTGGATTCAAATGCACTTTTAGGAGATAAAGTGAGGAGTGACAGCAATGTTTGTGTCACAGTTTAAAGCTCACTGTGTGCAAAACATGATCAAGCAGGAGATTTTTTGCAAGGCTCTTCTGCTGTTTTAGGCAGGTCTAAAAATTCCTGCTCTACTCTCTCTGTTGCTGCTCAGCAGAGAGCGGGCACAGAGATGGTGGATTCAGCTGGTCTTTCAGGCAAAAAGGGAGGAGTGACAGCAATGTGTGTTGCAGAGTTGCAAAGCTCGCTGTGCGCTGAAGATGATCAGTGGGAACTTTCTGGACTGTCTCTTCTGCTCTTTTAGCATTGGCTAAAGGTTCCTGCTCTACTCTCTCTGCTTCTGCCCAGCAGAGAAAGGGCACAGAGATTTTGGATTCAATTGGACTTTGAGGTAGGAAAGTGCGGAGCGAGAGCAATATATGTGTCACAGTTGCAAAGCTGACTGCGTGCTGAAGATGCCCTGCCGGAGCTTTCACTCCGGGCTCTTCGGCTGTGGGAGCAGAGGCCAAGAGATCGTGTTCACCTGTCACTGCTGCTGTTCAAACGAGAGAGGGCGGGAGAGACCATGGATTCAAACGGATTATTAGGAGATGAAGTGAGGAGTGACAGCAATGTGTGTTTCAGAGTTGCAAAGCTCACTGTGCGCTGAAGATGATCTGCAAGGACTTTCCCTCCCTGCCCTTCGGAACTGGGAGCGGATTCCAAGCGCTCGTGCTCACCTTCCTCTGCTGCTCTTGAAACGAGAGTGGAGACCAGAAACGCTGGATTCAAATGCACTTTTAGGAGCTACAATGAGGAGTGACAACAGTGTGTGTGTCACAGTTGTAAAGCTCAGTGTGTTGAAGAAGCACAAGAGCAGCCTTCAGGCCTGTCTCTTCCACTGCCTTACAGATTGCAGACATTCCTGCTCACTCTGCTGCTCAGCAGAGTGCTGGCAACGGAGTTCTGGGATTGAAATGGTCTTTTAGGAGAAAGAGTGAAGAGTGACAGCAATGTTTGTGTCACAGTTTAAAGCTCACTGTGTGCTAAACATGATCAGGAGGAGCTTTTTTGCAAGGCTCTTCTGCTGTTTTAGCCCAGTCTAAACATTCCTGCTCTACTCTCTCTGTTGCTGCTCAGCAGAGAGTGGGCACAGAGATGTTGGAATCAATTGGTCTTTCAGGCAAGAAAAGGAGGAGTGACAGCAATGTGTGTTTCAGAATTGTAAAGCTCACTGTGCGCTGAAGATGCCCTGCAGGAGTTTCCCTGCTGGCCCTTCGTCTGTGGGATTAGAGTCCAAGCGCTGCTCCTCCCCTGTCACAACTCCTCTCGAAACGAGAGAGCGCACCAGAAACTTTGGATTCAAATGCACTTTTAGGAGATAAAGTGAGGAGTGACAGCAATGTTTGTGTCACAGTTTAAAGCTCACTGTGTGCAAAACATGATCAAGCAGGAGATTTTTTGCAAGGCTCTTCTGCTGTTTTAGCCCAGGCTGAACATTCCTGCTCTACTCTCTCTGTTGCTGCTCAGCAGAGAGCGGGCACAGAGATGGTGGATTCAGCTGGTCTTTCAGGCAGGAAAAGAAGAGACAGCAATGTGTGTTGCAGAGTTGCAAAGCTCACTGTGTGCTGAAGATGATCAGTGGGAACTTTCTGGACTGTCTCTTCTGCTGTTTCAGCAGAGTCCAAACGTAAGTGCTATATTCTGCTACTGCTCACAAAGAGCAAGCACAGGAGATGTAGGATTCAATTGGACTTTCAGGTAGGAAAGTGAGAGGTGACAGCAATATGTGTTTCAGAGTTGTGAATCTCAATGTGTGCTGAAGATGCCCAGCAGTAGTTTCCATGCTGGCCCTTCGGCTGTGAAATTAGAATCCAAGCGCTCGTCCTCCCCTGTCACAACTGCTCTCGAAGCGAGAGAGCGCACCAGAAACGTTGGCTTGAAATGCACTTTTAGGAGATAAAGTGAGGAGTGACAGCAATGTGTGTTTCAGAGTTGCAAAGCTCACTGTGCGCTGAAGATGATCTGCAAGGACTTTCCCGCCCTGCCCTTCGGAACTGGGAGCGGATTCCAAGCGCTCGTGCTCACCTGCCTCTGCTGCACTGGAAACGAGAGTGGAGACCAGAAACGCTGGATTCAAATGCACTTTTAGGAGCTACAATGAGGAGTGACAACAGTGTGTGTGTCACAGTTGTAAAGCTCAGTGTGTTGAAGAAGCACAAGAGCAGCCTTCAGGCCTGTCTCTTCCACTGCCTTACAGATTGCAGACATCCCTGCTCACTCTGCTGATCAGCAGAGTGCTGACAACGGAGTTCTTGGATTGAAATGGTCTTTTAGGAGAAAGAGTGAAGAGTGACAGCAATGTTTGTGTCACAGTTTAAAGCTCACTGTGTGCTAAACATGATCAGGAGGAGCTTTTTTGCAAGGCTCTTCTGCTGTTTTAGCCCAGTCTAAACATTCCTGCTCTACTCTCTCTGTTGCTGCTCAGCAGAGAGTGGGCACAGAGATGTTGGAATCAATTGGTCTTTCAGGCAAGAAAAGGAGGAGTGACAGCAATGTGTGTTGCAGAATTGTAAAGCTCACTGTGTGCTGAAGATGCCCTGCAGGAGTTTCCCTGCTGGCCCTTCGTCTGTGGGATTAGAGTCCAAGCGCTGCTCCTCCCCTGTCACAACTCCTCTCGAAACGAGAGAGCGTACCAGAAACTTTGGATTCAAATGCACTTTTAGGAGATAAAGTGAGGAGTGACAGCAATGTTTGTGTCACAGTTTAAAGCTCACTGTGTGCAAAACATGATCAAGCAGGAGATTTTTTGCAAGGCTCTTCTGCTGTTTTAGGCAGGTCTAAAAATTCCTGCTCTACTCTCTCTGTTGCTGCTCAGCAGAGAGCGGGCACAGAGATGGTGGATTCAGCTGGTCTTTCAGGCAAAAAGGGAGGAGTGACAGCAATGTGTGTTGCAGAGTTGCAAAGCTCGCTGTGCGCTGAAGATGATCAGTGGGAACTTTCTGGACTGTCTCTTCTGCTCTTTTAGCATTGGCTAAAGGTTCCTGCTCTACTCTCTCTGCTTCTGCCCAGCAGAGAAAGGGCACAGAGATTTTGGATTCAATTGGACTTTGAGGTAGGAAAGTGCGGAGCGAGAGCAATATATGTGTCACAGTTGCAAAGCTGACTGCGTGCTGAAGATGCCCTGCCGGAGCTTTCACTCCGGGCTCTTCGGCTGTGGGAGCAGAGGCCAAGAGATCGTGTTCACCTGTCACTGCTGCTGTTCAAACGAGAGAGGGCGGGAGAGACCATGGATTCAAACGGATTATTAGGAGATGAAGTGAGGAGTGACAGCAATGTGTGTTTCAGAGTTGCAAAGCTCACTGTGCGCTGAAGATGATCTGCAAGGACTTTCCCTCCCTGCCCTTCGGAACTGGGAGCGGATTCCAAGCGCTCGTGCTCACCTTCCTCTGCTGCTCTTGAAACGAGAGTGGAGACCAGAAACGCTGGATTCAAATGCACTTTTAGGAGCTACAATGAGGAGTGACAACAGTGTGTGTGTCACAGTTGTAAAGCTCAGTGTGTTGAAGAAGCACAAGAGCAGCCTTCAGGCCTGTCTCTTCCACTGCCTTACAGATTGCAGACATTCCTGCTCACTCTGCTGCTCAGCAGAGTGCTGGCAACGGAGTTCTGGGATTGAAATGGTCTTTTAGGAGAAAGAGTGAAGAGTGACAGCAATGTTTGTGTCACAGTTTAAAGCTCACTGTGTGCTAAACATGATCAGGAGGAGCTTTTTTGCAAGGCTCTTCTGCTGTTTTAGCCCAGTCTAAACATTCCTGCTCTACTCTCTCTGTTGCTGCTCAGCAGAGAGTGGGCACAGAGATGTTGGAATCAATTGGTCTTTCAGGCAAGAAAAGGAGGAGTGACAGCAATGTGTGTTTCAGAATTGTAAAGCTCACTGTGCGCTGAAGATGCCCTGCAGGAGTTTCCCTGCTGGCCCTTCGTCTGTGGGATTAGAGTCCAAGCGCTGCTCCTCCCCTGTCACAACTCCTCTCGAAACGAGAGAGCGCACCAGAAACTTTGGATTCAAATGCACTTTTAGGAGATAAAGTGAGGAGTGACAGCAATGTTTGTGTCACAGTTTAAAGCTCACTGTGTGCAAAACATGATCAAGCAGGAGATTTTTTGCAAGGCTCTTCTGCTGTTTTAGCCCAGGCTGAACATTCCTGCTCTACTCTCTCTGTTGCTGCTCAGCAGAGAGCGGGCACAGAGATGGTGGATTCAGCTGGTCTTTCAGGCAGGAAAAGAAGAGACAGCAATGTGTGTTGCAGAGTTGCAAAGCTCACTGTGTGCTGAAGATGATCAGTGGGAACTTTCTGGACTGTCTCTTCTGCTGTTTCAGCAGAGTCCAAACGTAAGTGCTATATTCTGCTACTGCTCACAAAGAGCAAGCACAGGAGATGTATTATTCAATTGGACTTTCAGGTAGGAAAGTGAGAGGTGACAGCAATATGTGTTTCAGAGTTGCGAATCGCAATGTGTGCTGAAGATGCCCAGCAGTAGTTTCCATGCTGGCCCTTCGGCTGTGAAATTAGAATCCAAGCGCTCGTCCTCCCCTGTCACAACTGCTCTCGAAGCGAGAGAGCGCACCAGAAACGTTGGCTTGAAATGCACTTTTAGGAGATAAAGTGAGGAGTGACAGCAATGTGTGTTTCAGAGTTGCAAAGCTCACTGTGCGCTGAAGATGATCTGCAAGGACTTTCCCTCCCTGCCCTTCGGAACTGGGAGCGGATTCCAAGCGCTCGTGCTCACCTGCCTCTGGTGCACTGGAAACGAGAGTGGAGACCAGAAAAGCTGGATTCAAATGCACTTTTAGGAGCTACAATGAGGAGTGACAACAGTGTGTGTGTCACAGTTGTAAAGCTCAGTGTGTTGAAGAAGCACAAGAGCAGCCTTCAGGCCTGTCTCTTCCACTGCCTTACAGATTGCAGACATTCCTGCTCACTCTGCTGATCAGCAGAGTGCTGGCAACGGAGTTCTGGGATTGAAATGGTCTTTTAGGAGAAAGAGTGAAGAGTGACAGCAATGTTTGTGTCACAGTTTAAAGCTCACTGTGTGCTAAACATGATCAGGAGGAGCTTTTTTGCAAGGCTCTTCTGTTTTAGCCCAGTCTAAACATTCCTGCTCTACTCTCTCTGTTGCTGCTCAGCAGAGAGTGGGCACAGAGATGTTGGAATCAATTGGTCTTTCAGGCAAGAAAAGGAGGAGTGACAGCAATGTGTGTTTCAGAATTGTAAAGCTCACTGTGCGCTGAAGATGCCCTGCAGGAGTTTCCCTGCTGGCCCTTTGTCTGTGGGATTAGAGTCCAAGCGCTGCTCCTCCCCTGTCACAACTCCTCTTGAAACGAGAGAGCGCACCAGAAACTTTGGATTCAAATGCACTTTTAGGAGATAAAGTGAGGAGTGACAGCAATGTTTGTGTCACAGTTTAAAGCTCACTGTGTGCAAAACATGATCAAGCAGGAGATTTTTTTCAAGGCTCTTCTGCTGTTTTAGGCAGGTCTAAAAATTCCTGCTCTACTCTCTCTGTTGCTGCTCAGCAGAGAGCGGGCACAGAGATGGTGGATTCAGCTGGTCTTTCAGGCAAAAAGGGAGGAGTGACAGCAATGTGTGTTGCAGAGTTGCAAAGCTCGCTGTGCGCTGAAGATGATCAGTGGGAACTTTCTGGACTGTCTCTTCTGCTCTTTTAGCATTGGCTAAAGGTTCCTGCTCTACTCTCTCTGCTTCTGCCCAGCAGAGAAAGGGCACAGAGATTTTGGATTCAATTGGACTTTGAGGTAGGAAAGTGCGGAGCGAGAGCAATATATGTGTCACAGTTGCAAAGCTGACTGCGTGCTGAAGATGCCCTGCCGGAGCTTTCACTCCGGGCTCTTCGGCTGTGGGAGCAGAGGCCAAGAGATCGTGTTCACCTGTCACTGCTGCTGTTCAAACGAGAGAGGGCGGGAGAGACCATGGATTCAAACGGATTATTAGGAGATGAAGTGAGGAGTGACAGCAATGTGTGTTTCAGAGTTGCAAAGCTCACTGTGCGCTGAAGATGATCTGCAAGGACTTTCCCTCCCTGCCCTTCGGAACTGGGAGCGGATTCCAAGCGCTCGTGCTCACCTTCCTCTGCTGCTCTTGAAACGAGAGTGGAGACCAGAAACGCTGGATTCAAATGCACTTTTAGGAGCTACAATGAGGAGTGACAACAGTGTGTGTGTCACAGTTGTAAAGCTCAGTGTGTTGAAGAAGCACAAGAGCAGCCTTCAGGCCTGTCTCTTCCACTGCCTTACAGATTGCAGACATTCCTGCTCACTCTGCTGCTCAGCAGAGTGCTGGCAACGGAGTTCTTGGATTGAAATGGTCTTTTAGGAGAAAGAGTGAAGAGTGACAGCAATGTTTGTGTCACAGTTTAAAGCTCACTGTGTGCTAAACATGATCAGGAGGAGCTTTTTTGCAAGGCTCTTCTGCTGTTTTAGCCCAATCTAAACATTCCTTCTCTCTGTTGCTGCTCAGCAGAGAGTGGGCACAGAGATGTTGGAATCAATTGGTCTTCCAGGCAGGAAAAGGAGTTACAGCAATGTGTGTTGCAGAATTGCAAAGCTCACTGTGTGCTGAAGATGCCCTGCAGGAGTTTCCCTGCTGGCCCTTCGTCTGTGGGATTAGAGTCCAAGCGCTGCTCCTCCCCTGTCACAACTCCTCTCGAAACGTGAGAGCGCACCAGAAACTTTGGATTCAAATGCACTTTTAGGAGATAAAGTGAGGAGTGACAGCAATGTTTGTGTCACAGTTTAAAGCTCACTGTGTGCAAAACATGATCAAGCAGGAGATTTTTTGCAAGGCTCTTCTGCTGTTTTAGCCCAGGCTAAACATTCCTGCTCTACTCTCTCTGTTGCTGCTCAGCAGAGAGCGGGCACAGAGAGGGTGGATTCAGCTGGTCTTTCAGGCAGGAAAAGAAGAGACAGCAATGTGTGTTTCAGAGTTGCAAAGCTCACTGTGCGCTGAAGATGATCTGCAAGGACTTTCCCTCCCTGCCCTTCGGAACTGGGAGCGGATTCCAAGCGCTCGTGCTCACCTTCCTCTGCTGCTCTTGAAACGAGAGTGGAGACCAGAAACGCTGGATTCAAATGCACTTTTAGGAGCTACAATGAGGAGTGACAACAGTGTGTGTGTCACAGTTGTAAAGCTCAGTGTGTTGAAGAAGCACAAGAGCAGCCTTCAGGCCTGTCTCTTCCACTGCCTTACTGATTGCAGACATTCCTGCTCACTCTGCTGCTCAGCAGAGTGCTGGCAACGGAGTTCTTGGATTGAAATGGTCTTTTAGGAGAGAGTGAAGAGTGACAGCAATGTTTGTGTCACAGTTTAAAGCTCACTGTGTGCTAAACATGATCAGGAGGAGCTTTTTTGCAAGGCTCTTCTGCTGTTTTAGCCCAGTCTAAACATTCCTTCTCTCTGTTGCTGCTCAGCAGAGAGTGGGCACAGAGATGTTGGAATCAATTGGTCTTCCAGGCAGGAAAAGGAGTTACAGCAATGTGTGTTGCAGAATTGCAAAGCTCACTGTGTGCTGAAGATGCCCTGCAGGAATTTCCCTGCTGGCCCTTCGTCTGTGGGATTAGAGTCCAAGCGCTGCTCCTCCCCTGTCACAACTCCTCTCGAAACGAGAGAGCGCACCAGAAACTTTGGATTCAAATGCACTTTTAGGAGATAAAGTGAGGAGTGACAGCAATGTTTGTGTCACAGTTTAAAGCTCACTGTGTGCAAAACATGATCAAGCAGGAGATTTTTTGCAAGGCTCTTCTGCTGTTTTAGCCCAGGCTGAACATTCCTGCTCTACTCTCTCTGTTGCTGCTCAGCAGAGAGCGGGCACAGAGATGGTGGATTCAGCTGGTCTTTCAGGCAGGAAAAGAAGAGACAGCAATGTGTGTTGCAGAGTTGCAAAGCTCACTGTGTGCTGAAGATGATCAGTGGGAACTTTCTGGACTGTCTCTTCTGCTGTTTCAGCAGAGTCCAAACGTAAGTGCTATATTCTGCTACTGCTCACAAAGAGCAAGCACAGGAGATGTATTATTCAATTGGACTTTCAGGTAGGAAAGTGAGAGGTGACAGCAATATGTGTTTCAGAGTTGCGAATCGCAATGTGTGCTGAAGATGCCCAGCAGTAGTTTCCATGCTGGCCCTTCGGCTGTGAAATTAGAATCCAAGCGCTCGTCCTCCCCTGTCACAACTGCTCTCGAAGCGAGAGAGCGCACCAGAAACGTTGGCTTGAAATGCACTTTTAGGAGATAAAGTGAGGAGTGACAGCAATGTGTGTTTCAGAGTTGCAAAGCTCACTGTGCGCTGAAGATGATCTGCAAGGACTTTCCCTCCCTGCCCTTCGGAACTGGGAGCGGATTCCAAGCGCTCGTGCTCACCTGCCTCTGGTGCACTGGAAACGAGAGTGGAGACCAGAAAAGCTGGATTCAAATGCACTTTTAGGAGCTACAATGAGGAGTGACAACAGTGTGTGTGTCACAGTTGTAAAGCTCAGTGTGTTGAAGAAGCACAAGAGCAGCCTTCAGGCCTGTCTCTTCCACTGCCTTACAGATTGCAGACATTCCTGCTCACTCTGCTGATCAGCAGAGTGCTGGCAACGGAGTTCTGGGATTGAAATGGTCTTTTAGGAGAAAGAGTGAAGAGTGACAGCAATGTTTGTGTCACAGTTTAAAGCTCACTGTGTGCTAAACATGATCAGGAGGAGCTTTTTTGCAAGGCTCTTCTGCTGTTTTAGCCCAGTCTAAACATTCCTGCTCTACTCTCTCTGTTGCTGCTCAGCAGAGAGTGGGCACAGTGATGTTGGAATCAATTGGACTTTCAGGCAAGAAAAGGAGGAGTGACAGCAATGTGTGTTGCAGAATTGTAAAGCTCACTGTGTGCTGAAGATGCCCTGCAGGAGTTTCCCTGCTGGCCCTTCGTCTGTGGGATTAGAGTCCAAGCGCTGCTCCTCCCCTGTCACAAGTCCTCTCGAAACGAGAGAGCGCACCAGAAACTTTGGATTCAAATGCACTTTTAGGAGATAAAGTGAGGAGTGACAGCAATGTTTGTGTCACAGTTTAAAGCTCACTGTGTGCAAAACATGATCAAGCAGGAGATTTTTTTCAAGGCTCTTCTGCTGTTTTAGGCAGGTCTAAAAATTCCTGCTCTACTCTCTCTGTTGCTGCTCAGCAGAGAGCGGGCACAGAGATGGTGGATTCAGCTGGTCTTTCAGGCAAAAAGGGAGGAGTGACAGCAATGTGTGTTGCAGAGTTGCAAAGCTCGCTGTGCGCTGAAGATGATCAGTGGGAACTTTCTGGACTGTCTCTTCTGCTCTTTTAGCATTGGCTAAAGGTTCCTGCTCTACTCTCTCTGCTTCTGCCCAGCAGAGAAAGGGCACAGAGATTTTGGATTCAATTGGACTTTGAGGTAGGAAAGTGCGGAGCGAGAGCAATATATGTGTCACAGTTGCAAAGCTGACTGCGTGCTGAAGATGCCCTGCCGGAGCTTTCACTCCGGGCTCTTCGGCTGTGGGAGCAGAGGCCAAGAGATCGTGTTCACCTGTCACTGCTGCTGTTCAAACGAGAGAGGGCGGGAGAGACCATGGATTCAAACGGATTATTAGGAGATGAAGTGAGGAGTGACAGCAATGTGTGTTTCAGAGTTGCAAAGCTCACTGTGCGCTGAAGATGATCTGCAAGGACTTTCCCTCCCTGCCCTTCGGAACTGGGAGCGGATTCCAAGCGCTCGTGCTCACCTTCCTCTGCTGCTCCTGAAATGAGAGTGGAGACCAGAAACGCTGGATTCAAATGCACTTTTAGGAGCTACAATGAGGAGTGACAACAGTGTGTGTGTCACAGTTGTAAAGCTCAGTGTGTTGAAGAAGCACAAGAGCAGCCTTCAGGCCTGTCTCTTCCACTGCCTTACAGATTGCAGACATTCCTGCTCACTCTGCTGCTCAGCAGAGTGCTGGCAACGGAGTTCTGGGATTGAAATGGTCTTTTAGGAGAAAGAGTGAAGAGTGACAGCAATGTTTGTGTCACAGTTTAAAGCTCACTGTGTGCTAAACATGATCAGGAGGAGCTTTTTTGCAAGGCTCTTCTGTTTTAGCCCAGTCTAAACATTCCTGCTCTACTCTCTCTGTTGCTGCTCAGCAGAGAGTGGGCACAGAGATGTTGGAATCAATTGGTCTTTCAGGCAAGAAAAGGAGGAGTGACAGCAATGTGTGTTTCAGAATTGTAAAGCTCACTGTGCGCTGAAGATGCCCTGCAGGAGTTTCCCTGCTGGCCCTTCGTCTGTGGGATTAGAGTCCAAGCGCTGCTCCTCCCCTGTCACAACTCCTCTCGAAACGTGAGAGCGCACCAGAAACTTTGGATTCAAATGCACTTTTAGGAGATAAAGTGAGGAGTGACAGCAATGTTTGTGTCACAGTTTAAAGCTCACTGTGTGCAAAACATGATCAAGCAGGAGATTTTTTGCAAGGCTCTTCTGCTGTTTTAGCCCAGGCTAAACATTCCTGCTCTACTCTCTCTGTTGCTGCTCAGCAGAGAGCGGGCACAGAGAGGGTGGATTCAGCTGGTCTTTCAGGCAGGAAAAGAAGAGACAGCAATGTGTGTTTCAGAGTTGCAAAGCTCACTGTGCGCTGAAGATGATCTGCAAGGACTTTCCCTCCCTGCCCTTCGGAACTGGGAGCGGATTCCAAGCGCTCGTGCTCACCTTCCTCTGCTGCTCTTGAAACGAGAGTGGAGACCAGAAACGCTGGATTCAAATGCACTTTTAGGAGCTACAATGAGGAGTGACAACAGTGTGTGTGTCACAGTTGTAAAGCTCAGTGTGTTGAAGAAGCACAAGAGCAGCCTTCAGGCCTGTCTCTTCCACTGCCTTACTGATTGCAGACATTCCTGCTCACTCTGCTGCTCAGCAGAGTGCTGGCAACGGAGTTCTTGGATTGAAATGGTCTTTTAGGAGAGAGTGAAGAGTGACAGCAATGTTTGTGTCACAGTTTAAAGCTCACTGTGTGCTAAACATGATCAGGAGGAGCTTTTTTGCAAGGCTCTTCTGCTGTTTTAGCCCAGTCTAAACATTCCTTCTCTCTGTTGCTGCTCAGCAGAGAGTGGGCACAGAGATGTTGGAATCAATTGGTCTTCCAGGCAGGAAAAGGAGTTACAGCAATGTGTGTTGCAGAATTGCAAAGCTCACTGTGTGCTGAAGATGCCCTGCAGGAATTTCCCTGCTGGCCCTTCGTCTGTGGGATTAGAGTCCAAGCGCTGCTCCTCCCCTGTCACAACTCCTCTCGAAACGTGAGAGCGCACCAGAAACTTTGGATTCAAATGCACTTTTAGGAGATAAAGTGAGGAGTGACATCAATGTTTGTGTCACAGTTTAAAGCTCACTGTGTGCAAAACATGATCAAGCAGGAGATTTTTTGCAAGGCTCTTCTGCTGTTTTAGCCCATGCTGCACATTCCTGCTCTACTCTCTCTGTTGCTGCTCAGCAGAGAGTGGGCACAGAGATGTTGGAATCAATTGGTCTTCCAGGCAGGAAAAGGAGGAGTGACAGCAATGTGTGTTGCAGAGTTGCAAAGCTCACTGTGTGCTGAAGATGCCCTGCAGGAGTTTCCCTGCTGGCCCTTCATCTGTGGGATTAGAGTCCAAGCGCTGCTCCTCCCCTGTCACAACTCCTCTCCAAACGAGAGTGCGTACCAGAAATTTGGATTCAAATGCACTTTTAGGAGATAAAGTGAGGAGTGACAGCAATGTTTGTGTCACAGTTTAAAGCTCACTGTGTGCAAAACATGATCAAGCAGGAGATTTTTTGCAAGGCTCTTCTGCTGTTTTAGCCAGGCTAAACATTCCTGCTCAACACTCTGTTGCTGCTCAGCAGAGAGTGGGCACAGAGATGTTGGAATCAATTGGTCTTTCAGGCAGGAAAAGAAGTGACAGCAATGTGTGTTGCAGAGTTGCAAAGCTCGCTGTTCGCTGAAGATGATCAGTGGGAACTTTCTGGACTGTCTCTTCTGCTGTTTCTTCAGAGTCCAAACGTAAGTGCTATATTCTGCTACTGCTCACAAAGAGCAAGCACAGGAGATGTAGGATTCAATTGGACTTTCAGGTAGGAAAGGGAGAGGTGACAGCTATTTGTGTTTCAGAGTTGCGAAGCTCACTGGGTGCTGAAGATGCCCTGCAGGAGTTTCCATGCTGGCAATTCGTCTGTGAAATTAGAGTCCAAAAGCTCATCCTCCCCTGCGACATCTGCTCTCGAAACGAGAGAGCGCACCATAAACTTTGCATTCAAATTCACTTTTAGGAGATAAAGTGAGGAGTGACAGCAATGTTTGTGTCACAGTTTGAAGCTCACTGAGTGCAAAACATGATCAAGCAGGAGATTTTTTGCAAGGCTCTTCTGCTGTTTTAGCACAGACTAAACATTCCTGCTCTGCTCTCTCTGTTGTTGCTCAGCAGAGAGCGGGCACAGAGATGGTGGATTCAGTTGGTCTTTCAGGCAGGAAAGGGAGGAGTGACAGCAATGTGTGTTGCAGAGTTGCAAAGCTCACTGTGTGCTGAAGATGATCAGTGGGAACTTTCTGGACTGTCTCTTCTGCTGTTTCAGCAGAGTCCAAACGTAAGTGCTATATTCTGCTACTGCTCACAAAGAGCAAGCACAGGAGATGTATTATTCAATTGGACTTTCAGGTAGGAAAGTGAGAGGTGACAGCAATATGTGTTTCAGAGTTGTGAATCTCAATGTGTGCTGAAGATGCCCAGCAGTAGTTTCCATGCTGGCCCTTCGGCTGTGAAATTAGAATCCAAGCGCTCGTCCTCCCCTGTCACAACTGCTCTCGAAGCGAGAGAGCGCACCAGAAACGTTGGATTCAAATGCACTTTTAGGAGATAAAGTGAGGAGTGACAGCAATGTTTGTGTCACAGTTTAAAGCTCACTGTGTGCAAAACATGATCAAGCAGGAGATTTTTTTCAAGGCTCTTCTGCTGTTTTAGGCAGGTCTAAAAATTCCTGCTCTACTCTCTCTGTTGCTGCTCAGCAGAGAGCGGGCACAGAGATGGTGGATTCAGCTGGTCTTTCAGGCAAAAAGGGAGGAGTGACAGCAATGTGTGTTGCAGAGTTGCAAAGCTCGCTGTGCGCTGAAGATGATTAGTGGGAACTTTCTGGACTGTCTCTTCTGCTCTTTTAGCATTGGCTAAAAGTTCCTGCTCTACTACTAGCTCCTAAGAAGGAGAAAAATGACTGCTGCTGCTCAACCCAGGACATTATCCACCCCTTATTCCATACCATTCACGTCATGCTCAGATCCCACATCTTCAATATGCCATCACGCTTACATATATATATACATCTACATATACACAGAGAAAAAGATCATTTCTTAGTGCATGGACCTATAAAGCTGCTGAGTCCATCTGGTCCATGATGTCAGGTTTCATCTCTTGTTACAGTCTCTCAGAGCAGGAGAGGCTGTGTGCAGTGTTCACACTCATGAATAACCTGGGCAATAGTGTCCATTGCTAAGTCCACCCCTCGATCATGAGTCCATCTCTATGTTGCATCTCTGCCCTGATGGCCTGAAGTGTCATGGCCCACCAGGCTCGAAATAATTCACTGTCCCCTTCAGCAGTTTCTGCAGCTTGTTGCTGGGGACTCCATAGAGCTGCCTTCCATCTCCAATGCTTCCAAAGCACTGGAGGGGCCCAGTGGACCAGGTACTCGCTCATACTGTCCCACACACTCTGCCACTCATGGCTGTCCAGCCTTGGGGAATATCTCTTGTTCCTCCCATATTGTTGTCTAACCCCAGACAAGAAGCAAACCTGACTCTGCTTAACTTCTGAGATCAGACAAAATGGCCGTGGGTTGAACACGCTCTGTGTATGTGCCAACATGCTGATCCCCATCACAATCAGCAGGCAGGTCCCAAGGGTACCCACAGGCCATTCAAACCCTTCAGAACTCTCCAATGCTGCTGCTGTGCTTGTCCCTGGGGCTGGTGCAGCTGCTGTGCTTGCCGGCTCTCCCACCACCAGCTCCTCTTTTCCTGGGTGCAGCTCTTCCTCCTCTGCTTTGCTGGGAAATGCTGCCTGGGCCCCTGCATCCTCCTGGGGCTCGGCGGGCGGCTGCCGGGGGACGCTCTCGGCCGCCGCGGGACTGGGCTCGGCCGCGGGGCTCGGCTCCTCCGCGGGGCTCGGCTCCTCGGCCGCCCCCTCCCGCTGCTCAGCAGCCGCCTCCTTCCCGGCCTCCGGCCCCGCTCCCGCCGCCGCCTGGTCCCCGGGGCCGCTCTCCCGGGCCGCTTCGGCCGCCGCCGGCTCCCGGGGCCGCTCCCCCTCGGCTCCCCGCAGCTTCACAAAGACAGAGGCGAGGACAAGGGCCAGGGCGGTGAAGAGCAGCGGGACGGCCCGGTACAAGTCCACGGCCACGTCCATCTCTCCCTGCTGCTGGAGCCCAACCGTATTACAAGCCATTGCCATAAAGTACAGTGAAACAAGAACCTTAGCCCAAGCCCCACACTTGATAAACACTAACACAGGGAATACCGGCTCTATGTAATGTACTACATTCTGAAGCGCTGAGAGCAAGAGAAACACCTTTGAGAGCCAATAAATCAGCACTGTGACGACTATTAATCTGATCATCTCCGTCGTTATCTCAACCCTTCGTGCACCACGTTGGGCGCCAAAAAGAACTGTCGTGGTTTGAACCCAACCACAAACCTCGTTCACTCACTCCCCCCCCCTTCTTGCCCTCCCCCTGCTCCTGGAGGGACGGAGAGGAGAATCGAAAAGAATGCAACTCCCACGGGTTGAGATAAGAACAGTTTAGTAACTAAGGTATAACACAAATCACTACTGCTACCACCAATGATAATAATGCTAAAGGAAATAACAAGAGGAAAGAATACAACACCTTAACACCAGCCGACCAATAACTCGCCCCACTCCCCCCAGCCGAGCACCGACCGATACCTTCTCCAACCCTGCAGTCCCTCCAGTCCCAACCCTTCCGGGCCACTCTAAGTTACATCCTGGGCATGACGTGCTGTGGTATGGAATACCTCTTTGGCTAGTTTGGGTCAGGTGTCCTGTCTCTACTTCCTCCCGGCCTCCCCTCCTCCCTGGCAGAGCATGAGGCTCAGAAAGTCCTTGGCCAGACCAAACATTCGAGCAGCAACTGAAAACATCGGCATTATCACCACTGTTCCAAGGCCAAAAGATCAAAACACAGCACTGTACTAGCTCCTAAGAAGGAGAAAAATGACTGCTGCTGCTCAACCCAGGACACAGTTGTAAAGCTCAGTGTGTTGAAGAAGCACAAGAGCAGCCTTCAGGCCTGTCTCTTCCACTGCCTTACAGATTGCAGACATTCCTGCTCACTCTGCTGCTCAGCAGAGTGCTGGCAACGGAGTTCTTGGATTGAAATGGTCTTTTAGGAGAAAGAGTGAAGAGTCTTCCAGGCAGGAAAAGGAGTTACAGCAATGTGTGTTGCAGAATTGCAAAGCTCACTGTGTGCTGAAGATGCCCTGCAGGAGTTTCCCAGCTGGCCCTTCGTCTGTGGGATTAGAGTCCAAGCGCTGCTCCTCCCCTGTCACAACTCCTCTCGAAACGTGAGAGCGCACCAGAAACTTTGGATTCAAATGCACTTTTAGGAGATAAAGTGAGGAGTGACAGCAATGTTTGTGTCACAGTTTAAAGCTCACTGTGTGCAAAACATGATCAAGCAGGAGATTTTTTGCAAGGCTCTTCTGCTGTTTTAGCCCAGGCTAAACATTCCTGCTCTACTCTCTCTGTTGCTGCTCAGCAGAGAGCGGGCACAGAGGTGTTGGAATCAATTGGTCTTTCAGGCAGGAAAAGAAGAGACAGCAATGTGTGTTGCAGAGTTGCAAAGCTCACTGTGTGCTGAAGATGATCAGTGGGAACTTTCTGGACTGTCTCTTCTGCTGTTTCAGCAGAGTCCAAACGTAAGTGCTATATTCTGCTACTGCTCACAAAGAGCAAGCACAGGAGATGTATTATTCAATTGGACTTTCAGGTAGGAAAGTGAGAGGTGACAGCAATATGTGTTTCAGAGTTGTGAATCTCAATGTGTGCTGAAGATGCCCAGCAGTAGTTTCCATGCTGGCCCTTCGGCTGTGAAATTAGAATCCAAGCGCTCGTCCTCCCCTGTCACAACTGCTCTCGAAGCGAGAGAGCGCACCAGAAACGTTGGCTTGAAATGCACTTTTAGGAGATAAAGTGAGGAGTGACAGCAATGTGTGTTTCAGAGTTGCAAAGCTCACTGTGCGCTGAAGATGATCTGCAAGGACTTTCCCTCCCTGCCCTTCGGAACTGGGAGCGGATTCCAAGCGCTCGTGCTCACCTGCCTCTGCTGCACTGGAAACGAGAGTGGAGACCAGAAACGCTGGATTCAAATGCACTTTTAGGAGCTACAATGAGGAGTGACAACAGTGTGTGTGTCACAGTTGTAAAGCTCAGTGTGTTGAAGAAGCACAAGAGCAGCCTTCAGGCCTGTCTCTTCCACAGCCTTACAGATTGCAGACATCCCTGCTCACTCTGCTGCTCAGCAGAGTGCTGGCAACGGAGTTCTGGGATTGAAATGGTCTTTTAGGAGAAAGAGTGAAGAGTGACACCAATGTTTGTGTCACAATTTAAAGCTCACTGTGTGCTAAACATGATCAGGAGGAGCTTTTTTGCAAGGCTCTTCTGCTGTTTTAGCCCAGTCTAAACATTCCTGCTCTACTCTCTCTGTTGCTGCTCAGCAGAGAGTGGGCACAGAGATGTTGGAATCAATTGGTCTTTCAGGCAAGAAAAGGAGGAGTGACAGCAATGTGTGTTTCAGAATTGTAAAGCTCACTGTGCGCTGAAGATGCCCTGCAGGAGTTTCCCTGCTGGCCCTTCGTCTGTGGGATTAGAGTCCAAGCGCTGCTCCTCCCCTGTCACAACTCCTCTCGAAACGAGAGAGCGCACCAGAAACTTTGGCTTGAAATGCACTTTTAGGAGATAAAGTGAGGAGTGACAGCAATGTTTGTGTCACAGTTTAAAGCTCACTGTGTGCAAAACATGATCAAGCAGGAGATTTTTTTCAAGGCTCTTCTGCTGTTTTAGGCAGGTCTAAAAATTCCTGCTCTACTCTCTCTGTTGCTGCTCAGCAGAGAGCGGGCACAGAGAGGGTGGATTCAGCTGGTCTTTCAGGCAAAAAGGGAGGAGTGACAGCAATGTGTGTTGCAGAGTTGCAAAGCTCGCTGTGCGCTGAAGATGATCAGTGGGAACTTTCTGGACTGTCTCTTCTGCTCTTTTAGCATTGGCTAAAGGTTCCTGCTCTACTCTCTCTGCTTCTGCCCAGCAGAGAAAGGGCACAGAGATTTTGGATTCAATTGGACTTTGAGGTAGGAAAGTGCGGAGCGAGAGCAATATATGTGTCACAGTTGCAAAGCTGACTGCGTGCTGAAGATGCCCTGCCGGAGCTTTGACTCCGGGCTCTTCGGCTGTGGGAGCAGAGGCCAAGAGATCGTGTTCACCTGTCACTGCTGCTGTTCAAACGAGAGAGGGCGGGAGAGACCATGGATTCAAACGGATTATTAGGAGATGAAGTGAGGAGTGACAGCAATGTGTGTTTCAGAGTTGCAAAGCTCACTGTGCGCTGAAGATGATCTGCAAGGACTTTCCCTCCCTGCCCTTCGGAACTGGGAGCGGATTCCAAGCGCTCGTGCTCACCTTCCTCTGCTGCTCTTGAAACGAGAGTGGAGACCAGAAACGCTGGATTCAAATGCACTTTTAGGAGCTACAATGAGGAGTGACAACAGTGTGTGTGTCACAGTTGTAAAGCTCAGTGTGTTGAAGAAGCACAAGAGCAGCCTTCAGGCCTGTCTCTTCCACTGCCTTACAGATTGCAGACATTCCTGCTCACTCTGCTGCTCAGCAGAGTGCTGGCAACGGAGTTCTTGGATTGAAATGGTCTTTTAGGAGAAAGAGTGAAGAGTGACAGCAACGTTTGTGTCACAGTTTAAAGCTCACTGTGTGCTAAACATGATCAGGAGGAGCTCTTTTGCAAGGCTCTTCTGCTGTTTTAGCCCAATCTAAACATTCCTTCTCTCTGTTGCTGCTCAGCAGAGAGTGGGCACAGAGATGTTGGAATCAATTGGTCTTCCAGGCAGGAAAAGGAGTTACAGCAATGTGTGTTGCAGAATTGCAAAGCTCACTGTTTGCTGAAGATGCCCTGCAGGAGTTTCCCTGCTGGCCCTTCGTCTGTGGGATTAGAGTCCAAGCGCTGCTCCTCCCCTGTCACAACTCCTCTCGAAACGTGAGAGCGCACCAGAAACTTTGGATTCAAATGCACTTTTAGGAGATAAAGTGAGGAGTGACAGCAATGTTTGTGTCACAGTTTAAAGCTCACTGTGTGCAAAACATGATCAAGCAGGAGATTTTTTGCAAGGCTCTTCTGCTGTTTTAGCCCAGGCTAAACATTCCTGCTCTACTCTCTCTGTTGCTGCTCAGCAGAGAGCGGGCACAGAGGTGTTGGAATCAATTGGTCTTTCAGGCAGGAAAAGAAGAGACAGCAATGTGTGTTGCAGAGTTGCAAAGCTCACTGTGTGCTGAAGATGATCAGTGGGAACTTTCTGGACTGTCTCTTCTGCTGTTTCAGCAGAGTCCAAACGTAAGTGCTACATTCTGCTACTGCTCACAAAGAGCAAGCACAGGAGATGTATTATTCAATTGGACTTTCAGGTAGGAAAGTGAGAGGTGACAGCAATATGTGTTTCAGAGTTGTGAATCTCAATGTGTGCTGAAGATGCCCAGCAGTAGTTTCCATGCTGGCCCTTCGGCTGTGAAATTAGAATCCAAGCGCTCGTCCTCCCCTGTCACAACTGCTCTCGAAGCGAGAGAGCGCACCAGAAACGTTGGCTTGAAATGCACTTTTAGGAGATAAAGTGAGGAGTGACAGCAATGTGTGTTTCAGAGTTGCAAAGCTCACTGTGCGCTGAAGATGATCTGCAAGGACTTTCCCTCCCTGCCCTTCGGAACTGGGAGCGGATTCCAAGCGCTCGTGCTCACCTGCCTCTGCTGCACTGGAAACGAGAGTGGAGACCAGAAACGCTGGATTCAAATGCACTTTTAGGAGCTACAATGAGGAGTGACAACAGTGTGTGTGTCAAAGTTGTAAAGCTCAGTGTGTTGAAGAAGCACAAGAGCAGCCTTCAGGCCTGTCTCTTCCACTGCCTTACAGATTGCAGACATCCCTGCTCACTCTGCTGCTCAGCAGAGTGCTGGCAACGGAGTTCTGGGATTGAAATGGTCTTTTAGGAGAAAGAGTGAAGAGTGACACCAATGTTTGTGTCACAGTTTAAAGCTCACTGTGTGCTAAACATGATCAGGAGGAGCTTTTTTGCAAGGCTCTTCTGCTGTTTTAGCCCAGTCTAAACATTCCTGCTCTACTCTCTCTGTTGCTGCTCAGCAGAGAGTGGGCACAGAGATGTTGGAATCAATTGGTCTTTCAGGCAAGAAAAGGAGGAGTGACAGCAATGTGTGTTTCAGAATTGTAAAGCTCACTGTGCGCTGAAGATGCCCTGCAGGAGTTTCCCTGCTGGCCCTTCGTCTGTGGGATTAGAGTCCAAGCGCTGCTCCTCCCCTGTCACAACTCCTCTCGAAACGAGAGAGCGCACCAGAAACTTTGGATTCAAATGCACTTTTAGGAGATAAAGTGAGGAGTGACAGCAATGTTTGTGTCACAGTTTAAAGCTCACTGTGTGCAAAACATGATCAAGCAGGAGATTTTTTGCAAGGCTCTTCTGCTGTTTTAGGCAGGTCTAAAAATTCCTGCTCTACTCTCTCTGTTGCTGCTCAGCAGAGAGCGGGCACAGAGATGGTGGATTCAGCTGGTCTTTCAGGCAAAAAGGGAGGAGTGACAGCAATGTGTGTTGCAGAGTTGCAAAGCTCGCTGTGCGCTGAAGATGATCAGTGGGAACTTTCTGGACTGTCTCTTCTGCTCTTTTAGCATTGGCTAAAGGTTCCTGCTCTACTCTCTCTGCTTCTGCCCAGCAGAGAAAGGGCACAGAGATTTTGGATTCAATTGGACTTTGAGGTAGGAAAGTGCGGAGCGAGAGCAATATATGTGTCACAGTTGCAAAGCTGACTGCGTGCTGAAGATGCCCTGCCGGAGCTTTCACTCCGGGCTCTTCGGCTGTGGGAGCAGAGGCCAAGAGATCGTGTTCACCTGTCACTGCTGCTGTTCAAACGAGAGAGGGCGGGAGAGACCATGGATTCAAACGGATTATTAGGAGATGAAGTGAGGAGTGACAGCAATGTGTGTTTCAGAGTTGCAAAGCTCACTGTGCGCTGAAGATGATCTGCAAGGACTTTCCCTCCCTGCCCTTCGGAACTGGGAGCGGATTCCAAGCGCTCGTGCTCACCTTCCTCTGCTGCTCTTGAAACGAGAGTGGAGACCAGAAACGCTGGATTCAAATGCACTTTTAGGAGCTACAATGAGGAGTGACAACAGTGTGTGTGTCACAGTTGTAAAGCTCAGTGTGTTGAAGAAGCACAAGAGCAGCCTTCAGGCCTGTCTCTTCCACTGCCTTACAGATTGCAGACATTACTGCTCACTCTGCTGCTCAGCAGAGTGCTGGCAACGGAGTTCTTGGATTGAAATGGTCTTTTAGGAGAAAGAGTGAAGAGTGACAGCAATGTTTGTGTCACAGTTTAAAGCTCACTGTGTGCTAAACATGATCAGGAGGAGCTTTTTTGCAAGGCTCTTCTGCTGTTTTAGCCCAGTCTAAACATTCCTTCTCTCTGTTGCTGCTCAGCAGAGAGTGGGCACAGAGATGTTGGAATCAATTGGTCTTCCAGGCAGGAAAAGGAGTTACAGCAATGTGTGTTGCAGAATTGCAAAGCTCACTGTGTGCTGAAGATGCCCTGCAGGAGTTTCCCTGCTGGCCCTTCGTCTGTGGGATTAGAGTCCAAGCGCTGCTCCTCCCCTGTCACAACTCCTCTCGAAACGTGAGAGCGCACCAGAAACTTTGGATTCAAATGCACTTTTAGGAGATAAAGTGAGGAGTGACAGCAATGTTTGTGTCACAGTTTAAAGCTCACTGTGTGCAAAACATGATCAAGCAGGAGATTTTTTGCAAGGCTCTTCTGCTGTTTTAGCCCAGGCTAAACATTCCTGCTCTACTCTCTCTGTTGCTGCTCAGCAGAGAGCGGGCACAGAGGTGTTGGAATCAATTGGTCTTTCAGGCAGGAAAAGAAGAGACAGCAATGTGTGTTGCAGAGTTGCAAAGCTCACTGTGTGCTGAAGATGATCAGTGGGAACTTTCTGGACTGTCTCTTCTGCTGTTTCAGCAGAGTCCAGACGTAAGTGCTATATTCTGCTACTGCTCACAAAGAGCAAGCACAGGAGATGTATTATTCAATTGGACTTTCAGGTAGGAAAGTGAGAGGTGACAGCAATATGTGTTTCAGAGTTGCGAATCTCAATGTGTGCTGAAGATGCCCAGCAGTAGTTTCCATGCTGGCCCTTCGGCTGTGAAATTAGAATCCAAGCGCTCGTCCTCCCCTGTCACAACTGCTCTCGAAGCGAGAGAGCGCACCAGAAACGTTGGCTTGAAATGCACTTTTAGGAGATAAAGTGAGGAGTGACAGCAATGTGTGTTTCAGAGTTGCAAAGCTCACTGTGCGCTGAAGATGATCTGCAAGGACTTTCCCTCCCTGCCCTTCGGAACTGGGAGCGGATTCCAAGCGCTCGTGCTCACCTGCCTCTGCTGCACTGGAAACGAGAGTGGAGACCAGAAACGCTGGATTCAAATGCACTTTTAGGAGCTACAATGAGGAGTGACAACAGTGTGTGTGTCAAAGTTGTAAAGCTCAGTGTGTTGAAGAAGCACAAGAGCAGCCTTCAGGCCTGTCTCTTCCACTGCCTTACAGATTGCAGACATCCCTGCTCACTCTGCTGCTCAGCAGAGTGCTGGCAACGGAGTTCTGGGATTGAAATGGTCTTTTAGGAGAAAGAGTGAAGAGTGACACCAATGTTTGTGTCACAGTTTAAAGCTCACTGTGTGCTAAACATGATCAGGAGGAGCTTTTTTGCAAGGCTCTTCTGCTGTTTTAGCCCAGTCTAAACATTCCTGCTCTACTCTCTCTGTTGCTGCTCAGCAGAGAGTGGGCACAGAGATGTTGGAATCAATTGGTCTTTCAGGCAAGAAAAGGAGGAGTGACAGCAATGTGTGTTTCAGAATTGTAAAGCTCACTGTGCGCTGAAGATGCCCTGCAGGAGTTTCCCTGCTGGCCCTTCATCTGTGGGATTAGAGTCCAAGCGCTGCTCCTCCCCTGTCACAACTCCTCTCGAAACGAGAGAGCGCACCAGAAACTTTGGATTCAAATGCACTTTTAGGAGATAAAGTGAGGAGTGACAGCAATGTTTGTGTCACAGTTTAAAGCTCACTGTGTGCAAAACATGATCAAGCAGGAGATTTTTTTCAAGGCTCTTCTGCTGTTTTAGGCAGGTCTAAAAATTCCTGCTCTACTCTCTCTGTTGCTGCTCAGCAGAGAGCGGGCACAGAGATGGTGGATTCAGCTGGTCTTTCAGGCAAAAAGGGAGGAGTGACAGCAATGTGTGTTGCAGAGTTGCAAAGCTCGCTGTGCGCTGAAGATGATCAGTGGGAACTTTCTGGACTGTCTCTTCTGCTCTTTTAGCATTGGCTAAAGGTTCCTGCTCTACTCTCTCTGCTTCTGCCCAGCAGAGAAAGGGCACAGAGATTTTGGATTCAATTGGACTTTGAGGTAGGAAAGTGCGGAGCGAGAGCAATATATGTGTCACAGTTGCAAAGCTGACTGCGTGCTGAAGATGCCCTGCCGGAGCTTTCACTCCGGGCTCTTCGGCTGTGGGAGCAGAGGCCAAGAGATCGTGTTCACCTGTCACTGCTGCTGTTCAAACGAGAGAGGGCGGGAGAGACCATGGATTCAAACGGATTATTAGGAGATGAAGTGAGGAGTGACAGCAATGTGTGTTTCAGAGTTGCAAAGCTCACTGTGCGCTGAAGATGATCTGCAAGGACTTTCCCTCCCTGCCCTTCGGAACTGGGAGCGGATTCCAAGCGCTCGTGCTCACCTTCCTCTGCTGCTCTTGAAACGAGAGTGGAGACCAGAAACGCTGGATTCAAATGCACTTTTAGGAGCTACAATGAGGAGTGACAACAGTGTGTGTGTCACAGTTGTAAAGCTCAGTGTGTTGAAGAAGCACAAGAGCAGCCTTCAGGCCTGTCTCTTCCACTGCCTTACAGATTGCAGACATTACTGCTCACTCTGCTGCTCAGCAGAGTGCTGGCAACGGAGTTCTTGGATTGAAATGGTCTTTTAGGAGAAAGAGTGAAGAGTGACAGCAATGTTTGTGTCACAGTTTAAAGCTCACTGTGTGCTAAACATGATCAGGAGGAGCTTTTTTGCAAGGCTCTTCTGCTGTTTTAGCCCAATCTAAACATTCCTTCTCTCTGTTGCTGCTCAGCAGAGAGTGGGCACAGAGATGTTGGAATCAATTGGTCTTCCAGGCAGGAAAAGGAGTTACAGCAATGTGTGTTGCAGAATTGCAAAGCTCACTGTTTGCTGAAGATGCCCTGCAGGAGTTTCCCTGCTGGCCCTTCGTCTGTGGGATTAGAGTCCAAGCGCTGCTCCTCCCCTGTCACAACTCCTCTCGAAACGTGAGAGCGCACCAGAAACTTTGGATTCAAATGCACTTTTAGGAGATAAAGTGAGGAGTGACAGCAATGTTTGTGTCACAGTTTAAAGCTCACTGTGTGCAAAACATGATCAAGCAGGAGATTTTTTGCAAGGCTCTTCTGCTGTTTTAGCCCAGGCTAAACATTCCTGCTCTACTCTCTCTGTTGCTGCTCAGCAGAGAGCGGGCACAGAGGTGTTGGAATCAATTGGTCTTTCAGGCAGGAAAAGAAGAGACAGCAATGTGTGTTGCAGAGTTGCAAAGCTCACTGTGTGCTGAAGATGATCAGTGGGAACTTTCTGGACTGTCTCTTCTGCTGTTTCAGCAGAGTCCAAACGTAAGTGCTATATTCTGCTACTGCTCACAAAGAGCAAGCACAGGAGATGTATTATTCAATTGGACTTTCAGGTAGGAAAGTGAGAGGTGACAGCAATATGTGTTTCAGAGTTGTGAATCTCAATGTGTGCTGAAGATGCCCAGCAGTAGTTTCCATGCTGGCCCTTCGGCTGTGAAATTAGAATCCAAGCGCTCGTCCTCCCCTGTCACAACTGCTCTCGAAGCGAGAGAGCGCACCAGAAACGTTGGCTTGAAATGCACTTTTAGGAGATAAAGTGAGGAGTGACAGCAATGTGTGTTTCAGAGTTGCAAAGCTCACTGTGCGCTGAAGATGATCTGCAAGGACTTTCCCTCCCTGCCCTTCGGAACTGGGAGCGGATTCCAAGCGCTCGTGCTCACCTGCCTCTGCTGCACTGGAAACGAGAGTGGAGACCAGAAACGCTGGATTCAAATGCACTTTTAGGAGCTACAATGAGGAGTGACAACAGTGTGTGTGTCACAGTTGTAAAGCTCAGTGTGTTGAAGAAGCACAAGAGCAGCCTTCAGGCCTGTCTCTTCCACTGCCTTACAGATTGCAGACATCCCTGCTCACTCTGCTGCTCAGCAGAGTGCTGGCAACGGAGTTCTGGGATTGAAATGGTCTTTTAGGAGAAAGAGTGAAGAGTGACACCAATGTTTGTGTCACAGTTTAAAGCTCACTGTGTGCTAAACATGATCAGGAGGAGCTTTTTTGCAAGGCTCTTCTGCTGTTTTAGCCCAGTCTAAACATTCCTGCTCTACTCTCTCTGTTGCTGCTCAGCAGAGAGTGGGCACAGAGATGTTGGAATCAATTGGTCTTTCAGGCAAGAAAAGGAGGAGTGACAGCAATGTGTGTTTCAGAATTGTAAAGCTCACTGTGCGCTGAAGATGCCCTGCAGGAGTTTCCCTGCTGGCCCTTCGTCTGTGGGATTAGAGTCCAAGCGCTGCTCCTCCCCTGTCACAACTCCTCTCGAAACGAGAGAGCGCACCAGAAACTTTGGATTCAAATGCACTTTTAGGAGATAAAGTGAGGAGTGACAGCAATGTTTGTGTCACAGTTTAAAGCTCACTGTGTGCAAAACATGATCAAGCAGGAGATTTTTTTCAAGGCTCTTCTGCTGTTTTAGGCAGGTCTAAAAATTCCTGCTCTACTCTCTCTGTTGCTGCTCAGCAGAGAGCGGGCACAGAGATGGTGGATTCAGCTGGTCTTTCAGGCAAAAAGGGAGGAGTGACAGCAATGTGTGTTGCAGAGTTGCAAAGCTCGCTGTGCGCTGAAGATGATCAGTGGGAACTTTCTGGACTGTCTCTTCTGCTCTTTTAGCATTGGCTAAAGGTTCCTGCTCTACTCTCTCTGCTTCTGCCCAGCAGAGAAAGGGCACAGAGATTTTGGATTCAATTGGACTTTGAGGTAGGAAAGTGCGGAGCGAGAGCAATATATGTGTCACAGTTGCAAAGCTGACTGCGTGCTGAAGATGCCCTGCCGGAGCTTTCACTCCGGGCTCTTCGGCTGTGGGAGCAGAGGCCAAGAGATCGTGTTCACCTGTCACTGCTGCTGTTCAAACGAGAGAGGGCGGGAGAGACCATGGATTCAAACGGATTATTAGGAGATGAAGTGAGGAGTGACAGCAATGTGTGTTTCAGAGTTGCAAAGCTCACTGTGCGCTGAAGATGATCTGCAAGGACTTTCCCTCCCTGCCCTTCGGAACTGGGAGCGGATTCCAAGCGCTCGTGCTCACCTTCCTCTGCTGCTCTTGAAACGAGAGTGGAGACCAGAAACGCTGGATTCAAATGCACTTTTAGGAGCTACAATGAGGAGTGACAACAGTGTGTGTGTCACAGTTGTAAAGCTCAGTGTGTTGAAGAAGCACAAGAGCAGCCTTCAGGCCTGTCTCTTCCACTGCCTTACAGATTGCAGACATTCCTGCTCACTCTGCTGCTCAGCAGAGTGCTGGCAACGGAGTTCTTGGATTGAAATGGTCTTTTAGGAGAAAGAGTGAAGAGTGACAGCAATGTTTGTGTCACAGTTTAAAGCTCACTGTGTGCTAAACATGATCAGGAGGAGCTTTTTTGCAAGGCTCTTCTGCTGTTTTAGCCCAGTCTAAACATTCCTGCTCTACTCTCTCTGTTGCTGCTCAGCAGAGAGTGGGCACAGAGATGTTGGAATCAATTGGTCTTTCAGGCAAGAAAAGGAGGAGTGACAGCAATGTGTGTTTCAGAATTGTAAAGCTCACTGTGCGCTGAAGATGCCCTGCAGGAGTTTCCCTGCTGGCCCTTCGTCTGTGGGATTACAGTCCAAGCGCTGCTCCTCCCCTGTCACAACTCCTCTCGAAACGAGAGAGCGCACCAGAAACTTTGGATTCAAATGCACTTTTAGGAGATAAAGTGAGGAGTGACAGCAATGTTTGTGTCACAGTTTAAAGCTCACTGTGTGCAAAACATGATCAAGCAGGAGATTTTTTTCAAGGCTCTTCTGCTGTTTTAGGCAGGTCTAAAAATTCCTGCTCTACTCTCTCTGTTGCTGCTCAGCAGAGAGCGGGCACAGAGATGGTGGATTCAGCTGGTCTTTCAGGCAAAAAGGGAGGAGTGACAGCAATGTGTGTTGCAGAGTTGCAAAGCTCGCTGTGCGCTGAAGATGATCAGTGGGAACTTTCTGGACTGTCTCTTCTGCTCTTTTAGCATTGGCTAAAGGTTCCTGCTCTACTCTCTCTGCTTCTGCCCAGCAGAGAAAGGGCACAGAGATTTTGGATTCAATTGGACTTTGAGGTAGGAAAGTGCGGAGCGAGAGCAATATATGTGTCACAGTTGCAAAGCTGACTGCGTGCTGAAGATGCCCTGCCGGAGCTTTCACTCCGGGCTCTTCGGCTGTGGGAGCAGAGGCCAAGAGATCGTGTTCACCTGTCACTGCTGCTGTTCAAACGAGAGAGGGCGGGAGAGACCATGGATTCAAACGGATTATTAGGAGATGAAGTGAGGAGTGACAGCAATGTGTGTTTCAGAGTTGCAAAGCTCACTGTGCGCTGAAGATGATCTGCAAGGACTTTCCCTCCCTGCCCTTCGGAACTGGGAGCGGATTCCAAGCGCTTGTGCTCACCTTCCTCTGCTGCTCTTGAAACGAGAGTGGAGACCAGAAACGCTGGATTCAAATGCACTTTTAGGAGCTACAATGAGGAGTGACAACAGTGTGTGTGTCACAGTTGTAAAGCTCAGTGTGTTGAAGAAGCACAAGAGCAGCCTTCAGGCCTGTCTCTTCCACTGCCTTACAGATTGCAGACATTCCTGCTCACTCTGCTGCTCAGCAGAGTGCTGGCAACGGAGTTCTTGGATTGAAATGGTCTTTTAGGAGAAAGAGTGAAGAGTGACAGCAATGTTTGTGTCACAGTTTAAAGCTCACTGTGTGCTAAACATGATCAGGAGGAGCTTTTTTGCAAGGCTCTTCTGCTGTTTTAGCCCAATCTAAACATTCCTTCTCTCTGTTGCTGCTCAGCAGAGAGTGGGCACAGAGATGTTGGAATCAATTGGTCTTCCAGGCAGGAAAAGGAGTTACAGCAATGTGTGTTGCAGAATTGCAAAGCTCACTGTGTGCTGAAGATGCCCTGCAGGAGTTTCCCTGCTGGCCCTTCGTCTGTGGGATTAGAGTCCAAGCGCTGCTCCTCCCCTGTCACAACTCCTCTCGAAACGTGAGAGCGCACCAGAAACTTTGGATTCAAATGCACTTTTAGGAGATAAAGTGAGGAGTGACAGCAATGTTTGTGTCACAGTTTAAAGCTCACTGTGTGCAAAACATGATCAAGCAGGAGATTTTTTGCAAGGCTCTTCTGCTGTTTTAGCCCAGGCTAAACATTCCTGCTCTACTCTCTCTGTTGCTGCTCAGCAGAGAGCGGGCACAGAGGTGTTGGAATCAATTGGTCTTTCAGGCAGGAAAAGAAGAGACAGCAATGTGTGTTGCAGAGTTGCAAAGCTCACTGTGTGCTGAAGATGATCAGTGGGAACTTTCTGGACTGTCTCTTCTGCTGTTTCAGCAGAGTCCAAACGTAAGTGCTATATTCTGCTACTGCTCACAAAGAGCAAGCACAGGAGATGTATTATTCAATTGGACTTTCAGGTAGGAAAGTGAGAGGTGACAGCAATATGTGTTTCAGAGTTGTGAATCTCAATGTGTGCTGAAGATGCCCAGCAGTAGTTTCCATGCTGGCCCTTCGGCTGTGAAATTAGAATCCAAGCGCTCGTCCTCCCCTGTCACAACTGCTCTCGAAGCGAGAGAGCGCACCAGAAACGTTGGCTTGAAATGCACTTTTAGGAGATAAAGTGAGGAGTGACAGCAATGTGTGTTTCAGAGTTGCAAAGCTCACTGTGCGCTGAAGATGATCTGCAAGGACTTTCCCTCCCTGCCCTTCGGAACTGGGAGCGGATTCCAAGCTCTCGTGCTCACCTGCCTCTGCTGCACTGGAAACGAGAGTGGAGACCAGAAACGCTGGATTCAAATGCACTTTTAGGAGCTACAATGAGGAGTGACAACAGTGTGTGTGTCAAAGTTGTAAAGCTCAGTGTGTTGAAGAAGCACAAGAGCAGCCTTCAGGCCTGTCTCTTCCACTGCCTTACAGATTGCAGACATCCCTGCTCACTCTGCTGCTCAGCAGAGTGCTGGCAACGGAGTTCTGGGATTGAAATGGTCTTTTAGGAGAAAGAGTGAAGAGTGACACCAATGTTTGTGTCACAGTTTAAAGCTCACTGTGTGCTAAACATGATCAGGAGGAGCTTTTTTGCAAGGCTCTTCTGCTGTTTTAGCCCAGTCTAAACATTCCTGCTCTACTCTCTCTGTTGCTGCTCAGCAGAGAGTGGGCACAGAGATGTTGGAATCAATTGGTCTTTCAGGCAAGAAAAGGAGGAGTGACAGCAATGTGTGTTTCAGAATTGTAAAGCTCACTGTGCGCTGAAGATGCCCTGCAGGAGTTTCCCTGCTGGCCCTTCGTCTGTGGGATTAGAGTCCAAGCGCTGCTCCTCCCCTGTCACAACTCCTCTCGAAACGAGAGAGCGCACCAGAAACTTTGGATTCAAATGCACTTTTAGGAGATAAAGTGAGGAGTGACAGCAATGTTTGTGTCACAGTTTAAAGCTCACTGTGTGCAACTACTGCTGGGCATCTTCAGCACACATTGAGATTCACAACTCTGAAACACATATTGCTGTCACCTCTCACTTTCCTACCTGAAAGTCTAATTGAATAATACATCTCCTGTGCTTGCTCTTTGTGAGCAGTAGCAGAATATAGCACTTACGTTTGGACTCTGCTGAAACAGCAGAAGAGACAGTCCAGAAAGTTCCCACTGATCATCTTCAGCACACAGTGAGCTTTGCAACTCTGCAACACACATTGCTGTCTCTTCTTTTCCTTCCTGAAAGACCAATTGATTCCAACACCTCTGTGCCCGCTCTCTGCTGAGCAGCAACAGAGAGAGTAGAGCAGGAATGTTTAGCCTGGGCTAAAACAGCAGAAGAGCCTTGCAAAAAATCTCCTGCTTGATCATGTTTTGCACACAGTGAGCTTTAAACTGTGACACAAGCATTGCTGTCACTCCTCACTTTATCTCCTAAAAGTGCATTTGAATCCAAAGTTTCTGGTGCGCTCTCTCGTTTCGAGAGGAGTTGTGACAGGGGAGGAGCAGCGCTTGGACTCTAATCCCACAGACGAATTGCAGGAATGTCTGCAATCTGTAAGGCAGTGGAAGAGACAGGCCTGAAGGCTGCTCTTGTGCTTCTTCAACACACTGAGCTTTACAACTGTGACACACACACTGTTGTCACTCCTCATTGTAGCTCCTAAAAGTGCATTTGAATCCAGCGTTTCTGGTCTCCACTCTCGTTTCAAGAGCAGCAGAGGAAGGTGAGCACGAGCGCTTGGAATCCGCTCCCAGTTCCGAAGGGCAGGGAGGGAAAGTCCTTGCAGATCATCTTCAGCGCACAGTGAGCTTTGCAACTCTGAAACACACATTGCTGTCACTCCTCACTTCATCTCCTAATAATCCGTTTGAATCCATGGTCTCTCCCGCCCTCTCTCGTTTGAACAGCAGCAGTGACAGGTGAACACGATCTCTTGGCCTCTGCTCCCACAGCCGAAGAGCCCGGAGTGAAAGCTCCGGCAGGGCATCTTCAGCACGCAGTCAGCTTTGCAACTGTGACACATATATTGCTCTCGCTCCGCACTTTCCTACCTCAAAGTCCAATTGAATCCAAAATCTCTGTGCCCTTTCTCTGCTGGGCAGAAGCAGAGAGAGTAGAGCAGGAACCTTTAGCCAATGCTAAAAGAGCAGAAGAGACAGTCCAGAAAGTTCCCACTGATCATCTTCAGCGCACAGCGAGCTTTGCAACTCTGCAACACACATTGCTGTCACTCCTCCCTTTTTGCCTGAAAGACCAGCTGAATCCACCATCTCTGTGCCCGCTCTCTGCTGAGCAGCAACAGAGAGAGTAGAGCAGGAATTTTTAGACCTGCCTAAAACAGCAGAAGAGCCTTGAAAAAAATCTCCTGCTTGATCATGTTTTGCACACAGTGAGCTTTAAACTGTGACACAAACATTGCTGTCACTCCTCACTTTATCTCCTAAAAGTGCATTTCAAGCCAACGTTTCTGGTGCGCTCTCTCGCTTCGAGAGCAGTTGTGACAGGGGAGGACGAGCGCTTGGATTCTAATTTCACAGCCGAAGGGCCAGCATGGAAACTACTGCTGGGCATCTTCAGCACACATTGAGATTCACAACTCTGAAACACATATTGCTGTCACCTCTCACTTTCCTACCTGAAAGTCCAATTGAATAATACATCTCCTGTGCTTGCTCTTTGTGAGCAGTAGCAGAATATAGCACTTACGTTTGGACTCTGCTGAAACAGCAGAAGAGACAGTCCAGAAAGTTCCCACTGATCATCTTCAGCACACAGTGAGCTTTGCAACTCTGCAACACACATTGCTGTCTCTTCTTTTCCTGCCTGAAAGACCAGCTGAATCCACCCTCTCTGTGCCCGCTCTCTGCTGAGCAGCAACAGAGAGAGTAGAGCAGGAATGTTTAGCCTGGGCTAAAACAGCAGAAGAGCCTTGCAAAAAATCTCCTGCTTGATCATGTTTTGCACACAGTGAGCTTTAAACTGTGACACAAACATTGCTGTCACTCCTCACTTTATCTCCTAAAAGTGCATTTGAATCCAAAGTTACTGGTGCGCTCTCTCGTTTCGATAGGAGTTGTGACAGGGGAGGAGCAGCGCTTGGACTCTAATCCCACAGACGAAGGGCCAGCAGGGAAACTCCTGCAGGGCATCTTCAGCGCACAGTGAGCTTTACAATTCTGAAACACACATTGCTGTCACTCCTCCTTTTCTTGCCTGAAAGACCAATTGATTCCAACATCTCTGTGCCCACTCTCTGCTGAGCAGCAACAGAGAGAGTAGAGCAGGAATGTTTAGACTGGGCTAAAACAGCAGAAGAGCCTTGCAAAAAAGCTCCTCCTGATCATGTTTAGCACACAGTGAGCTTTAAACTGTGACACAAACATTGCTGTCACTCTTCACTCTTTCTCCTAAAAGACCATTTCAATCCCAGAACTCCGTTGCCAGCACTCTGCTGAGCAGCAGAGTGAGCAGGGATGTCTGCAATCTGTAAGGCAGTGGAAGAGACAGGCCTGAAGGCTGCTCTTGTGCTTCTTCAACACACTGAGCTTTACAACTGTGACACACACACTGTTGTCACTCCTCATTGTAGCTCCTAAAAGTGCATTTGAATCCAGCGTTTCTGGTCTCCACTCTCGTTTCCAGTGCAGCAGAGGCAGGTGAGCACGAGCGCTTGGAATCCGCTCCCAGTTCCGAAGGGCAGGGAGGGAAAGTCCTTGCAGATCATCTTCAGCGCACAGTGAGCTTTGCAACTCTGAAACACACATTGCTGTCACTCCTCACTTTATCTCCTAAAAGTGCATTTCAAGCCAACGTTTCTGGTGCGCTCTCTCGCTTCGAGAGCAGTTGTGACAGGGGAGGACGAGCGCTTGGATTCTAATTTCACAGCCGAAGGGCCAGCATGGAAACTACTGCTGGGCATCTTCAGCACACATTGAGATTCACAACTCTGAAACACATATTGCTGTCACCTCTCCTACCTGAAAGTCCAATTGAATAATACATCTCCTGTGCTTGCTCTTTGTGAGCAGTAGCAGAATATAGCACTTACGTTTGGACTCTGCTGAAACAGCAGAAGAGACAGTCCAGAAAGTTCCCACTGATCATCTTCAGCACACAGTGAGCTTTGCAACTCTGCAACACACATTGCTGTCTCTTCTTTTCCTGCCTGAAAGACCAGCTGAATCCACCATCTCTGTGCCCGCTCTCTGCTGAGCAGCAACAGAGAGAGTAGAGCAGGAATGTTTAGCCTGGGCTAAAACAGCAGAAGAGCCTTGCAAAAAATCTCCTGCTTGATCATGTTTTGCACACAGTGAGCTTTAAACTGTGACACAAACATTGCTGTCACTCCTCACTTTATCTCCTAAAAGTGCATTTGAATCCAAAGTTTCTGGTGCGCTCTCACGTTTCGAGAGGAGTTGTGACAGGGGAGGAGCAGCGCTTGGACTCTAATCCCACAGACGAAGGGCCAGCAGGGAAACTCCTGCAGGGCATCTTCAGCACACAGTGAGCTTTGCAATTCTGCAACACACATTGCTGTAACTCCTTTTCCTGCCTGGAAGACCAATTGATTCCAACATCTCTGTGCCCACTCTCTGCTGAGCAGCAACAGAGAGAAGGAATGTTTAGATTGGGCTAAAACAGCAGAAGAGCCTTGCAAAAAAGCTCCTCCTGATCATGTTTAGCACACAGTGAGCTTTAAACTGTGACACAAACATTGCTGTCACTCTTCACTCTTTCTCCTAAAAGACCATTTCAATCCAAGAACTCCGTTGCCAGCACTCTGCTGAGCAGCAGAGTGAGCAGGAATGTCTGCAATCTGTAAGGCAGTGGAAGAGACAGGCCTGAAGGCTGCTCTTGTGCTTCTTCAACACACTGAGCTTTACAACTGTGACACACACACTGTTGTCACTCCTCATTGTAGCTCCTAAAAGTGCATTTGAATCCAGCGTTTCTGGTCTCCACTCTCGTTTCAAGAGCAGCAGAGGAAGGTGAGCACGAGCGCTTGGAATCCGCTCCCAGTTCCGAAGGGCAGGGAGGGAAAGTCCTTGCAGATCATCTTCAGCGCACAGTGAGCTTTGCAACTCTGAAACACACATTGCTGTCACTCCTCACTTCATCTCCTAATAATCCGTTTGAATCCATGGTCTCTCCCGCCCTCTCTCGTTTGAACAGCAGCAGTGACAGGTGAACACGATCTCTTGGCCTCTGCTCCCACAGCCGAAGAGCCCGGAGTGAAAGCTCCGGCAGGGCATCTTCAGCACGCAGTCAGCTTTGCAACTGTGACACATATATTGCTCTCGCTCCGCACTTTCCTACCTCAAAGTCCAATTGAATCCAAAATCTCTGTGCCCTTTCTCTGCTGGGCAGAAGCAGAGTAGAGCTGGAACCTTTAGCCAATGCTAAAAGAGCAGAAGAGACAGTCCAGAAAGTTCCCACTGATCATCTTCAGCGCACAGCGAGCTTTGCAACTCTGCAACACACATTGCTGTCACTCCTCCCTTTTTGCCTGAAAGACCAGCTGAATCCACCATCTCTGTGCCCGCTCTCTGCTGAGCAGCAACAGAGAGAGTAGAGCAGGAATTTTTAGACCTGCCTAAAACAGCAGAAGAGCCTTGAAAAAAATCTCCTGCTTGATCATGTTTTGCACACAGTGAGCTTTAAACTGTGACACAAACATTGCTGTCACTCCTCACTTTATCTCCTAAAAGTGCATTTGAATCCAAAGTTTCTGGTGCGCTCTCTCGTTTCGAGAGGAGTTGTGACAGGGGAGGAGCAGCGCTTGGACTCTAATCCCACAGATGAAGGGCCAGCAGGGAAACTCCTGCAGGGCATCTTCAGCACACAGTGAGCTTTGCAATTCTGCAACACATATTGCTGTAACTCCTCCTTTTCCTGCCTGGAAGACCAATTGATTCCAACATCTCTGTGCCCATTCTCTGCTGAGCAGCAACAGAGAGCAGGAATGTTTAGATTGGGCTAAAACAGCAGAAGAGCCTTGCAAAAAAGCTCCTCCTGATCATGTTTAGCACACAGTGAGCTTTAAACTGTGACACAAACATTGCTGTCACTCTTCACTCTTTCTCCTAAAAGACCATTTCAATCCAAGAACTCCGTTGCCAGCACTCTGCTGAGCAGCAGAGTGAGCAGGAATGTCTGCAATCTGTAAGGCAGTGGAAGAGACAGGCCTGAAGGCTGCTCTTGTGCTTCTTCAACACACTGAGCTTTACAACTGTGACACACACACTGTTGTCACTCCTCATTGTAGCTCCTAAAAGTGCATTTGAATCCAGCGTTTCTGGTCTCCACTCTCGTTTCAAGAGCAGCAGAGGAAGGTGAGCACGAGCGCTTGGAATCCGCTCCCAGTTCCGAAGGGCAGGGAGGGAAAGTCCTTGCAGATCATCTTCAGCGCACAGTGAGCTTTGCAACTCTGAAACACACATTGCTGTCACTCCTCACTTCATCTCCTAATAATCCGTTTGAATCCATGGTCTCTCCCGCCCTCTCTCGTTTGAACAGCAGCAGTGACAGGTGAACACGATCTCTTGGCCTCTGCTCCCACAGCCGAAGAGCCCGGAGTGAAAGCTCCGGCAGGGCATCTTCAGCACGCAGTCAGCTTTGCAACTGTGACACATATATTGCTCTCGCTCCGCACTTTCCTACCTCAAAGTCCAATTGAATCCAAAATCTCTGTGCCCTTTCTCTGCTGGGCAGAAGCAGAGTAGAGCAGGAACCTTTAGCCAATGCTAAAAGAGCTGAAGAGACAGTCCAGAAAGTTCCCACTGATCATCTTCAGCGCACAGCGAGCTTTGCAACACTGCAACACACATTGCTGTCACTCCTCCCTTTTTGCCTGAAAGACCAGCTGAATCCACCATCTCTGTGCCCGCTCTCTGCTGAGCAGCAACAGAGAGAGTAGAGCAGGAATTTTTAGACCTGCCTAAAACAGCAGAAGAGCCTTGAAAAAAATCTCCTGCTTGATCATGTTTTGCACACAGTGAGCTTTAAACTGTGACACAAACATTGCTGTCACTCCTCACTTTATCTCCTAAAAGTGCATTTGAATCCAAAGTTTCTGGTGCGCTCTCTCGTTTCGAGAGGAGTTGTGACAGGGGAGGAGCAGCGCTTGGACTCTAATCCCACAGATGAAGGGCCAGCAGGGAAACTCCTGCAGGGCATCTTCAGCACACAGTGAGCTTTGCAATTCTGCAACACACATTGCTGTAACTCCTCCTTTTCCTGCCTGGAAGACCAATTGATTCCAACATCTCTGTGCCCACTCTCTGCTGAGCAGCAACAGAGAGCAGGAATGTTTAGACTGGGCTAAAACAGCAGAAGAGCCTTGCAAAAAAGCTCCTCCTGATCATGTTTAGCACACAGTGAGCTTTAAACTGTGACACAAACATTGCTGTCACTCTTCACTTTCTCCTAAAAGACCATTTCAATCCAAGAACTCCGTTGCCAGCACTCTGCTGAGCAGCAGAGTGAGCAGGAATGTCTGCAATCTGTAAGGCAGTGGAAGAGACAGGCCTGAAGGCTGCTCTTGTGCTTCTTCAACACACTGAGCTTTACAACTGTGACACACACACTGTTGTCACTCCTCATTGTAGCTCCTAAAAGTGCATTTGAATCCAGCGTTTCTGGTCTCCACTCTCGTTTCAAGAGCAGCAGAGGAAGGTGAGCACGAGCGCTTGGAATCCGCTCCCAGTTCCGAAGGGCAGGGAGGGAAAGTCCTTGCAGATCATCTTCAGCGCACAGTGAGCTTTGCAACTCTGAAACACACATTGCTGTCACTCCTCACTTCATCTCCTAATAATCCGTTTGAATCCATGGTCTCTCCCGCCCTCTCTCGTTTGAACAGCAGCAGTGACAGGTGAACACGATCTCTTGGCCTCTGCTCCCACAGCCGAAGAGCCCGGAGTGAAAGCTCCGGCAGGGCATCTTCAGCACGCAGTCAGCTTTGCAACTGTGACACATATATTGCTCTCGCTCCGCACTTTCCTACCTCAAAGTCCAATTGAATCCAAAATCTCTGTGCCCTTTCTCTGCTGGGCAGAAGCAGAGAGAGTAGAGCAGGAACCTTTAGCCAATGCTAAAAGAGCAGAAGAGACAGTCCAGAAAGTTCCCACTGATCATCTTCAGCGCACAGCGAGCTTTGCAACTCTGCAACACACATTGCTGTCACTCCTCCCTTTTTGCCTGAAAGACCAGCTGAATCCACCATCTCTGTGCCCGCTCTCTGCTGAGCAGCAACAGAGAGAGTAGAGCAGGAATTTTTAGACCTGCCTAAAACAGCAGAAGAGCCTTGAAAAAAATCTCCTGCTTGATCATGTTTTGCACACAGTGAGCTTTAAACTGTGACACAAACATTGCTGTCACTCCTCACTTTATCTCCTAAAAGTGCATTTGAATCCAAAGTTTCTGGTGCGCTCTCTCGTTTCGAGAGGAGTTGTGACAGGGGAGGAGCAGCGCTTGGACTCTAATCCCACAGACGAAGGGCCAGCAGGGAAACTCCTGCAGGGCATCTTCAGCACACAGTGAGCTTTGCAATTCTGCAACACACATTGCTGTAACTCCTCCTTTTCCTGCCTGGAAGACCAATTGATTCTAACATCTCTGTGCCCACTCTCTGCTGAGCAGCAACAGAGAGCAGGAATGTTTAGACTGGGCTAAAACAGCAGAAGAGCCTTGCAAAAAAGCTCCTCCTGATCATGTTTAGCACACAGTGAGCTTTAAACTGTGACACAAACATTGCTGTCACTCTTCACTCTTTCTCCTAAAAGACCATTTCAATCCAAGAACTCCGTTGCCAGCACTCTGCTGAGCAGCAGAGTGAGCAGGAATGTCTGCAATCTGTAAGGCAGTGGAAGAGACAGGCCTGAAGGCTGCTCTTGTGCTTCTTCAACACACTGAGCTTTACAACTGTGACACACACACTGTTGTCACTCCTCATTGTAGCTCCTAAAAGTGCATTTGAATCCAGCATTTCTGGTCTCCACTCTCGTTTCAAGAGCAGCAGAGGAAGGTGAGCACGAGCGCTTGGAATCCGCTCCCAGTTCCGAAGGGCAGGGAGGGAAAGTCCTTGCAGATCATCTTCAGCGCACAGTGAGCTTTGCAACTCTGAAACACACATTGCTGTCACTCCTCACTTCATCTCCTAATAATCCGTTTGAATCCATGGTCTCTCCCGCCCTCTCTCGTTTGAACAGCAGCAGTGACAGGTGAACACGATCTCTTGGCCTCTGCTCCCACAGCCGAAGAGCCCGGAGTGAAAGCTCCGGCAGGGCATCTTCAGCACGCAGTCAGCTTTGCAACTGTGACACATATATTGCTCTCGCTCCGCACTTTCCTACCTCAAAGTCCAATTGAATCCAAAATCTCTGTGCCCTTTCTCTGCTGGGCAGAAGCAGAGTAGAGCTGGAACCTTTAGCCAATGCTAAAAGAGCAGAAGAGACAGTCCAGAAAGTTCCCACTGATCATCTTCAGCGCACAGCGAGCTTTGCAACTCTGCAACACACATTGCTGTCACTCCTCCCTTTTTGCCTGAAAGACCAGCTGAATCCACCATCTCTGTGCCCGCTCTCTGCTGAGCAGCAACAGAGAGAGTAGAGCAGGAATTTTTAGACCTGCCTAAAACAGCAGAAGAGCCTTGCAAAAAATCTCCTGCTTGATCATGTTTTGCACACAGTGAGCTTTAAACTGTGACACAAACATTGCTGTCACTCCTCACTTTATCTCCTAAAAGTGCATTTGAATCCAAAGTTTCTGGTGCGCTCTCTCGTTTCGAGAGGAGTTGTGACAGGGGAGGAGCAGCGCTTGGACTCTAATCCCACAGATGAAGGGCCAGCAGGGAAACTCCTGCAGGGCATCTTCAGCACACAGTGAGCTTTGCAATTCTGCAACACACATTGCTGTAACTCCTCCTTTTCCTGCCTGGAAGACCAATTGATTCCAACATCTCTGTGCCCACTCTCTGCTGAGCAGCAACAGAGAGCAGGAATGTTTAGATTGGGCTAAAACAGCAGAAGAGCCTTGCAAAAAAGCTCCTCCTGATCATGTTTAGCACACAGTGAGCTTTAAACTGTGACACAAACATTGCTGTCACTCTTCACTCTTTCTCCTAAAAGACCATTTCAATCCAAGAACTCCGTTGCCAGCACTCTGCTGAGCAGCAGAGTGAGCAGGAATGTCTGCAATCTGTAAGGCAGTGGAAGAGACAGGCCTGAAGGCTGCTCTTGTGCTTCTTCAACACACTGAGCTTTACAACTGTGACACACACACTGTTGTCACTCCTCATTGTAGCTCCTAAAAGTGCATTTGAATCCAGCGTTTCTGGTCTCCACTCTCGTTTCAAGAGCAGCAGAGGAAGGTGAGCACGAGCGCTTGGAATCCGCTCCCAGTTCCGAAGGGCAGGGAGGGAAAGTCCTTGCAGATCATCTTCAGCGCACAGTGAGCTTTGCAACTCTGAAACACACATTGCTGTCACTCCTCACTTCATCTCCTAATAATCCGTTTGAATCCATGGTCTCTCCCGCCCTCTCTCGTTTGAACAGCAGCAGTGACAGGTGAACACGATCTCTTGGCCTCTGCTCCCACAGCCGAAGAGCCCGGAGTGAAAGCTCCGGCAGGGCATCTTCAGCACGCAGTCAGCTTTGCAACTGTGACACATATATTGCTCTCGCTCCGCACTTTCCTACCTCAAAGTCCAATTGAATCCAAAATCTCTGTGCCCTTTCTCTGCTGGGCAGAAGCAGAGTAGAGCTGGAACCTTTAGCCAATGCTAAAAGAGCAGAAGAGACAGTCCAGAAAGTTCCCACTGATCATCTTCAGCGCACAGCGAGCTTTGCAACTCTGCAACACACATTGCTGTCACTCCTCCCTTTTTGCCTGAAAGACCAGCTGAATCCACCATCTCTGTGCCCGCTCTCTGCTGAGCAGCAACAGAGAGAGTAGAGCAGGAATTTTTAGACCTGCCTAAAACAGCAGAAGAGCCTTGAAAAAAATCTCCTGCTTGATCATGTTTTGCACACAGTGAGCTTTAAACTGTGACACAAACATTGCTGTCACTCCTCACTTTATCTCCTAAAAGTGCATTTGAATCCAAAGTTTCTGGTGCGCTCTCTCGTTTCGAGAGGAGTTGTGACAGGGGAGGAGCAGCGCTTGGACTCTAATCCCACAGACGAAGGGCCAGCAGGGAAACTCCTGCAGGGCATCTTCAGCACACAGTGAGCTTTGCAATTCTGCAACACACATTGCTGTAACTCCTCCTTTTCCTGCCTGGAAGACCAATTGATTCCAACATCTCTGTGCCCACTCTCTGCTGAGCAGCAACAGAGAGCAGGAATGTTTAGACTGGGCTAAAACAGCAGAAGAGCCTTGCAAAAAAGCTCCTCCTGATCATGTTTAGCACACAGTGAGCTTTAAACTGTGACACAAACATTGCTGTCACTCTTCACTCTTTCTCCTAAAAGACCATTTCAATCCAAGAACTCCGTTGCCAGCACTCTGCTGAGCAGCAGAGTGAGCAGGAATGTCTGCAATCTGTAAGGCAGTGGAAGAGACAGGCCTGAAGGCTGCTCTTGTGCTTCTTCAACACACTGAGCTTTACAACTGTGACACACACACTGTTGTCACTCCTCATTGTAGCTCCTAAAAGTGCATTTGAATCCAGCGTTTCTGGTCTCCACTCTCGTTTCAAGAGCAGCAGAGGAAGGTGAGCACGAGCGCTTGGAATCCGCTCCCAGTTCCGAAGGGCAGGGAGGGAAAGTCCTTGCAGATCATCTTCAGCGCACAGTGAGCTTTGCAACTCTGAAACACACATTGCTGTCACTCCTCACTTCATCTCCTAATAATCCGTTTGAATCCATGGTCTCTCCCGCCCTCTCTCGTTTGAACAGCAGCAGTGACAGGTGAACACGATCTCTTGGCCTCTGCTCCCACAGCCGAAGAGCCCGGAGTGAAAGCTCCGGCAGGGCATCTTCAGCACGCAGTCAGCTTTGCAACTGTGACACATATATTGCTCTCGCTCCGCACTTTCCTACCTCAAAGTCCAATTGAATCCAAAATCTCTGTGCCCTTTCTCTGCTGGGCAGAAGCAGAGTAGAGCTGGAACCTTTAGCCAATGCTAAAAGAGCAGAAGAGACAGTCCAGAAAGTTCCCACTGATCATCTTCAGCGCACAGCGAGCTTTGCAACTCTGCAACACACATTGCTGTCACTCCTCCCTTTTTGCCTGAAAGACCAGCTGAATCCACCATCTCTGTGCCCGCTCTCTGCTGAGCAGCAACAGAGAGAGTAGAGCAGGAATTTTTAGACCTGCCTAAAACAGCAGAAGAGCCTTGCAAAAAATCTCCTGCTTGATCATGTTTTGCACACAGTGAGCTTTAAACTGTGACACAAACATTGCTGTCACTCCTCACTTTATCTCCTAAAAGTGCATTTGAATCCAAAGTTTCTGGTGCGCTCTCTCGTTTCGAGAGGAGTTGTGACAGGGGAGGAGCAGCGCTTGGACTCTAATCCCACAGACGAAGGGCCAGCAGGGAAACTCCTGCAGGGCATCTTCAGCACACAGTGAGCTTTGCAATTCTGCAACACACATTGCTGTAACTCCTCCTTTTCCTGCCTGGAAGACCAATTGATTCCAACATCTCTGTGCCCACTCTCTGCTGAGCAGCAACAGAGAGCAGGAATGTTTAGACTGGGCTAAAACAGCAGAAGAGCCTTGCAAAAAAGCTCCTCCTGATCATGTTTAGCACACAGTGAGCTTTAAACTGTGACACAAACATTGCTGTCACTCTTCACTCTTTCTCCTAAAAGACCATTTCAATCCAAGAACTCCGTTGCCAGCACTCTGCTGAGCAGCAGAGTGAGCAGGAATGTCTGCAATCTGTAAGGCAGTGGAAGAGACAGGCCTGAAGGCTGCTCTTGTGCTTCTTCAACACACTGAGCTTTACAACTGTGACACACACACTGTTGTCACTCCTCATTGTAGCTCCTAAAAGTGCATTTGAATCCAGCGTTTCTGGTCTCCACTCTCGTTTCAAGAGCAGCAGAGGAAGGTGAGCATGAGCGCTTGGAATCCGCTCCCAGTTCCGAAGGGCAGGGAGGGAAAGTCCTTGCAGATCATCTTCAGCGCACAGTGAGCTTTGCAACTCTGAAACACACATTGCTGTCACTCCTCACTTCATCTCCTAATAATCCGTTTGAATCCATGGTCTCTCCCGCCCTCTCTCGTTTGAACAGCAGCAGTGACAGGTGAACACGATCTCTTGGCCTCTGCTCCCACAGCCGAAGAGCCCGGAGTGAAAGCTCCGGCAGGGCATCTTCAGCACGCAGTCAGCTTTGCAACTGTGACACATATATTGCTCTCGCTCCGCACTTTCCTACCTCAAAGTCCAATTGAATCCAAAATCTCTGTGCCCTTTCTCTGCTGGGCAGAAGCAGAGTAGAGCTGGAACCTTTAGCCAATGCTAAAAGAGCAGAAGAGACAGTCCAGAAAGTTCCCACTGATCATCTTCAGCGCACAGCGAGCTTTGCAACTCTGCAACACACATTGCTGTCACTCCTCCCTTTTTGCCTGAAAGACCAGCTGAATCCACCATCTCTGTGCCCGCTCTCTGCTGAGCAGCAACAGAGAGAGTAGAGCAGGAATTTTTAGACCTGCCTAAAACAGCAGAAGAGCCTTGCAAAAAATCTCCTGCTTGATCATGTTTTGCACACAGTGAGCTTTAAACTGTGACACAAACATTGCTGTCACTCCTCACTTTATCTCCTAAAAGTGCATTTGAATCCAAAGTTTCTGGTGCGCTCTCTCGTTTCGAGAGGAGTTGTGACAGGGGAGGAGCAGCGCTTGGACTCTAATCCCACAGATGAAGGGCCAGCAGGGAAACTCCTGCAGGGCATCTTCAGCACACAGTGAGCTTTGCAATTCTGCAACACACATTGCTGTAACTCCTCCTTTTCCTGCCTGGAAGACCAATTGATTCCAACATCTCTGTGCCCACTCTCTGCTGAGCAGCAACAGAGAGCAGGAATGTTTAGATTGGGCTAAAACAGCAGAAGAGCCTTGCAAAAAAGCTCCTCCTGATCATGTTTAGCACACAGTGAGCTTTAAACTGTGACACAAACATTGCTGTCACTCTTCACTCTTTCTCCTAAAAGACCATTTCAATCCAAGAACTCCGTTGCCAGCACTCTGCTGAGCAGCAGAGTGAGCAGGAATGTCTGCAATCTGTAAGGCAGTGGAAGAGACAGGCCTGAAGGCTGCTCTTGTGCTTCTTCAACACACTGAGCTTTACAACTGTGACACACACACTGTTGTCACTCCTCATTGTAGCTCCTAAAAGTGCATTTGAATCCAGCGTTTCTGGTCTCCACTCTCGTTTCAAGAGCAGCAGAGGAAGGTGAGCACGAGCGCTTGGAATCCGCTCCCAGTTCCGAAGGGCAGGGAGGGAAAGTCCTTGCAGATCATCTTCAGCGCACAGTGAGCTTTGCAACTCTGAAACACACATTGCTGTCACTCCTCACTTCATCTCCTAATAATCCGTTTGAATCCATGGTCTCTCCCGCCCTCTCTCGTTTGAACAGCAGCAGTGACAGGTGAACACGATCTCTTGGCCTCTGCTCCCACAGCCGAAGAGCCCGGAGTGAAAGCTCCGGCAGGGCATCTTCAGCACGCAGTCAGCTTTGCAACTGTGACACATATATTGCTCTCGCTCCGCACTTTCCTACCTCAAAGTCCAATTGAATCCAAAATCTCTGTGCCCTTTCTCTGCTGGGCAGAAGCAGAGTAGAGCTGGAACCTTTAGCCAATGCTAAAAGAGCAGAAGAGACAGTCCAGAAAGTTCCCACTGATCATCTTCAGCGCACAGCGAGCTTTGCAACTCTGCAACACACATTGCTGTCACTCCTCCCTTTTTGCCTGAAAGACCAGCTGAATCCACCATCTCTGTGCCCGCTCTCTGCTGAGCAGCAACAGAGAGAGTAGAGCAGGAATTTTTAGACCTGCCTAAAACAGCAGAAGAGCCTTGCAAAAAATCTCCTGCTTGATCATGTTTTGCACACAGTGAGCTTTAAACTGTGACACAAACATTGCTGTCACTCCTCACTTTATCTCCTAAAAGTGCATTTGAATCCAAAGTTTCTGGTGCGCTCTCTCGTTTCGAGAGGAGTTGTGACAGGGGAGGAGCAGCGCTTGGACTCTAATCCCACAGACGAAGGGCCAGCAGGGAAACTCCTGCAGGGCATCTTCAGCACACAGTGAGCTTTGCAATTCTGCAACACACATTGCTGTAACTCCTCCTTTTCCTGCCTGGAAGACCAATTGATTCCAACATCTCTGTGCCCACTCTCTGCTGAGCAGCAACAGAGAGCAGGAATGTTTAGATTGGGCTAAAACAGCAGAAGAGCCTTGCAAAAAAGCTCCTCCTGATCATGTTTAGCACACAGTGAGCTTTAAACTGTGACACAAACATTGCTGTCACTCTTCACTCTTTCTCCTAAAAGACCATTTCAATCCAAGAACTCCGTTGCCAGCACTCTGCTGAGCAGCAGAGTGAGCAGGAATGTCTGCAATCTGTAAGGCAGTGGAAGAGACAGGCCTGAAGGCTGCTCTTGTGCTTCTTCAACACACTGAGCTTTACAACTGTGACACACACACTGTTGTCACTCCTCATTGTAGCTCCTAAAAGTGCATTTGAATCCAGCGTTTCTGGTCTCCACTCTCGTTTCAAGAGCAGCAGAGGAAGGTGAGCACGAGCGCTTGGAATCCGCTCCCAGTTCCGAAGGGCAGGGAGGGAAAGTCCTTGCAGATCATCTTCAGCGCACAGTGAGCTTTGCAACTCTGAAACACACATTGCTGTCACTCCTCACTTCATCTCCTAATAATCCGTTTGAATCCATGGTCTCTCCCGCCCTCTCTCGTTTGAACAGCAGCAGTGACAGGTGAACACGATCTCTTGGCCTCTGCTCCCACAGCCGAAGAGCCCGGAGTGAAAGCTCCGGCAGGGCATCTTCAGCACGCAGTCAGCTTTGCAACTGTGACACATATATTGCTCTCGCTCCGCACTTTCCTACCTCAAAGTCCAATTGAATCCAAAATCTCTGTGCCCTTTCTCTGCTGGGCAGAAGCAGAGTAGAGCTGGAACCTTTAGCCAATGCTAAAAGAGCAGAAGAGACAGTCCAGAAAGTTCCCACTGATCATCTTCAGCGCACAGCGAGCTTTGCAACTCTGCAACACACATTGCTGTCACTCCTCCCTTTTTGCCTGAAAGACCAGCTGAATCCACCATCTCTGTGCCCGCTCTCTGCTGAGCAGCAACAGAGAGAGTAGAGCAGGAATTTTTAGACCTGCCTAAAACAGCAGAAGAGCCTTGCAAAAAATCTCCTGCTTGATCATGTTTTGCACACAGTGAGCTTTAAACTGTGACACAAACATTGCTGTCACTCCTCACTTTATCTCCTAAAAGTGCATTTGAATCCAAAGTTTCTGGTGCGCTCTCTCGTTTCGAGAGGAGTTGTGACAGGGGAGGAGCAGCGCTTGGACTCTAATCCCACAGACGAAGGGCCAGCAGGGAAACTCCTGCAGGGCATCTTCAGCACACAGTGAGCTTTGCAATTCTGCAACACACATTGCTGTAACTCCTCCTTTTCCTGCCTGGAAGACCAATTGATTCCAACATCTCTGTGCCCACTCTCTGCTGAGCAGCAACAGAGAGCAGGAATGTTTAGACTGGGCTAAAACAGCAGAAGAGCCTTGCAAAAAAGCTCCTCCTGATCATGTTTAGCACACAGTGAGCTTTAAACTGTGACACAAACATTGCTGTCACTCTTCACTCTTTCTCCTAAAAGACCATTTCAATCCAAGAACTCCGTTGCCAGCACTCTGCTGAGCAGCAGAGTGAGCAGGAATGTCTGCAATCTGTAAGGCAGTGGAAGAGACAGGCCTGAAGGCTGCTCTTGTGCTTCTTCAACACACTGAGCTTTACAACTGTGACACACACACTGTTGTCACTCCTCATTGTAGCTCCTAAAAGTGCATTTGAATCCAGCGTTTCTGGTCTCCACTCTCGTTTCAAGAGCAGCAGAGGAAGGTGAGCACGAGCGCTTGGAATCCGCTCCCAGTTCCGAAGGGCAGGGAGGGAAAGTCCTTGCAGATCATCTTCAGCGCACAGTGAGCTTTGCAACTCTGAAACACACATTGCTGTCACTCCTCACTTCATCTCCTAATAATCCGTTTGAATCCATGGTCTCTCCCGCCCTCTCTCGTTTGAACAGCAGCAGTGACAGGTGAACACGATCTCTTGGCCTCTGCTCCCACAGCCGAAGAGCCCGGAGTGAAAGCTCCGGCAGGGCATCTTCAGCACGCAGTCAGCTTTGCAACTGTGACACATATATTGCTCTCGCTCCGCACTTTCCTACCTCAAAGTCCAATTGAATCCAAAATCTCTGTGCCCTTTCTCTGCTGGGCAGAAGCAGAGTAGAGCTGGAACCTTTAGCCAATGCTAAAAGAGCAGAAGAGACAGTCCAGAAAGTTCCCACTGATCATCTTCAGCGCACAGCGAGCTTTGCAACTCTGCAACACACATTGCTGTCACTCCTCCCTTTTTGCCTGAAAGACCAGCTGAATCCACCATCTCTGTGCCCGCTCTCTGCTGAGCAGCAACAGAGAGAGTAGAGCAGGAATTTTTAGACCTGCCTAAAACAGCAGAAGAGCCTTGAAAAAAATCTCCTGCTTGATCATGTTTTGCACACAGTGAGCTTTAAACTGTGACACAAACATTGCTGTCACTCCTCACTTTATCTCCTAAAAGTGCATTTGAATCCAAAGTTTCTGGTGCGCTCTCTCGTTTCGAGAGGAGTTGTGACAGGGGAGGAGCAGCGCTTGGACTCTAATCCCACAGATGAAGGGCCAGCAGGGAAACTCCTGCAGGGCATCTTCAGCACACAGTGAGCTTTGCAATTCTGCAACACATATTGCTGTAACTCCTCCTTTTCCTGCCTGGAAGACCAATTGATTCCAACATCTCTGTGCCCACTCTCTGCTGAGCAGCAACAGAGAGCAGGAATGTTTAGATTGGGCTAAAACAGCAGAAGAGCCTTGCAAAAAAGCTCCTCCTGATCATGTTTAGCACACAGTGAGCTTTAAACTGTGACACAAACATTGCTGTCACTCTTCACTCTTTCTCCTAAAAGACCATTTCAATCCAAGAACTCCGTTGCCAGCACTCTGCTGAGCAGCAGAGTGAGCAGGAATGTCTGCAATCTGTAAGGCAGTGGAAGAGACAGGCCTGAAGGCTGCTCTTGTGCTTCTTCAACACACTGAGCTTTACAACTGTGACACACACACTGTTGTCACTCCTCATTGTAGCTCCTAAAAGTGCATTTGAATCCAGCGTTTCTGGTCTCCACTCTCGTTTCAAGAGCAGCAGAGGAAGGTGAGCACGAGCGCTTGGAATCCGCTCCCAGTTCCGAAGGGCAGGGAGGGAAAGTCCTTGCAGATCATCTTCAGCGCACAGTGAGCTTTGCAACTCTGAAACACACATTGCTGTCACTCCTCACTTCATCTCCTAATAATCCGTTTGAATCCATGGTCTCTCCCGCCCTCTCTCGTTTGAACAGCAGCAGTGACAGGTGAACACGATCTCTTGGCCTCTGCTCCCACAGCCGAAGAGCCCGGAGTGAAAGCTCCGGCAGGGCATCTTCAGCACGCAGTCAGCTTTGCAACTGTGACACATATATTGCTCTCGCTCCGCACTTTCCTACCTCAAAGTCCAATTGAATCCAAAATCTCTGTGCCCTTTCTCTGCTGGGCAGAAGCAGAGTAGAGCTGGAACCTTTAGCCAATGCTAAAAGAGCAGAAGAGACAGTCCAGAAAGTTCCCACTGATCATCTTCAGCGCACAGCGAGCTTTGCAACTCTGCAACACACATTGCTGTCACTCCTCCCTTTTTGCCTGAAAGACCAGCTGAATCCACCATCTCTGTGCCCGCTCTCTGCTGAGCAGCAACAGAGAGAGTAGAGCAGGAATTTTTAGACCTGCCTAAAACAGCAGAAGAGCCTTGAAAAAAATCTCCTGCTTGATCATGTTTTGCACACAGTGAGCTTTAAACTGTGACACAAACATTGCTGTCACTCCTCACTTTATCTCCTAAAAGTGCATTTGAATCCAAAGTTTCTGGTGCGCTCTCTCGTTTCGAGAGGAGTTGTGACAGGGGAGGAGCAGCGCTTGGACTCTAATCCCACAGACGAAGGGCCAGCAGGGAAACTCCTGCAGGGCATCTTCAGCACACAGTGAGCTTTGCAATTCTGCAACACACATTGCTGTAACTCCTCCTTTTCCTGCCTGGAAGACCAATTGATTCCAACATCTCTGTGCCCACTCTCTGCTGAGCAGCAACAGAGAGCAGGAATGTTTAGACTGGGCTAAAACAGCAGAAGAGCCTTGCAAAAAAGCTCCTCCTGATCATGTTTAGCACACAGTGAGCTTTAAACTGTGACACAAACATTGCTGTCACTCTTCACTCTTTCTCCTAAAAGACCATTTCAATCCAAGAACTCCGTTGCCAGCACTCTGCTGAGCAGCAGAGTGAGCAGGAATGTCTGCAATCTGTAAGGCAGTGGAAGAGACAGGCCTGAAGGCTGCTCTTGTGCTTCTTCAACACACTGAGCTTTACAACTGTGACACACACACTGTTGTCACTCCTCATTGTAGCTCCTAAAAGTGCATTTGAATCCAGCGTTTCTGGTCTCCACTCTCGTTTCAAGAGCAGCAGAGGAAGGTGAGCACGAGCGCTTGGAATCCGCTCCCAGTTCCGAAGGGCAGGGAGGGAAAGTCCTTGCAGATCATCTTCAGCGCACAGTGAGCTTTGCAACTCTGAAACACACATTGCTGTCACTCCTCACTTCATCTCCTAATAATCCGTTTGAATCCATGGTCTCTCCCGCCCTCTCTCGTTTGAACAGCAGCAGTGACAGGTGAACACGATCTCTTGGCCTCTGCTCCCACAGCCGAAGAGCCCGGAGTGAAAGCTCCGGCAGGGCATCTTCAGCACGCAGTCAGCTTTGCAACTGTGACACATATATTGCTCTCGCTCCGCACTTTCCTACCTCAAAGTCCAATTGAATCCAAAATCTCTGTGCCCTTTCTCTGCTGGGCAGAAGCAGAGTAGAGCTGGAACCTTTAGCCAATGCTAAAAGAGCAGAAGAGACAGTCCAGAAAGTTCCCACTGATCATCTTCAGCGCACAGCGAGCTTTGCAACTCTGCAACACACATTGCTGTCACTCCTCCCTTTTTGCCTGAAAGACCAGCTGAATCCACCATCTCTGTGCCCGCTCTCTGCTGAGCAGCAACAGAGAGAGTAGAGCAGGAATTTTTAGACCTGCCTAAAACAGCAGAAGAGCCTTGAAAAAAATCTCCTGCTTGATCATGTTTTGCACACAGTGAGCTTTAAACTGTGACACAAACATTGCTGTCACTCCTCACTTTATCTCCTAAAAGTGCATTTGAATCCAAAGTTTCTGGTGCGCTCTCTCGTTTCGAGAGGAGTTGTGACAGGGGAGGAGCAGCGCTTGGACTCTAATCCCACAGATGAAGGGCCAGCAGGGAAACTCCTGCAGGGCATCTTCAGCACACAGTGAGCTTTGCAATTCTGCAACACACATTGCTGTAACTCCTCCTTTTCCTGCCTGGAAGACCAATTGATTCCAACATCTCTGTGCCCACTCTCTGCTGAGCAGCAACAGAGAGCAGGAATGTTTAGACTGGGCTAAAACAGCAGAAGAGCCTTGCAAAAAAGCTCCTCCTGATCATGTTTAGCACACAGTGAGCTTTAAACTGTGACACAAACATTGCTGTCACTCTTCACTCTTTCTCCTAAAAGACCATTTCAATCCAAGAACTCCGTTGCCAGCACTCTGCTGAGCAGCAGAGTGAGCAGGAATGTCTGCAATCTGTAAGGCAGTGGAAGAGACAGGCCTGAAGGCTGCTCTTGTGCTTCTTCAACACACTGAGCTTTACAACTGTGACACACACACTGTTGTCACTCCTCATTGTAGCTCCTAAAAGTGCATTTGAATCCAGCGTTTCTGGTCTCCACTCTCGTTTCAAGAGCAGCAGAGGAAGGTGAGCACGAGCGCTTGGAATCCGCTCCCAGTTCCGAAGGGCAGGGAGGGAAAGTCCTTGCAGATCATCTTCAGCGCACAGTGAGCTTTGCAACTCTGAAACACACATTGCTGTCACTCCTCACTTCATCTCCTAATAATCCGTTTGAATCCATGGTCTCTCCCGCCCTCTCTCGTTTGAACAGCAGCAGTGACAGGTGAACACGATCTCTTGGCCTCTGCTCCCACAGCCGAAGAGCCCGGAGTGAAAGCTCCGGCAGGGCATCTTCAGCACGCAGTCAGCTTTGCAACTGTGACACATATATTGCTCTCGCTCCGCACTTTCCTACCTCAAAGTCCAATTGAATCCAAAATCTCTGTGCCCTTTCTCTGCTGGGCAGAAGCAGAGTAGAGCTGGAACCTTTAGCCAATGCTAAAAGAGCAGAAGAGACAGTCCAGAAAGTTCCCACTGATCATCTTCAGCGCACAGCGAGCTTTGCAACTCTGCAACACACATTGCTGTCACTCCTCCCTTTTTGCCTGAAAGACCAGCTGAATCCACCATCTCTGTGCCCGCTCTCTGCTGAGCAGCAACAGAGAGAGTAGAGCAGGAATTTTTAGACCTGCCTAAAACAGCAGAAGAGCCTTGAAAAAAATCTCCTGCTTGATCATGTTTTGCACACAGTGAGCTTTAAACTGTGACACAAACATTGCTGTCACTCCTCACTTTATCTCCTAAAAGTGCATTTGAATCCAAAGTTTCTGGTGCGCTCTCTCGTTTCGAGAGGAGTTGTGACAGGGGAGGAGCAGCGCTTGGACTCTAATCCCACAGATGAAGGGCCAGCAGGGAAACTCCTGCAGGGCATCTTCAGCACACAGTGAGCTTTGCAATTCTGCAACACACATTGCTGTAACTCCTCCTTTTCCTGCCTGGAAGACCAATTGATTCCAACATCTCTGTGCCCACTCTCTGCTGAGCAGCAACAGAGAGCAGGAATGTTTAGACTGGGCTAAAACAGCAGAAGAGCCTTGCAAAAAAGCTCCTCCTGATCATGTTTAGCACACAGTGAGCTTTAAACTGTGACACAAACATTGCTGTCACTCTTCACTCTTTCTCCTAAAAGACCATTTCAATCCAAGAACTCCGTTGCCAGCACTCTGCTGAGCAGCAGAGTGAGCAGGAATGTCTGCAATCTGTAAGGCAGTGGAAGAGACAGGCCTGAAGGCTGCTCTTGTGCTTCTTCAACACACTGAGCTTTACAACTGTGACACACACACTGTTGTCACTCCTCATTGTAGCTCCTAAAAGTGCATTTGAATCCAGCGTTTCTGGTCTCCACTCTCGTTTCAAGAGCAGCAGAGGAAGGTGAGCACGAGCGCTTGGAATCCGCTCCCAGTTCCGAAGGGCAGGGAGGGAAAGTCCTTGCAGATCATCTTCAGCGCACAGTGAGCTTTGCAACTCTGAAACACACATTGCTGTCACTCCTCACTTCATCTCCTAATAATCCGTTTGAATCCATGGTCTCTCCCGCCCTCTCTCGTTTGAACAGCAGCAGTGACAGGTGAACACGATCTCTTGGCCTCTGCTCCCACAGCCGAAGAGCCCGGAGTGAAAGCTCCGGCAGGGCATCTTCAGCACGCAGTCAGCTTTGCAACTGTGACACATATATTGCTCTCGCTCCACACCTTCCTACCTCAAAGTCCAATTGAATCCAAAATCTCTGTGCCCTTTCTCTGCTGGGCAGAAGCAGAGAGAGTAGAGCAGGAACCTTTAGCCAATGCTAAAAGAGCAGAAGAGACAGTCCAGAAAGTTCCCACTGATCATCTTCAGCGCACAGCGAGCTTTGCAACTCTGCAACACACATTGCTGTCACTCCTCCCTTTTTGCCTGAAAGACCAGCTGAATCCACCATCTCTGTGCCCGCTCTCTGCTGAGCAGCAACAGAGAGAGTAGAGCAGGAATTTTTAGACCTGCCTAAAACAGCAGAAGAGCCTTGCAAAAAATCTCCTGCTTGATCATGTTTTGCACACAGTGAGCTTTAAACTGTGACACAAACATTGCTGTCACTCCTCACTTTATCTCCTAAAAGTGCATTTGAATCCAAAGTTTCTGGTGCGCTCTCTCGTTTCGAGAGGAGTTGTGACAGGGGAGGAGCAGCGCTTGGACTCTAATCCCACAGACGAAGGGCCAGCAGGGAAACTCCTGCAGGGCATCTTCAGCACACAGTGAGCTTTACAATTCTGCAACACACATTGCTGTCACTCCTCCTTTTCTTGCCTGAAAGACCAATTGATTCCAACATCTCTGTGCCCACTCTCTGCTGAGCAGCAACAGAGAGAGTAGAGCAGGAATGTTTAGACTGGGCTAAAACAGCAGAAGAGCCTTGCAAAAAAGCTCCTCCTGATCATGTTTAGCACACAGTGAGCTTTAAACTGTGACACAAACATTGCTGTCACTCTTCACTCTTTCTCCTAAAAGACCATTTCAATCCAAGAACTCCGTTGTCAGCACTCTGCTGATCAGCAGAGTGAGCAGGGATGTCTGCAATCTGTAAGGCAGTGGAAGAGACAGGCCTGAAGGCTGCTCTTGTGCTTCTTCAACACACTGAGCTTTACAACTGTGACACACACACTGTTGTCACTCCTCATTGTAGCTCCTAAAAGTGCATTTGAATCCAGCGTTTCTGGTCTCCACTCTCGTTTCCAGTGCAGCAGAGGCAGGTGAGCACGAGCGCTTGGAATCCGCTCCCAGTTCCGAAGGGCAGGGCGGGAAAGTCCTTGCAGATCATCTTCAGCGCACAGTGAGCTTTGCAACTCTGAAACACACATTGCTGTCACTCCTCACTTTATCTCCTAAAAGTGCATTTCAAGCCAACGTTTCTGGTGCGCTCTCTCGCTTCGAGACCAGTTGTGACAGGGGAGGACGAGCGCTTGGATTCTAATTTCACAGCCGTAGGGCCAGCATGGAAACTACTGCTGGGCATCTTCAGCACACATTGAGATTCACAACTCTGAAACACATATTGCTGTCACCTCTCACTTTCCTACCTGAAAGTCCAATTGAATCCTACATCTCCTGTGCTTGCTCTTTGTGAGCAGTAGCAGAATATAGCACTTACGTTTGGACTCTGCTGAAACAGCAGAAGAGACAGTCCAGAAAGTTCCCACTGATCATCTTCAGCACACAGTGAGCTTTGCAACTCTGCAACACACATTGCTGTCTCTTCTTTTCCTGCCTGAAAGACCAATTGATTCCAACACCTCTGTGCCCGCTCTCTGCTGAGCAGCAACAGAGAGAGTAGAGCAGGAATGTTTAGCCTGGGCTAAAACAGCAGAAGAGCCTTGCAAAAAATCTCCTGCTTGATCATGTTTTGCACACAGTGAGCTTTAAACTGTGACACAAACATTGCTGTCACTCCTCACTTTATCTCCTAAAAGTGCATTAGAATCCAAAGTTTCTGGTGCGCTCTCACGTGTCGCGAGGAGTTGTGACAGGGGAGGAGCAGCGCTTGGACTCTAATCCCACAGACGAAGGGCCAGCAGGGAAACTCCTGCAGGGCATCTTCAGCACACAGTGAGCTTTGCAATTCTGCAACACACATTGCTGTAACTCCTTTTCCTGCCTGGAAGACCAATTGATTCCAACATCTCTGTGCCCACTCTCTGCTGAGCAGCAACAGAGAGAAGGAATGCTTAGATTGGGCTAAAACAGCAGAAGAGCCTTGCAAAAAAGCTCCTCCTGATCATGTTTAGCACACAGTGAGCTTTAAACTGTGACACAAACATTGCTGTCACTCTTCACTCTTTCTCCTAAAAGACCATTTCAATCCAAGAACTCCGTTGCCAGCACTCTGCTGAGCAGCAGAGTGAGCAGGAATGTCTGCAATCTGTAAGGCAGTGGAAGAGACAGGCCTGAAGGCTGCTCTTGTGCTTCTTCAACACACTGAGCTTTACAACTGTGACACACACACTGTTGTCACTCCTCATTGTAGCTCCTAAAAGTGCATTTGAATCCAGCGTTTCTGGTCTCCACTCTCGTTTCAAGAGCAGCAGAGGAAGGTGAGCACGAGCGCTTGGAATCCGCTCCCAGTTCCGAAGGGCAGGGAGGGAAAGTCCTTGCAGATCATCTTCAGCGCACAGTGAGCTTTGCAACTCTGAAACACACATTGCTGTCACTCCTCACTTCATCTCCTAATAATCCGTTTGAATCCATGGTCTCTCCCGCCCTCTCTCGTTTGAACAGCAGCAGTGACAGGTGAACACGATCTCTTGGCCTCTGCTCCCACAGCCGAAGAGCCCGGAGTGAAAGCTCCGGCAGGGCATCTTCAGCACGCAGTCAGCTTTGCAACTGTGACACATATATTGCTCTCGCTCCGCACTTTCCTACCTCAAAGTCCAATTGAATCCAAAATCTCTGTGCCCTTTCTCTGCTGGGCAGAAGCAGAGAGAGTAGAGCAGGAACCTTTTGCCAATGCTAAAAGAGCAGAAGAGACAGTCCAGAAAGTTCCCACTGATCATCTTCAGCGCACAGCGAGCTTTGCAACTCTGCAACACACATTGCTGTCACTCCTCCCTTTTTGCCTGAAAGACCAGCTGAATCCACCATCTCTGTGCCCGCTCTCTGCTGAGCAGCAACAGAGAGAGTAGAGCAGGAATTTTTAGACCTGCCTAAAACAGCAGAAGAGCCTTGAAAAAAATCTCCTGCTTGATCATGTTTTGCACACAGTGAGCTTTAAACTGTGACACAAACATTGCTGTCACTCCTCACTTTATCTCCTAAAAGTGCATTTGAATCCAAAGTTTCTGGTGCGCTCTCTCGTTTCGAGAGGAGTTGTGACAGGGGAGGAGCAGCGCTTGGACTCTAATCCCACAGATGAAGGGCCAGCAGGGAAACTCCTGCAGGGCATCTTCAGCACACAGTGAGCTTTACAATTCTGAAACACACATTGCTGTCACTCCTCCTTTTCTTGCCTGAAAGACCAATTGATTCCAACATCTCTGTGCCCACTCTCTGCTGAGCAGCAACAGAGAGAGTAGAGCAGGAATGTTTAGACTGGGCTAAAACAGCAGAAGAGCCTTGCAAAAAAGCTCCTCCTGATCATGTTTAGCACACAGTGAGCTTTAAACTGTGACACAAACATTGCTGTCACTCTTCACTCTTTCTCCTAAAAGACCATTTCAATCCCAGAACTCCGTTGCCAGCACTCTGCTGAGCAGCAGACTGAGCAGGGATGTCTGCAATCTGTAAGGCAGTGGAAGAGACAGGCCTGAAGGCTGCTCTTGTGCTTCTTCAACACACTGAGCTTTACAACTTTGACACACACACTGTTGTCACTCCTCATTGTAGCTCCTAAAAGTGCATTTGAATCCAGCGTTTCTGGTCTCCACTCTCGTTTCCAGTGCACCAGAGGCAGGTGAGCACGAGCGCTTGGAATCCGCTCCCAGTTCCGAAGGGCAGGGAGGGAAAGTCCTTGCAGATCATCTTCAGCGCACAGTGAGCTTTGCAACTCTGAAACACACATTGCTGTCACTCCTCACTTTATCTCCTAAAAGTGCATTTCAAGCCAACGTTTCTGGTGCGCTCTCTCGCTTCGAGAGCAGTTGTGACAGGGGAGGACGAGCGCTTGGATTCTAATTTCACAGCCGAAGGGCCAGCATGGAAACTACTGCTGGGCATCTTCAGCACACATTGAGATTCACAACTCTGAAACACATATTGCTGTCACCTCTCACTTTCCTACCTGAAAGTCCAATTGAATAATACATCTCCTGTGCTTGCTCTTTGTGAGCAGTAGCAGAATATAGCACTTACGTTTGGACTCTGCTGAAACAGCAGAAGAGACAGTCCAGAAAGTTCCCACTGATCATCTTCAGCACACAGTGAGCTTTGCAACTCTGCAACACACATTGCTGTCTCTTCTTTTCCTGCCTGAAAGACCAATTGATTCCAACACCTCTGTGCCCGCTCTCTGCTGAGCAGCAACAGAGAGAGTAGAGCAGGAATGTTTAGCCTGGGCTTAAACAGCAGAAGAGCCTTGCAAAAAATCTCCTGCTTGATCATGTTTTGCACACAGTGAGCTTTAAACTGTGACACAAACATTGCTGTCACTCCTCACTTTATCTCCTAAAAGTGCATTTGAATCCAAAGTTTCTGGTGCGCTCTCACGTTTCGCGAGGAGTTGTGACAGGGGAGGAGCAGCGCTTGGACTCTAATCCCACAGACGAAGGGCCAGCAGGGAAACTCCTGCAGGGCATCTTCAGCACACAGTGAGCTTTGCAATTCTGCAACACACATTGCTGTAACTCCTTTTCCTGCCTGGAAGACCAATTGATTCCAACATCTCTGTGCCCACTCTCTGCTGAGCAGCAACAGAGAGAAGGAATGTTTAGATTGGGCTAAAACAGCAGAAGAGCCTTGCAAAAAAGCTCCTCCTGATCATGTTTAGCACACAGTGAGCTTTAAACTGTGACACAAACATTGCTGTCACTCTTCACTCTTTCTCCTAAAAGACCATTTCAATCCAAGAACTCCGTTGCCAGCACTCTGCTGAGCAGCAGAGTGAGCAGGAATGTCTGCAATCTGTAAGGCAGTGGAAGAGACAGGCCTGAAGGCTGCTCTTGTGCTTCTTCAACACACTGAGCTTTACAACTGTGACACACACACTGTTGGCACTCCTCATTGTAGCTCCTAAAAGTGCATTTGAATCCAGCGTTTCTGGTCTCCACTCTCGTTTCAAGAGCAGCAGAGGAAGGTGAGCACGAGCGCTTGGAATCCGCTCCCAGTTCCGAAGGGCAGGGAGGGAAAGTCCTTGCAGATCATCTTCAGCGCACAGTGAGCTTTGCAACTCTGAAACACACATTGCTGTCACTCCTCACTTCATCTCCTAATAATCCGTTTGAATCCATGGTCTCTCCCGCCCTCTCTCGTTTGAACAGCAGCAGTGACAGGTGAACACGATCTCTTGGCCTCTGCTCCCACAGCCGAAGAGCCCGGAGTGAAAGCTCCGGCAGGGCATCTTCAGCACGCAGTCAGCTTTGCAACTGTGACACATATATTGCTCTCGCTCCGCACTTTCCTACCTCAAAGTCCAATTGAATCCAAAATCTCTGTGCCCTTTCTCTGCTGGGCAGAAGCAGAGAGAGTAGAGCAGGAACCTTTAGCCAATGCTAAAAGAGCAGAAGAGACAGTCCAGAAAGTTCCCACTGATCATCTTCAGCGCACAGCGAGCTTTGCAACTCTGCAACACACATAGCTGTCACTCCTCCCTTTTTGCCTGAAAGACCAGCTGAATCCACCATCTCTGTGCCCGCTCTCTGCTGAGCAGCAACAGAGAGAGTAGAGCAGGAATTTTTAGACCTGCCTAAAACAGCAGAAGAGCCTTGAAAAAAATCTCCTGCTTGATCATGTTTTGCACACAGTGAGCTTTAAACTGTGACACAAACATTGCTGTCACTCCTCACTTTATCCCCTAAAAGTGCATTTCAAGCCAACGTTTCTGGTGCGCTCTCTCGCTTCGAGAGCAGTTGTGACAGGGGAGGACGAGCGCTTGGATTCTAATTTCACAGCCGAAGGGCCAGCATGGAAACTACTGCTGGGCATCTTCAGCACACATTGAGATTCACAACTCTGAAACACATATTGCTGTCACCTCTCACTTTCCTACCTGAAAGTCCAATTGAATAATACATCTCCTGTGCTTGCTCTTTGTGAGCAGTAGCAGAATATAGCACTTACGTTTGGACTCTGCTGAAACAGCAGAAGAGACAGTCCAGAAAGTTCCCACTGATCATCTTCAGCACACAGTGAGCTTTGCAACTCTGCAACACGCATTGCTGTCTCTTCTTTTCCTGCCTGAAAGACCAATTGATTCCAACACCTCTGTGCCCGCTCTCTGCTGAGCAGCAACAGAGAGAGTAGAGCAGGAATGTTTAGCCTGGGCTAAAACAGCAGAAGAGCCTTGCAAAAAATCTCCTGCTTGATCATGTTTTGCACACAGTGAGCTTTAAACTGTGACACAAACATTGCTGTCACTCCTCACTTTATCTCCTAAAAGTGCATTTGAATCCAAAGTTTCTGGTGCGCTCTCACGTTTCGAGAGGAGTTGTGACAGGGGAGGAGCAGCGCTTGGACTCTAATCCCACAGACGAAGGGCCAGCAGGGAAACTCCTGCAGGGCATCTTCAGCACACAGTGAGCTTTGCAACTCTGCAAAACACATTGCTGTAACTCCTCCTTCTCCTGCCTGGAAGACCAATTGATTCCAACATCTCTGTGCCCACTCTCTGCTGAGCAGCAACAGAGAGAAGGAATGTTTAGATTGGGCTAAAACAGCAGAAGAGCCTAGCAAAAAAGCTCCTCCTGATCATGTTTAGCACACAGTGAGCTTTAAACTGTGACACAAACATTGCTGTCACTCTTCACTCTTTCTCCTAAAAGACCATTTCAATCCCAGAACTCCGTTGCCAGCACTCTGCTGAGCAGCAGAGTGAGCAGGGATGTCTGCAATCTGTAAGGCAGTGGAAGAGACAGGCCTGAAGGCTGCTCTTGTGCTTCTTCAACACACTGAGCTTTACAACTGTGACACACACACTGTTGTCACTCCTCATTGTAGCTCCTAAAAGTGCATTTGAATCCAGCGTTTCTGGTCTCCACTCTCGTTTCCAGTGCAGCAGAGGCAGGTGAGCACGAGCGCTTGGAATCCGCTCCCAGTTCCGAAGGGCAGGGAGGGAAAGTCCTTGCAGATCATCTTCAGTGCACAGTGAGCTTTGCAACTCTGAAACACACATTGCTGTCACTCCTCACTTCATCTCCTAATAATCCGTTTGAATCCATGGTCTCTCCCGCCCTCTCTCGTTTGAACAGCAGCAGTGACAGGTGAACACGATCTCTTGGCCTCTGCTCCCACAGCCGAAGAGCCCGGAGTGAAAGCTCCGGCAGGGCATCTTCAGCACGCAGTCAGCTTTGCAACTGTGACACATATATTGCTCTCGCTCCGCACTTTCCTACCTCAAAGTCCAATTGAATCCAAAATCTCTGTGCCCTTTCTCTGCTGGGCAGAAGCAGAGAGAGTAGAGCAGGAACCTTTAGCCAATGCTAAAAGAGCAGAAGAGACAGTCCAGAAAGTTCCCACTGATCATCTTCAGCGCACAGCGAGCTTTGCAACTCTGCAACACACATTGCTGTCACTCCTCCCTTTTTGCCTGAAAGACCAGCTGAATCCACCATCTCTGTGCCCGCTCTCTGCTGAGCAGCAACAGAGAGAGTAGAGCAGGAATTTTTAGACCTGCCTAAAACAGCAGAAGAGCCTTGAAAAAAATCTCCTGCTTGATCATGTTTTGCACACAGTGAGCTTTAAACTGTGACACAAACATTGCTGTCACTCCTCACTTTATCTCCTAAAAGTGCATTTGAATCCAAAGTTTCTGGTGCGCTCTCTCGTTTGGAGAGGAGTTGTGACAGGGGAGGAGCAGCGCTTGGACTCTAATCCCACAGACGAAGGGCCAGCAGGGAAACTCCTGCAGGGCATTTTCAGCGCACAGTGAGCTTTACAATTCTGCAACACACATTGCTGTCACTCCTCCTTTTCTTGCCTGAAAGACCAATTGATTCCAACATCTCTGTGCCCACTCTCTGCTGAGCAGCAACAGAGAGAGTAGAGCAGGAATGTTTAGACTGGGCTAAAACAGCAGAAAAGCCTTGCAAAAAAGCTCCTCCTGATCATGTTTAGCACACAGTGAGCTTTAAACTGTGACACAAACATTGCTGTCACTCTTCACTCTTTCTCCTAAAAGACCATTTCAATCCCAGAACTCCGTTGCCAGCACTCTGCTGAGCAGCAGAGTGAGCAGGGATGTCTGCAATCTGTAAGGCAGTGGAAGAGACAGGCTGAAGGCTGCTCTTGTGCTTCTTCAACACACTGAGCTTTACAACTTTGACACACACACTGTTGTCACTCCTCATTGTAGCTCCTAAAAGTGCATTTGAATCCAGCGTTTCTGGTCTCCACTCTCGTTTCCAGTGCAGCAGAGGCAGGTGAGCACGAGCGCTTGGAATCCGCTCCCAGTTCCGAAGGGCAGGGAGGGAAAGTCCTTGCAGATCATCTTCAGCGCACAGTGAGCTTTGCAACTCTGAAACACACATTGCTGTCACTCCTCACTTTATCTCCTAAAAGTGCATTTCAAGCCAACGTTTCTGGTGCGCTCTCTCGCTTCGAGAGCAGTTGTGACAGGGGAGGACGAGCGCTTGGATTCTAATTTCACAGCCGAAGGGCCAGCATGGAAACTACTGCTGGGCATCTTCAGCACACATTGAGATTCGCAACTCTGAAACACATATTGCTGTCACCTCTCACTTTCCTACCTGAAAGTCCAATTGAATAATACATCTCCTGTGCTTGCTCTTTGTGAGCAGTAGCAGAATATAGCACTTACGTTTGGACTCTGCTGAAACAGCAGAAGAGACAGTCCAGAAAGTTCCCACTGATCATCTTCAGCACACAGTGAGCTTTGCAACTCTGCAACACACATTGCTGTCTCTTCTTTTCCTGCCTGAAAGACCAATTGATTCCAACACCTCTGTGCCCGCTCTCTGCTGAGCAGCAACAGAGAGAGTAGAGCAGGAATTTTTAGCCTGGGCTAAAACAGCAGAAGAGCCTTGCAAAAAATCTCCTGCTTGATCATGTTTTGCACACAGTGAGCTTTAAACTGTGACACAAACATTGCTGTCACTCCTCACTTTATCTCCTAAAAGTGCATTTGAATCCAAAGTTTCTGGTGCGCTCTCACGTTTCGAGAGGAGTTGTGACAGGGGAGGAGCAGCGCTTGGACTCTAATCCCACAGACGAAGGGCCAGCAGGGAAACTCCTGCAGGGCATCTTCAGCACACAGTGGGCTTTGCAACTCTGCAAAACACATTGCTGTAACTCCTCCTTCTCCTGCCTGGAAGACCAATTGATTCCAACATCTCTGTGCCCACTCTCTGCTGAGCAGCAACAGAGAGAAGGAATGTTTAGACTGGGCTAAAACAGCAGAAGAGCCTAGCAAAAAAGCTCCTCCTGATCATGTTTAGCACACAGTGAGCTTTAAACTGTGACACAAACATTGCTGTCACTCTTCACTCTTTCTCCTAAAAGACCATTTCAATCCAAGAACTCCATTGCCAGCACTCTGCTGAGCAGCAGAGTGAGCAGGGATGTCTGCAATCTGTAAGGCAGTGGAAGAGACAGGCTGAAGGCTGCTCTTGTGCTTCTTCAACACACTGAGCTTTACAACTTTGACACACACACTGTTGTCACTCCTCATTGTAGCTCCTAAAAGTGCATTTGAATCCAGCGTTTCTGGTCTCCACTCTCGTTTCCAGTGCACCAGAGGCAGGTGAGCACGAGCGCTTGGAATCCGCTCCCAGTTCCGAAGGGCAGGGAGGGAAAGTCCTTGCAGATCATCTTCAGCGCACAGTGAGCTTTGCAACTCTGAAACACACATTGCTGTCACTCCTCACTTTATCTCCTAAAAGTGCATTTCAAGACAACGTTTCTGGTGCGCTCTCTCGCTTCGAGAGCAGTTGTGACAGGGGAGGACGAGCGCTTGGATTCTAATTTCACAGCCGAAGGGCCAGCATGGAAACTACTGCTGGGCATCTTCAGCACACATTGAGATTCGCAACTCTGAAACACATATTGCTGTCACCTCTCACTTTCCTACCTGAAAGTCCAATTGAATAATACATCTCCTGTGCTTGCTCTTTGTGAGCAGTAGCAGAATATAGCACTTAAGTTTGGACTCTGCTGAAACAGCAGAAGAGACTGTCCAGAAAGTTCCCACTGATCATCTTCAGCACACAGTGAGCTTTGCAACTCTGCAACACACATTGCTGTCACTCCTCTTTTTCCTGCCTGAAAGACCAACTGAATCCACCATCTCTGTGCCCGCTCTCTGCTGAGCAACAACAGAGAGAGCAGAGCAGGAATGTTTAGACTGGGCTAAAACAGCAGAAGAGCCTTGCAAAAAATCTCCTGCTTGATCATGTTTTGCACTCAGTGAGCTTCAAACAGTGACACAAACATTGCTGTCACTCCTCACTTTATCTCCTAAAAGTGAATTTGAATGCAAAGTTTATGGTGCGCTCTCTCGTTTCGAGAGCAGATGTCGCAGGGGAGGACGATCTTTTGGACTCTAATTTCACAGACGAATTGCCAGCATGGAAACTCCTGCAGGGCATCTTCAGCACCCAGTGAGCTTCGCAACTCTGAAACACATATTGCTGTCACCTCTCACTTTCCTACCTGAAAGTCCAATTGAATAATACATCTCCTGTGCTTGCTCTTTGTGAGCAGTAGCAGAATATAGCACTTACGTTTGGACTCTGAAGAAACAGCAGAAGAGACAGTCCAGAAAGTTCCCACTGATCCTCTTCAGCGAACAGCGAGCTTTGCAACTCTGAAACACACATTGCTGTCACTTCTTTTCCTGCCTGAAAGACCAATTGATTCCAACATCTCTGTGCCCCCTCTCTGCTGAGCAGCAACAGAGAGTTGAGCAGGAATGTTTAGCCTGGGCTAAAACAGCAGAAGAGCCTTGCAAAAAATCTCCTGCTTGATCATGTTTTGCACACAGTGAGCTTTAAACTGTGACACAAACATTGCTGTCACTCCTCACTTTATCTCCTAAAAGTGCATTTGAATCCAAAGTTTCTGGTACGCACTCTCGTTTGGAGAGGAGTTGTGACAGGGGAGGAGCAGCGCTTGGACTCTAATCCCACAGATGAAGGGCCAGCAGGGAAACTCCTGCAGGGCATCTTCAGCACACAGTGAGCTTTGCAACTCTGCAAAACACATTGCTGTCACTCCTCCTTTTCCTGCCTGGAAGACCTATTGATTCCAACATCTCTGTGCCCACTCTCTGCTGAGCAGCAACAGAGAGAGTAGAGCAGGAATGTTTAGCCTGGGCTAAAACAGCAGAAGAGCCTTGCAAAAAATCTCCTGCTTGATCATGTTTTGCACACAGTGAGCTTTAAACTGTGACACAAACATTGAAGTCACTCCTCACTTTATCTCCTAAAAGTGCATTTGAATCCAAAGTTTCTGGTGCGCCCTCACGTTTCGAGAGGAGTTGTGACAGGGGAGGAGCAGCGCTTGGACTCTAATCCCACAGACGAAGGGCCAGCAGGGAAACTCCTGCAGGGCATCTTCAGCACACAGTGAGCTTTGCAATTCTGCAACACACATTGCTGTAACTCCTTTTCCTGCCTGGAAGACCAATTGATTCCAACATCTCTGTGCCCACTCTCTGCTGAGCAGCAACAGAGAGCAGGAATGTTTAGACTGGGCTAAAACAGCAGAAGAGCCTTGCAAAAAAGCTCCTCCTGATCATGTTTAGCACACAGTGAGCTTTAAACTGTGACACAAACATTGCTGTCACTCTTCACTCTTTCTCCTAAAAGACCATTTCAATCCAAGAACTCCGTTGCCAGCACTCTGCTGAGCAGCAGAGTGAGCAGGAATGTCTGCAATCTGTAAGGCAGTGGAAGAGACAGGCCTGAAGGCTGCTCTTGTGCTTCTTCAACACACTGAGCTTTACAACTGTGACACACACACTGTTGTCACTCCTCATTGTAGCTCCTAAAAGTGCATTTGAATCCAGCGTTTCTGGTCTCCACTCTCGTTTCAAGAGCAGCAGAGGAAGGTGAGCACGAGCGCTTGGAATCCGCTCCCAGTTCCGAAGGGCAGGGAGGGAAAGTCCTTGCAGATCATCTTCAGCGCACAGTGAGCTTTGCAACTCTGAAACACACATTGCTGTCACTCCTCACTTCATCTCCTAATAATCCGTTTGAATCCATGGTCTCTCCCGCCCTCTCTCGTTTGAACAGCAGCAGTGACAGGTGAACACGATCTCTTGGCCTCTGCTCCCACAGCCGAAGAGCCCGGAGTGAAAGCTCCGGCAGGGCATCTTCAGCACGCAGTCAGCTTTGCAACTGTGACACATATATTGCTCTCGCTCCGCACTTTCCTACCTCAAAGTCCAATTGAATCCAAAATCTCTGTGCCCTTTCTCTGCTGGGCAGAAGCAGAGAGAGTAGAGCAGGAACCTTTAGCCAATGCTAAAAGAGCAGAAGAGACAGTCCAGAAAGTTCCCACTGATCATCTTCAGCGCACAGCGAGCTTTGCAACTCTGCAACACACATTGCTGTCACTCCTCCCTTTTTGCCTGAAAGACCAGCTGAATCCACCATCTCTGTGCCCGCTCTCTGCTGAGCAGCAACAGAGAGAGTAGAGCAGGAATTTTTAGACCTGCCTAAAACAGCAGAAGAGCCTTGCAAAAAATCTCCTGCTTGATCATGTTTTGCACACAGTGAGCTTTAAACTGTGACACAAACATTGCTGTCACTCCTCACTTTATCTCCTAAAAGTGCATTTGAATCCAAAGTTTCTGGTGCGCTCTCTCGTTTCGAGAGGAGTTGTGACAGGGGAGGAGCAGCGCTTGGACTCTAATCCCACAGACGAAGGGCCAGCAGGGAAACTCCTGCAGGGCATCTTCAGCGCACAGTGAGCTTTACAATTCTGAAACACACATTGCTGTCACTCCTCCTTTTCTTGCCTGAAAGACCAATTGATTCCAACATCTCTGTGCCCACTCTCTGCTGAGCAGCAACAGAGAGAGTAGAGCAGGAATGTTTAGACTGGGCTAAAACAGCAGAAGAGCCTTGCAAAAAAGCTCCTCCTGATCATGTTTAGCACACAGTGAGCTTTAAACTGTGACACAAACATTGCTGTCACTCTTCACTCTTTCTCCTAAAAGACCATTTCAATCCAAGAACTCCGTTGTCAGCACTCTGCTGATCAGCAGAGTGAGCAGGGATGTCTGCAATCTGTAAGGCAGTGGAAGAGACAGGCCTGAAGGCTGCTCTTGTGCTTCTTCAACACACTGAGCTTTACAACTGTGACACACACACTGTTGTCACTCCTCATTGTAGCTCCTAAAAGTGCATTTGAATCCAGCGTTTCTGGTCTCCACTCTCGTTTCCAGTGCAGCAGAGGCAGGTGAGCACGAGCGCTTGGAATCCGCTCCCAGTTCCGAAGGGCAGGGAGGGAAAGTCCTTGCAGATCATCTTCAGCGCACAGTGAGCTTTGCAACTCTGAAACACACATTGCTGTCACTCCTCACTTTATCTCCTAAAAGTGCATTTCAAGCCAACGTTTCTGGTGCGCTCTCTCGCTTCGAGAGCAGTTGTGACAGGGGAGGACGAGCGCTTGGATTCTAATTTCACAGCCGAAGGGCCAGCATGGAAACTACTGCTGGGCATCTTCAGCACACATTGAGATTCACAACTCTGAAACACATATTGCTGTCACCTCTCACTTTCCTACCTGAAAGTCCAATTGAATCCTACATCTCCTGTGCTTGCTCTTTGTGAGCAGTAGCAGAATATAGCACTTACGTTTGGACTCTGCTGAAACAGCAGAAGAGACAGTCCAGAAAGTTCCCACTGATCATCTTCAGCACACAGTGAGCTTTGCAACTCTGCAACACACATTGCTGTCTCTTCTTTTCCTGCCTGAAAGACCAATTGATTCCAACACCTCTATGCCCGCTCTCTGCTGAGCAGCAACAGAGAGAGTAGAGCAGGAATTTTTAGCCTGGGCTAAAACAGCAGAAGAGCCTTGCAAAAAATCTCCTGCTTGATCATGTTTTGCACACAGTGAGCTTTAAACTGTGACACAAACATTGCTGTCACTCCTCACTTTATCTCCTAAAAGTGCATTAGAATCCAAAGTTTCTGGTGCGCTCTCACGTGTCGCGAGGAGTTGTGACAGGGGAGGAGCAGCGCTTGGACTCTAATCCCACAGACGAAGGGCCAGCAGGGAAACTCCTGCAGGGCATCTTCAGCACACAGTGAGCTTTGCAATTCTGCAACACACATTGCTGTAACTCCTTTTCCTGCCTGGAAGACCAATTGATTCCAACATCTCTGTGCCCACTCTCTGCTGAGCAGCAACAGAGAGAAGGAATGCTTAGATTGGGCTAAAACAGCAGAAGAGCCTTGCAAAAAAGCTCCTCCTGATCATGTTTAGCACACAGTGAGCTTTAAACTGTGACACAAACATTGCTGTCACTCTTCACTCTTTCTCCTAAAAGACCATTTCAATCCAAGAACTCCGTTGCCAGCACTCTGCTGAGCAGCAGAGTGAGCAGGAATGTCTGCAATCTGTAAGGCAGTGGAAGAGACAGGCCTGAAGGCTGCTCTTGTGCTTCTTCAACACACTGAGCTTTACAACTGTGACACACACACTGTTGGCACTCCTCATTGTAGCTCCTAAAAGTGCATTTGAATCCAGCGTTTCTGGTCTCCACTCTCGTTTCAAGAGCAGCAGAGGAAGGTGAGCACGAGCGCTTGGAATCCGCTCCCAGTTCCGAAGGGCAGGGAGGGAAAGTCCTTGCAGATCATCTTCAGCGCACAGTGAGCTTTGCAACTCTGAAACACACATTGCTGTCACTCCTCACTTCATCTCCTAATAATCCGTTTGAATCCATGGTCTCTCCCGCCCTCTCTCGTTTGAACAGCAGCAGTGACAGGTGAACACGATCTCTTGGCCTCTGCTCCCACAGCCGAAGAGCCCGGAGTGAAAGCTCCGGCAGGGCATCTTCAGCACGCAGTCAGCTTTGCAACTGTGACACATATATTGCTCTCGCTCCGCACTTTCCTACCTCAAAGTCCAATTGAATCCAAAATCTCTGTGCCCTTTCTCTGCTGGGCAGAAGCAGAGAGAGTAGAGCAGGAACCTTTTGCCAATGCTAAAAGAGCAGAAGAGACAGTCCAGAAAGTTCCCACTGATCATCTTCAGCGCACAGCGAGCTTTGCAACTCTGCAACACACATTGCTGTCACTCCTCCCTTTTTGCCTGAAAGACCAGCTGAATCCACCATCTCTGTGCCCGCTCTCTGCTGAGCAGCAACAGAGAGAGTAGAGCAGGAATTTTTAGACCTGCCTAAAACAGCAGAAGAGCCTTGAAAAAAATCTCCTGCTTGATCATGTTTTGCACACAGTGAGCTTTAAACTGTGACACAAACATTGCTGTCACTCCTCACTTTATCTCCTAAAAGTGCATTTGAATCCAAAGTTTCTGGTGCGCTCTCTCGTTTCGAGAGGAGTTGTGACAGGGGAGGAGCAGCGCTTGGACTCTAATCCCACAGATGAAGGGCCAGCAGGGAAACTCCTGCAGGGCATCTTCAGCGCACAGTGAGCTTTACAATTCTGAAACACACATTGCTGTCACTCCTCCTTTTCTTGCCTGAAAGACCAATTGATTCCAACATCTCTGTGCCCACTCTCTGCTGAGCAGCAACAGAGAGAGTAGAGCAGGAATGTTTAGACTGGGCTAAAACAGCAGAAGAGCCTTGCAAAAAAGCTCCTCCTGATCATGTTTAGCACACAGTGAGCTTTAAACTGTGACACAAACATTGCTGTCACTCTTCACTCTTTCTCCTAAAAGACCATTTCAATCCCAGAACTCCGTTGCCAGCACTCTGCTGAGCAGCAGACTGAGCAGGGATGTCTGCAATCTGTAAGGCAGTGGAAGAGACAGGCCTGAAGGCTGCTCTTGTGCTTCTTCAACACACTGAGCTTTACAACTTTGACACACACACTGTTGTCACTCCTCATTGTAGCTCCTAAAAGTGCATTTGAATCCAGCGTTTCTGGTCTCCACTCTCGTTTCCAGTGCACCAGAGGCAGGTGAGCACGAGCGCTTGGAATCCGCTCCCAGTTCCGAAGGGCAGGGAGGGAAAGTCCTTGCAGATCATCTTCAGCGCACAGTGAGCTTTGCAACTCTGAAACACACATTGCTGTCACTCCTCACTTTATCTCCTAAAAGTGCATTTCAAGCCAACGTTTCTGGTGCGCTCTCTCGCTTCGAGAGCAGTTGTGACAGGGGAGGACGAGCGCTTGGATTCTAATTTCACAGCCGAAGGGCCAGCATGGAAACTACTGCTGGGCATCTTCAGCACACATTGAGATTCACAACTCTGAAACACATATTGCTGTCACCTCTCACTTTCCTACCTGAAAGTCCAATTGAATAATACATCTCCTGTGCTTGCTCTTTGTGAGCAGTAGCAGAATATAGCACTTACGTTTGGACTCTGCTGAAACAGCAGAAGAGACAGTCCAGAAAGTTCCCACTGATCATCTTCAGCACACAGTGAGCTTTGCAACTCTGCAACACACATTGCTGTCTCTTCTTTTCCTGCCTGAAAGACCAATTGATTCCAACACCTCTGTGCCCGCTCTCTGCTGAGCAGCAACAGAGAGAGTAGAGCAGGAATGTTTAGCCTGGGCTAAAACAGCAGAAGAGCCTTGCAAAAAATCTCCTGCTTGATCATGTTTTGCACACAGTGAGCTTTAAACTGTGACACAAACATTGCTGTCACTCCTCACTTTATCTCCTAAAAGTGCATTTGAATCCAAAGTTTCTGGTGCGCTCTCACGTTTCGCGAGGAGTTGTGACAGGGGAGGAGCAGCGCTTGGACTCTAATCCCACAGACGAAGGGCCAGCAGGGAAACTCCTGCAGGGCATCTTCAGCACACAGTGAGCTTTGCAATTCTGCAACACACATTGCTGTAACTCCTTTTCCTGCCTGGAAGACCAATTGATTCCAACATCTCTGTGCCCACTCTCTGCTGAGCAGCAACAGAGAGAAGGAATGTTTAGATTGGGCTAAAACAGCAGAAGAGCCTTGCAAAAAAGCTCCTCCTGATCATGTTTAGCACACAGTGAGCTTTAAACTGTGACACAAACATTGCTGTCACTCTTCACTCTTTCTCCTAAAAGACCATTTCAATCCAAGAACTCCGTTGCCAGCACTCTGCTGAGCAGCAGAGTGAGCAGGAATGTCTGCAATCTGTAAGGCAGTGGAAGAGACAGGCCTGAAGGCTGCTCTTGTGCTTCTTCAACACACTGAGCTTTACAACTGTGACACACACACTGTTGGCACTCCTCATTGTAGCTCCTAAAAGTGCATTTGAATCCAGCGTTTCTGGTCTCCACTCTCGTTTCAAGAGCAGCAGAGGAAGGTGAGCACGAGCGCTTGGAATCCGCTCCCAGTTCCGAAGGGCAGGGAGGGAAAGTCCTTGCAGATCATCTTCAGCGCACAGTGAGCTTTGCAACTCTGAAACACACATTGCTGTCACTCCTCACTTCATCTCCTAATAATCCGTTTGAATCCATGGTCTCTCCCGCCCTCTCTCGTTTGAACAGCAGCAGTGACAGGTGAACACGATCTCTTGGCCTCTGCTCCCACAGCCGAAGAGCCCGGAGTGAAAGCTCCGGCAGGGCATCTTCAGCACGCAGTCAGCTTTGCAACTGTGACACATATATTGCTCTCGCTCCGCACTTTCCTACCTCAAAGTCCAATTGAATCCAAAATCTCTGTGCCCTTTCTCTGCTGGGCAGAAGCAGAGAGAGTAGAGCAGGAACCTTTAGCCAATGCTAAAAGAGCAGAAGAGACAGTCCAGAAAGTTCCCACTGATCATCTTCAGCGCACAGCGAGCTTTGCAACTCTGCAACACACATAGCTGTCACTCCTCCCTTTTTGCCTGAAAGACCAGCTGAATCCACCATCTCTGTGCCCGCTCTCTGCTGAGCAGCAACAGAGAGAGTAGAGCAGGAATTTTTAGACCTGCCTAAAACAGCAGAAGAGCCTTGAAAAAAATCTCCTGCTTGATCATGTTTTGCACACAGTGAGCTTTAAACTGTGACACAAACATTGCTGTCACTCCTCACTTTATCCCCTAAAAGTGCATTTCAAGCCAACGTTTCTGGTGCGCTCTCTCGCTTCGAGAGCAGTTGTGACAGGGGAGGACGAGCGCTTGGATTCTAATTTCACAGCCGAAGGGCCAGCATGGAAACTACTGCTGGGCATCTTCAGCACACATTGAGATTCACAACTCTGAAACACATATTGCTGTCACCTCTCACTTTCCTACCTGAAAGTCCAATTGAATAATACATCTCCTGTGCTTGCTCTTTGTGAGCAGTAGCAGAATATAGCACTTACGTTTGGACTCTGCTGAAACAGCAGAAGAGACAGTCCAGAAAGTTCCCACTGATCATCTTCAGCACACAGTGAGCTTTGCAACTCTGCAACACGCATTGCTGTCTCTTCTTTTCCTGCCTGAAAGACCAATTGATTCCAACACCTCTGTGCCCGCTCTCTGCTGAGCAGCAACAGAGAGAGTAGAGCAGGAATGTTTAGCCTGGGCTAAAACAGCAGAAGAGCCTTGCAAAAAATCTCCTGCTTGATCATGTTTTGCACACAGTGAGCTTTAAACTGTGACACAAACATTGCTGTCACTCCTCACTTTATCTCCTAAAAGTGCATTTGAATCCAAAGTTTCTGGTGCGCTCTCACGTTTCGCGAGGAGTTGTGACAGGGGAGGAGCAGCGCTTGGACTCTAATCCCACAGACGAAGGGCCAGCAGGGAAACTCCTGCAGGGCATCTTCAGCACACAGTGAGCTTTGCAATTCTGCAACACACATTGCTGTAACTCCTTTTCCTGCCTGGAAGACCAATTGATTCCAACATCTCTGTGCCCACTCTCTGCTGAGCAGCAACAGAGAGAAGGAATGTTTAGATTGGGCTAAAACAGCAGAAGAGCCTTGCAAAAAAGCTCCTCCTGATCATGTTTAGCACACAGTGAGCTTTAAACTGTGACACAAACATTGCTGTCACTCTTCACTCTTTCTCCTAAAAGACCATTTCAATCCAAGAACTCCGTTGCCAGCACTCTGCTGAGCAGCAGAGTGAGCAGGGATGTCTGCAATCTGTAAGGCAGTGGAAGAGACAGGCCTGAAGGCTGCTCTTGTGCTTCTTCAACACACTGAGCTTTACAACTTTGACACACACACTGTTGTCACTCCTCATTGTAGCACCTAAATGTGCATTTGAATCCAGCGTTTCTGGTCTCCACTCTTGTTTCCAGTGCAGCAGAGGCAGGTGAGCACGAGCGCTTGGAATCCGCTCCCAGTTCCGAAGGGCAGGGAGGGAAAGTCCTTGCAGATCATCTTCAGCGCACAGTGAGCTTTGCAACTCTGAAACACACATTGCTGTCACTCCTCACTTCATCTCCTAATAATCCGTTTGAATCCATGGTCTCTCCCGCCCTCTCTCGTTTGAACAGCAGCAGTGACAGGTGAACACGATCTCTTGGCCTCTGCTCCCACAGCCGAAGAGCCCGGAGTGAAAGCTCCGGCAGGGCATCTTCAGCACGCAGTCAGCTTTGCAACTGTGACACATATATTGCTCTCGCTCCGCACTTTCCTACCTCAAAGTCCAATTGAATCCAAAATCTCTGTGCCCTTTCTCTGCTGGGCAGAAGCAGAGAGAGTAGAGCAGGAACTTTTAGCCAATGCTAAAAGAGCAGAAGAGACAGTCCAGAAAGTTCCCACTGATCATCTTCAGCGCACAGCGAGCTTTGCAACTCTGCAACACACATTGCTGTCACTCCTCCCTTTTTGCCTGAAAGACCAGCTGAATCCACCAACTCTGTGCCCGCTCTCTGCTGAGCAGCAACAGAGAGAGTAGAGCAGGAATGTTTAGCCTGGGCTAAAACAGCAGAAGAGCCTTGCAAAAAATCTCCTGCTTGATCATGTTTTGCACACAGTGAGCTTTAAACTGTGACACAAACATTGCTGTCACTCCTCACTTTATCTCCTAAAAGTGCATTTGAATCCAAAGTTTCTGGTGCGCTCTCACGTTTCGCGAGGAGTTGTGACAGGGGAGGAGCAGCGCTTGGACTCTAATCCCACAGACGAAGGGCCAGCAGGGAAACTCCTGCAGGGCATCTTCAGCACACAGTGAGCTTTGCAATTCTGCAACACACATTGCTGTAACTCCTTTTCCTGCCTGGAAGACCAATTGATTCCAACATCTCTGTGCCCACTCTCTGCTGAGCAGCAACAGAGAGAAGGAATGTTTAGATTGGGCTAAAACAGCAGAAGAGCCTTGCAAAAAAGCTCCTCCTGATCATGTTTAGCACACAGTGAGCTTTAAACTGTGACACAAACATTGCTGTCACTCTTCACTCTTTCTCCTAAAAGACCATTTCAATCCAAGAACTCCGTTGCCAGCACTCTGCTGAGCAGCAGAGTGAGCAGGAATGTCTGCAATCTGTAAGGCAGTGGAAGAGACAGGCCTGAAGGCTGCTCTTGTGCTTCTTCAACACACTGAGCTTTACAACTGTGACACACACACTGTTGGCACTCCTCATTGTAGCTCCTAAAAGTGCATTTGAATCCAGCGTTTCTGGTCTCCACTCTCGTTTCAAGAGCAGCAGAGGAAGGTGAGCACGAGCGCTTGGAATCCGCTCCCAGTTCCGAAGGGCAGGGAGGGAAAGTCCTTGCAGATCATCTTCAGCGCACAGCGAGCTTTGCAACTCTGCAACACACATTGCTGTCACTCCTCCCTTTTTGCCTGAAAGACCAGCTGAATCCACCAACTCTGTGCCCGCTCTCTGCTGAGCAGCAACAGAGAGAGTAGAGCAGGAATGTTTAGCCTGGGCTAAAACAGCAGAAGAGCCTTGCAAAAAATCTCCTGCTTGATCATGTTTTGCACACAGTGAGCTTTAAACTGTGACACAAACATTGCTGTCACTCCTCACTTTATCTCCTAAAAGTGCATTTGAATCCAAAGTTTCTGGTGCGCTCTCACGTTTCGCGAGGAGTTGTGACAGGGGAGGAGCAGCGCTTGGACTCTAATCCCACAGACGAAGGGCCAGCAGGGAAACTCCTGCAGGGCATCTTCAGCACACAGTGAGCTTTGCAATTCTGCAACACACATTGCTGTAACTCCTTTTCCTGCCTGGAAGACCAATTGATTCCAACATCTCTGTGCCCACTCTCTGCTGAGCAGCAACAGAGAGAAGGAATGTTTAGATTGGGCTAAAACAGCAGAAGAGCCTTGCAAAAAAGCTCCTCCTGATCATGTTTAGCACACAGTGAGCTTTAAACTGTGACACAAACATTGCTGTCACTCTTCACTCTTTCTCCTAAAAGACCATTTCAATCCAAGAACTCCGTTGCCAGCACTCTGCTGAGCAGCAGAGTGAGCAGGAATGTCTGCAATCTGTAAGGCAGTGGAAGAGACAGGCCTGAAGGCTGCTCTTGTGCTTCTTCAACACACTGAGCTTTACAACTGTGACACACACACTGTTGGCACTCCTCATTGTAGCTCCTAAAAGTGCATTTGAATCCAGCGTTTCTGGTCTCCACTCTCGTTTCAAGAGCAGCAGAGGAAGGTGAGCACGAGCGCTTGGAATCCGCTCCCAGTTCCGAAGGGCAGGGAGGGAAAGTCCTTGCAGATCATCTTCAGCGCACAGTGAGCTTTGCAACTCTGAAACACACATTGCTGTCACTCCTCACTTCATCTCCTAATAATCCGTTTGAATCCATGGTCTCTCCCGCCCTCTCTCGTTTGAACAGCAGCAGTGACAGGTGAACACGATCTCTTGGCCTCTGCTCCCACAGCCGAAGAGCCCGGAGTGAAAGCTCCGGCAGGGCATCTTCAGCACGCAGTCAGCTTTGCAACTGTGACACATATATTGCTCTCGCTCCGCACTTTCCTACCTCAAAGTCCAATTGAATCCAAAATCTCTGTGCCCTTTCTCTGCTGGGCAGAAGCAGAGAGAGTAGAGCAGGAACCTTTAGCCAATGCTAAAAGAGCAGAAGAGACAGTCCAGAAAGTTCCCACTGATCATCTTCAGCGCACAGCGAGCTTTGCAACTCTGCAACACACATAGCTGTCACTCCTCCCTTTTTGCCTGAAAGACCAGCTGAATCCACCATCTCTGTGCCCGCTCTCTGCTGAGCAGCAACAGAGAGAGTAGAGCAGGAATTTTTAGACCTGCCTAAAACAGCAGAAGAGCCTTGCAAAAAATCTCCTGCTTGATCATGTTTTGCACACAGTGAGCTTTAAACTGTGACACAAACATTGCTGTCACTCCTCACTTTATCCCCTAAAAGTGCATTTCAAGCCAACGTTTCTGGTGCGCTCTCTCGCTTCGAGAGCAGTTGTGACAGGGGAGGACGAGCGCTTGGATTCTAATTTCACAGCCGAAGGGCCAGCATGGAAACTACTGCTGGGCATCTTCAGCACACATTGAGATTCACAACTCTGAAACACATATTGCTGTCACCTCTCACTTTCCTACCTGAAAGTCCAATTGAATAATACATCTCCTGTGCTTGCTCTTTGTGAGCAGTAGCAGAATATAGCACTTACGTTTGGACTCTGCTGAAACAGCAGAAGAGACAGTCCAGAAAGTTCCCACTGATCATCTTCAGCACACAGTGAGCTTTGCAACTCTGCAACACACATTGCTGTCTCTTCTTTTCCTGCCTGAAAGACCAATTGATTCCAACACCTCTGTGCCCGCTCTCTGCTGAGCAGCAACAGAGAGAGTAGAGCAGGAATGTTTAGCCTGGGCTAAAACAGCAGAAGAGCCTTGCAAAAAATCTCCTGCTTGATCATGTTTTGCACACAGTGAGCTTTAAACTGTGACACAAACATTGCTGTCACTCCTCACTTTATCTCCTAAAAGTGCATTTGAATCCAAAGTTTCTGGTGCGCTCTCACGTTTCGCGAGGAGTTGTGACAGGGGAGGAGCAGCGCTTGGACTCTAATCCCACAGACGAAGGGCCAGCAGGGAAACTCCTGCAGGGCATCTTCAGCACACAGTGAGCTTTGCAATTCTGCAACACACATTGCTGTAACTCCTTTTCCTGCCTGGAAGACCAATTGATTCCAACATCTCTGTGCCCACTCTCTGCTGAGCAGCAACAGAGAGAAGGAATGTTTAGATTGGGCTAAAACAGCAGAAGAGCCTTGCAAAAAAGCTCCTCCTGATCATGTTTAGCACACAGTGAGCTTTAAACTGTGACACAAACATTGCTGTCACTCTTCACTCTTTCTCCTAAAAGACCATTTCAATCCAAGAACTCCGTTGCCAGCACTCTGCTGAGCAGCAGAGTGAGCAGGAATGTCTGCAATCTGTAAGGCAGTGGAAGAGACAGGCCTGAAGGCTGCTCTTGTGCTTCTTCAACACACTGAGCTTTACAACTGTGACACACACACTGTTGGCACTCCTCATTGTAGCTCCTAAAAGTGCATTTGAATCCAGCGTTTCTGGTCTCCACTCTCGTTTCAAGAGCAGCAGAGGAAGGTGAGCACGAGCGCTTGGAATCCGCTCCCAGTTCCGAAGGGCAGGGAGGGAAAGTCCTTGCAGATCATCTTCAGCGCACAGTGAGCTTTGCAACTCTGAAACACACATTGCTGTCACTCCTCACTTCATCTCCTAATAATCCGTTTGAATCCATGGTCTCTCCCGCCCTCTCTCGTTTGAACAGCAGCAGTGACAGGTGAACACGATCTCTTGGCCTCTGCTCCCACAGCCGAAGAGCCCGGAGTGAAAGCTCCGGCAGGGCATCTTCAGCACGCAGTCAGCTTTGCAACTGTGACACATATATTGCTCTCGCTCCGCACTTTCCTACCTCAAAGTCCAATTGAATCCAAAATCTCTGTGCCCTTTCTCTGCTGGGCAGAAGCAGAGAGAGTAGAGCAGGAACCTTTAGCCAATGCTAAAAGAGCAGAAGAGACAGTCCAGAAAGTTCCCACTGATCATCTTCAGCGCACAGCGAGCTTTGCAACTCTGCAACACACATAGCTGTCACTCCTCCCTTTTTGCCTGAAAGACCAGCTGAATCCACCATCTCTGTGCCCGCTCTCTGCTGAGCAGCAACAGAGAGAGTAGAGCAGGAATTTTTAGACCTGCCTAAAACAGCAGAAGAGCCTTGCAAAAAATCTCCTGCTTGATCATGTTTTGCACACAGTGAGCTTTAAACTGTGACACAAACATTGCTGTCACTCCTCACTTTATCCCCTAAAAGTGCATTTCAAGCCAACGTTTCTGGTGCGCTCTCTCGCTTCGAGAGCAGTTGTGACAGGGGAGGACGAGCGCTTGGATTCTAATTTCACAGCCGAAGGGCCAGCATGGAAACTACTGCTGGGCATCTTCAGCACACATTGAGATTCACAACTCTGAAACACATATTGCTGTCACCTCTCACTTTCCTACCTGAAAGTCCAATTGAATAATACATCTCCTGTGCTTGCTCTTTGTGAGCAGTAGCAGAATATAGCACTTACGTTTGGACTCTGCTGAAACAGCAGAAGAGACAGTCCAGAAAGTTCCCACTGATCATCTTCAGCACACAGTGAGCTTTGCAACTCTGCAACACACATTGCTGTCTCTTCTTTTCCTGCCTGAAAGACCAATTGATTCCAACACCTCTGTGCCCGCTCTCTGCTGAGCAGCAACAGAGAGAGTAGAGCAGGAATGTTTAGCCTGGGCTAAAACAGCAGAAGAGCCTTGCAAAAAATCTCCTGCTTGATCATGTTTTGCACACAGTGAGCTTTAAACTGTGACACAAACATTGCTGTCACTCCTCACTTTATCTCCTAAAAGTGCATTTGAATCCAAAGTTTCTGGTGCGCTCTCACGTTTCGCGAGGAGTTGTGACAGGGGAGGAGCAGCGCTTGGACTCTAATCCCACAGACGAAGGGCCAGCAGGGAAACTCCTGCAGGGCATCTTCAGCACACAGTGAGCTTTGCAATTCTGCAACACACATTGCTGTAACTCCTTTTCCTGCCTGGAAGACCAATTGATTCCAACATCTCTGTGCCCACTCTCTGCTGAGCAGCAACAGAGAGAAGGAATGTTTAGATTGGGCTAAAACAGCAGAAGAGCCTTGCAAAAAAGCTCCTCCTGATCATGTTTAGCACACAGTGAGCTTTAAACTGTGACACAAACATTGCTGTCACTCTTCACTCTTTCTCCTAAAAGACCATTTCAATCCAAGAACTCCGTTGCCAGCACTCTGCTGAGCAGCAGAGTGAGCAGGAATGTCTGCAATCTGTAAGGCAGTGGAAGAGACAGGCCTGAAGGCTGCTCTTGTGCTTCTTCAACACACTGAGCTTTACAACTTTGACACACACACTGTTGTCACTCCTCATTGTAGCACCTAAATGTGCATTTGAATCCAGCGTTTCTGGTCTCCACTCTCGTTTCCAGTGCAGCAGAGGCAGGTGAGCACGAGCGCTTGGAATCCGCTCCCAGTTCCGAAGGGCAGGGAGGGAAAGTCCTTGCAGATCATCTTCAGCGCACAGTGAGCTTTGCAACTCTGAAACACACATTGCTGTCACTCCTCACTTCATCTCCTAATAATCCGTTTGAATCCATGGTCTCTCCCGCCCTCTCTCGTTTGAACAGCAGCAGTGACAGGTGAACACGATCTCTTGGCCTCTGCTCCCACAGCCGAAGAGCCCGGAGTGAAAGCTCCGGCAGGGCATCTTCAGCACGCAGTCAGCTTTGCAACTGTGACACATATATTGCTCTCGCTCCGCACTTTCCTACCTCAAAGTCCAATTGAATCCAAAATCTCTGTGCCCTTTCTCTGCTGGGCAGAAGCAGAGAGAGTAGAGCAGGAACTTTTAGCCAATGCTAAAAGAGCAGAAGAGACAGTCCAGAAAGTTCCCACTGATCATCTTCAGCGCACAGCGAGCTTTGCAACTCTGCAACACACATTGCTGTCACTCCTCCCTTTTTGCCTGAAAGACCAGCTGAATCCACCAACTCTGTGCCCGCTCTCTGCTGAGCAGCAACAGAGAGAGTAGAGCAGGAATTTTTAGACCTGCCTAAAACAGCAGAAGAGCCTTGAAAAAAATCTCCTGCTTGATCATGTTTTGCACACAGTGATCTTTAAACTGTGACACAAACATTGCTGTCACTCCTCACTTTATCTCCTAAAAGTGCATTTCAAGCCAACGTTTCTGGTGCGCTCTCTCGCTTCGAGAGCAGTTGTGACAGGGGAGGACGAGCGCTTGGATTCTAATTTCACAGCCGAAGGGCCAGCATGGAAACTACTGCTGGGCATCTTCAGCACACATTGAGATTCACAACTCTGAAACACATATTGCTGTCACCTCTCACTTTCCTACCTGAAAGTCCAATTGAATAATACATCTCCTGTGCTTGCTCTTTGTGAGCAGTAGCAGAATATAGCACTTACGTTTGGACTCTGCTGAAACAGCAGAAGAGACAGTCCAGAAAGTTCCCACTGATCATCTTCAGCACACAGTGAGCTTTGCAACTCTGCAACACACATTGCTGTCTCTTCTTTTCCTGCCTGAAAGACCAATTGATTCCAACACCTCTGTGCCCGCTCTCTGCTGAGCAGCAACAGAGAGAGTAGAGCAGGAATGTTTAGCCTGGGCTAAAACAACAGAAGAGCCTTGCAAAAAATCTCCTGCTTGATCATGTTTTGCACACAGTGAGCTTTAAACTGTGACACAAACATTGCTGTCACTCCTCACTTTATCTCCTAAAAGTGCATTTGAATCCAAAGTTTCTGGTGCGCTCTCACGTTTCGAGAGGAGTTGTGACAGGGGAGGAGCAGCGCTTGGACTCTAATCCCACAGACGAAGGGCCAGCAGGGAAACTCCTGCAGGGCATCTTCAGCACACAGTGAGCTTTGCAACTCTGCAAAACACATTGCTGTAACTCCTCCTTCTCCTGCCTGGAAGACCAATTGATTCCAACATCTCTGTGCCCACTCTCTGCTGAGCAGCAACAGAGAGAAGGAATGTTTAGACTGGGCTAAAACAGCAGAAGAGCCTAGCAAAAAAGCTCCTCCTGATCATGTTTAGCACACAGTGAGCTTTAAACTGTGACACAAACATTGCTGTCACTCTTCACTCTTTCTCCTAAAAGACCATTTCAATCCCAGAACTCCGTTGCCAGCACTCTGCTGAGCAGCAGAGTGAGCAGGGATGTCTGCAATCTGTAAGGCAGTGGAAGAGACAGGCCTGAAGGCTGCTCTTGTGCTTCTTCAACACACTGAGCTTTACAACTGTGACACACACACTGTTGTCACTCCTCATTGTAGCTCCTAAAAGTGCATTTGAATCCAGCGTTTCTGGTCTCCACTCTCGTTTCCAGTGCAGCAGAGGCAGGTGAGCACGAGCGCTTGGAATCCGCTCCCAGTTCCGAAGGGCAGGGCGGGAAAGTCCTTGCAGATCATCTTCAGTGCACAGTGAGCTTTGCAACTCTGAAACACACATTGCTGTCACTCCTCACTTCATCTCCTAATAATCCGTTTGAATCCATGGTCTCTCCCGCCCTCTCTCGTTTGAACAGCAGCAGTGACAGGTGAACACGATCTCTTGGCCTCTGCTCCCACAGCCGAAGAGCCCGGAGTGAAAGCTCCGGCAGGGCATCTTCAGCACGCAGTCAGCTTTGCAACTGTGACACATATATTGCTCTCGCTCCGCACTTTCCTACCTCAAAGTCCAATTGAATCCAAAATCTCTGTGCCCTTTCTCTGCTGGGCAGAAGCAGAGAGAGTAGAGCAGGAACCTTTAGCCAATGCTAAAAGAGCAGAAGAGACAGTCCAGAAAGTTCCCACTGATCATCTTCAGCGCACAGCGAGCTTTGCAACTCTGCAACACACATTGCTGTCACTCCTCCCTTTTTGCCTGAAAGACCAGCTGAATCCACCATCTCTGTGCCCGCTCTCTGCTGAGCAGCAACAGAGAGAGTAGAGCAGGAATTTTTAGACCTGCCTAAAACAGCAGAAGAGCCTTGAAAAAAATCTCCTGCTTGATCATGTTTTGCACACAGTGAGCTTTAAACTGTGACACAAACATTGCTGTCACTCCTCACTTTATCTCCTAAAAGTGCATTTGAATCCAAAGTTTCTGGTGCGCTCTCTCGTTTGGAGAGGAGTTGTGACAGGGGAGGAGCAGCGCTTGGACTCTAATCCCACAGACGAAGGGCCAGCAGGGAAACTCCTGCAGGGCATCTTCAGCGCACAGTGAGCTTTACAATTCTGAAACACACATTGCTGTCACTCCTCCTTTTCTTGCCTGAAAGACCAATTGATTCCAACATCTCTGTGCCCACTCTCTGCTGAGCAGCAACAGAGAGAGTAGAGCAGGAATGTTTAGACTGGGCTAAAACAGCAGAAGAGCCTTGCAAAAAAGCTCCTCCTGATCATGTTTAGCACACAGTGAGCTTTAAACTGTGACACAAACATTGCTGTCACTCTTCACTCTTTCTCCTAAAAGACCATTTCAATCCCAGAACTCCGTTGCCAGCACTCTGCTGAGCAGCAGAGTGAGCAGGGATGTCTGCAATCTGTAAGGCAGTGGAAGAGACAGGCTGAAGGCTGCTCTTGTGCTTCTTCAACACACTGAGCTTTACAACTTTGACACACACACTGTTGTCACTCCTCATTGTAGCTCCTAAAAGTGCATTTGAATCCAGCGTTTCTGGTCTCCACTCTCGTTTCCAGTGCAGCAGAGGCAGGTGAGCACGAGCGCTTGGAATCCGCTCCCAGTTCCGAAGGGCAGGGAGGGAAAGTCCTTGCAGATCATCTTCAGCGCACAGTGAGCTTTGCAACTCTGAAACACACATTGCTGTCACTCCTCACTTTATCTCCTAAAAGTGCATTTCAAGCCAACGTTTCTGGTGCGCTCTCTCGCTTCGAGAGCAGTTGTGACAGGGGAGGACGAGCGCTTGGATTCTAATTTCACAGCCGAAGGGCCAGCATGGAAACTACTGCTGGGCATCTTCAGCACACATTGAGATTCGCAACTCTGAAACACATATTGCTGTCACCTCTCACTTTCCTACCTGAAAGTCCAATTGAATAATACATCTCCTGTGCTTGCTCTTTGTGAGCAGTAGCAGAATATAGCACTTACGTTTGGACTCTGCTGAAACAGCAGAAGAGACAGTCCAGAAAGTTCCCACTGATCATCTTCAGCACACAGTGAGCTTTGCAACTCTGCAACACACATTGCTGTCTCTTCTTTTCCTGCCTGAAAGACCAATTGATTCCAACACCTCTGTGCCCGCTCTCTGCTGAGCAGCAACAGAGAGAGTAGAGCAGGAATTTTTAGCCTGGGCTAAAACAGCAGAAGAGCCTTGCAAAAAATCTCCTGCTTGATCATGTTTTGCACACAGTGAGCTTTAAACTGTGACACAAACATTGCTGTCACTCCTCACTTTATCTCCTAAAAGTGCATTTGAATCCAAAGTTTCTGGTGCGCTCTCACGTTTCGAGAGGAGTTGTGACAGGGGAGGAGCAGCGCTTGGACTCTAATCCCACAGACGAAGGGCCAGCAGGGAAACTCCTGCAGGGCATCTTCAGCACACAGTGGGCTTTGCAACTCTGCAAAACACATTGCTGTAACTCCTCCTTCTCCTGCCTGGAAGACCAATTGATTCCAACATCTCTGTGCCCACTCTCTGCTGAGCAGCAACAGAGAGAAGGAATGTTTAGACTGGGCTAAAACAGCAGAAGAGCCTAGCAAAAAAGCTCCTCCTGATCATGTTTAGCACACAGTGAGCTTTAAACTGTGACACAAACATTGCTGTCACTCTTCACTCTTTCTCCTAAAAGACCATTTCAATCCAAGAACTCCATTGCCAGCACTCTGCTGAGCAGCAGAGTGAGCAGGGATGTCTGCAATCTGTAAGGCAGTGGAAGAGACAGGCTGAAGGCTGCTCTTGTGCTTCTTCAACACACTGAGCTTTACAACTTTGACACACACACTGTTGTCACTCCTCATTGTAGCTCCTAAAAGTGCATTTGAATCCAGCGTTTCTGGTCTCCACTCTCGTTTCCAGTGCACCAGAGGCAGGTGAGCACGAGCGCTTGGAATCCGCTCCCAGTTCCGAAGGGCAGGGAGGGAAAGTCCTTGCAGATCATCTTCAGCGCACAGTGAGCTTTGCAACTCTGAAACACACATTGCTGTCACTCCTCACTTTATCTCCTAAAAGTGCATTTCAAGCCAACGTTTCTGGTGCGCTCTCTCGCTTCGAGAGCAGTTGTGACAGGGGAGGACGAGCGCTTGGATTCTAATTTCACAGCCGAAGGGCCAGCATGGAAACTACTGCTGGGCATCTTCAGCACACATTGAGATTCGCAACTCTGAAACACATATTGCTGTCACCTCTCACTTTCCTACCTGAAAGTCCAATTGAATAATACATTTCCTGTGCTTGCTCTTTGTGAGCAGTAGCAGAATATAGCACTTAAGTTTGGACTCTGCTGAAACAGCAGAAGAGACTGTCCAGAAAGTTCCCACTGATCATCTTCAGCACACAGTGAGCTTTGCAACTCTGCAACACACATTGCTGTCACTCCTCCCTTTCCTGCCTGAAAGACCAACTGAATCCACCATCTCTGTGCCCGCTCTCTGCTGAGCAACAACAGAGAGAGCAGAGCAGGAATGTTTAGACTGGGCTAAAACAGCAGAAGAGCCTTGCAAAAAATCTCCTGCTTGATCATGTTTTGCACACAGTGAGCTTCAAACAGTGACACAAACATTGCTGTCACTCCTCACTTTATCTCCTAAAAGTGAATTTGAATGCAAAGTTTATGGTGCGCTCTCTCGTTTCGAGAGCAGATGTCGCAGGGGAGGACGATCTTTTGGACTCTAATTTCACAGACGAATTGCCAGCATGGAAACTCCTGCAGGGCATCTTCAGCACCCAGTGAGCTTCGCAACTCTGAAACACATATTGCTGTCACCTCTCACTTTCCTACCTGAAAGTCCAATTGAATAATACATCTCCTGTGCTTGCTCTTTGTGAGCAGTAGCAGAATATAGCACTTACGTTTGGACGCTGAAGAAACAGCAGAAGAGACAGTCCAGAAAGTTCCCACTGATCCTCTTCAGCGAACAGCGAGCTTTGCAACTCTGAAACACACATTGCTGTCACTTCTTTTCCTGCCTGAAAGACCAATTGATTCCAACATCTCTGTGCCCCCTCTCTGCTGAGCAGCAACAGAGAGTTGAGCAGGAATGTTTAGCCTGGGCTAAAACAGCAGAAGAGCCTTGCAAAAAATCTCCTGCTTGATCATGTTTTGCACACAGTGAGCTTTAAACTGTGACACAAACATTGCTGTCACTCCTCACTTTATCTCCTAAAAGTGCATTTGAATCCAAAGTTTCTGGTACGCACTCTCGTTTGGAGAGGAGTTGTGACAGGGGAGGAGCAGCGCTTGGACTCTAATCCCACAGATGAAGGGCCAGCAGGGAAACTCCTGCAGGGCATCTTCAGCACACAGTGAGCTTTGCAACTCTGCAAAACACATTGCTGTCACTCCTCCTTTTCCTGCCTGGAAGACCTATTGATTCCAACATCTCTGTGCCCACTCTCTGCTAAGCAGCAACAGAGAGAGTAGAGCAGGAATGTTTAGCCTGGGCTAAAACAGCAGAAGAGCCTTGCAAAAAATCTCCTGCTTGATCATGTTTTGCACACAGTGAGCTTTAAACTGTGACACAAACATTGAAGTCACTCCTCACTTTATCTCCTAAAAGTGCATTTGAATCCAAAGTTTCTGGTGCGCCCTCACGTTTCGAGAGGAGTTGTGACAGGGGAGGAGCAGCGCTTGGACTCTAATCCCACAGACGAAGGGCCAGCAGGGAAACTCCTGCAGGGCATCTTCAGCACACAGTGAGCTTTGCAATTCTGCAACACACATTGCTGTAACTCCTTTTCCTGCCTGGAAGACCAATTGATTCCAACATCTCTGTGCCCACTCTCTGCTGAGCAGCAACAGAGAGCAGGAATGTTTAGACTGGGCTAAAACAGCAGAAGAGCCTTGCAAAAAAGCTCCTCCTGATCATGTTTAGCACACAGTGAGCTTTAAACTGTGACACAAACATTGCTGTCACTCTTCACTCTTTCTCCTAAAAGACCATTTCAATCCAAGAACTCCGTTGCCAGCACTCTGCTGAGCAGCAGAGTGAGCAGGAATGTCTGCAATCTGTAAGGCAGTGGAAGAGACAGGCCTGAAGGCTGCTCTTGTGCTTCTTCAACACACTGAGCTTTACAACTGTGACACACACACTGTTGTCACTCCTCATTGTAGCTCCTAAAAGTGCATTTGAATCCAGCGTTTCTGGTCTCCACTCTCGTTTCAAGAGCAGCAGAGGAAGGTGAGCACGAGCGCTTGGAATCCGCTCCCAGTTCCGAAGGGCAGGGAGGGAAAGTCCTTGCAGATCATCTTCAGCGCACAGTGAGCTTTGCAACTCTGAAACACACATTGCTGTCACTCCTCACTTCATCTCCTAATAATCCGTTTGAATCCATGGTCTCTCCCGCCCTCTCTCGTTTGAACAGCAGCAGTGACAGGTGAACACGATCTCTTGGCCTCTGCTCCCACAGCCGAAGAGCCCGGAGTGAAAGCTCCGGCAGGGCATCTTCAGCACGCAGTCAGCTTTGCAACTGTGACACATATATTGCTCTCGCTCCGCACTTTCCTACCTCAAAGTCCAATTGAATCCAAAATCTCTGTGCCCTTTCTCTGCTGGGCAGAAGCAGAGAGAGTAGAGCAGGAACCTTTAGCCAATGCTAAAAGAGCAGAAGAGACAGTCCAGAAAGTTCCCACTGATCATCTTCAGCGCACAGCGAGCTTTGCAACTCTGCAACACACATTGCTGTCACTCCTCCCTTTTTGCCTGAAAGACCAGCTGAATCCACCATCTCTGTGCCCGCTCTCTGCTGAGCAGCAACAGAGAGAGTAGAGCAGGAATTTTTAGACCTGCCTAAAACAGCAGAAGAGCCTTGCAAAAAATCTCCTGCTTGATCATGTTTTGCACACAGTGAGCTTTAAACTGTGACACAAACATTGCTGTCACTCCTCACTTTATCTCCTAAAAGTGCATTTGAATCCAAAGTTTCTGGTGCGCTCTCTCGTTTCGAGAGGAGTTGTGACAGGGGAGGAGCAGCGCTTGGACTCTAATCCCACAGACGAAGGGCCAGCAGGGAAACTCCTGCAGGGCATCTTCAGCGCACAGTGAGCTTTACAATTCTGAAACACACATTGCTGTCACTCCTCCTTTTCTTGCCTGAAAGACCAATTGATTCCAACATCTCTGTGCCCACTCTCTGCTGAGCAGCAACAGAGAGAGTAGAGCAGGAATGTTTAGACTGGGCTAAAACAGCAGAAGAGCCTTGCAAAAAAGCTCCTCCTGATCATGTTTAGCACACAGTGAGCTTTAAACTGTGACACAAACATTGCTGTCACTCTTCACTCTTTCTCCTAAAAGACCATTTCAATCCAAGAACTCCGTTGTCAGCACTCTGCTGATCAGCAGAGTGAGCAGGGATGTCTGCAATCTGTAAGGCAGTGGAAGAGACAGGCCTGAAGGCTGCTCTTGTGCTTCTTCAACACACTGAGCTTTACAACTGTGACACACACACTGTTGTCACTCCTCATTGTAGCTCCTAAAAGTGCATTTGAATCCAGCGTTTCTGGTCTCCACTCTCGTTTCCAGTGCAGCAGAGGCAGGTGAGCACGAGCGCTTGGAATCCGCTCCCAGTTCCGAAGGGCAGGGAGGGAAAGTCCTTGCAGATCATCTTCAGCGCACAGTGAGCTTTGCAACTCTGAAACACACATTGCTGTCACTCCTCACTTTATCTCCTAAAAGTGCATTTCAAGCCAACGTTTCTGGTGCGCTCTCTCGCTTCGAGAGCAGTTGTGACAGGGGAGGACGAGCGCTTGGATTCTAATTTCACAGCCGAAGGGCCAGCATGGAAACTACTGCTGGGCATCTTCAGCACACATTGAGATTCACAACTCTGAAACACATATTGCTGTCACCTCTCACTTTCCTACCTGAAAGTCCAATTGAATCCTACATCTCCTGTGCTTGCTCTTTGTGAGCAGTAGCAGAATATAGCACTTACGTTTGGACTCTGCTGAAACAGCAGAAGAGACAGTCCAGAAAGTTCCCACTGATCATCTTCAGCACACAGTGAGCTTTGCAACTCTGCAACACACATTGCTGTCTCTTCTTTTCCTGCCTGAAAGACCAATTGATTCCAACACCTCTATGCCCGCTCTCTGCTGAGCAGCAACAGAGAGAGTAGAGCAGGAATTTTTAGCCTGGGCTAAAACAGCAGAAGAGCCTTGCAAAAAATCTCCTGCTTGATCATGTTTTGCACACAGTGAGCTTTAAACTGTGACACAAACATTGCTGTCACTCCTCACTTTATCTCCTAAAAGTGCATTTGAATCCAAAGTTTCTGGTGCGCTCTCACGTTTCGAGAGGAGTTGTGACAGGGGAGGAGCAGCGCTTGGACTCTAATCCCACAGACGAAGGGCCAGCAGGGAAACTCCTGCAGGGCATCTTCAGCACACAGTGAGCTTTGCAATTCTGCAACACACATTGCTGTAACTCCTTTTCCTGCCTGGAAGACCAATTGATTCCAACATCTCTGTGCCCACTCTCTGCTGAGCAGCAACAGAGAGAGTAGAGCAGGAATGTTTAGACTGGGCTAAAACAGCAGAAGAGCCTTGCAAAAAAGCTCCTCCTGATCATGTTTAGCACACAGTGAGCTTTAAACTGTGACACAAACATTGCTGTCACTCTTCACTCTTTCTCCTAAAAGACCATTTCAATCCAAGAACTCCGTTGCCAGCACTCTGCTGAGCAGCAGAGTGAGCAGGAATGTCTGCAATCTGTAAGGCAGTGGAAGAGACAGGCCTGAAGGCTGCTCTTGTGCTTCTTCAACACACTGAGCTTTACAACTGTGACACACACACTGTTGGCACTCCTCATTGTAGCTCCTAAAAGTGCATTTGAATCCAGCGTTTCTGGTCTCCACTCTCGTTTCAAGAGCAGCAGAGGAAGGTGAGCACGAGCGCTTGGAATCCGCTCCCAGTTCCGAAGGGCAGGGAGGGAAAGTCCTTGCAGATCATCTTCAGCGCACAGTGAGCTTTGCAACTCTGAAACACACATTGCTGTCACTCCTCACTTCATCTCCTAATAATCCGTTTGAATCCATGGTCTCTCCCGCCCTCTCTCGTTTGAACAGCAGCAGTGACAGGTGAACACGATCTCTTGGCCTCTGCTCCCACAGCCGAAGAGCCCGGAGTGAAAGCTCCGGCAGGGCATCTTCAGCACGCAGTCAGCTTTGCAACTGTGACACATATATTGCTCTCGCTCCGCACTTTCCTACCTCAAAGTCCAATTGAATCCAAAATCTCTGTGCCCTTTCTCTGCTGGGCAGAAGCAGAGAGAGTAGAGCAGGAACATTTAGCCAATGCTAAAAGAGCAGAAGAGACAGTCCAGAAAGTTCCCACTGATCATCTTCAGCGCACAGCGAGCTTTGCAACTCTGCAACACACATTGCTGTCACTCCTCCCTTTTTGCCTGAAAGACCAGCTGAATCCACCATCTCTGTGCCCGCTCTCTGCTGAGCAGCAACAGAGAGAGTAGAGCAGGAATTTTTAGACCTGCCTAAAACAGCAGAAGAGCCTTGAAAAAAATCTCCTGCTTGATCATGTTTTGCACACAGTGAGCTTTAAACTGTGACACAAACATTGCTGTCACTCCTCACTTTATCTCCTAAAAGTGCATTTGAATCCAAAGTTTCTGGTGCGCTCTCTCGTTTCGAGAGGAGTTGTGACAGGGGAGGAGCAGCGCTTGGACTCTAATCCCACAGATGAAGGGCCAGCAGGGAAACTCCTGCAGGGCATCTTCAGCGCACAGTGAGCTTTACAATTCTGAAACACACATTGCTGTCACTCCTCCTTTTCTTGCCTGAAAGACCAATTGATTCCAACATCTCTGTGCCCACTCTCTGCTGAGCAGCAACAGAGAGAGTAGAGCAGGAATGTTTAGACTGGGCTAAAACAGCAGAAGAGCCTTGCAAAAAAGCTCCTCCTGATCATGTTTAGCACACAGTGAGCTTTAAACTGTGACACAAACATTGGTGTCACTCTTCACTCTTTCTCCTAAAAGACCATTTCAATCCCAGAACTCCGTTGCCAGCACTCTGCTGAGCAGCAGACTGAGCAGGGATGTCTGCAATCTGTAAGGCAGTGGAAGAGACAGGCCTGAAGGCTGCTCTTGTGCTTCTTCAACACACTGAGCTTTACAACTTTGACACACACACTGTTGTCACTCCTCATTGTAGCTCCTAAAAGTGCATTTGAATCCAGCGTTTCTGGTCTCCACTCTCGTTTCCAGTGCAGCAGAGGCAGGTGAGCACGAGCGCTTGGAATCCGCTCCCAGTTCCGAAGGGCAGGGAGGGAAAGTCCTTGCAGATCATCTTCAGCGCACAGTGAGCTTTGCAACTCTAAAACACACATTGCTGTCACTCCTCACTTTATCTCCTAAAAGTGCATTTCAAGCCAACGTTTCTGGCGCGCTCTCTCGCTTCGAGAGCAGTTGTGACAGGGGAGGACGAGCGCTTGGATTCTAATTTCACAGCCGAAGGGCCAGCATGGAAACTACTGCTGGGCATCTTCAGCACACATTGAGATTCACAACTCTGAAACACATATTGCTGTCACCTCTCACTTTCCTACCTGAAAGTCCAATTGAATAATACATCTCCTGTGCTTGCTCTTTGTGAGCAGTAGCAGAATATAGCACTTACGTTTGGACTCTGCTGAAACAGCAGAAGAGACAGTCCAGAAAGTTCCCACTGATCATCTTCAGCACACAGTGAGCTTTGCAACTCTGCAACACACATTGCTGTCTCTTCTTTTCCTGCCTGAAAGACCAATTGATTCCAACACCTCTGTGCCCGCTCTCTGCTGAGCAGCAACAGAGAGAGTAGAGCAGGAATGTTTAGCCTGGGCTAAAACAGCAGAAGAGCCTTGCAAAAAATCTCCTGCTTGATCATGTTTTGCACACAGTGAGCTTTAAACTGTGACACAAACATTGCTGTCACTCCTCACTTTATCTCCTAAAAGTGCATTTGAATCCAAAGTTTCTGGTGCGCTCTCACGTTTCGAGAGGAGTTGTGACAGGGGAGGAGCAGCGCTTGGACTCTAATCCCACAGACGAAGGGCCAGCAGGGAAACTCCTGCAGGGCATCTTCAGCACACAGTGAGCTTTGCAATTCTGCAACACACATTGCTGTAACTCCTTTTCCTGCCTGGAAGACCAATTGATTCCAACATCTCTGTGCCCACTCTCTGCTGAGCAGCAACAGAGAGAAGGAATGTTTAGATTGGGCTAAAACAGCAGAAGAGCCTTGCAAAAAAGCTCCTCCTGATCATGTTTAGCACACAGTGAGCTTTAAACTGTGACACAAACATTGCTGTCACTCTTCACTCTTTCTCCTAAAAGACCATTTCAATCCAAGAACTCCGTTGCCAGCACTCTGCTGAGCAGCAGAGTGAGCAGGAATGTCTGCAATCTGTAAGGCAGTGGAAGAGACAGGCCTGAAGGCTGCTCTTGTGCTTCTTCAACACACTGAGCTTTACAACTGTGACACACACACTGTTGGCACTCCTCATTGTAGCTCCTAAAAGTGCATTTGAATCCAGCGTTTCTGGTCTCCACTCTCGTTTCAAGAGCAGCAGAGGAAGGTGAGCACGAGCGCTTGGAATCCGCTCCCAGTTCCGAAGGGCAGGGAGGGAAAGTCCTTGCAGATCATCTTCAGCGCACAGTGAGCTTTGCAACTCTGAAACACACATTGCTGTCACTCCTCACTTCATCTCCTAATAATCCGTTTGAATCCATGGTCTCTCCCGCCCTCTCTCGTTTGAACAGCAGCAGTGACAGGTGAACACGATCTCTTGGCCTCTGCTCCCACAGCCGAAGAGCCCGGAGTGAAAGCTCCGGCAGGGCATCTTCAGCACGCAGTCAGCTTTGCAACTGTGACACATATATTGCTCTCGCTCCGCACTTTCCTACCTCAAAGTCCAATTGAATCCAAAATCTCTGTGCCCTTTCTCTGCTGGGCAGAAGCAGAGAGAGTAGAGCAGGAACCTTTAGCCAATGCTAAAAGAGCAGAAGAGACAGTCCAGAAAGTTCCCACTGATCATCTTCAGCGCACAGCGAGCTTTGCAACTCTGCAACACACATTGCTGTCACTCCTCCCTTTTTGCCTGAAAGACCAGCTGAATCCACCATCTCTGTGCCCGCTCTCTGCTGAGCAGCAACAGAGAGAGTAGAGCAGGAATTTTTAGACCTGCCTAAAACAGCAGAAGAGCCTTGAAAAAAATCTCCTGCTTGATCATGTTTTGCACACAGTGAGCTTTAAACTGTGACACAAACATTGCTGTCACTCCTCACTTTATCTCCTAAAAGTGCATTTCAAGCCAACGTTTCTGGTGCGCTCTCTCGCTTCGAGAGCAGTTGTGACAGGGGAGGACGAGCGCTTGGATTCTAATTTCACAGCCGAAGGGCCAGCATGGAAACTACTGCTGGGCATCTTCAGCACACATTGAGATTCACAACTCTGAAACACATATTGCTGTCACCTCTCACTTTCCTACCTGAAAGTCCAATTGAATAATACATCTCCTGTGCTTGCTCTTTGTGAGCAGTAGCAGAATATAGCACTTACGTTTGGACTCTGCTGAAACAGCAGAAGAGACAGTCCAGAAAGTTCCCACTGATCATCTTCAGCACACAGTGAGCTTTGCAACTCTGCAACACACATTGCTGTCTCTTCTTTTCCTGCCTGAAAGACCAATTGATTCCAACACCTCTGTGCCCGCTCTCTGCTGAGCAGCAACAGAGAGAGTAGAGCAGGAATGTTTAGCCTGGGCTAAAACAGCAGAAGAGCCTTGCAAAAAATCTCCTGCTTGATCATGTTTTGCACACAGTGAGCTTTAAACTGTGACACAAACATTGCTGTCACTCCTCACTTTATCTCCTAAAAGTGCATTTGAATCCAAAGTTTCTGGTGCGCTCTCACGTTTCGCGAGGAGTTGTGACAGGGGAGGAGCAGCGCTTGGACTCTAATCCCACAGACGAAGGGCCAGCAGGGAAACTCCTGCAGGGCATCTTCAGCACACAGTGAGCTTTGCAATTCTGCAACACACATTGCTGTAACTCCTTTTCCTGCCTGGAAGACCAATTGATTCCAACATCTCTGTGCCCACTCTCTGCTGAGCAGCAACAGAGAGAAGGAATGTTTAGATTGGGCTAAAACAGCAGAAGAGCCTTCCAAAAAAGCTCCTCCTGATCATGTTTAGCACACAGTGAGCTTTAAACTGTGACACAAACATTGCTGTCACTCTTCACTCTTTCTCCTAAAAGACCATTTCAATCCAAGAACTCCGTTGCCAGCACTCTGCTGAGCAGCAGAGTGAGCAGGGATGTCTGCAATCTGTAAGGCAGTGGAAGAGACAGGCCTGAAGGCTGCTCTTGTGCTTCTTCAACACACTGAGCTTTACAACTTTGACACACACACTGTTGTCACTCCTCATTGTAGCACCTAAATGTGCATTTGAATCCAGCGTTTCTGGTCTCCACTCTCGTTTCCAGTGCAGCAGAGGCAGGTGAGCACGAGCGCTTGGAATCCGCTCCCAGTTCCGAAGGGCAGGGAGGGAAAGTCCTTGCAGATCATCTTCAGCGCACAGTGAGCTTTGCAACTCTGAAACACACATTGCTGTCACTCCTCACTTCATCTCCTAATAATCCGTTTGAATCCATGGTCTCTCCCGCCCTCTCTCGTTTGAACAGCAGCAGTGACAGGTGAACACGATCTCTTGGCCTCTGCTCCCACAGCCGAAGAGCCCGGAGTGAAAGCTCCGGCAGGGCATCTTCAGCACGCAGTCAGCTTTGCAACTGTGACACATATATTGCTCTCGCTCCGCACTTTCCTACCTCAAAGTCCAATTGAATCCAAAATCTCTGTGCCCTTTCTCTGCTGGGCAGAAGCAGAGAGAGTAGAGCAGGAACTTTTAGCCAATGCTAAAAGAGCAGAAGAGACAGTCCAGAAAGTTCCCACTGATCATCTTCAGCGCACAGCGAGCTTTGCAACTCTGCAACACACATTCCTGTCACTCCTCCCTTTTTGCCTGAAAGACCAGCTGAATCCACCAACTCTGTGCCCGCTCTCTGCTGAGCAGCAACAGAGAGAGTAGAGCAGGAATTTTTAGACCTGCCTAAAACAGCAGAAGAGCCTTGAAAAAAATCTCCTGCTTGATCATGTTTTGCACACAGTGATCTTTAAACTGTGACACAAACATTGCTGTCACTCCTCACTTTATCTCCTAAAAGTGCATTTCAAGCCAACGTTTCTGGTGCGCTCTCTCGCTTCGAGAGCAGTTGTGACAGGGGAGGACGAGCGCTTGGATTCTAATTTCACAGCCGAAGGGCCAGCATGGAAACTACTGCTGGGCATCTTCAGCACACATTGAGATTCACAACTCTGAAACACATATTGCTGTCACCTCTCACTTTCCTACCTGAAAGTCCAATTGAATAATACATCTCCTGTGCTTGCTCTTTGTGAGCAGTAGCAGAATGTAGCACTTACGTTTGGACTCTGCTGAAACAGCAGAAGAGACTGTCCAGAAAGTTCCCACTGATCATCTTCAGCACACAGTGAGCTTTGCAACTCTGCAACACACATTGCTGTCTCTTCTTTTCCTGCCTGAAAGACCAATTGATTCCAACACCTCTGTGCCCGCTCTCTGCTGAGCAGCAACAGAGAGAGTAGAGCAGGAATTTTTAGCCTGGGCTAAAACAGCAGAAGAGCCTTGCAAAAAATCTCCTGCTTGATCATGTTTTGCACACAGTGAGCTTTAAACTGTGACACAAACATTGCTGTCACTCCTCACTTTATCTCCTAAAAGTGCATTTGAATCCAAAGTTTCTGGTGCGCTCTCACGTTTCGAGAGGAGTTGTGACAGGGGAGGAGCAGCGCTTGGACTCTAATCCCACAGACGAAGGGCCAGCAGGGAAACTCCTGCAGGGCATCTTCAGCACACAGTGAGCTTTGCAATTCTGCAACACACATTGCTGTAACTCCTTTTCCTGCCTGGAAGACCAATTGATTCCAACATCTCTGTGCCCACTCTCTGCTGAGCAGCAACAGAGAGAAGGAATGTTTAGATTGGGCTAAAACAGCAGAAGAGCCTTGCAAAAAAGCTCCTCCTGATCATGTTTAGCACACAGTGAGCTTTAAACTGTGACACAAACATTGCTGTCACTCTTCACTCTTTCTCCTAAAAGACCATTTCAATCCAAGAACTCCATTGCCAGCACTCTGCTGAGCAGCAGAGTGAGCAGGAATGTCTGCAATCTGTAAGGCAGTGGAAGAGACAGGCCTGAAGGCTGCTCTTGTGCTTCTTCAACACACTGAGCTTTACAACTGTGACACACACACTGTTGGCACTCCTCATTGTAGCTCCTAAAAGTGCATTTGAATCCAGAGTTTCTGGTCTCCACTCTCGTTTCAAGAGCAGCAGAGGAAAGTGAGCACGAGCGCTTGGAATCCGCTCCCAGTTCCGAAGGGCAGGGAGGGAAAGTCCTTGCAGATCATCTTCAGCGCACAGTGAGCTTTGCAACTCTGAAACACACATTGCTGTCACTCCTCACTTTATCTCCTAAAAGTGCATTTCAAGCCAACGTTTCTGGTGCGCTCTCTCGCTTCGAGAGCAGTTGTGACAGGGGAGGACGAGCGCTTGGATTCTAATTTCACAGCCGAAGGGCCAGCATGGAAACTACTGCTGGGCATCTTCAGCACACATTGAGATTCACAACTCTGAAACACATATTGCTGTCACCTCTCACTTTCCTACCTGAAAGTCCAATTGAATAATACATCTCCTGTGCTTGCTCTTTGTGAGCAGTAGCAGAATATAGCACTTACGTTTGGACTCTGCTGAAACAGCAGAAGAGACAGTCCAGAAAGTTCCCACTGATCATCTTCAGCACACAGTGAGCTTTGCAACTCTGCAACACACATTGCTGTCTCTTCTTTTCCTGCCTGAAAGACCAATTGATTCCAACACCTCTGTGCCCGCTCTCTGCTGAGCAGCAACAGAGAGAGTAGAGCAGGAATGTTTAGCCTGGGCTAAAACAGCAGAAGAGCCTTGCAAAAAATCTCCTGCTTGATCATGTTTTGCACACAGTGAGCTTTAAACTGTGACACAAACATTGCTGTCACTCCTCACTTTATCTCCTAAAAGTGCATTTGAATCCAAAGTTTCTGGTGCGCTCTCACGTTTCGAGAGGAGTTGTGACAGGGGAGGAGCAGCGCTTGGACTCTAATCCCACAGACGAAGGGCCAGCAGGGAAACTCCTGCAGGGCATCTTCAGCACACAGTGAGCTTTGCAATTCCGCAACACACATTGCTGTAACTCCTTTTCCTGCCTGGAAGACCAATTGATTCCAACATCTCTGTGCCCACTCTCTGCTGAGCAGCAACAGAGAGAAGGAATGTTTAGATTGGGCTAAAACAGCAGAAGAGCCTTGCAAAAAAGCTCCTCCTGATCATGTTTAGCACACAGTGAGCTTTAAACTGTGACACAAACATTGCTGTCACTCTTCACTCTTTCTCCTAAAAGACCATTTCAATCCAAGAACTCCGTTGCCAGCACTCTGCTGAGCAGCAGAGTGAGCAGGGATGTCTGCAATCTGTAAGGCAGTGGAAGAGACAGGCCTGAAGGCTGCTCTTGTGCTTCTTCAACACACTGAGCTTTACAACTTTGACACACACACTGTTGTCACTCCTCATTGTAGCACCTAAAAGTGCATTTGAATCCAGCGTTTCTGGTCTCCACTCTCGTTTCCAGTGCAGCAGAGGCAGGTGAGCACGAGCGCTTGGAATCCGCTCCCAGTTCCGAAGGGCAGGGAGGGAAAGTCCTTGCAGATCATCTTCAGCGCACAGTGAGCTTTGCAACTCTGAAACACACATTGCTGTCACTCCTCACTTCATCTCCTAATAATCCGTTTGAATCCATGGTCTCTCCCGCCCTCTCTCGTTTGAACAGCAGCAGTGACAGGTGAACACGATCTCTTGGCCTCTGCTCCCACAGCCGAAGAGCCCGGAGTGAAAGCTCCGGCAGGGCATCTTCAGCACGCAGTCAGCTTTGCAACTGTGACACATATATTGCTCTCGCTCCGCACTTTCCTACCTCAAAGTCCAATTGAATCCAAAATCTCTGTGCCCTTTCTCTGCTGGGCAGAAGCAGAGAGAGTAGAGCAGGAACTTTTAGCCAATGCTAAAAGAGCAGAAGAGACAGTCCAGAAAGTTCCCACTGATCATCTTCAGCGCACAGCGAGCTTTGCAACTCTGCAACACACATTGCTGTCACTCCTCCCTTTTTGCCTGAAAGACCAGCTGAATCCACCAACTCTGTGCCCGCTCTCTGCTGAGCAGCAACAGAGAGAGTAGAGCAGGAATTTTTAGACCTGCCTAAAACAGCAGAAGAGCCTTGAAAAAAATCTCCTGCTTGATCATGTTTTGCACACAGTGAGCTTTAAACTGTGACACAAACACTGCTGTCACTCCTCACTTTATCTCCTAAAAGTGCATTTCAAGCCAACGTTTCTGGTGCGCTCTCTCGCTTCGAGAGCAGTTGTGACAGGGGAGGACGAGCGCTTGGATTCTAATTTCACAGCCGAAGGGCCAGCATGGAAACTACTGCTGGGCATCTTCAGCACACATTGAGATTCACAACTCTGAAACACATATTGCTGTCACCTCTCACTTTCCTACCTGAAAGTCCAATTGAATAATACATCTCCTGTGCTTGCTCTTTGTGAGCAGTAGCAGAATGTAGCACTTACGTTTGGACTCTGCTGAAACAGCAGAAGAGACTGTCCAGAAAGTTCCCACTGATCATCTTCAGCACACAGTGAGCTTTGCAACTCTGCAACACACATTGCTGTCTCTTCTTTTCCTGCCTGAAAGACCAATTGATTCCAACACCTCTGTGCCCGCTCTCTGCTGAGCAGCAACAGAGAGAGTAGAGCAGGAATGTTTAGCCTGGGCTAAAACAGCAGAAGAGCCTTGCAAAAAATCTCCTGCTTGATCATGTTTTGCACACAGTGAGCTTTAAACTGTGACACAAACATTGCTGTCACTCCTCACTTTATCTCCTAAAAGTGCATTTGAATCCAAAGTTTCTGGTGCGCTCTCACGTTTCGAGAGGAGTTGTGACAGGGGAGGAGCAGCGCTTGGACTCTAATCCCACAGACGAAGGGCCAGCAGGGAAACTCCTGCAGGGCATCTTCAGCACACAGTGAGCTTTGCAATTCTGCAACACACATTGCTGTAACTCCTTTTCCTGCCTGGAAGACCAATTGATTCCAACATCTCTGTGCCCACTCTCTGCTGAGCAGCAACAGAGAGAAGGAATGTTTAGATTGGGCTAAAACAGCAGAAGAGCCTTGCAAAAAAGCTCCTCCTGATCATGTTTAGCACACAGTGAGCTTTAAACTGTGACACAAACATTGCTGTCACTCTTCACTCTTTCTCCTAAAAGACCATTTCAATCCAAGAACTCCGTTGCCAGCACTCTGCTGAGCAGCAGAGTGAGCAGGAATGTCTGCAATCTGTAAGGCAGTGGAAGAGACAGGCCTGAAGGCTGCTCTTGTGCTTCTTCAACACACTGAGCTTTACAACTGTGACACACACACTGTTGTCACTCCTCATTGTAGCTCCTAAAAGTGCATTTGAATCCAGCGTTTCTGGTCTCCACTCTCGTTTCAAGAGCAGCAGAGGAAGGTGAGCACGAGCGCTTGGAATCCGCTCCCAGTTCCGAAGGGCAGGGAGGGAAAGTCCTTGCAGATCATCTTCAGCGCACAGTGAGCTTTGCAACTCTGAAACACACATTGCTGTCACTCCTCACTTCATCTCCTAATAATCCGTTTGAATCCATGGTCTCTCCCGCCCTCTCTCGTTTGAACAGCAGCAGTGACAGGTGAACACGATCTCTTGGCCTCTGCTCCCACAGCCGAAGAGCCCGGAGTGAAAGCTCTGGCAGGGCATCTTCAGCACGCAGTCAGCTTTGCAACTGTGACACATATATTGCTCTCGCTCCGCACTTTCCTACCTCAAAGTCCAATTGAATCCAAAATCTCTGTGCCCTTTCTCTGCTGGGCAGAAGCAGAGAGAGTAGAGCAGGAACTTTTAGCCAATGCTAAAAGAGCAGAAGAGACAGTCCAGAAAGTTCCCACTGATCATCTTCAGCGCACAGCGAGCTTTGCAACTCTGCAACACACATTGCTGTCACTCCTCCCTTTTTGCCTGAAAGACCAGCTGAATCCACCAACTCTGTGCCCGCTCTCTGCTGAGCAGCAACAGAGAGAGTAGAGCAGGAATTTTTAGACCTGCCTAAAACAGCAGAAGAGCCTTGAAAAAAATCTCCTGCTTGATCATGTTTTGCACACAGTGATCTTTAAACTGTGACACAAACATTGCTGTCACTCCTCACTTTATCTCCTAAAAGTGCATTTCAAGCCAACGTTTCTGGTGCGCTCTCTCGCTTCGAGAGCAGTTGTGACAGGGGAGGACGAGCGCTTGGATTCTAATTTCACAGCCGAAGGGCCAGCATGGAAACTACTGCTGGGCATCTTCAGCACACATTGAGATTCACAACTCTGAAACACATATTGCTGTCACCTCTCACTTTCCTACCTGAAAGTCCAATTGAATAATACATCTCCTGTGCTTGCTCTTTGTGAGCAGTAGCAGAATGTAGCACTTACGTTTGGACTCTGCTGAAACAGCAGAAGAGACTGTCCAGAAAGTTCCCACTGATCATCTTCAGCACACAGTGAGCTTTGCAACTCTGCAACACACATTGCTGTCTCTTCTTTTCCTGCCTGAAAGACCAATTGATTCCAACACCTCTGTGCCCGCTCTCTGCTGAGCAGCAACAGAGAGAGTAGAGCAGGAATTTTTAGCCTGGGCTAAAACAGCAGAAGAGCCTTGCAAAAAATCTCCTGCTTGATCATGTTTTGCACACAGTGAGCTTTAAACTGTGACACAAACATTGCTGTCACTCCTCACTTTATCTCCTAAAAGTGCATTTGAATCCAAAGTTTCTGGTGCGCTCTCACGTTTCGAGAGGAGTTGTGACAGGGGAGGAGCAGCGCTTGGACTCTAATCCCACAGACGAAGGGCCAGCAGGGAAACTCCTGCAGGGCATCTTCAGCACACAGTGAGCTTTGCAATTCTGCAACACACATTGCTGTAACTCCTTTTCCTGCCTGGAAGACCAATTGATTCCAACATCTCTGTGCCCACTCTCTGCTGAGCAGCAACAGAGAGAAGGAATGTTTAGATTGGGCTAAAACAGCAGAAGAGCCTTGCAAAAAAGCTCCTCCTGATCATGTTTAGCACACAGTGAGCTTTAAACTGTGACACAAACATTGCTGTCACTCTTCACTCTTTCTCCTAAAAGACCATTTCAATCCAAGAACTCCATTGCCAGCACTCTGCTGAGCAGCAGAGTGAGCAGGAATGTCTGCAATCTGTAAGGCAGTGGAAGAGACAGGCCTGAAGGCTGCTCTTGTGCTTCTTCAACACACTGAGCTTTACAACTGTGACACACACACTGTTGGCACTCCTCATTGTAGCTCCTAAAAGTGCATTTGAATCCAGCGTTTCTGGTCTCCACTCTCGTTTCAAGAGCAGCAGAGGAAGGTGAGCACGAGCGCTTGGAATCCGCTCCCAGTTCCGAAGGGCAGGGAGGGAAAGTCCTTGCAGATCATCTTCAGCGCACAGTGAGCTTTGCAACTCTGAAACACACATTGCTGTCACTCCTCACTTTATCTCCTAAAAGTGCATTTCAAGCCAACGTTTCTGGTGCGCTCTCTCGCTTCGAGAGCAGTTGTGACAGGGGAGGACGAGCGCTTGGATTCTAATTTCACAGCCGAAGGGCCAGCATGGAAACTACTGCTGGGCATCTTCAGCACACATTGAGATTCACAACTCTGAAACACATATTGCTGTCACCTCTCACTTTCCTACCTGAAAGTCCAATTGAATAATACATCTCCTGTGCTTGCTCTTTGTGAGCAGTAGCAGAATATAGCACTTACGTTTGGACTCTGCTGAAACAGCAGAAGAGACAGTCCAGAAAGTTCCCACTGATCATCTTCAGCACACAGTGAGCTTTGCAACTCTGCAACACACATTGCTGTCTCTTCTTTTCCTGCCTGAAAGACCAATTGATTCCAACACCTCTGTGCCCGCTCTCTGCTGAGCAGCAACAGAGAGAGTAGAGCAGGAATGTTTAGCCTGGGCTAAAACAGCAGAAGAGCCTTGCAAAAAATCTCCTGCTTGATCATGTTTTGCACACAGTGAGCTTTAAACTGTGACACAAACATTGCTGTCACTCCTCACTTTATCTCCTAAAAGTGCATTTGAATCCAAAGTTTCTGGTGCGCTCTCACGTTTCGCGAGGAGTTGTGACAGGGGAGGAGCAGCGCTTGGACTCTAATCCCACAGACGATGGGCCAGCAGGGAAACTCCTGCAGGGCATCTTCAGCACACAGTGAGCTTTGCAATTCCGCAACACACATTGCTGTAACTCCTTTTCCTGCCTGGAAGACCAATTGATTCCAACATCTCTGTGCCCACTCTCTGCTGAGCAGCAACAGAGAGAAGGAATGTTTAGACTGGGCTAAAACAGCAGAAGAGCCTTGCAAAAAAGCTCCTCCTGATCATGTTTAGCACACAGTGAGCTTTAAACTGTGACACAAACATTGCTGTCACTCTTCACTCTTTCTCCTAAAAGACCATTTCAATCCAAGAACTCCGTTGCCAGCACTCTGCTGAGCAGCAGAGTGAGCAGGGATGTCTGCAATCTGTAAGGCAGTGGAAGAGACAGGCCTGAAGGCTGCTCTTGTGCTTCTTCAACACACTGAGCTTTACAACTTTGACACACACACTGTTGTCACTCCTCATTGTAGCACCTAAAAGTGCATTTGAATCCAGCGTTTCTGGTCTCCACTCTCGTTTCCAGTGCAGCAGAGGCAGGTGAGCACGAGCGCTTGGAATCCGCTCCCAGTTCCGAAGGGCAGGGAGGGAAAGTCCTTGCAGATCATCTTCAGCGCACAGTGAGCTTTGCAACTCTGAAACACACATTGCTGTCACTCCTCACTTCATCTCCTAATAATCCGTTTGAATCCATGGTCTCTCCCGCCCTCTCTCGTTTGAACAGCAGCAGTGACAGGTGAACACGATCTCTTGGCCTCTGCTCCCACAGCCGAAGAGCCCGGAGTGAAAGCTCCGGCAGGGCATCTTCAGCACGCAGTCAGCTTTGCAACTGTGACACATATATTGCTCTCGCTCCGCACTTTCCTACCTCAAAGTCCAATTGAATCCAAAATCTCTGTGCCCTTTCTCTGCTGGGCAGAAGCAGAGAGAGTAGAGCAGGAACTTTTAGCCAATGCTAAAAGAGCAGAAGAGACAGTCCAGAAAGTTCCCACTGATCATCTTCAGCGCACAGCGAGCTTTGCAACTCTGCAACACACATTGCTGTCACTCCTCCCTTTTTGCCTGAAAGACCAGCTGAATCCACCAACTCTGTGCCCGCTCTCTGCTGAGCAGCAACAGAGAGAGTAGAGCAGGAATTTTTAGACCTGCCTAAAACAGCAGAAGAGCCTTGAAAAAAATCTCCTGCTTGATCATGTTTTGCACACAGTGAGCTTTAAACTGTGACACAAACATTGCTGTCACTCCTCACTTTATCTCCTAAAAGTGCATTTCAAGCCAACGTTTCTGGTGCGCTCTCTCGCTTCGAGAGCAGTTGTGACAGGGGAGGACGAGCGCTTGGATTCTAATTTCACAGCCGAAGGGCCAGCATGGAAACTACTGCTGGGCATCTTCAGCACACATTGAGATTCACAACTCTGAAACACATATTGCTGTCACCTCTCACTTTCCTACCTGAAAGTCCAATTGAATAATACATCTCCTGTGCTTGCTCTTTGTGAGCAGTAGCAGAATGTAGCACTTACGTTTGGACTCTGCTGAAACAGCAGAAGAGACTGTCCAGAAAGTTCCCACTGATCATCTTCAGCACACAGTGAGCTTTGCAACTCTGCAACACACATTGCTGTCTCTTCTTTTCCTGCCTGAAAGACCAATTGATTCCAACACCTCTGTGCCCGCTCTCTGCTGAGCAGCAACAGAGAGAGTAGAGCAGGAATGTTTAGCCTGGGCTAAAACAGCAGAAGAGCCTTGCAAAAAATCTCCTGCTTGATCATGTTTTGCACACAGTGAGCTTTAAACTGTGACACAAACATTGCTGTCACTCCTCACTTTATCTCCTAAAAGTGCATTTGAATCCAAAGTTTCTGGTGCGCTCTCACGTTTCGAGAGGAGTTGTGACAGGGGAGGAGCAGCGCTTGGACTCTAATCCCACAGACGAAGGGCCAGCAGGGAAACTCCTGCAGGGCATCTTCAGCACACAGTGAGCTTTGCAATTCTGCAACACACATTGCTGTAACTCCTTTTCCTGCCTGGAAGACCAATTGATTCCAACATCTCTGTGCCCACTCTCTGCTGAGCAGCAACAGAGAGAAGGAATGTTTAGATTGGGCTAAAACAGCAGAAGAGCCTTGCAAAAAAGCTCCTCCTGATCATGTTTAGCACACAGTGAGCTTTAAACTGTGACACAAACATTGCTGTCACTCTTCACTCTTTCTCCTAAAAGACCATTTCAATCCAAGAACTCCGTTGCCAGCACTCTGCTGAGCAGCAGAGTGAGCAGGAATGTCTGCAATCTGTAAGGCAGTGGAAGAGACAGGCCTGAAGGCTGCTCTTGTGCTTCTTCAACACACTGAGCTTTACAACTGTGACACACACACTGTTGTCACTCCTCATTGTAGCTCCTAAAAGTGCATTTGAATCCAGCGTTTCTGGTCTCCACTCTCGTTTCCAGTGCAGCAGAGGCAGGTGAGCACGAGCGCTTGGAATCCGCTCCCAGTTCCGAAGGGCAGGGAGGGAAAGTCCTTGCAGATCATCTTCAGCGCACAGTGAGCTTTGCAACTCTGAAACACACATTGCTGTCACTCCTCACTTTATCTCCTAAAAGTGCATTTCAAGCCAACGTTTCTGGTGCGCTCTCTCGCTTCGAGAGCAGTTGTGACAGGGGAGGACGAGCGCTTGGATTCTAATTTCACAGCCGAAGGGCCAGCATGGAAACTACTGCTGGGCATCTTCAGCACACATTGAGATTCACAACTCTGAAACACATATTGCTGTCACCTCTCACTTTCCTACCTGAAAGTCCAATTGAATAATACATCTCCTGTGCTTGCTCTTTGTGAGCAGTAGCAGAATATAGCACTTACGTTTGGACTCTGCTGAAACAGCAGAAGAGACAGTCCAGAAAGTTCCCACTGATCATCTTCAGCACACAGTGAGCTTTGCAACTCTGCAACACACATTGCTGTCTCTTCTTTTCCTGCCTGAAAGACCAATTGATTCCAACACCTCTGTGCCCGCTCTCTGCTGAGCAGCAACAGAGAGAGTAGAGCAGGAATGTTTAGCCTGGGCTAAAACAGCAGAAGAGCCTTGCAAAAAATCTCCTGCTTGATCATGTTTTGCACACAGTGAGCTTTAAACTGTGACACAAACATTGCTGTCACTCCTCACTTTATCTCCTAAAAGTGCATTTGAATCCAAAGTTTCTGGTGCGCTCTCACGTTTCGCGAGGAGTTGTGACAGGGGAGGAGCAGCGCTTGGACTCTAATCCCACAGACGAAGGGCCAGCAGGGAAACTCCTGCAGGGCATCTTCAGCACACAGTGAGCTTTGCAATTCCGCAACACACATTGCTGTAACTCCTTTTCCTGCCTGGAAGACCAATTGATTCCAACATCTCTGTGCCCACTCTCTGCTGAGCAGCAACAGAGAGAAGGAATGTTTAGATTGGGCTAAAACAGCAGAAGAGCCTTGCAAAAAAGCTCCTCCTGATCATGTTTAGCACACAGTGAGCTTTAAACTGTGACACAAACATTGCTGTCACTCTTCACTCTTTCTCCTAAAAGACCATTTCAATCCAAGAACTCCGTTGCCAGCACTCTGCTGAGCAGCAGAGTGAGCAGGAATGTCTGCAATCTGTAAGGCAGTGGAAGAGACAGGCCTGAAGGCTGCTCTTGTGCTTCTTCAACACACTGAGCTTTACAACTTTGACACACACACTGTTGTCACTCCTCATTGTAGCACCTAAAAGTGCATTTGAATCCAGCGTTTCTGGTCTCCACTCTCGTTTCCAGTGCAGCAGAGGCAGGTGAGCACGAGCGCTTGGAATCCGCTCCCAGTTCCGAAGGGCAGGGAGGGAAAGTCCTTGCAGATCATCTTCAGCGCACAGTGAGCTTTGCAACTCTGAAACACACATTGCTGTCACTCCTCACTTCATCTCCTAATAATCCGTTTGAATCCATGGTCTCTCCCGCCCTCTCTCGTTTGAACAGCAGCAGTGACAGGTGAACACGATCTCTTGGCCTCTGCTCCCACAGCCGAAGAGCCCGGAGTGAAAGCTCCGGCAGGGCATCTTCAGCACGCAGTCAGCTTTGCAACTGTGACACATATATTGCTCTCGCTCCGCACTTTCCTACCTCAAAGTCCAATTGAATCCAAAATCTCTGTGCCCTTTCTCTGCTGGGCAGAAGCAGAGAGAGTAGAGCAGGAACTTTTAGCCAATGCTAAAAGAGCAGAAGAGACAGTCCAGAAAGTTCCCACTGATCATCTTCAGCGCACAGCGAGCTTTGCAACTCTGCAACACACATTGCTGTCACTCCTCCCTTTTTGCCTGAAAGACCAGCTGAATCCACCAACTCTGTGCCCGCTCTCTGCTGAGCAGCAACAGAGAGAGTAGAGCAGGAATTTTTAGACCTGCCTAAAACAGCAGAAGAGCCTTGAAAAAAATCTCCTGCTTGATCATGTTTTGCACACAGTGAGCTTTAAACTGTGACACAAACATTGCTGTCACTCCTCACTTTATCTCCTAAAAGTGCATTTCAAGCCAACGTTTCTGGTGCGCTCTCTCGCTTCGAGAGCAGTTGTGACAGGGGAGGACGAGCGCTTGGATTCTAATTTCACAGCCGAAGGGCCAGCATGGAAACTACTGCTGGGCATCTTCAGCACACATTGAGATTCACAACTCTGAAACACATATTGCTGTCACCTCTCACTTTCCTACCTGAAAGTCCAATTGAATCCTACATCTCCTGTGCTTGCTCTTTGTGAGCAGTAGCAGAATGTAGCACTTACGTTTGGACTCTGCTGAAACAGCAGAAGAGACTGTCCAGAAAGTTCCCACTGATCATCTTCAGCACACAGTGAGCTTTGCAACTCTGCAACACACATTGCTGTCTCTTCTTTTCCTGCCTGAAAGACCAATTGATTCCAACACCTCTGTGCCCGCTCTCTGCTGAGCAGCAACAGAGAGAGTAGAGCAGGAATGTTTAGCCTGGGCTAAAACAGCAGAAGAGCCTTGCAAAAAATCTCCTGCTTGATCATGTTTTGCACACAGTGAGCTTTAAACTGTGACACAAACATTGCTGTCACTCCTCACTTTATCTCCTAAAAGTGCATTTGAATCCAAAGTTTCTGGTGCGCTCTCACGTTTCGAGAGGAGTTGTGACAGGGGAGGAGCAGCGCTTGGACTCTAATCCCACAGACGAAGGGCCAGCAGGGAAACTCCTGCAGGGCATCTTCAGCACACAGTGAGCTTTGCAATTCTGCAACACACATTGCTGTAACTCCTTTTCCTGCCTGGAAGACCAATTGATTCCAACATCTCTGTGCCCACTCTCTGCTGAGCAGCAACAGAGAGAAGGAATGTTTAGATTGGGCTAAAACAGCAGAAGAGCCTTGCAAAAAAGCTCCTCCTGATCATGTTTAGCACACAGTGAGCTTTAAACTGTGACACAAACATTGCTGTCACTCTTCACTCTTTCTCCTAAAAGACCATTTCAATCCAAGAACTCCGTTGCCAGCACTCTGCTGAGCAGCAGAGTGAGCAGGAATGTCTGCAATCTGTAAGGCAGTGGAAGAGACAGGCCTGAAGGCTGCTCTTGTGCTTCTTCAACACACTGAGCTTTACAACTTTGACACACACACTGTTGTCACTCCTCATTGTAGCTCCTAAAAGTGCATTTGAATCCAGCGTTTCTGGTCTCCACTCTCGTTTCAAGAGCAGCAGAGGAAGGTGAGCACGAGCGCTTGGAATCCGCTCCCAGTTCCGAAGGGCAGGGAGGGAAAGTCCTTGCAGATCATCTTCAGCGCACAGTGAGCTTTGCAACTCTGAAACACACATTGCTGTCACTCCTCACTTCATCTCCTAATAATCCGTTTGAATCCATGGTCTCTCCCGCCCTCTCTCGTTTGAACAGCAGCAGTGACAGGTGAACACGATCTCCCCTGTCACAACTGCTCTCAAAGTGAGAGAGCGCACCAGAAACGTTGGCTTGAAATGCACTTTTAGGAGATAAAGTGAGGAGTGACAGCAATGTGTGTTTCAGAGTTGCAAAGCTCACTGTGCGCTGAAGATGATCTGCAAGGACTTTCCCTCCCTGCCCTTCGGAACTGGGAGCGGATTCCAAGCGCTCGAGCTCACCTGCCTCTGGTGCACTGGAAACGAGAGTGGAGACCAGAAACGCTGGATTCAAATGCACTTTTAGGAGCTACAATGAGGAGTGACAACAGTGTGTGTGTCAAAGTTGTAAAGCTCAGTGTGTTGAAGAAGCACAAGAGCAGCCTTCAGGCCTGTCTCTTCCACTGCCTTACAGATTGCAGACATCCCTGCTCACTCTGCTGCTCAGCAGAGTGCTGGCAACGGAGTTCTGGGATTGAAATGGTCTTTTAGGAGAAAGAGTGAAGAGTGACAGCAATGTTTGTGTCACAGTTTAAAGCTCACTGTGTGCTAAACATGATCAGGAGGAGCTTTTTTGCAAGGCTCTTCTGCTGTTTTAGCCCAGTCTAAACATTCCTGCTCTACTCTCTCTGTTGCTGCTCAGCAGAGAGTGGGCACAGAGATGTTGGAATCAATTGGTCTTTCAGGCAAGAAAAGGAGGAGTGACAGCAATGTGTGTTTCAGAATTGTAAAGCTCACTGTGCGCTGAAGATGCCCTGCAGGAGTTTCCCTGCTGGCCCTTCGTCTGTGGGATTAGAGTCCAAGCGCTGCTCCTCCCCTGTCACAACTCCTCGCGAAACGTGAGAGCGCACCAGAAACTTTGGATTCAAATGCACTTTTAGGAGATAAAGTGAGGAGTGACAGCAATGTTTGTGTCACAGTTTAAAGCTCACTGTGTGCAAAACATGATCAAGCAGGAGATTTTTTGCAAGGCTCTTCTGCTGTTTTAGCCCAGGCTAAACATTCCTGCTCTACTCTCTCTGTTGCTGCTCAGCAGAGAGCGGGCACAGAGGTGTTGGAATCAATTGGTCTTTCAGGCAGGAAAAGAAGAGACAGCAATGTGTGTTGCAGAGTTGCAAAGCTCACTGTGTGCTGAAGATGATCAGTGGGAACTTTCTGGACTGTCTCTTCTGCTGTTTCAGCAGAGTCCAAACGTAAGTGCTATATTCTGCTACTGCTCACAAAGAGCAAGCACAGGAGATGTATTATTCAATTGGACTTTCAGGTAGGAAAGTGAGAGGTGACAGCAATATGTGTTTCAGAGTTGTGAATCTCAATGTGTGCTGAAGATGCCCAGCAGTAGTTTCCATGCTGGCCCTTCGGCTGTGAAATTAGAATCCAAGCGCTCGTCCTCCCCTGTCACAACTGCTCTCGAAGCGAGAGAGCGCACCAGAAACGTTGGCTTGAAATGCACTTTTAGGAGATAAAGTGAGGAGTGACAGCAATGTTTGTGTCACAGTTTAAAGCTCACTGTGTGCAAAACATGATCAAGCAGGAGATTTTTTTCAAGGCTCTTCTGCTGTTTTAGGCAGGTCTAAAAATTCCTGCTCTACTCTCTCTGTTGCTGCTCAGCAGAGAGCGGGCACAGAGATGGTGGATTCAGCTGGTCTTTCAGGCAAAAAGGGAGGAGTGACAGCAATGTGTGTTGCAGAGTTGCAAAGCTCGCTGTGCGCTGAAGATGATCAGTGGGAACTTTCTGGACTGTCTCTTCTGCTCTTTTAGCATTGGCTAAAGGTTCCTGCTCTACTCTCTCTGCTTCTGCCCAGCAGAGAAAGGGCACAGAGATTTTGGATTCAATTGGACTTTGAGGTAGGAAAGTGCGGAGCGAGAGCAATATATGTGTCACAGTTGCAAAGCTGACTGCGTGCTGAAGATGCCCTGCCGGAGCTTTCACTCCGGGCTCTTCGGCTGTGGGAGCAGAGGCCAAGAGATCGTGTTCACCTGTCACTGCTGCTGTTCAAACGAGAGAGGGCGGGAGAGACCATGGATTCAAACGGATTATTAGGAGATGAAGTGAGGAGTGACAGCAATGTGTGTTTCAGAGTTGCAAAGCTCACTGTGCGCTGAAGATGATCTGCAAGGACTTTCCCTCCCTGCCCTTCGGAACTGGGAGCGGATTCCAAGCGCTCGTGCTCACCTTCCTCTGCTGCTCTTGAAACGAGAGTGGAGACCAGAAACGCTGGATTCAAATGCACTTTTAGGAGCTACAATGAGGAGTGACAACAGTGTGTGTGTCAAAGTTGTAAAGCTCAGTGTGTTGAAGAAGCACAAGAGCAGCCTTCAGGCCTGTCTCTTCCACTGCCTTACAGATTGCAGACATTCCTGCTCACTCTTCTGCTCAGCAGAGTGCTGGCAACGGAGTTCTTGGATTGAAATGGTCTTTTAGGAGAAAGAGTGAAGAGTGACAGCAATGTTTGTGTCACAGTTTAAAGCTCACTGTGTGCTAAACATGATCAGGAGGAGCTTTTTTGCAAGGCTCTTCTGCTGTTTTAGCCCAGTCTAAACATTCCTGCTCTACTCTCTCTGTTGCTGCTCAGCAGAGAGTGGGCACAGAGATGTTGGAATCAATTGGTCTTCCAGGCAGGAAAAGGAGTTACAGCAATGTGTGTTGCAGAATTGCAAAGCTCACTGTGTGCTGAAGATGCCCTGCAGGAGTTTCCCTGCTGGCCCTTCGTCTGTGGGATTAGAGTCCAAGCGCTGCTCCTCCCCTGTCACAACTCCTCTCGAAACGTGAGAGCGCACCAGAAACTTTGGATTCAAATGCACTTTTAGGAGATAAAGTGAGGAGTGACAGCAATGTTTGTGTCACAGTTTAAAGCTCACTGTGTGCAAAACATGATCAAGCAGGAGATTTTTTGCAAGGCTCTTCTGCTGTTTTAGCCCAGGCTAAACATTCCTGCTCTACTCTCTCTGTTGCTGCTCAGCAGAGAGCGGGCACAGAGGTGTTGGAATCAATTGGTCTTTCAGGCAGGAAAAGAAGAGACAGCAATGTGTGTTGCAGAGTTGCAAAGCTCACTGTGTGCTGAAGATGATCAGTGGGAACTTTCTGGACTGTCTCTTCTGCTGTTTCAGCAGAGTCCAAACGTAAGTGCTATATTCTGCTACTGCTCACAAAGAGCAAGCACAGGAGATGTATTATTCAATTGGACTTTCAGGTAGGAAAGTGAGAGGTGACAGCAATATGTGTTTCAGAGTTGTGAATCTCAATGTGTGCTGAAGATGCCCAGCAGTAGTTTCCATGCTGGCCCTTCGGCTGTGAAATTAGAATCCAAGCGCTCGTCCTCCCCTGTCACAACTGCTCTCGAAGCGAGAGAGCGCACCAGAAACGTTGGCTTGAAATGCACTTTTAGGAGATAAAGTGAGGAGTGACAGCAATATTTGTGTCACAGTTTAAAGCTCACTGTGTGCAAAACATGATCAAGCAGGAGATTTTGTGAGATTTTTTGTGAGGAGTGACAGCAATGTGTGTTTCAGTGTTGCAAAGCTCACTGTGCGCTGAAGATGATCTGCAAGGACTTTCCCTCCCTGCCCTTCGGAACTGGGAGCGGATTCCAAGCGCTCGTGCTCACCTGCCTCTGCTGCACTGGAAACGAGAGTGGAGACCAGAAACGCTGGATTCAAATGCACTTTTAGGAGCTACAATGAGGAGTGACAACAGTGTGTGTGTCAAAGTTGTAAAGCTCAGTGTGTTGAAGAAGCACAAGAGCAGCCTTCAGGCCTGTCTCTTCCACTGCCTTACAGATTGCAGACATCCCTGCTCACTCTGCTGCTCAGCAGAGTGATGGCAACGGAGTTCTGGGATTGAAATGGTCTTTTAGGAGAAAGAGTGAAGAGTGACAGCAATGTTTGTGTCACAGTTTAAAGCTCACTGTGTGCTAAACATGATCAGGAGGAGCTTTTTTGCAAGGCTCTTCTGCTGTTTTAGCCCAGTCTAAACATTCCTGCTCTACTCTCTCTGTTGCTGCTCAGCAGAGAGTGGGCACAGAGATGTTGGAATCAATTGGTCTTTCAGGCAAGAAAAGGAGGAGTGACAGCAATGTGTGTTTCAGAATTGTAAAGCTCACTGTGCGCTGAAGATGCCCTGCAGGAGTTTCCCTGCTGGCCCTTCGTCTGTGGGATTAGAGTCCAAGCGCTGCTCCTCCCCTGTCACAACTCCTCGCGAAACGTGAGAGCGCACCAGAAACTTTGGATTCAAATGCACTTTTAGGAGATAAAGTGAGGAGTGACAGCAATGTTTGTGTCACAGTTTAAAGCTCACTGTGTGCAAAACATGATCAAGCAGGAGATTTTTTTCAAGGCTCTTCTGCTGTTTTAGGCAGGTCTAAAAATTCCTGCTCTACTCTCTCTGTTGCTGCTCAGCAGAGAGCGGGCACAGAGATGGTGGATTCAGCTGGTCTTTCAGGCAAAAAGGGAGGAGTGACAGCAATGTGTGTTGCAGAGTTGCAAAGCTCGCTGTGCGCTGAAAATGATCAGTGGGAACTTTCTAGACTGTCTCTTCTGCTCTTTTAGCATTGGCTAAAGGTTCCTGCTCTACTCTCTCTGCTTCTGCCCAGCAGAGAAAGGGCACAGAGATTTTGGATTCAATTGGACTTTGAGGTAGGAAAGTGCGGAGCGAGAGCAATATATGTGTCACAGTTGCAAAGCTGACTGCGTGCTGAAGAAGCCCTGCCGGAGCTTTCACTCCGGGCTCTTCGGCTGTGGGAGCAGAGGCCAAGAGATCGTGTTCACCTGTCACTGCTGCTGTTCAAACGAGAGAGGGCGGGAGAGACCATGGATTCAAACGGATTATTAGGAGATGAAGTGAGGAGTGACAGCAATGTGTGTTTCAGAGTTGCAAAGCTCACTGTGCGCTGAAGATGATCTGCAAGGACTTTCCCTCCCTGCCCTTCGGAACTGGGAGCGGATTCCAAGCGCTCGTGCTCACCTTCCTCTGCTGCTCTTGAAACGAGAGTGGAGACCAGAAACGCTGGATTCAAATGCACTTTTAGGAGCTACAATGAGGAGTGACAACAGTGTGTGTGTCACAGTTGTAAAGCTCAGTGTGTTGAAGAAGCACAAGAGCAGCCTTCAGGCCTGTCTCTTCCACTGCCTTACAGATTGCAGACATTCCTGCTCACTCTGCTGCTCAGCAGAGTGCTGGCAACGGAGTTCTTGGATTGAAATGGTCTTTTAGGAGAAAGAGTGAAGAGTGACAGCAATGTTTGTGTCACAGTTTAAAGCTCACTGTGTGCTAAACATGATCAGGAGGAGCTTTTTTGCAAGGCTCTTCTGCTGTTTTAGCCCAGTCTAAACATTCCTGCTCTACTCTCTCTGTTGCTGCTCAGCAGAGAGTGGGCACAGAGATGTTGGAATCAATTGGTCTTTCAGGCAAGAAAAGGAGGAGTGACAGCAATGTGTGTTTCAGAATTGTAAAGCTCACTGTGCGCTGAAGATGCCCTGCAGGAGTTTCCCTGCTGGCCCTTCGTCTGTGGGATTAGAGTCCAAGCGCTGCTCCTCCCCTGTCACAACTCCTCGCGAAACGTGAGAGCGCACCAGAAACTTTGGATTCAAATGCACTTTTAGGAGATAAAGTGAGGAGTGACAGCAATGTTTGTGTCACAGTTTAAAGCTCACTGTGTGCAAAACATGATCAAGCAGGAGATTTTTTTCAAGGCTCTTCTGCTGTTTTAGGCAGGTCTAAAAATTCCTGCTCTACTCTCTCTGTTGCTGCTCAGCAGAGAGCGGGCACAGAGATGGTGGATTCAGCTGGTCTTTCAGGCAAAAAGGGAGGAGTGACAGCAATGTGTGTTGCAGAGTTGCAAAGCTCGCTGTGCGCTGAAAATGATCAGTGGGAACTTTCTAGACTGTCTCTTCTGCTCTTTTAGCATTGGCTAAAGGTTCCTGCTCTACTCTCTCTGCTTCTGCCCAGCAGAGAAAGGGCACAGAGATTTTGGATTCAATTGGACTTTGAGGTAGGAAAGTGCGGAGCGAGAGCAATATATGTGTCACAGTTGCAAAGCTGACTGCGTGCTGAAGAAGCCCTGCCGGAGCTTTCACTCCGGGCTCTTCGGCTGTGGGAGCAGAGGCCAAGAGATCGTGTTCACCTGTCACTGCTGCTGTTCAAACGAGAGAGGGCGGGAGAGACCATGGATTCAAACGGATTATTAGGAGATGAAGTGAGGAGTGACAGCAATGTGTGTTTCAGAGTTGCAAAGCTCACTGTGCGCTGAAGATGATCTGCAAGGACTTTCCCTCCCTGCCCTTCGGAACTGGGAGCGGATTCCAAGCGCTCGTGCTCACCTTCCTCTGCTGCTCTTGAAACGAGAGTGGAGACCAGAAACGCTGGATTCAAATGCACTTTTAGGAGCTACAATGAGGAGTGACAACAGTGTGTGTGTCACAGTTGTAAAGCTCAGTGTGTTGAAGAAGCACAAGAGCAGCCTTCAGGCCTGTCTCTTCCACTGCCTTACAGATTGCAGACATTCCTGCTCACTCTGCTGCTCAGCAGAGTGCTGGCAACGGAGTTCTTGGATTGAAATGGTCTTTTAGGAGAAAGAGTGAAGAGTGACAGCAATGTTTGTGTCACAGTTTAAAGCTCACTGTGTGCTAAACATGATCAGGAGGAGCTTTTTTGCAAGGCTCCTCTGCTGTTTTAGCCCAATCTAAACATTCCTTCTCTCTGTTGCTGCTCAGCAGAGAGTGGGCACAGAGATGTTGGAATCAATTGGTCTTCCAGGCAGGAAAAGGAGTTACAGCAATGTGTGTTGCAGAATTGCAAAGCTCACTGTGTGCTGAAGATGCCCTGCAGGAGTTTCCCTGCTGGCCCTTCGTCTGTGGGATTAGAGTCCAAGCGCTGCTCCTCCCCTGTCACAACTCCTCTCGAAACGTGAGAGCGCACCAGAAACTTTGGATTCAAATGCACTTTTAGGAGATAAAGTGAGGAGTGACAGCAATGTTTGTGTCACAGTTTAAAGCTCACTGTGTGCAAAACATGATCAAGCAGGAGATTTTTTGCAAGGCTCTTCTGCTGTTTTAGCCCAGGCTAAACATTCCTGCTCTACTCTCTCTGTTGCTGCTCAGCAGAGAGCGGGCACAGAGGTGTTGGAATCAATTGGTCTTTCAGGCAAGAAAAGGAGGAGTTACAGCAATGTGTGTTGCAGAATTGTAAAGCTCACTGTGTGCTGAAGATGCCCTGCAGGAGTTTCCCTGCTGGCCCTTCGTCTGTGGGATTAGAGTCCAAGCGCTGCTCCTCCCCTGTCACAACTCCTCTCGAAACGCGAGAGCGCACCAGAAACTTTGGATTCAAATGCACTTTTAGGAGATAAAGTGAGGAGTGACAGCAATGTTTGTGTCACAGTTTAAAGCTCACTGTGTGCAAAACATGATCAAGCAGGAGATTTTTTGCAAGGCTCTTCTGCTGTTTTAGCCCAGGCTAAACATTCCTGCTCTACTCTCTCTGTTGCTGCTCAGCAGAGAGCGGGCACAGAGGTGTTGGAATCAATTGGTCTTTCAGGCAGGAAAAGAAGAGACAGCAATGTGTGTTGCAGAGTTGCAAAGCTCACTGTGTGCTGAAGATGATCAGTGGGAACTTTCTGGACTGTCTCTTCTGCTGTTTCAGCAGAGTCCAAACGTAAGTGCTATATTCTGCTACTGCTCACAAAGAGCAAGCACAGGAGATGTATTATTCAATTGGACTTTCAGGTAGGAAAGTGAGAGGTGACAGCAATATGTGTTTCAGAGTTGTGAATCTCAATGTGTGCTGAAGATGCCCAGCAGTAGTTTCCATGCTGGCCCTTCGGCTGTGAAATTAGAATCCAAGCGCTCGTCCTCCCCTGTCACAACTGCTCTCGAAGCGAGAGAGCGCACCAGAAACGTTGGCTTGAAATGCACTTTTAGGAGATAAAGTGAGGAGTGACAGCAATGTGTGTTTCAGAGTTGCAAAGCTCACTGTGCGCTGAAGATGATCTGCAAGGACTTTCCCTCCCTGCCCTTCGGAACTGGGAGCGGATTCCAAGCGCTCGTGCTCACCTGCCTCTGCTGCACTGGAAACGAGAGTGGAGACCAGAAACGCTGGATTCAAATGCACTTTTAGGAGCTACAATGAGGAGTGACAACAGTGTGTGTGTCAAAGTTGTAAAGCTCAGTGTGTTGAAGAAGCACAAGGGCAGCCTTCAGGCCTGTCTCTTCCACTGCCTTACAGATTGCAGACATCCCTGCTCACTCTGCTGCTCAGCAGAGTGCTGGCAACGGAGTTCTTGGATTGAAATGGTCTTTTAGGAGAAAGAGTGAAGAGTGACAGCAATGTTTGTGTCACAGTTTAAAGCTCACTGTGTGCTAAACATGATCAGGAGGAGCTTTTTTGCAAGGCTCTTCTGCTGTTTTAGCCCAGTCTAAACATTCCTGCTCTACTCTCTCTGTTGCTGCTCAGCAGAGAGTGGGCACAGAGATGTTGGAATCAATAGGTCTTCCAGGCAGGAAAAGGAGGAGTTACAGCAATGTGTTTTGCAGAGTTGCAAAGCTCACTGTGTGCTGAAGATGCCCTGCAGGCGTTTCCCTGCTGGCCCTTCGTCTGTGGGATTAGAGTCCAAGCGCTGCTCCTCCCCTGTCACAACTCCTCTCGAAACGAGAGAGCGCACCAGAAACTTTGGATTCAAATGCACTTTTAGGAGATAAAGTGAGGAGTGACAGCAATGTTTGTGTCACAGTTTAAAGCTCACTGTGTGCAAAACATGATCAAGCAGGAGATTTTTTTCAAGGCTCTTCTGCTGTTTTAGGCAGTTCTAAAAATTCCTGCTCTACTCTCTCTGTTGCTGCTCAGCAGAGAGCGGGCACAGAGATGGTGGATTCAGCTGGTCTTTCAGGCAAAAAGGGAGGAGTGACAGCAATGTGCGTTGCAGCGTTGCAAAGCTCGCTGTGCGCTGAAGATGATCAGTGGGAACTTTCTGGACTGTCTCTTCTGCTCTTTTAGCATTGGCTAAAGGTTCCTGCTCTACTCTGCTTCTGCCCAGCAGAGAAAGGGCACAGAGATTTTGGATTCAATTGGACTTTGAGGTAGGAAAGTGCGGAGCGAGAGCAATATATGTGTCACAGTTGCAAAGCTGACTGCGTGCTGAAGATGCCCTGCCGGAGCTTTCACTCCGGGCTCTTCGGCTGTGGGAGCAGAGGCCAAGAGATCGTGTTCACCTGTCACTGCTGCTGTTCAAACGAGAGAGGGCGGGAGAGACCATGGATTCAAACGGATTATTAGGAGATGAAGTGAGGAGTGACAGCAATGTGTGTTTCAGAGTTGCAAAGCTCACTGTGCGCTGAAGATGATCTGCAAGGACTTTCCCTCCCTGCCCTTCGGAACTGGGAGCGGATTCCAAGCGCTCGTGCTCACCTGCCTCTGCTGCTCTTGAAACGAGAGTGGAGACCAGAAACGCTGGATTCAAATGCACTTTTAGGAGCTACAATGAGGAGTGACAACAGTGTGTGTGTCACAGTTGTAAAGCTCAGTGTGTTGAAGAAGCACAAGAGCAGCCTTCAGGCCGGTCTCTTCCACTGCCATACAGATTGCAGACATTCCTGCTCACTCTGCTGCTCAGCAGAGTGCTGGCAACGGAGTTCTTGGATTGAAATGGTCTTTTAGGAGAAAGAGTGAAGAGTGACAGCAATGTTTGTGTCACAGTTTAAAGCTCACTGTGTGCTAAACATGATCAGGAGGAGCTTTTTTGCAAGGCTCTTCTGCTGTTTTAGCCCAGTCTAAACATTCCTGCTCTCTGTTGCTGCTCAGCAGAGAGTGGGCACAGAGATGTTGGAATCAATTGGTCTTCCAGGCAGGAAAAGGAGGAGTTACAGCAATGTGTGTTGCAGAACTGCAAAGCTCACTGTGTGCTGAAGATGCCCTGCAGGAGTTTCCCTGCTGGCCCTTCGTCTGTGGGATTAGAGTCCAAGCGCTGCTCCTCCCCTGTCACAACTCCTCTCGAAACGTGAGAGCGCACCAGAAACTTTGGATTCAAATGCACTTTTAGGAGATAAAGTGAGGAGTGACAGCAATGTTTGTGTCACAGTTTAAAGCTCACTGTGTGCAAAACATGATCAAGCAGGAGATTTTTTGCAAGGCTCTTCTGCTGTTTTAGCCCAGGCTAAACATTCCTGCTCTACTCTCTCTGTTGCTGCTCAGCAGAGAGCGGGCACAGAGGTGTTGGAATCAATTGGTCTTTCAGAAAGGAAAAGAAGTGACAGCAATGTGTGTTGCAGAGTTGCAAAGCTCACTGTGCGCTGAAGATGATCATTGGGAACTTTCTGGACTGTCTCTTCTGCTGTTTCAGCAGAGTCCAAACGTAAGTGCTATATTCTGCTACTGCTCACAAAGAGCAAGCACAGGAGATGTATTATTCAATTGGACTTTCAGGTAGGAAAGTGAGAGGTGACAGCAATATGTGTTTCAGAGTTGCGAATCTCAATGTGTGTTGAAGATGCCCAGCAGTAGTTTCCATGCTGGCCCTTCGGCTGTGAAATTAGAATCCAAGCGCTCGTCCTCCCCTGTCACAACTGCTCTCGAAGCGAGAGAGCGCACCAGAAACGTTGGCTTGAAATGCACTTTTAGGGGATAAAGTGAGGAGTGACAGCAATGTGTGTTTCAGAGTTGTAAAGCTCACTGTGCGCTGAAGATGATCTGCAAGGACTTTCCCTCCCTGCCCTTCGGAACTGGGAGCGGATTCCAAGCGCTCGTGCTCACCTGCCTCTGCTGCACTGGAAACGAGAGTGGAGACCAGAAACGCTGGATTCAAATGCACTTTTAGGAGCTACAATGAGGAGTGACAACAGTGTGTGTGTCAAAGTTGTAAAGCTCAGTGTGTTGAAGAAGCACAAGGGCAGCCTTCAGGCCTGTCTCTTCCACTGCCTTACAGATTGCAGACATCCCTGCTCACACTGCTGCTCAGCAGAGTGCTGGCAACGGAGTTCTTGGATTGAAATGGTCTTTTAGGAGAAAGAGTGAAGAGTGACAGCAATGTTTGTGTCACAGTTTAAAGCTCACTGTGTGCTAAACATGATCAGGAGGAGCTTTTTTGCAAGGCTCTTCTGCTGTTTTAGCCCAGTCTAAACATTCCTTCTCCCTGTTGCTGCTCAGCAGAGAGTGGGCACAGAGATGTTGGAATCAATTGGTCTTTCAGGCAAGAAAAGGAGGAGTGACAGCAATGTGTGTTGCAGAATTGCAAAGCTCACTGTGTGCTGAAGATGCCCTGCAGGAGTTTCCCTGCTGGCCCTTCGTCTGTGGGATTAGAGTCCAAGCGCTGCTCCTCCCCTGTCACAACTCCTCTCGAAACGAGAGAGCGCACCAGAAACTTTGGATTCAAATGCACTTTTAGGAGATAAAGTGAGGAGTGACAGCAATGTTTGTGTCACAGTTTAAAGCTCACTGTGTGCAAAACATGATCAAGCAGGAGATTTTTTTCAAGGCTCTTCTGCTGTTTAAGGCAGGTCTAAAAATTCCTGCTCTACTCTCTCTGTTGCTGCTCAGCAGAGAGCGGGCACAGAGATGGTGGATTCAGCTGGTCTTTCAGGCAAAAAGGGAGAAGTGACAGCAATGTGCGTTGCAGTGTTGCAAAGCTCGCTGTGCGCTGAAGATGATCAGTGGGAACTTTCTGGACTGTCTCTTCTGCTCTTTTAGCATTGGCTAAAGGTTCCTGCTCTACTCTGCTTCTGCCCAGCAGAGAAAGGGCACAGAGATTTTGGATTCAATTGGACTTTGAGGTAGGAAAGTGCGGAGCGAGAGCAATATATGTGTCACAGTTGCAAAGCTGACTGCGTGCTGAAGATGCCCTGCTGGAGCTTTCACTCCGGGCTCTTCGGCTGTGGGAGCAGAGGCCAAGAGATCGTGTTCACCTGTCACTGCTGCTGTTCAAACGAGAGAGGGCGGGAGAGACCATGGATTCAAACGGATTATTAGGAGATGAAGTGAGGAGTGACAGCAATGTGTGTTTCAGAGTTGCAAAGCTCACTGTGCGCTGAAGATGATCTGCAAGGACTTTCCCTCCCTGCCCTTCGGAACTGGGAGCGGATTCCAAGCGCTCGTGCTCACCTGCCTCTGCTGCACTGGAAACGAGAGTGGAGACCAGAAACGCTGGATTCAAATGCACTTTTAGGAGCTACAATGAGGAGTGACAACAGTGTGTGTGTCAAAGTTGTAAAGCTCAGTGTGTTGAAGAAGCACAAGGGCAGCCTTCAGGCCTGTCTCTTCCACTGCCTTACAGATTGCAGACATTCCTGCTCACTCTGCTGCTCAGCAGAGTGCTGGCAACGGAGTTCTTGGATTGAAATGGTCTTTTAGGAGAAAGAGTGAAGAGTGACAGCAATGTTTGTGTCACAGTTTAAAGCTCACTGTGTGCTAAACATGATCAGGAGGAGCTTTTTTGCAAGGCTCTTCTGCTGTTTTAGCCCAGTCTAAACATTCCTGCTCTACTCTCTCTGTTGCTGCTCAGCAGAGAGTGGGCACAGAGGTGTTGGAATCAATTGGTCTTCCAGGCAGGAAAAGGAGTTACAGCAATGTGTGTTGCAGAATTGCAAAGCTCACTGTGTGCTGAAGATGCCCTGCAGGAGTTTCCCTGCTGGCCCTTCGTCTGTGGGATTAGAGTCCAAGCGCTGCTCCTCCCCTGTCACAACTCCTCTCGAAACGTGAGAGCGCACCAGAAACTTTGGATTCAAATGCACTTTTAGGAGATAAAGTGAGGAGTGACAGCAATGTTTGTGTCACAGTTTAAAGCTCACTGTGTGCAAAACATGATCAAGCAGGAGATTTTTTGCAAGGCTCTTCTGCTGTTTTAGGCAGGTCTAAACATTCCTGCTCTACTCTCTCTGTTGCTGCTCAGCAGAGAGCGGTCACAGAGGTGTTGGAATCAATTGGTCTTTCAGGCAGGAAAAGAAGAGACAGCAATGTGTGTTGCAGAGTTGCAAAGCTCACTGTGTGCTGAAGATGATCAGTGGGAACTTTCTGGACTGTCTCTTCTGCTGTTTCAGCAGAGTCCAAACGTAAGTGCTATATTCTGCTACTGCTCACAAAGAGCAAGCACAGGAGATGTATTATTCAATTGGACTTTCAGGTAGGAAAGTGAGAGGTGACAGCAATATGTGTTTCAGAGTTGTGAATCTCAATGTGTGCTGAAGATGCCCAGCAGTAGTTTCCATGCTGGCCCTTCGGCTGTGAAATTAGAATCCAAGCGCTCGTCCTCCCCTGTCACAACTGCTCTCTAAGCGAGAGAGCGCACCAGAAACGTTGGCTTGAAATGCACTTTTAGGAGATAAAGTGAGGAGTGACAGCAATGTGTGTTTCAGAGTTGCAAAGCTCACTGTGCGCTGAAGATGATCTGCAAGGACTTTCCCTCCCTGCCCTTCGGAACTGGGAGCGGATTCCAAGCGCTCGTGCTCACCTGCCTCTGCTGCACTGGAAACGAGAGTGGAGACCAGAAACGCTGGATTCAAATGCACTTTTAGGAGCTACAATGAGGAGTGACAACAGTGTGTGTGTCAAAGTTGTAAAGCTCAGTGTGTTGAAGAAGCACAAGGGCAGCCTTCAGGCCTGTCTCTTCCACTGCCTTACAGATTGCAGACATTCCTGCTCACTCTGCTGCTCAGCAGAGTGCTGGCAACGGAGTTCTTGGATTGAAATGGTCTTTTAGGAGAAAGAGTGAAGAGTGACAGCAATGTTTGTGTCACAGTTTAAAGCTCACTGTGTGCTAAACATGATCAGGAGGAGCTTTTTTGCAAGGCTCTTCTGCTGTTTTAGCCCAGTCTAAACATTCCTGCTCTACTCTCTCTGTTGCTGCTCAGCAGAGAGTGGGCACAGAGGTGTTGGAATCAATTGGTCTTCCAGGCAGGAAAAGGAGTTACAGCAATGTGTGTTGCAGAATTGCAAAGCTCACTGTGTGCTGAAGATGCCCTGCAGGAGTTTCCCTGCTGGCCCTTCGTCTGTGGGATTAGAGTCCAAGCGCTGCTCCTCCCCTGTCACAACTCCTCTCGAAACGTGAGAGCGCACCAGAAACTTTGGATTCAAATGCACTTTTAGGAGATAAAGTGAGGAGTGACAGCAATGTTTGTGTCACAGTTTAAAGCTCACTGTGTGCAAAACATGATCAAGCAGGAGATTTTTTGCAAGGCTCTTCTGCTGTTTTAGGCAGGTCTAAACATTCCTGCTCTACTCTCTCTGTTGCTGCTCAGCAGAGAGCGGTCACAGAGGTGTTGGAATCAATTGGTCTTTCAGGCAGGAAAAGAAGAGACAGCAATGTGTGTTGCAGAGTTGCAAAGCTCACTGTGTGCTGAAGATGATCAGTGGGAACTTTCTGGACTGTCTCTTCTGCTGTTTCAGCAGAGTCCAAACGTAAGTGCTATATTCTGCTACTGCTCACAAAGAGCAAGCACAGGAGATGTATTATTCAATTGGACTTTCAGGTAGGAAAGTGAGAGGTGACAGCAATATGTGTTTCAGAGTTGTGAATCTCAATGTGTGCTGAAGATGCCCAGCAGTAGTTTCCATGCTGGCCCTTCGGCTGTGAAATTAGAATCCAAGCGCTCGTCCTCCCCTGTCACAACTGCTCTCTAAGCGAGAGAGCGCACCAGAAACGTTGGCTTGAAATGCACTTTTAGGAGATAAAGTGAGGAGTGACAGCAATGTGTGTTTCAGAGTTGCAAAGCTCACTGTGCGCTGAAGATGATCTGCAAGGACTTTCCCTCCCTGCCCTTCGGAACTGGGAGCGGATTCCAAGCGCTCGTGCTCACCTGCCTCTGCTGCACTGGAAACGAGAGTGGAGACCAGAAACGCTGGATTCAAATGCACTTTTAGGAGCTACAATGAGGAGTGACAACAGTGTGCGTGTCAAAGTTGTAAAGCTCAGTGTGTTGAAGAAGCACAAGAGCAGCCTTCAGGCCTGTCTCTTCCACTGCCTTACAGATTGCAGACATCCCTGCTCACTCTGCTGCTCAGCAGAGTGCTGGCAACGGAGTTCTGGGATTGAAATGGTCTTTTAGGAGAAAGAGTGAAGAGTGACAGCAATGTTTGTGTCACAGTTTAAAGCTCACTGTGTGCTAAACATGATCAGGAGGAGCTTTTTTGCAAGGCTCTTCTGCTGTTTTAGCCCAGTCTAAACATTCCTGCTCTACTCTCTCTGTTGCTGCTCAGCAGAGAGTGGGCACAGAGATGTTGGAATCAATTGGTCTTTCAGGCAAGAAAAGGAGGAGTGACAGCAATGTGTGTTTCAGAATTGTAAAGCTCACTGTGCGCTGAAGATGCCCTGCAGGAGTTTCCCTGCTGGCCCTTCGTCTGTGGGATTAGAGTCCAAGCGCTGCTCCTCCCCTGTCACAACTCCTCTCCAAACGAGAGAGCGCACCAGAAACTTTGGATTCAAATGCACTTTTAGGAGATAAAGTGAGGAGTGACAGCAATGTTTGTGTCACAGTTTAAAGCTCACTGTGTGCAAAACATGATCAAGCAGGAGATTTTTTTCAAGGCTCTTCTGCTGTTTTAGGCAGGTCTAAAAATTCCTGCTCTACTCTCTCTGTTGCTGCTCAGCAGAGAGCGGGCACAGAGATGGTGGATTCAGCTGGTCTTTCAGGCAAAAAGGGAGGAGTGACAGCAATGTGTGTTGCAGAGTTGCAAAGCTCGCTGTGCGCTGAAGATGATCAGTGGGAACTTTCTGGACTGTCTCTTCTGCTCTTTTAGCATTGGCTAAAGGTTCCTGCTCTACTCTGCTTCTGCCCAGCAGAGAAAGGGCACAGAGATTTTGGATTCAATTGGACTTTGAGGTAGGAAAGTGCGGAGCGAGAGCAATATATGTGTCACAGTTGCAAAGCTGACTGCGTGCTGAAGATGCCCTGCCGGAGCTTTCACTCCGGGCTCTTCGGCTGTGGGAGCAGAGGCCAAGAGATCACAGAATCACAGAATCACAGAATCCCAAGGGTTGGAAGGGACCTAAAAAGATCATCTAGTCCAACCCCCCTGCAAGAGCAGGGTAACCTACAGTACATCACACAGGAACTTGTCCAGGCGGGCCTTGAATATCTCCAGTGTAGGAGACTCCACAACCCCCCTGGGCAGCCTGTTCCAGTGCTCTGTCACTCTTACAGTAAAGAAGTTCTTCCTGATGTTAACGTGGAACTTCCTATGCTCCAGTTTACACCCATTGCCCCTTGTCCTATCACTGGATATCACTGAAAAAAGCCTAGCTCCATCATCCTGACACCTACCCTTCACATATTTGTAAACATTGATGAGGTCACCCCTCAGTCTCCTCTTTTGCAAGCTAAAGAGACCCAGCTCCCTCAGCCTCTCCTCATAAGGGAGATGTTCCACTCCCTTAATCATCTTTGTGGCTCTGCGCTGGACTCCTTCAAGCAATTCCCTGTCCTTCTTGAACAGAGGGGCCCAGAACTGGACGCAATATTCCAGATGCGGCCTCACCAAGGCTGAGTAGAGGGGGAGGAGAACCTCTCTTGACCTACTAACCACTCCCTTTCTAATGCACCCTAAGATGCCATTTGCCTTCTTGGCCACAAGAGCACATTGCTGGCTCATGGTCATCCTCCTATCCACCAGGACCCCCAGGTCCCTTTCCCCTTCACTACTTTCCAGCAGGTCACCCCCCAACCTGTACTGGTACATGGGGTTGTTCTTCCCCAGATGCAAGACTCTACACTTGCCCTTGTTAAATTTCATCCAGTTTCTCCCCGCCCAACTCTCCAGCCTGTCCAGGTCTCGCTGAATGGCAGCACAGTCCTCTGGTGTGTCAGCCACTCCTCCCAGTTTTGTGTCATCAGCAAACTTGCTGAGGGTGCACTCAGTTCCCTCATCCAGGTCATTGATGAAAATATTAAACAGCACCGGTCCCAGCACCGACCACTGAGGAACTCCACTAGTCACAGACCTCCAGCTAGATTCTGCGCCATTGACCACAACTCTCTGCCTTCTTCCTTTCAACCAGTTCTCGATCCACCTCACTACTTGATCGTCAAGCCCACACTTCCTCAGCTTATCTATGAGGATGCTGTGGGAGACAGTATCAAATGCCTTACTGAAATCAAGAAAAACTACATCTACCGCTCTACCATCATCCCTCCACCTAGTCACTTCCTCATAGAAGGCTATAAGGTTGGTCATACATGACTTCCCCCTCATAAAACCATGTTGGCTGTTCTTAATGACCCCCTCATCCTTGATATGCCTAGTGATGGAGTCAAGAATAAGTTGTTCCATCATCTTTCCAGGGATGGAGGTAAGGTTGACCGGTCTATAATTACCCGGGTCCTCCTTCTTGCCCTTCTTATAGATTGGTGTGACCTTTGCCATCCGCCAATCCTCAGGCACCTCGCCCATTTCCCACGACTTACCAAAGATGATGGAAAGTGGCCTAGCAATGACCTCCGCCAGCTCCCTCAGCACCCGTGGGTGCATTCCATCCGGACCCATCGATTTACAGATGTCCAGTTTGCATAGCTGATCCCTAACCCAATCCTCATCTACCAAAGCAAACTCCTCCTTTGTCCTGACTCCTTCTGGGGCTATAGAAATCCGGGGCCCTCGGGGAGAGTCTGCAGGAGTAAAGACAGAGGCAAAGAAGGCATTCAGCACCTCTGCCTTCTTTATATCCTCTGTCTCCAGGGTACCCACTTCGTTCAGCAGTGGGCCTATATTGCCTCTTGTTTTAGTTTTATTTGCTATGTATTTGAAGAAGCCCTTTCTATTGTCTTTAACCCGACTAGCAAGATTGAGTTCCAAGGAGGCCTTAGCTGTCCTAATTGCCTCCCTACATCCTCTAACAACTGTCCTATATTCCTCCCAAGCGGCCAGCCCCTCCTTCCATAATCCATAGATTCTCCTTTTCCACTTGAGTTTGCCCAGCAGCTCCTTGTTTAACCACGCCGGTCTCTTAGATCCCTTACTTGACTTCCTACTCATTGGGACGCTCCGATCCTGAGCTTGGAAGAAGCGGTCCTTGAATGCTAACCAACTATCTTGAGCCCCTTTACCGCCTAGTACACTTTCCCATGAGACTTCCCTTAGCAGTTGACTGAAGAGGCCAAAGTTGGCCCTTCGGAAATCCAGAACTGTGGCTTTGCTAGGTATTCTATTCCTCCCACACAGGATCCTAAACTCCACCATCTCATGGTCACTGCAGCCAAGGCTGCCATTGACCGTCACCACTTCGACCAAACCCTCCTTGTTGGCGAGTACTAAATCTAGCAGCGCTGCTCCCCTAGTTGGTACGTCCACCATTTGCATTAAGAAATTATCATCAATGCACTCGAGGAACCTCCTAGACTGTGAATGACTGGCTGTGTGAGTCTTCCAGCAAATATCGGGGTAATTAAAGTCCCCCACGACGACTAAGGCATGTAGTCGCGAGGCTACTTCCAGTTGCCTGTAGAAAGCCTCATCAACTCCTTCGTGCTGATCAGGAGGTCTGTAATAGACCCCCACAACTGTATCACCCGTGCCAGTCAGCCCCTTGATTCGTACCCACAGACATTCCACTTGCTCCTCATCCGACCCCGGACAGAACTCAATACATTCTAGTTGCTCTCTCACGTAAAGAGCAACTCCACCACCTCGCTTCGCTGACCTATCTTTCCTAAAAAGGACATAGCCATCCATGACCACATTCCAGTCATGTGAACTGTCCCACCATGTCTCTGTAATCGCCACTAGATCATAACCTTTAGCCCGCACACAGACTTCTAACTCCTCCTGTTTATTCCCCATGCTGCGTGCATTGGTGTACAGGCATTTCAGGGAGCCAGTCCTAGTACTCTTTTTCCCCTGCGGGACAGGGTCTAAAGAGCTATCCTTTCCCACAAGTGAAACAAGAGATTGATAGTCCTCCTTAGCCCGCCACCCTTCAATCCCTAGCATGTTCCTCTTGGGCTTGTCCCCAACAGGCCCAGTTAAATCCCCTCCCCCCTTCCTAACTAGTTTAAAGCCCTGTCAATAAGCCCTGCTAACTCCTGCCCCAAAACCCTTTTTTTTCTCTGGGACTGGTGTATCCCGCCTGTCACCAGCAAACCAGGTGTCCCATACAGCAACCCGTGACTGAAAAACCCAAACCCCTGCCTTTGGCACCAGTCACGTAGCCATACATTAACCTGCAGAGTCTTCTTATATATCCCTTCACCCTCGCTTGCAACAGGTATGGAGGCAAACACCACTTGCGCTCCAGATCCTTTAACCAGCCGTCCCAGGGCCCTGTAGTCTCTCTTCATTGCCCTTACGTTCCTCGTAATAATTTCGTCACTGCCAACCTGAAAAACCAGCAGTGGGTAGTAGTCAGACGGCTGCACCAGTTCAGAGAGCTTATTTTTAACATCTCTAATCCGAGCCCCAGGCAGGCAGCAGACCTCCCTGTGGGGTGGATCCGGTCGACAAATGGGCCCTTCTGTTCCCCTCAGAAGGGAGTCACCCACCACAATTACTGTTCTTTTCTTCTTGGTTGGGGAAGTTCTGAGGCATGTGGGTGAGTGACTAGCCCTGGGTGACTCACTAGATAGATTTGCCTCACCATCTCCATTCACCTGGCCCTGAATTTCCAAGACCTCATACCTGTTATTCAAGGGCAACTGGGAGGGAGGAAGGGATTGTGAGGGTTTTCGCTTACCTCTCCGAGGAGGAACCTCCCTCCATCCATCCTTGTCCATTAAGCTCTCTCCTTCTGTCTGATGGTAGGAGGGAAGGGGATCCATATCTTGTTGAACCACTTCCCTCTGCCCTTGCCTTAGGGTGTGGTTCCACCAATCTATTTCACTTTCACACTCTCTAATGGCTCTCAACCTTTCTACCTCCTCCCTCAGTTCAGCCACCTGCCTGAGCAGGTCATTTATTTGCTCACAGCGAACACAAGCAGTGTCACTGGCTCCCTCCAATACAAGTGCCAGGCTCAGGCATTCGCTGCAGCCAGAGACCTGCACAGCTGCATGTCTGCAGGAAGGCTCAGTCTGGATACCCACATTAGTACTCACTACAGCTTTCGATCGTGTTGTAACCATGATCTATCTGGTCAATCAATCCGTCTACGTCCCTCAGCACTCCTTCCCCCTCCTGTACTCCAGGCGAGTCCTCTCGATGAGGCGGATGGAACGCTTCCCTGCCCGCTCGCCTGCCCGCGCGAACTGCCGCGCAAACTGCCTCGACCCTCTGCCTCGACGCTCTCTGTTTGCCGGCTCTGTTCGCCGCGCTCCCTGGGAAGGTTTTTTAGCCACTCCCAGCTGGTGCCACTCCTCTTGGCTCCGCCCCCTGTGAGTCAGCCCCTCGCGGGAGCTGAGCTTCCGAGTCCTGGGCAAGTCCTGTTGAGGACTTGAGGCTCCCTCCTCAGTGGCTCTTGTCGCTCTGAGGTGAGGCTCCTGGACGCTGATCTCTCCCCTCTCCGCTCCGGTGTTGCAGGCGTCCTCTCGCAAGCTACTCACCTGTCACTGCTGCTGTTCAAACGAGAGAGGGCGGGAGAGACCATGGATTCAAACGGATTATTAGGAGATGAAGTGAGGAGTGACAGCAATGTGTGTTTCAGAGTTGCAAAGCTCACTGTGCGCTGAAGATGATCTGCAAGGACTTTCCCTCCCTGCCCTTCGGAACTGGGAGCGGATTCCAAGCGCTCGTGCTCACCTTCCTCTGCTGCTCTTGAAACGAGAGTGGAGACCAGAAACGCTGGATTCAAATGCACTTTTAGGAGCTACAATGAGGAGTGACAACAGTGTGTGTGTCACAGTTGTAAAGCTCAGTGTGTTGAAGAAGCACAAGAGCAGCCTTCAGGCCTGTCTCTTCCACTGCCTTACAGATTGCAGACATTCCTGCTCACTCTGCTGCTCAGCAGAGTGCTGGCAACGGAGTTCTTGGATTGAAATGGTCTTTTAGGAGAAAGAGTGAAGAGTGACAGCAATGTTTGTGTCACAGTTTAAAGCTCACTGTGTGCTAAACATGATCAGGAGGAGCTTTTTTGCAAGGCTCTTCTGCAGTTTTAGCCCAATCTAAACATTCCTTCTCTCTGTTGCTGCTCAGCAGAGAGTGGGCACAGAGATGTTGGAATCAATTGGTCTTCCAGGCAGGAAAAGGAGTTACAGCAATGTGTGTTGCAGAATTGCAAAGCTCACTGTGTGCTGAAGATGCCCTGCAGGAGTTTCCCTGCTGGCCCTTCGTCTGTGGGATTAGAGTCCAAGCGCTGCACCTCCCCTGTCACAACTCCTCTCGAAACGTGAGAGCGCACCAGAAACTTTGGATTCAAATGCACTTTTAGGAGATAAAGTGAGGAGTGACAGCAATGCTTGTGTCACAGTTTAAAGCTCACTGTGTGCAAAACATGATCAAGCAGGAGATTTTTTGCAAGGCTCTTCTGCTGTTTTAGCCCAGGCTAAACATTCCTGCTCTACTCTCTCTGTTGCTGCTCAGCAGAGAGCGGGCACAGAGGTGTTGGAATCAATTGGTCTTTCAGGCAGGAAAAGAAGAGACAGCAATGTGTGTTGCAGAGTTGCAAAGCTCACTGTGTGCTGAAGATGATCAGTGGGAACTTTCTGGACTGTCTCTTCTGCTGTTTCAGCAGAGTCCAAACGTAAGTGCTATATTCTGCTACTGCTCACAAAGAGCAAGCACAGGAGATGTAGGATTCAATTGGACTTTCAGGTAGGAAAGTGAGAGGTGACAGCAATATGTGTTTCAGAGTTGTGAATCTCAATGTGTGCTGAAGATGCCCAGCAGTAGTTTCCATGCTGGCCCTTCGGCTGTGAAATTAGAATCCAAGCGCTCGTCCTCCCCTGTCACAACTGCTCTCGAAGCGAGAGAGCGCACCAGAAACGTTGGCTTGAAATGCACTTTTAGGAGATAAAGTGAGGAGTGACAGCAATGTGTTTTTCAGAGTTGCAAAGCTCACTGTGCGCTGAAGATGATCTGCAAGGACTTTCCCTCCCTGCCCTTCGGAACTGGGAGCGGATTCCAAGCGCTCATGCTCACCTTCCTCTGCTGCTCTTGAAACGAGAGTGGAGACCAGAAACGCTGGATTCAAATGCACTTTTAGGAGCTACAATGAGGAGTGACAACAGTGTGTGTGTCACAGTTGTAAAGCTCAGTGTGTGGAAGAAGCACAAGAGCAGCCTTCAGGCCTGTCTCTTTCACTGCCTTACAGATTGCAGACATCCCTGCTCACTCTGCTGCTCAGCAGAGTGCTGGCAACGGAGTTCTGGGATTGAAATGGTCTTTTAGGAGAAAGAGTGAAGAGTGACACCAATGTTTGTGTCACAGTTTAAAGCTCACTGTGTGCTAAACATGATCAGGAGGAGCTTTTTTGCAAGGCTCTTCTGCTGTTTTAGCCCAGTCTAAACATTCCTGCTCTACTCTCTCTGTTGCTGCTCAGCAGAGAGTGGGCACAGAGATGTTGGAATCAATTGGTCTTTCAGGCAAGAAAAGGAGGAGTGACAGCAATGTGTGTTTCAGAATTGTAAAGCTCACTGTGCGCTGAAGATGCCCTGCAGGAGTTTCCCTGCTGGCCCTTCGTCTGTGGGATTAGAGTCCAAGCGCTGCTCCTCCCCTGTCACAACTCCTCTCGAAACGAGAGAGCGCACCAGAAACTTTGGATTCAAATGCACTTTTAGGAGATAAAGTGAGGAGTGACAGCAATGTTTGTGTCACAGTTTAAAGCTCACTGTGTGCAAAACATGATCAAGCAGGAGATTTTTTGCAAGGCTCTTCTGCTGTTTTAGCCCAGGCTAAACATTCCTGCTCTACTCTCTCTGTTGCTGCTCAGCAGAGAGCGGGCACAGAGATGGTGGATTCAGCTGGTCTTTCAGGCAGGAAAAGAAGAGACAGCAATGTGTGTTGCAGAGTTGCAAAGCTCACTGTGTGCTGAAGATGATCAGTGGGAACTTTCTGGACTGTCTCTTCTGCTGTTTCAGCAGAGTCCAAACGTAAGTGCTATATTCTGCTACTGCTCACAAAGAGCAAGCACAGGAGATGTATTATTCAGTTGGACTTTCAGGTAGGAAAGTGAGAGGTGACAGCAATATGTGTTTCAGAGTTGCGAATCTCAATGTGTGCTGAAGATGCCCAGCAGTAGTTTCCATGCTGGCCCTTCGGCTGTGAAATTAGAATCCAAGCGCTCGTCCTCCCCTGTCACAACTGCTCTCGAAGCGAGAGAGCGCACCAGAAACGTTGGCTTGAAATGCACTTTTAGGAGATAAAGTGAGGAGTGACAGCAATGTGTGTTTCAGAGTTGCAAAGCTCACTGTTCGCTGAAGATGATCTGCAAGGACTTTCCCTCCCTGCCCTTCGGAACTGGGAGCGGATTCCAAGCGCTCGTGCTCACCTGCCTCTGCTGCACTGGAAACGAGAGTGGAGACCAGAAACGCTGGATTCAAATGCACTTTTAGGAGCTACAATGAGGAGTGACAACAGTGTGTGTGTCACAGTTGTAAAGCTCAGTGTGTTGAAGAAGCACAAGAGCAGCCTTCAGGCCTGTCTCTTCCACTGCCTTACAGATTGCAGACATTCCTGCTCACTCTGCTGATCAGCAGAGTGCTGGCAACGGAGTTCTTGGATTGAAATGGTCTTTTAGGAGAAAGAGTGAAGAGTGACAGCAATGTTTGTGTCACAGTTTAAAGCTCACTGTGTGCTAAACATGATCAGGAGGAGCTTTTTTGCAAGGCTCTTCTGCTGTTTTAGCCCAGTCTAAACATTCCTGCTCTACTCTCTCTGTTGCTGCTCAGCAGAGAGTGGGCACAGTGATGTTGGAATCAATTGGACTTTCAGGCAAGAAAAGGAGGAGTGACAGCAATGTGTGTTGCAGAATTGTAAAGCTCACTGTGTGCTGAAGATGCCCTGCAGGAGTTTCCCTGCTGGCCCTTCGTCTGTGGGATTAGAGTCCAAGCGCTGCTCCTCCCCTGTCACAACTCCTCTCCAAACGAGAGAGCGCACCAGAAACTTTGGATTCAAATGCACTTTTAGGAGATAAAGTGAGGAGTGACAGCAATGTTTGTGTCACAGTTTAAAGCTCACTGTGTGCAAAACATGATCAAGCAGGAGATTTTTTTCAAGGCTCTTCTGCTGTTTTAGGCAGGTCTAAAAATTCCTGCTCTACTCTCTCTGTTGCTGCTCAGCAGAGAGTGGGCACAGAGATGTTGGAATCAATTGGTCTTTCAGGCAGGAAAAGAAGTGACAGCAATGTGTGTTGCAGAGTTGCAAAGCTCGCTGTTCGCTGAAGATGATCAGTGGGAACTTTCTGGACTGTCTCTTCTGCTGTTTCTTCAGAGTCCAAACGTAAGTGCTATATTCTGCTACTGCTCACAAAGAGCAAGCACAGGAGATGTAGGATTCAATTGGACTTTCAGGTAGGAAAGTGAGAGGTGACAGCTATTTGTGTTTCAGAGTTGCGAAGCTCACTGGGTGCTGAAGATGCCCTGCAGGAGTTTCCATGCTGGCAATTCGTCTGTGAAATTAGAGACCAAAAGCTCGTCCTCCCCTGCGACATCTGCTCTCGAAACGAGAGAGCGCACCATAAACTTTGCATTCAAATTCACTTTTAGGAGATAAAGTGAGGAGTGACAGCAATGTTTGTGTCACAGTTTGAAGCTCACTGAGTGCAAAACATGATCAAGCTGGAGATTTTTTGCAAGGCTCTTCTGCTGTTTTAGCCCAGTCTAAACATTCCTGCTCTGATCTCTCTGTTGTTGCTCAGCAGAGAGCGGGCACAGAGATGGTGGATTCAGTTGGTCTTTCAGGCAGGAAAGGGAGGAGTGACAGCAATGTGTGTTGCAGAGTTGAGATGGTGGATTCAGTTGTTCATTCAGGCAGGAAAGGGAGGAGTGACAGCAATGTGTGTTGCAGTGTTGCAAAGCTCGCTGTGCGCTGAAGATGATCAGTGGGAACTTTCTGGACTGTCTCTTCTGCTGTTTCTTCAGAGTCCAAACGTAAGTGCTATATTCTGCTACTGCTCACAAGATGCAAGCACAGGAGATGTAGGATTCAATTGGACTTTCAAGTAGGAAAGTGAGAGGTGACAGCAATGTGTGTTTCAGAGTTGCAAAGCTAACTGTGTGCTGAAGATGCCCAGCAGGAGTTTCCCTGCTGGCCCTTCGGCTGTGGGATTAGAGTCCACGCGCTCGTCCTCCCCTGTCACAACTCCTCTGGAAACAAGAGTGCGCCCCAGAAACGATGGAGTCAAATGCACTTTTAGGAGATAAAGTGAGTGACAGCAATGTTAGTGTCACAGTTTAAAGCTCACTGTGTGCTAAACATGATCAGCAGGAGCTTTTTTGCAAGGCTCTTCTGCTGTTTTAGCACAGTCTAAACATTCCTGCTATACTCTCCCTGTTGTTGCTCAGCAGAGAGCTGGCACAGAGATGGTGGTTTCAGTTGGTCTTTCAGGCAGGAAAGGGAGGTGTGACAGCAATGTGTGTTGCAGTGTTGCAAAGCTCGCTGTGCACTGAAGATGAGCAATGGGAAATTTCTGGACTGTCTCTTCTGCTGTTTCAGCAGAGTGCAAACGTAAGTGCTATATTCAGGTACTGCTTACAAGGAGCAAAGCACAGGAGATGTAGGATTCAATTGGACTTTCAGGTAGGAAAGTGAGAGGTGACAGCAATGTGTGTTTCAGAGTAGCAAAGCTCACTGTGTGCTGAAGATGCCCATCAGGAGTTTCCCTGCTGGCCCTTCGGCTGTGAGATTAGAGTCCAAGCGCTCGTCCTCCCCTGTCACAACTCCTCTCGAAACGAGAGAGCGCACCAGAAACGATGGTTTCAAATGCACTTTTAGGAGATAATGTGAGGAGTGACAGCAATGCTTGTGTCACATCTTCAAAGCTCACTGTGTGCTAATCATGATCAGCAGGAGCTTTTTTGCAAGGCTCTTCTGCTGTTTTAGCCCAGTCTAAACATTCCTGCTATACTCTCCCTGTTGCTGCTCAGCAGAGAGCGGGCACAGAGATGGTGGATTCAGTTGGTCTTTCAGGCAGGAAAGGGAGGAGTGACAGCAATGTGTGTTGCAGAGTTGCAAAGCTCGCTGTGCGCTGAAGATGATCAATGGGAACTTTCAGGACTGTCTCTTCTGCTGTTTCAGCAGAGTCCAAACGTATGGGCTATATTCTGCTACTGCTCACAAGGAGCAAAGCACAGGAGAAGTAGGATTCAATTGGACTTTCAGGTAGGAAAGTGAGAGGTGACAGCAATGTGTGTTTCCGAGTTGCAAAGCTCACTGTGTGCTGAAGATGCCCATCAGGAGTTTCCCTGCTGGCCCTTCGGCTGTGGGATTAGAGTCCAAGCGCTCGTCCTCCCCTGTCACATCTGCTCTTGAAACGAGAGAGGGCACCAAAAACGTTGGACTCAAATGCACTTTTAGGAGATAAAGTGAGGAGTGACAGCAATGTTTGTGTCACAGCCTCAAAGCTCACTGTGTGCTAAACATGATCAGCAGGAGCTTTTTTGCAAGGCTCTTCTGCTGTTTTAGCCCATTCTAAACATTATTGCTCTTCTCTCCCTGTTGCTGCTCAGCAGAGAGCAGGCACAGAGATGGTGGAATCTTTTGGTCTTTCAGGCAGGAAAGGGAGGAGTGACAGCAATGTGTGTTGCAGAGTTGCAAAGCTCGCTGTGCGCTGAAGATGATCAATGGGAACTTTCAGGACTGTCTCTTCTGCTGTTTCAGCAGAGTGCAAACGTAAGTGCTATATTCTGCTACTGCTCACAAGGAGCAAGCACAGGAGATATATGATTCAATTAGACTTTCAACTAGGAAAGTCAGAGGTGACAGCTATATGTGTTTCAGAGTTGCAAAGCTCACTGTGTGCTGAAGATGCCCAGCAGGACTTTCCCTGCACGCCCTTCGGCTGTGGGATTAGAGTCCAAGCGCTCGTCCTCCCCTGTCACAACTCCTCTCGAAACGAGAGAGCGCCCCAGAAACGATAGATTCAAATGCACTTTTAGGAGATAAAGTGAGTGGCAGCAATGTTTGTGTCGCAGTTTAAAGCTCACTGTGCGCTAAACATGAAAAGCTGGAGCTTTTTTGCAAGGCTCTTCTGCTGTTTTAGCCCAGTCTAAACAATCCTGCTATACTCTCCCTGTTGCTGCTCAATAGAGTGCGGGCACAGAGATGGTGGAATCAATTGGTCTTTCAGGCAGGAAAGGGAGGAGTGACAGCAATGTGTGCTGCAGAGCTGCAAAGCTCGCTGTGCGCTGAAGATGATCAGTGTTAACTTTCTGGACTGTCTCTTCTGCTGTTTCAGCAGAATCTGAACGTAAGTGCTATATTCTGCTACTGCTCACAAGGAGCAAGCACAGGAGATGTAGGATTCAATTGGACTTTCAGGTAGGAAAGTGAGTGGTGACAGCAATGTGTGTTTCAGAGTAGCAAAGGTCAATGTGTGCTGAAGATGCCCAGCAGGATTTTCCCTGCGCGCCCTTTGGCTGTGGGATTAGAGTCCAAGCGCTCGTCCTCCCCTGTCACAACTCCTCTCGAAACGAGAGAGCGCACCAGAAACGATGGTTTCAAATGCACTTTTAGGAGATAAAGTGAGGAGTGCCAGCAATGTTTGTGTCACAGCTTCAAAACTCACTGTGTGCTAAACATGATCAGCAGGAGCTTTTTTGCAAGGCTCTTCTGCTGTTTTAGCCCAGTCTAAACATTCCAGCTATACTCTCTCTGTTGATGCTCAGCAGAGAGCGGACACAGAGATGGTGGAATCAGTTGGTCTTTCAGGTAGGAAAGGGAGGAGTGACAGCAATGTGTGTTGCAGAGTTGCAAAGCTCGCTGTGCGCTGATGATGATCACAGAATCACAGAATCACAGAATCCCAAGGGTTGGAAGGGACCTAAAAAGATCATCTAGTCCAACCCCCCTGCAAGAGCAGGGTAACCTACAGTACATCACACAGGAACTTGTCCAGGCGGGCCTTGAATATCTCCAGTGTAGGAGACTCCACAACCCCCCTGGGCAACCTGTTCCAGTGCTCTGTCACTCTTACAGTAAAGAAGTTCTTCCTGATGTTAACGTGGAACTTCCTATGTTCCAGTTTACACCCATTGCCCCTTGTCCTATCACTGGATATCACTGAAAAAAGCCTAGCTCCATCATCCTGACACCTACCCTTTACATATTTGTAAACATTGATGAGGTCACCCCTCAGTCTCCTCTTTTGCAAGCTAAAGAGACCCAGCTCCCTCAGCCTCTCCTCATAAGGGAGATGTTCCACTCCCTTAATCATCTTTGTGGCTCTGCGCTGGACTCCTTCAAGCAATTCCCTGTCCTTCTTGAACAGAGGGGCCCAGAACTGGACGCAATATTCCAGATGCGGCCTCACCAAGGCTGAGTAGAGGGGGAGGAGAACCTCTCTTGACCTACTAACCACTCCCTTTCTAATGCACCCTAAGATGCCATTTGCCTTCTTGGCCACAAGAGCACATTGCTGGCTCATGGTCATCCTCCTATCCACCAGGACCCCCAGGTCCCTTTCCCCTTCACTACTTTCCAGCAGGTCAACCCCCAACCTGTACTGGTACATGGGGTTGTTCTTCCCCAGATGCAAGACTCTACACTTGCCCTTGTTAAATTTCATCAAGTTTCTCCCTGCCCAACTCTCCAGCCTGTCCAGGTCTCGCTGAATGGCAGCACAGTCCTCTGGTGTGTCAGCCACTCCTCCCAGTTTTGTGTCATCAGCAAACTTGCTGAGGGTGCACTCAGTTCCCTCATCCAGGTCATTGATGAAAATATTAAACAGCACCGGTCCCAGCACCGACCCCTGAGGAACTCCACTAGTCACAGACCTCCAGCTAGATTCTGCGCCATTGACCACAACTCTCTGCCTTCTTCAGTGGGAACTTTCAGGACTGTCTCTTCTGCTGTTTCAGCAGAGTGCAAACATATGGGCTATATTCTGCTACTGCTCACAAGGAGCAAAGCACAGGAGAAGTAGGATTCAATTGGACTTTCAGGTAGGAAAGTTAGAGGTGACAGCTATATGTGTTCAGGGTTGCAAAGATCACTGTGTGCTGAAGATGCCCAGCAGGAGTTTCCCTGCACGCCCTTCGGCTGTGGGATTAGAGTCCAAGCGCTCGTCCTCCCCTGTCGCAACTCCTCTCGAAACGACAGAGCGCACTAGAAACGTTGGACTCAAATGCACTTTTAGGAGATAAAGTGAGGAGTGACAGCTATGTTTGTGTCACAGCTTCAAAACTCACTGTGTGCTAAACATGATCAGCAGGAGCTTTTTTGCAAGGCTCTTCTGCTGTTATAGCCCTGTCTAAACATTCCTGCTATACTCTCTCTGTTGCTGCTAAGCTGAGAGCGGGCACAGAGATGGTGGAATCAGTTCGTCTTTCAGGCAGGAAAGGGAGGAGTGACAGCAGTGTGTGTTGCAGAGTTGCAAAGCTCGCTGTGCGCTGATGATCAGTGGGAACTTTCTGGACTGTCTCTTCTGCTGTTTCAGCAGAGTCCAAACGTAAGTGCTATATTCTGCTACTGCTCACAAGGAGCAAGCACAGGAGATGTAGGATTCAATTGGACTTTCAGGTAGGAAAGTGAGAGGTGACAGCAATGTGTGTTTCAGAGTTGCAAAGCTCACTGTGTGCTGAAGATGCCCAGCAGGAGTTTCCCTGATGGCCCTTCGGCTGTGGGATTAGAGTCCAAGCGCTCGTCCTCCCCTGTCACAACTCCTCTCGAAACGAGAGAGCGCACCAGAAACGATGGCTTCAAATGCACTTTTAGGAGATAAAGTGAGGAGGGACAGCAATGCTTGTGTCACAGTTTCAAAGCTCACTGTGTGCTAATCATGATCAGCAGGAGCTTTTTTGCAAGGCTCTTCTGCTGTTTTAGCCCAGTCTAAACATTCCTGCTATACTCTCCCTGTTGCTGCTCAGCAGAGAGCGGGCACAGAGATGGTGGATTCAGTTGGTCTTTCAGGCAGGAAAGGGAGGAGTGACAGCAATGTGTGCTGCAGAGTTGCAAAGCTCGCTGTGCGCTGAACATGATCAGTGGGAACTTTCAGGACTGTCTCTTCTGCTGTTTCAGCAGAGTCCAAACGTATGGGCTATATTCTGCTACTGCTCACAAATTGCAGCACAGGAGATGTAGGATTCAATTGGACTTTCAGGTAGGAAAGGGAGAGGTGACAGCTATATGTGTTCAGGGTTGCAAAGATCACTGTGTGCTGAAGATGGCCAGCAGGAGTTTCCCTGCACGCCCTTCGGCTGTGGGATTAGAGTCCAAGCGCTTGTCCTCCCCTGTCACAACTCCTCTCGAAACGAGAGAGCGCCCCAGAAACGATGGAGTCAAATGCACTTTTAGGAGATAAAGTGAATGACAGCAATGTTTGTGTCGCAGTTTAATGCTCACTGTGCGCTAAACATGAAAAGAAGGAGCTTTTTTGCAAGGCTCTTCTGCTGTTTTAGCCCAGTCTAAACATTCCTGCTATACTCTCTCTGTTGCTGCTCAGCAGAGAGCGGACACAGAGATGGTGGAATCAGTTGGTCTTTCAGGTAGGAAAGGGAGGAGTGACAGCAATGTGTGTTGCAGAGTTGCAAAGCTCGCTGTGCGCTGAAGATGATCAGTGGGAACTTTCAGGACTGTCTCTTCTGCTGTTTCAGCAGAGTGCAAACGTATGGGCTATATTCTGCTACTGCTCATAAGGACCAAAGCACAGGAGAAGTAGGATTCAATTGGACTTTCAGGTAGGAAAGTGAGAGGTGACAGCAATATGTGTTTCAGAGTTGCAAAGCTCGCTGTGCGCTGAAGATGATCAGTGGGAACTTTCTGGTCTGTCTCTTCTGCTGTTATAGCAGAGTCCGAACGTAAAGTGCTATATTCTGCTACTGCTCACTAAGAGCAAGCACAGGTGATGTAGGATTCAATTGGACTTTCAGGTAGGAAAGTGAGAGGTGACAGCAATGTGTGTTTCAGAGTTGCAAAGCTCGCTGTGCGCTGAAGATGATCAGTGGGAACTTTCTGGACTGTCTCTTCTGCTGTTTCAGCAGAGTCCAAACGTAAGTGCTATATTCTGCTACTGCTCTCAAAGAGCAAGCACAGGTGATGTAGGATTCAATTGGACATTCAGGTAGGAAAGTTAGAGGTGACAGCAATGTGTGTTTCAGAGTAGCAAAGCTCAATGTGTGCTGAGGATGCCCAGCAGGAATTCCCCTGCTGGCCCTTCGGCTGTCGGATTAGAGTCCAAGCCCTCGTCCTTCCCTGTCACATCTGGTCTTGAAACGAGAGAGGGCACCAAAAACATAGGACTCAAATGCACTTTTAGGAGATAAAGTGAGGAGAGACAGCAATGTTTGTGTCACAGCTTCAAAGCTCACTGTGTGCTAAACATGACCAGCAGGAGCTCTTTTGCTAGGCTCTTCTGCGGTTTTAGCCCAGTCTAAACATTCCTGCTCTACTCCCTCTGTTGCTGCTCAGCAGAGAGCGGACACAGAGATGGTGGAATCAGTTCGTCTTTCAGGCAGGAAAGGGAGGACTGACAGCAATGTGTGTTGCAGAGTTGCAAAGCTCGCTGTGAGCTGAAGATGATCAGTGGGATCTTTCTGGACTGTCTCTTCTGCTGTTTCAGCAGAGTCCAAACGTAAGTGCTATGTTCTGCTACTGCTCACAAAGCAAGAACAGGAGTTGTGGGATTCAATTGGACTTTCAGGTAGGAAAGTGAGAGGTGACAGCAATGTGTGTTTCAGAGTAGCAAAGCTCACTGTGTGCTGAAGATGCCCATCAGGAGTTTCCCTGCTGGCCCTTCGGCTGTGGGATTAGAGTCCAAGCGCTCGTCCTCCCCTGTCACAACTCCTCTCAAAACGAGAGAGCGCACCATAAACGATGGTTTCAAATGCACTTTTAGGAGATAAAGTGAATGACAGCAATGTTTGTGTCGCTTTTTAATGCTCGCTGTGCGCTAAACATGAAAAGCAGGAGCTTTTTTGCAAGGCTCTTCTGCTGTTTTAGCCCAGTCTAAACATTCCTGCTATACTCTCCCTGTTGCTGCTCAATAGAGTGCGGGCTCAGAGATGGTGGAATCAGTTGGTCTTTCAGGCAGGAAAGGGAGGAGTGACAGCAATGTGTGCTGCAGAGTTGCAAAGCTCGCTGTGTGCTGAAGATGATCAGTGGGAACTTCCAGGACTGTCTCTTCTGCTGTTTTAGCAGATTCCAAACATAAGTGCTATATTCTCCTACTGCTCACAAGGAGCAAGCACAGGAGATGTAGGATTCAATTGGACTTTCAGGTAGGAAAGTGAGAGGTGACAGCCATGTGTGTTTCAGAGTTGCAAAGCTCACTGTGTGCTGAAGATGCCCAGCAGGAGTTTCCTTGCTGGCTCTTCGGCTGTGGGATTAGAGTCCACGCGCTCGTCCTCCCCTGTCACAACTCCTCTGGAAACAAGAGTGGGCACCAGAAACTATGGAGTCAAATGCACTTTTAGGAGATAAAGTGAGTGACAGCAATGTTTGTGTCACAGTTTAAAGCTCACTGTGTGCTAAACATGATCAGCAGGAGCTTTTTTGCAAGGCTCTTCTGCTGTTTTAGCACAGTCTAAACATTCCTGCTATACTCGCCCTGTTGCTGCTCAGCAGAGAGCTGGCACAGAGATGGTGGTTTCAGTTGGTCTTTCAGGCAGGAAAGGGAGGAGTGACAGCAATGTGTGTTGCAGAGTTGCAAAGCTCGCTGTGCACTGAAGATGAGCAATGGGAAATTTCTGGACTGTCTCTTCTGCTGTTTCAGCAGTGTCCAAACGTAAGTGCTATATTCAGCTACTGCTTACAAGGAGCAAAGCACAGGAGATGTAGGATTCAATTGGACTTTCAGGTAGGAAAGTGAGAGGTGACAGCAATGTGTGTTTCCGAGTTGCAAAGCTCACTGTGTGCTGAAGATGCCCATCAGGAGTTTCCCTGCTGGCCCTTCGGCTGTGGGATTAGAGTCCAAGCGCTCGTCCTCCCCTGTCACATCTGCTCTTGAAACGAGAGAGGGCACCAAAAACGTTGGACTCAAATGCACTTTTAGGAGATAAAGTGAGGAGTGACAGCAATGTTTGTGTCACAGCCTCAAAGCTCACTGTGTGCTAAACATGATCAGCAGGAGCTTTTTTGCAAGGCTCTTCTGCTGTTTTAGCCCGGTCTAAACATTATTGCTCTTCTCTCCCTGTTGCTGCTCAGCAGAGAGCAGGCACAGAGATGGTGGAATCTTTTGGTCTTTCAGGCAGGAAAAGGAGGAGTGACAGCAATGTGTGTTGCAGAGTTGCAAAGCTCTCTGTGTTCTGAAGATGATCAGTGGGAACTTTCTAAACTTTCTCTTCTGCTGTTTCAGCAGAGTGCAAACGTATGGGCTATATTCTGCTACTGCTCACAAATTGCAGCACAGGAGATGTAGGATTCAATTGGACTTTCAGGTAGGAAAGGGAGAGGTGACAGCTATATGTGTTCAGGGTTGCAAAGATCACAGTGTGCTGAAGATGCCCAGCAGGAGTTTCCCTGCACGCCCTTCGGCTGTGGGATTAGAGTCCAAGCGCTCGTCCTCCCCTGTCGCAACTCCTCTCGAAACGACAGAGCGCACCAGAAACGTTGGACTCAAATGCACTTTTAGGAGATAAAGTGAGGAGTGACAGCTATGTTTGTGTCACAGCTTCAAAACTCACTGTGTGCTAAACATGATCAGCAGGAGCTTTTTTGCAAGGCTCTTCTGCTGTTATAGCCCTGTCTAAACATTCCTGCTATACTCTCTCTGGTGCTGCTAAGCAGAGAGCGGGCACAGAGATGGTGGAATCAGTTGGTCTTTCAGGCAGGAAAAGGAGGAGTGACAGCAATGTGTGTTGCAGAGTTGCAAAGCTCGCTGTGCGCTGAAGATGATCAGTGGGAATTTTCTGGACTGTCTCTTCTGCTGTTTCAGCAGAGTCCAAACGTAAGTGCCATATTCTGCTACTGCTCAAAAGGAGCAAGCACAGGAGATGTAGGATTCAATTGGACTTTCAAGTAGGAAAGTGAGAGGTGACAGCAATGTGTGTTTCAGAGTTGCAAAGCTCACTGTGTGCTGAAGATGCCCAGCAGGAGTTTCCCTGATGGCCCTTCGGCTGTGGGATTAGAGTCCACGCGCTCGTCCTCCCCTGTCACAACTCCTCTGGAAACTAGAGTGCGCACCAGAAACTATGGAGTCAAATGCACTTTTAGGAGATAAAGTGAGTGACAGCAATGTTTGTGTCACAGTTTAAAGCTCACTGTGTGCTAAACATGATCAGCAGGAGCTTTTTTGCAAGGCTCTTCTGCTGTTTTAGCACAGTCTAAACATTCCTGCTATACTCGCCCTGTTGCTGCTCAGCAGAGAGCTGGCACAGAGATGGTGGTTTCAGTTGGTCTTTCAGGCAGGAAAGGGAGGAGTGACAGCAATGTGTGTTGCAGAGTTGCAAAGCTCGCTGTGCACTGAAGATGAGCAATGGGAAATTTCTGGACTGTCTCTTCTGCTGTTTCAGCAGTGTCCAAACGTAAGTGCTATATTCAGCTACTGCTTACAAGGAGCAAAGCACAGGAGATGTAGGATTCAATTGGACTTTCAGGTAGGAAAGTGAGAGGTGACAGCAATGTGTGTTTCCGAGTTGCAAAGCTCACTGTGTGCTGAAGATGCCCATCAGGAGTTTCCCTGCTGGCCCTTCGGCTGTGGGATTAGAGTCCAAGCGCTCGTCCTCCCCTGTCACATCTGCTCTTGAAACGAGAGAGGGCACCAAAAACGTTGGACTCAAATGCACTTTTAGGAGATAAAGTGAGGAGTGACAGCAATGTTTGTGTCACAGCCTCAAAGCTCACTGTGTGCTAAACATGATCAGCAGGAGCTTTTTTGCAAGGCTCTTCTGCTGTTTTAGCCCGGTCTAAACATTATTGCTCTTCTCTCCCTGTTGCTGCTCAGCAGAGAGCAGGCACAGAGATGGTGGAATCTTTTGGTCTTTCAGGCAGGAAAAGGAGGAGTGACAGCAATGTGTGTTGCAGAGTTGCAAAGCTCTCTGTGTTCTGAAGATGATCAGTGGGAACTTTCTAAACTTTCTCTTCTGCTGTTTCAGCAGAGTGCAAACGTATGGGCTATATTCTGCTACTGCTCACAAATTGCAGCACAGGAGATGTAGGATTCAATTGGACTTTCAGGTAGGAAAGGGAGAGGTGACAGCTATATGTGTTCAGGGTTGCAAAGATCACAGTGTGCTGAAGATGCCCAGCAGGAGTTTCCCTGCACGCCCTTCGGCTGTGGGATTAGAGTCCAAGCGCTCGTCCTCCCCTGTCGCAACTCCTCTCGAAACGACAGAGCGCACCAGAAACGTTGGACTCAAATGCACTTTTAGGAGATAAAGTGAGGAGTGACAGCTATGTTTGTGTCACAGCTTCAAAACTCACTGTGTGCTAAACATGATCAGCAGGAGCTTTTTTGCAAGGCTCTTCTGCTGTTATAGCCCTGTCTAAACATTCCTGCTATACTCTCTCTGGTGCTGCTAAGCAGAGAGTGCTGGTGCGCTCTCACGTTTCGAGAGGAGTTGTGACAGGGGAGGAGCAGCGCTTGGACTCTAATCCCAGAGACGAAGAGCCAGCAGGGAAACTCCTGCAGGGCATCTTCAGCACACAGTGAGCTTTGCAATTCTGCAACACACATTGCTGTAACTCCTTTTCCTGCCTGGAAGACCAATTGTTTCCAACACCTCTGTGCCCACTCTCTGCTGAGCAGCAACAGAGAGAGTAGAGCAGGAATGTTTAGACTGGGCTAAAACAGCAGAAGAGCCTTGCAAAAAAGCTCCTCCTGATCATGTTTAGCACACAGTGAGCTTTAAACTGTGACACAAACATTGCTGTCACTCTTCACTCTTTCTCCTAAAAGACCATTTCAATCCCAGAACTCCGTTGCCAGCACTCTGCTGAGCAGCAGAGTGAGCAGGAATGTCTGCAATCTGTAAGGCAGTGGAAGAGACAGGCCTGAAGGCTGCTCTTGTGCTTCTTCAACACACTGAGCTTTACAACTTTGACACACACACTGTTGTCACTCCTCATTGTAGCTCCTAAAAGTGCATTTGAATCCAGCGTTTCTGGTCTCCACTCTCGTTTCAAGAGCAGCAGAGGAAGGTGAGCACGAGCGCTTGGAATCCGCTCCCAGTTCCGAAGGGCAGGGAGGGAAAGTCCTTGCAGATCATCTTCAGCGCACAGTGAGCTTTGCAACTCTGAAACACACATTGCTGTCACTCCTCACTTCATCTCCTAATAATCCGTTTGAATCCATGGTCTCTCCCGCCCTCTCTCGTTTGAACAGCAGCAGTGACAGGTGAACACGATCTCTTGGCCTCTGCTCCCACAGCCGAAGAGCCCGGAGTGAAAGCTCCGGCAGGGCATCTTCAGCACGCAGTCAGCTTTGCAACTGTGACACATATATTGCTCTCGCTCCGCACTTTCCTACCTCAAAGTCCAATTGAATCCAAAATCTCTGTGCCCTTTCTCTGCTGGGCAGAAGCAGAGAGAGTAGAGCAGGAACCTTTAGCCAATGCTAAAAGAGCAGAAGAGACAGTCCAGAAAGTTCCCACTGATCATCTTCAGCGCACAGCGAGCTTTGCAACTCTGCAACACACATTGCTGTCACTCCTCCCTTTTTGCCTGAAAGACCAGCTGAATCCACCATCTCTGTGCCCACTCTCTGCTGAGCAGCAACAGAGAGAGTAGAGCAGGAATGTTTAGCCTGGGCTAAAACAGCAGAAGAGCCTTGCAAAAAATCTCCTGCTTGATCATGTTTTGCACACAGTGAGCTTTAAACTGTGACACAAACATTGCTGTCACTCCTCACTTTATCTCCTAAAAGTGCATTTGAATCCAAAGTTACTGGTGCTCTCTCTCGTTTCGATAGGAGTTGTGACAGGGGAGGAGCAGCGCTTGGACTCTAATCCCACAGACGAAGGGCCAGCAGGGAAACTCCTGCAGGGCATCTTCAGCGCACAGTGAGCTTTACAATTCTGAAACACACATTGCTGTCACTCCTCCTTTTCTTGCCTGAAAGACCAATTGATTCCAACATCTCTGTGCCCACTCTCTGCTGAGCAGCAACAGAGAGAGTAGAGCAGGAATGTTTAGACTGGGCTAAAACAGCAGAAGAGCCTTGCAAAAAAGATCCTCCTGATCATGTTTAGCACACAGTGAGCTTTAAACTGTGACACAAACATTGCTGTCACTCTTCACTCTTTCTCCTAAAAGACCATTTCAATCCCAGAACTCCGTTGCCAGCACTCTGCTGAGCAGCAGAGTGAGCAGGGATGTCTGCAATCTGTAAGGCAGTGGAAGAGACAGGCCTGAAGGCTGCTCTTGTGCTTCTTCAACACACTGAGCTTTACAACTTTGACACACACACTGTTGTCACTCCTCATTGTAGCTCCTAAAAGTGCATTTGAATCCAGCGTTTCTGGTCTCCACTCTCGTTTCCAGTGCACCAGAGGCAGGTGAGCACGAGCGCTTGGAATCCGCTCCCAGTTCCGAAGGGCAGGGAGGGAAAGTCCTTGCAGATCATCTTCAGCGCACAGTGAGCTTTGCAACTCTGAAACACACATTGCTGTCACTCCTCACTTTATCTCCTAAAAGTGCATTTCAAGCCAACGTTTCTGGTGCGCTCTCTCGCTTCGAGAGCAGTTGTGACAGGGGAGGACGAGCGCTTGGATTCTAATTTCACAGCCGAAGGGCCAGCATGGAAACTACTGCTGGGCATCTTCAGCACACATTGAGATTCACAACTCTGAAACACATATTGCTGTCACCTCTCACTTTCCTACCTGAAAGTCCAATTGAATAATACATCTCCTGTGCTTGCTCTTTGTGAGCAGTAGCAGAATATAGCACTTACGTTTGGACTCTGCTGAAACAGCAGAAGAGACAGTCCAGAAAGTTCCCACTGATCATCTTCAGCGCACAGCGAGCTTTGCAACTCTGCAACACACATTGCTGTCTCTTCTTTTCCTGCCTGAAAGACCAATTGATTCCAACACCTCTGTGCCCGCTCTCTGCTGAGCAGCAACAGAGAGAGTAGAGCAGGAATGTTTAGCCTGGGCTATAACAGCAGAAGAGCCTTGCAAAAAATCTCCTGCTTGATCATGTTTTGCACACAGTGAGCTTTAAACTGTGACACAAGCATTGCTGTCACTCCTCACTTTATCTCCTAAAAGTGCATTTGAATCCAAAGTTTCTGGTGCGCTCTCACGTTTCGAGAGGAGTTGTGACAGGGGAGGAGCAGCGCTTGGACTCTAATCCCACAGACGAAGGGCCAGCAGGGAAATTCCTGCAGGGCATCTTCAGCACACAGTGAGCTTTGCAATTCTGCAACACACATTGCTGTAACTCCTTTTCCTGCCTGGAAGACCAATTGATTCCAACATCTCTGTGCCCACTCTCTGCTGAGCAGCAACAGAGAGAGTAGAGCAGGAATGTTTAGACTGGGCTAAAACAGCAGAAGAGCCTTGCAAAAAAGCTCCTCCTGATCATGTTTAGCACACAGTGAGCTTTAAACTGTGACACAAACATTGCTGTCACTCTTCACTCTTTCTCCTAAAAGACCATTTCAATCCAAGAACTCCGTTGCCAGCACTCTGCTGAGCAGCAGAGTGAGCAGGAATGTCTGCAATCTGTAAGGCAGTGGAAGAGACAGGCCTGAAGGCTGCTCTTGTGCTTCTTCAACACACTGAGCTTTACAACTGTGACACACACACTGTTGTCACTCCTCATTGTAGCTCCTAAAAGTGCATTTGAATCCAGCGTTTCTGGTCTCCACTCTCGTTTCAAGAGCAGCAGAGGAAGGTGAGCACGAGCGCTTGGAATCCGCTCCCAGTTCCGAAGGGCAGGGAGGGAAAGTCCTTGCAGATCATCTTCAGCGCACAGTGAGCTTTGCAACTCTGAAACACACATTGCTGTCACTCCTCACTTCATCTCCTAATAATCCGTTTGAATCCATGGTCTCTCCCGCCCTCTCTCGTTTGAACAGCAGCAGTGACAGGTGAACAGGATCTCTTGGCCTCTGCTCCCACAGCCGAAGAGCCCGGAGTGAAAGCTCCGGCAGGGCATCTTCAGCACGCAGTCAGCTTTGCAACTGTGACACATATATTGCTCTCGCTCCGCACTTTCCTACCTCAAAGTCCAATTGAATCCAAAATCTCTGTGCCCTTTCTCTGCTGGGCAGAAGCAGAGAGAGTAGAGCAGGAACCTTTAGCCAATGCTAAAAGAGCAGAAGAGACAGTCCAGAAAGTTCCCACTGATCATCTTCAGCGCACAGCGAGCTTTGCAACTCTGCAACACACATTGCTGTCTCTTCTTTTCCTGCCTGAAAGACCAGCTGAATCCACCATCTCTGTGCCCGCTCTCTGCTGAGCAGCAACAGAGAGAGTAGAGCAGGAATGTTTAGCCTGGGCTAAAACAGCAGAAGAGCCTTGCAAAAAATCTCCTGCTTGATCATGTTTTGCACACAGTGAGCTTTAAACTGTGACACAAACATTGCTGTCACTCCTCACTTTATCTCCTAAAAGTGCATATGAATCCAAAGTTTCTGGTGCGCTCTCTCATTTCGAGAGGAGTTGTGACAGGGGAGGAGGAGACTGTCTCTTCTGCTGTTTCAGCAGAGTCCAAACGTAAGTGCTATATTCTGCTACTGCTCACAAAGAGCAAGCACAGGAGATGTATTATTCAATTGGACTTTCAGGTAGGAAAGTGAGAGGTGACAGCAATATGTGTTTCAGAGTTGTGAATCTCAATGTGTGCTGAAGATGCCCAGCAGTAGTTTCCATGCTGGCCCTTCGGCTGAGAAATTAGAATCCAAGCGCTCATCCTCCCCTGTCACAACTGCTCTCGAAGCGAGAGAGCGCACCAGAAACGTTGGCTTGAAATGCACTTTTAGGAGATAAAGTGAGGAGTGACAGCAATGTGTGTTTCAGAGTTGCAAAGCTCACTGTGCGCTGAAGATGATCTGCAAGGACTTTCCCTCCCTGCCCTTCGGAACTGGGAGCGGATTCCAAGCGCTCGTGCTCACCTGCCTCTGGTGCACTGGAAACGAGAGTGGAGACCAGAAACGCTGGATTCAAATGCACTTTTAGGAGCTACAATGAGGAGTGACAACAGTGTGTGTGTCAAAGTTGTAAAGCTCAGTGTGTTGAAGAAGCACAAGAGCAGCCTTCAGGCCTGTCTCTTCCACTGCCTTACAGATTGCAGACATCCCTGCTCACTCTGCTGCTCAGCAGAGTGCTGGCAACGGAGTTCTGGGATTGAAATGGTCTTTTAGGAGAAAGAGTGAAGAGTGACAGCAATGTTTGTGTCACAGTTTAAAGCTCACTGTGTGCTAAACATGATCAGGAGGATCTTTTTTGCAAGGCTCTTCTGCTGTTTTAGCCCAGTCTAAACATTCCTGCTCTACTCTCTCTGTTGCTGCTCAGCAGAGAGTGGGCACAGAGATGTTGGAATCAATTGGTCTTTCAGGCAAGAAAAGGAGGAGTGACAGCAATGTGTGTTTCAGAATTGTAAAGCTCACTGTGCGCTGAAGATGCCCTGCAGGAGTTTCCCTGCTGGCCCTTCGTCTGTGGGATTAGAGTCCAAGCGCTGCTCCTCCCCTGTCACAACTCCTATCGAAACGAGAGAGAGCACCAGTAACTTTGGATTCAAATGCACTTTTAGGAGATAAAGTGAGGAGTGACAGCAATGTTTGTGTCACAGTTTAAAGCTCACTGTGTGCAAAACATGATCAAGCAGGAGATTTTTTGCAAGGCTCTTCTGCTGTTTTAGCCCAGGCTAAACATTCCTGCTCTACTCTCTCTGTTGCTGCTCAGCAGAGAGTGGGCACAGAGATGGTGGATTCAGCTGGTCTTTCAGGCAAAAAGGGAGGAGTGACAGCAATGTGTGTTGCAGAGTTGCAAAGCTCGCTGTGCGCTGAAGATGATCAGTGGGAACTTTCTGGACTGTCTCTTCTGCTCTTTTAGCATTGGCTAAAGGTTCCTGCTCTACTCTCTCTGCTTCTGCCCAGCAGAGAAAGGGCACAGAGATTTTGGATTCAATTGGACTTTGAGGTAGGAAAGTGCGGAGCGAGAGCAATATATGTGTCACAGTTGCAAAGCTGACTGCGTGCTGAAGATGCCCTGCCGGAGCTTTCACTCCGGGCTCTTCGGCTGTGGGAGCAGAGGCCAAGAGATCGTGTTCACCTGTCACTGCTGCTGTTCAAACGAGAGAGGGCGGGAGAGACCATGGATTCAAACGGATTATTAGGAGATGAAGTGAGGAGTGACAGCAATGTGTGTTTCAGAGTTGCAAAGCTCACTGTGCGCTGAAGATGATCTGCAAGGACTTTCCCTCCCTGCCCTTCGGAACTGGGAGCGGATTCCAAGCGCTCGTGCTCACCTTCCTCTGCTGCTCTTGAAACGAGAGTGGAGACCAGAAACGCTGGATTCAAATGCACTTTTAGGAGCTACAATGAGGAGTGACAACAGTGTGTGTGTCAAAGTTGTAAAGCTCAGTGTGTTGAAGAAGCACAAGAGCAGCCTTCAGGCCTGTCTCTTCCACTGCCTTACAGATTGCAGACATTCCTGCTCACTCTGCTGCTCAGCAGAGTGCTGGCAACGGAGTTCTGGGATTGAAATGGTCTTTTAGGAGAAAGAGTGAAGAGTGACAGCAATGTTTGTGTCACAGTTTAAAGCTCACTGTGTGCTAAACATGATCAGGAGGAGCTTTTTTGCAAGGCTCTTCTGCTGTTTTAGCCCAGTCTAAACATTCCTGCTCTACTCTCTCTGTTGCTGCTCAGCAGAGAGTGGGCACAGAGGTGTTGGAAACAATTGGTCTTCCAGGCAGGAAAAGGAGTTACAGCAATGTGTGTTGCAGAATTGCAAAGCTCACTGTGTGCTGAAGATGCCCTGCAGGAGTTTCCCTGCTGGCCCTTCGTCTGTGGGATTAGAGTCCAAGCGCTGCTCCTCCCCTGTCACAACTCCTCTCGAAACGTGAGAGCGCACCAGAAACTTTGGATTCAAATGCACTTTTAGGAGATAAAGTGAGGAGTGACAGCAATGTTTGTGTCACAGTTTAAAGCTCACTGTGTGCAAAACATGATCAAGCAGGAGATTTTTTGCAAGGCTCTTCTGCTGTTTTAGCCCAGGCTAAACATTCCTGCTCTACTCTCTCTGTTGCTGCTCAGCAGAGAGCGGGCACAGAGATGGTGGATTCAGCTGGTCTTTCAGGCAGGAAAAGAAGAGACAGCAATGTGTGTTGCAGAGTTGCAAAGCTCACTGTGTGCTGAAGATGATCAGTGGGAACTTTCTGGACTGTCTCTTCTGCTGTTTCAGCAGAGTCCAAACGTAAGTGCTATATTCTGCTACTGCTCACAAAGAGCAAGCACAGGAGATGTATTATTCAATTGGACTTTCAGGTAGGAAAGTGAGAGGTGACAGCAATATGTGTTTCAGAGTTGTGAATCTCAATGTGTGCTGAAGATGCCCAGCAGTAGTTTCCATGCTGGCCCTTCGGCTGTGAAATTAGAATCCAAGCGCTCGTCCTCCCCTGTCACAACTGCTCTCGAAGCGAGAGAGCGCACCAGAAACGTTGGCTTGAAATGCACTTTTAGGAGATAAAGTGAGGAGTGACAGCAATGTGTGTTTCAGAGTTGCAAAGCTCACTGTGCGCTGAAGATGATCTGCAAGGACTTTCCCTCCCTGCCCTTCGGAACTGGGAGCGGATTCCAAGCGCTCGTGCTCACCTGCCTCTGCTGCACTGGAAACGAGAGTGGAGACCAGAAACGCTGGATTCAAATGCACTTTTAGGAGCTACAATGAGGAGTGACAACAGTGTGTGTGTCACAGTTGTAAAGCTCAGTGTGTTGAAGAAGCACAAGAGCAGCCTTCAGGCCTGTCTCTTCCACTGCCTTACAGATTGCAGACATTCCTGCTCACTCTGCTGCTCAGCAGAGTGCTGGCAACGGAGTTCTGGGATTGAAATGGTCTTTTAGGAGAAAGAGTGAAGAGTGACAGCAATGTTTGTGTCACAGTTTAAAGCTCACTGTGTGCTAAACATGATCAGGAGGAGCTTTTTTGCAAGGCTCTTCTGCTGTTTTAGCCCAGTCTAAACATTCCTGCTCTACTCTCTCTGTTGCTGCTCAGCAGAGAGTGGGCACAGTGATGTTGGAATCAATTGGACTTTCAGGAAAGAAAAGGAGGAGTGACAGCAATGTGTGTTGCAGAATTGTAAAGCTCACTGTGTGCTGAAGATGCCCTGCAGGAGTTTCCCTGCTGGCCCTTCGTCTGTGGGATTAGAGTCCAAGCGCTGCTCCTCCCCTGTCACAACTCCTCTCCAAACGAGAGAGCGCACCAGAAACTTTGGATTCAAATGCACTTTTAGGAGATAAAGTGAGGAGTGACAGCAATGTTTGTGTCACAGTTTAAAGCTCACTGTGTGCAAAACATGATCAAGCAGGAGATTTTTTTCAAGGCTCTTCTGCTGTTTTAGGCAGGTCTAAAAATTCCTGCTCTACTCTCTCTGTTGCTGCTCAGCAGAGAGCGGGCACAGAGATGGTGGATTCAGCTGGTCTTTCAGGCAAAAAGGGAGGAGTGACAGCAATGTGTGTTGCAGAGTTGCAAAGCTCGCTGTGCGCTGAAGATGATCAGTGGGAACTTTCTGGACTGTCTCTTCTGCTCTTTTAGCATTGGCTAAAGGTTCCTGCTCTACTCTCTCTGCTTCTGCCCAGCAGAGAAAGGGCACAGAGATTTTGGATTCAATTGGACTTTGAGGTAGGAAAGTGCGGAGCGAGAGCAATATATGTGTCACAGTTGCAAAGCTGACTGCGTGCTGAAGATGCCCTGCCGGAGCTTTCACTCCGGGCTCTTCGGCTGTGGGAGCAGAGGCCAAGAGATCGTGTTCACCTGTCACTGCTGCTGTTCAAACGAGAGAGGGCGGGAGAGACCATGGATTCAAACGGATTATTAGGAGATGAAGTGAGGAGTGACAGCAATGTGTGTTTCAGAGTTGCAAAGCTCACTGTGCGCTGAAGATGATCTGCAAGGACTTTCCCTCCCTGCCCTTCGGAACTGGGAGCGGATTCCAAGCGCTCGTGCTCACCTTCCTCTGCTGCTCTTGAAACGAGAGTGGAGACCAGAAACGCTGGATTCAAATGCACTTTTAGGAGCTACAATGAGGAGTGACAACAGTGTGTGTGTCAAAGTTGTAAAGCTCAGTGTGTTGAAGAAGCACAAGAGCAGCCTTCAGGCCTGTCTCTTCCACTGCCTTACAGATTGCAGACATTCCTGCTCACTCTGCTGCTCAGCAGAGTGCTGGCAACGGAGTTCTTGGATTGAAATGGTCTTTTAGGAGAAAGAGTGAAGAGTGACAGCAATGTTTGTGTCACAGTTTAAAGCTCACTGTGTGCTAAACATGATCAGGAGGAGCTTTTTTGCAAGGCTCTTCTGCTGTTTTAGCCCAGTCTAAACATTCCTGCTCTACTCTCTCTGTTGCTGCTCAGCAGAGAGTGGGCACAGAGATGTTGGAATCAATTGGTCTTCCAGGCAGGAAAAGGAGTTACAGCAATGTGTGTTGCAGAATTGCAAAGCTCACTGTGTGCTGAAGATGCCCTGCAGGAGTTTCCCTGCTGGCCCTTCGTCTGTGGGATTAGAGTCCAAGCGCTGCTCCTCCCCTGTCACAACTCCTCTCGAAACGTGAGAGCGCACCAGAAACTTTGGATTCAAATGCACTTTTAGGAGATAAAGTGAGGAGTGACAGCAATGTTTGTGTCACAGTTTAAAGCTCACTGTGTGCAAAACATGATCAAGCAGGAGATTTTTTGCAAGGCTCTTCTGCTGTTTTAGCCCAGGCTAAACATTCCTGCTCTACTCTCTCTGTTGCTGCTCAGCAGAGAGCGGGCACAGAGGTGTTGGAATCAATTGGTCTTTCAGGCAGGAAAAGAAGAGACAGCAATGTGTGTTGCAGAGTTGCAAAGCTCACTGTGTGCTGAAGATGATCAGTGGGAACTTTCTGGACTGTCTCTTCTGCTGTTTCAGCAGAGTCCAAACGTAAGTGCTATATTCTGCTACTGCTCACAAAGAGCAAGCACAGGAGATGTATTATTCAATTGGACTTTCAGGTAGGAAAGTGAGAGGTGACAGCAATATGTGTTTCAGAGTTGTGAATCTCAATGTGTGCTGAAGATGCCCAGCAGTAGTTTCCATGCTGGCCCTTCGGCTGTGAAATTAGAATCCAAGCGCTCGTCCTCCCCTGTCACAACTGCTCTCGAAGCGAGAGAGCGCACCAGAAACGTTGGCTTGAAATGCACTTTTAGGAGATAAAGTGAGGAGTGACAGCAATGTGTGTTTCAGAGTTGCAAAGCTCACTGTGCGCTGAAGATGATCTGCAAGGACTTTCCCTCCCTGCCCTTCGGAACTGGGAGCGGATTCCAAGCGCTCGTGCTCACCTGCCTCTGGTGCACTGGAAACGAGAGTGGAGACCAGAAACGCTGGATTCAAATGCACTTTTAGGAGCTACAATGAGGAGTGACAACAGTGTGTGTGTCAAAGTTGTAAAGCTCAGTGTGTTGAAGAAGCACAAGAGCAGCCTTCAGGCCTGTCTCTTCCACTGCCTTACAGATTGCAGACATCCCTGCTCACTCTGCTGCTCAGCAGAGTGCTGGCAACGGAGTTCTGGGATTGAAATGGTCTTTTAGGAGAAAGAGTGAAGAGTGACACCAATGTTTGTGTCACAGTTTAAAGCTCACTGTGTGCTAAACATGATCAGGAGGAGCTTTTTTGCAAGGCTCTTCTGCTGTTTTAGCCCAGTCTAAACATTCCTGCTCTACTCTCTCTGTTGCTGCTCAGCAGAGAGTGGGCACAGAGATGTTGGAATCAATTGGTCTTTCAGGCAAGAAAAGGAGGAGTGACAGCAATGTGTGTTGCAGAATTGTAAAGCTCACTGTGTGCTGACGATGCCCTGCAGGAGTTTCCCTGCTGGCCCTTCGTCTGTGGGATTAGAGTCCAAGCGCTGCTCCTCCCTTGTCACAACTCCTCTCCAAACGAGAGACCGCACCAGAAACTTTGGATTCAAATGCACTTTTAGGAGATAAAGTGAGGAGTGACAGCAATGTTTGTGTCACAGTTTAAAGCTCACTGTGTGCAAAACATGATCAAGCAGGAGATTTTTTTCAAGGCTCTTCTGCTGTTTTAGGCAGGTCTAAAAATTCCTGCTCTACTCTCTCTGTTGCTGCTCAGCAGAGAGCGGGCACAGAGATGGTGGATTCAGCTGGTCTTTCAGGCAAAAAGGGAGGAGTGACAGCAATGTGTGTTGCAGAGTTGCAAAGCTCGCTGTGCGCTGAAGATGATCAGTGGGAACTTTCTGGACTGTCTCTTCTGCTCTTTTAGCATTGGCTAAAGGTTCCTGCTCTACTCTCTCTGCTTCTGCCCAGCAGAGAAAGGGCACAGAGATTTTGGATTCAATTGGACTTTGAGGTAGGAAAGTGCGGAGCGAGAGCAATATATGTGTCACAGTTGCAAAGCTGACTGCGTGCTGAAGATGCCCTGCCGGAGCTTTCACTCCGGGCTCTTCGGCTGTGGGAGCAGAGGCCAAGAGATCGTGTTCACCTGTCACTGCTGCTGTTCAAACGAGAGAGGGCGGGAGAGACCATGGATTCAAACGGATTATTAGGAGATGAAGTGAGGAGTGACAGCAATGTGTGTTTCAGAGTTGCAAAGCTCACTGTGCGCTGAAGATGATCTGCAAGGACTTTCCCTCCCTGCCCTTCGGAACTGGGAGCGGATTCCAAGCGCTCGTGCTCACCTTCCTCTGCTGCTCTTGAAACGAGAGTGGAGACCAGAAACGCTGGATTCAAATGCACTTTTAGGAGCTACAATGAGGAGTGACAACAGTGTGTGTGTCACAGTTGTAAAGCTCAGTGTGTTGAAGAAGCACAAGAGCAGCCTTCAGGCCTGTCTCTTCCACTGCCTTACAGATTGCAGACATTCCTGCTCACTCTGCTGCTCAGCAGAGTGCTGGCAACGGAGTTCTTGGATTGAAATGGTCTTTTAGGAAAAAGAGTGAAGAGTGACAGCAATGTTTGTGTCACAGTTTAAAGCTCACTGTGTGCTAAACATGATCAGGAGGAGCTTTTTTGCAAGGCTCTTCTGCTGTTTTAGCCCAATCTAAACATTCCTTCTCTCTGTTGCTGCTCAGCAGAGAGTGGGCACAGAGATGTTGGAATCAATTGGTCTTCCAGGCAGGAAAAGGAGTTACAGCAATGTGTGTTGCAGAATTGCAAAGCTCACTGTGTGCTGAAGATGCCCTGCAGGAGTTTCCCTGCTGGCCCTTCGTCTGTGGGATTAGAGTCCAAGCGCTGCTCCTCCCCTGTCACAACTCCTCTCGAAACGTGAGAGCGCACCAGAAACTTTGGATTCAAATGCACTTTTAGGAGATAAAGTGAGGAGTGACAGCAATGCTTGTGTCACAGTTCAAAGCTCACTGTGTGCAAAACATGATCAAGCAGGAGATTTTTTGCAAGGCTCTTCTGCTGTTTTAGCCCAGGCTAAACATTCCTGCTCTACTCTCTCTGTTGCTGCTCAGCAGAGAGCGGGCACAGAGATGGTGGATTCAGCTGGTCTTTCAGGCAGGAAAAGAAGAGACAGCAATGTGTGTTGCAGAGTTGCAAAGCTCACTGTGTGCTGAAGATGATCAGTGGGAACTTTCTGGACTGTCTCTTCTGCTGTTTCAGCAGAGTCCAAACGTAAGTGCTATATTCTGCTACTGCTCACAAAGAGCAAGCACAGGAGATGTATTATTCAATTGGACTTTCAGGTAGGAAAGTGAGAGGTGACAGCAATATGTGTTTCAGAGTTGTGAATCTCAATGTGTGCTGAAGATGCCCAGCAGTAGTTTCCATGCTGGCCCTTCGGCTGTGAAATTAGAATCCAAGCGCTCGTCCTCCCCTGTCACAACTGCTCTCGAAGCGAGAGAGCGCACCAGAAACGTTGGCTTGAAATGCACTTTTAGGAGATAAAGTGAGGAGTGACAGCAATGTGTGTTTCAGAGTTGCAAAGCTCACTGTGCGCTGAAGATGATCTGCAAGGACTTTCCCTCCCTGCCCTTCGGAACTGGGAGCGGATTCCAAGCGCTCGTGCTCACCTGCCTCTGGTGCACTGGAAACGAGAGTGGAGACCAGAAACGCTGGATTCAAATGCACTTTTAGGAGCTACAATGAGGAGTGACAACAGTGTGTGTGTCAAAGTTGTAAAGCTCAGTGTGTTGAAGAAGCACAAGAGCAGCCTTCAGGCCTGTCTCTTCCACTGCCTTACAGATTGCAGACATCCCTGCTCACTCTGCTGCTCAGCAGAGTGCTGGCAACGGAGTTCTGGGATTGAAATGGTCTTCTAGGAGAAAGAGTGAAGAGTGACACCAATGTTTGTGTCACAGTTTAAAGCTCACTGTGTGCTAAACATGATCAGGAGGAGCTTTTTTGCAAGGCTCTTCTGCTGTTTTAGCCCAGTCTAAACATTCCTGCTCTACTCTCTCTGTTGCTGCTCAGCAGAGAGTGGGCACAGAGATGTTGGAATCAATTGGTCTTTCAGGCAAGAAAAGGAGGAGTGACAGCAATGTGTGTTGCAGAATTGTAAAGCTCACTGTGTGCTGAAGATGCCCTGCAGGAGTTTCCCTGCTGGCCCTTCGTCTGTGGGATTAGAGTCCAAGCGCTGCTCCTCCCTTGTCACAACTCCTCTCCAAACGAGAGAGCGCACCAGAAACTTTGGATTCAAATGCACTTTTAGGAGATAAAGTGAGGAGTGACAGCAATGTTTGTGTCACAGTTTAAAGCTCACTGTGTGCAAAACATGATCAAGCAGGAGATTTTTTTCAAGGCTCTTCTGCTGTTTTAGGCAGGTCTAAAAATTCCTGCTCTACTCTCTCTGTTGCTGCTCAGCAGAGAGCGGGCACAGAGATGGTGGATTCAGCTGGTCTTTCAGGCAAAAAGGGAGGAGTGACAGCAATGTGTGTTGCAGAGTTGCAAAGCTCGCTGTGCGCTGAAGATGATCAGTGGGAACTTTCTGGACTGTCTCTTCTGCTCTTTTAGCATTGGCTAAAGGTTCCTGCTCTACTCTCTCTGCTTCTGCCCAGCAGAGAAAGGGCACAGAGATTTTGGATTCAATTGGACTTTGAGGTAGGAAAGTGCGGAGCGAGAGCAATATATGTGTCACAGTTGCAAAGCTGACTGCGTGCTGAAGATGCCCTGCCGGAGCTTTCACTCCGGGCTCTTCGGCTGTGGGAGCAGAGGCCAAGAGATCGTGTTCACCTGTCACTGCTGCTGTTCAAACGAGAGAGGGCGGGAGAGACCATGGATTCAAACGGATTATTAGGAGATGAAGTGAGGAGTGACAGCAATGTGTGTTTCAGAGTTGCAAAGCTCACTGTGCGCTGAAGATGATCTGCAAGGACTTTCCCTCCCTGCCCTTCGGAACTGGGAGCGGATTCCAAGCGCTCGTGCTCACCTTCCTCTGCTGCTCTTGAAACGAGAGTGGAGACCAGAAACGCTGGATTCAAATGCACTTTTAGGAGCTACAATGAGGAGTGACAACAGTGTGTGTGTCACAGTTGTAAAGCTCAGTGTGTTGAAGAAGCACAAGAGCAGCCTTCAGGCCTGTCTCTTCCACTGCCTTACAGATTGCAGACATTCCTGCTCACTCTGCTGCTCAGCAGAGTGCTGGCAACGGAGTTCTTGGATTGAAATGGTCTTTTAGGAAAAAGAGTGAAGAGTGACAGCAATGTTTGTGTCACAGTTTAAAGCTCACTGTGTGCTAAACATGATCAGGAGGAGCTTTTTTGCAAGGCTCTTCTGCTGTTTTAGCCCAATCTAAACATTCCTTCTCTCTGTTGCTGCTCAGCAGAGAGTGGGCACAGAGATGTTGGAATCATTTGGTCTTTCAGGCAAGATAAGGAGGAGTGACAGCAATGTGTGTTTCAGAATTGTAAAGCTCACTGTGCGCTGAAGATGCCCTGCAGGAGTTTCCCTGCTGGCCCTTCGTCTGTGGGATTAGAGTCCAAGCGCTGCTCCTCCCCTGTCACAACTCCTCTCGAAACGAGAGAGCGCACCAGAAACTTTGGATTCAAATGCACTTTTAGGAGATAAAGTGAGGAGTGACAGCAATGCTTGTGTCACAGTTCAAAGCTCACTGTGTGCAAAACATGATCAAGCAGGAGATTTTTTGCAAGGCTCTTCTGCTGTTTTAGCCCAGGCTAAACATTCCTGCTCTACTCTCTCTGTTGCTGCTCAGCAGAGAGCGGGCACAGAGATGGTGGATTCAGCTGGTCTTTCAGGCAGGAAAAGAAGAGACAGCAATGTGTGTTGCAGAGTTGCAAAGCTCACTGTGTGCTGAAGATGATCAGTGGGAACTTTCTGGACTGTCTCTTCTGCTGTTTCAGCAGAGTCCAAACGTAAGTGCTATATTCTGCTACTGCTCACAAAGAGCAAGCACAGGAGATGTATTATTCAATTGGACTTTCAGGTAGGAAAGTGAGAGGTGACAGCAATATGTGTTTCAGAGTTGTGAATCTCAATGTGTGCTGAAGATGCCCAGCAGTAGTTTCCATGCTGGCCCTTCGGCTGTGAAATTAGAATCCAAGCGCTCGTCCTCCCCTGTCACAACTGCTCTCGAAGCGAGAGAGCGCACCAGAAACGTTGGCTTGAAATGCACTTTTAGGAGATAAAGTGAGGAGTGACAGCAATGTGTGTTTCAGAGTTGCAAAGCTCACTGTGCGCTGAAGATGATCTGCAAGGACTTTCCCTCCCTGCCCTTCGGAACTGGGAGCGGATTCCAAGCGCTCGTGCTCACCTGCCTCTGGTGCACTGGAAACGAGAGTGGAGACCAGAAACGCTGGATTCAAATGCACTTTTAGGAGCTACAATGAGGAGTGACAACAGTGTGTGTGTCAAAGTTGTAAAGCTCAGTGTGTTGAAGAAGCACAAGAGCAGCCTTCAGGCCTGTCTCTTCCACTGCCTTACAGATTGCAGACATCCCTGCTCACTCTGCTGCTCAGCAGAGTGCTGGCAACGGAGTTCTGGGATTGAAATGGTCTTTTAGGAGAAAGAGTGAAGAGTGACACCAATGCTTGTGTCACAGTTTAAAGCTCACTGTGTGCTAAACATGATCAGGAGGAGCTTTTTTGCAAGGCTCTTCTGCTGTTTTAGCCCAGTCTAAACATTCCTGCTCTACTCTCTCTGTTGCTGCTCAGCAGAGAGTGGGCACAGAGATGTTGGAATCAATTGGTCTTTCAGGCAAGAAAAGGAGGAGTGACAGCAATGTGTGTTGCAGAATTGTAAAGCTCACTGTGTGCTGAAGATGCCCTGCAGGAGTTTCCCTGCTGGCCCTTCGTCTGTGGGATTAGAGTCCAAGCGCTGCTCCTCCCTTGTCACAACTCCTCTCCAAACGAGAGACCGCACCAGAAACTTTGGATTCAAATGCACTTTTAGGAGATAAAGTGAGGAGTGACAGCAATGTTTGTGTCACAGTTTAAAGCTCACTGTGTGCAAAACATGATCAAGCAGGAGATTTTTTTCAAGGCTCTTCTGCTGTTTTAGGCAGGTCTAAAAATTCCTGCTCTACTCTCTCTGTTGCTGCTCAGCAGAGAGCGGGCACAGAGATGGTGGATTCAGCTGGTCTTTCAGGCAAAAAGGGAGGAGTGACAGCAATGTGTGTTGCAGAGTTGCAAAGCTCGCTGTGCGCTGAAGATGATCAGTGGGAACTTTCTGGACTGTCTCTTCTGCTCTTTTAGCATTGGCTAAAAGTTCCTGCTCTACTCTCTCTGCTTCTGCCCAGCAGAGAAAGGGCACAGAGATTTTGGATTCAATTGGACTTTGAGGTAGGAAAGTGCGGAGCGAGAGCAATATATGTGTCACAGTTGCAAAGCTGACTGCGTGCTGAAGATGCCCTGCCGGAGCTTTCACTCCGGGCTCTTCGGCTGTGGGAGCAGAGGCCAAGAGATCGTGTTCACCTGCCACTGCTGCTGTTCAAACGAGAGAGGGCGGGAGAGACCATGGATTCAAACGGATTATTAGGAGATGAAGTGAGGAGTGACAGCAATGTGTGTTTCAGAGTTGCAAAGCTCACTGTGCGCTGAAGATGATCTGCAAGGACTTTCCCTCCCTGCCCTTCGGAACTGGGAGCGGATTCCAAGCGCTCGTGCTCACCTTCCTCTGCTGCTCTTGAAACGAGAGTGGAGACCAGAAACGCTGGATTCAAATGCACTTTTAGGAGCTACAATGAGGAGTGACAACAGTGTGTGTGTCACAGTTGTAAAGCTCAGTGTGTGGAAGAAGCACAAGAGCAGCCTTCAGGCCTGTCTCTTCCACTGCCTTACAGATTGCAGACATTCCTGCTCACTCTGCTGCTCAGCAGAGTGCTGGCAACGGAGTTCTTGGATTGAAATGGTCTTTTAGGAGAAAGAGTGAAGAGTGACAGCAATGTTTGTGTCACAGTTTAAAGCTCACTGTGCTAAACATGATCAGGAGGAGCTTTTTTGCAAGGCTCTTCTGCTGTTTTAGCCCAATCTAAACATTCCTTCTCTCTGTTGCTGCTCAGCAGAGAGTGGGCACAGAGATGTTGGAATCAATTGGTCTTCCAGGCAGGAAAAGGAGTTACAGCAATGTGTGTTGCAGAATTGCAAAGCTCACTGTGTGCTGAAGATGCCCTGCAGGAGTTTCCCTGCTGGCCCTTCGTCTGTGGGATTAGAGTCCAAGCGCTGCTCCTCCCCTGTCACAACTCCTCTCGAAACGTGAGAGCGCACCAGAAACTTTGGATTCAAATGCACTTTTAGGAGATAAAGTGAGGAGTGACAGCAATGTTTGTGTCACAGTTTAAAGCTCACTGTGTGCAAAACATGATCAGGAGGAGCTTTTTTGCAAGGCTCTTCTGCTGTTTTAGCCCAGGCTAAACATTCCTGCTCTACTCTCTCTGTTGCTGCTCAGCAGAGAGCGGGCACAGAGATGGTGGATTCAGCTGGTCTTTCAGGCAGGAAAAGAAGAGACAGCAATGTGTGTTGCAGAGTTGCAAAGCTCACTGTGTGCTGAAGATGATCAGTGGGAACTTTCTGGACTGTCTCTTCTGCTGTTTCAGCAGAGTCCAAACGTAAGTGCTATATTCTGCTACTGCTCACAAAGAGCAAGCACAGGAGATGTATTATTCAATTGGACTTTCAGGTAGGAAAGTGAGAGGTGACAGCAATATGTGTTTCAGAGTTGTGAATCTCAATGTGTGCTGAAGATGCCCAGCAGTAGTTTCCATGCTGGCCCTTCGGCTGTGAAATTAGAATCCAAGCGCTCGTCCTCCCCTGTCACAACTGCTCTCGAAGCGAGAGAGCGCACCAGAAACGTTGGCTTGAAATGCACTTTTAGGAGATAAAGTGAGGAGTGACAGCAATGTGTGTTTCAGAGTTGCAAAGCTCACTGTGCGCTGAAGATGATCTGCAAGGACTTTCCCTCCCTGCCCTTCGGAACTGGGAGCGGATTCCAAGCGCTCGTGCTCACCTGCCTCTGGTGCACTGGAAACGAGAGTGGAGACCAGAAACGCTGGATTCAAATGCACTTTTAGGAGCTACAATGAGGAGTGACAACAGTGTGTGTGTCAAAGTTGTAAAGCTCAGTGTGTTGAAGAAGCACAAGAGCAGCCTTCAGGCCTGTCTCTTCCACTGCCTTACAGATTGCAGACATCCCTGCTCACTCTGCTGCTCAGCAGAGTGCTGGCAACGGAGTTCTGGGATTGAAATGGTCTTTTAGGAGAAAGAGTGAAGAGTGACAGCAATGTTTGTGTCACAGTTTAAAGCTCACTGTGTGCTAAACATGATCAGGAGGAGCTTTTTTGCAAGGCTCTTCTGCTGTTTTAGCCCAGTCTAAACATTCCTGCTCTACTCTCTCTGTTGCTGCTCAGCAGAGAGTGGGCACAGAGATGTTGGAATCATTTGGTCTTTCAGGCAAGATAAGGAGGAGTGACAGCAATGTGTGTTTCAGAATTGTAAAGCTCACTGTGCGCTGAAGATGCCCTGCAGGAGTTTCCCTGCTGGCCCTTCGTCTGTGGGATTAGAGTCCAAGCGCTGCTCCTCCCCTGTCACAACTCCTCTCGAAACGAGAGAGCGCACCAGAAACTTTGGATTCAAATGCACTTTTAGGAGATAAAGTGAGGAGTGACAGCAATGCTTGTGTCACAGTTTAAAGCTCACTGTGTGCAAAACATGATCAAGCAGGATATTTTTTGCAAGGCTCTTCTGCTGTTTTAGCCCAGGCTAAACATTCCTGCTCTACTCTCTCTGTTGCTGCTCAGCAGAGAGCGGGCACAGAGATGGTGGATTCAGCTGGTCTTTCAGGCAGGAAAAGAAGAGACAGCAATGTGTGTTGCAGAGTTGCAAAGCTCACTGTGTGCTGAAGATGATCAGTGGGAACTTTCTGGACTGTCTCTTCTGCTGTTTCAGCAGAGTCCAAACGTAAGTGCTATATTCTGCTACTGCTCACAAAGAGCAAGCACAGGAGATGTATTATTCAATTGGACTTTCAGGTAGGAAAGTGAGAGGTGACAGCAATATGTGTTTCAGAGTTGTGAATCTCAATGTGTGCTGAAGATGCCCAGCAGTAGTTTCCATGCTGGCCCTTCGGCTGTGAAATTAGAATCCAAGCGCTCGTCCTCCCCTGTCACAACTGCTCTCGAAGCGAGAGAGCGCACCAGAAACGTTGGCTTGAAATGCACTTTTAGGAGATAAAGTGAGGAGTGACAGCAATGTGTGTTTCAGAGTTGCAAAGCTCACTGTGCGCTGAAGATGATCTGCAAGGACTTTCCCTCCCTGCCCTTCGGAACTGGGAGCGGATTCCAAGCGCTCGTGCTCACCTGCCTCTGGTGCACTGGAAACGAGAGTGGAGACCAGAAACGCTGGATTCAAATGCACTTTTAGGAGCTACAATGAGGAGTGACAACAGTGTGTGTGTCACAGTTGTAAAGCTCAGTGTGTTGAAGAAGCACAAGAGCAGCCTTCAGGCCTGTCTCTTCCACTGCCTTACAGATTGCAGACATCCCTGCTCACTCTGCTGCTCAGCAGAGTGCTGGCAACGGAGTTCTGGGATTGAAATGGTCTTTTAGGAGAAAGAGTGAAGAGTGACAGCAATGTTTGTGTCACAGTTTAAAGCTCACTGTGTGCTAAACATGATCAGGAGGAGCTTTTTTGCAAGGCTCTTCTGCTGTTTTAGCCCAGTCTAAACATTCCTGCTCTACTCTCTCTGTTGCTGCTCAGCAGAGAGTGGGCACAGAGATGTTGGAATCATTTGGTCTTTCAGGCAAGATAAGGAGGAGTGACAGCAATGTGTGTTTCAGAATTGTAAAGCTCACTGTGCGCTGAAGATGCCCTGCAGGAGTTTCCCTGCTGGCCCTTCGTCTGTGGGATTAGAGTCCAAGCGCTGCTCCTCCCCTGTCACAACTCCTCTCGAAACGAGAGAGCGCACCAGAAACTTTGGATTCAAATGCACTTTTAGGAGATAAAGTGAGGAGTGACAGCAATGCTTGTGTCACAGTTTAAAGCTCACTGTGTGCAAAACATGATCAAGCAGGAGATTTTTTGCAAGGCTCTTCTGCTGTTTTAGCCCAGGCTAAACATTCCTGCTCTACTCTCTCTGTTGCTGCTCAGCAGAGAGCGGGCACAGAGATGGTGGATTCAGCTGGTCTTTCAGGCAGGAAAAGAAGAGACAGCAATGTGTGTTGCAGAGTTGCAAAGCTCACTGTGTGCTGAAGATGATCAGTGGGAACTTTCTGGACTGTCTCTTCTGCTGTTTCAGCAGAGTCCAAACGTAAGTGCTATATTCTGCTACTGCTCACAAAGAGCAAGCACAGGAGATGTATTATTCAATTGGACTTTCAGGTAGGAAAGTGAGAGGTGACAGCAATATGTGTTTCAGAGTTGTGAATCTCAATGTGTGCTGAAGATGCCCAGCAGTAGTTTCCATGCTGGCCCTTCGGCTGTGAAATTAGAATCCAAGCGCTCGTCCTCCCCTGTCACAACTGCTCTCGAAGCGAGAGAGCGCACCAGAAACGTTGGCTTGAAATGCACTTTTAGGAGATAAAGTGAGGAGTGACAGCAATGTGTGTTTCAGAGTTGCAAAGCTCACTGTGCGCTGAAGATGATCTGCAAGGACTTTCCCTCCCTGCCCTTCGGAACTGGGAGCGGATTCCAAGCGCTCGTGCTCACCTGCCTCTGCTGCACTGGAAACGAGAGTGGAGACCAGAAACGCTGGATTCAAATGCACTTTTAGGAGCTACAATGAGGAGTGACAACAGTGTGTGTGTCACAGTTGTAAAGCTCAGTGTGTTGAAGAAGCACAAGAGCAGCCTTCAGGCCTGTCTCTTCCACTGCCTTACAGATTGCAGACATCCCTGCTCACTCTGCTGCTCAGCAGAGTGCTGGCAACGGAGTTCTGGGATTGAAATGGTCTTTTAGGAGAAAGAGTGAAGAGTGACAGCAATGTTTGTGTCACAGTTTAAAGCTCACTGTGTGCTAAACATGATCAGGAGGAGCTTTTTTGCAAGGCTCTTCTGCTGTTTTAGCCCAGTCTAAACATTCCTGCTCTACTCTCTCTGTTGCTGCTCAGCAGAGAGTGGGCACAGAGATGTTGGAATCATTTGGTCTTTCAGGCAAGAAAAGGAGGAGTGACAGCAATGTGTGTTTCAGAATTGTAAAGCTCACTGTGCGCTGAAGATGCCCTGCAGGAGTTTCCCTGCTGGCCCTTCGTCTGTGGGATTAGAGTCCAAGCGCTGCTCCTCCCCTGTCACAACTCCTCTCGAAACGAGAGAGCGCACCAGAAACTTTGGATTCAAATGCACTTTTAGGAGATAAAGTGAGGAGTGACAGCAATGCTTGTGTCACAGTTTAAAGCTCACTGTGTGCAAAACATGATCAAGCAGGAGATTTTTTGCAAGGCTCTTCTGCTGTTTTAGCCCAGGCTAAACATTCCTGCTCTACTCTCTCTGTTGCTGCTCAGCAGAGAGCGGGCACAGAGATGGTGGATTCAGCTGGTCTTTCAGGCAGGAAAAGAAGAGACAGCAATGTGTGTTGCAGAGTTGCAAAGCTCACTGTGTGCTGAAGATGATCAGTGGGAACTTTCTGGACTGTCTCTTCTGCTGTTTCAGCAGAGTCCAAACGTAAGTGCTATATTCTGCTACTGCTCACAAAGAGCAAGCACAGGAGATGTATTATTCAATTGGACTTTCAGGTAGGAAAGTGAGAGGTGACAGCAATAAGTGTTTCAGAGTTGCGAATCTCAATGTGTGCTGAAGATGCCCAGCAGTAGTTTCCATGCTGGCCCTTCAGCTGTGAAATTAGAATCCAAGCGCTCGTCCTCCCCTGTCACAACTGCTCTCGAAGCGAGAGAGCGCACCAGAAACGTTGGCTTGAAATGCACTTTTAGGAGATAAAGTGAGGAGTGACAGCAATGTGTGTTTCAGAGTTGCAAAGCTCACTGTGCGCTGAAGATGATCTGCAAGGACTTTCCCTCCCTGCCCTTCGGAACTGGGAGCGGATTCCAAGCGCTCGTGCTCACCTGCCTCTGCTGCACTGGAAACGAGAGTGGAGACCAGAAACGCTGGATTCAAATGCACTTTTAGGAGCTACAATGAGGAGTGACAACAGTGTGTGTGTCACAGTTGTAAAGCTCAGTGTGTTGAAGAAGCACAAGAGCAGCCTTCAGGCCTGTCTCTTCCACTGCCTTACAGATTGCAGACATCCCTGCTCACTCTGCTGATCAGCAGAGTGCTGACAACGGAGTTCTTGGATTGAAATGGTCTTTTAGGAGAAAGAGTGAAGAGTGACAGCAATGTTTGTGTCACAGTTTAAAGCTCACTGTGTGCTAAACATGATCAGGAGGAGCTTTTTTGCAAGGCTCTTCTGCTGTTTTAGCCCAGTCTAAACATTCCTGCTCTACTCTCTCTGTTGCTGCTCAGCAGAGAGTGGGCACAGAGATGTTGGAATCAATTGGACTTTCAGGCAAGAAAAGGAGGAGTGACAGCAATGTGTGTTGCAGAATTGTAAAGCTCACTGTGTGCTGAAGATGCCCTGCAGGAGTTTCCCTGCTGGCCCTTCGTCTGTGGGATTAGAGTCCAAGCGCTGCTCCTCCCCTGTCACAACTCCTCTCGAAACGAGAGAGCGCACCAGAAACTTTGGATTCAAATGCACTTTTAGGAGATAAAGTGAGGAGTGACAGCAATGTTTGTGTCACAGTTTAAAGCTCACTGTGTGCAAAACATGATCAAGCAGGAGATTTTTTGCAAGGCTCTTCTGCTGTTTTAGGCAGGTCTAAAAATTCCTGCTCTACTCTCTCTGTTGCTGCTCAGCAGAGAGCGGGCACAGAGTTGGTGGATTCAGCTGGTCTTTCAGGCAAAAAGGGAGGAGTGACAGCAATGTGTGTTGCAGTGTTGCAAAGCTCGCTGTGCGCTGAAGATGATCAGTGGGAACTTTCTGGACTGTCTCTTCAGCTCTTTTAGCATTGGCTAAAGGTTCCTGCTCTACTCTGCTTCTGCCCAGCAGAGAAAGGGCACAGAGATTTTGGATTCAATTGGACTTTGAGGTAGGAAAGTGCGGAGCGAGAGCAATATATGTGTCACAGTTGCAAAGCTGACTGCGTGCTGAAGATGCCCTGCCGGAGCTTTCACTCCGGGCTCTTCGGCTGTGGGAGCAGAGGCCAAGAGATCGTGTTCACCTGTCACTGCTGCTGTTCAAACGAGAGAGGGCGGGAGAGTCCATGGATTCAAACGGATTATTAGGAGATGAAGTGAGGAGTGACAGCAATGTGTGTTTCAGAGTTGCAAAGCTCACTGTGCGCTGAAGATGATCTGCAAGGACTTTCCCTCCCTGCCCTTCGGAACTGGGAGCGGATTCCAAGCGCTCGTGCTCACCTTCCTCTGCTGCTCTTGAAACGAGAGTGGAGACCAGAAACGCTGGATTCAAATGCACTTTTAGGAGCTACAATGAGGAGTGACAACAGTGTGTGTGTCACAGTTGTAAAGCTCAGTGTGTTGAAGAAGCACAAGAGCAGCCTTCAGGCCTGTCTCTTCCACTGCCTTACAGATTGCAGACATTCCTGCTCACTCTGCTGCTCAGCAGAGTGCTGGCAACGGAGTTCTTGGATTGAAAAGGTCTTTTAGGAGAAAGAGTGAAGAGTGACAGCAATGTTTGTGTCACAGTTTAAAGCTCACTGTGTGCTAAACATGATCAGGAGGAGCTTTTTTGCAAGGCTCTTCTGTTTTAGCCCAGTCTAAACATTCCTGCTCTACTCTCTCTGTTGCTGCTCAGCAGAGAGTGGGCACAGAGATGTTGGAATCAATAGGTCTTCCAGGCAGGAAAAGGAGGAGTTACAGCAATGTGTTTTGCAGAGTTGCAAAGCTCACTGTGTGCTGAAGATGCCCTGCAGGAGTTTCCCTGCTGGCCCTTCGCCTGTGGGATTAGAGTCCAAGCGCTGCTCCTCCCCTGTCACAACTCCTCTCCAAACGAGAGAGCGTACCAGAAACTTTGGATTCAAATGAACTTTTAGGAGATAAAGTGAGGAGTGACATCAATGTTTGTGTCACAGTTTAAAGCTCACTGTGTGCAAAACATGATCAAGCAGGAGATTTTTTGCAAGGCTCTTCTGCTGTTTTAGCCCAGGCTAAACATTCCTGCTCTACTCTCTCTGTTGCTGCTCAGCAGAGAGCGGGCACAGAGGTGTTGGAATCAATTGGTCTTTCAGGCAGGAAAAGAAGTGACAGCAATGTGTGTTGCAGAGTTGCAAAGCTCGCTGTTCGCTGAAGATGATCAGTGGGAACTTTCTGGACTGTCTCTTCTGCTGTTTCTTCAGAGTCCAAACGTAAGTGCTATATTCTGCTACTGCTCACAAAGAGCAAGCACAGGAGATGTAGGATTCAATTGGACTTTCAGGTAGGAAAGTGAGAGGTGACAGCTATTTGTGTTTCAGAGTTGCGAAGCTCACTGGGTGCTGAAGATGCCCTGCAGGAGTTTCCATGCTGGCAATTCGTCTGTGAAATTAGAGTCCAAAAGCTCGTCCTCCCCTGCGACATCTGCTCTCGAAACGAGAGAGCGCACCATAAACTTTGCATTCAAATTCACTTTTAGGAGATAAAGTGAGGAGTGACAGCAATGTTTGTGTCACAGTTTAAAGCTCACTGTGTGCTAAACATGATCAGGAGGAGCTTTTTTGCAAGGCTCTTCTGCTGTTTTAGCCCAATCTAAACATTCCTTCTCTCCGTTGCTGCTCAGCAGAGAGTGGGCACAGAGATGTTGGAATCAATAGGTCTTCCAGGCAGGAAAAGGAGTTACAGCAATGTGTGTTGCAGAATTGCAAAGCTCACTGTGTGCTGAAGATGCCCTGCAGGAGTTTCCCTGCTGGCCCTTCCTCTGTGGGATTAGAGTCCAAGCGCTGCTCCTCCCCTGTCACAACTCCTCTCGAAACGTGAGAGCGCACCAGAAACTTTGGATTCAAATGCACTTTTAGGAGATAAAGTGAGGAGTGACAGCAATGCTTGTGTCACAGTTTAAAGCTCACTGTGTGCAAAACATGATCAAGCAGGAGATTTTTTGCAAGGCTCTTCTGCTGTTTTAGCCCAGGCTAAACATTCCTGCTCTACTCTCTCTGTTGCTGCTCAGCAGAGAGCGGGCACAGAGGTGTTGGAATCAATAGGTCTTCCAGGCAGGAAAAGGAGGAGTGACAGCAATGTGTTTTGCAGAGTTGCAAAGCTCACTGTGTGCTGAAGATGCCCTGCAGGAGTTTCCCTGCTGGCCCTTCGTCTGTGGGATTAGAGTCCAAGCGCTGCTCCTCCCCTGTCACAACTCCTCTCGAAACGTGAGAGCGCACCAGAAACTTTGGATTCAAATGCACTTTTAGGAGATAAAGTGAGGAGTGACAGCAATGTTTGTGTCACAGTTTAAAGCTCACTGTGTGCAAAACATGATCAAGCAGGAGATTTTTTGCAAGGCTCTTCAGCTGTTTTAGCCCAGGCTAAACATTCCTGCTCTACTCTCTCTGTTGCTGCTCAGCAGAGAGCGGGCACAGAGGTGTTGGAATCAATTGGTCTTTCAGGCAGGAAAAGAAGAGACAGCAATGTGTGTTGCAGAGTTGCAAAGCTCACTGTGTGCTGAAGATGATCAGTGGGAACTTTCTGGACTGTCTCTTCTGCTGTTTCAGCAGAGTCCAAACGTAAGTGCTATATTCTGCTACTGCTCACAAAGAGCAAGCACAGGAGATGTATTATTCAATTGGACTTTCAGGTAGGAAAGTGAGAGGTGACAGCAATATGTGTTTCAGAGTTGTGAATCTCAATGTGTGCTGAAGATGCCCAGCAGTAGTTTCCATGCTGGCCCTTCGGCTGTGAAATTAGAATCCAAGCGCTCGTCCTCCCCTGTCACAACTGCTCTCGAAGCGAGAGAGCGCACCAGAAACGTTGGCTTGAAATGCACTTTTAGGAGATAAAGTGAGGAGTGACAGCAATGTGTGTTTCAGAGTTGCAAAGCTCACTGTGCGCTGAAGATGATCTGCAAGGACTTTCCCTCCCTGCCCTTCGGAACTGGGAGCGGATTCCAAGCGCTCGTGCTCACCTGCCTCTGCTGCACTGGAAACGAGAGTGGAGACCAGAAACGCTGGATTCAAATGCACTTTTAGGAGCTACAATGAGGAGTGACAACAGTGTGTGTGTCAAAGTTGTAAAGCTCAGTGTGTTGAAGAAGCACAAGAGCAGCCTTCAGGCCTGTCTCTTCCACTGCCTTACAGATTGCAGACATCCCTGCTCACTCTGCTGCTCAGCAGAGTGCTGGCAACGGAGTTCTGGGATTGAAATGGTCTTTTAGGAGAAAGAGTGAAGAGTGACAGCAATGTTTGTGTCACAGTTTAAAGCTCACTGTGTGCTAAACATGATCAGGAGGAGCTTTTTTGCAAGGCTCTTCTGCTGTTTTAGCCCAGTCTAAACATTCCTGCTCTACTCTCTCTGTTGCTGCTCAGCAGAGAGTGGGCACAGAGATGTTGGAATCAATTGGTCTTTCAGGCAAGAAAAGGAGGAGTGACAGCAATGTGTGTTTCTGAATTGTAAAGCTCACTGTGCGCTGAAGATGCCCTGCAGGAGTTTCCCTGCTGGCCCTTCGTCTGTGGGATTAGAGTCCAAGCGCTGCTCCTCCCCTGTCACAACTCCTCTCGAAACGTGAGAGCGCACCAGAAACTTTGGATTCAAATGCACTTTTAGGGGATAAAGTGAGGAGTGACAGCAATGTTTGTGTCACAGTTTAAAGCTCACTGTGTGCAAAACATGATCAAGCAGGAGATTTTTTGCAAGGCTCTTCAGCTGTTTTAGCCCAGGCTAAACATTCCTGCTCTACTCTCTCTGTTGCTGCTCAGCAGAGAGCGGGCACAGAGGTGTTGGAATCAATTGGTCTTTCAGGCAGGAAAAGAAGAGACAGCAATGTGTGTTGCAGAGTTGCAAAGCTCACTGTGTGCTGAAGATGATCAGTGGGAACTTTCTGGACTGTCTCTTCTGCTGTTTCAGCAGAGTCCAAACGTAAGTGCTATATTCTGCTACTGCTCACAAAGAGCAAGCACAGGAGATGTATTATTCAATTGGACTTTCAGGTAGGAAAGTGAGAGGTGACAGCAATATGTGTTTCAGAGTTGTGAATCTCAATGTGTGCTGAAGATGCCCAGCAGTAGTTTCCATGCTGGCCCTTCGGCTGTGAAATTAGAATCCAAGCGCTCGTCCTCCCCTGTCACAACTGCTCTCGAAGCGAGAGAGCGCACCAGAAACGTTGGCTTGAAATGCACTTTTAGGAGATAAAGTGAGGAGTGACAGCAATGTGTGTTTCAGAGTTGCAAAGCTCACTGTGCGCTGAAGATGATCTGCAAGGACTTTCCCTCCCTGCCCTTCGGAACTGGGAGCGGATTCCAAGCGCTCGTGCTCACCTGCCTCTGCTGCACTGGAAACGAGAGTGGAGACCAGAAACGCTGGATTCAAATGCACTTTTAGGAGCTACAATGAGGAGTGACAACAGTGTGTGTGTCAAAGTTGTAAAGCTCAGTGTGTTGAAGAAGCACAAGAGCAGCCTTCAGGCCTGTCTCTTCCACTGCCTTACAGATTGCAGACATCCCTGCTCACTCTGCTGCTCAGCAGAGTGCTGGCAACGGAGTTCTGGGATTGAAATGGTCTTTTAGGAGAAAGAGTGAAGAGTGACAGCAATGTTTGTGTCACAGTTTAAAGCTCACTGTGTGCTAAACATGATCAGGAGGAGCTTTTTTGCAAGGCTCTTCTGCTGTTTTAGCCCAGTCTAAACATTCCTGCTCTACTCTCTCTGTTGCTGCTCAGCAGAGAGTGGGCACAGAGATGTTGGAATCAATTGGTCTTTCAGGCAAGAAAAGGAGGAGTGACAGCAATGTGTGTTTCTGAATTGTAAAGCTCACTGTGCGCTGAAGATGCCCTGCAGGAGTTTCCCTGCTGGCCCTTCGTCTGTGGGATTAGAGTCCAAGCGCTGCTCCTCCCCTGTCACAACTCCTCTCGAAACGAGAGAGCGCACCAGAAACTTTGGATTCAAATGCACTTTTAGGAGATAAAGTGAGGAGTGACAGCAATGTTTGTGTCACAGTTTAAAGCTCACTGTGTGCAAAACATGATCAAGCAGGAGATTTTTTGCAAGGCTCTTCTGCTGTTTTAGCCCAGGCTAAACATTCCTGCTCTACTCTCTCTGTTGCTGCTCAGCAGAGAGCGGGCACAGAGGTGTTGGAATCAATTGGTCTTTCAGGCAGGAAAAGAAGAGACAGCAATGTGTGTTGCAGAGTTGCAAAGCTCACTGTGTGCTGAAGATGATCAGTGGGAACTTTCTGGACTGTCTCTTCTGCTGTTTCAGCAGAGTCCAAACGTAAGTGCTATATTCTGCTACTGCTCACAAAGAGCAAGCACAGGAGATGTATTATTCAATTGGGCTTTCAGGTAGGAAAGTGAGAGGTGACAGCAATATGTGTTTCAGAGTTGCGAATCTCAATGTGTGCTGAAGATGCCCAGCAGTAGTTTCCATGCTGGCCCTTCGGCTGTGAAATTAGAATCCAAGCGCTCGTCCTCCCCTGTCACAACTGCTCTCGAAGCGAGAGAGCGCACCAGAAACGTTGGCTTGAAATGCACTTTTAGGAGATAAAGTGAGGAGTGACAGCAATGTGTGTTTCAGAGTTGCAAAGCTCACTGTGCGCTGAAGATGATCTGCAAGGACTTTCCCTCCCTGCCCTTCGGAACTGGGAGCGGATTCCAAGCGCTCGTGCTCACCTGCCTCTGCTGCACTGGAAACGAGAGTGGAGACCAGAAACGCTGGATTCAAATGCACTTTTAGGAGCTACAATGAGGAGTGACAACAGTGTGTGTGTCACAGTTGTAAAGCTCAGTGTGTTGAAGAAGCACAAGAGCAGCCTTCAGGCCTGTCTCTTCCACTGCCTTACAGATTGCAGACATTCCTGCTCACTCTGCTGATCAGCAGAGTGCTGGCAACGGAGTTCTTGGATTGAAATGGTCTTTTAGGAGAAAGAGTGAAGAGTGACAGCAATGTTTGTGTCACAGTTTAAAGCTCACTGTGTGCTAAACATGATCAGGAGGAGCTTTTTTGCAAGGCTCTTCTGCTGTTTTAGCCCAGTCTAAACATTCCTGCTCTACTCTCTCTGTTGCTGCTCAGCAGAGAGTGGGCACAGAGATGTTGGAATCAATTGGACTTTCAGGCAAGAAAAGGAGGAGTGACAGCAATGTGTGTTGCAGAATTGTAAAGCTCACTGTGTGCTGAAGATGCCCTGCAGGAGTTTCCCTGCTGCCCCTTCGGCTGTGGGATTAGAGTCCAAGCGCTGCTCCTCCCCTGTCACAACTCCTCTCGAAACGAGAGAGCGCACCAGAAACTTTGGATTCAAATGCACTTTTAGGAGATAAAGTGAGGAGTGACAGCAATGTTTGTGTCACAGTTTAAAGATCTCTGTGTGCAAAACATGATCAAGCAGGAGATTTTTTGCAAGGCTCTTCTGCTGTTTTAGGCAGGTCTAAAAATTCCTGCTCTACTCTCTCTGTTGCTGCTCAGCAGAGAGCGGGCACAGAGATGGTGGATTCAGCTGGTCTTTCAGGCAAAAAGGGAGGAGTGACAGCAATGTGTGTTGCAGAGTTGCAAAGCTCGCTGTGCGCTGAAGATGATCAGTGGGAACTTTCTGGACTGTCTCTTCTGCTCTTTTAGCATTGGATAAAGGTTCCTGCTCTACTCTCTCTGCTTCTGCCCAGCAGAGAAAGGGCACAGAGATTTTGGATTCAATTGGACTTTGAGGTAGGAAAGTGCGGAGCGAGAGCAATATATGTGTCACAGTTGCAAAGCTGACTGCGTGCTGAAGATGCCCTGCCGGAGCTTTCACTCCGGGCTCTTCGGCTGTGGGAGCAGAGGCCAAGAGATCGTGTTCACCTGTCACTGCTGCTGTTCAAACGAGAGAGGGCGGGAGAGACCATGGATTCAAACGGATTATTAGGAGATGAAGTGAGGAGTGACAGCAATGTGTGTTTCAGAGTTGCAAAGCTCACTGTGCGCTGAAGATGATCTGCAAGGACTTTCCCTCCCTGCCCTTCGGAACTGGGAGCGGATTCCAAGCGCTCGTGCTCACCTTCCTCTGCTGCTCTTGAAACGAGAGTGGAGACCAGAAACGCTGGATTCAAATGCACTTTTAGGAGCTACAATGAGGAGTGACAACAGTGTGTGTGTCACAGTTGTAAAGCTCAGTGTGTGGAAGAAGCACAAGAGCAGCCTTCAGGCCTGTCTCTTCCACTGCCTTACAGATTGCAGACATTCCTGCTCACTCTGCTGCTCAGCAGAGTGCTGGCAACGGAGTTCTTGGATTGAAATGGTCTTTTAGGAGAAAGAGTGAAGAGTGACAGCAATGTTTGTGTCACAGTTTAAAGCTCACTGTGTGCTAAACATGATCAGGAGGAGCTTTTTTGCAAGGCTCTTCTGCTGTTTTAGCCCAATCTAAACATTCCTTCTCTCTGTTGCTGCTCAGCAGAGAGTGGGCACAGAGATGTTGGAATCAATTGGTCTTCCAGGCAGGAAAAGGAGTTACAGCAATGTGTGTTGCAGAATTGCAAAGCTCACTGTGTGCTGAAGATGCCCTGCAGGAGTTTCCCTGCTGGCCCTTCGTCTGTGGGATTAGAGTCCAAGCGCTGCACCTCCCCTGTCACAACTCCTCTCGAAACGTGAGAGCGCACCAGAAACTTTGGATTCAAATGCACTTTTAGGAGATAAAGTGAGGAGTGACAGCAATGTTTGTGTCACAGTTTAAAGCTCACTGTGTGCAAAACATGATCAAGCAGGAGATTTTTTGCAAGGCTCTTCTGCTGTTTTAGCCCAGGCTAAACATTCCTGCTCTACTCTCTCTGTTGCTGCTCAGCAGAGAGCGGGCACAGAGGTGTTGGAATCAATTGGTCTTTCAGGCAGGAAAAGAAGAGACAGCAATGTGTGTTGCAGAGTTGCAAAGCTCACTGTGTGCTGAAGATGATCAGTGGGAACTTTCTGGACTGTCTCTTCTGCTGTTTCAGCAGAGTCCAAACGTAAGTGCTATATTCTGCTACTGCTCACAAAGAGCAAGCACAGGAGATGTATTATTCAATTGGACTTTCAGGTAGGAAAGTGAGAGGTGACAGCAATATGTGTTTCAGAGTTGGGAATCTCAATGTGTGCTGAAGATGCCCAGCAGTAGTTTCCATGCTGGCCCTTCGGCTGTGAAATTAGAATCCAATTGCTCGTCCTCCCCTGTCACAACTGCTCTCGAAGCGAGAGAGCGCACCAGAAACGTTGGCTTGAAATGCACTTTTAGGAGATAAAGTGAGGAGTGACAGCAATGTGTGTTTCAGAGTTGCAAAGCTCACTGTGCGCTGAAGATGATCTGCAAGGACTTTCCCTCCCTGCCCTTCGGAACTGGGAGCGGATTCCAAGCGCTCATGCTCACCTTCCTCTGCTGCTCTTGAAACGAGAGTGGAGACCAGAAACGCTGGATTCAAATGCACTTTTAGGAGCTACAATGAGGAGTGACAACAGTGTGTGTGTCACAGTTGTAAAGCTCAGTGTGTGGAAGAAGCACAAGAGCAGCCTTCAGGCCTGTCTCTTCCACTGCCTTACAGATTGCAGACATCCCTGCTCACTCTGCTGCTCAGCAGAGTGCTGGCAACGGAGTTCTGGGATTGAAATGGTCTTTTAGGAGAAAGAGTGAAGAGTGACACCAATGTTTGTGTCACAGTTTAAAGCTCACTGTGTGCTAAACATGATCAGGAGGAGCTTTTTTGCAAGGCTCTTCTGCTGTTTTAGCCCAGTCTAAACATTCCTGCTCTACTCTCTCTGTTGCTGCTCAGCAGAGAGTGGGCACAGAGATGTTGGAATCAATTGGTCTTTCAGGCAAGAAAAGGAGGAGTGACAGCAATGTGTGTTTCTGAATTGTAAAGCTCACTGTGCGCTGAAGATGCCCTGCAGGAGTTTCCCTGCTGGCCCTTCGTCTGTGGGATTAGAGTCCAAGCGCTGCTCCTCCCGTCACAACTCCTCTCGAAACGAGAGAGCGCACCAGAAACTTTGGATTCAAATGCACTTTTAGGAGATAAAGTGAGGAGTGACAGCAATGTTTGTGTCACAGTTTAAAGCTCACTGTGTGCAAAACATGATCAAGCAGGAGATTTTTTGCAAGGCTCTTCTGCTGTTTTAGGCAGGTCTAAACATTCCTGCTCTACTCTCTCTGTTGCTGCTCAGCAGAGAGCGGGCACAGAGGTGTTGGAATCAATTGGTCTTTCAGGCAGGAAAAGAAGTGACAGCAATGTGTGTTGCAGAGTTGCAAAGCTCACTGTGTGCTGAAGATGATCAGTGGGAACTTTCTGGACTGTCTCTTCTGCTGTTTCAGCAGAGTCCAAACGTAAGTGCTATATTCTGCTACTGCTCACAAAGAGCAAGCACAGGAGATGTATTATTCAATTGGACTTTCAGGTAGTAAAGTGAGAGGTGACAGCAATATGTGTTTCAGAGTTGCGAATCTCAATGTGTGCTGAAGATGCCCAGCAGTAGTTTCCATGCTGGCCCTTCGGCTGTGAAATTAGAATCCAAGCGCTCGTCCTCCCCTGTCACAACTGCTCTCGAAGCGAGAGAGCGCACCAGAAACGTTGGCTTGAAATGCACTTTTAGGAGATAAAGTGAGGAGTGACAGCAATGTGTGTTTCAGAGTTGCAAAGCTCACTGTGCGCTGAAGATGATCTGCAAGGACTTTCCCTCCCTGCCCTTCGGAACTGGGAGCGGATTCCAAGCGCTCGTGCTCACCTGCCTCTGCTGCACTGGAAACGAGAGTGGAGACCAGAAACGCTGGATTCAAATGCACTTTTAGGAGCTACAATGAGGAGTGACAACAGTGTGTGTGTCACAGTTGTAAAGCTCAGTGTGTTGAAGAAGCACAAGAGCAGCCTTCAGGCCTGTCTCTTCCACTGCCTTACAGATTGCAGACATTCCTGCTCACTCTGCTGATCAGCAGAGTGCTGGCAACGGAGTTCTTGGATTGAAATGGTCTTTTAGGAGAAAGAGTGAAGAGTGACAGCAATGTTTGTGTCACAGTTTAAAGCTCACTGTGTGCTAAACATGATCAGGAGGAGCTTTTTTGCAAGGCTCTTCTGCTGTTTTAGCCCAGTCTAAACATTCCTGCTCTACTCTCTCTGTTGCTGCTCAGCAGAGAGTGGGCACAGTGATGTTGGAATCAATTGGACTTTCAGGCAAGAAAAGGAGGAGTGACAGCAATGTGTGTTTCAGAATTGTAAAGCTCACTGTGTGCTGAAGATGCCCTGCAGGAGTTTCCCTGCTGGCCCTTCGTCTGTGGGATTAGAGTCCAAGCGCTGCTCCTCCCCTGTCACAACTCCTCTCGAAACGAGAGAGCGCACCAGAAACTTTGGATTCAAATGCACTTTTAGGAGATAAAGTGAGGAGTGACAGCAATGTTTGTGTCACAGTTTAAAGCTCACTGTGTGCAAAACATGATCAAGCAGGAGATTTTTTTCAAGGCTCTTCTGCTGTTTTAGGCAGGTCTAAAAATTCCTGCTCTACTCTCTCTGTTGCTGCTCAGCAGAGAAAGGGCACAGAGATTTTGGATTCAATTGGACTTTGAGGTAGGAAAGTGCGGAGCGAGAGCAATATATGTGTCACAGTTGCAAAGCTGACTGCGTGCTGAAGATGCCCTGCCGGAGCTTTCACTCCGGGCTCTTCGGCTGTGGGAGCAGAGGCCAAGAGATCGTGTTCACCTGTCACTGCTGCTGTTCAAACGAGAGAGGGCGGGAGAGACCATGGATTCAAACGGATTATTAGGAGATGAAGTGAGGAGTGACAGCAATGTGTGTTTCAGAGTTGCAAAGCTCACTGTGCGCTGAAGATGATCTGCAAGGACTTTCCCTCCCTGCCCTTCGGAACTGGGAGCGGATTCCAAGCGCTCGTGCTCACCTTCCTCTGCTGCTCTTGAAACGAGAGTGGAGACCAGAAACGCTGGATTCAAATGCACTTTTAGGAGCTACAATGAGGAGTGACAACAGTGTGTGTGTCAAAGTTGTAAAGCTCAGTGTGTTGAAGAAGCACAAGAGCAGCCTTCAGGCCTGTCTCTTCCACTGCCTTACAGATTGCAGACATTCCTGCTCACTCTGCTGCTCAGCAGAGTGCTGGCAACGGAGTTCTTGGATTGAAATGGTCTTTTAGGAGAAAGAGTGAAGAGTGACAGCAATGTTTGTGTCACAGTTTAAAGCTCACTGTGTGCTAAACATGATCAGGAGGAGCTTTTTTGCAAGGCTCTTCTGCTGTTTTAGCCCAGTCTAAACATTCCTGCTCTACTCTCTCTGTTGCTGCTCAGCAGAGAGTGGGCACAGTGATGTTGGAATCAATTGGACTTTCAGGCAAGAAAAGGAGGAGTGACAGCAATGTGTGTTGCAGAATTGTAAAGCTCACTGTGTGCTGAAGATGCCCTGCAGGAGTTTCCCTGCTGGCCCTTCGTCTGTGGGATTAGAGTCCAAGCGCTGTCCTCCCCTGTCACAACTCCTCTCGAAACGAGAGAGCGCACCAGAAACTTTGGATTCAAATGCACTTTTAGGAGATAAAGTGAGGAGTGACAGCAATGTTTGTGTCACAGTTTAAAGCTCACTGTGTGCAAAACATGATCAAGCAGGAGATTTTTTTCAAGGCTCTTCTGCTGTTTTAGGCAGGTCTAAAAATTCCTGCTCTACTCTCTCTGTTGCTGCTCAGCAGAGAGCGGGCACAGAGATGGTGAATTCAGCTGGTCTTTCAGGCAAAAAGGGAGGAGTGACAGCAATGTGTGTTGCAGAGTTGCAAAGCTCGCTGTGCGCTGAAGATGATCAGTGGGAACTTTCTGGACTGTCTCTTCTGCTCTTTTAGCATTGGCTAAAGGTTCCTGCTCTACTCTCTCAGCTTCTGCCCAGCAGAGAAAGGGCACAGAGATTTTGGATTCAATTGGACTTGGAGGTAGGAAAGTGCGGAGCGAGAGCAATATATGTGTCACAGTTGCAAAGCTGACTGCGTGCTGAAGATGCCCTGCCGGAGCTTTCACTCCGGGCTCTTCGGCTGTGGGAGCAGAGGCCAAGAGATCGTGTTCACCTGTCACTGCTGCTGTTCAAACGAGAGAGGGCGGGAGAGACCATGGATTCAAACGGATTATTAGGAGATGAAGTGAGGAGTGACAGCAATGTGTGTTTCAGAGTTGCAAAGCTCACTGTGCGCTGAAGATGATCTGCAAGGACTTTCCCTCCCTGCCCTTCGGAACTGGGAGCGGATTCCAAGCGCTCGTGCTCACCTGCCTCTGCTGCTCTTGAAACGAGAGTGGAGACCAGAAACGCTGGATTCAAATGCACTTTTAGGAGCTACAATGAGGAGTGACAACAGTGTGTGTGTCACAGTTGTAAAGCTCAGTGTGTTGAAGAAGCACAAGAGCAGCCTTCAGGCCTGTCTCTTCCACTGCCTTACAGATTGCAGACATTCCTGCTCACTCTGCTGCTCAGCAGAGTGCTGGCAACGGAGTTCTTGGATTGAAATGGTCTTTTAGGAGAAAGAGTGAAGAGTGACAGCAATGTTTGTGTCACAGTTTAAAGCTCACTGTGTGCTAAACATGATCAGGAGGAGCTTTTTTGCAAGGCTCTTCTGCTGTTTTAGCCCAGTCTAAACATTCCTGCTCTACTCTCTCTGTTGCTGCTCAGCAGAGAGTGGGCACAGAGATGTTGGAATCAATTGGTCTTTCAGGCAAGAAAAGGAGGAGTGACAGCAATGTGTGTTTCAGAATTGTAAAGCTCACTGTGTGCTGAAGATGCCCTGCAGGAGTTTCCCTGCTGGCCCTTCGTCTGTGGGATTAGAGTCCAAGCGCTGCTCCTCCCCTGTCACAACTCCTATCGAAACGAGAGAGCGCAAGAGTAACTTTGGATTCAAATGCACTTTTAGGAGATAAAGTGAGGAGTGACAGCAATGTTTGTGTCACAGTTTAAAGCTCACTGTGTGCAAAACATGATCAAGCAGGAGATTTTTTGCAAGGCTCTTCTGCTGTTTTAGGCAGGTCTAAAAATTCCTGCTCTACTCTCTCTGTTGCTGCTCAGCAGAGAAAGGGCACAGAGATTTTGGATTCAATTGGACTTTGAGGTAGGAAAGTGCGGAGCGAGAGCAATATATGTGTCACAGTTGCAAAGCTGACTGCGTGCTGAAGATGCCCTGCCGGAGCTTTCACTCCGGGCTCTTCGGCTGTGGGAGCAGAGGCCAAGAGATCGTGTTCACCTGTCACTGCTGCTGTTCAAACGAGAGAGGGCGGGAGAGACCATGGATTCAAACGGATTATTAGGAGATGAAGTGAGGAGTGACAGCAATGTGTGTTTCAGAGTTGCAAAGCTCACTGTGCGCTGAAGATGATCTGCAAGGACTTTCCCTCCCTGCCCTTCGGAACTGGGAGCGGATTCCAAGCGCACGTGCTCACCTTCCTCTGCTGCTCTTGAAACAAGAGTGGAGACCAGAAACGCTGGATTCAAATGCACTTTTAGGAGCTACAATGAGGAGTGACAACAGTGTGTGTGTCAAAGTTGTAAAGCTCAGTGTGTTGAAGAAGCACAAGAGCAGCCTTCAGGCCTGTCTCTTCCACTGCCTTACAGATTGCAGACATTCCTGCTCACTCTGCTGATCAGCAGAGTGCTGGCAACGGAGTTCTTGGATTGAAATGGTCTTTTAGGAGAAAGAGTGAAGAGTGACAGCAATGTTTGTGTCACAGTTTAAAGCTCACTGTGTGCTAAACATGATCAGGAGGAGCTTTTTTGCAAGGCTCTTCTGCTGTTTTAGCCCAGTCTAAACATTCCTGCTCTACTCTCTCTGTTGCTGCTCAGCAGAGAGTGGGCACAGTGATGTTGGAATCAATTGGACTTTCAGGCAAGAAAAGGAGGAGTGACAGCAATGTGTGTTGCAGAATTGTAAAGCTCACTGTGTGCTGAAGATGCCCTGCAGGAGTTTCCCTGCTGGCCCTTCGTCTGTGGGATTAGAGTCCAAGCGCTGTCCTCCCCTGTCACAACTCCTCTCGAAACGAGAGAGCGCACCAGAAACTTTGGATTCAAATGCACTTTTAGGAGATAAAGTGAGGAGTGACAGCAATGTTTGTGTCACAGTTTAAAGCTCACTGTGTGCAAAACATGATCAAGCAGGAGATTTTTTTCAAGGCTCTTCTGCTGTTTTAGGCAGGTCTAAAAATTCCTGCTCTACTCTCTCTGTTGCTGCTCAGCAGAGAGCGGGCACAGAGATGGTGGATTCAGCTGGTCTTTCAGGCAAAAAGGGAGGAGTGACAGCAATGTGTGTTGCAGAGTTGCAAAGCTCGCTGTGCGCTGAAGATGATCAGTGGGAACTTTCTGGACTGTCTCTTCCGCTCTTTTAGCATTGGCTAAAGGTTCCTGCTCTACTCTGCTTCTGCCCAGCAGAGAAAGGGCACAGAGATTTTGGATTCAATTGGACTTTGAGGTAGGAAAGTGCGGAGCGAGAGCAATATATGTGTCACAGTTGCAAAGCTGACTGCGTGCTGAAGATGCCCTGCCGGAGCTTTCACTCCGGGCTCTTCGGCTGTGGGAGCAGAGGCCAAGAGATCGTGTTCACCTGTCACTGCTGCTGTTCAAACGAGAGAGGGCGGGAGAGACCATGGATTCAAACGGATTATTAGGAGATGAAGTGAGGAGTGACAGCAATGTGTGTTTCAGAGTTGCAAAGCTCACTGTGCGCTGAAGATGATCTGCAAGGACTTTCCCTCCCTGCCCTTCGGAACTGGGAGCGGATTCCAAGCGCTCGTGCTCACCTGCCTCTGCTGCTCTTGAAACGAGAGTGGAGACCAGAAACGCTGGATTCAAATGCACTTTTAGGAGCTACAATGAGGAGTGACAACAGTGTGTGTGTCACAGTTGTAAAGCTCAGTGTGTTGAAGAAGCACAAGAGCAGCCTTCAGGCCTGTCTCTTCCACTGCCTTACAGATTGCAGACATTCCTGCTCACTCTGCTGCTCAGCAGAGTGCTGGCAACGGAGTTCTTGGATTGAAATGGTCTTTTAGGAGAAAGAGTGAAGAGTGACAGCAATGTTTGTGTCACAGTTTAAAGCTCACTGTGTGCTAAACATGATCAGGAGGAGCTTTTTTGCAAGGCTCTTCTGCTGTTTTAGCCCAGTCTAAACATTCCTTCTCTCTGTTGCTGCTCAGCAGAGAGTGGGCACAGAGATGTTGGAATCCATTGGTCTTCCAGGCAGGAAAAGGAGGAGTTACAGCAATGTGTGTTGCAGAATTGCAAAGCTCACTGTGTGCTGAAGATGCCCTGCAGGCGTTTCCCTGCTGGCCCTTCGTCTGTGGGTTTAGAGTCCAAGCGCTGCTCCTCCCCTGTCACAACTCCTCTCGAAACGTGAGAGCGCACCAGAAACTTTGGATTCAAATGCACTTTTAGGAGATAAAGTGAGGAGTGACAGCAATGTTTGTGTCACAGTTTAAAGCTCACTGTGTGCAAAACATGATCAAGCAGGAGATTTTTTGCAAGGCTCTTCTGCTGTTTTAGGCAGGTCTAAACATTCCTGCTCTACTCTCTCTGTTGCTGCTCAGCAGAGAGCGGGCACAGAGGTGTTGGAATCAATTGGTCTTTCAGGCAGGAAAAGAAGTGACAGCAATGTGTGTTGCAGAGTTGCAAAGCTCACTGTGTGCTGAAGATGATCAGTGGGAACTTTCTGGACTGTCTCTTCTGCTGTTTCAGCAGAGTCCAAACGTAAGTGCTATATTCTGCTACTGCTCACAAAGAGCAAGCACAGGAGATGTATTATTCAATTGGAATTTCAGGTAGGAAAGTGAGGGGTGACAGCAATATGTGTTTCAGAGTTGCGAATCTCAATGTGTGCTGATGATGCCCAGCAGTAGTTTCCATGCTGGCCCTTCGGCTGTGAAATTAGAATCCAAGCGCTCGTCCTCCCCTGTCACAACTGCTCTCGAAGCGAGAGAGCGCACCAGAAACGTTGGCTTGAAATGCACTTTTAGGAGATAAAGTGAGGAGTGACAGCAATGTGTGTTTCAGAGTTGCAAAGCTCACTGTGCGCTGAAGATGATCTGCAAGGACTTTCCCTCCCTGCCCTTCGGAACTGGGAGCGGATTCCAAGCGCTCGTGCTCACCTGCCTCTGCTGCACTGGAAACGAGAGTGGAGACCAGAAACGCTGGATTCAAATGCACTTTTAGGAGCTACAATGAGGAGTGACAACAGTGTGTGTGTCAAAGTTGTAAAGCTCAGTGTGTTGAAGAAGCACAAGAGCAGCCTTCAGGCCTGTCTCTTCCACTGCCTTACAGATTGCAGACATCCCTGCTCACTCTGCTGCTCAGCAGAGTGCTGGCAACGGAGTTCTGGGATTGAAATGGTCTTTTAGGAGAAAGAGTGAAGAGTGACAGCAATGTTTGTGTCACAGTTTAAAGCTCACTGTGTGCTAAACATGATCAGGTGGAGCTTTTTTGCAAGGCTCTTCTGCTGTTTTAGCCCAGTCTAAACATTCCTGCTCTACTCTCTCTGTTGCTGCTCAGCAGAGAGTGGGCACAGAGATGTTGGAATCAATTGGACTTTCAGGCAAGAAAAGGAGGAGTGACAGCAATGTGTGTTGCAGAATTGTAAAGCTCACTGTGTGCTGAAGATGCCCTGCAGGAGTTTCCCTGCTGGCCCTTCGTCTGTGGGATTAGAGTCCAAGCGCTGCTCCTCCCCTGTCACAACTCCTCTCCAAACGAGAGAGCGCACCAGAAACTTTGGATTCAAATGCACTTTTAGGAGATAAAGTGAGGAGTGACAGCAATGTTTGTGTCACAGTTTAAAGCTCACTGTTTGCAAAACATGATCAAGCAGGAGATTTTTTGCATGGCTCTTCTGCTGTTTTAGCCCAGGCTAAACATTCCTGCTCTACTCTCTCTGTTGCTGCTCAGCAGAGAGCGGGCACAGAGATGGTGGATTCAGCTGGTCTTTCAGGCAAAAAGGGAGGAGTGACAGCAATGTGTGTTGCAGTGTTGCAAAGCTCGCTGTGCGCTGAAGATGATCAGTGGGAACTTTCTGGACTGTCTCTTCAGCTCTTTTAGCATTGGCTAAAGGTTCCTGCTCTACTCTGCTTCTGCCCAGCAGAGAAAGGGCACAGAGATTTTGGATTCAATTGGACTTTGAGGTAGGAAAGTGCGGAGCGAGAGCAATATATGTGTCACAGTTGCAAAGCTGACTGCGTGCTGAAGATGCCCTGCCGGAGCTTTCACTCCGGGCTCTTTGGCTGTGGGAGCAGAGGCCAAGAGATCGTGTTCACCTGTCACTGCTGCTGTTCAAACGAGAGAGGGCGGGAGAAACCATGGATTCAAACGGATTATTAGGAGATGAAGTGAGGAGTGACAGCAATGTGTGTTTCAGAGTTGCAAAGCTCACTGTGCGCTGAAGATGATCTGCAAGGACTTTCCCTCCCTGCCCTTCGGAACTGGGAGCGGATTCCAAGCGCTCGTGCTCACCTTCCTCTGCTGCTCTTGAAACGAGAGTGGAGACCAGAAACGCTGGATTCAAATGCACTTTTAGGAGCTACAATGAGGAGTGACAACAGTGTGTGTGTCACAGTTGTAAAGCTCAGTGTGTTGAAGAAGCACAAGAGCAGCCTTCAGGCCTGTCTCTTCCACTGCCTTACAGATTGCAGACATTCCTGCTCACTCTGCTGCTCAGCAGAGTGCTGGCAACGGAGTTCTTGGATTGAAATGGTCTTTTAGGAGAAAGAGTGAAGAGTGACAGCAATGTTTGTGTCACAGTTTAAAGCTCACTGTGTGCTAAACATGATCAGGAGGAGCTTTTTTGCAAGGCTCTTCTGCTGTTTTAGCCCACTCTAAACATTCCTGCTCTACTCTCTCTGTTGCTGCTCAGCAGAGAGTGGGCACAGAGATGTTGGAATCAATAGGTCTTCCAGGCAGGAAAAGGAGGAGTTACAGCAATGTGTTTTGCAGAGTTGCAAAGCTCACTGTGTGCTGAAGATGCCCTGCAGGAGTTTCCCTGCTGGCCCTTCGTCTGTGGGTTTAGAGTCCAAGCGCTGCTCCTCCCCTGTCACAACTCCTCTCCAAACGAGAGAGCGCACCAGAAACTTTGGATTCAAATGCACTTTTAGGAGATAAAGTGAGGAGTGACAGCAATGTTTGTGTCACAGTTTAAAGCTCACTGTGTGCAAAACATGATCAAGCAGGAGATTTTTTTCAAGGCTCTTCTGCTGTTTTAGGCAGGTCTAAAAATTCCTGCTCTACTCTCTCTGTTGCTGCTCAGCAGAGAGCGGGCACAGAGATGGTGGATTCAGCTGGTCTTTCAGGCAAAAAGGGAGGAGTGACAGCAATGTGTGTTGCAGAGTTGCAAAGCTCGCTGTGCGCTGAAGATGATCAGTGGGAACTTTCTGGACTGTCTCTTCTGCTCTTTTAGCATTGGCTAAAGGTTCCTGCTCTACTCTGCTTCTGCCCAGCAGAGAAAGGGCACAGAGATTTTGGATTCAATTGGACTTTGAGGTAGGAAAGTGCGGAGCGAGAGCAATATATGTGTCACAGTTGCAAAGCTGACTGCGTGCTGAAGATGCCCTGCCGGAGCTTTCACTCCGGGCTCTTCGGCTGTGGGAGCAGAGGCCAAGAGATCGTGTTCACCTGTCACTGCTGCTGTTCAAACGAGAGAGGGCGGGAGAGACCATGGATTCAAACGGATTATTAGGAGATGAAGTGAGGAGTGACAGCAATGTGTGTTTCAGAGTTGCAAAGCTCACTGTGCGCTGAAGATGATCTGCAAGGACTTTCCCTCCCTGCCCTTCGGAACTGGGAGCGGATTCCAAGCGCTCGTGCTCACCTTCCTCTGCTGCTCTTGAAACGAGAGTGGAGACCAGAAACGCTGGATTCAAATGCACTTTTAGGAGCTACAATGAGGAGTGACAACAGTGTGTGTGTCACAGTTGTAAAGCTCAGTGTGTTGAAGAAGCACAAGAGCAGCCTTCAGGCCTGTCTCTTCCACTGCCTTACAGATTGCAGACATTCCTGCTCACTCTGCTGCTCAGCAGAGTGCTGGCAACGGAGTTCTTGGATTGAAATGGTCTTTTAGGAGAAAGAGTGAAGAGTGACAGCAATGTTTGTGTCACAGTTTAAAGCTCACTGTGTGCTAAACATGATCAGGAGGAGCTTTTTTGCAAGGCTCTTCTGCTGTTTTAGCCCAGTCTAAACATTCCTGCTCTACTCTCTCTGTTGCTGCTCAGCAGAGAGTGGGCACAGAGATGTTGGAATCAATAGGTCTTCCAGGCAGGAAAAGGAGGAGTTACAGCAATGTGTGTTGCAGAATTGCAAAGCTCACTGTGTGCTGAAGATGCCCTGCAGGAGTTTCCCTGCTGGCCCTTCGTCTGTGGGATTAGAGTCCAAGCGCTGCTCCTCCCCTGTCACAACTCCTCTCGAAACGTGAGAGCGCACCAGAAACTTTGGATTCAAATGCACTTTTAGGAGATAAAGTGAGGAGTGACAGCAATGTTTGTGTCACAGTTTAAAGCTCACTGTGTGCAAAACATGATCAAGCAGGAGATTTTTTGCAAGGCTCTTCTGCTGTTTTAGCCCAGGCTAAACATTGCTGCTCTACTCTCTCTGTTGCTGCTCAGCAGAGAGCGGGCACAGAGATGGTGGATTCAGCTGGTCTTTCAGGCAGGAATAGAAGAGACAGCAATGTGTGTTGCAGAGTTGCAAAGCTCACTGTGTGCTGAAGATGATCAGTGGGAACTTTCTGGACTGTCTCTTCTGCTGTTTCAGCAGAGTCCAAACGTAAGTGCTATATTCTGCTACTGCTCACAAAGAGCAAGCACAGGAGATGTATTATTCAATTGGACTTTCAGGTAGGAAAGTGAGAGGTGACAGCAATATGTGTTTCAGAGTTGCGAATCTCAATGTGTGCTGAAGATGCCCAGCAGTAGTTTCCATGCTGGCCCTTCGGCTGTGAAATTAGAATCCAAGCGCTCGTCCTCCCCTGTCACAACTGCTCTCGAAGCGAGAGAGCGCACCAGAAACGTTGGCTTGAAATGCACTTTTAGGAGATAAAGTGAGGAGTGACAGCAATGTGTGTTTCAGAGTTGCAAAGCTCACTGTGCGCTGAAGATGATCTGCAAGGACTTTCCCTCCCTGCCCTTCGGAACTGGGAGCGGATTCCAAGCGCTCGTGCTCACCTTCCTCTGCTGCTCTTGAAACGAGAGTGGAGACCAGAAACGCTGGATTCAAATGCACTTTTAGGAGCTACAATGAGGAGTGACAACAGTGTGTGTGTCACAGTTGTAAAGCTCAGTGTGTTGAAGAAGCACAAGAGCAGCCTTCAGGCCTGTCTCTTCCACTGCCTTACAGATTGCAGACATTCCTGCTCACTCTGCTGCTCAGCAGAGTGCTGGCAACGGAGTTCTTGGATTGAAATGGTCTTTTAGGAGAAAGAGTGAAGAGTGACAGCAATGTTTGTGTCACAGTTTAAAGCTCACTGTGTGCTAAACATGATCAGGAGGAGCTTTTTTGCAAGGCTCTTCTGCTGTTTTAGCCCAGTCTAAACATTCCTGCTCTACTCTCTCTGTTGCTGCTCAGCAGAGAGTGGGCACAGAGATGTTGGAATCAATAGGTCTTCCAGGCAGGAAAAGGAGGAGTTACAGCAATGTGTGTTGCAGAATTGCAAAGCTCACTGTGTGCTGAAGATGCCCTGCAGGAGTTTCCCTGCTGGCCCTTCGTCTGTGGGATTAGAGTCCAAGCGCTGCTCCTCCCCTGTCACAACTCCTCTCGAAACGTGAGAGCGCACCAGAAACTTTGGATTCAAATGCACTTTTAGGAGATAAAGTGAGGAGTGACAGCAATGTTTGTGTCACAGTTTAAAGCTCACTGTGTGCAAAACATGATCAAGCAGGAGATTTTTTGCAAGGCTCTTCTGCTGTTTTAGCCCAGGCTAAACATTGCTGCTCTACTCTCTCTGTTGCTGCTCAGCAGAGAGCGGGCACAGAGATGGTGGATTCAGCTGGTCTTTCAGGCAGGAATAGAAGAGACAGCAATGTGTGTTGCAGAGTTGCAAAGCTCACTGTGTGCTGAAGATGATCAGTGGGAACTTTCTGGACTGTCTCTTCTGCTGTTTCAGCAGAGTCCAAACGTAAGTGCTATATTCTGCTACTGCTCACAAAGAGCAAGCACAGGAGATGTATTATTCAATTGGACTTTCAGGTAGGAAAGTGAGAGGTGACAGCAATATGTGTTTCAGAGTTGCGAATCTCAATGTGTGCTGAAGATGCCCAGCAGTAGTTTCCATGCTGGCCCTTCGGCTGTGAAATTAGAATCCAAGCGCTCGTCCTCCCCTGTCACAATTGCTCTCGAAGCGAGAGAGCGCACCAGAAACGTTGGCTTGAAATGCACTTTTAGGAGATAAAGTGAGGAGTGACAGCAATGTGTGTTTCAGAGTTGCAAAGCTCACTGTGCGCTGAAGATGATCTGCAAGGACTTTCCCTCCCTGCCCTTCGGAACTGGGAGCGGATTCCAAGCGCTCGTGCTCACCTTCCTCTGCTGCTCTTGAAACGAGAGTGGAGACCAGAAACGCTGGATTCAAATGCACTTTTAGGAGCTACAATGAGGAGTGACAACAGTGTGTGTGTCACAGTTGTAAAGCTCAGTGTGTTGAAGAAGCACAAGAGCAGCCTTCAGGCCTGTCTCTTCCACTGCCTTACAGATTGCAGACATTCCTGCTCACTCTGCTGCTCAGCAGAGTGCTGGCAACGGAGTTCTTGGATTGAAATGGTCTTTTAGGAGAAAGAGTGAAGAGTGACAGCAATGTTTGTGTCACAGTTTAAAGCTCACTGTGTGCTAAACATGATCAGGAGGAGCTTTTTTGCAAGGCTCTTCTGCTGTTTTAGCCCACTCTAAACATTCCTGCTCTACTCTCTCTGTTGCTGCTCAGCAGAGAGTGGGCACAGAGATGTTGGAATCAATAGGTCTTCCAGGCAGGAAAAGGAGGAGTTACAGCAATGTGTTTTGCAGAGTTGCAAAGCTCACTGTGTGCTGAAGATGCCCTGCAGGAGTTTCCCTGCTGGCCCTTCGTCTGTGGGTTTAGAGTCCAAGCGCTGCTCCTCCCCTGTCACAACTCCTCTCCAAACGAGAGAGCGCACCAGAAACTTTGGATTCAAATGCACTTTTAGGAGATAAAGTGAGGAGTGACAGCAATGTTTGTGTCACAGTTTAAAGCTCACTGTGTGCAAAACATGATCAAGCAGGAGATTTTTTTCAAGGCTCTTCTGCTGTTTTAGGCAGGTCTAAAAATTCCTGCTCTACTCTCTCTGTTGCTGCTCAGCAGAGAGCGGGCACAGAGATGGTGGATTCAGCTGGTCTTTCAGGCAAAAAGGGAGGAGTGACAGCAATGTGTGTTGCAGAGTTGCAAAGCTCGCTGTGCGCTGAAGATGATCAGTGGGAACTTTCTGGACTGTCTCTTCTGCTCTTTTAGCATTGGCTAAAGGTTCCTGCTCTACTCTGCTTCTGCCCAGCAGAGAAAGGGCACAGAGATTTTGGATTCAATTGGACTTTGAGGTAGGAAAGTGCGGAGCGAGAGCAATATATGTGTCACAGTTGCAAAGCTGACTGCGTGCTGAAGATGCCCTGCCGGAGCTTTCACTCCGGGCTCTTCGGCTGTGGGAGCAGAGGCCAAGAGATCGTGTTCACCTGTCACTGCTGCTGTTCAAACGAGAGACTGCGGGAGAGACCATGGATTCAAACGGATTATTAGGAGATGAAGTGAGGAGTGACAGCAATGTGTGTTTCAGAGTTGCAAAGCTCACTGTGCGCTGAAGATGATCTGCAAGGACTTTCCCTCCCTGCCCTTCGGAACTGGGAGCGGATTCCAAGCGCTCGTGCTCACCTTCCTCTGCTGCTCTTGAAACGAGAGTGGAGACCAGAAACGCTGGATTCAAATGCACTTTTAGGAGCTACAATGAGGAGTGACAACAGTGTGTGTGTCACAGTTGTAAAGCTCAGTGTGTTGAAGAAGCACAAGAGCAGCCTTCAGGCCTGTCTCTTCCACTGCCTTACAGATTGCAGACATTCCTGCTCACTCTGCTGCTCAGCAGAGTGCTGGCAACGGAGTTCTGGGATTGAAATGGTCTTTTAGGAGAAAGAGTGAAGAGTGACAGCAATGTTTGTGTCACAGTTTAAAGCTCACTGTGTGCTAAACATGATCAGGAGGAGCTTTTTTGCAAGGCTCTTCTGCTGTTTTAGCCCAGTCTAAACATTCCTGCTCTACTCTCTCTGTTGCTGCTCAGCAGAGAGTGGGCACAGAGATGTTGGAATCAATAGGTCTTCCAGGCAGGAAAAGGAGGAGTTACAGCAATGTGTGTTGCAGAATTGCAAAGCTCACTGTGTGCTGAAGATGCCCTGCAGGAGTTTCCCTGCTGGCCCTTCGTCTGTGGGATTAGAGTCCAAGCGCTGCTCCTCCCCTGTCACAACTCCTCTCGAAACGTGAGAGCGCACCAGAAACTTTGGATTCAAATGCACTTTTAGGAGATAAAGTGAGGAGTGACAGCAATGTTTGTGTCACAGTTTAAAGCTCACTGTGTGCAAAACATGATCAAGCAGGAGATTTTTTGCAAGGCTCTTCTGCTGTTTTAGCCCAGGCTAAACATTGCTGCTCTACTCTCTCTGTTGCTGCTCAGCAGAGAGCGGGCACAGAGATGGTGGATTCAGCTGGTCTTTCAGGCAGGAATAGAAGAGACAGCAATGTGTGTTGCAGAGTTGCAAAGCTCACTGTGTGCTGAAGATGATCAGTGGGAACTTTCTGGACTGTCTCTTCTGCTGTTTCAGCAGAGTCCAAACGTAAGTGCTATATTCTGCTACTGCTCACAAAGAGCAAGCACAGGAGATGTATTATTCAATTGGACTTTCAGGTAGGAAAGTGAGAGGTGACAGCAATATGTGTTTCAGAGTTGCGAATCTCAATGTGTGCTGAAGATGCCCAGCAGTAGTTTCCATGCTGGCCCTTCGGCTGTGAAATTAGAATCCAAACGCTAGTCCTCCCCTGTCACAACTGCTCTCGAAGCGAGAGAGCGCACCAGAAACGTTGGCTTGAAATGCACTTTTAGGAGATAAAGTGAGGAGTGACAGCAATGTGTGTTTCAGAGTTGCAAAGCTCACTGTGCGCTGAAGATGATCTGCAAGGACTTTCCCTCCCCTGCCCTTCGGAACTGGGAGCGGATTCCAAGCGCTCGTGCTCACCTTCCTCTGCTGCTCTTGAAATGAGAGTGGAGTCCAGAAACGCTGGATTCAAATGCACTTTTAGGAGCTACAATGAGGAGTGACAACAGTGTGTGTGTCAAAGTTGTAAAGCTCAGTGTGTTGAAGAAGCACAAGAGCAGCCTTCAGGCCTGTCTCTTCCACTGCCTTACAGATTGCAGACATCCCTGCTCACTCTGCTGCTCAGCAGAGTGCTGGCAACGGAGTTCTGGGATTGAAATGGTCTTTTAGGAGAAAGAGTGAAGAGTGACAGCAATGTTTGTGTCACAGTTTAAAGCTCACTGTGTGCTAAACATGATCAGGAGGAGCTTTTTTGCAAGGCTCTTCTGCTGTTTTAGCCCAGTCTAAACATTCCTGCTCTACTCTCTCTGTTGCTGCTCAGCAGAGAGTGGGCACAGAGATGTTGGAATCAATTCGTCTTTCAGGCAAGAAAAGGAGGAGTGACAGCAATGTGTGTTGCAGAATTGCAAAGCTCACTGTGTGCTGAAGATGCTCTGCAGGAGTTTCCCTGCTGGCCCTTCGTCTGTGGGATTAGAGTCCAAGCGCTGCTCCTCCCCTGTCACAACTCCTCTCGAAACGAGAGAGCGCGCCAGAAACTTTGGATTCAAATGCACTTTTAGGAGATAAAGTGAGGAGTGACAGCAATGTTTGTGTCACAGTTTAAAGCTCACTGTTTGCAAAACATGATCAAGCAGGAGATTTTTTTCAAGGCTCTTCTGCTGTTTTAGGCAGGTCTAAAAATTCCTGCTCTACTCTCTCTTTTGCTGCTCAGCAGAGAGCGGGCACAGAGATGGTGGATTCAGCTGGTCTTTCAGGCAAAAAGGGAGGAGTGACAGCAATGTGTGTTGCAGAGTTGCAAAGCTCGCTGTGCGCTGAAGATGATCAGTGGGAACTTTCTGGACTGTCTCTTCTGCTCTTTTAGCATTGGCTAAAGGTTCCTGCTCTACTCTGCTTCTGCCCAGCAGAGAAAGGGCACAGAGATTTTGGATTCAATTGGACTTTGAGGTAGGAAAGTGCGGAGCGAGAGCAATATATGTGTCACAGTTGCAAAGCTGACTGCGTGCTGAAGATGCCCTGCCGGAGCTTTCACTCCGGGCTCTTCGGCTGTGGGAGCAGAGGCCAAGAGATCGTGTTCACCTGTCACTGCTGCTGTTCAAACGAGAGAGGGCGGGAGAGACCATGGATTCAAACGGATTATTAGGAGATGAAGTGAGGAGTGACAGCAATGTGTGTTTCAGAGTTGCAAAGCTCACTGTGCGCTGAAGATGATCTGCAAGGACTTTCCCTCCCTGCCCTTCGGAACTGGGAGAGGATTCCAAGCGCTCGTGTTCACCTTCCTCTGCTGCTCTTGAAACGAGAGTGGAGACCAGAAACGCTGGATTCAAATGCACTTTTAGGAGCTACAATGAGGAGTGACAACAGTGTGTGTGTCACAGTTGTAAAGCTCAGTGTGTTGAAGAAGCACAAGAGCAGCCTTCAGGCCTGTCTCTTCCACTGCCTTACAGATTGCAGACATTCCTGCTCACTCTGCTGCTCAGCAGAGTGCTGGCAACGGAGTTCTTGGATTGAAATGGTCTTTTAGGAGAAAGAGTGAAGAGTGACAGCAATGTTTGTGTCACAGTTTAAAGCTCACTGTGTGCTAAACATGATCAGGAGGAGCTTTTTTGCAAGGCTCTTCTGCTGTTTTAGCCCAGTCTAAACATTCCTTCTCTCTGTTGCTGCTCAGCAGAGAGTGGGCACAGAGATGTTGGAATCAATTGGTCTTCCAGGCAGGAAAAGGAGGAGTTACAGCAATGTGTGTTGCAGAATTGCAAAGCTCACTGTGTGCTGAAGATGCCCTGCAGGAGTTTCCCTGCTGGCCCTTCGTCTGTGGGATTAGAGTCCAAGCGCTGCTCCTCCCCTGTCACAACTCCTCTCGAAACGTGAGAGCGCACCAGAAACTTTGGATTCAAATGCACTTTTAGGAGATAAAGTGAGGAGTGACAGCAATGTTTGTGTCACAGTTTAAAGCTCACTGTGTGCAAAACATGATCAAGCAGGAGATTTTTTGCAAGGCTCTTCTGCTGTTTTAGCCCAGGCTAAACATTCCTGCTCTACTCTCTCTGTTGCTGCTCAGCAGAGAGCGGGCACAGAGATGGTGGATTCAGCTGGTCTTTCCGGCAGGAAAAGAAGAGACAGCAATGTGTGTTGCAGAGTTGCAAAGCTCACTGTGTGCTGAAGATGATCAGTGGGAACTTTCTGGACTGTCTCTTCTGCTGTTTCAGCAGAGTCCAAACGTAAGTGCTATATTCTGCTACTGCTCACAAAGAGCAAGCACAGGAGATGTATTATTCAATTGGACTTTCAGGTAGGAAAGTGAGAGGTGACAGCAATATGTGTTTCAGAGTTGCGAATCTCAATGTGTGCTGAAGATGCCCAGCAGTAGTTTCCATGCTGGCCCTTCGGCTGTGAAATTAGAATCCAAGCGCTCGTCCTCCCCTGTCACAACTGCTCTCGAAGCGAGAGAGAGCACCAGAAACGTTGGCTTGAAATGCACTTTTAGGAGATAAAGTGAGGAGTGACAGCAATGTGTGTTTCAGAGTTGCAAAGCTCACTGTGCGCTGAAGATGATCTGCAAGGACTTTCCCTCCCTGCCCTTCGGAACTGGGAGCGGATTCCAAGCGCTCGTGCTCACCTGCCTCTGGTGCACTGGAAACGAGAGTGGAGACCAGAAACGCTGGATTCAAATGCACTTTTAGGAGCTACAATGAGGAGTGACAACAGTGTGTGTGTCAAAGTTGTAAAGCTCAGTGTGTTGAAGAAGCACAAGAGCAGCCTTCAGGCCTGTCTCTTCCACTGCCTTACAGATTGCAGACATCCCTGCTCACTCTGCTGCTCAGCAGAGTGCTGGCAACGGAGTTCTGGGATTGAAATGGTCTTTTAGGAGAAAGAGTGAAGAGTGACAGCAATGTTTGTGTCACAGTTTAAAGCTCACTGTGTGCTAAACATGATCAGGAGGAGCTTTTTTGCAAGGCTCTTCTGCTGTTTTAGCCCAGTCTAAACATTCCTGCTCTACTCTCTCTGTTGCTGCTCAGCAGAGAGTGGGCACAGAGATGTTGGAATCAATAGGTCTTCCAGGCAGGAAAAGGAGGAGTTACAGCAATGTGTGTTGCAGAATTGCAAAGCTCACTGTGTGCTGAAGATGCCCTGCAGGAGTTTCCCTGCTGGCCCTTCGTCTGTGGGATTAGAGTCCAAGCGCTGCTCCTCCCCTGTCACAACTCCTCTCGAAACGTGAGAGCGCACCAGAAACTTTGGATTCAAATGCACTTTTAGGAGATAAAGTGAGGAGTGACAGCAATGTTTGTGTCACAGTTTAAAGCTCACTGTGTGCAAAACATGATCAAGCAGGAGATTTTTTGCAAGGCTCTTCTGCTGTTTTAGCCCAGGCTAAACATTGCTGCTCTACTCTCTCTGTTGCTGCTCAGCAGAGAGCGGGCACAGAGATGGTGGATTCAGCTGGTCTTTCAGGCAGGAATAGAAGAGACAGCAATGTGTGTTGCAGAGTTGCAAAGCTCACTGTGTGCTGAAGATGATCAGTGGGAACTTTCTGGACTGTCTCTTCTGCTGTTTCAGCAGAGTTCAAACGTAAGTGCTATATTCTGCTACTGCTCACAAAGAGCAAGCACAGGAGATGTATTATTCAATTGGACTTTCAGGTAGGAAAGTGAGAGGTGACAGCAATATGTGTTTCAGAGTTGCGAATCTCAATGTGTGCTGAAGATGCCCAGCAGTAGTTTCCATGCTGGCCCTTCGGCTGTGAAATTAGAATCCAAACGCTAGTCCTCCCCTGTCACAACTGCTCTCGAAGCGAGAGAGCGCACCAGAAACGTTGGCTTGAAATGCACTTTTAGGAGATAAAGTGAGGAGTGACAGCAATGTGTGTTTCAGAGTTGCAAAGCTCACTGTGCGCTGAAGATGATCTGCAAGGACTTTCCCTCCCCTGCCCTTCGGAACTGGGAGCGGATTCCAAGCGCTCGTGCTCACCTTCCTCTGCTGCTCTTGAAATGAGAGTGGAGTCCAGAAACGCTGGATTCAAATGCACTTTTAGGAGCTACAATGAGGAGTGACAACAGTGTGTGTGTCAAAGTTGTAAAGCTCAGTGTGTTGAAGAAGCACAAGAGCAGCCTTCAGGCCTGTCTCTTCCACTGCCTTACAGATTGCAGACATCCCTGCTCACTCTGCTGCTCAGCAGAGTGCTGGCAACGGAGTTCTGGGATTGAAATGGTCTTTTAGGAGAAAGAGTGAAGAGTGACACCAATGCTTGTGTCACAGTTTAAAGCTCACTGTGTGCTAAACATGATCAGGAGGAGCTTTTTTGCAAGGCTCTTCTGCTGTTTTAGCCCAGTCTAAACATTCCTGCTCTACTCTCTCTGTTGCTGCTCAGCAGAGAGTGGGCACAGAGATGTTGGAATCAATTCGTCTTTCAGGCAAGAAAAGGAGGAGTGACAGCAATGTGTGTTGCAGAATTGCAAAGCTCACTGTGTGCTGAAGATGCTCTGCAGGAGTTTCCCTGCTGGCCCTTCGTCTGTGGGATTAGAGTCCAAGCGCTGCTCCTCCCCTGTCACAACTCCTCTCGAAACGAGAGAGCGCGCCAGAAACTTTGGATTCAAATGCACTTTTAGGAGATAAAGTGAGGAGTGACAGCAATGTTTGTGTCACAGTTTAAAGCTCACTGTTTGCAAAACATGATCAAGCAGGAGATTTTTTTCAAGGCTCTTCTGCTGTTTTAGGCAGGTCTAAAAATTCCTGCTCTACTCTCTCTTTTGCTGCTCAGCAGAGAGCGGGCACAGAGATGGTGGATTCAGCTGGTCTTTCAGGCAAAAAGGGAGGAGTGACAGCAATGTGTGTTGCAGAGTTGCAAAGCTCGCTGTGCGCTGAAGATGATCAGTGGGAACTTTCTGGACTGTCTCTTCTGCTCTTTTAGCATTGGCTAAAGGTTCCTGCTCTACTCTGCTTCTGCCCAGCAGAGAAAGGGCACAGAGATTTTGGATTCAATTGGACTTTGAGGTAGGAAAGTGCGGAGCGAGAGCAATATATGTGTCACAGTTGCAAAGCTGACTGCGTGCTGAAGATGCCCTGCCGGAGCTTTCACTCCGGGCTCTTCGGCTGTGGGAGCAGAGGCCAAGAGATCGTGTTCACCTGTCACTGCTGCTGTTCAAACGAGAGAGGGCGGGAGAGACCATGGATTCAAACGGATTATTAGGAGATGAAGTGAGGAGTGACAGCAATGTGTGTTTCAGAGTTGCAAAGCTCACTGTGCGCTGAAGATGATCTGCAAGGACTTTCCCTCCCTGCCCTTCGGAACTGGGAGAGGATTCCAAGCGCTCGTGTTCACCTTCCTCTGCTGCTCTTGAAACGAGAGTGGAGACCAGAAACGCTGGATTCAAATGCACTTTTAGGAGCTACAATGAGGAGTGACAACAGTGTGTGTGTCACAGTTGTAAAGCTCAGTGTGTTGAAGAAGCACAAGAGCAGCCTTCAGGCCTGTCTCTTCCACTGCCTTACAGATTGCAGACATTCCTGCTCACTCTGCTGCTCAGCAGAGTGCTGGCAACGGAGTTCTTGGATTGAAATGGTCTTTTAGGAGAAAGAGTGAAGAGTGACAGCAATGTTTGTGTCACAGTTTAAAGCTCACTGTGTGCTAAACATGATCAGGAGGAGCTTTTTTGCAAGGCTCTTCTGCTGTTTTAGCCCAGTCTAAACATTCCTTCTCTCTGTTGCTGCTCAGCAGAGAGTGGGCACAGAGATGTTGGAATCAATTGGTCTTCCAGGCAGGAAAAGGAGGAGTTACAGCAATGTGTGTTGCAGAATTGCAAAGCTCACTGTGTGCTGAAGATGCCCTGCAGGAGTTTCCCTGCTGGCCCTTCGTCTGTGGGATTAGAGTCCAAGCGCTGCTCCTCCCCTGTCACAACTCCTCTCGAAACGTGAGAGCGCACCAGAAACTTTGGATTCAAATGCACTTTTAGGAGATAAAGTGAGGAGTGACAGCAATGTTTGTGTCACAGTTTAAAGCTCACTGTGTGCAAAACATGATCAAGCAGGAGATTTTTTGCAAGGCTCTTCTGCTGTTTTAGCCCAGGCTAAACATTCCTGCTCTACTCTCTCTGTTGCTGCTCAGCAGAGAGCGGGCACAGAGATGGTGGATTCAGCTGGTCTTTCAGGCAGGAATAGAAGAGACAGCAATGTGTGTTGCAGAGTTGCAAAGCTCACTGTGTGCTGAAGATGATCAGTGGGAACTTTCTGGACTGTCTCTTCTGCTGTTTCAGCAGAGTCCAAACGTAAGTGCTATATTCTGCTACTGCTCACAAAGAGCAAGCACAGGAGATGTATTATTCAATTGGACTTTCAGGTAGGAAAGTGAGAGGTGACAGCAATATGTGTTTCAGAGTTGCGAATCTCAATGTGTGCTGAAGATGCCCAGCAGTAGTTTCCATGCTGGCCCTTCGGCTGTGAAATTAGAATCCAAGCGCTCGTCCTCCCCTGTCACAACTGCTCTCGAAGAGAGAGAGAGCACCAGAAACGTTGGCTTGAAATGCACTTTTAGGAGATAAAGTGAGGAGTGACAGCAATGTGTGTTTCAGAGTTGCAAAGCTCACTGTGCGCTGAAGATGATCTGCAAGAACTTTCCCTCCCTGCCCTTCGGAACTGGGAGCGGATTCCAAGCGCTCGTGCTCACCTGCCTCTGGTGCACTGGAAACGAGAGTGGAGACCAGAAACGCTGGATTCAAATGCACTTTTAGGAGCTACAATGAGGAGTGACAACAGTGTGTGTGTCAAAGTTGTAAAGCTCAGTGTGTTGAAGAAGCACAAGAGCAGCCTTCAGGCCTGTCTCTTCCACTGCCTTACAGATTGCAGACATCCCTGCTCACTCTGCTGCTCAGCAGAGTGCTGGCAACGGAGTTCTGGGATTGAAATGGTCTTTTAGGAGAAAGAGTGAAGAGTGACACCAATGCTTGTGTCACAGTTTAAAGCTCACTGTGTGCTAAACATGATCAGGAGGAGCTTTTTTGCAAGGCTCTTCTGCTGTTTTAGCCCAGTCTAAACATTCCTGCTCTACTCTCTCTGTTGCTGCTCAGCAGAGAGTGGGCACAGAGATGTTGGAATCAATTGGTCTTTCAGGCAAGAAAAGGAGGAGTGACAGCAATGTGTGTTGCAGAATTGTAAAGCTCACTGTGTGCTGAAGATGCCCTGCAGGAGTTTCCCTGCTGGCCCTTCGTCTGTGGGATTAGAGTCCAAGCGCTGCTCCTCCCTTGTCACAACTCCTCTCCAAACGAGAGAGCGCACCAGAAACTTTGGATTCAAATGCACTTTTAGGAGATAAAGTGAGGAGTGACAGCAATGTTTGTGTCACAGTTTAAAGCTCACTGTGTGCAAAACATGATCAAGCAGGAGATTTTTTTCAAGGCTCTTCTGCTGTTTTAGGCAGGTCTAAAAATTCCTGCTCTACTCTCTCTGTTGCTGCTCAGCAGAGAGCGGGCACAGAGATGGTGGATTCAGCTGGTCTTTCAGGCAAAAAGGGAGGAGTGACAGCAATGTGTGTTGCAGAGTTGCAAAGCTCGCTGTGCGCTGAAGATGATCAGTGGGAACTTTCTGGACTGTCTCTTCTGCTCTTTTAGCATTGGCTAAAGGTTCCTGCTCTACTCTCTCTGCTTCTGCCCAGCAGAGAAAGGGCACAGAGATTTTGGATTCAATTGGACTTTGAGGTAGGAAAGTGCGGAGCGAGAGCAATATATGTGTCACAGTTGCAAAGCTGACTGCGTGCTGAAGATGCCCTGCCGGAGCTTTCACTCCGGGCTCTTCGGCTGTGGGAGCAGAGGCCAAGAGATCGTGTTCACCTGTCACTGCTGCTGTTCAAACGAGAGAGGGCGGGAGAGACCATGGATTCAAACGGATTATTAGGAGATGAAGTGAGGAGTGACAGCAATGTGTGTTTCAGAGTTGCAAAGCTCACTGTGTGCTGAAGATGCCCTGCAGGAGTTTCCCTGCTGGCCCTTCGTCTGTGGGATTAGAGTCCAAGCGCTGCTCCTCCCCTGTCACAACTCCTCTCGAAACGTGAGAGCGCACCAGAAACTTTGGATTCAAATGCACTTTTAGGAGATAAAGTGAGGAGTGACAGCAATGTTTGTGTCACAGTTTAAAGCTCACTGTGTGCAAAACATGATCAAGCAGGAGATTTTTTGCAAGGCTCTTCTGCTGTTTTAGCCCAGGCTAAACATTGCTGCTCTACTCTCTCTGTTGCTGCTCAGCAGAGAGCGGGCACAGAGATGGTGGATTCAGCTGGTCTTTCAGGCAGGAATAGAAGAGACAGCAATGTGTGTTGCAGAGTTGCAAAGCTCACTGTGTGCTGAAGATGATCAGTGGGAACTTTCTGGACTGTCTCTTCTGCTGTTTCAGCAGAGTCCAAACGTAAGTGCTATATTCTGCTACTGCTCACAAAGAGCAAGCACAGGAGATGTATTATTCAATTGGACTTTCAGGTAGGAAAGTGAGAGGTGACAGCAATATGTGTTTCAGAGTTGCGAATCTCAATGTGTGCTGAAGATGCCCAGCAGTAGTTTCCATGCTGGCCCTTCGGCTGTGAAATTAGAATCCAAACGCTAGTCCTCCCCTGTCACAACTGCTCTCGAAGCGAGAGAGCGCACCAGAAACGTTGGCTTGAAATGCACTTTTAGGAGATAAAGTGAGGAGTGACAGCAATGTGTGTTTCAGAGTTGCAAAGCTCACTGTGCGCTGAAGATGATCTGCAAGGACTTTCCCTCCCCTGCCCTTCGGAACTGGGAGCGGATTCCAAGCGCTCGTGCTCACCTTCCTCTGCTGCTCTTGAAATGAGAGTGGAGTCCAGAAACGCTGGATTCAAATGCACTTTTAGGAGCTACAATGAGGAGTGACAACAGTGTGTGTGTCAAAGTTGTAAAGCTCAGTGTGTTGAAGAAGCACAAGAGCAGCCTTCAGGCCTGTCTCTTCCACTGCCTTACAGATTGCAGACATCCCTGCTCACTCTGCTGCTCAGCAGAGTGCTGGCAACGGAGTTCTGGGATTGAAATGGTCTTTTAGGAGAAAGAGTGAAGAGTGACACCAATGCTTGTGTCACAGTTTAAAGCTCACTGTGTGCTAAACATGATCAGGAGGAGCTTTTTTGCAAGGCTCTTCTGCTGTTTTAGCCCAGTCTAAACATTCCTGCTCTACTCTCTCTGTTGCTGCTCAGCAGAGAGTGGGCACAGAGATGTTGGAATCAATTCGTCTTTCAGGCAAGAAAAGGAGGAGTGACAGCAATGTGTGTTGCAGAATTGCAAAGCTCACTGTGTGCTGAAGATGCTCTGCAGGAGTTTCCCTGCTGGCCCTTCGTCTGTGGGATTAGAGTCCAAGCGCTGCTCCTCCCCTGTCACAACTCCTCTCGAAACGAGAGAGCGCGCCAGAAACTTTGGATTCAAATGCACTTTTAGGAGATAAAGTGAGGAGTGACAGCAATGTTTGTGTCACAGTTTAAAGCTCACTGTTTGCAAAACATGATCAAGCAGGAGATTTTTTTCAAGGCTCTTCTGCTGTTTTAGGCAGGTCTAAAAATTCCTGCTCTACTCTCTCTTTTGCTGCTCAGCAGAGAGCGGGCTCAGAGATGGTGGATTCAGCTGGTCTTTCAGGCAAAAAGGGAGGAGTGACAGCAATGTGTGTTGCAGAGTTGCAAAGCTCGCTGTGCGCTGAAGATGATCAGTGGGAACTTTCTGGACTGTCTCTTCTGCTCTTTTAGCATTGGCTAAAGGTTCCTGCTCTACTCTGCTTCTGCCCAGCAGAGAAAGGGCACAGAGATTTTGGATTCAATTGGACTTTGAGGTAGGAAAGTGCGGAGCGAGAGCAATATATGTGTCACAGTTGCAAAGCTGACTGCGTGCTGAAGATGCCCTGCCGGAGCTTTCACTCCGGGCTCTTCGGCTGTGGGAGCAGAGGCCAAGAGATCGTGTTCACCTGTCACTGCTGCTGTTCAAACGAGAGAGGGCGGGAGAGACCATGGATTCAAACGGATTATTAGGAGATGAAGTGAGGAGTGACAGCAATGTGTGTTTCAGAGTTGCAAAGCTCACTGTGCGCTGAAGATGATCTGCAAGGACTTTCCCTCCCTGCCCTTCGGAACTGGGAGAGGATTCCAAGCGCTCGTGTTCACCTTCCTCTGCTGCTCTTGAAACGAGAGTGGAGACCAGAAACGCTGGATTCAAATGCACTTTTAGGAGCTACAATGAGGAGTGACAACAGTGTGTGTGTCACAGTTGTAAAGCTCAGTGTGTTGAAGAAGCACAAGAGCAGCCTTCAGGCCTGTCTCTTCCACTGCCTTACAGATTGCAGACATTCCTGCTCACTCTGCTGCTCAGCAGAGTGCTGGCAACGGAGTTCTTGGATTGAAATGGTCTTTTAGGAGAAAGAGTGAAGAGTGACAGCAATGTTTGTGTCACAGTTTAAAGCTCACTGTGTGCTAAACATGATCAGGAGGAGCTTTTTTGCAAGGCTCTTCTGCTGTTTTAGCCCAGTCTAAACATTCCTTCTCTCTGTTGCTGCTCAGCAGAGAGTGGGCACAGAGATGTTGGAATCAATTGGTCTTCCAGGCAGGAAAAGGAGGAGTTACAGCAATGTGTGTTGCAGAATTGCAAAGCTCACTGTGTGCTGAAGATGCCCTGCAGGAGTTTCCCTGCTGGCCCTTCGTCTGTGGGATTAGAGTCCAAGCGCTGCTCCTCCCCTGTCACAACTCCTCTCGAAACGTGAGAGCGCACCAGAAACTTTGGATTCAAATGCACTTTTAGGAGATAAAGTGAGGAGTGACAGCAATGTTTGTGTCACAGTTTAAAGCTCACTGTGTGCAAAACATGATCAAGCAGGAGATTTTTTGCAAGGCTCTTCTGCTGTTTTAGCCCAGGCTAAACATTCCTGCTCTACTCTCTCTGTTGCTGCTCAGCAGAGAGCGGGCACAGAGATGGTGGATTCAGCTGGTCTTTCCGGCAGGAAAAGAAGAGACAGCAATGTGTGTTGCAGAGTTGCAAAGCTCACTGTGTGCTGAAGATGATCAGTGGGAACTTTCTGGACTGTCTCTTCTGCTGTTTCAGCAGAGTCCAAACGTAAGTGCTATATTCTGCTACTGCTCACAAAGAGCAAGCACAGGAGATGTATTATTCAATTGGACTTTCAGGTAGGAAAGTGAGAGGTGACAGCAATATGTGTTTCAGAGTTGCGAATCTCAATGTGTGCTGAAGATGCCCAGCAGTAGTTTCCATGCTGGCCCTTCGGCTGTGAAATTAGAATCCAAGCGCTCGTCCTCCCCTGTCACAACTGCTCTCGAAGCGAGAGAGAGCACCAGAAACGTTGGCTTGAAATGCACTTTTAGGAGATAAAGTGAGGAGTGACAGCAATGTGTGTTTCAGAGTTGCAAAGCTCACTGTGCGCTGAAGATGATCTGCAAGAACTTTCCCTCCCTGCCCTTCGGAACTGGGAGCGGATTCCAAGCGCTCGTGCTCACCTGCCTCTGGTGCACTGGAAACGAGAGTGGAGACCAGAAACGCTGGATTCAAATGCACTTTTAGGAGCTACAATGAGGAGTGACAACAGTGTGTGTGTCAAAGTTGTAAAGCTCAGTGTGTTGAAGAAGCACAAGAGCAGCCTTCAGGCCTGTCTCTTCCACTGCCTTACAGATTGCAGACATCCCTGCTCACTCTGCTGCTCAGCAGAGTGCTGGCAACGGAGTTCTGGGATTGAAATGGTCTTTTAGGAGAAAGAGTGAAGAGTGACACCAATGCTTGTGTCACAGTTTAAAGCTCACTGTGTGCTAAACATGATCAGGAGGAGCTTTTTTGCAAGGCTCTTCTGCTGTTTTAGCCCAGTCTAAACATTCCTGCTCTACTCTCTCTGTTGCTGCTCAGCAGAGAGTGGGCACAGAGGTGTTGGAATCAATTGGTCTTTCAGGCAGGAAAAGAAGAGACAGCAATGTGTGTTGCAGAGTTGCAAAGCTCACTGTGTGCTGAAGATGATCAGTGGGAACTTTCTGGACTGTCTCTTCTGCTGTTTCAGCAGAGTCCAAACGTAAGTGCTATATTCTGCTACTGCTCACAAAGAGCAAGCACAGGAGATGTATTATTCAGTTGGACTTTCAGGTAGGAAAGTGAGAGGTGACAGCAATATGTGTTTCAGAGTTGTGAATCTCAATGTGTGCTTAAGATGCCCAGCAGTAGTTTCCATGCTGGCCCTTCGGCTGTGAAATTAGAACCCAAGCGCTCGTCCTCCCCTGTCACAACTGCTCTCGAAGCGAGAGAGCGCACCAGAAACGTTGGCTTGAAATGCACTTTTAGGAGATAAAGTGAGGAGTGACAGCAATGTTTGTGTCACAGTTTAAAGCTCACTGTGTGCAAAACATGATCAAGCAGGAGATTTTTTTCAAGGCTCTTCTGCTGTTTTAGGCAGGTCTAAAAATTCCTGCTCTACTCTCTCTGTTGCTGCTCAGCAGAGAGCGGGCACAGAGATGGTGGATTCAGCTGGTCTTTCAGGCAAAAAGGGAGGAGTGACAGCAATGTGTGTTGCAGAGTTGCAAAGCTCGCTGTGCGCTGAAGATGATCAGTGGGAACTTTCTGGACTGTCTCTTCTGCTCTTTTAGCATTGGCTAAAGGTTCCTGCTCTACTCTCTCTGCTTCTGCCCAGCAGAGAAAGGGCACAGAGATTTTGGATTCAATTGGACTTTGAGGTAGGAAAGTGCGGAGCGAGAGCAATATATGTGTCACAGTTGCAAAGCTGACTGCGTGCTGAAGATGCCCTGCCGGAGCTTTCACTCCGGGCTCTTCGGCTGTGGGAGCAGAGGCCAAGAGATCGTGTTCACCTGTCACTGCTGCTGTTCAAACGAGAGAGGGCGGGAGAGACCATGGATTCAAACGGATTATTAGGAGATGAAGTGAGGAGTGACAGCAATGTGTGTTTCAGAGTTGCAAAGCTCACTGTGCGCTGAAGATGATCTGCAAGGACTTTCCCTCCCTGCCCTTCGGAACTGGGAGCGGATTCCAAGCGCTCGTGCTCACCTTCCTCTGCTGCTCTTGAAACGAGAGTGGAGACCAGAAACGCTGGATTCAAATGCACTTTTAGGAGCTACAATGAGGAGTGACAACAGTGTGTGTGTCACAGTTGTAAAGCTCAGTGTGTTGAAGAAGCACAAGAGCAGCCTTCAGGCCTGTCTCTTCCACTGCCTTACAGATTGCAGACATCCCTGCTCACTCTGCTGCTCAGCAGAGTGCTGGCAACGGAGTTCTTGGATTGAAATGGTCTTTTAGGAGAAAGAGTGAAGAGTGACAGCAATGTTTGTGTCACAGTTTAAAGCTCACTGTGTGCTAAACATGATCAGGAGGGGCTTTTTTGCAAGGCTCTTCTGCTGTTTTAGCCCAATCTAAACATTCCTTCTCTCTGTTGCTGCTCAGCAGAGAGTGGGCACAGAGATGTTGGAATCAATTGGTCTTCCAGGCAGGAAAAGGAGTTACAGCAATGTGTGTTGCAGAATTGCAAAGCTCACTGTGTGCTGAAGATGCCCTGCAGGAGTTTCCCTGCTGGCCCTTCGTCTGTGGGATTAGAGTCCAAGCGCTGCTCCTCCCCTGTCACAACTCCTCTCGAAACGTGAGAGCGCACCAGAAACTTTGGATTCAAATGCACTTTTAGGAGATAAAGTGAGGAGTGACAGCAATGTTTGTGTCACAGTTTAAAGCTCACTGTGTGCAAAACATGATCAAGCAGGAGATTTTTTGCAAGGCTCTTCTGCTGTTTTAGCCCAGGCTAAACATTCCTGCTCTACTCTCTCTGTTGCTGCTCAGCAGAGAGTGGGCACAGAGGTGTTGGAATCAATTGGTCTTTCAGGCAGGAAAAGAAGAGACAGCAATGTGTGTTGCAGAGCTGCAAAGCTCACTGTGTGCTGAAGATGATCAGTGGGAACTTTCTGGACTGTCTCTTCTGCTGTTTCAGCAGAGTCCAAACGTAAGTGCTATATTCTGCTACTGCTCACAAAGAGCAAGCACAGGAGAAGTATTATTCAATTGGACTTTCAGGTAGGAAAGTGAGAGGTGACAGCAATATGTGTTTCAGAGTTGTGAATCTCAATGTGTGCTGAAGATGCCCAGCAGTAGTTTCCATGCTGGCCCTTCGGCTGTGAAATTAGAACCCAAGCGCTCGTCCTCCCCTGTCACAACTGCTCTCGAAGCGAGAGAGCGCACCAGAAACGTTGGCTTGAAATGCACTTTTAGGAGATAAAGTGAGCAGTGACAGCAATGTTTGTGTCACAGTTTAAAGCTCACTGTGTGCAAAACATGATCAAGCAGGAGATTTTTTTCAAGGCTCTTCTGCTGTTTTAGGCAGGTCTAAAAATTCCTGCTCTACTCTCTCTGTTGCTGCTCAGCAGAGAGCGGGCACAGAGATGGTGGATTCAGCTGGTCTTTCAGGCAAAAAGGGAGGAGTGACAGCAATGTGTGTTGCAGAGTTGCAAAGCTCGCTGTGCGCTGAAGATGATCAGTGGGAACTTTCTGGACTGTCTCTTCTGCTCTTTTAGCATTGGCTAAAGGTTCCTGCTCTACTCTCTCTGCTTCTGCCCAGCAGAGAAAGGGCACAGAGATTTTGGATTCAATTGGACTTTGAGGTAGGAAAGTGCGGAGCGAGAGCAATATATGTGTCACAGTTGCAAAGCTGACTGCGTGCTGAAGATGCCCTGCCGGAGCTTTCACTCCGGGCTCTTCGGCTGTGGGAGCAGAGGCCAAGAGATCGTGTACACCTGTCACTGCTGCTGTTCAAACGAGAGAGGGCGGGAGAGACCATGGATTCAAACGGATTATTAGGAGATGAAGTGAGGAGTGACAGCAATGTGTGTTTCAGAGTTGCAAAGCTCACTGTGCGCTGAAGATGATCTGCAAGGACTTTCCCTCCCTGCCCTTCGGAACTGGGAGCGGATTCCAAGCGCTCGTGCTCACCTTCCTCTGCTGCTCTTGAAACGAGAGTGGAGACCAGAAACGCTGGATTCAAATGCACTTTTAGGAGCTACAATGAGGAGTGACAACAGTGTGTGTGTCACAGTTGTAAAGCTCAGTGTGTTGAAGAAGCACAAGAGCAGCCTTCAGGCCTGTCTCTTCCACTGCCTTACAGATTGCAGACATTCCTGCTCACTCTGCTGCTCAGCAGAGTGCTGGCAACGGAGTTCTTGGATTGAAATGGTCTTTTAGGAGAAAGAGTGAAGAGTGACAGCAATGTTTGTGTCACAGTTTAAAGCTCACTGTGTGCTAAACATGATCAGGAGGAGCTTTTTTGCAAGGCTCTTCTGCTGTTTTAGCCCAGTCTAAACATTCCTGCTCTACTCTCTCTGTTGCTGCTCAGCAGAGAGTGGGCACAGAGATGTTGGAATCAATTGGTCTTCCAGGCAGGAAAAGGAGGAGTTACAGCAATGTGTGTTGCAGAATTGCAAAGCTCACTGTGTGCTGAAGATGCCCTGCAGGAGTTTCCCTGCTGGCCCTTCGTCTGTGGGATTAGAGTCCAAGCGCTGCTCCTCCCCTGTCACAACTCCTCTCGAAACGTGAGAGCGCACCAGAAACTTTGGATTCAAATGCACTTTTAGGAGATAAAGTGAGGAGTGACAGCAATGTTTGTGTCACAGTTTAAAGCTCACTGTGTGCAAAACATGATCAAGCAGGAGATTTTTTGCAAGGCTCTTCTGCTGTTTTAGCCCAGGCTAAACATTCCTGCTCTACTCTCTCTGTTGCTGCTCAGCAGAGAGTGGGCACAGAGGTGTTGGAATCAATTGGTCTTTCAGGCAGGAAAAGAAGAGACAGCAATGTGTGTTGCAGAGTTGCAAAGCTCACTGTGTGCTGAAGATGATCAGTGGGAACTTTCTGGACTGTCTCTTCTGCTGTTTCAGCAGAGTCCAAACGTAAGTGCTATATTCTGCTACTGCTCACAAAGAGCAAGCACAGGAGAAGTATTATTCAATTGGACTTTCAGGTAGGAAAGTGAGAGGTGACAGCAATATGTGTTTCAGAGTTGTGAATCTCAATGTGTGCTGAAGATGCCCAGCAGTAGTTTCCATGCTGGCCCTTCGGCTGTGAAATTAGAACCCAAGCGCTCGTCCTCCCCTGTCACAACTGCTCTCGAAGCGAGAGAGCGCACCAGAAACGTTGGCTTGAAATGCACTTTTAGGAGATAAAGTGAGGAGTGACAGCAATGTTTGTGTCACAGTTTAAAGCTCACTGTGTGCAAAACATGATCAAGCAGGAGATTTTTTTCAAGGCTCTTCTGCTGTTTTAGGCAGGTCTAAAAATTCCTGCTCTACTCTCTCTGTTGCTGCTCAGCAGAGAGCGGGCACAGAGATGGTGGATTCAGCTGGTCTTTCAGGCAAAAAGGGAGGAGTGACAGCAATGTGTGTTGCAGAGTTGCAAAGCTCGCTGTGCGCTGAAGATGATCAGTGGGAACTTTCTGGACTGTCTCTTCTGCTCTTTTAGCATTGGCTAAAGGTTCCTGCTCTACTCTCTCTGCTTCTGCCCAGCAGAGAAAGGGCACAGAGATTTTGGATTCAATTGGACTTTGAGGTAGGAAAGTGCGGAGCGAGAGCAATATATGTGTCACAGTTGCAAAGCTGACTGCGTGCTGAAGATGCCCTGCCGGAGCTTTCACTCCGGGCTCTTCGGCTGTGGGAGCAGAGGCCAAGAGATCGTGTACACCTGTCACTGCTGCTGTTCAAACGAGAGAGGGCGGGAGAGACCATGGATTCAAACGGATTATTAGGAGATGAAGTGAGGAGTGACAGCAATGTGTGTTTCAGAGTTGCAAAGCTCACTGTGCGCTGAAGATGATCTGCAAGGACTTTCCCTCCCTGCCCTTCGGAACTGGGAGCGGATTCCAAGCGCTCGTGCTCACCTTCCTCTGCTGCTCTTGAAACGAGAGTGGAGACCAGAAACGCTGGATTCAAATGCACTTTTAGGAGCTACAATGAGGAGTGACAACAGTGTGTGTGTCACAGTTGTAAAGCTCAGTGTGTTGAAGAAGCACAAGAGCAGCCTTCAGGCCTGTCTCTTCCACTGCCTTACAGATTGCAGACATTCCTGCTCACTCTGCTGCTCAGCAGAGTGCTGGCAACGGAGTTCTTGGATTGAAATGGTCTTTTAGGAGAAAGAGTGAAGAGTGACAGCAATGTTTGTGTCACAGTTTAAAGCTCACTGTGTGCTAAACATGATCAGGAGGAGCTTTTTTGCAAGGCTCTTCTGCTGTTTTAGCCCAGTCTAAACATTCCTGCTCTACTCTCTCTGTTGCTGCTCAGCAGAGAGTGGGCACAGAGATGTTGGAATCAATTGGTCTTCCAGGCAGGAAAAGGAGGAGTTACAGCAATGTGTGTTGCAGAATTGCAAAGCTCACTGTGTGCTGAAGATGCCCTGCAGGAGTTTCCCTGCTGGCCCTTCGTCTGTGGGATTAGAGTCCAAGCGCTGCTCCTCCCCTGTCACAACTCCTCTCGAAACGTGAGAGCGCACCAGAAACTTTGGATTCAAATGCACTTTTAGGAGATAAAGTGAGGAGTGACAGCAATGTTTGTGTCACAGTTTAAAGCTCACTGTGTGCAAAACATGATCAAGCAGGAGATTTTTTGCAAGGCTCTTCTGCTGTTTTAGCCCAGGCTAAACATTCCTGCTCTACTCTCTCTGTTGCTGCTCAGCAGAGAGCGGGCACAGAGGTGTTGGAATCAATTGGTCTTTCAGGCAGGAAAAGAAGAGACAGCAATGTGTGTTGCAGAGTTGCAAAGCTCACTGTGTGCTGAAGATGATCAGTGGGAACTTTCTGGACTGTCTCTTCTGCTGTTTCAGCAGAGTCCAAACGTAAGTGCTATATTCTGCTACTGCTCACAAAGAGCAAGCACAGGAGATGTATTATTCAATTGGACTTTCAGGTAGGAAAGTGAGAGGTGACAGCAATATGTGTTTCAGAGTTGTGAATCTCAATGTGTGCTGAAGATGCCCAGCAGTAGTTTCCATGCTGGCCCTTCGGCTGTGAAATTAGAATCCAAGCGCTCGTCCTCCCCTGTCACAACTGCTCTCGAAGCGAGAGAGCGCACCAGAAACGTTGGATTCAAATGCACTTTTAGGAGATAAAGTGAGGAGTGACAGCAATGTTTGTGTCACAGTTTAAAGCTCACTGTGTGCAAAACATGATCAAGCAGGAGATTTTTTTCAAGGCTCTTCTGCTGTTTTAGGCAGGTCTAAAAATTCCTGCTCTACTCTCTCTGTTGCTGCTCAGCAGAGAGCGGGCACAGAGATGGTGGATTCAGCTGGTCTTTCAGGCAAAAAGGGAGGAGTGACAGCAATGTGTGTTGCAGAGTTGCAAAGCTCGCTGTGCGCTGAAGATGATCAGTGGGAACTTTCTGGACTGTCTCTTCTGCTCTTTTAGCATTGGCTAAAGGTTCCTGCTCTACTCTCTCTGCTTCTGCCCAGCAGAGAAAGGGCACAGAGATTTTGGATTCAATTGGACTTTGAGGTAGGAAAGTGCGGAGCGAGAGCAATATATGTGTCACAGTTGCAAAGCTGACTGCGTGCTGAAGATGCCCTGCCGGAGCTTTCACTCCGGGCTCTTCGGCTGTGGGAGCAGAGGCCAAGAGATCGTGTTCACCTGTCACTGCTGCTGTTCAAACGAGAGAGGGCGGGAGAGACCATGGATTCAAACGGATTATTAGGAGATGAAGTGAGGAGTGACAGCAATGTGTGTTTCAGAGTTGCAAAGCTCACTGTGCGCTGAAGATGATCTGCAAGGACTTTCCCTCCCTGCCCTTCGGAACTGGGAGCGGATTCCAAGCGCTCGTGCTCACCTTCCTCTGCTGCTCTTGAAACGAGAGTGGAGACCAGAAACGCTGGATTCAAATGCACTTTTAGGAGCTACAATGAGGAGTGACAACAGTGTGTGTGTCACAGTTGTAAAGCTCAGTGTGTTGAAGAAGCACAAGAGCAGCCTTCAGGCCTGTCTCTTCCACTGCCTTACAGATTGCAGACATTCCTGCTCACTCTGCTGCTCAGCAGAGTGCTGGCAACGGAGTTCTTGGATTGAAATGGTCTTTTAGGAGAAAGAGTGAAGAGTGACAGCAATGTTTGTGTCACAGTTTAAAGCTCACTGTGTGCTAAACATGATCAGGAGGAGCTTTTTTGCAAGGCTCTTCTGCTGTTTTAGCCCAGTCTAAACATTCCTTCTCTCTGTTGCTGCTCAGCAGAGAGTGGGCACAGAGATGTTGGAATCAATTGGTCTTCCAGGCAGGAAAAGGAGTTACAGCAATGTGTGTTGCAGAATTGCAAAGCTCACTGTGTGCTGAAGATGCCCTGCAGGAGTTTCCCTGCTGGCCCTTCGTCTGTGGGATTAGAGTCCAAGCGCTGCTCCTCCCCTGTCACAACTCCTCTCGAAACGTGAGAGCGCACCAGAAACTTTGGATTCAAATGCACTTTTAGGAGATAAAGTGAGGAGTGACATCAATGTTTGTGTCACAGTTTAAAGCTCACTGTGTGCAAAACATGATCAAGCAGGAGATTTTTTGCAAGGCTCTTCTGCTGTTTTAGCCCAGGCTAAACATTCCTGCTCAACTCTCTGTTGCTGCTCAGCAGAGAGCGGGCACAGAGGTGTTGGAATCAATTGGTCTTTCAGGCAGGAAAAGAAGTGACAGCAATGTGTGTTGCAGAGTTGCAAAGCTCGCTGTTCGCTGAAGATGATCAGTGGGAACTTTCTGGACTGTCTCTTCTGCTGTTTCTTCAGAGTCCAAACGTAAGTGCTATATTCTGCTACTGCTCACAAAGAGCAAGCACAGGAGATGTAGGATTCAATTGGACCTTCAGGTAGGAAAGTGAGAGGTGACAGCAATGTGTGTTTCAGAGTTGCAAAGCTCACTGGGTGCTGAAGATGCCCAGCTGGATTTTCCATGCTGGCAATTCGTCTGTGAAATTAGAGTCCAAACGCTCGTCCTCCCCTGTGACATCTGCTCTCGAAACGAGAGAGCGCACCAGAAACTTTGGATTCAAATGCACTTTTAGGAGATAAAGTGAGGAGTGACAGCAATGTTTGTGTCACAGTTTAAAGCTCACTGAGTGCAAATCATGATCAAGCAGGAGATTTTTTGCAAGGCTCTTCTGCTGTTTTAGCCCAGGCTAAACATTCCTGCTCTACTCTCTCTGTTGCTGCTCAGCAGAGAGCGGGCATAGAGGTGTTGGAATCAATTGGTCTTTCAGGCAGGAAAAGAAGAGACAGCAATGTGTGTTGCAGAGTTGCAAAGCTCACTGTGTGCTGAAGATGATCAGTGGGAACTTTCTGGACTGTCTCTTCTGCTGTTTCAGCAGAGTCCAAACGTAAGTGCTATATTCTGCTACTGCTCACAAAGAGCAAGCACAGGAGATGTATTATTCAATTGGACTTTCAGGTAGGAAAGTGAGAGGTGACAGCAATATGTGTTTCAGAGTTGTGAATCTCAATGTGTGCTGAAGATGCCCAGCAGTAGTTTCCATGCTGGCCCTTCGGCTGTGAAATTAGAATCCAAGCGCTCGTCCTCCCCTGTCACAACTGCTCTCGAAGCGAGAGAGCGCACCAGAAACGTTGGCTTGAAATGCACTTTTAGGAGATAAAGTGAGGAGTGACAGCAATGTGTGTTTCAGAGTTGCAAAGCTCACTGTGCGCTGAAGATGATCTGCAAGGACTTTCCCTCCCTGCCCTTCGGAACTGGGAGCGGATTCCAAGCGCTCGTGCTCACCTGCCTCTGCTGCACTGGAAACGAGAGTGGAGACCAGAAACGCTGGATTCAAATGCACTTTTAGGAGCTACAATGAGGAGTGACAACAGTGTGTGTGTCACAGTTGTAAAGCTCAGTGTGTTGAAGAAGCACAAGAGCAGCCTTCAGGCCTGTCTCTTCCACTGCCTTACAGATTGCAGACATCCCTGCTCACTCTGCTGATCAGCAGAGTGCTGACAACGGAGTTCTTGGATTGAAATGGTCTTTTAGGAGAAAGAGTGAAGAGTGACAGCAATGTTTGTGTCACAGTTTAAAGCTCACTGTGTGCTAAACATGATCAGGAGGAGCTTTTTTGCAAGGCTCATCTGCTGTTTTAGCCCAGTCTGAACATTCCTGCTCTACTCTCTCTGTTGCTGCTCAGCAGAGAGTGGGCACAGAGATGTTGGAATCAATTGGTCTTTCAGTCAAGAAAAGGAGGAGTGACAGCAATGTGTGTTGCAGAATTGTAAAGCTCACTGTGTGCTGAAGATGCCCTGCAGTAGTTTCCCTGCTGGCCCTTCGTCTGTGGGTTTAGAGTCCAAGCGCTGCTCCTCCCCTGTCACAACTGCTCTCGAAGCGAGAGAGCGCACCAGAAACGTTGGCTTGAAATGCACTTTTAGGAGATAAAGTGAGGAGTGACAGCAATGTTTGTGTCACAGTTTAAAGCTCACTGTGTGCAAAACATGATCAAGCAGGAGATTTTTTTCAAGGCTCTTCTGCTGTTTTAGCCCAGGCTAAACATTCCTGCTCTACTCTCTCTGTTGCTGCTCAGCAGAGAGCGGGCACAGAGGTGTTGGAATCAATTGGTCTTTCAGGCAGGAAAAGAAGAGACAGCAATGTGTGTTGCAGAGTTGCAAAGCTCACTGTGTGCTGAAGATGATCAGTGGGAACTTTCTGGACTGTCTCTTCTGCTGTTTCAGCAGAGTCCAAACGCAAGTGCTATATTCTGCTACTGCTCACAAAGAGCAAGCACAGGAGATGTATTATTCAATTGGACTTTCAGGTAGGAAAGTGAGAGGTGACAGCAATATGTGTTTCAGAGTTGTGAATCTCAATGTGTGCTGAAGATGCCCAGCAGTAGTTTCCATGCTGGCCCTTCGGCTGTGAAATTAGAATCCAAGCGCTCGTCCTCCCCTGTCACAACTGCTCTCGAAGCGAGAGAGCGCACCAGAAACGTTGGCTTGAAATGCACTTTTAGGAGATAAAGTGAGGAGTGACAGCAATGTTTGTGTCACAGTTTAAAGCTCACTGTGTGCAAAACATGATCAAGCAGGAGATTTTTTTCAAGGCTCTTCTGCTGTTTTAGGCAGGTCCAAAAATTCCTGCTCTACTCTCTCTGTTGCTGCTCAGCAGAGAGCGGGCACAGAGATGGTCGATTCAGCTGGTCTTTCAGGCAAAAAGGGAGGAGTGACAGCAATGTGTGTTGCAGAGTTGCAAAGCTCGCTGTGCGCTGAAGATGATCAGTGGGAACTTTCTGGACTGACTCTTCTGCTCTTTTAGCATTGGCTAAAGGTTCCTGCTCTACTCTCTCTGCTTCTGCCCAGCAGAGAAAGGGCACAGAGATTTTGGATTCAATTGGACTTTGAGGTAGGAAAGTGCGGAGCGAGAGCAATATATGTGTCACAGTTGCAAAGCTGACTGCGTGCTGAAGATGCCCTGCCGGAGCTTTCACTCCGGGCTCTTCCGCTGTGGGAGCAGAGGCCAAGAGATCGTGTTCACCTGTCACTGCTGCTGTTCAAACGAGAGAGGGCGGGAGAGACCATGGATTCAAACGGATTATTAGGAGATGAAGTGAGGAGTGACAGCAATGTGTGTTTCAGAGTTGCAAAGCTCACTGTGCGCTGAAGATGATCTGCAAGGACTTTCCCTCCCTGCCCTTCGGAACTGGGAGCGGATTCCAAGCGCTCGTGCTCACCTGCCTCTGCTGCTCTTGAAACGAGAGTGGAGACCAGAAACGCTGGACTCAAATGCACTTTTAGGAGCTACAATGAGGAGTGACAACAGTGTGTGTGTCACAGTTGTAAAGCTCAGTGTGTTGAAGAAGCACAAGAGCAGCCTTCAGGCCTGTCTCTTCCACTGCCTTACAGATTGCAGACATCCCTGCTCACTCTGCTGCTCAGCAGAGTGCTGGCAACGGAGTTCTTGGATTGAAATGGTCTTTTAGGAGAAAGAGTGAAGAGTGACAGCAATGTTTGTGTCACAGTTTAAAGCTCACTGTGTGCTAAACATGATCAGGAGGAGCTTTTTTGCAAGGCTCTTCTGCTGTTTTAGCCCAGTCTAAACATTCCTGCTTTACTCTCTCTGTTGCTGCTCAGCAGAGAGTGGGCACAGAGATGTTGGAATCAATTGGTCTTCCAGGCAGGAAAAGGAGTTACAGCAATGTGTGTTGCAGAATTGCAAAGCTCACTGTGTGCTGAAGATGCCCTTCAGGAGTTTCCCTGCTGGCCCTTCGTCTGTGGGATTAGAGTCCAAGCGCTGCTCCTCCCCTGTCACAACTCCTCTCGAAACGTGAGAGCGCACCAGAAACTTTGGATTCAAATGCACTTTTAGGAGATAAAGTGAGGAGTGACATCAATGTTTGTGTCACAGTTTAAAGCTCACTGTGTGCAAAACATGATCAAGCAGGAGATTTTTTTCAAGGCTCTTCTGCTGTTTTAGGCAGGTCTAAAAATTCCTGCTCTACTCTCTCTGTTGCTGCTCAGCAGAGAGTGGGCACAGAGATGTTGGAATCAATAGGTCTTCCAGGCAGGAAAAGGAGGAGTGACAGCAATGTGTTTTGCAGAGTTGCAAAGCTCACTGTGTGCTGAAGATGCCCTGCAGGAGTTTCCCTGCTGGCCCTTCATCTGTTGGATTAGAGTCCAAGCGCTGCTCCTCCCCTGTCACAACTCCTCTCCAAAGGAGAGTGCGTACCAGAAACTTTGGATTCAAATGCACTTTTAGGAGATAAAGTGAGGAGTGACAGCAATGTTTGTGTCACAGTTTAAAGCTCACTGTGTGCAAAACATGGTCAAGCAGGAGATTTTTTGCAAGGCTCTTCTGCTGTTTTAGCCCAGTCTAAACATTCCTGCTCTACTCTCTCTGTTGCTGCTCAGCAGAGAGTGGGCACAGAGATGTTGGAATCAATTGGTCTTTCAGGCAAGAAAAGGACGAGTGACAGCAATGTGTGTTGCAGAATTGTAAAGCTCACTGTGTGCTGAAGATGCCCTGCAGGAGTTTCCCTGCTGGCCCTTCGTCTGTGGGATTAGAGTCCAAGCGCTGCTCCTCCCCTGTCACAACTCCTCTCGAAACGAGAGAGCGCACCAGAAACTTTGGATTCAAATGCACTTTTAGGAGATAAAGTGAGGAGTGACAGCAATGTTTGTGTCACAGTTTAAAGCTCACTGTGTGCAAAACATGATCAAGCAGGAGATTTTTTTCAAGGCTCTTCTGCTGTTTTAGGCAGGTCTAAAAATTCCTGCTCTACTCTCTCTGTTGCTGCTCAGCAGAGAGCGGGCACAGAGGTGTTGGAATCAATTGGTCTTTCAGGCAAAAAGGGAGGAGTGACAGCAATGTGTGTTGCAGAGTTGCAAAGCTCGCTGTGCGCTGAAGATGATCAGTGGGAACTTTCTGGACTGTCTCTTCTGCTCTTTTAGCATTGGCTAAAGGTTCCTGCTCTACTCTCTCTGCTTCTGCCCAGCAGAGAAAGGGCACAGAGATTTTGGATTCAATTGGACTTTGAGGTAGGAAAGTGAGGAGCGAGAGCAATATATGTGTCACAGTTGCAAAGCTGACTGCGTGCTGAAGATGCCCTGCCGGAGCTTTCACTCCGGGCTCTTCGGCTGTGGGAGCAGAGGCCAAGAGATCGTGTTCACCTGTCACTGCTGCTGTTCAAACGAGAGAGGGCGGGAGAGACCATGGATTCAAACGGATTATTAGGAGATGAAGTGAGGAGTGACAGCAATGTGTGTTTCAGAGTTGCAAAGCTCACTGTGCGCTGAAGATGATCTGCAAGGACTTTCCCTCCCTGCCCTTCGGAACTGGGAGCGGATTCCAAGCGCTCGTGCTCACCTGCCTCTGCTGCACTGGAAACGAGAGTGGAGACCAGAAACGCTGGATTCAAATGCACTTTTAGGAGCTACAATGAGGAGTGACAACAGTGTGTGTGTCACAGTTGTAAAGCTCAGTGTGTTGAAGAAGCACAAGAGCAGCCTTCAGCCTGTCTCTTCCACTGCCTTACAGATTGCAGACATCCCTGCTCACTCTGCTGCTCAGCAGAGTGCTGGCAACGGAGTTCTTGGATTGAAATGGTCTTTTAGGAGAAAGAGTGAAGAGTGACAGCAATGTTTGTGTCACAGTTTAAAGCACACTGTGTGCTAAACATGATCAGGAGGAGCTTTTTTGCAAGGCTCTTCTGCTGTTTTAGCCCAGTCTAAACATTCCTGCTCTACTCTCTCTGTTGCTGCTCAGCAGAGAGTGGGCACAGAGATGTTGGAATCAATTGGTCTTCCAGGCAGGAGAAGGAGGAGTTACAGCAATGTGTGTTGCAGAATTGTAAAGCTCACTGTGTGCTGAAGATGCCCTGCAGGAGTTTCCCTGCTGGCCCTTCGTCTGTGGGATTAGAGTCCAAGCGCTGCTCCTCCCCTGTCACAACTCCTCGCGAAACGTGAGAGCGCACCAGAAACTTTGGATTCAAATGCACTTTTAGGAGATAAAGTGAGGAGTGACAGCAATGTTTGTGTCACAGTTTAAAGCTCACTGTGTGCAAAACATGATCAAGCAGGAGATTTTTTGCAAGGCTCTTCTGCTGTTTTAGCCCAGGCTAAACATTCCTGCTCTACTCTCTCTGTTGCTGCTCAGCAGAGAGCGGGCACAGAGGTGTTGGAATCAATTGGTCTTTCAGGCAGGAAAAGAAGAGACAGCAATGTGTGTTGCAGAGTTGCAAAGCTCACTGTGTGCTGAAGATGATCAGTGGGAACTTTCTGGACTGCCTCTTCTGCTGTTTCAGCAGAGTCCAAACGTAAGTGCTATATTCTGCTACTGCTCACAAAGAGCAAGCACAGGAGATGTATTATTCAATTGGACTTTCAGGTAGGAAAGTGAGAGGTGACAGCAATATGTGTTTCAGAGTTGTGAATCTCAATGTGTGCTGAAGATGCCCAGCAGTAGTTTCCATGCTGGCCCTTCGGCTGTGAAATTAGAATCCAAGCGCTCATCCTCCCCTGTCACAACTGCTCTCGAAGCGAGAGAGCGCACCAGAAACGTTGGCTTGAAATGCACTTTTAGGAGATAAAGTGAGGAGTGACAGCAATGTGTGTTTCAGAGTTGCAAAGCTCACTGTGCGCTGAAGATGATCTACAAGGACTTTCCCTCCCTGCCCTTCGGAACTGGGAGCGGATTCCAAGCGCTCGTGCTCACCTGCCTCTGCTGCACTGGAAACGAGAGTGGAGACCAGAAACGCTGGATTCAAATGCACTTTTAGGAGCTACAATGAGGAGTGACAACAGTGTGTGTGTCAAAGTTGTAAAGCTCAGTGTGTTGAAGAAGCACAAGAGCAGCCTTCAGGCCTGTCTCTTCCACTGCCTTACAGATTGCAGACATCCCTGCTCAATCTGCTGCTCAGCAGAGTGCTGGCAACGGAGTTCTGGGATTGAAATGGTCTTTTAGGAGAAAGAGTGAAGAGTGACAGCAATGTTTGTGTCACAGTTTAAAGCTCACTGTGTGCTAAACATGATCAGGAGGAGCTTTTTTGCAAGGCTCTTCTGCTGTTTTAGCCCAGTCTAAACATTCCTGCTCTACTCTCTCTGTTGCTGCTCAGCAGAGAGTGGGCACAGAGATGTTGGAATCAATTGGTCTTTCAGGCAAGAAAAGGAGGAGTGACAGCAATGTGTGTTGCAGAATCGTAAAGCTCACTGTGTGCTGAAGATGCCCTGCAGGAGTTTCCCTGCTGGCCCTTCGTCTGTGGGATTAGAGTCCAAGCGCTGCTCCTCCCCTGTCACAACTCCTCTCGAAACGAGAGAGCGCACCAGAAACTTTGGATTCAAATGCACTTTTAGGAGATAAAGTGAGGAGTGACAGCAATGTTTGTGTCACAGTTTAAAGCTCACTGTGTGCAAAACATGATCAAGCAGGAGATTTTTTTCAAGGCTCTTCTGCTGTTTTAGGCAGGTCTAAAAATTCCTGCTCTACTCTCTCTGTTGCTGCTCAGCAGAGAGCGGGCACAGAGATGGTGGATTCAGCTGGTCTTTCAGGCAAAAAGGGAGGAGTGACAGCAATGTGCGTTGCAGTGTTGCAAAGCTCACTGTGCGCTGAAGATGATCAGTGGGAACTTTCTGGACTGTCTCTTCTGCTCTTTAAGCATTGGCTAAAGGTTCCTGCTCTACTCTGCTTCTGCCCAGCAGAGAAAGGGCACAGAGATTTTGGATTCAATTGGACTTTGAGGTAGGAAAGTGCGGAGCGAGAGCAATATATGTGTCACAGTTGCAAAGCTGACTGCGTGCTGAAGATGCCCTGCCGGAGCTTTCACTCCGGGCTCTTCGGCTGTGGGAGCAGAGGCCAAGAGATCGTGTTCACCTGTCACTGCTGCTGTTCAAACGAGAGAGGGCGGGAGAGACCATGGATTCAAACGGATTATTAGGAGATGAAGTGAGGAGTGACAGCAATGTGTGTTTCAGAGTTGCAAAGCTCACTGTGCGCTGAAGATGATCTGCAAGGACTTTCCCTCCCTGCCCTTCGGAACTGGGAGCGGATTCCAAGCGCTTGTGCTCACCTGCCTCTGCTGCTCTTGAAACGAGAGTGGAGACCAGAAACGCTGGATTCAAATGCACTTTTAGGAGCTACAATGAGGAGTGACAACAGTGTGTGTGTCACAGTTGTAAAGCTCAGTGTGTTGAAAAAGCACAAGAGCAGCCTTCAGGCCTGTCTCTTCCACTGCCTTACAGATTGCAGACATTCCTGCTCACTCTGCTGCTCAGCAGAGTGCTGGCAACGGAGTTCTTGGATTGAAATGGTCTTTTAGGAGAAAGAGTGAAGAGTGACAGCAATGTTTGTGTCACAGTTTAAAGCTCACTGTGTGCTAAACATGATCAGGAGGAGCTTTTTTGCAAGGCTCTTCTGCTGTTTTAGCCCAGTCTAAACATTCCTGCTCTCTGTTGCTGCTCAGCAGAGAGTGGGCACAGAGATGTTGGAATCAATTGGTCTTCCAGGCAGGAAAAGGAGGAGTTACAGCAATGTGTGTTGCAGAACTGCAAAGCTCACTGTGTGCTGAAGATGCCCTGCAGGAGTTTCCCTGCTGGCCCTTCGTCTGTGGGATTAGAGTCCAAGCGCTGCTCCTCCCCTGTCACAACTCCTCTCCAAACGAGAGAGCGCACCAGAAACTTTGGATTCAAATGCACTTTTAGGAGATAAAGTGAGGAGTGACAGCAATGTTTGTGTCACAGTTTAAAGCTCACTGTGTGCAAAACATGATCAAGCAGGAGATTTTTTGCAAGGCTCTTCTGCTGTTTTAGCCCAGGCTAAACATTCCTGCTCTACTCTCTCTGTTGCTGCTCAGCAGAGAGCGGGCACAGAGATGGTGGATTCAGCTGGTCTTTCAGGCAGGAAAAGAAGAGACAGCAATGTGTGTTGCAGAGTTGCAAAGCTCACTGTGCGCTGATGATGATCATTGGGAACTTTCTGGACTGTCTATTCTGCTGTTTCAGCAGAGTCCAAACGTAAGTGCTATATTCTGCTACTGCTCACAAAGAGCAAGCACAGGAGATGTATTATTCAATTGGACTTTCAGGTAGGAAAGTGAGAGGTGACAGCAATATGTGTTTCAGAGTTGCGAATCTCAATGTGTGTTGAAGATGCCCAGCAGTAGTTTCCATGCTGGCCCTTCGGCTGTGAAATTAGAATCCAAGCGCTCGTCCTCCCCTGTCACAACTGCTCTCGAAGCGAGAGAGCGTACCAGAAACGTTGGCTTGAAATGCACTTTTAGGGGATAAAGTGAGGAGTGACAGCAATGTGTGTTTCAGAGTTGCAAAGCTCACTGTGCGCTGAAGATGATCTGCAAGGACTTTCCCTCCCTGCCCTTCGGAACTGGGAGCGGATTCCAAGCGCTCGTGCTCACCTGCCTCTGCTGCTCTTGAAACGAGAGTGGAGACCAGAAACGCTGGATTCAAATGCACTTTTAGGAGCTACAATGAGGAGTGACAACAGTGTGTGTGTCAAAGTTGTAAAGCTCAGTGTGTTGAAGAAGCACAAGAGCAGCCTTCAGCCTGTCTCTTCCACTGCCTTACAGATTGCAGACATCCCTGCTCACTCTGCTGCTCAGCAGAGTGCTGGCAACGGAGTTCTTGGATTGAAATGGTCTTTTAGGAGAAAGAGTGAAGAGTGACAGCAATGTTTGTGTCACAGTTTAAAGCACACTGTGTGCTAAACATGATCAGGAGGAGCTTTTTTGCAAGGCTCTTCTGCTGTTTTAGCCCAGTCTAAACATTCCTGCTCTACTCTCTCTGTTGCTGCTCAGCAGAGAGTGGGCACAGAGATGTTGGAATCAATTGGTCTTCCAGGCAGGAGAAGGAGGAGTTACAGCAATGTGTGTTGCAGAATTGTAAAGCTCACTGTGTGCTGAAGATGCCCTGCAGGAGTTTCCCTGCTGGCCCTTCGTCTGTGGGATTAGAGTCCAAGCGCTGCTCCTCCCCTGTCACAACTCCTCTCGAAACGCGAGAGCGCACCAGAAACTTTGGATTCAAATGCACTTTTAGGAGATAAAGTGAGGAGTGACAGCAATGTTTGTGTCACAGTTTAAAGCTCACTGTGTGCAAAACATGATCAAGCAGGAGATTTTTTGCAAGGCTCTTCTGCTGTTTTAGCCCAGGCTAAACATTCCTGCTCTACTCTCTCTGTTGCTGCTCAGCAGAGAGCGGGCACAGAGGTGTTGGAATCAATTGGTCTTTCAGGCAGGAAAAGAAGAGACAGCAATGTGTGTTGCAGAGTTGCAAAGCTCACTGTGTGCTGAAGATGATCAGTGGGAACTTTCTGGACTGTCTCTTCTGCTGTTTCAGCAGAGTCCAAACGTAAGTGCTATATTCTGCTACTGCTCACAAAGAGCAAGCACAGGAGATGTATTATTCAATTGGACTTTCAGGTAGGAAAGTGAGAGGTGACAGCAATATGTGTTTCAGAGTTGTGAATCTCAATGTGTGCTGAAGATGCCCAGCAGTAGTTTCCATGCTCGCCCTTCGGCTGTGAAATTAGAATCCAAGCGCTCATCCTCCCCTGTCACAACTGCTCTCGAAGCGAGAGAGCGCACCAGAAACGTTGGCTTGAAATGCACTTTTAGGAGATAAAGTGAGGAGTGACAGCAATGTGTGTTTCAGAGTTGCAAAGCTCACTGTGCGCTGAAGATGATCTGCAAGGACTTTCCCTCCCTGCCCTTCGGAACTGGGAGCGGATTCCAAGCGCTCGTGCTCACCTGCCTCTGCTGCACTGGAAACGAGAGTGGAGACCAGAAACGCTGGATTCAAATGCACTTTTAGGAGCTTCAATGAGGAGTGACAACAGTGTGTGTGTCAAAGTTGTAAAGCTCAGTGTGTTGAAGAAGCACAAGAGCAGCCTTCAGGCCTGTCTCTTCCACTGCCTTACAGATTGCAGACATCCCTGCTCACTCTGCTGCTCAGCAGAGTGCTGGCAACGGAGTTCTGGGATTGAAATGGTCTTTTAGGAGAAAGAGTGAAGAGTGACAGCAATGTTTGTGTCACAGTTTAAAGCTCACTGTGTGCTAAACATGATCAGGAGGAGCTTTTTTGCAAGGCTCTTCTGCTGTTTTAGCCCAGTCTAAACATTCCTTCTCTCTGTTGCTGCTCAGCAGAGAGTGGGCACAGAGATGTTGGAATCAATAGGTCTTCCAGGCAGGAAAAGGAGGAGTTACAGCAATGTGTGTTGCAGAATTGCAAAGCTCACTGTGTGCTGAAGATGCCCTGCAGGAGTTTCCCTGCTGGCCCTTCGTCTGTGGGATTAGAGTCCAAGCGCTGCTCCTCCCCTGTCACAACTCCTCTCGAAACGAGAGAGCGCACCAGAAACTTTGGATTCAAATGCACTTTTAGGAGATAAAGTGAGGAGTGACAGCAATGTTTGTGTCACAGTTTAAAGCTCACTGTGTGCAAAACATGATCAAGCAGGAGATTTTTTTCAAGGCTCTTCTGCTGTTTTAGGCAGGTCTAAAAATTCCTGCTCTACTCTCTCTGTTGCTGCTCAGCAGAGAGCGGGCTCAGAGATGGTGGATTCAGCTGGTCTTTCAGGCAAAAAGGGAGGAGTGACAGCAATGTGTGTTGCAGAGTTGCAAAGCTCGCTGTGCGCTGAAGATGATCAGTGGGAACTTTCTGGACTGTCTCTTCTGCTCTTTTAGCATTGGCTAAAGGTTCCTGCTCTACTCTGCTTCTGCCCAGCAGAGAAAGGGCACAGAGATTTTGGATTCAATTGGACTTTGAGGTAGGAAAGTGCGGAGCGAGAGCAATATATGTGTCACAGTTGCAAAGCTGACTGCGTGCTATAATGCCCTGCCGGAGCTTTCACTCCGGGCTCTTCGGCTGTGGGAGCAGAGGCCAAGAGATCGTGTTCACCTGTCACTGCTGCTGTTCAAACGAGAGAGGGCGGGAGAGACCATGGATTCAAACGGATTATTAGGAGATGAAGTGAGGATTGACAGCAATGTGTGTTTCAGAGTTGCAAAGCTCACTGTGCGCTGAAGATGATCTGCAAGGACTTTCCCTCCCTGCCCTTCGGAACTGGGAGCGGATTCCAAGCGCTCGTGCTCACCTGCCTCTGCTGCTCTTGAAACTAGAGTGGAGACCAGAAACGCTGGATTCAAATGCACTTTTAGGAGCTACAATGAGGAGTGACAACAGTGTGTGTGTCACAGTTGTAAAGCTCAGTGTGTTGAAGAAGCACAAGAGCAGCCTTCAGGCCTGTCTCTTCCACTGCCTTACAGATTGCAGACATTCCTGCTCACTCTGCTGCTCAGCAGAGTGCTGGCAACGGAGTTCTTGGATTGAAATGGTCTTTTAGGAGAAAGAATGAAGAGTGACAGCAATGTTTGTGTCACAGTTTAAAGCTCACTGTGTGCTAAACATGATCAGGAGGAGCTTTTTTGCAAGGCTCTTCTGCTGTTTTAGCCCAGTCTAAACATTCCTGCTCTACTCTCTCTGTTGCTGCTCAGCAGAGAGTGGGCACAGAGATGTTGGAATCAATAGGTCTTCCAGGCAGGAAAAGGAGGAGTTACAGCAATGTGTGTTGCAGAATTGCAAAGCTCACTGTGTGCTGAAGATGCCCTGCAGGAGTTTCCCTGCTGGCCCTTCGTCTGTGGGATTAGAGTCCAAGCGCTGCTCCTCCCCTGTCACAACTCCTCTCGAAACGAGAGAGCGCACCAGAAACTTTGGATTCAAATGCACTTTTAGGAGATAAAGTGAGGAGTGACAGCAATGTTTGTGTCACAGTTTAAAGCTCACTGTGTGCAAAACATGATCAAGCAGGAGATTTTTTTCAAGGCTCTTCTGCTGTTTTAGGCAGGTCTAAAAATTCCTGCTCTACTCTCTCTGTTGCTGCTCAGCAGAGAGCGGGCTCAGAGATGGTGGATTCAGCTGGTCTTTCAGGCAAAAAGGGAGGAGTGACAGCAATGTGTGTTGCAGAGTTGCAAAGCTCGCTGTGCGCTGAAGATGATCAGTGGGAACTTTCTGGACTGTCTCTTCTGCTCTTTTAGCATTGGCTAAAGGTTCCTGCTCTACTCTGCTTCTGCCCAGCAGAGAAAGGGCACAGAGATTTTGGATTCAATTGGACTTTGAGGTAGGAAAGTGCGGAGCGAGAGCAATGTATGTGTCACAGTTGCAAAGCTGACTGCGTGCTGAAGATGCCCTGCCGGAGCTTTCACTCCGGGCTCTTCGGCTGTGGGAGCAGAGGCCAAGAGATCGTGTTCACCTGTCACTGCTGCTGTTCAAACGAGAGAGGGCGGGAGAGACCATGGATTCAAACGGATTATTAGGAGATGAAGTGAGGAGTGACAGCAATGTGTGTTTCAGAGTTGCAAAGCTCACTGTGCGCTGAAGATGATCTGCAAGGACTTTCCCTCCCTGCCCTTCGGAACTGGGAGCGGATTCCAAGCGCTCGTGCTCACCTGCCTCTGCTGCTCTTGAAACTAGAGTGGAGACCAGAAACGCTGGATTCAAATGCACTTTTAGGAGCTACAATGAGGAGTGACAACAGTGTGTGTGTCACAGTTGTAAAGCTCAGTGTGTTGAAGAAGCACAAGAGCAGCCTTCAGGCCTGTCTCTTCCACTGCCTTACAGATTGCAGACATTCCTGCTCACTCTGCTGCTCAGCAGAGTGCTGGCAACGGAGTTCTTGGATTGAAATGGTCTTTTAGGAGAAAGAGTGAAGAGTGACAGCAATGTTTGTGTCACAGTTTAAAGCTCACTGTGTGCTAAACATGATCAGGAGGAGCTTTTTTGCAAGGCTCTTCTGCTGTTTTAGCCCAGTCTAAACATTCCTGCTCTACTCTCTCTGTTGCTGCTCAGCAGAGAGTGGGCACAGAGATGTTGGAATCAATAGGTCTTCCAGGCAGGAAAAGGAGGAGTTACAGCAATGTGTTTTGCAGAGTTGCAAAGCTCACTGTGTGCTGAAGATGCCCTGCAGGCGTTTCCCTGCTGGCCCTTCGTCTGCGGGATTAGAGTCCAAGCGCTGCTCCTCCCCTGTCACAACTCCTCTCGAAACGAGAGAGCGCACCATAAACTTTGGATTCAAATGCACTTTTAGGAGATAAAGTGAGGAGTGACAGCAATGTTTGTGTCACAGTTTAAAGCTCACTGTGTGCAAAACATGATCAAGCAGGAGATTTTTTTCAAGGCTCTTCTGCTGTTTTAGGCAGGTCTAAAAATTCCTGCTCTACTCTCTCTGTTGCTGCTCAGCAGATAGCGGGCACAGAGATGTTGGATTCTGCTGGTCTTTCAGGCAAAAAGGGAGGAGTGACAGCAATGTGCGTTGCAGTGTTGCAAAGCTCGCTGTGCGCTGAAGATGATCAGTGGGAACTTTCTGGACTGTCTCTTCTGCTCTTTTAGCATTGGCTAAAGGTTCCTGCTCTACTCTGCTTCTGCCCAGCAGAGAAAGGGCACAGAGATTTTGGATTCAATTGGACTTTGAGGTAGGAAAGTGCGGAGCGAGAGCAATATATGTGTCACAGTTGCAAAGCCGACTGCGTGCTGAAGATGCCCTGCCGGAGCTTTCACTCCGGGCTCTTCGGCTGTGGGAGCAGAGGCCAAGAGATCGTGTTCACCTGTCACTGCTGCTGTTCAAACGAGAGAGGGCGGGAGAGACCATGGATTCAAACGGATTATTAGGAGATGAAGTGAGGAGTGACAGCAATGTGTGTTTCAGAGTTGCAAAGCTCACTGTGCGCTGAAGATGATCTGCAAGGACTTTCCCTCCCTGCCCTTCGGAACTGGGAGCGGATTCCAAGCGCTCGTGCTCACCTTCCTCTGCTGCTCTTGAAACGAGAGTGGAGACCAGAAACGCTGGATTCAAATGCACTTTTAGGAGCTACAATGAGGAGTGACAACAGTGTGTGTGTCACAGTTGTAAAGCTCAGTGTGTTGAAGAAGCACAAGAGCAGCCTTCAGGCCTGTCTCTTCCACTGCCTTACAGATTGCAGACATTCCTGCTCACTCTGCTGCTCAGCAGAGTGCTGGCAACGGAGTTCTTGGATTGAAATGGTCTTTTAGGAGAAAGAGTGAAGAGTGACAGCAATGTTTGTGTCACAGTTTAAAGCTCACTGTGTGCTAAACATGATCAGGAGGAGCTTTTTTGCAAGGCTCTTCTGCTGTTTTAGCCCAGTCTAAACATTCCTGCTCTCTGTTGCTGCTCAGCAGAGAGTGGGCACAGAGATGTTGGAATCAATTGGTCTTCCAGGCAGGAAAAGGAGGAGTTACAGCAATGTGTGTTGCAGAATTGCAAAGCTCACTGTGTGCTGAAGATGCCCTGCAGGAGTTTCCCTGCTGGCCCTTCGTCTGTGGGATTAGAGTCCAAGCGCTGCTCCTCCCCTGTCACAACTCCTCTCGAAACGTGAGAGCGCACCAGAAACTTTGGATTCAAATGCACTTTTAGGAGATAAAGTGAGGAGTGACAGCAATGTTTGTGTCACAGTTTAAAGCTCACTGTGTGCAAAACATGATCAAGCAGGAGATTTTTTGCAAGGCTCTTCTGCTGTTTTAGCCCAGGCTAAACATTCCTGCTCTACTCTCTCTGTTGCTGCTCAGCAGAGAGCGGGCACAGAGGTGTTGGAATCAATTGGTCTTTCAGGCAGGAAAAGAAGTGACAGCAATGTGTGTTGCAGAGTTGCAAAGCTCACTGTGCGCTGAAGATGATCATTGGGAACTTTCTGGACTGTCTCTTCTGCTGTTTCAGCAGAGTCCAAACGTAAGTGCTATATTCTGCTACTGCTCACAAAGAGCAAGCACAGGAGATGTATTATTCAATTGGACTTTCAGGTAGGAAAGTGAGAGGTGACAGCAATATGTGTTTCAGAGTTGCGAATCTCAATGTGTGTTGAAGATGCCCAGCAGTAGTTTCCATGCTGGCCCTTTGGCTGTGAAATTAGAATCCAAGCGCTCGTCCTCCCCTGTCACAACTGCTCTCGAAGCGAGAGAGCGCACCAGAAACGTTGGCTTGAAATGCACTTTTAGGGGATAAAGTGAGGAGTGACAGCAATGTGTTTTTCAGAGTTGTAAAGCTCACTGTGCGCTGAAGATGATCTGCAAGGACTTTCCCTCCCTGCCCTTCGGAACTGGGAGCGGATTCCAAGCGCTCGTGCTCACCTGCCTCTGCTGCACTGGAAACGAGAGTGGAGACCAGAAACGCTGGATTCAAATGCACTTTTAGGAGCTAGAATGAGGAGTGACAACAGTGTGTGTGTCAAAGTTGTAAAGCTCAGTGTGTTGAAGAAGCACAAGGGCAGCCTTCAGGCCTGTCTCTTCCACTGCCTTACAGATTGCAGACATCCCTGCTCACTCTGCTGCTCAGCAGAGTGCTGGCAACGGAGTTCTTGGATTGAAATGGTCTTTTAGGAGAAAGAGTGAAGAGTGACAGCAATGTTTGTGTCACAGTTTAAAGCTCACTGTGTGCTAAACATGATCAGGAGGAGCTTTTTTGCAAGGCTCTTCTGCTGTTTTAGCCCAGTCTAAACATTCCTGCTCTACTCTCTCTGTTGCTGCTCAGCAGAGAGTGGGCACAGAGATGTTGGAATCAATAGGTCTTCCAGGCAGGAAAAGGAGGAGTTACAGCAATGTGTGTTGCAGAATTGTAAAGCTCACTGTGTGCTGAAGATGCCCTGCAGGAGTTTCCCTGCTGGCCCTTCGTCTGTGGGATTAGAGTCCAAGCGCTGCTCCTCCCCTGTCACAACTCCTCTCGAAACGCGAGAGCGCACCAGAAACTTTGGATTCAAATGCACTTTTAGGAGATAAAGTGAGGAGTGACAGCAATGTTTGTGTCACAGTTTAAAGCTCACTGTGTGCAAAACATGATCAAGCAGGAGATTTTTTGCAAGGCTCTTCTGCTGTTTTAGCCCAGGCTAAACATTCCTGCTCTACTCTCTCTGTTGCTGCACAGCAGAGAGCGGGCACAGAGGTGTTGGAATCAATTGGTCTTTCAGGCAGGAAAAGAAGAGACAGCAATGTGTGTTGCAGAGTTGCAAAGCTCACTGTGTGCTGAAGATGATCAGTGGGAACTTTCTGGACTGTCTCTTCTGCTGTTTCAGCAGAGTCCAAACGTAAGTGCTATATTCTGCTACTGCTCACAAAGAGCAAGCACAGGAGATGTATTATTCAATTGGACTTTCAGGTAGGAAAGTGAGAGGTGACAGCAATATGTGTTTCAGAGTTGTGAATCTCAATGTGTGCTGAAGATGCCCAGCAGTAGTTTCCATGCTGGCCCTTCGGCTGAGAAATTAGAATCCAAGCGCTCATCCTCCCCTGTCACAACTGCTCTCGAAGCGAGAGAGCGCACCAGAAACGTTGGCTTGAAATGCACTTTTAGGAGATAAAGTGAGGAGTGACAGCAATGTGTGTTTCAGAGTTGCAAAGCTCACTGTGCGCTGAAGATGATCTGCAAGGACTTTCCCTCCCTGCCCTTCGGAACTGGGAGCGGATTCCAAGCGCTCGTGCTCACCTGCCTCTGCTGCACTGGAAACGAGAGTGGAGACCAGAAACGCTGGATTCAAATGCACTTTTAGGAGCTACAATGAGGAGTGACAACAGTGTGTGTGTCAAAGTTGTAAAGCTCAGTGTGTTGAAGAAGCACAAGAGCAGCCTTCAGGCCTGTCTCTTCCACTGCCTTACAGATTGCAGACATCCCTGCTCACTCTGCTGCTCAGCAGAGTGCTGGCAACGGAGTTCTGGGATTGAAATGGTCTTTTAGGAGAAAGAGTGAAGAGTGACAGCAATGTTTGTGTCACAGTTTAAAGCTCACTGTGTGCTAAACATGATCAGGAGGAGCTTTTTTGCAAGGCTCTTCTGCTGTTTTAGCCCAGTCTAAACATTCCTTCTCTCTGTTGCTGCTCAGCAGAGAGTGGGCACAGAGATGTTGGAATCAATAGGTCTTCCAGGCAGGAAAAGGAGGAGTTACAGCAATGTGTGTTGCAGAATTGCAAAGCTCACTGTGTGCTGAAGATGCCCTGCAGGAGTTTCCCTGCTGGCCCTTCGTCTGTGGGATTAGAGTCCAAGCGCTGCTCCTCCCCTGTCACAACTCCTCTCGAAACGAGAGAGCGCACCAGAAACTTTGGATTCAAATGCACTTTTAGGAGATAAAGTGAGGAGTGACAGCAATGTTTGTGTCACAGTTTAAAGCTCACTGTGTGCAAAACATGATCAAGCAGGAGATTTTTTTCAAGGCTCTTCTGCTGTTTTAGGCAGGTCTAAAAATTCCTGCTCTACTCTCTCTGTTGCTGCTCAGCAGAGAGCGGGCTCAGAGATGGTGGATTCAGCTGGTCTTTCAGGCAAAAAGGGAGGAGTGACAGCAATGTGTGTTGCAGAGTTGCAAAGCTCACTGTGCGCTGAAGATGATCAGTGGGAACTTTCTGGACTGTCTCTTCTGCTCTTTTAGCATTGGCTAAAGGTTCCTGCTCTACTCTGCTTCTGCCCAGCAGAGAAAGGGCACAGAGATTTTGGATTCAATTGGACTTTGAGGTAGGAAAGTGCGGAGCGAGAGCAATATATGTGTCACAGTTGCAAAGCTGACTGCGTGCTATAATGCCCTGCCGGAGCTTTCACTCCGGGCTCTTCGGCTGTGGGAGCAGAGGCCAAGAGATCGTGTTCACCTGTCACTGCTGCTGTTCAAACGAGAGAGGGCGGGAGAGACCATGGATTCAAACGGATTATTAGGAGATGAAGTGAGGATTGACAGCAATGTGTGTTTCAGAGTTGCAAAGCTCACTGTGCGCTGAAGATGATCTGCAAGGACTTTCCCTCCCTGCCCTTCGGAACTGGGAGCGGATTCCAAGCGCTCGTGCTCACCTGCCTCTGCTGCTCTTGAAACTAGAGTGGAGACCAGAAACGCTGGATTCAAATGCACTTTTAGGAGCTACAATGAGGAGTGACAACAGTGTGTGTGTCACAGTTGTAAAGCTCAGTGTGTTGAAGAAGCACAAGAGCAGCCTTCAGGCCTGTCTCTTCCACTGCCTTACAGATTGCAGACATTCCTGCTCACTCTGCTGCTCAGCAGAGTGCTGGCAACGGAGTTCTTGGATTGAAATGGTCTTTTAGGAGAAAGAATGAAGAGTGACAGCAATGTTTGTGTCACAGTTTAAAGCTCACTGTGTGCTAAACATGATCAGGAGGAGCTTTTTTGCAAGGCTCTTCTGCTGTTTTAGCCCAGTCTAAACATTCCTGCTCTACTCTCTCTGTTGCTGCTCAGCAGAGAGTGGGCACAGAGATGTTGGAATCAATAGGTCTTCCAGGCAGGAAAAGGAGGAGTTACAGCAATGTGTGTTGCAGAATTGCAAAGCTCACTGTGTGCTGAAGATGCCCTGCAGGAGTTTCCCTGCTGGCCCTTCGTCTGTGGGATTAGAGTCCAAGCGCTGCTCCTCCCCTGTCACAACTCCTCTCGAAACGAGAGAGCGCACCAGAAACTTTGGATTCAAATGCACTTTTAGGAGATAAAGTGAGGAGTGACAGCAATGTTTGTGTCACAGTTTAAAGCTCACTGTGTGCAAAACATGATCAAGCAGGAGATTTTTTTCAAGGCTCTTCTGCTGTTTTAGGCAGGTCTAAAAATTCCTGCTCTACTCTCTCTGTTGCTGCTCAGCAGAGAGCGGGCTCAGAGATGGTGGATTCAGCTGGTCTTTCAGGCAAAAAGGGAGGAGTGACAGCAATGTGTGTTGCAGAGTTGCAAAGCTCACTGTGCGCTGAAGATGATCAGTGGGAACTTTCTGGACTGTCTCTTCTGCTCTTTTAGCATTGGCTAAAGGTTCCTGCTCTACTCTGCTTCTGCCCAGCAGAGAAAGGGCACAGAGATTTTGGATTCAATTGGACTTTGAGGTAGGAAAGTGCGGAGCGAGAGCAATATATGTGTCACAGTTGCAAAGCTGACTGCGTGCTATAATGCCCTGCCGGAGCTTTCACTCCGGGCTCTTCGGCTGTGGGAGCAGAGGCCAAGAGATCGTGTTCACCTGTCACTGCTGCTGTTCAAACGAGAGAGGGCGGGAGAGACCATGGATTCAAACGGATTATTAGGAGATGAAGTGAGGATTGACAGCAATGTGTGTTTCAGAGTTGCAAAGCTCACTGTGCGCTGAAGATGATCTGCAAGGACTTTCCCTCCCTGCCCTTCGGAACTGGGAGCGGATTCCAAGCGCTCGTGCTCACCTGCCTCTGCTGCTCTTGAAACTAGAGTGGAGACCAGAAACGCTGGATTCAAATGCACTTTTAGGAGCTACAATGAGGAGTGACAACAGTGTGTGTGTCACAGTTGTAAAGCTCAGTGTGTTGAAGAAGCACAAGAGCAGCCTTCAGGCCTGTCTCTTCCACTGCCTTACAGATTGCAGACATTCCTGCTCACTCTGCTGCTCAGCAGAGTGCTGGCAACGGAGTTCTTGGATTGAAATGGTCTTTTAGGAGAAAGAATGAAGAGTGACAGCAATGTTTGTGTCACAGTTTAAAGCTCACTGTGTGCTAAACATGATCAGGAGGAGCTTTTTTGCAAGGCTCTTCTGCTGTTTTAGCCCAGTCTAAACATTCCTGCTCTACTCTCTCTGTTGCTGCTCAGCAGAGAGTGGGCACAGAGATGTTGGAATCAATAGGTCTTCCAGGCAGGAAAAGGAGGAGTTACAGCAATGTGTGTTGCAGAATTGCAAAGCTCACTGTGTGCTGAAGATGCCCTGCAGGAGTTTCCCTGCTGGCCCTTCGTCTGTGGGATTAGAGTCCAAGCGCTGCTCCTCCCCTGTCACAACTCCTCTCGAAACGAGAGAGCGCACCAGAAACTTTGGATTCAAATGCACTTTTAGGAGATAAAGTGAGGAGTGACAGCAATGTTTGTGTCACAGTTTAAAGCTCACTGTGTGCAAAACATGATCAAGCAGGAGATTTTTTTCAAGGCTCTTCTGCTGTTTTAGGCAGGTCTAAAAATTCCTGCTCTACTCTCTCTGTTGCTGCTCAGCAGAGAGCGGGCTCAGAGATGGTGGATTCAGCTGGTCTTTCAGGCAAAAAGGGAGGAGTGACAGCAATGTGTGTTGCAGAGTTGCAAAGCTCGCTGTGCGCTGAAGATGATCAGTGGGAACTTTCTGGACTGTCTCTTCTGCTCTTTTAGCATTGGCTAAAGGTTCCTGCTCTACTCTGCTTCTGCCCAGCAGAGAAAGGGCACAGAGATTTTGGATTCAATTGGACTTTGAGGTAGGAAAGTGCGGAGCGAGAGCAATATATGTGTCACAGTTGCAAAGCTGACTGCGTGCTGAAGATGCCCTGCCGGAGCTTTCACTCCGGGCTCTTCGGCTGTGGGAGCAGAGGCCAAGAGATCGTGTTCACCTGTCACTGCTGCTGTTCAAACGAGAGAGGGCGGGAGAGACCATGGATTCAAACGGATTATTAGGAGATGAAGTGAGGAGTGACAGCAATGTGTGTTTCAGAGTTGCAAAGCTCACTGTGCGCTGAAGATGATCTGCAAGGACTTTCCCTCCCTGCCCTTCGGAACTGGGAGCGGATTCCAAGCGCTCGTGCTCACCTGCCTCTGCTGCTCTTGAAACTAGAGTGGAGACCAGAAACGCTGGATTCAAATGCACTTTTAGGAGCTACAATGAGGAGTGACAACAGTGTGTGTGTCACAGTTGTAAAGCTCAGTGTGTTGAAGAAGCACAAGAGCAGCCTTCAGGCCTGTCTCTTCCACTGCCTTACAGATTGCAGACATTCCTGCTCACTCTGCTGCTCAGCAGAGTGCTGGCAACGGAGTTCTTGGATTGAAATGGTCTTTTAGGAGAAAGAGTGAAGAGTGACAGCAATGTTTGTGTCACAGTTTAAAGCTCACTGTGTGCTAAACATGATCAGGAGGAGCTTTTTTGCAAGGCTCTTCTGCTGTTTTAGCCCAGTCTAAACATTCCTTCTCTCTGTTGCTGCTCAGCAGAGAGTGGGCACAGAGATGTTGGAATCAATAGGTCTTCCAGGCAGGAAAAGGAGGAGTTACAGCAATGTGTGTTGCAGAATTGCAAAGCTCACTGTGTGCTGAAGATGCCCTGCAGGAGTTTCCCTGCTGGCCCTTCGTCTGTGGGATTAGAGTCCAAGCGCTGCTCCTCCCCTGTCACAACTCCTCTCGAAACGAGAGAGCGCACCAGAAACTTTGGATTCAAATGCACTTTTAGGAGATAAAGTGAGGAGTGACAGCAATGTTTGTGTCACAGTTTAAAGCTCACTGTGTGCAAAACATGATCAAGCAGGAGATTTTTTTCAAGGCTCTTCTGCTGTTTTAGGCAGGTCTAAAAATTCCTGCTCTACTCTCTCTGTTGCTGCTCAGCAGAGAGCGGGCTCAGAGATGGTGGATTCAGCTGGTCTTTCAGGCAAAAAGGGAGGAGTGACAGCAATGTGTGTTGCAGAGTTGCAAAGCTCGCTGTGCGCTGAAGATGATCAGTGGGAACTTTCTGGACTGTCTCTTCTGCTCTTTTAGCATTGGCTAAAGGTTCCTGCTCTACTCTGCTTCTGCCCAGCAGAGAAAGGGCACAGAGATTTTGGATTCAATTGGACTTTGAGGTAGGAAAGTGCGGAGCGAGAGCAATATATGTGTCACAGTTGCAAAGCTGACTGCGTGCTATAATGCCCTGCCGGAGCTTTCACTCCGGGCTCTTCGGCTGTGGGAGCAGAGGCCAAGAGATCGTGTTCACCTGTCACTGCTGCTGTTCAAACGAGAGAGGGCGGGAGAGACCATGGATTCAAACGGATTATTAGGAGATGAAGTGAGGATTGACAGCAATGTGTGTTTCAGAGTTGCAAAGCTCACTGTGCGCTGAAGATGATCTGCAAGGACTTTCCCTCCCTGCCCTTCGGAACTGGGAGCGGATTCCAAGCGCTCGTGCTCACCTGCCTCTGCTGCTCTTGAAACTAGAGTGGAGACCAGAAACGCTGGATTCAAATGCACTTTTAGGAGCTACAATGAGGAGTGACAACAGTGTGTGTGTCACAGTTGTAAAGCTCAGTGTGTTGAAGAAGCACAAGAGCAGCCTTCAGGCCTGTCTCTTCCACTGCCTTACAGATTGCAGACATTCCTGCTCACTCTGCTGCTCAGCAGAGTGCTGGCAACGGAGTTCTTGGATTGAAATGGTCTTTTAGGAGAAAGAATGAAGAGTGACAGCAATGTTTGTGTCACAGTTTAAAGCTCACTGTGTGCTAAACATGATCAGGAGGAGCTTTTTTGCAAGGCTCTTCTGCTGTTTTAGCCCAGTCTAAACATTCCTGCTCTACTCTCTCTGTTGCTGCTCAGCAGAGAGTGGGCACAGAGATGTTGGAATCAATAGGTCTTCCAGGCAGGAAAAGGAGGAGTTACAGCAATGTGTGTTGCAGAATTGCAAAGCTCACTGTGTGCTGAAGATGCCCTGCAGGAGTTTCCCTGCTGGCCCTTCGTCTGTGGGATTAGAGTCCAAGCGCTGCTCCTCCCCTGTCACAACTCCTCTCGAAACGAGAGAGCGCACCAGAAACTTTGGATTCAAATGCACTTTTAGGAGATAAAGTGAGGAGTGACAGCAATGTTTGTGTCACAGTTTAAAGCTCACTGTGTGCAAAACATGATCAAGCAGGAGATTTTTTTCAAGGCTCTTCTGCTGTTTTAGGCAGGTCTAAAAATTCCTGCTCTACTCTCTCTGTTGCTGCTCAGCAGAGAGCGGGCTCAGAGATGGTGGATTCAGCTGGTCTTTCAGGCAAAAAGGGAGGAGTGACAGCAATGTGTGTTGCAGAGTTGCAAAGCTCGCTGTGCGCTGAAGATGATCAGTGGGAACTTTCTGGACTGTCTCTTCTGCTCTTTTAGCATTGGCTAAAGGTTCCTGCTCTACTCTGCTTCTGCCCAGCAGAGAAAGGGCACAGAGATTTTGGATTCAATTGGACTTTGAGGTAGGAAAGTGCGGAGCGAGAGCAATATATGTGTCACAGTTGCAAAGCTGACTGCGTGCTGAAGATGCCCTGCCGGAGCTTTCACTCCGGGCTCTTCGGCTGTGGGAGCAGAGGCCAAGAGATCGTGTTCACCTGTCACTGCTGCTGTTCAAACGAGAGAGGGCGGGAGAGACCATGGATTCAAACGGATTATTAGGAGATGAAGTGAGGAGTGACAGCAATGTGTGTTTCAGAGTTGCAAAGCTCACTGTGCGCTGAAGATGATCTGCAAGGACTTTCCCTCCCTGCCCTTCGGAACTGGGAGCGGATTCCAAGCGCTCGTGCTCACCTGCCTCTGCTGCTCTTGAAACTAGAGTGGAGACCAGAAACGCTGGATTCAAATGCACTTTTAGGAGCTACAATGAGGAGTGACAACAGTGTGTGTGTCACAGTTGTAAAGCTCAGTGTGTTGAAGAAGCACAAGAGCAGCCTTCAGGCCTGTCTCTTCCACTGCCTTACAGATTGCAGACATTCCTGCTCACTCTGCTGCTCAGCAGAGTGCTGGCAACGGAGTTCTTGGATTGAAATGGTCTTTTAGGAGAAAGAGTGAAGAGTGACAGCAATGTTTGTGTCACAGTTTAAAGCTCACTGTGTGCTAAACATGATCAGGAGGAGCTTTTTTGCAAGGCTCTTCTGCTGTTTTAGCCCAGTCTAAACATTCCTTCTCTCTGTTGCTGCTCAGCAGAGAGTGGGCACAGAGATGTTGGAATCAATAGGTCTTCCAGGCAGGAAAAGGAGGAGTTACAGCAATGTGTGTTGCAGAATTGCAAAGCTCACTGTGTGCTGAAGATGCCCTGCAGGAGTTTCCCTGCTGGCCCTTCGTCTGTGGGATTAGAGTCCAAGCGCTGCTCCTCCCCTGTCACAACTCCTCTCGAAACGAGAGAGCGCACCAGAAACTTTGGATTCAAATGCACTTTTAGGAGATAAAGTGAGGAGTGACAGCAATGTTTGTGTCACAGTTTAAAGCTCACTGTGTGCAAAACATGATCAAGCAGGAGATTTTTTTCAAGGCTCTTCTGCTGTTTTAGGCAGGTCTAAAAATTCCTGCTCTACTCTCTCTGTTGCTGCTCAGCAGAGAGCGGGCTCAGAGATGGTGGATTCAGCTGGTCTTTCAGGCAAAAAGGGAGGAGTGACAGCAATGTGTGTTGCAGAGTTGCAAAGCTCGCTGTGCGCTGAAGATGATCAGTGGGAACTTTCTGGACTGTCTCTTCTGCTCTTTTAGCATTGGCTAAAGGTTCCTGCTCTACTCTGCTTCTGCCCAGCAGAGAAAGGGCACAGAGATTTTGGATTCAATTGGACTTTGAGGTAGGAAAGTGCGGAGCGAGAGCAATATATGTGTCACAGTTGCAAAGCTGACTGCGTGCTATAATGCCCTGCCGGAGCTTTCACTCCGGGCTCTTCGGCTGTGGGAGCAGAGGCCAAGAGATCGTGTTCACCTGTCACTGCTGCTGTTCAAACGAGAGAGGGCGGGAGAGACCATGGATTCAAACGGATTATTAGGAGATGAAGTGAGGATTGACAGCAATGTGTGTTTCAGAGTTGCAAAGCTCACTGTGCGCTGAAGATGATCTGCAAGGACTTTCCCTCCCTGCCCTTCGGAACTGGGAGCGGATTCCAAGCGCTCGTGCTCACCTGCCTCTGCTGCTCTTGAAACTAGAGTGGAGACCAGAAACGCTGGATTCAAATGCACTTTTAGGAGCTACAATGAGGAGTGACAACAGTGTGTGTGTCACAGTTGTAAAGCTCAGTGTGTTGAAGAAGCACAAGAGCAGCCTTCAGGCCTGTCTCTTCCACTGCCTTACAGATTGCAGACATTCCTGCTCACTCTGCTGCTCAGCAGAGTGCTGGCAACGGAGTTCTTGGATTGAAATGGTCTTTTAGGAGAAAGAATGAAGAGTGACAGCAATGTTTGTGTCACAGTTTAAAGCTCACTGTGTGCTAAACATGATCAGGAGGAGCTTTTTTGCAAGGCTCTTCTGCTGTTTTAGCCCAGTCTAAACATTCCTGCTCTACTCTCTCTGTTGCTGCTCAGCAGAGAGTGGGCACAGAGATGTTGGAATCAATAGGTCTTCCAGGCAGGAAAAGGAGGAGTTACAGCAATGTGTGTTGCAGAATTGCAAAGCTCACTGTGTGCTGAAGATGCCCTGCAGGAGTTTCCCTGCTGGCCCTTCGTCTGTGGGATTAGAGTCCAAGCGCTGCTCCTCCCCTGTCACAACTCCTCTCGAAACGAGAGAGCGCACCAGAAACTTTGGATTCAAATGCACTTTTAGGAGATAAAGTGAGGAGTGACAGCAATGTTTGTGTCACAGTTTAAAGCTCACTGTGTGCAAAACATGATCAAGCAGGAGATTTTTTTCAAGGCTCTTCTGCTGTTTTAGGCAGGTCTAAAAATTCCTGCTCTACTCTCTCTGTTGCTGCTCAGCAGAGAGCGGGCTCAGAGATGGTGGATTCAGCTGGTCTTTCAGGCAAAAAGGGAGGAGTGACAGCAATGTGTGTTGCAGAGTTGCAAAGCTCGCTGTGCGCTGAAGATGATCAGTGGGAACTTTCTGGACTGTCTCTTCTGCTCTTTTAGCATTGGCTAAAGGTTCCTGCTCTACTCTGCTTCTGCCCAGCAGAGAAAGGGCACAGAGATTTTGGATTCAATTGGACTTTGAGGTAGGAAAGTGCGGAGCGAGAGCAATATATGTGTCACAGTTGCAAAGCTGACTGCGTGCTGAAGATGCCCTGCCGGAGCTTTCACTCCGGGCTCTTCGGCTGTGGGAGCAGAGGCCAAGAGATCGTGTTCACCTGTCACTGCTGCTGTTCAAACGAGAGAGGGCGGGAGAGACCATGGATTCAAACGGATTATTAGGAGATGAAGTGAGGAGTGACAGCAATGTGTGTTTCAGAGTTGCAAAGCTCACTGTGCGCTGAAGATGATCTGCAAGGACTTTCCCTCCCTGCCCTTCGGAACTGGGAGCGGATTCCAAGCGCTCGTGCTCACCTGCCTCTGCTGCTCTTGAAACTAGAGTGGAGACCAGAAACGCTGGATTCAAATGCACTTTTAGGAGCTACAATGAGGAGTGACAACAGTGTGTGTGTCACAGTTGTAAAGCTCAGTGTGTTGAAGAAGCACAAGAGCAGCCTTCAGGCCTGTCTCTTCCACTGCCTTACAGATTGCAGACATTCCTGCTCACTCTGCTGCTCAGCAGAGTGCTGGCAACGGAGTTCTTGGATTGAAATGGTCTTTTAGGAGAAAGAGTGAAGAGTGACAGCAATGTTTGTGTCACAGTTTAAAGCTCACTGTGTGCTAAACATGATCAGGAGGAGCTTTTTTGCAAGGCTCTTCTGCTGTTTTAGCCCAGTCTAAACATTCCTGCTCTACTCTCTCTGTTGCTGCTCAGCAGAGAGTGGGCACAGAGATGTTGGAATCAATAGGTCTTCCAGGCAGGAAAAGGAGGAGTTACAGCAATGTGTTTTGCAGAGTTGCAAAGCTCACTGTGTGCTGAAGATGCCCTGCAGGAGTTTCCCTGCTGGCCCTTCGTCTGTGGGATTAGAGTCCAAGCGCTGCTCCTCCCCTGTCACAACTCCTCTCGAAACGAGAGAGCGCACCATAAACTTTGGATTCAAATGCACTTTTAGGAGATAAAGTGAGGAGTGACAGCAATGTTTGTGTCACAGTTTAAAGCTCACTGTGTGCAAAACATGATCAAGCAGGAGATTTTTTTCAAGGCTCTTCTGCTGTTTTAGGCAGGTCTAAAAATTCCTGCTCTACTCTCTCTGTTGCTGCTCAGCAGATAGCGGGCACAGAGATGTTGGATTCTGCTGGTCTTTCAGGCAAAAAGGGAGGAGTGACAGCAATGTGCGTTGCAGTGTTGCAAAGCTCGCTGTGCGCTGAAGATGATCAGTGGGAACTTTCTGGACTGTCTCTTCTGCTCTTTTAGCATTGGCTAAAGGTTCCTGCTCTACTCTGCTTCTGCCCAGCAGAGAAAGGGCACAGAGATTTTGGATTCAATTGGACTTTGAGGTAGGAAAGTGCGGAGCGAGAGCAATATATGTGTCACAGTTGCAAAGCCGACTGCGTGCTGAAGATGCCCTGCCGGAGCTTTCACTCCGGGCTCTTCGGCTGTGGGAGCAGAGGCCAAGAGATCGTGTTCACCTGTCACTGCTGCTGTTCAAACGAGAGAGGGCGGGAGAGACCATGGATTCAAACGGATTATTAGGAGATGAAGTGAGGAGTGACAGCAATGTGTGTTTCAGAGTTGCAAAGCTCACTGTGCGCTGAAGATGATCTGCAAGGACTTTCCCTCCCTGCCCTTCGGAACTGGGAGCGGATTCCAAGCGCTCGTGCTCACCTGCCTCTGCTGCTCTTGAAACGAGAGTGGAGACCAGAAACGCTGGATTCAAATGCACTTTTAGGAGCTACAATGAGGAGTGACAACAGTGTGTGTGTCACAGTTGTAAAGCTCAGTGTGTTGAAGAAGCACAAGAGCAGCCTTCAGGCCTGTCTCTTCCACTGCCTTACAGATTGCAGACATTCCTGCTCACTCTGCTGCTCAGCAGAGTGCTGGCAACGGAGTTCTTGGATTGAAATGGTCTTTTAGGAGAAAGAGTGAAGAGTGACAGCAATGTTTGTGTCACAGTTTAAAGCTCACTGTGTGCTAAACATGATCAGGAGGAGCTTTTTTGCAAGGCTCTTCTGCTGTTTTAGCCCAGTCTAAACATTCCTGCTCTCTGTTGCTGCTCAGCAGAGAGTGGGCACAGAGATGTTGGAATCAATTGGTCTTCCAGGCAGGAAAAGGAGGAGTTACAGCAATGTGTGTTGCAGAATTGCAAAGCTCACTGTGTGCTGAAGATGCCCTGCAGGAGTTTCCCTGCTGGCCCTTCGTCTGTGGGATTAGAGTCCAAGCGCTGCTCCTCCCCTGTCACAACTCCTCTCGAAACGTGAGAGCGCACCAGAAACTTTGGATTCAAATGCACTTTTAGGAGATAAAGTGAGGAGTGACAGCAATGTTTGTGTCACAGTTTAAAGCTCACTGTGTGCAAAACATGATCAAGCAGGAGATTTTTTGCAAGGCTCTTCTGCTGTTTTAGCCCAGGCTAAACATTCCTGCTCTACTCTCTCTGTTGCTGCTCAGCAGAGAGCGGGCACAGAGGTGTTGGAATCAATTGGTCTTTCAGAAAGGAAAAGAAGTGACAGCAATGTGTGTTGCAGAGTTGCAAAGCTCACTGTGCGCTGAAGATGATCATTGGGAACTTTCTGGACTGTCTCTTCTGCTGTTTCAGCAGAGTCCAAACGTAAGTGCTATATTCTGCTACTGCTCACAAAGAGCAAGCACAGGAGATGTATTATTCAATTGGACTTTCAGGTAGGAAAGTGAGAGGTGACAGCAATATGTGTTTCAGAGTTGCGAATCTCAATGTGTGTTGAAGATGCCCAGCAGTAGTTTCCATGCTGGCCCTTCGGCTGTGAAATTAGAATCCAAGCGCTCGTCCTCCCCTGTCACAACTGCTCTCGAAGCGAGAGAGCGCACCAGAAACGTTGGCTTGAAATGCACTTTTAGGGGATAAAGTGAGGAGTGACAGCAATGTGTTTTTCAGAGTTGTAAAGCTCACTGTGCGCTGAAGATGATCTGCAAGGACTTTCCCTCCCTGCCCTTCGGAACTGGGAGCGGATTCCAAGCGCTCGTGCTCACCTGCCTCTGCTGCACTGGAAACGAGAGTGGAGACCAGAAACGCTGGATTCAAATGCACTTTTAGGAGCTAGAATGAGGAGTGACAACAGTGTGTGTGTCAAAGTTGTAAAGCTCAGTGTGTTGAAGAAGCACAAGGGCAGCCTTCAGGCCTGTCTCTTCCACTGCCTTACAGATTGCAGACATCCCTGCTCACTCTGCTGCTCAGCAGAGTGCTGGCAACGGAGTTCTTGGATTGAAATGGTCTTTTAGGAGAAAGAGTGAAGAGTGACAGCAATGTTTGTGTCACAGTTTAAAGCTCACTGTGTGCTAAACATGATCAGGAGGAGCTTTTTTGCAAGGCTCTTCTGCTGTTTTAGCCCAGTCTAAACATTCCTGCTCTACTCTCTCTGTTGCTGCTCAGCAGAGAGTGGGCACAGAGATGTTGGAATCAATAGGTCTTCCAGGCAGGAAAAGGAGGAGTTACAGCAATGTGTTTTGCAGAGTTGCAAAGCTCACTGTGTGCTGAAGATGCCCTGCAGGCGTTTCCCTGCTGGCCCTTCGTCTGTGGGATTAGAGTCCAAGCGCTGCTCCTCCCCTGTCACAACTCCTCTCGAAACGAGAGAGCGCACCAGAAACTTTGGATTCAAATGCACTTTTAGGAGATAAAGTGAGGAGTGACAGCAATGTTTGTGTCACAGTTTAAAGCTCACTGTGTGCAAAACATGATCAAGCAGGAGATTTTTTTCAAGGCTCTTCTGCTGTTTTAGGCAGGTCTAAAAATTCCTGCTCTACTCTCTCTGTTGCTGCTCAGCAGAGAGCGGGCACAGAGATGGTGGATTCAGCTGGTCTTTCAGGCAAAAAGGGAGGAGTGACAGCAATGTGCGTTGCAGAGTTGCAAAGCTCGCTGTGCGCTGAAGATGATCAGTGGGAACTTTCTGGACTGTCTCTTCTGCTCTTTTAGCATTGGCTAAAGGTTCCTGCTCTACTCTGCTTCTGCCCAGCAGAGAAAGGGCACAGAGATTTTGGATTCAATTGGACTTTGAGGTAGGAAAGTGCGGAGCGAGAGCAATATATGTGTCACAGTTGCAAAGCTGACTGCGTGCAGAAGATGCCCTGCCGGAGCTTTCACTCCGGGCTCTTCGGCTGTGGGAGCAGAGGCCAAGAGATCGTGTTCACCTGTCACTGCTGCTGTTCAAACGAGAGAGGGCGGGAGAGACCATGGATTCAAACGGATTATTAGGAGATGAAGTGAGGAGTGACAGCAATGTGTGTTTCAGAGTTGCAAAGCTCACTGTGCGCTGAAGATGATCTGCAAGGACTTTCCCTCCCTGCCCTTCGGAACTGGGAGCGGATTCCAAGCGCTCGTGCTCACCTGCCTCTGCTGCTCTTGAAACGAGAGTGGAGACCAGAAACGCTGGATTCAAATGCACTTTTAGGAGCTACAATGAGGAGTGACAACAGTGTGTGTGTCACAGTTGTAAAGCTCAGTGTGTTGAAGAAGCACAAGAGCAGCCTTCAGGCCTGTCTCTTCCACTGCCTTACAGATTGCAGACATTCCTGCTCACTCTGCTGCTCAGCAGAGTGCTGGCAACGGAGTTCTTGGATTGAAATGGTCTTTTAGGAGAAAGAGTGAAGAGTGACAGCAATGTTTGTGTCACAGTTTAAAGCTCACTGTGTGCTAAACATGATCAGGAGGAGCTTTTTTGCAAGGCTCTTCTGCTGTTTTAGCCCAGTCTAAACATTCCTGCTCTACTCTCTCTGTTGCTGCTCAGCAGAGAGTGGGCACAGAGATGTTGGAATCAATAGGTCTTCCAGGCAGGAAAAGGAGGAGTTACAGCAATGTGTTTTGCAGAGTTGCAAAGCTCACTGTGTGCTGAAGATGCCCTGCAGGCGTTTCCCTGCTGGCCCTTCGTCTGTGGGATTAGAGTCCAAGCGCTGCTCCTCCCCTGTCACAACTCCTCTCCAAACGAGAGAGCGCACCAGAAACTTTGGATTCAAATGCACTTTTAGGAGATAAAGTGAGGAGTGACAGCAATGTTTGTGTCACAGTTTAAAGCTCACTGTGTGCAAAACATGATCAAGCAGGAGATTTTTTTCAAGGCTCTTCTGCTGTTTTAGGCAGGTCTAAAAATTCCTGCTCTACTCTCTCTGTTGCTGCTCAGCAGAGAGCGGGCACAGAGATGGTGGATTCAGCTGGTCTTTCAGGCAAAAAGGGAGGAGTGACAGCAATGTGCGTTGCAGCGTTGCAAAGCTCGCTGTGCGCTGAAGATGATCAGTGGGAACTTTCTGGACTGTCTCTTCTGCTCTTTTAGCATTGGCTAAAGGTTCCTGCTCTACTCTGCTTCTGCCCAGCAGAGAAAGGGCACAGAGATTTTGGATTCAATTGGACTTTGAGGTAGGAAAGTGCGGAGCGAGAGCAATATATGTGTCACAGTTGCAAAGCTGACTGCGTGCTGAAGATGCCCTGCCGGAGCTTTCACTCCGGGCTCTTCGGCTGTGGGAGCAGAGGCCAAGAGATCGTGTTCACCTGTCACTGCTGCTGTTCAAACGAGAGAGGGCGGGAGAGACCATGGATTCAAACGGATTATTAGGAGATGAAGTGAGGAGTGACAGCAATGTGTGTTTCAGAGTTGCAAAGCTCACTGTGCGCTGAAGATGATCTGCAAGGACTTTCCCTCCCTGCCCTTCGGAACTGGGAGCGGATTCCAAGCGCTCGTGCTCACCTGCCTCTGCTGCTCTTGAAACGAGAGTGGAGACCAGAAACGCTGGATTCAAATGCACTTTTAGGAGCTACAATGAGGAGTGACAACAGTGTGTGTGTCACAGTTGTAAAGCTCAGTGTGTTGAAGAAGCACAAGAGCAGCCTTCAGGCCGGTCTCTTCCACTGCCATACAGATTGCAGACATTCCTGCTCACTCTGCTGCTCAGCAGAGTGCTGGCAACGGAGTTCTTGGATTGAAATGGTCTTTTAGGAGAAAGAGTGAAGAGTGACAGCAATGTTTGTGTCACAGTTTAAAGCTCACTGTGTGCTAAACATGATCAGGAGGAGCTTTTTTGCAAGGCTCTTCTGCTGTTTTAGCCCAGTCTAAACATTCCTGCTCTCTGTTGCTGCTCAGCAGAGAGTGGGCACAGAGATGTTGGAATCAATTGGTCTTCCAGGCAGGAAAAGGAGGAGTTACAGCAATGTGTGTTGCAGAACTGCAAAGCTCACTGTGTGCTGAAGATGCCCTGCAGGAGTTTCCCTGCTGGCCCTTCGTCTGTGGGATTAGAGTCCAAGCGCTGCTCCTCCCCTGTCACAACTCCTCTCGAAACGTGAGAGCGCACCAGAAACTTTGGATTCAAATGCACTTTTAGGAGATAAAGTGAGGAGTGACAGCAATGTTTGTGTCACAGTTTAAAGCTCACTGTGTGCAAAACATGATCAAGCAGGAGATTTTTTGCAAGGCTCTTCTGCTGTTTTAGCCCAGGCTAAACATTCCTGCTCTACTCTCTCTGTTGCTGCTCAGCAGAGAGCGGGCACAGAGGTGTTGGAATCAATTGGTCTTTCAGAAAGGAAAAGAAGTGACAGCAATGTGTGTTGCAGAGTTGCAAAGCTCACTGTGCGCTGAAGATGATCATTGGGAACTTTCTGGACTGTCTCTTCTGCTGTTTCAGCAGAGTCCAAACGTAAGTGCTATATTCTGCTACTGCTCACAAAGAGCAAGCACAGGAGATGTATTATTCAATTGGACTTTCAGGTAGGAAAGTGAGAGGTGACAGCAATATGTGTTTCAGAGTTGCGAATCTCAATGTGTGTTGAAGATGCCCAGCAGTAGTTTCCATGCTGGCCCTTCGGCTGTGAAATTAGAATCCAAGCGCTCGTCCTCCCCTGTCACAACTGCTCTCGAAGCGAGAGAGCGCACCAGAAACGTTGGCTTGAAATGCACTTTTAGGGGATAAAGTGAGGAGTGACAGCAATGTGTGTTTCAGAGTTGTAAAGCTCACTGTGCGCTGAAGATGATCTGCAAGGACTTTCCCTCCCTGCCCTTCGGAACTGGGAGCGGATTCCAAGCGCTCGTGCTCACCTGCCTCTGCTGCACTGGAAACGAGAGTGGAGACCAGAAACGCTGGATTCAAATGCACTTTTAGGAGCTACAATGAGGAGTGACAACAGTGTGTGTGTCAAAGTTGTAAAGCTCAGTGTGTTGAAGAAGCACAAGGGCAGCCTTCAGGCCTGTCTCTTCCACTGCCTTACAGATTGCAGACATCCCTGCTCACACTGCTGCTCAGCAGAGTGCTGGCAACGGAGTTCTTGGATTGAAATGGTCTTTTAGGAGAAAGAGTGAAGAGTGACAGCAATGTTTGTGTCACAGTTTAAAGCTCACTGTGTGCTAAACATGATCAGGAGGAGCTTTTTTGCAAGGCTCTTCTGCTGTTTTAGCCCAGTCTAAACATTCCTTCTCCCTGTTGCTGCTCAGCAGAGAGTGGGCACAGAGATGTTGGAATCAATTGGTCTTTCAGGCAAGAAAAGGAGGAGTGACAGCAATGTGTGTTGCAGAATTGCAAAGCTCACTGTGTGCTGAAGATGCCCTGCAGGAGTTTCCCTGCTGGCCCTTCGTCTGTGGGATTAGAGTCCAAGCGCTGCTCCTCCCCTGTCACAACTCCTCTCGAAACGAGAGAGCGCACCAGAAACTTTGGATTCAAATGCACTTTTAGGAGATAAAGTGAGGAGTGACAGCAATGTTTGTGTCACAGTTTAAAGCTCACTGTGTGCAAAACATGATCAAGCAGGAGATTTTTTTCAAGGCTCTTCTGCTGTTTAAGGCAGGTCTAAAAATTCCTGCTCTACTCTCTCTGTTGCTGCTCAGCAGAGAGCGGGCACAGAGATGGTGGATTCAGCTGGTCTTTCAGGCAAAAAGGGAGGAGTGACAGCAATGTGCGTTGCAGTGTTGCAAAGCTCGCTGTGCGCTGAAGATGATCAGTGGGAACTTTCTGGACTGTCTCTTCTGCTCTTTTAGCATTGGCTAAAGGTTCCTGCTCTACTCTGCTTCTGCCCAGCAGAGAAAGGGCACAGAGATTTTGGATTCAATTGGACTTTGAGGTAGGAAAGTGCGGAGCGAGAGCAATATATGTGTCACAGTTGCAAAGCTGACTGCGTGCTGAAGATGCCCTGCTGGAGCTTTCACTCCGGGCTCTTCGGCTGTGGGAGCAGAGGCCAAGAGATCGTGTTCACCTGTCACTGCTGCTGTTCAAACGAGAGAGGGCGGGAGAGACCATGGATTCAAACGGATTATTAGGAGATGAAGTGAGGAGTGACAGCAATGTGTGTTTCAGAGTTGCAAAGCTCACTGTGCGCTGAAGATGATCTGCAAGGACTTTCCCTCCCTGCCCTTCGGAACTGGGAGCGGATTCCAAGCGCTCGTGCTCACCTGCCTCTGCTGCACTGGAAACGAGAGTGGAGACCAGAAACGCTGGATTCAAATGCACTTTTAGGAGCTACAATGAGGAGTGACAACAGTGTGTGTGTCAAAGTTGTAAAGCTCAGTGTGTTGAAGAAGCACAAGGGCAGCCTTCAGGCCTGTCTCTTCCACTGCCTTACAGATTGCAGACATTCCTGCTCACTCTGCTGCTCAGCAGAGTGCTGGCAACGGAGTTCTTGGATTGAAATGGTCTTTTAGGAGAAAGAGTGAAGAGTGACAGCAATGTTTGTGTCACAGTTTAAAGCTCACTGTGTGCTAAACATGATCAGGAGGAGCTTTTTTGCAAGGCTCTTCTGCTGTTTTAGCCCAGTCTAAACATTCCTGCTCTACTCTCTCTGTTGCTGCTCAGCAGAGAGTGGGCACAGAGGTGTTGGAATCAATTGGTCTTCCAGGCAGGAAAAGGAGTTACAGCAATGTGTGTTGCAGAATTGCAAAGCTCACTGTGTGCTGAAGATGCCCTGCAGGAGTTTCCCTGCTGGCCCTTCGTCTGTGGGATTAGAGTCCAAGCGCTGCTCCTCCCCTGTCACAACTCCTCTCGAAACGTGAGAGCGCACCAGAAACTTTGGATTCAAATGCACTTTTAGGAGATAAAGTGAGGAGTGACAGCAATGTTTGTGTCACAGTTTAAAGCTCACTGTGTGCAAAACATGATCAAGCAGGAGATTTTTTGCAAGGCTCTTCTGCTGTTTTAGGCAGGTCTAAACATTCCTGCTCTACTCTCTCTGTTGCTGCTCAGCAGAGAGCGGTCACAGAGGTGTTGGAATCAATTGGTCTTTCAGGCAGGAAAAGAAGAGACAGCAATGTGTGTTGCAGAGTTGCAAAGCTCACTGTGTGCTGAAGATGATCAGTGGGAACTTTCTGGACTGTCTCTTCTGCTGTTTCAGCAGAGTCCAAACGTAAGTGCTATATTCTGCTACTGCTCACAAAGAGCAAGCACAGGAGATGTATTATTCAATTGGACTTTCAGGTAGGAAAGTGAGAGGTGACAGCAATATGTGTTTCAGAGTTGTGAATCTCAATGTGTGCTGAAGATGCCCAGCAGTAGTTTCCATGCTGGCCCTTCGGCTGTGAAATTAGAATCCAAGCGCTCGTCCTCCCCTGTCACAACTGCTCTCTAAGCGAGAGAGCGCACCAGAAACATTGGCTTGAAATGCACTTTTAGGAGATAAAGTGAGGAGTGACAGCAATGTGTGTTTCAGAGTTGCAAAGCTCACTGTGCGCTGAAGATGATCTGCAAGGACTTTCCCTCCCTGCCCTTCGGAACTGGGAGCGGATTCCAAGCGCTCGTGCTCACCTGCCTCTGCTGCACTGGAAACGAGAGTGGAGACCAGAAACGCTGGATTCAAATGCACTTTTAGGAGCTACAATGAGGAGTGACAACAGTGTGCGTGTCAAAGTTGTAAAGCTCAGTGTGTTGAAGAAGCACAAGAGCAGCCTTCAGGCCTGTCTCTTCCACTGCCTTACAGATTGCAGACATCCCTGCTCACTCTGCTGCTCAGCAGAGTGCTGGCAACGGAGTTCTGGGATTGAAATGGTCTTTTAGGAGAAAGAGTGAAGAGTGACAGCAATGTTTGTGTCACAGTTTAAAGCTCACTGTGTGCTAAACATGATCAGGAGGAGCTTTTTTGCAAGGCTCTTCTGCTGTTTTAGCCCTGTCTAAACATTCCTGCTCTACTCTCTCTGTTGCTGCTCAGCAGAGAGTGGGCACAGAGATGTTGGAATCAATTGGTCTTTCAGGCAAGAAAAGGAGGAGTGACAGCAATGTGTGTTTCAGAATTGTAAAGCTCACTGTGCGCTGAAGATGCCCTGCAGGAGTTTCCCTGCTGGCCCTTCGTCTGTGGGATTAGAGTCCAAGCGCTGCTCCTCCCCTGTCACAACTCCTCTCCAAACGAGAGAGCGCACCAGAAACTTTGGATTCAAATGCACTTTTAGGAGATAAAGTGAGGAGTGACAGCAATGTTTGTGTCACAGTTTAAAGCTCACTGTGTGCAAAACATGATCAAGCAGGAGATTTTTTTCAAGGCTCTTCTGCTGTTTTAGGCAGGTCTAAAAATTCCTGCTCTACTCTCTCTGTTGCTGCTCAGCAGAGAGCGGGCACAGAGATGGTGGATTCAGCTGGTCTTTCAGGCAAAAAGGGAGGAGTGACAGCAATGTGTGTTGCAGAGTTGCAAAGCTCGCTGTGCGCTGAAGATGATCAGTGGGAACTTTCTGGACTGTCTCTTCTGCTCTTTTAGCATTGGCTAAAGGTTCCTGCTCTACTCTGCTTCTGCCCAGCAGAGAAAGGGCACAGAGATTTTGGATTCAATTGGACTTTGAGGTAGGAAAGTGCGGAGCGAGAGCAATATATGTGTCACAGTTGCAAAGCTGACTGCGTGCTGAAGATGCCCTGCCGGAGCTTTCACTCCGGGCTCTTCGGCTGTGGGAGCAGAGGCCAAGAGATCACAGAATCACAGAATCACAGAATCCCAAGGGTTGGAAGGGACCTAAAAAGATCATCTAGTCCAACCCCCCTGCAAGAGCAGGGTAACCTACAGTACATCACACAGGAACTTGTCCAGGCGGGCCTTGAATATCTCCAGTGTAGGAGACTCCACAACCCCCCTGGGCAGCCTGTTCCAGTGCTCTGTCACTCTTACAGTAAAGAAGTTCTTCCTGATGTTAACGTGGAACTTCCTATGCTCCAGTTTACACCCATTGCCCCTTGTCCTATCACTGGATATCACTGAAAAAAGCCTAGCTCCATCATCCTGACACCTACCCTTCACATATTTGTAAACATTGATGAGGTCACCCCTCAGTCTCCTCTTTTGCAAGCTAAAGAGACCCAGCTCCCTCAGCCTCTCCTCATAAGGGAGATGTTCCACTCCCTTAATCATCTTTGTGGCTCTGCGCTGGACTCCTTCAAGCAATTCCCTGTCCTTCTTGAACAGAGGGGCCCAGAACTGGACGCAATATTCCAGATGCGGCCTCACCAAGGCTGAGTAGAGGGGGAGGAGAACCTCTCTTGACCTACTAACCACTCCCTTTCTAATGCACCCTAAGATGCCATTTGCCTTCTTGGCCACAAGAGCACATTGCTGGCTCATGGTCATCCTCCTATCCACCAGGACCCCCAGGTCCCTTTCCCCTTCACTACTTTCCAGCAGGTCACCCCCCAACCTGTACTGGTACATGGGGTTGTTCTTCCCCAGATGCAAGACTCTACACTTGCCCTTGTTAAATTTCATCCAGTTTCTCCCCGCCCAACTCTCCAGCCTGTCCAGGTCTCGCTGAATGGCAGCACAGTCCTCTGGTGTGTCAGCCACTCCTCCCAGTTTTGTGTCATCAGCAAACTTGCTGAGGGTGCACTCAGTTCCCTCATCCAGGTCATTGATGAAAATATTAAACAGCACCGGTCCCAGCACCGACCACTGAGGAACTCCACTAGTCACAGACCTCCAGCTAGATTCTGCGCCATTGACCACAACTCTCTGCCTTCTTCCTTTCAACCAGTTCTCGATCCACCTCACTACTTGATCGTCAAGCCCACACTTCCTCAGCTTATCTATGAGGATGCTGTGGGAGACAGTATCAAATGCCTTACTGAAATCAAGAAAAACTACATCTACCGCTCTACTATCATCCCTCCACCTAGTCACTTCCTCATAGAAGGCTATAAGTTTGGTCATACATGACTTCCCCCTCATAAAACCATGTTGGCTGTTCTTAATGACCCCCTCATCCTTGATATGCCTAGTGATGGAGTCAAGAATAAGTTGTTCCATCATCTTTCCAGGGATGGAGGTAAGGTTGACCGGTCTATAATTACCCGGGTCCTCCTTCTTGCCCTTCTTATAGATTGGTGTGACCTTTGCAATCCGCCAATCCTCAGGCACCTCGCCCATTTCCCACGACTTACCAAAGATGATGGAAAGTGGCCTAGCAATGACCTCCGCCAGCTCCCTCAGCACCCGTGGGTGCATTCCATCCGGACCCATCGATTTACAGATGTCCAGTTTGCATAGCTGATCCCTAACCCAATCCTCATCTACCAAAGCAAACTCCTCCTTTGTCCTGACTCCTTCTGGGGCTATAGAAATCCGGGGCCCTCGGGGAGAGTCTGCAGGAGTAAAGACAGAGGCAAAGAAGGCATTCAGCACCTCTGCCTTCTTTATATCCTCTGTCTCCAGGGTACCCACTTCGTTCAGCAGTGGGCCTATATTGCCTCTTGTTTTAGTTTTATTTGCTATGTATTTGAAGAAGCCCTTTCTATTGTCTTTAACCCGACTAGCAAGATTGAGTTCCAAGGAGGCCTTAGCTGTCCTAATTGCCTCCCTACATCCTCTAACAACTGTCCTATATTCCTCCCAAGCGGCCAGCCCCTCCTTCCATAATCCATAGATTCTCCTTTTCCACTTGAGTTTGCCCAGCAGCTCCTTGTTTAACCACGCCGGTCTCTTAGATCCCTTACTTGACTTCCTACTCATTGGGACGCTCCGATCCTGAGCTTGGAAGAAGCGGTCCTTGAATGCTAACCAACTATCTTGAGCCCCTTTACCGCCTAGTACACTTTCCCATGAGACTTCCCTTAGCAGTTGACTGAAGAGGCCAAAGTTGGCCCTTCGGAAATCCAGAACTGTGGCTTTGCTAGGTATTCTATTCCTCCCACACAGGATCCTAAACTCCACCATCTCATGGTCACTGCAGCCAAGGCTGCCATTGACCGTCACCACTTCGACCAAACCCTCCTTGTTGGCGAGTACTAAATCTAGCAGCGCTGCTCCCCTAGTTGGTACGTCCACCATTTGCATTAAGAAATTATCATCAATGCACTCGAGGAACCTCCTAGACTGTGAATGACTGGCTGTGTGAGTCTTCCAGCAAATATCGGGGTAATTAAAGTCCCCCACGACGACTAAGGCATGTAGTCGCGAGGCTACTTCCAGTTGCCTGTAGAAAGCCTCATCAACTCCTTCGTGCTGATCAGGAGGTCTGTAATAGACCCCCACAACTGTATCACCCGTGCCAGTCAGCCCCTTGATTCGTACCCACAGACATTCCACTTGCTCCTCATCCGACCCCGGACAGAACTCAATACATTCTAGTTGCTCTCTCACGTAAAGAGCAACTCCACCACCTCGCTTCGCTGACCTATCTTTCCTAAAAAGGACATAGCCATCCATGACCACATTCCAGTCATGTGAACTGTCCCACCATGTCTCTGTAATCGCCACTAGATCATAACCTTTAGCCCGCACACAGACTTCTAACTCCTCCTGTTTATTCCCCATGCTGCGTGCATTGGTGTACAGGCATTTCAGGGAGCCAGTCCTAGTACCCTTTTTCCCCTGCGGGACAGGGTCTAAAGAGCTATCCTTTCCCACAAGTGAAACAAGAGATTGATAGTCCTCCTTAGCCCGCCACCCTTCAATCCCTAGCATGTTCCTCTTGGGCTTGTCCCCAACAGGCCCAGTTAAATCCCCTCCCCCCTTCCTAACTAGTTTAAAGCCCTGTCAATAAGCCCTGCTAACTCCTGCCCCAAAACCCTTTTTTTTCTCTGGGACTGGTGTATCCCGCCTGTCACCAGCAAACCAGGTGTCCCATACAGCAACCCGTGACTGAAAAACCCAAACCCCTGCCTTTGGCACCAGTCACGTAGCCATACATTAACCTGCAGAGTCTTCTTATATATCCCTTCACCCTCGCTTGCAACAGGTATGGAGGCAAACACCACTTGCGCTCCAGATCCTTTAACCAGCCGTCCCAGGGCCCTGTAGTCTCTCTTCATTGCCCTTACGTTCCTCGTAATAATTTCGTCACTGCCAACCTGAAAAACCAGCAGTGGGTAGTAGTCAGACGGCTGCACCAGTTCAGAGAGCTTATTTTTAACATCTCTAATCCGAGCCCCAGGCAGGCAGCAGACCTCCCTGTGGGGTGGATCCGGTCGACAAATGGGCCCTTCTGTTCCCCTCAGAAGGGAGTCACCCACCACAATTACTGTTCTTTTCTTCTTGGTTGGGGAAGTTCTGAGGCATGTGGGTGAGTGACTAGCCCTGGGTGACTCACTAGATAGATTTGCCTCACCATCTCCATTCACCTGGCCCTGAATTTCCAAGACCTCATACCTGTTATTCAAGGGCAACTGGGAGGGAGGAAGGGATTGTGAGGGTTTTCGCTTACCTCTCCGAGGAGGAACCTCCCTCCATCCATCCTTGTCCATTAAGCTCTCTCCTTCTGTCTGATGGTAGGAGGGAAGGGGATCCATATCTTGTTGAACCACTTCCCTCTGCCCTTGCCTTAGGGTGTGGTTCCACCAATCTATTTCACTTTCACACTCTCTAATGGCTCTCAACCTTTCTACCTCCTCCCTCAGTTCAGCCACCTGCCTGAGCAGGTCATTTATTTGCTCACAGCGAACACAAGCAGTGTCACTGGCTCCCTCCAATACAAGTGCCAGGCTCAGGCATTCGCTGCAGCCAGAGACCTGCACAGCTGCATGTCTGCAGGAAGGCTCAGTCTGGATACCCACATTAGTACTCACTACAGCTTTCGATCGTGTTGTAACCATGATCTATCTGGTCAATCAATCCGTCTACGTCCCTCAGCACTCCTTCCCCCTCCTGTACTCCAGGCGAGTCCTCTCGATGAGGCGGATGGAACGCTTCCCTGCCCGCTCGCCTGCCCGCGCGAACTGCCGCGCAAACTGCCTCGACCCTCTGCCTCGACGCTCTCTGTTTGCCGGCTCTGTTCGCCGCGCTCCCTGGGAAGGTTTTTTAGCCACTCCCAGCTGGTGCCACTCCTCTTGGCTCCGCCCCCTGTGAGTCAGCCCCTCGCGGGAGCTGAGCTTCCGAGTCCTGGGCAAGTCCTGTTGAGGACTTGAGGCTCCCTCCTCAGTGGCTCTTGTCGCTCTGAGGTGAGGCTCCTGGACGCTGATCTCTCCCCTCTCCGCTCCGGTGTTGCAGGCGTCCTCTCGCAAGCTACTCACCTGTCACTGCTGCTGTTCAAACGAGAGAGGGCGGGAGAGACCATGGATTCAAACGGATTATTAGGAGATGAAGTGAGGAGTGACAGCAATGTGTGTTTCAGAGTTGCAAAGCTCACTGTGCGCTGAAGATGATCTGCAAGGACTTTCCCTCCCTGCCCTTCGGAACTGGGAGCGGATTCCAAGCGCTCGTGCTCACCTTCCTCTGCTGCTCTTGAAACGAGAGTGGAGACCAGAAACGCTGGATTCAAATGCACTTTTAGGAGCTACAATGAGGAGTGACAACAGTGTGTGTGTCACAGTTGTAAAGCTCAGTGTGTTGAAGAAGCACAAGAGCAGCCTTCAGGCCTGTCTCTTCCACTGCCTTACAGATTGCAGACATTCCTGCTCACTCTGCTGCTCAGCAGAGTGCTGGCAACGGAGTTCTTGGATTGAAATGGTCTTTTAGGAGAAAGAGTGAAGAGTGACAGCAATGTTTGTGTCACAGTTTAAAGCTCACTGTGTGCTAAACATGATCAGGAGGAGCTTTTTTGCAAGGCTCTTCTGCAGTTTTAGCCCAATCTAAACATTCCTTCTCTCTGTTGCTGCTCAGCAGAGAGTGGGCACAGAGATGTTGGAATCAATTGGTCTTCCAGGCAGGAAAAGGAGTTACAGCAATGTGTGTTGCAGAATTGCAAAGCTCACTGTGTGCTGAAGATGCCCTGCAGGAGTTTCCCTGCTGGCCCTTCGTCTGTGGGATTAGAGTCCAAGCGCTGCACCTCCCCTGTCACAACTCCTCTCGAAACGTGAGAGCGCACCAGAAACTTTGGATTCAAATGCACTTTTAGGAGATAAAGTGAGGAGTGACAGCAATGCTTGTGTCACAGTTTAAAGCTCACTGTGTGCAAAACATGATCAAGCAGGAGATTTTTTGCAAGGCTCTTCTGCTGTTTTAGCCCAGGCTAAACATTCCTGCTCTACTCTCTCTGTTGCTGCTCAGCAGAGAGCGGGCACAGAGGTGTTGGAATCAATTGGTCTTTCAGGCAGGAAAAGAAGAGACAGCAATGTGTGTTGCAGAGTTGCAAAGCTCACTGTGTGCTGAAGATGATCAGTGGGAACTTTCTGGACTGTCTCTTCTGCTGTTTCAGCAGAGTCCAAACGTAAGTGCTATATTCTGCTACTGCTCACAAAGAGCAAGCACAGGAGATGTAGGATTCAATTGGACTTTCAGGTAGGAAAGTGAGAGGTGACAGCAATATGTGTTTCAGAGTTGTGAATCTCAATGTGTGCTGAAGATGCCCAGCAGTAGTTTCCATGCTGGCCCTTCGGCTGTGAAATTAGAATCCAAGCGCTCGTCCTCCCCTGTCACAACTGCTCTCGAAGCGAGAGAGCGCACCAGAAACGTTGGCTTGAAATGCACTTTTAGGAGATAAAGTGAGGAGTGACAGCAATGTGTTTTTCAGAGTTGCAAAGCTCACTGTGCGCTGAAGATGATCTGCAAGGACTTTCCCTCCCTGCCCTTCGGAACTGGGAGCGGATTCCAAGCGCTCATGCTCACCTTCCTCTGCTGCTCTTGAAACGAGAGTGGAGACCAGAAACGCTGGATTCAAATGCACTTTTAGGAGCTACAATGAGGAGTGACAACAGTGTGTGTGTCACAGTTGTAAAGCTCAGTGTGTGGAAGAAGCACAAGAGCAGCCTTCAGGCCTGTCTCTTTCACTGCCTTACAGATTGCAGACATCCCTGCTCACTCTGCTGCTCAGCAGAGTGCTGGCAACGGAGTTCTGGGATTGAAATGGTCTTTTAGGAGAAAGAGTGAAGAGTGACACCAATGTTTGTGTCACAGTTTAAAGCTCACTGTGTGCTAAACATGATCAGGAGGAGCTTTTTTGCAAGGCTCTTCTGCTGTTTTAGCCCAGTCTAAACATTCCTGCTCTACTCTCTCTGTTGCTGCTCAGCAGAGAGTGGGCACAGAGATGTTGGAATCAATTGGTCTTTCAGGCAAGAAAAGGAGGAGTGACAGCAATGTGTGTTTCAGAATTGTAAAGCTCACTGTGCGCTGAAGATGCCCTGCAGGAGTTTCCCTGCTGGCCCTTCGTCTGTGGGATTAGAGTCCAAGCGCTGCTCCTCCCCTGTCACAACTCCTCTCGAAACGAGAGAGCGCACCAGAAACTTTGGATTCAAATGCACTTTTAGGAGATAAAGTGAGGAGTGACAGCAATGTTTGTGTCACAGTTTAAAGCTCACTGTGTGCAAAACATGATCAAGCAGGAGATTTTTTGCAAGGCTCTTCTGCTGTTTTAGCCCAGGCTAAACATTGCTGCTCTACTCTCTCTGTTGCTGCTCAGCAGAGAGCGGGCACAGAGATGGTGGATTCAGCTGGTCTTTCAGGCAGGAAAAGAAGAGACAGCAATGTGTGTTGCAGAGTTGCAAAGCTCACTGTGTGCTGAAGATGATCAGTGGGAACTTTCTGGACTGTCTCTTCTGCTGTTTCAGCAGAGTCCAAACGTAAGTGCTATATTCTGCTACTGCTCACAAAGAGCAAGCACAGGAGATGTATTATTCAGTTGGACTTTCAGGTAGGAAAGTGAGAGGTGACAGCAATATGTGTTTCAGAGTTGCGAATCTCAATGTGTGCTGAAGATGCCCAGCAGTAGTTTCCATGCTGGCCCTTCGGCTGTGAAATTAGAATCCAAGCGCTCGTCCTCCCCTGTCACAACTGCTCTCGAAGCGAGAGAGCGCACCAGAAACGTTGGCTTGAAATGCACTTTTAGGAGATAAAGTGAGGAGTGACAGCAATGTGTGTTTCAGAGTTGCAAAGCTCACTGTTCGCTGAAGATGATCTGCAAGGACTTTCCCTCCCTGCCCTTCGGAACTGGGAGCGGATTCCAAGCGCTCGTGCTCACCTGCCTCTGCTGCACTGGAAACGAGAGTGGAGACCAGAAACGCTGGATTCAAATGCACTTTTAGGAGCTACAATGAGGAGTGACAACAGTGTGTGTGTCACAGTTGTAAAGCTCAGTGTGTTGAAGAAGCACAAGAGCAGCCTTCAGGCCTGTCTCTTCCACTGCCTTACAGATTGCAGACATTCCTGCTCACTCTGCTGATCAGCAGAGTGCTGGCAACGGAGTTCTTGGATTGAAATGGTCTTTTAGGAGAAAGAGTGAAGAGTGACAGCAATGTTTGTGTCACAGTTTAAAGCTCACTGTGTGCTAAACATGATCAGGAGGAGCTTTTTTGCAAGGCTCTTCTGCTGTTTTAGCCCAGTCTAAACATTCCTGCTCTACTCTCTCTGTTGCTGCTCAGCAGAGAGTGGGCACAGTGATGTTGGAATCAATTGGACTTTCAGGCAAGAAAAGGAGGAGTGACAGCAATGTGTGTTGCAGAATTGTAAAGCTCACTGTGTGCTGAAGATGCCCTGCAGGAGTTTCCCTGCTGGCCCTTCGTCTGTGGGATTAGAGTCCAAGCGCTGCTCCTCCCCTGTCACAACTCCTCTCCAAACGAGAGAGCGCACCAGAAACTTTGGATTCAAATGCACTTTTAGGAGATAAAGTGAGGAGTGACAGCAATGTTTGTGTCACAGTTTAAAGCTCACTGTGTGCAAAACATGATCAAGCAGGAGATTTTTTTCAAGGCTCTTCTGCTGTTTTAGGCAGGTCTAAAAATTCCTGCTCTACTCTCTCTGTTGCTGCTCAGCAGAGAGTGGGCACAGAGATGTTGGAATCAATTGGTCTTTCAGGCAGGAAAAGAAGTGACAGCAATGTGTGTTGCAGAGTTGCAAAGCTCGCTGTTCGCTGAAGATGATCAGTGGGAACTTTCTGGACTGTCTCTTCTGCTGTTTCTTCAGAGTCCAAACGTAAGTGCTATATTCTGCTACTGCTCACAAAGAGCAAGCACAGGAGATGTAGGATTCAATTGGACTTTCAGGTAGGAAAGTGAGAGGTGACAGCTATTTGTGTTTCAGAGTTGCGAAGCTCACTGGGTGCTGAAGATGCCCAGCAGGAGTTTCCATGCTGGCAATTCGTCTGTGAAATTAGAGTCCAAAAGCTCGTCCTCCCCTGCGACATCTGCTCTCGAAACGAGAGAGCGCACCATAAACTTTGCATTCAAATTCACTTTTAGGAGATAAAGTGAGGAGTGACAGCAATGTTTGTGTCACAGTTTGAAGCTCACTGAGTGCAAAACATGATCAAGCAGGAGATTTTTTGCAAGGCTCTTCTGCTGTTTTAGCCCAGTCTAAACATTCCTGCTCTGATCTCTCTGTTGTTGCTCAGCAGAGAGCGGGCACAGAGATGGTGGATTCAGTTGGTCTTTCAGGCAGGAAAGGGAGGAGTGACAGCAATGTGTGTTGCAGAGTTGAGATGGTGGATTCAGTTGTTCATTCAGGCAGGAAAGGGAGGAGTGACAGCAATGTGTGTTGCAGTGTTGCAAAGCTCGCTGTGCGCTGAAGATGATCAGTGGGAACTTTCTGGACTGTCTCTTCTGCTGTTTCTTCAGAGTCCAAACGTAAGTGCTATATTCTGCTACTGCTCACAAGATGCAAGCACAGGAGATGTAGGATTCAATTGGACTTTCAAGTAGGAAAGTGAGAGGTGACAGCAATGTGTGTTTCAGAGTTGCAAAGCTAACTGTGTGCTGAAGATGCCCAGCAGGAGTTTCCCTGCTGGCCCTTCGGCTGTGGGATTAGAGTCCACGCGCTCGTCCTCCCCTGTCACAACTCCTCTGGAAACAAGAGTGCGCCCCAGAAACGATGGAGTCAAATGCACTTTTAGGAGATAAAGTGAGTGACAGCAATGTTAGTGTCACAGTTTAAAGCTCACTGTGTGCTAAACATGATCAGCAGGAGCTTTTTTGCAAGGCTCTTCTGCTGTTTTAGCACAGTCTAAACATTCCTGCTATACTCTCCCTGTTGCTGCTCAGCAGAGAGCTGGCACAGAGATGGTGGTTTCAGTTGGTCTTTCAGGCAGGAAAGGGAGGTGTGACAGCAATGTGTGTTGCAGTGTTGCAAAGCTCGCTGTGCACTGAAGATGAGCAATGGGAAATTTCTGGACTGTCTCTTCTGCTGTTTCAGCAGAGTGCAAACGTAAGTGCTATATTCAGGTACTGCTTACAAGGAGCAAAGCACAGGAGATGTAGGATTCAATTGGACTTTCAGGTAGGAAAGTGAGAGGTGACAGCAATGTGTGTTTCAGAGTAGCAAAGCTCACTGTGTGCTGAAGATGTCCATCAGGAGTTTCCCTGCTGGCCCTTCGGCTGTGAGATTAGAGTCCAAGCGCTCGTCCTCCCCTGTCACAACTCCTCTCGAAACGAGAGAGCGCACCAGAAACGATGGTTTCAAATGCACTTTTAGGAGATAATGTGAGGAGTGACAGCAATGCTTGTGTCACATCTTCAAAGCTCACTGTGTGCTAATCATGATCAGCAGGAGCTTTTTTGCAAGGCTCTTCTGCTGTTTTAGCCCAGTCTAAACATTGCTGCTCTACTCTCCCTGTTGCTGCTCAGCAGAGAGCGGGCACAGAGATGGTGGATTCAGTTGGTCTTTCAGGCAGGAAAGGGAGGAGTGACAGCAATGTGTGTTGCAGAGTTGCAAAGCTCGCTGTGCGCTGAAGATGATCAATGGGAACTTTCAGGACTGTCTCTTCTGCTGTTTCAGCAGAGTCCAAACGTATGGGCTATATTCTGCTACTGCTCACAAGGAGCAAAGCACAGGAGAAGTAGGATTCAATTGGACTTTCAGGTAGGAAAGTGAGAGGTGACAGCAATGTGTGTTTCCGAGTTGCAAAGCTCACTGTGTGCTGAAGATGCCCATCAGGAGTTTCCCTGCTGGCCCTTCGGCTGTGGGATTAGAGTCCAAGCGCTCGTCCTCCCCTGTCACATCTGCTCTTGAAACGAGAGAGGGCACCAAAAACGTTGGACTCAAATGCACTTTTAGGAGATAAAGTGAGGAGTGACAGCAATGTTTGTGTCACAGCCTCAAAGCTCACTGTGTGCTAAACATGATCAGCAGGAGCTTTTTTGCAAGGCTCTTCTGCTGTTTTAGCCCAGTCTAAACATTATTGCTCTTCTCTCCCTGTTGCTGCTCAGCAGAGAGCAGGCACAGAGATGGTGGAATCTTTTGGTCTTTCAGGCAGGAAGAGGAGGAGTGACAGCAATGTGTGTTGCAGAGTTGCAAAGCTCTCTGTGTTCTGAAGATGATCAGTGGGAACTTTCTAAACTTTCCCTTCTGCTGTATCAGCAGAGTGCAAACGTATGGGCTATATTCTGCTACTGCTCACAAATTGCAGCACAGGAGATGTAGGATTCAATTGGACTTTCAGGTAAAAAAGGAAGAGGTGACAGCTATATGTGTTCAGGGTTGCAAAGATCACTGTGTGCTGAAGATGGCCAGCAGGAGTTTCCCTGCACGCCCTTTGGCTGTGGGATTAGAGTCCAAGCGCTCGTCCTCCCCTGTCACAACTCCACTCGAAACGAGAGAGCGCAGCAGAAACGATGGTTTCAAATGCACTTTTAGGAGATAAAGTGAGGAGTGACAGCAATGTTTGTGTCACAGCTTCAAAGCTCACTGTGTGCTAATCATGATCAGCAGGAGCTTTTTTGCAAGGCTCTTCTGCTGTTTTTGCACAGTCTAAACATTCCTGCTATACTCTCCCTGTTGCTGCTCAGCAGAGGGCGGGAACAGAGATGGTGGATTCAGTTGGTCATTCAGGCAGGAAAGGGAGGAGTGACAGCAATGTGTGTTGCAGAGCTGCAAAGCTCGCTGTGCGCTGAAGATGATCAGTGGGAACTTTCAGGACTGTCTCTTCTGCTGTTTCAGCAGAGTGCAAACGTATGGGCTATATTCTGCTACTGCTCACAAGGAGCAAAGCACAGGAGAAGTAGGATTCAATTGGACTTTCAACTAGGAAAGTCAGAGGTGACAGCAATGTGAGTTTCAGAGTAGCAAAGCTCAATGTGTGCTGAAGATGCCCATCAGGAGTTTCCCTGCACACCCTTCGGCTGTGGGATTAGAGTCCAAGCGCTCGTCCTCCCCTGTCACAACTCCTCTCCAAACGAGAGAGCGCCCCAGAAACGATAGATTCAAATGCACTTTTAGGAGATAAAGTGAGTGACAGCAATGTTTGTGTCGCAGTTTAAAGCTCACTGTGCGCTAAACATGAAAAGCTGGAGCTTTTTTGCAAGGCTCTTCTGCTGTTTTAGCCCAGTCTAAACATTCCTGCTATACTCTCCCTGTTGCTGCTCAATAGAGTGCGGGCACAGAGATGGTGGAATCAATTGGTCTTTCAGGCAGGAAAGGGAGGAGTGACAGCAATGTGTGTTGCAGAGTTGCAAAGCTCGCTGTGCGCTGAAGATGATCAGTGGGAACTTTCAGGACTGTCTCTTCTGCTGTTTCAGCAGAGTGCAAACGTAAGTGCTATATTCTGCTACTGCTCACAAGGAGCAAGCACAGGAGATATATGATTCAATTAGACTTTCAACTAGGAAAGTCAGAGGTGACAGCTATATGTGTTTCAGAGTTGCAAAGCTCACTGTGTGCTGAAGATGCCCAGCAGGACTTTCCCTGCACGCCCTTCGGCTGTGGGATTAGAGTCCAAGCGCTCGTCCTCCCCTGTCACAACTCCTCTCGAAACGAGAGAGCGCCCCAGAAACGATAGATTCAAATGCACTTTTAGGAGATAAAGTGAGTGGCAGCAATGTTTGTGTCGCAGTTTAAAGCTCACTGTGCGCTAAACATGAAAAGCTGGAGCTTTTTTGCAAGGCTCTTCTGCTGTTTTAGCCCAGTCTAAACAATCCTGCTATACTCTCCCTGTTGCTGCTCAATAGAGTGCGGGCACAGAGATGGTGGAATCAATTGGTCTTTCAGGCAGGAAAGGGAGGAGTGACAGCAATGTGTGCTGCAGAGCTGCAAAGCTCGCTGTGCGCTGAAGATGATCAGTGTTAACTTTCTGGACTGTCTCTTCTGCTGTTTCAGCAGAATCTGAACGTAAGTGCTATATTCTGCTACTGCTCACAAGGAGCAAGCACAGGAGATGTAGGATTCAATTGGACTTTCAGGTAGGAAAGTGAGTGGTGACAGCAATGTGTGTTTCAGAGTAGCAAAGGTCAATGTGTGCTGAAGATGCCCAGCAGGATTTTCCCTGCGCGCCCTTTGGCTGTGGGATTAGAGTCCAAGCGCTCGTCCTCCCCTGTCACAACTCCTCTCGAAACGAGAGAGCGCACCAGAAACGATGGTTTCAAATGCACTTTTAGGAGATAAAGTGAGGAGTGCCAGCAATGTTTGTGTCACAGCTTCAAAACTCACTGTGTGCTAAACATGATCAGCAGGAGCTTTTTTGCAAGGCTCTTCTGCTGTTTTAGCCCAGTCTAAACATTCCAGCTATACTCTCTCTGTTGATGCTCAGCAGAGAGCGGACACAGAGATGGTGGAATCAGTTGGTCTTTCAGGTAGGAAAGGGAGGAGTGACAGCAATGTGTGTTGCAGAGTTGCAAAGCTCGCTGTGCGCTGATGATGATCACAGAATCACAGAATCACAGAATCCCAAGGGTTGGAAGGGACCTAAAAAGATCATCTAGTCCAACCCCCCTGCAAGAGCAGGGTAACCTACAGTACATCACACAGGAACTTGTCCAGGCGGGCCTTGAATATCTCCAGTGTAGGAGACTCCACAACCCCCCTGGGCAACCTGTTCCAGTGCTCTGTCACTCTTACAGTAAAGAAGTTCTTCCTGATGTTAACGTGGAACTTCCTATGTTCCAGTTTACACCCATTGCCCCTTGTCCTATCACTGGATATCACTGAAAAAAGCCTAGCTCCATCATCCTGACACCTACCCTTTACATATTTGTAAACATTGATGAGGTCACCCCTCAGTCTCCTCTTTTGCAAGCTAAAGAGACCCAGCTCCCTCAGCCTCTCCTCATAAGGGAGATGTTCCACTCCCTTAATCATCTTTGTGGCTCTGCGCTGGACTCCTTCAAGCAATTCCCTGTCCTTCTTGAACAGAGGGGCCCAGAACTGGACGCAATATTCCAGATGCGGCCTCACCAAGGCTGAGTAGAGGGGGAGGAGAACCTCTCTTGACCTACTAACCACTCCCTTTCTAATGCACCCTAAGATGCCATTTGCCTTCTTGGCCACAAGAGCACATTGCTGGCTCATGGTCATCCTCCTATCCACCAGGACCCCCAGGTCCCTTTCCCCTTCACTACTTTCCAGCAGGTCAACCCCCAACCTGTACTGGTACATGGGGTTGTTCTTCCCCAGATGCAAGACTCTACACTTGCCCTTGTTAAATTTCATCAAGTTTCTCCCTGCCCAACTCTCCAGCCTGTCCAGGTCTCGCTGAATGGCAGCACAGTCCTCTGGTGTGTCAGCCACTCCTCCCAGTTTTGTGTCATCAGCAAACTTGCTGAGGGTGCACTCAGTTCCCTCATCCAGGTCATTGATGAAAATATTAAACAGCACCGGTCCCAGCACCGACCCCTGAGGAACTCCACTAGTCACAGACCTCCAGCTAGATTCTGCGCCATTGACCACAACTCTCTGCCTTCTTCAGTGGGAACTTTCAGGACTGTCTCTTCTGCTGTTTCAGCAGAGTGCAAACGTATGGGCTATATTCTGCTACTGCTCACAAGGAGCAAAGCACAGGAGAAGTAGGATTCAATTGGACTTTCAGGTAGGAAAGTTAGAGGTGACAGCTATATGTGTTCAGGGTTGCAAAGATCACTGTGTGCTGAAGATGCCCAGCAGGAGTTTCCCTGCACGCCCTTCGGCTGTGGGATTAGAGTCCAAGCGCTCGTCCTCCCCTGTCGCAACTCCTCTCGAAACGACAGAGCGCACTAGAAACGTTGGACTCAAATGCACTTTTAGGAGATAAAGTGAGGAGTGACAGCTATGTTTGTGTCACAGCTTCAAAACTCACTGTGTGCTAAACATGATCAGCAGGAGCTTTTTTGCAAGGCTCTTCTGCTGTTATAGCCCTGTCTAAACATTCCTGCTATACTCTCTCTGTTGCTGCTAAGCTGAGAGCGGGCACAGAGATGGTGGAATCAGTTCGTCTTTCAGGCAGGAAAGGGAGGAGTGACAGCAGTGTGTGTTGCAGAGTTGCAAAGCTCGCTGTGCGCTGATGATCAGTGGGAACTTTCTGGACTGTCTCTTCTGCTGTTTCAGCAGAGTCCAAACGTAAGTGCTATATTCTGCTACTGCTCACAAGGAGCAAGCACAGGAGATGTAGGATTCAATTGGACTTTCAGGTAGGAAAGTGAGAGGTGACAGCAATGTGTGTTTCAGAGTTGCAAAGCTCACTGTGTGCTGAAGATGCCCAGCAGGAGTTTCCCTGATGGCCCTTCGGCTGTGGGATTAGAGTCCAAGCGCTCGTCCTCCCCTGTCACAACTCCTCTCGAAACGAGAGAGCGCACCAGAAACGATGGCTTCAAATGCACTTTTAGGAGATAAAGTGAGGAGGGACAGCAATGCTTGTGTCACAGTTTCAAAGCTCACTGTGTGCTAATCATGATCAGCAGGAGCTTTTTTGCAAGGCTCTTCTGCTGTTTTAGCCCAGTCTAAACATTCCTGCTATACTCTCCCTGTTGCTGCTCAGCAGAGAGCGGGCACAGAGATGGTGGATTCAGTTGGTCTTTCAGGCAGGAAAGGGAGGAGTGACAGCAATGTGTGCTGCAGAGTTGCAAAGCTCGCTGTGCGCTGAACATGATCAGTGGGAACTTTCAGGACTGTCTCTTCTGCTGTTTCAGCAGAGTCCAAACGTATGGGCTATATTCTGCTACTGCTCACAAATTGCAGCACAGGAGATGTAGGATTCAATTGGACTTTCAGGTAGGAAAGGGAGAGGTGACAGCTATATGTGTTCAGGGTTGCAAAGATCACTGTGTGCTGAAGATGGCCAGCAGGAGTTTCCCTGCACGCCCTTCGGCTGTGGGATTAGAGTCCAAGCGCTTGTCCTCCCCTGTCACAACTCCTCTCGAAACGAGAGAGCGCCCCAGAAACGATAGATTCAAATGCACTTTTAGGAGATAAAGTGTGTGGCAGCAATGTTTGTGTCGCAGTTTAAAGCTCACTGTGCGCTAAACATGAAAAGCTGGAGCTTTTTTGCAAGGCTCTTCTGCTGTTTTAGCCCAGTCTAAACATTCCTGCTATACTCTCCCTGTTGCTGCTCAATAGAGTGCGGGAACAGAGATGGTGGAATCAATTGGTCTTTCAGGCAGGAAAGGGAGGAGTGACAGCAATGTGTGCTGCAGAGCTGCAAAGCTCGCTGTGCGCTGAAGATGATCAGTGTTAACTTTCTGGACTGTCTCTCCTGCTGTTTCAGCAGAGTGCAAACGTAAGTGCTATATTCTGCTACTGCTCACAAGGAGCAAGCACAGGAGATGTAGGATTCAATTGGACTTTCAGGTAGGAAAGTGAAAGGTGACCGCAATGTGTGTTTCAGAGTAGCAAAGCTCAATGTGTGCTGAAGATGCCCAGCAGGAGTTTCCCTGCTGGCCCTTCGGCTGTGGGATTAGAGTCCAAGCGCTCGTCCTCCCCTGTCACAACTCCTCTCGAAACGAGAGAGCGCACCAGAAACGATGGTTTCAAATGCACTTTTAGGAGATAAAGTGAGGAGTGACAGCAATGTTTGTGTCAGAGCTTCAAAACTAACTGTGTGCTAAACATGATCAGCAGGAGCTTTTTTGCAAGGCTCTTCTGCTGTTTTAGCCCAGTCTAAACATTCCAGCTATACTCTCTCTGTTGATGCTCTGCAGAGAGCGGACACAGAGATGGTGGAATCAGTTGGTCTTTCAGGTAGGAAAGGGAGGAGTGACAGCAATGTGTGTTGCAGAGTTGCAAAGCTCGCTGTGCGCTGAAGATGATCAGTGGGAACTTTCAGGACTGTCTCTTCTGCTGTTTCAGCAGAGTGCAAACGTATGGGCTATATTCTGCTACTGCTCACAAGGAGCTAAGCACAGGAGAAGTAGGATTCAATTGGACTTTCAGGTAGGAAAGTGAGAGGTGACAGCAATGTGTGTTTCCGAGTTGCAAAGCTCACTGTGTGCTGAAGATGCCCATGAGGAGTTTCCCTGCTGGCCCTTCGGCTGTGGGATTAGAGTCCAAGCGCTCGTCCTCCCCTGTCACATCTGCTCTTGAAACGAGAGAGGGCACCAAAAACGTTGGACTCAAATGCACTTTTAGGAGATAAAGTGAGGAGTGACAGCAATGTTTGTGTCACAGCCTCAAAGCTCACTGTGTGCTAAACATGATCAGCAGGAGCTTTTTTGCAAGGCTCTTCTGCTGTTTTAGCCCAGTCTAAACATTATTGCTCTTCTCTCCCTGTTGCTGCTCAGCAGAGAGCAGGCACAGAGATGGTGGAATCTTTTGGTCTTTCAGGCAGGAAAAGGAGGAGTGACAGCAATGTGTGTTGCAGAGTTGCAAAGCTCTCTGTGTTCTGAAGATGATCAGTGGGAACTTTCAGGACTGTCTCTTCTGCTGTTTCAGCAGAGTGCAAACGTATGGGCTATATTCTGCTACTGCTCACAAATTGCAGCACAGGAGATGTAGGATTCAATTGGACTTTCAGGTAGGAAAGTGAGAGGTGACAGCTATATGTGTTCAGGGTTGCAAAGATCACTGTGTGCTGAAGATGGCCAGCAGGAGTTTCCCTGCACGCCCTTCGGCTGTGGGATTAGAGTCCAAGCGCTCGTCCTCCCCTGTCACAACTCCACTCGAAACGAGAGAGCGCAGCAGAAACGATGGTTTCAAATGCACTTTTAGGAGATAAAGTGAGGAGTGACAGCAATGTTTGTGTCACAGCTTCAAAGCTCACTGTGTGCTAATCATGATCAGCAGGAGCTTTTTTGCAAGGCTCTTCTGCTGTTTTAGCCCAGGCTAAACATTCCTGCTAAACTCTCTCTGTTGCTGCTCAGCAGAGAGCGGGCACAGAGATGGTGGATTCAGCTGGTCTTTCAGGCAAAAAGGGAGGAGTGACAGCAATGTGTGTTGCAGAGTTGCAAAGTTCGCTGTGAGCTGAAGATGTTCAGTGGGATCTTTCTGGACTGTCTCTTCTGCTGTTTCAGCAGAGTCCAAGCGTAAGTGCTATATTCTGCTACTGCTCACAAGGAGCAAGCACAGGAGATGTAGTATTCAATTGGACTTTCAGGTAGGATAGTGAGAGGTGACAGCTATATGTGTTTCAGAGCTGCAAAGCTCACTGTGTGCTGAAGATGCCCAGCAGGAGTTTCCCTGCACGCCCTTCGGCTGTGGGATTAGAGTCCAAGCACTCGTCCTCCCCTGTCAGAACTCCTCTCGAAACGAGAGAGCGCACCAGAAACGATGGAGTCAAATGCACTTTTAGGAGATAAAGTGAATGACAGCAATGTTTGTGTCGCAGTTTAATGCTCACTGTGCGCTAAACATGAAAAGAAGGAGCTTTTTTGCAAGGCTCTTCTGCTGTTTTAGCCCAGTCTAAACATTCCTGCTATACTCTCTCTGTTGCTGCTCAGCAGAGAGCGGACACAGAGATGGTGGAATCAGTTGGTCTTTCAGGTAGGAAAGGGAGGAGTGACAGCAATGTGTGTTGCAGAGTTGCAAAGCTCGCTGTGCGCTGAAGATGATCAGTGGGAACTTTCAGGACTGTCTCTTCTGCTGTTTCAGCAGAGTGCAAACGTATGGGCTATATTCTGCTACTGCTCATAAGGACCAAAGCACAGGAGAAGTAGGATTCAATTGGACTTTCAGGTAGGAAAGTGAGAGGTGACAGCAATATGTGTTTCAGAGTTGCAAAGCTCGCTGTGCGCTGAAGATGATCAGTGGGAACTTTCTGGTCTGTCTCTTCTGCTGTTATAGCAGAGTCCGAACGTAAAGTGCTATATTCTGCTACTGCTCACTAAGAGCAAGCACAGGTGATGTAGGATTCAATTGGACTTTCAGGTAGGAAAGTGAGAGGTGACAGCAATGTGTGTTTCAGAGTAGCAAAGCTCAATGTGTGCTGAGGATGCCCAGCAGGAATTCCCCTGCTGGCCCTTCGGCTGTCGGATTAGAGTCCAAGCCCTCGTCCTTCCCTGTCACATCTGGTCTTGAAACGAGAGAGGGCACCAAAAACATAGGACTCAAATGCACTTTTAGGAGATAAAGTGAGGAGAGACAGCAATGTTTGTGTCACAGCTTCAAAGCTCACTGTGTGCTAAACATGACCAGCAGGAGCTCTTTTGCTAGGCTCTTCTGCGGTTTTAGCCCAGTCTAAACATTCCTGCTCTACTCCCTCTGTTGCTGCTCAGCAGAGAGCGGACACAGAGATGGTGGAATCAGTTCGTCTTTCAGGCAGGAAAGGGAGGACTGACAGCAGTGTGTGTTGCAGAGTTGCAAAGCTCGCTGTGAGCTGAAGATGATCAGTGGGATCTTTCTGGACTGTCTCTTCTGCTGTTTCAGCAGAGTCCAAACGTAAGTGCTATGTTCTGCTACTGCTCACAAAGCAAGAACAGGAGTTGTGGGATTCAATTGGACTTTCAGGTAGGAAAGTGAGAGGTGACAGCAATGTGTGTTTCAGAGTAGCAAAGCTCACTGTGTGCTGAAGATGCCCATCAGGAGTTTCCCTGCTGGCCCTTCGGCTGTGGGATTAGAGTCCAAGCGCTCGTCCTCCCCTGTCACAACTCCTCTCAAAACGAGAGAGCGCACCATAAACGATGGTTTCAAATGCACTTTTAGGAGATAAAGTGAATGACAGCAATGTTTGTGTCGCTTTTTAATGCTCGCTGTGCGCTAAACATGAAAAGCAGGAGCTTTTTTGCAAGGCTCTTCTGCTGTTTTAGCCCAGTCTAAACATTCCTGCTATACTCTCCCTGTTGCTGCTCAATAGAGTGCGGGCTCAGAGATGGTGGAATCAGTTGGTCTTTCAGGCAGGAAAGGGAGGAGTGACAGCAATGTGTGCTGCAGAGTTGCAAAGCTCGCTGTGTGCTGAAGATGATCAGTGGGAACTTCCAGGACTGTCTCTTCTGCTGTTTTAGCAGATTCCAAACATAAGTGCTATATTCTCCTACTGCTCACAAGGAGCAAGCACAGGAGATGTAGGATTCAATTGGACTTTCAGGTAGGAAAGTGAGAGGTGACAGCCATGTGTGTTTCAGAGTTGCAAAGCTCACTGTGTGCTGAAGATGCCCAGCAGGAGTTTCCTTGCTGGCTCTTCGGCTGTGGGATTAGAGTCCACGCGCTCGTCCTCCCCTGTCACAACTCCTCTGGAAACAAGAGTGCGCACCAGAAACTATGGAGTCAAATGCACTTTTAGGAGATAAAGTGAGTGACAGCAATGTTTGTGTCACAGTTTAAAGCTCACTGTGTGCTAAACATGATCAGCAGGAGCTTTTTTGCAAGGCTCTTTTGCTGTTTTAGCACAGTCTAAACATTCCTGCTATACTCGCCCTGTTGCTGCTCAGCAGAGAGCTGGCACAGAGATGGTGGTTTCAGTTGGTCTTTCAGGCAGGAAAGGGAGGAGTGACAGCAATGTGTGTTGCAGAGTTGCAAAGCTCGCTGTGCACTGAAGATGAGCAATGGGAAATTTCTGGACTGTCTCTTCTGCTGTTTCAGCAGTGTCCAAACGTAAGTGCTATATTCAGCTACTGCTTACAAGGAGCAAAGCACAGGAGATGTAGGATTCAATTGGACTTTCAGGTAGGAAAGTGAGAGGTGACAGCAATGTGTGTTTCCGAGTTGCAAAGCTCACTGTGTGCTGAAGATGCCCATCAGGAGTTTCCCTGCTGGCCCTTCGGCTGTGGGATTAGAGTCCAAGCGCTCGTCCTCCCCTGTCACATCTGCTCTTGAAACGAGAGAGGGCACCAAAAACGTTGGACTCAAATGCACTTTTAGGAGATAAAGTGAGGAGTGACAGCAATGTTTGTGTCACAGCCTCAAAGCTCACTGTGTGCTAAACATGATCAGCAGGAGCTTTTTTGCAAGGCTCTTCTGCTGTTTTAGCCCGGTCTAAACATTATTGCTCTTCTCTCCCTGTTGCTGCTCAGCAGAGAGCAGGCACAGAGATGGTGGAATCTTTTGGTCTTTCAGGCAGGAAAAGGAGGAGTGACAGCAATGTGTGTTGCAGAGTTGCAAAGCTCTCTGTGTTCTGAAGATGATCAGTGGGAACTTTCTAAACTTTCTCTTCTGCTGTTTCAGCAGAGTGCAAACGTATGGGCTATATTCTGCTACTGCTCACAAATTGCAGCACAGGAGATGTAGGATTCAATTGGACTTTCAGGTAGGAAAGGGAGAGGTGACAGCTATATGTGTTCAGGGTTGCAAAGATCACAGTGTGCTGAAGATGCCCAGCAGGAGTTTCCCTGCACGCCCTTCGGCTGTGGGATTAGAGTCCAAGCGCTCGTCCTCCCCTGTCGCAACTCCTCTCGAAACGACAGAGCGCACCAGAAACGTTGGACTCAAATGCACTTTTAGGAGATAAAGTGAGGAGTGACAGCTATGTTTGTGTCACAGCTTCAAAACTCACTGTGTGCTAAACATGATCAGCAGGAGCTTTTTTGCAAGGCTCTTCTGCTGTTATAGCCCTGTCTAAACATTCCTGCTATACTTTCTCTGGTGCTGCTAAGCAGAGAGCGGGCACAGAGATGGTGGAATCAGTTGGTCTTTCAGGCAGGAAAAGGAGGAGTGACAGCAATGTGTGTTGCAGAGTTGCAAAGCTCGCTGTGCGCTGAAGATGATCAGTGGGAATTTTCTGGACTGTCTCTTCTGCTGTTTCAGCAGAGTCCAAACGTAAGTGCCATATTCTGCTACTGCTCAAAAGGAGCAAGCACAGGAGATGTAGGATTCAATTGGACTTTCAAGTAGGAAAGTGAGAGGTGACAGCAATGTGTGTTTCAGAGTTGCAAAGCTCACTGTGTGCTGAAGATGCCCAGCAGGAGTTTCCCTGATGGCCCTTCGGCTGTGGGATTAGAGTCCACGCGCTCGTCCTCCCCTGTCACAACTCCTCTGGAAACTAGAGTGCGCACCAGAAACGATGGAGTCAAATGCACTTTTAGGAGATAAAGTGAGTGAAAGCAATGTTTGTGTCACAGTTTAAAGCTCACTGTGTGCTAAACATGATCAGCAGGAGCTTTTTTGCAAGGCTCTTCTGCTGTTTTAGCCCAGTCTAAACATTATTGCTCTTCTCTCCCTGTTGCTGCTCAGCAGAGAGCAGGCACAGAGATGGTGGAATCTTTTGGTCTTTCAGGCAGGAAAAGGAGGAGTGACAGCAATGTGTGTTGCAGAGTTGCAAATCTCGCTGTGCGCTGAAGATGATCAGTGGGAACTTTCTAAACTTTCTCTTCTGCTGTTTCAGCAGAGTGCAAACGTATGGGCTATATTCTGCTACTGCTCACAAATTGCAGCACAGGAGATGTAGGATTCAATTGGACTTTCAGGTAGGAAAGGGAGAGGTGACAGCTATATGTGTTCAGGGTTGCAAAGATCACTGTGTGCTGAAGATGCCCAGCAGGAGTTTCCCTGCACGCCCTTCGGCTGTGGGATTAGAGTCCAAGCGCTCGTCCTCCCCTGTCGCAACTCCTCTCGAAACGACAGAGCGCACCAGAAACGTTGGACTCAAATGCACTTTTAGGAGATAAAGTGAGGAGTGACAGCTATGTTTGTGTCACAGATTCAAAACTCACTGTGTGCTAAACATGATCAGCAGGAGCTTTTTTGCAAGGCTCTTCTGCTGTTATAGCCCTGTCTAAACATTCCTGCTATACTCTCTCAGGTGCTGCTAAGCAGAGAGCGGGCACAGAGATGGTGGATTCAGTTGGTCATTCAGGCAGGAAAGGGAGGAGTGACAGCAATGTGTGTTGCAGAGTTGCAAAGCTCGCTGTGCTCTGATGATCAGTGGGAACTTTCTGGACTGTCTCTTCTGCTGTTTCAGCAGAGTCCAAACGTAAGTGCTATATTCTGCTACTGCTCACAAGGAGCAAGCACAGGAGATGTAGGACTCAATTGGACTTTCAGGTAGGAAAGTGAGAGGTGACAGCAATGTGTGTTTCAGAGTTGCAAAGCTCACTGTGTGCTGAAGATGCCCAGCAGGAGTTTCCCTGATGGCCCTTCGGCTGTGGGATTAGAGTCCAAGCGCTCGTCCTCCCCTGTCACAACTCCTCTCGAAACGAGAGAGCGCCCCAGAAACTAAAGATTCAAAAGCACTTTTAGGAGATAAAGTGAGTGGCAGCAATGTTTGTGTCGCAGTGTAAAGCTCACTGTGCGCTAAACATGAAATGCTGGAGCTTTTTTGCAAGGCTCTTCTGCTGTTTTAGCCTAGTCTAAACATTCCTGCTATACTCTCCCTGTTGCTGCTCAATAGAGTGCGGGCACAGAGATGGTGGAATCAATTGGTCTTTCAGGCAGGAAAGGGAGGAGTGACAGCAATGTGTGCTGCAGAGCTGCAAAGCTCGCTGTGCGCTGAAGATGATCAGTGTTAACTTTCTGGACTGTCTCTTCTGCTGTTTCAGCAGAGTGCAAACGTAAGTGCTATATTCTGCTACTGCTCACAAAGAGCAAGCACAGGAGAAGAAGGATTCAATTGGACTTTCAGGTAGGAAAGTGAGAGGTGACAGCTATATGTGTTTCAGAGTTGCAAAGCTCACTGTGTGCTGAAGATGCCCAGCAGCAGTTTCCCTGCACGCCCTTCGGCTGTGCGATTAGAGTCCAAGCGCTCGTCCTCCCCTGTCACAACTCCTCTCGAAACGAGAGAGCGCACCAGAAACGATGGGTTCAAATGCACTTTTAGGAGATAAAGTGAATGACAGCAATGTTTGTGTCTCAGTTTAATGCTCACTGTGCGCTAAACATGAAAAGCAGGAGCTTTTTTGCAAGGCTCTTCTGCTGTTTTAGCTCAGTCTAAACATTATTGCTCTTCTCTCCCTGTTGCTGCTCAGCAGAGAGCAGGCACAGAGATGGTGGAATCTTTTGGTCTTTCAGGCAGGAAAAGGAGGAGTGACAGCAATGTGTGTTGCAGAGTTGCAAAGCTCTCTGTGTTCTGAAGATGATCAGTGGGAACTTTCTAAACTTTCTCTTCTGCTGTTTCAGCAGAGTGCAAACGTATGGGCTATATTCTGCTACTGCTCACAAGGAGCAAAGCACAGGAGAAGTAGGATTCAATTGGACTTTCAGGTAGGAAAGGGAGAGGTGACAGCTATATGTGTTCAGGGTTGCAAAGACCACTGTGAGCTGAAGATGGCCAGCAGGAGTTTCCCCGCACGGCCTTCGGCTGTGGGATTAGAGTACAAGCGCTCGTCCTCCCCTGTCACAACTCCTCTCGAAACGAGAGAGCGCACCAGAAACGATGGGTTCAAATGCACTTTTAGGAGCTACAATGAGGAGTGACAACAGTGTGTGTGTCAAAGTTGTAAAGCTCAGTGTGTTGAAGAAGCACAAGAGCAGCCTTCAGGCCTGTCTCTTCCACTGCCTTACAGATTGCAGACATTCCTGCTCACTCTGCTGCTCAGCAGAGTGCTGGCAACGGAGTTCTTGGATTGAAATGGTCTTTTAGGAGAAAGAGTGAAGAGTGACAGCAATGTTTGTGTCTCAGTTTAATGCTCACTGTGCGCTAAACATGAAAAGCAGGACCTTTTTTGCAAGGCTCTTCTGCTGTTTTAGCCCAGTATAAACATTCCTGCTATACACTCCCAGTTGCTGCTCAATAGAGTGCGGGCTCAGAGATGCTGGAATCAGTTGGTCTTTCAGGCAGGAAAGGGAGGAGTAACAGCAATGTGTGCTGCAGAGTTGCAAACTCTCTGTGCGCTGAAGATGATCAGTGGGAACTTTCAGGACTGTCTCTTCTGCTGTTTCAGCAGAGTGCAAACGTATGGGCTATATTCTGCTACTGCTCACAAGGAGCAAAGCACAGGAGAAGTAGGATTCAATTGGACTTTCAGGTAGGAAAGTGAGAGGTGACAGCTATATGTGTTTCAGTGTTGCAAAGCTCACTGTGTGCTGAAGATGCCCAGCAGGAGTTTCCCTGCTGGCCCTTCGGCTGTGGGATTAGAGTCCAAGCGCTCGTCCTCCCCTGTCACATCTGCTCTTGAAACGAGAGAGGGCACCAAAAACGTTGGACTCAAATGCACTTTTAGGATATAAAGTGAGGAGTGACAGCAATGTTTGTGTCACAGCCTCAAAGCTCACTGTGTGCTAAACATGATCAGTAGGAGCTTTTTTGCAAGGCTCTTCTGCTGTTTTAGCCCAGTCTAAACATTCCTGCTATACTCTCCGTGTTGCTGCTAAGCAGAGAGCGGGCACAGAGATGGTGGTTTCAGCTGGTCATTCATGCAGGAAAAGGAGGAGTGACAGCAATGTGTGTTGCACAGTTGCAAAGCTCGCTGTGCGCTGAAGATGATCAGTGGGAACTTTCTGGACTGTGTCTTCTGCTGTTTCAGCAGAGTGCAAACGTAAGTGCTATATTCTGCTACTGCTCATAAGGACCAAAGCACAGGAGATGAAGGATTCAATTGGACTTTCAGGTAGGAAAGTAAGAGGTGACAGCTTTATGTGTTTCAGAGTTGCAAAGCTCACTGTGTGCTGAAGATGCCCAGCAGGAGTTTCCCTGCACGCCCTTCGGCTGTGCGATTAGAGTCCAAGCGCTCGTCCTCCCCTGTCACAACTCCTCTCGAAAAGAGAGAGCGCACCAGAAACGATGGGTTCAAATGCACTTTAAGGAGATAAAGTGAATGACAGCAATGTTTGTGTCTCAGTTTAATGCTCACTGTGCGCTAAACATGAAAAGCAGGAGCTTTTTTGCAAGGCTCTTCTGCTGTTTTAGCCCAGTCTAAACATTCCTGCTATACTCTCCCTGTTGCTGCTCAATAGAGTGCGGGCTCAGAGATGGTGGAATCAGTTGGTCTTTCAGGCAGGAAAGGGAGGAGTGACAGCAATGTGTGCTGCAGAGTTGCAAAGCTCGCTGTGCGCTGAAGATGATCAGTGGGAACTTTCAGGACTGTCTCTTCTGCTGTTTCAGCAGAATCTGAACGTAAGTGCTATATTCTGCTACTGCTCACAAAGAGCAAGCACAGGAGAAGAAGGATTCAATTGGACTTTCAGGTAGGAAAGTGAGAGGTGACAGCAATATGTGTTTCAGAGTTCCAAAGCTCACTGTGTGCTGAAGATGCCCAGCAGGAGATTCCCTGCTGGCCCTTCGGCTGTGGGATTAGAGTCCAAGCGCTCGTCCTCCCCTGTCACAACTCCTCTCGCAACGAGAGAGCGCACCGGAAACGATGGTTTCAAATGCACTTTTAGGAGATAAAGTGAGGAGTGACAGCAATGTTTGTGTCACAGCTTCAAAGCTCACTGTGTGCTAAACATGATCAGCAGGAGCTTTTTTGCAAGGCTCTTCTGCTGTTTTAGCCCAGTCTAAACATTGCTGCTATACTCTCTCAGGTGCTGCTAAGCAGAGAGCGGGCACAGAGATGGTGGATTCAGTTGGTCTTTCAGGCAGGAAAGGGAGGAGTGACAGCAATGTGTGTTGCAGAGTTGCAAAGCTCGCTGTGCGCTGAAGATGATCAGTGGGAACTTTCAGGACTGTCTCTTCTGCTGTTTCAGCAGAGTGCAAACGTAAGTGCTATGTTCTGCTACTGCTCACAAAGAGCAAGCACAGGAGATGTAGGATTCAATTGGACTTGAAGGTAGGAAAGTGAGAGGTGACAGCAATGTGTGTTGCAGAGTTGCAAAGCTCGCTGTGCCCTGAGGATGATCAGTGGGAACTTTCTGGACTGTCTCTTCTGCTGTTTCAGCAGAGTGCAAACGTATGGGCTATATTCTGCTACTGCTCACAAGGAGCAAAGCACAGGAGAAGTAGGATTCAATTGGACTTTCAGGTAGGAAAGTGAGAGGTGACAGCAATGTGTGTTTCCGAGGTGCAAAGCTCACTGTGTGCTGAAGATGCCCAGCAGGAGTTTCCCTGCTGGCCCTTCGGCTGTGGGATTAGAGTCCAAGCGCTCGTCCTCCCCTGTCACATCTGCTCTTGAAACGAGAGAGGGCACCAAAAACGTTGAACTCAAATGCACTTTTAGGAGATAAAGTGAGGAGTGACAGCAATGTTTGTGTCACAGCCTCAAAGCTCACTGTGTGCTAAACATGATCAGCAGGAGCTTTTTTGCAAGGCTCTTCTGCTGTTTTAGCTCAGTCTAAACATTATTGCTCTTCTCTCCCTGTTGCTGCTCAGCAGAGAGCAGGCACAGAGATGGTGGAATCTTTTGGTCTTTCAGGCAGGAAAAGGAGGAGTGACAGCAATGTGTGTTGCAGAGTTGCAAAGCTCTCTGTGTTCTGAAGATGATCAGTGGGAACTTTCTAAACTTTCTCTTCTGCTGTTTCAGCAGAGTGCAAACGTATGGGCTATATTCTGCTACTGCTCACAAGGAGGAAAGCACAGGAGAAGTAGGATTCAATTGGACTTTCAGGTAGGAAAGGGAGAGGTGACAGCTATATGTGTTCAGGGTTGCAAAGATCACTGTGTGCTGAAGATGGCCAGCAGGAGTTTCCCCGCACGCCCTTCGGCTGTGGGATTAGAGTCCAAGCGCTCGTCCTCCCCTGTCACATCTGCTCTTGAAACGAGAGAGGGCACCAAAAACGTTGGACTCAAATGCACTTTTAGGATATAAAGTGAGGAGTGAGAGCAATGTTTGTGTCACAGCCTCAAAGCTCACTGTGTGCTAATCATGATCAGCAGGAGCTTTTTTGCAAGGCTCTTCTGCTGTTTTAGCCCAGACTAAACATTCCTGCTATACTCTCTCTGTTGCTGCTCAGCAGAGAGCGGGCACAGAGATGGTGGTTTCAGCTGGTCATTCATGCAGGAAAGGGAGGAGTGACAGCAATGTGTGTTCCACAGTTGCAAAGCTCGCTGTGCGCTGAAGATGATCAGTGGGAAATTTCTGGACTGTGTCTTCTGCTGTTTCAGCAGAGTGCAAACGTAAGTGCTATATTCTGCTACTGCTCACAAGGAGCAAGCACAGGAGATGTAGGATTCAATTGGACTTTCAGGTAGGAAAGTGAGAGGTGACAGCTATATGTGTTTCAGAGTTGCAAAGCTCACTGTGTGCTAAAGATGCCCAGCAGGAGTTTCCCTGCACGCCTATCGGCTGTGCGATTAGAGTCCAAGCGCTCGTCCTCCCCTGTCACAACTCCTCTCGAAACGAGAGAGCGCACCAGAAACGATGGGTTCAAATGCACTCTTAGGAGATAAAGTGAATGACAGCAATGTTTGTGTCTCAGTTTAATGCTCACTGTGCGCTAAACATGAAAAGCAGGAGCTTTTTTGCAAGGCTCTTCTGCTTCTTTAGCCCAGTCTAAACATTCCTGCTATACACTCCCTGTTGCTGCTCAATAGAGTGCGGGCTCAGAGATGGTGGAATCAGTTGGTCTTTCAGGCGGGAAAGGGAGGAGTGACAGCAATGTGTGCTGCAGAGTTGCAAACTCGCTGTGCGCTGAAGATGATCAGTGGGAACTTTCAGGACTGTCTCTTCTGCTGTTTCAGCAGAGTGCAAACGTATGGGCTATATTCTGCTACTGCTCACAAGGAGCAAAGCACAGGAGAAGTAGGATTCAATTGGACTTTCAGGTAGGAAAGGGAGAGGTGACAGCTATATGTGTTTCAGTGTTGCAAAGCTCACTGTGTGCTGAAGATGCCCTGCAGGAGTTTCCATGCTGGCCCTTCGTCTGTGGGATTAGAGTCCAAGCGCTCCTCCTCCCCTGTCACAACTCCTCTCGAAACGAGAGAGAGCCCCAGAAACTTTGGATTCAAATGCACTTTTAGGAGATAAAGTGAGGAGTGACAGCAATGTTTGTGTCACAGTTTCAAAGCTCACTGTGTGCTAAACATGATTAGCAGGAGCTTTTTTGCAAGGCTCTTCTCCTGTTTTAGCCCAGGCTAAACATTCCTGCTCTACTCTCTCTGTTGCTGCTCAGCAGAGAGTGGGCACAGAGATGTTGGAATCAATTGGTCTTTCAGGCAAAAAGGGAGGAGTGACAGCAATGTGTGTTGCAGAGTTGCAAAGCTCGCTGTGCGCTGAAGATGATCAGTGGGAACTTTCTGGACTGTCTCTTCTGCTCTTTTAGCATTGGCTAAAGGTTCCTGCTCTACTCTCTCTGCTTCTGCCCAGCAGAGAAAGGGCACAGAGATTTTGGATTCAATTGGACTTTGAGGTAGGAAAGTGCGGAGCGAGAGCAATATATGTGTCACAGTTGCAAAGCTGACTGCGTGCCCAAGATGCCCTGCCGGAGCTTTCACTCCGGGCTCTTCGGCTGTGGGAGCAGAGGCCAAGAGATCGTGTTCAACTGTCACTGCTGCTGTTCAAACGAGAGAGGGCGGGAGAGACCATGGATTCAAACGGATTATTAGGAGATGAAGTGAGGAGTGACAGCAATGTGTGTTTCAGAGTTGCAAAGCTCACTGTGCGCTGAAGATGATCTGCAAGGACTTTCCCTCCCCTGTCCTTCGGAACTGGGAGCGGATTCCAAGCGCTCGTGCTCACCTTCCTCTGCTGCTCTTGAAACGAGAGTGGAGACCAGAAACGCTGGATTCAAATGCACTTTTAGGAGCTACAATGAGGAGTGACAACAGTGTGTGTGTCAAAGTTGTAAAGCTCAGTGTGTTGAAGAAGCACAAGAGCAGCCTTCAGGCCTGTCTCTTCCACTGCCTTACAGATTGCAGACATTCCTGCTCACTCTGCTGCTCAGCAGAGTGCTGGCAACGGAGTTCTTGGATTGAAATGGTCTTTTAGGAGAAAGAGTGAAGAGTGACAGCAATGTTTGTGTCACAGTTTAAAGCTCACTGTGTGCTAAACATGATCAGGAGGAGCTTTTTTGCAAGGCTCTTCTGCTGTTTTAGCCCAGTCTAAACATTCCTTCTCTCTGTTGCTGCTCAGCAGAGAGGGGGCACAGAGATGTTGGAATCAATTGGTCTTTTAGGCAGGAAAAGGAGGAGTGACAGCAATGTGTGTTGCAGAATTGCAAAGCTCACTGTGTGCTGAAGATGCCCTGCAGGAGTTTCCCTGCTGGCCCTTCGTCGGTGGGATTAGAGTCCAAGCGCTGCTCCTCTCCTGTCACAACTCCTCTCGAAACGAGAGAGCGCACCAGAAACTTTGGATTCAAATGCACTTTTAGGAGATAAAGTGAGGAGTGACAGCAATGTTTGTGTCACAGTTTCAAAGCTCACTGTGTGCTAAACATGATTAGCAGGAGCTTTTTTGCAAGGCTCTTCTGCTGTTTTAGCCCAGGCTAAACATTCCTGCTCTACTCTCTCTGTTGCTGCTCAGCAGAGAGGGGGCACAGCGATGGTGGAATCAATTGGTCTTCCAGGCAAAAAGGGAGGAGTGACAGCAATGTGTGTTGCAGAGTTGCAAAGCTCGCTGTGTGCTGAAGATGCCCTGCAGGAGTTTCCATGCTGGCCCTTCGTCTGTGGGATTAGAGTCCAAGCGCTGCTCCTCCCCTGTCTCAACTCCTCTCGAAACGAGAGAGAGCACCAGAAACTTTGGATTCAAATGCACTTTTAGGAGATAAAGTGAGGAGTGACAGCAATGTTTGTGTCACAGTTTCAAAGCTCACTGTGTGCTAAACATGATTAGCAGGAGCTTTTTTGCAAGGCTCTTCTGCTGTTTTAGCCCAGGCTAAACATTCCTGCTCTACTCTCTCTGTTGCTGCTCAGCAGAGAGGGGGCACAGCGATGGTGGAATCAATTGGTCTTTCAGGCAAAAAGGGAGGAGTGACAGCAATGTGTGTTGCAGAGTTGCAAAGCTCGCTGTGCGCTGAAGATGATCAGTGGGAACTTTCTGGACTGTCTCTTCTGCTCTTTTAGCATTGGCTAAAGGTTCCTGCTCTACTCTCTCTGCTTCTGCCCATCAGAGAAAGGGCACAGAGATTTTGGATTCAATTGGACTTTGAGGTAGGAAAGTGCGGAGCGAGAGCAATATATGTGTCACAGTTGCAAAGCTGACTGCGTGCTGAAGATGCCCTGCCGGAGCTTTCACTCCGGGCTCTTCGGCTGTGGGAGCAGAGGCCAAGAGATCGTGTTCACCTGTCACTGCTGCTGTTCAAACGAGAGAGGGCGGGAGAGACCATGGATTCAAACGGATTATTAGGAGATGAAGTGAGGATTGACAGCAATGTGTGTTACAGAATTGCAAAGCTCACTGTGCGCTGAAGATGCCCTGCAGGAGTTTCCCTGCTGGCCCTTCGTCTGTGGGATTAGAGTCCAAGCGCTCCTCCTCCCCTGTCACAACTCCTCTCGAAACGAGAGAGCGCACCAGAAACTTTGGATTCATATGCACTTTTAGGAGATAAAGTGAGGAGTGACAGCAATGTTTGTGTCACAGTTTAAAGCTCACTGTGTGCAAAACATGATCAAGCAGGAGATTTTTTGCAAGGCTCTTCTGCTGTTTTAGCCCAGGCTAAACATTCCTGCTCTACTCTCTCTGTTGCTGCTCAGCAGAGAGTGGGCACAGAGATGTTGGAATCAATTGGTCTTTCAGGCAGGAAAAGAAGTGACAGCAATGTGTGTTGCAGAGTTGCAAAGCTCACTGTGTGCTGAAGATGATCAGTGGGAACTTTCTGGACTGTCTCTTCTGCTGTTTCAGCAGAGTCCAAACGTAAGTGCTATATTCTGCTACTGCTCACAAAGAGCAAGCACAGGAGATGTATTATTCAATTGGACTTTCAGGTAGGAAAGTGAGAGGTGACAGCAATATGTGTTTCAGAGTTGTGAATCTCAATGTGTGCTGAAGATGCCCAGCAGTAGTTTCCATGCTGGCCCTTCGGCTGTGAAATTAGAATCCAAGCGCTCGTCCTCCCCTGTCACAACTGCTCTCGAAGCAAGAGAGCGCACCAGAAACGTTGGCTTGAAATGCACTTTTAGGAGATAAAGTGAGGAGTGACAGCAATGTGTGTTTCAGAGTTGCAAAGCTCACTGTGCGCTGAAGATGATCTGCAAGGACTTTCCCTCCCCTGTCCTTCGGAACTGGGAGCGGATTCCAAGCGCTCGTGCTCACCTGCCTCTGCTGCACTGGAAACGAGAGTGGAGACCAGAAACCCTGGATTCAAATGCACTTTTAGGAGCTACAATGAGGAGTGACAACAGTGTGTGTGTCAAAGTTGTAAAGCTCAGTGTGTTGAAGAAGCACAAGAGCAGCCTTCAGGCCTGTCTCTTCCACTGCCTTACAGATTGCAGACATCCCTGCTCACTCTGCTGCTCAGCAGAGTGCTGGCAACGGAGTTCTTGGATTTTTTTTTCTGCAAGGCTCTTCTGCTGTTTTAGTCCAGTCTAAACATTCCTGCTAAACTCTCTCTGTTGCTGCTCAGCAGAGAGCGGGCACTGAGATGGTGGATTCAGCTGGTCTTTCAGGCAAAAAGGGAGGAGTGACAGCAATGTGTGTTGCAGAGTTGCTAAGTTCACTGTGTGCTGAAGATGCCCAGCAGCAATTTCCTTGCTGGCTCTTCGGCTGTGGGATTAGAGTCCAGGCGCTCGTCCTCCCCTGTCACAACTCCTCTCGAAACGAGAGAGCGCACCAAAAACGATGCTTTCAAATGCACTTTAAGGAGATAAAGTGAGGAGGGACAGCAATGGTTGTGTCACAGATTCAAAGCTCACTGTGTGCTAATCATGATCAGCAGGGGCTTTTTTGCATGGCGCTTCTGCTGTCCAAACGTAAGTGCTATATTCTGCTACTGCTCACAAAGAGCAAGCACAGGAGATGTAGGATTCAATTAGACTTTCAGGTAGGAAAGTGAGAGCTGACAGCAATGTGTGTTTCAGAGTTGCAAAGCTCACAGTGTGCTGAAGATGCCCAGCAGGATTTTCCCTGCTGGCCTTTCAGCTGTGGGATTAGAGTCCAAGCGCTCGTCCTCCCCTGTCACAATTCCTCTCGAAATGAGAGAGCGCACCAGAAACGATGGTTTCAAATGCACTTTTAGGAGATAAAGTGAGGAGTGACAGCAATGTTTGTGTCACAGTTTAAAGCTCACTGTGAGCTAAACATGAACAGCAGGAGCTTTTCTGCAAGGCTCTTCTGCTGTTTTAGCCCAGTCTAAACATTCCTGCTATAGTCTCCCTGTTGCTGCTCAGCAGAGAGCGGGCACAGAGATAGTAGAATCAGTTCGTCTTTCAGGCAGGAAAGTTAGGACTGACAGCAATGTGTGTTGCAGAGTTGTAAAGCTCGCTGTGCACTGAAGATGATCAGTGGGATCTTTCTGGACTGTCTGTTCTGCTTTTTCAGCAGAGTGCAAAATTATGGGCTAAAACAGCAGAAGAGCCATGCAAAAAAGCTCCTGCTGATCATGTTTAGCTCACAGTGAGCTTTAAACTGTGACACAAACATTGCTGTCACTCCTCACTTTATCTCCTAAAAGTGCATTTGAAACCATCGTTTCTGAACGATCTGAAAACTCTCTGCTGAGCAGCAACGGGGAGAGTATAGCAGGAATGTTTAGTCTGGGCTAAAACAGCAGAAGAGCCATGCAAAAAAGCTCCTGCTGATCATGTTTAGCTCACAGTGAGCTTTAAACTGTGACACAAACATTGCTGTCACTCCTCACTTTATCTCCTAAAAGTGCATTTGAAACCATCGTTTCTGAACGATCTGAAAACTCTCTGCTGAGCAGCAACGGGGAGAGTATAGCAGGAATGTTTAGTCTGGGCTAAAACAGCAGAAGAGCCATGCAAAAAAGCTCCTGCTGATCATGATTAGCACACAGTGAGCTTTGAATCTGTGACACAACCATTGCTGTCCCTCCTCACTTTATCTCCTTAAAGTGCATTTGAAAGCATCGTTTTTGGTGCGCTCTCTCGTTTCGAGAGGAGTTGTGACAGGGGAGGACGAGCGCCTGGACTCTAATCCCACAGCCGAAGAGCCAGCAAGGAAATTGCTGCTGGGCATCTTCAGCACACAGTGAACTTAGCAACTCTGCAACACACATTGCTGTCACTCCTCCCTTTTTGCCTGAAAGACCAGCTGAATCCACTATCTCAGTGCCCGCTCTCTGCTGAGCAGCAACAGAGAGAGTTTAGCAGGAATGTTTAGACTGGACTAAAACAGCAGAAGAGCCTTGCAGAAAAGCTCCTGCTGATCATGATTAGCAAACAGTGAGCTTTAAACTGTGACACAAACATTGCTGTCACTCCTCACTTTATCTCCTAAAAGTGCATTTGAATCCATCGTTTCTGGTGCGCTCTCTCGTTTCGAGAGGAGTTGTGACAGGGGAGGACGAGCGCTTGGACTCTAATCCCACAGCCGAAGGGCCAGCAGGGAAACTCCTGCTGGTCATCTTCAGCACACAGTGAGCTTTGCAAATCTGAAACACACATTGCTGTCACCTCTCACTTTCCTACCTGAAAGTCCAATTGAATCCTACTTCTCCTGTGCTTTGCTCCTTGTGAGCAGTAGCAGAATATAGCACTTACGTTTGCACTCTGCTGAAACAGCAGAAGAGACAGTCCTGAAAGTTCCCACTGATCATCTTCAGCGCACAGCGAGCTTTGCAACTCTGCAGCACACATCACTGACACTCCTCCCTTTCCTGCCTGAAAGACAAACTGATTCCACCATCTCTGTGCCCGCTCTCTGCTGAGAAGCAACAGAGAGAGTATAGCAGGAATGTTTAGACGGGGCTAAAACAGCACAAGAGCCTTGCAGAAAAGCTCCTGCTGATCATGTTTAGCTCACAGTGAGCTTTAAACTGTGACACAAACATTGCTGTCACACCTCACTTTATCTCCTCAAAGTGCATTTGAAACCATCGTTTCTGGTGCGCTCTCTCATTTCGAGAGGAATTGTGACAGGGGAGGACGAGCTCTTGGACTCTAATCCCACAGCTGAAAGGCCAGCAGGGAAAATCCTGCTGGGCATCTTCAGCACACAGTGAGCTTTGCAACTCTGAAACACACATTGCTGTCACCTCTTACTTTCCGACCTGAAAGTCCAATTGAATCCTACATCTCCTGTGCTTGCTCTTTGTGAGCAGTAGCAGAATATAGCACTTACTTTTGCACTCTGCTGAAACAGCAGAAGAGACAGTCCTGAAAGTTCCCACTGATCATCTTCAGCGCACAGTGAGGTTTGCAACTCTGCAGCACACATTGCTGTCACCTCTCACTTTCCTACCTGAAAGTCCAATTGAATCCTACTTCTCCTGTGCTTTGCTCCTTATGAGCAGTAGCAGAATATAGCCCATACTTTTGCACTCTGCTGAAACAGCAGAAGAGACAGTCCTGAAAGTTCCCACTGATCATCTTCAGCGCACAGCGAGCTTTGCAACTCTGCAACACACATTGCTGCCACTCCTCCCTTTCCTGCCTGAAAGACGAACTGATTCCACCATCTCTGTGCCCGCTCTCTGCTGAGCAGCAACAGAGAGAGTATAGCAGGAATGTTTAGACTGGGCTAAAACAGCAGAAGAGCCTTGCAAAAAAGCTCAAGCTTTTCATGTTTAGCGCAGATGAGCTTTAAACTGTGACACAAACATTGCTGTCACTCCTCACTTTATCTCCTAAAAGTGCATTTGAAACCATCGTTTCTGGTGCGCTCTCTCGTTTCGAGAGGAGTTGTGACAGGGGAGGACGAGCGCATGGACTCTAATCCCACAGCTGGCGGGCCAGCAGGGAAAATCCTGCTGGGCATCTTCAGCACACAGCGAGCTTTGCAACTCTGAAACACACATTGCTGTCACCTCTCACTTTCCTACCTGAAAGTCCAATTGAATCCTACTTCTTCTGTGCTTTGCTCCTTGTGAGCAGTAGCAGAATATAGCACTTACGGTTGCACTTTGCTGAAACAGCAGAAGAGACAGTCCTGAAAGTTCCCACAGATCATCTTCAGCGCACAGCGAGCTTTGCAACTCTGCAACACACATTGCTTTCACTCCTACCTTTCCTGCCTGAAAGACGAACTGATTCCACCATCTCTGTGCCCACTCTCTGCTGAGCAGCAACAGAGAGAGTGGAGCAGGAATGTTTAGACTGGTCTAAAATAGCAGAAGAGCCTTGCAAAAAAGCTCCTGCTGATCATGTTTAGCACACAGTGAGCTTTGAAGCTGTGACACAAACATTGCTGTCACTTCTCACTTTATCTCCTAAAAGTGCATTTGAGTCCAAAGTTTTTGGTGCCCTCTCTCGTTTCAATAGCAGATGTGACGGGGGAGGACGAGCGCTTGGACTCTAATCCCACAGCCGAAGGGGCAGCAGGGAAACTCCTGCTGGGCATCTTCAGCACACAGTGAGCTTTGCAATTCTGCAACACACATTGCTGTCACTCCTCCTTTTCCTTCCTGAAAGACCAATTGATTCCAACATCTCTGTGCCCCCTCTCTGCTGAGCAGCAACAGAGAGAAGGAATGTTTAGACTGGGCTAAAACAGCAGAAGAGCCTTGCAAAAAAGCTCCTCCTGATCATGTTTAGCACACAGTGAGCTTTAAACTGTGACACAAACATTGCTGTCACTCTTCACTCTTTCTCCTAAAAGACCATTTCAATCCAAGAACTCCGTTGCCAGCACTCTGCTGAGCAGCAGAGTGAGCAGGAATGTCTGCAATCTGTAAGGCAGTGGAAGAGACAGGCCTGAAGGCTGCTCTTGTGCTTCTTCAACACACTGAGCTTTACAACTGTGACACACACACTGTTGTCACTCCTCATTGTAGCTCCTAAAAGTGCATTTGAATCCAGCGTTTCTGGTCTCCACTCTCGTTTCAAGAGCAGCAGAGGAAGGTGAGCACGAGCGCTTGGAATCCGCTCCCAGTTCCGAAGGGCAGGGAGGGAAAGTCCTTGCAGATCATCTTCAGCGCACAGTGAGCTTTGCAACTCTGAAACACACATTGCTGTCACTCCTCACTTCATCTCCTAATAATCCGTTTGAATCCATGGTCTCTCCCGCCCTCTCTCGTTTGAACAGCAGCAGTGACAGGTGAACACGATCTCTTGGCCTCTGCTCCCACAGCCGAAGAGCCCGGAGTGAAAGCTCCGGCAGGGCATCTTCAGCACGCAGTCAGCTTTGCAACTGTGACACATATATTGCTCTCGCTCCGCACTTTCCTACCTCAAAGTCTAATTGAATCCAAAATCTCTGCGCCCTTTCTCTGCTGGGCAGAAGCAGAGAGAGTAGAGCAGGAACCTTTAGCCAATGCTAAAAGAGCAGAAGAGACAGTCCAGAAAGTTCCCACTGATCATCTTCAGCGCACAGCGAGCTTTACAACTCTGCAACACACATTGCTGTCACTCCTCCCTTTTTGCCTGAAAGACCAATTGATTCCAACATCTCTGTGCCCACTCTCTGCTGAGCAGCAACAGAGAGAGTAGAGCAGGAATGTTTAGCCTGGGCTAAAACAGCAGAAAAGCCTTGCAAAAAAGCTCCTGCTAATCATGTTTAGCACACTGTGAGCTTTGAAACTGTGACACAAACATTGCTGTCACTCCTCACTTTATCTCCTAAAAGTGCATTTGAATCCAAAGTTTCTGGTGCTCTCTCTCGTTTCGAGAGGAGTTGTGACTGGGGAGGAGGAGCGCTTGGACTCTAATCCCGCAGACCAAGGGCCAGCAGGGAAACACCTGCAGGGCAACTTCAGCACACAGTGAGCTTTGCAACTCTGCAAAACACATTGCTGTAACTCCTCCTTTTCCTGCCTGGAAGACCAATTGATTCCAACATCTCTGTGCCCACTCTCTGCTGAGCAGCAACAGAGAGAGTAGAGCAGGAATGTTTAGCCTGGGCTAAAACAGCAGAAGAGCATTGCAAAAAAAGCTCCTCCTGATCATGTTTAGCACACAGTGAGCTTTAAACTGTGACACAAACATTGCTGTCACTCCTCACTTTATCTCCTAAAAGTGCATTTGAATCCAACGTTTCTGGTGCGCTCTCTCGTTTCGAGAGGAGTTGTGACAGGTGTGGACGAGCGCTTGGACTCTAATCCCACAGCCGAAGGGCCAGCATGGAAAATCCTGCTGGGCATCTTCAGCACACAGTGAGCTTTGCAACTCTGCAACACACATTGCTGTCACCTCTCACTTTCCTACCTGAAAGTCCAATTGAATCCTACATCTCCTGTGCTTGCTCTTTATGAGCAGTAGCAGAATATAGCACTTACGTTTGGACTCTGATGAAACAGCAGAAGAGACAGTCCAGAAAGTACCCGCTGATCATCTTCAGTGCACAGCGAGCTTTGCAACTCAGCAACACGCATTGCTGTCACTCCTCCCTTTCCTGCCTGAAAGAAAGACCAACTGAATCCACCATCTCTGTGCCCGCTCTCTACTGAGCAGCAACAGAGAGAGTAGAGCAGGAATGTTTAGCCTGGGCTAAAACAGCAGAAGAGCATTGCAAAAAAAGCTCCTGCTAATCATGTTTAGCACACAGTGATCTTTAAACTGTGACACAAACATTGCTGTCACTTCTCACTTTATCTCCTAAAAGTGCATTTGAAGCCAACGTTTCTGGTGCGCTCTCTCGTTTCGAGAGGAGTTGTGACAGGGGAGGAGCAGCGCTTGGGCTCTAATCCCACAGACGAAGGGCCAGCAGGGAAACTCCTGCAGGGCATCTTCAGCACACAGTGAGCTTTGCAATTCTGCAACACACATTGCTGTCACTCCTCCTTTTCCTGCCTGAAAGACCAATTGATTCCAACATCTCTGTGCCCCCTCTCTGCTGAGCAGCAACAGAGAGAAGGAATGTTTAGACTCGGCTAAAACAGCAGAAGAGCCTTGCAAAAAAGCTCCTCCTGATCATGTTTAGCACACAGTGAGCTTTAAACTGTGACACAAACATTGCTGTCACTCTTCACTCTTTCTCCTAAAAGACCATTTCAATCCAAGAACTCCGTTGCCAGCACTCTGCTGAGCAGCAGAGTGAGCAGGAATGTCTGCAATCTGTAAGGCAGTGGAAGAGACAGGCCTGAAGGCTGCTCTTGTGCTTCTTCAACACACTGAGCTTTACAACTGTGACACACACACTGTTGTCACTCCTCATTGTAGCTCCTAAAAGTGCATTTGAATCCAGCGTTTCTGGTCTCCACTCTCGTTTCAAGAGCAGCAGAGGAAGGTGAGCACGAGCGCTTGGAATCCGCTCCCAGTTCCGAAGGGCAGGGAGGGAAAGTCCTTGCAGATCATCTTCAGCGCACAGTGAGCTTTGCAACTCTGAAACACACATTGCTGTCACTCCTCACTTCATCTCCTAATAATCCGTTTGAATCCATGGTCTCTCCCGCCCTCTCTCGTTTGAACAGCAGCAGTGACAGGTGAACACGATCTCTTGGCCTCTGCTCCCACAGCCGAAGAGCCTGGAGTGAAAGCTCCGGCAGGGCATCTTCAGCACGCAGTCAGCTTTGCAACTGTGACACATATATTGCTCTCGCTCCGCACTTTCCTACCTCAAAGTCTAATTGAATCCAAAATCTCTGCGCCCTTTCTCTGCTGGGCAGAAGCAGAGAGAGTAGAGCAGGAACCTTTAGCCAATGCTAAAAGAGCAGAAGAGACAGTCCAGAAAGTTCCCACTGATCATCTTCAGCGCACAGCGAGCTTTGCAACTCTGCAACACACATTGCTGTCACTCCTCCCTTTTTGCCTGAAAGACCAATTGATTCCAACATCTCTGTGCCCACTCTCTGCTGAGCAGCAACAGAGAGAGTAGAGCAGGAATTTTTAGCCTGGGCTAAAACAGCAGAAGAGCCTTGCAAAAAAGCTCCTGCTAATCATGTTTAGCACACAGTGAGCTTTGAAACTGTGACACAAACATTGCTGTCACTCCTCACTTTATCTCCTAAAAGTGCATTTGAATCCAAAGTTTCTGGTGCTCTCTCTCGTTTCGAGAGGAGTTGTGACTGGGGAGGAGGAGCGCTTGGACTCTAATCCTGCAGACCAAGGGCCAGCAGGGAAACACCTGCAGGGCAACTTCAGCACACAGTGAGCTTTGCAACTCTGCAAAACACATTGCTGTAACTCCTCCTTTTCCTGCCTGGAAGACCAATTGATTCCAACATCTCTGTGCCCACTCTCTGCTGAGCAGCAACAGAGAGAGTAGAGCAGGAATGTTTAGCCTGGGCTAAAACAGCAGAAGAGCATTGCAAAAAAAGCTCCTCCTGATCATGTTTAGCACACAGTGAGCTTTAAACTGTGACACAAACATTGCTGTCACCTCTCACTTTCCTACCTGAAAGTCCAATTGAATCCTACATCTCCTGTGCTTTGCTCCTTGTGAGCAGTAGCTGAATATAGCACTTACGTTTCACATTGCGGGTAGTGTGTGACATGGCGTGGGAACTGCTTCAAAGAATCAAAGGAGCCAAGGAGGATTTGCGGATAGAGATAATAAAGGAATACACTGAGGCAGATAAATTAACACACCCAAAACAAGAAAAACAAGAAACCTGTAGGAGGAAATTTAATAAAAAGGAGATTTTATGTTGACAAACTTCCTTAAAGCAAAATTAAACCAGCAATAAACTTGACCCCTTAAGAGTGGAAGTTCTTCTGTTGTTTTGGTTTTTTTATAAAATAAGAAGTTGCTAATATTTCATCTGCTGTACAAAAGCTGTGAAATAAAGAGGACTTTTCAGAATGTGCTAGCCCATCCTGATTTTGCTGGAGACGTATTTAAGGTGTCAGAGATCAGTGGCACAGGTTTTATAGAAGAGTGACTTTGTAGATCTTCAGCAAAAGCATGCAGCCCTGATTACCAGACTTTGAAATATAACAGAGGGATTTTTGTACAGATACCTTTAAGTGGATTTTTTCCTAAGTATTTACTGAATTTGCAAGCTTTGATCTTATCTCAGAATTCCATCCCCTGCACTAGGGATTGTTGGCACAGGGTATGATGGTGATTAAAAGATCTCTCTGCATCACGTGGGGCAAAGTAAATAAGAAATGACAGTGCCTCTTGCCCGAGACTCGTTCCTAACTTGGCTAACTTGTCCTTCAGACACTGTACTGGGGCCACAGTTAAATTTCCCTGATGTTGTCATGAAGAGATCTGCCAGCATCTTGTCCCTGAAAGTCTGCTCAGTCAAGATTTACTGGATCAAAATTTTGCCTGTTGCATTATTTGATTTAAATATATGGTTTGGAGAGATGTCCTGGATCTGGGTTAGCCGGAAGAACATTCAGCATAATCCATTTACCCACCGTGAGCACCAGGAGCCATGGCAGTGGCGTTGGCCATCAAAGAGCCAAGTGGCAGCCAGTTCGGATGTAGCTGACGAAGCAGGGAGCAGGGGAAGGTTATCAGGGTGACGGACAGTGCCTCAGAGAGTGGAAACAGGCAGGATGACAAGTTATTTGAGAAAAAGTAGTCTTTCTTTGTATTTAGAGCTCTTTACAACACTTCCTTTTGGAAATGATTCCCTGCCTGCCCTTTTCAGCCAGGGCTTTAAGCACTGAAATGACAAATCTCGAGGAACCTGTCCAGCTCTCCCAGAAAATCCGTGAGTTGCAATCACTTGTCACTGTGTTCTTCAGAGTTAGACCTCATTGCCAGCAGTGGCAGAGACATGCACAGGTTACAGAAGAAGCCTTGGTGGGTCAGGATGCATTTGTCCATTGCTGCCACTGAGCAGAGCATTAGAACTTCTTTATAGGTACTCTATGCATTGTACCAGGGTCTTTGCACAATTTAAAGCAAAGTTTGAACAGATTATCATCCACGGCCCCTCCAGACCTTTGAAAACGATTTTGTGCCTGGAACGGCATCAAGTTTTGAATCTTGTCGCCTCTAGAGCAGTCAACAGTATTACCACAAAAATAAGTAATCAAAATAAAAGAACAGAGATTTGTGCACACTAAATGCCATAAACAAATTTCCAGGATGTGGCAAACACATTTCAAATTAAATACAATAAACAAATTTCTAGGCTGTGGCAATCTACATGTGCAAAACCTAGAAGCATAACTACACATTGGGAACATGAGTGTTTTCTCCTCTTTGGACTAGATTTCTGGATCGCTTGGTCAATGTTTCCAAGAGACAGGTTTCTGTAAGGTCTTATCTGCTCTAACTTGCCCAGGAAAAGCACGGGCTCCACGACAAGACGTAAGCAGCATATTATGACCTTGCAAAGGAACTATGACCAGGATTGTTCAGTGCTTCAAATGGAATCAGCCAGTCCCAGGAAAAGTGGGTCTCTGGGACATTACAGTGATGTGCTCCATCCTTTGGATTAGTACGAAGCTCCAGCCTTCATCTATGCAGTGCTGAGTTACTGGAGATGCCAGCCTATTGCTCTGCTTGTGTGCCTTTACAATCTTGATATCAATATAATAGCACCGGTGTAAAACTGTAGGGAAGCAGCATGGGGTAAGTTTGTGATATAAAGCTACAACTCCCGGTCACTGTCTTTCCAAGGGAATTGATTCTGAGAAAACTCCAGGAACAAACTGGCAATACCGTCCAAGTTGATTTTCCCTTCCTCTGTCAGGATTTTCCCATTAAAAGCAAATAAATTTTGTCTTTCTTTGGCAAGTGGTAAGCAAAAGAAAGCGTAACTTATATCAAATACGGCAAACCATTTCTGATTCTTATGCAATTTGGTCAAAAATCTCACTAATTAGCTGGTACTGTGTGAACATTTTCTGAAATTTTGTGGATTACTCTGAGACCTTGAATCTGTCTGCAACTTTTCCGATCATTATTCTCTACTGTCCAGATAGGAGTGTTACATTCCAATTCACATTCAATAAATAATCTATATTTTAAAATTTATCAAAGATTTTTTGTTTCCTTTTGATCTTCTAATTTTGAGGGATATTGTTTTATTCTAATTGGGCAGGCACCCCCTTTACTTTAACAGATAAAGCAGTTTTCGCCTTACCTGGAACTTCAGGTGCCCATAGTCCCAGATATAACTGATTAAAGATTTCTTCTGTTTCAGGGAGGTCATCCTGTTAGCTTTAATGCTGAATTAAAGATAAACTCAAAACTGCAATTATTTGATTGTTTTTAACTCTAAATTCCATTTTGCCTTCTTTAAATTTTGCTTCTCGACCTAATAAAGATTTTCGAGAGTATGGCGTGCCTAAAAATTTGCGCACTCGTATTTGTTTTCCCAATTTGTACTTTAAAGGTTTCAGAAAGAATGCCTCCCTTTTCTTTTCTTTTTTTTTCTCTCTTTTTCTTGGTGGCCAGTAGCTCCCACGTGTGTAATTCATTCTTTTCTTTCCGGTTTAATAGCAAATAAGTTGCTCCTGTATCCATTAAATTCAACTTTATTTCCTCTAGTCCTTTATCTTAATTTAATCAGTGGATCTCCTAGTGTAGATTCCCCAGGTCCCGTTCAGTCTAGTTCCAATTCAGTCACTGGAGCTCCCCATGTCCCTTCCTCCAGGGCAGCCTCACTTCCAAAGTTCAAACTCTCCATACCAAGAATACCAATCCAGTTCCTCAGAAGAGCACTCTCTTCCACCTCCGTCCGCCATTCCTTCTCCACCAGTTTCAATGCAAGTGCCACATCTTGCATCTGGGGAAGAACAACCCCATGTACCAGTACAGGTTGGGGGGTGACCTGCTGGAAAGTAGTGAAGGGGAAAGGGACCTGGGGGTCCTGGTGGATAGGAGGATGACCATGAGCCAGCAATGTGCTCTTGTGGCCAAGAAGGCAAATGGCATCTTAGGGTGCATTAGAAAGGGAGTGGTTAGTAGGTCAAGAGAGGTTCTCCTCCCCCTCTACTCAGCCTTGGTGAGGCCGCATCTGGAATATTGCGTCCAGTTCTGGGCCCCTCTGTTCAAGAAGGACAGGGAATTGCTTGAAGGAGTCCAGCGCAGAGCCACAAAGATGATTAAGGGAGTGGAACATCTCCCTTATGAGGAGAGGCTGAGGGAGCTGGGTCTCTTTAGCTTGCAAAAGAGGAGACTGAGGGGTGACCTCATCAATGTTTACAAATATGTAAAGGGTAGGTGTCAGGATGATGGAGCTAGGCTTTTTTCAGTGATATCCAGTGATAGGACAAGGGGCAATGAGTGTAAACTGGAACATAGGAAGTTCCACGTTAACATCAGGAAGAACTTCTTTACTGTAAGAGTGACAGAGCACTGGAACAGGTTGCCCAGGGGGGTTGTGGAGTCTCCTACACTGGAGATATTCAAGGCCCGCCTGGACAAGTTCCTGTGTGATGTACTGTAGGTTACCCTGCTCTTGCAGGGGGGTTGGACTAGATGATCTTTTTAGGTCCCTTCCAACCCTTGGGATTCTGTGATTCTGTGATTCTGTGATCCGTGGCTATAGCACGGCTGAGCTTTTTTTCTACCTGTTCCCAATTCCTATACTCACTTCATGCTTCCTCCTTCACTCCGGTTCACATTTATTCAGCAAAACCTCAGTCATAGAATCATAGAATAGTTATGGTTGGGAAGGACCTCAAGATCATCTAGTTCCAACCCCCCCGGCATGGGCAGGGTCACCTCACACTAAACCATCCCACACAAGGCCTCATCCAACCTGGCCTTGAACACTGCCAGGGATGGAGCAATTTTTTTTTTTTTTTTTTTTTTTTTGCACACTACTGGAATCTATACTGTGGGTTTTAAATACTAAGAGGTGGGAAGAAAAATGTAGTGGCTCAGTTCTTCCCCAAATAAGTGATGGCAAATGACTGTACAATGAGCTCCTGAGCTTGTATGTGCAGAGAGGAATTTAGCCTTGCAGAAAAGCTCCTGCTGATCATGTTTAGCTCACAGTGAGCTTTAAACTGCGACACAAACATTGCTGTCACTCCTCACTTTATCTCCTAAAAGTGCATTTGAAACCATCGTTTCTGGTGCGCTCATTCATTTCGAGAGGAATTGTGACAGGGGAGGACGAGCTCTTGGACTCTAATCCCACAGCTGAAAGGCCAGCAGGGAAAATCCTGCTGGGCATCTTCAGCACACAGTGAGCTTTGCAACTCTGAAACACACATTGCTGTCACCTCTCACTTTCCTACCTGAAAGTCCAATTGAATCCTACATCTCCTGTGCTTGCTTTGTGAGCAGTAGCAGAATATAGCACTTACGTTTGGACTCTGCTGAAACAGAGGAAGAGACAGTCCAGAAAGATCCCACTGATCATCTTCAGTGCACAGCGAGCTTTACAACTCTGCAACACACATTGCGGTCAGTCCTAACTTTCCTGCCTGAAAGACGAACTGATTCCACCATCTCTGTGCCCGCTCTCTGCTGAGCAGCAACAGGGAGACTATAGCAGGAATGTTTAGACTGGGCTAAAACAGCAGAAGAGCCTTGCAAAAAAGCTCCTGCTGATCATGTTTAGCACACAGTGAGCTTTGAGGCTGTGACACAAACACTGCTGTCACTCCTCACTTTATCTCCTAAAAGTGCATTTGAGTCCAACGTTTTTGGTGCCCTCTCTCGTTTCAAGAGCAGATGTGACAGGGGAGGACGAGCGCTTGGACTCTAATCCCACAGCCGAAGGGCCAGCAGGGAAACTCCTGCTGGGCGTCCTCAGCACACAGTGAGCTTTGCAACTCTGCAACACACATTGCTGTCACTCCTCCCTTTTTGCCTGAAAGACCAGCTGAATCCACCATCTCTGTGCCTGCCCTCTGCTGAGCAGCAACAGAGAGAGTTTAGCAGGAATGTTTAGACTGGGCTAAAACAGTAGAAGAGCCTTGCAAAAAAGCTCCTGCTGATCATGATTAGCAAACAGTGAGCTTTAAACTGTGACACAAACATTGCTGTCACTCCTCACTTTATCTCCTAAAAGTGCATTTGAGTCCAACGTTTTTGGTGCCCTCTCTCGTTTCAAGAGCAGATGTGACAGGGGAGGACGAGCGCTTGGACTCTAATCCCACAGCCGAAGGGCCAGCAGGGAAACTCCTGATGGGCATCTTCAGCACACAGTGAGCTTTGCAAATCTGAAACACACATTGCTGTCACCTCTCACATTCCTACCTGAAAGTCCAATTGTATGATTAGAGTCCAAGCGCTCGTCCTCCCCTGTCACAATTCCTCTCGAAATGAGAGAGCGCACCAGAAACGATGGTTTCAAATGCACTTTTTGGAGATAAAGTGAGGAGTGACAGCAATGTTTGTGTCACAGCTTCAAAACTCACTGTGTGCTAAACATGATCAACAGGAGCTTTTTTGCAAGGCTCTTCTGCTGTTTTAGCCCAGTCTAAACATTCCTGCTATAATCTCTCTGTTGCTGCTCAGCAGAGAGCGGGCACAGAGATGGTGGAATCAGTTCGTCTTTCAGGCAGGAAAGGGAGGAGTGACAGCAATGTGTGTTGCAGCGTTGCAAAGTTCGCTGTGCGCTGATGATCAGTGGGAACTTTCTGGACTGTCTCTTCTGCTGTTTCAGCAGATTCCAAACGTAAGTGCTATATTCTGCTACTGCTCACAAGAAGCCAGCACAGGAGATGTAGGATTCAATTGGACATTCAGGTAAAAAAGTGAGAGGTGACAGCTATATGTGTTTCAGAGTTGCAAAGCTCACTGTGTGCTGAAGATGCCCAGCAGGAGTTTCCCTGCTGGCCCTTCAGCTGTGGGATTAGAGTCCAAGCGCTTGTCCTCCCCTGTCACAACTCCTCTCGAAATGAGAGAGCGCACCAGAAACGATGGTTTCAAATGCACTTTTAGGACATAAAGTGAGTGACAGCAATGTTTGTGTCGCAGTTTAAAGCTCACTGTGCGCTAAACACGAAAAGCAGGAGCTTTTTTGCAAGGCTCTTCTGCTGTTTTAGCCCAGTCTAAACATTCCTGCTATACTCTCCCTGTTCCTGCTCAATAGAGTGCGGGCACAGAGATGGTGGAATCAATTGGTCTTTCAGGCAGGAATGGGAGGAGTGACAGCAATGTGTGTTGCAGAGTTGCAAAGCTCGCTGTGCGCTGAAGATGATCAGTGGGAACTTCCTGGACTGTCTCTTCTGCTGTTTCAGCAGAGTGCAAACGTATGGGCTATATTCTGCTACAGCTCACAAGGAGCAAAGCACAGGAGAAGTAGGACTCAATTGGACTTTCAGGTAGGAAAGCGAGAGGTGACAGCAATGTGTGTTTCAGAGTTGCAAAGCTCACTGTGTGCTGAAGATGCCCAGCAGGAGTTTCCCTGCTGGCCCTTAGGCTGTGGGATTAGAGTCCAAGCGGTCGTCCTCCCCTGTCACATCTGCTCTTGAAACGAGAGAGGGCACCAAAAACGTTGGATTCAATGCACTTTTAGGAGATAAAGTGAGGAGTGACAGCAATGTTTGTGTCACAGTTTAAAGCTCACTGTGCGCTAAACATGATCAGCAGGAGCTTTTTTGCAAGGCTCTTCTGTTTTAGCCCAGTCTAAACATTCCTGCTATAGTCTCCCTGTTGCTGCTCAGCAGAGAGCGGGCACAGAGATGGTGGAATCTGTTCGTCTTTCAGGCAGGAAATGGAGGACTGACAGCAATGTGTGTTGCACAGTTGTAAATCTCGCTGTGCGCTGAAGATGATCAGTGGGATCTGTCTGGACTGTCTCTTCTGCTTTTTCAGCTGAGTGCAAACTTATGGGCTATATTCTGCTACTGCTCACAAGGAGTAAAGCACAGGAAAAGAGGGATTCAATTGGACTTTCAGGTTGGAAAGTGAGAGGTGACAGCAATGTGTGTTTCAGAGTTGCAAAGCTCAATGAGTGCTGAGGATGCCCAGTAGGAATTTCCCTGCTGGCCCTTCGGCTGTGGGATTAGAGTCCAAGCGCTTCTCCTCCCCTGTCACATCTGCTCTTGAAACGAGAGAGGGCACCAAAAACTTTGGAATCAAATGCACTTTTAGGAGATAAACTGAGGAGTGACAGCAGCGTTTGTGTCACAGCTTCAGAGCTCATGGTGTGCTAAACATGATCAGCAGGAGCTTTTTTGCAAGGCTCTTCTGCTGTTTTAGCCCAGTCTAAACATTCCTGCTCTACTCTCTCTGTTGCTGCTCAGCAGAGAGCGGGCACAGAGATGGTGGAATCAGTTCGTCTTTCAGGCAGGAAAGGGAGGACTGACAGCAATGTGTGCTGCAGAGTTGCAAAGCTCGCTGTGCGCTGAAGATGATCAGTAAGATCTTTCTGGACTGTCTCTTCTGCTGTTTCAGCAGAGTCCAAACGTAAGTGCTATATTCTGCTGCTGCTTACAAGGAGCAAAAACACACATTGCTGTAACTCCTTTTCCTGCCTGGAAGACCAATTGATTCCAAGATCTCTGTGCCCACTCTCTGCTGAGCAGCAACAGAGAGAAGGAATGTTTAGACTGGGCTAAAACAGAAGAGCCTTGCAAAAAAGCTCCTGCTGATCATGTTTAGCGCACAGTGAGCTTTAAACTGTGACACAAACATTGCTGTCACTCCTCACTTTATCTCCTAAAAGTGCATTGAATCCAACGTTTTTGGTGCCCTCTCTCGTTTCAAGAGCAGATGTGACAGGGGAGGACGACCGCTTGGACTCTAATCCCACAGCCTAAGGGCCAGCAGGGAAACTCCTGCTGGGCATCTTCAGCACACAGTGAGCTTTGCAACTCTGAAACACACATTGCTGTCACCTCTCGCTTTCCTACCTGAAAGTCCAATTGAGTCCTACTTCTCCTGTGCTTTGCTCCTTGTGAGCTGTAGCAGAATATAGCCCATACGTTTGCACTCTGCTGAAACAGCAGAAGAGACAGTCCAGGAAGTTCCCACTGATCATCTTCAGCGCACAGCGAGCTTTGCAACTCTGCAACACACATTGCTGTCACTCCTCCCATTCCTGCCTGAAAGACCAATTGATTCCACCATCTCTGTGCCCGCACTCTATTGAGCAGGAACAGGGAGAGTATAGCAGGAATGTTTAGACTGGGCTAAAACAGCAGAAGAGCCTTGCAAAAAAGCTCCTGCTTTTCGTGTTTAGCGCACAGTGAGCTTTAAACTGCGACACAAACATTGCTGTCACTCACTTTATGTCCTAAAAGTGCATTTGAAACCATCGTTTCTGGTGCGCTCTCTCATTTCGAGAGGAGTTGTGACAGGGGAGGACAAGCGCTTGGACTCTAATCCCACAGCTGAAGGGCCAGCAGGGAAACTCCTGCTGGGCATCTTCAGCACACAGTGAGCTTTGCAACTCTGAAACACATATAGCTGTCACCTCTCACTTTTTTACCTGAATGTCCAATTGAATCCTACATCTCCTGTGCTGGCTTCTTGTGAGCAGTAGCAGAATATAGCACTTACGTTTGGAATCTGCTGAAACAGCAGAAGAGACAGTCCAGAAAGTTCCCACTGATCATCAGCGCACAGCGAACTTTGCAACGCTGCAACACACATTGCTGTCACTCCTCCCTTTCCTGCCTGAAAGACGAACTGATTCCACCATCTCTGTGCCCGCTCTCTGCTGAGCAGCAACAGAGAGATTATAGCAGGAATGTTTAGACTGGGCTAAAACAGCAGAAGAGCCTTGCAAAAAAGCTCCTGTTGATCATGTTTAGCACACAGTGAGTTTTGAAGCTGTGACACAAACATTGCTGTCACTCCTCACTTTATCTCCAAAAAGTGCATTTGAAACCATCGTTTCTGGTGCGCTCTCTCATTTCGAGAGGAATTGTGACAGGGGAGGACGAGCGCTTGGACTCTAATCATACAATTGGACTTTCAGGTAGGAATGTGAGAGGTGACAGCAATGTGTGTTTCAGATTTGCAAAGCTCACTGTGTGCTGAAGATGCCCATCAGGAGTTTCCCTGCTGGCCCTTCGGCTGTGGGATTAGAGTCCAAGCGCTCGTCCTCCCCTGTCACATCTGCTCTTGAAACGAGAGAGGGCACCAAAAACGTTGGACTCAAATGCACTTTTAGGAGATAAAGTGAGGAGTGACAGCAATGTTTGTGTCACAGTTTAAAGCTCACTGTTTGCTAATCATGATCAGCAGGAGCTTTTTTGCAAGGCTCTTCTACTGTTTTAGCCCAGTCTAAACATTCCTGCTAAACTCTCTCTGTTGCTGCTCAGCAGAGGGCAGGCACAGAGATGGTGGATTCAGCTGGTCTTTCAGGCAAAAAGGGAGGAGTGACAGCAATGTGTGTTGCAGAGTTGCAAAGCTCACTGTGTGCTGAGGACGCCCAGCAGGAGTTTCCCTGCTGGCCCTTCGGCTGTGGGATTAGAGTCCAAGCGCTCGTCCTCCCCTGTCACATCTGCTCTTGAAACGAGAGAGGGCACCAAAAACGTTGGACTCAAATGCACTTTTAGGAGATAAAGTGAGGAGTGACAGCAGTGTTTGTGTCACAGCCTCAAAGCTCACTGTGTGCTAAACATGATCAGCAGGAGCTTTTTTGCAAGGCTCTTCTGCTGTTTTAGCCCAGTCTAAACATTCCTGCTATAGTCTCCCTGTTGCTGCTCAGCAGAGAGCGGGCACAGAGATGGTGGAATCAGTTCGTCTTTCAGGCAGGAAAGTTAGGACTGACCGCAATGTGTGTTGCAGAGTTGTAAAGCTCGCTGTGCACTGAAGATGATCAGTGGGATCTTTCTGGACTGTCTCTTCCTCTGTTTCAGCAGAGTCCAAACGTAAGTGCTATATTCTGCTACTGCTCACAAAGCAAGCACAGGAGATGTAGGATTCAATTGGACTTTCAGGTAGGAAAGTGAGAGGTGACAGCAATGTGTGTTTCAGAGTTGCAAAGCTCACTGTGTGCTGAAGATGCCCAGCAGGATTTTCCCTGCTGGCCTTTCAGCTGTGGGATTAGAGTCCAAGAGCTCGTCCTCCCCTGTCACAATTCCTCTCGAAATGAATGAGCGCACCAGAAACGATGGTTTCAAATGCACTTTTAGGAGATAAAGTGAGGAGTGACAGCAATGTTTGTGTCGCAGTTTAAAGCTCACTGTGAGCTAAACATGATCAGCAGGAGCTTTTCTGCAAGGCTAAATTCCTCTCTGCACATACAAGCTCAGGAGCTCATTGTACAGTCATTTGCCATCACTTATTTGGGGAAGAACTGAGCCACTACATTTTTCTTCCCACCTCTTAGTATTTAAAACCCACAGTATAGATTCCAGTAGTGTGCAAAAAAAAAAAAAAAAAAAAAAAAATTGCTCCATCCCTGGCAGTGTTCAAGGCCAGGTTGGATGAGGCCTTGTGTGGGATGGTTTAGTGTGAGGTGACCCTGCCCATGCCGGGGGGGTTGGAACTAGATGATCTTGAGGTCCTTCCCAACCATAACTATTCTATGATTCTATGACTGAGGTTTTGCTGAATAAATGTGAACCGGAGTGAAGGAGGAAGCATGAAGTGAGTATAGGAATTGGGAACAGGTAGAAAAAAAGCTCAGCCGTGCTATAGCCACGGATCACAGAATCACAGAATCACAGAATCCCAAGGGTTGGAAGGGACCTAAAAAGATCATCTAGTCCAACCCCCCTGCAAGAGCAGGGTAACCTACAGTACATCACACAGGAACTTGTCCAGGCGGGCCTTGAATATCTCCAGTGTAGGAGACTCCACAACCCCCCTGGGCAACCTGTTCCAGTGCTCTGTCACTCTTACAGTAAAGAAGTTCTTCCTGATGTTAACGTGGAACTTCCTATGTTCCAGTTTACACTCATTGCCCCTTGTCCTATCACTGGATATCACTGAAAAAAGCCTAGCTCCATCATCCTGACACCTACCCTTTACATATTTGTAAACATTGATGAGGTCACCCCTCAGTCTCCTCTTTTGCAAGCTAAAGAGACCCAGCTCCCTCAGCCTCTCCTCATAAGGGAGATGTTCCACTCCCTTAATCATCTTTGTGGCTCTGCGCTGGACTCCTTCAAGCAATTCCCTGTCCTTCTTGAACAGAGGGGCCCAGAACTGGACGCAATATTCCAGATGCGGCCTCACCAAGGCTGAGTAGAGGGGGAGGAGAACCTCTCTTGACCTACTAACCACTCCCTTTCTAATGCACCCTAAGATGCCATTTGCCTTCTTGGCCACAAGAGCACATTGCTGGCTCATGGTCATCCTCCTATCCACCAGGACCCCCAGGTCCCTTTCCCCTTCACTACTTTCCAGCAGGTCACCCCCCAACCTGTACTGGTACATGGGGTTGTTCTTCCCCAGATGCAAGATGTGGCACTTGCATTGAAACTGGTGGAGAAGGAATGGCGGACGGAGGTGGAAGAGAGTGCTCTTCTGAGGAACTGGATTGGTATTCTTGGTATGGAGAGTTTGAACTTTGGAAGTGAGGCTGCCCTGGAGGAAGGGACATGGGGAGCTCCAGTGACTGAATTGGAACTAGACTGAACGGGACCTGGGGAATCTACACTAGGAGATCCACTGATTAAATTAAGATAAAGGACTAGAGGAAATAAAGTTGAATTTAATGGATACAGGAGCAACTTATTTGCTATTAAACCGGAAAGAAAAGAATGAATTACACACGTGGGAGCTACTGGCCACCAAGAAAAAGAGAGAAAAAAAAAGAAAAGAAAAGGGAGGCATTCTTTCTGAAACCTTTAAAGTACAAATTGGGAAAACAAATACGAGTGCGCAAATTTTTAGGCACGCCATACTCTCGAAAATCTTTATTAGGTCGAGAAGCAAAATTTAAAGAAGGCAAAATGGAATTTAGAGTTAAAAACAATCAAATAATTGCAGTTTTGAGTTTATCTTTAATTCAGCATTAAAGCTAACAGGATGACCTCCCTGAAACAGAAGAAATCTTTAATCAGTTATATCTGGGACTATGGGCACCTGAAGTTCCAGGTAAGGCGAAAACTGCTTTATCTGTTAAAGTAAAGGGGGTGCCTGCCCAATTAGAATAAAACAATATCCCTCAAAATTAGAAGATCAAAAGGAAACAAAAAATCTTTGATAAATTTTAAAATATAGATTATTTATTGAATGTGAATTGGAATGTAACACTCCTATCTGGACAGTAGAGAATAATGATCGGAAAAGTTGCAGACAGATTCAAGGTCTCAGAGTAATCCACAAAATTTCAGAAAATGTTCACACAGTACCAGCTAATTAGTGAGATTTTTGACCAAATTGCATAAGAATCAGAAATGGTTTGCCGTATTTGATATAAGTTACGCTTTCTTTTGCTTACCACTTGCCAAAGAAAGACAAAATTTATTTGCTTTTAATGGGAAAATCCTGACAGAGGAAGGGAAAATCAACTTGGACGGTATTGCCAGTTTGTTCCTGGAGTTTTCTCAGAATCAATTCCCTTGGAAAGACAGTGACCGGGAGTTGTAGCTTTATATCACAAACTTACCCCATGCTGCTTCCCTACAGTTTTACACCGGTGCTATTATATTGATATCAAGATTGTAAAGGCACACAAGCAGAGCAATAGGCTGGCATCTCCAGTAACTCAGCACTGCATAGATGAAGGCTGGAGCTTCGTACTAATCCAAAGGATGGAGCACATCACTGTAATGTCCCAGAGACCCACTTTTCCTGGGACTGGCTGATTCCATTTGAAGCACTGAACAATCCTGGTCATAGTTCCTTTGCAAGGTCATAATATGCTGCTTACGTCTTGTCGTGGAGCCCGTGCTTTTCCTGGGCAAGTTAGAGCAGATAAGACCTTACAGAAACCTGTCTCTTGGAAACATTGACCAAGCGATCCAGAAATCTAGTCCAAAGAGGAGAAAACACTCATGTTCCCAATGTGTAGTTATGCTTCTAGGTTTTGCACATGTAGATTGCCACAGCCTAGAAATTTGTTTATTGTATTTAATTTGAAATGTGTTTGCCACATCCTGGAAATTTGTTTATGGCATTTAGTGTGCACAAATCTCTGTTCTTTTATTTTGATTACTTATTTTTGTGGTAATACTGTTGACTGCTCTAGAGGCGACAAGATTCAAAACTTGATGCCGTTCCAGGCACAAAATCGTTTTCAAAGGTCTGGAGGGGCCGTGGATGATAATCTGTTCAAACTTTGCTTTAAATTGTGCAAAGACCCTGGTACAATGCATAGAGTACCTATAAAGAAGTTCTAATGCTCTGCTCAGTGGCAGCAATGGACAAATGCATCCTGACCCACCAAGGCTTCTTCTGTAACCTGTGCATGTCTCTGCCACTGCTGGCAATGAGGTCTAACTCTGAAGAACACAGTGACAAGTGATTGCAACTCACGGATTTTCTGGGAGAGCTGGACAGGTTCCTCGAGATTTGTCATTTCAGTGCTTAAAGCCCTGGCTGAAAAGGGCAGGCAGGGAATCATTTCCAAAAGGAAGTGTTGTAAAGAGCTCTAAATACAAAGAAAGACTACTTTTTCTCAAATAACTTGTCATCCTGCCTGTTTCCACTCTCTGAGGCACTGTCCGTCACCCTGATAACCTTCCCCTGCTCCCTGCTTCGTCAGCTACATCCGAACTGGCTGCCACTTGGCTCTTTGATGGCCAACGCCACTGCCATGGCTCCTGGTGCTCACGGTGGGTAAATGGATTATGCTGAATGTTCTTCCGGCTAACCCAGATCCAGGACATCTCTCCAAACCATATATTTAAATCAAATAATGCAACAGGCAAAATTTTGATCCAGTAAATCTTGACTGAGCAGACTTTCAGGGACAAGATGCTGGCAGATCTCTTCATGACAACATCAGGGAAATTTAACTGTGGCCCCAGTACAGTGTCTGAAGGACAAGTTAGCCAAGTTAGGAACGAGTCTCGGGCAAGAGGCACTGTCATTTCTTATTTACTTTGCCCCACGTGATGCAGAGAGATCTTTTAATCACCATCATACCCTGTGCCAACAATCCCTAGTGCAGGGGATGGAATTCTGAGATAAGATCAAAGCTTGCAAATTCAGTAAATACTTAGGAAAAAATCCACTTAAAGGTATCTGTACAAAAATCCCTCTGTTATATTTCAAAGTCTGGTAATCAGGGCTGCATGCTTTTGCTGAAGATCTACAAAGTCACTCTTCTATAAAACCTGTGCCACTGATCTCTGACACCTTAAATACGTCTCCAGCAAAATCAGGATGGGCTAGCACATTCTGAAAAGTCCTCTTTATTTCACAGCTTTTGTACAGCAGATGAAATATTAGCAACTTCTTATTTTATAAAAAAACCAAAACAACAGAAGAACTTCCACTCTTAAGGGGTCAAGTTTATTGCTGGTTTAATTTTGCTTTAAGGAAGTTTGTCAACATAAAATCTCCTTTTTATTAAATTTCCTCCTACAGGTTTCTTGTTTTTCTTGTTTTGGGTGTGTTAATTTATCTGCCTCAGTGTATTCCTTTATTATCTCTATCCGCAAATCCTCCTTGGCTCCTTTGATTCTTTGAAGCAGTTCCCACGCCATGTCACACACTACCCGCAATGTGAAACGTAAGTGCTATATTCAGCTACTGCTCACAAGGAGCAAAGCACAGGAGATGTAGGATTCAATTGGACTTTCAGGTAGGAAAGTGAGAGGTGACAGCAATGTTTGTGTCACAGTTTAAAGCTCACTGTGTGCTAAACATGATCAGGAGGAGCTTTTTTTGCAATGCTCTTCTGCTGTTTTAGCCCAGGCTAAACATTCCTGCTCTACTCTCTCTGTTGCTGCTCAGCAGAGAGTGGGCACAGAGATGTTGGAATCAATTGGTCTTCCAGGCAGGAAAAGGAGGAGTTACAGCAATGTGTTTTGCAGAGTTGCAAAGCTCACTGTGTGCTGAAGTTGCCCTGCAGGTGTTTCCCTGCTGGCCCTTGGTCTGCGGGATTAGAGTCCAAGCGCTCCTCCTCCCCAGTCACAACTCCTCTCGAAACGAGAGAGAGCACCAGAAACTTTGGATTCAAATGCACTTTTAGGAGATAAAGTGAGGAGTGACAGCAATGTTTGTGTCACAGTTTCAAAGCTCACTGTGTGCTAAACATGATTAGCAGGAGCTTTTTTGCAAGGCTCTTCTGCTGTTTTAGCCCAGGCTAAAAATTCCTGCTCTACTCTCTCTGTTGCTGCTCAGCAGAGAGTGGGCACAGAGATGTTGGAATCAATTGGTCTTTCAGGCAAAAAGGGAGGAGTGACAGCAATGTGTGTTGCAGAGTTGCAAAGCTCGCTGTGCGCTGAAGATGATCAGTGGGAACTTTCTGGACTGTCTCTTCTGCTCTTTTAGCATTGGCTAAAGGTTCCTGCTCTACTCTCTCTGCTTCTGCCCAGCAGAGAAAGGGCGCAGAGATTTTGGATTCAATTAGACTTTGAGGTAGGAAAGTGCGGAGCGAGAGCAATATATGTGTCACAGTTGCAAAGCTGACTGCGTGCTGAAGATGCCCTGCCGGAGCTTTCACTCCAGGCTCTTCGGCTGTGGGAGCAGAGGCCAAGAGATCGTGTTCACCTGTCACTGCTGCTGTTCAAACGAGAGAGGGCGGGAGAGACCATGGATTCAAACGGATTATTAGGAGATGAAGTGAGGAGTGACAGCAATGTGTGTTTCAGAGTTGCAAAGCTCACTGTGCGCTGAAGATGATCTGCAAGGACTTTCCCTCCCTGCCCTTCGGAACTGGGAGCAGATTCCAAGCGCTCGTGCTCACCTTCCTCTGCTGCTCTTGAAACGAGAGTGGAGACCAGAAACGCTGGATTCAAATGCACTTTTAGGAGCTACAATGAGGAGTGACAACAGTGTGTGTGTCACAGTTGTAAAGCTCAGTGTGTTGAAGAAGCACAAGAGCAGCCTTCAGGCCTGTCTCTTCCACTGCCTTACAGATTGCAGACATTCCTGCTCACTCTGCTGCTCAGCAGAGTGCTGGCAACGGAGTTCTTGGATTGAAATGGTCTTTTAGGAGAAAGAGTGAAGAGTGACAGCAATGTTTGTGTCACAGTTTAAAGCTCACTGTGTGCTAAACATGATCAGGAGGAGCTTTTTTGCAAGGCTCTTCTGCTGTTTTAGCCGAGTCTAAACATTCCTTCTCTCTGTTGCTGCTCAGCAGAGAGGGGGCACAGAGATGTTGGAATCAATTGGTCTTTCAGGCAGGAAAAGGAGGAGTGACAGCAATGTGTGTTGCAGAATTGCAAAGCTCACTGTGTGCTGAAGATGCCCTGCAGGAGTTTCCCTGCTGGCCCTTCGTCTGTGGGATTAGAGCCCAAGCGCTGCTCCTCCCCTGTCACAACTCCTCTCGAAACGAGAGAGCGCACCAGAAACGTTGGCTTCAAATGCACTTTTAGGAGATAAAGTGAGAAGTGACAGCAATGTTTGTGTCACAGTTTAAAGATCACTGTGTGCTAAACATGATTAGCAGGAGCTTTTTTTGCAATGCTCTTCTGCTGTTTTAGCCCAGGCTAAACATTCCTGCTCTACTCTCTCTGTTGCTGCTCAGTAGAGAGCGGGCACAGAGATGGTGGATTCAGTTGGTCTTTCTTTCAGGCAGGAAAGGGAGGAGTGACAGCAATGCGTGTTGCTGAGTTGCAAAGCTCGCTGTGCACTGAAGATGATCAGTGGGTACTTTCTGGACTGTCTCTTCTGCTGTTTCATCAGAGTCCAAACGTAAGTGCTATATTCTGCTACTGCTCATAAAGAGCAAGCACAGGAGATGTAGGATTCAATTGGACTTTCAGGTAGGAAAGTGAGAGGTGACAGCAATGTGTGTTGCAGAGTTGCAAAGCTCACTGTGTGCTGAAGATGCCCAGCAGGATTTTCCATGCTGGCCCTTCGGCTGTGGGATTAGAGTCCAAGCGCTCGTCCACACCTGTCACAACTCCTCTCGAAACGAGAGAGCGCACCAGAAACGTTGGATTCAAATGCACTTTTAGGAGATAAAGTGAGGAGTGACAGCAATGTTTGTGTCACAGTTTAAAGCTCACTGTGTGCTAAACATGATCAGGAGGAGCTTTTTTTGCAATGCTCTTCTGCTGTTTTAGCCCAGGCTAAACATTCCTGCTCTACTCTCTCTGTTGCTGCTCAGCAGAGAGTGGGCACAGAGATGTTGGAATCAATTGGTCTTCCAGGCAGGAAAAGGAGGAGTTACAGCAATGTGTTTTGCAGAGTTGCAAAGCTCACTGTGTGCTGAAGTTGCCCTGCAGGTGTTTCCCTGCTGGCCCTTGGTCTGCGGGATTAGAGTCCAAGCGCTCCTCCTCCCCAGTCACAACTCCTCTCGAAACGAGAGAGAGCACCAGAAACTTTGGATTCAAATGCACTTTTAGGAGATAAAGTGAGGAGTGACAGCAATGTTTGTGTCACAGTTTCAAAGCTCACTGTGTGCTAAACATGATTAGCAGGAGCTTTTTTGCAAGGCTCTTCTGCTGTTTTAGCCCAGGCTAAACATTCCTGCTCTACTCTCTCTGTTGCTGCTCAGCAGAGAGTGGGCACAGAGATGTTGGAATCAATTGGTCTTTCAGGCAAAAAGGGAGGAGTGACAGCAATGTGTGTTGCAGAGTTGCAAAGCTCGCTGTGCGCTGAAGATGATCAGTGGGAACTTTCTGGACTGTCTCTTCTGCTCTTTTAGCATTGGCTAAAGGTTCCTGCTCTACTCTCTCTGCTTCTGCCCAGCAGAGAAAGGGCGCAGAGATTTTGGATTCAATTAGACTTTGAGGTAGGAAAGTGCGGAGCGAGAGCAATATATGTGTCACAGTTGCAAAGCTGACTGCGTGCTGAAGATGCCCTGCCGGAGCTTTCACTCCGGGCTCTTCGGCTGTGGGAGCAGAGGCCAAGAGATCGTGTTCACCTGTCACTGCTGCTGTTCAAACGAGAGAGGGCGGGAGAGACCATGGATTCAAACGGATTATTAGGAGATGAAGTGAGGAGTGACAGCAATGTGTGTTTCAGAGTTGCAAAGCTCACTGTGCGCTGAAGATGATCTGCAAGGACTTTCCCTCCCTGCCCTTCGGAACTGGGAGCGGATTCCAAGCGCTCGTGCTCACCTTCCTCTGCTGCTCTTGAAACGAGAGTGGAGACCAGAAACGCTGGATTCAAATGCACTTTTAGGAGCTACAATGAGGAGTGACAACAGTGTGTGTGTCACAGTTGTAAAGCTCAGTGTGTTGAAGAAGCACAAGAGCAGCCTTCAGGCCTGTCTCTTCCACTGCCTTACAGATTGCAGACATTCCTGCTCACTCTGCTGCTCAGCAGAGTGCTGGCAACGGAGTTCTTGGATTGAAATGGTCTTTTAGGAGAAAGAGTGAAGAGTGACAGCAATGTTTGTGTCACAGTTTAAAGCTCACTGTGTGCTAAACATGATCAGGAGGAGCTTTTTTGCAAGGCTCTTCTGCTGTTTTAGCCCAGTCTAAACATTCCTTCTCTCTGTTGCTGCTCAGCAGAGAGGGGGCACAGAGATGTTGGAATCAATTGGTCTTTCAGGAAGGAAAAGGAGGAGTGACAGCAATGTGTGTTGCAGAATTGCAAAGCTCACTGTGTGCTGAAGATGCCCTGCAGGAGTTTCCCTGCTGGCCCTTCGTCTGTGGGATTAGAGCACAAGCGCTGCTCCTCCCCTGTCACAACTCCTCTCGAAACGAGAGAGCGCACCAGAAACGTTGGCTTCAAATGCACTTTTAGGAGATAAAGTGAGAAGTGACAGCAATGTTTGTGTCACAGTTTAAAGATCACTGTGTGCTAAACATGATTAGCAGGAGCTTTTTTTGCAATGCTCTTCTGCTGTTTTAGCCCAGGCTAAACATTCCTGCTATACTCTCTCTGTTGCTGCTCAGTAGAGAGCGGGCACAGAGATGGTGGATTCAGTTGGTCTTTCTTTCAGGCAGGAAAGGGAGGAGTGACAGCAATGCGTGTTGCTGAGTTGCAAAGCTCGCTGTGCACTGAAGATGATCAGTGGGTACTTTCTGGACTGTCTCTTCTGCTGTTTCATCAGAGTCCAAACGTAAGTGCTATATTCTGCTACTGCTCATAAAGAGCAAGCACAGGAGATGTAGGATTCAATTGGACTTTCAGGTAGGAAAGTGAGAGGTGACAGCAATGTGTGTTGCAGAGTTGCAAAGCTCACTGTGTGCTGAAGATGCCCAGCAGGATTTTCCATGCTGGCCCTTCGGCTGTGGGATTAGAGTCCAAGCGCTCGTCCACACCTGTCACAACTCCTCTCGAAACGAGAGAGCGCACCAGAAACGTTGGATTCAAATGCACTTTTAGGAGATAAAGTGAGGAGTGACAGCAATGTTTGTGTCACAGTTTAAAGCTCACTGTGTGCTAAACATGATCAGGAGGAGCTTTTTGCAAGGCTCTTCTGCTGTTTTAGCCCAGGCTAAACATTCCTGCTCTACTCTCTCTGTTGCTGCTCAGCAGAGAGTGGGCACAGAGATGTTGGAATCAATTGGTCTTCCAGGCAGGAAAAGGAGGAGTTACAGCAATGTGTTTTGCAGAGTTGCAAAGCTCACTGTGTGCTGAAGTTGCCCTGCAGGTGTTTCCCTGCTGGCCCTTGGTCTGAGGGATTAGAGTCCAAGCGCTCCTCCTCCCCAGTCACAACTCCTCTCGAAACGAGAGAGAGCACCAGAAACTTTGGATTCAAATGCACTTTTAGGAGATAAAGTGAGGAGTGACAGCAATGTTTGTGTCACAGTTTCAAAGCTCACTGTGTGCTAAACATGATTAGCAGGAGCTTTTTTGCAAGGCTCTTCTGCTGTTTTAGCCCAGGCTAAACATTCCTGCTCTACTCTCTCTGTTGCTGCTCAGCAGAGAGTGGGCAGAGAGATGTTGGAATCAATTGGTCTTTCAGGCAAAAAGGGAGGAGTGACAGCAATGTGTGTTGCAGAGTTGCAAAGCTCGCTGTGCGCTGAAGATGATCAGTGGGAACTTTCTGGACTGTCTCTTCTGCTCTTTTAGCATTGGCTAAAGGTTCCTGCTCTACTCTCTCTGCTTCTGCCCAGCAGAGAAAGGGCGCAGAGATTTTGGATTCAATTAGACTTTGAGGTAGGAAAGTGCGGAGCGAGAGCAATATATGTGTCACAGTTGCAAAGCTGACTGCGTGCTGAAGATGCCCTGCCGGAGCTTTCACTCCGGGCTCTTCGGCTGTGGGAGCAGAGGCCAAGAGATCGTGTTCACCTGTCACTGCTGCTGTTCAAACGAGAGAGGGCGGGAGAGACCATGGATTCAAACGGATTATTAGGAGATGAAGTGAGGAGTGACAGCAATGTGTGTTTCAGAGTTGCAAAGCTCACTGTGCGCTGAAGATGATCTGCAAGGACTTTCCCTCCCTGCCCTTCGGAACTGGGAGCGGATTCCAAGCGCTCGTGCTCACCTTCCTCTGCTGCTCTTGAAACGAGAGTGGAGACCAGAAACGCTGGATTCAAATGCACTTTTAGGAGCTACAATGAGGAGTGACAACAGGGTGTGTGTCACAGTTGTAAAGCTCAGTGTGTTGAAGAAGCACAAGAGCAGCCTTCAGGCCTGTCTCTTCCACTGCCTTACAGATTGCAGACATTCCTGCTCACTCTGCTGCTCAGCAGAGTGCTGGCAACGGAGTTCTTGGATTGAAATGGTCTTTTAGGAGAAAGAGTGAAGAGTGACAGCAATGTTTGTGTCACAGTTTAAAGCTCACTGTGCGCTAAACATGATCAGGAGGAGCTTTTTTGCAAGGCTCTTCTGCTGTTTTAGCCCAGTCTAAACATTCCTTCTCTCTGTTGCTGCTCAGCAGAGAGGGGGCACAGAGATGTTGGAATCAATTGGTCTTTCAGGAAGGAAAAGGAGGAGTGACAGCAATGTGTGTTGCAGAATTGCAAAGCTCACTGTGTGCTGAAGATGCCCTGCAGGAGTTTCCCTGCTGGCCCTTCGTCTGTGGGATTAGAGCCCAAGCGCTGCTCCTCCCCTGTCACAACTCCTCTCGAAACGAGAGAGCGCACCAGAAACGTTGGCTTCAAATGCACTTTTAGGAGATAAAGTGAGAAGTGACAGCAATGTTTGTGTCACAGTTTAAAGATCACTGTGTGCTAAACATGATTAGCAGGAGCTTTTTTTGCAATGCTCTTCTGCTGTTTTAGCCCAGGCTAAACATTCCTGCTATACTCTCTCTGTTGCTGCTCAGTAGAGAGCGGGCACAGAGATGGTGGATTCAGTTGGTCTTTCTTTCAGGCAGGAAAGGGAGGAGTGACAGCAATGCGTGTTGCTGAGTTGCAAAGCTCGCTGTGCACTGAAGATGATCAGTGGGTACTTTCTGGACTGTCTCTTCTGCTGTTTCATCAGAGTCCAAACGTAAGTGCTATATTCTGCTACTGCTCATAAAGAGCAAGCACAGGAGATGTAGGATTCAATTGGACTTTCAGGTAGGAAAGTGAGAGGTGACAGCAATGTGTGTTGCAGAGTTGCAAAGCTCACTGTGTGCTGAAGATGCCCAGCAGGATTTTCCATGCTGGCCCTTCGGCTGTGGGATTAGAGTCCAAGCGCTCGTCCACACCTGTCACAACTCCTCTCGAAACGAGAGAGCGCACCAGAAACGTTGGATTCAAATGCACTTTTAGGAGATAAAGTGAGGAGTGACAGCAATGTTTGTGTCACAGTTTAAAGCTCACTGTGTGCTAAACATGATCAGGAGGAGCTTTTTTTGCAATGCTCTTCTGCTGTTTTAGCCCAGTCTAAACATTCCTGGTCTACTCTCTCTGTTGCTGCTCAGCAGAGAGTGGGCACAGAGATGTTGGAATCTATTGGTCTTCCAGGCAGGAAAAGGAGGAGTTACAGCAATGTGTTTTGCAGAGTTGCAAAGCTCACTGTGTGCTGAAGATGCCCTGCAGGAGTTTCCCTGCTGGCCCTTCGTCTGCTGGATTAGAGTCCAAGCGCTCCTCCTCCCCTGTCACAACTCCTCTCGAAACGAGAGAGAGCACCAGAAACTTTGGATTCAAATGCACTTTTAGGAGATAAAGTGAGGAGTGACAGCAATGTTTGTGTCACAGTTTCAAAGCTCACTGTGTGCTAAACATGATTAGCAGGAGCTTTTTTGCAAGGCTCTTCTGCTGTTTTAGCCCAGGCTAAACATTCCTGCTCTACTCTCTCTGTTGCTGCTCAGCAGAGAGGGGGCACAGAGATGTTGGAATCAATTGGTCTTTCAGGCAAAAAGGGAGGAGTGACAGCAATGTGTGTTGCAGAGTTGCAAAGCTCGCTGTGCGCTGAAGATGATCAGTGGGAACTTTCTGGACTGTCTCTTCTGCTCTTTTAGCATTGGCTAAAGGTTCCTGCTCTACTCTCTCTGCTTCTGCCCAGCAGAGAAAGGGCACAGAGATTTTGGATTCAATTGGACTTTGAGGTAGGAAAGTGCGGAGCGAGAGCAATATATGTGTCACAGTTGCAAAGCTGACTGCGTGCTGAAGATGCCCTGCCGGAGCTTTCACTCCGGGCTCTTCGGCTGTGGGAGCAGAGGCCAAGAGATCGTGTTCACCTGTCGCTGCTGCTGTTCAAACGAGAGAGGGCGGGAGAGACCATGGATAAAAAACGGATTATTAGGAGATGAAGTGAGGAGTGACAGCAATGTGTGTTTCAGAGTTGCAAAGCTCACTGTGCGCTGAAGATGATCTGCAAGGACTTTCCCTCCCTGCCCTTCGGAACTGGGAGCGGATTCCAAGCGCTCGTGCTCACCTTCCTCTGCTGCTCTTGAAACGAGAGTGGAGACCAGAAACGCTGGATTCAAATGCACTTTTAGGAGCTACAATGAGGAGTGACAACAGTGTGTGTGTCACAGTTGTAAAGCTCAGTGTGTTGAAGAAGCACAAGAGCAGCCTTCAGGCCTGTCTCTTCCACTGCCTTACAGATTGCAGACATTCCTGCTCACTCTGCTGCTCAGCAGAGTGCTGGCAACGGAGTTCTTGGATTGAAATGGTCTTTTAGGAGAAAGAGTGAAGAGTGACAGCAATGTTTGTGTCACAGTTTAAAGCTCACTGTGTGCTAAACATGATCAGGAGGAGCTTTTTTGCAAGGCTCTTCTGCTGTTTTAGCCCAGTCTAAACATTCCTTCTCTCTGTTGCTGCTCAGCAGAGAGGGGGCACAGAGATGTTGGAATCAATTGGTCTTTCAGGAAGGAAAAGGAGGAGTGACAGCAATGTGTGTTGCAGAATTGCAAAGCTCACTGTGTGCTGAAGATGCCCTGCAGGAGTTTCCCTGCTGGCCCTTCGTCTGTGGGATTAGAGCACAAGCGCTGCTCCTCCCCTGTCACAACTCCTCTCGAAACGAGAGAGCGCACCAGAAACGTTGGCTTCAAATGCACTTTTAGGAGATAAAGTGAGAAGTGACAGCAATGTTTGTGTCACAGTTTAAAGATCACTGTGTGCTAAACATGATTAGCAGGAGCTTTTTTTGCAATGCTCTTCTGCTGTTTTAGCCCAGGCTAAACATTCCTGCTATACTCTCTCTGTTGCTGCTCAGTAGAGAGCGGGCACAGAGATGGTGGATTCAGTTGGTCTTTCTTTCAGGCAGGAAAGGGAGGAGTGACAGCAATGCGTGTTGCTGAGTTGCAAAGCTCGCTGTGCACTGAAGATGATCAGTGGGTACTTTCTGGACTGTCTCTTCTGCTGTTTCATCAGAGTCCAAACGTAAGTGCTATATTCTGCTACTGCTCATAAAGAGCAAGCACAGGAGATGTAGGATTCAATTGGACTTTCAGGTAGGAAAGTGAGAGGTGACAGCAATGTGTGTTGCAGAGTTGCAAAGCTCACTGTGTGCTGAAGATGCCCAGCAGGATTTTCCATGCTGGCCCTTCGGCTGTGGGATTAGAGTCCAAGCGCTCGTCCACACCTGTCACAACTCCTCTCGAAACGAGAGAGCGCACCAGAAACGTTGGATTCAAATGCACTTTTAGGAGATAAAGTGAGGAGTGACAGCAATGTTTGTGTCACAGTTTAAAGCTCACTGTGTGCTAAACATGATCAGGAGGAGCTTTTTGCAAGGCTCTTCTGCTGTTTTAGCCCAGGCTAAACATTCCTGCTCTACTCTCTCTGTTGCTGCTCAGCAGAGAGTGGGCACAGAGATGTTGGAATCAATTGGTCTTCCAGGCAGGAAAAGGAGGAGTTACAGCAATGTGTTTTGCAGAGTTGCAAAGCTCACTGTGTGCTGAAGTTGCCCTGCAGGTGTTTCCCTGCTGGCCCTTGGTCTGAGGGATTAGAGTCCAAGCGCTCCTCCTCCCCAGTCACAACTCCTCTCGAAACGAGAGAGAGCACCAGAAACTTTGGATTCAAATGCACTTTTAGGAGATAAAGTGAGGAGTGACAGCAATGTTTGTGTCACAGTTTCAAAGCTCACTGTGTGCTAAACATGATTAGCAGGAGCTTTTTTGCAAGGCTCTTCTGCTGTTTTAGCCCAGGCTAAACATTCCTGCTCTACTCTCTCTGTTGCTGCTCAGCAGAGAGTGGGCAGAGAGATGTTGGAATCAATTGGTCTTTCAGGCAAAAAGGGAGGAGTGACAGCAATGTGTGTTGCAGAGTTGCAAAGCTCGCTGTGCGCTGAAGATGATCAGTGGGAACTTTCTGGACTGTCTCTTCTGCTCTTTTAGCATTGGCTAAAGGTTCCTGCTCTACTCTCTCTGCTTCTGCCCAGCAGAGAAAGGGCGCAGAGATTTTGGATTCAATTAGACTTTGAGGTAGGAAAGTGCGGAGCGAGAGCAATATATGTGTCACAGTTGCAAAGCTGACTGCGTGCTGAAGATGCCCTGCCGGAGCTTTCACTCCGGGCTCTTCGGCTGTGGGAGCAGAGGCCAAGAGATCGTGTTCACCTGTCACTGCTGCTGTTCAAACGAGAGAGGGCGGGAGAGACCATGGATTCAAACGGATTATTAGGAGATGAAGTGAGGAGTGACAGCAATGTGTGTTTCAGAGTTGCAAAGCTCACTGTGCGCTGAAGATGATCTGCAAGGACTTTCCCTCCCTGCCCTTCGGAACTGGGAGCGGATTCCAAGCGCTCGTGCTCACCTTCCTCTGCTGCTCTTGAAACGAGAGTGGAGACCAGAAACGCTGGATTCAAATGCACTTTTAGGAGCTACAATGAGGAGTGACAACAGGGTGTGTGTCACAGTTGTAAAGCTCAGTGTGTTGAAGAAGCACAAGAGCAGCCTTCAGGCCTGTCTCTTCCACTGCCTTACAGATTGCAGACATTCCTGCTCACTCTGCTGCTCAGCAGAGTGCTGGCAACGGAGTTCTTGGATTGAAATGGTCTTTTAGGAGAAAGAGTGAAGAGTGACAGCAATGTTTGTGTCACAGTTTAAAGCTCACTGTGCGCTAAACATGATCAGGAGGAGCTTTTTTGCAAGGCTCTTCTGCTGTTTTAGCCCAGTCTAAACATTCCTTCTCTCTGTTGCTGCTCAGCAGAGAGGGGGCACAGAGATGTTGGAATCAATTGGTCTTTCAGGAAGGAAAAGGAGGAGTGACAGCAATGTGTGTTGCAGAATTGCAAAGCTCACTGTGTGCTGAAGATGCCCTGCAGGAGTTTCCCTGCTGGCCCTTCGTCTGTGGGATTAGAGCCCAAGCGCTGCTCCTCCCCTGTCACAACTCCTCTCGAAACGAGAGAGCGCACCAGAAACGTTGGCTTCAAATGCACTTTTAGGAGATAAAGTGAGAAGTGACAGCAATGTTTGTGTCACAGTTTAAAGATCACTGTGTGCTAAACATGATTAGCAGGAGCTTTTTTTGCAATGCTCTTCTGCTGTTTTAGCCCAGGCTAAACATTCCTGCTATACTCTCTCTGTTGCTGCTCAGAAGAGAGCGGGCACAGAGATGGTGGATTCAGTTGGTCTTTCTTTCAGGCAGGAAAGGGAGGAGTGACAGCAATGCGTGTTGCTGAGTTGCAAAGCTCGCTGTGCACTGAAGATGATCAGTGGGTACTTTCTGGACTGTCTCTTCTGCTGTTTCATCAGAGTCCAAACGTAAGTGCTATATTCTGCTACTGCTCATAAAGAGCAAGCACAGGAGATGTAGGATTCAATTGGACTTTCAGGTAGGAAAGTGAGAGGTGACAGCAATGTGTGTTGCAGAGTTGCAAAGCTCACTGTGTGCTGAAGATGCCCAGCAGGATTTTCCATGCTGGCCCTTCGGCTGTGGGATTAGAGTCCAAGCGCTCGTCCACACCTGTCACAACTCCTCTCGAAACGAGAGAGCGCACCAGAAACGTTGGATTCAAATGCACTTTTAGGAGATAAAGTGAGGAGTGACAGCAATGTTTGTGTCACAGTTTAAAGCTCACTGTGTGCTAAACATGATCAGGAGGAGCTTTTTTTGCAATGCTCTTCTGCTGTTTTAGCCCAGTCTAAACATTCCTGGTCTACTCTCTCTGTTGCTGCTCAGCAGAGAGTGGGCACAGAGATGTTGGAATCTATTGGTCTTCCAGGCAGGAAAAGGAGGAGTTACAGCAATGTGTTTTGCAGAGTTGCAAAGCTCACTGTGTGCTGAAGATGCCCTGCAGGAGTTTCCCTGCTGGCCCTTCGTCTGCTGGATTAGAGTCCAAGCGCTCCTCCTCCCCTGTCACAACTCCTCTCGAAACGAGAGAGAGCACCAGAAACTTTGGATTCAAATGCACTTTTAGGAGATAAAGTGAGGAGTGACAGCAATGTTTGTGTCACAGTTTCAAAGCTCACTGTGTGCTAAACATGATTAGCAGGAGCTTTTTTGCAAGGCTCTTCTGCTGTTTTAGCCCAGGCTAAACATTCCTGCTCTACTCTCTCTGTTGCTGCTCAGCAGAGAGGGGGCACAGAGATGTTGGAATCAATTGGTCTTTCAGGCAAAAAGGGAGGAGTGACAGCAATGTGTGTTGCAGAGTTGCAAAGCTCGCTGTGCGCTGAAGATGATCAGTGGGAACTTTCTGGACTGTCTCTTCTGCTCTTTTAGCATTGGCTAAAGGTTCCTGCTCTACTCTCTCTGCTTCTGCCCAGCAGAGAAAGGGCACAGAGATTTTGGATTCAATTGGACTTTGAGGTAGGAAAGTGCGGAGCGAGAGCAATATATGTGTCACAGTTGCAAAGCTGACTGCGTGCTGAAGATGCCCTGCCGGAGCTTTCACTCCGGGCTCTTCGGCTGTGGGAGCAGAGGCCAAGAGATCGTGTTCACCTGTCGCTGCTGCTGTTCAAACGAGAGAGGGCGGGAGAGACCATGGATTCAAACGGATTATTAGGAGATGAAGTGAGGAGTGACAGCAATGTGTGTTTCAGAGTTGCAAAGCTCACTGTGCGCTGAAGATGATCTGCAAGGACTTTCCCTCCCTGCCCTTCGGAACTGGGAGCGGATTCCAAGCGCTCGTGCTCACCTTCCTCTGCTGCTCTTGAAACGAGAGTGGAGACCAGAAACGCTGGATTCAAATGCACTTTTAGGAGCTACAATGAGGAGTGACAACAGTGTGTGTGTCACAGTTGTAAAGCTCAGTGTGTTGAAGAAGCACAAGAGCAGCCTTCAGGCCTGTCTCTTCCACTGCCTTACAGATTGCAGACATTCCTGCTCACTCTGCTGCTCAGCAGAGTGCTGGCAACGGAGTTCTTGGATTGAAATGGTCTTTTAGGAGAAAGAGTGAAGAGTGACAGCAATGTTTGTGTCACAGTTTAAAGCTCACTGTGTGCTAAACATGATCAGGAGGAGCTTTTTTGCAAGGCTCTTCTGCTGTTTTAGCCGAGTCTAAACATTCCTTCTCTCTGTTGCTGCTCAGCAGAGAGGGGGCACAGAGATGTTGGAATCAATTGGTCTTTCAGGCAGGAAAAGGAGGAGTGACAGCAATGTGTGTTGCAGAATTGCAAAGCTCACTGTGTGCTGAAGATGCCCTGCAGGAGTTTCCCTGCTGGCCCTTCGTCTGTGGGATTAGAGCCCAAGCGCTGCTCCTCCCCTGTCACAACTCCTCTCGAAACGAGAGAGCGCACCAGAAACTTTGGCTTCAAATGCACTTTTAGGAGATAAAGTGAGAAGTGACAGCAATGTTTGTGTCACAGTTTAAAGATCACTGTGTGCTAAACATGATTAGCAGGAGCTTTTTTTGCAATGCTCTTCTGCTGTTTTAGCCCAGGCTAAACATTCCTGCTCTACTCTCTCTGTTGCTGCTCAGTAGAGAGCGGGCACAGAGATGGTGGATTCAGTTGGTCTTTCTTTCAGGCAGGAAAGGGAGGAGTGACAGCAATGCGTGTTGCTGAGTTGCAAAGCTCGCTGTGCGCTGAAGATGATCAGTGGGTACTTTCTGGACTGTCTCTTCTGCTGTTTCATCAGAGTCCAAACGTAAGTGCTATATTCTGCTACTGCTCATAAAGAGCAAGCACAGGAGATGTAGGATTCAATTGGACTTTCAGGTAGGAAAGTGAGAGGTGACAGCAATGTGTGTTGCAGAGTTGCAAAGCTCACTGTGTGCTGAAGATGCCCAGCAGGATTTTCCATGCTGGCCCTTCGGCTGTGGGATTAGAGTCCAAGCGCTCGTCCACACCTGTCACAACTCCTCTCGAAACGAGAGAGCGCACCAGAAACGTTGGATTCAAATGCACTTTTAGGAGATAAAGTGAGGAGTGACAGCAATGTTTGTGTCACAGTTTAAAGCTCACTGTGTGCTAAACATGATCAGGAGGAGCTTTTTTTGCAATGCTCTTCTGCTGTTTTAGCCCAGGCTAAACATTCCTGCTCTACTCTCTCTGTTGCTGCTCAGCAGAGAGTGGGCACAGAGATGTTGGAATCAATTGGTCTTCCAGGCAGGAAAAGGAGGAGTTACAGCAATGTGTTTTGCAGAGTTGCAAAGCTCACTGTGTGCTGAAGTTGCCCTGCAGGTGTTTCCCTGCTGGCCCTTGGTCTGCGGGATTAGAGTCCAAGCGCTCCTCCTCCCCAGTCACAACTCCTCTCGAAACGAGAGAGAGCACCAGAAACTTTGGATTCAAATGCACTTTTAGGAGATAAAGTGAGGAGTGACAGCAATGTTTGTGTCACAGTTTCAAAGCTCACTGTGTGCTAAACATGATTAGCAGGAGCTTTTTTGCAAGGCTCTTCTGCTGTTTTAGCCCAGGCTAAACATTCCTGCTCTACTCTCTCTGTTGCTGCTCAGCAGAGAGTGGGCACAGAGATGTTGGAATCAATTGGTCTTTCAGGCAAAAAGGGAGGAGTGACAGCAATGTGTGTTGCAGAGTTGCAAAGCTCGCTGTGCGCTGAAGATGATCAGTGGGAACTTTCTGGACTGTCTCTTCTGCTCTTTTAGCATTGGCTAAAGGTTCCTGCTCTACTCTCTCTGCTTCTGCCCAGCAGAGAAAGGGCGCAGAGATTTTGGATTCAATTAGACTTTGAGGTAGGAAAGTGCGGAGCGAGAGCAATATATGTGTCACAGTTGCAAAGCTGACTGCGTGCTGAAGATGCCCTGCCGGAGCTTTCACTCCGGGCTCTTCGGCTGTGGGAGCAGAGGCCAAGAGATCGTGTTCACCTGTCACTGCTGCTGTTCAAACGAGAGAGGGCGGGAGAGACCATGGATTCAAACGGATTATTAGGAGATGAAGTGAGGAGTGACAGCAATGTGTGTTTCAGAGTTGCAAAGCTCACTGTGCGCTGAAGATGATCTGCAAGGACTTTCCCTCCCTGCCCTTCGGAACTGGGAGCGGATTCCAAGCGCTCGTGCTCACCTTCCTCTGCTGCTCTTGAAACGAGAGTGGAGACCAGAAACGCTGGATTCAAATGCACTTTTAGGAGCTACAATGAGGAGTGACAACAGTGTGTGTGTCACAGTTGTAAAGCTCAGTGTGTTGAAGAAGCACAAGAGCAGCCTTCAGGCCTGTCTCTTCCACTGCCTTACAGATTGCAGACATTCCTGCTCACTCTGCTGCTCAGCAGAGTGCTGGCAACGGAGTTCTTGGATTGAAATGGTCTTTTAGGAGAAAGAGTGAAGAGTGACAGCAATGTTTGTGTCACAGTTTAAAGCTCACTGTGTGCTAAACATGATCAGGAGGAGCTTTTTTGCAAGGCTCTTCTGCTGTTTTAGCCCAGTCTAAACATTCCTTCTCTCTGTTGCTGCTCAGCAGAGAGGGGGCACAGAGATGTTGGAATCAATTGGTCTTTCAGGAAGGAAAAGGAGGAGTGACAGCAATGTGTGTTGCAGAATTGCAAAGCTCACTGTGTGCTGAAGATGCCCTGCAGGAGTTTCCCTGCTGGCCCTTCGTCTGTGGGATTAGAGCACAAGCGCTGCTCCTCCCCTGTCACAACTCCTCTCGAAACGAGAGAGCGCACCAGAAACGTTGGCTTCAAATGCACTTTTAGGAGATAAAGTGAGAAGTGACAGCAATGTTTGTGTCACAGTTTAAAGATCACTGTGTGCTAAACATGATTAGCAGGAGCTTTTTTTGCAATGCTCTTCTGCTGTTTTAGCCCAGGCTAAACATTCCTGCTATACTCTCTCTGTTGCTGCTCAGTAGAGAGCGGGCACAGAGATGGTGGATTCAGTTGGTCTTTCTTTCAGGCAGGAAAGGGAGGAGTGACAGCAATGCGTGTTGCTGAGTTGCAAAGCTCGCTGTGCACTGAAGATGATCAGTGGGTACTTTCTGGACTGTCTCTTCTGCTGTTTCATCAGAGTCCAAACGTAAGTGCTATATTCTGCTACTGCTCATAAAGAGCAAGCACAGGAGATGTAGGATTCAATTGGACTTTCAGGTAGGAAAGTGAGAGGTGACAGCAATGTGTGTTGCAGAGTTGCAAAGCTCACTGTGTGCTGAAGATGCCCAGCAGGATTTTCCATGCTGGCCCTTCGGCTGTGGGATTAGAGTCCAAGCGCTCGTCCACACCTGTCACAACTCCTCTCGAAACGAGAGAGCGCACCAGAAACGTTGGATTCAAATGCACTTTTAGGAGATAAAGTGAGGAGTGACAGCAATGTTTGTGTCACAGTTTAAAGCTCACTGTGTGCTAAACATGATCAGGAGGAGCTTTTTGCAAGGCTCTTCTGCTGTTTTAGCCCAGGCTAAACATTCCTGCTCTACTCTCTCTGTTGCTGCTCAGCAGAGAGTGGGCACAGAGATGTTGGAATCAATTGGTCTTCCAGGCAGGAAAAGGAGGAGTTACAGCAATGTGTTTTGCAGAGTTGCAAAGCTCACTGTGTGCTGAAGTTGCCCTGCAGGTGTTTCCCTGCTGGCCCTTGGTCTGAGGGATTAGAGTCCAAGCGCTCCTCCTCCCCAGTCACAACTCCTCTCGAAACGAGAGAGAGCACCAGAAACTTTGGATTCAAATGCACTTTTAGGAGATAAAGTGAGGAGTGACAGCAATGTTTGTGTCACAGTTTCAAAGCTCACTGTGTGCTAAACATGATTAGCAGGAGCTTTTTTGCAAGGCTCTTCTGCTGTTTTAGCCCAGGCTAAACATTCCTGCTCTACTCTCTCTGTTGCTGCTCAGCAGAGAGTGGGCAGAGAGATGTTGGAATCAATTGGTCTTTCAGGCAAAAAGGGAGGAGTGACAGCAATGTGTGTTGCAGAGTTGCAAAGCTCGCTGTGCGCTGAAGATGATCAGTGGGAACTTTCTGGACTGTCTCTTCTGCTCTTTTAGCATTGGCTAAAGGTTCCTGCTCTACTCTCTCTGCTTCTGCCCAGCAGAGAAAGGGCGCAGAGATTTTGGATTCAATTAGACTTTGAGGTAGGAAAGTGCGGAGCGAGAGCAATATATGTGTCACAGTTGCAAAGCTGACTGCGTGCTGAAGATGCCCTGCCGGAGCTTTCACTCCGGGCTCTTCGGCTGTGGGAGCAGAGGCCAAGAGATCGTGTTCACCTGTCACTGCTGCTGTTCAAACGAGAGAGGGCGGGAGAGACCATGGATTCAAACGGATTATTAGGAGATGAAGTGAGGAGTGACAGCAATGTGTGTTTCAGAGTTGCAAAGCTCACTGTGCGCTGAAGATGATCTGCAAGGACTTTCCCTCCCTGCCCTTCGGAACTGGGAGCGGATTCCAAGCGCTCGTGCTCACCTTCCTCTGCTGCTCTTGAAACGAGAGTGGAGACCAGAAACGCTGGATTCAAATGCACTTTTAGGAGCTACAATGAGGAGTGACAACAGGGTGTGTGTCACAGTTGTAAAGCTCAGTGTGTTGAAGAAGCACAAGAGCAGCCTTCAGGCCTGTCTCTTCCACTGCCTTACAGATTGCAGACATTCCTGCTCACTCTGCTGCTCAGCAGAGTGCTGGCAACGGAGTTCTTGGATTGAAATGGTCTTTTAGGAGAAAGAGTGAAGAGTGACAGCAATGTTTGTGTCACAGTTTAAAGCTCACTGTGCGCTAAACATGATCAGGAGGAGCTTTTTTGCAAGGCTCTTCTGCTGTTTTAGCCCAGTCTAAACATTCCTTCTCTCTGTTGCTGCTCAGCAGAGAGGGGGCACAGAGATGTTGGAATCAATTGGTCTTTCAGGCAGGAAAAGGAGGAGTGACAGCAATGTGTGTTGCAGAATTGAAAAGCTCACTGTGTGCTGAAGATGCCCTGCAGGAGTTTCCCTGCTGGCCCTTCGTCTGTGGGATTAGAGTCCAAGCGCTGCTCCTCCCCTGTCACAACTCCTCTCCAAACGAGAGAGCGCACCAGAAACTTTGGATTCAAATGCACTTTTAGGAGATAAAGTGAGGAGTGACAGCAATGTTTGTGTCACAGTTTAAAGCTCACTGTGTGCAAAACATGATCAAGCAGGAGATTTTTTGCAAGGCTCTTCTGCTGTTTTAGCCCAGGCTAAACATTCCTGCTCTACTCTCTCTGTTGCTGCTCAGCAGAGAGCGGGCACAGAGATGGTGGATTCAGCTGGTCTTTCAGGCAGGAAAAGAAGAGACAGCAATGTGTGTTGCAGAGTTGCAAAGCTCACTGTGTGCTAAGATGATCAGTGGGAACTTTCTGGGCTGTCTCTTCTGCTGTTTCAGCAGAGTCCAAACGTAAGTGCTATATTCTGCTACTGCTCACAAAGAGCAAGCACAGGAGATGTATTATTCAATTGGACTTTCAGGTAGGAAAGTGAGAGGTGACAGCAATATGTGTTTCAGAGTTGCGAATCTCAATGTGTGCTGAAGATGCCCAGCAGTAGTTTCCATGCTGGCCCTTCGGCTGTGAAATTAGAATCCAAGCGCTCGTCCTCCCCTGTCACAACTGCTCTCGAAGCGAGAGAGCGCACCAGAAACGTTGGCTTGAAATGCACTTTTAGGAGATAAAGTGAGGAGTGACAGCAATGTGTGTTTCAGAGTTGCAAAGCTCACTGTGCGCTGAAGATGATCTGCAAGGACTTTCCCCCCCTGCCCTTCGGAACTGGGAGCGGATTCCAAGCGCTCGTGCTCACCTTCCTCTGCTGCTCTTGAAACGAGAGTGGAGACCAGAAACGCTGGATTCAAATGCACTTTTAGGAGCTACAATGAGGAGTGACAACAGTGTGTGTGTCAAAGTTGTAAAGCTCAGTGTGTTGAAGAAGCACAAGAGCAGCCTTCAGGCCTGTCTCTTCCACTGCCTTACAGATTTCAGACATTCCTGCTCACTCTGATGCTCAGCAGAGTGCTGGCAACGGAGTTCTTGGATTGAAATGGTCTTTTAGGAGAAAGAGTGAAGAGTGACAGCAATGTTTGTGTCACAGTTTAAAGCTCACTGTGTGCTAAACATGATCAGGAGGAGCTTTTTTGCAAGGCTCTTCTGCTGTTTTAGCCCAGTCTAAACATTCCTGCTCTACTCTCTCTGTTGCTGCTCAGCAGAGAGGGGGCACAGAGATGTTGGAATCAATTGGTCTTTCAGGCAGGAAAAGGAGGAGTGACAGCAATGTGTGTTGCAGAATTGCAAAGCTCACTGTGTGCTGAAGATGCCCTGCAGGAGTTTCCCTGCTGGCCCTTCGTCTGTGGGATTAGAGTCCAAGCGCTGCTCCTCCCCTGTCACAACTCCTCTCCAAACGAGAGAGCGCACCAGAAACGTTTGCTTCAAATGCACTTTTAGGAGATAAAGTGAGGAGTGATAGCAATGTTTGTGTCACAGTTTAAAGATCACTGTGTGCTAAACATGATTAGCAGGAGCTTTTTTTGCAATGCTCTTCTGCTGTTTTAGCCCAGGCTAAACATTCCTGCTCTACTCTCTCTGTTGCTGCTCAGTAGAGAGCGGGCACAGAGATGGTGGATTCAGTTGGTCTTTCTTTCAGGCAGGAAAGGGAGGAGTGACAGCAATGCGTGTTGCTGAGTTGCAAAGCTCGCTGTGCGCTGAAGATGATCAGTGGGTACTTTCTGGACTGTCTCTTCTGCTGTTTCATCAGAGTCCAAACGTAAGTGCTATATTCTGCTACTGCTCATAAAGAGCAAGCACAGGAGATGTAGGATTCAATTGGACTTTCAGGTAGGAAAGTGAGAGGTGACAGCAATGTGTGTTTCAGAGTTGCAAAGCTCACTGTGTGCTGAAGATGCCCAGCAGGAGTTTCCATGCTGGCCCTTCGGCTGTGGGATTAGAGTCCAAGCGCTCGTCCACCCCTGTCACAACTCCTCTCGAAACGAGAGAGTGCACCAGAAACGTTGGATTCAAATGCAGTTTTAGGAGATAAAGTGAGGAGTGACAGCAATGTTTGTGTCACAGTTTAAAGCTCACTGTGTGCTAAACATGATCAGGAGGAGCTTTTTTGCAAGGCTCTTCTGCTGTTTTAGCCCAGTCTAAACATTCCTGCTCTACTCTCTCTGTTGCTGCTCAGCAGAGAGTGGGCACAGAGATGTTGGAATCAATTGGTCTTCCAGGCAGGAAAAGGAGGAGTTACAGCAATGTGTTTTGCAGAGTTGCAAAGCTCACTGTGTGCTGAAGTTGCCCTGCAGGTGTTTCCCTGCTGGCCCTTGGTCTGCGGGATTAGAGTCCAAGCGCTCCTCCTCCCCAGTCACAACTCCTCTCGAAACGAGAGAGAGCACCAGAAACGTTGGCTTGAAATGCACTTTTAGGAGATAAAGTGAGGAGTGACTGCAATGTTTGTGTCACAGTTTCAAAGCTCACTGTGTGCTAAACATGATTAGCAGGAGCTTTTTTGCAAGGCTCTTCTGCTGTTTTAGCCCAGGCTAAACATTCCTGCTCTACTCTCTCTGTTGCTGCTCAGCAGAGAGTGGGCACAGAGATGTTGGAATCAATTGGTCTTTCAGGCAAAAAGGGAGGAGTGACAGCAATGTGTGTTGCAGAGTTGCAAAGCTCGCTGTGCGCTGAAGATGATCAGTGGGAACTTTCTGGACTGTCTCTTCTGCTCTTTTAGCATTGGCTAAAGGTTCCTGCTCTACTCTCTCTGCTTCTGCCCAGCAGAGAAAGGGCACAGAGATTTTGGTTTCAATTGGACTTTGAGGTAGGAAAGTGCGGAGCGAGAGCAATATATGTGTCACAGTTGCAAAGCTGACTGCGTGCTGAAGATGCCCTGCCGGAGCTTTCACTCCGGGCTCTTCGGCTGTGGGAGCAGAGGCCAAGAGATCGTGTTCACCTGTCACTGCTGCTGTTCAAACGAGAGAGGGCGGGAGAGACCATGGATTCAAACGGATTATTAGGAGATGAAGTGAGGAGTGACAGCAATGTGTGTTTCAGAGTTGCAAAGCTCACTGTGCGCTGAAGATGATCTGCAAGGACTTTCCCTCCCTGCCCTTCGGAACTGGGAGCGGATTCCAAGCGCTCGTGCTCACCTTCCTCTGCTGCTCTTGAAACGAGAGTGGAGACCAGAAACGCTGGATTCAAATGCACTTTTAGGAGCTACAATGAGGAGTGACAACAGTGTGTGTGTCAAAGTTGTAAAGCTCAGTGTGTTGAAGAAGCACAAGAGCAGCCTTCAGGCCTGTCTCTTCCACTGCCTTACAGATTGCAGACATCCCTGCTCACTCTGCTGCTCAGCAGAGTGCTGGCAACGGAGTTCTTGGATTGAAATGGTCTTTTAGGAGAAAGAGTGAAGAGTGACACCAATGTTTGTGTCACAGTTTAAAGCTCACTGTGTGCTAAACATGATCAGGAGGAGCTTTTTTGCAAGGCTCTTCTGCTGTTTTAGCCCAGTCTAAACATTCCTGCTCTACTCTCTCTGTTGCTGCTCAGCAGAGAGTGGGCACAGAGATGTTGGAATCAATTGGTCTTTCAGGCAAGAAAAGGAGGAGTGACAGCAATGTGTGTTTCAGAATTGTAAAGCTCACTGTGCGCTGAAGATGCCCTGCAGGAGTTTCCCTGCTGGCCCTTCGTCTGTGGGATTAGAGTCCAAGCGCTGCTCCTCCCCTGTCACAACTCCTCTCGAAACGAGAGAGCGCACCAGAAACTTTGGATTCAAATGCACTTTTAGGAGATAAAGTGAGGAGTGACAGCAATGTTTGTGTCACAGTTTAAAGCTCACTGTGTGCAAAACATGATCAAGCAGGAGATTTTTTGCAAGGCTCTTCTGCTGTTTTAGCCCAGGCTAAACATTCCTGCTCTACTCTCTCTGTTGCTGCTCAGCAGAGAGCGGGCACAGAGATGGTGGATTCAGCTGGTCTTTCAGGCAGGAAAAGAAGAGACAGCAATGTGTGTTGCAGAGTTGCAAAGCTCACTGTGTGCTGAAGATGATCAGTGGGAACTTTCTGGGCTGTCTCTTCTGCTGTTTCAGCAGAGTCCAAACGTAAGTGCTATATTCTGCTACTGCTCACAAAGAGCAAGCACAGGAGATGTATTATTCAATTGGACTTTCAGGTAGGAAAGTGAGAGGTGACAGCAATATGTGTTTCAGAGTTGCGAATCTCAATGTGTGCTGAAGATGCCCAGCAGTAGTTTCCATGCTGGCCCTTCGGCTGTGAAATTAGAATCCAAGCGCTCGTCCTCCCCTGTCACAACTGCTCTCAAAGCGAGAGAGCGCACCAGAAACGTTGGCTTGAAATGCACTTTTAGGAGATGAAGTGAGGAGTGACAGCAATGTATGTTTCAGAGTTGCAAAGCTCACTGTGCGCTGAAGATGATCTGCAAGGACTTTCCCCCCCTGCCCTTCGGAACTGGGAGCGGATTCCAAGCGCTCGTGCTCACCTTCCTCTGCTGCTCTTGAAACGAGAGTGGAGACCAGAAATGCTGGATTCAAATGCACTTTTAGGAGCTACAATGAGGAGTGACAACAGTGTGTGTGTCAAAGTTGTAAAGCTCAGTGTGTTGAAGAAGCACAAGAGCAGCCTTCAGGCCTGTCTCTTCCACTGCCTTACAGATTGCAGACATTCCTGCTCACTCTGCTGCTCAGCAGAGTGCTGGCAACGGAGTTCTTGGATTGAAATGGTCTTTTAGGAGAAAGAGTGAAGAGTGACAGCAATGTTTGTGTCACAGTTTAAAGCTCACTGTGTGCTAAACATGATCAGGAGGAGCTTTTTTGCAAGGCTCTTCTGCTGTTTTTGCCCAGTCTAAACATTCCTGCTCTACTCTCTCTGTTGCTGCTCAGCAGAGAGTGGGCACAGAGGTGTTGGAATCAATTGGTCTTCCAGGCAGGAAAAGGAGTTACAGCAATGTGTGTTGCAGAATTGCAAAGCTCACTGTGTGCTGAAGATGCCCTGCAGGAGTTTCCCCGCTGGCCCTTCGTCTGTGGGATTAGAGTCCAAGCGCTGCTCCTCCCCTGTCACAACTCCTCTCCAAACGAGAGAGCGCACCAGAAACTTTGGATTCAAATGCACTTTTAGGAGATAAAGTGAGGAGTGACAGCAATGCTTGTGTCACAGTTTAAAGCTCACTGTGTGCAAAACATGATCAAGCAGGAGATTTTTTGCAAGGCTCTTCTGCTGTTTTAGCCCAGGCTAAACATTCCTGCTCTACTCTCTCTGTTGCTGCTCAGCAGAGAGCGGGCACAGAGGTGTTGGAATCAATTGGTCTTTCAGGCAGGAAAAGAAGAGACAGCAATGTGTGTTGCAGAGTTGCAAAGCTCACTGTGTGCTGAAGATGATCAGTGGGAACTTTCTGGGCTGTCTCTTCTGCTGTTTCAGCAGAGTCCAAACGTAAGTGCTATATTCTGCTACTGCTCACAAAGAGCAAGCACAGGAGATGTATTATTCAATTGGACTTTCAGGTAGGAAAGTGAGAGGTGACAGCAATATGTGTTTCAGAGTTGCGAATCTCAATGTGTGCTGAAGATGCCCAGCAGTAGTTTCCATGCTGGCCCTTCGGCTGTGAAATTAGAATCCAAGCGCTCGTCCTCCCCTGTCACAACTGCTCTCGAAGCGAGAGAGCGCACCAGAAACGTTGGCTTGAAATGCACTTTTAGGAGATGAAGTGAGGAGTGACAGCAATGTGTGTTTCAGAGTTGCAAAGCTCACTGTGCGCTGAAGATGATCTGCAAGGACTTTCCCCCCCTGCCCTTCGGAACTGGGAGCGGATTCCAAGCGCTCGTGCTCACCTGCCTCTGCTGCTCTTGAAACGAGAGTGGAGACCAGAAACGCTGGATTCAAATGCACTTTTAGGAGCTACAATGAGGAGTGACAACAGTGTGTGTGTCACAGTTGTAAAGCTCAGTGTGTTGGAGAAGCACAAGAGCAGCCTTCAGGCCTGTCTCTTCCACTGCCTTACAGATTGCAGACATTCCTGCTCACTCTGCTGCTCAGCAGAGTGCTGGCAACGGAGTTCTGGGATTGAAATGGTCTTTTAGGAGAAAGAGTGAAGAGTGACAGCAATGTTTGTGTCACAGTTTAAAGCTCACTGTGTGCTAAACATGATCAGGAGGAGCTTTTTTGCAAGGCTCTTCTGCTGTTTTTGCCCAGTCTAAACATTCCTGCTCTACTCTCTCTGTTGCTGCTCAGCAGAGAGTGGGCACAGAGGTGTTGGAATCAATTGGTCTTCCAGGCAGGAAAAGGAGTTACAGCAATGTGTGTTGCAGAATTGCAAAGCTCACTGTGTGCTGAAGATGCCCTGCAGGAGTTTCCCCGCTGGCCCTTCGTCTGTGGGATTAGAGTCCAAGCGCTGCTCCTCCCCTGTCACAACTCCTCTCGAAACGAGAGAGCGCACCAGAAACTTTGGATTCAAATGCACTTTTAGGAGATAAAGTGAGGAGTGACAGCAATGCTTGTGTCACAGTTTAAAGCTCACTGTGTGCAAAACATGATCAAGCAGGAGATTTTTTGCAAGGCTCTTCTGCTGTTTTAGCCCAGGCTAAACATTCCTGCTCTACTCTCTCTGTTGCTGCTCAGCAGAGAGCGGGCACAGAGGTGTTGGAATCAATTGGTCTTTCAGGCAGGAAAAGAAGAGACAGCAATGTGTGTTGCAGAGTTGCAAAGCTCACTGTGTGCTGAAGATGATCAGTGGGAACTTTCTGGACTGTCTCTTCTGCTGTTTCAGCAGAGTCCAAACGTAAGTGCTATATTCTGCTACTGCTCACAAAGAGCAAGCACAGGAGATGTATTATTCAATTGGACTTTCAGGTAGGAAAGTGAGAGGTGACAGCAATATGTGTTTCAGAGTTGTGAATCTCAATGTGTGCTGAAGATGCCCAGCAGTAGTTTCCATGCTGGCCCTTCGGCTGTGAAATTAGAATCCAAGCGCTCGTCCTCCCCTGTCAGAACTGCTCTCGAAGCGAGAGAGCGCACCAGAAACGTTGGCTTGAAATGCACTTTTAGGAGATAAAGTGAGGAGTGACAGCAATGTGTGTTTCAGAGTTGCAAAGCTCACTGTGCGCTGAAGATGATCTGCAAGGACTTTCCCTCCCTGCCCTTCGGAACTGGGAGCGGATTCCAAGCGCTCGTGCTCACCTGCCTCTGCTGCACTGGAAACGAGAGTGGAGACCAGAAACGCTGGATTCAAATGCACTTTTAGGAGCTACAATGAGGAGTGACAACAGTGTGTCTGTCACAGTTGTAAAGCTCAGTGTGTTGAAGAAGCACAAGAGCAGCCTTCAGGCCTGTCTCTTCCACTGCCTTACAGATTGCAGACATTCCTGCTCACTCTGCTGCTCAGCAGAGTGCTGGCAACGGAGTTCTTGGATTGAAATGGTCTTTTAGGAGAAAGAATGAAGAGTGACAGCAATGTTTGTGTCACAGTTTAAAGCTCACTGTGTGCTAAACATGATCAGGAGGAGCTTTTTTGCAAGGCTCTTCTGCTGTTTTAGCCCAGTCTAAACATTCCTTCTCTCTGTTGCTGCTCAGCAGAGAGTGGGCACAGAGATGTTGGAATCAATTGGTCTTCCAGGCAGGAAAAGGAGTTACAGCAATGTGTGTTGCAGAATAGCAAAGCTCACTGTGTGCTGAAGATGCCCTGCAGGAGTTTCCCTGCTGGCCCTTCGTCTGTGGGATTAGAGTCCAAGCGCTGCTCCTCCCCTGTCACAACTCCTCTTGAAACGTGAGAGCGCACCAGAAACTTTGGATTCAAATGCACTTTTAGGAGATAAAGTGAGGAGTGACAGCAATGTTTGTGTCACAGTTTAAAGCTCACTGTGTGCAAAACATGATCAAGCAGGAGATTTTTTGCAAGGCTCTTCTGCTGTTTTAGCCCAGGCTAAACATTCCTGCTCTACTCTCTCTGTTGCTGCTCAGCAGAGAGCGGGCACAGAGGTGTTGGAATCAATTGGTCTTTCAGGCAGGAAAAGAAGAGACAGCAATGTGTGTTGCAGAGTTGCAAAGCTCACTGTGTGCTGAAGATGATCAGTGGGAACTTTCTGGACTGTCTCTTCTGCTGTTTCAGCAGAGTCCAAACGTAAGTGCTATATTCTGCTACTGCTCACAAAGAGCAAGCACAGGAGATGTATTATTCAATTGGACTTTCAGGTAGGAAAGTGAGAGGTGACAGCAATATGTGTTTCAGAGTTGTGAATCTCAATGTGTGCTGAAGATGCCCAGCAGTAGTTTCCATGCTGGCCCTTCGGCTGTGCAATTAGAATCCAAGCGCTCGTCCTCCCCTGTCACAACTGCTCTCGAAGCGAGAGAGCGCACCAGAAACGTTGGCTTGAAATGCACTTTTAGGAGATAAAGTGAGGAGTGACAGCAATGTGTGTTTCAGAGTTGCAAAGCTCACTGTGCGCTGAAGATGATCTGCAAGGACTTTCCCTCCCTGCCCTTCGGAACTGGGAGCGGATTCCAAGCGCTCGTGCTCACCTGCCTCTGCTGCGCTGGAAACGAGAGTGGAGACCAGAAACGCTGGATTCAAATGCACTTTTAGGAGCTACAATGAGGAGTGACAACAGTGTGTGTGTCAAAGTTGTAAAGCTCAGTGTGTTGAAGAAGCACAAGAGCAGCCTTCAGCCTGTCTCTTCCACTGCCTTACAGATTGCAGACATCCCTGCTCACTCTGCTGCTCAGCAGAGTGCTGGCAACGGAGTTCTGGGATTGAAATGGTCTTTTAGGAGAAAGAGTGAAGAGTGACAGCAATGTTTGTGTCACAGTTTAAAGCTCACTGTGTGCTAAACATGATCAGGAGGAGCTTTTTTGCAAGGCTCTTCTGCTGTTTTAGCCCAGTCTAAACATTCCTGCTCTACTCTCTCTGTTGCTGCTCAGCAGAGAGTAGGCACAAAGATGTTGGAATCAATAGGTCTTCCAGGCAGGAAAAGGAGGAGTGACAGCAATGTGTTTTGCAGAGTTGCAAAGCTCACTGTGTGCTGAAGATACCCTGCAGGAGTTTCCCTGCTGGCCCTTCATCTGTGGGATTAGAGTCCAAGCGCTGCTCCTCCCCTGTCACAACTCCTCTCCAAACGAGAGTGCGTACCAGAAACTTCGGATTCAAATGCACTTTTAGGAGATAAAGTGAGGAGTGACAGCAATGTTTGTGTCACAGTTTAAAGCTCACTGTGTGCAAAACATGATCAAGCAGGAGATTTTTTGCAAGGCTCTTCTGCTGTTTTAGGCAGGTCTAAAAATTCCTGCTCTACTCTCTCTGTTGCTGCTCAGCAGAGAGCGGGCACAGAGATGGTGGATTCAGCTGGTCTTTCAGGCAAAAAGGGAGGAGTGACAGCAATGTGTGTTGCAGAGTTGCAAAGCTCGCTGTGCGCTGAAGATGATCAGTGGGAACTTTCTGGACTGTCTCTTCTGCTCTTTTAGCATTGGCTAAAGGTTCCTGCTCTACTCTCTCTGCTTCTGCCCAGCAGAGAAAGGGCACAGAGATTTTGGATTCAATTGGACTTTGAGGTAGGAAAGTGCGGAGCGAGAGCAATATATGTGTCACAGTTGCAAAGCTGACTGCGTGCTGAAGATGCCCTGCCGGAGCTTTGACTCCGGGCTCTTCGGCTGTGGGAGCAGAGGCCAAGAGATCGTGTTCACCTGTCACTGCTGCTGTTCAAACGAGAGAGGGCGGGAGAGACCATGGATTCAAACGGATTATTAGGAGATGAAGTGAGGAGTGACAGCAATGTGTGTTTCAGAGTTGCAAAGCTCACTGTGCGCTGAAGATGATCTGCAAGGACTTTCCCTCCCTGCCCTTCGGAACTGGGAGCGGATTCCAAGCGCTCGTGCTCACCTTCCTCTGCTGCACTGGAAACGAGAGTGGAGACCAGAAACGCTGGATTCAAATGCACTTTTAGGAGCTACAATGAGGAGTGACAACAGTGTGTGTGTCACAGTTGTAAAGCTCAGTGTGTTGAAGAAGCACAAGAGCAGCCTTCAGGCCTGTCTCTTCCACTGCCTTACAGATTGCAGACATCCCTGCTCACTCTGCTGCTCAGCAGAGTGCTGGCAACGGAGTTCTGGGATTGAAATGGTCTTTTAGGAGAAAGAGTGAAGAGTGACAGCAATGTTTGTGTCACAGTTTAAAGCTCACTGTGTGCTAAACATGATCAGGAGGAGCTTTTTTGCAAGGCTCTTCTGCTGTTTTAGCCCAGTCTAAACATTCCTGCTCTACTCTCTCTGTTGCTGCTCAGCAGAGAGTGGGCACAGAGATGTTGGAATCAATTGGTCTTTCAGGCAAGAAAAGGAGGAGTGACAGCAATGTGTGTTTCAGAATTGTAAAGCTCACTGTGCGCTGAAGATGCCCTGCAGGAGTTTCCCTGCTGGCCCTTCGTCTGTGGGATTAGAGTCCAAGCGCTGCTCCTCCCCTGTCACAACTCCTCTCGAAACGAGAGAGCGCACCAGAAACTTTGAATTCAAATGCACTTTTAGGAGATAAAGTGAGGAGTGACAGCAATGTTTGTGTCACAGTTTAAAGCTCACTGTGTGCAAAACATGATCAAGCAGGAGATTTTTTGCAAGGCTCTTCTGCTGTTTTAGCCCAGGCTAAACATTCCTGCTCTACTCTCTCTGTTGCTGCTCAGCAGAGAGCGGGCACAGAGATGGTGGATTCAGCTGGTCTTTCAGGCAGGAAAAGAAGAGACAGCAATGTGTGTTGCAGAGTTGCAAAGCTCACTGTGTGCTGAAGATGATCAGTGGGAACTTTCTGGGCTGTCTCTTCTGCTGTTTCAGCAGAGTCCAAACGTAAGTGCTATATTCTGCTACTGCTCACAAAGAGCAAGCACAGGAGATGTATTATTCAATTGGACTTTCAGGTAGGAAAGTGAGAGGTGACAGCAATATGTGTTTCAGAGTTGCGAATCTCAATGTGTGCTGAAGATGCCCAGCAGTAGTTTCCATGCTGGCCCTTCGGCTGTGAAATTAGAATCCAAGCGCTCGTCCTCCCCTGTCACAACTGCTCTCGAAGCGAGAGAGCGCACCAGAAACGTTGGCTTGAAATGCACTTTTAGGAGATGAAGTGAGGAGTGACAGCAATGTGTGTTTCAGAGTTGCAAAGCTCACTGTGCGCTGAAGATGATCTGCAAGGACTTTCCCCCCCTGCCCTTCGGAACTGGGAGCGGATTCCAAGCGCTCGTGCTCACCTTCCTCTGCTGCTCTTGAAACGAGAGTGGAGACCAGAAACGCTGGATTCAAATGCACTTTTAGGAGCTACAATGAGGAGTGACAACAGTGTGTGTGTCAAAGTTGTAAAGCTCAGTGTGTTGAAGAAGCACAAGAGCAGCCTTCAGGCCTGTCTCTTCCACTGCCTTACAGATTGCAGACATTCCTGCTCACTCTGCTGCTCAGCAGAGTGCTGGCAACGGAGTTCTTGGATTGAAATGGTCTTTTAGGAGAAAGAGTGAAGAGTGACAGCAATGTTTGTGTCACAGTTTAAAGCTCACTGTGTGCTAAACATGATCAGGAGGAGCTTTTTTGCAAGGCTCTTCTGCTGTTTTTGCCCAGTCTAAACATTCCTGCTCTACTCTCTCTGTTGCTGCTCAGCAGAGAGTGGGCACAGAGATGTTGGAATCAATTGGTCTTCCAGGCAGGAAAAGGAGGAGTTACAGCAATGTGTTTTGCAGAGTTGCAAAGCTCACTGTGTGCTGAAGATGCCCTGCAGGAGTTTCCCTGCTGGCCCTTCGTCTGCGGGATTAGAGTCCAAGCGCTCCTCCTCCCCAGTCACAACTCCTCTCGAAACGAGAGAGAGCACCAGAAACTTTGGATTCAAATGCACTTTTAGGAGATAAAGTGAGGAGTGACAGCAATGTTTGTGTCACAGTTTCAAAGCTCACTGTGTGCTAAACATGATTAGCAGGAGCTTTTTTGCAAGGCTCTTCTGCTGTTTTAGCCCAGGCTAAACATTCCTGCTCTACTCTCTCTGTTGCTGCTCAGCAGAGACGGGGCACAGAGATGGTGGATTCAGCTGGTCTTTCAGGCAAAAAGGGGGGAGTGACAGCAATGTGTGTTGCAGAGTTGCAAAGCTCGCTGTGCGCTGAAGATGATCAGTGGGAACTTTCTGGACTGTCTCTTCTGCTCTTTTAGCATTGGCTAAAGGTTCCTGCTCTACTCTCTCTGCTTCTGCCCAGCAGAGAAAGGGCACAGAGATTTTGGATTCAATTGGACTTTGAGGTAGGAAAGTGCGGAGCGAGAGCAATATATGTGTCACAGTTGCAAAGCTGACTGCGTGCTGAAGATGCCCTGCCGGAGCTTTCACTCCGGGCTCTTCGGCTGTGGGAGCAGAGGCCAAGAGATCGTGTTCACCTGTCGCTGCTGCTGTTCAAACGAGAGAGGGCGGGAGAGACCATGGATTCAAACGGATTATTAGGAGATGAAGTGAGGAGTGACAGCAATGTGTGTTTCAGAGTTGCAAAGCTCACTGTGCGCTGAAGATGATCTGCAAGGACTTTCCCTCCCTGCCCTTCGGAACTGGGAGCGGATTCCAAGCGCTCGTGCTCACCTGCCTCTGCTGCTCTTGAAACGAGAGTGGAGACCAGAAACGCTGGATTCAAATGCACTTTTAGGAGCTACAATGAGGAGTGACAACAGTGTGTGTGTCACAGTTGTAAAGCTCAGTGTGTTGAAGAAGCACAAGAGCAGCCTTCAGGCCTGTCTCTTCCACTGCCTTACAGATTGCAGACATTCCTGCTCACTCTGCTGCTCAGCAGAGTGCTGGCAACGGAGTTCTTGGATTGAAATGGTCTTTTAGGAGAAAGAGTGAAGAGTGACAGCAATGTTTGTGTCACAGTTTAAAGCTCACTGTGTGCTAAACATGATCAGGAGGAGCTTTTTTGCAAGGCTCTTCTGCTGTTTTAGCCCAGTCTAAACATTCCTTCTCTCTGTTGCTTCTCAGCAGAGAGGGGGCACAGAGATGTTGGAATCAATTGGTCTTCCAGGCAGGAAAAGGAGGAGTGACAGCAATGTGTTTTGCAGAGTTGCAAAGCTCACTGTGTGCTGAAGTTGCCCTGCAGGTGTTTCCCTGCTGGCCCTTGGTCTGAGGGATTAGAGTCCAAGCGCTCCTCCTCCCCAGTCACAACTCCTCTCGAAACGAGAGAGAGCACCAGAAACTTTGGATTCAAATGCACTTTTAGGAGATAAAGTGAGGAGTGACAGCAATGTTTGTGTCACAGTTTCAAAGCTCACTGTGTGCTAAACATGATTAGCAGGAGCTTTTTTGCAAGGCTCTTCTGCTGTTTTAGCCCAGGCTAAACATTCCTGCTCTACTCTCTCTGTTGCTGCTCAGCAGAGACGGGGCACAGAGATGTTGGAATCAATTGGTCTTTCAGGCAAAAAGGGAGGAGTGGCAGCAATGTGTGTTGCAGAGTTGCAAAGCTCGCTGTGCGCTGAAGATGATCAGTGGGAACTTTCTGGACTGTCTCTTCTGCTCTTTTAGCATTGGCTAAAGGTTCCTGCTCTACTCTCTCTGCTTCTGCCCAGCAGAGAAAGGGCACAGAGATTTTGGATTCAATTGGAATTTGAGGTAGGAAAGTGCGGAGCGAGAGCAATATATGTGTCACAGTTGCAAAGCTGACTGCGTGCTGAAGATGCCCTGCCGGAGCTTTCACTCCGGGCTCTTCGGCTGTGGGAGCAGAGGCCAAGAGATCGTGTTCACCTGTCACTGCTGCTGTTCAAACGAGAGAGGGCGGGAGAGACCATGGATTCAAACGGATTATTAGGAGATGAAGTGAGGAGTGACAGCAATGTGTGTTTCAGAGTTGCAAAGCTCACTGTATGCTGAAGATGCCCAGCAGGATTTTCCCTGCTGGCCTTTCAGCTGTGGGATTAGAGTCCAAGCGCTCGTCCTCCCCTGTCACAACTCCTCTCGAAATGAGAGAGCGCACCAGAAACGATGGTTTCAAATGCACTTTTAGGAGATAAAGTGAGGAGTGACAGCTATGTTTGTGTCACAGCTTCAAAGCTGACTGTGTGCTAATAATGATCAGCAGGAGCTTTTTTGCAAGGCTCTTCTGCTGTTTTAGCCCAGTCTAAACATTCCTGCTATAGTCTCCCTGTTGCTGCTCAGCAGAGAGCGGGCACAGAGATGGTGGAATCAGTTCGTCTTTCAGGCAGGAAAGGGAGGATTGACAGCAATGTGTGTTGCAGAGTTGTAAAGCTCGCTGTGCGCTGAAGATGATCAGTGGGATCTTTCTGGACTGTCTCTTCTGCTGTTTCAGCAGAGTGCAAACATATGGGCTATATTCTGCTACTGCTCACAAGGAGCAAAGCACAGGAGAAGAGGGATTCAATTGGACTTTCAGGTAGGAAAGTGAGAGGTGACAGCAATGTGTGTTGCAGAGTTGCAAAGCTCACTGTGTGCTGAAGATGCCCAGCAGGAGTTTCCCTGCACGCCCTTCGGCTGTGGGATTAGAGTCCAAGCACTCGTCCTCCCCTGTCAGAACTCCTCTCGAAACGAGAGAGCGCACCAGAAACGATGGTTTCAAATGCACTTTTAGGAGATAAAGTGAGGAGTGACAGCAATGTTTGTGTCACAGTTTAAAGCTCACTGTGTGCTAAACATGATCAGGAGGAGCTTTTTTTGCAATGCTCTTCTGCTGTTTTAGCCCAGTCTAAACATTCCTGCTATACTCTCCCTGTTGCTGCTCAGCAGAGAGCTGGCACAGAGATGGTGGTTTCAGTTGGTCTTTCAGGCATTAAAGGGAGGTGTGACAGCAATGTGTGTTGCAGTGTTGCAAAGCTCGCTGTGCACTGAAGATGAGCAATGGGAACTTTCTGGACTGTCTCTTCTGCTGTTTCTTCAGAGTCCAAACGTAAGTGCTATATTCTGCTACTGCTCACAAAGAGCAAGCACAGGAGATGTATTATTCAATTGGACTTTCAGGTAGGAAAGTGAGAGGTGACAGCAATATGTGTTTCAGAGTTGCGAAGCTCACTGGGTGCTGAAGATGCCCTGCAGGAGTTTCCATGCTGGCAATTCGTCTGTGAAATTAGAGTCCAAAAGCTCGTCCTCCCCTGCGACATCTGCTCTCGAAACGAGAGAGTGCACCATAAACTTTGCATTCAAATTCACTTTTAGGAGATAAAGTGAGGAGTGACAGCAATGTTTGTGTCACAGTTTAAAGCTCACTGTGTGCTAAACATGATCAGGAGGAGCTTTTTTGCAAGGCTCTTCTGCTGTTTTAGCCCAGTCTAAACATTCCTGCTCTACTCTCTCTGTTGCTGCTCAGCAGAGAGTGGGCACAGAGATGTTGGAATCAATTGGTCTTTCAGGCAAGAAAAGGAGGAGTGACAGCAATGTGTGTTTCAGAATTGTAAAGCTCACTGTGCGCTGAAGATGCCCTGCAGGAGTTTCCCTGCTGGCCCTTCGTCTGCGGGATTAGAGTCCAAGCGCTGCTCCTCCCCTGTCACAACTCCTCTCGAAACGAGAGAGCGCACCAGAAACTTTGGATTCAAATGCACTTTTAGGAGATAAAGTGAGGAGTGACAGCAATGTTTGTGTCACAGTTTAAAGCTCACTGTGTGCAAAACATGATCAAGCAGGAGATTTTTTGCAAGGCTCTTCTGCTGTTTTAGGCAGGTCTAAAAATTCCTGCTCTACTCTCTCTGTTGCTGCTCAGCAGAGAGCGGGCACAGAGATGGTGGATTCAGCTGGTCTTTCAGGCAAAAAGGGAGGAGTGACAGCAATGTGTGTTGCAGAGTTGCAAAGCTCGCTGTGCGCTGAAGATGATCAGTGGGAACTTTCTGGACTGTCTCTTCTGCTCTTTTAGCATTGGCTAAAGGTTCCTGCTCTACTCTCTCTGCTTCTGCCCAGCAGAGAAAGGGCACAGAGATTTTGGATTCAATTGGACTTTGAGGTAGGAAAGTGCGGAGCGAGAGCAATATATGTGTCACAGTTGCAAAGCTGACTGCGTGCTGAAGATGCCCTGCCGGAGCTTTCACTCCGGGCTCTTCGGCTGTGGGAGCAGAGGCCAAGAGATCGTGTTCACCTGTCACTGCTGCTGTTCAAACGAGAGAGGGCGGGAGAGACCATGGATTCAAACGGATTATTAGGAGATGAAGTGAGGAGTGACAGCAATGTGTGTTTCAGAGTTGCAAAGCTCACTGTGCGCTGAAGATGATCTGCAAGGACTTTCCCTCCCTGCCCTTCGGAACTGGGAGCGGATTCCAAGCGCTCGTGCTCACCTGCCTCTGCTGCACTGGAAACGAGAGTGGAGACCAGAAACGCTGGATTCAAATGCACTTTTAGGAGCTACAATGAGGAGTGACAACAGTGTGTCTGTCACAGTTGTAAAGCTCAGTGTGTTGAAGAAGCACAAGAGCAGCCTTCAGGCCTGTCTCTTCCACTGCCTTACAGATTGCAGACATTCCTGCTCACTCTGCTGCTCAGCAGAGTGCTGGCAACGGAGTTCTTGGATTGAAATGGTCTTTTAGGAGAAAGAGTGAAGAGTGACAGCAATGTTTGTGTCACAGTTTAAAGCTCACTGTGTGCTAAACATGATCAGGAGGAGCTTTTTTGCAAGGCTCTTCTGCTGTTTTAGCCCAGTCTAAACATTCCTTCTCTCTGTTGCTGCTCAGCAGAGAGTGGGCACAGAGATGTTGGAATCAATTGGTCTTCCAGGCAGGAAAAGGAGTTACAGCAATGTGTGTTGCAGAATAGCAAAGCTCACTGTGTGCTGAAGATGCCCTGCAGGAGTTTCCCTGCTGGCCCTTCGTCTGTGGGATTAGAGTCCAAGCGCTGCTCCTCCCCTGTCACAACTCCTCTTGAAACGTGAGAGCGCACCAGAAACTTTGGATTCAAATGCACTTTTAGGAGATAAAGTGAGGAGTGACAGCAATGTTTGTGTCACAGTTTAAAGCTCACTGTGTGCAAAACATGATCAAGCAGGAGATTTTTTGCAAGGCTCTTCTGCTGTTTTAGCCCAGGCTAAACATTCCTGCTCTACTCTCTCTGTTGCTGCTCAGCAGAGAGCGGGCACAGAGGTGTTGGAATCAATTGGTCTTTCAGGCAGGAAAAGAAGAGACAGCAATGTGTGTTGCAGAGTTGCAAAGCTCACTGTGTGCTGAAGATGATCAGTGGGAACTTTCTGGACTGTCTCTTCTGCTGTTTCAGCAGAGTCCAAACGTAAGTGCTATATTCTGCTACTGCTCACAAAGAGCAAGCACAGGAGATGTATTATTCAATTGGACTTTCAGGTAGGAAAGTGAGAGGTGACAGCAATATGTGTTTCAGAGTTGTGAATCTCAATGTGTGCTGAAGATGCCCAGCAGTAGTTTCCATGCTGGCCCTTCGGCTGTGCAATTAGAATCCAAGCGCTCGTCCTCCCCTGTCACAACTGCTCTCGAAGCGAGAGAGCGCACCAGAAACGTTGGCTTGAAATGCACTTTTAGGAGATAAAGTGAGGAGTGACAGCAATGTGTGTTTCAGAGTTGCAAAGCTCACTGTGTGCTGAAGATGCCCAGCAGGAGTTTCCCTGATGGCCCTTCGGCTGTGGGATTAGAGTCCACGCGCTCGTCCTCCCCTGTCACAACTCCTCTGGAAACAAGAGTGCGCACCAGAAACGATGGAGTCAAATGCACTTTTAGGAGATAAACTGAGTGACAGCAATGTTTGTGTCACAGTTTAAAGCTCACTGTGTGCTAAACATGATCAGCAGGAGCTTTTTTGCAAGGCTCTTCTGCTGTTTTAGCCCAGTCTAAACATTCCTGCTATACTCTCCCTGTTGCTGCTCAGCAGAGAGCTGGCACAGAGATGGTGGTTTCAGTTGGTCTTTCAGGCAGGAAAGGGAGGTGTGACAGCAATGTGTGTTGCAGTGTTGCAAAGCTCGCTGTGCACTGAAGATGAGCAATGGGAAATTTCTGGATTGTCTCTTCTGCTGTTTCAGCAGAGTCCAAACGTAAGTGCTATATTCAGCTACTGCTTACAAGGAGCAAAGCACAGGAGATGTAGGATTCAATTGGACTTTCAGGTAGGAAAGTGAGAGGTGACAGCAATGTGAGTTTCAGAGCAGCAAAGCTCAATGTGTGCTGAAGATGCCCATCAGGAGTTTCCCTGCTGGCCCTTCGGCTGTGGGATTAGAGTCCAAGCGCTCGTCCTCCCCTGTCACAACTCCTCTCGAAACGAGAGAGCGCACCAGAAACGATGGCTTCAAATGCACTTTTAGGAGATAAAGTGAGGAGTGACAGCAATGCTTGTGTCACAGTTTCAAAGCTCACTGTGTGCTAATCATGATCAGCAGGAGCTTTTTTGCAAGGCTCTTCTGCTGTTTTAGCCCAGTCTAAACATTCCTGCTATACTCTCCCTGTTGCTGCTCAGCAGAGAGCGGGCACAGAGATGGTGGATTCAGTTGGTCTTTCAGGCAGGAAAGGGAGGAGTGACAGCAATGTGTGTTGCAGAGTTGCAAAGCTCGCTGTGCGCTGAAGATGATCAGTGGGAACTTTCAGGACTGTCTCTTCTGCTGTTTCAGCAGAGTGCAAAAGTATGGGCTATATTCTGCTACTGCTCACAAGGACAAAGCACAGGAGGAGTAGGATTCAATTGGACTTTCAGGTAGGAAAGTGAGAGGTGACAACAATGTGTGTTTCCGAGTTGCAAAGCTCACTGTGTGCTGAAGATGCCCATCAGGAGTTTCCCTGCTGGCCCTTTGGCTGTGGGATTAGAGTCCAAGCGCTCGTCCTCCCCTGTCACATCTGCTCTTGAAGCGAGAGAAGGCACCAAAAACGTTGGACTCAAATGCACTTTTAGGAGATAAAGTGAGGAGTGACAGCAATGTTTGTGTCACAGCCTCAAAGCTCACTGTGTGCTAAACATGATCAGCAGGAGCTTCTTTGCAAGGCTCTTCTGCTGTTTTAGCCCAGTCTAAACATTATTGCTCTTCTCTCCCTGTTGCTGCTCAGCAGAGAGCAGGCACAGAGATGGTGGAATCTTTTGGTCTTTCAGGCAGGAAAAGGAGGAGTGACAGCAATATGTGTTGCAGAGTTGCAAAGCTCTCTGTGTTCTGAAGATGATCAGTGGGAACTTTCTAAACTTTCTCTTCTGCTGTTTCAGCAGAGTGCAAACGTATGGGCTATATTCTGCTACTGCTCACAAATTGCAGCACAGGAGATGTAGGATTCAATTGGACTTTCAGGTAGGAAAGGGAGAGGTGACAGCTATATGTGTTCAGGGTTGAAAAGATCACTGTGTGCTGAAGATGGCCAGCAGGAGTTTCCCTGCACGCCCTTCGGCTGTGGGATTAGAGTCCAAGCGCTCGTCCTCCCCTGTCACAACTCCACTCGAAACGAGAGAGCGCAGCAGAAACGATGATTTCAAATGCACTTTTAGGAGATAAAGTGAGGAGTGACAGCAATGTTTGTGTCACAGCTTCAAAGCTCACTGTGTGCTAATCATGATCATCAGGAGCTTTTTTGCAAGGCTCTTCTGCTGTTTTAGCCCTGTCTAAACATTCCTGCTATACTCTCTCTGTTGCTGCTAAGCAGAGAGCGGGCACAGAGATGGTGGAATCAGTTCGTCTTTCAGGCAGGAAAGGGAGGAGTGACAGCAATGTTTGTTACAGAGTTGCAAAGCTCGCTGTGCGCTGATGATCAGTGGGAACTTTCTGGACTGTCTCTTCTGCTGTTTCAGCAGAGTCCAAACGTATGGTCTATATTCTGCTACTGCTCACAAGGAGCAAGCACAGGAGATGTAGGATTCAATTGGACTTTCAGGTAGGAATGTGAGAGGTGACAGCAATGTGTGTTTCAGAGTTGCAAAGCTCACTGTGTGCTGAAGATGCCCAGCAGGAGTTTCCCTGATGGCCCTTCGGCTGTGGGATTAGAGTCCACGCGCTCGTCCTCCCCTGTCACAACTCCTCTGGAAACAAGAGTGCGCACCAGAAACGATGGAGTCAAATGCACTTTTAGGAGATAAAGTGAGTGACAGCAATGTTTTTGTCGCAGTTTAAAGCTCACTGTGTGCTAAACATGATCAGCAGGAGCTTTTTTGCAAGGCTCTTCTGCTGTTTTTGCACAGTCTAAATATTCCTGCTATACTCTCCCTGTTGCTGCTAAGCAGAGGGCGGGCACAGAGATGGTGGATTCAGTTGGTCTTTCAGGCAGGAAAGAGAGGAGTGACAGCAATGTGTGTTGCAGAGTTGCAAAGCTCGCTGTGCGCTGAAGATGATCAGTGGGAACTTTCAGGACTGTCTCTTCTGCTGTTTCAGCTGAGTGCAAACGTAAGTGCTATATTCTGCTACTGCTCACAAGGAGCAAGCACAGGAGATGTATGATTCTACTGGACTTTCAACTAGGAAAGTCAGAGGTGACAGCTATATGTGTTTCAGAGTTGCAAAGCTCACTGTGTGCTGAAGATGCCCAGCAGGACTTTCCCTGCACGCCCTTCGGCTGTGGGATTAGAGTCCAAGCGCTCGTCCTCCCCTGTCACAACTCCTCTCGAAACGAGAGAGCGCCCCAGAAACGAGAGATTCAAATGCACTTTTAGGAGATAAAGTGAGTGGCAGCAGTGTTTGTGTCGCAGTTTAAAGCTCACAGTGCGCTAAACATGAAAAGCTGGAGCTTTTTTGCAAGGCTCTTCTGCTGTTATAGCCCTGTCTAAACATTCCTGCTATACTCTCTCTGTTGCTGCTAAGCAGAGAGCGGGCACAGAGATGGTGGAATCAATTGGTCTTTCAGGCAGGAAAGAGAGGAGTGACAGCAATGTGTGCTGCAGAGCTGCAAAGCTCGCTGTGCGCTGAAGATGATCAGTGTTAACTTTCTGGACTGTCTCTTCTGCTGTTTCAGCAGAATCTGAACGTAAGTGCTATATTCTGCTACTGCTCACAAGGAGCAAGCACAGGAGATGTAGGATTCAATTGGACTTTCAGGTAGGAAAGTGAGAGGTGACAGCAATGTGTGTTTCAGAGTTGCAAAGCTCAATGTGTGCTGAAGATGCCCAGCAGGAGTTTCCCTGATGGCCCTTCGGCTGTGGGATTAGAGTCCAAGCGCTCGTCCTCCCCTGTCACAACTCCTCTCGAAACGAGAGAGCGCACCAGAAACGATGGTTTCAAATGCACTTTTAGGAGATAAAGTGAGGAGTGACAGCAATGTTTGTGTCACAGCTTCAAAACTCACTGTGTGCTAAACATGATCAGCAGGAGCTTTATTGCATGGCTCTTCTGCTGTTTTAGCCCAGTCTAAACATTCCAGCTATACTCTCTCTGTTGATGCTCAGCAGAGAGCGGACACAGAGATGGTGGAATCAGTTGGTCTTTCAGGTAGGAAAGGGAGGAGTGACAGCAATGTGTGTTGCAGAGTTGCAAAGCTCGCTGTGCGCTGAAGATGATCAGTGGGAACTTTCAGGACTGTCTCTTCTGCTGTTTCAGCAGAGTGCAAAAGTATGGGCTATATTCTGCTACTGCTCACAAGGAGCAAAGCACAGGAGAAGTAGGATTCAATTGGACTTTCAGGTAGGAAAGTGAGAGGTGACAGCAATGTGTGTTTCCGAGTTGCAAAGCTCACTGTGTGCTGAAGATGCCCATCAGGAGTTTCCCTGCTGGCCCTTCGGCTGTGGGATTAGAGTCCAAGCGCTCGTCCTCCCCTGTCACATCTGCTCTTGAAACGAGAGAGGGCACCAAAAACGTTGGACTCAAATGCACTTTTAGGAGATAAAGTGAGGAGTGACAGCAATGTTTGTGTCACAGCCTCAAAGCTCACTGTGTGCTAAACATGATCAGCAGGAGCTTCTTTGCAAGGCTCTTCTGCTGTTTTAGCCCAGTCTAAACATTATTGCTCTTCTCTCCCTGTTGCTGCTCAGCAGAGAGCAGGCACAGAGATGGTGGAATCTTTTGGTCTTTCAGGCAGGAAAAGGAGGAGTGACAGCAATATGTGTTGCAGAGTTGCAAAGCTCTCTGTGTTCTGAAGATGATCAGTGGGAACTTTCTAAACTTTCTCTTCTGCTGTTTCAGCAGAGTGCAAACGTATGGGCTATATTCTGCTACTGCTCACAAATTGCAGCACAGGAGATGTAGGATTCAATTGGACTTTCAGGTAGGAAAGGGAGAGGTGACAGCTATATGTGTTCAGGGTTGAAAAGATCACTGTGTGCTGAAGATGGCCAGCAGGAGTTTCCCTGCACGCCCTTCGGCTGTGGGATTAGAGTCCAAGCGCTCGTCCTCCCCTGTCACAACTCCACTCGAAACGAGAGAGCGCAGCAGAAACGATGATTTCAAATGCACTTTTAGGAGATAAAGTGAGGAGTGACAGCAATGTTTGTGTCACAGCTTCAAAGCTCTCTGTGTGCTAATCATGATCAGCAGGAGCTTTTTTGCAAGGCTCTTCTGCTGTTTTTGCACAGTCTAAACATTCCTGCTATACTCTCCGTGTTGCTGCTAAGCAGAGGGCGGGCACAGAGATGGTGGATTCAGTTGGTCTTTCAGGCAGGAAAGGGAGGAGTGACAGCAATGTGTGTTGCAGAGTTGCAAAGCTCGCTGTGCGCTGAAGATGATCAGTGGGAACTTTCAGGACTGTCTCTTCTGCTGTTTCAGCTGAGTGCAAACGTATGGGCTATATTCTGCTACTGCTCACAAATTGCAGCACAGGACATGTAGGATTCAATTGGACTTTCAGGTAGGAAAGGGAGAGGTGACAGCTATATGTGTTCAGGGTTGCAAAGATCACTGTGTGCTGAAGATGGCCAGCAGGAGTTTCCCTGCACGCCCTTCGGCTGTGGGATTAGAGTCCAAGCGCTCGTCCTCCCCTGTCACAACTCCACTCGAAACGAGAGAGCGCAGCAGAAACGATGATTTCAAATGCACTTTTAGGAGATAAAGTGAGGAGTGACAGCAATGTTTGTGTCACAGCTTCAAAGCTCTCTGTGTGCTAATCATGATCAGCAGGAGCTTTTTTGCAAGGCTCTTCTGCTGTTTTTGCACAGTCTAAACATTCCTGCTATACTCTCCGTGTTGCTGCTAAGCAGAGGGCGGGCACAGAGATGGTGGATTCAGTTGGTCTTTCAGGCAGGAAAGGGAGGAGTGACAGCAATGTGTGTTGCAGAGTTGCAAAGCTCGCTGTGCGCTGAAGATGATCAGTGGGAACTTTCAGGACTGTCTCTTCTGCTGTTTCAGCTGAGTGCAAACGTATGGGCTATATTCTGCTACTGCTCACAAATTGCAGCACAGGACATGTAGGATTCAATTGGACTTTCAGGTAGGAAAGGGAGAGGTGACAGCTATATGTGTTCAGGGTTGCAAAGATCACTGTGTGCTGAAGATGCCCAGCAGGAGTTTCCCTGCACGCCCTTCGGCTGTGGGATTAGAGTCCAAGCGCTCGTCCTCCCCTGTCGCAACTCCTCTCGAAACGACAGAGCGCACCAGAAACGTTGGACTCAAATGCACTTTTAGGAGATAAAGTGAGGAGTGACAGCTATGTTTGTGTCACAGCTTCAAAACTCACTGTGTGCTAAACATGATCAGCAGGAGCTTTTTTGCAAGGCTCTTCTGCTGTTTTAGCCCTGTCTAAACATTCCTGCTATACTCTCTCTGTTGCTGCTAAGCAGAGAGCGGGCACAGAGATGGTGGAATCAGTTCGTCTTTCAGGCAGGAAAGGGAGGAGTGACAGCAATGTGTGTTGCAGAGTTGCAAAGCTCGCTGTGCGCTGATGATCAGTGGGAACTTTCTGGACTGTCTCTTCTGCTGTTTCAGCAGAGTCCAAACGTATGTGCTATATTCTGCTACTGCTGACAAGGAGCAAGCACAGGAGATGTAGGATTCAATTGGACTTTCAGGTAGGAAAGTGAGAGGTGACAGCAATGTGTGTTTCAGAGTTGCAAAGCTCACTGTGTGCTGAAGATGCCCAGCAGGAGTTTCCCTGATGGCCCTTCGGCTGTGGGATTAGAGTCCACGCGCTCGTCCTCCCCTGTCACAACTCCTCTGGAAACAAGAGTGCGCACCAGAAACGATGGACTCAAATGCACTTTTAGGAGATAAACTGAGTGACAGCAATGTTTGTGTCACAGTTTAAAGCTCACTGTGTGCTAAACATGATCAGCAGGAGCTTTTTTGCAAGGCTCTTCTGCTGTTTTATCCCAGTCTAAACATTCCTGCTATACTCTCCCTGTTGCTGCTCAGCAGAGAGCTGGCACAGAGATGGCGGTTTCAGTTGGTCTTTCAGGCAGGAAAGGGAGGTGTGACAGCAATGTGTGTTGCAGTGTTGCAAAGCTCGCTGTGCACTGAAGATGAGCAATGGGAAATTTCTGGACTGTCTCTTCTGCTGTTTCAGCAGAGTCCAAACGTAAGTGCTATATTCAGCTACTGCTTACAAGGAGCAAAGCACAGGAGATGTAGGATTCAATTGGACTTTCAGGTAGGAAAGTGAGAGGTGACAGCAATGTGAGTTTCAGAGTAGCAAAGCTCAATGTGTGCTGAAGATGCCCATCAGGAGTTTCCCTGCTGGCCCTTCGGCTGTGGGATTAGAGTCCAAGCGCTCGTCCTCCCCTGTCACAACTCCACTCGAAACGAGAGAGCGCAGCAGAAACGATGATTTCAAATGCACTTTTAGGAGATAAAGTGAGGAGTGACAGCAATGTTTGTGTCACAGCTTCAAAGCTCACTGTGTGCTAATCATGATCAGCAGGAGCTTTTTTGCAAGGCTCTTCTGCTGTTTTAGCCCAGTCTAAACATTCCAGCTATACTCTCTCTGTTGCTGCTAAGCAGAGGGCGGGCACAGAGATGGTGGATTCAGTTGGTCATTCAGGCAGGAAAGGGAGGAGTGACAGCAATGTGTGCTGCAGAGTTGCAAAGCTCGCTGTGCGCTGAAGATGATCAGTGGGAACTTTCAGGACTGTCTCTTCTGCTGTTTCAGCTGAGTGCAAACGTATGGGCTATATTCTGCTACTGCTCACAAGGAGCAAAGCACAGGAGAAGTAGGATTCAATTGGACTTTCAGGTAGGAAAGTGAGAGGTGACAGCTATATGTGTTCAGGGTTGCAAAGATCACTGTGTGCTGAAGATGGCCAGCAGGAGTTTCCCTGCACGCCCTTCGGCTGTGGGATTAGAGTCCAAGCGCTCGTCCTCCCCTGTCGCAACTCCTCTCGAAACGACAGAGCGCACCAGAAACGTTGGACTCAAATGCACTTTTAGGAGATAAAGTGAGGAGTGACAGCTATGTTTGTGTCACAGCTTCAAAACTCACTGTGTGCTAAACATGATCAGCAGGAGCTTTTTTGCAAGGCTCTTCTGCTGTTTTAGCCCAGTCTAAACATTCCTGCTCTACTCTCTCTGTTGCTGCTCAGCAGAGAGCGGGCACAGAGATGGTGGAATCAGTTCGTCTTTCAGGCAGAAAAGGGAGGAGTGACAGCAATGTGTGTTGCAGAGTTGCAAAGCTCGCTGTGCGCTGAAGATGATCAGTGGGAACTTTCTGGACTGTCTCTTCTGCTGTTTCAGCAGAGTCCAAACGTAAGTGCTATATTCTGCTACTGCTCACAAGGAGCAAGCACAGGAGATGTAGGATTCAATTGGACTTTCAGGTAGGAAAGTGAGAGGTGACAGCAATGTGTGTTTCAGAGTTGCAAAGCTCACTGTGTGCTGAAGATGCCCAGCAGGAGTTTCCCTGATGGCCCTTCGGCTGTGGGATTAGAGTCCACGCGCTCGTCCTCCCCTGTCACAACTCCTCTGGAAACAAGAGTGCGCACCAGAAACGATGGAGTCAAATGCACTTTTAGGAGATAAAGTGAGTGACAGCAATGTTTGTGTCACTCACCCCCATGCCTCAGAACTTCCCCAACCAAGAAGAAAAGAAGAGTAATTGTGGTGGGTGACTCCCTTCTGAGGGGAACAGAAGGGCCCATTTGTCGACCGGATCCACCCCACAGGGAGGTCTGCTGCCTGCCTGGGGCTCGGATTAGAGATGTTAAAAATAAGCTCTCTGAACTGGTGCAGCCGTCTGACTACTACCCACTGCTGGTTTTTCAGGTTGGCAGTGACGAAATTATTACGAGGAACGTAAGGGCAATGAAGAGAGACTACAGGGCCCTGGGAAGGCTGGTTAAAGGGTCTGGAGCGCAAGTGGTGTTTGCCTCCATACCTGTTGCAAGCGAGGGTGAAGGGATATATAAGAAGACTCTGCAGGTTAATGTATGGCTACGTGACTGGTGCCAAAGGCAGGGGTTTGGGTTTTTCTGTCACGGGCTGCTGTATGGGACACCTGGTTTGCTGGTGACAGGCGGGATACACCAGTCCCAGAGAAGAAAAAGGGTTTTGGGGCAGGAGTTAGCAGGGCTTATTGACAGGGCTTTAAACTAGTTATGAAGTGGGGAGGGGATTTAACTGGGCCTGTTGGGGACAAGCCCAAGAGGAACATGCTAGGGATTGAAGGATGGCGGGCTAAGGAGGACTATCAATCTCTTGTTTCACTTGTGGGAAAGGATAGCTCTTTAGACCCTGTCCCGCAGGGGAAAAAGGGTACTAGGACTGGCTCCCTGAAATGCCTGTACACCAATGCACGCAGCATGGGGAATAAACAGGAGGAGTTAGAAGTCTGTGTGCGGGCTAAAGGTTATGATCTAGTGGCGATTACAGAGACATGGTGGGACAGTTCACATGACTGGAATGTGGTCATGGATGGCTATGTCCTTTTTAGGAAAGATAGGTCAGCGAAGCGAGGTGGTGGAGTTGCTCTTTACGTGAGAGAGCAACTAGAATGTATTGAGTTCTGTCCGGGGTCGGATGAGGAGCAAGTGGAATGTCTGTGGGTACGAATCAAGGGGCTGACTGGCACGGGTGATACAGTTGTGGGGGTCTATTACAGACCTCCTGATCAGGACGAAGGAGTTGATGAGGCTTTCTACAGGCAACTGGAAGTAGCCTCGCGACTACATGCCTTAGTCGTCGTGGGGGACTTTAATTACCCCGATATTTGCTGGAAGACTCACACAGCCAGTCATTCACAGTCTAGGAGGTTCCTCGAGTGCATTGATGATAATTTCTTAATGCAAATGGTGGACGTACCAACTAGGGGAGCAGCGCTGCTAGATTTAGTACTCGCCAACAAGGAGGGTTTGGTCGAAGTGGTGACGGTCAATGGCAGCCTTGGCTGCAGTGACCATGAGATGGTGGAGTTTAGGATCCTGTGTGGGAGGAATAGAATACCTAGCAAAGCCACAGTTCTGGATTTCCGAAGGGCCAACTTTGGCCTCTTCAGTCAACTGCTAAGGGAAGTCTCATGGGAAAGTGTACTAGGCGGTAAAGGGGCTCAAGATAGTTGGTTAGCATTCAAGGACCGCTTCTTCCAAGCTCAGGATCGGAGCGTCCCAATGAGTAGGAAGTCAAGTAAGGGATCTAGGAGACCGGCGTGGTTAAACAAGGAGCTGCTGGGCAAACTCAAGTGGAAAAGGAGAATCTATGGATTATGGAAGGAGGGGCTGGCCGCTTGGGAGGAATATAGGACAGTTGTTAGAGGATGTAGGGAGGCAATTAGGACAGCTAAGGCCTCCTTGGAACTCAATCTTGCTAGTCGGGTTAAAGACAATAGAAAGGGCTTCTTCAAATACATAGCAAATAAAACTAAAACAAGAGGCAATATAGGCCCATTGCTGAACGAAGTGGGTACCCTGGAGACAGAGGATATAAAGAAGGCAGAGGTGCTGAATGCCTTCTTTGCCTCTGTCTTTACTCCTGCAGACTCTCCCCGAGGGCCCCGGATTTCTATAGCCCCAGAAGGAGTCAGGACAAAGGAGGAGTTTGCTTTGGTAGATGAGGATTGGGTTAGGGATCAGCTATGCAAACTGGACATCTGTAAATCGATGGGTCCGGATGGAATGCACCCACGGGTGCTGAGGGAGCTGGCGGAGGTCATTGCTAGGCCACTTTCCATCATCTTTGGTAAGTCGTGGGAAATGGGCGAGGTGCCTGAGGATTGGCGGATGGCAAAGGTCACACCAATCTATAAGAAGGGCAAGAAGGAGGACCCGGGTAATTATAGACCGGTCAGCCTTACCTCCATCCCTGGAAAGATGATGGAACAACTTATTCTTGACTCCATCACTAGGCATATCAAGGATGAGGGGGTCATTAAGAACAGCCAACATGGTTTTATGAGGGGGAAGTCATGTATGACCAACCTTATAGCCTTCTATGAGGAAGTGACTAGGTGGAGGGATGATGGTAGAGCGGTAGATGTAGTTTTTCTTGATTTCAGTAAGGCATTTGATACTGTCTCCCACAGCATCCTCATAGATAAGCTAAGGAAGTGTGGGCTTGACGATCAAGTAGTGAGGTGGATCGAGAACTGGTTGAAAGGAAGAAGGCAGAGAGTTGTGGTCAATGGCGCAGAATCTAGCTGGAGGTCTGTGACTAGTGGAGTTCCTCAGGGGTCGGTGCTGGGACCGGTGCTGTTTAATATTTTCATCAATGACCTGGATGAGGGAACTGAGTGCACCCTCAGCAAGTTTGCTGATGACACAAAACTGGGAGGAGTGGCTGACACACCAGAGGACTGTGCTGCCATTCAGCGAGACCTGGACAGGCTGGAGAGTTGGGCGGGGAGAAACTTGATGAAATTTAACAAGGGCAAGTGTAGAGTCTTGCATCTGGGGAAGAACAACCCCATGTACCAGTACAGGTTGGGGGTTGACCTGCTGGAAAGTAGTGAAGGGGAAAGGGACCTGGGGGTCCTGGTGGATAGGAGGATGACCATGAGCCAGCAATGTGCTCTTGTGGCCAAGAAGGCAAATGGCATCTTAGGGTGCATTAGAAAGGGAGTGGTTAGTAGGTCAAGAGAGGTTCTCCTCCCCCTCTACTCAGCCTTGGTGAGGCCGCATCTGGAATATTGCGTCCAGTTCTGGGCCCCTCTGTTCAAGAAGGACAGGGAATTGCTTGAAGGAGTCCAGCGCAGAGCCACAAAGATGATTAAGGGAGTGGAACATCTCCCTTATGAGGAGAGGCTGAGGGAGCTGGGTCTCTTTAGCTTGCAAAAGAGGAGACTGAGGGGTGACCTCATCAATGTTTACAAATATGTGAAGGGTAGGTGTCAGGATGATGGAGCTAGGCTTTTTTCAGTGATATCCAGTGATAGGACAAGGGGCAATGGGTGTAAACTGGAACATAGGAAGTTCCACGTTAACATCAGGAAGAACTTCTTTACTGTAAGAGTGACAGAGCACTGGAACAGGTTGCCCAGGGGGGTTGTGGAGTCTCCTACACTGGAGATATTCAAGGCCCGCCTGGACAAGTTCCTGTGTGATGTACTGTAGGTTACCCTGCTCTTGCAGGGGGGTTGGACTAGATGATCTTTTTAGGTCCCTTCCAACCCTTGGGATTCTGTGATTCTGTGATTCTGTGGCACAGTTTAAAGCTCACTGTGTGCTAAACATGATCAGCAGGAGCTTTTTTGCAAGGCTCTTCTGCTGTTTTTGCACAGTCTAAACATTCCTGCTATACTCTCTCTGTAGCTGCTCAGCAGAGAGCGGGCACAGAGATGGTGGATTCAGTTGGTCATTCAGGCAGGAAAGGGAGGAGTGACAGCAATGTGTGTTGCAGAGTTGCAAAGCTCGCTGTGCGCTGATGATGATCAGTGGGAACTTTCAGGACTGTCTCTTCTGCTGTTTCAGCAGAGTGCAAACGTATGGGCTTTCAGGTAGGAAAGTGAGAGGTGACAGCAATATGTGTTTCAGAGTTGTGAATCTCAATGTGTGCTGAAGATGCCCAGCAGTAGTTTCCATGCTGGCCCTTCGGCTGTGAAATTAGAATCCAAGCGCTCGTCCTCCCCTGTCACAACTGCTCTCGAAGCGAGAGAGCGCACCAGAAACGTTGGCTTGAAATGCACTTTTAGGTGATAAAGTGAGGAGTGACAGCAATGTGTGTTTCAGAGTTGCAAAGCTCACTGTGCGCTGAAGATGATCTGCAAGGACTTTCCCTCCCTGCCCTTCGGAACTGGGAGCGGATTCCAAGCGCTCGTGCTCACCTGCCTCTGCTGCACTGGAAACGAGAGTGGAGACCAGAAACGCTGGATTCAAATGCACTTTTAGGAGCTACAATGAGGAGTGACAACAGTGTGTGTGTCAAAGTTGTAAAGCTCAGTGTGTTGAAGAAGCACAAGAGCAGCCTTCAGGCCTGTCTCTTCCACTGCCTTACAGATTGCAGACATTCCTGCTCACTCTGCTGCTCAGCAGAGTGCTGGCAACGGAGTTCTTGGATTGAAATGGTCTTTTAGGAGAAAGAGTGAAGAGTGACAGCAATGTTTGTGTCACAGTTTAAAGCTCACTGTGTGCTAAACATGATCAGGAGGAGCTTTTTTGCAAGGCTCTTCTGCTGTTTTAGCCCAGTCTAAACATTCCTGCTCTACTCTCTCTGTTGCTGCTCAGCAGAGAGTGGGCACAGAGATGTTGGAATCAATAGGTCTTCCAGGCAGGAAAAGGAGGAGTTACAGCAATGTGTTTTGCAGAGTTGCAAAGCTCACTGTGTGCTGAAGATGCCCTGCAGGCGTTTCCCTGCTGGCCCTTCGTCTGTGGGATTAGAGTCCAAGCGCTGCTCCTCCCCTGTCACAACTCCTCTCGAAACGAGAGAGCGCACAAGAAACTTTGGATTCAAATGCACTTTTAGGAGATAAAGTGAGGAGTGACAGCAATGTTTGTGTCACAGTTTAAAGCTCACTGTGTGCAAAACATGATCAAGCAGGAGATTTTTTTCAAGGCTCTTCTGCTGTTTTAGGCAGGTCTAAAAATTCCTGCTCTACTCTCTCTGTTGCTGCTCAGCAGAGAGCGGGCACAGAGATGGTGGATTCAGCTGGTCTTTCAGGCAAAAAGGGAGGAGTGACAGCAATGTGTGTTGCAGTGTTGCAAAGCTCGCTGTGCGCTGAAGATGATCAGTGGGAACTTTCTGGACTGTCTCTTCTGCTCTTTTAGCATTGGCTAAAGGTTCCTGCTCTACTCTGCTTCTGCCCAGCAGAGAAAGGGCACAGAGATTTTGGATTCAATTGGACTTTGAGGTAGGAAAGTGCGGAGCGAGAGCAATATATGTGTCACAGTTGCAAAGCTGACTGCGTGCTGAAGATGCCCTGCCGGAGCTTTCACTCCGGGCTCTTCGGCTGTGGGAGCAGAGGCCAAGAGATCGTGTTCACCTGTCACTGCTGCTGTTCAAAAGAGAGAGGGCGGGAGAGACCATGGATTCAAACGGATTATTAGGAGATGAAGTGAGGAGTGACAGCAATGTGTGTTTCAGAGTTGCAAAGCTCACTGTGCGCTGAAGATGATCTGCAAGGACTTTCCCTCCCTGCCCTTCGGAACTGGGAGCGGATTCCAAGCGCTCGTGCTCACCTTCCTCTGCTGCTCTTGAAACGAGAGTGGAGACCAGAAACGCTGGATTCAAATGCACTTTTAGGAGCTACAATGAGGAGTGACAACAGTGTGTGTGTCACAGTTGTAAAGCTCAGTGTGTTGAAGAAGCACAAGAGCAGCCTTCAGGCCTGTCTCTTCCACTGCCTTACAGATTGCAGACATTCCTGCTCACTCTGCTGCTCAGCAGAGTGCTGGCAACGGAGTTCTTGGATTGAAATGGTCTTTTAGGAGAAAGAGTGAAGAGTGACAGCAATGTTTGTGTCACAGTTTAAAGCTCACTGTGTGCTAAACATGATCAGGAGGAGCTTTTTTGCAAGGCTCTTCTGCTGTTTTAGCCCAGTCTAAACATTCCTTCTCTCCGTTGCTGCTCAGCAGAGAGTGGGCACAGAGATGTTGGAATCAATTGGTCTTCCAGGCAGGAAAAGGAGTTACAGCAATGTGTGTTGCAGAATTGCAAAGCTCACTTTGTGCTGAAGATGCCCTGCAGGAGTTTCCCTGCTGGCCCTTCGTCTGTGGGATTAGAGTCCAAGCGCTGCTCCTCCCCTGTCACAACTCCTCTCGAAACGTGAGAGCGCACCAGAAACTTTGGATTCAAATGCACTTTTAGGAGATAAAGTGAGGAGTGACAGCAATGTTTGTGTCACAGTTTAAAGCTCACTGTGTGCAAAACATGATCAAGCAGGAGATTTTTTGCAAGGCTCTTCTGCTGTTTTAGCCCAGGCTAAACATTCCTGCTCTACTCTCTCTGTTGCTGCTCAGCAGAGAGCGGGCACAGAGGTGTTGGAATCAATTGGTCTTTCAGGCAGGAAAAGAAGAGACAGCAATGTGTGTTGCAGAGTTGCAAAGCTCACTGTGTGCTGAAGATGATCAGTGGGAACTTTCTGGACTGTCTCTTCTGCTGTTTCAGCAGAGTCCAAACGTAAGTGCTATATTCTGCTACTGCTCACAAAGAGCAAGCACAGGAGATGTATTATTCAGTTGGACTTTCAGGTAGGAAAGTGAGAGGTGACAGCAATATGTGTTTCAGAGTTGTGAATCTCAATGTGTGCTGAAGATGCCCAGCAGTAGTTTCCATACTGGCCCTTCGGCTGTGAAATTAGAATCCAAGCGCTCGTCCTCCCCTGTCACAACTGCTCTCGAAGCGAGAGAGCGCACCAGAAACGTTGGCTTGAAATGCACTTTTAGGAGATAAAGTGAGGAGTGACAGCAATGTGTGTTTCAGAGTTGCAAAGCTCACTGTGCGCTGAAGATAATCTGCAAGGACTTTCCCTCCCTGCCCTTCGGAACTGGGAGCGGATTCCAAGCGCTCGTGCTCACCTGCCTCTGCTGCACTGGAAACGAGAGTGGAGACCAGAAACGCTGGATTCAAATGCACTTTTAGGAGCTACAATGAGGAGTGACAACAGTGTGTGTGTCAAAGTTGTAAAGCTCAGTGTGTTGAAGAAGCACAAGAGCAGCCTTCAGGCCTGTCTCTTCCACTGCCTTACAGATTGCAGACATTCCTGCTCACTCTGCTGCTCAGCAGAGTGCTGGCAACGGAGTTCTCGGATTGAAATGGTCTTTTAGGAGAAAGAGTGAAGAGTGACAGCAATGTTTGTGTCACAGTTTAAAGCTCACTGTGTGCTAAACATGATCAGGAGGAGCTTTTTTGCAAGGCTCTTCTGCTGTTTTAGCCCAGTCTAAACATTCCTGCTCTACTCTCTCTGTTGCTGCTCAGCAGAGAGTGGGCACAGAGATGTTGGAATCAATAGGTCTTCCAGGCAGGAGAAGGAGGAGTTACAGCAATGTGTTTTGCAGAGTTGCAAAGCTCACTGTGCGCTGAAGATGCCCTGCAGGAGTTTCCCTGCTGGCCCTTCGTCTGTGGGATTAGAGTCCAAGCGCTGCTCCTCCCCTGTCACAACTCCTCTCCAAACGAGAGTGCGTACCAGAAACTTTGGATTCAAATGCACTTTTAGGAGATAAAGTGAGGAGTGACAGCAATGTTTGTGTCACAGTTTAAAGCTCACTGTGTGCAAAACATGATCAAGCAGGAGATTTTTTTCAAGGCTCTTCTGCTGTTTTAGGCAGGTCTAAAAATTCCTGCTCTACTCTCTCTGTTGCTGCTCAGCAGAGAGCGGGCACAGAGATGGTGGATTCAGCTGGTCTTTCAGGCAAAAAGGGAGGAGTGACAGCAATGTGTGTTGCAGAGTTGCAAAGCTCGCTGTGCGCTGAAGATGATCAGTGGGAACTTTCTGGACTGTCTCTTCTGCTCTTTTAGCATTGGCTAAAGGTTCCTGCTCTACTCTGCTTCTGCCCAGCAGAGAAAGGGCACAGAGATTTTGGATTCAATTGGACTTTGAGGTAGGAAAGTGCGGAGCGAGAGCAATATATGTGTCACAGTTGCAAAGCTGACTGCGTGCTGAAGATGCCCTGCCGGAGCTTTCACTCCGGGCTCTTCGGCTGTGGGAGCAGAGGCCAAGAGATCGTGTTCACCTGTCACTGCTGCTGTTCAAACGAGAGAGGGCGGGAGAGACCATGGATTCAAACGGATTATTAGGAGATGAAGTGAGGAGTGACAGCAATGTGTGTTTCAGAGTTGCAAAGCTCACTGTGCGCTGAAGATGATCTGCAAGGACTTTCCCTCCCTGCCCTTCGGAACTGGGAGCGGATTCCAAGCGCTCGTGCTCACCTACCTCTGCTGCTCTTGAAACGAGAGTGGAGACCAGAAACGCTGGATTCAAATGTGTTGGAGTCGCGGGAGACAAGCCTCATGCTCTCATGGTCAGCAAGCCTCGTTTATTTAGCTAGACACATCCACTTTTATAGCTTGCAGGGTTAGTTACATTGTCTGATAAGATACAGCAAAATCATTGGTCAGCCTGTGTCGATGCAGGGGTCTCCAGGTAACTGTGACCACTTCTTGTTTCAACATGTCTCGACATGTCCCAACTTGCCCAAGCAAGACCATTGTGCTATTCCAGCAAGATACCCTTGCTCTTATCTCAGCAAGATGCATATCCTGTTTCTTAAGCAAATCAGGGTAAACATTAACCACGAGATTGCTGTGCCCTGGGGGCCTACATTTCCACCAGCTGCACGGTATCATGCCCTTTGTTACTTAGCCATTCAGTTGTTAAGCTCTCTACACTTCCCCTGTTTTCTTTAACAGCAAGCATAGCCATTTTATGATTAAAAGCGTTCGATATCATTTTTTGTAAACACTGCATAATACACGGCAAAAGCAATACTGCTAATAATATTACAACCACCACCAAAACAATTTTTTCTATTAGGGTAACAAGCCAGGCCTATTTGAGGAAACATTTACTGTGTTATGTGGAAGCCCAAAAGGGTCCTTCCAAGAGTCAAAGTGAAAACAATATTGTGCAGGCGCAGAACCAAGCAGGTGAAAATCTTGGATTTCTGAGACATTTTTTCTTATATTGAGCTGAAAGGTAAAATTGGCTGGGACGCCTATCAAACAGGTTCTAAAGGGGTCAGAAGCTTTAGCAAGAGCAAGGCATAAACTACTTTGGTTAACTTTTTCAGCCCAAGTGACCCACATGTTTTTTCGTTCCTCTATTTTGTTTAGAGTGTCCCAAGCTCCTGTGTTGAGGCCGGAAACGGCGACAAGCACGATCCCAATCTTCAGGTTTAACTTGCCACAAAAGCGGAATACCCACATCTTTACCGCACTTAATCTCTAGAGGCACTGTGGCTAGTGTGGTTTGAATCTGGGAGAGAATCTCCTGAACCCGATATTTCAAATATCGTTGTTCCAGATCTTCCCGATTCTCGACTAATAGATACGTTAAGGGTAGATTTATGGGAGGAGTTATACCTGCCTCCGCCAGCAGTGCTCTATAAGGATTGTAATTATGATGGGGATTCCAGGTACAGTTTACACAAGCACCATGTGCCTGTAATTGGCTTTGGGACACCCAAACCTTTTGGTGACAATTTCCACACTTAATTTTGATCCAAGCCCTATGATAATCTTGTAAACACGCTAAACAATAACGAGTAGGAGACAAAATCCGATCAAATGTTCTCATAAGTTCCCAAAACAAATGGAGTTCTGCCTCTTCTTGAGTCGAATAGGAAAAGCGAATCCCAAAATGTCTTTCAAGTGGTTCCAGCAACGGACGAAGGATCAGCTGCAGACGATGACGACGACGGAGTTCTGGGCTGTCCATTCGATTGAGCAGCTCGAGTCCAGCGAGCAGGGATCCACTTGGGTCCAAACACCAGGGGCCTGACAGTCGCGACGAATGTGGCCTAATTTTCCGCATCGAAAACACTTCATTCGGGTGGCTGGAGCTGCTGGGCGAGTCTGCGCAACTGCCGCCTGAAGAGGTGCAAGGGCTGCCAAAACTTGGCTTTGAACTTTAGACTGGGCGTTAAGGCCTTCACCAATTTTGTTAAGGGCTTCCACTACAAAAATTTGACTGCTTAAGGGGAGAGTATTTGCTTTATCTAAGAGGTCTTGAATTACCCAGTTGCCAGGAGCAGTAGCGATAAGGGAGCGTGTGACTTGATTACCATTTTGTATAACACACTGCTTTAGGAGTGCGTCCTGCATGTGCTCCGCAACACCAGCTTTAGAAAGGGCTTGCATCAATTTGTCAATGAATGACCCAAGGGGTTCCTCTCGGCCTTGTTTAATGTTCATATACATAGGGGGCCCCCCCGGCTCCCGAATTTTGTCCATTGCCCTTTTTGCCACCCGCATGACCTCTCTTAATTTTTCTACTCCTATACCAGCCTGGGCATCTGTTCGAGTATAATCACCGTTTCCTAGTAATTCATTCATTGTAATTCCAAAAAGGGGGTCTCCTTGGGCACGAGGTAATGCTACTGAAGCAGCCGCTTCCTCCCCCCATCTTGCATCAAATGTAAGTTTCTGATGAGGGGTATAAATTAAACGAGCGATACCCTTGATGTCTACAGGCAGGAGAATCATTGAATTAAATAAGTAATCAAGCATCTGCTTGGCCGGTTCACTAGTAACCCCGAATTGAGAGACTGTAGCTCGGAGTTGTGCCAATATTTTCCAATCCATTTGAGTGATATCTACCCTATGACCGCCGCCTGGTCGAGGGTGGAAAATAACAGGAAAGGCCATAGAAGTAGCAACATGGTCTTGTGCCGCGTCGGCAAGGACCCTGTCTCCGTTTTCGACTCCGTGGCGTGCCAGAGCAGCCCAAACTTCCCGTCTCTGACTTGCCATAGCCTCCGCGAGGTCCGAAAGGGCTCCGGGGAACGGCTCCGTGGCATTAGGAGACAAAGGAAGGGAGTTTGGAGGAGACTCAGATGGTCCGTTTTCCATAATAGAGGCAGACGGGGGAGAGGGAAGAGGGGGAGGAGGAGGGGGGGGGGGGGTATCCGAGGGGGGAGGGGGGGGGGGGGGGTATCTCGACTGTCGAAACGGTCGGCGGATTAGGGGCAGAAGGATCATAGTGACGATTTTGATTTTGTGCCAGACGGGCACTTTCGGCCGCACGTTTCTCTGCCTGTACCATCAAGAGTTCGTTATGTATCAAGCGCCATAATTTGGATAATTTTTTAGCAATTTTATCATCGTCTATCGTAAGGTCCCATAATTTATCGCCGTAGCGGCGCCATTCCGATAATTGGTGAATAGAGTGGGGGTCACTAAAAATACCGAGGGACCGAGCATGGGAAAGAAGGGCAGGGAGGTCCTTATCAAAATCTAAGCCTTTTACCCCCCGACGACGGAGGAAGGCAGTAAAAAGATCATACGCCGCTTGCCTGTCCATATTTACCGGATCCGTTGCACCCTCCAGGCGTCGGCAGCGCGTAGCAGCAGAGCCTGCCGATGCAGCACTCTGGGCCAAAGCAGGAGACGAGCAGCCCACCGATGTAGCACTCCCGTTCTGCAGAAGCCGTCTTTAAATCGAGACCTGCACCCAACGCAACTCCTTCAGGCAAAGGGAAGTGTCCCTGTTCGGGCGCCAGTTGTTGGAGTCGCGGGAGACAAGCCTCAAGCTCTCATGGTCAGCAAGTCTCGTTTATTTAGCAAGATGTTGTTGGAGTCGCGGGAGACAAGCCTCATGCTCTCATGGTCAGCAAGCCTCGTTTATTTAGCTAGACACATCCACTTTTATAGCTTGCAGGGTTAGTTACATTGTCTGATAAGATACAGCAAAATCATTGGTCAGCCTGTGTCGATGCAGGCGTCTCCAGGTAACTGTGACCACTTCTTGTTTCAACATGTCTCGACATGTCCCAACTTGCCCAAGCAAGACCATTGTGCTATTCCAGAAAGATACCCTTGCTCTTATCTCAGCAAGATGCATATCCTGTTTCTTAAGCAAATCAGGGTAAACATTAACCACGAGATTGCTGTGCCCTGGGGGCCTACATTTCCACCAGCTGCACGGTATCATGCCCTTTGTTACTTAGCCATTCAGTTGTTAAGCTCTCTACACAAATGCACTTTTAGGAGCTACAATGAGGAGTGACAACAGTGTGTGTGTCAAAGTTGTAAAGCTCAGTGTGTGGAAGAAGCACAAGAGCAGCCTTCAGCCTGTCTCTTCCACTGCCTTACAGATTGCAGACATTCCTGCTCACTTTGCTGCTCAGCAGAGTGCTGGCAACGGAGTTCTGGGATTGAAATGGTCTTTTAGGAGAAAGAGTGAAGAGTGACAGCAATGTTTGTGTCACAGTTTAAAGCTCACTGTGTGCTAAACATGATCAGGAGGAGCTTTTTTGCAAGGCTCTTCTGCTGTTTTAGCCCAGTCTAAACATTCCTTCTCTCTGTTGCTGCTCAGCAGAGAGTGGGCACAGAGATGTTGGAATCAATTGGTCTTCCAGGCAGGAAAAGAAGTTAAAGCAATGTGTGTTGCAGAATTGCAAAGCTCACTGTGTGCTGAAGATGCCCTGCAGGAGTTTCCCTGCTGGCCCTTCGTCTGTGGGATTAGAGTCCAAGCGCTGCTCCTCCCCTGTCACAACTCCTCTCGAAACGTGAGAGCGCACCAGAAACTTGTTGTGAATTTGAATGCAAAGTTTATGGTGCGCTCTCTCGTTTCGAGAGCAGATGTCGCAGGGGAGGACGAGCGTTTGGACTCTAATTTCACAGACGAATTGCCAGCATGGAAACTCCTGCAGGGCATCTTCAGCACCCAGTGAGCTTCGCAACTCTGAAACACATATTGCTGTCACCTCTCACTTTCCTACCTGAAAGTCCAATTGAATAATACATCTCCTGTGCTTGCTCTTTGTGAGCAGTAGCAGAATATAGCACTTACGTTTGGACTCTGAAGAAACAGCAGAAGAGACAGTCCAGAAAGTTCCCACTGATCATCTTCAGCGAACAGCGAGCTTTGCAACTCTGCAACACACATTGCTGTCACTTCTTTTCCTGCCTGAAAGACCAATTGATTCCAACATCTCTGTGCCCGCTCTCTGCTGAGCAGCAACAGAGAGAGTAGAGCAGGAATGTTTAGCCTGGGCTAAAACAGCAGAAGAGCCTTGCAAAAAATCTCCTGCTTGATCATGTTTTGCACACAGTGAGCTTTAAACTGTGACACAAACATTGATGTCACTCCTCACTTTATCTCCTAAAAGTGCATTTGAATCCAAAGTTTCTGGTGCGCTCTCACGTTTCGAGAGGAGTTGTGACAGGGGAGGAGCAGCGCTTGGACTCTAATCCCACAGACGAAGGGCCAGCAGGGAAACTCCTGCAGGGCATCTTCAGCACACAGTGAGCTTTGCAATTCTGCAACACACATTGCTGTAACTCCTTTTCCTGCATGGAAGACCAATTGATTCCAACATCTCAGTGCCCACTCTCTGCTGAGCAGCAACAGAGAGAGTAGAGCAGGAATGTTTAGACTGGGCTAAAACAGCAGAAGAGCCTTGCAAAAAAGCTCCTCCTGATCATGTTTAGCACACAGTGAGCTTTAAACTGTGACACAAACATTGCTGTCACTCTTCACTCTTTCTCCTAAAACACCATTTCAATCCAAGAACTCCGTTGCCAGCACTCTGCTGAGCAGCAGAGTGAGCAGGAATGTCTGCAATCTGTAAGGCAGTGGAAGAGACAGGCCTGAAGGCTGCTCTTGTGCTTCTTCAACACACTGAGCTTTACAACTTTGACACACACACTGTTGTCACTCCTCATTGTAGCTCCTAAAAGTGCATTTGAATCCAGCGTTTCAGGTCTCCACTCTCGTTTCAAGAGCAGCAGAGGCAGGTGAGCACGAGCGCTTGGAATCCGCTCCCAGTTCCGAAGGGCAGGGAGGGAAAGTCCTTGCAGATCATCTTCAGCGCACAGTGAGCTTTGCAACTCTGAAACACACATTGCTGTCACTCCTCACTTCATCTCCTAATAATCCGTTTGAATCCATGGTCTCTCCCGCCCTCTCTCGTTTGAACAGCAGCAGTGACAGGTGAACACGATCTCTTGGCCTCTGCTCCCACAGCCGAAGAGCCCGGAGTGAAAGCTCCGGCAGGGCATCTTCAGCACGCAGTCAGCTTTGCAACTGTGACACATATATTGCTCTCGCTCCGCACTTTCCTACCTCAAAGTCCAATTGAATCCAAAATCTCTGTGCCCTTTCTCTGCTGGGCAGAAGCAGAGAGAGTAGAGCAGGAACCTTTAGACAATGCTAAAAGAGCAGAAGAGACAGTCCAGAAAGTTCCCACTGATCATCTTCAGCGCACAGCGAGCTTTGCAACTCTGCAACACACATTGCTGTCACTCCTCCCTTTTTGCCTGAAAGACCAGCTGAATCCACCATCTCTGTGCCCGCTCTCTGCTGAGCAGCAACAGAGAGAGTAGAGCAGGAATTTTTAGACCTGCCTAAAACAGCAGAAGAGCCTTGAAAAAAATCTCCTGCTTGATCATGTTTTGCACACAGTGAGCTTTAAACTGTGACACAAACATTGCTGTCACTCCTCACTTTATCTCCTAAAAGTGCATTTGAATCCAAAGTTTCTGGTGCGCTCTCACGTTTCGAGAGGAGTTGTGACAGGGGAGGAGCAGCGCTTGGACTCTAATCCCACAGACGAAGGGCCAGCAGGGAAACTCCTGCAGGGCATCTTCAGCACACAGTGAGCTTTGCAATTCTGCAACACACATTGCTGTAACTCCTTTTCCTGCATGGAAGACCAATTGATTCCCACATCTCTGTGCCCACTCTCTGCTGAGCAGCAACAGAGAGAGTAGAGCAGGAATGTTTAGACTGGGCTAAAACAGCAGAAGAGCCTGGCAAAAAAGCTCCTCCTGATCATGTTTAGCACACAGTGAGCTTTAAACTGTGACACAAACATTGCTGTCACTCTTCACTCTTTCTCCTAAAAGACCATTTCAATCCCAGAACTCCGTTGCCAGCACTCTGCTGAGCAGCAGAGTGAGCAGGGATGTCTGCAATCTGTAAGGCAGTGGAAGAGACAGGCCTGAAGGCTGCTCTTGTGCTTCTTCAACACACTGAGCTTTACAACTGTGACACACACACTGTTGTCACTCCTCATTGTAGCTCCTAAAAGTGCATTTGAATCCAGCGTTTCTGGTCTCCACTCTCGTTTCCAGTGCAGCAGAGGCAGGTGAGCACGAGCGCTTGGAATCCGCTCCCAGTTCCGAAGGGCAGGGAGGGAAAGTCCTTGCAGATCATCTTCAGCGCACAGTGAGCTTTGCAACTCTGAAACACACATTGCTGTCACTCCTCACTTTATCTCCTAAAAGTGCATTTCAAGCCAACGTTTCTGGTGCGCTCTCTCGCTTCGAGAGCAGTTGTGACAGGGGAGGACGAGCGCTTGGATTCTAATTTCACAGCCGAAGGGCCAGCATGGAAACTACTGCTGGGCATCTTCAGCACACATTGAGATTCGCAACTCTGAAACACATATTGCTGTCACCTCTCACTTTCCTACCTGAAAGTCCAATTGAATAATACATCTCCTGTGCTTGCTCTTTGTGAGCAGTAGCAGAATATAGCACTTACGTTTGGACTCTGCTGAAACAGCAGAAGAGACAGTCCAGAAAGTTCCCACTGATCATCTTCAGCACACAGTGAGCTTTGCAACTCTGCAACACACATTGCTGTCTCTTCTTTTCCTGCCTGAAAGACCAATTGATTCCAACACCTCTGTGCCCGCTCTCTGCTGAGCAGCAACAGAGAGAGTAGAGCAGGAATGTTTAGCCTGGGCTAAAACAGCAGAAGAGCCTTGCAAAAAATCTCCTGCTTGATCATGTTTTGCACACAGTGAGCTTTAAACTGTGACACAAACATTGCTGTCACTCCTCACTTTATCTCCTAAAAGTGCATTTGAATCCAAAGTTTCTTGTGCGCACTCACGTTTCGAGAGGAGTTGTGACAGGGGAGGAGCAGCGCTTGGACTCTAATCCCACAGACGAAGGGCCAGCAGGGAAACTCCTGCTGGGCATCTTCAGCACACAGTGAGCTTTGCAATTCTGCAACACACATTGCTGTAACTCCTTTTCCTGCCTGGAAGACCAATTGATTCCAACATCTCTGTGCCCACTCTCTGCTGAGCAGCAAAAGAGAGAGTAGAGCAGGAATGTTTAGACTGGGCTAAAACAGCAGAAGAGCCTTGCAAAAAAGCTCCTCCTGATCATGTTTAGCACACAGTGAGCTTTAAACTGTGACACAAACATTGCTGTCACTCTTCACTCTTTCTCCTAAAAGACCATTTCAATCCAAGAACTCCGTTGCCAGCACTCTGCTGAGCAGCAGAGTGAGCAGGAATGTCTGCAATCTGTAAGGCAGTGGAAGAGACAGGCCTGAAGGCTGCTCTTGTGCTTCTTCAACACACTGAGCTTTACAACTGTGACACACACACTGTTGTCACTCCTCATTGTAGCTCCTAAAAGTGCATTTGAATCCAGCGTTTCTGGTCTCCACTCTCGTTTCAAGAGCAGCAGAGGAAGGTGAGCACGAGCGCTTGGAATCCGCTCCCAGTTCCGAAGGGCAGGGAGGGAAAGTCCTTGCAGATCATCTTCAGCGCACAGTGAGCTTTGCAACTCTGAAACACACATTGCTGTCACTCCTCACTTCATCTCCTAATAATCCGTTTGAATCCATGGTCTCTCCCGCCCTCTCTCGTTTGAACAGCAGCAGTGACAGGTGAACACGATCTCTTGGCCTCTGCTCCCACAGCCGAAGAGCCCGGAGTGAAAGCTCCGGCAGGGCATCTTCAGCACGCAGTCAGTTTTGCAACTGTGACACATATATTGCTCTCGCTCCGCACTTTCCTACCTCAAAGTCCAATTGAATCCAAAATCTCTGTGCCCTTTCTCTGCTGGGCAGAAGCAGAGAGAGTAGAGCAGGAACCTTTAGCCAATGCTAAAAGAGCAGAAGAGACAGTCCAGAAAGTTCCCACTGATCATCTTAAGCGCACAGCGAGCTTTGCAACTCTGCAACACACATTGCTGTCACTCCTCCCTTTTTGCCTGAAAGACCAGCTGAATCCACCATCTCTGTGCCCGCTCTCTGCTGAGCAGCAACAGAGAGAGTAGAGCAGGAATTTTTAGACCTGCCTAAAACAGCAGAAGAGCCTTGAAAAAAATCTCCGGCTTGATCATGTTTTGCACACAGTGAGCTTTAAACTGTGACACAAACATTGCTGTCACTCCTCACTTTATCTCCTAAAAGTGCATTTGAATCCAAAGTTTCTGGTGCGCTCTCTCGTTTCGAGAGGAGTTGTGACAGGGGAGGAGCAGCGCTTGGACTCTAATCCCACAGACGAAGGGCCAGCAGGGAAACTCCTGCAGGGCATCTTCAGCACACAGTGAGCTTTGCAATTCTGCAACACACATTGCTGTCACTCCTCCTTTTCTTGCCTGAAAGACCAATTGATTCCAACATCTCTGTGCCCACTCTCTGCTGAGCAGCAACAGAGAGAGTAGAGCAGGAATGTTTAGACTGGGCTAAAACAGCAGAAGAGCCTTGCAAAAAAGCTCCTCCTGATCATGTTTAGCACACAGTGAGCTTTAAACTGTGACACAAACATTGCTGTCACTCTTCACTCTTTCTCCTAAAAGACCATTTCAATCCCAGAACTCCATTGCCAGCACTCTGCTGAGCAGCAGAGTGAGCAGGGATGTCTGCAATCTGTAAGGCAGTGGAAGAGACAGGCCTGAAGGCTGCTCTTGTGCTTCTTCAACACACTGAGCTTTACAACTGTGACACACACACTGTTGTCACTCCTCATTGTAGCTCCTAAAAGTGCATTTGAATCCAGCGTTTCTGGTCTCCACTCTCGTTTCCAGTGCAGCAGAGGCAGGTGAGCACGAGCGCTTGGAATCCGCTCCCAGTTCCGAAGGGCAGGGAGGGAAAGTCCTTGCAGATCATCTTCAGCGCACAGTGAGCTTTGCAACTCTGAAACACACATTGCTGTCACTCCTCACTTTATCTCCTAAAAGTGCATTTCAAGCCAACGTTTCTGGTGCGCTCTCTCGCTTCGAGAGCAGTTGTGACAGGGGAGGACGAGCGCTTGGATTCTAATTTCACAGCCGAAGGGCCAGCATGGAAACTACTGCTGGGCATCTTCAGCACACATTGAGATTCACAACTCTGAAACACATATTGCTGTCACCTCTCACTTTCCTACCTGAAAGTCCAATTGAATAATACATCTCCTGTGCTTGCTCTTTGTGAGCAGTAGCAGAATATAGCACTTACGTTTGGACTCTGCTGAAACAGCAGAAGAGACAGTCCAGAAAGTTCCCACTGATCATCTTCAGCACACAGTGAGCTTTGCAACTCTGCAACACACATTGCTGTCTCTTCTTTTCCTGCCTGAAAGACCAATTGATTCCAACACCTCTGTGCCCGCTCTCTGCTGAGCAGCAACAGAGAGAGTAGAGCAGGAATTTTTAGACCTGCCTAAAACAGCAGAAGAGCCTTGAAAAAAATCTCCTGCTTGATCATGTTTTGCACACAGTGAGCTTTAAACTGTGACACAAACATTGCTGTCACTCCTCACTTTATCTCCTAAAAGTGCATTTGAATCCAAAGTTTCTGGTGCGCTCTCACGTTTCGAGAGGAGTTGTGACAGGGGAGGAGCAGCGCTTGGACTCTAATCCCACAGACGAAGGGCCAGCAGGGAAACTCCTGCAGGGCATCTTCAGCACACAGTGAGCTTTGCAACTCTGCAAAACACATTGCTGTAACTCCTCCTTCTCCTGCCTGGAAGACCAATTGATTCCAACATCTCTGTGCCCACTCTCTGCTGAGCAGCAACAGAGAGAAGGAATGTTTAGACTGGGCTAAAACAGCAGAAGAGCCTAGCAAAAAAGCTCCTCCTGATCATGTTTAGCACACAGTGAGCTTTAAACTGTGACACAAACATTGCTGTCACTCTTCACTCTTTCTCCTAAAAGACCATTTCAATCCAAGAACTCCATTGCCAGCACTCTGCTGAGCAGCAGAGTGAGCAGGGATGTCTGCAATCTGTAAGGCAGTGGAAGAGACAGGCTGAAGGCTGCTCTTGTGCTTCTTCAACACACTGAGCTTTACAACTTTGACACACACACTGTTGTCACTCCTCATTGTAGCTCCTAAAAGTGCATTTGAATCCAGCGTTTCTGGTCTCCACTCTCGTTTCCAGTGCAGCAGAGGCAGGTGAGCACGAGCGCTTGGTATCCGCTCCCAGTTCCGAAGGGCAGGGAGGGAAAGTCCTTGCAGATCATCTTCAGCGCACAGTGAGCTTTGCAACTCTGAAACACACATTGCTGTCACTCCTCACTTTATCTCCTAAAAGTGCATTTCAAGCCAACGTTTCTGGTGCGCTCTCTCGCTTCGAGAGCAGTTGTGACAGGGGAGGACGAGCGCTTGGATTCTAATTTCACAGCCGAAGGGCCAGCATGGAAACTACTGCTGGGCATCTTCAGCACACATTGAGATTCGCAACTCTGAAACACATATTGCTGTCACCTCTCACTTTCCTACCTGAAAGTCCAATTGAATAATACATCTCCTGTGCTTGCTCTTTGTGAGCAGTAGCAGAATATAGCACTTACGTTTGGACTCTGCTGAAACAGCAGAAGAGACAGTCCAGAAAGTTCCCACTGATCATCTTCAGCACACAGTGAGCTTTGCAACTCTGCAACACACATTGCTGTCTCTTCTTTTCCTGCCTGAAAGACCAATTGATTCCAACACCTCTGTGCCCGCTCTCTGCTGAGCAGCAACAGAGAGAGTAGAGCAGGAATGTTTAGCCTGGGCTAAAACAGCAGAAGAGCCTTGCAAAAAATCTCCTGCTTGATCATGTTTTGCACACAGTGAGCTTTAAACTGTGACACAAACATTGCTGTCACTCCTCACTTTATCTCCTAAAAGTGCATTTGAATCCAAAGTTTCTGGTGCGCTCTCACGTTTCGAGAGGAGTTGTGACAGGGGAGGAGCAGCGCTTGGACTCTAATCCCACAGACGAAGGGCCAGCAGGGAAACTCCTGCAGGGCATCTTCAGCACACAGTGAGCTTTGCAACTCTGCAAAACACATTGCTGTAACTCCTCCTTCTCCTGCCTGGAAGACCAATTGATTCCAACATCTCTGTGCCCACTCTCTGCTGAGCAGCAACAGAGAGAAGGAATGTTTAGACTGGGCTAAAACAGCAGAAGAGCCTAGCAAAAAAGCTCCTCCTGATCATGTTTAGCACACAGTGAGCTTTAAACTGTGACACAAACATTGCTGTCACTCTTCACTCTTTCTCCTAAAAGACCATTTCAATCCAAGAACTCCATTGCCAGCACTCTGCTGAGCAGCAGAGTGAGCAGGGATGTCTGCAATCTGTAAGGCAGTGGAAGAGACAGGCTGAAGGCTGCTCTTGTGCTTCTTCAACACACTGAGCTTTACAACTTTGACACACACACTGTTGTCACTCCTCATTGTAGCTCCTAAAAGTGCATTTGAATCCAGCGTTTCTGGTCTCCACTCTCGTTTCCAGTGCAGCAGAGGCAGGTGAGCACGAGCGCTTGGAATCCGCTCCCAGTTCCGAAGGGCAGGGAGGGAAAGTCCTTGCAGATCATCTTCAGCGCACAGTGAGCTTTGCAACTCTGAAACACACATTGCTGTCACTCCTCACTTTATCTCCTAAAAGTGCATTTCAAGCCAACGTTTCTGGTGCGCTCTCTCGCTTCGAGAGCAGTTGTGACAGGGGAGGACGAGCGCTTGGATTCTAATTTCACAGCCGAAGGGCCAGCATGGAAACTACTGCTGGGCATCTTCAGCACACATTGAGATTCGCAACTCTGAAACACATATTGCTGTCACCTCTCACTTTCCTACCTGAAAGTCCAATTGAATAATACATCTCCTGTGCTTACTCTTTGTGAGCAGTAGCAGAATATAGCACTTAAGTTTGGACTCTGCTGAAACAGCAGAAGAGATAGTCCAGAAAGTTCCCACTGATCATCTTCAGCACACAGTGAGCTTTGCAACTCTGCAACACACATTGCTGTCACTCCTCCCTTTCCTGCCTGAAAGACCAACTGAATCCACCATCTCTGTGCCCGCTCTCTGCTGAGCAACAACAGAGAGAGCAGAGCAGGAATGTTTAGACTGGGCTAAAACAGCAGAAGAGCCTTGCAAAAAATCTCCTGCTTGATCATGTTTTGCACTCAGTGAGCTTCAAACAGTGACACAAACATTGCTGTCACTCCTCACTTTATCTCCTAAAAGTGAATTTGAATGCAAAGTTTATGGTGCGCTCTCTCGTTTCGAGAGCAGATGTCGCAGGGGAGGACGATCTTTTGACTCTAATTTCACATACGAATTGCCAGCATGGAAACTCCTGCAGGGCATCTTCAGCACCCAGTGAGCTTCGCAACTCTGAAACACATATTGCTGTCACCTCTCACTTTCCTACCTGAAAGTCCAATTGAATAATACATCTCTTGTGCTTGCTCTTTGTGAGCAGTAGCAGAATATAGCACTTACGTTTGGACTCTGAAGAAACAGCAGAAGAGACAGTCCAGAAAGTTCCCACTGATCCTCTTCAGCGAACAGCGAGCTTTGCAACTCTGCAACACACATTGCTGTCACTTCTTTTCCTGCCTGAAAGACCAATTGATTCCAACATCTCTGTGCCCCCTCTCTGCTGAGCAGCAACAGAGAGTTGAGCAGGAATGTTTAGCCTGGGCTAAAACAGCAGAAGAGCCTTGCAAAAAATCTCCTGCTTGATCATGTTTTGCACACAGTGAGCTTTAAACTGTGACACAAACATTGCTGTCACTCCTCACTTTATCTCCTAAAAGTGCATTTGAATCCAAAGTTTCTGGTGCGCTCTCACGTTTCGAGAGGAGTTGTGACAGGGGAGGAGCAGCGCTTGGACTCTAATCCCACAGACGAAGGGCCAGCAGGGAAACTCCTGCAGGGCATCTTCAGCACACAGTGAGCTTTGCAACTCTGCAAAACACATTGCTGTAACTCCTCCTTCTCCTGCCTGGAAGACCAATTGATTCCAACATCTCTGTGCCCACTCTCTGCTGAGCAGCAACAGAGAGAAGGAATGTTTAGACTGGGCTAAAACAGCAGAAGAGCCTTGCAAAAAAGCTCCTCCTGATCATGTTTAGCACACAGTGAGCTTTAAACTGTGACACAAACATTGCTGTCACTCTTCACTCTTTCTCCTAAAAGACCATTTCAATCCAAGAACTCCATTGCCAGCACTCTGCTGAGCAGCAGAGTGAGCAGGGATGTCTGCAATCTGTAAGGCAGTGGAAGAGACAGGCTGAAGGCTGCTCTTGTGCTTCTTCAACACACTGAGCTTTACAACTTTGACACACACACTGTTGTCACTCCTCATTGTAGCTCCTAAAAGTGCATTTGAATCCAGCGTTTCTGGTCTCCACTCTCGTTTCCAGTGCAGCAGAGGCAGGTGAGCACGAGCGCTTGGAATCCGCTCCCAGTTCCGAAGGGCAGGGAGGGAAAGTCCTTGCAGATCATCTTCAGCGCACAGTGAGCTTTGCAACTCTGAAACACACATTGCTGTCACTCCTCACTTTATCTCCTAAAAGTGCATTTCAAGCCAACGTTTCTGGTGCGCTCTCTCGCTTCGAGAGCAGTTGTGACAGGGGAGGACGAGCGCTTGGATTCTAATTTCACAGCCGAAGGGCCAGCATGGAAACTACTGCTGGGCATCTTCAGCACACATTGAGATTCGCAACTCTGAAACACATATTGCTGTCACCTCTCACTTTCCTACCTGAAAGTCCAATTGAATAATACATCTCCTGTGCTTGCTCTTTGTGAGCAGTAGCAGAATATAGCACTTACGTTTGGACTCTGCTGAAACAGCAGAAGAGACAGCCCAGAAAGTTCCCACTGATCATCTTAGCACACAGTGAGCTTTGCAACTCTGCAACACACATTGCTGTCTCTTCTTTTCCTGCCTGAAAGACCAGCTGAATCCACCATCTCTGTGCCCGCTCTCTGCTGAGCAGCAACAGAGAGAGTAGAGCAGGAATGTTTAGCCTGGGCTAAAACAGCAGAAGAGCCTTGCAAAAAATCTCCTGCTTGATCATGTTTTGCACACAGTGAGCTTTAAACTGTGACACAAACATTGCTGTCACTCCTCACTTTATCTCCTAAAAGTGCATTTGAATCCAAAGTTTCTGGTGCGCTCTCACGTTTCGAGAGGAGTTGTGACAGGGGAGGAGCAGCGCTTGGACTCTAATCCCACAGACGAAGGGCCAGCAGGGAAACTCCTGCAGGGCATCTTCAGCACACAGTGAGCTTTGCAACTCTGCAAAACACATTGCTGTAACTCCTCCTTCTCCTGCCTGGAAGACCAATTGATTCCAACATCTCTGTGCCCACTCTCTGCTGAGCAGCAACATAGAGAAGGAATGTTTAGACTGGGCTAAAACAGCAGAAGAGCCAAGCAAAAAAGCTCCTCCTGATCATGTTTAGCACACAGTGAGCTTTAAACTGTGACACAAACATTGCTGTCACTCTTCACTCTTTCTCCTAAAAGACCATTTCAATCCAAGAACTCCATTGCCAGCACTCTGCTGAGCAGCAGAGTGAGCAGGGATGTCTGCAATCTGTAAGGCAGTGGAAGAGACAGGCTGAAGGCTGCTCTTGTGCTTCTTCAACACACTGAGCTTTACAACTTTGACACACACACTGTTGTCACTCCTCATTGTAGCTCCTAAAAGTGCATTTGAATCCAGCGTTTCTGGTCTCCACTCTCGTTTCCAGTGCAGCAGAGGCAGGTGAGCACGAGCGCTTGGAATCCGCTCCCAGTTCCGAAGGGCAGGGAGGGAAAGTCCTTGCAGATCATCTTCAGCGCACAGTGAGCTTTGCAACTCTGAAACACACATTGCTGTCACTCCTCACTTTATCTCCTAAAAGTGCATTTCAAGCCAACGTTTCTGGTGCGCTCTCTCGCTTCGAGAGCAGTTGTGACAGGGGAGGACGAGCGCTTGGATTCTAATTTCACAGCCGAAGGGCCAGCATGGAAACTACTGCTGGGCATCTTCAGCACACATTGAGATTCGCAACTCTGAAACACATATTGCTGTCACCTCTCACTTTCCTACCTGAAAGTCCAATTGAATAATACATCTCCTGTGCTTACTCTTTGTGAGCAGTAGCAGAATATAGCACTTAAGTTTGGACTCTGCTGAAACAGCAGAAGAGATAGTCCAGAAAGTTCCCACTGATCATCTTCAGCACACAGTGAGCTTTGCAACTCTGCAACACACATTGCTGTCACTCCTCCCTTTCCTGCCTGAAAGACCAACTGAATCCACCATCTCTGTGCCCGCTCTCTGCTGAGCAACAACAGAGAGAGCAGAGCAGGAATGTTTAGACTGGGCTAAAACAGCAGAAGAGCCTTGCAAAAAATCTCCTGCTTGATCATGTTTTGCACTCAGTGAGCTTCAAACAGTGACACAAACATTGCTGTCACTCCTCACTTTATCTCCTAAAAGTGAATTTGAATGCAAAGTTTATGGTGCGCTCTCTCCTTTCGAGAGCAGATGTCGCAGGGGAGGACGATCTTTTGACTCTAATTTCACATACGAATTGCCAGCATGGAAACTCCTGCAGGGCATCTTCAGCACCCAGTGAGCTTCGCAACTCTGAAACACATATTGCTGTCACCTCTCACTTTCCTACCTGAAAGTCCAATTGAATAATACATCTCTTGTGCTTGCTCTTTGTGAGCAGTAGCAGAATATAGCACTTACGTTTGGACTCTGAAGAAACAGCAGAAGAGACAGTCCAGAAAGTTCCCACTGATCCTCTTCAGCGAACAGCGAGCTTTGCAACTCTGCAACACACATTGCTGTCACTTCTTTTCCTGCCTGAAAGACCAATTGATTCCAACATCTCTGTGCCCCCTCTCTGCTGAGCAGCAACAGAGAGTTGAGCAGGAATGTTTAGCCTGGGCTAAAACAGCAGAAGAGCCTTGCAAAAAATCTCCTGCTTGATCATGTTTTGCACACAGTGAGCTTTAAACTGTGACACAAACATTGCTGTCACTCCTCACTTTATCTCCTAAAAGTGCATTTGAATCCAAAGTTTCTGGTACGCACTCTCGTTTGGAGAGGAGTTGTGACAGGGGAGGAGCAGCGCTTGGACTCTAATCCCACAGATGAAGGGCCAGCAGGGAAACTCCTGCAGGGCATCTTCAGCACACAGTGAGCTTTGCAACTCTGCAAAACACATTGCTGTCACTCCTCCTTTTCCTGCCTGGAAGACCTATTGATTCCAACATCTCTGTGCCCACTCTCTGCTGAGCAGCAACAGAGAGAGTAGAGCAGGAATGTTTAGCCTGGGCTAAAACAGCAGAAGAGCCTTGCAAAAAATCTCCTGCTTGATCATGTTTTGCACACAGTGAGCTTTAAACTGTGACACAAACATTGATGTCACTCCTCACTTTATCTCCTAAAAGTGCATTTGAATCCAAAGTTTCTGGTGCGCCCTCACGTTTCGAGAGGAGTTGTGACAGGGGAGGAGCAGCGCTTGGACTCTAATCCCACAGACGAAGGGCCAGCAGGGAAACTCCTGCAGGGCATCTTCAGCACACAGTGAGCTTTGCAATTCTGCAACACACATTGCTGTAACTCCTTTTCCTGCCTGGAAGACCAATTGATTCCAACATCTCTGTGCCCACTCTCTGCTGAGCAGCAACAGAGAGCAGGAATGTTTAGACTGGGCTAAAACAGCAGAAGAGCCTTGCAAAAAAGCTCCTCCTGATCATGTTTAGCACACAGTGAGCTTTAAACTGTGACACAAACATTGCTGTCACTCTTCACTCTTTCTCCTAAAAGACCATTTCAATCCAAGAACTCCGTTGCCAGCACTCTGCTGAGCAGCAGAGTGAGCAGGAATGTCTGCAATCTGTAAGGCAGTGGAAGAGACAGGCCTGAAGGCTGCTCTTGTGCTTCTTCAACACACTGAGCTTTACAACTGTGACACACACACTGTTGTCACTCCTCATTGTAGCTCCTAAAAGTGCATTTGAATCCAGCGTTTCTGGTCTCCACTCTCGTTTCAAGAGCAGCAGAGGAAGGTGAGCACGAGCGCTTGGAATCCGCTCCCAGTTCCGAAGGGCAGGGAGGGAAAGTCCTTGCAGATCATCTTCAGCGCACAGTGAGCTTTGCAACTCTGAAACACACATTGCTGTCACTCCTCACTTCATCTCCTAATAATCCGTTTGAATCCATGGTCTCTCCCGCCCTCTCTCGTTTGAACAGCAGCAGTGACAGGTGAACACGATCTCTTGGCCTCTGCTCCCACAGCCGAAGAGCCCGGAGTGAAAGCTCCGGCAGGGCATCTTCAGCACGCAGTCAGCTTTGCAACTGTGACACATATATTGCTCTCGCTCCGCACTTTCCTACCTCAAAGTCCAATTGAATCCAAAATCTCTGTGCCCTTTCTCTGCTGGGCAGAAGCAGAGAGAGTAGAGCAGGAACCTTTAGCCAATGCTAAAAGAGCAGAAGAGACAGTCCAGAAAGTTCCCACTGATCATCTTCAGCGCACAGCGAGCTTTGCAACTCTGCAACACACATTGCTGTCACTCCTCCCTTTTTGCCTGAAAGACCAGCTGAATCCACCATCTCTGTGCCCGCTCTCTGCTGAGCAGCAACAGAGAGAGTAGAGCAGGAATTTTTAGACCTGCCTAAAACAGCAGAAGAGCCTTGAAAAAAATCTCCTGCTTGATCATGTTTTGCACACAGTGAGCTTTAAACTGTGACACAAACATTGCTGTCACTCCTCACTTTATCTCCTAAAAGTGCATTTGAATCCAAAGTTTCTGGTGCGCTCTCTCGTTTCGAGAGGAGTTGTGACAGGGGAGGAGCAGCGCTTGGACTCTAATCCCACAGACGAAGGGCCAGCAGGGAAACTCCTGCAGGGCATCTTCAGCGCACAGTGAGCTTTACAATTCTGAAACACACATTGCTGTCACTCCTCCTTTTCTTGCCTGAAAGACCAATTGATTCCAACATCTCTGTGCCCACTCTCTGCTGAGCAGCAACAGAGAGAGTAGAGCAGGAATGTTTAGACTGGGCTAAAACAGCAGAAGAGCCTTGCAAAAAAGCTCCTCCTGATCATGTTTAGCACACAGTGAGCTTTAAACTGTGACACAAACATTGCTGTCACTCTTCACTCTTTCTCCTAAAAGACCATTTCAATCCAAGAACTCCGTTGTCAGCACTCTGCTGATCAGCAGAGTGAGCAGGGATGTCTGCAATCTGTAAGGCAGTGGAAGAGACAGGCCTGAAGGCTGCTCTTGTGCTTCTTCAACACACTGAGCTTTACAACTGTGACACACACACTGTTGTCACTCCTCATTGTAGCTCCTAAAAGTGCATTTGAATCCAGCGTTTCTGGTCTCCACTCTCGTTTCAAGAGCAGCAGAGGAAGGTGAGCACGAGCGCTTGGAATCCGCTCCCAGTTCCGAAGGGCAGGGAGGGAAAGTCCTTGCAGATCATCTTCAGCGCACAGTGAGCTTTGCAACTCTGAAACACACATTGCTGTCACTCCTCACTTTATCTCCTAAAAGTGCATTTCAAGCCAACGTTTCTGGTGCGCTCTCTCGCTTCGAGAGCAGTTGTGACAGGGGAGGACGAGCGCTTGGATTCTAATTTCACAGCCGAAGGGCCAGCATGGAAACTACTGCTGGGCATCTTCAGCACACATTGAGATTCACAACTCTGAAACACATATTGCTGTCACCTCTCACTTTCCTACCTGAAAGTCCAATTGAATCCTACATCTCCTGTGCTTGCTCTTTGTGAGCAGTAGCAGAATATAGCACTTACGTTTGGACTCTGCTGAAACAGCAGAAGAGACAGTCCAGAAAGTTCCCACTGATCATCTTCAGCACACAGTGAGCTTTGCAACTCTGCAACACACATTGCTGTCTCTTCTTTTCCTGCCTGAAAGACCAATTGATTCCAACACCTCTATGCCCGCTCTCTGCTGAGCAGCAACAGAGAGAATAGAGCAGGAATTTTTAGCCTGGGCTAAAACAGCAGAAGAGCCTTGCAAAAAATCTCCTGCTTGATCATGTTTTGCACACAGTGAGCTTTAAACTGTGACACAAACATTGCTGTCACTCCTCACTTTATCTCCTAAAAGTGCATTTGAATCCAAAGTTTCTGGTGCGCTCTCACGTTTCGAGAGGAGTTGTGACAGGGGAGGAGCAGCGCTTGGACTCTAATCCCACAGACGAAGGGCCAGCAGGGAAACTCCTGCAGGGCATCTTCAGCACACAGTGAGCTTTGCAATTCTGCAACACACATTGCTGTAACTCCTTTTCCTGCCTGGAAGACCAATTGATTCCAACATCTCTGTGCCCACTCTCTGCTGAGCAGCAACAGAGAGAGTAGAGCAGGAATGTTTAGACTGGGCTAAAACAGCAGAAGAGCCTTGCAAAAAAGCTCCTCCTGATCATGTTTAGCACACAGTGAGCTTTAAACTGTGACACAAACATTGCTGTCACTCTTCACTCTTTCTCCTAAAAGACCATTTCAATCCAAGAACTCCGTTGCCAGCACTCTGCTGAGCAGCAGAGTGAGCAGGGATGTCTGCAATCTGTAAGGCAGTGGAAGAGACAGGCCTGAAGGCTGCTCTTGTGCTTCTTCAACACACTGAGCTTTACAACTGTGACACACACACTGTTGTCACTCCTCATTGTAGCTCCTAAAAGTGCATTTGAATCCAGCGTTTCTGGTCTCCACTCTCGTTTCAAGAGCAGCAGAGGAAGGTGAGCACGAGCGCTTGGAATCCGCTCCCAGTTCCGAAGGGCAGGGAGGGAAAGTCCTTGCAGATCATCTTCAGCGCACAGTGAGCTTTGCAACTCTGAAACACACATTGCTGTCACTCCTCACTTCATCTCCTAATAATCCGTTTGAATCCATGGTCTCTCCCGCCCTCTCTCGTTTGAACAGCAGCAGTGACAGGTGAACACGATCTCTTGGCCTCTGCTCCCACAGCCGAAGAGCCCGGAGTGAAAGCTCCAGCAGGGCATCTTCAGCACGCAGTCAGCTTTGCAACTGTGACACATATATTGCTCTCGCTCCGCACTTTCCTACCTCAAAGTCCAATTGAATCCAAAATCTCTGTGCCCTTTCTCTGCTGGGCAGAAGCAGAGAGAGTAGAGCAGGAACCTTTAGCCAATGCTAAAAGAGCAGAAGAGACAGTCCAGAAAGTTCCCACTGATCATCTTCAGTGCACAGCGAGCTTTGCAACTCTGCAACACACATTGCTGTCACTCCTCCCTTTTTGCCTGAAAGACCAGCTGAATCGACCATCTCTGTGCCCGCTCTCTGCTGAGCAGCAACAGAGAGAGTAGAGCAGGAATTTTTAGACCTGCCTAAAACAGCAGAAGAGCCTTGCAAAAAATCTCCTGCTTGATCATGTTTTGCACACAGTGAGCTTTAAACTGTGACACAAACATTGCTGTCACTCCTCACTTTATCTCCTAAAAGTGCATTTGAATCCAAAGTTTCTGGTGCGCTCTCTCGTTTCGATAGGAGTTGTGACAGGGGAGGAGCAGCGCTTGGACTCTAATCCCACAGACGAAGGGCCAGCAGGGAAACTCCTGCAGGGCATCTTCAGCGCACAGTGAGCTTTACAATTCTGCAACACACATTGCTGTCACTCCTCCTTTTCTTGCCTGAAAGACCAATTGATTCCAACATCTCTGTGCCCACTCTCTGCTGAGCAGCAACAGAGAGAGTAGAGCAGGAATGTTTAGACTGGGCTAAAACAGCAGAAGAGCCTTGCAAAAAAGCTCCTCCTGATCATGTTTAGCACACAGTGAGCTTTAAACTGTGACACAAACATTGCTGTCACTCTTCACTCTTTCTCCTAAAAGACCATTTCAATCCAAGAACTCCGTTGTCAGCACTCTGCTGATCAGCAGAGTGAGCAGGGATGTCTGCAATCTGTAAGGCAGTGGAAGAGACAGGCCTGAAGGCTGCTCTTGTGCTTCTTCAACACACTGAGCTTTACAACTGTGACACACACACTGTTGTCACTCCTCATTGTAGCTCCTAAAAGTGCATTTGAATCCAGCGTTTCTGGTCTCCACTCTCGTTTCCAGTGCAGCAGAGGCAGGTGAGCACGAGCGCTTGGAATCCGCTCCCAGTTCCGAAGGGCAGGGAGGGAAAGTCCTTGCAGATCATCTTCAGCGCACAGTGAGCTTTGCAACTCTGAAACACACATTGCTGTCACTCCTCACTTTATCTCCTAAAAGTGCATTTCAAGCCAACGTTTCTGGTGCGCTCTCTCGCTTCGAGAGCAGTTGTGACAGGGGAGGACGAGCGCTTGGATTCTAATTTCACAGCCGAAGGGCCAGCATGGAAACTACTGCTGGGCATCTTCAGCACACATTGAGATTCACAACTCTGAAACACATATTGCTGTCACCTCTCACTTTCCTACCTGAAAGTCCAATTGAATCCTACATCTCCTGTGCTTGCTCTTTGTGAGCAGTAGCAGAATATAGCACTTACGTTTGGACTCTGCTGAAACAGCAGAAGAGACAGTCCAGAAAGTTCCCACTGATCATCTTCAGCACACAGTGAGCTTTGCAACTCTGCAACACACATTGCTGTCTCTTCTTTTCCTGCCTGAAAGACCAATTGATTCCAACACCTCTATGCCCGCTCTCTGCTGAGCAGCAACAGAGAGAGTAGAGCAGGAATTTTTAGCCTGGGCTAAAACAGCAGAAGAGCCTTGCAAAAAATCTCCTGCTTGATCATGTTTTGCACACAGTGAGCTTTAAACTGTGACACAAACATTGCTGTCACTCCTCACTTTATCTCCTAAAAGTGCATTTGAATCCAAAGTTTCTGGTGCGCTCTCACGTTTCGAGAGGAGTTGTGACAGGGGAGGAGCAGCGCTTGGACTCTAATCCCACAGACGAAGGGCCAGCAGGGAAACTCCTGCAGGGCATCTTCAGCACACAGTGAGCTTTGCAATTCTGCAACACACATTGCTGTAACTCCTTTTCCTGCCTGGAAGACCAATTGATTCCAACATCTCTGTGCCCACTCTCTGCTGAGCAGCAACAGAGAGAGTAGAGCAGGAATGTTTAGACTGGGCTAAAACAGCAGAAGAGCCTTGCAAAAAAGCTCCTCCTGATCATGTTTAGCACACAGTGAGCTTTAAACTGTGACACAAACATTGCTGTCACTCTTCACTCTTTCTCCTAAAAGACCATTTCAATCCAAGAACTCCGTTGCCAGCACTCTGCTGAGCAGCAGAGTGAGCAGGAATGTCTGCAATCTGTAAGGCAGTGGAAGAGACAGGCCTGAAGGCTGCTCTTGTGCTTCTTCAACACACTGAGCTTTACAACTGTGACACACACACTGTTGTCACTCCTCATTGTAGCTCCTAAAAGTGCATTTGAATCCAGCGTTTCTGGTCTGCACTCTCGTTTCAAGAGCAGCAGAGGAAGGTGAGCACGAGCGCTTGGAATCCGCTCCCAGTTCCGAAGGGCAGGGAGGGAAAGTCCTTGCAGATCATCTTCAGCGCACAGTGAGCTTTGCAACTCTGAAACACACATTGCTGTCACTCCTCACTTCATCTCCTAATAATCCGTTTGAATCCATGGTCTCTCCCGCCCTCTCTCGTTTGAACAGCAGCAGTGACAGGTGAACACGATCTCTTGGCCTCTGCTCCCACAGCCGAAGAGCCCGGAGTGAAAGCTCCGGCAGGGCATCTTCAGCACGCAGTCAGCTTTGCAACTGTGACACATATATTGCTCTCGCTCCGCACTTTCCTACCTCAAAGTCCAATTGAATCCAAAATCTCTGTGCCCTTTCTCTGCTGGGCAGAAGCAGAGAGAGTAGAGCAGGAACCTTTAGCCAATGCTAAAAGAGCAGAAGAGACAGTCCAGAAAGTTCCCACTGATCATCTTCAGCGCACAGCGAGCTTTGCAACTCTGCAACACACATTGCTGTCACTCCTCCCTTTTTGCCTGAAAGACCAGCTGAATCCACCATCTCTGTGCCCGCTCTCTGCTGAGCAGCAACAGAGAGAGTAGAGCAGGAATTTTTAGACCTGCCTAAAACAGCAGAAGAGCCTTGCAAAAAATCTCCTGCTTGATCATGTTTTGCACACAGTGAGCTTTAAACTGTGACACAAACATTGCTGTCACTCCTCACTTTATCTCCTAAAAGTGCATTTGAATCCAAAGTTTCTGGTGCGCTCTCTCGTTTCGAGAGGAGTTGTGACAGGGGAGGAGCAGCGCTTGGACTCTAATCCCACAGACGAAGGGCCAGCAGGGAAAATCCTGCAGGGCATCTTCAGCGCACAGTGAGCTTTACAATTCTGAAACACACATTGCTGTCACTCCTCCTTTTCTTGCCTGAAAGACCAATTGATTCCAACATCTCTGTGCCCACTCTCTGCTGAGCAGCAACAGAGAGAGTAGAGCAGGAATGTTTAGACTGGGCTAAAACAGCAGAAGAGCCTTGCAAAAAAGCTCCTCCTGATCATGTTTAGCACACAGTGAGCTTTAAACTGTGACACAAACATTGCTGTCACTCTTCACTCTTTCTCCTAAAAGACCATTTCAATCCCAGAACTCCTTTGCCAGCACTCTGCTGAGCAGCAGAGTGAGCAGGGATGTCTGCAATCTGTATTGCAGTGGAAGAGACAGGCCTGAAGGCTGCTCTTGTGCTTCTTCAACACACTGAGCTTTACAACTTTGACACACACACTGTTGTCACTCCTCATTGTAGCTCCTAAAAGTGCATTTGAATCCAGCGTTTCTGGTCTCCACTCTCGTTTCCAGTGCACCAGAGGCAGGTGAGCACGAGCGCTTGGAATCCGCTCCCAGTTCCGAAGGGCAGGGAGGGAAAGTCCTTGCAGATCATCTTCAGCGCACAGTGAGCTTTGCAACTCTGAAACACACATTGCTGTCACTCCTCAGTTTATCTCCTAAAAGTGCATTTCAAGCCAACGTTTCTGGTGCGCTCTCTCGCTTCGAGAGCAGTTGTGACAGGGGAGGACGAGCGCTTGGATTCTAATTTCACAGCCGAAGGGCCAGCATGGAAACTACTGCTGGGCATCTTCAGCACACATTGAGATTCACAACTCTGAAACACATATTGCTGTCACCTCTCACTTTCCTACCTGAAAGTCCAATTGAATAATACATCTCCTGTGCTTGCTCTTTGTGAGCAGTAGCAGAATATAGCACTTACGTTTGGACTCTGCTGAAACAGCAGAAGAGACAGTCCAGAAAGTTCCCACTGATCATCTTCAGCACACAGTGAGCTTTGCAACTCTGCAACACACATTGCTGTCTCTTCTTTTCCTGCCTGAAAGACCAATTGATTCCAACACCTCTGTGCCCGCTCTCTGCTGAGCAGCAACAGAGAGAGTAGAGCAGGAATTTTTAGCCTGGGCTAAAACAGCAGAAGAGCCTTGCAAAAAATCTCCTGCTTGATCATGTTTTGCACACAGTGAGCTTTAAACTGTGACACAAACATTGCTGTCACTCCTCACTTTATCTCCTAAAAGTGCATTTGAATCCAAAGTTTCTGGTGCGCTCTCACGTTTCGAGAGGAGTTGTGACAGGGGAGGAGCAGCGCTTGGACTCTAATCCCACAGACGAAGGGCCAGCAGGGAAACTCCTGCAGGGCATCTTCAGCACACAGTGAGCTTTGCAATTCTGCAACACACATTGCTGTAACTCCTTTTCCTGCCTGGAAGACCAATTGATTCCAACATCTCTGTGCCCACTCTCTGCTGAGCAGCAACAGAGAGAAGTAATGTTTAGATTGGGCTAAAACAGCAGAAGAGCCTTGCAAAAAAGCTCCTCCTGATCATGTTTAGCACACAGTGAGCTTTAAACTGTGACACAAACATTGCTGTCACTCTTCACTCTTTCTCCTAAAAGACCATTTCAATCCAAGAACTCCGTTGCCAGCACTCTGCTGAGCAGCAGAGTGAGCAGGAATGTCTGCAATCTGTAAGGCAGTGGAAGAGACAGGCCAGAAGGCTGCTCTTGTGCTTCTTCAACACACTGAGCTTTACAACTGTGACACACACACTGTTGTCACTCCTCATTGTAGCTCCTAAAAGTGCATTTGAATCCAGCGTTTCTGGTCTCCACTCTCGTTTCAAGAGCAGCAGAGGAAGGTGAGCACAAGCGCTTGGAATCCGCTCCCAGTTCCGAAGGGCAGGGAGGGAAAGTCCTTGCAGATCATCTTCAGCGCACAGTGAGCTTTGCAACTCTGAAACACACATTGCTGTCACTCCTCACTTCATCTCCTAATAATCCGTTTGAATCCATGGTCTCTCCCGCCCTCTCTCGTTTGAACAGCAGCAGTGACGGGTGAACACGATCTCTTGGCCTCTGCTCCCACAGCCGAAGAGCCCGGAGTGAAAGCTCCGGCAGGGCATCTTCAGCACGCAGTCAGCTTTGCAACTGTGACACATACATTGCTCTCGCTCCGCACTTTCCTACCTCAAAGTCCAATTGAATCCAAAATCTCTGTGCCCTTTCTCTGCTGGGCAGAAGCAGAGAGAGTAGAGCAGGAACTTTTAGCCAATGCTAAAAGAGCAGAAGAGACAGTCCAGAAAGTTCCCACTGATCATCTTCAGCGCACAGCGAGCTTTGCAACTCTGCAACACACATTGCTGTCACTCCTCCCTTTTTGCCTGAAAGACCAGCTGAATCCACCATCTCTGTGCCCGCTCTCTGCTGAGCAGCAACAGAGAGAGTAGAGCAGGAATTTTTAGACCTGCCTAAAACAGCAGAAGAGCCTTGAAAAAAATCTCCTGCTTGATCATGTTTTGCACACAGTGAGCTTTAAACTGTGACACAAACATTGCTGTCACTCCTCACTTTATCTCCTAAAAGTGCATTTCAAGCCAACGTTTCTGGTGCGCTCTCTCGCTTCGAGAGCAGTTGTGACAGGGGAGGACGAGCGCTTGGATTCTAATTTCACAGCCGAAGGGCCAGCATGGAAACTACTGCTGGGCATCTTCAGCACACATTGAGATTCACAACTCTGAAACACATATTGCTGTCACCTCTCACTTTCCTACCTGAAAGTCCAATTGAATAATACATCTCCTGTGCTTGCTCTTTGTGAGCAGTAGCAGAATATAGCACTTACGTTTGGACTCTGCTGAAACAGCAGAAGAGACAGTCCAGAAAGTTCCCACTGATCATCTTCAGCACACAGTGAGCTTTGCAACTCTGCAACACACATTGCTGTCTCTTCTTTTCCTGCCTGAAAGACCAATTGATTCCAACACCTCTGTGCCCGCTCTCTGCTGAGCAGCAACAGAGTGAGTAGAGCAGGAATGTTTAGCCTGGGCTAAAACAGCAGAAGAGCCTTGCAAAAAATCTCCTGCTTGATCATGTTTTGCACACAGTGAGCTTTAAACTGTGACACAAGCATTGCTGTCACTCCTCACTTTATCTCCTAAAAGTGCATTTGAATCCAAAGTTTCTGGTGAGCTCTCACGTTTCGAGAGGAGTTGTGACAGGGGAGGAGCAGCGCTTGGACTCTAATCCCACAGACGAAGGGCCAGCAGGGAAACTCCTGCAGGGCATCTTCAGCACACAGTGAGCTTTGCAATTCTGCAACACACATTGCTGTAACTCCTTTTCCTGCCTGGAAGACCAATTGATTCCAACATCTCTGTGCCCACTCTCTGCTGAGCAGCAACAGAGAGAGTAGAGCAGGAATGTTTAGACTGGGCTAAAACAGCAGAAGAGCCTTGCAAAAAAGCTCCTCCTGATCATGTTTAGCACACAGTGAGCTTTAAACTGTGACACAAACATTGCTGTCACTCTTCACTCTTTCTCCTAAAAGACCATTTCAATCCAAGAACTCCGTTGCCAGCACTCTGCTGAGCAGCAGAGTGAGCAGGAATGTCTGCAATCTGTAAGGCAGTGGAAGAGACAGGCCTGAAGGCTGCTCTTGTGCTTCTTCAACACACTGAGCTTTACAACTGTGACACACACACTGTTGTCACTCCTCATTGTAGCTCCTAAAAGTGCATTTGAATCCAGCGTTTCTGGTCTCCACTCTCGTTTCAAGAGCAGCAGAGGAAGGTGAGCACGAGCGCTTGGAATCCGCTCCCAGTTCCGAAGGGCAGGGAGGGAAAGTCCTTGCAGATCATCTTCAGCGCACAGTGAGCTTTGCAACTCTGAAACACACATTGCTGTCACTCCTCACTTCATCTCCTAATAATCCGTTTGAATCCATTGTCTCTCCCGCCCTCTCTCGTTTGAACAGCAGCAGTGACAGGTGAACACGATCTCTTGGCCTCTGCTCCCACAGCAGAAGAGCCCGGAGTGAAAGCTCCGGCAGGGCTTCTTCAGCACGCAGTCAGCTTTGCAACTGTGACACATATATTGCTCTCGCTCCGCACTTTCCTACCTCAAAGTCCAATTGAATCCAAAATCTCTGTGCCCTTTCTCTGCTGGGCAGAAGCAGAGAGAGTAGAGCAGGAACCTTTAGCCAATGCTAAAAGAGCAGAAGAGACAGTCTAGAAAGTTCCCACTGATCATTTTCAGCGCACAGCGAGCTTTGCAACTCTGCAACACACATTGCTGTCACTCCTCCCTTTTTGCCTGAAAGACCAGCTGAATCCACCATCTCTGTGCCCGCTCTCTGCTGAGCAGCAACAGAGAGAGTAGAGCAGGAATTTTTAGACCTGCCTAAAACAGCAGAAGAGCCTTGAAAAAAATCTCCTGCTTGATCATGTTTTGCACACAGTGAGCTTTAAACTGTGACACAAACATTGCTGTCACTCCTCACTTTATCTCCTAAAAGTGCATTTGAATCCAAAGTTTCTGGTGCGCTCTCTCGTTTCGAGAGGAGTTGTGACAGGGGAGGAGCAGCGCTTGGACTCTAATCCCACAGACGAAGGGCCAGCAGGGAAACTCCTGCAGGGCATCTTCAGCGCACAGTGAGCTTTACAATTCTGAAACACACATTGCTGTCACTCCTCCTTTTCTTGCCTGAAAGACCAATTGATTCCAACATCTCTGTGCCCACTCTCTGCTGAGCAGCAACAGAGAGAGTAGAGCAGGAATGTTTAGACTGGGCTAAAACAGCAGAAGAGCCTTGCAAAAAAGCTCCTCCTGATCATGTTTAGCACACAGTGAGCTTTAAACTGTGACACAAACATTGCTGTCACTCTTCACTCTTTCTCCTAAAAGACCATTTCAATCCCAGAACTCCGTTGCCATCACTCTGCTGAGCAGCAGAGTGAGCAGGGATGTCTGCAATCTGTAAGGCAGTGGAAGAGACAGGCCTGAAGGCTGCTCTTGTGCTTCTTCAACACACTGAGCTTTACAACTTTGACACACACACTGTTGTCACTCCTCATTGTAGCTCCTAAAAGTGCATTTGAATCCAGCGTTTCTGGTCTCCACTCTCGTTTCCAGTGCACCAGAGGCAGGTGAGCACGAGCGCTTGGAATACGCTCCCAGTTCCGAAGGGCAGGGAGGGAAAGTCCTTGCAGATCATCTTCAGCGCACAGTGAGCTTTGCAACACTGAAACACACATTGCTGTCACTCCTCACAAAAAATCTCACAAAATCTCCTGCTTGATCATGTTTTGCACACAGTGAGCTTTAAACTGTGACACAAACATTGCTGTCACTCCTCACTTTATCTCCTAAAAGTGCATTTCAAGCCAACGTTTCTGGTGCGCTCTCTCGCTTCGAGAGCAGTTGTGACAGGGGAGGACGAGCGCTTGGATTCTAATTTCACAGCCGAAGGGCCAGCATGGAAACTACTGCTGGGCATCTTCAGCACACATTGAGATTCACAACTCTGAAACACATATTGCTGTCACCTCTCACTTTCCTACCTGAAAGTCCAATTGAATAATACATCTCCTGTGCTTGCTCTTTGTGAGCAGTAGCAGAATATAGCACTTACGTTTGGACTCTGCTGAAACAGCAGAAGAGACAGTCCAGAAAGTTCCCACTGATCATCTTCAGCACACAGTGAGCTTTGCAACTCTGCAACACACATTGCTGTCTCTTCTTTTCCTGCCTGAAAGACCAATTGATTCCAACACCTCTGTGCCCGCTCTCTGCTGAGCAGCAACAGAGAGAGTAGAGCAGGAATTTTTAGCCTGGGCTAAAACAGCAGAAGAGCCTTGCAAAAAATCTCCTGCTTGATCATGTTTTGCACACAGTGAGCTTTAAACTGTGACACAAACATTGCTGTCACTCCTCACTTTATCTCCTAAAAGTGCATTTGAATCCAAAGTTTCTGGTGCGCTCTCACGTTTCGAGAGGAGTTGTGACAGGGGAGGAGCAGCGCTTGGACTCTAATCCCACAGACGAAGGGCCAGCAGGGAAACTCCTGCAGGGCATCTTCAGCACACAGTGAGCTTTGCAATTCTGCAACACACATTGCTGTAACTCCTTTTCCTGCCTGGAAGACCAATTGATTCCAACATCTCTGTGCCCACTCTCTGCTGAGCAGCAACAGAGAGAGTAGAGCAGGAATGTTTAGACTGGGCTAAAACAGCAGAAGAGCCTTGCAAAAAAGCTCCTCCTGATCATGTTTAGCACACAGTGAGCTTTAAACTGTGACACAAACATTGCTGTCACTCTTCACTCTTTCTCCTAAAAGACCATTTCAATCCAAGAACTCCGTTGCCAGCACTCTGCTGAGCAGAAGAGTGAGCAGGAATGTCTGCAATCTGTAAGGCAGTGGAAGAGACAGGCCTGAAGGCTGCTCTTGTGCTTCTTCAACACACTGAGCTTTACAACTTTGACACACACACTGTTGTCACTCCTCATTGTAGCTCCTAAAAGTGCATTTGAATCCAGCGTTTCTGGTCTCCACTCTCGTTTCAAGAGCAGCAGAGGAAGGTGAGCACGAGCGCTTGGAATCCGCTCCCAGTTCCGAAGGGCAGGGAGGGAAAGTCCTTGCAGATCATCTTCAGCGCACAGTGAGCTTTGCAACTCTGAAACACACATTGCTGTCACTCCTCACTTCATCTCCTAATAATCCGTTTGAATCCATGGTCTCTCCCGCCCTCTCTCGTTTGAACAGCAGCAGTGACAGGTGAACACGATCTCTTGGCCTCTGCTCCCACAGCTGAAGAGCCCGGAGTGAAAGCTCCGGCAGGGCATCTTCAGCACGCAGTCAGCTTTGCAACTGTGACACATATATTGCTCTCGCTCCGCACTTTCCTACCTCAAAGTCCAATTGAATCCAAAATCTCTTTGCCCTTTCTCTGCTGGGCAGAAGCAGAGAGAGTAGAGCAGGAACTTTTAGCCAATGCTAAAAGAGCAGAAGAGACAGTCCAGAAAGTTCCCACTGATCATCTTCAGCGCACAGCGAGCTTTGCAACTCTGCAACACACATTGCTGTCACTCCTCCCTTTTTGCCTGAAAGACCAGCTGAATCCACCATCTCTGTGCCCGCTCTCTGCTGAGCAGCAACAGAGAGAGTAGAGCAGGAATTTTTAGACCTGCCTAAAACAGCAGAAGAGCCTTGAAAAAAATCTCCTGTTTGATCATGTTTTGCACACAGTGAGCTTTAAACTGTGACACAAACATTGCTGTCACTCCTCACTTTATCTCCTAAAAGTGCATTTCAAGCCAACGTTTCTGGTGCGCTCTCTCGCTTCGAGAGCAGTTGTGACAGGGGAGGACGAGCGCTTGGATTCTAATTTCACAGCCGAAGGGCCAGCATGGAAACTACTGCTGGGCATCTTCAGCACACATTGAGATTCACAACTCTGAAACACATATTGCTGTCACCTCTCACTTTCCTACCTGAAAGTCCAATTGAATAATACATCTCCTGTGCTTGCTCTTTGTGAGCAGTAGCAGAATATAGCACTTACGTTTGGACTCTGCTGAAACAGCAGAAGAGACAGTCCAGAAAGTTCCCACTGATCATCTTCAGCACACAGTGAGCTTTGCAACTCTGCAACACACATTGCTGTCTCTTCTTTTCCTGCCTGAAAGACCAATTGATTCCAACACCTCTGTGCCCGCTCTCTGCTGAGCAGCAACAGAGAGAGTAGAGCAGGAATGTTTAGCCTGGGCTAAAACAGCAGAAGAGCCTTGCAAAAAATCTCCTGCTTGATCATGTTTTGCACACAGTGAGCTTTAAACTGTGACACAAACATTGCTGTCACTCCTCACTTTATCTCCTAAAAGTGCATTTGAATCCAAAGTTTCTGGTGCGCTCTCACGTTTCGAGAGGAGTTGTGACAGGGGAGGAGCAGCGCTTGGACTCTAATCCCACAGACGAAGGGCCAGCAGGGAAACTCCTGCAGGGCATCTTCAGCACACAGTGAGCTTTGCAATTCTGCAACACACATTGCTGTAACTCCTTTTCCTGCCTGGAAGACCAATTGATTCCAACATCTCTGTGCCCACTCTCTGCTGAGCAGCAACAGAGAGAGTAGAGCAGGAATGTTTAGACTGGGCTAAAACAGCAGAAGAGCCTTGCAAAAAAGCTCCTCCTGATCATGTTTAGCACACAGTGAGCTTTAAACTGTGACACAAACATTGCTGTCACTCTTCACTCTTTCTCCTAAAAGACCATTTCAATCCAAGAACTCCGTTGCCAGCACTCTGCTGAGAAGAAGAGTGAGCAGGAATGTCTGCAATCTGTAAGGCAGTGGAAGAGACAGGCCTGAAGGCTGCTCTTGTGCTTCTTCAACACACTGAGCTTTACAACTTTGACACACACACTGTTGTCACTCCTCATTGTAGCTCCTAAAAGTGCATTTGAATCCAGCGTTTCTGGTCTCCACTCTCGTTTCAAGAGCAGCAGAGGAAGGTGAGCACGAGCGCTTGGAATCCGCTCCCAGTTCCGAAGGGCAGGGAGGGAAAGTCCTTGCAGATCATCTTCAGCGCACAGTGAGCTTTGCAACTCTGAAACACACATTGCTGTCACTCCTCACTTCATCTCCTAATAATCCGTTTGAATCCATGGTCTCTCCCGCCCTCTCTCGTTTGAACAGCAGCAGTGACAGGTGAACACGATCTCTTGGCCTCTGCTCCCACAGCCGAAGAGCCCGGAGTGAAAGCTCCGGCAGGGCATCTTCAGCACGCAGTCAGCTTTGCAACTGTGACACATATATTGCTCTCGCTCCGCACTTTCCTACCTCAAAGTCCAATTGAATCCAAAATCTCTGTGCCCTTTCTCTGCTGGGCAGAAGCAGAGAGAGTAGAGCAGGAACCTTTAGCCAATGCTAAAAGAGCAGAAGAGACAGTCCAGAAAGTTCCCACTGATCATCTTCAGCGCACAGCGAGCTTTGCAACTCTGCAACACACATTGCTGTCACTCCTCCCTTTTTGCCTGAAAGACCAGCTGAATCCACCATCTCTGGGCCCGCTCTCTGCTGAGCAGCAACAGAGAGAGTAGAGCAGGAATGTTTAGACCTGCCTAAAACAGCAGAAGAGCCTTGAAAAAAATCTCCTGCTTGATCATGTTTTGCACACAGTGAGCTTTAAACTGTGACACAAACATTGCTGTCACTCCTCACTTTATCTCCTAAAAGTGCATTTGAATCCAAAGTTTCTGGTGCGCTCTCACGTTTCGAGAGGAGTTGTGACAGGGGAGGAGCAGCGCTTGGACTCTAATCCCACAGACGAAGGGCCAGCAGGGAAACTCCTGCAGGGCATCTTCAGCACACAGTGAGCTTTACAATTCTGAAACACACATTGCTGTCACTCCTCCTTTTCTTGCCTGAAAGTCCAATTGATTCCAACATCACTGTGCCCACTCTCTGCTGAGCAGCAACTGAGAGAGTAGAGCAGGAATGTTTAGACTGGGCTAAAACAGCAGAAGAGCCTTGCAAAAAAGCTCCTCCTGATCATGTTTAGCACACAGTGAGCTTTAAACTGTGACACAAACATTGCTGTCACTCTTCACTCTTTCTCCTAAAAGACCATTTCAATCCCAGAACTCCGTTGCCAGCACTCTGCTGAGCAGCAGAGTGAGCAGGGATGTCTGCAATCTGTAAGGCAGTGGAAGAGACAGGCCTGAAGGCTGCTCTTGTGCTTCTTCAACACACTGAGCTTTACAACTGTGACACACACACTGTTGTCACTCCTCATTGTAGCTCCTAAAAGTGCATTTGAATCCAGCGTTTCTGGTCTCCACTCTTGTTTCCAGTGCACCAGAGGCAGGTGAGCACGAGCGCTTGGAATCCGCTCCCAGTTCCGAAGGGCAGGGAGGGAAAGTCCTTGCAGATCATCTTCAGCGCACAGTGAGCTTTGCAACTCTGAAACACACATTGCTGTCACTCCTCACTTTATCTCCTAAAAGTGCATTTCAAGCCAACGTTTCTGGTGCGCTCTCTCGCTTCGAGAGCAGTTGTGACAGGGGAGGACGAGCGCTTGGATTCTAATTTCACAGCCGAAGGGCCAGCATGGAAACTACTGCTGGGCATCTTCAGCGCACATTGAGATTCACAACTCTGAAACACATATTGCTGTCACCTCTCACTTTCCTACCTGAAAGTCCAATTGAATAATACATCTCCTGTGCTTGCTCTTTGTGAGCAGTAGCAGAATATAGCACTTACGTTTGGACTCTGCTGAAACAGCAGAAGAGACAGTCCAGAAAGTTCCCACTGATCATCTTCAGCACACAGTGAGCTTTGCAACTCTGCAACACACATTGCTGTCTCTTCTTTTCCTGCCTGAAAGACCAATTGATTCCAACACCTCTGTGCCCGCTCTCTGCTGAGCAGCAACAGAGAGAGTAGAGCAGGAATGTTTAGCCTGGGCTAAAACAGCAGAAGAGCCTTGCAAAAAATCTCCTGCTTGATCATGTTTTGCACACAGTGAGCTTTAAACTGTGACACAAGCATTGCTGTCACTCCTCACTTTATCTCCTAAAAGTGCATTTGAATCCAAAGTTTCTGGTGCGCTCTCACGTTTCGAGAGGAGTTGTGACAGGGGAGGAGCAGCGCTTGGACTCTAATCCCACAGACGAAGGGCCAGCAGGGAAACTCCTGCAGGGCATCTTCAGCACACAGTGAGCTTTGCAATTCTGCAACACACATTGCTGTAACTCCTTTTCCTGCCTGGAAGACCAATTGATTCCAACATCTCTGTGCCCACTCTCTGCTGAGCAGCAACAGAGAGAGTAGAGCAGGAATGTTTAGACTGGGCTAAAACAGCAGAAGAGCCTTGCAAAAAAGCTCCTCCTGATCATGTTTAGCACACAGTGAGCTTTAAACTGTGACACAAACATTGCTGTCACTCTTCACTCTTTCTCCTAAAAGACCATTTCAATCCAAGAACTCCGTTGCCAGCACTCTGCTGAGCAGCAGAGTGAGCAGGGATGTCTGCAATCTGTAAGGCAGTGGAAGAGACAGGCCTGAAGGCTGCTCTTGTGCTTCTTCAACACACTGAGCTTTACAACTTTGACACACACACTGTTGTCACTCCTCATTGTAGCTCCTAAAAGTGCATTTGAATCCAGCGTTTCTGGTCTCCACTCTCGTTTCCAGTGCACCAGAGGCAGGTGAGCACGAGCGCTTGGAATCCGCTCCCAGTTCCGAAGGGCAGGGAGGGAAAGTCCTTGCAGATCATCTTCAGCGCACAGTGAGCTTTGCAACTCTGAAACACACATTGCTGTCACTCCTCACTTCATCTCCTAATAATCCGTTTGAATCCATGGTCTCTCCCGCCCTCTCTCGTTTGAACAGCAGCAGTGACAGGTGAACACGATCTCTTGGCCTCTGCTCCCACAGCCGAAGAGCCCGGAGTGAAAGCTCCGGCAGGGCATCTACAGCACGCAGTCAGCTTTGCAACTGTGACACATATATTGCTCTCGCTCCGCACTTTCCTACCTCAAAGTCCAATTGAATCCAAAATCTCTGTGCCCTTTCTCTGCTGGGCAGAAGCAGAGAGAGTAGAGCAGGAACTTTTAGCCAATGCTAAAAGAGCAGAAGAGACAGTCCAGAAAGTTCCCACTGATCATCTTCAGCGCACAGCGAGCTTTGCAACTCTGCAACACACATTGCTGTCACTCCTCCCTTTTTGCCTGAAAGACCAGCTGAATCCACCATCTCTGTGCCCGCTCTCTGCTGAGCAGCAACAGAGAGAGTAGAGCAGGAATTTTTAGACCTGCCTAAAACAGCAGAAGAGCCTTGCAAAAAATCTCCTGCTTGATCATGTTTTGCACACAGTGAGCTTTAAACTGTGACACAAACATTGCTGTCACTCCTCACTTTATCTCCTAAAAGTGCATTTGAATCCAAAGTTTCTGGTGCGCTCTCTCGTTTCGATAGGAGTTGTGACAGGGGAGGAGCAGCGCTTGGACTCTAATCCCACAGACGAAGGGCCAGCAGGGAAACTCCTGCAGGGCATCTCCAGCACACAGTGAGCTTTGCAACTCTGCAACACACATTGCTGTCACTCCTCCCTTTTTGCCTGAAAGACCAGCTGAATCCACCATCTCTGTGCCCGCTCTCTGCTGAGCAGCAACAGAGAGAGTAGAGCAGGAATGTTTAGCCTGGGCTAAAACAGCAGAAGAGCCTTGCAAAAAATCTCCTGCTTGATCATGTTTTGCACACAGTGAGCTTTAAACTGTGACAGAAACATTGCTGTCACTCCTCACTTTATCTCCTAAAAGTGCATTTGAATCCAAAGTTACTGGTGCGCTCTCTCGTTTCGAGAGGAGTTGTGACAGGGGAGGAGCAGCGCTTGGACTCTAATCCCACAGACGAAGGGCCAGCAGGGAAACTCCTGCAGGGCATCTTCAGCGCACAGTGAGCTTTACAATTCTGAAACACACATTGCTGTCACTCCTCCTTTTCTTGCCTGAAAGACCAATTGATTCCAACATCTCTGTGCCCACTCTCTGCTGAGCAGCAACAGAGAGAGTAGAGCAGGAATGTTTAGACTGGGCTAAAACAGCAGAAGAGCCTTGCAAAAAAGCTCCTCCTGATCATGTTTAGCACACAGTGAGCTTTAAACTGTGACACAAACATTGCTGTCACTCTTCACTCTTTCTCCTAAAAGACCATTTCAATCCCAGAACTCCGTTGCCAGCACTCTGCTGAGCAGCAGAGTGAGCAGGGATGTCTGCAATCTGTAAGGCAGTGGAAGAGACAGGCCTGAAGGCTGCTCTTGTGCTTCTTCAACACACTGAGCTTTACAACTGTGACACACACACTGTTGTCACTCCTCATTGTAGCTCCTAAAAGTGCATTTGAATCCAGCGTTTCTGGTCTCCACTCTCGTTTCCAGTGCACCAGAGGCAGGTGAGCACGAGCGCTTGGAATCCGCTCCCAGTTCCGAAGGGCAGGGAGGGAAAGTCCTTGCAGATCATCTTCAGCGCACAGTGAGCTTTGCAACTCTGAAACACACATTGCTGTCACTCCTCACTTTATCTCCTAAAAGTGCATTTCAAGCCAACGTTTCTGGTGCGCTCTCTCGCTTCGAGAGCAGTTGTGACAGGGGAGGACGAGCGCTTGGATTCTAATTTCACAGCCGAAGGGCCAGCATGGAAACTACTGCTGGGCATCTTCAGCACACATTGAGATTCACAACTCTGAAACACATATTGCTGTCACCTCTCACTTTCCTACCTGAAAGTCCAATTGAATAATACATCTCCTGTGCTTGCTCTTTGTGAGCAGTAGCAGAATATAGCACTTACGTTTGGACTCTGCTGAAACAGCAGAAGAGACAGTCCAGAAAGTTCCCACTGATCATCTTCAGCACACAGTGAGCTTTGCAACTCTGCAACACACATTGCTGTCTCTTCTTTTCCTGCCTGAAAGACCAATTGATTCCAACACCTCTGTGCCCGCTCTCTGCTGAGCAGCAACAGAGAGAGTAGAGCAGGAATGTTTAGCCTGGGCTAAAACAGCAGAAGAGCCTTGCAAAAAATCTCCTGCTTGATCATGTTTTGCACACAGTGAGCTTTAAACTGTGACACAAGCATTGCTGTCACTCCTCACTTTATCTCCTAAAAGTGCATTTGAATCCAAAGTTTCTGGTGCGCTCTCACGTTTCGAGAGGAGTTGTGACAGGGGAGGAGCAGCGCTTGGACTCTAATCCCACAGACGAAGGGCCAGCAGGGAAACTCCTGCAGGGCATCTTCAGCACACAGTGAGCTTTGCAATTCTGCAACACACATTGCTGTAACTCCTTTTCCTGCCTGGAAGACCAATTGATTCCAACATCTCTGTGCCCACTCTCTGCTGAGCAGCAACAGAGAGAGTAGAGCAGGAATGTTTAGACTGGGCTAAAACAGCAGAAGAGCCTTGCAAAAAAGCTCCTCCTGATCATGTTTAGCACACAGTGAGCTTTAAACTGTGACACAAACATTGCTGTCACTCTTCACTCTTTCTCCTAAAAGACCATTTCAATCCAAGAACTCCGTTGCCAGCACTCTGCTGAGCAGCAGAGCGAGCAGGAATGTCTGCAATCTGTAAGGCAGTGGAAGAGACAGGCCTGAAGGCTGCTCTTGTGCTTCTTCAACACACTGAGCTTTACAACTTTGACACACACACTGTTGTCACTCCTCATTGTAGCTCCTAAAAGTGCATTTGAATCCAGCGTTTCTGGTCTCCACTCTCGTTTCAAGAGCAGCAGAGGAAGGTGAGCACGAGCGCTTGGAATCCGCACCCAGTTCCGAAGGGCAGGGAGGGAAAGTCCTTGCAGATCATCTTCAGCGCACAGTGAGCTTTGCAACTCTGAAACACACATTGCTGTCACTCCTCACTTCATCTCCTAATAATCCGTTTGAATCCATGGTCTCTCCCGCCCTCTCTCGTTTGAACAGCAGCAGTGACAGGTGAACACGATCTCTTGGCCTCTGCTCCCACAGCCGAAGAGCCCGGAGTGAAAGCTCCGGCAGGGCATCTACAGCACGCAGTCAGCTTTGCAACTGTGACACATATATTGCTCTCGCTCCGCACTTTCCTACCTCAAAGTCCAATTGAATCCAAAATCTCTGTGCCCTTTCTCTGCTGGGCAGAAGCAGAGAGAGTAGAGCAGGAACTTTTAGCCAATGCTAAAAGAGCAGAAGAGACAGTCCAGAAAGTTCCCACTGATCATCTTCAGCGCACAGCGAGCTTTGCAACTCTGCAACACACATTGCTGTCACTCCTCCCTTTTTGCCTGAAAGACCAGCTGAATCCACCATCTCTGTGCCCGCTCTCTGCTGAGCAGCAACAGAGAGAGTAGAGCAGGAATTTTTAGACCTGCCTAAAACAGCAGAAGAGCCTTGCAAAAAATCTCCTGCTTGATCATGTTTTGCACACAGTGAGCTTTAAACTGTGACACAAACATTGCTGTCACTCCTCACTTTATCTCCTAAAAGTGCATTTGAATCCAAAGTTTCTGGTGCGCTCTCTCGTTTCGATAGGAGTTGTGACAGGGGAGGAGCAGCGCTTGGACTCTAATCCCACAGACGAAGGGCCAGCAGGGAAACTCCTGCAGGGCATCTCCAGCACACAGTGAGCTTTGCAACTCTGCAACACACATTGCTGTCACTCCTCCCTTTTTGCCTGAAAGACCAGCTGAATCCACCATCTCTGTGCCCGCTCTCTGCTGAGCAGCAACAGAGAGAGTAGAGCAGGAATGTTTAGCCTGGGCTAAAACAGCAGAAGAGCCTTGCAAAAAATCTCCTGCTTGATCATGTTTTGCACACAGTGAGCTTTAAACTGTGACAGAAACATTGCTGTCACTCCTCACTTTATCTCCTAAAAGTGCATTTGAATCCAAAGTTACTGGTGCGCTCTCTCGTTTCGAGAGGAGTTGTGACAGGGGAGGAGCAGCGCTTGGACTCTAATCCCACAGACGAAGGGCCAGCAGGGAAACTCCTGCAGGGCATCTTCAGCGCACAGTGAGCTTTACAATTCTGAAACACACATTGCTGTCACTCCTCCTTTTCTTGCCTGAAAGACCAATTGATTCCAACATCTCTGTGCCCACTCTCTGCTGAGCAGCAACAGAGAGAGTAGAGCAGGAATGTTTAGACTGGGCTAAAACAGCAGAAGAGCCTTGCAAAAAAGCTCCTCCTGATCATGTTTAGCACACAGTGAGCTTTAAACTGTGACACAAACATTGCTGTCACTCTTCACTCTTTCTCCTAAAAGACCATTTCAATCCCAGAACTCCGTTGCCAGCACTCTGCTGAGCAGCAGAGTGAGCAGGGATGTCTGCAATCTGTAAGGCAGTGGAAGAGACAGGCCTGAAGGCTGCTCTTGTGCTTCTTCAACACACTGAGCTTTACAACTGTGACACACACACTGTTGTCACTCCTCATTGTAGCTCCTAAAAGTGCATTTGAATCCAGCGTTTCTGGTCTCCACTCTCGTTTCCAGTGCACCAGAGGCAGGTGAGCACGAGCGCTTGGAATCCGCTCCCAGTTCCGAAGGGCAGGGAGGGAAAGTCCTTGCAGATCATCTTCAGCGCACAGTGAGCTTTGCAACTCTGAAACACACATTGCTGTCACTCCTCACTTTATCTCCTAAAAGTGCATTTCAAGCCAACGTTTCTGGTGCGCTCTCTCACTTTGAGAGCAGTTGTGACAGGGGAGGACGAGCGCTTGGATTCTAATTTCACAGCCGAAGGGCCAGCATGGAAACTACTGCTGGGCATCTTCAGCACACATTGAGATTCGCAACTCTGAAACACATATTGCTGTCACCTCTCACTTTCCTACCTGAAAGTCCAATTGAATAATACATCTCCTGTGCTTGCTCTTTGTGAGCAGTAGCAGAATATAGCACTTACGTTTGGACTCTGCTGAAACAGCAGAAGAGACAGTCCAGAAAGTTCCCACTGATCATCTTCAGCACACAGTGAGCTTTGCAACTCTACAACACACATTGCTGTCTCTTCTTTTCCTGCCTGAAAGACCAGCTGAATCCACCATCTCTGTGCCCGCTCTCTGCTGAGCAGCAACAGAGAGAGTAGAGCAGGAATGTTCAGCCTGGGCTAAAACAGCAGAAGAGCCTTGCAAAAAATCTCCTGCTTGATCATGTTTTGCACACAGTGAGCTTTAAACTGTGACACAAACATTGCTGTCACTCCTCACTTTATCTCCTAAAAGTGCATTTGAATCCAAAGTTTCTGGTGAGCTCTCACGTTTCGAGAGGAGTTGTGACAGGGGAGGAGCAGCGCTTGGACTCTAATCCCACAGACGAAGGGCCAGCAGGGAAACTCCTGCAGGGCATCTTCAGCGCACAGTGAGCTTTACAATTCTGAAACACACATTGCTGTCACTCCTCCTTTTCTTGCCTGAAAGACCAATTGATTCCAACATCTCTGTGCCCACTCTCTGCTGAGCAGCAACAGAGAGAGTAGAGCAGGAATGTTTAGACTGGGCTAAAACAGCAGAAGAGCCTTGCAAAAAAGCTCCTCCTGATCATGTTTAGCACACAGTGAGCTTTAAACTGTGACACAAACATTGCTGTCACTCTTCACTCTTTCTCCTAAAAGACCATTTCAATCCCAGAACTCCGTTGCCAGCACTCTGCTGAGCAGAAGAGTGAGCAGGAATGTCTGCAATCTGTAAGGCAGTGGAAGAGACAGGCCTGAAGGCTGCTCTTGTGCTTCTTCAACACACTGAGCTTTACAACTGTGACACACACACTGTTGTCACTCCTCATTGTAGCTCCTAAAAGTGCATTTGAATCCAGCGTTTCTGGTCTCCACTCTCGTTTCAAGAGCAGCAGAGGAAGGTGAGCACGAGCGCTTGGAATCCGCTCCCAGTTCCGAAGGGCAGGGAGGGAAAGTCCTTGCAGATCATCTTCAGCGCACAGTGAGCTTTGCAACTCTGAAACACACATTGCTGTCACTCCTCACTTTATCTCCTAAAAGTGCATTTCAAGCCAACGCTTCTGGTGCGCTCTCTCGCTTCGAGAGCAGTTGTGACAGGGGAGGACGAGCGCTTGGATTCTAATTTCACAGCCGAAGGGCCAGCATGGAAACTACTGCTGGGCATCTTCAGCACACATTGAGATTCACAACTCTGAAACACATATTGCTGTCACCTCTCACTTTCCTACCTGAAAGTCCAATTGAATAATACATCTCCTGTGCTTGCTCTTTGTGAGCAGTAGCAGAATATAGCACTTACGTTTGGACTCTGCTGAAACAGCAGAAGAGACAGTCCAGAAAGTTCCCACTGATCATCTTCAGCACACAGTGAGCTTTGCAACTCTGCAACACACATTGCTGTCTCTTCTTTTCCTGCCTGAAAGACCAGCTGAATCCACCATCTCTGTGCCCGCTCTCTGCTGAGCAGCAACAGAGAGAGTAGAGCAGGAATGTTTAGACCTGCCTAAAACAGCAGAAGAGCCTTGCAAAAAATCTCCTGCTTGATCATGTTTTGCACACAGTGAGCTTTAAACTGTGACACAAGCATTGCTGTCACTCCTCACTTTATCTCCTAAAAGTGCATTTGAATCCAAAGTTTCTGGTGAGCTCTCACGTTTCGAGAGGAGTTGTGACAGGGGAGGAGCAGCGCTTGGACTCTAATCCCACAGACGAAGGGCCAGCAGGGAAACTCCTGCAGGGCATCTTCAGCACACAGTGAGCTTTGCAATTCTGCAACACACATTGCTGTAACTCCTTTTCCTGCCTGGAAGACCAATTGATTCCAACATCTCTGTGCCCACTCTCTGCTGAGCAGCAACAGAGAGAAGGAATGTTTAGATTGGGCTAAAACAGCAGAAGAGCCTTGCAAAAAAGCTCCTCCTGATCATGTTTAGCACACAGTGAGCTTTAAACTGTGACACAAACATTGCTGTCACTCTTCACTCTTTCTCCTAAAAGACCATTTCAATCCAAGAACTCCGTTGCCAGCACTCTGCTGAGCAGCAGAGTGAGCAGGAATGTCTGCAATCTGTAAGGCAGTGGAAGAGACAGGCCTGAAGGCTGCTCTTGTGCTTCTTCAACACACTGAGCTTTACAACTGTGACACACACACTGTTGTCACTCCTCATTGTAGCTCCTAAAAGTGCATTTGAATCCAGCGTTTCTGGTCTCCACTCTCGTTTCAAGAGCAGCAGAGGAAGGTGAGCACGAGCGCTTGGAATCCGTTCCCAGTTCCGAAGGGCAGGGAGGGAAAGTCCTTGCAGATCATCTTCAGCGCACAGTGAGCTTTGCAACTCTGAAACACACATTGCTGTCACTCCTCACTTCATCTCCTAATAATCCGTTTGAATCCATGGTCTCTCCCGCCCTCTCTCGTTTGAACAGCAGCAGTGACAGGTGAACACGATCTCTTGGCCTCTGCTCCCACAGCCGAAGAGCCCGGAGTGAAAGCTCCGGCAGGGCATCTTCAGCACGCAGTCAGCTTTGCAACTGTGACACATATATTGCTCTCGCTCCGCACTTTCCTACCTCAAAGTCCAATTGAATCCAAAATCTCTGTGCCCTTTCTCTGCTGGGCAGAAGCAGAGAGAGTAGAGCAGGAACCTTTAGCCAATGCTAAAAGAGCAGAAGAGACAGTCCAGAAAGTTCCCACTGATCATCTTCAGCGCACAGCGAGCTTTGCAACTCTGCAACACACATTGCTGTCACTCCTCCCTTTTTGCCTGAAAGACCAGCTGAATCCACCATCTCTGTGCCCGCTCTCTGCTGAGCAGCAACAGAGAGAGTAGAGCAGGAATTTTTAGACCTGCCTAAAACAGCAGAAGAGCCTTGAAAAAAATCTCCTGCTTGATCATGTTTTGCACACAGTGAGCTTTAAACTGTGACACAAACATTGCTGTCACTCCTCACTTTATCTCCTAAAAGTGCATTTGAATCCAAAGTTTCTGGTGCGCTCTCACGTTTCGAGAGGAGTTGTGACAGGGGAGGAGCAGCGCTTGGACTCTAATCCCACAGACGAAGGGCCAGCAGGGAAACTCCTGCAGGGCATCTTCAGCGCACAGTGAGCTTTACAATTCTGAAACACACATTGCTGTCACTCCTCCTTTTCTTGCCTGAAAGACCAATTGATTCCAACATCTCTGTGCCCACTCTCTGCTGAGCAGCAACAGAGAGAGTAGAGCAGGAATGTTTAGACTGGGCTAAAACAGCAGAAGAGCCTTGCAAAAAAGCTCCTCCTGATCATGTTTAGCACACAGTGAGCTTTAAACTGTGACACAAACATTGCTGTCACTCTTCACTCTTTCTCCTAAAAGACCATTTCAATCCCAGAACTCCGTTGCCATCACTCTGCTGAGCAGCAGAGTGAGCAGGGATGTCTGCAATCTGTAAGGCAGTGGAAGAGACAGGCCTGAAGGCTGCTCTTGTGCTTCTTCAACACACTGAGCTTTACAACTTTGACACACACACTGTTGTCACTCCTCATTGTAGCTCCTAAAAGTGCATTTGAATCCAGCGTTTCTGGTCTCCACTCTCGTTTCCAGTGCACCAGAGGCAGGTGAGCACGAGCGCTTGGAATCCGCTCCCAGTTCCGAAGGGCAGGGAGGGAAAGTCCTTGCAGATCATCTTCAGCGCACAGTGAGCTTTGCAACTCTGAAACACACATTGCTGTCACTCCTCACTTTATCTCCTAAAAGTGCATTTCAAGCCAACGTTTCTGGTGCGCTCTCTCGCTTCGAGAGCAGTTGTGACAGGGGAGGACGAGCGCTTGGATTCTAATTTCACAGCCGAAGGGCCAGCATGGAAACTACTGCTGGGCATCTTCAGCACACATTGAGATTCACAACTCTGAAACACATATTGCTGTCACCTCTCACTTTCCTACCTGAAAGTCCAATTGAATAATACATCTCCTGTGCTTGCTCTTTGTGAGCAGTAGCAGAATATAGCACTTACGTTTGGACTCTGCTGAAACAGCAGAAGAGACAGTCCAGAAAGTTCCCACTGATCATCTTCAGCACACAGTGAGCTTTGCAACTCTGCAACACACATTGCTGTCTCTTCTTTTCCTGCCTGAAAGACCAATTGATTCCAACACCTCTGTGCCCGCTCTCTGCTGAGCAGCAACAGAGAGAGTAGAGCAGGAATTTTTAGCCTGGGCTAAAACAGCAGAAGAGCCTTGCAAAAAATCTCCTGCTTGATCATGTTTTGCACACAGTGAGCTTTAAACTGTGACACAAACATTGCTGTCACTCCTCACTTTATCTCCTAAAAGTGCATTTGAATCCAAAGTTTCTGGTGCGCTCTCTCGTTTCGAGAGGAGTTGTGACAGGGGAGGAGCAGCGCTTGGACTCTAATCCCACAGACGAAGGGCCAGCAGGGAAACTCCTGCAGGGCATCTTCAGCACACAGTGAGCTTTGCAATTCTGCAACACACATTGCTGTAACTCCTTTTCCTGCCTGGAAGACCAATTGATTCCAACATCTCTGTGCCCACTCTCTGCTGAGCAGCAACAGAGAGAAGGAATGTTTAGATTGGGCTAAAACAGCAGAAGAGCCTTGCAAAAAAGCTCCTCCTGATCATGTTTAGCACACAGTGAGCTTTAAACTGTGACACAAACATTGCTGTCACTCTTCACTCTTTCTCCTAAAAGACCATTTCAATCCAAGAACTCCGTTGCCAGCACTCTGCTGAGCAGCAGAGTGAGCAGGAATGTCTGCAATCTGTAAGGCAGTGGAAGAGACAGGCCTGAAGGCTGCTCTTGTGCTTCTTCAACACACTGAGCTTTACAACTTTGACACACACACTGTTGTCACTCCTCATTGTAGCTCCTAAAAGTGCATTTGAATCCAGCGTTTCTGGTCTCCACTCTCGTTTCAAGAGCAGCAGAGGAAGGTGAGCACGAGCGCTTGGAATCCGCTCCCAGTTCCGAAGGGCAGGGAGGGAAAGTCCTTGCAGATCATCTTCAGCGCACAGTGAGCTTTGCAACTCTGAAACACACATTGCTGTCACTCCTCACTTCATCTCCTAATAATCCGTTTGAATCCATGGTCTCTCCCGCCCTCTCTCGTTTGAACAGCAGCAGTGACAGGTGAACACGATCTCTTGGCCTCTGCTCCCACAGCTGAAGAGCCCGGAGTGAAAGCTCCGGCAGGGCATCTTCAGCACGCAGTCAGCTTTGCAACTGTGACACATATATTGCTCTCGCTCCGCACTTTCCTACCTCAAAGTCCAATTGAATCCAAAATCTCTTTGCCCTTTCTCTGCTGGGCAGAAGCAGAGAGAGTAGAGCAGGAACTTTTAGCCAATGCTAAAAGAGCAGAAGAGACAGTCCAGAAAGTTCCCACTGATCATCTTCAGCGCACAGCGAGCTTTGCAACTCTGCAACACACATTGCTGTCACTCCTCCCTTTTTGCCTGAAAGACCAGCTGAATCCACCATCTCTGTGCCCGCTCTCTGCTGAGCAGCAACAGAGAGAGTAGAGCAGGAATTTTTAGACCTGCCTAAAACAGCAGAAGAGCCTTGAAAAAAATCTCCTGTTTGATCATGTTTTGCACACAGTGAGCTTTAAACTGTGACACAAACATTGCTGTCACTCCTCACTTTATCTCCTAAAAGTGCATTTCAAGCCAACGTTTCTGGTGCGCTCTCTCGCTTCGAGAGCAGTTGTGACAGGGGAGGACGAGCGCTTGGATTCTAATTTCACAGCCGAAGGGCCAGCATGGAAACTACTGCTGGGCATCTTCAGCACACATTGAGATTCACAACTCTGAAACACATATTGCTGTCACCTCTCACTTTCCTACCTGAAAGTCCAATTGAATAATACATCTCCTGTGCTTGCTCTTTGTGAGCAGTAGCAGAATATAGCACTTACGTTTGGACTCTGCTGAAACAGCAGAAGAGACAGTCCAGAAAGTTCCCACTGATCATCTTCAGCACACAGTGAGCTTTGCAACTCTGCAACACACATTGCTGTCTCTTCTTTTCCTGCCTGAAAGACCAATTGATTCCAACACCTCTGTGCCCGCTCTCTGCTGAGCAGCAACAGAGAGAGTAGAGCAGGAATGTTTAGCCTGGGCTAAAACAGCAGAAGAGCCTTGCAAAAAATCTCCTGCTTGATCATGTTTTGCACACAGTGAGCTTTAAACTGTGACACAAACATTGCTGTCACTCCTCACTTTATCTCCTAAAAGTGCATTTGAATCCAAAGTTTCTGGTGCGCTCTCACGTTTCGAGAGGAGTTGTGACAGGGGAGGAGCAGCGCTTGGACTCTAATCCCACAGACGAAGGGCCAGCAGGGAAACTCCTGCAGGGCATCTTCAGCACACAGTGAGCTTTGCAATTCTGCAACACACATTGCTGTAACTCCTTTTCCTGCCTGGAAGACCAATTGATTCCAACATCTCTGTGCCCACTCTCTGCTGAGCAGCAACAGAGAGAGTAGAGCAGGAATGTTTAGACTGGGCTAAAACAGCAGAAGAGCCTTGCAAAAAAGCTCCTCCTGATCATGTTTAGCACACAGTGAGCTTTAAACTGTGACACAAACATTGCTGTCACTCTTCACTCTTTCTCCTAAAAGACCATTTCAATCCAAGAACTCCGTTGCCAGCACTCTGCTGAGAAGAAGAGTGAGCAGGAATGTCTGCAATCTGTAAGGCAGTGGAAGAGACAGGCCTGAAGGCTGCTCTTGTGCTTCTTCAACACACTGAGCTTTACAACTTTGACACACACACTGTTGTCACTCCTCATTGTAGCTCCTAAAAGTGCATTTGAATCCAGCGTTTCTGGTCTCCACTCTCGTTTCAAGAGCAGCAGAGGAAGGTGAGCACGAGCGCTTGGAATCCGCTCCCAGTTCCGAAGGGCAGGGAGGGAAAGTCCTTGCAGATCATCTTCAGCGCACAGTGAGCTTTGCAACTCTGAAACACACATTGCTGTCACTCCTCACTTCATCTCCTAATAATCCGTTTGAATCCATGGTCTCTCCCGCCCTCTCTCGTTTGAACAGCAGCAGTGACAGGTGAACACGATCTCTTGGCCTCTGCTCCCACAGCCGAAGAGCCCGGAGTGAAAGCTCCGGCAGGGCATCTTCAGCACGCAGTCAGCTTTGCAACTGTGACACATATATTGCTCTCGCTCCGCACTTTCCTACCTCAAAGTCCAATTGAATCCAAAATCTCTGTGCCCTTTCTCTGCTGGGCAGAAGCAGAGAGAGTAGAGCAGGAACCTTTAGCCAATGCTAAAAGAGCAGAAGAGACAGTCCAGAAAGTTCCCACTGATCATCTTCAGCGCACAGCGAGCTTTGCAACTCTGCAACACACATTGCTGTCACTCCTCCCTTTTTGCCTGAAAGACCAGCTGAATCCACCATCTCTGGGCCCGCTCTCTGCTGAGCAGCAACAGAGAGAGTAGAGCAGGAATGTTTAGACCTGCCTAAAACAGCAGAAGAGCCTTGAAAAAAATCTCCTGCTTGATCATGTTTTGCACACAGTGAGCTTTAAACTGTGACACAAACATTGCTGTCACTCCTCACTTTATCTCCTAAAAGTGCATTTGAATCCAAAGTTTCTGGTGCGCTCTCACGTTTCGAGAGGAGTTGTGACAGGGGAGGAGCAGCGCTTGGACTCTAATCCCACAGACGAAGGGCCAGCAGGGAAACTCCTGCAGGGCATCTTCAGCACACAGTGAGCTTTACAATTCTGAAACACACATTGCTGTCACTCCTCCTTTTCTTGCCTGAAAGTCCAATTGATTCCAACATCACTGTGCCCACTCTCTGCTGAGCAGCAACTGAGAGAGTAGAGCAGGAATGTTTAGACTGGGCTAAAACAGCAGAAGAGCCTTGCAAAAAAGCTCCTCCTGATCATGTTTAGCACACAGTGAGCTTTAAACTGTGACACAAACATTGCTGTCACTCTTCACTCTTTCTCCTAAAAGACCATTTCAATCCCAGAACTCCGTTGCCAGCACTCTGCTGAGCAGCAGAGTGAGCAGGGATGTCTGCAATCTGTAAGGCAGTGGAAGAGACAGGCCTGAAGGCTGCTCTTGTGCTTCTTCAACACACTGAGCTTTACAACTGTGACACACACACTGTTGTCACTCCTCATTGTAGCTCCTAAAAGTGCATTTGAATCCAGCGTTTCTGGTCTCCACTCTTGTTTCCAGTGCACCAGAGGCAGGTGAGCACGAGCGCTTGGAATCCGCTCCCAGTTCCGAAGGGCAGGGAGGGAAAGTCCTTGCAGATCATCTTCAGCGCACAGTGAGCTTTGCAACTCTGAAACACACATTGCTGTCACTCCTCACTTTATCTCCTAAAAGTGCATTTCAAGCCAACGTTTCTGGTGCGCTCTCTCGCTTCGAGAGCAGTTGTGACAGGGGAGGACGAGCGCTTGGATTCTAATTTCACAGCCGAAGGGCCAGCATGGAAACTACTGCTGGGCATCTTCAGCGCACATTGAGATTCACAACTCTGAAACACATATTGCTGTCACCTCTCACTTTCCTACCTGAAAGTCCAATTGAATAATACATCTCCTGTGCTTGCTCTTTGTGAGCAGTAGCAGAATATAGCACTTACGTTTGGACTCTGCTGAAACAGCAGAAGAGACAGTCCAGAAAGTTCCCACTGATCATCTTCAGCACACAGTGAGCTTTGCAACTCTGCAACACACATTGCTGTCTCTTCTTTTCCTGCCTGAAAGACCAATTGATTCCAACACCTCTGTGCCCGCTCTCTGCTGAGCAGCAACAGAGAGAGTAGAGCAGGAATGTTTAGCCTGGGCTAAAACAGCAGAAGAGCCTTGCAAAAAATCTCCTGCTTGATCATGTTTTGCACACAGTGAGCTTTAAACTGTGACACAAGCATTGCTGTCACTCCTCACTTTATCTCCTAAAAGTGCATTTGAATCCAAAGTTTCTGGTGCGCTCTCACGTTTCGAGAGGAGTTGTGACAGGGGAGGAGCAGCGCTTGGACTCTAATCCCACAGACGAAGGGCCAGCAGGGAAACTCCTGCAGGGCATCTTCAGCACACAGTGAGCTTTGCAATTCTGCAACACACATTGCTGTAACTCCTTTTCCTGCCTGGAAGACCAATTGATTCCAACATCTCTGTGCCCACTCTCTGCTGAGCAGCAACAGAGAGAGTAGAGCAGGAATGTTTAGACTGGGCTAAAACAGCAGAAGAGCCTTGCAAAAAAGCTCCTCCTGATCATGTTTAGCACACAGTGAGCTTTAAACTGTGACACAAACATTGCTGTCACTCTTCACTCTTTCTCCTAAAAGACCATTTCAATCCAAGAACTCCGTTGCCAGCACTCTGCTGAGCAGCAGAGTGAGCAGGGATGTCTGCAATCTGTAAGGCAGTGGAAGAGACAGGCCTGAAGGCTGCTCTTGTGCTTCTTCAACACACTGAGCTTTACAACTTTGACACACACACTGTTGTCACTCCTCATTGTAGCTCCTAAAAGTGCATTTGAATCCAGCGTTTCTGGTCTCCACTCTCGTTTCCAGTGCACCAGAGGCAGGTGAGCACGAGCGCTTGGAATCCGCTCCCAGTTCCGAAGGGCAGGGAGGGAAAGTCCTTGCAGATCATCTTCAGCGCACAGTGAGCTTTGCAACTCTGAAACACACATTGCTGTCACTCCTCACTTCATCTCCTAATAATCCGTTTGAATCCATGGTCTCTCCCGCCCTCTCTCGTTTGAACAGCAGCAGTGACAGGTGAACACGATCTCTTGGCCTCTGCTCCCACAGCCGAAGAGCCCGGAGTGAAAGCTCCGGCAGGGCATCTACAGCACGCAGTCAGCTTTGCAACTGTGACACATATATTGCTCTCGCTCCGCACTTTCCTACCTCAAAGTCCAATTGAATCCAAAATCTCTGTGCCCTTTCTCTGCTGGGCAGAAGCAGAGAGAGTAGAGCAGGAACTTTTAGCCAATGCTAAAAGAGCAGAAGAGACAGTCCAGAAAGTTCCCACTGATCATCTTCAGCGCACAGCGAGCTTTGCAACTCTGCAACACACATTGCTGTCACTCCTCCCTTTTTGCCTGAAAGACCAGCTGAATCCACCATCTCTGTGCCCGCTCTCTGCTGAGCAGCAACAGAGAGAGTAGAGCAGGAATTTTTAGACCTGCCTAAAACAGCAGAAGAGCCTTGCAAAAAATCTCCTGCTTGATCATGTTTTGCACACAGTGAGCTTTAAACTGTGACACAAACATTGCTGTCACTCCTCACTTTATCTCCTAAAAGTGCATTTGAATCCAAAGTTTCTGGTGCGCTCTCTCGTTTCGATAGGAGTTGTGACAGGGGAGGAGCAGCGCTTGGACTCTAATCCCACAGACGAAGGGCCAGCAGGGAAACTCCTGCAGGGCATCTCCAGCACACAGTGAGCTTTGCAACTCTGCAACACACATTGCTGTCACTCCTCCCTTTTTGCCTGAAAGACCAGCTGAATCCACCATCTCTGTGCCCGCTCTCTGCTGAGCAGCAACAGAGAGAGTAGAGCAGGAATGTTTAGCCTGGGCTAAAACAGCAGAAGAGCCTTGCAAAAAATCTCCTGCTTGATCATGTTTTGCACACAGTGAGCTTTAAACTGTGACAGAAACATTGCTGTCACTCCTCACTTTATCTCCTAAAAGTGCATTTGAATCCAAAGTTACTGGTGCGCTCTCTCGTTTCGAGAGGAGTTGTGACAGGGGAGGAGCAGCGCTTGGACTCTAATCCCACAGACGAAGGGCCAGCAGGGAAACTCCTGCAGGGCATCTTCAGCGCACAGTGAGCTTTACAATTCTGAAACACACATTGCTGTCACTCCTCCTTTTCTTGCCTGAAAGACCAATTGATTCCAACATCTCTGTGCCCACTCTCTGCTGAGCAGCAACAGAGAGAGTAGAGCAGGAATGTTTAGACTGGGCTAAAACAGCAGAAGAGCCTTGCAAAAAAGCTCCTCCTGATCATGTTTAGCACACAGTGAGCTTTAAACTGTGACACAAACATTGCTGTCACTCTTCACTCTTTCTCCTAAAAGACCATTTCAATCCCAGAACTCCGTTGCCAGCACTCTGCTGAGCAGCAGAGTGAGCAGGGATGTCTGCAATCTGTAAGGCAGTGGAAGAGACAGGCCTGAAGGCTGCTCTTGTGCTTCTTCAACACACTGAGCTTTACAACTGTGACACACACACTGTTGTCACTCCTCATTGTAGCTCCTAAAAGTGCATTTGAATCCAGCGTTTCTGGTCTCCACTCTCGTTTCCAGTGCACCAGAGGCAGGTGAGCACGAGCGCTTGGAATCCGCTCCCAGTTCCGAAGGGCAGGGAGGGAAAGTCCTTGCAGATCATCTTCAGCGCACAGTGAGCTTTGCAACTCTGAAACACACATTGCTGTCACTCCTCACTTTATCTCCTAAAAGTGCATTTCAAGCCAACGTTTCTGGTGCGCTCTCTCGCTTCGAGAGCAGTTGTGACAGGGGAGGACGAGCGCTTGGATTCTAATTTCACAGCCGAAGGGCCAGCATGGAAACTACTGCTGGGCATCTTCAGCACACATTGAGATTCACAACTCTGAAACACATATTGCTGTCACCTCTCACTTTCCTACCTGAAAGTCCAATTGAATAATACATCTCCTGTGCTTGCTCTTTGTGAGCAGTAGCAGAATATAGCACTTACGTTTGGACTCTGCTGAAACAGCAGAAGAGACAGTCCAGAAAGTTCCCACTGATCATCTTCAGCACACAGTGAGCTTTGCAACTCTGCAACACACATTGCTGTCTCTTCTTTTCCTGCCTGAAAGACCAATTGATTCCAACACCTCTGTGCCCGCTCTCTGCTGAGCAGCAACAGAGAGAGTAGAGCAGGAATGTTTAGCCTGGGCTAAAACAGCAGAAGAGCCTTGCAAAAAATCTCCTGCTTGATCATGTTTTGCACACAGTGAGCTTTAAACTGTGACACAAGCATTGCTGTCACTCCTCACTTTATCTCCTAAAAGTGCATTTGAATCCAAAGTTTCTGGTGCGCTCTCACGTTTCGAGAGGAGTTGTGACAGGGGAGGAGCAGCGCTTGGACTCTAATCCCACAGACGAAGGGCCAGCAGGGAAACTCCTGCAGGGCATCTTCAGCACACAGTGAGCTTTGCAATTCTGCAACACACATTGCTGTAACTCCTTTTCCTGCCTGGAAGACCAATTGATTCCAACATCTCTGTGCCCACTCTCTGCTGAGCAGCAACAGAGAGAGTAGAGCAGGAATGTTTAGACTGGGCTAAAACAGCAGAAGAGCCTTGCAAAAAAGCTCCTCCTGATCATGTTTAGCACACAGTGAGCTTTAAACTGTGACACAAACATTGCTGTCACTCTTCACTCTTTCTCCTAAAAGACCATTTCAATCCAAGAACTCCGTTGCCAGCACTCTGCTGAGCAGCAGAGCGAGCAGGAATGTCTGCAATCTGTAAGGCAGTGGAAGAGACAGGCCTGAAGGCTGCTCTTGTGCTTCTTCAACACACTGAGCTTTACAACTTTGACACACACACTGTTGTCACTCCTCATTGTAGCTCCTAAAAGTGCATTTGAATCCAGCGTTTCTGGTCTCCACTCTCGTTTCAAGAGCAGCAGAGGAAGGTGAGCACGAGCGCTTGGAATCCGCACCCAGTTCCGAAGGGCAGGGAGGGAAAGTCCTTGCAGATCATCTTCAGCGCACAGTGAGCTTTGCAACTCTGAAACACACATTGCTGTCACTCCTCACTTCATCTCCTAATAATCCGTTTGAATCCATGGTCTCTCCCGCCCTCTCTCGTTTGAACAGCAGCAGTGACAGGTGAACACGATCTCTTGGCCTCTGCTCCCACAGCCGAAGAGCCCGGAGTGAAAGCTCCGGCAGGGCATCTACAGCACGCAGTCAGCTTTGCAACTGTGACACATATATTGCTCTCGCTCCGCACTTTCCTACCTCAAAGTCCAATTGAATCCAAAATCTCTGTGCCCTTTCTCTGCTGGGCAGAAGCAGAGAGAGTAGAGCAGGAACTTTTAGCCAATGCTAAAAGAGCAGAAGAGACAGTCCAGAAAGTTCCCACTGATCATCTTCAGCGCACAGCGAGCTTTGCAACTCTGCAACACACATTGCTGTCACTCCTCCCTTTTTGCCTGAAAGACCAGCTGAATCCACCATCTCTGTGCCCGCTCTCTGCTGAGCAGCAACAGAGAGAGTAGAGCAGGAATTTTTAGACCTGCCTAAAACAGCAGAAGAGCCTTGCAAAAAATCTCCTGCTTGATCATGTTTTGCACACAGTGAGCTTTAAACTGTGACACAAACATTGCTGTCACTCCTCACTTTATCTCCTAAAAGTGCATTTGAATCCAAAGTTTCTGGTGCGCTCTCTCGTTTCGATAGGAGTTGTGACAGGGGAGGAGCAGCGCTTGGACTCTAATCCCACAGACGAAGGGCCAGCAGGGAAACTCCTGCAGGGCATCTCCAGCACACAGTGAGCTTTGCAACTCTGCAACACACATTGCTGTCACTCCTCCCTTTTTGCCTGAAAGACCAGCTGAATCCACCATCTCTGTGCCCGCTCTCTGCTGAGCAGCAACAGAGAGAGTAGAGCAGGAATGTTTAGCCTGGGCTAAAACAGCAGAAGAGCCTTGCAAAAAATCTCCTGCTTGATCATGTTTTGCACACAGTGAGCTTTAAACTGTGACACAAACATTGCTGTCACTCCTCACTTTATCTCCTAAAAGTGCATTTGAATCCAAAGTTACTGGTGCGCTCTCTCGTTTCGAGAGGAGTTGTGACAGGGGAGGAGCAGCGCTTGGACTCTAATCCCACAGACGAAGGGCCAGCAGGGAAACTCCTGCAGGGCATCTTCAGCGCACAGTGAGCTTTACAATTCTGAAACACACATTGCTGTCACTCCTCCTTTTCTTGCCTGAAAGACCAATTGATTCCAACATCTCTGTGCCCACTCTCTGCTGAGCAGCAACAGAGAGAGTAGAGCAGGAATGTTTAGACTGGGCTAAAACAGCAGAAGAGCCTTGCAAAAAAGCTCCTCCTGATCATGTTTAGCACACAGTGAGCTTTAAACTGTGACACAAACATTGCTGTCACTCTTCACTCTTTCTCCTAAAAGACCATTTCAATCCCAGAACTCCGTTGCCAGCACTCTGCTGAGCAGCAGAGTGAGCAGGGATGTCTGCAATCTGTAAGGCAGTGGAAGAGACAGGCCTGAAGGCTGCTCTTGTGCTTCTTCAACACACTGAGCTTTACAACTGTGACACACACACTGTTGTCACTCCTCATTGTAGCTCCTAAAAGTGCATTTGAATCCAGCGTTTCTGGTCTCCACTCTCGTTTCCAGTGCACCAGAGGCAGGTGAGCACGAGCGCTTGGAATCCGCTCCCAGTTCCGAAGGGCAGGGAGGGAAAGTCCTTGCAGATCATCTTCAGCGCACAGTGAGCTTTGCAACTCTGAAACACACATTGCTGTCACTCCTCACTTTATCTCCTAAAAGTGCATTTCAAGCCAACGTTTCTGGTGCGCTCTCTCACTTTGAGAGCAGTTGTGACAGGGGAGGACGAGCGCTTGGATTCTAATTTCACAGCCGAAGGGCCAGCATGGAAACTACTGCTGGGCATCTTCAGCACACATTGAGATTCGCAACTCTGAAACACATATTGCTGTCACCTCTCACTTTCCTACCTGAAAGTCCAATTGAATAATACATCTCCTGTGCTTGCTCTTTGTGAGCAGTAGCAGAATATAGCACTTACGTTTGGACTCTGCTGAAACAGCAGAAGAGACAGTCCAGAAAGTTCCCACTGATCATCTTCAGCACACAGTGAGCTTTGCAACTCTACAACACACATTGCTGTCTCTTCTTTTCCTGCCTGAAAGACCAGCTGAATCCACCATCTCTGTGCCCGCTCTCTGCTGAGCAGCAACAGAGAGAGTAGAGCAGGAATGTTCAGCCTGGGCTAAAACAGCAGAAGAGCCTTGCAAAAAATCTCCTGCTTGATCATGTTTTGCACACAGTGAGCTTTAAACTGTGACACAAACATTGCTGTCACTCCTCACTTTATCTCCTAAAAGTGCATTTGAATCCAAAGTTTCTGGTGAGCTCTCACGTTTCGAGAGGAGTTGTGACAGGGGAGGAGCAGCGCTTGGACTCTAATCCCACAGACGAAGGGCCAGCAGGGAAACTCCTGCAGGGCATCTTCAGCGCACAGTGAGCTTTACAATTCTGAAACACACATTGCTGTCACTCCTCCTTTTCTTGCCTGAAAGACCAATTGATTCCAACATCTCTGTGCCCACTCTCTGCTGAGCAGCAACAGAGAGAGTAGAGCAGGAATGTTTAGACTGGGCTAAAACAGCAGAAGAGCCTTGCAAAAAAGCTCCTCCTGATCATGTTTAGCACACAGTGAGCTTTAAACTGTGACACAAACATTGCTGTCACTCTTCACTCTTTCTCCTAAAAGACCATTTCAATCCCAGAACTCCGTTGCCAGCACTCTGCTGAGCAGAAGAGTGAGCAGGAATGTCTGCAATCTGTAAGGCAGTGGAAGAGACAGGCCTGAAGGCTGCTCTTGTGCTTCTTCAACACACTGAGCTTTACAACTGTGACACACACACTGTTGTCACTCCTCATTGTAGCTCCTAAAAGTGCATTTGAATCCAGCGTTTCTGGTCTCCACTCTCGTTTCAAGAGCAGCAGAGGAAGGTGAGCACGAGCGCTTGGAATCCGCTCCCAGTTCCGAAGGGCAGGGAGGGAAAGTCCTTGCAGATCATCTTCAGCGCACAGTGAGCTTTGCAACTCTGAAACACACATTGCTGTCACTCCTCACTTTATCTCCTAAAAGTGCATTTCAAGCCAACGCTTCTGGTGCGCTCTCTCGCTTCGAGAGCAGTTGTGACAGGGGAGGACGAGCGCTTGGATTCTAATTTCACAGCCGAAGGGCCAGCATGGAAACTACTGCTGGGCATCTTCAGCACACATTGAGATTCACAACTCTGAAACACATATTGCTGTCACCTCTCACTTTCCTACCTGAAAGTCCAATTGAATAATACATCTCCTGTGCTTGCTCTTTGTGAGCAGTAGCAGAATATAGCACTTACGTTTGGACTCTGCTGAAACAGCAGAAGAGACAGTCCAGAAAGTTCCCACTGATCATCTTCAGCACACAGTGAGCTTTGCAACTCTGCAACACACATTGCTGTCTCTTCTTTTCCTGCCTGAAAGACCAGCTGAATCCACCATCTCTGTGCCCGCTCTCTGCTGAGCAGCAACAGAGAGAGTAGAGCAGGAATGTTTAGACCTGCCTAAAACAGCAGAAGAGCCTTGCAAAAAATCTCCTGCTTGATCATGTTTTGCACACAGTGAGCTTTAAACTGTGACACAAGCATTGCTGTCACTCCTCACTTTATCTCCTAAAAGTGCATTTGAATCCAAAGTTTCTGGTGAGCTCTCACGTTTCGAGAGGAGTTGTGACAGGGGAGGAGCAGCGCTTGGACTCTAATCCCACAGACGAAGGGCCAGCAGGGAAACTCCTGCAGGGCATCTTCAGCACACAGTGAGCTTTGCAATTCTGCAACACACATTGCTGTAACTCCTTTTCCTGCCTGGAAGACCAATTGATTCCAACATCTCTGTGCCCACTCTCTGCTGAGCAGCAACAGAGAGAAGGAATGTTTAGATTGGGCTAAAACAGCAGAAGAGCCTTGCAAAAAAGCTCCTCCTGATCATGTTTAGCACACAGTGAGCTTTAAACTGTGACACAAACATTGCTGTCACTCTTCACTCTTTCTCCTAAAAGACCATTTCAATCCAAGAACTCCGTTGCCAGCACTCTGCTGAGCAGCAGAGTGAGCAGGAATGTCTGCAATCTGTAAGGCAGTGGAAGAGACAGGCCTGAAGGCTGCTCTTGTGCTTCTTCAACACACTGAGCTTTACAACTGTGACACACACACTGTTGTCACTCCTCATTGTAGCTCCTAAAAGTGCATTTGAATCCAGCGTTTCTGGTCTCCACTCTCGTTTCAAGAGCAGCAGAGGAAGGTGAGCACGAGCGCTTGGAATCCGTTCCCAGTTCCGAAGGGCAGGGAGGGAAAGTCCTTGCAGATCATCTTCAGCGCACAGTGAGCTTTGCAACTCTGAAACACACATTGCTGTCACTCCTCACTTCATCTCCTAATAATCCGTTTGAATCCATGGTCTCTCCCGCCCTCTCTCGTTTGAACAGCAGCAGTGACAGGTGAACACGATCTCTTGGCCTCTGCTCCCACAGCCGAAGAGCCCGGAGTGAAAGCTCCGGCAGGGCATCTTCAGCACGCAGTCAGCTTTGCAACTGTGACACATATATTGCTCTCGCTCCGCACTTTCCTACCTCAAAGTCCAATTGAATCCAAAATCTCTGTGCCCTTTCTCTGCTGGGCAGAAGCAGAGAGAGTAGAGCAGGAACCTTTAGCCAATGCTAAAAGAGCAGAAGAGACAGTCCAGAAAGTTCCCACTGATCATCTTCAGCGCACAGCGAGCTTTGCAACTCTGCAACACACATTGCTGTCACTCCTCCCTTTTTGCCTGAAAGACCAGCTGAATCCACCATCTCTGTGCCCGCTCTCTGCTGAGCAGCAACAGAGAGAGTAGAGCAGGAATTTTTAGACCTGCCTAAAACAGCAGAAGAGCCTTGAAAAAAATCTCCTGCTTGATCATGTTTTGCACACAGTGAGCTTTAAACTGTGACACAAACATTGCTGTCACTCCTCACTTTATCTCCTAAAAGTGCATTTGAATCCAAAGTTTCTGGTGCGCTCTCACGTTTCGAGAGGAGTTGTGACAGGGGAGGAGCAGCGCTTGGACTCTAATCCCACAGACGAAGGGCCAGCAGGGAAACTCCTGCAGGGCATCTTCAGCGCACAGTGAGCTTTACAATTCTGAAACACACATTGCTGTCACTCCTCCTTTTCTTGCCTGAAAGACCAATTGATTCCAACATCTCTGTGCCCACTCTCTGCTGAGCAGCAACAGAGAGAGTAGAGCAGGAATGTTTAGACTGGGCTAAAACAGCAGAAGAGCCTTGCAAAAAAGCTCCTCCTGATCATGTTTAGCACACAGTGAGCTTTAAACTGTGACACAAACATTGCTGTCACTCTTCACTCTTTCTCCTAAAAGACCATTTCAATCCCAGAACTCCGTTGCCATCACTCTGCTGAGCAGCAGAGTGAGCAGGGATGTCTGCAATCTGTAAGGCAGTGGAAGAGACAGGCCTGAAGGCTGCTCTTGTGCTTCTTCAACACACTGAGCTTTACAACTTTGACACACACACTGTTGTCACTCCTCATTGTAGCTCCTAAAAGTGCATTTGAATCCAGCGTTTCTGGTCTCCACTCTCGTTTCCAGTGCACCAGAGGCAGGTGAGCACGAGCGCTTGGAATCCGCTCCCAGTTCCGAAGGGCAGGGAGGGAAAGTCCTTGCAGATCATCTTCAGCGCACAGTGAGCTTTGCAACTCTGAAACACACATTGCTGTCACTCCTCACTTTATCTCCTAAAAGTGCATTTCAAGCCAACGTTTCTGGTGCGCTCTCTCGCTTCGAGAGCAGTTGTGACAGGGGAGGACGAGCGCTTGGATTCTAATTTCACAGCCGAAGGGCCAGCATGGAAACTACTGCTGGGCATCTTCAGCACACATTGAGATTCACAACTCTGAAACACATATTGCTGTCACCTCTCACTTTCCTACCTGAAAGTCCAATTGAATAATACATCTCCTGTGCTTGCTCTTTGTGAGCAGTAGCAGAATATAGCACTTACGTTTGGACTCTGCTGAAACAGCAGAAGAGACAGTCCAGAAAGTTCCCACTGATCATCTTCAGCACACAGTGAGCTTTGCAACTCTGCAACACACATTGCTGTCTCTTCTTTTCCTGCCTGAAAGACCAATTGATTCCAACACCTCTGTGCCCGCTCTCTGCTGAGCAGCAACAGAGAGAGTAGAGCAGGAATTTTTAGCCTGGGCTAAAACAGCAGAAGAGCCTTGCAAAAAATCTCCTGCTTGATCATGTTTTGCACACAGTGAGCTTTAAACTGTGACACAAACATTGCTGTCACTCCTCACTTTATCTCCTAAAAGTGCATTTGAATCCAAAGTTTCTGGTGCGCTCTCTCGTTTCGAGAGGAGTTGTGACAGGGGAGGAGCAGCGCTTGGACTCTAATCCCACAGACGAAGGGCCAGCAGGGAAACTCCTGCAGGGCATCTTCAGCACACAGTGAGCTTTGCAATTCTGCAACACACATTGCTGTAACTCCTTTTCCTGCCTGGAAGACCAATTGATTCCAACATCTCTGTGCCCACTCTCTGCTGAGCAGCAACAGAGAGAAGGAATGTTTAGATTGGGCTAAAACAGCAGAAGAGCCTTGCAAAAAAGCTCCTCCTGATCATGTTTAGCACACAGTGAGCTTTAAACTGTGACACAAACATTGCTGTCACTCTTCACTCTTTCTCCTAAAAGACCATTTCAATCCAAGAACTCCGTTGCCAGCACTCTGCTGAGCAGCAGAGTGAGCAGGAATGTCTGCAATCTGTAAGGCAGTGGAAGAGACAGGCCTGAAGGCTGCTCTTGTGCTTCTTCAACACACTGAGCTTTACAACTGTGACACACACACTGTTGTCACTCCTCATTGTAGCTCCTAAAAGTGCATTTGAATCCAGCGTTTCTGGTCTCCACTCTCGTTTCAAGAGCAGCAGAGGAAGGTGAGCACGAGCGCTTGGAATCCGCTCCCAGTTCCGAAGGGCAGGGAGGGAAAGTCCTTGCAGATCATCTTCAGCGCACAGTGAGCTTTGCAACTCTGAAACACACATTGCTGTCACTCCTCACTTCATCTCCTAATAATCCGTTTGAATCCATGGTCTCTCCCGCCCTCTCTCGTTTGAACAGCAGCAGTGACAGGTGAACACGATCTCTTGGCCTCTGCTCCCACAGCCGAAGAGCCCGGAGTGAAAGCTCCGGCAGGGCATCTTCAGCACGCAGTCAGCTTTGCAACTGTGACACATATATTGCTCTCGCTCCGCACTTTCCTACCTCAAAGTCCAATTGAATCCAAAATCTCTGTGCCCTTTCTCTGCTGGGCAGAAGCAGAGAGAGTAGAGCAGGAACTTTTAGCCAATGCTAAAAGAGCAGAAGAGACAGTCCAGAAAGTTCCCACTGATCATCTTCAGCGCACAGCGAGCTTTGCAACTCTGCAACACACATTGCTGTCACTCCTCCCTTTTTGCCTGAAAGACCAGCTGAATCCACCATCTCTGTGCCCGCTCTCTGCTGAGCAGCAACAGAGAGAGTAGAGCAGGAATTTTTAGACCTGCCTAAAACAGCAGAAGAGCCTTGAAAAAAATCTCCTGTTTGATCATGTTTTGCACACAGTGAGCTTTAAACTGTGACACAAACATTGCTGTCACTCCTCACTTTATCTCCTAAAAGTGCATTTCAAGCCAACGTTTCTGGTGCGCTCTCTCGCTTCGAGAGCAGTTGTGACAGGGGAGGACGAGCGCTTGGATTCTAATTTCACAGCCGAAGGGCCAGCATGGAAACTACTGCTGGGCATCTTCAGCACACATTGAGATTCACAACTCTGAAACACATATTGCTGTCACCTCTCACTTTCCTACCTGAAAGTCCAATTGAATAATACATCTCCTGTGCTTGCTCTTTGTGAGCAGTAGCAGAATATAGCACTTACGTTTGGACTCTGCTGAAACAGCAGAAGAGACAGTCCAGAAAGTTCCCACTGATCATCTTCAGCACACAGTGAGCTTTGCAACTCTGCAACACACATTGCTGTCTCTTCTTTTCCTGCCTGAAAGACCAATTGATTCCAACACCTCTGTGCCCGCTCTCTGCTGAGCAGCAACAGAGAGAGTAGAGCAGGAATGTTTAGCCTGGGCTAAAACAGCAGAAGAGCCTTGCAAAAAATCTCCTGCTTGATCATGTTTTGCACACAGTGAGCTTTAAACTGTGACACAAACATTGCTGTCACTCCTCACTTTATCTCCTAAAAGTGCATTTGAATCCAAAGTTTCTGGTGCGCTCTCACGTTTCGAGAGGAGTTGTGACAGGGGAGGAGCAGCGCTTGGACTCTAATCCCACAGACGAAGGGCCAGCAGGGAAACTCCTGCAGGGCATCTTCAGCACACAGTGAGCTTTGCAATTCTGCAACACACATTGCTGTAACTCCTTTTCCTGCCTGGAAGACCAATTGATTCCAACATCTCTGTGCCCACTCTCTGCTGAGCAGCAACAGAGAGAAGGAATGTTTAGATTGGGCTAAAACAGCAGAAGAGCCTTGCAAAAAAGCTCCTCCTGATCATGTTTAGCACACAGTGAGCTTTAAACTGTGACACAAACATTGCTGTCACTCTTCACTCTTTCTCCTAAAAGACCATTTCAATCCAAGAACTCCGTTGCCAGCACTCTGCTGAGCAGCAGAGTGAGCAGGAATGTCTGCAATCTGTAAGGCAGTGGAAGAGACAGGCCTGAAGGCTGCTCTTGTGCTTCTTCAACACACTGAGCTTTACAACTGTGACACACACACTGTTGTCACTCCTCATTGTAGCTCCTAAAAGTGCATTTGAATCCAGCGTTTCTGGTCTCCACTCTCGTTTCAAGAGCAGCAGAGGAAGGTGAGCACGAGCGCTTGGAATCCGCTCCCAGTTCCGAAGGGCAGGGAGGGAAAGTCCTTGCAGATCATCTTCAGCGCACAGTGAGCTTTGCAACTCTGAAACACACATTGCTGTCACTCCTCACTTCATCTCCTAATAATCCGTTTGAATCCATGGTCTCTCCCGCCCTCTCTCGTTTGAACAGCAGCAGTGACAGGTGAACACGATCTCTTGGCCTCTGCTCCCACAGCCGAAGAGCCCGGAGTGAAAGCTCCGGCAGGGCATCTTCAGCACGCAGTCAGCTTTGCAACTGTGACACATATATTGCTCTCGCTCCGCACTTTCCTACCTCAAAGTCCAATTGAATCCAAAATCTCTGTGCCCTTTCTCTGCTGGGCAGAAGCAGAGAGAGTAGAGCAGGAACCTTTAGCCAATGCTAAAAGAGCAGAAGAGACAGTCCAGAAAGTTCCCACTGATCATCTTCAGCGCACAGCGAGCTTTGCAACTCTGCAACACACATTGCTGTCACTCCTCCCTTTTTGCCTGAAAGACCAGCTGAATCCACCATCTCTGTGCCCGCTCTCTGCTGAGCAGCAACAGAGAGAGTAGAGCAGGAATTTTTAGACCTGCCTAAAACAGCAGAAGAGCCTTGAAAAAAATCTCCTGCTTGATCATGTTTTGCACACAGTGAGCTTTAAACTGTGACACAAACATTGCTGTCACTCCTCACTTTATCTCCTAAAAGTGCATTTGAATCCAAAGTTTCTGGTGCGCTCTCACGTTTCGAGAGGAGTTGTGACAGGGGAGGAGCAGCGCTTGGACTCTAATCCCACAGACGAAGGGCCAGCAGGGAAACTCCTGCAGGGCATCTTCAGCGCACAGTGAGCTTTACAATTCTGAAACACACATTGCTGTCACTCCTCCTTTTCTTGCCTGAAAGACCAATTGATTCCAACATCTCTGTGCCCACTCTCTGCTGAGCAGCAACAGAGAGAGTAGAGCAGGAATGTTTAGACTGGGCTAAAACAGCAGAAGAGCCTTGCAAAAAAGCTCCTCCTGATCATGTTTAGCACACAGTGAGCTTTAAACTGTGACACAAACATTGCTGTCACTCTTCACTCTTTCTCCTAAAAGACCATTTCAATCCCAGAACTCCGTTGCCATCACTCTGCTGAGCAGCAGAGTGAGCAGGGATGTCTGCAATCTGTAAGGCAGTGGAAGAGACAGGCCTGAAGGCTGCTCTTGTGCTTCTTCAACACACTGAGCTTTACAACTTTGACACACACACTGTTGTCACTCCTCATTGTAGCTCCTAAAAGTGCATTTGAATCCAGCGTTTCTGGTCTCCACTCTCGTTTCCAGTGCAGCAGAGGCAGGTGAGCACGAGCGCTTGGAATCCGCTCCCAGTTCCGAAGGGCAGGGAGGGAAAGTCCTTGCAGATCATCTTCAGCGCACAGTGAGCTTTGCAACTCTGAAACACACATTGCTGTCACTCCTCACTTTATCTCCTAAAAGTGCATTTCAAGCCAACGTTTCTGGTGCGCTCTCTCGCTTCGAGAGCAGTTGTGACAGGGGAGGACGAGCGCTTGGATTCTAATTTCACAGCCGAAGGGCCAGCATGGAAACTACTGCTGGGCATCTTCAGCACACATTGAGATTCACAACTCTGAAACACATATTGCTGTCACCTCTCACTTTCCTACCTGAAAGTCCAATTGAATAATACATCTCCTGTGCTTGCTCTTTGTGAGCAGTAGCAGAATATAGCACTTACGTTTGGACTCTGCTGAAACAGCAGAAGAGACAGTCCAGAAAGTTCCCACTGATCATCTTCAGCACACAGTGAGCTTTGCAACTCTGCAACACACATTGCTGTCTCTTCTTTTCCTGCCTGAAAGACCAATTGATTCCAACACCTCTGTGCCCGCTCTCTGCTGAGCAGCAACAGAGAGAGTAGAGCAGGAATTTTTAGCCTGGGCTAAAACAGCAGAAGAGCCTTGCAAAAAATCTCCTGCTTGATCATGTTTTGCACACAGTGAGCTTTAAACTGTGACACAAACATTGCTGTCACTCCTCACTTTATCTCCTAAAAGTGCATTTGAATCCAAAGTTTCTGGTGCGCTCTCTCGTTTGGAGAGGAGTTGTGACAGGGGAGGAGCAGCGCTTGGACTCTAATCCCACAGACGAAGGGCCAGCAGGGAAACTCCTGCAGGGCATCTTCAGCACACAGTGAGCTTTGCAATTCTGCAACACACATTGCTGTAACTCCTTTTCCTGCCTGGAAGACCAATTGATTCCAACATCTCTGTGCCCACTCTCTGCTGAGCAGCAACAGAGAGAAGGAATGTTTAGATTGGGCTAAAACAGCAGAAGAGCCTTGCAAAAAAGCTCCTCCTGATCATGTTTAGCACACAGTGAGCTTTAAACTGTGACACAAACATTGCTGTCACTCTTCACTCTTTCTCCTAAAAGACCATTTCAATCCAAGAACTCCGTTGCCAGCACTCTGCTGAGCAGCAGAGTGAGCAGGAATGTCTGCAATCTGTAAGGCAGTGGAAGAGACAGGCCTGAAGGCTGCTCTTGTGCTTCTTCAACACACTGAGCTTTACAACTGTGACACACACACTGTTGTCACTCCTCATTGTAGCTCCTAAAAGTGCATTTGAATCCAGCGTTTCTGGTCTCCACTCTCGTTTCAAGAGCAGCAGAGGAAGGTGAGCACGAGCGCTTGGAATCCGCTCCCAGTTCCGAAGGGCAGGGAGGGAAAGTCCTTGCAGATCATCTTCAGCGCACAGTGAGCTTTGCAACTCTGAAACACACATTGCTGTCACTCCTCACTTCATCTCCTAATAATCCGTTTGAATCCATGGTCTCTCCCGCCCTCTCTCGTTTGAACAGCAGCAGTGACAGGTGAACACGATCTCTTGGCCTCTGCTCCCACAGCTGAAGAGCCCGGAGTGAAAGCTCCGGCAGGGCATCTTCAGCACGCAGTCAGCTTTGCAACTGTGACACATATATTGCTCTCGCTCCGCACTTTCCTACCTCAAAGTCCAATTGAATCCAAAATCTCTGTGCCCTTTCTCTGCTGGGCAGAAGCAGAGAGAGTAGAGCAGGAACTTTTAGCCAATGCTAAAAGAGCAGAAGAGACAGTCCAGAAAGTTCCCACTGATCATCTTCAGCGCACAGCGAGCTTTGCAACTCTGCAACACACATTGCTGTCACTCCTCCCTTTTTGCCTGAAAGACCAGCTGAATCCACCATCTCTGTGCCCGCTCTCTGCTGAGCAGCAACAGAGAGAGTAGAGCAGGAATTTTTAGACCTGCCTAAAACAGCAGAAGAGCCTTGAAAAAAATCTCCTGTTTGATCATGTTTTGCACACAGTGAGCTTTAAACTGTGACACAAACATTGCTGTCACTCCTCACTTTATCTCCTAAAAGTGCATTTCAAGCCAACGTTTCTGGTGCGCTCTCTCGCTTCGAGAGCAGTTGTGACAGGGGAGGACGAGCGCTTGGATTCTAATTTCACAGCCGAAGGGCCAGCATGGAAACTACTGCTGGGCATCTTCAGCACACATTGAGATTCACAACTCTGAAACACATATTGCTGTCACCTCTCACTTTCCTACCTGAAAGTCCAATTGAATAATACATCTCCTGTGCTTGCTCTTTGTGAGCAGTAGCAGAATATAGCACTTACGTTTGGACTCTGCTGAAACAGCAGAAGAGACAGTCCAGAAAGTTCCCACTGATCATCTTCAGCACACAGTGAGCTTTGCAACTCTGCAACACACATTGCTGTCTCTTCTTTTCCTGCCTGAAAGACCAATTGATTCCAACACCTCTGTGCCCGCTCTCTGCTGAGCAGCAACAGAGAGAGTAGAGCAGGAATGTTTAGCCTGGGCTAAAACAGCAGAAGAGCCTTGCAAAAAATCTCCTGCTTGATCATGTTTTGCACACAGTGAGCTTTAAACTGTGACACAAACATTGCTGTCACTCCTCACTTTATCTCCTAAAAGTGCATTTGAATCCAAAGTTTCTGGTGCGCTCTCACGTTTCGAGAGGAGTTGTGACAGGGGAGGAGCAGCGCTTGGACTCTAATCCCACAGACGAAGGGCCAGCAGGGAAACTCCTGCAGGGCATCTTCAGCACACAGTGAGCTTTGCAATTCTGCAACACACATTGCTGTAACTCCTTTTCCTGCCTGGAAGACCAATTGATTCCAACATCTCTGTGCCCACTCTCTGCTGAGCAGCAACAGAGAGAAGGAATGTTTAGATTGGGCTAAAACAGCAGAAGAGCCTTGCAAAAAAGCTCCTCCTGATCATGTTTAGCACACAGTGAGCTTTAAACTGTGACACAAACATTGCTGTCACTCTTCACTCTTTCTCCTAAAAGACCATTTCAATTTAAGAACTCCGTTGCCAGCACTCTGCTGAGCAGCAGAGTGAGCAGGAATGTCTGCAATCTGTAAGGCAGTGGAAGAGACAGGCCTGAAGGCTGCTCTTGTGCTTCTTCAACACACTGAGCTTTACAACTGTGACACACACACTGTTGTCACTCCTCATTGTAGCTCCTAAAAGTGCATTTGAATCCAGCGTTTCTGGTCTCCACTCTCGTTTCAAGAGCAGCAGAGGAAGGTGAGCACGAGCGCTTGGAATCCGCTCCCAGTTCCGAAGGGCAGGGAGGGAAAGTCCTTGCAGATCATCTTCAGCGCACAGTGAGCTTTGCAACTCTGAAACACACATTGCTGTCACTCCTCACTTCATCTCCTAATAATCCGTTTGAATCCATGGTCTCTCCCGCCCTCTCTCGTTTGAACAGCAGCAGTGACAGGTGAACACGATCTCTTGGCCTCTGCTCCCACAGCCGAAGAGCCCGGAGTGAAAGCTCCGGCAGGGCATCTTCAGCACGCAGTCAGCTTTGCAACTGTGACACATATATTGCTCTCGCTCCGCACTTTCCTACCTCAAAGTCCAATTGAATCCAAAATCTCTGTGCCCTTTCTCTGCTGGGCATAAGCAGAGAGAGTAGAGCAGGAACCTTTAGCCAATGCTAAAAGAGCAGAAGAGACAGTCCAGAAAGTTCCCACTGATCATCTTCAGCGCACAGCGAGCTTTGCAACTCTGCAACACACATTGCTGTCACTCCTCCCTTTTTGCCTGAAAGACCAGCTGAATCCACCATCTCTGTGCCCGCTCTCTGCTGAGCAGCAACAGAGAGAGTAGAGCAGGAATTTTTAGACCTGCCTAAAACAGCAGAAGAGCCTTGAAAAAAATCTCCTGCTTGATCATGTTTTGCACACAGTGAGCTTTAAACTGTGACACAAACATTGCTGTCACTCCTCACTTTATCTCCTAAAAGTGCATTTGAATCCAGCGTTTCTGGTCTCCACTCTCGTTTCCAGTGCAGCAGAGGCAGGTGAGCACGAGCGCTTGGAATCCGCTCCCAGTTCCGAAGGGCAGGGAGGGAAAGTCCTTGCAGATCATCTTCAGCGCACAGTGAGCTTTGCAACTCTGAAACACACATTGCTGTCACTCCTCACTTTATCTCCTAAAAGTGCATTTCAAGCCAACGTTTCTGGTGCGCTCTCTCGCTTCGAGAGCAGTTGTGACAGGGGAGGACGAGCGCTTGGATTCTAATTTCACAGCCGAAGGGCCAGCATGGAAACTACTGCTGGGCATCTTCAGCACACATTGAGATTCGCAACTCTGAAACACATATTGCTGTCACCTCTCACTTTCCTACCTGAAAGTCCAATTGAATAATACATCTCCTGTGCTTGCTCTTTGTGAGCAGTAGCAGAATATAGCACTTACGTTTGGACTCTGCTGAAACAGCAGAAGAGACAGTCCAGAAAGTTCCCACTGATCATCTTCAGCACACAGTGAGCTTTGCAACTCTACAACACACATTGCTGTCTCTTCTTTTCCTGCCTGAAAGACCAGCTGAATCCACCATCTCTGTGCCCGCTCTCTGCTGAGCAGCAACAGAGAGAGTAGAGCAGGAATGTTCAGCCTGGGCTAAAACAGCAGAAGAGCCTTGCAAAAAATCTCCTGCTTGATCATGTTTTGCACACAGTGAGCTTTAAACTGTGACACAAACATTGCTGTCACTCCTCACTTTATCTCCTAAAAGTGCATTTGAATCCAAAGTTTCTGGTGCGCTCTCTCGTTTCGAGAGGAGTTGTGACAGGGGAGGAGCAGCGCTTGGACTCTAATCCCACAGACGAAGGGCCAGCAGGGAAACTCCTGCAGGGCATCTTCAGCGCACAGTGAGCTTTACAATTCTGAAACACACATTGCTGTCACTCCTCCTTTTCTTGCCTGAAAGACCAATTGATTCCAACATCTCTGTGCCCACTCTCTGCTGAGCAGCAACAGAGAGAGTAGAGCAGGAATGTTTAGACTGGGCTAAAACAGCAGAAGAGCCTTGCAAAAAAGCTCCTCCTGATCATGTTTAGCACACAGTGAGCTTTAAACTGTGACACAAACATTGCTGTCACTCTTCACTCTTTCTCCTAAAAGACCATTTCAATCCCAGAACTCCATTGCCAGCACTCTGCTGATCAGCAGAGTGAGCAGGAATGTCTGCAATCTGTAAGGCAGTGGAAGAGACAGGCCTGAAGGCTGCTCTTGTGCTTCTTCAACACACTGAGCTTTACAACTGTGACACACACACTGTTGTCACTCCTCATTGTAGCTCCTAAAAGTGCATTTGAATCCAGCGTTTCTGGTCTCCACTCTCGTTTCCAGTGCAGCAGAGGCAGGTGAGCACGAGCGCTTGGAATCCGCTCCCAGTTCCGAAGGGCAGGGAGGGAAAGTCCTTGCAGATCATCTTCAGCGCACAGTGAGCTTTGCAACTCTGAAACACACATTGCTGTCACTCCTCACTTTATCTCCTAAAAGTGCATTTCAAGCCAACGTTTCTGGTGCGCTCTCTCGCTTCGAGAGCAGTTGTGACAGGGGAGGACGAGCGCTTGGATTCTAATTTCACAGCCGAAGGGCCAGCATGGAAACTACTGCTGGGCATCTTCAGCACACATTGAGATTCACAACTCTGAAACACATATTGCTGTCACCTCTCACTTTCCTACCTGAAAGTCCAATTGAATAATACATCTCCTGTGCTTGCTCTTTGTGAGCAGTAGCAGAATATAGCACTTACGTTTGGACTCTGCTGAAACAGCAGAAGAGACAGTCCAGAAAGTTCCCACTGATCATCTTCAGCACACAGTGAGCTTTGCAACTCTACAACACACATTGCTGTCTCTTCTTTTCCTGCCTGAAAGACCAGCTGAATCCACCATCTCTGTGCCCGCTCTCTGCTGAGCAGCAACAGAGAGAGTAGAGCAGGAATGTTCAGCCTGGGCTAAAACAGCAGAAGAGCCTTGCAAAAAATCTCCTGCTTGATCATGTTTTGCACACAGTGAGCTTTAAACTGTGACACAAACATTGCTGTCACTCCTCACTTTATCTCCTAAAAGTGCATTTGAATCCAAAGTTTCTGGTGCGCTCTCTCGTTTCGAGAGGAGTTGTGACAGGGGAGGAGCAGCGCTTGGACTCTAATCCCACAGAAGAAGGGCCAGCAGGGAAACTCCTGCAGGGCATCTTCAGCGCACAGTGAGCTTTACAATTCTGAAACACACATTGCTGTCACTCCTCCTTTTCTTGCCTGAAAGACCAATTGATTCCAACATCTCTGTGCCCACTCTCTGCTGAGCAGCAACAGAGAGAGTAGAGCAGGAATGTTTAGACTGGGCTAAAACAGCAGAAGAGCCTTGCAAAAAAGCTCCTCCTGATCATGTTTAGCACACAGTGAGCTTTAAACTGTGACACAAACATTGCTGTCACTCTTCACTCTTTCTCCTAAAAGACCATTTCAATCCCAGAACTCCGTTGCCAGCACTCTGCTGAGCAGCAGAGTGAGCAGGGATGTCTGCAATCTGTAAGGCAGTGGAAGAGACAGGCCTGAAGGCTGCTCTTGTGCTTCTTCAACACACTGAGCTTTACAACTGTGACACACACACTGTTGTCACTCCTCATTGTAGCTCCTAAAAGTGCATTTGAATCCAGCGTTTCTGGTCTCCACTCTCGTTTCAAGAGCAGCAGAGGAAGGTGAGCACGAGCGCTTGGAATCCGCTCCCAGTTCCGAAGGGCAGGGAGGGAAAGTCCTTGCAGATCATCTTCAGCGCACAGTGAGCTTTGCAACTCTGAAACACACATTGCTGTCACTCCTCACTTTATCTCCTAAAAGTGCATTTCAAGCCAACGTTTCTGGTGCGCTCTCTCGCTTCGAGAGCAGTTGTGACAGGGGAGGACGAGCGCTTGGATTCTAATTTCACAGCCGAAGGGCCAGCATGGAAACTACTGCTGGGCATCTTCAGCACACATTGAGATTCACAACTCTGAAACACATATTGCTGTCACCTCTCACTTTCCTACCTGAAAGTCCAATTGAATAATACATCTCCTGTGCTTGCTCTTTGTGAGCAGTAGCAGAATATAGCACTTACATTTGGACTCTGCTGAAACAGCAGAAGAGACAGTCCAGAAAGATCCCACTGATCATCTTCAGCACACAGTGAGCTTTGCAACTCTGCAACACACATTGCTGTCTCTTCTTTTCCTGCCTGAAAGACCAGCTGAATCCACCATCTCTGTGCCCGCTCTCTGCTGAGCAGCAACAGAGAGAGTAGAGCAGGAATGTTTAGCCTGGGCTAAAACAGCAGAAGAGCCTTGCAAAAAATCTCCTGCTTGATCATGTTTTGCACACAGTGAGCTTTAAACTGTGACACAAACATTGCTGTCACTCCTCACTTTATCTCCTAAAAGTGCATTTGAATCCAAAGTTTCTGGTGCGCTCTCACGTTTCGAGAGGAGTTGTGACAGGGGAGGAGCAGCGCTTGGACTCTAATCCCACAGACGAAGGGCCAGCAGGGAAACTCCTGCAGGGCATCTTCAGCACACAGTGAGCTTTGCAATTCTGCAACACACATTGCTGTAACTCCTTTTCCTGCCTGGAAGACCAATTGATTCCAACATCTCTGTGCCCACTCTCTGCTGAGCAGCAACAGAGGGAAGGAATGTTTAGATTGGGCTAAAACAGCAGAAGAGCCTTGCAAAAAAGCTCCTCCTGATCATGTTTAGCACACAGTGAGCTTTAAACTGTGACACAAACATTGCTGTCACTCTTCACTCTTTCTCCTAAAAGACCATTTCAATCCAAGAACTCCGTTGCCAGCACTCTGCTGAGCAGCAGAGTGAGCAGGAATGTCTGCAATCTGTAAGGCAGTGGAAGAGACAGGCCTGAAGGCTGCTCTTGTGCTTCTTCAACACACTGAGCTTTACAACTGTGACACACACACTGTTGTCACTCCTCATTGTAGCTCCTAAAAGTGCATTTGAATCCAGCGTTTCTGGTCTCCACTCTCGTTTCAAGAGCAGCAGAGGAAGGTGAGCACGAGCGCTTGGAATCCGTTCCCAGTTCCGAAGGGCAGGGAGGGAAAGTCCTTGCAGATCATCTTCAGCGCACAGTGAGCTTTGCAACTCTGAAACACACATTGCTGTCACTCCTCACTTCATCTCCTAATAATCCGTTTGAATCCATGGTCTCTCCCGCCCTCTCTCGTTTGAACAGCAGCAGTGACAGGTGAACACGATCTCTTGGCCTCTGCTCCCACAGCCGAAGAGCCCGGAGTGAAAGCTCCGGCAGGGCATCTTCAGCACGCAGTCAGCTTTGCAACTGTGACACATATATTGCTCTCGCTCCGCACTTTCCTACCTCAAAGTCCAATTGAATCCAAAATCTCTGTGCCCTTTCTCTGCTGGGCAGAAGCAGAGAGAGTAGAGCAGGAACCTTTAGCCAATGCTAAAAGAGCAGAAGAGACAGTCCAGAAAGTTCCCACTGATCATCTTCAGCGCACAGCGAGCTTTGCAACTCTGCAACACACATTGCTGTCACTCCTCCCTTTTTGCCTGAAAGACCAATTGATTCCAACATCTCTGTGCCCCCTCTCTGCTGAGCAGCAACAGAGAGAGTAGAGCAGGAATTTTTAGACCTGCCTAAAACAGCAGAAGAGCCTTGAAAAAAATCTCCTCCTTGATCATGTTTTGCACACAGTGAGCTTTAAACTGTGACACAAACATTGCTGTCACTCCTCACTTTATCTCCTAAAAGAGCATTTGAATCCAAAGTTTCTGGTGCGCTCTCACGTTTCGAGAGGAGTTGTGACAGGGGAGGAGCAGCGCTTGGACTCTAATCCCACAGACGAAGGGCCAGCAGGGAAACTCCTGCAGGGCATCTTCAGCGCACAGTGAGCTTTACAATTCTGAAACACACATTGCTGTCACTCCTCCTTTTCTTGCCTGAAAGACCAATTGATTCCAACATCTCTGTGCCCACTCTCTGCTGAGCAGCAACAGAGAGAGTAGAGCAGGAATGTTTAGACTGGGCTAAAACAGCAGAAGAGCCTTGCAAAAAAGCTCCTCCTGATCATGTTTAGCACACAGTGAGCTTTAAACTGTGACACAAACATTGCTGTCACTCTTCACTCTTTCTCCTAAAAGACCATTTCAATCCCAGAACTCCGTGTCCAGCACTCTGCTGAGCAGCAGAGTGAGCAGGGATGTCTGCAATCTGTAAGGCAGTGGAAGAGACAGGCCTGAAGGCTGCTCTTGTGCTTCTTCAACACACTGAGCTTTACAACTGTGACACACACACTGTTGTCACTCCTCATTGTAGCTCCTAAAAGTGCATTTGAATCCAGCGTTTCTGGTCTCCACTCTCGTTTCAAGAGCAGCAGAGGAAGGTGAGCACGAGCGCTTGGAATCCGCTCCCAGTTCCGAAGGGCAGGGAGGGAAAGTCCTTGCAGATCATCTTCAGCGCACAGTGAGCTTTGCAACTCTGAAACACACATTGCTGTCACTCCTCACTTTATCTCCTAAAAGTGCATTTCAAGCCAACGTTTCTGGTGCGCTCTCTCGCTTCGAGAGCAGTTGTGACAGGGGAGGACGAGCGCTTGGATTCTAATTTCACAGCCGAAGGGCCAGCATGGAAACTACTGCTGGGCATCTTCAGCACACATTGAGATTCACAACTCTGAAACACATATTGCTGTCACCTCTCACTTTCCTACCTGAAAGTCCAATTGAATAATACATCTCCTGTGCTTGCTCTTTGTGAGCAGTAGCAGAATATAGCACTTACGTTTGGACTCTGCTGAAACAGCAGAAGAGACAGTCCAGAAAGTTCCCACTGATCATCTTCAGCACACAGTGAGCTTTGCAACTCTGCAACACACATTGCTGTCTCTTCTTTTCCTGCCTGAAAGACCAGCTGAATCCACCATCTCTGTGCCCGCTCTCTGCTGAGCAGCAACAGAGAGAGTAGAGCAGGAATGTTTAGCCTGGGCTAAAACAGCAGAAGAGCCTTGCAAAAAATCTCCTGCTTGATCATGTTTTGCACACAGTGAGCTTTAAACTGTGACACAAACATTGCTGTCACTCCTCACTTTATCTCCTAAAAGTGCATTTGAATCCAAAGTTTCTGGTGCGCTCTCACGTTTCGAGAGGAGTTGTGACAGGGGAGGAGCAGCGCTTGGACTCTAATCCCACAGACGAAGGGCCAGCAGGGAAACTCCTGCAGGGCATCTTCAGCACACAGTGAGCTTTGCAATTCTGCAACACACATTGCTGTAACTCCTTTTCCTGCCTGGAAGACCAATTGATTCCAACATCTCTGTGCCCACTCTCTGCTGAGCAGCAACAGAGGGAAGGAATGTTTAGATTGGGCTAAAACAGCAGAAGAGCCTTGCAAAAAAGCTCCTCCTGATCATGTTTAGCACACAGTGAGCTTTAAACTGTGACACAAACATTGCTGTCACTCTTCACTCTTTCTCCTAAAAGACCATTTCAATCCAAGAACTCCGTTGCCAGCACTCTGCTGAGCAGCAGAGTGAGCAGGAATGTCTGCAATCTGTAAGGCAGTGGAAGAGACAGGCCTGAAGGCTGCTCTTGTGCTTCTTCAACACACTGAGCTTTACAACTGTGACACACACACTGTTGTCACTCCTCATTGTAGCTCCTAAAAGTGCATTTGAATCCAGCGTTTCTGGTCTCCACTCTCGTTTCAAGAGCAGCAGAGGAAGGTGAGCACGAGCGCTTGGAATCCGTTCCCAGTTCCGAAGGGCAGGGAGGGAAAGTCCTTGCAGATCATCTTCAGCGCACAGTGAGCTTTGCAACTCTGAAACACACATTGCTGTCACTCCTCACTTCATCTCCTAATAATCCGTTTGAATCCATGGTCTCTCCCGCCCTCTCTCGTTTGAACAGCAGCAGTGACAGGTGAACACGATCTCTTGGCCTCTGCTCCCACAGCCGAAGAGCCCGGAGTGAAAGCTCCGGCAGGGCATCTTCAGCACGCAGTCAGCTTTGCAACTGTGACACATATATTGCTCTCGCTCCGCACTTTCCTACCTCAAAGTCCAATTGAATCCAAAATCTCTGTGCCCTTTCTCTGCTGGGCAGAAGCAGAGAGAGTAGAGCAGGAACCTTTAGCCAATGCTAAAAGAGCAGAAGAGACAGTCCAGAAAGTTCCCACTGATCATCTTCAGCGCACAGCGAGCTTTGCAACTCTGCAACACACATTGCTGTCACTCCTCCCTTTTTGCCTGAAAGACCAGCTGAATCCACCATCTCTGTGCCCGCTCTCTGCTGAGCAGCAACAGAGAGAGTAGAGCAGGAATTTTTAGACCTGCCTAAAACAGCAGAAGAGCCTTGAAAAAAATCTCCTGCTTGATCATGTTTTGCACACAGTGAGCTTTAAACTGTGACACAAACATTGCTGTCACTCCTCACTTTATCTCCTAAAAGTGCATTTGAATCCAAAGTTTCTGGTGCGCTCTCACGTTTCGAGAGGAGTTGTGACAGGGGAGGAGCAGCGCTTGGACTCTAATCCCACAGACGAAGGGCCAGCAGGGAAACTCCTGCAGGGCATCTTCAGCGCACAGTGAGCTTTACAATTCTGAAACACACATTGCTGTCACTCCTCCTTTTCTTGCCTGAAAGACCAATTGATTCCAACATCTCTGTGCCCACTCTCTGCTGAGCAGCAACAGAGAGAGTAGAGCAGGAATGTTTAGACTGGGCTAAAACAGCAGAAGAGCCTTGCAAAAAAGCTCCTCCTGATCATGTTTAGCACACAGTGAGCTTTAAACTGTGACACAAACATTGGTGTCACTCTTCACTCTTTCTCCTAAAAGACCATTTCAATCCCAGAACTCCGTTGCCAGCACTCTGCTGAGCAGCAGAGTGAGCAGGGATGTCTGCAATCTGTAAGGCAGTGGAAGAGACAGGCCTGAAGGCTGCTCTTGTGCTTCTTCAACACACTGAGCTTTACAACTGTGACACACACACTGTTGTCACTCCTCATTGTAGCTCCTAAAAGTGCATTTGAATCCAGCGTTTCTGGTCTCCACTCTCGTTTCCAGTGCAGCAGAGGCAGGTGAGCACGAGCGCTTGGAATCCGCTCCCAGTTCCGAAGGGCAGGGAGGGAAAGTCCTTGCAGATCATCTTCAGCGCACAGTGAGCTTTGCAACTCTGAAACACACATTGCTGTCACTCCTCACTTTATCTCCTAAAAGTGCATTTCAAGCCAACGTTTCTGGTGCGCTCTCTCGCTTCGAGAGCAGTTGTGACAGGGGAGGACGAGCGCTTGGATTCTAATTTCACAGCCGAAGGGCCAGCATGGAAACTACTGCTGGGCATCTTCAGCACACATTGAGATTCACAACTCTGAAACACATATTGCTGTCACCTCTCACTTTCCTACCTGAAAGTCCAATTGAATAATACATCTCCTGTGCTTGCTCTTTGTGAGCAGTAGCAGAATATAGCACTTACGTTTGGACTCTGCTGAAACAGCAGAAGAGACAGTCCAGAAAGTTCCCACTGATCATCTTCAGCACACAGTGAGCTTTGCAACTCTGCAACACACATTGCTGTCTCTTCTTTTCCTGCCTGAAAGACCAATTGATTCCAACACCTCTGTGCCCGCTCTCTGCTGAGCAGCAACAGAGAGAGTAGAGCAGGAATGTTTAGCCTGGGCTAAAACAGCAGAAGAGCCTTGCAAAAAATCTCCTGCTTGATCATGTTTTGCACACAGTGAGCTTTAAACTGTGACACAAACATTGCTGTCACTCCTCACTTTATCTCCTAAAAGTGCATTTGAATCCAAAGTTTCTGGTGCGCTCTCACGTTTCGAGAGGAGTTGTGACAGGGGAGGAGCAGCGCTTGGACTCTAATCCCACAGACGAAGGGCCAGCAGGGAAACTCCTGCAGGGCATCTTCAGCGCACAGTGAGCTTTACAATTCTGAAACACACATTGCTGTCACTCCTCCTTTTCTTGCCTGAAAGACCAATTGATTCCAACATCTCTGTGCCCACTCTCTGCTGAGCAGAAACAGAGAGAGTAGAGCAGGAATGTTTAGACTGGGCTAAAACAGCAGAAGAGCCTTGCAAAAAATCTCCTGCTCGATCATGTTTTGCACACAGTGAGCTTTAAACTGTGACACAAACATTGCTGTCACTCCTCACTTCATCTCCTAATAATCCGTTTGAATCCATGGTCTCTCCCGCCCTCTCTCGTTTGAACAGCAGCAGTGACAGGTGAACACGATCTCTTGGCCTCTGCTCCCACAGCCGAAGAGCCCGGAGTGAAAGCTCCGGCAGGGCATCTTCAGCACGCAGTCAGCTTTGCAACTGTGACACATATATTGCTCTCGCTCCGCACTTTCCTACCTCAAAGTCCAATTGAATCCAAAATCTCTGTGCCCTTTCTCTGCTGGGCAGAAGCAGAGAGAGTAGAGCAGGAACCTTTAGCCAATGCTAAAAGAGCAGAAGAGACAGTCCAGAAAGTTCCCACTGATCATCTTCAGCGCACAGCGAGCTTTGCAACTCTGCAACACACATTGCTGTCACTCCTCCCTTTTTGCCTGAAAGACCAGCTGAATCCACCATCTCTGTGCCCGCTCTCTGCTGAGCAGCAACAGAGAGAGTAGAGCAGGAATTTTTAGACCTGCCTAAAACAGCAGAAGAGCCTTGAAAAAAATCTCCTGCTTGATCATGTTTTGCACACAGTGAGCTTTAAACTGTGACACAAACATTGCTGTCACTCCTCACTTTATCTCCTAAAAGTGCATTTGAATCCAAAGTTTCTGGTGCGCTCTCACGTTTCGAGAGGAGTTGTGACAGGGGAGGAGCAGCGCTTGGACTCTAATCCCACAGACGAAGGGCCAGCAGGGAAACTCCTGCAGGGCATCTTCAGCGCACAGTGAGCTTTACAATTCTGAAACACACATTGCTGTCACTCCTCCTTTTCTTGCCTGAAAGACCAATTGATTCCAACATCTCTGTGCCCACTCTCTGCTGAGCAGCAACAGAGAGAGTAGAGCAGGAATGTTTAGACTGGGCTAAAACAGCAGAAGAGCCTTGCAAAAAAGCTCCTCCTGATCATGTTTAGCACACAGTGAGCTTTAAACTGTGACACAAACATTGCTGTCACTCTTCACTCTTTCTCCTAAAAGACCATTTCAATCCCAGAACTCCGTTGCCAGCACTCTGCTGAGCAGCAGAGTGAGCAGGGATGTCTGCAATCTGTAAGGCAGTGGAAGAGACAGGCCTGAAGGCTGCTCTTGTGCTTCTTCAACACACTGAGCTTTACAACTTTGACACACACACTGTTGTCACTCCTCATTGTAGCTCCTAAAAGTGCATTTGAATCCAGCGTTTCTGGTCTCCACTCTCGTTTCCAGTGCAGCAGAGGCAGGTGAGCACGAGCGCTTGGAATCCGCTCCCAGTTCCGAAGGGCAGGGAGGGAAAGTCCTTGCAGATCATTTTCAGCGCACAGTGAGCTTTGCAACTCTGAAACACACATTGCTGTCACTCCTCACTTTATCTCCTAAAAGTGCATTTCAAGCCAACGTTTCTGGTGCGCTCTCTCGCTTCGAGAGCAGTTGTGACAGGGGAGGACGAGCGCTTGGATTCTAATTTCACAGCCGAAGGGCCAGCATGGAAACTACTGCTGGGCATCTTCAGCACACATTGAGATTCGCAACTCTGAAACACATATTGCTGTCACCTCTCACTTTCCTACCTGAAAGTCCAATTGAATAATACATCTCCTGTGCTTGCTCTTTGTGAGCAGTAGCAGAATATAGCACTTACGTTTGGACTCTGCTGAAACAGCAGAAGAGACAGTCCAGAAAGTTCCCACTGATCATCTTCAGCACACAGTGAGCTTTGCAACTCTACAACACACATTGCTGTCTCTTCTTTTCCTGCCTGAAAGACCAGCTGAATCCACCATCTCTGTGCCCGCTCTCTGCTGAGCAGCAACAGAGAGAGTAGAGCAGGAATGTTCAGCCTGGGCTAAAACAGCAGAAGAGCCTTGCAAAAAATCTCCTGCTTGATCATGTTTTGCACACAGTGAGCTTTAAACTGTGACACAAACATTGCTGTCACTCCTCACTTTATCTCCTAAAAGTGCATTTGAATCCAAAGTTTCTGGTGCGCTCTCTCGTTTCGAGAGGAGTTGTGACAGGGGAGGAGCAGCGCTTGGACTCTAATCCCACAGACGAAGGGCCAGCAGGGAAACTCCTGCAGGGCATCTTCAGCGCACAGTGAGCTTTACAATTCTGAAACACACATTGCTGTCACTCCTCCTTTTCTTGCCTGAAAGACCAATTGATTCCAACATCTCTGTGCCCACTCTCTGCTGAGCAGCAACAGAGAGAGTAGAGCAGGAATGTTTAGACTGGGCTAAAACAGCAGAAGAGCCTTGCAAAAAAGCTCCTCCTGATCATGTTTAGCACACAGTGAGCTTTAAACTGTGACACAAACATTGCTGTCACTCTTCACTCTTTCTCCTAAAAGACCATTTCAATCCCAGAACTCCGTTGCCAGCACTCTGCTGAGCAGCAGAGTGAGCAGGGATGTCTGCAATCTGTAAGGCAGTGGAAGAGACAGGCCTGAAGGCTGCTCTTGTGCTTCTTCAACACACTGAGCTTTACAACTGTGACACACACACTGTTGTCACTCCTCATTGTAGCTCCTAAAAGTGCATTTGAATCCAGCGTTTCTGGTCTCCACTCTCGTTTCAAGAGCAGCAGAGGAAGGTGAGCACGAGCGCTTGGAATCCGCTCCCAGTTCCGAAGGGCAGGGAGGGAAAGTCCTTGCAGATCATCTTCAGCGCACAGTGAGCTTTGCAACTCTAAAACACACATTGCTGTCACTCCTCACTTTATCTCCTAAAAGTGCATTTCAAGCCAACGTTTCTGGTGCGCTCTCTCGCTTCGAGAGCAGTTGTGACAGGGGAGGACGAGCGCTTGGATTCTAATTTCACAGCCGAAGGGCCAGCATGGAAACTACTGCTGGGCATCTTCAGCACACATTGAGATTCACAACTCTGAAACACATATTGCTGTCACCTCTCACTTTCCTACCTGAAAGTCCAATTGAATAATACATCTCCTGTGCTTGCTCTTTGTGAGCAGTAGCAGAATATAGCACTTACGTTTGGACTCTGCTGAAACAGCAGAAGAGACAGTCCAGAAAGATCCCACTGATCATCTTCAGCACACAGTGAGCTTTGCAACTCTGCAACACACATTGCTGTCTCTTCTTTTCCTGCCTGAAAGACCAGCTGAATCCACCATCTCTGTGCCCGCTCTCTGCTGAGCAGCAACAGAGAGAGTAGAGCAGGAATGTTTAGCCTGGGCTAAAACAGCAGAAGAGCCTTGCAAAAAATCTCCTGCTTGATCATGTTTTGCACACAGTGAGCTTTAAACTGTGACACAAACATTGCTGTCACTCCTCACTTTATCTCCTAAAAGTGCATTTGAATCCAAAGTTTCTGGTGCGCTCTCACGTTTCGAGAGGAGTTGTGACAGGGGAGGAGCAGCGCTTGGACTCTAATCCCACAGACGAAGGGCCAGCAGGGAAACTCCTGCAGGGCATCTTCAGCACACAGTGAGCTTTGCAATTCTGCAACACACATTGCTGTAACTCCTTTTCCTGCCTGGAAGACCAATTGATTCCAACATCTCTGTGCCCACTCTCTGCTGAGCAGCAACAGAGGGAAGGAATGTTTAGATTGGGCTAAAACAGCAGAAGAGCCTTGCAAAAAAGCTCCTCCTGATCATGTTTAGCACACAGTGAGCTTTAAACTGTGACACAAACATTGCTGTCACTCTTCACTCTTTCTCCTAAAAGACCATTTCAATCCAAGAACTCCGTTGCCAGCACTCTGCTGAGCAGCAGAGTGAGCAGGGATGTCTGCAATCTGTAAGGCAGTGGAAGAGACAGGCCTGAAGGCTGCTCTTGTGCTTCTTCAACACACTGAGCTTTACAACTGTGACACACACACTGTTGTCACTCCTCATTGTAGCTCCTAAAAGTGCATTTGAATCCAGCGTTTCTGGTCTCCACTCTCGTTTCAAGAGCAGCAGAGGAAGGTGAGCACGAGCGCTTGGAATCCGTTCCCAGTTCCGAAGGGCAGGGAGGGAAAGTCCTTGCAGATCATCTTCAGCGCACAGTGAGCTTTGCAACTCTAAAACACACATTGCTGTCACTCCTCACTTCATCTCCTAATAATCCGTTTGAATCCATGGTCTCTCCCGCCCTCTCTCGTTTGAACAGCAGCAGTGACAGGTGAACACGATCTCTTGGCCTCTGCTCCCACAGCCGAAGAGCCCGGAGTGAAAGCTCCGGCAGGGCATCTTCAGCACGCAGTCAGCTTTGCAACTGTGACACATATATTGCTCTCGCTCCGCACTTTCCTACCTCAAAGTCCAATTGAATCCAAAATCTCTGTGCCCTTTCTCTGCTGGGCAGAAGCAGAGAGAGTAGAGCAGGAACCTTTAGCCAATGCTAAAAGAGCAGAAGAGACAGTCCAGAAAGTTCCCACTGATCATCTTCAGCGCACAGCGAGCTTTGCAACTCTGCAACACACATTGCTGTCACTCCTCCCTTTTTGCCTGAAAGACCAGCTGAATCCACCATCTCTGTGCCCGCTCTCTGCTGAGCAGCAACAGAGAGAGTAGAGCAGGAATTTTTAGACCTGCCTAAAACAGCAGAAGAGCCTTGAAAAAAATCTCCTGCTTGATCATGTTTTGCACACAGTGAGCTTTAAACTGTGACACAAACATTGCTGTCACTCCTCACTTTATCTCCTAAAAGTGCATTTGAATCCAAAGTTTCTGGTGCGCTCTCACGTTTCGAGAGGAGTTGTGACAGGGGAGGAGCAGCGCTTGGACTCTAATCCCACAGACGAAGGGCCAGCAGGGAAACTCCTGCAGGGCATCTTCAGCGCACAGTGAGCTTTACAATTCTGAAACACACATTGCTGTCACTCCTCCTTTTCTTGCCTGAAAGACCAATTGATTCCAACATCTCTGTGCCCACTCTCTGCTGAGCAGCAACAGAGAGAGTAGAGCAGGAATGTTTAGACTGGGCTAAAACAGCAGAAGAGCCTTGCAAAAAAGCTCCTCCTGATCATGTTTAGCACACAGTGAGCTTTAAACTGTGACACAAACATTGCTGTCACTCTTCACTCTTTCTCCTAAAAGACCATTTCAATCCCAGAACTCCGTTGCCAGCACTCTGCTGAGCAGCAGAGTGAGCAGGGATGTCTGCAATCTGTAAGGCAGTGGAAGAGACAGGCCTGAAGGCTGCTCTTGTGCTTCTTCAACACACTGAGCTTTACAACTGTGACACACACACTGTTGTCACTCCTCATTGTAGCTCCTAAAAGTGCATTTGAATCCAGCGTTTCTGGTCTCCACTCTCGTTTCAAGAGCAGCAGAGGCAGGTGAGCACGAGCGCTTGGAATCCGCTCCCAGTTCCGAAGGGCAGGGAGGGAAAGTCCTTGCAGATCATCTTCAGCGCACAGTGAGCTTTGCAACTCTGAAACACACATTGCTGTCACTCCTCACTTTATCTCCTAAAAGTGCATTTCAAGCCAACGTTTCTGGTGCGCTCTCTCGCTTCGAGAGCAGTTGTGACAGGGGAGGACGAGCGCTTGGATTCTAATTTCACAGCCGAAGGGCCAGCATGGAAACTACTGCTGGGCATCTTCAGCACACATTGAGATTCACAACTCTGAAACACATATTGCTGTCACCTCTCACTTTCCTACCTGAAAGTCCAATTGAATAATACATCTCCTGTGCTTGCTCTTTGTGAGCAGTAGCAGAATATAGCACTTACGTTTGGACTCTGCTGAAACAGCAGAAGAGACAGTCCAGAAAGTTCCCACTGATCATCTTCAGCACACAGTGAGCTTTGCAACTCTGCAACACACATTGCTGTCTCTTCTTTTCCTGCCTGAAAGACCAATTGATTCCAACACCTCTGTGCCCGCTCTCTGCTGAGCAGCAACAGAGAGAGTAGAGCAGGAATGTTTAGCCTGGGCTAAAACAGCAGAAGAGCCTTGCAAAAAATCTCCTGCTTGATCATGTTTTGCACACAGTGAGCTTTAAACTGTGACACAAACATTGCTGTCACTCCTCACTTTATCTCCTAAAAGTGCATTTGAATCCAAAGTTTCTGGTGCGCTCTCACGTTTCGAGAGGAGTTGTGACAGGGGAGGAGCAGCGCTTGGACTCTAATCCCACAGACGAAGGGCCAGCAGGGAAACTCCTGCAGGGCATCTTCAGCGCACAGTGAGCTTTACAATTCTGAAACACACATTGCTGTCACTCCTCCTTTTCTTGCCTGAAAGACCAATTGATTCCAACATCTCTGTGCCCACTCTCTGCTGAGCAGAAACAGAGAGAGTAGAGCAGGAATGTTTAGACTGGGCTAAAACAGCAGAAGAGCCTTGCAAAAAATCTCCTGCTCGATCATGTTTTGCACACAGTGAGCTTTAAACTGTGACACAAACATTGCTGTCACTCCTCACTTCATCTCCTAATAATCCGTTTGAATCCATGGTCTCTCCCGCCCTCTCTCGTTTGAACAGCAGCAGTGACAGGTGAACACGATCTCTTGGCCTCTGCTCCCACAGCCGAAGAGCCCGGAGTGAAAGCTCCGGCAGGGCATCTTCAGCACGCAGTCAGCTTTGCAACTGTGACACATATATTGCTCTCGCTCCGCACTTTCCTACCTCAAAGTCCAATTGAATCCAAAATCTCTGTGCCCTTTCTCTGCTGGGCAGAAGCAGAGAGAGTAGAGCAGGAACCTTTAGCCAATGCTAAAAGAGCAGAAGAGACAGTCCAGAAAGTTCCCACTGATCATCTTCAGCGCACAGCGAGCTTTGCAACTCTGCAACACACATTGCTGTCACTCCTCCCTTTTTGCCTGAAAGACCAGCTGAATCCACCATCTCTGTGCCCGCTCTCTGCTGAGCAGCAACAGAGAGAGTAGAGCAGGAATTTTTAGACCTGCCTAAAACAGCAGAAGAGCCTTGAAAAAAATCTCCTGCTTGATCATGTTTTGCACACAGTGAGCTTTAAACTGTGACACAAACATTGCTGTCACTCCTCACTTTATCTCCTAAAAGTGCATTTGAATCCAAAGTTTCTGGTGCGCTCTCACGTTTCGAGAGGAGTTGTGACAGGGGAGGAGCAGCGCTTGGACTCTAATCCCACAGACGAAGGGCCAGCAGGGAAACTCCTGCAGGGCATCTTCAGCGCACAGTGAGCTTTACAATTCTGAAACACACATTGCTGTCACTCCTCCTTTTCTTGCCTGAAAGACCAATTGATTCCAACATCTCTGTGCCCACTCTCTGCTGAGCAGCAACAGAGAGAGTAGAGCAGGAATGTTTAGACTGGGCTAAAACAGCAGAAGAGCCTTGCAAAAAAGCTCCTCCTGATCATGTTTAGCACACAGTGAGCTTTAAACTGTGACACAAACATTGCTGTCACTCTTCACTCTTTCTCCTAAAAGACCATTTCAATCCCAGAACTCCGTTGCCAGCACTCTGCTGAGCAGCAGAGTGAGCAGGGATGTCTGCAATCTGTAAGGCAGTGGAAGAGACAGGCCTGAAGGCTGCTCTTGTGCTTCTTCAACACACTGAGCTTTACAACTGTGACACACACACTGTTGTCACTCCTCATTGTAGCTCCTAAAAGTGCATTTGAATCCAGCGTTTCTGGTCTCCACTCTCGTTTCAAGAGCAGCAGAGGCAGGTGAGCACGAGCGCTTGGAATCCGCTCCCAGTTCCGAAGGGCAGGGAGGGAAAGTCCTTGCAGATCATCTTCAGCGCACAGTGAGCTTTGCAACTCTGAAACACACATTGCTGTCACTCCTCACTTTATCTCCTAAAAGTGCATTTCAAGCCAACGTTTCTGGTGCGCTCTCTCGCTTCGAGAGCAGTTGTGACAGGGGAGGACGAGCGCTTGGATTCTAATTTCACAGCCGAAGGGCCAGCATGGAAACTACTGCTGGGCATCTTCAGCACACATTGAGATTCACAACTCTGAAACACATATTGCTGTCACCTCTCACTTTCCTACCTGAAAGTCCAATTGAATAATACATCTCCTGTGCTTGCTCTTTGTGAGCAGTAGCAGAATATAGCACTTACGTTTGGACTCTGCTGAAACAGCAGAAGAGACAGTCCAGAAAGATCCCACTGATCATCTTCAGCACACAGTGAGCTTTGCAACTCTGCAACACACATTGCTGTCTCTTCTTTTCCTGCCTGAAAGACCAATTGATTCCAACACCTCTGTGCCCGCTCTCTGCTGAGCAGCAACAGAGAGAGTAGAGCAGGAATGTTTAGCCTGGGCTAAAACAGCAGAAGAGCCTTGCAAAAAATCTCCTGCTTGATCATGTTTTGCACACAGTGAGCTTTAAACTGTGACACAAACATTGCTGTCACTCCTCACTTTATCTCCTAAAAGTGCATTTGAATCCAAAGTTTCTGGTGCGCTCTCACGTTTCGAGAGGAGTTGTGACAGGGGAGGAGCAGCGCTTGGACTCTAATCCCACAGACGAAGGGCCAGCAGGGAAACTCCTGCAGGGCATCTTCAGCGCACAGTGAGCTTTACAATTCTGAAACACACATTGCTGTCACTCCTCCTTTTCTTGCCTGAAAGACCAATTGATTCCAACATCTCTGTGCCCACTCTCTGCTGAGCAGAAACAGAGAGAGTAGAGCAGGAATGTTTAGACTGGGCTAAAACAGCAGAAGAGCCTTGCAAAAAATCTCCTGCTCGATCATGTTTTGCACACAGTGAGCTTTAAACTGTGACACAAACATTGCTGTCACTCCTCACTTCATCTCCTAATAATCCGTTTGAATCCATGGTCTCTCCCGCCCTCTCTCGTTTGAACAGCAGCAGTGACAGGTGAACACGATCTCTTGGCCTCTGCTCCCACAGCCGAAGAGCCCGGAGTGAAAGCTCCGGCAGGGCATCTTCAGCACGCAGTCAGCTTTGCAACTGTGACACATATATTGCTCTCGCTCCGCACTTTCCTACCTCAAAGTCCAATTGAATCCAAAATCTCTGTGCCCTTTCTCTGCTGGGCAGAAGCAGAGAGAGTAGAGCAGGAACCTTTAGCCAATGCTAAAAGAGCAGAAGAGACAGTCCAGAAAGTTCCCACTGATCATCTTCAGCGCACAGCGAGCTTTGCAACTCTGCAACACACATTGCTGTCACTCCTCCCTTTTTGCCTGAAAGACCAGCTGAATCCACCATCTCTGTGCCCGCTCTCTGCTGAGCAGCAACAGAGAGAGTAGAGCAGGAATTTTTAGACCTGCCTAAAACAGCAGAAGAGCCTTGAAAAAAATCTCCTGCTTGATCATGTTTTGCACACAGTGAGCTTTAAACTGTGACACAAACATTGCTGTCACTCCTCACTTTATCTCCTAAAAGTGCATTTGAATCCAAAGTTTCTGGTGCGCTCTCACGTTTCGAGAGGAGTTGTGACAGGGGAGGAGCAGCGCTTGGACTCTAATCCCACAGACGAAGGGCCAGCAGGGAAACTCCTGCAGGGCATCTTCAGCACACAGTGAGCTTTGCAATTCTGCAACACACATTGCTGTAACTCCTTTTCCTGCCTGGAAGACCAATTGATTCCAACATCTCTGTGCCCACTCTCTGCTGAGCAGCAACAGAGGGAAGGAATGTTTAGATTGGGCTAAAACAGCAGAAGAGCCTTGCAAAAAAGCTCCTCCTGATCATGTTTAGCACACAGTGAGCTTTAAACTGTGACACAAACATTGCTGTCACTCTTCACTCTTTCTCCTAAAAGACCATTTCAATCCAAGAACTCCGTTGCCAGCACTCTGCTGAGCAGCAGAGTGAGCAGGAATGTCTGCAATCTGTAAGGCAGTGGAAGAGACAGGCCTGAAGGCTGCTCTTGTGCTTCTTCAACACACTGAGCTTTACAACTGTGACACACACACTGTTGTCACTCCTCATTGTAGCTCCTAAAAGTGCATTTGAATCCAGCGTTTCTGGTCTCCACTCTCGTTTCAAGAGCAGCAGAGGAAGGTGAGCACGAGCGCTTGGAATCCGTTCCCAGTTCCGAAGGGCAGGGAGGGAAAGTCCTTGCAGATCATCTTCAGCGCACAGTGAGCTTTGCAACTCTGAAACACACATTGCTGTCACTCCTCACTTCATCTCCTAATAATCCGTTTGAATCCATGGTCTCTCCCGCCCTCTCTCGTTTGAACAGCAGCAGTGACAGGTGAACACGATCTCTTGGCCTCTGCTCCCACAGCCGAAGAGCCCGGAGTGAAAGCTCCGGCAGGGCATCTTCAGCACGCAGTCAGCTTTGCAACTGTGACACATATATTGCTCTCGCTCCGCACTTTCCTACCTCAAAGTCCAATTGAATCCAAAATCTCTGTGCCCTTTCTCTGCTGGGCAGAAGCAGAGAGAGTAGAGCAGGAACCTTTAGCCAATGCTAAAAGAGCAGAAGAGACAGTCCAGAAAGTTCCCACTGATCATCTTCAGCGCACAGCGAGCTTTGCAACTCTGCAACACACATTGCTGTCACTCCTCCCTTTTTGCCTGAAAGACCAGCTGAATCCACCATCTCTGTGCCCGCTCTCTGCTGAGCAGCAACAGAGAGAGTAGAGCAGGAATTTTTAGACCTGCCTAAAACAGCAGAAGAGCCTTGAAAAAAATCTCCTGCTTGATCATGTTTTGCACACAGTGAGCTTTAAACTGTGACACAAACATTGCTGTCACTCCTCACTTTATCTCCTAAAAGTGCATTTGAATCCAAAGTTTCTGGTGCGCTCTCACGTTTCGAGAGGAGTTGTGACAGGGGAGGAGCAGCGCTTGGACTCTAATCCCACAGACGAAGGGCCAGCAGGGAAACTCCTGCAGGGCATCTTCAGCGCACAGTGAGCTTTACAATTCTGAAACACACATTGCTGTCACTCCTCCTTTTCTTGCCTGAAAGACCAATTGATTCCAACATCTCTGTGCCCACTCTCTGCTGAGCAGCAACAGAGAGAGTAGAGCAGGAATGTTTAGACTGGGCTAAAACAGCAGAAGAGCCTTGCAAAAAAGCTCCTCCTGATCATGTTTAGCACACAGTGAGCTTTAAACTGTGACACAAACATTGCTGTCACTCTTCACTCTTTCTCCTAAAAGACCATTTCAATCCCAGAACTCCGTTGCCAGCACTCTGCTGAGCAGCAGAGTGAGCAGGGATGTCTGCAATCTGTAAGGCAGTGGAAGAGACAGGCCTGAAGGCTGCTCTTGTGCTTCTTCAACACACTGAGCTTTACAACTGTGACACACACACTGTTGTCACTCCTCATTGTAGCTCCTAAAAGTGCATTTGAATCCAGCGTTTCTGGTCTCCACTCTCGTTTCAAGAGCAGCAGAGGCAGGTGAGCACGAGCGCTTGGAATCCGCTCCCAGTTCCGAAGGGCAGGGAGGGAAAGTCCTTGCAGATCATCTTCAGCGCACAGTGAGCTTTGCAACTCTGAAACACACATTGCTGTCACTCCTCACTTTATCTCCTAAAAGTGCATTTCAAGCCAACGTTTCTGGTGCGCTCTCTCGCTTCGAGAGCAGTTGTGACAGGGGAGGACGAGCGCTTGGATTCTAATTTCACAGCCGAAGGGCCAGCATGGAAACTACTGCTGGGCATCTTCAGCACACATTGAGATTCACAACTCTGAAACACATATTGCTGTCACCTCTCACTTTCCTACCTGAAAGTCCAATTGAATAATACATCTCCTGTGCTTGCTCTTTGTGAGCAGTAGCAGAATATAGCACTTACGTTTGGACTCTGCTGAAACAGCAGAAGAGACAGTCCAGAAAGTTCCCACTGATCATCTTCAGCACACAGTGAGCTTTGCAACTCTGCAACACACATTGCTGTCTCTTCTTTTCCTGCCTGAAAGACCAATTGATTCCAACACCTCTGTGCCCGCTCTCTGCTGAGCAGCAACAGAGAGAGTAGAGCAGGAATGTTTAGCCTGGGCTAAAACAGCAGAAGAGCCTTGCAAAAAATCTCCTGCTTGATCATGTTTTGCACACAGTGAGCTTTAAACTGTGACACAAACATTGCTGTCACTCCTCACTTTATCTCCTAAAAGTGCATTTGAATCCAAAGTTTCTGGTGCGCTCTCACGTTTCGAGAGGAGTTCTGACAGGGGAGGAGCAGCGCTTGGACTCTAATCCCACAGACGAAGGGCCAGCAGGGAAACTCCTGCAGGGCATCTTCAGCGCACAGTGAGCTTTACAATTCTGAAACACACATTGCTGTCACTCCTCCTTTTCTTGCCTGAAAGACCAATTGATTCCAACATCTCTGTGCCCACTCTCTGCTGAGCAGAAACAGAGAGAGTAGAGCAGGAATGTTTAGACTGGGCTAAAACAGCAGAAGAGCCTTGCAAAAAATCTCCTGCTTGATCATGTTTTGCACACAGTGAGCTTTAAACTGTGACACAAACATTGCTGTCACTCCTCACTTTATCTCCTAAAAGTGCATTTGAATCCAAAGTTTCTGGTGCGCTCTCTCCTTTGGAGAGGAGTTGTGACAGGGGAGGAGCAGCGCTTGGACTCTAATCCCACAGACGAAGGGCCAGCAGGGAAACTCCTGCAGGGCATCTTCAGCACACAGTGAGCTTTACAATTCTGCAACACACATTGCTGTCACTCCTCCTTTTCTTGCCTGAAAGTCCAATTGATTCCAACATCACTGTGCCCACTCTCTGCTGAGCAGCAACAGAGAGAGTAGAGCAGGAATGTTTAGACTGGGCTAAAACAGCAGAAGAGCCTTGCAAAAAAGCTCCTCCTGATCATGTTTAGCACACAGTGAGCTTTAAACTGTGACACAATCATTGCTGTCACTCTTCACTCTTTCTCCTAAAAGACCATTTCAATCCAAGAACTCCGTTGCCAGCACTCTGCTGAGCAGCAGAGTGAGCAGGAATGTCTGCAATCTGTAAGGCAGTGGAAGAGACAGGCCTGAAGGCTGCTCTTGTGCTTCTTCAACACACTGAGCTTTACAACTGTGACACACACACTGTTGTCACTCCTCATTGTAGCTCCTAAAAGTGCATTTGAATCCAGCGTTTCTGGTCTCCACTCTCGTTTCCAGTGCAGCAGAGGCAGGTGAGCACGAGCGCTTGGAATCCGCTCCCAGTTCCGAAGGGCAGGGAGGGAAAGTCCTTGCAGATCATCTTCAGCGCACAGTGAGCTTTGCAACTCTGAAACACACATTGCTGTCACTCCTCACTTTATCTCCTAAAAGTGCATTTCAAGCCAACGTTTCTGGTGCGCTCTCTCGCTTCGAGAGCAGTTCTGACAGGGGAGGACGAGCGCTTGGATTCTAATTTCACAGCCGAAGGGCCAGCATGGAAACTACTGCTGGGCATCTTCAGCACACATTGAGATTCGCAACTCTGAAACACATATTGCTGTCTCCTCTCACTTTCCTACCTGAAAGTCCAATTGAATAATACATCTCCTGTGCTTGCTCTTTGTGAGCAGTAGCAGAATATAGCACTTACGTTTGGACTCTGCTGAAACAGCAGAAGAGACAGTCCAGAAAGTTCCCACTGATCATCTTCAGCACACAGTGAGCTTTGCAACTCTGCAACACACATTGCTGTCTCTTCTTTTCCTGCCTGAAAGACCAGCTGAATCCACCATCTCTGCGCCCGCTCTCTGCTGAGCAGCAACAGAGAGAGTAGAGCAGGAATGTTTTGCCTGGGCTAAATCAGCAGAAGAGCCTTGCAAAAAATCTCCTGCTTGATCATGTTTTGCACACAGTGAGCTTTAAACTGTGACACAAACATTGCTGTCACTCCTCACTTTATCTCCTAAAAGTGCATTTGAATCCAAAGTTTCTGGTGCGCTCTCACGTTTCGAGAGGAGTTGTGACAGGGGAGGAGCAGCGCTTGGACTCTAATCCCACAGACGAAGGGCCAGCAGGGAAACTCCTGCAGGGCATCTTCAGCACACAGTGAGGTTTGCAATTCTGCAACACACATTGCTGTAACTCCTTTTCCTGCCTGGAAGACCAATTGATTCCAACATCTCTGTGCCCACTCTCTGCTGAGCAGCAACAGAGAGAGTAGAGCAGGAATGTTTAGACTGGGCTAAAACAGCAGAAGAGCCTTGCAAAAAAGCTCCTCCTGATCATGTTTAGCACACAGTGAGCTTTAAACTGTGACACAAACATTGCTGTCACTCTTCACTCTTTCTCCTAAAAGACCATTTCAATCCAAGAACTCCGTTGCCAGCACTCTGCTGAGCAGCAGAGTGAGCAGGAATGTCTGCAATCTGTAAGGCAGTGGAAGAGACAGGCCTGAAGGCTGCTCTTGTGCTTCTTCAACACACTGAGCTTTACAACTGTGACACACACGCTGTTGTCACTCCTCATTGTAGCTCCTAAAAGTGCTTTTGAATCCAGCGTTTCTGGTCTCCACTCTCGTTTCAAGAGTAGCAGAGGAAGGTGAGCACGAGCGCTTGGAATCCGCTCCCAGTTCCGAAGGGCAGGGAGGGAAAGTCCTTGCAGATCATCTTCAGCGCACAGTGAGCTTTGCAACTCTGAAACACACATTGCTGTCACTCCTCACTTCATCTCCTAATAATCCGTTTGAATCCATGGTCTCTCCCGCCCTCTCTCGTTTGAACAGCAGCAGTGACAGGTGAACACGATCTCTTGGCCTCTGCTCCCACAGCCGAAGAGCCCGGAGTGAAAGCTCCGGCAGGGCATCTTCAGCACGCAGTCAGCTTTGCAACTGTGACACATATATTGCTCTCGCTCCGCACTTTCCTACCTCAAAGTCCAATTGAATAAAAAATCTCTGTGCCCTTTCTCTACTGGGCAGACGCAGAGAGAGTAGAGCAGGAACCTTTAGCCAATGCTAAAAGAGCAGAAGAGACAGTCCAGAAAGTTCCCACTGATCATCTTCAGCGCACAGCGAGCTTTGCAACTCTGCAACACACATTGCTGTCACTCCTCCCTTTTTGCCTGAAAGACCAGCTGAATCCACCATCTCTGTGCCCGCTCTCTGCTGAGCAGCAACAGAGAGAGTAGAGCAGGAATTTTTAGACCTGCCTAAAACAGCAGAAGAGCCTTGAAAAAAATCTCCTGCTTGATCATGTTTTGCACACAGTGAGCTTTAAACTGTGACACAAACATTGCTGTCACTCTTCACTCTTTCTCCTAAAAGACCATTTCAATCCGAGAACTCCGTTGCCAGCACTCTGCTGAGCAGCAGAGTGAGCAGGAATGTCTGCAATCTGTAAGGCAGTGGAAGAGACAGGCCTGAAGGCTGCTCTTGTGCTTCTTCAACACACTGAGCTTTACAACTTTGACACACACACTGTTGTCACTCCTCATTGTAGCTCCTAAAAGTGCATTTGAATCCAGCGTTTCTGGTCTCCACTCTCGTTTCCAGTGCAGCAGAGGCAGGTGAGCACGAGCGCTTGGAATCCGCTCCCAGTTCCGAAGGGCAGGGAGGGAAAGTCCTTGCAGATTATCTTCAGCGCACAGTGAGCTTTGCAACTCTGAAACACACATTGCTGTCACTCCTCACTTTATCTCCAAAAAGTGCATTTCAAGCCAACGTTTCTGGTGCGCTCTCTCGCTTCGAGAGCAGTTGTGACAGGGGAGGACGAGCGCTTGGATTCTAATTTCACAGCCGAAGGGCCAGCATGGAAACTACTGCTGGGCATCTTCAGCACACATTGAGATTCACAACTCTGAAACACATATTGCTGTCACCTCTCACTTTCCTACCTGAAAGTCCAATTGAATAATACATCTCCTGTGCTTGCTCTTTGTGAGCAGTAGCAGAATATAGCACTTACGTTTGGACTCTGCTGAAACAGCAGAAGAGACAGTCCAGAAAGTTCCCACTGATCATCTTCAGCACACAGTGAGCTTTGCAACTCTGCAACACACATTGCTGTCTCTTCTTTTCCTGCCTGAAAGACCAATTGATTCCAACACCTCTGTGCCCGCTCTCTGCTGAGCAGCAACAGAGAGAGTAGAGCAGGAATGTTTAGCCTGGGCTAAAACAGCAGAAGAGCCTTGCAAAAAATCTCCTGCTTGATCATGTTTTGCACACAGTGAGCTTTAAACTGTGACACAAACATTGCTGTCACTCCTCACTTTATCTCCTAAAAGTGCATTTGAATCCAAAGTTTCTGGTGCGCTCTCACGTTTCGAGAGGAGTTGTGACAGGGGAGGAGCAGCGCTTGGACTCTAATCCCACAGACGAAGGGCCAGCAGGGAAACTCCTGCAGGGCATCTTCAGCACACAGTGAGCTTTGCAATTCTGCAACACACATTGCTGTCACTCCTCCTTTTCTTGCCTGGAAGACCAATTGATTCCAACATCTCTGTGCCCACTCTCTGCTGAGCAGCAACAGAGAGAAGGAATGTTTAGACTGGGCTAAAACAGCAGAAGAGCCTTGCAAAAAAGCTCCTCCTGATCATGTTTAGCACACAGTGAGCTTTAAACTGTGACACAAACATTGCTGTCACTCTTCACTCTTTCTCCTAAAAGACCATTTCAATCCAAGAACTCCGTTGCCAGCACTCTGCTGAGCAGCAGAGTGAGCAGGAATGTCTGCAATCTGTAAGGCAGTGGAAGAGACAGGCCTGAAGGCTGCTCTTGTGCTTCTTAAACACACTGAGCTTTACAACTGTGACACACACGCTGTTGTCACTCCTCATTGTAGCTCCTAAAAGTGCATTTGAATCCAGCGTTTCTGGTCTCCACTCTCGTTTCAAGAGCAGCAGAGGAAGGTGAGCACGAGCGCTTGGAATCCGCTCCCAGTTCCGAAGGGCAGGGAGGGAAAGTCCTTGCAGATCATCTTCAGCGCACAGTGAGCTTTGCAACTCTGAAACACACATTGCTGTCACTCCTCACTTCATCTCCTAATAATCCGTTTGAATCCATGGTCTCTCCCGCCCTCTCTCGTTTGAACAGCAGCAGTGACAGGTGAACACGATCTCTTGGCCTCTGCTCCCACAGCCGAAGAGCCCGGAGTGAAAGCTCCGGCAGGGCATCTTCAGCACGCAGTCAGCTTTGCAACTGTGACACATATATTGCTCTCGCTCCGCACTTTCCTACCTCAAAGTCCAATTGAATCCAAAATCTCTGTGCCCTTTCTCTGCTGGGCAGAAGCAGAGTAGAGCAGGAACCTTTAGCCAATGCTAAAAGAGCAGAAGAGACAGTCCAGAAAGTTCCCACTGATCATCTTCAGCGCACAGCGAGCTTTGCAACTCTGCAACACACATTGCTGTCACTCCTCCCTTTTTGCCTGAAAGACCAGCTGAATCCACCATCTCTGTGCCCGCTCTCTGCTGAGCAGCAACAGAGAGAGTAGAGCAGGAATTTTTAGACCTGCCTAAAACAGCAGAAGAGCCTTGAAAAAAATCTCCTGCTTGATCATGTTTTGCACACAGTGAGCTTTAAACTGTGACACAAACATTGCTGTCACTCTTCACTCTTTCTCCTAAAAGACCATTTCAATCCCAGAACTCCGTTGCCAGCACTCTGCTGAGCAGCAGAGTGAGCAGGAATGTCTGCAATCTGTAAGGCAGTGGAAGAGACAGGCCTGAAGGCTGCTCTTGTGCTTCTTCAACACACTGAGCTTTACAACTTTGACACACACACTGTTGTCACTCCTCATTGTAGCTCCTAAAAGTGCATTTGAATCCAGCGTTTCTGGTCTCCACTCTCGTTTCCAGTGCAGCAGAGGCAGGTGAGCACGAGCGCTTGGAATCCGCTCCCAGTTCCGAAGGGCAGGGAGGGAAAGTCCTTGCAGATTATCTTCAGCGCACAGTGAGCTTTGCAACTCTGAAACACACATTGCTGTCACTCCTCACTTTATCTCCAAAAAGTGCATTTCAAGCCAACGTTTCTGGTGCGCTCTCTCGCTTCGAGAGCAGTTGTGACAGGGGAGGACGAGCGCTTGGATTCTAATTTCACAGCCGAAGGGCCAGCATGGAAACTACTGCTGGGCATCTTCAGCACACATTGAGATTCACAACTCTGAAACACATATTGCTGTCACCTCTCACTTTCCTACCTGAAAGTCCAATTGAATAATACATCTCCTGTGCTTGCTCTTTGTGAGCAGTAGCAGAATATAGCACTTACGTTTGGACTCTGCTGAAACAGCAGAAGAGACAGTCCAGAAAGTTCCCACTGATCATCTTCAGCACACAGTGAGCTTTGCAACTCTGCAACACACATTGCTGTCTCTTCTTTTCCTGCCTGAAAGACCAATTGATTCCAACACCTCTGTGCCCGCTCTCTGCTGAGCAGCAACAGAGAGAGTAGAGCAGGAATGTTTAGCCTGGGCTAAAACAGCAGAAGAGCCTTGCAAAAAATCTCCTGCTTGATCATGTTTTGCACACAGTGAGCTTTAAACTGTGACACAAACATTGCTGTCACTCCTCACTTTATCTCCTAAAAGTGCATTTGAATCCAAAGTTTCTGGTGCGCTCTCACGTTTCGAGAGGAGTTGTGACAGGGGAGGAGCAGCGCTTGGACTCTAATCCCACAGACGAAGGGCCAGCAGGGAAACTCCTGCAGGGCATCTTCAGCACACAGTGAGCTTTGCAATTCTGCAACACACATTGCTGTCACTCCTCCTTTTCCTGCCTGGAAGACCAATTGATTCCAACATCTCTGTGCCCACTCTCTGCTGAGCAGCAACAGAGAGAAGGAATGTTTAGACTGGGCTAAAACAGCAGAAGAGCCTTGCAAAAAAGCTCCTCCTGATCATGTTTAGCACACAGTGAGCTTTAAACTGTGACACAAACATTGCTGTCACTCTTCACTCTTTCTCCTAAAAGACCATTTCAATCCAAGAACTCCGTTGCCAGCACTCTGCTGAGCAGCAGAGTGAGCAGGAATGTCTGCAATCTGTAAGGCAGTGGAAGAGACAGGCCTGAAGGCTGCTCTTGTGCTTCTTCAACACACTGAGCTTTACAACTGTGACACACACGCTGTTGTCACTCCTCATTGTAGCTCCTAAAAGTGCTTTTGAATCCAGCGTTTCTGGTCTCCACTCTCGTTTCAAGAGTAGCAGAGGAAGGTGAGCACGAGCGCTTGGAATCCGCTCCCAGTTCCGAAGGGCAGGGAGGGAAAGTCCTTGCAGATCATCTTCAGCGCACAGTGAGCTTTGCAACTCTGAAACACACATTGCTGTCACTCCTCACTTCATCTCCTAATAATCCGTTTGAATCCATGGTCTCTCCCGCCCTCTCTCGTTTGAACAGCAGCAGTGACAGGTGAACACGATCTCTTGGCCTCTGCTCCCACAGCCGAAGAGCCCGGAGTGAAAGCTCCGGCAGGGCATCTTCAGCACGCAGTCAGCTTTGCAACTGTGACACATATATTGCTCTCGCTCCGCACTTTCCTACCTCAAAGTCCAATTGAATAAAAAATCTCTGTGCCCTTTCTCTACTGGGCAGACGCAGAGAGAGTAGAGCAGGAACCTTTAGCCAATGCTAAAAGAGCAGAAGAGACAGTCCAGAAAGTTCCCACTGATCATCTTCAGCGCACAGCGAGCTTTGCAACTCTGCAACACACATTGCTGTCACTCCTCCCTTTTTGCCTGAAAGACCAGCTGAATCCACCATCTCTGTGCCCGCTCTCTGCTGAGCAGCAACAGAGAGAGTAGAGCAGGAATTTTTAGACCTGCCTAAAACAGCAGAAGAGCCTTGAAAAAAATCTCCTGCTTGATCATGTTTTGCACACAGTGAGCTTTAAACTGTGACACAAACATTGCTGTCACTCCTCACTTTATCTCCTAAAAGTGCATTTGAATCCAAAGTTTCTGGTGCGCTCTCACGTTTCGAGAGGAGTTGTGACAGGGGAGGAGCAGCGCTTGGACTCTAATCCCACAGACGAAGGGCCAGCAGGGAAACTCCTGCAGGGCATCTTCAGCACACAGTGAGCTTTGCAATTCTGCAACACACATTGCTGTAACTCCTTTTCCTGCCTGGAAGACCAATTGATTCCAACATCTCTGTGCCCACTCTCTGCTGAGCAGCAACAGAGGGAAGGAATGTTTAGATTGGGCTAAAACAGCAGAAGAGCCTTGCAAAAAAGCTCCTCCTGATCATGTTTAGCACACAGTGAGCTTTAAACTGTGACACAAACATTGCTGTCACTCTTCACTCTTTCTCCTAAAAGACCATTTCAATCTAAGAACTCCGTTGCCAGCACTCTGCTGAGCAGCAGAGTGAGCAGGAATGTCTGCAATCTGTAAGGCAGTGGAAGAGACAGGCCTGAAGGCTGCTCTTGTGCTTCTTCAACACACTGAGCTTTACAACTGTGACACACACACTGTTGTCACTCCTCATTGTAGCTCCTAAAAGTGCATTTGAATCCAGCGTTTCTGGTCTCCACTCTCGTTTCAAGAGCAGCAGAGGAAGGTGAGCACGAGCGCTTGGAATCCGTTCCCAGTTCCGAAGGGCAGGGAGGGAAAGTCCTTGCAGATCATCTTCAGCGCACAGTGAGCTTTGCAACTCTGAAACACACATTGCTGTCACTCCTCACTTCATCTCCTAATAATCCGTTTGAATCCATGGTCTCTCCCGCCCTCTCTCGTTTGAACAGCAGCAGTGACAGGTGAACACGATCTCTTGGCCTCTGCTCCCACAGCCGAAGAGCCCGGAGTGAAAGCTCCGGCAGGGCATCTTCAGCACGCAGTCAGCTTTGCAACTGTGACACATATATTGCTCTCGCTCCGCACTTTCCTACCTCAAAGTCCAATTGAATCCAAAATCTCTGTGCCCTTTCTCTGCTGGGCAGAAGCAGAGAGAGTAGAGCAGGAACCTTTAGCCAATGCTAAAAGAGCAGAAGAGACAGTCCAGAAAGTTCCCACTGATCATCTTCAGCGCACAGCGAGCTTTGCAACTCTGCAACACACATTGCTGTCACTCCTCCCTTTTTGCCTGAAAGACCAGCTGAATCCACCATCTCTGTGCCCGCTCTCTGCTGAGCAGCAACAGAGAGAGTAGAGCAGGAATTTTTAGACCTGCCTAAAACAGCAGAAGAGCCTTGAAAAAAATCTCCTGCTTGATCATGTTTTGCACACAGTGAGCTTTAAACTGTGACACAAACATTGCTGTCACTCTTCACTCTTTCTCCTAAAAGACCATTTCAATCCGAGAACTCCGTTGCCAGCACTCTGCTGAGCAGCAGAGTGAGCAGGAATGTCTGCAATCTGTAAGGCAGTGGAAGAGACAGGCCTGAAGGCTGCTCTTGTGCTTCTTCAACACACTGAGCTTTACAACTTTGACACACACACTGTTGTCACTCCTCATTGTAGCTCCTAAAAGTGCATTTGAATCCAGCGTTTCTGGTCTCCACTCTCGTTTCCAGTGCAGCAGAGGCAGGTGAGCACGAGCGCTTGGAATCCGCTCCCAGTTCCGAAGGGCAGGGAGGGAAAGTCCTTGCAGATTATCTTCAGCGCACAGTGAGCTTTGCAACTCTGAAACACACATTGCTGTCACTCCTCACTTTATCTCCAAAAAGTGCATTTCAAGCCAACGTTTCTGGTGCGCTCTCTCGCTTCGAGAGCAGTTGTGACAGGGGAGGACGAGCGCTTGGATTCTAATTTCACAGCCGAAGGGCCAGCATGGAAACTACTGCTGGGCATCTTCAGCACACATTGAGATTCACAACTCTGAAACACATATTGCTGTCACCTCTCACTTTCCTACCTGAAAGTCCAATTGAATAATACATCTCCTGTGCTTGCTCTTTGTGAGCAGTAGCAGAATATAGCACTTACGTTTGGACTCTGCTGAAACAGCAGAAGAGACAGTCCAGAAAGTTCCCACTGATCATCTTCAGCACACAGTGAGCTTTGCAACTCTGCAACACACATTGCTGTCTCTTCTTTTCCTGCCTGAAAGACCAATTGATTCCAACACCTCTGTGCCCGCTCTCTGCTGAGCAGCAACAGAGAGAGTAGAGCAGGAATGTTTAGCCTGGGCTAAAACAGCAGAAGAGCCTTGCAAAAAATCTCCTGCTTAATCATGTTTTGCACACAGTGAGCTTTAAACTGTGACACAAACATTGCTGTCACTCCTCACTTTATCTCCTAAAAGTGCATTTGAATCCAAAGTTTCTGGTGCGCTCTCACGTTTCGAGAGGAGTTGTGACAGGGGAGGAGCAGCGCTTGGACTCTAATCCCACAGACGAAGGGCCAGCAGGGAAACTCCTGCAGGGCATCTTCAGCACACAGTGAGCTTTGCAATTCTGCAACACACATTGCTGTCACTCCTCCTTTTCTTGCCTGGAAGACCAATTGATTCCAACATCTCTGTGCCCACTCTCTGCTGAGCAGCAACAGAGAGAAGGAATGTTTAGACTGGGCTAAAACAGCAGAAGAGCCTTGCAAAAAAGCTCCTCCTGATCATGTTTAGCACACAGTGAGCTTTAAACTGTGACACAAACATTGCTGTCACTCTTCACTCTTTCTCCTAAAAGACCATTTCAATCCAAGAACTCCGTTGCCAGCACTCTGCTGAGCAGCAGAGTGAGCAGGAATGTCTGCAATCTGTAAGGCAGTGGAAGAGACAGGCCTGAAGGCTGCTCTTGTGCTTCTTAAACACACTGAGCTTTACAACTGTGACACACACACTGTTGTCACTCCTCATTGTAGCTCCTAAAAGTGCATTTGAATCCAGCGTTTCTGGTCTCCACTCTCGTTTCAAGAGCAGCAGAGGAAGGTGAGCACGAGCGCTTGGAATCCGCTCCCAGTTCCGAAGGGCAGGGAGGGAAAGTCCTTGCAGATCATCTTCAGCGCACAGTGAGCTTTGCAACTCTGAAACACACATTGCTGTCACTCCTCACTTCATCTCCTAATAATCCGTTTGAATCCATGGTCTCTCCCGCCCTCTCTCGTTTGAACAGCAGCAGTGACAGGTGAACACGATCTCTTGGCCTCTGCTCCCACAGCCGAAGAGCCCGGAGTGAAAGCTCCGGCAGGGCATCTTCAGCACGCAGTCAGCTTTGCAACTGTGACACATATATTGCTCTCGCTCCGCACTTTCCTACCTCAAAGTCCAATTGAATCCAAAATCTCTGTGCCCTTTCTCTGCTGGGCAGAAGCAGAGAGAGTAGAGCAGGAACCTTTAGCCAATGCTAAAAGAGCAGAAGAGACAGTCCAGAAAGTTCCCACTGATCATCTTCAGCGCACAGCGAGCTTTGCAACACTGCAACGCACATTGCTGTCACTCCTCCCTTTTTGCCTGAAAGACCAGCTGAATCCACCATCTCTGTGCCCGCTCTCTGCTGAGCAGCAACAGAGAGAGTAGAGCAGGAATTTTTAGACCTGCCTAAAACAGCAGAAGAGCCTTGAAAAAAATCTCCTGCTTGATCATGTTTTGCACACAGTGAGCTTTAAACTGTGACACAAACATTGCTGTCACTCCTCACTTTATCTCCTAAAAGTGCATTTGAATCCAAAGTTTCTGGTGCGCTCTCTCGTTTCGAGAGGAGTTGTGACAGGGGAGTAGCAGCGCTTGGACTCTAATCCCACAGACGAAGGGCCAGCAGGGAAACGCCTGCAGGGCATCTTCAGCACACAGTGAGCTTTGCAACTCTGCAAAACACATTGCTGTAACTCCTCCTTTTCCTGCCTGGAAGACCTATTGATTCCAACATCTCTGTGCCCACTCTCTGCTGAGCAGCAACAGAGAGAGTAGAGCAGGAATGTTTAGACTGGGCTAAAACAGCAGAAGAGCCTTGCAAAAAAGCTCCTCCTGATCATGTTTAGCACACAGTGAGCTTTAAACTGTGACACAAACATTGGTGTCACTCTTCACTCTTTCTCCTAAAAGACCATTTCAATCCCAGAACTCCGTTGCCAGCACTCTGCTGAGCAGCAGAGTGAGCAGGAATGTCTGCAATCTGTAAGGCAGTGGAAGAGACAGGCCTGAAGGCTGCTCTTGTGCTTCTTCAACACACTGAGCTTTACAACTTTGACACACACACTGTTGTCACTCCTCATTGTAGCTCCTAAAAGTGCATTTGAATCCAGCGTTTCTGGTCTCCACTCTCGTTTCCAGTGCAGCAGAGGCAGGTGAGCACGAGCGCTTGGAATCCGCTCCCAGTTCCGAAGGGCAGGGAGGGAAAGCCCTTGCAGATTATCTTCAGCGCACAGTGAGCTTTGCAACTCTGAAACACACATTGCTGTCACTCCTCACTTTATCTCCTAAAAGTGCATTTCAAGCCAACGTTTCTGGTGCGCTCTCTCGCTTCGAGAGCAGTTGTGACAGGGGAGGACGAGCGCTTGGATTCTAATTTCACAGCCGAAGGGCCAGCATGGAAACTACTGCTGGGCATCTTCAGCACACATTGAGATTCACAAATCTGAAACACATATTGCTGTCACCTCTCACTTTCCTACCTGAAAGTCCAATTGAATAATACATCTCCTGTGCTTGCTCTTTGTGAGCAGTAGCAGAATATAGCACTTACGTTTGGACTCTGCTGAAACAGCAGAAGAGACAGTCCAGAAAGTTCCCACTGATCATCTTCAGCACACAGTGAGCTTTGCAACTCTGCAACACACATTGCTGTCTCTTCTTTTCCTGCCTGAAAGACCAATTGATTCCAACACCTCTGTGCCCGCTCTCTGCTGAGCAGCAACAGAGAGAGTAGAGCAGGAATGTTTAGCCTGGGCTAAAACAGCAGAAGAGCCTTGCAAAAAATCTCCTGCTTGATCATGTTTTGCACACAGTGAGCTTTAAACTGTGACACAAACATTGCTGTCACTCCTCACTTTATCTCCTAAAAGTGCATTTGAATCCAAAGTTTCTGGTGCGCTCTCACGTTTCGAGAGGAGTTGTGACAGGGGAGGAGCAGTGCTTGGACTCTAATCCCACAGACGAAGGGCCAGCAGGGAAACTCCTGCAGGGCATCTTCAGCACACAGCGAGCTTTGCAACTCTGCAACACACATTGCTGTCACTCCTCCCTTTTTGCCTGGAAGACCAATTGATTCCAACATCTCTGTGCCCACTCTCTGCTGAGCAGCAACAGAGAGAAGGAATGTTTAGACTGGGCTAAAACAGCAGAAGAGCCTTGCAAAAAAGCTCCTCCTGATCATGTTTAGCACACAGTGAGCTTTAAACTGTGACACAAACATTGCTGTCACTCTTCACTCTTTCTCCTAAAAGACCATTTCAATCCAAGAACTCCGTTGCCAGCACTCTGCTGAGCAGCAGAGTGAGCAGGAATGTCTGCAATCTGTAAGGCAGTGGAAGAGACAGGCCTGAAGGCTGCTCTTGTGCTTCTTCAACACACTGAGCTTTACAACTGTGACACACACACTGTTGTCACTCCTCATTGTAGCTCCTAAAAGTGCATTTGAATCCAGCGTTTCTGGTCTCCACTCTCGTTTCAAGAGCAGCAGAGGAAGGTGAGCACGAGCGCTTGGAATCCGCTCCCAGTTCCGAAGGGCAGGGAGGGAAAGTCCTTGCAGATCATCTTCAGCGCACAGTGAGCTTTGCAACTCTGAAACACACATTGCTGTCACTCCTCAATTCAACTCCTAATAATCCGTTTGAATCCATGGTCTCTCCCGCCCTCTCTCGTTTGAACAGCAGCAGTGACAGGTGAACACGATCTCTTGGCCTCTGCTCCCACAGCCGAAGAGCCCGGAGTGAAAACTCCGGCAGGGCATCTTCAGCACGCAGTCAGCTTTGCAACTGTGACACATATATTGCTCTCGCTCCGCACTTTCCTACCTCAAAGTCCAATTGAATCCAAAATCTCTGTGCCCTTTCTCTGCTAGGCAGAAGCAGAGAGAGTAGAGCAGGAACTTTTAGCCAATGCTAAAAGAGCAGAAGAGACAGTCCAGAAAGTTCCCACTGATCATCTTCAGCGCACAGCGAGCTTTGCAACTCTGCAACACACATTGCTGTCACTCCTCCCTTTTTGCCTGAAAGACCAGCTGAATCGACCATCTCTGTGCCCGCTCTCTGCTGAGCAGCAACAGAGAGAGTAGAGCAGGAATTTTTAGACCTGCCTAAAACAGCAGAAGAGCCTTGAAAAAAATCTCCTGCTTGATCATGTTTTGCACACAGTGAGCTTTAAACTGTGACACAAACATTGCTGTCACTCCTCACTTTATCTCCTAAAAGTGCATTTGAATCCAAAGTTTCTGGTGCGCTCTCTCGTTTCGAGAGGAGTTGTGACAGGGGAGGAGCAGCGCTTGGACTCTAATCCCACAGACGAAGGGCCAGCAGGGAAACTCCTGCAGGGCATCTTCAGCACACAGTGAGCTTTACAATTCTGCAACACACATTGCTGTCACTCCTCCTTTTCTTGCCTGAAAGTCCAATTGATTCCAACATCACTGCGCCCACTCTCTGCTGAGCAGAAACAGAGAGAGTAGAGCAGGAATGTTTAGACTGGGCTAAAACAGCAGAAGAGCCTTGCAAAAAAGCTCCTCCTGATCATGTTTAGCACACAGTGAGCTTTAAACTGTGACACAATCATTGCTGTCACTCTTCACTCTTTCTCCTAAAAGACCATTTCAATCCAAGAACTCCGTTGCCAGCACTCTGCTGAGCAGCAGAGTGAGCAGGAATGTCTGCAATCTGTAAGGCAGTGGAAGAGACAGGCCTGAAGGCTGCTCTTGTGCTTCTTCAACACACTGAGCTTTACAACTGTGACACACACACTGTTGTCACTCCTCATTGTAGCTCCTAAAAGTGCATTTGAATCCAGCGTTTCTGGTCTCCACTCTCGTTTCCAGTGCAGCAGAGGCAGGTGAGCACGAGCGCTTGGAATCCGCTCCCAGTTCCGAAGGGCAGGGAGGGAAAGTCCTTGCAGATCATCTTCAGCGCACAGTGAGCTTTGCAACTCTGAAACACACATTGCTGTCACTCCTCACTTTATCTCCTAAAAGTGCATTTCAAGCCAACGTTTCTGGTGCGCTCTCTCGCTTCGAGAGCAGTTGTGACAGGGGAGGACGAGCGCTTGGATTCTAATTTCACAGCCGAAGGGCCAGCATGGAAACTACTGCTGGGCATCTTCAGCACACATTGAGATTCGCAACTCTGAAACACATATTGCTGTCTCATCTCACTTTCCTACCTGAAAGTCCAACTGTGACTGTCTCTTCTGCTGTTTCAGCAGAGTCCAAACGTAAGTGCTATATTCTGCTACTGCTCACAAAGAGCAAGCACAGGAGATGTATTATTCAATTGGACTTTCAGGTAGGAAAGTGAGAGGTGACAGCAATATGTGTTTCAGAGTTGCGAATCTCAATGTGTGCTGAAGATGCCCAGCAGTAGTTTCCATGCTGGCCCTTCGGCTGTGAAATTAGAATCCAAGCGCTCGTCCTCCCCTGTCACAACTGCTCACGAAGCGAGAGAGCGCACCAGAAACGTTGGCTTGAAATGCACTTTTAGGAGATAAAGTGAGGAGTGACAGCAATGTGTGTTTCAGAGTTGCAAAGCTCACTGTGCGCTGAAGATGATCTGCAAGGACTTTCCCTCCCTGCCCTTCGGAACTGGGAGCGGATTCCAAGCGCTCGTGCTCACCTTCCTCTGCTGCTCTTGAAACGAGAGTGGAGACCAGAAACGCTGGATTCAAATGCACTTTTAGGAGCTACAATGAGGAGTGACAACAGTGTGTGTGTCACAGTTGTAAAGCTCAGTGTGTTGAAGAAGCACAAGAGCAGCCTTCAGGCCTGTCTCTTCCACTGCCTTACAGATTGCAGACATTCCTGCTCACTCTGCTGCTCAGCAGAGTGCTGGCAACGGAGTTCTGGGATTGAAATGGTCTTTTAGGAGAAAGAGTGAAGAGTGACAGCAATGTTTGTGTCACAGTTTAAAGCTCACTGTGTGCTAAACATGATCAGGAGGAGCTTTTTTGCAAGGCTCTTCTGCTGTTTTAGCCCAGTCTAAACATTCCTGCTCTACTCTCTCTGTTGCTGCTCAGCAGAGAGTGGGCACAGAGATGTTGGAATCAATTGGTCTTTCAGGCAAGAAAAGGAGGAGTGACAGCAATGTGTGTTTCAGAATTGTAAAGCTCACTGTGCGCTGAAGATGCCCTGCAGGAGTTTCCCTGCTGGCCCTTCGTCTGTGGGATTAGAGTCCAAGCGCTGCTCCTCCCCTGTCACAACTCCTATCGAAACGAGAGAGCGCACCAGTAACTTTGGATTCAAATGCACTTTTAGGAGATAAAGTGAGGAGTGACAGCAATGTTTGTGTCACAGTTTAAAGCTCACTGTGTGCAAAACATGATCAAGCAGGAGATTTTTTGCAAGGCTCTTCTGCTGTTTTAGCCCAGGCTAAACATTCCTGCTCTACTCTCTCTGTTGCTGCTCAGCAGAGAGCGGGCACAGAGATGGTGGATTCAGCTGGTCTTTCAGGCAGGAAAAGAAGAGACAGCAATGTGTGTTGCAGAGTTGCAAAGCTCACTGTGTGCTGAAGATGATCAGTGGGAACTTTCTGGACTGTCTCTTCTGCTGTTTCAGCAGAGTCCAAACGTAAGTGCTATATTCTGCTACTGCTCACAAAGAGCAAGCACAGGAGATGTATTATTCAATTGGACTTTCAGGTAGGAAAGTGAGAGGTGACAGCAATATGTGTTTCAGAGTTGCGAATCGCAATGTGTGCTGAAGATGCCCAGCAGTAGTTTCCATGCTGGCCCTTCGGCTGTGAAATTAGAATCCAAGCGCTCGTCCTCCCCTGTCACAACTGCTCTCGAAGCGAGAGAGCGCACCAGAAACGTTGGCTTGAAATGCACTTTTAGGAGATAAAGTGAGGAGTGACAGCAATGTGTGTTTCAGAGTTGCAAAGCTCACTGTGCGCTGAAGATGATCTGCAAGGACTTTCCCTCCCTGCCCTTCGGAACTGGGAGCGGATTCCAAGCGCTCGTGCTCACCTGCCTCTGGTGCACTGGAAACGAGAGTGGAGACCAGAAAAGCTGGATTCAAATGCACTTTTAGGAGCTACAATGAGGAGTGACAACAGTGTGTGTGTCACAGTTGTAAAGCTCAGTGTGTTGAAGAAGCACAAGAGCAGCCTTCAGGCCTGTCTCTTCCACTGCCTTACAGATTGCAGACATTCCTGCTCACTCTGCTGATCAGCAGAGTGCTGGCAACGGAGTTCTGGGATTGAAATGGTCTTTTAGGAGAAAGAGTGAAGAGTGACAGCAATGTTTGTGTCACAGTTTAAAGCTCACTGTGTGCTAAACATGATCAGGAGGAGCTTTTTTGCAAGGCTCTTCTGCTGTTTTAGCCCAGTCTAAACATTCCTGCTCTACTCTCTCTGTTGCTGCTCAGCAGAGAGTGGGCACAGTGATGTTGGAATCAATTGGACTTTCAGGCAAGAAAAGGAGGAGTGACAGCAATGTGTGTTGCAGAATTGTAAAGCTCACTGTGTGCTGAAGATGCCCTGCAGGAGTTTCCCTGCTGGCCCTTCGTCTGTGGGATTAGAGTCCAAGCGCTGCTCCTCCCCTGTCACAAGTCCTCTCGAAACGAGAGAGCGCACCAGAAACTTTGGATTCAAATGCACTTTTAGGAGATAAAGTGAGGAGTGACAGCAATGTTTGTGTCACAGTTTAAAGCTCACTGTGTGCAAAACATGATCAAGCAGGAGATTTTTTTCAAGGCTCTTCTGCTGTTTTAGGCAGGTCTAAAAATTCCTGCTCTACTCTCTCTGTTGCTGCTCAGCAGAGAGCGGGCACAGAGATGGTGGATTCAGCTGGTCTTTCAGGCAAAAAGGGAGGAGTGACAGCAATGTGTGTTGCAGAGTTGCAAAGCTCGCTGTGCGCTGAAGATGATCAGTGGGAACTTTCTGGACTGTCTCTTCTGCTCTTTTAGCATTGGCTAAAGGTTCCTGCTCTACTCTCTCTGCTTCTGCCCAGCAGAGAAAGGGCACAGAGATTTTGGATTCAATTGGACTTTGAGGTAGGAAAGTGCGGAGCGAGAGCAATATATGTGTCACAGTTGCAAAGCTGACTGCGTGCTGAAGATGCCCTGCCGGAGCTTTCACTCCGGGCTCTTCGGCTGTGGGAGCAGAGGCCAAGAGATCGTGTTCACCTGTCACTGCTGCTGTTCAAACGAGAGAGGGCGGGAGAGACCATGGATTCAAACGGATTATTAGGAGATGAAGTGAGGAGTGACAGCAATGTGTGTTTCAGAGTTGCAAAGCTCACTGTGCGCTGAAGATGATCTGCAAGGACTTTCCCTCCCTGCCCTTCGGAACTGGGAGCGGATTCCAAGCGCTCGTGCTCACCTTCCTCTGCTGCTCTTGAAACGAGAGTGGAGACCAGAAACGCTGGATTCAAATGCACTTTTAGGAGCTACAATGAGGAGTGACAACAGTGTGTGTGTCACAGTTGTAAAGCTCAGTGTGTTGAAGAAGCACAAGAGCAGCCTTCAGGCCTGTCTCTTCCACTGCCTTACAGATTGCAGACATTCCTGCTCACTCTGCTGCTCAGCAGAGTGCTGGCAACGGAGTTCTTGGATTGAAATGGTCTTTTAGGAGAAAGAGTGAAGAGTGACAGCAATGTTTGTGTCACAGTTTAAAGCTCACTGTGTGCTAAACATGATCAGGAGGAGCTTTTTTGCAAGGCTCTTCTGCTGTTTTAGCCCAGTCTAAACATTCCTTCTCTCTGTTGCTGCTCAGCAGAGAGTGGGCACAGAGATGTTGGAATCAATTGGTCTTCCAGGCACGAAAAGGAGTTACAGCAATGTGTGTTGCAGAATTGCAAAGCTCACTGTGTGCTGAAGATGCCCTGCAGGAGTTTCCCTGCTGGCCCTTCGTCTGTGGGATTAGAGTCCAAGCGCTGCTCCTCCCCTGTCACAACTCCTCTCGAAACGTGAGAGCGCACCAGAAACTTTGGATTCAAATGCACTTTTAGGAGATAAAGTGAGGAGTGACAGCAATGTTTGTGTCACAGTTTAAAGCTCACTGTGTGCAAAACATGATCAAGCAGGAGATTTTTTGCAAGGCTCTTCTGCTGTTTTAGCCCAGGCTAAACATTCCTGCTCTACTCTCTCTGTTGCTGCTCAGCAGAGAGCGGGCACAGAGGTGTTGGAATCAATTGGTCTTTCAGGCAGGAAAAGAAGAGACAGCAATGTGTGTTGCAGAGTTGCAAAGCTCACTGTGTGCTGAAGATGATCAGTGGGAACTTTCTGGACTGTCTCTTCTGCTGTTTCAGCAGAGTCCAAACGTAAGTGCTATATTCTGCTACTGCTCACAAAGAGCAAGCACAGGAGATGTAGGATTCAATTGGACTTTCAGGTAGGAAAGTGAGAGGTGACAGCAATATGTGTTTCAGAGTTGTGAATCTCAATGTGTGCTGAAGATGCCCAGCAGTACTTTCCATGCTGGCCCTTCGGCTGTGAAATTAGAATCCAAGCGCTCGTCCTCCCCTGTCACAACTGCTCTCGAAGCGAGAGAGCGCACCAGAAACGTTGGCTTGAAATGCACTTTTAGGAGATAAAGTGAGGAGTGACAGCAATGTGTGTTTCAGAGTTGCAAAGCTCACTGTGCGCTGAAGATGATCTGCAAGGACTTTCCCGCCCTGCCCTTCGGAACTGGGAGCGGATTCCAAGCGCTCGTGCTCACCTGCCTCTGCTGCACTGGAAACGAGAGTGGAGACCAGAAACGCTGGATTCAAATGCACTTTTAGGAGCTACAATGAGGAGTGACAACAGTGTGTGTGTCACAGTTGTAAAGCTCAGTGTGTTGAAGAAGCACAAGAGCAGCCTTCAGGCCTGTCTCTTCCACTGCCTTACAGATTGCAGACATCCCTGCTCACTCTGCTGATCAGCAGAGTGCTGACAACGGAGTTCTTGGATTGAAATGGTCTTTTAGGAGAAAGAGTGAAGAGTGACAGCAATGTTTGTGTCACAGTTTAAAGCTCACTGTGTGCTAAACATGATCAGGAGGAGCTTTTTTGCAAGGCTCTTCTGCTGTTTTAGCCCAGTCTAAACATTCCTGCTCTACTCTCTCTGTTGCTGCTCAGCAGAGAGTGGGCACAGAGATGTTGGAATCAATTGGTCTTTCAGGCAAGAAAAGGAGGAGTGACAGCAATGTGTGTTGCAGAATTGTAAAGCTCACTGTGTGCTGAAGATGCCCTGCAGGAGTTTCCCTGCTGGCCCTTCGTCTGTGGGATTAGAGTCCAAGCGCTGCTCCTCCCCTGTCACAACTCCTCTCGAAACGAGAGAGCGTACCAGAAACTTTGGATTCAAATGCACTTTTAGGAGATAAAGTGAGGAGTGACAGCAATGTTTGTGTCACAGTTTAAAGCTCACTGTGTGCAAAACATGATCAAGCAGGAGATTTTTTGCAAGGCTCTTCTGCTGTTTTAGGCAGGTCTAAAAATTCCTGCTCTACTCTCTCTGTTGCTGCTCAGCAGAGAGCGGGCACAGAGATGGTGGATTCAGCTGGTCTTTCAGGCAAAAAGGGAGGAGTGACAGCAATGTGTGTTGCAGAGTTGCAAAGCTCGCTGTGCGCTGAAGATGATCAGTGGGAACTTTCTGGACTGTCTCTTCTGCTCTTTTAGCATTGGCTAAAGGTTCCTGCTCTACTCTCTCTGCTTCTGCCCAGCAGAGAAAGGGCACAGAGATTTTGGATTCAATTGGACTTTGAGGTAGGAAAGTGCGGAGCGAGAGCAATATATGTGTCACAGTTGCAAAGCTGACTGCGTGCTGAAGATGCCCTGCCGGAGCTTTCACTCCGGGCTCTTCGGCTGTGGGAGCAGAGGCCAAGAGATCGTGTTCACCTGTCACTGCTGCTGTTCAAACGAGAGAGGGCGGGAGAGACCATGGATTCAAACGGATTATTAGGAGATGAAGTGAGGAGTGACAGCAATGTGTGTTTCAGAGTTGCAAAGCTCACTGTGCGCTGAAGATGATCTGCAAGGACTTTCCCTCCCTGCCCTTCGGAACTGGGAGCGGATTCCAAGCGCTCGTGCTCACCTTCCTCTGCTGCTCTTGAAACGAGAGTGGAGACCAGAAACGCTGGATTCAAATGCACTTTTAGGAGCTACAATGAGGAGTGACAACAGTGTGTGTGTCACAGTTGTAAAGCTCAGTGTGTTGAAGAAGCACAAGAGCAGCCTTCAGGCCTGTCTCTTCCACTGCCTTACAGATTGCAGACATTCCTGCTCACTCTGCTGCTCAGCAGAGTGCTGGCAACGGAGTTCTGGGATTGAAATGGTCTTTTAGGAGAAAGAGTGAAGAGTGACAGCAATGTTTGTGTCACAGTTTAAAGCTCACTGTGTGCTAAACATGATCAGGAGGAGCTTTTTTGCAAGGCTCTTCTGCTGTTTTAGCCCAGTCTAAACATTCCTGCTCTACTCTCTCTGTTGCTGCTCAGCAGAGAGTGGGCACAGAGATGTTGGAATCAATTGGTCTTTCAGGCAAGAAAAGGAGGAGTGACAGCAATGTGTGTTTCAGAATTGTAAAGCTCACTGTGCGCTGAAGATGCCCTGCAGGAGTTTCCCTGCTGGCCCTTCGTCTGTGGGATTAGAGTCCAAGCGCTGCTCCTCCCCTGTCACAACTCCTCTCGAAACGAGAGAGCGCACCAGAAACTTTGGATTCAAATGCACTTTTAGGAGATAAAGTGAGGAGTGACAGCAATGTTTGTGTCACAGTTTAAAGCTCACTGTGTGCAAAACATGATCAAGCAGGAGATTTTTTGCAAGGCTCTTCTGCTGTTTTAGCCCAGGCTGAACATTCCTGCTCTACTCTCTCTGTTGCTGCTCAGCAGAGAGCGGGCACAGAGATGGTGGATTCAGCTGGTCTTTCAGGCAGGAAAAGAAGAGACAGCAATGTGTGTTGCAGAGTTGCAAAGCTCACTGTGTGCTGAAGATGATCAGTGGGAACTTTCTGGACTGTCTCTTCTGCTGTTTCAGCAGAGTCCAAACGTAAGTGCTATATTCTGCTACTGCTCACAAAGAGCAAGCACAGGAGATGTATTATTCAATTGGACTTTCAGGTAGGAAAGTGAGAGGTGACAGCAATATGTGTTTCAGAGTTGCGAATCGCAATGTGTGCTGAAGATGCCCAGCAGTAGTTTCCATGCTGGCCCTTCGGCTGTGAAATTAGAATCCAAGCGCTCGTCCTCCCCTGTCACAACTGCTCTCGAAGCGAGAGAGCGCACCAGAAACGTTGGCTTGAAATGCACTTTTAGGAGATAAAGTGAGGAGTGACAGCAATGTGTGTTTCAGAGTTGCAAAGCTCACTGTGCGCTGAAGATGATCTGCAAGGACTTTCCCTCCCTGCCCTTCGGAACTGGGAGCGGATTCCAAGCGCTCGTGCTCACCTGCCTCTGGTGCACTGGAAACGAGAGTGGAGACCAGAAAAGCTGGATTCAAATGCACTTTTAGGAGCTACAATGAGGAGTGACAACAGTGTGTGTGTCACAGTTGTAAAGCTCAGTGTGTTGAAGAAGCACAAGAGCAGCCTTCAGGCCTGTCTCTTCCACTGCCTTACAGATTGCAGACATTCCTGCTCACTCTGCTGATCAGCAGAGTGCTGGCAACGGAGTTCTGGGATTGAAATGGTCTTTTAGGAGAAAGAGTGAAGAGTGACAGCAATGTTTGTGTCACAGTTTAAAGCTCACTGTGTGCTAAACATGATCAGGAGGAGCTTTTTTGCAAGGCTCTTCTGCTGTTTTAGCCCAGTCTAAACATTCCTGCTCTACTCTCTCTGTTGCTGCTCAGCAGAGAGTGGGCACAGTGATGTTGGAATCAATTGGACTTTCAGGCAAGAAAAGGAGGAGTGACAGCAATGTGTGTTGCAGAATTGTAAAGCTCACTGTGTGCTGAAGATGCCCTGCAGGAGTTTCCCTGCTGGCCCTTCGTCTGTGGGATTAGAGTCCAAGCGCTGCTCCTCCCCTGTCACAAGTCCTCTCGAAACGAGAGAGCGCACCAGAAACTTTGGATTCAAATGCACTTTTAGGAGATAAAGTGAGGAGTGACAGCAATGTTTGTGTCACAGTTTAAAGCTCACTGTGTGCAAAACATGATCAAGCAGGAGATTTTTTTCAAGGCTCTTCTGCTGTTTTAGGCAGGTCTAAAAATTCCTGCTCTACTCTCTCTGTTGCTGCTCAGCAGAGAGCGGGCACAGAGATGGTGGATTCAGCTGGTCTTTCAGGCAAAAAGGGAGGAGTGACAGCAATGTGTGTTGCAGAGTTGCAAAGCTCGCTGTGCGCTGAAGATGATCAGTGGGAACTTTCTGGACTGTCTCTTCTGCTCTTTTAGCATTGGCTAAAGGTTCCTGCTCTACTCTCTCTGCTTCTGCCCAGCAGAGAAAGGGCACAGAGATTTTGGATTCAATTGGACTTTGAGGTAGGAAAGTGCGGAGCGAGAGCAATATATGTGTCACAGTTGCAAAGCTGACTGCGTGCTGAAGATGCCCTGCCGGAGCTTTCACTCCGGGCTCTTCGGCTGTGGGAGCAGAGGCCAAGAGATCGTGTTCACCTGTCACTGCTGCTGTTCAAACGAGAGAGGGCGGGAGAGACCATGGATTCAAACGGATTATTAGGAGATGAAGTGAGGAGTGACAGCAATGTGTGTTTCAGAGTTGCAAAGCTCACTGTGCGCTGAAGATGATCTGCAAGGACTTTCCCTCCCTGCCCTTCGGAACTGGGAGCGGATTCCAAGCGCTCGTGCTCACCTTCCTCTGCTGCTCCTGAAACGAGAGTGGAGACCAGAAACGCTGGATTCAAATGCACTTTTAGGAGCTACAATGAGGAGTGACAACAGTGTGTGTGTCACAGTTGTAAAGCTCAGTGTGTTGAAGAAGCACAAGAGCAGCCTTCAGGCCTGTCTCTTCCACTGCCTTACAGATTGCAGACATTCCTGCTCACTCTGCTGCTCAGCAGAGTGCTGGCAACGGAGTTCTGGGATTGAAATGGTCTTTTAGGAGAAAGAGTGAAGAGTGACAGCAATGTTTGTGTCACAGTTTAAAGCTCACTGTGTGCTAAACATGATCAGGAGGAGCTTTTTTGCAAGGCTCTTCTGTTTTAGCCCAGTCTAAACATTCCTGCTCTACTCTCTCTGTTGCTGCTCAGCAGAGAGTGGGCACAGAGATGTTGGAATCAATTGGTCTTTCAGGCAAGAAAAGGAGGAGTGACAGCAATGTGTGTTTCAGAATTGTAAAGCTCACTGTGCGCTGAAGATGCCCTGCAGGAGTTTCCCTGCTGGCCCTTCGTCTGTGGGATTAGAGTCCAAGCGCTGCTCCTCCCCTGTCACAACTCCTCTCGAAACGTGAGAGCGCACCAGAAACTTTGGATTCAAATGCACTTTTAGGAGATAAAGTGAGGAGTGACAGCAATGTTTGTGTCACAGTTTAAAGCTCACTGTGTGCAAAACATGATCAAGCAGGAGATTTTTTGCAAGGCTCTTCTGCTGTTTTAGCCCAGGCTAAACATTCCTGCTCTACTCTCTCTGTTGCTGCTCAGCAGAGAGCGGGCACAGAGAGGGTGGATTCAGCTGGTCTTTCAGGCAGGAAAAGAAGAGACAGCAATGTGTGTTTCAGAGTTGCAAAGCTCACTGTGCGCTGAAGATGATCTGCAAGGACTTTCCCTCCCTGCCCTTCGGAACTGGGAGCGGATTCCAAGCGCTCGTGCTCACCTTCCTCTGCTGCTCTTGAAACGAGAGTGGAGACCAGAAACGCTGGATTCAAATGCACTTTTAGGAGCTACAATGAGGAGTGACAACAGTGTGTGTGTCACAGTTGTAAAGCTCAGTGTGTTGAAGAAGCACAAGAGCAGCCTTCAGGCCTGTCTCTTCCACTGCCTTACTGATTGCAGACATTCCTGCTCACTCTGCTGCTCAGCAGAGTGCTGGCAACGGAGTTCTTGGATTGAAATGGTCTTTTAGGAGAGAGTGAAGAGTGACAGCAATGTTTGTGTCACAGTTTAAAGCTCACTGTGTGCTAAACATGATCAGGAGGAGCTTTTTTGCAAGGCTCTTCTGCTGTTTTAGCCCAGTCTAAACATTCCTTCTCTCTGTTGCTGCTCAGCAGAGAGTGGGCACAGAGATGTTGGAATCAATTGGTCTTCCAGGCAGGAAAAGGAGTTACAGCAATGTGTGTTGCAGAATTGCAAAGCTCACTGTGTGCTGAAGATGCCCTGCAGGAATTTCCCTGCTGGCCCTTCGTCTGTGGGATTAGAGTCCAAGCGCTGCTCCTCCCCTGTCACAACTCCTCTCGAAACGAGAGAGCGCACCAGAAACTTTGGATTCAAATGCACTTTTAGGAGATAAAGTGAGGAGTGACAGCAATGTTTGTGTCACAGTTTAAAGCTCACTGTGTGCAAAACATGATCAAGCAGGAGATTTTTTGCAAGGCTCTTCTGCTGTTTTAGCCCAGGCTGAACATTCCTGCTCTACTCTCTCTGTTGCTGCTCAGCAGAGAGCGGGCACAGAGATGGTGGATTCAGCTGGTCTTTCAGGCAGGAAAAGAAGAGACAGCAATGTGTGTTGCAGAGTTGCAAAGCTCACTGTGTGCTGAAGATGATCAGTGGGAACTTTCTGGACTGTCTCTTCTGCTGTTTCAGCAGAGTCCAAACGTAAGTGCTATATTCTGCTACTGCTCACAAAGAGCAAGCACAGGAGATGTATTATTCAATTGGACTTTCAGGTAGGAAAGTGAGAGGTGACAGCAATATGTGTTTCAGAGTTGCGAATCGCAATGTGTGCTGAAGATGCCCAGCAGTAGTTTCCATGCTGGCCCTTCGGCTGTGAAATTAGAATCCAAGCGCTCGTCCTCCCCTGTCACAACTGCTCTCGAAGCGAGAGAGCGCACCAGAAACGTTGGCTTGAAATGCACTTTTAGGAGATAAAGTGAGGAGTGACAGCAATGTGTGTTTCAGAGTTGCAAAGCTCACTGTGCGCTGAAGATGATCTGCAAGGACTTTCCCTCCCTGCCCTTCGGAACTGGGAGCGGATTCCAAGCGCTCGTGCTCACCTGCCTCTGGTGCACTGGAAACGAGAGTGGAGACCAGAAAAGCTGGATTCAAATGCACTTTTAGGAGCTACAATGAGGAGTGACAACAGTGTGTGTGTCACAGTTGTAAAGCTCAGTGTGTTGAAGAAGCACAAGAGCAGCCTTCAGGCCTGTCTCTTCCACTGCCTTACAGATTGCAGACATTCCTGCTCACTCTGCTGCTCAGCAGAGTGCTGGCAACGGAGTTCTGGGATTGAAATGGTCTTTTAGGAGAAAGAGTGAAGAGTGACAGCAATGTTTGTGTCACAGTTTAAAGCTCACTGTGTGCTAAACATGATCAGGAGGAGCTTTTTTGCAAGGCTCTTCTGCTGTTTTAGCCCAGTCTAAACATTCCTGCTCTACTCTCTCTGTTGCTGCTCAGCAGAGAGTGGGCACAGTGATGTTGGAATCAATTGGACTTTCAGGCAAGAAAAGGAGGAGTGACAGCAATGTGTGTTGCAGAATTGTAAAGCTCACTGTGTGCTGAAGATGCCCTGCAGGAGTTTCCCTGCTGGCCCTTCGTCTGTGGGATTAGAGTCCAAGCGCTGCTCCTCCCCTGTCACAAGTCCTCTCGAAACGAGAGAGCGCACCAGAAACTTTGGATTCAAATGCACTTTTAGGAGATAAAGTGAGGAGTGACAGCAATGTCTGTGTCACAGTTTAAAGCTCACTGTGTGCAAAACATGATCAAGCAGGAGATTTTTTTCAAGGCTCTTCTGCTGTTTTAGGCAGGTCTAAAAATTCCTGCTCTACTCTCTCTGTTGCTGCTCAGCAGAGAGCGGGCACAGAGATGGTGGATTCAGCTGGTCTTTCAGGCAAAAAGGGAGGAGTGACAGCAATGTGTGTTGCAGAGTTGCAAAGCTCGCTGTGCGCTGAAGATGATCAGTGGGAACTTTCTGGACTGTCTCTTCTGCTCTTTTAGCATTGGCTAAAGGTTCCTGCTCTACTCTCTCTGCTTCTGCCCAGCAGAGAAAGGGCACAGAGATTTTGGATTCAATTGGACTTTGAGGTAGGAAAGTGCGGAGCGAGAGCAATATATGTGTCACAGTTGCAAAGCTGACTGCGTGCTGAAGATGCCCTGCCGGAGCTTTCACTCCGGGCTCTTCGGCTGTGGGAGCAGAGGCCAAGAGATCGTGTTCACCTGTCACTGCTGCTGTTCAAACGAGAGAGGGCGGGAGAGACCATGGATTCAAACGGATTATTAGGAGATGAAGTGAGGAGTGACAGCAATGTGTGTTTCAGAGTTGCAAAGCTCACTGTGCGCTGAAGATGATCTGCAAGGACTTTCCCTCCCTGCCCTTCGGAACTGGGAGCGGATTCCAAGCGCTCGTGCTCACCTTCCTCTGCTGCTCCTGAAACGAGAGTGGAGACCAGAAACGCTGGATTCAAATGCACTTTTAGGAGCTACAATGAGGAGTGACAACAGTGTGTGTGTCACAGTTGTAAAGCTCAGTGTGTTGAAGAAGCACAAGAGCAGCCTTCAGGCCTGTCTCTTCCACTGCCTTACAGATTGCAGACATTCCTGCTCACTCTGCTGCTCAGCAGAGTGCTGGCAACGGAGTTCTGGGATTGAAATGGTCTTTTAGGAGAAAGAGTGAAGAGTGACAGCAATGTTTGTGTCACAGTTTAAAGCTCACTGTGTGCTAAACATGATCAGGAGGAGCTTTTTTGCAAGGCTCTTCTGTTTTAGCCCAGTCTAAACATTCCTGCTCTACTCTCTCTGTTGCTGCTCAGCAGAGAGTGGGCACAGAGATGTTGGAATCAATTGGTCTTTCAGGCAAGAAAAGGAGGAGTGACAGCAATGTGTGTTTCAGAATTGTAAAGCTCACTGTGCGCTGAAGATGCCCTGCAGGAGTTTCCCTGCTGGCCCTTCGTCTGTGGGATTAGAGTCCAAGCGCTGCTCCTCCCCTGTCACAACTCCTCTCGAAACGTGAGAGCGCACCAGAAACTTTGGATTCAAATGCACTTTTAGGAGATAAAGTGAGGAGTGACAGCAATGTTTGTGTCACAGTTTAAAGCTCACTGTGTGCAAAACATGATCAAGCAGGAGATTTTTTGCAAGGCTCTTCTGCTGTTTTAGCCCAGGCTAAACATTCCTGCTCTACTCTCTCTGTTGCTGCTCAGCAGAGAGCGGGCACAGAGAGGGTGGATTCAGCTGGTCTTTCAGGCAGGAAAAGAAGAGACAGCAATGTGTGTTTCAGAGTTGCAAAGCTCACTGTGCGCTGAAGATGATCTGCAAGGACTTTCCCTCCCTGCCCTTCGGAACTGGGAGCGGATTCCAAGCGCTCGTGCTCACCTTCCTCTGCTGCTCTTGAAACGAGAGTGGAGACCAGAAACGCTGGATTCAAATGCACTTTTAGGAGCTACAATGAGGAGTGACAACAGTGTGTGTGTCACAGTTGTAAAGCTCAGTGTGTTGAAGAAGCACAAGAGCAGCCTTCAGGCCTGTCTCTTCCACTGCCTTACTGATTGCAGACATTCCTGCTCACTCTGCTGCTCAGCAGAGTGCTGGCAACGGAGTTCTTGGATTGAAATGGTCTTTTAGGAGAGAGTGAAGAGTGACAGCAATGTTTGTGTCACAGTTTAAAGCTCACTGTGTGCTAAACATGATCAGGAGGAGCTTTTTTGCAAGGCTCTTCTGCTGTTTTAGCCCAGTCTAAACATTCCTTCTCTCTGTTGCTGCTCAGCAGAGAGTGGGCACAGAGATGTTGGAATCAATTGGTCTTCCAGGCAGGAAAAGGAGTTACAGCAATGTGTGTTGCAGAATTGCAAAGCTCACTGTGTGCTGAAGATGCCCTGCAGGAATTTCCCTGCTGGCCCTTCGTCTGTGGGATTAGAGTCCAAGCGCTGCTCCTCCCCTGTCACAACTCCTCTCGAAACGTGACAGCGCACCAGAAACTTTGGATTCAAATGCACTTTTAGGAGATAAAGTGAGGAGTGACATCAATGTTTGTGTCACAGTTTAAAGCTCACTGTGTGCAAAACATGATCAAGCAGGAGATTTTTTGCAAGGCTCTTCTGCTGTTTTAGCCCATGCTGCACATTCCTGCTCTACTCTCTCTGTTGCTGCTCAGCAGAGAGTGGGCACAGAGATGTTGGAATCAATTGGTCTTCCAGGCAGGAAAAGGAGGAGTGACAGCAATGTGTGTTGCAGAGTTGCAAAGCTCACTGTGTGCTGAAGATGCCCTGCAGGAGTTTCCCTGCTGGCCCTTCATCTGTGGGATTAGAGTCCAAGCGCTGCTCCTCCCCTGTCACAACTCCTCTCCAAACGAGAGTGCGTACCAGAAATTTGGATTCAAATGCACTTTTAGGAGATAAAGTGAGGAGTGACAGCAATGTTTGTGTCACAGTTTAAAGCTCACTGTGTGCAAAACATGATCAAGCAGGAGATTTTTTGCAAGGCTCTTCTGCTGTTTTAGCCAGGCTAAACATTCCTGCTCAACACTCTGTTGCTGCTCAGCAGAGAGTGGGCACAGAGATGTTGGAATCAATTGGTCTTTCAGGCAGGAAAAGAAGTGACAGCAATGTGTGTTGCAGAGTTGCAAAGCTCGCTGTTCGCTGAAGATGATCAGTGGGAACTTTCTGGACTGTCTCTTCTGCTGTTTCTTCAGAGTCCAAACGTAAGTGCTATATTCTGCTACTGCTCACAAAGAGCAAGCACAGGAGATGTAGGATTCAATTGGACTTTCAGGTAGGAAAGGGAGAGGTGACAGCTATTTGTGTTTCAGAGTTGCGAAGCTCACTGGGTGCTGAAGATGCCCTGCAGGAGTTTCCATGCTGGCAATTCGTCTGTGAAATTAGAGTCCAAAAGCTCATCCTCCCCTGCGACATCTGCTCTCGAAACGAGAGAGCGCACCATAAACTTTGCATTCAAATTCACTTTTAGGAGATAAAGTGAGGAGTGACAGCAATGTTTGTGTCACAGTTTGAAGCTCACTGAGTGCAAAACATGATCAAGCAGGAGATTTTTTGCAAGGCTCTTCTGCTGTTTTAGCACAGACTAAACATTCCTGCTCTGCTCTCTCTGTTGTTGCTCAGCAGAGAGCGGGCACAGAGATGGTGGATTCAGTTGGTCTTTCAGGCAGGAAAGGGAGGAGTGACAGCAATGTGTGTTGCAGAGTTGCAAAGCTCACTGTGTGCTGAAGATGATCAGTGGGAACTTTCTGGACTGTCTCTTCTGCTGTTTCAGCAGAGTCCAAACGTAAGTGCTATATTCTGCTACTGCTCACAAAGAGCAAGCACAGGAGATGTATTATTCAATTGGACTTTCAGGTAGGAAAGTGAGAGGTGACAGCAATATGTGTTTCAGAGTTGTGAATCTCAATGTGTGCTGAAGATGCCCAGCAGTAGTTTCCATGCTGGCCCTTCGGCTGTGAAATTAGAATCCAAGCGCTCGTCCTCCCCTGTCACAACTGCTCTCGAAGCGAGAGAGCGCACCAGAAACGTTGGATTCAAATGCACTTTTAGGAGATAAAGTGAGGAGTGACAGCAATGTTTGTGTCACAGTTTAAAGCTCACTGTGTGCAAAACATGATCAAGCAGGAGATTTTTTTCAAGGCTCTTCTGCTGTTTTAGGCAGGTCTAAAAATTCCTGCTCTACTCTCTCTGTTGCTGCTCAGCAGAGAGCGGGCACAGAGATGGTGGATTCAGCTGGTCTTTCAGGCAAAAAGGGAGGAGTGACAGCAATGTGTGTTGCAGAGTTGCAAAGCTCGCTGTGCGCTGAAGATGATTAGTGGGAACTTTCTGGACTGTCTCTTCTGCTCTTTTAGCATTGGCTAAAAGTTCCTGCTCTACTACTAGCTCCTAAGAAGGAGAAAAATGACTGCTGCTGCTCAACCCAGGACATTATCCACCCCTTATTCCATACCATTCACGTCATGCTCAGATCCCACATCTTCAATATGCCATCACGCTTACATATATATATACATCTACATATACACAGAGAAAAAGATCATTTCTTAGTGCATGGACCTATAAAGCTGCTGAGTCCATCTGGTCCATGATGTCAGGTTTCATCTCTTGTTACAGTCTCTCAGAGCAGGAGAGGCTGTGTGCAGTGTTCACACTCATGAATAACCTGGGCAATAGTGTCCATTGCTAAGTCCACCCCTCGATCATGAGTCCATCTCTATGTTGCATCTCTGCCCTGATGGCCTGAAGTGTCATGGCCCACCAGGCTCGAAATAATTCACTGTCCCCTTCAGCAGTTTCTGCAGCTTGTTGCTGGGGACTCCATAGAGCTGCCTTCCATCTCCAATGCTTCCAAAGCACTGGAGGGGCCCAGTGGACCAGGTACTCGCTCATACTGTCCCACACACTCTGCCACTCATGGCTGTCCAGCCTTGGGGAATATCTCTTGTTCCTCCCATATTGTTGTCTAACCCCAGACAAGAAGCAAACCTGACTCTGCTTAACTTCTGAGATCAGACAAAATGGCCGTGGGTTGAACACGCTCTGTGTATGTGCCAACATGCTGATCCCCATCACAATCAGCAGGCAGGTCCCAAGGGTACCCACAGGCCATTCAAACCCTTCAGAACTCTCCAATGCTGCTGCTGTGCTTGTCCCTGGGGCTGGTGCAGCTGCTGTGCTTGCCGGCTCTCCCACCACCAGCTCCTCTTTTCCTGGGTGCAGCTCTTCCTCCTCTGCTTTGCTGGGAAATGCTGCCTGGGCCCCTGCATCCTCCTGGGGCTCGGCGGGCGGCTGCCGGGGGACGCTCTCGGCCGCCGCGGGACTGGGCTCGGCCGCGGGGCTCGGCTCCTCCGCGGGGCTCGGCTCCTCGGCCGCCCCCTCCCGCTGCTCAGCAGCCGCCTCCTTCCCGGCCTCCGGCCCCGCTCCCGCCGCCGCCTGGTCCCCGGGGCCGCTCTCCCGGGCCGCTTCGGCCGCCGCCGGCTCCCGGGGCCGCTCCCCCTCGGCTCCCCGCAGCTTCACAAAGACAGAGGCGAGGACAAGGGCCAGGGCGGTGAAGAGCAGCGGGACGGCCCGGTACAAGTCCACGGCCACGTCCATCTCTCCCTGCTGCTGGAGCCCAACCGTATTACAAGCCATTGCCATAAAGTACAGTGAAACAAGAACCTTAGCCCAAGCCCCACACTTGATAAACACTAACACAGGGAATACCGGCTCTATGTAATGTACTACATTCTGAAGCGCTGAGAGCAAGAGAAACACCTTTGAGAGCCAATAAATCAGCACTGTGACGACTATTAATCTGATCATCTCCGTCGTTATCTCAACCCTTCGTGCACCACGTTGGGCGCCAAAAAGAACTGTCGTGGTTTGAACCCAACCACAAACCTCGTTCACTCACTCCCCCCCCCTTCTTGCCCTCCCCCTGCTCCTGGAGGGACGGAGAGGAGAATCGAAAAGAATGCAACTCCCACGGGTTGAGATAAGAACAGTTTAGTAACTAAGGTATAACACAAATCACTACTGCTACCACCAATGATAATAATGCTAAAGGAAATAACAAGAGGAAAGAATACAACACCTTAACACCAGCCGACCAATAACTCGCCCCACTCCCCCCAGCCGAGCACCGACCGATACCTTCTCCAACCCTGCAGTCCCTCCAGTCCCAACCCTTCCGGGCCACTCTAAGTTACATCCTGGGCATGACGTGCTGTGGTATGGAATACCTCTTTGGCTAGTTTGGGTCAGGTGTCCTGTCTCTACTTCCTCCCGGCCTCCCCTCCTCCCTGGCAGAGCATGAGGCTCAGAAAGTCCTTGGCCAGACCAAACATTCGAGCAGCAACTGAAAACATCGGCATTATCACCACTGTTCCAAGGCCAAAAGATCAAAACACAGCACTGTACTAGCTCCTAAGAAGGAGAAAAATGACTGCTGCTGCTCAACCCAGGACACAGTTGTAAAGCTCAGTGTGTTGAAGAAGCACAAGAGCAGCCTTCAGGCCTGTCTCTTCCACTGCCTTACAGATTGCAGACATTCCTGCTCATTCTGCTGCTCAGCAGAGTGCTGGCAACGGAGTTCTTGGATTGAAATGGTCTTTTAGGAGAAAGAGTGAAGAGTCTTCCAGGCAGGAAAAGGAGTTACAGCAATGTGTGTTGCAGAATTGCAAAGCTCACTGTGTGCTGAAGATGCCCTGCAGGAGTTTCCCTGCTGGCCCTTCGTCTGTGGGATTAGAGTCCAAGCGCTGCTCCTCCCCTGTCACAACTCCTCTCGAAACGTGAGAGCGCACCAGAAACTTTGGATTCAAATGCACTTTTAGGAGATAAAGTGAGGAGTGACAGCAATGTTTGTGTCACAGTTTAAAGCTCACTGTGTGCAAAACATGATCAAGCAGGAGATTTTTTGCAAGGCTCTTCTGCTGTTTTAGCCCAGGCTAAACATTCCTGCTCTACTCTCTCTGTTGCTGCTCAGCAGAGAGCGGGCACAGAGGTGTTGGAATCAATTGGTCTTTCAGGCAGGAAAAGAAGAGACAGCAATGTGTGTTGCAGAGTTGCAAAGCTCACTGTGTGCTGAAGATGATCAGTGGGAACTTTCTGGACTGTCTCTTCTGCTGTTTCAGCAGAGTCCAAACGTAAGTGCTATATTCTGCTACTGCTCACAAAGAGCAAGCACAGGAGATGTATTATTCAATTGGACTTTCAGGTAGGAAAGTGAGAGGTGACAGCAATATGTGTTTCAGAGTTGTGAATCTCAATGTGTGCTGAAGATGCCCAGCAGTAGTTTCCATGCTGGCCCTTCGGCTGTGAAATTAGAATCCAAGCGCTCGTCCTCCCCTGTCACAACTGCTCTCGAAGCGAGAGAGCGCACCAGAAACGTTGGCTTGAAATGCACTTTTAGGAGATAAAGTGAGGAGTGACAGCAATGTGTGTTTCAGAGTTGCAAAGCTCACTGTGCGCTGAAGATGATCTGCAAGGACTTTCCCTCCCTGCCCTTCGGAACTGGGAGCGGATTCCAAGCGCTCGTGCTCACCTGCCTCTGCTGCACTGGAAACGAGAGTGGAGACCAGAAACGCTGGATTCAAATGCACTTTTAGGAGCTACAATGAGGAGTGACAACAGTGTGTGTGTCACAGTTGTAAAGCTCAGTGTGTTGAAGAAGCACAAGAGCAGCCTTCAGGCCTGTCTCTTCCACAGCCTTACAGATTGCAGACATCCCTGCTCACTCTGCTGCTCAGCAGAGTGCTGGCAACGGAGTTCTGGGATTGAAATGGTCTTTTAGGAGAAAGAGTGAAGAGTGACACCAATGTTTGTGTCACAATTTAAAGCTCACTGTGTGCTAAACATGATCAGGAGGAGCTTTTTTGCAAGGCTCTTCTGCTGTTTTAGCCCAGTCTAAACATTCCTGCTCTACTCTCTCTGTTGCTGCTCAGCAGAGAGTGGGCACAGAGATGTTGGAATCAATTGGTCTTTCAGGCAAGAAAAGGAGGAGTGACAGCAATGTGTGTTTCAGAATTGTAAAGCTCACTGTGCGCTGAAGATGCCCTGCAGGAGTTTCCCTGCTGGCCCTTCGTCTGTGGGATTAGAGTCCAAGCGCTGCTCCTCCCCTGTCACAACTCCTCTCGAAACGAGAGAGCGCACCAGAAACTTTGGCTTGAAATGCACTTTTAGGAGATAAAGTGAGGAGTGACAGCAATGTTTGTGTCACAGTTTAAAGCTCACTGTGTGCAAAACATGATCAAGCAGGAGATTTTTTTCAAGGCTCTTCTGCTGTTTTAGGCAGGTCTAAAAATTCCTGCTCTACTCTCTCTGTTGCTGCTCAGCAGAGAGCGGGCACAGAGATGGTGGATTCAGCTGGTCTTTCAGGCAAAAAGGGAGGAGTGACAGCAATGTGTGTTGCAGAGTTGCAAAGCTCGCTGTGCGCTGAAGATGATCAGTGGGAACTTTCTGGACTGTCTCTTCTGCTCTTTTAGCATTGGCTAAAGGTTCCTGCTCTACTCTCTCTGCTTCTGCCCAGCAGAGAAAGGGCACAGAGATTTTGGATTCAATTGGACTTTGAGGTAGGAAAGTGCGGAGCGAGAGCAATATATGTGTCACAGTTGCAAAGCTGACTGCGTGCTGAAGATGCCCTGCCGGAGCTTTCACTCCGGGCTCTTCGGCTGTGGGAGCAGAGGCCAAGAGATCGTGTTCACCTGTCACTGCTGCTGTTCAAACGAGAGAGGGCGGGAGAGACCATGGATTCAAACAGATTATTAGGAGATGAAGTGAGGAGTGACAGCAATGTGTGTTTCAGAGTTGCAAAGCTCACTGTGCGCTGAAGATGATCTGCAAGGACTTTCCCTCCCTGCCCTTCGGAACTGGGAGCGGATTCCAAGCGCTCGTGCTCACCTTCCTCTGCTGCTCTTGAAACGAGAGTGGAGACCAGAAACGCTGGATTCAAATGCACTTTTAGGAGCTACAATGAGGAGTGACAACAGTGTGTGTGTCACAGTTGTAAAGCTCAGTGTGTTGAAGAAGCACAAGAGCAGCCTTCAGGCCTGTCTCTTCCACTGCCTTACAGATTGCAGACATTCCTGCTCACTCTGCTGCTCAGCAGAGTGCTGGCAACGGAGTTCTTGGATTGAAATGGTCTTTTAGGAGAAAGAGTGAAGAGTGACAGCAACGTTTGTGTCACAGTTTAAAGCTCACTGTGTGCTAAACATGATCAGGAGGAGCTCTTTTGCAAGGCTCTTCTGCTGTTTTAGCCCAATCTAAACATTCCTTCTCTCTGTTGCTGCTCAGCAGAGAGTGGGCACAGAGATGTTGGAATCAATTGGTCTTCCAGGCAGGAAAAGGAGTTACAGCAATGTGTGTTGCAGAATTGCAAAGCTCACTGTTTGCTGAAGATGCCCTGCAGGAGTTTCCCTGCTGGCCCTTCGTCTGTGGGATTAGAGTCCAAGCGCTGCTCCTCCCCTGTCACAACTCCTCTCGAAACGTGAGAGCGCACCAGAAACTTTGGATTCAAATGCACTTTTAGGAGATAAAGTGAGGAGTGACAGCAATGTTTGTGTCACAGTTTAAAGCTCACTGTGTGCAAAACATGATCAAGCAGGAGATTTTTTGCAAGGCTCTTCTGCTGTTTTAGCCCAGGCTAAACATTCCTGCTCTACTCTCTCTGTTGCTGCTCAGCAGAGAGCGGGCACAGAGGTGTTGGAATCAATTGGTCTTTCAGGCAGGAAAAGAAGAGACAGCAATGTGTGTTGCAGAGTTGCAAAGCTCACTGTGTGCTGAAGATGATCAGTGGGAACTTTCTGGACTGTCTCTTCTGCTGTTTCAGCAGAGTCCAAACGTAAGTGCTATATTCTGCTACTGCTCACAAAGAGCAAGCACAGGAGATGTATTATTCAATTGGACTTTCAGGTAGGAAAGTGAGAGGTGACAGCAATATGTGTTTCAGAGTTGTGAATCTCAATGTGTGCTGAAGATGCCCAGCAGTAGTTTCCATGCTGGCCCTTCGGCTGTGAAATTAGAATCCAAGCGCTCGTCCTCCCCTGTCACAACTGCTCTCGAAGCGAGAGAGCGCACCAGAAACGTTGGCTTGAAATGCACTTTTAGGAGATAAAGTGAGGAGTGACAGCAATGTGTGTTTCAGAGTTGCAAAGCTCACTGTGCGCTGAAGATGATCTGCAAGGACTTTCCCTCCCTGCCCTTCGGAACTGGGAGCGGATTCCAAGCGCTCGTGCTCACCTGCCTCTGCTGCACTGGAAACGAGAGTGGAGACCAGAAACGCTGGATTCAAATGCACTTTTAGGAGCTACAATGAGGAGTGACAACAGTGTGTGTGTCAAAGTTGTAAAGCTCAGTGTGTTGAAGAAGCACAAGAGCAGCCTTCAGGCCTGTCTCTTCCACTGCCTTACAGATTGCAGACATCCCTGCTCACTCTGCTGCTCAGCAGAGTGCTGGCAACGGAGTTCTGGGATTGAAATGGTCTTTTAGGAGAAAGAGTGAAGAGTGACACCAATGTTTGTGTCACAGTTTAAAGCTCACTGTGTGCTAAACATGATCAGGAGGAGCTTTTTTGCAAGGCTCTTCTGCTGTTTTAGCCCAGTCTAAACATTCCTGCTCTACTCTCTCTGTTGCTGCTCAGCAGAGAGTGGGCACAGAGATGTTGGAATCAATTGGTCTTTCAGGCAAGAAAAGGAGGAGTGACAGCAATGTGTGTTTCAGAATTGTAAAGCTCACTGTGCGCTGAAGATGCCCTGCAGGAGTTTCCCTGCTGGCCCTTTGTCTGTGGGATTAGAGTCCAAGCGCTGCTCCTCCCCTGTCACAACTCCTCTCGAAACGAGAGAGCGCACCAGAAACTTTGGATTCAAATGCACTTTTAGGAGATAAAGTGAGGAGTGACAGCAATGTTTGTGTCACAGTTTAAAGCTCACTGTGTGCAAAACATGATCAAGCAGGAGATTTTTTTCAAGGCTCTTCTGCTGTTTTAGGCAGGTCTAAAAATTCCTGCTCTACTCTCTCTGTTGCTGCTCAGCAGAGAGCGGGCACAGAGATGGTGGATTCAGCTGGTCTTTCAGGCAAAAAGGGAGGAGTGACAGCAATGTGTGTTGCAGAGTTGCAAAGCTCGCTGTGCGCTGAAGATGATCAGTGGGAACTTTCTGGACTGTCTCTTCTGCTCTTTTAGCATTGGCTAAAGGTTCCTGCTCTACTCTCTCTGCTTCTGCCCAGCAGAGAAAGGGCACAGAGATTTTGGATTCAATTGGACTTTGAGGTAGGAAAGTGCGGAGCGAGAGCAATATATGTGTCACAGTTGCAAAGCTGACTGCGTGCTGAAGATGCCCTGCCGGAGCTTTGACTCCGGGCTCTTCGGCTGTGGGAGCAGAGGCCAAGAGATCGTGTTCACCTGTCACTGCTGCTGTTCAAACGAGAGAGGGCGGGAGAGACCATGGATTCAAACAGATTATTAGGAGATGAAGTGAGGAGTGACAGCAATGTGTGTTTCAGAGTTGCAAAGCTCACTGTGCGCTGAAGATGATCTGCAAGGACTTTCCCTCCCTGCCCTTCGGAACTGGGAGCGGATTCCAAGCGCTCGTGCTCACCTTCCTCTGCTGCTCTTGAAACGAGAGTGGAGACCAGAAACGCTGGATTCAAATGCACTTTTAGGAGCTACAATGAGGAGTGACAACAGTGTGTGTGTCACAGTTGTAAAGCTCAGTGTGTTGAAGAAGCACAAGAGCAGCCTTCAGGCCTGTCTCTTCCACTGCCTTACAGATTGCAGACATTCCTGCTCACTCTGCTGCTCAGCAGAGTGCTGGCAACGGAGTTCTTGGATTGAAATGGTCTTTTAGGAGAAAGAGTGAAGAGTGACAGCAACGTTTGTGTCACAGTTTAAAGCTCACTGTGTGCTAAACATGATCAGGAGGAGCTCTTTTGCAAGGCTCTTCTGCTGTTTTAGCCCAATCTAAACATTCCTTCTCTCTGTTGCTGCTCAGCAGAGAGTGGGCACAGAGATGTTGGAATCAATTGGTCTTCCAGGCAGGAAAAGGAGTTACAGCAATGTGTGTTGCAGAATTGCAAAGCTCACTGTGTGCTGAAGATGCCCTGCAGGAGTTTCCCTGCTGGCCCTTCGTCTGTGGGATTAGAGTCCAAGCGCTGCTCCTCCCCTGTCACAACTCCTCTCGAAACGTGAGAGCGCACCAGAAACTTTGGATTCAAATGCACTTTTAGGAGATAAAGTGAGGAGTGACAGCAATGTTTGTGTCACAGTTTAAAGCTCACTGTGTGCAAAACATGATCAAGCAGGAGATTTTTTGCAAGGCTCTTCTGCTGTTTTAGCCCAGGCTAAACATTCCTGCTCTACTCTCTCTGTTGCTGCTCAGCAGAGAGCGGGCACAGAGGTGTTGGAATCAATTGGTCTTTCAGGCAGGAAAAGAAGAGACAGCAATGTGTGTTGCAGAGTTGCAAAGCTCACTGTGTGCTGAAGATGATCAGTGGGAACTTTCTGGACTGTCTCTTCTGCTGTTTCAGCAGAGTCCAAACGTAAGTGCTATATTCTGCTACTGCTCACAAAGAGCAAGCACAGGAGATGTATTATTCAATTGGACTTTCAGGTAGGAAAGTGAGAGGTGACAGCAATATGTGTTTCAGAGTTGTGAATCTCAATGTGTGCTGAAGATGCCCAGCAGTAGTTTCCATGCTGGCCCTTCGGCTGTGAAATTAGAATCCAAGCGCTCGTCCTCCCCTGTCACAACTGCTCTCGAAGCGAGAGAGCGCACCAGAAACGTTGGCTTGAAATGCACTTTTAGGAGATAAAGTGAGGAGTGACAGCAATGTGTGTTTCAGAGTTGCAAAGCTCACTGTGCGCTGAAGATGATCTGCAAGGACTTTCCCTCCCTGCCCTTCGGAACTGGGAGCGGATTCCAAGCGCTCGTGCTCACCTGCCTCTGGTGCACTGGAAACGAGAGTGGAGACCAGAAACGCTGGATTCAAATGCACTTTTAGGAGCTACAATGAGGAGTGACAACAGTGTGTGTGTCAAAGTTGTAAAGCTCAGTGTGTTGAAGAAGCACAAGAGCAGCCTTCAGGCCTGTCTCTTCCACTGCCTTACAGATTGCAGACATCCCTGCTCACTCTGCTGCTCAGCAGAGTGCTGGCAACGGAGTTCTGGGATTGAAATGGTCTTTTAGGAGAAAGAGTGAAGAGTGACAGCAATGTTTGTGTCACAGTTTAAAGCTCACTGTGTGCTAAACATGATCAGGAGGAGCTTTTTTGCAAGGCTCTTCTGCTGTTTTAGCCCAGTCTAAACATTCCTGCTCTACTCTCTCTGTTGCTGCTCAGCAGAGAGTGGGCACAGAGATGTTGGAATCAATTGGTCTTTCAGGCAAGAAAAGGAGGAGTGACAGCAATGTGTGTTTCAGAATTGTAAAGCTCACTGTGCGCTGAAGATGCCCTGCAGGAGTTTCCCTGCTGGCCCTTTGTCTGTGGGATTAGAGTCCAAGCGCTGCTCCTCCCCTGTCACAACTCCTCTTGAAACGAGAGAGCGCACCAGAAACTTTGGATTCAAATGCACTTTTAGGAGATAAAGTGAGGAGTGACAGCAATGTTTGTGTCACAGTTTAAAGCTCATTGTGTGCAAAACATGATCAAGCAGGAGATTTTTTTCAAGGCTCTTCTGCTGTTTTAGGCAGGTCTAAAAATTCCTGCTCTACTCTCTCTGTTGCTGCTCAGCAGAGAGCGGGCACAGAGATGGTGGATTCAGCTGGTCTTTCAGGCAAAAAGGGAGGAGTGACAGCAATGTGTGTTGCAGAGTTGCAAAGCTCGCTGTGCGCTGAAGATGATCAGTGGGAACTTTCTGGACTGTCTCTTCTGCTCTTTTAGCATTGGCTAAAGGTTCCTGCTCTACTCTCTCTGCTTCTGCCCAGCAGAGAAAGGGCACAGAGATTTTGGATTCAATTGGACTTTGAGGTAGGAAAGTGCGGAGCGAGAGCAATATATGTGTCACAGTTGCAAAGCTGACTGCGTGCTGAAGATGCCCTGCCGGAGCTTTCACTCCGGGCTCTTCGGCTGTGGGAGCAGAGGCCAAGAGATCGTGTTCACCTGTCACTGCTGCTGTTCAAACGAGAGAGGGCGGGAGAGACCATGGATTCAAACGGATTATTAGGAGATGAAGTGAGGAGTGACAGCAATGTGTGTTTCAGAGTTGCAAAGCTCACTGTGCGCTGAAGATGATCTGCAAGGACTTTCCCTCCCTGCCCTTCGGAACTGGGAGCGGATTCCAAGCGCTCGTGCTCACCTTCCTCTGCTGCTCTTGAAACGAGAGTGGAGACCAGAAACGCTGGATTCAAATGCACTTTTAGGAGCTACAATGAGGAGTGACAACAGTGTGTGTGTCACAGTTGTAAAGCTCAGTGTGTTGAAGAAGCACAAGAGCAGCCTTCAGGCCTGTCTCTTCCACTGCCTTACAGATTGCAGACATTCCTGCTCACTCTGCTGCTCAGCAGAGTGCTGGCAACGGAGTTCTTGGATTGAAATGGTCTTTTAGGAGAAAGAGTGAAGAGTGACAGCAACGTTTGTGTCACAGTTTAAAGCTCACTGTGTGCTAAACATGATCAGGAGGAGCTTTTTTGCAAGGCTCTTCTGCTGTTTTAGCCCAATCTAAACATTCCTTCTCTCTGTTGCTGCTCAGCAGAGAGTGGGCACAGAGATGTTGGAATCAATTGGTCTTCCAGGCAGGAAAAGGAGTTACAGCAATGTGTGTTGCAGAATTGCAAAGCTCACTGTGTGCTGAAGATGCCCTGCAGGAGTTTCCCTGCTGGCCCTTCGTCTGTGGGATTAGAGTCCAAGCGCTGCTCCTCCCCTGTCACAACTCCTCTCGAAACGTGAGAGCGCACCAGAAACTTTGGATTCAAATGCACTTTTAGGAGATAAAGTGAGGAGTGACAGCAATGTTTGTGTCACAGTTTAAAGCTCACTGTGTGCAAAACATGATCAAGCAGGAGATTTTTTGCAAGGCTCTTCTGCTGTTTTAGCCCAGGCTAAACATTCCTGCTCTACTCTCTCTGTTGCTGCTCAGCAGAGAGCGGGCACAGAGGTGTTGGAATCAATTGGTCTTTCAGGCAGGAAAAGAAGAGACAGCAATGTGTGTTGCAGAGTTGCAAAGCTCACTGTGTGCTGAAGATGATCAGTGGGAACTTTCTGGACTGTCTCTTCTGCTGTTTCAGCAGAGTCCAAACGTAAGTGCTATATTCTGCTACTGCTCACAAAGAGCAAGCACAGGAGATGTATTATTCAATTGGACTTTCAGGTAGGAAAGTGAGAGGTGACAGCAATATGTGTTTCAGAGTTGTGAATCTCAATGTGTGCTGAAGATGCCCAGCAGTAGTTTCCATGCTGGCCCTTCGGCTGTGAAATTAGAATCCAAGCGCTCGTCCTCCCCTGTCACAACTGCTCTCGAAGCGAGAGAGCGCACCAGAAACGTTGGCTTGAAATGCACTTTTAGGAGATAAAGTGAGGAGTGACAGCAATGTGTGTTTCAGAGTTGCAAAGCTCACTGTGCGCTGAAGATGATCTGCAAGGACTTTCCCTCCCTGCCCTTCGGAACTGGGAGCGGATTCCAAGCGCTCGTGCTCACCTGCCTCTGCTGCACTGGAAACGAGAGTGGAGACCAGAAACGCTGGATTCAAATGCACTTTTAGGAGCTACAATGAGGAGTGACAACAGTGTGTGTGTCAAAGTTGTAAAGCTCAGTGTGTTGAAGAAGCACAAGAGCAGCCTTCAGGCCTGTCTCTTCCACTGCCTTACAGATTGCAGACATCCCTGCTCACTCTGCTGCTCAGCAGAGTGCTGGCAACGGAGTTCTGGGATTGAAATGGTCTTTTAGGAGAAAGAGTGAAGAGTGACACCAATGTTTGTGTCACAGTTTAAAGCTCACTGTGTGCTAAACATGATCAGGAGGAGCTTTTTTGCAAGGCTCTTCTGCTGTTTTAGCCCAGTCTAAACATTCCTGCTCTACTCTCTCTGTTGCTGCTCAGCAGAGAGTGGGCACAGAGATGTTGGAATCAATTGGTCTTTCAGGCAAGAAAAGGAGGAGTGACAGCAATGTGTGTTTCAGAATTGTAAAGCTCACTGTGCGCTGAAGATGCCCTGCAGGAGTTTCCCTGCTGGCCCTTTGTCTGTGGGATTAGAGTCCAAGCGCTGCTCCTCCCCTGTCACAACTCCTCTTGAAACGAGAGAGCGCACCAGAAACTTTGGATTCAAATGCACTTTTAGGAGATAAAGTGAGGAGTGACAGCAATGTTTGTGTCACAGTTTAAAGCTCACTGTGTGCAAAACATGATCAAGCAGGAGATTTTTTTCAAGGCTCTTCTGCTGTTTTAGGCAGGTCTAAAAATTCCTGCTCTACTCTCTCTGTTGCTGCTCAGCAGAGAGCGGGCACAGAGATGGTGGATTCAGCTGGTCTTTCAGGCAAAAAGGGAGGAGTGACAGCAATGTGTGTTGCAGAGTTGCAAAGCTCGCTGTGCGCTGAAGATGATCAGTGGGAACTTTCTGGACTGTCTCTTCTGCTCTTTTAGCATTGGCTAAAGGTTCCTGCTCTACTCTCTCTGCTTCTGCCCAGCAGAGAAAGGGCACAGAGATTTTGGATTCAATTGGACTTTGAGGTAGGAAAGTGCGGAGCGAGAGCAATATATGTGTCACAGTTGCAAAGCTGACTGCGTGCTGAAGATGCCCTGCCGGAGCTTTCACTCCGGGCTCTTCGGCTGTGGGAGCAGAGGCCAAGAGATCGTGTTCACCTGTCACTGCTGCTGTTCAAACGAGAGAGGGCGGGAGAGACCATGGATTCAAACGGATTATTAGGAGATGAAGTGAGGAGTGACAGCAATGTGTGTTTCAGAGTTGCAAAGCTCACTGTGCGCTGAAGATGATCTGCAAGGACTTTCCCTCCCTGCCCTTCGGAACTGGGAGCGGATTCCAAGCGCTCGTGCTCACCTTCCTCTGCTGCTCTTGAAACGAGAGTGGAGACCAGAAACGCTGGATTCAAATGCACTTTTAGGAGCTACAATGAGGAGTGACAACAGTGTGTGTGTCACAGTTGTAAAGCTCAGTGTGTTGAAGAAGCACAAGAGCAGCCTTCAGGCCTGTCTCTTCCACTGCCTTACAGATTGCAGACATTCCTGCTCACTCTGCTGCTCAGCAGAGTGCTGGCAACGGAGTTCTTGGATTGAAATGGTCTTTTAGGAGAAAGAGTGAAGAGTGACAGCAATGTTTGTGTCACAGTTTAAAGCTCACTGTGTGCTAAACATGATCAGGAGGAGCTTTTTTGCAAGGCTCTTCTGCTGTTTTAGCCCAATCTAAACATTCCTTCTCTCTGTTGCTGCTCAGCAGAGAGTGGGCACAGAGATGTTGGAATCAATTGGTCTTCCAGGCAGGAAAAGGAGTTACAGCAATGTGTGTTGCAGAATTGCAAAGCTCACTGTGTGCTGAAGATGCCCTGCAGGAGTTTCCCTGCTGGCCCTTCGTCTGTGGGATTAGAGTCCAAGCGCTGCTCCTCCCCTGTCACAACTCCTCTCGAAACGTGAGAGCGCACCAGAAACTTTGGATTCAAATGCACTTTTAGGAGATAAAGTGAGGAGTGACAGCAATGTTTGTGTCACAGTTTAAAGCTCACTGTGTGCAAAACATGATCAAGCAGGAGATTTTTTGCAAGGCTCTTCTGCTGTTTTAGCCCAGGCTAAACATTCCTGCTCTACTCTCTCTGTTGCTGCTCAGCAGAGAGCGGGCACAGAGGTGTTGGAATCAATTGGTCTTTCAGGCAGGAAAAGAAGAGACAGCAATGTGTGTTGCAGAGTTGCAAAGCTCACTGTGTGCTGAAGATGATCAGTGGGAACTTTCTGGACTGTCTCTTCTGCTGTTTCAGCAGAGTCCAAACGTAAGTGCTATATTCTGCTACTGCTCACAAAGAGCAAGCACAGGAGATGTATTATTCAATTGGACTTTCAGGTAGGAAAGTGAGAGGTGACAGCAATATGTGTTTCAGAGTTGTGAATCTCAATGTGTGCTGAAGATGCCCAGCAGTAGTTTCCATGCTGGCCCTTCGGCTGTGAAATTAGAATCCAAGCGCTCGTCCTCCCCTGTCACAACTGCTCTCGAAGCGAGAGAGCGCACCAGAAACGTTGGCTTGAAATGCACTTTTAGGAGATAAAGTGAGGAGTGACAGCAATGTGTGTTTCAGAGTTGCAAAGCTCACTGTGCGCTGAAGATGATCTGCAAGGACTTTCCCTCCCTGCCCTTCGGAACTGGGAGCGGATTCCAAGCGCTCGTGCTCACCTGCCTCTGCTGCACTGGAAACGAGAGTGGAGACCAGAAACGCTGGATTCAAATGCACTTTTAGGAGCTACAATGAGGAGTGACAACAGTGTGTGTGTCAAAGTTGTAAAGCTCAGTGTGTTGAAGAAGCACAAGAGCAGCCTTCAGGCCTGTCTCTTCCACTGCCTTACAGATTGCAGACATCCCTGCTCACTCTGCTGCTCAGCAGAGTGCTGGCAACGGAGTTCTGGGATTGAAATGGTCTTTTAGGAGAAAGAGTGAAGAGTGACAGCAATGTTTGTGTCACAGTTTAAAGCTCACTGTGTGCTAAACATGATCAGGAGGAGCTTTTTTGCAAGGCTCTTCTGCTGTTTTAGCCCAGTCTAAACATTCCTGCTCTACTCTCTCTGTTGCTGCTCAGCAGAGAGTGGGCACAGAGATGTTGGAATCAATTGGTCTTCCAGGCAGGAAAAGGAGGAGTGACAGCAATGTGTGTTGCAGAATTGCAAAGCTCACTGTGTGCTGAAGATGCCCTGCAGGAGTTTCCCTGCTGGCCCTTCATCTGTGGGATTAGAGTCCAAGCGCTGCTCCTCCCCTGTCACAACTCCTCTCGAAACGAGAGAGCGCACCAGAAACTTTGGATTCAAATGCACTTTTAGGAGATAAAGTGAGGAGTGACAGCAATGTTTGTGTCACAGTTTAAAGCTCACTGTGTGCAAAACATGATCAAGCAGGAGATTTTTTTCAAGGCTCTTCTGCTGTTTTAGGCAGGTCTAAAAATTCCTGCTCTACTCTCTCTGTTGCTGCTCAGCAGAGAGCGGGCACAGAGATGGTGGATTCAGCTGGTCTTTCAGGCAAAAAGGGAGGAGTGACAGCAATGTGTGTTGCAGAGTTGCAAAGCTCGCTGTGCGCTGAAGATGATCAGTGGGAACTTTCTGGACTGTCTCTTCTGCTCTTTTAGCATTGGCTAAAGGTTCCTGCTCTACTCTCTCTGCTTCTGCCCAGCAGAGAAAGGGCACAGAGATTTTGGATTCAATTGGACTTTGAGGTAGGAAAGTGCGGAGCGAGAGCAATATATGTGTCACAGTTGCAAAGCTGACTGCGTGCTGAAGATGCCCTGCCGGAGCTTTCACTCCGGGCTCTTCGGCTGTGGGAGCAGAGGCCAAGAGATCGTGTTCACCTGTCACTGCTGCTGTTCAAACGAGAGAGGGCGGGAGAGACCATGGATTCAAACGGATTATTAGGAGATGAAGTGAGGAGTGACAGCAATGTGTGTTTCAGAGTTGCAAAGCTCACTGTGCGCTGAAGATGATCTGCAAGGACTTTCCCTCCCTGCCCTTCGGAACTGGGAGCGGATTCCAAGCGCTCGTGCTCACCTTCCTCTGCTGCTCTTGAAACGAGAGTGGAGACCAGAAACGCTGGATTCAAATGCACTTTTAGGAGCTACAATGAGGAGTGACAACAGTGTGTGTGTCACAGTTGTAAAGCTCAGTGTGTTGAAGAAGCACAAGAGCAGCCTTCAGGCCTGTCTCTTCCACTGCCTTACAGATTGCAGACATCCCTGCTCACTCTGCTGCTCAGCAGAGTGCTGGCAACGGAGTTCTGGGATTGAAATGGTCTTTTAGGAGAAAGAGTGAAGAGTGACAGCAATGTTTGTGTCACAGTTTAAAGCTCACTGTGTGCTAAACATGATCAGGAGGAGCTTTTTTGCAAGGCTCTTCTGCTGTTTTAGCCCAGTCTAAACATTCCTGCTCTACTCTCTCTGTTGCTGCTCAGCAGAGAGTGGGCACAGAGATGTTGGAATCAATAGGTCTTCCAGGCAGGAAAAGGAGGAGTGACAGCAATGTGTGTTGCAGAATTGCAAAGCTCACTGTGTGCTGAAGATGCCCTGCAGGAGTTTCCTTGCTGGCCCTTCATCTGTGGGATTAGAGTCCAAGCGCTGCTCCTCCCCTGTCACAACTCCTCTCGAAACGAGAGAGCGCACCAGAAACTTTGGATTCAAATGCACTTTTAGGAGATAAAGTGAGGAGTGACAGCAATGTTTGTGTCACAGTTTAAAGCTCACTGTGTGCAAAACATGATCAAGCAGGAGATTTTTTTCAAGGCTCTTCTGCTGTTTTAGGCAGGTCTAAAAATTCCTGCTCTACTCTCTCTGTTGCTGCTCAGCAGAGAGCGGGCACAGAGATGGTGGATTCAGCTGGTCTTTCAGGCAAAAAGGGAGGAGTGACAGCAATGTGTGTTGCAGAGTTGCAAAGCTCGCTGTGCGCTGAAGATGATCAGTGGGAACTTTCTGGACTGTCTCTTCTGCTCTTTTAGCATTGGCTAAAGGTTCCTGCTCTACTCTCTCTGCTTCTGCCCAGCAGAGAAAGGGCACAGAGATTTTGGATTCAATTGGACTTTGAGGTAGGAAAGTGCGGAGCGAGAGCAATATATGTGTCACAGTTGCAAAGCTGACTGCGTGCTGAAGATGCCCTGCCGGAGCTTTCACTCCGGGCTCTTCGGCTGTGGGAGCAGAGGCCAAGAGATCGTGTTCACCTGTCACTGCTGCTGTTCAAACGAGAGAGGGCGGGAGAGACCATGGATTCAAACGGATTATTAGGAGATGAAGTGAGGAGTGACAGCAATGTGTGTTTCAGAGTTGCAAAGCTCACTGTGCGCTGAAGATGATCTGCAAGGACTTTCCCTCCCTGCCCTTCGGAACTGGGAGCGGATTCCAAGCGCTCGTGCTCACCTGCCTCTGCTGCACTGGAAACGAGAGTGGAGACCAGAAACGCTGGATTCAAATGCACTTTTAGGAGCTACAATGAGGAGTGACAACAGTGTGTGTGTCAAAGTTGTAAAGCTCAGTGTGTTGAAGAAGCACAAGAGCAGCCTTCAGGCCTGTCTCTTCCACTGCCTTACAGATTGCAGACATCCCTGCTCACTCTGCTGCTCAGCAGAGTGCTGGCAACGGAGTTCTGGGATTGAAATGGTCTTTTAGGAGAAAGAGTGAAGAGTGACAGCAATGTTTGTGTCACAGTTTAAAGCTCACTGTGTGCTAAACATGATCAGGAGGAGCTTTTTTGCAAGGCTCTTCTGCTGTTTTAGCCCAGTCTAAACATTCCTGCTCTACTCTCTCTGTTGCTGCTCAGCAGAGAGTGGGCACAGAGATGTTGGAATCAATTGGTCTTCCAGGCAGGAAAAGGAGGAGTGACAGCAATGTGTGTTGCAGAATTGCAAAGCTCACTGTGTGCTGAAGATGCCCTGCAGGAGTTTCCCTGCTGGCCCTTCATCTGTGGGATTAGAGTCCAAGCGCTGCTCCTCCCCTGTCACAACTCCTCTCGAAACGAGAGAGCGCACCAGAAACTTTGGATTCAAATGCACTTTTAGGAGATAAAGTGAGGAGTGACAGCAATGTTTGTGTCACAGTTTAAAGCTCACTGTGTGCAAAACATGATCAAGCAGGAGATTTTTTTCAAGGCTCTTCTGCTGTTTTAGGCAGGTCTAAAAATTCCTGCTCTACTCTCTCTGTTGCTGCTCAGCAGAGAGCGGGCACAGAGATGGTGGATTCAGCTGGTCTTTCAGGCAAAAAGGGAGGAGTGACAGCAATGTGTGTTGCAGAGTTGCAAAGCTCGCTGTGCGCTGAAGATGATCAGTGGGAACTTTCTGGACTGTCTCTTCTGCTCTTTTAGCATTGGCTAAAGGTTCCTGCTCTACTCTCTCTGCTTCTGCCCAGCAGAGAAAGGGCACAGAGATTTTGGATTCAATTGGACTTTGAGGTAGGAAAGTGCGGAGCGAGAGCAATATATGTGTCACAGTTGCAAAGCTGACTGCGTGCTGAAGATGCCCTGCCGGAGCTTTCACTCCGGGCTCTTCGGCTGTGGGAGCAGAGGCCAAGAGATCGTGTTCACCTGTCACTGCTGCTGTTCAAACGAGAGAGGGCGGGAGAGACCATGGATTCAAACGGATTATTAGGAGATGAAGTGAGGAGTGACAGCAATGTGTGTTTCAGAGTTGCAAAGCTCACTGTGCGCTGAAGATGATCTGCAAGGACTTTCCCTCCCTGCCCTTCGGAACTGGGAGCGGATTCCAAGCGCTCGTGCTCACCTTCCTCTGCTGCTCTTGAAACGAGAGTGGAGACCAGAAACGCTGGATTCAAATGCACTTTTAGGAGCTACAATGAGGAGTGACAACAGTGTGTGTGTCACAGTTGTAAAGCTCAGTGTGTTGAAGAAGCACAAGAGCAGCCTTCAGGCCTGTCTCTTCCACTGCCTTACAGATTGCAGACATCCCTGCTCACTCTGCTGCTCAGCAGAGTGCTGGCAACGGAGTTCTGGGATTGAAATGGTCTTTTAGGAGAAAGAGTGAAGAGTGACAGCAATGTTTGTGTCACAGTTTAAAGCTCACTGTGTGCTAAACATGATCAGGAGGAGCTTTTTTGCAAGGCTCTTCTGCTGTTTTAGCCCAGTCTAAACATTCCTGCTCTACTCTCTCTGTTGCTGCTCAGCAGAGAGTGGGCACAGAGATGTTGGAATCAATAGGTCTTCCAGGCAGGAAAAGGAGGAGTGACAGCAATGTGTGTTGCAGAATTGCAAAGCTCACTGTGTGCTGAAGATGCCCTGCAGGAGTTTCCTTGCTGGCCCTTCATCTGTGGGATTAGAGTCCAAGCGCTGCTCCTCCCCTGTCACAACTCCTCTCGAAACGAGAGAGCGCACCAGAAACTTTGGATTCAAATGCACTTTTAGGAGATAAAGTGAGGAGTGACAGCAATGTTTGTGTCACAGTTTAAAGCTCACTGTGTGCAAAACATGATCAAGCAGGAGATTTTTTTCAAGGCTCTTCTGCTGTTTTAGGCAGGTCTAAAAATTCCTGCTCTACTCTCTCTGTTGCTGCTCAGCAGAGAGCGGGCACAGAGATGGTGGATTCAGCTGGTCTTTCAGGCAAAAAGGGAGGAGTGACAGCAATGTGTGTTGCAGAGTTGCAAAGCTCGCTGTGCGCTGAAGATGATCAGTGGGAACTTTCTGGACTGTCTCTTCTGCTCTTTTAGCATTGGCTAAAGGTTCCTGCTCTACTCTCTCTGCTTCTGCCCAGCAGAGAAAGGGCACAGAGATTTTGGATTCAATTGGACTTTGAGGTAGGAAAGTGCGGAGCGAGAGCAATATATGTGTCACAGTTGCAAAGCTGACTGCGTGCTGAAGATGCCCTGCCGGAGCTTTGACTCCGGGCTCTTCGGCTGTGGGAGCAGAGGCCAAGAGATCGTGTTCACCTGTCACTGCTGCTGTTCAAACGAGAGAGGGCGGGAGAGACCATGGATTCAAACAGATTATTAGGAGATGAAGTGAGGAGTGACAGCAATGTGTGTTTCAGAGTTGCAAAGCTCACTGTGCGCTGAAGATGATCTGCAAGGACTTTCCCTCCCTGCCCTTCGGAACTGGGAGCGGATTCCAAGCGCTCGTGCTCACCTTCCTCTGCTGCTCTTGAAACGAGAGTGGAGACCAGAAACGCTGGATTCAAATGCACTTTTAGGAGCTACAATGAGGAGTGACAACAGTGTGTGTGTCACAGTTGTAAAGCTCAGTGTGTTGAAGAAGCACAAGAGCAGCCTTCAGGCCTGTCTCTTCCACTGCCTTACAGATTGCAGACATTCCTGCTCACTCTGCTGCTCAGCAGAGTGCTGGCAACGGAGTTCTTGGATTGAAATGGTCTTTTAGGAGAAAGAGTGAAGAGTGACAGCAACGTTTGTGTCACAGTTTAAAGCTCACTGTGTGCTAAACATGATCAGGAGGAGCTCTTTTGCAAGGCTCTTCTGCTGTTTTAGCCCAATCTAAACATTCCTTCTCTCTGTTGCTGCTCAGCAGAGAGTGGGCACAGAGATGTTGGAATCAATTGGTCTTCCAGGCAGGAAAAGGAGTTACAGCAATGTGTGTTGCAGAATTGCAAAGCTCACTGTTTGCTGAAGATGCCCTGCAGGAGTTTCCCTGCTGGCCCTTCGTCTGTGGGATTAGAGTCCAAGCGCTGCTCCTCCCCTGTCACAACTCCTCTCGAAACGTGAGAGCGCACCAGAAACTTTGGATTCAAATGCACTTTTAGGAGATAAAGTGAGGAGTGACAGCAATGTTTGTGTCACAGTTTAAAGCTCACTGTGTGCAAAACATGATCAAGCAGGAGATTTTTTGCAAGGCTCTTCTGCTGTTTTAGCCCAGGCTAAACATTCCTGCTCTACTCTCTCTGTTGCTGCTCAGCAGAGAGCGGGCACAGAGGTGTTGGAATCAATTGGTCTTTCAGGCAGGAAAAGAAGAGACAGCAATGTGTGTTGCAGAGTTGCAAAGCTCACTGTGTGCTGAAGATGATCAGTGGGAACTTTCTGGACTGTCTCTTCTGCTGTTTCAGCAGAGTCCAAACGTAAGTGCTATATTCTGCTACTGCTCACAAAGAGCAAGCACAGGAGATGTATTATTCAATTGGACTTTCAGGTAGGAAAGTGAGAGGTGACAGCAATATGTGTTTCATAGTTGTGAATCTCAATGTGTGCTGAAGATGCCCAGCAGTAGTTTCCATGCTGGCCCTTCGGCTGTGAAATTAGATTCCAAGCGCTCGTCCTCCCCTGTCACAACTGCTCTCGAAGCGAGAGAGCGCACCAGAAACGTTGGCTTGAAATGCACTTTTAGGAGATAAAGTGAGGAGTGACAGCAATGTGTGTTTCAGAGTTGCAAAGCTCACTGTGCGCTGAAGATGATCTGCAAGGACTTTCCCTCCCTGCCCTTCGGAACTGGGAGCGGATTCCAAGCGCTCGTGCTCACCTGCCTCTGGTGCACTGGAAACGAGAGTGGAGACCAGAAACGCTGGATTCAAATGCACTTTTAGGAGCTACAATGAGGAGTGACAACAGTGTGTGTGTCAAAGTTGTAAAGCTCAGTGTGTTGAAGAAGCACAAGAGCAGCCTTCAGGCCTGTCTCTTCCACTGCCTTACAGATTGCAGACATCCCTGCTCACTCTGCTGCTCAGCAGAGTGCTGGCAACGGAGTTCTTGGATTGAAATGGTCTTTTAGGAGAAAGAGTGAAGAGTGACAGCAATGTTTGTGTCACAGTTTAAAGCTCACTGTGTGCTAAACATGATCAGGAGGAGCTTTTTTGCAAGGCTCTTCTGCTGTTTTAGCCCAGTCTAAACATTCCTGCTCTACTCTCTCTGTTGCTGCTCAGCAGAGAGTGGGCACAGAGATGTTGGAATCAATTGGTCTTTCAGGCAAGAAAAGGAGGAGTGACAGCAATGTGTGTTTCAGAATTGTAAAGCTCACTGTGCGCTGAAGATGCCCTGCAGGAGTTTCCCTGCTGGCCCTTTGTCTGTGGGATTAGAGTCCAAGCGCTGCTCCTCCCCTGTCACAACTCCTCTCGAAACGAGAGAGCGCACCAGAAACTTTGGATTCAAATGCACTTTTAGGAGATAAAGTGAGGAGTGACAGCAATGTTTGTGTCACAGTTTAAAGCTCACTGTGTGCAAAACATGATCAAGCAGGAGATTTTTTGCAAGGCTCTTCTGCTGTTTTAGGCAGGTCTAAAAATTCCTGCTCTACTCTCTCTGTTGCTGCTCAGCAGAGAGCGGGCACAGAGATGGTGGATTCAGCTGGTCTTTCAGGCAAAAAGGGAGGAGTGACAGCAATGTGTGTTGCAGAGTTGCAAAGCTCGCTGTGCGCTGAAGATGATCAGTGGGAACTTTCTGGACTGTCTCTTCTGCTCTTTTAGCATTGGCTAAAGGTTCCTGCTCTACTCTCTCTGCTTCTGCCCAGCAGAGAAAGGGCACAGAGATTTTGGATTCAATTGGACTTTGAGGTAGGAAAGTGCGGAGCGAGAGCAATATATGTGTCACAGTTGCAAAGCTGACTGCGTGCTGAAGATGCCCTGCCGGAGCTTTGACTCCGGGCTCTTCGGCTGTGGGAGCAGAGGCCAAGAGATCGTGTTCACCTGTCACTGCTGCTGTTCAAACGAGAGAGGGCGGGAGAGACCATGGATTCAAACAGATTATTAGGAGATGAAGTGAGGAGTGACAGCAATGTGTGTTTCAGAGTTGCAAAGCTCACTGTGCGCTGAAGATGATCTGCAAGGACTTTCCCTCCCTGCCCTTCGGAACTGGGAGCGGATTCCAAGCGCTCGTGCTCACCTTCCTCTGCTGCTCTTGAAACGAGAGTGGAGACCAGAAACGCTGGATTCAAATGCACTTTTAGGAGCTACAATGAGGAGTGCCAACAGTGTGTGTGTCACAGTTGTAAAGCTCAGTGTGTTGAAGAAGCACAAGAGCAGCCTTCAGGCCTGTCTCTTCCACTGCCTTACAGATTGCAGACATTCCTGCTCACTCTGCTGCTCAGCAGAGTGCTGGCAACGGAGTTCTTGGATTGAAATGGTCTTTTAGGAGAAAGAGTGAAGAGTGACAGCAATGTTTGTGTCACAGTTTAAAGCTCACTGTGTGCTAAACATGATCAGGAGGAGCTTTTTTGCAAGGCTCTTCTGCTGTTTTAGCCCAATCTAAACATTCCTTCTCTCTGTTGCTGCTCAGCAGAGAGTGGGCACAGAGATGTTGGAATCAATTGGTCTTCCAGGCAGGAAAAGGAGTTACAGCAATGTGTGTTGCAGAATTGCAAAGCTCACTGTGTGCTGAAGATGCCCTGCAGGAGTTTCCCTGCTGGCCCTTCGTCTGTGGGATTAGAGTCCAAGCGCTGCTCCTCCCCTGTCACAACTCCTCTCGAAACGTGAGAGCGCACCAGAAACTTTGGATTCAAATGCACTTTTAGGAGATAAAGTGAGGAGTGACAGCAATGTTTGTGTCACAGTTTAAAGCTCACTGTGTGCAAAACATGATCAAGCAGGAGCTTTTTTGCAAGGCTCTTCTGCTGTTTTAGCCCAGGCTAAACATTCCTGCTCTACTCTCTCTGTTGCTGCTCAGCAGAGAGCGGGCACAGAGGTGTTGGAATCAATTGGTCTTTCAGGCAGGAAAAGAAGAGACAGCAATGTGTGTTGCAGAGTTGCAAAGCTCACTGTGTGCTGAAGATGATCAGTGGGAACTTTCTGGACTGTCTCTTCTGCTGTTTCAGCAGAGTCCAAACGTAAGTGCTATATTCTGCTACTGCTCACAAAGAGCAAGCACAGGAGATGTATTATTCAATTGGACTTTCAGGTAGGAAAGTGAGAGGTGACAGCAATATGTGTTTCAGAGTTGTGACTCTCAATGTGTGCTGAAGATGCCCAGCAGTAGTTTCCATGCTGGCCCTTCGGCTGTGAAATTAGAATCCAAGCGCTCGTCCTCCCCTGTCACAACTGCTCTCGAAGCGAGAGAGCGCACCAGAAACGTTGGCTTGAAATGCACTTTTAGGAGATAAAGTGAGGAGTGACAGCAATGTGTGTTTCAGAGTTGCAAAGCTCACTGTGCGCTGAAGATGATCTGCAAGGACTTTCCCTCCCTGCCCTTCGGAACTGGGAGCGGATTCCAAGCGCTCGTGCTCACCTGCCTCTGCTGCACTGGAAACGAGAGTGGAGACCAGAAACGCTGGATTCAAATGCACTTTTAGGAGCTACAATGAGGAGTGACAACAGTGTGTGTGTCAAAGTTGTAAAGCTCAGTGTGTTGAAGAAGCACAAGAGCAGCCTTCAGGCCTGTCTCTTCCACTGCCTTACAGATTGCAGACATCCCTGCTCACTCTGCTGCTCAGCAGAGTGCTGGCAACGGAGTTCTGGGATTGAAATGGTCTTTTAGGAGAAAGAGTGAAGAGTGACAGCAATGTTTGTGTCACAGTTTAAAGCTCACTGTGTGCTAAACATGATCAGGAGGAGCTTTTTTGCAAGGCTCTTCTGCTGTTTTAGCCCAGTCTAAACATTCCTGCTCTACTCTCTCTGTTGCTGCTCAGCAGAGAGTGGGCACAGAGATGTTGGAATCAATTGGTCTTTCAGGCAAGAAAAGGAGGAGTGACAGCAATGTGTGTTTCAGAATTGTAAAGCTCACTGTGCGCTGAAGATGCCCTGCAGGAGTTTCCCTGCTGGCCCTTCGTCTGTGGGATTAGAGTCCAAGCGCTGCTCCTCCCCTGTCACAACTCCTCTCGAAACGAGAGAGCGCACCAGAAACTTTGGATTCAAATGCACTTTTAGGAGATAAAGTGAGGAGTGACAGCAATGTTTGTGTCACAGTTTAAAGCTCACTGTGTGCAAAACATGATCAAGCAGGAGATTTTTTTCAAGGCTCTTCTGCTGTTTTAGGCAGGTCTAAAAATTCCTGCTCTACTCTCTCTGTTGCTGCTCAGCAGAGAGCGGGCACAGAGATGGTGGATTCAGCTGGTCTTTCAGGCAAAAAGGGAGGAGTGACAGCAATGTGTGTTGCAGAGTTGCAAAGCTCGCTGTGCGCTGAAGATGATCAGTGGGAACTTTCTGGACTGTCTCTTCTGCTCTTTTAGCATTGGCTAAAGGTTCCTGCTCTACTCTCTCTGCTTCTGCCCAGCAGAGAAAGGGCACAGAGATTTTGGATTCAATTGGACTTTGAGGTAGGAAAGTGCGGAGCGAGAGCAATATATGTGTCACAGTTGCAAAGCTGACTGCGTGCTGAAGATGCCCTGCCGGAGCTTTCACTCCGGGCTCTTCGGCTGTGGGAGCAGAGGCCAAGAGATCGTGTTCACCTGTCACTGCTGCTGTTCAAACGAGAGAGGGCGGGAGAGACCATGGATTCAAACGGATTATTAAGAGATGAAGTGAGGAGTGACAGCAATGTGTGTTTCAGAGTTGCAAAGCTCACTGTGCGCTGAAGATGATCTGCAAGGACTTTCCCTCCCTGCCCTTCGGAACTGGGAGCGGATTCCAAGCGCTCGTGCTCACCTTCCTCTGCTGCTCTTGAAACGAGAGTGGAGACCAGAAACGCTGGATTCAAATGCACTTTTAGGAGCTACAATGAGGAGTGACAACAGTGTGTGTGTCACAGTTGTAAAGCTCAGTGTGTTGAAGAAGCACAAGAGCAGCCTTCAGGCCTGTCTCTTCCACTGCCTTACAGATTGCAGACATTCCTGCTCACTCTGCTGCTCAGCAGAGTGCTGGCAACGGAGTTCTTGGATTGAAATGGTCTTTTAGGAGAAAGAGTGAAGAGTGACAGCAATGTTTGTGTCACAGTTTAAAGCTCACTGTGTGCTAAACATGATCAGGAGGAGCTTTTTTGCAAGGCTCTTCTGCTGTTTTAGCCCAATCTAAACATTCCTTCTCTCTGTTGCTGCTCAGCAGAGAGTGGGCACAGAGATGTTGGAATCAATTGGTCTTCCAGGCAGGAAAAGGAGTTACAGCAATGTGTGTTGCAGAATTGCAAAGCTCACTGTGTGCTGAAGATGCCCTGCAGGAGTTTCCCTGCTGGCCCTTCGTCTGTGGGATTAGAGTCCAAGCGCTGCTCCTCCCCTGTCACAACTCCTCTCGAAACGTGAGAGCGCACCAGAAACTTTGGATTCAAATGCACTTTTAGGAGATAAAGTGAGGAGTGACAGCAATGTTTGTGTCACAGTTTAAAGCTCACTGTGTGCAAAACATGATCAAGCAGGAGATTTTTTGCAAGGCTCTTCTGCTGTTTTAGCCCAGGCTAAACATTCCTGCTCTACTCTCTCTGTTGCTGCTCAGCAGAGAGCGGGCACAGAGGTGTTGGAATCAATTGGTCTTTCAGGCAGGAAAAGAAGAGACAGCAATGTGTGTTGCAGAGTTGCAAAGCTCACTGTGTGCTGAAGATGATCAGTGGGAACTTTCTGGACTGTCTCTTCTGCTGTTTCAGCAGAGTCCAGACGTAAGTGCTATATTCTGCTACTGCTCACAAAGAGCAAGCACAGGAGATGTATTATTCAATTGGACTTTCAGGTAGGAAAGTGAGAGGTGACAGCAATATGTGTTTCAGAGTTGCGAATCTCAATGTGTGCTGAAGATGCCCAGCAGTAGTTTCCATGCTGGCCCTTCGGCTGTGAAATTAGAATCCAAGCGCTCGTCCTCCCCTGTCACAACTGCTCTCGAAGCGAGAGAGCGCACCAGAAACGTTGGCTTGAAATGCACTTTTAGGAGATAAAGTGAGGAGTGACAGCAATGTGTGTTTCAGAGTTGCAAAGCTCACTGTGCGCTGAAGATGATCTGCAAGGACTTTCCCTCCCTGCCCTTCGGAACTGGGAGCGGATTCCAAGCGCTCGTGCTCACCTGCCTCTGCTGCACTGGAAACGAGAGTGGAGACCAGAAACGCTGGATTCAAATGCACTTTTAGGAGCTACAATGAGGAGTGACAACAGTGTGTGTGTCAAAGTTGTAAAGCTCAGTGTGTTGAAGAAGCACAAGAGCAGCCTTCAGGCCTGTCTCTTCCACTGCCTTACAGATTGCAGACATCCCTGCTCACTCTGCTGCTCAGCAGAGTGCTGGCAACGGAGTTCTTGGATTGAAATGGTCTTTTAGGAGAAAGAGTGAAGAGTGACACCAATGTTTGTGTCACAGTTTAAAGCTCACTGTGTGCTAAACATGATCAGGAGGAGCTTTTTTGCAAGGCTCTTCTGCTGTTTTAGCCCAGTCTAAACATTCCTGCTCTACTCTCTCTGTTGCTGCTCAGCAGAGAGTGGGCACAGAGATGTTGGAATCAATTGGTCTTTCAGGCAAGAAAAGGAGGAGTGACAGCAATGTGTGTTTCAGAATTGTAAAGCTCACTGTGCGCTGAAGATGCCCTGCAGGAGTTTCCCTGCTGGCCCTTCATCTGTGGGATTAGAGTCCAAGCGCTGCTCCTCCCCTGTCACAACTCCTCTCGAAACGAGAGAGCGCACCAGAAACTTTGGATTCAAATGCACTTTTAGGAGATAAAGTGAGGAGTGACAGCAATGTTTGTGTCACAGTTTAAAGCTCACTGTGTGCAAAACATGATCAAGCAGGAGATTTTTTGCAAGGCTCTTCTGCTGTTTTAGGCAGGTCTAAAAATTCCTGCTCTACTCTCTCTGTTGCTGCTCAGCAGAGAGCGGGCACAGAGATGGTGGATTCAGCTGGTCTTTCAGGCAAAAAGGGAGGAGTGACAGCAATGTGTGTTGCAGAGTTGCAAAGCTCGCTGTGCGCTGAAGATGATCAGTGGGAACTTTCTGGACTGTCTCTTCTGCTCTTTTAGCATTGGCTAAAGGTTCCTGCTCTACTCTCTCTGCTTCTGCCCAGCAGAGAAAGGGCACAGAGATTTTGGATTCAATTGGACTTTGAGGTAGGAAAGTGCGGAGCGAGAGCAATATATGTGTCACAGTTGCAAAGCTGACTGCGTGCTGAAGATGCCCTGCCGGAGCTTTCACTCCGGGCTCTTCGGCTGTGGGAGCAGAGGCCAAGAGATCGTGTTCACCTGTCACTGCTGCTGTTCAAACGAGAGAGGGCGGGAGAGACCATGGATTCAAACGGATTATTAGGAGATGAAGTGAGGAGTGACAGCAATGTGTGTTTCAGAGTTGCAAAGCTCACTGTGCGCTGAAGATGATCTGCAAGGACTTTCCCTCCCTGCCCTTCGGAACTGGGAGCGGATTCCAAGCGCTCGTGCTCACCTTCCTCTGCTGCTCTTGAAACGAGAGTGGAGACCAGAAACGCTGGATTCAAATGCACTTTTAGGAGCTACAATGAGGAGTGACAACAGTGTGTGTGTCACAGTTGTAAAGCTCAGTGTGTTGAAGAAGCACAAGAGCAGCCTTCAGGCCTGTCTCTTCCACTGCCTTACAGATTGCAGACATTACTGCTCACTCTGCTGCTCAGCAGAGTGCTGGCAACGGAGTTCTTGGATTGAAATGGTCTTTTAGGAGAAAGAGTGAAGAGTGACACCAATGTTTGTGTCACAGTTTAAAGCTCACTGTGTGCTAAACATGATCAGGAGGAGCTTTTTTGCAAGGCTCTTCTGCTGTTTTAGCCCAATCTAAACATTCCTTCTCTCTGTTGCTGCTCAGCAGAGAGTGGGCACAGAGATGTTGGAATCAATTGGTCTTCCAGGCAGGAAAAGGAGTTACAGCAATGTGTGTTGCAGAATTGCAAAGCTCACTGTGTGCTGAAGATGCCCTGCAGGAGTTTCCCTGCTGGCCCTTCGTCTGTGGGATTAGAGTCCAAGCGCTGCTCCTCCCCTGTCACAACTCCTCTCGAAACGTGAGAGCGCACCAGAAACTTTGGATTCAAATGCACTTTTAGGAGATAAAGTGAGGAGTGACAGCAATGTTTGTGTCACAGTTTAAAGCTCACTGTGTGCAAAACATGATCAAGCAGGAGATTTTTTGCAAGGCTCTTCTGCTGTTTTAGCCCAGGCTAAACATTCCTGCTCTACTCTCTCTGTTGCTGCTCAGCAGAGAGCGGGCACAGAGGTGTTGGAATCAATTGGTCTTTCAGGCAGGAAAAGAAGAGACAGCAATGTGTGTTGCAGAGTTGCAAAGCTCACTGTGTGCTGAAGATGATCAGTGGGAACTTTCTGGACTGTCTCTTCTGCTGTTTCAGCAGAGTCCAGACGTAAGTGCTATATTCTGCTACTGCTCACAAAGAGCAAGCACAGGAGATGTATTATTCAATTGGACTTTCAGGTAGGAAAGTGAGAGGTGACAGCAATATGTGTTTCAGAGTTGCGAATCTCAATGTGTGCTGAAGATGCCCAGCAGTAGTTTCCATGCTGGCCCTTCGGCTGTGAAATTAGAATCCAAGCGCTCGTCCTCCCCTGTCACAACTGCTCTCGAAGCGAGAGAGCGCACCAGAAACGTTGGCTTGAAATGCACTTTTAGGAGATAAAGTGAGGAGTGACAGCAATGTGTGTTTCAGAGTTGCAAAGCTCACTGTGCGCTGAAGATGATCTGCAAGGACTTTCCCTCCCTGCCCTTCGGAACTGGGAGCGGATTCCAAGCGCTCGTGCTCACCTGCCTCTGCTGCACTGGAAACGAGAGTGGAGACCAGAAACGCTGGATTCAAATGCACTTTTAGGAGCTACAATGAGGAGTGACAACAGTGTGTGTGTCAAAGTTGTAAAGCTCAGTGTGTTGAAGAAGCACAAGAGCAGCCTTCAGGCCTGTCTCTTCCACTGCCTTACAGATTGCAGACATCCCTGCTCACTCTGCTGCTCAGCAGAGTGCTGGCAACGGAGTTCTGGGATTGAAATGGTCTTTTAGGAGAAAGAGTGAAGAGTGACACCAATGTTTGTGTCACAGTTTAAAGCTCACTGTGTGCTAAACATGATCAGGAGGAGCTTTTTTGCAAGGCTCTTCTGCTGTTTTAGCCCAGTCTAAACATTCCTGCTCTACTCTCTCTGTTGCTGCTCAGCAGAGAGTGGGCACAGAGATGTTGGAATCAATTGGTCTTTCAGGCAAGAAAAGGAGGAGTGACAGCAATGTGTGTTTCAGAATTGTAAAGCTCACTGTGCGCTGAAGATGCCCTGCAGGAGTTTCCCTGCTGGCCCTTCATCTGTGGGATTAGAGTCCAAGCGCTGCTCCTCCCCTGTCACAACTCCTCTCGAAACGAGAGAGCGCACCAGAAACTTTGGATTCAAATGCACTTTTAGGAGATAAAGTGAGGAGTGACAGCAATGTTTGTGTCACAGTTTAAAGCTCACTGTGTGCAAAACATGATCAAGCAGGAGATTTTTTTCAAGGCTCTCGTGCTGTTTTAGGCAGGTCTAAAAATTCCTGCTCTACTCTCTCTGTTGCTGCTCAGCAGAGAGCGGGCACAGAGATGGTGGATTCAGCTGGTCTTTCAGGCAAAAAGGGAGGAGTGACAGCAATGTGTGTTGCAGAGTTGCAAAGCTCGCTGTGCGCTGAAGATGATCAGTGGGAACTTTCTGGACTGTCTCTTCTGCTCTTTTAGCATTGGCTAAAGGTTCCTGCTCTACTCTCTCTGCTTCTGCCCAGCAGAGAAAGGGCACAGAGATTTTGGATTCAATTGGACTTTGAGGTAGGAAAGTGCGGAGCGAGAGCAATATATGTGTCACAGTTGCAAAGCTGACTGCGTGCTGAAGATGCCCTGCCGGAGCTTTCACTCCGGGCTCTTCGGCTGTGGGAGCAGAGGCCAAGAGATCGTGTTCACCTGTCACTGCTGCTGTTCAAACGAGAGAGGGCGGGAGAGACCATGGATTCAAACGGATTATTAGGAGATGAAGTGAGGAGTGACAGCAATGTGTGTTTCAGAGTTGCAAAGCTCACTGTGCGCTGAAGATGATCTGCAAGGACTTTCCCTCCCTGCCCTTCGGAACTGGGAGCGGATTCCAAGCGCTCGTGCTCACCTTCCTCTGCTGCTCTTGAAACGAGAGTGGAGACCAGAAACGCTGGATTCAAATGCACTTTTAGGAGCTACAATGAGGAGTGCCAACAGTGTGTGTGTCACAGTTGTAAAGCTCAGTGTGTTGAAGAAGCACAAGAGCAGCCTTCAGGCCTGTCTCTTCCACTGCCTTACAGATTGCAGACATTCCTGCTCACTCTGCTGCTCAGCAGAGTGCTGGCAACGGAGTTCTTGGATTGAAATGGTCTTTTAGGAGAAAGAGTGAAGAGTGACAGCAATGTTTGTGTCACAGTTTAAAGCTCACTGTGTGCTAAACATGATCAGGAGGAGCTTTTTTGCAAGGCTCTTCTGCTGTTTTAGCCCAGTCTAAACATTCCTTCTCTCTGTTGCTGCTCAGCAGAGAGGGGGCACAGAGATGTTGGAATCAATTGGTCTTTCAGGCAGGAAAAGGAGGAGTGACAGCAATGTGTGTTGCAGAATTGCAAAGCTCACTGTGTGCTGAAGGTGCCCTGCAGGAGTTTCCCTGCTGGCCCTTCGTCTGTGGGATTAGAGTCCAAGCGCCCCTCCTCCCCTGTCACAACTCCTCTCGAAACGAGAGAGCGCACCAGAAACTTTGGACTCAAATGCACTTTTAGGAGATAAAGTGAGGAGTGACAGCAATGTTTGTGTCACAGTTTAAAGATCACTGTGTGCTAAACATGATCAAGCAGGAGATTTTTTGCAAGGCTCTTCTGCTGTTTTAGCCCAGGCTAAACATTCCTGCTCTACTCTCTCTGTTGCTGCTCAGCAGAGAGCGGGCACAGAGGTGTTGGAATCAATTGGTCTTTCAGGCAGGAAAAGAAGTGACAGCAATGTGTGTTGCAGAGTTGCAAAGCTCGCTGTGCGCTGAAGATGATCAGTGGGAACTTTCTGGACTGTCTCTTCTGCTGTTTGAGCAGAGTCCAAACGTAAGTGCTATATTCTGCTACTGCTCACAAAGAGCAAGCACAGGAGATGTAGGATTCAATTGGACTTTCAGGTAGGAAAGTGAGAGGTCACAGCAATATGTGTTTCAGAGTTGCGAATCTCAATGTGTGCTGAAGATGCCCAGCAGGAGTTTCCATGCTGGCCCTTCGGCTGTGAAATTAGAATCCAAGCGCTCGTCCTCCCCTGTCACAACTGCTCTCGAAGCGAGAGAGCGCACCAGAAACGTTGGCTTCAAATGCACTTTTAGGAGATAAAGTGAGGCGTGACAGCAATGTTTGTGTCACAGTTTAAAGATCACTGTGTGCTAAACATGATTAGCAGGAGCTTTTTTTGCAATGCTCTTCTGCTGTTTTAGCCCAGTCTAAACATTCCTGCTCTACTCTCTCTGTTGCTGCTCAGCAGAGAGTGGGCACAGAGATGTTGGAATCAATTGGTCTTCCAAGCAGGAAAAGGAGGAGTTACAGCAATGTGTTTTGCAGAGTTGCAAAGCTCACTGTGTGCTGAAGATGCCCTGCAGGAGTTTCCCTGCTGGCCCTTCGTCTGTGGGATTAGAGTCCAAGCGCTCCTCCTCCCCTGTCACATCTCCTCTCGAAACGAGAGAGAGCACCAGAAACTTTGGATTCAAATGCACTTTTAGGAGATAAAGTGAGGAGTGACAGCAATGTTTGTGTCACAGTTTCAAAGCTCACTGTGTGCTAAACATGATTAGCAGGAGCTTTTTTGCAAGGCTCTTCTGCTGTTTTAGCCCAGGCTAAACATTCCTGCTCTACTCTCTCTGTTGCTGCTCAGCAGAGAGTGGGCACAGAGATGTTGGAATCAATTGGTCTTTCAGGCAAAAAGGGAGGAGTGACAGCAATGTGTGTTGCAGAGTTGCAAAGCTCGCTGTGCGCTGAAGATGATCAGTGGGAACTTTCTGGACTGTCTCTTCTGCTCTTTTAGCATTGGCTAAAGGTTCCTGCTCTACTCTCTCTGCTTCTGCCCAGCAGAGAAAGGGCACAGAGATTTTGGATTCAATTGGACTTTGAGGTAGGAAAGTGCGGAGCGAGAGCAATATTTGTGTCACAGTTGCAAAGCTGACTGCGTGCTGAAGATGCCCTGCCGGAGCTTTCACTCCGGGCTCTTCGGCTGTGGGAGCAGAGGCCAAGAGATCGTGTTCACCTGTCACTGCTGCTGTTCAAACGAGAGAGGGCGGGAGAGACCATGGATTCAAACGGATTATTAGGAGATGAAGTGAGGAGTGACAGCAATGTGTGTTTCAGAGTTGCAAAGCTCACTGTGCGCTGAAGATGATCTGCAAGGACTTTCCCTCCCTGCCCTTCGGAACTGGGAGCGGATTCCAAGCGCTCGTGCTCACCTTCCTCTGCTGCTCTTGAAACGAGAGTGGAGACCAGAAACGCTGGATTCAAATGCACTTTTAGGAGCTACAATGAGGAGTGACAACAGTGTGTGTGTCAAAGTTGTAAAGCTCAGTGTGTTGAAGAAGCACAAGAGCAGCCTTCAGGCCTGTCTCTTCCACTGCCTTACAGATTGCAGACATTCCTGCTCACTCTGCTGCTCAGCAGAGTGCTGGCAACGGAGTTCTTGGATTGAAATGGTCTTTTAGGAGAAAGAGTGAAGAGTGACAGCAATGTTTGTGTCACAGTTTAAAGCTCACTGTGTGCTAAACATGATCAGGAGGAGCTTTTCTGCAAGGCTCTTCTGCTGTTTTAGCCCAGTCTAAACATTCCTTCTCTCTGTTGCTGCTCAGCAGAGAGGGGGCACAGAGATGTTGGAATCAATTGGTCTTTCAGGCAGGAAAAGGAGGAGTGACAGCAATGTGTGTTGCAGAATTGCAAAGCTCACTGTGTGCTGAAGGTGCCCTGCAGGAGTTTCCCTGCTGGCCCTTCGTCTGTGGGATTAGAGTCCAAGCGCCCCTCCTCCCCTGTCACAACTCCTCTCGAAACGAGAGAGCGCACCAGAAACTTTGGACTCAAATGCACTTTTAGGAGATAAAGTGAGGAGTGACAGCAATGTTTGTGTCACAGTTTAAAGATCACTGTGTGCTAAACATGATCAAGCAGGAGATTTTTTGCAAGGCTCTTCTGCTGTTTTAGCCCAGGCTAAACATTCCTGCTCTACTCTCTCTGTTGCTGCTCAGCAGAGAGCGGGCACAGAGGTGTTGGAATCAATTGGTCTTTCAGGCAGGAAAAGAAGTGACAGCAATGTGTGTTGCAGAGTTGCAAAGCTCGCTGTGCGCTGAAGATGATCAGTGGGAACTTTCTGGACTGTCTCTTCTGCTGTTTCAGCAGAGTCCAAACGTAAGTGCTATATTCTGCTACTGCTCACAAAGAGCAAGCACAGGAGATGTAGGATTCAATTGGACTTTCAGGTAGGAAAGTGAGAGGTCACAGCAATATGTGTTTCAGAGTTGCGAATCTCAATGTGTGCTGAAGATGCCCAGCAGGAGTTTCCATGCTGGCCCTTCGGCTGTGAAATTAGAATCCAAGCGCTCGTCCTCCCCTGTCACAACTGCTCTCGAAGCGAGAGAGCGCACCAGAAACGTTGGCTTCAAATGCACTTTTAGGAGATAAAGTGAGGCGTGACAGCAATGTTTGTGTCACAGTTTAAAGATCACTGTGTGCTAAACATGATTAGCAGGAGCTTTTTTTGCAATGCTCTTCTGCTGTTTTAGCCCAGTCTAAACATTCCTGCTCTACTCTCTCTGTTGCTGCTCAGCAGAGAGTGGGCACAGAGATGTTGGAATCAATTGGTCTTCCAGGCAGGAAAAGGAGGAGTTACAGCAATGTGTTTTGCAGAGTTGCAAAGCTCACTGTGTGCTGAAGATGCCCTGCAGGAGTTTCCCTGCTGGCCCTTCGTCTGTGGGATTAGAGTCCAAGCGCTCCTCCTCCCCTGTCACAACTCCTCTCGAAACGAGAGAGAGCACCAGAAACTTTGGATTCAAATGCACTTTTAGGAGATAAAGTGAGGAGTGACAGCAATGTTTGTGTCACAGTTTCAAAGCTCACTGTGTGCTAAACATGATTAGCAGGAGCTTTTTTGCAAGGCTCTTCTGCTGTTTTAGCCCAGGCTAAACATTCCTGCTCTACTCTCTCTGTTGCTGCTCAGCAGAGAGTGGGCACAGAGATGTTGGAATCAATTGGTCTTTCAGGCAAAAAGGGAGGAGTGACAGCAATGTGTGTTGCAGAGTTGTAAAGCTCGCTGTGCGCTGAAGATGATCAGTGGGAACTTTCTGGACTGTCTCTTCTGCTCTTTTAGCATTGGCTAAAGGTTCCTGCTCTACTCTCTCTGCTTCTGCCCAGCAGAGAAAGGGCACAGAGATTTTGGATTCAATTGGACTTTGAGGTAGGAAAGTGCGGAGCGAGAGCAATATATGTGTCACAGTTGCAAAGCTGACTGCGTGCTGAAGATGCCCTGCCGGAGCTTTCACTCCGGGCTCTTCGGCTGTGGGAGCAGAGGCCAAGAGATCGTGTTCACCTGTCACTGCTGCTGTTCAAACGAGAGAGGGCGGGAGAGACCATGGATTCAAACGGATTATTAGGAGATGAAGTGAGGAGTGACAGCAATGTGTGTTTCAGAGTTGCAAAGCTCACTGTGCGCTGAAGATGATCTGCAAGGACTTTCCCTCCCTGCCCTTCGGAACTGGGAGCGGATTCCAAGCGCTCGTGCTCACCTTCCTCTGCTGCTCTTGAAACGAGAGTGGAGACCAGAAACGCTGGATTCAAATGCACTTTTAGGAGCTACAATGAGGAGTGACAACAGTGTGTGTGTCAAAGTTGTAAAGCTCAGTGTGTTGAAGAAGCACAAGAGCAGCCTTCAGGCCTGTCTCTTCCACTGCCTTACAGATTGCAGACATTCCTGCTCACTCTGCTGCTCAGCAGAGTGCTGGCAACGGAGTTCTTGGATTGAAATGGTCTTTTAGGAGAAAGAGTGAAGAGTGACAGCAATGTTTGTGTCACAGTTTAAAGCTCACTGTGTGCTAAACATGATCAGGAGGAGCTTTTCTGCAAGGCTCTTCTGCTGTTTTAGCCCAGTCTAAACATTCCTTCTCTCTGTTGCTGCTCAGCAGAGAGGGGGCACAGAGATGTTGGAATCAATTGGTCTTTCAGGCAGGAAAAGGAGGAGTGACAGCAATGTGTGTTGCAGAATTGCAAAGCTCACTGTGTGCTGAAGGTGCCCTGCAGGAGTTTCCCTGCTGGCCCTTCGTCTGTGGGATTAGAGTCCAAGCGCCCCTCCTCCCCTGTCACAACTCCTCTCGAAACGAGAGAGCGCACCAGAAACATTGGATTCAAATGCACTTTTAGGAGATAAAGTGAGGAGTGACAGCAATGTTTGTGTCACAGTTTAAAGCTCACTGTGTGCAAAACATGATCAAGCAGGAGCTTTTTTGCAAGGCTCTTCTGCTGTTTTAGCCCAGGCTAAACATTCCTGCTCTACTCTCTCTGTTGCTGCTCAGCAGAGAGTGGGCACAGAGATGTTGGAATCAATTGGTCTTTCAGGCAGGAAAAGAAGTGACAGCAATGTGTGTTGCAGAGTTGCAAAGCTCGCTGTGCGCTGAAGATGATCAGTGGGAACTTTCTGGACTGTCTCTTCTGCTGTTTCAGCAGAGTCCAAACGTAAGTGCTATATTCTGCTACTGCTCACAAAGAGCAAGCACAGGAGATGTAGGATTCAATTGGACTTTCAGGTAGGAAAGTGAGAGGTCACAGCAATATGTGTTTCAGAGTTGCGAATCTCAATGTGTGCTGAAGATGCCCAGCAGGAGTTTCCATGCTGGCCCTTCGGCTGTGAAATTAGAATCCAAGCGCTCGTCCTCCCCTGTCACAACTGCTCTCGAAGCGAGAGAGCGCACCAGAAACGTTGGCTTCAAATGCACTTTTAGGAGATAAAGTGAGGCGTGACAGCAATGTTTGTGTCACAGTTTAAAGATCACTGTGTGCTAAACATGATTAGCAGGAGCTTTTTTTGCAATGCTCTTCTGCTGTTTTAGCCCAGTCTAAACATTCCTGCTCTACTCTCTCTGTTGCTGCTCAGCAGAGAGTGGGCACAGAGATGTTGGAATCAATTGGTCTTCCAGGCAGGAAAAGGAGGAGTTACAGCAATGTGTTTTGCAGAGTTGCAAAGCTCACTGTGTGCTGAAGATGCCCTGCAGGAGTTTCCCTGCTGGCCCTTCGTCTGTGGGATTAGAGTCCAAGCGCTCCTCCTCCCCTGTCACAACTCCTCTCGAAACGAGAGAGAGCACCAGAAACTTTGGATTCAAATGCACTTTTAGGAGATAAAGTGAGGAGTGACAGCAATGTTTGTGTCACAGTTTAAAGCTCACTGTGTGCAAAACATGATCAAGCAGGAGCTTTTTTGCAAGGCTCTTCTGCTGTTTTAGCCCAGGCTAAACATTCCTGCTCTACTCTCTCTGTTGCTGCTCAGCAGAGAGTGGGCACAGAGATGTTGGAATCAATTGGTCTTTCAGGCAGGAAAAGAAGTGACAGCAATGTGTGTTGCAGAGTTGCAAAGCTCGCTGTGCGCTGAAGATGATCAGTGGGAACTTTCTGGACTGTCTCTTCTGCTGTTTCAGCAGAGTCCAAACGTAAGTGCTATATTCTGCTACTGCTCACAAAGAGCAAGCACAGGAGATGTAGGATTCAATTGGACTTTCAGGTAGGAAAGTGAGAGGTCACAGCAATATGTGTTTCAGAGTTGCGAATCTCAATGTGTGCTGAAGATGCCCAGCAGGAGTTTCCATGCTGGCCCTTCGGCTGTGAAATTAGAATCCAAGCGCTCGTCCTCCCCTGTCACAACTGCTCTCGAAGCGAGAGAGCGCACCAGAAACGTTGGCTTCAAATGCACTTTTAGGAGATAAAGTGAGGCGTGACAGCAATGTTTGTGTCACAGTTTAAAGATCACTGTGTGCTAAACATGATTAGCAGGAGCTTTTTTTGCAATGCTCTTCTGCTGTTTTAGCCCAGTCTAAACATTCCTGCTCTACTCTCTCTGTTGCTGCTCAGCAGAGAGTGGGCACAGAGATGTTGGAATCAATTGGTCTTCCAGGCAGGAAAAGGAGGAGTTACAGCAATGTGTTTTGCAGAGTTGCAAAGCTCACTGTGTGCTGAAGATGCCCTGCAGGAGTTTCCCTGCTGGCCCTTCGTCTGTGGGATTAGAGTCCAAGCGCTCCTCCTCCCCTGTCACAACTCCTCTCGAAACGAGAGAGAGCACCAGAAACTTTGGATTCAAATGCACTTTTAGGAGATAAAGTGAGGAGTGACAGCAATGTTTGTGTCACAGTTTCAAAGCTCACTGTGTGCTAAACATGATTAGCAGGAGCTTTTTTGCAAGGCTCTTCTGCTGTTTTAGCCCAGGCTAAACATTCCTGCTCTACTCTCTCTGTTGCTGCTCAGCAGAGAGTGGGCACAGAGATGTTGGAATCAATTGGTCTTTCAGGCAAAAAGGGAGGAGTGACAGCAATGTGTGTTGCAGAGTTGCAAAGCTCGCTGTGCGCTGAAGATGATCAGTGGGAACTTTCTGGACTGTCTCTTCTGCTCTTTTAGCATTGGCTAAAGGTTCCTGCTCTACTCTCTCTGCTTCTGCCCAGCAGAGAAAGGGCACAGAGATTTTGGATTCAATAGGACTTTGAGGTAGGAAAGTGCGGAGCGAGAGCAATATATGTGTCACAGTTGCAAAGCTGACTGCGTGCTGAAGATGCCCTGCCGGAGCTTTCACTCCGGGCTCTTCGGCTGTGGGAGCAGAGGCCAAGAGATCGTGTTCACCTGTCACTGCTGCTGTTCAAACGAGAGAGGGCGGGAGAGACCATGGATTCAAACGGATTATTAGGAGATGAAGTGAGGAGTGACAGCAATGTGTGTTTCAGAGTTGCAAAGCTCACTGTGCGCTGAAGATGATCTGCAAGGACTTTCCCTCCCTGCCCTTCGGAACTGGGAGCGGATTCCAAGCGCTCGTGCTCACCTTCCTCTGCTGCTCTTGAAACGAGAGTGGAGACCAGAAACGCTGGATTCAAATGCACTTTTAGGAGCTACAATGAGGAGTGACAACAGTGTGTGTGTCAAAGTTGTAAAGCTCAGTGTGTTGAAGAAGCACAAGAGCAGCCTTCAGGCCTGTCTCTTCCACTGCCTTACAGATTGCAGACATTCCTGCTCACTCTGCTGCTCAGCAGAGTGCTGGCAACGGAGTTCTTGGATTGAAATGGTCTTTTAGGAGAAAGAGTGAAGAGTGACAGCAATGTTTGTGTCACAGTTTAAAGCTCACTGTGTGCTAAACATGATCAGGAGGAGCTTTTTTGCAAGGCTCTTCTGCTGTTTTAGCCCAGTCTAAACATTCCTTCTCTCTGTTGCTGCTCAGCAGAGAGGGGGCACAGAGATGTTGGAATCAATTGGTCTTTCAGGCAGGAAAAGGAGGAGTGACAGCAATGTGTGTTGCAGAATTGCAAAGCTCACTGTGTGCTGAAGGTGCCCTGCAGGAGTTTCCCTGCTGGCCCTTCGTCTGTGGGATTAGAGTCCAAGCGCCCCTCCTCCCCTGTCACAACTCCTCTCGAAACGAGAGAGCGCACCAGAAACATTGGATTCAAATGCACTTTTAGGAGATAAAGTGAGGAGTGACAGCAATGTTTGTGTCACAGTTTAAAGCTCACTGTGTGCAAAACATGATCAAGCAGGAGCTTTTTTGCAAGGCTCTTCTGCTGTTTTAGCCCAGGCTAAACATTCCTGCTCTACTCTCTCTGTTGCTGCTCAGCAGAGAGTGGGCACAGAGATGTTGGAATCAATTGGTCTTTCAGGCAGGAAAAGAAGTGACAGCAATGTGTGTTGCAGAGTTGCAAAGCTCGCTGTGCGCTGAAGATGATCAGTGGGAACTTTCTGGACTGTCTCTTCTGCTGTTTCAGCAGAGTCCAAACGTAAGTGCTATATTCTGCTACTGCTCACAAAGAGCAAGCACAGGAGATGTAGGATTCAATTGGACTTTCAGGTAGGAAAGTGAGAGGTCACAGCAATATGTGTTTCAGAGTTGCGAATCTCAATGTGTGCTGAAGATGCCCAGCAGGAGTTTCCATGCTGGCCCTTCGGCTGTGAAATTAGAATCCAAGCGCTCGTCCTCCCCTGTCACAACTGCTCTCGAAGCGAGAGAGCGCACCAGAAACGTTGGCTTCAAATGCACTTTTAGGAGATAAAGTGAGGCGTGACAGCAATGTTTGTGTCACAGTTTAAAGATCACTGTGTGCTAAACATGATTAGCAGGAGATTTTTTGCAAGGCTCTTCTGCTGTTTTAGCCCAGGCTAAACATTCCTGCTCTACTCTCTCTGTTGCTGCTCAGCAGAGAGCGGGCACAGAGGTGTTGGAATCAATTGGTCTTTCAGGCAGGAAAAGAAGTGACAGCAATGTGTGTTGCAGAGTTGCAAAGCTCGCTGTGCGCTGAAGATGATCAGTGGGAACTTTCTGGACTGTCTCTTCTGCTGTTTCAGCAGAGTCCAAACGTAAGTGCTATATTCTGCTACTGCTCACAAAGAGCAAGCACAGGAGATGTAGGATTCAATTGGACTTTCAGGTAGGAAAGTGAGAGGTCACAGCAATATGTGTTTCAGAGTTGCGAATCTCAATGTGTGCTGAAGATGCCCTGCAGGAGTTTCCCTGCTGGCCCTTCGTCTGTGGGATTAGAGTCCAAGCGCTCCTCCTCCCCTGTCACAACTCCTCTCGAAACGAGAGAGAGCACCAGAAACTTTGGATTCAAATGCACTTTTAGGAGATAAAGTGAGGAGTGACAGCAATGTTTGTGTCACAGTTTCAAAGCTCACTGTGTGCTAAACATGATTAGCAGGAGCTTTTTTGCAAGGCTCTTCTGCTGTTTTAGCCCAGGCTAAACATTCCTGCTCTACTCTCTCTGTTGCTGCTCAGCAGAGAGTGGGCACAGAGATGTTGGAATCAATTGGTCTTTCAGGCAAAAAGGGAGGAGTGACAGCAATGTGTGTTGCAGAGTTGCAAAGCTCGCTGTGCGCTGAAGATGATCAGTGGGAACTTTCTGGACTGTCTCTTCTGCTCTTTTAGCATTGGCTAAAGGTTCCTGCTCTACTCTCTCTGCTTCTGCCCAGCAGAGAAAGGGCACAGAGATTTTGGATTCAATAGGACTTTGAGGTAGGAAAGTGCGGAGCGAGAGCAATATATGTGTCACAGTTGCAAAGCTGACTGCGTGCTGAAGATGCCCTGCCGGAGCTTTCACTCCGGGCTCTTCGGCTGTGGGAGCAGAGGCCAAGAGATCGTGTTCACCTGTCACTGCTGCTGTTCAAACGAGAGAGGGCGGGAGAGACCATGGATTCAAACGGATTATTAGGAGATGAAGTGAGGAGTGACAGCAATGTGTGTTTCAGAGTTGCAAAGCTCACTGTGCGCTGAAGATGATCTGCAAGGACTTTCCCTCCCTGCCCTTCGGAACTGGGAGCGGATTCCAAGCGCTCGTGCTCACCTTCCTCTGCTGCTCTTGAAACGAGAGTGGAGACCAGAAACGCTGGATTCAAATGCACTTTTAGGAGCTACAATGAGGAGTGACAACAGTGTGTGTGTCAAAGTTGTAAAGCTCAGTGTGTTGAAGAAGCACAAGAGCAGCCTTCAGGCCTGTCTCTTCCACTGCCTTACAGATTGCAGACATTCCTGCTCACTCTGCTGCTCAGCAGAGTGCTGGCAACGGAGTTCTTGGATTGAAATGGTCTTTTAGGAGAAAGAGTGAAGAGTGACAGCAATGTTTGTGTCACAGTTTAAAGCTCACTGTGTGCTAAACATGATCAGGAGGAGCTTTTTTGCAAGGCTCTTCTGCTGTTTTAGCCCAGTCTAAACATTCCTTCTCTCTGTTGCTGCTCAGCAGAGAGGGGGCACAGAGATGTTGGAATCAATTGGTCTTTCAGGCAGGAAAAGGAGGAGTGACAGCAATGTGTGTTGCAGAATTGCAAAGCTCACTGTGTGCTGAAGGTGCCCTGCAGGAGTTTCCCTGCTGGCCCTTCGTCTGTGGGATTAGAGTCCAAGCGCCCCTCCTCCCCTGTCACAACTCCTCTCGAAACGAGAGAGCGCACCAGAAACATTGGATTCAAATGCACTTTTAGGAGATAAAGTGAGGAGTGACAGCAATGTTTGTGTCACAGTTTAAAGCTCACTGTGTGCAAAACATGATCAAGCAGGAGCTTTTTTGCAAGGCTCTTCTGCTGTTTTAGCCCAGGCTAAACATTCCTGCTCTACTCTCTCTGTTGCTGCTCAGCAGAGAGTGGGCACAGAGATGTTGGAATCAATTGGTCTTTCAGGCAGGAAAAGAAGTGACAGCAATGTGTGTTGCAGAGTTGCAAAGCTCGCTGTGCGCTGAAGATGATCAGTGGGAACTTTCTGGACTGTCTCTTCTGCTGTTTGAGCAGAGTCCAAACGTAAGTGCTATATTCTGCTACTGCTCACAAAGAGCAAGCACAGGAGATGTAGGATTCAATTGGACTTTCAGGTAGTAAAGTGAGAGGTCACAGCAATATGTGTTTCAGAGTTGCGAATCTCAATGTGTGCTGAAGATGCCCAGCAGGAGTTTCCATGCTGGCCGTTCGGCTGTGAAATTAGAATCCAAGCGCTCGTCCTCCCCTGTCACAACTGCTCTCGAAGCGAGAGAGCGCACCAGAAACGTTGGCTTCAAATGCACTTTTAGGAGATAAAGTGAGGCGTGACAGCAATGTTTGTGTCACAGTTTAAAGATCACTGTGTGCTAAACATGATTAGCAGGAGCTTTTTTTGCAATGCTCTTCTGCTGTTTTAGCCCAGTCTAAACATTCCTGCTCTACTCTCTCTGTTGCTGCTCAGCAGAGAGTGGGCACAGAGATGTTGGAATCAATTGGTCTTCCAGGCAGGAAAAGGAGGAGTTACAGCAATGTGTTTTGCAGAGTTGCAAAGCTCACTGTGTGCTGAAGATGCCCTGCAGGAGTTTCCCTGCTGGCCCTTCGTCTGTGGGATTAGAGTCCAAGCGCTCCTCCTCCCCTGTCACAACTCCTCTCGAAACGAGAGAGAGCACCAGAAACTTTGGATTCAAATGCACTTTTAGGAGATAAAGTGAGGAGTGACAGCAATGTTTGTGTCACAGTTTCAAAGCTCACTGTGTGCTAAACATGATTAGCAGGAGCTTTTTTGCAAGGCTCTTCTGCTGTTTTAGCCCAGGCTAAACATTCCTGCTCTACTCTCTCTGTTGCTGCTCAGCAGAGAGTGGGCACAGAGATGTTGGAATCAATTGGTCTTTCAGGCAAAAAGGGAGGAGTGACAGCAATGTGTGTTGCAGAGTTGTAAAGCTCGCTGTGCGCTGAAGATGATCAGTGGGAACTTTCTGGACTGTCTCTTCTGCTCTTTTAGCATTGGCTAAAGGTTCCTGCTCTACTCTCTCTGCTTCTGCCCAGCAGAGAAAGGGCACAGAGATTTTGGATTCAATTGGACTTTGAGGTAGGAAAGTGCGGAGCGAGAGCAATATATGTGTCACAGTTGCAAAGCTGACTGCGTGCTGAAGATGCCCTGCCGGAGCTTTCACTCCGGGCTCTTCGGCTGTGGGAGCAGAGGCCAAGAGATCGTGTTCACCTGTCACTGCTGCTGTTCAAACGAGAGAGGGCGGGAGAGACCATGGATTCAAACGGATTATTAGGAGATGAAGTGAGGAGTGACAGCAATGTGTGTTTCAGAGTTGCAAAGCTCACTGTGCGCTGAAGATGATCTGCAAGGACTTTCCCTCCCTGCCCTTCGGAACTGGGAGCGGATTCCAAGCGCTCGTGCTCACCTTCCTCTGCTGCTCTTGAAACGAGAGTGGAGACCAGAAACGCTGGATTCAAATGCACTTTTAGGAGCTACAATGAGGAGTGACAACAGTGTGTGTGTCAAAGTTGTAAAGCTCAGTGTGTTGAAGAAGCACAAGAGCAGCCTTCAGGCCTGTCTCTTCCACTGCCTTACAGATTGCAGACATTCCTGCTCACTCTGCTGCTCAGCAGAGTGCTGGCAACGGAGTTCTTGGATTGAAATGGTCTTTTAGGAGAAAGAGTGAAGAGTGACAGCAATGTTTGTGTCACAGTTTAAAGCTCACTGTGTGCTAAACATGATCAGGAGGAGCTTTTTTGCAAGGCTCTTCTGCTGTTTTAGCCCAGTCTAAACATTCCTTCTCTCTGTTGCTGCTCAGCAGAGAGGGGGCACAGAGATGTTGGAATCAATTGGTCTTTCAGGCAGGAAAAGGAGGAGTGACAGCAATGTGTGTTGCAGAATTGCAAAGCTCACTGTGTGCTGAAGGTGCCCTGCAGGAGTTTCCCTGCTGGCCCTTCGTCTGTGGGATTAGAGTCCAAGCGCCCCTCCTCCCCTGTCACAACTCCTCTCGAAACGAGAGAGCGCACCAGAAACTTTGGACTCAAATGCACTTTTAGGAGATAAAGTGAGGAGTGACAGCAATGTTTGTGTCACAGTTTAAAGATCACTGTGTGCTAAACATGATCAAGCAGGAGATTTTTTGCAAGGCTCTTCTGCTGTTTTAGCCCAGGCTAAACATTCCTGCTCTACTCTCTCTGTTGCTGCTCAGCAGAGAGCGGGCACAGAGGTGTTGGAATCAATTGGTCTTTCAGGCAGGAAAAGAAGTGACAGCAATGTGTGTTGCAGAGTTGCAAAGCTCGCTGTGCGCTGAAGATGATCAGTGGGAACTTTCTGGACTGTCTCTTCTGCTGTTTGAGCAGAGTCCAAACGTAAGTGCTATATTCTGCTACTGCTCACAAAGAGCAAGCACAGGAGATGTAGGATTCAATTGGACTTTCAGGTAGTAAAGTGAGAGGTCACAGCAATATGTGTTTCAGAGTTGCGAATCTCAATGTGTGCTGAAGATGCCCAGCAGGAGTTTCCATGCTGGCCGTTCGGCTGTGAAATTAGAATCCAAGCGCTCGTCCTCCCCTGTCACAACTGCTCTCGAAGCGAGAGAGCGCACCAGAAACGTTGGCTTCAAATGCACTTTTAGGAGATAAAGTGAGGCGTGACAGCAATGTTTGTGTCACAGTTTAAAGATCACTGTGTGCTAAACATGATTAGCAGGAGCTTTTTTTGCAATGCTCTTCTGCTGTTTTAGCCCAGTCTAAACATTCCTGCTCTACTCTCTCTGTTGCTGCTCAGCAGAGAGTGGGCACAGAGATGTTGGAATCAATTGGTCTTCCAGGCAGGAAAAGGAGGAGTTACAGCAATGTGTTTTGCAGAGTTGCAAAGCTCACTGTGTGCTGAAGATGCCCTGCAGGAGTTTCCCTGCTGGCCCTTCGTCTGTGGGATTAGAGTCCAAGCGCTCCTCCTCCCCTGTCACAACTCCTCTCGAAACGAGAGAGAGCACCAGAAACTTTGGATTCAAATGCACTTTTAGGAGATAAAGTGAGGAGTGACAGCAATGTTTGTGTCACAGTTTCAAAGCTCACTGTGTGCTAAACATGATTAGCAGGAGCTTTTTTGCAAGGCTCTTCTGCTGTTTTAGCCCAGGCTAAACATTCCTGCTCTACTCTCTCTGTTGCTGCTCAGCAGAGAGTGGGCACAGAGATGTTGGAATCAATTGGTCTTTCAGGCAAAAAGGGAGGAGTGACAGCAATGTGTGTTGCAGAGTTGTAAAGCTCGCTGTGCGCTGAAGATGATCAGTGGGAACTTTCTGGACTGTCTCTTCTGCTCTTTTAGCATTGGCTAAAGGTTCCTGCTCTACTCTCTCTGCTTCTGCCCAGCAGAGAAAGGGCACAGAGATTTTGGATTCAATTGGACTTTGAGGTAGGAAAGTGCGGAGCGAGAGCAATATATGTGTCACAGTTGCAAAGCTGACTGCGTGCTGAAGATGCCCTGCCGGAGCTTTCACTCCGGGCTCTTCGGCTGTGGGAGCAGAGGCCAAGAGATCGTGTTCACCTGTCACTGCTGCTGTTCAAACGAGAGAGGGCGGGAGAGACCATGGATTCAAACGGATTATTAGGAGATGAAGTGAGGAGTGACAGCAATGTGTGTTTCAGAGTTGCAAAGCTCACTGTGCGCTGAAGATGATCTGCAAGGACTTTCCCTCCCTGCCCTTCGGAACTGGGAGCGGATTCCAAGCGCTCGTGCTCACCTTCCTCTGCTGCTCTTGAAACGAGAGTGGAGACCAGAAACGCTGGATTCAAATGCACTTTTAGGAGCTACAATGAGGAGTGACAACAGTGTGTGTGTCAAAGTTGTAAAGCTCAGTGTGTTGAAGAAGCACAAGAGCAGCCTTCAGGCCTGTCTCTTCCACTGCCTTACAGATTGCAGACATTCCTGCTCACTCTGCTGCTCAGCAGAGTGCTGGCAACGGAGTTCTTGGATTGAAATGGTCTTTTAGGAGAAAGAGTGAAGAGTGACAGCAATGTTTGTGTCACAGTTTAAAGCTCACTGTGTGCTAAACATGATCAGGAGGAGCTTTTTTGCAAGGCTCTTCTGCTGTTTTAGCCCAGTCTAAACATTCCTTCTCTCTGTTGCTGCTCAGCAGAGAGGGGGCACAGAGATGTTGGAATCAATTGGTCTTTCAGGCAGGAAAAGGAGGAGTGACAGCAATGTGTGTTGCAGAATTGCAAAGCTCACTGTGTGCTGAAGGTGCCCTGCAGGAGTTTCCCTGCTGGCCCTTCGTCTGTGGGATTAGAGTCCAAGCGCCCCTCCTCCCCTGTCACAACTCCTCTCGAAACGAGAGAGCGCACCAGAAACTTTGGACTCAAATGCACTTTTAGGAGATAAAGTGAGGAGTGACAGCAATGTTTGTGTCACAGTTTAAAGATCACTGTGTGCTAAACATGATCAAGCAGGAGATTTTTTGCAAGGCTCTTCTGCTGTTTTAGCCCAGGCTAAACATTCCTGCTCTACTCTCTCTGTTGCTGCTCAGCAGAGAGCGGGCACAGAGGTGTTGGAATCAATTGGTCTTTCAGGCAGGAAAAGAAGTGACAGCAATGTGTGTTGCAGAGTTGCAAAGCTCGCTGTGCGCTGAAGATGATCAGTGGGAACTTTCTGGACTGTCTCTTCTGCTGTTTGAGCAGAGTCCAAACGTAAGTGCTATATTCTGCTACTGCTCACAAAGAGCAAGCACAGGAGATGTAGGATTCAATTGGACTTTCAGGTAGTAAAGTGAGAGGTCACAGCAATATGTGTTTCAGAGTTGCGAATCTCAATGTGTGCTGAAGATGCCCAGCAGGAGTTTCCATGCTGGCCGTTCGGCTGTGAAATTAGAATCCAAGCGCTCGTCCTCCCCTGTCACAACTGCTCTCGAAGCGAGAGAGCGCACCAGAAACGTTGGCTTCAAATGCACTTTTAGGAGATAAAGTGAGGCGTGACAGCAATGTTTGTGTCACAGTTTAAAGATCACTGTGTGCTAAACATGATTAGCAGGAGCTTTTTTTGCAATGCTCTTCTGCTGTTTTAGCCCAGTCTAAACATTCCTGCTCTACTCTCTCTGTTGCTGCTCAGCAGAGAGTGGGCACAGAGATGTTGGAATCAATTGGTCTTCCAGGCAGGAAAAGGAGGAGTTACAGCAATGTGTTTTGCAGAGTTGCAAAGCTCACTGTGTGCTGAAGATGCCCTGCAGGAGTTTCCCTGCTGGCCCTTCGTCTGTGGGATTAGAGTCCAAGCGCTCCTCCTCCCCTGTCACAACTCCTCTCGAAACGAGAGAGAGCACCAGAAACTTTGGATTCAAATGCACTTTTAGGAGATAAAGTGAGGAGTGACAGCAATGCTTGTGTCACAGTTTCAAAGCTCACTGTGTGCTAAACATGATTAGCAGGAGCTTTTTTGCAAGGCTCTTCTGCTGTTTTAGCCCAGGCTAAACATTCCTGCTCTTCTCTCTCTGTTGCTGCTCAGCAGAGAGTGGGCACAGAGATGTTGGAATCAATTGGTCTTTCAGGCAAAAAGGGAGGAGTGACAGCAATGTGTGTTGCAGAGTTGCAAAGCTCGCTGTGCGCTGAAGATGATCAGTGGGAACTTTCTGGACTGTCTCTTCTGCTCTTTTAGCATTGGCTAAAGGTTCCTGCTCTACTCTCTCTGCTTCTGCCCAGCAGAGAAAGGGCACAGAGATTTTGGATTCAATTGGACTTTGAGGTAGGAAAGTGCGGAGCGAGAGCAATATATGTGTCACAGTTGCAAAGCTGACTGCGTGCTGAAGATGCCCTGCCGGAGCTTTCACTCCGGGCTCTTCGGCTGTGGGAGCAGAGGCCAAGAGATCGTGTTCACCTGTCACTGCTGCTGTTCAAACGAGAGAGGGCGGGAGAGACCATGGATTCAAACGGATTATTAGGAGATGAAGTGAGGAGTGACAGCAATGTGTGTTTCAGAGTTGCAAAGCTCACTGTGCGCTGAAGATGATCTGCAAGGACTTTCCCTCCCTGCCCTTCGGAACTGGGAGCGGATTCCAAGCGCTCGTGCTCACCTTCCTCTGCTGCTCTTGAAACGAGAGTGGAGACCAGAAACGCTGGATTCAAATGCACTTTTAGGAGCTACAATGAGGAGTGACAACAGTGTGTGTGTCAAAGTTGTAAAGCTCAGTGTGTTGAAGAAGCACAAGAGCAGCCTTCAGGCCTGTCTCTTCCACTGCCTTACAGATTGCAGACATTCCTGCTCACTCTGCTGCTCAGCAGAGTGCTGGCAACGGAGTTCTTGGATTGAAATGGTCTTTTAGGAGAAAGAGTGAAGAGTGACAGCAATGTTTGTGTCACAGTTTAAAGCTCACTGTGTGCTAAACATGATCAGGAGGAGCTTTTCTGCAAGGCTCTTCTGCTGTTTTAGCCCAGTCTAAACATTCCTTCTCTCTGTTGCTGCTCAGCAGAGAGGGGGCACAGAGATGTTGGAATCAATTGGTCTTTCAGGCAGGAAAAGGAGGAGTGACAGCAATGTGTGTTGCAGAATTGCAAAGCTCACTGTGTGCTGAAGGTGCCCTGCAGGAGTTTCCCTGCTGGCCCTTCGTCTGTGGGATTAGAGTCCAAGCGCCCCTCCTCCCCTGTCACAACTCCTCTCGAAACGAGAGAGCGCACCAGAAACTTTGGACTCAAATGCACTTTTAGGAGATAAAGTGAGGAGTGACAGCAATGTTTGTGTCACAGTTTAAAGATCACTGTGTGCTAAACATGATCAAGCAGGAGATTTTTTGCAAGGCTCTTCTGCTGTTTTAGCCCAGGCTAAACATTCCTGCTCTACTCTCTCTGTTGCTGCTCAGCAGAGAGCGGGCACAGAGGTGTTGGAATCAATTGGTCTTTCAGGCAGGAAAAGAAGTGACAGCAATGTGTGTTGCAGAGTTGCAAAGCTCGCTGTGCGCTGAAGATGATCAGTGGGAACTTTCTGGACTGTCTCTTCTGCTGTTTGAGCAGAGTCCAAACGTAAGTGCTATATTCTGCTACTGCTCACAAAGAGCAAGCACAGGAGATGTAGGATTCAATTGGACTTTCAGGTAGTAAAGTGAGAGGTCACAGCAATATGTGTTTCAGAGTTGCGAATCTCAATGTGTGCTGAAGATGCCCAGCAGGAGTTTCCATGCTGGCCGTTCGGCTGTGAAATTAGAATCCAAGCGCTCGTCCTCCCCTGTCACAACTGCTCTCGAAGCGAGAGAGCGCACCAGAAACGTTGGCTTCAAATGCACTTTTAGGAGATAAAGTGAGGCGTGACAGCAATGTTTGTGTCACAGTTTAAAGATCACTGTGTGCTAAACATGATTAGCAGGAGCTTTTTTTGCAATGCTCTTCTGCTGTTTTAGCCCAGTCTAAACATTCCTGCTCTACTCTCTCTGTTGCTGCTCAGCAGAGAGTGGGCACAGAGATGTTGGAATCAATTGGTCTTCCAGGCAGGAAAAGGAGGAGTTACAGCAATGTGTTTTGCAGAGTTGCAAAGCTCACTGTGTGCTGAAGATGCCCTGCAGGAGTTTCCCTGCTGGCCCTTCGTCTGTGGGATTAGAGTCCAAGCGCTCCTCCTCCCCTGTCACAACTCCTCTCGAAACGAGAGAGAGCACCAGAAACTTTGGATTCAAATGCACTTTTAGGAGATAAAGTGAGGAGTGACAGCAATGTTTGTGTCACAGTTTCAAAGCTCACTGTGTGCTAAACATGATTAGCAGGAGCTTTTTTGCAAGGCTCTTCTGCTGTTTTAGCCCAGGCTAAACATTCCTGCTCTACTCTCTCTGTTGCTGCTCAGCAGAGAGTGGGCACAGAGATGTTGGAATCAATTGGTCTTTCAGGCAAAAAGGGAGGAGTGACAGCAATGTGTGTTGCAGAGTTGCAAAGCTCGCTGTGCGCTGAAGATGATCAGTGGGAACTTTCTGGACTGTCTCTTCTGCTCTTTTAGCATTGGCTAAAGGTTCCTGCTCTACTCTCTCTGCTTCTGCCCAGCAGAGAAAGGGCACAGAGATTTTGGATTCAATTGGACTTTGAGGTAGGAAAGTGCGGAGCGAGAGCAATATTTGTGTCACAGTTGCAAAGCTGACTGCGTGCTGAAGATGCCCTGCCGGAGCTTTCACTCCGGGCTCTTCGGCTGTGGGAGCAGAGGCCAAGAGATCGTGTTCACCTGTCACTGCTGCTGTTCAAACGAGAGAGGGCGGGAGAGACCATGGATTCAAACGGATTATTAGGAGATGAAGTGAGGAGTGACAGCAATGTGTGTTTCAGAGTTGCAAAGCTCACTGTGCGCTGAAGATGATCTGCAAGGACTTTCCCTCCCTGCCCTTCGGAACTGGGAGCGGATTCCAAGCGCTCGTGCTCACCTTCCTCTGCTGCTCTTGAAACGAGAGTGGAGACCAGAAACGCTGGATTCAAATGCACTTTTAGGAGCTACAATGAGGAGTGACAACAGTGTGTGTGTCAAAGTTGTAAAGCTCAGTGTGTTGAAGAAGCACAAGAGCAGCCTTCAGGCCTGTCTCTTCCACTGCCTTACAGATTGCAGACATTCCTGCTCACTCTGCTGCTCAGCAGAGTGCTGGCAACGGAGTTCTTGGATTGAAATGGTCTTTTAGGAGAAAGAGTGAAGAGTGACAGCAATGTTTGTGTCACAGTTTAAAGCTCACTGTGTGCTAAACATGATCAGGAGGAGCTTTTTTGCAAGGCTCTTCTGCTGTTTTAGCCCAGTCTAAACATTCCTTCTCTCTGTTGCTGCTCAGCAGAGAGGGGGCACAGAGATGTTGGAATCAATTGGTCTTTCAGGCAGGAAAAGGAGGAGTGACAGCAATGTGTGTTGCAGAATTGCAAAGCTCACTGTGTGCTGAAGGTGCCCTGCAGGAGTTTCCCTGCTGGCCCTTCGTCTGTGGGATTAGAGTCCAAGCGCCCCTCCTCCCCTGTCACAACTCCTCTCGAAACGAGAGAGCGCACCAGAAACTTTGGACTCAAATGCACTTTTAGGAGATAAAGTGAGGAGTGACAGCAATGTTTGTGTCACAGTTTAAAGATCACTGTGTGCTAAACATGATCAAGCAGGAGATTTTTTGCAAGGCTCTTCTGCTGTTTTAGCCCAGGCTAAACATTCCTGCTCTACTCTCTCTGTTGCTGCTCAGCAGAGAGCGGGCACAGAGGTGTTGGAATCAATTGGTCTTTCAGGCAGGAAAAGAAGTGACAGCAATGTGTGTTGCAGAGTTGCAAAGCTCGCTGTGCGCTGAAGATGATCAGTGGGAACTTTCTGGACTGTCTCTTCTGCTGTTTGAGCAGAGTCCAAACGTAAGTGCTATATTCTGCTACTGCTCACAAAGAGCAAGCACAGGAGATGTAGGATTCAATTGGACTTTCAGGTAGGAAAGTGAGAGGTCACAGCAATATGTGTTTCAGAGTTGCGAATCTCAATGTGTGCTGAAGATGCCCAGCAGGAGTTTCCATGCTGGCCCTTCGGCTGTGAAATTAGAATCCAAGCGCTCGTCCTCCCCTGTCACAACTGCTCTCGAAGCGAGAGAGCGCACCAGAAACGTTGGCTTCAAATGCACTTTTAGGAGATAAAGTGAGGCGTGACAGCAATGTTTGTGTCACAGTTTAAAGATCACTGTGTGCTAAACATGATTAGCAGGAGCTTTTTTTGCAATGCTCTTCTGCTGTTTTAGCCCAGTCTAAACATTCCTGCTCTACTCTCTCTGTTGCTGCTCAGCAGAGAGTGGGCACAGAGATGTTGGAATCAATTGGTCTTCCAGGCAGGAAAAGGAGGAGTTACAGCAATGTGTTTTGCAGAGTTGCAAAGCTCACTGTGTGCTGAAGATGCCCTGCAGGAGTTTCCCTGCTGGCCCTTCGTCTGTGGGATTAGAGTCCAAGCGCTCCTCCTCCCCTGTCACAACTCCTCTCGAAACGAGAGAGAGCACCAGAAACTTTGGATTCAAATGCACTTTTAGGAGATAAAGTGAGGAGTGACAGCAATGTTTGTGTCACAGTTTCAAAGCTCACTGTGTGCTAAACATGATTAGCAGGAGCTTTTTTGCAAGGCTCTTCTGCTGTTTTAGCCCAGGCTAAACATTCCTGCTCTACTCTCTCTGTTGCTGCTCAGCAGAGAGTGGGCACAGAGATGTTGGAATCAATTGGTCTTTCAGGCAAAAAGGGAGGAGTGACAGCAATGTGTGTTGCAGAGTTGTAAAGCTCGCTGTGCGCTGAAGATGATCAGTGGGAACTTTCTGGACTGTCTCTTCTGCTCTTTTAGCATTGGCTAAAGGTTCCTGCTCTACTCTCTCTGCTTCTGCCCAGCAGAGAAAGGGCACAGAGATTTTGGATTCAATTGGACTTTGAGGTAGGAAAGTGCGGAGCGAGAGCAATATATGTGTCACAGTTGCAAAGCTGACTGCGTGCTGAAGATGCCCTGCCGGAGCTTTCACTCCGGGCTCTTCGGCTGTGGGAGCAGAGGCCAAGAGATCGTGTTCACCTGTCACTGCTGCTGTTCAAACGAGAGAGGGCGGGAGAGACCATGGATTCAAACGGATTATTAGGAGATGAAGTGAGGAGTGACAGCAATGTGTGTTTCAGAGTTGCAAAGCTCACTGTGCGCTGAAGATGATCTGCAAGGACTTTCCCTCCCTGCCCTTCGGAACTGGGAGCGGATTCCAAGCGCTCGTGCTCACCTTCCTCTGCTGCTCTTGAAACGAGAGTGGAGACCAGAAACGCTGGATTCAAATGCACTTTTAGGAGCTACAATGAGGAGTGACAACAGTGTGTGTGTCAAAGTTGTAAAGCTCAGTGTGTTGAAGAAGCACAAGAGCAGCCTTCAGGCCTGTCTCTTCCACTGCCTTACAGATTGCAGACATTCCTGCTCACTCTGCTGCTCAGCAGAGTGCTGGCAACGGAGTTCTTGGATTGAAATGGTCTTTTAGGAGAAAGAGTGAAGAGTGACAGCAATGTTTGTGTCACAGTTTAAAGCTCACTGTGTGCTAAACATGATCAGGAGGAGCTTTTCTGCAAGGCTCTTCTGCTGTTTTAGCCCAGTCTAAACATTCCTTCTCTCTGTTGCTGCTCAGCAGAGAGGGGGCACAGAGATGTTGGAATCAATTGGTCTTTCAGGCAGGAAAAGGAGGAGTGACAGCAATGTGTGTTGCAGAATTGCAAAGCTCACTGTGTGCTGAAGGTGCCCTGCAGGAGTTTCCCTGCTGGCCCTTCGTCTGTGGGATTAGAGTCCAAGCGCCCCTCCTCCCCTGTCACAACTCCTCTCGAAACGAGAGAGCGCACCAGAAACATTGGATTCAAATGCACTTTTAGGAGATAAAGTGAGGAGTGACAGCAATGTTTGTGTCACAGTTTAAAGCTCACTGTGTGCAAAACATGATCAAGCAGGAGCTTTTTTGCAAGGCTCTTCTGCTGTTTTAGCCCAGGCTAAACATTCCTGCTCTACTCTCTCTGTTGCTGCTCAGCAGAGAGTGGGCACAGAGATGTTGGAATCAATTGGTCTTTCAGGCAGGAAAAGAAGTGACAGCAATGTGTGTTGCAGAGTTGCAAAGCTCGCTGTGCGCTGAAGATGATCAGTGGGAACTTTCTGGACTGTCTCTTCTGCTGTTTCAGCAGAGTCCAAACGTAAGTGCTATATTCTGCTACTGCTCACAAAGAGCAAGCACAGGAGATGTAGGATTCAATTGGACTTTCAGGTAGGAAAGTGAGAGGTCACAGCAATATGTGTTTCAGAGTTGCGAATCTCAATGTGTGCTGAAGATGCCCAGCAGGAGTTTCCATGCTGGCCCTTCGGCTGTGAAATTAGAATCCAAGCGCTCGTCCTCCCCTGTCACAACTGCTCTCGAAGCGAGAGAGCGCACCAGAAACGTTGGCTTCAAATGCACTTTTAGGAGATAAAGTGAGGCGTGACAGCAATGTTTGTGTCACAGTTTAAAGATCACTGTGTGCTAAACATGATTAGCAGGAGCTTTTTTTGCAATGCTCTTCTGCTGTTTTAGCCCAGTCTAAACATTCCTGCTCTACTCTCTCTGTTGCTGCTCAGCAGAGAGTGGGCACAGAGATGTTGGAATCAATTGGTCTTCCAGGCAGGAAAAGGAGGAGTTACAGCAATGTGTTTTGCAGAGTTGCAAAGCTCACTGTGTGCTGAAGATGCCCTGCAGGAGTTTCCCTGCTGGCCCTTCGTCTGTGGGATTAGAGTCCAAGCGCTCCTCCTCCCCTGTCACAACTCCTCTCGAAACGAGAGAGAGCACCAGAAACTTTGGATTCAAATGCACTTTTAGGAGATAAAGTGAGGAGTGACAGCAATGTTTGTGTCACAGTTTCAAAGCTCACTGTGTGCTAAACATGATTAGCAGGAGCTTTTTTGCAAGGCTCTTCTGCTGTTTTAGCCCAGGCTAAACATTCCTGCTCTACTCTCTCTGTTGCTGCTCAGCAGAGAGTGGGCACAGAGATGTTGGAATCAATTGGTCTTTCAGGCAAAAAGGGAGGAGTGACAGCAATGTGTGTTGCAGAGTTGCAAAGCTCGCTGTGCGCTGAAGATGATCAGTGGGAACTTTCTGGACTGTCTCTTCTGCTCTTTTAGCATTGGCTAAAGGTTCCTGCTCTACTCTCTCTGCTTCTGCCCAGCAGAGAAAGGGCACAGAGATTTTGGATTCAATAGGACTTTGAGGTAGGAAAGTGCGGAGCGAGAGCAATATATGTGTCACAGTTGCAAAGCTGACTGCGTGCTGAAGATGCCCTGCCGGAGCTTTCACTCCGGGCTCTTCGGCTGTGGGAGCAGAGGCCAAGAGATCGTGTTCACCTGTCACTGCTGCTGTTCAAACGAGAGAGGGCGGGAGAGACCATGGATTCAAACGGATTATTAGGAGATGAAGTGAGGAGTGACAGCAATGTGTGTTTCAGAGTTGCAAAGCTCACTGTGCGCTGAAGATGATCTGCAAGGACTTTCCCTCCCTGCCCTTCGGAACAGGGAGCGGATTCCAAGCGCTCGTGCTCACCTTCCTCTGCTGCTCTTGAAACGAGAGTGGAGACCAGAAACGCTGGATTCAAATGCACTTTTAGGAGCTACAATGAGGAGTGACAACAGTGTGTGTGTCAAAGTTGTAAAGCTCAGTGTGTTGAAGAAGCACAAGAGCAGCCTTCAGGCCTGTCTCTTCCACTGCCTTACAGATTGCAGACATTCCTGCTCACTCTGCTGCTCAGCAGAGTGCTGGCAACGGAGTTCTTGGATTGAAATGGTCTTTTAGGAGAAAGAGTGAAGAGTGACAGCAATGTTTGTGTCACAGTTTAAAGCTCACTGTGTGCTAAACATGATCAGGAGGAGCTTTTCTGCAAGGCTCTTCTGCTGTTTTAGCCCAGTCTAAACATTCCTTCTCTCTGTTGCTGCTCAGCAGAGAGGGGGCACAGAGATGTTGGAATCAATTGGTCTTTCAGGCAGGAAAAGGAGGAGTGACAGCAATGTGTGTTGCAGAATTGCAAAGCTCACTGTGTGCTGAAGGTGCCCTGCAGGAGTTTCCCTGCTGGCCCTTCGTCTGTGGGATTAGAGTCCAAGCGCCCCTCCTCCCCTGTCACAACTCCTCTCGAAACGAGAGAGCGCACCAGAAACATTGGATTCAAATGCACTTTTAGGAGATAAAGTGAGGAGTGACAGCAATGTTTGTGTCACAGTTTAAAGCTCACTGTGTGCAAAACATGATCAAGCAGGAGCTTTTTTGCAAGGCTCTTCTGCTGTTTTAGCCCAGGCTAAACATTCCTGCTCTACTCTCTCTGTTGCTGCTCAGCAGAGAGTGGGCACAGAGATGTTGGAATCAATTGGTCTTTCAGGCAGGAAAAGAAGTGACAGCAATGTGTGTTGCAGAGTTGCAAAGCTCGCTGTGCGCTGAAGATGATCAGTGGGAACTTTCTGGACTGTCTCTTCTGCTGTTTCAGCAGAGTCCAAACGTAAGTGCTATATTCTGCTACTGCTCACAAAGAGCAAGCACAGGAGATGTAGGATTCAATTGGACTTTCAGGTAGGAAAGTGAGAGGTCACAGCAATATGTGTTTCAGAGTTGCGAATCTCAATGTGTGCTGAAGATGCCCAGCAGGAGTTTCCATGCTGGCCCTTCGGCTGTGAAATTAGAATCCAAGCGCTCGTCCTCCCCTGTCACAACTGCTCTCGAAGCGAGAGAGCGCACCAGAAACGTTGGCTTCAAATGCACTTTTAGGAGATAAAGTGAGGCGTGACAGCAATGTTTGTGTCACAGTTTAAAGATCACTGTGTGCTAAACATGATTAGCAGGAGATTTTTTGCAAGGCTCTTCTGCTGTTTTAGCCCAGGCTAAACATTCCTGCTCTACTCTCTCTGTTGCTGCTCAGCAGAGAGCGGGCACAGAGGTGTTGGAATCAATTGGTCTTTCAGGCAGGAAAAGAAGTGACAGCAATGTGTGTTGCAGAGTTGCAAAGCTCGCTGTGCGCTGAAGATGATCAGTGGGAACTTTCTGGACTGTCTCTTCTGCTGTTTCAGCAGAGTCCAAACGTAAGTGCTATATTCTGCTACTGCTCACAAAGAGCAAGCACAGGAGATGTAGGATTCAATTGGACTTTCAGGTAGGAAAGTGAGAGGTCACAGCAATATGTGTTTCAGAGTTGCGAATCTCAATGTGTGCTGAAGATGCCCTGCAGGAGTTTCCCTGCTGGCCCTTCGTCTGTGGGATTAGAGTCCAAGCGCTCCTCCTCCCCTGTCACAACTCCTCTCGAAACGAGAGAGAGCACCAGAAACTTTGGATTCAAATGCACTTTTAGGAGATAAAGTGAGGAGTGACAGCAATGTTTGTGTCACAGTTTCAAAGCTCACTGTGTGCTAAACATGATTAGCAGGAGCTTTTTTGCAAGGCTCTTCTGCTGTTTTAGCCCAGGCTAAACATTCCTGCTCTACTCTCTCTGTTGCTGCTCAGCAGAGAGTGGGCACAGAGATGTTGGAATCAATTGGTCTTTCAGGCAAAAAGGGAGGAGTGACAGCAATGTGTGTTGCAGAGTTGCAAAGCTCGCTGTGCGCTGAAGATGATCAGTGGGAACTTTCTGGACTGTCTCTTCTGCTCTTTTAGCATTGGCTAAAGGTTCCTGCTCTACTCTCTCTGCTTCTGCCCAGCAGAGAAAGGGCACAGAGATTTTGGATTCAATAGGACTTTGAGGTAGGAAAGTGCGGAGCGAGAGCAATATATGTGTCACAGTTGCAAAGCTGACTGCGTGCTGAAGATGCCCTGCCGGAGCTTTCACTCCGGGCTCTTCGGCTGTGGGAGCAGAGGCCAAGAGATCGTGTTCACCTGTCACTGCTGCTGTTCAAACGAGAGAGGGCGGGAGAGACCATGGATTCAAACGGATTATTAGGAGATGAAGTGAGGAGTGACAGCAATGTGTGTTTCAGAGTTGCAAAGCTCACTGTGCGCTGAAGATGATCTGCAAGGACTTTCCCTCCCTGCCCTTCGGAACTGGGAGCGGATTCCAAGCGCTCGTGCTCACCTTCCTCTGCTGCTCTTGAAACGAGAGTGGAGACCAGAAACGCTGGATTCAAATGCACTTTTAGGAGCTACAATGAGGAGTGACAACAGTGTGTGTGTCAAAGTTGTAAAGCTCAGTGTGTTGAAGAAGCACAAGAGCAGCCTTCAGGCCTGTCTCTTCCACTGCCTTACAGATTGCAGACATTCCTGCTCACTCTGCTGCTCAGCAGAGTGCTGGCAACGGAGTTCTTGGATTGAAATGGTCTTTTAGGAGAAAGAGTGAAGAGTGACAGCAATGTTTGTGTCACAGTTTAAAGCTCACTGTGTGCTAAACATGATCAGGAGGAGCTTTTTTGCAAGGCTCTTCTGCTGTTTTAGCCCAGTCTAAACATTCCTTCTCTCTGTTGCTGCTCAGCAGAGAGGGGGCACAGAGATGTTGGAATCAATTGGTCTTTCAGGCAGGAAAAGGAGGAGTGACAGCAATGTGTGTTGCAGAATTGCAAAGCTCACTGTGTGCTGAAGGTGCCCTGCAGGAGTTTCCCTGCTGGCCCTTCGTCTGTGGGATTAGAGTCCAAGCGCCCCTCCTCCCCTGTCACAACTCCTCTCGAAACGAGAGAGCGCACCAGAAACATTGGATTCAAATGCACTTTTAGGAGATAAAGTGAGGAGTGACAGCAATGTTTGTGTCACAGTTTAAAGCTCACTGTGTGCAAAACATGATCAAGCAGGAGCTTTTTTGCAAGGCTCTTCTGCTGTTTTAGCCCAGGCTAAACATTCCTGCTCTACTCTCTCTGTTGCTGCTCAGCAGAGAGTGGGCACAGAGATGTTGGAATCAATTGGTCTTTCAGGCAGGAAAAGAAGTGACAGCAATGTGTGTTGCAGAGTTGCAAAGCTCGCTGTGCGCTGAAGATGATCAGTGGGAACTTTCTGGACTGTCTCTTCTGCTGTTTCAGCAGAGTCCAAACGTAAGTGCTATATTCTGCTACTGCTCACAAAGAGCAAGCACAGGAGATGTAGGATTCAATTGGACTTTCAGGTAGTAAAGTGAGAGGTCACAGCAATATGTGTTTCAGAGTTGCGAATCTCAATGTGTGCTGAAGATGCCCAGCAGGAGTTTCCATGCTGGCCGTTCGGCTGTGAAATTAGAATCCAAGCGCTCGTCCTCCCCTGTCACAACTGCTCTCGAAGCGAGAGAGCGCACCAGAAACGTTGGCTTCAAATGCACTTTTAGGAGATAAAGTGAGGCGTGACAGCAATGTTTGTGTCACAGTTTAAAGATCACTGTGTGCTAAACATGATTAGCAGGAGCTTTTTTTGCAATGCTCTTCTGCTGTTTTAGCCCAGTCTAAACATTCCTGCTCTACTCTCTCTGTTGCTGCTCAGCAGAGAGTGGGCACAGAGATGTTGGAATCAATTGGTCTTCCAGGCAGGAAAAGGAGGAGTTACAGCAATGTGTTTTGCAGAGTTGCAAAGCTCACTGTGTGCTGAAGATGCCCTGCAGGAGTTTCCCTGCTGGCCCTTCGTCTGTGGGATTAGAGTCCAAGCGCTCCTCCTCCCCTGTCACAACTCCTCTCGAAACGAGAGAGAGCACCAGAAACTTTGGATTCAAATGCACTTTTAGGAGATAAAGTGAGGAGTGACAGCAATGTTTGTGTCACAGTTTCAAAGCTCACTGTGTGCTAAACATGATTAGCAGGAGCTTTTTTGCAAGGCTCTTCTGCTGTTTTAGCCCAGGCTAAACATTCCTGCTCTACTCTCTCTGTTGCTGCTCAGCAGAGAGTGGGCACAGAGATGTTGGAATCAATTGGTCTTTCAGGCAAAAAGGGAGGAGTGACAGCAATGTGTGTTGCAGAGTTGTAAAGCTCGCTGTGCGCTGAAGATGATCAGTGGGAACTTTCTGGACTGTCTCTTCTGCTCTTTTAGCATTGGCTAAAGGTTCCTGCTCTACTCTCTCTGCTTCTGCCCAGCAGAGAAAGGGCACAGAGATTTTGGATTCAATTGGACTTTGAGGTAGGAAAGTGCGGAGCGAGAGCAATATATGTGTCACAGTTGCAAAGCTGACTGCGTGCTGAAGATGCCCTGCCGGAGCTTTCACTCCGGGCTCTTCGGCTGTGGGAGCAGAGGCCAAGAGATCGTGTTCACCTGTCACTGCTGCTGTTCAAACGAGAGAGGGCGGGAGAGACCATGGATTCAAACGGATTATTAGGAGATGAAGTGAGGAGTGACAGCAATGTGTGTTTCAGAGTTGCAAAGCTCACTGTGCGCTGAAGATGATCTGCAAGGACTTTCCCTCCCTGCCCTTCGGAACTGGGAGCGGATTCCAAGCGCTCGTGCTCACCTTCCTCTGCTGCTCTTGAAACGAGAGTGGAGACCAGAAACGCTGGATTCAAATGCACTTTTAGGAGCTACAATGAGGAGTGACAACAGTGTGTGTGTCAAAGTTGTAAAGCTCAGTGTGTTGAAGAAGCACAAGAGCAGCCTTCAGGCCTGTCTCTTCCACTGCCTTACAGATTGCAGACATTCCTGCTCACTCTGCTGCTCAGCAGAGTGCTGGCAACGGAGTTCTTGGATTGAAATGGTCTTTTAGGAGAAAGAGTGAAGAGTGACAGCAATGTTTGTGTCACAGTTTAAAGCTCACTGTGTGCTAAACATGATCAGGAGGAGCTTTTTTGCAAGGCTCTTCTGCTGTTTTAGCCCAGTCTAAACATTCCTTCTCTCTGTTGCTGCTCAGCAGAGAGGGGGCACAGAGATGTTGGAATCAATTGGTCTTTCAGGCAGGAAAAGGAGGAGTGACAGCAATGTGTGTTGCAGAATTGCAAAGCTCACTGTGTGCTGAAGGTGCCCTGCAGGAGTTTCCCTGCTGGCCCTTCGTCTGTGGGATTAGAGTCCAAGCGCCCCTCCTCCCCTGTCACAACTCCTCTCGAAACGAGAGAGCGCACCAGAAACTTTGGACTCAAATGCACTTTTAGGAGATAAAGTGAGGAGTGACAGCAATGTTTGTGTCACAGTTTAAAGATCACTGTGTGCTAAACATGATCAAGCAGGAGATTTTTTGCAAGGCTCTTCTGCTGTTTTAGCCCAGGCTAAACATTCCTGCTCTACTCTCTCTGTTGCTGCTCAGCAGAGAGCGGGCACAGAGGTGTTGGAATCAATTGGTCTTTCAGGCAGGAAAAGAAGTGACAGCAATGTGTGTTGCAGAGTTGCAAAGCTCGCTGTGTGCTGAAGATGATCAGTGGGAACTTTCTGGACTGTCTCTTCTGCTGTTTGAGCAGAGTCCAAACGTAAGTGCTATATTCTGCTACTGCTCACAAAGAGCAAGCACAGGAGATGTAGGATTCAATTGGACTTTCAGGTAGTAAAGTGAGAGGTCACAGCAATATGTGTTTCAGAGTTGCGAATCTCAATGTGTGCTGAAGATGCCCAGCAGGAGTTTCCATGCTGGCCGTTCGGCTGTGAAATTAGAATCCAAGCGCTCGTCCTCCCCTGTCACAACTGCTCTCGAAGCGAGAGAGCGCACCAGAAACGTTGGCTTCAAATGCACTTTTAGGAGATAAAGTGAGGCGTGACAGCAATGTTTGTGTCACAGTTTAAAGATCACTGTGTGCTAAACATGATTAGCAGGAGCTTTTTTTGCAATGCTCTTCTGCTGTTTTAGCCCAGTCTAAACATTCCTGCTCTACTCTCTCTGTTGCTGCTCAGCAGAGAGTGGGCACAGAGATGTTGGAATCAATTGGTCTTCCAGGCAGGAAAAGGAGGAGTTACAGCAATGTGTTTTGCAGAGTTGCAAAGCTCACTGTGTGCTGAAGATGCCCTGCAGGAGTTTCCCTGCTGGCCCTTCGTCTGTGGGATTAGAGTCCAAGCGCTCCTCCTCCCCTGTCACAACTCCTCTCGAAACGAGAGAGAGCACCAGAAACTTTGGATTCAAATGCACTTTTAGGAGATAAAGTGAGGAGTGACAGCAATGTTTGTGTCACAGTTTCAAAGCTCACTGTGTGCTAAACATGATTAGCAGGAGCTTTTTTGCAAGGCTCTTCTGCTGTTTTAGCCCAGGCTAAACATTCCTGCTTTACTCTCTCTGTTGCTGCTCAGCAGAGAGTGGGCACAGAGATGTTGGAATCAATTGGTCTTTCAGGCAAAAAGGGAGGAGTGACAGCAATGTGTGTTGCAGAGTTGCAAAGCTCGCTGTGCGCTGAAGATGATCAGTGGGAACTTTCTGGACTGTCTCTTCTGCTCTTTTAGCATTGGCTAAAGGTTCCTGCTCTACTCTCTCTGCTTCTGCCCAGCAGAGAAAGGGCACAGAGATTTTGGATTCAATTGGACTTTGAGGTAGGAAAGTGCGGAGCGAGAGCAATATATGTGTCACAGTTGCAAAGCTGACTGCGTGCTGAAGATGCCCTGCCGGAGCTTTCACTCCGGGCTCTTCGGCTGTGGGAGCAGAGGCCAAGAGATCGTGTTCACCTGTCACTGCTGCTGTTCAAACGAGAGAGGGCGGGAGAGACCATGGATTCAAACGGATTATTAGGAGATGAAGTGAGGAGTGACAGCAATGTGTGTTTCAGAGTTGCAAAGCTCACTGTGCGCTGAAGATGATCTGCAAGGACTTTCCCTCCCTGCCCTTCGGAACTGGGAGCGGATTCCAAGCGCTCGTGCTCACCTTCCTCTGCTGCTCTTGAAACGAGAGTGGAGACCAGAAACGCTGGATTCAAATGCACTTTTAGGAGCTACAATGAGGAGTGACAACAGTGTGTGTGTCAAAGTTGTAAAGCTCAGTGTGTTGAAGAAGCACAAGAGCAGCCTTCAGGCCTGTCTCTTCCACTGCCTTACAGATTGCAGACATTCCTGCTCACTCTGCTGCTCAGCAGAGTGCTGGCAACGGAGTTCTTGGATTGAAATGGTCTTTTAGGAGAAAGAGTGAAGAGTGACAGCAATGTTTGTGTCACAGTTTAAAGCTCACTGTGTGCTAAACATGATCAGGAGGAGCTTTTTTGCAAGGCTCTTCTGCTGTTTTAGCCCAGTCTAAACATTCCTTCTCTCTGTTGCTGCTCAGCAGAGAGGGGGCACAGAGATGTTGGAATCAATTGGTCTTTCAGGCAGGAAAAGGAGGAGTGACAGCAATGTGTGTTGCAGAATTGCAAAGCTCACTGTGTGCTGAAGGTGCCCTGCAGGAGTTTCCCTGCTGGCCCTTCGTCTGTGGGATTAGAGTCCAAGCGCCCCTCCTCCCCTGTCACAACTCCTCTCGAAACGAGAGAGCGCACCAGAAACTTTGGACTCAAATGCACTTTTAGGAGATAAAGTGAGGAGTGACAGCAATGTTTGTGTCACAGTTTAAAGATCACTGTGTGCTAAACATGATCAAGCAGGAGATTTTTTGCAAGGCTCTTCTGCTGTTTTAGCCCAGGCTAAACATTCCAGCTCTACTCTCTCTGTTGCTGCTCAGCAGAGAGCGGGCACAGAGGTGTTGGAATCAATTGGTCTTTCAGGCAGGAAAAGAAGTGACAGCAATGTGTGTTGCAGAGTTGCAAAGCTCGCTGTGCGCTGAAGATGATCAGTGGGAACTTTCTGGACTGTCTCTTCTGCTGTTTGAGCAGAGTCCAAACGTAAGTGCTATATTCTGCTACTGCTCACAAAGACCAAGCACAGGAGATGTAGGATTCAATTGGACTTTCAGGTAGTAAAGTGAGAGGTCACAGCAATATGTGTTTCAGAGTTGCGAATCTCAATGTGTGCTGAAGATGCCCAGCAGGAGTTTCCATGCTGGCCGTTCGGCTGTGAAATTAGAATCCAAGCGCTCGTCCTCCCCTGTCACAACTGCTCTCGAAGCGAGAGAGCGCACCAGAAACGTTGGCTTCAAATGCACTTTTAGGAGATAAAGTGAGGCGTGACAGCAATGTTTGTGTCACAGTTTAAAGATCACTGTGTGCTAAACATGATTAGCAGGAGCTTTTTTTGCAATGCTCTTCTGCTGTTTTAGCCCAGGCTAAACATTCCTGCTCTACTCTCTCTGTTGCTGCTCAGCAGAGAGTGGGCACAGAGATGTTGGAATCAATTGGTCTTCCAGGCAGGAAAAGGAGGAGTTACAGCAATGTGTTTTGCAGAGTTGCAAAGCTCACTGTGTGCTGAAGATGCCCTGCAGGAGTTTCCCTGCTGGCCCTTCGTCTGTGGGATTAGAGTCCAAGCGCTCCTCCTCCCCTGTCACAACTCCTCTCGAAACGAGAGAGAGCACCAGAAACTTTGGATTCAAATGCACTTTTAGGAGATAAAGTGAGGAGTGACAGCAATGTTTGTGTCACAGTTTCAAAGCTCACTGTGTGCTAAACATGATTAGCAGGAGCTTTTTTGCATGGCTCTTCTGCTGTTTTAGCCCAGGCTAAACATTCCTGCTCTACTCTCTCTGTTGCTGCTCAGCAGAGAGTGGGCACAGAGATGTTGGAATCAATTGGTCTTTCAGGCAAAAAGGGAGGAGTGACAGCAATGTGTGTTGCAGAGTTGCAAAGCTCTCTGTGCGCTGAAGATGATCAGTGGGAACTTTCTGGACTGTCTCTTCTGCTCTTTTAGCATTGGCTAAAGGTTCCTGCTCTACTCTCTCTGCTTCTGCCCAGCAGAGAAAGGGCACAGAGATTTTGGATTCAATAGGACTTTGAGGTAGGAAAGTGCGGAGCGAGAGCAATATATGTGTCACAGTTGCAAAGCTGACTGCGTGCTGAAGATGCCCTGCCGGAGCTTTCACTCCGGGCTCTTCGGCTGTGGGAGCAGAGGCCAAGAGATCGTGTTCACCTGTCACTGCTGCTGTTCAAACGAGAGAGGGCGGGAGAGACCATGGATTCAAACGGATTATTAGGAGATGAAGTGAGGAGTGACAGCAATGTGTGTTTCAGAGTTGCAAAGCTCACTGTGCGCTGAAGATGATCTGCAAGGACTTTCCCTCCCTGCCCTTCGGAACTGGGAGCGGATTCCAAGCGCTCGTGCTCACCTTCCTCTGCTGCTCTTGAAACGAGAGTGGAGACCAGAAACGCTGGATTCAAATGCACTTTTAGGAGCTACAATGAGGAGTGACAACAGTGTGTGTGTCAAAGTTGTAAAGCTCAGTGTGTTGAAGAAGCACAAGAGCAGCCTTCAGGCCTGTCTCTTCCACTGCCTTACAGATTGCAGACATTCCTGCTCACTCTGCTGCTCAGCAGAGTGCTGGCAACGGAGTTCTTGGATTGAAATGGTCTTTTAGGAGAAAGAGTGAAGAGTGACAGCAATGTTTGTGTCACAGTTTAAAGCTCACTGTGTGCTAAACATGATCAGGAGGAGCTTTTTTGCAAGGCTCTTCTGCTGTTTTAGCCCAGTCTAAACATTCCTTCTCTCTGTTGCTGCTCAGCAGAGAGGGGGCACAGAGATGTTGGAATCAATTGGTCTTTCAGGCAGGAAAAGGAGGAGTGACAGCAATGTGTGTTGCAGAATTGCAAAGCTCACTGTGTGCTGAAGGTGCCCTGCAGGAGTTTCCCTGCTGGCCCTTCGTCTGTGGGATTAGAGTCCAAGCGCCCCTCCTCCCCTGTCACAACTCCTCTCGAAACGAGAGAGCGCACCAGAAACTTTGGACTCAAATGCACTTTTAGGAGATAAAGTGAGGAGTGACAGCAATGTTTGTGTCACAGTTTAAAGATCACTGTGTGCTAAACATGATCAAGCAGGAGATTTTTTGCAAGGCTCTTCTGCTGTTTTAGCCCAGGCTAAACATTCCTGCTCTACTCTCTCTGTTGCTGCTCAGCAGAGAGCGGGCACAGAGGTGTTGGAATCAATTGGTCTTTCAGGCAGGAAAAGAAGTGACAGCAATGTGTGTTGCAGAGTTGCAAAGCTCGCTGTGCGCTGAAGATGATCAGTGGGAACTTTCTGGACTGTCTCTTCTGCTGTTTGAGCAGAGTCCAAACGTAAGTGCTATATTCTGCTACTGCTCACAAAGAGCAAGCACAGGAGATGTAGGATTCAATTGGACTTTCAGGTAGTAAAGTGAGAGGTCACAGCAATATGTGTTTCAGAGTTGCGAATCTCAATGTGTGCTGAAGATGCCCAGCAGGAGTTTCCATGCTGGCCGTTCGGCTGTGAAATTAGAATCCAAGCGCTCGTCCTCCCCTGTCACAACTGCTCTCGAAGCGAGAGAGCGCACCAGAAACGTTGGCTTCAAATGCACTTTTAGGAGATAAAGTGAGGCGTGACAGCAATGTTTGTGTCACAGTTTAAAGATCACTGTGTGCTAAACATGATTAGCAGGAGCTTTTTTTGCAATGCTCTTCTGCTGTTTTAGCCCAGTCTAAACATTCCTGCTCTACTCTCTCTGTTGCTGCTCAGCAGAGAGTGGGCACAGAGATGTTGGAATCAATTGGTCTTCCAGGCAGGAAAAGGAGGAGTTACAGCAATGTGTTTTGCAGAGTTGCAAAGCTCACTGTGTGCTGAAGATGCCCTGCAGGAGTTTCCCTGCTGGCCCTTCGTCTGTGGGATTAGAGTCCAAGCGCTCCTCCTCCCCTGTCACAACTCCTCTCGAAACGAGAGAGAGCACCAGAAACTTTGGATTCAAATGCACTTTTAGGAGATAAAGTGAGGAGTGACAGCAATGCTTGTGTCACAGTTTCAAAGCTCACTGTGTGCTAAACATGATTAGCAGGAGCTTTTTTGCAAGGCTCTTCTGCTGTTTTAGCCCAGGCTAAACATTCCTGCTCTTCTCTCTCTGTTGCTGCTCAGCAGAGAGTGGGCACAGAGATGTTGGAATCAATTGGTCTTTCAGGCAAAAAGGGAGGAGTGACAGCAATGTGTGTTGCAGAGTTGCAAAGCTCGCTGTGCGCTGAAGATGATCAGTGGGAACTTTCTGGACTGTCTCTTCTGCTCTTTTAGCATTGGCTAAAGGTTCCTGCTCTACTCTCTCTGCTTCTGCCCAGCAGAGAAAGGGCACAGAGATTTTGGATTCAATTGGACTTTGAGGTAGGAAAGTGCGGAGCGAGAGCAATATATGTGTCACAGTTGCAAAGCTGACTGCGTGCTGAAGATGCCCTGCCGGAGCTTTCACTCCGGGCTCTTCGGCTGTGGGAGCAGAGGCCAAGAGATCGTGTTCACCTGTCACTGCTGCTGTTCAAACGAGAGAGGGCGGGAGAGACCATGGATTCAAACGGATTATTAGGAGATGAAGTGAGGAGTGACAGCAATGTGTGTTTCAGAGTTGCAAAGCTCACTGTGCGCTGAAGATGATCTGCAAGGACTTTCCCTCCCTGCCCTTCGGAACTGGGAGCGGATTCCAAGCGCTCGTGCTCACCTTCCTCTGCTGCTCTTGAAACGAGAGTGGAGACCAGAAACGCTGGATTCAAATGCACTTTTAGGAGCTACAATGAGGAGTGACAACAGTGTGTGTGTCAAAGTTGTAAAGCTCAGTGTGTTGAAGAAGCACAAGAGCAGCCTTCAGGCCTGTCTCTTCCACTGCCTTACAGATTGCAGACATTCCTGCTCACTCTGCTGCTCAGCAGAGTGCTGGCAACGGAGTTCTGGGATTGAAATGGTCTTTTAGGAGAAAGAGTGAAGAGTGACAGCAATGTTTGTGTCACAGTTTAAAGCTCACTGTGTGCTAAACATGATCAGGAGGAGCTTTTTTGCAAGGCTCTTCTGCTGTTTTAGCCCAGTCTAAACATTCCTGCTCTACTCTCTCTGTTGCTGCTCAGCAGAGAGTGGGCACAGAGATGTTGGAATCAATTGGTCTTTCAGGCAAGAAAAGGAGGAGTGACAGCAATGTGTGTTTCAGAATTGTAAAGCTCACTGTGCGCTGAAGATGCCCTGCAGGAGTTTCCCTGCTGGCCCTTCGTCTGTGGGATTAGAGTCCAAGCGCTGCTCCTCCCCTGTCACAACTCCTCTCGAAACGAGAGAGCGCACCAGAAACTTTGGATTCAAATGCACTTTTAGGAGATAAAGTGAGGAGTGACAGCAATGTTTGTGTCACAGTTTAAAGCTCACTGTGTGCAAAACATGATCAAGCAGGAGATTTTTTGCAAGGCTCTTCTGCTGTTTTAGCCCAGGCTGAACATTCCTGCTCTACTCTCTCTGTTGCTGCTCAGCAGAGAGCGGGCACAGAGATGGTGGATTCAGCTGGTCTTTCAGGCAGGAAAAGAAGAGACAGCAATGTGTGTTGTAGAGTTGCAAAGCTCACTGTGTGCTGAAGATGATCAGTGGGAACTTTCTGGACTGTCTCTTCTGCTGTTTCAGCAGAGTCCAAACGTAAGTGCTATATTCTGCTACTGCTCACAAAGAGCAAGCACAGGAGATGTATTATTCAATTGGACTTTCAGGTAGGAAAGTGAGAGGTGACAGCAATATGTGTTTCAGAGTTGCGAATCGCAATGTGTGCTGAAGATGCCCAGCAGTAGTTTCCATGCTGGCCCTTCGGCTGTGAAATTAGAATCCAAGCGCTCGTCCTCCCCTGTCACAACTGCTCTCGAAGCGAGAGAGCGCACCAGAAACGTTGGCTTGAAATGCACTTTTAGGAGATAAAGTGAGGAGTGACAGCAATGTGTGTTTCAGAGTTGCAAAGCTCACTGTGCGCTGAAGATGATCTGCAAGGACTTTCCCTCCCTGCCCTTCGGAACTGGGAGCGGATTCCAAGCGCTCGTGCTCACCTGCCTCTGGTGCACTGGAAACGAGAGTGGAGACCAGAAAAGCTGGATTCAAATGCACTTTTAGGAGCTACAATGAGGAGTGACAACAGTGTGTGTGTCACAGTTGTAAAGCTCAGTGTGTTGAAGAAGCACAAGAGCAGCCTTCAGGCCTGTCTCTTCCACTGCCTTACAGATTGCAGACATTCCTGCTCACTCTGCTGATCAGCAGAGTGCTGGCAACGGAGTTCTGGGATTGAAATGGTCTTTTAGGAGAAAGAGTGAAGAGTGACAGCAATGTTTGTGTCACAGTTTAAAGCTCACTGTGTGCTAAACATGATCAGGAGGAGCTTTTTTGCAAGGCTCTTCTGCTGTTTTAGCCCAGTCTAAACATTCCTGCTCTACTCTCTCTGTTGCTGCTCAGCAGAGAGTGGGCACAGTGATGTTGGAATCAATTGGACTTTCAGGCAAGAAAAGGAGGAGTGACAGCAATGTGTGTTGCAGAATTGTAAAGCTCACTGTGTGCTGAAGATGCCCTGCAGGAGTTTCCCTGCTGGCCCTTCGTCTGTGGGATTAGAGTCCAAGCGCTGCTCCTCCCCTGTCACAAGTCCTCTCGAAACGAGAGAGCGCACCAGAAACTTTGGATTCAAATGCACTTTTAGGAGATAAAGTGAGGAGTGACAGCAATGTTTGTGTCACAGTTTAAAGCTCACTGTGTGCAAAACATGATCAAGCAGGAGATTTTTTTCAAGGCTCTTCTGCTGTTTTAGGCAGGTCTAAAAATTCCTGCTCTACTCTCTCTGTTGCTGCTCAGCAGAGAGCGGGCACAGAGATGGTGGATTCAGCTGGTCTTTCAGGCAAAAAGGGAGGAGTGACAGCAATGTGTGTTGCAGAGTTGCAAAGCTCGCTGTGCGCTGAAGATGATCAGTGGGAACTTTCTGGACTGTCTCTTCTGCTCTTTTAGCATTGGCTAAAGGTTCCTGCTCTACTCTCTCTGCTTCTGCCCAGCAGAGAAAGGGCACAGAGATTTTGGATTCAATTGGACTTTGAGGTAGGAAAGTGCGGAGCGAGAGCAATATATGTGTCACAGTTGCAAAGCTGACTGCGTGCTGAAGATGCCCTGCCGGAGCTTTCACTCCGGGCTCTTCGGCTGTGGGAGCAGAGGCCAAGAGATCGTGTTCACCTGTCACTGCTGCTGTTCAAACGAGAGAGGGCGGGAGAGACCATGGATTCAAACGGATTATTAGGAGATGAAGTGAGGAGTGACAGCAATGTGTGTTTCAGAGTTGCAAAGCTCACTGTGCGCTGAAGATGATCTGCAAGGACTTTCCCTCCCTGCCCTTCGGAACTGGGAGCGGATTCCAAGCGCTCGTGCTCACCTTCCTCTGCTGCTCCTGAAACGAGAGTGGAGACCAGAAACGCTGGATTCAAATGCACTTTTAGGAGCTACAATGAGGAGTGACAACAGTGTGTGTGTCACAGTTGTAAAGCTCAGTGTGTTGAAGAAGCACAAGAGCAGCCTTCAGGCCTGTCTCTTCCACTGCCTTACAGATTGCAGACATTCCTGCTCACTCTGCTGCTCAGCAGAGTGCTGGCAACGGAGTTCTGGGATTGAAATGGTCTTTTAGGAGAAAGAGTGAAGAGTGACAGCAATGTTTGTGTCACAGTTTAAAGCTCACTGTGTGCTAAACATGATCAGGAGGAGCTTTTTTGCAAGGCTCTTCTGTTTTAGCCCAGTCTAAACATTCCTGCTCTACTCTCTCTGTTGCTGCTCAGCAGAGAGTGGGCACAGAGATGTTGGAATCAATTGGTCTTTCAGGCAAGAAAAGGAGGAGTGACAGCAATGTGTGTTTCAGAATTGTAAAGCTCACTGTGCGCTGAAGATGCCCTGCAGGAGTTTCCCTGCTGGCCCTTCGTCTGTGGGATTAGAGTCCAAGCGCTGCTCCTCCCCTGTCACAACTCCTCTCGAAACGTGAGAGCGCACCAGAAACTTTGGATTCAAATGCACTTTTAGGAGATAAAGTGAGGAGTGACAGCAATGTTTGTGTCACAGTTTAAAGCTCACTGTGTGCAAAACATGATCAAGCAGGAGATTTTTTGCAAGGCTCTTCTGCTGTTTTAGCCCAGGCTGAACATTCCTGCTCTACTCTCTCTGTTGCTGCTCAGCAGAGAGCGGGCACAGAGATGGTGGATTCAGCTGGTCTTTCAGGCAGGAAAAGAAGAGACAGCAATGTGTGTTGCAGAGTTGCAAAGCTCACTGTGTGCTGAAGATGATCAGTGGGAACTTTCTGGACTGTCTCTTCTGCTGTTTCAGCAGAGTCCAAACGTAAGTGCTATATTCTGCTACTGCTCACAAAGAGCAAGCACAGGAGATGTATTATTCAATTGGACTTTCAGGTAGGAAAGTGAGAGGTGACAGCAATATGTGTTTCAGAGTTGCGAATCGCAATGTGTGCTGAAGATGCCCAGCAGTAGTTTCCATGCTGGCCCTTCGGCTGTGAAATTAGAATCCAAGCGCTCGTCCTCCCCTGTCACAACTGCTCTCGAAGCGAGAGAGCGCACCAGAAAAGTTGGCTTGAAATGCACTTTTAGGAGATAAAGTGAGGAGTGACAGCAATGTGTGTTTCAGAGTTGCAAAGCTCACTGTGCGCTGAAGATGATCTGCAAGGACTTTCCCTCCCTGCCCTTCGGAACTGGGAGCGGATTCCAAGCGCTCGTGCTCACCTGCCTCTGGTGCACTGGAAACGAGAGTGGAGACCAGAAAAGCTGGATTCAAATGCACTTTTAGGAGCTACAATGAGGAGTGACAACAGTGTGTGTGTCACAGTTGTAAAGCTCAGTGTGTTGAAGAAGCACAAGAGCAGCCTTCAGGCCTGTCTCTTCCACTGCCTTACAGATTGCAGACATTCCTGCTCACTCTGCTGATCAGCAGAGTGCTGGCAACGGAGTTCTGGGATTGAAATGGTCTTTTAGGAGAAAGAGTGAAGAGTGACAGCAATGTTTGTGTCACAGTTTAAAGCTCACTGTGTGCTAAACATGATCAGGAGGAGCTTTTTTGCAAGGCTCTTCTGCTGTTTTAGCCCAGTCTAAACATTCCTGCTCTACTCTCTCTGTTGCTGCTCAGCAGAGAGTGGGCACAGTGATGTTGGAATCAATTGGACTTTCAGGCAAGAAAAGGAGGAGTGACAGCAATGTGTGTTGCAGAATTGTAAAGCTCACTGTGTGCTGAAGATGCCCTGCAGGAGTTTCCCTGCTGGCCCTTCGTCTGTGGGATTAGAGTCCAAGCGCTGCTCCTCCCCTGTCACAAGTCCTCTCGAAACGAGAGAGCGCACCAGAAACTTTGGATTCAAATGCACTTTTAGGAGATAAAGTGAGGAGTGACAGCAATGTTTGTGTCACAGTTTAAAGCTCACTGTGTGCAAAACATGATCAAGCAGGAGATTTTTTTCAAGGCTCTTCTGCTGTTTTAGGCAGGTCTAAAAATTCCTGCTCTACTCTCTCTGTTGCTGCTCAGCAGAGAGCGGGCACAGAGATGGTGGATTCAGCTGGTCTTTCAGGCAAAAAGGGAGGAGTGACAGCAATGTGTGTTGCAGAGTTGCAAAGCTCGCTGTGCGCTGAAGATGATCAGTGGGAACTTTCTGGACTGTCTCTTCTGCTCTTTTAGCATTGGCTAAAGGTTCCTGCTCTACTCTCTCTGCTTCTGCCCAGCAGAGAAAGGGCACAGAGATTTTGGATTCAATTGGACTTTGAGGTAGGAAAGTGCGGAGCGAGAGCAATATATGTGTCACAGTTGCAAAGCTGACTGCGTGCTGAAGATGCCCTGCCGGAGCTTTCACTCCGGGCTCTTCGGCTGTGGGAGCAGAGGCCAAGAGATCGTGTTCACCTGTCACTGCTGCTGTTCAAACGAGAGAGGGCGGGAGAGACCATGGATTCAAACGGATTATTAGGAGATGAAGTGAGGAGTGACAGCAATGTGTGTTTCAGAGTTGCAAAGCTCACTGTGCGCTGAAGATGATCTGCAAGGACTTTCCCTCCCTGCCCTTCGGAACTGGGAGCGGATTCCAAGCGCTCGTGCTCACCTTCCTCTGCTGCTCCTGAAACGAGAGTGGAGACCAGAAACGCTGGATTCAAATGCACTTTTAGGAGCTACAATGAGGAGTGACAACAGTGTGTGTGTCACAGTTGTAAAGCTCAGTGTGTTGAAGAAGCACAAGAGCAGCCTTCAGGCCTGTCTCTTCCACTGCCTTACAGATTGCAGACATTCCTGCTCACTCTGCTGCTCAGCAGAGTGCTGGCAACGGAGTTCTGGGATTGAAATGGTCTTTTAGGAGAAAGAGTGAAGAGTGACAGCAATGTTTGTGTCACAGTTTAAAGCTCACTGTGTGCTAAACATGATCAGGAGGAGCTTTTTTGCAAGGCTCTTCTGTTTTAGCCCAGTCTAAACATTCCTGCTCTACTCTCTCTGTTGCTGCTCAGCAGAGAGTGGGCACAGAGATGTTGGAATCAATTGGTCTTTCAGGCAAGAAAAGGAGGAGTGACAGCAATGTGTGTTTCAGAATTGTAAAGCTCACTGTGCGCTGAAGATGCCCTGCAGGAGTTTCCCTGCTGGCCCTTCGTCTGTGGGATTAGAGTCCAAGCGCTGCTCCTCCCCTGTCACAACTCCTCTCGAAACGTGAGAGCGCACCAGAAACTTTGGATTCAAATGCACTTTTAGGAGATAAAGTGAGGAGTGACAGCAATGTTTGTGTCACAGTTTAAAGCTCACTGTGTGCAAAACATGATCAAGCAGGAGATTTTTTGCAAGGCTCTTCTGCTGTTTTAGCCCAGGCTAAACATTCCTGCTCTACTCTCTCTGTTGCTGCTCAGCAGAGAGCGGGCACAGAGAGGGTGGATTCAGCTGGTCTTTCAGGCAGGAAAAGAAGAGACAGCAATGTGTGTTTCAGAGTTGCAAAGCTCACTGTGCGCTGAAGATGATCTGCAAGGACTTTCCCTCCCTGCCCTTCGGAACTGGGAGCGGATTCCAAGCGCTCGTGCTCACCTTCCTCTGCTGCTCTTGAAACGAGAGTGGAGACCAGAAACGCTGGATTCAAATGCACTTTTAGGAGCTACAATGAGGAGTGACAACAGTGTGTGTGTCACAGTTGTAAAGCTCAGTGTGTTGAAGAAGCACAAGAGCAGCCTTCAGGCCTGTCTCTTCCACTGCCTTACTGATTGCAGACATTCCTGCTCACTCTGCTGCTCAGCAGAGTGCTGGCAACGGAGTTCTTGGATTGAAATGGTCTTTTAGGAGAGAGTGAAGAGTGACAGCAATGTTTGTGTCACAGTTTAAAGCTCACTGTGTGCTAAACATGATCAGGAGGAGCTTTTTTGCAAGGCTCTTCTGCTGTTTTAGCCCAGTCTAAACATTCCTTCTCTCTGTTGCTGCTCAGCAGAGAGTGGGCACAGAGATGTTGGAATCAATTGGTCTTCCAGGCAGGAAAAGGAGTTACAGCAATGTGTGTTGCAGAATTGCAAAGCTCACTGTGTGCTGAAGATGCCCTGCAGGAATTTCCCTGCTGGCCCTTCGTCTGTGGGATTAGAGTCCAAGCGCTGCTCCTCCCCTGTCACAACTCCTCTCGAAACGTGAGAGCGCACCAGAAACTTTGGATTCAAATGCACTTTTAGGAGATAAAGTGAGGAGTGACATCAATGTTTGTGTCACAGTTTAAAGCTCACTGTGTGCAAAACATGATCAAGCAGGAGATTTTTTGCAAGGCTCTTCTGCTGTTTTAGCCCATGCTGCACATTCCTGCTCTACTCTCTCTGTTGCTGCTCAGCAGAGAGTGGGCACAGAGATGTTGGAATCAATTGGTCTTCCAGGCAGGAAAAGGAGGAGTGACAGCAATGTGTGTTGCAGAGTTGCAAAGCTCACTGTGTGCTGAAGATGCCCTGCAGGTGTTTCCCTGCTGGCCCTTCATCTGTGGGATTAGAGTCCAAGCGCTGCTCCTCCCCTGTCACAACTCCTCTCCAAACGAGAGTGCGTACCAGAAATTTGGATTCAAATGCACTTTTAGGAGATAAAGTGAGGAGTGACAGCAATGTTTGTGTCACAGTTTAAAGCTCACTGTGTGCAAAACATGATCAAGCAGGAGATTTTTTGCAAGGCTCTTCTGCTGTTTTAGCCAGGCTAAACATTCCTGCTCAACACTCTGTTGCTGCTCAGCAGAGAGTGGGCACAGAGATGTTGGAATCAATTGGTCTTTCAGGCAGGAAAAGAAGTGACAGCAATGTGTGTTGCAGAGTTGCAAAGCTCGCTGTTCGCTGAAGATGATCAGTGGGAACTTTCTGGACTGTCTCTTCTGCTGTTTCTTCAGAGTCCAAACGTAAGTGCTATATTCTGCTACTGCTCACAAAGAGCAAGCACAGGAGATGTAGGATTCAATTGGACTTTCAGGTAGGAAAGGGAGAGGTGACAGCTATTTGTGTTTCAGAGTTGCGAAGCTCACTGGGTGCTGAAGATGCCCTGCAGGAGTTTCCATGCTGGCAATTCGTCTGTGAAATTAGAGTCCAAAAGCTCATCCTCCCCTGCGACATCTGCTCTCGAAACGAGAGAGCGCACCATAAACTTTGCATTCAAATTCACTTTTAGGAGATAAAGTGAGGAGTGACAGCAATGTTTGTGTCACAGTTTGAAGCTCACTGAGTGCAAAACATGATCAAGCAGGAGATTTTTTGCAAGGCTCTTCTGCTGTTTTAGCACAGACTAAACATTCCTGCTCTGCTCTCTCTGTTGTTGCTCAGCAGAGAGCGGGCACAGAGATGGTGGATTCAGTTGGTCTTTCAGGCAGGAAAGGGAGGAGTGACAGCAATGTGTGTTGCAGAGTTGCAAAGCTCACTGTGTGCTGAAGATGATCAGTGGGAACTTTCTGGACTGTCTCTTCTGCTGTTTCAGCAGAGTCCAAACGTAAGTGCTATATTCTGCTACTGCTCACAAAGAGCAAGCACAGGAGATGTATTATTCAATTGGACTTTCAGGTAGGAAAGTGAGAGGTGACAGCAATATGTGTTTCAGAGTTGTGAATCTCAATGTGTGCTGAAGATGCCCAGCAGTAGTTTCCATGCTGGCCCTTCGGCTGTGAAATTAGAATCCAAGCGCTCGTCCTCCCCTGTCACAACTGCTCTCGAAGCGAGAGAGCGCACCAGAAACGTTGGATTCAAATGCACTTTTAGGAGATAAAGTGAGGAGTGACAGCAATGTTTGTGTCACAGTTTAAAGCTCACTGTGTGCAAAACATGATCAAGCAGGAGATTTTTTTCAAGGCTCTTCTGCTGTTTTAGGCAGGTCTAAAAATTCCTGCTCTACTCTCTCTGTTGCTGCTCAGCAGAGAGCGGGCACAGAGATGGTGGATTCAGCTGGTCTTTCAGGCAAAAAGGGAGGAGTGACAGCAATGTGTGTTGCAGAGTTGCAAAGCTCGCTGTGCGCTGAAGATGATTAGTGGGAACTTTCTGGACTGTCTCTTCTGCTCTTTTAGCATTGGCTAAAAGTTCCTGCTCTACTACTAGCTCCTAAGAAGGAGAAAAATGACTGCTGCTGCTCAACCCAGGACATTATCCACCCCTTATTCCATACCATTCACGTCATGCTCAGATCCCACATCTTCAATATGCCATCACGCTTACATATATATATACATCTACATATACACAGAGAAAAAGATCATTTCTTAGTGCATGGACCTATAAAGCTGCTGAGTCCATCTGGTCCATGATGTCAGGTTTCATCTCTTGTTACAGTCTCTCAGAGCAGGAGAGGCTGTGTGCAGTGTTCACACTCATGAATAACCTGGGCAATAGTGTCCATTGCTAAGTCCACCCCTCGATCATGAGTCCATCTCTATGTTGCATCTCTGCCCTGATGGCCTGAAGTGTCATGGCCCACCAGGCTCGAAATAATTCACTGTCCCCTTCAGCAGTTTCTGCAGCTTGTTGCTGGGGACTCCATAGAGCTGCCTTCCATCTCCAATGCTTCCAAAGCACTGGAGGGGCCCAGTGGACCAGGTACTCGCTCATACTGTCCCACACACTCTGCCACTCATGGCTGTCCAGCCTTGGGGAATATCTCTTGTTCCTCCCATATTGTTGTCTAACCCCAGACAAGAAGCAAACCTGACTCTGCTTAACTTCTGAGATCAGACAAAATGGCCGTGGGTTGAACACGCTCTGTGTATGTGCCAACATGCTGATCCCCATCACAATCAGCAGGCAGGTCCCAAGGGTACCCACAGGCCATTCAAACCCTTCAGAACTCTCCAATGCTGCTGCTGTGCTTGTCCCTGGGGCTGGTGCAGCTGCTGTGCTTGCCGGCTCTCCCACCACCAGCTCCTCTTTTCCTGGGTGCAGCTCTTCCTCCTCTGCTTTGCTGGGAAATGCTGCCTGGGCCCCTGCATCCTCCTGGGGCTCGGCGGGCGGCTGCCGGGGGACGCTCTCGGCCGCCGCGGGACTGGGCTCGGCCGCGGGGCTCGGCTCCTCCGCGGGGCTCGGCTCCTCGGCCGCCCCCTCCCGCTGCTCAGCAGCCGCCTCCTTCCCGGCCTCCGGCCCCGCTCCCGCCGCCGCCTGGTCCCCGGGGCCGCTCTCCCGGGCCGCTTCGGCCGCCGCCGGCTCCCGGGGCCGCTCCCCCTCGGCTCCCCGCAGCTTCACAAAGACAGAGGCGAGGACAAGGGCCAGGGCGGTGAAGAGCAGCGGGACGGCCCGGTACAAGTCCACGGCCACGTCCATCTCTCCCTGCTGCTGGAGCCCAACCGTATTACAAGCCATTGCCATAAAGTACAGTGAAACAAGAACCTTAGCCCAAGCCCCACACTTGATAAACACTAACACAGGGAATACCGGCTCTATGTAATGTACTACATTCTGAAGCGCTGAGAGCAAGAGAAACACCTTTGAGAGCCAATAAATCAGCACTGTGACGACTATTAATCTGATCATCTCCGTCGTTATCTCAACCCTTCGTGCACCACGTTGGGCGCCAAAAAGAACTGTCGTGGTTTGAACCCAACCACAAACCTCGTTCACTCACTCCCCCCCCCTTCTTGCCCTCCCCCTGCTCCTGGAGGGACGGAGAGGAGAATCGAAAAGAATGCAACTCCCACGGGTTGAGATAAGAACAGTTTAGTAACTAAGGTATAACACAAATCACTACTGCTACCACCAATGATAATAATGCTAAAGGAAATAACAAGAGGAAAGAATACAACACCTTAACACCAGCCGACCAATAACTCGCCCCACTCCCCCCAGCCGAGCACCGACCGATACCTTCTCCAACCCTGCAGTCCCTCCAGTCCCAACCCTTCCGGGCCACTCTAAGTTACATCCTGGGCATGACGTGCTGTGGTATGGAATACCTCTTTGGCTAGTTTGGGTCAGGTGTCCTGTCTCTACTTCCTCCCGGCCTCCCCTCCTCCCTGGCAGAGCATGAGGCTCAGAAAGTCCTTGGCCAGACCAAACATTCGAGCAGCAACTGAAAACATCGGCATTATCACCACTGTTCCAAGGCCAAAAGATCAAAACACAGCACTGTACTAGCTCCTAAGAAGGAGAAAAATGACTGCTGCTGCTCAACCCAGGACACAGTTGTAAAGCTCAGTGTGTTGAAGAAGCACAAGAGCAGCCTTCAGGCCTGTCTCTTCCACTGCCTTACAGATTGCAGACATTCCTGCTCACTCTGCTGCTCAGCAGAGTGCTGGCAACGGAGTTCTTGGATTGAAATGGTCTTTTAGGAGAAAGAGTGAAGAGTCTTCCAGGCAGGAAAAGGAGTTACAGCAATGTGTGTTGCAGAATTGCAAAGCTCACTGTGTGCTGAAGATGCCCTGCAGGAGTTTCCCTGCTGGCCCTTCGTCTGTGGGATTAGAGTCCAAGCGCTGCTCCTCCCCTGTCACAACTCCTCTCGAAACGTGAGAGCGCACCAGAAACTTTGGATTCAAATGCACTTTTAGGAGATAAAGTGAGGAGTGACAGCAATGTTTGTGTCACAGTTTAAAGCTCACTGTGTGCAAAACATGATCAAGCAGGAGATTTTTTGCAAGGCTCTTCTGCTGTTTTAGCCCAGGCTAAACATTCCTGCTCTACTCTCTCTGTTGCTGCTCAGCAGAGAGCGGGCACAGAGGTGTTGGAATCAATTGGTCTTTCAGGCAGGAAAAGAAGAGACAGCAATGTGTGTTGCAGAGTTGCAAAGCTCACTGTGTGCTGAAGATGATCAGTGGGAACTTTCTGGACTGTCTCTTCTGCTGTTTCAGCAGAGTCCAAACGTAAGTGCTATATTCTGCTACTGCTCACAAAGAGCAAGCACAGGAGATGTATTATTCAATTGGACTTTCAGGTAGGAAAGTGAGAGGTGACAGCAATATGTGTTTCAGAGTTGTGAATCTCAATGTGTGCTGAAGATGCCCAGCAGTAGTTTCCATGCTGGCCCTTCGGCTGTGAAATTAGAATCCAAGCGCTCGTCCTCCCCTGTCACAACTGCTCTCGAAGCGAGAGAGCGCACCAGAAACGTTGGCTTGAAATGCACTTTTAGGAGATAAAGTGAGGAGTGACAGCAATGTGTGTTTCAGAGTTGCAAAGCTCACTGTGCGCTGAAGATGATCTGCAAGGACTTTCCCTCCCTGCCCTTCGGAACTGGGAGCGGATTCCAAGCGCTCGTGCTCACCTGCCTCTGCTGCACTGGAAACGAGAGTGGAGACCAGAAACGCTGGATTCAAATGCACTTTTAGGAGCTACAATGAGGAGTGACAACAGTGTGTGTGTCACAGTTGTAAAGCTCAGTGTGTTGAAGAAGCACAAGAGCAGCCTTCAGGCCTGTCTCTTCCACAGCCTTACAGATTGCAGACATCCCTGCTCACTCTGCTGCTCAGCAGAGTGCTGGCAACGGAGTTCTGGGATTGAAATGGTCTTTTAGGAGAAAGAGTGAAGAGTGACACCAATGTTTGTGTCACAATTTAAAGCTCACTGTGTGCTAAACATGATCAGGAGGAGCTTTTTTGCAAGGCTCTTCTGCTGTTTTAGCCCAGTCTAAACATTCCTGCTCTACTCTCTCTGTTGCTGCTCAGCAGAGAGTGGGCACAGAGATGTTGGAATCAATTGGTCTTTCAGGCAAGAAAAGGAGGAGTGACAGCAATGTGTGTTTCAGAATTGTAAAGCTCACTGTGCGCTGAAGATGCCCTGCAGGAGTTTCCCTGCTGGCCCTTCGTCTGTGGGATTAGAGTCCAAGCGCTGCTCCTCCCCTGTCACAACTCCTCTCGAAACGAGAGAGCGCACCAGAAACTTTGGCTTGAAATGCACTTTTAGGAGATAAAGTGAGGAGTGACAGCAATGTTTGTGTCACAGTTTAAAGCTCACTGTGTGCAAAACATGATCAAGCAGGAGATTTTTTTCAAGGCTCTTCTGCTGTTTTAGGCAGGTCTAAAAATTCCTGCTCTACTCTCTCTGTTGCTGCTCAGCAGAGAGCGGGCACAGAGATGGTGGATTCAGCTGGTCTTTCAGGCAAAAAGGGAGGAGTGACAGCAATGTGTGTTGCAGAGTTGCAAAGCTCGCTGTGCGCTGAAGATGATCAGTGGGAACTTTCTGGACTGTCTCTTCTGCTCTTTTAGCATTGGCTAAAGGTTCCTGCTCTACTCTCTCTGCTTCTGCCCAGCAGAGAAAGGGCACAGAGATTTTGGATTCAATTGGACTTTGAGGTAGGAAAGTGCGGAGCGAGAGCAATATATGTGTCACAGTTGCAAAGCTGACTGCGTGCTGAAGATGCCCTGCCGGAGCTTTGACTCCGGGCTCTTCGGCTGTGGGAGCAGAGGCCAAGAGATCGTGTTCACCTGTCACTGCTGCTGTTCAAACGAGAGAGGGCGGGAGAGACCATGGATTCAAACAGATTATTAGGAGATGAAGTGAGGAGTGACAGCAATGTGTGTTTCAGAGTTGCAAAGCTCACTGTGCGCTGAAGATGATCTGCAAGGACTTTCCCTCCCTGCCCTTCGGAACTGGGAGCGGATTCCAAGCGCTCGTGCTCACCTTCCTCTGCTGCTCTTGAAACGAGAGTGGAGACCAGAAACGCTGGATTCAAATGCACTTTTAGGAGCTACAATGAGGAGTGACAACAGTGTGTGTGTCACAGTTGTAAAGCTCAGTGTGTTGAAGAAGCACAAGAGCAGCCTTCAGGCCTGTCTCTTCCACTGCCTTACAGATTGCAGACATTCCTGCTCACTCTGCTGCTCAGCAGAGTGCTGGCAACGGAGTTCTTGGATTGAAATGGTCTTTTAGGAGAAAGAGTGAAGAGTGACAGCAACGTTTGTGTCACAGTTTAAAGCTCACTGTGTGCTAAACATGATCAGGAGGAGCTCTTTTGCAAGGCTCTTCTGCTGTTTTAGCCCAATCTAAACATTCCTTCTCTCTGTTGCTGCTCAGCAGAGAGTGGGCACAGAGATGTTGGAATCAATTGGTCTTCCAGGCAGGAAAAGGAGTTACAGCAATGTGTGTTGCAGAATTGCAAAGCTCACTGTTTGCTGAAGATGCCCTGCAGGAGTTTCCCTGCTGGCCCTTCGTCTGTGGGATTAGAGTCCAAGCGCTGCTCCTCCCCTGTCACAACTCCTCTCGAAACGTGAGAGCGCACCAGAAACTTTGGATTCAAATGCACTTTTAGGAGATAAAGTGAGGAGTGACAGCAATGTTTGTGTCACAGTTTAAAGCTCACTGTGTGCAATACATGATCAAGCAGGAGATTTTTTGCAAGGCTCTTCTGCTGTTTTAGCCCAGGCTAAACATTCCTGCTCTACTCTCTCTGTTGCTGCTCAGCAGAGAGCGGGCACAGAGGTGTTGGAATCAATTGGTCTTTCAGGCAGGAAAAGAAGAGACAGCAATGTGTGTTGCAGAGTTGCAAAGCTCACTGTGTGCTGAAGATGATCAGTGGGAACTTTCTGGACTGTCTCTTCTGCTGTTTCAGCAGAGTCCAAACGTAAGTGCTATATTCTGCTACTGCTCACAAAGAGCAAGCACAGGAGATGTATTATTCAATTGGACTTTCAGGTAGGAAAGTGAGAGGTGACAGCAATATGTGTTTCAGAGTTGTGAATCTCAATGTGTGCTGAAGATGCCCAGCAGTAGTTTCCATGCTGGCCCTTCGGCTGTGAAATTAGAATCCAAGCGCTCGTCCTCCCCTGTCACAACTGCTCTCGAAGCGAGAGAGCGCACCAGAAACGTTGGCTTGAAATGCACTTTTAGGAGATAAAGTGAGGAGTGACAGCAATGTGTGTTTCAGAGTTGCAAAGCTCACTGTGCGCTGAAGATGATCTGCAAGGACTTTCCCTCCCTGCCCTTCGGAACTGGGAGCGGATTCCAAGCGCTCGTGCTCACCTGCCTCTGCTGCACTGGAAACGAGAGTGGAGACCAGAAACGCTGGATTCAAATGCACTTTTAGGAGCTACAATGAGGAGTGACAACAGTGTGTGTGTCAAAGTTGTAAAGCTCAGTGTGTTGAAGAAGCACAAGAGCAGCCTTCAGGCCTGTCTCTTCCACTGCCTTACAGATTGCAGACATCCCTGCTCACTCTGCTGCTCAGCAGAGTGCTGGCAACGGAGTTCTGGGATTGAAATGGTCTTTTAGGAGAAAGAGTGAAGAGTGACACCAATGTTTGTGTCACAGTTTAAAGCTCACTGTGTGCTAAACATGATCAGGAGGAGCTTTTTTGCAAGGCTCTTCTGCTGTTTTAGCCCAGTCTAAACATTCCTGCTCTACTCTCTCTGTTGCTGCTCAGCAGAGAGTGGGCACAGAGATGTTGGAATCAATTGGTCTTTCAGGCAAGAAAAGGAGGAGTGACAGCAATGTGTGTTTCAGAATTGTAAAGCTCACTGTGCGCTGAAGATGCCCTGCAGGAGTTTCCCTGCTGGCCCTTTGTCTGTGGGATTAGAGTCCAAGCGCTGCTCCTCCCCTGTCACAACTCCTCTCGAAACGAGAGAGCGCACCAGAAACTTTGGATTCAAATGCACTTTTAGGAGATAAAGTGAGGAGTGACAGCAATGTTTGTGTCACAGTTTAAAGCTCACTGTGTGCAAAACATGATCAAGCAGGAGATTTTTTTCAAGGCTCTTCTGCTGTTTTAGGCAGGTCTAAAAATTCCTGCTCTACTCTCTCTGTTGCTGCTCAGCAGAGAGCGGGCACAGAGATGGTGGATTCAGCTGGTCTTTCAGGCAAAAAGGGAGGAGTGACAGCAATGTGTGTTGCAGAGTTGCAAAGCTCGCTGTGCGCTGAAGATGATCAGTGGGAACTTTCTGGACTGTCTCTTCTGCTCTTTTAGCATTGGCTAAAGGTTCCTGCTCTACTCTCTCTGCTTCTGCCCAGCAGAGAAAGGGCACAGAGATTTTGGATTCAATTGGACTTTGAGGTAGGAAAGTGCGGAGCGAGAGCAATATATGTGTCACAGTTGCAAAGCTGACTGCGTGCTGAAGATGCCCTGCCGGAGCTTTGACTCCGGGCTCTTCGGCTGTGGGAGCAGAGGCCAAGAGATCGTGTTCACCTGTCACTGCTGCTGTTCAAACGAGAGAGGGCGGGAGAGACCATGGATTCAAACAGATTATTAGGAGATGAAGTGAGGAGTGACAGCAATGTGTGTTTCAGAGTTGCAAAGCTCACTGTGCGCTGAAGATGATCTGCAAGGACTTTCCCTCCCTGCCCTTCGGAACTGGGAGCGGATTCCAAGCGCTCGTGCTCACCTTCCTCTGCTGCTCTTGAAACGAGAGTGGAGACCAGAAACGCTGGATTCAAATGCACTTTTAGGAGCTACAATGAGGAGTGACAACAGTGTGTGTGTCACAGTTGTAAAGCTCAGTGTGTTGAAGAAGCACAAGAGCAGCCTTCAGGCCTGTCTCTTCCACTGCCTTACAGATTGCAGACATTCCTGCTCACTCTGCTGCTCAGCAGAGTGCTGGCAACGGAGTTCTTGGATTGAAATGGTCTTTTAGGAGAAAGAGTGAAGAGTGACAGCAACGTTTGTGTCACAGTTTAAAGCTCACTGTGTGCTAAACATGATCAGGAGGAGCTCTTTTGCAAGGCTCTTCTGCTGTTTTAGCCCAATCTAAACATTCCTTCTCTCTGTTGCTGCTCAGCAGAGAGTGGGCACAGAGATGTTGGAATCAATTGGTCTTCCAGGCAGGAAAAGGAGTTACAGCAATGTGTGTTGCAGAATTGCAAAGCTCACTGTTTGCTGAAGATGCCCTGCAGGAGTTTCCCTGCTGGCCCTTCGTCTGTGGGATTAGAGTCCAAGCGCTGCTCCTCCCCTGTCACAACTCCTCTCGAAACGTGAGAGCGCACCAGAAACTTTGGATTCAAATGCACTTTTAGGAGATAAAGTGAGGAGTGACAGCAATGTTTGTGTCACAGTTTAAAGCTCACTGTGTGCAAAACATGATCAAGCAGGAGATTTTTTGCAAGGCTCTTCTGCTGTTTTAGCCCAGGCTAAACATTCCTGCTCTACTCTCTCTGTTGCTGCTCAGCAGAGAGCGGGCACAGAGGTGTTGGAATCAATTGGTCTTTCAGGCAGGAAAAGAAGAGACAGCAATGTGTGTTGCAGAGTTGCAAAGCTCACTGTGTGCTGAAGATGATCAGTGGGAACTTTCTGGACTGTCTCTTCTGCTGTTTCAGCAGAGTCCAAACGTAAGTGCTATATTCTGCTACTGCTCACAAAGAGCAAGCACAGGAGATGTATTATTCAATTGGACTTTCAGGTAGGAAAGTGAGAGGTGACAGCAATATGTGTTTCAGAGTTGTGAATCTCAATGTGTGCTGAAGATGCCCAGCAGTAGTTTCCATGCTGGCCCTTCGGCTGTGAAATTAGAATCCAAGCGCTCGTCCTCCCCTGTCACAACTGCTCTCGAAGCGAGAGAGCGCACCAGAAACGTTGGCTTGAAATGCACTTTTAGGAGATAAAGTGAGGAGTGACAGCAATGTGTGTTTCAGAGTTGCAAAGCTCACTGTGCGCTGAAGATGATCTGCAAGGACTTTCCCTCCCTGCCCTTCGGAACTGGGAGCGGATTCCAAGCGCTCGTGCTCACCTGCCTCTGCTGCACTGGAAACGAGAGTGGAGACCAGAAACGCTGGATTCAAATGCACTTTTAGGAGCTACAATGAGGAGTGACAACAGTGTGTGTGTCAAAGTTGTAAAGCTCAGTGTGTTGAAGAAGCACAAGAGCAGCCTTCAGGCCTGTCTCTTCCACTGCCTTACAGATTGCAGACATCCCTGCTCACTCTGCTGCTCAGCAGAGTGCTGGCAACGGAGTTCTGGGATTGAAATGGTCTTTTAGGAGAAAGAGTGAAGAGTGACACCAATGTTTGTGTCACAGTTTAAAGCTCACTGTGTGCTAAACATGATCAGGAGGAGCTTTTTTGCAAGGCTCTTCTGCTGTTTTAGCCCAGTCTAAACATTCCTGCTCTACTCTCTCTGTTGCTGCTCAGCAGAGAGTGGGCACAGAGATGTTGGAATCAATTGGTCTTTCAGGCAAGAAAAGGAGGAGTGACAGCAATGTGTGTTTCAGAATTGTAAAGCTCACTGTGCGCTGAAGATGCCCTGCAGGAGTTTCCCTGCTGGCCCTTTGTCTGTGGGATTAGAGTCCAAGCGCTGCTCCTCCCCTGTCACAACTCCTCTCGAAACGAGAGAGCGCACCAGAAACTTTGGATTCAAATGCACTTTTAGGAGATAAAGTGAGGAGTGACAGCAATGTTTGTGTCACAGTTTAAAGCTCACTGTGTGCAAAACATGATCAAGCAGGAGATTTTTTTCAAGGCTCTTCTGCTGTTTTAGGCAGGTCTAAAAATTCCTGCTCTACTCTCTCTGTTGCTGCTCAGCAGAGAGCGGGCACAGAGATGGTGGATTCAGCTGGTCTTTCAGGCAAAAAGGGAGGAGTGACAGCAATGTGTGTTGCAGAGTTGCAAAGCTCGCTGTGCGCTGAAGATGATCAGTGGGAACTTTCTGGACTGTCTCTTCTGCTCTTTTAGCATTGGCTAAAGGTTCCTGCTCTACTCTCTCTGCTTCTGCCCAGCAGAGAAAGGGCACAGAGATTTTGGATTCAATTGGACTTTGAGGTAGGAAAGTGCGGAGCGAGAGCAATATATGTGTCACAGTTGCAAAGCTGACTGCGTGCTGAAGATGCCCTGCCGGAGCTTTGACTCCGGGCTCTTCGGCTGTGGGAGCAGAGGCCAAGAGATCGTGTTCACCTGTCACTGCTGCTGTTCAAACGAGAGAGGGCGGGAGAGACCATGGATTCAAACAGATTATTAGGAGATGAAGTGAGGAGTGACAGCAATGTGTGTTTCAGAGTTGCAAAGCTCACTGTGCGCTGAAGATGATCTGCAAGGACTTTCCCTCCCTGCCCTTCGGAACTGGGAGCGGATTCCAAGCGCTCGTGCTCACCTTCCTCTGCTGCTCTTGAAACGAGAGTGGAGACCAGAAACGCTGGATTCAAATGCACTTTTAGGAGCTACAATGAGGAGTGACAACAGTGTGTGTGTCACAGTTGTAAAGCTCAGTGTGTTGAAGAAGCACAAGAGCAGCCTTCAGGCCTGTCTCTTCCACTGCCTTACAGATTGCAGACATTCCTGCTCACTCTGCTGCTCAGCAGAGTGCTGGCAACGGAGTTCTTGGATTGAAATGGTCTTTTAGGAGAAAGAGTGAAGAGTGACAGCAACGTTTGTGTCACAGTTTAAAGCTCACTGTGTGCTAAACATGATCAGGAGGAGCTCTTTTGCAAGGCTCTTCTGCTGTTTTAGCCCAATCTAAACATTCCTTCTCTCTGTTGCTGCTCAGCAGAGAGTGGGCACAGAGATGTTGGAATCAATTGGTCTTCCAGGCAGGAAAAGGAGTTACAGCAATGTGTGTTGCAGAATTGCAAAGCTCACTGTGTGCTGAAGATGCCCTGCAGGAGTTTCCCTGCTGGCCCTTCGTCTGTGGGATTAGAGTCCAAGCGCTGCTCCTCCCCTGTCACAACTCCTCTCGAAACGTGAGAGCGCACCAGAAACTTTGGATTCAAATGCACTTTTAGGAGATAAAGTGAGGAGTGACAGCAATGTTTGTGTCACAGTTTAAAGCTCACTGTGTGCAAAACATGATCAAGCAGGAGATTTTTTGCAAGGCTCTTCTGCTGTTTTAGCCCAGGCTAAACATTCCTGCTCTACTCTCTCTGTTGCTGCTCAGCAGAGAGCGGGCACAGAGGTGTTGGAATCAATTGGTCTTTCAGGCAGGAAAAGAAGAGACAGCAATGTGTGTTGCAGAGTTGCAAAGCTCACTGTGTGCTGAAGATGATCAGTGGGAACTTTCTGGACTGTCTCTTCTGCTGTTTCAGCAGAGTCCAAACGTAAGTGCTATATTCTGCTACTGCTCACAAAGAGCAAGCACAGGAGATGTATTATTCAATTGGACTTTCAGGTAGGAAAGTGAGAGGTGACAGCAATATGTGTTTCAGAGTTGTGAATCTCAATGTGTGCTGAAGATGCCCAGCAGTAGTTTCCATGCTGGCCCTTCGGCTGTGAAATTAGAATCCAAGCGCTCGTCCTCCCCTGTCACAACTGCTCTCGAAGCGAGAGAGCGCACCAGAAACGTTGGCTTGAAATGCACTTTTAGGAGATAAAGTGAGGAGTGACAGCAATGTGTGTTTCAGAGTTGCAAAGCTCACTGTGCGCTGAAGATGATCTGCAAGGACTTTCCCTCCCTGCCCTTCGGAACTGGGAGCGGATTCCAAGCGCTCGTGCTCACCTGCCTCTGGTGCACTGGAAACGAGAGTGGAGACCAGAAACGCTGGATTCAAATGCACTTTTAGGAGCTACAATGAGGAGTGACAACAGTGTGTGTGTCAAAGTTGTAAAGCTCAGTGTGTTGAAGAAGCACAAGAGCAGCCTTCAGGCCTGTCTCTTCCACTGCCTTACAGATTGCAGACATCCCTGCTCACTCTGCTGCTCAGCAGAGTGCTGGCAACGGAGTTCTGGGATTGAAATGGTCTTTTAGGAGAAAGAGTGAAGAGTGACAGCAATGTTTGTGTCACAGTTTAAAGCTCACTGTGTGCTAAACATGATCAGGAGGAGCTTTTTTGCAAGGCTCTTCTGCTGTTTTAGCCCAGTCTAAACATTCCTGCTCTACTCTCTCTGTTGCTGCTCAGCAGAGAGTGGGCACAGAGATGTTGGAATCAATTGGTCTTTCAGGCAAGAAAAGGAGGAGTGACAGCAATGTGTGTTTCAGAATTGTAAAGCTCACTGTGCGCTGAAGATGCCCTGCAGGAGTTTCCCTGCTGGCCCTTTGTCTGTGGGATTAGAGTCCAAGCGCTGCTCCTCCCCTGTCACAACTCCTCTCGAAACGAGAGAGCGCACCAGAAACTTTGGATTCAAATGCACTTTTAGGAGATAAAGTGAGGAGTGACAGCAATGTTTGTGTCACAGTTTAAAGCTCACTGTGTGCAAAACATGATCAAGCAGGAGATTTTTTTCAAGGCTCTTCTGCTGTTTTAGGCAGGTCTAAAAATTCCTGCTCTACTCTCTCTGTTGCTGCTCAGCAGAGAGCGGGCACAGAGATGGTGGATTCAGCTGGTCTTTCAGGCAAAAAGGGAGGAGTGACAGCAATGTGTGTTGCAGAGTTGCAAAGCTCGCTGTGCGCTGAAGATGATCAGTGGGAACTTTCTGGACTGTCTCTTCTGCTCTTTTAGCATTGGCTAAAGGTTCCTGCTCTACTCTCTCTGCTTCTGCCCAGCAGAGAAAGGGCACAGAGATTTTGGATTCAATTGGACTTTGAGGTAGGAAAGTGCGGAGCGAGAGCAATATATGTGTCACAGTTGCAAAGCTGACTGCGTGCTGAAGATGCCCTGCCGGAGCTTTCACTCCGGGCTCTTCGGCTGTGGGAGCAGAGGCCAAGAGATCGTGTTCACCTGTCACTGCTGCTGTTCAAACGAGAGAGGGCGGGAGAGACCATGGATTCAAACAGATTATTAGGAGATGAAGTGAGGAGTGACAGCAATGTGTGTTTCAGAGTTGCAAAGCTCACTGTGCGCTGAAGATGATCTGCAAGGACTTTCCCTCCCTGCCCTTCGGAACTGGGAGCGGATTCCAAGCGCTCGTGCTCACCTTCCTCTGCTGCTCTTGAAACGAGAGTGGAGACCAGAAACGCTGGATTCAAATGCACTTTTAGGAGCTACAATGAGGAGTGACAACAGTGTGTGTGTCACAGTTGTAAAGCTCAGTGTGTTGAAGAAGCACAAGAGCAGCCTTCAGGCCTGTCTCTTCCACTGCCTTACAGATTGCAGACATTCCTGCTCACTCTGCTGCTCAGCAGAGTGCTGGCAACGGAGTTCTTGGATTGAAATGGTCTTTTAGGAGAAAGAGTGAAGAGTGACAGCAACGTTTGTGTCACAGTTTAAAGCTCACTGTGTGCTAAACATGATCAGGAGGAGCTCTTTTGCAAGGCTCTTCTGCTGTTTTAGCCCAATCTAAACATTCCTTCTCTCTGTTGCTGCTCAGCAGAGAGTGGGCACAGAGATGTTGGAATCAATTGGTCTTCCAGGCAGGAAAAGGAGTTACAGCAATGTGTGTTGCAGAATTGCAAAGCTCACTGTGTGCTGAAGATGCCCTGCAGGAGTTTCCCTGCTGGCCCTTCGTCTGTGGGATTAGAGTCCAAGCGCTGCTCCTCCCCTGTCACAACTCCTCTCGAAACGTGAGAGCGCACCAGAAACTTTGGATTCAAATGCACTTTTAGGAGATAAAGTGAGGAGTGACAGCAATGTTTGTGTCACAGTTTAAAGCTCACTGTGTGCAAAACATGATCAAGCAGGAGATTTTTTGCAAGGCTCTTCTGCTGTTTTAGCCCAGGCTAAACATTCCTGCTCTACTCTCTCTGTTGCTGCTCAGCAGAGAGCGGGCACAGAGGTGTTGGAATCAATTGGTCTTTCAGGCAGGAAAAGAAGAGACAGCAATGTGTGTTGCAGAGTTGCAAAGCTCACTGTGTGCTGAAGATGATCAGTGGGAACTTTCTGGACTGTCTCTTCTGCTGTTTCAGCAGAGTCCAAACGTAAGTGCTATATTCTGCTACTGCTCACAAAGAGCAAGCACAGGAGATGTATTATTCAATTGGACTTTCAGGTAGGAAAGTGAGAGGTGACAGCAATATGTGTTTCAGAGTTGTGAATCTCAATGTGTGCTGAAGATGCCCAGCAGTAGTTTCCATGCTGGCCCTTCGGCTGTGAAATTAGAATCCAAGCGCTCGTCCTCCCCTGTCACAACTGCTCTCGAAGCGAGAGAGCGCACCAGAAACGTTGGCTTGAAATGCACTTTTAGGAGATAAAGTGAGGAGTGACAGCAATGTGTGTTTCAGAGTTGCAAAGCTCACTGTGCGCTGAAGATGATCTGCAAGGACTTTCCCTCCCTGCCCTTCGGAACTGGGAGCGGATTCCAAGCGCTCGTGCTCACCTGCCTCTGGTGCACTGGAAACGAGAGTGGAGACCAGAAACGCTGGATTCAAATGCACTTTTAGGAGCTACAATGAGGAGTGACAACAGTGTGTGTGTCAAAGTTGTAAAGCTCAGTGTGTTGAAGAAGCACAAGAGCAGCCTTCAGGCCTGTCTCTTCCACTGCCTTACAGATTGCAGACATCCCTGCTCACTCTGCTGCTCAGCAGAGTGCTGGCAACGGAGTTCTGGGATTGAAATGGTCTTTTAGGAGAAAGAGTGAAGAGTGACAGCAATGTTTGTGTCACAGTTTAAAGCTCACTGTGTGCTAAACATGATCAGGAGGAGCTTTTTTGCAAGGCTCTTCTGCTGTTTTAGCCCAGTCTAAACATTCCTGCTCTACTCTCTCTGTTGCTGCTCAGCAGAGAGTGGGCACAGAGATGTTGGAATCAATTGGTCTTTCAGGCAAGAAAAGGAGGAGTGACAGCAATGTGTGTTTCAGAATTGTAAAGCTCACTGTGCGCTGAAGATGCCCTGCAGGAGTTTCCCTGCTGGCCCTTTGTCTGTGGGATTAGAGTCCAAGCGCTGCTCCTCCCCTGTCACAACTCCTCTTGAAACGAGAGAGCGCACCAGAAACTTTGGATTCAAATGCACTTTTAGGAGATAAAGTGAGGAGTGACAGCAATGTTTGTGTCACAGTTTAAAGCTCATTGTGTGCAAAACATGATCAAGCAGGAGATTTTTTTCAAGGCTCTTCTGCTGTTTTAGGCAGGTCTAAAAATTCCTGCTCTACTCTCTCTGTTGCTGCTCAGCAGAGAGCGGGCACAGAGATGGTGGATTCAGCTGGTCTTTCAGGCAAAAAGGGAGGAGTGACAGCAATGTGTGTTGCAGAGTTGCAAAGCTCGCTGTGCGCTGAAGATGATCAGTGGGAACTTTCTGGACTGTCTCTTCTGCTCTTTTAGCATTGGCTAAAGGTTCCTGCTCTACTCTCTCTGCTTCTGCCCAGCAGAGAAAGGGCACAGAGATTTTGGATTCAATTGGACTTTGAGGTAGGAAAGTGCGGAGCGAGAGCAATATATGTGTCACAGTTGCAAAGCTGACTGCGTGCTGAAGATGCCCTGCCGGAGCTTTCACTCCGGGCTCTTCGGCTGTGGGAGCAGAGGCCAAGAGATCGTGTTCACCTGTCACTGCTGCTGTTCAAACGAGAGAGGGCGGGAGAGACCATGGATTCAAACGGATTATTAGGAGATGAAGTGAGGAGTGACAGCAATGTGTGTTTCAGAGTTGCAAAGCTCACTGTGCGCTGAAGATGATCTGCAAGGACTTTCCCTCCCTGCCCTTCGGAACTGGGAGCGGATTCCAAGCGCTCGTGCTCACCTTCCTCTGCTGCTCTTGAAACGAGAGTGGAGACCAGAAACGCTGGATTCAAATGCACTTTTAGGAGCTACAATGAGGAGTGACAACAGTGTGTGTGTCACAGTTGTAAAGCTCAGTGTGTTGAAGAAGCACAAGAGCAGCCTTCAGGCCTGTCTCTTCCACTGCCTTACAGATTGCAGACATCCCTGCTCACTCTGCTGCTCAGCAGAGTGCTGGCAACGGAGTTCTTGGATTGAAATGGTCTTTTAGGAGAAAGAGTGAAGAGTGACAGCAATGTTTGTGTCACAGTTTAAAGCTCACTGTGTGCTAAACATGATCAGGAGGAGCTTTTTTGCAAGGCTCTTCTGCTGTTTTAGCCCAATCTAAACATTCCTTCTCTCTGTTGCTGCTCAGCAGAGAGTGGGCACAGAGATGTTGGAATCAATTGGTCTTCCAGGCAGGAAAAGGAGTTACAGCAATGTGTGTTGCAGAATTGCAAAGCTCACTGTGTGCTGAAGATGCCCTGCAGGAGTTTCCCTGCTGGCCCTTCGTCTGTGGGATTAGAGTCCAAGCGCTGCTCCTCCCCTGTCACAACTCCTCTCGAAACGTGAGAGCGCACCAGAAACTTTGGATTCAAATGCACTTTTAGGAGATAAAGTGAGGAGTGACAGCAATGTTTGTGTCACAGTTTAAAGCTCACTGTGTGCAAAACATGATCAAGCAGGAGATTTTTTGCAAGGCTCTTCTGCTGTTTTAGCCCAGGCTAAACATTCCTGCTCTACTCTCTCTGTTGCTGCTCAGCAGAGAGCGGGCACAGAGGTGTTGGAATCAATTGGTCTTTCAGGCAGGAAAAGAAGAGACAGCAATGTGTGTTGCAGAGTTGCAAAGCTCACTGTGTGCTGAAGATGATCAGTGGGAACTTTCTGGACTGTCTCTTCTGCTGTTTCAGCAGAGTCCAAACGTAAGTGCTATATTCTGCTACTGCTCACAAAGAGCAAGCACAGGAGATGTATTATTCAATTGGACTTTCAGGTAGGAAAGTGAGAGGTGACAGCAATATGTGTTTCAGAGTTGTGAATCTCAATGTGTGCTGAAGATGCCCAGCAGTAGTTTCCATGCTGGCCCTTCGGCTGTGAAATTAGAATCCAAGCGCTCGTCCTCCCCTGTCACAACTGCTCTCGAAGCGAGAGAGCGCACCAGAAACGTTGGCTTGAAATGCACTTTTAGGAGATAAAGTGAGGAGTGACAGCAATGTGTGTTTCAGAGTTGCAAAGCTCACTGTGCGCTGAAGATGATCTGCAAGGACTTTCCCTCCCTGCCCTTCGGAACTGGGAGCGGATTCCAAGCGCTCGTGCTCACCTGCCTCTGCTGCACTGGAAACGAGAGTGGAGACCAGAAACGCTGGATTCAAATGCACTTTTAGGAGCTACAATGAGGAGTGACAACAGTGTGTGTGTCAAAGTTGTAAAGCTCAGTGTGTTGAAGAAGCACAAGAGCAGCCTTCAGGCCTGTCTCTTCCACTGCCTTACAGATTGCAGACATCCCTGCTCACTCTGCTGCTCAGCAGAGTGCTGGCAACGGAGTTCTGGGATTGAAATGGTCTTTTAGGAGAAAGAGTGAAGAGTGACACCAATGTTTGTGTCACAGTTTAAAGCTCACTGTGTGCTAAACATGATCAGGAGGAGCTTTTTTGCAAGGCTCTTCTGCTGTTTTAGCCCAGTCTAAACATTCCTGCTCTACTCTCTCTGTTGCTGCTCAGCAGAGAGTGGGCACAGAGATGTTGGAATCAATTGGTCTTTCAGGCAAGAAAAGGAGGAGTGACAGCAATGTGTGTTTCAGAATTGTAAAGCTCACTGTGCGCTGAAGATGCCCTGCAGGAGTTTCCCTGCTGGCCCTTTGTCTGTGGGATTAGAGTCCAAGCGCTGCTCCTCCCCTGTCACAACTCCTCTTGAAACGAGAGAGCGCACCAGAAACTTTGGATTCAAATGCACTTTTAGGAGATAAAGTGAGGAGTGACAGCAATGTTTGTGTCACAGTTTAAAGCTCACTGTGTGCAAAACATGATCAAGCAGGAGATTTTTTTCAAGGCTCTTCTGCTGTTTTAGGCAGGTCTAAAAATTCCTGCTCTACTCTCTCTGTTGCTGCTCAGCAGAGAGCGGGCACAGAGATGGTGGATTCAGCTGGTCTTTCAGGCAAAAAGGGAGGAGTGACAGCAATGTGTGTTGCAGAGTTGCAAAGCTCGCTGTGCGCTGAAGATGATCAGTGGGAACTTTCTGGACTGTCTCTTCTGCTCTTTTAGCATTGGCTAAAGGTTCCTGCTCTACTCTCTCTGCTTCTGCCCAGCAGAGAAAGGGCACAGAGATTTTGGATTCAATTGGACTTTGAGGTAGGAAAGTGCGGAGCGAGAGCAATATATGTGTCACAGTTGCAAAGCTGACTGCGTGCTGAAGATGCCCTGCCGGAGCTTTCACTCCGGGCTCTTCGGCTGTGGGAGCAGAGGCCAAGAGATCGTGTTCACCTGTCACTGCTGCTGTTCAAACGAGAGAGGGCGGGAGAGACCATGGATTCAAACGGATTATTAGGAGATGAAGTGAGGAGTGACAGCAATGTGTGTTTCAGAGTTGCAAAGCTCACTGTGCGCTGAAGATGATCTGCAAGGACTTTCCCTCCCTGCCCTTCGGAACTGGGAGCGGATTCCAAGCGCTCGTGCTCACCTTCCTCTGCTGCTCTTGAAACGAGAGTGGAGACCAGAAACGCTGGATTCAAATGCACTTTTAGGAGCTACAATGAGGAGTGACAACAGTGTGTGTGTCACAGTTGTAAAGCTCAGTGTGTTGAAGAAGCACAAGAGCAGCCTTCAGGCCTGTCTCTTCCACTGCCTTACAGATTGCAGACATTCCTGCTCACTCTGCTGCTCAGCAGAGTGCTGGCAACGGAGTTCTTGGATTGAAATGGTCTTTTAGGAGAAAGAGTGAAGAGTGACAGCAATGTTTGTGTCACAGTTTAAAGCTCACTGTGTGCTAAACATGATCAGGAGGAGCTTTTTTGCAAGGCTCTTCTGCTGTTTTAGCCCAATCTAAACATTCCTTCTCTCTGTTGCTGCTCAGCAGAGAGTGGGCACAGAGATGTTGGAATCAATTGGTCTTCCAGGCAGGAAAAGGAGTTACAGCAATGTGTGTTGCAGAATTGCAAAGCTCACTGTGTGCTGAAGATGCCCTGCAGGAGTTTCCCTGCTGGCCCTTCGTCTGTGGGATTAGAGTCCAAGCGCTGCTCCTCCCCTGTCACAACTCCTCTCGAAACGTGAGAGCGCACCAGAAACTTTGGATTCAAATGCACTTTTAGGAGATAAAGTGAGGAGTGACAGCAATGTTTGTGTCACAGTTTAAAGCTCACTGTGTGCAAAACATGATCAAGCAGGAGATTTTTTGCAAGGCTCTTCTGCTGTTTTAGCCCAGGCTAAACATTCCTGCTCTACTCTCTCTGTTGCTGCTCAGCAGAGAGCGGGCACAGAGGTGTTGGAATCAATTGGTCTTTCAGGCAGGAAAAGAAGAGACAGCAATGTGTGTTGCAGAGTTGCAAAGCTCACTGTGTGCTGAAGATGATCAGTGGGAACTTTCTGGACTGTCTCTTCTGCTGTTTCAGCAGAGTCCAAACGTAAGTGCTATATTCTGCTACTGCTCACAAAGAGCAAGCACAGGAGATGTATTATTCAATTGGACTTTCAGGTAGGAAAGTGAGAGGTGACAGCAATATGTGTTTCAGAGTTGTGAATCTCAATGTGTGCTGAAGATGCCCAGCAGTAGTTTCCATGCTGGCCCTTCGGCTGTGAAATTAGAATCCAAGCGCTCGTCCTCCCCTGTCACAACTGCTCTCGAAGCGAGAGAGCGCACCAGAAACGTTGGCTTGAAATGCACTTTTAGGAGATAAAGTGAGGAGTGACAGCAATGTGTGTTTCAGAGTTGCAAAGCTCACTGTGCGCTGAAGATGATCTGCAAGGACTTTCCCTCCCTGCCCTTCGGAACTGGGAGCGGATTCCAAGCGCTCGTGCTCACCTGCCTCTGCTGCACTGGAAACGAGAGTGGAGACCAGAAACGCTGGATTCAAATGCACTTTTAGGAGCTACAATGAGGAGTGACAACAGTGTGTGTGTCAAAGTTGTAAAGCTCAGTGTGTTGAAGAAGCACAAGAGCAGCCTTCAGGCCTGTCTCTTCCACTGCCTTACAGATTGCAGACATCCCTGCTCACTCTGCTGCTCAGCAGAGTGCTGGCAACGGAGTTCTTGGATTGAAATGGTCTTTTAGGAGAAAGAGTGAAGAGTGACAGCAATGTTTGTGTCACAGTTTAAAGCTCACTGTGTGCTAAACATGATCAGGAGGAGCTTTTTTGCAAGGCTCTTCTGCTGTTTTAGCCCAGTCTAAACATTCCTGCTCTACTCTCTCTGTTGCTGCTCAGCAGAGAGTGGGCACAGAGATGTTGGAATCAATTGGTCTTCCAGGCAGGAAAAGGAGGAGTGACAGCAATGTGTGTTGCAGAATTGCAAAGCTCACTGTGTGCTGAAGATGCCCTGCAGGAGTTTCCCTGCTGGCCCTTCATCTGTGGGATTAGAGTCCAAGCGCTGCTCCTCCCCTGTCACAACTCCTCTCGAAACGAGAGAGCGCACCAGAAACTTTGGATTCAAATGCACTTTTAGGAGATAAAGTGAGGAGTGACAGCAATGTTTGTGTCACAGTTTAAAGCTCACTGTGTGCAAAACATGATCAAGCAGGAGATTTTTTTCAAGGCTCTTCTGCTGTTTTAGGCAGGTCTAAAAATTCCTGCTCTACTCTCTCTGTTGCTGCTCAGCAGAGAGCGGGCACAGAGATGGTGGATTCAGCTGGTCTTTCAGGCAAAAAGGGAGGAGTGACAGCAATGTGTGTTGCAGAGTTGCAAAGCTCGCTGTGCGCTGAAGATGATCAGTGGGAACTTTCTGGACTGTCTCTTCTGCTCTTTTAGCATTGGCTAAAGGTTCCTGCTCTACTCTCTCTGCTTCTGCCCAGCAGAGAAAGGGCACAGAGATTTTGGATTCAATTGGACTTTGAGGTAGGAAAGTGCGGAGCGAGAGCAATATATGTGTCACAGTTGCAAAGCTGACTGCGTGCTGAAGATGCCCTGCCGGAGCTTTCACTCCGGGCTCTTCGGCTGTGGGAGCAGAGGCCAAGAGATCGTGTTCACCTGTCACTGCTGCTGTTCAAACGAGAGAGGGCGGGAGAGACCATGGATTCAAACGGATTATTAGGAGATGAAGTGAGGAGTGACAGCAATGTGTGTTTCAGAGTTGCAAAGCTCACTGTGCGCTGAAGATGATCTGCAAGGACTTTCCCTCCCTGCCCTTCGGAACTGGGAGCGGATTCCAAGCGCTCGTGCTCACCTTCCTCTGCTGCTCTTGAAACGAGAGTGGAGACCAGAAACGCTGGATTCAAATGCACTTTTAGGAGCTACAATGAGGAGTGACAACAGTGTGTGTGTCACAGTTGTAAAGCTCAGTGTGTTGAAGAAGCACAAGAGCAGCCTTCAGGCCTGTCTCTTCCACTGCCTTACAGATTGCAGACATCCCTGCTCACTCTGCTGCTCAGCAGAGTGCTGGCAACGGAGTTCTGGGATTGAAATGGTCTTTTAGGAGAAAGAGTGAAGAGTGACAGCAATGTTTGTGTCACAGTTTAAAGCTCACTGTGTGCTAAACATGATCAGGAGGAGCTTTTTTGCAAGGCTCTTCTGCTGTTTTAGCCCAGTCTAAACATTCCTGCTCTACTCTCTCTGTTGCTGCTCAGCAGAGAGTGGGCACAGAGATGTTGGAATCAATAGGTCTTCCAGGCAGGAAAAGGAGGAGTGACAGCAATGTGTGTTGCAGAATTGCAAAGCTCACTGTGTGCTGAAGATGCCCTGCAGGAGTTTCCTTGCTGGCCCTTCATCTGTGGGATTAGAGTCCAAGCGCTGCTCCTCCCCTGTCACAACTCCTCTCGAAACGAGAGAGCGCACCAGAAACTTTGGATTCAAATGCACTTTTAGGAGATAAAGTGAGGAGTGACAGCAATGTTTGTGTCACAGTTTAAAGCTCACTGTGTGCAAAACATGATCAAGCAGGAGATTTTTTTCAAGGCTCTTCTGCTGTTTTAGGCAGGTCTAAAAATTCCTGCTCTACTCTCTCTGTTGCTGCTCAGCAGAGAGCGGGCACAGAGATGGTGGATTCAGCTGGTCTTTCAGGCAAAAAGGGAGGAGTGACAGCAATGTGTGTTGCAGAGTTGCAAAGCTCGCTGTGCGCTGAAGATGATCAGTGGGAACTTTCTGGACTGTCTCTTCTGCTCTTTTAGCATTGGCTAAAGGTTCCTGCTCTACTCTCTCTGCTTCTGCCCAGCAGAGAAAGGGCACAGAGATTTTGGATTCAATTGGACTTTGAGGTAGGAAAGTGCGGAGCGAGAGCAATATATGTGTCACAGTTGCAAAGCTGACTGCGTGCTGAAGATGCCCTGCCGGAGCTTTCACTCCGGGCTCTTCGGCTGTGGGAGCAGAGGCCAAGAGATCGTGTTCACCTGTCACTGCTGCTGTTCAAACGAGAGAGGGCGGGAGAGACCATGGATTCAAACGGATTATTAGGAGATGAAGTGAGGAGTGACAGCAATGTGTGTTTCAGAGTTGCAAAGCTCACTGTGCGCTGAAGATGATCTGCAAGGACTTTCCCTCCCTGCCCTTCGGAACTGGGAGCGGATTCCAAGCGCTCGTGCTCACCTTCCTCTGCTGCTCTTGAAACGAGAGTGGAGACCAGAAACGCTGGATTCAAATGCACTTTTAGGAGCTACAATGAGGAGTGCCAACAGTGTGTGTGTCACAGTTGTAAAGCTCAGTGTGTTGAAGAAGCACAAGAGCAGCCTTCAGGCCTGTCTCTTCCACTGCCTTACAGATTGCAGACATTCCTGCTCACTCTGCTGCTCAGCAGAGTGCTGGCAACGGAGTTCTTGGATTGAAATGGTCTTTTAGGAGAAAGAGTGAAGAGTGACAGCAATGTTTGTGTCACAGTTTAAAGCTCACTGTGTGCTAAACATGATCAGGAGGAGCTTTTTTGCAAGGCTCTTCTGCTGTTTTAGCCCAATCTAAACATTCCTTCTCTCTGTTGCTGCTCAGCAGAGAGTGGGCACAGAGATGTTGGAATCAATTGGTCTTCCAGGCAGGAAAAGGAGTTACAGCAATGTGTGTTGCAGAATTGCAAAGCTCACTGTGTGCTGAAGATGCCCTGCAGGAGTTTCCCTGCTGGCCCTTCGTCTGTGGGATTAGAGTCCAAGCGCTGCTCCTCCCCTGTCACAACTCCTCTCGAAACGTGAGAGCGCACCAGAAACTTTGGATTCAAATGCACTTTTAGGAGATAAAGTGAGGAGTGACAGCAATGTTTGTGTCACAGTTTAAAGCTCACTGTGTGCAAAACATGATCAAGCAGGAGATTTTTTGCAAGGCTCTTCTGCTGTTTTAGCCCAGGCTAAACATTCCTGCTCTACTCTCTCTGTTGCTGCTCAGCAGAGAGCGGGCACAGAGGTGTTGGAATCAATTGGTCTTTCAGGCAGGAAAAGAAGAGACAGCAATGTGTGTTGCAGAGTTGCAAAGCTCACTGTGTGCTGAAGATGATCAGTGGGAACTTTCTGGACTGTCTCTTCTGCTGTTTCAGCAGAGTCCAAACGTAAGTGCTATATTCTGCTACTGCTCACAAAGAGCAAGCACAGGAGATGTATTATTCAATTGGACTTTCAGGTAGGAAAGTGAGAGGTGACAGCAATATGTGTTTCAGAGTTGTGACTCTCAATGTGTGCTGAAGATGCCCAGCAGTAGTTTCCATGCTGGCCCTTCGGCTGTGAAATTAGAATCCAAGCGCTCGTCCTCCCCTGTCACAACTGCTCTCGAAGCGAGAGAGCGCACCAGAAACGTTGGCTTGAAATGCACTTTTAGGAGATAAAGTGAGGAGTGACAGCAATGTGTGTTTCAGAGTTGCAAAGCTCACTGTGCGCTGAAGATGATCTGCAAGGACTTTCCCTCCCTGCCCTTCGGAACTGGGAGCGGATTCCAAGCGCTCGTGCTCACCTGCCTCTGCTGCACTGGAAACGAGAGTGGAGACCAGAAACGCTGGATTCAAATGCACTTTTAGGAGCTACAATGAGGAGTGACAACAGTGTGTGTGTCAAAGTTGTAAAGCTCAGTGTGTTGAAGAAGCACAAGAGCAGCCTTCAGGCCTGTCTCTTCCACTGCCTTACAGATTGCAGACATCCCTGCTCACTCTGCTGCTCAGCAGAGTGCTGGCAACGGAGTTCTGGGATTGAAATGGTCTTTTAGGAGAAAGAGTGAAGAGTGACAGCAATGTTTGTGTCACAGTTTAAAGCTCACTGTGTGCTAAACATGATCAGGAGGAGCTTTTTTGCAAGGCTCTTCTGCTGTTTTAGCCCAGTCTAAACATTCCTGCTCTACTCTCTCTGTTGCTGCTCAGCAGAGAGTGGGCACAGAGATGTTGGAATCAATTGGTCTTTCAGGCAAGAAAAGGAGGAGTGACAGCAATGTGTGTTTCAGAATTGTAAAGCTCACTGTGCGCTGAAGATGCCCTGCAGGAGTTTCCCTGCTGGCCCTTCGTCTGTGGGATTAGAGTCCAAGCGCTGCTCCTCCCCTGTCACAACTCCTCTCGAAACGAGAGAGCGCACCAGAAACTTTGGATTCAAATGCACTTTTAGGAGATAAAGTGAGGAGTGACAGCAATGTTTGTGTCACAGTTTAAAGCTCACTGTGTGCAAAACATGATCAAGCAGGAGATTTTTTTCAAGGCTCTTCTGCTGTTTTAGGCAGGTCTAAAAATTCCTGCTCTACTCTCTCTGTTGCTGCTCAGCAGAGAGCGGGCACAGAGATGGTGGATTCAGCTGGTCTTTCAGGCAAAAAGGGAGGAGTGACAGCAATGTGTGTTGCAGAGTTGCAAAGCTCGCTGTGCGCTGAAGATGATCAGTGGGAACTTTCTGGACTGTCTCTTCTGCTCTTTTAGCATTGGCTAAAGGTTCCTGCTCTACTCTCTCTGCTTCTGCCCAGCAGAGAAAGGGCACAGAGATTTTGGATTCAATTGGACTTTGAGGTAGGAAAGTGCGGAGCGAGAGCAATATATGTGTCACAGTTGCAAAGCTGACTGCGTGCTGAAGATGCCCTGCCGGAGCTTTCACTCCGGGCTCTTCGGCTGTGGGAGCAGAGGCCAAGAGATCGTGTTCACCTGTCACTGCTGCTGTTCAAACGAGAGAGGGCGGGAGAGACCATGGATTCAAACGGATTATTAGGAGATGAAGTGAGGAGTGACAGCAATGTGTGTTTCAGAGTTGCAAAGCTCACTGTGCGCTGAAGATGATCTGCAAGGACTTTCCCTCCCTGCCCTTCGGAACTGGGAGCGGATTCCAAGCGCTCGTGCTCACCTTCCTCTGCTGCTCTTGAAACGAGAGTGGAGACCAGAAACGCTGGATTCAAATGCACTTTTAGGAGCTACAATGAGGAGTGACAACAGTGTGTGTGTCACAGTTGTAAAGCTCAGTGTGTTGAAGAAGCACAAGAGCAGCCTTCAGGCCTGTCTCTTCCACTGCCTTACAGATTGCAGACATTACTGCTCACTCTGCTGCTCAGCAGAGTGCTGGCAACGGAGTTCTTGGATTGAAATGGTCTTTTAGGAGAAAGAGTGAAGAGTGACAGCAATGTTTGTGTCACAGTTTAAAGCTCACTGTGTGCTAAACATGATCAGGAGGAGCTTTTTTGCAAGGCTCTTCTGCTGTTTTAGCCCAATCTAAACATTCCTTCTCTCTGTTGCTGCTCAGCAGAGAGTGGGCACAGAGATGTTGGAATCAATTGGTCTTCCAGGCAGGAAAAGGAGTTACAGCAATGTGTGTTGCAGAATTGCAAAGCTCACTGTGTGCTGAAGATGCCCTGCAGGAGTTTCCCTGCTGGCCCTTCGTCTGTGGGATTAGAGTCCAAGCGCTGCTCCTCCCCTGTCACAACTCCTCTCGAAACGTGAGAGCGCACCAGAAACTTTGGATTCAAATGCACTTTTAGGAGATAAAGTGAGGAGTGACAGCAATGTTTGTGTCACAGTTTAAAGCTCACTGTGTGCAAAACATGATCAAGCAGGAGATTTTTTGCAAGGCTCTTCTGCTGTTTTAGCCCAGGCTAAACATTCCTGCTCTACTCTCTCTGTTGCTGCTCAGCAGAGAGCGGGCACAGAGGTGTTGGAATCAATTGGTCTTTCAGGCAGGAAAAGAAGAGACAGCAATGTGTGTTGCAGAGTTGCAAAGCTCACTGTGTGCTGAAGATGATCAGTGGGAACTTTCTGGACTGTCTCTTCTGCTGTTTCAGCAGAGTCCAAACGTAAGTGCTATATTCTGCTACTGCTCACAAAGAGCAAGCACAGGAGATGTATTATTCAATTGGACTTTCAGGTAGGAAAGTGAGAGGTGACAGCAATATGTGTTTCAGAGTTGTGAATCTCAATGTGTGCTGAAGATGCCCAGCAGTAGTTTCCATGCTGGCCCTTCGGCTGTGAAATTAGAATCCAAGCGCTCGTCCTCCCCTGTCACAACTGCTCTCGAAGCGAGAGAGCGCACCAGAAACGTTGGCTTGAAATGCACTTTTAGGAGATAAAGTGAGGAGTGACAGCAATGTGTGTTTCAGAGTTGCAAAGCTCACTGTGCGCTGAAGATGATCTGCAAGGACTTTCCCTCCCTGCCCTTCGGAACTGGGAGCGGATTCCAAGCGCTCGTGCTCACCTGCCTCTGCTGCACTGGAAACGAGAGTGGAGACCAGAAACGCTGGATTCAAATGCACTTTTAGGAGCTACAATGAGGAGTGACAACAGTGTGTGTGTCACAGTTGTAAAGCTCAGTGTGTTGAAGAAGCACAAGAGCAGCCTTCAGGCCTGTCTCTTCCACTGCCTTACAGATTGCAGACATCCCTGCTCACTCTGCTGCTCAGCAGAGTGCTGGCAACGGAGTTCTGGGATTGAAATGGTCTTTTAGGAGAAAGAGTGAAGAGTGACACCAATGTTTGTGTCACAGTTTAAAGCTCACTGTGTGCTAAACATGATCAGGAGGAGCTTTTTTGCAAGGCTCTTCTGCTGTTTTAGCCCAGTCTAAACATTCCTGCTCTACTCTCTCTGTTGCTGCTCAGCAGAGAGTGGGCACAGAGATGTTGGAATCAATTGGTCTTTCAGGCAAGAAAAGGAGGAGTGACAGCAATGTGTGTTTCAGAATTGTAAAGCTCACTGTGCGCTGAAGATGCCCTGCAGGAGTTTCCCTGCTGGCCCTTCGTCTGTGGGATTACAGTCCAAGCGCTGCTCCTCCCCTGTCACAACTCCTCTCGAAACGAGAGAGCGCACCAGAAACTTTGGATTCAAATGCACTTTTAGGAGATAAAGTGAGGAGTGACAGCAATGTTTGTGTCACAGTTTAAAGCTCACTGTGTGCAAAACATGATCAAGCAGGAGATTTTTTTCAAGGCTCTTCTGCTGTTTTAGGCAGGTCTAAAAATTCCTGCTCTACTCTCTCTGTTGCTGCTCAGCAGAGAGCGGGCACAGAGATGGTGGATTCAGCTGGTCTTTCAGGCAAAAAGGGAGGAGTGACAGCAATGTGTGTTGCAGAGTTGCAAAGCTCGCTGTGCGCTGAAGATGATCAGTGGGAACTTTCTGGACTGTCTCTTCTGCTCTTTTAGCATTGGCTAAAGGTTCCTGCTCTACTCTCTCTGCTTCTGCCCAGCAGAGAAAGGGCACAGAGATTTTGGATTCAATTGGACTTTGAGGTAGGAAAGTGCGGAGCGAGAGCAATATATGTGTCACAGTTGCAAAGCTGACTGCGTGCTGAAGATGCCCTGCCGGAGCTTTGACTCCGGGCTCTTCGGCTGTGGGAGCAGAGGCCAAGAGATCGTGTTCACCTGTCACTGCTGCTGTTCAAACGAGAGAGGGCGGGAGAGACCATGGATTCAAACGGATTATTAGGAGATGAAGTGAGGAGTGACAGCAATGTGTGTTTCAGAGTTGCAAAGCTCACTGTGCGCTGAAGATGATCTGCAAGGACTTTCCCTCCCTGCCCTTCGGAACTGGGAGCGGATTCCAAGCGCTCGTGCTCACCTTCCTCTGCTGCTCTTGAAACGAGAGTGGAGACCAGAAACGCTGGATTCAAATGCACTTTTAGGAGCTACAATGAGGAGTGCCAACAGTGTGTGTGTCACAGTTGTAAAGCTCAGTGTGTTGAAGAAGCACAAGAGCAGCCTTCAGGCCTGTCTCTTCCACTGCCTTACAGATTGCAGACATTCCTGCTCACTCTGCTGCTCAGCAGAGTGCTGGCAACGGAGTTCTTGGATTGAAATGGTCTTTTAGGAGAAAGAGTGAAGAGTGACAGCAATGTTTGTGTCACAGTTTAAAGCTCACTGTGTGCTAAACATGATCAGGAGGAGCTTTTTTGCAAGGCTCTTCTGCTGTTTTAGCCCAATCTAAACATTCCTTCTCTCTGTTGCTGCTCAGCAGAGAGTGGGCACAGAGATGTTGGAATCAATTGGTCTTCCAGGCAGGAAAAGGAGTTACAGCAATGTGTGTTGCAGAATTGCAAAGCTCACTGTGTGCTGAAGATGCCCTGCAGGAGTTTCCCTGCTGGCCCTTCGTCTGTGGGATTAGAGTCCAAGCGCTGCTCCTCCCCTGTCACAACTCCTCTCGAAACGTGAGAGCGCACCAGAAACTTTGGATTCAAATGCACTTTTAGGAGATAAAGTGAGGAGTGACAGCAATGTTTGTGTCACAGTTTAAAGCTCACTGTGTGCAAAACATGATCAAGCAGGAGTTTTTTTGCAAGGCTCTTCTGCTGTTTTAGCCCAGGCTAAACATTCCTGCTCTACTCTCTCTGTTGCTGCTCAGCAGAGAGCGGGCACAGAGGTGTTGGAATCAATTGGTCTTTCAGGCAGGAAAAGAAGAGACAGCAATGTGTGTTGCAGAGTTGCAAAGCTCACTGTGTGCTGAAGATGATCAGTGGGAACTTTCTGGACTGTCTCTTCTGCTGTTTCAGCAGAGTCCAAACGTAAGTGCTATATTCTGCTACTGCTCACAAAGAGCAAGCACAGGAGATGTATTATTCAATTGGACTTTCAGGTAGGAAAGTGAGAGGTGACAGCAATATGTGTTTCAGAGTTGTGAATCTCAATGTGTGCTGAAGATGCCCAGCAGTAGTTTCCATGCTGGCCCTTCGGCTGTGAAATTAGAATCCAAGCGCTCGTCCTCCCCTGTCACAACTGCTCTCGAAGCGAGAGAGCGCACCAGAAACGTTGGCTTGAAATGCACTTTTAGGAGATAAAGTGAGGAGTGACAGCAATGTGTGTTTCAGAGTTGCAAAGCTCACTGTGCGCTGAAGATGATCTGCAAGGACTTTCCCTCCCTGCCCTTCGGAACTGGGAGCGGATTCCAAGCTCTCGTGCTCACCTGCCTCTGCTGCACTGGAAACGAGAGTGGAGACCAGAAACGCTGGATTCAAATGCACTTTTAGGAGCTACAATGAGGAGTGACAACAGTGTGTGTGTCAAAGTTGTAAAGCTCAGTGTGTTGAAGAAGCACAAGAGCAGCCTTCAGGCCTGTCTCTTCCACTGCCTTACAGATTGCAGACATCCCTGCTCACTCTGCTGCTCAGCAGAGTGCTGGCAACGGAGTTCTGGGATTGAAATGGTCTTTTAGGAGAAAGAGTGAAGAGTGACACCAATGTTTGTGTCACAGTTTAAAGCTCACTGTGTGCTAAACATGATCAGGAGGAGCTTTTTTGCAAGGCTCTTCTGCTGTTTTAGCCCAGTCTAAACATTCCTGCTCTACTCTCTCTGTTGCTGCTCAGCAGAGAGTGGGCACAGAGATGTTGGAATCAATTGGTCTTTCAGGCAAGAAAAGGAGGAGTGACAGCAATGTGTGTTTCAGAATTGTAAAGCTCACTGTGCGCTGAAGATGCCCTGCAGGAGTTTCCCTGCTGGCCCTTCGTCTGTGGGATTAGAGTCCAAGCGCTGCTCCTCCCCTGTCACAACTCCTCTCGAAACGAGAGAGCGCACCAGAAACTTTGGATTCAAATGCACTTTTAGGAGATAAAGTGAGGAGTGACAGCAATGTTTGTGTCACAGTTTAAAGCTCACTGTGTGCAAAACATGATCAAGCAGGAGATTTTTTTCAAGGCTCTTCTGCTGTTTTAGGCAGGTCTAAAAATTCCTGCTCTACTCTCTCTGTTGCTGCTCAGCAGAGAGCGGGCACAGAGATGGTGGATTCAGCTGGTCTTTCAGGCAAAAAGGGAGGAGTGACAGCAATGTGTGTTGCAGAGTTGCAAAGCTCGCTGTGCGCTGAAGATGATCAGTGGGAACTTTCTGGACTGTCTCTTCTGCTCTTTTAGCATTGGCTAAAGGTTCCTGCTCTACTCTCTCTGCTTCTGCCCAGCAGAGAAAGGGCACAGAGATTTTGGATTCAATTGGACTTTGAGGTAGGAAAGTGCGGAGCGAGAGCAATATATGTGTCACAGTTGCAAAGCTGACTGCGTGCTGAAGATGCCCTGCCGGAGCTTTCACTCCGGGCTCTTCGGCTGTGGGAGCAGAGGCCAAGAGATCGTGTTCACCTGTCACTGCTGCTGTTCAAACGAGAGAGGGCGGGAGAGACCATGGATTCAAACGGATTATTAGGAGATGAAGTGAGGAGTGACAGCAATGTGTGTTTCAGAGTTGCAAAGCTCACTGTGCGCTGAAGATGATCTGCAAGGACTTTCCCTCCCTGCCCTTCGGAACTGGGAGCGGATTCCAAGCGCTCGTGCTCACCTTCCTCTGCTGCTCTTGAAACGAGAGTGGAGACCAGAAACGCTGGATTCAAATGCACTTTTAGGAGCTACAATGAGGAGTGACAACAGTGTGTGTGTCACAGTTGTAAAGCTCAGTGTGTTGAAGAAGCACAAGAGCAGCCTTCAGGCCTGTCTCTTCCACTGCCTTACAGATTGCAGACATTCCTGCTCACTCTGCTGCTCAGCAGAGTGCTGGCAACGGAGTTCTTGGATTGAAATGGTCTTTTAGGAGAAAGAGTGAAGAGTGACAGCAATGTTTGTGTCACAGTTTAAAGCTCACTGTGTGCTAAACATGATCAGGAGGAGCTTTTTTGCAAGGCTCTTCTGCTGTTTTAGCCCAATCTAAACATTCCTTCTCTCTGTTGCTGCTCAGCAGAGAGTGGGCACAGAGATGTTGGAATCAATTGGTCTTCCAGGCAGGAAAAGGAGTTACAGCAATGTGTGTTGCAGAATTGCAAAGCTCACTGTGTGCTGAAGATGCCCTGCAGGAGTTTCCCTGCTGGCCCTTCGTCTGTGGGATTAGAGTCCAAGCGCTGCTCCTCCCCTGTCACAACTCCTCTCGAAACGTGAGAGCGCACCAGAAACTTTGGATTCAAATGCACTTTTAGGAGATAAAGTGAGGAGTGACAGCAATGTTTGTGTCACAGTTTAAAGCTCACTGTGTGCAAAACATGATCAAGCAGGAGATTTTTTGCAAGGCTCTTCTGCTGTTTTAGCCCAGGCTAAACATTCCTGCTCTACTCTCTCTGTTGCTGCTCAGCAGAGAGCGGGCACAGAGATGGTGGATTCAGCTGGTCTTTCAGGCAGGAAAAGAAGAGACAGCAATGTGTGTTGCAGAGTTGCAAAGCTCACTGTGTGCTGAAGATGATCAGTGGGAACTTTCTGGACTGTCTCTTCTGCTGTTTCAGCAGAGTCCAAACGTAAGTGCTATATTCTGCTACTGCTCACAAAGAGCAAGCACAGGAGATGTATTATTCAATTGGACTTTCAGGTAGGAGAGGTGACAGCAATATGTGTTTCAGAGTTGTGAATCTCAATGTGTGCTGAAGATGCCCAGCAGTAGTTTCCATGCTGGCCCTTCGGCTGTGAAATTAGAATCCAAGCGCTCGTCCTCCCCTGTCACAACTGCTCTCGAAGCGAGAGAGCGCACCAGAAACGTTGGCTTGAAATGCACTTTTAGGAGATAAAGTGAGGAGTGACAGCAATGTGTGTTTCAGAGTTGCAAAGCTCACTGTGCGCTGAAGATGATCTGCAAGGACTTTCCCTCCCTGCCCTTCGGAACTGGGAGCGGATTCCAAGCGCTCGTGCTCACCTGCCTCTGCTGCACTGGAAACGAGAGTGGAGACCAGAAACGCTGGATTCAAATGCACTTTTAGGAGCTACAATGAGGAGTGACAACAGTGTGTGTGTCACAGTTGTAAAGCTCAGTGTGTTGAAGAAGCACAAGAGCAGCCTTCAGGCCTGTCTCTTCCACTGCCTTACAGATTGCAGACATCCCTGCTCACTCTGCTGCTCAGCAGAGTGCTGGCAACGGAGTTCTGGGATTGAAATGGTCTTTTAGGAGAAAGAGTGAAGAGTGACAGCAATGTTTGTGTCACAGTTTAAAGCTCACTGTGTGCTAAACATGATCAGGAGGAGCTTTTTTGCAAGGCTCTTCTGCTGTTTTAGCCCAGTCTAAACATTCCTGCTCTACTCTCTCTGTTGCTGCTCAGCAGAGAGTGGGCACAGAGATGTTGGAATCAATTGGTCTTTCAGGCAAGAAAAGGAGGAGTGACAGCAATGTGTGTTTCAGAATTGTAAAGCTCACTGTGCGCTGAAGATGCCCTGCAGGAGTTTCCCTGCTGGCCCTTCGTCTGTGGGATTAGAGTCCAAGCGCTGCTCCTCCCCTGTCACAACTCCTATCGAAACGAGAGAGCGCACCAGTAACTTTGGATTCAAATGCACTTTTAGGAGATAAAGTGAGGAGTGACAGCAATGTTTGTGTCACAGTTTAAAGCTCACTGTGTGCAAAACATGATCAAGCAGGAGATTTTTTGCAAGGCTCTTCTGCTGTTTTAGCCCAGGCTAAACATTCCTGCTCTACTCTCTCTGTTGCTGCTCAGCAGAGAGCGGGCACAGAGAGGGTGGATTCAGTGGGCATCTTCAGCACACATTGAGATTCGCAACTCTGAAACACATATTGCTGTCACCTCTCACTTTCCTACCTGAAAGTCCAATTGAATAATACATCTCCTGTGCTTACTCTTTGTGAGCAGTAGCAGAATATAGCACTTAAGTTTGGACTCTGCTGAAACAGCAGAAGAGATAGTCCAGAAAGTTCCCACTGATCATCTTCAGCACACAGTGAGCTTTGCAACTCTGCAACACACATTGCTGTCACTCCTCCCTTTCCTGCCTGAAAGACCAACTGAATCCACCATCTCTGTGCCCGCTCTCTGCTGAGCAACAACAGAGAGAGCAGAGCAGGAATGTTTAGACTGGGCTAAAACAGCAGAAGAGCCTTGCAAAAAATCTCCTGCTTGATCATGTTTTGCACTCAGTGAGCTTCAAACAGTGACACAAACATTGCTGTCACTCCTCACTTTATCTCCTAAAAGTGAATTTGAATGCAAAGTTTATGGTGCGCTCTCTCGTTTCGAGAGCAGATGTCGCAGGGGAGGACGATCTTTTGACTCTAATTTCACATACGAATTGCCAGCATGGAAACTCCTGCAGGGCATCTTCAGCACCCAGTGAGCTTCGCAACTCTGAAACACATATTGCTGTCACCTCTCACTTTCCTACCTGAAAGTCCAATTGAATAATACATCTCTTGTGCTTGCTCTTTGTGAGCAGTAGCAGAATATAGCACTTACGTTTGGACTCTGAAGAAACAGCAGAAGAGACAGTCCAGAAAGTTCCCACTGATCCTCTTCAGCGAACAGCGAGCTTTGCAACTCTGCAACACACATTGCTGTCACTTCTTTTCCTGCCTGAAAGACCAATTGATTCCAACATCTCTGTGCCCCCTCTCTGCTGAGCAGCAACAGAGAGTTGAGCAGGAATGTTTAGCCTGGGCTAAAACAGCAGAAGAGCCTTGCAAAAAATCTCCTGCTTGATCATGTTTTGCACACAGTGAGCTTTAAACTGTGACACAAACATTGCTGTCACTCCTCACTTTATCTCCTAAAAGTGCATTTGAATCCAAAGTTTCTGGTGCGCTCTCACGTTTCGAGAGGAGTTGTGACAGGGGAGGAGCAGCGCTTGGACTCTAATCCCACAGACGAAGGGCCAGCAGGGAAACTCCTGCAGGGCATCTTCAGCACACAGTGAGCTTTGCAACTCTGCAAAACACATTGCTGTAACTCCTCCTTCTCCTGCCTGGAAGACCAATTGATTCCAACATCTCTGTGCCCACTCTCTGCTGAGCAGCAACAGAGAGAAGGAATGTTTAGCCTGGGCTAAAACAGCAGAAGAGCCAAGCAAAAAAGCTCCTCCTGATCATGTTTAGCACACAGTGAGCTTTAAACTGTGACACAAACATTGCTGTCACTCTTCACTCTTTCTCCTAAAAGACCATTTCAATCCAAGAACTCCATTGCCAGCACTCTGCTGAGCAGCAGAGTGAGCAGGGATGTCTGCAATCTGTAAGGCAGTGGAAGAGACAGGCTGAAGGCTGCTCTTGTGCTTCTTCAACACACTGAGCTTTACAACTTTGACACACACACTGTTGTCACTCCTCATTGTAGCTCCTAAAAGTGCATTTGAATCCAGCGTTTCTGGTCTCCACTCTCGTTTCCAGTGCAGCAGAGGCAGGTGAGCACGAGCGCTTGGAATCCGCTCCCAGTTCCGAAGGGCAGGGAGGGAAAGTCCTTGCAGATCATCTTCAGCGCACAGTGAGCTTTGCAACTCTGAAACACACATTGCTGTCACTCCTCACTTTATCTCCTAAAAGTGCATTTCAAGCCAACGTTTCTGGTGCGCTCTCTCGCTTCGAGAGCAGTTGTGACAGGGGAGGACGAGCGCTTGGATTCTAATTTCACAGCCGAAGGGCCAGCATGGAAACTACTGCTGGGCATCTTCAGCACACATTGAGATTCGCAACTCTGAAACACATATTGCTGTCACCTCTCACTTTCCTACCTGAAAGTCCAATTGAATAATACATCTCCTGTGCTTGCTCTTTGTGAGCAGTAGCAGAATATAGCACTTACGTTTGGACTCTGCTGAAACAGCAGAAGAGACAGCCCAGAAAGTTCCCACTGATCATCTTAGCACACAGTGAGCTTTGCAACTCTGCAACACACATTGCTGTCTCTTCTTTTCCTGCCTGAAAGACCAGCTGAATCCACCATCTCTGTGCCCGCTCTCTGCTGAGCAGCAACAGAGAGAGTAGAGCAGGAATGTTTAGCCTGGGCTAAAACAGCAGAAGAGCCTTGCAAAAAATCTCCTGCTTGATCATGTTTTGCACACAGTGAGCTTTAAACTGTGACACAAACATTGCTGTCACTCCTCACTTTATCTCCTAAAAGTGCATTTGAATCCAAAGTTTCTGGTGCGCTCTCACGTTTCGAGAGGAGTTGTGACAGGGGAGGAGCAGCGCTTGGACTCTAATCCCACAGACGAAGGGCCAGCAGGGAAACTCCTGCAGGGCATCTTCAGCACACAGTGAGCTTTGCAACTCTGCAAAACACATTGCTGTAACTCCTCCTTCTCCTGCCTGGAAGACCAATTGATTCCAACATCTCTGTGCCCACTCTCTGCTGAGCAGCAACAGAGAGAAGGAATGTTTAGACTGGGCTAAAACAGCAGAAGAGCCAAGCAAAAAAGCTCCTCCTGATCATGTTTAGCACACAGTGAGCTTTAAACTGTGACACAAACATTGCTGTCACTCTTCACTCTTTCTCCTAAAAGACCATTTCAATCCAAGAACTCCATTGCCAGCACTCTGCTGAGCAGCAGAGTGAGCAGGGATGTCTGCAATCTGTAAGGCAGTGGAAGAGACAGGCTGAAGGCTGCTCTTGTGCTTCTTCAACACACTGAGCTTTACAACTTTGACACACACACTGTTGTCACTCCTCATTGTAGCTCCTAAAAGTGCATTTGAATCCAGCGTTTCTGGTCTCCACTCTCGTTTCCAGTGCAGCAGAGGCAGGTGAGCACGAGCGCTTGGAATCCGCTCCCAGTTCCGAAGGGCAGGGAGGGAAAGTCCTTGCAGATCATCTTCAGCGCACAGTGAGCTTTGCAACTCTGAAACACACATTGCTGTCACTCCTCACTTTATCTCCTAAAAGTGCATTTCAAGCCAACGTTTCTGGTGCGCTCTCTCGCTTCGAGAGCAGTTGTGACAGGGGAGGACGAGCGCTTGGATTCTAATTTCACAGCCGAAGGGCCAGCATGGAAACTACTGCTGGGCATCTTCAGCACACATTGAGATTCGCAACTCTGAAACACATATTGCTGTCACCTCTCACTTTCCTACCTGAAAGTCCAATTGAATAATACATCTCCTGTGCTTACTCTTTGTGAGCAGTAGCAGAATATAGCACTTAAGTTTGGACTCTGCTGAAACAGCAGAAGAGATAGTCCAGAAAGTTCCCACTGATCATCTTCAGCACACAGTGAGCTTTGCAACTCTGCAACACACATTGCTGTCACTCCTCCCTTTCCTGCCTGAAAGACCAACTGAATCCACCATCTCTGTGCCCGCTCTCTGCTGAGCAACAACAGAGAGAGCAGAGCAGGAATGTTTAGACTGGGCTAAAACAGCAGAAGAGCCTTGCAAAAAATCTCCTGCTTGATCATGTTTTGCACTCAGTGAGCTTCAAACAGTGACACAAACATTGCTGTCACTCCTCACTTTATCTCCTAAAAGTGAATTTGAATGCAAAGTTTATGGTGCGCTCTCTCGTTTCGAGAGCAGATGTCGCAGGGGAGGACGATCTTTTGACTCTAATTTCACATACGAATTGCCAGCATGGAAACTCCTGCAGGGCATCTTCAGCACCCAGTGAGCTTCGCAACTCTGAAACACATATTGCTGTCACCTCTCACTTTCCTACCTGAAAGTCCAATTGAATAATACATCTCTTGTGCTTGCTCTTTGTGAGCAGTAGCAGAATATAGCACTTACGTTTGGACTCTGAAGAAACAGCAGAAGAGACAGTCCAGAAAGTTCCCACTGATCCTCTTCAGCGAACAGCGAGCTTTGCAACTCTGCAACACACATTGCTGTCACTTCTTTTCCTGCCTGAAAGACCAATTGATTCCAACATCTCTGTGCCCCCTCTCTGCTGAGCAGCAACAGAGAGTTGAGCAGGAATGTTTAGCCTGGGCTAAAACAGCAGAAGAGCCTTGCAAAAAATCTCCTGCTTGATCATGTTTTGCACACAGTGAGCTTTAAACTGTGACACAAACATTGCTGTCACTCCTCACTTTATCTCCTAAAAGTGCATTTGAATCCAAAGTTTCTGGTACGCACTCTCGTTTGGAGAGGAGTTGTGACAGGGAGGAGCAGCGCTTGGACTCTAATCCCACAGATGAAGGGCCAGCAGGGAAACTCCTGCAGGGCATCTTCAGCACACAGTGAGCTTTGCAACTCTGCAAAACACATTGCTGTCACTCCTCCTTTTCCTGCCTGGAAGACCTATTGATTCCAACATCTCTGTGCCCACTCTCTGCTGAGCAGCAACAGAGAGAGTAGAGCAGGAATGTTTAGCCTGGGCTAAAACAGCAGAAGAGCCTTGCAAAAAATCTCCTGCTTGATCATGTTTTGCACACAGTGAGCTTTAAACTGTGACACAAACATTGATGTCACTCCTCACTTTATCTCCTAAAAGTGCATTTGAATCCAAAGTTTCTGGTGCGCCCTCACGTTTCGAGAGGAGTTGTGACAGGGGAGGAGCAGCGCTTGGACTCTAATCCCACAGACGAAGGGCCAGCAGGGAAACTCCTGCAGGGCATCTTCAGCACACAGTGAGCTTTGCAATTCTGCAACACACATTGCTGTAACTCCTCCTTCTCCTGCCTGGAAGACCAATTGATTCCAACATCTCTGTGCCCACTCTCTGCTGAGCAGCAACAGAGAGCAGGAATGTTTAGACTGGGCTAAAACAGCAGAAGAGCCTTGCAAAAAAGCTCCTCCTGATCATGTTTAGCACACAGTGAGCTTTAAACTGTGACACAAACATTGCTGTCACTCTTCACTCTTTCTCCTAAAAGACCATTTCAATCCAAGAACTCCGTTGCCAGCACTCTGCTGAGCAGCAGAGTGAGCAGGAATGTCTGCAATCTGTAAGGCAGTGGAAGAGACAGGCCTGAAGGCTGCTCTTGTGCTTCTTCAACACACTGAGCTTTACAACTTTGACACACACACTGTTGTCACTCCTCATTGTAGCTCCTAAAAGTGCATTTGAATCCAGCGTTTCTGGTCTCCACTCTCGTTTCCAGTGCAGCAGAGGAAGGTGAGCACGAGCGCTTGGAATCCGCTCCCAGTTCCGAAGGGCAGGGAGGGAAAGTCCTTGCAGATCATCTTCAGCGCACAGTGAGCTTTGCAACTCTGAAACACACATTGCTGTCACTCCTCACTTTATCTCCTAAAAGTGCATTTCAAGCCAACGTTTCTGGTGCGCTCTCTCGCTTCGAGAGCAGTTGTGACAGGGGAGGACGAGCGCTTGGATTCTAATTTCACAGCCGAAGGGCCAGCATGGAAACTACTGCTGGGCATCTTCAGCACACATTGAGATTCGCAACTCTGAAACACATATTGCTGTCACCTCTCACTTTCCTACCTGAAAGTCCAATTGAATAATACATCTCCTGTGCTTGCTCTTTGTGAGCAGTAGCAGAATATAGCACTTACGTTTGGACTCTGCTGAAACAGCAGAAGAGACAGCCCAGAAAGTTCCCACTGATCATCTTAGCACACAGTGAGCTTTGCAACTCTGCAACACACATTGCTGTCTCTTCTTTTCCTGCCTGAAAGACCAGCTGAATCCACCATCTCTGTGCCCGCTCTCTGCTGAGCAGCAACAGAGAGAGTAGAGCAGGAATGTTTAGCCTGGGCTAAAACAGCAGAAGAGCCTTGCAAAAAATCTCCTGCTTGATCATGTTTTGCACACAGTGAGCTTTAAACTGTGACACAAACATTGCTGTCACTCCTCACTTTATCTCCTAAAAGTGCATTTGAATCCAAAGTTTCTGGTGCGCTCTCACGTTTCGAGAGGAGTTGTGACAGGGGAGGAGCAGCGCTTGGACTCTAATCCCACAGACGAAGGGCCAGCAGGGAAACTCCTGCAGGGCATCTTCAGCACACAGTGAGCTTTGCAACTCTGCAAAACACATTGCTGTAACTCCTCCTTCTCCTGCCTGGAAGACCAATTGATTCCAACATCTCTGTGCCCACTCTCTGCTGAGCAGCAACAGAGAGAAGGAATGTTTAGACTGGGCTAAAACAGCAGAAGAGCCAAGCAAAAAAGCTCCTCCTGATCATGTTTAGCACACAGTGAGCTTTAAACTGTGACACAAACATTGCTGTCACTCTTCACTCTTTCTCCTAAAAGACCATTTCAATCCAAGAACTCCATTGCCAGCACTCTGCTGAGCAGCAGAGTGAGCAGGGATGTCTGCAATCTGTAAGGCAGTGGAAGAGACAGGCTGAAGGCTGCTCTTGTGCTTCTTCAACACACTGAGCTTTACAACTTTGACACACACACTGTTGTCACTCCTCATTGTAGCTCCTAAAAGTGCATTTGAATCCAGCGTTTCTGGTCTCCACTCTCGTTTCCAGTGCAGCAGAGGCAGGTGAGCACGAGCGCTTGGAATCCGCTCCCAGTTCCGAAGGGCAGGGAGGGAAAGTCCTTGCAGATCATCTTCAGCGCACAGTGAGCTTTGCAACTCTGAAACACACATTGCTGTCACTCCTCACTTTATCTCCTAAAAGTGCATTTCAAGCCAACGTTTCTGGTGCGCTCTCTCGCTTCGAGAGCAGTTGTGACAGGGGAGGACGAGCGCTTGGATTCTAATTTCACAGCCGAAGGGCCAGCATGGAAACTACTGCTGGGCATCTTCAGCACACATTGAGATTCGCAACTCTGAAACACATATTGCTGTCACCTCTCACTTTCCTACCTGAAAGTCCAATTGAATAATACATCTCCTGTGCTTACTCTTTGTGAGCAGTAGCAGAATATAGCACTTAAGTTTGGACTCTGCTGAAACAGCAGAAGAGATAGTCCAGAAAGTTCCCACTGATCATCTTCAGCACACAGTGAGCTTTGCAACTCTGCAACACACATTGCTGTCACTCCTCCCTTTCCTGCCTGAAAGACCAACTGAATCCACCATCTCTGTGCCCGCTCTCTGCTGAGCAACAACAGAGAGAGCAGAGCAGGAATGTTTAGACTGGGCTAAAACAGCAGAAGAGCCTTGCAAAAAATCTCCTGCTTGATCATGTTTTGCACTCAGTGAGCTTCAAACAGTGACACAAACATTGCTGTCACTCCTCACTTTATCTCCTAAAAGTGAATTTGAATGCAAAGTTTATGGTGCGCTCTCTCGTTTCGAGAGCAGATGTCGCAGGGGAGGACGATCTTTTGACTCTAATTTCACATACGAATTGCCAGCATGGAAACTCCTGCAGGGCATCTTCAGCACCCAGTGAGCTTCGCAACTCTGAAACACATATTGCTGTCACCTCTCACTTTCCTACCTGAAAGTCCAATTGAATAATACATCTCTTGTGCTTGCTCTTTGTGAGCAGTAGCAGAATATAGCACTTACGTTTGGACTCTGAAGAAACAGCAGAAGAGACAGTCCAGAAAGTTCCCACTGATCCTCTTCAGCGAACAGCGAGCTTTGCAACTCTGCAACACACATTGCTGTCACTTCTTTTCCTGCCTGAAAGACCAATTGATTCCAACATCTCTGTGCCCCCTCTCTGCTGAGCAGCAACAGAGAGTTGAGCAGGAATGTTTAGACTGGGCTAAAACAGCAGAAGAGCCTTGCAAAAAATCTCCTGCTTGATCATGTTTTGCACACAGTGAGCTTTAAACTGTGACACAAACATTGCTGTCACTCCTCACTTTATCTCCTAAAAGTGCATTTGAATCCAAAGTTTCTGGTACGCACTCTCGTTTGGAGAGGAGTTGTGACAGGGGAGGAGCAGCGCTTGGACTCTAATCCCACAGATGAAGGGCCAGCAGGGAAACTCCTGCAGGGCATCTTCAGCACACAGTGAGCTTTGCAACTCTGCAAAACACATTGCTGTCACTCCTCCTTTTCCTGCCTGGAAGACCTATTGATTCCAACATCTCTGTGCCCACTCTCTGCTGAGCAGCAACAGAGAGAGTAGAGCAGGAATGTTTAGCCTGGGCTAAAACAGCAGAAGAGCCTTGCAAAAAATCTCCTGCTTGATCATGTTTTGCACACAGTGAGCTTTAAACTGTGACACAAACATTGATGTCACTCCTCACTTTATCTCCTAAAAGTGCATTTGAATCCAAAGTTTCTGGTGCGCCCTCACGTTTCGAGAGGAGTTGTGACAGGGGAGGAGCAGCGCTTGGACTCTAATCCCACAGACGAAGGGCCAGCAGGGAAACTCCTGCAGGGCATCTTCAGCACACAGTGAGCTTTGCAATTCTGCAACACACATTGCTGTAACTCCTTTTCCTGCCTGGAAGACCAATTGATTCCAACATCTCTGTGCCCACTCTCTGCTGAGCAGCAACAGAGAGCAGGAATGTTTAGACTGGGCTAAAACAGCAGAAGAGCCTTGCAAAAAAGCTCCTCCTGATCATGTTTAGCACACAGTGAGCTTTAAACTGTGACACAAACATTGCTGTCACTCTTCACTCTTTCTCCTAAAAGACCATTTCAATCCAAGAACTCCGTTGCCAGCACTCTGCTGAGCAGCAGAGTGAGCAGGAATGTCTGCAATCTGTAAGGCAGTGGAAGAGACAGGCCTGAAGGCTGCTCTTGTGCTTCTTCAACACACTGAGCTTTACAACTGTGACACACACACTGTTGTCACTCCTCATTGTAGCTCCTAAAAGTGCATTTGAATCCAGCGTTTCTGGTCTCCACTCTCGTTTCAAGAGCAGCAGAGGAAGGTGAGCACGAGCGCTTGGAATCCGCTCCCAGTTCCGAAGGGCAGGGAGGGAAAGTCCTTGCAGATCATCTTCAGCGCACAGTGAGCTTTGCAACTCTGAAACACACATTGCTGTCACTCCTCACTTCATCTCCTAATAATCCGTTTGAATCCATGGTCTCTCCCGCCCTCTCTCGTTTGAACAGCAGCAGTGACAGGTGAACACGATCTCTTGGCCTCTGCTCCCACAGCCGAAGAGCCCGGAGTGAAAGCTCCGGCAGGGCATCTTCAGCACGCAGTCAGCTTTGCAACTGTGACACATATATTGCTCTCGCTCCGCACTTTCCTACCTCAAAGTCCAATTGAATCCAAAATCTCTGTGCCCTTTCTCTGCTGGGCAGAAGCAGAGAGAGTAGAGCAGGAACCTTTAGCCAATGCTAAAAGAGCAGAAGAGACAGTCCAGAAAGTTCCCACTGATCATCTTCAGCGCACAGCGAGCTTTGCAACTCTGCAACACACATTGCTGTCACTCCTCCCTTTTTGCCTGAAAGACCAGCTGAATCCACCATCTCTGTGCCCGCTCTCTGCTGAGCAGCAACAGAGAGAGTAGAGCAGGAATTTTTAGACCTGCCTAAAACAGCAGAAGAGCCTTGAAAAAAATCTCCTGCTTGATCATGTTTTGCACACAGTGAGCTTTAAACTGTGACACAAACATTGCTGTCACTCCTCACTTTATCTCCTAAAAGTGCATTTGAATCCAAAGTTTCTGGTGCGCTCTCTCGTTTCGAGAGGAGTTGTGACAGGGGAGGAGCAGCGCTTGGACTCTAATCCCACAGACGAAGGGCCAGCAGGGAAACTCCTGCAGGGCATCTTCAGCGCACAGTGAGCTTTACAATTCTGAAACACACATTGCTGTCACTCCTCCTTTTCTTGCCTGAAAGACCAATTGATTCCAACATCTCTGTGCCCACTCTCTGCTGAGCAGCAACAGAGAGAGTAGAGCAGGAATGTTTAGACTGGGCTAAAACAGCAGAAGAGCCTTGCAAAAAAACTCCTCCTGATCATGTTTAGCACACAGTGAGCTTTAAACTGTGACACAAACATTGCTGTCACTCCTCACTTTATCTCCTAAAAGTGAATTTGAATGCAAAGTTTATGGTGCACTCTCTCGTTTCGAGAGCAGATGTCGCAGGGGAGGACGAGCTTTTGGACTCTAATTTCACAGACGAATTGCCAGCATGGAAACTCCTGCAGGGCATCTTCAGCACCCAGTGAGCTTCGCAACTCTGAAACACATATTGCTGTCACCTCTCACTTTCCTACCTGAAAGTCCAATTGAATAATACATCTCCTGTGCTTGCTCTTTGTGAGCAGTAGCAGAATATAGCACTTACGTTTGGACTCTGAAGAAACAGCAGAAGAGACAGTCCAGAAAGTTCCCACTGATCATCTTCAGAGAACAGCGAGCTTTGCAACTCTGCAACACACATTGCTGTCACTTCTTTTCCTGCCTGAAAGACCAATTGATTCCAACACCTCTGTGCCCACTCTCTGCTGAGCAGCAACAGAGAGTTGAGCAGGAATGTTTAGCCTGGGCTAAAACAGCAGAAGAGCCTTGCAAAAAATCTCCTGCTTGATCATGTTTTGCACACAGTGAGCTTTAAACTGTGACACAAACATTGCTGTCACTCCTCACTTTATCTCCTAAAAGTGCATTTGAATCCAAAGTTTCTGGTACGCACTCTCGTTTGGAGAGGAGTTGTGACAGGGGAGGAGCAGCGCTTGGACTCTAATCCCACAGATGAAGGGCCAGCAGGGAAACTCCTGCAGGGCATCTTCAGCACACAGTGAGCTTTGCAACTCTGCAAAACACATTGCTGTCACTCCTCCTTTTCCTGCCTGGAAGACCTATTGATTCCAACATCTCTGTGCCCACTCTCTGCTGAGCAGCAACAGAGAGAGTAGAGCAGGAATGTTTAGACTGGGCTAAAACAGCAGAAGAGCCTTGCAAAAAAGCTCCTCCTGATCATGTTTAGCACACAGTGAGCTTTAAACTGTGACACAAACATTGCTGTCACTCTTCACTCTTTCTCCTAAAAGACCATTTCAATCCAAGAACTCCGTTGTCAGCACTCTGCTGATCAGCAGAGTGAGCAGGGATGTCTGCAATCTGTAAGGCAGTGGAAGAGACAGGCCTGAAGGCTGCTCTTGTGCTTCTTCAACACACTGAGCTTTACAACTGTGACACACACACTGTTGTCACTCCTCATTGTAGCTCCTAAAAGTGCATTTGAATCCAGCGTTTCTGGTCTCCACTCTCGTTTCCAGTGCAGCAGAGGCAGGTGAGCACGAGCGCTTGGAATCCGCTCCCAGTTCCGAAGGGCAGGGAGGGAAAGTCCTTGCAGATCATCTTCAGCGCACAGTGAGCTTTGCAACTCTGAAACACACATTGCTGTCACTCCTCACTTTATCTCCTAAAAGTGCATTTCAAGCCAACGTTTCTGGTGCGCTCTCTCGCTTCGAGAGCAGTTGTGACAGGGGAGGACGAGCGCTTGGATTCTAATTTCACAGCCGAAGGGCCAGCATGGAAACTACTGCTGGGCATCTTCAGCACACATTGAGATTCACAACTCTGAAACACATATTGCTGTCACCTCTCACTTTCCTACCTGAAAGTCCAATTGAATCCTACATCTCCTGTGCTTGCTCTTTGTGAGCAGTAGCAGAATATAGCACTTACGTTTGGACTCTGCTGAAACAGCAGAAGAGACAGTCCAGAAAGTTCCCACTGATCATCTTCAGCACACAGTGAGCTTTGCAACTCTGCAACACACATTGCTGTCTCTTCTTTTCCTGCCTGAAAGACCAATTGATTCCAACACCTCTATGCCCGCTCTCTGCTGAGCAGCAACAGAGAGAATAGAGCAGGAATTTTTAGCCTGGGCTAAAACAGCAGAAGAGCCTTGCAAAAAATCTCCTGCTTGATCATGTTTTGCACACAGTGAGCTTTAAACTGTGACACAAACATTGCTGTCACTCCTCACTTTATCTCCTAAAAGTGCATTTGAATCCAAAGTTTCTGGTGCGCTCTCACGTTTCGAGAGGAGTTGTGACAGGGGAGGAGCAGCGCTTGGACTCTAATCCCACAGACGAAGGGCCAGCAGGGAAACTCCTGCAGGGCATCTTCAGCACACAGTGAGCTTTGCAATTCTGCAACACACATTGCTGTAACTCCTTTTCCTGCCTGGAAGACCAATTGATTCCAACATCTCTGTGCCCACTCTCTGCTGAGCAGCAACAGAGAGAGTAGAGCAGGAATGTTTAGACTGGGCTAAAACAGCAGAAGAGCCTTGCAAAAAAGCTCCTCCTGATCATGTTTAGCACACAGTGAGCTTTAAACTGTGACACAAACATTGCTGTCACTCTTCACTCTTTCTCCTAAAAGACCATTTCAATCCAAGAACTCCGTTGCCAGCACTCTGCTGAGCAGCAGAGTGAGCAGGAATGTCTGCAATCTGTAAGGCAGTGGAAGAGACAGGCCTGAAGGCTGCTCTTGTGCTTCTTCAACACACTGAGCTTTACAACTGTGACACACACACTGTTGTCACTCCTCATTGTAGCTCCTAAAAGTGCATTTGAATCCAGCGTTTCTGGTCTCCACTCTCGTTTCAAGAGCAGCAGAGGAAGGTGAGCACGAGCGCTTGGAATCCGCTCCCAGTTCCGAAGGGCAGGGAGGGAAAGTCCTTGCAGATCATCTTCAGCGCACAGTGAGCTTTGCAACTCTGAAACACACATTGCTGTCACTCCTCACTTCATCTCCTAATAATCCGTTTGAATCCATGGTCTCTCCCGCCCTCTCTCGTTTGAACAGCAGCAGTGACAGGTGAACACGATCTCTTGGCCTCTGCTCCCACAGCCGAAGAGCCCGGAGTGAAAGCTCCGGCAGGGCATCTTCAGCACGCAGTCAGCTTTGCAACTGTGACACATATATTGCTCTCGCTCCGCACTTTCCTACCTCAAAGTCCAATTGAATCCAAAATCTCTGTGCCCTTTCTCTGCTGGGCAGAAGCAGAGAGAGTAGAGCAGGAACCTTTAGCCAATGCTAAAAGAGCAGAAGAGACAGTCCAGAAAGTTCCCACTGATCATCTTCAGCGCACAGCGAGCTTTGCAACTCTGCAACACACATTGCTGTCACTCCTCCCTTTTTGCCTGAAAGACCAGCTGAATCGACCATCTCTGTGCCCGCTCTCTGCTGAGCAGCAACAGAGAGAGTAGAGCAGGAATTTTTAGACCTGCCTAAAACAGCAGAAGAGCCTTGCAAAAAATCTCCTGCTTGATCATGTTTTGCACACAGTGAGCTTTAAACTGTGACACAAACATTGCTGTCACTCCTCACTTTATCTCCTAAAAGTGCATTTGAATCCAAAGTTTCTGGTGCGCTCTCTCGTTTCGAGAGGAGTTGTGACAGGGGAGGAGCAGCGCTTGGACTCTAATCCCACAGACGAAGGGCCAGCAGGGAAACTCCTGCAGGGCATCTTCAGCGCACAGTGAGCTTTACAATTCTGAAACACACATTGCTGTCACTCCTCCTTTTCTTGCCTGAAAGACCAATTGATTCCAACATCTCTGTGCCCACTCTCTGCTGAGCAGCAACAGAGAGAGTAGAGCAGGAATGTTTAGACTGGGCTAAAACAGCAGAAGAGCCTTGCAAAAAAGCTCCTCCTGATCATGTTTAGCACACAGTGAGCTTTAAACTGTGACACAAACATTGCTGTCACTCTTCACTCTTTCTCCTAAAAGACCATTTCAATCCAAGAACTCCGTTGTCAGCACTCTGCTGATCAGCGGAGTGAGCAGGGATGTCTGCAATCTGTAAGGCAGTGGAAGAGACAGGCCTGAAGGCTGCTCTTGTGCTTCTTCAACACACTGAGCTTTACAACTGTGACACACACACTGTTGTCACTCCTCATTGTAGCTCCTAAAAGTGCATTTGAATCCAGCGTTTCTGGTCTCCACTCTCGTTTCAAGAGCAGCAGAGGAAGGTGAGCACGAGCGCTTGGAATCCGCTCCCAGTTCCGAAGGGCAGGGAGGGAAAGTCCTTGCAGATCATCTTCAGCGCACAGTGAGCTTTGCAACTCTGAAACACACATTGCTGTCACTCCTCACTTTATCTCCTAAAAGTGCATTTCAAGCCAACGTTTCTGGTGCGCTCTCTCGCTTCGAGAGCAGTTGTGACAGGGGAGGACGAGCGCTTGGATTCTAATTTCACAGCCGAAGGGCCAGCATGGAAACTACTGCTGGGCATCTTCAGCACACATTGAGATTCACAACTCTGAAACACATATTGCTGTCACCTCTCACTTTCCTACCTGAAAGTCCAATTGAATCCTACATCTCCTGTGCTTGCTCTTTGTGAGCAGTAGCAGAATATAGCACTTACGTTTGGACTCTGCTGAAACAGCAGAAGAGACAGTCCAGAAAGTTCCCACTGATCATCTTCAGCACACAGTGAGCTTTGCAACTCTGCAACACACATTGCTGTCTCTTCTTTTCCTGCCTGAAAGACCAATTGATTCCAACACCTCTATGCCCGCTCTCTGCTGAGCAGCAACAGAGAGAATAGAGCAGGAATTTTTAGCCTGGGCTAAAACAGCAGAAGAGCCTTGCAAAAAATCTCCTGCTTGATCATGTTTTGCACACAGTGAGCTTTAAACTGTGACACAAACATTGCTGTCACTCCTCACTTTATCTCCTAAAAGTGCATTTGAATCCAAAGTTTCTGGTGCGCTCTCACGTTTCGAGAGGAGTTGTGACAGGGGAGGAGCAGCGCTTGGACTCTAATCCCACAGACGAAGGGCCAGCAGGGAAACTCCTGCAGGGCATCTTCAGCACACAGTGAGCTTTGCAATTCTGCAACACACATTGCTGTAACTCCTTTTCCTGCCTGGAAGACCAATTGATTCCAACATCTCTGTGCCCACTCTCTGCTGAGCAGCAACAGAGAGAGTAGAGCAGGAATGTTTAGACTGGGCTAAAACAGCAGAAGAGCCTTGCAAAAAAGCTCCTCCTGATCATGTTTAGCACACAGTGAGCTTTAAACTGTGACACAAACATTGCTGTCACTCTTCACTCTTTCTCCTAAAAGACCATTTCAATCCAAGAACTCCGTTGCCAGCACTCTGCTGAGCAGCAGAGTGAGCAGGAATGTCTGCAATCTGTAAGGCAGTGGAAGAGACAGGCCTGAAGGCTGCTCTTGTGCTTCTTCAACACACTGAGCTTTACAACTGTGACACACACACTGTTGTCACTCCTCATTGTAGCTCCTAAAAGTGCATTTGAATCCAGCGTTTCTGGTCTGCACTCTCGTTTCAAGAGCAGCAGAGGAAGGTGAGCACGAGCGCTTGGAATCCGCTCCCAGTTCCGAAGGGCAGGGAGGGAAAGTCCTTGCAGATCATCTTCAGCGCACAGTGAGCTTTGCAACTCTGAAACACACATTGCTGTCACTCCTCACTTCATCTCCTAATAATCCGTTTGAATCCATGGTCTCTCCCGCCCTCTCTCGTTTGAACAGCAGCAGTGACAGGTGAACACGATCTCTTGGCCTCTGCTCCCACAGCCGAAGAGCCCGGAGTGAAAGCTCCGGCAGGGCATCTTCAGCACGCAGTCAGCTTTGCAACTGTGACACATATATTGCTCTCGCTCCGCACTTTCCTACCTCAAAGTCCAATTGAATCCAAAATCTCTGTGCCCTTTCTCTGCTGGGCAGAAGCAGAGAGAGTAGAGCAGGAACCTTTAGCCAATGCTAAAAGAGCAGAAGAGACAGTCCAGAAAGTTCCCACTGATCATCTTCAGCGCACAGCGAGCTTTGCAACTCTGCAACACACATTGCTGTCACTCCTCCCTTTTTGCCTGAAAGACCAGCTGAATCCACCATCTCTGTGCCCGCTCTCTGCTGAGCAGCAACAGAGAGAGTAGAGCAGGAATTTTTAGACCTGCCTAAAACAGCAGAAGAGCCTTGCAAAAAATCTCCTGCTTGATCATGTTTTGCACACAGTGAGCTTTAAACTGTGACACAAACATTGCTGTCACTCCTCACTTTATCTCCTAAAAGTGCATTTGAATCCAAAGTTTCTGGTGCGCTCTCTCGTTTCGAGAGGAGTTGTGACAGGGGAGGAGCAGCGCTTGGACTCTAATCCCACAGACGAAGGGCCAGCAGGGAAAATCCTGCAGGGCATCTTCAGCGCACAGTGAGCTTTACAATTCTGAAACACACATTGCTGTCACTCCTCCTTTTCTTGCCTGAAAGACCAATTGATTCCAACATCTCTGTGCCCACTCTCTGCTGAGCAGCAACAGAGAGAGTAGAGCAGGAATGTTTAGACTGGGCTAAAACAGCAGAAGAGCCTTGCAAAAAAGCTCCTCCTGATCATGTTTAGCACACAGTGAGCTTTAAACTGTGACACAAACATTGCTGTCACTCTTCACTCTTTCTCCTAAAAGACCATTTCAATCCCAGAACTCCTTTGCCAGCACTCTGCTGAGCAGCAGAGTGAGCAGGGATGTCTGCAATCTGTATTGCAGTGGAAGAGACAGGCCTGAAGGCTGCTCTTGTGCTTCTTCAACACACTGAGCTTTACAACTTTGACACACACACTGTTGTCACTCCTCATTGTAGCTCCTAAAAGTGCATTTGAATCCAGCGTTTCTGGTCTCCACTCTCGTTTCCAGTGCACCAGAGGCAGGTGAGCACGAGCGCTTGGAATCCGCTCCCAGTTCCGAAGGGCAGGGAGGGAAAGTCCTTGCAGATCATCTTCAGCGCACAGTGAGCTTTGCAACTCTGAAACACACATTGCTGTCACTCCTCAGTTTATCTCCTAAAAGTGCATTTCAAGCCAACGTTTCTGGTGCGCTCTCTCGCTTCGAGAGCAGTTGTGACAGGGGAGGACGAGCGCTTGGATTCTAATTTCACAGCCGAAGGGCCAGCATGGAAACTACTGCTGGGCATCTTCAGCACACATTGAGATTCACAACTCTGAAACACATATTGCTGTCACCTCTCACTTTCCTACCTGAAAGTCCAATTGAATAATACATCTCCTGTGCTTGCTCTTTGTGAGCAGTAGCAGAATATAGCACTTACGTTTGGACTCTGCTGAAACAGCAGAAGAGACAGTCCAGAAAGTTCCCACTGATCATCTTCAGCACACAGTGAGCTTTGCAACTCTGCAACACACATTGCTGTCTCTTCTTTTCCTGCCTGAAAGACCAATTGATTCCAACACCTCTGTGCCCGCTCTCTGCTGAGCAGCAACAGAGAGAGTAGAGCAGGAATTTTTAGCCTGGGCTAAAACAGCAGAAGAGCCTTGCAAAAAATCTCCTGCTTGATCATGTTTTGCACACAGTGAGCTTTAAACTGTGACACAAACATTGCTGTCACTCCTCACTTTATCTCCTAAAAGTGCATTTGAATCCAAAGTTTCTGGTGCGCTCTCACGTTTCGAGAGGAGTTGTGACAGGGGAGGAGCAGCGCTTGGACTCTAATCCCACAGACGAAGGGCCAGCAGGGAAACTCCTGCAGGGCATCTTCAGCACACAGTGAGCTTTGCAATTCTGCAACACACATTGCTGTAACTCCTTTTCCTGCCTGGAAGACCAATTGATTCCAACATCTCTGTGCCCACTCTCTGCTGAGCAGCAACAGAGAGAAGGAATGTTTAGATTGGGCTAAAACAGCAGAAGAGCCTTGCAAAAAAGCTCCTCCTGATCATGTTTAGCACACAGTGAGCTTTAAACTGTGACACAAACATTGCTGTCACTCTTCACTCTTTCTCCTAAAAGACCATTTCAATCCAAGAACTCCGTTGCCAGCACTCTGCTGAGCAGCAGAGTGAGCAGGAATGTCTGCAATCTGTAAGGCAGTGGAAGAGACAGGCCAGAAGGCTGCTCTTGTGCTTCTTCAACACACTGAGCTTTACAACTGTGACACACACACTGTTGTCACTCCTCATTGTAGCTCCTAAAAGTGCATTTGAATCCAGCGTTTCTGGTCTCCACTCTCGTTTCAAGAGCAGCAGAGGAAGGTGAGCACAAGCGCTTGGAATCCGCTCCCAGTTCCGAAGGGCAGGGAGGGAAAGTCCTTGCAGATCATCTTCAGCGCACAGTGAGCTTTGCAACTCTGAAACACACATTGCTGTCACTCCTCACTTCATCTCCTAATAATCCGTTTGAATCCATGGTCTCTCCCGCCCTCTCTCGTTTGAACAGCAGCAGTGACGGGTGAACACGATCTCTTGGCCTCTGCTCCCACAGCCGAAGAGCCCGGAGTGAAAGCTCCGGCAGGGCATCTTCAGCACGCAGTCAGCTTTGCAACTGTGACACATATATTGCTCTCGCTCCGCACTTTCCTACCTCAAAGTCCAATTGAATCCAAAATCTCTGTGCCCTTTCTCTGCTGGGCAGAAGCAGAGAGAGTAGAGCAGGAACTTTTAGCCAATGCTAAAAGAGCAGAAGAGACAGTCCAGAAAGTTCCCACTGATCATCTTCAGCGCACAGCGAGCTTTGCAACTCTGCAACACACATTGCTGTCACTCCTCCCTTTTTGCCTGAAAGACCAGCTGAATCCACCATCTCTGTGCCCGCTCTCTGCTGAGCAGCAACAGAGAGAGTAGAGCAGGAATTTTTAGACCTGCCTAAAACAGCAGAAGAGCCTTGCAAAAAATCTCCTGCTTGATCATGTTTTGCACACAGTGAGCTTTAAACTGTGACACAAACATTGCTGTCACTCCTCACTTTATCTCCTAAAAGTGCATTTCAAGCCAACGTTTCTGGTGCGCTCTCTCGCTTCGAGAGCAGTTGTGACAGGGGAGGACGAGCGCTTGGATTCTAATTTCACAGCCGAAGGGCCAGCATGGAAACTACTGCTGGGCATCTTCAGCACACATTGAGATTCACAACTCTGAAACACATATTGCTGTCACCTCTCACTTTCCTACCTGAAAGTCCAATTGAATAATACATCTCCTGTGCTTGCTCTTTGTGAGCAGTAGCAGAATATAGCACTTACGTTTGGACTCTGCTGAAACAGCAGAAGAGACAGTCCAGAAAGTTCCCACTGATCATCTTCAGCACACAGTGAGCTTTGCAACTCTGCAACACACATTGCTGTCTCTTCTTTTCCTGCCTGAAAGACCAATTGATTCCAACACCTCTGTGCCCGCTCTCTGCTGAGCAGCAACAGAGAGAGTAGAGCAGGAATGTTTAGCCTGGGCTAAAACAGCAGAAGAGCCTTGCAAAAAATCTCCTGCTTGATCATGTTTTGCACACAGTGAGCTTTAAACTGTGACACAAGCATTGCTGTCACTCCTCACTTTATCTCCTAAAAGTGCATTTGAATCCAAAGTTTCTGGTGAGCTCTCACGTTTCGAGAGGAGTTGTGACAGGGGAGGAGCAGCGCTTGGACTCTAATCCCACAGACGAAGGGCCAGCAGGGAAACTCCTGCAGGGCATCTTCAGCACACAGTGAGCTTTGCAATTCTGCAACACACATTGCTGTAACTCCTTTTCCTGCCTGGAAGACCAATTGATTCCAACATCTCTGTGCCCACTCTCTGCTGAGCAGCAACAGAGAGAGTAGAGCAGGAATGTTTAGACTGGGCTAAAACAGCAGAAGAGCCTTGCAAAAAAGCTCCTCCTGATCATGTTTAGCACACAGTGAGCTTTAAACTGTGACACAAACATTGCTGTCACTCTTCACTCTTTCTCCTAAAAGACCATTTCAATCCAAGAACTCCGTTGCCAGCACTCTGCTGAGCAGCAGAGTGAGCAGGAATGTCTGCAATCTGTAAGGCAGTGGAAGAGACAGGCCTGAAGGCTGCTCTTGTGCTTCTTCAACACACTGAGCTTTACAACTGTGACACACACACTGTTGTCACTCCTCATTGTAGCTCCTAAAAGTGCATTTGAATCCAGCGTTTCTGGTCTCCACTCTCGTTTCAAGAGCAGCAGAGGAAGGTGAGCACGAGCGCTTGGAATCCGCTCCCAGTTCCGAAGGGCAGGGAGGGAAAGTCCTTGCAGATCATCTTCAGCGCACAGTGAGCTTTGCAACTCTGAAACACACATTGCTGTCACTCCTCACTTCATCTCCTAATAATCCGTTTGAATCCATTGTCTCTCCCGCCCTCTCTCGTTTGAACAGCAGCAGTGACAGGTGAACACGATCTCTTGGCCTCTGCTCCCACAGCAGAAGAGCCCGGAGTGAAAGCTCCGGCAGGGCTTCTTCAGCACGCAGTCAGCTTTGCAACTGTGACACATATATTGCTCTCGCTCCGCACTTTCCTACCTCAAAGTCCAATTGAATCCAAAATCTCTGTGCCCTTTCTCTGCTGGGCAGAAGCAGAGAGAGTAGAGCAGGAACCTTTAGCCAATGCTAAAAGAGCAGAAGAGACAGTCTAGAAAGTTCCCACTGATCATTTTCAGCGCACAGCGAGCTTTGCAACTCTGCAACACACATTGCTGTCACTCCTCCCTTTTTGCCTGAAAGACCAGCTGAATCCACCATCTCTGTGCCCGCTCTCTGCTGAGCAGCAACAGAGAGAGTAGAGCAGGAATTTTTAGACCTGCCTAAAACAGCAGAAGAGCCTTGAAAAAAATCTCCTGCTTGATCATGTTTTGCACACAGTGAGCTTTAAACTGTGACACAAACATTGCTGTCACTCCTCACTTTATCTCCTAAAAGTGCATTTGAATCCAAAGTTTCTGGTGCGCTCTCTCGTTTCGAGAGGAGTTGTGACAGGGGAGGAGCAGCGCTTGGACTCTAATCCCACAGACGAAGGGCCAGCAGGGAAACTCCTGCAGGGCATCTTCAGCGCACAGTGAGCTTTACAATTCTGAAACACACATTGCTGTCACTCCTCCTTTTCTTGCCTGAAAGACCAATTGATTCCAACATCTCTGTGCCCACTCTCTGCTGAGCAGCAACAGAGAGAGTAGAGCAGGAATGTTTAGACTGGGCTAAAACAGCAGAAGAGCCTTGCAAAAAAGCTCCTCCTGATCATGTTTAGCACACAGTGAGCTTTAAACTGTGACACAAACATTGCTGTCACTCTTCACTCTTTCTCCTAAAAGACCATTTCAATCCCAGAACTCCGTTGCCATCACTCTGCTGAGCAGCAGAGTGAGCAGGGATGTCTGCAATCTGTAAGGCAGTGGAAGAGACAGGCCTGAAGGCTGCTCTTGTGCTTCTTCAACACACTGAGCTTTACAACTTTGACACACACACTGTTGTCACTCCTCATTGTAGCTCCTAAAAGTGCATTTGAATCCAGCGTTTCTGGTCTCCACTCTCGTTTCCAGTGCACCAGAGGCAGGTGAGCACGAGCGCTTGGAATACGCTCCCAGTTCCGAAGGGCAGGGAGGGAAAGTCCTTGCAGATCATCTTCAGAGCACAGTGAGCTTTGCAACACTGAAACACACATTGCTGTCACTCCTCACAAAAAATCTCACAAAATCTCCTGCTTGATCATGTTTTGCACACAGTGAGCTTTAAACTGTGACACAAACATTGCTGTCACTCCTCACTTTATCTCCTAAAAGTGCATTTCAAGCCAACGTTTCTGGTGCGCTCTCTCGCTTCGAGAGCAGTTGTGACAGGGGAGGACGAGCGCTTGGATTCTAATTTCACAGCCGAAGGGCCAGCATGGAAACTACTGCTGGGCATCTTCAGCACACATTGAGATTCACAACTCTGAAACACATATTGCTGTCACCTCTCACTTTCCTACCTGAAAGTCCAATTGAATAATACATCTCCTGTGCTTGCTCTTTGTGAGCAGTAGCAGAATATAGCACTTACGTTTGGACTCTGCTGAAACAGCAGAAGAGACAGTCCAGAAAGTTCCCACTGATCATCTTCAGCACACAGTGAGCTTTGCAACTCTGCAACACACATTGCTGTCTCTTCTTTTCCTGCCTGAAAGACCAATTGATTCCAACACCTCTGTGCCCGCTCTCTGCTGAGCAGCAACAGAGAGAGTAGAGCAGGAATTTTTAGCCTGGGCTAAAACAGCAGAAGAGCCTTGCAAAAAATCTCCTGCTTGATCATGTTTTGCACACAGTGAGCTTTAAACTGTGACACAAACATTGCTGTCACTCCTCACTTTATCTCCTAAAAGTGCATTTGAATCCAAAGTTTCTGGTGCGCTCTCACGTTTCGAGAGGAGTTGTGACAGGGGAGGAGCAGCGCTTGGACTCTAATCCCACAGACGAAGGGCCAGCAGGGAAACTCCTGCAGGGCATCTTCAGCACACAGTGAGCTTTGCAATTCTGCAACACACATTGCTGTAACTCCTTTTCCTGCCTGGAAGACCAATTGATTCCAACATCTCTGTGCCCACTCTCTGCTGAGCAGCAACAGAGAGAGTAGAGCAGGAATGTTTAGACTGGGCTAAAACAGCAGAAGAGCCTTGCAAAAAAGCTCCTCCTGATCATGTTTAGCACACAGTGAGCTTTAAACTGTGACACAAACATTGCTGTCACTCTTCACTCTTTCTCCTAAAAGACCATTTCAATCCCAGAACTCCGTTGCCAGCACTCTGCTGAGCAGAAGAGTGAGCAGGAATGTCTGCAATCTCTAAGGCAGTGGAAGAGACAGGCCTGAAGGCTGCTCTTGTGCTTCTTCAACACACTGAGCTTTACAACTGTGACACACACACTGTTGTCACTCCTCATTGTAGCTCCTAAAAGTGCATTTGAATCCAGCGTTTCTGGTCTCCACTCTCGTTTCAAGAGCAGCAGAGGAAGGTGAGCACGAGCGCTTGGAATCCGCTCCCAGTTCCGAAGGGCAGGGAGGGAAAGTCCTTGCAGATCATCTTCAGCGCACAGTGAGCTTTGCAACTCTGAAACACACATTGCTGTCACTCCTCACTTTATCTCCTAAAAGTGCATTTCAAGCCAACGCTTCTGGTGCGCTCTCTCGCTTCGAGAGCAGTTGTGACAGGGGAGGACGAGCGCTTGGATTCTAATTTCACAGCCGAAGGGCCAGCATGGAAACTACTGCTGGGCATCTTCAGCACACATTGAGATTCACAACTCTGAAACACATATTGCTGTCACCTCTCACTTTCCTACCTGAAAGTCCAATTGAATAATACATCTCCTGTGCTTGCTCTTTGTGAGCAGTAGCAGAATATAGCACTTACGTTTGGACTCTGCTGAAACAGCAGAAGAGACAGTCCAGAAAGTTCCCACTGATCATCTTCAGCACACAGTGAGCTTTGCAACTCTGCAACACACATTGCTGTCTCTTCTTTTCCTGCCTGAAAGACCAGCTGAATCCACCATCTCTGTGCCCGCTCTCTGCTGAGCAGCAACAGAGAGAGTAGAGCAGGAATGTTTAGCCTGGGCTAAAACAGCAGAAGAGCCTTGCAAAAAATCTCCTGCTTGATCATGTTTTGCACACAGTGAGCTTTAAACTGTGACACAAACATTGCTGTCACTCCTCACTTTATCTCCTAAAAGTGCATTTGAATCCAAAGTTTCTGGTGCGCTCTCACGTTTCGAGAGGAGTTGTGACAGGGGAGGAGCAGCGCTTGGACTCTAATCCCACAGACGAAGGGCCAGCAGGGAAACTCCTGCAGGGCATCTTCAGCACACAGTGAGCTTTGCAATTCTGCAACACACATTGCTGTAACTCCTTTTCCTGCCTGGAAGACCAATTGATTCCAACATCTCTGTGCCCACTCTCTGCTGAGCAGCAACAGAGAGAAGGAATGTTTAGATTGGGCTAAAACAGCAGAAGAGCCTTGCAAAAAAGCTCCTCCTGATCATGTTTAGCACACAGTGAGCTTTAAACTGTGACACAAACATTGCTGTCACTCTTCACTCTTTCTCCTAAAAGACCATTTCAATCCAAGAACTCCGTTGCCAGCACTCTGCTGAGCAGCAGAGTGAGCAGGAATGTCTGCAATCTGTAAGGCAGTGGAAGAGACAGGCCTGAAGGCTGCTCTTGTGCTTCTTCAACACACTGAGCTTTACAACTGTGACACACACACTGTTGTCACTCCTCATTGTAGCTCCTAAAAGTGCATTTGAATCCAGCGTTTCTGGTCTCCACTCTCGTTTCAAGAGCAGCAGAGGAAGGTGAGCACGAGCGCTTGGAATCCGCTCCCAGTTCCGAAGGGCAGGGAGGGAAAGTCCTTGCAGATCATCTTCAGCGCACAGTGAGCTTTGCAACTCTGAAACACACATTGCTGTCACTCCTCACTTCATCTCCTAATAATCCGTTTGAATCCATGGTCTCTCCCGCCCTCTCTCGTTTGAACAGCAGCAGTGACAGGTGAACACGATCTCTTGGCCTCTGCTCCCACAGCCGAAGAGCCCGGAGTGAAAGCTCCGGCAGGGCATCTTCAGCACGCAGTCAGCTTTGCAACTGTGACACATATATTGCTCTCGCTCTGCACTTTCCTACCTCAAAGTCCAATTGAATCCAAAATCTCTGTGCCCTTTCTCTGCTGGGCAGAAGCAGAGAGAGTAGAGCAGGAACCTTTAGCCAATGCTAAAAGAGCAGAAGAGACAGTCCAGAAAGTTCCCACTGATCATCTTCAGCGCACAGCGAGCTTTGCAACTCTGCAACACACATTGCTGTCACTCCTCCCTTTTTGCCTGAAAGACCAGCTGAATCCACCATCTCTGTGCCCGCTCTCTGCTGAGCAGCAACAGAGAGAGTAGAGCAGGAATTTTTAGACCTGCCTAAAACAGCAGAAGAGCCTTGAAAAAAATCTCCTGCTTGATCATGTTTTGCACACAGTGAGCTTTAAACTGTGACACAAACATTGCTGTCACTCCTCACTTTATCTCCTAAAAGTGCATTTGAATCCAAAGTTTCTGGTGCGCTCTCACGTTTCGAGAGGAGTTGTGACAGGGGAGGAGCAGCGCTTGGACTCTAATCCCACAGACGAAGGGCCAGCAGGGAAACTCCTGCAGGGCATCTTCAGCGCACAGTGAGCTTTACAATTCTGAAACACACATTGCTGTCACTCCTCCTTTTCTTGCCTGAAAGACCAATTGATTCCAACATCTCTGTGCCCACTCTCTGCTGAGCAGCAACAGAGAGAGTAGAGCAGGAATGTTTAGACTGGGCTAAAACAGCAGAAGAGCCTTGCAAAAAAGCTCCTCCTGATCATGTTTAGCACACAGTGAGCTTTAAACTGTGACACAAACATTGCTGTCACTCTTCACTCTTTCTCCTAAAAGACCATTTCAATCCCAGAACTCCGTTGCCATCACTCTGCTGAGCAGCAGAGTGAGCAGGGATGTCTGCAATCTGTAAGGCAGTGGAAGAGACAGGCCTGAAGGCTGCTCTTGTGCTTCTTCAACACACTGAGCTTTACAACTTTGACACACACACTGTTGTCACTCCTCATTGTAGCTCCTAAAAGTGCATTTGAATCCAGCGTTTCTGGTCTCCACTCTCGTTTCCAGTGCACCAGAGGCAGGTGAGCACGAGCGCTTGGAATCCGCTCCCAGTTCCGAAGGGCAGGGAGGGAAAGTCCTTGCAGATCATCTTCAGCGCACAGTGAGCTTTGCAACTCTGAAACACACATTGCTGTCACTCCTCACTTTATCTCCTAAAAGTGCATTTCAAGCCAACGTTTCTGGTGCGCTCTCTCGCTTCGAGAGCAGTTGTGACAGGGGAGGACGAGCGCTTGGATTCTAATTTCACAGCCGAAGGGCCAGCATGGAAACTACTGCTGGGCATCTTCAGCACACATTGAGATTCACAACTCTGAAACACATATTGCTGTCACCTCTCACTTTCCTACCTGAAAGTCCAATTGAATAATACATCTCCTGTGCTTGCTCTTTGTGAGCAGTAGCAGAATATAGCACTTACGTTTGGACTCTGCTGAAACAGCAGAAGAGACAGTCCAGAAAGTTCCCACTGATCATCTTCAGCACACAGTGAGCTTTGCAACTCTGCAACACACATTGCTGTCTCTTCTTTTCCTGCCTGAAAGACCAATTGATTCCAACACCTCTGTGCCCGCTCTCTGCTGAGCAGCAACAGAGAGAGTAGAGCAGGAATTTTTAGCCTGGGCTAAAACAGCAGAAGAGCCTTGCAAAAAATCTCCTGCTTGATCATGTTTTGCACACAGTGAGCTTTAAACTGTGACACAAACATTGCTGTCACTCCTCACTTTATCTCCTAAAAGTGCATTTGAATCCAAAGTTTCTGGTGCGCTCTCTCGTTTCGAGAGGAGTTGTGACAGGGGAGGAGCAGCGCTTGGACTCTAATCCCACAGACGAAGGGCCAGCAGGGAAACTCCTGCAGGGCATCTTCAGCACACAGTGAGCTTTGCAATTCTGCAACACACATTGCTGTAACTCCTTTTCCTGCCTGGAAGACCAATTGATTCCAACATCTCTGTGCCCACTCTCTGCTGAGCAGCAACAGAGAGAAGGAATGTTTAGATTGGGCTAAAACAGCAGAAGAGCCTTGCAAAAAAGCTCCTCCTGATCATGTTTAGCACACAGTGAGCTTTAAACTGTGACACAAACATTGCTGTCACTCTTCACTCTTTCTCCTAAAAGACCATTTCAATCCAAGAACTCCGTTGCCAGCACTCTGCTGAGCAGCAGAGTGAGCAGGAATGTCTGCAATCTGTAAGGCAGTGGAAGAGACAGGCCTGAAGGCTGCTCTTGTGCTTCTTCAACACACTGAGCTTTACAACTGTGACACACACACTGTTGTCACTCCTCATTGTAGCTCCTAAAAGTGCATTTGAATCCAGCGTTTCTGGTCTCCACTCTCGTTTCAAGAGCAGCAGAGGAAGGTGAGCACGAGCGCTTGGAATCCGCTCCCAGTTCCGAAGGGCAGGGAGGGAAAGTCCTTGCAGATCATCTTCAGCGCACAGTGAGCTTTGCAACTCTGAAACACACATTGCTGTCACTCCTCACTTCATCTCCTAATAATCCGTTTGAATCCATGGTCTCTCCCGCCCTCTCTCGTTTGAACAGCAGCAGTGACAGGTGAACACGATCTCTTGGCCTCTGCTCCCACAGCTGAAGAGCCCGGAGTGAAAGCTCCGGCAGGGCATCTTCAGCACGCAGTCAGCTTTGCAACTGTGACACATATATTGCTCTCGCTCCGCACTTTCCTACCTCAAAGTCCAATTGAATCCAAAATCTCTGTGCCCTTTCTCTGCTGGGCAGAAGCAGAGAGAGTAGAGCAGGAACTTTTAGCCAATGCTAAAAGAGCAGAAGAGACAGTCCAGAAAGTTCCCACTGATCATCTTCAGCGCACAGCGAGCTTTGCAACTCTGCAACACACATTGCTGTCACTCCTCCCTTTTTGCCTGAAAGACCAGCTGAATCCACCATCTCTGTGCCCGCTCTCTGCTGAGCAGCAACAGAGAGAGTAGAGCAGGAATTTTTAGACCTGCCTAAAACAGCAGAAGAGCCTTGAAAAAAATCTCCTGTTTGATCATGTTTTGCACACAGTGAGCTTTAAACTGTGACACAAACATTGCTGTCACTCCTCACTTTATCTCCTAAAAGTGCATTTCAAGCCAACGTTTCTGGTGCGCTCTCTCGCTTCGAGAGCAGTTGTGACAGGGGAGGACGAGCGCTTGGATTCTAATTTCACAGCCGAAGGGCCAGCATGGAAACTACTGCTGGGCATCTTCAGCACACATTGAGATTCACAACTCTGAAACACATATTGCTGTCACCTCTCACTTTCCTACCTGAAAGTCCAATTGAATAATACATCTCCTGTGCTTGCTCTTTGTGAGCAGTAGCAGAATATAGCACTTACGTTTGGACTCTGCTGAAACAGCAGAAGAGACAGTCCAGAAAGTTCCCACTGATCATCTTCAGCACACAGTGAGCTTTGCAACTCTGCAACACACATTGCTGTCTCTTCTTTTCCTGCCTGAAAGACCAATTGATTCCAACACCTCTGTGCCCGCTCTCTGCTGAGCAGCAACAGAGAGAGTAGAGCAGGAATGTTTAGCCTGGGCTAAAACAGCAGAAGAGCCTTGCAAAAAATCTCCTGCTTGATCATGTTTTGCACACAGTGAGCTTTAAACTGTGACACAAACATTGCTGTCACTCCTCACTTTATCTCCTAAAAGTGCATTTGAATCCAAAGTTTCTGGTGCGCTCTCACGTTTCGAGAGGAGTTGTGACAGGGGAGGAGCAGCGCTTGGACTCTAATCCCACAGACGAAGGGCCAGCAGGGAAACTCCTGCAGGGCATCTTCAGCACACAGTGAGCTTTGCAATTCTGCAACACACATTGCTGTAACTCCTTTTCCTGCCTGGAAGACCAATTGATTCCAACATCTCTGTGCCCACTCTCTGCTGAGCAGCAACAGAGAGAAGGAATGTTTAGATTGGGCTAAAACAGCAGAAGAGCCTTGCAAAAAAGCTCCTCCTGATCATGTTTAGCACACAGTGAGCTTTAAACTGTGACACAAACATTGCTGTCACTCTTCACTCTTTCTCCTAAAAGACCATTTCAATCCAAGAACTCCGTTGCCAGCACTCTGCTGAGCAGCAGAGTGAGCAGGAATGTCTGCAATCTGTAAGGCAGTGGAAGAGACAGGCCTGAAGGCTGCTCTTGTGCTTCTTCAACACACTGAGCTTTACAACTGTGACACACACACTGTTGTCACTCCTCATTGTAGCTCCTAAAAGTGCATTTGAATCCAGCGTTTCTGGTCTCCACTCTCGTTTCAAGAGCAGCAGAGGAAGGTGAGCACGAGCGCTTGGAATCCGCTCCCAGTTCCGAAGGGCAGGGAGGGAAAGTCCTTGCAGATCATCTTCAGCGCACAGTGAGCTTTGCAACTCTGAAACACACATTGCTGTCACTCCTCACTTCATCTCCTAATAATCCGTTTGAATCCATGGTCTCTCCCGCCCTCTCTCGTTTGAACAGCAGCAGTGACAGGTGAACACGATCTCTTGGCCTCTGCTCCCACAGCCGAAGAGCCCGGAGTGAAAGCTCCGGCAGGGCATCTTCAGCACGCAGTCAGCTTTGCAACTGTGACACATATATTGCTCTCGCTCCGCACTTTCCTACCTCAAAGTCCAATTGAATCCAAAATCTCTGTGCCCTTTCTCTGCTGGGCAGAAGCAGAGAGAGTAGAGCAGGAACCTTTAGCCAATGCTAAAAGAGCAGAAGAGACAGTCCAGAAAGTTCCCACTGATCATCTTCAGCGCACAGCGAGCTTTGCAACTCTGCAACACACATTGCTGTCACTCCTCCCTTTTTGCCTGAAAGACCAGCTGAATCCACCATCTCTGTGCCCGCTCTCTGCTGAGCAGCAACAGAGAGAGTAGAGCAGGAATTTTTAGACCTGCCTAAAACAGCAGAAGAGCCTTGAAAAAAATCTCCTGCTTGATCATGTTTTGCACACAGTGAGCTTTAAACTGTGACACAAACATTGCTGTCACTCCTCACTTTATCTCCTAAAAGTGCATTTGAATCCAAAGTTTCTGGTGCGCTCTCTCGTTTGGAGAGGACTTGTGACAGGGGAGGAGCAGCGCTTGGACTCTAATCCCACAGACGAAGGGCCAGCAGGGAAACTCCTGCAGGGCATCTTCAGCACACAGTGAGCTTTACAATTCTGCAACACACATTGCTGTCACTCCTCCTTTTCTTGCCTGAAAGTCCAATTGATTCCAACATCACTGTGCCCACTCTCTGCTGAGCAGCAACAGAGAGAGTAGAGCAGGAATGTTTAGACTGGGCTAAAACAGCAGAAGAGCCTTGCAAAAAAGCTCCTCCTGATCATGTTTAGCACACAGTGAGCTTTAAACTGTGACACAAACATTGCTGTCACTCTTCACTCTTTCTCCTAAAAGACCATTTCAATCCCAGAACTCCGTTGCCAGCACTCTGCTGATCAGCAGAGTGAGCAGGAATGTCTGCAATCTGTAAGGCAGTGGAAGAGACAGGCCTGAAGGCTGCTCTTGTGCTTCTTCAACACACTGAGCTTTACAACTGTGACACACACACTGTTGTCACTCCTCATTGTAGCTCCTAAAAGTGCATTTGAATCCAGCGTTTCTGGTCTCCACTCTCGTTTCCAGTGCACCAGAGGCAGGTGAGCACGAGCGCTTGGAATCCGCTCCCAGTTCCGAAGGGCAGGGAGGGAAAGTCCTTGCAGATCATCTTCAGCGCACAGTGAGCTTTGCAACTCTGAAACACACATTGCTGTCACTCCTCACTTTATCTCCTAAAAGTGCATTTCAAGCCAACGTTTCTGGTGCGCTCTCTCGCTTCGAGAGCAGTTGTGACAGGGGAGGACGAGCGCTTGGATTCTAATTTCACAGCCGAAGGGCCAGCATGGAAACTACTGCTGGGCATCTTCAGCACACATTGAGATTCACAACTCTGAAACACATATTGCTGTCACCTCTCACTTTCCTACCTGAAAGTCCAATTGAATAATACATCTCCTGTGCTTGCTCTTTGTGAGCAGTAGCAGAATATAGCACTTACGTTTGGACTCTGCTGAAACAGCAGAAGAGACAGTCCAGAAAGTTCCCACTGATCATCTTCAGCACACAGTGAGCTTTGCAACTCTACAACACACATTGCTGTCTCTTCTTTTCCTGCCTGAAAGACCAGCTGAATCCACCATCTCTGTGCCCGCTCTCTGCTGAGCAGCAACAGAGAGAGTAGAGCAGGAATGTTCAGCCTGGGCTAAAACAGCAGAAGAGCCTTGCAAAAAATCTCCTGCTTGATCATGTTTTGCACACAGTGAGCTTTAAACTGTGACACAAACATTGCTGTCACTCCTCACTTTATCTCCTAAAAGTGCATTTGAATCCAAAGTTTCTGGTGCGCTCTCTCGTTTCGAGAGGAGTTGTGACAGGGGAGGAGCAGCGCTTGGACTCTAATCCCACAGACGAAGGGCCAGCAGGGAAAATCCTGCAGGGCATCTTCAGCGCACAGTGAGCTTTACAATTCTGAAACACACATTGCTGTCACTCCTCCTTTTCTTGCCTGAAAGACCAATTGATTCCAACATCTCTGTGCCCACTCTCTGCTGAGCAGCAACAGAGAGAGTAGAGCAGGAATGTTTAGACTGGGCTAAAACAGCAGAAGAGCCTTGCAAAAAAGCTCCTCCTGATCATGTTTAGCACACAGTGAGCTTTAAACTGTGACACAAACATTGCTGTCACTCTTCACTCTTTCTCCTAAAAGACCATTTCAATCCCAGAACTCCGTTGCCAGCACTCTGCTGAGCAGCAGAGTGAGCAGGGATGTCTGCAATCTGTAAGGCAGTGGAAGAGACAGGCCTGAAGGCTGCTCTTGTGCTTCTTCAACACACTGAGCTTTACAACTGTGACACACACACTGTTGTCACTCCTCATTGTAGCTCCTAAAAGTGCATTTGAATCCAGCGTTTCTGGTCTCCACTCTCGTTTCAAGAGCAGCAGAGGAAGGTGAGCACGAGCGCTTGGAATCCGCTCCCAGTTCCGAAGGGCAGGGAGGGAAAGTCCTTGCAGATCATCTTCAGCGCACAGTGAGCTTTGCAACTCTGAAACACACATTGCTGTCACTCCTCACTTTATCTCCTAAAAGTGCATTTCAAGCCAACGTTTCTGGTGCGCTCTCTCGCTTCGAGAGCAGTTGTGACAGGGGAGGACGAGCGCTTGGATTCTAATTTCACAGCCGAAGGGCCAGCATGGAAACTACTGCTGGGCATCTTCAGCACACATTGAGATTCACAACTCTGAAACACATATTGCTGTCACCTCTCACTTTCCTACCTGAAAGTCCAATTGAATAATACATCTCCTGTGCTTGCTCTTTGTGAGCAGTAGCAGAATATAGCACTTACGTTTGGACTCTGCTGAAACAGCAGAAGAGACAGTCCAGAAAGTTCCCACTGATCATCTTCAGCACACAGTGAGCTTTGCAACTCTGCAACACACATTGCTGTCTCTTCTTTTCCTGCCTGAAAGACCAATTGATTCCAACACCTCTGTGCCCGCTCTCTGCTGAGCAGCAACAGAGAGAGTAGAGCAGGAATGTTTAGCCTGGGCTAAAACAGCAGAAGAGCCTTGCAAAAAATCTCCTGCTTGATCATGTTTTGCACACAGTGAGCTTTAAACTGTGACACAAACATTGCTGTCACTCCTCACTTTATCTCCTAAAAGTGCATTTGAATCCAAAGTTTCTGGTGCGCTCTCACGTTTCGAGAGGAGTTGTGACAGGGGAGGAGCAGCGCTTGGACTCTAATCCCACAGACGAAGGGCCAGCAGGGAAACTCCTGCAGGGCATCTTCAGCGCACAGTGAGCTTTACAATTCTGAAACACACATTGCTGTCACTCCTCCTTTTCTTGCCTGAAAGACCAATTGATTCCAACATCTCTGTGCCCACTCTCTGCTGAGCAGCAACAGAGAGAGTAGAGCAGGAATGTTTAGACTGGGCTAAAACAGCAGAAGAGCCTTGCAAAAAAGCTCCTCCTGATCATGTTTAGCACACAGTGAGCTTTAAACTGTGACACAAACATTGCTGTCACTCTTCACTCTTTCTCCTAAAAGACCATTTCAATCCCAGAACTCCGTTGCCATCACTCTGCTGAGCAGCAGAGTGAGCAGGGATGTCTGCAATCTGTAAGGCAGTGGAAGAGACAGGCCTGAAGGCTGCTCTTGTGCTTCTTCAACACACTGAGCTTTACAACTTTGACACACACACTGTTGTCACTCCTCATTGTAGCTCCTAAAAGTGCATTTGAATCCAGCGTTTCTGGTCTCCAGTCTCGTTTCCAGTGCAGCAGAGGCAGGTGAGCACGAGCGCTTGGAATCCGCTCCCAGTTCCGAAGGGCAGGGAGGGAAAGTCCTTGCAGATCATCTTCAGCGCACAGTGAGCTTTGCAACTCTGAAACACACATTGCTGTCACTCCTCACTTTATCTCCTAAAAGTGCATTTCAAGCCAACGTTTCTGGTGCGCTCTCTCGCTTCGAGAGCAGTTGTGACAGGGGAGGACGAGCGCTTGGATTCTAATTTCACAGCCGAAGGGCCAGCATGGAAACTACTGCTGGGCATCTTCAGCACACATTGAGATTCACAACTCTGAAACACATATTGCTGTCACCTCTCACTTTCCTACCTGAAAGTCCAATTGAATAATACATCTCCTGTGCTTGCTCTTTGTGAGCAGTAGCAGAATATAGCACTTACGTTTGGACTCTGCTGAAACAGCAGAAGAGACAGTCCAGAAAGTTCCCACTGATCATCTTCAGCACACAGTGAGCTTTGCAACTCTGCAACACACATTGCTGTCTCTTCTTTTCCTGCCTGAAAGACCAATTGATTCCAACACCTCTGTGCCCGCTCTCTGCTGAGCAGCAACAGAGAGAGTAGAGCAGGAATTTTTAGCCTGGGCTAAAACAGCAGAAGAGCCTTGCAAAAAATCTCCTGCTTGATCATGTTTTGCACACAGTGAGCTTTAAACTGTGACACAAACATTGCTGTCACTCCTCACTTTATCTCCTAAAAGTGCATTTGAATCCAAAGTTTCTGGTGCGCTCTCTCGTTTCGAGAGGAGTTGTGACAGGGGAGGAGCAGCGCTTGGACTCTAATCCCACAGACGAAGGGCCAGCAGGGAAACTCCTGCAGGGCATCTTCAGCACACAGTGAGCTTTGCAATTCTGCAACACACATTGCTGTAACTCCTTTTCCTGCCTGGAAGACCAATTGATTCCAACATCTCTGTGCCCACTCTCTGCTGAGCAGCAACAGAGAGAAGGAATGTTTAGATTGGGCTAAAACAGCAGAAGAGCCTTGCAAAAAAGCTCCTCCTGATCATGTTTAGCACACAGTGAGCTTTAAACTGTGACACAAACATTGCTGTCACTCTTCACTCTTTCTCCTAAAAGACCATTTCAATCCAAGAACTCCGTTGCCAGCACTCTGCTGAGCAGCAGAGTGAGCAGGAATGTCTGCAATCTGTAAGGCAGTGGAAGAGACAGGCCTGAAGGCTGCTCTTGTGCTTCTTCAACACACTGAGCTTTACAACTGTGACACACACACTGTTGTCACTCCTCATTGTAGCTCCTAAAAGTGCATTTGAATCCAGCGTTTCTGGTCTCCACTCTCGTTTCAAGAGCAGCAGAGGAAGGTGAGCACGAGCGCTTGGAATCCGCTCCCAGTTCCGAAGGGCAGGGAGGGAAAGTCCTTGCAGATCATCTTCAGCGCACAGTGAGCTTTGCAACTCTGAAACACACATTGCTGTCACTCCTCACTTCATCTCCTAATAATCCGTTTGAATCCATGGTCTCTCCCGCCCTCTCTCGTTTGAACAGCAGCAGTGACAGGTGAACACGATCTCTTGGCCTCTGCTCCCACAGCTGAAGAGCCCGGAGTGAAAGCTCCGGCAGGGCATCTTCAGCACGCAGTCAGCTTTGCAACTGTGACACATATATTGCTCTCGCTCCGCACTTTCCTACCTCAAAGTCCAATTGAATCCAAAATCTCTGTGCCCTTTCTCTGCTGGGCAGAAGCAGAGAGAGTAGAGCAGGAACTTTTAGCCAATGCTAAAAGAGCAGAAGAGACAGTCCAGAAAGTTCCCACTGATCATCTTCAGCGCACAGCGAGCTTTGCAACTCTGCAACACACATTGCTGTCACTCCTCCCTTTTTGCCTGAAAGACCAGCTGAATCCACCATCTCTGTGCCCGCTCTCTGCTGAGCAGCAACAGAGAGAGTAGAGCAGGAATTTTTAGACCTGCCTAAAACAGCAGAAGAGCCTTGAAAAAAATCTCCTGTTTGATCATGTTTTGCACACAGTGAGCTTTAAACTGTGACACAAACATTGCTGTCACTCCTCACTTTATCTCCTAAAAGTGCATTTCAAGCCAACGTTTCTGGTGCGCTCTCTCGCTTCGAGAGCAGTTGTGACAGGGGAGGACGAGCGCTTGGATTCTAATTTCACAGCCGAAGGGCCAGCATGGAAACTACTGCTGGGCATCTTCAGCACACATTGAGATTCACAACTCTGAAACACATATTGCTGTCACCTCTCACTTTCCTACCTGAAAGTCCAATTGAATAATACATCTCCTGTGCTTGCTCTTTGTGAGCAGTAGCAGAATATAGCACTTACGTTTGGACTCTGCTGAAACAGCAGAAGAGACAGTCCAGAAAGTTCCCACTGATCATCTTCAGCACACAGTGAGCTTTGCAACTCTGCAACACACATTGCTGTCTCTTCTTTTCCTGCCTGAAAGACCAATTGATTCCAACACCTCTGTGCCCGCTCTCTGCTGAGCAGCAACAGAGAGAGTAGAGCAGGAATTTTTAGCCTGGGCTAAAACAGCAGAAGAGCCTTGCAAAAAATCTCCTGCTTGATCATGTTTTGCACACAGTGAGCTTTAAACTGTGACACAAACATTGCTGTCACTCCTCACTTTATCTCCTAAAAGTGCATTTGAATCCAAAGTTTCTGGTGCGCTCTCACGTTTCGAGAGGAGTTGTGACAGGGGAGGAGCAGCGCTTGGACTCTAATCCCACAGACGAAGGGCCAGCAGGGAAACTCCTGCAGGGCATCTTCAGCACACAGTGAGCTTTGCAATTCTGCAACACACATTGCTGTAACTCCTTTTCCTGCCTGGAAGACCAATTGATTCCAACATCTCTGTGCCCACTCTCTGCTGAGCAGCAACAGAGAGAAGGAATGTTTAGATTGGGCTAAAACAGCAGAAGAGCCTTGCAAAAAAGCTCCTCCTGATCATGTTTAGCACACAGTGAGCTTTAAACTGTGACACAAACATTGCTGTCACTCTTCACTCTTTCTCCTAAAAGACCATTTCAATTTAAGAACTCCGTTGCCAGCACTCTGCTGAGCAGCAGAGTGAGCAGGAATGTCTGCAATCTGTAAGGCAGTGGAAGAGACAGGCCTGAAGGCTGCTCTTGTGCTTCTTCAACACACTGAGCTTTACAACTGTGACACACACACTGTTGTCACTCCTCATTGTAGCTCCTAAAAGTGCATTTGAATCCAGCGTTTCTGGTCTCCACTCTCGTTTCAAGAGCAGCAGAGGAAGGTGAGCACGAGCGCTTGGAATCCGCTCCCAGTTCCGAAGGGCAGGGAGGGAAAGTCCTTGCAGATCATCTTCAGCGCACAGTGAGCTTTGCAACTCTGAAACACACATTGCTGTCACTCCTCACTTCATCTCCTAATAATCCGTTTGAATCCATGGTCTCTCCCGCCCTCTCTCGTTTGAACAGCAGCAGTGACAGGTGAACACGATCTCTTGGCCTCTGCTCCCACAGCCGAAGAGCCCGGAGTGAAAGCTCCGGCAGGGCATCTTCAGCACGCAGTCAGCTTTGCAACTGTGACACATATATTGCTCTCGCTCCGCACTTTCCTACCTCAAAGTCCAATTGAATCCAAAATCTCTGTGCCCTTTCTCTGCTGGGCATAAGCAGAGAGAGTAGAGCAGGAACCTTTAGCCAATGCTAAAAGAGCAGAAGAGACAGTCCAGAAAGTTCCCACTGATCATCTTCAGCGCACAGCGAGCTTTGCAACTCTGCAACACACATTGCTGTCACTCCTCCCTTTTTGCCTGAAAGACCAGCTGAATCCACCATCTCTGTGCCCGCTCTCTGCTGAGCAGCAACAGAGAGAGTAGAGCAGGAATTTTTAGACCTGCCTAAAACAGCAGAAGAGCCTTGAAAAAAATCTCCTGCTTGATCATGTTTTGCACACAGTGAGCTTTAAACTGTGACACAAACATTGCTGTCACTCCTCACTTTATCTCCTAAAAGTGCATTTGAATCCAAAGTTTCTGGTGCGCTCTCTCGTTTGGAGAGGACTTGTGACAGGGGAGGAGCAGCGCTTGGACTCTAATCCCACAGACGAAGGGCCAGCAGGGAAACTCCTGCAGGGCATCTTCAGCACACAGTGAGCTTTACAATTCTGCAACACACATTGCTGTCACTCCTCCTTTTCTTGCCTGAAAGTCCAATTGATTCCAACATCACTGTGCCCACTCTCTGCTGAGCAGCTACAGAGAGAGTAGAGCAGGAATGTTTAGACTGGGCTAAAACAGCAGAAGAGCCTTGCAAAAAAGCTCCTCCTGATCATGTTTAGCACACAGTGAGCTTTAAACTGTGACACAAACATTGCTGTCACTCTTCACTCTTTCTCCTAAAAGACCATTTCAATCCCAGAACTCCATTGCCAGCACTCTGCTGATCAGCAGAGTGAGCAGGAATGTCTGCAATCTGTAAGGCAGTGGAAGAGACAGGCCTGAAGGCTGCTCTTGTGCTTCTTCAACACACTGAGCTTTACAACTGTGACACACACACTGTTGTCACTCCTCATTGTAGCTCCTAAAAGTGCATTTGAATCCAGCGTTTCTGGTCTCCACTCTCGTTTCCAGTGCAGCAGAGGCAGGTGAGCACGAGCGCTTGGAATCCGCTCCCAGTTCCGAAGGGCAGGGAGGGAAAGTCCTTGCAGATCATCTTCAGCGCACAGTGAGCTTTGCAACTCTGAAACACACATTGCTGTCACTCCTCACTTTATCTCCTAAAAGTGCATTTCAAGCCAACGTTTCTGGTGCGCTCTCTCGCTTCGAGAGCAGTTGTGACAGGGGAGGACGAGCGCTTGGATTCTAATTTCACAGCCGAAGGGCCAGCATGGAAACTACTGCTGGGCATCTTCAGCACACATTGAGATTCGCAACTCTGAAACACATATTGCTGTCACCTCTCACTTTCCTACCTGAAAGTCCAATTGAATAATACATCTCCTGTGCTTGCTCTTTGTGAGCAGTAGCAGAATATAGCACTTACGTTTGGACTCTGCTGAAACAGCAGAAGAGACAGTCCAGAAAGTTCCCACTGATCATCTTCAGCACACAGTGAGCTTTGCAACTCTACAACACACATTGCTGTCTCTTCTTTTCCTGCCTGAAAGACCAGCTGAATCCACCATCTCTGTGCCCGCTCTCTGCTGAGCAGCAACAGAGAGAGTAGAGCAGGAATGTTCAGCCTGGGCTAAAACAGCAGAAGAGCCTTGCAAAAAATCTCCTGCTTGATCATGTTTTGCACACAGTGAGCTTTAAACTGTGACACAAACATTGCTGTCACTCCTCACTTTATCTCCTAAAAGTGCATTTGAATCCAAAGTTTCTGGTGCGCTCTCTCGTTTCGAGAGGAGTTGTGACAGGGGAGGAGCAGCGCTTGGACTCTAATCCCACAGACGAAGGGCCAGCAGGGAAACTCCTGCAGGGCATCTTCAGCGCACAGTGAGCTTTACAATTCTGAAACACACATTGCTGTCACTCCTCCTTTTCTTGCCTGAAAGACCAATTGATTCCAACATCTCTGTGCCCACTCTCTGCTGAGCAGCAACAGAGAGAGTAGAGCAGGAATGTTTAGACTGGGCTAAAACAGCAGAAGAGCCTTGCAAAAAAGCTCCTCCTGATCATGTTTAGCACACAGTGAGCTTTAAACTGTGACACAAACATTGCTGTCACTCTTCACTCTTTCTCCTAAAAGACCATTTCAATCCCAGAACTCCGTTGCCAGCACTCTGCTGAGCAGCAGAGTGAGCAGGGATGTCTGCAATCTGTAAGGCAGTGGAAGAGACAGGCCTGAAGGCTGCTCTTGTGCTTCTTCAACACACTGAGCTTTACAACTGTGACACACACACTGTTGTCACTCCTCATTGTAGCTCCTAAAAGTGCATTTGAATCCAGCGTTTCTGGTCTCCACTCTCGTTTCAAGAGCAGCAGAGGAAGGTGAGCACGAGCGCTTGGAATCCGCTCCCAGTTCCGAAGGGCAGGGAGGGAAAGTCCTTGCAGATCATCTTCAGCGCACAGTGAGCTTTGCAACTCTGAAACACACATTGCTGTCACTCCTCACTTTATCTCCTAAAAGTGCATTTCAAGCCAACGTTTCTGGTGCGCTCTCTCGCTTCGAGAGCAGTTGTGACAGGGGAGGACGAGCGCTTGGATTCTAATTTCACAGCCGAAGGGCCAGCATGGAAACTACTGCTGGGCATCTTCAGCACACATTGAGATTCACAACTCTGAAACACATATTGCTGTCACCTCTCACTTTCCTACCTGAAAGTCCAATTGAATAATACATCTCCTGTGCTTGCTCTTTGTGAGCAGTAGCAGAATATAGCACTTACGTTTGGACTCTGCTGAAACAGCAGAAGAGACAGTCCAGAAAGATCCCACTGATCATCTTCAGCACACAGTGAGCTTTGCAACTCTGCAACACACATTGCTGTCTCTTCTTTTCCTGCCTGAAAGACCAGCTGAATCCACCATCTCTGTGCCCGCTCTCTGCTGAGCAGCAACAGAGAGAGTAGAGCAGGAATGTTTAGCCTGGGCTAAAACAGCAGAAGAGCCTTGCAAAAAATCTCCTGCTTGATCATGTTTTGCACACAGTGAGCTTTAAACTGTGACACAAACATTGCTGTCACTCCTCACTTTATCTCCTAAAAGTGCATTTGAATCCAAAGTTTCTGGTGCGCTCTCACGTTTCGAGAGGAGTTGTGACAGGGGAGGAGCAGCGCTTGGACTCTAATCCCACAGACGAAGGGCCAGCAGGGAAACTCCTGCAGGGCATCTTCAGCACACAGTGAGCTTTGCAATTCTGCAACACACATTGCTGTAACTCCTTTTCCTGCCTGGAAGACCAATTGATTCCAACATCTCTGTGCCCACTCTCTGCTGAGCAGCAACAGAGGGAAGGAATGTTTAGATTGGGCTAAAACAGCAGAAGAGCCTTGCAAAAAAGCTCCTCCTGATCATGTTTAGCACACAGTGAGCTTTAAACTGTGACACAAACATTGCTGTCACTCTTCACTCTTTCTCCTAAAAGACCATTTCAATCCAAGAACTCCGTTGCCAGCACTCTGCTGAGCAGCAGAGTGAGCAGGAATGTCTGCAATCTGTAAGGCAGTGGAAGAGACAGGCCTGAAGGCTGCTCTTGTGCTTCTTCAACACACTGAGCTTTACAACTGTGACACACACACTGTTGTCACTCCTCATTGTAGCTCCTAAAAGTGCATTTGAATCCAGCGTTTCTGGTCTCCACTCTCGTTTCAAGAGCAGCAGAGGAAGGTGAGCACGAGCGCTTGGAATCCGTTCCCAGTTCCGAAGGGCAGGGAGGGAAAGTCCTTGCAGATCATCTTCAGCGCACAGTGAGCTTTGCAACTCTGAAACACACATTGCTGTCACTCCTCACTTCATCTCCTAATAATCCGTTTGAATCCATGGTCTCTCCCGCCCTCTCTCGTTTGAACAGCAGCAGTGACAGGTGAACACGATCTCTTGGCCTCTGCTCCCACAGCCGAAGAGCCCGGAGTGAAAGCTCCGGCAGGGCATCTTCAACACGCAGTCAGCTTTGCAACTGTGACACATATATTGCTCTCGCTCCGCACTTTCCTACCTCAAAGTCCAATTGAATCCAAAATCTCTGTGCCCTTTCTCTGCTGGGCAGAAGCAGAGAGAGTAGAGCAGGAACCTTTAGCCAATGCTAAAAGAGCAGAAGAGACAGTCCAGAAAGTTCCCACTGATCATCTTCAGCGCACAGCGAGCTTTGCAACTCTGCAACACACATTGCTGTCACTCCTCCCTTTTTGCCTGAAAGACCAATTGATTCCAACATCTCTGTGCCCCCTCTCTGCTGAGCAGCAACAGAGAGAGTAGAGCAGGAATTTTTAGACCTGCCTAAAACAGCAGAAGAGCCTTGAAAAAAATCTCCTCCTTGATCATGTTTTGCACACAGTGAGCTTTAAACTGTGACACAAACATTGCTGTCACTCCTCACTTTATCTCCTAAAAGTGCATTTGAATCCAAAGTTTCTGGTGCGCTCTCACGTTTCGAGAGGAGTTGTGACAGGGGAGGAGCAGCGCTTGGACTCTAATCCCACAGACGAAGGGCCAGCAGGGAAACTCCTGCAGGGCATCTTCAGCGCACAGTGAGCTTTACAATTCTGAAACACACATTGCTGTCACTCCTCCTTTTCTTGCCTGAAAGACCAATTGATTCCAACATCTCTGTGCCCACTCTCTGCTGAGCAGCAACAGAGAGAGTAGAGCAGGAATGTTTAGACTGGGCTAAAACAGCAGAAGAGCCTTGCAAAAAAGCTCCTCCTGATCATGTTTAGCACACAGTGAGCTTTAAACTGTGACACAAACATTGCTGTCACTCTTCACTCTTTCTCCTAAAAGACCATTTCAATCCCAGAACTCCGTGTCCAGCACTCTGCTGAGCAGCAGAGTGAGCAGGGATGTCTGCAATCTGTAAGGCAGTGGAAGAGACAGGCCTGAAGGCTGCTCTTGTGCTTCTTCAACACACTGAGCTTTACAACTGTGACACACACACTGTTGTCACTCCTCATTGTAGCTCCTAAAAGTGCATTTGAATCCAGCGTTTCTGGTCTCCACTCTCGTTTCAAGAGCAGCAGAGGAAGGTGAGCACGAGCGCTTGGAATCCGCTCCCAGTTCCGAAGGGCAGGGAGGGAAAGTCCTTGCAGATCATCTTCAGCGCACAGTGAGCTTTGCAACTCTGAAACACACATTGCTGTCACTCCTCACTTTATCTCCTAAAAGTGCATTTCAAGCCAACGTTTCTGGTGCGCTCTCTCGCTTCGAGAGCAGTTGTGACAGGGGAGGACGAGCGCTTGGATTCTAATTTCACAGCCGAAGGGCCAGCATGGAAACTACTGCTGGGCATCTTCAGCACACATTGAGATTCACAACTCTGAAACACATATTGCTGTCACCTCTCACTTTCCTACCTGAAAGTCCAATTGAATAATACATCTCCTGTGCTTGCTCTTTGTGAGCAGTAGCAGAATATAGCACTTACGTTTGGACTCTGCTGAAACAGCAGAAGAGACAGTCCAGAAAGATCCCACTGATCATCTTCAGCACACAGTGAGCTTTGCAACTCTGCAACACACATTGCTGTCTCTTCTTTTCCTGCCTGAAAGACCAGCTGAATCCACCATCTCTGTGCCCGCTCTCTGCTGAGCAGCAACAGAGAGAGTAGAGCAGGAATGTTTAGCCTGGGCTAAAACAGCAGAAGAGCCTTGCAAAAAATCTCCTGCTTGATCATGTTTTGCACACAGTGAGCTTTAAACTGTGACACAAACATTGCTGTCACTCCTCACTTTATCTCCTAAAAGTGCATTTGAATCCAAAGTTTCTGGTGCGCTCTCACGTTTCGAGAGGAGTTGTGACAGGGGAGGAGCAGCGCTTGGACTCTAATCCCACAGACGAAGGGCCAGCAGGGAAACTCCTGCAGGGCATCTTCAGCACACAGTGAGCTTTGCAATTCTGCAACACACATTGCTGTAACTCCTTTTCCTGCCTGGAAGACCAATTGATTCCAACATCTCTGTGCCCACTCTCTGCTGAGCAGCAACAGAGGGAAGGAATGTTTAGATTGGGCTAAAACAGCAGAAGAGCCTTGCAAAAAAGCTCCTCCTGATCATGTTTAGCACACAGTGAGCTTTAAACTGTGACACAAACATTGCTGTCACTCTTCACTCTTTCTCCTAAAAGACCATTTCAATCCAAGAACTCCGTTGCCAGCACTCTGCTGAGCAGCAGAGTGAGCAGGAATGTCTGCAATCTGTAAGGCAGTGGAAGAGACAGGCCTGAAGGCTGCTCTTGTGCTTCTTCAACACACTGAGCTTTACAACTGTGACACACACACTGTTGTCACTCCTCATTGTAGCTCCTAAAAGTGCATTTGAATCCAGCGTTTCTGGTCTCCACTCTCGTTTCAAGAGCAGCAGAGGAAGGTGAGCACGAGCGCTTGGAATCCGTTCCCAGTTCCGAAGGGCAGGGAGGGAAAGTCCTTGCAGATCATCTTCAGCGCACAGTGAGCTTTGCAACTCTGAAACACACATTGCTGTCACTCCTCACTTCATCTCCTAATAATCCGTTTGAATCCATGGTCTCTCCCGCCCTCTCTCGTTTGAACAGCAGCAGTGACAGGTGAACACGATCTCTTGGCCTCTGCTCCCACAGCCGAAGAGCCCGGAGTGAAAGCTCCGGCAGGGCATCTTCAGCACGCAGTCAGCTTTGCAACTGTGACACATATATTGCTCTCGCTCCGCACTTTCCTACCTCAAAGTCCAATTGAATCCAAAATCTCTGTGCCCTTTCTCTGCTGGGCAGAAGCAGAGAGAGTAGAGCAGGAACCTTTAGCCAATGCTAAAAGAGCAGAAGAGACAGTCCAGAAAGTTCCCATTGATCATCTTCAGCGCACAGCGAGCTTTGCAACTCTGCAACACACATTGCTGTCACTCCTCCCTTTTTGCCTGAAAGACCAGCTGAATCCACCATCTCTGTGCCCGCTCTCTGCTGAGCAGCAACAGAGAGAGTAGAGCAGGAATTTTTAGACCTGCCTAAAACAGCAGAAGAGCCTTGAAAAAAATCTCCTGCTTGATCATGTTTTGCACACAGTGAGCTTTAAACTGTGACACAAACATTGCTGTCACTCCTCACTTTATCTCCTAAAAGTGCATTTGAATCCAAAGTTTCTGGTGCGCTCTCACGTTTCGAGAGGAGTTGTGACAGGGGAGGAGCAGCGCTTGGACTCTAATCCCACAGACGAAGGGCCAGCAGGGAAACTCCTGCAGGGCATCTTCAGCGCACAGTGAGCTTTACAATTCTGAAACACACATTGCTGTCACTCCTCCTTTTCTTGCCTGAAAGACCAATTGATTCCAACATCTCTGTGCCCACTCTCTGCTGAGCAGCAACAGAGAGAGTAGAGCAGGAATGTTTAGACTGGGCTAAAACAGCAGAAGAGCCTTGCAAAAAAGCTCCTCCTGATCATGTTTAGCACACAGTGAGCTTTAAACTGTGACACAAACATTGCTGTCACTCTTCACTCTTTCTCCTAAAAGACCATTTCAATCCCAGAACTCCGTTGCCAGCACTCTGCTGAGCAGCAGAGTGAGCAGGGATGTCTGCAATCTGTAAGGCAGTGGAAGAGACAGGCCTGAAGGCTGCTCTTGTGCTTCTTCAACACACTGAGCTTTACAACTGTGACACACACACTGTTGTCACTCCTCATTGTAGCTCCTAAAAGTGCATTTGAATCCAGCGTTTCTGGTCTCCACTCTCGTTTCCAGTGCAGCAGAGGCAGGTGAGCACGAGCGCTTGGAATCCGCTCCCAGTTCCGAAGGGCAGGGAGGGAAAGTCCTTGCAGATCATCTTCAGCGCACAGTGAGCTTTGCAACTCTGAAACACACATTGCTGTCACTCCTCACTTTATCTCCTAAAAGTGCATTTCAAGCCAACGTTTCTGGTGCGCTCTCTCGCTTCGAGAGCAGTTGTGACAGGGGAGGACGAGCGCTTGGATTCTAATTTCACAGCCGAAGGGCCAGCATGGAAACTACTGCTGGGCATCTTCAGCACACATTGAGATTCACAACTCTGAAACACATATTGCTGTCACCTCTCACTTTCCTACCTGAAAGTCCAATTGAATAATACATCTCCTGTGCTTGCTCTTTGTGAGCAGTAGCAGAATATAGCACTTACGTTTGGACTCTGCTGAAACAGCAGAAGAGACAGTCCAGAAAGTTCCCACTGATCATCTTCAGCACACAGTGAGCTTTGCAACTCTGCAACACACATTGCTGTCTCTTCTTTTCCTGCCTGAAAGACCAATTGATTCCAACACCTCTGTGCCCGCTCTCTGCTGAGCAGCAACAGAGAGAGTAGAGCAGGAATGTTTAGCCTGGGCTAAAACAGCAGAAGAGCCTTGCAAAAAATCTCCTGCTTGATCATGTTTTGCACACAGTGAGCTTTAAACTGTGACACAAACATTGCTGTCACTCCTCACTTTATCTCCTAAAAGTGCATTTGAATCCAAAGTTTCTGGTGCGCTCTCACGTTTCGAGAGGAGTTGTGACAGGGGAGGAGCAGCGCTTGGACTCTAATCCCACAGACGAAGGGCCAGCAGGGAAACTCCTGCAGGGCATCTTCAGCGCACAGTGAGCTTTACAATTCTGAAACACACATTGCTGTCACTCCTCCTTTTCTTGCCTGAAAGACCAATTGATTCCAACATCTCTGTGCCCACTCTCTGCTGAGCAGAAACAGAGAGAGTAGAGCAGGAATGTTTAGACTGGGCTAAAACAGCAGAAGAGCCTTGCAAAAAATCTCCTGCTCGATCATGTTTTGCACACAGTGAGCTTTAAACTGTGACACAAACATTGCTGTCACTCCTCACTTCATCTCCTAATAATCCGTTTGAATCCATGGTCTCTCCCGCCCTCTCTCGTTTGAACAGCAGCAGTGACAGGTGAACACGATCTCTTGGCCTCTGCTCCCACAGCCGAAGAGCCCGGAGTGAAAGCTCCGGCAGGGCATCTTCAGCACGCAGTCAGCTTTGCAACTGTGACACATATATTGCTCTCGCTCCGCACTTTCCTACCTCAAAGTCCAATTGAATCCAAAATCTCTGTGCCCTTTCTCTGCTGGGCAGAAGCAGAGAGAGTAGAGCAGGAACCTTTAGCCAATGCTAAAAGAGCAGAAGAGACAGTCCAGAAAGTTCCCACTGATCATCTTCAGCGCACAGCGAGCTTTGCAACTCTGCAACACACATTGCTGTCACTCCTCCCTTTTTGCCTGAAAGACCAGCTGAATCCACCATCTCTGTGCCCGCTCTCTGCTGAGCAGCAACAGAGAGAGTAGAGCAGGAATTTTTAGACCTGCCTAAAACAGCAGAAGAGCCTTGAAAAAAATCTCCTGCTTGATCATGTTTTGCACACAGTGAGCTTTAAACTGTGACACAAACATTGCTGTCACTCCTCACTTTATCTCCTAAAAGTGCATTTGAATCCAAAGTTTCTGGTGCGCTCTCACGTTTCGAGAGGAGTTGTGACAGGGGAGGAGCAGCGCTTGGACTCTAATCCCACAGACGAAGGGCCAGCAGGGAAACTCCTGCAGGGCATCTTCAGCGCACAGTGAGCTTTACAATTCTGAAACACACATTGCTGTCACTCCTCCTTTTCTTGCCTGAAAGACCAATTGATTCCAACATCTCTGTGCCCACTCTCTGCTGAGCAGCAACAGAGAGAGTAGAGCAGGAATGTTTAGACTGGGCTAAAACAGCAGAAGAGCCTTGCAAAAAAGCTCCTCCTGATCATGTTTAGCACACAGTGAGCTTTAAACTGTGACACAAACATTGCTGTCACTCTTCACTCTTTCTCCTAAAAGACCATTTCAATCCCAGAACTCCGTTGCCAGCACTCTGCTGAGCAGCAGAGTGAGCAGGGATGTCTGCAATCTGTAAGGCAGTGGAAGAGACAGGCCTGAAGGCTGCTCTTGTGCTTCTTCAACACACTGAGCTTTACAACTTTGACACACACACTGTTGTCACTCCTCATTGTAGCTCCTAAAAGTGCATTTGAATCCAGCGTTTCTGGTCTCCACTCTCGTTTCCAGTGCAGCAGAGGCAGGTGAGCACGAGCGCTTGGAATCCGCTCCCAGTTCCGAAGGGCAGGGAGGGAAAGTCCTTGCAGATCATCTTCAGCGCACAGTGAGCTTTGCAACTCTGAAACACACATTGCTGTCACTCCTCACTTTATCTCCTAAAAGTGCATTTCAAGCCAACGTTTCTGGTGCGCTCTCTCGCTTCGAGAGCAGTTGTGACAGGGGAGGACGAGCGCTTGGATTCTAATTTCACAGCCGAAGGGCCAGCATGGAAACTACTGCTGGGCATCTTCAGCACACATTGAGATTCGCAACTCTGAAACACATATTGCTGTCACCTCTCACTTTCCTACCTGAAAGTCCAATTGAATAATACATCTCCTGTGCTTGCTCTTTGTGAGCAGTAGCAGAATATAGCACTTACGTTTGGACTCTGCTGAAACAGCAGAAGAGACAGTCCAGAAAGTTCCCACTGATCATCTTCAGCACACAGTGAGCTTTGCAACTCTACAACACACATTGCTGTCTCTTCTTTTCCTGCCTGAAAGACCAGCTGAATCCACCATCTCTGTGCCCGCTCTCTGCTGAGCAGCAACAGAGAGAGTAGAGCAGGAATGTTCAGCCTGGGCTAAAACAGCAGAAGAGCCTTGCAAAAAATCTCCTGCTTGATCATGTTTTGCACACAGTGAGCTTTAAACTGTGACACAAACATTGCTGTCACTCCTCACTTTATCTCCTAAAAGTGCATTTGAATCCAAAGTTTCTGGTGCGCTCTCTCGTTTCGAGAGGAGTTGTGACAGGGGAGGAGCAGCGCTTGGACTCTAATCCCACAGACGAAGGGCCAGCAGGGAAACTCCTGCAGGGCATCTTCAGCGCACAGTGAGCTTTACAATTCTGAAACACACATTGCTGTCACTCCTCCTTTTCTTGCCTGAAAGACCAATTGATTCCAACATCTCTGTGCCCACTCTCTGCTGAGCAGCAACAGAGAGAGTAGAGCAGGAATGTTTAGACTGGGCTAAAACAGCAGAAGAGCCTTGCAAAAAAGCTCCTCCTGATCATGTTTAGCACACAGTGAGCTTTAAACTGTGACACAAACATTGCTGTCACTCTTCACTCTTTCTCCTAAAAGACCATTTCAATCCAAGAACTCCGTTGCCAGCACTCTGCTGAGCAGCAGAGTGAGCAGGGATGTCTGCAATCTGTAAGGCAGTGGAAGAGACAGGCCTGAAGGCTGCTCTTGTGCTTCTTCAACACACTGAGCTTTACAACTGTGACACACACACTGTTGTCACTCCTCATTGTAGCTCCTAAAAGTGCATTTGAATCCAGCGTTTCTGGTCTCCACTCTCGTTTCAAGAGCAGCAGAGGAAGGTGAGCACGAGCGCTTGGAATCCGCTCCCAGTTCCGAAGGGCAGGGAGGGAAAGTCCTTGCAGATCATCTTCAGCGCACAGTGAGCTTTGCAACTCTAAAACACACATTGCTGTCACTCCTCACTTTATCTCCTAAAAGTGCATTTCAAGCCAACGTTTCTGGTGCGCTCTCTCGCTTCGAGAGCAGTTGTGACAGGGGAGGACGAGCGCTTGGATTCTAATTTCACAGCCGAAGGGCCAGCATGGAAACTACTGCTGGGCATCTTCAGCACACATTGAGATTCACAACTCTGAAACACATATTGCTGTCACCTCTCACTTTCCTACCTGAAAGTCCAATTGAATAATACATCTCCTGTGCTTGCTCTTTGTGAGCAGTAGCAGAATATAGCACTTACGTTTGGACTCTGCTGAAACAGCAGAAGAGACAGTCCAGAAAGATCCCACTGATCATCTTCAGCACACAGTGAGCTTTGCAACTCTGCAACACACATTGCTGTCTCTTCTTTTCCTGCCTGAAAGACCAGCTGAATCCACCATCTCTGTGCCCGCTCTCTGCTGAGCAGCAACAGAGAGAGTAGAGCAGGAATGTTTAGCCTGGGCTAAAACAGCAGAAGAGCCTTGCAAAAAATCTCCTGCTTGATCATGTTTTGCACACAGTGAGCTTTAAACTGTGACACAAACATTGCTGTCACTCCTCACTTTATCTCCTAAAAGTGCATTTGAATCCAAAGTTTCTGGTGCGCTCTCACGTTTCGAGAGGAGTTGTGACAGGGGAGGAGCAGCGCTTGGACTCTAATCCCACAGACGAAGGGCCAGCAGGGAAACTCCTGCAGGGCATCTTCAGCACACAGTGAGCTTTGCAATTCTGCAACACACATTGCTGTAACTCCTTTTCCTGCCTGGAAGACCAATTGATTCCAACATCTCTGTGCCCACTCTCTGCTGAGCAGCAACAGAGGGAAGGAATGTTTAGATTGGGCTAAAACAGCAGAAGAGCCTTGCAAAAAAGCTCCTCCTGATCATGTTTAGCACACAGTGAGCTTTAAACTGTGACACAAACATTGCTGTCACTCTTCACTCTTTCTCCTAAAAGACCATTTCAATCCAAGAACTCCGTTGCCAGCACTCTGCTGAGCAGCAGAGTGAGCAGGGATGTCTGCAATCTGTAAGGCAGTGGAAGAGACAGGCCTGAAGGCTGCTCTTGTGCTTCTTCAACACACTGAGCTTTACAACTGTGACACACACACTGTTGTCACTCCTCATTGTAGCTCCTAAAAGTGCATTTGAATCCAGCGTTTCTGGTCTCCACTCTCGTTTCAAGAGCAGCAGAGGAAGGTGAGCACGAGCGCTTGGAATCCGTTCCCAGTTCCGAAGGGCAGGGAGGGAAAGTCCTTGCAGATCATCTTCAGCGCACAGTGAGCTTTGCAACTCTGAAACACACATTGCTGTCACTCCTCACTTCATCTCCTAATAATCCGTTTGAATCCATGGTCTCTCCCGCCCTCTCTCGTTTGAACAGCAGCAGTGACAGGTGAACACGATCTCTTGGCCTCTGCTCCCACAGCCGAAGAGCCCGGAGTGAAAGCTCCGGCAGGGCATCTTCAGCACGCAGTCAGCTTTGCAACTGTGACACATATATTGCTCTCGCTCCGCACTTTCCTACCTCAAAGTCCAATTGAATCCAAAATCTCTGTGCCCTTTCTCTGCTGGGCAGAAGCAGAGAGAGTAGAGCAGGAACCTTTAGCCAATGCTAAAAGAGCAGAAGAGACAGTCCAGAAAGTTCCCACTGATCATCTTCAGCGCACAGCGAGCTTTGCAACTCTGCAACACACATTGCTGTCACTCCTCCCTTTTTGCCTGAAAGACCAGCTGAATCCACCATCTCTGTGCCCGCTCTCTGCTGAGCAGCAACAGAGAGAGTAGAGCAGGAATTTTTAGACCTGCCTAAAACAGCAGAAGAGCCTTGAAAAAAATCTCCTGCTTGATCATGTTTTGCACACAGTGAGCTTTAAACTGTGACACAAACATTGCTGTCACTCCTCACTTTATCTCCTAAAAGTGCATTTGAATCCAAAGTTTCTGGTGCGCTCTCACGTTTCGAGAGGAGTTGTGACAGGGGAGGAGCAGCGCTTGGACTCTAATCCCACAGACGAAGGGCCAGCAGGGAAACTCCTGCAGGGCATCTTCAGCGCACAGTGAGCTTTACAATTCTGAAACACACATTGCTGTCACTCCTCCTTTTCTTGCCTGAAAGACCAATTGATTCCAACATCTCTGTGCCCACTCTCTGCTGAGCAGCAACAGAGAGAGTAGAGCAGGAATGTTTAGACTGGGCTAAAACAGCAGAAGAGCCTTGCAAAAAAGCTCCTCCTGATCATGTTTAGCACACAGTGAGCTTTAAACTGTGACACAAACATTGCTGTCACTCTTCACTCTTTCTCCTAAAAGACCATTTCAATCCCAGAACTCCGTTGCCAGCACTCTGCTGAGCAGCAGAGTGAGCAGGGATGTCTGCAATCTGTAAGGCAGTGGAAGAGACAGGCCTGAAGGCTGCTCTTGTGCTTCTTCAACACACTGAGCTTTACAACTTTGACACACACACTGTTGTCACTCCTCATTGTAGCTCCTAAAAGTGCATTTGAATCCAGCGTTTCTGGTCTCCACTCTCGTTTCCAGTGCAGCAGAGGCAGGTGAGCACGAGCGCTTGGAATCCGCTCCCAGTTCCGAAGGGCAGGGAGGGAAAGTCCTTGCAGATCATCTTCAGCGCACAGTGAGCTTTGCAACTCTGAAACACACATTGCTGTCACTCCTCACTTTATCTCCTAAAAGTGCATTTCAAGCCAACGTTTCTGGTGCGCTCTCTCGCTTCGAGAGCAGTTGTGACAGGGGAGGACGAGCGCTTGGATTCTAATTTCACAGCCGAAGGGCCAGCATGGAAACTACTGCTGGGCATCTTCAGCACACATTGAGATTCGCAACTCTGAAACACATATTGCTGTCACCTCTCACTTTCCTACCTGAAAGTCCAATTGAATAATACATCTCCTGTGCTTGCTCTTTGTGAGCAGTAGCAGAATATAGCACTTACGTTTGGACTCTGCTGAAACAGCAGAAGAGACAGTCCAGAAAGTTCCCACTGATCATCTTCAGCACACAGTGAGCTTTGCAACTCTACAACACACATTGCTGTCTCTTCTTTTCCTGCCTGAAAGACCAGCTGAATCCACCATCTCTGTGCCCGCTCTCTGCTGAGCAGCAACAGAGAGAGTAGAGCAGGAATGTTCAGCCTGGGCTAAAACAGCAGAAGAGCCTTGCAAAAAATCTCCTGCTTGATCATGTTTTGCACACAGTGAGCTTTAAACTGTGACACAAACATTGCTGTCACTCCTCACTTTATCTCCTAAAAGTGCATTTGAATCCAAAGTTTCTGGTGCGCTCTCTCGTTTCGAGAGGAGTTGTGACAGGGGAGGAGCAGCGCTTGGACTCTAATCCCACAGACGAAGGGCCAGCAGGGAAACTCCTGCAGGGCATCTTCAGCGCACAGTGAGCTTTACAATTCTGAAACACACATTGCTGTCACTCCTCCTTTTCTTGCCTGAAAGACCAATTGATTCCAACATCTCTGTGCCCACTCTCTGCTGAGCAGCAACAGAGAGAGTAGAGCAGGAATGTTTAGACTGGGCTAAAACAGCAGAAGAGCCTTGCAAAAAAGCTCCTCCTGATCATGTTTAGCACACAGTGAGCTTTAAACTGTGACACAAACATTGCTGTCACTCTTCACTCTTTCTCCTAAAAGACCATTTCAATCCAAGAACTCCGTTGCCAGCACTCTGCTGAGCAGCAGAGTGAGCAGGGATGTCTGCAATCTGTAAGGCAGTGGAAGAGACAGGCCTGAAGGCTGCTCTTGTGCTTCTTCAACACACTGAGCTTTACAACTGTGACACACACACTGTTGTCACTCCTCATTGTAGCTCCTAAAAGTGCATTTGAATCCAGCGTTTCTGGTCTCCACTCTCGTTTCAAGAGCAGCAGAGGAAGGTGAGCACGAGCGCTTGGAATCCGCTCCCAGTTCCGAAGGGCAGGGAGGGAAAGTCCTTGCAGATCATCTTCAGCGCACAGTGAGCTTTGCAACTCTAAAACACACATTGCTGTCACTCCTCACTTTATCTCCTAAAAGTGCATTTCAAGCCAACGTTTCTGGTGCGCTCTCTCGCTTCGAGAGCAGTTGTGACAGGGGAGGACGAGCGCTTGGATTCTAATTTCACAGCCGAAGGGCCAGCATGGAAACTACTGCTGGGCATCTTCAGCACACATTGAGATTCACAACTCTGAAACACATATTGCTGTCACCTCTCACTTTCCTACCTGAAAGTCCAATTGAATAATACATCTCCTGTGCTTGCTCTTTGTGAGCAGTAGCAGAATATAGCACTTACGTTTGGACTCTGCTGAAACAGCAGAAGAGACAGTCCAGAAAGATCCCACTGATCATCTTCAGCACACAGTGAGCTTTGCAACTCTGCAACACACATTGCTGTCTCTTCTTTTCCTGCCTGAAAGACCAGCTGAATCCACCATCTCTGTGCCCGCTCTCTGCTGAGCAGCAACAGAGAGAGTAGAGCAGGAATGTTTAGCCTGGGCTAAAACAGCAGAAGAGCCTTGCAAAAAATCTCCTGCTTGATCATGTTTTGCACACAGTGAGCTTTAAACTGTGACACAAACATTGCTGTCACTCCTCACTTTATCTCCTAAAAGTGCATTTGAATCCAAAGTTTCTGGTGCGCTCTCACGTTTCGAGAGGAGTTGTGACAGGGGAGGAGCAGCGCTTGGACTCTAATCCCACAGACGAAGGGCCAGCAGGGAAACTCCTGCAGGGCATCTTCAGCACACAGTGAGCTTTGCAATTCTGCAACACACATTGCTGTAACTCCTTTTCCTGCCTGGAAGACCAATTGATTCCAACATCTCTGTGCCCACTCTCTGCTGAGCAGCAACAGAGGGAAGGAATGTTTAGATTGGGCTAAAACAGCAGAAGAGCCTTGCAAAAAAGCTCCTCCTGATCATGTTTAGCACACAGTGAGCTTTAAACTGTGACACAAACATTGCTGTCACTCTTCACTCTTTCTCCTAAAAGACCATTTCAATCCAAGAACTCCGTTGCCAGCACTCTGCTGAGCAGCAGAGTGAGCAGGGATGTCTGCAATCTGTAAGGCAGTGGAAGAGACAGGCCTGAAGGCTGCTCTTGTGCTTCTTCAACACACTGAGCTTTACAACTGTGACACACACACTGTTGTCACTCCTCATTGTAGCTCCTAAAAGTGCATTTGAATCCAGCGTTTCTGGTCTCCACTCTCGTTTCAAGAGCAGCAGAGGAAGGTGAGCACGAGCGCTTGGAATCCGTTCCCAGTTCCGAAGGGCAGGGAGGGAAAGTCCTTGCAGATCATCTTCAGCGCACAGTGAGCTTTGCAACTCTGAAACACACATTGCTGTCACTCCTCACTTCATCTCCTAATAATCCGTTTGAATCCATGGTCTCTCCCGCCCTCTCTCGTTTGAACAGCAGCAGTGACAGGTGAACACGATCTCTTGGCCTCTGCTCCCACAGCCGAAGAGCCCGGAGTGAAAGCTCCGGCAGGGCATCTTCAGCACGCAGTCAGCTTTGCAACTGTGACACATATATTGCTCTCGCTCCGCACTTTCCTACCTCAAAGTCCAATTGAATCCAAAATCTCTGTGCCCTTTCTCTGCTGGGCAGAAGCAGAGAGAGTAGAGCAGGAACCTTTAGCCAATGCTAAAAGAGCAGAAGAGACAGTCCAGAAAGTTCCCACTGATCATCTTCAGCGCACAGCGAGCTTTGCAACTCTGCAACACACATTGCTGTCACTCCTCCCTTTTTGCCTGAAAGACCAGCTGAATCCACCATCTCTGTGCCGGCTCTCTGCTGAGCAGCAACAGAGAGAGTAGAGCAGGAATTTTTAGACCTGCCTAAAACAGCAGAAGAGCCTTGAAAAAAATCTCCTGCTTGATCATGTTTTGCACACAGTGAGCTTTAAACTGTGACACAAACATTGCTGTCACTCCTCACTTTATCTCCTAAAAGTGCATTTGAATCCAAAGTTTCTGGTGCGCTCTCACGTTTCGAGAGGAGTTGTGACAGGGGAGGAGCAGCGCTTGGACTCTAATCCCACAGACGAAGGGCCAGCAGGGAAACTCCTGCAGGGCATCTTCAGCGCACAGTGAGCTTTACAATTCTGAAACACACATTGCTGTCACTCCTCCTTTTCTTGCCTGAAAGACCAATTGATTCCAACATCTCTGTGCCCACTCTCTGCTGAGCAGCAACAGAGAGAGTAGAGCAGGAATGTTTAGACTGGGCTAAAACAGCAGAAGAGCCTTGCAAAAAAGCTCCTCCTGATCATGTTTAGCACACAGTGAGCTTTAAACTGTGACACAAACATTGCTGTCACTCTTCACTCTTTCTCCTAAAAGACCATTTCAATCCCAGAACTCCGTTGCCAGCACTCTGCTGAGCAGCAGAGTGAGCAGGGATGTCTGCAATCTGTAAGGCAGTGGAAGAGACAGGCCTGAAGGCTGCTCTTGTGCTTCTTCAACACACTGAGCTTTACAACTGTGACACACACACTGTTGTCACTCCTCATTGTAGCTCCTAAAAGTGCATTTGAATCCAGCGTTTCTGGTCTCCACTCTCGTTTCAAGAGCAGCAGAGGCAGGTGAGCACGAGCGCTTGGAATCCGCTCCCAGTTCCGAAGGGCAGGGAGGGAAAGTCCTTGCAGATCATCTTCAGCGCACAGTGAGCTTTGCAACTCTGAAACACACATTGCTGTCACTCCTCACTTTATCTCCTAAAAGTGCATTTCAAGCCAACGTTTCTGGTGCGCTCTCTCGCTTCGAGAGCAGTTGTGACAGGGGAGGACGAGCGCTTGGATTCTAATTTCACAGCCGAAGGGCCAGCATGGAAACTACTGCTGGGCATCTTCAGCACACATTGAGATTCACAACTCTGAAACACATATTGCTGTCACCTCTCACTTTCCTACCTGAAAGTCCAATTGAATAATACATCTCCTGTGCTTGCTCTTTGTGAGCAGTAGCAGAATATAGCACTTACGTTTGGACTCTGCTGAAACAGCAGAAGAGACAGTCCAGAAAGTTCCCACTGATCATCTTCAGCACACAGTGAGCTTTGCAACTCTGCAACACACATTGCTGTCCCTTCTTTTCCTGCCTGAAAGACCAATTGATTCCAACACCTCTGTGCCCGCTCTCTGCTGAGCAGCAACAGAGAGAGTAGAGCAGGAATGTTTAGCCTGGGCTAAAACAGCAGAAGAGCCTTGCAAAAAATCTCCTGCTTGATCATGTTTTGCACACAGTGAGCTTTAAACTGTGACACAAACATTGCTGTCACTCCTCACTTTATCTCCTAAAAGTGCATTTGAATCCAAAGTTTCTGGTGCGCTCTCACGTTTCGAGAGGAGTTGTGACAGGGGAGGAGCAGCGCTTGGACTCTAATCCCACAGACGAAGGGCCAGCAGGGAAACTCCTGCAGGGCATCTTCAGCGCACAGTGAGCTTTACAATTCTGAAACACACATTGCTGTCACTCCTCCTTTTCTTGCCTGAAAGACCAATTGATTCCAACATCTCTGTGCCCACTCTCTGCTGAGCAGAAACAGAGAGAGTAGAGCAGGAATGTTTAGACTGGGCTAAAACAGCAGAAGAGCCTTGCAAAAAATCTCCTGCTCGATCATGTTTTGCACACAGTGAGCTTTAAACTGTGACACAAACATTGCTGTCACTCCTCACTTCATCTCCTAATAATCCGTTTGAATCCATGGTCTCTCCCGCCCTCTCTCGTTTGAACAGCAGCAGTGACAGGTGAACACGATCTCTTGGCCTCTGCTCCCACAGCCGAAGAGCCCGGAGTGAAAGCTCCGGCAGGGCATCTTCAGCACGCAGTCAGCTTTGCAACTGTGACACATATATTGCTCTCGCTCCGCACTTTCCTACCTCAAAGTCCAATTGAATCCAAAATCTCTGTGCCCTTTCTCTGCTGGGCAGAAGCAGAGAGAGTAGAGCAGGAACCTTTAGCCAATGCTAAAAGAGCAGAAGAGACAGTCCAGAAAGTTCCCACTGATCATCTTCAGCGCACAGCGAGCTTTGCAACTCTGCAACACACATTGCTGTCACTCCTCCCTTTTTGCCTGAAAGACCAGCTGAATCCACCATCTCTGTGCCCGCTCTCTGCTGAGCAGCAACAGAGAGAGTAGAGCAGGAATTTTTAGACCTGCCTAAAACAGCAGAAGAGCCTTGAAAAAAATCTCCTGCTTGATCATGTTTTGCACACAGTGAGCTTTAAACTGTGACACAAACATTGCTGTCACTCCTCACTTTATCTCCTAAAAGTGCATTTGAATCCAAAGTTTCTGGTGCGCTCTCACGTTTCGAGAGGAGTTGTGACAGGGGAGGAGCAGCGCTTGGACTCTAATCCCACAGACGAAGGGCCAGCAGGGAAACTCCTGCAGGGCATCTTCAGCACACAGTGAGCTTTGCAATTCTGCAACACACATTGCTGTAACTCCTTTTCCTGCCTGGAAGACCAATTGATTCCAACATCTCTGTGCCCACTCTCTGCTGAGCAGCAACAGAGGGAAGGAATGTTTAGATTGGGCTAAAACAGCAGAAGAGCCTTGCAAAAAAGCTCCTCCTGATCATGTTTAGCACACAGTGAGCTTTAAACTGTGACACAAACATTGCTGTCACTCTTCACTCTTTCTCCTAAAAGACCATTTCAATCCAAGAACTCCGTTGCCAGCACTCTGCTGAGCAGCAGAGTGAGCAGGAATGTCTGCAATCTGTAAGGCAGTGGAAGAGACAGGCCTGAAGGCTGCTCTTGTGCTTCTTCAACACACTGAGCTTTACAACTGTGACACACACACTGTTGTCACTCCTCATTGTAGCTCCTAAAAGTGCATTTGAATCCAGCGTTTCTGGTCTCCACTCTCGTTTCAAGAGCAGCAGAGGAAGGTGAGCACGAGCGCTTGGAATCCGTTCCCAGTTCCGAAGGGCAGGGAGGGAAAGTCCTTGCAGATCATCTTCAGCGCACAGTGAGCTTTGCAACTCTGAAACACACATTGCTGTCACTCCTCACTTCATCTCCTAATAATCCGTTTGAATCCATGGTCTCTCCCGCCCTCTCTCGTTTGAACAGCAGCAGTGACAGGTGAACACGATCTCTTGGCCTCTGCTCCCACAGCCGAAGAGCCCGGAGTGAAAGCTCCGGCAGGGCATCTTCAGCACGCAGTCAGCTTTGCAACTGTGACACATATATTGCTCTCGCTCCGCACTTTCCTACCTCAAAGTCCAATTGAATCCAAAATCTCTGTGCCCTTTCTCTGCTGGGCAGAAGCAGAGAGAGTAGAGCAGGAACCTTTAGCCAATGCTAAAAGAGCAGAAGAGACAGTCCAGAAAGTTCCCACTGATCATCTTCAGCGCACAGCGAGCTTTGCAACTCTGCAACACACATTGCTGTCACTCCTCCCTTTTTGCCTGAAAGACCAGCTGAATCCACCATCTCTGTGCCCGCTCTCTGCTGAGCAGCAACAGAGAGAGTAGAGCAGGAATTTTTAGACCTGCCTAAAACAGCAGAAGAGCCTTGAAAAAAATCTCCTGCTTGATCATGTTTTGCACACAGTGAGCTTTAAACTGTGACACAAACATTGCTGTCACTCCTCACTTTATCTCCTAAAAGTGCATTTGAATCCAAAGTTTCTGGTGCACTCTCACGTTTCGAGAGGAGTTGTGACAGGGGAGGAGCAGCGCTTGGACTCTAATCCCACAGACAAAGGGCCAGCAGGGAAACTCCTGCAGGGCATCTTCAGCGCACAGTGAGCTTTACAATTCTGAAACACACATTGCTGTCACTCCTCCTTTTCTTGCCTGAAAGACCAATTGATTCCAACATCTCTGTGCCCACTCTCTGCTGAGCAGCAACAGAGAGAGTAGAGCAGGAATGTTTAGACTGGGCTAAAACAGCAGAAGAGCCTTGCAAAAAAGCTCCTCCTGATCATGTTTAGCACACAGTGAGCTTTAAACTGTGACACAAACATTGCTGTCACTCTTCACTCTTTCTCCTAAAAGACCATTTCAATCCCAGAACTCCGTTGCCAGCACTCTGCTGAGCAGCAGAGTGAGCAGGGATGTCTGCAATCTGTAAGGCAGTGGAAGAGACAGGCCTGAAGGCTGCTCTTGTGCTTCTTCAACACACTGAGCTTTACAACTGTGACACACACACTGTTGTCACTCCTCATTGTAGCTCCTAAAAGTGCATTTGAATCCAGCGTTTCTGGTCTCCACTCTCGTTTCAAGAGCAGCAGAGGCAGGTGAGCACGAGCGCTTGGAATCCGCTCCCAGTTCCGAAGGGCAGGGAGGGAAAGTCCTTGCAGATCATCTTCAGCGCACAGTGAGCTTTGCAACTCTGAAACACACATTGCTGTCACTCCTCACTTTATCTCCTAAAAGTGCATTTCAAGCCAACGTTTCTGGTGCGCTCTCTCGCTTCGAGAGCAGTTGTGACAGGGGAGGACGAGCGCTTGGATTCTAATTTCACAGCCGAAGGGCCAGCATGGAAACTACTGCTGGGCATCTTCAGCACACATTGAGATTCACAACTCTGAAACACATATTGCTGTCACCTCTCACTTTCCTACCTGAAAGTCCAATTGAATAATACATCTCCTGTGCTTGCTCTTTGTGAGCAGTAGCAGAATATAGCACTTACGTTTGGACTCTGCTGAAACAGCAGAAGAGACAGTCCAGAAAGTTCCCACTGATCATCTTCAGCACACAGTGAGCTTTGCAACTCTGCAACACACATTGCTGTCTCTTCTTTTCCTGCCTGAAAGACCAATTGATTCCAACACCTCTGTGCCCGCTCTCTGCTGAGCAGCAACAGAGAGAGTAGAGCAGGAATGTTTAGCCTGGGCTAAAACAGCAGAAGAGCCTTGCAAAAAATCTCCTGCTTGATCATGTTTTGCACACAGTGAGCTTTAAACTGTGACACAAACATTGCTGTCACTCCTCACTTTATCTCCTAAAAGTGCATTTGAATCCAAAGTTTCTGGTGCGCTCTCACGTTTCGAGAGGAGTTCTGACAGGGGAGGAGCAGCGCTTGGACTCTAATCCCACAGACGAAGGGCCAGCAGGGAAACTCCTGCAGGGCATCTTCAGCGCACAGTGAGCTTTACAATTCTGAAACACACATTGCTGTCACTCCTCCTTTTCTTGCCTGAAAGACCAATTGATTCCAACATCTCTGTGCCCACTCTCTGCTGAGCAGAAACAGAGAGAGTAGAGCAGGAATGTTTAGACTGGGCTAAAACAGCAGAAGAGCCTTGCAAAAAATCTCCTGCTTGATCATGTTTTGCACACAGTGAGCTTTAAACTGTGACACAAACATTGCTGTCACTCCTCACTTTATCTCCTAAAAGTGCATTTGAATCCAAAGTTTCTGGTGCGCTCTCTCCTTTGGAGAGGAGTTGTGACAGGGGAGGAGCAGCGCTTGGACTCTAATCCCACAGACGAAGGGCCAGCAGGGAAACTCCTGCAGGGCATCTTCAGCACACAGTGAGCTTTACAATTCTGCAACACACATTGCTGTCACTCCTCCTTTTCTTGCCTGAAAGTCCAATTGATTCCAACATCACTGTGCCCACTCTCTGCTGAGCAGCAACAGAGAGAGTAGAGCAGGAATGTTTAGACTGGGCTAAAACAGCAGAAGAGCCTTGCAAAAAAGCTCCTCCTGATCATGTTTAGCACACAGTGAGCTTTAAACTGTGACACAATCATTGCTGTCACTCTTCACTCTTTCTCCTAAAAGACCATTTCAATCCAAGAACTCCGTTGCCAGCACTCTGCTGAGCAGCAGAGTGAGCAGGAATGTCTGCAATCTGTAAGGCAGTGGAAGAGACAGGCCTGAAGGCTGCTCTTGTGCTTCTTCAACACACTGAGCTTTACAACTGTGACACACACACTGTTGTCACTCCTCATTGTAGCTCCTAAAAGTGCATTTGAATCCAGCGTTTCTGGTCTCCACTCTCGTTTCCAGTGCAGCAGAGGCAGGTGAGCACGAGCGCTTGGAATCCGCTCCCAGTTCCGAAGGGCAGGGAGGGAAAGTCCTTGCAGATCATCTTCAGCGCACAGTGAGCTTTGCAACTCTGAAACACACATTGCTGTCACTCCTCACTTTATCTCCTAAAAGTGCATTTCAAGCCAACGTTTCTGGTGCGCTCTCTCGCTTCGAGAGCAGTTCTGACAGGGGAGGACGAGCGCTTGGATTCTAATTTCACAGCCGAAGGGCCAGCATGGAAACTACTGCTGGGCATCTTCAGCACACATTGAGATTCGCAACTCTGAAACACATATTGCTGTCTCCTCTCACTTTCCTACCTGAAAGTCCAATTGAATAATACATCTCCTGTGCTTGCTCTTTGTGAGCAGTAGCAGAATATAGCACTTACGTTTGGACTCTGCTGAAACAGCAGAAGAGACAGTCCAGAAAGTTCCCACTGATCATCTTCAGCACACAGTGAGCTTTGCAACTCTGCAACACACATTGCTGTCTCTTCTTTTCCTGCCTGAAAGACCAGCTGAATCCACCATCTCTGTGCCCGCTCTCTGCTGAGCAGCAACAGAGAGAGTAGAGCAGTAATGTTTAGCCTGGGCTAAAACAGCAGAAGAGCCTTGCAAAAAATCTCCTGCTTGATCATGTTTTGCACACAGTGAGCTTTAAACTGTGACACAAGGATTGCTGTCACTCCTCACTTTATCTCCTAAAAGTGCATTTGAATCCAAAGTTTCTGGTGCGCTCTCTCGTTTCGAGAGGAGTTGTGACAGGGGAGGAGCAGCGCTTGGACTCTAATCCCACAGACGAAGGGCCAGCAGGGAAACTCCTGCAGGGCATCTTCAGCGCACAGTGAGCTTTACAATTCTGAAACACACATTGCTGTCACTCCTCCTTTTCTTGCCTGAAAGACCAATTGATTCCAACATCTCTGTGCCCACTCTCTGCTGAGCAGCAACAGAGAGAGTAGAGCAGGAATGTTTAGACTGGGCTAAAACAGCAGAAGAGCCTTGCAAAAAAGCTCCTCCTGATCATGTTTAGCACACAGTGAGCTTTAAACTGTGACACAAACATTGCTGTCACTCTTCACTCTTTCTCCTAAAAGACCATTTCAATCCAAGAACTCCGTTGCCAGCACTCTGCTGAGCAGCAGAGTGAGCAGGGATGTCTGCAATCTGTAAGGCAGTGGAAGAGACAGGCCTGAAGGCTGCTCTTGTGCTTCTTCAACACACTGAGCTTTACAACTTTGACACACACACTGTTGTCACTCCTCATAGTAGCTCCTAAAAGTGCATTTGAATCCAGCGTTTCTTGTCTCCACTCTCGTTTCCAGTGCACCAGAGGCAGGTGAGCACGAGCGCTTGGAATCCGCTCCCAGTTCCGAAGGGCAGGGAGGGAAAGTCCTTGCAGATCATCTTCAGCGCACAGTGAGCTTTGCAACTCTGAAACACACATTGCTGTCACTCCTCACTTTATCTCCTAAAAGTGCATTTCAAGCCAACGTTTCTGGTGCGCTCTCTCGCTTCGAGAGCAGTTGTGACAGGGGAGGACGAGCGCTTGGATTCTAATTTCACAGCCGAAGGGCCAGCATGGAAACTACTGCTGGGCATCTTCAGCACACATTGAGATTCACAACTCTGAAACACATATTGCTGTCACCTCTCACTTTCCTACCTGAAAGTCCAATTGAATAATACATCTCCTGTGCTTGCTCTTTGTGAGCAGTAGCAGAATATAGCACTTACGTTTGGACTCTGCTGAAACAGCAGAAGAGACAGTCCAGAAAGTTCCCACTGATCATCTTCAGCACACAGTGAGCTTTGCAACTCTGCAACACACATTGCTGTCTCTTCTTTTCCTGCCTGAAAGACCAGCTGAATCCACCATCTCTGCGCCCGCTCTCTGCTGAGCAGCAACAGAGAGAGTAGAGCAGGAATGTTTTGCCTGGGCTAAATCAGCAGAAGAGCCTTGCAAAAAATCTCCTGCTTGATCATGTTTTGCACACAGTGAGCTTTAAACTGTGACACAAACATTGCTGTCACTCCTCACTTTATCTCCTAAAAGTGCATTTGAATCCAAAGTTTCTGGTGCGCTCTCACGTTTCGAGAGGAGTTGTGACAGGGGAGGAGCAGCGCTTGGACTCTAATCCCACAGACGAAGGGCCAGCAGGGAAACTCCTGCAGGGCATCTTCAGCACACAGTGAGCTTTGCAATTCTGCAACACACATTGCTGTAACTCCTTTTCCTGCCTGGAAGACCAATTGATTCCAACATCTCTGTGCCCACTCTCTGCTGAGCAGCAACAGAGAGAGTAGAGCAGGAATGTTTAGACTGGGCTAAAACAGCAGAAGAGCCTTGCAAAAAAGCTCCTCCTGATCATGTTTAGCACACAGTGAGCTTTAAACTGTGACACAAACATTGCTGTCACTCTTCACTCTTTCTCCTAAAAGACCATTTCAATCCAAGAACTCCGTTGCCAGCACTCTGCTGAGCAGCAGAGTGAGCAGGAATGTCTGCAATCTGTAAGGCAGTGGAAGAGACAGGCCTGAAGGCTGCTCTTGTGCTTCTTCAACACACTGAGCTTTACAACTGTGACACACACGCTGTTGTCACTCCTCATTGTAGCTCCTAAAAGTGCATTTGAATCCAGCGTTTCTGGTCTCCACTCTCGTTTCAAGAGTAGCAGAGGAAGGTGAGCACGAGCGCTTGGAATCCGCTCCCAGTTCCGAAGGGCAGGGAGGGAAAGTCCTTGCAGATCATCTTCAGCGCACAGTGAGCTTTGCAACTCTGAAACACACATTGCTGTCACTCCTCACTTCATCTCCTAATAATCCGTTTGAATCCATGGTCTCTCCCGCCCTCTCTCGTTTGAACAGCAGCAGTGACAGGTGAACACGATCTCTTGGCCTCTGCTCCCACAGCCGAAGAGCCCGGAGTGAAAGCTCCGGCAGGGCATCTTCAGCACGCAGTCAGCTTTGCAACTGTGACACATATATTGCTCTCGCTCCGCACTTTCCTACCTCAAAGTCCAATTGAATAAAAAATCTCTGTGCCCTTTCTCTACTGGGCAGACGCAGAGAGAGTAGAGCAGGAACCTTTAGCCAATGCTAAAAGAGCAGAAGAGACAGTCCAGAAAGTTCCCACTGATCATCTTCAGCGCACAGCGAGCTTTGCAACTCTGCAACACACATTGCTGTCACTCCTCCCTTTTTGCCTGAAAGACCAGCTGAATCCACCATCTCTGTGCCCGCTCTCTGCTGAGCAGCAACAGAGAGAGTAGAGCAGGAATTTTTAGACCTGCCTAAAACAGCAGAAGAGCCTTGAAAAAAATCTCCTGCTTGATCATGTTTTGCACACAGTGAGCTTTAAACTGTGACACAAACATTGCTGTCACTCTTCACTCTTTCTCCTAAAAGACCATTTCAATCCGAGAACTCCGTTGCCAGCACTCTGCTGAGCAGCAGAGTGAGCAGGAATGTCTGCAATCTGTAAGGCAGTGGAAGAGACAGGCCTGAAGGCTGCTCTTGTGCTTCTTCAACACACTGAGCTTTACAACTTTGACACACACACTGTTGTCACTCCTCATTGTAGCTCCTAAAAGTGCATTTGAATCCAGCGTTTCTGGTCTCCACTCTCGTTTCCAGTGCAGCAGAGGCAGGTGAGCACGAGCGCTTGGAATCCGCTCCCAGTTCCGAAGGGCAGGGAGGGAAAGTCCTTGCAGATTATCTTCAGCGCACAGTGAGCTTTGCAACTCTGAAACACACATTGCTGTCACTCCTCACTTTATCTCCAAAAAGTGCATTTCAAGCCAACGTTTCTGGTGCGCTCTCTCGCTTCGAGAGCAGTTGTGACAGGGGAGGACGAGCGCTTGGATTCTAATTTCACAGCCGAAGGGCCAGCATGGAAACTACTGCTGGGCATCTTCAGCACACATTGAGATTCACAACTCTGAAACACATATTGCTGTCACCTCTCACTTTCCTACCTGAAAGTCCAATTGAATAATACATCTCCTGTGCTTGCTCTTTGTGAGCAGTAGCAGAATATAGCACTTACGTTTGGACTCTGCTGAAACAGCAGAAGAGACAGTCCAGAAAGTTCCCACTGATCATCTTCAGCACACAGTGAGCTTTGCAACTCTGCAACACACATTGCTGTCTCTTCTTTTCCTGCCTGAAAGACCAATTGATTCCAACACCTCTGTGCCCGCTCTCTGCTGAGCAGCAACAGAGAGAGTAGAGCAGGAATGTTTAGCCTGGGCTAAAACAGCAGAAGAGCCTTGCAAAAAATCTCCTGCTTGATCATGTTTTGCACACAGTGAGCTTTAAACTGTGACACAAACATTGCTGTCACTCCTCACTTTATCTCCTAAAAGTGCATTTGAATCCAAAGTTTCTGGTGCGCTCTCACGTTTCGAGAGGAGTTGTGACAGGGGAGGAGCAGCGCTTGGACTCTAATCCCACAGACGAAGGGCCAGCAGGGAAACTCCTGCAGGGCATCTTCAGCACACAGTGAGCTTTGCAATTCTGCAACACACATTGCTGTCACTCCTCCTTTTCTTGCCTGGAAGACCAATTGATTCCAACATCTCTGTGCCCACTCTCTGCTGAGCAGCAACAGAGAGAAGGAATGTTTAGACTGGGCTAAAACAGCAGAAGAGCCTTGCAAAAAAGCTCCTCCTGATCATGTTTAGCACACAGTGAGCTTTAAACTGTGACACAAACATTGCTGTCACTCTTCACTCTTTCTCCTAAAAGACCATTTCAATCCAAGAACTCCGTTGCCAGCACTCTGCTGAGCAGCAGAGTGAGCAGGAATGTCTGCAATCTGTAAGGCAGTGGAAGAGACAGGCCTGAAGGCTGCTCTTGTGCTTCTTAAACACACTGAGCTTTACAACTGTGACACACACGCTGTTGTCACTCCTCATTGTAGCTCCTAAAAGTGCATTTGAATCCAGCGTTTCTGGTCTCCACTCTCGTTTCAAGAGCAGCAGAGGAAGGTGAGCACGAGCGCTTGGAATCCGCTCCCAGTTCCGAAGGGCAGGGAGGGAAAGTCCTTGCAGATCATCTTCAGCGCACAGTGAGCTTTGCAACTCTGAAACACACATTGCTGTCACTCCTCACTTCATCTCCTAATAATCCGTTTGAATCCATGGTCTCTCCCGCCCTCTCTCGTTTGAACAGCAGCAGTGACAGGTGAACACGATCTCTTGGCCTCTGCTCCCACAGCCGAAGAGCCCGGAGTGAAAGCTCCGGCAGGGCATCTTCAGCACGCAGTCAGCTTTGCAACTGTGACACATATATTGCTCTCGCTCCGCACTTTCCTACCTCAAAGTCCAATTGAATCCAAAATCTCTGTGCCCTTTCTCTGCTGGGCAGAAGCAGAGTAGAGCAGGAACCTTTAGCCAATGCTAAAAGAGCAGAAGAGACAGTCCAGAAAGTTCCCACTGATCATCTTCAGCGCACAGCGAGCTTTGCAACTCTGCAACACACATTGCTGTCACTCCTCCCTTTTTGCCTGAAAGACCAGCTGAATCCACCATCTCTGTGCCCGCTCTCTGCTGAGCAGCAACAGAGAGAGTAGAGCAGGAATTTTTAGACCTGCCTAAAACAGCAGAAGAGCCTTGAAAAAAATCTCCTGCTTGATCATGTTTTGCACACAGTGAGCTTTAAACTGTGACACAAACATTGCTGTCACTCTTCACTCTTTCTCCTAAAAGACCATTTCAATCCCAGAACTCCGTTGCCAGCACTCTGCTGAGCAGCAGAGTGAGCAGGAATGTCTGCAATCTGTAAGGCAGTGGAAGAGACAGGCCTGAAGGCTGCTCTTGTGCTTCTTCAACACACTGAGCTTTACAACTTTGACACACACACTGTTGTCACTCCTCATTGTAGCTCCTAAAAGTGCATTTGAATCCAGCGTTTCTGGTCTCCACTCTCGTTTCCAGTGCAGCAGAGGCAGGTGAGCACGAGCGCTTGGAATCCGCTCCCAGTTCCGAAGGGCAGGGAGGGAAAGTCCTTGCAGATTATCTTCAGCGCACAGTGAGCTTTGCAACTCTGAAACACACATTGCTGTCACTCCTCACTTTATCTCCAAAAAGTGCATTTCAAGCCAACGTTTCTGGTGCGCTCTCTCGCTTCGAGAGCAGTTGTGACAGGGGAGGACGAGCGCTTGGATTCTAATTTCACAGCCGAAGGGCCAGCATGGAAACTACTGCTGGGCATCTTCAGCACACATTGAGATTCACAACTCTGAAACACATATTGCTGTCACCTCTCACTTTCCTACCTGAAAGTCCAATTGAATAATACATCTCCTGTGCTTGCTCTTTGTGAGCAGTAGCAGAATATAGCACTTACGTTTGGACTCTGCTGAAACAGCAGAAGAGACAGTCCAGAAAGTTCCCACTGATCATCTTCAGCACACAGTGAGCTTTGCAACTCTGCAACACACATTGCTGTCTCTTCTTTTCCTGCCTGAAAGACCAATTGATTCCAACACCTCTGTGCCCGCTCTCTGCTGAGCAGCAACAGAGAGAGTAGAGCAGGAATGTTTAGCCTGGGCTAAAACAGCAGAAGAGCCTTGCAAAAAATCTCCTGCTTGATCATGTTTTGCACACAGTGAGCTTTAAACTGTGACACAAACATTGCTGTCACTCCTCACTTTATCTCCTAAAAGTGCATTTGAATCCAAAGTTTCTGGTGCGCTCTCACGTTTCGAGAGGAGTTGTGACAGGGGAGGAGCAGCGCTTGGACTCTAATCCCACAGACGAAGGGCCAGCAGGGAAACTCCTGCAGGGCATCTTCAGCACACAGTGAGCTTTGCAATTCTGCAACACACATTGCTGTCACTCCTCCTTTTCTTGCCTGGAAGACCAATTGATTCCAACATCTCTGTGCCCACTCTCTGCTGAGCAGCAACAGAGAGAAGGAATGTTTAGACTGGGCTAAAACAGCAGAAGAGCCTTGCAAAAAAGCTCCTCCTGATCATGTTTAGCACACAGTGAGCTTTAAACTGTGACACAAACATTGCTGTCACTCTTCACTCTTTCTCCTAAAAGACCATTTCAATCCAAGAACTCCGTTGCCAGCACTCTGCTGAGCAGCAGAGTGAGCAGGAATGTCTGCAATCTGTAAGGCAGTGGAAGAGACAGGCCTGAAGGCTGCTCTTGTGCTTCTTAAACACACTGAGCTTTACAACTGTGACACACACACTGTTGTCACTCCTCATTGTAGCTCCTAAAAGTGCATTTGAATCCAGCGTTTCTGGTCTCCACTCTCGTTTCAAGAGCAGCAGAGGAAGGTGAGCACGAGCGCTTGGAATCCGCTCCCAGTTCCGAAGGGCAGGGAGGGAAAGTCCTTGCAGATCATCTTCAGCGCACAGTGAGCTTTGCAACTCTGAAACACACATTGCTGTCACTCCTCACTTCATCTCCTAATAATCCGTTTGAATCCATGGTCTCTCCCGCCCTCTCTCGTTTGAACAGCAGCAGTGACAGGTGAACACGATCTCTTGGCCTCTGCTCCCACAGCCGAAGAGCCCGGAGTGAAAGCTCCGGCAGGGCATCTTCAGCACGCAGTCAGCTTTGCAACTGTGACACATATATTGCTCTCGCTCCGCACTTTCCTACCTCAAAGTCCAATTGAATCCAAAATCTCTGTGCCCTTTCTCTGCTGGGCAGAAGCAGAGAGAGTAGAGCAGGAACCTTTAGCCAATGCTAAAAGAGCAGAAGAGACAGTCCAGAAAGTTCCCACTGATCATCTTCAGCGCACAGCGAGCTTTGCAACTCTGCAACACACATTGCTGTCACTCCTCCCTTTTTGCCTGAAAGACCAGCTGAATCCACCATCTCTGTGCCCGCTCTCTGCTGAGCAGCAACAGAGAGAGTAGAGCAGGAATTTTTAGACCTGCCTAAAACAGCAGAAGAGCCTTGAAAAAAATCTCCTGCTTGATCATGTTTTGCACACAGTGAGCTTTAAACTGTGACACAAACATTGCTGTCACTCCTCACTTTATCTCCTAAAAGTGCATTTGAATCCAAAGTTTCTGGTGCGCTCTCACGTTTCGAGAGGAGTTGTGACAGGGGAGGAGCAGCGCTTGGACTCTAATCCCACAGACGAAGGGCCAGCAGGGAAACTCCTGCAGGGCATCTTCAGCACACAGTGAGCTTTGCAATTCTGCAACACACATTGCTGTAACTCCTTTTCCTGCCTGGAAGACCAATTGATTCCAACATCTCTGTGCCCACTCTCTGCTGAGCAGCAACAGAGGGAAGGAATGTTTAGATTGGGCTAAAACAGCAGAAGAGCCTTGCAAAAAAGCTCCTCCTGATCATGTTTAGCACACAGTGAGCTTTAAACTGTGACACAAACATTGCTGTCACTCTTCACTCTTTCTCCTAAAAGACCATTTCAATCCAAGAACTCCGTTGCCAGCACTCTGCTGAGCAGCAGAGTGAGCAGGAATGTCTGCAATCTGTAAGGCAGTGGAAGAGACAGGCCTGAAGGCTGCTCTTGTGCTTCTTCAACACACTGAGCTTTACAACTGTGACACACACACTGTTGTCACTCCTCATTGTAGCTCCTAAAAGTGCATTTGAATCCAGCGTTTCTGGTCTCCACTCTCGTTTCAAGAGCAGCAGAGGAAGGTGAGCACGAGCGCTTGGAATCCGTTCCCAGTTCCGAAGGGCAGGGAGGGAAAGTCCTTGCAGATCATCTTCAGCGCACAGTGAGCTTTGCAACTCTGAAACACACATTGCTGTCACTCCTCACTTCATCTCCTAATAATCCGTTTGAATCCATGGTCTCTCCCGCCCTCTCTCGTTTGAACAGCAGCAGTGACAGGTGAACACGATCTCTTGGCCTCTGCTCCCACAGCCGAAGAGCCCGGAGTGAAAGCTCCGGCAGGGCATCTTCAGCACGCAGTCAGCTTTGCAACTGTGACACATATATTGCTCTCGCTCCGCACTTTCCTACCTCAAAGTCCAATTGAATCCAAAATCTCTGTGCCCTTTCTCTGCTGGGCAGAAGCAGAGAGAGTAGAGCAGGAACCTTTAGCCAATGCTAAAAGAGCAGAAGAGACAGTCCAGAAAGTTCCCACTGATCATCTTCAGCGCACAGCGAGCTTTGCAACTCTGCAACACACATTGCTGTCACTCCTCCCTTTTTGCCTGAAAGACCAGCTGAATCCACCATCTCTGTGCCCGCTCTCTGCTGAGCAGCAACAGAGAGAGTAGAGCAGGAATTTTTAGACCTGCCTAAAACAGCAGAAGAGCCTTGAAAAAAATCTCCTGCTTGATCATGTTTTGCACACAGTGAGCTTTAAACTGTGACACAAACATTGCTGTCACTCCTCACTTTATCTCCTAAAAGTGCATTTGAATCCAAAGTTTCTGGTGCGCTCTCACGTTTCGAGAGGAGTTGTGACAGGGGAGGAGCAGCGCTTGGACTCTAATCCCACAGACGTAGGGCCAGCAGGGAAACTCCTGCAGGGCATCTTCAGCACACAGTGAGCTTTGCAATTCTGCAACACACATTGCTGTAACTCCTTTTCCTGCCTGGAAGACCAATTGATTCCAACATCTCTGTGCCCACTCTCTGCTGAGCAGCAACAGAGGGAAGGAATGTTTAGATTGGGCTAAAACAGCAGAAGAGCCTTGCAAAAAAGCTCCTCCTGATCATGTTTAGCACACAGTGAGCTTTAAACTGTGACACAAACATTGCTGTCACTCTTCACTCTTTCTCCTAAAAGACCATTTCAATCCAAGAACTCCGTTGCCAGCACTCTGCTGAGCAGCAGAGTGAGCAGGAATGTCTGCAATCTGTAAGGCAGTGGAAGAGACAGGCCTGAAGGCTGCTCTTGTGCTTCTTCAACACACTGAGCTTTACAACTGTGACACACACACTGTTGTCACTCCTCATTGTAGCTCCTAAAAGTGCATTTGAATCCAGCGTTTCTGGTCTCCACTCTCGTTTCAAGAGCAGCAGAGGAAGGTGAGCACGAGCGCTTGGAATCCGCTCCCAGTTCCGAAGGGCAGGGAGGGAAAGTCCTTGCAGATCATCTTCAGCGCACAGTGAGCTTTGCAACTCTGAAACACACATTGCTGTCACTCCTCACTTCATCTCCTAATAATCCGTTTGAATCCATGGTCTCTCCCGCCCTCTCTCGTTTGAACAGCAGCAGTGACAGGTGAACACGATCTCTTGGCCTCTGCTCCCACAGCCGAAGAGCCCGGAGTGAAAGCTCCGGCAGGGCATCTTCAGCACGCAGTCAGCTTTGCAACTGTGACACATATATTGCTCTCGCTCCGCACTTTCCTACCTCAAAGTCCAATTGAATCCAAAATCTCTGTGCCCTTTCTCTGCTGGGCAGAAGCAGAGAGAGTAGAGCAGGAACCTTTAGCCAATGCTAAAAGAGCAGAAGAGACAGTCCAGAAAGTTCCCACTGATCATCTTCAGCGCACAGCGAGCTTTGCAACTCTGCAACACACATTGCTGTCACTCCTCCCTTTTTGCCTGAAAGACCAGCTGAATCCACCATCTCTGTGCCCGCTCTCTGCTGAGCAGCAACAGAGAGAGTAGAGCAGGAATTTTTAGACCTGCCTAAAACAGCAGAAGAGCCTTGAAAAAAATCTCCTGCTTGATCATGTTTTGCACACAGTGAGCTTTAAACTGTGACACAAACATTGCTGTCACTCTTCACTCTTTCTCCTAAAAGACCATTTCAATCCGAGAACTCCGTTGCCAGCACTCTGCTGAGCAGCAGAGTGAGCAGGAATGTCTGCAATCTGTAAGGCAGTGGAAGAGACAGGCCTGAAGGCTGCTCTTGTGCTTCTTCAACACACTGAGCTTTACAACTTTGACACACACACTGTTGTCACTCCTCATTGTAGCTCCTAAAAGTGCATTTGAATCCAGCGTTTCTGGTCTCCACTCTCGTTTCCAGTGCAGCAGAGGCAGGTGAGCACGAGCGCTTGGAATCCGCTCCCAGTTCCGAAGGGCAGGGAGGGAAAGTCCTTGCAGATTATCTTCAGCGCACAGTGAGCTTTGCAACTCTGAAACACACATTGCTGTCACTCCTCACTTTATCTCCAAAAAGTGCATTTCAAGCCAACGTTTCTGGTGCGCTCTCTCGCTTCGAGAGCAGTTGTGACAGGGGAGGACGAGCGCTTGGATTCTAATTTCACAGCCGAAGGGCCAGCATGGAAACTACTGCTGGGCATCTTCAGCACACATTGAGATTCACAACTCTGAAACACATATTGCTGTCACCTCTCACTTTCCTACCTGAAAGTCCAATTGAATAATACATCTCCTGTGCTTGCTCTTTGTGAGCAGTAGCAGAATATAGCACTTACGTTTGGACTCTGCTGAAACAGCAGAAGAGACAGTCCAGAAAGTTCCCACTGATCATCTTCAGCACACAGTGAGCTTTGCAACTCTGCAACACACATTGCTGTCTCTTCTTTTCCTGCCTGAAAGACCAATTGATTCCAACACCTCTGTGCCCGCTCTCTGCTGAGCAGCAACAGAGAGAGTAGAGCAGGAATGTTTAGCCTGGGCTAAAACAGCAGAAGAGCCTTGCAAAAAATCTCCTGCTTAATCATGTTTTGCACACAGTGAGCTTTAAACTGTGACACAAACATTGCTGTCACTCCTCACTTTATCTCCTAAAAGTGCATTTGAATCCAAAGTTTCTGGTGCGCTCTCACGTTTCGAGAGGAGTTGTGACAGGGGAGGAGCAGCGCTTGGACTCTAATCCCACAGACGAAGGGCCAGCAGGGAAACTCCTGCAGGGCATCTTCAGCACACAGTGAGCTTTGCAATTCTGCAACACACATTGCTGTCACTCCTCCTTTTCTTGCCTGGAAGACCAATTGATTCCAACATCTCTGTGCCCACTCTCTGCTGAGCAGCAACAGAGAGAAGGAATGTTTAGACTGGGCTAAAACAGCAGAAGAGCCTTGCAAAAAAGCTCCTCCTGATCATGTTTAGCACACAGTGAGCTTTAAACTGTGACACAAACATTGCTGTCACTCTTCACTCTTTCTCCTAAAAGACCATTTCAATCCAAGAACTCCGTTGCCAGCACTCTGCTGAGCAGCAGAGTGAGCAGGAATGTCTGCAATCTGTAAGGCAGTGGAAGAGACAGGCCTGAAGGCTGCTCTTGTGCTTCTTAAACACACTGAGCTTTACAACTGTGACACACACACTGTTGTCACTCCTCATTGTAGCTCCTAAAAGTGCATTTGAATCCAGCGTTTCTGGTCTCCACTCTCGTTTCAAGAGCAGCAGAGGAAGGTGAGCACGAGCGCTTGGAATCCGCTCCCAGTTCCGAAGGGCAGGGAGGGAAAGTCCTTGCAGATCATCTTCAGCGCACAGTGAGCTTTGCAACTCTGAAACACACATTGCTGTCACTCCTCACTTCATCTCCTAATAATCCGTTTGAATCCATGGTCTCTCCCGCCCTCTCTCGTTTGAACAGCAGCAGTGACAGGTGAACACGATCTCTTGGCCTCTGCTCCCACAGCCGAAGAGCCCGGAGTGAAAGCTCCGGCAGGGCATCTTCAGCACGCAGTCAGCTTTGCAACTGTGACACATATATTGCTCTCGCTCCGCACTTTCCTACCTCAAAGTCCAATTGAATCCAAAATCTCTGTGCCCTTTCTCTGCTGGGCAGAAGCAGAGAGAGTAGAGCAGGAACCTTTAGCCAATGCTAAAAGAGCAGAAGAGACAGTCCAGAAAGTTCCCACTGATCATCTTCAGCGCACAGCGAGCTTTGCAACACTGCAACGCACATTGCTGTCACTCCTCCCTTTTTGCCTGAAAGACCAGCTGAATCCACCATCTCTGTGCCCGCTCTCTGCTGAGCAGCAACAGAGAGAGTAGAGCAGGAATTTTTAGACCTGCCTAAAACAGCAGAAGAGCCTTGAAAAAAATCTCCTGCTTGATCATGTTTTGCACACAGTGAGCTTTAAACTGTGACACAAACATTGCTGTCACTCCTCACTTTATCTCCTAAAAGTGCATTTGAATCCAAAGTTTCTGGTGCGCTCTCTCGTTTCGAGAGGAGTTGTGACAGGGGAGTAGCAGCGCTTGGACTCTAATCCCACAGACGAAGGGCCAGCAGGGAAACGCCTGCAGGGCATCTTCAGCACACAGTGAGCTTTGCAACTCTGCAAAACACATTGCTGTAACTCCTCCTTTTCCTGCCTGGAAGACCTATTGATTCCAACATCTCTGTGCCCACTCTCTGCTGAGCAGCAACAGAGAGAGTAGAGCAGGAATGTTTAGACTGGGCTAAAACAGCAGAAGAGCCTTGCAAAAAAGCTCCTCCTGATCATGTTTAGCACACAGTGAGCTTTAAACTGTGACACAAACATTGGTGTCACTCTTCACTCTTTCTCCTAAAAGACCATTTCAATCCCAGAACTCCGTTGCCAGCACTCTGCTGAGCAGCAGAGTGAGCAGGAATGTCTGCAATCTGTAAGGCAGTGGAAGAGACAGGCCTGAAGGCTGCTCTTGTGCTTCTTCAACACACTGAGCTTTACAACTTTGACACACACACTGTTGTCACTCCTCATTGTAGCTCCTAAAAGTGCATTTGAATCCAGCGTTTCTGGTCTCCACTCTCGTTTCCAGTGCAGCAGAGGCAGGTGAGCACGAGCGCTTGGAATCCGCTCCCAGTTCCGAAGGGCAGGGAGGGAAAGCCCTTGCAGATTATCTTCAGCGCACAGTGAGCTTTGCAACTCTGAAACACACATTGCTGTCACTCCTCACTTTATCTCCTAAAAGTGCATTTCAAGCCAACGTTTCTGGTGCGCTCTCTCGCTTCGAGAGCAGTTGTGACAGGGGAGGACGAGCGCTTGGATTCTAATTTCACAGCCGAAGGGCCAGCATGGAAACTACTGCTGGGCATCTTCAGCACACATTGAGATTCACAAATCTGAAACACATATTGCTGTCACCTCTCACTTTCCTACCTGAAAGTCCAATTGAATAATACATCTCCTGTGCTTGCTCTTTGTGAGCAGTAGCAGAATATAGCACTTACGTTTGGACTCTGCTGAAACAGCAGAAGAGACAGTCCAGAAAGTTCCCACTGATCATCTTCAGCACACAGTGAGCTTTGCAACTCTGCAACACACATTGCTGTCTCTTCTTTTCCTGCCTGAAAGACCAATTGATTCCAACACCTCTGTGCCCGCTCTCTGCTGAGCAGCAACAGAGAGAGTAGAGCAGGAATGTTTAGCCTGGGCTAAAACAGCAGAAGAGCCTTGCAAAAAATCTCCTGCTTGATCATGTTTTGCACACAGTGAGCTTTAAACTGTGACACAAACATTGCTGTCACTCCTCACTTTATCTCCTAAAAGTGCATTTGAATCCAAAGTTTCTGGTGCGCTCTCACGTTTCGAGAGGAGTTGTGACAGGGGAGGAGCAGTGCTTGGACTCTAATCCCACAGACGAAGGGCCAGCAGGGAAACTCCTGCAGGGCATCTTCAGCACACAGCGAGCTTTGCAACTCTGCAACACACATTGCTGTCACTCCTCCCTTTTTGCCTGGAAGACCAATTGATTCCAACATCTCTGTGCCCACTCTCTGCTGAGCAGCAACAGAGAGAAGGAATGTTTAGACTGGGCTAAAACAGCAGAAGAGCCTTGCAAAAAAGCTCCTCCTGATCATGTTTAGCACACAGTGAGCTTTAAACTGTGACACAAACATTGCTGTCACTCTTCACTCTTTCTCCTAAAAGACCATTTCAATCCAAGAACTCCGTTGCCAGCACTCTGCTGAGCAGCAGAGTGAGCAGGAATGTCTGCAATCTGTAAGGCAGTGGAAGAGACAGGCCTGAAGGCTGCTCTTGTGCTTCTTCAACACACTGAGCTTTACAACTGTGACACACACACTGTTGTCACTCCTCATTGTAGCTCCTAAAAGTGCATTTGAATCCAGCGTTTCTGGTCTCCACTCTCGTTTCAAGAGCAGCAGAGGAAGGTGAGCACGAGCGCTTGGAATCCGCTCCCAGTTCCGAAGGGCAGGGAGGGAAAGTCCTTGCAGATCATCTTCAGCGCACAGTGAGCTTTGCAACTCTGAAACACACATTGCTGTCACTCCTCAATTCATCTCCTAATAATCCGTTTGAATCCATGGTCTCTCCCGCCCTCTCTCGTTTGAACAGCAGCAGTGACAGGTGAACACGATCTCTTGGCCTCTGCTCCCACAGCCGAAGAGCCCGGAGTGAAAACTCCGGCAGGGCATCTTCAGCACGCAGTCAGCTTTGCAACTGTGACACATATATTGCTCTCGCTCCGCACTTTCCTACCTCAAAGTCCAATTGAATCCAAAATCTCTGTGCCCTTTCTCTGCTAGGCAGAAGCAGAGAGAGTAGAGCAGGAACTTTTAGCCAATGCTAAAAGAGCAGAAGAGACAGTCCAGAAAGTTCCCACTGATCATCTTCAGCGCACAGCGAGCTTTGCAACTCTGCAACACACATTGCTGTCACTCCTCCCTTTTTGCCTGAAAGACCAGCTGAATCGACCATCTCTGTGCCCGCTCTCTGCTGAGCAGCAACAGAGAGAGTAGAGCAGGAATTTTTAGACCTGCCTAAAACAGCAGAAGAGCCTTGAAAAAAATCTCCTGCTTGATCATGTTTTGCACACAGTGAGCTTTAAACTGTGACACAAACATTGCTGTCACTCCTCACTTTATCTCCTAAAAGTGCATTTGAATCCAAAGTTTCTGGTGCGCTCTCTCGTTTCGAGAGGAGTTGTGACAGGGGAGGAGCAGCGCTTGGACTCTAATCCCACAGACGAAGGGCCAGCAGGGAAACTCCTGCAGGGCATCTTCAGCACACAGTGAGCTTTACAATTCTGCAACACACATTGCTGTCACTCCTCCTTTTCTTGCCTGAAAGTCCAATTGATTCCAACATCACTGCGCCCACTCTCTGCTGAGCAGAAACAGAGAGAGTAGAGCAGGAATGTTTAGACTGGGCTAAAACAGCAGAAGAGCCTTGCAAAAAAGCTCCTCCTGATCATGTTTAGCACACAGTGAGCTTTAAACTGTGACACAATCATTGCTGTCACTCTTCACTCTTTCTCCTAAAAGACCATTTCAATCCAAGAACTCCGTTGCCAGCACTCTGCTGAGCAGCAGAGTGAGCAGGAATGTCTGCAATCTGTAAGGCAGTGGAAGAGACAGGCCTGAAGGCTGCTCTTGTGCTTCTTCAACACACTGAGCTTTACAACTGTGACACACACACTGTTGTCACTCCTCATTGTAGCTCCTAAAAGTGCATTTGAATCCAGCGTTTCTGGTCTCCACTCTCGTTTCCAGTGCAGCAGAGGCAGGTGAGCACGAGCGCTTGGAATCCGCTCCCAGTTCCGAAGGGCAGGGAGGGAAAGTCCTTGCAGATCATCTTCAGCGCACAGTGAGCTTTGCAACTCTGAAACACACATTGCTGTCACTCCTCACTTTATCTCCTAAAAGTGCATTTCAAGCCAACGTTTCTGGTGCGCTCTCTCGCTTCGAGAGCAGTTGTGACAGGGGAGGACGAGCGCTTGGATTCTAATTTCACAGCCGAAGGGCCAGCATGGAAACTACTGCTGGGCATCTTCAGCACACATTGAGATTCGCAACTCTGAAACACATATTGCTGTCTCATCTCACTTTCCTACCTGAAAGTCCAACTGTGACTGTCTCTTCTGCTGTTTCAGCAGAGTCCAAACGTAAGTGCTATATTCTGCTACTGCTCACAAAGAGCAAGCACAGGAGATGTATTATTCAATTGGACTTTCAGGTAGGAAAGTGAGAGGTGACAGCAATATGTGTTTCAGAGTTGCGAATCTCAATGTGTGCTGAAGATGCCCAGCAGTAGTTTCCATGCTGGCCCTTCGGCTGTGAAATTAGAATCCAAGCGCTCGTCCTCCCCTGTCACAACTGCTCACGAAGCGAGAGAGCGCACCAGAAACGTTGGCTTGAAATGCACTTTTAGGAGATAAAGTGAGGAGTGACAGCAATGTTTGTGTCACAGTTTAAAGCTCACTGTGTGCAAAACATGATCAAGCAGGAGATTTTTTTCAAGGCTCTTCTGCTGTTTTAGGCAGGTCTAAAAATTCCTGCTCTACTCTCTCTGTTGCTGCTCAGCAGAGAGCGGGCACAGAGATGGTGGATTCAGCTGGTCTTTCAGGCAAAAAGGGAGGAGTGACAGCAATGTGCGTTGCAGTGTTGCAAAGCTCGCTGTGCGCTGAAGATGATCAGTGGGAACTTTCTGGACTGTCTCTTCTGCTCTTTTAGCATTGGCTAAAGGTTCCTGCTCTACTCTCTCTGCTTCTGCCCAGCAGAGAAAGGGCACAGAGATTTTGGATTCAATTGGACTTTGAGGTAGGAAAGTGCGGAGCGAGAGCAATATATGTGTCACAGTTGCAAAGCTGACTGCGTGCTGAAGATGCCCTGCCGGAGCTTTCACTCCGGGCTCTTCGGCTGTGGGAGCAGAGGCCAAGAGATCGTGTTCACCTGTCACTGCTGCTGTTCAAACGAGAGAGGGCGGGAGAGACCATGGATTCAAACGGATTATTAGGAGATGAAGTGAGGAGTGACAGCAATGTGTGTTTCAGAGTTGCAAAGCTCACTGTGCGCTGAAGATGATCTGCAAGGACTTTCCCTCCCTGCCCTTCGGAACTGGGAGCGGATTCCAAGCGCTCGTGCTCACCTTCCTCTGCTGCTCTTGAAACGAGAGTGGAGACCAGAAACGCTGGATTCAAATGCACTTTTAGGAGCTACAATGAGGAGTGACAACAGTGTGTGTGTCACAGTTGTAAAGCTCAGTGTGTTTAAGAAGCACAAGAGCAGCCTTCAGGCCTGTCTCTTCCACTGCCTTACAGATTGCAGACATTCCTGCTCACTCTGCTGCTCAGCAGAGTGCTGGCAACGGAGTTCTTGGATTGAAATGGTCTTTTAGGAGAAAGAGTGAAGAGTGACAGCAATGTTTGTGTCACAGTTTAAAGCTCACTGTGTGCTAAACATGATCAGGAGGAGATTTTTTGCAAGGCTCTTCTGCTGTTTTAGCCCAGTCTAAACATTCCTTCTCTCTGTTGCTGCTCAGCAGAGAGTGGGCACAGAGATGTTGGAATCAATTGGTCTTCCAGGCAAGAAAAGGAGGAGTGACAGCAATGTGTGTTGCAGAATTGCAAAGCTCACTGTGTGCTGAAGATGCCCTGCAGGAGTTTCCCTGCTGGCCCTTCGTCTGTGGGATTAGAGTCCAAGCGCTGCTCCTCCCCTGTCACAACTCCTCTCGAAACGTGAGAGCGCACCAGAAACTTTGGATTCAAATGCACTTTTAGGAGATAAAGTGAGGAGTGACAGCAATGTTTGTGTCACAGTTTAAAGCTCACTGTGTGCAAAACATGATTAAGCAGGAGATTTTTTGCAAGGCTCTTCTGCTGTTTTAGCCCAGGCTAAACATTCCTGCTCTACTCTCTCTGTTGCTGCTCAGCAGAGAGCGGGCACAGAGGTGTTGGAATCAATTGGTCTTTCAGGCAGGAAAAGAAGAGACAGCAATGTGTGTTGCAGAGTTGCAAAGCTCACTGTGTGCTGAAGATGATCAGTGGGAACTTTCTGGACTGTCTCTTCTGCTGTTTCAGCAGAGTCCAAACGTAAGTGCTATATTCTGCTACTGCTCACAAAGAGCAAGCACAGGAGATGTATTATTCAATTGGACTTTCAGGTAGGAAAGTGAGAGGTGACAGCAATATGTGTTTCAGAGTTGTGAATCTCAATGTGTGCTGAAGATGCCCAGCAGTAGTTTCCATGCTGGCCCTTCGGCTGTGAAATTAGAATCCAAGCGCTCGTCCTCCCCTGTCACAACTGCTCTCGAAGCGAGAGAGCGCACCAGAAACGTTGGCTTGAAATGCACTTTTTGGAGATAAAGTGAGGAGTGACAGCAATGTGTGTTTCAGAGTTGCAAAGCTCACTGTGCGCTGAAGATAATCTGCAAGGACTTTCCCTCCCTGCCCTTCGGAACTGGGAGCGGATTCCAAGCGCTCGTGCTCACCTGCCTCTGCTGCACTGGAAACGAGAGTGGAGACCAGAAACGCTGGATTCAAATGCACTTTTAGGAGCTACAATGAGGAGTGACAACAGTGTGTGTGTCAAAGTTGTAAAGCTCAGTGTGTTGAAGAAGCACAAGAGCAGCCTTCAGGCCTGTCTCTTCCACTGCCTTACAGATTGCAGACATTCCTGCTCACTCTGCTGCTCAGCAGAGTGCTGGCAACGGAGTTCTCGGATTGAAATGGTCTTTTAGGAGAAAGAGTGAAGAGTGACAGCAATGTTTGTGTCACAGTTTAAAGCTCACTGTGTGCAAAACATGATCAAGCAGGAGATTTTTTTCAAGGCTCTTCTGCTGTTTTAGGCAGGTCTAAAAATTCCTGCTCTACTCTCTCTGTTGCTGCTCAGCAGAGAGCGGGCACAGAGATGGTGGATTCAGCTGGTCTTTCAGGCAAAAAGGGAGGAGTGACAGCAATGTGTGTTGCAGAGTTGCAAAGCTCGCTGTGCGCTGAAGATGATCAGTGGGAACTTTCTGGACTGTCTCTTCTGCTCTTTTAGCATTGGCTAAAGGTTCCTGCTCTACTCTCTCTGCTTCTGCCCAGCAGAGAAAGGGCACAGAGATTTTGGATTCAATTGGACTTTGAGGTAGGAAAGTGCGGAGCGAGAGCAATATATGTGTCACAGTTGCAAAGCTGACTGCGTGCTGAAGATGCCCTGCCGGAGCTTTCACTCCGGGCTCTTCGGCTGTGGGAGCAGAGGCCAAGAGATCGTGTTCACCTGTCACTGCTGCTGTTCAAACGAGAGAGGGCGGGAGAGACCATGGATTCAAACGGATTATTAGGAGATGAAGTGAGGAGTGACAGCAATGTGTGTTTCAGAGTTGCAAAGCTCACTGTGCGCTGAAGATGATCTGCAAGGACTTTCCCTCCCTGCCCTTCGGAACTGGGAACGGATTCCAAGCGCTCGTGCTCACCTTCCTCTGCTGCTCTTGAAACGAGAGTGGAGACCAGAAACGCTGGATTCAAATGCACTTTTAGGAGCTACAATGAGGAGTGACAACAGTGTGTGTGTCACAGTTGTAAAGCTCAGTGTGTTGAAGAAGCACAAGAGCAGCCTTCAGGCCTGTCTCTTCCACTGCCTTACAGATTGCAGACATTCCTGCTCACTCTGCTGCTCAGCAGAGTGCTGGCAACGGAGTTCTTGGATTGAAATGGTCTTTTAGGAGAAAGAGTGAAGAGTGACAGCAATGTTTGTGTCACAGTTTAAAGCTCACTGTGTGCTAAACATGATCAGGAGGAGCTTTTTTGCAAGGCTCTTCTGCTGTTTTAGCCCAATCTAAACATTCCTTCCCTCTGTTGCTGCTCAGCAGAGAGTGGGCACAGAGATGTTGGAATCAATTGGTCTTCCAGGCAGGAAAAGGAGTTACAGCAATGTGTGTTGCAGAATTGCAAAGCTCACTGTGTGCTGAAGATGCCCTGCAGGAGTTTCCCTGCTGGCCCTTCGTCTGTGGGATTAGAGTCCAAGCGCTGCTCCTCCCCTGTCACAACTCCTCTCGAAACGTGAGAGCGCACCAGAAACTTTGGATTCAAATGCACTTTTAGGAGATAAAGTGAGGAGTGACAGCAATGTTTGTGTCACAGTTTAAAGCTCACTGTGTGCAAAACATGATCAAGCAGGAGATTTTTTTCAAGGCTCTTCTGCTGTTTTAGGCAGGTCTAAAAATTCCTGCTCTACTCTCTCTGTTGCTGCTCAGCAGAGAGCGGGCACAGAGATGGTGGATTCAGCTGGTCTTTCAGGCAAAAAGGGAGGAGTGACAGCAATGTGTGTTGCAGAGTTGCAAAGCTCGCTGTGCGCTGAAGATGATCAGTGGGAACTTTCTGGACTGTCTCTTCTGCTCTTTTAGCATTGGCTAAAGGTTCCTGCTCTACTCTCTCTGCTTCTGCCCAGCAGAGAAAGGGCACAGAGATTTTGGATTCAATTGGACTTTGAGGTAGGAAAGTGCGGAGCGAGAGCAATATATGTGTCACAGTTGCAAAGCTGACTGCGTGCTGAAGATGCCCTGCCGGAGCTTTCACTCCGGGCTCTTCGGCTGTGGGAGCAGAGGCCAAGAGATCGTGTTCACCTGTCACTGCTGCTGTTCAAACGAGAGAGGGCGGGAGAGACCATGGATTCAAACGGATTATTAGGAGATGAAGTGAGGAGTGACAGCAATGTGTGTTTCAGAGTTGCAAAGCTCACTGTGCGCTGAAGATGATCTGCAAGGACTTTCCCTCCCTGCCCTTCGGAACTGGGAGCGGATTCCAAGCGCTCGTGCTCACCTTCCTCTGCTGCTCTTGAAACGAGAGTGGAGACCAGAAACGCTGGATTCAAATGCACTTTTAGGAGCTACAATGAGGAGTGACAACAGTGTGTGTGTCACAGTTGTAAAGCTCAGTGTGTTGAAGAAGCACAAGAGCAGCCTTCAGGCCTGTCTCTTCCACTGCCTTACAGATTGCAGACATTCCTGCTCACTCTGCTGCTCAGCAGAGTGCTGGCAACGGAGTTCTGGGATTGAAATGGTCTTTTAGGAGAAAGAGTGAAGAGTGACAGCAATGCTTGTGTCACAGTTTAAAGCTCACTGTGTGCTAAACATGATCAGGAGGAGCTTTTTTGCAAGGCTCTTCTGCTGTTTTAGCCCAGTCTAAACATTCCTGCTCTACTCTCTCTGTTGCTGCTCAGCAGAGAGTGGGCACAGAGATGTTGGAATCAATTGGTCTTTCAGGCAAGAAAAGGAGGAGTGACAGCAATGTGTGTTTCAGAATTGTAAAGCTCACTGTGCGCTGAAGATGCCCTGCAGGAGTTTCCCTGCTGGCCCTTCGTCTGTGGGATTAGAGTCCAAGCGCTGCTCCTCCCCTGTCACAACTCCTATCGAAACGAGAGAGCGCACCAGTAACTTTGGATTCAAATGCACTTTTAGGAGATAAAGTGAGGAGTGACAGCAATGTTTGTGTCACAGTTTAAAGCTCACTGTGTGCAAAACATGATCAAGCAGGAGATTTTTTGCAAGGCTCTTCTGCTGTTTTAGCCCAGGCTAAACATTCCTGCTCTACTCTCTCTGTTGCTGCTCAGCAGAGAGCGGGCACAGAGAGGGTGGATTCAGCTGGTCTTTCAGGCAGGAAAAGAAGAGACAGCAATGTGTGTTGCAGAGTTGCAAAGCTCACTGTGTGCTGAAGATGATCAGTGGGAACTTTCTGGACTGTCTCTTCTGCTGTTTCAGCAGAGTCCAAACGTAAGTGCTATATTCTGCTACTGCTCACAAAGAGCAAGCACAGGAGATGTATTATTCAATTGGACTTTCAGGTAGGAAAGTGAGAGGTGACAGCAATATGTGTTTCAGAGTTGTGAATCTCAATGTGTGCTGAAGATGCCCAGCAGTAGTTTCCATGCTGGCCCTTCGGCTGTGAAATTAGAATCCAAGCGCTCGTCCTCCCCTGTCACAACTGCTCTCGAAGCGAGAGAGCGCACCAGAAACGTTGGCTTGAAATGCACTTTTAGGAGATAAAGTGAGGAGTGACAGCAATGTTTGTGTCACAGTTTAAAGCTCACTGTGTGCAAAACATGATCAAGCAGGAGATTTTTTTCAAGGCTCTTCTGCTGTTTTAGGCAGGTCTAAAAATTCCTGCTCTACTCTCTCTGTTGCTGCTCAGCAGAGAGCGGGCACAGAGATGGTGGATTCAGCTGGTCTTTCAGGCAAAAAGGGAGGAGTGACAGCAATGTGTGTTGCAGAGTTGCAAAGCTCGCTGTGCGCTGAAGATGATCAGTGGGAACTTTCTGGACTGTCTCTTCTGCTCTTTTAGCATTGGCTAAAGGTTCCTGCTCTACTCTCTCTGCTTCTGCCCAGCAGAGAAAGGGCACAGAGATTTTGGATTCAATTGGACTTTGAGGTAGGAAAGTGCGGAGCGAGAGCAATATATGTGTCACAGTTGCAAAGCTGACTGCGTGCTGAAGATGCCCTGCCGGAGCTTTCACTCCGGGCTCTTCGGCTGTGGGAGCAGAGGCCAAGAGATCGTGTTCACCTGTCACTGCTGCTGTTCAAACGAGAGAGGGCGGGAGAGACCATGGATTCAAACGGATTATTAGGAGATGAAGTGAGGAGTGACAGCAATGTGTGTTTCAGAGTTGCAAAGCTCACTGTGCGCTGAAGATGATCTGCAAGGACTTTCCCTCCCTGCCCTTCGGAACTGGGAGCGGATTCCAAGCGCTCGTGCTCACCTTCCTCTGCTGCTCTTGAAACGAGAGTGGAGACCAGAAACGCTGGATTCAAATGCACTTTTAGGAGCTACAATGAGGAGTGACAACAGTGTGTGTGTCACAGTTGTAAAGCTCAGTGTGTTGAAGAAGCACAAGAGCAGCCTTCAGGCCTGTCTCTTCCACTGCCTTACAGATTGCAGACATTCCTGCTCACTCTGCTGCTCAGCAGAGTGCTGGCAACGGAGTTCTGGGATTGAAATGGTCTTTTAGGAGAAAGAGTGAAGAGTGACAGCAATGTTTGTGTCACAGTTTAAAGCTCACTGTGTGCTAAACATGATCAGGAGGAGCTTTTTTGCAAGGCTCTTCTGCTGTTTTAGCCCAGTCTAAACATTCCTGCTCTACTCTCTCTGTTGCTGCTCAGCAGAGAGTGGGCACAGAGATGTTGGAATCAATTGGTCTTTCAGGCAAGAAAAGGAGGAGTGACAGCAATGTGTGTTTCAGAATTGTAAAGCTCACTGTGCGCTGAAGATGCCCTGCAGGAGTTTCCCTGCTGGCCCTTCGTCTGTGGGATTAGAGTCCAAGCGCTGCTCCTCCCCTGTCACAACTCCTCTCGAAACGAGAGAGCGCACCAGAAACTTTGGATTCAAATGCACTTTTAGGAGATAAAGTGAGGAGTGACAGCAATGTTTGTGTCACAGTTTAAAGCTCACTGTGTGCAAAACATGATCAAGCAGGAGATTTTTTGCAAGGCTCTTCTGCTGTTTTAGCCCAGGCTGAACATTCCTGCTCTACTCTCTCTGTTGCTGCTCAGCAGAGAGCAGGCACAGAGATGGTGGATTCAGCTGGTCTTTCAGGCAGGAAAAGAAGAGACAGCAATGTGTGTTGCAGAGTTGCAAAGCTCACTGTGTGCTGAAGATGATCAGTGGGAACTTTCTGGACTGTCTCTTCTGCTGTTTCAGCAGAGTCCAAACGTAAGTGCTATATTCTGCTACTGCTCACAAAGAGCAAGCACAGGAGATGTAGGATTCAATTGGACTTTCAGGTAGGAAAGTGAGAGGTGACAGCAATATGTGTTTCAGAGTTGTGAATCTCAATGTGTGCTGAAGATGCCCAGCAGTACTTTCCATGCTGGCCCTTCGGCTGTGAAATTAGAATCCAAGCGCTCGTCCTCCCCTGTCACAACTGCTCTCGAAGCGAGAGAGCGCACCAGAAACGTTGGCTTGAAATGCACTTTTAGGAGATAAAGTGAGGAGTGACAGCAATGTGTGTTTCAGAGTTGCAAAGCTCACTGTGCGCTGAAGATGATCTGCAAGGACTTTCCCGCCCTGCCCTTCGGAACTGGGAGCGGATTCCAAGCGCTCGTGCTCACCTGCCTCTGCTGCACTGGAAACGAGAGTGGAGACCAGAAACGCTGGATTCAAATGCACTTTTAGGAGCTACAATGAGGAGTGACAACAGTGTGTGTGTCACAGTTGTAAAGCTCAGTGTGTTGAAGAAGCACAAGAGCAGCCTTCAGGCCTGTCTCTTCCACTGCCTTACAGATTGCAGACATCCCTGCTCACTCTGCTGATCAGCAGAGTGCTGACAACGGAGTTCTTGGATTGAAATGGTCTTTTAGGAGAAAGAGTGAAGAGTGACAGCAATGTTTGTGTCACAGTTTAAAGCTCACTGTGTGCTAAACATGATCAGGAGGAGCTTTTTTGCAAGGCTCTTCTGCTGTTTTAGCCCAGTCTAAACATTCCTGCTCTACTCTCTCTGTTGCTGCTCAGCAGAGAGTGGGCACAGAGATGTTGGAATCAATTGGTCTTTCAGGCAAGAAAAGGAGGAGTGACAGCAATGTGTGTTGCAGAATTGTAAAGCTCACTGTGTGCTGAAGATGCCCTGCAGGAGTTTCCCTGCTGGCCCTTTGTCTGTGGGATTAGAGTCCAAGCGCTGCTCCTCCCCTGTCACAACTCCTCTCGAAACGAGAGAGCGTACCAGAAACTTTGGATTCAAATGCACTTTTAGGAGATAAAGTGAGGAGTGACAGCAATGTTTGTGTCACAGTTTAAAGCTCACTGTGTGCAAAACATGATCAAGCAGGAGATTTTTTGCAAGGCTCTTCTGCTGTTTTAGGCAGGTCTAAAAATTCCTGCTCTACTCTCTCTGTTGCTGCTCAGCAGAGAGCGGGCACAGAGATGGTGGATTCAGCTGGTCTTTCAGGCAAAAAGGGAGGAGTGACAGCAATGTGTGTTGCAGAGTTGCAAAGCTCGCTGTGCGCTGAAGATGATCAGTGGGAACTTTCTGGACTGTCTCTTCTGCTCTTTTAGCATTGGCTAAAGGTTCCTGCTCTACTCTCTCTGCTTCTGCCCAGCAGAGAAAGGGCACAGAGATTTTGGATTCAATTGGACTTTGAGGTAGGAAAGTGCGGAGCGAGAGCAATATATGTGTCACAGTTGCAAAGCTGACTGCGTGCTGAAGATGCCCTGCCGGAGCTTTCACTCCGGGCTCTTCGGCTGTGGGAGCAGAGGCCAAGAGATCGTGTTCACCTGTCACTGCTGCTGTTCAAACGAGAGAGGGCGGGAGAGACCATGGATTCAAACGGATTATTAGGAGATGAAGTGAGGAGTGACAGCAATGTGTGTTTCAGAGTTGCAAAGCTCACTGTGCGCTGAAGATGATCTGCAAGGACTTTCCCTCCCTGCCCTTCGGAACTGGGAGCGGATTCCAAGCGCTCGTGCTCACCTTCCTCTGCTGCTCTTGAAACGAGAGTGGAGACCAGAAACGCTGGATTCAAATGCACTTTTAGGAGCTACAATGAGGAGTGACAACAGTGTGTGTGTCACAGTTGTAAAGCTCAGTGTGTTGAAGAAGCACAAGAGCAGCCTTCAGGCCTGTCTCTTCCACTGCCTTACAGATTGCAGACATTCCTGCTCACTCTGCTGCTCAGCAGAGTGCTGGCAACGGAGTTCTCGGATTGAAATGGTCTTTTAGGAGAAAGAGTGAAGAGTGACAGCAATGTTTGTGTCACAGTTTAAAGCTCACTGTGTGCTAAACATGATCAGGAGGAGCTTTTTTGCAAGGCTCTTCTGCTGTTTTAGCCCAGTCTAAACATTCCTGCTCTACTCTCTCTGTTGCTGCTCAGCAGAGAGTGGGCACAGAGATGTTGGAATCAATTGGTCTTTCAGGCAAGAAAAGGAGGAGTGACAGCAATGTGTGTTTCAGAATTGTAAAGCTCACTGTGCGCTGAAGATGCCCTGCAGGAGTTTCCCTGCTGGCCCTTCGTCTGTGGGATTAGAGTCCAAGCGCTGCTCCTCCCCTGTCACAACTCCTCTCGAAACGAGAGAGCGCACCAGAAACTTTGGATTCAAATGCACTTTTAGGAGATAAAGTGAGGAGTGACAGCAATGTTTGTGTCACAGTTTAAAGCTCACTGTGTGCAAAACATGATCAAGCAGGAGATTTTTTGCAAGGCTCTTCTGCTGTTTTAGCCCAGGCTGAACATTCCTGCTCTACTCTCTCTGTTGCTGCTCAGCAGAGAGCGGGCACAGAGATGGTGGATTCAGCTGGTCTTTCAGGCAGGAAAAGAAGAGACAGCAATGTGTGTTGCAGAGTTGCAAAGCTCACTGTGTGCTGAAGATGATCAGTGGGAACTTTCTGGACTGTCTCTTCTGCTGTTTCAGCAGAGTCCAAACGTAAGTGCTATATTCTGCTACTGCTCACAAAGAGCAAGCACAGGAGATGTATTATTCAATTGGACTTTCAGGTAGGAAAGTGAGAGGTGACAGCAATATGTGTTTCAGAGTTGCGAATCGCAATGTGTGCTGAAGATGCCCAGCAGTAGTTTCCATGCTGGCCCTTCGGCTGTGAAATTAGAATCCAAGCGCTCGTCCTCCCCTGTCACAACTGCTCTCGAAGCGAGAGAGCGCACCAGAAACGTTGGCTTGAAATGCACTTTTAGGAGATAAAGTGAGGAGTGACAGCAATGTGTGTTTCAGAGTTGCAAAGCTCACTGTGCGCTGAAGATGATCTGCAAGGACTTTCCCTCCCTGCCCTTCGGAACTGGGAGCGGATTCCAAGCGCTCGTGCTCACCTGCCTCTGGTGCACTGGAAACGAGAGTGGAGACCAGAAAAGCTGGATTCAAATGCACTTTTAGGAGCTACAATGAGGAGTGACAACAGTGTGTGTGTCACAGTTGTAAAGCTCAGTGTGTTGAAGAAGCACAAGAGCAGCCTTCAGGCCTGTCTCTTCCACTGCCTTACAGATTGCAGACATTCCTGCTCACTCTGCTGATCAGCAGAGTGCTGGCAACGGAGTTCTGGGATTGAAATGGTCTTTTAGGAGAAAGAGTGAAGAGTGACAGCAATGTTTGTGTCACAGTTTAAAGCTCACTGTGTGCTAAACATGATCAGGAGGAGCTTTTTTGCAAGGCTCTTCTGCTGTTTTAGCCCAGTCTAAACATTCCTGCTCTACTCTCTCTGTTGCTGCTCAGCAGAGAGTGGGCACAGTGATGTTGGAATCAATTGGACTTTCAGGCAAGAAAAGGAGGAGTGACAGCAATGTGTGTTGCAGAATTGTAAAGCTCACTGTGTGCTGAAGATGCCCTGCAGGAGTTTCCCTGCTGGCCCTTCGTCTGTGGGATTAGAGTCCAAGCGCTGCTCCTCCCCTGTCACAAGTCCTCTCGAAACGAGAGAGCGCACCAGAAACTTTGGATTCAAATGCACTTTTAGGAGATAAAGTGAGGAGTGACAGCAATGTTTGTGTCACAGTTTAAAGCTCACTGTGTGCAAAACATGATCAAGCAGGAGATTTTTTTCAAGGCTCTTCTGCTGTTTTAGGCAGGTCTAAAAATTCCTGCTCTACTCTCTCTGTTGCTGCTCAGCAGAGAGCGGGCACAGAGATGGTGGATTCAGCTGGTCTTTCAGGCAAAAAGGGAGGAGTGACAGCAATGTGTGTTGCAGAGTTGCAAAGCTCGCTGTGCGCTGAAGATGATCAGTGGGAACTTTCTGGACTGTCTCTTCTGCTCTTTTAGCATTGGCTAAAGGTTCCTGCTCTACTCTCTCTGCTTCTGCCCAGCAGAGAAAGGGCACAGAGATTTTGGATTCAATTGGACTTTGAGGTAGGAAAGTGCGGAGCGAGAGCAATATATGTGTCACAGTTGCAAAGCTGACTGCGTGCTGAAGATGCCCTGCCGGAGCTTTCACTCCGGGCTCTTCGGCTGTGGGAGCAGAGGCCAAGAGATCGTGTTCACCTGTCACTGCTGCTGTTCAAACGAGAGAGGGCGGGAGAGACCATGGATTCAAACGGATTATTAGGAGATGAAGTGAGGAGTGACAGCAATGTGTGTTTCAGAGTTGCAAAGCTCACTGTGCGCTGAAGATGATCTGCAAGGACTTTCCCTCCCTGCCCTTCGGAACTGGGAGCGGATTCCAAGCGCTCGTGCTCACCTTCCTCTGCTGCTCCTGAAACGAGAGTGGAGACCAGAAACGCTGGATTCAAATGCACTTTTAGGAGCTACAATGAGGAGTGACAACAGTGTGTGTGTCACAGTTGTAAAGCTCAGTGTGTTGAAGAAGCACAAGAGCAGCCTTCAGGCCTGTCTCTTCCACTGCCTTACAGATTGCAGACATTCCTGCTCACTCTGCTGCTCAGCAGAGTGCTGGCAACGGAGTTCTGGGATTGAAATGGTCTTTTAGGAGAAAGAGTGAAGAGTGACAGCAATGTTTGTGTCACAGTTTAAAGCTCACTGTGTGCTAAACATGATCAGGAGGAGCTTTTTTGCAAGGCTCTTCTGTTTTAGCCCAGTCTAAACATTCCTGCTCTACTCTCTCTGTTGCTGCTCAGCAGAGAGCGGGCACAGAGAGGGTGGATTCAGCTGGTCTTTCAGGCAGGAAAAGAAGAGACAGCAATGTGTGTTTCAGAGTTGCAAAGCTCACTGTGCGCTGAAGATGATCTGCAAGGACTTTCCCTCCCTGCCCTTCGGAACTGGGAGCGGATTCCAAGCGCTCGTGCTCACCTTCCTCTGCTGCTCTTGAAACGAGAGTGGAGACCAGAAACGCTGGATTCAAATGCACTTTTAGGAGCTACAATGAGGAGTGACAACAGTGTGTGTGTCACAGTTGTAAAGCTCAGTGTGTTGAAGAAGCACAAGAGCAGCCTTCAGGCCTGTCTCTTCCACTGCCTTACAGATTGCAGACATTCCTGCTCACTCTGCTGCTCAGCAGAGTGCTGGCAACGGAGTTCTGGGATTGAAATGGTCTTTTAGGAGAAAGAGTGAAGAGTGACAGCAATGTTTGTGTCACAGTTTAAAGCTCACTGTGTGCTAAACATGATCAGGAGGAGCTTTTTTGCAAGGCTCTTCTGTTTTAGCCCAGTCTAAACATTCCTGCTCTACTCTCTCTGTTGCTGCTCAGCAGAGAGTGGGCACAGAGATGTTGGAATCAATTGGTCTTTCAGGCAAGAAAAGGAGGAGTGACAGCAATGTGTGTTTCAGAATTGTAAAGCTCACTGTGCGCTGAAGATGCCCTGCAGGAGTTTCCCTGCTGGCCCTTCGTCTGTGGGATTAGAGTCCAAGCGCTGCTCCTCCCCTGTCACAACTCCTCTCGAAACGTGAGAGCGCACCAGAAACTTTGGATTCAAATGCACTTTTAGGAGATAAAGTGAGGAGTGACAGCAATGTTTGTGTCACAGTTTAAAGCTCACTGTGTGCAAAACATGATCAAGCAGGAGATTTTTTGCAAGGCTCTTCTGCTGTTTTAGCCCAGGCTAAACATTCCTGCTCTACTCTCTCTGTTGCTGCTCAGCAGAGAGCGGGCACAGAGAGGGTGGATTCAGCTGGTCTTTCAGGCAGGAAAAGAAGAGACAGCAATGTGTGTTTCAGAGTTGCAAAGCTCACTGTGCGCTGAAGATGATCTGCAAGGACTTTCCCTCCCTGCCCTTCGGAACTGGGAGCGGATTCCAAGCGCTCGTGCTCACCTTCCTCTGCTGCTCTTGAAACGAGAGTGGAGACCAGAAACGCTGGATTCAAATGCACTTTTAGGAGCTACAATGAGGAGTGACAACAGTGTGTGTGTCACAGTTGTAAAGCTCAGTGTGTTGAAGAAGCACAAGAGCAGCCTTCAGGCCTGTCTCTTCCACTGCCTTACTGATTGCAGACATTCCTGCTCACTCTGCTGCTCAGCAGAGTGCTGGCAACGGAGTTCTTGGATTGAAATGGTCTTTTAGGAGAGAGTGAAGAGTGACAGCAATGTTTGTGTCACAGTTTAAAGCTCACTGTGTGCTAAACATGATCAGGAGGAGCTTTTTTGCAAGGCTCTTCTGCTGTTTTAGCCCAGTCTAAACATTCCTGCTCTACTCTCTCTGTTGCTGCTCAGCAGAGAGTGGGCACAGAGATGTTGGAATCAATTGGTCTTCCAGGCAGGAAAAGGAGTTACAGCAATGTGTGTTGCAGAATTGCAAAGCTCACTGTGTGCTGAAGATGCCCTGCAGGAATTTCCCTGCTGGCCCTTCGTCTGTGGGATTAGAGTCCAAGCGCTGCTCCTCCCCTGTCACAACTCCTCTCGAAACGAGAGAGCGCACCAGAAACTTTGGATTCAAATGCACTTTTAGGAGATAAAGTGAGGAGTGACAGCAATGTTTGTGTCACAGTTTAAAGCTCACTGTGTGCAAAACATGATCAAGCAGGAGATTTTTTGCAAGGCTCTTCTGCTGTTTTAGCCCAGGCTGAACATTCCTGCTCTACTCTCTCTGTTGCTGCTCAGCAGAGAGCGGGCACAGAGATGGTGGATTCAGCTGGTCTTTCAGGCAGGAAAAGAAGAGACAGCAATGTGTGTTGCAGAGTTGCAAAGCTCACTGTGTGCTGAAGATGATCAGTGGGAACTTTCTGGACTGTCTCTTCTGCTGTTTCAGCAGAGTCCAAACGTAAGTGCTATATTCTGCTACTGCTCACAAAGAGCAAGCACAGGAGATGTATTATTCAATTGGACTTTCAGGTAGGAAAGTGAGAGGTGACAGCAATATGTGTTTCAGAGTTGCGAATCGCAATGTGTGCTGAAGATGCCCAGCAGTAGTTTCCATGCTGGCCCTTCGGCTGTGAAATTAGAATCCAAGCGCTCGTCCTCCCCTGTCACAACTGCTCTCGAAGCGAGAGAGCGCACCAGAAACGTTGGCTTGAAATGCACTTTTAGGAGATAAAGTGAGGAGTGACAGCAATGTGTGTTTCAGAGTTGCAAAGCTCACTGTGCGCTGAAGATGATCTGCAAGGACTTTCCCTCCCTGCCCTTCGGAACTGGGAGCGGATTCCAAGCGCTCGTGCTCACCTGCCTCTGGTGCACTGGAAACGAGAGTGGAGACCAGAAAAGCTGGATTCAAATGCACTTTTAGGAGCTACAATGAGGAGTGACAACAGTGTGTGTGTCACAGTTGTAAAGCTCAGTGTGTTGAAGAAGCACAAGAGCAGCCTTCAGGCCTGTCTCTTCCACTGCCTTACAGATTGCAGACATTCCTGCTCACTCTGCTGCTCAGCAGAGTGCTGGCAACGGAGTTCTGGGATTGAAATGGTCTTTTAGGAGAAAGAGTGAAGAGTGACAGCAATGTTTGTGTCACAGTTTAAAGCTCACTGTGTGCTAAACATGATCAGGAGGAGCTTTTTTGCAAGGCTCTTCTGCTGTTTTAGCCCAGTCTAAACATTCCTGCTCTACTCTCTCTGTTGCTGCTCAGCAGAGAGTGGGCACAGTGATGTTGGAATCAATTGGACTTTCAGGCAAGAAAAGGAGGAGTGACAGCAATGTGTGTTGCAGAATTGTAAAGCTCACTGTGTGCTGAAGATGCCCTGCAGGAGTTTCCCTGCTGGCCCTTCGTCTGTGGGATTAGAGTCCAAGCGCTGCTCCTCCCCTGTCACAAGTCCTCTCGAAACGAGAGAGCGCACCAGAAACTTTGGATTCAAATGCACTTTTAGGAGATAAAGTGAGGAGTGACAGCAATGTCTGTGTCACAGTTTAAAGCTCACTGTGTGCAAAACATGATCAAGCAGGAGATTTTTTTCAAGGCTCTTCTGCTGTTTTAGGCAGGTCTAAAAATTCCTGCTCTACTCTCTCTGTTGCTGCTCAGCAGAGAGCGGGCACAGAGATGGTGGATTCAGCTGGTCTTTCAGGCAAAAAGGGAGGAGTGACAGCAATGTGTGTTGCAGAGTTGCAAAGCTCGCTGTGCGCTGAAGATGATCAGTGGGAACTTTCTGGACTGTCTCTTCTGCTCTTTTAGCATTGGCTAAAGGTTCCTGCTCTACTCTCTCTGCTTCTGCCCAGCAGAGAAAGGGCACAGAGATTTTGGATTCAATTGGACTTTGAGGTAGGAAAGTGCGGAGCGAGAGCAATATATGTGTCACAGTTGCAAAGCTGACTGCGTGCTGAAGATGCCCTGCCGGAGCTTTCACTCCGGGCTCTTCGGCTGTGGGAGCAGAGGCCAAGAGATCGTGTTCACCTGTCACTGCTGCTGTTCAAACGAGAGAGGGCGGGAGAGACCATGGATTCAAACGGATTATTAGGAGATGAAGTGAGGAGTGACAGCAATGTGTGTTTCAGAGTTGCAAAGCTCACTGTGCGCTGAAGATGATCTGCAAGGACTTTCCCTCCCTGCCCTTCGGAACTGGGAGCGGATTCCAAGCGCTCGTGCTCACCTTCCTCTGCTGCTCCTGAAACGAGAGTGGAGACCAGAAACGCTGGATTCAAATGCACTTTTAGGAGCTACAATGAGGAGTGACAACAGTGTGTGTGTCACAGTTGTAAAGCTCAGTGTGTTGAAGAAGCACAAGAGCAGCCTTCAGGCCTGTCTCTTCCACTGCCTTACAGATTGCAGACATTCCTGCTCACTCTGCTGCTCAGCAGAGTGCTGGCAACGGAGTTCTGGGATTGAAATGGTCTTTTAGGAGAAAGAGTGAAGAGTGACAGCAATGTTTGTGTCACAGTTTAAAGCTCACTGTGTGCTAAACATGATCAGGAGGAGCTTTTTTGCAAGGCTCTTCTGTTTTAGCCCAGTCTAAACATTCCTGCTCTACTCTCTCTGTTGCTGCTCAGCAGAGAGTGGGCACAGAGATGTTGGAATCAATTGGTCTTTCAGGCAAGAAAAGGAGGAGTGACAGCAATGTGTGTTTCAGAATTGTAAAGCTCACTGTGCGCTGAAGATGCCCTGCAGGAGTTTCCCTGCTGGCCCTTCGTCTGTGGGATTAGAGTCCAAGCGCTGCTCCTCCCCTGTCACAACTCCTCTCGAAACGTGAGAGCGCACCAGAAACTTTGGATTCAAATGCACTTTTAGGAGATAAAGTGAGGAGTGACAGCAATGTTTGTGTCACAGTTTAAAGCTCACTGTGTGCAAAACATGATCAAGCAGGAGATTTTTTGCAAGGCTCTTCTGCTGTTTTAGCCCAGGCTAAACATTCCTGCTCTACTCTCTCTGTTGCTGCTCAGCAGAGAGCGGGCACAGAGAGGGTGGATTCAGCTGGTCTTTCAGGCAGGAAAAGAAGAGACAGCAATGTGTGTTTCAGAGTTGCAAAGCTCACTGTGCGCTGAAGATGATCTGCAAGGACTTTCCCTCCCTGCCCTTCGGAACTGGGAGCGGATTCCAAGCGCTCGTGCTCACCTTCCTCTGCTGCTCTTGAAACGAGAGTGGAGACCAGAAACGCTGGATTCAAATGCACTTTTAGGAGCTACAATGAGGAGTGACAACAGTGTGTGTGTCACAGTTGTAAAGCTCAGTGTGTTGAAGAAGCACAAGAGCAGCCTTCAGGCCTGTCTCTTCCACTGCCTTACTGATTGCAGACATTCCTGCTCACTCTGCTGCTCAGCAGAGTGCTGGCAACGGAGTTCTTGGATTGAAATGGTCTTTTAGGAGAGAGTGAAGAGTGACAGCAATGTTTGTGTCACAGTTTAAAGCTCACTGTGTGCTAAACATGATCAGGAGGAGCTTTTTTGCAAGGCTCTTCTGCTGTTTTAGCCCAGTCTAAACATTCCTTCTCTCTGTTGCTGCTCAGCAGAGAGTGGGCACAGAGATGTTGGAATCAATTGGTCTTCCAGGCAGGAAAAGGAGTTACAGCAGTGTGTGTTGCAGAATTGCAAAGCTCACTGTGTGCTGAAGATGCCCTGCAGGAATTTCCCTGCTGGCCCTTCGTCTGTGGGATTAGAGTCCAAGCGCTGCTCCTCCCCTGTCACAACTCCTCTCGAAACGTGAGAGCGCACCAGAAACTTTGGATTCAAATGCACTTTTAGGAGATAAAGTGAGGAGTGACATCAATGTTTGTGTCACAGTTTAAAGCTCACTGTGTGCAAAACATGATCAAGCAGGAGATTTTTTGCAAGGCTCTTCTGCTGTTTTAGCCCATGCTGCACATTCCTGCTCTACTCTCTCTGTTGCTGCTCAGCAGAGAGTGGGCACAGAGATGTTGGAATCAATTGGTCTTCCAGGCAGGAAAAGGAGGAGTGACAGCAATGTGTGTTGCAGAGTTGCAAAGCTCACTGTGTGCTGAAGATGCCCTGCAGGAGTTTCCCTGCTGGCCCTTCATCTGTGGGATTAGAGTCCAAGCGCTGCTCCTCCCCTGTCACAACTCCTCTCCAAACGAGAGTGCGTACCAGAAATTTGGATTCAAATGCACTTTTAGGAGATAAAGTGAGGAGTGACAGCAATGTTTGTGTCACAGTTTAAAGCTCACTGTGTGCAAAACATGATCAAGCAGGAGATTTTTTGCAAGGCTCTTCTGCTGTTTTAGCCAGGCTAAACATTCCTGCTCAACACTCTGTTGCTGCTCAGCAGAGAGTGGGCACAGAGATGTTGGAATCAATTGGTCTTTCAGGCAGGAAAAGAAGTGACAGCAATGTGTGTTGCAGAGTTGCAAAGCTCGCTGTTCGCTGAAGATGATCAGTGGGAACTTTCTGGACTGTCTCTTCTGCTGTTTCTTCAGAGTCCAAACGTAAGTGCTATATTCTGCTACTGCTCACAAAGAGCAAGCACAGGAGATGTAGGATTCAATTGGACTTTCAGGTAGGAAAGGGAGAGGTGACAGCTATTTGTGTTTCAGAGTTGCGAAGCTCACTGGGTGCTGAAGATGCCCTGCAGGAGTTTCCATGCTGGCAATTCGTCTGTGAAATTAGAGTCCAAAAGCTCATCCTCCCCTGCGACATCTGCTCTCGAAACGAGAGAGCGCACCATAAACTTTGCATTCAAATTCACTTTTAGGAGATAAAGTGCGGAGTGACAGCAATGTTTGTGTCACAGTTTGAAGCTCACTGAGTGCAAAACATGATCAAGCAGGAGATTTTTTGCAAGGCTCTTCTGCTGTTTTAGCACAGACTAAACATTCCTGCTCTGCTCTCTCTGTTGTTGCTCAGCAGAGAGCGGGCACAGAGATGGTGGATTCAGTTGGTCTTTCAGGCAGGAAAGGGAGGAGTGACAGCAATGTGTGTTGCAGAGTTGCAAAGCTCACTGTGTGCTGAAGATGATCAGTGGGAACTTTCTGGACTGTCTCTTCTGCTGTTTCAGCAGAGTCCAAACGTAAGTGCTATATTCTGCTACTGCTCACAAAGAGCAAGCACAGGAGATGTATTATTCAATTGGACTTTCAGGTAGGAAAGTGAGAGGTGACAGCAATATGTGTTTCAGAGTTGTGAATCTCAATGTGTGCTGAAGATGCCCAGCAGTAGTTTCCATGCTGGCCCTTCGGCTGTGAAATTAGAATCCAAGCGCTCGTCCTCCCCTGTCACAACTGCTCTCGAAGCGAGAGAGCGCACCAGAAACGTTGGATTCAAATGCACTTTTAGGAGATAAAGTGAGGAGTGACAGCAATGTTTGTGTCACAGTTTAAAGCTCACTGTGTGCAAAACATGATCAAGCAGGAGATTTTTTTCAAGGCTCTTCTGCTGTTTTAGGCAGGTCTAAAAATTCCTGCTCTACTCTCTCTGTTGCTGCTCAGCAGAGAGCGGGCACAGAGATGGTGGATTCAGCTGGTCTTTCAGGCAAAAAGGGAGGAGTGACAGCAATGTGTGTTGCAGAGTTGCAAAGCTCGCTGTGCGCTGAAGATGATTAGTGGGAACTTTCTGGACTGTCTCTTCTGCTCTTTTAGCATTGGCTAAAAGTTCCTGCTCTACTACTAGCTCCTAAGAAGGAGAAAAATGACTGCTGCTGCTCAACCCAGGACATTATCCACCCCTTATTCCATACCATTCACGTCATGCTCAGATCCCACATCTTCAATATGCCATCACGCTTACATATATATATACATCTACATATACACAGAGAAAAAGATCATTTCTTAGTGCATGGACCTATAAAGCTGCTGAGTCCATCTGGTCCATGATGTCAGGTTTCATCTCTTGTTACAGTCTCTCAGAGCAGGAGAGGCTGTGTGCAGTGTTCACACTCATGAATAACCTGGGCAATAGTGTCCATTGCTAAGTCCACCCCTCGATCATGAGTCCATCTCTATGTTGCATCTCTGCCCTGATGGCCTGAAGTGTCATGGCCCACCAGGCTCGAAATAATTCACTGTCCCCTTCAGCAGTTTCTGCAGCTTGTTGCTGGGGACTCCATAGAGCTGCCTTCCATCTCCAATGCTTCCAAAGCACTGGAGGGGCCCAGTGGACCAGGTACTCGCTCATACTGTCCCACACACTCTGCCACTCATGGCTGTCCAGCCTTGGGGAATATCTCTTGTTCCTCCCATATTGTTGTCTAACCCCAGACAAGAAGCAAACCTGACTCTGCTTAACTTCTGAGATCAGACAAAATGGCCGTGGGTTGAACACGCTCTGTGTATGTGCCAACATGCTGATCCCCATCACAATCAGCAGGCAGGTCCCAAGGGTACCCACAGGCCATTCAAACCCTTCAGAACTCTCCAATGCTGCTGCTGTGCTTGTCCCTGGGGCTGGTGCAGCTGCTGTGCTTGCCGGCTCTCCCACCACCAGCTCCTCTTTTCCTGGGTGCAGCTCTTCCTCCTCTGCTTTGCTGGGAAATGCTGCCTGGGCCCCTGCATCCTCCTGGGGCTCGGCGGGCGGCTGCCGGGGGACGCTCTCGGCCGCCGCGGGACTGGGCTCGGCCGCGGGGCTCGGCTCCTCCGCGGGGCTCGGCTCCTCGGCCGCCCCCTCCCGCTGCTCAGCAGCCGCCTCCTTCCCGGCCTCCGGCCCCGCTCCCGCCGCCGCCTGGTCCCCGGGGCCGCTCTCCCGGGCCGCTTCGGCCGCCGCCGGCTCCCGGGGCCGCTCCCCCTCGGCTCCCCGCAGCTTCACAAAGACAGAGGCGAGGACAAGGGCCAGGGCGGTGAAGAGCAGCGGGACGGCCCGGTACAAGTCCACGGCCACGTCCATCTCTCCCTGCTGCTGGAGCCCAACCGTATTACAAGCCATTGCCATAAAGTACAGTGAAACAAGAACCTTAGCCCAAGCCCCACACTTGATAAACACTAACACAGGGAATACCGGCTCTATGTAATGTACTACATTCTGAAGCGCTGAGAGCAAGAGAAACACCTTTGAGAGCCAATAAATCAGCACTGTGACGACTATTAATCTGATCATCTCCGTCGTTATCTCAACCCTTCGTGCACCACGTTGGGCGCCAAAAAGAACTGTCGTGGTTTGAACCCAACCACAAACCTCGTTCACTCACTCCCCCCCCCTTCTTGCCCTCCCCCTGCTCCTGGAGGGACGGAGAGGAGAATCGAAAAGAATGCAACTCCCACGGGTTGAGATAAGAACAGTTTAGTAACTAAGGTATAACACAAATCACTACTGCTACCACCAATGATAATAATGCTAAAGGAAATAACAAGAGGAAAGAATACAACACCTTAACACCAGCCGACCAATAACTCGCCCCACTCCCCCCAGCCGAGCACCGACCGATACCTTCTCCAACCCTGCAGTCCCTCCAGTCCCAACCCTTCCGGGCCACTCTAAGTTACATCCTGGGCATGACGTGCTGTGGTATGGAATACCTCTTTGGCTAGTTTGGGTCAGGTGTCCTGTCTCTACTTCCTCCCGGCCTCCCCTCCTCCCTGGCAGAGCATGAGGCTCAGAAAGTCCTTGGCCAGACCAAACATTCGAGCAGCAACTGAAAACATCGGCATTATCACCACTGTTCCAAGGCCAAAAGATCAAAACACAGCACTGTACTAGCTCCTAAGAAGGAGAAAAATGACTGCTGCTGCTCAACCCAGGACACAGTTGTAAAGCTCAGTGTGTTGAAGAAGCACAAGAGCAGCCTTCAGGCCTGTCTCTTCCACTGCCTTACAGATTGCAGACATTCCTGCTCACTCTGCTGCTCAGCAGAGTGCTGGCAACGGAGTTCTTGGATTGAAATGGTCTTTTAGGAGAAAGAGTGAAGAGTCTTCCAGGCAGGAAAAGGAGTTACAGCAATGTGTGTTGCAGAATTGCAAAGCTCACTGTGTGCTGAAGATGCCCTGCAGGAGTTTCCCTGCTGGCCCTTCGTCTGTGGGATTAGAGTCCAAGCGCTGCTCCTCCCCTGTCACAACTCCTCTCGAAACGTGAGAGCGCACCAGAAACTTTGGATTCAAATGCACTTTTAGGAGATAAAGTGAGGAGTGACAGCAATGTTTGTGTCACAGTTTAAAGCTCACTGTGTGCAAAACATGATCAAGCAGGAGATTTTTTGCAAGGCTCTTCTGCTGTTTTAGCCCAGGCTAAACATTCCTGCTCTACTCTCTCTGTTGCTGCTCAGCAGAGAGCGGGCACAGAGGTGTTGGAATCAATTGGTCTTTCAGGCAGGAAAAGAAGAGACAGCAATGTGTGTTGCAGAGTTGCAAAGCTCACTGTGTGCTGAAGATGATCAGTGGGAACTTTCTGGACTGTCTCTTCTGCTGTTTCAGCAGAGTCCAAACGTAAGTGCTATATTCTGCTACTGCTCACAAAGAGCAAGCACAGGAGATGTATTATTCAATTGGACTTTCAGGTAGGAAAGTGAGAGGTGACAGCAATATGTGTTTCAGAGTTGTGAATCTCAATGTGTGCTGAAGATGCCCAGCAGTAGTTTCCATGCTGGCCCTTCGGCTGTGAAATTAGAATCCAAGCGCTCGTCCTCCCCTGTCACAACTGCTCTCGAAGCGAGAGAGCGCACCAGAAACGTTGGCTTGAAATGCACTTTTAGGAGATAAAGTGAGGAGTGACAGCAATGTGTGTTTCAGAGTTGCAAAGCTCACTGTGCGCTGAAGATGATCTGCAAGGACTTTCCCTCCCTGCCCTTCGGAACTGGGAGCGGATTCCAAGCGCTCGTGCTCACCTGCCTCTGCTGCACTGGAAACGAGAGTGGAGACCAGAAACGCTGGATTCAAATGCACTTTTAGGAGCTACAATGAGGAGTGACAACAGTGTGTGTGTCACAGTTGTAAAGCTCAGTGTGTTGAAGAAGCACAAGAGCAGCCTTCAGGCCTGTCTCTTCCACAGCCTTACAGATTGCAGACATCCCTGCTCACTCTGCTGCTCAGCAGAGTGCTGGCAACGGAGTTCTGGGATTGAAATGGTCTTTTAGGAGAAAGAGTGAAGAGTGACACCAATGTTTGTGTCACAATTTAAAGCTCACTGTGTGCTAAACATGATCAGGAGGAGCTTTTTTGCAAGGCTCTTCTGCTGTTTTAGCCCAGTCTAAACATTCCTGCTCTACTCTCTCTGTTGCTGCTCAGCAGAGAGTGGGCACAGAGATGTTGGAATCAATTGGTCTTTCAGGCAAGAAAAGGAGGAGTGACAGCAATGTGTGTTTCAGAATTGTAAAGCTCACTGTGCGCTGAAGATGCCCTGCAGGAGTTTCCCTGCTGGCCCTTCGTCTGTGGGATTAGAGTCCAAGCGCTGCTCCTCCCCTGTCACAACTCCTCTCGAAACGAGAGAGCGCACCAGAAACTTTGGCTTGAAATGCACTTTTAGGAGATAAAGTGAGGAGTGACAGCAATGTTTGTGTCACAGTTTAAAGCTCACTGTGTGCAAAACATGATCAAGCAGGAGATTTTTTTCAAGGCTCTTCTGCTGTTTTAGGCAGGTCTAAAAATTCCTGCTCTACTCTCTCTGTTGCTGCTCAGCAGAGAGCGGGCACAGAGATGGTGGATTCAGCTGGTCTTTCAGGCAAAAAGGGAGGAGTGACAGCAATGTGTGTTGCAGAGTTGCAAAGCTCGCTGTGCGCTGAAGATGATCAGTGGGAACTTTCTGGACTGTCTCTTCTGCTCTTTTAGCATTGGCTAAAGGTTCCTGCTCTACTCTCTCTGCTTCTGCCCAGCAGAGAAAGGGCACAGAGATTTTGGATTCAATTGGACTTTGAGGTAGGAAAGTGCGGAGCGAGAGCAATATATGTGTCACAGTTGCAAAGCTGACTGCGTGCTGAAGATGCCCTGCCGGAGCTTTGACTCCGGGCTCTTCGGCTGTGGGAGCAGAGGCCAAGAGATCGTGTTCACCTGTCACTGCTGCTGTTCAAACGAGAGAGGGCGGGAGAGACCATGGATTCAAACAGATTATTAGGAGATGAAGTGAGGAGTGACAGCAATGTGTGTTTCAGAGTTGCAAAGCTCACTGTGCGCTGAAGATGATCTGCAAGGACTTTCCCTCCCTGCCCTTCGGAACTGGGAGCGGATTCCAAGCGCTCGTGCTCACCTTCCTCTGCTGCTCTTGAAACGAGAGTGGAGACCAGAAACGCTGGATTCAAATGCACTTTTAGGAGCTACAATGAGGAGTGACAACAGTGTGTGTGTCACAGTTGTAAAGCTCAGTGTGTTGAAGAAGCACAAGAGCAGCCTTCAGGCCTGTCTCTTCCACTGCCTTACAGATTGCAGACATCCCTGCTCACTCTGCTGCTCAGCAGAGTGCTGGCAACGGAGTTCTGGGATTGAAATGGTCTTTTAGGAGAAAGAGTGAAGAGTGACACCAATGTTTGTGTCACAGTTTAAAGCTCACTGTGTGCTAAACATGATCAGGAGGAGCTTTTTTGCAAGGCTCTTCTGCTGTTTTAGCCCAGTCTAAACATTCCTGCTCTACTCTCTCTGTTGCTGCTCAGCAGAGAGTGGGCACAGAGATGTTGGAATCAATTGGTCTTTCAGGCAAGAAAAGGAGGAGTGACAGCAATGTGTGTTTCAGAATTGTAAAGCTCACTGTGCGCTGAAGATGCCCTGCAGGAGTTTCCCTGCTGGCCCTTTGTCTGTGGGATTAGAGTCCAAGCGCTGCTCCTCCCCTGTCACAACTCCTCTCGAAACGAGAGAGCGCACCAGAAACTTTGGATTCAAATGCACTTTTAGGAGATAAAGTGAGGAGTGACAGCAATGTTTGTGTCACAGTTTAAAGCTCACTGTGTGCAAAACATGATCAAGCAGGAGATTTTTTTCAAGGCTCTTCTGCTGTTTTAGGCAGGTCTAAAAATTCCTGCTCTACTCTCTCTGTTGCTGCTCAGCAGAGAGCGGGCACAGAGATGGTGGATTCAGCTGGTCTTTCAGGCAAAAAGGGAGGAGTGACAGCAATGTGTGTTGCAGAGTTGCAAAGCTCGCTGTGCGCTGAAGATGATCAGTGGGAACTTTCTGGACTGTCTCTTCTGCTCTTTTAGCATTGGCTAAAGGTTCCTGCTCTACTCTCTCTGCTTCTGCCCAGCAGAGAAAGGGCACAGAGATTTTGGATTCAATTGGACTTTGAGGTAGGAAAGTGCGGAGCGAGAGCAATATATGTGTCACAGTTGCAAAGCTGACTGCGTGCTGAAGATGCCCTGCCGGAGCTTTGACTCCGGGCTCTTCGGCTGTGGGAGCAGAGGCCAAGAGATCGTGTTCACCTGTCACTGCTGCTGTTCAAACGAGAGAGGGCGGGAGAGACCATGGATTCAAACAGATTATTAGGAGATGAAGTGAGGAGTGACAGCAATGTGTGTTTCAGAGTTGCAAAGCTCACTGTGCGCTGAAGATGATCTGCAAGGACTTTCCCTCCCTGCCCTTCGGAACTGGGAGCGGATTCCAAGCGCTCGTGCTCACCTTCCTCTGCTGCTCTTGAAACGAGAGTGGAGACCAGAAACGCTGGATTCAAATGCACTTTTAGGAGCTACAATGAGGAGTGACAACAGTGTGTGTGTCACAGTTGTAAAGCTCAGTGTGTTGAAGAAGCACAAGAGCAGCCTTCAGGCCTGTCTCTTCCACTGCCTTACAGATTGCAGACATTCCTGCTCACTCTGCTGCTCAGCAGAGTGCTGGCAACGGAGTTCTTGGATTGAAATGGTCTTTTAGGAGAAAGAGTGAAGAGTGACAGCAACGTTTGTGTCACAGTTTAAAGCTCACTGTGTGCTAAACATGATCAGGAGGAGCTCTTTTGCAAGGCTCTTCTGCTGTTTTAGCCCAATCTAAACATTCCTTCTCTCTGTTGCTGCTCAGCAGAGAGTGGGCACAGAGATGTTGGAATCAATTGGTCTTCCAGGCAGGAAAAGGAGTTACAGCAATGTGTGTTGCAGAATTGCAAAGCTCACTGTGTGCTGAAGATGCCCTGCAGGAGTTTCCCTGCTGGCCCTTCGTCTGTGGGATTAGAGTCCAAGCGCTGCTCCTCCCCTGTCACAACTCCTCTCGAAACGTGAGAGCGCACCAGAAACTTTGGATTCAAATGCACTTTTAGGAGATAAAGTGAGGAGTGACAGCAATGTTTGTGTCACAGTTTAAAGCTCACTGTGTGCAAAACATGATCAAGCAGGAGATTTTTTGCAAGGCTCTTCTGCTGTTTTAGCCCAGGCTAAACATTCCTGCTCTACTCTCTCTGTTGCTGCTCAGCAGAGAGCGGGCACAGAGGTGTTGGAATCAATTGGTCTTTCAGGCAGGAAAAGAAGAGACAGCAATGTGTGTTGCAGAGTTGCAAAGCTCACTGTGTGCTGAAGATGATCAGTGGGAACTTTCTGGACTGTCTCTTCTGCTGTTTCAGCAGAGTCCAAACGTAAGTGCTATATTCTGCTACTGCTCACAAAGAGCAAGCACAGGAGATGTATTATTCAATTGGACTTTCAGGTAGGAAAGTGAGAGGTGACAGCAATATGTGTTTCAGAGTTGTGAATCTCAATGTGTGCTGAAGATGCCCAGCAGTAGTTTCCATGCTGGCCCTTCGGCTGTGAAATTAGAATCCAAGCGCTCGTCCTCCCCTGTCACAACTGCTCTCGAAGCGAGAGAGCGCACCAGAAACGTTGGCTTGAAATGCACTTTTAGGAGATAAAGTGAGGAGTGACAGCAATGTGTGTTTCAGAGTTGCAAAGCTCACTGTGCGCTGAAGATGATCTGCAAGGACTTTCCCTCCCTGCCCTTCGGAACTGGGAGCGGATTCCAAGCGCTCGTGCTCACCTGCCTCTGGTGCACTGGAAACGAGAGTGGAGACCAGAAACGCTGGATTCAAATGCACTTTTAGGAGCTACAATGAGGAGTGACAACAGTGTGTGTGTCAAAGTTGTAAAGCTCAGTGTGTTGAAGAAGCACAAGAGCAGCCTTCAGGCCTGTCTCTTCCACTGCCTTACAGATTGCAGACATCCCTGCTCACTCTGCTGCTCAGCAGAGTGCTGGCAACGGAGTTCTGGGATTGAAATGGTCTTTTAGGAGAAAGAGTGAAGAGTGACACCAATGTTTGTGTCACAGTTTAAAGCTCACTGTGTGCTAAACATGATCAGGAGGAGCTTTTTTGCAAGGCTCTTCTGCTGTTTTAGCCCAGTCTAAACATTCCTGCTCTACTCTCTCTGTTGCTGCTCAGCAGAGAGTGGGCACAGAGATGTTGGAATCAATTGGTCTTTCAGGCAAGAAAAGGAGGAGTGACAGCAATGTGTGTTTCAGAATTGTAAAGCTCACTGTGCGCTGAAGATGCCCTGCAGGAGTTTCCCTGCTGGCCCTTTGTCTGTGGGATTAGAGTCCAAGCGCTGCTCCTCCCCTGTCACAACTCCTCTTGAAACGAGAGAGCGCACCAGAAACTTTGGATTCAAATGCACTTTTAGGAGATAAAGTGAGGAGTGACAGCAATGTTTGTGTCACAGTTTAAAGCTCATTGTGTGCAAAACATGATCAAGCAGGAGATTTTTTTCAAGGCTCTTCTGCTGTTTTAGGCAGGTCTAAAAATTCCTGCTCTACTCTCTCTGTTGCTGCTCAGCAGAGAGCGGGCACAGAGATGGTGGATTCAGCTGGTCTTTCAGGCAAAAAGGGAGGAGTGACAGCAATGTGTGTTGCAGAGTTGCAAAGCTCGCTGTGCGCTGAAGATGATCAGTGGGAACTTTCTGGACTGTCTCTTCTGCTCTTTTAGCATTGGCTAAAGGTTCCTGCTCTACTCTCTCTGCTTCTGCCCAGCAGAGAAAGGGCACAGAGATTTTGGATTCAATTGGACTTTGAGGTAGGAAAGTGCGGAGCGAGAGCAATATATGTGTCACAGTTGCAAAGCTGACTGCGTGCTGAAGATGCCCTGCCGGAGCTTTCACTCCGGGCTCTTCGGCTGTGGGAGCAGAGGCCAAGAGATCGTGTTCACCTGTCACTGCTGCTGTTCAAACGAGAGAGGGCGGGAGAGACCATGGATTCAAACGGATTATTAGGAGATGAAGTGAGGAGTGACAGCAATGTGTGTTTCAGAGTTGCAAAGCTCACTGTGCGCTGAAGATGATCTGCAAGGACTTTCCCTCCCTGCCCTTCGGAACTGGGAGCGGATTCCAAGCGCTCGTGCTCACCTTCCTCTGCTGCTCTTGAAACGAGAGTGGAGACCAGAAACGCTGGATTCAAATGCACTTTTAGGAGCTACAATGAGGAGTGCCAACAGTGTGTGTGTCACAGTTGTAAAGCTCAGTGTGTTGAAGAAGCACAAGAGCAGCCTTCAGGCCTGTCTCTTCCACTGCCTTACAGATTGCAGACATTCCTGCTCACTCTGCTGCTCAGCAGAGTGCTGGCAACGGAGTTCTTGGATTGAAATGGTCTTTTAGGAGAAAGAGTGAAGAGTGACAGCAATGTTTGTGTCACAGTTTAAAGCTCACTGTGTGCTAAACATGATCAGGAGGAGCTTTTTTGCAAGGCTCTTCTGCTGTTTTAGCCCAATCTAAACATTCCTTCTCTCTGTTGCTGCTCAGCAGAGAGTGGGCACAGAGATGTTGGAATCAATTGGTCTTCCAGGCAGGAAAAGGAGTTACAGCAATGTGTGTTGCAGAATTGCAAAGCTCACTGTGTGCTGAAGATGCCCTGCAGGAGTTTCCCTGCTGGCCCTTCGTCTGTGGGATTAGAGTCCAAGCGCTGCTCCTCCCCTGTCACAACTCCTCTCGAAACGTGAGAGCGCACCAGAAACTTTGGATTCAAATGCACTTTTAGGAGATAAAGTGAGGAGTGACAGCAATGTTTGTGTCACAGTTTAAAGCTCACTGTGTGCAAAACATGATCAAGCAGGAGATTTTTTGCAAGGCTCTTCTGCTGTTTTAGCCCAGGCTAAACATTCCTGCTCTACTCTCTCTGTTGCTGCTCAGCAGAGAGCGGGCACAGAGGTGTTGGAATCAATTGGTCTTTCAGGCAGGAAAAGAAGAGACAGCAATGTGTGTTGCAGAGTTGCAAAGCTCACTGTGTGCTGAAGATGATCAGTGGGAACTTTCTGGACTGTCTCTTCTGCTGTTTCAGCAGAGTCCAAACGTAAGTGCTATATTCTGCTACTGCTCACAAAGAGCAAGCACAGGAGATGTATTATTCAATTGGACTTTCAGGTAGGAAAGTGAGAGGTGACAGCAATATGTGTTTCAGAGTTGTGAATCTCAATGTGTGCTGAAGATGCCCAGCAGTAGTTTCCATGCTGGCCCTTCGGCTGTGAAATTAGAATCCAAGCGCTCGTCCTCCCCTGTCACAACTGCTCTCGAAGCGAGAGAGCGCACCAGAAACGTTGGCTTGAAATGCACTTTTAGGAGATAAAGTGAGGAGTGACAGCAATGTGTGTTTCAGAGTTGCAAAGCTCACTGTGCGCTGAAGATGATCTGCAAGGACTTTCCCTCCCTGCCCTTCGGAACTGGGAGCGGATTCCAAGCGCTCGTGCTCACCTGCCTCTGCTGCACTGGAAACGAGAGTGGAGACCAGAAACGCTGGATTCAAATGCACTTTTAGGAGCTACAATGAGGAGTGACAACAGTGTGTGTGTCAAAGTTGTAAAGCTCAGTGTGTTGAAGAAGCACAAGAGCAGCCTTCAGGCCTGTCTCTTCCACTGCCTTACAGATTGCAGACATCCCTGCTCACTCTGCTGCTCAGCAGAGTGCTGGCAACGGAGTTCTGGGATTGAAATGGTCTTTTAGGAGAAAGAGTGAAGAGTGACACCAATGTTTGTGTCACAGTTTAAAGCTCACTGTGTGCTAAACATGATCAGGAGGAGCTTTTTTGCAAGGCTCTTCTGCTGTTTTAGCCCAGTCTAAACATTCCTGCTCTACTCTCTCTGTTGCTGCTCAGCAGAGAGTGGGCACAGAGATGTTGGAATCAATTGGTCTTTCAGGCAAGAAAAGGAGGAGTGACAGCAATGTGTGTTTCAGAATTGTAAAGCTCACTGTGCGCTGAAGATGCCCTGCAGGAGTTTCCCTGCTGGCCCTTTGTCTGTGGGATTAGAGTCCAAGCGCTGCTCCTCCCCTGTCACAACTCCTCTCGAAACGAGAGAGCGCACCAGAAACTTTGGACTCAAATGCACTTTTAGGAGATAAAGTGAGGAGTGACAGCAATGTTTGTGTCACAGTTTAAAGCTCACTGTGTGCAAAACATGATCAAGCAGGAGATTTTTTTCAAGGCTCTTCTGCTGTTTTAGGCAGGTCTAAAAATTCCTGCTCTACTCTCTCTGTTGCTGCTCAGCAGAGAGCGGGCACAGAGATGGTGGATTCAGCTGGTCTTTCAGGCAAAAAGGGAGGAGTGACAGCAATGTGTGTTGCAGAGTTGCAAAGCTCGCTGTGCGCTGAAGATGATCAGTGGGAACTTTCTGGACTGTCTCTTCTGCTCTTTTAGCATTGGCTAAAGGTTCCTGCTCTACTCTCTCTGCTTCTGCCCAGCAGAGAAAGGGCACAGAGATTTTGGATTCAATTGGACTTTGAGGTAGGAAAGTGCGGAGCGAGAGCAATATATGTGTCACAGTTGCAAAGCTGACTGCGTGCTGAAGATGCCCTGCCGGAGCTTTCACTCCGGGCTCTTCGGCTGTGGGAGCAGAGGCCAAGAGATCGTGTTCACCTGTCACTGCTGCTGTTCAAACGAGAGAGGGCGGGAGAGACCATGGATTCAAACGGATTATTAGGAGATGAAGTGAGGAGTGACAGCAATGTGTGTTTCAGAGTTGCAAAGCTCACTGTGCGCTGAAGATGATCTGCAAGGACTTTCCCTCCCTGCCCTTCGGAACTGGGAGCGGATTCCAAGCGCTCGTGCTCACCTTCCTCTGCTGCTCTTGAAACGAGAGTGGAGACCAGAAACGCTGGATTCAAATGCACTTTTAGGAGCTACAATGAGGAGTGACAACAGTGTGTGTGTCACAGTTGTAAAGCTCAGTGTGTTGAAGAAGCACAAGAGCAGCCTTCAGGCCTGTCTCTTCCACTGCCTTACAGATTGCAGACATTCCTGCTCACTCTGCTGCTCAGCAGAGTGCTGGCAACGGAGTTCTTGGATTGAAATGGTCTTTTAGGAGAAAGAGTGAAGAGTGACAGCAATGTTTGTGTCACAGTTTAAAGCTCACTGTGTGCTAAACATGATCAGGAGGAGCTTTTTTGCAAGGCTCTTCTGCTGTTTTAGCCCAATCTAAACATTCCTTCTCTCTGTTGCTGCTCAGCAGAGAGTGGGCACAGAGATGTTGGAATCAATTGGTCTTCCAGGCAGGAAAAGGAGTTACAGCAATGTGTGTTGCAGAATTGCAAAGCTCACTGTGTGCTGAAGATGCCCTGCAGGAGTTTCCCTGCTGGCCCTTCGTCTGTGGGATTAGAGTCCAAGCGCTGCTCCTCCCCTGTCACAACTCCTCTCGAAACGTGAGAGCGCACCAGAAACTTTGGATTCAAATGCACTTTTAGGAGATAAAGTGAGGAGTGACAGCAATGTTTGTGTCACAGTTTAAAGCTCACTGTGTGCAAAACATGATCAAGCAGGAGATTTTTTGCAAGGCTCTTCTGCTGTTTTAGCCCAGGCTAAACATTCCTGCTCTACTCTCTCTGTTGCTGCTCAGCAGAGAGCGGGCACAGAGGTGTTGGAATCAATTGGTCTTTCAGGCAGGAAAAGAAGAGACAGCAATGTGTGTTGCAGAGTTGCAAAGCTCACTGTGTGCTGAAGATGATCAGTGGGAACTTTCTGGACTGTCTCTTCTGCTGTTTCAGCAGAGTCCAAACGTAAGTGCTATATTCTGCTACTGCTCACAAAGAGCAAGCACAGGAGATGTATTATTCAATTGGACTTTCAGGTAGGAAAGTGAGAGGTGACAGCAATATGTGTTTCAGAGTTGTGAATCTCAATGTGTGCTGAAGATGCCCAGCAGTAGTTTCCATGCTGGCCCTTCGGCTGTGAAATTAGAATCCAAGCGCTCGTCCTCCCCTGTCACAACTGCTCTCGAAGCGAGAGAGCGCACCAGAAACGTTGGCTTGAAATGCACTTTTAGGAGATAAAGTGAGGAGTGACAGCAATGTGTGTTTCAGAGTTGCAAAGCTCACTGTGCGCTGAAGATGATCTGCAAGGACTTTCCCTCCCTGCCCTTCGGAACTGGGAGCGGATTCCAAGCGCTCGTGCTCACCTGCCTCTGCTGCACTGGAAACGAGAGTGGAGACCAGAAACGCTGGATTCAAATGCACTTTTAGGAGCTACAATGAGGAGTGACAACAGTGTGTGTGTCAAAGTTGTAAAGCTCAGTGTGTTGAAGAAGCACAAGAGCAGCCTTCAGGCCTGTCTCTTCCACTGCCTTACAGATTGCAGACATCCCTGCTCACTCTGCTGCTCAGCAGAGTGCTGGCAACGGAGTTCTGGGATTGAAATGGTCTTTTAGGAGAAAGAGTGAAGAGTGACAGCAATGTTTGTGTCACAGTTTAAAGCTCACTGTGTGCTAAACATGATCAGGAGGAGCTTTTTTGCAAGGCTCTTCTGCTGTTTTAGCCCAGTCTAAACATTCCTGCTCTACTCTCTCTGTTGCTGCTCAGCAGAGAGTGGGCACAGAGATGTTGGAATCAATTGGTCTTCCAGGCAGGAAAAGGAGGAGTGACAGCAATGTGTGTTGCAGAATTGCAAAGCTCACTGTGTGCTGAAGATGCCCTGCAGGAGTTTCCCTGCTGGCCCTTCATCTGTGGGATTAGAGTCCAAGCGCTGCTCCTCCCCTGTCACAACTCCTCTCGAAACGAGAGAGCGCACCAGAAACTTTGGATTCAAATGCACTTTTAGGAGATAAAGTGAGGAGTGACAGCAATGTTTGTGTCACAGTTTAAAGCTCACTGTGTGCAAAACATGATCAAGCAGGAGATTTTTTTCAAGGCTCTTCTGCTGTTTTAGGCAGGTCTAAAAATTCCTGCTCTACTCTCTCTGTTGCTGCTCAGCAGAGAGCGGGCACAGAGATGGTGGATTCAGCTGGTCTTTCAGGCAAAAAGGGAGGAGTGACAGCAATGTGTGTTGCAGAGTTGCAAAGCTCGCTGTGCGCTGAAGATGATCAGTGGGAACTTTCTGGACTGTCTCTTCTGCTCTTTTAGCATTGGCTAAAGGTTCCTGCTCTACTCTCTCTGCTTCTGCCCAGCAGAGAAAGGGCACAGAGATTTTGGATTCAATTGGACTTTGAGGTAGGAAAGTGCGGAGCGAGAGCAATATATGTGTCACAGTTGCAAAGCTGACTGCGTGCTGAAGATGCCCTGCCGGAGCTTTCACTCCGGGCTCTTCGGCTGTGGGAGCAGAGGCCAAGAGATCGTGTTCACCTGTCACTGCTGCTGTTCAAACGAGAGAGGGCGGGAGAGACCATGGATTCAAACGGATTATTAGGAGATGAAGTGAGGAGTGACAGCAATGTGTGTTTCAGAGTTGCAAAGCTCACTGTGCGCTGAAGATGATCTGCAAGGACTTTCCCTCCCTGCCCTTCGGAACTGGGAGCGGATTCCAAGCGCTCGTGCTCACCTTCCTCTGCTGCTCTTGAAACGAGAGTGGAGACCAGAAACGCTGGATTCAAATGCACTTTTAGGAGCTACAATGAGGAGTGACAACAGTGTGTGTGTCACAGTTGTAAAGCTCAGTGTGTTGAAGAAGCACAAGAGCAGCCTTCAGGCCTGTCTCTTCCACTGCCTTACAGATTGCAGACATCCCTGCTCACTCTGCTGCTCAGCAGAGTGCTGGCAACGGAGTTCTGGGATTGAAATGGTCTTTTAGGAGAAAGAGTGAAGAGTGACAGCAATGTTTGTGTCACAGTTTAAAGCTCACTGTGTGCTAAACATGATCAGGAGGAGCTTTTTTGCAAGGCTCTTCTGCTGTTTTAGCCCAGTCTAAACATTCCTGCTCTACTCTCTCTGTTGCTGCTCAGCAGAGAGTGGGCACAGAGATGTTGGAATCAATAGGTCTTCCAGGCAGGAAAAGGAGGAGTGACAGCAATGTGTGTTGCAGAATTGCAAAGCTCACTGTGTGCTGAAGATGCCCTGCAGGAGTTTCCTTGCTGGCCCTTCATCTGTGGGATTAGAGTCCAAGCGCTGCTCCTCCCCTGTCACAACTCCTCTCGAAACGAGAGAGCGCACCAGAAACTTTGGATTCAAATGCACTTTTAGGAGATAAAGTGAGGAGTGACAGCAATGTTTGTGTCACAGTTTAAAGCTCACTGTGTGCAAAACATGATCAAGCAGGAGATTTTTTTCAAGGCTCTTCTGCTGTTTTAGGCAGGTCTAAAAATTCCTGCTCTACTCTCTCTGTTGCTGCTCAGCAGAGAGCGGGCACAGAGATGGTGGATTCAGCTGGTCTTTCAGGCAAAAAGGGAGGAGTGACAGCAATGTGTGTTGCAGAGTTGCAAAGCTCGCTGTGCGCTGAAGATGATCAGTGGGAACTTTCTGGACTGTCTCTTCTGCTCTTTTAGCATTGGCTAAAGGTTCCTGCTCTACTCTCTCTGCTTCTGCCCAGCAGAGAAAGGGCACAGAGATTTTGGATTCAATTGGACTTTGAGGTAGGAAAGTGCGGAGCGAGAGCAATATATGTGTCACAGTTGCAAAGCTGACTGCGTGCTGAAGATGCCCTGCCGGAGCTTTCACTCCGGGCTCTTCGGCTGTGGGAGCAGAGGCCAAGAGATCGTGTTCACCTGTCACTGCTGCTGTTCAAACGAGAGAGGGCGGGAGAGACCATGGATTCAAACGGATTATTAGGAGATGAAGTGAGGAGTGACAGCAATGTGTGTTTCAGAGTTGCAAAGCTCACTGTGCGCTGAAGATGATCTGCAAGGACTTTCCCTCCCTGCCCTTCGGAACTGGGAGCGGATTCCAAGCGCTCGTGCTCACCTGCCTCTGCTGCACTGGAAACGAGAGTGGAGACCAGAAACGCTGGATTCAAATGCACTTTTAGGAGCTACAATGAGGAGTGACAACAGTGTGTGTGTCAAAGTTGTAAAGCTCAGTGTGTTGAAGAAGCACAAGAGCAGCCTTCAGGCCTGTCTCTTCCACTGCCTTACAGATTGCAGACATCCCTGCTCACTCTGCTGCTCAGCAGAGTGCTGGCAACGGAGTTCTGGGATTGAAATGGTCTTTTAGGAGAAAGAGTGAAGAGTGACAGCAATGTTTGTGTCACAGTTTAAAGCTCACTGTGTGCTAAACATGATCAGGAGGAGCTTTTTTGCAAGGCTCTTCTGCTGTTTTAGCCCAGTCTAAACATTCCTGCTCTACTCTCTCTGTTGCTGCTCAGCAGAGAGTGGGCACAGAGATGTTGGAATCAATTGGTCTTCCAGGCAGGAAAAGGAGGAGTGACAGCAATGTGTGTTGCAGAATTGCAAAGCTCACTGTGTGCTGAAGATGCCCTGCAGGAGTTTCCCTGCTGGCCCTTCATCTGTGGGATTAGAGTCCAAGCGCTGCTCCTCCCCTGTCACAACTCCTCTCGAAACGAGAGAGCGCACCAGAAACTTTGGATTCAAATGCACTTTTAGGAGATAAAGTGAGGAGTGACAGCAATGTTTGTGTCACAGTTTAAAGCTCACTGTGTGCAAAACATGATCAAGCAGGAGATTTTTTTCAAGGCTCTTCTGCTGTTTTAGGCAGGTCTAAAAATTCCTGCTCTACTCTCTCTGTTGCTGCTCAGCAGAGAGCGGGCACAGAGATGGTCGATTCAGCTGGTCTTTCAGGCAAAAAGGGAGGAGTGACAGCAATGTGTGTTGCAGAGTTGCAAAGCTCGCTGTGCGCTGAAGATGATCAGTGGGAACTTTCTGGACTGTCTCTTCTGCTCTTTTAGCATTGGCTAAAGGTTCCTGCTCTACTCTCTCTGCTTCTGCCCAGCAGAGAAAGGGCACAGAGATTTTGGATTCAATTGGACTTTGAGGTAGGAAAGTGCGGAGCGAGAGCAATATATGTGTCACAGTTGCAAAGCTGACTGCGTGCTGAAGATGCCCTGCCGGAGCTTTCACTCCGGGCTCTTCGGCTGTGGGAGCAGAGGCCAAGAGATCGTGTTCACCTGTCACTGCTGCTGTTCAAACGAGAGAGGGCGGGAGAGACCATGGATTCAAACGGATTATTAGGAGATGAAGTGAGGAGTGACAGCAATGTGTGTTTCAGAGTTGCAAAGCTCACTGTGCGCTGAAGATGATCTGCAAGGACTTTCCCTCCCTGCCCTTCGGAACTGGGAGCGGATTCCAAGCGCTCGTGCTCACCTTCCTCTGCTGCTCTTGAAACGAGAGTGGAGACCAGAAACGCTGGATTCAAATGCACTTTTAGGAGCTACAATGAGGAGTGACAACAGTGTGTGTGTCACAGTTGTAAAGCTCAGTGTGTTGAAGAAGCACAAGAGCAGCCTTCAGGCCTGTCTCTTCCACTGCCTTACAGATTGCAGACATCCCTGCTCACTCTGCTGCTCAGCAGAGTGCTGGCAACGGAGTTCTGGGATTGAAATGGTCTTTTAGGAGAAAGAGTGAAGAGTGACAGCAATGTTTGTGTCACAGTTTAAAGCTCACTGTGTGCTAAACATGATCAGGAGGAGCTTTTTTGCAAGGCTCTTCTGCTGTTTTAGCCCAGTCTAAACATTCCTGCTCTACTCTCTCTGTTGCTGCTCAGCAGAGAGTGGGCACAGAGATGTTGGAATCAATAGGTCTTCCAGGCAGGAAAAGGAGGAGTGACAGCAATGTGTGTTGCAGAATTGCAAAGCTCACTGTGTGCTGAAGATGCCCTGCAGGAGTTTCCTTGCTGGCCCTTCATCTGTGGGATTAGAGTCCAAGCGCTGCTCCTCCCCTGTCACAACTCCTCTCGAAACGAGAGAGCGCACCAGAAACTTTGGATTCAAATGCACTTTTAGGAGATAAAGTGAGGAGTGACAGCAATGTTTGTGTCACAGTTTAAAGCTCACTGTGTGCAAAACATGATCAAGCAGGAGATTTTTTTCAAGGCTCTTCTGCTGTTTTAGGCAGGTCTAAAAATTCCTGCTCTACTCTCTCTGTTGCTGCTCAGCAGAGAGCGGGCACAGAGATGGTGGATTCAGCTGGTCTTTCAGGCAAAAAGGGAGGAGTGACAGCAATGTGTGTTGCAGAGTTGCAAAGCTCGCTGTGCGCTGAAGATGATCAGTGGGAACTTTCTGGACTGTCTCTTCTGCTCTTTTAGCATTGGCTAAAGGTTCCTGCTCTACTCTCTCTGCTTCTGCCCAGCAGAGAAAGGGCACAGAGATTTTGGATTCAATTGGACTTTGAGGTAGGAAAGTGCGGAGCGAGAGCAATATATGTGTCACAGTTGCAAAGCTGACTGCGTGCTGAAGATGCCCTGCCGGAGCTTTCACTCCGGGCTCTTCGGCTGTGGGAGCAGAGGCCAAGAGATCGTGTTCACCTGTCACTGCTGCTGTTCAAACGAGAGAGGGCGGGAGAGACCATGGATTCAAACGGATTATTAGGAGATGAAGTGAGGAGTGACAGCAATGTGTGTTTCAGAGTTGCAAAGCTCACTGTGCGCTGAAGATGATCTGCAAGGACTTTCCCTCCCTGCCCTTCGGAACTGGGAGCGGATTCCAAGCGCTCGTGCTCACCTGCCTCTGCTGCACTGGAAACGAGAGTGGAGACCAGAAACGCTGGATTCAAATGCACTTTTAGGAGCTACAATGAGGAGTGACAACAGTGTGTGTGTCAAAGTTGTAAAGCTCAGTGTGTTGAAGAAGCACAAGAGCAGCCTTCAGGCCTGTCTCTTCCACTGCCTTACAGATTGCAGACATCCCTGCTCACTCTGCTGCTCAGCAGAGTGCTGGCAACGGAGTTCTGGGATTGAAATGGTCTTTTAGGAGAAAGAGTGAAGAGTGACAGCAATGTTTGTGTCACAGTTTAAAGCTCACTGTGTGCTAAACATGATCAGGAGGAGCTTTTTTGCAAGGCTCTTCTGCTGTTTTAGCCCAGTCTAAACATTCCTGCTCTACTCTCTCTGTTGCTGCTCAGCAGAGAGTGGGCACAGAGATGTTGGAATCAATAGGTCTTCCAGGCAGGAAAAGGAGGAGTGACAGCAATGTGTGTTGCAGAATTGCAAAGCTCACTGTGTGCTGAAGATGCCCTGCAGGAGTTTCCTTGCTGGCCCTTCATCTGTGGGATTAGAGTCCAAGCGCTGCTCCTCCCCTGTCACAACTCCTCTCGAAACGAGAGAGCGCACCAGAAACTTTGGATTCAAATGCACTTTTAGGAGATAAAGTGAGGAGTGACAGCAATGTTTGTGTCACAGTTTAAAGCTCACTGTGTGCAAAACATGATCAAGCAGGAGATTTTTTTCAAGGCTCTTCTGCTGTTTTAGGCAGGTCTAAAAATTCCTGCTCTACTCTCTCTGTTGCTGCTCAGCAGAGAGCGGGCACAGAGATGGTGGATTCAGCTGGTCTTTCAGGCAAAAAGGGAGGAGTGACAGCAATGTGTGTTGCAGAGTTGCAAAGCTCGCTGTGCGCTGAAGATGATCAGTGGGAACTTTCTGGACTGTCTCTTCTGCTCTTTTAGCATTGGCTAAAGGTTCCTGCTCTACTCTCTCTGCTTCTGCCCAGCAGAGAAAGGGCACAGAGATTTTGGATTCAATTGGACTTTGAGGTAGGAAAGTGCGGAGCGAGAGCAATATATGTGTCACAGTTGCAAAGCTGACTGCGTGCTGAAGATGCCCTGCCGGAGCTTTGACTCCGGGCTCTTCGGCTGTGGGAGCAGAGGCCAAGAGATCGTGTTCACCTGTCACTGCTGCTGTTCAAACGAGAGAGGGCGGGAGAGACCATGGATTCAAACAGATTATTAGGAGATGAAGTGAGGAGTGACAGCAATGTGTGTTTCAGAGTTGCAAAGCTCACTGTGCGCTGAAGATGATCTGCAAGGACTTTCCCTCCCTGCCCTTCGGAACTGGGAGCGGATTCCAAGCGCTCGTGCTCACCTTCCTCTGCTGCTCTTGAAACGAGAGTGGAGACCAGAAACGCTGGATTCAAATGCACTTTTAGGAGCTACAATGAGGAGTGACAACAGTGTGTGTGTCACAGTTGTAAAGCTCAGTGTGTTGAAGAAGCACAAGAGCAGCCTTCAGGCCTGTCTCTTCCACTGCCTTACAGATTGCAGACATTCCTGCTCACTCTGCTGCTCAGCAGAGTGCTGGCAACGGAGTTCTTGGATTGAAATGGTCTTTTAGGAGAAAGAGTGAAGAGTGACAGCAACGTTTGTGTCACAGTTTAAAGCTCACTGTGTGCTAAACATGATCAGGAGGAGCTCTTTTGCAAGGCTCTTCTGCTGTTTTAGCCCAATCTAAACATTCCTTCTCTCTGTTGCTGCTCAGCAGAGAGTGGGCACAGAGATGTTGGAATCAATTGGTCTTCCAGGCAGGAAAAGGAGTTACAGCAATGTGTGTTGCAGAATTGCAAAGCTCACTGTTTGCTGAAGATGCCCTGCAGGAGTTTCCCTGCTGGCCCTTCGTCTGTGGGATTAGAGTCCAAGCGCTGCTCCTCCCCTGTCACAACTCCTCTCGAAACGTGAGAGCGCACCAGAAACTTTGGATTCAAATGCACTTTTAGGAGATAAAGTGAGGAGTGACAGCAATGTTTGTGTCACAGTTTAAAGCTCACTGTGTGCAAAACATGATCAAGCAGGAGATTTTTTGCAAGGCTCTTCTGCTGTTTTAGCCCAGGCTAAACATTCCTGCTCTACTCTCTCTGTTGCTGCTCAGCAGAGAGCGGGCACAGAGGTGTTGGAATCAATTGGTCTTTCAGGCAGGAAAAGAAGAGACAGCAATGTGTGTTGCAGAGTTGCAAAGCTCACTGTGTGCTGAAGATGATCAGTGGGAACTTTCTGGACTGTCTCTTCTGCTGTTTCAGCAGAGTCCAAACGTAAGTGCTATATTCTGCTACTGCTCACAAAGAGCAAGCACAGGAGATGTATTATTCAATTGGACTTTCAGGTAGGAAAGTGAGAGGTGACAGCAATATGTGTTTCATAGTTGTGAATCTCAATGTGTGCTGAAGATGCCCAGCAGTAGTTTCCATGCTGGCCCTTCGGCTGTGAAATTAGAATCCAAGCGCTCGTCCTCCCCTGTCACAACTGCTCTCGAAGCGAGAGAGCGCACCAGAAACGTTGGCTTGAAATGCACTTTTAGGAGATAAAGTGAGGAGTGACAGCAATGTGTGTTTCAGAGTTGCAAAGCTCACTGTGCGCTGAAGATGATCTGCAAGGACTTTCCCTCCCTGCCCTTCGGAACTGGGAGCGGATTCCAAGCGCTCGTGCTCACCTGCCTCTGCTGCACTGGAAACGAGAGTGGAGACCAGAAACGCTGGATTCAAATGCACTTTTAGGAGCTACAATGAGGAGTGACAACAGTGTGTGTGTCAAAGTTGTAAAGCTCAGTGTGTTGAAGAAGCACAAGAGCAGCCTTCAGGCCTGTCTCTTCCACTGCCTTACAGATTGCAGACATCCCTGCTCACTCTGCTGCTCAGCAGAGTGCTGGCAACGGAGTTCTGGGATTGAAATGGTCTTTTAGGAGAAAGAGTGAAGAGTGACACCAATGTTTGTGTCACAGTTTAAAGCTCACTGTGTGCTAAACATGATCAGGAGGAGCTTTTTTGCAAGGCTCTTCTGCTGTTTTAGCCCAGTCTAAACATTCCTGCTCTACTCTCTCTGTTGCTGCTCAGCAGAGAGTGGGCACAGAGATGTTGGAATCAATTGGTCTTTCAGGCAAGAAAAGGAGGAGTGACAGCAATGTGTGTTTCAGAATTGTAAAGCTCACTGTGCGCTGAAGATGCCCTGCAGGAGTTTCCCTGCTGGCCCTTTGTCTGTGGGATTAGAGTCCAAGCGCTGCTCCTCCCCTGTCACAACTCCTCTCGAAACGAGAGAGCGCACCAGAAACTTTGGATTCAAATGCACTTTTAGGAGATAAAGTGAGGAGTGACAGCAATGTTTGTGTCACAGTTTAAAGCTCACTGTGTGCAAAACATGATCAAGCAGGAGATTTTTTTCAAGGCTCTTCTGCTGTTTTAGGCAGGTCTAAAAATTCCTGCTCTACTCTCTCTGTTGCTGCTCAGCAGAGAGCGGGCACAGAGATGGTGGATTCAGCTGGTCTTTCAGGCAAAAAGGGAGGAGTGACAGCAATGTGTGTTGCAGAGTTGCAAAGCTCGCTGTGCGCTGAAGATGATCAGTGGGAACTTTCTGGACTGTCTCTTCTGCTCTTTTAGCATTGGCTAAAGGTTCCTGCTCTACTCTCTCTGCTTCTGCCCAGCAGAGAAAGGGCACAGAGATTTTGGATTCAATTGGACTTTGAGGTAGGAAAGTGCGGAGCGAGAGCAATATATGTGTCACAGTTGCAAAGCTGACTGCGTGCTGAAGATGCCCTGCCGGAGCTTTGACTCCGGGCTCTTCGGCTGTGGGAGCAGAGGCCAAGAGATCGTGTTCACCTGTCACTGCTGCTGTTCAAACGAGAGAGGGCGGGAGAGACCATGGATTCAAACAGATTATTAGGAGATGAAGTGAGGAGTGACAGCAATGTGTGTTTCAGAGTTGCAAAGCTCACTGTGCGCTGAAGATGATCTGCAAGGACTTTCCCTCCCTGCCCTTCGGAACTGGGAGCGGATTCCAAGCGCTCGTGCTCACCTTCCTCTGCTGCTCTTGAAACGAGAGTGGAGACCAGAAACGCTGGATTCAAATGCACTTTTAGGAGCTACAATGAGGAGTGACAACAGTGTGTGTGTCACAGTTGTAAAGCTCAGTGTGTTGAAGAAGCACAAGAGCAGCCTTCAGGCCTGTCTCTTCCACTGCCTTACAGATTGCAGACATTCCTGCTCACTCTGCTGCTCAGCAGAGTGCTGGCAACGGAGTTCTTGGATTGAAATGGTCTTTTAGGAGAAAGAGTGAAGAGTGACAGCAACGTTTGTGTCACAGTTTAAAGCTCACTGTGTGCTAAACATGATCAGGAGGAGCTCTTTTGCAAGGCTCTTCTGCTGTTTTAGCCCAATCTAAACATTCCTTCTCTCTGTTGCTGCTCAGCAGAGAGTGGGCACAGAGATGTTGGAATCAATTGGTCTTCCAGGCAGGAAAAGGAGTTACAGCAATGTGTGTTGCAGAATTGCAAAGCTCACTGTGTGCTGAAGATGCCCTGCAGGAGTTTCCCTGCTGGCCCTTCGTCTGTGGGATTAGAGTCCAAGCGCTGCTCCTCCCCTGTCACAACTCCTCTCGAAACGTGAGAGCGCACCAGAAACTTTGGATTCAAATGCACTTTTAGGAGATAAAGTGAGGAGTGACAGCAATGTTTGTGTCACAGTTTAAAGCTCACTGTGTGCAAAACATGATCAAGCAGGAGATTTTTTGCAAGGCTCTTCTGCTGTTTTAGCCCAGGCTAAACATTCCTGCTCTACTCTCTCTGTTGCTGCTCAGCAGAGAGCGGGCACAGAGGTGTTGGAATCAATTGGTCTTTCAGGCAGGAAAAGAAGAGACAGCAATGTGTGTTGCAGAGTTGCAAAGCTCACTGTGCGCTGAAGATGATCAGTGGGAACTTTCTGGACTGTCTCTTCTGCTGTTTCAGCAGAGTCCAAACGTAAGTGCTATATTCTGCTACTGCTCACAAAGAGCAAGCACAGGAGATGTATTATTCAATTGGACTTTCAGGTAGGAAAGTGAGAGGTGACAGCAATATGTGTTTCAGAGTTGTGAATCTCAATGTGTGCTGAAGATGCCCAGCAGTAGTTTCCATGCTGGCCCTTCGGCTGTGAAATTAGAATCCAAGCGCTCGTCCTCCCCTGTCACAACTGCTCTCGAAGCGAGAGAGCGCACCAGAAACGTTGGCTTGAAATGCACTTTTAGGAGATAAAGTGAGGAGTGACAGCAATGTGTGTTTCAGAGTTGCAAAGCTCACTGTGCGCTGAAGATGATCTGCAAGGACTTTCCCTCCCTGCCCTTCGGAACTGGGAGCGGATTCCAAGCGCTCGTGCTCACCTGCCTCTGGTGCACTGGAAACGAGAGTGGAGACCAGAAACGCTGGATTCAAATGCACTTTTAGGAGCTACAATGAGGAGTGACAACAGTGTGTGTGTCAAAGTTGTAAAGCTCAGTGTGTTGAAGAAGCACAAGAGCAGCCTTCAGGCCTGTCTCTTCCACTGCCTTACAGATTGCAGACATCCCTGCTCACTCTGCTGCTCAGCAGAGTGCTGGCAACGGAGTTCTGGGATTGAAATGGTCTTTTAGGAGAAAGAGTGAAGAGTGACAGCAATGTTTGTGTCACAGTTTAAAGCTCACTGTGTGCTAAACATGATCAGGAGGAGCTTTTTTGCAAGGCTCTTCTGCTGTTTTAGCCCAGTCTAAACATTCCTGCTCTACTCTCTCTGTTGCTGCTCAGCAGAGAGTGGGCACAGAGATGTTGGAATCAATTGGTCTTTCAGGCAAGAAAAGGAGGAGTGACAGCAATGTGTGTTTCAGAATTGTAAAGCTCACTGTGCGCTGAAGATGCCCTGCAGGAGTTTCCCTGCTGGCCCTTTGTCTGTGGGATTAGAGTCCAAGCGCTGCTCCTCCCCTGTCACAACTCCTCTTGAAACGAGAGAGCGCACCAGAAACTTTGGATTCAAATGCACTTTTAGGAGATAAAGTGAGGAGTGACAGCAATGTTTGTGTCACAGTTTAAAGCTCATTGTGTGCAAAACATGATCAAGCAGGAGATTTTTTTCAAGGCTCTTCTGCTGTTTTAGGCAGGTCTAAAAATTCCTGCTCTACTCTCTCTGTTGCTGCTCAGCAGAGAGCGGGCACAGAGATGGTGGATTCAGCTGGTCTTTCAGGCAAAAAGGGAGGAGTGACAGCAATGTGTGTTGCAGAGTTGCAAAGCTCGCTGTGCGCTGAAGATGATCAGTGGGAACTTTCTGGACTGTCTCTTCTGCTCTTTTAGCATTGGCTAAAGGTTCCTGCTCTACTCTCTCTGCTTCTGCCCAGCAGAGAAAGGGCACAGAGATTTTGGATTCAATTGGACTTTGAGGTAGGAAAGTGCGGAGCGAGAGCAATATATGTGTCACAGTTGCAAAGCTGACTGCGTGCTGAAGATGCCCTGCCGGAGCTTTCACTCCGGGCTCTTCGGCTGTGGGAGCAGAGGCCAAGAGATCGTGTTCACCTGTCACTGCTGCTGTTCAAACGAGAGAGGGCGGGAGAGACCATGGATTCAAACGGATTATTAGGAGATGAAGTGAGGAGTGACAGCAATGTGTGTTTCAGAGTTGCAAAGCTCACTGTGCGCTGAAGATGATCTGCAAGGACTTTCCCTCCCTGCCCTTCGGAACTGGGAGCGGATTCCAAGCGCTCGTGCTCACCTTCCTCTGCTGCTCTTGAAACGAGAGTGGAGACCAGAAACGCTGGATTCAAATGCACTTTTAGGAGCTACAATGAGGAGTGCCAACAGTGTGTGTGTCACAGTTGTAAAGCTCAGTGTGTTGAAGAAGCACAAGAGCAGCCTTCAGGCCTGTCTCTTCCACTGCCTTACAGATTGCAGACATTCCTGCTCACTCTGCTGCTCAGCAGAGTGCTGGCAACGGAGTTCTTGGATTGAAATGGTCTTTTAGGAGAAAGAGTGAAGAGTGACAGCAATGTTTGTGTCACAGTTTAAAGCTCACTGTGTGCTAAACATGATCAGGAGGAGCTTTTTTGCAAGGCTCTTCTGCTGTTTTAGCCCAATCTAAACATTCCTTCTCTCTGTTGCTGCTCAGCAGAGAGTGGGCACAGAGATGTTGGAATCAATTGGTCTTCCAGGCAGGAAAAGGAGTTACAGCAATGTGTGTTGCAGAATTGCAAAGCTCACTGTGTGCTGAAGATGCCCTGCAGGAGTTTCCCTGCTGGCCCTTCGTCTGTGGGATTAGAGTCCAAGCGCTGCTCCTCCCCTGTCACAACTCCTCTCGAAACGTGAGAGCGCACCAGAAACTTTGGATTCAAATGCACTTTTAGGAGATAAAGTGAGGAGTGACAGCAATGTTTGTGTCACAGTTTAAAGCTCACTGTGTGCAAAACATGATCAAGCAGGAGATTTTTTGCAAGGCTCTTCTGCTGTTTTAGCCCAGGCTAAACATTCCTGCTCTACTCTCTCTGTTGCTGCTCAGCAGAGAGCGGGCACAGAGGTGTTGGAATCAATTGGTCTTTCAGGCAGGAAAAGAAGAGACAGCAATGTGTGTTGCAGAGTTGCAAAGCTCACTGTGTGCTGAAGATGATCAGTGGGAACTTTCTGGACTGTCTCTTCTGCTGTTTCAGCAGAGTCCAAACGTAAGTGCTATATTCTGCTACTGCTCACAAAGAGCAAGCACAGGAGATGTATTATTCAATTGGACTTTCAGGTAGGAAAGTGAGAGGTGACAGCAATATGTGTTTCAGAGTTGTGACTCTCAATGTGTGCTGAAGATGCCCAGCAGTAGTTTCCATGCTGGCCCTTCGGCTGTGAAATTAGAATCCAAGCGCTCGTCCTCCCCTGTCACAACTGCTCTCGAAGCGAGAGAGCGCACCAGAAACGTTGGCTTGAAATGCACTTTTAGGAGATAAAGTGAGGAGTGACAGCAATGTGTGTTTCAGAGTTGCAAAGCTCACTGTGCGCTGAAGATGATCTGCAAGGACTTTCCCTCCCTGCCCTTCGGAACTGGGAGCGGATTCCAAGCGCTCGTGCTCACCTGCCTCTGCTGCACTGGAAACGAGAGTGGAGACCAGAAACGCTGGATTCAAATGCACTTTTAGGAGCTACAATGAGGAGTGACAACAGTGTGTGTGTCAAAGTTGTAAAGCTCAGTGTGTTGAAGAAGCACAAGAGCAGCCTTCAGGCCTGTCTCTTCCACTGCCTTACAGATTGCAGACATCCCTGCTCACTCTGCTGCTCAGCAGAGTGCTGGCAACGGAGTTCTGGGATTGAAATGGTCTTTTAGGAGAAAGAGTGAAGAGTGACAGCAATGTTTGTGTCACAGTTTAAAGCTCACTGTGTGCTAAACATGATCAGGAGGAGCTTTTTTGCAAGGCTCTTCTGCTGTTTTAGCCCAGTCTAAACATTCCTGCTCTACTCTCTCTGTTGCTGCTCAGCAGAGAGTGGGCACAGAGATGTTGGAATCAATTGGTCTTTCAGGCAAGAAAAGGAGGAGTGACAGCAATGTGTGTTTCAGAATTGTAAAGCTCACTGTGCGCTGAAGATGCCCTGCAGGAGTTTCCCTGCTGGCCCTTCGTCTGTGGGATTAGAGTCCAAGCGCTGCTCCTCCCCTGTCACAACTCCTCTCGAAACGAGAGAGCGCACCAGAAACTTTGGATTCAAATGCACTTTTAGGAGATAAAGTGAGGAGTGACAGCAATGTTTGTGTCACAGTTTAAAGCTCACTGTGTGCAAAACATGATCAAGCAGGAGATTTTTTTCAAGGCTCTTCTGCTGTTTTAGGCAGGTCTAAAAATTCCTGCTCTACTCTCTCTGTTGCTGCTCAGCAGAGAGCGGGCACAGAGATGGTGGATTCAGCTGGTCTTTCAGGCAAAAAGGGAGGAGTGACAGCAATGTGTGTTGCAGAGTTGCAAAGCTCGCTGTGCGCTGAAGATGATCAGTGGGAACTTTCTGGACTGTCTCTTCTGCTCTTTTAGCATTGGCTAAAGGTTCCTGCTCTACTCTCTCTGCTTCTGCCCAGCAGAGAAAGGGCACAGAGATTTTGGATTCAATTGGACTTTGAGGTAGGAAAGTGCGGAGCGAGAGCAATATATGTGTCACAGTTGCAAAGCTGACTGCGTGCTGAAGATGCCCTGCCGGAGCTTTCACTCCGGGCTCTTCGGCTGTGGGAGCAGAGGCCAAGAGATCGTGTTCACCTGTCACTGCTGCTGTTCAAACGAGAGAGGGCGGGAGAGACCATGGATTCAAACGGATTATTAGGAGATGAAGTGAGGAGTGACAGCAATGTGTGTTTCAGAGTTGCAAAGCTCACTGTGCGCTGAAGATGATCTGCAAGGACTTTCCCTCCCTGCCCTTCGGAACTGGGAGCGGATTCCAAGCGCTCGTGCTCACCTTCCTCTGCTGCTCTTGAAACGAGAGTGGAGACCAGAAACGCTGGATTCAAATGCACTTTTAGGAGCTACAATGAGGAGTGACAACAGTGTGTGTGTCACAGTTGTAAAGCTCAGTGTGTTGAAGAAGCACAAGAGCAGCCTTCAGGCCTGTCTCTTCCACTGCCTTACAGATTGCAGACATTCCTGCTCACTCTGCTGCTCAGCAGAGTGCTGGCAACGGAGTTCTTGGATTGAAATGGTCTTTTAGGAGAAAGAGTGAAGAGTGACAGCAATGTTTGTGTCACAGTTTAAAGCTCACTGTGTGCTAAACATGATCAGGAGGAGCTTTTTTGCAAGGCTCTTCTGCTGTTTTAGCCCAATCTAAACATTCCTTCTCTCTGTTGCTGCTCAGCAGAGAGTGGGCACAGAGATGTTGGAATCAATTGGTCTTCCAGGCAGGAAAAGGAGTTACAGCAATGTGTGTTGCAGAATTGCAAAGCTCACTGTGTGCTGAAGATGCCCTGCAGGAGTTTCCCTGCTGGCCCTTCGTCTGTGGGATTAGAGTCCAAGCGCTGCTCCTCCCCTGTCACAACTCCTCTCGAAACGTGAGAGCGCACCAGAAACTTTGGATTCAAATGCACTTTTAGGAGATAAAGTGAGGAGTGACAGCAATGTTTGTGTCACAGTTTAAAGCTCACTGTGTGCAAAACATGATCAAGCAGGAGATTTTTTGCAAGGCTCTTCTGCTGTTTTAGCCCAGGCTAAACATTCCTGCTCTACTCTCTCTGTTGCTGCTCAGCAGAGAGCGGGCACAGAGGTGTTGGAATCAATTGGTCTTTCAGGCAGGAAAAGAAGAGACAGCAATGTGTGTTGCAGAGTTGCAAAGCTCACTGTGTGCTGAAGATGATCAGTGGGAACTTTCTGGACTGTCTCTTCTGCTGTTTCAGCAGAGTCCAGACGTAAGTGCTATATTCTGCTACTGCTCACAAAGAGCAAGCACAGGAGATGTATTATTCAATTGGACTTTCAGGTAGGAAAGTGAGAGGTGACAGCAATATGTGTTTCAGAGTTGCGAATCTCAATGTGTGCTGAAGATGCCCAGCAGTAGTTTCCATGCTGGCCCTTCGGCTGTGAAATTAGAATCCAAGCGCTCGTCCTCCCCTGTCACAACTGCTCTCGAAGCGAGAGAGCGCACCAGAAACGTTGGCTTGAAATGCACTTTTAGGAGATAAAGTGAGGAGTGACAGCAATGTGTGTTTCAGAGTTGCAAAGCTCACTGTGCGCTGAAGATGATCTGCAAGGACTTTCCCTCCCTGCCCTTCGGAACTGGGAGCGGATTCCAAGCGCTCGTGCTCACCTGCCTCTGCTGCACTGGAAACGAGAGTGGAGACCAGAAACGCTGGATTCAAATGCACTTTTAGGAGCTACAATGAGGAGTGACAACAGTGTGTGTGTCAAAGTTGTAAAGCTCAGTGTGTTGAAGAAGCACAAGAGCAGCCTTCAGGCCTGTCTCTTCCACTGCCTTACAGATTGCAGACATCCCTGCTCACTCTGCTGCTCAGCAGAGTGCTGGCAACGGAGTTCTTGGATTGAAATGGTCTTTTAGGAGAAAGAGTGAAGAGTGACACCAATGTTTGTGTCACAGTTTAAAGCTCACTGTGTGCTAAACATGATCAGGAGGAGCTTTTTTGCAAGGCTCTTCTGCTGTTTTAGCCCAGTCTAAACATTCCTGCTCTACTCTCTCTGTTGCTGCTCAGCAGAGAGTGGGCACAGAGATGTTGGAATCAATTGGTCTTTCAGGCAAGAAAAGGAGGAGTGACAGCAATGTGTGTTTCAGAATTGTAAAGCTCACTGTGCGCTGAAGATGCCCTGCAGGAGTTTCCCTGCTGGCCCTTCATCTGTGGGATTAGAGTCCAAGCGCTGCTCCTCCCCTGTCACAACTCCTCTCGAAACGAGAGAGCGCACCAGAAACTTTGGATTCAAATGCACTTTTAGGAGATAAAGTGAGGAGTGACAGCAATGTTTGTGTCACAGTTTAAAGCTCACTGTGTGCAAAACATGATCAAGCAGGAGATTTTTTGCAAGGCTCTTCTGCTGTTTTAGGCAGGTCTAAAAATTCCTGCTCTACTCTCTCTGTTGCTGCTCAGCAGAGAGCGGGCACAGAGATGGTGGATTCAGCTGGTCTTTCAGGCAAAAAGGGAGGAGTGACAGCAATGTGTGTTGCAGAGTTGCAAAGCTCGCTGTGCGCTGAAGATGATCAGTGGGAACTTTCTGGACTGTCTCTTCTGCTCTTTTAGCATTGGCTAAAGGTTCCTGCTCTACTCTCTCTGCTTCTGCCCAGCAGAGAAAGGGCACAGAGATTTTGGATTCAATTGGACTTTGAGGTAGGAAAGTGCGGAGCGAGAGCAATATATGTGTCACAGTTGCAAAGCTGACTGCGTGCTGAAGATGCCCTGCCGGAGCTTTCACTCCGGGCTCTTCGGCTGTGGGAGCAGAGGCCAAGAGATCGTGTTCACCTGTCACTGCTGCTGTTCAAACGAGAGAGGGCGGGAGAGACCATGGATTCAAACGGATTATTAGGAGATGAAGTGAGGAGTGACAGCAATGTGTGTTTCAGAGTTGCAAAGCTCACTGTGCGCTGAAGATGATCTGCAAGGACTTTCCCTCCCTGCCCTTCGGAACTGGGAGCGGATTCCAAGCGCTCGTGCTCACCTTCCTCTGCTGCTCTTGAAACGAGAGTGGAGACCAGAAACGCTGGATTCAAATGCACTTTTAGGAGCTACAATGAGGAGTGACAACAGTGTGTGTGTCACAGTTGTAAAGCTCAGTGTGTTGAAGAAGCACAAGAGCAGCCTTCAGGCCTGTCTCTTCCACTGCCTTACAGATTGCAGACATTACTGCTCACTCTGCTGCTCAGCAGAGTGCTGGCAACGGAGTTCTTGGATTGAAATGGTCTTTTAGGAGAAAGAGTGAAGAGTGACAGCAATGTTTGTGTCACAGTTTAAAGCTCACTGTGTGCTAAACATGATCAGGAGGAGCTTTTTTGCAAGGCTCTTCTGCTGTTTTAGCCCAATCTAAACATTCCTTCTCTCTGTTGCTGCTCAGCAGAGAGTGGGCACAGAGATGTTGGAATCAATTGGTCTTCCAGGCAGGAAAAGGAGTTACAGCAATGTGTGTTGCAGAATTGCAAAGCTCACTGTGTGCTGAAGATGCCCTGCAGGAGTTTCCCTGCTGGCCCTTCGTCTGTGGGATTAGAGTCCAAGCGCTGCTCCTCCCCTGTCACAACTCCTCTCGAAACGTGAGAGCGCACCAGAAACTTTGGATTCAAATGCACTTTTAGGAGATAAAGTGAGGAGTGACAGCAATGTTTGTGTCACAGTTTAAAGCTCACTGTGTGCAAAACATGATCAAGCAGGAGATTTTTTGCAAGGCTCTTCTGCTGTTTTAGCCCAGGCTAAACATTCCTGCTCTACTCTCTCTGTTGCTGCTCAGCAGAGAGCGGGCACAGAGGTGTTGGAATCAATTGGTCTTTCAGGCAGGAAAAGAAGAGACAGCAATGTGTGTTGCAGAGTTGCAAAGCTCACTGTGTGCTGAAGATGATCAGTGGGAACTTTCTGGACTGTCTCTTCTGCTGTTTCAGCAGAGTCCAGACGTAAGTGCTATATTCTGCTACTGCTCACAAAGAGCAAGCACAGGAGATGTATTATTCAATTGGACTTTCAGGTAGGAAAGTGAGAGGTGACAGCAATATGTGTTTCAGAGTTGCGAATCTCAATGTGTGCTGAAGATGCCCAGCAGTAGTTTCCATGCTGGCCCTTCGGCTGTGAAATTAGAATCCAAGCGCTCGTCCTCCCCTGTCACAACTGCTCTCGAAGCGAGAGAGCGCACCAGAAACGTTGGCTTGAAATGCACTTTTAGGAGATAAAGTGAGGAGTGACAGCAATGTGTGTTTCAGAGTTGCAAAGCTCACTGTGCGCTGAAGATGATCTGCAAGGACTTTCCCTCCCTGCCCTTCGGAACTGGGAGCGGATTCCAAGCGCTCGTGCTCACCTGCCTCTGCTGCACTGGAAACGAGAGTGGAGACCAGAAACGCTGGATTCAAATGCACTTTTAGGAGCTACAATGAGGAGTGACAACAGTGTGTGTGTCAAAGTTGTAAAGCTCAGTGTGTTGAAGAAGCACAAGAGCAGCCTTCAGGCCTGTCTCTTCCACTGCCTTACAGATTGCAGACATCCCTGCTCACTCTGCTGCTCAGCAGAGTGCTGGCAACGGAGTTCTGGGATTGAAATGGTCTTTTAGGAGAAAGAGTGAAGAGTGACACCAATGTTTGTGTCACAGTTTAAAGCTCACTGTGTGCTAAACATGATCAGGAGGAGCTTTTTTGCAAGGCTCTTCTGCTGTTTTAGCCCAGTCTAAACATTCCTGCTCTACTCTCTCTGTTGCTGCTCAGCAGAGAGTGGGCACAGAGATGTTGGAATCAATTGGTCTTTCAGGCAAGAAAAGGAGGAGTGACAGCAATGTGTGTTTCAGAATTGTAAAGCTCACTGTGCGCTGAAGATGCCCTGCAGGAGTTTCCCTGCTGGCCCTTCATCTGTGGGATTAGAGTCCAAGCGCTGCTCCTCCCCTGTCACAACTCCTCTCGAAACGAGAGAGCGCACCAGAAACTTTGGATTCAAATGCACTTTTAGGAGATAAAGTGAGGAGTGACAGCAATGTTTGTGTCACAGTTTAAAGCTCACTGTGTGCAAAACATGATCAAGCAGGAGATTTTTTTCAAGGCTCTTCTGCTGTTTTAGGCAGGTCTAAAAATTCCTGCTCTACTCTCTCTGTTGCTGCTCAGCAGAGAGCGGGCACAGAGATGGTGGATTCAGCTGGTCTTTCAGGCAAAAAGGGAGGAGTGACAGCAATGTGTGTTGCAGAGTTGCAAAGCTCGCTGTGCGCTGAAGATGATCAGTGGGAACTTTCTGGACTGTCTCTTCTGCTCTTTTAGCATTGGCTAAAGGTTCCTGCTCTACTCTCTCTGCTTCTGCCCAGCAGAGAAAGGGCACAGAGATTTTGGATTCAATTGGACTTTGAGGTAGGAAAGTGCGGAGCGAGAGCAATATATGTGTCACAGTTGCAAAGCTGACTGCGTGCTGAAGATGCCCTGCCGGAGCTTTCACTCCGGGCTCTTCGGCTGTGGGAGCAGAGGCCAAGAGATCGTGTTCACCTGTCACTGCTGCTGTTCAAACGAGAGAGGGCGGGAGAGACCATGGATTCAAACGGATTATTAGGAGATGAAGTGAGGAGTGACAGCAATGTGTGTTTCAGAGTTGCAAAGCTCACTGTGCGCTGAAGATGATCTGCAAGGACTTTCCCTCCCTGCCCTTCGGAACTGGGAGCGGATTCCAAGCGCTCGTGCTCACCTTCCTCTGCTGCTCTTGAAACGAGAGTGGAGACCAGAAACGCTGGATTCAAATGCACTTTTAGGAGCTACAATGAGGAGTGACAACAGTGTGTGTGTCACAGTTGTAAAGCTCAGTGTGTTGAAGAAGCACAAGAGCAGCCTTCAGGCCTGTCTCTTCCACTGCCTTACAGATTGCAGACATTACTGCTCACTCTGCTGCTCAGCAGAGTGCTGGCAACGGAGTTCTTGGATTGAAATGGTCTTTTAGGAGAAAGAGTGAAGAGTGACAGCAATGTTTGTGTCACAGTTTAAAGCTCACTGTGTGCTAAACATGATCAGGAGGAGCTTTTTTGCAAGGCTCTTCTGCTGTTTTAGCCCAATCTAAACATTCCTTCTCTCTGTTGCTGCTCAGCAGAGAGTGGGCACAGAGATGTTGGAATCAATTGGTCTTCCAGGCAGGAAAAGGAGTTACAGCAATGTGTGTTGCAGAATTGCAAAGCTCACTGTGTGCTGAAGATGCCCTGCAGGAGTTTCCCTGCTGGCCCTTCGTCTGTGGGATTAGAGTCCAAGCGCTGCTCCTCCCCTGTCACAACTCCTCTCGAAACGTGAGAGCGCACCAGAAACTTTGGATTCAAATGCACTTTTAGGAGATAAAGTGAGGAGTGACAGCAATGTTTGTGTCACAGTTTAAAGCTCACTGTGTGCAAAACATGATCAAGCAGGAGATTTTTTGCAAGGCTCTTCTGCTGTTTTAGCCCAGGCTAAACATTCCTGCTCTACTCTCTCTGTTGCTGCTCAGCAGAGAGCGGGCACAGAGGTGTTGGAATCAATTGGTCTTTCAGGCAGGAAAAGAAGAGACAGCAATGTGTGTTGCAGAGTTGCAAAGCTCACTGTGTGCTGAAGATGATCAGTGGGAACTTTCTGGACTGTCTCTTCTGCTGTTTCAGCAGAGTCCAAACGTAAGTGCTATATTCTGCTACTGCTCACAAAGAGCAAGCACAGGAGATGTATTATTCAATTGGACTTTCAGGTAGGAAAGTGAGAGGTGACAGCAATATGTGTTTCAGAGTTGTGAATCTCAATGTGTGCTGAAGATGCCCAGCAGTAGTTTCCATGCTGGCCCTTCGGCTGTGAAATTAGAATCCAAGCGCTCGTCCTCCCCTGTCACAACTGCTCTCGAAGCGAGAGAGCGCACCAGAAACGTTGGCTTGAAATGCACTTTTAGGAGATAAAGTGAGGAGTGACAGCAATGTGTGTTTCAGAGTTGCAAAGCTCACTGTGCGCTGAAGATGATCTGCAAGGACTTTCCCTCCCTGCCCTTCGGAACTGGGAGCGGATTCCAAGCGCTCGTGCTCACCTGCCTCTGCTGCACTGGAAACGAGAGTGGAGACCAGAAACGCTGGATTCAAATGCACTTTTAGGAGCTACAATGAGGAGTGACAACAGTGTGTGTGTCACAGTTGTAAAGCTCAGTGTGTTGAAGAAGCACAAGAGCAGCCTTCAGGCCTGTCTCTTCCACTGCCTTACAGATTGCAGACATCCCTGCTCACTCTGCTGCTCAGCAGAGTGCTGGCAACGGAGTTCTGGGATTGAAATGGTCTTTTAGGAGAAAGAGTGAAGAGTGACACCAATGTTTGTGTCACAGTTTAAAGCTCACTGTGTGCTAAACATGATCAGGAGGAGCTTTTTTGCAAGGCTCTTCTGCTGTTTTAGCCCAGTCTAAACATTCCTGCTCTACTCTCTCTGTTGCTGCTCAGCAGAGAGTGGGCACAGAGATGTTGGAATCAATTGGTCTTTCAGGCAAGAAAAGGAGGAGTGACAGCAATGTGTGTTTCAGAATTGTAAAGCTCACTGTGCGCTGAAGATGCCCTGCAGGAGTTTCCCTGCTGGCCCTTCGTCTGTGGGATTACAGTCCAAGCGCTGCTCCTCCCCTGTCACAACTCCTCTCGAAACGAGAGAGCGCACCAGAAACTTTGGATTCAAATGCACTTTTAGGAGATAAAGTGAGGAGTGACAGCAATGTTTGTGTCACAGTTTAAAGCTCACTGTGTGCAAAACATGATCAAGCAGGAGATTTTTTTCAAGGCTCTTCTGCTGTTTTAGGCAGGTCTAAAAATTCCTGCTCTACTCTCTCTGTTGCTGCTCAGCAGAGAGCGGGCACAGAGATGGTGGATTCAGCTGGTCTTTCAGGCAAAAAGGGAGGAGTGACAGCAATGTGTGTTGCAGAGTTGCAAAGCTCGCTGTGCGCTGAAGATGATCAGTGGGAACTTTCTGGACTGTCTCTTCTGCTCTTTTAGCATTGGCTAAAGGTTCCTGCTCTACTCTCTCTGCTTCTGCCCAGCAGAGAAAGGGCACAGAGATTTTGGATTCAATTGGACTTTGAGGTAGGAAAGTGCGGAGCGAGAGCAATATATGTGTCACAGTTGCAAAGCTGACTGCGTGCTGAAGATGCCCTGCCGGAGCTTTCACTCCGGGCTCTTCGGCTGTGGGAGCAGAGGCCAAGAGATCGTGTTCACCTGTCACTGCTGCTGTTCAAACGAGAGAGGGCGGGAGAGACCATGGATTCAAACGGATTATTAGGAGATGAAGTGAGGAGTGACAGCAATGTGTGTTTCAGAGTTGCAAAGCTCACTGTGCGCTGAAGATGATCTGCAAGGACTTTCCCTCCCTGCCCTTCGGAACTGGGAGCGGATTCCAAGCGCTCGTGCTCACCTTCCTCTGCTGCTCTTGAAACGAGAGTGGAGACCAGAAACGCTGGATTCAAATGCACTTTTAGGAGCTACAATGAGGAGTGCCAACAGTGTGTGTGTCACAGTTGTAAAGCTCAGTGTGTTGAAGAAGCACAAGAGCAGCCTTCAGGCCTGTCTCTTCCACTGCCTTACAGATTGCAGACATTCCTGCTCACTCTGCTGCTCAGCAGAGTGCTGGCAACGGAGTTCTTGGATTGAAATGGTCTTTTAGGAGAAAGAGTGAAGAGTGACAGCAATGTTTGTGTCACAGTTTAAAGCTCACTGTGTGCTAAACATGATCAGGAGGAGCTTTTTTGCAAGGCTCTTCTGCTGTTTTAGCCCAGTCTAAACATTCCTGCTCTACTCTCTCTGTTGCTGCTCAGCAGAGAGTGGGCACAGAGATGTTGGAATCAATTGGTCTTTCAGGCAAGAAAAGGAGGAGTGACAGCAATGTGTGTTTCAGAATTGTAAAGCTCACTGTGCGCTGAAGATGCCCTGCAGGAGTTTCCCTGCTGGCCCTTCGTCTGTGGGATTACAGTCCAAGCGCTGCTCCTCCCCTGTCACAACTCCTCTCGAAACGAGAGAGCGCACCAGAAACTTTGGATTCAAATGCACTTTTAGGAGATAAAGTGAGGAGTGACAGCAATGTTTGTGTCACAGTTTAAAGCTCACTGTGTGCAAAACATGATCAAGCAGGAGATTTTTTTCAAGGCTCTTCTGCTGTTTTAGGCAGGTCTAAAAATTCCTGCTCTACTCTCTCTGTTGCTGCTCAGCAGAGAGCGGGCACAGAGATGGTGGATTCAGCTGGTCTTTCAGGCAAAAAGGGAGGAGTGACAGCAATGTGTGTTGCAGAGTTGCAAAGCTCGCTGTGCGCTGAAGATGATCAGTGGGAACTTTCTGGACTGTCTCTTCTGCTCTTTTAGCATTGGCTAAAGGTTCCTGCTCTACTCTCTCTGCTTCTGCCCAGCAGAGAAAGGGCACAGAGATTTTGGATTCAATTGGACTTTGAGGTAGGAAAGTGCGGAGCGAGAGCAATATATGTGTCACAGTTGCAAAGCTGACTGCGTGCTGAAGATGCCCTGCCGGAGCTTTCACTCCGGGCTCTTCGGCTGTGGGAGCAGAGGCCAAGAGATCGTGTTCACCTGTCACTGCTGCTGTTCAAACGAGAGAGGGCGGGAGAGACCATGGATTCAAACGGATTATTAGGAGATGAAGTGAGGAGTGACAGCAATGTGTGTTTCAGAGTTGCAAAGCTCACTGTGCGCTGAAGATGATCTGCAAGGACTTTCCCTCCCTGCCCTTCGGAACTGGGAGCGGATTCCAAGCGCTCGTGCTCACCTTCCTCTGCTGCTCTTGAAACGAGAGTGGAGACCAGAAACGCTGGATTCAAATGCACTTTTAGGAGCTACAATGAGGAGTGACAACAGTGTGTGTGTCACAGTTGTAAAGCTCAGTGTGTTGAAGAAGCACAAGAGCAGCCTTCAGGCCTGTCTCTTCCACTGCCTTACAGATTGCAGACATTCCTGCTCACTCTGCTGCTCAGCAGAGTGCTGGCAACGGAGTTCTTGGATTGAAATGGTCTTTTAGGAGAAAGAGTGAAGAGTGACAGCAATGTTTGTGTCACAGTTTAAAGCTCACTGTGTGCTAAACATGATCAGGAGGAGCTTTTTTGCAAGGCTCTTCTGCTGTTTTAGCCCAATCTAAACATTCCTTCTCTCTGTTGCTGCTCAGCAGAGAGTGGGCACAGAGATGTTGGAATCAATTGGTCTTCCAGGCAGGAAAAGGAGTTACAGCAATGTGTGTTGCAGAATTGCAAAGCTCACTGTGTGCTGAAGATGCCCTGCAGGAGTTTCCCTGCTGGCCCTTCGTCTGTGGGATTAGAGTCCAAGCGCCGCTCCTCCCCTGTCACAACTCCTCTCGAAACGTGAGAGCGCACCAGAAACTTTGGATTCAAATGCACTTTTAGGAGATAAAGTGAGGAGTGACAGCAATGTTTGTGTCACAGTTTAAAGCTCACTGTGTGCAAAACATGATCAAGCAGGAGTTTTTTTGCAAGGCTCTTCTGCTGTTTTAGCCCAGGCTAAACATTCCTGCTCTACTCTCTCTGTTGCTGCTCAGCAGAGAGCGGGCACAGAGGTGTTGGAATCAATTGGTCTTTCAGGCAGGAAAAGAAGAGACAGCAATGTGTGTTGCAGAGTTGCAAAGCTCACTGTGCGCTGAAGATGATCAGTGGGAACTTTCTGGACTGTCTCTTCTGCTCTTTTAGCATTGGCTAAAGGTTCCTGCTCTACTCTCTCTGCTTCTGCCCAGCAGAGAAAGGGCACAGAGATTTTGGATTCAATTGGACTTTGAGGTAGGAAAGTGCGGAGCGAGAGCAATATATGTGTCACAGTTGCAAAGCTGACTGCGTGCTGAAGATGCCCTGCCGGAGCTTTCACTCCGGGCTCTTCGGCTGTGGGAGCAGAGGCCAAGAGATCGTGTTCACCTGTCACTGCTGCTGTTCAAACGAGAGAGGGCGGGAGAGACCATGGATTCAAACGGATTATTAGGAGATGAAGTGAGGAGTGACAGCAATGTGTGTTTCAGAGTTGCAAAGCTCACTGTGCGCTGAAGATGATCTGCAAGGACTTTCCCTCCCTGCCCTTCGGAACTGGGAGCGGATTCCAAGCGCTCGTGCTCACCTTCCTCTGCTGCTCTTGAAACGAGAGTGGAGACCAGAAACGCTGGATTCAAATGCACTTTTAGGAGCTACAATGAGGAGTGACAACAGTGTGTGTGTCAAAGTTGTAAAGCTCAGTGTGTTGAAGAAGCACAAGAGCAGCCTTCAGGCCTGTCTCTTCCACTGCCTTACAGATTGCAGACATTCCTGCTCACTCTGCTGCTCAGCAGAGTGCTGGCAACGGAGTTCTTGGATTGAAATGGTCTTTTAGGAGAAAGAGTGAAGAGTGACAGCAATGTTTGTGTCACAGTTTAAAGCTCACTGTGTGCTAAACATGATCAGGAGGAGCTTTTCTGCAAGGCTCTTCTGCTGTTTTAGCCCAGTCTAAACATTCCTTCTCTCTGTTGCTGCTCAGCAGAGAGGGGGCACAGAGATGTTGGAATCAATTGGTCTTTCAGGCAGGAAAAGGAGGAGTGACAGCAATGTGTGTTGCAGAATTGCAAAGCTCACTGTGTGCTGAAGGTGCCCTGCAGGAGTTTCCCTGCTGGCCCTTCGTCTGTGGGATTAGAGTCCAAGCGCCCCTCCTCCCCTGTCACAACTCCTCTCGAAACGAGAGAGCGCACCAGAAACTTTGGACTCAAATGCACTTTTAGGAGATAAAGTGAGGAGTGACAGCAATGTTTGTGTCACAGTTTAAAGATCACTGTGTGCTAAACATGATCAAGCAGGAGATTTTTTGCAAGGCTCTTCTGCTGTTTTAGCCCAGGCTAAACATTCCTGCTCTACTCTCTCTGTTGCTGCTCAGCAGAGAGCGGGCACAGAGGTGTTGGAATCAATTGGTCTTTCAGGCAGGAAAAGAAGTGACAGCAATGTGTGTTGCAGAGTTGCAAAGCTCGCTGTGCGCTGAAGATGATCAGTGGGAACTTTCTGGACTGTCTCTTCTGCTGTTTGAGCAGAGTCCAAACGTAAGTGCTATATTCTGCTACTGCTCACAAAGAGCAAGCACAGGAGATGTAGGATTCAATTGGACTTTCAGGTAGTAAAGTGAGAGGTCACAGCAATATGTGTTTCAGAGTTGCGAATCTCAATGTGTGCTGAAGATGCCCAGCAGGAGTTTCCATGCTGGCCGTTCGGCTGTGAAATTAGAATCCAAGCGCTCGTCCTCCCCTGTCACAACTGCTCTCGAAGCGAGAGAGCGCACCAGAAACGTTGGCTTCAAATGCACTTTTAGGAGATAAAGTGAGGCGTGACAGCAATGTTTGTGTCACAGTTTAAAGATCACTGTGTGCTAAACATGATTAGCAGGAGCTTTTTTTGCAATGCTCTTCTGCTGTTTTAGCCCAGTCTAAACATTCCTGCTCTACTCTCTCTGTTGCTGCTCAGCAGAGAGTGGGCACAGAGATGTTGGAATCAATTGGTCTTTCAGGCAAAAAGGGAGGAGTGACAGCAATGTGTGTTGCAGAGTTGCAAAGCTCGCTGTGCGCTGAAGATGATCAGTGGGAACTTTCTGGACTGTCTCTTCTGCTCTTTTAGCATTGGCTAAAGGTTCCTGCTCTACTCTCTCTGCTTCTGCCCAGCAGAGAAAGGGCACAGAGATTTTGGATTCAATTGGACTTTGAGGTAGGAAAGTGCGGAGCGAGAGCAATATATGTGTCACAGTTGCAAAGCTGACTGCGTGCTGAAGATGCCCTGCCGGAGCTTTCACTCCGGGCTCTTCGGCTGTGGGAGCAGAGGCCAAGAGATCGTGTTCACCTGTCACTGCTGCTGTTCAAACGAGAGAGGGCGGGAGAGACCATGGATTCAAACGGATTATTAGGAGATGAAGTGAGGAGTGACAGCAATGTGTGTTTCAGAGTTGCAAAGCTCACTGTGCGCTGAAGATGATCTGCAAGGACTTTCCCTCCCTGCCCTTCGGAACTGGGAGCGGATTCCAAGCGCTCGTGCTCACCTTCCTCTGCTGCTCTTGAAACGAGAGTGGAGACCAGAAACGCTGGATTCAAATGCACTTTTAGGAGCTACAATGAGGAGTGACAACAGTGTGTGTGTCAAAGTTGTAAAGCTCAGTGTGTTGAAGAAGCACAAGAGCAGCCTTCAGGCCTGTCTCTTCCACTGCCTTACAGATTGCAGACATTCCTGCTCACTCTGCTGCTCAGCAGAGTGCTGGCAACGGAGTTCTTGGATTGAAATGGTCTTTTAGGAGAAAGAGTGAAGAGTGACAGCAATGTTTGTGTCACAGTTTAAAGCTCACTGTGTGCTAAACATGATCAGGAGGAGCTTTTCTGCAAGGCTCTTCTGCTGTTTTAGCCCAGTCTAAACATTCCTTCTCTCTGTTGCTGCTCAGCAGAGAGGGGGCACAGAGATGTTGGAATCAATTGGTCTTTCAGGCAGGAAAAGGAGGAGTGACAGCAATGTGTGTTGCAGAATTGCAAAGCTCACTGTGTGCTGAAGGTGCCCTGCAGGAGTTTCCCTGCTGGCCCTTCGTCTGTGGGATTAGAGTCCAAGCGCCCCTCCTCCCCTGTCACAACTCCTCTCGAAACGAGAGAGCGCACCAGAAACTTTGGACTCAAATGCACTTTTAGGAGATAAAGTGAGGAGTGACAGCAATGTTTGTGTCACAGTTTAAAGATCACTGTGTGCTAAACATGATCAAGCAGGAGATTTTTTGCAAGGCTCTTCTGCTGTTTTAGCCCAGGCTAAACATTCCTGCTCTACTCTCTCTGTTGCTGCTCAGCAGAGAGCGGGCACAGAGGTGTTGGAATCAATTGGTCTTTCAGGCAGGAAAAGAAGTGACAGCAATGTGTGTTGCAGAGTTGCAAAGCTCGCTGTGCGCTGAAGATGATCAGTGGGAACTTTCTGGACTGTCTCTTCTGCTGTTTGAGCAGAGTCCAAACGTAAGTGCTATATTCTGCTACTGCTCACAAAGAGCAAGCACAGGAGATGTAGGATTCAATTGGACTTTCAGGTAGTAAAGTGAGAGGTCACAGCAATATGTGTTTCAGAGTTGCGAATCTCAATGTGTGCTGAAGATGCCCAGCAGGAGTTTCCATGCTGGCCGTTCGGCTGTGAAATTAGAATCCAAGCGCTCGTCCTCCCCTGTCACAACTGCTCTCGAAGCGAGAGAGCGCACCAGAAACGTTGGCTTCAAATGCACTTTTAGGAGATAAAGTGAGGCGTGACAGCAATGTTTGTGTCACAGTTTAAAGATCACTGTGTGCTAAACATGATTAGCAGGAGCTTTTTTTGCAATGCTCTTCTGCTGTTTTAGCCCAGTCTAAACATTCCTGCTCTACTCTCTCTGTTGCTGCTCAGCAGAGAGTGGGCACAGAGATGTTGGAATCAATTGGTCTTCCAGGCAGGAAAAGGAGGAGTTACAGCAATGTGTTTTGCAGAGTTGCAAAGCTCACTGTGTGCTGAAGATGCCCTGCAGGAGTTTCCCTGCTGGCCCTTCGTCTGTGGGATTAGAGTCCAAGCGCTCCTCCTCCCCTGTCACAACTCCTCTCGAAACGAGAGAGCGCACCAGAAACTTTGGATTCAAATGCACTTTTAGGAGATAAAGTGAGGAGTGACAGCAATGTTTGTGTCACAGTTTCAAAGCTCACTGTGTGCTAAACATGATTAGCAGGAGCTTTTTTGCAAGGCTCTTCTGCTGTTTTAGCCCAGGCTAAACATTCCTGCTCTACTCTCTCTGTTGCTGCTCAGCAGAGAGTGGGCACAGAGATGTTGGAATCAATTGGTCTTTCAGGCAAAAAGGGAGGAGTGACAGCAATGTGTGTTGCAGAGTTGCAAAGCTCGCTGTGCGCTGAAGATGATCAGTGGGAACTTTCTGGACTGTCTCTTCTGCTCTTTTAGCATTGGCTAAAGGTTCCTGCTCTACTCTCTCTGCTTCTGCCCAGCAGAGAAAGGGCACAGAGATTTTGGATTCAATTGGACTTTGAGGTAGGAAAGTGCGGAGCGAGAGCAATATATGTGTCACAGTTGCAAAGCTGACTGCGTGCTGAAGATGCCCTGCCGGAGCTTTCACTCCGGGCTCTTCGGCTGTGGGAGCAGAGGCCAAGAGATCGTGTTCACCTGTCACTGCTGCTGTTCAAACGAGAGAGGGCGGGAGAGACCATGGATTCAAACGGATTATTAGGAGATGAAGTGAGGAGTGACAGCAATGTGTGTTTCAGAGTTGCAAAGCTCACTGTGCGCTGAAGATGATCTGCAAGGACTTTCCCTCCCTGCCCTTCGGAACTGGGAGCGGATTCCAAGCGCTCGTGCTCACCTTCCTCTGCTGCTCTTGAAACGAGAGTGGAGACCAGAAACGCTGGATTCAAATGCACTTTTAGGAGCTACAATGAGGAGTGACAACAGTGTGTGTGTCAAAGTTGTAAAGCTCAGTGTGTTGAAGAAGCACAAGAGCAGCCTTCAGGCCTGTCTCTTCCACTGCCTTACAGATTGCAGACATTCCTGCTCACTCTGCTGCTCAGCAGAGTGCTGGCAACGGAGTTCTTGGATTGAAATGGTCTTTTAGGAGAAAGAGTGAAGAGTGACAGCAATGTTTGTGTCACAGTTTAAAGCTCACTGTGTGCTAAACATGATCAGGAGGAGCTTTTCTGCAAGGCTCTTCTGCTGTTTTAGCCCAGTCTAAACATTCCTTCTCTCTGTTGCTGCTCAGCAGAGAGGGGGCACAGAGATGTTGGAATCAATTGGTCTTTCAGGCAGGAAAAGGAGGAGTGACAGCAATGTGTGTTGCAGAATTGCAAAGCTCACTGTGTGCTGAAGGTGCCCTGCAGGAGTTTCCCTGCTGGCCCTTCGTCTGTGGGATTAGAGTCCAAGCGCCCCTCCTCCCCTGTCACAACTCCTCTCGAAACGAGAGAGCGCACCAGAAACTTTGGACTCAAATGCACTTTTAGGAGATAAAGTGAGGAGTGACAGCAATGTTTGTGTCACAGTTTAAAGATCACTGTGTGCTAAACATGATCAAGCAGGAGATTTTTTGCAAGGCTCTTCTGCTGTTTTAGCCCAGGCTAAACATTCCTGCTCTACTCTCTCTGTTGCTGCTCAGCAGAGAGCGGGCACAGAGGTGTTGGAATCAATTGGTCTTTCAGGCAGGAAAAGAAGTGACAGCAATGTGTGTTGCAGAGTTGCAAAGCTCGCTGTGCGCTGAAGATGATCAGTGGGAACTTTCTGGACTGTCTCTTCTGCTGTTTGAGCAGAGTCCAAACGTAAGTGCTATATTCTGCTACTGCTCACAAAGAGCAAGCACAGGAGATGTAGGATTCAATTGGACTTTCAGGTAGTAAAGTGAGAGGTCACAGCAATATGTGTTTCAGAGTTGCGAATCTCAATGTGTGCTGAAGATGCCCAGCAGGAGTTTCCATGCTGGCCGTTCGGCTGTGAAATTAGAATCCAAGCGCTCGTCCTCCCCTGTCACAACTGCTCTCGAAGCGAGAGAGCGCACCAGAAACGTTGGCTTCAAATGCACTTTTAGGAGATAAAGTGAGGCGTGACAGCAATGTTTGTGTCACAGTTTAAAGATCACTGTGTGCTAAACATGATTAGCAGGAGCTTTTTTTGCAATGCTCTTCTGCTGTTTTAGCCCAGTCTAAACATTCCTGCTCTACTCTCTCTGTTGCTGCTCAGCAGAGAGTGGGCACAGAGATGTTGGAATCAATTGGTCTTCCAAGCAGGAAAAGGAGGAGTTACAGCAATGTGTTTTGCAGAGTTGCAAAGCTCACTGTGTGCTGAAGATGCCCTGCAGGAGTTTCCCTGCTGGCCCTTCGTCTGTGGGATTAGAGTCCAAGCGCTCCTCCTCCCCTGTCACAACTCCTCTCGAAACGAGAGAGAGCACCAGAAACTTTGGATTCAAATGCACTTTTAGGAGATAAAGTGAGGAGTGACAGCAATGTTTGTGTCACAGTTTCAAAGCTCACTGTGTGCTAAACATGATTAGCAGGAGCTTTTTTGCAAGGCTCTTCTGCTGTTTTAGCCCAGGCTAAACATTCCTGCTCTACTCTCTCTGTTGCTGCTCAGCAGAGAGTGGGCACAGAGATGTTGGAATCAATTGGTCTTTCAGGCAAAAAGGGAGGAGTGACAGCAATGTGTGTTGCAGAGTTGCAAAGCTCGCTGTGCGCTGAAGATGATCAGTGGGAACTTTCTGGACTGTCTCTTCTGCTCTTTTAGCATTGGCTAAAGGTTCCTGCTCTACTCTCTCTGCTTCTGCCCAGCAGAGAAAGGGCACAGAGATTTTGGATTCAATTGGACTTTGAGGTAGGAAAGTGCGGAGCGAGAGCAATATTTGTGTCACAGTTGCAAAGCTGACTGCGTGCTGAAGATGCCCTGCCGGAGCTTTCACTCCGGGCTCTTCGGCTGTGGGAGCAGAGGCCAAGAGATCGTGTTCACCTGTCACTGCTGCTGTTCAAACGAGAGAGGGCGGGAGAGACCATGGATTCAAACGGATTATTAGGAGATGAAGTGAGGAGTGACAGCAATGTGTGTTTCAGAGTTGCAAAGCTCACTGTGCGCTGAAGATGATCTGCAAGGACTTTCCCTCCCTGCCCTTCGGAACTGGGAGCGGATTCCAAGCGCTCGTGCTCACCTTCCTCTGCTGCTCTTGAAACGAGAGTGGAGACCAGAAACGCTGGATTCAAATGCACTTTTAGGAGCTACAATGAGGAGTGACAACAGTGTGTGTGTCAAAGTTGTAAAGCTCAGTGTGTTGAAGAAGCACAAGAGCAGCCTTCAGGCCTGTCTCTTCCACTGCCTTACAGATTGCAGACATTCCTGCTCACTCTGCTGCTCAGCAGAGTGCTGGCAACGGAGTTCTTGGATTGAAATGGTCTTTTAGGAGAAAGAGTGAAGAGTGACAGCAATGTTTGTGTCACAGTTTAAAGCTCACTGTGTGCTAAACATGATCAGGAGGAGCTTTTCTGCAAGGCTCTTCTGCTGTTTTAGCCCAGTCTAAACATTCCTTCTCTCTGTTGCTGCTCAGCAGAGAGGGGGCACAGAGATGTTGGAATCAATTGGTCTTTCAGGCAGGAAAAGGAGGAGTGACAGCAATGTGTGTTGCAGAATTGCAAAGCTCACTGTGTGCTGAAGGTGCCCTGCAGGAGTTTCCCTGCTGGCCCTTCGTCTGTGGGATTAGAGTCCAAGCGCCCCTCCTCCCCTGTCACAACTCCTCTCGAAACGAGAGAGCGCACCAGAAACTTTGGACTCAAATGCACTTTTAGGAGATAAAGTGAGGAGTGACAGCAATGTTTGTGTCACAGTTTAAAGATCACTGTGTGCTAAACATGATCAAGCAGGAGATTTTTTGCAAGGCTCTTCTGCTGTTTTAGCCCAGGCTAAACATTCCTGCTCTACTCTCTCTGTTGCTGCTCAGCAGAGAGCGGGCACAGAGGTGTTGGAATCAATTGGTCTTTCAGGCAGGAAAAGAAGTGACAGCAATGTGTGTTGCAGAGTTGCAAAGCTCGCTGTGCGCTGAAGATGATCAGTGGGAACTTTCTGGACTGTCTCTTCTGCTGTTTGAGCAGAGTCCAAACGTAAGTGCTATATTCTGCTACTGCTCACAAAGAGCAAGCACAGGAGATGTAGGATTCAATTGGACTTTCAGGTAGGAAAGTGAGAGGTCACAGCAATATGTGTTTCAGAGTTGCGAATCTCAATGTGTGCTGAAGATGCCCAGCAGGAGTTTCCATGCTGGCCCTTCGGCTGTGAAATTAGAATCCAAGCGCTCGTCCTCCCCTGTCACAACTGCTCTCGAAGCGAGAGAGCGCACCAGAAACGTTGGCTTCAAATGCACTTTTAGGAGATAAAGTGAGGCGTGACAGCAATGTTTGTGTCACAGTTTAAAGATCACTGTGTGCTAAACATGATTAGCAGGAGCTTTTTTTGCAATGCTCTTCTGCTGTTTTAGCCCAGTCTAAACATTCCTGCTCTACTCTCTCTGTTGCTGCTCAGCAGAGAGTGGGCACAGAGATGTTGGAATCAATTGGTCTTCCAGGCAGGAAAAGGAGGAGTTACAGCAATGTGTTTTGCAGAGTTGCAAAGCTCACTGTGTGCTGAAGATGCCCTGCAGGAGTTTCCCTGCTGGCCCTTCGTCTGTGGGATTAGAGTCCAAGCGCTCCTCCTCCCCTGTCACAACTCCTCTCGAAACGAGAGAGAGCACCAGAAACTTTGGATTCAAATGCACTTTTAGGAGATAAAGTGAGGAGTGACAGCAATGTTTGTGTCACAGTTTCAAAGCTCACTGTGTGCTAAACATGATTAGCAGGAGCTTTTTTGCAAGGCTCTTCTGCTGTTTTAGCCCAGGCTAAACATTCCTGCTCTACTCTCTCTGTTGCTGCTCAGCAGAGAGTGGGCACAGAGATGTTGGAATCAATTGGTCTTTCAGGCAAAAAGGGAGGAGTGACAGCAATGTGTGTTGCAGAGTTGTAAAGCTCGCTGTGCGCTGAAGATGATCAGTGGGAACTTTCTGGACTGTCTCTTCTGCTCTTTTAGCATTGGCTAAAGGTTCCTGCTCTACTCTCTCTGCTTCTGCCCAGCAGAGAAAGGGCACAGAGATTTTGGATTCAATTGGACTTTGAGGTAGGAAAGTGCGGAGCGAGAGCAATATATGTGTCACAGTTGCAAAGCTGACTGCGTGCTGAAGATGCCCTGCCGGAGCTTTCACTCCGGGCTCTTCGGCTGTGGGAGCAGAGGCCAAGAGATCGTGTTCACCTGTCACTGCTGCTGTTCAAACGAGAGAGGGCGGGAGAGACCATGGATTCAAACGGATTATTAGGAGATGAAGTGAGGAGTGACAGCAATGTGTGTTTCAGAGTTGCAAAGCTCACTGTGCGCTGAAGATGATCTGCAAGGACTTTCCCTCCCTGCCCTTCGGAACTGGGAGCGGATTCCAAGCGCTCGTGCTCACCTTCCTCTGCTGCTCTTGAAACGAGAGTGGAGACCAGAAACGCTGGATTCAAATGCACTTTTAGGAGCTACAATGAGGAGTGACAACAGTGTGTGTGTCAAAGTTGTAAAGCTCAGTGTGTTGAAGAAGCACAAGAGCAGCCTTCAGGCCTGTCTCTTCCACTGCCTTACAGATTGCAGACATTCCTGCTCACTCTGCTGCTCAGCAGAGTGCTGGCAACGGAGTTCTTGGATTGAAATGGTCTTTTAGGAGAAAGAGTGAAGAGTGACAGCAATGTTTGTGTCACAGTTTAAAGCTCACTGTGTGCTAAACATGATCAGGAGGAGCTTTTCTGCAAGGCTCTTCTGCTGTTTTAGCCCAGTCTAAACATTCCTTCTCTCTGTTGCTGCTCAGCAGAGAGGGGGCACAGAGATGTTGGAATCAATTGGTCTTTCAGGCAGGAAAAGGAGGAGTGACAGCAATGTGTGTTGCAGAATTGCAAAGCTCACTGTGTGCTGAAGGTGCCCTGCAGGAGTTTCCCTGCTGGCCCTTCGTCTGTGGGATTAGAGTCCAAGCGCCCCTCCTCCCCTGTCACAACTCCTCTCGAAACGAGAGAGCGCACCAGAAACATTGGATTCAAATGCACTTTTAGGAGATAAAGTGAGGAGTGACAGCAATGTTTGTGTCACAGTTTAAAGCTCACTGTGTGCAAAACATGATCAAGCAGGAGCTTTTTTGCAAGGCTCTTCTGCTGTTTTAGCCCAGGCTAAACATTCCTGCTCTACTCTCTCTGTTGCTGCTCAGCAGAGAGTGGGCACAGAGATGTTGGAATCAATTGGTCTTTCAGGCAGGAAAAGAAGTGACAGCAATGTGTGTTGCAGAGTTGCAAAGCTCGCTGTGCGCTGAAGATGATCAGTGGGAACTTTCTGGACTGTCTCTTCTGCTGTTTCAGCAGAGTCCAAACGTAAGTGCTATATTCTGCTACTGCTCACAAAGAGCAAGCACAGGAGATGTAGGATTCAATTGGACTTTCAGGTAGTAAAGTGAGAGGTCACAGCAATATGTGTTTCAGAGTTGCGAATCTCAATGTGTGCTGAAGATGCCCAGCAGGAGTTTCCATGCTGGCCCTTCGGCTGTGAAATTAGAATCCAAGCGCTCGTCCTCCCCTGTCACAACTGCTCTCGAAGCGAGAGAGCGCACCAGAAACGTTGGCTTCAAATGCACTTTTAGGAGATAAAGTGAGGCGTGACAGCAATGTTTGTGTCACAGTTTAAAGATCACTGTGTGCTAAACATGATTAGCAGGAGCTTTTTTTGCAATGCTCTTCTGCTGTTTTAGCCCAGTCTAAACATTCCTGCTCTACTCTCTCTGTTGCTGCTCAGCAGAGAGTGGGCACAGAGATGTTGGAATCAATTGGTCTTCCAGGCAGGAAAAGGAGGAGTTACAGCAATGTGTTTTGCAGAGTTGCAAAGCTCACTGTGTGCTGAAGATGCCCTGCAGGAGTTTCCCTGCTGGCCCTTCGTCTGTGGGATTAGAGTCCAAGCGCTCCTCCTCCCCTGTCACAACTCCTCTCGAAACGAGAGAGAGCACCAGAAACTTTGGATTCAAATGCACTTTTAGGAGATAAAGTGAGGAGTGACAGCAATGTTTGTGTCACAGTTTCAAAGCTCACTGTGTGCTAAACATGATTAGCAGGAGCTTTTTTGCAAGGCTCTTCTGCTGTTTTAGCCCAGGCTAAACATTCCTGCTCTACTCTCTCTGTTGCTGCTCAGCAGAGAGTGGGCACAGAGATGTTGGAATCAATTGGTCTTTCAGGCAAAAAGGGAGGAGTGACAGCAATGTGTGTTGCAGAGTTGCAAAGCTCGCTGTGCGCTGAAGATGATCAGTGGGAACTTTCTGGACTGTCTCTTCTGCTCTTTTAGCATTGGCTAAAGGTTCCTGCTCTACTCTCTCTGCTTCTGCCCAGCAGAGAAAGGGCACAGAGATTTTGGATTCAATAGGACTTTGAGGTAGGAAAGTGCGGAGCGAGAGCAATATATGTGTCACAGTTGCAAAGCTGACTGCGTGCTGAAGATGCCCTGCCGGAGCTTTCACTCCGGGCTCTTCGGCTGTGGGAGCAGAGGCCAAGAGATCGTGTTCACCTGTCACTGCTGCTGTTCAAACGAGAGAGGGCGGGAGAGACCATGGATTCAAACGGATTATTAGGAGATGAAGTGAGGAGTGACAGCAATGTGTGTTTCAGAGTTGCAAAGCTCACTGTGCGCTGAAGATGATCTGCAAGGACTTTCCCTCCCTGCCCTTCGGAACTGGGAGCGGATTCCAAGCGCTCGTGCTCACCTTCCTCTGCTGCTCTTGAAACGAGAGTGGAGACCAGAAACGCTGGATTCAAATGCACTTTTAGGAGCTACAATGAGGAGTGACAACAGTGTGTGTGTCAAAGTTGTAAAGCTCAGTGTGTTGAAGAAGCACAAGAGCAGCCTTCAGGCCTGTCTCTTCCACTGCCTTACAGATTGCAGACATTCCTGCTCACTCTGCTGCTCAGCAGAGTGCTGGCAACGGAGTTCTTGGATTGAAATGGTCTTTTAGGAGAAAGAGTGAAGAGTGACAGCAATGTTTGTGTCACAGTTTAAAGCTCACTGTGTGCTAAACATGATCAGGAGGAGCTTTTCTGCAAGGCTCTTCTGCTGTTTTAGCCCAGTCTAAACATTCCTTCTCTCTGTTGCTGCTCAGCAGAGAGGGGGCACAGAGATGTTGGAATCAATTGGTCTTTCAGGCAGGAAAAGGAGGAGTGACAGCAATGTGTGTTGCAGAATTGCAAAGCTCACTGTGTGCTGAAGGTGCCCTGCAGGAGTTTCCCTGCTGGCCCTTCGTCTGTGGGATTAGAGTCCAAGCGCCCCTCCTCCCCTGTCACAACTCCTCTCGAAACGAGAGAGCGCACCAGAAACATTGGATTCAAATGCACTTTTAGGAGATAAAGTGAGGAGTGACAGCAATGTTTGTGTCACAGTTTAAAGCTCACTGTGTGCAAAACATGATCAAGCAGGAGCTTTTTTGCAAGGCTCTTCTGCTGTTTTAGCCCAGGCTAAACATTCCTGCTCTACTCTCTCTGTTGCTGCTCAGCAGAGAGTGGGCACAGAGATGTTGGAATCAATTGGTCTTTCAGGCAGGAAAAGAAGTGACAGCAATGTGTGTTGCAGAGTTGCAAAGCTCGCTGTGCGCTGAAGATGATCAGTGGGAACTTTCTGGACTGTCTCTTCTGCTGTTTCAGCAGAGTCCAAACGTAAGTGCTATATTCTGCTACTGCTCACAAAGAGCAAGCACAGGAGATGTAGGATTCAATTGGACTTTCAGGTAGGAAAGTGAGAGGTCACAGCAATATGTGTTTCAGAGTTGCGAATCTCAATGTGTGCTGAAGATGCCCAGCAGGAGTTTCCATGCTGGCCCTTCGGCTGTGAAATTAGAATCCAAGCGCTCGTCCTCCCCTGTCACAACTGCTCTCGAAGCGAGAGAGCGCACCAGAAACGTTGGCTTCAAATGCACTTTTAGGAGATAAAGTGAGGCGTGACAGCAATGTTTGTGTCACAGTTTAAAGATCACTGTGTGCTAAACATGATTAGCAGGAGATTTTTTGCAAGGCTCTTCTGCTGTTTTAGCCCAGGCTAAACATTCCTGCTCTACTCTCTCTGTTGCTGCTCAGCAGAGAGCGGGCACAGAGGTGTTGGAATCAATTGGTCTTTCAGGCAGGAAAAGAAGTGACAGCAATGTGTGTTGCAGAGTTGCAAAGCTCGCTGTGCGCTGAAGATGATCAGTGGGAACTTTCTGGACTGTCTCTTCTGCTGTTTCAGCAGAGTCCAAACGTAAGTGCTATATTCTGCTACTGCTCACAAAGAGCAAGCACAGGAGATGTAGGATTCAATTGGACTTTCAGGTAGGAAAGTGAGAGGTCACAGCAATATGTGTTTCAGAGTTGCGAATCTCAATGTGTGCTGAAGATGCCCTGCAGGAGTTTCCCTGCTGGCCCTTCGTCTGTGGGATTAGAGTCCAAGCGCTCCTCCTCCCCTGTCACAACTCCTCTCGAAACGAGAGAGAGCACCAGAAACTTTGGATTCAAATGCACTTTTAGGAGATAAAGTGAGGAGTGACAGCAATGTTTGTGTCACAGTTTCAAAGCTCACTGTGTGCTAAACATGATTAGCAGGAGCTTTTTTGCAAGGCTCTTCTGCTGTTTTAGCCCAGGCTAAACATTCCTGCTCTACTCTCTCTGTTGCTGCTCAGCAGAGAGTGGGCACAGAGATGTTGGAATCAATTGGTCTTTCAGGCAAAAAGGGAGGAGTGACAGCAATGTGTGTTGCAGAGTTGCAAAGCTCGCTGTGCGCTGAAGATGATCAGTGGGAACTTTCTGGACTGTCTCTTCTGCTCTTTTAGCATTGGCTAAAGGTTCCTGCTCTACTCTCTCTGCTTCTGCCCAGCAGAGAAAGGGCACAGAGATTTTGGATTCAATAGGACTTTGAGGTAGGAAAGTGCGGAGCGAGAGCAATATATGTGTCACAGTTGCAAAGCTGACTGCGTGCTGAAGATGCCCTGCCGGAGCTTTCACTCCGGGCTCTTCGGCTGTGGGAGCAGAGGCCAAGAGATCGTGTTCACCTGTCACTGCTGCTGTTCAAACGAGAGAGGGCGGGAGAGACCATGGATTCAAACGGATTATTAGGAGATGAAGTGAGGAGTGACAGCAATGTGTGTTTCAGAGTTGCAAAGCTCACTGTGCGCTGAAGATGATCTGCAAGGACTTTCCCTCCCTGCCCTTCGGAACTGGGAGCGGATTCCAAGCGCTCGTGCTCACCTTCCTCTGCTGCTCTTGAAACGAGAGTGGAGACCAGAAACGCTGGATTCAAATGCACTTTTAGGAGCTACAATGAGGAGTGACAACAGTGTGTGTGTCAAAGTTGTAAAGCTCAGTGTGTTGAAGAAGCACAAGAGCAGCCTTCAGGCCTGTCTCTTCCACTGCCTTACAGATTGCAGACATTCCTGCTCACTCTGCTGCTCAGCAGAGTGCTGGCAACGGAGTTCTTGGATTGAAATGGTCTTTTAGGAGAAAGAGTGAAGAGTGACAGCAATGTTTGTGTCACAGTTTAAAGCTCACTGTGTGCTAAACATGATCAGGAGGAGCTTTTTTGCAAGGCTCTTCTGCTGTTTTAGCCCAGTCTAAACATTCCTTCTCTCTGTTGCTGCTCAGCAGAGAGGGGGCACAGAGATGTTGGAATCAATTGGTCTTTCAGGCAGGAAAAGGAGGAGTGACAGCAATGTGTGTTGCAGAATTGCAAAGCTCACTGTGTGCTGAAGGTGCCCTGCAGGAGTTTCCCTGCTGGCCCTTCGTCTGTGGGATTAGAGTCCAAGCGCCCCTCCTCCCCTGTCACAACTCCTCTCGAAACGAGAGAGCGCACCAGAAACATTGGATTCAAATGCACTTTTAGGAGATAAAGTGAGGAGTGACAGCAATGTTTGTGTCACAGTTTAAAGCTCACTGTGTGCAAAACATGATCAAGCAGGAGCTTTTTTGCAAGGCTCTTCTGCTGTTTTAGCCCAGGCTAAACATTCCTGCTCTACTCTCTCTGTTGCTGCTCAGCAGAGAGTGGGCACAGAGATGTTGGAATCAATTGGTCTTTCAGGCAGGAAAAGAAGTGACAGCAATGTGTGTTGCAGAGTTGCAAAGCTCGCTGTGCGCTGAAGATGATCAGTGGGAACTTTCTGGACTGTCTCTTCTGCTGTTTGAGCAGAGTCCAAACGTAAGTGCTATATTCTGCTACTGCTCACAAAGAGCAAGCACAGGAGATGTAGGATTCAATTGGACTTTCAGGTAGTAAAGTGAGAGGTCACAGCAATATGTGTTTCAGAGTTGCGAATCTCAATGTGTGCTGAAGATGCCCAGCAGGAGTTTCCATGCTGGCCGTTCGGCTGTGAAATTAGAATCCAAGCGCTCGTCCTCCCCTGTCACAACTGCTCTCGAAGCGAGAGAGCGCACCAGAAACGTTGGCTTCAAATGCACTTTTAGGAGATAAAGTGAGGCGTGACAGCAATGTTTGTGTCACAGTTTAAAGATCACTGTGTGCTAAACATGATTAGCAGGAGCTTTTTTTGCAATGCTCTTCTGCTGTTTTAGCCCAGTCTAAACATTCCTGCTCTACTCTCTCTGTTGCTGCTCAGCAGAGAGTGGGCACAGAGATGTTGGAATCAATTGGTCTTCCAGGCAGGAAAAGGAGGAGTTACAGCAATGTGTTTTGCAGAGTTGCAAAGCTCACTGTGTGCTGAAGATGCCCTGCAGGAGTTTCCCTGCTGGCCCTTCGTCTGTGGGATTAGAGTCCAAGCGCTCCTCCTCCCCTGTCACAACTCCTCTCGAAACGAGAGAGAGCACCAGAAACTTTGGATTCAAATGCACTTTTAGGAGATAAAGTGAGGAGTGACAGCAATGTTTGTGTCACAGTTTCAAAGCTCACTGTGTGCTAAACATGATTAGCAGGAGCTTTTTTGCAAGGCTCTTCTGCTGTTTTAGCCCAGGCTAAACATTCCTGCTCTACTCTCTCTGTTGCTGCTCAGCAGAGAGTGGGCACAGAGATGTTGGAATCAATTGGTCTTTCAGGCAAAAAGGGAGGAGTGACAGCAATGTGTGTTGCAGAGTTGTAAAGCTCGCTGTGCGCTGAAGATGATCAGTGGGAACTTTCTGGACTGTCTCTTCTGCTCTTTTAGCATTGGCTAAAGGTTCCTGCTCTACTCTCTCTGCTTCTGCCCAGCAGAGAAAGGGCACAGAGATTTTGGATTCAATTGGACTTTGAGGTAGGAAAGTGCGGAGCGAGAGCAATATATGTGTCACAGTTGCAAAGCTGACTGCGTGCTGAAGATGCCCTGCCGGAGCTTTCACTCCGGGCTCTTCGGCTGTGGGAGCAGAGGCCAAGAGATCGTGTTCACCTGTCACTGCTGCTGTTCAAACGAGAGAGGGCGGGAGAGACCATGGATTCAAACGGATTATTAGGAGATGAAGTGAGGAGTGACAGCAATGTGTGCTTCAGAGTTGCAAAGCTCACTGTGCGCTGAAGATGATCTGCAAGGACTTTCCCTCCCTGCCCTTCGGAACTGGGAGCGGATTCCAAGCGCTCGTGCTCACCTTCCTCTGCTGCTCTTGAAACGAGAGTGGAGACCAGAAACGCTGGATTCAAATGCACTTTTAGGAGCTACAATGAGGAGTGACAACAGTGTGTGTGTCAAAGTTGTAAAGCTCAGTGTGTTGAAGAAGCACAAGAGCAGCCTTCAGGCCTGTCACTTCCACTGCCTTACAGATTGCAGACATTCCTGCTCACTCTGCTGCTCAGCAGAGTGCTGGCAACGGAGTTCTTGGATTGAAATGGTCTTTTAGGAGAAAGAGTGAAGAGTGACAGCAATGTTTGTGTCACAGTTTAAAGCTCACTGTGTGCTAAACATGATCAGGAGGAGCTTTTTTGCAAGGCTCTTCTGCTGTTTTAGCCCAGTCTAAACATTCCTTCTCTCTGTTGCTGCTCAGCAGAGAGGGGGCACAGAGATGTTGGAATCAATTGGTCTTTCAGGCAGGAAAAGGAGGAGTGACAGCAATGTGTGTTGCAGAATTGCAAAGCTCACTGTGTGCTGAAGGTGCCCTGCAGGAGTTTCCCTGCTGGCCCTTCGTCTGTGGGATTAGAGTCCAAGCGCCCCTCCTCCCCTGTCACAACTCCTCTCGAAACGAGAGAGCGCACCAGAAACTTTGGACTCAAATGCACTTTTAGGAGATAAAGTGAGGAGTGACAGCAATGTTTGTGTCACAGTTTAAAGATCACTGTGTGCTAAACATGATCAAGCAGGAGATTTTTTGCAAGGCTCTTCTGCTGTTTTAGCCCAGGCTAAACATTCCTGCTCTACTCTCTCTGTTGCTGCTCAGCAGAGAGCGGGCACAGAGGTGTTGGAATCAATTGGTCTTTCAGGCAGGAAAAGAAGTGACAGCAATGTGTGTTGCAGAGTTGCAAAGCTCGCTGTGTGCTGAAGATGATCAGTGGGAACTTTCTGGACTGTCTCTTCTGCTGTTTGAGCAGAGTCCAAACGTAAGTGCTATATTCTGCTACTGCTCACAAAGAGCAAGCACAGGAGATGTAGGATTCAATTGGACTTTCAGGTAGTAAAGTGAGAGGTCACAGCAATATGTGTTTCAGAGTTGCGAATCTCAATGTGTGCTGAAGATGCCCAGCAGGAGTTTCCATGCTGGCCGTTCGGCTGTGAAATTAGAATCCAAGCGCTCGTCCTCCCCTGTCACAACTGCTCTCGAAGCGAGAGAGCGCACCAGAAACGTTGGCTTCAAATGCACTTTTAGGAGATAAAGTGAGGCGTGACAGCAATGTTTGTGTCACAGTTTAAAGATCACTGTGTGCTAAACATGATTAGCAGGAGCTTTTTTTGCAATGCTCTTCTGCTGTTTTAGCCCAGTCTAAACATTCCTGCTCTACTCTCTCTGTTGCTGCTCAGCAGAGAGTGGGCACAGAGATGTTGGAATCAATTGGTCTTCCAGGCAGGAAAAGGAGGAGTTACAGCAATGTGTTTTGCAGAGTTGCAAAGCTCACTGTGTGCTGAAGATGCCCTGCAGGAGTTTCCCTGCTGGCCCTTCGTCTGTGGGATTAGAGTCCAAGCGCTCCTCCTCCCCTGTCACAACTCCTCTCGAAACGAGAGAGAGCACCAGAAACTTTGGATTCAAATGCACTTTTAGGAGATAAAGTGAGGAGTGACAGCAATGTTTGTGTCACAGTTTCAAAGCTCACTGTGTGCTAAACATGATTAGCAGGAGCTTTTTTGCAAGGCTCTTCTGCTGTTTTAGCCCAGGCTAAACATTCCTGCTTTACTCTCTCTGTTGCTGCTCAGCAGAGAGTGGGCACAGAGATGTTGGAATCAATTGGTCTTTCAGGCAAAAAGGGAGGAGTGACAGCAATGTGTGTTGCAGAGTTGCAAAGCTCGCTGTGCGCTGAAGATGATCAGTGGGAACTTTCTGGACTGTCTCTTCTGCTCTTTTAGCATTGGCTAAAGGTTCCTGCTCTACTCTCTCTGCTTCTGCCCAGCAGAGAAAGGGCACAGAGATTTTGGATTCAATTGGACTTTGAGGTAGGAAAGTGCGGAGCGAGAGCAATATATGTGTCACAGTTGCAAAGCTGACTGCGTGCTGAAGATGCCCTGCCGGAGCTTTCACTCCGGGCTCTTCGGCTGTGGGAGCAGAGGCCAAGAGATCGTGTTCACCTGTCACTGCTGCTGTTCAAACGAGAGAGGGCGGGAGAGACCATGGATTCAAACGGATTATTAGGAGATGAAGTGAGGAGTGACAGCAATGTGTGTTTCAGAGTTGCAAAGCTCACTGTGCGCTGAAGATGATCTGCAAGGACTTTCCCTCCCTGCCCTTCGGAACTGGGAGCGGATTCCAAGCGCTCGTGCTCACCTTCCTCTGCTGCTCTTGAAACGAGAGTGGAGACCAGAAACGCTGGATTCAAATGCACTTTTAGGAGCTACAATGAGGAGTGACAACAGTGTGTGTGTCAAAGTTGTAAAGCTCAGTGTGTTGAAGAAGCACAAGAGCAGCCTTCAGGCCTGTCTCTTCCACTGCCTTACAGATTGCAGACATTCCTGCTCACTCTGCTGCTCAGCAGAGTGCTGGCAACGGAGTTCTTGGATTGAAATGGTCTTTTAGGAGAAAGAGTGAAGAGTGACAGCAATGTTTGTGTCACAGTTTAAAGCTCACTGTGTGCTAAACATGATCAGGAGGAGCTTTTTTGCAAGGCTCTTCTGCTGTTTTAGCCCAGTCTAAACATTCCTTCTCTCTGTTGCTGCTCAGCAGAGAGGGGGCACAGAGATGTTGGAATCAATTGGTCTTTCAGGCAGGAAAAGGAGGAGTGACAGCAATGTGTGTTGCAGAATTGCAAAGCTCACTGTGTGCTGAAGGTGCCCTGCAGGAGTTTCCCTGCTGGCCCTTCGTCTGTGGGATTAGAGTCCAAGCGCCCCTCCTCCCCTGTCACAACTCCTCTCGAAACGAGAGAGCGCACCAGAAACTTTGGACTCAAATGCACTTTTAGGAGATAAAGTGAGGAGTGACAGCAATGTTTGTGTCACAGTTTAAAGATCACTGTGTGCTAAACATGATCAAGCAGGAGATTTTTTGCAAGGCTCTTCTGCTGTTTTAGCCCAGGCTAAACATTCCAGCTCTACTCTCTCTGTTGCTGCTCAGCAGAGAGCGGGCACAGAGGTGTTGGAATCAATTGGTCTTTCAGGCAGGAAAAGAAGTGACAGCAATGTGTGTTGCAGAGTTGCAAAGCTCGCTGTGCGCTGAAGATGATCAGTGGGAACTTTCTGGACTGTCTCTTCTGCTGTTTGAGCAGAGTCCAAACGTAAGTGCTATATTCTGCTACTGCTCACAAAGAGCAAGCACAGGAGATGTAGGATTCAATTGGACTTTCAGGTAGTAAAGTGAGAGGTCACAGCAATATGTGTTTCAGAGTTGCGAATCTCAATGTGTGCTGAAGATGCCCAGCAGGAGTTTCCATGCTGGCCGTTCGGCTGTGAAATTAGAATCCAAGCGCTCGTCCTCCCCTGTCACAACTGCTCTCGAAGCGAGAGAGCGCACCAGAAACGTTGGCTTCAAATGCACTTTTAGGAGATAAAGTGAGGCGTGACAGCAATGTTTGTGTCACAGTTTAAAGATCACTGTGTGCTAAACATGATTAGCAGGAGCTTTTTTTGCAATGCTCTTCTGCTGTTTTAGCCCAGTCTAAACATTCCTGCTCTACTCTCTCTGTTGCTGCTCAGCAGAGAGTGGGCACAGAGATGTTGGAATCAATTGGTCTTCCAGGCAGGAAAAGGAGGAGTTACAGCAATGTGTTTTGCAGAGTTGCAAAGCTCACTGTGTGCTGAAGATGCCCTGCAGGAGTTTCCCTGCTGGCCCTTCGTCTGTGGGATTAGAGTCCAAGCGCTCCTCCTCCCCTGTCACAACTCCTCTCGAAACGAGAGAGAGCACCAGAAACTTTGGATTCAAATGCACTTTTAGGAGATAAAGTGAGGAGTGACAGCAATGTTTGTGTCACAGTTTCAAAGCTCACTGTGTGCTAAACATGATTAGCAGGAGCTTTTTTGCATGGCTCTTCTGCTGTTTTAGCCCAGGCTAAACATTCCTGCTCTACTCTCTCTGTTGCTGCTCAGCAGAGAGTGGGCACAGAGATGTTGGAATCAATTGGTCTTTCAGGCAAAAAGGGAGGAGTGACAGCAATGTGTGTTGCAGAGTTGCAAAGCTCGCTGTGCGCTGAAGATGATCAGTGGGAACTTTCTGGACTGTCTCTTCTGCTCTTTTAGCATTGGCTAAAGGTTCCTGCTCTACTCTCTCTGCTTCTGCCCAGCAGAGAAAGGGCACAGAGATTTTGGATTCAATAGGACTTTGAGGTAGGAAAGTGCGGAGCGAGAGCAATATATGTGTCACAGTTGCAAAGCTGACTGCGTGCTGAAGATGCCCTGCCGGAGCTTTCACTCCGGGCTCTTCGGCTGTGGGAGCAGAGGCCAAGAGATCGTGTTCACCTGTCACTGCTGCTGTTCAAACGAGAGAGGGCGGGAGAGACCATGGATTCAAACGGATTATTAGGAGATGAAGTGAGGAGTGACAGCAATGTGTGTTTCAGAGTTGCAAAGCTCACTGTGCGCTGAAGATGATCTGCAAGGACTTTCCCTCCCTGCCCTTCGGAACTGGGAGCGGATTCCAAGCGCTCGTGCTCACCTTCCTCTGCTGCTCTTGAAACGAGAGTGGAGACCAGAAACGCTGGATTCAAATGCACTTTTAGGAGCTACAATGAGGAGTGACAACAGTGTGTGTGTCAAAGTTGTAAAGCTCAGTGTGTTGAAGAAGCACAAGAGCAGCCTTCAGGCCTGTCTCTTCCACTGCCTTACAGATTGCAGACATTCCTGCTCACTCTGCTGCTCAGCAGAGTGCTGGCAACGGAGTTCTTGGATTGAAATGGTCTTTTAGGAGAAAGAGTGAAGAGTGACAGCAATGTTTGTGTCACAGTTTAAAGCTCACTGTGTGCTAAACATGATCAGGAGGAGCTTTTTTGCAAGGCTCTTCTGCTGTTTTAGCCCAGTCTAAACATTCCTTCTCTCTGTTGCTGCTCAGCAGAGAGGGGGCACAGAGATGTTGGAATCAATTGGTCTTTCAGGCAGGAAAAGGAGGAGTGACAGCAATGTGTGTTGCAGAATTGCAAAGCTCACTGTGTGCTGAAGGTGCCCTGCAGGAGTTTCCCTGCTGGCCCTTCGTCTGTGGGATTAGAGTCCAAGCGCCCCTCCTCCCCTGTCACAACTCCTCTCGAAACGAGAGAGCGCACCAGAAACTTTGGACTCAAATGCACTTTTAGGAGATAAAGTGAGGAGTGACAGCAATGTTTGTGTCACAGTTTAAAGATCACTGTGTGCTAAACATGATCAAGCAGGAGATTTTTTGCAAGGCTCTTCTGCTGTTTTAGCCCAGGCTAAACATTCCTGCTCTACTCTCTCTGTTGCTGCTCAGCAGAGAGCGGGCACAGAGGTGTTGGAATCAATTGGTCTTTCAGGCAGGAAAAGAAGTGACAGCAATGTGTGTTGCAGAGTTGCAAAGCTCGCTGTGCGCTGAAGATGATCAGTGGGAACTTTCTGGACTGTCTCTTCTGCTGTTTGAGCAGAGTCCAAACGTAAGTGCTATATTCTGCTACTGCTCACAAAGAGCAAGCACAGGAGATGTAGGATTCAATTGGACTTTCAGGTAGTAAAGTGAGAGGTCACAGCAATATGTGTTTCAGAGTTGCGAATCTCAATGTGTGCTGAAGATGCCCAGCAGGAGTTTCCATGCTGGCCGTTCGGCTGTGAAATTAGAATCCAAGCGCTCGTCCTCCCCTGTCACAACTGCTCTCGAAGCGAGAGAGCGCACCAGAAACGTTGGCTTCAAATGCACTTTTAGGAGATAAAGTGAGGCGTGACAGCAATGTTTGTGTCACAGTTTAAAGATCACTGTGTGCTAAACATGATTAGCAGGAGCTTTTTTTGCAATGCTCTTCTGCTGTTTTAGCCCAGTCTAAACATTCCTGCTCTACTCTCTCTGTTGCTGCTCAGCAGAGAGTGGGCACAGAGATGTTGGAATCAATTGGTCTTCCAGGCAGGAAAAGGAGGAGTTACAGCAATGTGTTTTGCAGAGTTGCAAAGCTCACTGTGTGCTGAAGATGCCCTGCAGGAGTTTCCCTGCTGGCCCTTCGTCTGTGGGATTAGAGTCCAAGCGCTCCTCCTCCCCTGTCACAACTCCTCTCGAAACGAGAGAGAGCACCAGAAACTTTGGATTCAAATGCACTTTTAGGAGATAAAGTGAGGAGTGACAGCAATGCTTGTGTCACAGTTTCAAAGCTCACTGTGTGCTAAACATGATTAGCAGGAGCTTTTTTGCAAGGCTCTTCTGCTGTTTTAGCCCAGGCTAAACATTCCTGCTCTTCTCTCTCTGTTGCTGCTCAGCAGAGAGTGGGCACAGAGATGTTGGAATCAATTGGTCTTTCAGGCAAAAAGGGAGGAGTGACAGCAATGTGTGTTGCAGAGTTGCAAAGCTCGCTGTGCGCTGAAGATGATCAGTGGGAACTTTCTGGACTGTCTCTTCTGCTCTTTTAGCATTGGCTAAAGGTTCCTGCTCTACTCTCTCTGCTTCTGCCCAGCAGAGAAAGGGCACAGAGATTTTGGATTCAATTGGACTTTGAGGTAGGAAAGTGCGGAGCGAGAGCAATATATGTGTCACAGTTGCAAAGCTGACTGCGTGCTGAAGATGCCCTGCCGGAGCTTTCACTCCGGGCTCTTCGGCTGTGGGAGCAGAGGCCAAGAGATCGTGTTCACCTGTCACTGCTGCTGTTCAAACGAGAGAGGGCGGGAGAGACCATGGATTCAAACGGATTATTAGGAGATGAAGTGAGGAGTGACAGCAATGTGTGTTTCAGAGTTGCAAAGCTCACTGTGCGCTGAAGATGATCTGCAAGGACTTTCCCTCCCTGCCCTTCGGAACTGGGAGCGGATTCCAAGCGCTCGTGCTCACCTTCCTCTGCTGCTCTTGAAACGAGAGTGGAGACCAGAAACGCTGGATTCAAATGCACTTTTAGGAGCTACAATGAGGAGTGACAACAGTGTGTGTGTCAAAGTTGTAAAGCTCAGTGTGTTGAAGAAGCACAAGAGCAGCCTTCAGGCCTGTCTCTTCCACTGCCTTACAGATTGCAGACATTCCTGCTCACTCTGCTGCTCAGCAGAGTGCTGGCAACGGAGTTCTTGGATTGAAATGGTCTTTTAGGAGAAAGAGTGAAGAGTGACAGCAATGTTTGTGTCACAGTTTAAAGCTCACTGTGTGCTAAACATGATCAGGAGGAGCTTTTCTGCAAGGCTCTTCTGCTGTTTTAGCCCAGTCTAAACATTCCTTCTCTCTGTTGCTGCTCAGCAGAGAGGGGGCACAGAGATGTTGGAATCAATTGGTCTTTCAGGCAGGAAAAGGAGGAGTGACAGCAATGTGTGTTGCAGAATTGCAAAGCTCACTGTGTGCTGAAGGTGCCCTGCAGGAGTTTCCCTGCTGGCCCTTCGTCTGTGGGATTAGAGTCCAAGCGCCCCTCCTCCCCTGTCACAACTCCTCTCGAAACGAGAGAGCGCACCAGAAACTTTGGACTCAAATGCACTTTTAGGAGATAAAGTGAGGAGTGACAGCAAAGTTTGTGTCACAGTTTAAAGATCACTGTGTGCTAAACATGATCAAGCAGGAGATTTTTTGCAAGGCTCTTCTGCTGTTTTAGCCCAGGCTAAACATTCCTGCTCTACTCTCTCTGTTGCTGCTCAGCAGAGAGCGGGCACAGAGGTGTTGGAATCAATTGGTCTTTCAGGCAGGAAAAGAAGTGACAGCAATGTGTGTTGCAGAGTTGCAAAGCTCGCTGTGCGCTGAAGATGATCAGTGGGAACTTTCTGGACTGTCTCTTCTGCTGTTTGAGCAGAGTCCAAACGTAAGTGCTATATTCTGCTACTGCTCACAAAGAGCAAGCACAGGAGATGTAGGATTCAATTGGACTTTCAGGTAGGAAAGTGAGAGGTCACAGCAATATGTGTTTCAGAGTTGCGAATCTCAATGTGTGCTGAAGATGCCCAGCAGGAGTTTCCATGCTGGCCCTTCGGCTGTGAAATTAGAATCCAAGCGCTCGTCCTCCCCTGTCACAACTGCTCTCGAAGCGAGAGAGCGCACCAGAAACGTTGGCTTCAAATGCACTTTTAGGAGATAAAGTGAGGCGTGACAGCAATGTTTGTGTCACAGTTTAAAGATCACTGTGTGCTAAACATGATTAGCAGGAGCTTTTTTTGCAATGCTCTTCTGCTGTTTTAGCCCAGTCTAAACATTCCTGCTCTACTCTCTCTGTTGCTGCTCAGCAGAGAGTGGGCACAGAGATGTTGGAATCAATTGGTCTTCCAGGCAGGAAAAGGAGGAGTTACAGCAATGTGTTTTGCAGAGTTGCAAAGCTCACTGTGTGCTGAAGATGCCCTGCAGGAGTTTCCCTGCTGGCCCTTCGTCTGTGGGATTAGAGTCCAAGCGCTCCTCCTCCCCTGTCACAACTCCTCTCGAAACGAGAGAGAGCACCAGAAACTTTGGATTCAAATGCACTTTTAGGAGATAAAGTGAGGAGTGACAGCAATGTTTGTGTCACAGTTTCAAAGCTCACTGTGTGCTAAACATGATTAGCAGGAGCTTTTTTGCAAGGCTCTTCTGCTGTTTTAGCCCAGGCTAAACATTCCTGCTCTACTCTCTCTGTTGCTGCTCAGCAGAGAGTGGGCACAGAGATGTTGGAATCAATTGGTCTTTCAGGCAAAAAGGGAGGAGTGACAGCAATGTGTGTTGCAGAGTTGTAAAGCTCGCTGTGCGCTGAAGATGATCAGTGGGAACTTTCTGGACTGTCTCTTCTGCTCTTTTAGCATTGGCTAAAGGTTCCTGCTCTACTCTCTCTGCTTCTGCCCAGCAGAGAAAGGGCACAGAGATTTTGGATTCAATTGGACTTTGAGGTAGGAAAGTGCGGAGCGAGAGCAATATATGTGTCACAGTTGCAAAGCTGACTGCGTGCTGAAGATGCCCTGCCGGAGCTTTCACTCCGGGCTCTTCGGCTGTGGGAGCAGAGGCCAAGAGATCGTGTTCACCTGTCACTGCTGCTGTTCAAACGAGAGAGGGCGGGAGAGACCATGGATTCAAACGGATTATTAGGAGATGAAGTGAGGAGTGACAGCAATGTGTGTTTCAGAGTTGCAAAGCTCACTGTGCGCTGAAGATGATCTGCAAGGACTTTCCCTCCCTGCCCTTCGGAACTGGGAGCGGATTCCAAGCGCTCGTGCTCACCTTCCTCTGCTGCTCTTGAAACGAGAGTGGAGACCAGAAACGCTGGATTCAAATGCACTTTTAGGAGCTACAATGAGGAGTGACAACAGTGTGTGTGTCAAAGTTGTAAAGCTCAGTGTGTTGAAGAAGCACAAGAGCAGCCTTCAGGCCTGTCTCTTCCACTGCCTTACAGATTGCAGACATTCCTGCTCACTCTGCTGCTCAGCAGAGTGCTGGCAACGGAGTTCTTGGATTGAAATGGTCTTTTAGGAGAAAGAGTGAAGAGTGACAGCAATGTTTGTGTCACAGTTTAAAGCTCACTGTGTGCTAAACATGATCAGGAGGAGCTTTTCTGCAAGGCTCTTCTGCTGTTTTAGCCCAGTCTAAACATTCCTTCTCTCTGTTGCTGCTCAGCAGAGAGGGGGCACAGAGATGTTGGAATCAATTGGTCTTTCAGGCAGGAAAAGGAGGAGTGACAGCAATGTGTGTTGCAGAATTGCAAAGCTCACTGTGTGCTGAAGGTGCCCTGCAGGAGTTTCCCTGCTGGCCCTTCGTCTGTGGGATTAGAGTCCAAGCGCCCCTCCTCCCCTGTCACAACTCCTCTCGAAACGAGAGAGCGCACCAGAAACTTTGGACTCAAATGCACTTTTAGGAGATAAAGTGAGGAGTGACAGCAATGTTTGTGTCACAGTTTAAAGATCACTGTGTGCTAAACATGATCAAGCAGGAGATTTTTTGCAAGGCTCTTCTGCTGTTTTAGCCCAGGCTAAACATTCCTGCTCTACTCTCTCTGTTGCTGCTCAGCAGAGAGCGGGCACAGAGGTGTTGGAATCAATTGGTCTTTCAGGCAGGAAAAGAAGTGACAGCAATGTGTGTTGCAGAGTTGCAAAGCTCGCTGTGCGCTGAAGATGATCAGTGGGAACTTTCTGGACTGTCTCTTCTGCTGTTTGAGCAGAGTCCAAACGTAAGTGCTATATTCTGCTACTGCTCACAAAGAGCAAGCACAGGAGATGTAGGATTCAATTGGACTTTCAGGTAGTAAAGTGAGAGGTCACAGCAATATGTGTTTCAGAGTTGCGAATCTCAATGTGTGCTGAAGATGCCCAGCAGGAGTTTCCATGCTGGCCGTTCGGCTGTGAAATTAGAATCCAAGCGCTCGTCCTCCCCTGTCACAACTGCTCTCGAAGCGAGAGAGCGCACCAGAAACGTTGGCTTCAAATGCACTTTTAGGAGATAAAGTGAGGCGTGACAGCAATGTTTGTGTCACAGTTTAAAGATCACTGTGTGCTAAACATGATTAGCAGGAGCTTTTTTTGCAATGCTCTTCTGCTGTTTTAGCCCAGTCTAAACATTCCTGCTCTACTCTCTCTGTTGCTGCTCAGCAGAGAGTGGGCACAGAGATGTTGGAATCAATTGGTCTTCCAAGCAGGAAAAGGAGGAGTTACAGCAATGTGTTTTGCAGAGTTGCAAAGCTCACTGTGTGCTGAAGATGCCCTGCAGGAGTTTCCCTGCTGGCCCTTCGTCTGTGGGATTAGAGTCCAAGCGCTCCTCCTCCCCTGTCACAACTCCTCTCGAAACGAGAGAGAGCACCAGAAACTTTGGATTCAAATGCACTTTTAGGAGATAAAGTGAGGAGTGACAGCAATGTTTGTGTCACAGTTTCAAAGCTCACTGTGTGCTAAACATGATTAGCAGGAGCTTTTTTGCAAGGCTCTTCTGCTGTTTTAGCCCAGGCTAAACATTCCTGCTCTACTCTCTCTGTTGCTGCTCAGCAGAGAGTGGGCACAGAGATGTTGGAATCAATTGGTCTTTCAGGCAAAAAGGGAGGAGTGACAGCAATGTGTGTTGCAGAGTTGCAAAGCTCGCTGTGCGCTGAAGATGATCAGTGGGAACTTTCTGGACTGTCTCTTCTGCTCTTTTAGCATTGGCTAAAGGTTCCTGCTCTACTCTCTCTGCTTCTGCCCAGCAGAGAAAGGGCACAGAGATTTTGGATTCAATTGGACTTTGAGGTAGGAAAGTGCGGAGCGAGAGCAATATTTGTGTCACAGTTGCAAAGCTGACTGCGTGCTGAAGATGCCCTGCCGGAGCTTTCACTCCGGGCTCTTCGGCTGTGGGAGCAGAGGCCAAGAGATCGTGTTCACCTGTCACTGCTGCTGTTCAAACGAGAGAGGGCGGGAGAGACCATGGATTCAAACGGATTATTAGGAGATGAAGTGAGGAGTGACAGCAATGTGTGTTTCAGAGTTGCAAAGCTCACTGTGCGCTGAAGATGATCTGCAAGGACTTTCCCTCCCTGCCCTTCGGAACTGGGAGCGGATTCCAAGCGCTCGTGCTCACCTTCCTCTGCTGCTCTTGAAACGAGAGTGGAGACCAGAAACGCTGGATTCAAATGCACTTTTAGGAGCTACAATGAGGAGTGACAACAGTGTGTGTGTCAAAGTTGTAAAGCTCAGTGTGTTGAAGAAGCACAAGAGCAGCCTTCAGGCCTGTCTCTTCCACTGCCTTACAGATTGCAGACATTCCTGCTCACTCTGCTGCTCAGCAGAGTGCTGGCAACGGAGTTCTTGGATTGAAATGGTCTTTTAGGAGAAAGAGTGAAGAGTGACAGCAATGTTTGTGTCACAGTTTAAAGCTCACTGTGTGCTAAACATGATCAGGAGGAGCTTTTCTGCAAGGCTCTTCTGCTGTTTTAGCCCAGTCTAAACATTCCTTCTCTCTGTTGCTGCTCAGCAGAGAGGGGGCACAGAGATGTTGGAATCAATTGGTCTTTCAGGCAGGAAAAGGAGGAGTGACAGCAATGTGTGTTGCAGAATTGCAAAGCTCACTGTGTGCTGAAGGTGCCCTGCAGGAGTTTCCCTGCTGGCCCTTCGTCTGTGGGATTAGAGTCCAAGCGCCCCTCCTCCCCTGTCACAACTCCTCTCGAAACGAGAGAGCGCACCAGAAACTTTGGACTCAAATGCACTTTTAGGAGATAAAGTGAGGAGTGACAGCAATGTTTGTGTCACAGTTTAAAGATCACTGTGTGCTAAACATGATCAAGCAGGAGATTTTTTGCAAGGCTCTTCTGCTGTTTTAGCCCAGGCTAAACATTCCTGCTCTACTCTCTCTGTTGCTGCTCAGCAGAGAGCGGGCACAGAGGTGTTGGAATCAATTGGTCTTTCAGGCAGGAAAAGAAGTGACAGCAATGTGTGTTGCAGAGTTGCAAAGCTCGCTGTGCGCTGAAGATGATCAGTGGGAACTTTCTGGACTGTCTCTTCTGCTGTTTGAGCAGAGTCCAAACGTAAGTGCTATATTCTGCTACTGCTCACAAAGAGCAAGCACAGGAGATGTAGGATTCAATTGGACTTTCAGGTAGGAAAGTGAGAGGTCACAGCAATATGTGTTTCAGAGTTGCGAATCTCAATGTGTGCTGAAGATGCCCAGCAGGAGTTTCCATGCTGGCCCTTCGGCTGTGAAATTAGAATCCAAGCGCTCGTCCTCCCCTGTCACAACTGCTCTCGAAGCGAGAGAGCGCACCAGAAACGTTGGCTTCAAATGCACTTTTAGGAGATAAAGTGAGGCGTGACAGCAATGTTTGTGTCACAGTTTAAAGATCACTGTGTGCTAAACATGATTAGCAGGAGCTTTTTTTGCAATGCTCTTCTGCTGTTTTAGCCCAGTCTAAACATTCCTGCTCTACTCTCTCTGTTGCTGCTCAGCAGAGAGTGGGCACAGAGATGTTGGAATCAATTGGTCTTCCAAGCAGGAAAAGGAGGAGTTACAGCAATGTGTTTTGCAGAGTTGCAAAGCTCACTGTGTGCTGAAGATGCCCTGCAGGAGTTTCCCTGCTGGCCCTTCGTCTGTGGGATTAGAGTCCAAGCGCTCCTCCTCCCCTGTCACAACTCCTCTCGAAACGAGAGAGAGCACCAGAAACTTTGGATTCAAATGCACTTTTAGGAGATAAAGTGAGGAGTGACAGCAATGTTTGTGTCACAGTTTCAAAGCTCACTGTGTGCTAAACATGATTAGCAGGAGCTTTTTTGCAAGGCTCTTCTGCTGTTTTAGCCCAGGCTAAACATTCCTGCTCTACTCTCTCTGTTGCTGCTCAGCAGAGAGTGGGCACAGAGATGTTGGAATCAATTGGTCTTTCAGGCAAAAAGGGAGGAGTGACAGCAATGTGTGTTGCAGAGTTGCAAAGCTCGCTGTGCGCTGAAGATGATCAGTGGGAACTTTCTGGACTGTCTCTTCTGCTCTTTTAGCATTGGCTAAAGGTTCCTGCTCTACTCTCTCTGCTTCTGCCCAGCAGAGAAAGGGCACAGAGATTTTGGATTCAATTGGACTTTGAGGTAGGAAAGTGCGGAGCGAGAGCAATATTTGTGTCACAGTTGCAAAGCTGACTGCGTGCTGAAGATGCCCTGCCGGAGCTTTCACTCCGGGCTCTTCGGCTGTGGGAGCAGAGGCCAAGAGATCGTGTTCACCTGTCACTGCTGCTGTTCAAACGAGAGAGGGCGGGAGAGACCATGGATTCAAACGGATTATTAGGAGATGAAGTGAGGAGTGACAGCAATGTGTGTTTCAGAGTTGCAAAGCTCACTGTGCGCTGAAGATGATCTGCAAGGACTTTCCCTCCCTGCCCTTCGGAACTGGGAGCGGATTCCAAGCGCTCGTGCTCACCTTCCTCTGCTGCTCTTGAAACGAGAGTGGAGACCAGAAACGCTGGATTCAAATGCACTTTTAGGAGCTACAATGAGGAGTGACAACAGTGTGTGTGTCAAAGTTGTAAAGCTCAGTGTGTTGAAGAAGCACAAGAGCAGCCTTCAGGCCTGTCTCTTCCACTGCCTTACAGATTGCAGACATTCCTGCTCACTCTGCTGCTCAGCAGAGTGCTGGCAACGGAGTTCTTGGATTGAAATGGTCTTTTAGGAGAAAGAGTGAAGAGTGACAGCAATGTTTGTGTCACAGTTTAAAGCTCACTGTGTGCTAAACATGATCAGGAGGAGCTTTTCTGCAAGGCTCTTCTGCTGTTTTAGCCCAGTCTAAACATTCCTTCTCTCTGTTGCTGCTCAGCAGAGAGGGGGCACAGAGATGTTGGAATCAATTGGTCTTTCAGGCAGGAAAAGGAGGAGTGACAGCAATGTGTGTTGCAGAATTGCAAAGCTCACTGTGTGCTGAAGGTGCCCTGCAGGAGTTTCCCTGCTGGCCCTTCGTCTGTGGGATTAGAGTCCAAGCGCCCCTCCTCCCCTGTCACAACTCCTCTCGAAACGAGAGAGCGCACCAGAAACTTTGGACTCAAATGCACTTTTAGGAGATAAAGTGAGGAGTGACAGCAATGTTTGTGTCACAGTTTAAAGATCACTGTGTGCTAAACATGATCAAGCAGGAGATTTTTTGCAAGGCTCTTCTGCTGTTTTAGCCCAGGCTAAACATTCCTGCTCTACTCTCTCTGTTGCTGCTCAGCAGAGAGCGGGCACAGAGGTGTTGGAATCAATTGGTCTTTCAGGCAGGAAAAGAAGTGACAGCAATGTGTGTTGCAGAGTTGCAAAGCTCGCTGTGCGCTGAAGATGATCAGTGGGAACTTTCTGGACTGTCTCTTCTGCTGTTTGAGCAGAGTCCAAACGTAAGTGCTATATTCTGCTACTGCTCACAAAGAGCAAGCACAGGAGATGTAGGATTCAATTGGACTTTCAGGTAGGAAAGTGAGAGGTCACAGCAATATGTGTTTCAGAGTTGCGAATCTCAATGTGTGCTGAAGATGCCCAGCAGGAGTTTCCATGCTGGCCGTTCGGCTGTGAAATTAGAATCCAAGCGCTCGTCCTCCCCTGTCACAACTGCTCTCGAAGCGAGAGAGCGCACCAGAAACGTTGGCTTCAAATGCACTTTTAGGAGATAAAGTGAGGCGTGACAGCAATGTTTGTGTCACAGTTTAAAGATCACTGTGTGCTAAACATGATTAGCAGGAGCTTTTTTTGCAATGCTCTTCTGCTGTTTTAGCCCAGTCTAAACATTCCTGCTCTACTCTCTCTGTTGCTGCTCAGCAGAGAGTGGGCACAGAGATGTTGGAATCAATTGGTCTTCCAGGCAGGAAAAGGAGGAGTTACAGCAATGTGTTTTGCAGAGTTGCAAAGCTCACTGTGTGCTGAAGATGCCCTGCAGGAGTTTCCCTGCTGGCCCTTCGTCTGTGGGATTAGAGTCCAAGCGCTCCTCCTCCCCTGTCACAACTCCTCTCGAAACGAGAGAGAGCACCAGAAACTTTGGATTCAAATGCACTTTTAGGAGATAAAGTGAGGAGTGACAGCAATGTTTGTGTCACAGTTTCAAAGCTCACTGTGTGCTAAACATGATTAGCAGGAGCTTTTTTGCAAGGCTCTTCTGCTGTTTTAGCCCAGGCTAAACATTCCTGCTCTACTCTCTCTGTTGCTGCTCAGCAGAGAGTGGGCACAGAGATGTTGGAATCAATTGGTCTTTCAGGCAAAAAGGGAGGAGTGACAGCAATGTGTGTTGCAGAGTTGTAAAGCTCGCTGTGCGCTGAAGATGATCAGTGGGAACTTTCTGGACTGTCTCTTCTGCTCTTTTAGCATTGGCTAAAGGTTCCTGCTCTACTCTCTCTGCTTCTGCCCAGCAGAGAAAGGGCACAGAGATTTTGGATTCAATTGGACTTTGAGGTAGGAAAGTGCGGAGCGAGAGCAATATATGTGTCACAGTTGCAAAGCTGACTGCGTGCTGAAGATGCCCTGCCGGAGCTTTCACTCCGGGCTCTTCGGCTGTGGGAGCAGAGGCCAAGAGATCGTGTTCACCTGTCACTGCTGCTGTTCAAACGAGAGAGGGCGGGAGAGACCATGGATTCAAACGGATTATTAGGAGATGAAGTGAGGAGTGACAGCAATGTGTGTTTCAGAGTTGCAAAGCTCACTGTGCGCTGAAGATGATCTGCAAGGACTTTCCCTCCCTGCCCTTCGGAACTGGGAGCGGATTCCAAGCGCTCGTGCTCACCTTCCTCTGCTGCTCTTGAAACGAGAGTGGAGACCAGAAACGCTGGATTCAAATGCACTTTTAGGAGCTACAATGAGGAGTGACAACAGTGTGTGTGTCAAAGTTGTAAAGCTCAGTGTGTTGAAGAAGCACAAGAGCAGCCTTCAGGCCTGTCTCTTCCACTGCCTTACAGATTGCAGACATTCCTGCTCACTCTGCTGCTCAGCAGAGTGCTGGCAACGGAGTTCTTGGATTGAAATGGTCTTTTAGGAGAAAGAGTGAAGAGTGACAGCAATGTTTGTGTCACAGTTTAAAGCTCACTGTGTGCTAAACATGATCAGGAGGAGCTTTTCTGCAAGGCTCTTCTGCTGTTTTAGCCCAGTCTAAACATTCCTTCTCTCTGTTGCTGCTCAGCAGAGAGGGGGCACAGAGATGTTGGAATCAATTGGTCTTTCAGGCAGGAAAAGGAGGAGTGACAGCAATGTGTGTTGCAGAATTGCAAAGCTCACTGTGTGCTGAAGGTGCCCTGCAGGAGTTTCCCTGCTGGCCCTTCGTCTGTGGGATTAGAGTCCAAGCGCCCCTCCTCCCCTGTCACAACTCCTCTCGAAACGAGAGAGCGCACCAGAAACATTGGATTCAAATGCACTTTTAGGAGATAAAGTGAGGAGTGACAGCAATGTTTGTGTCACAGTTTAAAGCTCACTGTGTGCAAAACATGATCAAGCAGGAGCTTTTTTGCAAGGCTCTTCTGCTGTTTTAGCCCAGGCTAAACATTCCTGCTCTACTCTCTCTGTTGCTGCTCAGCAGAGAGTGGGCACAGAGATGTTGGAATCAATTGGTCTTTCAGGCAGGAAAAGAAGTGACAGCAATGTGTGTTGCAGAGTTGCAAAGCTCGCTGTGCGCTGAAGATGATCAGTGGGAACTTTCTGGACTGTCTCTTCTGCTGTTTCAGCAGAGTCCAAACGTAAGTGCTATATTCTGCTACTGCTCACAAAGAGCAAGCACAGGAGATGTAGGATTCAATTGGACTTTCAGGTAGGAAAGTGAGAGGTCACAGCAATATGTGTTTCAGAGTTGCGAATCTCAATGTGTGCTGAAGATGCCCAGCAGGAGTTTCCATGCTGGCCCTTCGGCTGTGAAATTAGAATCCAAGCGCTCGTCCTCCCCTGTCACAACTGCTCTCGAAGCGAGAGAGCGCACCAGAAACGTTGGCTTCAAATGCACTTTTAGGAGATAAAGTGAGGCGTGACAGCAATGTTTGTGTCACAGTTTAAAGATCACTGTGTGCTAAACATGATTAGCAGGAGCTTTTTTTGCAATGCTCTTCTGCTGTTTTAGCCCAGTCTAAACATTCCTGCTCTACTCTCTCTGTTGCTGCTCAGCAGAGAGTGGGCACAGAGATGTTGGAATCAATTGGTCTTCCAGGCAGGAAAAGGAGGAGTTACAGCAATGTGTTTTGCAGAGTTGCAAAGCTCACTGTGTGCTGAAGATGCCCTGCAGGAGTTTCCCTGCTGGCCCTTCGTCTGTGGGATTAGAGTCCAAGCGCTCCTCCTCCCCTGTCACAACTCCTCTCGAAACGAGAGAGAGCACCAGAAACTTTGGATTCAAATGCACTTTTAGGAGATAAAGTGAGGAGTGACAGCAATGTTTGTGTCACAGTTTCAAAGCTCACTGTGTGCTAAACATGATTAGCAGGAGCTTTTTTGCAAGGCTCTTCTGCTGTTTTAGCCCAGGCTAAACATTCCTGCTCTACTCTCTCTGTTGCTGCTCAGCAGAGAGTGGGCACAGAGATGTTGGAATCAATTGGTCTTTCAGGCAAAAAGGGAGGAGTGACAGCAATGTGTGTTGCAGAGTTGCAAAGCTCGCTGTGCGCTGAAGATGATCAGTGGGAACTTTCTGGACTGTCTCTTCTGCTCTTTTAGCATTGGCTAAAGGTTCCTGCTCTACTCTCTCTGCTTCTGCCCAGCAGAGAAAGGGCACAGAGATTTTGGATTCAATAGGACTTTGAGGTAGGAAAGTGCGGAGCGAGAGCAATATATGTGTCACAGTTGCAAAGCTGACTGCGTGCTGAAGATGCCCTGCCGGAGCTTTCACTCCGGGCTCTTCGGCTGTGGGAGCAGAGGCCAAGAGATCGTGTTCACCTGTCACTGCTGCTGTTCAAACGAGAGAGGGCGGGAGAGACCATGGATTCAAACGGATTATTAGGAGATGAAGTGAGGAGTGACAGCAATGTGTGTTTCAGAGTTGCAAAGCTCACTGTGCGCTGAAGATGATCTGCAAGGACTTTCCCTCCCTGCCCTTCGGAACTGGGAGCGGATTCCAAGCGCTCGTGCTCACCTTCCTCTGCTGCTCTTGAAACGAGAGTGGAGACCAGAAACGCTGGATTCAAATGCACTTTTAGGAGCTACAATGAGGAGTGACAACAGTGTGTGTGTCAAAGTTGTAAAGCTCAGTGTGTTGAAGAAGCACAAGAGCAGCCTTCAGGCCTGTCTCTTCCACTGCCTTACAGATTGCAGACATTCCTGCTCACTCTGCTGCTCAGCAGAGTGCTGGCAACGGAGTTCTTGGATTGAAATGGTCTTTTAGGAGAAAGAGTGAAGAGTGACAGCAATGTTTGTGTCACAGTTTAAAGCTCACTGTGTGCTAAACATGATCAGGAGGAGCTTTTCTGCAAGGCTCTTCTGCTGTTTTAGCCCAGTCTAAACATTCCTTCTCTCTGTTGCTGCTCAGCAGAGAGGGGGCACAGAGATGTTGGAATCAATTGGTCTTTCAGGCAGGAAAAGGAGGAGTGACAGCAATGTGTGTTGCAGAATTGCAAAGCTCACTGTGTGCTGAAGGTGCCCTGCAGGAGTTTCCCTGCTGGCCCTTCGTCTGTGGGATTAGAGTCCAAGCGCCCCTCCTCCCCTGTCACAACTCCTCTCGAAACGAGAGAGCGCACCAGAAACATTGGATTCAAATGCACTTTTAGGAGATAAAGTGAGGAGTGACAGCAATGTTTGTGTCACAGTTTAAAGCTCACTGTGTGCAAAACATGATCAAGCAGGAGCTTTTTTGCAAGGCTCTTCTGCTGTTTTAGCCCAGGCTAAACATTCCTGCTCTACTCTCTCTGTTGCTGCTCAGCAGAGAGTGGGCACAGAGATGTTGGAATCAATTGGTCTTTCAGGCAGGAAAAGAAGTGACAGCAATGTGTGTTGCAGAGTTGCAAAGCTCGCTGTGCGCTGAAGATGATCAGTGGGAACTTTCTGGACTGTCTCTTCTGCTGTTTCAGCAGAGTCCAAACGTAAGTGCTATATTCTGCTACTGCTCACAAAGAGCAAGCACAGGAGATGTAGGATTCAATTGGACTTTCAGGTAGGAAAGTGAGAGGTCACAGCAATATGTGTTTCAGAGTTGCGAATCTCAATGTGTGCTGAAGATGCCCAGCAGGAGTTTCCATGCTGGCCCTTCGGCTGTGAAATTAGAATCCAAGCGCTCGTCCTCCCCTGTCACAACTGCTCTCGAAGCGAGAGAGCGCACCAGAAACGTTGGCTTCAAATGCACTTTTAGGAGATAAAGTGAGGCGTGACAGCAATGTTTGTGTCACAGTTTAAAGATCACTGTGTGCTAAACATGATTAGCAGGAGATTTTTTGCAAGACTCTTCTGCTGTTTTAGCCCAGGCTAAACATTCCTGCTCTACTCTCTCTGTTGCTGCTCAGCAGAGAGCGGGCACAGAGGTGTTGGAATCAATTGGTCTTTCAGGCAGGAAAAGAAGTGACAGCAATGTGTGTTGCAGAGTTGCAAAGCTCGCTGTGCGCTGAAGATGATCAGTGGGAACTTTCTGGACTGTCTCTTCTGCTGTTTCAGCAGAGTCCAAACGTAAGTGCTATATTCTGCTACTGCTCACAAAGAGCAAGCACAGGAGATGTAGGATTCAATTGGACTTTCAGGTAGGAAAGTGAGAGGTCACAGCAATATGTGTTTCAGAGTTGCGAATCTCAATGTGTGCTGAAGATGCCCTGCAGGAGTTTCCCTGCTGGCCCTTCGTCTGTGGGATTAGAGTCCAAGCGCTCCTCCTCCCCTGTCACAACTCCTCTCGAAACGAGAGAGAGCACCAGAAACTTTGGATTCAAATGCACTTTTAGGAGATAAAGTGAGGAGTGACAGCAATGTTTGTGTCACAGTTTCAAAGCTCACTGTGTGCTAAACATGATTAGCAGGAGCTTTTTTGCAAGGCTCTTCTGCTGTTTTAGCCCAGGCTAAACATTCCTGCTCTACTCTCTCTGTTGCTGCTCAGCAGAGAGTGGGCACAGAGATGTTGGAATCAATTGGTCTTTCAGGCAAAAAGGGAGGAGTGACAGCAATGTGTGTTGCAGAGTTGCAAAGCTCGCTGTGCGCTGAAGATGATCAGTGGGAACTTTCTGGACTGTCTCTTCTGCTCTTTTAGCATTGGCTAAAGGTTCCTGCTCTACTCTCTCTGCTTCTGCCCAGCAGAGAAAGGGCACAGAGATTTTGGATTCAATAGGACTTTGAGGTAGGAAAGTGCGGAGCGAGAGCAATATATGTGTCACAGTTGCAAAGCTGACTGCGTGCTGAAGATGCCCTGCCGGAGCTTTCACTCCGGGCTCTTCGGCTGTGGGAGCAGAGGCCAAGAGATCGTGTTCACCTGTCACTGCTGCTGTTCAAACGAGAGAGGGCGGGAGAGACCATGGATTCAAACGGATTATTAGGAGATGAAGTGAGGAGTGACAGCAATGTGTGTTTCAGAGTTGCAAAGCTCACTGTGCGCTGAAGATGATCTGCAAGGACTTTCCCTCCCTGCCCTTCGGAACTGGGAGCGGATTCCAAGCGCTCGTGCTCACCTTCCTCTGCTGCTCTTGAAACGAGAGTGGAGACCAGAAACGCTGGATTCAAATGCACTTTTAGGAGCTACAATGAGGAGTGACAACAGTGTGTGTGTCAAAGTTGTAAAGCTCAGTGTGTTGAAGAAGCACAAGAGCAGCCTTCAGGCCTGTCTCTTCCACTGCCTTACAGATTGCAGACATTCCTGCTCACTCTGCTGCTCAGCAGAGTGCTGGCAACGGAGTTCTTGGATTGAAATGGTCTTTTAGGAGAAAGAGTGAAGAGTGACAGCAATGTTTGTGTCACAGTTTAAAGCTCACTGTGTGCTAAACATGATCAGGAGGAGCTTTTTTGCAAGGCTCTTCTGCTGTTTTAGCCCAGTCTAAACATTCCTTCTCTCTGTTGCTGCTCAGCAGAGAGGGGGCACAGAGATGTTGGAATCAATTGGTCTTTCAGGCAGGAAAAGGAGGAGTGACAGCAATGTGTGTTGCAGAATTGCAAAGCTCACTGTGTGCTGAAGGTGCCCTGCAGGAGTTTCCCTGCTGGCCCTTCGTCTGTGGGATTAGAGTCCAAGCGCCCCTCCTCCCCTGTCACAACTCCTCTCGAAACGAGAGAGCGCACCAGAAACATTGGATTCAAATGCACTTTTAGGAGATAAAGTGAGGAGTGACAGCAATGTTTGTGTCACAGTTTAAAGCTCACTGTGTGCAAAACATGATCAAGCAGGAGCTTTTTTGCAAGGCTCTTCTGCTGTTTTAGCCCAGGCTAAACATTCCTGCTCTACTCTCTCTGTTGCTGCTCAGCAGAGAGTGGGCACAGAGATGTTGGAATCAATTGGTCTTTCAGGCAGGAAAAGAAGTGACAGCAATGTGTGTTGCAGAGTTGCAAAGCTCGCTGTGCGCTGAAGATGATCAGTGGGAACTTTCTGGACTGTCTCTTCTGCTGTTTCAGCAGAGTCCAAACGTAAGTGCTATATTCTGCTACTGCTCACAAAGAGCAAGCACAGGAGATGTAGGATTCAATTGGACTTTCAGGTAGTAAAGTGAGAGGTCACAGCAATATGTGTTTCAGAGTTGCGAATCTCAATGTGTGCTGAAGATGCCCAGCAGGAGTTTCCATGCTGGCCGTTCGGCTGTGAAATTAGAATCCAAGCGCTCGTCCTCCCCTGTCACAACTGCTCTCGAAGCGAGAGAGCGCACCAGAAACGTTGGCTTCAAATGCACTTTTAGGAGATAAAGTGAGGCGTGACAGCAATGTTTGTGTCACAGTTTAAAGATCACTGTGTGCTAAACATGATTAGCAGGAGCTTTTTTTGCAATGCTCTTCTGCTGTTTTAGCCCAGTCTAAACATTCCTGCTCTACTCTCTCTGTTGCTGCTCAGCAGAGAGTGGGCACAGAGATGTTGGAATCAATTGGTCTTCCAGGCAGGAAAAGGAGGAGTTACAGCAATGTGTTTTGCAGAGTTGCAAAGCTCACTGTGTGCTGAAGATGCCCTGCAGGAGTTTCCCTGCTGGCCCTTCGTCTGTGGGATTAGAGTCCAAGCGCTCCTCCTCCCCTGTCACAACTCCTCTCGAAACGAGAGAGAGCACCAGAAACTTTGGATTCAAATGCACTTTTAGGAGATAAAGTGAGGAGTGACAGCAATGTTTGTGTCACAGTTTCAAAGCTCACTGTGTGCTAAACATGATTAGCAGGAGCTTTTTTGCAAGGCTCTTCTGCTGTTTTAGCCCAGGCTAAACATTCCTGCTCTACTCTCTCTGTTGCTGCTCAGCAGAGAGTGGGCACAGAGATGTTGGAATCAATTGGTCTTTCAGGCAAAAAGGGAGGAGTGACAGCAATGTGTGTTGCAGAGTTGTAAAGCTCGCTGTGCGCTGAAGATGATCAGTGGGAACTTTCTGGACTGTCTCTTCTGCTCTTTTAGCATTGGCTAAAGGTTCCTGCTCTACTCTCTCTGCTTCTGCCCAGCAGAGAAAGGGCACAGAGATTTTGGATTCAATTGGACTTTGAGGTAGGAAAGTGCGGAGCGAGAGCAATATATGTGTCACAGTTGCAAAGCTGACTGCGTGCTGAAGATGCCCTGCCGGAGCTTTCACTCCGGGCTCTTCGGCTGTGGGAGCAGAGGCCAAGAGATCGTGTTCACCTGTCACTGCTGCTGTTCAAACGAGAGAGGGCGGGAGAGACCATGGATTCAAACGGATTATTAGGAGATGAAGTGAGGAGTGACAGCAATGTGTGTTTCAGAGTTGCAAAGCTCACTGTGCGCTGAAGATGATCTGCAAGGACTTTCCCTCCCTGCCCTTCGGAACTGGGAGCGGATTCCAAGCGCTCGTGCTCACCTTCCTCTGCTGCTCTTGAAACGAGAGTGGAGACCAGAAACGCTGGATTCAAATGCACTTTTAGGAGCTACAATGAGGAGTGACAACAGTGTGTGTGTCAAAGTTGTAAAGCTCAGTGTGTTGAAGAAGCACAAGAGCAGCCTTCAGGCCTGTCTCTTCCACTGCCTTACAGATTGCAGACATTCCTGCTCACTCTGCTGCTCAGCAGAGTGCTGGCAACGGAGTTCTTGGATTGAAATGGTCTTTTAGGAGAAAGAGTGAAGAGTGACAGCAATGTTTGTGTCACAGTTTAAAGCTCACTGTGTGCTAAACATGATCAGGAGGAGCTTTTTTGCAAGGCTCTTCTGCTGTTTTAGCCCAGTCTAAACATTCCTTCTCTCTGTTGCTGCTCAGCAGAGAGGGGGCACAGAGATGTTGGAATCAATTGGTCTTTCAGGCAGGAAAAGGAGGAGTGACAGCAATGTGTGTTGCAGAATTGCAAAGCTCACTGTGTGCTGAAGGTGCCCTGCAGGAGTTTCCCTGCTGGCCCTTCGTCTGTGGGATTAGAGTCCAAGCGCCCCTCCTCCCCTGTCACAACTCCTCTCGAAACGAGAGAGCGCACCAGAAACTTTGGACTCAAATGCACTTTTAGGAGATAAAGTGAGGAGTGACAGCAATGTTTGTGTCACAGTTTAAAGATCACTGTGTGCTAAACATGATCAAGCAGGAGATTTTTTGCAAGGCTCTTCTGCTGTTTTAGCCCAGGCTAAACATTCCTGCTCTACTCTCTCTGTTGCTGCTCAGCAGAGAGCGGGCACAGAGGTGTTGGAATCAATTGGTCTTTCAGGCAGGAAAAGAAGTGACAGCAATGTGTGTTGCAGAGTTGCAAAGCTCGCTGTGTGCTGAAGATGATCAGTGGGAACTTTCTGGACTGTCTCTTCTGCTGTTTGAGCAGAGTCCAAACGTAAGTGCTATATTCTGCTACTGCTCACAAAGAGCAAGCACAGGAGATGTAGGATTCAATTGGACTTTCAGGTAGTAAAGTGAGAGGTCACAGCAATATGTGCTTCAGAGTTGCGAATCTCAATGTGTGCTGAAGATGCCCAGCAGGAGTTTCCATGCTGGCCGTTCGGCTGTGAAATTAGAATCCAAGCGCTCGTCCTCCCCTGTCACAACTGCTCTCGAAGCGAGAGAGCGCACCAGAAACGTTGGCTTCAAATGCACTTTTAGGAGATAAAGTGAGGCGTGACAGCAATGTTTGTGTCACAGTTTAAAGATCACTGTGTGCTAAACATGATTAGCAGGAGCTTTTTTTGCAATGCTCTTCTGCTGTTTTAGCCCAGTCTAAACATTCCTGCTCTACTCTCTCTGTTGCTGCTCAGCAGAGAGTGGGCACAGAGATGTTGGAATCAATTGGTCTTCCAGGCAGGAAAAGGAGGAGTTACAGCAATGTGTTTTGCAGAGTTGCAAAGCTCACTGTGTGCTGAAGATGCCCTGCAGGAGTTTCCCTGCTGGCCCTTCGTCTGTGGGATTAGAGTCCAAGCGCTCCTCCTCCCCTGTCACAACTCCTCTCGAAACGAGAGAGAGCACCAGAAACTTTGGATTCAAATGCACTTTTAGGAGATAAAGTGAGGAGTGACAGCAATGTTTGTGTCACAGTTTCAAAGCTCACTGTGTGCTAAACATGATTAGCAGGAGCTTTTTTGCAAGGCTCTTCTGCTGTTTTAGCCCAGGCTAAACATTCCTGCTTTACTCTCTCTGTTGCTGCTCAGCAGAGAGTGGGCACAGAGATGTTGGAATCAATTGGTCTTTCAGGCAAAAAGGGAGGAGTGACAGCAATGTGTGTTGCAGAGTTGCAAAGCTCGCTGTGCGCTGAAGATGATCAGTGGGAACTTTCTGGACTGTCTCTTCTGCTCTTTTAGCATTGGCTAAAGGTTCCTGCTCTACTCTCTCTGCTTCTGCCCAGCAGAGAAAGGGCACAGAGATTTTGGATTCAATTGGACTTTGAGGTAGGAAAGTGCGGAGCGAGAGCAATATATGTGTCACAGTTGCAAAGCTGACTGCGTGCTGAAGATGCCCTGCCGGAGCTTTCACTCCGGGCTCTTCGGCTGTGGGAGCAGAGGCCAAGAGATCGTGTTCACCTGTCACTGCTGCTGTTCAAACGAGAGAGGGCGGGAGAGACCATGGATTCAAACGGATTATTAGGAGATGAAGTGAGGAGTGACAGCAATGTGTGTTTCAGAGTTGCAAAGCTCACTGTGCGCTGAAGATGATCTGCAAGGACTTTCCCTCCCTGCCCTTCGGAACTGGGAGCGGATTCCAAGCGCTCGTGCTCACCTTCCTCTGCTGCTCTTGAAACGAGAGTGGAGACCAGAAACGCTGGATTCAAATGCACTTTTAGGAGCTACAATGAGGAGTGACAACAGTGTGTGTGTCACAGTTGTAAAGCTCAGTGTGTTGAAGAAGCACAAGAGCAGCCTTCAGGCCTGTCTCTTCCACTGCCTTACAGATTGCAGACATTCCTGCTCACTCTGCTGCTCAGCAGAGTGCTGGCAACGGAGTTCTTGGATTGAAATGGTCTTTTAGGAGAAAGAGTGAAGAGTGACAGCAATGTTTGTGTCACAGTTTAAAGCTCACTGTGTGCTAAACATGATCAGGAGGAGCTTTTTTGCAAGGCTCTTCTGCTGTTTTAGCCCAGTCTAAACATTCCTTCTCTCTGTTGCTGCTCAGCAGAGAGGGGGCACAGAGATGTTGGAATCAATTGGTCTTTCAGGCAGGAAAAGGAGGAGTGACAGCAATGTGTGTTGCAGAATTGCAAAGCTCACTGTGTGCTGAAGGTGCCCTGCAGGAGTTTCCCTGCTGGCCCTTCGTCTGTGGGATTAGAGTCCAAGCGCCCCTCCTCCCCTGTCACAACTCCTCTCGAAACGAGAGAGCGCACCAGAAACTTTGGACTCAAATGCACTTTTAGGAGATAAAGTGAGGAGTGACAGCAATGTTTGTGTCACAGTTTAAAGCTCACTGTGTGCTAAACATGATCAAGCAGGAGATTTTTTGCAAGGCTCTTCTGCTGTTTTAGCCCAGGCTAAACATTCCAGCTCTACTCTCTCTGTTGCTGCTCAGCAGAGAGCGGGCACAGAGGTGTTGGAATCAATTGGTCTTTCAGGCAGGAAAAGAAGTGACAGCAATGTGTGTTGCAGAGTTGCAAAGCTCGCTGTGCGCTGAAGATGATCAGTGGGAACTTTCTGGACTGTCTCTTCTGCTGTTTGAGCAGAGTCCAAACGTAAGTGCTATATTCTGCTACTGCTCACAAAGAGCAAGCACAGGAGATGTAGGATTCAATTGGACTTTCAGGTAGTAAAGTGAGAGGTCACAGCAATATGTGTTTCAGAGTTGCGAATCTCAATGTGTGCTGAAGATGCCCAGCAGGAGTTTCCATGCTGGCCGTTCGGCTGTGAAATTAGAATCCAAGCGCTCGTCCTCCCCTGTCACAACTGCTCTCGAAGCGAGAGAGCGCACCAGAAACGTTGGCTTCAAATGCACTTTTAGGAGATAAAGTGAGGCGTGACAGCAATGTTTGTGTCACAGTTTAAAGATCACTGTGTGCTAAACATGATTAGCAGGAGCTTTTTTTGCAATGCTCTTCTGCTGTTTTAGCCCAGTCTAAACATTCCTGCTCTACTCTCTCTGTTGCTGCTCAGCAGAGAGTGGGCACAGAGATGTTGGAATCAATTGGTCTTCCAGGCAGGAAAAGGAGGAGTTACAGCAATGTGTTTTGCAGAGTTGCAAAGCTCACTGTGTGCTGAAGATGCCCTGCAGGAGTTTCCCTGCTGGCCCTTCGTCTGTGGGATTAGAGTCCAAGCGCTCCTCCTCCCCTGTCACAACTCCTCTCGAAACGAGAGAGAGCACCAGAAACTTTGGATTCAAATGCACTTTTAGGAGATAAAGTGAGGAGTGACAGCAATGTTTGTGTCACAGTTTCAAAGCTCACTGTGTGCTAAACATGATTAGCAGGAGCTTTTTTGCAAGGCTCTTCTGCTGTTTTAGCCCAGGCTAAACATTCCTGCTCTACTCTCTCTGTTGCTGCTCAGCAGAGAGTGGGCACAGAGATGTTGGAATCAATTGGTCTTTCAGGCAAAAAGGGAGGAGTGACAGCAATGTGTGTTGCAGAGTTGCAAAGCTCGCTGTGCGCTGAAGATGATCAGTGGGAACTTTCTGGACTGTCTCTTCTGCTCTTTTAGCATTGGCTAAAGGTTCCTGCTCTACTCTCTCTGCTTCTGCCCAGCAGAGAAAGGGCACAGAGATTTTGGATTCAATTGGACTTTGAGGTAGGAAAGTGCGGAGCGAGAGCAATATATGTGTCACAGTTGCAAAGCTGACTGCGTGCTGAAGATGCCCTGCCGGAGCTTTCACTCCGGGCTCTTCGGCTGTGGGAGCAGAGGCCAAGAGATCGTGTTCACCTGTCACTGCTGCTGTTCAAACGAGAGAGGGCGGGAGAGACCATGGATTCAAACGGATTATTAGGAGATGAAGTGAGGAGTGACAGCAATGTGTGTTTCAGAGTTGCAAAGCTCACTGTGCGCTGAAGATGATCTGCAAGGACTTTCCCTCCCTGCCCTTCGGAACTGGGAGCGGATTCCAAGCGCTCGTGCTCACCTTCCTCTGCTGCTCTTGAAACGAGAGTGGAGACCAGAAACGCTGGATTCAAATGCACTTTTAGGAGCTACAATGAGGAGTGACAACAGTGTGTGTGTCAAAGTTGTAAAGCTCAGTGTGTTGAAGAAGCACAAGAGCAGCCTTCAGGCCTGTCTCTTCCACTGCCTTACAGATTGCAGACATTCCTGCTCACTCTGCTGCTCAGCAGAGTGCTGGCAACGGAGTTCTTGGATTGAAATGGTCTTTTAGGAGAAAGAGTGAAGAGTGACAGCAATGTTTGTGTCACAGTTTAAAGCTCACTGTGTGCTAAACATGATCAGGAGGAGCTTTTTTGCAAGGCTCTTCTGCTGTTTTAGCCCAGTCTAAACATTCCTTCTCTCTGTTGCTGCTCAGCAGAGAGGGGGCACAGAGATGTTGGAATCAATTGGTCTTTCAGGCAGGAAAAGGAGGAGTGACAGCAATGTGTGTTGCAGAATTGCAAAGCTCACTGTGTGCTGAAGGTGCCCTGCAGGAGTTTCCCTGCTGGCCCTTCGTCTGTGGGATTAGAGTCCAAGCGCCCCTCCTCCCCTGTCACAACTCCTCTCGAAACGAGAGAGCGCACCAGAAACTTTGGACTCAAATGCACTTTTAGGAGATAAAGTGAGGAGTGACAGCAATGTTTGTGTCACAGTTTAAAGATCACTGTGTGCTAAACATGATCAAGCAGGAGATTTTTTGCAAGGCTCTTCTGCTGTTTTAGCCCAGGCTAAACATTCCTGCTCTACTCTCTCTGTTGCTGCTCAGCAGAGAGCGGGCACAGAGGTGTTGGAATCAATTGGTCTTTCAGGCAGGAAAAGAAGTGACAGCAATGTGTGTTGCAGAGTTGCAAAGCTCGCTGTGCGCTGAAGATGATCAGTGGGAACTTTCTGGACTGTCTCTTCTGCTGTTTGAGCAGAGTCCAAACGTAAGTGCTATATTCTGCTACTGCTCACAAAGAGCAAGCACAGGAGATGTAGGATTCAATTGGACTTTCAGGTAGGAAAGTGAGAGGTCACAGCAATATGTGTTTCAGAGTTGCGAATCTCAATGTGTGCTGAAGATGCCCAGCAGGAGTTTCCATGCTGGCCGTTCGGCTGTGAAATTAGAATCCAAGCGCTCGTCCTCCCCTGTCACAACTGCTCTCGAAGCGAGAGAGCGCACCAGAAACTTTGGATTCAAATGCACTTTTAGGAGATAAAGTGAGGAGTGACAGCAATGTTTGTGTCACAGTTTCAAAGCTCACTGTGTGCTAAACATGATTAGCAGGAGCTTTTTTGCATGGCTCTTCTGCTGTTTTAGCCCAGGCTAAACATTCCTGCTCTACTCTCTCTGTTGCTGCTCAGCAGAGAGTGGGCACAGAGATGTTGGAATCAATTGGTCTTTCAGGCAAAAAGGGAGGAGTGACAGCAATGTGTGTTGCAGAGTTGCAAAGCTCGCTGTGCGCTGAAGATGATCAGTGGGAACTTTCTGGACTGTCTCTTCTGCTCTTTTAGCATTGGCTAAAGGTTCCTGCTCTACTCTCTCTGCTTCTGCCCAGCAGAGAAAGGGCACAGAGATTTTGGATTCAATTGGACTTTGAGGTAGGAAAGTGCGGAGCGAGAGCAATATATGTGTCACAGTTGCAAAGCTGACTGCGTGCTGAAGATGCCCTGCCGGAGCTTTCACTCCGGGCTCTTCGGCTGTGGGAGCAGAGGCCAAGAGATCGTGTTCACCTGTCACTGCTGCTGTTCAAACGAGAGAGGGCGGGAGAGACCATGGATTCAAACGGATTATTAGGAGATGAAGTGAGGAGTGACAGCAATGTGTGTTTCAGAGTTGCAAAGCTCACTGTGCGCTGAAGATGATCTGCAAGGACTTTCCCTCCCTGCCCTTCGGAACTGGGAGCGGATTCCAAGCGCTCGTGCTCACCTTCCTCTGCTGCTCTTGAAACGAGAGTGGAGACCAGAAACGCTGGATTCAAATGCACTTTTAGGAGCTACAATGAGGAGTGACAACAGTGTGTGTGTCAAAGTTGTAAAGCTCAGTGTGTTGAAGAAGCACAAGAGCAGCCTTCAGGCCTGTCTCTTCCACTGCCTTACAGATTGCAGACATTCCTGCTCACTCTGCTGCTCAGCAGAGTGCTGGCAACGGAGTTCTTGGATTGAAATGGTCTTTTAGGAGAAAGAGTGAAGAGTGACAGCAATGTTTGTGTCACAGTTTAAAGCTCACTGTGTGCTAAACATGATCAGGAGGAGCTTTTTTGCAAGGCTCTTCTGCTGTTTTAGCCCAGTCTAAACATTCCTTCTCTCTGTTGCTGCTCAGCAGAGAGGGGGCACAGAGATGTTGGAATCAATTGGTCTTTCAGGCAGGAAAAGGAGGAGTGACAGCAATGTGTGTTGCAGAATTGCAAAGCTCACTGTGTGCTGAAGGTGCCCTGCAGGAGTTTCCCTGCTGGCCCTTCGTCTGTGGGATTAGAGTCCAAGCGCCCCTCCTCCCCTGTCACAACTCCTCTCGAAACGAGAGAGCGCACCAGAAACTTTGGACTCAAATGCACTTTTAGGAGATAAAGTGAGGAGTGACAGCAATGTTTGTGTCACAGTTTAAAGATCACTGTGTGCTAAACATGATAAAGCAGGAGATTTTTTGCAAGGCTCTTCTGCTGTTTTAGCCCAGGCTAAACATTCCTGCTCTACTCTCTCTGTTGCTGCTCAGCAGAGAGCGGGCACAGAGGTGTTGGAATCAATTGGTCTTTCAGGCAGGAAAAGAAGTGACAGCAATGTGTGTTGCAGAGTTGCAAAGCTCGCTGTGCGCTGAAGATGATCAGTGGGAACTTTCGGGACTGTCTCTTCTGCTGTTTCAGTAGAGTCCAAACGTAAGTGCTATATTCTGCTACTGCTCACAAAGAGCAAGCACAGGAGATGTAGGATTCAATTGGACTTTCAGGTAGGAAAGTGAGAGGTCACAGCAATATGTGTTTCAGAGTTGCGAATCTCAATGTGTGCTGAAGATGCCCAGCAGGAGTTTCCATGCTGGCCGTTCGGCTGTGAAATTAGAATCCAAGCGCTCGTCCTCCCCTGTCACAACTGCTCTCGAAGCGAGAGAGCGCACCAGAAACGTTGGCTTCAAATGCACTTTTAGGAGATAAAGTGAGGAGTGACAGCAATGTTTGTGTCACAGTTTCAAAGCTCACTGTGTGCTAAACATGATTAGCAGGAGCTTTTTTGCATGGCTCTTCTGCTGTTTTAGCCCAGGCTAAACATTCCTGCTCTACTCTCTCTGTTGCTGCTCAGCAGAGAGTGGGCACAGAGATGTTGGAATCAATTGGTCTTTCAGGCAAAAAGGGAGGAGTGACAGCAATGTGTGTTGCAGAGTTGCAAAGCTCGCTGTGCGCTGAAGATGATCAGTGGGAACTTTCTGGACTGTCTCTTCTGCTCTTTTAGCATTGGCTAAAGGTTCCTGCTCTACTCTCTCTGCTTCTGCCCAGCAGAGAAAGGGCACAGAGATTTTGGATTCAATTGGACTTTGAGGTAGGAAAGTGCGGAGCGAGAGCAATATATGTGTCACAGTTGCAAAGCTGACTGCGTGCTGAAGATGCCCTGCCGGAGCTTTCACTCCGGGCTCTTCGGCTGTGGGAGCAGAGGCCAAGAGATCGTGTTCACCTGTCACTGCTGCTGTTCAAACGAGAGAGGGCGGGAGAGACCATGGATTCAAACGGATTATTAGGAGATGAAGTGAGGAGTGACAGCAATGTGTGTTTCAGAGTTGCAAAGCTCACTGTGCGCTGAAGATGATCTGCAAGGACTTTCCCTCCCTGCCCTTCGGAACTGGGAGCGGATTCCAAGCGCTCGTGCTCACCTTCCTCTGCTGCTCTTGAAACGAGAGTGGAGACCAGAAACGCTGGATTCAAATGCACTTTTAGGAGCTACAATGAGGAGTGACAACAGTGTGTGTGTCAAAGTTGTAAAGCTCAGTGTGTTGAAGAAGCACAAGAGCAGCCTTCAGGCCTGTCTCTTCCACTGCCTTACAGATTGCAGACATTCCTGCTCACTCTGCTGCTCAGCAGAGTGCTGGCAACGGAGTTCTTGGATTGAAATGGTCTTTTAGGAGAAAGAGTGAAGAGTGACAGCAATGTTTGTGTCACAGTTTAAAGCTCACTGTGTGCTAAACATGATCAGGAGGAGCTTTTTTGCAAGGCTCTTCTGCTGTTTTAGCCCAGTCTAAACATTCCTTCTCTCTGTTGCTGCTCAGCAGAGAGGGGGCACAGAGATGTTGGAATCAATTGGTCTTTCAGGCAGGAAAAGGAGGAGTGACAGCAATGTGTGTTGCAGAATTGCAAAGCTCACTGTGTGCTGAAGGTGCCCTGCAGGAGTTTCCCTGCTGGCCCTTCGTCTGTGGGATTAGAGTCCAAGCGCCCCTCCTCCCCTGTCACAACTCCTCTCGAAACGAGAGAGCGCACCAGAAACTTTGGACTCAAATGCACTTTTAGGAGATAAAGTGAGGAGTGACAGCAATGTTTGTGTCACAGTTTAAAGATCACTGTGTGCTAAACATGATAAAGCAGGAGATTTTTTGCAAGGCTCTTCTGCTGTTTTAGCCCAGGCTAAACATTCCTGCTCTACTCTCTCTGTTGCTGCTCAGCAGAGAGCGGGCACAGAGGTGTTGGAATCAATTGGTCTTTCAGGCAGGAAAAGAAGTGACAGCAATGTGTGTTGCAGAGTTGCAAAGCTCGCTGTGCGCTGAAGATGATCAGTGGGAACTTTCGGGACTGTCTCTTCTGCTGTTTCAGTAGAGTCCAAACGTAAGTGCTATATTCTGCTACTGCTCACAAAGAGCAAGCACAGGAGATGTAGGATTCAATTGGACTTTCAGGTAGGAAAGTGAGAGGTCACAGCAATATGTGTTTCAGAGTTGCGAATCTCAATGTGTGCTGAAGATGCCCAGCAGGAGTTTCCATGCTGGCCGTTCGGCTGTGAAATTAGAATCCAAGCGCTCGTCCTCCCCTGTCACAACTGCTCTCGAAGCGAGAGAGCGCACCAGAAACGTTGGCTTCAAATGCACTTTTAGGAGATAAAGTGAGGAGTGACAGCAATGTTTGTGTCACAGTTTAAAGATCACTGTGTGCTAAACATGATTAGCAGGAGCTTTTTTTGCAATGCTCTTCTGCTGTTTTAGCCCAGTCTAAACATTCCTGCTCTATTCTCTCTGTTGCTGCTCAGCAGAGAGTGGGCACAGAGATGTTGGAATCAATTGGTCTTCCAGGCAGGAAAAGGAGGAGTTACAGCAATGTGTTTTGCAGAGTTGCAAAGCTCACTGTGTGCTGAAGATGCCCTGCAGGAGTTTCCCTGCTGGCCCTTCGTCTGTGGGATTAGAGTCCAAGCGCTCCTCCTCCCCTGTCACAGCTCCTCTCGAAACGAGAGAGAGCACCAGAAACTTTGGATTCAAATGCACTTTTAGGAGATAAAGTGAGGAGTGACAGCAATGCTTGTGTCACAGTTTCAAAGCTCACTGTGTGCTAAACATGATTAGCAGGAGCTTTTTTGCAAGGCTCTTCTGCTGTTTTAGCCCAGGCTAAACATTCCTGCTCTTCTCTCTCTGTTGCTGCTCAGCAGAGAGTGGGCACAGAGATGTTGGAATCAATTGGTCTTTCAGGCAAAAAGGGAGGAGTGACAGCAATGTGTGTTGCAGAGTTGCAAAGCTCGCTGTGCGCTGAAGATGATCAGTGGGAACTTTCTGGACTGTCTCTTCTGCTCTTTTAGCATTGGCTAAAGGTTCCTGCTCTACTCTCTCTGCTTCTGCCCAGCAGAGAAAGGGCACAGAGATTTTGGATTCAATTGGACTTTGAGGTAGGAAAGTGCGGAGCGAGAGCAATATATGTGTCACAGTTGCAAAGCTGACTGCGTGCTGAAGATGCCCTGCCGGAGCTTTCACTCCGGGCTCTTCGGCTGTGGGAGCAGAGGCCAAGAGATCGTGTTCACCTGTCACTGCTGCTGTTCAAACGAGAGAGGGCGGGAGAGACCATGGATTCAAACGGATTATTAGGAGATGAAGTGAGGAGTGACAGCAATGTGTGTTTCAGAGTTGCAAAGCTCACTGTGCGCTGAAGATGATCTGCAAGGACTTTCCCTCCCTGCCCTTCGGAACTGGGAGCGGATTCCAAGCGCTCGTGCTCACCTTCCTCTGCTGCTCTTGAAACGAGAGTGGAGACCAGAAACGCTGGATTCAAATGCACTTTTAGGAGCTACAATGAGGAGTGACAACAGTGTGTGTGTCAAAGTTGTAAAGCTCAGTGTGTTGAAGAAGCACAAGAGCAGCCTTCAGGCCTGTCTCTTCCACTGCCTTACAGATTGCAGACATTCCTGCTCACTCTGCTGCTCAGCAGAGTGCTGGCAACGGAGTTCTTGGATTGAAATGGTCTTTTAGGAGAAAGAGTGAAGAGTGACAGCAATGTTTGTGTCACAGTTTAAAGCTCACTGTGTGCTAAACATGATCAGGAGGAGCTTTTCTGCAAGGCTCTTCTGCTGTTTTAGCCCAGTCTAAACATTCCTTCTCTCTGTTGCTGCTCAGCAGAGAGGGGGCACAGAGATGTTGGAATCAATTGGTCTTTCAGGCAGGAAAAGGAGGAGTGACAGCAATGTGTGTTGCAGAATTGCAAAGCTCACTGTGTGCTGAAGGTGCCCTGCAGGAGTTTCCCTGCTGGCCCTTCGTCTGTGGGATTAGAGTCCAAGCGCCCCTCCTCCCCTGTCACAACTCCTCTCGAAACGAGAGAGCGCACCAGAAACATTGGATTCAAATGCACTTTTAGGAGATAAAGTGAGGAGTGACAGCAATGTTTGTGTCACAGTTTAAAGCTCACTGTGTGCAAAACATGATCAAGCAGGAGCTTTTTTGCAAGGCTCTTCTGCTGTTTTAGCCCAGGCTAAACATTCCTGCTCTACTCTCTCTGTTGCTGCTCAGCAGAGAGTGGGCACAGATATGTTGGAATCAATTGGTCTTTCAGGCAGGAAAAGAAGTGACAGCAATGTGTGTTGCAGAGTTGCAAAGCTCGCTGTGCGCTGAAGATGATCAGTGGGAACTTTCTGGACTGTCTCTTCTGCTGTTTCAGCAGAGTCCAAACGTAAGTGCTATATTCTGCTACTGCTCACAAAGAGCAAGCACAGGAGATGTAGGATTCAATTGGACTTTCAGGTAGTAAAGTGAGAGGTCACAGCAATATGTGTTTCAGAGTTGCGAATCTCAATGTGTGCTGAAGATGCCCAGCAGGAGTTTCCATGCTGGCCCTTCGGCTGTGAAATTAGAATCCAAGCGCTCGTCCTCCCCTGTCACAACTGCTCTCGAAGCGAGAGAGCGCACCAGAAACGTTGGCTTCAAATGCACTTTTAGGAGATAAAGTGAGGAGTGACAGCAATGTTTGTGTCACAGTTTAAAGATCACTGTGTGCTAAACATGATTAGCAGGAGCTTTTTTTGCAATGCTCTTCTGCTGTTTTAGCCCAGTCTAAACATTCCTGCTCTACTCTCTCTGTTGCTACTCAGCAGAGAGTGGGCACAGAGATGTTGGAATCAATTGGTCTTCCAGGCAGGAAAAGGAGGAGTTACAGCAATGTGTTTTGCAGAGTTGCAAAGCTCACTGTGTGCTGAAGATGCCCTGCAGGAGTTTCCCTGCTGGCCCTTCGTCTGTGGGATTAGAGTCCAAGCGCTCCTCCTCCCCTGTCACAACTCCTCTCGAAACGAGAGAGAGCACCAGAAACTTTGGATTCAAATGCACTTTTAGGAGATAAAGTGAGGAGTGACAGCAATGTTTGTGTCACAGTTTCAAAGCTCACTGTGTGCTAAACATGATTAGCAGGAGCTTTTTTGCAAGGCTCTTCTGCTGTTTTAGCCCAGGCTAAACATTCCTGCTCTACTCTCTCTGTTGCTGCTCAGCAGAGAGTGGGCACAGAGATGTTGGAATCAATTGGTCTTTCAGGCAAAAAGGGAGGAGTGACAGCAATGTGTGTTGCAGAGTTGCAAAGCTCGCTGTGCGCTGAAGATGATCAGTGGGAACTTTCTGGACTGTCTCTTCTGCTCTTTTAGCATTGGCTAAAGGTTCCTGCTCTACTCTCTCTGCTTCTGCCCAGCAGAGAAAGGGCACAGAGATTTTGGATTCAATTGGACTTTGAGGTAGGAAAGTGCGGAGCGAGAGCAATATATGTGTCACAGTTGCAAAGCTGACTGCGTGCTGAAGATGCCCTGCCGGAGCTTTCACTCCGGGCTCTTCGGCTGTGGGAGCAGAGGCCAAGAGATCGTGTTCACCTGTCACTGCTGCTGTTCAAACGAGAGAGGGCGGGAGAGACCATGGATTCAAACGGATTATTAGGAGATGAAGTGAGGAGTGACAGCAATGTGTGTTTCAGAGTTGCAAAGCTCACTGTGCGCTGAAGATGATCTGCAAGGACTTTCCCTCCCTGCCCTTCGGAACTGGGAGCGGATTCCAAGCGCTCGTGCTCACCTTCCTCTGCTGCTCTTGAAACGAGAGTGGAGACCAGAAACGCTGGATTCAAATGCACTTTTAGGAGCTACAATGAGGAGTGACAACAGTGTGTGTGTCAAAGTTGTAAAGCTCAGTGTGTTGAAGAAGCACAAGAGCAGCCTTCAGGCCTGTCTCTTCCACTGCCTTACAGATTGCAGACATTCCTGCTCACTCTGCTGCTCAGCAGAGTGCTGGCAACGGAGTTCTTGGATTGAAATGGTCTTTTAGGAGAAAGAGTGAAGAGTGACAGCAATGTTTGTGTCACAGTTTAAAGCTCACTGTGTGCTAAACATGATCAGGAGGAGCTTTTCTGCAAGGCTCTTCTGCTGTTTTAGCCCAGTCTAAACATTCCTTCTCTCTGTTGCTGCTCAGCAGAGAGGGGGCACAGAGATGTTGAATCAATTGGTCTTTCAGGCAGGAAAAGGAGGAGTGACAGCAATGTGCGTTGCAGAATTGCAAAGCTCACTGTGTGCTGAAGGTGCCCAGCAGGAGTTTCCCTGCTGGCCCTTCGTCTGTGGGATTAGAGTCCAAGCGCCCCTCCTCCCCTGTCACAACTCCTCTCGAAACGAGAGAGCGCACCAGAAACTTTGGATTCAAATGCACTTTTAGGAGATAAAGTGAGGAGTGACAGCAATGTTTGTGTCACAGTTTAAAGCTCACTGTGTGCAAAACATGATGAAGCAGGAGATTTTTTGCAAGGCTCTTCTGCTGTTTTAGCCCAGGCTAAACATTCCTGCTCTACTCTCTCTGTTGCTGCTCAGCAGAGAGTGGGCACAGAGATGTTGGAATCAATTGGTCTTTCAGGCAGGAAAAGAAGTGACAGCAATGTGTGTTGCAGAGTTGCAAAGCTCGCTGTGCGCTGAAGATGATCAGTGGGAACTTTCTGGACTGTCTCTTCTGCTGTTTCAGCAGAGTCCAAACGTAAGTGCTATATTCTGCTACTGCTCACAAAGAGCAAGCACAGGAGATGTAGGATTCAATTGGACTTTCAAGTAGTAAAGTGAGAGGTCACAGCAATATGTGTTTCAGAGTTGCGAATCTCAATGTGTGCTGAAGATGCCCAGCAGGAGTTTCCATGCTGGCCCTTCGGCTGTGAAATTAGAATCCAAGCGCTCGTCCTCCCCTGTCACAACTGCTCTCGAAGCGAGAGAGCGCACCAGAAACGTTGGCTTCAAATGCACTTTTAGGACATAAAGTGAGGAGTGACAGCAATGTTTGTGTCACAGTTTAAAGATCACTGTGTGCTAAACATGATTAGCAGGAGCTTTTTTTGCAATGCTCTTCTGCTGTTTTAGACCAGGCTAAACATTCCTGCTCTACTCTCTCTGTTGCTGCTCAGCAGAGAGTGGGCACAGAGATGTTGGAATCAATTGGTCTTTCAGGCAAAAAGGGAGGAGTGTCAGCAATGTGTGTTGCAGAGTTGCAAAGCTCGCTGTGCGCTGAAGATGATCAGTGGGAACTTTCTGGACTGTCTCTTCTGCTCTTTTAGCATTGGCTAAAGGTTCCTGCTCTACTCTCTCTGCTTCTGCCCAGCAGAGAAAGGGCACAGAGATTTTGGATTCAATTGGAAATTTGAGGTAGGAAAGTGCGGAGCGAGAGCAATATATGTGTCACAGTTGCAAAGCTGACTGCGTGCTGAAGATGCCCTGCCGGAGCTTTCACTCCGGGCTCTTCGGCTGTGGGAGCAGAGGCCAAGAGATCGTGTTCACCTGTCACTGCTGCTGTTCAAACGAGAGAGGGCGGGAGAGACCATGGATTCAAACGGATTATTAGGAGATGAAGTGAGGAGTGACAGCAATGTGTGTTTCAGAGTTGCAAAGCTCACTGTGCGCTGAAGATGATCTGCAAGGACTTTCCCTCCCTGCCCTTCGGAACTGGGAGCGGATTCCAAGCGCTCGTGCTCACCTTCCTCTGCTGCTCTTGAAACGAGAGTGGAGACCAGAAACGCTGGATTCAAATGCACTTTTAGGAGCTACAATGAGGAGTGACTCTCCTCATTGGAGAGGGAGGAGCAGCGCTTGGGCTCTAATCCCACAGACGAAGGGCCAGCAGGGAAACTCCTGATGGGCATCTTCAGCACACAGTGAGCTTTGCAATTCTGCAACACACATTGCTGTCACTCCTCCTTTTCCTGCCTGAAAGACCAATTGATTCCAACATCTCTGTGCCCCCTCTCTGCTGAGCAGCAACAGAGAGAAGGAATGTTTAGACTGGGCTAAAACAGCAGAAGAGCCTTGCAAAAAAGCTCCTCCTGATCATGTTTAGCACACAGTGAGCTTTAAACTGTGACACAAACATTGCTGTCACTCTTCACTCTTTCTCCTAAAAGACCATTTCAATCCAAGAACTCCGTTGCCAGCACTCTGCTGAGCAGCAGAGTGAGCAGGAATGTCTGCAATCTGTAAGGCAGTGGAAGAGACAGGCCTGAAGGCTGCTCTTGTGCTTCTTCAACACACTGAGCTTTACAACTGTGACACACACACTGTTGTCACTCCTCATTGTAGCTCCTAAAAGTGCATTTGAATCCAGCGTTTCTGGTCTCCACTCTCGTTTCAAGAGCAGCAGAGGAAGGTGAGCACGAGCGCTTGGAATCCGCTCCCAGTTCCGAAGGGCAGGGAGGGAAAGTCCTTGCAGATCATCTTCAGCGCACAGTGAGCTTTGCAACTCTGAAACACACATTGCTGTCACTCCTCACTTCATCTCCTAATAATCCGTTTGAATCCATGGTCTCTCCCGCCCTCTCTCGTTTGAACAGCAGCAGTGACAGGTGAACACGATCTCTTGGCCTCTGCTCCCACAGCCGAAGAGCCCGGAGTGAAAGCTCCGGCAGGGCATCTTCAGCACGCAGTCAGCTTTGCAACTGTGACACATATATTGCTCTCGCTCCGCACTTTCCTACCTCAAAGTCTAATTGAATCCAAAATCTCTGCGCCCTTTCTCTGCTGGGCAGAAGCAGAGAGAGTAGAGCAGGAACCTTTAGCCAATGCTAAAAGAGCAGAAGAGACAGTCCAGAAAGTTCCCACTGATCATCTTCAGCGCACAGCGAGCTTTGCAACTCTGCAACACACATTGCTGTCACTCCTCCCTTTTTGCCTGAAAGACCAATTGATTCCAACACCTCTGTGCCCACTCTCTGCTGAGCAGCAACAGAGAGAGTAGAGCAGGAATTTTTAGACCTGCCTAAAACAGCAGAAGAGCCTTGAAAAAAATCTCCTGCTTGATCATGTTTTGCACTCAGTGAGCTTTAAACTGTGACACAAACATTGCTGTCACTCCTCACTTTATCTCCTAAAAGTGCATTTGAATCCAAAGTTTCTGGTGCGCTCTCTCGTTTTGAGAGGAGTTGTGACAGGGGTGGACGAGCGCTTGGATTCTAATCTCACAGCCGAAGGGCCAGCATGGAAACTCCTGCTGGGCATCTTCAGCACACATTGAGATTCGCAACTCTGAAACACACATTGCTGTCACCTCTCACTTTCCTACCTGAAAGTCCAATTGAATAATACATCTCCTGTGCTTGCTCTTTGTGAGCAGTAGCAGAATATAGCACTTACGTTTGGACTCTGCTGAAACAGCAGAAGAGACAGTCCAGAAAGTTCCCACTGATCATCTTCAGCACACATTGAGCTTTGCAACTCTGCAACACACATTGCTGTCACTTCTTTTCCTGCCTGAAAGACCAATTGATTCCAACATCTCTGTGCCCACTCTCTGCTGAGCAGCAACAGAGAGAGTAGAGCAGGAATGTTTAGCCTGGGCTAAAACAGCAGAAGAGCCTTGCAAAAAAGCTCCTGCTAATCATGTTTAGCACACAGTGATCTTTAAACTGTGACACAAACATTGCTGTCACTTTTCACTATATCTCCTAAAAGTGCATTTGAATCCAACGTTTCTGGTGCGCTCTCTCGTTTCGAGAGGAGTTGTGACAGGGGTGGACGAGCGCTTGGATTCTAATTTCACAGCCGAAGGGCCAGCATGGAAACTCCTGCTGGGCATCTTCAGCACACATCGAGATTCGCAACTCTGAAACACATATAGCTGTCACCTCTCACTTTCCTACCTGAAAGTCCAATTGAATAATACATCTCCTGTGCTTGCTCTTTGTGAGCAGTAGCAGAATATAGCACTTACGTTTGGACTCTGCTGAAACAGCAGAAGAGACAGTCCAGAAAGTTCCCACTGATCATCTTCAGCACGCAGTGAGCTTTGCAACTCTGCCACACACATTGCTGTCACTTCTTTTCCTGCCTGAAAGACCAATTGATTCCAACATCTCTGTGCCCACTCTCTGCTGAGCAGCAACAGAGAGAGTAGAGCAGGAATGTTTAGCCTGGGCTAAAACTGCAGAAGAGCCTTGCAAAAAATCTCCTGCTTGATCATGTTCCAGCATGATCAGCATCCATCACATGACAAGACCGGTCTGACAACCTCATCCACTCATTACATGTGTCACAAAATTGTCATTTTTGCATTAAATATTAGCTCATTTTTAAGACTGCAATTGCATCAGCATTTTCACATGGGGTCAGTTGTAAAACCTGGCTCAAGGTTTTCTTCAAAATGGTTAAGTGTTATTTTGGGGGTGGGGAAAGTTTGTACACAATGAAAAAAACAGCTCTATGCAAGCTTCAAATAAGACTTTTCTTGTCCTGCAGACTAAAATTTTTGGAGTTTAAAATACTGCCATTTCTTGGAATAGCACCTGGAATAAGGTTTAACCACCTGAACAAGCTTTACTTGAAAAAAAAAGGCAGTTTATTAGTTCTGTTCTTCAGAGGAATATAAGTCCTGTATTATCAGCATCAGGGATTATTTAAAAATGGGGAAAGCAAATTAAAATCTAATTCTGTTCTTACCATTTCCTGACCTCTTGCACTTTTCCTATCCTGGAGTGCAAGATGTTGCAAAAGACTGGAGTGATGGGACATACAATGGGATGGGGTCTCCACACCAGGTGGGGAACATGCCTTCAAGTGGCTTCACTGCCTCTGACAACAGACTTGCAGCTTCCATTTCTGCTTGTTTTCACTTCCTTGTCTGCACATGCTGGGGAGGAATCTGGGAGTTCCCAGAGCCAGAGAAAAAGGGTTTTCATTTTTCCCCCCTCACCTCAAATTAGCCTTTGCATGAATTACAACTTTTTTCATTGCATTTTATAAAATACTTTCCATAAAATAGAAGAGAAAATCCAAGCTCTTGTTATTTAAATATAGCCATTGAGCATAAGGAAAACCGAGCACTACGAAGGGACTTGGCAAATTAACTCATTCCTATAAGACCTGTCGTTATCAGACACAGCATCATTAAATATAAGAAGCCTAACACCAAACTTTAGCAGGAGAATAATTAATACCCAGCTCCTGGCACACTTTCCCTGGTGCTTCTGTTTTACCCTGTACTTTCTGATATGGCCAAATCATGCAAATTACAACCATTCATAAACTTGTTGTGGTTTAAGCCCAGGCTGTAACTCAGAACCATGCAGCCGCACGCTCACTCCCCCACTTTTTCCTCCCCTTGCTCCCAGACAGATGGGGAGGAGAATTGAAAGAATGTGATTCCCACGGGTTGAGATAAGAACAGTCCAGTAACTAAGGTATAATACAAGGTTACCTTAACGCTTGCTGTGTAATGCCAGCCCAGTTTCATTATCAATGATTCTAATGTATTGCAAGTCATTACCATGAAGTACAGTGAAACAAGAACCATAGCCCAAGGCCCACCAGGTGATAAACACTAAAACAGCAAATACTGGCTGCAAGTAAGGTATGACATGCTGAAACTCTGATATCAAGAGCAAAAACTCTGAGAGCAAATAAATCAACATTGTGATGAGTGACACAATACTAAAAGTACTGAATGACCAGCTGAATCCACCATCTCTGTGCCCGCTCTCTGCTGAGCAGCAACAGAGAGAGTAGAGCAGGAATGTTTAGACTGGGCTAAAACAGCAGAAGAGCCTTGCAAAAAAGCTCCTGCTTGATCATGTTTTGCACACAGTGAGCTTTAAACTGTGACACAAACATTGCTGTCACTCCTCACTTTATCTCCTAAAAGTGCATTTGAAACCATCGTTTCTGGTGCGCTCTCTCGTTTCGAGAGGAGTTGTGACAGGGGAGGACGAGCGCTTGGACTCTAATCCCACAGCCGAAGGGCCAGCAGGGAAACTCCTGCTGGGCATCTTCAGCACACAGTGAGCTTTGCAACTCTGAAACACACATTGCTGTCACCTCTCACTTTCCTACCTGAAAGTCCAATTGAATCCTACATCTCCTGTGCTTTGCTCCTTGTGAGCAGTAGCTGAATATAGCACTTACGTTTCACATTGCGGGTAGTGTGTGACATGGCGTGGGAACTGCTTCAAAGAAGCAAAGGAGCCAAGGAGGATTTGCGGATAGAGATAATAAAGGAATACACTGAGGCAGATAAATTAACACACCCAAAACAAGAAAAACAAGAAACCTGTAGGAGGAAATTTAATAAAAAGGAGATTTTATGTTGACAAACTTCCTTAAAGCAAAATTAAACCAGCAATAAACTTGACCCCTTAAGAGTGGAAGTTCTTCTGTTGTTTTGGTTTTTTTATAAAATAAGAAGTTGCTAATATTTCATCTGCTGTACAAAAGCTGTGAAATAAAGAGGACTTTTCAGAATGTGCTAGCCCATCCTGAGTTTGCTGGAGACGTATTTAAGGTGTCAGAGATCAGTGGCACAGGTTTTATAGAAGAGTGACTTTGTAGATCTTCAGCAAAAGCATGCAGCCCTGATTACCAGACTTTGAAATATAACAGAGGGATTTTTGTACAGATACCTTTAAGTGGATTTTTTCCTAAGTATTTACTGAATTTGCAAGCTTTGATCTTATCTCAGAATTCCATCCCCTGCACTAGGGATTGTTGGCACAGGGTATGATGGTGATTAAAAGATCTCTCTGCACCACGTGGGGCAAAGTAAATAAGAAATGACAGTGCCTCTTGCCCGAGACTCGTTCCTAACTTGGCTAACTTGTCCTTCAGACACTGTACTGGGGCCACAGTTAAATTTCCCTGACGTTGTCATGAAGAGATCTGCCAGCATCTTGTCCCTGAAAGTCTGCTCAGTCAAGATTTACTGGATCAAAATTTTGCCTGTTGCATTATTTGATTTAAATATATGGTTTGGAGAGATGTCCTGGATCTGGGTTAGCCGGAAGAACATTCAGCATAATCCATTTACCCACCGTGAGCACCAGGAGCCATGGCAGTGGCGTTGGCCATCAAAGAGCCAAGTGGCAGCCAGTTCGGATGTAGCTGACGAAGCAGGGAGCAGGGGAAGGTTATCAGGGTGACGGACAGTGCCTCAGAGAGTGGAAACAGGCAGGATGACAAGTTATTTGAGAAAAAGTAGTCTTTCTTTGTATTTAGAGCTCTTTACAACACTTCCTTTTGGAAATGATTCCCTGCCTGCCCTTTTCAGCCAGGGCTTTAAGCACTGAAATGACAAATCTCGAGGAACCTGTCCAGCTCTCCCAGAAAATCCGTGAGTTGCAATCACTTGTCACTGTGTTCTTCAGAGTTAGACCTCATTGCCAGCAGTGGCAGAGACATGCACAGGTTACAGAAGAAGCCTTGGTGGGTCAGGATGCATTTGTCCATTGCTGCCACTGAGCAGAGCATTAGAACTTCTTTATAGGTACTCTATGCATTGTACCAGGGTCTTTGCACAATTTAAAGCAAAGTTTGAACAGATTATCATCCACGGCCCCTCCAGACCTTTGAAAACGATTTTGTGCCTGGAACGGCATCAAGTTTTGAATCTTGTCGCCTCTAGAGCAGTCAACAGTATTACCACAAAAATAAGTAATCAAAATAAAAGAACAGAGATTTGTGCACACTAAATGCCATAAACAAATTTCCAGGATGTGGCAAACACATTTCAAATTAAATACAATAAACAAATTTCTAGGCTGTGGCAATCTACATGCGCAAAACCTAGAAGCATAACTACACATTGGGAACATGAGTGCTTTCTCCTCTTTGGACTAGATTTCTGGATCGCTTGGTCAATGTTTCCAAGAGACAGGTTTCTGTAAGGTCTTATCTGCTCTAACTCGCCCAGGAAAAGCACGGGCTCCACGACAAGACGTAAGCAGCATATTATGACCTTGCAAAGGAACTATGACCAGGATTGTTCAGTGCTTGTCCTGGTTTTGAGCAGCAGCAGTCATTTTTCTCCTTCTTAGGAGCTAGTACAGTGCTGTGTTTTGATCTTTTGGCCTTGGAGCAGTGGTGATAACGCCGATGTTTTCAGTTGCTGCTCGAATGTTTGGTCTGGCCAAGGACTTTCTGAGCCTCATGCTCTGCCAGGGAGGAGGGGAGGCTGGGAGGAAGCAGAGACAGGACACCTGACCCAAGCTAGCCAAAGAGGTATTCCATACCACAGCACGTCATGCCCAGGATGTAACTTGGAGTTACCCGGAAGGGTGGGGACGGCAGGGTTGGAGGAGGTATCGGTCGGTGCTTGGCTGGGGGGAGTGGGGTGAGTTATTGGTCGGCTGGTGTTGAGGTGTTGTATTCTTTCCTCTTGTTATTTCCTTTAGCACCATTATTACTGGTGGTAGCAGCAGTGATTTGTGTTATACCTTAGTTACTGAACTGTTCTTATCTCAACCCGTGGGAGTTGCATTCTTTTCGATTCTCCTCTCCGTCCCTCCAGGAGCAGGGGGAGGGCAAGAAGTGGGGGGAGTGAGTGGACGAGGTTTGTGGTTGGGTTTAAACCACGACAGTTCTTTTTGGCGCCCAACGTGGGGCACAAAGGGTTGAGATAACGACGGAGATGATCAGATTAATAGTCGTCACAGTGCTGATTTATTGGCTCTCAAAGTTGTTTCTCTTGCTCTCAGCGCTTCAGAATGTAGTACATTACATAGAGCCGGTATTCCCTGTGTTCGTGTTTATCAAGTGTGGGGCTTGGGCTAAGGTTTTTGTTTCACTGTACTTTATGGCAATGGCTTGTAATACGGGTGGGCTCCAGCAGCAGGGAGAGATGGACGTGGCCGTGGACTTGTACCTGGCCGTCCCGCTGCTCTTCACCGTCCTGGCCCTTGTCCTCGCCTCCGTCTTCGTGAGGCTGCGGGGAGCTGAGGGGGAGCGGCCCCGGGAGCCGGCGGCGGCCGAAGCGGCCCGGGAGAGCGGCCCCGGGGACCAGGCGGCGGCGGGAGCGGGGCCGGAGCCCGGGAGGAAGGCGGCTGCTGAGCAGCGGGAGGAGGCGGCCGAGGAGCCGAGCCCCGCGGAGGAGCCGAGCCCAGCGGAGGAGCCCAGCCCCGCAGCGGCCGAGAGCGTCCCCCGGCAGCCGCCCGCCGAGCCCCAGGAGGATGCAGGAGCCCAGGCAGCATTTCCCAGCACGGCAGAGGAGGAAGAGCTGCACCCGGGAAAAGAGAAGCTGGTGGTGGGAGAGCCGGCAAGCACGGCAGCTACACCAGCCCCAGGGACAAGTACAGCAGCATCGTTGGAGAGTTCTGAAGGGTTTGAATGGCCTGTGGGTACCCTTGGGACCTGCCTGCTGATTGTGATGGGGATCAGCATGTTGGCACACACACAGAGGGTGTTCTACCCACGGCCATTTTGTCTGATCTCAGAAGTCAAGCAGAGTCGGGTTTGCTTCTTGTCTGGGGTTAGACAACAATATGGGAGGAACAAGAGATATTCCCCAAGGCTGGACAGCCATGAGTGGCAGAGTGTGTGGGACAGTATGAGCGAGTATCTGGTCCACTGGGCCCCTCCAGTGCTTTGGAAGCGTCGGAGATGGAAGGCGGCTCTATGGAGTCCCCAGCAACAAGCTGCAGAAACTGCTGAAGGGGACAGTGAATTATTTCGAGCCTGGTGGGCCATGACACTTCAGGCCATCAGGGCAGAGATGCAACATAGAGATGGACTCATGATCGAGGGGTGGACTTAGCAATGGGCACTATTGCCCAGGTTATTCACGAGTGTGAACACTGCACACAGCCTCTCCTGCTCTGAGAGACTGTAACAAGAGATGGAGCCTGACATCATGGACCGAATGGACTCAGCAGCTTTATAGGTCCATGCACTAAGAAATGATGTTTTTCTCTGTGTATATGTAGATGTATATATATATGTAAGAGTGATGGCATATTGAAGATGTGGGATCTGAGCATGACGTGAATGGTATGGAATAAGGGGTGGATAATGTCCTGGTTTTGAGCAGCAGCAGTCATTTTTCTCCTTCTTAGGAGCTAGTACAGTGCTGTGTTTTGATCTTTTGGCCTTGGAGCAGTGGTGATAACGCCGATGTTTTCAGTTGCTGCTCGAATGTTTGGTCTGGCCAAGGACTTTCTGAGCCTCATGCTCTGCCAGGGAGGAGGGGAGGCTGGGAGGAAGCAGAGACAGGACACCTGACCCAAGCTAGCCAAAGAGGTATTCCATACCACAGCACGTCATGCCCAGGATGTAACTTGGAGTTACCCGGAAGGGTGGGGACGGCAGGGTTGGAGGAGGTATCGGTCGGTGCTTGGCTGGGGGGAGTGGGGTGAGTTATTGGTCGGCTGGTGTTGAGGTGTTGTATTCTTTCCTCTTGTTATTTCCTTTAGCACCATTATTACTGGTGGTAGCAGCAGTGATTTGTGTTATACCTTAGTTACTGAACTGTTCTTATCTCAACCCGTGGGAGTTGCATTCTTTTCGATTCTCCTCTCCGTCCCTCCAGGAGCAGGGGGAGGGCAAGAAGTGGGGGGAGTGAGTGGACGAGGTTTGTGGTTGGGTTTAAACCACGACAGTTCTTCAAATGGAATCAGCCAGTCCCAGGAAAAGTGGGTCTCTGGGACATTACAGTGATGTGCTCCATCCTTTGGATTAGTACGAAGCTCCAGCCTTCATCTATGCAGTGCTGAGTTACTGGAGATGCCAGCCTATTGCTCTGCTTGTGTGCCTTTACAATCTTGATATCAATATAATAGCACCGGTGTAAAACTGTAGGGAAGCAGCATGGGGTAAGTTTGTGATATAAAGCTACAACTCCCGGTCACTGTCTTTCCAAGGGAATTGATTCTGAGAAAACTCCAGGAACAAACTGGCAATACCGTCCAAGTTGATTTTCCCTTCCTCTGTCAGGATTTTCCCATTAAAAGCAAATAAATTTTGTCTTTCTTTGGCAAGTGGTAAGCAAAAGAAAGCGTAACTTATATCAAATACGGCAAACCATTTCTGATTCTTATGCAATTTGGTCAAAAATCTCACTAATTAACTGGTACTGTGTGAACATTTTCTGAAATTTTGTGGATTACTCTGAGACCTTGAATCTGTCTGCAACTTTTCCGATCATTATTCTCTACTGTCCAGATAGGAGTGTTACATTCCAATTCACATTCAATAAATAATCTATATTTTAAAATTTATCAAAGATTTTTTGTTTCCTTTTGATCTTCTAATTTTGAGGGATATTGTTTTATTCTAATTGGGCAGGTACCCCCTTTACTTTAACAGATAAAGCAGTTTTCGCCTTACCTGGAACTTCAGGTGCCCATAGTCCCAGATATAACTGATTAAAGATTTCTTCTGTTTCAGGGAGGTCATCCTGTTAGCTTTAATGCTGAATTAAAGATAAACTCAAAACTGCAATTATTTGATTGTTTTTAACTCTAAATTCCATTTTGCCTTCTTTAAATTTTGCTTCTCGACCTAATAAAGATTTTCGAGAGTATGGCGTGCCTAAAAATTTGCGCACTCGTATTTGTTTTCCCAATTTGTACTTTAAAGGTTTCAGAAAGAATGCCTCCCTTTTCTTTTCTTTTTTTTTCTCTCTTTTTCTTGGTGGCCAGTAGCTCCCACGTGTGTAATTCATTCTTTTCTTTCCGGTTTAATAGCAAATAAGTTGCTCCTGTATCCATTAAATTCAACTTTATTTCCTCTAGTCCTTTATCTTAATTTAATCAGTGGATCTCCTAGTGTAGATTCCCCAGGTCCCGTTCAGTCTAGTTCCAATTCAGTCACTGGAGCTCCCCATGTCCCTTCCTCCAGGGCAGCCTCACTTCCAAAGTTCAAACTCTCCATACCAAGAATACCAATCCAGTTCCTCAGAAGAGCACTCTCTTCCACCTCCGTCCGCCATTCCTCCTCCACCAGTTTCAATGCAAGTGCCACATCTTGCATCTGGGGAAGAACAACCCCATGTACCAGTACAGGTTGGGGGGTGACCTGCTGGAAAGTAGTGAAGGGGAAAGGGACCTGGGGGTCCTGGTGGATAGGAGGATGACCATGAGCCAGCAATGTGCTCTTGTGGCCAAGAAGGCAAATGGCATCTTAGGGTGCATTAGAAAGGGAGTGGTTAGTAGGTCAAGAGAGGTTCTCCTCCCCCTCTACTCAGCCTTGGTGAGGCCGCATCTGGAATATTGCGTCCAGTTCTGGGCCCCTCTGTTCAAGAAGGACAGGGAATTGCTTGAAGGAGTCCAGCGCAGAGCCACAAAGATGATTAAGGGAGTGGAACATCTCCCTTATGAGGAGAGGCTGAGGGAGCTGGGTCTCTTTAGCTTGCAAAAGAGGAGACTGAGGGGTGACCTCATCAATGTTTACAAATATGTGAAGGGTAGGTGTCAGGATGATGGAGCTAGGCTTTTTTCAGTGATATCCAGTGATAGGACAAGGGGCAATGGGTGTAAACTGGAACATAGGAAGTTCCACGTTAACATCAGGAAGAACTTCTTTACTGTAAGAGTGACAGAGCACTGGAACAGGTTGCCCAGGGGGGTTGTGGAGTCTCCTACACTGGAGATATTCAAGGCCCGCCTGGACAAGTTCCTGTGTGATGTACTGTAGGTTACCCTGCTCTTGCAGGGGGGTTGGACTAGATGATCTTTTTAGGTCCCTTCCAACCCTTGGGATTCTGTGATTCTGTGATTCTGTGATCCGTGGCTATAGCACGGCTGAGCTTTTTTTCTACCTGTTCCCAATTCCTATACTCACTTCATGCTTCCTCCTTCACTCCGGTTCACATTTATTCAGCAAAACCTCAGTCATAGAATCATAGAATAGTTATGGTTGGGAAGGACCTCAAGATCATCTAGTTCCAACCCCCCCGGCATGGGCAGGGTCACCTCACACTAAACCATCCCACACAAGGCCTCATCCAACCTGGCCTTGAACACTGCCAGGGATGGAGCAATTTTTTTTTTTTTTTTTTTTTTTTGCACACTACTGGAATCTATACTGTGGGTTTTAAATACTAAGAGGTGGGAAGAAAAATGTAGTGGCTCTGTTCTTCCCTAAATAAGTGATGGCAAATGACTGTACAATGAGCTCCTGAGCTTGTATGTGCAGAGAGGAATTTAGTCCCATGGTGAACAGGATGGTAGCAGATGGATCAGAATAATACTGGGGTTTTGTGCATACGCTGTTTAAAGTTACACCAGAAACAAGGGAGCGAGTCAGGAGGTTCAGTGTTTTGGTCACCATTCATAAATATCTGTATCTCACAAGCCAGGACTCAGCTTGTTCTTCATCTCATTTGCTTCTAGGGTGGAAATAGGCAGCCCTGTTGGCTATACATCACTATGACTCACCTTTGGGACAGACTGTCTGGGGGAAGTAGGGGATGTGTGAAATTTGAGGACCTTTTCCCTGCTGGGCTATGGGTACACAAAGACCGGGACCCAAAGCACACACCTGCCACTCACAGTCAGGTTCATCCCTCTCAGTCCAGGAACATTAGAAAGCACACTCCTGTGTCTCACACTGCAAATGCTCACTGCCTGGCAAGTGCTGCGAGGTACCGCATAGCGCTGGGCTCAGTCCAGCTCCTGGGGTGGAGCGGCACCTCCATGGCTGGCACGAGCTAACTTGCACAGAGAGTCCAAGAGCTGCTGTGGCTGTGCCTGGCTGGGCTCGAGGAAGCTGCCCTGGGCTAAGCAGGACAGCAGTCTGCAGCAGAGGCTGTCCCACAGCTATCCCCACACCAACCATGCTTTCTGAAATAGGGAGCAGAGAGACAAACCTGAGCAGTGAAACAGTGGCATCTGGTCTCCAACAGAGCTGTGTCCACTGGTTGTGGTCTAGTGTGGGTCCTCAGGTGTCTAGTAAGAGCTGTGCTTACCTAGTTTTTCCTTCGTCAGTGATATTGGGCATCTCTTATCTACACAGCTGTCTCTTTCCACAAAAAAAAAAAAAAAAAAAAAAAAAAAAAAAAAAAGTAGGACCCAAGTATTTGGAACTGTTACATCCCTGTCAAACTTTGTTCACATCAGACAAGAAGTATTTGAGGGAAAGCAGGTGGAGGCAGCACAGTTACAAAAGCCAAACCAAGTAAAAATGGACAAAAAGCAAATGAGATGATGGAGTTTCTGCTATGCCAAGTCATGCCGTGCCTGTGGGAGGAGGGGTGCCTCGCTGATGCTGTTTGTTTTTTCCAGGGGGAGTTGCTGATGTCGATGTGATGGATCGGTGAAGTGCACGCACCAGCCATGTCTGATCAAATGGATTAGCGAGAGAGGCTGCTGGAGCTGTGAGCTGTGTTACTACAAGTATCACGTCATTGCCATAAGCACAAAGAACCCTCTGCAGGTAAAGGTACTAGAGACATTTCAAAGTCTATTTATTCTTGTTTCTTTTTTTGTTTCTGGGAGCAACTGGATTTTACCTGTGTGGGTCTTCCTTCCCTGCACAGAGTGATCCGTATGCCTGAAGACACTTAGAAAAGGTTGTCAGAGGCTGGTCCAAAGCAGCCCCATGTTCTGCTCAGTGCTACCAGGGGCATCCCTTGGGAGTCTGCTCCTGCTCTTTCTGTCCTTTGACAATTCCCACATTCACTTGCCTCCTGTTGAAACTGCCAGTGCTATCACGATAGTGGTGTTACACCTCACAGCCCTTCAAATGTGCTCATCCCCTGGAGACCGCAGGTATGCCGCTGTCTCCAGGGGCAGGCGGGGACGGAGCTATTATGGGATTTGCTGCAACAGAGCACACAATCTGTGACAGATCTGTATCTTGAGACTCCACTTGCCTATGCTTGTGCCATTAACACTGATCTCTGGCTGAGCCTCCTCTGTGTTGGCTCAAGGGATGGAGTAGGCAAGTGGAGGGCTCTTACAGCTCTCCTCTGTGATCCTGCCACCCTTTTCACTTGACTGCTCCCCCATGATCAAATACATCCTGGCATGGCACAAGGGGTGTGTGATGCTCCAAGCTCTCCAAGCCTGATTCTCAGTGGACGTTTGCAGATGTGCACACAACAACTTAATGTGGGTGGCTGTGAAAGGTATCAGAGGACCCACCTTCTTTCTCTTCCGAGTTCAAAAGACTTGTGTTTTAACAATCCCCACTGTAGGCTGGTAATTTAAAATCAAGATTCAGAATCGGGAAAGCTGTGTGACTGTTCAAAATGAGATTAATTATCCTTAATAGCTATTGATTTATTGTGGGGGCTATACCTGAAGATGGATTAATTGCTGCATGGCTTTGGTGAGCACCATTAGTGCCTCGGACGTAAGGAAGCGTATTACATCTAGGTAGTACTGCTTAATTAGCATCATCTGGACTGGAGAGATATTACAGCGGCATGCTGTGTTTAGAGATGGGGGTAATGTCAGTAATAGTCTGACCAGCACCTGGTGGAGCTCTTTGGCTCTCTGCTGGTCGCTCTGCTCTCTTAACAGGAGGCAGGGACTTTGTCCCAGTTGTAGAGAAGTAGGATGGAATGCAAACTCTGCTCTCTTCTCCAAACTGCAGTCTCTTGTCTTTTCCTAGGCCTGAGGTCACTAGCTGCAGTGAGGAAACAGGAGCCCTTTAGGACTTCAGATTTAAATGAAGTAGTGAAATTAGTGTGATATCATGGGGAACTTTTGCTGGGAGGAAGGAAAAAGACTGCCTGCTCTCCTCAAGTCCCTGCAGCTTCTGATTTGATTTTCCATGTGCCCTGGGATGGAGAGATCAGTAGTTTCATCCCAAGGCCCAGACCCAGGGTGTTTTAATTTCTTGGCTCTAGTAACTCGGAGCAGATTGAAACACAGGAGTAGAGATGTGGACAAAGAAGCATTTGCTTATTTCTGGAAATCTGGTTTATGAGTCCCCTAATGCTTTCTGTGTCTTAGATTGCGGGTGCGATGCTGAGCAGCATTGAAGGCTTGTGGGTGCAGATTTGTAAGCATGTGTGTAGCCAGTCACTGAATGACCTCCAAATACTCTACACCTTCAGGTGGCTCAGGGCAGTGGGTCAGTGACTTTCCTCCTGTTCCTCATTCAGTTAACATTTGTTGGAGCTGTTCACAGACAAGCTCCCCTCCTATATGCACATTTCAAAAGCCTGAGCAAAGCATTGGTCTTTCTGGGCTCCCCTGTTAGAAAGGGTCCTGATCTGATGGCCTTTGCCACAAATACAAGGAATAAGTGGCAAAAGCAACTTATTAGAGAGAGCTGAGCTCCAGGAGTGAGGGTCCCGGAGGACCATGCAAACCCTGGTCTCGGAAGATTCACACTGCTGTGCTTCAGTGCCAATCACTTCCGAAGCAGCTCAAACCTCTTCATAGGCTGCCAGTATCTCTTTCTCAGTTGGGGTGTAGCCTGCCTCTGATCCTTTGTATCCCCGACTCCAAAAGCTGAGGGAATTTAGTCCCATGGTGAACAGGATGGTAGCAGATGGATCAGAATAATACTGGGTTTTTGTGCATACGCTTCAGCACACAGTGAGCTTTGCAACTCTGAAACACACATTGCTGTCACCTCTCACTTTCCTACCTGAAAGTCCAATTGAATCCCTCTTCTCCTGTGCTTTGCTCCTTGTGAGCAGTAGCAGAATATAGCCCATAAGTTTGCACTCTGCTGAAACAGCAGAAGAGACAGTCCAGAAAGATCCCACTGATCATCTTCAGTGCACAGCGAGCTTTACAACTCTGCAACACACATTGCTGTCAGTCCTAACTTTCCTGCCTGAAAGACGAACTGATTCCACCATCTCTGTGCCCGCTCTCTGCTGAGCAGCAACAGGGAGACTATAGCAGGAATGTTTAGACTGGGCTAAAACAGCAGAAGAGCCTTGCAAAAATGCTCCTGCTGATCATGTTTAGCTCACAGTGAGCTTTAAACTGTGACACAAACATTGCTGTCACTCATCACTTTATCTCCTAAAAGTGCATTTGAAACCATCGTTTCTGGTGCGCTCTCTCGTTTCGAGAGGAATTGTGACAGGGGAGGACGAGCGCTTGGACTCTAATCCCACAGCTGAAGGGCCAGCAGGGAAACTCCTGCTGGGCATCTTCAGCACACATTGAGCTTTGCTACTCTGAAACACACATTGCTGTCACCTCTCACTTTCCTACCTGAAAGTCCAATTGAATCCTACTTCTCCTGTGCTTTGCTCCTTGTAAGCAGTAGCTGAATATAGCACTTACGTTTGGACTCTGCTGAAACAGCAGAAGAGACAGTCCAGAAATTTCCCATTGCTCATCTTCAGTGCACAGCGAGCTTTGCAACACTGCAACACACATTGCTGTCACTCCTCCCTTTCCTGCCTGAAAGACGAACTGATTCCACCATCTCTGTGCCCGCTCTCTGCTTAGCAGCAACAGAGAGAGTATAGCAGGAATGTTTAGACAGGGCTATAACAGCAGAAGAGCCTTGCAAAAAAGCTCCTGCTGATCATGTTTAGCACACAGTGAGTTTTGAAGCTGTGACACAAACATAGCTGTCACTCCTCACTTTATCTCCTAAAAGTGCATTTGAAACCATTGTTTCTGCTGCGCTCTCTCGTTTCGAGTGGAGTTGTGACAGGGGAGGACGAGCGCTTGGACTCTAATCCCACAGCCGAAGGGCCAGCAGGGAAACTCCTGCTGGGCATCTTCAGCACACAGTGAGCTTTGCAACTCTGAAACACATATTGCTGTCACCTCTCACTTTCCTACCTGAAAGTCCAATTGAATCCTACATCTCCTGTGCTTGCTCCTTGTGAGCAGTAGCAGAATATAGCCCATACATTTGCACTCTGCTGAAACAGCAGAAGAGAAAGTTTAGAAAGTTCCCACTGATCATCTTCAGAACACAGAGAGCTTTGCAACTCTGCAACACACATTGCTGTCCCTCCTCCTTTTCCTGCCTGAAAGACCAAAAGATTCCACCATCTCTGTGCCTGCTCCCTGCTGAGCAGCAACAGGGAGAGAAGAGCAATAATGTTTAGACTGGGCTAAAACAGCAGAAGAGCCTTGCAAAAAAGCTCCTGCTGATCATGTTTAGCACACAGTGAGCTTTGAGGCTGTGACACAAACATTGCTGTCACTCCTCACTTTATCTCCTAAAAGTGCATTTGAGTCCAACGTTTTTGGTGCCCTCTCTCGTTTCAAGAGCAGATGTGACAGGGGAGGACGAGCGCTTGGACTCTAATCCCACAGCCGAAGGGCTAGCAGGGAGACTCCTTCTGGGCATCTTCAGCACACAGTGAGCTTTGCAACTCTGAAACACACATTGCTGTCACCTCTCACTTTCCTACCTGAAAGTCCAATTGAATCCTTCTTCTCCTGTGCTTGCTCTTTGTGAGCAGTAGCAGAATATAGCACTTATGTTCAGATTCTGCCGAAACAGCAGAAGAGACAGTCCAGAAAGTTAACACTGATCATCTTCAGCGCACAGCGAGCTTTGCAGCTCTGCAGCACACATTGCTGTCACTCCTCCCTTTCCTGCCTGAAAGACCAATTGATTCCACCATCTCTGTGCCCGCACTCTATTGAGCAGCAACAGGGAGAGTATAGCAGGAATGTTTAGACTAGGCTAAAACAGCAGAAGAGCCTTGCAAAAAAGCTCCAGCTTTTCATGTTTAGCGCACAGTGAGCTTTACACTGCGACACAAACATTGCTGCCACTCACTTTATCTCCTAAAAGTGCATTTGACTCCATCTTTTCGGGTGCGCACTCTTGTTTCCAGAGGAGTTGTGACAGGGGAGGACGAGCGCGTGGACTCTAATCCCACAGCCGAAGGGCGTGCAGGGAAAGTCCTGCTGGGCATCTTCAGCACACAGTGAGCTTTGCAACTCGGAAACACACATTGCTGTCACCTCTGACTTTCCTAGTTGAAAGTCCAATTGAATCCTACATCTCCTGTGCTTGCTCCTTGTGAGCAGTAGCAGAATATAGCCCATACGTTTGCACTCTGCTGAAACAGCAGAAGAGACAGTCCTGAAAGTTCCCACTGATCATCTTCAGCGCAAAGCGAGCTTTGCAACTGTGCAACACACATTGCTGTCACTCCTCCCTTTCCTGCCTGAAAGACCAACTGAATCCACCATCTCTGTGCCCGCTCTCTGCTGAGCAGCAACAGGGAAAGTATAGCAGGAATGTTTAGACTGGGCTAAAACAGCAGAAGAGCCTTGCAAAAAAGCTCCTGCTTTTCATGTTTAGCGCACATTGATCATTAAACTGCGACACAAACATTGCTGTCACTCACTTTATCTCCTAAAAGTGCATTTGAAACCATCGTTTCTGGTGCGCTCTCTCGTTTCGAGAGGAGTTGTGACAGGGGAGGACGAGCGCTTGGACTCTAATCCCACAGCCGAAGGGCCAGCAGGGAAACTCCTGCTGGGCATCTTCAGCACACATTGAGCTTTGCTACTCTGAAACTCACATTGCTGTCACCTCTCACTTTCCTACCTGAAAGTCCAATTGAATCCTACATCTCCTGTGCTTTGCTCCTTGTAAGCAGTAGCTGAATATAGCACTTACGTTTGGACTCTGCTGAAACAGCAGAAGAGACAGTCCTGAAAGTTCCTACTGATCATCTTCAGCGCACAGCGAGCTTTGCAACACTGCAACACACATTGCTGTCACACCTCCCTTTCCTGCCTGAAAGACCAACTGAAACCACCATCTCTGTGCCAGCTCTCTGCTGAGCAGCAACAGGGAGAGTATAGCAGGAATGTTTAGACTGGGCTAAAACAGCAGAAGAGCCTTGCAAAAAAGCTCCTGCTGATCATGTTTAGCGCACAGTGAGCATTGAAGCTGTGACACAAACATTGCTGTCACTCCTCACTTTATCTTCTATAAGTGCATTTGAAACCATCGTTTCTTGTGCGCTCTCTCGTATCGAGAGGAGTTGTGACAGGGGAGGACGAGCGCGTGGACTCTAATCCCACAGCCGAAGGGCGAGCAGGGAAACTCCTGCTGGGCATCTTCAGCACACAGTGAGCTTTGCAACTCTGAAATATATATTGATGTCACCTCTCACTTTCCTACCGGAAAGTCCAGTTGAATCCCACATCTCCTGTTCTTGCTTTGTGAGCAGTAGCAGAATATAGCACTTACGTTTGGACTCTGCTGAAACAGCAGAAGAGACAGTCCAGAAAGATCCCACTGATCATCTACAGCTCACAGCGAGCTTTGCAACTCTGCAGCACACATTGCTGTCACTCCTCCCTTTCCTGCCTGAAAGACGAACTGATTCCACCATCTCTGTGCCCGCTCTCTGCTGAGCAGCAACAGAGAGAGTAGAGCAGGAATGTTTAGACTGGGCTAAAACCGCAGAAGAGCCTTGCAAAAAAGCTCCTGCTGATCATGTTTAGCACACAGTGAGCTTTGAAGCTGTGACAAAAACACTGCTGTCTCTCCTCACTTTATCTCCTAAAAGTGCATTTGAGTCCAACGTTTTTGGTGCCCTCTCTCGTTTCAAGACCAGATGTGACAGGGAAGGACGAGGGCTTGGACTCTAATCCGACAGCCGAAGGGCCAGCAGGGGAATTCCTGATGGGCATCCTCAGCACACATTGAGCTTTGCTACTCTGAAACACACATTGCTGTCACCTCCAACTTTCCTGCCTGAATGTCCAATTGAATCCTACATCACCTGTGCTTGCTCTTAGTGAGCAGTAGCAGAATATAGCACTTACGTTTGGACTCTGCTGAAACAGCAGAAGAGACAGTCCTGAAAGTTCACACTGATCATCTTCAGCGCACAGCGAGCTTTGCAACTCTGCAACACACATTGCTGTCACTCCTCCCTTTCCTGCCTGAAAGACCAACTGAATCCACCATCTCTGTGCCCGCTCTCTGCTGAGCAGCAACAGGGAGAGTATAGCAGGAATGTTTAGACTGGGCTAAAACAGCAGAAGAGCCTTGCAAAAAAGCTCCTGCTTTTCATGTTTAGCGCACATTGATCATTAAACTGCGACACAAACATTGCTGTCACTCACTTTATCTCCTAAAAGTGCATTTGAAACCATCGTTTCTGGTGCGCTCTCTCGTTTCGAGAGGAGTTGTGACAGGGGAGGACGAGCGCTTGGACTCTAATCCCACAGCCGAAGGGCCAGCAGGGAAACTCCTGCTGGGCATCTTCAGCACACATTGAGCTTTGCTACTCTGAAACTCACATTGCTGTCACCTCTCACTTTCCTACCTGAAAGTCCAATTGAATCCTACATCTCCTGTGCTTTGCTCCTTGTAAGCAGTAGCTGAATATAGCACTTACGTTTGGACTCTGCTGAAACAGCAGAAGAGACAGTCCTGAAAGTTCCTACTGATCATCTTCAGCGCACAGCGAGCTTTGCAACACTGCAACACACATTGCTGTCACACCTCCCTTTCCTGCCTGAAAGACCAACTGAAACCACCATCTCTGTGCCAGCTCTCTGCTGAGCAGCAACAGGGAGAGTATAGCAGGAATGTTTAGACTGGGCTAAAACAGCAGAAGAGCCTTGCAAAAAAGCTCCTGCTGATCATGTTTAGCGCACAGTGAGCATTGAAGCTGTGACACAAACATTGCTGTCACTCCTCACTTTATCTTCTATAAGTGCATTTGAAACCATCGTTTCTTGTGCGCTCTCTCGTATCGAGAGGAGTTGTGACAGGGGAGGACGAGCGCGTGGACTCTAATCCCACAGCCGAAGGGCGAGCAGGGAAACTCCTGCTGGGCATCTTCAGCACACAGTGAGCTTTGCAACTCTGAAATATATATTGATGTCACCTCTCACTTTCCTACCTGAAAGTCCAGTTGAATCCCACATCTCCTGTTCTTGCTTTGTGAGCAGTAGCAGAATATAGCACTTACGTTTGGACTCTGCTCAAACAGCAGAAGAGACAGTCCAGAAAGATCCCACTGATCATCTTCAGCTCACAGCGAGCTTTGCAACTCTGCAGCACACATTGCTGTCACTCCTCCCTTTCCTGCCTGAAAGACGAACTGATTCCACCATCTCTGTGCCCGCTCTCTGCTGAGCAGCAACAGAGAGAGTAGAGCAGGAATGTTTAGACTGGGCTAAAACCGCAGAAGAGCCTTGCAAAAAAGCTCCTGCTGATCATGTTTAGCACACAGTGAGCTTTGAAGCTGTGACAAAAACACTGCTGTCTCTCCTCACTTTATCTCCTAAAAGTGCATTTGAGTCCAACGTTTTTGGTGCCCTCTCTCGTTTCAAGACCAGATGTGACAGGGAAGGACGAGGGCTTGGACTCTAATCCGACAGCCGAAGGGCCAGCAGGGGAATTCCTGATGGGCATCCTCAGCACGCATTGAGCTTTGCTACTCTGAAACACACATTGCTGTCACCTCCAACTTTCCTGCCTGAATGTCCAATTGAATCCTACATCACCTGTGCTTGCTCTTAGTGAGCAGTAGCAGAATATAGAACTTACGTTTGGACTCTGCTGAAACAGCAGAAGAGACAGTCCTGAAAGTTCCCACTGATCATCTTCAGCGCACAGCGAGCTTTGCAACTCTGCAACACGCATTGCTTTCACTCCTACCTTTTCTGCCTGAAAGACCAACTGAATCCACATTCTCTGTGCCCGCTCTCTGCTGAGCAGCAACAGAGAGAGTATAGCAGGAATGTTTAGACTGGGCTAAAACAGCAGAAGAGCCTTGCAAAAAAGCTCTTGCTGATCATGTTTAGCACACAGTGAGCTTTGAAGCTGTGACACAAACATTGCAGTCACTCCTCACTTTATTTCCTAAAAGTGCATTTGAGTCCAACGTTTTTGTTGCCCTCTCTCGTTTAAAGAGCAGATGTGACAGGGGAGGACGAGCGCTTGGACTCTAATCCCACAGCCGAAGGGCCAGCAGGGAAACTCCTGCTGGGCATCCTCAGCACACAGTGAGCTTTGCAACTCTGAAACACGCATTGCTGTCACCTCTCACTTTCCTACCTGAAAGTCCAATTGAATCCTACTTCTCCTGTGCTTTGGTCCTTATGAGCAGTAGCAGAATATAGCCCATACGTTTGCACTCTGCTGAAACAGCAGAAGAGACAGTCCTGAAAGTTCCCACAGATCACTACCCACTGCTGGTTTTTCAGGTTGGCAGTGACGAAATTATTACGAGGAACGTAAGGGCAATGAAGAGAGACTACAGGGCCCTGGGACGGCTGGTTAAAGGGTCTGGAGCGCAAGTGGTGTTTGCCTCCGTACCTGTTGCAAGCGAGGGTGAAGGGATATATAAGAAGACTCTGCAGGTTAATGTATGGCTACGTGACTGGTGCCAAAGGCAGGGGTTTGGGTTTTTCAGTCACGGGCTGCTGTATGGGACACCTGGTTTGCTGGTGACAGGCGGGATACACCAGTCCCAGAGAAGAAAAAGGGTTTTGGGGCAGGAGTTAGCAGGGCTTATTGACAGGGCTTTAAACTAGTTATGAAGGGGGGAGGGGATTTAACTGGGCCTGTTGGGGACAAGCCCAAGAGGAACATGCTAGGGATTGAAGGATGGCGGGCTAAGGAGGACTATCAATCTCTTGTTTCACTTGTGGGAAAGGATAGCTTTTTAGACCCTGTCCCGCAGGGGAAAAAGGGTACTAGGACTGGCTCCCTGAAATGTCTGTACACCAATGCACGCAGCATGGGGAATAAACAGGAGGAGTTAGAAGTCTGTGTGCGGGCTAAAGGTTATGATCTAGTGGCGATTACAGAGACATGGTGGGACAGTTCACATGACTGGAATGTGGTCATGGATGGCTATGTCCTTTTTAGGAAAGATAGGTCAGCAAAGCGAGGTGGTGGAGTGGCTCTTTACGTGAGAGAGCAACTAGAATGTATTGAGTTCTGTCCGGGGTCGGATGAGGAGCAAGTGGAATGTCTGTGGGTACGAATCAAGGGGCTGACTGGCACGGGTGATACAGTTGTGGGGGTCTATTACAGACCTCCTGATCAGGACGAAGGAGTTGATGAGGCTTTCTACAGGCAACTGGAAGTAGCCTCGCGACTACATGCCTTAGTCGTCGTGGGGGACTTTAATTACCCCGATATTTGCTGGAAGACTCACACAGCCAGTCATTCACAGTCTAGGAGGTTCCTCGAGTGCATTGATGATAATTTCTTAATGCAAATGGTGGACGTACCAACTAGGGGAGCAGCGCTGCTAGATTTAGTACTCGCCACCAAGGAGGGTTTGGTCGAAGTGGTGACGGTCAATGGCAGCCTTGGCTGCAGTGACCATGAGATGGTGGAGTTTAGGATCCTGTGTGGGAGGAATAGAATACCTAGCAAAGCCACAGTTCTGGATTTCCGAAGGGCCAACTTTGGCCTCTTCAGTCACCTGCTAAGGGAGGTCTCATGGGAAAGTGTACTAGGCGGTAAAGGGGCTCAAGATAGTTGGTTAGCATTCAAGGACCGCTTCTTCCAAGCTCAGGATCGGAGCGTCCCAATAAGTAGGAAGTCAAGTAAGGGATCTAGGAGACCGGCGTGGTTAAACAAGGAGCTGCTGGGCAAACTCAAGTGGAAAAGGAGAATCTATGGATTATGGAAGGAGGGGCTGGCCGCTTGGGAGGAATATAGGACAGTTGTTAGAGGATGTAGGGAGGCAATTAGGACAGCTAAGGCCTCCTTGGAACTCAATCTTGCTAGTCGGGTTAAAGACAATAGAAAGGGCTTCTTCAAATACATAGCAAATAAAACTAACACAAGAGGCAATATAGGCCCACTGCTGAACGAAGTGGGTACCCTGGAGACAGAGGATATAAAGAAGGCAGAGGTGCTGAATGCCTTCTTTGCCTCTGTCTTTACTCCTGCAGACTCTCCCCGAGGGCCCCGGATTTCTATAGCCCCAGAAGGAGTCAGGACAAAGGAGGAGTTTGCTTTGGTAGATGAGGATTGGGTTAGGGATCAGCTATGCAATCTGGACATCTGTAAATCGATGGGTCCGGATGGAATGCACCCACGGGTGCTGAGGGAGCTGGCGGAGGTCATTGCTAGGCCACTTTCCATCATCTTTGGTAAGTCGTGGGAAACGGGAGAGGTGCCTGAGGATTGGCGGATGGCAAAGGTCACACCAATCTATAAGAAGGGCAAGAAGGAGGACCCGGGTAATTATAGACCGGTCAGCCTTACCTCCATCCCTGGAAAGGTGATGGAACAACTTATTCTTGACTCCATCACTAGGCATATCAAGGATGAGGGGGTCATTAAGAACAGCCAACATGGTTTTATGAGGGGGAAGTCATGTATGACCAACCTTATAGCCTTCTATGAGGAAGTGACTAGGTGGAGGGATGATGGTAGAGCGGTAGATGTAGTTTTTCTTGATTTCAGTAAGGCATTTGATACTGTCTCCCACAGCATCCTCATAGATAAGCTGAGGAAGTGTGGGCTTGACGATCAAGTAGTGAGGTGGATCGAGAACTGGTTGAAAGGAAGAAGGCAGAGAGTTGTGGTCAATGGCGCAGAATCTAGCTGGAGGTCTGTGACTAGTGGAGTTCCTCAGGGGTCGGTGCTGGGACCGGTGCTGTTTAATATTTTCATCAATGACCTGGATGAGGGAACTGAGTGCACCCTCAGCAAGTTTGCTGATGACACAAAACTGGGAGGAGTGGCTGACACACCAGAGGACTGTGCTGCCATTCAGCGAGACCTGGACAGGCTGGAGAGTTGGGCGGGGAGAAACTTGATGAAATTTAACAAGGGCAAGTGTAGAGTCTTGCATCTGGGGAAGAACAACCCCATGTACCAGTACAGGTTGGGGGTTGACCTGCTGGAAAATAGTGAAGGGGAAAGGGACCTGGGGGTCCTGGTGGATAGGAGGATGACCATGAGCCAGCAATGTGCTCTTGTGGCCAAGAAGGCAAATGGCATCTTAGGGTGCATTAGAAAGGGAGTGGTTAGTAGGTCAAGAGAGGTTCTCCTCCCCCTCTACTCAGCCTTGGTGAGGCCGCATCTGGAATATTGTGTCCAGTTCTGGGCCCCTCAATTCAAGAAGGACAGGGAATTGCTTGAAGGAGTCCAGCGCAGAGCCACAAAGATGATTAAGGGAGTGGAACATCTCCCTTATGAGGAGAGGCTGAGGGAGCTGGGTCTCTTTAGCTTGGAGAAGAGGAGACTGAGGGGTGACCTCATCAATGTTTACAAATATGTAAAGGGTAGGTGTCAGGATGATGGAGCTAGGCTTTTTTCAGTGATATCCAGTGATAGGACAAGGGGCAATGGGTGTAAACTGGAGCATAGGAAGTTCCACGTTAACATCAGGAAGAACTTCTTTACTGTAAGAGTGACAGAGCACTGGAACAGGTTGCCCAGGGGGGTTGTGGAGTCTCCTACACTGGAGATATTCAAGGCCCGCCTGGACAAGTTCCTGTGTGATGTACTGTAGGTTACCCTGCTCTTGCAGGGGGGTTGGACTAGATGATCTTTTTAGGTCCCTTCCAACCCTTGGGATTCTGTGATTCTGTGATTCTGTTTAGTGAGAGGTGTCCCTGTCCATGGCAGGGGGGTTGGACCTAGATGATCTTGAGGTCCTTTCCAACCCTAACTATTCTATTCTATCTTCAGCGCACAGCGAGCTTTGCAACTGTGCAACACACATTGCTGTCACTCCTCCCTTTCCTACCTGAAAGAACAACTGATTCCACCATCTCTGTGTCCGCTCTCTGCTGAGCATCAACAGAGAGAGTATAGCTGGAATGTTTAGACTGGGCTAAAACAGCAGAAGAGCCTTGCAAAAAAGCTCCTGCTGATCATGTTTAGCACACAGTGAGTTTTGAAGCTGTGACACAAACATTGCTGTCACTCCTCACTTTATCTCCTAAAAGTGCATTTGAAACCATCGTTTCTGGTGCGCTCTCTCGTTTCGAGAGGAGTTGTGACAGGGGAGGACGAGCGCTTGGACTCTAATCCCACAGCCAAAGGGCGTGCAGGGAAAATCCTGCTGGGCATCTTCAGCACACATTGAGCTTTGCAACTCGGAAACACACATTGCTGTCACCTCTGACTTTCCTACCTGAAAGTCCAATTGAATCCTACATCTCCTGTGCTTGCTCCTTGTGAGCAGTAGCAGAATATAGCACTAACGTTCAGATTCTGCTGAAACAGCAGAAGAGACAGTCCAGAAAGTTAACATTGATCATCTTCAGCGCACAGCGAGCTTTGCAGCTCTGCAGCACACATTGCTGTCACTCCTCCCTTTCATGCCTGAAAGACCAATTGATTCCACCATCTCTGTGCCCGCACTCTATTGAGCAGCAACAGGGAGAGTATAGCAGGAATGTTTAGACTGGGCTAAAACAGCAGAAGAGCCTTGCAAAAAAGCTCCAGCTTTTCATGTTTAGCGCACAGTGAGCTTTAAACTGCGACACAAACATTGCTGCCACTCACTTTATCTCCGAAAAGTGCATTTGAATCTATCGTTTCTGGGGCGCTCTCTCGTTTCGAGTGGAGTTGTGACAGGGGAGGAAGAGCGCTTGGACTCTAATCCCACAGCCGAAGGGCATGCAGGGAAACTCCTGCTGGGCATCTTCAGCACACAGTGATCTTTGCAAACCTGAACACATATAGCTGTCACCTCTCCCTTTCCTACCTGAAAGTCCAATTGAATCCTACATCTCCTGTGCTGCAATTTGTGAGCAGTAGCAGAATATAGCCCATACGTTTGCACTCTGCTGAAACAGCAGAAGAGACCTTCCTGAAAGTTCCCACTGATCATCTTCAGCGCACAGCGAGCTTTGCAACTCTGCAGCACACATTGCTGTCACTCCTCCCTTTCCTGCCTGAAAGACCAACTGAATCCACCATCTCTGTGCCCGCTCTCTGCTGAGCAGCAACAGGGAGAGTATAGCAGGAATGTTTAGCCTAGGCTGAAACAGCAGAAGAGCCTTGCAAAAAAGCTCCTGCTGGTCATGATTAGCACACAGTGAGCTTTGAAACTGTGACACAAGCATTGCTGTCACTCACAGAATCACAGAATCACAGAATCCCAAGGGTTGGAAGGGACCTAAAAAGATCATCTAGTCCAACCCCCCTGCAAGAGCAGGGTAACCTACAGTACATCACACAGGAACTTGTCCAGGCGGGCCTTGAATATCTCCAGTGTAGGAGACTCCACAACCCCCCTGGGCAACCTGTTCCAGTGCTCTGTCACTCTTACAGTAAAGAAGTTCTTCCTGATGTTAACGTGGAACTTCCTATGTTCCAGTTTACACCCATTGCCCCTTGTCCTATCACTGGATATCTCTGAAAAAAGCCTAGCTCCATCATCCTGACACCTACCCTTCACATATTTGTAAACATTGATGAGGTCACCCCTCAGTCTCCTCTTCTCCAAGCTAAAGAGACCCAGCTCCCTCAGCCTCTCCTCATAAGGGAGATGTTCCACTCCCTTAATCATCTTTGTGGCTCTGCGCTGGACTCCTTCAAGCAATTCCCTGTCCTTCTTGAACAGAGGGGCCCAGAACTGGACGCAATATTCCAGATGCGGCCTCACCAAGGCTGAGTAGAGGGGGAGGAGAACCTCTCTTGACCTACTAACCACTCCCTTTCTAATGCACCCTAAGATGCCATTTGCCTTCTTGGCCACAAGAGCACATTGCTGGCTCATGGTCATCCTCCTATCCACCAGGACCCCCAGGTCCCTTTCCCCTTCACTACAGCTAAACATTCCTGCTATAGTCTCCCTGTTGCTGCTCAGCAGAGAGCGGGCACAGAGATGGTGGAATCAGTTCGTCTTTCAGGCAGGAAAGTTAGGACTGACAGCAATGTGTGTTGCAGAGTTGTAAAGCTCGCTGTGCACTGAAGATGATCAGTGGGAACTTTCTGGACTGTCTCTTCTGCTGTTTCAGCAGAGTCCAAACGTATGGGCTATATTCTGCTACTGCTCACAAGGAGCAAAGCACAGGAGAAGTAGGATTCAATTGGACTTTCAGGTAGGAAAGTGAGAGGTGACAGCAATGTGTGTTTCAGAGTTGCAAAGCTCACTGTGTGCTGAAGATGCCCAGCAGGAGTTTCCCTGCTCGCCCTTCGGCTGTGGGATTAGAGTCCAAGCGCTCGTCCTCCCCTGTCACAACTCCTCTCGAAACGAGAGAGCGCACCAGAAACGATGGTTTCAAATGCACTTTTAGGAGATAAAGTGAGGAGTGACAGCAATGTTTGTGTCACAGTTTAAAGCTCACTGTGTGCAAAACATGATCAAGCAGGAGCTTTTTTGCAAGGCTCTTCTGCTGTTTTAGCCCAGTCTAAACATTCCTGCTCTACTCTCTCTGTTGCTGCTCAGCAGAGAGCGGGCACAGAGATGGTGGATTCAGCTGGTCATTCAGTACTTTTAGTATTGTGTCACTCATCACAATGTTGATTTATTTGCTCTCAGAGTTTTTGCTCTTGATATCAGAGTTTCAGCATGTCATACCTTACTTGCAGCCAGTATTTGCTGTTTTAGTGTTTATCACCTGGTGGGCCTTGGGCTAAGGTTCTTTTTTCACTGTACTTCATGGTAATGACTTGCAATACATTAGAATCATTGATAATGAAACTGGGCTGGCATTACACAGCAAGCGTTAAGGTAACCTTGTATTATACCTTAGTTACTGGACTGTTCTTATCTCAACCCGTGGGAATCACATTCTTTCAATTCTCCTCCCCATCTGTCTGGGAGCAAGGGGAGGAAAAAGTGGGGGAGTGAGCGTGCGGCTGCATGGTTCTGAGTTACAGCCTGGGCTTAAACCACAACAAGTTTATGAATGGTTGTAATTTGCATGATTTGGCCATATCAGAAAGTACAGGGTAAAACAGAAGCACCAGGGAAAGTGTGCCAGGAGCTGGGTATTAATTATTCTCCTGCTAAAGTTTGGTGTTAGGCTTCTTATATTTAATGATGCTGTGTCTGATAACGACAGGTCTTATAGGAATGAGTTAATTTGCCAAGTCCCTTCGTAGTGCTCGGTTTTCCTTATGCTCAATGGTTATATTTAAATAACAAGAGCTTGGATTTTCTCTTCTATTTTATGGAAAGTATTTTATAAAATGCAATGAAAAAAGTTGTAATTCATGCAAAGGCTAATTTGAGGTGAGGGGGGGAAAAATGAAAACCCTTTTTCTCTGGCTCTGGGAACTCCCAGATTCCTCCCCAGCATGTGCAGACAAGGAAGTGAAAACAAGCAGAAATGGAAGCTGCAAGTCTGTTGTCAGAGGCAGTGAAGCCACTTGAAGGCATGTTCCCCACCTGGTGTGGAGACCCCATCCCATTGTATGTCCCATCACTCCAGTCTTTTGCAACATCTTGCACTCCAGGATAGGAAAAGTGCAAGAGGTCAGGAAATGGTAAGAACAGAATTAGATTTTAATTTGCTTTCCCCATTTTTAAATAATCCCTGATGCTGATAATACAGGACTTATATTCCTCTGAAGAACAGAACTAATAAACTGCCTTTTTTTTTCAAGTAAAGCTTGTTCAGGTGGTTAAACCTTATTCCAGGTGCTATTCCAAGAAATGGCAGTATTTTAAACTCCAAAAATTTTAGTCTGCAGGACAAGAAAAGTCTTATTTGAAGCTTGCATAGAGCTGTTTTTTTCATTGTGTACAAACTTTCCCCACCCCCAAAATAACACTTAACCATTTTGAAGAAAACCTTGAGCCAGGTTTTACAACTGACCCCATGTGAAAATGCTGATGCAATTGCAGTCTTAAAAATGAGCTAATATTTAATGCAAAAATGACAATTTTGTGACACATGTAATGAGTGGATGAGGTTGTCAGACCGGTCTTGTGATGTGATGGATGCTGATCATGCTGGAACGTGATCAAGCAGGAGATTTTTTGCAAGGCTCTTCTGCAGTTTTAGCCCAGGCTAAACATTCCTGCTCTACTCTCTCTGTTGCTGCTCAGCAGAGAGTGGGCACAGAGATGTTGGAATCAATTGGTCTTTCAGGCAGGAAAAGAAGTGACAGCAATGTGTGTGGCAGAGTTGCAAAGCTCACTGTGTGCTGAAGATGATCAGTGGGAACTTTCTGGACTGTCTCTTCTGCTGTTTGAGCAGAGTCCAAACGTAAGTGCTATATTCTGCTACTGCTCACAAAGAGCAAGCACAGGAGATGTATTATTCAATTGGACTTTCGGGTAGGAAAGTGAGAGGTGACAGCTATATGTGTTTCAGAGTTGCGAATCTCGATGTGTGCTGAAGATGCCCAGCAGGATTTTCCATGCTGGCCCTTCGGCTGTGAAATTAGAATCCAAGCGCTCGTCCACCCCTGTCACAAGTCCTCTCGAAACGAGAGAGCGCACCAGAAACGTTGGATTCAAATGCACTTTTAGGAGATAAAGTGAGGAGTGACAGCGATGTTTGTGTCACAGTTTAAAGATCACTGTGTGCTAAACATGATTAGCAGGAGCTTTTTTGCAAGGCTCTTCTGCTGTTTTAGGCAGGTCTAAAAATTCCTGCTCTACTCTCTCTGTTGCTGCTCAGCAGAGAGTGGGCACAGAGATGGTGGATTCAGCTGGTCTTTCAGGCAAAAAGGGAGGAGTGACAGCAATGTGTGTTGCAGAGTTGCAAAGCTCGCTGTGCGCTGAAGATGATCAGTGGGAACTTTCTGGACTGTCTCTTCTGCTCTTTTAGCATTGGCTAAAGGTTCCTGCTCTACTCTCTCTGCTTCTGCCCAGCAGAGAAAGGGCACAGAGATTTTGGATTCAATTGGACTTTGAGGTAGGAAAGTGCGGAGCGAGAGCAATATATGTGTCACAGTTGCAAAGCTGACTGCGTGCTGAAGATGCCCTGCCGGAGCTTTCACTCCGGGCTCTTCGGCTGTGGGAGCAGAGGCCAAGAGATCGTGTTCACCTGTCACTGCTGCTGTTCAAACGAGAGAGGGCGGGAGAGACCATGGATTCAAACGGATTATTAGGAGATGAAGTGAGGAGTGACAGCAATGTGTGTTTCAGAGTTGCAAAGCTCACTGTGCGCTGAAGATGATCTGCAAGGACTTTCCCTCCCTGCCCTTCGGAACTGGGAGCGGATTCCAAGCGCTCGTGCTCACCTTCCTCTGCTGCTCTTGAAACGAGAGTGGAGACCAGAAACGCTGGATTCAAATGCACTTTTAGGAGCTACAATGAGGAGTGACAACAGTGTGTGTGTCAAAGTTGTAAAGCTCAGTGTGTTGAAGAAGCACAAGAGCAGCCTTCAGGCCTGTCTCTTCCACTGCCTTACAGATTGCAGACATTCCTGCTCACTCTGCTGCTCAGCAGAGTGCTGGCAACGGAGTTCTTGGATTGAAATGGTCATTTAGGAGAAAGAGTGAAGAGTGACAGCAATGTTTGTGTCACAGTTTAAAGCTCACTGTGTGCTAAACATGATCAGGAGGAGCTTTTTTGCAAGGCTCTTCTGCTGTTTTAGCCCAGTCTAAACATTCCTTCTCTCTGTTGCTGCTCAGCAGAGAGGGGGCACAGAGATGTTGGAATCAATTGGTCTTTCAGGCAGGAAAAGGAGGAGTGACAGCAATGTGTGTTGCAGAATTGCAAAGCTCACTGTGTGCTGAAGGTGCCCAGCAGGAGTTTCCCTGCTGGCCCTTCGTCTGTGGGATTAGAGTCCAAGCGCTGCTCCTCCCCTGTCACAACTCCTCTCGAAACGAGAGAGCGCACCAGAAACGTTGGCTTCAAATGCACTTTTAGGAGATAAAGTGAGGAGTGACAGCAATGTTTGTGTCACAGTTTAAAGATCACTGTGTGCTAAACATGATTAGCAGGAGCTTTTTTTGCAAGGCTCTTCTGCTGTTTTAGCCCAGGCTAAACATTCCTGCTCTACTCTCTCTGTTGCTGCTCAGTAGAGAGCGGGCACAGAGATGGTGGATTCAGTTGGTCTTTCTTTCAGGCAGGAAAGGGAGGAGTGACAGCAATGTGTGTTGCAGAGTTGCAAAGCTCGCTGTGCGCTGAAGATGATCAGTGGGTACTTTCTGGACTGTCTCTTCTGCTGTTTTAGCAGATTCCAAACGTAAGTGCTATATTCTGCTACTGCTCACAAGGAGCAAGCACAGGAGATGTAGGATTCAATTGGACTTTCAGGTAGGAAAGTGAGAGGTGACAGCAATGTGTGTTTCAGAGTTGCAAAGCTCACTGTGTGCTGAAGATGCCCAGCAGGATTTTCCATGCTGGCCCTTCGGCTGTGGGATTAGAGTCCAAGCGCTCGTCCACCCCTGTCACAACTCCTCTCGAAACGAGAGAGCGCACCAGAAACGTTGGATTCAAATGCACTTTTAGGAGATAAAGTGAGGAGTGACAGCAATGTTTGTGTCACAGTTTAAAGCTCACTGTGTGCTAAACATGATCAGGAGGAGCTTTTTTTGCAATGCTCTTCTGCTGTTTTAGCCCAGTCTAAACATTCCTGCTCTACTCTCTCTGTTGCTGCTCAGCAGAGAGTGGGCACAGAGATGTTGGAATCAATTGGTCTTCCAGGCAGGAAAAGGAGGAGTTACAGCAATGTGTTTTGCAGAGTTGCAAAGCTCACTGTGTGCTGAAGATGCCCTGCAGGAGTTTCCCTGCTGGCCCTTCGTCTGCGGGATTAGAGTCCAAGCGCTCCTCCTCCCCTGTCACAACTCCTCTCGAAACGAGAGAGAGCACCAGAAACTTTGGATTCAAATGCACTTTTAGGAGATAAAGTGAGGAGTGACAGCAATGTTTGTGTCACAGTTTCAAAGCTCACTGTGTGCTAAACATGATTAGCAGGAGCTTTTTTGCAAGGCTCTTCTGCTGTTTTAGCCCAGGCTAAACATTCCTGCTCTACTCTCTCTGTTGCTGCTCAGCAGAGAGTGGGCACAGAGATGTTGGAATCAATTGGTCTTTCAGGCAAAAAGGGAGGAGTGACAGCAATGTGTGTTGCAGAGTTGCAAAGCTCGCTGTGCGCTGAAGATGATCAGTGGGAACTTTCTGGACTGTCTCTTCTGCTCTTTTAGCATTGGCTAAAGGTTCCTGCTCTACTCTCTCTGCTTCTGCCCAGCAGAGAAAGGGCGCAGAGATTTTGGATTCAATTGGACTTTGAGGTAGGAAAGTGCGGAGCGAGAGCAATATATGTGTCACAGTTGCAAAGCTGACTGCGTGCTGAAGATGCCCTGCCGGAGCTTTCACTCCGGGCTCTTCGGCTGTGGGAGCAGAGGCCAAGAGATCGTGTTCACCTGTCACTGCTGCTGTTCAAACGAGAGAGGGCGGGAGAGACCATGGATTCAAACGGATTATTAGGAGATGAAGTGAGGAGTGACAGCAATGTGTGTTTCAGAGTTGCAAAGCTCACTGTGCGCTGAAGATGATCTGCAAGGACTTTCCCTCCCTGCCCTTCGGAACTGGGAGCGGATTCCAAGCGCTCGTGCTCACCTTCCTCTGCTGCTCTTGAAACGAGAGTGGAGACCAGAAACGCTGGATTCAAATGCACTTTTAGGAGCTACAATGAGGAGTGACAACAGTGTGTGTGTCAAAGTTGTAAAGCTCAGTGTGTTGAAGAAGCACAAGAGCAGCCTTCAGGCCTGTCTCTTCCACTGCCTTACAGATTGCAGACATTCCTGCTCACTCTGCTGCTCAGCAGAGTGCTGGCAACGGAGTTCTTGGATTGAAATGGTCATTTAGGAGAAAGAGTGAAGAGTGACAGCAATGTTTGTGTCACAGTTTAAAGCTCACTGTGTGCTAAACATGATCAGGAGGAGCTTTTTTGCAAGGCTCTTCTGCTGTTTTAGCCCAGTCTAAACATTCCTTCTCTCTGTTGCTGCTCAGCAGAGAGTGGGCACAGAGATGTTGGAATCAATTGGTCTTCCAGGCAGGAAAAGGAGTTACAGCAATGTGTGTTGCAGAATTGCAAAGCTCACTGTGTGCTGAAGATGCCCTGCAGGAGTTTCCCTGCTGGCCCTTCGTCTGTGGGATTAGAGTCCAAGCGCTGCTCCTCCCTTTCACAACTCCTCTCGAAACGAGAGAGCGCACCAGAAACTTTGGATTCAAATGCACTTTTAGGAGATAAAGTGAGGAGTGACAGCAATGTTTGTGTCACAGTTTAAAGCTCACTGTGTGCAAAACATGATCAAGCAGGAGATTTTTTGCAAGGCTCTTCTGCTGTTTTAGCCCAGGCTAAACATTCCTGCTCTACTCTCTCTGTTGCTGCTCAGCAGAGAGCGGGCACAGAGGTGTTGGAATCAATTGGTCTTTCAGGCAGGAAAAGAAGAGACAGCAATGTGTGTTGCAGAGTTGCAAAGCTCACTGTGTGCTGAAGATGATCAGTGGGAACTTTCTGGACTGTCTCTTCTGCTGTTTCAGCAGAGTCCAAACGTAAGTGCTATATTCTGCTACTGCTCACAAAGAGCAAGCACAGGAGATGTATTATTCAATTGGACTTTCAGGTAGGAAAGTGAGAGGTGACAGCAATATGTGTTTCAGAGTTGTGAATCTCAATGTGTGCTGAAGATGCCCAGCAGTAGTTTCCATGCTGGCCCTTCGGCTGTGAAATTAGAATCCAAGCGCTCGTCCTCCCCTGTCACAACTGCTCTCGAAGCGAGAGAGCGCACCAGAAACGTTGGCTTGAAATGCACTTTTAGGAGATAAAGTGAGGAGTGACAGCAATGTGTGTTTCAGAGTTGCAAAGCTCACTGTGCGCTGAAGATGATCTGCAAGGACTTTCCCTCCCTGCCCTTCGGAACTGGGAGCGGATTCCAAGCGCTCGTGCTCACCTGCCTCTGGTGCACTGGAAACGAGAGTGGAGACCAGAAACGCTGGATTCAAATGCACTTTTAGGAGCTACAATGAGGAGTGACAACAGTGTGTGTGTCAAAGTTGTAAAGCTCAGTGTGTTGAAGAAGCACAAGAGCAGCCTTCAGGCCTGTCTCTTCCACTGCCTTACAGATTGCAGACATCCCTGCTCACTCTGCTGCTCAGCAGAGTGCTGGCAACGGAGTTCTGGGATTGAAATGGTCTTTTAGGAGAAAGAGTGAAGAGTGACACCAATGTTTGTGTCACAGTTTAAAGCTCACTGTGTGCTAAACATGATCAGGAGGAGCTTTTTTGCAAGGCTCTTCTGCTGTTTTAGCCCAGTCTAAACATTCCTGCTCTACTCTCTCTGTTGCTGCTCAGCAGAGAGTGGGCACAGAGATGTTGGAATCAATTGGTCTTTCAGGCAAGAAAAGGAGGAGTGACAGCAATGTGTGTTTCAGAATTGTAAAGCTCACTGTGCGCTGAAGATGCCCTGCAGGAGTTTCCCTGCTGGCCCTTCGCCTGTGGGATTAGAGTCCAAGCGCTGCTCCTCCCCTGTCAACACTCCTCTCGAAACGAGAGAGCGCACCAGAAACTTTGGATTCAAATGCACTTTTAGGAGATAAAGTGAGGAGTGACAGCAATGTTTGTGTCACAGTTTAAAGCTCACTGTGTGCAAAACATGATCAAGCAGGAGATTTTTTTCAAGGCTCTTCTGCTGTTTTAGGCAGGTCTAAAAATTCCTGCTCTACTCTCTCTGTTGCTGCTCAGCAGAGAGCGGGCACAGAGATGGTGGATTCAACTGGTCTTTCAGGCAAAAAGGGAGGAGTGACAGCAATGTGTGTTTCAGAGTTGCAAAGCTCACTGTGCGCTGAAGATGATCTGCAAGGACTTTCCCTCCCTGCCCTTCGGAACTGGGAGCGGATTCCAAGCGCTCGTGCTCACCTGCCTCTGCTGCACTGGAAACGAGAGTGGAGACCAGAAACGCTGGATTCAAATGCACTTTTAGGAGCTACAATGAGGAGTGACAACAGTGTGTGTGTCAAAGTTGTAAAGCTCAGTGTGTTGAAGAAGCACAAGAGCAGCCTTCAGGCCTGTCTCTTCCACTGCCTTACAGATTGCAGACATCCCTGCTCACTCTGCTGCTCAGCAGAGTGCTGGCAACGGAGTTCTGGGATTGAAATGGTCTTTTAGGAGAAAGAGTTAAGAGTGACACCAATGTTTGTGTCACAGTTTAAAGCTCACTGTGTGCTAAACATGATCAGGAGGAGCTTTTTTGCAAGGCTCTTCTGCTGTTTTAGCCCAGTCTAAACATTCCTGCTCTACTCTCACTGTTGCTGCTCAGCAGAGAGTGGGCACAGAGATGTTGGAATCAATTGGTCTTTCAGGCAAGAAAAGGAGGAGTGACAGCAATGTGTGTTTCAGAATTGTAAAGCTCACTGTGCGCTGAGGATGCCCTGCAGGAGTTTCCCTGCTGGCCCTTCGTCTGTGGGATTAGAGTCCAAGCGCTGCTCCTCCCCTGTCACAACTCCTCTCGAAACGAGAGAGCGCACCAGAAACTTTGGATTCAAATGCACTTTTAGGAGATAAAGTGAGGAGTGACAGCAATGCTTGTGTCACAGTTTAAAGCTCACTGTGTGCAAAACATGATCAAGCAGGAGATTTTTTGCAAGGCTCTTCTGCTGTTTTAGCCCAGGCTAAACATTCCTGCTCTACTCTCTCTGTTGCTGCTCAGCAGAGAGCGGGCACAGAGGTGTTGGAATCAATTGGTCTTTCAGGCAGGAAAAGAAGAGACAGCAATGTGTGTTGCAGAGTTGCAAAGCTCACTGTGTGCTGAAGATGATCAGTGGGAACTTTCTGGACTGTCTCTTCTGCTGTTTCAGCAGAGTCCAAACGTAAGTGCTATATTCTGCTACTGCTCACAAAGAGCAAGCACAGGAGATGTATTATTCAATTGGACTTTCAGGTAGGAAAGTGAGAGGTGACAGCAATATGTGTTTCAGAGTTGTGAATCTCAATGTGTGCTGAAGATGCCCAGCAGTAGTTTCCATGCTGGCCCTTCGGCTGTGAAATTAGAATCCAAGCGCTCGTCCTCCCCTGTCACAACTGCTCTCGAAGCGAGAGAGCGCACCAGAAACGTTGGCTTGAAATGCACTTTTAGGAGATAAAGTGAGGAGTGACAGCAATGTGTGTTTCAGAGTTGCAAAGCTCACTGTGCGCTGAAGATGATCTGCAAGGACTTTCCCTCCCTGCCCTTCGGAACTGGGAGCGGATTCCAAGCGCTCGTGCTCACCTGCCTCTGGTGCACTGGAAACGAGAGTGGAGACCAGAAACGCTGGATTCAAATGCACTTTTAGGAGCTACAATGAGGAGTGACAACAGTGTGTGTGTCAAAGTTGTAAAGCTCAGTGTGTTGAAGAAGCACAAGAGCAGCCTTCAGGCCTGTCTCTTCCACTGCCTTACAGATTGCAGACATCCCTGCTCACTCTGCTGCTCAGCAGAGTGCTGGCAACGGAGTTCTGGGATTGAAATGGTCTTTTAGGAGAAAGAGTGAAGAGTGACACCAATGTTTGTGTCACAGTTTAAAGCTCACTGTGTGCTAAACATGATCAGGAGGAGCTTTTTTGCAAGGCTCTTCTGCTGTTTTAGCCCAGTCTAAACATTCCTGCTCTACTCTCTCTGTTGCTGCTCAGCAGAGAGTGGGCACAGAGATGTTGGAATCAATTGGTCTTTCAGGCAAGAAAAGGAGGAGTGACAGCAATGTGTGTTTCAGAATTGTAAAGCTCACTGTGCGCTGAAGATGCCCTGCAGGAGTTTCCCTGCTGGCCCTTCGCCTGTGGGATTAGAGTCCAAGCGCTGCTCCTCCCCTGTCACAACTCCTCTCGAAACGAGAGAGCGCACCAGAAACTTTGGATTCAAATGCACTTTTAGGAGATAAAGTGAGGAGTGACAGCAATGTTTGTGTCACAGTTTAAAGCTCACTGTGTGCAAAACATGATCAAGCAGGAGATTTTTTTCAAGGCTCTTCTGCTGTTTTAGGCAGGTCTAAAAATTCCTGCTCTACTCTCTCTGTTGCTGCTCAGCAGAGAGCGGGCACAGAGATGGTGGATTCAACTGGTCTTTCAGGCAAAAAGGGAGGAGTGACAGCAATGTGTGTTTCAGAGTTGCAAAGCTCACTGTGCGCTGAAGATGATCTGCAAGGACTTTCCCTCCCTGCCCTTCGGAACTGGGAGCGGATTCCAAGCGCTCGTGCTCACCTGCCTCTGGTGCACTGGAAACGAGAGTGGAGACCAGAAACGCTGGATTCAAATGCACTTTTAGGAGCTACAATGAGGAGTGACAACAGTGTGTGTGTCAAAGTTGTAAAGCTCAGTGTGTTGAAGAAGCACAAGAGCAGCCTTCAGGCCTGTCTCTTCCACTGCCTTACAGATTGCAGACATCCCTGCTCACTCTGCTGCTCAGCAGAGTGCTGGCAACGGAGTTCTGGGATTGAAATGGTCTTTTAGGAGAAAGAGTGAAGAGTGACACCAATGTTTGTGTCACAGTTTAAAGCTCACTGTGTGCTAAACATGATCAGGAGGAGCTTTTTTGCAAGGCTCTTCTGCTGTTTTAGCCCAGTCTAAACATTCCTGCTCTACTCTCTCTGTTGCTGCTCAGCAGAGAGTGGGCACAGAGATGTTGGAATCAATTGGTCTTTCAGGCAAGAAAAGGAGGAGTGACAGCAATGTGTGTTTCAGAATTGTAAAGCTCACTGTGCGCTGAAGATGCCCTGCAGGAGTTTCCCTGCTGGCCCTTCGTCTGTGGGATTAGAGTCCAAGCGCTGCTCCTCCCCTGTCACAACTCCTCTCCAAACGAGAGAGCGCACCAGAAACTTTGGATTCAAATGCACTTTTAGGAGATAAAGTGAGGAGTGACAGCAATGTTTGTGTCACAGTTTAAAGCTCACTGTGTGCAAAACATGATCAAGCAGGAGATTTTTTGCAAGGCTCTTCTGCTGTTTTAGCCCAGGCTAAACATTCCTGCTCTACTCTCTCTGTTGCTGCTCAGCAGAGAGCGGGCACAGAGGTGTTGGAATCAATTGGTCTTTCAGGCAGGAAAAGAAGAGACAGCAATGTGTGTTGCAGAGTTGCAAAGCTCACTGTGCGCTGAAGATGATCAGTGGGAACTTTCTGGACTGTCTCTTCTGCTGTTTCAGCAGAGTCCAAACGTAAGTGCTATATTCTGCTACTGCTCACAAAGAGCAAGCACAGGAGATGTATTATTCAATTGGACTTTCAGGTAGGAAAGTGAGAGGTGACAGCAATATGTGTTTCAGAGTTGTGAATCTCAATGTGTGCTGAAGATGCCCAGCAGTAGTTTCCATGCTGGCCCTTCGGCTGTGAAATTAGAATCCAAGCGCTCGTCCTCCCCTGTCACAACTGCTCTCGAAGCGAGAGAGCGCACCAGAAACGTTGGCTTGAAATGCACTTTTAGGAGATAAAGTGAGGAGTGACAGCAATGTGTGTTTCAGAGTTGCAAAGCTCACTGTGCGCTGAAGATGATCTGCAAGGACTTTCCCTCCCTGCCCTTCGGAACTGGGAGCGGATTCCAAGCGCTCGTGCTCACCTGCCTCTGGTGCACTGGAAACGAGAGTGGAGACCAGAAACGCTGGATTCAAATGCACTTTTAGGAGCTACAATGAGGAGTGACAACAGTGTGTGTGTCAAAGTTGTAAAGCTCAGCGTGTTGAAGAAGCACAAGAGCAGCCTTCAGGCCTGTCTCTTCCACTGCCTTACAGATTGCAGACATCCCTGCTCACTCTGCTGCTCAGCAGAGTGCTGGCAACGGAGTTCTGGGATTGAAATGGTCTTTTAGGAGAAAGAGTGAAGAGTGACACCAATGTTTGTGTCACAGTTTAAAGCTCACTGTGTGCTAAACATGATCAGGAGGAGCTTTTTTGCAAGGCTCTTCTGCTGTTTTAGCCCAGTCTAAACATTCCTGCTCTACTCTCTCTGTTGCTGCTCAGCAGAGAGTGGGCACAGAGATGTTGGAATCAATTGGTCTTTCAGGCAAGAAAAGGAGGAGTGACAGCAATGTGTGTTTCAGAATTGTAAAGCTCACTGTGCGCTGAAGATGCCCTGCAGGAGTTTCCCTGCTGGCCCTTCGCCTGTGGGATTAGAGTCCAAGCGCTGCTCCTCCCCTGTCACAACTCCTCTCGAAACGAGAGAGCGCACCAGAAACTTTGGATTCAAATGCACTTTTAGGAGATAAAGTGAGGAGTGACAGCAATGTTTGTGTCACAGTTTAAAGCTCACTGTGTGCAAAACATGATCAAGCAGGAGATTTTTTTCAAGGCTCTTCTGCTGTTTTAGGCAGGTCTAAAAATTCCTGCTCTACTCTCTCTGTTGCTGCTCAGCAGAGAGCGGGCACAGAGATGGTGGATTCAACTGGTCTTTCAGGCAAAAAGGGAGGAGTGACAGCAATGTGTGTTTCAGAGTTGCAAAGCTCACTGTGCGCTGAAGATGATCTGCAAGGACTTTCCCTCCCTGCCCTTCGGAACTGGGAGCGGATTCCAAGCGCTCGTGCTCACCTGCCTCTGGTGCACTGGAAACGAGAGTGGAGACCAGAAACGCTGGATTCAAATGCACTTTTAGGAGCTACAATGAGGAGTGACAACAGTGTGTGTGTCAAAGTTTTAAAGCTCAGTGTGTTGAAGAAGCACAAGAGCAGCCTTCAGGCCTGTCTCTTCCACTGCCTTACAGATTGCAGACATCCCTGCTCACTCTGCTGCTCAGCAGAGTGCTGGCAACGGAGTTCTGGGATTGAAATGGTCTTTTAGGAGAAAGAGTGAAGAGTGACAGCAATGTTTGTGTCACAGTTTAAAGCTCACTGTGTGCTAAACATGATCAGGAGGAGCTTTTTTGCAAGGCTCTTCTGCTGTTTTAGCCCAGTCTAAACATTCCTGCTCTACTCTCTCTGTTGCTGCTCAGCAGAGAGTGGGCACAGAGATGTTGGAATCAATTGGTCTTTCAGGCAAGAAAAGGAGGAGTGACAGCAATGTGTGTTTCAGAATTGTAAAGCTCACTGTGCGCTGAAGATGCCCTGCAGGAGTTTCCCTGCTGGCCCTTCGTCTGTGGGATTAGAGTCCAAGCGCTGCTCCTCCCCTGTCACAACTCCTCTCCAAACGAGAGAGCGCACCAGAAACTTTGGATTCAAATGCACTTTTAGGAGATAAAGTGAGGAGTGACAGCAATGTTTGTGTCACAGTTTAAAGCTCACTGTGTGCAAAACATGATCAAGCAGGAGATTTTTTGCAAGGCTCTTCTGCTGTTTTAGCCCAGGCTAAACATTGCTGCTCTACTCTCTCTGTTGCTGCTCAGCAGAGAGCGGGCACAGAGGTGTTGGAATCAATTGGTCTTTCAGGCAGGAAAAGAAGAGACAGCAATGTGTGTTGCAGAGTTGCAAAGCTCACTGTGTGCTGAAGATGATCAGTGGGAACTTTCTGGACTGTCTCTTCTGCTGTTTCAGCAGAGTCCAAACGTAAGTGCTATATTCTGCTACTGCTCACAAAGAGCAAGCACAGGAGATGTATTATTCAATTGGACTTTCAGGTAGGAAAGTGAGAGGTGACAGCAATATGTGTTTCAGAGTTGTGAATCTCAATGTGTGCTGAAGATGCCCAGCAGTAGTTTCCATGCTGGCCCTTCGGCTGTGAAATTAGAATCCAAGCGCTCGTCCTCCCCTGTCACAACTGCTCTCGAAGCGAGAGAGCGCACCAGAAACGTTGGCTTGAAATGCACTTTTAGGAGATAAAGTGAGGAGTGACAGCAATGTGTGTTTCAGAGTTGCAAAGCTCACTGTGCGCTGAAGATGATCTGCAAGGACTTTCCCTCCCTGCCCTTCGGAACTGGGAGCGGATTCCAAGCGCTCGTGCTCACCTGCCTCTGGTGCACTGGAAACGAGAGTGGAGACCAGAAACGCTGGATTCAAATGCACTTTTAGGAGCTACAATGAGGAGTGACAACAGTGTGTGTGTCAAAGTTGTAAAGCTCAGTGGGTTGAAGAAGCACAAGAGCAGCCTTCAGGCCTGTCTCTTCCACTGCCTTACAGATTGCAGACATCCCTGCTCACTCTGCTGCTCAGCAGAGTGCTGGCAACGGAGTTCTGGGATTGAAATGGTCTTTTAGGAGAAAGAGTGAAGAGTGACACCAATGTTTGTGTCACAGTTTAAAGCTCACTGTGTGCTAAACATGATCAGGAGGAGCTTTTTTGCAAGGCTCTTCTGCTGTTTTAGCCCAGTCTAAACATTCCTGCTCTACTCTCTCTGTTGCTGCTCAGCAGAGAGTGGGCACAGAGATGTTGGAATCAATTGGTCTTTCAGGCAAGAAAAGGAGGAGTGACAGCAATGTGTGTTTCAGAATTGTAAAGCTCACTGTGCGCTGAAGATGCCCTGCAGGAGTTTCCCTGCTGGCCCTTCGCCTGTGGGATTAGAGTCCAAGCGCTGCTCCTCCCCTGTCACAACTCCTCTCGAAACGAGAGAGCGCACCAGAAACTTTGGATTCAAATGCACTTTTAGGAGATAAAGTGAGGAGTGACAGCAATGTTTGTGTCACAGTTTAAAGCTCACTGTGTGCAAAACATGATCAAGCAGGAGATTTTTTTCAAGGCTCTTCTGCTGTTTTAGGCAGGTCTAAAAATTCCTGCTCTACTCTCTCTGTTGCTGCTCAGCAGAGAGCGGGCACAGAGATGGTGGATTCAACTGGTCTTTCAGGCAAAAAGGGAGGAGTGACAGCAATGTGTGTTTCAGAGTTGCAAAGCTCACTGTGCGCTGAAGATGATCTGCAAGGACTTTCCCTCCCTGCCCTTCGGAACTGGGAGCGGATTCCAAGCGCTCGTGCTCACCTGCCTCTGGTGCACTGGAAACGAGAGTGGAGACCAGAAACGCTGGATTCAAATGCACTTTTAGGAGCTACAATGAGGAGTGACAACAGTGTGTGTGTCAAAGTTTTAAAGCTCAGTGTGTTGAAGAAGCACAAGAGCAGCCTTCAGGCCTGTCTCTTCCACTGCCTTACAGATTGCAGACATCCCTGCTCACTCTGCTGCTCAGCAGAGTGCTGGCAACGGAGTTCTGGGATTGAAATGGTCTTTTAGGAGAAAGAGTGAAGAGTGACACCAATGTTTGTGTCACAGTTTAAAGCTCACTGTGTGCTAAACATGATCAGGAGGAGCTTTTTTGCAAGGCTCTTCTGCTGTTTTAGCCCAGTCTAAACATTCCTGCTCTACTCTCTCTGTTGCTGCTCAGCAGAGAGTGGGCACAGAGATGTTGGAATCAATTGGTCTTTCAGGCAAGAAAAGGAGGAGTGACAGCAATGTGTGTTTCAGAATTGTAAAGCTCACTGTGCGCTGAAGATGCCCTGCAGGAGTTTCCCTGCTGGCCCTTCGCCTGTGGGATTAGAGTCCAAGTGCTGCTCCTCCCCTGTCACAACTCCTCTCCAAACGAGAGAGCGCACCAGAAACTTTGGATTCAAATGCACTTTTAGGAGATAAAGTGAGGAGTGACAGCAATGTTTGTGTCACAGTTTAAAGCTCACTGTGTGCAAAACATGATCAAGCAGGAGATTTTTTTCAAGGCTCTTCTGCTGTTTTAGGCAGGTCTAAAAATTCCTGCTCTACTCTCTCTGTTGCTGCTCAGCAGAGAGCGGGCACAGAGATGGTGGATTCAGCTGGTCTTTCAGGCAAAAAGGGAGGAGTGACAGCAATGTGTGTTGCAGAGTTGCAAAGCTCGCTGTGCGCTGAAGATGATCAGTGGGAACTTTCTGGACTGTCTCTTCTGCTCTTTTAGCATTGGCTAAAGGTTCCTGCTCTACTCTGCTTCTGCCCAGCAGAGAAAGGGCACAGAGATTTTGGATTCAATTGGACTTTGAGGTAGGAAAGTGCGGAGCGAGAGCAATATATGTGTCACAGTTGCAAAGCTGACTGCGTGCTGAAGATGCCCTGCCGGAGCTTTCACTCCGGGCTCTTCGGCTGTGGGAGCAGAGGCCAAGAGATCGTGTTCACCTGTCACTGCTGCTGTTCAAACGAGAGAGGGCGGGAGAGACCATGGATTCAAACGGATTATTAGGAGATGAAGTGAGGAGTGACAGCAATGTGTGTTTCAGAGTTGCAAAGCTCACTGTGCGCTGAAGATGATCTGCAAGGACTTTCCCTCCCTGCCCTTCGGAACTGGGAGCGGATTCCAAGCGCTCGTGCTCACCTTCCTCTGCTGCTCTTGAAACGAGAGTGGAGACCAGAAACGCTGGATTCAAATGCACTTTTAGGAGCTACAATGAGGAGTGACAACAGTGTGTGTGTCACAGTTGTAAAGCTCAGTGTGTTGAAGAAGCACAAGAGCAGCCTTCAGGCCTGTCTCTTCCACTGCCTTACAGATTGCAGACATTCCTGCTCACTCTGCTGCTCAGCAGAGTGCTGGCAACGGAGTTCTTGGATTGAAATGGTCTTTTAGGAGAAAGAGTGAAGAGTGACAGCAATGTTTGTGTCACAGTTTAAAGCTCACTGTGTGCTAAACATGATCAGGAGGAGCTTTTTTGCAAGGCTCTTCTGCTGTTTTAGCCCAATCTAAACATTCCTTCTCTCTGTTGCTGCTCAGCAGAGAGTGGGCACAGAGATGTTGGAATCAATTGGTCTTCCAGGCAGGAAAAGGAGTTACAGCAATGTGTGTTGCAGAATTGCAAAGCTCACTGTGCGCTGAAGATGCCCTGCAGGAGTTTCCCTGCTGGCCCTTCGTCTGTGGGATTAGAGTCCAAGCGCTGCTCCTCCCCTGTCACAACTCCTCTCGAAACGTGAGAGCGCACCAGAAACTTTGGATTCAAATGCACTTTTAGGAGATAAAGTGAGGAGTGACAGCAATGTTTGTGTCACAGTTTAAAGCTCACTGTGTGCAAAACATGATCAAGCAGGAGATTTTTTGCAAGGCTCTTCTGCTGTTTTAGCCCAGGCTAAACATTCCTGCTCTACTCTCTCTGTTGCTGCTCAGCAGAGAGCGGGCACAGAGATGGTGGATTCAGCTGGTCTTTCAGGCAGGAAAAGAAGAGACAGCAATGTGTGTTGCAGAGTTGCAAAGCTCACTGTGTGCTGAAGATGATCAGTGGGAACTTTCTGGACTGTCTCTTCTGCTGTTTCAGCAGAGTCCAAACGTAAGTGCTATATTCTGCTACTGCTCACAAAGAGCAAGCACAGGAGATGTATTATTCAATTGGACTTTCAGGTAGGAAAGTGAGAGGTGACAGCAATATGTGTTTCAGAGTTGTGAATCTCAATGTGTGCTGAAGATGCCCAGCAGTAGTTTCCATGCTGGCCCTTCGGCTGTGAAATTAGAATCCAAGCGCTCGTCCTCCCCTGTCACAACTGCTCTCGAAGCGAGAGAGCGCACCAGAAACGTTGGCTTGAAATGCACTTTTAGGAGATAAAGTGAGGAGTGACAGCAATGTGTGTTTCAGAGTTGCAAAGCTCACTGTGCGCTGAAGATGATCTGCAAGGACTTTCCCTCCCTGCCCTTCGGAACTGGGAGCGGATTCCAAGCGCTCGTGCTCACCTGCCTCTGGTGCACTGGAAACGAGAGTGGAGACCAGAAACGCTGGATTCAAATGCACTTTTAGGAGCTACAATGAGGAGTGACAACAGTGTGTGTGTCAAAGTTGTAAAGCTCAGCGTGTTGAAGAAGCACAAGAGCAGCCTTCAGGCCTGTCTCTTCCACTGCCTTACAGATTGCAGACATCCCTGCTCACTCTGCTGCTCAGCAGAGTGCTGGCAACGGAGTTCTGGGATTGAAATGGTCTTTTAGGAGAAAGAGTGAAGAGTGACACCAATGTTTGTGTCACAGTTTAAAGCTCACTGTGTGCTAAACATGATCAGGAGGAGCTTTTTTGCAAGGCTCTTCTGCTGTTTTAGCCCAGTCTAAACATTCCTGCTCTACTCTCTCTGTTGCTGCTCAGCAGAGAGTGGGCACAGAGATGTTGGAATCAATTGGTCTTTCAGGCAAGAAAAGGAGGAGTGACAGCAATGTGTGTTTCAGAATTGTAAAGCTCACTGTGTGCTGAAGATGCCCTGCAGGAGTTTCCCTGCTGGCCCTTCATCTGTGGGATTAGAGTCCAAGCGCTGCTCCTCCCCTGTCACAACTCCTCTCAAAACGAGAGAGCGCACCAGAAACTTTGGATTCAAATGCACTTTTAGGAGATAAAGTGAGGAGTGACAGCAATGTTTGTGTCACAGTTTAAAGCTCACTGTGTGCAAAACATGATCAAGCAGGAGATTTTTTTCAAGGCTCTTCTGCTGTTTTAGGCAGGTCTAAAAATTCCTGCTCTACTCTCTCTGTTGCTGCTCAGCAGAGAGCGGGCACAGAGATGGTGGATTCAGCTGGTCTTTCAGGCAAAAAGGGAGGAGTGACAGCAATGTGTGTTGCAGAGTTGCAAAGCTCGCTGTGCGCTGAAGATGATCAGTGGGAACTTTCTGGACTGTCTCTTCTGCTCTTTTAGCATTGGCTAAAGGTTCCTGCTCTACTCTCTCTGCTTCTGCCCAGCAGAGAAAGGGCACAGAGATTTTGGATTCAATTGGACTTTGAGGTAGGAAAGTGCGGAGCGAGAGCAATATATGTGTCACAGTTGCAAAGCTGACTGCGTGCTGAAGATGCCCTGCCGGAGCTTTCACTCCGGGCTCTTCGGCTGTGGGAGCAGAGGCCAAGAGTGTGTTCACCTGTCACTGCTGCTGTTCAAACGAGAGAGGGCGGGAGAGACCATGGATTCAAACGGATTATTAGGAGATGAAGTGAGGAGTGACAGCAATGTGTGTTTCAGAGTTGCAAAGCTCACTGTGCGCTGAAGATGATCTGCAAGGACTTTCCCTCCCTGCCCTTCGGAACTGGGAGCGGATTCCAAGCGCTCGTGCTCACCTTCCTCTGCTGCTCTTGAAACGAGAGTGGAGACCAGAAACGCTGGATTCAAATGCACTTTTAGGAGCTACAATGAGGAGTGACAACAGTGTGTGTGTCACAGTTGTAAAGCTCAGTGTGTTGAAGAAGCACAAGAGCAGCCTTCAGGCCTGTCTCTTCCACTGCCTTACAGATTGCAGACATTCCTGCTCACTCTGCTGCTCAGCAGAGTGCTGGCAACGGAGTTCTGGGATTGAAATGGTCTTTTAGGAGAAAGAGTGAAGAGTGACAGCAATGTTTGTGTCACAGTTTAAAGCTCACTGTGTGCTAAACATGATCAGGAGGAGCTTTTTTGCAAGGCTCTTCTGCTGTTTTAGCCCAATCTAAACATTCCTTCTCTCTGTTGCTGCTCAGCAGAGAGTGGGCACAGAGATGTTGGAATCAATTGGTCTTCCAGGCAGGAAAAGGAGTTACAGCAATGTGTGTTTCAGAGTTGCAAAGCTCACTGTGCGCTGAAGATGATCTGCAAGGACTTTCCCTCCCTGCCCTTCGGAACTGGGAGCGGATTCCAAGCGCTCGTGCTCACCTGCCTCTGGTGCACTGGAAACGAGAGTGGAGACCAGAAACGCTGGATTCAAATGCACTTTTAGGAGCTACAATGAGGAGTGACAACAGTGTGTGTGTCAAAGTTTTAAAGCTCAGTGTGTTGAAGAAGCACAAGAGCAGCCTTCAGGCCTGTCTCTTCCACTGCCTTACAGATTGCAGACATCCCTGCTCACTCTGCTGCTCAGCAGAGTGCTGGCAACGGAGTTCTGGGATTGAAATGGTCTTTTAGGAGAAAGAGTGAAGAGTGACACCAATGTTTGTGTCACAGTTTAAAGCTCACTGTGTGCTAAACATGATCAGGAGGAGCTTTTTTGCAAGGCTCTTCTGCTGTTTTAGCCCAGTCTAAACATTCCTGCTCTACTCTCTCTGTTGCTGCTCAGCAGAGAGTGGGCACAGAGATGTTGGAATCAATTGGTCTTTCAGGCAAGAAAAGGAGGAGTGACAGCAATGTGTGTTTCAGAATTGTAAAGCTCACTGTGCGCTGAAGATGCCCTGCAGGAGTTTCCCTGCTGGCCCTTCGCCTGTGGGATTAGAGTCCAAGTGCTGCTCCTCCCCTGTCACAACTCCTCTCCAAACGAGAGAGCGCACCAGAAACTTTGGATTCAAATGCACTTTTAGGAGATAAAGTGAGGAGTGACAGCAATGTTTGTGTCACAGTTTAAAGCTCACTGTGTGCAAAACATGATCAAGCAGGAGATTTTTTTCAAGGCTCTTCTGCTGTTTTAGGCAGGTCTAAAAATTCCTGCTCTACTCTCTCTGTTGCTGCTCAGCAGAGAGCGGGCACAGAGATGGTGGATTCAGCTGGTCTTTCAGGCAAAAAGGGAGGAGTGACAGCAATGTGTGTTGCAGAGTTGCAAAGCTCGCTGTGCGCTGAAGATGATCAGTGGGAACTTTCTGGACTGTCTCTTCTGCTCTTTTAGCATTGGCTAAAGGTTCCTGCTCTACTCTGCTTCTGCCCAGCAGAGAAAGGGCACAGAGATTTTGGATTCAATTGGACTTTGAGGTAGGAAAGTGCGGAGCGAGAGCAATATATGTGTCACAGTTGCAAAGCTGACTGCGTGCTGAAGATGCCCTGCCGGAGCTTTCACTCCGGGCTCTTCGGCTGTGGGAGCAGAGGCCAAGAGATCGTGTTCACCTGTCACTGCTGCTGTTCAAACGAGAGAGGGCGGGAGAGACCATGGATTCAAACGGATTATTAGGAGATGAAGTGAGGAGTGACAGCAATGTGTGTTTCAGAGTTGCAAAGCTCACTGTGCGCTGAAGATGATCTGCAAGGACTTTCCCTCCCTGCCCTTCGGAACTGGGAGCGGATTCCAAGCGCTCGTGCTCACCTTCCTCTGCTGCTCTTGAAACGAGAGTGGAGACCAGAAACGCTGGATTCAAATGCACTTTTAGGAGCTACAATGAGGAGTGACAACAGTGTGTGTGTCACAGTTGTAAAGCTCAGTGTGTTGAAGAAGCACAAGAGCAGCCTTCAGGCCTGTCTCTTCCACTGCCTTACAGATTGCAGACATTCCTGCTCACTCTGCTGCTCAGCAGAGTGCTGGCAACGGAGTTCTTGGATTGAAATGGTCTTTTAGGAGAAAGAGTGAAGAGTGACAGCAATGTTTGTGTCACAGTTTAAAGCTCACTGTGTGCTAAACATGATCAGGAGGAGCTTTTTTGCAAGGCTCTTCTGCTGTTTTAGCCCAATCTAAACATTCCTTCTCTCTGTTGCTGCTCAGCAGAGAGTGGGCACAGAGATGTTGGAATCAATTGGTCTTCCAGGCAGGAAAAGGAGTTACAGCAATGTGTGTTGCAGAATTGCAAAGCTCACTGTGCGCTGAAGATGCCCTGCAGGAGTTTCCCTGCTGGCCCTTCGTCTGTGGGATTAGAGTCCAAGCGCTGCTCCTCCCCTGTCACAACTCCTCTCGAAACGTGAGAGCGCACCAGAAACTTTGGATTCAAATGCACTTTTAGGAGATAAAGTGAGGAGTGACAGCAATGTTTGTGTCACAGTTTAAAGCTCACTGTGTGCAAAACATGATCAAGCAGGAGATTTTTTGCAAGGCTCTTCTGCTGTTTTAGCCCAGGCTAAACATTCCTGCTCTACTCTCTCTGTTGCTGCTCAGCAGAGAGCGGGCACAGAGATGGTGGATTCAGCTGGTCTTTCAGGCAGGAAAAGAAGAGACAGCAATGTGTGTTGCAGAGTTGCAAAGCTCACTGTGTGCTGAAGATGATCAGTGGGAACTTTCTGGACTGTCTCTTCTGCTGTTTCAGCAGAGTCCAAACGTAAGTGCTATATTCTGCTACTGCTCACAAAGAGCAAGCACAGGAGATGTATTATTCAATTGGACTTTCAGGTAGGAAAGTGAGAGGTGACAGCAATATGTGTTTCAGAGTTGTGAATCTCAATGTGTGCTGAAGATGCCCAGCAGTAGTTTCCATGCTGGCCCTTCGGCTGTGAAATTAGAATCCAAGCGCTCGTCCTCCCCTGTCACAACTGCTCTCGAAGCGAGAGAGCGCACCAGAAACGTTGGCTTGAAATGCACTTTTAGGAGATAAAGTGAGGAGTGACAGCAATGTGTGTTTCAGAGTTGCAAAGCTCACTGTGCGCTGAAGATGATCTGCAAGGACTTTCCCTCCCTGCCCTTCGGAACTGGGAGCGGATTCCAAGCGCTCGTGCTCACCTGCCTCTGGTGCACTGGAAACGAGAGTGGAGACCAGAAACGCTGGATTCAAATGCACTTTTAGGAGCTACAATGAGGAGTGACAACAGTGTGTGTGTCAAAGTTGTAAAGCTCAGCGTGTTGAAGAAGCACAAGAGCAGCCTTCAGGCCTGTCTCTTCCACTGCCTTACAGATTGCAGACATCCCTGCTCACTCTGCTGCTCAGCAGAGTGCTGGCAACGGAGTTCTGGGATTGAAATGGTCTTTTAGGAGAAAGAGTGAAGAGTGACACCAATGTTTGTGTCACAGTTTAAAGCTCACTGTGTGCTAAACATGATCAGGAGGAGCTTTTTTGCAAGGCTCTTCTGCTGTTTTAGCCCAGTCTAAACATTCCTGCTCTACTCTCTCTGTTGCTGCTCAGCAGAGAGTGGGCACAGAGATGTTGGAATCAATTGGTCTTTCAGGCAAGAAAAGGAGGAGTGACAGCAATGTGTGTTTCAGAATTGTAAAGCTCACTGTGTGCTGAAGATGCCCTGCAGGAGTTTCCCTGCTGGCCCTTCATCTGTGGGATTAGAGTCCAAGCGCTGCTCCTCCCCTGTCACAACTCCTCTCAAAACGAGAGAGCGCACCAGAAACTTTGGATTCAAATGCACTTTTAGGAGATAAAGTGAGGAGTGACAGCAATGTTTGTGTCACAGTTTAAAGCTCACTGTGTGCAAAACATGATCAAGCAGGAGATTTTTTTCAAGGCTCTTCTGCTGTTTTAGGCAGGTCTAAAAATTCCTGCTCTACTCTCTCTGTTGCTGCTCAGCAGAGAGCGGGCACAGAGATGGTGGATTCAGCTGGTCTTTCAGGCAAAAAGGGAGGAGTGACAGCAATGTGTGTTGCAGAGTTGCAAAGCTCGCTGTGCGCTGAAGATGATCAGTGGGAACTTTCTGGACTGTCTCTTCTGCTCTTTTAGCATTGGCTAAAGGTTCCTGCTCTACTCTCTCTGCTTCTGCCCAGCAGAGAAAGGGCACAGAGATTTTGGATTCAATTGGACTTTGAGGTAGGAAAGTGCGGAGCGAGAGCAATATATGTGTCACAGTTGCAAAGCTGACTGCGTGCTGAAGATGCCCTGCCGGAGCTTTCACTCCGGGCTCTTCGGCTGTGGGAGCAGAGGCCAAGAGTGTGTTCACCTGTCACTGCTGCTGTTCAAACGAGAGAGGGCGGGAGAGACCATGGATTCAAACGGATTATTAGGAGATGAAGTGAGGAGTGACAGCAATGTGTGTTTCAGAGTTGCAAAGCTCACTGTGCGCTGAAGATGATCTGCAAGGACTTTCCCTCCCTGCCCTTCGGAACTGGGAGCGGATTCCAAGCGCTCGTGCTCACCTTCCTCTGCTGCTCTTGAAACGAGAGTGGAGACCAGAAACGCTGGATTCAAATGCACTTTTAGGAGCTACAATGAGGAGTGACAACAGTGTGTGTGTCACAGTTGTAAAGCTCAGTGTGTTGAAGAAGCACAAGAGCAGCCTTCAGGCCTGTCTCTTCCACTGCCTTACAGATTGCAGACATCCCTGCTCACTCTGCTGCTCAGCAGAGTGCTGGCAACGGAGTTCTGGGATTGAAATGGTCTTTTAGGAGAAAGAGTGAAGAGTGACACCAATGTTTGTGTCACAGTTTAAAGCTCACTGTGTGCTAAACATGATCAGGAGGAGCTTTTTTGCAAGGCTCTTCTGCTGTTTTAGCCCAGTCTAAACATTCCTGCTCTACTCTCTCTGTTGCTGCTCAGCAGAGAGTGGGCACAGAGATGTTGGAATCAATTGGTCTTTCAGGCAAGAAAAGGAGGAGTGACAGCAATGTGTGTTTCAGAATTGTAAAGCTCACTGTGCGCTGAAGATGCCCTGCAGGAGTTTCCCTGCTGGCCCTTCGCCTGTGGGATTAGAGTCCAAGCGCTGCTCCTCCCCTGTCACAACTCCTCTCGAAACGAGAGAGCGCACCAGAAACTTTGGATTCAAATGCACTTTTAGGAGATAAAGTGAGGAGTGACAGCAATGTTTGTGTCACAGTTTAAAGCTCACTGTGTGCAAAACATGATCAAGCAGGAGATTTTTTTCAAGGCTCTTCTGCTGTTTTAGGCAGGTCTAAAAATTCCTGCTCTACTCTCTCTGTTGCTGCTCAGCAGAGAGCGGGCACAGAGATGGTGGATTCAACTGGTCTTTCAGGCAAAAAGGGAGGAGTGACAGCAATGTGTGTTTCAGAGTTGCAAAGCTCACTGTGCGCTGAAGATGATCTGCAAGGACTTTCCCTCCCTGCCCTTCGGAACTGGGAGCGGATTCCAAGCGCTCGTGCTCACCTGCCTCTGGTGCACTGGAAACGAGAGTGGAGACCAGAAACGCTGGATTCAAATGCACTTTTAGGAGCTACAATGAGGAGTGACAACAGTGTGTGTGTCAAAGTTTTAAAGCTCAGTGTGTTGAAGAAGCACAAGAGCAGCCTTCAGGCCTGTCTCTTCCACTGCCTTACAGATTGCAGACATCCCTGCTCACTCTGCTGCTCAGCAGAGTGCTGGCAACGGAGTTCTGGGATTGAAATGGTCTTTTAGGAGAAAGAGTGAAGAGTGACAGCAATGTTTGTGTCACAGTTTAAAGCTCACTGTGTGCTAAACATGATCAGGAGGAGCTTTTTTGCAAGGCTCTTCTGCTGTTTTAGCCCAGTCTAAACATTCCTGCTCTACTCTCTCTGTTGCTGCTCAGCAGAGAGTGGGCACAGAGATGTTGGAATCAATTGGTCTTTCAGGCAAGAAAAGGAGGAGTGACAGCAATGTGTGTTTCAGAATTGTAAAGCTCACTGTGCGCTGAAGATGCCCTGCAGGAGTTTCCCTGCTGGCCCTTCGTCTGTGGGATTAGAGTCCAAGCGCTGCTCCTCCCCTGTCACAACTCCTCTCCAAACGAGAGAGCGCACCAGAAACTTTGGATTCAAATGCACTTTTAGGAGATAAAGTGAGGAGTGACAGCAATGTTTGTGTCACAGTTTAAAGCTCACTGTGTGCAAAACATGATCAAGCAGGAGATTTTTTGCAAGGCTCTTCTGCTGTTTTAGCCCAGGCTAAACATTGCTGCTCTACTCTCTCTGTTGCTGCTCAGCAGAGAGCGGGCACAGAGGTGTTGGAATCAATTGGTCTTTCAGGCAGGAAAAGAAGAGACAGCAATGTGTGTTGCAGAGTTGCAAAGCTCACTGTGTGCTGAAGATGATCAGTGGGAACTTTCTGGACTGTCTCTTCTGCTGTTTCAGCAGAGTCCAAACGTAAGTGCTATATTCTGCTACTGCTCACAAAGAGCAAGCACAGGAGATGTATTATTCAATTGGACTTTCAGGTAGGAAAGTGAGAGGTGACAGCAATATGTGTTTCAGAGTTGTGAATCTCAATGTGTGCTGAAGATGCCCAGCAGTAGTTTCCATGCTGGCCCTTCGGCTGTGAAATTAGAATCCAAGCGCTCGTCCTCCCCTGTCACAACTGCTCTCGAAGCGAGAGAGCGCACCAGAAACGTTGGCTTGAAATGCACTTTTAGGAGATAAAGTGAGGAGTGACAGCAATGTGTGTTTCAGAGTTGCAAAGCTCACTGTGCGCTGAAGATGATCTGCAAGGACTTTCCCTCCCTGCCCTTCGGAACTGGGAGCGGATTCCAAGCGCTCGTGCTCACCTGCCTCTGGTGCACTGGAAACGAGAGTGGAGACCAGAAACGCTGGATTCAAATGCACTTTTAGGAGCTACAATGAGGAGTGACAACAGTGTGTGTGTCAAAGTTGTAAAGCTCAGTGGGTTGAAGAAGCACAAGAGCAGCCTTCAGGCCTGTCTCTTCCACTGCCTTACAGATTGCAGACATCCCTGCTCACTCTGCTGCTCAGCAGAGTGCTGGCAACGGAGTTCTGGGATTGAAATGGTCTTTTAGGAGAAAGAGTGAAGAGTGACACCAATGTTTGTGTCACAGTTTAAAGCTCACTGTGTGCTAAACATGATCAGGAGGAGCTTTTTTGCAAGGCTCTTCTGCTGTTTTAGCCCAGTCTAAACATTCCTGCTCTACTCTCTCTGTTGCTGCTCAGCAGAGAGTGGGCACAGAGATGTTGGAATCAATTGGTCTTTCAGGCAAGAAAAGGAGGAGTGACAGCAATGTGTGTTTCAGAATTGTAAAGCTCACTGTGCGCTGAAGATGCCCTGCAGGAGTTTCCCTGCTGGCCCTTCGCCTGTGGGATTAGAGTCCAAGCGCTGCTCCTCCCCTGTCACAACTCCTCTCGAAACGAGAGAGCGCACCAGAAACTTTGGATTCAAATGCACTTTTAGGAGATAAAGTGAGGAGTGACAGCAATGTTTGTGTCACAGTTTAAAGCTCACTGTGTGCAAAACATGATCAAGCAGGAGATTTTTTTCAAGGCTCTTCTGCTGTTTTAGGCAGGTCTAAAAATTCCTGCTCTACTCTCTCTGTTGCTGCTCAGCAGAGAGCGGGCACAGAGATGGTGGATTCAACTGGTCTTTCAGGCAAAAAGGGAGGAGTGACAGCAATGTGTGTTTCAGAGTTGCAAAGCTCACTGTGCGCTGAAGATGATCTGCAAGGACTTTCCCTCCCTGCCCTTCGGAACTGGGAGCGGATTCCAAGCGCTCGTGCTCACCTGCCTCTGGTGCACTGGAAACGAGAGTGGAGACCAGAAACGCTGGATTCAAATGCACTTTTAGGAGCTACAATGAGGAGTGACAACAGTGTGTGTGTCAAAGTTTTAAAGCTCAGTGTGTTGAAGAAGCACAAGAGCAGCCTTCAGGCCTGTCTCTTCCACTGCCTTACAGATTGCAGACATCCCTGCTCACTCTGCTGCTCAGCAGAGTGCTGGCAACGGAGTTCTGGGATTGAAATGGTCTTTTAGGAGAAAGAGTGAAGAGTGACACCAATGTTTGTGTCACAGTTTAAAGCTCACTGTGTGCTAAACATGATCAGGAGGAGCTTTTTTGCAAGGCTCTTCTGCTGTTTTAGCCCAGTCTAAACATTCCTGCTCTACTCTCTCTGTTGCTGCTCAGCAGAGAGTGGGCACAGAGATGTTGGAATCAATTGGTCTTTCAGGCAAGAAAAGGAGGAGTGACAGCAATGTGTGTTTCAGAATTGTAAAGCTCACTGTGCGCTGAAGATGCCCTGCAGGAGTTTCCCTGCTGGCCCTTCGCCTGTGGGATTAGAGTCCAAGTGCTGCTCCTCCCCTGTCACAACTCCTCTCCAAACGAGAGAGCGCACCAGAAACTTTGGATTCAAATGCACTTTTAGGAGATAAAGTGAGGAGTGACAGCAATGTTTGTGTCACAGTTTAAAGCTCACTGTGTGCAAAACATGATCAAGCAGGAGATTTTTTTCAAGGCTCTTCTGCTGTTTTAGGCAGGTCTAAAAATTCCTGCTCTACTCTCTCTGTTGCTGCTCAGCAGAGAGCGGGCACAGAGATGGTGGATTCAGCTGGTCTTTCAGGCAAAAAGGGAGGAGTGACAGCAATGTGTGTTGCAGAGTTGCAAAGCTCGCTGTGCGCTGAAGATGATCAGTGGGAACTTTCTGGACTGTCTCTTCTGCTCTTTTAGCATTGGCTAAAGGTTCCTGCTCTACTCTGCTTCTGCCCAGCAGAGAAAGGGCACAGAGATTTTGGATTCAATTGGACTTTGAGGTAGGAAAGTGCGGAGCGAGAGCAATATATGTGTCACAGTTGCAAAGCTGACTGCGTGCTGAAGATGCCCTGCCGGAGCTTTCACTCCGGGCTCTTCGGCTGTGGGAGCAGAGGCCAAGAGATCGTGTTCACCTGTCACTGCTGCTGTTCAAACGAGAGAGGGCGGGAGAGACCATGGATTCAAACGGATTATTAGGAGATGAAGTGAGGAGTGACAGCAATGTGTGTTTCAGAGTTGCAAAGCTCACTGTGCGCTGAAGATGATCTGCAAGGACTTTCCCTCCCTGCCCTTCGGAACTGGGAGCGGATTCCAAGCGCTCGTGCTCACCTTCCTCTGCTGCTCTTGAAACGAGAGTGGAGACCAGAAACGCTGGATTCAAATGCACTTTTAGGAGCTACAATGAGGAGTGACAACAGTGTGTGTGTCACAGTTGTAAAGCTCAGTGTGTTGAAGAAGCACAAGAGCAGCCTTCAGGCCTGTCTCTTCCACTGCCTTACAGATTGCAGACATTCCTGCTCACTCTGCTGCTCAGCAGAGTGCTGGCAACGGAGTTCTTGGATTGAAATGGTCTTTTAGGAGAAAGAGTGAAGAGTGACAGCAATGTTTGTGTCACAGTTTAAAGCTCACTGTGTGCTAAACATGATCAGGAGGAGCTTTTTTGCAAGGCTCTTCTGCTGTTTTAGCCCAATCTAAACATTCCTTCTCTCTGTTGCTGCTCAGCAGAGAGTGGGCACAGAGATGTTGGAATCAATTGGTCTTCCAGGCAGGAAAAGGAGTTACAGCAATGTGTGTTGCAGAATTGCAAAGCTCACTGTGCGCTGAAGATGCCCTGCAGGAGTTTCCCTGCTGGCCCTTCGTCTGTGGGATTAGAGTCCAAGCGCTGCTCCTCCCCTGTCACAACTCCTCTCGAAACGTGAGAGCGCACCAGAAACTTTGGATTCAAATGCACTTTTAGGAGATAAAGTGAGGAGTGACAGCAATGTTTGTGTCACAGTTTAAAGCTCACTGTGTGCAAAACATGATCAAGCAGGAGATTTTTTGCAAGGCTCTTCTGCTGTTTTAGCCCAGGCTAAACATTCCTGCTCTACTCTCTCTGTTGCTGCTCAGCAGAGAGCGGGCACAGAGATGGTGGATTCAGCTGGTCTTTCAGGCAGGAAAAGAAGAGACAGCAATGTGTGTTGCAGAGTTGCAAAGCTCACTGTGTGCTGAAGATGATCAGTGGGAACTTTCTGGACTGTCTCTTCTGCTGTTTCAGCAGAGTCCAAACGTAAGTGCTATATTCTGCTACTGCTCACAAAGAGCAAGCACAGGAGATGTATTATTCAATTGGACTTTCAGGTAGGAAAGTGAGAGGTGACAGCAATATGTGTTTCAGAGTTGTGAATCTCAATGTGTGCTGAAGATGCCCAGCAGTAGTTTCCATGCTGGCCCTTCGGCTGTGAAATTAGAATCCAAGCGCTCGTCCTCCCCTGTCACAACTGCTCTCGAAGCGAGAGAGCGCACCAGAAACGTTGGCTTGAAATGCACTTTTAGGAGATAAAGTGAGGAGTGACAGCAATGTGTGTTTCAGAGTTGCAAAGCTCACTGTGCGCTGAAGATGATCTGCAAGGACTTTCCCTCCCTGCCCTTCGGAACTGGGAGCGGATTCCAAGCGCTCGTGCTCACCTGCCTCTGGTGCACTGGAAACGAGAGTGGAGACCAGAAACGCTGGATTCAAATGCACTTTTAGGAGCTACAATGAGGAGTGACAACAGTGTGTGTGTCAAAGTTGTAAAGCTCAGCGTGTTGAAGAAGCACAAGAGCAGCCTTCAGGCCTGTCTCTTCCACTGCCTTACAGATTGCAGACATCCCTGCTCACTCTGCTGCTCAGCAGAGTGCTGGCAACGGAGTTCTGGGATTGAAATGGTCTTTTAGGAGAAAGAGTGAAGAGTGACACCAATGTTTGTGTCACAGTTTAAAGCTCACTGTGTGCTAAACATGATCAGGAGGAGCTTTTTTGCAAGGCTCTTCTGCTGTTTTAGCCCAGTCTAAACATTCCTGCTCTACTCTCTCTGTTGCTGCTCAGCAGAGAGTGGGCACAGAGATGTTGGAATCAATTGGTCTTTCAGGCAAGAAAAGGAGGAGTGACAGCAATGTGTGTTTCAGAATTGTAAAGCTCACTGTGTGCTGAAGATGCCCTGCAGGAGTTTCCCTGCTGGCCCTTCATCTGTGGGATTAGAGTCCAAGCGCTGCTCCTCCCCTGTCACAACTCCTCTCAAAACGAGAGAGCGCACCAGAAACTTTGGATTCAAATGCACTTTTAGGAGATAAAGTGAGGAGTGACAGCAATGTTTGTGTCACAGTTTAAAGCTCACTGTGTGCAAAACATGATCAAGCAGGAGATTTTTTTCAAGGCTCTTCTGCTGTTTTAGGCAGGTCTAAAAATTCCTGCTCTACTCTCTCTGTTGCTGCTCAGCAGAGAGCGGGCACAGAGATGGTGGATTCAGCTGGTCTTTCAGGCAAAAAGGGAGGAGTGACAGCAATGTGTGTTGCAGAGTTGCAAAGCTCGCTGTGCGCTGAAGATGATCAGTGGGAACTTTCTGGACTGTCTCTTCTGCTCTTTTAGCATTGGCTAAAGGTTCCTGCTCTACTCTCTCTGCTTCTGCCCAGCAGAGAAAGGGCACAGAGATTTTGGATTCAATTGGACTTTGAGGTAGGAAAGTGCGGAGCGAGAGCAATATATGTGTCACAGTTGCAAAGCTGACTGCGTGCTGAAGATGCCCTGCCGGAGCTTTCACTCCGGGCTCTTCGGCTGTGGGAGCAGAGGCCAAGAGTGTGTTCACCTGTCACTGCTGCTGTTCAAACGAGAGAGGGCGGGAGAGACCATGGATTCAAACGGATTATTAGGAGATGAAGTGAGGAGTGACAGCAATGTGTGTTTCAGAGTTGCAAAGCTCACTGTGCGCTGAAGATGATCTGCAAGGACTTTCCCTCCCTGCCCTTCGGAACTGGGAGCGGATTCCAAGCGCTCGTGCTCACCTTCCTCTGCTGCTCTTGAAACGAGAGTGGAGACCAGAAACGCTGGATTCAAATGCACTTTTAGGAGCTACAATGAGGAGTGACAACAGTGTGTGTGTCACAGTTGTAAAGCTCAGTGTGTTGAAGAAGCACAAGAGCAGCCTTCAGGCCTGTCTCTTCCACTGCCTTACAGATTGCAGACATTCCTGCTCACTCTGCTGCTCAGCAGAGTGCTGGCAACGGAGTTCTGGGATTGAAATGGTCTTTTAGGAGAAAGAGTGAAGAGTGACAGCAATGTTTGTGTCACAGTTTAAAGCTCACTGTGTGCTAAACATGATCAGGAGGAGCTTTTTTGCAAGGCTCTTCTGCTGTTTTAGCCCAATCTAAACATTCCTTCTCTCTGTTGCTGCTCAGCAGAGAGTGGGCACAGAGATGTTGGAATCAATTGGTCTTCCAGGCAGGAAAAGGAGTTACAGCAATGTGTGTTGCAGAATTGCAAAGCTCACTGTGTGCTGAAGATGCCCTGCAGGAGTTTCCCTGCTGGCCCTTCGTCTGTGGGATTAGAGTCCAAGCGCTGCTCCTCCCCTGTCACAACTCCTCTCGAAACGTGAGAGCGCACCAGAAACTTTGGATTCAAATGCACTTTTAGGAGATAAAGTGAGGAGTGACAGCAATGCTTGTGTCACAGTTTAAAGCTCACTGTGTGCAAAACATGATCAAGCAGGAGATTTTTTGCAAGGCTCTTCTGCTGTTTTAGCCCAGGCTAAACATTCCTGCTCTACTCTCTCTGTTGCTGCTCAGCAGAGAGCGGGCACAGAGATGGTGGATTCAGCTGGTCTTTCAGGCAGGAAAAGAAGAGACAGCAATGTGTGTTGCAGAGTTGCAAAGCTCACTGTGTGCTGAAGATGATCAGTGGGAACTTTCTGGACTGTCTCTTCTGCTGTTTCAGCAGAGTCCAAACGTAAGTGCTATATTCTGCTACTGCTCACAAAGAGCAAGCACAGGAGATGTATTATTCAATTGGACTTTCAGGTAGGAAAGTGAGAGGTGACAGCAATATGTGTTTCAGAGTTGTGAATCTCAATGTGTGCTGAAGATGCCCAGCAGTAGTTTCCATGCTGGCCCTTCGGCTGTGAAATTAGAATCCAAGCGCTCGTCCTCCCCTGTCACAACTGCTCTCGAAGCGAGAGAGCGCACCAGAAACGTTGGCTTGAAATGCACTTTTAGGAGATAAAGTGAGGAGTGACAGCAATGTGTGTTTCAGAGTTGCAAAGCTCACTGTGCGCTGAAGATGATCTGCAAGGACTTTCCCTCCCTGCCCTTCGGAACTGGGAGCGGATTCCAAGCGCTCGTGCTCACCTGCCTCTGGTGCACTGGAAACGAGAGTGGAGACCAGAAACGCTGGATTCAAATGCACTTTTAGGAGCTACAATGAGGAGTGACAACAGTGTGTGTGTCAAAGGTGTAAAGCTCAGTGTGTTGAAGAAGCACAAGAGCAGCCTTCAGGCCTGTCTCTTCCACTGCCTTACAGATTGCAGACATCCCTGCTCACTCTGCTGCTCAGCAGAGTGCTGGCAACGGAGTTCTGGGATTGAAATGGTCTTTTAGGAGAAAGAGTGAAGAGTGACACCAATGTTTGTGTCACAGTTTAAAGCTCACTGTGTGCTAAACATGATCAGGAGGAGCTTTTTTGCAAGGCTCTTCTGCTGTTTTAGCCCAGTCTAAACATTCCTGCTCTACTCTCTCTGTTGCTGCTCAGCAGAGAGTGGGCACAGAGATGTTGGAATCAATTGGTCTTTCAGGCAAGAAAAGGAGGAGTGACAGCAATGTGTGTTTCAGAATTGTAAAGCTCACTGTGCGCTGAAGATGCCCTGCAGGAGTTTCCCTGCTGGCCCTTCGTCTGTGGGATTAGAGTCCAAGCGCTGCTCCTCCCCTGTCACAACTCCTCTCGAAACGAGAGAGCGCACCAGAAACTTTGGATTCAAATGCACTTTTAGGAGATAAAGTGAGGAGTGACAGCAATGTTTGTGTCACAGTTTAAAGCTCACTGTGTGCAAAACATGATCAAGCAGGAGATTTTTTGCAAGGCTCTTCTGCTGTTTTAGCCCAGGCTAAACATTCCTGCTCTACTCTCTCTGTTGCTGCTCAGCAGAGAGCGGGCACAGAGATGGTGGATTCAGCTGGTCTTTCAGGCAGGAAAAGAAGAGACAGCAATGTGTGTTGCAGAGTTGCAAAGCTCGCTGTGCGCTGAAGATGATCAGTGGGAACTTTCTGGACTGTCTCTTCTGCTCTTTTAGCATTGGCTAAAGGTTCCTGCTCTACTCTCTCTGCTTCTGCCCAGCAGAGAAAGGGCACAGAGATTTTGGATTCAATTGGACTTTGAGGTAGGAAAGTGCGGAGCGAGAGCAATATATGTGTCACAGTTGCAAAGCTGACTGCGTGCTGAAGATGCCCTGCCGGAGCTTTCACTCCGGGCTCTTCGGCTGTGGGAGCAGAGGCCAAGAGATCCTGTTCACCTGTCACTGCTGCTGTTCAAACGAGAGAGGGCGGGAGAGACCATGGATTCAAACGGATTATTAGGAGATGAAGTGAGGAGTGACAGCAATGTGTGTTTCAGAGTTGCAAAGCTCACTGTGCGCTGAAGATGATCTGCAAGGACTTTCCCTCCCTGCCCTTCGGAACTGGGAGCGGATTCCAAGCGCTCGTGCTCACCTTCCTCTGCTGCTCTTGAAACGAGAGTGGAGACCAGAAACGCTGGATTCAAATGCACTTTTAGGAGCTACAATGAGGAGTGACAACAGTGTGTGTGTCACAGTTGTAAAGCTCAGTGTGTTGAAGAAGCACAAGAGCAGCCTTCAGGCCTGTCTCTTCCACTGCCTTACAGATTGCAGACATTCCTGCTCACTCTGCTGCTCAGCAGAGTGCTGGCAACGGAGTTCTTGGATTGAAATGGTCTTTTAGGAGAAAGAGTGAAGAGTGACAGCAATGTTTGTGTCACAGTTTAAAGCTCACTGTGTGCTAAACATGATCAGGAGGAGCTTTTTTGCAAGGCTCTTCTGCTGTTTTAGCCCAGTCTAAACATTCCTGCTCTACTCTCTCTGTTGCTGCTCAGCAGAGAGTGGGCACAGAGATGTTGGAATCAATTGGTCTTCCAGGCAGGAAAAGGAGTTACAGCAATGTGTGTTGCAGAATTGCAAAGCTCACTGTGTGCTGAAGATGCCCTGCAGGAATTTCCCTGCTGGCCCTTCGTCTGTGGGATTAGAGTCCAAGCGCTGCTCCTCCCCTGTCACAACTCCTCTCGAAACGTGAGAGCGCACCAGAAACTTTGGATTCAAATGCACTTTTAGGAGATAAAGTGAGGAGTGACAGCAATGCTTGTGTCACAGTTTAAAGCTCACTGTGTGCAAAACATGATCAAGCAGGAGATTTTTTGCAAGGCTCTTCTGCTGTTATAGCCCAGGCTAAACATTCCTGCTCTACTCTCTCTGTTGCTGCTCAGCAGAGAGCGGGCACAGAGGTGTTGGAATCAATTGGTCTTTCAGGCAGGAAAAGAAGAGACAGCAATGTGTGTTGCAGAGTTGCAAAGCTCACTGTGTGCTGAAGATGATCAGTGGGAACTTTCTGGACTGTCTCTTCTGCTGTTTCAGCAGAGTCCAAACGTAAGTGCTATATTCTGCTACTGCTCACAAAGAGCAAGCACAGGAGATGTATTATTCAATTGGACTTTCAGGTAGGAAAGTGAGAGGTGACAGCAATATGTGTTTCAGAGTTGTGAATCTCAATGTGTGCTGAAGATGCCCAGCAGTAGTTTCCATGCTGGCCCTTCGGCTGTGAAATTAGAATCCAAGCGCTCGTCCTCCCCTGTCACAACTGCTCTCGAAGCGAGAGAGCGCACCAGAAACGTTGGCTTGAAATGCACTTTTAGGAGATAAAGTGAGGAGTGACAGCAATGTGTGTTTCAGAGTTGCAAAGCTCACTGTGCGCTGAAGATGATCTGCAAGGACTTTCCCTCCCTGCCCTTCGGAACTGGGAGCGGATTCCAAGCGCTCGTGCTCACCTGCCTCTGGTGCACTGGAAACGAGAGTGGAGACCAGAAACGCTGGATTCAAATGCACTTTTAGGAGCTACAATGAGGAGTGACAACAGTGTGTGTGTCAAAGTTGTAAAGCTCAGTGTGTTGAAGAAGCACAAGAGCAGCCTTCAGGCCTGTCTCTTCCACTGCCTTACAGATTGCAGACATCCCTGCTCACTCTGCTGCTCAGCAGAGTGCTGGCAACGGAGTTCTGGGATTGAAATGGTCTTTTAGGAGAAAGAGTGAAGAGTGACAGCAATGTTTGTGTCACAGTTTAAAGCTCACTGTGTGCAAAACATGATCAAGCAGGAGATTTTTTGCAAGGCTCTTCTGCTGTTTTAGCCCAGGCTAAACATTCCTGCTCTACTCTCTCTGTTGCTGCTCAGCAGAGAGCGGGCACAGAGATGGTGGATTCAGCTGGTCTTTCAGGCAGGAAAAGAAGAGACAGCAATGTGTGTTGCAGAGTTGCAAAGCTCACTGTGTGCTGAAGATGATCAGTGGGAACTTTCTGGACTGTCTCTTCTGCTGTTTCAGCAGAGTCCAAACGTAAGTGCTATATTCTGCTACTGCTCACAAAGAGCAAGCACAGGAGATGTATTATTCAATTGGACTTTCAGGTAGGAAAGTGAGAGGTGACAGCAATATGTGTTTCAGAGTTGTGAATCTCAATGTGTGCTGAAGATGCCCAGCAGTAGTTTCCATGCTGGCCCTTCGGCTGTGAAATTAGAATCCAAGCGCTCGTCCTCCCCTGTCACAACTGCTCTCGAAGCGAGAGAGCGCACCAGAAACGTTGGCTTGAAATGCACTTTTAGGAGATAAAGTGAGGAGTGACAGCAATGTGTGTTTCAGAGTTGCAAAGCTCACTGTGCGCTGAAGATGATCTGCAAGGACTTTCCCTCCCTGCCCTTCGGAACTGGGAGCGGATTCCAAGCGCTCGTGCTCACCTGCCTCTGGTGCACTGGAAACGAGAGTGGAGACCAGAAGCGCTGGATTCAAATGCACTTTTAGGAGCTACAATGAGGAGTGACAACAGTGTGTGTGTCAAAGTTGTAAAGCTCAGCGTGTTGAAGAAGCACAAGAGCAGCCTTCAGGCCTGTCTCTTCCACTGCCTTACAGATTGCAGACATCCCTGCTCACTCTGCTGCTCAGCAGAGTGCTGGCAACGGAGTTCTGGGATTGAAATGGTCTTTTAGGAGAAAGAGTGAAGAGTGACACCAATGTTTGTGTCACAGTTTAAAGCTCACTGTGTGCTAAACATGATCAGGAGGAGCTTTTTTGCAAGGCTCTTCTGCTGTTTTAGCCCAGTCTAAACATTCCTGCTCTACTCTCTCTGTTGCTGCTCAGCAGAGAGTGGGCACAGAGATGTTGGAATCAATTGGTCTTTCAGGCAAGAAAAGGAGGAGTGACAGCAATGTGTGTTTCAGAATTGTAAAGCTCACTGTGTGCTGAAGATGCCCTGCAGGAGTTTCCCTGCTGGCCCTTCATCTGTGGGATTAGAGTCCAAGCGCTGCTCCTCCCCTGTCACAACTCCTCTCAAAACGAGAGAGCGCACCAGAAACTTTGGATTCAAATGCACTTTTAGGAGATAAAGTGAGGAGTGACAGCAATGTTTGTGTCACAGTTTAAAGCTCACTGTGTGCAAAACATGATCAAGCAGGAGATTTTTTTCAAGGCTCTTCTGCTGTTTTAGGCAGGTCTAAAAATTCCTGCTCTACTCTCTCTGTTGCTGCTCAGCAGAGAGCGGGCACAGAGATGGTGGATTCAGCTGGTCTTTCAGGCAAAAAGGGAGGAGTGACAGCAATGTGTGTTGCAGAGTTGCAAAGCTCGCTGTGCGCTGAAGATGATCAGTGGGAACTTTCTGGACTGTCTCTTCTGCTCTTTTAGCATTGGCTAAAGGTTCCTGCTCTACTCTCTCTGCTTCTGCCCAGCAGAGAAAGGGCACAGAGATTTTGGATTCAATTGGACTTTGAGGTAGGAAAGTGCGGAGCGAGAGCAATATATGTGTCACAGTTGCAAAGCTGACTGCGTGCTGAAGATGCCCTGCCGGAGCTTTCACTCCGGGCTCTTCGGCTGTGGGAGCAGAGGCCAAGAGTGTGTTCACCTGTCACTGCTGCTGTTCAAACGAGAGAGGGCGGGAGAGACCATGGATTCAAACGGATTATTAGGAGATGAAGTGAGGAGTGACAGCAATGTGTGTTTCAGAGTTGCAAAGCTCACTGTGCGCTGAAGATGATCTGCAAGGACTTTCCCTCCCTGCCCTTCGGAACTGGGAGCGGATTCCAAGCGCTCGTGCTCACCTTCCTCTGCTGCTCTTGAAACGAGAGTGGAGACCAGAAACGCTGGATTCAAATGCACTTTTAGGAGCTACAATGAGGAGTGACAACAGTGTGTGTGTCACAGTTGTAAAGCTCAGTGTGTTGAAGAAGCACAAGAGCAGCCTTCAGGCCTGTCTCTTCCACTGCCTTACAGATTGCAGACATCCCTGCTCACTCTGCTGCTCAGCAGAGTGCTGGCAACGGAGTTCTGGGATTGAAATGGTCTTTTAGGAGAAAGAGTGAAGAGTGACAGCAATGTTTGTGTCACAGTTTAAAGCTCACTGTGTGCAAAACATGATCAAGCAGGAGATTTTTTGCAAGGCTCTTCTGCTGTTTTAGCCCAGGCTAAACATTCCTGCTCTACTCTCTCTGTTGCTGCTCAGCAGAGAGCGGGCACAGAGATGGTGGATTCAGCTGGTCTTTCAGGCAGGAAAAGAAGAGACAGCAATGTGTGTTGCAGAGTTGCAAAGCTCACTGTGTGCTGAAGATGATCAGTGGGAACTTTCTGGACTGTCTCTTCTGCTGTTTCAGCAGAGTCCAAACGTAAGTGCTATATTCTGCTACTGCTCACAAAGAGCAAGCACAGGAGATGTATTATTCAATTGGACTTTCAGGTAGGAAAGTGAGAGGTGACAGCAATATGTGTTTCAGAGTTGTGAATCTCAATGTGTGCTGAAGATGCCCAGCAGTAGTTTCCATGCTGGCCCTTCGGCTGTGAAATTAGAATCCAAGCGCTCGTCCTCCCCTGTCACAACTGCTCTCGAAGCGAGAGAGCGCACCAGAAACGTTGGCTTGAAATGCACTTTTAGGAGATAAAGTGAGGAGTGACAGCAATGTGTGTTTCAGAGTTGCAAAGCTCACTGTGCGCTGAAGATGATCTGCAAGGACTTTCCCTCCCTGCCCTTCGGAACTGGGAGCGGATTCCAAGCGCTCGTGCTCACCTGCCTCTGGTGCACTGGAAACGAGAGTGGAGACCAGAAACGCTGGATTCAAATGCACTTTTAGGAGCTACAATGAGGAGTGACAACAGTGTGTGTGTCAAAGTTGTAAAGCTCAGTGTGTTGAAGAAGCACAAGAGCAGCCTTCAGGCCTGTCTCTTCCACTGCCTTACAGATTGCAGACATCCCTGCTCACTCTGCTGCTCAGCAGAGTGCTGGCAACGGAGTTCTGGGATTGAAATGGTCTTTTAGGAGAAAGAGTGAAGAGTGACAGCAATGTTTGTGTCACAGTTTAAAGCTCACTGTGTGCAAAACATGATCAAGCAGGAGATTTTTTGCAAGGCTCTTCTGCTGTTTTAGCCCAGGCTAAACATTCCTGCTCTACTCTCTCTGTTGCTGCTCAGCAGAGAGCGGGCACAGAGATGGTGGATTCAGCTGGTCTTTCAGGCAGGAAAAGAAGAGACAGCAATGTGTGTTGCAGAGTTGCAAAGCTCACTGTGTGCTGAAGATGATCAGTGGGAACTTTCTGGACTGTCTCTTCTGCTGTTTCAGCAGAGTCCAAACGTAAGTGCTATATTCTGCTACTGCTCACAAAGAGCAAGCACAGGAGATGTATTATTCAATTGGACTTTCAGGTAGGAAAGTGAGAGGTGACAGCAATATGTGTTTCAGAGTTGTGAATCTCAATGTGTGCTGAAGATGCCCAGCAGTAGTTTCCATGCTGGCCCTTCGGCTGTGAAATTAGAATCCAAGCGCTCGTCCTCCCCTGTCACAACTGCTCTCGAAGCGAGAGAGCGCACCAGAAACGTTGGCTTGAAATGCACTTTTAGGAGATAAAGTGAGGAGTGACAGCAATGTGTGTTTCAGAGTTGCAAAGCTCACTGTGCGCTGAAGATGATCTGCAAGGACTTTCCCTCCCTGCCCTTCGGAACTGGGAGCGGATTCCAAGCGCTCGTGCTCACCTGCCTCTGGTGCACTGGAAACGAGAGTGGAGACCAGAAGCGCTGGATTCAAATGCACTTTTAGGAGCTACAATGAGGAGTGACAACAGTGTGTGTGTCAAAGTTGTAAAGCTCAGCGTGTTGAAGAAGCACAAGAGCAGCCTTCAGGCCTGTCTCTTCCACTGCCTTACAGATTGCAGACATCCCTGCTCACTCTGCTGCTCAGCAGAGTGCTGGCAACGGAGTTCTGGGATTGAAATGGTCTTTTAGGAGAAAGAGTGAAGAGTGACACCAATGTTTGTGTCACAGTTTAAAGCTCACTGTGTGCTAAACATGATCAGGAGGAGCTTTTTTGCAAGGCTCTTCTGCTGTTTTAGCCCAGTCTAAACATTCCTGCTCTACTCTCTCTGTTGCTGCTCAGCAGAGAGTGGGCACAGAGATGTTGGAATCAATTGGTCTTTCAGGCAAGAAAAGGAGGAGTGACAGCAATGTGTGTTTCAGAATTGTAAAGCTCACTGTGTGCTGAAGATGCCCTGCAGGAGTTTCCCTGCTGGCCCTTCATCTGTGGGATTAGAGTCCAAGCGCTGCTCCTCCCCTGTCACAACTCCTCTCAAAACGAGAGAGCGCACCAGAAACTTTGGATTCAAATGCACTTTTAGGAGATAAAGTGAGGAGTGACAGCAATGTTTGTGTCACAGTTTAAAGCTCACTGTGTGCAAAACATGATCAAGCAGGAGATTTTTTTCAAGGCTCTTCTGCTGTTTTAGGCAGGTCTAAAAATTCCTGCTCTACTCTCTCTGTTGCTGCTCAGCAGAGAGCGGGCACAGAGATGGTGGATTCAGCTGGTCTTTCAGGCAAAAAGGGAGGAGTGACAGCAATGTGTGTTGCAGAGTTGCAAAGCTCGCTGTGCGCTGAAGATGATCAGTGGGAACTTTCTGGACTGTCTCTTCTGCTCTTTTAGCATTGGCTAAAGGTTCCTGCTCTACTCTCTCTGCTTCTGCCCAGCAGAGAAAGGGCACAGAGATTTTGGATTCAATTGGACTTTGAGGTAGGAAAGTGCGGAGCGAGAGCAATATATGTGTCACAGTTGCAAAGCTGACTGCGTGCTGAAGATGCCCTGCCGGAGCTTTCACTCCGGGCTCTTCGGCTGTGGGAGCAGAGGCCAAGAGTGTGTTCACCTGTCACTGCTGCTGTTCAAACGAGAGAGGGCGGGAGAGACCATGGATTCAAACGGATTATTAGGAGATGAAGTGAGGAGTGACAGCAATGTGTGTTTCAGAGTTGCAAAGCTCACTGTGCGCTGAAGATGATCTGCAAGGACTTTCCCTCCCTGCCCTTCGGAACTGGGAGCGGATTCCAAGCGCTCGTGCTCACCTTCCTCTGCTGCTCTTGAAACGAGAGTGGAGACCAGAAACGCTGGATTCAAATGCACTTTTAGGAGCTACAATGAGGAGTGACAACAGTGTGTGTGTCACAGTTGTAAAGCTCAGTGTGTTGAAGAAGCACAAGAGCAGCCTTCAGGCCTGTCTCTTCCACTGCCTTACAGATTGCAGACATTCCTGCTCACTCTGCTGCTCAGCAGAGTGCTGGCAACGGAGTTCTGGGATTGAAATGGTCTTTTAGGAGAAAGAGTGAAGAGTGACAGCAATGTTTGTGTCACAGTTTAAAGCTCACTGTGTGCTAAACATGATCAGGAGGAGCTTTTTTGCAAGGCTCTTCTGCTGTTTTAGCCCAATCTAAACATTCCTTCTCTCTGTTGCTGCTCAGCAGAGAGTGGGCACAGAGATGTTGGAATCAATTGGTCTTCCAGGCAGGAAAAGGAGTTACAGCAATGTGTGTTGCAGAATTGCAAAGCTCACTGTGTGCTGAAGATGCCCTGCAGGAGTTTCCCTGCTGGCCCTTCGTCTGTGGGATTAGAGTCCAAGCGCTGCTCCTCCCCTGTCACAACTCCTCTCGAAACGTGAGAGCGCACCAGAAACTTTGGATTCAAATGCACTTTTAGGAGATAAAGTGAGGAGTGACAGCAATGCTTGTGTCACAGTTTAAAGCTCACTGTGTGCAAAACATGATCAAGCAGGAGATTTTTTGCAAGGCTCTTCTGCTGTTTTAGCCCAGGCTAAACATTCCTGCTCTACTCTCTCTGTTGCTGCTCAGCAGAGAGCGGGCACAGAGATGGTGGATTCAGCTGGTCTTTCAGGCAGGAAAAGAAGAGACAGCAATGTGTGTTGCAGAGTTGCAAAGCTCACTGTGTGCTGAAGATGATCAGTGGGAACTTTCTGGACTGTCTCTTCTGCTGTTTCAGCAGAGTCCAAACGTAAGTGCTATATTCTGCTACTGCTCACAAAGAGCAAGCACAGGAGATGTATTATTCAATTGGACTTTCAGGTAGGAAAGTGAGAGGTGACAGCAATATGTGTTTCAGAGTTGTGAATCTCAATGTGTGCTGAAGATGCCCAGCAGTAGTTTCCATGCTGGCCCTTCGGCTGTGAAATTAGAATCCAAGCGCTCGTCCTCCCCTGTCACAACTGCTCTCGAAGCGAGAGAGCGCACCAGAAACGTTGGCTTGAAATGCACTTTTAGGAGATAAAGTGAGGAGTGACAGCAATGTGTGTTTCAGAGTTGCAAAGCTCACTGTGCGCTGAAGATGATCTGCAAGGACTTTCCCTCCCTGCCCTTCGGAACTGGGAGCGGATTCCAAGCGCTCGTGCTCACCTGCCTCTGGTGCACTGGAAACGAGAGTGGAGACCAGAAACGCTGGATTCAAATGCACTTTTAGGAGCTACAATGAGGAGTGACAACAGTGTGTGTGTCAAAGGTGTAAAGCTCAGTGTGTTGAAGAAGCACAAGAGCAGCCTTCAGGCCTGTCTCTTCCACTGCCTTACAGATTGCAGACATCCCTGCTCACTCTGCTGCTCAGCAGAGTGCTGGCAACGGAGTTCTGGGATTGAAATGGTCTTTTAGGAGAAAGAGTGAAGAGTGACACCAATGTTTGTGTCACAGTTTAAAGCTCACTGTGTGCTAAACATGATCAGGAGGAGCTTTTTTGCAAGGCTCTTCTGCTGTTTTAGCCCAGTCTAAACATTCCTGCTCTACTCTCTCTGTTGCTGCTCAGCAGAGAGTGGGCACAGAGATGTTGGAATCAATTGGTCTTTCAGGCAAGAAAAGGAGGAGTGACAGCAATGTGTGTTTCAGAATTGTAAAGCTCACTGTGCGCTGAAGATGCCCTGCAGGAGTTTCCCTGCTGGCCCTTCGTCTGTGGGATTAGAGTCCAAGCGCTGCTCCTCCCCTGTCACAACTCCTCTCGAAACGAGAGAGCGCACCAGAAACTTTGGATTCAAATGCACTTTTAGGAGATAAAGTGAGGAGTGACAGCAATGTTTGTGTCACAGTTTAAAGCTCACTGTGTGCAAAACATGATCAAGCAGGAGATTTTTTGCAAGGCTCTTCTGCTGTTTTAGCCCAGGCTAAACATTCCTGCTCTACTCTCTCTGTTGCTGCTCAGCAGAGAGCGGGCACAGAGATGGTGGATTCAGCTGGTCTTTCAGGCAGGAAAAGAAGAGACAGCAATGTGTGTTGCAGAGTTGCAAAGCTCGCTGTGCGCTGAAGATGATCAGTGGGAACTTTCTGGACTGTCTCTTCTGCTCTTTTAGCATTGGCTAAAGGTTCCTGCTCTACTCTCTCTGCTTCTGCCCAGCAGAGAAAGGGCACAGAGATTTTGGATTCAATTGGACTTTGAGGTAGGAAAGTGCGGAGCGAGAGCAATATATGTGTCACAGTTGCAAAGCTGACTGCGTGCTGAAGATGCCCTGCCGGAGCTTTCACTCCGGGCTCTTCGGCTGTGGGAGCAGAGGCCAAGAGATCCTGTTCACCTGTCACTGCTGCTGTTCAAACGAGAGAGGGCGGGAGAGACCATGGATTCAAACGGATTATTAGGAGATGAAGTGAGGAGTGACAGCAATGTGTGTTTCAGAGTTGCAAAGCTCACTGTGCGCTGAAGATGATCTGCAAGGACTTTCCCTCCCTGCCCTTCGGAACTGGGAGCGGATTCCAAGCGCTCGTGCTCACCTTCCTCTGCTGCTCTTGAAACGAGAGTGGAGACCAGAAACGCTGGATTCAAATGCACTTTTAGGAGCTACAATGAGGAGTGACAACAGTGTGTGTGTCACAGTTGTAAAGCTCAGTGTGTTGAAGAAGCACAAGAGCAGCCTTCAGGCCTGTCTCTTCCACTGCCTTACAGATTGCAGACATTCCTGCTCACTCTGCTGCTCAGCAGAGTGCTGGCAACGGAGTTCTGGGATTGAAATGGTCTTTTAGGAGAAAGAGTGAAGAGTGACAGCAATGTTTGTGTCACAGTTTAAAGCTCACTGTGTGCTAAACATGATCAGGAGGAGCTTTTTTGCAAGGCTCTTCTGCTGTTTTAGCCCAGTCTAAACATTCCTGCTCTACTCTCTCTGTTGCTGCTCAGCAGAGAGTGGGCACAGAGGTGTTGGAAACAATTGGTCTTCCAGGCAGGAAAAGGAGTTACAGCAATGTGTGTTGCAGAATTGCAAAGCTCACTGTGTGCTGAAGATGCCCTGCAGGAGTTTCCCTGCTGGCTCTTCGTCTCTGGGATTAGAGTCCAAGCGCTGCTCCTCCCCTGTCACAACTCCTCTCGAAACGTGAGAGCGCACCAGAAACTTTGGATTCAAATGCACTTTTAGGAGATAAAGTGAGGAGTGACAGCAATGCTTGTTTCACAGTTTAAAGCTCACTGTGTGCAAAACATGATCAAGCAGGAGATTTTTTGCAAGGCTCTTCTGCTGTTTTAGCCCAGGCTAAACATTCCTGCTCTACTCTCTCTGTTGCTGCTCAGCAGAGAGCGGGCACAGAGATGGTGGATTCAGCTGGTCTTTCAGGCAGGAAAAGAAGAGACAGCAATGTGTGTTGCAGAGTTGCAAAGCTCACTGTGTGCTGAAGATGATCAGTGGGAACTTTCTGGACTGTCTCTTCTGCTGTTTCAGCAGAGTCCAAACGTAAGTGCTATATTCTGCTACTGCTCACAAAGAGCAAGCACAGGAGATGTATTATTCAATTGGACTTTCAGGTAGGAAAGTGAGAGGTGACAGCAATATGTGTTTCAGAGTTGTGAATCTCAATGTGTGCTGAAGATGCCCAGCAGTAGTTTCCATGCTGGCCCTTCGGCTGTGAAATTAGAATCCAAGCGCTCGTCCTCCCCTGTCACAACTGCTCTCGAAGCGAGAGAGCGCACCAGAAACGTTGGCTTGAAATGCACTTTTAGGAGATAAAGTGAGGAGTGACAGCAATGTGTGTTTCAGAGTTGCAAAGCTCACTGTGCGCTGAAGATGATCTGCAAGGACTTTCCCTCCCTGCCCTTCGGAACTGGGAGCGGATTCCAAGCGCTCGTGCTCACCTGCCTCTGCTGCACTGGAAACGAGAGTGGAGACCAGAAACGCTGGATTCAAATGCACTTTTAGGAGCTACAATGAGGAGTGACAACAGTGTGTGTGTCACAGTTGTAAAGCTCAGTGTGTTGAAGAAGCACAAGAGCAGCCTTCAGGCCTGTCTCTTCCACTGCCTTACAGATTGCAGACATTCCTGCTCACTCTGCTGCTCAGCAGAGTGCTGGCAACGGAGTTCTGGGATTGAAATGGTCTTTTAGGAGAAAGAGTGAAGAGTGACAGCAATGTTTGTGTCACAGTTTAAAGCTCACTGTGTGCTAAACATGATCAGGAGGAGCTTTTTTGCAAGGCTCTTCTGCTGTTTTAGCCCAGTCTAAACATTCCTGCTCTACTCTCTCTGTTGCTGCTCAGCAGAGAGTGGGCTCAGTGATGTTGGAATCAATTGGACTTTCAGGAAAGAAAAGGAGGAGTGACAGCAATGTGTGTTGCAGAATTGTAAAGCTCACTGTGTGCTGAAGATGCCCTGCAGGAGTTTCCCTGCTGGCCCTTCGTCTGTGGGATTAGAGTCCAAGCGCTGCTCCTCCCCTGTCACAACTCCTCTCCAAACGAGAGAGCGCACCAGAAACTTTGGATTCAAATGCACTTTTAGGAGATAAAGTGAGGAGTGACAGCAATGTTTGTGTCACAGTTTAAAGCTCACTGTGTGCAAAACATGATCAAGCAGGAGATTTTTTTCAAGGCTCTTCTGCTGTTTTAGGCAGGTCTAAAAATTCCTGCTCTACTCTCTCTGTTGCTGCTCAGCAGAGAGCGGGCACAGAGATGGTGGATTCAGCTGGTCTTTCAGGCAAAAAGGGAGGAGTGACAGCAATGTGTGTTGCAGAGTTGCAAAGCTCGCTGTGCGCTGAAGATGATCAGTGGGAACTTTCTGGACTGTCTCTTCTGCTCTTTTAGCATTGGCTAAAGGTTCCTGCTCTACTCTCTCTGCTTCTGCCCAGCAGAGAAAGGGCACAGAGATTTTGGATTCAATTGGACTTTGAGGTAGGAAAGTGCGGAGCGAGAGCAATATATGTGTCACAGTTGCAAAGCTGACTGCGTGCTGAAGATGCCCTGCCGGAGCTTTCACTCCGGGCTCTTCGGCTGTGGGAGCAGAGGCCAAGAGATCGTGTTCACCTGTCACTGCTGCTGTTCAAACGAGAGAGGGCGGGAGAGACCATGGATTCAAACGGATTATTAGGAGATGAAGTGAGGAGTGACAGCAATGTGTGTTTCAGAGTTGCAAAGCTCACTGTGCGCTGAAGATGATCTGCAAGGACTTTCCCTCCCTGCCCTTCGGAACTGGGAGCGGATTCCAAGCGCTCGTGCTCACCTTCCTCTGCTGCTCTTGAAACGAGAGTGGAGACCAGAAACGCTGGATTCAAATGCACTTTTAGGAGCTACAATGAGGAGTGACAACAGTGTGTGTGTCAAAGTTGTAAAGCTCAGTGTGTTGAAGAAGCACAAGAGCAGCCTTCAGGCCTGTCTCTTCCACTGCCTTACAGATTGCAGACATTCCTGCTCACTCTGCTGCTCAGCAGAGTGCTGGCAACGGAGTTCTTGGATTGAAATGGTCTTTTAGGAGAAAGAGTGAAGAGTGACAGCAATGTTTGTGTCACAGTTTAAAGCTCACTGTGTGATAAACATGATCAGGAGGAGCTTTTTTGCAAGGCTCTTCTGCTGTTTTAGCCCAGTCTAAACATTCCTGCTCTACTCTCTCTGTTGCTGCTCAGCAGAGAGTGGGCACAGAGATGTTGGAATCAATTGGTCTTCCAGGCAGGAAAAGGAGTTACAGCAATGTGTGTTGCAGAATTGCAAAGCTCACTGTGTGCTGAAGATGCCCTGCAGGAGTTTCCCTGCTGGCCCTTCGTCTGTGGGATTAGAGTCCAAGCGCTGCTCCTCCCCTGTCACAACTCCTCTCGAAACGTGAGAGCGCACCAGAAACTTTGGATTCAAATGCACTTTTAGGAGATAAAGTGAGGAGTGACAGCAATGTTTGTGTCACAGTTTAAAGCTCACTGTGTGCAAAACATGATCAAGCAGGAGATTTTTTGCAAGGCTCTTCTGCTGTTTTAGCCCAGGCTAAACATTCCTGCTCTACTCTCTCTGTTGCTGCTCAGCAGAGAGCGGGCACAGAGGTGTTGGAATCAATTGGTCTTTCAGGCAGGAAAAGAAGAGACAGCAATGTGTGTTGCAGAGTTGCAAAGCTCACTGTGTGCTGAAGATGATCAGTGGGAACTTTCTGGACTGTCTCTTCTGCTGTTTCAGCAGAGTCCAAACGTAAGTGCTATATTCTGCTACTGCTCACAAAGAGCAAGCACAGGAGATGTATTATTCAATTGGACTTTCAGGTAGGAAAGTGAGAGGTGACAGCAATATGTGTTTCAGAGTTGTGAATCTCAATGTGTGCTGAAGATGCCCAGCAGTAGTTTCCATGCTGGCCCTTCGGCTGTGAAATTAGAATCCAAGCGCTCGTCCTCCCCTGTCACAACTGCTCTCGAAGCGAGAGAGCGCACCAGAAACGTTGGCTTGAAATGCACTTTTAGGAGATAAAGTGAGGAGTGACAGCAATGTGTGTTTCAGAGTTGCAAAGCTCACTGTGCGCTGAAGATGATCTGCAAGGACTTTCCCTCCCTGCCCTTCGGAACTGGGAGCGGATTCCAAGCGCTCGTGCTCACCTGCCTCTGGTGCACTGGAAACGAGAGTGGAGACCAGAAACGCTGGATTCAAATGCACTTTTAGGAGCTACAATGAGGAGTGACAACAGTGTGTGTGTCAAAGTTGTAAAGCTCAGTGTGTTGAAGAAGCACAAGAGCAGCCTTCAGGCCTGTCTCTTCCACTGCCTTACAGATTGCAGACATCCCTGCTCACTCTGCTGCTCAGCAGAGTGCTGGCAACGGAGTTCTGGGATTGAAATGGTCTTTTAGGAGAAAGAGTGAAGAGTGACACCAATGTTTGTGTCACAGTTTAAAGCTCACTGTGTGCTAAACATGATCAGGAGGAGCTTTTTTGCAAGGCTCTTCTGCTGTTTTAGCCCAGTCTAAACATTCCTGCTCTACTCTCTCTGTTGCTGCTCAGCAGAGAGTGGGCACAGAGATGTTGGAATCAATTGGTCTTTCAGGCAAGAAAAGGAGGAGTGACAGCAATGTGTGTTGCAGAATTGTAAAGCTCACTGTGTGCTGACGATGCCCTGCAGGAGTTTCCCTGCTGGCCCTTCGTCTGTGGGATTAGAGTCCAAGCGCTGCTCCTCCCTTGTCACAACTCCTCTCCAAACGAGAGACCGCACCAGAAACTTTGGATTCAAATGCACTTTTAGGAGATAAAGTGAGGAGTGACAGCAATGTTTGTGTCACAGTTTAAAGCTCACTGTGTGCAAAACATGATCAAGCAGGAGATTTTTTTCAAGGCTCTTCTGCTGTTTTAGGCAGGTCTAAAAATTCCTGCTCTACTCTCTCTGTTGCTGCTCAGCAGAGAGCGGGCACAGAGATGGTGGATTCAGCTGGTCTTTCAGGCAAAAAGGGAGGAGTGACAGCAATGTGTGTTGCAGAGTTGCAAAGCTCGCTGTGCGCTGAAGATGATCAGTGGGAACTTTCTGGACTGTCTCTTCTGCTCTTTTAGCATTGGCTAAAGGTTCCTGCTCTACTCTCTCTGCTTCTGCCCAGCAGAGAAAGGGCACAGAGATTTTGGATTCAATTGGACTTTGAGGTAGGAAAGTGCGGAGCGAGAGCAATATATGTGTCACAGTTGCAAAGCTGACTGCGTGCTGAAGATGCCCTGCCGGAGCTTTCACTCCGGGCTCTTCGGCTGTGGGCGCAGAGGCCAAGAGATCGTGTTCACCTGTCACTGCTGCTGTTCAAACGAGAGAGGGCGGGAGAGACCATGGATTCAAACGGATTATTAGGAGATGAAGTGAGGAGTGACAGCAATGTGTGTTTCAGAGTTGCAAAGCTCACTGTGCGCTGAAGATGATCTGCAAGGACTTTCCCTCCCTGCCCTTCGGAACTGGGAGCGGATTCCAAGCGCTCGTGCTCACCTTCCTCTGCTGCTCTTGAAACGAGAGTGGAGACCAGAAACGCTGGATTCAAATGCACTTTTAGGAGCTACAATGAGGAGTGACAACAGTGTGTGTGTCACAGTTGTAAAGCTCAGTGTGTTGAAGAAGCACAAGAGCAGCCTTCAGGCCTGTCTCTTCCACTGCCTTACAGATTGCAGACATTCCTGCTCACTCTGCTGCTCAGCAGAGTGCTGGCAACGGAGTTCTTGGATTGAAATGGTCTTTTAGGAAAAAGAGTGAAGAGTGACAGCAATGTTTGTGTCACAGTTTAAAGCTCACTGTGTGCTAAACATGATCAGGAGGAGCTTTTTTGCAAGGCTCTTCTGCTGTTTTAGCCCAATCTAAACATTCCTTCTCTCTGTTGCTGCTCAGCAGAGAGTGGGCACAGAGATGTTGGAATCAATTGGTCTTCCAGGCAGGAAAAGGAGTTACAGCAATGTGTGTTGCAGAATTGCAAAGCTCACTGTGTGCTGAAGATGCCCTGCAGGAGTTTCCCTGCTGGCCCTTCGTCTGTGGGATTAGAGTCCAAGCGCTGCTCCTCCCCTGTCACAACTCCTCTCGAAACGTGAGAGCGCACCAGAAACTTTGGATTCAAATGCACTTTTAGGAGATAAAGTGAGGAGTGACAGCAATGTTTGTGTCACAGTTTAAAGCTCACTGTGTGCAAAACATGATCAAGCAGGAGATTTTTTGCAAGGCTCTTCTGCTGTTTTAGCCCAGGCTAAACATTCCTGCTCTACTCTCTCTGTTGCTGCTCAGCAGAGAGCGGGCACAGAGATGGTGGATTCAGCTGGTCTTTCAGGCAGGAAAAGAAGAGACAGCAATGTGTGTTGCAGAGTTGCAAAGCTCACTGTGTGCTGAAGATGATCAGTGGGAACTTTCTGGACTGTCTCTTCTGCTGTTTCAGCAGAGTCCAAACGTAAGTGCTATATTCTGCTACTGCTCACAAAGAGCAAGCACAGGAGATGTATTATTCAATTGGACTTTCAGGTAGGAAAGTGAGAGGTGACAGCAATATGTGTTTCAGAGTTGTGAATCTCAATGTGTGCTGAAGATGCCCAGCAGTAGTTTCCATGCTGGCCCTTCGGCTGTGAAATTAGAATCCAAGCGCTCGTCCTCCCCTGTCACAACTGCTCTCGAAGCGAGAGAGCGCACCAGAAACGTTGGCTTGAAATGCACTTTTAGGAGATAAAGTGAGGAGTGACAGCAATGTGTGTTTCAGAGTTGCAAAGCTCACTGTGCGCTGAAGATGATCTGCAAGGACTTTCCCTCCCTGCCCTTCGGAACTGGGAGCGGATTCCAAGCGCTCGTGCTCACCTGCCTCTGGTGCACTGGAAACGAGAGTGGAGACCAGAAACGCTGGATTCAAATGCACTTTTAGGAGCTACAATGAGGAGTGACAACAGTGTGTGTGTCAAAGTTGTAAAGCTCAGTGTGTTGAAGAAGCACAAGAGCAGCCTTCAGGCCTGTCTCTTCCACTGCCTTACAGATTGCAGACATCCCTGCTCACTCTGCTGCTCAGCAGAGTGCTGGCAACGGAGTTCTGGGATTGAAATGGTCTTCTAGGAGAAAGAGTGAAGAGTGACACCAATGTTTGTGTCACAGTTTAAAGCTCACTGTGTGCTAAACATGATCAGGAGGAGCTTTTTTGCAAGGCTCTTCTGCTGTTTTAGCCCAGTCTAAACATTCCTGCTCTACTCTCTCTGTTGCTGCTCAGCAGAGAGTGGGCACAGAGATGTTGGAATCAATTGGTCTTTCAGGCAAGAAAAGGAGGAGTGACAGCAATGTGTGTTGCAGAATTGTAAAGCTCACTGTGTGCTGAAGATGCCCTGCAGGAGTTTCCCTGCTGGCCCTTCGTCTGTGGGATTAGAGTCCAAGCGCTGCTCCTCCCTTGTCACAACTCCTCTCCAAACGAGAGAGCGCACCAGAAACTTTGGATTCAAATGCACTTTTAGGAGATAAAGTGAGGAGTGACAGCAATGTTTGTGTCACAGTTTAAAGCTCACTGTGTGCAAAACATGATCAAGCAGGAGATTTTTTTCAAGGCTCTTCTGCTGTTTTAGGCAGGTCTAAAAATTCCTGCTCTACTCTCTCTGTTGCTGCTCAGCAGAGAGCGGGCACAGAGATGGTGGATTCAGCTGGTCTTTCAGGCAAAAAGGGAGGAGTGACAGCAATGTGTGTTGCAGAGTTGCAAAGCTCGCTGTGCGCTGAAGATGATCAGTGGGAACTTTCTGGACTGTCTCTTCTGCTCTTTTAGCATTGGCTAAAGGTTCCTGCTCTACTCTCTCTGCTTCTGCCCAGCAGAGAAAGGGCACAGAGATTTTGGATTCAATTGGACTTTGAGGTAGGAAAGTGCGGAGCGAGAGCAATATATGTGTCACAGTTGCAAAGCTGACTGCGTGCTGAAGATGCCCTGCCGGAGCTTTCACTCCGGGCTCTTCGGCTGTGGGAGCAGAGGCCAAGAGATCGTGTTCACCTGTCACTGCTGCTGTTCAAACGAGAGAGGGCGGGAGAGACCATGGATTCAAACGGATTATTAGGAGATGAAGTGAGGAGTGACAGCAATGTGTGTTTCAGAGTTGCAAAGCTCACTGTGCGCTGAAGATGATCTGCAAGGACTTTCCCTCCCTGCCCTTCGGAACTGGGAGCGGATTCCAAGCGCTCGTGCTCACCTTCCTCTGCTGCTCTTGAAACGAGAGTGGAGACCAGAAACGCTGGATTCAAATGCACTTTTAGGAGCTACAATGAGGAGTGACAACAGTGTGTGTGTCACAGTTGTAAAGCTCAGTGTGTTGAAGAAGCACAAGAGCAGCCTTCAGGCCTGTCTCTTCCACTGCCTTACAGATTGCAGACATTCCTGCTCACTCTGCTGCTCAGCAGAGTGCTGGCAACGGAGTTCTTGGATTGAAATGGTCTTTTAGGAAAAAGAGTGAAGAGTGACAGCAATGTTTGTGTCACAGTTTAAAGCTCACTGTGTGCTAAACATGATCAGGAGGAGCTTTTTTGCAAGGCTCTTCTGCTGTTTTAGCCCAATCTAAACATTCCTTCTCTCTGTTGCTGCTCAGCAGAGAGTGGGCACAGAGATGTTGGAATCATTTGGTCTTTCAGGCAAGATAAGGAGGAGTGACAGCAATGTGTGTTTCAGAATTGTAAAGCTCACTGTGCGCTGAAGATGCCCTGCAGGAGTTTCCCTGCTGGCCCTTCGTCTGTGGGATTAGAGTCCAAGCGCTGCTCCTCCCCTGTCACAACTCCTCTCGAAACGAGAGAGCGCACCAGAAACTTTGGATTCAAATGCACTTTTAGGAGATAAAGTGAGGAGTGACAGCAATGCTTGTGTCACAGTTCAAAGCTCACTGTGTGCAAAACATGATCAAGCAGGAGATTTTTTGCAAGGCTCTTCTGCTGTTTTAGCCCAGGCTAAACATTCCTGCTCTACTCTCTCTGTTGCTGCTCAGCAGAGAGCGGGCACAGAGATGGTGGATTCAGCTGGTCTTTCAGGCAGGAAAAGAAGAGACAGCAATGTGTGTTGCAGAGTTGCAAAGCTCACTGTGTGCTGAAGATGATCAGTGGGAACTTTCTGGACTGTCTCTTCTGCTGTTTCAGCAGAGTCCAAACGTAAGTGCTATATTCTGCTACTGCTCACAAAGAGCAAGCACAGGAGATGTATTATTCAATTGGACTTTCAGGTAGGAAAGTGAGAGGTGACAGCAATATGTGTTTCAGAGTTGTGAATCTCAATGTGTGCTGAAGATGCCCAGCAGTAGTTTCCATGCTGGCCCTTCGGCTGTGAAATTAGAATCCAAGCGCTCGTCCTCCCCTGTCACAACTGCTCTCGAAGCGAGAGAGCGCACCAGAAACGTTGGCTTGAAATGCACTTTTAGGAGATAAAGTGAGGAGTGACAGCAATGTGTGTTTCAGAGTTGCAAAGCTCACTGTGCGCTGAAGATGATCTGCAAGGACTTTCCCTCCCTGCCCTTCGGAACTGGGAGCGGATTCCAAGCGCTCGTGCTCACCTGCCTCTGGTGCACTGGAAACGAGAGTGGAGACCAGAAACGCTGGATTCAAATGCACTTTTAGGAGCTACAATGAGGAGTGACAACAGTGTGTGTGTCAAAGTTGTAAAGCTCAGTGTGTTGAAGAAGCACAAGAGCAGCCTTCAGGCCTGTCTCTTCCACTGCCTTACAGATTGCAGACATCCCTGCTCACTCTGCTGCTCAGCAGAGTGCTGGCAACGGAGTTCTGGGATTGAAATGGTCTTCTAGGAGAAAGAGTGAAGAGTGACACCAATGTTTGTGTCACAGTTTAAAGCTCACTGTGTGCTAAACATGATCAGGAGGAGCTTTTTTGCAAGGCTCTTCTGCTGTTTTAGCCCAGTCTAAACATTCCTGCTCTACTCTCTCTGTTGCTGCTCAGCAGAGAGTGGGCACAGAGATGTTGGAATCAATTGGTCTTTCAGGCAAGAAAAGGAGGAGTGACAGCAATGTGTGTTGCAGAATTGTAAAGCTCACTGTGTGCTGAAGATGCCCTGCAGGAGTTTCCCTGCTGGCCCTTCGTCTGTGGGATTAGAGTCCAAGCGCTGCTCCTCCCTTGTCACAACTCCTCTCCAAACGAGAGAGCGCACCAGAAACTTTGGATTCAAATGCACTTTTAGGAGATAAAGTGAGGAGTGACAGCAATGTTTGTGTCACAGTTTAAAGCTCACTGTGTGCAAAACATGATCAAGCAGGAGATTTTTTTCAAGGCTCTTCTGCTGTTTTAGGCAGGTCTAAAAATTCCTGCTCTACTCTCTCTGTTGCTGCTCAGCAGAGAGCGGGCACAGAGATGGTGGATTCAGCTGGTCTTTCAGGCAAAAAGGGAGGAGTGACAGCAATGTGTGTTGCAGAGTTGCAAAGCTCGCTGTGCGCTGAAGATGATCAGTGGGAACTTTCTGGACTGTCTCTTCTGCTCTTTTAGCATTGGCTAAAGGTTCCTGCTCTACTCTCTCTGCTTCTGCCCAGCAGAGAAAGGGCACAGAGATTTTGGATTCAATTGGACTTTGAGGTAGGAAAGTGCGGAGCGAGAGCAATATATGTGTCACAGTTGCAAAGCTGACTGCGTGCTGAAGATGCCCTGCCGGAGCTTTCACTCCGGGCTCTTCGGCTGTGGGAGCAGAGGCCAAGAGATCGTGTTCACCTGTCACTGCTGCTGTTCAAACGAGAGAGGGCGGGAGAGACCATGGATTCAAACGGATTATTAGGAGATGAAGTGAGGAGTGACAGCAATGTGTGTTTCAGAGTTGCAAAGCTCACTGTGCGCTGAAGATGATCTGCAAGGACTTTCCCTCCCTGCCCTTCGGAACTGGGAGCGGATTCCAAGCGCTCGTGCTCACCTTCCTCTGCTGCTCTTGAAACGAGAGTGGAGACCAGAAACGCTGGATTCAAATGCACTTTTAGGAGCTACAATGAGGAGTGACAACAGTGTGTGTGTCACAGTTGTAAAGCTCAGTGTGTTGAAGAAGCACAAGAGCAGCCTTCAGGCCTGTCTCTTCCACTGCCTTACAGATTGCAGACATTCCTGCTCACTCTGCTGCTCAGCAGAGTGCTGGCAACGGAGTTCTTGGATTGAAATGGTCTTTTAGGAAAAAGAGTGAAGAGTGACAGCAATGTTTGTGTCACAGTTTAAAGCTCACTGTGTGCTAAACATGATCAGGAGGAGCTTTTTTGCAAGGCTCTTCTGCTGTTTTAGCCCAATCTAAACATTCCTTCTCTCTGTTGCTGCTCAGCAGAGAGTGGGCACAGAGATGTTGGAATCATTTGGTCTTTCAGGCAAGATAAGGAGGAGTGACAGCAATGTGTGTTTCAGAATTGTAAAGCTCACTGTGCGCTGAAGATGCCCTGCAGGAGTTTCCCTGCTGGCCCTTCGTCTGTGGGATTAGAGTCCAAGCGCTGCTCCTCCCCTGTCACAACTCCTCTCGAAACGAGAGAGCGCACCAGAAACTTTGGATTCAAATGCACTTTTAGGAGATAAAGTGAGGAGTGACAGCAATGCTTGTGTCACAGTTCAAAGCTCACTGTGTGCAAAACATGATCAAGCAGGAGATTTTTTGCAAGGCTCTTCTGCTGTTTTAGCCCAGGCTAAACATTCCTGCTCTACTCTCTCTGTTGCTGCTCAGCAGAGAGCGGGCACAGAGATGGTGGATTCAGCTGGTCTTTCAGGCAGGAAAAGAAGAGACAGCAATGTGTGTTGCAGAGTTGCAAAGCTCACTGTGTGCTGAAGATGATCAGTGGGAACTTTCTGGACTGTCTCTTCTGCTGTTTCAGCAGAGTCCAAACGTAAGTGCTATATTCTGCTACTGCTCACAAAGAGCAAGCACAGGAGATGTATTATTCAATTGGACTTTCAGGTAGGAAAGTGAGAGGTGACAGCAATATGTGTTTCAGAGTTGTGAATCTCAATGTGTGCTGAAGATGCCCAGCAGTAGTTTCCATGCTGGCCCTTCGGCTGTGAAATTAGAATCCAAGCGCTCGTCCTCCCCTGTCACAACTGCTCTCGAAGCGAGAGAGCGCACCAGAAACGTTGGCTTGAAATGCACTTTTAGGAGATAAAGTGAGGAGTGACAGCAATGTGTGTTTCAGAGTTGCAAAGCTCACTGTGCGCTGAAGATGATCTGCAAGGACTTTCCCTCCCTGCCCTTCGGAACTGGGAGCGGATTCCAAGCGCTCGTGCTCACCTGCCTCTGGTGCACTGGAAACGAGAGTGGAGACCAGAAACGCTGGATTCAAATGCACTTTTAGGAGCTACAATGAGGAGTGACAACAGTGTGTGTGTCAAAGTTGTAAAGCTCAGTGTGTTGAAGAAGCACAAGAGCAGCCTTCAGGCCTGTCTCTTCCACTGCCTTACAGATTGCAGACATCCCTGCTCACTCTGCTGCTCAGCAGAGTGCTGGCAACGGAGTTCTGGGATTGAAATGGTCTTTTAGGAGAAAGAGTGAAGAGTGACACCAATGCTTGTGTCACAGTTTAAAGCTCACTGTGTGCTAAACATGATCAGGAGGAGCTTTTTTGCAAGGCTCTTCTGCTGTTTTAGGCAGGTCTAAAAATTCCTGCTCTACTCTCTCTGTTGCTGCTCAGCAGAGAGCGGGCACAGAGATGGTGGATTCAGCTGGTCTTTCAGGCAAAAAGGGAGGAGTGACAGCAATGTGTGTTGCAGAGTTGCAAAGCTCGCTGTGCGCTGAAGATGATCAGTGGGAACTTTCTGGACTGTCTCTTCTGCTCTTTTAGCATTGGCTAAAAGTTCCTGCTCTACTCTCTCTGCTTCTGCCCAGCAGAGAAAGGGCACAGAGATTTTGGATTCAATTGGACTTTGAGGTAGGAAAGTGCGGAGCGAGAGCAATATATGTGTCACAGTTGCAAAGCTGACTGCGTGCTGAAGATGCCGTGCCGGAGCTTTCACTCCGGGCTCTTCGGCTGTGGGAGCAGAGGCCAAGAGATCGTGTTCACCTGCCACTGCTGCTGTTCAAACGAGAGAGGGCGGGAGAGACCATGGATTCAAACGGATTATTAGGAGATGAAGTGAGGAGTGACAGCAATGTGTGTTTCAGAGTTGCAAAGCTCACTGTGCGCTGAAGATGATCTGCAAGGACTTTCCCTCCCTGCCCTTCGGAACTGGGAGCGGATTCCAAGCGCTCGTGCTCACCTTCCTCTGCTGCTCTTGAAACGAGAGTGGAGACCAGAAACGCTGGATTCAAATGCACTTTTAGGAGCTACAATGAGGAGTGACAACAGTGTGTGTGTCACAGTTGTAAAGCTCAGTGTGTGGAAGAAGCACAAGAGCAGCCTTCAGGCCTGTCTCTTCCACTGCCTTACAGATTGCAGACATTCCTGCTCACTCTGCTGCTCAGCAGAGTGCTGGCAACGGAGTTCTTGGATTGAAATGGTCTTTTAGGAGAAAGAGTGAAGAGTGACAGCAATGTTTGTGTCACAGTTTAAAGCTCACTGTGCTAAACATGATCAGGAGGAGCTTTTTTGCAAGGCTCTTCTGCTGTTTTAGCCCAATCTAAACATTCCTTCTCTCTGTTGCTGCTCAGCAGAGAGTGGGCACAGAGATGTTGGAATCAATTGGTCTTCCAGGCAGGAAAAGGAGTTACAGCAATGTGTGTTGCAGAATTGCAAAGCTCACTGTGTGCTGAAGATGCCCTGCAGGAGTTTCCCTGCTGGCCCTTCGTCTGTGGGATTAGAGTCCAAGCGCTGCTCCTCCCCTGTCACAACTCCTCTCGAAACGTGAGAGCGCACCAGAAACTTTGGATTCAAATGCACTTTTAGGAGATAAAGTGAGGAGTGACAGCAATGTTTGTGTCACAGTTTAAAGCTCACTGTGTGCAAAACATGATCAGGAGGAGCTTTTTTGCAAGGCTCTTCTGCTGTTTTAGCCCAGGCTAAACATTCCTGCTCTACTCTCTCTGTTGCTGCTCAGCAGAGAGCGGGCACAGAGATGGTGGATTCAGCTGGTCTTTCAGGCAGGAAAAGAAGAGACAGCAATGTGTGTTGCAGAGTTGCAAAGCTCACTGTGTGCTGAAGATGATCAGTGGGAACTTTCTGGACTGTCTCTTCTGCTGTTTCAGCAGAGTCCAAACGTAAGTGCTATATTCTGCTACTGCTCACAAAGAGCAAGCACAGGAGATGTATTATTCAATTGGACTTTCAGGTAGGAAAGTGAGAGGTGACAGCAATATGTGTTTCAGAGTTGTGAATCTCAATGTGTGCTGAAGATGCCCAGCAGTAGTTTCCATGCTGGCCCTTCGGCTGTGAAATTAGAATCCAAGCGCTCGTCCTCCCCTGTCACAACTGCTCTCGAAGCGAGAGAGCGCACCAGAAACGTTGGCTTGAAATGCACTTTTAGGAGATAAAGTGAGGAGTGACAGCAATGTGTGTTTCAGAGTTGCAAAGCTCACTGTGCGCTGAAGATGATCTGCAAGGACTTTCCCTCCCTGCCCTTCGGAACTGGGAGCGGATTCCAAGCGCTCGTGCTCACCTGCCTCTGGTGCACTGGAAACGAGAGTGGAGACCAGAAACGCTGGATTCAAATGCACTTTTAGGAGCTACAATGAGGAGTGACAACAGTGTGTGTGTCAAAGTTGTAAAGCTCAGTGTGTTGAAGAAGCACAAGAGCAGCCTTCAGGCCTGTCTCTTCCACTGCCTTACAGATTGCAGACATCCCTGCTCACTCTGCTGCTCAGCAGAGTGCTGGCAACGGAGTTCTGGGATTGAAATGGTCTTTTAGGAGAAAGAGTGAAGAGTGACAGCAATGTTTGTGTCACAGTTTAAAGCTCACTGTGTGCTAAACATGATCAGGAGGAGCTTTTTTGCAAGGCTCTTCTGCTGTTTTAGCCCAGTCTAAACATTCCTGCTCTACTCTCTCTGTTGCTGCTCAGCAGAGAGTGGGCACAGAGATGTTGGAATCATTTGGTCTTTCAGGCAAGATAAGGAGGAGTGACAGCAATGTGTGTTTCAGAATTGTAAAGCTCACTGTGCGCTGAAGATGCCCTGCAGGAGTTTCCCTGCTGGCCCTTCGTCTGTGGGATTAGAGTCCAAGCGCTGCTCCTCCCCTGTCACAACTCCTCTCGAAACGAGAGAGCGCACCAGAAACTTTGGATTCAAATGCACTTTTAGGAGATAAAGTGAGGAGTGACAGCAATGCTTGTGTCACAGTTTAAAGCTCACTGTGTGCAAAACATGATCAAGCAGGATATTTTTTGCAAGGCTCTTCTGCTGTTTTAGCCCAGGCTAAACATTCCTGCTCTACTCTCTCTGTTGCTGCTCAGCAGAGAGCGGGCACAGAGATGGTGGATTCAGCTGGTCTTTCAGGCAGGAAAAGAAGAGACAGCAATGTGTGTTGCAGAGTTGCAAAGCTCACTGTGTGCTGAAGATGATCAGTGGGAACTTTCTGGACTGTCTCTTCTGCTGTTTCAGCAGAGTCCAAACGTAAGTGCTATATTCTGCTACTGCTCACAAAGAGCAAGCACAGGAGATGTATTATTCAATTGGACTTTCAGGTAGGAAAGTGAGAGGTGACAGCAATATGTGTTTCAGAGTTGTGAATCTCAATGTGTGCTGAAGATGCCCAGCAGTAGTTTCCATGCTGGCCCTTCGGCTGTGAAATTAGAATCCAAGCGCTCGTCCTCCCCTGTCACAACTGCTCTCGAAGCGAGAGAGCGCACCAGAAACGTTGGCTTGAAATGCACTTTTAGGAGATAAAGTGAGGAGTGACAGCAATGTGTGTTTCAGAGTTGCAAAGCTCACTGTGCGCTGAAGATGATCTGCAAGGACTTTCCCTCCCTGCCCTTCGGAACTGGGAGCGGATTCCAAGCGCTCGTGCTCACCTGCCTCTGGTGCACTGGAAACGAGAGTGGAGACCAGAAACGCTGGATTCAAATGCACTTTTAGGAGCTACAATGAGGAGTGACAACAGTGTGTGTGTCACAGTTGTAAAGCTCAGTGTGTTGAAGAAGCACAAGAGCAGCCTTCAGGCCTGTCTCTTCCACTGCCTTACAGATTGCAGACATCCCTGCTCACTCTGCTGCTCAGCAGAGTGCTGGCAACGGAGTTCTGGGATTGAAATGGTCTTTTAGGAGAAAGAGTGAAGAGTGACAGCAATGTTTGTGTCACAGTTTAAAGCTCACTGTGTGCTAAACATGATCAGGAGGAGCTTTTTTGCAAGGCTCTTCTGCTGTTTTAGCCCAGTCTAAACATTCCTGCTCTACTCTCTCTGTTGCTGCTCAGCAGAGAGTGGGCACAGAGATGTTGGAATCATTTGGTCTTTCAGGCAAGATAAGGAGGAGTGACAGCAATGTGTGTTTCAGAATTGTAAAGCTCACTGTGCGCTGAAGATGCCCTGCAGGAGTTTCCCTGCTGGCCCTTCGTCTGTGGGATTAGAGTCCAAGCGCTGCTCCTCCCCTGTCACAACTCCTCTCGAAACGAGAGAGCGCACCAGAAACTTTGGATTCAAATGCACTTTTAGGAGATAAAGTGAGGAGTGACAGCAATGCTTGTGTCACAGTTTAAAGCTCACTGTGTGCAAAACATGATCAAGCAGGAGATTTTTTGCAAGGCTCTTCTGCTGTTTTAGCCCAGGCTAAACATTCCTGCTCTACTCTCTCTGTTGCTGCTCAGCAGAGAGCGGGCACAGAGATGGTGGATTCAGCTGGTCTTTCAGGCAGGAAAAGAAGAGACAGCAATGTGTGTTGCAGAGTTGCAAAGCTCACTGTGTGCTGAAGATGATCAGTGGGAACTTTCTGGACTGTCTCTTCTGCTGTTTCAGCAGAGTCCAAACGTAAGTGCTATATTCTGCTACTGCTCACAAAGAGCAAGCACAGGAGATGTATTATTCAATTGGACTTTCAGGTAGGAAAGTGAGAGGTGACAGCAATATGTGTTTCAGAGTTGTGAATCTCAATGTGTGCTGAAGATGCCCAGCAGTAGTTTCCATGCTGGCCCTTCGGCTGTGAAATTAGAATCCAAGCGCTCGTCCTCCCCTGTCACAACTGCTCTCGAAGCGAGAGAGCGCACCAGAAACGTTGGCTTGAAATGCACTTTTAGGAGATAAAGTGAGGAGTGACAGCAATGTGTGTTTCAGAGTTGCAAAGCTCACTGTGCGCTGAAGATGATCTGCAAGGACTTTCCCTCCCTGCCCTTCGGAACTGGGAGCGGATTCCAAGCGCTCGTGCTCACCTGCCTCTGCTGCACTGGAAACGAGAGTGGAGACCAGAAACGCTGGATTCAAATGCACTTTTAGGAGCTACAATGAGGAGTGACAACAGTGTGTGTGTCACAGTTGTAAAGCTCAGTGTGTTGAAGAAGCACAAGAGCAGCCTTCAGGCCTGTCTCTTCCACTGCCTTACAGATTGCAGACATCCCTGCTCACTCTGCTGCTCAGCAGAGTGCTGGCAACGGAGTTCTGGGATTGAAATGGTCTTTTAGGAGAAAGAGTGAAGAGTGACAGCAATGTTTGTGTCACAGTTTAAAGCTCACTGTGTGCTAAACATGATCAGGAGGAGCTTTTTTGCAAGGCTCTTCTGCTGTTTTAGCCCAGTCTAAACATTCCTGCTCTACTCTCTCTGTTGCTGCTCAGCAGAGAGTGGGCACAGAGATGTTGGAATCATTTGGTCTTTCAGGCAAGAAAAGGAGGAGTGACAGCAATGTGTGTTTCAGAATTGTAAAGCTCACTGTGCGCTGAAGATGCCCTGCAGGAGTTTCCCTGCTGGCCCTTCGTCTGTGGGATTAGAGTCCAAGCGCTGCTCCTCCCCTGTCACAACTCCTCTCGAAACGAGAGAGCGCACCAGAAACTTTGGATTCAAATGCACTTTTAGGAGATAAAGTGAGGAGTGACAGCAATGCTTGTGTCACAGTTTAAAGCTCACTGTGTGCAAAACATGATCAAGCAGGAGATTTTTTGCAAGGCTCTTCTGCTGTTTTAGCCCAGGCTAAACATTCCTGCTCTACTCTCTCTGTTGCTGCTCAGCAGAGAGCGGGCACAGAGATGGTGGATTCAGCTGGTCTTTCAGGCAGGAAAAGAAGAGACAGCAATGTGTGTTGCAGAGTTGCAAAGCTCACTGTGTGCTGAAGATGATCAGTGGGAACTTTCTGGACTGTCTCTTCTGCTGTTTCAGCAGAGTCCAAACGTAAGTGCTATATTCTGCTACTGCTCACAAAGAGCAAGCACAGGAGATGTATTATTCAATTGGACTTTCAGGTAGGAAAGTGAGAGGTGACAGCAATAAGTGTTTCAGAGTTGCGAATCTCAATGTGTGCTGAAGATGCCCAGCAGTAGTTTCCATGCTGGCCCTTCAGCTGTGAAATTAGAATCCAAGCGCTCGTCCTCCCCTGTCACAACTGCTCTCGAAGCGAGAGAGCGCACCAGAAACGTTGGCTTGAAATGCACTTTTAGGAGATAAAGTGAGGAGTGACAGCAATGTGTGTTTCAGAGTTGCAAAGCTCACTGTGCGCTGAAGATGATCTGCAAGGACTTTCCCTCCCTGCCCTTCGGAACTGGGAGCGGATTCCAAGCGCTCGTGCTCACCTGCCTCTGCTGCACTGGAAACGAGAGTGGAGACCAGAAACGCTGGATTCAAATGCACTTTTAGGAGCTACAATGAGGAGTGACAACAGTGTGTGTGTCACAGTTGTAAAGCTCAGTGTGTTGAAGAAGCACAAGAGCAGCCTTCAGGCCTGTCTCTTCCACTGCCTTACAGATTGCAGACATCCCTGCTCACTCTGCTGATCAGCAGAGTGCTGACAACGGAGTTCTTGGATTGAAATGGTCTTTTAGGAGAAAGAGTGAAGAGTGACAGCAATGTTTGTGTCACAGTTTAAAGCTCACTGTGTGCTAAACATGATCAGGAGGAGCTTTTTTGCAAGGCTCTTCTGCTGTTTTAGCCCAGTCTAAACATTCCTGCTCTACTCTCTCTGTTGCTGCTCAGCAGAGAGTGGGCACAGAGATGTTGGAATCAATTGGACTTTCAGGCAAGAAAAGGAGGAGTGACAGCAATGTGTGTTGCAGAATTGTAAAGCTCACTGTGTGCTGAAGATGCCCTGCAGGAGTTTCCCTGCTGGCCCTTCGTCTGTGGGATTAGAGTCCAAGCGCTGCTCCTCCCCTGTCACAACTCCTCTCGAAACGAGAGAGCGCACCAGAAACTTTGGATTCAAATGCACTTTTAGGAGATAAAGTGAGGAGTGACAGCAATGTTTGTGTCACAGTTTAAAGCTCACTGTGTGCAAAACATGATCAAGCAGGAGATTTTTTGCAAGGCTCTTCTGCTGTTTTAGGCAGGTCTAAAAATTCCTGCTCTACTCTCTCTGTTGCTGCTCAGCAGAGAGCGGGCACAGAGTTGGTGGATTCAGCTGGTCTTTCAGGCAAAAAGGGAGGAGTGACAGCAATGTGTGTTGCAGTGTTGCAAAGCTCGCTGTGCGCTGAAGATGATCAGTGGGAACTTTCTGGACTGTCTCTTCAGCTCTTTTAGCATTGGCTAAAGGTTCCTGCTCTACTCTGCTTCTGCCCAGCAGAGAAAGGGCACAGAGATTTTGGATTCAATTGGACTTTGAGGTAGGAAAGTGCGGAGCGAGAGCAATATATGTGTCACAGTTGCAAAGCTGACTGCGTGCTGAAGATGCCCTGCCGGAGCTTTCACTCCGGGCTCTTCGGCTGTGGGAGCAGAGGCCAAGAGATCGTGTTCACCTGTCACTGCTGCTGTTCAAACGAGAGAGGGCGGGAGAGTCCATGGATTCAAACGGATTATTAGGAGATGAAGTGAGGAGTGACAGCAATGTGTGTTTCAGAGTTGCAAAGCTCACTGTGCGCTGAAGATGATCTGCAAGGACTTTCCCTCCCTGCCCTTCGGAACTGGGAGCGGATTCCAAGCGCTCGTGCTCACCTTCCTCTGCTGCTCTTGAAACGAGAGTGGAGACCAGAAACGCTGGATTCAAATGCACTTTTAGGAGCTACAATGAGGAGTGACAACAGTGTGTGTGTCACAGTTGTAAAGCTCAGTGTGTTGAAGAAGCACAAGAGCAGCCTTCAGGCCTGTCTCTTCCACTGCCTTACAGATTGCAGACATTCCTGCTCACTCTGCTGCTCAGCAGAGTGCTGGCAACGGAGTTCTTGGATTGAAAAGGTCTTTTAGGAGAAAGAGTGAAGAGTGACAGCAATGTTTGTGTCACAGTTTAAAGCTCACTGTGTGCTAAACATGATCAGGAGGAGCTTTTTTGCAAGGCTCTTCTGTTTTAGCCCAGTCTAAACATTCCTGCTCTACTCTCTCTGTTGCTGCTCAGCAGAGAGTGGGCACAGAGATGTTGGAATCAATAGGTCTTCCAGGCAGGAAAAGGAGGAGTTACAGCAATGTGTTTTGCAGAGTTGCAAAGCTCACTGTGTGCTGAAGATGCCCTGCAGGAGTTTCCCTGCTGGCCCTTCGCCTGTGGGATTAGAGTCCAAGCGCTGCTCCTCCCCTGTCACAACTCCTCTCCAAACGAGAGAGCGTACCAGAAACTTTGGATTCAAATGAACTTTTAGGAGATAAAGTGAGGAGTGACATCAATGTTTGTGTCACAGTTTAAAGCTCACTGTGTGCAAAACATGATCAAGCAGGAGATTTTTTGCAAGGCTCTTCTGCTGTTTTAGCCCAGGCTAAACATTCCTGCTCTACTCTCTCTGTTGCTGCTCAGCAGAGAGCGGGCACAGAGGTGTTGGAATCAATTGGTCTTTCAGGCAGGAAAAGAAGTGACAGCAATGTGTGTTGCAGAGTTGCAAAGCTCGCTGTTCGCTGAAGATGATCAGTGGGAACTTTCTGGACTGTCTCTTCTGCTGTTTCTTCAGAGTCCAAACGTAAGTGCTATATTCTGCTACTGCTCACAAAGAGCAAGCACAGGAGATGTAGGATTCAATTGGACTTTCAGGTAGGAAAGTGAGAGGTGACAGCTATTTGTGTTTCAGAGTTGCGAAGCTCACTGGGTGCTGAAGATGCCCTGCAGGAGTTTCCATGCTGGCAATTCGTCTGTGAAATTAGAGTCCAAAAGCTCGTCCTCCCCTGCGACATCTGCTCTCGAAACGAGAGAGCGCACCATAAACTTTGCATTCAAATTCACTTTTAGGAGATAAAGTGAGGAGTGACAGCAATGTTTGTGTCACAGTTTAAAGCTCACTGTGTGCTAAACATGATCAGGAGGAGCTTTTTTGCAAGGCTCTTCTGCTGTTTTAGCCCAGTCTAAACATTCCTTCTCTCTGTTGCTGCTCAGCAGAGAGTGGGCACAGAGATGTTGGAATCAATAGGTCTTCCAGGCAGGAAAAGGAGTTACAGCAATGTGTGTTGCAGAATTGCAAAGCTCACTGTGTGCTGAAGATGCCCTGCAGGAGTTTCCCTGCTGGCCCTTCCTCTGTGGGATTAGAGTCCAAGCGCTGCTCCTCCCCTGTCACAACTCCTCTCGAAACGTGAGAGCGCACCAGAAACTTTGGATTCAAATGCACTTTTAGGAGATAAAGTGAGGAGTGACATCAATGTTTGTGTCACAGTTTAAAGCTCACTGTGTGCAAAACATGATCAAGCAGGAGATTTTTTGCAAGGCTCTTCTGCTGTTTTAGCCCAGGCTAAACATTCCTGCTCTACTCTCTCTGTTGCTGCTCAGCAGAGAGCGGGCACAGAGGTGTTGGAATCAATAGGTCTTCCAGGCAGGAAAAGGAGGAGTGACAGCAATGTGTTTTGCAGAGTTGCAAAGCTCACTGTGTGCTGAAGATGCCCTGCAGGAGTTTCCCTGCTGGCCCTTCGTCTGTGGGATTAGAGTCCAAGCGCTGCTCCTCCCCTGTCACAACTCCTCTCGAAACGTGAGAGCGCACCAGAAACTTTGGATTCAAATGCACTTTTAGGAGATAAAGTGAGGAGTGACAGCAATGTTTGTGTCACAGTTTAAAGCTCACTGTGTGCAAAACATGATCAAGCAGGAGATTTTTTGCAAGGCTCTTCAGCTGTTTTAGCCCAGGCTAAACATTCCTGCTCTACTCTCTCTGTTGCTGCTCAGCAGAGAGCGGGCACAGAGGTGTTGGAATCAATTGGTCTTTCAGGCAGGAAAAGAAGAGACAGCAATGTGTGTTGCAGAGTTGCAAAGCTCACTGTGTGCTGAAGATGATCAGTGGGAACTTTCTGGACTGTCTCTTCTGCTGTTTCAGCAGAGTCCAAACGTAAGTGCTATATTCTGCTACTGCTCACAAAGAGCAAGCACAGGAGATGTATTATTCAATTGGACTTTCAGGTAGGAAAGTGAGAGGTGACAGCAATATGTGTTTCAGAGTTGTGAATCTCAATGTGTGCTGAAGATGCCCAGCAGTAGTTTCCATGCTGGCCCTTCGGCTGTGAAATTAGAATCCAAGCGCTCGTCCTCCCCTGTCACAACTGCTCTCGAAGCGAGAGAGCGCACCAGAAACGTTGGCTTGAAATGCACTTTTAGGAGATAAAGTGAGGAGTGACAGCAATGTGTGTTTCAGAGTTGCAAAGCTCACTGTGCGCTGAAGATGATCTGCAAGGACTTTCCCTCCCTGCCCTTCGGAACTGGGAGCGGATTCCAAGCGCTCGTGCTCACCTGCCTCTGCTGCACTGGAAACGAGAGTGGAGACCAGAAACGCTGGATTCAAATGCACTTTTAGGAGCTACAATGAGGAGTGACAACAGTGTGTGTGTCAAAGTTGTAAAGCTCAGTGTGTTGAAGAAGCACAAGAGCAGCCTTCAGGCCTGTCTCTTCCACTGCCTTACAGATTGCAGACATCCCTGCTCACTCTGCTGCTCAGCAGAGTGCTGGCAACGGAGTTCTGGGATTGAAATGGTCTTTTAGGAGAAAGAGTGAAGAGTGACAGCAATGTTTGTGTCACAGTTTAAAGCTCACTGTGTGCTAAACATGATCAGGAGGAGCTTTTTTGCAAGGCTCTTCTGCTGTTTTAGCCCAGTCTAAACATTCCTGCTCTACTCTCTCTGTTGCTGCTCAGCAGAGAGTGGGCACAGAGATGTTGGAATCAATTGGTCTTTCAGGCAAGAAAAGGAGGAGTGACAGCAATGTGTGTTTCTGAATTGTAAAGCTCACTGTGCGCTGAAGATGCCCTGCAGGAGTTTCCCTGCTGGCCCTTCGTCTGTGGGATTAGAGTCCAAGCGCTGCTCCTCCCCTGTCACAACTCCTCTCGAAACGTGAGAGCGCACCAGAAACTTTGGATTCAAATGCACTTTTAGGAGATAAAGTGAGGAGTGACAGCAATGTTTGTGTCACAGTTTAAAGCTCACTGTGTGCAAAACATGATCAAGCAGGAGATTTTTTGCAAGGCTCTTCAGCTGTTTTAGCCCAGGCTAAACATTCCTGCTCTACTCTCTCTGTTGCTGCTCAGCAGAGAGCGGGCACAGAGGTGTTGGAATCAATTGGTCTTTCAGGCAGGAAAAGAAGAGACAGCAATGTGTGTTGCAGAGTTGCAAAGCTCACTGTGTGCTGAAGATGATCAGTGGGAACTTTCTGGACTGTCTCTTCTGCTGTTTCAGCAGAGTCCAAACGTAAGTGCTATATTCTGCTACTGCTCACAAAGAGCAAGCACAGGAGATGTATTATTCAATTGGACTTTCAGGTAGGAAAGTGAGAGGTGACAGCAATATGTGTTTCAGAGTTGTGAATCTCAATGTGTGCTGAAGATGCCCAGCAGTAGTTTCCATGCTGGCCCTTCGGCTGTGAAATTAGAATCCAAGCGCTCGTCCTCCCCTGTCACAACTGCTCTCGAAGCGAGAGAGCGCACCAGAAACGTTGGCTTGAAATGCACTTTTAGGAGATAAAGTGAGGAGTGACAGCAATGTGTGTTTCAGAGTTGCAAAGCTCACTGTGCGCTGAAGATGATCTGCAAGGACTTTCCCTCCCTGCCCTTCGGAACTGGGAGCGGATTCCAAGCGCTCGTGCTCACCTGCCTCTGCTGCACTGGAAACGAGAGTGGAGACCAGAAACGCTGGATTCAAATGCACTTTTAGGAGCTACAATGAGGAGTGACAACAGTGTGTGTGTCAAAGTTGTAAAGCTCAGTGTGTTGAAGAAGCACAAGAGCAGCCTTCAGGCCTGTCTCTTCCACTGCCTTACAGATTGCAGACATCCCTGCTCACTCTGCTGCTCAGCAGAGTGCTGGCAACGGAGTTCTGGGATTGAAATGGTCTTTTAGGAGAAAGAGTGAAGAGTGACAGCAATGTTTGTGTCACAGTTTAAAGCTCACTGTGTGCTAAACATGATCAGGAGGAGCTTTTTTGCAAGGCTCTTCTGCTGTTTTAGCCCAGTCTAAACATTCCTGCTCTACTCTCTCTGTTGCTGCTCAGCAGAGAGTGGGCACAGAGATGTTGGAATCAATTGGTCTTTCAGGCAAGAAAAGGAGGAGTGACAGCAATGTGTGTTTCTGAATTGTAAAGCTCACTGTGCGCTGAAGATGCCCTGCAGGAGTTTCCCTGCTGGCCCTTCGTCTGTGGGATTAGAGTCCAAGCGCTGCTCCTCCCCTGTCACAACTCCTCTCGAAACGAGAGAGCGCACCAGAAACTTTGGATTCAAATGCACTTTTAGGAGATAAAGTGAGGAGTGACAGCAATGTTTGTGTCACAGTTTAAAGCTCACTGTGTGCAAAACATGATCAAGCAGGAGATTTTTTGCAAGGCTCTTCTGCTGTTTTAGCCCAGGCTAAACATTCCTGCTCTACTCTCTCTGTTGCTGCTCAGCAGAGAGCGGGCACAGAGGTGTTGGAATCAATTGGTCTTTCAGGCAGGAAAAGAAGAGACAGCAATGTGTGTTGCAGAGTTGCAAAGCTCACTGTGTGCTGAAGATGATCAGTGGGAACTTTCTGGACTGTCTCTTCTGCTGTTTCAGCAGAGTCCAAACGTAAGTGCTATATTCTGCTACTGCTCACAAAGAGCAAGCACAGGAGATGTATTATTCAATTGGGCTTTCAGGTAGGAAAGTGAGAGGTGACAGCAATATGTGTTTCAGAGTTGCGAATCTCAATGTGTGCTGAAGATGCCCAGCAGTAGTTTCCATGCTGGCCCTTCGGCTGTGAAATTAGAATCCAAGCGCTCGTCCTCCCCTGTCACAACTGCTCTCGAAGCGAGAGAGCGCACCAGAAACGTTGGCTTGAAATGCACTTTTAGGAGATAAAGTGAGGAGTGACAGCAATGTGTGTTTCAGAGTTGCAAAGCTCACTGTGCGCTGAAGATGATCTGCAAGGACTTTCCCTCCCTGCCCTTCGGAACTGGGAGCGGATTCCAAGCGCTCGTGCTCACCTGCCTCTGCTGCACTGGAAACGAGAGTGGAGACCAGAAACGCTGGATTCAAATGCACTTTTAGGAGCTACAATGAGGAGTGACAACAGTGTGTGTGTCACAGTTGTAAAGCTCAGTGTGTTGAAGAAGCACAAGAGCAGCCTTCAGGCCTGTCTCTTCCACTGCCTTACAGATTGCAGACATTCCTGCTCACTCTGCTGATCAGCAGAGTGCTGGCAACGGAGTTCTTGGATTGAAATGGTCTTTTAGGAGAAAGAGTGAAGAGTGACAGCAATGTTTGTGTCACAGTTTAAAGCTCACTGTGTGCTAAACATGATCAGGAGGAGCTTTTTTGCAAGGCTCTTCTGCTGTTTTAGCCCAGTCTAAACATTCCTGCTCTACTCTCTCTGTTGCTGCTCAGCAGAGAGTGGGCACAGAGATGTTGGAATCAATTGGACTTTCAGGCAAGAAAAGGAGGAGTGACAGCAATGTGTGTTGCAGAATTGTAAAGCTCACTGTGTGCTGAAGATGCCCTGCAGGAGTTTCCCTGCTGCCCCTTCGGCTGTGGGATTAGAGTCCAAGCGCTGCTCCTCCCCTGTCACAACTCCTCTCGAAACGAGAGAGCGCACCAGAAACTTTGGATTCAAATGCACTTTTAGGAGATAAAGTGAGGAGTGACAGCAATGTTTGTGTCACAGTTTAAAGATCTCTGTGTGCAAAACATGATCAAGCAGGAGATTTTTTGCAAGGCTCTTCTGCTGTTTTAGGCAGGTCTAAAAATTCCTGCTCTACTCTCTCTGTTGCTGCTCAGCAGAGAGCGGGCACAGAGATGGTGGATTCAGCTGGTCTTTCAGGCAAAAAGGGAGGAGTGACAGCAATGTGTGTTGCAGAGTTGCAAAGCTCGCTGTGCGCTGAAGATGATCAGTGGGAACTTTCTGGACTGTCTCTTCTGCTCTTTTAGCATTGGATAAAGGTTCCTGCTCTACTCTCTCTGCTTCTGCCCAGCAGAGAAAGGGCACAGAGATTTTGGATTCAATTGGACTTTGAGGTAGGAAAGTGCGGAGCGAGAGCAATATATGTGTCACAGTTGCAAAGCTGACTGCGTGCTGAAGATGCCCTGCCGGAGCTTTCACTCCGGGCTCTTCGGCTGTGGGAGCAGAGGCCAAGAGATCGTGTTCACCTGTCACTGCTGCTGTTCAAACGAGAGAGGGCGGGAGAGACCATGGATTCAAACGGATTATTAGGAGATGAAGTGAGGAGTGACAGCAATGTGTGTTTCAGAGTTGCAAAGCTCACTGTGCGCTGAAGATGATCTGCAAGGACTTTCCCTCCCTGCCCTTCGGAACTGGGAGCGGATTCCAAGCGCTCGTGCTCACCTTCCTCTGCTGCTCTTGAAACGAGAGTGGAGACCAGAAACGCTGGATTCAAATGCACTTTTAGGAGCTACAATGAGGAGTGACAACAGTGTGTGTGTCACAGTTGTAAAGCTCAGTGTGTGGAAGAAGCACAAGAGCAGCCTTCAGGCCTGTCTCTTCCACTGCCTTACAGATTGCAGACATTCCTGCTCACTCTGCTGCTCAGCAGAGTGCTGGCAACGGAGTTCTTGGATTGAAATGGTCTTTTAGGAGAAAGAGTGAAGAGTGACAGCAATGTTTGTGTCACAGTTTAAAGCTCACTGTGTGCTAAACATGATCAGGAGGAGCTTTTTTGCAAGGCTCTTCTGCTGTTTTAGCCCAATCTAAACATTCCTTCTCTCTGTTGCTGCTCAGCAGAGAGTGGGCACAGAGATGTTGGAATCAATTGGTCTTCCAGGCAGGAAAAGGAGTTACAGCAATGTGTGTTGCAGAATTGCAAAGCTCACTGTGTGCTGAAGATGCCCTGCAGGAGTTTCCCTGCTGGCCCTTCGTCTGTGGGATTAGAGTCCAAGCGCTGCACCTCCCCTGTCACAACTCCTCTCGAAACGTGAGAGCGCACCAGAAACTTTGGATTCAAATGCACTTTTAGGAGATAAAGTGAGGAGTGACAGCAATGTTTGTGTCACAGTTTAAAGCTCACTGTGTGCAAAACATGATCAAGCAGGAGATTTTTTGCAAGGCTCTTCTGCTGTTTTAGCCCAGGCTAAACATTCCTGCTCTACTCTCTCTGTTGCTGCTCAGCAGAGAGCGGGCACAGAGGTGTTGGAATCAATTGGTCTTTCAGGCAGGAAAAGAAGAGACAGCAATGTGTGTTGCAGAGTTGCAAAGCTCACTGTGTGCTGAAGATGATCAGTGGGAACTTTCTGGACTGTCTCTTCTGCTGTTTCAGCAGAGTCCAAACGTAAGTGCTATATTCTGCTACTGCTCACAAAGAGCAAGCACAGGAGATGTATTATTCAATTGGACTTTCAGGTAGGAAAGTGAGAGGTGACAGCAATATGTGTTTCAGAGTTGGGAATCTCAATGTGTGCTGAAGATGCCCAGCAGTAGTTTCCATGCTGGCCCTTCGGCTGTGAAATTAGAATCCAATTGCTCGTCCTCCCCTGTCACAACTGCTCTCGAAGCGAGAGAGCGCACCAGAAACGTTGGCTTGAAATGCACTTTTAGGAGATAAAGTGAGGAGTGACAGCAATGTGTGTTTCAGAGTTGCAAAGCTCACTGTGCGCTGAAGATGATCTGCAAGGACTTTCCCTCCCTGCCCTTCGGAACTGGGAGCGGATTCCAAGCGCTCATGCTCACCTTCCTCTGCTGCTCTTGAAACGAGAGTGGAGACCAGAAACGCTGGATTCAAATGCACTTTTAGGAGCTACAATGAGGAGTGACAACAGTGTGTGTGTCACAGTTGTAAAGCTCAGTGTGTGGAAGAAGCACAAGAGCAGCCTTCAGGCCTGTCTCTTCCACTGCCTTACAGATTGCAGACATCCCTGCTCACTCTGCTGCTCAGCAGAGTGCTGGCAACGGAGTTCTGGGATTGAAATGGTCTTTTAGGAGAAAGAGTGAAGAGTGACACCAATGTTTGTGTCACAGTTTAAAGCTCACTGTGTGCTAAACATGATCAGGAGGAGCTTTTTTGCAAGGCTCTTCTGCTGTTTTAGCCCAGTCTAAACATTCCTGCTCTACTCTCTCTGTTGCTGCTCAGCAGAGAGTGGGCACAGAGATGTTGGAATCAATTGGTCTTTCAGGCAAGAAAAGGAGGAGTGACAGCAATGTGTGTTTCTGAATTGTAAAGCTCACTGTGCGCTGAAGATGCCCTGCAGGAGTTTCCCTGCTGGCCCTTCGTCTGTGGGATTAGAGTCCAAGCGCTGCTCCTCCCGTCACAACTCCTCTCGAAACGAGAGAGCGCACCAGAAACTTTGGATTCAAATGCACTTTTAGGAGATAAAGTGAGGAGTGACAGCAATGTTTGTGTCACAGTTTAAAGCTCACTGTGTGCAAAACATGATCAAGCAGGAGATTTTTTGCAAGGCTCTTCTGCTGTTTTAGGCAGGTCTAAACATTCCTGCTCTACTCTCTCTGTTGCTGCTCAGCAGAGAGCGGGCACAGAGGTGTTGGAATCAATTGGTCTTTCAGGCAGGAAAAGAAGTGACAGCAATGTGTGTTGCAGAGTTGCAAAGCTCACTGTGTGCTGAAGATGATCAGTGGGAACTTTCTGGACTGTCTCTTCTGCTGTTTCAGCAGAGTCCAAACGTAAGTGCTATATTCTGCTACTGCTCACAAAGAGCAAGCACAGGAGATGTATTATTCAATTGGACTTTCAGGTAGTAAAGTGAGAGGTGACAGCAATATGTGTTTCAGAGTTGCGAATCTCAATGTGTGCTGAAGATGCCCAGCAGTAGTTTCCATGCTGGCCCTTCGGCTGTGAAATTAGAATCCAAGCGCTCGTCCTCCCCTGTCACAACTGCTCTCGAAGCGAGAGAGCGCACCAGAAACGTTGGCTTGAAATGCACTTTTAGGAGATAAAGTGAGGAGTGACAGCAATGTGTGTTTCAGAGTTGCAAAGCTCACTGTGCGCTGAAGATGATCTGCAAGGACTTTCCCTCCCTGCCCTTCGGAACTGGGAGCGGATTCCAAGCGCTCGTGCTCACCTGCCTCTGCTGCACTGGAAACGAGAGTGGAGACCAGAAACGCTGGATTCAAATGCACTTTTAGGAGCTACAATGAGGAGTGACAACAGTGTGTGTGTCACAGTTGTAAAGCTCAGTGTGTTGAAGAAGCACAAGAGCAGCCTTCAGGCCTGTCTCTTCCACTGCCTTACAGATTGCAGACATTCCTGCTCACTCTGCTGATCAGCAGAGTGCTGGCAACGGAGTTCTTGGATTGAAATGGTCTTTTAGGAGAAAGAGTGAAGAGTGACAGCAATGTTTGTGTCACAGTTTAAAGCTCACTGTGTGCTAAACATGATCAGGAGGAGCTTTTTTGCAAGGCTCTTCTGCTGTTTTAGCCCAGTCTAAACATTCCTGCTCTACTCTCTCTGTTGCTGCTCAGCAGAGAGTGGGCACAGTGATGTTGGAATCAATTGGACTTTCAGGCAAGAAAAGGAGGAGTGACAGCAATGTGTGTTTCAGAATTGTAAAGCTCACTGTGTGCTGAAGATGCCCTGCAGGAGTTTCCCTGCTGGCCCTTCGTCTGTGGGATTAGAGTCCAAGCGCTGCTCCTCCCCTGTCACAACTCCTCTCGAAACGAGAGAGCGCACCAGAAACTTTGGATTCAAATGCACTTTTAGGAGATAAAGTGAGGAGTGACAGCAATGTTTGTGTCACAGTTTAAAGCTCACTGTGTGCAAAACATGATCAAGCAGGAGATTTTTTTCAAGGCTCTTCTGCTGTTTTAGGCAGGTCTAAAAATTCCTGCTCTACTCTCTCTGTTGCTGCTCAGCAGAGAAAGGGCACAGAGATTTTGGATTCAATTGGACTTTGAGGTAGGAAAGTGCGGAGCGAGAGCAATATATGTGTCACAGTTGCAAAGCTGACTGCGTGCTGAAGATGCCCTGCCGGAGCTTTCACTCCGGGCTCTTCGGCTGTGGGAGCAGAGGCCAAGAGATCGTGTTCACCTGTCACTGCTGCTGTTCAAACGAGAGAGGGCGGGAGAGACCATGGATTCAAACTGATTATTAGGAGATGAAGTGAGGAGTGACAGCAATGTGTGTTTCAGAGTTGCAAAGCTCACTGTGCGCTGAAGATGATCTGCAAGGACTTTCCCTCCCTGCCCTTCGGAACTGGGAGCGGATTCCAAGCGCTCGTGCTCACCTTCCTCTGCTGCTCTTGAAACGAGAGTGGAGACCAGAAACGCTGGATTCAAATGCACTTTTAGGAGCTACAATGAGGAGTGACAACAGTGTGTGTGTCAAAGTTGTAAAGCTCAGTGTGTTGAAGAAGCACAAGAGCAGCCTTCAGGCCTGTCTCTTCCACTGCCTTACAGATTGCAGACATTCCTGCTCACTCTGCTGCTCAGCAGAGTGCTGGCAACGGAGTTCTTGGATTGAAATGGTCTTTTAGGAGAAAGAGTGAAGAGTGACAGCAATGTTTGTGTCACAGTTTAAAGCTCACTGTGTGCTAAACATGATCAGGAGGAGCTTTTTTGCAAGGCTCTTCTGCTGTTTTAGCCCAGTCTAAACATTCCTGCTCTACTCTCTCTGTTGCTGCTCAGCAGAGAGTGGGCACAGTGATGTTGGAATCAATTGGACTTTCAGGCAAGAAAAGGAGGAGTGACAGCAATGTGTGTTGCAGAATTGTAAAGCTCACTGTGTGCTGAAGATGCCCTGCAGGAGTTTCCCTGCTGGCCCTTCGTCTGTGGGATTAGAGTCCAAGCGCTGTCCTCCCCTGTCACAACTCCTATCGAAACGAGAGAGCGCAAGAGTAACTTTGGATTCAAATGCACTTTTAGGAGATAAAGTGAGGAGTGACAGCAATGTTTGTGTCACAGTTTAAAGCTCACTGTGTGCAAAACATGATCAAGCAGGAGATTTTTTGCAAGGCTCTTCTGCTGTTTTAGGCAGGTCTAAAAATTCCTGCTCTACTCTCTCTGTTGCTGCTCAGCAGAGAGCGGGCACAGAGATGGTGAATTCAGCTGGTCTTTCAGGCAAAAAGGGAGGAGTGACAGCAATGTGTGTTGCAGAGTTGCAAAGCTCGCTGTGCGCTGAAGATGATCAGTGGGAACTTTCTGGACTGTCTCTTCTGCTCTTTTAGCATTGGCTAAAGGTTCCTGCTCTACTCTCTCAGCTTCTGCCCAGCAGAGAAAGGGCACAGAGATTTTGGATTCAATTGGACTTGGAGGTAGGAAAGTGCGGAGCGAGAGCAATATATGTGTCACAGTTGCAAAGCTGACTGCGTGCTGAAGATGCCCTGCCGGAGCTTTCACTCCGGGCTCTTCGGCTGTGGGAGCAGAGGCCAAGAGATCGTGTTCACCTGTCACTGCTGCTGTTCAAACGAGAGAGGGCGGGAGAGACCATGGATTCAAACGGATTATTAGGAGATGAAGTGAGGAGTGACAGCAATGTGTGTTTCAGAGTTGCAAAGCTCACTGTGCGCTGAAGATGATCTGCAAGGACTTTCCCTCCCTGCCCTTCGGAACTGGGAGCGGATTCCAAGCGCTCGTGCTCACCTGCCTCTGCTGCTCTTGAAACGAGAGTGGAGACCAGAAACGCTGGATTCAAATGCACTTTTAGGAGCTACAATGAGGAGTGACAACAGTGTGTGTGTCACAGTTGTAAAGCTCAGTGTGTTGAAGAAGCACAAGAGCAGCCTTCAGGCCTGTCTCTTCCACTGCCTTACAGATTGCAGACATTCCTGCTCACTCTGCTGCTCAGCAGAGTGCTGGCAACGGAGTTCTTGGATTGAAATGGTCTTTTAGGAGAAAGAGTGAAGAGTGACAGCAATGTTTGTGTCACAGTTTAAAGCTCACTGTGTGCTAAACATGATCAGGAGGAGCTTTTTTGCAAGGCTCTTCTGCTGTTTTAGCCCAGTCTAAACATTCCTGCTCTACTCTCTCTGTTGCTGCTCAGCAGAGAGTGGGCACAGAGATGTTGGAATCAATTGGTCTTTCAGGCAAGAAAAGGAGGAGTGACAGCAATGTGTGTTTCAGAATTGTAAAGCTCACTGTGTGCTGAAGATGCCCTGCAGGAGTTTCCCTGCTGGCCCTTCGTCTGTGGGATTAGAGTCCAAGCGCTGCTCCTCCCCTGTCACAACTCCTATCGAAACGAGAGAGCGCAAGAGTAACTTTGGATTCAAATGCACTTTTAGGAGATAAAGTGAGGAGTGACAGCAATGTTTGTGTCACAGTTTAAAGCTCACTGTGTGCAAAACATGATCAAGCAGGAGATTTTTTGCAAGGCTCTTCTGCTGTTTTAGGCAGGTCTAAAAATTCCTGCTCTACTCTCTCTGTTGCTGCTCAGCAGAGAAAGGGCACAGAGATTTTGGATTCAATTGGACTTTGAGGTAGGAAAGTGCGGAGCGAGAGCAATATATGTGTCACAGTTGCAAAGCTGACTGCGTGCTGAAGATGCCCTGCCGGAGCTTTCACTCCGGGCTCTTCGGCTGTGGGAGCAGAGGCCAAGAGATCGTGTTCACCTGTCACTGCTGCTGTTCAAACGAGAGAGGGCGGGAGAGACCATGGATTCAAACGGATTATTAGGAGATGAAGTGAGGAGTGACAGCAATGTGTGTTTCAGAGTTGCAAAGCTCACTGTGCGCTGAAGATGATCTGCAAGGACTTTCCCTCCCTGCCCTTCGGAACTGGGAGCGGATTCCAAGCGCACGTGCTCACCTTCCTCTGCTGCTCTTGAAACAAGAGTGGAGACCAGAAACGCTGGATTCAAATGCACTTTTAGGAGCTACAATGAGGAGTGACAACAGTGTGTGTGTCAAAGTTGTAAAGCTCAGTGTGTTGAAGAAGCACAAGAGCAGCCTTCAGGCCTGTCTCTTCCACTGCCTTACAGATTGCAGACATTCCTGCTCACTCTGCTGCTCAGCAGAGTGCTGGCAACGGAGTTCTTGGATTGAAATGGTCTTTTAGGAGAAAGAGTGAAGAGTGACAGCAATGTTTGTGTCACAGTTTAAAGCTCACTGTGTGCTAAACATGATCAGGAGGAGCTTTTTTGCAAGGCTCTTCTGCTGTTTTAGCCCAGTCTAAACATTCCTGCTCTACTCTCTCTGTTGCTGCTCAGCAGAGAGTGGGCACAGTGATGTTGGAATCAATTGGACTTTCAGGCAAGAAAAGGAGGAGTGACAGCAATGTGTGTTGCAGAATTGTAAAGCTCACTGTGTGCTGAAGATGCCCTGCAGGAGTTTCCCTGCTGGCCCTTCGTCTGTGGGATTAGAGTCCAAGCGCTGTCCTCCCCTGTCACAACTCCTCTCGAAACGAGAGAGCGCACCAGAAACTTTGGATTCAAATGCACTTTTAGGAGATAAAGTGAGGAGTGACAGCAATGTTTGTGTCACAGTTTAAAGCTCACTGTGTGCAAAACATGATCAAGCAGGAGATTTTTTTCAAGGCTCTTCTGCTGTTTTAGGCAGGTCTAAAAATTCCTGCTCTACTCTCTCTGTTGCTGCTCAGCAGAGAGCGGGCACAGAGATGGTGGATTCAGCTGGTCTTTCAGGCAAAAAGGGAGGAGTGACAGCAATGTGTGTTGCAGAGTTGCAAAGCTCGCTGTGCGCTGAAGATGATCAGTGGGAACTTTCTGGACTGTCTCTTCCGCTCTTTTAGCATTGGCTAAAGGTTCCTGCTCTACTCTGCTTCTGCCCAGCAGAGAAAGGGCACAGAGATTTTGGATTCAATTGGACTTTGAGGTAGGAAAGTGCGGAGCGAGAGCAATATATGTGTCACAGTTGCAAAGCTGACTGCGTGCTGAAGATGCCCTGCCGGAGCTTTCACTCCGGGCTCTTCGGCTGTGGGAGCAGAGGCCAAGAGATCGTGTTCACCTGTCACTGCTGCTGTTCAAACGAGAGAGGGCGGGAGAGACCATGGATTCAAACGGATTATTAGGAGATGAAGTGAGGAGTGACAGCAATGTGTGTTTCAGAGTTGCAAAGCTCACTGTGCGCTGAAGATGATCTGCAAGGACTTTCCCTCCCTGCCCTTCGGAACTGGGAGCGGATTCCAAGCGCTCGTGCTCACCTGCCTCTGCTGCTCTTGAAACGAGAGTGGAGACCAGAAACGCTGGATTCAAATGCACTTTTAGGAGCTACAATGAGGAGTGACAACAGTGTGTGTGTCACAGTTGTAAAGCTCAGTGTGTTGAAGAAGCACAAGAGCAGCCTTCAGGCCTGTCTCTTCCACTGCCTTACAGATTGCAGACATTCCTGCTCACTCTGCTGCTCAGCAGAGTGCTGGCAACGGAGTTCTTGGATTGAAATGGTCTTTTAGGAGAAAGAGTGAAGAGTGACAGCAATGTTTGTGTCACAGTTTAAAGCTCACTGTGTGCTAAACATGATCAGGAGGAGCTTTTTTGCAAGGCTCTTCTGCTGTTTTAGCCCAGTCTAAACATTCCTTCTCTCTGTTGCTGCTCAGCAGAGAGTGGGCACAGAGATGTTGGAATCCATTGGTCTTCCAGGCAGGAAAAGGAGGAGTTACAGCAATGTGTGTTGCAGAATTGCAAAGCTCACTGTGTGCTGAAGATGCCCTGCAGGCGTTTCCCTGCTGGCCCTTCGTCTGTGGGTTTAGAGTCCAAGCGCTGCTCCTCCCCTGTCACAACTCCTCTCGAAACGTGAGAGCGCACCAGAAACTTTGGATTCAAATGCACTTTTAGGAGATAAAGTGAGGAGTGACAGCAATGTTTGTGTCACAGTTTAAAGCTCACTGTGTGCAAAACATGATCAAGCAGGAGATTTTTTGCAAGGCTCTTCTGCTGTTTTAGGCAGGTCTAAACATTCCTGCTCTACTCTCTCTGTTGCTGCTCAGCAGAGAGCGGGCACAGAGGTGTTGGAATCAATTGGTCTTTCAGGCAGGAAAAGAAGTGACAGCAATGTGTGTTGCAGAGTTGCAAAGCTCACTGTGTGCTGAAGATGATCAGTGGGAACTTTCTGGACTGTCTCTTCTGCTGTTTCAGCAGAGTCCAAACGTAAGTGCTATATTCTGCTACTGCTCACAAAGAGCAAGCACAGGAGATGTATTATTCAATTGGAATTTCAGGTAGGAAAGTGAGGGGTGACAGCAATATGTGTTTCAGAGTTGCGAATCTCAATGTGTGCTGATGATGCCCAGCAGTAGTTTCCATGCTGGCCCTTCGGCTGTGAAATTAGAATCCAAGCGCTCGTCCTCCCCTGTCACAACTGCTCTCGAAGCGAGAGAGCGCACCAGAAACGTTGGCTTGAAATGCACTTTTAGGAGATAAAGTGAGGAGTGACAGCAATGTGTGTTTCAGAGTTGCAAAGCTCACTGTGCGCTGAAGATGATCTGCAAGGACTTTCCCTCCCTGCCCTTCGGAACTGGGAGCGGATTCCAAGCGCTCGTGCTCACCTGCCTCTGCTGCACTGGAAACGAGAGTGGAGACCAGAAACGCTGGATTCAAATGCACTTTTAGGAGCTACAATGAGGAGTGACAACAGTGTGTGTGTCAAAGTTGTAAAGCTCAGTGTGTTGAAGAAGCACAAGAGCAGCCTTCAGGCCTGTCTCTTCCACTGCCTTACAGATTGCAGACATCCCTGCTCACTCTGCTGCTCAGCAGAGTGCTGGCAACGGAGTTCTGGGATTGAAATGGTCTTTTAGGAGAAAGAGTGAAGAGTGACAGCAATGTTTGTGTCACAGTTTAAAGCTCACTGTGTGCTAAACATGATCAGGTGGAGCTTTTTTGCAAGGCTCTTCTGCTGTTTTAGCCCAGTCTAAACATTCCTGCTCTACTCTCTCTGTTGCTGCTCAGCAGAGAGTGGGCACAGAGATGTTGGAATCAATTGGACTTTCAGGCAAGAAAAGGAGGAGTGACAGCAATGTGTGTTGCAGAATTGTAAAGCTCACTGTGTGCTGAAGATGCCCTGCAGGAGTTTCCCTGCTGGCCCTTCGTCTGTGGGATTAGAGTCCAAGCGCTGCTCCTCCCCTGTCACAACTCCTCTCCAAACGAGAGAGCGCACCAGAAACTTTGGATTCAAATGCACTTTTAGGAGATAAAGTGAGGAGTGACAGCAATGTTTGTGTCACAGTTTAAAGCTCACTGTTTGCAAAACATGATCAAGCAGGAGATTATTTGCATGGCTCTTCTGCTGTTTTAGCCCAGGCTAAACATTCCTGCTCTACTCTCTCTGTTGCTGCTCAGCAGAGAGCGGGCACAGAGATGGTGGATTCAGCTGGTCTTTCAGGCAAAAAGGGAGGAGTGACAGCAATGTGTGTTGCAGTGTTGCAAAGCTCGCTGTGCGCTGAAGATGATCAGTGGGAACTTTCTGGACTGTCTCTTCAGCTCTTTTAGCATTGGCTAAAGGTTCCTGCTCTACTCTGCTTCTGCCCAGCAGAGAAAGGGCACAGAGATTTTGGATTCAATTGGACTTTGAGGTAGGAAAGTGCGGAGCGAGAGCAATATATGTGTCACAGTTGCAAAGCTGACTGCGTGCTGAAGATGCCCTGCCGGAGCTTTCACTCCGGGCTCTTTGGCTGTGGGAGCAGAGGCCAAGAGATCGTGTTCACCTGTCACTGCTGCTGTTCAAACGAGAGAGGGCGGGAGAAACCATGGATTCAAACGGATTATTAGGAGATGAAGTGAGGAGTGACAGCAATGTGTGTTTCAGAGTTGCAAAGCTCACTGTGCGCTGAAGATGATCTGCAAGGACTTTCCCTCCCTGCCCTTCGGAACTGGGAGCGGATTCCAAGCGCTCGTGCTCACCTTCCTCTGCTGCTCTTGAAACGAGAGTGGAGACCAGAAACGCTGGATTCAAATGCACTTTTAGGAGCTACAATGAGGAGTGACAACAGTGTGTGTGTCACAGTTGTAAAGCTCAGTGTGTTGAAGAAGCACAAGAGCAGCCTTCAGGCCTGTCTCTTCCACTGCCTTACAGATTGCAGACATTCCTGCTCACTCTGCTGCTCAGCAGAGTGCTGGCAACGGAGTTCTTGGATTGAAATGGTCTTTTAGGAGAAAGAGTGAAGAGTGACAGCAATGTTTGTGTCACAGTTTAAAGCTCACTGTGTGCTAAACATGATCAGGAGGAGCTTTTTTGCAAGGCTCTTCTGCTGTTTTAGCCCACTCTAAACATTCCTGCTCTACTCTCTCTGTTGCTGCTCAGCAGAGAGTGGGCACAGAGATGTTGGAATCAATAGGTCTTCCAGGCAGGAAAAGGAGGAGTTACAGCAATGTGTTTTGCAGAGTTGCAAAGCTCACTGTGTGCTGAAGATGCCCTGCAGGAGTTTCCCTGCTGGCCCTTCGTCTGTGGGTTTAGAGTCCAAGCGCTGCTCCTCCCCTGTCACAACTCCTCTCCAAACGAGAGAGCGCACCAGAAACTTTGGATTCAAATGCACTTTTAGGAGATAAAGTGAGGAGTGACAGCAATGTTTGTGTCACAGTTTAAAGCTCACTGTGTGCAAAACATGATCAAGCAGGAGATTTTTTTCAAGGCTCTTCTGCTGTTTTAGGCAGGTCTAAAAATTCCTGCTCTACTCTCTCTGTTGCTGCTCAGCAGAGAGCGGGCACAGAGATGGTGGATTCAGCTGGTCTTTCAGGCAAAAAGGGAGGAGTGACAGCAATGTGTGTTGCAGAGTTGCAAAGCTCGCTGTGCGCTGAAGATGATCAGTGGGAACTTTCTGGACTGTCTCTTCTGCTCTTTTAGCATTGGCTAAAGGTTCCTGCTCTACTCTGCTTCTGCCCAGCAGAGAAAGGGCACAGAGATTTTGGATTCAATTGGACTTTGAGGTAGGAAAGTGCGGAGCGAGAGCAATATATGTGTCACAGTTGCAAAGCTGACTGCGTGCTGAAGATGCCCTGCCGGAGCTTTCACTCCGGGCTCTTCGGCTGTGGGAGCAGAGGCCAAGAGATCGTGTTCACCTGTCACTGCTGCTGTTCAAACGAGAGAGGGCGGGAGAGACCATGGATTCAAACGGATTATTAGGAGATGAAGTGAGGAGTGACAGCAATGTGTGTTTCAGAGTTGCAAAGCTCACTGTGCGCTGAAGATGATCTGCAAGGACTTTCCCTCCCTGCCCTTCGGAACTGGGAGCGGATTCCAAGCGCTCGTGCTCACCTTCCTCTGCTGCTCTTGAAACGAGAGTGGAGACCAGAAACGCTGGATTCAAATGCACTTTTAGGAGCTACAATGAGGAGTGACAACAGTGTGTGTGTCACAGTTGTAAAGCTCAGTGTGTTGAAGAAGCACAAGAGCAGCCTTCAGGCCTGTCTCTTCCACTGCCTTACAGATTGCAGACATTCCTGCTCACTCTGCTGCTCAGCAGAGTGCTGGCAACGGAGTTCTTGGATTGAAATGGTCTTTTAGGAGAAAGAGTGAAGAGTGACAGCAATGTTTGTGTCACAGTTTAAAGCTCACTGTGTGCTAAACATGATCAGGAGGAGCTTTTTTGCAAGGCTCTTCTGCTGTTTTAGCCCAGTCTAAACATTCCTGCTCTACTCTCTCTGTTGCTGCTCAGCAGAGAGTGGGCACAGAGATGTTGGAATCAATAGGTCTTCCAGGCAGGAAAAGGAGGAGTTACAGCAATGTGTGTTGCAGAATTGCAAAGCTCACTGTGTGCTGAAGATGCCCTGCAGGAGTTTCCCTGCTGGCCCTTCGTCTGTGGGATTAGAGTCCAAGCGCTGCTCCTCCCCTGTCACAACTCCTCTCGAAACGTGAGAGCGCACCAGAAACTTTGGATTCAAATGCACTTTTAGGAGATAAAGTGAGGAGTGACAGCAATGTTTGTGTCACAGTTTAAAGCTCACTGTGTGCAAAACATGATCAAGCAGGAGATTTTTTGCAAGGCTCTTCTGCTGTTTTAGCCCAGGCTAAACATTGCTGCTCTACTCTCTCTGTTGCTGCTCAGCAGAGAGCGGGCACAGAGATGGTGGATTCAGCTGGTCTTTCAGGCAGGAATAGAAGAGACAGCAATGTGTGTTGCAGAGTTGCAAAGCTCACTGTGTGCTGAAGATGATCAGTGGGAACTTTCTGGACTGTCTCTTCTGCTGTTTCAGCAGAGTCCAAACGTAAGTGCTATATTCTGCTACTGCTCACAAAGAGCAAGCACAGGAGATGTATTATTCAATTGGACTTTCAGGTAGGAAAGTGAGAGGTGACAGCAATATGTGTTTCAGAGTTGCGAATCTCAATGTGTGCTGAAGATGCCCAGCAGTAGTTTCCATGCTGGCCCTTCGGCTGTGAAATTAGAATCCAAGCGCTCGTCCTCCCCTGTCACAACTGCTCTCGAAGCGAGAGAGCGCACCAGAAACGTTGGCTTGAAATGCACTTTTAGGAGATAAAGTGAGGAGTGACAGCAATGTGTGTTTCAGAGTTGCAAAGCTCACTGTGCGCTGAAGATGATCTGCAAGGACTTTCCCTCCCTGCCCTTCGGAACTGGGAGCGGATTCCAAGCGCTCGTGCTCACCTTCCTCTGCTGCTCTTGAAACGAGAGTGGAGACCAGAAACGCTGGATTCAAATGCACTTTTAGGAGCTACAATGAGGAGTGACAACAGTGTGTGTGTCACAGTTGTAAAGCTCAGTGTGTTGAAGAAGCACAAGAGCAGCCTTCAGGCCTGTCTCTTCCACTGCCTTACAGATTGCAGACATTCCTGCTCACTCTGCTGCTCAGCAGAGTGCTGGCAACGGAGTTCTTGGATTGAAATGGTCTTTTAGGAGAAAGAGTGAAGAGTGACAGCAATGTTTGTGTCACAGTTTAAAGCTCACTGTGTGCTAAACATGATCAGGAGGAGCTTTTTTGCAAGGCTCTTCTGCTGTTTTAGCCCAGTCTAAACATTCCTGCTCTACTCTCTCTGTTGCTGCTCAGCAGAGAGTGGGCACAGAGATGTTGGAATCAATAGGTCTTCCAGGCAGGAAAAGGAGGAGTTACAGCAATGTGTGTTGCAGAATTGCAAAGCTCACTGTGTGCTGAAGATGCCCTGCAGGAGTTTCCCTGCTGGCCCTTCGTCTGTGGGATTAGAGTCCAAGCGCTGCTCCTCCCCTGTCACAACTCCTCTCGAAACGTGAGAGCGCACCAGAAACTTTGGATTCAAATGCACTTTTAGGAGATAAAGTGAGGAGTGACAGCAATGTTTGTGTCACAGTTTAAAGCTCACTGTGTGCAAAACATGATCAAGCAGGAGATTTTTTGCAAGGCTCTTCTGCTGTTTTAGCCCAGGCTAAACATTGCTGCTCTACTCTCTCTGTTGCTGCTCAGCAGAGAGCGGGCACAGAGATGGTGGATTCAGCTGGTCTTTCAGGCAGGAATAGAAGAGACAGCAATGTGTGTTGCAGAGTTGCAAAGCTCACTGTGTGCTGAAGATGATCAGTGGGAACTTTCTGGACTGTCTCTTCTGCTGTTTCAGCAGAGTCCAAACGTAAGTGCTATATTCTGCTACTGCTCACAAAGAGCAAGCACAGGAGATGTATTATTCAATTGGACTTTCAGGTAGGAAAGTGAGAGGTGACAGCAATATGTGTTTCAGAGTTGCGAATCTCAATGTGTGCTGAAGATGCCCAGCAGTAGTTTCCATGCTGGCCCTTCGGCTGTGAAATTAGAATCCAAGCGCTCGTCCTCCCCTGTCACAATTGCTCTCGAAGCGAGAGAGCGCACCAGAAACGTTGGCTTGAAATGCACTTTTAGGAGATAAAGTGAGGAGTGACAGCAATGTGTGTTTCAGAGTTGCAAAGCTCACTGTGCGCTGAAGATGATCTGCAAGGACTTTCCCTCCCTGCCCTTCGGAACTGGGAGCGGATTCCAAGCGCTCGTGCTCACCTTCCTCTGCTGCTCTTGAAACGAGAGTGGAGACCAGAAACGCTGGATTCAAATGCACTTTTAGGAGCTACAATGAGGAGTGACAACAGTGTGTGTGTCACAGTTGTAAAGCTCAGTGTGTTGAAGAAGCACAAGAGCAGCCTTCAGGCCTGTCTCTTCCACTGCCTTACAGATTGCAGACATTCCTGCTCACTCTGCTGCTCAGCAGAGTGCTGGCAACGGAGTTCTTGGATTGAAATGGTCTTTTAGGAGAAAGAGTGAAGAGTGACAGCAATGTTTGTGTCACAGTTTAAAGCTCACTGTGTGCTAAACATGATCAGGAGGAGCTTTTTTGCAAGGCTCTTCTGCTGTTTTAGCCCACTCTAAACATTCCTGCTCTACTCTCTCTGTTGCTGCTCAGCAGAGAGTGGGCACAGAGATGTTGGAATCAATAGGTCTTCCAGGCAGGAAAAGGAGGAGTTACAGCAATGTGTTTTGCAGAGTTGCAAAGCTCACTGTGTGCTGAAGATGCCCTGCAGGAGTTTCCCTGCTGGCCCTTCGTCTGTGGGTTTAGAGTCCAAGCGCTGCTCCTCCCCTGTCACAACTCCTCTCCAAACGAGAGAGCGCACCAGAAACTTTGGATTCAAATGCACTTTTAGGAGATAAAGTGAGGAGTGACAGCAATGTTTGTGTCACAGTTTAAAGCTCACTGTGTGCAAAACATGATCAAGCAGGAGATTTTTTTCAAGGCTCTTCTGCTGTTTTAGGCAGGTCTAAAAATTCCTGCTCTACTCTCTCTGTTGCTGCTCAGCAGAGAGCGGGCACAGAGATGGTGGATTCAGCTGGTCTTTCAGGCAAAAAGGGAGGAGTGACAGCAATGTGTGTTGCAGAGTTGCAAAGCTCGCTGTGCGCTGAAGATGATCAGTGGGAACTTTCTGGACTGTCTCTTCTGCTCTTTTAGCATTGGCTAAAGGTTCCTGCTCTACTCTGCTTCTGCCCAGCAGAGAAAGGGCACAGAGATTTTGGATTCAATTGGACTTTGAGGTAGGAAAGTGCGGAGCGAGAGCAATATATGTGTCACAGTTGCAAAGCTGACTGCGTGCTGAAGATGCCCTGCCGGAGCTTTCACTCCGGGCTCTTCGGCTGTGGGAGCAGAGGCCAAGAGATCGTGTTCACCTGTCACTGCTGCTGTTCAAACGAGAGACTGCGGGAGAGACCATGGATTCAAACGGATTATTAGGAGATGAAGTGAGGAGTGACAGCAATGTGTGTTTCAGAGTTGCAAAGCTCACTGTGCGCTGAAGATGATCTGCAAGGACTTTCCCTCCCTGCCCTTCGGAACTGGGAGCGGATTCCAAGCGCTCGTGCTCACCTTCCTCTGCTGCTCTTGAAACGAGAGTGGAGACCAGAAACGCTGGATTCAAATGCACTTTTAGGAGCTACAATGAGGAGTGACAACAGTGTGTGTGTCACAGTTGTAAAGCTCAGTGTGTTGAAGAAGCACAAGAGCAGCCTTCAGGCCTGTCTCTTCCACTGCCTTACAGATTGCAGACATTCCTGCTCACTCTGCTGCTCAGCAGAGTGCTGGCAACGGAGTTCTGGGATTGAAATGGTCTTTTAGGAGAAAGAGTGAAGAGTGACAGCAATGTTTGTGTCACAGTTTAAAGCTCACTGTGTGCTAAACATGATCAGGAGGAGCTTTTTTGCAAGGCTCTTCTGCTGTTTTAGCCCAGTCTAAACATTCCTGCTCTACTCTCTCTGTTGCTGCTCAGCAGAGAGTGGGCACAGAGATGTTGGAATCAATAGGTCTTCCAGGCAGGAAAAGGAGGAGTTACAGCAATGTGTGTTGCAGAATTGCAAAGCTCACTGTGTGCTGAAGATGCCCTGCAGGAGTTTCCCTGCTGGCCCTTCGTCTGTGGGATTAGAGTCCAAGCGCTGCTCCTCCCCTGTCACAACTCCTCTCGAAACGTGAGAGCGCACCAGAAACTTTGGATTCAAATGCACTTTTAGGAGATAAAGTGAGGAGTGACAGCAATGTTTGTGTCACAGTTTAAAGCTCACTGTGTGCAAAACATGATCAAGCAGGAGATTTTTTGCAAGGCTCTTCTGCTGTTTTAGCCCAGGCTAAACATTGCTGCTCTACTCTCTCTGTTGCTGCTCAGCAGAGAGCGGGCACAGAGATGGTGGATTCAGCTGGTCTTTCAGGCAGGAATAGAAGAGACAGCAATGTGTGTTGCAGAGTTGCAAAGCTCACTGTGTGCTGAAGATGATCAGTGGGAACTTTCTGGACTGTCTCTTCTGCTGTTTCAGCAGAGTCCAAACGTAAGTGCTATATTCTGCTACTGCTCACAAAGAGCAAGCACAGGAGATGTATTATTCAATTGGACTTTCAGGTAGGAAAGTGAGAGGTGACAGCAATATGTGTTTCAGAGTTGCGAATCTCAATGTGTGCTGAAGATGCCCAGCAGTAGTTTCCATGCTGGCCCTTCGGCTGTGAAATTAGAATCCAAACGCTAGTCCTCCCCTGTCACAACTGCTCTCGAAGCGAGAGAGCGCACCAGAAACGTTGGCTTGAAATGCACTTTTAGGAGATAAAGTGAGGAGTGACAGCAATGTGTGTTTCAGAGTTGCAAAGCTCACTGTGCGCTGAAGATGATCTGCAAGGACTTTCCCTCCCCTGCCCTTCGGAACTGGGAGCGGATTCCAAGCGCTCGTGCTCACCTTCCTCTGCTGCTCTTGAAATGAGAGTGGAGTCCAGAAACGCTGGATTCAAATGCACTTTTAGGAGCTACAATGAGGAGTGACAACAGTGTGTGTGTCAAAGTTGTAAAGCTCAGTGTGTTGAAGAAGCACAAGAGCAGCCTTCAGGCCTGTCTCTTCCACTGCCTTACAGATTGCAGACATCCCTGCTCACTCTGCTGCTCAGCAGAGTGCTGGCAACGGAGTTCTGGGATTGAAATGGTCTTTTAGGAGAAAGAGTGAAGAGTGACAGCAATGTTTGTGTCACAGTTTAAAGCTCACTGTGTGCTAAACATGATCAGGAGGAGCTTTTTTGCAAGGCTCTTCTGCTGTTTTAGCCCAGTCTAAACATTCCTGCTCTACTCTCTCTGTTGCTGCTCAGCAGAGAGTGGGCACAGAGATGTTGGAATCAATTCGTCTTTCAGGCAAGAAAAGGAGGAGTGACAGCAATGTGTGTTGCAGAATTGCAAAGCTCACTGTGTGCTGAAGATGCTCTGCAGGAGTTTCCCTGCTGGCCCTTCGTCTGTGGGATTAGAGTCCAAGCGCTGCTCCTCCCCTGTCACAACTCCTCTCGAAACGAGAGAGCGCGCCAGAAACTTTGGATTCAAATGCACTTTTAGGAGATAAAGTGAGGAGTGACAGCAATGTTTGTGTCACAGTTTAAAGCTCACTGTTTGCAAAACATGATCAAGCAGGAGATTTTTTTCAAGGCTCTTCTGCTGTTTTAGGCAGGTCTAAAAATTCCTGCTCTACTCTCTCTTTTGCTGCTCAGCAGAGAGCGGGCACAGAGATGGTGGATTCAGCTGGTCTTTCAGGCAAAAAGGGAGGAGTGACAGCAATGTGTGTTGCAGAGTTGCAAAGCTCGCTGTGCGCTGAAGATGATCAGTGGGAACTTTCTGGACTGTCTCTTCTGCTCTTTTAGCATTGGCTAAAGGTTCCTGCTCTACTCTGCTTCTGCCCAGCAGAGAAAGGGCACAGAGATTTTGGATTCAATTGGACTTTGAGGTAGGAAAGTGCGGAGCGAGAGCAATATATGTGTCACAGTTGCAAAGCTGACTGCGTGCTGAAGATGCCCTGCCGGAGCTTTCACTCCGGGCTCTTCGGCTGTGGGAGCAGAGGCCAAGAGATCGTGTTCACCTGTCACTGCTGCTGTTCAAACGAGAGAGGGCGGGAGAGACCATGGATTCAAACGGATTATTAGGAGATGAAGTGAGGAGTGACAGCAATGTGTGTTTCAGAGTTGCAAAGCTCACTGTGCGCTGAAGATGATCTGCAAGGACTTTCCCTCCCTGCCCTTCGGAACTGGGAGAGGATTCCAAGCGCTCGTGTTCACCTTCCTCTGCTGCTCTTGAAACGAGAGTGGAGACCAGAAACGCTGGATTCAAATGCACTTTTAGGAGCTACAATGAGGAGTGACAACAGTGTGTGTGTCACAGTTGTAAAGCTCAGTGTGTTGAAGAAGCACAAGAGCAGCCTTCAGGCCTGTCTCTTCCACTGCCTTACAGATTGCAGACATTCCTGCTCACTCTGCTGCTCAGCAGAGTGCTGGCAACGGAGTTCTTGGATTGAAATGGTCTTTTAGGAGAAAGAGTGAAGAGTGACAGCAATGTTTGTGTCACAGTTTAAAGCTCACTGTGTGCTAAACATGATCAGGAGGAGCTTTTTTGCAAGGCTCTTCTGCTGTTTTAGCCCAGTCTAAACATTCCTTCTCTCTGTTGCTGCTCAGCAGAGAGTGGGCACAGAGATGTTGGAATCAATTGGTCTTCCAGGCAGGAAAAGGAGGAGTTACAGCAATGTGTGTTGCAGAATTGCAAAGCTCACTGTGTGCTGAAGATGCCCTGCAGGAGTTTCCCTGCTGGCCCTTCGTCTGTGGGATTAGAGTCCAAGCGCTGCTCCTCCCCTGTCACAACTCCTCTCGAAACGTGAGAGCGCACCAGAAACTTTGGATTCAAATGCACTTTTAGGAGATAAAGTGAGGAGTGACAGCAATGTTTGTGTCACAGTTTAAAGCTCACTGTGTGCAAAACATGATCAAGCAGGAGATTTTTTGCAAGGCTCTTCTGCTGTTTTAGCCCAGGCTAAACATTCCTGCTCTACTCTCTCTGTTGCTGCTCAGCAGAGAGCGGGCACAGAGATGGTGGATTCAGCTGGTCTTTCCGGCAGGAAAAGAAGAGACAGCAATGTGTGTTGCAGAGTTGCAAAGCTCACTGTGTGCTGAAGATGATCAGTGGGAACTTTCTGGACTGTCTCTTCTGCTGTTTCAGCAGAGTCCAAACGTAAGTGCTATATTCTGCTACTGCTCACAAAGAGCAAGCACAGGAGATGTATTATTCAATTGGACTTTCAGGTAGGAAAGTGAGAGGTGACAGCAATATGTGTTTCAGAGTTGCGAATCTCAATGTGTGCTGAAGATGCCCAGCAGTAGTTTCCATGCTGGCCCTTCGGCTGTGAAATTAGAATCCAAGCGCTCGTCCTCCCCTGTCACAACTGCTCTCGAAGCGAGAGAGAGCACCAGAAACGTTGGCTTGAAATGCACTTTTAGGAGATAAAGTGAGGAGTGACAGCAATGTGTGTTTCAGAGTTGCAAAGCTCACTGTGCGCTGAAGATGATCTGCAAGGACTTTCCCTCCCTGCCCTTCGGAACTGGGAGCGGATTCCAAGCGCTCGTGCTCACCTGCCTCTGGTGCACTGGAAACGAGAGTGGAGACCAGAAACGCTGGATTCAAATGCACTTTTAGGAGCTACAATGAGGAGTGACAACAGTGTGTGTGTCAAAGTTGTAAAGCTCAGTGTGTTGAAGAAGCACAAGAGCAGCCTTCAGGCCTGTCTCTTCCACTGCCTTACAGATTGCAGACATCCCTGCTCACTCTGCTGCTCAGCAGAGTGCTGGCAACGGAGTTCTGGGATTGAAATGGTCTTTTAGGAGAAAGAGTGAAGAGTGACAGCAATGTTTGTGTCACAGTTTAAAGCTCACTGTGTGCTAAACATGATCAGGAGGAGCTTTTTTGCAAGGCTCTTCTGCTGTTTTAGCCCAGTCTAAACATTCCTGCTCTACTCTCTCTGTTGCTGCTCAGCAGAGAGTGGGCACAGAGATGTTGGAATCAATAGGTCTTCCAGGCAGGAAAAGGAGGAGTTACAGCAATGTGTGTTGCAGAATTGCAAAGCTCACTGTGTGCTGAAGATGCCCTGCAGGAGTTTCCCTGCTGGCCCTTCGTCTGTGGGATTAGAGTCCAAGCGCTGCTCCTCCCCTGTCACAACTCCTCTCGAAACGTGAGAGCGCACCAGAAACTTTGGATTCAAATGCACTTTTAGGAGATAAAGTGAGGAGTGACAGCAATGTTTGTGTCACAGTTTAAAGCTCACTGTGTGCAAAACATGATCAAGCAGGAGATTTTTTGCAAGGCTCTTCTGCTGTTTTAGCCCAGGCTAAACATTGCTGCTCTACTCTCTCTGTTGCTGCTCAGCAGAGAGCGGGCACAGAGATGGTGGATTCAGCTGGTCTTTCAGGCAGGAATAGAAGAGACAGCAATGTGTGTTGCAGAGTTGCAAAGCTCACTGTGTGCTGAAGATGATCAGTGGGAACTTTCTGGACTGTCTCTTCTGCTGTTTCAGCAGAGTTCAAACGTAAGTGCTATATTCTGCTACTGCTCACAAAGAGCAAGCACAGGAGATGTATTATTCAATTGGACTTTCAGGTAGGAAAGTGAGAGGTGACAGCAATATGTGTTTCAGAGTTGCGAATCTCAATGTGTGCTGAAGATGCCCAGCAGTAGTTTCCATGCTGGCCCTTCGGCTGTGAAATTAGAATCCAAACGCTAGTCCTCCCCTGTCACAACTGCTCTCGAAGCGAGAGAGCGCACCAGAAACGTTGGCTTGAAATGCACTTTTAGGAGATAAAGTGAGGAGTGACAGCAATGTGTGTTTCAGAGTTGCAAAGCTCACTGTGCGCTGAAGATGATCTGCAAGGACTTTCCCTCCCCTGCCCTTCGGAACTGGGAGCGGATTCCAAGCGCTCGTGCTCACCTTCCTCTGCTGCTCTTGAAATGAGAGTGGAGTCCAGAAACGCTGGATTCAAATGCACTTTTAGGAGCTACAATGAGGAGTGACAACAGTGTGTGTGTCAAAGTTGTAAAGCTCAGTGTGTTGAAGAAGCACAAGAGCAGCCTTCAGGCCTGTCTCTTCCACTGCCTTACAGATTGCAGACATCCCTGCTCACTCTGCTGCTCAGCAGAGTGCTGGCAACGGAGTTCTGGGATTGAAATGGTCTTTTAGGAGAAAGAGTGAAGAGTGACACCAATGCTTGTGTCACAGTTTAAAGCTCACTGTGTGCTAAACATGATCAGGAGGAGCTTTTTTGCAAGGCTCTTCTGCTGTTTTAGCCCAGTCTAAACATTCCTGCTCTACTCTCTCTGTTGCTGCTCAGCAGAGAGTGGGCACAGAGATGTTGGAATCAATTCGTCTTTCAGGCAAGAAAAGGAGGAGTGACAGCAATGTGTGTTGCAGAATTGCAAAGCTCACTGTGTGCTGAAGATGCTCTGCAGGAGTTTCCCTGCTGGCCCTTCGTCTGTGGGATTAGAGTCCAAGCGCTGCTCCTCCCCTGTCACAACTCCTCTCGAAACGAGAGAGCGCGCCAGAAACTTTGGATTCAAATGCACTTTTAGGAGATAAAGTGAGGAGTGACAGCAATGTTTGTGTCACAGTTTAAAGCTCACTGTTTGCAAAACATGATCAAGCAGGAGATTTTTTTCAAGGCTCTTCTGCTGTTTTAGGCAGGTCTAAAAATTCCTGCTCTACTCTCTCTTTTGCTGCTCAGCAGAGAGCGGGCACAGAGATGGTGGATTCAGCTGGTCTTTCAGGCAAAAAGGGAGGAGTGACAGCAATGTGTGTTGCAGAGTTGCAAAGCTCGCTGTGCGCTGAAGATGATCAGTGGGAACTTTCTGGACTGTCTCTTCTGCTCTTTTAGCATTGGCTAAAGGTTCCTGCTCTACTCTGCTTCTGCCCAGCAGAGAAAGGGCACAGAGATTTTGGATTCAATTGGACTTTGAGGTAGGAAAGTGCGGAGCGAGAGCAATATATGTGTCACAGTTGCAAAGCTGACTGCGTGCTGAAGATGCCCTGCCGGAGCTTTCACTCCGGGCTCTTCGGCTGTGGGAGCAGAGGCCAAGAGATCGTGTTCACCTGTCACTGCTGCTGTTCAAACGAGAGAGGGCGGGAGAGACCATGGATTCAAACGGATTATTAGGAGATGAAGTGAGGAGTGACAGCAATGTGTGTTTCAGAGTTGCAAAGCTCACTGTGCGCTGAAGATGATCTGCAAGGACTTTCCCTCCCTGCCCTTCGGAACTGGGAGAGGATTCCAAGCGCTCGTGTTCACCTTCCTCTGCTGCTCTTGAAACGAGAGTGGAGACCAGAAACGCTGGATTCAAATGCACTTTTAGGAGCTACAATGAGGAGTGACAACAGTGTGTGTGTCACAGTTGTAAAGCTCAGTGTGTTGAAGAAGCACAAGAGCAGCCTTCAGGCCTGTCTCTTCCACTGCCTTACAGATTGCAGACATTCCTGCTCACTCTGCTGCTCAGCAGAGTGCTGGCAACGGAGTTCTTGGATTGAAATGGTCTTTTAGGAGAAAGAGTGAAGAGTGACAGCAATGTTTGTGTCACAGTTTAAAGCTCACTGTGTGCTAAACATGATCAGGAGGAGCTTTTTTGCAAGGCTCTTCTGCTGTTTTAGCCCAGTCTAAACATTCCTTCTCTCTGTTGCTGCTCAGCAGAGAGTGGGCACAGAGATGTTGGAATCAATTGGTCTTCCAGGCAGGAAAAGGAGGAGTTACAGCAATGTGTGTTGCAGAATTGCAAAGCTCACTGTGTGCTGAAGATGCCCTGCAGGAGTTTCCCTGCTGGCCCTTCGTCTGTGGGATTAGAGTCCAAGCGCTGCTCCTCCCCTGTCACAACTCCTCTCGAAACGTGAGAGCGCACCAGAAACTTTGGATTCAAATGCACTTTTAGGAGATAAAGTGAGGAGTGACAGCAATGTTTGTGTCACAGTTTAAAGCTCACTGTGTGCAAAACATGATCAAGCAGGAGATTTTTTGCAAGGCTCTTCTGCTGTTTTAGCCCAGGCTAAACATTCCTGCTCTACTCTCTCTGTTGCTGCTCAGCAGAGAGCGGGCACAGAGATGGTGGATTCAGCTGGTCTTTCAGGCAGGAATAGAAGAGACAGCAATGTGTGTTGCAGAGTTGCAAAGCTCACTGTGTGCTGAAGATGATCAGTGGGAACTTTCTGGACTGTCTCTTCTGCTGTTTCAGCAGAGTCCAAACGTAAGTGCTATATTCTGCTACTGCTCACAAAGAGCAAGCACAGGAGATGTATTATTCAATTGGACTTTCAGGTAGGAAAGTGAGAGGTGACAGCAATATGTGTTTCAGAGTTGCGAATCTCAATGTGTGCTGAAGATGCCCAGCAGTAGTTTCCATGCTGGCCCTTCGGCTGTGAAATTAGAATCCAAGCGCTCGTCCTCCCCTGTCACAACTGCTCTCGAAGAGAGAGAGAGCACCAGAAACGTTGGCTTGAAATGCACTTTTAGGAGATAAAGTGAGGAGTGACAGCAATGTGTGTTTCAGAATTGCAAAGCTCACTGTGCGCTGAAGATGATCTGCAAGAACTTTCCCTCCCTGCCCTTCGGAACTGGGAGCGGATTCCAAGCGCTCGTGCTCACCTGCCTCTGGTGCACTGGAAACGAGAGTGGAGACCAGAAACGCTGGATTCAAATGCACTTTTAGGAGCTACAATGAGGAGTGACAACAGTGTGTGTGTCAAAGTTGTAAAGCTCAGTGTGTTGAAGAAGCACAAGAGCAGCCTTCAGGCCTGTCTCTTCCACTGCCTTACAGATTGCAGACATCCCTGCTCACTCTGCTGCTCAGCAGAGTGCTGGCAACGGAGTTCTGGGATTGAAATGGTCTTTTAGGAGAAAGAGTGAAGAGTGACACCAATGCTTGTGTCACAGTTTAAAGCTCACTGTGTGCTAAACATGATCAGGAGGAGCTTTTTTGCAAGGCTCTTCTGCTGTTTTAGCCCAGTCTAAACATTCCTGCTCTACTCTCTCTGTTGCTGCTCAGCAGAGAGTGGGCACAGAGATGTTGGAATCAATTGGTCTTTCAGGCAAGAAAAGGAGGAGTGACAGCAATGTGTGTTGCAGAATTGTAAAGCTCACTGTGTGCTGAAGATGCCCTGCAGGAGTTTCCCTGCTGGCCCTTCGTCTGTGGGATTAGAGTCCAAGCGCTGCTCCTCCCTTGTCACAACTCCTCTCCAAACGAGAGAGCGCACCAGAAACTTTGGATTCAAATGCACTTTTAGGAGATAAAGTGAGGAGTGACAGCAATGTTTGTGTCACAGTTTAAAGCTCACTGTGTGCAAAACATGATCAAGCAGGAGATTTTTTTCAAGGCTCTTCTGCTGTTTTAGGCAGGTCTAAAAATTCCTGCTCTACTCTCTCTGTTGCTGCTCAGCAGAGAGCGGGCACAGAGATGGTGGATTCAGCTGGTCTTTCAGGCAAAAAGGGAGGAGTGACAGCAATGTGTGTTGCAGAGTTGCAAAGCTCGCTGTGCGCTGAAGATGATCAGTGGGAACTTTCTGGACTGTCTCTTCTGCTCTTTTAGCATTGGCTAAAGGTTCCTGCTCTACTCTCTCTGCTTCTGCCCAGCAGAGAAAGGGCACAGAGATTTTGGATTCAATTGGACTTTGAGGTAGGAAAGTGCGGAGCGAGAGCAATATATGTGTCACAGTTGCAAAGCTGACTGCGTGCTGAAGATGCCCTGCCGGAGCTTTCACTCCGGGCTCTTCGGCTGTGGGAGCAGAGGCCAAGAGATCGTGTTCACCTGTCACTGCTGCTGTTCAAACGAGAGAGGGCGGGAGAGACCATGGATTCAAACGGATTATTAGGAGATGAAGTGAGGAGTGACAGCAATGTGTGTTTCAGAGTTGCAAAGCTCACTGTGTGCTGAAGATGCCCTGCAGGAGTTTCCCTGCTGGCCCTTCGTCTGTGGGATTAGAGTCCAAGCGCTGCTCCTCCCCTGTCACAACTCCTCTCGAAACGTGAGAGCGCACCAGAAACTTTGGATTCAAATGCACTTTTAGGAGATAAAGTGAGGAGTGACAGCAATGTTTGTGTCACAGTTTAAAGCTCACTGTGTGCAAAACATGATCAAGCAGGAGATTTTTTGCAAGGCTCTTCTGCTGTTTTAGCCCAGGCTAAACATTGCTGCTCTACTCTCTCTGTTGCTGCTCAGCAGAGAGCGGGCACAGAGATGGTGGATTCAGCTGGTCTTTCAGGCAGGAATAGAAGAGACAGCAATGTGTGTTGCAGAGTTGCAAAGCTCACTGTGTGCTGAAGATGATCAGTGGGAACTTTCTGGACTGTCTCTTCTGCTGTTTCAGCAGAGTCCAAACGTAAGTGCTATATTCTGCTACTGCTCACAAAGAGCAAGCACAGGAGATGTATTATTCAATTGGACTTTCAGGTAGGAAAGTGAGAGGTGACAGCAATATGTGTTTCAGAGTTGCGAATCTCAATGTGTGCTGAAGATGCCCAGCAGTAGTTTCCATGCTGGCCCTTCGGCTGTGAAATTAGAATCCAAACGCTAGTCCTCCCCTGTCACAACTGCTCTCGAAGCGAGAGAGCGCACCAGAAACGTTGGCTTGAAATGCACTTTTAGGAGATAAAGTGAGGAGTGACAGCAATGTGTGTTTCAGAGTTGCAAAGCTCACTGTGCGCTGAAGATGATCTGCAAGGACTTTCCCTCCCCTGCCCTTCGGAACTGGGAGCGGATTCCAAGCGCTCGTGCTCACCTTCCTCTGCTGCTCTTGAAATGAGAGTGGAGTCCAGAAACGCTGGATTCAAATGCACTTTTAGGAGCTACAATGAGGAGTGACAACAGTGTGTGTGTCAAAGTTGTAAAGCTCAGTGTGTTGAAGAAGCACAAGAGCAGCCTTCAGGCCTGTCTCTTCCACTGCCTTACAGATTGCAGACATCCCTGCTCACTCTGCTGCTCAGCAGAGTGCTGGCAACGGAGTTCTGGGATTGAAATGGTCTTTTAGGAGAAAGAGTGAAGAGTGACACCAATGCTTGTGTCACAGTTTAAAGCTCACTGTGTGCTAAACATGATCAGGAGGAGCTTTTTTGCAAGGCTCTTCTGCTGTTTTAGCCCAGTCTAAACATTCCTGCTCTACTCTCTCTGTTGCTGCTCAGCAGAGAGTGGGCACAGAGATGTTGGAATCAATTCGTCTTTCAGGCAAGAAAAGGAGGAGTGACAGCAATGTGTGTTGCAGAATTGCAAAGCTCACTGTGTGCTGAAGATGCTCTGCAGGAGTTTCCCTGCTGGCCCTTCGTCTGTGGGATTAGAGTCCAAGCGCTGCTCCTCCCCTGTCACAACTCCTCTCGAAACGAGAGAGCGCGCCAGAAACTTTGGATTCAAATGCACTTTTAGGAGATAAAGTGAGGAGTGACAGCAATGTTTGTGTCACAGTTTAAAGCTCACTGTTTGCAAAACATGATCAAGCAGGAGATTTTTTTCAAGGCTCTTCTGCTGTTTTAGGCAGGTCTAAAAATTCCTGCTCTACTCTCTCTTTTGCTGCTCAGCAGAGAGCGGGCACAGAGATGGTGGATTCAGCTGGTCTTTCAGGCAAAAAGGGAGGAGTGACAGCAATGTGTGTTGCAGAGTTGCAAAGCTCGCTGTGCGCTGAAGATGATCAGTGGGAACTTTCTGGACTGTCTCTTCTGCTCTTTTAGCATTGGCTAAAGGTTCCTGCTCTACTCTGCTTCTGCCCAGCAGAGAAAGGGCACAGAGATTTTGGATTCAATTGGACTTTGAGGTAGGAAAGTGCGGAGCGAGAGCAATATATGTGTCACAGTTGCAAAGCTGACTGCGTGCTGAAGATGCCCTGCCGGAGCTTTCACTCCGGGCTCTTCGGCTGTGGGAGCAGAGGCCAAGAGATCGTGTTCACCTGTCACTGCTGCTGTTCAAACGAGAGAGGGCGGGAGAGACCATGGATTCAAACGGATTATTAGGAGATGAAGTGAGGAGTGACAGCAATGTGTGTTTCAGAGTTGCAAAGCTCACTGTGCGCTGAAGATGATCTGCAAGGACTTTCCCTCCCTGCCCTTCGGAACTGGGAGAGGATTCCAAGCGCTCGTGTTCACCTTCCTCTGCTGCTCTTGAAACGAGAGTGGAGACCAGAAACGCTGGATTCAAATGCACTTTTAGGAGCTACAATGAGGAGTGACAACAGTGTGTGTGTCACAGTTGTAAAGCTCAGTGTGTTGAAGAAGCACAAGAGCAGCCTTCAGGCCTGTCTCTTCCACTGCCTTACAGATTGCAGACATTCCTGCTCACTCTGCTGCTCAGCAGAGTGCTGGCAACGGAGTTCTTGGATTGAAATGGTCTTTTAGGAGAAAGAGTGAAGAGTGACAGCAATGTTTGTGTCACAGTTTAAAGCTCACTGTGTGCTAAACATGATCAGGAGGAGCTTTTTTGCAAGGCTCTTCTGCTGTTTTAGCCCAGTCTAAACATTCCTTCTCTCTGTTGCTGCTCAGCAGAGAGTGGGCACAGAGATGTTGGAATCAATTGGTCTTCCAGGCAGGAAAAGGAGGAGTTACAGCAATGTGTGTTGCAGAATTGCAAAGCTCACTGTGTGCTGAAGATGCCCTGCAGGAGTTTCCCTGCTGGCCCTTCGTCTGTGGGATTAGAGTCCAAGCGCTGCTCCTCCCCTGTCACAACTCCTCTCGAAACGTGAGAGCGCACCAGAAACTTTGGATTCAAATGCACTTTTAGGAGATAAAGTGAGGAGTGACAGCAATGTTTGTGTCACAGTTTAAAGCTCACTGTGTGCAAAACATGATCAAGCAGGAGATTTTTTGCAAGGCTCTTCTGCTGTTTTAGCCCAGGCTAAACATTCCTGCTCTACTCTCTCTGTTGCTGCTCAGCAGAGAGCGGGCACAGAGATGGTGGATTCAGCTGGTCTTTCCGGCAGGAAAAGAAGAGACAGCAATGTGTGTTGCAGAGTTGCAAAGCTCACTGTGTGCTGAAGATGATCAGTGGGAACTTTCTGGACTGTCTCTTCTGCTGTTTCAGCAGAGTCCAAACGTAAGTGCTATATTCTGCTACTGCTCACAAAGAGCAAGCACAGGAGATGTATTATTCAATTGGACTTTCAGGTAGGAAAGTGAGAGGTGACAGCAATATGTGTTTCAGAGTTGCGAATCTCAATGTGTGCTGAAGATGCCCAGCAGTAGTTTCCATGCTGGCCCTTCGGCTGTGAAATTAGAATCCAAGCGCTCGTCCTCCCCTGTCACAACTGCTCTCGAAGCGAGAGAGAGCACCAGAAACGTTGGCTTGAAATGCACTTTTAGGAGATAAAGTGAGGAGTGACAGCAATGTGTGTTTCAGAGTTGCAAAGCTCACTGTGCGCTGAAGATGATCTGCAAGAACTTTCCCTCCCTGCCCTTCGGAACTGGGAGCGGATTCCAAGCGCTCGTGCTCACCTGCCTCTGGTGCACTGGAAACGAGAGTGGAGACCAGAAACGCTGGATTCAAATGCACTTTTAGGAGCTACAATGAGGAGTGACAACAGTGTGTGTGTCAAAGTTGTAAAGCTCAGTGTGTTGAAGAAGCACAAGAGCAGCCTTCAGGCCTGTCTCTTCCACTGCCTTACAGATTGCAGACATCCCTGCTCACTCTGCTGCTCAGCAGAGTGCTGGCAACGGAGTTCTGGGATTGAAATGGTCTTTTAGGAGAAAGAGTGAAGAGTGACACCAATGCTTGTGTCACAGTTTAAAGCTCACTGTGTGCTAAACATGATCAGGAGGAGCTTTTTTGCAAGGCTCTTCTGCTGTTTTAGCCCAGTCTAAACATTCCTGCTCTACTCTCTCTGTTGCTGCTCAGCAGAGAGTGGGCACAGAGATGTTGGAATCAATTGGTCTTTCAGGCAAGAAAAGGAGGAGTGACAGCAATGTGTGTTGCAGAATTGTAAAGCTCACTGTGTGCTGAAGATGCCCTGCAGGAGTTTCCCTGCTGGCCCTTCGTCTGTGGGATTAGAGTCCAAGCGCTGCTCCTCCCTTGTCACAACTCCTCTCCAAACGAGAGAGCGCACCAGAAACTTTGGATTCAAATGCACTTTTAGGAGATAAAGTGAGGAGTGACAGCAATGTTTGTGTCACAGTTTAAAGCTCACTGTGTGCAAAACATGATCAAGCAGGAGATTTTTTTCAAGGCTCTTCTGCTGTTTTAGGCAGGTCTAAAAATTCCTGCTCTACTCTCTCTGTTGCTGCTCAGCAGAGAGCGGGCACAGAGATGGTGGATTCAGCTGGTCTTTCAGGCAAAAAGGGAGGAGTGACAGCAATGTGTGTTGCAGAGTTGCAAAGCTCGCTGTGCGCTGAAGATGATCAGTGGGAACTTTCTGGACTGTCTCTTCTGCTCTTTTAGCATTGGCTAAAGGTTCCTGCTCTACTCTCTCTGCTTCTGCCCAGCAGAGAAAGGGCACAGAGATTTTGGATTCAATTGGACTTTGAGGTAGGAAAGTGCGGAGCGAGAGCAATATATGTGTCACAGTTGCAAAGCTGACTGCGTGCTGAAGATGCCCTGCCGGAGCTTTCACTCCGGGCTCTTCGGCTGTGGGAGCAGAGGCCAAGAGATCGTGTTCACCTGTCACTGCTGCTGTTCAAACGAGAGAGGGCGGGAGAGACCATGGATTCAAACGGATTATTAGGAGATGAAGTGAGGAGTGACAGCAATGTGTGTTTCAGAGTTGCAAAGCTCACTGTGTGCTGAAGATGCCCTGCAGGAGTTTCCCTGCTGGCCCTTCGTCTGTGGGATTAGAGTCCAAGCGCTGCTCCTCCCCTGTCACAACTCCTCTCGAAACGTGAGAGCGCACCAGAAACTTTGGATTCAAATGCACTTTTAGGAGATAAAGTGAGGAGTGACAGCAATGTTTGTGTCACAGTTTAAAGCTCACTGTGTGCAAAACATGATCAAGCAGGAGATTTTTTGCAAGGCTCTTCTGCTGTTTTAGCCCAGGCTAAACATTGCTGCTCTACTCTCTCTGTTGCTGCTCAGCAGAGAGCGGGCACAGAGATGGTGGATTCAGCTGGTCTTTCAGGCAGGAATAGAAGAGACAGCAATGTGTGTTGCAGAGTTGCAAAGCTCACTGTGTGCTGAAGATGATCAGTGGGAACTTTCTGGACTGTCTCTTCTGCTGTTTCAGCAGAGTCCAAACGTAAGTGCTATATTCTGCTACTGCTCACAAAGAGCAAGCACAGGAGATGTATTATTCAATTGGACTTTCAGGTAGGAAAGTGAGAGGTGACAGCAATATGTGTTTCAGAGTTGCGAATCTCAATGTGTGCTGAAGATGCCCAGCAGTAGTTTCCATGCTGGCCCTTCGGCTGTGAAATTAGAATCCAAACGCTAGTCCTCCCCTGTCACAACTGCTCTCGAAGCGAGAGAGCGCACCAGAAACGTTGGCTTGAAATGCACTTTTAGGAGATAAAGTGAGGAGTGACAGCAATGTGTGTTTCAGAGTTGCAAAGCTCACTGTGCGCTGAAGATGATCTGCAAGGACTTTCCCTCCCCTGCCCTTCGGAACTGGGAGCGGATTCCAAGCGCTCGTGCTCACCTTCCTCTGCTGCTCTTGAAATGAGAGTGGAGTCCAGAAACGCTGGATTCAAATGCACTTTTAGGAGCTACAATGAGGAGTGACAACAGTGTGTGTGTCAAAGTTGTAAAGCTCAGTGTGTTGAAGAAGCACAAGAGCAGCCTTCAGGCCTGTCTCTTCCACTGCCTTACAGATTGCAGACATCCCTGCTCACTCTGCTGCTCAGCAGAGTGCTGGCAACGGAGTTCTGGGATTGAAATGGTCTTTTAGGAGAAAGAGTGAAGAGTGACACCAATGCTTGTGTCACAGTTTAAAGCTCACTGTGTGCTAAACATGATCAGGAGGAGCTTTTTTGCAAGGCTCTTCTGCTGTTTTAGCCCAGTCTAAACATTCCTGCTCTACTCTCTCTGTTGCTGCTCAGCAGAGAGTGGGCACAGAGATGTTGGAATCAATTCGTCTTTCAGGCAAGAAAAGGAGGAGTGACAGCAATGTGTGTTGCAGAATTGCAAAGCTCACTGTGTGCTGAAGATGCTCTGCAGGAGTTTCCCTGCTGGCCCTTCGTCTGTGGGATTAGAGTCCAAGCGCTGCTCCTCCCCTGTCACAACTCCTCTCGAAACGAGAGAGCGCGCCAGAAACTTTGGATTCAAATGCACTTTTAGGAGATAAAGTGAGGAGTGACAGCAATGTTTGTGTCACAGTTTAAAGCTCACTGTTTGCAAAACATGATCAAGCAGGAGATTTTTTTCAAGGCTCTTCTGCTGTTTTAGGCAGGTCTAAAAATTCCTGCTCTACTCTCTCTTTTGCTGCTCAGCAGAGAGCGGGCACAGAGATGGTGGATTCAGCTGGTCTTTCAGGCAAAAAGGGAGGAGTGACAGCAATGTGTGTTGCAGAGTTGCAAAGCTCGCTGTGCGCTGAAGATGATCAGTGGGAACTTTCTGGACTGTCTCTTCTGCTCTTTTAGCATTGGCTAAAGGTTCCTGCTCTACTCTGCTTCTGCCCAGCAGAGAAAGGGCACAGAGATTTTGGATTCAATTGGACTTTGAGGTAGGAAAGTGCGGAGCGAGAGCAATATATGTGTCACAGTTGCAAAGCTGACTGCGTGCTGAAGATGCCCTGCCGGAGCTTTCACTCCGGGCTCTTCGGCTGTGGGAGCAGAGGCCAAGAGATCGTGTTCACCTGTCACTGCTGCTGTTCAAACGAGAGAGGGCGGGAGAGACCATGGATTCAAACGGATTATTAGGAGATGAAGTGAGGAGTGACAGCAATGTGTGTTTCAGAGTTGCAAAGCTCACTGTGCGCTGAAGATGATCTGCAAGGACTTTCCCTCCCTGCCCTTCGGAACTGGGAGAGGATTCCAAGCGCTCGTGTTCACCTTCCTCTGCTGCTCTTGAAACGAGAGTGGAGACCAGAAACGCTGGATTCAAATGCACTTTTAGGAGCTACAATGAGGAGTGACAACAGTGTGTGTGTCACAGTTGTAAAGCTCAGTGTGTTGAAGAAGCACAAGAGCAGCCTTCAGGCCTGTCTCTTCCACTGCCTTACAGATTGCAGACATTCCTGCTCACTCTGCTGCTCAGCAGAGTGCTGGCAACGGAGTTCTTGGATTGAAATGGTCTTTTAGGAGAAAGAGTGAAGAGTGACAGCAATGTTTGTGTCACAGTTTAAAGCTCACTGTGTGCTAAACATGATCAGGAGGAGCTTTTTTGCAAGGCTCTTCTGCTGTTTTAGCCCAGTCTAAACATTCCTTCTCTCTGTTGCTGCTCAGCAGAGAGTGGGCACAGAGATGTTGGAATCAATTGGTCTTCCAGGCAGGAAAAGGAGGAGTTACAGCAATGTGTGTTGCAGAATTGCAAAGCTCACTGTGTGCTGAAGATGCCCTGCAGGAGTTTCCCTGCTGGCCCTTCGTCTGTGGGATTAGAGTCCAAGCGCTGCTCCTCCCCTGTCACAACTCCTCTCGAAACGTGAGAGCGCACCAGAAACTTTGGATTCAAATGCACTTTTAGGAGATAAAGTGAGGAGTGACAGCAATGTTTGTGTCACAGTTTAAAGCTCACTGTGTGCAAAACATGATCAAGCAGGAGATTTTTTGCAAGGCTCTTCTGCTGTTTTAGCCCAGGCTAAACATTCCTGCTCTACTCTCTCTGTTGCTGCTCAGCAGAGAGCGGGCACAGAGATGGTGGATTCAGCTGGTCTTTCCGGCAGGAAAAGAAGAGACAGCAATGTGTGTTGCAGAGTTGCAAAGCTCACTGTGTGCTGAAGATGATCAGTGGGAACTTTCTGGACTGTCTCTTCTGCTGTTTCAGCAGAGTCCAAACGTAAGTGCTATATTCTGCTACTGCTCACAAAGAGCAAGCACAGGAGATGTATTATTCAATTGGACTTTCAGGTAGGAAAGTGAGAGGTGACAGCAATATGTGTTTCAGAGTTGCGAATCTCAATGTGTGCTGAAGATGCCCAGCAGTAGTTTCCATGCTGGCCCTTCGGCTGTGAAATTAGAATCCAAGCGCTCGTCCTCCCCTGTCACAACTGCTCTCGAAGCGAGAGAGAGCACCAGAAACGTTGGCTTGAAATGCACTTTTAGGAGATAAAGTGAGGAGTGACAGCAATGTGTGTTTCAGAGTTGCAAAGCTCACTGTGCGCTGAAGATGATCTGCAAGAACTTTCCCTCCCTGCCCTTCGGAACTGGGAGCGGATTCCAAGCGCTCGTGCTCACCTGCCTCTGGTGCACTGGAAACGAGAGTGGAGACCAGAAACGCTGGATTCAAATGCACTTTTAGGAGCTACAATGAGGAGTGACAACAGTGTGTGTGTCAAAGTTGTAAAGCTCAGTGTGTTGAAGAAGCACAAGAGCAGCCTTCAGGCCTGTCTCTTCCACTGCCTTACAGATTGCAGACATCCCTGCTCACTCTGCTGCTCAGCAGAGTGCTGGCAACGGAGTTCTGGGATTGAAATGGTCTTTTAGGAGAAAGAGTGAAGAGTGACACCAATGCTTGTGTCACAGTTTAAAGCTCACTGTGTGCTAAACATGATCAGGAGGAGCTTTTTTGCAAGGCTCTTCTGCTGTTTTAGCCCAGTCTAAACATTCCTGCTCTACTCTCTCTGTTGCTGCTCAGCAGAGAGTGGGCACAGAGATGTTGGAATCAATTGGTCTTTCAGGCAAGAAAAGGAGGAGTGACAGCAATGTGTGTTGCAGAATTGTAAAGCTCACTGTGTGCTGAAGATGCCCTGCAGGAGTTTCCCTGCTGGCCCTTCGTCTGTGGGATTAGAGTCCAAGCGCTGCTCCTCCCTTGTCACAACTCCTCTCCAAACGAGAGAGCGCACCAGAAACTTTGGATTCAAATGCACTTTTAGGAGATAAAGTGAGGAGTGACAGCAATATTTGTGTCACAGTTTAAAGCTCACTGTGTGCAAAACATGATCAAGCAGGAGATTTTTTTCAAGGCTCTTCTGCTGTTTTAGGCAGGTCTAAAAATTCCTGCTCTACTCTCTCTGTTGCTGCTCAGCAGAGAGCGGGCACAGAGATGGTGGATTCAGCTGGTCTTTCAGGCAAAAAGGGAGGAGTGACAGCAATGTGTGTTGCAGAGTTGCAAAGCTCGCTGTGCGCTGAAGATGATCAGTGGGAACTTTCTGGACTGTCTCTTCTGCTCTTTTAGCATTGGCTAAAGGTTCCTGCTCTACTCTCTCTGCTTCTGCCCAGCAGAGAAAGGGCACAGAGATTTTGGATTCAATTGGACTTTGAGGTAGGAAAGTGCGGAGCGAGAGCAATATATGTGTCACAGTTGCAAAGCTGACTGCGTGCTGAAGATGCCCTGCCGGAGCTTTCACTCCGGGCTCTTCGGCTGTGGGAGCAGAGGCCAAGAGATCGTGTTCACCTGTCACTGCTGCTGTTCAAACGAGAGAGGGCGGGAGAGACCATGGATTCAAACGGATTATTAGGAGATGAAGTGAGGAGTGACAGCAATGTGTGTTTCAGAGTTGCAAAGCTCACTGTGCGCTGAAGATGATCTGCAAGGACTTTCCCTCCCTGCCCTTCGGAACTGGGAGCGGATTCCAAGCGCTCGTGCTCACCTTCCTCTGCTGCTCTTGAAACGAGAGTGGAGACCAGAAACGCTGGATTCAAATGCACTTTTAGGAGCTACAATGAGGAGTGACAACAGTGTGTGTGTCACAGTTGTAAAGCTCAGTGTGTTGAAGAAGCACAAGAGCAGCCTTCAGGCCTGTCTCTTCCACTGCCTTACAGATTGCAGACATCCCTGCTCACTCTGCTGCTCAGCAGAGTGCTGGCAACGGAGTTCTTGGATTGAAATGGTCTTTTAGGAGAAAGAGTGAAGAGTGACAGCAATGTTTGTGTCACAGTTTAAGGCTCACTGTGTGCTAAACATGATCAGGAGGGGCTTTTTTGCAAGGCTCTTCTGCTGTTTTAGCCCAATCTAAACATTCCTTCTCTCTGTTGCTGCTCAGCAGAGAGTGGGCACAGAGATGTTGGAATCAATTGGTCTTCCAGGCAGGAAAAGGAGTTACAGCAATGTGTGTTGCAGAATTGCAAAGCTCACTGTGTGCTGAAGATGCCCTGCAGGAGTTTCCCTGCTGGCCCTTCGTCTGTGGGATTAGAGTCCAAGCGCTGCTCCTCCCCTGTCACAACTCCTCTCGAAACGTGAGAGCGCACCAGAAACTTTGGATTCAAATGCACTTTTAGGAGATAAAGTGAGGAGTGACAGCAATGTTTGTGTCACAGTTTAAAGCTCACTGTGTGCAAAACATGATCAAGCAGGAGATTTTTTGCAAGGCTCTTCTGCTGTTTTAGCCCAGGCTAAACATTCCTGCTCTACTCTCTCTGTTGCTGCTCAGCAGAGAGTGGGCACAGAGGTGTTGGAATCAATTGGTCTTTCAGGCAGGAAAAGAAGAGACAGCAATGTGTGTTGCAGAGTTGCAAAGCTCACTGTGTGCTGAAGATGATCAGTGGGAACTTTCTGGACTGTCTCTTCTGCTGTTTCAGCAGAGTCCAAACGTAAGTGCTATATTCTGCTACTGCTCACAAAGAGCAAGCACAGGAGAAGTATTATTCAATTGGACTTTCAGGTAGGAAAGTGAGAGGTGACAGCAATATGTGTTTCAGAGTTGTGAATCTCAATGTGTGCTGAAGATGCCCAGCAGTAGTTTCCATGCTGGCCCTTCGGCTGTGAAATTAGAACCCAAGCGCTCGTCCTCCCCTGTCACAACTGCTCTCGAAGCGAGAGAGCGCACCAGAAACGTTGGCTTGAAATGCACTTTTAGGAGATAAAGTGAGCAGTGACAGCAATGTTTGTGTCACAGTTTAAAGCTCACTGTGTGCAAAACATGATCAAGCAGGAGATTTTTTTCAAGGCTCTTCTGCTGTTTTAGGCAGGTCTAAAAATTCCTGCTCTACTCTCTCTGTTGCTGCTCAGCAGAGAGCGGGCACAGAGATGGTGGATTCAGCTGGTCTTTCAGGCAAAAAGGGAGGAGTGACAGCAATGTGTGTTGCAGAGTTGCAAAGCTCGCTGTGCGCTGAAGATGATCAGTGGGAACTTTCTGGACTGTCTCTTCTGCTCTTTTAGCATTGGCTAAAGGTTCCTGCTCTACTCTCTCTGCTTCTGCCCAGCAGAGAAAGGGCACAGAGATTTTGGATTCAATTGGACTTTGAGGTAGGAAAGTGCGGAGCGAGAGCAATATATGTGTCACAGTTGCAAAGCTGACTGCGTGCTGAAGATGCCCTGCCGGAGCTTTCACTCCGGGCTCTTCGGCTGTGGGAGCAGAGGCCAAGAGATCGTGTACACCTGTCACTGCTGCTGTTCAAACGAGAGAGGGCGGGAGAGACCATGGATTCAAACGGATTATTAGGAGATGAAGTGAGGAGTGACAGCAATGTGTGTTTCAGAGTTGCAAAGCTCACTGTGCGCTGAAGATGATCTGCAAGGACTTTCCCTCCCTGCCCTTCGGAACTGGGAGCGGATTCCAAGCGCTCGTGCTCACCTTCCTCTGCTGCTCTTGAAACGAGAGTGGAGACCAGAAACGCTGGATTCAAATGCACTTTTAGGAGCTACAATGAGGAGTGACAACAGTGTGTGTGTCACAGTTGTAAAGCTCAGTGTGTTGAAGAAGCACAAGAGCAGCCTTCAGGCCTGTCTCTTCCACTGCCTTACAGATTGCAGACATTCCTGCTCACTCTGCTGCTCAGCAGAGTGCTGGCAACGGAGTTCTTGGATTGAAATGGTCTTTTAGGAGAAAGAGTGAAGAGTGACAGCAATGTTTGTGTCACAGTTTAAAGCTCACTGTGTGCTAAACATGATCAGGAGGAGCTTTTTTGCAAGGCTCTTCTGCTGTTTTAGCCCAGTCTAAACATTCCTGCTCTACTCTCTCTGTTGCTGCTCAGCAGAGAGTGGGCACAGAGATGTTGGAATCAATTGGTCTTCCAGGCAGGAAAAGGAGGAGTTACAGCAATGTGTGTTGCAGAATTGCAAAGCTCACTGTGTGCTGAAGATGCCCTGCAGGAGTTTCCCTGCTGGCCCTTCGTCTGTGGGATTAGAGTCCAAGCGCTGCTCCTCCCCTGTCACAACTCCTCTCGAAACGTGAGAGCGCACCAGAAACTTTGGATTCAAATGCACTTTTAGGAGATAAAGTGAGGAGTGACAGCAATGTTTGTGTCACAGTTTAAAGCTCACTGTGTGCAAAACATGATCAAGCAGGAGATTTTTTGCAAGGCTCTTCTGCTGTTTTAGCCCAGGCTAAACATTCCTGCTCTACTCTCTCTGTTGCTGCTCAGCAGAGAGTGGGCACAGAGGTGTTGGAATCAATTGGTCTTTCAGGCAGGAAAAGAAGAGACAGCAATGTGTGTTGCAGAGTTGCAAAGCTCACTGTGTGCTGAAGATGATCAGTGGGAACTTTCTGGACTGTCTCTTCTGCTGTTTCAGCAGAGTCCAAACGTAAGTGCTATATTCTGCTACTGCTCACAAAGAGCAAGCACAGGAGAAGTATTATTCAATTGGACTTTCAGGTAGGAAAGTGAGAGGTGACAGCAATATGTGTTTCAGAGTTGTGAATCTCAATGTGTGCTGAAGATGCCCAGCAGTAGTTTCCATGCTGGCCCTTCGGCTGTGAAATTAGAACCCAAGCGCTCGTCCTCCCCTGTCACAACTGCTCTCGAAGCGAGAGAGCGCACCAGAAACGTTGGCTTGAAATGCACTTTTAGGAGATAAAGTGAGGAGTGACAGCAATGTTTGTGTCACAGTTTAAAGCTCACTGTGTGCAAAACATGATCAAGCAGGAGATTTTTTTCAAGGCTCTTCTGCTGTTTTAGGCAGGTCTAAAAATTCCTGCTCTACTCTCTCTGTTGCTGCTCAGCAGAGAGCGGGCACAGAGATGGTGGATTCAGCTGGTCTTTCAGGCAAAAAGGGAGGAGTGACAGCAATGTGTGTTGCAGAGTTGCAAAGCTCGCTGTGCGCTGAAGATGATCAGTGGGAACTTTCTGGACTGTCTCTTCTGCTCTTTTAGCATTGGCTAAAGGTTCCTGCTCTACTCTCTCTGCTTCTGCCCAGCAGAGAAAGGGCACAGAGATTTTGGATTCAATTGGACTTTGAGGTAGGAAAGTGCGGAGCGAGAGCAATATATGTGTCACAGTTGCAAAGCTGACTGCGTGCTGAAGATGCCCTGCCGGAGCTTTCACTCCGGGCTCTTCGGCTGTGGGAGCAGAGGCCAAGAGATCGTGTACACCTGTCACTGCTGCTGTTCAAACGAGAGAGGGCGGGAGAGACCATGGATTCAAACGGATTATTAGGAGATGAAGTGAGGAGTGACAGCAATGTGTGTTTCAGAGTTGCAAAGCTCACTGTGCGCTGAAGATGATCTGCAAGGACTTTCCCTCCCTGCCCTTCGGAACTGGGAGCGGATTCCAAGCGCTCGTGCTCACCTTCCTCTGCTGCTCTTGAAACGAGAGTGGAGACCAGAAACGCTGGATTCAAATGCACTTTTAGGAGCTACAATGAGGAGTGACAACAGTGTGTGTGTCACAGTTGTAAAGCTCAGTGTGTTGAAGAAGCACAAGAGCAGCCTTCAGGCCTGTCTCTTCCACTGCCTTACAGATTGCAGACATTCCTGCTCACTCTGCTGCTCAGCAGAGTGCTGGCAACGGAGTTCTTGGATTGAAATGGTCTTTTAGGAGAAAGAGTGAAGAGTGACAGCAATGTTTGTGTCACAGTTTAAAGCTCACTGTGTGCTAAACATGATCAGGAGGAGCTTTTTTGCAAGGCTCTTCTGCTGTTTTAGCCCAGTCTAAACATTCCTGCTCTACTCTCTCTGTTGCTGCTCAGCAGAGAGTGGGCACAGAGATGTTGGAATCAATTGGTCTTCCAGGCAGGAAAAGGAGGAGTTACAGCAATGTGTGTTGCAGAATTGCAAAGCTCACTGTGTGCTGAAGATGCCCTGCAGGAGTTTCCCTGCTGGCCCTTCGTCTGTGGGATTAGAGTCCAAGCGCTGCTCCTCCCCTGTCACAACTCCTCTCGAAACGTGAGAGCGCACCAGAAACTTTGGATTCAAATGCACTTTTAGGAGATAAAGTGAGGAGTGACAGCAATGTTTGTGTCACAGTTTAAAGCTCACTGTGTGCAAAACATGATCAAGCAGGAGATTTTTTGCAAGGCTCTTCTGCTGTTTTAGCCCAGGCTAAACATTCCTGCTCTACTCTCTCTGTTGCTGCTCAGCAGAGAGCGGGCACAGAGGTGTTGGAATCAATTGGTCTTTCAGGCAGGAAAAGAAGAGACAGCAATGTGTGTTGCAGAGTTGCAAAGCTCACTGTGTGCTGAAGATGATCAGTGGGAACTTTCTGGACTGTCTCTTCTGCTGTTTCAGCAGAGTCCAAACGTAAGTGCTATATTCTGCTACTGCTCACAAAGAGCAAGCACAGGAGATGTATTATTCAATTGGACTTTCAGGTAGGAAAGTGAGAGGTGACAGCAATATGTGTTTCAGAGTTGTGAATCTCAATGTGTGCTGAAGATGCCCAGCAGTAGTTTCCATGCTGGCCCTTCGGCTGTGAAATTAGAATCCAAGCGCTCGTCCTCCCCTGTCACAACTGCTCTCGAAGCGAGAGAGCGCACCAGAAACGTTGGATTCAAATGCACTTTTAGGAGATAAAGTGAGGAGTGACAGCAATGTTTGTGTCACAGTTTAAAGCTCACTGTGTGCAAAACATGATCAAGCAGGAGATTTTTTTCAAGGCTCTTCTGCTGTTTTAGGCAGGTCTAAAAATTCCTGCTCTACTCTCTCTGTTGCTGCTCAGCAGAGAGCGGGCACAGAGATGGTGGATTCAGCTGGTCTTTCAGGCAAAAAGGGAGGAGTGACAGCAATGTGTGTTGCAGAGTTGCAAAGCTCGCTGTGCGCTGAAGATGATCAGTGGGAACTTTCTGGACTGTCTCTTCTGCTCTTTTAGCATTGGCTAAAGGTTCCTGCTCTACTCTCTCTGCTTCTGCCCAGCAGAGAAAGGGCACAGAGATTTTGGATTCAATTGGACTTTGAGGTAGGAAAGTGCGGAGCGAGAGCAATATATGTGTCACAGTTGCAAAGCTGACTGCGTGCTGAAGATGCCCTGCCGGAGCTTTCACTCCGGGCTCTTCGGCTGTGGGAGCAGAGGCCAAGAGATCGTGTTCACCTGTCACTGCTGCTGTTCAAACGAGAGAGGGCGGGAGAGACCATGGATTCAAACGGATTATTAGGAGATGAAGTGAGGAGTGACAGCAATGTGTGTTTCAGAGTTGCAAAGCTCACTGTGCGCTGAAGATGATCTGCAAGGACTTTCCCTCCCTGCCCTTCGGAACTGGGAGCGGATTCCAAGCGCTCGTGCTCACCTTCCTCTGCTGCTCTTGAAACGAGAGTGGAGACCAGAAACGCTGGATTCAAATGCACTTTTAGGAGCTACAATGAGGAGTGACAACAGTGTGTGTGTCACAGTTGTAAAGCTCAGTGTGTTGAAGAAGCACAAGAGCAGCCTTCAGGCCTGTCTCTTCCACTGCCTTACAGATTGCAGACATTCCTGCTCACTCTGCTGCTCAGCAGAGTGCTGGCAACGGAGTTCTTGGATTGAAATGGTCTTTTAGGAGAAAGAGTGAAGAGTGACAGCAATGTTTGTGTCACAGTTTAAAGCTCACTGTGTGCTAAACATGATCAGGAGGAGCTTTTTTGCAAGGCTCTTCTGCTGTTTTAGCCCAGTCTAAACATTCCTTCTCTCTGTTGCTGCTCAGCAGAGAGTGGGCACAGAGATGTTGGAATCAATTGGTCTTCCAGGCAGGAAAAGGAGTTACAGCAATGTGTGTTGCAGAATTGCAAAGCTCACTGTGTGCTGAAGATGCCCTGCAGGAGTTTCCCTGCTGGCCCTTCGTCTGTGGGATTAGAGTCCAAGCGCTGCTCCTCCCCTGTCACAACTCCTCTCGAAACGTGAGAGCGCACCAGAAACTTTGGATTCAAATGCACTTTTAGGAGATAAAGTGAGGAGTGACATCAATGTTTGTGTCACAGTTTAAAGCTCACTGTGTGCAAAACATGATCAAGCAGGAGATTTTTTGCAAGGCTCTTCTGCTGTTTTAGCCCAGGCTAAACATTCCTGCTCAACTCTCTGTTGCTGCTCAGCAGAGAGCGGGCACAGAGGTGTTGGAATCAATTGGTCTTTCAGGCAGGAAAAGAAGTGACAGCAATGTGTGTTGCAGAGTTGCAAAGCTCGCTGTTCGCTGAAGATGATCAGTGGGAACTTTCTGGACTGTCTCTTCTGCTGTTTCTTCAGAGTCCAAACGTAAGTGCTATATTCTGCTACTGCTCACAAAGAGCAAGCACAGGAGATGTAGGATTCAATTGGACCTTCAGGTAGGAAAGTGAGAGGTGACAGCAATGTGTGTTTCAGAGTTGCAAAGCTCACTGGGTGCTGAAGATGCCCAGCTGGATTTTCCATGCTGGCAATTCGTCTGTGAAATTAGAGTCCAAACGCTCGTCCTCCCCTGTGACATCTGCTCTCGAAACGAGAGAGCGCACCAGAAACTTTGGATTCAAATGCACTTTTAGGAGATAAAGTGAGGAGTGACAGCAATGTTTGTGTCACAGTTTAAAGCTCACTGAGTGCAAATCATGATCAAGCAGGAGATTTTTTGCAAGGCTCTTCTGCTGTTTTAGCCCAGGCTAAACATTCCTGCTCTACTCTCTCTGTTGCTGCTCAGCAGAGAGCGGGCATAGAGGTGTTGGAATCAATTGGTCTTTCAGGCAGGAAAAGAAGAGACAGCAATGTGTGTTGCAGAGTTGCAAAGCTCACTGTGTGCTGAAGATGATCAGTGGGAACTTTCTGGACTGTCTCTTCTGCTGTTTCAGCAGAGTCCAAACGTAAGTGCTATATTCTGCTACTGCTCACAAAGAGCAAGCACAGGAGATGTATTATTCAATTGGACTTTCAGGTAGGAAAGTGAGAGGTGACAGCAATATGTGTTTCAGAGTTGTGAATCTCAATGTGTGCTGAAGATGCCCAGCAGTAGTTTCCATGCTGGCCCTTCGGCTGTGAAATTAGAATCCAAGCGCTCGTCCTCCCCTGTCACAACTGCTCTCGAAGCGAGAGAGCGCACCAGAAACGTTGGCTTGAAATGCACTTTTAGGAGATAAAGTGAGGAGTGACAGCAATGTGTGTTTCAGAGTTGCAAAGCTCACTGTGCGCTGAAGATGATCTGCAAGGACTTTCCCTCCCTGCCCTTCGGAACTGGGAGCGGATTCCAAGCGCTCGTGCTCACCTGCCTCTGCTGCACTGGAAACGAGAGTGGAGACCAGAAACGCTGGATTCAAATGCACTTTTAGGAGCTACAATGAGGAGTGACAACAGTGTGTGTGTCACAGTTGTAAAGCTCAGTGTGTTGAAGAAGCACAAGAGCAGCCTTCAGGCCTGTCTCTTCCACTGCCTTACAGATTGCAGACATCCCTGCTCACTCTGCTGATCAGCAGAGTGCTGACAACGGAGTTCTTGGATTGAAATGGTCTTTTAGGAGAAAGAGTGAAGAGTGACAGCAATGTTTGTGTCACAGTTTAAAGCTCACTGTGTGCTAAACATGATCAGGAGGAGCTTTTTTGCAAGGCTCATCTGCTGTTTTAGCCCAGTCTGAACATTCCTGCTCTACTCTCTCTGTTGCTGCTCAGCAGAGAGTGGGCACAGAGATGTTGGAATCAATTGGTCTTTCAGTCAAGAAAAGGAGGAGTGACAGCAATGTGTGTTGCAGAATTGTAAAGCTCACTGTGTGCTGAAGATGCCCTGCAGTAGTTTCCCTGCTGGCCCTTCGTCTGTGGGTTTAGAGTCCAAGCGCTGCTCCTCCCCTGTCACAACTGCTCTCGAAGCGAGAGAGCGCACCAGAAACGTTGGCTTGAAATGCACTTTTAGGAGATAAAGTGAGGAGTGACAGCAATGTTTGTGTCACAGTTTAAAGCTCACTGTGTGCAAAACATGATCAAGCAGGAGATTTTTTTCAAGGCTCTTCTGCTGTTTTAGCCCAGGCTAAACATTCCTGCTCTACTCTCTCTGTTGCTGCTCAGCAGAGAGCGGGCACAGAGGTGTTGGAATCAATTGGTCTTTCAGGCAGGAAAAGAAGAGACAGCAATGTGTGTTGCAGAGTTGCAAAGCTCACTGTGTGCTGAAGATGATCAGTGGGAACTTTCTGGACTGTCTCTTCTGCTGTTTCAGCAGAGTCCAAACGCAAGTGCTATATTCTGCTACTGCTCACAAAGAGCAAGCACAGGAGATGTATTATTCAATTGGACTTTCAGGTAGGAAAGTGAGAGGTGACAGCAATATGTGTTTCAGAGTTGTGAATCTCAATGTGTGCTGAAGATGCCCAGCAGTAGTTTCCATGCTGGCCCTTCGGCTGTGAAATTAGAATCCAAGCGCTCGTCCTCCCCTGTCACAACTGCTCTCGAAGCGAGAGAGCGCACCAGAAACGTTGGCTTGAAATGCACTTTTAGGAGATAAAGTGAGGAGTGACAGCAATGTTTGTGTCACAGTTTAAAGCTCACTGTGTGCAAAACATGATCAAGCAGGAGATTTTTTTCAAGGCTCTTCTGCTGTTTTAGGCAGGTCCAAAAATTCCTGCTCTACTCTCTCTGTTGCTGCTCAGCAGAGAGCGGGCACAGAGATGGTCGATTCAGCTGGTCTTTCAGGCAAAAAGGGAGGAGTGACAGCAATGTGTGTTGCAGAGTTGCAAAGCTCGCTGTGCGCTGAAGATGATCAGTGGGAACTTTCTGGACTGACTCTTCTGCTCTTTTAGCATTGGCTAAAGGTTCCTGCTCTACTCTCTCTGCTTCTGCCCAGCAGAGAAAGGGCACAGAGATTTTGGATTCAATTGGACTTTGAGGTAGGAAAGTGCGGAGCGAGAGCAATATATGTGTCACAGTTGCAAAGCTGACTGCGTGCTGAAGATGCCCTGCCGGAGCTTTCACTCCGGGCTCTTCCGCTGTGGGAGCAGAGGCCAAGAGATCGTGTTCACCTGTCACTGCTGCTGTTCAAACGAGAGAGGGCGGGAGAGACCATGGATTCAAACGGATTATTAGGAGATGAAGTGAGGAGTGACAGCAATGTGTGTTTCAGAGTTGCAAAGCTCACTGTGCGCTGAAGATGATCTGCAAGGACTTTCCCTCCCTGCCCTTCGGAACTGGGAGCGGATTCCAAGCGCTCGTGCTCACCTGCCTCTGCTGCTCTTGAAACGAGAGTGGAGACCAGAAACGCTGGACTCAAATGCACTTTTAGGAGCTACAATGAGGAGTGACAACAGTGTGTGTGTCACAGTTGTAAAGCTCAGTGTGTTGAAGAAGCACAAGAGCAGCCTTCAGGCCTGTCTCTTCCACTGCCTTACAGATTGCAGACATCCCTGCTCACTCTGCTGCTCAGCAGAGTGCTGGCAACGGAGTTCTTGGATTGAAATGGTCTTTTAGGAGAAAGAGTGAAGAGTGACAGCAATGTTTGTGTCACAGTTTAAAGCTCACTGTGTGCTAAACATGATCAGGAGGAGCTTTTTTGCAAGGCTCTTCTGCTGTTTTAGCCCAGTCTAAACATTCCTGCTTTACTCTCTCTGTTGCTGCTCAGCAGAGAGTGGGCACAGAGATGTTGGAATCAATTGGTCTTCCAGGCAGGAAAAGGAGTTACAGCAATGTGTGTTGCAGAATTGCAAAGCTCACTGTGTGCTGAAGATGCCCTTCAGGAGTTTCCCTGCTGGCCCTTCGTCTGTGGGATTAGAGTCCAAGCGCTGCTCCTCCCCTGTCACAACTCCTCTCGAAACGTGAGAGCGCACCAGAAACTTTGGATTCAAATGCACTTTTAGGAGATAAAGTGAGGAGTGACATCAATGTTTGTGTCACAGTTTAAAGCTCACTGTGTGCAAAACATGATCAAGCAGGAGATTTTTTTCAAGGCTCTTCTGCTGTTTTAGGCAGGTCTAAAAATTCCTGCTCTACTCTCTCTGTTGCTGCTCAGCAGAGAGTGGGCACAGAGATGTTGGAATCAATAGGTCTTCCAGGCAGGAAAAGGAGGAGTGACAGCAATGTGTTTTGCAGAGTTGCAAAGCTCACTGTGTGCTGAAGATGCCCTGCAGGAGTTTCCCTGCTGGCCCTTCATCTGTTGGATTAGAGTCCAAGCGCTGCTCCTCCCCTGTCACAACTCCTCTCCAAAGGAGAGTGCGTACCAGAAACTTTGGATTCAAATGCACTTTTAGGAGATAAAGTGAGGAGTGACAGCAATGTTTGTGTCACAGTTTAAAGCTCACTGTGTGCAAAACATGGTCAAGCAGGAGATTTTTTGCAAGGCTCTTCTGCTGTTTTAGCCCAGTCTAAACATTCCTGCTCTACTCTCTCTGTTGCTGCTCAGCAGAGAGTGGGCACAGAGATGTTGGAATCAATTGGTCTTTCAGGCAAGAAAAGGACGAGTGACAGCAATGTGTGTTGCAGAATTGTAAAGCTCACTGTGTGCTGAAGATGCCCTGCAGGAGTTTCCCTGCTGGCCCTTCGTCTGTGGGATTAGAGTCCAAGCGCTGCTCCTCCCCTGTCACAACTCCTCTCGAAACGAGAGAGCGCACCAGAAACTTTGGATTCAAATGCACTTTTAGGAGATAAAGTGAGGAGTGACAGCAATGTTTGTGTCACAGTTTAAAGCTCACTGTGTGCAAAACATGATCAAGCAGGAGATTTTTTTCAAGGCTCTTCTGCTGTTTTAGGCAGGTCTAAAAATTCCTGCTCTACTCTCTCTGTTGCTGCTCAGCAGAGAGCGGGCACAGAGGTGTTGGAATCAATTGGTCTTTCAGGCAAAAAGGGAGGAGTGACAGCAATGTGTGTTGCAGAGTTGCAAAGCTCGCTGTGCGCTGAAGATGATCAGTGGGAACTTTCTGGACTGTCTCTTCTGCTCTTTTAGCATTGGCTAAAGGTTCCTGCTCTACTCTCTCTGCTTCTGCCCAGCAGAGAAAGGGCACAGAGATTTTGGATTCAATTGGACTTTGAGGTAGGAAAGTGCGGAGCGAGAGCAATATATGTGTCACAGTTGCAAAGCTGACTGCGTGCTGAAGATGCCCTGCCGGAGCTTTCACTCCGGGCTCTTCGGCTGTGGGAGCAGAGGCCAAGAGATCGTGTTCACCTGTCACTGCTGCTGTTCAAACGAGAGAGGGCGGGAGAGACCATGGATTCAAACGGATTATTAGGAGATGAAGTGAGGAGTGACAGCAATGTGTGTTTCAGAGTTGCAAAGCTCACTGTGCGCTGAAGATGATCTGCAAGGACTTTCCCTCCCTGCCCTTCGGAACTGGGAGCGGATTCCAAGCGCTCGTGCTCACCTGCCTCTGCTGCACTGGAAACGAGAGTGGAGACCAGAAACGCTGGATTCAAATGCACTTTTAGGAGCTACAATGAGGAGTGACAACAGTGTGTGTGTCACAGTTGTAAAGCTCAGTGTGTTGAAGAAGCACAAGAGCAGCCTTCAGCCTGTCTCTTCCACTGCCTTACAGATTGCAGACATCCCTGCTCACTCTGCTGCTCAGCAGAGTGCTGGCAACGGAGTTCTTGGATTGAAATGGTCTTTTAGGAGAAAGAGTGAAGAGTGACAGCAATGTTTGTGTCACAGTTTAAAGCACACTGTGTGCTAAACATGATCAGGAGGAGCTTTTTTGCAAGGCTCTTCTGCTGTTTTAGCCCAGTCTAAACATTCCTGCTCTACTCTCTCTGTTGCTGCTCAGCAGAGAGTGGGCACAGAGATGTTGGAATCAATTGGTCTTCCAGGCAGGAGAAGGAGGAGTTACAGCAATGTGTGTTGCAGAATTGTAAAGCTCACTGTGTGCTGAAGATGCCCTGCAGGAGTTTCCCTGCTGGCCCTTCGTCTGTGGGATTAGAGTCCAAGCGCTGCTCCTCCCCTGTCACAACTCCTCGCGAAACGTGAGAGCGCACCAGAAACTTTGGATTCAAATGCACTTTTAGGAGATAAAGTGAGGAGTGACAGCAATGTTTGTGTCACAGTTTAAAGCTCACTGTGTGCAAAACATGATCAAGCAGGAGATTTTTTGCAAGGCTCTTCTGCTGTTTTAGCCCAGGCTAAACATTCCTGCTCTACTCTCTCTGTTGCTGCTCAGCAGAGAGCGGGCACAGAGGTGTTGGAATCAATTGGTCTTTCAGGCAGGAAAAGAAGAGACAGCAATGTGTGTTGCAGAGTTGCAAAGCTCACTGTGTGCTGAAGATGATCAGTGGGAACTTTCTGGACTGCCTCTTCTGCTGTTTCAGCAGAGTCCAAACGTAAGTGCTATATTCTGCTACTGCTCACAAAGAGCAAGCACAGGAGATGTATTATTCAATTGGACTTTCAGGTAGGAAAGTGAGAGGTGACAGCAATATGTGTTTCAGAGTTGTGAATCTCAATGTGTGCTGAAGATGCCCAGCAGTAGTTTCCATGCTGGCCCTTCGGCTGTGAAATTAGAATCCAAGCGCTCATCCTCCCCTGTCACAACTGCTCTCGAAGCGAGAGAGCGCACCAGAAACGTTGGCTTGAAATGCACTTTTAGGAGATAAAGTGAGGAGTGACAGCAATGTGTGTTTCAGAGTTGCAAAGCTCACTGTGCGCTGAAGATGATCTACAAGGACTTTCCCTCCCTGCCCTTCGGAACTGGGAGCGGATTCCAAGCGCTCGTGCTCACCTGCCTCTGCTGCACTGGAAACGAGAGTGGAGACCAGAAACGCTGGATTCAAATGCACTTTTAGGAGCTACAATGAGGAGTGACAACAGTGTGTGTGTCAAAGTTGTAAAGCTCAGTGTGTTGAAGAAGCACAAGAGCAGCCTTCAGGCCTGTCTCTTCCACTGCCTTACAGATTGCAGACATCCCTGCTCACTCTGCTGCTCAGCAGAGTGCTGGCAACGGAGTTCTGGGATTGAAATGGTCTTTTAGGAGAAAGAGTGAAGAGTGACAGCAATGTTTGTGTCACAGTTTAAAGCTCACTGTGTGCTAAACATGATCAGGAGGAGCTTTTTTGCAAGGCTCTTCTGCTGTTTTAGCCCAGTCTAAACATTCCTGCTCTACTCTCTCTGTTGCTGCTCAGCAGAGAGTGGGCACAGAGATGTTGGAATCAATTGGTCTTTCAGGCAAGAAAAGGAGGAGCGACAGCAATGTGTGTTGCAGAATCGTAAAGCTCACTGTGTGCTGAAGATGCCCTGCAGGAGTTTCCCTGCTGGCCCTTCGTCTGTGGGATTAGAGTCCAAGCGCTGCTCCTCCCCTGTCACAACTCCTCTCGAAACGAGAGAGCGCACCAGAAACTTTGGATTCAAATGCACTTTTAGGAGATAAAGTGAGGAGTGACAGCAATGTTTGTGTCACAGTTTAAAGCTCACTGTGTGCAAAACATGATCAAGCAGGAGATTTTTTTCAAGGCTCTTCTGCTGTTTTAGGCAGGTCTAAAAATTCCTGCTCTACTCTCTCTGTTGCTGCTCAGCAGAGAGCGGGCACAGAGATGGTGGATTCAGCTGGTCTTTCAGGCAAAAAGGGAGGAGTGACAGCAATGTGCGTTGCAGTGTTGCAAAGCTCACTGTGCGCTGAAGATGATCAGTGGGAACTTTCTGGACTGTCTCTTCTGCTCTTTAAGCATTGGCTAAAGGTTCCTGCTCTACTCTGCTTCTGCCCAGCAGAGAAAGGGCACAGAGATTTTGGATTCAATTGGACTTTGAGGTAGGAAAGTGCGGAGCGAGAGCAATATATGTGTCACAGTTGCAAAGCTGACTGCGTGCTGAAGATGCCCTGCCGGAGCTTTCACTCCGGGCTCTTCGGCTGTGGGAGCAGAGGCCAAGAGATCGTGTTCACCTGTCACTGCTGCTGTTCAAACGAGAGAGGGCGGGAGAGACCATGGATTCAAACGGATTATTAGGAGATGAAGTGAGGAGTGACAGCAATGTGTGTTTCAGAGTTGCAAAGCTCACTGTGCGCTGAAGATGATCTGCAAGGACTTTCCCTCCCTGCCCTTCGGAACTGGGAGCGGATTCCAAGCGCTTGTGCTCACCTGCCTCTGCTGCTCTTGAAACGAGAGTGGAGACCAGAAACGCTGGATTCAAATGCACTTTTAGGAGCTACAATGAGGAGTGACAACAGTGTGTGTGTCACAGTTGTAAAGCTCAGTGTGTTGAAAAAGCACAAGAGCAGCCTTCAGGCCTGTCTCTTCCACTGCCTTACAGATTGCAGACATTCCTGCTCACTCTGCTGCTCAGCAGAGTGCTGGCAACGGAGTTCTTGGATTGAAATGGTCTTTTAGGAGAAAGAGTGAAGAGTGACAGCAATGTTTGTGTCACAGTTTAAAGCTCACTGTGTGCTAAACATGATCAGGAGGAGCTTTTTTGCAAGGCTCTTCTGCTGTTTTAGCCCAGTCTAAACATTCCTGCTCTCTGTTGCTGCTCAGCAGAGAGTGGGCACAGAGATGTTGGAATCAATTGGTCTTCCAGGCAGGAAAAGGAGGAGTTACAGCAATGTGTGTTGCAGAACTGCAAAGCTCACTGTGTGCTGAAGATGCCCTGCAGGAGTTTCCCTGCTGGCCCTTCGTCTGTGGGATTAGAGTCCAAGCGCTGCTCCTCCCCTGTCACAACTCCTCTCCAAACGAGAGAGCGCACCAGAAACTTTGGATTCAAATGCACTTTTAGGAGATAAAGTGAGGAGTGACAGCAATGTTTGTGTCACAGTTTAAAGCTCACTGTGTGCAAAACATGATCAAGCAGGAGATTTTTTGCAAGGCTCTTCTGCTGTTTTAGCCCAGGCTAAACATTCCTGCTCTACTCTCTCTGTTGCTGCTCAGCAGAGAGCGGGCACAGAGATGGTGGATTCAGCTGGTCTTTCAGGCAGGAAAAGAAGAGACAGCAATGTGTGTTGCAGAGTTGCAAAGCTCACTGTGCGCTGAAGATGATCATTGGGAACTTTCTGGACTGTCTATTCTGCTGTTTCAGCAGAGTCCAAACGTAAGTGCTATATTCTGCTACTGCTCACAAAGAGCAAGCACAGGAGATGTATTATTCAATTGGACTTTCAGGTAGGAAAGTGAGAGGTGACAGCAATATGTGTTTCAGAGTTGCGAATCTCAATGTGTGTTGAAGATGCCCAGCAGTAGTTTCCATGCTGGCCCTTCGGCTGTGAAATTAGAATCCAAGCGCTCGTCCTCCCCTGTCACAACTGCTCTCGAAGCGAGAGAGCGTACCAGAAACGTTGGCTTGAAATGCACTTTTAGGGGATAAAGTGAGGAGTGACAGCAATGTGTGTTTCAGAGTTGTAAAGCTCACTGTGCGCTGAAGATGATCTGCAAGGACTTTCCCTCCCTGCCCTTCGGAACTGGGAGCGGATTCCAAGCGCTCGTGCTCACCTGCCTCTGCTGCTCTTGAAACGAGAGTGGAGACCAGAAACGCTGGATTCAAATGCACTTTTAGGAGCTACAATGAGGAGTGACAACAGTGTGTGTGTCAAAGTTGTAAAGCTCAGTGTGTTGAAGAAGCACAAGAGCAGCCTTCAGCCTGTCTCTTCCACTGCCTTACAGATTGCAGACATCCCTGCTCACTCTGCTGCTCAGCAGAGTGCTGGCAACGGAGTTCTTGGATTGAAATGGTCTTTTAGGAGAAAGAGTGAAGAGTGACAGCAATGTTTGTGTCACAGTTTAAAGCACACTGTGTGCTAAACATGATCAGGAGGAGCTTTTTTGCAAGGCTCTTCTGCTGTTTTAGCCCAGTCTAAACATTCCTGCTCTACTCTCTCTGTTGCTGCTCAGCAGAGAGTGGGCACAGAGATGTTGGAATCAATTGGTCTTCCAGGCAGGAGAAGGAGGAGTTACAGCAATGTGTGTTGCAGAATTGTAAAGCTCACTGTGTGCTGAAGATGCCCTGCAGGAGTTTCCCTGCTGGCCCTTCGTCTGTGGGATTAGAGTCCAAGCGCTGCTCCTCCCCTGTCACAACTCCTCTCGAAACGCGAGAGCGCACCAGAAACTTTGGATTCAAATGCACTTTTAGGAGATAAAGTGAGGAGTGACAGCAATGTTTGTGTCACAGTTTAAAGCTCACTGTGTGCAAAACATGATCAAGCAGGAGATTTTTTGCAAGGCTCTTCTGCTGTTTTAGCCCAGGCTAAACATTCCTGCTCTACTCTCTCTGTTGCTGCTCAGCAGAGAGCGGGCACAGAGGTGTTGGAATCAATTGGTCTTTCAGGCAGGATAAGAAGAGACAGCAATGTGTGTTGCAGAGTTGCAAAGCTCACTGTGTGCTGAAGATGATCAGTGGGAACTTTCTGGACTGTCTCTTCTGCTGTTTCAGCAGAGTCCAAACGTAAGTGCTATATTCTGCTACTGCTCACAAAGAGCAAGCACAGGAGATGTATTATTCAATTGGACTTTCAGGTAGGAAAGTGAGAGGTGACAGCAATATGTGTTTCAGAGTTGTGAATCTCAATGTGTGCTGAAGATGCCCAGCAGTAGTTTCCATGCTCGCCCTTCGGCTGTGAAATTAGAATCCAAGCGCTCATCCTCCCCTGTCACAACTGCTCTCGAAGCGAGAGAGCGCACCAGAAACGTTGGCTTGAAATGCACTTTTAGGAGATAAAGTGAGGAGTGACAGCAATGTGTGTTTCAGAGTTGCAAAGCTCACTGTGCGCTGAAGATGATCTGCAAGGACTTTCCCTCCCTGCCCTTCGGAACTGGGAGCGGATTCCAAGCGCTCGTGCTCACCTGCCTCTGCTGCACTGGAAACGAGAGTGGAGACCAGAAACGCTGGATTCAAATGCACTTTTAGGAGCTTCAATGAGGAGTGACAACAGTGTGTGTGTCAAAGTTGTAAAGCTCAGTGTGTTGAAGAAGCACAAGAGCAGCCTTCAGGCCTGTCTCTTCCACTGCCTTACAGATTGCAGACATCCCTGCTCACTCTGCTGCTCAGCAGAGTGCTGGCAACGGAGTTCTGGGATTGAAATGGTCTTTTAGGAGAAAGAGTGAAGAGTGACAGCAATGTTTGTGTCACAGTTTAAAGCTCACTGTGTGCTAAACATGATCAGGAGGAGCTTTTTTGCAAGGCTCTTCTGCTGTTTTAGCCCAGTCTAAACATTCCTTCTCTCTGTTGCTGCTCAGCAGAGAGTGGGCACAGAGATGTTGGAATCAATAGGTCTTCCAGGCAGGAAAAGGAGGAGTTACAGCAATGTGTGTTGCAGAATTGCAAAGCTCACTGTGTGCTGAAGATGCCCTGCAGGAGTTTCCCTGCTGGCCCTTCGTCTGTGGGATTAGAGTCCAAGCGCTGCTCCTCCCCTGTCACAACTCCTCTCGAAACGAGAGAGCGCACCAGAAACTTTGGATTCAAATGCACTTTTAGGAGATAAAGTGAGGAGTGACAGCAATGTTTGTGTCACAGTTTAAAGCTCACTGTGTGCAAAACATGATCAAGCAGGAGATTTTTTTCAAGGCTCTTCTGCTGTTTTAGGCAGGTCTAAAAATTCCTGCTCTACTCTCTCTGTTGCTGCTCAGCAGAGAGCGGGCTCAGAGATGGTGGATTCAGCTGGTCTTTCAGGCAAAAAGGGAGGAGTGACAGCAATGTGTGTTGCAGAGTTGCAAAGCTCGCTGTGCGCTGAAGATGATCAGTGGGAACTTTCTGGACTGTCTCTTCTGCTCTTTTAGCATTGGCTAAAGGTTCCTGCTCTACTCTGCTTCTGCCCAGCAGAGAAAGGGCACAGAGATTTTGGATTCAATTGGACTTTGAGGTAGGAAAGTGCGGAGCGAGAGCAATATATGTGTCACAGTTGCAAAGCTGACTGCGTGCTATAATGCCCTGCCGGAGCTTTCACTCCGGGCTCTTCGGCTGTGGGAGCAGAGGCCAAGAGATCGTGTTCACCTGTCACTGCTGCTGTTCAAACGAGAGAGGGCGGGAGAGACCATGGATTCAAACGGATTATTAGGAGATGAAGTGAGGATTGACAGCAATGTGTGTTTCAGAGTTGCAAAGCTCACTGTGCGCTGAAGATGATCTGCAAGGACTTTCCCTCCCTGCCCTTCGGAACTGGGAGCGGATTCCAAGCGCTCGTGCTCACCTGCCTCTGCTGCTCTTGAAACTAGAGTGGAGACCAGAAACGCTGGATTCAAATGCACTTTTAGGAGCTACAATGAGGAGTGACAACAGTGTGTGTGTCACAGTTGTAAAGCTCAGTGTGTTGAAGAAGCACAAGAGCAGCCTTCAGGCCTGTCTCTTCCACTGCCTTACAGATTGCAGACATTCCTGCTCACTCTGCTGCTCAGCAGAGTGCTGGCAACGGAGTTCTTGGATTGAAATGGTCTTTTAGGAGAAAGAATGAAGAGTGACAGCAATGTTTGTGTCACAGTTTAAAGCTCACTGTGTGCTAAACATGATCAGGAGGAGCTTTTTTGCAAGGCTCTTCTGCTGTTTTAGCCCAGTCTAAACATTCCTGCTCTACTCTCTCTGTTGCTGCTCAGCAGAGAGTGGGCACAGAGATGTTGGAATCAATAGGTCTTCCAGGCAGGAAAAGGAGGAGTTACAGCAATGTGTGTTGCAGAATTGCAAAGCTCACTGTGTGCTGAAGATGCCCTGCAGGAGTTTCCCTGCTGGCCCTTCGTCTGTGGGATTAGAGTCCAAGCGCTGCTCCTCCCCTGTCACAACTCCTCTCGAAACGAGAGAGCGCACCAGAAACTTTGGATTCAAATGCACTTTTAGGAGATAAAGTGAGGAGTGACAGCAATGTTTGTGTCACAGTTTAAAGCTCACTGTGTGCAAAACATGATCAAGCAGGAGATTTTTTTCAAGGCTCTTCTGCTGTTTTAGGCAGGTCTAAAAATTCCTGCTCTACTCTCTGTTGCTGCTCAGCAGAGAGCGGGCTCAGAGATGGTGGATTCAGCTGGTCTTTCAGGCAAAAAGGGAGGAGTGACAGCAATGTGTGTTGCAGAGTTGCAAAGCTCGCTGTGCGCTGAAGATGATCAGTGGGAACTTTCTGGACTGTCTCTTCTGCTCTTTTAGCATTGGCTAAAGGTTCCTGCTCTACTCTGCTTCTGCCCAGCAGAGAAAGGGCACAGAGATTTTGGATTCAATTGGACTTTGAGGTAGGAAAGTGCGGAGCGAGAGCAATGTATGTGTCACAGTTGCAAAGCTGACTGCGTGCTGAAGATGCCCTGCCGGAGCTTTCACTCCGGGCTCTTCGGCTGTGGGAGCAGAGGCCAAGAGATCGTGTTCACCTGTCACTGCTGCTGTTCAAACGAGAGAGGGCGGGAGAGACCATGGATTCAAACGGATTATTAGGAGATGAAGTGAGGAGTGACAGCAATGTGTGTTTCAGAGTTGCAAAGCTCACTGTGCGCTGAAGATGATCTGCAAGGACTTTCCCTCCCTGCCCTTCGGAACTGGGAGCGGATTCCAAGCGCTCGTGCTCACCTGCCTCTGCTGCTCTTGAAACTAGAGTGGAGACCAGAAACGCTGGATTCAAATGCACTTTTAGGAGCTACAATGAGGAGTGACAACAGTGTGTGTGTCACAGTTGTAAAGCTCAGTGTGTTGAAGAAGCACAAGAGCAGCCTTCAGGCCTGTCTCTTCCACTGCCTTACAGATTGCAGACATTCCTGCTCACTCTGCTGCTCAGCAGAGTGCTGGCAACGGAGTTCTTGGATTGAAATGGTCTTTTAGGAGAAAGAGTGAAGAGTGACAGCAATGTTTGTGTCACAGTTTAAAGCTCACTGTGTGCTAAACATGATCAGGAGGAGCTTTTTTGCAAGGCTCTTCTGCTGTTTTAGCCCAGTCTAAACATTCCTGCTCTACTCTCTCTGTTGCTGCTCAGCAGAGAGTGGGCACAGAGATGTTGGAATCAATAGGTCTTCCAGGCAGGAAAAGGAGGAGTTACAGCAATGTGTTTTGCAGAGTTGCAAAGCTCACTGTGTGCTGAAGATGCCCTGCAGGCGTTTCCCTGCTGGCCCTTCGTCTGCGGGATTAGAGTCCAAGCGCTGCTCCTCCCCTGTCACAACTCCTCTCGAAACGAGAGAGCGCACCATAAACTTTGGATTCAAATGCACTTTTAGGAGATAAAGTGAGGAGTGACAGCAATGTTTGTGTCACAGTTTAAAGCTCACTGTGTGCAAAACATGATCAAGCAGGAGATTTTTTTCAAGGCTCTTCTGCTGTTTTAGGCAGGTCTAAAAATTCCTGCTCTACTCTCTCTGTTGCTGCTCAGCAGATAGCGGGCACAGAGATGTTGGATTCTGCTGGTCTTTCAGGCAAAAAGGGAGGAGTGACAGCAATGTGCGTTGCAGTGTTGCAAAGCTCGCTGTGCGCTGAAGATGATCAGTGGGAACTTTCTGGACTGTCTCTTCTGCTCTTTTAGCATTGGCTAAAGGTTCCTGCTCTACTCTGCTTCTGCCCAGCAGAGAAAGGGCACAGAGATTTTGGATTCAATTGGACTTTGAGGTAGGAAAGTGCGGAGCGAGAGCAATATATGTGTCACAGTTGCAAAGCCGACTGCGTGCTGAAGATGCCCTGCCGGAGCTTTCACTCCGGGCTCTTCGGCTGTGGGAGCAGAGGCCAAGAGATCGTGTTCACCTGTCACTGCTGCTGTTCAAACGAGAGAGGGCGGGAGAGACCATGGATTCAAACGGATTATTAGGAGATGAAGTGAGGAGTGACAGCAATGTGTGTTTCAGAGTTGCAAAGCTCACTGTGCGCTGAAGATGATCTGCAAGGACTTTCCCTCCCTGCCCTTCGGAACTGGGAGCGGATTCCAAGCGCTCGTGCTCACCTTCCTCTGCTGCTCTTGAAACGAGAGTGGAGACCAGAAACGCTGGATTCAAATGCACTTTTAGGAGCTACAATGAGGAGTGACAACAGTGTGTGTGTCACAGTTGTAAAGCTCAGTGTGTTGAAGAAGCACAAGAGCAGCCTTCAGGCCTGTCTCTTCCACTGCCTTACAGATTGCAGACATTCCTGCTCACTCTGCTGCTCAGCAGAGTGCTGGCAACGGAGTTCTTGGATTGAAATGGTCTTTTAGGAGAAAGAGTGAAGAGTGACAGCAATGTTTGTGTCACAGTTTAAAGCTCACTGTGTGCTAAACATGATCAGGAGGAGCTTTTTTGCAAGGCTCTTCTGCTGTTTTAGCCCAGTCTAAACATTCCTGCTCTCTGTTGCTGCTCAGCAGAGAGTGGGCACAGAGATGTTGGAATCAATTGGTCTTCCAGGCAGGAAAAGGAGGAGTTACAGCAATGTGTGTTGCAGAATTGCAAAGCTCACTGTGTGCTGAAGATGCCCTGCAGGAGTTTCCCTGCTGGCCCTTCGTCTGTGGGATTAGAGTCCAAGCGCTGCTCCTCCCCTGTCACAACTCCTCTCGAAACGTGAGAGCGCACCAGAAACTTTGGATTCAAATGCACTTTTAGGAGATAAAGTGAGGAGTGACAGCAATGTTTGTGTCACAGTTTAAAGCTCACTGTGTGCAAAACATGATCAAGCAGGAGATTTTTTGCAAGGCTCTTCTGCTGTTTTAGCCCAGGCTAAACATTCCTGCTCTACTCTCTCTGTTGCTGCTCAGCAGAGAGCGGGCACAGAGGTGTTGGAATCAATTGGTCTTTCAGAAAGGAAAAGAAGTGACAGCAATGTGTGTTGCAGAGTTGCAAAGCTCACTGTGCGCTGAAGATGATCATTGGGAACTTTCTGGACTGTCTCTTCTGCTGTTTCAGCAGAGTCCAAACGTAAGTGCTATATTCTGCTACTGCTCACAAAGAGCAAGCACAGGAGATGTATTATTCAATTGGACTTTCAGGTAGGAAAGTGAGAGGTGACAGCAATATGTGTTTCAGAGTTGCGAATCTCAATGTGTGTTGAAGATGCCCAGCAGTAGTTTCCATGCTGGCCCTTCGGCTGTGAAATTAGAATCCAAGCGCTCGTCCTCCCCTGTCACAACTGCTCTCGAAGCGAGAGAGCGCACCAGAAACGTTGGCTTGAAATGCACTTTTAGGGGATAAAGTGAGGAGTGACAGCAATGTGTTTTTCAGAGTTGTAAAGCTCACTGTGCGCTGAAGATGATCTGCAAGGACTTTCCCTCCCTGCCCTTCGGAACTGGGAGCGGATTCCAAGCGCTCGTGCTCACCTGCCTCTGCTGCACTGGAAACGAGAGTGGAGACCAGAAACGCTGGATTCAAATGCACTTTTAGGAGCTAGAATGAGGAGTGACAACAGTGTGTGTGTCAAAGTTGTAAAGCTCAGTGTGTTGAAGAAGCACAAGGGCAGCCTTCAGGCCTGTCTCTTCCACTGCCTTACAGATTGCAGACATCCCTGCTCACTCTGCTGCTCAGCAGAGTGCTGGCAACGGAGTTCTTGGATTGAAATGGTCTTTTAGGAGAAAGAGTGAAGAGTGACAGCAATGTTTGTGTCACAGTTTAAAGCTCACTGTGTGCTAAACATGATCAGGAGGAGCTTTTTTGCAAGGCTCTTCTGCTGTTTTAGCCCAGTCTAAACATTCCTGCTCTACTCTCTCTGTTGCTGCTCAGCAGAGAGTGGGCACAGAGATGTTGGAATCAATAGGTCTTCCAGGCAGGAAAAGGAGGAGTTACAGCAATGTGTGTTGCAGAATTGTAAAGCTCACTGTGTGCTGAAGATGCCCTGCAGGAGTTTCCCTGCTGGCCCTTCGTCTGTGGGATTAGAGTCCAAGCGCTGCTCCTCCCCTGTCACAACTCCTCTCGAAACGCGAGAGCGCACCAGAAACTTTGGATTCAAATGCACTTTTAGGAGATAAAGTGAGGAGTGACAGCAATGTTTGTGTCACAGTTTAAAGCTCACTGTGTGCAAAACATGATCAAGCAGGAGATTTTTTGCAAGGCTCTTCTGCTGTTTTAGCCCAGGCTAAACATTCCTGCTCTACTCTCTCTGTTGCTGCTCAGCAGAGAGCGGGCACAGAGGTGTTGGAATCAATTGGTCTTTCAGGCAGGAAAAGAAGAGACAGCAATGTGTGTTGCAGAGTTGCAAAGCTCACTGTGTGCTGAAGATGATCAGTGGGAACTTTCTGGACTGTCTCTTCTGCTGTTTCAGCAGAGTCCAAACGTAAGTGCTATATTCTGCTACTGCTCACAAAGAGCAAGCACAGGAGATGTATTATTCAATTGGACTTTCAGGTAGGAAAGTGAGAGGTGACAGCAATATGTGTTTCAGAGTTGTGAATCTCAATGTGTGCTGAAGATGCCCAGCAGTAGTTTCCATGCTGGCCCTTCGGCTGAGAAATTAGAATCCAAGCGCTCATCCTCCCCTGTCACAACTGCTCTCGAAGCGAGAGAGCGCACCAGAAACGTTGGCTTGAAATGCACTTTTAGGAGATAAAGTGAGGAGTGACAGCAATGTGTGTTTCAGAGTTGCAAAGCTCACTGTGCGCTGAAGATGATCTGCAAGGACTTTCCCTCCCTGCCCTTCGGAACTGGGAGCGGATTCCAAGCGCTCGTGCTCACCTGCCTCTGCTGCACTGGAAACGAGAGTGGAGACCAGAAACGCTGGATTCAAATGCACTTTTAGGAGCTACAATGAGGAGTGACAACAGTGTGTGTGTCAAAGTTGTAAAGCTCAGTGTGTTGAAGAAGCACAAGAGCAGCCTTCAGGCCTGTCTCTTCCACTGCCTTACAGATTGCAGACATCCCTGCTCACTCTGCTGCTCAGCAGAGTGCTGGCAACGGAGTTCTGGGATTGAAATGGTCTTTTAGGAGAAAGAGTGAAGAGTGACAGCAATGTTTGTGTCACAGTTTAAAGCTCACTGTGTGCTAAACATGATCAGGAGGAGCTTTTTTGCAAGGCTCTTCTGCTGTTTTAGCCCAGTCTAAACATTCCTTCTCTCTGTTGCTGCTCAGCAGAGAGTGGGCACAGAGATGTTGGAATCAATAGGTCTTCCAGGCAGGAAAAGGAGGAGTTACAGCAATGTGTGTTGCAGAATTGCAAAGCTCACTGTGTGCTGAAGATGCCCTGCAGGAGTTTCCCTGCTGGCCCTTCGTCTGTGGGATTAGAGTCCAAGCGCTGCTCCTCCCCTGTCACAACTCCTCTCGAAACGAGAGAGCGCACCAGAAACTTTGGATTCAAATGCACTTTTAGGAGATAAAGTGAGGAGTGACAGCAATGTTTGTGTCACAGTTTAAAGCTCACTGTGTGCAAAACATGATCAAGCAGGAGATTTTTTTCAAGGCTCTTCTGCTGTTTTAGGCAGGTCTAAAAATTCCTGCTCTACTCTCTCTGTTGCTGCTCAGCAGAGAGCGGGCTCAGAGATGGTGGATTCAGCTGGTCTTTCAGGCAAAAAGGGAGGAGTGACAGCAATGTGTGTTGCAGAGTTGCAAAGCTCGCTGTGCGCTGAAGATGATCAGTGGGAACTTTCTGGACTGTCTCTTCTGCTCTTTTAGCATTGGCTAAAGGTTCCTGCTCTACTCTGCTTCTGCCCAGCAGAGAAAGGGCACAGAGATTTTGGATTCAATTGGACTTTGAGGTAGGAAAGTGCGGAGCGAGAGCAATATATGTGTCACAGTTGCAAAGCTGACTGCGTGCTATAATGCCCTGCCGGAGCTTTCACTCCGGGCTCTTCGGCTGTGGGAGCAGAGGCCAAGAGATCGTGTTCACCTGTCACTGCTGCTGTTCAAACGAGAGAGGGCGGGAGAGACCATGGATTCAAACGGATTATTAGGAGATGAAGTGAGGATTGACAGCAATGTGTGTTTCAGAGTTGCAAAGCTCACTGTGCGCTGAAGATGATCTGCAAGGACTTTCCCTCCCTGCCCTTCGGAACTGGGAGCGGATTCCAAGCGCTCGTGCTCACCTGCCTCTGCTGCTCTTGAAACTAGAGTGGAGACCAGAAACGCTGGATTCAAATGCACTTTTAGGAGCTACAATGAGGAGTGACAACAGTGTGTGTGTCACAGTTGTAAAGCTCAGTGTGTTGAAGAAGCACAAGAGCAGCCTTCAGGCCTGTCTCTTCCACTGCCTTACAGATTGCAGACATTCCTGCTCACTCTGCTGCTCAGCAGAGTGCTGGCAACGGAGTTCTTGGATTGAAATGGTCTTTTAGGAGAAAGAATGAAGAGTGACAGCAATGTTTGTGTCACAGTTTAAAGCTCACTGTGTGCTAAACATGATCAGGAGGAGCTTTTTTGCAAGGCTCTTCTGCTGTTTTAGCCCAGTCTAAACATTCCTGCTCTACTCTCTCTGTTGCTGCTCAGCAGAGAGTGGGCACAGAGATGTTGGAATCAATAGGTCTTCCAGGCAGGAAAAGGAGGAGTTACAGCAATGTGTGTTGCAGAATTGCAAAGCTCACTGTGTGCTGAAGATGCCCTGCAGGAGTTTCCCTGCTGGCCCTTCGTCTGTGGGATTAGAGTCCAAGCGCTGCTCCTCCCCTGTCACAACTCCTCTCGAAACGAGAGAGCGCACCAGAAACTTTGGATTCAAATGCACTTTTAGGAGATAAAGTGAGGAGTGACAGCAATGTTTGTGTCACAGTTTAAAGCTCACTGTGTGCAAAACATGATCAAGCAGGAGATTTTTTTCAAGGCTCTTCTGCTGTTTTAGGCAGGTCTAAAAATTCCTGCTCTACTCTCTCTGTTGCTGCTCAGCAGAGAGCGGGCTCAGAGATGGTGGATTCAGCTGGTCTTTCAGGCAAAAAGGGAGGAGTGACAGCAATGTGTGTTGCAGAGTTGCAAAGCTCGCTGTGCGCTGAAGATGATCAGTGGGAACTTTCTGGACTGTCTCTTCTGCTCTTTTAGCATTGGCTAAAGGTTCCTGCTCTACTCTGCTTCTGCCCAGCAGAGAAAGGGCACAGAGATTTTGGATTCAATTGGACTTTGAGGTAGGAAAGTGCGGAGCGAGAGCAATATATGTGTCACAGTTGCAAAGCTGACTGCGTGCTGAAGATGCCCTGCCGGAGCTTTCACTCCGGGCTCTTCGGCTGTGGGAGCAGAGGCCAAGAGATCGTGTTCACCTGTCACTGCTGCTGTTCAAACGAGAGAGGGCGGGAGAGACCATGGATTCAAACGGATTATTAGGAGATGAAGTGAGGAGTGACAGCAATGTGTGTTTCAGAGTTGCAAAGCTCACTGTGCGCTGAAGATGATCTGCAAGGACTTTCCCTCCCTGCCCTTCGGAACTGGGAGCGGATTCCAAGCGCTCGTGCTCACCTGCCTCTGCTGCTCTTGAAACTAGAGTGGAGACCAGAAACGCTGGATTCAAATGCACTTTTAGGAGCTACAATGAGGAGTGACAACAGTGTGTGTGTCACAGTTGTAAAGCTCAGTGTGTTGAAGAAGCACAAGAGCAGCCTTCAGGCCTGTCTCTTCCACTGCCTTACAGATTGCAGACATTCCTGCTCACTCTGCTGCTCAGCAGAGTGCTGGCAACGGAGTTCTTGGATTGAAATGGTCTTTTAGGAGAAAGAGTGAAGAGTGACAGCAATGTTTGTGTCACAGTTTAAAGCTCACTGTGTGCTAAACATGATCAGGAGGAGCTTTTTTGCAAGGCTCTTCTGCTGTTTTAGCCCAGTCTAAACATTCCTTCTCTCTGTTGCTGCTCAGCAGAGAGTGGGCACAGAGATGTTGGAATCAATAGGTCTTCCAGGCAGGAAAAGGAGGAGTTACAGCAATGTGTGTTGCAGAATTGCAAAGCTCACTGTGTGCTGAAGATGCCCTGCAGGAGTTTCCCTGCTGGCCCTTCGTCTGTGGGATTAGAGTCCAAGCGCTGCTCCTCCCCTGTCACAACTCCTCTCGAAACGAGAGAGCGCACCAGAAACTTTGGATTCAAATGCACTTTTAGGAGATAAAGTGAGGAGTGACAGCAATGTTTGTGTCACAGTTTAAAGCTCACTGTGTGCAAAACATGATCAAGCAGGAGATTTTTTTCAAGGCTCTTCTGCTGTTTTAGGCAGGTCTAAAAATTCCTGCTCTACTCTCTCTGTTGCTGCTCAGCAGAGAGCGGGCTCAGAGATGGTGGATTCAGCTGGTCTTTCAGGCAAAAAGGGAGGAGTGACAGCAATGTGTGTTGCAGAGTTGCAAAGCTCGCTGTGCGCTGAAGATGATCAGTGGGAACTTTCTGGACTGTCTCTTCTGCTCTTTTAGCATTGGCTAAAGGTTCCTGCTCTACTCTGCTTCTGCCCAGCAGAGAAAGGGCACAGAGATTTTGGATTCAATTGGACTTTGAGGTAGGAAAGTGCGGAGCGAGAGCAATATATGTGTCACAGTTGCAAAGCTGACTGCGTGCTATAATGCCCTGCCGGAGCTTTCACTCCGGGCTCTTCGGCTGTGGGAGCAGAGGCCAAGAGATCGTGTTCACCTGTCACTGCTGCTGTTCAAACGAGAGAGGGCGGGAGAGACCATGGATTCAAACGGATTATTAGGAGATGAAGTGAGGATTGACAGCAATGTGTGTTTCAGAGTTGCAAAGCTCACTGTGCGCTGAAGATGATCTGCAAGGACTTTCCCTCCCTGCCCTTCGGAACTGGGAGCGGATTCCAAGCGCTCGTGCTCACCTGCCTCTGCTGCTCTTGAAACTAGAGTGGAGACCAGAAACGCTGGATTCAAATGCACTTTTAGGAGCTACAATGAGGAGTGACAACAGTGTGTGTGTCACAGTTGTAAAGCTCAGTGTGTTGAAGAAGCACAAGAGCAGCCTTCAGGCCTGTCTCTTCCACTGCCTTACAGATTGCAGACATTCCTGCTCACTCTGCTGCTCAGCAGAGTGCTGGCAACGGAGTTCTTGGATTGAAATGGTCTTTTAGGAGAAAGAATGAAGAGTGACAGCAATGTTTGTGTCACAGTTTAAAGCTCACTGTGTGCTAAACATGATCAGGAGGAGCTTTTTTGCAAGGCTCTTCTGCTGTTTTAGCCCAGTCTAAACATTCCTGCTCTACTCTCTCTGTTGCTGCTCAGCAGAGAGTGGGCACAGAGATGTTGGAATCAATAGGTCTTCCAGGCAGGAAAAGGAGGAGTTACAGCAATGTGTGTTGCAGAATTGCAAAGCTCACTGTGTGCTGAAGATGCCCTGCAGGAGTTTCCCTGCTGGCCCTTCGTCTGTGGGATTAGAGTCCAAGCGCTGCTCCTCCCCTGTCACAACTCCTCTCGAAACGAGAGAGCGCACCAGAAACTTTGGATTCAAATGCACTTTTAGGAGATAAAGTGAGGAGTGACAGCAATGTTTGTGTCACAGTTTAAAGCTCACTGTGTGCAAAACATGATCAAGCAGGAGATTTTTTTCAAGGCTCTTCTGCTGTTTTAGGCAGGTCTAAAAATTCCTGCTCTACTCTCTCTGTTGCTGCTCAGCAGAGAGCGGGCTCAGAGATGGTGGATTCAGCTGGTCTTTCAGGCAAAAAGGGAGGAGTGACAGCAATGTGTGTTGCAGAGTTGCAAAGCTCGCTGTGCGCTGAAGATGATCAGTGGGAACTTTCTGGACTGTCTCTTCTGCTCTTTTAGCATTGGCTAAAGGTTCCTGCTCTACTCTGCTTCTGCCCAGCAGAGAAAGGGCACAGAGATTTTGGATTCAATTGGACTTTGAGGTAGGAAAGTGCGGAGCGAGAGCAATATATGTGTCACAGTTGCAAAGCTGACTGCGTGCTGAAGATGCCCTGCCGGAGCTTTCACTCCGGGCTCTTCGGCTGTGGGAGCAGAGGCCAAGAGATCGTGTTCACCTGTCACTGCTGCTGTTCAAACGAGAGAGGGCGGGAGAGACCATGGATTCAAACGGATTATTAGGAGATGAAGTGAGGAGTGACAGCAATGTGTGTTTCAGAGTTGCAAAGCTCACTGTGCGCTGAAGATGATCTGCAAGGACTTTCCCTCCCTGCCCTTCGGAACTGGGAGCGGATTCCAAGCGCTCGTGCTCACCTGCCTCTGCTGCTCTTGAAACTAGAGTGGAGACCAGAAACGCTGGATTCAAATGCACTTTTAGGAGCTACAATGAGGAGTGACAACAGTGTGTGTGTCACAGTTGTAAAGCTCAGTGTGTTGAAGAAGCACAAGAGCAGCCTTCAGGCCTGTCTCTTCCACTGCCTTACAGATTGCAGACATTCCTGCTCACTCTGCTGCTCAGCAGAGTGCTGGCAACGGAGTTCTTGGATTGAAATGGTCTTTTAGGAGAAAGAGTGAAGAGTGACAGCAATGTTTGTGTCACAGTTTAAAGCTCACTGTGTGCTAAACATGATCAGGAGGAGCTTTTTTGCAAGGCTCTTCTGCTGTTTTAGCCCAGTCTAAACATTCCTGCTCTACTCTCTCTGTTGCTGCTCAGCAGAGAGTGGGCACAGAGATGTTGGAATCAATAGGTCTTCCAGGCAGGAAAAGGAGGAGTTACAGCAATGTGTTTTGCAGAGTTGCAAAGCTCACTGTGTGCTGAAGATGCCCTGCAGGCGTTTCCCTGCTGGCCCTTCGTCTGTGGGATTAGAGTCCAAGCGCTGCTCCTCCCCTGTCACAACTCCTCTCGAAACGAGAGAGCGCACCATAAACTTTGGATTCAAATGCACTTTTAGGAGATAAAGTGAGGAGTGACAGCAATGTTTGTGTCACAGTTTAAAGCTCACTGTGTGCAAAACATGATCAAGCAGGAGATTTTTTTCAAGGCTCTTCTGCTGTTTTAGGCAGGTCTAAAAATTCCTGCTCTACTCTCTCTGTTGCTGCTCAGCAGATAGCGGGCACAGAGATGTTGGATTCTGCTGGTCTTTCAGGCAAAAAGGGAGGAGTGACAGCAATGTGCGTTGCAGTGTTGCAAAGCTCGCTGTGCGCTGAAGATGATCAGTGGGAACTTTCTGGACTGTCTCTTCTGCTCTTTTAGCATTGGCTAAAGGTTCCTGCTCTACTCTGCTTCTGCCCAGCAGAGAAAGGGCACAGAGATTTTGGATTCAATTGGACTTTGAGGTAGGAAAGTGCGGAGCGAGAGCAATATATGTGTCACAGTTGCAAAGCCGACTGCGTGCTGAAGATGCCCTGCCGGAGCTTTCACTCCGGGCTCTTCGGCTGTGGGAGCAGAGGCCAAGAGATCGTGTTCACCTGTCACTGCTGCTGTTCAAACGAGAGAGGGCGGGAGAGACCATGGATTCAAACGGATTATTAGGAGATGAAGTGAGGAGTGACAGCAATGTGTGTTTCAGAGTTGCAAAGCTCACTGTGCGCTGAAGATGATCTGCAAGGACTTTCCCTCCCTGCCCTTCGGAACTGGGAGCGGATTCCAAGCGCTCGTGCTCACCTGCCTCTGCTGCTCTTGAAACGAGAGTGGAGACCAGAAACGCTGGATTCAAATGCACTTTTAGGAGCTACAATGAGGAGTGACAACAGTGTGTGTGTCACAGTTGTAAAGCTCAGTGTGTTGAAGAAGCACAAGAGCAGCCTTCAGGCCTGTCTCTTCCACTGCCTTACAGATTGCAGACATTCCTGCTCACTCTGCTGCTCAGCAGAGTGCTGGCAACGGAGTTCTTGGATTGAAATGGTCTTTTAGGAGAAAGAGTGAAGAGTGACAGCAATGTTTGTGTCACAGTTTAAAGCTCACTGTGTGCTAAACATGATCAGGAGGAGCTTTTTTGCAAGGCTCTTCTGCTGTTTTAGCCCAGTCTAAACATTCCTGCTCTCTGTTGCTGCTCAGCAGAGAGTGGGCACAGAGATGTTGGAATCAATTGGTCTTCCAGGCAGGAAAAGGAGGAGTTACAGCAATGTGTGTTGCAGAATTGCAAAGCTCACTGTGTGCTGAAGATGCCCTGCAGGAGTTTCCCTGCTGGCCCTTCGTCTGTGGGATTAGAGTCCAAGCGCTGCTCCTCCCCTGTCACAACTCCTCTCGAAACGTGAGAGCGCACCAGAAACTTTGGATTCAAATGCACTTTTAGGAGATAAAGTGAGGAGTGACAGCAATGTTTGTGTCACAGTTTAAAGCTCACTGTGTGCAAAACATGATCAAGCAGGAGATTTTTTGCAAGGCTCTTCTGCTGTTTTAGCCCAGGCTAAACATTCCTGCTCTACTCTCTCTGTTGCTGCTCAGCAGAGAGCGGGCACAGAGGTGTTGGAATCAATTGGTCTTTCAGAAAGGAAAAGAAGTGACAGCAATGTGTGTTGCAGAGTTGCAAAGCTCACTGTGCGCTGAAGATGATCATTGGGAACTTTCTGGACTGTCTCTTCTGCTGTTTCAGCAGAGTCCAAACGTAAGTGCTATATTCTGCTACTGCTCACAAAGAGCAAGCACAGGAGATGTATTATTCAATTGGACTTTCAGGTAGGAAAGTGAGAGGTGACAGCAATATGTGTTTCAGAGTTGCGAATCTCAATGTGTGTTGAAGATGCCCAGCAGTAGTTTCCATGCTGGCCCTTCGGCTGTGAAATTAGAATCCAAGCGCTCGTCCTCCCCTGTCACAACTGCTCTCGAAGCGAGAGAGCGCACCAGAAACGTTGGCTTGAAATGCACTTTTAGGGGATAAAGTGAGGAGTGACAGCAATGTGTTTTTCAGAGTTGTAAAGCTCACTGTGCGCTGAAGATGATCTGCAAGGACTTTCCCTCCCTGCCCTTCGGAACTGGGAGCGGATTCCAAGCGCTCGTGCTCACCTGCCTCTGCTGCACTGGAAACGAGAGTGGAGACCAGAAACGCTGGATTCAAATGCACTTTTAGGAGCTAGAATGAGGAGTGACAACAGTGTGTGTGTCAAAGTTGTAAAGCTCAGTGTGTTGAAGAAGCACAAGGGCAGCCTTCAGGCCTGTCTCTTCCACTGCCTTACAGATTGCAGACATCCCTGCTCACTCTGCTGCTCAGCAGAGTGCTGGCAACGGAGTTCTTGGATTGAAATGGTCTTTTAGGAGAAAGAGTGAAGAGTGACAGCAATGTTTGTGTCACAGTTTAAAGCTCACTGTGTGCTAAACATGATCAGGAGGAGCTTTTTTGCAAGGCTCTTCTGCTGTTTTAGCCCAGTCTAAACATTCCTGCTCTACTCTCTCTGTTGCTGCTCAGCAGAGAGTGGGCACAGAGATGTTGGAATCAATAGGTCTTCCAGGCAGGAAAAGGAGGAGTTACAGCAATGTGTTTTGCAGAGTTGCAAAGCTCACTGTGTGCTGAAGATGCCCTGCAGGCGTTTCCCTGCTGGCCCTTCGTCTGTGGGATTAGAGTCCAAGCGCTGCTCCTCCCCTGTCACAACTCCTCTCGAAACGAGAGAGCGCACCAGAAACTTTGGATTCAAATGCACTTTTAGGAGATAAAGTGAGGAGTGACAGCAATGTTTGTGTCACAGTTTAAAGCTCACTGTGTGCAAAACATGATCAAGCAGGAGATTTTTTTCAAGGCTCTTCTGCTGTTTTAGGCAGGTCTAAAAATTCCTGCTCTACTCTCTCTGTTGCTGCTCAGCAGAGAGCGGGCACAGAGATGGTGGATTCAGCTGGTCTTTCAGGCAAAAAGGGAGGAGTGACAGCAATGTGCGTTGCAGAGTTGCAAAGCTCGCTGTGCGCTGAAGATGATCAGTGGGAACTTTCTGGACTGTCTCTTCTGCTCTTTTAGCATTGGCTAAAGGTTCCTGCTCTACTCTGCTTCTGCCCAGCAGAGAAAGGGCACAGAGATTTTGGATTCAATTGGACTTTGAGGTAGGAAAGTGCGGAGCGAGAGCAATATATGTGTCACAGTTGCAAAGCTGACTGCGTGCAGAAGATGCCCTGCCGGAGCTTTCACTCCGGGCTCTTCGGCTGTGGGAGCAGAGGCCAAGAGATCGTGTTCACCTGTCACTGCTGCTGTTCAAACGAGAGAGGGCGGGAGAGACCATGGATTCAAACGGATTATTAGGAGATGAAGTGAGGAGTGACAGCAATGTGTGTTTCAGAGTTGCAAAGCTCACTGTGCGCTGAAGATGATCTGCAAGGACTTTCCCTCCCTGCCCTTCGGAACTGGGAGCGGATTCCAAGCGCTCGTGCTCACCTGCCTCTGCTGCTCTTGAAACGAGAGTGGAGACCAGAAACGCTGGATTCAAATGCACTTTTAGGAGCTACAATGAGGAGTGACAACAGTGTGTGTGTCACAGTTGTAAAGCTCAGTGTGTTGAAGAAGCACAAGAGCAGCCTTCAGGCCTGTCTCTTCCACTGCCTTACAGATTGCAGACATTCCTGCTCACTCTGCTGCTCAGCAGAGTGCTGGCAACGGAGTTCTTGGATTGAAATGGTCTTTTAGGAGAAAGAGTGAAGAGTGACAGCAATGTTTGTGTCACAGTTTAAAGCTCACTGTGTGCTAAACATGATCAGGAGGAGCTTTTTTGCAAGGCTCTTCTGCTGTTTTAGCCCAGTCTAAACATTCCTGCTCTACTCTCTCTGTTGCTGCTCAGCAGAGAGTGGGCACAGAGATGTTGGAATCAATAGGTCTTCCAGGCAGGAAAAGGAGGAGTTACAGCAATGTGTTTTGCAGAGTTGCAAAGCTCACTGTGTGCTGAAGATGCCCTGCAGGCGTTTCCCTGCTGGCCCTTCGTCTGTGGGATTAGAGTCCAAGCGCTGCTCCTCCCCTGTCACAACTCCTCTCCAAACGAGAGAGCGCACCAGAAACTTTGGATTCAAATGCACTTTTAGGAGATAAAGTGAGGAGTGACAGCAATGTTTGTGTCACAGTTTAAAGCTCACTGTGTGCAAAACATGATCAAGCAGGAGATTTTTTTCAAGGCTCTTCTGCTGTTTTAGGCAGGTCTAAAAATTCCTGCTCTACTCTCTCTGTTGCTGCTCAGCAGAGAGCGGGCACAGAGATGGTGGATTCAGCTGGTCTTTCAGGCAAAAAGGGAGGAGTGACAGCAATGTGCGTTGCAGCGTTGCAAAGCTCGCTGTGCGCTGAAGATGATCAGTGGGAACTTTCTGGACTGTCTCTTCTGCTCTTTTAGCATTGGCTAAAGGTTCCTGCTCTACTCTGCTTCTGCCCAGCAGAGAAAGGGCACAGAGATTTTGGATTCAATTGGACTTTGAGGTAGGAAAGTGCGGAGCGAGAGCAATATATGTGTCACAGTTGCAAAGCTGACTGCGTGCTGAAGATGCCCTGCCGGAGCTTTCACTCCGGGCTCTTCGGCTGTGGGAGCAGAGGCCAAGAGATCGTGTTCACCTGTCACTGCTGCTGTTCAAACGAGAGAGGGCGGGAGAGACCATGGATTCAAACGGATTATTAGGAGATGAAGTGAGGAGTGACAGCAATGTGTGTTTCAGAGTTGCAAAGCTCACTGTGCGCTGAAGATGATCTGCAAGGACTTTCCCTCCCTGCCCTTCGGAACTGGGAGCGGATTCCAAGCGCTCGTGCTCACCTGCCTCTGCTGCTCTTGAAACGAGAGTGGAGACCAGAAACGCTGGATTCAAATGCACTTTTAGGAGCTACAATGAGGAGTGACAACAGTGTGTGTGTCACAGTTGTAAAGCTCAGTGTGTTGAAGAAGCACAAGAGCAGCCTTCAGGCCGGTCTCTTCCACTGCCATACAGATTGCAGACATTCCTGCTCACTCTGCTGCTCAGCAGAGTGCTGGCAACGGAGTTCTTGGATTGAAATGGTCTTTTAGGAGAAAGAGTGAAGAGTGACAGCAATGTTTGTGTCACAGTTTAAAGCTCACTGTGTGCTAAACATGATCAGGAGGAGCTTTTTTGCAAGGCTCTTCTGCTGTTTTAGCCCAGTCTAAACATTCCTGCTCTCTGTTGCTGCTCAGCAGAGAGTGGGCACAGAGATGTTGGAATCAATTGGTCTTCCAGGCAGGAAAAGGAGGAGTTACAGCAATGTGTGTTGCAGAACTGCAAAGCTCACTGTGTGCTGAAGATGCCCTGCAGGAGTTTCCCTGCTGGCCCTTCGTCTGTGGGATTAGAGTCCAAGCGCTGCTCCTCCCCTGTCACAACTCCTCTCGAAACGTGAGAGCGCACCAGAAACTTTGGATTCAAATGCACTTTTAGGAGATAAAGTGAGGAGTGACAGCAATGTTTGTGTCACAGTTTAAAGCTCACTGTGTGCAAAACATGATCAAGCAGGAGATTTTTTGCAAGGCTCTTCTGCTGTTTTAGCCCAGGCTAAACATTCCTGCTCTACTCTCTCTGTTGCTGCTCAGCAGAGAGCGGGCACAGAGGTGTTGGAATCAATTGGTCTTTCAGAAAGGAAAAGAAGTGACAGCAATGTGTGTTGCAGAGTTGCAAAGCTCACTGTGCGCTGAAGATGATCATTGGGAACTTTCTGGACTGTCTCTTCTGCTGTTTCAGCAGAGTCCAAACGTAAGTGCTATATTCTGCTACTGCTCACAAAGAGCAAGCACAGGAGATGTATTATTCAATTGGACTTTCAGGTAGGAAAGTGAGAGGTGACAGCAATATGTGTTTCAGAGTTGCGAATCTCAATGTGTGTTGAAGATGCCCAGCAGTAGTTTCCATGCTGGCCCTTCGGCTGTGAAATTAGAATCCAAGCGCTCGTCCTCCCCTGTCACAACTGCTCTCGAAGCGAGAGAGCGCACCAGAAACGTTGGCTTGAAATGCACTTTTAGGGGATAAAGTGAGGAGTGACAGCAATGTGTGTTTCAGAGTTGTAAAGCTCACTGTGCGCTGAAGATGATCTGCAAGGACTTTCCCTCCCTGCCCTTCGGAACTGGGAGCGGATTCCAAGCGCTCGTGCTCACCTGCCTCTGCTGCACTGGAAACGAGAGTGGAGACCAGAAACGCTGGATTCAAATGCACTTTTAGGAGCTACAATGAGGAGTGACAACAGTGTGTGTGTCAAAGTTGTAAAGCTCAGTGTGTTGAAGAAGCACAAGGGCAGCCTTCAGGCCTGTCTCTTCCACTGCCTTACAGATTGCAGACATCCCTGCTCACACTGCTGCTCAGCAGAGTGCTGGCAACGGAGTTCTTGGATTGAAATGGTCTTTTAGGAGAAAGAGTGAAGAGTGACAGCAATGTTTGTGTCACAGTTTAAAGCTCACTGTGTGCTAAACATGATCAGGAGGAGCTTTTTTGCAAGGCTCTTCTGCTGTTTTAGCCCAGTCTAAACATTCCTTCTCCCTGTTGCTGCTCAGCAGAGAGTGGGCACAGAGATGTTGGAATCAATTGGTCTTTCAGGCAAGAAAAGGAGGAGTGACAGCAATGTGTGTTGCAGAATTGCAAAGCTCACTGTGTGCTGAAGATGCCCTGCAGGAGTTTCCCTGCTGGCCCTTCGTCTGTGGGATTAGAGTCCAAGCGCTGCTCCTCCCCTGTCACAACTCCTCTCGAAACGAGAGAGCGCACCAGAAACTTTGGATTCAAATGCACTTTTAGGAGATAAAGTGAGGAGTGACAGCAATGTTTGTGTCACAGTTTAAAGCTCACTGTGTGCAAAACATGATCAAGCAGGAGATTTTTTTCAAGGCTCTTCTGCTGTTTAAGGCAGGTCTAAAAATTCCTGCTCTACTCTCTCTGTTGCTGCTCAGCAGAGAGCGGGCACAGAGATGGTGGATTCAGCTGGTCTTTCAGGCAAAAAGGGAGGAGTGACAGCAATGTGCGTTGCAGTGTTGCAAAGCTCGCTGTGCGCTGAAGATGATCAGTGGGAACTTTCTGGACTGTCTCTTCTGCTCTTTTAGCATTGGCTAAAGGTTCCTGCTCTACTCTGCTTCTGCCCAGCAGAGAAAGGGCACAGAGATTTTGGATTCAATTGGACTTTGAGGTAGGAAAGTGCGGAGCGAGAGCAATATATGTGTCACAGTTGCAAAGCTGACTGCGTGCTGAAGATGCCCTGCTGGAGCTTTCACTCCGGGCTCTTCGGCTGTGGGAGCAGAGGCCAAGAGATCGTGTTCACCTGTCACTGCTGCTGTTCAAACGAGAGAGGGCGGGAGAGACCATGGATTCAAACGGATTATTAGGAGATGAAGTGAGGAGTGACAGCAATGTGTGTTTCAGAGTTGCAAAGCTCACTGTGCGCTGAAGATGATCTGCAAGGACTTTCCCTCCCTGCCCTTCGGAACTGGGAGCGGATTCCAAGCGCTCGTGCTCACCTGCCTCTGCTGCACTGGAAACGAGAGTGGAGACCAGAAACGCTGGATTCAAATGCACTTTTAGGAGCTACAATGAGGAGTGACAACAGTGTGTGTGTCAAAGTTGTAAAGCTCAGTGTGTTGAAGAAGCACAAGGGCAGCCTTCAGGCCTGTCTCTTCCACTGCCTTACAGATTGCAGACATTCCTGCTCACTCTGCTGCTCAGCAGAGTGCTGGCAACGGAGTTCTTGGATTGAAATGGTCTTTTAGGAGAAAGAGTGAAGAGTGACAGCAATGTTTGTGTCACAGTTTAAAGCTCACTGTGTGCTAAACATGATCAGGAGGAGCTTTTTTGCAAGGCTCTTCTGCTGTTTTAGCCCAGTCTAAACATTCCTGCTCTCTGTTGCTGCTCAGCAGAGAGTGGGCACAGAGATGTTGGAATCAATTGGTCTTCCAGGCAGGAAAAGGAGGAGTTACAGCAATGTGTGTTGCAGAACTGCAAAGCTCACTGTGTGCTGAAGATGCCCTGCAGGAGTTTCCCTGCTGGCCCTTCGTCTGTGGGATTAGAGTCCAAGCGCTGCTCCTCCCCTGTCACAACTCCTCTCGAAACGTGAGAGCGCACCAGAAACTTTGGATTCAAATGCACTTTTAGGAGATAAAGTGAGGAGTGACAGCAATGTTTGTGTCACAGTTTAAAGCTCACTGTGTGCAAAACATGATCAAGCAGGAGATTTTTTGCAAGGCTCTTCTGCTGTTTTAGCCCAGGCTAAACATTCCTGCTCTACTCTCTCTGTTGCTGCTCAGCAGAGAGCGGGCACAGAGGTGTTGGAATCAATTGGTCTTTCAGAAAGGAAAAGAAGTGACAGCAATGTGTGTTGCAGAGTTGCAAAGCTCACTGTGCGCTGAAGATGATCATTGGGAACTTTCTGGACTGTCTCTTCTGCTGTTTCAGCAGAGTCCAAACGTAAGTGCTATATTCTGCTACTGCTCACAAAGAGCAAGCACAGGAGATGTATTATTCAATTGGACTTTCAGGTAGGAAAGTGAGAGGTGACAGCAATATGTGTTTCAGAGTTGCGAATCTCAATGTGTGTTGAAGATGCCCAGCAGTAGTTTCCATGCTGGCCCTTCGGCTGTGAAATTAGAATCCAAGCGCTCGTCCTCCCCTGTCACAACTGCTCTCGAAGCGAGAGAGCGCACCAGAAACGTTGGCTTGAAATGCACTTTTAGGGGATAAAGTGAGGAGTGACAGCAATGTGTGTTTCAGAGTTGTAAAGCTCACTGTGCGCTGAAGATGATCTGCAAGGACTTTCCCTCCCTGCCCTTCGGAACTGGGAGCGGATTCCAAGCGCTCGTGCTCACCTGCCTCTGCTGCACTGGAAACGAGAGTGGAGACCAGAAACGCTGGATTCAAATGCACTTTTAGGAGCTACAATGAGGAGTGACAACAGTGTGTGTGTCAAAGTTGTAAAGCTCAGTGTGTTGAAGAAGCACAAGGGCAGCCTTCAGGCCTGTCTCTTCCACTGCCTTACAGATTGCAGACATCCCTGCTCACACTGCTGCTCAGCAGAGTGCTGGCAACGGAGTTCTTGGATTGAAATGGTCTTTTAGGAGAAAGAGTGAAGAGTGACAGCAATGTTTGTGTCACAGTTTAAAGCTCACTGTGTGCTAAACATGATCAGGAGGAGCTTTTTTGCAAGGCTCTTCTGCTGTTTTAGCCCAGTCTAAACATTCCTTCTCCCTGTTGCTGCTCAGCAGAGAGTGGGCACAGAGATGTTGGAATCAATTGGTCTTTCAGGCAAGAAAAGGAGGAGTGACAGCAATGTGTGTTGCAGAATTGCAAAGCTCACTGTGTGCTGAAGATGCCCTGCAGGAGTTTCCCTGCTGGCCCTTCGTCTGTGGGATTAGAGTCCAAGCGCTGCTCCTCCCCTGTCACAACTCCTCTCGAAACGAGAGAGCGCACCAGAAACTTTGGATTCAAATGCACTTTTAGGAGATAAAGTGAGGAGTGACAGCAATGTTTGTGTCACAGTTTAAAGCTCACTGTGTGCAAAACATGATCAAGCAGGAGATTTTTTTCAAGGCTCTTCTGCTGTTTAAGGCAGGTCTAAAAATTCCTGCTCTACTCTCTCTGTTGCTGCTCAGCAGAGAGCGGGCACAGAGATGGTGGATTCAGCTGGTCTTTCAGGCAAAAAGGGAGGAGTGACAGCAATGTGCGTTGCAGTGTTGCAAAGCTCGCTGTGCGCTGAAGATGATCAGTGGGAACTTTCTGGACTGTCTCTTCTGCTCTTTTAGCATTGGCTAAAGGTTCCTGCTCTACTCTGCTTCTGCCCAGCAGAGAAAGGGCACAGAGATTTTGGATTCAATTGGACTTTGAGGTAGGAAAGTGCGGAGCGAGAGCAATATATGTGTCACAGTTGCAAAGCTGACTGCGTGCTGAAGATGCCCTGCTGGAGCTTTCACTCCGGGCTCTTCGGCTGTGGGAGCAGAGGCCAAGAGATCGTGTTCACCTGTCACTGCTGCTGTTCAAACGAGAGAGGGCGGGAGAGACCATGGATTCAAACGGATTATTAGGAGATGAAGTGAGGAGTGACAGCAATGTGTGTTTCAGAGTTGCAAAGCTCACTGTGCGCTGAAGATGATCTGCAAGGACTTTCCCTCCCTGCCCTTCGGAACTGGGAGCGGATTCCAAGCGCTCGTGCTCACCTGCCTCTGCTGCACTGGAAACGAGAGTGGAGACCAGAAACGCTGGATTCAAATGCACTTTTAGGAGCTACAATGAGGAGTGACAACAGTGTGTGTGTCAAAGTTGTAAAGCTCAGTGTGTTGAAGAAGCACAAGGGCAGCCTTCAGGCCTGTCTCTTCCACTGCCTTACAGATTGCAGACATTCCTGCTCACTCTGCTGCTCAGCAGAGTGCTGGCAACGGAGTTCTTGGATTGAAATGGTCTTTTAGGAGAAAGAGTGAAGAGTGACAGCAATGTTTGTGTCACAGTTTAAAGCTCACTGTGTGCTAAACATGATCAGGAGGAGCTTTTTTGCAAGGCTCTTCTGCTGTTTTAGCCCAGTCTAAACATTCCTGCTCTACTCTCTCTGTTGCTGCTCAGCAGAGAGTGGGCACAGAGGTGTTGGAATCAATTGGTCTTCCAGGCAGGAAAAGGAGTTACAGCAATGTGTGTTGCAGAATTGCAAAGCTCACTGTGTGCTGAAGATGCCCTGCAGGAGTTTCCCTGCTGGCCCTTCGTCTGTGGGATTAGAGTCCAAGCGCTGCTCCTCCCCTGTCACAACTCCTCTCGAAACGTGAGAGCGCACCAGAAACTTTGGATTCAAATGCACTTTTAGGAGATAAAGTGAGGAGTGACAGCAATGTTTGTGTCACAGTTTAAAGCTCACTGTGTGCAAAACATGATCAAGCAGGAGATTTTTTGCAAGGCTCTTCTGCTGTTTTAGGCAGGTCTAAACATTCCTGCTCTACTCTCTCTGTTGCTGCTCAGCAGAGAGCGGTCACAGAGGTGTTGGAATCAATTGGTCTTTCAGGCAGGAAAAGAAGAGACAGCAATGTGTGTTGCAGAGTTGCAAAGCTCACTGTGTGCTGAAGATGATCAGTGGGAACTTTCTGGACTGTCTCTTCTGCTGTTTCAGCAGAGTCCAAACGTAAGTGCTATATTCTGCTACTGCTCACAAAGAGCAAGCACAGGAGATGTATTATTCAATTGGACTTTCAGGTAGGAAAGTGAGAGGTGACAGCAATATGTGTTTCAGAGTTGTGAATCTCAATGTGTGCTGAAGATGCCCAGCAGTAGTTTCCATGCTGGCCCTTCGGCTGTGAAATTAGAATCCAAGCGCTCGTCCTCCCCTGTCACAACTGCTCTCTAAGCGAGAGAGCGCACCAGAAACATTGGCTTGAAATGCACTTTTAGGAGATAAAGTGAGGAGTGACAGCAATGTGTGTTTCAGAGTTGCAAAGCTCACTGTGCGCTGAAGATGATCTGCAAGGACTTTCCCTCCCTGCCCTTCGGAACTGGGAGCGGATTCCAAGCGCTCGTGCTCACCTGCCTCTGCTGCACTGGAAACGAGAGTGGAGACCAGAAACGCTGGATTCAAATGCACTTTTAGGAGCTACAATGAGGAGTGACAACAGTGTGCGTGTCAAAGTTGTAAAGCTCAGTGTGTTGAAGAAGCACAAGAGCAGCCTTCAGGCCTGTCTCTTCCACTGCCTTACAGATTGCAGACATCCCTGCTCACTCTGCTGCTCAGCAGAGTGCTGGCAACGGAGTTCTGGGATTGAAATGGTCTTTTAGGAGAAAGAGTGAAGAGTGACAGCAATGTTTGTGTCACAGTTTAAAGCTCACTGTGTGCTAAACATGATCAGGAGGAGCTTTTTTGCAAGGCTCTTCTGCTGTTTTAGCCCAGTCTAAACATTCCTGCTCTACTCTCTCTGTTGCTGCTCAGCAGAGAGTGGGCACAGAGATGTTGGAATCAATTGGTCTTTCAGGCAAGAAAAGGAGGAGTGACAGCAATGTGTGTTTCAGAATTGTAAAGCTCACTGTGCGCTGAAGATGCCCTGCAGGAGTTTCCCTGCTGGCCCTTCGTCTGTGGGATTAGAGTCCAAGCGCTGCTCCTCCCCTGTCACAACTCCTCTCCAAACGAGAGAGCGCACCAGAAACTTTGGATTCAAATGCACTTTTAGGAGATAAAGTGAGGAGTGACAGCAATGTTTGTGTCACAGTTTAAAGCTCACTGTGTGCAAAACATGATCAAGCAGGAGATTTTTTTCAAGGCTCTTCTGCTGTTTTAGGCAGGTCTAAAAATTCCTGCTCTACTCTCTCTGTTGCTGCTCAGCAGAGAGCGGGCACAGAGATGGTGGATTCAGCTGGTCTTTCAGGCAAAAAGGGAGGAGTGACAGCAATGTGTGTTGCAGAGTTGCAAAGCTCGCTGTGCGCTGAAGATGATCAGTGGGAACTTTCTGGACTGTCTCTTCTGCTCTTTTAGCATTGGCTAAAGGTTCCTGCTCTACTCTGCTTCTGCCCAGCAGAGAAAGGGCACAGAGATTTTGGATTCAATTGGACTTTGAGGTAGGAAAGTGCGGAGCGAGAGCAATATATGTGTCACAGTTGCAAAGCTGACTGCGTGCTGAAGATGCCCTGCCGGAGCTTTCACTCCGGGCTCTTCGGCTGTGGGAGCAGAGGCCAAGAGATCACAGAATCACAGAATCCCAAGGGTTGGAAGGGACCTAAAAAGATCATCTAGTCCAACCCCCCTGCAAGAGCAGGGTAACCTACAGTACATCACACAGGAACTTGTCCAGGCGGGCCTTGAATATCTCCAGTGTAGGAGACTCCACAACCCCCCTGGGCAGCCTGTTCCAGTGCTCTGTCACTCTTACAGTAAAGAAGTTCTTCCTGATGTTAACGTGGAACTTCCTATGCTCCAGTTTACACCCATTGCCCCTTGTCCTATCACTGGATATCACTGAAAAAAGCCTAGCTCCATCATCCTGACACCTACCCTTCACATATTTGTAAACATTGATGAGGTCACCCCTCAGTCTCCTCTTTTGCAAGCTAAAGAGACCCAGCTCCCTCAGCCTCTCCTCATAAGGGAGATGTTCCACTCCCTTAATCATCTTTGTGGCTCTGCGCTGGACTCCTTCAAGCAATTCCCTGTCCTTCTTGAACAGAGGGGCCCAGAACTGGACGCAATATTCCAGATGCGGCCTCACCAAGGCTGAGTAGAGGGGGAGGAGAACCTCTCTTGACCTACTAACCACTCCCTTTCTAATGCACCCTAAGATGCCATTTGCCTTCTTGGCCACAAGAGCACATTGCTGGCTCATGGTCATCCTCCTATCCACCAGGACCCCCAGGTCCCTTTCCCCTTCACTACTTTCCAGCAGGTCACCCCCCAACCTGTACTGGTACATGGGGTTGTTCTTCCCCAGATGCAAGACTCTACACTTGCCCTTGTTAAATTTCATCCAGTTTCTCCCCGCCCAACTCTCCAGCCTGTCCAGGTCTCGCTGAATGGCAGCACAGTCCTCTGGTGTGTCAGCCACTCCTCCCAGTTTTGTGTCATCAGCAAACTTGCTGAGGGTGCACTCAGTTCCCTCATCCAGGTCATTGATGAAAATATTAAACAGCACCGGTCCCAGCACCGACCACTGAGGAACTCCACTAGTCACAGACCTCCAGCTAGATTCTGCGCCATTGACCACAACTCTCTGCCTTCTTCCTTTCAACCAGTTCTCGATCCACCTCACTACTTGATCGTCAAGCCCACACTTCCTCAGCTTATCTATGAGGATGCTGTGGGAGACAGTATCAAATGCCTTACTGAAATCAAGAAAAACTACATCTACCGCTCTACCATCATCCCTCCACCTAGTCACTTCCTCATAGAAGGCTATAAGGTTGGTCATACATGACTTCCCCCTCATAAAACCATGTTGGCTGTTCTTAATGACCCCCTCATCCTTGATATGCCTAGTGATGGAGTCAAGAATAAGTTGTTCCATCATCTTTCCAGGGATGGAGGTAAGGTTGACCGGTCTATAATTACCCGGGTCCTCCTTCTTGCCCTTCTTATAGATTGGTGTGACCTTTGCAATCCGCCAATCCTCAGGCACCTCGCCCATTTCCCACGACTTACCAAAGATGATGGAAAGTGGCCTAGCAATGACCTCCGCCAGCTCCCTCAGCACCCGTGGGTGCATTCCATCCGGACCCATCGATTTACAGATGTCCAGTTTGCATAGCTGATCCCTAACCCAATCCTCATCTACCAAAGCAAACTCCTCCTTTGTCCTGACTCCTTCTGGGGCTATAGAAATCCGGGGCCCTCGGGGAGAGTCTGCAGGAGTAAAGACAGAGGCAAAGAAGGCATTCAGCACCTCTGCCTTCTTTATATCCTCTGTCTCCAGGGTACCCACTTCGTTCAGCAGTGGGCCTATATTGCCTCTTGTTTTAGTTTTATTTGCTATGTATTTGAAGAAGCCCTTTCTATTGTCTTTAACCCGACTAGCAAGATTGAGTTCCAAGGAGGCCTTAGCTGTCCTAATTGCCTCCCTACATCCTCTAACAACTGTCCTATATTCCTCCCAAGCGGCCAGCCCCTCCTTCCATAATCCATAGATTCTCCTTTTCCACTTGAGTTTGCCCAGCAGCTCCTTGTTTAACCACGCCGGTCTCTTAGATCCCTTACTTGACTTCCTACTCATTGGGACGCTCCGATCCTGAGCTTGGAAGAAGCGGTCCTTGAATGCTAACCAACTATCTTGAGCCCCTTTACCGCCTAGTACACTTTCCCATGAGACTTCCCTTAGCAGTTGACTGAAGAGGCCAAAGTTGGCCCTTCGGAAATCCAGAACTGTGGCTTTGCTAGGTATTCTATTCCTCCCACACAGGATCCTAAACTCCACCATCTCATGGTCACTGCAGCCAAGGCTGCCATTGACCGTCACCACTTCGACCAAACCCTCCTTGTTGGCGAGTACTAAATCTAGCAGCGCTGCTCCCCTAGTTGGTACGTCCACCATTTGCATTAAGAAATTATCATCAATGCACTCGAGGAACCTCCTAGACTGTGAATGACTGGCTGTGTGAGTCTTCCAGCAAATATCGGGGTAATTAAAGTCCCCCACGACGACTAAGGCATGTAGTCGCGAGGCTACTTCCAGTTGCCTGTAGAAAGCCTCATCAACTCCTTCGTGCTGATCAGGAGGTCTGTAATAGACCCCCACAACTGTATCACCCGTGCCAGTCAGCCCCTTGATTCGTACCCACAGACATTCCACTTGCTCCTCATCCGACCCCGGACAGAACTCAATACATTCTAGTTGCTCTCTCACGTAAAGAGCAACTCCACCACCTCGCTTCGCTGACCTATCTTTCCTAAAAAGGACATAGCCATCCATGACCACATTCCAGTCATGTGAACTGTCCCACCATGTCTCTGTAATCGCCACTAGATCATAACCTTTAGCCCGCACACAGACTTCTAACTCCTCCTGTTTATTCCCCATGCTGCGTGCATTGGTGTACAGGCATTTCAGGGAGCCAGTCCTAGTACCCTTTTTCCCCTGCGGGACAGGGTCTAAAGAGCTATCCTTTCCCACAAGTGAAACAAGAGATTGATAGTCCTCCTTAGCCCGCCACCCTTCAATCCCTAGCATGTTCCTCTTGGGCTTGTCCCCAACAGGCCCAGTTAAATCCCCTCCCCCCTTCCTAACTAGTTTAAAGCCCTGTCAATAAGCCCCGCTAACTCCTGCCCCAAAACCCTTTTTTTTCTCTGGGACTGGTGTATCCCGCCTGTCACCAGCAAACCAGGTGTCCCATACAGCAACCCGTGACTGAAAAACCCAAACCCCTGCCTTTGGCACCAGTCACGTAGCCATACATTAACCTGCAGAGTCTTCTTATATATCCCTTCACCCTCGCTTGCAACAGGTATGGAGGCAAACACCACTTGCGCTCCAGATCCTTTAACCAGCCGTCCCAGGGCCCTGTAGTCTCTCTTCATTGCCCTTACGTTCCTCGTAATAATTTCGTCACTGCCAACCTGAAAAACCAGCAGTGGGTAGTAGTCAGACGGCTGCACCAGTTCAGAGAGCTTATTTTTAACATCTCTAATCCGAGCCCCAGGCAGGCAGCAGACCTCCCTGTGGGGTGGATCCGGTCGACAAATGGGCCCTTCTGTTCCCCTCAGAAGGGAGTCACCCACCACAATTACTGTTCTTTTCTTCTTGGTTGGGGAAGTTCTGAGGCATGTGGGTGAGTGACTAGCCCTGGGTGACTCACTAGATAGATTTGCCTCACCATCTCCATTCACCTGGCCCTGAATTTCCAAGACCTCATACCTGTTATTCAAGGGCAACTGGGAGGGAGGAAGGGATTGTGAGGGTTTTCGCTTACCTCTCCGAGGAGGAACCTCCCTCCATCCATCCTTGTCCATTAAGCTCTCTCCTTCTGTCTGATGGTAGGAGGGAAGGGGATCCATATCTTGTTGAACCACTTCCCTCTGCCCTTGCCTTAGGGTGTGGTTCCACCAATCTATTTCACTTTCACACTCTCTAATGGCTCTCAACCTTTCTACCTCCTCCCTCAGTTCAGCCACCTGCCTGAGCAGGTCATTTATTTGCTCACAGCGAACACAAGCAGTGTCACTGGCTCCCTCCAATACAAGTGCCAGGCTCAGGCATTCGCTGCAGCCAGAGACCTGCACAGCTGCATGTCTGCAGGAAGGCTCAGTCTGGATACCCACATTAGTACTCACTACAGCTTTCGATCGTGTTGTAACCATGATCTATCTGGTCAATCAATCCGTCTACGTCCCTCAGCACTCCTTCCCCCTCCTGTACTCCAGGCGAGTCCTCTCGATGAGGCGGATGGAACGCTTCCCTGCCCGCTCGCCTGCCCGCGCGAACTGCCGCGCAAACTGCCTCGACCCTCTGCCTCGACGCTCTCTGTTTGCCGGCTCTGTTCGCCGCGCTCCCTGGGAAGGTTTTTTAGCCACTCCCAGCTGGTGCCACTCCTCTTGGCTCCGCCCCCTGTGAGTCAGCCCCTCGCGGGAGCTGAGCTTCCGAGTCCTGGGCAAGTCCTGTTGAGGACTTGAGGCTCCCTCCTCAGTGGCTCTTGTCGCTCTGAGGTGAGGCTCCTGGACGCTGATCTCTCCCCTCTCCGCTCCGGTGTTGCAGGCGTCCTCTCGCAAGCTACTCACCTGTCACTGCTGCTGTTCAAACGAGAGAGGGCGGGAGAGACCATGGATTCAAACGGATTATTAGGAGATGAAGTGAGGAGTGACAGCAATGTGTGTTTCAGAGTTGCAAAGCTCACTGTGCGCTGAAGATGATCTGCAAGGACTTTCCCTCCCTGCCCTTCGGAACTGGGAGCGGATTCCAAGCGCTCGTGCTCACCTTCCTCTGCTGCTCTTGAAACGAGAGTGGAGACCAGAAACGCTGGATTCAAATGCACTTTTAGGAGCTACAATGAGGAGTGACAACAGTGTGTGTGTCACAGTTGTAAAGCTCAGTGTGTTGAAGAAGCACAAGAGCAGCCTTCAGGCCTGTCTCTTCCACTGCCTTACAGATTGCAGACATTCCTGCTCACTCTGCTGCTCAGCAGAGTGCTGGCAACGGAGTTCTTGGATTGAAATGGTCTTTTAGGAGAAAGAGTGAAGAGTGACAGCAATGTTTGTGTCACAGTTTAAAGCTCACTGTGTGCTAAACATGATCAGGAGGAGCTTTTTTGCAAGGCTCTTCTGCAGTTTTAGCCCAATCTAAACATTCCTTCTCTCTGTTGCTGCTCAGCAGAGAGTGGGCACAGAGATGTTGGAATCAATTGGTCTTCCAGGCAGGAAAAGGAGTTACAGCAATGTGTGTTGCAGAATTGCAAAGCTCACTGTGTGCTGAAGATGCCCTGCAGGAGTTTCCCTGCTGGCCCTTCGTCTGTGGGATTAGAGTCCAAGCGCTGCACCTCCCCTGTCACAACTCCTCTCGAAACGTGAGAGCGCACCAGAAACTTTGGATTCAAATGCACTTTTAGGAGATAAAGTGAGGAGTGACAGCAATGCTTGTGTCACAGTTTAAAGCTCACTGTGTGCAAAACATGATCAAGCAGGAGATTTTTTGCAAGGCTCTTCTGCTGTTTTAGCCCAGGCTAAACATTCCTGCTCTACTCTCTCTGTTGCTGCTCAGCAGAGAGCGGGCACAGAGGTGTTGGAATCAATTGGTCTTTCAGGCAGGAAAAGAAGAGACAGCAATGTGTGTTGCAGAGTTGCAAAGCTCACTGTGTGCTGAAGATGATCAGTGGGAACTTTCTGGACTGTCTCTTCTGCTGTTTCAGCAGAGTCCAAACGTAAGTGCTATATTCTGCTACTGCTCACAAAGAGCAAGCACAGGAGATGTAGGATTCAATTGGACTTTCAGGTAGGAAAGTGAGAGGTGACAGCAATATGTGTTTCAGAGTTGTGAATCTCAATGTGTGCTGAAGATGCCCAGCAGTAGTTTCCATGCTGGCCCTTCGGCTGTGAAATTAGAATCCAAGCGCTCGTCCTCCCCTGTCACAACTGCTCTCGAAGCGAGAGAGCGCACCAGAAACGTTGGCTTGAAATGCACTTTTAGGAGATAAAGTGAGGAGTGACAGCAATGTGTTTTTCAGAGTTGCAAAGCTCACTGTGCGCTGAAGATGATCTGCAAGGACTTTCCCTCCCTGCCCTTCGGAACTGGGAGCGGATTCCAAGCGCTCATGCTCACCTTCCTCTGCTGCTCTTGAAACGAGAGTGGAGACCAGAAACGCTGGATTCAAATGCACTTTTAGGAGCTACAATGAGGAGTGACAACAGTGTGTGTGTCACAGTTGTAAAGCTCAGTGTGTGGAAGAAGCACAAGAGCAGCCTTCAGGCCTGTCTCTTTCACTGCCTTACAGATTGCAGACATCCCTGCTCACTCTGCTGCTCAGCAGAGTGCTGGCAACGGAGTTCTGGGATTGAAATGGTCTTTTAGGAGAAAGAGTGAAGAGTGACACCAATGTTTGTGTCACAGTTTAAAGCTCACTGTGTGCTAAACATGATCAGGAGGAGCTTTTTTGCAAGGCTCTTCTGCTGTTTTAGCCCAGTCTAAACATTCCTGCTCTACTCTCTCTGTTGCTGCTCAGCAGAGAGTGGGCACAGAGATGTTGGAATCAATTGGTCTTTCAGGCAAGAAAAGGAGGAGTGACAGCAATGTGTGTTTCAGAATTGTAAAGCTCACTGTGCGCTGAAGATGCCCTGCAGGAGTTTCCCTGCTGGCCCTTCGTCTGTGGGATTAGAGTCCAAGCGCTGCTCCTCCCCTGTCACAACTCCTCTCGAAACGAGAGAGCGCACCAGAAACTTTGGATTCAAATGCACTTTTAGGAGATAAAGTGAGGAGTGACAGCAATGTTTGTGTCACAGTTTAAAGCTCACTGTGTGCAAAACATGATCAAGCAGGAGATTTTTTGCAAGGCTCTTCTGCTGTTTTAGCCCAGGCTAAACATTGCTGCTCTACTCTCTCTGTTGCTGCTCAGCAGAGAGCGGGCACAGAGATGGTGGATTCAGCTGGTCTTTCAGGCAGGAAAAGAAGAGACAGCAATGTGTGTTGCAGAGTTGCAAAGCTCACTGTGTGCTGAAGATGATCAGTGGGAACTTTCTGGACTGTCTCTTCTGCTGTTTCAGCAGAGTCCAAACGTAAGTGCTATATTCTGCTACTGCTCACAAAGAGCAAGCACAGGAGATGTATTATTCAGTTGGACTTTCAGGTAGGAAAGTGAGAGGTGACAGCAATATGTGTTTCAGAGTTGCGAATCTCAATGTGTGCTGAAGATGCCCAGCAGTAGTTTCCATGCTGGCCCTTCGGCTGTGAAATTAGAATCCAAGCGCTCGTCCTCCCCTGTCACAACTGCTCTCGAAGCGAGAGAGCGCACCAGAAACGTTGGCTTGAAATGCACTTTTAGGAGATAAAGTGAGGAGTGACAGCAATGTGTGTTTCAGAGTTGCAAAGCTCACTGTTCGCTGAAGATGATCTGCAAGGACTTTCCCTCCCTGCCCTTCGGAACTGGGAGCGGATTCCAAGCGCTCGTGCTCACCTGCCTCTGCTGCACTGGAAACGAGAGTGGAGACCAGAAACGCTGGATTCAAATGCACTTTTAGGAGCTACAATGAGGAGTGACAACAGTGTGTGTGTCACAGTTGTAAAGCTCAGTGTGTTGAAGAAGCACAAGAGCAGCCTTCAGGCCTGTCTCTTCCACTGCCTTACAGATTGCAGACATTCCTGCTCACTCTGCTGATCAGCAGAGTGCTGGCAACGGAGTTCTTGGATTGAAATGGTCTTTTAGGAGAAAGAGTGAAGAGTGACAGCAATGTTTGTGTCACAGTTTAAAGCTCACTGTGTGCTAAACATGATCAGGAGGAGCTTTTTTGCAAGGCTCTTCTGCTGTTTTAGCCCAGTCTAAACATTCCTGCTCTACTCTCTCTGTTGCTGCTCAGCAGAGAGTGGGCACAGTGATGTTGGAATCAATTGGACTTTCAGGCAAGAAAAGGAGGAGTGACAGCAATGTGTGTTGCAGAATTGTAAAGCTCACTGTGTGCTGAAGATGCCCTGCAGGAGTTTCCCTGCTGGCCCTTCGTCTGTGGGATTAGAGTCCAAGCGCTGCTCCTCCCCTGTCACAACTCCTCTCCAAACGAGAGAGCGCACCAGAAACTTTGGATTCAAATGCACTTTTAGGAGATAAAGTGAGGAGTGACAGCAATGTTTGTGTCACAGTTTAAAGCTCACTGTGTGCAAAACATGATCAAGCAGGAGATTTTTTTCAAGGCTCTTCTGCTGTTTTAGGCAGGTCTAAAAATTCCTGCTCTACTCTCTCTGTTGCTGCTCAGCAGAGAGTGGGCACAGAGATGTTGGAATCAATTGGTCTTTCAGGCAGGAAAAGAAGTGACAGCAATGTGTGTTGCAGAGTTGCAAAGCTCGCTGTTCGCTGAAGATGATCAGTGGGAACTTTCTGGACTGTCTCTTCTGCTGTTTCTTCAGAGTCCAAACGTAAGTGCTATATTCTGCTACTGCTCACAAAGAGCAAGCACAGGAGATGTAGGATTCAATTGGACTTTCAGGTAGGAAAGTGAGAGGTGACAGCTATTTGTGTTTCAGAGTTGCGAAGCTCACTGGGTGCTGAAGATGCCCAGCAGGAGTTTCCATGCTGGCAATTCGTCTGTGAAATTAGAGTCCAAAAGCTCGTCCTCCCCTGCGACATCTGCTCTCGAAACGAGAGAGCGCACCATAAACTTTGCATTCAAATTCACTTTTAGGAGATAAAGTGAGGAGTGACAGCAATGTTTGTGTCACAGTTTGAAGCTCACTGAGTGCAAAACATGATCAAGCAGGAGATTTTTTGCAAGGCTCTTCTGCTGTTTTAGCCCAGTCTAAACATTCCTGCTCTGATCTCTCTGTTGTTGCTCAGCAGAGAGCGGGCACAGAGATGGTGGATTCAGTTGGTCTTTCAGGCAGGAAAGGGAGGAGTGACAGCAATGTGTGTTGCAGAGTTGAGATGGTGGATTCAGTTGTTCATTCAGGCAGGAAAGGGAGGAGTGACAGCAATGTGTGTTGCAGTGTTGCAAAGCTCGCTGTGCGCTGAAGATGATCAGTGGGAACTTTCAGGACTGTCTCTTCTGCTGTTTCTTCAGAGTCCAAACGTAAGTGCTATATTCTGCTACTGCTCACAAGATGCAAGCACAGGAGATGTAGGATTCAATTGGACTTTCAAGTAGGAAAGTGAGAGGTGACAGCAATGTGTGTTTCAGAGTTGCAAAGCTAACTGTGTGCTGAAGATGCCCAGCAGGAGTTTCCCTGCTGGCCCTTCGGCTGTGGGATTAGAGTCCACGCGCTCGTCCTCCCCTGTCACAACTCCTCTGGAAACAAGAGTGCGCCCCAGAAACGATGGAGTCAAATGCACTTTTAGGAGATAAAGTGAGTGACAGCAATGTTAGTGTCACAGTTTAAAGCTCACTGTGTGCTAAACATGATCAGCAGGAGCTTTTTTGCAAGGCTCTTCTGCTGTTTTAGCACAGTCTAAACATTCCTGCTATACTCTCCCTGTTGCTGCTCAGCAGAGAGCTGGCACAGAGATGGTGGTTTCAGTTGGTCTTTCAGGCAGGAAAGGGAGGTGTGACAGCAATGTGTGTTGCAGTGTTGCAAAGCTCGCTGTGCACTGAAGATGAGCAATGGGAAATTTCTGGATTGTCTCTTCTGCTGTTTCAGCAGAGTGCAAACGTAAGTGCTATATTCAGGTACTGCTTACAAGGAGCAAAGCACAGGAGATGTAGGATTCAATTGGACTTTCAGGTAGGAAAGTGAGAGGTGACAGCAATGTGTGTTTCAGAGTAGCAAAGCTCACTGTGTGCTGAAGATGTCCATCAGGAGTTTCCCTGCTGGCCCTTCGGCTGTGAGATTAGAGTCCAAGCGCTCGTCCTCCCCTGTCACAACTCCTCTCGAAACGAGAGAGCGCACCAGAAACGATGGTTTCAAATGCACTTTTAGGAGATAATGTGAGGAGTGACAGCAATGCTTGTGTCACATCTTCAAAGCTCACTGTGTGCTAATCATGATCAGCAGGAGCTTTTTTGCAAGGCTCTTCTGCTGTTTTAGCCCAGTCTAAACATTCCTGCTATACTCTCCCTGTTGCTGCTCAGCAGAGAGCGGGCACAGAGATGGTGGATTCAGTTGGTCTTTCAGGCAGGAAAGGGAGGAGTGACAGCAATGTGTGTTGCAGAGTTGCAAAGCTCGCTGTGCGCTGAAGATGATCAATGGGAACTTTCAGGACTGTCTCTTCTGCTGTTTCAGCAGAGTCCAAACGTATGGGCTATATTCTGCTACTGCTCACAAGGAGCAAAGCACAGGAGAAGTAGGATTCAATTGGACTTTCAGGTAGGAAAGTGAGAGGTGACAGCAATGTGTGTTTCCGAGTTGCAAAGCTCACTGTGTGCTGAAGATGCCCATCAGGAGTTTCCCTGCTGGCCCTTCGGCTGTGGGATTAGAGTCCAAGCGCTCGTCCTCCCCTGTCACATCTGCTCTTGAAACGAGAGAGGGCACCAAAAACGTTGGACTCAAATGCACTTTTAGGAGATAAAGTGAGGAGTGACAGCAATGTTTGTGTCACAGCCTCAAAGCTCACTGTGTGCTAAACATGATCAGCAGGAGCTTTTTTGCAAGGCTCTTCTGCTGTTTTAGCCCAGTCTAAACATTATTGCTCTTCTCTCCCTGTTGCTGCTCAGCAGAGAGCAGGCACAGAGATGGTGGAATCTTTTGGTCTTTCAGGCAGGAAGAGGAGGAGTGACAGCAATGTGTGTTGCAGAGTTGCAAAGCTCTCTGTGTTCTGAAGATGATCAGTGGGAACTTTCTAAACTTTCCCTTCTGCTGTATCAGCAGAGTGCAAACGTATGGGCTATATTCTGCTACTGCTCACAAATTGCAGCACAGGAGATGTAGGATTCAATTGGACTTTCAGGTAAAAAAGGAAGAGGTGACAGCTATATGTGTTCAGGGTTGCAAAGATCACTGTGTGCTGAAGATGGCCAGCAGGAGTTTCCCTGCACGCCCTTTGGCTGTGGGATTAGAGTCCAAGCGCTCGTCCTCCCCTGTCACAACTCCACTCGAAACGAGAGAGCGCAGCAGAAACGATGGTTTCAAATGCACTTTTAGGAGATAAAGTGAGGAGTGACAGCAATGTTTGTGTCACAGCTTCAAAGCTCACTGTGTGCTAATCATGATCAGCAGGAGCTTTTTTGCAAGGCTCTTCTGCTGTTTTTGCACAGTCTAAACATTCCTGCTATACTCTCCCTGTTGCTGCTCAGCAGAGGGCGGGAACAGAGATGGTGGATTCAGTTGGTCATTCAGGCAGGAAAGGGAGGAGTGACAGCAATGTGTGTTGCAGAGCTGCAAAGCTCGCTGTGCGCTGAAGATGATCAGTGGGAACTTTCAGGACTGTCTCTTCTGCTGTTTCAGCAGAGTGCAAACGTATGGGCTATATTCTGCTACTGCTCACAAGGAGCAAAGCACAGGAGAAGTAGGATTCAATTGGACTTTCAACTAGGAAAGTCAGAGGTGACAGCAATGTGAGTTTCAGAGTAGCAAAGCTCAATGTGTGCTGAAGATGCCCATCAGGAGTTTCCCTGCACACCCTTCGGCTGTGGGATTAGAGTCCAAGCGCTCGTCCTCCCCTGTCACAACTCCTCTCCAAACGAGAGAGCGCCCCAGAAACGATAGATTCAAATGCACTTTTAGGAGATAAAGTGAGTGACAGCAATGTTTGTGTCGCAGTTTAAAGCTCACTGTGCGCTAAACATGAAAAGCTGGAGCTTTTTTGCAAGGCTCTTCTGCTGTTTTAGCCCAGTCTAAACATTCCTGCTATACTCTCCCTGTTGCTGCTCAATAGAGTGCGGGCACAGAGATGGTGGAATCAATTGGTCTTTCAGGCAGGAAAGGGAGGAGTGACAGCAATGTGTGTTGCAGAGTTGCAAAGCTCGCTGTGCGCTGAAGATGATCAATGGGAACTTTCAGGACTGTCTCTTCTGCTGTTTCAGCAGAGTGCAAACGTAAGTGCTATATTCTGCTACTGCTCACAAGGAGCAAGCACAGGAGATATATGATTCAATTAGACTTTCAACTAGGAAAGTCAGAGGTGACAGCTATATGTGTTTCAGAGTTGCAAAGCTCACTGTGTGCTGAAGATGCCCAGCAGGACTTTCCCTGCACGCCCTTCGGCTGTGGGATTAGAGTCCAAGCGCTCGTCCTCCCCTGTCACAACTCCTCTCGAAACGAGAGAGCGCCCCAGAAACGATAGATTCAAATGCACTTTTAGGAGATAAAGTGAGTGGCAGCAATGTTTGTGTCGCAGTTTAAAGCTCACTGTGCGCTAAACATGAAAAGCTGGAGCTTTTTTGCAAGGCTCTTCTGCTGTTTTAGCCCAGTCTAAACAATCCTGCTATACTCTCCCTGTTGCTGCTCAATAGAGTGCGGGCACAGAGATGGTGGAATCAATTGGTCTTTCAGGCAGGAAAGGGAGGAGTGACAGCAATGTGTGCTGCAGAGCTGCAAAGCTCGCTGTGCGCTGAAGATGATCAGTGTTAACTTTCTGGACTGTCTCTTCTGCTGTTTCAGCAGAATCTGAACGTAAGTGCTATATTCTGCTACTGCTCACAAGGAGCAAGCACAGGAGATGTAGGATTCAATTGGACTTTCAGGTAGGAAAGTGAGTGGTGACAGCAATGTGTGTTTCAGAGTAGCAAAGGTCAATGTGTGCTGAAGATGCCCAGCAGGATTTTCCCTGCGCGCCCTTTGGCTGTGGGATTAGAGTCCAAGCGCTCGTCCTCCCCTGTCACAACTCCTCTCGAAACGAGAGAGCGCACCAGAAACGATGGTTTCAAATGCACTTTTAGGAGATAAAGTGAGGAGTGCCAGCAATGTTTGTGTCACAGCTTCAAAACTCACTGTGTGCTAAACATGATCAGCAGGAGCTTTTTTGCAAGGCTCTTCTGCTGTTTTAGCCCAGTCTAAACATTCCAGCTATACTCTCTCTGTTGATGCTCAGCAGAGAGCGGACACAGAGATGGTGGAATCAGTTGGTCTTTCAGGTAGGAAAGGGAGGAGTGACAGCAATGTGTGTTGCAGAGTTGCAAAGCTCGCTGTGCGCTGATGATGATCACAGAATCACAGAATCACAGAATCCCAAGGGTTGGAAGGGACCTAAAAAGATCATCTAGTCCAACCCCCCTGCAAGAGCAGGGTAACCTACAGTACATCACACAGGAACTTGTCCAGGCGGGCCTTGAATATCTCCAGTGTAGGAGACTCCACAACCCCCCTGGGCAACCTGTTCCAGTGCTCTGTCACTCTTACAGTAAAGAAGTTCTTCCTGATGTTAACGTGGAACTTCCTATGTTCCAGTTTACACCCATTGCCCCTTGTCCTATCACTGGATATCACTGAAAAAAGCCTAGCTCCATCATCCTGACACCTACCCTTTACATATTTGTAAACATTGATGAGGTCACCCCTCAGTCTCCTCTTTTGCAAGCTAAAGAGACCCAGCTCCCTCAGCCTCTCCTCATAAGGGAGATGTTCCACTCCCTTAATCATCTTTGTGGCTCTGCGCTGGACTCCTTCAAGCAATTCCCTGTCCTTCTTGAACAGAGGGGCCCAGAACTGGACGCAATATTCCAGATGCGGCCTCACCAAGGCTGAGTAGAGGGGGAGGAGAACCTCTCTTGACCTACTAACCACTCCCTTTCTAATGCACCCTAAGATGCCATTTGCCTTCTTGGCCACAAGAGCACATTGCTGGCTCATGGTCATCCTCCTATCCACCAGGACCCCCAGGTCCCTTTCCCCTTCACTACTTTCCAGCAGGTCAACCCCCAACCTGTACTGGTACATGGGGTTGTTCTTCCCCAGATGCAAGACTCTACACTTGCCCTTGTTAAATTTCATCAAGTTTCTCCCTGCCCAACTCTCCAGCCTGTCCAGGTCTCGCTGAATGGCAGCACAGTCCTCTGGTGTGTCAGCCACTCCTCCCAGTTTTGTGTCATCAGCAAACTTGCTGAGGGTGCACTCAGTTCCCTCATCCAGGTCATTGATGAAAATATTAAACAGCACCGGTCCCAGCACCGACCCCTGAGGAACTCCACTAGTCACAGACCTCCAGCTAGATTCTGCGCCATTGACCACAACTCTCTGCCTTCTTCAGTGGGAACTTTCAGGACTGTCTCTTCTGCTGTTTCAGCAGAGTGCAAACGTATGGGCTATATTCTGCTACTGCTCACAAGGAGCAAAGCACAGGAGAAGTAGGATTCAATTGGACTTTCAGGTAGGAAAGTTAGAGGTGACAGCTATATGTGTTCAGGGTTGCAAAGATCACTGTGTGCTGAAGATGCCCAGCAGGAGTTTCCCTGCACGCCCTTCGGCTGTGGGATTAGAGTCCAAGCGCTCGTCCTCCCCTGTCGCAACTCCTCTCGAAACGACAGAGCGCACTAGAAACGTTGGACTCAAATGCACTTTTAGGAGATAAAGTGAGGAGTGACAGCTATGTTTGTGTCACAGCTTCAAAACTCACTGTGTGCTAAACATGATCAGCAGGAGCTTTTTTGCAAGGCTCTTCTGCTGTTATAGCCCTGTCTAAACATTCCTGCTATACTCTCTCTGTTGCTGCTAAGCTGAGAGCGGGCACAGAGATGGTGGAATCAGTTCGTCTTTCAGGCAGGAAAGGGAGGAGTGACAGCAGTGTGTGTTGCAGAGTTGCAAAGCTCGCTGTGCGCTGATGATCAGTGGGAACTTTCTGGACTGTCTCTTCTGCTGTTTCAGCAGAGTCCAAACGTAAGTGCTATATTCTGCTACTGCTCACAAGGAGCAAGCACAGGAGATGTAGGATTCAATTGGACTTTCAGGTAGGAAAGTGAGAGGTGACAGCAATGTGTGTTTCAGAGTTGCAAAGCTCACTGTGTGCTGAAGATGCCCAGCAGGAGTTTCCCTGATGGCCCTTCGGCTGTGGGATTAGAGTCCAAGCGCTCGTCCTCCCCTGTCACAACTCCTCTCGAAACGAGAGAGCGCACCAGAAACGATGGCTTCAAATGCACTTTTAGGAGATAAAGTGAGGAGGGACAGCAATGCTTGTGTCACAGTTTCAAAGCTCACTGTGTGCTAATCATGATCAGCAGGAGCTTTTTTGCAAGGCTCTTCTGCTGTTTTAGCCCAGTCTAAACATTCCTGCTATACTCTCCCTGTTGCTGCTCAGCAGAGAGCGGGCACAGAGATGGTGGATTCAGTTGGTCTTTCAGGCAGGAAAGGGAGGAGTGACAGCAATGTGTGCTGCAGAGTTGCAAAGCTCGCTGTGCGCTGAACATGATCAGTGGGAACTTTCAGGACTGTCTCTTCTGCTGTTTCAGCAGAGTCCAAACGTATGGGCTATATTCTGCTACTGCTCACAAATTGCAGCACAGGAGATGTAGGATTCAATTGGACTTTCAGGTAGGAAAGGGAGAGGTGACAGCTATATGTGTTCAGGGTTGCAAAGATCACTGTGTGCTGAAGATGGCCAGCAGGAGTTTCCCTACACGCCCTTCGGCTGTGGGATTAGAGTCCAAGCGCTTGTCCTCCCCTGTCACAACTCCTCTCGAAACGAGAGAGCGCCCCAGAAACGATAGATTCAAATGCACTTTTAGGAGATAAAGTGTGTGGCAGCAATGTTTGTGTCGCAGTTTAAAGCTCACTGTGCGCTAAACATGAAAAGCTGGAGCTTTTTTGCAAGGCTCTTCTGCTGTTTTAGCCCAGTCTAAACATTCCTGCTATACTCTCCCTGTTGCTGCTCAATAGAGTGCGGGAACAGAGATGGTGGAATCAATTGGTCTTTCAGGCAGGAAAGGGAGGAGTGACAGCAATGTGTGCTGCAGAGCTGCAAAGCTCGCTGTGCGCTGAAGATGATCAGTGTTAACTTTCTGGACTGTCTCTCCTGCTGTTTCAGCAGAGTGCAAACGTAAGTGCTATATTCTGCTACTGCTCACAAGGAGCAAGCACAGGAGATGTAGGATTCAATTGGACTTTCAGGTAGGAAAGTGAAAGGTGACCGCAATGTGTGTTTCAGAGTAGCAAAGCTCAATGTGTGCTGAAGATGCCCAGCAGGAGTTTCCCTGCTGGCCCTTCGGCTGTGGGATTAGAGTCCAAGCGCTCGTCCTCCCCTGTCACAACTCCTCTCGAAACGAGAGAGCGCACCAGAAACGATGGTTTCAAATGCACTTTTAGGAGATAAAGTGAGGAGTGACAGCAATGTTTGTGTCAGAGCTTCAAAACTAACTGTGTGCTAAACATGATCAGCAGGAGCTTTTTTGCAAGGCTCTTCTGCTGTTTTAGCCCAGTCTAAACATTCCAGCTATACTCTCTCTGTTGATGCTCTGCAGAGAGCGGACACAGAGATGGTGGAATCAGTTGGTCTTTCAGGTAGGAAAGGGAGGAGTGACAGCAATGTGTGTTGCAGAGTTGCAAAGCTCGCTGTGCGCTGAAGATGATCAGTGGGAACTTTCAGGACTGTCTCTTCTGCTGTTTCAGCAGAGTGCAAACGTATGGGCTATATTCTGCTACTGCTCACAAGGAGCTAAGCACAGGAGAAGTAGGATTCAATTGGACTTTCAGGTAGGAAAGTGAGAGGTGACAGCAATGTGTGTTTCCGAGTTGCAAAGCTCACTGTGTGCTGAAGATGCCCATGAGGAGTTTCCCTGCTGGCCCTTCGGCTGTGGGATTAGAGTCCAAGCGCTCGTCCTCCCCTGTCACATCTGCTCTTGAAACGAGAGAGGGCACCAAAAACGTTGGACTCAAATGCACTTTTAGGAGATAAAGTGAGGAGTGACAGCAATGTTTGTGTCACAGCCTCAAAGCTCACTGTGTGCTAAACATGATCAGCAGGAGCTTTTTTGCAAGGCTCTTCTGCTGTTTTAGCCCAGTCTAAACATTATTGCTCTTCTCTCCCTGTTGCTGCTCAGCAGAGAGCAGGCACAGAGATGGTGGAATCTTTTGGTCTTTCAGGCAGGAAAAGGAGGAGTGACAGCAATGTGTGTTGCAGAGTTGCAAAGCTCTCTGTGTTCTGAAGATGATCAGTGGGAACTTTCAGGACTGTCTCTTCTGCTGTTTCAGCAGAGTGCAAACGTATGGGCTATATTCTGCTACTGCTCACAAATTGCAGCACAGGAGATGTAGGATTCAATTGGACTTTCAGGTAGGAAAGTGAGAGGTGACAGCTATATGTGTTCAGGGTTGCAAAGATCACTGTGTGCTGAAGATGGCCAGCAGGAGTTTCCCTGCACGCCCTTCGGCTGTGGGATTAGAGTCCAAGCGCTCGTCCTCCCCTGTCACAACTCCACTCGAAACGAGAGAGCGCAGCAGAAACGATGGTTTCAAATGCACTTTTAGGAGATAAAGTGAGGAGTGACAGCAATGTTTGTGTCACAGCTTCAAAGCTCACTGTGTGCTAATCATGATCAGCAGGAGCTTTTTTGCAAGGCTCTTCTGCTGTTTTAGCCCAGGCTAAACATTCCTGCTCTACTCTCTCTGTTGCTGCTCAGCAGAGAGCGGGCACAGAGATGGTGGATTCAGCTGGTCTTTCAGGCAAAAAGGGAGGAGTGACAGCAATGTGTGTTGCAGAGTTGCAAAGCTCGCTGTGAGCTGAAGATGTTCAGTGGGATCTTTCTGGACTGTCTCTTCTGCTGTTTCAGCAGAGTCCAAGCGTAAGTGCTATATTCTGCTACTGCTCACAAGGAGCAAGCACAGGAGATGTAGTATTCAATTGGACTTTCAGGTAGGATAGTGAGAGGTGACAGCTATATGTGTTTCAGAGCTGCAAAGCTCACTGTGTGCTGAAGATGCCCAGCAGGAGTTTCCCTGCACGCCCTTCGGCTGTGGGATTAGAGTCCAAGCACTCGTCCTCCCCTGTCAGAACTCCTCTCGAAACGAGAGAGCGCACCAGAAACGATGGAGTCAAATGCACTTTTAGGAGATAAAGTGAATGACAGCAATGTTTGTGTCGCAGTTTAATGCTCACTGTGCGCTAAACATGAAAAGAAGGAGCTTTTTTGCAAGGCTCTTCTGCTGTTTTAGCCCAGTCTAAACATTCCTGCTATACTCTCTCTGTTGCTGCTCAGCAGAGAGCGGACACAGAGATGGTGGAATCAGTTGGTCTTTCAGGTAGGAAAGGGAGGAGTGACAGCAATGTGTGTTGCAGAGTTGCAAAGCTCGCTGTGCGCTGAAGATGATCAGTGGGAACTTTCAGGACTGTCTCTTCTGCTGTTTCAGCAGAGTGCAAACGTATGGGCTATATTCTGCTACTGCTCATAAGGACCAAAGCACAGGAGAAGTAGGATTCAATTGGACTTTCAGGTAGGAAAGTGAGAGGTGACAGCAATATGTGTTTCAGAGTTGCAAAGCTCGCTGTGCGCTGAAGATGATCAGTGGGAACTTTCTGGTCTGTCTCTTCTGCTGTTATAGCAGAGTCCGAACGTAAAGTGCTATATTCTGCTACTGCTCACTAAGAGCAAGCACAGGTGATGTAGGATTCAATTGGACTTTCAGGTAGGAAAGTGAGAGGTGACAGCAATGTGTGTTTCAGAGTTGCAAAGCTCGCTGTGCGCTGAAGATGATCAGTGGGAACTTTCTGGACTGTCTCTTCTGCTGTTTCAGCAGAGTCCAAACGTAAGTGCTATATTCTGCTACTGCTCTCAAAGAGCAAGCACAGGTGATGTAGGATTCAATTGGACATTCAGGTAGGAAAGTTAGAGGTGACAGCAATGTGTGTTTCAGAGTAGCAAAGCTCAATGTGTGCTGAGGATGCCCAGCAGGAATTCCCCTGCTGGCCCTTCGGCTGTCGGATTAGAGTCCAAGCCCTCGTCCTTCCCTGTCACATCTGGTCTTGAAACGAGAGAGGGCACCAAAAACATAGGACTCAAATGCACTTTTAGGAGATAAAGTGAGGAGAGACAGCAATGTTTGTGTCACAGCTTCAAAGCTCACTGTGTGCTAAACATGACCAGCAGGAGCTCTTTTGCTAGGCTCTTCTGCGGTTTTAGCCCAGTCTAAACATTCCTGCTCTACTCCCTCTGTTGCTGCTCAGCAGAGAGCGGACACAGAGATGGTGGAATCAGTTCGTCTTTCAGGCAGGAAAGGGAGGACTGACAGCAATGTGTGTTGCAGAGTTGCAAAGCTCGCTGTGAGCTGAAGATGATCAGTGGGATCTTTCTGGACTGTCTCTTCTGCTGTTTCAGCAGAGTCCAAACGTAAGTGCTATGTTCTGCTACTGCTCACAAAGCAAGAACAGGAGTTGTGGGATTCAATTGGACTTTCAGGTAGGAAAGTGAGAGGTGACAGCAATGTGTGTTTCAGAGTAGCAAAGCTCACTGTGTGCTGAAGATGCCCATCAGGAGTTTCCCTGCTGGCCCTTCGGCTGTGGGATTAGAGTCCAAGCGCTCGTCCTCCCCTGTCACAACTCCTCTCAAAACGAGAGAGCGCACCATAAACGATGGTTTCAAATGCACTTTTAGGAGATAAAGTGAATGACAGCAATGTTTGTGTCGCTTTTTAATGCTCGCTGTGCGCTAAACATGAAAAGCAGGAGCTTTTTTGCAAGGCTCTTCTGCTGTTTTAGCCCAGTCTAAACATTCCTGCTATACTCTCCCTGTTGCTGCTCAATAGAGTGCGGGCTCAGAGATGGTGGAATCAGTTGGTCTTTCAGGCAGGAAAGGGAGGAGTGACAGCAATGTGTGCTGCAGAGTTGCAAAGCTCGCTGTGTGCTGAAGATGATCAGTGGGAACTTCCAGGACTGTCTCTTCTGCTGTTTTAGCAGATTCCAAACATAAGTGCTATATTCTCCTACTGCTCACAAGGAGCAAGCACAGGAGATGTAGGATTCAATTGGACTTTCAGGTAGGAAAGTGAGAGGTGACAGCCATGTGTGTTTCAGAGTTGCAAAGCTCACTGTGTGCTGAAGATGCCCAGCAGGAGTTTCCTTGCTGGCTCTTCGGCTGTGGGATTAGAGTCCACGCGCTCGTCCTCCCCTGTCACAACTCCTCTGGAAACAAGAGTGCGCACCAGAAACTATGGAGTCAAATGCACTTTTAGGAGATAAAGTGAGTGACAGCAATGTTTGTGTCACAGTTTAAAGCTCACTGTGTGCTAAACATGATCAGCAGGAGCTTTTTTGCAAGGCTCTTTTGCTGTTTTAGCACAGTCTAAACATTCCTGCTATACTCGCCCTGTTGCTGCTCAGCAGAGAGCTGGCACAGAGATGGTGGTTTCAGTTGGTCTTTCAGGCAGGAAAGGGAGGAGTGACAGCAATGTGTGTTGCAGAGTTGCAAAGCTCGCTGTGCACTGAAGATGAGCAATGGGAAATTTCTGGACTGTCTCTTCTGCTGTTTCAGCAGTGTCCAAACGTAAGTGCTATATTCAGCTACTGCTTACAAGGAGCAAAGCACAGGAGATGTAGGATTCAATTGGACTTTCAGGTAGGAAAGTGAGAGGTGACAGCAATGTGTGTTTCCGAGTTGCAAAGCTCACTGTGTGCTGAAGATGCCCATCAGGAGTTTCCCTGCTGGCCCTTCGGCTGTGGGATTAGAGTCCAAGCGCTCGTCCTCCCCTGTCACATCTGCTCTTGAAACGAGAGAGGGCACCAAAAACGTTGGACTCAAATGCACTTTTAGGAGATAAAGTGAGGAGTGACAGCAATGTTTGTGTCACAGCCTCAAAGCTCACTGTGTGCTAAACATGATCAGCAGGAGCTTTTTTGCAAGGCTCTTCTGCTGTTTTAGCCCGGTCTAAACATTATTGCTCTTCTCTCCCTGTTGCTGCTCAGCAGAGAGCAGGCACAGAGATGGTGGAATCTTTTGGTCTTTCAGGCAGGAAAAGGAGGAGTGACAGCAATGTGTGTTGCAGAGTTGCAAAGCTCTCTGTGTTCTGAAGATGATCAGTGGGAACTTTCTAAACTTTCTCTTCTGCTGTTTCAGCAGAGTGCAAACGTATGGGCTATATTCTGCTACTGCTCACAAATTGCAGCACAGGAGATGTAGGATTCAATTGGACTTTCAGGTAGGAAAGGGAGAGGTGACAGCTATATGTGTTCAGGGTTGCAAAGATCACAGTGTGCTGAAGATGCCCAGCAGGAGTTTCCCTGCACGCCCTTCGGCTGTGGGATTAGAGTCCAAGCGCTCGTCCTCCCCTGTCGCAACTCCTCTCGAAACGACAGAGCGCACCAGAAACGTTGGACTCAAATGCACTTTTAGGAGATAAAGTGAGGAGTGACAGCTATGTTTGTGTCACAGCTTCAAAACTCACTGTGTGCTAAACATGATCAGCAGGAGCTTTTTTGCAAGGCTCTTCTGCTGTTATAGCCCTGTCTAAACATTCCTGCTATACTCTCTCTGGTGCTGCTAAGCAGAGAGCGGGCACAGAGATGGTGGAATCAGTTGGTCTTTCAGGCAGGAAAAGGAGGAGTGACAGCAATGTGTGTTGCAGAGTTGCAAAGCTCGCTGTGCGCTGAAGATGATCAGTGGGAATTTTCTGGACTGTCTCTTCTGCTGTTTCAGCAGAGTCCAAACGTAAGTGCCATATTCTGCTACTGCTCAAAAGGAGCAAGCACAGGAGATGTAGGATTCAATTGGACTTTCAAGTAGGAAAGTGAGAGGTGACAGCAATGTGTGTTTCAGAGTTGCAAAGCTCACTGTGTGCTGAAGATGCCCAGCAGGAGTTTCCCTGATGGCCCTTCGGCTGTGGGATTAGAGTCCACGCGCTCGTCCTCCCCTGTCACAACTCCTCTGGAAACTAGAGTGCGCACCAGAAACGATGGAGTCAAATGCACTTTTAGGAGATAAAGTGAGTGAAAGCAATGTTTGTGTCACAGTTTAAAGCTCACTGTGTGCTAAACATGATCAGCAGGAGCTTTTTTGCAAGGCTCTTCTGCTGTTTTAGCCCAGTCTAAACATTATTGCTCTTCTCTCCCTGTTGCTGCTCAGCAGAGAGCAGGCACAGAGATGGTGGAATCTTTTGGTCTTTCAGGCAGGAAAAGGAGGAGTGACAGCAATGTGTGTTGCAGAGTTGCAAATCTCGCTGTGCGCTGAAGATGATCAGTGGGAACTTTCTAAACTTTCTCTTCTGCTGTTTCAGCAGAGTGCAAACGTATGGGCTATATTCTGCTACTGCTCACAAATTGCAGCACAGGAGATGTAGGATTCAATTGGACTTTCAGGTAGGAAAGGGAGAGGTGACAGCTATATGTGTTCAGGGTTGCAAAGATCACTGTGTGCTGAAGATGCCCAGCAGGAGTTTCCCTGCACGCCCTTCGGCTGTGGGATTAGAGTCCAAGCGCTCGTCCTCCCCTGTCGCAACTCCTCTCGAAACGACAGAGCGCACCAGAAACGTTGGACTCAAATGCACTTTTAGGAGATAAAGTGAGGAGTGACAGCTATGTTTGTGTCACAGATTCAAAACTCACTGTGTGCTAAACATGATCAGCAGGAGCTTTTTTGCAAGGCTCTTCTGCTGTTATAGCCCTGTCTAAACATTCCTGCTATACTCTCTCAGGTGCTGCTAAGCAGAGAGCGGGCACAGAGATGGTGGATTCAGTTGGTCATTCAGGCAGGAAAGGGAGGAGTGACAGCAATGTGTGTTGCAGAGTTGCAAAGCTCGCTGTGCTCTGATGATCAGTGGGAACTTTCTGGACTGTCTCTTCTGCTGTTTCAGCAGAGTCCAAACGTAAGTGCTATATTCTGCTACTGCTCACAAGGAGCAAGCACAGGAGATGTAGGATTCAATTGGACTTTCAGGTAGGAAAGTGAGAGGTGACAGCAATGTGTGTTTCAGAGTTGCAAAGCTCACTGTGTGCTGAAGATGCCCAGCAGGAGTTTCCCTGATGGCCCTTCGGCTGTGGGATTAGAGTCCAAGCGCTCGTCCTCCCCTGTCACAACTCCTCTCGAAACGAGAGAGCGCCCCAGAAACTAAAGATTCAAAAGCACTTTTAGGAGATAAAGTGAGTGGCAGCAATGTTTGTGTCGCAGTGTAAAGCTCACTGTGCGCTAAACATGAAATGCTGGAGCTTTTTTGCAAGGCTCTTCTGCTGTTTTAGCCTAGTCTAAACATTCCTGCTATACTCTCCCTGTTGCTGCTCAATAGAGTGCGGGCACAGAGATGGTGGAATCAATTGGTCTTTCAGGCAGGAAAGGGAGGAGTGACAGCAATGTGTGCTGCAGAGCTGCAAAGCTCGCTGTGCGCTGAAGATGATCAGTGTTAACTTTCTGGACTGTCTCTTCTGCTGTTTCAGCAGAGTGCAAACGTAAGTGCTATATTCTGCTACTGCTCACAAAGAGCAAGCACAGGAGAAGAAGGATTCAATTGGACTTTCAGGTAGGAAAGTGAGAGGTGACAGCTATATGTGTTTCAGAGTTGCAAAGCTCACTGTGTGCTGAAGATGCCCAGCAGCAGTTTCCCTGCACGCCCTTCGGCTGTGCGATTAGAGTCCAAGCGCTCGTCCTCCCCTGTCACAACTCCTCTCGAAACGAGAGAGCGCACCAGAAACGATGGGTTCAAATGCACTTTTAGGAGATAAAGTGAATGACAGCAATGTTTGTGTCTCAGTTTAATGCTCACTGTGCGCTAAACATGAAAAGCAGGAGCTTTTTTGCAAGGCTCTTCTGCTGTTTTAGCTCAGTCTAAACATTATTGCTCTTCTCTCCCTGTTGCTGCTCAGCAGAGAGCAGGCACAGAGATGGTGGAATCTTTTGGTCTTTCAGGCAGGAAAAGGAGGAGTGACAGCAATGTGTGTTGCAGAGTTGCAAAGCTCTCTGTGTTCTGAAGATGATCAGTGGGAACTTTCTAAACTTTCTCTTCTGCTGTTTCAGCAGAGTGCAAACGTATGGGCTATATTCTGCTACTGCTCACAAGGAGCAAAGCACAGGAGAAGTAGGATTCAATTGGACTTTCAGGTAGGAAAGGGAGAGGTGACAGCTATATGTGTTCAGGGTTGCAAAGATCACTGTGAGCTGAAGATGGCCAGCAGGAGTTTCCCCGCACGGCCTTCGGCTGTGGGATTAGAGTACAAGCGCTCGTCCTCCCCTGTCACAACTCCTCTCGAAACGAGAGAGCGCACCAGAAACGATGGGTTCAAATGCACTTTTAGGAGCTACAATGAGGAGTGACAACAGTGTGTGTGTCAAAGTTGTAAAGCTCAGTGTGTTGAAGAAGCACAAGAGCAGCCTTCAGGCCTGTCTCTTCCACTGCCTTACAGATTGCAGACATTCCTGCTCACTCTGCTGCTCAGCAGAGTGCTGGCAACGGAGTTCTTGGATTGAAATGGTCTTTTAGGAGAAAGAGTGAAGAGTGACAGCAATGTTTGTGTCTCAGTTTAATGCTCACTGTGCGCTAAACATGAAAAGCAGGACCTTTTTTGCAAGGCTCTTCTGCTGTTTTAGCCCAGTATAAACATTCCTGCTATACACTCCCAGTTGCTGCTCAATAGAGTGCGGGCTCAGAGATGCTGGAATCAGTTGGTCTTTCAGGCAGGAAAGGGAGGAGTAACAGCAATGTGTGCTGCAGAGTTGCAAACTCTCTGTGCGCTGAAGATGATCAGTGGGAACTTTCAGGACTGTCTCTTCTGCTGTTTCAGCAGAGTGCAAACGTATGGGCTATATTCTGCTACTGCTCACAAGGAGCAAAGCACAGGAGAAGTAGGATTCAATTGGACTTTCAGGTAGGAAAGTGAGAGGTGACAGCTATATGTGTTTCAGTGTTGCAAAGCTCACTGTGTGCTGAAGATGCCCAGCAGGAGTTTCCCTGCTGGCCCTTCGGCTGTGGGATTAGAGTCCAAGCGCTCGTCCTCCCCTGTCACATCTGCTCTTGAAACGAGAGAGGGCACCAAAAACGTTGGACTCAAATGCACTTTTAGGATATAAAGTGAGGAGTGACAGCAATGTTTGTGTCACAGCCTCAAAGCTCACTGTGTGCTAAACATGATCAGTAGGAGCTTTTTTGCAAGGCTCTTCTGCTGTTTTAGCCCAGTCTAAACATTCCTGCTATACTCTCCGTGTTGCTGCTAAGCAGAGAGCGGGCACAGAGATGGTGGTTTCAGCTGGTCATTCATGCAGGAAAAGGAGGAGTGACAGCAATGTGTGTTGCACAGTTGCAAAGCTCGCTGTGCGCTGAAGATGATCAGTGGGAACTTTCTGGACTGTGTCTTCTGCTGTTTCAGCAGAGTGCAAACGTAAGTGCTATATTCTGCTACTGCTCATAAGGACCAAAGCACAGGAGATGAAGGATTCAATTGGACTTTCAGGTAGGAAAGTAAGAGGTGACAGCTTTATGTGTTTCAGAGTTGCAAAGCTCACTGTGTGCTGAAGATGCCCAGCAGGAGTTTCCCTGCACGCCCTTCGGCTGTGCGATTAGAGTCCAAGCGCTCGTCCTCCCCTGTCACAACTCCTCTCGAAAAGAGAGAGCGCACCAGAAACGATGGGTTCAAATGCACTTTAAGGAGATAAAGTGAATGACAGCAATGTTTGTGTCTCAGTTTAATGCTCACTGTGCGCTAAACATGAAAAGCAGGAGCTTTTTTGCAAGGCTCTTCTGCTGTTTTAGCCCAGTCTAAACATTCCTGCTATACTCTCCCTGTTGCTGCTCAATAGAGTGCGGGCTCAGAGATGGTGGAATCAGTTGGTCTTTCAGGCAGGAAAGGGAGGAGTGACAGCAATGTGTGCTGCAGAGTTGCAAAGCTCGCTGTGCGCTGAAGATGATCAGTGGGAACTTTCAGGACTGTCTCTTCTGCTGTTTCAGCAGAATCTGAACGTAAGTGCTATATTCTGCTACTGCTCACAAAGAGCAAGCACAGGAGAAGAAGGATTCAATTGGACTTTCAGGTAGGAAAGTGAGAGGTGACAGCAATATGTGTTTCAGAGTTCCAAAGCTCACTGTGTGCTGAAGATGCCCAGCAGGAGATTCCCTGCTGGCCCTTCGGCTGTGGGATTAGAGTCCAAGCGCTCGTCCTCCCCTGTCACAACTCCTCTCGCAACGAGAGAGCGCACCGGAAACGATGGTTTCAAATGCACTTTTAGGAGATAAAGTGAGGAGTGACAGCAATGTTTGTGTCACAGCTTCAAAGCTCACTGTGTGCTAAACATGATCAGCAGGAGCTTTTTTGCAAGGCTCTTCTGCTGTTTTAGCCCAGTCTAAACATTGCTGCTATACTCTCTCAGGTGCTGCTAAGCAGAGAGCGGGCACAGAGATGGTGGATTCAGTTGGTCTTTCAGGCAGGAAAGGGAGGAGTGACAGCAATGTGTGTTGCAGAGTTGCAAAGCTCGCTGTGCGCTGAAGATGATCAGTGGGAACTTTCAGGACTGTCTCTTCTGCTGTTTCAGCAGAGTGCAAACGTAAGTGCTATGTTCTGCTACTGCTCACAAAGAGCAAGCACAGGAGATGTAGGATTCAATTGGACTTGAAGGTAGGAAAGTGAGAGGTGACAGCAATGTGTGTTGCAGAGTTGCAAAGCTCGCTGTGCCCTGAGGATGATCAGTGGGAACTTTCTGGACTGTCTCTTCTGCTGTTTCAGCAGAGTGCAAACGTATGGGCTATATTCTGCTACTGCTCACAAGGAGCAAAGCACAGGAGAAGTAGGATTCAATTGGACTTTCAGGTAGGAAAGTGAGAGGTGACAGCAATGTGTGTTTCCGAGGTGCAAAGCTCACTGTGTGCTGAAGATGCCCAGCAGGAGTTTCCCTGCTGGCCCTTCGGCTGTGTGATTAGAGTCCAAGCGCTCGTCCTCCCCTGTCACATCTGCTCTTGAAACGAGAGAGGGCACCAAAAACGTTGAACTCAAATGCACTTTTAGGAGATAAAGTGAGGAGTGACAGCAATGTTTGTGTCACAGCCTCAAAGCTCACTGTGTGCTAAACATGATCAGCAGGAGCTTTTTTGCAAGGCTCTTCTGCTGTTTTAGCTCAGTCTAAACATTATTGCTCTTCTCTCCCTGTTGCTGCTCAGCAGAGAGCAGGCACAGAGATGGTGGAATCTTTTGGTCTTTCAGGCAGGAAAAGGAGGAGTGACAGCAATGTGTGTTGCAGAGTTGCAAAGCTCTCTGTGTTCTGAAGATGATCAGTGGGAACTTTCTAAACTTTCTCTTCTGCTGTTTCAGCAGAGTGCAAACGTATGGGCTATATTCTGCTACTGCTCACAAGGAGGAAAGCACAGGAGAAGTAGGATTCAATTGGACTTTCAGGTAGGAAAGGGAGAGGTGACAGCTATATGTGTTCAGGGTTGCAAAGATCACTGTGTGCTGAAGATGGCCAGCAGGAGTTTCCCCGCACGCCCTTCGGCTGTGGGATTAGAGTCCAAGCGCTCGTCCTCCCCTGTCACATCTGCTCTTGAAACGAGAGAGGGCACCAAAAACGTTGGACTCAAATGCACTTTTAGGATATAAAGTGAGGAGTGAGAGCAATGTTTGTGTCACAGCCTCAAAGCTCACTGTGTGCTAATCATGATCAGCAGGAGCTTTTTTGCAAGGCTCTTCTGCTGTTTTAGCCCAGACTAAACATTCCTGCTATACTCTCTCTGTTGCTGCTCAGCAGAGAGCGGGCACAGAGATGGTGGTTTCAGCTGGTCATTCATGCAGGAAAGGGAGGAGTGACAGCAATGTGTGTTCCACAGTTGCAAAGCTCGCTGTGCGCTGAAGATGATCAGTGGAAAATTTCTGGACTGTGTCTTCTGCTGTTTCAGCAGAGTGCAAACGTAAGTGCTATATTCTGCTACTGCTCACAAGGAGCAAGCACAGGAGATGTAGGATTCAATTGGACTTTCAGGTAGGAAAGTGAGAGGTGACAGCTATATGTGTTTCAGAGTTGCAAAGCTCACTGTGTGCTAAAGATGCCCAGCAGGAGTTTCCCTGCACGCCTATCGGCTGTGCGATTAGAGTCCAAGCGCTCGTCCTCCCCTGTCACAACTCCTCTCGAAACGAGAGAGCGCACCAGAAACGATGGGTTCAAATGCACTCTTAGGAGATAAAGTGAATGACAGCAATGTTTGTGTCTCAGTTTAATGCTCACTGTGCGCTAAACATGAAAAGCAGGAGCTTTTTTGCAAGGCTCTTCTGCTTCTTTAGCCCAGTCTAAACATTCCTGCTATACACTCCCTGTTGCTGCTCAATAGAGTGCGGGCTCAGAGATGGTGGAATCAGTTGGTCTTTCAGGCGGGAAAGGGAGGAGTGACAGCAATGTGTGCTGCAGAGTTGCAAACTCGCTGTGCGCTGAAGATGATCAGTGGGAACTTTCAGGACTGTCTCTTCTGCTGTTTCAGCAGAGTGCAAACGTATGGGCTATATTCTGCTACTGCTCACAAGGAGCAAAGCACAGGAGAAGTAGGATTCAATTGGACTTTCAGGTAGGAAAGGGAGAGGTGACAGCTATATGTGTTTCAGTGTTGCAAAGCTCACTGTGTGCTGAAGATGCCCTGCAGGAGTTTCCATGCTGGCCCTTCGTCTGTGGGATTAGAGTCCAAGCGCTCCTCCTCCCCTGTCACAACTCCTCTCGAAACGAGAGAGAGCCCCAGAAACTTTGGATTCAAATGCACTTTTAGGAGATAAAGTGAGGAGTGACAGCAATGTTTGTGTCACAGTTTCAAAGCTCACTGTGTGCTAAACATGATTAGCAGGAGCTTTTTTGCAAGGCTCTTCTCCTGTTTTAGCCCAGGCTAAACATTCCTGCTCTACTCTCTCTGTTGCTGCTCAGCAGAGAGTGGGCACAGAGATGTTGGAATCAATTGGTCTTTCAGGCAAAAAGGGAGGAGTGACAGCAATGTGTGTTGCAGAGTTGCAAAGCTCGCTGTGCGCTGAAGATGATCAGTGGGAACTTTCTGGACTGTCTCTTCTGCTCTTTTAGCATTGGCTAAAGGTTCCTGCTCTACTCTCTCTGCTTCTGCCCAGCAGAGAAAGGGCACAGAGATTTTGGATTCAATTGGACTTTGAGGTAGGAAAGTGCGGAGCGAGAGCAATATATGTGTCACAGTTGCAAAGCTGACTGCGTGCCCAAGATGCCCTGCCGGAGCTTTCACTCCGGGCTCTTCGGCTGTGGGAGCAGAGGCCAAGAGATCGTGTTCAACTGTCACTGCTGCTGTTCAAACGAGAGAGGGCGGGAGAGACCATGGATTCAAACGGATTATTAGGAGATGAAGTGAGGAGTGACAGCAATGTGTGTTTCAGAGTTGCAAAGCTCACTGTGCGCTGAAGATGATCTGCAAGGACTTTCCCTCCCCTGTCCTTCGGAACTGGGAGCGGATTCCAAGCGCTCGTGCTCACCTTCCTCTGCTGCTCTTGAAACGAGAGTGGAGACCAGAAACGCTGGATTCAAATGCACTTTTAGGAGCTACAATGAGGAGTGACAACAGTGTGTGTGTCAAAGTTGTAAAGCTCAGTGTGTTGAAGAAGCACAAGAGCAGCCTTCAGGCCTGTCTCTTCCACTGCCTTACAGATTGCAGACATTCCTGCTCACTCTGCTGCTCAGCAGAGTGCTGGCAACGGAGTTCTTGGATTGAAATGGTCTTTTAGGAGAAAGAGTGAAGAGTGACAGCAATGTTTGTGTCACAGTTTAAAGCTCACTGTGTGCTAAACATGATCAGGAGGAGCTTTTTTGCAAGGCTCTTCTGCTGTTTTAGCCCAGTCTAAACATTCCTTCTCTCTGTTGCTGCTCAGCAGAGAGGGGGCACAGAGATGTTGGAATCAATTGGTCTTTTAGGCAGGAAAAGGAGGAGTGACAGCAATGTGTGTTGCAGAATTGCAAAGCTCACTGTGTGCTGAAGATGCCCTGCAGGAGTTTCCCTGCTGGCCCTTCGTCGGTGGGATTAGAGTCCAAGCGCTGCTCCTCTCCTGTCACAACTCCTCTCGAAACGAGAGAGCGCACCAGAAACTTTGGATTCAAATGCACTTTTAGGAGATAAAGTGAGGAGTGACAGCAATGTTTGTGTCACAGTTTCAAAGCTCACTGTGTGCTAAACATGATTAGCAGGAGCTTTTTTGCAAGGCTCTTCTGCTGTTTTAGCCCAGGCTAAACATTCCTGCTCTACTCTCTCTGTTGCTGCTCAGCAGAGAGGGGGCACAGCGATGGTGGAATCAATTGGTCTTCCAGGCAAAAAGGGAGGAGTGACAGCAATGTGTGTTGCAGAGTTGCAAAGCTCGCTGTGTGCTGAAGATGCCCTGCAGGAGTTTCCATGCTGGCCCTTCGTCTGTGGGATTAGAGTCCAAGCGCTGCTCCTCCCCTGTCTCAACTCCTCTCGAAACGAGAGAGAGCACCAGAAACTTTGGATTCAAATGCACTTTTAGGAGATAAAGTGAGGAGTGACAGCAATGTTTGTGTCACAGTTTCAAAGCTCACTGTGTGCTAAACATGATTAGCAGGAGCTTTTTTGCAAGGCTCTTCTGCTGTTTTAGCCCAGGCTAAACATTCCTGCTCTACTCTCTCTGTTGCTGCTCAGCAGAGAGGGGGCACAGCGATGGTGGAATCAATTGGTCTTTCAGGCAAAAAGGGAGGAGTGACAGCAATGTGTGTTGCAGAGTTGCAAAGCTCGCTGTGCGCTGAAGATGATCAGTGGGAACTTTCTGGACTGTCTCTTCTGCTCTTTTAGCATTGGCTAAAGGTTCCTGCTCTACTCTCTCTGCTTCTGCCCATCAGAGAAAGGGCACAGAGATTTTGGATTCAATTGGACTTTGAGGTAGGAAAGTGCGGAGCGAGAGCAATATATGTGTCACAGTTGCAAAGCTGACTGCGTGCTGAAGATGCCCTGCCGGAGCTTTCACTCCGGGCTCTTCGGCTGTGGGAGCAGAGGCCAAGAGATCGTGTTCACCTGTCACTGCTGCTGTTCAAACGAGAGAGGGCGGGAGAGACCATGGATTCAAACGGATTATTAGGAGATGAAGTGAGGATTGACAGCAATGTGTGTTACAGAATTGCAAAGCTCACTGTGCGCTGAAGATGCCCTGCAGGAGTTTCCCTGCTGGCCCTTCGTCTGTGGGATTAGAGTCCAAGCGCTCCTCCTCCCCTGTCACAACTCCTCTCGAAACGAGAGAGCGCACCAGAAACTTTGGATTCATATGCACTTTTAGGAGATAAAGTGAGGAGTGACAGCAATGTTTGTGTCACAGTTTAAAGCTCACTGTGTGCAAAACATGATCAAGCAGGAGATTTTTTGCAAGGCTCTTCTGCTGTTTTAGCCCAGGCTAAACATTCCTGCTCTACTCTCTCTGTTGCTGCTCAGCAGAGAGTGGGCACAGAGATGTTGGAATCAATTGGTCTTTCAGGCAGGAAAAGAAGTGACAGCAATGTGTGTTGCAGAGTTGCAAAGCTCACTGTGTGCTGAAGATGATCAGTGGGAACTTTCTGGACTGTCTCTTCTGCTGTTTCAGCAGAGTCCAAACGTAAGTGCTATATTCTGCTACTGCTCACAAAGAGCAAGCACAGGAGATGTATTATTCAATTGGACTTTCAGGTAGGAAAGTGAGAGGTGACAGCAATATGTGTTTCAGAGTTGTGAATCTCAATGTGTGCTGAAGATGCCCAGCAGTAGTTTCCATGCTGGCCCTTCGGCTGTGAAATTAGAATCCAAGCGCTCGTCCTCCCCTGTCACAACTGCTCTCGAAGCAAGAGAGCGCACCAGAAACGTTGGCTTGAAATGCACTTTTAGGAGATAAAGTGAGGAGTGACAGCAATGTGTGTTTCAGAGTTGCAAAGCTCACTGTGCGCTGAAGATGATCTGCAAGGACTTTCCCTCCCCTGTCCTTCGGAACTGGGAGCGGATTCCAAGCGCTCGTGCTCACCTGCCTCTGCTGCACTGGAAACGAGAGTGGAGACCAGAAACCCTGGATTCAAATGCACTTTTAGGAGCTACAATGAGGAGTGACAACAGTGTGTGTGTCAAAGTTGTAAAGCTCAGTGTGTTGAAGAAGCACAAGAGCAGCCTTCAGGCCTGTCTCTTCCACTGCCTTACAGATTGCAGACATCCCTGCTCACTCTGCTGCTCAGCAGAGTGCTGGCAACGGAGTTCTTGGATTTTTTTTTCTGCAAGGCTCTTCTGCTGTTTTAGTCCAGTCTAAACATTCCTGCTAAACTCTCTCTGTTGCTGCTCAGCAGAGAGCGGGCACTGAGATGGTGGATTCAGCTGGTCTTTCAGGCAAAAAGGGAGGAGTGACAGCAATGTGTGTTGCAGAGTTGCTAAGTTCACTGTGTGCTGAAGATGCCCAGCAGCAATTTCCTTGCTGGCTCTTCGGCTGTGGGATTAGAGTCCAGGCGCTCGTCCTCCCCTGTCACAACTCCTCTCGAAACGAGAGAGCGCACCAAAAACGATGCTTTCAAATGCACTTTAAGGAGATAAAGTGAGGAGGGACAGCAATGGTTGTGTCACAGATTCAAAGCTCACTGTGTGCTAATCATGATCAGCAGGGGCTTTTTTGCATGGCGCTTCTGCTGTCCAAACGTAAGTGCTATATTCTGCTACTGCTCACAAAGAGCAAGCACAGGAGATGTAGGATTCAATTAGACTTTCAGGTAGGAAAGTGAGAGGTGACAGCAATGTGTGTTTCAGAGTTGCAAAGCTCACAGTGTGCTGAAGATGCCCAGCAGGATTTTCCCTGCTGGCCTTTCAGCTGTGGGATTAGAGTCCAAGCGCTCGTCCTCCCCTGTCACAATTCCTCTCGAAATGAGAGAGCGCACCAGAAACGATGGTTTCAAATGCACTTTTAGGAGATAAAGTGAGGAGTGACAGCAATGTTTGTGTCACAGTTTAAAGCTCACTGTGAGCTAAACATGAACAGCAGGAGCTTTTCTGCAAGGCTCTTCTGCTGTTTTAGCCCAGTCTAAACATTCCTGCTATAGTCTCCCTGTTGCTGCTCAGCAGAGAGCGGGCACAGAGATAGTAGAATCAGTTCGTCTTTCAGGCAGGAAAGTTAGGACTGACAGCAATGTGTGTTGCAGAGTTGTAAAGCTCGCTGTGCACTGAAGATGATCAGTGGGATCTTTCTGGACTGTCTGTTCTGCTTTTTCAGCAGAGTGCAAAATTATGGGCTAAAACAGCAGAAGAGCCATGCAAAAAAGCTCCTGCTGATCATGTTTAGCTCACAGTGAGCTTTAAACTGTGACACAAACATTGCTGTCACTCCTCACTTTATCTCCTAAAAGTGCATTTGAAACCATCGTTTCTGAACGATCTGAAAACTCTCTGCTGAGCAGCAACGGGGAGAGTATAGCAGGAATGTTTAGTCTGGGCTAAAACAGCAGAAGAGCCATGCAAAAAAGCTCCTGCTGATCATGTTTAGCTCACAGTGAGCTTTAAACTGTGACACAAACATTGCTGTCACTCCTCACTTTATCTCCTAAAAGTGCATTTGAAACCATCGTTTCTGAACGATCTGAAAACTCTCTGCTGAGCAGCAACGGGGAGAGTATAGCAGGAATGTTTAGTCTGGGCTAAAACAGCAGAAGAGCCATGCAAAAAAGCTCCTGCTGATCATGATTAGCACACAGTGAGCTTTGAATCTGTGACACAACCATTGCTGTCCCTCCTCACTTTATCTCCTTAAAGTGCATTTGAAAGCATCGTTTTTGGTGCGCTCTCTCGTTTCGAGAGGAGTTGTGACAGGGGAGGACGAGCGCCTGGACTCTAATCCCACAGCCGAAGAGCCAGCAAGGAAATTGCTGCTGGGCATCTTCAGCACACAGTGAACTTAGCAACTCTGCAACACACATTGCTGTCACTCCTCCCTTTTTGCCTGAAAGACCAGCTGAATCCACCATCTCAGTGCCCGCTCTCTGCTGAGCAGCAACAGAGAGAGTTTAGCAGGAATGTTTAGACTGGACTAAAACAGCAGAAGAGCCTTGCAGAAAAGCTCCTGCTGATCATGATTAGCAAACAGTGAGCTTTAAACTGTGACACAAACATTGCTGTCACTCCTCACTTTATCTCCTAAAAGTGCATTTGAATCCATCGTTTCTGGTGCGCTCTCTCGTTTCGAGAGGAGTTGTGACAGGGGAGGACGAGCGCTTGGACTCTAATCCCACAGCCGAAGGGCCAGCAGGGAAACTCCTGCTGGTCATCTTCAGCACACAGTGAGCTTTGCAAATCTGAAACACACATTGCTGTCACCTCTCACTTTCCTACCTGAAAGTCCAATTGAATCCTACTTCTCCTGTGCTTTGCTCCTTGTGAGCAGTAGCAGAATATAGCACTTACGTTTGCACTCTGCTGAAACAGCAGAAGAGACAGTCCTGAAAGTTCCCACTGATCATCTTCAGCGCACAGCGAGCTTTGCAACTCTGCAGCACACATCACTGACACTCCTCCCTTTCCTGCCTGAAAGACAAACTGATTCCACCATCTCTGTGCCCGCTCTCTGCTGAGAAGCAACAGAGAGAGTATAGCAGGAATGTTTAGACGGGGCTAAAACAGCACAAGAGCCTTGCAGAAAAGCTCCTGCTGATCATGTTTAGCTCACAGTGAGCTTTAAACTGTGACACAAACATTGCTGTCACACCTCACTTTATCTCCTCAAAGTGCATTTGAAACCATCGTTTCTGGTGCGCTCTCTCATTTCGAGAGGAATTGTGACAGGGGAGGACGAGCTCTTGGACTCTAATCCCACAGCTGAAAGGCCAGCAGGGAAAATCCTGCTGGGCATCTTCAGCACACAGTGAGCTTTGCAACTCTGAAACACACATTGCTGTCACCTCTTACTTTCCGACCTGAAAGTCCAATTGAATCCTACATCTCCTGTGCTTGCTCTTTGTGAGCAGTAGCAGAATATAGCACTTACTTTTGCACTCTGCTGAAACAGCAGAAGAGACAGTCCTGAAAGTTCCCACTGATCATCTTCAGCGCACAGTGAGGTTTGCAACTCTGCAGCACACATTGCTGTCACCTCTCACTTTCCTACCTGAAAGTCCAATTGAATCCTACTTCTCCTGTGCTTTGCTCCTTATGAGCAGTAGCAGAATATAGCCCATACTTTTGCACTCTGCTGAAACAGCAGAAGAGACAGTCCTGAAAGTTCCCACTGATCATCTTCAGCGCACAGCGAGCTTTGCAACTCTGCAACACACATTGCTGCCACTCCTCCCTTTCCTGCCTGAAAGACGAACTGATTCCACCATCTCTGTGCCCGCTCTCTGCTGAGCAGCAACAGAGAGAGTATAGCAGGAATGTTTAGACTGGGCTAAAACAGCAGAAGAGCCTTGCAAAAAAGCTCAAGCTTTTCATGTTTAGCGCAGATGAGCTTTAAACTGTGACACAAACATTGCTGTCACTCCTCACTTTATCTCCTAAAAGTGCATTTGAAACCATCGTTTCTGGTGCGCTCTCTCGTTTCGAGAGGAGTTGTGACAGGGGAGGACGAGCGCATGGACTCTAATCCCACAGCTGGCGGGCCAGCAGGGAAAATCCTGCTGGGCATCTTCAGCACACAGCGAGCTTTGCAACTCTGAAACACACATTGCTGTCACCTCTCACTTTCCTACCTGAAAGTCCAATTGAATCCTACTTCTTCTGTGCTTTGCTCCTTGTGAGCAGTAGCAGAATATAGCACTTACGGTTGCACTTTGCTGAAACAGCAGAAGAGACAGTCCTGAAAGTTCCCACAGATCATCTTCAGCGCACAGCGAGCTTTGCAACTCTGCAACACACATTGCTTTCACTCCTACCTTTCCTGCCTGAAAGACGAACTGATTCCACCATCTCTGTGCCCACTCTCTGCTGAGCAGCAACAGAGAGAGTGGAGCAGGAATGTTTAGACTGGTCTAAAATAGCAGAAGAGCCTTGCAAAAAAGCTCCTGCTGATCATGTTTAGCACACAGTGAGCTTTGAAGCTGTGACACAAACATTGCTGTCACTTCTCACTTTATCTCCTAAAAGTGCATTTGAGTCCAAAGTTTTTGGTGCCCTCTCTCGTTTCAATAGCAGATGTGACGGGGGAGGACGAGCGCTTGGACTCTAATCCCACAGCCGAAGGGGCAGCAGGGAAACTCCTGCTGGGCATCTTCAGCACACAGTGAGCTTTGCAATTCTGCAACACACATTGCTGTCACTCCTCCTTTTCCTTCCTGAAAGACCAATTGATTCCAACATCTCTGTGCCCCCTCTCTGCTGAGCAGCAACAGAGAGAAGGAATGTTTAGACTGGGCTAAAACAGCAGAAGAGCCTTGCAAAAAAGCTCCTCCTGATCATGTTTAGCACACAGTGAGCTTTAAACTGTGACACAAACATTGCTGTCACTCTTCACTCTTTCTCCTAAAAGACCATTTCAATCCAAGAACTCCGTTGCCAGCACTCTGCTGAGCAGCAGAGTGAGCAGGAATGTCTGCAATCTGTAAGGCAGTGGAAGAGACAGGCCTGAAGGCTGCTCTTGTGCTTCTTCAACACACTGAGCTTTACAACTGTGACACACACACTGTTGTCACTCCTCATTGTAGCTCCTAAAAGTGCATTTGAATCCAGCGTTTCTGGTCTCCACTCTCGTTTCAAGAGCAGCAGAGGAAGGTGAGCACGAGCGCTTGGAATCCGCTCCCAGTTCCGAAGGGCAGGGAGGGAAAGTCCTTGCAGATCATCTTCAGCGCACAGTGAGCTTTGCAACTCTGAAACACACATTGCTGTCACTCCTCACTTCATCTCCTAATAATCCGTTTGAATCCATGGTCTCTCCCGCCCTCTCTCGTTTGAACAGCAGCAGTGACAGGTGAACACGATCTCTTGGCCTCTGCTCCCACAGCCGAAGAGCCCGGAGTGAAAGCTCCGGCAGGGCATCTTCAGCACGCAGTCAGCTTTGCAACTGTGACACATATATTGCTCTCGCTCCGCACTTTCCTACCTCAAAGTCTAATTGAATCCAAAATCTCTGCGCCCTTTCTCTGCTGGGCAGAAGCAGAGAGAGTAGAGCAGGAACCTTTAGCCAATGCTAAAAGAGCAGAAGAGACAGTCCAGAAAGTTCCCACTGATCATCTTCAGCGCACAGCGAGCTTTACAACTCTGCAACACACATTGCTGTCACTCCTCCCTTTTTGCCTGAAAGACCAATTGATTCCAACATCTCTGTGCCCACTCTCTGCTGAGCAGCAACAGAGAGAGTAGAGCAGGAATGTTTAGCCTGGGCTAAAACAGCAGAAAAGCCTTGCAAAAAAGCTCCTGCTAATCATGTTTAGCACACTGTGAGCTTTGAAACTGTGACACAAACATTGCTGTCACTCCTCACTTTATCTCCTAAAAGTGCATTTGAATCCAAAGTTTCTGGTGCTCTCTCTCGTTTCGAGAGGAGTTGTGACTGGGGAGGAGGAGCGCTTGGACTCTAATCCCGCAGACCAAGGGCCAGCAGGGAAACACCTGCAGGGCAACTTCAGCACACAGTGAGCTTTGCAACTCTGCAAAACACATTGCTGTAACTCCTCCTTTTCCTGCCTGGAAGACCAATTGATTCCAACATCTCTGTGCCCACTCTCTGCTGAGCAGCAACAGAGAGAGTAGAGCAGGAATGTTTAGCCTGGGCTAAAACAGCAGAAGAGCATTGCAAAAAAAGCTCCTCCTGATCATGTTTAGCACACAGTGAGCTTTAAACTGTGACACAAACATTGCTGTCACTCCTCACTTTATCTCCTAAAAGTGCATTTGAATCCAACGTTTCTGGTGCGCTCTCTCGTTTCGAGAGGAGTTGTGACAGGTGTGGACGAGCGCTTGGACTCTAATCCCACAGCCGAAGGGCCAGCATGGAAAATCCTGCTGGGCATCTTCAGCACACAGTGAGCTTTGCAACTCTGCAACACACATTGCTGTCACCTCTCACTTTCCTACCTGAAAGTCCAATTGAATCCTACATCTCCTGTGCTTGCTCTTTATGAGCAGTAGCAGAATATAGCACTTACGTTTGGACTCTGATGAAACAGCAGAAGAGACAGTCCAGAAAGTACCCGCTGATCATCTTCAGTGCACAGCGAGCTTTGCAACTCAGCAACACGCATTGCTGTCACTCCTCCCTTTCCTGCCTGAAAGAAAGACCAACTGAATCCACCATCTCTGTGCCCGCTCTCTACTGAGCAGCAACAGAGAGAGTAGAGCAGGAATGTTTAGCCTGGGCTAAAACAGCAGAAGAGCATTGCAAAAAAAGCTCCTGCTAATCATGTTTAGCACACAGTGATCTTTAAACTGTGACACAAACATTGCTGTCACTTCTCACTTTATCTCCTAAAAGTGCATTTGAAGCCAACGTTTCTGGTGCGCTCTCTCGTTTCGAGAGGAGTTGTGACAGGGGAGGAGCAGCGCTTGGGCTCTAATCCCACAGACGAAGGGCCAGCAGGGAAACTCCTGCAGGGCATCTTCAGCACACAGTGAGCTTTGCAATTCTGCAACACACATTGCTGTCACTCCTCCTTTTCCTGCCTGAAAGACCAATTGATTCCAACATCTCTGTGCCCCCTCTCTGCTGAGCAGCAACAGAGAGAAGGAATGTTTAGACTCGGCTAAAACAGCAGAAGAGCCTTGCAAAAAAGCTCCTCCTGATCATGTTTAGCACACAGTGAGCTTTAAACTGTGACACAAACATTGCTGTCACTCTTCACTCTTTCTCCTAAAAGACCATTTCAATCCAAGAACTCCGTTGCCAGGACTCTGCTGAGCAGCAGAGTGAGCAGGAATGTCTGCAATCTGTAAGGCAGTGGAAGAGACAGGCCTGAAGGCTGCTCTTGTGCTTCTTCAACACACTGAGCTTTACAACTGTGACACACACACTGTTGTCACTCCTCATTGTAGCTCCTAAAAGTGCATTTGAATCCAGCGTTTCTGGTCTCCACTCTCGTTTCAAGAGCAGCAGAGGAAGGTGAGCACGAGCGCTTGGAATCCGCTCCCAGTTCCGAAGGGCAGGGAGGGAAAGTCCTTGCAGATCATCTTCAGCGCACAGTGAGCTTTGCAACTCTGAAACACACATTGCTGTCACTCCTCACTTCATCTCCTAATAATCCGTTTGAATCCATGGTCTCTCCCGCCCTCTCTCGTTTGAACAGCAGCAGTGACAGGTGAACACGATCTCTTGGCCTCTGCTCCCACAGCCGAAGAGCCTGGAGTGAAAGCTCCGGCAGGGCATCTTCAGCACGCAGTCAGCTTTGCAACTGTGACACATATATTGCTCTCGCTCCGCACTTTCCTACCTCAAAGTCTAATTGAATCCAAAATCTCTGCGCCCTTTCTCTGCTGGGCAGAAGCAGAGAGAGTAGAGCAGGAACCTTTAGCCAATGCTAAAAGAGCAGAAGAGACAGTCCAGAAAGTTCCCACTGATCATCTTCAGCGCACAGCGAGCTTTGCAACTCTGCAACACACATTGCTGTCACTCCTCCCTTTTTGCCTGAAAGACCAATTGATTCCAACATCTCTGTGCCCACTCTCTGCTGAGCAGCAACAGAGAGAGTAGAGCAGGAATTTTTAGCCTGGGCTAAAACAGCAGAAGAGCCTTGCAAAAAAGCTCCTGCTAATCATGTTTAGCACACAGTGAGCTTTGAAACTGTGACACAAACATTGCTGTCACTCCTCACTTTATCTCCTAAAAGTGCATTTGAATCCAAAGTTTCTGGTGCTCTCTCTCGTTTCGAGAGGAGTTGTGACTGGGGAGGAGGAGCGCTTGGACTCTAATCCTGCAGACCAAGGGCCAGCAGGGAAACACCTGCAGGGCAACTTCAGCACACAGTGAGCTTTGCAACTCTGCAAAACACATTGCTGTAACTCCTCCTTTTCCTGCCTGGAAGACCAATTGATTCCAACATCTCTGTGCCCACTCTCTGCTGAGCAGCAACAGAGAGAGTAGAGCAGGAATGTTTAGCCTGGGCTAAAACAGCAGAAGAGCATTGCAAAAAAAGCTCCTCCTGATCATGTTTAGCACACAGTGAGCTTTAAACTGTGACACAAACATTGCTGTCACCTCTCACTTTCCTACCTGAAAGTCCAATTGAATCCTACATCTCCTGTGCTTTGCTCCTTGTGAGCAGTAGCTGAATATAGCACTTACGTTTCACATTGCGGGTAGTGTGTGACATGGCGTGGGAACTGCTTCAAAGAATCAAAGGAGCCAAGGAGGATTTGCGGATAGAGATAATAAAGGAATACACTGAGGCAGATAAATTAACACACCCAAAACAAGAAAAACAAGAAACCTGTAGGAGGAAATTTAATAAAAAGGAGATTTTATGTTGACAAACTTCCTTAAAGCAAAATTAAACCAGCAATAAACTTGACCCCTTAAGAGTGGAAGTTCTTCTGTTGTTTTGGTTTTTTTATAAAATAAGAAGTTGCTAATATTTCATCTGCTGTACAAAAGCTGTGAAATAAAGAGGACTTTTCAGAATGTGCTAGCCCATCCTGATTTTGCTGGAGACGTATTTAAGGTGTCAGAGATCAGTGGCACAGGTTTTATAGAAGAGTGACTTTGTAGATCTTCAGCAAAAGCATGCAGCCCTGATTACCAGACTTTGAAATATAACAGAGGGATTTTTGTACAGATACCTTTAAGTGGATTTTTTCCTAAGTATTTACTGAATTTGCAAGCTTTGATCTTATCTCAGAATTCCATCCCCTGCACTAGGGATTGTTGGCACAGGGTATGATGGTGATTAAAAGATCTCTCTGCATCACGTGGGGCAAAGTAAATAAGAAATGACAGTGCCTCTTGCCCGAGACTCGTTCCTAACTTGGCTAACTTGTCCTTCAGACACTGTACTGGGGCCACAGTTAAATTTCCCTGATGTTGTCATGAAGAGATCTGCCAGCATCTTGTCCCTGAAAGTCTGCTCAGTCAAGATTTACTGGATCAAAATTTTGCCTGTTGCATTATTTGATTTAAATATATGGTTTGGAGAGATGTCCTGGATCTGGGTTAGCCGGAAGAACATTCAGCATAATCCATTTACCCACCGTGAGCACCAGGAGCCATGGCAGTGGCGTTGGCCATCAAAGAGCCAAGTGGCAGCCAGTTCGGATGTAGCTGACGAAGCAGGGAGCAGGGGAAGGTTATCAGGGTGACGGACAGTGCCTCAGAGAGTGGAAACAGGCAGGATGACAAGTTATTTGAGAAAAAGTAGTCTTTCTTTGTATTTAGAGCTCTTTACAACACTTCCTTTTGGAAATGATTCCCTGCCTGCCCTTTTCAGCCAGGGCTTTAAGCACTGAAATGACAAATCTCGAGGAACCTGTCCAGCTCTCCCAGAAAATCCGTGAGTTGCAATCACTTGTCACTGTGTTCTTCAGAGTTAGACCTCATTGCCAGCAGTGGCAGAGACATGCACAGGTTACAGAAGAAGCCTTGGTGGGTCAGGATGCATTTGTCCATTGCTGCCACTGAGCAGAGCATTAGAACTTCTTTATAGGTACTCTATGCATTGTACCAGGGTCTTTGCACAATTTAAAGCAAAGTTTGAACAGATTATCATCCACGGCCCCTCCAGACCTTTGAAAACGATTTTGTGCCTGGAACGGCATCAAGTTTTGAATCTTGTCGCCTCTAGAGCAGTCAACAGTATTACCACAAAAATAAGTAATCAAAATAAAAGAACAGAGATTTGTGCACACTAAATGCCATAAACAAATTTCCAGGATGTGGCAAACACATTTCAAATTAAATACAATAAACAAATTTCTAGGCTGTGGCAATCTACATGTGCAAAACCTAGAAGCATAACTACACATTGGGAACATGAGTGTTTTCTCCTCTTTGGACTAGATTTCTGGATCGCTTGGTCAATGTTTCCAAGAGACAGGTTTCTGTAAGGTCTTATCTGCTCTAACTTGCCCAGGAAAAGCACGGGCTCCACGACAAGACGTAAGCAGCATATTATGACCTTGCAAAGGAACTATGACCAGGATTGTTCAGTGCTTCAAATGGAATCAGCCAGTCCCAGGAAAAGTGGGTCTCTGGGACATTACAGTGATGTGCTCCATCCTTTGGATTAGTACGAAGCTCCAGCCTTCATCTATGCAGTGCTGAGTTACTGGAGATGCCAGCCTATTGCTCTGCTTGTGTGCCTTTACAATCTTGATATCAATATAATAGCACCGGTGTAAAACTGTAGGGAAGCAGCATGGGGTAAGTTTGTGATATAAAGCTACAACTCCCGGTCACTGTCTTTCCAAGGGAATTGATTCTGAGAAAACTCCAGGAACAAACTGGCAATACCGTCCAAGTTGATTTTCCCTTCCTCTGTCAGGATTTTCCCATTAAAAGCAAATAAATTTTGTCTTTCTTTGGCAAGTGGTAAGCAAAAGAAAGCGTAACTTATATCAAATACGGCAAACCATTTCTGATTCTTATGCAATTTGGTCAAAAATCTCACTAATTAGCTGGTACTGTGTGAACATTTTCTGAAATTTTGTGGATTACTCTGAGACCTTGAATCTGTCTGCAACTTTTCCGATCATTATTCTCTACTGTCCAGATAGGAGTGTTACATTCCAATTCACATTCAATAAATAATCTATATTTTAAAATTTATCAAAGATTTTTTGTTTCCTTTTGATCTTCTAATTTTGAGGGATATTGTTTTATTCTAATTGGGCAGGCACCCCCTTTACTTTAACAGATAAAGCAGTTTTCGCCTTACCTGGAACTTCAGGTGCCCATAGTCCCAGATATAACTGATTAAAGATTTCTTCTGTTTCAGGGAGGTCATCCTGTTAGCTTTAATGCTGAATTAAAGATAAACTCAAAACTGCAATTATTTGATTGTTTTTAACTCTAAATTCCATTTTGCCTTCTTTAAATTTTGCTTCTCGACCTAATAAAGATTTTCGAGAGTATGGCGTGCCTAAAAATTTGCGCACTCGTATTTGTTTTCCCAATTTGTACTTTAAAGGTTTCAGAAAGAATGCCTCCCTTTTCTTTTCTTTTTTTTTCTCTCTTTTTCTTGGTGGCCAGTAGCTCCCACGTGTGTAATTCATTCTTTTCTTTCCGGTTTAATAGCAAATAAGTTGCTCCTGTATCCATTAAATTCAACTTTATTTCCTCTAGTCCTTTATCTTAATTTAATCAGTGGATCTCCTAGTGTAGATTCCCCAGGTCCCGTTCAGTCTAGTTCCAATTCAGTCACTGGAGCTCCCCATGTCCCTTCCTCCAGGGCAGCCTCACTTCCAAAGTTCAAACTCTCCATACCAAGAATACCAATCCAGTTCCTCAGAAGAGCACTCTCTTCCACCTCCGTCCGCCATTCCTCCTCCACCAGTTTCAATGCAAGTGCCACATCTTGCATCTGGGGAAGAACAACCCCATGTACCAGTACAGGTTGGGGGGTGACCTGCTGGAAAGTAGTGAAGGGGAAAGGGACCTGGGGGTCCTGGTGGATAGGAGGATGACCATGAGCCAGCAATGTGCTCTTGTGGCCAAGAAGGCAAATGGCATCTTAGGGTGCATTAGAAAGGGAGTGGTTAGTAGGTCAAGAGAGGTTCTCCTCCCCCTCTACTCAGCCTTGGTGAGGCCGCATCTGGAATATTGCGTCCAGTTCTGGGCCCCTCTGTTCAAGAAGGACAGGGAATTGCTTGAAGGAGTCCAGCGCAGAGCCACAAAGATGATTAAGGGAGTGGAACATCTCCCTTATGAGGAGAGGCTGAGGGAGCTGGGTCTCTTTAGCTTGCAAAAGAGGAGACTGAGGGGTGACCTCATCAATGTTTACAAATATGTAAAGGGTAGGTGTCAGGATGATGGAGCTAGGCTTTTTTCAGTGATATCCAGTGATAGGACAAGGGGCAATGAGTGTAAACTGGAACATAGGAAGTTCCACGTTAACATCAGGAAGAACTTCTTTACTGTAAGAGTGACAGAGCACTGGAACAGGTTGCCCAGGGGGGTTGTGGAGTCTCCTACACTGGAGATATTCAAGGCCCGCCTGGACAAGTTCCTGTGTGATGTACTGTAGGTTACCCTGCTCTTGCAGGGGGGTTGGACTAGATGATCTTTTTAGGTCCCTTCCAACCCTTGGGATTCTGTGATTCTGTGATTCTGTGATCCGTGGCTATAGCACGGCTGAGCTTTTTTTCTACCTGTTCCCAATTCCTATACTCACTTCATGCTTCCTCCTTCACTCCGGTTCACATTTATTCAGCAAAACCTCAGTCATAGAATCATAGAATAGTTATGGTTGGGAAGGACCTCAAGATCATCTAGTTCCAACCCCCCCGGCATGGGCAGGGTCACCTCACACTAAACCATCCCACACAAGGCCTCATCCAACCTGGCCTTGAACACTGCCAGGGATGGAGCAATTTTTTTTTTTTTTTTTTTTTTTTTTGCACACTACTGGAATCTATACTGTGGGTTTTAAATACTAAGAGGTGGGAAGAAAAATGTAGTGGCTCAGTTCTTCCCCAAATAAGTGATGGCAAATGACTGTACAATGAGCTCCTGAGCTTGTATGTGCAGAGAGGAATTTAGCCTTGCAGAAAAGCTCCTGCTGATCATGTTTAGCTCACAGTGAGCTTTAAACTGCGACACAAACATTGCTGTCACTCCTCACTTTATCTCCTAAAAGTGCATTTGAAACCATCGTTTCTGGTGCGCTCATTCATTTCGAGAGGAATTGTGACAGGGGAGGACGAGCTCTTGGACTCTAATCCCACAGCTGAAAGGCCAGCAGGGAAAATCCTGCTGGGCATCTTCAGCACACAGTGAGCTTTGCAACTCTGAAACACACATTGCTGTCACCTCTCACTTTCCTACCTGAAAGTCCAATTGAATCCTACATCTCCTGTGCTTGCTTTGTGAGCAGTAGCAGAATATAGCACTTACGTTTGGACTCTGCTGAAACAGAGGAAGAGACAGTCCAGAAAGATCCCACTGATCATCTTCAGTGCACAGCGAGCTTTACAACTCTGCAACACACATTGCGGTCAGTCCTAACTTTCCTGCCTGAAAGACGAACTGATTCCACCATCTCTGTGCCCGCTCTCTGCTGAGCAGCAACAGGGAGACTATAGCAGGAATGTTTAGACTGGGCTAAAACAGCAGAAGAGCCTTGCAAAAAAGCTCCTGCTGATCATGTTTAGCACACAGTGAGCTTTGAGGCTGTGACACAAACACTGCTGTCACTCCTCACTTTATCTCCTAAAAGTGCATTTGAGTCCAACGTTTTTGGTGCCCTCTCTCGTTTCAAGAGCAGATGTGACAGGGGAGGACGAGCGCTTGGACTCTAATCCCACAGCCGAAGGGCCAGCAGGGAAACTCCTGCTGGGCGTCCTCAGCACACAGTGAGCTTTGCAACTCTGCAACACACATTGCTGTCACTCCTCCCTTTTTGCCTGAAAGACCAGCTGAATCCACCATCTCTGTGCCTGCCCTCTGCTGAGCAGCAACAGAGAGAGTTTAGCAGGAATGTTTAGACTGGGCTAAAACAGTAGAAGAGCCTTGCAAAAAAGCTCCTGCTGATCATGATTAGCAAACAGTGAGCTTTAAACTGTGACACAAACATTGCTGTCACTCCTCACTTTATCTCCTAAAAGTGCATTTGAGTCCAACGTTTTTGGTGCCCTCTCTCGTTTCAAGAGCAGATGTGACAGGGGAGGACGAGCGCTTGGACTCTAATCCCACAGCCGAAGGGCCAGCAGGGAAACTCCTGATGGGCATCTTCAGCACACAGTGAGCTTTGCAAATCTGAAACACACATTGCTGTCACCTCTCACATTCCTACCTGAAAGTCCAATTGTATGATTAGAGTCCAAGCGCTCGTCCTCCCCTGTCACAATTCCTCTCGAAATGAGAGAGCGCACCAGAAACGATGGTTTCAAATGCACTTTTTGGAGATAAAGTGAGGAGTGACAGCAATGTTTGTGTCACAGCTTCAAAACTCACTGTGTGCTAAACATGATCAACAGGAGCTTTTTTGCAAGGCTCTTCTGCTGTTTTAGCCCAGTCTAAACATTCCTGCTATAATCTCTCTGTTGCTGCTCAGCAGAGAGCGGGCACAGAGATGGTGGAATCAGTTCGTCTTTCAGGCAGGAAAGGGAGGAGTGACAGCAATGTGTGTTGCAGCGTTGCAAAGTTCGCTGTGCGCTGATGATCAGTGGGAACTTTCTGGACTGTCTCTTCTGCTGTTTCAGCAGATTCCAAACGTAAGTGCTATATTCTGCTACTGCTCACAAGAAGCCAGCACAGGAGATGTAGGATTCAATTGGACATTCAGGTAAAAAAGTGAGAGGTGACAGCTATATGTGTTTCAGAGTTGCAAAGCTCACTGTGTGCTGAAGATGCCCAGCAGGAGTTTCCCTGCTGGCCCTTCAGCTGTGGGATTAGAGTCCAAGCGCTTGTCCTCCCCTGTCACAACTCCTCTCGAAATGAGAGAGCGCACCAGAAACGATGGTTTCAAATGCACTTTTAGGACATAAAGTGAGTGACAGCAATGTTTGTGTCGCAGTTTAAAGCTCACTGTGCGCTAAACACGAAAAGCAGGAGCTTTTTTGCAAGGCTCTTCTGCTGTTTTAGCCCAGTCTAAACATTCCTGCTATACTCTCCCTGTTCCTGCTCAATAGAGTGCGGGCACAGAGATGGTGGAATCAATTGGTCTTTCAGGCAGGAATGGGAGGAGTGACAGCAATGTGTGTTGCAGAGTTGCAAAGCTCGCTGTGCGCTGAAGATGATCAGTGGGAACTTCCTGGACTGTCTCTTCTGCTGTTTCAGCAGAGTGCAAACGTATGGGCTATATTCTGCTACAGCTCACAAGGAGCAAAGCACAGGAGAAGTAGGACTCAATTGGACTTTCAGGTAGGAAAGCGAGAGGTGACAGCAATGTGTGTTTCAGAGTTGCAAAGCTCACTGTGTGCTGAAGATGCCCAGCAGGAGTTTCCCTGCTGGCCCTTAGGCTGTGGGATTAGAGTCCAAGCGGTCGTCCTCCCCTGTCACATCTGCTCTTGAAACGAGAGAGGGCACCAAAAACGTTGGATTCAATGCACTTTTAGGAGATAAAGTGAGGAGTGACAGCAATGTTTGTGTCACAGTTTAAAGCTCACTGTGCGCTAAACATGATCAGCAGGAGCTTTTTTGCAAGGCTCTTCTGTTTTAGCCCAGTCTAAACATTCCTGCTATAGTCTCCCTGTTGCTGCTCAGCAGAGAGCGGGCACAGAGATGGTGGAATCTGTTCGTCTTTCAGGCAGGAAATGGAGGACTGACAGCAATGTGTGTTGCACAGTTGTAAATCTCGCTGTGCGCTGAAGATGATCAGTGGGATCTGTCTGGACTGTCTCTTCTGCTTTTTCAGCTGAGTGCAAACTTATGGGCTATATTCTGCTACTGCTCACAAGGAGTAAAGCACAGGAAAAGAGGGATTCAATTGGACTTTCAGGTTGGAAAGTGAGAGGTGACAGCAATGTGTGTTTCAGAGTTGCAAAGCTCAATGAGTGCTGAGGATGCCCAGTAGGAATTTCCCTGCTGGCCCTTCGGCTGTGGGATTAGAGTCCAAGCGCTTCTCCTCCCCTGTCACATCTGCTCTTGAAACGAGAGAGGGCACCAAAAACTTTGGAATCAAATGCACTTTTAGGAGATAAACTGAGGAGTGACAGCAGCGTTTGTGTCACAGCTTCAGAGCTCATGGTGTGCTAAACATGATCAGCAGGAGCTTTTTTGCAAGGCTCTTCTGCTGTTTTAGCCCAGTCTAAACATTCCTGCTCTACTCTCTCTGTTGCTGCTCAGCAGAGAGCGGGCACAGAGATGGTGGAATCAGTTCGTCTTTCAGGCAGGAAAGGGAGGACTGACAGCAATGTGTGCTGCAGAGTTGCAAAGCTCGCTGTGCGCTGAAGATGATCAGTAAGATCTTTCTGGACTGTCTCTTCTGCTGTTTCAGCAGAGTCCAAACGTAAGTGCTATATTCTGCTGCTGCTTACAAGGAGCAAAAACACACATTGCTGTAACTCCTTTTCCTGCCTGGAAGACCAATTGATTCCAAGATCTCTGTGCCCACTCTCTGCTGAGCAGCAACAGAGAGAAGGAATGTTTAGACTGGGCTAAAACAGAAGAGCCTTGCAAAAAAGCTCCTGCTGATCATGTTTAGCGCACAGTGAGCTTTAAACTGTGACACAAACATTGCTGTCACTCCTCACTTTATCTCCTAAAAGTGCATTGAATCCAACGTTTTTGGTGCCCTCTCTCGTTTCAAGAGCAGATGTGACAGGGGAGGACGACCGCTTGGACTCTAATCCCACAGCCTAAGGGCCAGCAGGGAAACTCCTGCTGGGCATCTTCAGCACACAGTGAGCTTTGCAACTCTGAAACACACATTGCTGTCACCTCTCGCTTTCCTACCTGAAAGTCCAATTGAGTCCTACTTCTCCTGTGCTTTGCTCCTTGTGAGCTGTAGCAGAATATAGCCCATACGTTTGCACTCTGCTGAAACAGCAGAAGAGACAGTCCAGGAAGTTCCCACTGATCATCTTCAGCGCACAGCGAGCTTTGCAACTCTGCAACACACATTGCTGTCACTCCTCCCATTCCTGCCTGAAAGACCAATTGATTCCACCATCTCTGTGCCCGCACTCTATTGAGCAGGAACAGGGAGAGTATAGCAGGAATGTTTAGACTGGGCTAAAACAGCAGAAGAGCCTTGCAAAAAAGCTCCTGCTTTTCGTGTTTAGCGCACAGTGAGCTTTAAACTGCGACACAAACATTGCTGTCACTCACTTTATGTCCTAAAAGTGCATTTGAAACCATCGTTTCTGGTGCGCTCTCTCGTTTCGAGAGGAGTTGTGACAGGGGAGGACAAGCGCTTGGACTCTAATCCCACAGCTGAAGGGCCAGCAGGGAAACTCCTGCTGGGCATCTTCAGCACACAGTGAGCTTTGCAACTCTGAAACACATATAGCTGTCACCTCTCACTTTTTTACCTGAATGTCCAATTGAATCCTACATCTCCTGTGCTGGCTTCTTGTGAGCAGTAGCAGAATATAGCACTTACGTTTGGAATCTGCTGAAACAGCAGAAGAGACAGTCCAGAAAGTTCCCACTGATCATCAGCGCACAGCGAACTTTGCAACGCTGCAACACACATTGCTGTCACTCCTCCCTTTCCTGCCTGAAAGACGAACTGATTCCACCATCTCTGTGCCCGCTCTCTGCTGAGCAGCAACAGAGAGATTATAGCAGGAATGTTTAGACTGGGCTAAAACAGCAGAAGAGCCTTGCAAAAAAGCTCCTGTTGATCATGTTTAGCACACAGTGAGTTTTGAAGCTGTGACACAAACATTGCTGTCACTCCTCACTTTATCTCCAAAAAGTGCATTTGAAACCATCGTTTCTGGTGCGCTCTCTCATTTCGAGAGGAATTGTGACAGGGGAGGACGAGCGCTTGGACTCTAATCATACAATTGGACTTTCAGGTAGGAATGTGAGAGGTGACAGCAATGTGTGTTTCAGATTTGCAAAGCTCACTGTGTGCTGAAGATGCCCATCAGGAGTTTCCCTGCTGGCCCTTCGGCTGTGGGATTAGAGTCCAAGCGCTCGTCCTCCCCTGTCACATCTGCTCTTGAAACGAGAGAGGGCACCAAAAACGTTGGACTCAAATGCACTTTTAGGAGATAAAGTGAGGAGTGACAGCAATGTTTGTGTCACAGTTTAAAGCTCACTGTTTGCTAATCATGATCAGCAGGAGCTTTTTTGCAAGGCTCTTCTACTGTTTTAGCCCAGTCTAAACATTCCTGCTAAACTCTCTCTGTTGCTGCTCAGCAGAGGGCAGGCACAGAGATGGTGGATTCAGCTGGTCTTTCAGGCAAAAAGGGAGGAGTGACAGCAATGTGTGTTGCAGAGTTGCAAAGCTCACTGTGTGCTGAGGACGCCCAGCAGGAGTTTCCCTGCTGGCCCTTCGGCTGTGGGATTAGAGTCCAAGCGCTCGTCCTCCCCTGTCACATCTGCTCTTGAAACGAGAGAGGGCACCAAAAACGTTGGACTCAAATGCACTTTTAGGAGATAAAGTGAGGAGTGACAGCAGTGTTTGTGTCACAGCCTCAAAGCTCACTGTGTGCTAAACATGATCAGCAGGAGCTTTTTTGCAAGGCTCTTCTGCTGTTTTAGCCCAGTCTAAACATTCCTGCTATAGTCTCCCTGTTGCTGCTCAGCAGAGAGCGGGCACAGAGATGGTGGAATCAGTTCGTCTTTCAGGCAGGAAAGTTAGGACTGACCGCAATGTGTGTTGCAGAGTTGTAAAGCTCGCTGTGCACTGAAGATGATCAGTGGGATCTTTCTGGACTGTCTCTTCCTCTGTTTCAGCAGAGTCCAAACGTAAGTGCTATATTCTGCTACTGCTCACAAAGCAAGCACAGGAGATGTAGGATTCAATTGGACTTTCAGGTAGGAAAGTGAGAGGTGACAGCAATGTGTGTTTCAGAGTTGCAAAGCTCACTGTGTGCTGAAGATGCCCAGCAGGATTTTCCCTGCTGGCCTTTCAGCTGTGGGATTAGAGTCCAAGAGCTCGTCCTCCCCTGTCACAATTCCTCTCGAAATGAATGAGCGCACCAGAAACGATGGTTTCAAATGCACTTTTAGGAGATAAAGTGAGGAGTGACAGCAATGTTTGTGTCGCAGTTTAAAGCTCACTGTGAGCTAAACATGATCAGCAGGAGCTTTTCTGCAAGGCTAAATTCCTCTCTGCACATACAAGCTCAGGAGCTCATTGTACAGTCATTTGCCATCACTTATTTGGGGAAGAACTGAGCCACTACATTTTTCTTCCCACCTCTTAGTATTTAAAACCCACAGTATAGATTCCAGTAGTGTGCAAAAAAAAAAAAAAAAAAAAAAAAATTGCTCCATCCCTGGCAGTGTTCAAGGCCAGGTTGGATGAGGCCTTGTGTGGGATGGTTTAGTGTGAGGTGACCCTGCCCATGCCGGGGGGGTTGGAACTAGATGATCTTGAGGTCCTTCCCAACCATAACTATTCTATGATTCTATGACTGAGGTTTTGCTGAATAAATGTGAACCGGAGTGAAGGAGGAAGCATGAAGTGAGTATAGGAATTGGGAACAGGTAGAAAAAAAGCTCAGCCGTGCTATAGCCACGGATCACAGAATCACAGAATCACAGAATCCCAAGGGTTGGAAGGGACCTAAAAAGATCATCTAGTCCAACCCCCCTGCAAGAGCAGGGTAACCTACAGTACATCACACAGGAACTTGTCCAGGCGGGCCTTGAATATCTCCAGTGTAGGAGACTCCACAACCCCCCTGGGCAACCTGTTCCAGTGCTCTGTCACTCTTACAGTAAAGAAGTTCTTCCTGATGTTAACGTGGAACTTCCTATGTTCCAGTTTACACTCATTGCCCCTTGTCCTATCACTGGATATCACTGAAAAAAGCCTAGCTCCATCATCCTGACACCTACCCTTTACATATTTGTAAACATTGATGAGGTCACCCCTCAGTCTCCTCTTTTGCAAGCTAAAGAGACCCAGCTCCCTCAGCCTCTCCTCATAAGGGAGATGTTCCACTCCCTTAATCATCTTTGTGGCTCTGCGCTGGACTCCTTCAAGCAATTCCCTGTCCTTCTTGAACAGAGGGGCCCAGAACTGGACGCAATATTCCAGATGCGGCCTCACCAAGGCTGAGTAGAGGGGGAGGAGAACCTCTCTTGACCTACTAACCACTCCCTTTCTAATGCACCCTAAGATGCCATTTGCCTTCTTGGCCACAAGAGCACATTGCTGGCTCATGGTCATCCTCCTATCCACCAGGACCCCCAGGTCCCTTTCCCCTTCACTACTTTCCAGCAGGTCACCCCCCAACCTGTACTGGTACATGGGGTTGTTCTTCCCCAGATGCAAGATGTGGCACTTGCATTGAAACTGGTGGAGAAGGAATGGCGGACGGAGGTGGAAGAGAGTGCTCTTCTGAGGAACTGGATTGGTATTCTTGGTATGGAGAGTTTGAACTTTGGAAGTGAGGCTGCCCTGGAGGAAGGGACATGGGGAGCTCCAGTGACTGAATTGGAACTAGACTGAACGGGACCTGGGGAATCTACACTAGGAGATCCACTGATTAAATTAAGATAAAGGACTAGAGGAAATAAAGTTGAATTTAATGGATACAGGAGCAACTTATTTGCTATTAAACCGGAAAGAAAAGAATGAATTACACACGTGGGAGCTACTGGCCACCAAGAAAAAGAGAGAAAAAAAAAGAAAAGAAAAGGGAGGCATTCTTTCTGAAACCTTTAAAGTACAAATTGGGAAAACAAATACGAGTGCGCAAATTTTTAGGCACGCCATACTCTCGAAAATCTTTATTAGGTCGAGAAGCAAAATTTAAAGAAGGCAAAATGGAATTTAGAGTTAAAAACAATCAAATAATTGCAGTTTTGAGTTTATCTTTAATTCAGCATTAAAGCTAACAGGATGACCTCCCTGAAACAGAAGAAATCTTTAATCAGTTATATCTGGGACTATGGGCACCTGAAGTTCCAGGTAAGGCGAAAACTGCTTTATCTGTTAAAGTAAAGGGGGTGCCTGCCCAATTAGAATAAAACAATATCCCTCAAAATTAGAAGATCAAAAGGAAACAAAAAATCTTTGATAAATTTTAAAATATAGATTATTTATTGAATGTGAATTGGAATGTAACACTCCTATCTGGACAGTAGAGAATAATGATCGGAAAAGTTGCAGACAGATTCAAGGTCTCAGAGTAATCCACAAAATTTCAGAAAATGTTCACACAGTACCAGCTAATTAGTGAGATTTTTGACCAAATTGCATAAGAATCAGAAATGGTTTGCCGTATTTGATATAAGTTACGCTTTCTTTTGCTTACCACTTGCCAAAGAAAGACAAAATTTATTTGCTTTTAATGGGAAAATCCTGACAGAGGAAGGGAAAATCAACTTGGACGGTATTGCCAGTTTGTTCCTGGAGTTTTCTCAGAATCAATTCCCTTGGAAAGACAGTGACCGGGAGTTGTAGCTTTATATCACAAACTTACCCCATGCTGCTTCCCTACAGTTTTACACCGGTGCTATTATATTGATATCAAGATTGTAAAGGCACACAAGCAGAGCAATAGGCTGGCATCTCCAGTAACTCAGCACTGCATAGATGAAGGCTGGAGCTTCGTACTAATCCAAAGGATGGAGCACATCACTGTAATGTCCCAGAGACCCACTTTTCCTGGGACTGGCTGATTCCATTTGAAGCACTGAACAATCCTGGTCATAGTTCCTTTGCAAGGTCATAATATGCTGCTTACGTCTTGTCGTGGAGCCCGTGCTTTTCCTGGGCAAGTTAGAGCAGATAAGACCTTACAGAAACCTGTCTCTTGGAAACATTGACCAAGCGATCCAGAAATCTAGTCCAAAGAGGAGAAAACACTCATGTTCCCAATGTGTAGTTATGCTTCTAGGTTTTGCACATGTAGATTGCCACAGCCTAGAAATTTGTTTATTGTATTTAATTTGAAATGTGTTTGCCACATCCTGGAAATTTGTTTATGGCATTTAGTGTGCACAAATCTCTGTTCTTTTATTTTGATTACTTATTTTTGTGGTAATACTGTTGACTGCTCTAGAGGCGACAAGATTCAAAACTTGATGCCGTTCCAGGCACAAAATCGTTTTCAAAGGTCTGGAGGGGCCGTGGATGATAATCTGTTCAAACTTTGCTTTAAATTGTGCAAAGACCCTGGTACAATGCATAGAGTACCTATAAAGAAGTTCTAATGCTCTGCTCAGTGGCAGCAATGGACAAATGCATCCTGACCCACCAAGGCTTCTTCTGTAACCTGTGCATGTCTCTGCCACTGCTGGCAATGAGGTCTAACTCTGAAGAACACAGTGACAAGTGATTGCAACTCACGGATTTTCTGGGAGAGCTGGACAGGTTCCTCGAGATTTGTCATTTCAGTGCTTAAAGCCCTGGCTGAAAAGGGCAGGCAGGGAATCATTTCCAAAAGGAAGTGTTGTAAAGAGCTCTAAATACAAAGAAAGACTACTTTTTCTCAAATAACTTGTCATCCTGCCTGTTTCCACTCTCTGAGGCACTGTCCGTCACCCTGATAACCTTCCCCTGCTCCCTGCTTCGTCAGCTACATCCGAACTGGCTGCCACTTGGCTCTTTGATGGCCAACGCCACTGCCATGGCTCCTGGTGCTCACGGTGGGTAAATGGATTATGCTGAATGTTCTTCCGGCTAACCCAGATCCAGGACATCTCTCCAAACCATATATTTAAATCAAATAATGCAACAGGCAAAATTTTGATCCAGTAAATCTTGACTGAGCAGACTTTCAGGGACAAGATGCTGGCAGATCTCTTCATGACAACATCAGGGAAATTTAACTGTGGCCCCAGTACAGTGTCTGAAGGACAAGTTAGCCAAGTTAGGAACGAGTCTCGGGCAAGAGGCACTGTCATTTCTTATTTACTTTGCCCCACGTGATGCAGAGAGATCTTTTAATCACCATCATACCCTGTGCCAACAATCCCTAGTGCAGGGGATGGAATTCTGAGATAAGATCAAAGCTTGCAAATTCAGTAAATACTTAGGAAAAAATCCACTTAAAGGTATCTGTACAAAAATCCCTCTGTTATATTTCAAAGTCTGGTAATCAGGGCTGCATGCTTTTGCTGAAGATCTACAAAGTCACTCTTCTATAAAACCTGTGCCACTGATCTCTGACACCTTAAATACGTCTCCAGCAAAATCAGGATGGGCTAGCACATTCTGAAAAGTCCTCTTTATTTCACAGCTTTTGTACAGCAGATGAAATATTAGCAACTTCTTATTTTATAAAAAAACCAAAACAACAGAAGAACTTCCACTCTTAAGGGGTCAAGTTTATTGCTGGTTTAATTTTGCTTTAAGGAAGTTTGTCAACATAAAATCTCCTTTTTATTAAATTTCCTCCTACAGGTTTCTTGTTTTTCTTGTTTTGGGTGTGTTAATTTATCTGCCTCAGTGTATTCCTTTATTATCTCTATCCGCAAATCCTCCTTGGCTCCTTTGATTCTTTGAAGCAGTTCCCACGCCATGTCACACACTACCCGCAATGTGAAACGTAAGTGCTATATTCAGCTACTGCTCACAAGGAGCAAAGCACAGGAGATGTAGGATTCAATTGGACTTTCAGGTAGGAAAGTGAGAGGTGACAGCAATGTTTGTGTCACAGTTTAAAGCTCACTGTGTGCTAAACATGATCAGGAGGAGCTTTTTTTGCAATGCTCTTCTGCTGTTTTAGCCCAGGCTAAACATTCCTGCTCTACTCTCTCTGTTGCTGCTCAGCAGAGAGTGGGCACAGAGATGTTGGAATCAATTGGTCTTCCAGGCAGGAAAAGGAGGAGTTACAGCAATGTGTTTTGCAGAGTTGCAAAGCTCACTGTGTGCTGAAGTTGCCCTGCAGGTGTTTCCCTGCTGGCCCTTGGTCTGCGGGATTAGAGTCCAAGCGCTCCTCCTCCCCAGTCACAACTCCTCTCGAAACGAGAGAGAGCACCAGAAACTTTGGATTCAAATGCACTTTTAGGAGATAAAGTGAGGAGTGACAGCAATGTTTGTGTCACAGTTTCAAAGCTCACTGTGTGCTAAACATGATTAGCAGGAGCTTTTTTGCAAGGCTCTTCTGCTGTTTTAGCCCAGGCTAAAAATTCCTGCTCTACTCTCTCTGTTGCTGCTCAGCAGAGAGTGGGCACAGAGATGTTGGAATCAATTGGTCTTTCAGGCAAAAAGGGAGGAGTGACAGCAATGTGTGTTGCAGAGTTGCAAAGCTCGCTGTGCGCTGAAGATGATCAGTGGGAACTTTCTGGACTGTCTCTTCTGCTCTTTTAGCATTGGCTAAAGGTTCCTGCTCTACTCTCTCTGCTTCTGCCCAGCAGAGAAAGGGCGCAGAGATTTTGGATTCAATTAGACTTTGAGGTAGGAAAGTGCGGAGCGAGAGCAATATATGTGTCACAGTTGCAAAGCTGACTGCGTGCTGAAGATGCCCTGCCGGAGCTTTCACTCCAGGCTCTTCGGCTGTGGGAGCAGAGGCCAAGAGATCGTGTTCACCTGTCACTGCTGCTGTTCAAACGAGAGAGGGCGGGAGAGACCATGGATTCAAACGGATTATTAGGAGATGAAGTGAGGAGTGACAGCAATGTGTGTTTCAGAGTTGCAAAGCTCACTGTGCGCTGAAGATGATCTGCAAGGACTTTCCCTCCCTGCCCTTCGGAACTGGGAGCGGATTCCAAGCGCTCGTGCTCACCTTCCTCTGCTGCTCTTGAAACGAGAGTGGAGACCAGAAACGCTGGATTCAAATGCACTTTTAGGAGCTACAATGAGGAGTGACAACAGTGTGTGTGTCACAGTTGTAAAGCTCAGTGTGTTGAAGAAGCACAAGAGCAGCCTTCAGGCCTGTCTCTTCCACTGCCTTACAGATTGCAGACATTCCTGCTCACTCTGCTGCTCAGCAGAGTGCTGGCAACGGAGTTCTTGGATTGAAATGGTCTTTTAGGAGAAAGAGTGAAGAGTGACAGCAATGTTTGTGTCACAGTTTAAAGCTCACTGTGTGCTAAACATGATCAGGAGGAGCTTTTTTGCAAGGCTCTTCTGCTGTTTTAGCCGAGTCTAAACATTCCTTCTCTCTGTTGCTGCTCAGCAGAGAGGGGGCACAGAGATGTTGGAATCAATTGGTCTTTCAGGCAGGAAAAGGAGGAGTGACAGCAATGTGTGTTGCAGAATTGCAAAGCTCACTGTGTGCTGAAGATGCCCTGCAGGAGTTTCCCTGCTGGCCCTTCGTCTGTGGGATTAGAGCCCAAGCGCTGCTCCTCCCCTGTCACAACTCCTCTCGAAACGAGAGAGCGCACCAGAAACGTTGGCTTCAAATGCACTTTTAGGAGATAAAGTGAGAAGTGACAGCAATGTTTGTGTCACAGTTTAAAGATCACTGTGTGCTAAACATGATTAGCAGGAGCTTTTTTTGCAATGCTCTTCTGCTGTTTTAGCCCAGGCTAAACATTCCTGCTCTACTCTCTCTGTTGCTGCTCAGTAGAGAGCGGGCACAGAGATGGTGGATTCAGTTGGTCTTTCTTTCAGGCAGGAAAGGGAGGAGTGACAGCAATGCGTGTTGCTGAGTTGCAAAGCTCGCTGTGCACTGAAGATGATCAGTGGGTACTTTCTGGACTGTCTCTTCTGCTGTTTCATCAGAGTCCAAACGTAAGTGCTATATTCTGCTACTGCTCATAAAGAGCAAGCACAGGAGATGTAGGATTCAATTGGACTTTCAGGTAGGAAAGTGAGAGGTGACAGCAATGTGTGTTGCAGAGTTGCAAAGCTCACTGTGTGCTGAAGATGCCCAGCAGGATTTTCCATGCTGGCCCTTCGGCTGTGGGATTAGAGTCCAAGCGCTCGTCCACACCTGTCACAACTCCTCTCGAAACGAGAGAGCGCACCAGAAACGTTGGATTCAAATGCACTTTTAGGAGATAAAGTGAGGAGTGACAGCAATGTTTGTGTCACAGTTTAAAGCTCACTGTGTGCTAAACATGATCAGGAGGAGCTTTTTTTGCAATGCTCTTCTGCTGTTTTAGCCCAGGCTAAACATTCCTGCTCTACTCTCTCTGTTGCTGCTCAGCAGAGAGTGGGCACAGAGATGTTGGAATCAATTGGTCTTCCAGGCAGGAAAAGGAGGAGTTACAGCAATGTGTTTTGCAGAGTTGCAAAGCTCACTGTGTGCTGAAGTTGCCCTGCAGGTGTTTCCCTGCTGGCCCTTGGTCTGCGGGATTAGAGTCCAAGCGCTCCTCCTCCCCAGTCACAACTCCTCTCGAAACGAGAGAGAGCACCAGAAACTTTGGATTCAAATGCACTTTTAGGAGATAAAGTGAGGAGTGACAGCAATGTTTGTGTCACAGTTTCAAAGCTCACTGTGTGCTAAACATGATTAGCAGGAGCTTTTTTGCAAGGCTCTTCTGCTGTTTTAGCCCAGGCTAAACATTCCTGCTCTACTCTCTCTGTTGCTGCTCAGCAGAGAGTGGGCACAGAGATGTTGGAATCAATTGGTCTTTCAGGCAAAAAGGGAGGAGTGACAGCAATGTGTGTTGCAGAGTTGCAAAGCTCGCTGTGCGCTGAAGATGATCAGTGGGAACTTTCTGGACTGTCTCTTCTGCTCTTTTAGCATTGGCTAAAGGTTCCTGCTCTACTCTCTCTGCTTCTGCCCAGCAGAGAAAGGGCGCAGAGATTTTGGATTCAATTAGACTTTGAGGTAGGAAAGTGCGGAGCGAGAGCAATATATGTGTCACAGTTGCAAAGCTGACTGCGTGCTGAAGATGCCCTGCCGGAGCTTTCACTCCGGGCTCTTCGGCTGTGGGAGCAGAGGCCAAGAGATCGTGTTCACCTGTCACTGCTGCTGTTCAAACGAGAGAGGGCGGGAGAGACCATGGATTCAAACGGATTATTAGGAGATGAAGTGAGGAGTGACAGCAATGTGTGTTTCAGAGTTGCAAAGCTCACTGTGCGCTGAAGATGATCTGCAAGGACTTTCCCTCCCTGCCCTTCGGAACTGGGAGCGGATTCCAAGCGCTCGTGCTCACCTTCCTCTGCTGCTCTTGAAACGAGAGTGGAGACCAGAAACGCTGGATTCAAATGCACTTTTAGGAGCTACAATGAGGAGTGACAACAGTGTGTGTGTCACAGTTGTAAAGCTCAGTGTGTTGAAGAAGCACAAGAGCAGCCTTCAGGCCTGTCTCTTCCACTGCCTTACAGATTGCAGACATTCCTGCTCACTCTGCTGCTCAGCAGAGTGCTGGCAACGGAGTTCTTGGATTGAAATGGTCTTTTAGGAGAAAGAGTGAAGAGTGACAGCAATGTTTGTGTCACAGTTTAAAGCTCACTGTGTGCTAAACATGATCAGGAGGAGCTTTTTTGCAAGGCTCTTCTGCTGTTTTAGCCCAGTCTAAACATTCCTTCTCTCTGTTGCTGCTCAGCAGAGAGGGGGCACAGAGATGTTGGAATCAATTGGTCTTTCAGGAAGGAAAAGGAGGAGTGACAGCAATGTGTGTTGCAGAATTGCAAAGCTCACTGTGTGCTGAAGATGCCCTGCAGGAGTTTCCCTGCTGGCCCTTCGTCTGTGGGATTAGAGCACAAGCGCTGCTCCTCCCCTGTCACAACTCCTCTCGAAACGAGAGAGCGCACCAGAAACGTTGGCTTCAAATGCACTTTTAGGAGATAAAGTGAGAAGTGACAGCAATGTTTGTGTCACAGTTTAAAGATCACTGTGTGCTAAACATGATTAGCAGGAGCTTTTTTTGCAATGCTCTTCTGCTGTTTTAGCCCAGGCTAAACATTCCTGCTATACTCTCTCTGTTGCTGCTCAGTAGAGAGCGGGCACAGAGATGGTGGATTCAGTTGGTCTTTCTTTCAGGCAGGAAAGGGAGGAGTGACAGCAATGCGTGTTGCTGAGTTGCAAAGCTCGCTGTGCACTGAAGATGATCAGTGGGTACTTTCTGGACTGTCTCTTCTGCTGTTTCATCAGAGTCCAAACGTAAGTGCTATATTCTGCTACTGCTCATAAAGAGCAAGCACAGGAGATGTAGGATTCAATTGGACTTTCAGGTAGGAAAGTGAGAGGTGACAGCAATGTGTGTTGCAGAGTTGCAAAGCTCACTGTGTGCTGAAGATGCCCAGCAGGATTTTCCATGCTGGCCCTTCGGCTGTGGGATTAGAGTCCAAGCGCTCGTCCACACCTGTCACAACTCCTCTCGAAACGAGAGAGCGCACCAGAAACGTTGGATTCAAATGCACTTTTAGGAGATAAAGTGAGGAGTGACAGCAATGTTTGTGTCACAGTTTAAAGCTCACTGTGTGCTAAACATGATCAGGAGGAGCTTTTTGCAAGGCTCTTCTGCTGTTTTAGCCCAGGCTAAACATTCCTGCTCTACTCTCTCTGTTGCTGCTCAGCAGAGAGTGGGCACAGAGATGTTGGAATCAATTGGTCTTCCAGGCAGGAAAAGGAGGAGTTACAGCAATGTGTTTTGCAGAGTTGCAAAGCTCACTGTGTGCTGAAGTTGCCCTGCAGGTGTTTCCCTGCTGGCCCTTGGTCTGAGGGATTAGAGTCCAAGCGCTCCTCCTCCCCAGTCACAACTCCTCTCGAAACGAGAGAGAGCACCAGAAACTTTGGATTCAAATGCACTTTTAGGAGATAAAGTGAGGAGTGACAGCAATGTTTGTGTCACAGTTTCAAAGCTCACTGTGTGCTAAACATGATTAGCAGGAGCTTTTTTGCAAGGCTCTTCTGCTGTTTTAGCCCAGGCTAAACATTCCTGCTCTACTCTCTCTGTTGCTGCTCAGCAGAGAGTGGGCAGAGAGATGTTGGAATCAATTGGTCTTTCAGGCAAAAAGGGAGGAGTGACAGCAATGTGTGTTGCAGAGTTGCAAAGCTCGCTGTGCGCTGAAGATGATCAGTGGGAACTTTCTGGACTGTCTCTTCTGCTCTTTTAGCATTGGCTAAAGGTTCCTGCTCTACTCTCTCTGCTTCTGCCCAGCAGAGAAAGGGCGCAGAGATTTTGGATTCAATTAGACTTTGAGGTAGGAAAGTGCGGAGCGAGAGCAATATATGTGTCACAGTTGCAAAGCTGACTGCGTGCTGAAGATGCCCTGCCGGAGCTTTCACTCCGGGCTCTTCGGCTGTGGGAGCAGAGGCCAAGAGATCGTGTTCACCTGTCACTGCTGCTGTTCAAACGAGAGAGGGCGGGAGAGACCATGGATTCAAACGGATTATTAGGAGATGAAGTGAGGAGTGACAGCAATGTGTGTTTCAGAGTTGCAAAGCTCACTGTGCGCTGAAGATGATCTGCAAGGACTTTCCCTCCCTGCCCTTCGGAACTGGGAGCGGATTCCAAGCGCTCGTGCTCACCTTCCTCTGCTGCTCTTGAAACGAGAGTGGAGACCAGAAACGCTGGATTCAAATGCACTTTTAGGAGCTACAATGAGGAGTGACAACAGGGTGTGTGTCACAGTTGTAAAGCTCAGTGTGTTGAAGAAGCACAAGAGCAGCCTTCAGGCCTGTCTCTTCCACTGCCTTACAGATTGCAGACATTCCTGCTCACTCTGCTGCTCAGCAGAGTGCTGGCAACGGAGTTCTTGGATTGAAATGGTCTTTTAGGAGAAAGAGTGAAGAGTGACAGCAATGTTTGTGTCACAGTTTAAAGCTCACTGTGCGCTAAACATGATCAGGAGGAGCTTTTTTGCAAGGCTCTTCTGCTGTTTTAGCCCAGTCTAAACATTCCTTCTCTCTGTTGCTGCTCAGCAGAGAGGGGGCACAGAGATGTTGGAATCAATTGGTCTTTCAGGAAGGAAAAGGAGGAGTGACAGCAATGTGTGTTGCAGAATTGCAAAGCTCACTGTGTGCTGAAGATGCCCTGCAGGAGTTTCCCTGCTGGCCCTTCGTCTGTGGGATTAGAGCCCAAGCGCTGCTCCTCCCCTGTCACAACTCCTCTCGAAACGAGAGAGCGCACCAGAAACGTTGGCTTCAAATGCACTTTTAGGAGATAAAGTGAGAAGTGACAGCAATGTTTGTGTCACAGTTTAAAGATCACTGTGTGCTAAACATGATTAGCAGGAGCTTTTTTTGCAATGCTCTTCTGCTGTTTTAGCCCAGGCTAAACATTCCTGCTATACTCTCTCTGTTGCTGCTCAGTAGAGAGCGGGCACAGAGATGGTGGATTCAGTTGGTCTTTCTTTCAGGCAGGAAAGGGAGGAGTGACAGCAATGCGTGTTGCTGAGTTGCAAAGCTCGCTGTGCACTGAAGATGATCAGTGGGTACTTTCTGGACTGTCTCTTCTGCTGTTTCATCAGAGTCCAAACGTAAGTGCTATATTCTGCTACTGCTCATAAAGAGCAAGCACAGGAGATGTAGGATTCAATTGGACTTTCAGGTAGGAAAGTGAGAGGTGACAGCAATGTGTGTTGCAGAGTTGCAAAGCTCACTGTGTGCTGAAGATGCCCAGCAGGATTTTCCATGCTGGCCCTTCGGCTGTGGGATTAGAGTCCAAGCGCTCGTCCACACCTGTCACAACTCCTCTCGAAACGAGAGAGCGCACCAGAAACGTTGGATTCAAATGCACTTTTAGGAGATAAAGTGAGGAGTGACAGCAATGTTTGTGTCACAGTTTAAAGCTCACTGTGTGCTAAACATGATCAGGAGGAGCTTTTTTTGCAATGCTCTTCTGCTGTTTTAGCCCAGTCTAAACATTCCTGGTCTACTCTCTCTGTTGCTGCTCAGCAGAGAGTGGGCACAGAGATGTTGGAATCTATTGGTCTTCCAGGCAGGAAAAGGAGGAGTTACAGCAATGTGTTTTGCAGAGTTGCAAAGCTCACTGTGTGCTGAAGATGCCCTGCAGGAGTTTCCCTGCTGGCCCTTCGTCTGCTGGATTAGAGTCCAAGCGCTCCTCCTCCCCTGTCACAACTCCTCTCGAAACGAGAGAGAGCACCAGAAACTTTGGATTCAAATGCACTTTTAGGAGATAAAGTGAGGAGTGACAGCAATGTTTGTGTCACAGTTTCAAAGCTCACTGTGTGCTAAACATGATTAGCAGGAGCTTTTTTGCAAGGCTCTTCTGCTGTTTTAGCCCAGGCTAAACATTCCTGCTCTACTCTCTCTGTTGCTGCTCAGCAGAGAGGGGGCACAGAGATGTTGGAATCAATTGGTCTTTCAGGCAAAAAGGGAGGAGTGACAGCAATGTGTGTTGCAGAGTTGCAAAGCTCGCTGTGCGCTGAAGATGATCAGTGGGAACTTTCTGGACTGTCTCTTCTGCTCTTTTAGCATTGGCTAAAGGTTCCTGCTCTACTCTCTCTGCTTCTGCCCAGCAGAGAAAGGGCACAGAGATTTTGGATTCAATTGGACTTTGAGGTAGGAAAGTGCGGAGCGAGAGCAATATATGTGTCACAGTTGCAAAGCTGACTGCGTGCTGAAGATGCCCTGCCGGAGCTTTCACTCCGGGCTCTTCGGCTGTGGGAGCAGAGGCCAAGAGATCGTGTTCACCTGTCGCTGCTGCTGTTCAAACGAGAGAGGGCGGGAGAGACCATGGATAAAAAACGGATTATTAGGAGATGAAGTGAGGAGTGACAGCAATGTGTGTTTCAGAGTTGCAAAGCTCACTGTGCGCTGAAGATGATCTGCAAGGACTTTCCCTCCCTGCCCTTCGGAACTGGGAGCGGATTCCAAGCGCTCGTGCTCACCTTCCTCTGCTGCTCTTGAAACGAGAGTGGAGACCAGAAACGCTGGATTCAAATGCACTTTTAGGAGCTACAATGAGGAGTGACAACAGTGTGTGTGTCACAGTTGTAAAGCTCAGTGTGTTGAAGAAGCACAAGAGCAGCCTTCAGGCCTGTCTCTTCCACTGCCTTACAGATTGCAGACATTCCTGCTCACTCTGCTGCTCAGCAGAGTGCTGGCAACGGAGTTCTTGGATTGAAATGGTCTTTTAGGAGAAAGAGTGAAGAGTGACAGCAATGTTTGTGTCACAGTTTAAAGCTCACTGTGTGCTAAACATGATCAGGAGGAGCTTTTTTGCAAGGCTCTTCTGCTGTTTTAGCCCAGTCTAAACATTCCTTCTCTCTGTTGCTGCTCAGCAGAGAGGGGGCACAGAGATGTTGGAATCAATTGGTCTTTCAGGAAGGAAAAGGAGGAGTGACAGCAATGTGTGTTGCAGAATTGCAAAGCTCACTGTGTGCTGAAGATGCCCTGCAGGAGTTTCCCTGCTGGCCCTTCGTCTGTGGGATTAGAGCACAAGCGCTGCTCCTCCCCTGTCACAACTCCTCTCGAAACGAGAGAGCGCACCAGAAACGTTGGCTTCAAATGCACTTTTAGGAGATAAAGTGAGAAGTGACAGCAATGTTTGTGTCACAGTTTAAAGATCACTGTGTGCTAAACATGATTAGCAGGAGCTTTTTTTGCAATGCTCTTCTGCTGTTTTAGCCCAGGCTAAACATTCCTGCTATACTCTCTCTGTTGCTGCTCAGTAGAGAGCGGGCACAGAGATGGTGGATTCAGTTGGTCTTTCTTTCAGGCAGGAAAGGGAGGAGTGACAGCAATGCGTGTTGCTGAGTTGCAAAGCTCGCTGTGCACTGAAGATGATCAGTGGGTACTTTCTGGACTGTCTCTTCTGCTGTTTCATCAGAGTCCAAACGTAAGTGCTATATTCTGCTACTGCTCATAAAGAGCAAGCACAGGAGATGTAGGATTCAATTGGACTTTCAGGTAGGAAAGTGAGAGGTGACAGCAATGTGTGTTGCAGAGTTGCAAAGCTCACTGTGTGCTGAAGATGCCCAGCAGGATTTTCCATGCTGGCCCTTCGGCTGTGGGATTAGAGTCCAAGCGCTCGTCCACACCTGTCACAACTCCTCTCGAAACGAGAGAGCGCACCAGAAACGTTGGATTCAAATGCACTTTTAGGAGATAAAGTGAGGAGTGACAGCAATGTTTGTGTCACAGTTTAAAGCTCACTGTGTGCTAAACATGATCAGGAGGAGCTTTTTGCAAGGCTCTTCTGCTGTTTTAGCCCAGGCTAAACATTCCTGCTCTACTCTCTCTGTTGCTGCTCAGCAGAGAGTGGGCACAGAGATGTTGGAATCAATTGGTCTTCCAGGCAGGAAAAGGAGGAGTTACAGCAATGTGTTTTGCAGAGTTGCAAAGCTCACTGTGTGCTGAAGTTGCCCTGCAGGTGTTTCCCTGCTGGCCCTTGGTCTGAGGGATTAGAGTCCAAGCGCTCCTCCTCCCCAGTCACAACTCCTCTCGAAACGAGAGAGAGCACCAGAAACTTTGGATTCAAATGCACTTTTAGGAGATAAAGTGAGGAGTGACAGCAATGTTTGTGTCACAGTTTCAAAGCTCACTGTGTGCTAAACATGATTAGCAGGAGCTTTTTTGCAAGGCTCTTCTGCTGTTTTAGCCCAGGCTAAACATTCCTGCTCTACTCTCTCTGTTGCTGCTCAGCAGAGAGTGGGCAGAGAGATGTTGGAATCAATTGGTCTTTCAGGCAAAAAGGGAGGAGTGACAGCAATGTGTGTTGCAGAGTTGCAAAGCTCGCTGTGCGCTGAAGATGATCAGTGGGAACTTTCTGGACTGTCTCTTCTGCTCTTTTAGCATTGGCTAAAGGTTCCTGCTCTACTCTCTCTGCTTCTGCCCAGCAGAGAAAGGGCGCAGAGATTTTGGATTCAATTAGACTTTGAGGTAGGAAAGTGCGGAGCGAGAGCAATATATGTGTCACAGTTGCAAAGCTGACTGCGTGCTGAAGATGCCCTGCCGGAGCTTTCACTCCGGGCTCTTCGGCTGTGGGAGCAGAGGCCAAGAGATCGTGTTCACCTGTCACTGCTGCTGTTCAAACGAGAGAGGGCGGGAGAGACCATGGATTCAAACGGATTATTAGGAGATGAAGTGAGGAGTGACAGCAATGTGTGTTTCAGAGTTGCAAAGCTCACTGTGCGCTGAAGATGATCTGCAAGGACTTTCCCTCCCTGCCCTTCGGAACTGGGAGCGGATTCCAAGCGCTCGTGCTCACCTTCCTCTGCTGCTCTTGAAACGAGAGTGGAGACCAGAAACGCTGGATTCAAATGCACTTTTAGGAGCTACAATGAGGAGTGACAACAGGGTGTGTGTCACAGTTGTAAAGCTCAGTGTGTTGAAGAAGCACAAGAGCAGCCTTCAGGCCTGTCTCTTCCACTGCCTTACAGATTGCAGACATTCCTGCTCACTCTGCTGCTCAGCAGAGTGCTGGCAACGGAGTTCTTGGATTGAAATGGTCTTTTAGGAGAAAGAGTGAAGAGTGACAGCAATGTTTGTGTCACAGTTTAAAGCTCACTGTGCGCTAAACATGATCAGGAGGAGCTTTTTTGCAAGGCTCTTCTGCTGTTTTAGCCCAGTCTAAACATTCCTTCTCTCTGTTGCTGCTCAGCAGAGAGGGGGCACAGAGATGTTGGAATCAATTGGTCTTTCAGGAAGGAAAAGGAGGAGTGACAGCAATGTGTGTTGCAGAATTGCAAAGCTCACTGTGTGCTGAAGATGCCCTGCAGGAGTTTCCCTGCTGGCCCTTCGTCTGTGGGATTAGAGCCCAAGCGCTGCTCCTCCCCTGTCACAACTCCTCTCGAAACGAGAGAGCGCACCAGAAACGTTGGCTTCAAATGCACTTTTAGGAGATAAAGTGAGAAGTGACAGCAATGTTTGTGTCACAGTTTAAAGATCACTGTGTGCTAAACATGATTAGCAGGAGCTTTTTTTGCAATGCTCTTCTGCTGTTTTAGCCCAGGCTAAACATTCCTGCTATACTCTCTCTGTTGCTGCTCAGTAGAGAGCGGGCACAGAGATGGTGGATTCAGTTGGTCTTTCTTTCAGGCAGGAAAGGGAGGAGTGACAGCAATGCGTGTTGCTGAGTTGCAAAGCTCGCTGTGCACTGAAGATGATCAGTGGGTACTTTCTGGACTGTCTCTTCTGCTGTTTCATCAGAGTCCAAACGTAAGTGCTATATTCTGCTACTGCTCATAAAGAGCAAGCACAGGAGATGTAGGATTCAATTGGACTTTCAGGTAGGAAAGTGAGAGGTGACAGCAATGTGTGTTGCAGAGTTGCAAAGCTCACTGTGTGCTGAAGATGCCCAGCAGGATTTTCCATGCTGGCCCTTCGGCTGTGGGATTAGAGTCCAAGCGCTCGTCCACACCTGTCACAACTCCTCTCGAAACGAGAGAGCGCACCAGAAACGTTGGATTCAAATGCACTTTTAGGAGATAAAGTGAGGAGTGACAGCAATGTTTGTGTCACAGTTTAAAGCTCACTGTGTGCTAAACATGATCAGGAGGAGCTTTTTTTGCAATGCTCTTCTGCTGTTTTAGCCCAGTCTAAACATTCCTGGTCTACTCTCTCTGTTGCTGCTCAGCAGAGAGTGGGCACAGAGATGTTGGAATCTATTGGTCTTCCAGGCAGGAAAAGGAGGAGTTACAGCAATGTGTTTTGCAGAGTTGCAAAGCTCACTGTGTGCTGAAGATGCCCTGCAGGAGTTTCCCTGCTGGCCCTTCGTCTGCTGGATTAGAGTCCAAGCGCTCCTCCTCCCCTGTCACAACTCCTCTCGAAACGAGAGAGAGCACCAGAAACTTTGGATTCAAATGCACTTTTAGGAGATAAAGTGAGGAGTGACAGCAATGTTTGTGTCACAGTTTCAAAGCTCACTGTGTGCTAAACATGATTAGCAGGAGCTTTTTTGCAAGGCTCTTCTGCTGTTTTAGCCCAGGCTAAACATTCCTGCTCTACTCTCTCTGTTGCTGCTCAGCAGAGAGGGGGCACAGAGATGTTGGAATCAATTGGTCTTTCAGGCAAAAAGGGAGGAGTGACAGCAATGTGTGTTGCAGAGTTGCAAAGCTCGCTGTGCGCTGAAGATGATCAGTGGGAACTTTCTGGACTGTCTCTTCTGCTCTTTTAGCATTGGCTAAAGGTTCCTGCTCTACTCTCTCTGCTTCTGCCCAGCAGAGAAAGGGCACAGAGATTTTGGATTCAATTGGACTTTGAGGTAGGAAAGTGCGGAGCGAGAGCAATATATGTGTCACAGTTGCAAAGCTGACTGCGTGCTGAAGATGCCCTGCCGGAGCTTTCACTCCGGGCTCTTCGGCTGTGGGAGCAGAGGCCAAGAGATCGTGTTCACCTGTCGCTGCTGCTGTTCAAACGAGAGAGGGCGGGAGAGACCATGGATTCAAACGGATTATTAGGAGATGAAGTGAGGAGTGACAGCAATGTGTGTTTCAGAGTTGCAAAGCTCACTGTGCGCTGAAGATGATCTGCAAGGACTTTCCCTCCCTGCCCTTCGGAACTGGGAGCGGATTCCAAGCGCTCGTGCTCACCTTCCTCTGCTGCTCTTGAAACGAGAGTGGAGACCAGAAACGCTGGATTCAAATGCACTTTTAGGAGCTACAATGAGGAGTGACAACAGTGTGTGTGTCACAGTTGTAAAGCTCAGTGTGTTGAAGAAGCACAAGAGCAGCCTTCAGGCCTGTCTCTTCCACTGCCTTACAGATTGCAGACATTCCTGCTCACTCTGCTGCTCAGCAGAGTGCTGGCAACGGAGTTCTTGGATTGAAATGGTCTTTTAGGAGAAAGAGTGAAGAGTGACAGCAATGTTTGTGTCACAGTTTAAAGCTCACTGTGTGCTAAACATGATCAGGAGGAGCTTTTTTGCAAGGCTCTTCTGCTGTTTTAGCCGAGTCTAAACATTCCTTCTCTCTGTTGCTGCTCAGCAGAGAGGGGGCACAGAGATGTTGGAATCAATTGGTCTTTCAGGCAGGAAAAGGAGGAGTGACAGCAATGTGTGTTGCAGAATTGCAAAGCTCACTGTGTGCTGAAGATGCCCTGCAGGAGTTTCCCTGCTGGCCCTTCGTCTGTGGGATTAGAGCCCAAGCGCTGCTCCTCCCCTGTCACAACTCCTCTCGAAACGAGAGAGCGCACCAGAAACTTTGGCTTCAAATGCACTTTTAGGAGATAAAGTGAGAAGTGACAGCAATGTTTGTGTCACAGTTTAAAGATCACTGTGTGCTAAACATGATTAGCAGGAGCTTTTTTTGCAATGCTCTTCTGCTGTTTTAGCCCAGGCTAAACATTCCTGCTCTACTCTCTCTGTTGCTGCTCAGTAGAGAGCGGGCACAGAGATGGTGGATTCAGTTGGTCTTTCTTTCAGGCAGGAAAGGGAGGAGTGACAGCAATGCGTGTTGCTGAGTTGCAAAGCTCGCTGTGCGCTGAAGATGATCAGTGGGTACTTTCTGGACTGTCTCTTCTGCTGTTTCATCAGAGTCCAAACGTAAGTGCTATATTCTGCTACTGCTCATAAAGAGCAAGCACAGGAGATGTAGGATTCAATTGGACTTTCAGGTAGGAAAGTGAGAGGTGACAGCAATGTGTGTTGCAGAGTTGCAAAGCTCACTGTGTGCTGAAGATGCCCAGCAGGATTTTCCATGCTGGCCCTTCGGCTGTGGGATTAGAGTCCAAGCGCTCGTCCACACCTGTCACAACTCCTCTCGAAACGAGAGAGCGCACCAGAAACGTTGGATTCAAATGCACTTTTAGGAGATAAAGTGAGGAGTGACAGCAATGTTTGTGTCACAGTTTAAAGCTCACTGTGTGCTAAACATGATCAGGAGGAGCTTTTTTTGCAATGCTCTTCTGCTGTTTTAGCCCAGGCTAAACATTCCTGCTCTACTCTCTCTGTTGCTGCTCAGCAGAGAGTGGGCACAGAGATGTTGGAATCAATTGGTCTTCCAGGCAGGAAAAGGAGGAGTTACAGCAATGTGTTTTGCAGAGTTGCAAAGCTCACTGTGTGCTGAAGTTGCCCTGCAGGTGTTTCCCTGCTGGCCCTTGGTCTGCGGGATTAGAGTCCAAGCGCTCCTCCTCCCCAGTCACAACTCCTCTCGAAACGAGAGAGAGCACCAGAAACTTTGGATTCAAATGCACTTTTAGGAGATAAAGTGAGGAGTGACAGCAATGTTTGTGTCACAGTTTCAAAGCTCACTGTGTGCTAAACATGATTAGCAGGAGCTTTTTTGCAAGGCTCTTCTGCTGTTTTAGCCCAGGCTAAACATTCCTGCTCTACTCTCTCTGTTGCTGCTCAGCAGAGAGTGGGCACAGAGATGTTGGAATCAATTGGTCTTTCAGGCAAAAAGGGAGGAGTGACAGCAATGTGTGTTGCAGAGTTGCAAAGCTCGCTGTGCGCTGAAGATGATCAGTGGGAACTTTCTGGACTGTCTCTTCTGCTCTTTTAGCATTGGCTAAAGGTTCCTGCTCTACTCTCTCTGCTTCTGCCCAGCAGAGAAAGGGCGCAGAGATTTTGGATTCAATTAGACTTTGAGGTAGGAAAGTGCGGAGCGAGAGCAATATATGTGTCACAGTTGCAAAGCTGACTGCGTGCTGAAGATGCCCTGCCGGAGCTTTCACTCCGGGCTCTTCGGCTGTGGGAGCAGAGGCCAAGAGATCGTGTTCACCTGTCACTGCTGCTGTTCAAACGAGAGAGGGCGGGAGAGACCATGGATTCAAACGGATTATTAGGAGATGAAGTGAGGAGTGACAGCAATGTGTGTTTCAGAGTTGCAAAGCTCACTGTGCGCTGAAGATGATCTGCAAGGACTTTCCCTCCCTGCCCTTCGGAACTGGGAGCGGATTCCAAGCGCTCGTGCTCACCTTCCTCTGCTGCTCTTGAAACGAGAGTGGAGACCAGAAACGCTGGATTCAAATGCACTTTTAGGAGCTACAATGAGGAGTGACAACAGTGTGTGTGTCACAGTTGTAAAGCTCAGTGTGTTGAAGAAGCACAAGAGCAGCCTTCAGGCCTGTCTCTTCCACTGCCTTACAGATTGCAGACATTCCTGCTCACTCTGCTGCTCAGCAGAGTGCTGGCAACGGAGTTCTTGGATTGAAATGGTCTTTTAGGAGAAAGAGTGAAGAGTGACAGCAATGTTTGTGTCACAGTTTAAAGCTCACTGTGTGCTAAACATGATCAGGAGGAGCTTTTTTGCAAGGCTCTTCTGCTGTTTTAGCCCAGTCTAAACATTCCTTCTCTCTGTTGCTGCTCAGCAGAGAGGGGGCACAGAGATGTTGGAATCAATTGGTCTTTCAGGAAGGAAAAGGAGGAGTGACAGCAATGTGTGTTGCAGAATTGCAAAGCTCACTGTGTGCTGAAGATGCCCTGCAGGAGTTTCCCTGCTGGCCCTTCGTCTGTGGGATTAGAGCACAAGCGCTGCTCCTCCCCTGTCACAACTCCTCTCGAAACGAGAGAGCGCACCAGAAACGTTGGCTTCAAATGCACTTTTAGGAGATAAAGTGAGAAGTGACAGCAATGTTTGTGTCACAGTTTAAAGATCACTGTGTGCTAAACATGATTAGCAGGAGCTTTTTTTGCAATGCTCTTCTGCTGTTTTAGCCCAGGCTAAACATTCCTGCTATACTCTCTCTGTTGCTGCTCAGTAGAGAGCGGGCACAGAGATGGTGGATTCAGTTGGTCTTTCTTTCAGGCAGGAAAGGGAGGAGTGACAGCAATGCGTGTTGCTGAGTTGCAAAGCTCGCTGTGCACTGAAGATGATCAGTGGGTACTTTCTGGACTGTCTCTTCTGCTGTTTCATCAGAGTCCAAACGTAAGTGCTATATTCTGCTACTGCTCATAAAGAGCAAGCACAGGAGATGTAGGATTCAATTGGACTTTCAGGTAGGAAAGTGAGAGGTGACAGCAATGTGTGTTGCAGAGTTGCAAAGCTCACTGTGTGCTGAAGATGCCCAGCAGGATTTTCCATGCTGGCCCTTCGGCTGTGGGATTAGAGTCCAAGCGCTCGTCCACACCTGTCACAACTCCTCTCGAAACGAGAGAGCGCACCAGAAACGTTGGATTCAAATGCACTTTTAGGAGATAAAGTGAGGAGTGACAGCAATGTTTGTGTCACAGTTTAAAGCTCACTGTGTGCTAAACATGATCAGGAGGAGCTTTTTGCAAGGCTCTTCTGCTGTTTTAGCCCAGGCTAAACATTCCTGCTCTACTCTCTCTGTTGCTGCTCAGCAGAGAGTGGGCACAGAGATGTTGGAATCAATTGGTCTTCCAGGCAGGAAAAGGAGGAGTTACAGCAATGTGTTTTGCAGAGTTGCAAAGCTCACTGTGTGCTGAAGTTGCCCTGCAGGTGTTTCCCTGCTGGCCCTTGGTCTGAGGGATTAGAGTCCAAGCGCTCCTCCTCCCCAGTCACAACTCCTCTCGAAACGAGAGAGAGCACCAGAAACTTTGGATTCAAATGCACTTTTAGGAGATAAAGTGAGGAGTGACAGCAATGTTTGTGTCACAGTTTCAAAGCTCACTGTGTGCTAAACATGATTAGCAGGAGCTTTTTTGCAAGGCTCTTCTGCTGTTTTAGCCCAGGCTAAACATTCCTGCTCTACTCTCTCTGTTGCTGCTCAGCAGAGAGTGGGCAGAGAGATGTTGGAATCAATTGGTCTTTCAGGCAAAAAGGGAGGAGTGACAGCAATGTGTGTTGCAGAGTTGCAAAGCTCGCTGTGCGCTGAAGATGATCAGTGGGAACTTTCTGGACTGTCTCTTCTGCTCTTTTAGCATTGGCTAAAGGTTCCTGCTCTACTCTCTCTGCTTCTGCCCAGCAGAGAAAGGGCGCAGAGATTTTGGATTCAATTAGACTTTGAGGTAGGAAAGTGCGGAGCGAGAGCAATATATGTGTCACAGTTGCAAAGCTGACTGCGTGCTGAAGATGCCCTGCCGGAGCTTTCACTCCGGGCTCTTCGGCTGTGGGAGCAGAGGCCAAGAGATCGTGTTCACCTGTCACTGCTGCTGTTCAAACGAGAGAGGGCGGGAGAGACCATGGATTCAAACGGATTATTAGGAGATGAAGTGAGGAGTGACAGCAATGTGTGTTTCAGAGTTGCAAAGCTCACTGTGCGCTGAAGATGATCTGCAAGGACTTTCCCTCCCTGCCCTTCGGAACTGGGAGCGGATTCCAAGCGCTCGTGCTCACCTTCCTCTGCTGCTCTTGAAACGAGAGTGGAGACCAGAAACGCTGGATTCAAATGCACTTTTAGGAGCTACAATGAGGAGTGACAACAGGGTGTGTGTCACAGTTGTAAAGCTCAGTGTGTTGAAGAAGCACAAGAGCAGCCTTCAGGCCTGTCTCTTCCACTGCCTTACAGATTGCAGACATTCCTGCTCACTCTGCTGCTCAGCAGAGTGCTGGCAACGGAGTTCTTGGATTGAAATGGTCTTTTAGGAGAAAGAGTGAAGAGTGACAGCAATGTTTGTGTCACAGTTTAAAGCTCACTGTGCGCTAAACATGATCAGGAGGAGCTTTTTTGCAAGGCTCTTCTGCTGTTTTAGCCCAGTCTAAACATTCCTTCTCTCTGTTGCTGCTCAGCAGAGAGGGGGCACAGAGATGTTGGAATCAATTGGTCTTTCAGGCAGGAAAAGGAGGAGTGACAGCAATGTGTGTTGCAGAATTGAAAAGCTCACTGTGTGCTGAAGATGCCCTGCAGGAGTTTCCCTGCTGGCCCTTCGTCTGTGGGATTAGAGTCCAAGCGCTGCTCCTCCCCTGTCACAACTCCTCTCCAAACGAGAGAGCGCACCAGAAACTTTGGATTCAAATGCACTTTTAGGAGATAAAGTGAGGAGTGACAGCAATGTTTGTGTCACAGTTTAAAGCTCACTGTGTGCAAAACATGATCAAGCAGGAGATTTTTTGCAAGGCTCTTCTGCTGTTTTAGCCCAGGCTAAACATTCCTGCTCTACTCTCTCTGTTGCTGCTCAGCAGAGAGCGGGCACAGAGATGGTGGATTCAGCTGGTCTTTCAGGCAGGAAAAGAAGAGACAGCAATGTGTGTTGCAGAGTTGCAAAGCTCACTGTGTGCTAAGATGATCAGTGGGAACTTTCTGGGCTGTCTCTTCTGCTGTTTCAGCAGAGTCCAAACGTAAGTGCTATATTCTGCTACTGCTCACAAAGAGCAAGCACAGGAGATGTATTATTCAATTGGACTTTCAGGTAGGAAAGTGAGAGGTGACAGCAATATGTGTTTCAGAGTTGCGAATCTCAATGTGTGCTGAAGATGCCCAGCAGTAGTTTCCATGCTGGCCCTTCGGCTGTGAAATTAGAATCCAAGCGCTCGTCCTCCCCTGTCACAACTGCTCTCGAAGCGAGAGAGCGCACCAGAAACGTTGGCTTGAAATGCACTTTTAGGAGATAAAGTGAGGAGTGACAGCAATGTGTGTTTCAGAGTTGCAAAGCTCACTGTGCGCTGAAGATGATCTGCAAGGACTTTCCCCCCCTGCCCTTCGGAACTGGGAGCGGATTCCAAGCGCTCGTGCTCACCTTCCTCTGCTGCTCTTGAAACGAGAGTGGAGACCAGAAACGCTGGATTCAAATGCACTTTTAGGAGCTACAATGAGGAGTGACAACAGTGTGTGTGTCAAAGTTGTAAAGCTCAGTGTGTTGAAGAAGCACAAGAGCAGCCTTCAGGCCTGTCTCTTCCACTGCCTTACAGATTTCAGACATTCCTGCTCACTCTGATGCTCAGCAGAGTGCTGGCAACGGAGTTCTTGGATTGAAATGGTCTTTTAGGAGAAAGAGTGAAGAGTGACAGCAATGTTTGTGTCACAGTTTAAAGCTCACTGTGTGCTAAACATGATCAGGAGGAGCTTTTTTGCAAGGCTCTTCTGCTGTTTTAGCCCAGTCTAAACATTCCTGCTCTACTCTCTCTGTTGCTGCTCAGCAGAGAGGGGGCACAGAGATGTTGGAATCAATTGGTCTTTCAGGCAGGAAAAGGAGGAGTGACAGCAATGTGTGTTGCAGAATTGCAAAGCTCACTGTGTGCTGAAGATGCCCTGCAGGAGTTTCCCTGCTGGCCCTTCGTCTGTGGGATTAGAGTCCAAGCGCTGCTCCTCCCCTGTCACAACTCCTCTCCAAACGAGAGAGCGCACCAGAAACGTTTGCTTCAAATGCACTTTTAGGAGATAAAGTGAGGAGTGATAGCAATGTTTGTGTCACAGTTTAAAGATCACTGTGTGCTAAACATGATTAGCAGGAGCTTTTTTTGCAATGCTCTTCTGCTGTTTTAGCCCAGGCTAAACATTCCTGCTCTACTCTCTCTGTTGCTGCTCAGTAGAGAGCGGGCACAGAGATGGTGGATTCAGTTGGTCTTTCTTTCAGGCAGGAAAGGGAGGAGTGACAGCAATGCGTGTTGCTGAGTTGCAAAGCTCGCTGTGCGCTGAAGATGATCAGTGGGTACTTTCTGGACTGTCTCTTCTGCTGTTTCATCAGAGTCCAAACGTAAGTGCTATATTCTGCTACTGCTCATAAAGAGCAAGCACAGGAGATGTAGGATTCAATTGGACTTTCAGGTAGGAAATTGAGAGGTGACAGCAATGTGTGTTTCAGAGTTGCAAAGCTCACTGTGTGCTGAAGATGCCCAGCAGGAGTTTCCATGCTGGCCCTTCGGCTGTGGGATTAGAGTCCAAGCGCTCGTCCACCCCTGTCACAACTCCTCTCGAAACGAGAGAGTGCACCAGAAACGTTGGATTCAAATGCAGTTTTAGGAGATAAAGTGAGGAGTGACAGCAATGTTTGTGTCACAGTTTAAAGCTCACTGTGTGCTAAACATGATCAGGAGGAGCTTTTTTGCAAGGCTCTTCTGCTGTTTTAGCCCAGTCTAAACATTCCTGCTCTACTCTCTCTGTTGCTGCTCAGCAGAGAGTGGGCACAGAGATGTTGGAATCAATTGGTCTTCCAGGCAGGAAAAGGAGGAGTTACAGCAATGTGTTTTGCAGAGTTGCAAAGCTCACTGTGTGCTGAAGTTGCCCTGCAGGTGTTTCCCTGCTGGCCCTTGGTCTGCGGGATTAGAGTCCAAGCGCTCCTCCTCCCCAGTCACAACTCCTCTCGAAACGAGAGAGAGCACCAGAAACGTTGGCTTGAAATGCACTTTTAGGAGATAAAGTGAGGAGTGACTGCAATGTTTGTGTCACAGTTTCAAAGCTCACTGTGTGCTAAACATGATTAGCAGGAGCTTTTTTGCAAGGCTCTTCTGCTGTTTTAGCCCAGGCTAAACATTCCTGCTCTACTCTCTCTGTTGCTGCTCAGCAGAGAGTGGGCACAGAGATGTTGGAATCAATTGGTCTTTCAGGCAAAAAGGGAGGAGTGACAGCAGTGTGTGTTGCAGAGTTGCAAAGCTCGCTGTGCGCTGAAGATGATCAGTGGGAACTTTCTGGACTGTCTCTTCTGCTCTTTTAGCATTGGCTAAAGGTTCCTGCTCTACTCTCTCTGCTTCTGCCCAGCAGAGAAAGGGCACAGAGATTTTGGTTTCAATTGGACTTTGAGGTAGGAAAGTGCGGAGCGAGAGCAATATATGTGTCACAGTTGCAAAGCTGACTGCGTGCTGAAGATGCCCTGCCGGAGCTTTCACTCCGGGCTCTTCGGCTGTGGGAGCAGAGGCCAAGAGATCGTGTTCACCTGTCACTGCTGCTGTTCAAACGAGAGAGGGCGGGAGAGACCATGGATTCAAACGGATTATTAGGAGATGAAGTGAGGAGTGACAGCAATGTGTGTTTCAGAGTTGCAAAGCTCACTGTGCGCTGAAGATGATCTGCAAGGACTTTCCCTCCCTGCCCTTCGGAACTGGGAGCGGATTCCAAGCGCTCGTGCTCACCTTCCTCTGCTGCTCTTGAAACGAGAGTGGAGACCAGAAACGCTGGATTCAAATGCACTTTTAGGAGCTACAATGAGGAGTGACAACAGTGTGTGTGTCAAAGTTGTAAAGCTCAGTGTGTTGAAGAAGCACAAGAGCAGCCTTCAGGCCTGTCTCTTCCACTGCCTTACAGATTGCAGACATCCCTGCTCACTCTGCTGCTCAGCAGAGTGCTGGCAACGGAGTTCTTGGATTGAAATGGTCTTTTAGGAGAAAGAGTGAAGAGTGACACCAATGTTTGTGTCACAGTTTAAAGCTCACTGTGTGCTAAACATGATCAGGAGGAGCTTTTTTGCAAGGCTCTTCTGCTGTTTTAGCCCAGTCTAAACATTCCTGCTCTACTCTCTCTGTTGCTGCTCAGCAGAGAGTGGGCACAGAGATGTTGGAATCAATTGGTCTTTCAGGCAAGAAAAGGAGGAGTGACAGCAATGTGTGTTTCAGAATTGTAAAGCTCACTGTGCGCTGAAGATGCCCTGCAGGAGTTTCCCTGCTGGCCCTTCGTCTGTGGGATTAGAGTCCAAGCGCTGCTCCTCCCCTGTCACAACTCCTCTCGAAACGAGAGAGCGCACCAGAAACTTTGGATTCAAATGCACTTTTAGGAGATAAAGTGAGGAGTGACAGCAATGTTTGTGTCACAGTTTAAAGCTCACTGTGTGCAAAACATGATCAAGCAGGAGATTTTTTGCAAGGCTCTTCTGCTGTTTTAGCCCAGGCTAAACATTCCTGCTCTACTCTCTCTGTTGCTGCTCAGCAGAGAGCGGGCACAGAGATGGTGGATTCAGCTGGTCTTTCAGGCAGGAAAAGAAGAGACAGCAATGTGTGTTGCAGAGTTGCAAAGCTCACTGTGTGCTGAAGATGATCAGTGGGAACTTTCTGGGCTGTCTCTTCTGCTGTTTCAGCAGAGTCCAAACGTAAGTGCTATATTCTGCTACTGCTCACAAAGAGCAAGCACAGGAGATGTATTATTCAATTGGACTTTCAGGTAGGAAAGTGAGAGGTGACAGCAATATGTGTTTCAGAGTTGCGAATCTCAATGTGTGCTGAAGATGCCCAGCAGTAGTTTCCATGCTGGCCCTTCGGCTGTGAAATTAGAATCCAAGCGCTCGTCCTCCCCTGTCACAACTGCTCTCAAAGCGAGAGAGCGCACCAGAAACGTTGGCTTGAAATGCACTTTTAGGAGATGAAGTGAGGAGTGACAGCAATGTATGTTTCAGAGTTGCAAAGCTCACTGTGCGCTGAAGATGATCTGCAAGGACTTTCCCCCCCTGCCCTTCGGAACTTGGAGCGGATTCCAAGCGCTCGTGCTCACCTTCCTCTGCTGCTCTTGAAACGAGAGTGGAGACCAGAAACGCTGGATTCAAATGCACTTTTAGGAGCTACAATGAGGAGTGACAACAGTGTGTGTGTCAAAGTTGTAAAGCTCAGTGTGTTGAAGAAGCACAAGAGCAGCCTTCAGGCCTGTCTCTTCCACTGCCTTACAGATTGCAGACATTCCTGCTCACTCTGCTGCTCAGCAGAGTGCTGGCAACGGAGTTCTTGGATTGAAATGGTCTTTTAGGAGAAAGAGTGAAGAGTGACAGCAATGTTTGTGTCACAGTTTAAAGCTCACTGTGTGCTAAACATGATCAGGAGGAGCTTTTTTGCAAGGCTCTTCTGCTGTTTTTGCCCAGTCTAAACATTCCTGCTCTACTCTCTCTGTTGCTGCTCAGCAGAGAGTGGGCACAGAGGTGTTGGAATCAATTGGTCTTCCAGGCAGGAAAAGGAGTTACAGCAATGTGTGTTGCAGAATTGCAAAGCTCACTGTGTGCTGAAGATGCCCTGCAGGAGTTTCCCCGCTGGCCCTTCGTCTGTGGGATTAGAGTCCAAGCGCTGCTCCTCCCCTGTCACAACTCCTCTCCAAACGAGAGAGCGCACCAGAAACTTTGGATTCAAATGCACTTTTAGGAGATAAAGTGAGGAGTGACAGCAATGCTTGTGTCACAGTTTAAAGCTCACTGTGTGCAAAACATGATCAAGCAGGAGATTTTTTGCAAGGCTCTTCTGCTGTTTTAGCCCAGGCTAAACATTCCTGCTCTACTCTCTCTGTTGCTGCTCAGCAGAGAGCGGGCACAGAGGTGTTGGAATCAATTGGTCTTTCAGGCAGGAAAAGAAGAGACAGCAATGTGTGTTGCAGAGTTGCAAAGCTCACTGTGTGCTGAAGATGATCAGTGGGAACTTTCTGGGCTGTCTCTTCTGCTGTTTCAGCAGAGTCCAAACGTAAGTGCTATATTCTGCTACTGCTCACAAAGAGCAAGCACAGGAGATGTATTATTCAATTGGACTTTCAGGTAGGAAAGTGAGAGGTGACAGCAATATGTGTTTCAGAGTTGCGAATCTCAATGTGTGCTGAAGATGCCCAGCAGTAGTTTCCATGCTGGCCCTTCGGCTGTGAAATTAGAATCCAAGCGCTCGTCCTCCCCTGTCACAACTGCTCTCGAAGCGAGAGAGCGCACCAGAAACGTTGGCTTGAAATGCACTTTTAGGAGATGAAGTGAGGAGTGACAGCAATGTGTGTTTCAGAGTTGCAAAGCTCACTGTGCGCTGAAGATGATCTGCAAGGACTTTCCCCCCCTGCCCTTCGGAACTGGGAGCGGATTCCAAGCGCTCGTGCTCACCTGCCTCTGCTGCTCTTGAAACGAGAGTGGAGACCAGAAACGCTGGATTCAAATGCACTTTTAGGAGCTACAATGAGGAGTGACAACAGTGTGTGTGTCACAGTTGTAAAGCTCAGTGTGTTGGAGAAGCACAAGAGCAGCCTTCAGGCCTGTCTCTTCCACTGCCTTACAGATTGCAGACATTCCTGCTCACTCTGCTGCTCAGCAGAGTGCTGGCAACGGAGTTCTGGGATTGAAATGGTCTTTTAGGAGAAAGAGTGAAGAGTGACAGCAATGTTTGTGTCACAGTTTAAAGCTCACTGTGTGCTAAACATGATCAGGAGGAGCTTTTTTGCAAGGCTCTTCTGCTGTTTTTGCCCAGTCTAAACATTCCTGCTCTACTCTCTCTGTTGCTGCTCAGCAGAGAGTGGGCACAGAGGTGTTGGAATCAATTGGTCTTCCAGGCAGGAAAAGGAGTTACAGCAATGTGTGTTGCAGAATTGCAAAGCTCACTGTGTGCTGAAGATGCCCTGCAGGAGTTTCCCCGCTGGCCCTTCGTCTGTGGGATTAGAGTCCAAGCGCTGCTCCTCCCCTGTCACAACTCCTCTCGAAACGAGAGAGCGCACCAGAAACTTTGGATTCAAATGCACTTTTAGGAGATAAAGTGAGGAGTGACAGCAATGCTTGTGTCACAGTTTAAAGCTCACTGTGTGCAAAACATGATCAAGCAGGAGATTTTTTGCAAGGCTCTTCTGCTGTTTTAGCCCAGGCTAAACATTCCTGCTCTACTCTCTCTGTTGCTGCTCAGCAGAGAGCGGGCACAGAGGTGTTGGAATCAATTGGTCTTTCAGGCAGGAAAAGAAGAGACAGCAATGTGTGTTGCAGAGTTGCAAAGCTCACTGTGTGCTGAAGATGATCAGTGGGAACTTTCTGGACTGTCTCTTCTGCTGTTTCAGCAGAGTCCAAACGTAAGTGCTATATTCTGCTACTGCTCACAAAGAGCAAGCACAGGAGATGTATTATTCAATTGGACTTTCAGGTAGGAAAGTGAGAGGTGACAGCAATATGTGTTTCAGAGTTGTGAATCTCAATGTGTGCTGAAGATGCCCAGCAGTAGTTTCCATGCTGGCCCTTCGGCTGTGAAATTAGAATCCAAGCGCTCGTCCTCCCCTGTCAGAACTGCTCTCGAAGCGAGAGAGCGCACCAGAAACGTTGGCTTGAAATGCACTTTTAGGAGATAAAGTGAGGAGTGACAGCAATGTGTGTTTCAGAGTTGCAAAGCTCACTGTGCGCTGAAGATGATCTGCAAGGACTTTCCCTCCCTGCCCTTCGGAACTGGGAGCGGATTCCAAGCGCTCGTGCTCACCTGCCTCTGCTGCACTGGAAACGAGAGTGGAGACCAGAAACGCTGGATTCAAATGCACTTTTAGGAGCTACAATGAGGAGTGACAACAGTGTGTCTGTCACAGTTGTAAAGCTCAGTGTGTTGAAGAAGCACAAGAGCAGCCTTCAGGCCTGTCTCTTCCACTGCCTTACAGATTGCAGACATTCCTGCTCACTCTGCTGCTCAGCAGAGTGCTGGCAACGGAGTTCTTGGATTGAAATGGTCTTTTAGGAGAAAGAGTGAAGAGTGACAGCAATGTTTGTGTCACAGTTTAAAGCTCACTGTGTGCTAAACATGATCAGGAGGAGCTTTTTTGCAAGGCTCTTCTGCTGTTTTAGCCCAGTCTAAACATTCCTTCTCTCTGTTGCTGCTCAGCAGAGAGTGGGCACAGAGATGTTGGAATCAATTGGTCTTCCAGGCAGGAAAAGGAGTTACAGCAATGTGTGTTGCAGAATAGCAAAGCTCACTGTGTGCTGAAGATGCCCTGCAGGAGTTTCCCTGCTGGCCCTTCGTCTGTGGGATTAGAGTCCAAGCGCTGCTCCTCCCCTGTCACAACTCCTCTTGAAACGTGAGAGCGCACCAGAAACTTTGGATTCAAATGCACTTTTAGGAGATAAAGTGAGGAGTGACAGCAATGTTTGTGTCACAGTTTAAAGCTCACTGTGTGCAAAACATGATCAAGCAGGAGATTTTTTGCAAGGCTCTTCTGCTGTTTTAGCCCAGGCTAAACATTCCTGCTCTACTCTCTCTGTTGCTGCTCAGCAGAGAGCGGGCACAGAGGTGTTGGAATCAATTGGTCTTTCAGGCAGGAAAAGAAGAGACAGCAATGTGTGTTGCAGAGTTGCAAAGCTCACTGTGTGCTGAAGATGATCAGTGGGAACTTTCTGGACTGTCTCTTCTGCTGTTTCAGCAGAGTCCAAACGTAAGTGCTATATTCTGCTACTGCTCACAAAGAGCAAGCACAGGAGATGTATTATTCAATTGGACTTTCAGGTAGGAAAGTGAGAGGTGACAGCAATATGTGTTTCAGAGTTGTGAATCTCAATGTGTGCTGAAGATGCCCAGCAGTAGTTTCCATGCTGGCCCTTCGGCTGTGCAATTAGAATCCAAGCGCTCGTCCTCCCCTGTCACAACTGCTCTCGAAGCGAGAGAGCGCACCAGAAACGTTGGCTTGAAATGCACTTTTAGGAGATAAAGTGAGGAGTGACAGCAATGTGTGTTTCAGAGTTGCAAAGCTCACTGTGCGCTGAAGATGATCTGCAAGGACTTTCCCTCCCTGCCCTTCGGAACTGGGAGCGGATTCCAAGCGCTCGTGCTCACCTGCCTCTGCTGCGCTGGAAACGAGAGTGGAGACCAGAAACGCTGGATTCAAATGCACTTTTAGGAGCTACAATGAGGAGTGACAACAGTGTGTGTGTCAAAGTTGTAAAGCTCAGTGTGTTGAAGAAGCACAAGAGCAGCCTTCAGCCTGTCTCTTCCACTGCCTTACAGATTGCAGACATCCCTGCTCACTCTGCTGCTCAGCAGAGTGCTGGCAACGGAGTTCTGGGATTGAAATGGTCTTTTAGGAGAAAGAGTGAAGAGTGACAGCAATGTTTGTGTCACAGTTTAAAGCTCACTGTGTGCTAAACATGATCAGGAGGAGCTTTTTTGCAAGGCTCTTCTGCTGTTTTAGCCCAGTCTAAACATTCCTGCTCTACTCTCTCTGTTGCTGCTCAGCAGAGAGTAGGCACAAAGATGTTGGAATCAATAGGTCTTCCAGGCAGGAAAAGGAGGAGTGACAGCAATGTGTTTTGCAGAGTTGCAAAGCTCACTGTGTGCTGAAGATACCCTGCAGGAGTTTCCCTGCTGGCCCTTCATCTGTGGGATTAGAGTCCAAGCGCTGCTCCTCCCCTGTCACAACTCCTCTCCAAACGAGAGTGCGTACCAGAAACTTCGGATTCAAATGCACTTTTAGGAGATAAAGTGAGGAGTGACAGCAATGTTTGTGTCACAGTTTAAAGCTCACTGTGTGCAAAACATGATCAAGCAGGAGATTTTTTTCAAGGCTCTTCTGCTGTTTTAGGCAGGTCTAAAAATTCCTGCTCTACTCTCTCTGTTGCTGCTCAGCAGAGACGGGGCACAGAGATGGTGGATTCAGCTGGTCTTTCAGGCAAAAAGGGGGGAGTGACAGCAATGTGTGTTGCAGAGTTGCAAAGCTCGCTGTGCGCTGAAGATGATCAGTGGGAACTTTCTGGACTGTCTCTTCTGCTCTTTTAGCATTGGCTAAAGGTTCCTGCTCTACTCTCTCTGCTTCTGCCCAGCAGAGAAAGGGCACAGAGATTTTGGATTCAATTGGACTTTGAGGTAGGAAAGTGCGGAGCGAGAGCAATATATGTGTCACAGTTGCAAAGCTGACTGCGTGCTGAAGATGCCCTGCCGGAGCTTTCACTCCGGGCTCTTCGGCTGTGGGAGCAGAGGCCAAGAGATCGTGTTCACCTGTCGCTGCTGCTGTTCAAACGAGAGAGGGCGGGAGAGACCATGGATTCAAACGGATTATTAGGAGATGAAGTGAGGAGTGACAGCAATGTGTGTTTCAGAGTTGCAAAGCTCACTGTGCGCTGAAGATGATCTGCAAGGACTTTCCCTCCCTGCCCTTCGGAACTGGGAGCGGATTCCAAGCGCTCGTGCTCACCTGCCTCTGCTGCTCTTGAAACGAGAGTGGAGACCAGAAACGCTGGATTCAAATGCACTTTTAGGAGCTACAATGAGGAGTGACAACAGTGTGTGTGTCACAGTTGTAAAGCTCAGTGTGTTGAAGAAGCACAAGAGCAGCCTTCAGGCCTGTCTCTTCCACTGCCTTACAGATTGCAGACATTCCTGCTCACTCTGCTGCTCAGCAGAGTGCTGGCAACGGAGTTCTTGGATTGAAATGGTCTTTTAGGAGAAAGAGTGAAGAGTGACAGCAATGTTTGTGTCACAGTTTAAAGCTCACTGTGTGCTAAACATGATCAGGAGGAGCTTTTTTGCAAGGCTCTTCTGCTGTTTTAGCCCAGTCTAAACATTCCTTCTCTCTGTTGCTTCTCAGCAGAGAGGGGGCACAGAGATGTTGGAATCAATTGGTCTTCCAGGCAGGAAAAGGAGGAGTGACAGCAATGTGTTTTGCAGAGTTGCAAAGCTCACTGTGTGCTGAAGTTGCCCTGCAGGTGTTTCCCTGCTGGCCCTTGGTCTGAGGGATTAGAGTCCAAGCGCTCCTCCTCCCCAGTCACAACTCCTCTCGAAACGAGAGAGAGCACCAGAAACTTTGGATTCAAATGCACTTTTAGGAGATAAAGTGAGGAGTGACAGCAATGTTTGTGTCACAGTTTCAAAGCTCACTGTGTGCTAAACATGATTAGCAGGAGCTTTTTTGCAAGGCTCTTCTGCTGTTTTAGCCCAGGCTAAACATTCCTGCTCTACTCTCTCTGTTGCTGCTCAGCAGAGAGCGGGCACAGAGATGGTGGAATCAATTGGTCTTTCAGGCAAAAAGGGAGGAGTGGCAGCAATGTGTGTTGCAGAGTTGCAAAGCTCGCTGTGCGCTGAAGATGATCAGTGGGAACTTTCTGGACTGTCTCTTCTGCTCTTTTAGCATTGGCTAAAGGTTCCTGCTCTACTCTCTCTGCTTCTGCCCAGCAGAGAAAGGGCACAGAGATTTTGGATTCAATTGGAATTTGAGGTAGGAAAGTGCGGAGCGAGAGCAATATATGTGTCACAGTTGCAAAGCTGACTGCGTGCTGAAGATGCCCTGCCGGAGCTTTCACTCCGGGCTCTTCGGCTGTGGGAGCAGAGGCCAAGAGATCGTGTTCACCTGTCACTGCTGCTGTTCAAACGAGAGAGGGCGGGAGAGACCATGGATTCAAACGGATTATTAGGAGATGAAGTGAGGAGTGACAGCAATGTGTGTTTCAGAGTTGCAAAGCTCACTGTATGCTGAAGATGCCCAGCAGGATTTTCCCTGCTGGCCTTTCAGCTGTGGGATTAGAGTCCAAGCGCTCGTCCTCCCCTGTCACAACTCCTCTCGAAATGAGAGAGCGCACCAGAAACGATGGTTTCAAATGCACTTTTAGGAGATAAAGTGAGGAGTGACAGCTATGTTTGTGTCACAGCTTCAAAGCTGACTGTGTGCTAATAATGATCAGCAGGAGCTTTTTTGCAAGGCTCTTCTGCTGTTTTAGCCCAGTCTAAACATTCCTGCTATAGTCTCCCTGTTGCTGCTCAGCAGAGAGCGGGCACAGAGATGGTGGAATCAGTTCGTCTTTCAGGCAGGAAAGGGAGGATTGACAGCAATGTGTGTTGCAGAGTTGTAAAGCTCGCTGTGCGCTGAAGATGATCAGTGGGATCTTTCTGGACTGTCTCTTCTGCTGTTTCAGCAGAGTGCAAACATATGGGCTATATTCTGCTACTGCTCACAAGGAGCAAAGCACAGGAGAAGAGGGATTCAATTGGACTTTCAGGTAGGAAAGTGAGAGGTGACAGCAATGTGTGTTGCAGAGTTGCAAAGCTCACTGTGTGCTGAAGATGCCCAGCAGGAGTTTCCCTGCACGCCCTTCGGCTGTGGGATTAGAGTCCAAGCACTCGTCCTCCCCTGTCAGAACTCCTCTCGAAACGAGAGAGCGCACCAGAAACGATGGTTTCAAATGCACTTTTAGGAGATAAAGTGAGGAGTGACAGCAATGTTTGTGTCACAGTTTAAAGCTCACTGTGTGCTAAACATGATCAGGAGGAGCTTTTTTTGCAATGCTCTTCTGCTGTTTTAGCCCAGTCTAAACATTCCTGCTATACTCTCCCTGTTGCTGCTCAGCAGAGAGCTGGCACAGAGATGGTGGTTTCAGTTGGTCTTTCAGGCATTAAAGGGAGGTGTGACAGCAATGTGTGTTGCAGTGTTGCAAAGCTCGCTGTGCACTGAAGATGAGCAATGGGAACTTTCTGGACTGTCTCTTCTGCTGTTTCTTCAGAGTCCAAACGTAAGTGCTATATTCTGCTACTGCTCACAAAGAGCAAGCACAGGAGATGTATTATTCAATTGGACTTTCAGGTAGGAAAGTGAGAGGTGACAGCAATATGTGTTTCAGAGTTGCGAAGCTCACTGGGTGCTGAAGATGCCCTGCAGGAGTTTCCATGCTGGCAATTCGTCTGTGAAATTAGAGTCCAAAAGCTCGTCCTCCCCTGCGACATCTGCTCTCGAAACGAGAGAGTGCACCATAAACTTTGCATTCAAATTCACTTTTAGGAGATAAAGTGAGGAGTGACAGCAATGTTTGTGTCACAGTTTAAAGCTCACTGTGTGCTAAACATGATCAGGAGGAGCTTTTTTGCAAGGCTCTTCTGCTGTTTTAGCCCAGTCTAAACATTCCTGCTCTACTCTCTCTGTTGCTGCTCAGCAGAGAGTGGGCACAGAGATGTTGGAATCAATTGGTCTTTCAGGCAAGAAAAGGAGGAGTGACAGCAATGTGTGTTTCAGAATTGTAAAGCTCACTGTGCGCTGAAGATGCCCTGCAGGAGTTTCCCTGCTGGCCCTTCGTCTGCGGGATTAGAGTCCAAGCGCTGCTCCTCCCCTGTCACAACTCCTCTCGAAACGAGAGAGCGCACCAGAAACTTTGGATTCAAATGCACTTTTAGGAGATAAAGTGAGGAGTGACAGCAATGTTTGTGTCACAGTTTAAAGCTCACTGTGTGCAAAACATGATCAAGCAGGAGATTTTTTGCAAGGCTCTTCTGCTGTTTTAGGCAGGTCTAAAAATTCCTGCTCTACTCTCTCTGTTGCTGCTCAGCAGAGAGCGGGCACAGAGATGGTGGATTCAGCTGGTCTTTCAGGCAAAAAGGGAGGAGTGACAGCAATGTGTGTTGCAGAGTTGCAAAGCTCGCTGTGCGCTGAAGATGATCAGTGGGAACTTTCTGGACTGTCTCTTCTGCTCTTTTAGCATTGGCTAAAGGTTCCTGCTCTACTCTCTCTGCTTCTGCCCAGCAGAGAAAGGGCACAGAGATTTTGGATTCAATTGGACTTTGAGGTAGGAAAGTGCGGAGCGAGAGCAATATATGTGTCACAGTTGCAAAGCTGACTGCGTGCTGAAGATGCCCTGCCGGAGCTTTCACTCCGGGCTCTTCGGCTGTGGGAGCAGAGGCCAAGAGATCGTGTTCACCTGTCACTGCTGCTGTTCAAACGAGAGAGGGCGGGAGAGACCATGGATTCAAACGGATTATTAGGAGATGAAGTGAGGAGTGACAGCAATGTGTGTTTCAGAGTTGCAAAGCTCACTGTGCGCTGAAGATGATCTGCAAGGACTTTCCCTCCCTGCCCTTCGGAACTGGGAGCGGATTCCAAGCGCTCGTGCTCACCTGCCTCTGCTGCACTGGAAACGAGAGTGGAGACCAGAAACGCTGGATTCAAATGCACTTTTAGGAGCTACAATGAGGAGTGACAACAGTGTGTCTGTCACAGTTGTAAAGCTCAGTGTGTTGAAGAAGCACAAGAGCAGCCTTCAGGCCTGTCTCTTCCACTGCCTTACAGATTGCAGACATTCCTGCTCACTCTGCTGCTCAGCAGAGTGCTGGCAACGGAGTTCTTGGATTGAAATGGTCTTTTAGGAGAAAGAGTGAAGAGTGACAGCAATGTTTGTGTCACAGTTTAAAGCTCACTGTGTGCTAAACATGATCAGGAGGAGCTTTTTTGCAAGGCTCTTCTGCTGTTTTAGCCCAGTCTAAACATTCCTTCTCTCTGTTGCTGCTCAGCAGAGAGTGGGCACAGAGATGTTGGAATCAATTGGTCTTCCAGGCAGGAAAAGGAGGAGTGACAGCAATGTGTTTTGCAGAATAGCAAAGCTCACTGTGTGCTGAAGATGCCCTGCAGGAGTTTCCCTGCTGGCCCTTCGTCTGTGGGATTAGAGTCCAAGCGCTGCTCCTCCCCTGTCACAACTCCTCTTGAAACGTGAGAGCGCACCAGAAACTTTGGATTCAAATGCACTTTTAGGAGATAAAGTGAGGAGTGACAGCAATGTTTGTGTCACAGTTTAAAGCTCACTGTGTGCAAAACATGATCAAGCAGGAGATTTTTTGCAAGGCTCTTCTGCTGTTTTAGCCCAGGCTAAACATTCCTGCTCTACTCTCTCTGTTGCTGCTCAGCAGAGAGCGGGCACAGAGGTGTTGGAATCAATTGGTCTTTCAGGCAGGAAAAGAAGAGACAGCAATGTGTGTTGCAGAGTTGCAAAGCTCACTGTGTGCTGAAGATGATCAGTGGGAACTTTCTGGACTGTCTCTTCTGCTGTTTCAGCAGAGTCCAAACGTAAGTGCTATATTCTGCTACTGCTCACAAAGAGCAAGCACAGGAGATGTATTATTCAATTGGACTTTCAGGTAGGAAAGTGAGAGGTGACAGCAATATGTGTTTCAGAGTTGTGAATCTCAATGTGTGCTGAAGATGCCCAGCAGTAGTTTCCATGCTGGCCCTTCGGCTGTGCAATTAGAATCCAAGCGCTCGTCCTCCCCTGTCACAACTGCTCTCGAAGCGAGAGAGCGCACCAGAAACGTTGGCTTGAAATGCACTTTTAGGAGATAAAGTGAGGAGTGACAGCAATGTGTGTTTCAGAGTTGCAAAGCTCACTGTGTGCTGAAGATGCCCAGCAGGAGTTTCCCTGATGGCCCTTCGGCTGTGGGATTAGAGTCCACGCGCTCGTCCTCCCCTGTCACAACTCCTCTGGAAACAAGAGTGCGCACCAGAAACGATGGAGTCAAATGCACTTTTAGGAGATAAACTGAGTGACAGCAATGTTTGTGTCACAGTTTAAAGCTCACTGTGTGCTAAACATGATCAGCAGGAGCTTTTTTGCAAGGCTCTTCTGCTGTTTTAGCCCAGTCTAAACATTCCTGCTATACTCTCCCTGTTGCTGCTCAGCAGAGAGCTGGCACAGAGATGGTGGTTTCAGTTGGTCTTTCAGGCAGGAAAGGGAGGTGTGACAGCAATGTGTGTTGCAGTGTTGCAAAGCTCGCTGTGCACTGAAGATGAGCAATGGGAAATTTCTGGATTGTCTCTTCTGCTGTTTCAGCAGAGTCCAAACGTAAGTGCTATATTCAGCTACTGCTTACAAGGAGCAAAGCACAGGAGATGTAGGATTCAATTGGACTTTCAGGTAGGAAAGTGAGAGGTGACAGCAATGTGAGTTTCAGAGCAGCAAAGCTCAATGTGTGCTGAAGATGCCCATCAGGAGTTTCCCTGCTGGCCCTTCGGCTGTGGGATTAGAGTCCAAGCGCTCGTCCTCCCCTGTCACAACTCCTCTCGAAACGAGAGAGCGCACCAGAAACGATGGCTTCAAATGCACTTTTAGGAGATAAAGTGAGGAGTGACAGCAATGCTTGTGTCACAGTTTCAAAGCTCACTGTGTGCTAATCATGATCAGCAGGAGCTTTTTTGCAAGGCTCTTCTGCTGTTTTAGCCCAGTCTAAACATTCCTGCTATACTCTCCCTGTTGCTGCTCAGCAGAGAGCGGGCACAGAGATGGTGGATTCAGTTGGTCTTTCAGGCAGGAAAGGGAGGAGTGACAGCAATGTGTGTTGCAGAGTTGCAAAGCTCGCTGTGCGCTGAAGATGATCAGTGGGAACTTTCAGGACTGTCTCTTCTGCTGTTTCAGCAGAGTGCAAAAGTATGGGCTATATTCTGCTACTGCTCACAAGGACAAAGCACAGGAGGAGTAGGATTCAATTGGACTTTCAGGTAGGAAAGTGAGAGGTGACAACAATGTGTGTTTCCGAGTTGCAAAGCTCACTGTGTGCTGAAGATGCCCATCAGGAGTTTCCCTGCTGGCCCTTTGGCTGTGGGATTAGAGTCCAAGCGCTCGTCCTCCCCTGTCACATCTGCTCTTGAAGCGAGAGAAGGCACCAAAAACGTTGGACTCAAATGCACTTTTAGGAGATAAAGTGAGGAGTGACAGCAATGTTTGTGTCACAGCCTCAAAGCTCACTGTGTGCTAAACATGATCAGCAGGAGCTTCTTTGCAAGGCTCTTCTGCTGTTTTAGCCCAGTCTAAACATTATTGCTCTTCTCTCCCTGTTGCTGCTCAGCAGAGAGCAGGCACAGAGATGGTGGAATCTTTTGGTCTTTCAGGCAGGAAAAGGAGGAGTGACAGCAATATGTGTTGCAGAGTTGCAAAGCTCTCTGTGTTCTGAAGATGATCAGTGGGAACTTTCTAAACTTTCTCTTCTGCTGTTTCAGCAGAGTGCAAACGTATGGGCTATATTCTGCTACTGCTCACAAATTGCAGCACAGGAGATGTAGGATTCAATTGGACTTTCAGGTAGGAAAGGGAGAGGTGACAGCTATATGTGTTCAGGGTTGAAAAGATCACTGTGTGCTGAAGATGGCCAGCAGGAGTTTCCCTGCACGCCCTTCGGCTGTGGGATTAGAGTCCAAGCGCTCGTCCTCCCCTGTCACAACTCCACTCGAAACGAGAGAGCGCAGCAGAAACGATGATTTCAAATGCACTTTTAGGAGATAAAGTGAGGAGTGACAGCAATGTTTGTGTCACAGCTTCAAAGCTCACTGTGTGCTAATCATGATCATCAGGAGCTTTTTTGCAAGGCTCTTCTGCTGTTTTAGCCCTGTCTAAACATTCCTGCTATACTCTCTCTGTTGCTGCTAAGCAGAGAGCGGGCACAGAGATGGTGGAATCAGTTCGTCTTTCAGGCAGGAAAGGGAGGAGTGACAGCAATGTTTGTTACAGAGTTGCAAAGCTCGCTGTGCGCTGATGATCAGTGGGAACTTTCTGGACTGTCTCTTCTGCTGTTTCAGCAGAGTCCAAACGTATGGTCTATATTCTGCTACTGCTCACAAGGAGCAAGCACAGGAGATGTAGGATTCAATTGGACTTTCAGGTAGGAAAGTGAGAGGTGACAGCAATGTGTGTTTCAGAGTTGCAAAGCTCACTGTGTGCTGAAGATGCCCAGCAGGAGTTTCCCTGATGGCCCTTCGGCTGTGGGATTAGAGTCCACGCGCTCGTCCTCCCCTGTCACAACTCCTCTGGAAACAAGAGTGCGCACCAGAAACGATGGAGTCAAATGCACTTTTAGGAGATAAAGTGAGTGACAGCAATGTTTTTGTCGCAGTTTAAAGCTCACTGTGTGCTAAACATGATCAGCAGGAGCTTTTTTGCAAGGCTCTTCTGCTGTTTTTGCACAGTCTAAATATTCCTGCTATACTCTCCCTGTTGCTGCTAAGCAGAGGGCGGGCACAGAGATGGTGGATTCAGTTGGTCTTTCAGGCAGGAAAGAGAGGAGTGACAGCAATGTGTGTTGCAGAGTTGCAAAGCTCGCTGTGCGCTGAAGATGATCAGTGGGAACTTTCAGGACTGTCTCTTCTGCTGTTTCAGCTGAGTGCAAACGTAAGTGCTATATTCTGCTACTGCTCACAAGGAGCAAGCACAGGAGATGTATGATTCTACTGGACTTTCAACTAGGAAAGTCAGAGGTGACAGCTATATGTGTTTCAGAGTTGCAAAGCTCACTGTGTGCTGAAGATGCCCAGCAGGACTTTCCCTGCACGCCCTTCGGCTGTGGGATTAGAGTCCAAGCGCTCGTCCTCCCCTGTCACAACTCCTCTCGAAACGAGAGAGCGCCCCAGAAACGAGAGATTCAAATGCACTTTTAGGCGATAAAGTGAGTGGCAGCAGTGTTTGTGTCGCAGTTTAAAGCTCACAGTGCGCTAAACATGAAAAGCTGGAGCTTTTTTGCAAGGCTCTTCTGCTGTTATAGCCCTGTCTAAACATTCCTGCTATACTCTCTCTGTTGCTGCTAAGCAGAGAGCGGGCACAGAGATGGTGGAATCAATTGGTCTTTCAGGCAGGAAAGAGAGGAGTGACAGCAATGTGTGCTGCAGAGCTGCAAAGCTCGCTGTGCGCTGAAGATGATCAGTGTTAACTTTCTGGACTGTCTCTTCTGCTGTTTCAGCAGAATCTGAACGTAAGTGCTATATTCTGCTACTGCTCACAAGGAGCAAGCACAGGAGATGTAGGATTCAATTGGACTTTCAGGTAGGAAAGTGAGAGGTGACAGCAATGTGTGTTTCAGAGTTGCAAAGCTCAATGTGTGCTGAAGATGCCCAGCAGGAGTTTCCCTGATGGCCCTTCGGCTGTGGGATTAGAGTCCAAGCGCTCGTCCTCCCCTGTCACAACTCCTCTCGAAACGAGAGAGCGCACCAGAAACGATGGTTTCAAATGCACTTTTAGGAGATAAAGTGAGGAGTGACAGCAATGTTTGTGTCACAGCTTCAAAACTCACTGTGTGCTAAACATGATCAGCAGGAGCTTTATTGCATGGCTCTTCTGCTGTTTTAGCCCAGTCTAAACATTCCAGCTATACTCTCTCTGTTGATGCTCAGCAGAGAGCGGGCACAGAGATGGTGGAATCAGTTGGTCTTTCAGGTAGGAAAGGGAGGAGTGACAGCAATGTGTGTTGCAGAGTTGCAAAGCTCGCTGTGCGCTGAAGATGATCAGTGGGAACTTTCAGGACTGTCTCTTCTGCTGTTTCAGCAGAGTGCAAAAGTATGGGCTATATTCTGCTACTGCTCACAAGGAGCAAAGCACAGGAGAAGTAGGATTCAATTGGACTTTCAGGTAGGAAAGTGAGAGGTGACAGCAATGTGTGTTTCCGAGTTGCAAAGCTCACTGTGTGCTGAAGATGCCCATCAGGAGTTTCCCTGCTGGCCCTTCGGCTGTGGGATTAGAGTCCAAGCGCTCGTCCTCCCCTGTCACATCTGCTCTTGAAACGAGAGAGGGCACCAAAAACGTTGGACTCAAATGCACTTTTAGGAGATAAAGTGAGGAGTGACAGCAATGTTTGTGTCACAGCCTCAAAGCTCACTGTGTGCTAAACATGATCAGCAGGAGCTTCTTTGCAAGGCTCTTCTGCTGTTTTAGCCCAGTCTAAACATTATTGCTCTTCTCTCCCTGTTGCTGCTCAGCAGAGAGCAGGCACAGAGATGGTGGAATCTTTTGGTCTTTCAGGCAGGAAAAGGAGGAGTGACAGCAATATGTGTTGCAGAGTTGCAAAGCTCTCTGTGTTCTGAAGATGATCAGTGGGAACTTTCTAAACTTTCTCTTCTGCTGTTTCAGCAGAGTGCAAACGTATGGGCTATATTCTGCTACTGCTCACAAATTGCAGCACAGGAGATGTAGGATTCAATTGGACTTTCAGGTAGGAAAGGGAGAGGTGACAGCTATATGTGTTCAGGGTTGAAAAGATCACTGTGTGCTGAAGATGGCCAGCAGGAGTTTCCCTGCACGCCCTTCGGCTGTGGGATTAGAGTCCAAGCGCTCGTCCTCCCCTGTCACAACTCCACTCGAAACGAGAGAGCGCAGCAGAAACGATGATTTCAAATGCACTTTTAGGAGATAAAGTGAGGAGTGACAGCAATGTTTGTGTCACAGCTTCAAAGCTCTCTGTGTGCTAATCATGATCAGCAGGAGCTTTTTTGCAAGGCTCTTCTGCTGTTTTTGCACAGTCTAAACATTCCTGCTATACTCTCCGTGTTGCTGCTAAGCAGAGGGCGGGCACAGAGATGGTGGATTCAGTTGGTCTTTCAGGCAGGAAAGGGAGGAGTGACAGCAATGTGTGTTGCAGAGTTGCAAAGCTCGCTGTGCGCTGAAGATGATCAGTGGGAACTTTCAGGACTGTCTCTTCTGCTGTTTCAGCTGAGTGCAAACGTATGGGCTATATTCTGCTACTGCTCACAAATTGCAGCACAGGACATGTAGGATTCAATTGGACTTTCAGGTAGGAAAGGGAGAGGTGACAGCTATATGTGTTCAGGGTTGCAAAGATCACTGTGTGCTGAAGATGCCCAGCAGGAGTTTCCCTGCACGCCCTTCGGCTGTGGGATTAGAGTCCAAGCGCTCGTCCTCCCCTGTCGCAACTCCTCTCGAAACGACAGAGCGCACCAGAAACGTTGGACTCAAATGCACTTTTAGGAGATAAAGTGAGGAGTGACAGCTATGTTTGTGTCACAGCTTCAAAACTCACTGTGTGCTAAACATGATCAGCAGGAGCTTTTTTGCAAGGCTCTTCTGCTGTTTTAGCCCTGTCTAAACATTCCTGCTATACTCTCTCTGTTGCTGCTAAGCAGAGAGCGGGCACAGAGATGGTGGAATCAGTTCGTCTTTCAGGCAGGAAAGGGAGGAGTGACAGCAATGTGTGTTGCAGAGTTGCAAAGCTCGCTGTGCGCTGATGATCAGTGGGAACTTTCTGGACTGTCTCTTCTGCTGTTTCAGCAGAGTCCAAACGTATGTGCTATATTCTGCTACTGCTGACAAGGAGCAAGCACAGGAGATGTAGGATTCAATTGGACTTTCAGGTAGGAAAGTGAGAGGTGACAGCAATGTGTGTTTCAGAGTTGCAAAGCTCACTGTGTGCTGAAGATGCCCAGCAGGAGTTTCCCTGATGGCCCTTCGGCTGTGGGATTAGAGTCCACGCGCTCGTCCTCCCCTGTCACAACTCCTCTGGAAACAAGAGTGCGCACCAGAAACGATGGACTCAAATGCACTTTTAGGAGATAAACTGAGTGACAGCAATGTTTGTGTCACAGTTTAAAGCTCACTGTGTGCTAAACATGATCAGCAGGAGCTTTTTTGCAAGGCTCTTCTGCTGTTTTAGCCCAGTCTAAACATTCCTGCTATACTCTCCCTGTTGCTGCTCAGCAGAGAGCTGGCACAGAGATGGCGGTTTCAGTTGGTCTTTCAGGCAGGAAAGGGAGGTGTGACAGCAATGTGTGTTGCAGTGTTGCAAAGCTCGCTGTGCACTGAAGATGAGCAATGGGAAATTTCTGGACTGTCTCTTCTGCTGTTTCAGCAGAGTCCAAACGTAAGTGCTATATTCAGCTACTGCTTACAAGGAGCAAAGCACAGGAGATGTAGGATTCAATTGGACTTTCAGGTAGGAAAGTGAGAGGTGACAGCAATGTGAGTTTCAGAGTAGCAAAGCTCAATGTGTGCTGAAGATGCCCATCAGGAGTTTCCCTGCTGGCCCTTCGGCTGTGGGATTAGAGTCCAAGCGCTCGTCCTCCCCTGTCACAACTCCACTCGAAACGAGAGAGCGCAGCAGAAACGATGATTTCAAATGCACTTTTAGGAGATAAAGTGAGGAGTGACAGCAATGTTTGTGTCACAGCTTCAAAGCTCACTGTGTGCTAATCATGATCAGCAGGAGCTTTTTTGCAAGGCTCTTCTGCTGTTTTAGCCCAGTCTAAACATTCCAGCTATACTCTCTCTGTTGCTGCTAAGCAGAGGGCGGGCACAGAGATGGTGGATTCAGTTGGTCATTCAGGCAGGAAAGGGAGGAGTGACAGCAATGTGTGCTGCAGAGTTGCAAAGCTCGCTGTGCGCTGAAGATGATCAGTGGGAACTTTCAGGACTGTCTCTTCTGCTGTTTCAGCTGAGTGCAAACGTATGGGCTATATTCTGCTACTGCTCACAAGGAGCAAAGCACAGGAGAAGTAGGATTCAATTGGACTTTCAGGTAGGAAAGTGAGAGGTGACAGCTATATGTGTTCAGGGTTGCAAAGATCACTGTGTGCTGAAGATGGCCAGCAGGAGTTTCCCTGCACGCCCTTCGGCTGTGGGATTAGAGTCCAAGCGCTCGTCCTCCCCTGTCGCAACTCCTCTCGAAACGACAGAGCGCACCAGAAACGTTGGACTCAAATGCACTTTTAGGAGATAAAGTGAGGAGTGACAGCTATGTTTGTGTCACAGCTTCAAAACTCACTGTGTGCTAAACATGATCAGCAGGAGCTTTTTTGCAAGGCTCTTCTGCTGTTTTAGCCCAGTCTAAACATTCCTGCTCTACTCTCTCTGTTGCTGCTCAGCAGAGAGCGGGCACAGAGATGGTGGAATCAGTTCGTCTTTCAGGCAGAAAAGGGAGGAGTGACAGCAATGTGTGTTGCAGAGTTGCAAAGCTCGCTGTGCGCTGAAGATGATCAGTGGGAATTTTCTGGACTGTCTCTTCTGCTGTTTCAGCAGAGTCCAAACGTAAGTGCTATATTCTGCTACTGCTCACAAGGAGCAAGCACAGGAGATGTAGGATTCAATTGGACTTTCAGGTAGGAAAGTGAGAGGTGACAGCAATGTGTGTTTCAGAGTTGCAAAGCTCACTGTGTGCTGAAGATGCCCAGCAGGAGTTTCCCTGATGGCCCTTCGGCTGTGGGATTAGAGTCCACGCGCTCGTCCTCCCCTGTCACAACTCCTCTGGAAACAAGAGTGCGCACCAGAAACGATGGAGTCAAATGCACTTTTAGGAGATAAAGTGAGTGACAGCAATGTTTGTGTCACTCACCCCCATGCCTCAGAACTTCCCCAACCAAGAAGAAAAGAAGAGTAATTGTGGTGGGTGACTCCCTTCTGAGGGGAACAGAAGGGCCCATTTGTCGACCGGATCCACCCCACAGGGAGGTCTGCTGCCTGCCTGGGGCTCGGATTAGAGATGTTAAAAATAAGCTCTCTGAACTGGTGCAGCCGTCTGACTACTACCCACTGCTGGTTTTTCAGGTTGGCAGTGACGAAATTATTACGAGGAACGTAAGGGCAATGAAGAGAGACTACAGGGCCCTGGGAAGGCTGGTTAAAGGGTCTGGAGCGCAAGTGGTGTTTGCCTCCATACCTGTTGCAAGCGAGGGTGAAGGGATATATAAGAAGACTCTGCAGGTTAATGTATGGCTACGTGACTGGTGCCAAAGGCAGGGGTTTGGGTTTTTCTGTCACGGGCTGCTGTATGGGACACCTGGTTTGCTGGTGACAGGCGGGATACACCAGTCCCAGAGAAGAAAAAGGGTTTTGGGGCAGGAGTTAGCAGGGCTTATTGACAGGGCTTTAAACTAGTTATGAAGTGGGGAGGGGATTTAACTGGGCCTGTTGGGGACAAGCCCAAGAGGAACATGCTAGGGATTGAAGGATGGCGGGCTAAGGAGGACTATCAATCTCTTGTTTCACTTGTGGGAAAGGATAGCTCTTTAGACCCTGTCCCGCAGGGGAAAAAGGGTACTAGGACTGGCTCCCTGAAATGCCTGTACACCAATGCACGCAGCATGGGGAATAAACAGGAGGAGTTAGAAGTCTGTGTGCGGGCTAAAGGTTATGATCTAGTGGCGATTACAGAGACATGGTGGGACAGTTCACATGACTGGAATGTGGTCATGGATGGCTATGTCCTTTTTAGGAAAGATAGGTCAGCGAAGCGAGGTGGTGGAGTTGCTCTTTACGTGAGAGAGCAACTAGAATGTATTGAGTTCTGTCCGGGGTCGGATGAGGAGCAAGTGGAATGTCTGTGGGTACGAATCAAGGGGCTGACTGGCACGGGTGATACAGTTGTGGGGGTCTATTACAGACCTCCTGATCAGGACGAAGGAGTTGATGAGGCTTTCTACAGGCAACTGGAAGTAGCCTCGCGACTACATGCCTTAGTCGTCGTGGGGGACTTTAATTACCCCGATATTTGCTGGAAGACTCACACAGCCAGTCATTCACAGTCTAGGAGGTTCCTCGAGTGCATTGATGATAATTTCTTAATGCAAATGGTGGACGTACCAACTAGGGGAGCAGCGCTGCTAGATTTAGTACTCGCCAACAAGGAGGGTTTGGTCGAAGTGGTGACGGTCAATGGCAGCCTTGGCTGCAGTGACCATGAGATGGTGGAGTTTAGGATCCTGTGTGGGAGGAATAGAATACCTAGCAAAGCCACAGTTCTGGATTTCCGAAGGGCCAACTTTGGCCTCTTCAGTCAACTGCTAAGGGAAGTCTCATGGGAAAGTGTACTAGGCGGTAAAGGGGCTCAAGATAGTTGGTTAGCATTCAAGGACCGCTTCTTCCAAGCTCAGGATCGGAGCGTCCCAATGAGTAGGAAGTCAAGTAAGGGATCTAGGAGACCGGCGTGGTTAAACAAGGAGCTGCTGGGCAAACTCAAGTGGAAAAGGAGAATCTATGGATTATGGAAGGAGGGGCTGGCCGCTTGGGAGGAATATAGGACAGTTGTTAGAGGATGTAGGGAGGCAATTAGGACAGCTAAGGCCTCCTTGGAACTCAATCTTGCTAGTCGGGTTAAAGACAATAGAAAGGGCTTCTTCAAATACATAGCAAATAAAACTAAAACAAGAGGCAATATAGGCCCATTGCTGAACGAAGTGGGTACCCTGGAGACAGAGGATATAAAGAAGGCAGAGGTGCTGAATGCCTTCTTTGCCTCTGTCTTTACTCCTGCAGACTCTCCCCGAGGGCCCCGGATTTCTATAGCCCCAGAAGGAGTCAGGACAAAGGAGGAGTTTGCTTTGGTAGATGAGGATTGGGTTAGGGATCAGCTATGCAAACTGGACATCTGTAAATCGATGGGTCCGGATGGAATGCACCCACGGGTGCTGAGGGAGCTGGCGGAGGTCATTGCTAGGCCACTTTCCATCATCTTTGGTAAGTCGTGGGAAATGGGCGAGGTGCCTGAGGATTGGCGGATGGCAAAGGTCACACCAATCTATAAGAAGGGCAAGAAGGAGGACCCGGGTAATTATAGACCGGTCAGCCTTACCTCCATCCCTGGAAAGATGATGGAACAACTTATTCTTGACTCCATCACTAGGCATATCAAGGATGAGGGGGTCATTAAGAACAGCCAACATGGTTTTATGAGGGGGAAGTCATGTATGACCAACCTTATAGCCTTCTATGAGGAAGTGACTAGGTGGAGGGATGATGGTAGAGCGGTAGATGTAGTTTTTCTTGATTTCAGTAAGGCATTTGATACTGTCTCCCACAGCATCCTCATAGATAAGCTAAGGAAGTGTGGGCTTGACGATCAAGTAGTGAGGTGGATCGAGAACTGGTTGAAAGGAAGAAGGCAGAGAGTTGTGGTCAATGGCGCAGAATCTAGCTGGAGGTCTGTGACTAGTGGAGTTCCTCAGGGGTCGGTGCTGGGACCGGTGCTGTTTAATATTTTCATCAATGACCTGGATGAGGGAACTGAGTGCACCCTCAGCAAGTTTGCTGATGACACAAAACTGGGAGGAGTGGCTGACACACCAGAGGACTGTGCTGCCATTCAGCGAGACCTGGACAGGCTGGAGAGTTGGGCGGGGAGAAACTTGATGAAATTTAACAAGGGCAAGTGTAGAGTCTTGCATCTGGGGAAGAACAACCCCATGTACCAGTACAGGTTGGGGGTTGACCTGCTGGAAAGTAGTGAAGGGGAAAGGGACCTGGGGGTCCTGGTGGATAGGAGGATGACCATGAGCCAGCAATGTGCTCTTGTGGCCAAGAAGGCAAATGGCATCTTAGGGTGCATTAGAAAGGGAGTGGTTAGTAGGTCAAGAGAGGTTCTCCTCCCCCTCTACTCAGCCTTGGTGAGGCCGCATCTGGAATATTGCGTCCAGTTCTGGGCCCCTCTGTTCAAGAAGGACAGGGAATTGCTTGAAGGAGTCCAGCGCAGAGCCACAAAGATGATTAAGGGAGTGGAACATCTCCCTTATGAGGAGAGGCTGAGGGAGCTGGGTCTCTTTAGCTTGCAAAAGAGGAGACTGAGGGGTGACCTCATCAATGTTTACAAATATGTGAAGGGTAGGTGTCAGGATGATGGAGCTAGGCTTTTTTCAGTGATATCCAGTGATAGGACAAGGGGCAATGGGTGTAAACTGGAACATAGGAAGTTCCACGTTAACATCAGGAAGAACTTCTTTACTGTAAGAGTGACAGAGCACTGGAACAGGTTGCCCAGGGGGGTTGTGGAGTCTCCTACACTGGAGATATTCAAGGCCCGCCTGGACAAGTTCCTGTGTGATGTACTGTAGGTTACCCTGCTCTTGCAGGGGGGTTGGACTAGATGATCTTTTTAGGTCCCTTCCAACCCTTGGGATTCTGTGATTCTGTGATTCTGTGGCACAGTTTAAAGCTCACTGTGTGCTAAACATGATCAGCAGGAGCTTTTTTGCAAGGCTCTTCTGCTGTTTTTGCACAGTCTAAACATTCCTGCTATACTCTCTCTGTAGCTGCTCAGCAGAGAGCGGGCACAGAGATGGTGGATTCAGTTGGTCATTCAGGCAGGAAAGGGAGGAGTGACAGCAATGTGTGTTGCAGAGTTGCAAAGCTCGCTGTGCGCTGATGATGATCAGTGGGAACTTTCAGGACTGTCTCTTCTGCTGTTTCAGCAGAGTGCAAACGTATGGGCTTTCAGGTAGGAAAGTGAGAGGTGACAGCAATATGTGTTTCAGAGTTGTGAATCTCAATGTGTGCTGAAGATGCCCAGCAGTAGTTTCCATGCTGGCCCTTCGGCTGTGAAATTAGAATCCAAGCGCTCGTCCTCCCCTGTCACAACTGCTCTCGAAGCGAGAGAGCGCACCAGAAACGTTGGCTTGAAATGCACTTTTAGGTGATAAAGTGAGGAGTGACAGCAATGTGTGTTTCAGAGTTGCAAAGCTCACTGTGCGCTGAAGATGATCTGCAAGGACTTTCCCTCCCTGCCCTTCGGAACTGGGAGCGGATTCCAAGCGCTCGTGCTCACCTGCCTCTGCTGCACTGGAAACGAGAGTGGAGACCAGAAACGCTGGATTCAAATGCACTTTTAGGAGCTACAATGAGGAGTGACAACAGTGTGTGTGTCAAAGTTGTAAAGCTCAGTGTGTTGAAGAAGCACAAGAGCAGCCTTCAGGCCTGTCTCTTCCACTGCCTTACAGATTGCAGACATCCCTGCTCACTCTGCTGCTCAGCAGAGTGCTGGCAACGGAGTTCTTGGATTGAAATGGTCTTTTAGGAGAAAGAGTGAAGAGTGACAGCAATGTTTGTGTCACAGTTTAAAGCTCACTGTGTGCTAAACATGATCAGGAGGAGCTTTTTTGCAAGGCTCTTCTGCTGTTTTAGCCCAGTCTAAACATTCCTGCTCTACTCTCTCTGTTGCTGCTCAGCAGAGAGTGGGCACAGAGATGTTGGAATCAATAGGTCTTCCAGGCAGGAAAAGGAGGAGTTACAGCAATGTGTTTTGCAGAGTTGCAAAGCTCACTGTGTGCTGAAGATGCCCTGCAGGCGTTTCCCTGCTGGCCCTTCGTCTGTGGGATTAGAGTCCAAGCGCTGCTCCTCCCCTGTCACAACTCCTCTCGAAACGAGAGAGCGCACAAGAAACTTTGGATTCAAATGCACTTTTAGGAGATAAAGTGAGGAGTGACAGCAATGTTTGTGTCACAGTTTAAAGCTCACTGTGTGCAAAACATGATCAAGCAGGAGATTTTTTTCAAGGCTCTTCTGCTGTTTTAGGCAGGTCTAAAAATTCCTGCTCTACTCTCTCTGTTGCTGCTCAGCAGAGAGCGGGCACAGAGATGGTGGATTCAGCTGGTCTTTCAGGCAAAAAGGGAGGAGTGACAGCAATGTGTGTTGCAGTGTTGCAAAGCTCGCTGTGCGCTGAAGATGATCAGTGGGAACTTTCTGGACTGTCTCTTCTGCTCTTTTAGCATTGGCTAAAGGTTCCTGCTCTACTCTGCTTCTGCCCAGCAGAGAAAGGGCACAGAGATTTTGGATTCAATTGGACTTTGAGGTAGGAAAGTGCGGAGCGAGAGCAATATATGTGTCACAGTTGCAAAGCTGACTGCGTGCTGAAGATGCCCTGCCGGAGCTTTCACTCCGGGCTCTTCGGCTGTGGGAGCAGAGGCCAAGAGATCGTGTTCACCTGTCACTGCTGCTGTTCAAAAGAGAGAGGGCGGGAGAGACCATGGATTCAAACGGATTATTAGGAGATGAAGTGAGGAGTGACAGCAATGTGTGTTTCAGAGTTGCAAAGCTCACTGTGCGCTGAAGATGATCTGCAAGGACTTTCCCTCCCTGCCCTTCGGAACTGGGAGCGGATTCCAAGCGCTCGTGCTCACCTTCCTCTGCTGCTCTTGAAACGAGAGTGGAGACCAGAAACGCTGGATTCAAATGCACTTTTAGGAGCTACAATGAGGAGTGACAACAGTGTGTGTGTCACAGTTGTAAAGCTCAGTGTGTTGAAGAAGCACAAGAGCAGCCTTCAGGCCTGTCTCTTCCACTGCCTTACAGATTGCAGACATTCCTGCTCACTCTGCTGCTCAGCAGAGTGCTGGCAACGGAGTTCTTGGATTGAAATGGTCTTTTAGGAGAAAGAGTGAAGAGTGACAGCAATGTTTGTGTCACAGTTTAAAGCTCACTGTGTGCTAAACATGATCAGGAGGAGCTTTTTTGCAAGGCTCTTCTGCTGTTTTAGCCCAGTCTAAACATTCCTTCTCTCCGTTGCTGCTCAGCAGAGAGTGGGCACAGAGATGTTGGAATCAATTGGTCTTCCAGGCAGGAAAAGGAGTTACAGCAATGTGTGTTGCAGAATTGCAAAGCTCACTTTGTGCTGAAGATGCCCTGCAGGAGTTTCCCTGCTGGCCCTTCGTCTGTGGGATTAGAGTCCAAGCGCTGCTCCTCCCCTGTCACAACTCCTCTCGAAACGTGAGAGCGCACCAGAAACTTTGGATTCAAATGCACTTTTAGGAGATAAAGTGAGGAGTGACAGCAATGTTTGTGTCACAGTTTAAAGCTCACTGTGTGCAAAACATGATCAAGCAGGAGATTTTTTGCAAGGCTCTTCTGCTGTTTTAGCCCAGGCTAAACATTCCTGCTCTACTCTCTCTGTTGCTGCTCAGCAGAGAGCGGGCACAGAGGTGTTGGAATCAATTGGTCTTTCAGGCAGGAAAAGAAGAGACAGCAATGTGTGTTGCAGAGTTGCAAAGCTCACTGTGTGCTGAAGATGATCAGTGGGAACTTTCTGGACTGTCTCTTCTGCTGTTTCAGCAGAGTCCAAACGTAAGTGCTATATTCTGCTACTGCTCACAAAGAGCAAGCACAGGAGATGTATTATTCAGTTGGACTTTCAGGTAGGAAAGTGAGAGGTGACAGCAATATGTGTTTCAGAGTTGTGAATCTCAATGTGTGCTGAAGATGCCCAGCAGTAGTTTCCATACTGGCCCTTCGGCTGTGAAATTAGAATCCAAGCGCTCGTCCTCCCCTGTCACAACTGCTCTCGAAGCGAGAGAGCGCACCAGAAACGTTGGCTTGAAATGCACTTTTAGGAGATAAAGTGAGGAGTGACAGCAATGTGTGTTTCAGAGTTGCAAAGCTCACTGTGCGCTGAAGATAATCTGCAAGGACTTTCCCTCCCTGCCCTTCGGAACTGGGAGCGGATTCCAAGCGCTCGTGCTCACCTGCCTCTGCTGCACTGGAAACGAGAGTGGAGACCAGAAACGCTGGATTCAAATGCACTTTTAGGAGCTACAATGAGGAGTGACAACAGTGTGTGTGTCAAAGTTGTAAAGCTCAGTGTGTTGAAGAAGCACAAGAGCAGCCTTCAGGCCTGTCTCTTCCACTGCCTTACAGATTGCAGACATTCCTGCTCACTCTGCTGCTCAGCAGAGTGCTGGCAACGGAGTTCTCGGATTGAAATGGTCTTTTAGGAGAAAGAGTGAAGAGTGACAGCAATGTTTGTGTCACAGTTTAAAGCTCACTGTGTGCTAAACATGATCAGGAGGAGCTTTTTTGCAAGGCTCTTCTGCTGTTTTAGCCCAGTCTAAACATTCCTGCTCTACTCTCTCTGTTGCTGCTCAGCAGAGAGTGGGCACAGAGATGTTGGAATCAATAGGTCTTCCAGGCAGGAGAAGGAGGAGTTACAGCAATGTGTTTTGCAGAGTTGCAAAGCTCACTGTGCGCTGAAGATGCCCTGCAGGAGTTTCCCTGCTGGCCCTTCGTCTGTGGGATTAGAGTCCAAGCGCTGCTCCTCCCCTGTCACAACTCCTCTCCAAACGAGAGTGCGTACCAGAAACTTTGGATTCAAATGCACTTTTAGGAGATAAAGTGAGGAGTGACAGCAATGTTTGTGTCACAGTTTAAAGCTCACTGTGTGCAAAACATGATCAAGCAGGAGATTTTTTTCAAGGCTCTTCTGCTGTTTTAGGCAGGTCTAAAAATTCCTGCTCTACTCTCTCTGTTGCTGCTCAGCAGAGAGCGGGCACAGAGATGGTGGATTCAGCTGGTCTTTCAGGCAAAAAGGGAGGAGTGACAGCAATGTGTGTTGCAGAGTTGCAAAGCTCGCTGTGCGCTGAAGATGATCAGTGGGAACTTTCTGGACTGTCTCTTCTGCTCTTTTAGCATTGGCTAAAGGTTCCTGCTCTACTCTGCTTCTGCCCAGCAGAGAAAGGGCACAGAGATTTTGGATTCAATTGGACTTTGAGGTAGGAAAGTGCGGAGCGAGAGCAATATATGTGTCACAGTTGCAAAGCTGACTGCGTGCTGAAGATGCCCTGCCGGAGCTTTCACTCCGGGCTCTTCGGCTGTGGGAGCAGAGGCCAAGAGATCGTGTTCACCTGTCACTGCTGCTGTTCAAACGAGAGAGGGCGGGAGAGACCATGGATTCAAACGGATTATTAGGAGATGAAGTGAGGAGTGACAGCAATGTGTGTTTCAGAGTTGCAAAGCTCACTGTGCGCTGAAGATGATCTGCAAGGACTTTCCCTCCCTGCCCTTCGGAACTGGGAGCGGATTCCAAGCGCTCGTGCTCACCTACCTCTGCTGCTCTTGAAACGAGAGTGGAGACCAGAAACGCTGGATTCAAATGTGTTGGAGTCGCGGGAGACAAGCCTCATGCTCTCATGGTCAGCAAGCCTCGTTTATTTAGCTAGACACATCCACTTTTATAGCTTGCAGGGTTAGTTACATTGTCTGATAAGATACAGCAAAATCATTGGTCAGCCTGTGTCGATGCAGGGGTCTCCAGGTAACTGTGACCACTTCTTGTTTCAACATGTCTCGACATGTCCCAACTTGCCCAAGCAAGACCATTGTGCTATTCCAGCAAGATACCCTTGCTCTTATCTCAGCAAGATGCATATCCTGTTTCTTAAGCAAATCAGGGTAAACATTAACCACGAGATTGCTGTGCCCTGGGGGCCTACATTTCCACCAGCTGCACGGTATCATGCCCTTTGTTACTTAGCCATTCAGTTGTTAAGCTCTCTACACTTCCCCTGTTTTCTTTAACAGCAAGCATAGCCATTTTATGATTAAAAGCGTTCGATATCATTTTTTGTAAACACTGCATAATACACGGCAAAAGCAATACTGCTAATAATATTACAACCACCACCAAAACAATTTTTTCTATTAGGGTAACAAGCCAGGCCTATTTGAGGAAACATTTACTGTGTTATGTGGAAGCCCAAAAGGGTCCTTCCAAGAGTCAAAGTGAAAACAATATTGTGCAGGCGCAGAACCAAGCAGGTGAAAATCTTGGATTTCTGAGACATTTTTTCTTATATTGAGCTGAAAGGTAAAATTGGCTGGGACGCCTATCAAACAGGTTCTAAAGGGGTCAGAAGCTTTAGCAAGAGCAAGGCATAAACTACTTTGGTTAACTTTTTCAGCCCAAGTGACCCACATGTTTTTTCGTTCCTCTATTTTGTTTAGAGTGTCCCAAGCTCCTGTGTTGAGGCCGGAAACGGCGACAAGCACGATCCCAATCTTCAGGTTTAACTTGCCACAAAAGCGGAATACCCACATCTTTACCGCACTTAATCTCTAGAGGCACTGTGGCTAGTGTGGTTTGAATCTGGGAGAGAATCTCCTGAACCCGATATTTCAAATATCGTTGTTCCAGATCTTCCCGATTCTCGACTAATAGATACGTTAAGGGTAGATTTATGGGAGGAGTTATACCTGCCTCCGCCAGCAGTGCTCTATAAGGATTGTAATTATGATGGGGATTCCAGGTACAGTTTACACAAGCACCATGTGCCTGTAATTGGCTTTGGGACACCCAAACCTTTTGGTGACAATTTCCACACTTAATTTTGATCCAAGCCCTATGATAATCTTGTAAACACGCTAAACAATAACGAGTAGGAGACAAAATCCGATCAAATGTTCTCATAAGTTCCCAAAACAAATGGAGTTCTGCCTCTTCTTGAGTCGAATAGGAAAAGCGAATCCCAAAATGTCTTTCAAGTGGTTCCAGCAACGGACGAAGGATCAGCTGCAGACGATGACGACGACGGAGTTCTGGGCTGTCCATTCGATTGAGCAGCTCGAGTCCAGCGAGCAGGGATCCACTTGGGTCCAAACACCAGGGGCCTGACAGTCGCGACGAATGTGGCCTAATTTTCCGCATCGAAAACACTTCATTCGGGTGGCTGGAGCTGCTGGGCGAGTCTGCGCAACTGCCGCCTGAAGAGGTGCAAGGGCTGCCAAAACTTGGCTTTGAACTTTAGACTGGGCGTTAAGGCCTTCACCAATTTTGTTAAGGGCTTCCACTACAAAAATTTGACTGCTTAAGGGGAGAGTATTTGCTTTATCTAAGAGGTCTTGAATTACCCAGTTGCCAGGAGCAGTAGCGATAAGGGAGCGTGTGACTTGATTACCATTTTGTATAACACACTGCTTTAGGAGTGCGTCCTGCATGTGCTCCGCAACACCAGCTTTAGAAAGGGCTTGCATCAATTTGTCAATGAATGACCCAAGGGGTTCCTCTCGGCCTTGTTTAATGTTCATATACATAGGGGGCCCCCCCGGCTCCCGAATTTTGTCCATTGCCCTTTTTGCCACCCGCATGACCTCTCTTAATTTTTCTACTCCTATACCAGCCTGGGCATCTGTTCGAGTATAATCACCGTTTCCTAGTAATTCATTCATTGTAATTCCAAAAAGGGGGTCTCCTTGGGCACGAGGTAATGCTACTGAAGCAGCCGCTTCCTCCCCCCATCTTGCATCAAATGTAAGTTTCTGATGAGGGGTATAAATTAAACGAGCGATACCCTTGATGTCTACAGGCAGGAGAATCATTGAATTAAATAAGTAATCAAGCATCTGCTTGGCCGGTTCACTAGTAACCCCGAATTGAGAGACTGTAGCTCGGAGTTGTGCCAATATTTTCCAATCCATTTGAGTGATATCTACCCTATGACCGCCGCCTGGTCGAGGGTGGAAAATAACAGGAAAGGCCATAGAAGTAGCAACATGGTCTTGTGCCGCGTCGGCAAGGACCCTGTCTCCGTTTTCGACTCCGTGGCGTGCCAGAGCAGCCCAAACTTCCCGTCTCTGACTTGCCATAGCCTCCGCGAGGTCCGAAAGGGCTCCGGGGAACGGCTCCGTGGCATTAGGAGACAAAGGAAGGGAGTTTGGAGGAGACTCAGATGGTCCGTTTTCCATAATAGAGGCAGACGGGGGAGAGGGAAGAGGGGGAGGAGGAGGGGGGGGGGGGTATCCGAGGGGGGAGGGGGGGGGGGGGGGGGTATCTCGACTGTCGAAACGGTCGGCGGATTAGGGGCAGAAGGATCATAGTGACGATTTTGATTTTGTGCCAGACGGGCACTTTCGGCCGCACGTTTCTCTGCCTGTACCATCAAGAGTTCGTTATGTATCAAGCGCCATAATTTGGATAATTTTTTAGCAATTTTATCATCGTCTATCGTAAGGTCCCATAATTTATCGCCGTAGCGGCGCCATTCCGATAATTGGTGAATAGAGTGGGGGTCACTAAAAATACCGAGGGACCGAGCATGGGAAAGAAGGGCAGGGAGGTCCTTATCAAAATCTAAGCCTTTTACCCCCCGACGACGGAGGAAGGCAGTAAAAAGATCATACGCCGCTTGCCTGTCCATATTTACCGGATCCGTTGCACCCTCCAGGCGTCGGCAGCGCGTAGCAGCAGAGCCTGCCGATGCAGCACTCTGGGCCAAAGCAGGAGACGAGCAGCCCACCGATGTAGCACTCCCGTTCTGCAGAAGCCGTCTTTAAATCGAGACCTGCACCCAACGCAACTCCTTCAGGCAAAGGGAAGTGTCCCTGTTCGGGCGCCAGTTGTTGGAGTCGCGGGAGACAAGCCTCAAGCTCTCATGGTCAGCAAGTCTCGTTTATTTAGCAAGATGTTGTTGGAGTCGCGGGAGACAAGCCTCATGCTCTCATGGTCAGCAAGCCTCGTTTATTTAGCTAGACACATCCACTTTTATAGCTTGCAGGGTTAGTTACATTGTCTGATAAGATACAGCAAAATCATTGGTCAGCCTGTGTCGATGCAGGCGTCTCCAGGTAACTGTGACCACTTCTTGTTTCAACATGTCTCGACATGTCCCAACTTGCCCAAGCAAGACCATTGTGCTATTCCAGAAAGATACCCTTGCTCTTATCTCAGCAAGATGCATATCCTGTTTCTTAAGCAAATCAGGGTAAACATTAACCACGAGATTGCTGTGCCCTGGGGGCCTACATTTCCACCAGCTGCACGGTATCATGCCCTTTGTTACTTAGCCATTCAGTTGTTAAGCTCTCTACACAAATGCACTTTTAGGAGCTACAATGAGGAGTGACAACAGTGTGTGTGTCAAAGTTGTAAAGCTCAGTGTGTGGAAGAAGCACAAGAGCAGCCTTCAGCCTGTCTCTTCCACTGCCTTACAGATTGCAGACATTCCTGCTCACTTTGCTGCTCAGCAGAGTGCTGGCAACGGAGTTCTTGGATTGAAATGGTCTTTTAGGAGAAAGAGTGAAGAGTGACAGCAATGTTTGTGTCACAGTTTAAAGCTCACTGTGTGCTAAACATGATCAGGAGGAGCTTTTTTGCAAGGCTCTTCTGCTGTTTTAGCCCAGTCTAAACATTCCTTCTCTCTGTTGCTGCTCAGCAGAGAGTGGGCACAGAGATGTTGGAATCAATTGGTCTTCCAGGCAGGAAAAGAAGTTAAAGCAATGTGTGTTGCAGAATTGCAAAGCTCACTGTGTGCTGAAGATGCCCTGCAGGAGTTTCCCTGCTGGCCCTTCGTCTGTGGGATTAGAGTCCAAGCGCTGCTCCTCCCCTGTCACAACTCCTCTCGAAACGTGAGAGCGCACCAGAAACTTGTTGTGAATTTGAATGCAAAGTTTATGGTGCGCTCTCTCGTTTCGAGAGCAGATGTCGCAGGGGAGGACGAGCGTTTGGACTCTAATTTCACAGACGAATTGCCAGCATGGAAACTCCTGCAGGGCATCTTCAGCACCCAGTGAGCTTCGCAACTCTGAAACACATATTGCTGTCACCTCTCACTTTCCTACCTGAAAGTCCAATTGAATAATACATCTCCTGTGCTTGCTCTTTGTGAGCAGTAGCAGAATATAGCACTTACGTTTGGACTCTGAAGAAACAGCAGAAGAGACAGTCCAGAAAGTTCCCACTGATCATCTTCAGCGAACAGCGAGCTTTGCAACTCTGCAACACACATTGCTGTCACTTCTTTTCCTGCCTGAAAGACCAATTGATTCCAACATCTCTGTGCCCGCTCTCTGCTGAGCAGCAACAGAGAGAGTAGAGCAGGAATGTTTAGCCTGGGCTAAAACAGCAGAAGAGCCTTGCAAAAAATCTCCTGCTTGATCATGTTTTGCACACAGTGAGCTTTAAACTGTGACACAAACATTGATGTCACTCCTCACTTTATCTCCTAAAAGTGCATTTGAATCCAAAGTTTCTGGTGCGCTCTCACGTTTCGAGAGGAGTTGTGACAGGGGAGGAGCAGCGCTTGGACTCTAATCCCACAGACGAAGGGCCAGCAGGGAAACTCCTGCAGGGCATCTTCAGCACACAGTGAGCTTTGCAATTCTGCAACACACATTGCTGTAACTCCTTTTCCTGCATGGAAGACCAATTGATTCCAACATCTCAGTGCCCACTCTCTGCTGAGCAGCAACAGAGAGAGTAGAGCAGGAATGTTTAGACTGGGCTAAAACAGCAGAAGAGCCTTGCAAAAAAGCTCCTCCTGATCATGTTTAGCACACAGTGAGCTTTAAACTGTGACACAAACATTGCTGTCACTCTTCACTCTTTCTCCTAAAACACCATTTCAATCCAAGAACTCCGTTGCCAGCACTCTGCTGAGCAGCAGAGTGAGCAGGAATGTCTGCAATCTGTAAGGCAGTGGAAGAGACAGGCCTGAAGGCTGCTCTTGTGCTTCTTCAACACACTGAGCTTTACAACTTTGACACACACACTGTTGTCACTCCTCATTGTAGCTCCTAAAAGTGCATTTGAATCCAGCGTTTCAGGTCTCCACTCTCGTTTCAAGAGCAGCAGAGGCAGGTGAGCACGAGCGCTTGGAATCCGCTCCCAGTTCCGAAGGGCAGGGAGGGAAAGTCCTTGCAGATCATCTTCAGCGCACAGTGAGCTTTGCAACTCTGAAACACACATTGCTGTCACTCCTCACTTCATCTCCTAATAATCCGTTTGAATCCATGGTCTCTCCCGCCCTCTCTCGTTTGAACAGCAGCAGTGACAGGTGAACACGATCTCTTGGCCTCTGCTCCCACAGCCGAAGAGCCCGGAGTGAAAGCTCCGGCAGGGCATCTTCAGCACGCAGTCAGCTTTGCAACTGTGACACATATATTGCTCTCGCTCCGCACTTTCCTACCTCAAAGTCCAATTGAATCCAAAATCTCTGTGCCCTTTCTCTGCTGGGCAGAAGCAGAGAGAGTAGAGCAGGAACCTTTAGACAATGCTAAAAGAGCAGAAGAGACAGTCCAGAAAGTTCCCACTGATCATCTTCAGCGCACAGCGAGCTTTGCAACTCTGCAACACACATTGCTGTCACTCCTCCCTTTTTGCCTGAAAGACCAGCTGAATCCACCATCTCTGTGCCCGCTCTCTGCTGAGCAGCAACAGAGAGAGTAGAGCAGGAATTTTTAGACCTGCCTAAAACAGCAGAAGAGCCTTGAAAAAAATCTCCTGCTTGATCATGTTTTGCACACAGTGAGCTTTAAACTGTGACACAAACATTGCTGTCACTCCTCACTTTATCTCCTAAAAGTGCATTTGAATCCAAAGTTTCTGGTGCGCTCTCACGTTTCGAGAGGAGTTGTGACAGGGGAGGAGCAGCGCTTGGACTCTAATCCCACAGACGAAGGGCCAGCAGGGAAACTCCTGCAGGGCATCTTCAGCACACAGTGAGCTTTGCAATTCTGCAACACACATTGCTGTAACTCCTTTTCCTGCATGGAAGACCAATTGATTCCCACATCTCTGTGCCCACTCTCTGCTGAGCAGCAACAGAGAGAGTAGAGCAGGAATGTTTAGACTGGGCTAAAACAGCAGAAGAGCCTGGCAAAAAAGCTCCTCCTGATCATGTTTAGCACACAGTGAGCTTTAAACTGTGACACAAACATTGCTGTCACTCTTCACTCTTTCTCCTAAAAGACCATTTCAATCCCAGAACTCCGTTGCCAGCACTCTGCTGAGCAGCAGAGTGAGCAGGGATGTCTGCAATTTGTAAGGCAGTGGAAGAGACAGGCCTGAAGGCTGCTCTTGTGCTTCTTCAACACACTGAGCTTTACAACTGTGACACACACACTGTTGTCACTCCTCATTGTAGCTCCTAAAAGTGCATTTGAATCCAGCGTTTCTGGTCTCCACTCTCGTTTCCAGTGCAGCAGAGGCAGGTGAGCACGAGCGCTTGGAATCCGCTCCCAGTTCCGAAGGGCAGGGAGGGAAAGTCCTTGCAGATCATCTTCAGCGCACAGTGAGCTTTGCAACTCTGAAACACACATTGCTGTCACTCCTCACTTTATCTCCTAAAAGTGCATTTCAAGCCAACGTTTCTGGTGCGCTCTCTCGCTTCGAGAGCAGTTGTGACAGGGGAGGACGAGCGCTTGGATTCTAATTTCACAGCCGAAGGGCCAGCATGGAAACTACTGCTGGGCATCTTCAGCACACATTGAGATTCGCAACTCTGAAACACATATTGCTGTCACCTCTCACTTTCCTACCTGAAAGTCCAATTGAATAATACATCTCCTGTGCTTGCTCTTTGTGAGCAGTAGCAGAATATAGCACTTACGTTTGGACTCTGCTGAAACAGCAGAAGAGACAGTCCAGAAAGTTCCCACTGATCATCTTCAGCACACAGTGAGCTTTGCAACTCTGCAACACACATTGCTGTCTCTTCTTTTCCTGCCTGAAAGACCAATTGATTCCAACACCTCTGTGCCCGCTCTCTGCTGAGCAGCAACAGAGAGAGTAGAGCAGGAATGTTTAGCCTGGGCTAAAACAGCAGAAGAGCCTTGCAAAAAATCTCCTGCTTGATCATGTTTTGCACACAGTGAGCTTTAAACTGTGACACAAACATTGCTGTCACTCCTCACTTTATCTCCTAAAAGTGCATTTGAATCCAAAGTTTCTTGTGCGCACTCACGTTTCGAGAGGAGTTGTGACAGGGGAGGAGCAGCGCTTGGACTCTAATCCCACAGACGAAGGGCCAGCAGGGAAACTCCTGCTGGGCATCTTCAGCACACAGTGAGCTTTGCAATTCTGCAACACACATTGCTGTAACTCCTTTTCCTGCCTGGAAGACCAATTGATTCCAACATCTCTGTGCCCACTCTCTGCTGAGCAGCAAAAGAGAGAGTAGAGCAGGAATGTTTAGACTGGGCTAAAACAGCAGAAGAGCCTTGCAAAAAAGCTCCTCCTGATCATGTTTAGCACACAGTGAGCTTTAAACTGTGACACAAACATTGCTGTCACTCTTCACTCTTTCTCCTAAAAGACCATTTCAATCCAAGAACTCCGTTGCCAGCACTCTGCTGAGCAGCAGAGTGAGCAGGAATGTCTGCAATCTGTAAGGCAGTGGAAGAGACAGGCCTGAAGGCTGCTCTTGTGCTTCTTCAACACACTGAGCTTTACAACTGTGACACACACACTGTTGTCACTCCTCATTGTAGCTCCTAAAAGTGCATTTGAATCCAGCGTTTCTGGTCTCCACTCTCGTTTCAAGAGCAGCAGAGGAAGGTGAGCACGAGCGCTTGGAATCCGCTCCCAGTTCCGAAGGGCAGGGAGGGAAAGTCCTTGCAGATCATCTTCAGCGCACAGTGAGCTTTGCAACTCTGAAACACACATTGCTGTCACTCCTCACTTCATCTCCTAATAATCCGTTTGAATCCATGGTCTCTCCCGCCCTCTCTCGTTTGAACAGCAGCAGTGACAGGTGAACACGATCTCTTGGCCTCTGCTCCCACAGCCGAAGAGCCCGGAGTGAAAGCTCCGGCAGGGCATCTTCAGCACGCAGTCAGTTTTGCAACTGTGACACATATATTGCTCTCGCTCCGCACTTTCCTACCTCAAAGTCCAATTGAATCCAAAATCTCTGTGCCCTTTCTCTGCTGGGCAGAAGCAGAGAGAGTAGAGCAGGAACCTTTAGCCAATGCTAAAAGAGCAGAAGAGACAGTCCAGAAAGTTCCCACTGATCATCTTAAGCGCACAGCGAGCTTTGCAACTCTGCAACACACATTGCTGTCACTCCTCCCTTTTTGCCTGAAAGACCAGCTGAATCCACCATCTCTGTGCCCGCTCTCTGCTGAGCAGCAACAGAGAGAGTAGAGCAGGAATTTTTAGACCTGCCTAAAACAGCAGAAGAGCCTTGAAAAAAATCTCCGGCTTGATCATGTTTTGCACACAGTGAGCTTTAAACTGTGACACAAACATTGCTGTCACTCCTCACTTTATCTCCTAAAAGTGCATTTGAATCCAAAGTTTCTGGTGCGCTCTCTCGTTTCGAGAGGAGTTGTGACAGGGGAGGAGCAGCGCTTGGACTCTAATCCCACAGACGAAGGGCCAGCAGGGAAACTCCTGCAGGGCATCTTCAGCACACAGTGAGCTTTGCAATTCTGCAACACACATTGCTGTCACTCCTCCTTTTCTTGCCTGAAAGACCAATTGATTCCAACATCTCTGTGCCCACTCTCTGCTGAGCAGCAACAGAGAGAGTAGAGCAGGAATGTTTAGACTGGGCTAAAACAGCAGAAGAGCCTTGCAAAAAAGCTCCTCCTGATCATGTTTAGCACACAGTGAGCTTTAAACTGTGACACAAACATTGCTGTCACTCTTCACTCTTTCTCCTAAAAGACCATTTCAATCCCAGAACTCCATTGCCAGCACTCTGCTGAGCAGCAGAGTGAGCAGGGATGTCTGCAATCTGTAAGGCAGTGGAAGAGACAGGCCTGAAGGCTGCTCTTGTGCTTCTTCAACACACTGAGCTTTACAACTGTGACACACACACTGTTGTCACTCCTCATTGTAGCTCCTAAAAGTGCATTTGAATCCAGCGTTTCTGGTCTCCACTCTCGTTTCCAGTGCAGCAGAGGCAGGTGAGCACGAGCGCTTGGAATCCGCTCCCAGTTCCGAAGGGCAGGGAGGGAAAGTCCTTGCAGATCATCTTCAGCGCACAGTGAGCTTTGCAACTCTGAAACACACATTGCTGTCACTCCTCACTTTATCTCCTAAAAGTGCATTTCAAGCCAACGTTTCTGGTGCGCTCTCTCGCTTCGAGAGCAGTTGTGACAGGGGAGGACGAGCGCTTGGATTCTAATTTCACAGCCGAAGGGCCAGCATGGAAACTACTGCTGGGCATCTTCAGCACACATTGAGATTCACAACTCTGAAACACATATTGCTGTCACCTCTCACTTTCCTACCTGAAAGTCCAATTGAATAATACATCTCCTGTGCTTGCTCTTTGTGAGCAGTAGCAGAATATAGCACTTACGTTTGGACTCTGCTGAAACAGCAGAAGAGACAGTCCAGAAAGTTCCCACTGATCATCTTCAGCACACAGTGAGCTTTGCAACTCTGCAACACACATTGCTGTCTCTTCTTTTCCTGCCTGAAAGACCAATTGATTCCAACACCTCTGTGCCCGCTCTCTGCTGAGCAGCAACAGAGAGAGTAGAGCAGGAATTTTTAGCCTGGGCTAAAACAGCAGAAGAGCCTTGCAAAAAATCTCCTGCTTGATCATGTTTTGCACACAGTGAGCTTTAAACTGTGACACAAACATTGCTGTCACTCCTCACTTTATCTCCTAAAAGTGCATTTGAATCCAAAGTTTCTGGTGCGCTCTCACGTTTCGAGAGGAGTTGTGACAGGGGAGGAGCAGCGCTTGGACTCTAATCCCACAGACGAAGGGCCAGCAGGGAAACTCCTGCAGGGCATCTTCAGCACACAGTGAGCTTTGCAACTCTGCAAAACACATTGCTGTAACTCCTCCTTCTCCTGCCTGGAAGACCAATTGATTCCAACATCTCTGTGCCCACTCTCTGCTGAGCAGCAACAGAGAGAAGGAATGTTTAGACTGGGCTAAAACAGCAGAAGAGCCTAGCAAAAAAGCTCCTCCTGATCATGTTTAGCACACAGTGAGCTTTAAACTGTGACACAAACATTGCTGTCACTCTTCACTCTTTCTCCTAAAAGACCATTTCAATCCAAGAACTCCATTGCCAGCACTCTGCTGAGCAGCAGAGTGAGCAGGGATGTCTGCAATCTGTAAGGCAGTGGAAGAGACAGGCTGAAGGCTGCTCTTGTGCTTCTTCAACACACTGAGCTTTACAACTTTGACACACACACTGTTGTCACTCCTCATTGTAGCTCCTAAAAGTGCATTTGAATCCAGCGTTTCTGGTCTCCACTCTCGTTTCCAGTGCAGCAGAGGCAGGTGAGCACGAGCGCTTGGTATCCGCTCCCAGTTCCGAAGGGCAGGGAGGGAAAGTCCTTGCAGATCATCTTCAGCGCACAGTGAGCTTTGCAACTCTGAAACACACATTGCTGTCACTCCTCACTTTATCTCCTAAAAGTGCATTTCAAGCCAACGTTTCTGGTGCGCTCTCTCGCTTCGAGAGCAGTTGTGACAGGGGAGGACGAGCGCTTGGATTCTAATTTCACAGCCGAAGGGCCAGCATGGAAACTACTGCTGGGCATCTTCAGCACACATTGAGATTCGCAACTCTGAAACACATATTGCTGTCACCTCTCACTTTCCTACCTGAAAGTCCAATTGAATAATACATCTCCTGTGCTTGCTCTTTGTGAGCAGTAGCAGAATATAGCACTTACGTTTGGACTCTGCTGAAACAGCAGAAGAGACAGTCCAGAAAGTTCCCACTGATCATCTTCAGCACACAGTGAGCTTTGCAACTCTGCAACACACATTGCTGTCTCTTCTTTTCCTGCCTGAAAGACCAATTGATTCCAACACCTCTGTGCCCGCTCTCTGCTGAGCAGCAACAGAGAGAGTAGAGCAGGAATGTTTAGCCTGGGCTAAAACAGCAGAAGAGCCTTGCAAAAAATCTCCTGCTTGATCATGTTTTGCACACAGTGAGCTTTAAACTGTGACACAAACATTGCTGTCACTCCTCACTTTATCTCCTAAAAGTGCATTTGAATCCAAAGTTTCTGGTGCGCTCTCACGTTTCGAGAGGAGTTGTGACAGGGGAGGAGCAGCGCTTGGACTCTAATCCCACAGACGAAGGGCCAGCAGGGAAACTCCTGCAGGGCATCTTCAGCACACAGTGAGCTTTGCAACTCTGCAAAACACATTGCTGTAACTCCTCCTTCTCCTGCCTGGAAGACCAATTGATTCCAACATCTCTGTGCCCACTCTCTGCTGAGCAGCAACAGAGAGAAGGAATGTTTAGACTGGGCTAAAACAGCAGAAGAGCCTAGCAAAAAAGCTCCTCCTGATCATGTTTAGCACACAGTGAGCTTTAAACTGTGACACAAACATTGCTGTCACTCTTCACTCTTTCTCCTAAAAGACCATTTCAATCCAAGAACTCCATTGCCAGCACTCTGCTGAGCAGCAGAGTGAGCAGGGATGTCTGCAATCTGTAAGGCAGTGGAAGAGACAGGCTGAAGGCTGCTCTTGTGCTTCTTCAACACACTGAGCTTTACAACTTTGACACACACACTGTTGTCACTCCTCATTGTAGCTCCTAAAAGTGCATTTGAATCCAGCGTTTCTGGTCTCCACTCTCGTTTCCAGTGCAGCAGAGGCAGGTGAGCACGAGCGCTTGGAATCCGCTCCCAGTTCCGAAGGGCAGGGAGGGAAAGTCCTTGCAGATCATCTTCAGCGCACAGTGAGCTTTGCAACTCTGAAACACACATTGCTGTCACTCCTCACTTTATCTCCTAAAAGTGCATTTCAAGCCAACGTTTCTGGTGCGCTCTCTCGCTTCGAGAGCAGTTGTGACAGGGGAGGACGAGCGCTTGGATTCTAATTTCACAGCCGAAGGGCCAGCATGGAAACTACTGCTGGGCATCTTCAGCACACATTGAGATTCGCAACTCTGAAACACATATTGCTCTCGCTCCGCACTTTCCTACCTGAAAGTCCAATTGAATAATACATCTCCTGTGCTTACTCTTTGTGAGCAGTAGCAGAATATAGCACTTAAGTTTGGACTCTGCTGAAACAGCAGAAGAGATAGTCCAGAAAGTTCCCACTGATCATCTTCAGCACACAGTGAGCTTTGCAACTCTGCAACACACATTGCTGTCACTCCTCCCTTTCCTGCCTGAAAGACCAACTGAATCCACCATCTCTGTGCCCGCTCTCTGCTGAGCAACAACAGAGAGAGCAGAGCAGGAATGTTTAGACTGGGCTAAAACAGCAGAAGAGCCTTGCAAAAAATCTCCTGCTTGATCATGTTTTGCACTCAGTGAGCTTCAAACAGTGACACAAACATTGCTGTCACTCCTCACTTTATCTCCTAAAAGTGAATTTGAATGCAAAGTTTATGGTGCGCTCTCTCGTTTCGAGAGCAGATGTCGCAGGGGAGGACGATCTTTTGACTCTAATTTCACATACGAATTGCCAGCATGGAAACTCCTGCAGGGCATCTTCAGCACCCAGTGAGCTTCGCAACTCTGAAACACATATTGCTGTCACCTCTCACTTTCCTACCTGAAAGTCCAATTGAATAATACATCTCTTGTGCTTGCTCTTTGTGAGCAGTAGCAGAATATAGCACTTACGTTTGGACTCTGAAGAAACAGCAGAAGAGACAGTCCAGAAAGTTCCCACTGATCCTCTTCAGCGAACAGCGAGCTTTGCAACTCTGCAACACACATTGCTGTCACTTCTTTTCCTGCCTGAAAGACCAATTGATTCCAACATCTCTGTGCCCCCTCTCTGCTGAGCAGCAACAGAGAGTTGAGCAGGAATGTTTAGCCTGGGCTAAAACAGCAGAAGAGCCTTGCAAAAAATCTCCTGCTTGATCATGTTTTGCACACAGTGAGCTTTAAACTGTGACACAAACATTGCTGTCACTCCTCACTTTATCTCCTAAAAGTGCATTTGAATCCAAAGTTTCTGGTGCGCTCTCACGTTTCGAGAGGAGTTGTGACAGGGGAGGAGCAGCGCTTGGACTCTAATCCCACAGACGAAGGGCCAGCAGGGAAACTCCTGCAGGGCATCTTCAGCACACAGTGAGCTTTGCAACTCTGCAAAACACATTGCTGTAACTCCTCCTTCTCCTGCCTGGAAGACCAATTGATTCCAACATCTCTGTGCCCACTCTCTGCTGAGCAGCAACAGAGAGAAGGAATGTTTAGACTGGGCTAAAACAGCAGAAGAGCCTTGCAAAAAAGCTCCTCCTGATCATGTTTAGCACACAGTGAGCTTTAAACTGTGACACAAACATTGCTGTCACTCTTCACTCTTTCTCCTAAAAGACCATTTCAATCCAAGAACTCCATTGCCAGCACTCTGCTGAGCAGCAGAGTGAGCAGGGATGTCTGCAATCTGTAAGGCAGTGGAAGAGACAGGCTGAAGGCTGCTCTTGTGCTTCTTCAACACACTGAGCTTTACAACTTTGACACACACACTGTTGTCACTCCTCATTGTAGCTCCTAAAAGTGCATTTGAATCCAGCGTTTCTGGTCTCCACTCTCGTTTCCAGTGCAGCAGAGGCAGGTGAGCACGAGCGCTTGGAATCCGCTCCCAGTTCCGAAGGGCAGGGAGGGAAAGTCCTTGCAGATCATCTTCAGCGCACAGTGAGCTTTGCAACTCTGAAACACACATTGCTGTCACTCCTCACTTTATCTCCTAAAAGTGCATTTCAAGCCAACGTTTCTGGTGCGCTCTCTCGCTTCGAGAGCAGTTGTGACAGGGGAGGACGAGCGCTTGGATTCTAATTTCACAGCCGAAGGGCCAGCATGGAAACTACTGCTGGGCATCTTCAGCACACATTGAGATTCGCAACTCTGAAACACATATTGCTGTCACCTCTCACTTTCCTACCTGAAAGTCCAATTGAATAATACATCTCCTGTGCTTGCTCTTTGTGAGCAGTAGCAGAATATAGCACTTACGTTTGGACTCTGCTGAAACAGCAGAAGAGACAGCCCAGAAAGTTCCCACTGATCATCTTAGCACACAGTGAGCTTTGCAACTCTGCAACACACATTGCTGTCTCTTCTTTTCCTGCCTGAAAGACCAGCTGAATCCACCATCTCTGTGCCCGCTCTCTGCTGAGCAGCAACAGAGAGAGTAGAGCAGGAATGTTTAGCCTGGGCTAAAACAGCAGAAGAGCCTTGCAAAAAATCTCCTGCTTGATCATGTTTTGCACACAGTGAGCTTTAAACTGTGACACAAACATTGCTGTCACTCCTCACTTTATCTCCTAAAAGTGCATTTGAATCCAAAGTTTCTGGTGCGCTCTCACGTTTCGAGAGGAGTTGTGACAGGGGAGGAGCAGCGCTTGGACTCTAATCCCACAGACGAAGGGCCAGCAGGGAAACTCCTGCAGGGCATCTTCAGCACACAGTGAGCTTTGCAACTCTGCAAAACACATTGCTGTAACTCCTCCTTCTCCTGCCTGGAAGACCAATTGATTCCAACATCTCTGTGCCCACTCTCTGCTGAGCAGCAACATAGAGAAGGAATGTTTAGACTGGGCTAAAACAGCAGAAGAGCCAAGCAAAAAAGCTCCTCCTGATCATGTTTAGCACACAGTGAGCTTTAAACTGTGACACAAACATTGCTGTCACTCTTCACTCTTTCTCCTAAAAGACCATTTCAATCCAAGAACTCCATTGCCAGCACTCTGCTGAGCAGCAGAGTGAGCAGGGATGTCTGCAATCTGTAAGGCAGTGGAAGAGACAGGCTGAAGGCTGCTCTTGTGCTTCTTCAACACACTGAGCTTTACAACTGTGACACACACACTGTTGTCACTCCTCATTGTAGCTCCTAAAAGTGCATTTGAATCCAGCGTTTCTGGTCTCCACTCTCGTTTCCAGTGCAGCAGAGGCAGGTGAGCACGAGCGCTTGGAATCCGCTCCCAGTTCCGAAGGGCAGGGAGGGAAAGTCCTTGCAGATCATCTTCAGCGCACAGTGAGCTTTGCAACTCTGAAACACACATTGCTGTCACTCCTCACTTTATCTCCTAAAAGTGCATTTCAAGCCAACGTTTCTGGTGCGCTCTCTCGCTTCGAGAGCAGTTGTGACAGGGGAGGACGAGCGCTTGGATTCTAATTTCACAGCCGAAGGGCCAGCATGGAAACTACTGCTGGGCATCTTCAGCACACATTGAGATTCGCAACTCTGAAACACATATTGCTGTCACCTCTCACTTTCCTACCTGAAAGTCCAATTGAATAATACATCTCCTGTGCTTACTCTTTGTGAGCAGTAGCAGAATATAGCACTTAAGTTTGGACTCTGCTGAAACAGCAGAAGAGATAGTCCAGAAAGTTCCCACTGATCATCTTCAGCACACAGTGAGCTTTGCAACTCTGCAACACACATTGCTGTCACTCCTCCCTTTCCTGCCTGAAAGACCAACTGAATCCACCATCTCTGTGCCCGCTCTCTGCTGAGCAACAACAGAGAGAGCAGAGCAGGAATGTTTAGACTGGGCTAAAACAGCAGAAGAGCCTTGCAAAAAATCTCCTGCTTGATCATGTTTTGCACTCAGTGAGCTTCAAACAGTGACACAAACATTGCTGTCACTCCTCACTTTATCTCCTAAAAGTGAATTTGAATGCAAAGTTTATGGTGCGCTCTCTCCTTTCGAGAGCAGATGTCGCAGGGGAGGACGATCTTTTGACTCTAATTTCACATACGAATTGCCAGCATGGAAACTCCTGCAGGGCATCTTCAGCACCCAGTGAGCTTCGCAACTCTGAAACACATATTGCTGTCACCTCTCACTTTCCTACCTGAAAGTCCAATTGAATAATACATCTCTTGTGCTTGCTCTTTGTGAGCAGTAGCAGAATATAGCACTTACGTTTGGACTCTGAAGAAACAGCAGAAGAGACAGTCCAGAAAGTTCCCACTGATCCTCTTCAGCGAACAGCGAGCTTTGCAACTCTGCAACACACATTGCTGTCACTTCTTTTCCTGCCTGAAAGACCAATTGATTCCAACATCTCTGTGCCCCCTCTCTGCTGAGCAGCAACAGAGAGTTGAGCAGGAATGTTTAGCCTGGGCTAAAACAGCAGAAGAGCCTTGCAAAAAATCTCCTGCTTGATCATGTTTTGCACACAGTGAGCTTTAAACTGTGACACAAACATTGCTGTCACTCCTCACTTTATCTCCTAAAAGTGCATTTGAATCCAAAGTTTCTGGTACGCACTCTCGTTTGGAGAGGAGTTGTGACAGGGGAGGAGCAGCGCTTGGACTCTAATCCCACAGATGAAGGGCCAGCAGGGAAACTCCTGCAGGGCATCTTCAGCACACAGTGAGCTTTGCAACTCTGCAAAACACATTGCTGTCACTCCTCCTTTTCCTGCCTGGAAGACCTATTGATTCCAACATCTCTGTGCCCACTCTCTGCTGAGCAGCAACAGAGAGAGTAGAGCAGGAATGTTTAGCCTGGGCTAAAACAGCAGAAGAGCCTTGCAAAAAATCTCCTGCTTGATCATGTTTTGCACACAGTGAGCTTTAAACTGTGACACAAACATTGATGTCACTCCTCACTTTATCTCCTAAAAGTGCATTTGAATCCAAAGTTTCTGGTGCGCCCTCACGTTTCGAGAGGAGTTGTGACAGGGGAGGAGCAGCGCTTGGACTCTAATCCCACAGACGAAGGGCCAGCAGGGAAACTCCTGCAGGGCATCTTCAGCACACAGTGAGCTTTGCAATTCTGCAACACACATTGCTGTAACTCCTTTTCCTGCCTGGAAGACCAATTGATTCCAACATCTCTGTGCCCACTCTCTGCTGAGCAGCAACAGAGAGCAGGAATGTTTAGACTGGGCTAAAACAGCAGAAGAGCCTTGCAAAAAAGCTCCTCCTGATCATGTTTAGCACACAGTGAGCTTTAAACTGTGACACAAACATTGCTGTCACTCTTCACTCTTTCTCCTAAAAGACCATTTCAATCCAAGAACTCCGTTGCCAGCACTCTGCTGAGCAGCAGAGTGAGCAGGAATGTCTGCAATCTGTAAGGCAGTGGAAGAGACAGGCCTGAAGGCTGCTCTTGTGCTTCTTCAACACACTGAGCTTTACAACTGTGACACACACACTGTTGTCACTCCTCATTGTAGCTCCTAAAAGTGCATTTGAATCCAGCGTTTCTGGTCTCCACTCTCGTTTCAAGAGCAGCAGAGGAAGGTGAGCACGAGCGCTTGGAATCCGCTCCCAGTTCCGAAGGGCAGGGAGGGAAAGTCCTTGCAGATCATCTTCAGCGCACAGTGAGCTTTGCAACTCTGAAACACACATTGCTGTCACTCCTCACTTCATCTCCTAATAATCCGTTTGAATCCATGGTCTCTCCCGCCCTCTCTCGTTTGAACAGCAGCAGTGACAGGTGAACACGATCTCTTGGCCTCTGCTCCCACAGCCGAAGAGCCCGGAGTGAAAGCTCCGGCAGGGCATCTTCAGCACGCAGTCAGCTTTGCAACTGTGACACATATATTGCTCTCGCTCCGCACTTTCCTACCTCAAAGTCCAATTGAATCCAAAATCTCTGTGCCCTTTCTCTGCTGGGCAGAAGCAGAGAGAGTAGAGCAGGAACCTTTAGCCAATGCTAAAAGAGCAGAAGAGACAGTCCAGAAAGTTCCCACTGATCATCTTCAGCGCACAGCGAGCTTTGCAACTCTGCAACACACATTGCTGTCACTCCTCCCTTTTTGCCTGAAAGACCAGCTGAATCCACCATCTCTGTGCCCGCTCTCTGCTGAGCAGCAACAGAGAGAGTAGAGCAGGAATTTTTAGACCTGCCTAAAACAGCAGAAGAGCCTTGAAAAAAATCTCCTGCTTGATCATGTTTTGCACACAGTGAGCTTTAAACTGTGACACAAACATTGCTGTCACTCCTCACTTTATCTCCTAAAAGTGCATTTGAATCCAAAGTTTCTGGTGCGCTCTCTCGTTTCGAGAGGAGTTGTGACAGGGGAGGAGCAGCGCTTGGACTCTAATCCCACAGACGAAGGGCCAGCAGGGAAACTCCTGCAGGGCATCTTCAGCGCACAGTGAGCTTTACAATTCTGAAACACACATTGCTGTCACTCCTCCTTTTCTTGCCTGAAAGACCAATTGATTCCAACATCTCTGTGCCCACTCTCTGCTGAGCAGCAACAGAGAGAGTAGAGCAGGAATGTTTAGACTGGGCTAAAACAGCAGAAGAGCCTTGCAAAAAAGCTCCTCCTGATCATGTTTAGCACACAGTGAGCTTTAAACTGTGACACAAACATTGCTGTCACTCTTCACTCTTTCTCCTAAAAGACCATTTCAATCCAAGAACTCCGTTGTCAGCACTCTGCTGATCAGCAGAGTGAGCAGGGATGTCTGCAATCTGTAAGGCAGTGGAAGAGACAGGCCTGAAGGCTGCTCTTGTGCTTCTTCAACACACTGAGCTTTACAACTGTGACACACACACTGTTGTCACTCCTCATTGTAGCTCCTAAAAGTGCATTTGAATCCAGCGTTTCTGGTCTCCACTCTCGTTTCAAGAGCAGCAGAGGAAGGTGAGCACGAGCGCTTGGAATCCGCTCCCAGTTCCGAAGGGCAGGGAGGGAAAGTCCTTGCAGATCATCTTCAGCGCACAGTGAGCTTTGCAACTCTGAAACACACATTGCTGTCACTCCTCACTTTATCTCCTAAAAGTGCATTTCAAGCCAACGTTTCTGGTGCGCTCTCTCGCTTCGAGAGCAGTTGTGACAGGGGAGGACGAGCGCTTGGATTCTAATTTCACAGCCGAAGGGCCAGCATGGAAACTACTGCTGGGCATCTTCAGCACACATTGAGATTCACAACTCTGAAACACATATTGCTGTCACCTCTCACTTTCCTACCTGAAAGTCCAATTGAATCCTACATCTCCTGTGCTTGCTCTTTGTGAGCAGTAGCAGAATATAGCACTTACGTTTGGACTCTGCTGAAACAGCAGAAGAGACAGTCCAGAAAGTTCCCACTGATCATCTTCAGCACACAGTGAGCTTTGCAACTCTGCAACACACATTGCTGTCTCTTCTTTTCCTGCCTGAAAGACCAATTGATTCCAACACCTCTATGCCCGCTCTCTGCTGAGCAGCAACAGAGAGAATAGAGCAGGAATTTTTAGCCTGGGCTAAAACAGCAGAAGAGCCTTGCAAAAAATCTCCTGCTTGATCATGTTTTGCACACAGTGAGCTTTAAACTGTGACACAAACATTGCTGTCACTCCTCACTTTATCTCCTAAAAGTGCATTTGAATCCAAAGTTTCTGGTGCGCTCTCACGTTTCGAGAGGAGTTGTGACAGGGGAGGAGCAGCGCTTGGACTCTAATCCCACAGACGAAGGGCCAGCAGGGAAACTCCTGCAGGGCATCTTCAGCACACAGTGAGCTTTGCAATTCTGCAACACACATTGCTGTAACTCCTTTTCCTGCCTGGAAGACCAATTGATTCCAACATCTCTGTGCCCACTCTCTGCTGAGCAGCAACAGAGAGAGTAGAGCAGGAATGTTTAGACTGGGCTAAAACAGCAGAAGAGCCTTGCAAAAAAGCTCCTCCTGATCATGTTTAGCACACAGTGAGCTTTAAACTGTGACACAAACATTGCTGTCACTCTTCACTCTTTCTCCTAAAAGACCATTTCAATCCAAGAACTCCGTTGCCAGCACTCTGCTGAGCAGCAGAGTGAGCAGGGATGTCTGCAATCTGTAAGGCAGTGGAAGAGACAGGCCTGAAGGCTGCTCTTGTGCTTCTTCAACACACTGAGCTTTACAACTGTGACACACACACTGTTGTCACTCCTCATTGTAGCTCCTAAAAGTGCATTTGAATCCAGCGTTTCTGGTCTCCACTCTCGTTTCAAGAGCAGCAGAGGAAGGTGAGCACGAGCGCTTGGAATCCGCTCCCAGTTCCGAAGGGCAGGGAGGGAAAGTCCTTGCAGATCATCTTCAGCGCACAGTGAGCTTTGCAACTCTGAAACACACATTGCTGTCACTCCTCACTTCATCTCCTAATAATCCGTTTGAATCCATGGTCTCTCCCGCCCTCTCTCGTTTGAACAGCAGCAGTGACAGGTGAACACGATCTCTTGGCCTCTGCTCCCACAGCCGAAGAGCCCGGAGTGAAAGCTCCGGCAGGGCATCTTCAGCACGCAGTCAGCTTTGCAACTGTGACACATATATTGCTCTCGCTCCGCACTTTCCTACCTCAAAGTCCAATTGAATCCAAAATCTCTGTGCCCTTTCTCTGCTGGGCAGAAGCAGAGAGAGTAGAGCAGGAACCTTTAGCCAATGCTAAAAGAGCAGAAGAGACAGTCCAGAAAGTTCCCACTGATCATCTTCAGCGCACAGCGAGCTTTGCAACTCTGCAACACACATTGCTGTCACTCCTCCCTTTTTGCCTGAAAGACCAGCTGAATCCACCATCTCTGTGCCCGCTCTCTGCTGAGCAGCAACAGAGAGAGTAGAGCAGGAATTTTTAGACCTGCCTAAAACAGCAGAAGAGCCTTGAAAAAAATCTCCTGCTTGATCATGTTTTGCACACAGTGAGCTTTAAACTGTGACACAAACATTGCTGTCACTCCTCACTTTATCTCCTAAAAGTGCATTTGAATCCAAAGTTTCTGGTGCGCTCTCTCGTTTCGAGAGGAGTTGTGACAGGGGAGGAGCAGCGCTTGGACTCTAATCCCACAGACGAAGGGCCAGCAGGGAAACTCCTGCAGGGCATCTTCAGCGCACAGTGAGCTTTACAATTCTGAAACACACATTGCTGTCACTCCTCCTTTTCTTGCCTGAAAGACCAATTGATTCCAACATCTCTGTGCCCACTCTCTGCTGAGCAGCAACAGAGAGAGTAGAGCAGGAATGTTTAGACTGGGCTAAAACAGCAGAAGAGCCTTGCAAAAAAGCTCCTCCTGATCATGTTTAGCACACAGTGAGCTTTAAACTGTGACACAAACATTGCTGTCACTCTTCACTCTTTCTCCTAAAAGACCATTTCAATCCAAGAACTCCGTTGTCAGCACTCTGCTGATCAGCAGAGTGAGCAGGGATGTCTGCAATCTGTAAGGCAGTGGAAGAGACAGGCCTGAAGGCTGCTCTTGTGCTTCTTCAACACACTGAGCTTTACAACTGTGACACACACACTGTTGTCACTCCTCATTGTAGCTCCTAAAAGTGCATTTGAATCCAGCGTTTCTGGTCTCCACTCTCGTTTCAAGAGCAGCAGAGGAAGGTGAGCACGAGCGCTTGGAATCCGCTCCCAGTTCCGAAGGGCAGGGAGGGAAAGTCCTTGCAGATCATCTTCAGCGCACAGTGAGCTTTGCAACTCTGAAACACACATTGCTGTCACTCCTCACTTTATCTCCTAAAAGTGCATTTCAAGCCAACGTTTCTGGTGCGCTCTCTCGCTTCGAGAGCAGTTGTGACAGGGGAGGACGAGCGCTTGGATTCTAATTTCACAGCCGAAGGGCCAGCATGGAAACTACTGCTGGGCATCTTCAGCACACATTGAGATTCACAACTCTGAAACACATATTGCTGTCACCTCTCACTTTCCTACCTGAAAGTCCAATTGAATCCTACATCTCCTGTGCTTGCTCTTTGTGAGCAGTAGCAGAATATAGCACTTACGTTTGGACTCTGCTGAAACAGCAGAAGAGACAGTCCAGAAAGTTCCCACTGATCATCTTCAGCACACAGTGAGCTTTGCAACTCTGCAACACACATTGCTGTCTCTTCTTTTCCTGCCTGAAAGACCAATTGATTCCAACACCTCTATGCCCGCTCTCTGCTGAGCAGCAACAGAGAGAATAGAGCAGGAATTTTTAGCCTGGGCTAAAACAGCAGAAGAGCCTTGCAAAAAATCTCCTGCTTGATCATGTTTTGCACACAGTGAGCTTTAAACTGTGACACAAACATTGCTGTCACTCCTCACTTTATCTCCTAAAAGTGCATTTGAATCCAAAGTTTCTGGTGCGCTCTCACGTTTCGAGAGGAGTTGTGACAGGGGAGGAGCAGCGCTTGGACTCTAATCCCACAGACGAAGGGCCAGCAGGGAAACTCCTGCAGGGCATCTTCAGCACACAGTGAGCTTTGCAATTCTGCAACACACATTGCTGTAACTCCTTTTCCTGCCTGGAAGACCAATTGATTCCAACATCTCTGTGCCCACTCTCTGCTGAGCAGCAACAGAGAGAGTAGAGCAGGAATGTTTAGACTGGGCTAAAACAGCAGAAGAGCCTTGCAAAAAAGCTCCTCCTGATCATGTTTAGCACACAGTGAGCTTTAAACTGTGACACAAACATTGCTGTCACTCTTCACTCTTTCTCCTAAAAGACCATTTCAATCCAAGAACTCCGTTGCCAGCACTCTGCTGAGCAGCAGAGTGAGCAGGGATGTCTGCAATCTGTAAGGCAGTGGAAGAGACAGGCCTGAAGGCTGCTCTTGTGCTTCTTCAACACACTGAGCTTTACAACTGTGACACACACACTGTTGTCACTCCTCATTGTAGCTCCTAAAAGTGCATTTGAATCCAGCGTTTCTGGTCTCCACTCTCGTTTCAAGAGCAGCAGAGGAAGGTGAGCACGAGCGCTTGGAATCCGCTCCCAGTTCCGAAGGGCAGGGAGGGAAAGTCCTTGCAGATCATCTTCAGCGCACAGTGAGCTTTGCAACTCTGAAACACACATTGCTGTCACTCCTCACTTCATCTCCTAATAATCCGTTTGAATCCATGGTCTCTCCCGCCCTCTCTCGTTTGAACAGCAGCAGTGACAGGTGAACACGATCTCTTGGCCTCTGCTCCCACAGCCGAAGAGCCCGGAGTGAAAGCTCCAGCAGGGCATCTTCAGCACGCAGTCAGCTTTGCAACTGTGACACATATATTGCTCTCGCTCCGCACTTTCCTACCTCAAAGTCCAATTGAATCCAAAATCTCTGTGCCCTTTCTCTGCTGGGCAGAAGCAGAGAGAGTAGAGCAGGAACCTTTAGCCAATGCTAAAAGAGCAGAAGAGACAGTCCAGAAAGTTCCCACTGATCATCTTCAGTGCACAGCGAGCTTTGCAACTCTGCAACACACATTGCTGTCACTCCTCCCTTTTTGCCTGAAAGACCAGCTGAATCGACCATCTCTGTGCCCGCTCTCTGCTGAGCAGCAACAGAGAGAGTAGAGCAGGAATTTTTAGACCTGCCTAAAACAGCAGAAGAGCCTTGCAAAAAATCTCCTGCTTGATCATGTTTTGCACACAGTGAGCTTTAAACTGTGACACAAACATTGCTGTCACTCCTCACTTTATCTCCTAAAAGTGCATTTGAATCCAAAGTTTCTGGTGCGCTCTCTCGTTTCGATAGGAGTTGTGACAGGGGAGGAGCAGCGCTTGGACTCTAATCCCACAGACGAAGGGCCAGCAGGGAAACTCCTGCAGGGCATCTTCAGCGCACAGTGAGCTTTACAATTCTGCAACACACATTGCTGTCACTCCTCCTTTTCTTGCCTGAAAGACCAATTGATTCCAACATCTCTGTGCCCACTCTCTGCTGAGCAGCAACAGAGAGAGTAGAGCAGGAATGTTTAGACTGGGCTAAAACAGCAGAAGAGCCTTGCAAAAAAGCTCCTCCTGATCATGTTTAGCACACAGTGAGCTTTAAACTGTGACACAAACATTGCTGTCACTCTTCACTCTTTCTCCTAAAAGACCATTTCAATCCAAGAACTCCGTTGTCAGCACTCTGCTGATCAGCAGAGTGAGCAGGGATGTCTGCAATCTGTAAGGCAGTGGAAGAGACAGGCCTGAAGGCTGCTCTTGTGCTTCTTCAACACACTGAGCTTTACAACTGTGACACACACACTGTTGTCACTCCTCATTGTAGCTCCTAAAAGTGCATTTGAATCCAGCGTTTCTGGTCTCCACTCTCGTTTCCAGTGCAGCAGAGGCAGGTGAGCACGAGCGCTTGGAATCCGCTCCCAGTTCCGAAGGGCAGGGAGGGAAAGTCCTTGCAGATCATCTTCAGCGCACAGTGAGCTTTGCAACTCTGAAACACACATTGCTGTCACTCCTCACTTTATCTCCTAAAAGTGCATTTCAAGCCAACGTTTCTGGTGCGCTCTCTCGCTTCGAGAGCAGTTGTGACAGGGGAGGACGAGCGCTTGGATTCTAATTTCACAGCCGAAGGGCCAGCATGGAAACTACTGCTGGGCATCTTCAGCACACATTGAGATTCACAACTCTGAAACACATATTGCTGTCACCTCTCACTTTCCTACCTGAAAGTCCAATTGAATCCTACATCTCCTGTGCTTGCTCTTTGTGAGCAGTAGCAGAATATAGCACTTACGTTTGGACTCTGCTGAAACAGCAGAAGAGACAGTCCAGAAAGTTCCCACTGATCATCTTCAGCACACAGTGAGCTTTGCAACTCTGCAACACACATTGCTGTCTCTTCTTTTCCTGCCTGAAAGACCAATTGATTCCAACACCTCTATGCCCGCTCTCTGCTGAGCAGCAACAGAGAGAGTAGAGCAGGAATTTTTAGCCTGGGCTAAAACAGCAGAAGAGCCTTGCAAAAAATCTCCTGCTTGATCATGTTTTGCACACAGTGAGCTTTAAACTGTGACACAAACATTGCTGTCACTCCTCACTTTATCTCCTAAAAGTGCATTTGAATCCAAAGTTTCTGGTGCGCTCTCACGTTTCGAGAGGAGTTGTGACAGGGGAGGAGCAGCGCTTGGACTCTAATCCCACAGACGAAGGGCCAGCAGGGAAACTCCTGCAGGGCATCTTCAGCACACAGTGAGCTTTGCAATTCTGCAACACACATTGCTGTAACTCCTTTTCCTGCCTGGAAGACCAATTGATTCCAACATCTCTGTGCCCACTCTCTGCTGAGCAGCAACAGAGAGAGTAGAGCAGGAATGTTTAGACTGGGCTAAAACAGCAGAAGAGCCTTGCAAAAAAGCTCCTCCTGATCATGTTTAGCACACAGTGAGCTTTAAACTGTGACACAAACATTGCTGTCACTCTTCACTCTTTCTCCTAAAAGACCATTTCAATCCAAGAACTCCGTTGCCAGCACTCTGCTGAGCAGCAGAGTGAGCAGGAATGTCTGCAATCTGTAAGGCAGTGGAAGAGACAGGCCTGAAGGCTGCTCTTGTGCTTCTTCAACACACTGAGCTTTACAACTGTGACACACACACTGTTGTCACTCCTCATTGTAGCTCCTAAAAGTGCATTTGAATCCAGCGTTTCTGGTCTGCACTCTCGTTTCAAGAGCAGCAGAGGAAGGTGAGCACGAGCGCTTGGAATCCGCTCCCAGTTCCGAAGGGCAGGGAGGGAAAGTCCTTGCAGATCATCTTCAGCGCACAGTGAGCTTTGCAACTCTGAAACACACATTGCTGTCACTCCTCACTTCATCTCCTAATAATCCGTTTGAATCCATGGTCTCTCCCGCCCTCTCTCGTTTGAACAGCAGCAGTGACAGGTGAACACGATCTCTTGGCCTCTGCTCCCACAGCCGAAGAGCCCGGAGTGAAAGCTCCGGCAGGGCATCTTCAGCACGCAGTCAGCTTTGCAACTGTGACACATATATTGCTCTCGCTCCGCACTTTCCTACCTCAAAGTCCAATTGAATCCAAAATCTCTGTGCCCTTTCTCTGCTGGGCAGAAGCAGAGAGAGTAGAGCAGGAACCTTTAGCCAATGCTAAAAGAGCAGAAGAGACAGTCCAGAAAGTTCCCACTGATCATCTTCAGCGCACAGCGAGCTTTGCAACTCTGCAACACACATTGCTGTCACTCCTCCCTTTTTGCCTGAAAGACCAGCTGAATCCACCATCTCTGTGCCCGCTCTCTGCTGAGCAGCAACAGAGAGAGTAGAGCAGGAATTTTTAGACCTGCCTAAAACAGCAGAAGAGCCTTGCAAAAAATCTCCTGCTTGATCATGTTTTGCACACAGTGAGCTTTAAACTGTGACACAAACATTGCTGTCACTCCTCACTTTATCTCCTAAAAGTGCATTTGAATCCAAAGTTTCTGGTGCGCTCTCTCGTTTCGAGAGGAGTTGTGACAGGGGAGGAGCAGCGCTTGGACTCTAATCCCACAGACGAAGGGCCAGCAGGGAAAATCCTGCAGGGCATCTTCAGCGCACAGTGAGCTTTACAATTCTGAAACACACATTGCTGTCACTCCTCCTTTTCTTGCCTGAAAGACCAATTGATTCCAACATCTCTGTGCCCACTCTCTGCTGAGCAGCAACAGAGAGAGTAGAGCAGGAATGTTTAGACTGGGCTAAAACAGCAGAAGAGCCTTGCAAAAAAGCTCCTCCTGATCATGTTTAGCACACAGTGAGCTTTAAACTGTGACACAAACATTGCTGTCACTCTTCACTCTTTCTCCTAAAAGACCATTTCAATCCCAGAACTCCTTTGCCAGCACTCTGCTGAGCAGCAGAGTGAGCAGGGATGTCTGCAATCTGTATTGCAGTGGAAGAGACAGGCCTGAAGGCTGCTCTTGTGCTTCTTCAACACACTGAGCTTTACAACTTTGACACACACACTGTTGTCACTCCTCATTGTAGCTCCTAAAAGTGCATTTGAATCCAGCGTTTCTGGTCTCCACTCTCGTTTCCAGTGCACCAGAGGCAGGTGAGCACGAGCGCTTGGAATCCGCTCCCAGTTCCGAAGGGCAGGGAGGGAAAGTCCTTGCAGATCATCTTCAGCGCACAGTGAGCTTTGCAACTCTGAAACACACATTGCTGTCACTCCTCAGTTTATCTCCTAAAAGTGCATTTCAAGCCAACGTTTCTGGTGCGCTCTCTCGCTTCGAGAGCAGTTGTGACAGGGGAGGACGAGCGCTTGGATTCTAATTTCACAGCCGAAGGGCCAGCATGGAAACTACTGCTGGGCATCTTCAGCACACATTGAGATTCACAACTCTGAAACACATATTGCTGTCACCTCTCACTTTCCTACCTGAAAGTCCAATTGAATAATACATCTCCTGTGCTTGCTCTTTGTGAGCAGTAGCAGAATATAGCACTTACGTTTGGACTCTGCTGAAACAGCAGAAGAGACAGTCCAGAAAGTTCCCACTGATCATCTTCAGCACACAGTGAGCTTTGCAACTCTGCAACACACATTGCTGTCTCTTCTTTTCCTGCCTGAAAGACCAATTGATTCCAACACCTCTGTGCCCGCTCTCTGCTGAGCAGCAACAGAGAGAGTAGAGCAGGAATTTTTAGCCTGGGCTAAAACAGCAGAAGAGCCTTGCAAAAAATCTCCTGCTTGATCATGTTTTGCACACAGTGAGCTTTAAACTGTGACACAAACATTGCTGTCACTCCTCACTTTATCTCCTAAAAGTGCATTTGAATCCAAAGTTTCTGGTGCGCTCTCACGTTTCGAGAGGAGTTGTGACAGGGGAGGAGCAGCGCTTGGACTCTAATCCCACAGACGAAGGGCCAGCAGGGAAACTCCTGCAGGGCATCTTCAGCACACAGTGAGCTTTGCAATTCTGCAACACACATTGCTGTAACTCCTTTTCCTGCCTGGAAGACCAATTGATTCCAACATCTCTGTGCCCACTCTCTGCTGAGCAGCAACAGAGAGAAGTAATGTTTAGATTGGGCTAAAACAGCAGAAGAGCCTTGCAAAAAAGCTCCTCCTGATCATGTTTAGCACACAGTGAGCTTTAAACTGTGACACAAACATTGCTGTCACTCTTCACTCTTTCTCCTAAAAGACCATTTCAATCCAAGAACTCCGTTGCCAGCACTCTGCTGAGCAGCAGAGTGAGCAGGAATGTCTGCAATCTGTAAGGCAGTGGAAGAGACAGGCCAGAAGGCTGCTCTTGTGCTTCTTCAACACACTGAGCTTTACAACTGTGACACACACACTGTTGTCACTCCTCATTGTAGCTCCTAAAAGTGCATTTGAATCCAGCGTTTCTGGTCTCCACTCTCGTTTCAAGAGCAGCAGAGGAAGGTGAGCACAAGCGCTTGGAATCCGCTCCCAGTTCCGAAGGGCAGGGAGGGAAAGTCCTTGCAGATCATCTTCAGCGCACAGTGAGCTTTGCAACTCTGAAACACACATTGCTGTCACTCCTCACTTCATCTCCTAATAATCCGTTTGAATCCATGGTCTCTCCCGCCCTCTCTCGTTTGAACAGCAGCAGTGACGGGTGAACACGATCTCTTGGCCTCTGCTCCCACAGCCGAAGAGCCCGGAGTGAAAGCTCCGGCAGGGCATCTTCAGCACGCAGTCAGCTTTGCAACTGTGACACATATATTGCTCTCGCTCCGCACTTTCCTACCTCAAAGTCCAATTGAATCCAAAATCTCTGTGCCCTTTCTCTGCTGGGCAGAAGCAGAGAGAGTAGAGCAGGAACCTTTAGCCAATGCTAAAAGAGCAGAAGAGACAGTCCAGAAAGTTCCCACTGATCATCTTCAGCGCACAGCGAGCTTTGCAACTCTGCAACACACATTGCTGTCACTCCTCCCTTTTTGCCTGAAAGACCAGCTGAATCCACCATCTCTGTGCCCGCTCTCTGCTGAGCAGCAACAGAGAGAGTAGAGCAGGAATTTTTAGACCTGCCTAAAACAGCAGAAGAGCCTTGAAAAAAATCTCCTGCTTGATCATGTTTTGCACACAGTGAGCTTTAAACTGTGACACAAACATTGCTGTCACTCCTCACTTTATCTCCTAAAAGTGCATTTCAAGCCAACGTTTCTGGTGCGCTCTCTCGCTTCGAGAGCAGTTGTGACAGGGGAGGACGAGCGCTTGGATTCTAATTTCACAGCCGAAGGGCCAGCATGGAAACTACTGCTGGGCATCTTCAGCACACATTGAGATTCACAACTCTGAAACACATATTGCTGTCACCTCTCACTTTCCTACCTGAAAGTCCAATTGAATAATACATCTCCTGTGCTTGCTCTTTGTGAGCAGTAGCAGAATATAGCACTTACGTTTGGACTCTGCTGAAACAGCAGAAGAGACAGTCCAGAAAGTTCCCACTGATCATCTTCAGCACACAGTGAGCTTTGCAACTCTGCAACACACATTGCTGTCTCTTCTTTTCCTGCCTGAAAGACCAATTGATTCCAACACCTCTGTGCCCGCTCTCTGCTGAGCAGCAACAGAGAGAGTAGAGCAGGAATGTTTAGCCTGGGCTAAAACAGCAGAAGAGCCTTGCAAAAAATCTCCTGCTTGATCATGTTTTGCACACAGTGAGCTTTAAACTGTGACACAAGCATTGCTGTCACTCCTCACTTTATCTCCTAAAAGTGCATTTGAATCCAAAGTTTCTGGTGAGCTCTCACGTTTCGAGAGGAGTTGTGACAGGGGAGGAGCAGCGCTTGGACTCTAATCCCACAGACGAAGGGCCAGCAGGGAAACTCCTGCAGGGCATCTTCAGCACACAGTGAGCTTTGCAATTCTGCAACACACATTGCTGTAACTCCTTTTCCTGCCTGGAAGACCAATTGATTCCAACATCTCTGTGCCCACTCTCTGCTGAGCAGCAACAGAGAGAGTAGAGCAGGAATGTTTAGACTGGGCTAAAACAGCAGAAGAGCCTTGCAAAAAAGCTCCTCCTGATCATGTTTAGCACACAGTGAGCTTTAAACTGTGACACAAACATTGCTGTCACTCTTCACTCTTTCTCCTAAAAGACCATTTCAATCCAAGAACTCCGTTGCCAGCACTCTGCTGAGCAGCAGAGTGAGCAGGAATGTCTGCAATCTGTAAGGCAGTGGAAGAGACAGGCCTGAAGGCTGCTCTTGTGCTTCTTCAACACACTGAGCTTTACAACTGTGACACACACACTGTTGTCACTCCTCATTGTAGCTCCTAAAAGTGCATTTGAATCCAGCGTTTCTGGTCTCCACTCTCGTTTCAAGAGCAGCAGAGGAAGGTGAGCACGAGCGCTTGGAATCCGCTCCCAGTTCCGAAGGGCAGGGAGGGAAAGTCCTTGCAGATCATCTTCAGCGCACAGTGAGCTTTGCAACTCTGAAACACACATTGCTGTCACTCCTCACTTCATCTCCTAATAATCCGTTTGAATCCATTGTCTCTCCCGCCCTCTCTCGTTTGAACAGCAGCAGTGACAGGTGAACACGATCTCTTGGCCTCTGCTCCCACAGCAGAAGAGCCCGGAGTGAAAGCTCCGGCAGGGCTTCTTCAGCACGCAGTCAGCTTTGCAACTGTGACACATATATTGCTCTCGCTCCGCACTTTCCTACCTCAAAGTCCAATTGAATCCAAAATCTCTGTGCCCTTTCTCTGCTGGGCAGAAGCAGAGAGAGTAGAGCAGGAACCTTTAGCCAATGCTAAAAGAGCAGAAGAGACAGTCTAGAAAGTTCCCACTGATCATTTTCAGCGCACAGTGAGCTTTGCAACTCTGCAACACACATTGCTGTCACTCCTCCCTTTTTGCCTGAAAGACCAGCTGAATCCACCATCTCTGTGCCCGCTCTCTGCTGAGCAGCAACAGAGAGAGTAGAGCAGGAATTTTTAGACCTGCCTAAAACAGCAGAAGAGCCTTGAAAAAAATCTCCTGCTTGATCATGTTTTGCACACAGTGAGCTTTAAACTGTGACACAAACATTGCTGTCACTCCTCACTTTATCTCCTAAAAGTGCATTTGAATCCAAAGTTTCTGGTGCGCTCTCTCGTTTCGAGAGGAGTTGTGACAGGGGAGGAGCAGCGCTTGGACTCTAATCCCACAGACGAAGGGCCAGCAGGGAAACTCCTGCAGGGCATCTTCAGCGCACAGTGAGCTTTACAATTCTGAAACACACATTGCTGTCACTCCTCCTTTTCTTGCCTGAAAGACCAATTGATTCCAACATCTCTGTGCCCACTCTCTGCTGAGCAGCAACAGAGAGAGTAGAGCAGGAATGTTTAGACTGGGCTAAAACAGCAGAAGAGCCTTGCAAAAAAGCTCCTCCTGATCATGTTTAGCACACAGTGAGCTTTAAACTGTGACACAAACATTGCTGTCACTCTTCACTCTTTCTCCTAAAAGACCATTTCAATCCCAGAACTCCGTTGCCATCACTCTGCTGAGCAGCAGAGTGAGCAGGGATGTCTGCAATCTGTAAGGCAGTGGAAGAGACAGGCCTGAAGGCTGCTCTTGTGCTTCTTCAACACACTGAGCTTTACAACTTTGACACACACACTGTTGTCACTCCTCATTGTAGCTCCTAAAAGTGCATTTGAATCCAGCGTTTCTGGTCTCCACTCTCGTTTCCAGTGCACCAGAGGCAGGTGAGCACGAGCGCTTGGAATACGCTCCCAGTTCCGAAGGGCAGGGAGGGAAAGTCCTTGCAGATCATCTTCAGCGCACAGTGAGCTTTGCAACACTGAAACACACATTGCTGTCACTCCTCACAAAAAATCTCACAAAATCTCCTGCTTGATCATGTTTTGCACACAGTGAGCTTTAAACTGTGACACAAACATTGCTGTCACTCCTCACTTTATCTCCTAAAAGTGCATTTCAAGCCAACGTTTCTGGTGCGCTCTCTCGCTTCGAGAGCAGTTGTGACAGGGGAGGACGAGCGCTTGGATTCTAATTTCACAGCCGAAGGGCCAGCATGGAAACTACTGCTGGGCATCTTCAGCACACATTGAGATTCACAACTCTGAAACACATATTGCTGTCACCTCTCACTTTCCTACCTGAAAGTCCAATTGAATAATACATCTCCTGTGCTTGCTCTTTGTGAGCAGTAGCAGAATATAGCACTTACGTTTGGACTCTGCTGAAACAGCAGAAGAGACAGTCCAGAAAGTTCCCACTGATCATCTTCAGCACACAGTGAGCTTTGCAACTCTGCAACACACATTGCTGTCTCTTCTTTTCCTGCCTGAAAGACCAATTGATTCCAACACCTCTGTGCCCGCTCTCTGCTGAGCAGCAACAGAGAGAGTAGAGCAGGAATTTTTAGCCTGGGCTAAAACAGCAGAAGAGCCTTGCAAAAAATCTCCTGCTTGATCATGTTTTGCACACAGTGAGCTTTAAACTGTGACACAAACATTGCTGTCACTCCTCACTTTATCTCCTAAAAGTGCATTTGAATCCAAAGTTTCTGGTGCGCTCTCACGTTTCGAGAGGAGTTGTGACAGGGGAGGAGCAGCGCTTGGACTCTAATCCCACAGACGAAGGGCCAGCAGGGAAACTCCTGCAGGGCATCTTCAGCACACAGTGAGCTTTGCAATTCTGCAACACACATTGCTGTAACTCCTTTTCCTGCCTGGAAGACCAATTGATTCCAACATCTCTGTGCCCACTCTCTGCTGAGCAGCAACAGAGAGAGTAGAGCAGGAATGTTTAGACTGGGCTAAAACAGCAGAAGAGCCTTGCAAAAAAGCTCCTCCTGATCATGTTTAGCACACAGTGAGCTTTAAACTGTGACACAAACATTGCTGTCACTCTTCACTCTTTCTCCTAAAAGACCATTTCAATCCAAGAACTCCGTTGCCAGCACTCTGCTGAGCAGAAGAGTGAGCAGGGATGTCTGCAATCTGTAAGGCAGTGGAAGAGACAGGCCTGAAGGCTGCTCTTGTGCTTCTTCAACACACTGAGCTTTACAACTTTGACACACACACTGTTGTCACTCCTCATTGTAGCTCCTAAAAGTGCATTTGAATCCAGCGTTTCTGGTCTCCACTCTCGTTTCAAGAGCAGCAGAGGAAGGTGAGCACGAGCGCTTGGAATCCGCTCCCAGTTCCGAAGGGCAGGGAGGGAAAGTCCTTGCAGATCATCTTCAGCGCACAGTGAGCTTTGCAACTCTGAAACACACATTGCTGTCACTCCTCACTTCATCTCCTAATAATCCGTTTGAATCCATGGTCTCTCCCGCCCTCTCTCGTTTGAACAGCAGCAGTGACAGGTGAACACGATCTCTTGGCCTCTGCTCCCACAGCTGAAGAGCCCGGAGTGAAAGCTCCGGCAGGGCATCTTCAGCACGCAGTCAGCTTTGCAACTGTGACACATATATTGCTCTCGCTCCGCACTTTCCTACCTCAAAGTCCAATTGAATCCAAAATCTCTTTGCCCTTTCTCTGCTGGGCAGAAGCAGAGAGAGTAGAGCAGGAACTTTTAGCCAATGCTAAAAGAGCAGAAGAGACAGTCCAGAAAGTTCCCACTGATCATCTTCAGCGCACAGCGAGCTTTGCAACTCTGCAACACACATTGCTGTCACTCCTCCCTTTTTGCCTGAAAGACCAGCTGAATCCACCATCTCTGTGCCCGCTCTCTGCTGAGCAGCAACAGAGAGAGTAGAGCAGGAATTTTTAGACCTGCCTAAAACAGCAGAAGAGCCTTGAAAAAAATCTCCTGTTTGATCATGTTTTGCACACAGTGAGCTTTAAACTGTGACACAAACATTGCTGTCACTCCTCACTTTATCTCCTAAAAGTGCATTTCAAGCCAACGTTTCTGGTGCGCTCTCTCGCTTCGAGAGCAGTTGTGACAGGGGAGGACGAGCGCTTGGATTCTAATTTCACAGCCGAAGGGCCAGCATGGAAACTACTGCTGGGCATCTTCAGCACACATTGAGATTCACAACTCTGAAACACATATTGCTGTCACCTCTCACTTTCCTACCTGAAAGTCCAATTGAATAATACATCTCCTGTGCTTGCTCTTTGTGAGCAGTAGCAGAATATAGCACTTACGTTTGGACTCTGCTGAAACAGCAGAAGAGACAGTCCAGAAAGTTCCCACTGATCATCTTCAGCACACAGTGAGCTTTGCAACTCTGCAACACACATTGCTGTCTCTTCTTTTCCTGCCTGAAAGACCAATTGATTCCAACACCTCTGTGCCCGCTCTCTGCTGAGCAGCAACAGAGAGAGTAGAGCAGGAATGTTTAGCCTGGGCTAAAACAGCAGAAGAGCCTTGCAAAAAATCTCCTGCTTGATCATGTTTTGCACACAGTGAGCTTTAAACTGTGACACAAACATTGCTGTCACTCCTCACTTTATCTCCTAAAAGTGCATTTGAATCCAAAGTTTCTGGTGCGCTCTCACGTTTCGAGAGGAGTTGTGACAGGGGAGGAGCAGCGCTTGGACTCTAATCCCACAGACGAAGGGCCAGCAGGGAAACTCCTGCAGGGCATCTTCAGCACACAGTGAGCTTTGCAATTCTGCAACACACATTGCTGTAACTCCTTTTCCTGCCTGGAAGACCAATTGATTCCAACATCTCTGTGCCCACTCTCTGCTGAGCAGCAACAGAGAGAGTAGAGCAGGAATGTTTAGACTGGGCTAAAACAGCAGAAGAGCCTTGCAAAAAAGCTCCTCCTGATCATGTTTAGCACACAGTGAGCTTTAAACTGTGACACAAACATTGCTGTCACTCTTCACTCTTTCTCCTAAAAGACCATTTCAATCCAAGAACTCCGTTGCCAGCACTCTGCTGAGAAGAAGAGTGAGCAGGAATGTCTGCAATCTGTAAGGCAGTGGAAGAGACAGGCCTGAAGGCTGCTCTTGTGCTTCTTCAACACACTGAGCTTTACAACTTTGACACACACACTGTTGTCACTCCTCATTGTAGCTCCTAAAAGTGCATTTGAATCCAGCGTTTCTGGTCTCCACTCTCGTTTCAAGAGCAGCAGAGGAAGGTGAGCACGAGCGCTTGGAATCCGCTCCCAGTTCCGAAGGGCAGGGAGGGAAAGTCCTTGCAGATCATCTTCAGCGCACAGTGAGCTTTGCAACTCTGAAACACACATTGCTGTCACTCCTCACTTCATCTCCTAATAATCCGTTTGAATCCATGGTCTCTCCCGCCCTCTCTCGTTTGAACAGCAGCAGTGACAGGTGAACACGATCTCTTGGCCTCTGCTCCCACAGCCGAAGAGCCCGGAGTGAAAGCTCCGGCAGGGCATCTTCAGCACGCAGTCAGCTTTGCAACTGTGACACATATATTGCTCTCGCTCCGCACTTTCCTACCTCAAAGTCCAATTGAATCCAAAATCTCTGTGCCCTTTCTCTGCTGGGCAGAAGCAGAGAGAGTAGAGCAGGAACCTTTAGCCAATGCTAAAAGAGCAGAAGAGACAGTCCAGAAAGTTCCCACTGATCATCTTCAGCGCACAGCGAGCTTTGCAACTCTGCAACACACATTGCTGTCACTCCTCCCTTTTTGCCTGAAAGACCAGCTGAATCCACCATCTCTGGGCCCGCTCTCTGCTGAGCAGCAACAGAGAGAGTAGAGCAGGAATGTTTAGACCTGCCTAAAACAGCAGAAGAGCCTTGAAAAAAATCTCCTGCTTGATCATGTTTTGCACACAGTGAGCTTTAAACTGTGACACAAACATTGCTGTCACTCCTCACTTTATCTCCTAAAAGTGCATTTGAATCCAAAGTTTCTGGTGCGCTCTCACGTTTCGAGAGGAGTTGTGACAGGGGAGGAGCAGCGCTTGGACTCTAATCCCACAGACGAAGGGCCAGCAGGGAAACTCCTGCAGGGCATCTTCAGCACACAGTGAGCTTTACAATTCTGAAACACACATTGCTGTCACTCCTCCTTTTCTTGCCTGAAAGTCCAATTGATTCCAACATCACTGTGCCCACTCTCTGCTGAGCAGCAACTGAGAGAGTAGAGCAGGAATGTTTAGACTGGGCTAAAACAGCAGAAGAGCCTTGCAAAAAAGCTCCTCCTGATCATGTTTAGCACACAGTGAGCTTTAAACTGTGACACAAACATTGCTGTCACTCTTCACTCTTTCTCCTAAAAGACCATTTCAATCCCAGAACTCCGTTGCCAGCACTCTGCTGAGCAGCAGAGTGAGCAGGGATGTCTGCAATCTGTAAGGCAGTGGAAGAGACAGGCCTGAAGGCTGCTCTTGTGCTTCTTCAACACACTGAGCTTTACAACTGTGACACACACACTGTTGTCACTCCTCATTGTAGCTCCTAAAAGTGCATTTGAATCCAGCGTTTCTGGTCTCCACTCTCGTTTCCAGTGCACCAGAGGCAGGTGAGCACGAGCGCTTGGAATCCGCTCCCAGTTCCGAAGGGCAGGGAGGGAAAGTCCTTGCAGATCATCTTCAGCGCACAGTGAGCTTTGCAACTCTGAAACACACATTGCTGTCACTCCTCACTTTATCTCCTAAAAGTGCATTTCAAGCCAACGTTTCTGGTGCGCTCTCTCGCTTCGAGAGCAGTTGTGACAGGGGAGGACGAGCGCTTGGATTCTAATTTCACAGCCGAAGGGCCAGCATGGAAACTACTGCTGGGCATCTTCAGCACACATTGAGATTCACAACTCTGAAACACATATTGCTGTCACCTCTCACTTTCCTACCTGAAAGTCCAATTGAATAATACATCTCCTGTGCTTGCTCTTTGTGAGCAGTAGCAGAATATAGCACTTACGTTTGGACTCTGCTGAAACAGCAGAAGAGACAGTCCAGAAAGTTCCCACTGATCATCTTCAGCACACAGTGAGCTTTGCAACTCTGCAACACACATTGCTGTCTCTTCTTTTCCTGCCTGAAAGACCAATTGATTCCAACACCTCTGTGCCCGCTCTCTGCTGAGCAGCAACAGAGAGAGTAGAGCAGGAATGTTTAGCCTGGGCTAAAACAGCAGAAGAGCCTTGCAAAAAATCTCCTGCTTGATCATGTTTTGCACACAGTGAGCTTTAAACTGTGACACAAGCATTGCTGTCACTCCTCACTTTATCTCCTAAAAGTGCATTTGAATCCAAAGTTTCTGGTGCGCTCTCACGTTTCGAGAGGAGTTGTGACAGGGGAGGAGCAGCGCTTGGACTCTAATCCCACAGACGAAGGGCCAGCAGGGAAACTCCTGCAGGGCATCTTCAGCACACAGTGAGCTTTGCAATTCTGCAACACACATTGCTGTAACTCCTTTTCCTGCCTGGAAGACCAATTGATTCCAACATCTCTGTGCCCACTCTCTGCTGAGCAGCAACAGAGAGAGTAGAGCAGGAATGTTTAGACTGGGCTAAAACAGCAGAAGAGCCTTGCAAAAAAGCTCCTCCTGATCATGTTTAGCACACAGTGAGCTTTAAACTGTGACACAAACATTGCTGTCACTCTTCACTCTTTCTCCTAAAAGACCATTTCAATCCAAGAACTCCGTTGCCAGCACTCTGCTGAGCAGCAGAGCGAGCAGGAATGTCTGCAATCTGTAAGGCAGTGGAAGAGACAGGCCTGAAGGCTGCTCTTGTGCTTCTTCAACACACTGAGCTTTACAACTTTGACACACACACTGTTGTCACTCCTCATTGTAGCTCCTAAAAGTGCATTTGAATCCAGCGTTTCTGGTCTCCACTCTCGTTTCAAGAGCAGCAGAGGAAGGTGAGCACGAGCGCTTGGAATCCGCACCCAGTTCCGAAGGGCAGGGAGGGAAAGTCCTTGCAGATCATCTTCAGCGCACAGTGAGCTTTGCAACTCTGAAACACACATTGCTGTCACTCCTCACTTCATCTCCTAATAATCCGTTTGAATCCATGGTCTCTCCCGCCCTCTCTCGTTTGAACAGCAGCAGTGACAGGTGAACACGATCTCTTGGCCTCTGCTCCCACAGCCGAAGAGCCCGGAGTGAAAGCTCCGGCAGGGCATCTACAGCACGCAGTCAGCTTTGCAACTGTGACACATATATTGCTCTCGCTCCGCACTTTCCTACCTCAAAGTCCAATTGAATCCAAAATCTCTGTGCCCTTTCTCTGCTGGGCAGAAGCAGAGAGAGTAGAGCAGGAACTTTTAGCCAATGCTAAAAGAGCAGAAGAGACAGTCCAGAAAGTTCCCACTGATCATCTTCAGCGCACAGCGAGCTTTGCAACTCTGCAACACACATTGCTGTCACTCCTCCCTTTTTGCCTGAAAGACCAGCTGAATCCACCATCTCTGTGCCCGCTCTCTGCTGAGCAGCAACAGAGAGAGTAGAGCAGGAATTTTTAGACCTGCCTAAAACAGCAGAAGAGCCTTGCAAAAAATCTCCTGCTTGATCATGTTTTGCACACAGTGAGCTTTAAACTGTGACACAAACATTGCTGTCACTCCTCACTTTATCTCCTAAAAGTGCATTTGAATCCAAAGTTTCTGGTGCGCTCTCTCGTTTCGATAGGAGTTGTGACAGGGGAGGAGCAGCGCTTGGACTCTAATCCCACAGACGAAGGGCCAGCAGGGAAACTCCTGCAGGGCATCTCCAGCACACAGCGAGCTTTGCAACTCTGCAACACACATTGCTGTCACTCCTCCCTTTTTGCCTGAAAGACCAGCTGAATCCACCATCTCTGTGCCCGCTCTCTGCTGAGCAGCAACAGAGAGAGTAGAGCAGGAATGTTTAGCCTGGGCTAAAACAGCAGAAGAGCCTTGCAAAAAATCTCCTGCTTGATCATGTTTTGCACACAGTGAGCTTTAAACTGTGACAGAAACATTGCTGTCACTCCTCACTTTATCTCCTAAAAGTGCATTTGAATCCAAAGTTACTGGTGCGCTCTCTCGTTTCGAGAGGAGTTGTGACAGGGGAGGAGCAGCGCTTGGACTCTAATCCCACAGACGAAGGGCCAGCAGGGAAACTCCTGCAGGGCATCTTCAGCGCACAGTGAGCTTTACAATTCTGAAACACACATTGCTGTCACTCCTCCTTTTCTTGCCTGAAAGACCAATTGATTCCAACATCTCTGTGCCCACTCTCTGCTGAGCAGCAACAGAGAGAGTAGAGCAGGAATGTTTAGACTGGGCTAAAACAGCAGAAGAGCCTTGCAAAAAAGCTCCTCCTGATCATGTTTAGCACACAGTGAGCTTTAAACTGTGACACAAACATTGCTGTCACTCTTCACTCTTTCTCCTAAAAGACCATTTCAATCCCAGAACTCCGTTGCCAGCACTCTGCTGAGCAGCAGAGTGAGCAGGGATGTCTGCAATCTGTAAGGCAGTGGAAGAGACAGGCCTGAAGGCTGCTCTTGTGCTTCTTCAACACACTGAGCTTTACAACTGTGACACACACACTGTTGTCACTCCTCATTGTAGCTCCTAAAAGTGCATTTGAATCCAGCGTTTCTGGTCTCCACTCTCGTTTCCAGTGCACCAGAGGCAGGTGAGCACGAGCGCTTGGAATCCGCTCCCAGTTCCGAAGGGCAGGGAGGGAAAGTCCTTGCAGATCATCTTCAGCGCACAGTGAGCTTTGCAACTCTGAAACACACATTGCTGTCACTCCTCACTTTATCTCCTAAAAGTGCATTTCAAGCCAACGTTTCTGGTGCGCTCTCTCGCTTCGAGAGCAGTTGTGACAGGGGAGGACGAGCGCTTGGATTCTAATTTCACAGCCGAAGGGCCAGCATGGAAACTACTGCTGGGCATCTTCAGCACACATTGAGATTCACAACTCTGAAACACATATTGCTGTCACCTCTCACTTTCCTACCTGAAAGTCCAATTGAATAATACATCTCCTGTGCTTGCTCTTTGTGAGCAGTAGCAGAATATAGCACTTACGTTTGGACTCTGCTGAAACAGCAGAAGAGACAGTCCAGAAAGTTCCCACTGATCATCTTCAGCACACAGTGAGCTTTGCAACTCTGCAACACACATTGCTGTCTCTTCTTTTCCTGCCTGAAAGACCAATTGATTCCAACACCTCTGTGCCCGCTCTCTGCTGAGCAGCAACAGAGAGAGTAGAGCAGGAATGTTTAGCCTGGGCTAAAACAGCAGAAGAGCCTTGCAAAAAATCTCCTGCTTGATCATGTTTTGCACACAGTGAGCTTTAAACTGTGACACAAGCATTGCTGTCACTCCTCACTTTATCTCCTAAAAGTGCATTTGAATCCAAAGTTTCTGGTGCGCTCTCACGTTTCGAGAGGAGTTGTGACAGGGGAGGAGCAGCGCTTGGACTCTAATCCCACAGACGAAGGGCCAGCAGGGAAACTCCTGCAGGGCATCTTCAGCACACAGTGAGCTTTGCAATTCTGCAACACACATTGCTGTAACTCCTTTTCCTGCCTGGAAGACCAATTGATTCCAACATCTCTGTGCCCACTCTCTGCTGAGCAGCAACAGAGAGAGTAGAGCAGGAATGTTTAGACTGGGCTAAAACAGCAGAAGAGCCTTGCAAAAAAGCTCCTCCTGATCATGTTTAGCACACAGTGAGCTTTAAACTGTGACACAAACATTGCTGTCACTCTTCACTCTTTCTCCTAAAAGACCATTTCAATCCAAGAACTCCGTTGCCAGCACTCTGCTGAGCAGCAGAGCGAGCAGGAATGTCTGCAATCTGTAAGGCAGTGGAAGAGACAGGCCTGAAGGCTGCTCTTGTGCTTCTTCAACACACTGAGCTTTACAACTTTGACACACACACTGTTGTCACTCCTCATTGTAGCTCCTAAAAGTGCATTTGAATCCAGCGTTTCTGGTCTCCACTCTCGTTTCAAGAGCAGCAGAGGAAGGTGAGCACGAGCGCTTGGAATCCGCACCCAGTTCCGAAGGGCAGGGAGGGAAAGTCCTTGCAGATCATCTTCAGCGCACAGTGAGCTTTGCAACTCTGAAACACACATTGCTGTCACTCCTCACTTCATCTCCTAATAATCCGTTTGAATCCATGGTCTCTCCCGCCCTCTCTCGTTTGAACAGCAGCAGTGACAGGTGAACACGATCTCTTGGCCTCTGCTCCCACAGCCGAAGAGCCCGGAGTGAAAGCTCCGGCAGGGCATCTACAGCACGCAGTCAGCTTTGCAACTGTGACACATATATTGCTCTCGCTCCGCACTTTCCTACCTCAAAGTCCAATTGAATCCAAAATCTCTGTGCCCTTTCTCTGCTGGGCAGAAGCAGAGAGAGTAGAGCAGGAACTTTTAGCCAATGCTAAAAGAGCAGAAGGGACAGTCCAGAAAGTTCCCACTGATCATCTTCAGCGCACAGCGAGCTTTGCAACTCTGCAACACACATTGCTGTCACTCCTCCCTTTTTGCCTGAAAGACCAGCTGAATCCACCATCTCTGTGCCCGCTCTCTGCTGAGCAGCAACAGAGAGAGTAGAGCAGGAATTTTTAGACCTGCCTAAAACAGCAGAAGAGCCTTGCAAAAAATCTCCTGCTTGATCATGTTTTGCACACAGTGAGCTTTAAACTGTGACACAAACATTGCTGTCACTCCTCACTTTATCTCCTAAAAGTGCATTTGAATCCAAAGTTTCTGGTGCGCTCTCTCGTTTCGATAGGAGTTGTGACAGGGGAGGAGCAGCGCTTGGACTCTAATCCCACAGACGAAGGGCCAGCAGGGAAACTCCTGCAGGGCATCTCCAGCACACAGTGAGCTTTGCAACTCTGCAACACACATTGCTGTCACTCCTCCCTTTTTGCCTGAAAGACCAGCTGAATCCACCATCTCTGTGCCCGCTCTCTGCTGAGCAGCAACAGAGAGAGTAGAGCAGGAATGTTTAGCCTGGGCTAAAACAGCAGAAGAGCCTTGCAAAAAATCTCCTGCTTGATCATGTTTTGCACACAGTGAGCTTTAAACTGTGACACAAACATTGCTGTCACTCCTCACTTTATCTCCTAAAAGTGCATTTGAATCCAAAGTTACTGGTGCGCTCTCTCGTTTCGAGAGGAGTTGTGACAGGGGAGGAGCAGCGCTTGGACTCTAATCCCACAGACGAAGGGCCAGCAGGGAAACTCCTGCAGGGCATCTTCAGCGCACAGTGAGCTTTACAATTCTGAAACACACATTGCTGTCACTCCTCCTTTTCTTGCCTGAAAGACCAATTGATTCCAACATCTCTGTGCCCACTCTCTGCTGAGCAGCAACAGAGAGAGTAGAGCAGGAATGTTTAGACTGGGCTAAAACAGCAGAAGAGCCTTGCAAAAAAGCTCCTCCTGATCATGTTTAGCACACAGTGAGCTTTAAACTGTGACACAAACATTGCTGTCACTCTTCACTCTTTCTCCTAAAAGACCATTTCAATCCCAGAACTCCGTTGCCAGCACTCTGCTGAGCAGCAGAGTGAGCAGGGATGTCTGCAATCTGTAAGGCAGTGGAAGAGACAGGCCTGAAGGCTGCTCTTGTGCTTCTTCAACACACTGAGCTTTACAACTGTGACACACACACTGTTGTCACTCCTCATTGTAGCTCCTAAAAGTGCATTTGAATCCAGCGTTTCTGGTCTCCACTCTCGTTTCCAGTGCACCAGAGGCAGGTGAGCACGAGCGCTTGGAATCCGCTCCCAGTTCCGAAGGGCAGGGAGGGAAAGTCCTTGCAGATCATCTTCAGCGCACAGTGAGCTTTGCAACTCTGAAACACACATTGCTGTCACTCCTCACTTTATCTCCTAAAAGTGCATTTCAAGCCAACGTTTCTGGTGCGCTCTCTCACTTTGAGAGCAGTTGTGACAGGGGAGGACGAGCGCTTGGATTCTAATTTCACAGCCGAAGGGCCAGCATGGAAACTACTGCTGGGCATCTTCAGCACACATTGAGATTCGCAACTCTGAAACACATATTGCTGTCACCTCTCACTTTCCTACCTGAAAGTCCAATTGAATAATACATCTCCTGTGCTTGCTCTTTGTGAGCAGTAGCAGAATATAGCACTTACGTTTGGACTCTGCTGAAACAGCAGAAGAGACAGTCCAGAAAGTTCCCACTGATCATCTTCAGCACACAGTGAGCTTTGCAACTCTACAACACACATTGCTGTCTCTTCTTTTCCTGCCTGAAAGACCAGCTGAATCCACCATCTCTGTGCCCGCTCTCTGCTGAGCAGCAACAGAGAGAGTAGAGCAGGAATGTTCAGCCTGGGCTAAAACAGCAGAAGAGCCTTGCAAAAAATCTCCTGCTTGATCATGTTTTGCACACAGTGAGCTTTAAACTGTGACACAAACATTGCTGTCACTCCTCACTTTATCTCCTAAAAGTGCATTTGAATCCAAAGTTTCTGGTGAGCTCTCACGTTTCGAGAGGAGTTGTGACAGGGGAGGAGCAGCGCTTGGACTCTAATCCCACAGACGAAGGGCCAGCAGGGAAACTCCTGCAGGGCATCTTCAGCGCACAGTGAGCTTTACAATTCTGAAACACACATTGCTGTCACTCCTCCTTTTCTTGCCTGAAAGACCAATTGATTCCAACATCTCTGTGCCCACTCTCTGCTGAGCAGCAACAGAGAGAGTAGAGCAGGAATGTTTAGACTGGGCTAAAACAGCAGAAGAGCCTTGCAAAAAAGCTCCTCCTGATCATGTTTAGCACACAGTGAGCTTTAAACTGTGACACAAACATTGCTGTCACTCTTCACTCTTTCTCCTAAAAGACCATTTCAATCCCAGAACTCCGTTGCCAGCACTCTGCTGAGCAGAAGAGTGAGCAGGAATGTCTGCAATCTGTAAGGCAGTGGAAGAGACAGGCCTGAAGGCTGCTCTTGTGCTTCTTCAACACACTGAGCTTTACAACTGTGACACACACACTGTTGTCACTCCTCATTGTAGCTCCTAAAAGTGCATTTGAATCCAGCGTTTCTGGTCTCCACTCTCGTTTCAAGAGCAGCAGAGGAAGGTGAGCACGAGCGCTTGGAATCCGCTCCCAGTTCCGAAGGGCAGGGAGGGAAAGTCCTTGCAGATCATCTTCAGCGCACAGTGAGCTTTGCAACTCTGAAACACACATTGCTGTCACTCCTCACTTTATCTCCTAAAAGTGCATTTCAAGCCAACGCTTCTGGTGCGCTCTCTCGCTTCGAGAGCAGTTGTGACAGGGGAGGACGAGCGCTTGGATTCTAATTTCACAGCCGAAGGGCCAGCATGGAAACTACTGCTGGGCATCTTCAGCACACATTGAGATTCACAACTCTGAAACACATATTGCTGTCACCTCTCACTTTCCTACCTGAAAGTCCAATTGAATAATACATCTCCTGTGCTTGCTCTTTGTGAGCAGTAGCAGAATATAGCACTTACGTTTGGACTCTGCTGAAACAGCAGAAGAGACAGTCCAGAAAGTTCCCACTGATCATCTTCAGCACACAGTGAGCTTTGCAACTCTGCAACACACATTGCTGTCTCTTCTTTTCCTGCCTGAAAGACCAGCTGAATCCACCATCTCTGTGCCCGCTCTCTGCTGAGCAGCAACAGAGAGAGTAGAGCAGGAATGTTTAGACCTGCCTAAAACAGCAGAAGAGCCTTGCAAAAAATCTCCTGCTTGATCATGTTTTGCACACAGTGAGCTTTAAACTGTGACACAAGCATTGCTGTCACTCCTCACTTTATCTCCTAAAAGTGCATTTGAATCCAAAGTTTCTGGTGAGCTCTCACGTTTCGAGAGGAGTTGTGACAGGGGAGGAGCAGCGCTTGGACTCTAATCCCACAGACGAAGGGCCAGCAGGGAAACTCCTGCAGGGCATCTTCAGCACACAGTGAGCTTTGCAATTCTGCAACACACATTGCTGTAACTCCTTTTCCTGCCTGGAAGACCAATTGATTCCAACATCTCTGTGCCCACTCTCTGCTGAGCAGCAACAGAGAGAAGGAATGTTTAGATTGGGCTAAAACAGCAGAAGAGCCTTGCAAAAAAGCTCCTCCTGATCATGTTTAGCACACAGTGAGCTTTAAACTGTGACACAAACATTGCTGTCACTCTTCACTCTTTCTCCTAAAAGACCATTTCAATCCAAGAACTCCGTTGCCAGCACTCTGCTGAGCAGCAGAGTGAGCAGGAATGTCTGCAATCTGTAAGGCAGTGGAAGAGACAGGCCTGAAGGCTGCTCTTGTGCTTCTTCAACACACTGAGCTTTACAACTGTGACACACACACTGTTGTCACTCCTCATTGTAGCTCCTAAAAGTGCATTTGAATCCAGCGTTTCTGGTCTCCACTCTCGTTTCAAGAGCAGCAGAGGAAGGTGAGCACGAGCGCTTGGAATCCGTTCCCAGTTCCGAAGGGCAGGGAGGGAAAGTCCTTGCAGATCATCTTCAGCGCACAGTGAGCTTTGCAACTCTGAAACACACATTGCTGTCACTCCTCACTTCATCTCCTAATAATCCGTTTGAATCCATGGTCTCTCCCGCCCTCTCTCGTTTGAACAGCAGCAGTGACAGGTGAACACGATCTCTTGGCCTCTGCTCCCACAGCCGAAGAGCCCGGAGTGAAAGCTCCGGCAGGGCATCTTCAGCACGCAGTCAGCTTTGCAACTGTGACACATATATTGCTCTCGCTCCGCACTTTCCTACCTCAAAGTCCAATTGAATCCAAAATCTCTGTGCCCTTTCTCTGCTGGGCAGAAGCAGAGAGAGTAGAGCAGGAACCTTTAGCCAATGCTAAAAGAGCAGAAGAGACAGTCCAGAAAGTTCCCACTGATCATCTTCAGCGCACAGCGAGCTTTGCAACTCTGCAACACACATTGCTGTCACTCCTCCCTTTTTGCCTGAAAGACCAGCTGAATCCACCATCTCTGTGCCCGCTCTCTGCTGAGCAGCAACAGAGAGAGTAGAGCAGGAATTTTTAGACCTGCCTAAAACAGCAGAAGAGCCTTGAAAAAAATCTCCTGCTTGATCATGTTTTGCACACAGTGAGCTTTAAACTGTGACACAAACATTGCTGTCACTCCTCACTTTATCTCCTAAAAGTGCATTTGAATCCAAAGTTTCTGGTGCGCTCTCACGTTTCGAGAGGAGTTGTGACAGGGGAGGAGCAGCGCTTGGACTCTAATCCCACAGACGAAGGGCCAGCAGGGAAACTCCTGCAGGGCATCTTCAGCGCACAGTGAGCTTTACAATTCTGAAACACACATTGCTGTCACTCCTCCTTTTCTTGCCTGAAAGACCAATTGATTCCAACATCTCTGTGCCCACTCTCTGCTGAGCAGCAACAGAGAGAGTAGAGCAGGAATGTTTAGACTGGGCTAAAACAGCAGAAGAGCCTTGCAAAAAAGCTCCTCCTGATCATGTTTAGCACACAGTGAGCTTTAAACTGTGACACAAACATTGCTGTCACTCTTCACTCTTTCTCCTAAAAGACCATTTCAATCCCAGAACTCCGTTGCCATCACTCTGCTGAGCAGCAGAGTGAGCAGGGATGTCTGCAATCTGTAAGGCAGTGGAAGAGACAGGCCTGAAGGCTGCTCTTGTGCTTCTTCAACACACTGAGCTTTACAACTTTGACACACACACTGTTGTCACTCCTCATTGTAGCTCCTAAAAGTGCATTTGAATCCAGCGTTTCTGGTCTCCACTCTCGTTTCCAGTGCACCAGAGGCAGGTGAGCACGAGCGCTTGGAATCCGCTCCCAGTTCCGAAGGGCAGGGAGGGAAAGTCCTTGCAGATCATCTTCAGCGCACAGTGAGCTTTGCAACTCTGAAACACACATTGCTGTCACTCCTCACTTTATCTCCTAAAAGTGCATTTCAAGCCAACGTTTCTGGTGCGCTCTCTCGCTTCGAGAGCAGTTGTGACAGGGGAGGACGAGCGCTTGGATTCTAATTTCACAGCCGAAGGGCCAGCATGGAAACTACTGCTGGGCATCTTCAGCACACATTGAGATTCACAACTCTGAAACACATATTGCTGTCACCTCTCACTTTCCTACCTGAAAGTCCAATTGAATAATACATCTCCTGTGCTTGCTCTTTGTGAGCAGTAGCAGAATATAGCACTTACGTTTGGACTCTGCTGAAACAGCAGAAGAGACAGTCCAGAAAGTTCCCACTGATCATCTTCAGCACACAGTGAGCTTTGCAACTCTGCAACACACATTGCTGTCTCTTCTTTTCCTGCCTGAAAGACCAATTGATTCCAACACCTCTGTGCCCGCTCTCTGCTGAGCAGCAACAGAGAGAGTAGAGCAGGAATTTTTAGCCTGGGCTAAAACAGCAGAAGAGCCTTGCAAAAAATCTCCTGCTTGATCATGTTTTGCACACAGTGAGCTTTAAACTGTGACACAAACATTGCTGTCACTCCTCACTTTATCTCCTAAAAGTGCATTTGAATCCAAAGTTTCTGGTGCGCTCTCTCGTTTCGAGAGGAGTTGTGACAGGGGAGGAGCAGCGCTTGGACTCTAATCCCACAGACGAAGGGCCAGCAGGGAAACTCCTGCAGGGCATCTTCAGCACACAGTGAGCTTTGCAATTCTGCAACACACATTGCTGTAACTCCTTTTCCTGCCTGGAAGACCAATTGATTCCAACATCTCTGTGCCCACTCTCTGCTGAGCAGCAACAGAGAGAAGGAATGTTTAGATTGGGCTAAAACAGCAGAAGAGCCTTGCAAAAAAGCTCCTCCTGATCATGTTTAGCACACAGTGAGCTTTAAACTGTGACACAAACATTGCTGTCACTCTTCACTCTTTCTCCTAAAAGACCATTTCAATCCAAGAACTCCGTTGCCAGCACTCTGCTGAGCAGCAGAGTGAGCAGGAATGTCTGCAATCTGTAAGGCAGTGGAAGAGACAGGCCTGAAGGCTGCTCTTGTGCTTCTTCAACACACTGAGCTTTACAACTGTGACACACACACTGTTGTCACTCCTCATTGTAGCTCCTAAAAGTGCATTTGAATCCAGCGTTTCTGGTCTCCACTCTCGTTTCAAGAGCAGCAGAGGAAGGTGAGCACGAGCGCTTGGAATCCGCTCCCAGTTCCGAAGGGCAGGGAGGGAAAGTCCTTGCAGATCATCTTCAGCGCACAGTGAGCTTTGCAACTCTGAAACACACATTGCTGTCACTCCTCACTTCATCTCCTAATAATCCGTTTGAATCCATGGTCTCTCCCGCCCTCTCTCGTTTGAACAGCAGCAGTGACAGGTGAACACGATCTCTTGGCCTCTGCTCCCACAGCTGAAGAGCCCGGAGTGAAAGCTCCGGCAGGGCATCTTCAGCACGCAGTCAGCTTTGCAACTGTGACACATATATTGCTCTCGCTCCGCACTTTCCTACCTCAAAGTCCAATTGAATCCAAAATCTCTGTGCCCTTTCTCTGCTGGGCAGAAGCAGAGAGAGTAGAGCAGGAACTTTTAGCCAATGCTAAAAGAGCAGAAGAGACAGTCCAGAAAGTTCCCACTGATCATCTTCAGCGCACAGCGAGCTTTGCAACTCTGCAACACACATTGCTGTCACTCCTCCCTTTTTGCCTGAAAGACCAGCTGAATCCACCATCTCTGTGCCCGCTCTCTGCTGAGCAGCAACAGAGAGAGTAGAGCAGGAATTTTTAGACCTGCCTAAAACAGCAGAAGAGCCTTGAAAAAAATCTCCTGTTTGATCATGTTTTGCACACAGTGAGCTTTAAACTGTGACACAAACATTGCTGTCACTCCTCACTTTATCTCCTAAAAGTGCATTTCAAGCCAACGTTTCTGGTGCGCTCTCTCGCTTCGAGAGCAGTTGTGACAGGGGAGGACGAGCGCTTGGATTCTAATTTCACAGCCGAAGGGCCAGCATGGAAACTACTGCTGGGCATCTTCAGCACACATTGAGATTCACAACTCTGAAACACATATTGCTGTCACCTCTCACTTTCCTACCTGAAAGTCCAATTGAATAATACATCTCCTGTGCTTGCTCTTTGTGAGCAGTAGCAGAATATAGCACTTACGTTTGGACTCTGCTGAAACAGCAGAAGAGACAGTCCAGAAAGTTCCCACTGATCATCTTCAGCACACAGTGAGCTTTGCAACTCTGCAACACACATTGCTGTCTCTTCTTTTCCTGCCTGAAAGACCAATTGATTCCAACACCTCTGTGCCCGCTCTCTGCTGAGCAGCAACAGAGAGAGTAGAGCAGGAATGTTTAGCCTGGGCTAAAACAGCAGAAGAGCCTTGCAAAAAATCTCCTGCTTGATCATGTTTTGCACACAGTGAGCTTTAAACTGTGACACAAACATTGCTGTCACTCCTCACTTTATCTCCTAAAAGTGCATTTGAATCCAAAGTTTCTGGTGCGCTCTCACGTTTCGAGAGGAGTTGTGACAGGGGAGGAGCAGCGCTTGGACTCTAATCCCACAGACGAAGGGCCAGCAGGGAAACTCCTGCAGGGCATCTTCAGCACACAGTGAGCTTTGCAATTCTGCAACACACATTGCTGTAACTCCTTTTCCTGCCTGGAAGACCAATTGATTCCAACATCTCTGTGCCCACTCTCTGCTGAGCAGCAACAGAGAGAAGGAATGTTTAGATTGGGCTAAAACAGCAGAAGAGCCTTGCAAAAAAGCTCCTCCTGATCATGTTTAGCACACAGTGAGCTTTAAACTGTGACACAAACATTGCTGTCACTCTTCACTCTTTCTCCTAAAAGACCATTTCAATCCAAGAACTCCGTTGCCAGCACTCTGCTGAGCAGCAGAGTGAGCAGGAATGTCTGCAATCTGTAAGGCAGTGGAAGAGACAGGCCTGAAGGCTGCTCTTGTGCTTCTTCAACACACTGAGCTTTACAACTGTGACACACACACTGTTGTCACTCCTCATTGTAGCTCCTAAAAGTGCATTTGAATCCAGCGTTTCTGGTCTCCACTCTCGTTTCAAGAGCAGCAGAGGAAGGTGAGCACGAGCGCTTGGAATCCGCTCCCAGTTCCGAAGGGCAGGGAGGGAAAGTCCTTGCAGATCATCTTCAGCGCACAGTGAGCTTTGCAACTCTGAAACACACATTGCTGTCACTCCTCACTTCATCTCCTAATAATCCGTTTGAATCCATGGTCTCTCCCGCCCTCTCTCGTTTGAACAGCAGCAGTGACAGGTGAACACGATCTCTTGGCCTCTGCTCCCACAGCCGAAGAGCCCGGAGTGAAAGCTCCGGCAGGGCATCTTCAGCACGCAGTCAGCTTTGCAACTGTGACACATATATTGCTCTCGCTCCGCACTTTCCTACCTCAAAGTCCAATTGAATCCAAAATCTCTGTGCCCTTTCTCTGCTGGGCAGAAGCAGAGAGAGTAGAGCAGGAACCTTTAGCCAATGCTAAAAGAGCAGAAGAGACAGTCCAGAAAGTTCCCACTGATCATCTTCAGCGCACAGCGAGCTTTGCAACTCTGCAACACACATTGCTGTCACTCCTCCCTTTTTGCCTGAAAGACCAGCTGAATCCACCATCTCTGTGCCCGCTCTCTGCTGAGCAGCAACAGAGAGAGTAGAGCAGGAATTTTTAGACCTGCCTAAAACAGCAGAAGAGCCTTGAAAAAAATCTCCTGCTTGATCATGTTTTGCACACAGTGAGCTTTAAACTGTGACACAAACATTGCTGTCACTCCTCACTTTATCTCCTAAAAGTGCATTTGAATCCAAAGTTTCTGGTGCGCTCTCTCGTTTGGAGAGGACTTGTGACAGGGGAGGAGCAGCGCTTGGACTCTAATCCCACAGACGAAGGGCCAGCAGGGAAACTCCTGCAGGGCATCTTCAGCACACAGTGAGCTTTACAATTCTGCAACACACATTGCTGTCACTCCTCCTTTTCTTGCCTGAAAGTCCAATTGATTCCAACATCACTGTGCCCACTCTCTGCTGAGCAGCAACAGAGAGAGTAGAGCAGGAATGTTTAGACTGGGCTAAAACAGCAGAAGAGCCTTGCAAAAAAGCTCCTCCTGATCATGTTTAGCACACAGTGAGCTTTAAACTGTGACACAAACATTGCTGTCACTCTTCACTCTTTCTCCTAAAAGACCATTTCAATCCCAGAACTCCGTTGCCAGCACTCTGCTGATCAGCAGAGTGAGCAGGAATGTCTGCAATCTGTAAGGCAGTGGAAGAGACAGGCCTGAAGGCTGCTCTTGTGCTTCTTCAACACACTGAGCTTTACAACTGTGACACACACACTGTTGTCACTCCTCATTGTAGCTCCTAAAAGTGCATTTGAATCCAGCGTTTCTGGTCTCCACTCTCGTTTCCAGTGCACCAGAGGCAGGTGAGCACGAGCGCTTGGAATCCGCTCCCAGTTCCGAAGGGCAGGGAGGGAAAGTCCTTGCAGATCATCTTCAGCGCACAGTGAGCTTTGCAACTCTGAAACACACATTGCTGTCACTCCTCACTTTATCTCCTAAAAGTGCATTTCAAGCCAACGTTTCTGGTGCGCTCTCTCGCTTCGAGAGCAGTTGTGACAGGGGAGGACGAGCGCTTGGATTCTAATTTCACAGCCGAAGGGCCAGCATGGAAACTACTGCTGGGCATCTTCAGCACACATTGAGATTCACAACTCTGAAACACATATTGCTGTCACCTCTCACTTTCCTACCTGAAAGTCCAATTGAATAATACATCTCCTGTGCTTGCTCTTTGTGAGCAGTAGCAGAATATAGCACTTACGTTTGGACTCTGCTGAAACAGCAGAAGAGACAGTCCAGAAAGTTCCCACTGATCATCTTCAGCACACAGTGAGCTTTGCAACTCTGCAACACACATTGCTGTCTCTTCTTTTCCTGCCTGAAAGACCAATTGATTCCAACACCTCTGTGCCCGCTCTCTGCTGAGCAGCAACAGAGAGAGTAGAGCAGGAATGTTTAGCCTGGGCTAAAACAGCAGAAGAGCCTTGCAAAAAATCTCCTGCTTGATCATGTTTTGCACACAGTGAGCTTTAAACTGTGACACAAACATTGCTGTCACTCCTCACTTTATCTCCTAAAAGTGCATTTGAATCCAAAGTTTCTGGTGCGCTCTCACGTTTCGAGAGGAGTTGTGACAGGGGAGGAGCAGCGCTTGGACTCTAATCCCACAGACGAAGGGCCAGCAGGGAAACTCCTGCAGGGCATCTTCAGCGCACAGTGAGCTTTACAATTCTGAAACACACATTGCTGTCACTCCTCCTTTTCTTGCCTGAAAGACCAATTGATTCCAACATCTCTGTGCCCACTCTCTGCTGAGCAGCAACAGAGAGAGTAGAGCAGGAATGTTTAGACTGGGCTAAAACAGCAGAAGAGCCTTGCAAAAAAGCTCCTCCTGATCATGTTTAGCACACAGTGAGCTTTAAACTGTGACACAAACATTGCTGTCACTCTTCACTCTTTCTCCTAAAAGACCATTTCAATCCCAGAACTCCGTTGCCATCACTCTGCTGAGCAGCAGAGTGAGCAGGGATGTCTGCAATCTGTAAGGCAGTGGAAGAGACAGGCCTGAAGGCTGCTCTTGTGCTTCTTCAACACACTGAGCTTTACAACTTTGACACACACACTGTTGTCACTCCTCATTGTAGCTCCTAAAAGTGCATTTGAATCCAGCGTTTCTGGTCTCCACTCTCGTTTCCAGTGCAGCAGAGGCAGGTGAGCACGAGCGCTTGGAATCCGCTCCCAGTTCCGAAGGGCAGGGAGGGAAAGTCCTTGCAGATCATCTTCAGCGCACAGTGAGCTTTGCAACTCTGAAACACACATTGCTGTCACTCCTCACTTTATCTCCTAAAAGTGCATTTCAAGCCAACGTTTCTGGTGCGCTCTCTCGCTTCGAGAGCAGTTGTGACAGGGGAGGACGAGCGCTTGGATTCTAATTTCACAGCCGAAGGGCCAGCATGGAAACTACTGCTGGGCATCTTCAGCACACATTGAGATTCACAACTCTGAAACACATATTGCTGTCACCTCTCACTTTCCTACCTGAAAGTCCAATTGAATAATACATCTCCTGTGCTTGCTCTTTGTGAGCAGTAGCAGAATATAGCACTTACGTTTGGACTCTGCTGAAACAGCAGAAGAGACAGTCCAGAAAGTTCCCACTGATCATCTTCAGCACACAGTGAGCTTTGCAACTCTGCAACACACATTGCTGTCTCTTCTTTTCCTGCCTGAAAGACCAATTGATTCCAACACCTCTGTGCCCGCTCTCTGCTGAGCAGCAACAGAGAGAGTAGAGCAGGAATTTTTAGCCTGGGCTAAAACAGCAGAAGAGCCTTGCAAAAAATCTCCTGCTTGATCATGTTTTGCACACAGTGAGCTTTAAACTGTGACACAAACATTGCTGTCACTCCTCACTTTATCTCCTAAAAGTGCATTTGAATCCAAAGTTTCTGGTGCGCTCTCTCGTTTGGAGAGGAGTTGTGACAGGGGAGGAGCAGCGCTTGGACTCTAATCCCACAGACGAAGGGCCAGCAGGGAAACTCCTGCAGGGCATCTTCAGCACACAGTGAGCTTTGCAATTCTGCAACACACATTGCTGTAACTCCTTTTCCTGCCTGGAAGACCAATTGATTCCAACATCTCTGTGCCCACTCTCTGCTGAGCAGCAACAGAGAGAAGGAATGTTTAGATTGGGCTAAAACAGCAGAAGAGCCTTGCAAAAAAGCTCCTCCTGATCATGTTTAGCACACAGTGAGCTTTAAACTGTGACACAAACATTGCTGTCACTCTTCACTCTTTCTCCTAAAAGACCATTTCAATCCAAGAACTCCGTTGCCAGCACTCTGCTGAGCAGCAGAGTGAGCAGGAATGTCTGCAATCTGTAAGGCAGTGGAAGAGACAGGCCTGAAGGCTGCTCTTGTGCTTCTTCAACACACTGAGCTTTACAACTGTGACACACACACTGTTGTCACTCCTCATTGTAGCTCCTAAAAGTGCATTTGAATCCAGCGTTTCTGGTCTCCACTCTCGTTTCAAGAGCAGCAGAGGAAGGTGAGCACGAGCGCTTGGAATCCGCTCCCAGTTCCGAAGGGCAGGGAGGGAAAGTCCTTGCAGATCATCTTCAGCGCACAGTGAGCTTTGCAACTCTGAAACACACATTGCTGTCACTCCTCACTTCATCTCCTAATAATCCGTTTGAATCCATGGTCTCTCCCGCCCTCTCTCGTTTGAACAGCAGCAGTGACAGGTGAACACGATCTCTTGGCCTCTGCTCCCACAGCTGAAGAGCCCGGAGTGAAAGCTCCGGCAGGGCATCTTCAGCACGCAGTCAGCTTTGCAACTGTGACACATATATTGCTCTCGCTCCGCACTTTCCTACCTCAAAGTCCAATTGAATCCAAAATCTCTGTGCCCTTTCTCTGCTGGGCAGAAGCAGAGAGAGTAGAGCAGGAACTTTTAGCCAATGCTAAAAGAGCAGAAGAGACAGTCCAGAAAGTTCCCACTGATCATCTTCAGCGCACAGCGAGCTTTGCAACTCTGCAACACACATTGCTGTCACTCCTCCCTTTTTGCCTGAAAGACCAGCTGAATCCACCATCTCTGTGCCCGCTCTCTGCTGAGCAGCAACAGAGAGAGTAGAGCAGGAATTTTTAGACCTGCCTAAAACAGCAGAAGAGCCTTGAAAAAAATCTCCTGTTTGATCATGTTTTGCACACAGTGAGCTTTAAACTGTGACACAAACATTGCTGTCACTCCTCACTTTATCTCCTAAAAGTGCATTTCAAGCCAACGTTTCTGGTGCGCTCTCTCGCTTCGAGAGCAGTTGTGACAGGGGAGGACGAGCGCTTGGATTCTAATTTCACAGCCGAAGGGCCAGCATGGAAACTACTGCTGGGCATCTTCAGCACACATTGAGATTCACAACTCTGAAACACATATTGCTGTCACCTCTCACTTTCCTACCTGAAAGTCCAATTGAATAATACATCTCCTGTGCTTGCTCTTTGTGAGCAGTAGCAGAATATAGCACTTACGTTTGGACTCTGCTGAAACAGCAGAAGAGACAGTCCAGAAAGTTCCCACTGATCATCTTCAGCACACAGTGAGCTTTGCAACTCTGCAACACACATTGCTGTCTCTTCTTTTCCTGCCTGAAAGACCAATTGATTCCAACACCTCTGTGCCCGCTCTCTGCTGAGCAGCAACAGAGAGAGTAGAGCAGGAATGTTTAGCCTGGGCTAAAACAGCAGAAGAGCCTTGCAAAAAATCTCCTGCTTGATCATGTTTTGCACACAGTGAGCTTTAAACTGTGACACAAACATTGCTGTCACTCCTCACTTTATCTCCTAAAAGTGCATTTGAATCCAAAGTTTCTGGTGCGCTCTCACGTTTCGAGAGGAGTTGTGACAGGGGAGGAGCAGCGCTTGGACTCTAATCCCACAGACGAAGGGCCAGCAGGGAAACTCCTGCAGGGCATCTTCAGCACACAGTGAGCTTTGCAATTCTGCAACACACATTGCTGTAACTCCTTTTCCTGCCTGGAAGACCAATTGATTCCAACATCTCTGTGCCCACTCTCTGCTGAGCAGCAACAGAGAGAAGGAATGTTTAGATTGGGCTAAAACAGCAGAAGAGCCTTGCAAAAAAGCTCCTCCTGATCATGTTTAGCACACAGTGAGCTTTAAACTGTGACACAAACATTGCTGTCACTCTTCACTCTTTCTCCTAAAAGACCATTTCAATTTAAGAACTCCGTTGCCAGCACTCTGCTGAGCAGCAGAGTGAGCAGGAATGTCTGCAATCTGTAAGGCAGTGGAAGAGACAGGCCTGAAGGCTGCTCTTGTGCTTCTTCAACACACTGAGCTTTACAACTGTGACACACACACTGTTGTCACTCCTCATTGTAGCTCCTAAAAGTGCATTTGAATCCAGCGTTTCTGGTCTCCACTCTCGTTTCAAGAGCAGCAGAGGAAGGTGAGCACGAGCGCTTGGAATCCGCTCCCAGTTCCGAAGGGCAGGGAGGGAAAGTCCTTGCAGATCATCTTCAGCGCACAGTGAGCTTTGCAACTCTGAAACACACATTGCTGTCACTCCTCACTTCATCTCCTAATAATCCGTTTGAATCCATGGTCTCTCCCGCCCTCTCTCGTTTGAACAGCAGCAGTGACAGGTGAACACGATCTCTTGGCCTCTGCTCCCACAGCCGAAGAGCCCGGAGTGAAAGCTCCGGCAGGGCATCTTCAGCACGCAGTCAGCTTTGCAACTGTGACACATATATTGCTCTCGCTCCGCACTTTCCTACCTCAAAGTCCAATTGAATCCAAAATCTCTGTGCCCTTTCTCTGCTGGGCATAAGCAGAGAGAGTAGAGCAGGAACCTTTAGCCAATGCTAAAAGAGCAGAAGAGACAGTCCAGAAAGTTCCCACTGATCATCTTCAGCGCACAGCGAGCTTTGCAACTCTGCAACACACATTGCTGTCACTCCTCCCTTTTTGCCTGAAAGACCAGCTGAATCCACCATCTCTGTGCCCGCTCTCTGCTGAGCAGCAACAGAGAGAGTAGAGCAGGAATTTTTAGACCTGCCTAAAACAGCAGAAGAGCCTTGAAAAAAATCTCCTGCTTGATCATGTTTTGCACACAGTGAGCTTTAAACTGTGACACAAACATTGCTGTCACTCCTCACTTTATCTCCTAAAAGTGCATTTGAATCCAAAGTTTCTGGTGCGCTCTCTCGTTTGGAGAGGACTTGTGACAGGGGAGGAGCAGCGCTTGGACTCTAATCCCACAGACGAAGGGCCAGCAGGGAAACTCCTGCAGGGCATCTTCAGCACACAGTGAGCTTTACAATTCTGCAACACACATTGCTGTCACTCCTCCTTTTCTTGCCTGAAAGTCCAATTGATTCCAACATCACTGTGCCCACTCTCTGCTGAGCAGCAACAGAGAGAGTAGAGCAGGAATGTTTAGACTGGGCTAAAACAGCAGAAGAGCCTTGCAAAAAAGCTCCTCCTGATCATGTTTAGCACACAGTGAGCTTTAAACTGTGACACAAACATTGCTGTCACTCTTCACTCTTTCTCCTAAAAGACCATTTCAATCCCAGAACTCCATTGCCAGCACTCTGCTGATCAGCAGAGTGAGCAGGAATGTCTGCAATCTGTAAGGCAGTGGAAGAGACAGGCCTGAAGGCTGCTCTTGTGCTTCTTCAACACACTGAGCTTTACAACTGTGACACACACACTGTTGTCACTCCTCATTGTAGCTCCTAAAAGTGCATTTGAATCCAGCGTTTCTGGTCTCCACTCTCGTTTCCAGTGCAGCAGAGGCAGGTGAGCACGAGCGCTTGGAATCCGCTCCCAGTTCCGAAGGGCAGGGAGGGAAAGTCCTTGCAGATCATCTTCAGCGCACAGTGAGCTTTGCAACTCTGAAACACACATTGCTGTCACTCCTCACTTTATCTCCTAAAAGTGCATTTCAAGCCAACGTTTCTGGTGCGCTCTCTCGCTTCGAGAGCAGTTGTGACAGGGGAGGACGAGCGCTTGGATTCTAATTTCACAGCCGAAGGGCCAGCATGGAAACTACTGCTGGGCATCTTCAGCACACATTGAGATTCGCAACTCTGAAACACATATTGCTGTCACCTCTCACTTTCCTACCTGAAAGTCCAATTGAATAATACATCTCCTGTGCTTGCTCTTTGTGAGCAGTAGCAGAATATAGCACTTACGTTTGGACTCTGCTGAAACAGCAGAAGAGACAGTCCAGAAAGTTCCCACTGATCATCTTCAGCACACAGTGAGCTTTGCAACTCTACAACACACATTGCTGTCTCTTCTTTTCCTGCCTGAAAGACCAGCTGAATCCACCATCTCTGTGCCCGCTCTCTGCTGAGCAGCAACAGAGAGAGTAGAGCAGGAATGTTCAGCCTGGGCTAAAACAGCAGAAGAGCCTTGCAAAAAATCTCCTGCTTGATCATGTTTTGCACACAGTGAGCTTTAAACTGTGACACAAACATTGCTGTCACTCCTCACTTTATCTCCTAAAAGTGCATTTGAATCCAAAGTTTCTGGTGCGCTCTCTCGTTTCGAGAGGAGTTGTGACAGGGGAGGAGCAGCGCTTGGACTCTAATCCCACAGACGAAGGGCCAGCAGGGAAACTCCTGCAGGGCATCTTCAGCGCACAGTGAGCTTTACAATTCTGAAACACACATTGCTGTCACTCCTCCTTTTCTTGCCTGAAAGACCAATTGATTCCAACATCTCTGTGCCCACTCTCTGCTGAGCAGCAACAGAGAGAGTAGAGCAGGAATGTTTAGACTGGGCTAAAACAGCAGAAGAGCCTTGCAAAAAAGCTCCTCCTGATCATGTTTAGCACACAGTGAGCTTTAAACTGTGACACAAACATTGCTGTCACTCTTCACTCTTTCTCCTAAAAGACCATTTCAATCCCAGAACTCCGTTGCCAGCACTCTGCTGAGCAGCAGAGTGAGCAGGGATGTCTGCAATCTGTAAGGCAGTGGAAGAGACAGGCCTGAAGGCTGCTCTTGTGCTTCTTCAACACACTGAGCTTTACAACTGTGACACACACACTGTTGTCACTCCTCATTGTAGCTCCTAAAAGTGCATTTGAATCCAGCGTTTCTGGTCTCCACTCTCGTTTCAAGAGCAGCAGAGGAAGGTGAGCACGAGCGCTTGGAATCCGCTCCCAGTTCCGAAGGGCAGGGAGGGAAAGTCCTTGCAGATCATCTTCAGCGCACAGTGAGCTTTGCAACTCTGAAACACACATTGCTGTCACTCCTCACTTTATCTCCTAAAAGTGCATTTCAAGCCAACGTTTCTGGTGCGCTCTCTCGCTTCGAGAGCAGTTGTGACAGGGGAGGACGAGCGCTTGGATTCTAATTTCACAGCCGAAGGGCCAGCATGGAAACTACTGCTGGGCATCTTCAGCACACATTGAGATTCACAACTCTGAAACACATATTGCTGTCACCTCTCACTTTCCTACCTGAAAGTCCAATTGAATAATACATCTCCTGTGCTTGCTCTTTGTGAGCAGTAGCAGAATATAGCACTTACGTTTGGACTCTGCTGAAACAGCAGAAGAGACAGTCCAGAAAGATCCCACTGATCATCTTCAGCACACAGTGAGCTTTGCAACTCTGCAACACACATTGCTGTCTCTTCTTTTCCTGCCTGAAAGACCAGCTGAATCCACCATCTCTGTGCCCGCTCTCTGCTGAGCAGCAACAGAGAGAGTAGAGCAGGAATGTTTAGCCTGGGCTAAAACAGCAGAAGAGCCTTGCAAAAAATCTCCTGCTTGATCATGTTTTGCACACAGTGAGCTTTAAACTGTGACACAAACATTGCTGTCACTCCTCACTTTATCTCCTAAAAGTGCATTTGAATCCAAAGTTTCTGGTGCGCTCTCACGTTTCGAGAGGAGTTGTGACAGGGGAGGAGCAGCGCTTGGACTCTAATCCCACAGACGAAGGGCCAGCAGGGAAACTCCTGCAGGGCATCTTCAGCACACAGTGAGCTTTGCAATTCTGCAACACACATTGCTGTAACTCCTTTTCCTGCCTGGAAGACCAATTGATTCCAACATCTCTGTGCCCACTCTCTGCTGAGCAGCAACAGAGGGAAGGAATGTTTAGATTGGGCTAAAACAGCAGAAGAGCCTTGCAAAAAAGCTCCTCCTGATCATGTTTAGCACACAGTGAGCTTTAAACTGTGACACAAACATTGCTGTCACTCTTCACTCTTTCTCCTAAAAGACCATTTCAATCCAAGAACTCCGTTGCCAGCACTCTGCTGAGCAGCAGAGTGAGCAGGAATGTCTGCAATCTGTAAGGCAGTGGAAGAGACAGGCCTGAAGGCTGCTCTTGTGCTTCTTCAACACACTGAGCTTTACAACTGTGACACACACACTGTTGTCACTCCTCATTGTAGCTCCTAAAAGTGCATTTGAATCCAGCGTTTCTGGTCTCCACTCTCGTTTCAAGAGCAGCAGAGGAAGGTGAGCACGAGCGCTTGGAATCCGTTCCCAGTTCCGAAGGGCAGGGAGGGAAAGTCCTTGCAGATCATCTTCAGCGCACAGTGAGCTTTGCAACTCTGAAACACACATTGCTGTCACTCCTCACTTCATCTCCTAATAATCCGTTTGAATCCATGGTCTCTCCCGCCCTCTCTCGTTTGAACAGCAGCAGTGACAGGTGAACACGATCTCTTGGCCTCTGCTCCCACAGCCGAAGAGCCCGGAGTGAAAGCTCCGGCAGGGCATCTTCAGCACGCAGTCAGCTTTGCAACTGTGACACATATATTGCTCTCGCTCCGCACTTTCCTACCTCAAAGTCCAATTGAATCCAAAATCTCTGTGCCCTTTCTCTGCTGGGCAGAAGCAGAGAGAGTAGAGCAGGAACCTTTAGCCAATGCTAAAAGAGCAGAAGAGACAGTCCAGAAAGTTCCCACTGATCATCTTCAGCGCACAGCGAGCTTTGCAACTCTGCAACACACATTGCTGTCACTCCTCCCTTTTTGCCTGAAAGACCAGCTGAATCCAACATCTCTGTGCCCCCTCTCTGCTGAGCAGCAACAGAGAGAGTAGAGCAGGAATTTTTAGACCTGCCTAAAACAGCAGAAGAGCCTTGAAAAAAATCTCCTCCTTGATCATGTTTTGCACACAGTGAGCTTTAAACTGTGACACAAACATTGCTGTCACTCCTCACTTTATCTCCTAAAAGAGCATTTGAATCCAAAGTTTCTGGTGCGCTCTCACGTTTCGAGAGGAGTTGTGACAGGGGAGGAGCAGCGCTTGGACTCTAATCCCACAGACGAAGGGCCAGCAGGGAAACTCCTGCAGGGCATCTTCAGCGCACAGTGAGCTTTACAATTCTGAAACACACATTGCTGTCACTCCTCCTTTTCTTGCCTGAAAGACCAATTGATTCCAACATCTCTGTGCCCACTCTCTGCTGAGCAGCAACAGAGAGAGTAGAGCAGGAATGTTTAGACTGGGCTAAAACAGCAGAAGAGCCTTGCAAAAAAGCTCCTCCTGATCATGTTTAGCACACAGTGAGCTTTAAACTGTGACACAAACATTGCTGTCACTCTTCACTCTTTCTCCTAAAAGACCATTTCAATCCCAGAACTCCGTGTCCAGCACTCTGCTGAGCAGCAGAGTGAGCAGGGATGTCTGCAATCTGTAAGGCAGTGGAAGAGACAGGCCTGAAGGCTGCTCTTGTGCTTCTTCAACACACTGAGCTTTACAACTGTGACACACACACTGTTGTCACTCCTCATTGTAGCTCCTAAAAGTGCATTTGAATCCAGCGTTTCTGGTCTCCACTCTCGTTTCAAGAGCAGCAGAGGAAGGTGAGCACGAGCGCTTGGAATCCGCTCCCAGTTCCGAAGGGCAGGGAGGGAAAGTCCTTGCAGATCATCTTCAGCGCACAGTGAGCTTTGCAACTCTGAAACACACATTGCTGTCACTCCTCACTTTATCTCCTAAAAGTGCATTTCAAGCCAACGTTTCTGGTGCGCTCTCTCGCTTCGAGAGCAGTTGTGACAGGGGAGGACGAGCGCTTGGATTCTAATTTCACAGCCGAAGGGCCAGCATGGAAACTACTGCTGGGCATCTTCAGCACACATTGAGATTCACAACTCTGAAACACATATTGCTGTCACCTCTCACTTTCCTACCTGAAAGTCCAATTGAATAATACATCTCCTGTGCTTGCTCTTTGTGAGCAGTAGCAGAATATAGCACTTACGTTTGGACTCTGCTGAAACAGCAGAAGAGACAGTCCAGAAAGTTCCCACTGATCATCTTCAGCACACAGTGAGCTTTGCAACTCTGCAACACACATTGCTGTCTCTTCTTTTCCTGCCTGAAAGACCAGCTGAATCCACCATCTCTGTGCCCGCTCTCTGCTGAGCAGCAACAGAGAGAGTAGAGCAGGAATGTTTAGCCTGGGCTAAAACAGCAGAAGAGCCTTGCAAAAAATCTCCTGCTTGATCATGTTTTGCACACAGTGAGCTTTAAACTGTGACACAAACATTGCTGTCACTCCTCACTTTATCTCCTAAAAGTGCATTTGAATCCAAAGTTTCTGGTGCGCTCTCACGTTTCGAGAGGAGTTGTGACAGGGGAGGAGCAGCGCTTGGACTCTAATCCCACAGACGAAGGGCCAGCAGGGAAACTCCTGCAGGGCATCTTCAGCACACAGTGAGCTTTGCAATTCTGCAACACACATTGCTGTAACTCCTTTTCCTGCCTGGAAGACCAATTGATTCCAACATCTCTGTGCCCACTCTCTGCTGAGCAGCAACAGAGGGAAGGAATGTTTAGATTGGGCTAAAACAGCAGAAGAGCCTTGCAAAAAAGCTCCTCCTGATCATGTTTAGCACACAGTGAGCTTTAAACTGTGACACAAACATTGCTGTCACTCTTCACTCTTTCTCCTAAAAGACCATTTCAATCCAAGAACTCCGTTGCCAGCACTCTGCTGAGCAGCAGAGTGAGCAGGAATGTCTGCAATCTGTAAGGCAGTGGAAGAGACAGGCCTGAAGGCTGCTCTTGTGCTTCTTCAACACACTGAGCTTTACAACTGTGACACACACACTGTTGTCACTCCTCATTGTAGCTCCTAAAAGTGCATTTGAATCCAGCGTTTCTGGTCTCCACTCTCGTTTCAAGAGCAGCAGAGGAAGGTGAGCACGAGCGCTTGGAATCCGTTCCCAGTTCCGAAGGGCAGGGAGGGAAAGTCCTTGCAGATCATCTTCAGCGCACAGTGAGCTTTGCAACTCTGAAACACACATTGCTGTCACTCCTCACTTCATCTCCTAATAATCCGTTTGAATCCATGGTCTCTCCCGCCCTCTCTCGTTTGAACAGCAGCAGTGACAGGTGAACACGATCTCTTGGCCTCTGCTCCCACAGCCGAAGAGCCCGGAGTGAAAGCTCCGGCAGGGCATCTTCAGCACGCAGTCAGCTTTGCAACTGTGACACATATATTGCTCTCGCTCCGCACTTTCCTACCTCAAAGTCCAATTGAATCCAAAATCTCTGTGCCCTTTCTCTGCTGGGCAGAAGCAGAGAGAGTAGAGCAGGAACCTTTAGCCAATGCTAAAAGAGCAGAAGAGACAGTCCAGAAAGTTCCCACTGATCATCTTCAGCGCACAGCGAGCTTTGCAACTCTGCAACACACATTGCTGTCACTCCTCCCTTTTTGCCTGAAAGACCAGCTGAATCCAACATCTCTGTGCCCCCTCTCTGCTGAGCAGCAACAGAGAGAGTAGAGCAGGAATTTTTAGACCTGCCTAAAACAGCAGAAGAGCCTTGAAAAAAATCTCCTCCTTGATCATGTTTTGCACACAGTGAGCTTTAAACTGTGACACAAACATTGCTGTCACTCCTCACTTTATCTCCTAAAAGAGCATTTGAATCCAAAGTTTCTGGTGCGCTCTCACGTTTCGAGAGGAGTTGTGACAGGGGAGGAGCAGCGCTTGGACTCTAATCCCACAGACGAAGGGCCAGCAGGGAAACTCCTGCAGGGCATCTTCAGCGCACAGTGAGCTTTACAATTCTGAAACACACATTGCTGTCACTCCTCCTTTTCTTGCCTGAAAGACCAATTGATTCCAACATCTCTGTGCCCACTCTCTGCTGAGCAGCAACAGAGAGAGTAGAGCAGGAATGTTTAGACTGGGCTAAAACAGCAGAAGAGCCTTGCAAAAAAGCTCCTCCTGATCATGTTTAGCACACAGTGAGCTTTAAACTGTGACACAAACATTGCTGTCACTCTTCACTCTTTCTCCTAAAAGACCATTTCAATCCCAGAACTCCGTGTCCAGCACTCTGCTGAGCAGCAGAGTGAGCAGGGATGTCTGCAATCTGTAAGGCAGTGGAAGAGACAGGCCTGAAGGCTGCTCTTGTGCTTCTTCAACACACTGAGCTTTACAACTGTGACACACACACTGTTGTCACTCCTCATTGTAGCTCCTAAAAGTGCATTTGAATCCAGCGTTTCTGGTCTCCACTCTCGTTTCAAGAGCAGCAGAGGAAGGTGAGCACGAGCGCTTGGAATCCGCTCCCAGTTCCGAAGGGCAGGGAGGGAAAGTCCTTGCAGATCATCTTCAGCGCACAGTGAGCTTTGCAACTCTGAAACACACATTGCTGTCACTCCTCACTTTATCTCCTAAAAGTGCATTTCAAGCCAACGTTTCTGGTGCGCTCTCTCGCTTCGAGAGCAGTTGTGACAGGGGAGGACGAGCGCTTGGATTCTAATTTCACAGCCGAAGGGCCAGCATGGAAACTACTGCTGGGCATCTTCAGCACACATTGAGATTCACAACTCTGAAACACATATTGCTGTCACCTCTCACTTTCCTACCTGAAAGTCCAATTGAATAATACATCTCCTGTGCTTGCTCTTTGTGAGCAGTAGCAGAATATAGCACTTACGTTTGGACTCTGCTGAAACAGCAGAAGAGACAGTCCAGAAAGTTCCCACTGATCATCTTCAGCACACAGTGAGCTTTGCAACTCTGCAACACACATTGCTGTCTCTTCTTTTCCTGCCTGAAAGACCAGCTGAATCCACCATCTCTGTGCCCGCTCTCTGCTGAGCAGCAACAGAGAGAGTAGAGCAGGAATGTTTAGCCTGGGCTAAAACAGCAGAAGAGCCTTGCAAAAAATCTCCTGCTTGATCATGTTTTGCACACAGTGAGCTTTAAACTGTGACACAAACATTGCTGTCACTCCTCACTTTATCTCCTAAAAGTGCATTTGAATCCAAAGTTTCTGGTGCGCTCTCACGTTTCGAGAGGAGTTGTGACAGGGGAGGAGCAGCGCTTGGACTCTAATCCCACAGACGAAGGGCCAGCAGGGAAACTCCTGCAGGGCATCTTCAGCACACAGTGAGCTTTGCAATTCTGCAACACACATTGCTGTAACTCCTTTTCCTGCCTGGAAGACCAATTGATTCCAACATCTCTGTGCCCACTCTCTGCTGAGCAGCAACAGAGGGAAGGAATGTTTAGATTGGGCTAAAACAGCAGAAGAGCCTTGCAAAAAAGCTCCTCCTGATCATGTTTAGCACACAGTGAGCTTTAAACTGTGACACAAACATTGCTGTCACTCTTCACTCTTTCTCCTAAAAGACCATTTCAATCCAAGAACTCCGTTGCCAGCACTCTGCTGAGCAGCAGAGTGAGCAGGAATGTCTGCAATCTGTAAGGCAGTGGAAGAGACAGGCCTGAAGGCTGCTCTTGTGCTTCTTCAACACACTGAGCTTTACAACTGTGACACACACACTGTTGTCACTCCTCATTGTAGCTCCTAAAAGTGCATTTGAATCCAGCGTTTCTGGTCTCCACTCTCGTTTCAAGAGCAGCAGAGGAAGGTGAGCACGAGCGCTTGGAATCCGTTCCCAGTTCCGAAGGGCAGGGAGGGAAAGTCCTTGCAGATCATCTTCAGCGCACAGTGAGCTTTGCAACTCTGAAACACACATTGCTGTCACTCCTCACTTCATCTCCTAATAATCCGTTTGAATCCATGGTCTCTCCCGCCCTCTCTCGTTTGAACAGCAGCAGTGACAGGTGAACACGATCTCTTGGCCTCTGCTCCCACAGCCGAAGAGCCCGGAGTGAAAGCTCCGGCAGGGCATCTTCAGCACGCAGTCAGCTTTGCAACTGTGACACATATATTGCTCTCGCTCCGCACTTTCCTACCTCAAAGTCCAATTGAATCCAAAATCTCTGTGCCCTTTCTCTGCTGGGCAGAAGCAGAGAGAGTAGAGCAGGAACCTTTAGCCAATGCTAAAAGAGCAGAAGAGACAGTCCAGAAAGTTCCCACTGATCATCTTCAGCGCACAGCGAGCTTTGCAACTCTGCAACACACATTGCTGTCACTCCTCCCTTTTTGCCTGAAAGACCAGCTGAATCCACCATCTCTGTGCCCGCTCTCTGCTGAGCAGCAACAGAGAGAGTAGAGCAGGAATTTTTAGACCTGCCTAAAACAGCAGAAGAGCCTTGAAAAAAATCTCCTGCTTGATCATGTTTTGCACACAGTGAGCTTTAAACTGTGACACAAACATTGCTGTCACTCCTCACTTTATCTCCTAAAAGTGCATTTGAATCCAAAGTTTCTGGTGCGCTCTCACGTTTCGAGAGGAGTTGTGACAGGGGAGGAGCAGCGCTTGGACTCTAATCCCACAGACGAAGGGCCAGCAGGGAAACTCCTGCAGGGCATCTTCAGCGCACAGTGAGCTTTACAATTCTGAAACACACATTGCTGTCACTCCTCCTTTTCTTGCCTGAAAGACCAATTGATTCCAACATCTCTGTGCCCACTCTCTGCTGAGCAGCAACAGAGAGAGTAGAGCAGGAATGTTTAGACTGGGCTAAAACAGCAGAAGAGCCTTGCAAAAAAGCTCCTCCTGATCATGTTTAGCACACAGTGAGCTTTAAACTGTGACACAAACATTGGTGTCACTCTTCACTCTTTCTCCTAAAAGACCATTTCAATCCCAGAACTCCGTTGCCAGCACTCTGCTGAGCAGCAGAGTGAGCAGGGATGTCTGCAATCTGTAAGGCAGTGGAAGAGACAGGCCTGAAGGCTGCTCTTGTGCTTCTTCAACGCACTGAGCTTTACAACTGTGACACACACACTGTTGTCACTCCTCATTGTAGCTCCTAAAAGTGCATTTGAATCCAGCGTTTCTGGTCTCCACTCTCGTTTCCAGTGCAGCAGAGGCAGGTGAGCACGAGCGCTTGGAATCCGCTCCCAGTTCCGAAGGGCAGGGAGGGAAAGTCCTTGCAGATCATCTTCAGCGCACAGTGAGCTTTGCAACTCTGAAACACACATTGCTGTCACTCCTCACTTTATCTCCTAAAAGTGCATTTCAAGCCAACGTTTCTGGTGCGCTCTCTCGCTTCGAGAGCAGTTGTGACAGGGGAGGACGAGCGCTTGGATTCTAATTTCACAGCCGAAGGGCCAGCATGGAAACTACTGCTGGGCATCTTCAGCACACATTGAGATTCACAACTCTGAAACACATATTGCTGTCACCTCTCACTTTCCTACCTGAAAGTCCAATTGAATAATACATCTCCTGTGCTTGCTCTTTGTGAGCAGTAGCAGAATATAGCACTTACGTTTGGACTCTGCTGAAACAGCAGAAGAGACAGTCCAGAAAGTTCCCACTGATCATCTTCAGCACACAGTGAGCTTTGCAACTCTGCAACACACATTGCTGTCTCTTCTTTTCCTGCCTGAAAGACCAATTGATTCCAACACCTCTGTGCCCGCTCTCTGCTGAGCAGCAACAGAGAGAGTAGAGCAGGAATGTTTAGCCTGGGCTAAAACAGCAGAAGAGCCTTGCAAAAAATCTCCTGCTTGATCATGTTTTGCACACAGTGAGCTTTAAACTGTGACACAAACATTGCTGTCACTCCTCACTTTATCTCCTAAAAGTGCATTTGAATCCAAAGTTTCTGGTGCGCTCTCACGTTTCGAGAGGAGTTGTGACAGGGGAGGAGCAGCGCTTGGACTCTAATCCCACAGACGAAGGGCCAGCAGGGAAACTCCTGCAGGGCATCTTCAGCGCACAGTGAGCTTTACAATTCTGAAACACACATTGCTGTCACTCCTCCTTTTCTTGCCTGAAAGACCAATTGATTCCAACATCTCTGTGCCCACTCTCTGCTGAGCAGAAACAGAGAGAGTAGAGCAGGAATGTTTAGACTGGGCTAAAACAGCAGAAGAGCCTTGCAAAAAATCTCCTGCTCGATCATGTTTTGCACACAGTGAGCTTTAAACTGTGACACAAACATTGCTGTCACTCCTCACTTCATCTCCTAATAATCCGTTTGAATCCATGGTCTCTCCCGCCCTCTCTCGTTTGAACAGCAGCAGTGACAGGTGAACACGATCTCTTGGCCTCTGCTCCCACAGCCGAAGAGCCCGGAGTGAAAGCTCCGGCAGGGCATCTTCAGCACGCAGTCAGCTTTGCAACTGTGACACATATATTGCTCTCGCTCCGCACTTTCCTACCTCAAAGTCCAATTGAATCCAAAATCTCTGTGCCCTTTCTCTGCTGGGCAGAAGCAGAGAGAGTAGAGCAGGAACCTTTAGCCAATGCTAAAAGAGCAGAAGAGACAGTCCAGAAAGTTCCCACTGATCATCTTCAGCGCACAGCGAGCTTTGCAACTCTGCAACACACATTGCTGTCACTCCTCCCTTTTTGCCTGAAAGACCAGCTGAATCCACCATCTCTGTGCCCGCTCTCTGCTGAGCAGCAACAGAGAGAGTAGAGCAGGAATTTTTAGACCTGCCTAAAACAGCAGAAGAGCCTTGAAAAAAATCTCCTGCTTGATCATGTTTTGCACACAGTGAGCTTTAAACTGTGACACAAACATTGCTGTCACTCCTCACTTTATCTCCTAAAAGTGCATTTGAATCCAAAGTTTCTGGTGCGCTCTCACGTTTCGAGAGGAGTTGTGACAGGGGAGGAGCAGCGCTTGGACTCTAATCCCACAGACGAAGGGCCAGCAGGGAAACTCCTGCAGGGCATCTTCAGCGCACAGTGAGCTTTACAATTCTGAAACACACATTGCTGTCACTCCTCCTTTTCTTGCCTGAAAGACCAATTGATTCCAACATCTCTGTGCCCACTCTCTGCTGAGCAGCAACAGAGAGAGTAGAGCAGGAATGTTTAGACTGGGCTAAAACAGCAGAAGAGCCTTGCAAAAAAGCTCCTCCTGATCATGTTTAGCACACAGTGAGCTTTAAACTGTGACACAAACATTGGTGTCACTCTTCACTCTTTCTCCTAAAAGACCATTTCAATCCCAGAACTCCGTTGCCAGCACTCTGCTGAGCAGCAGAGTGAGCAGGGATGTCTGCAATCTGTAAGGCAGTGGAAGAGACAGGCCTGAAGGCTGCTCTTGTGCTTCTTCAACGCACTGAGCTTTACAACTGTGACACACACACTGTTGTCACTCCTCATTGTAGCTCCTAAAAGTGCATTTGAATCCAGCGTTTCTGGTCTCCACTCTCGTTTCCAGTGCAGCAGAGGCAGGTGAGCACGAGCGCTTGGAATCCGCTCCCAGTTCCGAAGGGCAGGGAGGGAAAGTCCTTGCAGATCATCTTCAGCGCACAGTGAGCTTTGCAACTCTGAAACACACATTGCTGTCACTCCTCACTTTATCTCCTAAAAGTGCATTTCAAGCCAACGTTTCTGGTGCGCTCTCTCGCTTCGAGAGCAGTTGTGACAGGGGAGGACGAGCGCTTGGATTCTAATTTCACAGCCGAAGGGCCAGCATGGAAACTACTGCTGGGCATCTTCAGCACACATTGAGATTCACAACTCTGAAACACATATTGCTGTCACCTCTCACTTTCCTACCTGAAAGTCCAATTGAATAATACATCTCCTGTGCTTGCTCTTTGTGAGCAGTAGCAGAATATAGCACTTACGTTTGGACTCTGCTGAAACAGCAGAAGAGACAGTCCAGAAAGTTCCCACTGATCATCTTCAGCACACAGTGAGCTTTGCAACTCTGCAACACACATTGCTGTCTCTTCTTTTCCTGCCTGAAAGACCAATTGATTCCAACACCTCTGTGCCCGCTCTCTGCTGAGCAGCAACAGAGAGAGTAGAGCAGGAATGTTTAGCCTGGGCTAAAACAGCAGAAGAGCCTTGCAAAAAATCTCCTGCTTGATCATGTTTTGCACACAGTGAGCTTTAAACTGTGACACAAACATTGCTGTCACTCCTCACTTTATCTCCTAAAAGTGCATTTGAATCCAAAGTTTCTGGTGCGCTCTCACGTTTCGAGAGGAGTTGTGACAGGGGAGGAGCAGCGCTTGGACTCTAATCCCACAGACGAAGGGCCAGCAGGGAAACTCCTGCAGGGCATCTTCAGCGCACAGTGAGCTTTACAATTCTGAAACACACATTGCTGTCACTCCTCCTTTTCTTGCCTGAAAGACCAATTGATTCCAACATCTCTGTGCCCACTCTCTGCTGAGCAGAAACAGAGAGAGTAGAGCAGGAATGTTTAGACTGGGCTAAAACAGCAGAAGAGCCTTGCAAAAAATCTCCTGCTCGATCATGTTTTGCACACAGTGAGCTTTAAACTGTGACACAAACATTGCTGTCACTCCTCACTTCATCTCCTAATAATCCGTTTGAATCCATGGTCTCTCCCGCCCTCTCTCGTTTGAACAGCAGCAGTGACAGGTGAACACGATCTCTTGGCCTCTGCTCCCACAGCCGAAGAGCCCGGAGTGAAAGCTCCGGCAGGGCATCTTCAGCACGCAGTCAGCTTTGCAACTGTGACACATATATTGCTCTCGCTCCGCACTTTCCTACCTCAAAGTCCAATTGAATCCAAAATCTCTGTGCCCTTTCTCTGCTGGGCAGAAGCAGAGAGAGTAGAGCAGGAACCTTTAGCCAATGCTAAAAGAGCAGAAGAGACAGTCCAGAAAGTTCCCACTGATCATCTTCAGCGCACAGCGAGCTTTGCAACTCTGCAACACACATTGCTGTCACTCCTCCCTTTTTGCCTGAAAGACCAGCTGAATCCACCATCTCTGTGCCCGCTCTCTGCTGAGCAGCAACAGAGAGAGTAGAGCAGGAATTTTTAGACCTGCCTAAAACAGCAGAAGAGCCTTGAAAAAAATCTCCTGCTTGATCATGTTTTGCACACAGTGAGCTTTAAACTGTGACACAAACATTGCTGTCACTCCTCACTTTATCTCCTAAAAGTGCATTTGAATCCAAAGTTTCTGGTGCGCTCTCACGTTTCGAGAGGAGTTGTGACAGGGGAGGAGCAGCGCTTGGACTCTAATCCCACAGACGAAGGGCCAGCAGGGAAACTCCTGCAGGGCATCTTCAGCGCACAGTGAGCTTTACAATTCTGAAACACACATTGCTGTCACTCCTCCTTTTCTTGCCTGAAAGACCAATTGATTCCAACATCTCTGTGCCCACTCTCTGCTGAGCAGCAACAGAGAGAGTAGAGCAGGAATGTTTAGACTGGGCTAAAACAGCAGAAGAGCCTTGCAAAAAAGCTCCTCCTGATCATGTTTAGCACACAGTGAGCTTTAAACTGTGACACAAACATTGCTGTCACTCTTCACTCTTTCTCCTAAAAGACCATTTCAATCCCAGAACTCCGTTGCCAGCACTCTGCTGAGCAGCAGAGTGAGCAGGGATGTCTGCAATCTGTAAGGCAGTGGAAGAGACAGGCCTGAAGGCTGCTCTTGTGCTTCTTCAACACACTGAGCTTTACAACTTTGACACACACACTGTTGTCACTCCTCATTGTAGCTCCTAAAAGTGCATTTGAATCCAGCGTTTCTGGTCTCCACTCTCGTTTCCAGTGCAGCAGAGGCAGGTGAGCACGAGCGCTTGGAATCCGCTCCCAGTTCCGAAGGGCAGGGAGGGAAAGTCCTTGCAGATCATCTTCAGCGCACAGTGAGCTTTGCAACTCTGAAACACACATTGCTGTCACTCCTCACTTTATCTCCTAAAAGTGCATTTCAAGCCAACGTTTCTGGTGCGCTCTCTCGCTTCGAGAGCAGTTGTGACAGGGGAGGACGAGCGCTTGGATTCTAATTTCACAGCCGAAGGGCCAGCATGGAAACTACTGCTGGGCATCTTCAGCACACATTGAGATTCGCAACTCTGAAACACATATTGCTGTCACCTCTCACTTTCCTACCTGAAAGTCCAATTGAATAATACATCTCCTGTGCTTGCTCTTTGTGAGCAGTAGCAGAATATAGCACTTACGTTTGGACTCTGCTGAAACAGCAGAAGAGACAGTCCAGAAAGTTCCCACTGATCATCTTCAGCACACAGTGAGCTTTGCAACTCTACAACACACATTGCTGTCTCTTCTTTTCCTGCCTGAAAGACCAGCTGAATCCACCATCTCTGTGCCCGCTCTCTGCTGAGCAGCAACAGAGAGAGTAGAGCAGGAATGTTCAGCCTGGGCTAAAACAGCAGAAGAGCCTTGCAAAAAATCTCCTGCTTGATCATGTTTTGCACACAGTGAGCTTTAAACTGTGACACAAACATTGCTGTCACTCCTCACTTTATCTCCTAAAAGTGCATTTGAATCCAAAGTTTCTGGTGCGCTCTCTCGTTTCGAGAGGAGTTGTGACAGGGGAGGAGCAGCGCTTGGACTCTAATCCCACAGACGAAGGGCCAGCAGGGAAACTCCTGCAGGGCATCTTCAGCGCACAGTGAGCTTTACAATTCTGAAACACACATTGCTGTCACTCCTCCTTTTCTTGCCTGAAAGACCAATTGATTCCAACATCTCTGTGCCCACTCTCTGCTGAGCAGCAACAGAGAGAGTAGAGCAGGAATGTTTAGACTGGGCTAAAACAGCAGAAGAGCCTTGCAAAAAAGCTCCTCCTGATCATGTTTAGCACACAGTGAGCTTTAAACTGTGACACAAACATTGCTGTCACTCTTCACTCTTTCTCCTAAAAGACCATTTCAATCCCAGAACTCCGTTGCCAGCACTCTGCTGAGCAGCAGAGTGAGCAGGGATGTCTGCAATCTGTAAGGCAGTGGAAGAGACAGGCCTGAAGGCTGCTCTTGTGCTTCTTCAACACACTGAGCTTTACAACTGTGACACACACACTGTTGTCACTCCTCATTGTAGCTCCTAAAAGTGCATTTGAATCCAGCGTTTCTGGTCTCCACTCTCGTTTCAAGAGCAGCAGAGGAAGGTGAGCACGAGCGCTTGGAATCCGCTCCCAGTTCCGAAGGGCAGGGAGGGAAAGTCCTTGCAGATCATCTTCAGCGCACAGTGAGCTTTGCAACTCTAAAACACACATTGCTGTCACTCCTCACTTTATCTCCTAAAAGTGCATTTCAAGCCAACGTTTCTGGTGCGCTCTCTCGCTTCGAGAGCAGTTGTGACAGGGGAGGACGAGCGCTTGGATTCTAATTTCACAGCCGAAGGGCCAGCATGGAAACTACTGCTGGGCATCTTCAGCACACATTGAGATTCACAACTCTGAAACACATATTGCTGTCACCTCTCACTTTCCTACCTGAAAGTCCAATTGAATAATACATCTCCTGTGCTTGCTCTTTGTGAGCAGTAGCAGAATATAGCACTTACGTTTGGACTCTGCTGAAACAGCAGAAGAGACAGTCCAGAAAGATCCCACTGATCATCTTCAGCACACAGTGAGCTTTGCAACTCTGCAACACACATTGCTGTCTCTTCTTTTCCTGCCTGAAAGACCAGCTGAATCCACCATCTCTGTGCCCGCTCTCTGCTGAGCAGCAACAGAGAGAGTAGAGCAGGAATGTTTAGCCTGGGCTAAAACAGCAGAAGAGCCTTGCAAAAAATCTCCTGCTTGATCATGTTTTGCACACAGTGAGCTTTAAACTGTGACACAAACATTGCTGTCACTCCTCACTTTATCTCCTAAAAGTGCATTTGAATCCAAAGTTTCTGGTGCGCTCTCACGTTTCGAGAGGAGTTGTGACAGGGGAGGAGCAGCGCTTGGACTCTAATCCCACAGACGAAGGGCCAGCAGGGAAACTCCTGCAGGGCATCTTCAGCACACAGTGAGCTTTGCAATTCTGCAACACACATTGCTGTAACTCCTTTTCCTGCCTGGAAGACCAATTGATTCCAACATCTCTGTGCCCACTCTCTGCTGAGCAGCAACAGAGGGAAGGAATGTTTAGATTGGGCTAAAACAGCAGAAGAGCCTTGCAAAAAAGCTCCTCCTGATCATGTTTAGCACACAGTGAGCTTTAAACTGTGACACAAACATTGCTGTCACTCTTCACTCTTTCTCCTAAAAGACCATTTCAATCCAAGAACTCCGTTGCCAGCACTCTGCTGAGCAGCAGAGTGAGCAGGGATGTCTGCAATCTGTAAGGCAGTGGAAGAGACAGGCCTGAAGGCTGCTCTTGTGCTTCTTCAACACACTGAGCTTTACAACTGTGACACACACACTGTTGTCACTCCTCATTGTAGCTCCTAAAAGTGCATTTGAATCCAGCGTTTCTGGTCTCCACTCTCGTTTCAAGAGCAGCAGAGGAAGGTGAGCACGAGCGCTTGGAATCCGTTCCCAGTTCCGAAGGGCAGGGAGGGAAAGTCCTTGCAGATCATCTTCAGCGCACAGTGAGCTTTGCAACTCTAAAACACACATTGCTGTCACTCCTCACTTCATCTCCTAATAATCCGTTTGAATCCATGGTCTCTCCCGCCCTCTCTCGTTTGAACAGCAGCAGTGACAGGTGAACACGATCTCTTGGCCTCTGCTCCCACAGCCGAAGAGCCCGGAGTGAAAGCTCCGGCAGGGCATCTTCAGCACGCAGTCAGCTTTGCAACTGTGACACATATATTGCTCTCACTCCGCACTTTCCTACCTCAAAGTCCAATTGAATCCAAAATCTCTGTGCCCTTTCTCTGCTGGGCAGAAGCAGAGAGAGTAGAGCAGGAACCTTTAGCCAATGCTAAAAGAGCAGAAGAGACAGTCCAGAAAGTTCCCACTGATCATCTTCAGCGCACAGCGAGCTTTGCAACTCTGCAACACACATTGCTGTCACTCCTCCCTTTTTGCCTGAAAGACCAGCTGAATCCACCATCTCTGTGCCCGCTCTCTGCTGAGCAGCAACAGAGAGAGTAGAGCAGGAATTTTTAGACCTGCCTAAAACAGCAGAAGAGCCTTGAAAAAAATCTCCTGCTTGATCATGTTTTGCACACAGTGAGCTTTAAACTGTGACACAAACATTGCTGTCACTCCTCACTTTATCTCCTAAAAGTGCATTTGAATCCAAAGTTTCTGGTGCGCTCTCACGTTTCGAGAGGAGTTGTGACAGGGGAGGAGCAGCGCTTGGACTCTAATCCCACAGACGAAGGGCCAGCAGGGAAACTCCTGCAGGGCATCTTCAGCGCACAGTGAGCTTTACAATTCTGAAACACACATTGCTGTCACTCCTCCTTTTCTTGCCTGAAAGACCAATTGATTCCAACATCTCTGTGCCCACTCTCTGCTGAGCAGCAACAGAGAGAGTAGAGCAGGAATGTTTAGACTGGGCTAAAACAGCAGAAGAGCCTTGCAAAAAAGCTCCTCCTGATCATGTTTAGCACACAGTGAGCTTTAAACTGTGACACAAACATTGCTGTCACTCTTCACTCTTTCTCCTAAAAGACCATTTCAATCCCAGAACTCCGTTGCCAGCACTCTGCTGAGCAGCAGAGTGAGCAGGGATGTCTGCAATCTGTAAGGCAGTGGAAGAGACAGGCCTGAAGGCTGCTCTTGTGCTTCTTCAACACACTGAGCTTTACAACTGTGACACACACACTGTTGTCACTCCTCATTGTAGCTCCTAAAAGTGCATTTGAATCCAGCGTTTCTGGTCTCCACTCTCGTTTCAAGAGCAGCAGAGGCAGGTGAGCACGAGCGCTTGGAATCCGCTCCCAGTTCCGAAGGGCAGGGAGGGAAAGTCCTTGCAGATCATCTTCAGCGCACAGTGAGCTTTGCAACTCTGAAACACACATTGCTGTCACTCCTCACTTTATCTCCTAAAAGTGCATTTCAAGCCAACGTTTCTGGTGCGCTCTCTCGCTTCGAGAGCAGTTGTGACAGGGGAGGACGAGCGCTTGGATTCTAATTTCACAGCCGAAGGGCCAGCATGGAAACTACTGCTGGGCATCTTCAGCACACATTGAGATTCACAACTCTGAAACACATATTGCTGTCACCTCTCACTTTCCTACCTGAAAGTCCAATTGAATAATACATCTCCTGTGCTTGCTCTTTGTGAGCAGTAGCAGAATATAGCACTTACGTTTGGACTCTGCTGAAACAGCAGAAGAGACAGTCCAGAAAGTTCCCACTGATCATCTTCAGCACACAGTGAGCTTTGCAACTCTGCAACACACATTGCTGTCTCTTCTTTTCCTGCCTGAAAGACCAATTGATTCCAACACCTCTGTGCCCGCTCTCTGCTGAGCAGCAACAGAGAGAGTAGAGCAGGAATGTTTAGCCTGGGCTAAAACAGCAGAAGAGCCTTGCAAAAAATCTCCTGCTTGATCATGTTTTGCACACAGTGAGCTTTAAACTGTGACACAAACATTGCTGTCACTCCTCACTTTATCTCCTAAAAGTGCATTTGAATCCAAAGTTTCTGGTGCGCTCTCACGTTTCGAGAGGAGTTGTGACAGGGGAGGAGCAGCGCTTGGACTCTAATCCCACAGACGAAGGGCCAGCAGGGAAACTCCTGCAGGGCATCTTCAGCGCACAGTGAGCTTTACAATTCTGAAACACACATTGCTGTCACTCCTCCTTTTCTTGCCTGAAAGACCAATTGATTCCAACATCTCTGTGCCCACTCTCTGCTGAGCAGAAACAGAGAGAGTAGAGCAGGAATGTTTAGACTGGGCTAAAACAGCAGAAGAGCCTTGCAAAAAATCTCCTGCTCGATCATGTTTTGCACACAGTGAGCTTTAAACTGTGACACAAACATTGCTGTCACTCCTCACTTCATCTCCTAATAATCCGTTTGAATCCATGGTCTCTCCCGCCCTCTCTCGTTTGAACAGCAGCAGTGACAGGTGAACACGATCTCTTGGCCTCTGCTCCCACAGCCGAAGAGCCCGGAGTGAAAGCTCCGGCAGGGCATCTTCAGCACGCAGTCAGCTTTGCAACTGTGACACATATATTGCTCTCGCTCCGCACTTTCCTACCTCAAAGTCCAATTGAATCCAAAATCTCTGTGCCCTTTCTCTGCTGGGCAGAAGCAGAGAGAGTAGAGCAGGAACCTTTAGCCAATGCTAAAAGAGCAGAAGAGACAGTCCAGAAAGTTCCCACTGATCATCTTCAGCGCACAGCGAGCTTTGCAACTCTGCAACACACATTGCTGTCACTCCTCCCTTTTTGCCTGAAAGACCAGCTGAATCCACCATCTCTGTGCCCGCTCTCTGCTGAGCAGCAACAGAGAGAGTAGAGCAGGAATTTTTAGACCTGCCTAAAACAGCAGAAGAGCCTTGAAAAAAATCTCCTGCTTGATCATGTTTTGCACACAGTGAGCTTTAAACTGTGACACAAACATTGCTGTCACTCCTCACTTTATCTCCTAAAAGTGCATTTGAATCCAAAGTTTCTGGTGCGCTCTCACGTTTCGAGAGGAGTTGTGACAGGGGAGGAGCAGCGCTTGGACTCTAATCCCACAGACGAAGGGCCAGCAGGGAAACTCCTGCAGGGCATCTTCAGCGCACAGTGAGCTTTACAATTCTGAAACACACATTGCTGTCACTCCTCCTTTTCTTGCCTGAAAGACCAATTGATTCCAACATCTCTGTGCCCACTCTCTGCTGAGCAGCAACAGAGAGAGTAGAGCAGGAATGTTTAGACTGGGCTAAAACAGCAGAAGAGCCTTGCAAAAAAGCTCCTCCTGATCATGTTTAGCACACAGTGAGCTTTAAACTGTGACACAAACATTGCTGTCACTCTTCACTCTTTCTCCTAAAAGACCATTTCAATCCCAGAACTCCGTTGCCAGCACTCTGCTGAGCAGCAGAGTGAGCAGGGATGTCTGCAATCTGTAAGGCAGTGGAAGAGACAGGCCTGAAGGCTGCTCTTGTGCTTCTTCAACACACTGAGCTTTACAACTGTGACACACACACTGTTGTCACTCCTCATTGTAGCTCCTAAAAGTGCATTTGAATCCAGCGTTTCTGGTCTCCACTCTCGTTTCAAGAGCAGCAGAGGCAGGTGAGCACGAGCGCTTGGAATCCGCTCCCAGTTCCGAAGGGCAGGGAGGGAAAGTCCTTGCAGATCATCTTCAGCGCACAGTGAGCTTTGCAACTCTGAAACACACATTGCTGTCACTCCTCACTTTATCTCCTAAAAGTGCATTTCAAGCCAACGTTTCTGGTGCGCTCTCTCGCTTCGAGAGCAGTTGTGACAGGGGAGGACGAGCGCTTGGATTCTAATTTCACAGCCGAAGGGCCAGCATGGAAACTACTGCTGGGCATCTTCAGCACACATTGAGATTCACAACTCTGAAACACATATTGCTGTCACCTCTCACTTTCCTACCTGAAAGTCCAATTGAATAATACATCTCCTGTGCTTGCTCTTTGTGAGCAGTAGCAGAATATAGCACTTACGTTTGGACTCTGCTGAAACAGCAGAAGAGACAGTCCAGAAAGTTCCCACTGATCATCTTCAGCACACAGTGAGCTTTGCAACTCTGCAACACACATTGCTGTCTCTTCTTTTCCTGCCTGAAAGACCAATTGATTCCAACACCTCTGTGCCCGCTCTCTGCTGAGCAGCAACAGAGAGAGTAGAGCAGGAATGTTTAGCCTGGGCTAAAACAGCAGAAGAGCCTTGCAAAAAATCTCCTGCTTGATCATGTTTTGCACACAGTGAGCTTTAAACTGTGACACAAACATTGCTGTCACTCCTCACTTTATCTCCTAAAAGTGCATTTGAATCCAAAGTTTCTGGTGCGCTCTCACGTTTCGAGAGGAGTTGTGACAGGGGAGGAGCAGCGCTTGGACTCTAATCCCACAGACGAAGGGCCAGCAGGGAAACTCCTGCAGGGCATCTTCAGCGCACAGTGAGCTTTACAATTCTGAAACACACATTGCTGTCACTCCTCCTTTTCTTGCCTGAAAGACCAATTGATTCCAACATCTCTGTGCCCACTCTCTGCTGAGCAGAAACAGAGAGAGTAGAGCAGGAATGTTTAGACTGGGCTAAAACAGCAGAAGAGCCTTGCAAAAAATCTCCTGCTCGATCATGTTTTGCACACAGTGAGCTTTAAACTGTGACACAAACATTGCTGTCACTCCTCACTTCATCTCCTAATAATCCGTTTGAATCCATGGTCTCTCCCGCCCTCTCTCGTTTGAACAGCAGCAGTGACAGGTGAACACGATCTCTTGGCCTCTGCTCCCACAGCCGAAGAGCCCGGAGTGAAAGCTCCGGCAGGGCATCTTCAGCACGCAGTCAGCTTTGCAACTGTGACACATATATTGCTCTCGCTCCGCACTTTCCTACCTCAAAGTCCAATTGAATCCAAAATCTCTGTGCCCTTTCTCTGCTGGGCAGAAGCAGAGAGAGTAGAGCAGGAACCTTTAGCCAATGCTAAAAGAGCAGAAGAGACAGTCCAGAAAGTTCCCACTGATCATCTTCAGCGCACAGCGAGCTTTGCAACTCTGCAACACACATTGCTGTCACTCCTCCCTTTTTGCCTGAAAGACCAGCTGAATCCACCATCTCTGTGCCCGCTCTCTGCTGAGCAGCAACAGAGAGAGTAGAGCAGGAATTTTTAGACCTGCCTAAAACAGCAGAAGAGCCTTGAAAAAAATCTCCTGCTTGATCATGTTTTGCACACAGTGAGCTTTAAACTGTGACACAAACATTGCTGTCACTCCTCACTTTATCTCCTAAAAGTGCATTTGAATCCAAAGTTTCTGGTGCGCTCTCACGTTTCGAGAGGAGTTGTGACAGGGGAGGAGCAGCGCTTGGACTCTAATCCCACAGACGAAGGGCCAGCAGGGAAACTCCTGCAGGGCATCTTCAGCACACAGTGAGCTTTGCAATTCTGCAACACACATTGCTGTAACTCCTTTTCCTGCCTGGAAGACCAATTGATTCCAACATCTCTGTGCCCACTCTCTGCTGAGCAGCAACAGAGGGAAGGAATGTTTAGATTGGGCTAAAACAGCAGAAGAGCCTTGCAAAAAAGCTCCTCCTGATCATGTTTAGCACACAGTGAGCTTTAAACTGTGACACAAACATTGCTGTCACTCTTCACTCTTTCTCCTAAAAGACCATTTCAATCCAAGAACTCCGTTGCCAGCACTCTGCTGAGCAGCAGAGTGAGCAGGAATGTCTGCAATCTGTAAGGCAGTGGAAGAGACAGGCCTGAAGGCTGCTCTTGTGCTTCTTCAACACACTGAGCTTTACAACTGTGACACACACACTGTTGTCACTCCTCATTGTAGCTCCTAAAAGTGCATTTGAATCCAGCGTTTCTGGTCTCCACTCTCGTTTCAAGAGCAGCAGAGGAAGGTGAGCACGAGCGCTTGGAATCCGTTCCCAGTTCCGAAGGGCAGGGAGGGAAAGTCCTTGCAGATCATCTTCAGCGCACAGTGAGCTTTGCAACTCTGAAACACACATTGCTGTCACTCCTCACTTCATCTCCTAATAATCCGTTTGAATCCATGGTCTCTCCCGCCCTCTCTCGTTTGAACAGCAGCAGTGACAGGTGAACACGATCTCTTGGCCTCTGCTCCCACAGCCGAAGAGCCCGGAGTGAAAGCTCCGGCAGGGCATCTTCAGCACGCAGTCAGCTTTGCAACTGTGACACATATATTGCTCTCGCTCCGCACTTTCCTACCTCAAAGTCCAATTGAATCCAAAATCTCTGTGCCCTTTCTCTGCTGGGCAGAAGCAGAGAGAGTAGAGCAGGAACCTTTAGCCAATGCTAAAAGAGCAGAAGAGACAGTCCAGAAAGTTCCCACTGATCATCTTCAGCGCACAGCGAGCTTTGCAACTCTGCAACACACATTGCTGTCACTCCTCCCTTTTTGCCTGAAAGACCAGCTGAATCCACCATCTCTGTGCCCGCTCTCTGCTGAGCAGCAACAGAGAGAGTAGAGCAGGAATTTTTAGACCTGCCTAAAACAGCAGAAGAGCCTTGAAAAAAATCTCCTGCTTGATCATGTTTTGCACACAGTGAGCTTTAAACTGTGACACAAACATTGCTGTCACTCCTCACTTTATCTCCTAAAAGTGCATTTGAATCCAAAGTTTCTGGTGCGCTCTCACGTTTCGAGAGGAGTTGTGACAGGGGAGGAGCAGCGCTTGGACTCTAATCCCACAGACGAAGGGCCAGCAGGGAAACTCCTGCAGGGCATCTTCAGCGCACAGTGAGCTTTACAATTCTGAAACACACATTGCTGTCACTCCTCCTTTTCTTGCCTGAAAGACCAATTGATTCCAACATCTCTGTGCCCACTCTCTGCTGAGCAGCAACAGAGAGAGTAGAGCAGGAATGTTTAGACTGGGCTAAAACAGCAGAAGAGCCTTGCAAAAAAGCTCCTCCTGATCATGTTTAGCACACAGTGAGCTTTAAACTGTGACACAAACATTGCTGTCACTCTTCACTCTTTCTCCTAAAAGACCATTTCAATCCCAGAACTCCGTTGCCAGCACTCTGCTGAGCAGCAGAGTGAGCAGGGATGTCTGCAATCTGTAAGGCAGTGGAAGAGACAGGCCTGAAGGCTGCTCTTGTGCTTCTTCAACACACTGAGCTTTACAACTGTGACACACACACTGTTGTCACTCCTCATTGTAGCTCCTAAAAGTGCATTTGAATCCAGCGTTTCTGGTCTCCACTCTCGTTTCAAGAGCAGCAGAGGCAGGTGAGCACGAGCGCTTGGAATCCGCTCCCAGTTCCGAAGGGCAGGGAGGGAAAGTCCTTGCAGATCATCTTCAGCGCACAGTGAGCTTTGCAACTCTGAAACACACATTGCTGTCACTCCTCACTTTATCTCCTAAAAGTGCATTTCAAGCCAACGTTTCTGGTGCGCTCTCTCGCTTCGAGAGCAGTTGTGACAGGGGAGGACGAGCGCTTGGATTCTAATTTCACAGCCGAAGGGCCAGCATGGAAACTACTGCTGGGCATCTTCAGCACACATTGAGATTCACAACTCTGAAACACATATTGCTGTCACCTCTCACTTTCCTACCTGAAAGTCCAATTGAATAATACATCTCCTGTGCTTGCTCTTTGTGAGCAGTAGCAGAATATAGCACTTACGTTTGGACTCTGCTGAAACAGCAGAAGAGACAGTCCAGAAAGTTCCCACTGATCATCTTCAGCACACAGTGAGCTTTGCAACTCTGCAACACACATTGCTGTCTCTTCTTTTCCTGCCTGAAAGACCAATTGATTCCAACACCTCTGTGCCCGCTCTCTGCTGAGCAGCAACAGAGAGAGTAGAGCAGGAATGTTTAGCCTGGGCTAAAACAGCAGAAGAGCCTTGCAAAAAATCTCCTGCTTGATCATGTTTTGCACACAGTGAGCTTTAAACTGTGACACAAACATTGCTGTCACTCCTCACTTTATCTCCTAAAAGTGCATTTGAATCCAAAGTTTCTGGTGCGCTCTCACGTTTCGAGAGGAGTTCTGACAGGGGAGGAGCAGCGCTTGGACTCTAATCCCACAGACGAAGGGCCAGCAGGGAAACTCCTGCAGGGCATCTTCAGCGCACAGTGAGCTTTACAATTCTGAAACACACATTGCTGTCACTCCTCCTTTTCTTGCCTGAAAGACCAATTGATTCCAACATCTCTGTGCCCACTCTCTGCTGAGCAGAAACAGAGAGAGTAGAGCAGGAATGTTTAGACTGGGCTAAAACAGCAGAAGAGCCTTGCAAAAAATCTCCTGCTTGATCATGTTTTGCACACAGTGAGCTTTAAACTGTGACACAAACATTGCTGTCACTCCTCACTTTATCTCCTAAAAGTGCATTTGAATCCAAAGTTTCTGGTGCGCTCTCTCCTTTGGAGAGGAGTTGTGACAGGGGAGGAGCAGCGCTTGGACTCTAATCCCACAGACGAAGGGCCAGCAGGGAAACTCCTGCAGGGCATCTTCAGCACACAGTGAGCTTTACAATTCTGCAACACACATTGCTGTCACTCCTCCTTTTCTTGCCTGAAAGTCCAATTGATTCCAACATCACTGTGCCCACTCTCTGCTGAGCAGCAACAGAGAGAGTAGAGCAGGAATGTTTAGACTGGGCTAAAACAGCAGAAGAGCCTTGCAAAAAAGCTCCTCCTGATCATGTTTAGCACACAGTGAGCTTTAAACTGTGACACAATCATTGCTGTCACTCTTCACTCTTTCTCCTAAAAGACCATTTCAATCCAAGAACTCCGTTGCCAGCACTCTGCTGAGCAGCAGAGTGAGCAGGAATGTCTGCAATCTGTAAGGCAGTGGAAGAGACAGGCCTGAAGGCTGCTCTTGTGCTTCTTCAACACACTGAGCTTTACAACTGTGACACACACACTGTTGTCACTCCTCATTGTAGCTCCTAAAAGTGCATTTGAATCCAGCGTTTCTGGTCTCCACTCTCGTTTCCAGTGCAGCAGAGGCAGGTGAGCACGAGCGCTTGGAATCCGCTCCCAGTTCCGAAGGGCAGGGAGGGAAAGTCCTTGCAGATCATCTTCAGCGCACAGTGAGCTTTGCAACTCTGAAACACACATTGCTGTCACTCCTCACTTTATCTCCTAAAAGTGCATTTCAAGCCAACGTTTCTGGTGCGCTCTCTCGCTTCGAGAGCAGTTCTGACAGGGGAGGACGAGCGCTTGGATTCTAATTTCACAGCCGAAGGGCCAGCATGGAAACTACTGCTGGGCATCTTCAGCACACATTGAGATTCGCAACTCTGAAACACATATTGCTGTCTCCTCTCACTTTCCTACCTGAAAGTCCAATTGAATAATACATCTCCTGTGCTTGCTCTTTGTGAGCAGTAGCAGAATATAGCACTTACGTTTGGACTCTGCTGAAACAGCAGAAGAGACAGTCCAGAAAGTTCCCACTGATCATCTTCAGCACACAGTGAGCTTTGCAACTCTGCAACACACATTGCTGTCTCTTCTTTTCCTGCCTGAAAGACCAGCTGAATCCACCATCTCTGCGCCCGCTCTCTGCTGAGCAGCAACAGAGAGAGTAGAGCAGGAATGTTTTGCCTGGGCTAAATCAGCAGAAGAGCCTTGCAAAAAATCTCCTGCTTGATCATGTTTTGCACACAGTGAGCTTTAAACTGTGACACAAACATTGCTGTCACTCCTCACTTTATCTCCTAAAAGTGCATTTGAATCCAAAGTTTCTGGTGCGCTCTCACGTTTCGAGAGGAGTTGTGACAGGGGAGGAGCAGCGCTTGGACTCTAATCCCACAGACGAAGGGCCAGCAGGGAAACTCCTGCAGGGCATCTTCAGCACACAGTGAGGTTTGCAATTCTGCAACACACATTGCTGTAACTCCTTTTCCTGCCTGGAAGACCAATTGATTCCAACATCTCTGTGCCCACTCTCTGCTGAGCAGCAACAGAGAGAGTAGAGCAGGAATGTTTAGACTGGGCTAAAACAGCAGAAGAGCCTTGCAAAAAAGCTCCTCCTGATCATGTTTTGCACACAGTGAGCTTTAAACTGTGACACAAACATTGCTGTCACTCTTCACTCTTTCTCCTAAAAGACCATTTCAATCCAAGAACTCCGTTGCCAGCACTCTGCTGAGCAGCAGAGTGAGCAGGAATGTCTGCAATCTGTAAGGCAGTGGAAGAGACAGGCCTGAAGGCTGCTCTTGTGCTTCTTCAACACACTGAGCTTTACAACTGTGACACACACGCTGTTGTCACTCCTCATTGTAGCTCCTAAAAGTGCTTTTGAATCCAGCGTTTCTGGTCTCCACTCTCGTTTCAAGAGTAGCAGAGGAAGGTGAGCACGAGCGCTTGGAATCCGCTCCCAGTTCCGAAGGGCAGGGAGGGAAAGTCCTTGCAGATCATCTTCAGCGCACAGTGAGCTTTGCAACTCTGAAACACACATTGCTGTCACTCCTCACTTCATCTCCTAATAATCCGTTTGAATCCATGGTCTCTCCCGCCCTCTCTCGTTTGAACAGCAGCAGTGACAGGTGAACACGATCTCTTGGCCTCTGCTCCCACAGCCGAAGAGCCCGGAGTGAAAGCTCCGGCAGGGCATCTTCAGCACGCAGTCAGCTTTGCAACTGTGACACATATATTGCTCTCGCTCCGCACTTTCCTACCTCAAAGTCCAATTGAATAAAAAATCTCTGTGCCCTTTCTCTACTGGGCAGACGCAGAGAGAGTAGAGCAGGAACCTTTAGCCAATGCTAAAAGAGCAGAAGAGACAGTCCAGAAAGTTCCCACTGATCATCTTCAGCGCACAGCGAGCTTTGCAACTCTGCAACACACATTGCTGTCACTCCTCCCTTTTTGCCTGAAAGACCAGCTGAATCCACCATCTCTGTGCCCGCTCTCTGCTGAGCAGCAACAGAGAGAGTAGAGCAGGAATTTTTAGACCTGCCTAAAACAGCAGAAGAGCCTTGAAAAAAATCTCCTGCTTGATCATGTTTTGCACACAGTGAGCTTTAAACTGTGACACAAACATTGCTGTCACTCTTCACTCTTTCTCCTAAAAGACCATTTCAATCCGAGAACTCCGTTGCCAGCACTCTGCTGAGCAGCAGAGTGAGCAGGAATGTCTGCAATCTGTAAGGCAGTGGAAGAGACAGGCCTGAAGGCTGCTCTTGTGCTTCTTCAACACACTGAGCTTTACAACTTTGACACACACACTGTTGTCACTCCTCATTGTAGCTCCTAAAAGTGCATTTGAATCCAGCGTTTCTGGTCTCCACTCTCGTTTCCAGTGCAGCAGAGGCAGGTGAGCACGAGCGCTTGGAATCCGCTCCCAGTTCCGAAGGGCAGGGAGGGAAAGTCCTTGCAGATTATCTTCAGCGCACAGTGAGCTTTGCAACTCTGAAACACACATTGCTGTCACTCCTCACTTTATCTCCAAAAAGTGCATTTCAAGCCAACGTTTCTGGTGCGCTCTCTCGCTTCGAGAGCAGTTGTGACAGGGGAGGACGAGCGCTTGGATTCTAATTTCACAGCCGAAGGGCCAGCATGGAAACTACTGCTGGGCATCTTCAGCACACATTGAGATTCACAACTCTGAAACACATATTGCTGTCACCTCTCACTTTCCTACCTGAAAGTCCAATTGAATAATACATCTCCTGTGCTTGCTCTTTGTGAGCAGTAGCAGAATATAGCACTTACGTTTGGACTCTGCTGAAACAGCAGAAGAGACAGTCCAGAAAGTTCCCACTGATCATCTTCAGCACACAGTGAGCTTTGCAACTCTGCAACACACATTGCTGTCTCTTCTTTTCCTGCCTGAAAGACCAATTGATTCCAACACCTCTGTGCCCGCTCTCTGCTGAGCAGCAACAGAGAGAGTAGAGCAGGAATGTTTAGCCTGGGCTAAAACAGCAGAAGAGCCTTGCAAAAAATCTCCTGCTTGATCATGTTTTGCACACAGTGAGCTTTAAACTGTGACACAAACATTGCTGTCACTCCTCACTTTATCTCCTAAAAGTGCATTTGAATCCAAAGTTTCTGGTGCGCTCTCACGTTTCGAGAGGAGTTGTGACAGGGGAGGAGCAGCGCTTGGACTCTAATCCCACAGACGAAGGGCCAGCAGGGAAACTCCTGCAGGGCATCTTCAGCACACAGTGAGCTTTGCAATTCTGCAACACACATTGCTGTCACTCCTCCTTTTCTTGCCTGGAAGACCAATTGATTCCAACATCTCTGTGCCCACTCTCTGCTGAGCAGCAACAGAGAGAAGGAATGTTTAGACTGGGCTAAAACAGCAGAAGAGCCTTGCAAAAAAGCTCCTCCTGATCATGTTTAGCACACAGTGAGCTTTAAACTGTGACACAAACATTGCTGTCACTCTTCACTCTTTCTCCTAAAAGACCATTTCAATCCAAGAACTCCGTTGCCAGCACTCTGCTGAGCAGCAGAGTGAGCAGGAATGTCTGCAATCTGTAAGGCAGTGGAAGAGACAGGCCTGAAGGCTGCTCTTGTGCTTCTTAAACACACTGAGCTTTACAACTGTGACACACACGCTGTTGTCACTCCTCATTGTAGCTCCTAAAAGTGCATTTGAATCCAGCGTTTCTGGTCTCCACTCTCGTTTCAAGAGCAGCAGAGGAAGGTGAGCACGAGCGCTTGGAATCCGCTCCCAGTTCCGAAGGGCAGGGAGGGAAAGTCCTTGCAGATCATCTTCAGCGCACAGTGAGCTTTGCAACTCTGAAACACACATTGCTGTCACTCCTCACTTCATCTCCTAATAATCCGTTTGAATCCATGGTCTCTCCCGCCCTCTCTCGTTTGAACAGCAGCAGTGACAGGTGAACACGATCTCTTGGCCTCTGCTCCCACAGCCGAAGAGCCCGGAGTGAAAGCTCCGGCAGGGCATCTTCAGCACGCAGTCAGCTTTGCAACTGTGACACATATATTGCTCTCGCTCCGCACTTTCCTACCTCAAAGTCCAATTGAATCCAAAATCTCTGTGCCCTTTCTCTGCTGGGCAGAAGCAGAGTAGAGCAGGAACCTTTAGCCAATGCTAAAAGAGCAGAAGAGACAGTCCAGAAAGTTCCCACTGATCATCTTCAGCGCACAGCGAGCTTTGCAACTCTGCAACACACATTGCTGTCACTCCTCCCTTTTTGCCTGAAAGACCAGCTGAATCCACCATCTCTGTGCCCGCTCTCTGCTGAGCAGCAACAGAGAGAGTAGAGCAGGAATTTTTAGACCTGCCTAAAACAGCAGAAGAGCCTTGAAAAAAATCTCCTGCTTGATCATGTTTTGCACACAGTGAGCTTTAAACTGTGACACAAACATTGCTGTCACTCTTCACTCTTTCTCCTAAAAGACCATTTCAATCCCAGAACTCCGTTGCCAGCACTCTGCTGAGCAGCAGAGTGAGCAGGAATGTCTGCAATCTGTAAGGCAGTGGAAGAGACAGGCCTGAAGGCTGCTCTTGTGCTTCTTCAACACACTGAGCTTTACAACTTTGACACACACACTGTTGTCACTCCTCATTGTAGCTCCTAAAAGTGCATTTGAATCCAGCGTTTCTGGTCTCCACTCTCGTTTCCAGTGCAGCAGAGGCAGGTGAGCACGAGCGCTTGGAATCCGCTCCCAGTTCCGAAGGGCAGGGAGGGAAAGTCCTTGCAGATTATCTTCAGCGCACAGTGAGCTTTGCAACTCTGAAACACACATTGCTGTCACTCCTCACTTTATCTCCAAAAAGTGCATTTCAAGCCAACGTTTCTGGTGCGCTCTCTCGCTTCGAGAGCAGTTGTGACAGGGGAGGACGAGCGCTTGGATTCTAATTTCACAGCCGAAGGGCCAGCATGGAAACTACTGCTGGGCATCTTCAGCACACATTGAGATTCACAACTCTGAAACACATATTGCTGTCACCTCTCACTTTCCTACCTGAAAGTCCAATTGAATAATACATCTCCTGTGCTTGCTCTTTGTGAGCAGTAGCAGAATATAGCACTTACGTTTGGACTCTGCTGAAACAGCAGAAGAGACAGTCCAGAAAGTTCCCACTGATCATCTTCAGCACACAGTGAGCTTTGCAACTCTGCAACACACATTGCTGTCTCTTCTTTTCCTGCCTGAAAGACCAATTGATTCCAACACCTCTGTGCCCGCTCTCTGCTGAGCAGCAACAGAGAGAGTAGAGCAGGAATGTTTAGCCTGGGCTAAAACAGCAGAAGAGCCTTGCAAAAAATCTCCTGCTTGATCATGTTTTGCACACAGTGAGCTTTAAACTGTGACACAAACATTGCTGTCACTCCTCACTTTATCTCCTAAAAGTGCATTTGAATCCAAAGTTTCTGGTGCGCTCTCACGTTTCGAGAGGAGTTGTGACAGGGGAGGAGCAGCGCTTGGACTCTAATCCCACAGACGAAGGGCCAGCAGGGAAACTCCTGCAGGGCATCTTCAGCACACAGTGAGCTTTGCAATTCTGCAACACACATTGCTGTCACTCCTCCTTTTCTTGCCTGGAAGACCAATTGATTCCAAGATCTCTGTGCCCACTCTCTGCTGAGCAGCAACAGAGAGAAGGAATGTTTAGACTGGGCTAAAACAGCAGAAGAGCCTTGCAAAAAAGCTCCTCCTGATCATGTTTAGCACACAGTGAGCTTTAAACTGTGACACAAACATTGCTGTCACTCTTCACTCTTTCTCCTAAAAGACCATTTCAATCCAAGAACTCCGTTGCCAGCACTCTGCTGAGCAGCAGAGTGAGCAGGAATGTCTGCAATCTGTAAGGCAGTGGAAGAGACAGGCCTGAAGGCTGCTCTTGTGCTTCTTCAACACACTGAGCTTTACAACTGTGACACACACGCTGTTGTCACTCCTCATTGTAGCTCCTAAAAGTGCTTTTGAATCCAGCGTTTCTGGTCTCCACTCTCGTTTCAAGAGTAGCAGAGGAAGGTGAGCACGAGCGCTTGGAATCCGCTCCCAGTTCCGAAGGGCAGGGAGGGAAAGTCCTTGCAGATCATCTTCAGCGCACAGTGAGCTTTGCAACTCTGAAACACACATTGCTGTCACTCCTCACTTCATCTCCTAATAATCCGTTTGAATCCATGGTCTCTCCCGCCCTCTCTCGTTTGAACAGCAGCAGTGACAGGTGAACACGATCTCTTGGCCTCTGCTCCCACAGCCGAAGAGCCCGGAGTGAAAGCTCCGGCAGGGCATCTTCAGCACGCAGTCAGCTTTGCAACTGTGACACATATATTGCTCTCGCTCCGCACTTTCCTACCTCAAAGTCCAATTGAATCCAAAATCTCTGTGCCCTTTCTCTGCTGGGCAGAAGCAGAGAGAGTAGAGCAGGAACCTTTAGCCAATGCTAAAAGAGCAGAAGAGACAGTCCAGAAAGTTCCCACTGATCATCTTCAGCGCACAGCGAGCTTTGCAACTCTGCAACACACATTGCTGTCACTCCTCCCTTTTTGCCTGAAAGACCAGCTGAATCCACCATCTCTGTGCCCGCTCTCTGCTGAGCAGCAACAGAGAGAGTAGAGCAGGAATTTTTAGACCTGCCTAAAACAGCAGAAGAGCCTTGAAAAAAATCTCCTGCTTGATCATGTTTTGCACACAGTGAGCTTTAAACTGTGACACAAACATTGCTGTCACTCCTCACTTTATCTCCTAAAAGTGCATTTGAATCCAAAGTTTCTGGTGCGCTCTCACGTTTCGAGAGGAGTTGTGACAGGGGAGGAGCAGCGCTTGGACTCTAATCCCACAGACGAAGGGCCAGCAGGGAAACTCCTGCAGGGCATCTTCAGCACACAGTGAGCTTTGCAATTCTGCAACACACATTGCTGTAACTCCTTTTCCTGCCTGGAAGACCAATTGATTCCAACATCTCTGTGCCCACTCTCTGCTGAGCAGCAACAGAGGGAAGGAATGTTTAGATTGGGCTAAAACAGCAGAAGAGCCTTGCAAAAAAGCTCCTCCTGATCATGTTTAGCACACAGTGAGCTTTAAACTGTGACACAAACATTGCTGTCACTCTTCACTCTTTCTCCTAAAAGACCATTTCAATCCAAGAACTCCGTTGCCAGCACTCTGCTGAGCAGCAGAGTGAGCAGGAATGTCTGCAATCTGTAAGGCAGTGGAAGAGACAGGCCTGAAGGCTGCTCTTGTGCTTCTTCAACACACTGAGCTTTACAACTGTGACACACACACTGTTGTCACTCCTCATTGTAGCTCCTAAAAGTGCATTTGAATCCAGCGTTTCTGGTCTCCACTCTCGTTTCAAGAGCAGCAGAGGAAGGTGAGCACGAGCGCTTGGAATCCGTTCCCAGTTCCGAAGGGCAGGGAGGGAAAGTCCTTGCAGATCATCTTCAGCGCACAGTGAGCTTTGCAACTCTGAAACACACATTGCTGTCACTCCTCACTTCATCTCCTAATAATCCGTTTGAATCCATGGTCTCTCCCGCCCTCTCTCGTTTGAACAGCAGCAGTGACAGGTGAACACGATCTCTTGGCCTCTGCTCCCACAGCCGAAGAGCCCGGAGTGAAAGCTCCGGCAGGGCATCTTCAGCACGCAGTCAGCTTTGCAACTGTGACACATATATTGCTCTCGCTCCGCACTTTCCTACCTCAAAGTCCAATTGAATCCAAAATCTCTGTGCCCTTTCTCTGCTGGGCAGAAGCAGAGAGAGTAGAGCAGGAACCTTTAGCCAATGCTAAAAGAGCAGAAGAGACAGTCCAGAAAGTTCCCACTGATCATCTTCAGCGCACAGCGAGCTTTGCAACTCTGCAACACACATTGCTGTCACTCCTCCCTTTTTGCCTGAAAGACCAGCTGAATCCACCATCTCTGTGCCCGCTCTCTGCTGAGCAGCAACAGAGAGAGTAGAGCAGGAATTTTTAGACCTGCCTAAAACAGCAGAAGAGCCTTGAAAAAAATCTCCTGCTTGATCATGTTTTGCACACAGTGAGCTTTAAACTGTGACACAAACATTGCTGTCACTCTTCACTCTTTCTCCTAAAAGACCATTTCAATCCGAGAACTCCGTTGCCAGCACTCTGCTGAGCAGCAGAGTGAGCAGGAATGTCTGCAATCTGTAAGGCAGTGGAAGAGACAGGCCTGAAGGCTGCTCTTGTGCTTCTTCAACACACTGAGCTTTACAACTTTGACACACACACTGTTGTCACTCCTCATTGTAGCTCCTAAAAGTGCATTTGAATCCAGCGTTTCTGGTCTCCACTCTCGTTTCCAGTGCAGCAGAGGCAGGTGAGCACGAGCGCTTGGAATCCGCTCCCAGTTCCGAAGGGCAGGGAGGGAAAGTCCTTGCAGATTATCTTCAGCGCACAGTGAGCTTTGCAACTCTGAAACACACATTGCTGTCACTCCTCACTTTATCTCCAAAAAGTGCATTTCAAGCCAACGTTTCTGGTGCGCTCTCTCGCTTCGAGAGCAGTTGTGACAGGGGAGGACGAGCGCTTGGATTCTAATTTCACAGCCGAAGGGCCAGCATGGAAACTACTGCTGGGCATCTTCAGCACACATTGAGATTCACAACTCTGAAACACATATTGCTGTCACCTCTCACTTTCCTACCTGAAAGTCCAATTGAATAATACATCTCCTGTGCTTGCTCTTTGTGAGCAGTAGCAGAATATAGCACTTACGTTTGGACTCTGCTGAAACAGCAGAAGAGACAGTCCAGAAAGTTCCCACTGATCATCTTCAGCACACAGTGAGCTTTGCAACTCTGCAACACACATTGCTGTCTCTTCTTTTCCTGCCTGAAAGACCAATTGATTCCAACACCTCTGTGCCCGCTCTCTGCTGAGCAGCAACAGAGAGAGTAGAGCAGGAATGTTTAGCCTGGGCTAAAACAGCAGAAGAGCCTTGCAAAAAATCTCCTGCTTAATCATGTTTTGCACACAGTGAGCTTTAAACTGTGACACAAACATTGCTGTCACTCCTCACTTTATCTCCTAAAAGTGCATTTGAATCCAAAGTTTCTGGTGCGCTCTCACGTTTCGAGAGGAGTTGTGACAGGGGAGGAGCAGCGCTTGGACTCTAATCCCACAGACGAAGGGCCAGCAGGGAAACTCCTGCAGGGCATCTTCAGCACACAGTGAGCTTTGCAATTCTGCAACACACATTGCTGTCACTCCTCCTTTTCTTGCCTGGAAGACCAATTGATTCCAACATCTCTGTGCCCACTCTCTGCTGAGCAGCAACAGAGAGAAGGAATGTTTAGACTGGGCTAAAACAGCAGAAGAGCCTTGCAAAAAAGCTCCTCCTGATCATGTTTAGCACACAGTGAGCTTTAAACTGTGACACAAACATTGCTGTCACTCTTCACTCTTTCTCCTAAAAGACCATTTCAATCCAAGAACTCCGTTGCCAGCACTCTGCTGAGCAGCAGAGTGAGCAGGAATGTCTGCAATCTGTAAGGCAGTGGAAGAGACAGGCCTGAAGGCTGCTCTTGTGCTTCTTAAACACACTGAGCTTTACAACTGTGACACACACACTGTTGTCACTCCTCATTGTAGCTCCTAAAAGTGCATTTGAATCCAGCGTTTCTGGTCTCCACTCTCGTTTCAAGAGCAGCAGAGGAAGGTGAGCACGAGCGCTTGGAATCCGCTCCCAGTTCCGAAGGGCAGGGAGGGAAAGTCCTTGCAGATCATCTTCAGCGCACAGTGAGCTTTGCAACTCTGAAACACACATTGCTGTCACTCCTCACTTCATCTCCTAATAATCCGTTTGAATCCATGGTCTCTCCCGCCCTCTCTCGTTTGAACAGCAGCAGTGACAGGTGAACACGATCTCTTGGCCTCTGCTCCCACAGCCGAAGAGCCCGGAGTGAAAGCTCCGGCAGGGCATCTTCAGCACGCAGTCAGCTTTGCAACTGTGACACATATATTGCTCTCGCTCCGCACTTTCCTACCTCAAAGTCCAATTGAATCCAAAATCTCTGTGCCCTTTCTCTGCTGGGCAGAAGCAGAGAGAGTAGAGCAGGAACCTTTAGCCAATGCTAAAAGAGCAGAAGAGACAGTCCAGAAAGTTCCCACTGATCATCTTCAGCGCACAGCGAGCTTTGCAACACTGCAACGCACATTGCTGTCACTCCTCCCTTTTTGCCTGAAAGACCAGCTGAATCCACCATCTCTGTGCCCGCTCTCTGCTGAGCAGCAACAGAGAGAGTAGAGCAGGAATTTTTAGACCTGCCTAAAACAGCAGAAGAGCCTTGAAAAAAATCTCCTGCTTGATCATGTTTTGCACACAGTGAGCTTTAAACTGTGACACAAACATTGCTGTCACTCCTCACTTTATCTCCTAAAAGTGCATTTGAATCCAAAGTTTCTGGTGCGCTCTCTCGTTTCGAGAGGAGTTGTGACAGGGGAGTAGCAGCGCTTGGACTCTAATCCCACAGACGAAGGGCCAGCAGGGAAACGCCTGCAGGGCATCTTCAGCACACAGTGAGCTTTGCAACTCTGCAAAACACATTGCTGTAACTCCTCCTTTTCCTGCCTGGAAGACCTATTGATTCCAACATCTCTGTGCCCACTCTCTGCTGAGCAGCAACAGAGAGAGTAGAGCAGGAATGTTTAGACTGGGCTAAAACAGCAGAAGAGCCTTGCAAAAAAGCTCCTCCTGATCATGTTTAGCACACAGTGAGCTTTAAACTGTGACACAAACATTGGTGTCACTCTTCACTCTTTCTCCTAAAAGACCATTTCAATCCCAGAACTCCGTTGCCAGCACTCTGCTGAGCAGCAGAGTGAGCAGGAATGTCTGCAATCTGTAAGGCAGTGGAAGAGACAGGCCTGAAGGCTGCTCTTGTGCTTCTTCAACACACTGAGCTTTACAACTTTGACACACACACTGTTGTCACTCCTCATTGTAGCTCCTAAAAGTGCATTTGAATCCAGCGTTTCTGGTCTCCACTCTCGTTTCCAGTGCAGCAGAGGCAGGTGAGCACGAGCGCTTGGAATCCGCTCCCAGTTCCGAAGGGCAGGGAGGGAAAGCCCTTGCAGATTATCTTCAGCGCACAGTGAGCTTTGCAACTCTGAAACACACATTGCTGTCACTCCTCACTTTATCTCCTAAAAGTGCATTTCAAGCCAACGTTTCTGGTGCGCTCTCTCGCTTCGAGAGCAGTTGTGACAGGGGAGGACGAGCGCTTGGATTCTAATTTCACAGCCGAAGGGCCAGCATGGAAACTACTGCTGGGCATCTTCAGCACACATTGAGATTCACAAATCTGAAACACATATTGCTGTCACCTCTCACTTTCCTACCTGAAAGTCCAATTGAATAATACATCTCCTGTGCTTGCTCTTTGTGAGCAGTAGCAGAATATAGCACTTACGTTTGGACTCTGCTGAAACAGCAGAAGAGACAGTCCAGAAAGTTCCCACTGATCATCTTCAGCACACAGTGAGCTTTGCAACTCTGCAACACACATTGCTGTCTCTTCTTTTCCTGCCTGAAAGACCAATTGATTCCAACACCTCTGTGCCCGCTCTCTGCTGAGCAGCAACAGAGAGAGTAGAGCAGGAATGTTTAGCCTGGGCTAAAACAGCAGAAGAGCCTTGCAAAAAATCTCCTGCTTGATCATGTTTTGCACACAGTGAGCTTTAAACTGTGACACAAACATTGCTGTCACTCCTCACTTTATCTCCTAAAAGTGCATTTGAATCCAAAGTTTCTGGTGCGCTCTCACGTTTCGAGAGGAGTTGTGACAGGGGAGGAGCAGTGCTTGGACTCTAATCCCACAGACGAAGGGCCAGCAGGGAAACTCCTGCAGGGCATCTTCAGCACACAGCGAGCTTTGCAACTCTGCAACACACATTGCTGTCACTCCTCCCTTTTTGCCTGGAAGACCAATTGATTCCAACATCTCTGTGCCCACTCTCTGCTGAGCAGCAACAGAGAGAAGGAATGTTTAGACTGGGCTAAAACAGCAGAAGAGCCTTGCAAAAAAGCTCCTCCTGATCATGTTTAGCACACAGTGAGCTTTAAACTGTGACACAAACATTGCTGTCACTCTTCACTCTTTCTCCTAAAAGACCATTTCAATCCAAGAACTCCGTTGCCAGCACTCTGCTGAGCAGCAGAGTGAGCAGGAATGTCTGCAATCTGTAAGGCAGTGGAAGAGACAGGCCTGAAGGCTGCTCTTGTGCTTCTTCAACACACTGAGCTTTACAACTGTGACACACACACTGTTGTCACTCCTCATTGTAGCTCCTAAAAGTGCATTTGAATCCAGCGTTTCTGGTCTCCACTCTCGTTTCAAGAGCAGCAGAGGAAGGTGAGCACGAGCGCTTGGAATCCGCTCCCAGTTCCGAAGGGCAGGGAGGGAAAGTCCTTGCAGATCATCTTCAGCGCACAGTGAGCTTTGCAACTCTGAAACACACATTGCTGTCACTCCTCAATTCATCTCCTAATAATCCGTTTGAATCCATGGTCTCTCCCGCCCTCTCTCGTTTGAACAGCAGCAGTGACAGGTGAACACGATCTCTTGGCCTCTGCTCCCACAGCCGAAGAGCCCGGAGTGAAAACTCCGGCAGGGCATCTTCAGCACGCAGTCAGCTTTGCAACTGTGACACATATATTGCTCTCGCTCCGCACTTTCCTACCTCAAAGTCCAATTGAATCCAAAATCTCTGTGCCCTTTCTCTGCTAGGCAGAAGCAGAGAGAGTAGAGCAGGAACTTTTAGCCAATGCTAAAAGAGCAGAAGAGACAGTCCAGAAAGTTCCCACTGATCATCTTCAGCGCACAGCGAGCTTTGCAACTCTGCAACACACATTGCTGTCACTCCTCCCTTTTTGCCTGAAAGACCAGCTGAATCGACCATCTCTGTGCCCGCTCTCTGCTGAGCAGCAACAGAGAGAGTAGAGCAGGAATTTTTAGACCTGCCTAAAACAGCAGAAGAGCCTTGAAAAAAATCTCCTGCTTGATCATGTTTTGCACACAGTGAGCTTTAAACTGTGACACAAACATTGCTGTCACTCCTCACTTTATCTCCTAAAAGTGCATTTGAATCCAAAGTTTCTGGTGCGCTCTCTCGTTTCGAGAGGAGTTGTGACAGGGGAGGAGCAGCGCTTGGACTCTAATCCCACAGACGAAGGGCCAGCAGGGAAACTCCTGCAGGGCATCTTCAGCACACAGTGAGCTTTACAATTCTGCAACACACATTGCTGTCACTCCTCCTTTTCTTGCCTGAAAGTCCAATTGATTCCAACATCACTGCGCCCACTCTCTGCTGAGCAGAAACAGAGAGAGTAGAGCAGGAATGTTTAGACTGGGCTAAAACAGCAGAAGAGCCTTGCAAAAAAGCTCCTCCTGATCATGTTTAGCACACAGTGAGCTTTAAACTGTGACACAATCATTGCTGTCACTCTTCACTCTTTCTCCTAAAAGACCATTTCAATCCAAGAACTCCGTTGCCAGCACTCTGCTGAGCAGCAGAGTGAGCAGGAATGTCTGCAATCTGTAAGGCAGTGGAAGAGACAGGCCTGAAGGCTGCTCTTGTGCTTCTTCAACACACTGAGCTTTACAACTGTGACACACACACTGTTGTCACTCCTCATTGTAGCTCCTAAAAGTGCATTTGAATCCAGCGTTTCTGGTCTCCACTCTCGTTTCCAGTGCAGCAGAGGCAGGTGAGCACGAGCGCTTGGAATCCGCTCCCAGTTCCGAAGGGCAGGGAGGGAAAGTCCTTGCAGATCATCTTCAGCGCACAGTGAGCTTTGCAACTCTGAAACACACATTGCTGTCACTCCTCACTTTATCTCCTAAAAGTGCATTTCAAGCCAACGTTTCTGGTGCGCTCTCTCGCTTCGAGAGCAGTTGTGACAGGGGAGGACGAGCGCTTGGATTCTAATTTCACAGCCGAAGGGCCAGCATGGAAACTACTGCTGGGCATCTTCAGCACACATTGAGATTCGCAACTCTGAAACACATATTGCTGTCTCATCTCACTTTCCTACCTGAAAGTCCAACTGTGACTGTCTCTTCTGCTGTTTCAGCAGAGTCCAAACGTAAGTGCTATATTCTGCTACTGCTCACAAAGAGCAAGCACAGGAGATGTATTATTCAATTGGACTTTCAGGTAGGAAAGTGAGAGGTGACAGCAATATGTGTTTCAGAGTTGCGAATCTCAATGTGTGCTGAAGATGCCCAGCAGTAGTTTCCATGCTGGCCCTTCGGCTGTGAAATTAGAATCCAAGCGCTCGTCCTCCCCTGTCACAACTGCTCACGAAGCGAGAGAGCGCACCAGAAACGTTGGCTTGAAATGCACTTTTAGGAGATAAAGTGAGGAGTGACAGCAATGTGTGTTTCAGAGTTGCAAAGCTCACTGTGCGCTGAAGATGATCTGCAAGGACTTTCCCTCCCTGCCCTTCGGAACTGGGAGCGGATTCCAAGCGCTCGTGCTCACCTTCCTCTGCTGCTCTTGAAACGAGAGTGGAGACCAGAAACGCTGGATTCAAATGCACTTTTAGGAGCTACAATGAGGAGTGACAACAGTGTGTGTGTCACAGTTGTAAAGCTCAGTGTGTTGAAGAAGCACAAGAGCAGCCTTCAGGCCTGTCTCTTCCACTGCCTTACAGATTGCAGACATTCCTGCTCACTCTGCTGCTCAGCAGAGTGCTGGCAACGGAGTTCTGGGATTGAAATGGTCTTTTAGGAGAAAGAGTGAAGAGTGACAGCAATGTTTGTGTCACAGTTTAAAGCTCACTGTGTGCTAAACATGATCAGGAGGAGCTTTTTTGCAAGGCTCTTCTGCTGTTTTAGCCCAGTCTAAACATTCCTGCTCTACTCTCTCTGTTGCTGCTCAGCAGAGAGTGGGCACAGAGATGTTGGAATCAATTGGTCTTTCAGGCAAGAAAAGGAGGAGTGACAGCAATGTGTGTTTCAGAATTGTAAAGCTCACTGTGCGCTGAAGATGCCCTGCAGGAGTTTCCCTGCTGGCCCTTCGTCTGTGGGATTAGAGTCCAAGCGCTGCTCCTCCCCTGTCACAACTCCTATCGAAACGAGAGAGCGCACCAGTAACTTTGGATTCAAATGCACTTTTAGGAGATAAAGTGAGGAGTGACAGCAATGTTTGTGTCACAGTTTAAAGCTCACTGTGTGCAAAACATGATCAAGCAGGAGATTTTTTGCAAGGCTCTTCTGCTGTTTTAGCCCAGGCTAAACATTCCTGCTCTACTCTCTCTGTTGCTGCTCAGCAGAGAGCGGGCACAGAGAGGGTGGATTCAGCTGGTCTTTCAGGCAGGAAAAGAAGAGACAGCAATGTGTGTTGCAGAGTTGCAAAGCTCACTGTGTGCTGAAGATGATCAGTGGGAACTTTCTGGACTGTCTCTTCTGCTGTTTCAGCAGAGTCCAAACGTAAGTGCTATATTCTGCTACTGCTCACAAAGAGCAAGCACAGGAGATGTATTATTCAATTGGACTTTCAGGTAGGAAAGTGAGAGGTGACAGCAATATGTGTTTCAGAGTTGTGAATCTCAATGTGTGCTGAAGATGCCCAGCAGTAGTTTCCATGCTGGCCCTTCGGCTGTGAAATTAGAATCCAAGCGCTCGTCCTCCCCTGTCACAACTGCTCTCGAAGCGAGAGAGCGCACCAGAAACGTTGGCTTGAAATGCACTTTTAGGAGATAAAGTGAGGAGTGACAGCAATGTTTGTGTCACAGTTTAAAGCTCACTGTGTGCAAAACATGATCAAGCAGGAGATTTTTTTCAAGGCTCTTCTGCTGTTTTAGGCAGGTCTAAAAATTCCTGCTCTACTCTCTCTGTTGCTGCTCAGCAGAGAGCGGGCACAGAGATGGTGGATTCAGCTGGTCTTTCAGGCAAAAAGGGAGGAGTGACAGCAATGTGTGTTGCAGAGTTGCAAAGCTCGCTGTGCGCTGAAGATGATCAGTGGGAACTTTCTGGACTGTCTCTTCTGCTCTTTTAGCATTGGCTAAAGGTTCCTGCTCTACTCTCTCTGCTTCTGCCCAGCAGAGAAAGGGCACAGAGATTTTGGATTCAATTGGACTTTGAGGTAGGAAAGTGCGGAGCGAGAGCAATATATGTGTCACAGTTGCAAAGCTGACTGCGTGCTGAAGATGCCCTGCCGGAGCTTTCACTCCGGGCTCTTCGGCTGTGGGAGCAGAGGCCAAGAGATCGTGTTCACCTGTCACTGCTGCTGTTCAAACGAGAGAGGGCGGGAGAGACCATGGATTCAAACGGATTATTAGGAGATGAAGTGAGGAGTGACAGCAATGTGTGTTTCAGAGTTGCAAAGCTCACTGTGCGCTGAAGATGATCTGCAAGGACTTTCCCTCCCTGCCCTTCGGAACTGGGTGCGGATTCCAAGCGCTCGTGCTCACCTTCCTCTGCTGCTCTTGAAACGAGAGTGGAGACCAGAAACGCTGGATTCAAATGCACTTTTAGGAGCTACAATGAGGAGTGACAACAGTGTGTGTGTCACAGTTGTAAAGCTCAGTGTGTTGAAGAAGCACAAGAGCAGCCTTCAGGCCTGTCTCTTCCACTGCCTTACAGATTGCAGACATTCCTGCTCACTCTGCTGCTCAGCAGAGTGCTGGCAACGGAGTTCTGGGATTGAAATGGTCTTTTAGGAGAAAGAGTGAAGAGTGACAGCAATGTTTGTGTCACAGTTTAAAGCTCACTGTGTGCTAAACATGATCAGGAGGAGCTTTTTTGCAAGGCTCTTCTGCTGTTTTAGCCCAGTCTAAACATTCCTGCTCTACTCTCTCTGTTGCTGCTCAGCAGAGAGTGGGCACAGAGATGTTGGAATCAATTGGTCTTTCAGGCAAGAAAAGGAGGAGTGACAGCAATGTGTGTTTCAGAATTGTAAAGCTCACTGTGCGCTGAAGATGCCCTGCAGGAGTTTCCCTGCTGGCCCTTCGTCTGTGGGATTAGAGTCCAAGCGCTGCTCCTCCCCTGTCACAACTCCTCTCGAAACGTGAGAGCGCACCAGAAACTTTGGATTCAAATGCACTTTTAGGAGATAAAGTGAGGAGTGACAGCAATGTTTGTGTCACAGTTTAAAGCTCACTGTGTGCAAAACATGATCAAGCAGGAGATTTTTTGCAAGGCTCTTCTGCTGTTTTAGCCCAGGCTGAACATTCCTGCTCTACTCTCTCTGTTGCTGCTCAGCAGAGAGCGGGCACAGAGATGGTGGATTCAGCTGGTCTTTCAGGCAGGAAAAGAAGAGACAGCAATGTGTGTTGCAGAGTTGCAAAGCTCACTGTGTGCTGAAGATGATCAGTGGGAACTTTCTGGACTGTCTCTTCTGCTGTTTCAGCAGAGTCCAAACGTAAGTGCTATATTCTGCTACTGCTCACAAAGAGCAAGCACAGGAGATGTATTATTCAATTGGACTTTCAGGTAGGAAAGTGAGAGGTGACAGCAATATGTGTTTCAGAGTTGCGAATCGCAATGTGTGCTGAAGATGCCCAGCAGTAGTTTCCATGCTGGCCCTTCGGCTGTGAAATTAGAATCCAAGCGCTCGTCCTCCCCTGTCACAACTGCTCTCGAAGCGAGAGAGCGCACCAGAAACGTTGGCTTGAAATGCACTTTTAGGAGATAAAGTGAGGAGTGACAGCAATGTGTGTTTCAGAGTTGCAAAGCTCACTGTGCGCTGAAGATGATCTGCAAGGACTTTCCCTCCCTGCCCTTCGGAACTGGGAGCGGATTCCAAGCGCTCGTGCTCACCTGCCTCTGGTGCACTGGAAACGAGAGTGGAGACCAGAAAAGCTGGATTCAAATGCACTTTTAGGAGCTACAATGAGGAGTGACAACAGTGTGTGTGTCACAGTTGTAAAGCTCAGTGTGTTGAAGAAGCACAAGAGCAGCCTTCAGGCCTGTCTCTTCCACTGCCTTACAGATTGCAGACATTCCTGCTCACTCTGCTGATCAGCAGAGTGCTGGCAACGGAGTTCTGGGATTGAAATGGTCTTTTAGGAGAAAGAGTGAAGAGTGACAGCAATGTTTGTGTCACAGTTTAAAGCTCACTGTGTGCTAAACATGATCAGGAGGAGCTTTTTTGCAAGGCTCTTCTGCTGTTTTAGCCCAGTCTAAACATTCCTGCTCTACTCTCTCTGTTGCTGCTCAGCAGAGAGTGGGCACAGTGATGTTGGAATCAATTGGACTTTCAGGCAAGAAAAGGAGGAGTGACAGCAATGTGTGTTGCAGAATTGTAAAGCTCACTGTGTGCTGAAGATGCCCTGCAGGAGTTTCCCTGCTGGCCCTTCGTCTGTGGGATTAGAGTCCAAGCGCTGCTCCTCCCCTGTCACAAGTCCTCTCGAAACGAGAGAGCGCACCAGAAACTTTGGATTCAAATGCACTTTTAGGAGATAAAGTGAGGAGTGACAGCAATGTTTGTGTCACAGTTTAAAGCTCACTGTGTGCAAAACATGATCAAGCAGGAGATTTTTTTCAAGGCTCTTCTGCTGTTTTAGGCAGGTCTAAAAATTCCTGCTCTACTCTCTCTGTTGCTGCTCAGCAGAGAGCGGGCACAGAGATGGTGGATTCAGCTGGTCTTTCAGGCAAAAAGGGAGGAGTGACAGCAATGTGTGTTGCAGAGTTGCAAAGCTCGCTGTGCGCTGAAGATGATCAGTGGGAACTTTCTGGACTGTCTCTTCTGCTCTTTTAGCATTGGCTAAAGGTTCCTGCTCTACTCTCTCTGCTTCTGCCCAGCAGAGAAAGGGCACAGAGATTTTGGATTCAATTGGACTTTGAGGTAGGAAAGTGCGGAGCGAGAGCAATATATGTGTCACAGTTGCAAAGCTGACTGCGTGCTGAAGATGCCCTGCCGGAGCTTTCACTCCGGGCTCTTCGGCTGTGGGAGCAGAGGCCAAGAGATCGTGTTCACCTGTCACTGCTGCTGTTCAAACGAGAGAGGGCGGGAGAGACCATGGATTCAAACGGATTATTAGGAGATGAAGTGAGGAGTGACAGCAATGTGTGTTTCAGAGTTGCAAAGCTCACTGTGCGCTGAAGATGATCTGCAAGGACTTTCCCTCCCTGCCCTTCGGAACTGGGAGCGGATTCCAAGCGCTCGTGCTCACCTTCCTCTGCTGCTCTTGAAACGAGAGTGGAGACCAGAAACGCTGGATTCAAATGCACTTTTAGGAGCTACAATGAGGAGTGACAACAGTGTGTGTGTCACAGTTGTAAAGCTCAGTGTGTTGAAGAAGCACAAGAGCAGCCTTCAGGCCTGTCTCTTCCACTGCCTTACAGATTGCAGACATTCCTGCTCACTCTGCTGCTCAGCAGAGTGCTGGCAACGGAGTTCTGGGATTGAAATGGTCTTTTAGGAGAAAGAGTGAAGAGTGACAGCAATGTTTGTGTCACAGTTTAAAGCTCACTGTGTGCTAAACATGATCAGGAGGAGCTTTTTTGCAAGGCTCTTCTGCTGTTTTAGCCCAGTCTAAACATTCCTGCTCTACTCTCTCTGTTGCTGCTCAGCAGAGAGTGGGCACAGAGATGTTGGAATCAATTGGTCTTTCAGGCAAGAAAAGGAGGAGTGACAGCAATGTGTGTTTCAGAATTGTAAAGCTCACTGTGCGCTGAAGATGCCCTGCAGGAGTTTCCCTGCTGGCCCTTCGTCTGTGGGATTAGAGTCCAAGCGCTGCTCCTCCCCTGTCACAACTCCTATCGAAACGAGAGAGCGCACCAGTAACTTTGGATTCAAATGCACTTTTAGGAGATAAAGTGAGGAGTGACAGCAATGTTTGTGTCACAGTTTAAAGCTCACTGTGTGCAAAACATGATCAAGCAGGAGATTTTTTGCAAGGCTCTTCTGCTGTTTTAGCCCAGGCTAAACATTCCTGCTCTACTCTCTCTGTTGCTGCTCAGCAGAGAGCGGGCACAGAGAGGGTGGATTCAGCTGGTCTTTCAGGCAGGAAAAGAAGAGACAGCAATGTGTGTTGCAGAGTTGCAAAGCTCACTGTGTGCTGAAGATGATCAGTGGGAACTTTCTGGACTGTCTCTTCTGCTGTTTCAGCAGAGTCCAAACGTAAGTGCTATATTCTGCTACTGCTCACAAAGAGCAAGCACAGGAGATGTATTATTCAATTGGACTTTCAGGTAGGAAAGTGAGAGGTGACAGCAATATGTGTTTCAGAGTTGTGAATCTCAATGTGTGCTGAAGATGCCCAGCAGTAGTTTCCATGCTGGCCCTTCGGCTGTGAAATTAGAATCCAAGCGCTCGTCCTCCCCTGTCACAACTGCTCTCGAAGCGAGAGAGCGCACCAGAAACGTTGGCTTGAAATGCACTTTTAGGAGATAAAGTGAGGAGTGACAGCAATGTTTGTGTCACAGTTTAAAGCTCACTGTGTGCAAAACATGATCAAGCAGGAGATTTTTTTCAAGGCTCTTCTGCTGTTTTAGGCAGGTCTAAAAATTCCTGCTCTACTCTCTCTGTTGCTGCTCAGCAGAGAGCGGGCACAGAGATGGTGGATTCAGCTGGTCTTTCAGGCAAAAAGGGAGGAGTGACAGCAATGTGTGTTGCAGAGTTGCAAAGCTCGCTGTGCGCTGAAGATGATCAGTGGGAACTTTCTGGACTGTCTCTTCTGCTCTTTTAGCATTGGCTAAAGGTTCCTGCTCTACTCTCTCTGCTTCTGCCCAGCAGAGAAAGGGCACAGAGATTTTGGATTCAATTGGACTTTGAGGTAGGAAAGTGCGGAGCGAGAGCAATATATGTGTCACAGTTGCAAAGCTGACTGCGTGCTGAAGATGCCCTGCCGGAGCTTTCACTCCGGGCTCTTCGGCTGTGGGAGCAGAGGCCAAGAGATCGTGTTCACCTGTCACTGCTGCTGTTCAAACGAGAGAGGGCGGGAGAGACCATGGATTCAAACGGATTATTAGGAGATGAAGTGAGGAGTGACAGCAATGTGTGTTTCAGAGTTGCAAAGCTCACTGTGCGCTGAAGATGATCTGCAAGGACTTTCCCTCCCTGCCCTTCGGAACTGGGTGCGGATTCCAAGCGCTCGTGCTCACCTTCCTCTGCTGCTCTTGAAACGAGAGTGGAGACCAGAAACGCTGGATTCAAATGCACTTTTAGGAGCTACAATGAGGAGTGACAACAGTGTGTGTGTCACAGTTGTAAAGCTCAGTGTGTTGAAGAAGCACAAGAGCAGCCTTCAGGCCTGTCTCTTCCACTGCCTTACAGATTGCAGACATTCCTGCTCACTCTGCTGCTCAGCAGAGTGCTGGCAACGGAGTTCTGGGATTGAAATGGTCTTTTAGGAGAAAGAGTGAAGAGTGACAGCAATGTTTGTGTCACAGTTTAAAGCTCACTGTGTGCTAAACATGATCAGGAGGAGCTTTTTTGCAAGGCTCTTCTGCTGTTTTAGCCCAGTCTAAACATTCCTGCTCTACTCTCTCTGTTGCTGCTCAGCAGAGAGTGGGCACAGAGATGTTGGAATCAATTGGTCTTTCAGGCAAGAAAAGGAGGAGTGACAGCAATGTGTGTTTCAGAATTGTAAAGCTCACTGTGCGCTGAAGATGCCCTGCAGGAGTTTCCCTGCTGGCCCTTCGTCTGTGGGATTAGAGTCCAAGCGCTGCTCCTCCCCTGTCACAACTCCTCTCGAAACGAGAGAGCGCACCAGAAACTTTGGATTCAAATGCACTTTTAGGAGATAAAGTGAGGAGTGACAGCAATGTTTGTGTCACAGTTTAAAGCTCACTGTGTGCAAAACATGATCAAGCAGGAGATTTTTTGCAAGGCTCTTCTGCTGTTTTAGCCCAGGCTGAACATTCCTGCTCTACTCTCTCTGTTGCTGCTCAGCAGAGAGCGGGCACAGAGATGGTGGATTCAGCTGGTCTTTCAGGCAGGAAAAGAAGAGACAGCAATGTGTGTTGCAGAGTTGCAAAGCTCACTGTGTGCTGAAGATGATCAGTGGGAACTTTCTGGACTGTCTCTTCTGCTGTTTCAGCAGAGTCCAAACGTAAGTGCTATATTCTGCTACTGCTCACAAAGAGCAAGCACAGGAGATGTATTATTCAATTGGACTTTCAGGTAGGAAAGTGAGAGGTGACAGCAATATGTGTTTCAGAGTTGCGAATCGCAATGTGTGCTGAAGATGCCCAGCAGTAGTTTCCATGCTGGCCCTTCGGCTGTGAAATTAGAATCCAAGCGCTCGTCCTCCCCTGTCACAACTGCTCTCGAAGCGAGAGAGCGCACCAGAAACGTTGGCTTGAAATGCACTTTTAGGAGATAAAGTGAGGAGTGACAGCAATGTGTGTTTCAGAGTTGCAAAGCTCACTGTGCGCTGAAGATGATCTGCAAGGACTTTCCCTCCCTGCCCTTCGGAACTGGGAGCGGATTCCAAGCGCTCGTGCTCACCTGCCTCTGGTGCACTGGAAACGAGAGTGGAGACCAGAAAAGCTGGATTCAAATGCACTTTTAGGAGCTACAATGAGGAGTGACAACAGTGTGTGTGTCACAGTTGTAAAGCTCAGTGTGTTGAAGAAGCACAAGAGCAGCCTTCAGGCCTGTCTCTTCCACTGCCTTACAGATTGCAGACATTCCTGCTCACTCTGCTGATCAGCAGAGTGCTGGCAACGGAGTTCTGGGATTGAAATGGTCTTTTAGGAGAAAGAGTGAAGAGTGACAGCAATGTTTGTGTCACAGTTTAAAGCTCACTGTGTGCTAAACATGATCAGGAGGAGCTTTTTTGCAAGGCTCTTCTGCTGTTTTAGCCCAGTCTAAACATTCCTGCTCTACTCTCTCTGTTGCTGCTCAGCAGAGAGTGGGCACAGTGATGTTGGAATCAATTGGACTTTCAGGCAAGAAAAGGAGGAGTGACAGCAATGTGTGTTGCAGAATTGTAAAGCTCACTGTGTGCTGAAGATGCCCTGCAGGAGTTTCCCTGCTGGCCCTTCGTCTGTGGGATTAGAGTCCAAGCGCTGCTCCTCCCCTGTCACAAGTCCTCTCGAAACGAGAGAGCGCACCAGAAACTTTGGATTCAAATGCACTTTTAGGAGATAAAGTGAGGAGTGACAGCAATGTTTGTGTCACAGTTTAAAGCTCACTGTGTGCAAAACATGATCAAGCAGGAGATTTTTTTCAAGGCTCTTCTGCTGTTTTAGGCAGGTCTAAAAATTCCTGCTCTACTCTCTCTGTTGCTGCTCAGCAGAGAGCGGGCACAGAGATGGTGGATTCAGCTGGTCTTTCAGGCAAAAAGGGAGGAGTGACAGCAATGTGTGTTGCAGAGTTGCAAAGCTCGCTGTGCGCTGAAGATGATCAGTGGGAACTTTCTGGACTGTCTCTTCTGCTCTTTTAGCATTGGCTAAAGGTTCCTGCTCTACTCTCTCTGCTTCTGCCCAGCAGAGAAAGGGCACAGAGATTTTGGATTCAATTGGACTTTGAGGTAGGAAAGTGCGGAGCGAGAGCAATATATGTGTCACAGTTGCAAAGCTGACTGCGTGCTGAAGATGCCCTGCCGGAGCTTTCACTCCGGGCTCTTCGGCTGTGGGAGCAGAGGCCAAGAGATCGTGTTCACCTGTCACTGCTGCTGTTCAAACGAGAGAGGGCGGGAGAGACCATGGATTCAAACGGATTATTAGGAGATGAAGTGAGGAGTGACAGCAATGTGTGTTTCAGAGTTGCAAAGCTCACTGTGCGCTGAAGATGATCTGCAAGGACTTTCCCTCCCTGCCCTTCGGAACTGGGAGCGGATTCCAAGCGCTCGTGCTCACCTTCCTCTGCTGCTCTTGAAACGAGAGTGGAGACCAGAAACGCTGGATTCAAATGCACTTTTAGGAGCTACAATGAGGAGTGACAACAGTGTGTGTGTCACAGTTGTAAAGCTCAGTGTGTTGAAGAAGCACAAGAGCAGCCTTCAGGCCTGTCTCTTCCACTGCCTTACAGATTGCAGACATTCCTGCTCACTCTGCTGCTCAGCAGAGTGCTGGCAACGGAGTTCTTGGATTGAAATGGTCTTTTAGGAGAAAGAGTGAAGAGTGACAGCAATGTTTGTGTCACAGTTTAAAGCTCACTGTGTGCTAAACATGATCAGGAGGAGCTTTTTTGCAAGGCTCTTCTGCTGTTTTAGCCCAGTCTAAACATTCCTTCTCTCTGTTGCTGCTCAGCAGAGAGTGGGCACAGAGATGTTGGAATCAATTGGTCTTCCAGGCACGAAAAGGAGTTACAGCAATGTGTGTTGCAGAATTGCAAAGCTCACTGTGCGCTGAAGATGCCCTGCAGGAGTTTCCCTGCTGGCCCTTCGTCTGTGGGATTAGAGTCCAAGCGCTGCTCCTCCCCTGTCACAACTCCTCTCGAAACGTGAGAGCGCACCAGAAACTTTGGATTCAAATGCACTTTTAGGAGATAAAGTGAGGAGTGACAGCAATGTTTGTGTCACAGTTTAAAGCTCACTGTGTGCAAAACATGATCAAGCAGGAGATTTTTTGCAAGGCTCTTCTGCTGTTTTAGCCCAGGCTAAACATTCCTGCTCTACTCTCTCTGTTGCTGCTCAGCAGAGAGCGGGCACAGAGGTGTTGGAATCAATTGGTCTTTCAGGCAGGAAAAGAAGAGACAGCAATGTGTGTTGCAGAGTTGCAAAGCTCACTGTGTGCTGAAGATGATCAGTGGGAACTTTCTGGACTGTCTCTTCTGCTGTTTCAGCAGAGTCCAAACATAAGTGCTATATTCTGCTACTGCTCACAAAGAGCAAGCACAGGAGATGTAGGATTCAATTGGACTTTCAGGTAGGAAAGTGAGAGGTGACAGCAATATGTGTTTCAGAGTTGTGAATCTCAATGTGTGCTGAAGATGCCCAGCAGTACTTTCCATGCTGGCCCTTCGGCTGTGAAATTAGAATCCAAGCGCTCGTCCTCCCCTGTCACAACTGCTCTCGAAGCGAGAGAGCGCACCAGAAACGTTGGCTTGAAATGCACTTTTAGGAGATAAAGTGAGGAGTGACAGCAATGTGTGTTTCAGAGTTGCAAAGCTCACTGTGCGCTGAAGATGATCTGCAAGGACTTTCCCGCCCTGCCCTTCGGAACTGGGAGCGGATTCCAAGCGCTCGTGCTCACCTGCCTCTGCTGCACTGGAAACGAGAGTGGAGACCAGAAACGCTGGATTCAAATGCACTTTTAGGAGCTACAATGAGGAGTGACAACAGTGTGTGTGTCACAGTTGTAAAGCTCAGTGTGTTGAAGAAGCACAAGAGCAGCCTTCAGGCCTGTCTCTTCCACTGCCTTACAGATTGCAGACATCCCTGCTCACTCTGCTGATCAGCAGAGTGCTGACAACGGAGTTCTTGGATTGAAATGGTCTTTTAGGAGAAAGAGTGAAGAGTGACAGCAATGTTTGTGTCACAGTTTAAAGCTCACTGTGTGCTAAACATGATCAGGAGGAGCTTTTTTGCAAGGCTCTTCTGCTGTTTTAGCCCAGTCTAAACATTCCTGCTCTACTCTCTCTGTTGCTGCTCAGCAGAGAGTGGGCACAGAGATGTTGGAATCAATTGGTCTTTCAGGCAAGAAAAGGAGGAGTGACAGCAATGTGTGTTGCAGAATTGTAAAGCTCACTGTGTGCTGAAGATGCCCTGCAGGAGTTTCCCTGCTGGCCCTTCGTCTGTGGGATTAGAGTCCAAGCGCTGCTCCTCCCCTGTCACAACTCCTCTCGAAACGAGAGAGCGTACCAGAAACTTTGGATTCAAATGCACTTTTAGGAGATAAAGTGAGGAGTGACAGCAATGTTTGTGTCACAGTTTAAAGCTCACTGTGTGCAAAACATGATCAAGCAGGAGATTTTTTGCAAGGCTCTTCTGCTGTTTTAGGCAGGTCTAAAAATTCCTGCTCTACTCTCTCTGTTGCTGCTCAGCAGAGAGCGGGCACAGAGATGGTGGATTCAGCTGGTCTTTCAGGCAAAAAGGGAGGAGTGACAGCAATGTGTGTTGCAGAGTTGCAAAGCTCGCTGTGCGCTGAAGATGATCAGTGGGAACTTTCTGGACTGTCTCTTCTGCTCTTTTAGCATTGGCTAAAGGTTCCTGCTCTACTCTCTCTGCTTCTGCCCAGCAGAGAAAGGGCACAGAGATTTTGGATTCAATTGGACTTTGAGGTAGGAAAGTGCGGAGCGAGAGCAATATATGTGTCACAGTTGCAAAGCTGACTGCGTGCTGAAGATGCCCTGCCGGAGCTTTCACTCCGGGCTCTTCGGCTGTGGGAGCAGAGGCCAAGAGATCGTGTTCACCTGTCACTGCTGCTGTTCAAACGAGAGAGGGCGGGAGAGACCATGGATTCAAACGGATTATTAGGAGATGAAGTGAGGAGTGACAGCAATGTGTGTTTCAGAGTTGCAAAGCTCACTGTGCGCTGAAGATGATCTGCAAGGACTTTCCCTCCCTGCCCTTCGGAACTGGGAGCGGATTCCAAGCGCTCGTGCTCACCTTCCTCTGCTGCTCTTGAAACGAGAGTGGAGACCAGAAACGCTGGATTCAAATGCACTTTTAGGAGCTACAATGAGGAGTGACAACAGTGTGTGTGTCACAGTTGTAAAGCTCAGTGTGTTGAAGAAGCACAAGAGCAGCCTTCAGGCCTGTCTCTTCCACTGCCTTACAGATTGCAGACATTCCTGCTCACTCTGCTGCTCAGCAGAGTGCTGGCAACGGAGTTCTGGGATTGAAATGGTCTTTTAGGAGAAAGAGTGAAGAGTGACAGCAATGTTTGTGTCACAGTTTAAAGCTCACTGTGTGCTAAACATGATCAGGAGGAGCTTTTTTGCAAGGCTCTTCTGCTGTTTTAGCCCAGTCTAAACATTCCTGCTCTACTCTCTCTGTTGCTGCTCAGCAGAGAGTGGGCACAGAGATGTTGGAATCAATTGGTCTTTCAGGCAAGAAAAGGAGGAGTGACAGCAATGTGTGTTTCAGAATTGTAAAGCTCACTGTGCGCTGAAGATGCCCTGCAGGAGTTTCCCTGCTGGCCCTTCGTCTGTGGGATTAGAGTCCAAGCGCTGCTCCTCCCCTGTCACAACTCCTCTCGAAACGAGAGAGCGCACCAGAAACTTTGGATTCAAATGCACTTTTAGGAGATAAAGTGAGGAGTGACAGCAATGTTTGTGTCACAGTTTAAAGCTCACTGTGTGCAAAACATGATCAAGCAGGAGATTTTTTGCAAGGCTCTTCTGCTGTTTTAGCCCAGGCTGAACATTCCTGCTCTACTCTCTCTGTTGCTGCTCAGCAGAGAGCGGGCACAGAGATGGTGGATTCAGCTGGTCTTTCAGGCAGGAAAAGAAGAGACAGCAATGTGTGTTGCAGAGTTGCAAAGCTCACTGTGTGCTGAAGATGATCAGTGGGAACTTTCTGGACTGTCTCTTCTGCTGTTTCAGCAGAGTCCAAACGTAAGTGCTATATTCTGCTACTGCTCACAAAGAGCAAGCACAGGAGATGTAGGATTCAATTGGACTTTCAGGTAGGAAAGTGAGAGGTGACAGCAATATGTGTTTCAGAGTTGTGAATCTCAATGTGTGCTGAAGATGCCCAGCAGTACTTTCCATGCTGGCCCTTCGGCTGTGAAATTAGAATCCAAGCGCTCGTCCTCCCCTGTCACAACTGCTCTCGAAGCGAGAGAGCGCACCAGAAACGTTGGCTTGAAATGCACTTTTAGGAGATAAAGTGAGGAGTGACAGCAATGTGTGTTTCAGAGTTGCAAAGCTCACTGTGCGCTGAAGATGATCTGCAAGGACTTTCCCGCCCTGCCCTTCGGAACTGGGAGCGGATTCCAAGCGCTCGTGCTCACCTGCCTCTGCTGCACTGGAAACGAGAGTGGAGACCAGAAACGCTGGATTCAAATGCACTTTTAGGAGCTACAATGAGGAGTGACAACAGTGTGTGTGTCACAGTTGTAAAGCTCAGTGTGTTGAAGAAGCACAAGAGCAGCCTTCAGGCCTGTCTCTTCCACTGCCTTACAGATTGCAGACATCCCTGCTCACTCTGCTGATCAGCAGAGTGCTGACAACGGAGTTCTTGGATTGAAATGGTCTTTTAGGAGAAAGAGTGAAGAGTGACAGCAATGTTTGTGTCACAGTTTAAAGCTCACTGTGTGCTAAACATGATCAGGAGGAGCTTTTTTGCAAGGCTCTTCTGCTGTTTTAGCCCAGTCTAAACATTCCTGCTCTACTCTCTCTGTTGCTGCTCAGCAGAGAGTGGGCACAGAGATGTTGGAATCAATTGGTCTTTCAGGCAAGAAAAGGAGGAGTGACAGCAATGTGTGTTGCAGAATTGTAAAGCTCACTGTGTGCTGAAGATGCCCTGCAGGAGTTTCCCTGCTGGCCCTTCGTCTGTGGGATTAGAGTCCAAGCGCTGCTCCTCCCCTGTCACAACTCCTCTCGAAACGAGAGAGCGTACCAGAAACTTTGGATTCAAATGCACTTTTAGGAGATAAAGTGAGGAGTGACAGCAATGTTTGTGTCACAGTTTAAAGCTCACTGTGTGCAAAACATGATCAAGCAGGAGATTTTTTGCAAGGCTCTTCTGCTGTTTTAGGCAGGTCTAAAAATTCCTGCTCTACTCTCTCTGTTGCTGCTCAGCAGAGAGCGGGCACAGAGATGGTGGATTCAGCTGGTCTTTCAGGCAAAAAGGGAGGAGTGACAGCAATGTGTGTTGCAGAGTTGCAAAGCTCGCTGTGCGCTGAAGATGATCAGTGGGAACTTTCTGGACTGTCTCTTCTGCTCTTTTAGCATTGGCTAAAGGTTCCTGCTCTACTCTCTCTGCTTCTGCCCAGCAGAGAAAGGGCACAGAGATTTTGGATTCAATTGGACTTTGAGGTAGGAAAGTGCGGAGCGAGAGCAATATATGTGTCACAGTTGCAAAGCTGACTGCGTGCTGAAGATGCCCTGCCGGAGCTTTCACTCCGGGCTCTTCGGCTGTGGGAGCAGAGGCCAAGAGATCGTGTTCACCTGTCACTGCTGCTGTTCAAACGAGAGAGGGCGGGAGAGACCATGGATTCAAACGGATTATTAGGAGATGAAGTGAGGAGTGACAGCAATGTGTGTTTCAGAGTTGCAAAGCTCACTGTGCGCTGAAGATGATCTGCAAGGACTTTCCCTCCCTGCCCTTCGGAACTGGGAGCGGATTCCAAGCGCTCGTGCTCACCTTCCTCTGCTGCTCTTGAAACGAGAGTGGAGACCAGAAACGCTGGATTCAAATGCACTTTTAGGAGCTACAATGAGGAGTGACAACAGTGTGTGTGTCACAGTTGTAAAGCTCAGTGTGTTGAAGAAGCACAAGAGCAGCCTTCAGGCCTGTCTCTTCCACTGCCTTACAGATTGCAGACATTCCTGCTCACTCTGCTGCTCAGCAGAGTGCTGGCAACGGAGTTCTCGGATTGAAATGGTCTTTTAGGAGAAAGAGTGAAGAGTGACAGCAATGTTTGTGTCACAGTTTAAAGCTCACTGTGTGCTAAACATGATCAGGAGGAGCTTTTTTGCAAGGCTCTTCTGCTGTTTTAGCCCAGTCTAAACATTCCTGCTCTACTCTCTCTGTTGCTGCTCAGCAGAGAGTGGGCACAGAGATGTTGGAATCAATTGGTCTTTCAGGCAAGAAAAGGAGGAGTGACAGCAATGTGTGTTTCAGAATTGTAAAGCTCACTGTGCGCTGAAGATGCCCTGCAGGAGTTTCCCTGCTGGCCCTTCGTCTGTGGGATTAGAGTCCAAGCGCTGCTCCTCCCCTGTCACAACTCCTCTCGAAACGAGAGAGCGCACCAGAAACTTTGGATTCAAATGCACTTTTAGGAGATAAAGTGAGGAGTGACAGCAATGTTTGTGTCACAGTTTAAAGCTCACTGTGTGCAAAACATGATCAAGCAGGAGATTTTTTGCAAGGCTCTTCTGCTGTTTTAGCCCAGGCTGAACATTCCTGCTCTACTCTCTCTGTTGCTGCTCAGCAGAGAGCGGGCACAGAGATGGTGGATTCAGCTGGTCTTTCAGGCAGGAAAAGAAGAGACAGCAATGTGTGTTGCAGAGTTGCAAAGCTCACTGTGTGCTGAAGATGATCAGTGGGAACTTTCTGGACTGTCTCTTCTGCTGTTTCAGCAGAGTCCAAACGTAAGTGCTATATTCTGCTACTGCTCACAAAGAGCAAGCACAGGAGATGTATTATTCAATTGGACTTTCAGGTAGGAAAGTGAGAGGTGACAGCAATATGTGTTTCAGAGTTGCGAATCGCAATGTGTGCTGAAGATGCCCAGCAGTAGTTTCCATGCTGGCCCTTCGGCTGTGAAATTAGAATCCAAGCGCTCGTCCTCCCCTGTCACAACTGCTCTCGAAGCGAGAGAGCGCACCAGAAACGTTGGCTTGAAATGCACTTTTAGGAGATAAAGTGAGGAGTGACAGCAATGTGTGTTTCAGAGTTGCAAAGCTCACTGTGCGCTGAAGATGATCTGCAAGGACTTTCCCTCCCTGCCCTTCGGAACTGGGAGCGGATTCCAAGCGCTCGTGCTCACCTGCCTCTGGTGCACTGGAAACGAGAGTGGAGACCAGAAAAGCTGGATTCAAATGCACTTTTAGGAGCTACAATGAGGAGTGACAACAGTGTGTGTGTCACAGTTGTAAAGCTCAGTGTGTTGAAGAAGCACAAGAGCAGCCTTCAGGCCTGTCTCTTCCACTGCCTTACAGATTGCAGACATTCCTGCTCACTCTGCTGATCAGCAGAGTGCTGGCAACGGAGTTCTGGGATTGAAATGGTCTTTTAGGAGAAAGAGTGAAGAGTGACAGCAATGTTTGTGTCACAGTTTAAAGCTCACTGTGTGCTAAACATGATCAGGAGGAGCTTTTTTGCAAGGCTCTTCTGCTGTTTTAGCCCAGTCTAAACATTCCTGCTCTACTCTCTCTGTTGCTGCTCAGCAGAGAGTGGGCACAGTGATGTTGGAATCAATTGGACTTTCAGGCAAGAAAAGGAGGAGTGACAGCAATGTGTGTTGCAGAATTGTAAAGCTCACTGTGTGCTGAAGATGCCCTGCAGGAGTTTCCCTGCTGGCCCTTCGTCTGTGGGATTAGAGTCCAAGCGCTGCTCCTCCCCTGTCACAAGTCCTCTCGAAACGAGAGAGCGCACCAGAAACTTTGGATTCAAATGCACTTTTAGGAGATAAAGTGAGGAGTGACAGCAATGTTTGTGTCACAGTTTAAAGCTCACTGTGTGCAAAACATGATCAAGCAGGAGATTTTTTTCAAGGCTCTTCTGCTGTTTTAGGCAGGTCTAAAAATTCCTGCTCTACTCTCTCTGTTGCTGCTCAGCAGAGAGCGGGCACAGAGATGGTGGATTCAGCTGGTCTTTCAGGCAAAAAGGGAGGAGTGACAGCAATGTGTGTTGCAGAGTTGCAAAGCTCGCTGTGCGCTGAAGATGATCAGTGGGAACTTTCTGGACTGTCTCTTCTGCTCTTTTAGCATTGGCTAAAGGTTCCTGCTCTACTCTCTCTGCTTCTGCCCAGCAGAGAAAGGGCACAGAGATTTTGGATTCAATTGGACTTTGAGGTAGGAAAGTGCGGAGCGAGAGCAATATATGTGTCACAGTTGCAAAGCTGACTGCGTGCTGAAGATGCCCTGCCGGAGCTTTCACTCCGGGCTCTTCGGCTGTGGGAGCAGAGGCCAAGAGATCGTGTTCACCTGTCACTGCTGCTGTTCAAACGAGAGAGGGCGGGAGAGACCATGGATTCAAACGGATTATTAGGAGATGAAGTGAGGAGTGACAGCAATGTGTGTTTCAGAGTTGCAAAGCTCACTGTGCGCTGAAGATGATCTGCAAGGACTTTCCCTCCCTGCCCTTCGGAACTGGGAGCGGATTCCAAGCGCTCGTGCTCACCTTCCTCTGCTGCTCCTGAAACGAGAGTGGAGACCAGAAACGCTGGATTCAAATGCACTTTTAGGAGCTACAATGAGGAGTGACAACAGTGTGTGTGTCACAGTTGTAAAGCTCAGTGTGTTGAAGAAGCACAAGAGCAGCCTTCAGGCCTGTCTCTTCCACTGCCTTACAGATTGCAGACATTCCTGCTCACTCTGCTGCTCAGCAGAGTGCTGGCAACGGAGTTCTGGGATTGAAATGGTCTTTTAGGAGAAAGAGTGAAGAGTGACAGCAATGTTTGTGTCACAGTTTAAAGCTCACTGTGTGCTAAACATGATCAGGAGGAGCTTTTTTGCAAGGCTCTTCTGCTGTTTTAGCCCAGTCTAAACATTCCTGCTCTACTCTCTCTGTTGCTGCTCAGCAGAGAGTGGGCACAGAGATGTTGGAATCAATTGGTCTTTCAGGCAAGAAAAGGAGGAGTGACAGCAATGTGTGTTTCAGAATTGTAAAGCTCACTGTGCGCTGAAGATGCCCTGCAGGAGTTTCCCTGCTGGCCCTTCGTCTGTGGGATTAGAGTCCAAGCGCTGCTCCTCCCCTGTCACAACTCCTCTCGAAACGTGAGAGCGCACCAGAAACTTTGGATTCAAATGCACTTTTAGGAGATAAAGTGAGGAGTGACAGCAATGTTTGTGTCACAGTTTAAAGCTCACTGTGTGCAAAACATGATCAAGCAGGAGATTTTTTGCAAGGCTCTTCTGCTGTTTTAGCCCAGGCTAAACATTCCTGCTCTACTCTCTCTGTTGCTGCTCAGCAGAGAGCGGGCACAGAGAGGGTGGATTCAGCTGGTCTTTCAGGCAGGAAAAGAAGAGACAGCAATGTGTGTTTCAGAGTTGCAAAGCTCACTGTGCGCTGAAGATGATCTGCAAGGACTTTCCCTCCCTGCCCTTCGGAACTGGGAGCGGATTCCAAGCGCTCGTGCTCACCTTCCTCTGCTGCTCTTGAAACGAGAGTGGAGACCAGAAACGCTGGATTCAAATGCACTTTTAGGAGCTACAATGAGGAGTGACAACAGTGTGTGTGTCACAGTTGTAAAGCTCAGTGTGTTGAAGAAGCACAAGAGCAGCCTTCAGGCCTGTCTCTTCCACTGCCTTACTGATTGCAGACATTCCTGCTCACTCTGCTGCTCAGCAGAGTGCTGGCAACGGAGTTCTTGGATTGAAATGGTCTTTTAGGAGAGAGTGAAGAGTGACAGCAATGTTTGTGTCACAGTTTAAAGCTCACTGTGTGCTAAACATGATCAGGAGGAGCTTTTTTGCAAGGCTCTTCTGCTGTTTTAGCCCAGTCTAAACATTCCTTCTCTCTGTTGCTGCTCAGCAGAGAGTGGGCACAGAGATGTTGGAATCAATTGGTCTTCCAGGCAGGAAAAGGAGTTACAGCAATGTGTGTTGCAGAATTGCAAAGCTCACTGTGTGCTGAAGATGCCCTGCAGGAATTTCCCTGCTGGCCCTTCGTCTGTGGGATTAGAGTCCAAGCGCTGCTCCTCCCCTGTCACAACTCCTCTCGAAACGAGAGAGCGCACCAGAAACTTTGGATTCAAATGCACTTTTAGGAGATAAAGTGAGGAGTGACAGCAATGTTTGTGTCACAGTTTAAAGCTCACTGTGTGCAAAACATGATCAAGCAGGAGATTTTTTGCAAGGCTCTTCTGCTGTTTTAGCCCAGGCTGAACATTCCTGCTCTACTCTCTCTGTTGCTGCTCAGCAGAGAGCGGGCACAGAGATGGTGGATTCAGCTGGTCTTTCAGGCAGGAAAAGAAGAGACAGCAATGTGTGTTGCAGAGTTGCAAAGCTCACTGTGTGCTGAAGATGATCAGTGGGAACTTTCTGGACTGTCTCTTCTGCTGTTTCAGCAGAGTCCAAACGTAAGTGCTATATTCTGCTACTGCTCACAAAGAGCAAGCACAGGAGATGTATTATTCAATTGGACTTTCAGGTAGGAAAGTGAGAGGTGACAGCAATATGTGTTTCAGAGTTGCGAATCGCAATGTGTGCTGAAGATGCCCAGCAGTAGTTTCCATGCTGGCCCTTCGGCTGTGAAATTAGAATCCAAGCGCTCGTCCTCCCCTGTCACAACTGCTCTCGAAGCGAGAGAGCGCACCAGAAACGTTGGCTTGAAATGCACTTTTAGGAGATAAAGTGAGGAGTGACAGCAATGTGTGTTTCAGAGTTGCAAAGCTCACTGTGCGCTGAAGATGATCTGCAAGGACTTTCCCTCCCTGCCCTTCGGAACTGGGAGTGGATTCCAAGCGCTCGTGCTCACCTGCCTCTGGTGCACTGGAAACGAGAGTGGAGACCAGAAAAGCTGGATTCAAATGCACTTTTAGGAGCTACAATGAGGAGTGACAACAGTGTGTGTGTCACAGTTGTAAAGCTCAGTGTGTTGAAGAAGCACAAGAGCAGCCTTCAGGCCTGTCTCTTCCACTGCCTTACAGATTGCAGACATTCCTGCTCACTCTGCTGCTCAGCAGAGTGCTGGCAACGGAGTTCTGGGATTGAAATGGTCTTTTAGGAGAAAGAGTGAAGAGTGACAGCAATGTTTGTGTCACAGTTTAAAGCTCACTGTGTGCTAAACATGATCAGGAGGAGCTTTTTTGCAAGGCTCTTCTGCTGTTTTAGCCCAGTCTAAACATTCCTGCTCTACTCTCTCTGTTGCTGCTCAGCAGAGAGTGGGCACAGTGATGTTGGAATCAATTGGACTTTCAGGCAAGAAAAGGAGGAGTGACAGCAATGTGTGTTGCAGAATTGTAAAGCTCACTGTGTGCTGAAGATGCCCTGCAGGAGTTTCCCTGCTGGCCCTTCGTCTGTGGGATTAGAGTCCAAGCGCTGCTCCTCCCCTGTCACAAGTCCTCTCGAAACGAGAGAGCGCACCAGAAACTTTGGATTCAAATGCACTTTTAGGAGATAAAGTGAGGAGTGACAGCAATGTCTGTGTCACAGTTTAAAGCTCACTGTGTGCAAAACATGATCAAGCAGGAGATTTTTTTCAAGGCTCTTCTGCTGTTTTAGGCAGGTCTAAAAATTCCTGCTCTACTCTCTCTGTTGCTGCTCAGCAGAGAGCGGGCACAGAGATGGTGGATTCAGCTGGTCTTTCAGGCAAAAAGGGAGGAGTGACAGCAATGTGTGTTGCAGAGTTGCAAAGCTCGCTGTGCGCTGAAGATGATCAGTGGGAACTTTCTGGACTGTCTCTTCTGCTCTTTTAGCATTGGCTAAAGGTTCCTGCTCTACTCTCTCTGCTTCTGCCCAGCAGAGAAAGGGCACAGAGATTTTGGATTCAATTGGACTTTGAGGTAGGAAAGTGCGGAGCGAGAGCAATATATGTGTCACAGTTGCAAAGCTGACTGCGTGCTGAAGATGCCCTGCCGGAGCTTTCACTCCGGGCTCTTCGGCTGTGGGAGCAGAGGCCAAGAGATCGTGTTCACCTGTCACTGCTGCTGTTCAAACGAGAGAGGGCGGGAGAGACCATGGATTCAAACGGATTATTAGGAGATGAAGTGAGGAGTGACAGCAATGTGTGTTTCAGAGTTGCAAAGCTCACTGTGCGCTGAAGATGATCTGCAAGGACTTTCCCTCCCTGCCCTTCGGAACTGGGAGCGGATTCCAAGCGCTCGTGCTCACCTTCCTCTGCTGCTCCTGAAACGAGAGTGGAGACCAGAAACGCTGGATTCAAATGCACTTTTAGGAGCTACAATGAGGAGTGACAACAGTGTGTGTGTCACAGTTGTAAAGCTCAGTGTGTTGAAGAAGCACAAGAGCAGCCTTCAGGCCTGTCTCTTCCACTGCCTTACAGATTGCAGACATTCCTGCTCACTCTGCTGCTCAGCAGAGTGCTGGCAACGGAGTTCTGGGATTGAAATGGTCTTTTAGGAGAAAGAGTGAAGAGTGACAGCAATGTTTGTGTCACAGTTTAAAGCTCACTGTGTGCTAAACATGATCAGGAGGAGCTTTTTTGCAAGGCTCTTCTGTTTTAGCCCAGTCTAAACATTCCTGCTCTACTCTCTCTGTTGCTGCTCAGCAGAGAGTGGGCACAGAGATGTTGGAATCAATTGGTCTTTCAGGCAAGAAAAGGAGGAGTGACAGCAATGTGTGTTTCAGAATTGTAAAGCTCACTGTGCGCTGAAGATGCCCTGCAGGAGTTTCCCTGCTGGCCCTTCGTCTGTGGGATTAGAGTCCAAGCGCTGCTCCTCCCCTGTCACAACTCCTCTCGAAACGTGAGAGCGCACCAGAAACTTTGGATTCAAATGCACTTTTAGGAGATAAAGTGAGGAGTGACAGCAATGTTTGTGTCACAGTTTAAAGCTCACTGTGTGCAAAACATGATCAAGCAGGAGATTTTTTGCAAGGCTCTTCTGCTGTTTTAGCCCAGGCTAAACATTCCTGCTCTACTCTCTCTGTTGCTGCTCAGCAGAGAGCGGGCACAGAGAGGGTGGATTCAGCTGGTCTTTCAGGCAGGAAAAGAAGAGACAGCAATGTGTGTTTCAGAGTTGCAAAGCTCACTGTGCGCTGAAGATGATCTGCAAGGACTTTCCCTCCCTGCCCTTCGGAACTGGGAGCGGATTCCAAGCGCTCGTGCTCACCTTCCTCTGCTGCTCTTGAAACGAGAGTGGAGACCAGAAACGCTGGATTCAAATGCACTTTTAGGAGCTACAATGAGGAGTGACAACAGTGTGTGTGTCACAGTTGTAAAGCTCAGTGTGTTGAAGAAGCACAAGAGCAGCCTTCAGGCCTGTCTCTTCCACTGCCTTACTGATTGCAGACATTCCTGCTCACTCTGCTGCTCAGCAGAGTGCTGGCAACGGAGTTCTTGGATTGAAATGGTCTTTTAGGAGAGAGTGAAGAGTGACAGCAATGTTTGTGTCACAGTTTAAAGCTCACTGTGTGCTAAACATGATCAGGAGGAGCTTTTTTGCAAGGCTCTTCTGCTGTTTTAGCCCAGTCTAAACATTCCTTCTCTCTGTTGCTGCTCAGCAGAGAGTGGGCACAGAGATGTTGGAATCAATTGGTCTTCCAGGCAGGAAAAGGAGTTACAGCAATGTGTGTTGCAGAATTGCAAAGCTCACTGTGTGCTGAAGATGCCCTGCAGGAATTTCCCTGCTGGCCCTTCGTCTGTGGGATTAGAGTCCAAGCGCTGCTCCTCCCCTGTCACAACTCCTCTCGAAACGTGACAGCGCACCAGAAACTTTGGATTCAAATGCACTTTTAGGAGATAAAGTGAGGAGTGACATCAATGTTTGTGTCACAGTTTAAAGCTCACTGTGTGCAAAACATGATCAAGCAGGAGATTTTTTGCAAGGCTCTTCTGCTGTTTTAGCCCATGCTGCACATTCCTGCTCTACTCTCTCTGTTGCTGCTCAGCAGAGAGTGGGCACAGAGATGTTGGAATCAATTGGTCTTCCAGGCAGGAAAAGGAGGAGTGACAGCAATGTGTGTTGCAGAGTTGCAAAGCTCACTGTGTGCTGAAGATGCCCTGCAGGAGTTTCCCTGCTGGCCCTTCATCTGTGGGATTAGAGTCCAAGCGCTGCTCCTCCCCTGTCACAACTCCTCTCCAAACGAGAGTGCGTACCAGAAATTTGGATTCAAATGCACTTTTAGGAGATAAAGTGAGGAGTGACAGCAATGTTTGTGTCACAGTTTAAAGCTCACTGTGTGCAAAACATGATCAAGCAGGAGATTTTTTGCAAGGCTCTTCTGCTGTTTTAGCCAGGCTAAACATTCCTGCTCAACACTCTGTTGCTGCTCAGCAGAGAGTGGGCACAGAGATGTTGGAATCAATTGGTCTTTCAGGCAGGAAAAGAAGTGACAGCAATGTGTGTTGCAGAGTTGCAAAGCTCGCTGTTCGCTGAAGATGATCAGTGGGAACTTTCTGGACTGTCTCTTCTGCTGTTTCTTCAGAGTCCAAACGTAAGTGCTATATTCTGCTACTGCTCACAAAGAGCAAGCACAGGAGATGTAGGATTCAATTGGACTTTCAGGTAGGAAAGGGAGAGGTGACAGCTATTTGTGTTTCAGAGTTGCGAAGCTCACTGGGTGCTGAAGATGCCCTGCAGGAGTTTCCATGCTGGCAATTCGTCTGTGAAATTAGAGTCCAAAAGCTCATCCTCCCCTGCGACATCTGCTCTCGAAACGAGAGAGCGCACCATAAACTTTGCATTCAAATTCACTTTTAGGAGATAAAGTGAGGAGTGACAGCAATGTTTGTGTCACAGTTTGAAGCTCACTGAGTGCAAAACATGATCAAGCAGGAGATTTTTTGCAAGGCTCTTCTGCTGTTTTAGCACAGACTAAACATTCCTGCTCTGCTCTCTCTGTTGTTGCTCAGCAGAGAGCGGGCACAGAGATGGTGGATTCAGTTGGTCTTTCAGGCAGGAAAGGGAGGAGTGACAGCAATGTGTGTTGCAGAGTTGCAAAGCTCACTGTGTGCTGAAGATGATCAGTGGGAACTTTCTGGACTGTCTCTTCTGCTGTTTCAGCAGAGTCCAAACGTAAGTGCTATATTCTGCTACTGCTCACAAAGAGCAAGCACAGGAGATGTATTATTCAATTGGACTTTCAGGTAGGAAAGTGAGAGGTGACAGCAATATGTGTTTCAGAGTTGTGAATCTCAATGTGTGCTGAAGATGCCCAGCAGTAGTTTCCATGCTGGCCCTTCGGCTGTGAAATTAGAATCCAAGCGCTCGTCCTCCCCTGTCACAACTGCTCTCGAAGCGAGAGAGCGCACCAGAAACGTTGGATTCAAATGCACTTTTAGGAGATAAAGTGAGGAGTGACAGCAATGTTTGTGTCACAGTTTAAAGCTCACTGTGTGCAAAACATGATCAAGCAGGAGATTTTTTTCAAGGCTCTTCTGCTGTTTTAGGCAGGTCTAAAAATTCCTGCTCTACTCTCTCTGTTGCTGCTCAGCAGAGAGCGGGCACAGAGATGGTGGATTCAGCTGGTCTTTCAGGCAAAAAGGGAGGAGTGACAGCAATGTGTGTTGCAGAGTTGCAAAGCTCGCTGTGCGCTGAAGATGATTAGTGGGAACTTTCTGGACTGTCTCTTCTGCTCTTTTAGCATTGGCTAAAAGTTCCTGCTCTACTACTAGCTCCTAAGAAGGAGAAAAATGACTGCTGCTGCTCAACCCAGGACATTATCCACCCCTTATTCCATACCATTCACGTCATGCTCAGATCCCACATCTTCAATATGCCATCACGCTTACATATATATATACATCTACATATACACAGAGAAAAAGATCATTTCTTAGTGCATGGACCTATAAAGCTGCTGAGTCCATCTGGTCCATGATGTCAGGTTTCATCTCTTGTTACAGTCTCTCAGAGCAGGAGAGGCTGTGTGCAGTGTTCACACTCATGAATAACCTGGGCAATAGTGTCCATTGCTAAGTCCACCCCTCGATCATGAGTCCATCTCTATGTTGCATCTCTGCCCTGATGGCCTGAAGTGTCATGGCCCACCAGGCTCGAAATAATTCACTGTCCCCTTCAGCAGTTTCTGCAGCTTGTTGCTGGGGACTCCATAGAGCTGCCTTCCATCTCCAATGCTTCCAAAGCACTGGAGGGGCCCAGTGGACCAGGTACTCGCTCATACTGTCCCACACACTCTGCCACTCATGGCTGTCCAGCCTTGGGGAATATCTCTTGTTCCTCCCATATTGTTGTCTAACCCCAGACAAGAAGCAAACCTGACTCTGCTTAACTTCTGAGATCAGACAAAATGGCCGTGGGTTGAACACGCTCTGTGTATGTGCCAACATGCTGATCCCCATCACAATCAGCAGGCAGGTCCCAAGGGTACCCACAGGCCATTCAAACCCTTCAGAACTCTCCAATGCTGCTGCTGTGCTTGTCCCTGGGGCTGGTGCAGCTGCTGTGCTTGCCGGCTCTCCCACCACCAGCTCCTCTTTTCCTGGGTGCAGCTCTTCCTCCTCTGCTTTGCTGGGAAATGCTGCCTGGGCCCCTGCATCCTCCTGGGGCTCGGCGGGCGGCTGCCGGGGGACGCTCTCGGCCGCCGCGGGACTGGGCTCGGCCGCGGGGCTCGGCTCCTCCGCGGGGCTCGGCTCCTCGGCCGCCCCCTCCCGCTGCTCAGCAGCCGCCTCCTTCCCGGCCTCCGGCCCCGCTCCCGCCGCCGCCTGGTCCCCGGGGCCGCTCTCCCGGGCCGCTTCGGCCGCCGCCGGCTCCCGGGGCCGCTCCCCCTCGGCTCCCCGCAGCTTCACAAAGACAGAGGCGAGGACAAGGGCCAGGGCGGTGAAGAGCAGCGGGACGGCCCGGTACAAGTCCACGGCCACGTCCATCTCTCCCTGCTGCTGGAGCCCAACCGTATTACAAGCCATTGCCATAAAGTACAGTGAAACAAGAACCTTAGCCCAAGCCCCACACTTGATAAACACTAACACAGGGAATACCGGCTCTATGTAATGTACTACATTCTGAAGCGCTGAGAGCAAGAGAAACACCTTTGAGAGCCAATAAATCAGCACTGTGACGACTATTAATCTGATCATCTCCGTCGTTATCTCAACCCTTCGTGCACCACGTTGGGCGCCAAAAAGAACTGTCGTGGTTTGAACCCAACCACAAACCTCGTTCACTCACTCCCCCCCCCTTCTTGCCCTCCCCCTGCTCCTGGAGGGACGGAGAGGAGAATCGAAAAGAATGCAACTCCCACGGGTTGAGATAAGAACAGTTTAGTAACTAAGGTATAACACAAATCACTACTGCTACCACCAATGATAATAATGCTAAAGGAAATAACAAGAGGAAAGAATACAACACCTTAACACCAGCCGACCAATAACTCGCCCCACTCCCCCCAGCCGAGCACCGACCGATACCTTCTCCAACCCTGCAGTCCCTCCAGTCCCAACCCTTCCGGGCCACTCTAAGTTACATCCTGGGCATGACGTGCTGTGGTATGGAATACCTCTTTGGCTAGTTTGGGTCAGGTGTCCTGTCTCTACTTCCTCCCGGCCTCCCCTCCTCCCTGGCAGAGCATGAGGCTCAGAAAGTCCTTGGCCAGACCAAACATTCGAGCAGCAACTGAAAACATCGGCATTATCACCACTGTTCCAAGGCCAAAAGATCAAAACACAGCACTGTACTAGCTCCTAAGAAGGAGAAAAATGACTGCTGCTGCTCAACCCAGGACACAGTTGTAAAGCTCAGTGTGTTGAAGAAGCACAAGAGCAGCCTTCAGGCCTGTCTCTTCCACTGCCTTACAGATTGCAGACATTCCTGCTCACTCTGCTGCTCAGCAGAGTGCTGGCAACGGAGTTCTTGGATTGAAATGGTCTTTTAGGAGAAAGAGTGAAGAGTCTTCCAGGCAGGAAAAGGAGTTACAGCAATGTGTGTTGCAGAATTGCAAAGCTCACTGTGTGCTGAAGATGCCCTGCAGGAGTTTCCCTGCTGGCCCTTCGTCTGTGGGATTAGAGTCCAAGCGCTGCTCCTCCCCTGTCACAACTCCTCTCGAAACGTGAGAGCGCACCAGAAACTTTGGATTCAAATGCACTTTTAGGAGATAAAGTGAGGAGTGACAGCAATGTTTGTGTCACAGTTTAAAGCTCACTGTGTGCAAAACATGATCAAGCAGGAGATTTTTTGCAAGGCTCTTCTGCTGTTTTAGCCCAGGCTAAACATTCCTGCTCTACTCTCTCTGTTGCTGCTCAGCAGAGAGCGGGCACAGAGGTGTTGGAATCAATTGGTCTTTCAGGCAGGAAAAGAAGAGACAGCAATGTGTGTTGCAGAGTTGCAAAGCTCACTGTGTGCTGAAGATGATCAGTGGGAACTTTCTGGACTGTCTCTTCTGCTGTTTCAGCAGAGTCCAAACGTAAGTGCTATATTCTGCTACTGCTCACAAAGAGCAAGCACAGGAGATGTATTATTCAATTGGACTTTCAGGTAGGAAAGTGAGAGGTGACAGCAATATGTGTTTCAGAGTTGTGAATCTCAATGTGTGCTGAAGATGCCCAGCAGTAGTTTCCATGCTGGCCCTTCGGCTGTGAAATTAGAATCCAAGCGCTCGTCCTCCCCTGTCACAACTGCTCTCGAAGCGAGAGAGCGCACCAGAAACGTTGGCTTGAAATGCACTTTTAGGAGATAAAGTGAGGAGTGACAGCAATGTGTGTTTCAGAGTTGCAAAGCTCACTGTGCGCTGAAGATGATCTGCAAGGACTTTCCCTCCCTGCCCTTCGGAACTGGGAGCGGATTCCAAGCGCTCGTGCTCACCTGCCTCTGCTGCACTGGAAACGAGAGTGGAGACCAGAAACGCTGGATTCAAATGCACTTTTAGGAGCTACAATGAGGAGTGACAACAGTGTGTGTGTCACAGTTGTAAAGCTCAGTGTGTTGAAGAAGCACAAGAGCAGCCTTCAGGCCTGTCTCTTCCACAGCCTTACAGATTGCAGACATCCCTGCTCACTCTGCTGCTCAGCAGAGTGCTGGCAACGGAGTTCTGGGATTGAAATGGTCTTTTAGGAGAAAGAGTGAAGAGTGACACCAATGTTTGTGTCACAATTTAAAGCTCACTGTGTGCTAAACATGATCAGGAGGAGCTTTTTTGCAAGGCTCTTCTGCTGTTTTAGCCCAGTCTAAACATTCCTGCTCTACTCTCTCTGTTGCTGCTCAGCAGAGAGTGGGCACAGAGATGTTGGAATCAATTGGTCTTTCAGGCAAGAAAAGGAGGAGTGACAGCAATGTGTGTTTCAGAATTGTAAAGCTCACTGTGCGCTGAAGATGCCCTGCAGGAGTTTCCCTGCTGGCCCTTCGTCTGTGGGATTAGAGTCCAAGCGCTGCTCCTCCCCTGTCACAACTCCTCTCGAAACGAGAGAGCGCACCAGAAACTTTGGCTTGAAATGCACTTTTAGGAGATAAAGTGAGGAGTGACAGCAATGTTTGTGTCACAGTTTAAAGCTCACTGTGTGCAAAACATGATCAAGCAGGAGATTTTTTTCAAGGCTCTTCTGCTGTTTTAGGCAGGTCTAAAAATTCCTGCTCTACTCTCTCTGTTGCTGCTCAGCAGAGAGCGGGCACAGAGATGGTGGATTCAGCTGGTCTTTCAGGCAAAAAGGGAGGAGTGACAGCAATGTGTGTTGCAGAGTTGCAAAGCTCGCTGTGCGCTGAAGATGATCAGTGGGAACTTTCTGGACTGTCTCTTCTGCTCTTTTAGCATTGGCTAAAGGTTCCTGCTCTACTCTCTCTGCTTCTGCCCAGCAGAGAAAGGGCACAGAGATTTTGGATTCAATTGGACTTTGAGGTAGGAAAGTGCGGAGCGAGAGCAATATATGTGTCACAGTTGCAAAGCTGACTGCGTGCTGAAGATGCCCTGCCGGAGCTTTGACTCCGGGCTCTTCGGCTGTGGGAGCAGAGGCCAAGAGATCGTGTTCACCTGTCACTGCTGCTGTTCAAACGAGAGAGGGCGGGAGAGACCATGGATTCAAACAGATTATTAGGAGATGAAGTGAGGAGTGACAGCAATGTGTGTTTCAGAGTTGCAAAGCTCACTGTGCGCTGAAGATGATCTGCAAGGACTTTCCCTCCCTGCCCTTCGGAACTGGGAGCGGATTCCAAGCGCTCGTGCTCACCTTCCTCTGCTGCTCTTGAAACGAGAGTGGAGACCAGAAACGCTGGATTCAAATGCACTTTTAGGAGCTACAATGAGGAGTGACAACAGTGTGTGTGTCACAGTTGTAAAGCTCAGTGTGTTGAAGAAGCACAAGAGCAGCCTTCAGGCCTGTCTCTTCCACTGCCTTACAGATTGCAGACATTCCTGCTCACTCTGCTGCTCAGCAGAGTGCTGGCAACGGAGTTCTTGGATTGAAATGGTCTTTTAGGAGAAAGAGTGAAGAGTGACAGCAACGTTTGTGTCACAGTTTAAAGCTCACTGTGTGCTAAACATGATCAGGAGGAGCTCTTTTGCAAGGCTCTTCTGCTGTTTTAGCCCAATCTAAACATTCCTTCTCTCTGTTGCTGCTCAGCAGAGAGTGGGCACAGAGATGTTGGAATCAATTGGTCTTCCAGGCAGGAAAAGGAGTTACAGCAATGTGTGTTGCAGAATTGCAAAGCTCACTGTTTGCTGAAGATGCCCTGCAGGAGTTTCCCTGCTGGCCCTTCGTCTGTGGGATTAGAGTCCAAGCGCTGCTCCTCCCCTGTCACAACTCCTCTCGAAACGTGAGAGCGCACCAGAAACTTTGGATTCAAATGCACTTTTAGGAGATAAAGTGAGGAGTGACAGCAATGTTTGTGTCACAGTTTAAAGCTCACTGTGTGCAAAACATGATCAAGCAGGAGATTTTTTGCAAGGCTCTTCTGCTGTTTTAGCCCAGGCTAAACATTCCTGCTCTACTCTCTCTGTTGCTGCTCAGCAGAGAGCGGGCACAGAGGTGTTGGAATCAATTGGTCTTTCAGGCAGGAAAAGAAGAGACAGCAATGTGTGTTGCAGAGTTGCAAAGCTCACTGTGTGCTGAAGATGATCAGTGGGAACTTTCTGGACTGTCTCTTCTGCTGTTTCAGCAGAGTCCAAACGTAAGTGCTATATTCTGCTACTGCTCACAAAGAGCAAGCACAGGAGATGTATTATTCAATTGGACTTTCAGGTAGGAAAGTGAGAGGTGACAGCAATATGTGTTTCATAGTTGTGAATCTCAATGTGTGCTGAAGATGCCCAGCAGTAGTTTCCATGCTGGCCCTTCGGCTGTGAAATTAGAATCCAAGCGCTCGTCCTCCCCTGTCACAACTGCTCTCGAAGCGAGAGAGCGCACCAGAAACGTTGGCTTGAAATGCACTTTTAGGAGATAAAGTGAGGAGTGACAGCAATGTGTGTTTCAGAGTTGCAAAGCTCACTGTGCGCTGAAGATGATCTGCAAGGACTTTCCCTCCCTGCCCTTCGGAACTGGGAGCGGATTCCAAGCGCTCGTGCTCACCTGCCTCTGCTGCACTGGAAACGAGAGTGGAGACCAGAAACGCTGGATTCAAATGCACTTTTAGGAGCTACAATGAGGAGTGACAACAGTGTGTGTGTCAAAGTTGTAAAGCTCAGTGTGTTGAAGAAGCACAAGAGCAGCCTTCAGGCCTGTCTCTTCCACTGCCTTACAGATTGCAGACATCCCTGCTCACTCTGCTGCTCAGCAGAGTGCTGGCAACGGAGTTCTGGGATTGAAATGGTCTTTTAGGAGAAAGAGTGAAGAGTGACACCAATGTTTGTGTCACAGTTTAAAGCTCACTGTGTGCTAAACATGATCAGGAGGAGCTTTTTTGCAAGGCTCTTCTGCTGTTTTAGCCCAGTCTAAACATTCCTGCTCTACTCTCTCTGTTGCTGCTCAGCAGAGAGTGGGCACAGAGATGTTGGAATCAATTGGTCTTTCAGGCAAGAAAAGGAGGAGTGACAGCAATGTGTGTTTCAGAATTGTAAAGCTCACTGTGCGCTGAAGATGCCCTGCAGGAGTTTCCCTGCTGGCCCTTTGTCTGTGGGATTAGAGTCCAAGCGCTGCTCCTCCCCTGTCACAACTCCTCTCGAAACGAGAGAGCGCACCAGAAACTTTGGATTCAAATGCACTTTTAGGAGATAAAGTGAGGAGTGACAGCAATGTTTGTGTCACAGTTTAAAGCTCACTGTGTGCAAAACATGATCAAGCAGGAGATTTTTTGCAAGGCTCTTCTGCTGTTTTAGGCAGGTCTAAAAATTCCTGCTCTACTCTCTCTGTTGCTGCTCAGCAGAGAGCGGGCACAGAGATGGTGGATTCAGCTGGTCTTTCAGGCAAAAAGGGAGGAGTGACAGCAATGTGTGTTGCAGAGTTGCAAAGCTCGCTGTGCGCTGAAGATGATCAGTGGGAACTTTCTGGACTGTCTCTTCTGCTCTTTTAGCATTGGCTAAAGGTTCCTGCTCTACTCTCTCTGCTTCTGCCCAGCAGAGAAAGGGCACAGAGATTTTGGATTCAATTGGACTTTGAGGTAGGAAAGTGCGGAGCGAGAGCAATATATGTGTCACAGTTGCAAAGCTGACTGCGTGCTGAAGATGCCCTGCCGGAGCTTTGACTCCGGGCTCTTCGGCTGTGGGAGCAGAGGCCAAGAGATCGTGTTCACCTGTCACTGCTGCTGTTCAAACGAGAGAGGGCGGGAGAGACCATGGATTCAAACAGATTATTAGGAGATGAAGTGAGGAGTGACAGCAATGTGTGTTTCAGAGTTGCAAAGCTCACTGTGCGCTGAAGATGATCTGCAAGGACTTTCCCTCCCTGCCCTTCGGAACTGGGAGCGGATTCCAAGCGCTCGTGCTCACCTTCCTCTGCTGCTCTTGAAACGAGAGTGGAGACCAGAAACGCTGGATTCAAATGCACTTTTAGGAGCTACAATGAGGAGTGACAACAGTGTGTGTGTCACAGTTGTAAAGCTCAGTGTGTTGAAGAAGCACAAGAGCAGCCTTCAGGCCTGTCTCTTCCACTGCCTTACAGATTGCAGACATTCCTGCTCACTCTGCTGCTCAGCAGAGTGCTGGCAACGGAGTTCTTGGATTGAAATGGTCTTTTAGGAGAAAGAGTGAAGAGTGACAGCAACGTTTGTGTCACAGTTTAAAGCTCACTGTGTGCTAAACATGATCAGGAGGAGCTCTTTTGCAAGGCTCTTCTGCTGTTTTAGCCCAATCTAAACATTCCTTCTCTCTGTTGCTGCTCAGCAGAGAGTGGGCACAGAGATGTTGGAATCAATTGGTCTTCCAGGCAGGAAAAGGAGTTACAGCAATGTGTGTTGCAGAATTGCAAAGCTCACTGTGTGCTGAAGATGCCCTGCAGGAGTTTCCCTGCTGGCCCTTCGTCTGTGGGATTAGAGTCCAAGCGCTGCTCCTCCCCTGTCACAACTCCTCTCGAAACGTGAGAGCGCACCAGAAACTTTGGATTCAAATGCACTTTTAGGAGATAAAGTGAGGAGTGACAGCAATGTTTGTGTCACAGTTTAAAGCTCACTGTGTGCAAAACATGATCAAGCAGGAGATTTTTTGCAAGGCTCTTCTGCTGTTTTAGCCCAGGCTAAACATTCCTGCTCTACTCTCTCTGTTGCTGCTCAGCAGAGAGCGGGCACAGAGGTGTTGGAATCAATTGGTCTTTCAGGCAGGAAAAGAAGAGACAGCAATGTGTGTTGCAGAGTTGCAAAGCTCACTGTGTGCTGAAGATGATCAGTGGGAACTTTCTGGACTGTCTCTTCTGCTGTTTCAGCAGAGTCCAAACGTAAGTGCTATATTCTGCTACTGCTCACAAAGAGCAAGCACAGGAGATGTATTATTCAATTGGACTTTCAGGTAGGAAAGTGAGAGGTGACAGCAATATGTGTTTCAGAGTTGTGAATCTCAATGTGTGCTGAAGATGCCCAGCAGTAGTTTCCATGCTGGCCCTTCGGCTGTGAAATTAGAATCCAAGCGCTCGTCCTCCCCTGTCACAACTGCTCTCGAAGCGAGAGAGCGCACCAGAAACGTTGGCTTGAAATGCACTTTTAGGAGATAAAGTGAGGAGTGACAGCAATGTGTGTTTCAGAGTTGCAAAGCTCACTGTGCGCTGAAGATGATCTGCAAGGACTTTCCCTCCCTGCCCTTCGGAACTGGGAGCGGATTCCAAGCGCTCGTGCTCACCTGCCTCTGGTGCACTGGAAACGAGAGTGGAGACCAGAAACGCTGGATTCAAATGCACTTTTAGGAGCTACAATGAGGAGTGACAACAGTGTGTGTGTCAAAGTTGTAAAGCTCAGTGTGTTGAAGAAGCACAAGAGCAGCCTTCAGGCCTGTCTCTTCCACTGCCTTACAGATTGCAGACATCCCTGCTCACTCTGCTGCTCAGCAGAGTGCTGGCAACGGAGTTCTGGGATTGAAATGGTCTTTTAGGAGAAAGAGTGAAGAGTGACAGCAATGTTTGTGTCACAGTTTAAAGCTCACTGTGTGCTAAACATGATCAGGAGGAGCTTTTTTGCAAGGCTCTTCTGCTGTTTTAGCCCAGTCTAAACATTCCTGCTCTACTCTCTCTGTTGCTGCTCAGCAGAGAGTGGGCACAGAGATGTTGGAATCAATTGGTCTTCCAGGCAGGAAAAGGAGGAGTGACAGCAATGTGTGTTGCAGAATTGTAAAGCTCACTGTGCGCTGAAGATGCCCTGCAGGAGTTTCCCTGCTGGCCCTTTGTCTGTGGGATTAGAGTCCAAGCGCTGCTCCTCCCCTGTCACAACTCCTCTTGAAACGAGAGAGCGCACCAGAAACTTTGGATTCAAATGCACTTTTAGGAGATAAAGTGAGGAGTGACAGCAATGTTTGTGTCACAGTTTAAAGCTCATTGTGTGCAAAACATGATCAAGCAGGAGATTTTTTTCAAGGCTCTTCTGCTGTTTTAGGCAGGTCTAAAAATTCCTGCTCTACTCTCTCTGTTGCTGCTCAGCAGAGAGCGGGCACAGAGATGGTGGATTCAGCTGGTCTTTCAGGCAAAAAGGGAGGAGTGACAGCAATGTGTGTTGCAGAGTTGCAAAGCTCGCTGTGCGCTGAAGATGATCAGTGGGAACTTTCTGGACTGTCTCTTCTGCTCTTTTAGCATTGGCTAAAGGTTCCTGCTCTACTCTCTCTGCTTCTGCCCAGCAGAGAAAGGGCACAGAGATTTTGGATTCAATTGGACTTTGAGGTAGGAAAGTGCGGAGCGAGAGCAATATATGTGTCACAGTTGCAAAGCTGACTGCGTGCTGAAGATGCCCTGCCGGAGCTTTCACTCCGGGCTCTTCGGCTGTGGGAGCAGAGGCCAAGAGATCGTGTTCACCTGTCACTGCTGCTGTTCAAACGAGAGAGGGCGGGAGAGACCATGGATTCAAACGGATTATTAGGAGATGAAGTGAGGAGTGACAGCAATGTGTGTTTCAGAGTTGCAAAGCTCACTGTGCGCTGAAGATGATCTGCAAGGACTTTCCCTCCCTGCCCTTCGGAACTGGGAGCGGATTCCAAGCGCTCGTGCTCACCTTCCTCTGCTGCTCTTGAAACGAGAGTGGAGACCAGAAACGCTGGATTCAAATGCACTTTTAGGAGCTACAATGAGGAGTGACAACAGTGTGTGTGTCACAGTTGTAAAGCTCAGTGTGTTGAAGAAGCACAAGAGCAGCCTTCAGGCCTGTCTCTTCCACTGCCTTACAGATTGCAGACATTCCTGCTCACTCTGCTGCTCAGCAGAGTGCTGGCAACGGAGTTCTTGGATTGAAATGGTCTTTTAGGAGAAAGAGTGAAGAGTGACAGCAACGTTTGTGTCACAGTTTAAAGCTCACTGTGTGCTAAACATGATCAGGAGGAGCTTTTTTGCAAGGCTCTTCTGCTGTTTTAGCCCAATCTAAACATTCCTTCTCTCTGTTGCTGCTCAGCAGAGAGTGGGCACAGAGATGTTGGAATCAATTGGTCTTCCAGGCAGGAAAAGGAGTTACAGCAATGTGTGTTGCAGAATTGCAAAGCTCACTGTGTGCTGAAGATGCCCTGCAGGAGTTTCCCTGCTGGCCCTTCGTCTGTGGGATTAGAGTCCAAGCGCTGCTCCTCCCCTGTCACAACTCCTCTCGAAACGTGAGAGCGCACCAGAAACTTTGGATTCAAATGCACTTTTAGGAGATAAAGTGAGGAGTGACAGCAATGTTTGTGTCACAGTTTAAAGCTCACTGTGTGCAAAACATGATCAAGCAGGAGATTTTTTGCAAGGCTCTTCTGCTGTTTTAGCCCAGGCTAAACATTCCTGCTCTACTCTCTCTGTTGCTGCTCAGCAGAGAGCGGGCACAGAGGTGTTGGAATCAATTGGTCTTTCAGGCAGGAAAAGAAGAGACAGCAATGTGTGTTGCAGAGTTGCAAAGCTCACTGTGTGCTGAAGATGATCAGTGGGAACTTTCTGGACTGTCTCTTCTGCTGTTTCAGCAGAGTCCAAACGTAAGTGCTATATTCTGCTACTGCTCACAAAGAGCAAGCACAGGAGATGTATTATTCAATTGGACTTTCAGGTAGGAAAGTGAGAGGTGACAGCAATATGTGTTTCAGAGTTGTGAATCTCAATGTGTGCTGAAGATGCCCAGCAGTAGTTTCCATGCTGGCCCTTCGGCTGTGAAATTAGAATCCAAGCGCTCGTCCTCCCCTGTCACAACTGCTCTCGAAGCGAGAGAGCGCACCAGAAACGTTGGCTTGAAATGCACTTTTAGGAGATAAAGTGAGGAGTGACAGCAATGTGTGTTTCAGAGTTGCAAAGCTCACTGTGCGCTGAAGATGATCTGCAAGGACTTTCCCTCCCTGCCCTTCGGAACTGGGAGCGGATTCCAAGCGCTCGTGCTCACCTGCCTCTGCTGCACTGGAAACGAGAGTGGAGACCAGAAACGCTGGATTCAAATGCACTTTTAGGAGCTACAATGAGGAGTGACAACAGTGTGTGTGTCAAAGTTGTAAAGCTCAGTGTGTTGAAGAAGCACAAGAGCAGCCTTCAGGCCTGTCTCTTCCACTGCCTTACAGATTGCAGACATCCCTGCTCACTCTGCTGCTCAGCAGAGTGCTGGCAACGGAGTTCTGGGATTGAAATGGTCTTTTAGGAGAAAGAGTGAAGAGTGACACCAATGTTTGTGTCACAGTTTAAAGCTCACTGTGTGCTAAACATGATCAGGAGGAGCTTTTTTGCAAGGCTCTTCTGCTGTTTTAGCCCAGTCTAAACATTCCTGCTCTACTCTCTCTGTTGCTGCTCAGCAGAGAGTGGGCACAGAGATGTTGGAATCAATTGGTCTTTCAGGCAAGAAAAGGAGGAGTGACAGCAATGTGTGTTTCAGAATTGTAAAGCTCACTGTGCGCTGAAGATGCCCTGCAGGAGTTTCCCTGCTGGCCCTTTGTCTGTGGGATTAGAGTCCAAGCGCTGCTCCTCCCCTGTCACAACTCCTCTTGAAACGAGAGAGCGCACCAGAAACTTTGGATTCAAATGCACTTTTAGGAGATAAAGTGAGGAGTGACAGCAATGTTTGTGTCACAGTTTAAAGCTCACTGTGTGCAAAACATGATCAAGCAGGAGATTTTTTTCAAGGCTCTTCTGCTGTTTTAGGCAGGTCTAAAAATTCCTGCTCTACTCTCTCTGTTGCTGCTCAGCAGAGAGCGGGCACAGAGATGGTGGATTCAGCTGGTCTTTCAGGCAAAAAGGGAGGAGTGACAGCAATGTGTGTTGCAGAGTTGCAAAGCTCGCTGTGCGCTGAAGATGATCAGTGGGAACTTTCTGGACTGTCTCTTCTGCTCTTTTAGCATTGGCTAAAGGTTCCTGCTCTACTCTCTCTGCTTCTGCCCAGCAGAGAAAGGGCACAGAGATTTTGGATTCAATTGGACTTTGAGGTAGGAAAGTGCGGAGCGAGAGCAATATATGTGTCACAGTTGCAAAGCTGACTGCGTGCTGAAGATGCCCTGCCGGAGCTTTCACTCCGGGCTCTTCGGCTGTGGGAGCAGAGGCCAAGAGATCGTGTTCACCTGTCACTGCTGCTGTTCAAACGAGAGAGGGCGGGAGAGACCATGGATTCAAACGGATTATTAGGAGATGAAGTGAGGAGTGACAGCAATGTGTGTTTCAGAGTTGCAAAGCTCACTGTGCGCTGAAGATGATCTGCAAGGACTTTCCCTCCCTGCCCTTCGGAACTGGGAGCGGATTCCAAGCGCTCGTGCTCACCTTCCTCTGCTGCTCTTGAAACGAGAGTGGAGACCAGAAACGCTGGATTCAAATGCACTTTTAGGAGCTACAATGAGGAGTGACAACAGTGTGTGTGTCACAGTTGTAAAGCTCAGTGTGTTGAAGAAGCACAAGAGCAGCCTTCAGGCCTGTCTCTTCCACTGCCTTACAGATTGCAGACATTCCTGCTCACTCTGCTGCTCAGCAGAGTGCTGGCAACGGAGTTCTTGGATTGAAATGGTCTTTTAGGAGAAAGAGTGAAGAGTGACAGCAATGTTTGTGTCACAGTTTAAAGCTCACTGTGTGCTAAACATGATCAGGAGGAGCTTTTTTGCAAGGCTCTTCTGCTGTTTTAGCCCAATCTAAACATTCCTTCTCTCTGTTGCTGCTCAGCAGAGAGTGGGCACAGAGATGTTGGAATCAATTGGTCTTCCAGGCAGGAAAAGGAGTTACAGCAATGTGTGTTGCAGAATTGCAAAGCTCACTGTGTGCTGAAGATGCCCTGCAGGAGTTTCCCTGCTGGCCCTTCGTCTGTGGGATTAGAGTCCAAGCGCTGCTCCTCCCCTGTCACAACTCCTCTCGAAACGTGAGAGCGCACCAGAAACTTTGGATTCAAATGCACTTTTAGGAGATAAAGTGAGGAGTGACAGCAATGTTTGTGTCACAGTTTAAAGCTCACTGTGTGCAAAACATGATCAAGCAGGAGATTTTTTGCAAGGCTCTTCTGCTGTTTTAGCCCAGGCTAAACATTCCTGCTCTACTCTCTCTGTTGCTGCTCAGCAGAGAGCGGGCACAGAGGTGTTGGAATCAATTGGTCTTTCAGGCAGGAAAAGAAGAGACAGCAATGTGTGTTGCAGAGTTGCAAAGCTCACTGTGTGCTGAAGATGATCAGTGGGAACTTTCTGGACTGTCTCTTCTGCTGTTTCAGCAGAGTCCAAACGTAAGTGCTATATTCTGCTACTGCTCACAAAGAGCAAGCACAGGAGATGTATTATTCAATTGGACTTTCAGGTAGGAAAGTGAGAGGTGACAGCAATATGTGTTTCAGAGTTGTGAATCTCAATGTGTGCTGAAGATGCCCAGCAGTAGTTTCCATGCTGGCCCTTCGGCTGTGAAATTAGAATCCAAGCGCTCGTCCTCCCCTGTCACAACTGCTCTCGAAGCGAGAGAGCGCACCAGAAACGTTGGCTTGAAATGCACTTTTAGGAGATAAAGTGAGGAGTGACAGCAATGTGTGTTTCAGAGTTGCAAAGCTCACTGTGCGCTGAAGATGATCTGCAAGGACTTTCCCTCCCTGCCCTTCGGAACTGGGAGCGGATTCCAAGCGCTCGTGCTCACCTGCCTCTGCTGCACTGGAAACGAGAGTGGAGACCAGAAACGCTGGATTCAAATGCACTTTTAGGAGCTACAATGAGGAGTGACAACAGTGTGTGTGTCAAAGTTGTAAAGCTCAGTGTGTTGAAGAAGCACAAGAGCAGCCTTCAGGCCTGTCTCTTCCACTGCCTTACAGATTGCAGACATCCCTGCTCACTCTGCTGCTCAGCAGAGTGCTGGCAACGGAGTTCTGGGATTGAAATGGTCTTTTAGGAGAAAGAGTGAAGAGTGACAGCAATGTTTGTGTCACAGTTTAAAGCTCACTGTGTGCTAAACATGATCAGGAGGAGCTTTTTTGCAAGGCTCTTCTGCTGTTTTAGCCCAGTCTAAACATTCCTGCTCTACTCTCTCTGTTGCTGCTCAGCAGAGAGTGGGCACAGAGATGTTGGAATCAATTGGTCTTCCAGGCAGGAAAAGGAGGAGTGACAGCAATGTGTGTTGCAGAATTGCAAAGCTCACTGTGTGCTGAAGATGCCCTGCAGGAGTTTCCCTGCTGGCCCTTCATCTGTGGGATTAGAGTCCAAGCGCTGCTCCTCCCCTGTCACAACTCCTCTCGAAACGAGAGAGCGCACCAGAAACTTTGGATTCAAATGCACTTTTAGGAGATAAAGTGAGGAGTGACAGCAATGTTTGTGTCACAGTTTAAAGCTCACTGTGTGCAAAACATGATCAAGCAGGAGATTTTTTTCAAGGCTCTTCTGCTGTTTTAGGCAGGTCTAAAAATTCCTGCTCTACTCTCTCTGTTGCTGCTCAGCAGAGAGCGGGCACAGAGATGGTGGATTCAGCTGGTCTTTCAGGCAAAAAGGGAGGAGTGACAGCAATGTGTGTTGCAGAGTTGCAAAGCTCGCTGTGCGCTGAAGATGATCAGTGGGAACTTTCTGGACTGTCTCTTCTGCTCTTTTAGCATTGGCTAAAGGTTCCTGCTCTACTCTCTCTGCTTCTGCCCAGCAGAGAAAGGGCACAGAGATTTTGGATTCAATTGGACTTTGAGGTAGGAAAGTGCGGAGCGAGAGCAATATATGTGTCACAGTTGCAAAGCTGACTGCGTGCTGAAGATGCCCTGCCGGAGCTTTCACTCCGGGCTCTTCGGCTGTGGGAGCAGAGGCCAAGAGATCGTGTTCACCTGTCACTGCTGCTGTTCAAACGAGAGAGGGCGGGAGAGACCATGGATTCAAACGGATTATTAGGAGATGAAGTGAGGAGTGACAGCAATGTGTGTTTCAGAGTTGCAAAGCTCACTGTGCGCTGAAGATGATCTGCAAGGACTTTCCCTCCCTGCCCTTCGGAACTGGGAGCGGATTCCAAGCGCTCGTGCTCACCTTCCTCTGCTGCTCTTGAAACGAGAGTGGAGACCAGAAACGCTGGATTCAAATGCACTTTTAGGAGCTACAATGAGGAGTGACAACAGTGTGTGTGTCACAGTTGTAAAGCTCAGTGTGTTGAAGAAGCACAAGAGCAGCCTTCAGGCCTGTCTCTTCCACTGCCTTACAGATTGCAGACATCCCTGCTCACTCTGCTGCTCAGCAGAGTGCTGGCAACGGAGTTCTGGGATTGAAATGGTCTTTTAGGAGAAAGAGTGAAGAGTGACAGCAATGTTTGTGTCACAGTTTAAAGCTCACTGTGTGCTAAACATGATCAGGAGGAGCTTTTTTGCAAGGCTCTTCTGCTGTTTTAGCCCAGTCTAAACATTCCTGCTCTACTCTCTCTGTTGCTGCTCAGCAGAGAGTGGGCACAGAGATGTTGGAATCAATAGGTCTTCCAGGCAGGAAAAGGAGGAGTGACAGCAATGTGTGTTGCAGAATTGCAAAGCTCACTGTGTGCTGAAGATGCCCTGCAGGAGTTTCCTTGCTGGCCCTTCATCTGTGGGATTAGAGTCCAAGCGCTGCTCCTCCCCTGTCACAACTCCTCTCGAAACGAGAGAGCGCACCAGAAACTTTGGATTCAAATGCACTTTTAGGAGATAAAGTGAGGAGTGACAGCAATGTTTGTGTCACAGTTTAAAGCTCACTGTGTGCAAAACATGATCAAGCAGGAGATTTTTTTCAAGGCTCTTCTGCTGTTTTAGGCAGGTCTAAAAATTCCTGCTCTACTCTCTCTGTTGCTGCTCAGCAGAGAGCGGGCACAGAGATGGTGGATTCAGCTGGTCTTTCAGGCAAAAAGGGAGGAGTGACAGCAATGTGTGTTGCAGAGTTGCAAAGCTCGCTGTGCGCTGAAGATGATCAGTGGGAACTTTCTGGACTGTCTCTTCTGCTCTTTTAGCATTGGCTAAAGGTTCCTGCTCTACTCTCTCTGCTTCTGCCCAGCAGAGAAAGGGCACAGAGATTTTGGATTCAATTGGACTTTGAGGTAGGAAAGTGCGGAGCGAGAGCAATATATGTGTCACAGTTGCAAAGCTGACTGCGTGCTGAAGATGCCCTGCCGGAGCTTTCACTCCGGGCTCTTCGGCTGTGGGAGCAGAGGCCAAGAGATCGTGTTCACCTGTCACTGCTGCTGTTCAAACGAGAGAGGGCGGGAGAGACCATGGATTCAAACGGATTATTAGGAGATGAAGTGAGGAGTGACAGCAATGTGTGTTTCAGAGTTGCAAAGCTCACTGTGCGCTGAAGATGATCTGCAAGGACTTTCCCTCCCTGCCCTTCGGAACTGGGAGCGGATTCCAAGCGCTCGTGCTCACCTGCCTCTGCTGCACTGGAAACGAGAGTGGAGACCAGAAACGCTGGATTCAAATGCACTTTTAGGAGCTACAATGAGGAGTGACAACAGTGTGTGTGTCAAAGTTGTAAAGCTCAGTGTGTTGAAGAAGCACAAGAGCAGCCTTCAGGCCTGTCTCTTCCACTGCCTTACAGATTGCAGACATCCCTGCTCACTCTGCTGCTCAGCAGAGTGCTGGCAACGGAGTTCTGGGATTGAAATGGTCTTTTAGGAGAAAGAGTGAAGAGTGACAGCAATGTTTGTGTCACAGTTTAAAGCTCACTGTGTGCTAAACATGATCAGGAGGAGCTTTTTTGCAAGGCTCTTCTGCTGTTTTAGCCCAGTCTAAACATTCCTGCTCTACTCTCTCTGTTGCTGCTCAGCAGAGAGTGGGCACAGAGATGTTGGAATCAATTGGTCTTCCAGGCAGGAAAAGGAGGAGTGACAGCAATGTGTGTTGCAGAATTGCAAAGCTCACTGTGTGCTGAAGATGCCCTGCAGGAGTTTCCCTGCTGGCCCTTCATCTGTGGGATTAGAGTCCAAGCGCTGCTCCTCCCCTGTCACAACTCCTCTCGAAACGAGAGAGCGCACCAGAAACTTTGGATTCAAATGCACTTTTAGGAGATAAAGTGAGGAGTGACAGCAATGTTTGTGTCACAGTTTAAAGCTCACTGTGTGCAAAACATGATCAAGCAGGAGATTTTTTTCAAGGCTCTTCTGCTGTTTTAGGCAGGTCTAAAAATTCCTGCTCTACTCTCTCTGTTGCTGCTCAGCAGAGAGCGGGCACAGAGATGGTGGATTCAGCTGGTCTTTCAGGCAAAAAGGGAGGAGTGACAGCAATGTGTGTTGCAGAGTTGCAAAGCTCGCTGTGCGCTGAAGATGATCAGTGGGAACTTTCTGGACTGTCTCTTCTGCTCTTTTAGCATTGGCTAAAGGTTCCTGCTCTACTCTCTCTGCTTCTGCCCAGCAGAGAAAGGGCACAGAGATTTTGGATTCAATTGGACTTTGAGGTAGGAAAGTGCGGAGCGAGAGCAATATATGTGTCACAGTTGCAAAGCTGACTGCGTGCTGAAGATGCCCTGCCGGAGCTTTCACTCCGGGCTCTTCGGCTGTGGGAGCAGAGGCCAAGAGATCGTGTTCACCTGTCACTGCTGCTGTTCAAACGAGAGAGGGCGGGAGAGACCATGGATTCAAACGGATTATTAGGAGATGAAGTGAGGAGTGACAGCAATGTGTGTTTCAGAGTTGCAAAGCTCACTGTGCGCTGAAGATGATCTGCAAGGACTTTCCCTCCCTGCCCTTCGGAACTGGGAGCGGATTCCAAGCGCTCGTGCTCACCTTCCTCTGCTGCTCTTGAAACGAGAGTGGAGACCAGAAACGCTGGATTCAAATGCACTTTTAGGAGCTACAATGAGGAGTGACAACAGTGTGTGTGTCACAGTTGTAAAGCTCAGTGTGTTGAAGAAGCACAAGAGCAGCCTTCAGGCCTGTCTCTTCCACTGCCTTACAGATTGCAGACATCCCTGCTCACTCTGCTGCTCAGCAGAGTGCTGGCAACGGAGTTCTGGGATTGAAATGGTCTTTTAGGAGAAAGAGTGAAGAGTGACAGCAATGTTTGTGTCACAGTTTAAAGCTCACTGTGTGCTAAACATGATCAGGAGGAGCTTTTTTGCAAGGCTCTTCTGCTGTTTTAGCCCAGTCTAAACATTCCTGCTCTACTCTCTCTGTTGCTGCTCAGCAGAGAGTGGGCACAGAGATGTTGGAATCAATAGGTCTTCCAGGCAGGAAAAGGAGGAGTGACAGCAATGTGTGTTGCAGAATTGCAAAGCTCACTGTGTGCTGAAGATGCCCTGCAGGAGTTTCCTTGCTGGCCCTTCATCTGTGGGATTAGAGTCCAAGCGCTGCTCCTCCCCTGTCACAACTCCTCTCGAAACGAGAGAGCGCACCAGAAACTTTGGATTCAAATGCACTTTTAGGAGATAAAGTGAGGAGTGACAGCAATGTTTGTGTCACAGTTTAAAGCTCACTGTGTGCAAAACATGATCAAGCAGGAGATTTTTTTCAAGGCTCTTCTGCTGTTTTAGGCAGGTCTAAAAATTCCTGCTCTACTCTCTCTGTTGCTGCTCAGCAGAGAGCGGGCACAGAGATGGTGGATTCAGCTGGTCTTTCAGGCAAAAAGGGAGGAGTGACAGCAATGTGTGTTGCAGAGTTGCAAAGCTCGCTGTGCGCTGAAGATGATCAGTGGGAACTTTCTGGACTGTCTCTTCTGCTCTTTTAGCATTGGCTAAAGGTTCCTGCTCTACTCTCTCTGCTTCTGCCCAGCAGAGAAAGGGCACAGAGATTTTGGATTCAATTGGACTTTGAGGTAGGAAAGTGCGGAGCGAGAGCAATATATGTGTCACAGTTGCAAAGCTGACTGCGTGCTGAAGATGCCCTGCCGGAGCTTTGACTCCGGGCTCTTCGGCTGTGGGAGCAGAGGCCAAGAGATCGTGTTCACCTGTCACTGCTGCTGTTCAAACGAGAGAGGGCGGGAGAGACCATGGATTCAAACAGATTATTAGGAGATGAAGTGAGGAGTGACAGCAATGTGTGTTTCAGAGTTGCAAAGCTCACTGTGCGCTGAAGATGATCTGCAAGGACTTTCCCTCCCTGCCCTTCGGAACTGGGAGCGGATTCCAAGCGCTCGTGCTCACCTTCCTCTGCTGCTCTTGAAACGAGAGTGGAGACCAGAAACGCTGGATTCAAATGCACTTTTAGGAGCTACAATGAGGAGTGACAACAGTGTGTGTGTCACAGTTGTAAAGCTCAGTGTGTTGAAGAAGCACAAGAGCAGCCTTCAGGCCTGTCTCTTCCACTGCCTTACAGATTGCAGACATTCCTGCTCACTCTGCTGCTCAGCAGAGTGCTGGCAACGGAGTTCTTGGATTGAAATGGTCTTTTAGGAGAAAGAGTGAAGAGTGACAGCAACGTTTGTGTCACAGTTTAAAGCTCACTGTGTGCTAAACATGATCAGGAGGAGCTCTTTTGCAAGGCTCTTCTGCTGTTTTAGCCCAATCTAAACATTCCTTCTCTCTGTTGCTGCTCAGCAGAGAGTGGGCACAGAGATGTTGGAATCAATTGGTCTTCCAGGCAGGAAAAGGAGTTACAGCAATGTGTGTTGCAGAATTGCAAAGCTCACTGTTTGCTGAAGATGCCCTGCAGGAGTTTCCCTGCTGGCCCTTCATCTGTGGGATTAGAGTCCAAGCGCTGCTCCTCCCCTGTCACAACTCCTCTCGAAACGTGAGAGCGCACCAGAAACTTTGGATTCAAATGCACTTTTAGGAGATAAAGTGAGGAGTGACAGCAATGTTTGTGTCACAGTTTAAAGCTCACTGTGTGCAAAACATGATCAAGCAGGAGATTTTTTGCAAGGCTCTTCTGCTGTTTTAGCCCAGGCTAAACATTCCTGCTCTACTCTCTCTGTTGCTGCTCAGCAGAGAGCGGGCACAGAGGTGTTGGAATCAATTGGTCTTTCAGGCAGGAAAAGAAGAGACAGCAATGTGTGTTGCAGAGTTGCAAAGCTCACTGTGTGCTGAAGATGATCAGTGGGAACTTTCTGGACTGTCTCTTCTGCTGTTTCAGCAGAGTCCAAACGTAAGTGCTATATTCTGCTACTGCTCACAAAGAGCAAGCACAGGAGATGTATTATTCAATTGGACTTTCAGGTAGGAAAGTGAGAGGTGACAGCAATATGTGTTTCATAGTTGTGAATCTCAATGTGTGCTGAAGATGCCCAGCAGTAGTTTCCATGCTGGCCCTTCGGCTGTGAAATTAGATTCCAAGCGCTCGTCCTCCCCTGTCACAACTGCTCTCGAAGCGAGAGAGCGCACCAGAAACGTTGGCTTGAAATGCACTTTTAGGAGATAAAGTGAGGAGTGACAGCAATGTGTGTTTCAGAGTTGCAAAGCTCACTGTGCGCTGAAGATGATCTGCAAGGACTTTCCCTCCCTGCCCTTCGGAACTGGGAGCGGATTCCAAGCGCTCGTGCTCACCTGCCTCTGGTGCACTGGAAACGAGAGTGGAGACCAGAAACGCTGGATTCAAATGCACTTTTAGGAGCTACAATGAGGAGTGACAACAGTGTGTGTGTCAAAGTTGTAAAGCTCAGTGTGTTGAAGAAGCACAAGAGCAGCCTTCAGGCCTGTCTCTTCCACTGCCTTACAGATTGCAGACATCCCTGCTCACTCTGCTGCTCAGCAGAGTGCTGGCAACGGAGTTCTGGGATTGAAATGGTCTTTTAGGAGAAAGAGTGAAGAGTGACAGCAATGTTTGTGTCACAGTTTAAAGCTCACTGTGTGCTAAACATGATCAGGAGGAGCTTTTTTGCAAGGCTCTTCTGCTGTTTTAGCCCAGTCTAAACATTCCTGCTCTACTCTCTCTGTTGCTGCTCAGCAGAGAGTGGGCACAGAGATGTTGGAATCAATTGGTCTTTCAGGCAAGAAAAGGAGGAGTGACAGCAATGTGTGTTTCAGAATTGTAAAGCTCACTGTGCGCTGAAGATGCCCTGCAGGAGTTTCCCTGCTGGCCCTTTGTCTGTGGGATTAGAGTCCAAGCGCTGCTCCTCCCCTGTCACAACTCCTCTCGAAACGAGAGAGCGCACCAGAAACTTTGGATTCAAATGCACTTTTAGGAGATAAAGTGAGGAGTGACAGCAATGTTTGTGTCACAGTTTAAAGCTCACTGTGTGCAAAACATGATCAAGCAGGAGATTTTTTTCAAGGCTCTTCTGCTGTTTTAGGCAGGTCTAAAAATTCCTGCTCTACTCTCTCTGTTGCTGCTCAGCAGAGAGCGGGCACAGAGATGGTGGATTCAGCTGGTCTTTCAGGCAAAAAGGGAGGAGTGACAGCAATGTGTGTTGCAGAGTTGCAAAGCTCGCTGTGCGCTGAAGATGATCAGTGGGAACTTTCTGGACTGTCTCTTCTGCTCTTTTAGCATTGGCTAAAGGTTCCTGCTCTACTCTCTCTGCTTCTGCCCAGCAGAGAAAGGGCACAGAGATTTTGGATTCAATTGGACTTTGAGGTAGGAAAGTGCGGAGCGAGAGCAATATATGTGTCACAGTTGCAAAGCTGACTGCGTGCTGAAGATGCCCTGCCGGAGCTTTGACTCCGGGCTCTTCGGCTGTGGGAGCAGAGGCCAAGAGATCGTGTTCACCTGTCACTGCTGCTGTTCAAACGAGAGAGGGCGGGAGAGACCATGGATTCAAACAGATTATTAGGAGATGAAGTGAGGAGTGACAGCAATGTGTGTTTCAGAGTTGCAAAGCTCACTGTGCGCTGAAGATGATCTGCAAGGACTTTCCCTCCCTGCCCTTCGGAACTGGGAGCGGATTCCAAGCGCTCGTGCTCACCTTCCTCTGCTGCTCTTGAAACGAGAGTGGAGACCAGAAACGCTGGATTCAAATGCACTTTTAGGAGCTACAATGAGGAGTGCCAACAGTGTGTGTGTCACAGTTGTAAAGCTCAGTGTGTTGAAGAAGCACAAGAGCAGCCTTCAGGCCTGTCTCTTCCACTGCCTTACAGATTGCAGACATTCCTGCTCACTCTGCTGCTCAGCAGAGTGCTGGCAACGGAGTTCTTGGATTGAAATGGTCTTTTAGGAGAAAGAGTGAAGAGTGACAGCAATGTTTGTGTCACAGTTTAAAGCTCACTGTGTGCTAAACATGATCAGGAGGAGCTTTTTTGCAAGGCTCTTCTGCTGTTTTAGCCCAATCTAAACATTCCTTCTCTCTGTTGCTGCTCAGCAGAGAGTGGGCACAGAGATGTTGGAATCAATTGGTCTTCCAGGCAGGAAAAGGAGTTACAGCAATGTGTGTTGCAGAATTGCAAAGCTCACTGTGTGCTGAAGATGCCCTGCAGGAGTTTCCCTGCTGGCCCTTCGTCTGTGGGATTAGAGTCCAAGCGCTGCTCCTCCCCTGTCACAACTCCTCTCGAAACGTGAGAGCGCACCAGAAACTTTGGATTCAAATGCACTTTTAGGAGATAAAGTGAGGAGTGACAGCAATGTTTGTGTCACAGTTTAAAGCTCACTGTGTGCAAAACATGATCAAGCAGGAGATTTTTTGCAAGGCTCTTCTGCTGTTTTAGCCCAGGCTAAACATTCCTGCTCTACTCTCTCTGTTGCTGCTCAGCAGAGAGCGGGCACAGAGGTGTTGGAATCAATTGGTCTTTCAGGCAGGAAAAGAAGAGACAGCAATGTGTGTTGCAGAGTTGCAAAGCTCACTGTGTGCTGAAGATGATCAGTGGGAACTTTCTGGACTGTCTCTTCTGCTGTTTCAGCAGAGTCCAAACGTAAGTGCTATATTCTGCTACTGCTCACAAAGAGCAAGCACAGGAGATGTATTATTCAATTGGACTTTCAGGTAGGAAAGTGAGAGGTGACAGCAATATGTGTTTCAGAGTTGTGACTCTCAATGTGTGCTGAAGATGCCCAGCAGTAGTTTCCATGCTGGCCCTTCGGCTGTGAAATTAGAATCCAAGCGCTCGTCCTCCCCTGTCACAACTGCTCTCGAAGCGAGAGAGCGCACCAGAAACGTTGGCTTGAAATGCACTTTTAGGAGATAAAGTGAGGAGTGACAGCAATGTGTGTTTCAGAGTTGCAAAGCTCACTGTGCGCTGAAGATGATCTGCAAGGACTTTCCCTCCCTGCCCTTCGGAACTGGGAGCGGATTCCAAGCGCTCGTGCTCACCTGCCTCTGCTGCACTGGAAACGAGAGTGGAGACCAGAAACGCTGGATTCAAATGCACTTTTAGGAGCTACAATGAGGAGTGACAACAGTGTGTGTGTCAAAGTTGTAAAGCTCAGTGTGTTGAAGAAGCACAAGAGCAGCCTTCAGGCCTGTCTCTTCCACTGCCTTACAGATTGCAGACATCCCTGCTCACTCTGCTGCTCAGCAGAGTGCTGGCAACGGAGTTCTGGGATTGAAATGGTCTTTTAGGAGAAAGAGTGAAGAGTGACAGCAATGTTTGTGTCACAGTTTAAAGCTCACTGTGTGCTAAACATGATCAGGAGGAGCTTTTTTGCAAGGCTCTTCTGCTGTTTTAGCCCAGTCTAAACATTCCTGCTCTACTCTCTCTGTTGCTGCTCAGCAGAGAGTGGGCACAGAGATGTTGGAATCAATTGGTCTTTCAGGCAAGAAAAGGAGGAGTGACAGCAATGTGTGTTTCAGAATTGTAAAGCTCACTGTGCGCTGAAGATGCCCTGCAGGAGTTTCCCTGCTGGCCCTTCGTCTGTGGGATTAGAGTCCAAGCGCTGCTCCTCCCCTGTCACAACTCCTCTCGAAACGAGAGAGCGCACCAGAAACTTTGGATTCAAATGCACTTTTAGGAGATAAAGTGAGGAGTGACAGCAATGTTTGTGTCACAGTTTAAAGCTCACTGTGTGCAAAACATGATCAAGCAGGAGATTTTTTTCAAGGCTCTTCTGCTGTTTTAGGCAGGTCTAAAAATTCCTGCTCTACTCTCTCTGTTGCTGCTCAGCAGAGAGCGGGCACAGAGATGGTGGATTCAGCTGGTCTTTCAGGCAAAAAGGGAGGAGTGACAGCAATGTGTGTTGCAGAGTTGCAAAGCTCGCTGTGCGCTGAAGATGATCAGTGGGAACTTTCTGGACTGTCTCTTCTGCTCTTTTAGCATTGGCTAAAGGTTCCTGCTCTACTCTCTCTGCTTCTGCCCAGCAGAGAAAGGGCACAGAGATTTTGGATTCAATTGGACTTTGAGGTAGGAAAGTGCGGAGCGAGAGCAATATATGTGTCACAGTTGCAAAGCTGACTGCGTGCTGAAGATGCCCTGCCGGAGCTTTCACTCCGGGCTCTTCGGCTGTGGGAGCAGAGGCCAAGAGATCGTGTTCACCTGTCACTGCTGCTGTTCAAACGAGAGAGGGCGGGAGAGACCATGGATTCAAACGGATTATTAGGAGATGAAGTGAGGAGTGACAGCAATGTGTGTTTCAGAGTTGCAAAGCTCACTGTGCGCTGAAGATGATCTGCAAGGACTTTCCCTCCCTGCCCTTCGGAACTGGGAGCGGATTCCAAGCGCTCGTGCTCACCTTCCTCTGCTGCTCTTGAAACGAGAGTGGAGACCAGAAACGCTGGATTCAAATGCACTTTTAGGAGCTACAATGAGGAGTGACAACAGTGTGTGTGTCACAGTTGTAAAGCTCAGTGTGTTGAAGAAGCACAAGAGCAGCCTTCAGGCCTGTCTCTTCCACTGCCTTACAGATTGCAGACATTCCTGCTCACTCTGCTGCTCAGCAGAGTGCTGGCAACGGAGTTCTTGGATTGAAATGGTCTTTTAGGAGAAAGAGTGAAGAGTGACAGCAATGTTTGTGTCACAGTTTAAAGCTCACTGTGTGCTAAACATGATCAGGAGGAGCTTTTTTGCAAGGCTCTTCTGCTGTTTTAGCCCAATCTAAACATTCCTTCTCTCTGTTGCTGCTCAGCAGAGAGTGGGCACAGAGATGTTGGAATCAATTGGTCTTCCAGGCAGGAAAAGGAGTTACAGCAATGTGTGTTGCAGAATTGCAAAGCTCACTGTGTGCTGAAGATGCCCTGCAGGAGTTTCCCTGCTGGCCCTTCGTCTGTGGGATTAGAGTCCAAGCGCTGCTCCTCCCCTGTCACAACTCCTCTCGAAACGTGAGAGCGCACCAGAAACTTTGGATTCAAATGCACTTTTAGGAGATAAAGTGAGGAGTGACAGCAATGTTTGTGTCACAGTTTAAAGCTCACTGTGTGCAAAACATGATCAAGCAGGAGATTTTTTGCAAGGCTCTTCTGCTGTTTTAGCCCAGGCTAAACATTCCTGCTCTACTCTCTCTGTTGCTGCTCAGCAGAGAGCGGGCACAGAGGTGTTGGAATCAATTGGTCTTTCAGGCAGGAAAAGAAGAGACAGCAATGTGTGTTGCAGAGTTGCAAAGCTCACTGTGTGCTGAAGATGATCAGTGGGAACTTTCTGGACTGTCTCTTCTGCTGTTTCAGCAGAGTCCAGACGTAAGTGCTATATTCTGCTACTGCTCACAAAGAGCAAGCACAGGAGATGTATTATTCAATTGGACTTTCAGGTAGGAAAGTGAGAGGTGACAGCAATATGTGTTTCAGAGTTGCGAATCTCAATGTGTGCTGAAGATGCCCAGCAGTAGTTTCCATGCTGGCCCTTCGGCTGTGAAATTAGAATCCAAGCGCTCGTCCTCCCCTGTCACAACTGCTCTCGAAGCGAGAGAGCGCACCAGAAACGTTGGCTTGAAATGCACTTTTAGGAGATAAAGTGAGGAGTGACAGCAATGTGTGTTTCAGAGTTGCAAAGCTCACTGTGCGCTGAAGATGATCTGCAAGGACTTTCCCTCCCTGCCCTTCGGAACTGGGAGCGGATTCCAAGCGCTCGTGCTCACCTGCCTCTGCTGCACTGGAAACGAGAGTGGAGACCAGAAACGCTGGATTCAAATGCACTTTTAGGAGCTACAATGAGGAGTGACAACAGTGTGTGTGTCACAGTTGTAAAGCTCAGTGTGTTGAAGAAGCACAAGAGCAGCCTTCAGGCCTGTCTCTTCCACTGCCTTACAGATTGCAGACATCCCTGCTCACTCTGCTGCTCAGCAGAGTGCTGGCAACGGAGTTCTTGGATTGAAATGGTCTTTTAGGAGAAAGAGTGAAGAGTGACACCAATGTTTGTGTCACAGTTTAAAGCTCACTGTGTGCTAAACATGATCAGGAGGAGCTTTTTTGCAAGGCTCTTCTGCTGTTTTAGCCCAGTCTAAACATTCCTGCTCTACTCTCTCTGTTGCTGCTCAGCAGAGAGTGGGCACAGAGATGTTGGAATCAATTGGTCTTTCAGGCAAGAAAAGGAGGAGTGACAGCAATGTGTGTTTCAGAATTGTAAAGCTCACTGTGCGCTGAAGATGCCCTGCAGGAGTTTCCCTGCTGGCCCTTCATCTGTGGGATTAGAGTCCAAGCGCTGCTCCTCCCCTGTCACAACTCCTCTCGAAACGAGAGAGCGCACCAGAAACTTTGGATTCAAATGCACTTTTAGGAGATAAAGTGAGGAGTGACAGCAATGTTTGTGTCACAGTTTAAAGCTCACTGTGTGCAAAACATGATCAAGCAGGAGATTTTTTGCAAGGCTCTTCTGCTGTTTTAGGCAGGTCTAAAAATTCCTGCTCTACTCTCTCTGTTGCTGCTCAGCAGAGAGCGGGCACAGAGATGGTGGATTCAGCTGGTCTTTCAGGCAAAAAGGGAGGAGTGACAGCAATGTGTGTTGCAGAGTTGCAAAGCTCGCTGTGCGCTGAAGATGATCAGTGGGAACTTTCTGGACTGTCTCTTCTGCTCTTTTAGCATTGGCTAAAGGTTCCTGCTCTACTCTCTCTGCTTCTGCCCAGCAGAGAAAGGGCACAGAGATTTTGGATTCAATTGGACTTTGAGGTAGGAAAGTGCGGAGCGAGAGCAATATATGTGTCACAGTTGCAAAGCTGACTGCGTGCTGAAGATGCCCTGCCGGAGCTTTCACTCCGGGCTCTTCGGCTGTGGGAGCAGAGGCCAAGAGATCGTGTTCACCTGTCACTGCTGCTGTTCAAACGAGAGAGGGCGGGAGAGACCATGGATTCAAACGGATTATTAGGAGATGAAGTGAGGAGTGACAGCAATGTGTGTTTCAGAGTTGCAAAGCTCACTGTGCGCTGAAGATGATCTGCAAGGACTTTCCCTCCCTGCCCTTCGGAACTGGGAGCGGATTCCAAGCGCTCGTGCTCACCTTCCTCTGCTGCTCTTGAAACGAGAGTGGAGACCAGAAACGCTGGATTCAAATGCACTTTTAGGAGCTACAATGAGGAGTGACAACAGTGTGTGTGTCACAGTTGTAAAGCTCAGTGTGTTGAAGAAGCACAAGAGCAGCCTTCAGGCCTGTCTCTTCCACTGCCTTACAGATTGCAGACATTACTGCTCACTCTGCTGCTCAGCAGAGTGCTGGCAACGGAGTTCTTGGATTGAAATGGTCTTTTAGGAGAAAGAGTGAAGAGTGACAGCAATGTTTGTGTCACAGTTTAAAGCTCACTGTGTGCTAAACATGATCAGGAGGAGCTTTTTTGCAAGGCTCTTCTGCTGTTTTAGCCCAATCTAAACATTCCTTCTCTCTGTTGCTGCTCAGCAGAGAGTGGGCACAGAGATGTTGGAATCAATTGGTCTTCCAGGCAGGAAAAGGAGTTACAGCAATGTGTGTTGCAGAATTGCAAAGCTCACTGTGTGCTGAAGATGCCCTGCAGGAGTTTCCCTGCTGGCCCTTCGTCTGTGGGATTAGAGTCCAAGCGCTGCTCCTCCCCTGTCACAACTCCTCTCGAAACGTGAGAGCGCACCAGAAACTTTGGATTCAAATGCACTTTTAGGAGATAAAGTGAGGAGTGACAGCAATGTTTGTGTCACAGTTTAAAGCTCACTGTGTGCAAAACATGATCAAGCAGGAGATTTTTTGCAAGGCTCTTCTGCTGTTTTAGCCCAGGCTAAACATTCCTGCTCTACTCTCTCTGTTGCTGCTCAGCAGAGAGCGGGCACAGAGGTGTTGGAATCAATTGGTCTTTCAGGCAGGAAAAGAAGAGACAGCAATGTGTGTTGCAGAGTTGCAAAGCTCACTGTGTGCTGAAGATGATCAGTGGGAACTTTCTGGACTGTCTCTTCTGCTGTTTCAGCAGAGTCCAGACGTAAGTGCTATATTCTGCTACTGCTCACAAAGAGCAAGCACAGGAGATGTATTATTCAATTGGACTTTCAGGTAGGAAAGTGAGAGGTGACAGCAATATGTGTTTCAGAGTTGCGAATCTCAATGTGTGCTGAAGATGCCCAGCAGTAGTTTCCATGCTGGCCCTTCGGCTGTGAAATTAGAATCCAAGCGCTCGTCCTCCCCTGTCACAACTGCTCTCGAAGCGAGAGAGCGCACCAGAAACGTTGGCTTGAAATGCACTTTTAGGAGATAAAGTGAGGAGTGACAGCAATGTGTGTTTCAGAGTTGCAAAGCTCACTGTGCGCTGAAGATGATCTGCAAGGACTTTCCCTCCCTGCCCTTCGGAACTGGGAGCGGATTCCAAGCGCTCGTGCTCACCTGCCTCTGCTGCACTGGAAACGAGAGTGGAGACCAGAAACGCTGGATTCAAATGCACTTTTAGGAGCTACAATGAGGAGTGACAACAGTGTGTGTGTCAAAGTTGTAAAGCTCAGTGTGTTGAAGAAGCACAAGAGCAGCCTTCAGGCCTGTCTCTTCCACTGCCTTACAGATTGCAGACATCCCTGCTCACTCTGCTGCTCAGCAGAGTGCTGGCAACGGAGTTCTGGGATTGAAATGGTCTTTTAGGAGAAAGAGTGAAGAGTGACACCAATGTTTGTGTCACAGTTTAAAGCTCACTGTGTGCTAAACATGATCAGGAGGAGCTTTTTTGCAAGGCTCTTCTGCTGTTTTAGCCCAGTCTAAACATTCCTGCTCTACTCTCTCTGTTGCTGCTCAGCAGAGAGTGGGCACAGAGATGTTGGAATCAATTGGTCTTTCAGGCAAGAAAAGGAGGAGTGACAGCAATGTGTGTTTCAGAATTGTAAAGCTCACTGTGCGCTGAAGATGCCCTGCAGGAGTTTCCCTGCTGGCCCTTCATCTGTGGGATTAGAGTCCAAGCGCTGCTCCTCCCCTGTCACAACTCCTCTCGAAACGAGAGAGCGCACCAGAAACTTTGGATTCAAATGCACTTTTAGGAGATAAAGTGAGGAGTGACAGCAATGTTTGTGTCACAGTTTAAAGCTCACTGTGTGCAAAACATGATCAAGCAGGAGATTTTTTTCAAGGCTCTCGTGCTGTTTTAGGCAGGTCTAAAAATTCCTGCTCTACTCTCTCTGTTGCTGCTCAGCAGAGAGCGGGCACAGAGATGGTGGATTCAGCTGGTCTTTCAGGCAAAAAGGGAGGAGTGACAGCAATGTGTGTTGCAGAGTTGCAAAGCTCGCTGTGCGCTGAAGATGATCAGTGGGAACTTTCTGGACTGTCTCTTCTGCTCTTTTAGCATTGGCTAAAGGTTCCTGCTCTACTCTCTCTGCTTCTGCCCAGCAGAGAAAGGGCACAGAGATTTTGGATTCAATTGGACTTTGAGGTAGGAAAGTGCGGAGCGAGAGCAATATATGTGTCACAGTTGCAAAGCTGACTGCGTGCTGAAGATGCCCTGCCGGAGCTTTCACTCCGGGCTCTTCGGCTGTGGGAGCAGAGGCCAAGAGATCGTGTTCACCTGTCACTGCTGCTGTTCAAACGAGAGAGGGCGGGAGAGACCATGGATTCAAACGGATTATTAGGAGATGAAGTGAGGAGTGACAGCAATGTGTGTTTCAGAGTTGCAAAGCTCACTGTGCGCTGAAGATGATCTGCAAGGACTTTCCCTCCCTGCCCTTCGGAACTGGGAGCGGATTCCAAGCGCTCGTGCTCACCTTCCTCTGCTGCTCTTGAAACGAGAGTGGAGACCAGAAACGCTGGATTCAAATGCACTTTTAGGAGCTACAATGAGGAGTGCCAACAGTGTGTGTGTCACAGTTGTAAAGCTCAGTGTGTTGAAGAAGCACAAGAGCAGCCTTCAGGCCTGTCTCTTCCACTGCCTTACAGATTGCAGACATTCCTGCTCACTCTGCTGCTCAGCAGAGTGCTGGCAACGGAGTTCTTGGATTGAAATGGTCTTTTAGGAGAAAGAGTGAAGAGTGACAGCAATGTTTGTGTCACAGTTTAAAGCTCACTGTGTGCTAAACATGATCAGGAGGAGCTTTTTTGCAAGGCTCTTCTGCTGTTTTAGCCCAGTCTAAACATTCCTTCTCTCTGTTGCTGCTCAGCAGAGAGGGGGCACAGAGATGTTGGAATCAATTGGTCTTTCAGGCAGGAAAAGGAGGAGTGACAGCAATGTGTGTTGCAGAATTGCAAAGCTCACTGTGTGCTGAAGGTGCCCTGCAGGAGTTTCCCTGCTGGCCCTTCGTCTGTGGGATTAGAGTCCAAGCGCCCCTCCTCCCCTGTCACAACTCCTCTCGAAACGAGAGAGCGCACCAGAAACTTTGGACTCAAATGCACTTTTAGGAGATAAAGTGAGGAGTGACAGCAATGTTTGTGTCACAGTTTAAAGATCACTGTGTGCTAAACATGATCAAGCAGGAGATTTTTTGCAAGGCTCTTCTGCTGTTTTAGCCCAGGCTAAACATTCCTGCTCTACTCTCTCTGTTGCTGCTCAGCAGAGAGCGGGCACAGAGGTGTTGGAATCAATTGGTCTTTCAGGCAGGAAAAGAAGTGACAGCAATGTGTGTTGCAGAGTTGCAAAGCTCGCTGTGCGCTGAAGATGATCAGTGGGAACTTTCTGGACTGTCTCTTCTGCTGTTTGAGCAGAGTCCAAACGTAAGTGCTATATTCTGCTACTGCTCACAAAGAGCAAGCACAGGAGATGTAGGATTCAATTGGACTTTCAGGTAGGAAAGTGAGAGGTCACAGCAATATGTGTTTCAGAGTTGCGAATCTCAATGTGTGCTGAAGATGCCCAGCAGGAGTTTCCATGCTGGCCCTTCGGCTGTGAAATTAGAATCCAAGCGCTCGTCCTCCCCTGTCACAACTGCTCTCGAAGCGAGAGAGCGCACCAGAAACGTTGGCTTCAAATGCACTTTTAGGAGATAAAGTGAGGCGTGACAGCAATGTTTGTGTCACAGTTTAAAGATCACTGTGTGCTAAACATGATTAGCAGGAGCTTTTTTTGCAATGCTCTTCTGCTGTTTTAGCCCAGTCTAAACATTCCTGCTCTACTCTCTCTGTTGCTGCTCAGCAGAGAGTGGGCACAGAGATGTTGGAATCAATTGGTCTTCCAAGCAGGAAAAGGAGGAGTTACAGCAATGTGTTTTGCAGAGTTGCAAAGCTCACTGTGTGCTGAAGATGCCCTGCAGGAGTTTCCCTGCTGGCCCTTCGTCTGTGGGATTAGAGTCCAAGCGCTCCTCCTCCCCTGTCACATCTCCTCTCGAAACGAGAGAGAGCACCAGAAACTTTGGATTCAAATGCACTTTTAGGAGATAAAGTGAGGAGTGACAGCAATGTTTGTGTCACAGTTTCAAAGCTCACTGTGTGCTAAACATGATTAGCAGGAGCTTTTTTGCAAGGCTCTTCTGCTGTTTTAGCCCAGGCTAAACATTCCTGCTCTACTCTCTCTGTTGCTGCTCAGCAGAGAGTGGGCACAGAGATGTTGGAATCAATTGGTCTTTCAGGCAAAAAGGGAGGAGTGACAGCAATGTGTGTTGCAGAGTTGCAAAGCTCGCTGTGCGCTGAAGATGATCAGTGGGAACTTTCTGGACTGTCTCTTCTGCTCTTTTAGCATTGGCTAAAGGTTCCTGCTCTACTCTCTCTGCTTCTGCCCAGCAGAGAAAGGGCACAGAGATTTTGGATTCAATTGGACTTTGAGGTAGGAAAGTGCGGAGCGAGAGCAATATATGTGTCACAGTTGCAAAGCTGACTGCGTGCTGAAGATGCCCTGCCGGAGCTTTCACTCCGGGCTCTTCGGCTGTGGGAGCAGAGGCCAAGAGATCGTGTTCACCTGTCACTGCTGCTGTTCAAACGAGAGAGGGCGGGAGAGACCATGGATTCAAACGGATTATTAGGAGATGAAGTGAGGAGTGACAGCAATGTGTGTTTCAGAGTTGCAAAGCTCACTGTGCGCTGAAGATGATCTGCAAGGACTTTCCCTCCCTGCCCTTCGGAACTGGGAGCGGATTCCAAGCGCTCGTGCTCACCTTCCTCTGCTGCTCTTGAAACGAGAGTGGAGACCAGAAACGCTGGATTCAAATGCACTTTTAGGAGCTACAATGAGGAGTGACAACAGTGTGTGTGTCAAAGTTGTAAAGCTCAGTGTGTTGAAGAAGCACAAGAGCAGCCTTCAGGCCTGTCTCTTCCACTGCCTTACAGATTGCAGACATTCCTGCTCACTCTGCTGCTCAGCAGAGTGCTGGCAACGGAGTTCTTGGATTGAAATGGTCTTTTAGGAGAAAGAGTGAAGAGTGACAGCAATGTTTGTGTCACAGTTTAAAGCTCACTGTGTGCTAAACATGATCAGGAGGAGCTTTTCTGCAAGGCTCTTCTGCTGTTTTAGCCCAGTCTAAACATTCCTTCTCTCTGTTGCTGCTCAGCAGAGAGGGGGCACAGAGATGTTGGAATCAATTGGTCTTTCAGGCAGGAAAAGGAGGAGTGACAGCAATGTGTGTTGCAGAATTGCAAAGCTCACTGTGTGCTGAAGGTGCCCTGCAGGAGTTTCCCTGCTGGCCCTTCGTCTGTGGGATTAGAGTCCAAGCGCCCCTCCTCCCCTGTCACAACTCCTCTCGAAACGAGAGAGCGCACCAGAAACTTTGGACTCAAATGCACTTTTAGGAGATAAAGTGAGGAGTGACAGCAATGTTTGTGTCACAGTTTAAAGATCACTGTGTGCTAAACATGATCAAGCAGGAGATTTTTTGCAAGGCTCTTCTGCTGTTTTAGCCCAGGCTAAACATTCCTGCTCTACTCTCTCTGTTGCTGCTCAGCAGAGAGCGGGCACAGAGGTGTTGGAATCAATTGGTCTTTCAGGCAGGAAAAGAAGTGACAGCAATGTGTGTTGCAGAGTTGCAAAGCTCGCTGTGCGCTGAAGATGATCAGTGGGAACTTTCTGGACTGTCTCTTCTGCTGTTTGAGCAGAGTCCAAACGTAAGTGCTATATTCTGCTACTGCTCACAAAGAGCAAGCACAGGAGATGTAGGATTCAATTGGACTTTCAGGTAGGAAAGTGAGAGGTCACAGCAATATGTGTTTCAGAGTTGCGAATCTCAATGTGTGCTGAAGATGCCCAGCAGGAGTTTCCATGCTGGCCCTTCGGCTGTGAAATTAGAATCCAAGCGCTCGTCCTCCCCTGTCACAACTGCTCTCGAAGCGAGAGAGCGCACCAGAAACGTTGGCTTCAAATGCACTTTTAGGAGATAAAGTGAGGCGTGACAGCAATGTTTGTGTCACAGTTTAAAGATCACTGTGTGCTAAACATGATTAGCAGGAGCTTTTTTTGCAATGCTCTTCTGCTGTTTTAGCCCAGTCTAAACATTCCTGCTCTACTCTCTCTGTTGCTGCTCAGCAGAGAGTGGGCACAGAGATGTTGGAATCAATTGGTCTTCCAGGCAGGAAAAGGAGGAGTTACAGCAATGTGTTTTGCAGAGTTGCAAAGCTCACTGTGTGCTGAAGATGCCCTGCAGGAGTTTCCCTGCTGGCCCTTCGTCTGTGGGATTAGAGTCCAAGCGCTCCTCCTCCCCTGTCACAACTCCTCTCGAAACGAGAGAGAGCACCAGAAACTTTGGATTCAAATGCACTTTTAGGAGATAAAGTGAGGAGTGACAGCAATGTTTGTGTCACAGTTTCAAAGCTCACTGTGTGCTAAACATGATTAGCAGGAGCTTTTTTGCAAGGCTCTTCTGCTGTTTTAGCCCAGGCTAAACATTCCTGCTCTACTCTCTCTGTTGCTGCTCAGCAGAGAGTGGGCACAGAGATGTTGGAATCAATTGGTCTTTCAGGCAAAAAGGGAGGAGTGACAGCAATGTGTGTTGCAGAGTTGTAAAGCTCGCTGTGCGCTGAAGATGATCAGTGGGAACTTTCTGGACTGTCTCTTCTGCTCTTTTAGCATTGGCTAAAGGTTCCTGCTCTACTCTCTCTGCTTCTGCCCAGCAGAGAAAGGGCACAGAGATTTTGGATTCAATTGGACTTTGAGGTAGGAAAGTGCGGAGCGAGAGCAATATATGTGTCACAGTTGCAAAGCTGACTGCGTGCTGAAGATGCCCTGCCGGAGCTTTCACTCCGGGCTCTTCGGCTGTGGGAGCAGAGGCCAAGAGATCGTGTTCACCTGTCACTGCTGCTGTTCAAACGAGAGAGGGCGGGAGAGACCATGGATTCAAACGGATTATTAGGAGATGAAGTGAGGAGTGACAGCAATGTGTGTTTCAGAGTTGCAAAGCTCACTGTGCGCTGAAGATGATCTGCAAGGACTTTCCCTCCCTGCCCTTCGGAACTGGGAGCGGATTCCAAGCGCTCGTGCTCACCTTCCTCTGCTGCTCTTGAAACGAGAGTGGAGACCAGAAACGCTGGATTCAAATGCACTTTTAGGAGCTACAATGAGGAGTGACAACAGTGTGTGTGTCAAAGTTGTAAAGCTCAGTGTGTTGAAGAAGCACAAGAGCAGCCTTCAGGCCTGTCTCTTCCACTGCCTTACAGATTGCAGACATTCCTGCTCACTCTGCTGCTCAGCAGAGTGCTGGCAACGGAGTTCTTGGATTGAAATGGTCTTTTAGGAGAAAGAGTGAAGAGTGACAGCAATGTTTGTGTCACAGTTTAAAGCTCACTGTGTGCTAAACATGATCAGGAGGAGCTTTTCTGCAAGGCTCTTCTGCTGTTTTAGCCCAGTCTAAACATTCCTTCTCTCTGTTGCTGCTCAGCAGAGAGGGGGCACAGAGATGTTGGAATCAATTGGTCTTTCAGGCAGGAAAAGGAGGAGTGACAGCAATGTGTGTTGCAGAATTGCAAAGCTCACTGTGTGCTGAAGGTGCCCTGCAGGAGTTTCCCTGCTGGCCCTTCGTCTGTGGGATTAGAGTCCAAGCGCCCCTCCTCCCCTGTCACAACTCCTCTCGAAACGAGAGAGCGCACCAGAAACATTGGATTCAAATGCACTTTTAGGAGATAAAGTGAGGAGTGACAGCAATGTTTGTGTCACAGTTTAAAGCTCACTGTGTGCAAAACATGATCAAGCAGGAGCTTTTTTGCAAGGCTCTTCTGCTGTTTTAGCCCAGGCTAAACATTCCTGCTCTACTCTCTCTGTTGCTGCTCAGCAGAGAGTGGGCACAGAGATGTTGGAATCAATTGGTCTTTCAGGCAGGAAAAGAAGTGACAGCAATGTGTGTTGCAGAGTTGCAAAGCTTGCTGTGCGCTGAAGATGATCAGTGGGAACTTTCTGGACTGTCTCTTCTGCTGTTTCAGCAGAGTCCAAACGTAAGTGCTATATTCTGCTACTGCTCACAAAGAGCAAGCACAGGAGATGTAGGATTCAATTGGACTTTCAGGTAGGAAAGTGAGAGGTCACAGCAATATGTGTTTCAGAGTTGCGAATCTCAATGTGTGCTGAAGATGCCCAGCAGGAGTTTCCATGCTGGCCCTTCGGCTGTGAAATTAGAATCCAAGCGCTCGTCCTCCCCTGTCACAACTGCTCTCGAAGCGAGAGAGCGCACCAGAAACGTTGGCTTCAAATGCACTTTTAGGAGATAAAGTGAGGCGTGACAGCAATGTTTGTGTCACAGTTTAAAGATCACTGTGTGCTAAACATGATTAGCAGGAGCTTTTTTTGCAATGCTCTTCTGCTGTTTTAGCCCAGTCTAAACATTCCTGCTCTACTCTCTCTGTTGCTGCTCAGCAGAGAGTGGGCACAGAGATGTTGGAATCAATTGGTCTTCCAGGCAGGAAAAGGAGGAGTTACAGCAATGTGTTTTGCAGAGTTGCAAAGCTCACTGTGTGCTGAAGATGCCCTGCAGGAGTTTCCCTGCTGGCCCTTCGTCTGTGGGATTAGAGTCCAAGCGCTCCTCCTCCCCTGTCACAACTCCTCTCGAAACGAGAGAGAGCACCAGAAACTTTGGATTCAAATGCACTTTTAGGAGATAAAGTGAGGAGTGACAGCAATGTTTGTGTCACAGTTTCAAAGCTCACTGTGTGCTAAACATGATTAGCAGGAGCTTTTTTGCAAGGCTCTTCTGCTGTTTTAGCCCAGGCTAAACATTCCTGCTCTACTCTCTCTGTTGCTGCTCAGCAGAGAGTGGGCACAGAGATGTTGGAATCAATTGGTCTTTCAGGCAAAAAGGGAGGAGTGACAGCAATGTGTGTTGCAGAGTTGTAAAGCTCGCTGTGCGCTGAAGATGATCAGTGGGAACTTTCTGGACTGTCTCTTCTGCTCTTTTAGCATTGGCTAAAGGTTCCTGCTCTACTCTCTCTGCTTCTGCCCAGCAGAGAAAGGGCACAGAGATTTTGGATTCAATTGGACTTTGAGGTAGGAAAGTGCGGAGCGAGAGCAATATATGTGTCACAGTTGCAAAGCTGACTGCGTGCTGAAGATGCCCTGCCGGAGCTTTCACTCCGGGCTCTTCGGCTGTGGGAGCAGAGGCCAAGAGATCGTGTTCACCTGTCACTGCTGCTGTTCAAACGAGAGAGGGCGGGAGAGACCATGGATTCAAACGGATTATTAGGAGATGAAGTGAGGAGTGACAGCAATGTGTGTTTCAGAGTTGCAAAGCTCACTGTGCGCTGAAGATGATCTGCAAGGACTTTCCCTCCCTGCCCTTCGGAACTGGGAGCGGATTCCAAGCGCTCGTGCTCACCTTCCTCTGCTGCTCTTGAAACGAGAGTGGAGACCAGAAACGCTGGATTCAAATGCACTTTTAGGAGCTACAATGAGGAGTGACAACAGTGTGTGTGTCAAAGTTGTAAAGCTCAGTGTGTTGAAGAAGCACAAGAGCAGCCTTCAGGCCTGTCTCTTCCACTGCCTTACAGATTGCAGACATTCCTGCTCACTCTGCTGCTCAGCAGAGTGCTGGCAACGGAGTTCATGGATTGAAATGGTCTTTTAGGAGAAAGAGTGAAGAGTGACAGCAATGTTTGTGTCACAGTTTAAAGCTCACTGTGTGCTAAACATGATCAGGAGGAGCTTTTCTGCAAGGCTCTTCTGCTGTTTTAGCCCAGTCTAAACATTCCTTCTCTCTGTTGCTGCTCAGCAGAGAGGGGGCACAGAGATGTTGGAATCAATTGGTCTTTCAGGCAGGAAAAGGAGGAGTGACAGCAATGTGTGTTGCAGAATTGCAAAGCTCACTGTGTGCTGAAGGTGCCCTGCAGGAGTTTCCCTGCTGGCCCTTCGTCTGTGGGATTAGAGTCCAAGCGCCCCTCCTCCCCTGTCACAACTCCTCTCGAAACGAGAGAGCGCACCAGAAACATTGGATTCAAATGCACTTTTAGGAGATAAAGTGAGGAGTGACAGCAATGTTTGTGTCACAGTTTAAAGCTCACTGTGTGCAAAACATGATCAAGCAGGAGCTTTTTTGCAAGGCTCTTCTGCTGTTTTAGCCCAGGCTAAACATTCCTGCTCTACTCTCTCTGTTGCTGCTCAGCAGAGAGTGGGCACAGAGATGTTGGAATCAATTGGTCTTTCAGGCAGGAAAAGAAGTGACAGCAATGTGTGTTGCAGAGTTGCAAAGCTCGCTGTGCGCTGAAGATGATCAGTGGGAACTTTCTGGACTGTCTCTTCTGCTGTTTCAGCAGAGTCCAAACGTAAGTGCTATATTCTGCTACTGCTCACAAAGAGCAAGCACAGGAGATGTAGGATTCAATTGGACTTTCAGGTAGGAAAGTGAGAGGTCACAGCAATATGTGTTTCAGAGTTGCGAATCTCAATGTGTGCTGAAGATGCCCAGCAGGAGTTTCCATGCTGGCCCTTCGGCTGTGAAATTAGAATCCAAGCGCTCGTCCTCCCCTGTCACAACTGCTCTCGAAGCGAGAGAGCGCACCAGAAACGTTGGCTTCAAATGCACTTTTAGGAGATAAAGTGAGGCGTGACAGCAATGTTTGTGTCACAGTTTAAAGATCACTGTGTGCTAAACATGATTAGCAGGAGATTTTTTGCAAGGCTCTTCTGCTGTTTTAGCCCAGGCTAAACATTCCTGCTCTACTCTCTCTGTTGCTGCTCAGCAGAGAGCGGGCACAGAGGTGTTGGAATCAATTGGTCTTTCAGGCAGGAAAAGAAGTGACAGCAATGTGTGTTGCAGAGTTGCAAAGCTCGCTGTGCGCTGAAGATGATCAGTGGGAACTTTCTGGACTGTCTCTTCTGCTGTTTCAGCAGAGTCCAAACGTAAGTGCTATATTCTGCTACTGCTCACAAAGAGCAAGCACAGGAGATGTAGGATTCAATTGGACTTTCAGGTAGGAAAGTGAGAGGTCACAGCAATATGTGTTTCAGAGTTGCGAATCTCAATGTGTGCTGAAGATGCCCTGCAGGAGTTTCCCTGCTGGCCCTTCGTCTGTGGGATTAGAGTCCAAGCGCTCCTCCTCCCCTGTCACAACTCCTCTCGAAACGAGAGAGAGCACCAGAAACTTTGGATTCAAATGCACTTTTAGGAGATAAAGTGAGGAGTGACAGCAATGTTTGTGTCACAGTTTCAAAGCTCACTGTGTGCTAAACATGATTAGCAGGAGCTTTTTTGCAAGGCTCTTCTGCTGTTTTAGCCCAGGCTAAACATTCCTGCTCTACTCTCTCTGTTGCTGCTCAGCAGAGAGTGGGCACAGAGATGTTGGAATCAATTGGTCTTTCAGGCAAAAAGGGAGGAGTGACAGCAATGTGTGTTGCAGAGTTGCAAAGCTCGCTGTGCGCTGAAGATGATCAGTGGGAACTTTCTGGACTGTCTCTTCTGCTCTTTTAGCATTGGCTAAAGGTTCCTGCTCTACTCTCTCTGCTTCTGCCCAGCAGAGAAAGGGCACAGAGATTTTGGATTCAATAGGACTTTGAGGTAGGAAAGTGCGGAGCGAGAGCAATATATGTGTCACAGTTGCAAAGCTGACTGCGTGCTGAAGATGCCCTGCCGGAGCTTTCACTCCGGGCTCTTCGGCTGTGGGAGCAGAGGCCAAGAGATCGTGTTCACCTGTCACTGCTGCTGTTCAAACGAGAGAGGGCAGGAGAGACCATGGATTCAAACGGATTATTAGGAGATGAAGTGAGGAGTGACAGCAATGTGTGTTTCAGAGTTGCAAAGCTCACTGTGCGCTGAAGATGATCTGCAAGGACTTTCCCTCCCTGCCCTTCGGAACTGGGAGCGGATTCCAAGCGCTCGTGCTCACCTTCCTCTGCTGCTCTTGAAACGAGAGTGGAGACCAGAAACGCTGGATTCAAATGCACTTTTAGGAGCTACAATGAGGAGTGACAACAGTGTGTGTGTCAAAGTTGTAAAGCTCAGTGTGTTGAAGAAGCACAAGAGCAGCCTTCAGGCCTGTCTCTTCCACTGCCTTACAGATTGCAGACATTCCTGCTCACTCTGCTGCTCAGCAGAGTGCTGGCAACGGAGTTCTTGGATTGAAATGGTCTTTTAGGAGAAAGAGTGAAGAGTGACAGCAATGTTTGTGTCACAGTTTAAAGCTCACTGTGTGCTAAACATGATCAGGAGGAGCTTTTTTGCAAGGCTCTTCTGCTGTTTTAGCCCAGTCTAAACATTCCTTCTCTCTGTTGCTGCTCAGCAGAGAGGGGGCACAGAGATGTTGGAATCAATTGGTCTTTCAGGCAGGAAAAGGAGGAGTGACAGCAATGTGTGTTGCAGAATTGCAAAGCTCACTGTGTGCTGAAGGTGCCCTGCAGGAGTTTCCCTGCTGGCCCTTCGTCTGTGGGATTAGAGTCCAAGCGCCCCTCCTCCCCTGTCACAACTCCTCTCGAAACGAGAGAGCGCACCAGAAACATTGGATTCAAATGCACTTTTAGGAGATAAAGTGAGGAGTGACAGCAATGTTTGTGTCACAGTTTAAAGCTCACTGTGTGCAAAACATGATCAAGCAGGAGCTTTTTTGCAAGGCTCTTCTGCTGTTTTAGCCCAGGCTAAACATTCCTGCTCTACTCTCTCTGTTGCTGCTCAGCAGAGAGTGGGCACAGAGATGTTGGAATCAATTGGTCTTTCAGGCAGGAAAAGAAGTGACAGCAATGTGTGTTGCAGAGTTGCAAAGCTCGCTGTGCGCTGAAGATGATCAGTGGGAACTTTCTGGACTGTCTCTTCTGCTGTTTGAGCAGAGTCCAAACGTAAGTGCTATATTCTGCTACTGCTCACAAAGAGCAAGCACAGGAGATGTAGGATTCAATTGGACTTTCAGGTAGTAAAGTGAGAGGTCACAGCAATATGTGTTTCAGAGTTGCGAATCTCAATGTGTGCTGAAGATGCCCAGCAGGAGTTTCCATGCTGGCCGTTCGGCTGTGAAATTAGAATCCAAGCGCTCGTCCTCCCCTGTCACAACTGCTCTCGAAGCGAGAGAGCGCACCAGAAACGTTGGCTTCAAATGCACTTTTAGGAGATAAAGTGAGGCGTGACAGCAATGTTTGTGTCACAGTTTAAAGATCACTGTGTGCTAAACATGATTAGCAGGAGCTTTTTTTGCAATGCTCTTCTGCTGTTTTAGCCCAGTCTAAACATTCCTGCTCTACTCTCTCTGTTGCTGCTCAGCAGAGAGTGGGCACAGAGATGTTGGAATCAATTGGTCTTCCAGGCAGGAAAAGGAGGAGTTACAGCAATGTGTTTTGCAGAGTTGCAAAGCTCACTGTGTGCTGAAGATGCCCTGCAGGAGTTTCCCTGCTGGCCCTTCGTCTGTGGGATTAGAGTCCAAGCGCTCCTCCTCCCCTGTCACAACTCCTCTCGAAACGAGAGAGAGCACCAGAAACTTTGGATTCAAATGCACTTTTAGGAGATAAAGTGAGGAGTGACAGCAATGTTTGTGTCACAGTTTCAAAGCTCACTGTGTGCTAAACATGATTAGCAGGAGCTTTTTTGCAAGGCTCTTCTGCTGTTTTAGCCCAGGCTAAACATTCCTGCTCTACTCTCTCTGTTGCTGCTCAGCAGAGAGTGGGCACAGAGATGTTGGAATCAATTGGTCTTTCAGGCAAAAAGGGAGGAGTGACAGCAATGTGTGTTGCAGAGTTGTAAAGCTCGCTGTGCGCTGAAGATGATCAGTGGGAACTTTCTGGACTGTCTCTTCTGCTCTTTTAGCATTGGCTAAAGGTTCCTGCTCTACTCTCTCTGCTTCTGCCCAGCAGAGAAAGGGCACAGAGATTTTGGATTCAATTGGACTTTGAGGTAGGAAAGTGCGGAGCGAGAGCAATATATGTGTCACAGTTGCAAAGCTGACTGCGTGCTGAAGATGCCCTGCCGGAGCTTTCACTCCGGGCTCTTCGGCTGTGGGAGCAGAGGCCAAGAGATCGTGTTCACCTGTCACTGCTGCTGTTCAAACGAGAGAGGGCGGGAGAGACCATGGATTCAAACGGATTATTAGGAGATGAAGTGAGGAGTGACAGCAATGTGTGTTTCAGAGTTGCAAAGCTCACTGTGCGCTGAAGATGATCTGCAAGGACTTTCCCTCCCTGCCCTTCGGAACTGGGAGCGGATTCCAAGCGCTCGTGCTCACCTTCCTCTGCTGCTCTTGAAACGAGAGTGGAGACCAGAAACGCTGGATTCAAATGCACTTTTAGGAGCTACAATGAGGAGTGACAACAGTGTGTGTGTCAAAGTTGTAAAGCTCAGTGTGTTGAAGAAGCACAAGAGCAGCCTTCAGGCCTGTCTCTTCCACTGCCTTACAGATTGCAGACATTCCTGCTCACTCTGCTGCTCAGCAGAGTGCTGGCAACGGAGTTCTTGGATTGAAATGGTCTTTTAGGAGAAAGAGTGAAGAGTGACAGCAATGTTTGTGTCACAGTTTAAAGCTCACTGTGTGCTAAACATGATCAGGAGGAGCTTTTTTGCAAGGCTCTTCTGCTGTTTTAGCCCAGTCTAAACATTCCTTCTCTCTGTTGCTGCTCAGCAGAGAGGGGGCACAGAGATGTTGGAATCAATTGGTCTTTCAGGCAGGAAAAGGAGGAGTGACAGCAATGTGTGTTGCAGAATTGCAAAGCTCACTGTGTGCTGAAGGTGCCCTGCAGGAGTTTCCCTGCTGGCCCTTCGTCTGTGGGATTAGAGTCCAAGCGCCCCTCCTCCCCTGTCACAACTCCTCTCGAAACGAGAGAGCGCACCAGAAACTTTGGACTCAAATGCACTTTTAGGAGATAAAGTGAGGAGTGACAGCAATGTTTGTGTCACAGTTTAAAGATCACTGTGTGCTAAACATGATCAAGCAGGAGATTTTTTGCAAGGCTCTTCTGCTGTTTTAGCCCAGGCTAAACATTCCTGCTCTACTCTCTCTGTTGCTGCTCAGCAGAGAGCGGGCACAGAGGTGTTGGAATCAATTGGTCTTTCAGGCAGGAAAAGAAGTGACAGCAATGTGTGTTGCAGAGTTGCAAAGCTCGCTGTGCGCTGAAGATGATCAGTGGGAACTTTCTGGACTGTCTCTTCTGCTGTTTGAGCAGAGTCCAAACGTAAGTGCTATATTCTGCTACTGCTCACAAAGAGCAAGCACAGGAGATGTAGGATTCAATTGGACTTTCAGGTAGTAAAGTGAGAGGTCACAGCAATATGTGTTTCAGAGTTGCGAATCTCAATGTGTGCTGAAGATGCCCAGCAGGAGTTTCCATGCTGGCCGTTCGGCTGTGAAATTAGAATCCAAGCGCTCGTCCTCCCCTGTCACAACTGCTCTCGAAGCGAGAGAGCGCACCAGAAACGTTGGCTTCAAATGCACTTTTAGGAGATAAAGTGAGGCGTGACAGCAATGTTTGTGTCACAGTTTAAAGATCACTGTGTGCTAAACATGATTAGCAGGAGCTTTTTTTGCAATGCTCTTCTGCTGTTTTAGCCCAGTCTAAACATTCCTGCTCTACTCTCTCTGTTGCTGCTCAGCAGAGAGTGGGCACAGAGATGTTGGAATCAATTGGTCTTCCAGGCAGGAAAAGGAGGAGTTACAGCAATGTGTTTTGCAGAGTTGCAAAGCTCACTGTGTGCTGAAGATGCCCTGCAGGAGTTTCCCTGCTGGCCCTTCGTCTGTGGGATTAGAGTCCAAGCGCTCCTCCTCCCCTGTCACAACTCCTCTCGAAACGAGAGAGAGCACCAGAAACTTTGGATTCAAATGCACTTTTAGGAGATAAAGTGAGGAGTGACAGCAATGTTTGTGTCACAGTTTCAAAGCTCACTGTGTGCTAAACATGATTAGCAGGAGCTTTTTTGCAAGGCTCTTCTGCTGTTTTAGCCCAGGCTAAACATTCCTGCTCTACTCTCTCTGTTGCTGCTCAGCAGAGAGTGGGCACAGAGATGTTGGAATCAATTGGTCTTTCAGGCAAAAAGGGAGGAGTGACAGCAATGTGTGTTGCAGAGTTGTAAAGCTCGCTGTGCGCTGAAGATGATCAGTGGGAACTTTCTGGACTGTCTCTTCTGCTCTTTTAGCATTGGCTAAAGGTTCCTGCTCTACTCTCTCTGCTTCTGCCCAGCAGAGAAAGGGCACAGAGATTTTGGATTCAATTGGACTTTGAGGTAGGAAAGTGCGGAGCGAGAGCAATATATGTGTCACAGTTGCAAAGCTGACTGCGTGCTGAAGATGCCCTGCCGGAGCTTTCACTCCGGGCTCTTCGGCTGTGGGAGCAGAGGCCAAGAGATCGTGTTCACCTGTCACTGCTGCTGTTCAAACGAGAGAGGGCGGGAGAGACCATGGATTCAAACGGATTATTAGGAGATGAAGTGAGGAGTGACAGCAATGTGTGTTTCAGAGTTGCAAAGCTCACTGTGCGCTGAAGATGATCTGCAAGGACTTTCCCTCCCTGCCCTTCGGAACTGGGAGCGGATTCCAAGCGCTCGTGCTCACCTTCCTCTGCTGCTCTTGAAACGAGAGTGGAGACCAGAAACGCTGGATTCAAATGCACTTTTAGGAGCTACAATGAGGAGTGACAACAGTGTGTGTGTCAAAGTTGTAAAGCTCAGTGTGTTGAAGAAGCACAAGAGCAGCCTTCAGGCCTGTCTCTTCCACTGCCTTACAGATTGCAGACATTCCTGCTCACTCTGCTGCTCAGCAGAGTGCTGGCAACGGAGTTCTTGGATTGAAATGGTCTTTTAGGAGAAAGAGTGAAGAGTGACAGCAATGTTTGTGTCACAGTTTAAAGCTCACTGTGTGCTAAACATGATCAGGAGGAGCTTTTTTGCAAGGCTCTTCTGCTGTTTTAGCCCAGTCTAAACATTCCTTCTCTCTGTTGCTGCTCAGCAGAGAGGGGGCACAGAGATGTTGGAATCAATTGGTCTTTCAGGCAGGAAAAGGAGGAGTGACAGCAATGTGTGTTGCAGAATTGCAAAGCTCACTGTGTGCTGAAGGTGCCCTGCAGGAGTTTCCCTGCTGGCCCTTCGTCTGTGGGATTAGAGTCCAAGCGCCCCTCCTCCCCTGTCACAACTCCTCTCGAAACGAGAGAGCGCACCAGAAACTTTGGACTCAAATGCACTTTTAGGAGATAAAGTGAGGAGTGACAGCAATGTTTGTGTCACAGTTTAAAGATCACTGTGTGCTAAACATGATCAAGCAGGAGATTTTTTGCAAGGCTCTTCTGCTGTTTTAGCCCAGGCTAAACATTCCTGCTCTACTCTCTCTGTTGCTGCTCAGCAGAGAGCGGGCACAGAGGTGTTGGAATCAATTGGTCTTTCAGGCAGGAAAAGAAGTGACAGCAATGTGTGTTGCAGAGTTGCAAAGCTCGCTGTGTGCTGAAGATGATCAGTGGGAACTTTCTGGACTGTCTCTTCTGCTGTTTGAGCAGAGTCCAAACGTAAGTGCTATATTCTGCTACTGCTCACAAAGAGCAAGCACAGGAGATGTAGGATTCAATTGGACTTTCAGGTAGTAAAGTGAGAGGTCACAGCAATATGTGTTTCAGAGTTGCGAATCTCAATGTGTGCTGAAGATGCCCAGCAGGAGTTTCCATGCTGGCCGTTCGGCTGTGAAATTAGAATCCAAGCGCTCGTCCTCCCCTGTCACAACTGCTCTCGAAGCGAGAGAGCGCACCAGAAACGTTGGCTTCAAATGCACTTTTAGGAGATAAAGTGAGGCGTGACAGCAATGTTTGTGTCACAGTTTAAAGATCACTGTGTGCTAAACATGATTAGCAGGAGCTTTTTTTGCAATGCTCTTCTGCTGTTTTAGCCCAGTCTAAACATTCCTGCTCTACTCTCTCTGTTGCTGCTCAGCAGAGAGTGGGCACAGAGATGTTGGAATCAATTGGTCTTCCAGGCAGGAAAAGGAGGAGTTACAGCAATGTGTTTTGCAGAGTTGCAAAGCTCACTGTGTGCTGAAGATGCCCTGCAGGAGTTTCCCTGCTGGCCCTTCGTCTGTGGGATTAGAGTCCAAGCGCTCCTCCTCCCCTGTCACAACTCCTCTCGAAACGAGAGAGAGCACCAGAAACTTTGGATTCAAATGCACTTTTAGGAGATAAAGTGAGGAGTGACAGCAATGTTTGTGTCACAGTTTCAAAGCTCACTGTGTGCTAAACATGATTAGCAGGAGCTTTTTTGCATGGCTCTTCTGCTGTTTTAGCCCAGGCTAAACATTCCTGCTCTACTCTCTCTGTTGCTGCTCAGCAGAGAGTGGGCACAGAGATGTTGGAATCAATTGGTCTTTCAGGCAAAAAGGGAGGAGTGACAGCAATGTGTGTTGCAGAGTTGCAAAGCTCGCTGTGCGCTGAAGATGATCAGTGGGAACTTTCTGGACTGTCTCTTCTGCTCTTTTAGCATTGGCTAAAGGTTCCTGCTCTACTCTCTCTGCTTCTGCCCAGCAGAGAAAGGGCACAGAGATTTTGGATTCAATAGGACTTTGAGGTAGGAAAGTGCGGAGCGAGAGCAATATATGTGTCACAGTTGCAAAGCTGACTGCGTGCTGAAGATGCCCTGCCGGAGCTTTCACTCCGGGCTCTTCGGCTGTGGGAGCAGAGGCCAAGAGATCGTGTTCACCTGTCACTGCTGCTGTTCAAACGAGAGAGGGCGGGAGAGACCATGGATTCAAACGGATTATTAGGAGATGAAGTGAGGAGTGACAGCAATGTGTGTTTCAGAGTTGCAAAGCTCACTGTGCGCTGAAGATGATCTGCAAGGACTTTCCCTCCCTGCCCTTCGGAACTGGGAGCGGATTCCAAGCGCTCGTGCTCACCTTCCTCTGCTGCTCTTGAAACGAGAGTGGAGACCAGAAACGCTGGATTCAAATGCACTTTTAGGAGCTACAATGAGGAGTGACAACAGTGTGTGTGTCAAAGTTGTAAAGCTCAGTGTGTTGAAGAAGCACAAGAGCAGCCTTCAGGCCTGTCTCTTCCACTGCCTTACAGATTGCAGACATTCCTGCTCACTCTGCTGCTCAGCAGAGTGCTGGCAACGGAGTTCTTGGATTGAAATGGTCTTTTAGGAGAAAGAGTGAAGAGTGACAGCAATGTTTGTGTCACAGTTTAAAGCTCACTGTGTGCTAAACATGATCAGGAGGAGCTTTTTTGCAAGGCTCTTCTGCTGTTTTAGCCCAGTCTAAACATTCCTTCTCTCTGTTGCTGCTCAGCAGAGAGGGGGCACAGAGATGTTGGAATCAATTGGTCTTTCAGGCAGGAAAAGGAGGAGTGACAGCAATGTGTGTTGCAGAATTGCAAAGCTCACTGTGTGCTGAAGGTGCCCTGCAGGAGTTTCCCTGCTGGCCCTTCGTCTGTGGGATTAGAGTCCAAGCGCCCCTCCTCCCCTGTCACAACTCCTCTCGAAACGAGAGAGCGCACCAGAAACTTTGGACTCAAATGCACTTTTAGGAGATAAAGTGAGGAGTGACAGCAATGTTTGTGTCACAGTTTAAAGATCACTGTGTGCTAAACATGATCAAGCAGGAGATTTTTTGCAAGGCTCTTCTGCTGTTTTAGCCCAGGCTAAACATTCCTGCTCTACTCTCTCTGTTGCTGCTCAGCAGAGAGCGGGCACAGAGGTGTTGGAATCAATTGGTCTTTCAGGCAGGAAAAGAAGTGACAGCAATGTGTGTTGCAGAGTTGCAAAGCTCGCTGTGCGCTGAAGATGATCAGTGGGAACTTTCTGGACTGTCTCTTCTGCTGTTTGAGCAGAGTCCAAACGTAAGTGCTATATTCTGCTACTGCTCACAAAGAGCAAGCACAGGAGATGTAGGATTCAATTGGACTTTCAGGTAGTAAAGTGAGAGGTCACAGCAATATGTGTTTCAGAGTTGCGAATCTCAATGTGTGCTGAAGATGCCCAGCAGGAGTTTCCATGCTGGCCGTTCGGCTGTGAAATTAGAATCCAAGCGCTCGTCCTCCCCTGTCACAACTGCTCTCGAAGCGAGAGAGCGCACCAGAAACGTTGGCTTCAAATGCACTTTTAGGAGATAAAGTGAGGCGTGACAGCAATGTTTGTGTCACAGTTTAAAGATCACTGTGTGCTAAACATGATTAGCAGGAGCTTTTTTTGCAATGCTCTTCTGCTGTTTTAGCCCAGTCTAAACATTCCTGCTCTACTCTCTCTGTTGCTGCTCAGCAGAGAGTGGGCACAGAGATGTTGGAATCAATTGGTCTTCCAGGCAGGAAAAGGAGGAGTTACAGCAATGTGTTTTGCAGAGTTGCAAAGCTCACTGTGTGCTGAAGATGCCCTGCAGGAGTTTCCCTGCTGGCCCTTCGTCTGTGGGATTAGAGTCCAAGCGCTCCTCCTCCCCTGTCACAACTCCTCTCGAAACGAGAGAGAGCACCAGAAACTTTGGATTCAAATGCACTTTTAGGAGATAAAGTGAGGAGTGACAGCAATGCTTGTGTCACAGTTTCAAAGCTCACTGTGTGCTAAACATGATTAGCAGGAGCTTTTTTGCAAGGCTCTTCTGCTGTTTTAGCCCAGGCTAAACATTCCTGCTCTTCTCTCTCTGTTGCTGCTCAGCAGAGAGTGGGCACAGAGATGTTGGAATCAATTGGTCTTTCAGGCAAAAAGGGAGGAGTGACAGCAATGTGTGTTGCAGAGTTGCAAAGCTCGCTGTGCGCTGAAGATGATCAGTGGGAACTTTCTGGACTGTCTCTTCTGCTCTTTTAGCATTGGCTAAAGGTTCCTGCTCTACTCTCTCTGCTTCTGCCCAGCAGAGAAAGGGCACAGAGATTTTGGATTCAATTGGACTTTGAGGTAGGAAAGTGCGGAGCGAGAGCAATATATGTGTCACAGTTGCAAAGCTGACTGCGTGCTGAAGATGCCCTGCCGGAGCTTTCACTCCGGGCTCTTCGGCTGTGGGAGCAGAGGCCAAGAGATCGTGTTCACCTGTCACTGCTGCTGTTCAAACGAGAGAGGGCGGGAGAGACCATGGATTCAAACGGATTATTAGGAGATGAAGTGAGGAGTGACAGCAATGTGTGTTTCAGAGTTGCAAAGCTCACTGTGCGCTGAAGATGATCTGCAAGGACTTTCCCTCCCTGCCCTTCGGAACTGGGAGCGGATTCCAAGCGCTCGTGCTCACCTTCCTCTGCTGCTCTTGAAACGAGAGTGGAGACCAGAAACGCTGGATTCAAATGCACTTTTAGGAGCTACAATGAGGAGTGACAACAGTGTGTGTGTCAAAGTTGTAAAGCTCAGTGTGTTGAAGAAGCACAAGAGCAGCCTTCAGGCCTGTCTCTTCCACTGCCTTACAGATTGCAGACATTCCTGCTCACTCTGCTGCTCAGCAGAGTGCTGGCAACGGAGTTCTTGGATTGAAATGGTCTTTTAGGAGAAAGAGTGAAGAGTGACAGCAATGTTTGTGTCACAGTTTAAAGCTCACTGTGTGCTAAACATGATCAGGAGGAGCTTTTCTGCAAGGCTCTTCTGCTGTTTTAGCCCAGTCTAAACATTCCTTCTCTCTGTTGCTGCTCAGCAGAGAGGGGGCACAGAGATGTTGGAATCAATTGGTCTTTCAGGCAGGAAAAGGAGGAGTGACAGCAATGTGTGTTGCAGAATTGCAAAGCTCACTGTGTGCTGAAGGTGCCCTGCAGGAGTTTCCCTGCTGGCCCTTCGTCTGTGGGATTAGAGTCCAAGCGCCCCTCCTCCCCTGTCACAACTCCTCTCGAAACGAGAGAGCGCACCAGAAACTTTGGACTCAAATGCACTTTTAGGAGATAAAGTGAGGAGTGACAGCAATGTTTGTGTCACAGTTTAAAGATCACTGTGTGCTAAACATGATCAAGCAGGAGATTTTTTGCAAGGCTCTTCTGCTGTTTTAGCCCAGGCTAAACATTCCTGCTCTACTCTCTCTGTTGCTGCTCAGCAGAGAGCGGGCACAGAGGTGTTGGAATCAATTGGTCTTTCAGGCAGGAAAAGAAGTGACAGCAATGTGTGTTGCAGAGTTGCAAAGCTCGCTGTGCGCTGAAGATGATCAGTGGGAACTTTCTGGACTGTCTCTTCTGCTGTTTGAGCAGAGTCCAAACGTAAGTGCTATATTCTGCTACTGCTCACAAAGAGCAAGCACAGGAGATGTAGGATTCAATTGGACTTTCAGGTAGTAAAGTGAGAGGTCACAGCAATATGTGTTTCAGAGTTGCGAATCTCAATGTGTGCTGAAGATGCCCAGCAGGAGTTTCCATGCTGGCCGTTCGGCTGTGAAATTAGAATCCAAGCGCTCGTCCTCCCCTGTCACAACTGCTCTCGAAGCGAGAGAGCGCACCAGAAACGTTGGCTTCAAATGCACTTTTAGGAGATAAAGTGAGGCGTGACAGCAATGTTTGTGTCACAGTTTAAAGATCACTGTGTGCTAAACATGATTAGCAGGAGCTTTTTTTGCAATGCTCTTCTGCTGTTTTAGCCCAGTCTAAACATTCCTGCTCTACTCTCTCTGTTGCTGCTCAGCAGAGAGTGGGCACAGAGATGTTGGAATCAATTGGTCTTCCAGGCAGGAAAAGGAGGAGTTACAGCAATGTGTTTTGCAGAGTTGCAAAGCTCACTGTGTGCTGAAGATGCCCTGCAGGAGTTTCCCTGCTGGCCCTTCGTCTGTGGGATTAGAGTCCAAGCGCTCCTCCTCCCCTGTCACAACTCCTCTCGAAACGAGAGAGAGCACCAGAAACTTTGGATTCAAATGCACTTTTAGGAGATAAAGTGAGGAGTGACAGCAATGTTTGTGTCACAGTTTCAAAGCTCACTGTGTGCTAAACATGATTAGCAGGAGCTTTTTTGCAAGGCTCTTCTGCTGTTTTAGCCCAGGCTAAACATTCCTGCTCTACTCTCTCTGTTGCTGCTCAGCAGAGAGTGGGCACAGAGATGTTGGAATCAATTGGTCTTTCAGGCAAAAAGGGAGGAGTGACAGCAATGTGTGTTGCAGAGTTGCAAAGCTCGCTGTGCGCTGAAGATGATCAGTGGGAACTTTCTGGACTGTCTCTTCTGCTCTTTTAGCATTGGCTAAAGGTTCCTGCTCTACTCTCTCTGCTTCTGCCCAGCAGAGAAAGGGCACAGAGATTTTGGATTCAATTGGACTTTGAGGTAGGAAAGTGCGGAGCGAGAGCAATATTTGTGTCACAGTTGCAAAGCTGACTGCGTGCTGAAGATGCCCTGCCGGAGCTTTCACTCCGGGCTCTTCGGCTGTGGGAGCAGAGGCCAAGAGATCGTGTTCACCTGTCACTGCTGCTGTTCAAACGAGAGAGGGCGGGAGAGACCATGGATTCAAACGGATTATTAGGAGATGAAGTGAGGAGTGACAGCAATGTGTGTTTCAGAGTTGCAAAGCTCACTGTGCGCTGAAGATGATCTGCAAGGACTTTCCCTCCCTGCCCTTCGGAACTGGGAGCGGATTCCAAGCGCTCGTGCTCACCTTCCTCTGCTGCTCTTGAAACGAGAGTGGAGACCAGAAACGCTGGATTCAAATGCACTTTTAGGAGCTACAATGAGGAGTGACAACAGTGTGTGTGTCAAAGTTGTAAAGCTCAGTGTGTTGAAGAAGCACAAGAGCAGCCTTCAGGCCTGTCTCTTCCACTGCCTTACAGATTGCAGACATTCCTGCTCACTCTGCTGCTCAGCAGAGTGCTGGCAACGGAGTTCTTGGATTGAAATGGTCTTTTAGGAGAAAGAGTGAAGAGTGACAGCAATGTTTGTGTCACAGTTTAAAGCTCACTGTGTGCTAAACATGATCAGGAGGAGCTTTTTTGCAAGGCTCTTCTGCTGTTTTAGCCCAGTCTAAACATTCCTTCTCTCTGTTGCTGCTCAGCAGAGAGGGGGCACAGAGATGTTGGAATCAATTGGTCTTTCAGGCAGGAAAAGGAGGAGTGACAGCAATGTGTGTTGCAGAATTGCAAAGCTCACTGTGTGCTGAAGGTGCCCTGCAGGAGTTTCCCTGCTGGCCCTTCGTCTGTGGGATTAGAGTCCAAGCGCCCCTCCTCCCCTGTCACAACTCCTCTCGAAACGAGAGAGCGCACCAGAAACTTTGGACTCAAATGCACTTTTAGGAGATAAAGTGAGGAGTGACAGCAATGTTTGTGTCACAGTTTAAAGATCACTGTGTGCTAAACATGATCAAGCAGGAGATTTTTTGCAAGGCTCTTCTGCTGTTTTAGCCCAGGCTAAACATTCCTGCTCTACTCTCTCTGTTGCTGCTCAGCAGAGAGCGGGCACAGAGGTGTTGGAATCAATTGGTCTTTCAGGCAGGAAAAGAAGTGACAGCAATGTGTGTTGCAGAGTTGCAAAGCTCGCTGTGCGCTGAAGATGATCAGTGGGAACTTTCTGGACTGTCTCTTCTGCTGTTTGAGCAGAGTCCAAACGTAAGTGCTATATTCTGCTACTGCTCACAAAGAGCAAGCACAGGAGATGTAGGATTCAATTGGACTTTCAGGTAGGAAAGTGAGAGGTCACAGCAATATGTGTTTCAGAGTTGCGAATCTCAATGTGTGCTGAAGATGCCCAGCAGGAGTTTCCATGCTGGCCCTTCGGCTGTGAAATTAGAATCCAAGCGCTCGTCCTCCCCTGTCACAACTGCTCTCGAAGCGAGAGAGCGCACCAGAAACGTTGGCTTCAAATGCACTTTTAGGAGATAAAGTGAGGCGTGACAGCAATGTTTGTGTCACAGTTTAAAGATCACTGTGTGCTAAACATGATTAGCAGGAGCTTTTTTTGCAATGCTCTTCTGCTGTTTTAGCCCAGTCTAAACATTCCTGCTCTACTCTCTCTGTTGCTGCTCAGCAGAGAGTGGGCACAGAGATGTTGGAATCAATTGGTCTTCCAGGCAGGAAAAGGAGGAGTTACAGCAATGTGTTTTGCAGAGTTGCAAAGCTCACTGTGTGCTGAAGATGCCCTGCAGGAGTTTCCCTGCTGGCCCTTCGTCTGTGGGATTAGAGTCCAAGCGCTCCTCCTCCCCTGTCACAACTCCTCTCGAAACGAGAGAGAGCACCAGAAACTTTGGATTCAAATGCACTTTTAGGAGATAAAGTGAGGAGTGACAGCAATGTTTGTGTCACAGTTTCAAAGCTCACTGTGTGCTAAACATGATTAGCAGGAGCTTTTTTGCAAGGCTCTTCTGCTGTTTTAGCCCAGGCTAAACATTCCTGCTCTACTCTCTCTGTTGCTGCTCAGCAGAGAGTGGGCACAGAGATGTTGGAATCAATTGGTCTTTCAGGCAAAAAGGGAGGAGTGACAGCAATGTGTGTTGCAGAGTTGTAAAGCTCGCTGTGCGCTGAAGATGATCAGTGGGAACTTTCTGGACTGTCTCTTCTGCTCTTTTAGCATTGGCTAAAGGTTCCTGCTCTACTCTCTCTGCTTCTGCCCAGCAGAGAAAGGGCACAGAGATTTTGGATTCAATTGGACTTTGAGGTAGGAAAGTGCGGAGCGAGAGCAATATATGTGTCACAGTTGCAAAGCTGACTGCGTGCTGAAGATGCCCTGCCGGAGCTTTCACTCCGGGCTCTTCGGCTGTGGGAGCAGAGGCCAAGAGATCGTGTTCACCTGTCACTGCTGCTGTTCAAACGAGAGAGGGCGGGAGAGACCATGGATTCAAACGGATTATTAGGAGATGAAGTGAGGAGTGACAGCAATGTGTGTTTCAGAGTTGCAAAGCTCACTGTGCGCTGAAGATGATCTGCAAGGACTTTCCCTCCCTGCCCTTCGGAACTGGGAGCGGATTCCAAGCGCTCGTGCTCACCTTCCTCTGCTGCTCTTGAAACGAGAGTGGAGACCAGAAACGCTGGATTCAAATGCACTTTTAGGAGCTACAATGAGGAGTGACAACAGTGTGTGTGTCAAAGTTGTAAAGCTCAGTGTGTTGAAGAAGCACAAGAGCAGCCTTCAGGCCTGTCTCTTCCACTGCCTTACAGATTGCAGACATTCCTGCTCACTCTGCTGCTCAGCAGAGTGCTGGCAACGGAGTTCTTGGATTGAAATGGTCTTTTAGGAGAAAGAGTGAAGAGTGACAGCAATGTTTGTGTCACAGTTTAAAGCTCACTGTGTGCTAAACATGATCAGGAGGAGCTTTTCTGCAAGGCTCTTCTGCTGTTTTAGCCCAGTCTAAACATTCCTTCTCTCTGTTGCTGCTCAGCAGAGAGGGGGCACAGAGATGTTGGAATCAATTGGTCTTTCAGGCAGGAAAAGGAGGAGTGACAGCAATGTGTGTTGCAGAATTGCAAAGCTCACTGTGTGCTGAAGGTGCCCTGCAGGAGTTTCCCTGCTGGCCCTTCGTCTGTGGGATTAGAGTCCAAGCGCCCCTCCTCCCCTGTCACAACTCCTCTCGAAACGAGAGAGCGCACCAGAAACATTGGATTCAAATGCACTTTTAGGAGATAAAGTGAGGAGTGACAGCAATGTTTGTGTCACAGTTTAAAGCTCACTGTGTGCAAAACATGATCAAGCAGGAGCTTTTTTGCAAGGCTCTTCTGCTGTTTTAGCCCAGGCTAAACATTCCTGCTCTACTCTCTCTGTTGCTGCTCAGCAGAGAGTGGGCACAGAGATGTTGGAATCAATTGGTCTTTCAGGCAGGAAAAGAAGTGACAGCAATGTGTGTTGCAGAGTTGCAAAGCTCGCTGTGCGCTGAAGATGATCAGTGGGAACTTTCTGGACTGTCTCTTCTGCTGTTTCAGCAGAGTCCAAACGTAAGTGCTATATTCTGCTACTGCTCACAAAGAGCAAGCACAGGAGATGTAGGATTCAATTGGACTTTCAGGTAGGAAAGTGAGAGGTCACAGCAATATGTGTTTCAGAGTTGCGAATCTCAATGTGTGCTGAAGATGCCCAGCAGGAGTTTCCATGCTGGCCCTTCGGCTGTGAAATTAGAATCCAAGCGCTCGTCCTCCCCTGTCACAACTGCTCTCGAAGCGAGAGAGCGCACCAGAAACGTTGGCTTCAAATGCACTTTTAGGAGATAAAGTGAGGCGTGACAGCAATGTTTGTGTCACAGTTTAAAGATCACTGTGTGCTAAACATGATTAGCAGGAGCTTTTTTTGCAATGCTCTTCTGCTGTTTTAGCCCAGTCTAAACATTCCTGCTCTACTCTCTCTGTTGCTGCTCAGCAGAGAGTGGGCACAGAGATGTTGGAATCAATTGGTCTTCCAGGCAGGAAAAGGAGGAGTTACAGCAATGTGTTTTGCAGAGTTGCAAAGCTCACTGTGTGCTGAAGATGCCCTGCAGGAGTTTCCCTGCTGGCCCTTCGTCTGTGGGATTAGAGTCCAAGCGCTCCTCCTCCCCTGTCACAACTCCTCTCGAAACGAGAGAGAGCACCAGAAACTTTGGATTCAAATGCACTTTTAGGAGATAAAGTGAGGAGTGACAGCAATGTTTGTGTCACAGTTTCAAAGCTCACTGTGTGCTAAACATGATTAGCAGGAGCTTTTTTGCAAGGCTCTTCTGCTGTTTTAGCCCAGGCTAAACATTCCTGCTCTACTCTCTCTGTTGCTGCTCAGCAGAGAGTGGGCACAGAGATGTTGGAATCAATTGGTCTTTCAGGCAAAAAGGGAGGAGTGACAGCAATGTGTGTTGCAGAGTTGCAAAGCTCGCTGTGCGCTGAAGATGATCAGTGGGAACTTTCTGGACTGTCTCTTCTGCTCTTTTAGCATTGGCTAAAGGTTCCTGCTCTACTCTCTCTGCTTCTGCCCAGCAGAGAAAGGGCACAGAGATTTTGGATTCAATAGGACTTTGAGGTAGGAAAGTGCGGAGCGAGAGCAATATATGTGTCACAGTTGCAAAGCTGACTGCGTGCTGAAGATGCCCTGCCGGAGCTTTCACTCCGGGCTCTTCGGCTGTGGGAGCAGAGGCCAAGAGATCGTGTTCACCTGTCACTGCTGCTGTTCAAACGAGAGAGGGCGGGAGAGACCATGGATTCAAACGGATTATTAGGAGATGAAGTGAGGAGTGACAGCAATGTGTGTTTCAGAGTTGCAAAGCTCACTGTGCGCTGAAGATGATCTGCAAGGACTTTCCCTCCCTGCCCTTCGGAACAGGGAGCGGATTCCAAGCGCTCGTGCTCACCTTCCTCTGCTGCTCTTGAAACGAGAGTGGAGACCAGAAACGCTGGATTCAAATGCACTTTTAGGAGCTACAATGAGGAGTGACAACAGTGTGTGTGTCAAAGTTGTAAAGCTCAGTGTGTTGAAGAAGCACAAGAGCAGCCTTCAGGCCTGTCTCTTCCACTGCCTTACAGATTGCAGACATTCCTGCTCACTCTGCTGCTCAGCAGAGTGCTGGCAACGGAGTTCTTGGATTGAAATGGTCTTTTAGGAGAAAGAGTGAAGAGTGACAGCAATGTTTGTGTCACAGTTTAAAGCTCACTGTGTGCTAAACATGATCAGGAGGAGCTTTTCTGCAAGGCTCTTCTGCTGTTTTAGCCCAGTCTAAACATTCCTTCTCTCTGTTGCTGCTCAGCAGAGAGGGGGCACAGAGATGTTGGAATCAATTGGTCTTTCAGGCAGGAAAAGGAGGAGTGACAGCAATGTGTGTTGCAGAATTGCAAAGCTCACTGTGTGCTGAAGGTGCCCTGCAGGAGTTTCCCTGCTGGCCCTTCGTCTGTGGGATTAGAGTCCAAGCGCCCCTCCTCCCCTGTCACAACTCCTCTCGAAACGAGAGAGCGCACCAGAAACATTGGATTCAAATGCACTTTTAGGAGATAAAGTGAGGAGTGACAGCAATGTTTGTGTCACAGTTTAAAGCTCACTGTGTGCAAAACATGATCAAGCAGGAGCTTTTTTGCAAGGCTCTTCTGCTGTTTTAGCCCAGGCTAAACATTCCTGCTCTACTCTCTCTGTTGCTGCTCAGCAGAGAGTGGGCACAGAGATGTTGGAATCAATTGGTCTTTCAGGCAGGAAAAGAAGTGACAGCAATGTGTGTTGCAGAGTTGCAAAGCTCGCTGTGCGCTGAAGATGATCAGTGGGAACTTTCTGGACTGTCTCTTCTGCTGTTTCAGCAGAGTCCAAACGTAAGTGCTATATTCTGCTACTGCTCACAAAGAGCAAGCACAGGAGATGTAGGATTCAATTGGACTTTCAGGTAGGAAAGTGAGAGGTCACAGCAATATGTGTTTCAGAGTTGCGAATCTCAATGTGTGCTGAAGATGCCCAGCAGGAGTTTCCATGCTGGCCCTTCGGCTGTGAAATTAGAATCCAAGCGCTCGGCCTCCCCTGTCACAACTGCTCTCGAAGCGAGAGAGCGCACCAGAAACGTTGGCTTCAAATGCACTTTTAGGAGATAAAGTGAGGCGTGACAGCAATGTTTGTGTCACAGTTTAAAGATCACTGTGTGCTAAACATGATTAGCAGGAGATTTTTTGCAAGGCTCTTCTGCTGTTTTAGCCCAGGCTAAACATTCCTGCTCTACTCTCTCTGTTGCTGCTCAGCAGAGAGCGGGCACAGAGGTGTTGGAATCAATTGGTCTTTCAGGCAGGAAAAGAAGTGACAGCAATGTGTGTTGCAGAGTTGCAAAGCTCGCTGTGCGCTGAAGATGATCAGTGGGAACTTTCTGGACTGTCTCTTCTGCTGTTTCAGCAGAGTCCAAACGTAAGTGCTATATTCTGCTACTGCTCACAAAGAGCAAGCACAGGAGATGTAGGATTCAATTGGACTTTCAGGTAGGAAAGTGAGAGGTCACAGCAATATGTGTTTCAGAGTTGCGAATCTCAATGTGTGCTGAAGATGCCCTGCAGGAGTTTCCCTGCTGGCCCTTCGTCTGTGGGATTAGAGTCCAAGCGCTCCTCCTCCCCTGTCACAACTCCTCTCGAAACGAGAGAGAGCACCAGAAACTTTGGATTCAAATGCACTTTTAGGAGATAAAGTGAGGAGTGACAGCAATGTTTGTGTCACAGTTTCAAAGCTCACTGTGTGCTAAACATGATTAGCAGGAGCTTTTTTGCAAGGCTCTTCTGCTGTTTTAGCCCAGGCTAAACATTCCTGCTCTACTCTCTCTGTTGCTGCTCAGCAGAGAGTGGGCACAGAGATGTTGGAATCAATTGGTCTTTCAGGCAAAAAGGGAGGAGTGACAGCAATGTGTGTTGCAGAGTTGCAAAGCTCGCTGTGCGCTGAAGATGATCAGTGGGAACTTTCTGGACTGTCTCTTCTGCTCTTTTAGCATTGGCTAAAGGTTCCTGCTCTACTCTCTCTGCTTCTGCCCAGCAGAGAAAGGGCACAGAGATTTTGGATTCAATAGGACTTTGAGGTAGGAAAGTGCGGAGCGAGAGCAATATATGTGTCACAGTTGCAAAGCTGACTGCGTGCTGAAGATGCCCTGCCGGAGCTTTCACTCCGGGCTCTTCGGCTGTGGGAGCAGAGGCCAAGAGATCGTGTTCACCTGTCACTGCTGCTGTTCAAACGAGAGAGGGCGGGAGAGACCATGGATTCAAACGGATTATTAGGAGATGAAGTGAGGAGTGACAGCAATGTGTGTTTCAGAGTTGCAAAGCTCACTGTGCGCTGAAGATGATCTGCAAGGACTTTCCCTCCCTGCCCTTCGGAACTGGGAGCGGATTCCAAGCGCTCGTGCTCACCTTCCTCTGCTGCTCTTGAAACGAGAGTGGAGACCAGAAACGCTGGATTCAAATGCACTTTTAGGAGCTACAATGAGGAGTGACAACAGTGTGTGTGTCAAAGTTGTAAAGCTCAGTGTGTTGAAGAAGCACAAGAGCAGCCTTCAGGCCTGTCTCTTCCACTGCCTTACAGATTGCAGACATTCCTGCTCACTCTGCTGCTCAGCAGAGTGCTGGCAACGGAGTTCTTGGATTGAAATGGTCTTTTAGGAGAAAGAGTGAAGAGTGACAGCAATGTTTGTGTCACAGTTTAAAGCTCACTGTGTGCTAAACATGATCAGGAGGAGCTTTTTTGCAAGGCTCTTCTGCTGTTTTAGCCCAGTCTAAACATTCCTTCTCTCTGTTGCTGCTCAGCAGAGAGGGGGCACAGAGATGTTGGAATCAATTGGTCTTTCAGGCAGGAAAAGGAGGAGTGACAGCAATGTGTGTTGCAGAATTGCAAAGCTCACTGTGTGCTGAAGGTGCCCTGCAGGAGTTTCCCTGCTGGCCCTTCGTCTGTGGGATTAGAGTCCAAGCGCCCCTCCTCCCCTGTCACAACTCCTCTCGAAACGAGAGAGCGCACCAGAAACATTGGATTCAAATGCACTTTTAGGAGATAAAGTGAGGAGTGACAGCAATGTTTGTGTCACAGTTTAAAGCTCACTGTGTGCAAAACATGATCAAGCAGGAGCTTTTTTGCAAGGCTCTTCTGCTGTTTTAGCCCAGGCTAAACATTCCTGCTCTACTCTCTCTGTTGCTGCTCAGCAGAGAGTGGGCACAGAGATGTTGGAATCAATTGGTCTTTCAGGCAGGAAAAGAAGTGACAGCAATGTGTGTTGCAGAGTTGCAAAGCTCGCTGTGCGCTGAAGATGATCAGTGGGAACTTTCTGGACTGTCTCTTCTGCTGTTTCAGCAGAGTCCAAACGTAAGTGCTATATTCTGCTACTGCTCACAAAGAGCAAGCACAGGAGATGTAGGATTCAATTGGACTTTCAGGTAGTAAAGTGAGAGGTCACAGCAATATGTGTTTCAGAGTTGCGAATCTCAATGTGTGCTGAAGATGCCCAGCAGGAGTTTCCATGCTGGCCGTTCGGCTGTGAAATTAGAATCCAAGCGCTCGTCCTCCCCTGTCACAACTGCTCTCGAAGCGAGAGAGCGCACCAGAAACGTTGGCTTCAAATGCACTTTTAGGAGATAAAGTGAGGCGTGACAGCAATGTTTGTGTCACAGTTTAAAGATCACTGTGTGCTAAACATGATTAGCAGGAGCTTTTTTTGCAATGCTCTTCTGCTGTTTTAGCCCAGTCTAAACATTCCTGCTCTACTCTCTCTGTTGCTGCTCAGCAGAGAGTGGGCACAGAGATGTTGGAATCAATTGGTCTTCCAGGCAGGAAAAGGAGGAGTTACAGCAATGTGTTTTGCAGAGTTGCAAAGCTCACTGTGTGCTGAAGATGCCCTGCAGGAGTTTCCCTGCTGGCCCTTCGTCTGTGGGATTAGAGTCCAAGCGCTCCTCCTCCCCTGTCACAACTCCTCTCGAAACGAGAGAGAGCACCAGAAACTTTGGATTCAAATGCACTTTTAGGAGATAAAGTGAGGAGTGACAGCAATGTTTGTGTCACAGTTTCAAAGCTCACTGTGTGCTAAACATGATTAGCAGGAGCTTTTTTGCAAGGCTCTTCTGCTGTTTTAGCCCAGGCTAAACATTCCTGCTCTACTCTCTCTGTTGCTGCTCAGCAGAGAGTGGGCACAGAGATGTTGGAATCAATTGGTCTTTCAGGCAAAAAGGGAGGAGTGACAGCAATGTGTGTTGCAGAGTTGTAAAGCTCGCTGTGCGCTGAAGATGATCAGTGGGAACTTTCTGGACTGTCTCTTCTGCTCTTTTAGCATTGGCTAAAGGTTCCTGCTCTACTCTCTCTGCTTCTGCCCAGCAGAGAAAGGGCACAGAGATTTTGGATTCAATTGGACTTTGAGGTAGGAAAGTGCGGAGCGAGAGCAATATATGTGTCACAGTTGCAAAGCTGACTGCGTGCTGAAGATGCCCTGCCGGAGCTTTCACTCCGGGCTCTTCGGCTGTGGGAGCAGAGGCCAAGAGATCGTGTTCACCTGTCACTGCTGCTGTTCAAACGAGAGAGGGCGGGAGAGACCATGGATTCAAACGGATTATTAGGAGATGAAGTGAGGAGTGACAGCAATGTGTGTTTCAGAGTTGCAAAGCTCACTGTGCGCTGAAGATGATCTGCAAGGACTTTCCCTCCCTGCCCTTCGGAACTGGGAGCGGATTCCAAGCGCTCGTGCTCACCTTCCTCTGCTGCTCTTGAAACGAGAGTGGAGACCAGAAACGCTGGATTCAAATGCACTTTTAGGAGCTACAATGAGGAGTGACAACAGTGTGTGTGTCAAAGTTGTAAAGCTCAGTGTGTTGAAGAAGCACAAGAGCAGCCTTCAGGCCTGTCTCTTCCACTGCCTTACAGATTGCAGACATTCCTGCTCACTCTGCTGCTCAGCAGAGTGCTGGCAACGGAGTTCTTGGATTGAAATGGTCTTTTAGGAGAAAGAGTGAAGAGTGACAGCAATGTTTGTGTCACAGTTTAAAGCTCACTGTGTGCTAAACATGATCAGGAGGAGCTTTTTTGCAAGGCTCTTCTGCTGTTTTAGCCCAGTCTAAACATTCCTTCTCTCTGTTGCTGCTCAGCAGAGAGGGGGCACAGAGATGTTGGAATCAATTGGTCTTTCAGGCAGGAAAAGGAGGAGTGACAGCAATGTGTGTTGCAGAATTGCAAAGCTCACTGTGTGCTGAAGGTGCCCTGCAGGAGTTTCCCTGCTGGCCCTTCGTCTGTGGGATTAGAGTCCAAGCGCCCCTCCTCCCCTGTCACAACTCCTCTCGAAACGAGAGAGCGCACCAGAAACTTTGGACTCAAATGCACTTTTAGGAGATAAAGTGAGGAGTGACAGCAATGTTTGTGTCACAGTTTAAAGATCACTGTGTGCTAAACATGATCAAGCAGGAGATTTTTTGCAAGGCTCTTCTGCTGTTTTAGCCCAGGCTAAACATTCCTGCTCTACTCTCTCTGTTGCTGCTCAGCAGAGAGCGGGCACAGAGGTGTTGGAATCAATTGGTCTTTCAGGCAGGAAAAGAAGTGACAGCAATGTGTGTTGCAGAGTTGCAAAGCTCGCTGTGTGCTGAAGATGATCAGTGGGAACTTTCTGGACTGTCTCTTCTGCTGTTTGAGCAGAGTCCAAACGTAAGTGCTATATTCTGCTACTGCTCACAAAGAGCAAGCACAGGAGATGTAGGATTCAATTGGACTTTCAGGTAGTAAAGTGAGAGGTCACAGCAATATGTGTTTCAGAGTTGCGAATCTCAATGTGTGCTGAAGATGCCCAGCAGGAGTTTCCATGCTGGCCGTTCGGCTGTGAAATTAGAATCCAAGCGCTCGTCCTCCCCTGTCACAACTGCTCTCGAAGCGAGAGAGCGCACCAGAAACGTTGGCTTCAAATGCACTTTTAGGAGATAAAGTGAGGCGTGACAGCAATGTTTGTGTCACAGTTTAAAGATCACTGTGTGCTAAACATGATTAGCAGGAGCTTTTTTTGCAATGCTCTTCTGCTGTTTTAGCCCAGTCTAAACATTCCTGCTCTACTCTCTCTGTTGCTGCTCAGCAGAGAGTGGGCACAGAGATGTTGGAATCAATTGGTCTTCCAGGCAGGAAAAGGAGGAGTTACAGCAATGTGTTTTGCAGAGTTGCAAAGCTCACTGTGTGCTGAAGATGCCCTGCAGGAGTTTCCCTGCTGGCCCTTCGTCTGTGGGATTAGAGTCCAAGCGCTCCTCCTCCCCTGTCACAACTCCTCTCGAAACGAGAGAGAGCACCAGAAACTTTGGATTCAAATGCACTTTTAGGAGATAAAGTGAGGAGTGACAGCAATGTTTGTGTCACAGTTTCAAAGCTCACTGTGTGCTAAACATGATTAGCAGGAGCTTTTTTGCAAGGCTCTTCTGCTGTTTTAGCCCAGGCTAAACATTCCTGCTTTACTCTCTCTGTTGCTGCTCAGCAGAGAGTGGGCACAGAGATGTTGGAATCAATTGGTCTTTCAGGCAAAAAGGGAGGAGTGACAGCAATGTGTGTTGCAGAGTTGCAAAGCTCGCTGTGCGCTGAAGATGATCAGTGGGAACTTTCTGGACTGTCTCTTCTGCTCTTTTAGCATTGGCTAAAGGTTCCTGCTCTACTCTCTCTGCTTCTGCCCAGCAGAGAAAGGGCACAGAGATTTTGGATTCAATTGGACTTTGAGGTAGGAAAGTGCGGAGCGAGAGCAATATATGTGTCACAGTTGCAAAGCTGACTGCGTGCTGAAGATGCCCTGCCGGAGCTTTCACTCCGGGCTCTTCGGCTGTGGGAGCAGAGGCCAAGAGATCGTGTTCACCTGTCACTGCTGCTGTTCAAACGAGAGAGGGCGGGAGAGACCATGGATTCAAACGGATTATTAGGAGATGAAGTGAGGAGTGACAGCAATGTGTGTTTCAGAGTTGCAAAGCTCACTGTGCGCTGAAGATGATCTGCAAGGACTTTCCCTCCCTGCCCTTCGGAACTGGGAGCGGATTCCAAGCGCTCGTGCTCACCTTCCTCTGCTGCTCTTGAAACGAGAGTGGAGACCAGAAACGCTGGATTCAAATGCACTTTTAGGAGCTACAATGAGGAGTGACAACAGTGTGTGTGTCAAAGTTGTAAAGCTCAGTGTGTTGAAGAAGCACAAGAGCAGCCTTCAGGCCTGTCTCTTCCACTGCCTTACAGATTGCAGACATTCCTGCTCACTCTGCTGCTCAGCAGAGTGCTGGCAACGGAGTTCTTGGATTGAAATGGTCTTTTAGGAGAAAGAGTGAAGAGTGACAGCAATGTTTGTGTCACAGTTTAAAGCTCACTGTGTGCTAAACATGATCAGGAGGAGCTTTTTTGCAAGGCTCTTCTGCTGTTTTAGCCCAGTCTAAACATTCCTTCTCTCTGTTGCTGCTCAGCAGAGAGGGGGCACAGAGATGTTGGAATCAATTGGTCTTTCAGGCAGGAAAAGGAGGAGTGACAGCAATGTGTGTTGCAGAATTGCAAAGCTCACTGTGTGCTGAAGGTGCCCTGCAGGAGTTTCCCTGCTGGCCCTTCGTCTGTGGGATTAGAGTCCAAGCGCCCCTCCTCCCCTGTCACAACTCCTCTCGAAACGAGAGAGCGCACCAGAAACTTTGGACTCAAATGCACTTTTAGGAGATAAAGTGAGGAGTGACAGCAATGTTTGTGTCACAGTTTAAAGATCACTGTGTGCTAAACATGATCAAGCAGGAGATTTTTTGCAAGGCTCTTCTGCTGTTTTAGCCCAGGCTAAACATTCCAGCTCTACTCTCTCTGTTGCTGCTCAGCAGAGAGCGGGCACAGAGGTGTTGGAATCAATTGGTCTTTCAGGCAGGAAAAGAAGTGACAGCAATGTGTGTTGCAGAGTTGCAAAGCTCGCTGTGCGCTGAAGATGATCAGTGGGAACTTTCTGGACTGTCTCTTCTGCTGTTTGAGCAGAGTCCAAACGTAAGTGCTATATTCTGCTACTGCTCACAAAGAGCAAGCACAGGAGATGTAGGATTCAATTGGACTTTCAGGTAGGAAAGTGAGAGGTCACAGCAATATGTGTTTCAGAGTTGCGAATCTCAATGTGTGCTGAAGATGCCCAGCAGGAGTTTCCATGCTGGCCGTTCGGCTGTGAAATTAGAATCCAAGCGCTCGTCCTCCCCTGTCACAACTGCTCTCGAAGCGAGAGAGCGCACCAGAAACGTTGGCTTCAAATGCACTTTTAGGAGATAAAGTGAGGCGTGACAGCAATGTTTGTGTCACAGTTTAAAGATCACTGTGTGCTAAACATGATTAGCAGGAGCTTTTTTTGCAATGCTCTTCTGCTGTTTTAGCCCAGGCTAAACATTCCTGCTCTACTCTCTCTGTTGCTGCTCAGCAGAGAGTGGGCACAGAGATGTTGGAATCAATTGGTCTTCCAGGCAGGAAAAGGAGGAGTTACAGCAATGTGTTTTGCAGAGTTGCAAAGCTCACTGTGTGCTGAAGATGCCCTGCAGGAGTTTCCCTGCTGGCCCTTCGTCTGTGGGATTAGAGTCCAAGCGCTCCTCCTCCCCTGTCACAACTCCTCTCGAAACGAGAGAGAGCACCAGAAACTTTGGATTCAAATGCACTTTTAGGAGATAAAGTGAGGAGTGACAGCAATGTTTGTGTCACAGTTTCAAAGCTCACTGTGTGCTAAACATGATTAGCAGGAGCTTTTTTGCATGGCTCTTCTGCTGTTTTAGCCCAGGCTAAACATTCCTGCTCTACTCTCTCTGTTGCTGCTCAGCAGAGAGTGGGCACAGAGATGTTGGAATCAATTGGTCTTTCAGGCAAAAAGGGAGGAGTGACAGCAATGTGTGTTGCAGAGTTGCAAAGCTCTCTGTGCGCTGAAGATGATCAGTGGGAACTTTCTGGACTGTCTCTTCTGCTCTTTTAGCATTGGCTAAAGGTTCCTGCTCTACTCTCTCTGCTTCTGCCCAGCAGAGAAAGGGCACAGAGATTTTGGATTCAATAGGACTTTGAGGTAGGAAAGTGCGGAGCGAGAGCAATATATGTGTCACAGTTGCAAAGCTGACTGCGTGCTGAAGATGCCCTGCCGGAGCTTTCACTCCGGGCTCTTCGGCTGTGGGAGCAGAGGCCAAGAGATCGTGTTCACCTGTCACTGCTGCTGTTCAAACGAGAGAGGGCGGGAGAGACCATGGATTCAAACGGATTATTAGGAGATGAAGTGAGGAGTGACAGCAATGTGTGTTTCAGAGTTGCAAAGCTCACTGTGCGCTGAAGATGATCTGCAAGGACTTTCCCTCCCTGCCCTTCGGAACTGGGAGCGGATTCCAAGCGCTCGTGCTCACCTTCCTCTGCTGCTCTTGAAACGAGAGTGGAGACCAGAAACGCTGGATTCAAATGCACTTTTAGGAGCTACAATGAGGAGTGACAACAGTGTGTGTGTCAAAGTTGTAAAGCTCAGTGTGTTGAAGAAGCACAAGAGCAGCCTTCAGGCCTGTCTCTTCCACTGCCTTACAGATTGCAGACATTCCTGCTCACTCTGCTGCTCAGCAGAGTGCTGGCAATGGAGTTCTTGGATTGAAATGGTCTTTTAGGAGAAAGAGTGAAGAGTGACAGCAATGTTTGTGTCACAGTTTAAAGCTCACTGTGTGCTAAACATGATCAGGAGGAGCTTTTTTGCAAGGCTCTTCTGCTGTTTTAGCCCAGTCTAAACATTCCTTCTCTCTGTTGCTGCTCAGCAGAGAGGGGGCACAGAGATGTTGGAATCAATTGGTCTTTCAGGCAGGAAAAGGAGGAGTGACAGCAATGTGTGTTGCAGAATTGCAAAGCTCACTGTGTGCTGAAGGTGCCCTGCAGGAGTTTCCCTGCTGGCCCTTCGTCTGTGGGATTAGAGTCCAAGCGCCCCTCCTCCCCTGTCACAACTCCTCTCGAAACGAGAGAGCGCACCAGAAACTTTGGACTCAAATGCACTTTTAGGAGATAAAGTGAGGAGTGACAGCAATGTTTGTGTCACAGTTTAAAGATCACTGTGTGCTAAACATGATCAAGCAGGAGATTTTTTGCAAGGCTCTTCTGCTGTTTTAGCCCAGGCTAAACATTCCTGCTCTACTCTCTCTGTTGCTGCTCAGCAGAGAGCGGGCACAGAGGTGTTGGAATCAATTGGTCTTTCAGGCAGGAAAAGAAGTGACAGCAATGTGTGTTGCAGAGTTGCAAAGCTCGCTGTGTGCTGAAGATGATCAGTGGGAACTTTCTGGACTGTCTCTTCTGCTGTTTGAGCAGAGTCCAAACGTAAGTGCTATATTCTGCTACTGCTCACAAAGAGCAAGCACAGGAGATGTAGGATTCAATTGGACTTTCAGGTAGTAAAGTGAGAGGTCACAGCAATATGTGTTTCAGAGTTGCGAATCTCAATGTGTGCTGAAGATGCCCAGCAGGAGTTTCCATGCTGGCCGTTCGGCTGTGAAATTAGAATCCAAGCGCTCGTCCTCCCCTGTCACAACTGCTCTCGAAGCGAGAGAGCGCACCAGAAACGTTGGCTTCAAATGCACTTTTAGGAGATAAAGTGAGGCGTGACAGCAATGTTTGTGTCACAGTTTAAAGATCACTGTGTGCTAAACATGATTAGCAGGAGCTTTTTTTGCAATGCTCTTCTGCTGTTTTAGCCCAGTCTAAACATTCCTGCTCTACTCTCTCTGTTGCTGCTCAGCAGAGAGTGGGCACAGAGATGTTGGAATCAATTGGTCTTCCAGGCAGGAAAAGGAGGAGTTACAGCAATGTGTTTTGCAGAGTTGCAAAGCTCACTGTGTGCTGAAGATGCCCTGCAGGAGTTTCCCTGCTGGCCCTTCGTCTGTGGGATTAGAGTCCAAGCGCTCCTCCTCCCCTGTCACAACTCCTCTCGAAACGAGAGAGAGCACCAGAAACTTTGGATTCAAATGCACTTTTAGGAGATAAAGTGAGGAGTGACAGCAATGCTTGTGTCACAGTTTCAAAGCTCACTGTGTGCTAAACATGATTAGCAGGAGCTTTTTTGCAAGGCTCTTCTGCTGTTTTAGCCCAGGCTAAACATTCCTGCTCTTCTCTCTCTGTTGCTGCTCAGCAGAGAGTGGGCACAGAGATGTTGGAATCAATTGGTCTTTCAGGCAAAAAGGGAGGAGTGACAGCAATGTGTGTTGCAGAGTTGCAAAGCTCGCTGTGCGCTGAAGATGATCAGTGGGAACTTTCTGGACTGTCTCTTCTGCTCTTTTAGCATTGGCTAAAGGTTCCTGCTCTACTCTCTCTGCTTCTGCCCAGCAGAGAAAGGGCACAGAGATTTTGGATTCAATTGGACTTTGAGGTAGGAAAGTGCGGAGCGAGAGCAATATATGTGTCACAGTTGCAAAGCTGACTGCGTGCTGAAGATGCCCTGCCGGAGCTTTCACTCCGGGCTCTTCGGCTGTGGGAGCAGAGGCCAAGAGATCGTGTTCACCTGTCACTGCTGCTGTTCAAACGAGAGAGGGCGGGAGAGACCATGGATTCAAACGGATTATTAGGAGATGAAGTGAGGAGTGACAGCAATGTGTGTTTCAGAGTTGCAAAGCTCACTGTGCGCTGAAGATGATCTGCAAGGACTTTCCCTCCCTGCCCTTCGGAACTGGGAGCGGATTCCAAGCGCTCGTGCTCACCTTCCTCTGCTGCTCTTGAAACGAGAGTGGAGACCAGAAACGCTGGATTCAAATGCACTTTTAGGAGCTACAATGAGGAGTGACAACAGTGTGTGTGTCAAAGTTGTAAAGCTCAGTGTGTTGAAGAAGCACAAGAGCAGCCTTCAGGCCTGTCTCTTCCACTGCCTTACAGATTGCAGACATTCCTGCTCACTCTGCTGCTCAGCAGAGTGCTGGCAACGGAGTTCTGGGATTGAAATGGTCTTTTAGGAGAAAGAGTGAAGAGTGACAGCAATGTTTGTGTCACAGTTTAAAGCTCACTGTGTGCTAAACATGATCAGGAGGAGCTTTTTTGCAAGGCTCTTCTGCTGTTTTAGCCCAGTCTAAACATTCCTGCTCTACTCTCTCTGTTGCTGCTCAGCAGAGAGTGGGCACAGAGATGTTGGAATCAATTGGTCTTTCAGGCAAGAAAAGGAGGAGTGACAGCAATGTGTGTTTCAGAATTGTAAAGCTCACTGTGCGCTGAAGATGCCCTGCAGGAGTTTCCCTGCTGGCCCTTCGTCTGTGGGATTAGAGTCCAAGCGCTGCTCCTCCCCTGTCACAACTCCTCTCGAAACGAGAGAGCGCACCAGAAACTTTGGATTCAAATGCACTTTTAGGAGATAAAGTGAGGAGTGACAGCAATGTTTGTGTCACAGTTTAAAGCTCACTGTGTGCAAAACATGATCAAGCAGGAGATTTTTTGCAAGGCTCTTCTGCTGTTTTAGCCCAGGCTGAACATTCCTGCTCTACTCTCTCTGTTGCTGCTCAGCAGAGAGCGGGCACAGAGATGGTGGATTCAGCTGCTCTTTCAGGCAGGAAAAGAAGAGACAGCAATGTGTGTTGTAGAGTTGCAAAGCTCACTGTGTGCTGAAGATGATCAGTGGGAACTTTCTGGACTGTCTCTTCTGCTGTTTCAGCAGAGTCCAAACGTAAGTGCTATATTCTGCTACTGCTCACAAAGAGCAAGCACAGGAGATGTATTATTCAATTGGACTTTCAGGTAGGAAAGTGAGAGGTGACAGCAATATGTGTTTCAGAGTTGCGAATCGCAATGTGTGCTGAAGATGCCCAGCAGTAGTTTCCATGCTGGCCCTTCGGCTGTGAAATTAGAATCCAAGCGCTCGTCCTCCCCTGTCACAACTGCTCTCGAAGCGAGAGAGCGCACCAGAAACGTTGGCTTGAAATGCACTTTTAGGAGATAAAGTGAGGAGTGACAGCAATGTGTGTTTCAGAGTTGCAAAGCTCACTGTGCGCTGAAGATGATCTGCAAGGACTTTCCCTCCCTGCCCTTCGGAACTGGGAGCGGATTCCAAGCGCTCGTGCTCACCTGCCTCTGGTGCACTGGAAACGAGAGTGGAGACCAGAAAAGCTGGATTCAAATGCACTTTTAGGAGCTACAATGAGGAGTGACAACAGTGTGTGTGTCACAGTTGTAAAGCTCAGTGTGTTGAAGAAGCACAAGAGCAGCCTTCAGGCCTGTCTCTTCCACTGCCTTACAGATTGCAGACATTCCTGCTCACTCTGCTGATCAGCAGAGTGCTGGCAACGGAGTTCTGGGATTGAAATGGTCTTTTAGGAGAAAGAGTGAAGAGTGACAGCAATGTTTGTGTCACAGTTTAAAGCTCACTGTGTGCTAAACATGATCAGGAGGAGCTTTTTTGCAAGGCTCTTCTGCTGTTTTAGCCCAGTCTAAACATTCCTGCTCTACTCTCTCTGTTGCTGCTCAGCAGAGAGTGGGCACAGTGATGTTGGAATCAATTGGACTTTCAGGCAAGAAAAGGAGGAGTGACAGCAATGTGTGTTGCAGAATTGTAAAGCTCACTGTGTGCTGAAGATGCCCTGCAGGAGTTTCCCTGCTGGCCCTTCGTCTGTGGGATTAGAGTCCAAGCGCTGCTCCTCCCCTGTCACAAGTCCTCTCGAAACGAGAGAGCGCACCAGAAACTTTGGATTCAAATGCACTTTTAGGAGATAAAGTGAGGAGTGACAGCAATGTTTGTGTCACAGTTTAAAGCTCACTGTGTGCAAAACATGATCAAGCAGGAGATTTTTTTCAAGGCTCTTCTGCTGTTTTAGGCAGGTCTAAAAATTCCTGCTCTACTCTCTCTGTTGCTGCTCAGCAGAGAGCGGGCACAGAGATGGTGGATTCAGCTGGTCTTTCAGGCAAAAAGGGAGGAGTGACAGCAATGTGTGTTGCAGAGTTGCAAAGCTCGCTGTGCGCTGAAGATGATCAGTGGGAACTTTCTGGACTGTCTCTTCTGCTCTTTTAGCATTGGCTAAAGGTTCCTGCTCTACTCTCTCTGCTTCTGCCCAGCAGAGAAAGGGCACAGAGATTTTGGATTCAATTGGACTTTGAGGTAGGAAAGTGCGGAGCGAGAGCAATATATGTGTCACAGTTGCAAAGCTGACTGCGTGCTGAAGATGCCCTGCCGGAGCTTTCACTCCGGGCTCTTCGGCTGTGGGAGCAGAGGCCAAGAGATCGTGTTCACCTGTCACTGCTGCTGTTCAAACGAGAGAGGGCGGGAGAGACCATGGATTCAAACGGATTATTAGGAGATGAAGTGAGGAGTGACAGCAATGTGTGTTTCAGAGTTGCAAAGCTCACTGTGCGCTGAAGATGATCTGCAAGGACTTTCCCTCCCTGCCCTTCGGAACTGGGAGCGGATTCCAAGCGCTCGTGCTCACCTTCCTCTGCTGCTCCTGAAACGAGAGTGGAGACCAGAAACGCTGGATTCAAATGCACTTTTAGGAGCTACAATGAGGAGTGACAACAGTGTGTGTGTCACAGTTGTAAAGCTCAGTGTGTTGAAGAAGCACAAGAGCAGCCTTCAGGCCTGTCTCTTCCACTGCCTTACAGATTGCAGACATTCCTGCTCACTCTGCTGCTCAGCAGAGTGCTGGCAACGGAGTTCTGGGATTGAAATGGTCTTTTAGGAGAAAGAGTGAAGAGTGACAGCAATGTTTGTGTCACAGTTTAAAGCTCACTGTGTGCTAAACATGATCAGGAGGAGCTTTTTTGCAAGGCTCTTCTGTTTTAGCCCAGTCTAAACATTCCTGCTCTACTCTCTCTGTTGCTGCTCAGCAGAGAGTGGGCACAGAGATGTTGGAATCAATTGGTCTTTCAGGCAAGAAAAGGAGGAGTGACAGCAATGTGTGTTTCAGAATTGTAAAGCTCACTGTGCGCTGAAGATGCCCTGCAGGAGTTTCCCTGCTGGCCCTTCGTCTGTGGGATTAGAGTCCAAGCGCTGCTCCTCCCCTGTCACAACTCCTCTCGAAACGTGAGAGCGCACCAGAAACTTTGGATTCAAATGCACTTTTAGGAGATAAAGTGAGGAGTGACAGCAATGTTTGTGTCACAGTTTAAAGCTCACTGTGTGCAAAACATGATCAAGCAGGAGATTTTTTGCAAGGCTCTTCTGCTGTTTTAGCCCAGGCTGAACATTCCTGCTCTACTCTCTCTGTTGCTGCTCAGCAGAGAGCGGGCACAGAGATGGTGGATTCAGCTGGTCTTTCAGGCAGGAAAAGAAGAGACAGCAATGTGTGTTGCAGAGTTGCAAAGCTCACTGTGTGCTGAAGATGATCAGTGGGAACTTTCTGGACTGTCTCTTCTGCTGTTTCAGCAGAGTCCAAACGTAAGTGCTATATTCTGCTACTGCTCACAAAGAGCAAGCACAGGAGATGTATTATTCAATTGGACTTTCAGGTAGGAAAGTGAGAGGTGACAGCAATATGTGTTTCAGAGTTGCGAATCGCAATGTGTGCTGAAGATGCCCAGCAGTAGTTTCCATGCTGGCCCTTCGGCTGTGAAATTAGAATCCAAGCGCTCGTCCTCCCCTGTCACAACTGCTCTCGAAGCGAGAGAGCGCACCAGAAACGTTGGCTTGAAATGCACTTTTAGGAGATAAAGTGAGGAGTGACAGCAATGTGTGTTTCAGAGTTGCAAAGCTCACTGTGCGCTGAAGATGATCTGCAAGGACTTTCCCTCCCTGCCCTTCGGAACTGGGAGCGGATTCCAAGCGCTCGTGCTCACCTGCCTCTGGTGCACTGGAAACGAGAGTGGAGACCAGAAAAGCTGGATTCAAATGCACTTTTAGGAGCTACAATGAGGAGTGACAACAGTGTGTGTGTCACAGTTGTAAAGCTCAGTGTGTTGAAGAAGCACAAGAGCAGCCTTCAGGCCTGTCTCTTCCACTGCCTTACAGATTGCAGACATTCCTGCTCACTCTGCTGATCAGCAGAGTGCTGGCAACGGAGTTCTGGGATTGAAATGGTCTTTTAGGAGAAAGAGTGAAGAGTGACAGCAATGTTTGTGTCACAGTTTAAAGCTCACTGTGTGCTAAACATGATCAGGAGGAGCTTTTTTGCAAGGCTCTTCTGCTGTTTTAGCCCAGTCTAAACATTCCTGCTCTACTCTCTCTGTTGCTGCTCAGCAGAGAGTGGGCACAGTGATGTTGGAATCAATTGGACTTTCAGGCAAGAAAAGGAGGAGTGACAGCAATGTGTGTTGCAGAATTGTAAAGCTCACTGTGTGCTGAAGATGCCCTGCAGGAGTTTCCCTGCTGGCCCTTCGTCTGTGGGATTAGAGTCCAAGCGCTGCTCCTCCCCTGTCACAAGTCCTCTCGAAACGAGAGAGCGCACCAGAAACTTTGGATTCAAATGCACTTTTAGGAGATAAAGTGAGGAGTGACAGCAATGTTTGTGTCACAGTTTAAAGCTCACTGTGTGCAAAACATGATCAAGCAGGAGATTTTTTTCAAGGCTCTTCTGCTGTTTTAGGCAGGTCTAAAAATTCCTGCTCTACTCTCTCTGTTGCTGCTCAGCAGAGAGCGGGCACAGAGATGGTGGATTCAGCTGGTCTTTCAGGCAAAAAGGGAGGAGTGACAGCAATGTGTGTTGCAGAGTTGCAAAGCTCGCTGTGCGCTGAAGATGATCAGTGGGAACTTTCTGGACTGTCTCTTCTGCTCTTTTAGCATTGGCTAAAGGTTCCTGCTCTACTCTCTCTGCTTCTGCCCAGCAGAGAAAGGGCACAGAGATTTTGGATTCAATTGGACTTTGAGGTAGGAAAGTGCGGAGCGAGAGCAATATATGTGTCACAGTTGCAAAGCTGACTGCGTGCTGAAGATGCCCTGCCGGAGCTTTCACTCCGGGCTCTTCGGCTGTGGGAGCAGAGGCCAAGAGATCGTGTTCACCTGTCACTGCTGCTGTTCAAACGAGAGAGGGCGGGAGAGACCATGGATTCAAACGGATTATTAGGAGATGAAGTGAGGAGTGACAGCAATGTGTGTTTCAGAGTTGCAAAGCTCACTGTGCGCTGAAGATGATCTGCAAGGACTTTCCCTCCCTGCCCTTCGGAACTGGGAGCGGATTCCAAGCGCTCGTGCTCACCTTCCTCTGCTGCTCCTGAAACGAGAGTGGAGACCAGAAACGCTGGATTCAAATGCACTTTTAGGAGCTACAATGAGGAGTGACAACAGTGTGTGTGTCACAGTTGTAAAGCTCAGTGTGTTGAAGAAGCACAAGAGCAGCCTTCAGGCCTGTCTCTTCCACTGCCTTACAGATTGCAGACATTCCTGCTCACTCTGCTGCTCAGCAGAGTGCTGGCAACGGAGTTCTGGGATTGAAATGGTCTTTTAGGAGAAAGAGTGAAGAGTGACAGCAATGTTTGTGTCACAGTTTAAAGCTCACTGTGTGCTAAACATGATCAGGAGGAGCTTTTTTGCAAGGCTCTTCTGTTTTAGCCCAGTCTAAACATTCCTGCTCTACTCTCTCTGTTGCTGCTCAGCAGAGAGTGGGCACAGAGATGTTGGAATCAATTGGTCTTTCAGGCAAGAAAAGGAGGAGTGACAGCAATGTGTGTTTCAGAATTGTAAAGCTCACTGTGCGCTGAAGATGCCCTGCAGGAGTTTCCCTGCTGGCCCTTCGTCTGTGGGATTAGAGTCCAAGCGCTGCTCCTCCCCTGTCACAACTCCTCTCGAAACGTGAGAGCGCACCAGAAACTTTGGATTCAAATGCACTTTTAGGAGATAAAGTGAGGAGTGACAGCAATGTTTGTGTCACAGTTTAAAGCTCACTGTGTGCAAAACATGATCAAGCAGGAGATTTTTTGCAAGGCTCTTCTGCTGTTTTAGCCCAGGCTAAACATTCCTGCTCTACTCTCTCTGTTGCTGCTCAGCAGAGAGCGGGCACAGAGAGGGTGGATTCAGCTGGTCTTTCAGGCAGGAAAAGAAGAGACAGCAATGTGTGTTTCAGAGTTGCAAAGCTCACTGTGCGCTGAAGATGATCTGCAAGGACTTTCCCTCCCTGCCCTTCGGAACTGGGAGCGGATTCCAAGCGCTCGTGCTCACCTTCCTCTGCTGCTCTTGAAACGAGAGTGGAGACCAGAAACGCTGGATTCAAATGCACTTTTAGGAGCTACAATGAGGAGTGACAACAGTGTGTGTGTCACAGTTGTAAAGCTCAGTGTGTTGAAGAAGCACAAGAGCAGCCTTCAGGCCTGTCTCTTCCACTGCCTTACTGATTGCAGACATTCCTGCTCACTCTGCTGCTCAGCAGAGTGCTGGCAACGGAGTTCTTGGATTGAAATGGTCTTTTAGGAGAGAGTGAAGAGTGACAGCAATGTTTGTGTCACAGTTTAAAGCTCACTGTGTGCTAAACATGATCAGGAGGAGCTTTTTTGCAAGGCTCTTCTGCTGTTTTAGCCCAGTCTAAACATTCCTTCTCTCTGTTGCTGCTCAGCAGAGAGTGGGCACAGAGATGTTGGAATCAATTGGTCTTCCAGGCAGGAAAAGGAGTTACAGCAATGTGTGTTGCAGAATTGCAAAGCTCACTGTGTGCTGAAGATGCCCTGCAGGAATTTCCCTGCTGGCCCTTCGTCTGTGGGATTAGAGTCCAAGCGCTGCTCCTCCCCTGTCACAACTCCTCTCGAAACGTGAGAGCGCACCAGAAACTTTGGATTCAAATGCACTTTTAGGAGATAAAGTGAGGAGTGACATCAATGTTTGTGTCACAGTTTAAAGCTCACTGTGTGCAAAACATGATCAAGCAGGAGATTTTTTGCAAGGCTCTTCTGCTGTTTTAGCCCATGCTGCACATTCCTGCTCTACTCTCTCTGTTGCTGCTCAGCAGAGAGTGGGCACAGAGATGTTGGAATCAATTGGTCTTCCAGGCAGGAAAAGGAGGAGTGACAGCAATGTGTGTTGCAGAGTTGCAAAGCTCACTGTGTGCTGAAGATGCCCTGCAGGTGTTTCCCTGCTGGCCCTTCATCTGTGGGATTAGAGTCCAAGCGCTGCTCCTCCCCTGTCACAACTCCTCTCCAAACGAGAGTGCGTACCAGAAATTTGGATTCAAATGCACTTTTAGGAGATAAAGTGAGGAGTGACAGCAATGTTTGTGTCACAGTTTAAAGCTCACTGTGTGCAAAACATGATCAAGCAGGAGATTTTTTGCAAGGCTCTTCTGCTGTTTTAGCCAGGCTAAACATTCCTGCTCAACACTCTGTTGCTGCTCAGCAGAGAGTGGGCACAGAGATGTTGGAATCAATTGGTCTTTCAGGCAGGAAAAGAAGTGACAGCAATGTGTGTTGCAGAGTTGCAAAGCTCGCTGTTCGCTGAAGATGATCAGTGGGAACTTTCTGGACTGTCTCTTCTGCTGTTTCTTCAGAGTCCAAACGTAAGTGCTATATTCTGCTACTGCTCACAAAGAGCAAGCACAGGAGATGTAGGATTCAATTGGACTTTCAGGTAGGAAAGGGAGAGGTGACAGCTATTTGTGTTTCAGAGTTGCGAAGCTCACTGGGTGCTGAAGATGCCCTGCAGGAGTTTCCATGCTGGCAATTCGTCTGTGAAATTAGAGTCCAAAAGCTCATCCTCCCCTGCGACATCTGCTCTCGAAACGAGAGAGCGCACCATAAACTTTGCATTCAAATTCACTTTTAGGAGATAAAGTGAGGAGTGACAGCAATGTTTGTGTCACAGTTTGAAGCTCACTGAGTGCAAAACATGATCAAGCAGGAGATTTTTTGCAAGGCTCTTCTGCTGTTTTAGCACAGACTAAACATTCCTGCTCTGCTCTCTCTGTTGTTGCTCAGCAGAGAGCGGGCACAGAGATGGTGGATTCAGTTGGTCTTTCAGGCAGGAAAGGGAGGAGTGACAGCAATGTGTGTTGCAGAGTTGCAAAGCTCACTGTGTGCTGAAGATGATCAGTGGGAACTTTCTGGACTGTCTCTTCTGCTGTTTCAGCAGAGTCCAAACGTAAGTGCTATATTCTGCTACTGCTCACAAAGAGCAAGCACAGGAGATGTATTATTCAATTGGACTTTCAGGTAGGAAAGTGAGAGGTGACAGCAATATGTGTTTCAGAGTTGTGAATCTCAATGTGTGCTGAAGATGCCCAGCAGTAGTTTCCATGCTGGCCCTTCGGCTGTGAAATTAGAATCCAAGCGCTCGTCCTCCCCTGTCACAACTGCTCTCGAAGCGAGAGAGCGCACCAGAAACGTTGGATTCAAATGCACTTTTAGGAGATAAAGTGAGGAGTGACAGCAATGTTTGTGTCACAGTTTAAAGCTCACTGTGTGCAAAACATGATCAAGCAGGAGATTTTTTTCAAGGCTCTTCTGCTGTTTTAGGCAGGTCTAAAAATTCCTGCTCTACTCTCTCTGTTGCTGCTCAGCAGAGAGCGGGCACAGAGATGGTGGATTCAGCTGGTCTTTCAGGCAAAAAGGGAGGAGTGACAGCAATGTGTGTTGCAGAGTTGCAAAGCTCGCTGTGCGCTGAAGATGATTAGTGGGAACTTTCTGGACTGTCTCTTCTGCTCTTTTAGCATTGGCTAAAAGTTCCTGCTCTACTACTAGCTCCTAAGAAGGAGAAAAATGACTGCTGCTGCTCAACCCAGGACATTATCCACCCCTTATTCCATACCATTCACGTCATGCTCAGATCCCACATCTTCAATATGCCATCACGCTTACATATATATATACATCTACATATACACAGAGAAAAAGATCATTTCTTAGTGCATGGACCTATAAAGCTGCTGAGTCCATCTGGTCCATGATGTCAGGTTTCATCTCTTGTTACAGTCTCTCAGAGCAGGAGAGGCTGTGTGCAGTGTTCACACTCATGAATAACCTGGGCAATAGTGTCCATTGCTAAGTCCACCCCTCGATCATGAGTCCATCTCTATGTTGCATCTCTGCCCTGATGGCCTGAAGTGTCATGGCCCACCAGGCTCGAAATAATTCACTGTCCCCTTCAGCAGTTTCTGCAGCTTGTTGCTGGGGACTCCATAGAGCTGCCTTCCATCTCCAATGCTTCCAAAGCACTGGAGGGGCCCAGTGGACCAGGTACTCGCTCATACTGTCCCACACACTCTGCCACTCATGGCTGTCCAGCCTTGGGGAATATCTCTTGTTCCTCCCATATTGTTGTCTAACCCCAGACAAGAAGCAAACCTGACTCTGCTTAACTTCTGAGATCAGACAAAATGGCCGTGGGTTGAACACGCTCTGTGTATGTGCCAACATGCTGATCCCCATCACAATCAGCAGGCAGGTCCCAAGGGTACCCACAGGCCATTCAAACCCTTCAGAACTCTCCAATGCTGCTGCTGTGCTTGTCCCTGGGGCTGGTGCAGCTGCTGTGCTTGCCGGCTCTCCCACCACCAGCTCCTCTTTTCCTGGGTGCAGCTCTTCCTCCTCTGCTTTGCTGGGAAATGCTGCCTGGGCCCCTGCATCCTCCTGGGGCTCGGCGGGCGGCTGCCGGGGGACGCTCTCGGCCGCCGCGGGACTGGGCTCGGCCGCGGGGCTCGGCTCCTCCGCGGGGCTCGGCTCCTCGGCCGCCCCCTCCCGCTGCTCAGCAGCCGCCTCCTTCCCGGCCTCCGGCCCCGCTCCCGCCGCCGCCTGGTCCCCGGGGCCGCTCTCCCGGGCCGCTTCGGCCGCCGCCGGCTCCCGGGGCCGCTCCCCCTCGGCTCCCCGCAGCTTCACAAAGACAGAGGCGAGGACAAGGGCCAGGGCGGTGAAGAGCAGCGGGACGGCCCGGTACAAGTCCACGGCCACGTCCATCTCTCCCTGCTGCTGGAGCCCAACCGTATTACAAGCCATTGCCATAAAGTACAGTGAAACAAGAACCTTAGCCCAAGCCCCACACTTGATAAACACTAACACAGGGAATACCGGCTCTATGTAATGTACTACATTCTGAAGCGCTGAGAGCAAGAGAAACACCTTTGAGAGCCAATAAATCAGCACTGTGACGACTATTAATCTGATCATCTCCGTCGTTATCTCAACCCTTCGTGCACCACGTTGGGCGCCAAAAAGAACTGTCGTGGTTTGAACCCAACCACAAACCTCGTTCACTCACTCCCCCCCCCTTCTTGCCCTCCCCCTGCTCCTGGAGGGACGGAGAGGAGAATCGAAAAGAATGCAACTCCCACGGGTTGAGATAAGAACAGTTTAGTAACTAAGGTATAACACAAATCACTACTGCTACCACCAATGATAATAATGCTAAAGGAAATAACAAGAGGAAAGAATACAACACCTTAACACCAGCCGACCAATAACTCGCCCCACTCCCCCCAGCCGAGCACCGACCGATACCTTCTCCAACCCTGCAGTCCCTCCAGTCCCAACCCTTCCGGGCCACTCTAAGTTACATCCTGGGCATGACGTGCTGTGGTATGGAATACCTCTTTGGCTAGTTTGGGTCAGGTGTCCTGTCTCTACTTCCTCCCGGCCTCCCCTCCTCCCTGGCAGAGCATGAGGCTCAGAAAGTCCTTGGCCAGACCAAACATTCGAGCAGCAACTGAAAACATCGGCATTATCACCACTGTTCCAAGGCCAAAAGATCAAAACACAGCACTGTACTAGCTCCTAAGAAGGAGAAAAATGACTGCTGCTGCTCAACCCAGGACACAGTTGTAAAGCTCAGTGTGTTGAAGAAGCACAAGAGCAGCCTTCAGGCCTGTCTCTTCCACTGCCTTACAGATTGCAGACATTCCTGCTCACTCTGCTGCTCAGCAGAGTGCTGGCAACGGAGTTCTTGGATTGAAATGGTCTTTTAGGAGAAAGAGTGAAGAGTCTTCCAGGCAGGAAAAGGAGTTACAGCAATGTGTGTTGCAGAATTGCAAAGCTCACTGTGTGCTGAAGATGCCCTGCAGGAGTTTCCCTGCTGGCCCTTCGTCTGTGGGATTAGAGTCCAAGCGCTGCTCCTCCCCTGTCACAACTCCTCTCGAAACGTGAGAGCGCACCAGAAACTTTGGATTCAAATGCACTTTTAGGAGATAAAGTGAGGAGTGACAGCAATGTTTGTGTCACAGTTTAAAGCTCACTGTGTGCAAAACATGATCAAGCAGGAGATTTTTTGCAAGGCTCTTCTGCTGTTTTAGCCCAGGCTAAACATTCCTGCTCTACTCTCTCTGTTGCTGCTCAGCAGAGAGCGGGCACAGAGGTGTTGGAATCAATTGGTCTTTCAGGCAGGAAAAGAAGAGACAGCAATGTGTGTTGCAGAGTTGCAAAGCTCACTGTGTGCTGAAGATGATCAGTGGGAACTTTCTGGACTGTCTCTTCTGCTGTTTCAGCAGAGTCCAAACGTAAGTGCTATATTCTGCTACTGCTCACAAAGAGCAAGCACAGGAGATGTATTATTCAATTGGACTTTCAGGTAGGAAAGTGAGAGGTGACAGCAATATGTGTTTCAGAGTTGTGAATCTCAATGTGTGCTGAAGATGCCCAGCAGTAGTTTCCATGCTGGCCCTTCGGCTGTGAAATTAGAATCCAAGCGCTCGTCCTCCCCTGTCACAACTGCTCTCGAAGCGAGAGAGCGCACCAGAAACGTTGGCTTGAAATGCACTTTTAGGAGATAAAGTGAGGAGTGACAGCAATGTGTGTTTCAGAGTTGCAAAGCTCACTGTGCGCTGAAGATGATCTGCAAGGACTTTCCCTCCCTGCCCTTCGGAACTGGGAGCGGATTCCAAGCGCTCGTGCTCACCTGCCTCTGCTGCACTGGAAACGAGAGTGGAGACCAGAAACGCTGGATTCAAATGCACTTTTAGGAGCTACAATGAGGAGTGACAACAGTGTGTGTGTCACAGTTGTAAAGCTCAGTGTGTTGAAGAAGCACAAGAGCAGCCTTCAGGCCTGTCTCTTCCACAGCCTTACAGATTGCAGACATCCCTGCTCACTCTGCTGCTCAGCAGAGTGCTGGCAACGGAGTTCTGGGATTGAAATGGTCTTTTAGGAGAAAGAGTGAAGAGTGACACCAATGTTTGTGTCACAATTTAAAGCTCACTGTGTGCTAAACATGATCAGGAGGAGCTTTTTTGCAAGGCTCTTCTGCTGTTTTAGCCCAGTCTAAACATTCCTGCTCTACTCTCTCTGTTGCTGCTCAGCAGAGAGTGGGCACAGAGATGTTGGAATCAATTGGTCTTTCAGGCAAGAAAAGGAGGAGTGACAGCAATGTGTGTTTCAGAATTGTAAAGCTCACTGTGCGCTGAAGATGCCCTGCAGGAGTTTCCCTGCTGGCCCTTCGTCTGTGGGATTAGAGTCCAAGCGCTGCTCCTCCCCTGTCACAACTCCTCTCGAAACGAGAGAGCGCACCAGAAACTTTGGCTTGAAATGCACTTTTAGGAGATAAAGTGAGGAGTGACAGCAATGTTTGTGTCACAGTTTAAAGCTCACTGTGTGCAAAACATGATCAAGCAGGAGATTTTTTTCAAGGCTCTTCTGCTGTTTTAGGCAGGTCTAAAAATTCCTGCTCTACTCTCTCTGTTGCTGCTCAGCAGAGAGCGGGCACAGAGATGGTGGATTCAGCTGGTCTTTCAGGCAAAAAGGGAGGAGTGACAGCAATGTGTGTTGCAGAGTTGCAAAGCTCGCTGTGCGCTGAAGATGATCAGTGGGAACTTTCTGGACTGTCTCTTCTGCTCTTTTAGCATTGGCTAAAGGTTCCTGCTCTACTCTCTCTGCTTCTGCCCAGCAGAGAAAGGGCACAGAGATTTTGGATTCAATTGGACTTTGAGGTAGGAAAGTGCGGAGCGAGAGCAATATATGTGTCACAGTTGCAAAGCTGACTGCGTGCTGAAGATGCCCTGCCGGAGCTTTGACTCCGGGCTCTTCGGCTGTGGGAGCAGAGGCCAAGAGATCGTGTTCACCTGTCACTGCTGCTGTTCAAACGAGAGAGGGCGGGAGAGACCATGGATTCAAACAGATTATTAGGAGATGAAGTGAGGAGTGACAGCAATGTGTGTTTCAGAGTTGCAAAGCTCACTGTGCGCTGAAGATGATCTGCAAGGACTTTCCCTCCCTGCCCTTCGGAACTGGGAGCGGATTCCAAGCGCTCGTGCTCACCTTCCTCTGCTGCTCTTGAAACGAGAGTGGAGACCAGAAACGCTGGATTCAAATGCACTTTTAGGAGCTACAATGAGGAGTGACAACAGTGTGTGTGTCACAGTTGTAAAGCTCAGTGTGTTGAAGAAGCACAAGAGCAGCCTTCAGGCCTGTCTCTTCCACTGCCTTACAGATTGCAGACATTCCTGCTCACTCTGCTGCTCAGCAGAGTGCTGGCAACGGAGTTCTTGGATTGAAATGGTCTTTTAGGAGAAAGAGTGAAGAGTGACAGCAACGTTTGTGTCACAGTTTAAAGCTCACTGTGTGCTAAACATGATCAGGAGGAGCTCTTTTGCAAGGCTCTTCTGCTGTTTTAGCCCAATCTAAACATTCCTTCTCTCTGTTGCTGCTCAGCAGAGAGTGGGCACAGAGATGTTGGAATCAATTGGTCTTCCAGGCAGGAAAAGGAGTTACAGCAATGTGTGTTGCAGAATTGCAAAGCTCACTGTTTGCTGAAGATGCCCTGCAGGAGTTTCCCTGCTGGCCCTTCGCCTGTGGGATTAGAGTCCAAGCGCTGCTCCTCCCCTGTCACAACTCCTCTCCAAACGAGAGAGCGCACCAGAAACTTTGGATTCAAATGCACTTTTAGGAGATAAAGTGAGGAGTGACAGCAATGTTTGTGTCACAGTTTAAAGCTCACTGTGTGCAAAACATGATCAAGCAGGAGATTTTTTGCAAGGCTCTTCTGCTGTTTTAGCCCAGGCTAAACATTCCTGCTCTACTCTCTCTGTTGCTGCTCAGCAGAGAGCGGGCACAGAGGTGTTGGAATCAATTGGTCTTTCAGGCAGGAAAAGAAGAGACAGCAATGTGTGTTGCAGAGTTGCAAAGCTCACTGTGTGCTGAAGATGATCAGTGGGAACTTTCTGGACTGTCTCTTCTGCTGTTTCAGCAGAGTCCAAACGTAAGTGCTATATTCTGCTACTGCTCACAAAGAGCAAGCACAGGAGATGTATTATTCAATTGGACTTTCAGGTAGGAAAGTGAGAGGTGACAGCAATATGTGTTTCAGAGTTGTGAATCTCAATGTGTGCTGAAGATGCCCAGCAGTAGTTTCCATGCTGGCCCTTCGGCTGTGAAATTAGAATCCAAGCGCTCGTCCTCCCCTGTCACAACTGCTCTCGAAGCGAGAGAGCGCACCAGAAACGTTGGCTTGAAATGCACTTTTAGGAGATAAAGTGAGGAGTGACAGCAATGTGTGTTTCAGAGTTGCAAAGCTCACTGTGCGCTGAAGATGATCTGCAAGGACTTTCCCTCCCTGCCCTTCGGAACTGGGAGCGGATTCCAAGCGCTCGTGCTCACCTGCCTCTGGTGCACTGGAAACGAGAGTGGAGACCAGAAAAGCTGGATTCAAATGCACTTTTAGGAGCTACAATGAGGAGTGACAACAGTGTGTGTGTCACAGTTGTAAAGCTCAGTGTGTTGAAGAAGCACAAGAGCAGCCTTCAGGCCTGTCTCTTCCACTGCCTTACAGATTGCAGACATTCCTGCTCACTCTGCTGATCAGCAGAGTGCTGGCAACGGAGTTCTGGGATTGAAATGGTCTTTTAGGAGAAAGAGTGAAGAGTGACAGCAATGTTTGTGTCACAGTTTAAAGCTCACTGTGTGCTAAACATGATCAGGAGGAGCTTTTTTGCAAGGCTCTTCTGCTGTTTTAGCCCAGTCTAAACATTCCTGCTCTACTCTCTCTGTTGCTGCTCAGCAGAGAGTGGGCACAGTGATGTTGGAATCAATTGGACTTTCAGGCAAGAAAAGGAGGAGTGACAGCAATGTGTGTTGCAGAATTGTAAAGCTCACTGTGTGCTGAAGATGCCCTGCAGGAGTTTCCCTGCTGGCCCTTCGTCTGTGGGATTAGAGTCCAAGCGCTGCTCCTCCCCTGTCACAAGTCCTCTCGAAACGAGAGAGCGCACCAGAAACTTTGGATTCAAATGCACTTTTAGGAGATAAAGTGAGGAGTGACAGCAATGTTTGTGTCACAGTTTAAAGCTCACTGTGTGCAAAACATGATCAAGCAGGAGATTTTTTTCAAGGCTCTTCTGCTGTTTTAGGCAGGTCTAAAAATTCCTGCTCTACTCTCTCTGTTGCTGCTCAGCAGAGAGCGGGCACAGAGATGGTGGATTCAGCTGGTCTTTCAGGCAAAAAGGGAGGAGTGACAGCAATGTGTGTTGCAGAGTTGCAAAGCTCGCTGTGCGCTGAAGATGATCAGTGGGAACTTTCTGGACTGTCTCTTCTGCTCTTTTAGCATTGGCTAAAGGTTCCTGCTCTACTCTCTCTGCTTCTGCCCAGCAGAGAAAGGGCACAGAGATTTTGGATTCAATTGGACTTTGAGGTAGGAAAGTGCGGAGCGAGAGCAATATATGTGTCACAGTTGCAAAGCTGACTGCGTGCTGAAGATGCCCTGCCGGAGCTTTCACTCCGGGCTCTTCGGCTGTGGGAGCAGAGGCCAAGAGATCGTGTTCACCTGTCACTGCTGCTGTTCAAACGAGAGAGGGCGGGAGAGACCATGGATTCAAACGGATTATTAGGAGATGAAGTGAGGAGTGACAGCAATGTGTGTTTCAGAGTTGCAAAGCTCACTGTGCGCTGAAGATGATCTGCAAGGACTTTCCCTCCCTGCCCTTCGGAACTGGGAGCGGATTCCAAGCGCTCGTGCTCACCTTCCTCTGCTGCTCCTGAAACGAGAGTGGAGACCAGAAACGCTGGATTCAAATGCACTTTTAGGAGCTACAATGAGGAGTGACAACAGTGTGTGTGTCACAGTTGTAAAGCTCAGTGTGTTGAAGAAGCACAAGAGCAGCCTTCAGGCCTGTCTCTTCCACTGCCTTACAGATTGCAGACATTCCTGCTCACTCTGCTGCTCAGCAGAGTGCTGGCAACGGAGTTCTGGGATTGAAATGGTCTTTTAGGAGAAAGAGTGAAGAGTGACAGCAATGTTTGTGTCACAGTTTAAAGCTCACTGTGTGCTAAACATGATCAGGAGGAGCTTTTTTGCAAGGCTCTTCTGTTTTAGCCCAGTCTAAACATTCCTGCTCTACTCTCTCTGTTGCTGCTCAGCAGAGAGTGGGCACAGAGATGTTGGAATCAATTGGTCTTTCAGGCAAGAAAAGGAGGAGTGACAGCAATGTGTGTTTCAGAATTGTAAAGCTCACTGTGCGCTGAAGATGCCCTGCAGGAGTTTCCCTGCTGGCCCTTCGTCTGTGGGATTAGAGTCCAAGCGCTGCTCCTCCCCTGTCACAACTCCTCTCGAAACGTGAGAGCGCACCAGAAACTTTGGATTCAAATGCACTTTTAGGAGATAAAGTGAGGAGTGACAGCAATGTTTGTGTCACAGTTTAAAGCTCACTGTGTGCAAAACATGATCAAGCAGGAGATTTTTTGCAAGGCTCTTCTGCTGTTTTAGCCCAGGCTAAACATTCCTGCTCTACTCTCTCTGTTGCTGCTCAGCAGAGAGCGGGCACAGAGAGGGTGGATTCAGCTGGTCTTTCAGGCAGGAAAAGAAGAGACAGCAATGTGTGTTTCAGAGTTGCAAAGCTCACTGTGCGCTGAAGATGATCTGCAAGGACTTTCCCTCCCTGCCCTTCGGAACTGGGAGCGGATTCCAAGCGCTCGTGCTCACCTTCCTCTGCTGCTCTTGAAACGAGAGTGGAGACCAGAAACGCTGGATTCAAATGCACTTTTAGGAGCTACAATGAGGAGTGACAACAGTGTGTGTGTCACAGTTGTAAAGCTCAGTGTGTTGAAGAAGCACAAGAGCAGCCTTCAGGCCTGTCTCTTCCACTGCCTTACTGATTGCAGACATTCCTGCTCACTCTGCTGCTCAGCAGAGTGCTGGCAACGGAGTTCTTGGATTGAAATGGTCTTTTAGGAGAGAGTGAAGAGTGACAGCAATGTTTGTGTCACAGTTTAAAGCTCACTGTGTGCTAAACATGATCAGGAGGAGCTTTTTTGCAAGGCTCTTCTGCTGTTTTAGCCCAGTCTAAACATTCCTTCTCTCTGTTGCTGCTCAGCAGAGAGTGGGCACAGAGATGTTGGAATCAATTGGTCTTCCAGGCAGGAAAAGGAGTTACAGCAATGTGTGTTGCAGAATTGCAAAGCTCACTGTGTGCTGAAGATGCCCTGCAGGAATTTCCCTGCTGGCCCTTCGTCTGTGGGATTAGAGTCCAAGCGCTGCTCCTCCCCTGTCACAACTCCTCTCGAAACGTGAGAGCGCACCAGAAACTTTGGATTCAAATGCACTTTTAGGAGATAAAGTGAGGAGTGACATCAATGTTTGTGTCACAGTTTAAAGCTCACTGTGTGCAAAACATGATCAAGCAGGAGATTTTTTGCAAGGCTCTTCTGCTGTTTTAGCCCATGCTGCACATTCCTGCTCTACTCTCTCTGTTGCTGCTCAGCAGAGAGTGGGCACAGAGATGTTGGAATCAATTGGTCTTCCAGGCAGGAAAAGGAGGAGTGACAGCAATGTGTGTTGCAGAGTTGCAAAGCTCACTGTGTGCTGAAGATGCCCTGCAGGTGTTTCCCTGCTGGCCCTTCATCTGTGGGATTAGAGTCCAAGCGCTGCTCCTCCCCTGTCACAACTCCTCTCCAAACGAGAGTGCGTACCAGAAATTTGGATTCAAATGCACTTTTAGGAGATAAAGTGAGGAGTGACAGCAATGTTTGTGTCACAGTTTAAAGCTCACTGTGTGCAAAACATGATCAAGCAGGAGATTTTTTGCAAGGCTCTTCTGCTGTTTTAGCCAGGCTAAACATTCCTGCTCAACACTCTGTTGCTGCTCAGCAGAGAGTGGGCACAGAGATGTTGGAATCAATTGGTCTTTCAGGCAGGAAAAGAAGTGACAGCAATGTGTGTTGCAGAGTTGCAAAGCTCGCTGTTCGCTGAAGATGATCAGTGGGAACTTTCTGGACTGTCTCTTCTGCTGTTTCTTCAGAGTCCAAACGTAAGTGCTATATTCTGCTACTGCTCACAAAGAGCAAGCACAGGAGATGTAGGATTCAATTGGACTTTCAGGTAGGAAAGGGAGAGGTGACAGCTATTTGTGTTTCAGAGTTGCGAAGCTCACTGGGTGCTGAAGATGCCCTGCAGGAGTTTCCATGCTGGCAATTCGTCTGTGAAATTAGAGTCCAAAAGCTCATCCTCCCCTGCGACATCTGCTCTCGAAACGAGAGAGCGCACCATAAACTTTGCATTCAAATTCACTTTTAGGAGATAAAGTGAGGAGTGACAGCAATGTTTGTGTCACAGTTTGAAGCTCACTGAGTGCAAAACATGATCAAGCAGGAGATTTTTTGCAAGGCTCTTCTGCTGTTTTAGCACAGACTAAACATTCCTGCTCTGCTCTCTCTGTTGTTGCTCAGCAGAGAGCGGGCACAGAGATGGTGGATTCAGTTGGTCTTTCAGGCAGGAAAGGGAGGAGTGACAGCAATGTGTGTTGCAGAGTTGCAAAGCTCACTGTGTGCTGAAGATGATCAGTGGGAACTTTCTGGACTGTCTCTTCTGCTGTTTCAGCAGAGTCCAAACGTAAGTGCTATATTCTGCTACTGCTCACAAAGAGCAAGCACAGGAGATGTATTATTCAATTGGACTTTCAGGTAGGAAAGTGAGAGGTGACAGCAATATGTGTTTCAGAGTTGTGAATCTCAATGTGTGCTGAAGATGCCCAGCAGTAGTTTCCATGCTGGCCCTTCGGCTGTGAAATTAGAATCCAAGCGCTCGTCCTCCCCTGTCACAACTGCTCTCGAAGCGAGAGAGCGCACCAGAAACGTTGGATTCAAATGCACTTTTAGGAGATAAAGTGAGGAGTGACAGCAATGTTTGTGTCACAGTTTAAAGCTCACTGTGTGCAAAACATGATCAAGCAGGAGATTTTTTTCAAGGCTCTTCTGCTGTTTTAGGCAGGTCTAAAAATTCCTGCTCTACTCTCTCTGTTGCTGCTCAGCAGAGAGCGGGCACAGAGATGGTGGATTCAGCTGGTCTTTCAGGCAAAAAGGGAGGAGTGACAGCAATGTGTGTTGCAGAGTTGCAAAGCTCGCTGTGCGCTGAAGATGATTAGTGGGAACTTTCTGGACTGTCTCTTCTGCTCTTTTAGCATTGGCTAAAAGTTCCTGCTCTACTACTAGCTCCTAAGAAGGAGAAAAATGACTGCTGCTGCTCAACCCAGGACATTATCCACCCCTTATTCCATACCATTCACGTCATGCTCAGATCCCACATCTTCAATATGCCATCACGCTTACATATATATATACATCTACATATACACAGAGAAAAAGATCATTTCTTAGTGCATGGACCTATAAAGCTGCTGAGTCCATCTGGTCCATGATGTCAGGTTTCATCTCTTGTTACAGTCTCTCAGAGCAGGAGAGGCTGTGTGCAGTGTTCACACTCATGAATAACCTGGGCAATAGTGTCCATTGCTAAGTCCACCCCTCGATCATGAGTCCATCTCTATGTTGCATCTCTGCCCTGATGGCCTGAAGTGTCATGGCCCACCAGGCTCGAAATAATTCACTGTCCCCTTCAGCAGTTTCTGCAGCTTGTTGCTGGGGACTCCATAGAGCTGCCTTCCATCTCCAATGCTTCCAAAGCACTGGAGGGGCCCAGTGGACCAGGTACTCGCTCATACTGTCCCACACACTCTGCCACTCATGGCTGTCCAGCCTTGGGGAATATCTCTTGTTCCTCCCATATTGTTGTCTAACCCCAGACAAGAAGCAAACCTGACTCTGCTTAACTTCTGAGATCAGACAAAATGGCCGTGGGTTGAACACGCTCTGTGTATGTGCCAACATGCTGATCCCCATCACAATCAGCAGGCAGGTCCCAAGGGTACCCACAGGCCATTCAAACCCTTCAGAACTCTCCAATGCTGCTGCTGTGCTTGTCCCTGGGGCTGGTGCAGCTGCTGTGCTTGCCGGCTCTCCCACCACCAGCTCCTCTTTTCCTGGGTGCAGCTCTTCCTCCTCTGCTTTGCTGGGAAATGCTGCCTGGGCCCCTGCATCCTCCTGGGGCTCGGCGGGCGGCTGCCGGGGGACGCTCTCGGCCGCCGCGGGACTGGGCTCGGCCGCGGGGCTCGGCTCCTCCGCGGGGCTCGGCTCCTCGGCCGCCCCCTCCCGCTGCTCAGCAGCCGCCTCCTTCCCGGCCTCCGGCCCCGCTCCCGCCGCCGCCTGGTCCCCGGGGCCGCTCTCCCGGGCCGCTTCGGCCGCCGCCGGCTCCCGGGGCCGCTCCCCCTCGGCTCCCCGCAGCTTCACAAAGACAGAGGCGAGGACAAGGGCCAGGGCGGTGAAGAGCAGCGGGACGGCCCGGTACAAGTCCACGGCCACGTCCATCTCTCCCTGCTGCTGGAGCCCAACCGTATTACAAGCCATTGCCATAAAGTACAGTGAAACAAGAACCTTAGCCCAAGCCCCACACTTGATAAACACTAACACAGGGAATACCGGCTCTATGTAATGTACTACATTCTGAAGCGCTGAGAGCAAGAGAAACACCTTTGAGAGCCAATAAATCAGCACTGTGACGACTATTAATCTGATCATCTCCGTCGTTATCTCAACCCTTCGTGCACCACGTTGGGCGCCAAAAAGAACTGTCGTGGTTTGAACCCAACCACAAACCTCGTTCACTCACTCCCCCCCCCTTCTTGCCCTCCCCCTGCTCCTGGAGGGACGGAGAGGAGAATCGAAAAGAATGCAACTCCCACGGGTTGAGATAAGAACAGTTTAGTAACTAAGGTATAACACAAATCACTACTGCTACCACCAATGATAATAATGCTAAAGGAAATAACAAGAGGAAAGAATACAACACCTTAACACCAGCCGACCAATAACTCGCCCCACTCCCCCCAGCCGAGCACCGACCGATACCTTCTCCAACCCTGCAGTCCCTCCAGTCCCAACCCTTCCGGGCCACTCTAAGTTACATCCTGGGCATGACGTGCTGTGGTATGGAATACCTCTTTGGCTAGTTTGGGTCAGGTGTCCTGTCTCTACTTCCTCCCGGCCTCCCCTCCTCCCTGGCAGAGCATGAGGCTCAGAAAGTCCTTGGCCAGACCAAACATTCGAGCAGCAACTGAAAACATCGGCATTATCACCACTGTTCCAAGGCCAAAAGATCAAAACACAGCACTGTACTAGCTCCTAAGAAGGAGAAAAATGACTGCTGCTGCTCAACCCAGGACACAGTTGTAAAGCTCAGTGTGTTGAAGAAGCACAAGAGCAGCCTTCAGGCCTGTCTCTTCCACTGCCTTACAGATTGCAGACATTCCTGCTCACTCTGCTGCTCAGCAGAGTGCTGGCAACGGAGTTCTTGGATTGAAATGGTCTTTTAGGAGAAAGAGTGAAGAGTCTTCCAGGCAGGAAAAGGAGTTACAGCAATGTGTGTTGCAGAATTGCAAAGCTCACTGTGTGCTGAAGATGCCCTGCAGGAGTTTCCCTGCTGGCCCTTCGTCTGTGGGATTAGAGTCCAAGCGCTGCTCCTCCCCTGTCACAACTCCTCTCGAAACGTGAGAGCGCACCAGAAACTTTGGATTCAAATGCACTTTTAGGAGATAAAGTGAGGAGTGACAGCAATGTTTGTGTCACAGTTTAAAGCTCACTGTGTGCAAAACATGATCAAGCAGGAGATTTTTTGCAAGGCTCTTCTGCTGTTTTAGCCCAGGCTAAACATTCCTGCTCTACTCTCTCTGTTGCTGCTCAGCAGAGAGCGGGCACAGAGGTGTTGGAATCAATTGGTCTTTCAGGCAGGAAAAGAAGAGACAGCAATGTGTGTTGCAGAGTTGCAAAGCTCACTGTGTGCTGAAGATGATCAGTGGGAACTTTCTGGACTGTCTCTTCTGCTGTTTCAGCAGAGTCCAAACGTAAGTGCTATATTCTGCTACTGCTCACAAAGAGCAAGCACAGGAGATGTATTATTCAATTGGACTTTCAGGTAGGAAAGTGAGAGGTGACAGCAATATGTGTTTCAGAGTTGTGAATCTCAATGTGTGCTGAAGATGCCCAGCAGTAGTTTCCATGCTGGCCCTTCGGCTGTGAAATTAGAATCCAAGCGCTCGTCCTCCCCTGTCACAACTGCTCTCGAAGCGAGAGAGCGCACCAGAAACGTTGGCTTGAAATGCACTTTTAGGAGATAAAGTGAGGAGTGACAGCAATGTGTGTTTCAGAGTTGCAAAGCTCACTGTGCGCTGAAGATGATCTGCAAGGACTTTCCCTCCCTGCCCTTCGGAACTGGGAGCGGATTCCAAGCGCTCGTGCTCACCTGCCTCTGCTGCACTGGAAACGAGAGTGGAGACCAGAAACGCTGGATTCAAATGCACTTTTAGGAGCTACAATGAGGAGTGACAACAGTGTGTGTGTCACAGTTGTAAAGCTCAGTGTGTTGAAGAAGCACAAGAGCAGCCTTCAGGCCTGTCTCTTCCACAGCCTTACAGATTGCAGACATCCCTGCTCACTCTGCTGCTCAGCAGAGTGCTGGCAACGGAGTTCTGGGATTGAAATGGTCTTTTAGGAGAAAGAGTGAAGAGTGACACCAATGTTTGTGTCACAATTTAAAGCTCACTGTGTGCTAAACATGATCAGGAGGAGCTTTTTTGCAAGGCTCTTCTGCTGTTTTAGCCCAGTCTAAACATTCCTGCTCTACTCTCTCTGTTGCTGCTCAGCAGAGAGTGGGCACAGAGATGTTGGAATCAATTGGTCTTTCAGGCAAGAAAAGGAGGAGTGACAGCAATGTGTGTTTCAGAATTGTAAAGCTCACTGTGCGCTGAAGATGCCCTGCAGGAGTTTCCCTGCTGGCCCTTCGTCTGTGGGATTAGAGTCCAAGCGCTGCTCCTCCCCTGTCACAACTCCTCTCGAAACGAGAGAGCGCACCAGAAACTTTGGCTTGAAATGCACTTTTAGGAGATAAAGTGAGGAGTGACAGCAATGTTTGTGTCACAGTTTAAAGCTCACTGTGTGCAAAACATGATCAAGCAGGAGATTTTTTTCAAGGCTCTTCTGCTGTTTTAGGCAGGTCTAAAAATTCCTGCTCTACTCTCTCTGTTGCTGCTCAGCAGAGAGCGGGCACAGAGATGGTGGATTCAGCTGGTCTTTCAGGCAAAAAGGGAGGAGTGACAGCAATGTGTGTTGCAGAGTTGCAAAGCTCGCTGTGCGCTGAAGATGATCAGTGGGAACTTTCTGGACTGTCTCTTCTGCTCTTTTAGCATTGGCTAAAGGTTCCTGCTCTACTCTCTCTGCTTCTGCCCAGCAGAGAAAGGGCACAGAGATTTTGGATTCAATTGGACTTTGAGGTAGGAAAGTGCGGAGCGAGAGCAATATATGTGTCACAGTTGCAAAGCTGACTGCGTGCTGAAGATGCCCTGCCGGAGCTTTGACTCCGGGCTCTTCGGCTGTGGGAGCAGAGGCCAAGAGATCGTGTTCACCTGTCACTGCTGCTGTTCAAACGAGAGAGGGCGGGAGAGACCATGGATTCAAACAGATTATTAGGAGATGAAGTGAGGAGTGACAGCAATGTGTGTTTCAGAGTTGCAAAGCTCACTGTGCGCTGAAGATGATCTGCAAGGACTTTCCCTCCCTGCCCTTCGGAACTGGGAGCGGATTCCAAGCGCTCGTGCTCACCTTCCTCTGCTGCTCTTGAAACGAGAGTGGAGACCAGAAACGCTGGATTCAAATGCACTTTTAGGAGCTACAATGAGGAGTGACAACAGTGTGTGTGTCACAGTTGTAAAGCTCAGTGTGTTGAAGAAGCACAAGAGCAGCCTTCAGGCCTGTCTCTTCCACTGCCTTACAGATTGCAGACATTCCTGCTCACTCTGCTGCTCAGCAGAGTGCTGGCAACGGAGTTCTTGGATTGAAATGGTCTTTTAGGAGAAAGAGTGAAGAGTGACAGCAACGTTTGTGTCACAGTTTAAAGCTCACTGTGTGCTAAACATGATCAGGAGGAGCTCTTTTGCAAGGCTCTTCTGCTGTTTTAGCCCAATCTAAACATTCCTTCTCTCTGTTGCTGCTCAGCAGAGAGTGGGCACAGAGATGTTGGAATCAATTGGTCTTCCAGGCAGGAAAAGGAGTTACAGCAATGTGTGTTGCAGAATTGCAAAGCTCACTGTTTGCTGAAGATGCCCTGCAGGAGTTTCCCTGCTGGCCCTTCGCCTGTGGGATTAGAGTCCAAGCGCTGCTCCTCCCCTGTCACAACTCCTCTCCAAACGAGAGAGCGCACCAGAAACTTTGGATTCAAATGCACTTTTAGGAGATAAAGTGAGGAGTGACAGCAATGTTTGTGTCACAGTTTAAAGCTCACTGTGTGCAAAACATGATCAAGCAGGAGATTTTTTGCAAGGCTCTTCTGCTGTTTTAGCCCAGGCTAAACATTCCTGCTCTACTCTCTCTGTTGCTGCTCAGCAGAGAGCGGGCACAGAGGTGTTGGAATCAATTGGTCTTTCAGGCAGGAAAAGAAGAGACAGCAATGTGTGTTGCAGAGTTGCAAAGCTCACTGTGTGCTGAAGATGATCAGTGGGAACTTTCTGGACTGTCTCTTCTGCTGTTTCAGCAGAGTCCAAACGTAAGTGCTATATTCTGCTACTGCTCACAAAGAGCAAGCACAGGAGATGTATTATTCAATTGGACTTTCAGGTAGGAAAGTGAGAGGTGACAGCAATATGTGTTTCAGAGTTGTGAATCTCAATGTGTGCTGAAGATGCCCAGCAGTAGTTTCCATGCTGGCCCTTCGGCTGTGAAATTAGAATCCAAGCGCTCGTCCTCCCCTGTCACAACTGCTCTCGAAGCGAGAGAGCGCACCAGAAACGTTGGCTTGAAATGCACTTTTAGGAGATAAAGTGAGGAGTGACAGCAATGTGTGTTTCAGAGTTGCAAAGCTCACTGTGCGCTGAAGATGATCTGCAAGGACTTTCCCTCCCTGCCCTTCGGAACTGGGAGCGGATTCCAAGCGCTCGTGCTCACCTGCCTCTGCTGCACTGGAAACGAGAGTGGAGACCAGAAACGCTGGATTCAAATGCACTTTTAGGAGCTACAATGAGGAGTGACAACAGTGTGTGTGTCAAAGTTGTAAAGCTCAGTGTGTTGAAGAAGCACAAGAGCAGCCTTCAGGCCTGTCTCTTCCACTGCCTTACAGATTGCAGACATCCCTGCTCACTCTGCTGCTCAGCAGAGTGCTGGCAACGGAGTTCTGGGATTGAAATGGTCTTTTAGGAGAAAGAGTGAAGAGTGACACCAATGTTTGTGTCACAGTTTAAAGCTCACTGTGTGCTAAACATGATCAGGAGGAGCTTTTTTGCAAGGCTCTTCTGCTGTTTTAGCCCAGTCTAAACATTCCTGCTCTACTCTCTCTGTTGCTGCTCAGCAGAGAGTGGGCACAGAGATGTTGGAATCAATTGGTCTTTCAGGCAAGAAAAGGAGGAGTGACAGCAATGTGTGTTTCAGAATTGTAAAGCTCACTGTGCGCTGAAGATGCCCTGCAGGAGTTTCCCTGCTGGCCCTTTGTCTGTGGGATTAGAGTCCAAGCGCTGCTCCTCCCCTGTCACAACTCCTCTCGAAACGAGAGAGCGCACCAGAAACTTTGGATTCAAATGCACTTTTAGGAGATAAAGTGAGGAGTGACAGCAATGTTTGTGTCACAGTTTAAAGCTCACTGTGTGCAAAACATGATCAAGCAGGAGATTTTTTTCAAGGCTCTTCTGCTGTTTTAGGCAGGTCTAAAAATTCCTGCTCTACTCTCTCTGTTGCTGCTCAGCAGAGAGCGGGCACAGAGATGGTGGATTCAGCTGGTCTTTCAGGCAAAAAGGGAGGAGTGACAGCAATGTGTGTTGCAGAGTTGCAAAGCTCGCTGTGCGCTGAAGATGATCAGTGGGAACTTTCTGGACTGTCTCTTCTGCTCTTTTAGCATTGGCTAAAGGTTCCTGCTCTACTCTCTCTGCTTCTGCCCAGCAGAGAAAGGGCACAGAGATTTTGGATTCAATTGGACTTTGAGGTAGGAAAGTGCGGAGCGAGAGCAATATATGTGTCACAGTTGCAAAGCTGACTGCGTGCTGAAGATGCCCTGCCGGAGCTTTGACTCCGGGCTCTTCGGCTGTGGGAGCAGAGGCCAAGAGATCGTGTTCACCTGTCACTGCTGCTGTTCAAACGAGAGAGGGCGGGAGAGACCATGGATTCAAACAGATTATTAGGAGATGAAGTGAGGAGTGACAGCAATGTGTGTTTCAGAGTTGCAAAGCTCACTGTGCGCTGAAGATGATCTGCAAGGACTTTCCCTCCCTGCCCTTCGGAACTGGGAGCGGATTCCAAGCGCTCGTGCTCACCTTCCTCTGCTGCTCTTGAAACGAGAGTGGAGACCAGAAACGCTGGATTCAAATGCACTTTTAGGAGCTACAATGAGGAGTGACAACAGTGTGTGTGTCACAGTTGTAAAGCTCAGTGTGTTGAAGAAGCACAAGAGCAGCCTTCAGGCCTGTCTCTTCCACTGCCTTACAGATTGCAGACATTCCTGCTCACTCTGCTGCTCAGCAGAGTGCTGGCAACGGAGTTCTTGGATTGAAATGGTCTTTTAGGAGAAAGAGTGAAGAGTGACAGCAACGTTTGTGTCACAGTTTAAAGCTCACTGTGTGCTAAACATGATCAGGAGGAGCTCTTTTGCAAGGCTCTTCTGCTGTTTTAGCCCAATCTAAACATTCCTTCTCTCTGTTGCTGCTCAGCAGAGAGTGGGCACAGAGATGTTGGAATCAATTGGTCTTCCAGGCAGGAAAAGGAGTTACAGCAATGTGTGTTGCAGAATTGCAAAGCTCACTGTTTGCTGAAGATGCCCTGCAGGAGTTTCCCTGCTGGCCCTTCGTCTGTGGGATTAGAGTCCAAGCGCTGCTCCTCCCCTGTCACAACTCCTCTCGAAACGTGAGAGCGCACCAGAAACTTTGGATTCAAATGCACTTTTAGGAGATAAAGTGAGGAGTGACAGCAATGTTTGTGTCACAGTTTAAAGCTCACTGTGTGCAAAACATGATCAAGCAGGAGATTTTTTGCAAGGCTCTTCTGCTGTTTTAGCCCAGGCTAAACATTCCTGCTCTACTCTCTCTGTTGCTGCTCAGCAGAGAGCGGGCACAGAGGTGTTGGAATCAATTGGTCTTTCAGGCAGGAAAAGAAGAGACAGCAATGTGTGTTGCAGAGTTGCAAAGCTCACTGTGTGCTGAAGATGATCAGTGGGAACTTTCTGGACTGTCTCTTCTGCTGTTTCAGCAGAGTCCAAACGTAAGTGCTATATTCTGCTACTGCTCACAAAGAGCAAGCACAGGAGATGTATTATTCAATTGGACTTTCAGGTAGGAAAGTGAGAGGTGACAGCAATATGTGTTTCAGAGTTGTGAATCTCAATGTGTGCTGAAGATGCCCAGCAGTAGTTTCCATGCTGGCCCTTCGGCTGTGAAATTAGAATCCAAGCGCTCGTCCTCCCCTGTCACAACTGCTCTCGAAGCGAGAGAGCGCACCAGAAACGTTGGCTTGAAATGCACTTTTAGGAGATAAAGTGAGGAGTGACAGCAATGTGTGTTTCAGAGTTGCAAAGCTCACTGTGCGCTGAAGATGATCTGCAAGGACTTTCCCTCCCTGCCCTTCGGAACTGGGAGCGGATTCCAAGCGCTCGTGCTCACCTGCCTCTGCTGCACTGGAAACGAGAGTGGAGACCAGAAACGCTGGATTCAAATGCACTTTTAGGAGCTACAATGAGGAGTGACAACAGTGTGTGTGTCAAAGTTGTAAAGCTCAGTGTGTTGAAGAAGCACAAGAGCAGCCTTCAGGCCTGTCTCTTCCACTGCCTTACAGATTGCAGACATCCCTGCTCACTCTGCTGCTCAGCAGAGTGCTGGCAACGGAGTTCTGGGATTGAAATGGTCTTTTAGGAGAAAGAGTGAAGAGTGACACCAATGTTTGTGTCACAGTTTAAAGCTCACTGTGTGCTAAACATGATCAGGAGGAGCTTTTTTGCAAGGCTCTTCTGCTGTTTTAGCCCAGTCTAAACATTCCTGCTCTACTCTCTCTGTTGCTGCTCAGCAGAGAGTGGGCACAGAGATGTTGGAATCAATTGGTCTTTCAGGCAAGAAAAGGAGGAGTGACAGCAATGTGTGTTTCAGAATTGTAAAGCTCACTGTGCGCTGAAGATGCCCTGCAGGAGTTTCCCTGCTGGCCCTTTGTCTGTGGGATTAGAGTCCAAGCGCTGCTCCTCCCCTGTCACAACTCCTCTCGAAACGAGAGAGCGCACCAGAAACTTTGGATTCAAATGCACTTTTAGGAGATAAAGTGAGGAGTGACAGCAATGTTTGTGTCACAGTTTAAAGCTCACTGTGTGCAAAACATGATCAAGCAGGAGATTTTTTTCAAGGCTCTTCTGCTGTTTTAGGCAGGTCTAAAAATTCCTGCTCTACTCTCTCTGTTGCTGCTCAGCAGAGAGCGGGCACAGAGATGGTGGATTCAGCTGGTCTTTCAGGCAAAAAGGGAGGAGTGACAGCAATGTGTGTTGCAGAGTTGCAAAGCTCGCTGTGCGCTGAAGATGATCAGTGGGAACTTTCTGGACTGTCTCTTCTGCTCTTTTAGCATTGGCTAAAGGTTCCTGCTCTACTCTCTCTGCTTCTGCCCAGCAGAGAAAGGGCACAGAGATTTTGGATTCAATTGGACTTTGAGGTAGGAAAGTGCGGAGCGAGAGCAATATATGTGTCACAGTTGCAAAGCTGACTGCGTGCTGAAGATGCCCTGCCGGAGCTTTGACTCCGGGCTCTTCGGCTGTGGGAGCAGAGGCCAAGAGATCGTGTTCACCTGTCACTGCTGCTGTTCAAACGAGAGAGGGCGGGAGAGACCATGGATTCAAACGGATTATTAGGAGATGAAGTGAGGAGTGACAGCAATGTGTGTTTCAGAGTTGCAAAGCTCACTGTGCGCTGAAGATGATCTGCAAGGACTTTCCCTCCCTGCCCTTCGGAACTGGGAGCGGATTCCAAGCGCTCGTGCTCACCTTCCTCTGCTGCTCTTGAAACGAGAGTGGAGACCAGAAACGCTGGATTCAAATGCACTTTTAGGAGCTACAATGAGGAGTGACAACAGTGTGTGTGTCAAAGTTGTAAAGCTCAGTGTGTTGAAGAAGCACAAGAGCAGCCTTCAGGCCTGTCTCTTCCACTGCCTTACAGATTGCAGACATTCCTGCTCACTCTGCTGCTCAGCAGAGTGCTGGCAACGGAGTTCTTGGATTGAAATGGTCTTTTAGGAGAAAGAGTGAAGAGTGACAGCAATGTTTGTGTCACAGTTTAAAGCTCACTGTGTGCTAAACATGATCAGGAGGAGCTTTTTTGCAAGGCTCTTCTGCTGTTTTAGCCCAGTCTAAACATTCCTTCTCTCTGTTGCTGCTCAGCAGAGAGGGGGCACAGAGATGTTGGAATCAATTGGTCTTTCAGGCAGGAAAAGGAGGAGTGACAGCAATGTGTGTTGCAGAATTGCAAAGCTCACTGTGTGCTGAAGGTGCCCTGCAGGAGTTTCCCTGCTGGCCCTTCGTCTGTGGGATTAGAGTCCAAGCGCCCCTCCTCCCCTGTCACAACTCCTCTCGAAACGAGAGAGCGCACCAGAAACATTGGATTCAAATGCACTTTTAGGAGATAAAGTGAGGAGTGACAGCAATGTTTGTGTCACAGTTTAAAGCTCACTGTGTGCAAAACATGATCAAGCAGGAGATTTTTTTCAAGGCTCTTCTGCTGTTTTAGGCAGGTCTAAAAATTCCTGCTCTACTCTCTCTGTTGCTGCTCAGCAGAGAGCGGGCACAGAGATGGTGGATTCAGCTGGTCTTTCAGGCAAAAAGGGAGGAGTGACAGCAATGTGTGTTGCAGAGTTGCAAAGCTCGCTGTGCGCTGAAGATGATCAGTGGGAACTTTCTGGACTGTCTCTTCTGCTCTTTTAGCATTGGCTAAAGGTTCCTGCTCTACTCTCTCTGCTTCTGCCCAGCAGAGAAAGGGCACAGAGATTTTGGATTCAATTGGACTTTGAGGTAGGAAAGTGCGGAGCGAGAGCAATATATGTGTCACAGTTGCAAAGCTGACTGCGTGCTGAAGATGCCCTGCCGGAGCTTTGACTCCGGGCTCTTCGGCTGTGGGAGCAGAGGCCAAGAGATCGTGTTCACCTGTCACTGCTGCTGTTCAAACGAGAGAGGGCGGGAGAGACCATGGATTCAAACAGATTATTAGGAGATGAAGTGAGGAGTGACAGCAATGTGTGTTTCAGAGTTGCAAAGCTCACTGTGCGCTGAAGATGATCTGCAAGGACTTTCCCTCCCTGCCCTTCGGAACTGGGAGCGGATTCCAAGCGCTCGTGCTCACCTTCCTCTGCTGCTCTTGAAACGAGAGTGGAGACCAGAAACGCTGGATTCAAATGCACTTTTAGGAGCTACAATGAGGAGTGACAACAGTGTGTGTGTCACAGTTGTAAAGCTCAGTGTGTTGAAGAAGCACAAGAGCAGCCTTCAGGCCTGTCTCTTCCACTGCCTTACAGATTGCAGACATTCCTGCTCACTCTGCTGCTCAGCAGAGTGCTGGCAACGGAGTTCTTGGATTGAAATGGTCTTTTAGGAGAAAGAGTGAAGAGTGACAGCAACGTTTGTGTCACAGTTTAAAGCTCACTGTGTGCTAAACATGATCAGGAGGAGCTCTTTTGCAAGGCTCTTCTGCTGTTTTAGCCCAATCTAAACATTCCTTCTCTCTGTTGCTGCTCAGCAGAGAGTGGGCACAGAGATGTTGGAATCAATTGGTCTTCCAGGCAGGAAAAGGAGTTACAGCAATGTGTGTTGCAGAATTGCAAAGCTCACTGTGTGCTGAAGATGCCCTGCAGGAGTTTCCCTGCTGGCCCTTCGTCTGTGGGATTAGAGTCCAAGCGCTGCTCCTCCCCTGTCACAACTCCTCTCGAAACGTGAGAGCGCACCAGAAACTTTGGATTCAAATGCACTTTTAGGAGATAAAGTGAGGAGTGACAGCAATGTTTGTGTCACAGTTTAAAGCTCACTGTGTGCAAAACATGATCAAGCAGGAGATTTTTTGCAAGGCTCTTCTGCTGTTTTAGCCCAGGCTAAACATTCCTGCTCTACTCTCTCTGTTGCTGCTCAGCAGAGAGCGGGCACAGAGGTGTTGGAATCAATTGGTCTTTCAGGCAGGAAAAGAAGAGACAGCAATGTGTGTTGCAGAGTTGCAAAGCTCACTGTGTGCTGAAGATGATCAGTGGGAACTTTCTGGACTGTCTCTTCTGCTGTTTCAGCAGAGTCCAAACGTAAGTGCTATATTCTGCTACTGCTCACAAAGAGCAAGCACAGGAGATGTATTATTCAATTGGACTTTCAGGTAGGAAAGTGAGAGGTGACAGCAATATGTGTTTCAGAGTTGTGAATCTCAATGTGTGCTGAAGATGCCCAGCAGTAGTTTCCATGCTGGCCCTTCGGCTGTGAAATTAGAATCCAAGCGCTCGTCCTCCCCTGTCACAACTGCTCTCGAAGCGAGAGAGCGCACCAGAAACGTTGGCTTGAAATGCACTTTTAGGAGATAAAGTGAGGAGTGACAGCAATGTGTGTTTCAGAGTTGCAAAGCTCACTGTGTGCTGAAGATGATCTGCAAGGACTTTCCCTCCCTGCCCTTCGGAACTGGGAGCGGATTCCAAGCGCTCGTGCTCACCTGCCTCTGGTGCACTGGAAACGAGAGTGGAGACCAGAAACGCTGGATTCAAATGCACTTTTAGGAGCTACAATGAGGAGTGACAACAGTGTGTGTGTCAAAGTTGTAAAGCTCAGTGTGTTGAAGAAGCACAAGAGCAGCCTTCAGGCCTGTCTCTTCCACTGCCTTACAGATTGCAGACATCCCTGCTCACTCTGCTGCTCAGCAGAGTGCTGGCAACGGAGTTCTGGGATTGAAATGGTCTTTTAGGAGAAAGAGTGAAGAGTGACAGCAATGTTTGTGTCACAGTTTAAAGCTCACTGTGTGCTAAACATGATCAGGAGGAGCTTTTTTGCAAGGCTCTTCTGCTGTTTTAGCCCAGTCTAAACATTCCTGCTCTACTCTCTCTGTTGCTGCTCAGCAGAGAGTGGGCACAGAGATGTTGGAATCAATTGGTCTTTCAGGCAAGAAAAGGAGGAGTGACAGCAATGTGTGTTTCAGAATTGTAAAGCTCACTGTGCGCTGAAGATGCCCTGCAGGAGTTTCCCTGCTGGCCCTTTGTCTGTGGGATTAGAGTCCAAGCGCTGCTCCTCCCCTGTCACAACTCCTCTCGAAACGAGAGAGCGCACCAGAAACTTTGGATTCAAATGCACTTTTAGGAGATAAAGTGAGGAGTGACAGCAATGTTTGTGTCACAGTTTAAAGCTCACTGTGTGCAAAACATGATCAAGCAGGAGATTTTTTTCAAGGCTCTTCTGCTGTTTTAGGCAGGTCTAAAAATTCCTGCTCTACTCTCTCTGTTGCTGCTCAGCAGAGAGCGGGCACAGAGATGGTGGATTCAGCTGGTCTTTCAGGCAAAAAGGGAGGAGTGACAGCAATGTGTGTTGCAGAGTTGCAAAGCTCGCTGTGCGCTGAAGATGATCAGTGGGAACTTTCTGGACTGTCTCTTCTGCTCTTTTAGCATTGGCTAAAGGTTCCTGCTCTACTCTCTCTGCTTCTGCCCAGCAGAGAAAGGGCACAGAGATTTTGGATTCAATTGGACTTTGAGGTAGGAAAGTGCGGAGCGAGAGCAATATATGTGTCACAGTTGCAAAGCTGACTGCGTGCTGAAGATGCCCTGCCGGAGCTTTCACTCCGGGCTCTTCGGCTGTGGGAGCAGAGGCCAAGAGATCGTGTTCACCTGTCACTGCTGCTGTTCAAACGAGAGAGGGCGGGAGAGACCATGGATTCAAACAGATTATTAGGAGATGAAGTGAGGAGTGACAGCAATGTGTGTTTCAGAGTTGCAAAGCTCACTGTGCGCTGAAGATGATCTGCAAGGACTTTCCCTCCCTGCCCTTCGGAACTGGGAGCGGATTCCAAGCGCTCGTGCTCACCTTCCTCTGCTGCTCTTGAAACGAGAGTGGAGACCAGAAACGCTGGATTCAAATGCACTTTTAGGAGCTACAATGAGGAGTGACAACAGTGTGTGTGTCACAGTTGTAAAGCTCAGTGTGTTGAAGAAGCACAAGAGCAGCCTTCAGGCCTGTCTCTTCCACTGCCTTACAGATTGCAGACATTCCTGCTCACTCTGCTGCTCAGCAGAGTGCTGGCAACGGAGTTCTTGGATTGAAATGGTCTTTTAGGAGAAAGAGTGAAGAGTGACAGCAACGTTTGTGTCACAGTTTAAAGCTCACTGTGTGCTAAACATGATCAGGAGGAGCTCTTTTGCAAGGCTCTTCTGCTGTTTTAGCCCAATCTAAACATTCCTTCTCTCTGTTGCTGCTCAGCAGAGAGTGGGCACAGAGATGTTGGAATCAATTGGTCTTCCAGGCAGGAAAAGGAGTTACAGCAATGTGTGTTGCAGAATTGCAAAGCTCACTGTGTGCTGAAGATGCCCTGCAGGAGTTTCCCTGCTGGCCCTTCGTCTGTGGGATTAGAGTCCAAGCGCTGCTCCTCCCCTGTCACAACTCCTCTCGAAACGTGAGAGCGCACCAGAAACTTTGGATTCAAATGCACTTTTAGGAGATAAAGTGAGGAGTGACAGCAATGTTTGTGTCACAGTTTAAAGCTCACTGTGTGCAAAACATGATCAAGCAGGAGATTTTTTGCAAGGCTCTTCTGCTGTTTTAGCCCAGGCTAAACATTCCTGCTCTACTCTCTCTGTTGCTGCTCAGCAGAGAGCGGGCACAGAGGTGTTGGAATCAATTGGTCTTTCAGGCAGGAAAAGAAGAGACAGCAATGTGTGTTGCAGAGTTGCAAAGCTCACTGTGTGCTGAAGATGATCAGTGGGAACTTTCTGGACTGTCTCTTCTGCTGTTTCAGCAGAGTCCAAACGTAAGTGCTATATTCTGCTACTGCTCACAAAGAGCAAGCACAGGAGATGTATTATTCAATTGGACTTTCAGGTAGGAAAGTGAGAGGTGACAGCAATATGTGTTTCAGAGTTGTGAATCTCAATGTGTGCTGAAGATGCCCAGCAGTAGTTTCCATGCTGGCCCTTCGGCTGTGAAATTAGAATCCAAGCGCTCGTCCTCCCCTGTCACAACTGCTCTCGAAGCGAGAGAGCGCACCAGAAACGTTGGCTTGAAATGCACTTTTAGGAGATAAAGTGAGGAGTGACAGCAATGTGTGTTTCAGAGTTGCAAAGCTCACTGTGCGCTGAAGATGATCTGCAAGGACTTTCCCTCCCTGCCCTTCGGAACTGGGAGCGGATTCCAAGCGCTCGTGCTCACCTGCCTCTGGTGCACTGGAAACGAGAGTGGAGACCAGAAACGCTGGATTCAAATGCACTTTTAGGAGCTACAATGAGGAGTGACAACAGTGTGTGTGTCAAAGTTGTAAAGCTCAGTGTGTTGAAGAAGCACAAGAGCAGCCTTCAGGCCTGTCTCTTCCACTGCCTTACAGATTGCAGACATCCCTGCTCACTCTGCTGCTCAGCAGAGTGCTGGCAACGGAGTTCTGGGATTGAAATGGTCTTTTAGGAGAAAGAGTGAAGAGTGACAGCAATGTTTGTGTCACAGTTTAAAGCTCACTGTGTGCTAAACATGATCAGGAGGAGCTTTTTTGCAAGGCTCTTCTGCTGTTTTAGCCCAGTCTAAACATTCCTGCTCTACTCTCTCTGTTGCTGCTCAGCAGAGAGTGGGCACAGAGATGTTGGAATCAATTGGTCTTTCAGGCAAGAAAAGGAGGAGTGACAGCAATGTGTGTTTCAGAATTGTAAAGCTCACTGTGCGCTGAAGATGCCCTGCAGGAGTTTCCCTGCTGGCCCTTTGTCTGTGGGATTAGAGTCCAAGCGCTGCTCCTCCCCTGTCACAACTCCTCTTGAAACGAGAGAGCGCACCAGAAACTTTGGATTCAAATGCACTTTTAGGAGATAAAGTGAGGAGTGACAGCAATGTTTGTGTCACAGTTTAAAGCTCATTGTGTGCAAAACATGATCAAGCAGGAGATTTTTTTCAAGGCTCTTCTGCTGTTTTAGGCAGGTCTAAAAATTCCTGCTCTACTCTCTCTGTTGCTGCTCAGCAGAGAGCGGGCACAGAGATGGTGGATTCAGCTGGTCTTTCAGGCAAAAAGGGAGGAGTGACAGCAATGTGTGTTGCAGAGTTGCAAAGCTCGCTGTGCGCTGAAGATGATCAGTGGGAACTTTCTGGACTGTCTCTTCTGCTCTTTTAGCATTGGCTAAAGGTTCCTGCTCTACTCTCTCTGCTTCTGCCCAGCAGAGAAAGGGCACAGAGATTTTGGATTCAATTGGACTTTGAGGTAGGAAAGTGCGGAGCGAGAGCAATATATGTGTCACAGTTGCAAAGCTGACTGCGTGCTGAAGATGCCCTGCCGGAGCTTTCACTCCGGGCTCTTCGGCTGTGGGAGCAGAGGCCAAGAGATCGTGTTCACCTGTCACTGCTGCTGTTCAAACGAGAGAGGGCGGGAGAGACCATGGATTCAAACGGATTATTAGGAGATGAAGTGAGGAGTGACAGCAATGTGTGTTTCAGAGTTGCAAAGCTCACTGTGCGCTGAAGATGATCTGCAAGGACTTTCCCTCCCTGCCCTTCGGAACTGGGAGCGGATTCCAAGCGCTCGTGCTCACCTTCCTCTGCTGCTCTTGAAACGAGAGTGGAGACCAGAAACGCTGGATTCAAATGCACTTTTAGGAGCTACAATGAGGAGTGACAACAGTGTGTGTGTCACAGTTGTAAAGCTCAGTGTGTTGAAGAAGCACAAGAGCAGCCTTCAGGCCTGTCTCTTCCACTGCCTTACAGATTGCAGACATTCCTGCTCACTCTGCTGCTCAGCAGAGTGCTGGCAACGGAGTTCTTGGATTGAAATGGTCTTTTAGGAGAAAGAGTGAAGAGTGACAGCAATGTTTGTGTCACAGTTTAAAGCTCACTGTGTGCTAAACATGATCAGGAGGAGCTTTTTTGCAAGGCTCTTCTGCTGTTTTAGCCCAATCTAAACATTCCTTCTCTCTGTTGCTGCTCAGCAGAGAGTGGGCACAGAGATGTTGGAATCAATTGGTCTTCCAGGCAGGAAAAGGAGTTACAGCAATGTGTGTTGCAGAATTGCAAAGCTCACTGTGTGCTGAAGATGCCCTGCAGGAGTTTCCCTGCTGGCCCTTCGTCTGTGGGATTAGAGTCCAAGCGCTGCTCCTCCCCTGTCACAACTCCTCTCGAAACGTGAGAGCGCACCAGAAACTTTGGATTCAAATGCACTTTTAGGAGATAAAGTGAGGAGTGACAGCAATGTTTGTGTCACAGTTTAAAGCTCACTGTGTGCAAAACATGATCAAGCAGGAGATTTTTTGCAAGGCTCTTCTGCTGTTTTAGCCCAGGCTAAACATTCCTGCTCTACTCTCTCTGTTGCTGCTCAGCAGAGAGCGGGCACAGAGGTGTTGGAATCAATTGGTCTTTCAGGCAGGAAAAGAAGAGACAGCAATGTGTGTTGCAGAGTTGCAAAGCTCACTGTGTGCTGAAGATGATCAGTGGGAACTTTCTGGACTGTCTCTTCTGCTGTTTCAGCAGAGTCCAAACGTAAGTGCTATATTCTGCTACTGCTCACAAAGAGCAAGCACAGGAGATGTATTATTCAATTGGACTTTCAGGTAGGAAAGTGAGAGGTGACAGCAATATGTGTTTCAGAGTTGTGAATCTCAATGTGTGCTGAAGATGCCCAGCAGTAGTTTCCATGCTGGCCCTTCGGCTGTGAAATTAGAATCCAAGCGCTCGTCCTCCCCTGTCACAACTGCTCTCGAAGCGAGAGAGCGCACCAGAAACGTTGGCTTGAAATGCACTTTTAGGAGATAAAGTGAGGAGTGACAGCAATGTGTGTTTCAGAGTTGCAAAGCTCACTGTGCGCTGAAGATGATCTGCAAGGACTTTCCCTCCCTGCCCTTCGGAACTGGGAGCGGATTCCAAGCGCTCGTGCTCACCTGCCTCTGCTGCACTGGAAACGAGAGTGGAGACCAGAAACGCTGGATTCAAATGCACTTTTAGGAGCTACAATGAGGAGTGACAACAGTGTGTGTGTCAAAGTTGTAAAGCTCAGTGTGTTGAAGAAGCACAAGAGCAGCCTTCAGGCCTGTCTCTTCCACTGCCTTACAGATTGCAGACATCCCTGCTCACTCTGCTGCTCAGCAGAGTGCTGGCAACGGAGTTCTGGGATTGAAATGGTCTTTTAGGAGAAAGAGTGAAGAGTGACACCAATGTTTGTGTCACAGTTTAAAGCTCACTGTGTGCTAAACATGATCAGGAGGAGCTTTTTTGCAAGGCTCTTCTGCTGTTTTAGCCCAGTCTAAACATTCCTGCTCTACTCTCTCTGTTGCTGCTCAGCAGAGAGTGGGCACAGAGATGTTGGAATCAATTGGTCTTTCAGGCAAGAAAAGGAGGAGTGACAGCAATGTGTGTTTCAGAATTGTAAAGCTCACTGTGCGCTGAAGATGCCCTGCAGGAGTTTCCCTGCTGGCCCTTTGTCTGTGGGATTAGAGTCCAAGCGCTGCTCCTCCCCTGTCACAACTCCTCTTGAAACGAGAGAGCGCACCAGAAACTTTGGATTCAAATGCACTTTTAGGAGATAAAGTGAGGAGTGACAGCAATGTTTGTGTCACAGTTTAAAGCTCACTGTGTGCAAAACATGATCAAGCAGGAGATTTTTTTCAAGGCTCTTCTGCTGTTTTAGGCAGGTCTAAAAATTCCTGCTCTACTCTCTCTGTTGCTGCTCAGCAGAGAGCGGGCACAGAGATGGTGGATTCAGCTGGTCTTTCAGGCAAAAAGGGAGGAGTGACAGCAATGTGTGTTGCAGAGTTGCAAAGCTCGCTGTGCGCTGAAGATGATCAGTGGGAACTTTCTGGACTGTCTCTTCTGCTCTTTTAGCATTGGCTAAAGGTTCCTGCTCTACTCTCTCTGCTTCTGCCCAGCAGAGAAAGGGCACAGAGATTTTGGATTCAATTGGACTTTGAGGTAGGAAAGTGCGGAGCGAGAGCAATATATGTGTCACAGTTGCAAAGCTGACTGCGTGCTGAAGATGCCCTGCCGGAGCTTTCACTCCGGGCTCTTCGGCTGTGGGAGCAGAGGCCAAGAGATCGTGTTCACCTGTCACTGCTGCTGTTCAAACGAGAGAGGGCGGGAGAGACCATGGATTCAAACGGATTATTAGGAGATGAAGTGAGGAGTGACAGCAATGTGTGTTTCAGAGTTGCAAAGCTCACTGTGCGCTGAAGATGATCTGCAAGGACTTTCCCTCCCTGCCCTTCGGAACTGGGAGCGGATTCCAAGCGCTCGTGCTCACCTTCCTCTGCTGCTCTTGAAACGAGAGTGGAGACCAGAAACGCTGGATTCAAATGCACTTTTAGGAGCTACAATGAGGAGTGACAACAGTGTGTGTGTCACAGTTGTAAAGCTCAGTGTGTTGAAGAAGCACAAGAGCAGCCTTCAGGCCTGTCTCTTCCACTGCCTTACAGATTGCAGACATTCCTGCTCACTCTGCTGCTCAGCAGAGTGCTGGCAACGGAGTTCTTGGATTGAAATGGTCTTTTAGGAGAAAGAGTGAAGAGTGACAGCAATGTTTGTGTCACAGTTTAAAGCTCACTGTGTGCTAAACATGATCAGGAGGAGCTTTTTTGCAAGGCTCTTCTGCTGTTTTAGCCCAATCTAAACATTCCTTCTCTCTGTTGCTGCTCAGCAGAGAGTGGGCACAGAGATGTTGGAATCAATTGGTCTTCCAGGCAGGAAAAGGAGTTACAGCAATGTGTGTTGCAGAATTGCAAAGCTCACTGTGTGCTGAAGATGCCCTGCAGGAGTTTCCCTGCTGGCCCTTCGTCTGTGGGATTAGAGTCCAAGCGCTGCTCCTCCCCTGTCACAACTCCTCTCGAAACGTGAGAGCGCACCAGAAACTTTGGATTCAAATGCACTTTTAGGAGATAAAGTGAGGAGTGACAGCAATGTTTGTGTCACAGTTTAAAGCTCACTGTGTGCAAAACATGATCAAGCAGGAGATTTTTTGCAAGGCTCTTCTGCTGTTTTAGCCCAGGCTAAACATTCCTGCTCTACTCTCTCTGTTGCTGCTCAGCAGAGAGCGGGCACAGAGGTGTTGGAATCAATTGGTCTTTCAGGCAGGAAAAGAAGAGACAGCAATGTGTGTTGCAGAGTTGCAAAGCTCACTGTGTGCTGAAGATGATCAGTGGGAACTTTCTGGACTGTCTCTTCTGCTGTTTCAGCAGAGTCCAAACGTAAGTGCTATATTCTGCTACTGCTCACAAAGAGCAAGCACAGGAGATGTATTATTCAATTGGACTTTCAGGTAGGAAAGTGAGAGGTGACAGCAATATGTGTTTCAGAGTTGTGAATCTCAATGTGTGCTGAAGATGCCCAGCAGTAGTTTCCATGCTGGCCCTTCGGCTGTGAAATTAGAATCCAAGCGCTCGTCCTCCCCTGTCACAACTGCTCTCGAAGCGAGAGAGCGCACCAGAAACGTTGGCTTGAAATGCACTTTTAGGAGATAAAGTGAGGAGTGACAGCAATGTGTGTTTCAGAGTTGCAAAGCTCACTGTGCGCTGAAGATGATCTGCAAGGACTTTCCCTCCCTGCCCTTCGGAACTGGGAGCGGATTCCAAGCGCTCGTGCTCACCTGCCTCTGGTGCACTGGAAACGAGAGTGGAGACCAGAAACGCTGGATTCAAATGCACTTTTAGGAGCTACAATGAGGAGTGACAACAGTGTGTGTGTCAAAGTTGTAAAGCTCAGTGTGTTGAAGAAGCACAAGAGCAGCCTTCAGGCCTGTCTCTTCCACTGCCTTACAGATTGCAGACATCCCTGCTCACTCTGCTGCTCAGCAGAGTGCTGGCAACGGAGTTCTTGGATTGAAATGGTCTTTTAGGAGAAAGAGTGAAGAGTGACAGCAATGTTTGTGTCACAGTTTAAAGCTCACTGTGTGCTAAACATGATCAGGAGGAGCTTTTTTGCAAGGCTCTTCTGCTGTTTTAGCCCAGTCTAAACATTCCTGCTCTACTCTCTCTGTTGCTGCTCAGCAGAGAGTGGGCACAGAGATGTTGGAATCAATTGGTCTTCCAGGCAGGAAAAGGAGGAGTGACAGCAATGTGTGTTGCAGAATTGCAAAGCTCACTGTGTGCTGAAGATGCCCTGCAGGAGTTTCCTTGCTGGCCCTTCATCTGTGGGATTAGAGTCCAAGCGCTGCTCCTCCCCTGTCACAACTCCTCTCGAAACGAGAGAGCGCACCAGAAACTTTGGATTCAAATGCACTTTTAGGAGATAAAGTGAGGAGTGACAGCAATGTTTGTGTCACAGTTTAAAGCTCACTGTGTGCAAAACATGATCAAGCAGGAGATTTTTTTCAAGGCTCTTCTGCTGTTTTAGGCAGGTCTAAAAATTCCTGCTCTACTCTCTCTGTTGCTGCTCAGCAGAGAGCGGGCACAGAGATGGTGGATTCAGCTGGTCTTTCAGGCAAAAAGGGAGGAGTGACAGCAATGTGTGTTGCAGAGTTGCAAAGCTCGCTGTGCGCTGAAGATGATCAGTGGGAACTTTCTGGACTGTCTCTTCTGCTCTTTTAGCATTGGCTAAAGGTTCCTGCTCTACTCTCTCTGCTTCTGCCCAGCAGAGAAAGGGCACAGAGATTTTGGATTCAATTGGACTTTGAGGTAGGAAAGTGCGGAGCGAGAGCAATATATGTGTCACAGTTGCAAAGCTGACTGCGTGCTGAAGATGCCCTGCCGGAGCTTTCACTCCGGGCTCTTCGGCTGTGGGAGCAGAGGCCAAGAGATCGTGTTCACCTGTCACTGCTGCTGTTCAAACGAGAGAGGGCGGGAGAGACCATGGATTCAAACGGATTATTAGGAGATGAAGTGAGGAGTGACAGCAATGTGTGTTTCAGAGTTGCAAAGCTCACTGTGCGCTGAAGATGATCTGCAAGGACTTTCCCTCCCTGCCCTTCGGAACTGGGAGCGGATTCCAAGCGCTCGTGCTCACCTTCCTCTGCTGCTCTTGAAACGAGAGTGGAGACCAGAAACGCTGGATTCAAATGCACTTTTAGGAGCTACAATGAGGAGTGACAACAGTGTGTGTGTCACAGTTGTAAAGCTCAGTGTGTTGAAGAAGCACAAGAGCAGCCTTCAGGCCTGTCTCTTCCACTGCCTTACAGATTGCAGACATCCCTGCTCACTCTGCTGCTCAGCAGAGTGCTGGCAACGGAGTTCTGGGATTGAAATGGTCTTTTAGGAGAAAGAGTGAAGAGTGACAGCAATGTTTGTGTCACAGTTTAAAGCTCACTGTGTGCTAAACATGATCAGGAGGAGCTTTTTTGCAAGGCTCTTCTGCTGTTTTAGCCCAATCTAAACATTCCTTCTCTCTGTTGCTGCTCAGCAGAGAGTGGGCACAGAGATGTTGGAATCAATTGGTCTTCCAGGCAGGAAAAGGAGTTACAGCAATGTGTGTTGCAGAATTGCAAAGCTCACTGTGTGCTGAAGATGCCCTGCAGGAGTTTCCCTGCTGGCCCTTCGTCTGTGGGATTAGAGTCCAAGCGCTGCTCCTCCCCTGTCACAACTCCTCTCGAAACGTGAGAGCGCACCAGAAACTTTGGATTCAAATGCACTTTTAGGAGATAAAGTGAGGAGTGACAGCAATGTTTGTGTCACAGTTTAAAGCTCACTGTGTGCAAAACATGATCAAGCAGGAGATTTTTTGCAAGGCTCTTCTGCTGTTTTAGCCCAGGCTAAACATTCCTGCTCTACTCTCTCTGTTGCTGCTCAGCAGAGAGCGGGCACAGAGGTGTTGGAATCAATTGGTCTTTCAGGCAGGAAAAGAAGAGACAGCAATGTGTGTTGCAGAGTTGCAAAGCTCACTGTGTGCTGAAGATGATCAGTGGGAACTTTCTGGACTGTCTCTTCTGCTGTTTCAGCAGAGTCCAAACGTAAGTGCTATATTCTGCTACTGCTCACAAAGAGCAAGCACAGGAGATGTATTATTCAATTGGACTTTCAGGTAGGAAAGTGAGAGGTGACAGCAATATGTGTTTCAGAGTTGTGACTCTCAATGTGTGCTGAAGATGCCCAGCAGTAGTTTCCATGCTGGCCCTTCGGCTGTGAAATTAGAATCCAAGCGCTCGTCCTCCCCTGTCACAACTGCTCTCGAAGCGAGAGAGCGCACCAGAAACGTTGGCTTGAAATGCACTTTTAGGAGATAAAGTGAGGAGTGACAGCAATGTGTGTTTCAGAGTTGCAAAGCTCACTGTGCGCTGAAGATGATCTGCAAGGACTTTCCCTCCCTGCCCTTCGGAACTGGGAGCGGATTCCAAGCGCTCGTGCTCACCTGCCTCTGCTGCACTGGAAACGAGAGTGGAGACCAGAAACGCTGGATTCAAATGCACTTTTAGGAGCTACAATGAGGAGTGACAACAGTGTGTGTGTCAAAGTTGTAAAGCTCAGTGTGTTGAAGAAGCACAAGAGCAGCCTTCAGGCCTGTCTCTTCCACTGCCTTACAGATTGCAGACATCCCTGCTCACTCTGCTGCTCAGCAGAGTGCTGGCAACGGAGTTCTGGGATTGAAATGGTCTTTTAGGAGAAAGAGTGAAGAGTGACAGCAATGTTTGTGTCACAGTTTAAAGCTCACTGTGTGCTAAACATGATCAGGAGGAGCTTTTTTGCAAGGCTCTTCTGCTGTTTTAGCCCAGTCTAAACATTCCTGCTCTACTCTCTCTGTTGCTGCTCAGCAGAGAGTGGGCACAGAGATGTTGGAATCAATTGGTCTTTCAGGCAAGAAAAGGAGGAGTGACAGCAATGTGTGTTTCAGAATTGTAAAGCTCACTGTGCGCTGAAGATGCCCTGCAGGAGTTTCCCTGCTGGCCCTTCGTCTGTGGGATTAGAGTCCAAGCGCTGCTCCTCCCCTGTCACAACTCCTCTCGAAACGAGAGAGCGCACCAGAAACTTTGGATTCAAATGCACTTTTAGGAGATAAAGTGAGGAGTGACAGCAATGTTTGTGTCACAGTTTAAAGCTCACTGTGTGCAAAACATGATCAAGCAGGAGATTTTTTTCAAGGCTCTTCTGCTGTTTTAGGCAGGTCTAAAAATTCCTGCTCTACTCTCTCTGTTGCTGCTCAGCAGAGAGCGGGCACAGAGATGGTGGATTCAGCTGGTCTTTCAGGCAAAAAGGGAGGAGTGACAGCAATGTGTGTTGCAGAGTTGCAAAGCTCGCTGTGCGCTGAAGATGATCAGTGGGAACTTTCTGGACTGTCTCTTCTGCTCTTTTAGCATTGGCTAAAGGTTCCTGCTCTACTCTCTCTGCTTCTGCCCAGCAGAGAAAGGGCACAGAGATTTTGGATTCAATTGGACTTTGAGGTAGGAAAGTGCGGAGCGAGAGCAATATATGTGTCACAGTTGCAAAGCTGACTGCGTGCTGAAGATGCCCTGCCGGAGCTTTGACTCCGGGCTCTTCGGCTGTGGGAGCAGAGGCCAAGAGATCGTGTTCACCTGTCACTGCTGCTGTTCAAACGAGAGAGGGCGGGAGAGACCATGGATTCAAACGGATTATTAGGAGATGAAGTGAGGAGTGACAGCAATGTGTGTTTCAGAGTTGCAAAGCTCACTGTGCGCTGAAGATGATCTGCAAGGACTTTCCCTCCCTGCCCTTCGGAACTGGGAGCGGATTCCAAGCGCTCGTGCTCACCTTCCTCTGCTGCTCTTGAAACGAGAGTGGAGACCAGAAACGCTGGATTCAAATGCACTTTTAGGAGCTACAATGAGGAGTGCCAACAGTGTGTGTGTCACAGTTGTAAAGCTCAGTGTGTTGAAGAAGCACAAGAGCAGCCTTCAGGCCTGTCTCTTCCACTGCCTTACAGATTGCAGACATTCCTGCTCACTCTGCTGCTCAGCAGAGTGCTGGCAACGGAGTTCTTGGATTGAAATGGTCTTTTAGGAGAAAGAGTGAAGAGTGACAGCAATGTTTGTGTCACAGTTTAAAGCTCACTGTGTGCTAAACATGATCAGGAGGAGCTTTTTTGCAAGGCTCTTCTGCTGTTTTAGCCCAGTCTAAACATTCCTGCTCTACTCTCTCTGTTGCTGCTCAGCAGAGAGTGGGCACAGAGATGTTGGAATCAATTGGTCTTTCAGGCAAGAAAAGGAGGAGTGACAGCAATGTGTGTTTCAGAATTGTAAAGCTCACTGTGCGCTGAAGATGCCCTGCAGGAGTTTCCCTGCTGGCCCTTCGTCTGTGGGATTACAGTCCAAGCGCTGCTCCTCCCCTGTCACAACTCCTCTCGAAACGAGAGAGCGCACCAGAAACTTTGGATTCAAATGCACTTTTAGGAGATAAAGTGAGGAGTGACAGCAATGTTTGTGTCACAGTTTAAAGCTCACTGTGTGCAAAACATGATCAAGCAGGAGATTTTTTTCAAGGCTCTTCTGCTGTTTTAGGCAGGTCTAAAAATTCCTGCTCTACTCTCTCTGTTGCTGCTCAGCAGAGAGCGGGCACAGAGATGGTGGATTCAGCTGGTCTTTCAGGCAAAAAGGGAGGAGTGACAGCAATGTGTGTTGCAGAGTTGCAAAGCTCGCTGTGCGCTGAAGATGATCAGTGGGAACTTTCTGGACTGTCTCTTCTGCTCTTTTAGCATTGGCTAAAGGTTCCTGCTCTACTCTCTCTGCTTCTGCCCAGCAGAGAAAGGGCACAGAGATTTTGGATTCAATTGGACTTTGAGGTAGGAAAGTGCGGAGCGAGAGCAATATATGTGTCACAGTTGCAAAGCTGACTGCGTGCTGAAGATGCCCTGCCGGAGCTTTCACTCCGGGCTCTTCGGCTGTGGGAGCAGAGGCCAAGAGATCGTGTTCACCTGTCACTGCTGCTGTTCAAACGAGAGAGGGCGGGAGAGACCATGGATTCAAACGGATTATTAGGAGATGAAGTGAGGAGTGACAGCAATGTGTGTTTCAGAGTTGCAAAGCTCACTGTGCGCTGAAGATGATCTGCAAGGACTTTCCCTCCCTGCCCTTCGGAACTGGGAGCGGATTCCAAGCGCTCGTGCTCACCTTCCTCTGCTGCTCTTGAAACGAGAGTGGAGACCAGAAACGCTGGATTCAAATGCACTTTTAGGAGCTACAATGAGGAGTGACAACAGTGTGTGTGTCACAGTTGTAAAGCTCAGTGTGTTGAAGAAGCACAAGAGCAGCCTTCAGGCCTGTCTCTTCCACTGCCTTACAGATTGCAGACATTCCTGCTCACTCTGCTGCTCAGCAGAGTGCTGGCAACGGAGTTCTTGGATTGAAATGGTCTTTTAGGAGAAAGAGTGAAGAGTGACAGCAATGTTTGTGTCACAGTTTAAAGCTCACTGTGTGCTAAACATGATCAGGAGGAGCTTTTTTGCAAGGCTCTTCTGCTGTTTTAGCCCAATCTAAACATTCCTTCTCTCTGTTGCTGCTCAGCAGAGAGTGGGCACAGAGATGTTGGAATCAATTGGTCTTCCAGGCAGGAAAAGGAGTTACAGCAATGTGTGTTGCAGAATTGCAAAGCTCACTGTGTGCTGAAGATGCCCTGCAGGAGTTTCCCTGCTGGCCCTTCGTCTGTGGGATTAGAGTCCAAGCGCTGCTCCTCCCCTGTCACAACTCCTCTCGAAACGTGAGAGCGCACCAGAAACTTTGGATTCAAATGCACTTTTAGGAGATAAAGTGAGGAGTGACAGCAATGTTTGTGTCACAGTTTAAAGCTCACTGTGTGCAAAACATGATCAAGCAGGAGTTTTTTTGCAAGGCTCTTCTGCTGTTTTAGCCCAGGCTAAACATTCCTGCTCTACTCTCTCTGTTGCTGCTCAGCAGAGAGCGGGCACAGAGGTGTTGGAATCAATTGGTCTTTCAGGCAGGAAAAGAAGAGACAGCAATGTGTGTTGCAGAGTTGCAAAGCTCACTGTGTGCTGAAGATGATCAGTGGGAACTTTCTGGACTGTCTCTTCTGCTGTTTCAGCAGAGTCCAAACGTAAGTGCTATATTCTGCTACTGCTCACAAAGAGCAAGCACAGGAGATGTATTATTCAATTGGACTTTCAGGTAGGAAAGTGAGAGGTGACAGCAATATGTGTTTCAGAGTTGTGAATCTCAATGTGTGCTGAAGATGCCCAGCAGTAGTTTCCATGCTGGCCCTTCGGCTGTGAAATTAGAATCCAAGCGCTCGTCCTCCCCTGTCACAACTGCTCTCGAAGCGAGAGAGCGCACCAGAAACGTTGGCTTGAAATGCACTTTTAGGAGATAAAGTGAGGAGTGACAGCAATGTGTGTTTCAGAGTTGCAAAGCTCACTGTGCGCTGAAGATGATCTGCAAGGACTTTCCCTCCCTGCCCTTCGGAACTGGGAGCGGATTCCAAGCTCTCGTGCTCACCTGCCTCTGCTGCACTGGAAACGAGAGTGGAGACCAGAAACGCTGGATTCAAATGCACTTTTAGGAGCTACAATGAGGAGTGACAACAGTGTGTGTGTCAAAGTTGTAAAGCTCAGTGTGTTGAAGAAGCACAAGAGCAGCCTTCAGGCCTGTCTCTTCCACTGCCTTACAGATTGCAGACATCCCTGCTCACTCTGCTGCTCAGCAGAGTGCTGGCAACGGAGTTCTGGGATTGAAATGGTCTTTTAGGAGAAAGAGTGAAGAGTGACACCAATGTTTGTGTCACAGTTTAAAGCTCACTGTGTGCTAAACATGATCAGGAGGAGCTTTTTTGCAAGGCTCTTCTGCTGTTTTAGCCCAGTCTAAACATTCCTGCTCTACTCTCTCTGTTGCTGCTCAGCAGAGAGTGGGCACAGAGATGTTGGAATCAATTGGTCTTTCAGGCAAGAAAAGGAGGAGTGACAGCAATGTGTGTTTCAGAATTGTAAAGCTCACTGTGCGCTGAAGATGCCCTGCAGGAGTTTCCCTGCTGGCCCTTCGTCTGTGGGATTAGAGTCCAAGCGCTGCTCCTCCCCTGTCACAACTCCTCTCGAAACGAGAGAGCGCACCAGAAACTTTGGATTCAAATGCACTTTTAGGAGATAAAGTGAGGAGTGACAGCAATGTTTGTGTCACAGTTTAAAGCTCACTGTGTGCAAAACATGATCAAGCAGGAGATTTTTTTCAAGGCTCTTCTGCTGTTTTAGGCAGGTCTAAAAATTCCTGCTCTACTCTCTCTGTTGCTGCTCAGCAGAGAGCGGGCACAGAGATGGTGGATTCAGCTGGTCTTTCAGGCAAAAAGGGAGGAGTGACAGCAATGTGTGTTGCAGAGTTGCAAAGCTCGCTGTGCGCTGAAGATGATCAGTGGGAACTTTCTGGACTGTCTCTTCTGCTCTTTTAGCATTGGCTAAAGGTTCCTGCTCTACTCTCTCTGCTTCTGCCCAGCAGAGAAAGGGCACAGAGATTTTGGATTCAATTGGACTTTGAGGTAGGAAAGTGCGGAGCGAGAGCAATATATGTGTCACAGTTGCAAAGCTGACTGCGTGCTGAAGATGCCCTGCCGGAGCTTTCACTCCGGGCTCTTCGGCTGTGGGAGCAGAGGCCAAGAGATCGTGTTCACCTGTCACTGCTGCTGTTCAAACGAGAGAGGGCGGGAGAGACCATGGATTCAAACGGATTATTAGGAGATGAAGTGAGGAGTGACAGCAATGTGTGTTTCAGAGTTGCAAAGCTCACTGTGCGCTGAAGATGATCTGCAAGGACTTTCCCTCCCTGCCCTTCGGAACTGGGAGCGGATTCCAAGCGCTCGTGCTCACCTTCCTCTGCTGCTCTTGAAACGAGAGTGGAGACCAGAAACGCTGGATTCAAATGCACTTTTAGGAGCTACAATGAGGAGTGACAACAGTGTGTGTGTCACAGTTGTAAAGCTCAGTGTGTTGAAGAAGCACAAGAGCAGCCTTCAGGCCTGTCTCTTCCACTGCCTTACAGATTGCAGACATTCCTGCTCACTCTGCTGCTCAGCAGAGTGCTGGCAACGGAGTTCTTGGATTGAAATGGTCTTTTAGGAGAAAGAGTGAAGAGTGACAGCAATGTTTGTGTCACAGTTTAAAGCTCACTGTGTGCTAAACATGATCAGGAGGAGCTTTTTTGCAAGGCTCTTCTGCTGTTTTAGCCCAATCTAAACATTCCTTCTCTCTGTTGCTGCTCAGCAGAGAGTGGGCACAGAGATGTTGGAATCAATTGGTCTTCCAGGCAGGAAAAGGAGTTACAGCAATGTGTGTTGCAGAATTGCAAAGCTCACTGTGTGCTGAAGATGCCCTGCAGGAGTTTCCCTGCTGGCCCTTCGTCTGTGGGATTAGAGTCCAAGCGCTGCTCCTCCCCTGTCACAACTCCTCTCGAAACGTGAGAGCGCACCAGAAACTTTGGATTCAAATGCACTTTTAGGAGATAAAGTGAGGAGTGACAGCAATGTTTGTGTCACAGTTTAAAGCTCACTGTGTGCAAAACATGATCAAGCAGGAGATTTTTTGCAAGGCTCTTCTGCTGTTTTAGCCCAGGCTAAACATTCCTGCTCTACTCTCTCTGTTGCTGCTCAGCAGAGAGCGGGCACAGAGATGGTGGATTCAGCTGGTCTTTCAGGCAGGAAAAGAAGAGACAGCAATGTGTGTTGCAGAGTTGCAAAGCTCACTGTGTGCTGAAGATGATCAGTGGGAACTTTCTGGACTGTCTCTTCTGCTGTTTCAGCAGAGTCCAAACGTAAGTGCTATATTCTGCTACTGCTCACAAAGAGCAAGCACAGGAGATGTATTATTCAATTGGACTTTCAGGTAGGAGAGGTGACAGCAATATGTGTTTCAGAGTTGTGAATCTCAATGTGTGCTGAAGATGCCCAGCAGTAGTTTCCATGCTGGCCCTTCGGCTGTGAAATTAGAATCCAAGCGCTCGTCCTCCCCTGTCACAACTGCTCTCGAAGCGAGAGAGCGCACCAGAAACGTTGGCTTGAAATGCACTTTTAGGAGATAAAGTGAGGAGTGACAGCAATGTGTGTTTCAGAGTTGCAAAGCTCACTGTGCGCTGAAGATGATCTGCAAGGACTTTCCCTCCCTGCCCTTCGGAACTGGGAGCGGATTCCAAGCGCTCGTGCTCACCTGCCTCTGCTGCACTGGAAACGAGAGTGGAGACCAGAAACGCTGGATTCAAATGCACTTTTAGGAGCTACAATGAGGAGTGACAACAGTGTGTGTGTCACAGTTGTAAAGCTCAGTGTGTTGAAGAAGCACAAGAGCAGCCTTCAGGCCTGTCTCTTCCACTGCCTTACAGATTGCAGACATCCCTGCTCACTCTGCTGCTCAGCAGAGTGCTGGCAACGGAGTTCTGGGATTGAAATGGTCTTTTAGGAGAAAGAGTGAAGAGTGACAGCAATGTTTGTGTCACAGTTTAAAGCTCACTGTGTGCTAAACATGATCAGGAGGAGCTTTTTTGCAAGGCTCTTCTGCTGTTTTAGCCCAGTCTAAACATTCCTGCTCTACTCTCTCTGTTGCTGCTCAGCAGAGAGTGGGCACAGAGATGTTGGAATCAATTGGTCTTTCAGGCAAGAAAAGGAGGAGTGACAGCAATGTGTGTTTCAGAATTGTAAAGCTCACTGTGCGCTGAAGATGCCCTGCAGGAGTTTCCCTGCTGGCCCTTCGTCTGTGGGATTAGAGTCCAAGCGCTGCTCCTCCCCTGTCACAACTCCTATCGAAACGAGAGAGCGCACCAGTAACTTTGGATTCAAATGCACTTTTAGGAGATAAAGTGAGGAGTGACAGCAATGTTTGTGTCACAGTTTAAAGCTCACTGTGTGCAAAACATGATCAAGCAGGAGATTTTTTGCAAGGCTCTTCTGCTGTTTTAGCCCAGGCTAAACATTCCTGCTCTACTCTCTCTGTTGCTGCTCAGCAGAGAGCGGGCACAGAGAGGGTGGATTCAGCTGGTCTTTCAGGCAGGAAAAGAAGAGACAGCAATGTGTGTTGCAGAGTTGCAAAGCTCACTGTGTGCTGAAGATGATCAGTGGGAACTTTCTGGACTGTCTCTTCTGCTGTTTCAGCAGAGTCCAAACGTAAGTGCTATATTCTGCTACTGCTCACAAAGAGCAAGCACAGGAGATGTATTATTCAATTGGACTTTCAGGTAGGAAAGTGAGAGGTGACAGCAATATGTGTTTCAGAGTTGTGAATCTCAATGTGTGCTGAAGATGCCCAGCAGTAGTTTCCATGCTGGCCCTTCGGCTGTGAAATTAGAATCCAAGCGCTCGTCCTCCCCTGTCACAACTGCTCTCGAAGCGAGAGAGCGCACCAGAAACGTTGGCTTGAAATGCACTTTTAGGAGATAAAGTGAGGAGTGACAGCAATGTTTGTGTCACAGTTTAAAGCTCACTGTGTGCAAAACATGATCAAGCAGGAGATTTTTTTCAAGGCTCTTCTGCTGTTTTAGGCAGGTCTAAAAATTCCTGCTCTACTCTCTCTGTTGCTGCTCAGCAGAGAGCGGGCACAGAGATGGTGGATTCAGCTGGTCTTTCAGGCAAAAAGGGAGGAGTGACAGCAATGTGTGTTGCAGAGTTGCAAAGCTCGCTGTGCGCTGAAGATGATCAGTGGGAACTTTCTGGACTGTCTCTTCTGCTCTTTTAGCATTGGCTAAAGGTTCCTGCTCTACTCTCTCTGCTTCTGCCCAGCAGAGAAAGGGCACAGAGATTTTGGATTCAATTGGACTTTGAGGTAGGAAAGTGCGGAGCGAGAGCAATATATGTGTCACAGTTGCAAAGCTGACTGCGTGCTGAAGATGCCCTGCCGGAGCTTTCACTCCGGGCTCTTCGGCTGTGGGAGCAGAGGCCAAGAGATCGTGTTCACCTGTCACTGCTGCTGTTCAAACGAGAGAGGGCGGGAGAGACCATGGATTCAAACGGATTATTAGGAGATGAAGTGAGGAGTGACAGCAATGTGTGTTTCAGAGTTGCAAAGCTCACTGTGCGCTGAAGATGATCTGCAAGGACTTTCCCTCCCTGCCCTTCGGAACTGGGAGCGGATTCCAAGCGCTCGTGCTCACCTTCCTCTGCTGCTCTTGAAACGAGAGTGGAGACCAGAAACGCTGGATTCAAATGCACTTTTAGGAGCTACAATGAGGAGTGACAACAGTGTGTGTGTCACAGTTGTAAAGCTCAGTGTGTTGAAGAAGCACAAGAGCAGCCTTCAGGCCTGTCTCTTCCACTGCCTTACAGATTGCAGACATTCCTGCAATTCGTCTGTGGGATTAGAGTCCAAGCGCTGCTCCTCCCCTGTCACAACTCCTCTCGAAACGAGAGAGCGCACCAGAAACTTTGGATTCAAATGCACTTTTAGGAGATAAAGTGAGGAGTGACAGCAATGCTTGTGTCACAGTTTAAAGCTCACTGTGTGCAAAACATGATCAAGCAGGAGATTTTTTGCAAGGCTCTTCTGCTGTTTTAGCCCAGGCTAAACATTCCTGCTCTACTCTCTCTGTTGCTGCTCAGCAGAGAGCGGGCACAGAGGTGTTGGAATCAATTGGTCTTTCAGGAAGGAAAAGAAGAGACAGCAATGTGTGTTGCAGAGTTGCAAAGCTCACTGTGTGCTGAAGATGATCAGTGGGAACTTTCTGGACTGTCTCTTCTGCTGTTTCAGCAGAGTCCAAACGTAAGTGCTATATTCTGCTACTGCTCACAAAGAGCAAGCACAGGAGATGTATTATTCAATTAGACTTTCAGGTAGGAAAGTGAGAGGTGACAGCAATATGTGTTTCAGAGTTGTGAATCTCAATGTGTGCTGAAGATGCCCAGCAGTAGTTGCACACAGTGAGCTTTAAACTGTGACACAAACATTGATGTCACTCCTCACTTTATCTCCTAAAAGTGCATTTGAATCCAAAGTTTCTGGTGCGCTCTCACGTTTCAAGAGGAGTTGTGACAGGGGAGGAGCAGCGCTTGGACTCTAATCCCACAGACGAAGGGCCAGCAGGGAAACTCCTGCAGGGCATCTTCAGCACACAGTGAGCTTTGCAATTCTGCAACACACATTGCTGTAACTCCTTTTCCTGCCTGGAAGACCAATTGATTCCAACATCTCTGTGCCCACTCTCTGCTGAGCAGCAACAGAGAGAAGGAATGTTTAGACTGGGCTAAAACAGCAGAAGAGCCTTGCAAAAAAGCTCCTCCTGATCATGTTTAGCACACAGTGAGCTTTAAACTGTGACACAAACATTGCTGTCACTCTTCACTCTTTCTCCTAAAAGACCATTTCAATCCAAGAACTCCATTGCCAGCACTCTGCTGAGCAGCAGAGTGAGCAGGAATGTCTGCAATCTGTAAGGCAGTGGAAGAGACAGGCCTGAAGGCTGCTCTTGTGCTTCTTCAAGACACTGAGCTTTACAACTGTGACACACACACTGTTGTCACTCCTCATTGTAGCTCCTAAAAGTGCATTTGAATCCAGCGTTTCTGGTCTCCACTCTCGTTTCAAGAGCAGCAGAGGAAGGTGAGCACGAGCGCTTGGAATCCGCTCCCAGTTCCGAAGGGCAGGGAGGGAAAGTCCTTGCAGATCATCTTCAGCGCACAGTGAGCTTTGCAACTCTGAAACACACATTGCTGTCACTCCTCACTTCATCTCCTAATAATCCGTTTGAATCCATGGTCTCTCCCGCCCTCTCTCGTTTGAACAGCAGCAGTGACAGGTGAACACGATCTCTTGGCCTCTGCTCCCACAGCCGAAGAGCCCGGAGTGAAAGCTCCGGCAGGGCATCTTCAGCACGCAGTCAGCTTTGCAACTGTGACACATATATTGCTCTCGCTCCGCACTTTCCTACCTCAAAGTCCAATTGAATCCAAAATCTCTGTGCCCTTTCTCTGCTGGGCAGAAGCAGAGTAGAGCAGGAACCTTTAGCCAATGCTAAAAGAGCTGAAGAGACAGTCCAGAAAGTTCCCACTGATCATCTTCAGCGCACAGCGAGCTTTGCAACACTGCAACACACATTGCTGTCACTCCTCCCTTTTTGCCTGAAAGACCAGCTGAATCCACCATCTCTGTGCCCGCTCTCTGCTGAGCAGCAACAGAGAGAGTAGAGCAGGAATTTTTAGACCTGCCTAAAACAGCAGAAGAGCCTTGAAAAAAATCTCCTGCTTGATCATGTTTTGCACACAGTGAGCTTTAAACTGTGACACAAACATTGCTGTCACTCCTCACTTTATCTCCTAAAAGTGCATTTGAATCCAAAGTTTCTGGTGCGCTCTCACGTTTCCAGAGGAGTTGTGACAGGGGAGGAGCAGCGCTTGGACTCTAAACCCACAGAGGAAGGGCCAGCAGGGAAACTCCTGCAGGGCATCTTCAGCACACAATGAGCTTTGCAATTCTGCAACACACATTGCTGTAACTCCTCCTTTTCCTGCCTGGAAGACCAATTGATTCCAACATCTCTGTGCCCACTCTCTGCTGAGCAGCAACAGAGAGCAGGAATGTTTAGACTGGGCTAAAACAGCAGAAGAGCCTTGCAAAAAAGCTCCTCCTGATCATGTTTAGCACACAGTGAGCTTTAAACTGTGACACAAACATTGCTGTCACTCTTCACTCTTTCTCCTAAAAGACCATTTCAATCCAAGAACTCCGTTGCCAGCACTCTGCTGAGCAGCAGAGTGAGCAGGAATGTCTGCAATCTGTAAGGCAGTGGAAGAGACAGGCCTGAAGGCTGCTCTTGTGCTTCTTCAACACACTGAGCTTTACAACTGTGACACACACACTGTTGTCACTCCTCATTGTAGCTCCTAAAAGTGCATTTGAATCCAGCGTTTCTGGTCTCCACTCTCGTTTCAAGAGCAGCAGAGGAAGGTGAGCACGAGCGCTTGGAATCCGCTCCCAGTTCCGAAGGGCAGGGAGGGAAAGTCCTTGCAGATCATCTTCAGCGCACAGTGAGCTTTGCAACTCTGAAACACACATTGCTGTCACTCCTCACTTCATCTCCTAATAATCCGTTTGAATCCATGGTCTCTCCCGCCCTCTCTCGTTTGAACAGCAGCAGTGACAGGTGAACACGATCTCTTGGCCTCTGCTCCCACAGCCGAAGAGCCCGGAGTGAAAGCTCCGGCAGGGCATCTTCAGCACGCAGTCAGCTTTGCAACTGTGACACATATATTGCTCTCGCTCCGCACTTTCCTACCTCAAAGTCCAATTGAATCCAAAATCTCTGTGCCCTTTCTCTGCTGGGCAGAAGCAGAGAGAGTAGAGCAGGAACCTTTAGCCAATGCTAAAAGAGCAGAAGAGACAGTCCAGAAAGTTCCCACTGATCATCTTCAGCGCACAGCGAGCTTTGCAACTCTGCAACACACATTGCTGTCACTCCTCCCTTTTTGCCTGAAAGACCAGCTGAATCCACCATCTCTGTGCCCGCTCTCTGCTGAGCAGCAACAGAGAGAGTAGAGCAGGAATTTTTAGACCTGCCTAAAACAGCAGAAGAGCCTTGCAAAAAATCTCCTGCTTGATCATGTTTTGCACACAGTGAGCTTTAAACTGTGACACAAACATTGCTGTCACTCCTCACTTTATCTCCTAAAAGTGCATTTGAATCCAAAGTTTCTGGTGCGCTCTCTCGTTTCGAGAGGAGTTGTGACAGGGGAGGAGCAGCGCTTGGACTCTAATCCCACAGATGAAGGGCCAGCAGGGAAACTCCTGCAGGGCATCTTCAGCACACAGTGAGCTTTGCAATTCTGCAACACACATTGCTGTAACTCCTCCTTTTCCTGCCTGGAAGACCAATTGATTCCAACATCTCTGTGCCCACTCTCTGCTGAGCAGCAACAGAGAGCAGGAATGTTTAGACTGGGCTAAAACAGCAGAAGAGCCTTGCAAAAAAGCTCCTCCTGATCATGTTTAGCACACAGTGAGCTTTAAACTGTGACACAAACATTGCTGTCACTCTTCACTTTCTCCTAAAAGACCATTTCAATCCAAGAACTCCGTTGCCAGCACTCTGCTGAGCAGCAGAGTGAGCAGGAATGTCTGCAATCTGTAAGGCAGTGGAAGAGACAGGCCTGAAGGCTGCTCTTGTGCTTCTTCAACACACTGAGCTTTACAACTGTGACACACACACTGTTGTCACTCCTCATTGTAGCTCCTAAAAGTGCATTTGAATCCAGCGTTTCTGGTCTCCACTCTCGTTTCAAGAGCAGCAGAGGAAGGTGAGCACGAGCGCTTGGAATCCGCTCCCAGTTCCGAAGGGCAGGGAGGGAAAGTCCTTGCAGATCATCTTCAGCGCACAGTGAGCTTTGCAACTCTGAAACACACATTGCTGTCACTCCTCACTTCATCTCCTAATAATCCGTTTGAATCCATGGTCTCTCCTGCCCTCTCTCGTTTGAACAGCAGCAGTGACAGGTGAACACGATCTCTTGGCCTCTGCTCCCACAGCCGAAGAGCCCGGAGTGAAAGCTCCGGCAGGGCATCTTCAGCACGCAGTCAGCTTTGCAACTGTGACACATATATTGCTCTCGCTCCGCACTTTCCTACCTCAAAGTCCAATTGAATCCAAAATCTCTGTGCCCTTTCTCTGCTGGGCAGAAGCAGAGAGAGTAGAGCAGGAACCTTTAGCCAATGCTAAAAGAGCAGAAGAGACAGTCCAGAAAGTTCCCACTGATCATCTTCAGCGCACAGCGAGCTTTGCAACTCTGCAACACACATTGCTGTCACTCCTCCCTTTTTGCCTGAAAGACCAGCTGAATCCACCATCTCTGTGCCCGCTCTCTGCTGAGCAGCAACAGAGAGAGTAGAGCAGGAATTTTTAGACCTGCCTAAAACAGCAGAAGAGCCTTGCAAAAAATCTCCTGCTTGATCATGTTTTGCACACAGTGAGCTTTAAACTGTGACACAAACATTGCTGTCACTCCTCACTTTATCTCCTAAAAGTGCATTTGAATCCAAAGTTTCTGGTGCGCTCTCTCGTTTCGAGAGGAGTTGTGACAGGGGAGGAGCAGCGCTTGGACTCTAATCCCACAGATGAAGGGCCAGCAGGGAAACTCCTGCAGGGCATCTTCAGCACACAGTGAGCTTTGCAATTCTGCAACACACATTGCTGTAACTCCTCCTTTTCCTGCCTGGAAGACCAATTGATTCCAACATCTCTGTGCCCACTCTCTGCTGAGCAGCAACAGAGAGCAGGAATGTTTAGATTGGGCTAAAACAGCAGAAGAGCCTTGCAAAAAAGCTCCTCCTGATCATGTTTAGCACACAGTGAGCTTTAAACTGTGACACAAACATTGCTGTCACTCTTCACTCTTTCTCCTAAAAGACCATTTCAATCCAAGAACTCCGTTGCCAGCACTCTGCTGAGCAGCAGAGTGAGCAGGAATGTCTGCAATCTGTAAGGCAGTGGAAGAGACAGGCCTGAAGGCTGCTCTTGTGCTTCTTCAACACACTGAGCTTTACAACTGTGACACACACACTGTTGTCACTCCTCATTGTAGCTCCTAAAAGTGCATTTGAATCCAGCGTTTCTGGTCTCCACTCTCGTTTCAAGAGCAGCAGAGGAAGGTGAGCACGAGCGCTTGGAATCCGCTCCCAGTTCCGAAGGGCAGGGAGGGAAAGTCCTTGCAGATCATCTTCAGCGCACAGTGAGCTTTGCAACTCTGAAACACACATTGCTGTCACTCCTCACTTCATCTCCTAATAATCCGTTTGAATCCATGGTCTCTCCCGCCCTCTCTCGTTTGAACAGCAGCAGTGACAGGTGAACACGATCTCTTGGCCTCTGCTCCCACAGCCGAAGAGCCCGGAGTGAAAGCTCCGGCAGGGCATCTTCAGCACGCAGTCAGCTTTGCAACTGTGACACATATATTGCTCTCGCTCCGCACTTTCCTACCTCAAAGTCCAATTGAATCCAAAATCTCTGTGCCCTTTCTCTGCTGGGCAGAAGCAGAGAGAGTAGAGCAGGAACCTTTAGCCAATGCTAAAAGAGCAGAAGAGACAGTCCAGAAAGTTCCCACTGATCATCTTCAGCGCACAGCGAGCTTTGCAACTCTGCAACACACATTGCTGTCACTCCTCCCTTTTTGCCTGAAAGACCAGCTGAATCCACCATCTCTGTGCCCGCTCTCTGCTGAGCAGCAACAGAGAGAGTAGAGCAGGAATTTTTAGACCTGCCTAAAACAGCAGAAGAGCCTTGAAAAAAATCTCCTGCTTGATCATGTTTTGCACACAGTGAGCTTTAAACTGTGACACAAACATTGCTGTCACTCCTCACTTTATCTCCTAAAAGTGCATTTGAATCCAAAGTTTCTGGTGCGCTCTCTCGTTTCGAGAGGAGTTGTGACAGGGGAGGAGCAGCGCTTGGACTCTAATCCCACAGACGAAGGGCCAGCAGGGAAACTCCTGCAGGGCATCTTCAGCACACAGTGAGCTTTGCAATTCTGCAACACACATTGCTGTAACTCCTCCTTTTCCTGCCTGGAAGACCAATTGATTCTAACATCTCTGTGCCCACTCTCTGCTGAGCAGCAACAGAGAGCAGGAATGTTTAGACTGGGCTAAAACAGCAGAAGAGCCTTGCAAAAAAGCTCCTCCTGATCATGTTTAGCACACAGTGAGCTTTAAACTGTGACACAAACATTGCTGTCACTCTTCACTCTTTCTCCTAAAAGACCATTTCAATCCAAGAACTCCGTTGCCAGCACTCTGCTGAGCAGCAGAGTGAGCAGGAATGTCTGCAATCTGTAAGGCAGTGGAAGAGACAGGCCTGAAGGCTGCTCTTGTGCTTCTTCAACACACTGAGCTTTACAACTGTGACACACACACTGTTGGCACTCCTCATTGTAGCTCCTAAAAGTGCATTTGAATCCAGCATTTCTGGTCTCCACTCTCGTTTCAAGAGCAGCAGAGGAAGGTGAGCACGAGCGCTTGGAATCCGCTCCCAGTTCCGAAGGGCAGGGAGGGAAAGTCCTTGCAGATCATCTTCAGCGCACAGTGAGCTTTGCAACTCTGAAACACACATTGCTGTCACTCCTCACTTCATCTCCTAATAATCCGTTTGAATCCATGGTCTCTCCCGCCCTCTCTCGTTTGAACAGCAGCAGTGACAGGTGAACACGATCTCTTGGCCTCTGCTCCCACAGCCGAAGAGCCCGGAGTGAAAGCTCCGGCAGGGCATCTTCAGCACGCAGTCAGCTTTGCAACTGTGACACATATATTGCTCTCGCTCCGCACTTTCCTACCTCAAAGTCCAATTGAATCCAAAATCTCTGTGCCCTTTCTCTGCTGGGCAGAAGCAGAGTAGAGCTGGAACCTTTAGCCAATGCTAAAAGAGCAGAAGAGACAGTCCAGAAAGTTCCCACTGATCATCTTCAGCGCACAGCGAGCTTTGCAACTCTGCAACACACATTGCTGTCACTCCTCCCTTTTTGCCTGAAAGACCAGCTGAATCCACCATCTCTGTGCCCGCTCTCTGCTGAGCAGCAACAGAGAGAGTAGAGCAGGAATTTTTAGACCTGCCTAAAACAGCAGAAGAGCCTTGCAAAAAATCTCCTGCTTGATCATGTTTTGCACACAGTGAGCTTTAAACTGTGACACAAACATTGCTGTCACTCCTCACTTTATCTCCTAAAAGTGCATTTGAATCCAAAGTTTCTGGTGCGCTCTCTCGTTTCGAGAGGAGTTGTGACAGGGGAGGAGCAGCGCTTGGACTCTAATCCCACAGATGAAGGGCCAGCAGGGAAACTCCTGCAGGGCATCTTCAGCACACAGTGAGCTTTGCAATTCTGCAACACACATTGCTGTAACTCCTCCTTTTCCTGCCTGGAAGACCAATTGATTCCAACATCTCTGTGCCCACTCTCTGCTGAGCAGCAACAGAGAGCAGGAATGTTTAGATTGGGCTAAAACAGCAGAAGAGCCTTGCAAAAAAGCTCCTCCTGATCATGTTTAGCACACAGTGAGCTTTAAACTGTGACACAAACATTGCTGTCACTCTTCACTCTTTCTCCTAAAAGACCATTTCAATCCAAGAACTCCGTTGCCAGCACTCTGCTGAGCAGCAGAGTGAGCAGGAATGTCTGCAATCTGTAAGGCTGTGGAAGAGACAGGCCTGAAGGCTGCTCTTGTGCTTCTTCAACACACTGAGCTTTACAACTGTGACACACACACTGTTGTCACTCCTCATTGTAGCTCCTAAAAGTGCATTTGAATCCAGCGTTTCTGGTCTCCACTCTCGTTTCAAGAGCAGCAGAGGAAGGTGAGCACGAGCGCTTGGAATCCGCTCCCAGTTCCGAAGGGCAGGGAGGGAAAGTCCTTGCAGATCATCTTCAGCGCACAGTGAGCTTTGCAACTCTGAAACACACATTGCTGTCACTCCTCACTTCATCTCCTAATAATCCGTTTGAATCCATGGTCTCTCCCGCCCTCTCTCGTTTGAACAGCAGCAGTGACAGGTGAACACGATCTCTTGGCCTCTGCTCCCACAGCCGAAGAGCCCGGAGTGAAAGCTCCGGCAGGGCATCTTCAGCACGCAGTCAGCTTTGCAACTGTGACACATATATTGCTCTCGCTCCGCACTTTCCTACCTCAAAGTCCAATTGAATCCAAAATCTCTGTGCCCTTTCTCTGCTGGGCAGAAGCAGAGTAGAGCTGGAACCTTTAGCCAATGCTAAAAGAGCAGAAGAGACAGTCCAGAAAGTTCCCACTGATCATCTTCAGCGCACAGCGAGCTTTGCAACTCTGCAACACACATTGCTGTCACTCCTCCCTTTTTGCCTGAAAGACCAGCTGAATCCACCATCTCTGTGCCCGCTCTCTGCTGAGCAGCAACAGAGAGAGTAGAGCAGGAATTTTTAGACCTGCCTAAAACAGCAGAAGAGCCTTGCAAAAAATCTCCTGCTTGATCATGTTTTGCACACAGTGAGCTTTAAACTGTGACACAAACATTGCTGTCACTCCTCACTTTATCTCCTAAAAGTGCATTTGAATCCAAAGTTTCTGGTGCGCTCTCTCGTTTCGAGAGGAGTTGTGACAGGGGAGGAGCAGCGCTTGGACTCTAATCCCACAGACGAAGGGCCAGCAGGGAAACTCCTGCAGGGCATCTTCAGCACACAGTGAGCTTTGCAATTCTGCAACACACATTGCTGTAACTCCTCCTTTTCCTGCCTGGAAGACCAATTGATTCCAACATCTCTGTGCCCACTCTCTGCTGAGCAGCAACAGAGAGCAGGAATGTTTAGACTGGGCTAAAACAGCAGAAGAGCCTTGCAAAAAAGCTCCTCCTGATCATGTTTAGCACACAGTGAGCTTTAAACTGTGACACAAACATTGCTGTCACTCTTCACTCTTTCTCCTAAAAGACCATTTCAATCCAAGAACTCCGTTGCCAGCACTCTGCTGAGCAGCAGAGTGAGCAGGAATGTCTGCAATCTGTAAGGCAGTGGAAGAGACAGGCCTGAAGGCTGCTCTTGTGCTTCTTCAACACACTGAGCTTTACAACTGTGACACACACACTGTTGTCACTCCTCATTGTAGCTCCTAAAAGTGCATTTGAATCCAGCGTTTCTGGTCTCCACTCTCGTTTCAAGAGCAGCAGAGGAAGGTGAGCACGAGCGCTTGGAATCCGCTCCCAGTTCCGAAGGGCAGGGAGGGAAAGTCCTTGCAGATCATCTTCAGCGCACAGTGAGCTTTGCAACTCTGAAACACACATTGCTGTCACTCCTCACTTCATCTCCTAATAATCCGTTTGAATCCATGGTCTCTCCCGCCCTCTCTCGTTTGAACAGCAGCAGTGACAGGTGAACACGATCTCTTGGCCTCTGCTCCCACAGCCGAAGAGCCCGGAGTGAAAGCTCCGGCAGGGCATCTTCAGCACGCAGTCAGCTTTGCAACTGTGACACATATATTGCTCTCGCTCCGCACTTTCCTACCTCAAAGTCCAATTGAATCCAAAATCTCTGTGCCCTTTCTCTGCTGGGCAGAAGCAGAGTAGAGCTGGAACCTTTAGCCAATGCTAAAAGAGCAGAAGAGACAGTCCAGAAAGTTCCCACTGATCATCTTCAGCGCACAGCGAGCTTTGCAACTCTGCAACACACATTGCTGTCACTCCTCCCTTTTTGCCTGAAAGACCAGCTGAATCCACCATCTCTGTGCCCGCTCTCTGCTGAGCAGCAACAGAGAGAGTAGAGCAGGAATTTTTAGACCTGCCTAAAACAGCAGAAGAGCCTTGAAAAAAATCTCCTGCTTGATCATGTTTTGCACACAGTGAGCTTTAAACTGTGACACAAACATTGCTGTCACTCCTCACTTTATCTCCTAAAAGTGCATTTGAATCCAAAGTTTCTGGTGCGCTCTCTCGTTTCGAGAGGAGTTGTGACAGGGGAGGAGCAGCGCTTGGACTCTAATCCCACAGACGAAGGGCCAGCAGGGAAACTCCTGCAGGGCATCTTCAGCACACAGTGAGCTTTGCAATTCTGCAACACACATTGCTGTAACTCCTCCTTTTCCTGCCTGGAAGACCAATTGATTCCAACATCTCTGTGCCCACTCTCTGCTGAGCAGCAACAGAGAGCAGGAATGTTTAGACTGGGCTAAAACAGCAGAAGAGCCTTGCAAAAAAGCTCCTCCTGATCATGTTTAGCACACAGTGAGCTTTAAACTGTGACACAAACATTGCTGTCACTCTTCACTCTTTCTCCTAAAAGACCATTTCAATCCAAGAACTCCGTTGCCAGCACTCTGCTGAGCAGCAGAGTGAGCAGGAATGTCTGCAATCTGTAAGGCAGTGGAAGAGACAGGCCTGAAGGCTGCTCTTGTGCTTCTTCAACACACTGAGCTTTACAACTGTGACACACACACTGTTGTCACTCCTCATTGTAGCTCCTAAAAGTGCATTTGAATCCAGCGTTTCTGGTCTCCACTCTCGTTTCAAGAGCAGCAGAGGAAGGTGAGCACGAGCGCTTGGAATCCGCTCCCAGTTCCGAAGGGCAGGGAGGGAAAGTCCTTGCAGATCATCTTCAGCGCACAGTGAGCTTTGCAACTCTGAAACACACATTGCTGTCACTCCTCACTTCATCTCCTAATAATCCGTTTGAATCCATGGTCTCTCCCGCCCTCTCTCGTTTGAACAGCAGCAGTGACAGGTGAACACGATCTCTTGGCCTCTGCTCCCACAGCCGAAGAGCCCGGAGTGAAAGCTCCGGCAGGGCATCTTCAGCACGCAGTCAGCTTTGCAACTGTGACACATATATTGCTCTCGCTCCGCACTTTCCTACCTCAAAGTCCAATTGAATCCAAAATCTCTGTGCCCTTTCTCTGCTGGGCAGAAGCAGAGTAGAGCTGGAACCTTTAGCCAATGCTAAAAGAGCAGAAGAGACAGTCCAGAAAGTTCCCACTGATCATCTTCAGCGCACAGCGAGCTTTGCAACTCTGCAACACACATTGCTGTCACTCCTCCCTTTTTGCCTGAAAGACCAGCTGAATCCACCATCTCTGTGCCCGCTCTCTGCTGAGCAGCAACAGAGAGAGTAGAGCAGGAATTTTTAGACCTGCCTAAAACAGCAGAAGAGCCTTGCAAAAAATCTCCTGCTTGATCATGTTTTGCACACAGTGAGCTTTAAACTGTGACACAAACATTGCTGTCACTCCTCACTTTATCTCCTAAAAGTGCATTTGAATCCAAAGTTTCTGGTGCGCTCTCTCGTTTCGAGAGGAGTTGTGACAGGGGAGGAGCAGCGCTTGGACTCTAATCCCACAGACGAAGGGCCAGCAGGGAAACTCCTGCAGGGCATCTTCAGCACACAGTGAGCTTTGCAATTCTGCAACACACATTGCTGTAACTCCTCCTTTTCCTGCCTGGAAGACCAATTGATTCCAACATCTCTGTGCCCACTCTCTGCTGAGCAGCAACAGAGAGAAGGAATGTTTAGATTGGGCTAAAACAGCAGAAGAGCCTTGCAAAAAAGCTCCTCCTGATCATGTTTAGCACACAGTGAGCTTTAAACTGTGACACAAACATTGCTGTCACTCTTCACTCTTTCTCCTAAAAGACCATTTCAATCCAAGAACTCCGTTGCCAGCACTCTGCTGAGCAGCAGAGTGAGCAGGAATGTCTGCAATCTGTAAGGCAGTGGAAGAGACAGGCCTGAAGGCTGCTCTTGTGCTTCTTCAACACACTGAGCTTTACAACTGTGACACACACACTGTTGTCACTCCTCATTGTAGCTCCTAAAAGTGCATTTGAATCCAGCGTTTCTGGTCTCCACTCTCGTTTCAAGAGCAGCAGAGGAAGGTGAGCACGAGCGCTTGGAATCCGCTCCCAGTTCCGAAGGGCAGGGAGGGAAAGTCCTTGCAGATCATCTTCAGCGCACAGTGAGCTTTGCAACTCTGAAACACACATTGCTGTCACTCCTCACTTCATCTCCTAATAATCCGTTTGAATCCATGGTCTCTCCCGCCCTCTCTCGTTTGAACAGCAGCAGTGACAGGTGAACACGATCTCTTGGCCTCTGCTCCCACAGCCGAAGAGCCTGGAGTGAAAGCTCCGGCAGGGCATCTTCAGCACGCAGTCAGCTTTGCAACTGTGACACATATATTGCTCTCGCTCCGCACTTTCCTACCTCAAAGTCCAATTGAATCCAAAATCTCTGTGCCCTTTCTCTGCTGGGCAGAAGCAGAGTAGAGCTGGAACCTTTAGCCAATGCTAAAAGAGCAGAAGAGACAGTCCAGAAAGTTCCCACTGATCATCTTCAGCGCACAGCGAGCTTTGCAACTCTGCAACACACATTGCTGTCACTCCTCCCTTTTTGCCTGAAAGACCAGCTGAATCCACCATCTCTGTGCCCGCTCTCTGCTGAGCAGCAACAGAGAGAGTAGAGCAGGAATTTTTAGACCTGCCTAAAACAGCAGAAGAGCCTTGAAAAAAATCTCCTGCTTGATCATGTTTTGCACACAGTGAGCTTTAAACTGTGACACAAACATTGCTGTCACTCCTCACTTTATCTCCTAAAAGTGCATTTGAATCCAAAGTTTCTGGTGCGCTCTCTCGTTTCGAGAGGAGTTGTGACAGGGGAGGAGCAGCGCTTGGACTCTAATCCCACAGACGAAGGGCCAGCAGGGAAACTCCTGCAGGGCATCTTCAGCACACAGTGAGCTTTGCAATTCTGCAACACACATTGCTGTAACTCCTCCTTTTCCTGCCTGGAAGACCAATTGATTCCAACATCTCTGTGCCCACTCTCTGCTGAGCAGCAACAGAGAGCAGGAATGTTTAGACTGGGCTAAAACAGCAGAAGAGCCTTGCAAAAAAGCTCCTCCTGATCATGTTTAGCACACAGTGAGCTTTAAACTGTGACACAAACATTGCTGTCACTCTTCACTCTTTCTCCTAAAAGACCATTTCAATCCCAGAACTCCGTTGCCAGCACTCTGCTGAGCAGCAGAGTGAGCAGGAATGTCTGCAATCTGTAAGGCAGTGGAAGAGACAGGCCTGAAGGCTGCTCTTGTGCTTCTTCAACACACTGAGCTTTACAACTGTGACACACACACTGTTGTCACTCCTCATTGTAGCTCCTAAAAGTGCATTTGAATCCAGCGTTTCTGGTCTCCACTCTCGTTTCAAGAGCAGCAGAGGAAGGTGAGCACGAGCGCTTGGAATCCGCTCCCAGTTCCGAAGGGCAGGGAGGGAAAGTCCTTGCAGATCATCTTCAGCGCACAGTGAGCTTTGCAACTCTGAAACACACATTGCTGTCACTCCTCACTTCATCTCCTAATAATCCGTTTGAATCCATGGTCTCTCCCGCCCTCTCTCGTTTGAACAGCAGCAGTGACAGGTGAACACGATCTCTTGGCCTCTGCTCCCACAGCCGAAGAGCCCGGAGTGAAAGCTCCGGCAGGGCATCTTCAGCACGCAGTCAGCTTTGCAACTGTGACACATATATTGCTCTCGCTCCGCACTTTCCTACCTCAAAGTCCAATTGAATCCAAAATCTCTGTGCCCTTTCTCTGCTGGGCAGAAGCAGAGTAGAGCTGGAACCTTTAGCCAATGCTAAAAGAGCAGAAGAGACAGTCCAGAAAGTTCCCACTGATCATCTTCAGCGCACAGCGAGCTTTGCAACTCTGCAACACACATTGCTGTCACTCCTCCCTTTTTGCCTGAAAGACCAGCTGAATCCACCATCTCTGTGCCCGCTCTCTGCTGAGCAGCAACAGAGAGAGTAGAGCAGGAATTTTTAGACCTGCCTAAAACAGCAGAAGAGCCTTGCAAAAAATCTCCTGCTTGATCATGTTTTGCACACAGTGAGCTTTAAACTGTGACACAAACATTGCTGTCACTCCTCACTTTATCTCCTAAAAGTGCATTTGAATCCAAAGTTTCTGGTGCGCTCTCTCGTTTCGAGAGGAGTTGTGACAGGGGAGGAGCAGCGCTTGGACTCTAATCCCACAGATGAAGGGCCAGCAGGGAAACTCCTGCAGGGCATCTTCAGCACACAGTGAGCTTTGCAATTCTGCAACACACATTGCTGTAACTCCTCCTTTTCCTGCCTGGAAGACCAATTGATTCCAACATCTCTGTGCCCACTCTCTGCTGAGCAGCAACAGAGAGCAGGAATGTTTAGATTGGGCTAAAACAGCAGAAGAGCCTTGCAAAAAAGCTCCTCCTGATCATGTTTAGCACACAGTGAGCTTTAAACTGTGACACAAACATTGCTGTCACTCTTCACTCTTTCTCCTAAAAGACCATTTCAATCCAAGAACTCCGTTGCCAGCACTCTGCTGAGCAGCAGAGTGAGCAGGAATGTCTGCAATCTGTAAGGCAGTGGAAGAGACAGGCCTGAAGGCTGCTCTTGTGCTTCTTCAACACACTGAGCTTTACAACTGTGACACACACACTGTTGTCACTCCTCATTGTAGCTCCTAAAAGTGCATTTGAATCCAGCGTTTCTGGTCTCCACTCTCGTTTCAAGAGCAGCAGAGGAAGGTGAGCACGAGCGCTTGGAATCCGCTCCCAGTTCCGAAGGGCAGGGAGGGAAAGTCCTTGCAGATCATCTTCAGCGCACAGTGAGCTTTGCAACTCTGAAACACACATTGCTGTCACTCCTCACTTCATCTCCTAATAATCCGTTTGAATCCATGGTCTCTCCCGCCCTCTCTCGTTTGAACAGCAGCAGTGACAGGTGAACACGATCTCTTGGCCTCTGCTCCCACAGCCGAAGAGCCCGGAGTGAAAGCTCCGGCAGGGCATCTTCAGCACGCAGTCAGCTTTGCAACTGTGACACATATATTGCTCTCGCTCCGCACTTTCCTACCTCAAAGTCCAATTGAATCCAAAATCTCTGTGCCCTTTCTCTGCTGGGCAGAAGCAGAGAGAGTAGAGCAGGAACTTTTAGCCAATGCTAAAAGAGCAGAAGAGACAGTCCAGAAAGTTTCTACTGATCATCTTCAGCGCACAGCGAGCTTTGCAACTCTGCAACACACATTGCTGTCACTCCTCCCTTTTTGCCTGAAAGACCAGCTGAATCCACCATCTCTGTGCCCGCTCTCTGCTGAGCAGCAACAGAGAGAGTAGAGCAGGAATGTTTAGACCTGCCTAAAACAGCAGAAGAGCCTTGCAAAAAATCTCCTGCTTGATCATGTTTTGCACACAGTGAGCTTTAAACTGTGACACAAACATTGCTGTCACTCCTCACTTTATCTCCTAAAAGTGCATTTGAATCCAAAGTTTCTGGTGCGCTCTCTCGTTTCGAGAGGAGTTGTGACAGGGGAGGAGCAGCGCTTGGACTCTAATCCCACAGACGAAGGGCCAGCAGGGAAACTCCTGCAGGGCATCTTCAGCACACAGTGAGCTTTGCAATTCTGCAACACACATTGCTGTAACTCCTCCTTTTCCTGCCTGGAAGACCAATTGATTCCAACATCTCTGTGCCCACTCTCTGCTGAGCAGCAACAGAGAGCAGGAATGTTTAGACTGGGCTAAAACAGCAGAAGAGCCTTGCAAAAAAGCTCCTCCTGATCATGTTTAGCACACAGTGAGCTTTAAACTGTGACACAAACATTGCTGTCACTCTTCACTCTTTCTCCTAAAAGACCATTTCAATCCAAGAACTCCGTTGCCAGCACTCTGCTGAGCAGCAGAGTGAGCAGGAATGTCTGCAATCTGTAAGGCAGTGGAAGAGACAGGCCTGAAGGCTGCTCTTGTGCTTCTTCAACACACTGAGCTTTACAACTGTGACACACACACTGTTGTCACTCCTCATTGTAGCTCCTAAAAGTGCATTTGAATCCAGCGTTTCTGGTCTCCACTCTCGTTTCAAGAGCAGCAGAGGAAGGTGAGCACGAGCGCTTGGAATCCGCTCCCAGTTCCGAAGGGCAGGGAGGGAAAGTCCTTGCAGATCATCTTCAGCGCACAGTGAGCTTTGCAACTCTGAAACACACATTGCTGTCACTCCTCACTTCATCTCCTAATAATCCGTTTGAATCCATGGTCTCTCCCGCCCTCTCTCGTTTGAACAGCAGCAGTGACAGGTGAACACGATCTCTTGGCCTCTGCTCCCACAGCCGAAGAGCCCGGAGTGAAAGCTCCGGCAGGGCATCTTCAGCACGCAGTCAGCTTTGCAACTGTGACACATATATTGCTCTCGCTCCGCACTTTCCTACCTCAAAGTCCAATTGAATCCAAAATCTCTGTGCCCTTTCTCTGCTGGGCAGAAGCAGAGTAGAGCTGGAACCTTTAGCCAATGCTAAAAGAGCAGAAGAGACAGTCCAGAAAGTTCCCACTGATCATCTTCAGCGCACAGCGAGCTTTGCAACTCTGCAACACACATTGCTGTCACTCCTCCCTTTTTGCCTGAAAGACCAGCTGAATCCACCATCTCTGTGCCCGCTCTCTGCTGAGCAGCAACAGAGAGAGTAGAGCAGGAATTTTTAGACCTGCCTAAAACAGCAGAAGAGCCTTGCAAAAAATCTCCTGCTTGATCATGTTTTGCACACAGTGAGCTTTAAACTGTGACACAAACATTGCTGTCACTCCTCACTTTATCTCCTAAAAGTGCATTTGAATCCAAAGTTTCTGGTGCGCTCTCTCGTTTCGAGAGGAGTTGTGACAGGGGAGGAGCAGCGCTTGGACTCTAATCCCACAGATGAAGGGCCAGCAGGGAAACTCCTGCAGGGCATCTTCAGCACACAGTGAGCTTTGCAATTCTGCAACACACATTGCTGTAACTCCTCCTTTTCCTGCCTGGAAGACCAATTGATTCCAACATCTCTGTGCCCACTCTCTGCTGAGCAGCAACAGAGAGCAGGAATGTTTAGATTGGGCTAAAACAGCAGAAGAGCCTTGCAAAAAAGCTCCTCCTGATCATGTTTAGCACACAGTGAGCTTTAAACTGTGACACAAACATTGCTGTCACTCTTCACTCTTTCTCCTAAAAGACCATTTCAATCCAAGAACTCCGTTGCCAGCACTCTGCTGAGCAGCAGAGTGAGCAGGAATGTCTGCAATCTGTAAGGCAGTGGAAGAGACAGGCCTGAAGGCTGCTCTTGTGCTTCTTCAACACACTGAGCTTTACAACTGTGACACACACACTGTTGTCACTCCTCATTGTAGCTCCTAAAAGTGCATTTGAATCCAGCGTTTCTGGTCTCCACTCTCGTTTCAAGAGCAGCAGAGGAAGGTGAGCACGAGCGCTTGGAATCCGCTCCCAGTTCCGAAGGGCAGGGAGGGAAAGTCCTTGCAGATCATCTTCAGCGCACAGTGAGCTTTGCAACTCTGAAACACACATTGCTGTCACTCCTCACTTCATCTCCTAATAATCCGTTTGAATCCATGGTCTCTCCCGCCCTCTCTCGTTTGAACAGCAGCAGTGACAGGTGAACACGATCTCTTGGCCTCTGCTCCCACAGCCGAAGAGCCCGGAGTGAAAGCTCCGGCAGGGCATCTTCAGCACGCAGTCAGCTTTGCAACTGTGACACATATATTGCTCTCGCTCCACACCTTCCTACCTCAAAGTCCAATTGAATCCAAAATCTCTGTGCCCTTTCTCTGCTGGGCAGAAGCAGAGAGAGTAGAGCAGGAACCTTTAGCCAATGCTAAAAGAGCAGAAGAGACAGTCCAGAAAGTTCCCACTGATCATCTTCAGCGCACAGCGAGCTTTGCAACTCTGCAACACACATTGCTGTCACTCCTCCCTTTTTGCCTGAAAGACCAGCTGAATCCACCATCTCTGTGCCCGCTCTCTGCTGAGCAGCAACAGAGAGAGTAGAGCAGGAATTTTTAGACCTGCCTAAAACAGCAGAAGAGCCTTGAAAAAAATCTCCTGCTTGATCATGTTTTGCACACAGTGAGCTTTAAACTGTGACACAAACATTGCTGTCACTCCTCACTTTATCTCCTAAAAGTGCATTTGAATCCAAAGTTTCTGGTGCGCTCTCTCGTTTCGAGAGGAGTTGTGACAGGGGAGGAGCAGCGCTTGGACTCTAATCCCACAGACGAAGGGCCAGCAGGGAAACTCCTGCAGGGCATCTTCAGCACACAGTGAGCTTTGCAATTCTGCAACACACATTGCTGTAACTCCTCCTTTTCCTGCCTGGAAGACCAATTGATTCCAACATCTCTGTGCCCACTCTCTGCTGAGCAGCAACAGAGAGCAGGAATGTTTAGACTGGGCTAAAACAGCAGAAGAGCCTTGCAAAAAAGCTCCTCCTGATCATGTTTAGCACACAGTGAGCTTTAAACTGTGACACAAACATTGCTGTCACTCCTCACTTTATCTCCTAAAAGTGCATTTGAATCCAAAGTTTCTGGTGCGCTCTCTCGTTTCGAGAGGAGTTGTGACAGGGGAGGAGCAGCGCTTGGACTCTAATCCCACAGACGAAGGGCCAGCAGGGAAACTCCTGCAGGGCATCTTCAGCACACAGTGAGCTTTACAATTCTGCAACACACATTGCTGTCACTCCTCCTTTTCTTGCCTGAAAGACCAATTGATTCCAACATCTCTGTGCCCACTCTCTGCTGAGCAGCAACAGAGAGAGTAGAGCAGGAATTTTTAGACCTGCCTAAAACAGCAGAAGAGCCTTGCAAAAAATCTCCTGCTTGATCATGTTTTGCACACAGTGAGCTTTAAACTGTGACACAAACATTGCTGTCACTCCTCACTTTATCTCCTAAAAGTGCATTTGAATCCAAAGTTTCTGGTGCGCTCTCTCGTTTCGAGAGGAGTTGTGACAGGGGAGGAGCAGCGCTTGGACTCTAATCCCACAGACGAAGGGCCAGCAGGGAAACTCCTGCAGGGCATCTTCAGCACACAGTGAGCTTTACAATTCTGCAACACACATTGCTGTCACTCCTCCTTTTCTTGCCTGAAAGACCAATTGATTCCAACATCTCTGTGCCCACTCTCTGCTGAGCAGCAACAGAGAGAGTAGAGCAGGAATGTTTAGACTGGGCTAAAACAGCAGAAGAGCCTTGCAAAAAAGCTCCTCCTGATCATGTTTAGCACACAGTGAGCTTTAAACTGTGACACAAACATTGCTGTCACTCTTCACTCTTTCTCCTAAAAGACCATTTCAATCCAAGAACTCCGTTGTCAGCACTCTGCTGATCAGCAGAGTGAGCAGGGATGTCTGCAATCTGTAAGGCAGTGGAAGAGACAGGCCTGAAGGCTGCTCTTGTGCTTCTTCAACACACTGAGCTTTACAACTGTGACACACACACTGTTGTCACTCCTCATTGTAGCTCCTAAAAGTGCATTTGAATCCAGCGTTTCTGGTCTCCACTCTCGTTTCCAGTGCAGCAGAGGCAGGTGAGCACGAGCGCTTGGAATCCGCTCCCAGTTCCGAAGGGCAGGGCGGGAAAGTCCTTGCAGATCATCTTCAGCGCACAGTGAGCTTTGCAACTCTGAAACACACATTGCTGTCACTCCTCACTTTATCTCCTAAAAGTGCATTTCAAGCCAACGTTTCTGGTGCGCTCTCTCGCTTCGAGAGCAGTTGTGACAGGGGAGGACGAGCGCTTGGATTCTAATTTCACAGCCGTAGGGCCAGCATGGAAACTACTGCTGGGCATCTTCAGCACACATTGAGATTCACAACTCTGAAACACATATTGCTGTCACCTCTCACTTTCCTACCTGAAAGTCCAATTGAATCCTACATCTCCTGTGCTTGCTCTTTGTGAGCAGTAGCAGAATATAGCACTTACGTTTGGACTCTGCTGAAACAGCAGAAGAGACAGTCCAGAAAGTTCCCACTGATCATCTTCAGCACACAGTGAGCTTTGCAACTCTGCAACACACATTGCTGTCTCTTCTTTTCCTGCCTGAAAGACCAATTGATTCCAACACCTCTGTGCCCGCTCTCTGCTGAGCAGCAACAGAGAGAGTAGAGCAGGAATGTTTAGCCTGGGCTAAAACAGCAGAAGAGCCTTGCAAAAAATCTCCTGCTTGATCATGTTTTGCACACAGTGAGCTTTAAACTGTGACACAAACATTGCTGTCACTCCTCACTTTATCTCCTAAAAGTGCATTAGAATCCAAAGTTTCTGGTGCGCTCTCACGTGTCGCGAGGAGTTGTGACAGGGGAGGAGCAGCGCTTGGACTCTAATCCCACAGACGAAGGGCCAGCAGGGAAACTCCTGCAGGGCATCTTCAGCACACAGTGAGCTTTGCAATTCTGCAACACACATTGCTGTAACTCCTTTTCCTGCCTGGAAGACCAATTGATTCCAACATCTCTGTGCCCACTCTCTGCTGAGCAGCAACAGAGAGAAGGAATGCTTAGATTGGGCTAAAACAGCAGAAGAGCCTTGCAAAAAAGCTCCTCCTGATCATGTTTAGCACACAGTGAGCTTTAAACTGTGACACAAACATTGCTGTCACTCTTCACTCTTTCTCCTAAAAGACCATTTCAATCCAAGAACTCCGTTGCCAGCACTCTGCTGAGCAGCAGAGTGAGCAGGAATGTCTGCAATCTGTAAGGCAGTGGAAGAGACAGGCCTGAAGGCTGCTCTTGTGCTTCTTCAACACACTGAGCTTTACAACTGTGACACACACACTGTTGTCACTCCTCATTGTAGCTCCTAAAAGTGCATTTGAATCCAGCGTTTCTGGTCTCCACTCTCGTTTCAAGAGCAGCAGAGGAAGGTGAGCACGAGCGCTTGGAATCCGCTCCCAGTTCCGAAGGGCAGGGAGGGAAAGTCCTTGCAGATCATCTTCAGCGCACAGTGAGCTTTGCAACTCTGAAACACACATTGCTGTCACTCCTCACTTCATCTCCTAATAATCCGTTTGAATCCATGGTCTCTCCCGCCCTCTCTCGTTTGAACAGCAGCAGTGACAGGTGAACACGATCTCTTGGCCTCTGCTCCCACAGCCGAAGAGCCCGGAGTGAAAGCTCCGGCAGGGCATCTTCAGCACGCAGTCAGCTTTGCAACTGTGACACATATATTGCTCTCGCTCCGCACTTTCCTACCTCAAAGTCCAATTGAATCCAAAATCTCTGTGCCCTTTCTCTGCTGGGCAGAAGCAGAGAGAGTAGAGCAGGAACCTTTTGCCAATGCTAAAAGAGCAGAAGAGACAGTCCAGAAAGTTCCCACTGATCATCTTCAGCGCACAGCGAGCTTTGCAACTCTGCAACACACATTGCTGTCACTCCTCCCTTTTTGCCTGAAAGACCAGCTGAATCCACCATCTCTGTGCCCGCTCTCTGCTGAGCAGCAACAGAGAGAGTAGAGCAGGAATTTTTAGACCTGCCTAAAACAGCAGAAGAGCCTTGAAAAAAATCTCCTGCTTGATCATGTTTTGCACACAGTGAGCTTTAAACTGTGACACAAACATTGCTGTCACTCCTCACTTTATCTCCTAAAAGTGCATTTGAATCCAAAGTTTCTGGTGCGCTCTCTCGTTTCGAGAGGAGTTGTGACAGGGGAGGAGCAGCGCTTGGACTCTAATCCCACAGATGAAGGGCCAGCAGGGAAACTCCTGCAGGGCATCTTCAGCGCACAGTGAGCTTTACAATTCTGAAACACACATTGCTGTCACTCCTCCTTTTCTTGCCTGAAAGACCAATTGATTCCAACATCTCTGTGCCCACTCTCTGCTGAGCAGCAACAGAGAGAGTAGAGCAGGAATGTTTAGACTGGGCTAAAACAGCAGAAGAGCCTTGCAAAAAAGCTCCTCCTGATCATGTTTAGCACACAGTGAGCTTTAAACTGTGACACAAACATTGCTGTCACTCTTCACTCTTTCTCCTAAAAGACCATTTCAATCCAAGAACTCCGTTGTCAGCACTCTGCTGATCAGCAGAGTGAGCAGGGATGTCTGCAATCTGTAAGGCAGTGGAAGAGACAGGCCTGAAGGCTGCTCTTGTGCTTCTTCAACACACTGAGCTTTACAACTGTGACACACACACTGTTGTCACTCCTCATTGTAGCTCCTAAAAGTGCATTTGAATCCAGCGTTTCTGGTCTCCACTCTCGTTTCCAGTGCAGCAGAGGCAGGTGAGCACGAGCGCTTGGAATCCGCTCCCAGTTCCGAAGGGCAGGGCGGGAAAGTCCTTGCAGATCATCTTCAGCGCACAGTGAGCTTTGCAACTCTGAAACACACATTGCTGTCACTCCTCACTTTATCTCCTAAAAGTGCATTTCAAGCCAACGTTTCTGGTGCGCTCTCTCGCTTCGAGAGCAGTTGTGACAGGGGAGGACGAGCGCTTGGATTCTAATTTCACAGCCGTAGGGCCAGCATGGAAACTACTGCTGGGCATCTTCAGCACACATTGAGATTCACAACTCTGAAACACATATTGCTGTCACCTCTCACTTTCCTACCTGAAAGTCCAATTGAATCCTACATCTCCTGTGCTTGCTCTTTGTGAGCAGTAGCAGAATATAGCACTTACGTTTGGACTCTGCTGAAACAGCAGAAGAGACAGTCCAGAAAGTTCCCACTGATCATCTTCAGCACACAGTGAGCTTTGCAACTCTGCAACACACATTGCTGTCTCTTCTTTTCCTGCCTGAAAGACCAATTGATTCCAACACCTCTGTGCCCGCTCTCTGCTGAGCAGCAACAGAGAGAGTAGAGCAGGAATGTTTAGCCTGGGCTAAAACAGCAGAAGAGCCTTGCAAAAAATCTCCTGCTTGATCATGTTTTGCACACAGTGAGCTTTAAACTGTGACACAAACATTGCTGTCACTCCTCACTTTATCTCCTAAAAGTGCATTTGAATCCAAAGTTTCTGGTGCGCTCTCACGTTTCGCGAGGAGTTGTGACAGGGGAGGAGCAGCGCTTGGACTCTAATCCCACAGACGAAGGGCCAGCAGGGAAACTCCTGCAGGGCATCTTCAGCACACAGTGAGCTTTGCAATTCTGCAACACACATTGCTGTAACTCCTTTTCCTGCCTGGAAGACCAATTGATTCCAACATCTCTGTGCCCACTCTCTGCTGAGCAGCAACAGAGAGAGTAGAGCAGGAATGTTTAGACTGGGCTAAAACAGCAGAAGAGCCTTGCAAAAAAGCTCCTCCTGATCATGTTTAGCACACAGTGAGCTTTAAACTGTGACACAAACATTGCTGTCACTCTTCACTCTTTCTCCTAAAAGACCATTTCAATCCAAGAACTCCGTTGCCAGCACTCTGCTGAGCAGCAGAGTGAGCAGGAATGTCTGCAATCTGTAAGGCAGTGGAAGAGACAGGCCTGAAGGCTGCTCTTGTGCTTCTTCAACACACTGAGCTTTACAACTTCGACACACACACTGTTGTCACTCCTCATTGTAGCTCCTAAAAGTGCATTTGAATCCAGCGTTTCTGGTCTCCACTCTCGTTTCAAGAGCAGCAGAGGAAGGTGAGCATGAGCGCTTGGAATCCGCTCCCAGTTCCGAAGGGCAGGGAGGGAAAGTCCTTGCAGATCATCTTCAGCGCACAGTGAGCTTTGCAACTCTGAAACACACATTGCTGTCACTCCTCACTTCATCTCCTAATAATCCGTTTGAATCCATGGTCTCTCCCGCCCTCTCTCGTTTGAACAGCAGCAGTGACAGGTGAACACGATCTCTTGGCCTCTGCTCCCACAGCCGAAGAGCCCGGAGTGAAAGCTCCGGCAGGGCATCTTCAGCACGCAGTCAGCTTTGCAACTGTGACACATATATTGCTCTCGCTCCGCACTTTCCTACCTCAAAGTCCAATTGAATCCAAAATCTCTGTGCCCTTTCTCTGCTGGGCAGAAGCAGAGAGAGTAGAGCAGGAACTTTTAGCCAATGCTAAAAGAGCAGAAGAGACAGTCCAGAAAGTTTCTACTGATCATCTTCAGCGCACAGCGAGCTTTGCAACTCTGCAACACACATTGCTGTCACTCCTCCCTTTTTGCCTGAAAGACCAGCTGAATCCACCATCTCTGTGCCCGCTCTCTGCTGAGCAGCAACAGAGAGAGTAGAGCAGGAATTTTTAGACCTGCCTAAAACAGCAGAAGAGCCTTGAAAAAAATCTCCTGCTTGATCATGTTTTGCACACAGTGAGCTTTAAACTGTGACACAAACATTGCTGTCACTCCTCACTTTATCTCCTAAAAGTGCATTAGAATCCAAAGTTTCTGGTGCGCTCTCACGTGTCGCGAGGAGTTGTGACAGGGGAGGAGCAGCGCTTGGACTCTAATCCCACAGACGAAGGGCCAGCAGGGAAACTCCTGCAGGGCATCTTCAGCACACAGTGAGCTTTGCAATTCTGCAACACACATTGCTGTAACTCCTTTTCCTGCCTGGAAGACCAATTGATTCCAACATCTCTGTGCCCACTCTCTGCTGAGCAGCAACAGAGAGAAGGAATGCTTAGATTGGGCTAAAACAGCAGAAGAGCCTTGCAAAAAAGCTCCTCCTGATCATGTTTAGCACACAGTGAGCTTTAAACTGTGACACAAACATTGCTGTCACTCTTCACTCTTTCTCCTAAAAGACCATTTCAATCCAAGAACTCCGTTGCCAGCACTCTGCTGAGCAGCAGAGTGAGCAGGAATGTCTGCAATCTGTAAGGCAGTGGAAGAGACAGGCCTGAAGGCTGCTCTTGTGCTTCTTCAACACACTGAGCTTTACAACTGTGACACACACACTGTTGTCACTCCTCATTGTAGCTCCTAAAAGTGCATTTGAATCCAGCGTTTCTGGTCTCCACTCTCGTTTCAAGAGCAGCAGAGGAAGGTGAGCACGAGCGCTTGGAATCCGCTCCCAGTTCCGAAGGGCAGGGAGGGAAAGTCCTTGCAGATCATCTTCAGCGCACAGTGAGCTTTGCAACTCTGAAACACACATTGCTGTCACTCCTCACTTCATCTCCTAATAATCCGTTTGAATCCATGGTCTCTCCCGCCCTCTCTCGTTTGAACAGCAGCAGTGACAGGTGAACACGATCTCTTGGCCTCTGCTCCCACAGCCGAAGAGCCCGGAGTGAAAGCTCCGGCAGGGCATCTTCAGCACGCAGTCAGCTTTGCAACTGTGACACATATATTGCTCTCGCTCCGCACTTTCCTACCTCAAAGTCCAATTGAATCCAAAATCTCTGTGCCCTTTCTCTGCTGGGCAGAAGCAGAGAGAGTAGAGCAGGAACCTTTTGCCAATGCTAAAAGAGCAGAAGAGACAGTCCAGAAAGTTCCCACTGATCATCTTCAGCGCACAGCGAGCTTTGCAACTCTGCAACACACATTGCTGTCACTCCTCCCTTTTTGCCTGAAAGACCAGCTGAATCCACCATCTCTGTGCCCGCTCTCTGCTGAGCAGCAACAGAGAGAGTAGAGCAGGAATTTTTAGACCTGCCTAAAACAGCAGAAGAGCCTTGAAAAAAATCTCCTGCTTGATCATGTTTTGCACACAGTGAGCTTTAAACTGTGACACAAACATTGCTGTCACTCCTCACTTTATCTCCTAAAAGTGCATTTGAATCCAAAGTTTCTGGTGCGCTCTCTCGTTTCGAGAGGAGTTGTGACAGGGGAGGAGCAGCGCTTGGACTCTAATCCCACAGATGAAGGGCCAGCAGGGAAACTCCTGCAGGGCATCTTCAGCGCACAGTGAGCTTTACAATTCTGAAACACACATTGCTGTCACTCCTCCTTTTCTTGCCTGAAAGACCAATTGATTCCAACATCTCTGTGCCCACTCTCTGCTGAGCAGCAACAGAGAGAGTAGAGCAGGAATGTTTAGACTGGGCTAAAACAGCAGAAGAGCCTTGCAAAAAAGCTCCTCCTGATCATGTTTAGCACACAGTGAGCTTTAAACTGTGACACAAACATTGCTGTCACTCTTCACTCTTTCTCCTAAAAGACCATTTCAATCCAAGAACTCCGTTGTCAGCACTCTGCTGATCAGCAGAGTGAGCAGGGATGTCTGCAATCTGTAAGGCAGTGGAAGAGACAGGCCTGAAGGCTGCTCTTGTGCTTCTTCAACACACTGAGCTTTACAACTGTGACACACACACTGTTGTCACTCCTCATTGTAGCTCCTAAAAGTGCATTTGAATCCAGCGTTTCTGGTCTCCACTCTCGTTTCCAGTGCAGCAGAGGCAGGTGAGCACGAGCGCTTGGAATCCGCTCCCAGTTCCGAAGGGCAGGGCGGGAAAGTCCTTGCAGATCATCTTCAGCGCACAGTGAGCTTTGCAACTCTGAAACACACATTGCTGTCACTCCTCACTTTATCTCCTAAAAGTGCATTTCAAGCCAACGTTTCTGGTGCGCTCTCTCGCTTCGAGAGCAGTTGTGACAGGGGAGGACGAGCGCTTGGATTCTAATTTCACAGCCGTAGGGCCAGCATGGAAACTACTGCTGGGCATCTTCAGCACACATTGAGATTCACAACTCTGAAACACATATTGCTGTCACCTCTCACTTTCCTACCTGAAAGTCCAATTGAATAATACATCTCCTGTGCTTGCTCTTTGTGAGCAGTAGCAGAATATAGCACTTACGTTTGGACTCTGCTGAAACAGCAGAAGAGACAGTCCAGAAAGTTCCCACTGATCATCTTCAGCACACAGTGAGCTTTGCAACTCTGCAACACACATTGCTGTCTCTTCTTTTCCTGCCTGAAAGACCAATTGATTCCAACACCTCTGTGCCCGCTCTCTGCTGAGCAGCAACAGAGAGAGTAGAGCAGGAATGTTTAGCCTGGGCTAAAACAGCAGAAGAGCCTTGCAAAAAATCTCCTGCTTGATCATGTTTTGCACACAGTGAGCTTTAAACTGTGACACAAACATTGCTGTCACTCCTCACTTTATCTCCTAAAAGTGCATTTGAATCCAAAGTTTCTGGTGCGCTCTCACGTTTCGCGAGGAGTTGTGACAGGGGAGGAGCAGCGCTTGGACTCTAATCCCACAGACGAAGGGCCAGCAGGGAAACTCCTGCAGGGCATCTTCAGCACACAGTGAGCTTTGCAATTCTGCAACACACATTGCTGTAACTCCTTTTCCTGCCTGGAAGACCAATTGATTCCAACATCTCTGTGCCCACTCTCTGCTGAGCAGCAACAGAGAGAGTAGAGCAGGAATGTTTAGACTGGGCTAAAACAGCAGAAGAGCCTTGCAAAAAAGCTCCTCCTGATCATGTTTAGCACACAGTGAGCTTTAAACTGTGACACAAACATTGCTGTCACTCTTCACTCTTTCTCCTAAAAGACCATTTCAATCCAAGAACTCCGTTGCCAGCACTCTGCTGAGCAGCAGAGTGAGCAGGAATGTCTGCAATCTGTAAGGCAGTGGAAGAGACAGGCCTGAAGGCTGCTCTTGTGCTTCTTCAACACACTGAGCTTTACAACTTCGACACACACACTGTTGTCACTCCTCATTGTAGCTCCTAAAAGTGCATTTGAATCCAGCGTTTCTGGTCTCCACTCTCGTTTCAAGAGCAGCAGAGGAAGGTGAGCACGAGCGCTTGGAATCCGCTCCCAGTTCCGAAGGGCAGGGAGGGAAAGTCCTTGCAGATCATCTTCAGCGCACAGTGAGCTTTGCAACTCTGAAACACACATTGCTGTCACTCCTCACTTCATCTCCTAATAATCCGTTTGAATCCATGGTCTCTCCCGCCCTCTCTCGTTTGAACAGCAGCAGTGACAGGTGAACACGATCTCTTGGCCTCTGCTCCCACAGCCGAAGAGCCCGGAGTGAAAGCTCCGGCAGGGCATCTTCAGCACGCAGTCAGCTTTGCAACTGTGACACATATATTGCTCTCGCTCCGCACTTTCCTACCTCAAAGTCCAATTGAATCCAAAATCTCTGTGCCCTTTCTCTGCTGGGCAGAAGCAGAGAGAGTAGAGCAGGAACTTTTAGCCAATGCTAAAAGAGCAGAAGAGACAGTCCAGAAAGTTTCTACTGATCATCTTCAGCGCACAGCGAGCTTTGCAACTCTGCAACACACATTGCTGTCACTCCTCCCTTTTTGCCTGAAAGACCAGCTGAATCCACCATCTCTGTGCCCGCTCTCTGCTGAGCAGCAACAGAGAGAGTAGAACAGGAATTTTTAGACCTGCCTAAAACAGCAGAAGAGCCTTGAAAAAAATCTCCTGCTTGATCATGTTTTGCACACAGTGAGCTTTAAACTGTGACACAAACATTGCTGTCACTCCTCACTTTATCTCCTAAAAGTGCATTAGAATCCAAAGTTTCTGGTGCGCTCTCACGTGTCGCGAGGAGTTGTGACAGGGGAGGAGCAGCGCTTGGACTCTAATCCCACAGACGAAGGGCCAGCAGGGAAACTCCTGCAGGGCATCTTCAGCACACAGTGAGCTTTGCAATTCTGCAACACACATTGCTGTAACTCCTTTTCCTGCCTGGAAGACCAATTGATTCCAACATCTCTGTGCCCACTCTCTGCTGAGCAGCAACAGAGAGAAGGAATGCTTAGATTGGGCTAAAACAGCAGAAGAGCCTTGCAAAAAAGCTCCTCCTGATCATGTTTAGCACACAGTGAGCTTTAAACTGTGACACAAACATTGCTGTCACTCTTCACTCTTTCTCCTAAAAGACCATTTCAATCCAAGAACTCCGTTGCCAGCACTCTGCTGAGCAGCAGAGTGAGCAGGAATGTCTGCAATCTGTAAGGCAGTGGAAGAGACAGGCCTGAAGGCTGCTCTTGTGCTTCTTCAACACACTGAGCTTTACAACTGTGACACACACACTGTTGGCACTCCTCATTGTAGCTCCTAAAAGTGCATTTGAATCCAGCGTTTCTGGTCTCCACTCTCGTTTCAAGAGCAGCAGAGGAAGGTGAGCACGAGCGCTTGGAATCCGCTCCCAGTTCCGAAGGGCAGGGAGGGAAAGTCCTTGCAGATCATCTTCAGCGCACAGTGAGCTTTGCAACTCTGAAACACACATTGCTGTCACTCCTCACTTCATCTCCTAATAATCCGTTTGAATCCATGGTCTCTCCCGCCCTCTCTCGTTTGAACAGCAGCAGTGACAGGTGAACACGATCTCTTGGCCTCTGCTCCCACAGCTGAAGAGCCCGGAGTGAAAGCTCCGGCAGGGCATCTTCAGCACGCAGTCAGCTTTGCAACTGTGACACATATATTGCTCTCGCTCCACACCTTCCTACCTCAAAGTCCAATTGAATCCAAAATCTCTGTGCCCTTTCTCTGCTGGGCAGAAGCAGAGAGAGTAGAGCAGGAACCTTTTGCCAATGCTAAAAGAGCAGAAGAGACAGTCCAGAAAGTTCCCACTGATCATCTTCAGCGCACAGCGAGCTTTGCAACTCTGCAACACACATTGCTGTCACTCCTCCCTTTTTGCCTGAAAGACCAGCTGAATCCACCAACTCTGTGCCCGCTCTCTGCTGAGCAGCAACAGAGAGAGTAGAGCAGGAATGTTTAGCCTGGGCTAAAACAGCAGAAGAGCCTTGCAAAAAATCTCCTGCTTGATCATGTTTTGCACACAGTGAGCTTTAAACTGTGACACAAACATTGCTGTTTCAGCAGAGTCCAAACGTAAGTGCTATATTCTGCTACTGCTCACAAAGAGCAAGCACAGGAGATGTATTATTCAATTGGACTTTCAGGTAGGAAAGTGAGAGGTGACAGCAATATGTGTTTCAGAGTTGCGAATCTCAATGTGTGCTGAAGATGCCCAGCAGTAGTTTCCATGCTGGCCCTTCGGCTGTGAAATTAGAATCCAAGCGCTCGTCCTCCCCTGTCACAACTGCTCTCGAAGCGAGAGAGCGCACCAGAAACGTTGGCTTGAAATGCACTTTTAGGAGATAAAGTGAGGAGTGACAGCAATGTGTGTTTCAGAGTTGCAAAGCTCACTGTGCGCTGAAGATGATCTGCAAGGACTTTCCCTCCCTGCCCTTCGGAACTGGGAGCGGATACCAAGCGCTCGTGCTCACCTGCCTCTGCTGCACTGGAAACGAGAGTGGAGACCAGAAACGCTGGATTCAAATGCACTTTTAGGAGCTACAATGAGGAGTGACAACAGTGTGTGTGTCAAAGTTGTAAAGCTCAGTGTGTTGAAGAAGCACAAGAGCAGCCTTCAGCCTGTCTCTTCCACTGCCTTACAGATTGCAGACATCCCTGCTCACTCTGCTGCTCAGCAGAGTGCTGGCAATGGAGTTCTTGGATTGAAATGGTCTTTTAGGAGAAAGAGTGAAGAGTGACAGCAATGTTTGTGTCACAGTTTAAAGCTCACTGTGTGCTAAACATGATCAGGAGGAGCTTTTTTGCTAGGCTCTTCTGCTGTTTTAGCCCAGTCTAAACATTCCTTCTCTCTGTTGCTGCTCAGCAGAGAGTGGGCACAGAGATGTTGGAATCAATTGGTCTTCCAGGCAGGTGAAGGAGGAGTTACAGCAATGTGTTTTGCAGAGTTGCAAAGCTCACTGTGTGCTGAAGATGCCCTGCAGGAGTTTCCCTGCTGGCCCTTCGTCTGTGGGATTAGAGTCCAAGCGCTGCTCATCCCCTGTCACAACTCCTCTCGAAACGTGAGAGCGCACCAGAAACTTTGGATTCAAATGCACTTTTAGGAGATAAAGTGAGGAGTGACAGCAATGTTTGTGTCACAGTTTAAAGCTCACTGTGTGCAAAACATGATCAAGCAGGAGATTTTTTGCAAGGCTCTTCTGCTGTTTTAGCCCAGGCTAAAAATTCCTGCTCTACTCTCTCTGTTGCTGCTCAGCAGAGAGCGGGCACAGAGGTGTTGGAACCAATTGGTCTTTCAGGCAGGAAAAGAAGAGACAGCAATGTGTGTTGCAGAGTTGCAAAGCTCACTGTGTGCTGAAGATGATCAGTGGGAACTTTCTGGACTGTCTCTTCTGCTGTTTCAGCAGAGTCCAAACGTAAGTGCTATATTCTGCTACTGCTCACAAAGAGCAAGCACAGGAGATGTATTATTCAATTGGACTTTCAGGTAGGAAAGTGAGAGGTGACAGCAATATGTGTTTCAGAGTTGTGAATCTCAATGTGTGCTGAAGATGCCCAGCAGTAGTTTCCATGCTGGCCCTTCGGCTGTGAAATTAGAATCCAAGCGCTCGTCCTCCCCTGTCACAACTGCTCTCGAAGCGAGAGAGCGCACCAGAAACGTTGGCTTGAAATGCACTTTTAGGAGATAAAGTGAGGAGTGACAGCAATGTGTGTTTCAGAGTTGCAAAGCTCACTGTGCGCTGAAGATGATCTGCAAGGACTTTCCCTCCCTGCCCTTCGGAACTGGGAGCGGATTCCAAGCGCTCGTGCTCACCTGCCTCTGCTGCACTGGAAACGAGAGTGGAGACCAGAAACGCTGGATTCAAATGCACTTTTAGGAGCTACAATGAGGAGTGACAACAGTGTGTGTGTCACAGTTGTAAAGCTCAGTGTGTTGAAGAAGCACAAGAGCAGCCTTCAGGCCTGTCTCTTCCACTGCCTTACAGATTGCAGACATCCCTGCTCACTCTGCTGCTCAGCAGAGTGCTGGCAATGGAGTTCTGGGATTGAAATGGTCTTTTAGGAGAAAGAGTGAAGAGTGACAGCAATGTTTGTGTCACAGTTTAAAGCTCACTGTGTGCTAAACATGATCAGGAGGAGCTTTTTTGCAAGGCTCTTCTGCTGTTTTAGCCCAGTCTAAACATTCCTGCTCTACTCTCTCTGTTGCTGCTCAGCAGAGAGTGGGCACAGAGATGTTGGAATCAATTGGTCTTTCAGGCAAGAAAAGGAGGAGTGACAGCAATGTGTGTTGCAGAATTGCAAAGCTCACTGTGTGCTGAAGATGCCCTGCAGGAGTTTCCCTGCTGGCCCTTCGTCTGTGGGATTAGAGTCCAAGCGCTGCTCCTCCCCTGTCACAACTCCTCTCGAAACGAGAGAGCGCACCAGAAACTTTGGATTCAAATGCACTTTTAGGAGATAAAGTGAGGAGTGACAGCAATGTTTGTGTCACAGTTTAAAGCTCACTGTGTGCAAAACATGATCAAGCAGGAGATTTTTTTCAAGGCTCTTCTGCTGTTTTAGGCAGGTCTAAAAATTCCTGCTCTACTCTCTCTGTTGCTGCTCAGCAGAGAGCGGGCACAGAGATGGTGGATTCAGCTGGTCTTTCAGGCAAAAAGGGAGGAGTGACAGCAATGTGTGTTGCAGAGTTGCAAAGCTCGCTGTGCGCTTAAGATGATCAGTGGGAACTTTCTGGACTGTCTCTTCTGCTCTTTTAGCATTGGCTAAAGGTTCCTGCTCTACTCTCTCTGCTTCTGCCCAGCAGAGAAAGGGCACAGAGATTTTGGATTCAATTGGACTTTGAGGTAGGAAAGTGCGGAGCGAGAGCAATATATGTGTCACAGTTGCAAAGCTGACTGCGTGCTGAAGATGCCCTGCCGGAGCTTTCACTCCGGGCTCTTCGGCTGTGGGAGCAGAGGCCAAGAGATCGTGTTCACCTGTCACTGCTGCTGTTCAAAAGAGAGAGGGCGGGAGAGACCATGGATTCAAACGGATTATTAGGAGATGAAGTGAGGAGTGACAGCAATGTGTGTTTCAGAGTTGCAAAGCTCACTGTGCGCTGAAGATGATCTGCAAGGACTTTCCCTCCCTGCCCTTCGGAACTGGGAGCGGATTCCAAGCGCTCGTGCTCACCTTCCTCTGCTGCTCTTGAAACGAGAGTGGAGACCAGAAACGCTGGATTCAAATGCACTTTTAGGAGCTACAATGAGGAGTGACAACAGTGTGTGTGTCACAGTTGTAAAGCTCAGTGTGTTGAAGAAGCACAAGAGCAGCCTTCAGGCCTGTCTCTTCCACTGCCTTACAGATTGCAGACATTCCTGCTCACTCTGCTGCTCAGCAGAGTGCTGGCAACGGAGTTCTTGGATTGAAATGGTCTTTTAGGAGAAAGAGTGAAGAGTGACAGCAATGTTTGTGTCACAGTTTAAAGCTCACTGTGTGCTAAACATGATCAGGAGGAGCTTTTTTGCAAGGCTCTTCTGCTGTTTTAGCCCAGTCTAAACATTCCTGCTCTACTCTCTCTGTTGCTGCTCAGCAGAGAGTGGGCACAGAGATGTTGGAATCAATTGGTCTTCCAGGCAGGAAAAGGAGTTACAGCAATGTGTGTTGCAGAATTGCAAAGCTCACTGTGTGCTGAAGATGCCCAGCAGGAGTTTCCCTGCTGGCCCTTCGTCTGTGGGATTAGAGTCCAAGCGCTGCTCCTCCCCTGTCACAACTCCTCTCGAAACGTGAGTGCGCACAAGAAACTTTGGATTCAAATGCACTTTTAGGAGATAAAGTGAGGAGTGACAGCAATGTTTGTGTCACAGTTTAAAGCTCACTGTGTGCAAAACATGATCAAGCAGGAGATTTTTTGCAAGGCTCTTCTGCTGTTTTAGCCCAGGCTAAACATTCCTGCTCTACTCTCTCTGTTGCTGCTCAGCAGAGAGCGGGCACAGAGGTGTTGGAATCAATTGGTCTTTCAGGCAGGAAAAGAAGAGACAGCAATGTGTGTTGCAGAGTTGCAAAGCTCACTGTGTGCTGAAGATGATCAGTGGGAACTTTCTGGACTGTCTCTTCTGCTGTTTCAGCAGAGTCCAAACGTAAGTGCTATATTCTGCTACTGCTCACAAAGAGCAAGCACAGGAGATGTATTATTCAATTGGACTTTCAGGTAGGAAAGTGAGAGGTGACAGCAATATGTGTTTCAGAGTTGCGAATCTCAATGTGTGCTGAAGATGCCCAGCAGTAGTTTCCATGCTGGCCCTTCGGCTGTGAAATTAGAATCCAAGCGCTCGTCCTCCCCTGTCACAACTGCTCTCGAAGCGAGAGAGCGCACCAGAAACGTTGGCTTGAAATGCACTTTTAGGAGATAAAGTGAGGAGTGACAGCAATGTGTGTTTCAGAGTTGCAAAGCTCACTGTGCGCTGAAGATGATCTGCAAGGACTTTCCCTCCCTGCCCTTCGGAACTGGGAGCGGATTCCAAGCGCTCGTGCTCACCTTCCTCTGCTGCTCTTGAAACGAGAGTGGAGACCAGAAACGCTGGATTCAAATGCACTTTTAGGAGCTACAATGAGGAGTGACAACAGTGTGTGTGTCACAGTTGTAAAGCTCAGTGTGTTGAAGAAGCACAAGAGCAGCCTTCAGGCCTGTCTCTTCCACTGCCTTACAGATTGCAGACATTCCTGCTCACTCTGCTGCTCAGCAGAGTGCTGGCAACGGAGTTCTTGGATTGAAATGGTCTTTTAGGAGAAAGAGTGAAGAGTGACAGCAATGTTTGTGTCACAGTTTAAAGCTCACTGTGTGCTAAACATGATCAGGAGGAGCTTTTTTGCAAGGCTCTTCTGCTGTTTTAGCCCACTCTAAACATTCCTGCTCTACTCTCTCTGTTGCTGCTCAGCAGAGAGTGGGCACAGAGATGTTGGAATCAATAGGTCTTCCAGGCAGGAAAAGGAGGAGTTACAGCAATGTGTTTTGCAGAGTTGCAAAGCTCACTGTGTGCTGAAGATGCCCTGCAGGAGTTTCCCTGCTGGCCCTTCGTCTGTGGGTTTAGAGTCCAAGCGCTGCTCCTCCCCTGTCACAACTCCTCTCCAAACGAGAGAGCGCACCAGAAACTTTGGATTCAAATGCACTTTTAGGAGATAAAGTGAGGAGTGACAGCAATGTTTGTGTCACAGTTTAAAGCTCACTGTGTGCAAAACATGATCAAGCAGGAGATTTTTTTCAAGGCTCTTCTGCTGTTTTAGGCAGGTCTAAAAATTCCTGCTCTACTCTCTCTGTTGCTGCTCAGCAGAGAGCGGGCACAGAGATGGTGGATTCAGCTGGTCTTTCAGGCAAAAAGGGAGGAGTGACAGCAATGTGTGTTGCAGAGTTGCAAAGCTCGCTGTGCGCTGAAGATGATCAGTGGGAACTTTCTGGACTGTCTCTTCTGCTCTTTTAGCATTGGCTAAAGGTTCCTGCTCTACTCTGCTTCTGCCCAGCAGAGAAAGGGCACAGAGATTTTGGATTCAATTGGACTTTGAGGTAGGAAAGTGCGGAGCGAGAGCAATATATGTGTCACAGTTGCAAAGCTGACTGCGTGCTGAAGATGCCCTGCCGGAGCTTTCACTCCGGGCTCTTCGGCTGTGGGAGCAGAGGCCAAGAGATCGTGTTCACCTGTCACTGCTGCTGTTCAAAAGAGAGAGGGCGGGAGAGACCATGGATTCAAACGGATTATTAGGAGATGAAGTGAGGAGTGACAGCAATGTGTGTTTCAGAGTTGCAAAGCTCACTGTGCGCTGAAGATGATCTGCAAGGACTTTCCCTCCCTGCCCTTCGGAACTGGGAGCGGATTCCAAGCGCTCGTGCTCACCTTCCTCTGCTGCTCTTGAAACGAGAGTGGAGACCAGAAACGCTGGATTCAAATGCACTTTTAGGAGCTACAATGAGGAGTGACAACAGTGTGTGTGTCACAGTTGTAAAGCTCAGTGTGTTGAAGAAGCACAAGAGCAGCCTTCAGGCCTGTCTCTTCCACTGCCTTACAGATTGCAGACATTCCTGCTCACTCTGCTGCTCAGCAGAGTGCTGGCAACGGAGTTCTTGGATTGAAATGGTCTTTTAGGAGAAAGAGTGAAGAGTGACAGCAATGTTTGTGTCACAGTTTAAAGCTCACTGTGTGCTAAACATGATCAGGAGGAGCTTTTTTGCAAGGCTCTTCTGCTGTTTTAGCCCAGTCTAAACATTCCTGCTCTACTCTCTCTGTTGCTGCTCAGCAGAGAGTGGGCACAGAGATGTTGGAATCAATAGGTCTTCCAGGCAGGAAAAGGAGGAGTTACAGCAATGTGTGTTGCAGAATTGCAAAGCTCACTGTGTGCTGAAGATGCCCTGCAGGAGTTTCCCTGCTGGCCCTTCGTCTGTGGGATTAGAGTCCAAGCGCTGCTCCTCCCCTGTCACAACTCCTCTCGAAACGTGAGAGCGCACCAGAAACTTTGGATTCAAATGCACTTTTAGGAGATAAAGTGAGGAGTGACAGCAATGTTTGTGTCACAGTTTAAAGCTCACTGTGTGCAAAACATGATCAAGCAGGAGATTTTTTGCAAGGCTCTTCTGCTGTTTTAGCCCAGGCTAAACATTGCTGCTCTACTCTCTCTGTTGCTGCTCAGCAGAGAGCGGGCACAGAGATGGTGGATTCAGCTGGTCTTTCAGGCAGGAATAGAAGAGACAGCAATGTGTGTTGCAGAGTTGCAAAGCTCACTGTGTGCTGAAGATGATCAGTGGGAACTTTCTGGACTGTCTCTTCTGCTGTTTCAGCAGAGTCCAAACGTAAGTGCTATATTCTGCTACTGCTCACAAAGAGCAAGCACAGGAGATGTATTATTCAATTGGACTTTCAGGTAGGAAAGTGAGAGGTGACAGCAATATGTGTTTCAGAGTTGCGAATCTCAATGTGTGCTGAAGATGCCCAGCAGTAGTTTCCATGCTGGCCCTTCGGCTGTGAAATTAGAATCCAAGCGCTCGTCCTCCCCTGTCACAACTGCTCTCGAAGCGAGAGAGCGCACCAGAAACGTTGGCTTGAAATGCACTTTTAGGAGATAAAGTGAGGAGTGACAGCAATGTGTGTTTCAGAGTTGCAAAGCTCACTGTGCGCTGAAGATGATCTGCAAGGACTTTCCCTCCCTGCCCTTCGGAACTGGGAGCGGATTCCAAGCGCTCGTGCTCACCTTCCTCTGCTGCTCTTGAAACGAGAGTGGAGACCAGAAACGCTGGATTCAAATGCACTTTTAGGAGCTACAATGAGGAGTGACAACAGTGTGTGTGTCACAGTTGTAAAGCTCAGTGTGTTGAAGAAGCACAAGAGCAGCCTTCAGGCCTGTCTCTTCCACTGCCTTACAGATTGCAGACATTCCTGCTCACTCTGCTGCTCAGCAGAGTGCTGGCAACGGAGTTCTTGGATTGAAATGGTCTTTTAGGAGAAAGAGTGAAGAGTGACAGCAATGTTTGTGTCACAGTTTAAAGCTCACTGTGTGCTAAACATGATCAGGAGGAGCTTTTTTGCAAGGCTCTTCTGCTGTTTTAGCCCACTCTAAACATTCCTGCTCTACTCTCTCTGTTGCTGCTCAGCAGAGAGTGGGCACAGAGATGTTGGAATCAATAGGTCTTCCAGGCAGGAAAAGGAGGAGTTACAGCAATGTGTTTTGCAGAGTTGCAAAGCTCACTGTGTGCTGAAGATGCCCTGCAGGAGTTTCCCTGCTGGCCCTTCGTCTGTGGGTTTAGAGTCCAAGCGCTGCTCCTCCCCTGTCACAACTCCTCTCCAAACGAGAGAGCGCACCAGAAACTTTGGATTCAAATGCACTTTTAGGAGATAAAGTGAGGAGTGACAGCAATGTTTGTGTCACAGTTTAAAGCTCACTGTGTGCAAAACATGATCAAGCAGGAGATTTTTTTCAAGGCTCTTCTGCTGTTTTAGGCAGGTCTAAAAATTCCTGCTCTACTCTCTCTGTTGCTGCTCAGCAGAGAGCGGGCACAGAGATGGTGGATTCAGCTGGTCTTTCAGGCAAAAAGGGAGGAGTGACAGCAATGTGTGTTGCAGAGTTGCAAAGCTCGCTGTGCGCTGAAGATGATCAGTGGGAACTTTCTGGACTGTCTCTTCTGCTCTTTTAGCATTGGCTAAAGGTTCCTGCTCTACTCTGCTTCTGCCCAGCAGAGAAAGGGCACAGAGATTTTGGATTCAATTGGACTTTGAGGTAGGAAAGTGCGGAGCGAGAGCAATATATGTGTCACAGTTGCAAAGCTGACTGCGTGCTGAAGATGCCCTGCCGGAGCTTTCACTCCGGGCTCTTCGGCTGTGGGAGCAGAGGCCAAGAGATCGTGTTCACCTGTCACTGCTGCTGTTCAAACGAGAGACTGCGGGAGAGACCATGGATTCAAACGGATTATTAGGAGATGAAGTGAGGAGTGACAGCAATGTGTGTTTCAGAGTTGCAAAGCTCACTGTGCGCTGAAGATGATCTGCAAGGACTTTCCCTCCCTGCCCTTCGGAACTGGGAGCGGATTCCAAGCGCTCGTGCTCACCTTCCTCTGCTGCTCTTGAAACGAGAGTGGAGACCAGAAACGCTGGATTCAAATGCACTTTTAGGAGCTACAATGAGGAGTGACAACAGTGTGTGTGTCACAGTTGTAAAGCTCAGTGTGTTGAAGAAGCACAAGAGCAGCCTTCAGGCCTGTCTCTTCCACTGCCTTACAGATTGCAGACATTCCTGCTCACTCTGCTGCTCAGCAGAGTGCTGGCAACGGAGTTCTGGGATTGAAATGGTCTTTTAGGAGAAAGAGTGAAGAGTGACAGCAATGTTTGTGTCACAGTTTAAAGCTCACTGTGTGCTAAACATGATCAGGAGGAGCTTTTTTGCAAGGCTCTTCTGCTGTTTTAGCCCAGTCTAAACATTCCTGCTCTACTCTCTCTGTTGCTGCTCAGCAGAGAGTGGGCACAGAGATGTTGGAATCAATAGGTCTTCCAGGCAGGAAAAGGAGGAGTTACAGCAATGTGTGTTGCAGAATTGCAAAGCTCACTGTGTGCTGAAGATGCCCTGCAGGAGTTTCCCTGCTGGCCCTTCGTCTGTGGGATTAGAGTCCAAGCGCTGCTCCTCCCCTGTCACAACTCCTCTCGAAACGTGAGAGCGCACCAGAAACTTTGGATTCAAATGCACTTTTAGGAGATAAAGTGAGGAGTGACAGCAATGTTTGTGTCACAGTTTAAAGCTCACTGTGTGCAAAACATGATCAAGCAGGAGATTTTTTGCAAGGCTCTTCTGCTGTTTTAGCCCAGGCTAAACATTGCTGCTCTACTCTCTCTGTTGCTGCTCAGCAGAGAGCGGGCACAGAGATGGTGGATTCAGCTGGTCTTTCAGGCAGGAATAGAAGAGACAGCAATGTGTGTTGCAGAGTTGCAAAGCTCACTGTGTGCTGAAGATGATCAGTGGGAACTTTCTGGACTGTCTCTTCTGCTGTTTCAGCAGAGTCCAAACGTAAGTGCTATATTCTGCTACTGCTCACAAAGAGCAAGCACAGGAGATGTATTATTCAATTGGACTTTCAGGTAGGAAAGTGAGAGGTGACAGCAATATGTGTTTCAGAGTTGCGAATCTCAATGTGTGCTGAAGATGCCCAGCAGTAGTTTCCATGCTGGCCCTTCGGCTGTGAAATTAGAATCCAAACGCTAGTCCTCCCCTGTCACAACTGCTCTCGAAGCGAGAGAGCGCACCAGAAACGTTGGCTTGAAATGCACTTTTAGGAGATAAAGTGAGGAGTGACAGCAATGTGTGTTTCAGAGTTGCAAAGCTCACTGTGCGCTGAAGATGATCTGCAAGGACTTTCCCTCCCCTGCCCTTCGGAACTGGGAGCGGATTCCAAGCGCTCGTGCTCACCTTCCTCTGCTGCTCTTGAAATGAGAGTGGAGTCCAGAAACGCTGGATTCAAATGCACTTTTAGGAGCTACAATGAGGAGTGACAACAGTGTGTGTGTCAAAGTTGTAAAGCTCAGTGTGTTGAAGAAGCACAAGAGCAGCCTTCAGGCCTGTCTCTTCCACTGCCTTACAGATTGCAGACATCCCTGCTCACTCTGCTGCTCAGCAGAGTGCTGGCAACGGAGTTCTGGGATTGAAATGGTCTTTTAGGAGAAAGAGTGAAGAGTGACAGCAATGTTTGTGTCACAGTTTAAAGCTCACTGTGTGCTAAACATGATCAGGAGGAGCTTTTTTGCAAGGCTCTTCTGCTGTTTTAGCCCAGTCTAAACATTCCTGCTCTACTCTCTCTGTTGCTGCTCAGCAGAGAGTGGGCACAGAGATGTTGGAATCAATTCGTCTTTCAGGCAAGAAAAGGAGGAGTGACAGCAATGTGTGTTGCAGAATTGCAAAGCTCACTGTGTGCTGAAGATGCTCTGCAGGAGTTTCCCTGCTGGCCCTTCGTCTGTGGGATTAGAGTCCAAGCGCTGCTCCTCCCCTGTCACAACTCCTCTCGAAACGAGAGAGCGCGCCAGAAACTTTGGATTCAAATGCACTTTTAGGAGATAAAGTGAGGAGTGACAGCAATGTTTGTGTCACAGTTTAAAGCTCACTGTTTGCAAAACATGATCAAGCAGGAGATTTTTTTCAAGGCTCTTCTGCTGTTTTAGGCAGGTCTAAAAATTCCTGCTCTACTCTCTCTTTTGCTGCTCAGCAGAGAGCGGGCACAGAGATGGTGGATTCAGCTGGTCTTTCAGGCAAAAAGGGAGGAGTGACAGCAATGTGTGTTGCAGAGTTGCAAAGCTCGCTGTGCGCTGAAGATGATCAGTGGGAACTTTCTGGACTGTCTCTTCTGCTCTTTTAGCATTGGCTAAAGGTTCCTGCTCTACTCTGCTTCTGCCCAGCAGAGAAAGGGCACAGAGATTTTGGATTCAATTGGACTTTGAGGTAGGAAAGTGCGGAGCGAGAGCAATATATGTGTCACAGTTGCAAAGCTGACTGCGTGCTGAAGATGCCCTGCCGGAGCTTTCACTCCGGGCTCTTCGGCTGTGGGAGCAGAGGCCAAGAGATCGTGTTCACCTGTCACTGCTGCTGTTCAAACGAGAGAGGGCGGGAGAGACCATGGATTCAAACGGATTATTAGGAGATGAAGTGAGGAGTGACAGCAATGTGTGTTTCAGAGTTGCAAAGCTCACTGTGCGCTGAAGATGATCTGCAAGGACTTTCCCTCCCTGCCCTTCGGAACTGGGAGAGGATTCCAAGCGCTCGTGTTCACCTTCCTCTGCTGCTCTTGAAACGAGAGTGGAGACCAGAAACGCTGGATTCAAATGCACTTTTAGGAGCTACAATGAGGAGTGACAACAGTGTGTGTGTCACAGTTGTAAAGCTCAGTGTGTTGAAGAAGCACAAGAGCAGCCTTCAGGCCTGTCTCTTCCACTGCCTTACAGATTGCAGACATTCCTGCTCACTCTGCTGCTCAGCAGAGTGCTGGCAACGGAGTTCTTGGATTGAAATGGTCTTTTAGGAGAAAGAGTGAAGAGTGACAGCAATGTTTGTGTCACAGTTTAAAGCTCACTGTGTGCTAAACATGATCAGGAGGAGCTTTTTTGCAAGGCTCTTCTGCTGTTTTAGCCCAGTCTAAACATTCCTTCTCTCTGTTGCTGCTCAGCAGAGAGTGGGCACAGAGATGTTGGAATCAATTGGTCTTCCAGGCAGGAAAAGGAGGAGTTACAGCAATGTGTGTTGCAGAATTGCAAAGCTCACTGTGTGCTGAAGATGCCCTGCAGGAGTTTCCCTGCTGGCCCTTCGTCTGTGGGATTAGAGTCCAAGCGCTGCTCCTCCCCTGTCACAACTCCTCTCGAAACGTGAGAGCGCACCAGAAACTTTGGATTCAAATGCACTTTTAGGAGATAAAGTGAGGAGTGACAGCAATGTTTGTGTCACAGTTTAAAGCTCACTGTGTGCAAAACATGATCAAGCAGGAGATTTTTTGCAAGGCTCTTCTGCTGTTTTAGCCCAGGCTAAACATTCCTGCTCTACTCTCTCTGTTGCTGCTCAGCAGAGAGCGGGCACAGAGATGGTGGATTCAGCTGGTCTTTCCGGCAGGAAAAGAAGAGACAGCAATGTGTGTTGCAGAGTTGCAAAGCTCACTGTGTGCTGAAGATGATCAGTGGGAACTTTCTGGACTGTCTCTTCTGCTGTTTCAGCAGAGTCCAAACGTAAGTGCTATATTCTGCTACTGCTCACAAAGAGCAAGCACAGGAGATGTATTATTCAATTGGACTTTCAGGTAGGAAAGTGAGAGGTGACAGCAATATGTGTTTCAGAGTTGCGAATCTCAATGTGTGCTGAAGATGCCCAGCAGTAGTTTCCATGCTGGCCCTTCGGCTGTGAAATTAGAATCCAAGCGCTCGTCCTCCCCTGTCACAACTGCTCTCGAAGCGAGAGAGAGCACCAGAAACGTTGGCTTGAAATGCACTTTTAGGAGATAAAGTGAGGAGTGACAGCAATGTGTGTTTCAGAGTTGCAAAGCTCACTGTGCGCTGAAGATGATCTGCAAGGACTTTCCCTCCCTGCCCTTCGGAACTGGGAGCGGATTCCAAGCGCTCGTGCTCACCTGCCTCTGGTGCACTGGAAACGAGAGTGGAGACCAGAAACGCTGGATTCAAATGCACTTTTAGGAGCTACAATGAGGAGTGACAACAGTGTGTGTGTCAAAGTTGTAAAGCTCAGTGTGTTGAAGAAGCACAAGAGCAGCCTTCAGGCCTGTCTCTTCCACTGCCTTACAGATTGCAGACATCCCTGCTCACTCTGCTGCTCAGCAGAGTGCTGTCAACGGAGTTCTGGGATTGAAATGGTCTTTTAGGAGAAAGAGTGAAGAGTGACAGCAATGTTTGTGTCACAGTTTAAAGCTCACTGTGTGCTAAACATGATCAGGAGGAGCTTTTTTGCAAGGCTCTTCTGCTGTTTTAGCCCAGTCTAAACATTCCTGCTCTACTCTCTCTGTTGCTGCTCAGCAGAGAGTGGGCACAGAGATGTTGGAATCAATAGGTCTTCCAGGCAGGAAAAGGAGGAGTTACAGCAATGTGTGTTGCAGAATTGCAAAGCTCACTGTGTGCTGAAGATGCCCTGCAGGAGTTTCCCTGCTGGCCCTTCGTCTGTGGGATTAGAGTCCAAGCGCTGCTCCTCCCCTGTCACAACTCCTCTCGAAACGTGAGAGCGCACCAGAAACTTTGGATTCAAATGCACTTTTAGGAGATAAAGTGAGGAGTGACAGCAATGTTTGTGTCACAGTTTAAAGCTCACTGTGTGCAAAACATGATCAAGCAGGAGATTTTTTGCAAGGCTCTTCTGCTGTTTTAGCCCAGGCTAAACATTGCTGCTCTACTCTCTCTGTTGCTGCTCAGCAGAGAGCGGGCACAGAGATGGTGGATTCAGCTGGTCTTTCAGGCAGGAATAGAAGAGACAGCAATGTGTGTTGCAGAGTTGCAAAGCTCACTGTGTGCTGAAGATGATCAGTGGGAACTTTCTGGACTGTCTCTTCTGCTGTTTCAGCAGAGTTCAAACGTAAGTGCTATATTCTGCTACTGCTCACAAAGAGCAAGCACAGGAGATGTATTATTCAATTGGACTTTCAGGTAGGAAAGTGAGAGGTGACAGCAATATGTGTTTCAGAGTTGCGAATCTCAATGTGTGCTGAAGATGCCCAGCAGTAGTTTCCATGCTGGCCCTTCGGCTGTGAAATTAGAATCCAAACGCTAGTCCTCCCCTGTCACAACTGCTCTCGAAGCGAGAGAGCGCACCAGAAACGTTGGCTTGAAATGCACTTTTAGGAGATAAAGTGAGGAGTGACAGCAATGTGTGTTTCAGAGTTGCAAAGCTCACTGTGCGCTGAAGATGATCTGCAAGGACTTTCCCTCCCCTGCCCTTCGGAACTGGGAGCGGATTCCAAGCGCTCGTGCTCACCTTCCTCTGCTGCTCTTGAAATGAGAGTGGAGTCCAGAAACGCTGGATTCAAATGCACTTTTAGGAGCTACAATGAGGAGTGACAACAGTGTGTGTGTCAAAGTTGTAAAGCTCAGTGTGTTGAAGAAGCACAAGAGCAGCCTTCAGGCCTGTCTCTTCCACTGCCTTACAGATTGCAGACATCCCTGCTCACTCTGCTGCTCAGCAGAGTGCTGGCAACGGAGTTCTGGGATTGAAATGGTCTTTTAGGAGAAAGAGTGAAGAGTGACACCAATGCTTGTGTCACAGTTTAAAGCTCACTGTGTGCTAAACATGATCAGGAGGAGCTTTTTTGCAAGGCTCTTCTGCTGTTTTAGCCCAGTCTAAACATTCCTGCTCTACTCTCTCTGTTGCTGCTCAGCAGAGAGTGGGCACAGAGATGTTGGAATCAATTCGTCTTTCAGGCAAGAAAAGGAGGAGTGACAGCAATGTGTGTTGCAGAATTGCAAAGCTCACTGTGTGCTGAAGATGCTCTGCAGGAGTTTCCCTGCTGGCCCTTCGTCTGTGGGATTAGAGTCCAAGCGCTGCTCCTCCCCTGTCACAACTCCTCTCGAAACGAGAGAGCGCGCCAGAAACTTTGGATTCAAATGCACTTTTAGGAGATAAAGTGAGGAGTGACAGCAATGTTTGTGTCACAGTTTAAAGCTCACTGTTTGCAAAACATGATCAAGCAGGAGATTTTTTTCAAGGCTCTTCTGCTGTTTTAGGCAGGTCTAAAAATTCCTGCTCTACTCTCTCTTTTGCTGCTCAGCAGAGAGCGGGCACAGAGATGGTGGATTCAGCTGGTCTTTCAGGCAAAAAGGGAGGAGTGACAGCAATGTGTGTTGCAGAGTTGCAAAGCTCGCTGTGCGCTGAAGATGATCAGTGGGAACTTTCTGGACTGTCTCTTCTGCTCTTTTAGCATTGGCTAAAGGTTCCTGCTCTACTCTGCTTCTGCCCAGCAGAGAAAGGGCACAGAGATTTTGGATTCAATTGGACTTTGAGGTAGGAAAGTGCGGAGCGAGAGCAATATATGTGTCACAGTTGCAAAGCTGACTGCGTGCTGAAGATGCCCTGCCGGAGCTTTCACTCCGGGCTCTTCGGCTGTGGGAGCAGAGGCCAAGAGATCGTGTTCACCTGTCACTGCTGCTGTTCAAACGAGAGAGGGCGGGAGAGACCATGGATTCAAACGGATTATTAGGAGATGAAGTGAGGAGTGACAGCAATGTGTGTTTCAGAGTTGCAAAGCTCACTGTGCGCTGAAGATGATCTGCAAGGACTTTCCCTCCCTGCCCTTCGGAACTGGGAGAGGATTCCAAGCGCTCGTGTTCACCTTCCTCTGCTGCTCTTGAAACGAGAGTGGAGACCAGAAACGCTGGATTCAAATGCACTTTTAGGAGCTACAATGAGGAGTGACAACAGTGTGTGTGTCACAGTTGTAAAGCTCAGTGTGTTGAAGAAGCACAAGAGCAGCCTTCAGGCCTGTCTCTTCCACTGCCTTACAGATTGCAGACATTCCTGCTCACTCTGCTGCTCAGCAGAGTGCTGGCAACGGAGTTCTTGGATTGAAATGGTCTTTTAGGAGAAAGAGTGAAGAGTGACAGCAATGTTTGTGTCACAGTTTAAAGCTCACTGTGTGCTAAACATGATCAGGAGGAGCTTTTTTGCAAGGCTCTTCTGCTGTTTTAGCCCAGTCTAAACATTCCTTCTCTCTGTTGCTGCTCAGCAGAGAGTGGGCACAGAGATGTTGGAATCAATTGGTCTTCCAGGCAGGAAAAGGAGGAGTTACAGCAATGTGTGTTGCAGAATTGCAAAGCTCACTGTGTGCTGAAGATGCCCTGCAGGAGTTTCCCTGCTGGCCCTTCGTCTGTGGGATTAGAGTCCAAGCGCTGCTCCTCCCCTGTCACAACTCCTCTCGAAACGTGAGAGCGCACCAGAAACTTTGGATTCAAATGCACTTTTAGGAGATAAAGTGAGGAGTGACAGCAATGTTTGTGTCACAGTTTAAAGCTCACTGTGTGCAAAACATGATCAAGCAGGAGATTTTTTGCAAGGCTCTTCTGCTGTTTTAGCCCAGGCTAAACATTCCTGCTCTACTCTCTCTGTTGCTGCTCAGCAGAGAGCGGGCACAGAGATGGTGGATTCAGCTGGTCTTTCAGGCAGGAATAGAAGAGACAGCAATGTGTGTTGCAGAGTTGCAAAGCTCACTGTGTGCTGAAGATGATCAGTGGGAACTTTCTGGACTGTCTCTTCTGCTGTTTCAGCAGAGTCCAAACGTAAGTGCTATATTCTGCTACTGCTCACAAAGAGCAAGCACAGGAGATGTATTATTCAATTGGACTTTCAGGTAGGAAAGTGAGAGGTGACAGCAATATGTGTTTCAGAGTTGCGAATCTCAATGTGTGCTGAAGATGCCCAGCAGTAGTTTCCATGCTGGCCCTTCGGCTGTGAAATTAGAATCCAAGCGCTCGTCCTCCCCTGTCACAACTGCTCTCGAAGCGAGAGAGCGCACCAGAAACGTTGGCTTGAAATGCACTTTTAGGAGATAAAGTGAGGAGTGACAGCAATGTGTGTTTCAGAGTTGCAAAGCTCACTGTGCGCTGAAGATGATCTGCAAGAACTTTCCCTCCCTGCCCTTCGGAACTGGGAGCGGATTCCAAGCGCTCGTGCTCACCTGCCTCTGGTGCACTGGAAACGAGAGTGGAGACCAGAAACGCTGGATTCAAATGCACTTTTAGGAGCTACAATGAGGAGTGACAACAGTGTGTGTGTCAAAGTTGTAAAGCTCAGTGTGTTGAAGAAGCACAAGAGCAGCCTTCAGGCCTGTCTCTTCCACTGCCTTACAGATTGCAGACATCCCTGCTCACTCTGCTGCTCAGCAGAGTGCTGGCAACGGAGTTCTGGGATTGAAATGGTCTTTTAGGAGAAAGAGTGAAGAGTGACACCAATGCTTGTGTCACAGTTTAAAGCTCACTGTGTGCTAAACATGATCAGGAGGAGCTTTTTTGCAAGGCTCTTCTGCTGTTTTAGCCCAGTCTAAACATTCCTGCTCTACTCTCTCTGTTGCTGCTCAGCAGAGAGTGGGCACAGAGATGTTGGAATCAATTGGTCTTTCAGGCAAGAAAAGGAGGAGTGACAGCAATGTGTGTTGCAGAATTGTAAAGCTCACTGTGTGCTGAAGATGCCCTGCAGGAGTTTCCCTGCTGGCCCTTCGTCTGTGGGATTAGAGTCCAAGCGCTGCTCCTCCCTTGTCACAACTCCTCTCCAAACGAGAGAGCGCACCAGAAACTTTGGATTCAAATGCACTTTTAGGAGATAAAGTGAGGAGTGACAGCAATGTTTGTGTCACAGTTTAAAGCTCACTGTGTGCAAAACATGATCAAGCAGGAGATTTTTTTCAAGGCTCTTCTGCTGTTTTAGGCAGGTCTAAAAATTCCTGCTCTACTCTCTCTGTTGCTGCTCAGCAGAGAGCGGGCACAGAGATGGTGGATTCAGCTGGTCTTTCAGGCAAAAAGGGAGGAGTGACAGCAATGTGTGTTGCAGAGTTGCAAAGCTCGCTGTGCGCTGAAGATGATCAGTGGGAACTTTCTGGACTGTCTCTTCTGCTCTTTTAGCATTGGCTAAAGGTTCCTGCTCTACTCTCTCTGCTTCTGCCCAGCAGAGAAAGGGCACAGAGATTTTGGATTCAATTGGACTTTGAGGTAGGAAAGTGCGGAGCGAGAGCAATATATGTGTCACAGTTGCAAAGCTGACTGCGTGCTGAAGATGCCCTGCCGGAGCTTTCACTCCGGGCTCTTCGGCTGTGGGAGCAGAGGCCAAGAGATCGTGTTCACCTGTCACTGCTGCTGTTCAAACGAGAGAGGGCGGGAGAGACCATGGATTCAAACGGATTATTAGGAGATGAAGTGAGGAGTGACAGCAATGTGTGTTTCAGAGTTGCAAAGCTCACTGTGTGCTGAAGATGCCCTGCAGGAGTTTCCCTGCTGGCCCTTCGTCTGTGGGATTAGAGTCCAAGCGCTGCTCCTCCCCTGTCACAACTCCTCTCGAAACGTGAGAGCGCACCAGAAACTTTGGATTCAAATGCACTTTTAGGAGATAAAGTGAGGAGTGACAGCAATGTTTGTGTCACAGTTTAAAGATCACTGTGTGCAAAACATGATCAAGCAGGAGATTTTTTGCAAGGCTCTTCTGCTGTTTTAGCCCAGGCTAAACATTCCTGCTCTACTCTCTCTGTTGCTGCTCAGCAGAGAGCGGGCACAGAGATGGTGGATTCAGCTGGTCTTTCAGGCAGGAATAGAAGAGACAGCAATGTGTGTTGCAGAGTTGCAAAGCTCACTGTGTGCTGAAGATGATCAGTGGGAACTTTCTGGACTGTCTCTTCTGCTGTTTCAGCAGAGTCCAAACGTAAGTGCTATATTCTGCTACTGCTCACAAAGAGCAAGCACAGGAGATGTATTATTCAATTGGACTTTCAGGTAGGAAAGTGAGAGGTGACAGCAATATGTGTTTCAGAGTTGCGAATCTCAATGTGTGCTGAAGATGCCCAGCAGTAGTTTCCATGCTGGCCCTTCGGCTGTGAAATTAGAATCCAAACGCTAGTCCTCCCCTGTCACAACTGCTCTCGAAGCGAGAGAGCGCACCAGAAACGTTGGCTTGAAATGCACTTTTAGGAGATAAAGTGAGGAGTGACAGCAATGTGTGTTTCAGAGTTGCAAAGCTCACTGTGCGCTGAAGATGATCTGCAAGGACTTTCCCTCCCCTGCCCTTCGGAACTGGGAGCGGATTCCAAGCGCTCGTGCTCACCTTCCTCTGCTGCTCTTGAAATGAGAGTGGAGTCCAGAAACGCTGGATTCAAATGCACTTTTAGGAGCTACAATGAGGAGTGACAACAGTGTGTGTGTCAAAGTTGTAAAGCTCAGTGTGTTGAAGAAGCACAAGAGCAGCCTTCAGGCCTGTCTCTTCCACTGCCTTACAGATTGCAGACATCCCTGCTCACTCTGCTGCTCAGCAGAGTGCTGGCAACGGAGTTCTGGGATTGAAATGGTCTTTTAGGAGAAAGAGTGAAGAGTGACACCAATGCTTGTGTCACAGTTTAAAGCTCACTGTGTGCTAAACATGATCAGGAGGAGCTTTTTTGCAAGGCTCTTCTGCTGTTTTAGCCCAGTCTAAACATTCCTGCTCTACTCTCTCTGTTGCTGCTCAGCAGAGAGTGGGCACAGAGATGTTGGAATCAATTCGTCTTTCAGGCAAGAAAAGGAGGAGTGACAGCAATGTGTGTTGCAGAATTGCAAAGCTCACTGTGTGCTGAAGATGCTCTGCAGGAGTTTCCCTGCTGGCCCTTCGTCTGTGGGATTAGAGTCCAAGCGCTGCTCCTCCCCTGTCACAACTCCTCTCGAAACGAGAGAGCGCGCCAGAAACTTTGGATTCAAATGCACTTTTAGGAGATAAAGTGAGGAGTGACAGCAATGTTTGTGTCACAGTTTAAAGCTCACTGTTTGCAAAACATGATCAAGCAGGAGATTTTTTTCAAGGCTCTTCTGCTGTTTTAGGCAGGTCTAAAAATTCCTGCTCTACTCTCTCTTTTGCTGCTCAGCAGAGAGCGGGCACAGAGATGGTGGATTCAGCTGGTCTTTCAGGCAAAAAGGGAGGAGTGACAGCAATGTGTGTTGCAGAGTTGCAAAGCTCGCTGTGCGCTGAAGATGATCAGTGGGAACTTTCTGGACTGTCTCTTCTGCTCTTTTAGCATTGGCTAAAGGTTCCTGCTCTACTCTGCTTCTGCCCAGCAGAGAAAGGGCACAGAGATTTTGGATTCAATTGGACTTTGAGGTAGGAAAGTGCGGAGCGAGAGCAATATATGTGTCACAGTTGCAAAGCTGACTGCGTGCTGAAGATGCCCTGCCGGAGCTTTCACTCCGGGCTCTTCGGCTGTGGGAGCAGAGGCCAAGAGATCGTGTTCACCTGTCACTGCTGCTGTTCAAACGAGAGAGGGCGGGAGAGACCATGGATTCAAACGGATTATTAGGAGATGAAGTGAGGAGTGACAGCAATGTGTGTTTCAGAGTTGCAAAGCTCACTGTGCGCTGAAGATGATCTGCAAGGACTTTCCCTCCCTGCCCTTCGGAACTGGGAGAGGATTCCAAGCGCTCGTGTTCACCTTCCTCTGCTGCTCTTGAAACGAGAGTGGAGACCAGAAACGCTGGATTCAAATGCACTTTTAGGAGCTACAATGAGGAGTGACAACAGTGTGTGTGTCACAGTTGTAAAGCTCAGTGTGTTGAAGAAGCACAAGAGCAGCCTTCAGGCCTGTCTCTTCCACTGCCTTACAGATTGCAGACATCCCTGCTCACTCTGCTGCTCAGCAGAGTGCTGGCAACGGAGTTCTTGGATTGAAATGGTCTTTTAGGAGAAAGAGTGAAGAGTGACAGCAATGTTTGTGTCACAGTTTAAAGCTCACTGTGTGCTAAACATGATCAGGAGGAGCTTTTTTGCAAGGCTCTTCTGCTGTTTTAGCCCAGTCTAAACATTCCTTCTCTCTGTTGCTGCTCAGCAGAGAGTGGGCACAGAGATGTTGGAATCAATTGGTCTTCCAGGCAGGAAAAGGAGGAGTTACAGCAATGTGTGTTGCAGAATTGCAAAGCTCACTGTGTGCTGAAGATGCCCTGCAGGAGTTTCCCTGCTGGCCCTTCGTCTGTGGGATTAGAGTCCAAGCGCTGCTCCTCCCCTGTCACAACTCCTCTCGAAACGTGAGAGCGCACCAGAAACTTTGGATTCAAATGCACTTTTAGGAGATAAAGTGAGGAGTGACAGCAATGTTTGTGTCACAGTTTAAAGCTCACTGTGTGCAAAACATGATCAAGCAGGAGATTTTTTGCAAGGCTCTTCTGCTGTTTTAGCCCAGGCTAAACATTCCTGCTCTACTCTCTCTGTTGCTGCTCAGCAGAGAGCGGGCACAGAGATGGTGGATTCAGCTGGTCTTTCCGGCAGGAAAAGAAGAGACAGCAATGTGTGTTGCAGAGTTGCAAAGCTCACTGTGTGCTGAAGATGATCAGTGGGAACTTTCTGGACTGTCTCTTCTGCTGTTTCAGCAGAGTCCAAACGTAAGTGCTATATTCTGCTACTGCTCACAAAGAGCAAGCACAGGAGATGTATTATTCAATTGGACTTTCAGGTAGGAAAGTGAGAGGTGACAGCAATAAGTGTTTCAGAGTTGCGAATCTCAATGTGTGCTGAAGATGCCCAGCAGTAGTTTCCATGCTGGCCCTTCGGCTGTGAAATTAGAATCCAAGCGCTCGTCCTCCCCTGTCACAACTGCTCTCGAAGCGAGAGAGAGCACCAGAAACGTTGGCTTGAAATGCACTTTTAGGAGATAAAGTGAGGAGTGACAGCAATGTGTGTTTCAGAGTTGCAAAGCTCACTGTGCGCTGAAGATGATCTGCAAGAACTTTCCCTCCCTGCCCTTCGGAACTGGGAGCGGATTCCAAGCGCTCGTGCTCACCTGCCTCTGGTGCACTGGAAACGAGAGTGGAGACCAGAAACGCTGGATTCAAATGCACTTTTAGGAGCTACAATGAGGAGTGACAAAAGTGTGTGTGTCAAAGTTGTAAAGCTCAGTGTGTTGAAGAAGCACAAGAGCAGCCTTCAGGCCTGTCTCTTCCACTGCCTTACAGATTGCAGACATCCCTGCTCACTCTGCTGCTCAGCAGAGTGCTGGCAACGGAGTTCTGGGATTGAAATGGTCTTTTAGGAGAAAGAGTGAAGAGTGACACCAATGCTTGTGTCACAGTTTAAAGCTCACTGTGTGCTAAACATGATCAGGAGGAGCTTTTTTGCAAGGCTCTTCTGCTGTTTTAGCCCAGTCTAAACATTCCTGCTCTACTCTCTCTGTTGCTGCTCAGCAGAGAGTGGGCACAGAGATGTTGGAATCAATTGGTCTTTCAGGCAAGAAAAGGAGGAGTGACAGCAATGTGTGTTGCAGAATTGTAAAGCTCACTGTGTGCTGAAGATGCCCTGCAGGAGTTTCCCTGCTGGCCCTTCGTCTGTGGGATTAGAGTCCAAGCGCTGCTCCTCCCTTGTCACAACTCCTCTCCAAACGAGAGAGCGCACCAGAAACTTTGGATTCAAATGCACTTTTAGGAGATAAAGTGAGGAGTGACAGCAATATTTGTGTCACAGTTTAAAGCTCACTGTGTGCAAAACATGATCAAGCAGGAGATTTTTTTCAAGGCTCTTCTGCTGTTTTAGGCAGGTCTAAAAATTCCTGCTCTACTCTCTCTGTTGCTGCTCAGCAGAGAGCGGGCACAGAGATGGTGGATTCAGCTGGTCTTTCAGGCAAAAAGGGAGGAGTGACAGCAATGTGTGTTGCAGAGTTGCAAAGCTCGCTGTGCGCTGAAGATGATCAGTGGGAACTTTCTGGACTGTCTCTTCTGCTCTTTTAGCATTGGCTAAAGGTTCCTGCTCTACTCTCTCTGCTTCTGCCCAGCAGAGAAAGGGCACAGAGATTTTGGATTCAATTGGACTTTGAGGTAGGAAAGTGCGGAGCGAGAGCAATATATGTGTCACAGTTGCAAAGCTGACTGCGTGCTGAAGATGCCCTGCCGGAGCTTTCACTCCGGGCTCTTCGGCTGTGGGAGCAGAGGCCAAGAGATCGTGTTCACCTGTCACTGCTGCTGTTCAAACGAGAGAGGGCGGGAGAGACCATGGATTCAAACGGATTATTAGGAGATGAAGTGAGGAGTGACAGCAATGTGTGTTTCAGAGTTGCAAAGCTCACTGTGCGCTGAAGATGATCTGCAAGGACTTTCCCTCCCTGCCCTTCGGAACTGGGAGCGGATTCCAAGCGCTCGTGCTCACCTTCCTCTGCTGCTCTTGAAACGAGAGTGGAGACCAGAAACGCTGGATTCAAATGCACTTTTAGGAGCTACAATGAGGAGTGACAACAGTGTGTGTGTCACAGTTGTAAAGCTCAGTGTGTTGAAGAAGCACAAGAGCAGCCTTCAGGCCTGTCTCTTCCACTGCCTTACAGATTGCAGACATCCCTGCTCACTCTGCTGCTCAGCAGAGTGCTGGCAACGGAGTTCTTGGATTGAAATGGTCTTTTAGGAGAAAGAGTGAAGAGTGACAGCAATGTTTGTGTCACAGTTTAAAGCTCACTGTGTGCTAAACATGATCAGGAGGGGCTTTTTTGCAAGGCTCTTCTGCTGTTTTAGCCCAATCTAAACATTCCTTCTCTCTGTTGCTGCTCAGCAGAGAGTGGGCACAGAGATGTTGGAATCAATTGGTCTTCCAGGCAGGAAAAGGAGTTACAGCAATGTGTGTTGCAGAATTGCAAAGCTCACTGTGTGCTGAAGATGCCCTGCAGGAGTTTCCCTGCTGGCCCTTCGTCTGTGGGATTAGAGTCCAAGCGCTGCTCCTCCCCTGTCACAACTCCTCTCGAAACGTGAGAGCGCACCAGAAACTTTGGATTCAAATGCACTTTTAGGAGATAAAGTGAGGAGTGACAGCAATGTTTGTGTCACAGTTTAAAGCTCACTGTGTGCAAAACATGATCAAGCAGGAGATTTTTTGCAAGGCTCTTCTGCTGTTTTAGCCCAGGCTAAACATTCCTGCTCTACTCTCTCTGTTGCTGCTCAGCAGAGAGTGGGCACAGAGGTGTTGGAATCAATTGGTCTTTCAGGCAGGAAAAGAAGAGACAGCAATGTGTGTTGCAGAGTTGCAAAGCTCACTGTGTGCTGAAGATGATCAGTGGGAACTTTCTGGACTGTCTCTTCTGCTGTTTCAGCAGAGTCCAAACGTAAGTGCTATATTCTGCTACTGCTCACAAAGAGCAAGCACAGGAGAAGTATTATTCAATTGGACTTTCAGGTAGGAAAGTGAGAGGTGACAGCAATATGTGTTTCAGAGTTGTGAATCTCAATGTGTGCTGAAGATGCCCAGCAGTAGTTTCCATGCTGGCCCTTCGGCTGTGAAATTAGAACCCAAGCGCTCGTCCTCCCCTGTCACAACTGCTCTCGAAGCGAGAGAGCGCACCAGAAACGTTGGCTTGAAATGCACTTTTAGGAGATAAAGTGAGCAGTGACAGCAATGTTTGTGTCACAGTTTAAAGCTCACTGTGTGCAAAACATGATCAAGCAGGAGATTTTTTTCAAGGCTCTTCTGCTGTTTTAGGCAGGTCTAAAAATTCCTGCTCTACTCTCTCTGTTGCTGCTCAGCAGAGAGCGGGCACAGAGATGGTGGATTCAGCTGGTCTTTCAGGCAAAAAGGGAGGAGTGACAGCAATGTGTGTTGCAGAGTTGCAAAGCTCGCTGTGCGCTGAAGATGATCAGTGGGAACTTTCTGGACTGTCTCTTCTGCTCTTTTAGCATTGGCTAAAGGTTCCTGCTCTACTCTCTCTGCTTCTGCCCAGCAGAGAAAGGGCACAGAGATTTTGGATTCAATTGGACTTTGAGGTAGGAAAGTGCGGAGCGAGAGCAATATATGTGTCACAGTTGCAAAGCTGACTGCGTGCTGAAGATGCCCTGCCGGAGCTTTCACTCCGGGCTCTTCGGCTGTGGGAGCAGAGGCCAAGAGATCGTGTACACCTGTCACTGCTGCTGTTCAAACGAGAGAGGGCGGGAGAGACCATGGATTCAAACGGATTATTAGGAGATGAAGTGAGGAGTGACAGCAATGTGTGTTTCAGAGTTGCAAAGCTCACTGTGCGCTGAAGATGATCTGCAAGGACTTTCCCTCCCTGCCCTTCGGAACTGGGAGCGGATTCCAAGCGCTCGTGCTCACCTTCCTCTGCTGCTCTTGAAACGAGAGTGGAGACCAGAAACGCTGGATTCAAATGCACTTTTAGGAGCTACAATGAGGAGTGACAACAGTGTGTGTGTCACAGTTGTAAAGCTCAGTGTGTTGAAGAAGCACAAGAGCAGCCTTCAGGCCTGTCTCTTCCACTGCCTTACAGATTGCAGACATTCCTGCTCACTCTGCTGCTCAGCAGAGTGCTGGCAACGGAGTTCTTGGATTGAAATGGTCTTTTAGGAGAAAGAGTGAAGAGTGACAGCAATGTTTGTGTCACAGTTTAAAGCTCACTGTGTGCTAAACATGATCAGGAGGAGCTTTTTTGCAAGGCTCTTCTGCTGTTTTAGCCCAGTCTAAACATTCCTGCTCTACTCTCTCTGTTGCTGCTCAGCAGAGAGTGGGCACAGAGATGTTGGAATCAATTGGTCTTCCAGGCAGGAAAAGGAGGAGTTACAGCAATGTGTGTTGCAGAATTGCAAAGCTCACTGTGTGCTGAAGATGCCCTGCAGGAGTTTCCCTGCTGGCCCTTCGTCTGTGGGATTAGAGTCCAAGCGCTGCTCCTCCCCTGTCACAACTCCTCTCGAAACGTGAGAGCGCACCAGAAACTTTGGATTCAAATGCACTTTTAGGAGATAAAGTGAGGAGTGACAGCAATGTTTGTGTCACAGTTTAAAGCTCACTGTGTGCAAAACATGATCAAGCAGGAGATTTTTTGCAAGGCTCTTCTGCTGTTTTAGCCCAGGCTAAACATTCCTGCTCTACTCTCTCTGTTGCTGCTCAGCAGAGAGCGGGCACAGAGGTGTTGGAATCAATTGGTCTTTCAGGCAGGAAAAGAAGAGACAGCAATGTGTGTTGCAGAGTTGCAAAGCTCACTGTGTGCTGAAGATGATCAGTGGGAACTTTCTGGACTGTCTCTTCTGCTGTTTCAGCAGAGTCCAAACGTAAGTGCTATATTCTGCTACTGCTCACAAAGAGCAAGCACAGGAGATGTATTATTCAATTGGACTTTCAGGTAGGAAAGTGAGAGGTGACAGCAATATGTGTTTCAGAGTTGTGAATCTCAATGTGTGCTGAAGATGCCCAGCAGTAGTTTCCATGCTGGCCCTTCGGCTGTGAAATTAGAATCCAAGCGCTCGTCCTCCCCTGTCACAACTGCTCTCGAAGCGAGAGAGCGCACCAGAAACGTTGGATTCAAATGCACTTTTAGGAGATAAAGTGAGGAGTGACAGCAATGTTTGTGTCACAGTTTAAAGCTCACTGTGTGCAAAACATGATCAAGCAGGAGATTTTTTTCAAGGCTCTTCTGCTGTTTTAGGCAGGTCTAAAAATTCCTGCTCTACTCTCTCTGTTGCTGCTCAGCAGAGAGCGGGCACAGAGATGGTGGATTCAGCTGGTCTTTCAGGCAAAAAGGGAGGAGTGACAGCAATGTGTGTTGCAGAGTTGCAAAGCTCGCTGTGCGCTGAAGATGATCAGTGGGAACTTTCTGGACTGTCTCTTCTGCTCTTTTAGCATTGGCTAAAGGTTCCTGCTCTACTCTCTCTGCTTCTGCCCAGCAGAGAAAGGGCACAGAGATTTTGGATTCAATTGGACTTTGAGGTAGGAAAGTGCGGAGCGAGAGCAATATATGTGTCACAGTTGCAAAGCTGACTGCGTGCTGAAGATGCCCTGCCGGAGCTTTCACTCCGGGCTCTTCGGCTGTGGGAGCAGAGGCCAAGAGATCGTGTTCACCTGTCACTGCTGCTGTTCAAACGAGAGAGGGCGGGAGAGACCATGGATTCAAACGGATTATTAGGAGATGAAGTGAGGAGTGACAGCAATGTGTGTTTCAGAGTTGCAAAGCTCACTGTGCGCTGAAGATGATCTGCAAGGACTTTCCCTCCCTGCCCTTCGGAACTGGGAGCGGATTCCAAGCGCTCGTGCTCACCTTCCTCTGCTGCTCTTGAAACGAGAGTGGAGACCAGAAACGCTGGATTCAAATGCACTTTTAGGAGCTACAATGAGGAGTGACAACAGTGTGTGTGTCACAGTTGTAAAGCTCAGTGTGTTGAAGAAGCACAAGAGCAGCCTTCAGGCCTGTCTCTTCCACTGCCTTACAGATTGCAGACATTCCTGCTCACTCTGCTGCTCAGCAGAGTGCTGGCAACGGAGTTCTTGGATTGAAATGGTCTTTTAGGAGAAAGAGTGAAGAGTGACAGCAATGTTTGTGTCACAGTTTAAAGCTCACTGTGTGCTAAACATGATCAGGAGGAGCTTTTTTGCAAGGCTCTTCTGCTGTTTTAGCCCAGTCTAAACATTCCTTCTCTCTGTTGCTGCTCAGCAGAGAGTGGGCACAGAGATGTTGGAATCAATTGGTCTTCCAGGCAGGAAAAGGAGTTACAGCAATGTGTGTTGCAGAATTGCAAAGCTCACTGTGTGCTGAAGATGCCCTGCAGGAGTTTCCCTGCTGGCCCTTCGTCTGTGGGATTAGAGTCCAAGCGCTGCTCCTCCCCTGTCACAACTCCTCTCGAAACGTGAGAGCGCACCAGAAACTTTGGATTCAAATGCACTTTTAGGAGATAAAGTGAGGAGTGACATCAATGTTTGTGTCACAGTTTAAAGCTCACTGTGTGCAAAACATGATCAAGCAGGAGATTTTTTGCAAGGCTCTTCTGCTGTTTTAGCCCAGGCTAAACATTCCTGCTCAACTCTCTGTTGCTGCTCAGCAGAGAGCGGGCACAGAGGTGTTGGAATCAATTGGTCTTTCAGGCAGGAAAAGAAGTGACAGCAATGTGTGTTGCAGAGTTGCAAAGCTCGCTGTTCGCTGAAGATGATCAGTGGGAACTTTCTGGACTGTCTCTTCTGCTGTTTCTTCAGAGTCCAAACGTAAGTGCTATATTCTGCTACTGCTCACAAAGAGCAAGCACAGGAGATGTAGGATTCAATTGGACCTTCAGGTAGGAAAGTGAGAGGTGACAGCAATGTGTGTTTCAGAGTTGCAAAGCTCACTGGGTGCTGAAGATGCCCAGCTGGATTTTCCATGCTGGCAATTCGTCTGTGAAATTAGAGTCCAAACGCTCGTCCTCCCCTGTGACATCTGCTCTCGAAACGAGAGAGCGCACCAGAAACTTTGGATTCAAATGCACTTTTAGGAGATAAAGTGAGGAGTGACAGCAATGTTTGTGTCACAGTTTAAAGCTCACTGAGTGCAAATCATGATCAAGCAGGAGATTTTTTGCAAGGCTCTTCTGCTGTTTTAGCCCAGGCTAAACATTCCTGCTCTACTCTCTCTGTTGCTGCTCAGCAGAGAGCGGGCATAGAGGTGTTGGAATCAATTGGTCTTTCAGGCAGGAAAAGAAGAGACAGCAATGTGTGTTGCAGAGTTGCAAAGCTCACTGTGTGCTGAAGATGATCAGTGGGAACTTTCTGGACTGTCTCTTCTGCTGTTTCAGCAGAGTCCAAACGTAAGTGCTATATTCTGCTACTGCTCACAAAGAGCAAGCACAGGAGATGTATTATTCAATTGGACTTTCAGGTAGGAAAGTGAGAGGTGACAGCAATATGTGTTTCAGAGTTGTGAATCTCAATGTGTGCTGAAGATGCCCAGCAGTAGTTTCCATGCTGGCCCTTCGGCTGTGAAATTAGAATCCAAGCGCTCGTCCTCCCCTGTCACAACTGCTCTCGAAGCGAGAGAGCGCACCAGAAACGTTGGCTTGAAATGCACTTTTAGGAGATAAAGTGAGGAGTGACAGCAATGTGTGTTTCAGAGTTGCAAAGCTCACTGTGCGCTGAAGATGATCTGCAAGGACTTTCCCTCCCTGCCCTTCGGAACTGGGAGCGGATTCCAAGCGCTCGTGCTCACCTGCCTCTGCTGCACTGGAAACGAGAGTGGAGACCAGAAACGCTGGATTCAAATGCACTTTTAGGAGCTACAATGAGGAGTGACAACAGTGTGTGTGTCACAGTTGTAAAGCTCAGTGTGTTGAAGAAGCACAAGAGCAGCCTTCAGGCCTGTCTCTTCCACTGCCTTACAGATTGCAGACATCCCTGCTCACTCTGCTGATCAGCAGAGTGCTGACAACGGAGTTCTTGGATTGAAATGGTCTTTTAGGAGAAAGAGTGAAGAGTGACAGCAATGTTTGTGTCACAGTTTAAAGCTCACTGTGTGCTAAACATGATCAGGAGGAGCTTTTTTGCAAGGCTCATCTGCTGTTTTAGCCCAGTCTGAACATTCCTGCTCTACTCTCTCTGTTGCTGCTCAGCAGAGAGTGGGCACAGAGATGTTGGAATCAATTGGTCTTTCAGTCAAGAAAAGGAGGAGTGACAGCAATGTGTGTTGCAGAATTGTAAAGCTCACTGTGTGCTGAAGATGCCCTGCAGTAGTTTCCCTGCTGGCCCTTCGTCTGTGGGTTTAGAGTCCAAGCGCTGCTCCTCCCCTGTCACAACTGCTCTCGAAGCGAGAGAGCGCACCAGAAACGTTGGCTTGAAATGCACTTTTAGGAGATAAAGTGAGGAGTGACAGCAATGTTTGTGTCACAGTTTAAAGCTCACTGTGTGCAAAACATGATCAAGCAGGAGATTTTTTTCAAGGCTCTTCTGCTGTTTTAGCCCAGGCTAAACATTCCTGCTCTACTCTCTCTGTTGCTGCTCAGCAGAGAGCGGGCACAGAGGTGTTGGAATCAATTGGTCTTTCAGGCAGGAAAAGAAGAGACAGCAATGTGTGTTGCAGAGTTGCAAAGCTCACTGTGTGCTGAAGATGATCAGTGGGAACTTTCTGGACTGTCTCTTCTGCTGTTTCAGCAGAGTCCAAACGCAAGTGCTATATTCTGCTACTGCTCACAAAGAGCAAGCACAGGAGATGTATTATTCAATTGGACTTTCAGGTAGGAAAGTGAGAGGTGACAGCAATATGTGTTTCAGAGTTGTGAATCTCAATGTGTGCTGAAGATGCCCAGCAGTAGTTTCCATGCTGGCCCTTCGGCTGTGAAATTAGAATCCAAGCGCTCGTCCTCCCCTGTCACAACTGCTCTCGAAGCGAGAGAGCGCACCAGAAACGTTGGCTTGAAATGCACTTTTAGGAGATAAAGTGAGGAGTGACAGCAATGTTTGTGTCACAGTTTAAAGCTCACTGTGTGCAAAACATGATCAAGCAGGAGATTTTTTTCAAGGCTCTTCTGCTGTTTTAGGCAGGTCCAAAAATTCCTGCTCTACTCTCTCTGTTGCTGCTCAGCAGAGAGCGGGCACAGAGATGGTCGATTCAGCTGGTCTTTCAGGCAAAAAGGGAGGAGTGACAGCAATGTGTGTTGCAGAGTTGCAAAGCTCGCTGTGCGCTGAAGATGATCAGTGGGAACTTTCTGGACTGACTCTTCTGCTCTTTTAGCATTGGCTAAAGGTTCCTGCTCTACTCTCTCTGCTTCTGCCCAGCAGAGAAAGGGCACAGAGATTTTGGATTCAATTGGACTTTGAGGTAGGAAAGTGCGGAGCGAGAGCAATATATGTGTCACAGTTGCAAAGCTGACTGCGTGCTGAAGATGCCCTGCCGGAGCTTTCACTCCGGGCTCTTCCGCTGTGGGAGCAGAGGCCAAGAGATCGTGTTCACCTGTCACTGCTGCTGTTCAAACGAGAGAGGGCGGGAGAGACCATGGATTCAAACGGATTATTAGGAGATGAAGTGAGGAGTGACAGCAATGTGTGTTTCAGAGTTGCAAAGCTCACTGTGCGCTGAAGATGATCTGCAAGGACTTTCCCTCCCTGCCCTTCGGAACTGGGAGCGGATTCCAAGCGCTCGTGCTCACCTGCCTCTGCTGCTCTTGAAACGAGAGTGGAGACCAGAAACGCTGGACTCAAATGCACTTTTAGGAGCTACAATGAGGAGTGACAACAGTGTGTGTGTCACAGTTGTAAAGCTCAGTGTGTTGAAGAAGCACAAGAGCAGCCTTCAGGCCTGTCTCTTCCACTGCCTTACAGATTGCAGACATCCCTGCTCACTCTGCTGCTCAGCAGAGTGCTGGCAACGGAGTTCTTGGATTGAAATGGTCTTTTAGGAGAAAGAGTGAAGAGTGACAGCAATGTTTGTGTCACAGTTTAAAGCTCACTGTGTGCTAAACATGATCAGGAGGAGCTTTTTTGCAAGGCTCTTCTGCTGTTTTAGCCCAGTCTAAACATTCCTGCTTTACTCTCTCTGTTGCTGCTCAGCAGAGAGTGGGCACAGAGATGTTGGAATCAATTGGTCTTCCAGGCAGAAAAAGGAGTTACAGCAATGTGTGTTGCAGAATTGCAAAGCTCACTGTGTGCTGAAGATGCCCTTCAGGAGTTTCCCTGCTGGCCCTTCGTCTGTGGGATTAGAGTCCAAGCGCTGCTCCTCCCCTGTCACAACTCCTCTCGAAACGTGAGAGCGCACCAGAAACTTTGGATTCAAATGCACTTTTAGGAGATAAAGTGAGGAGTGACATCAATGTTTGTGTCACAGTTTAAAGCTCACTGTGTGCAAAACATGATCAAGCAGGAGATTTTTTTCAAGGCTCTTCTGCTGTTTTAGGCAGGTCTAAAAATTCCTGCTCTACTCTCTCTGTTGCTGCTCAGCAGAGAGTGGGCACAGAGATGTTGGAATCAATAGGTCTTCCAGGCAGGAAAAGGAGGAGTGACAGCAATGTGTTTTGCAGAGTTGCAAAGCTCACTGTGTGCTGAAGATGCCCTGCAGGAGTTTCCCTGCTGGCCCTTCATCTGTTCGATTAGAGTCCAAGCGCTGCTCCTCCCCTGTCACAACTCCTCTCCAAAGGAGAGTGCGTACCAGAAACTTTGGATTCAAATGCACTTTTAGGAGATAAAGTGAGGAGTGACAGCAATGTTTGTGTCACAGTTTAAAGCTCACTGTGTGCAAAACATGGTCAAGCAGGAGATTTTTTGCAAGGCTCTTCTGCTGTTTTAGCCCAGTCTAAACATTCCTGCTCTACTCTCTCTGTTGCTGCTCAGCAGAGAGTGGGCACAGAGATGTTGGAATCAATTGGTCTTTCAGGCAAGAAAAGGAGGAGTGACAGCAATGTGTGTTGCAGAATTGTAAAGCTCACTGTGTGCTGAAGATGCCCTGCAGGAGTTTCCCTGCTGGCCCTTCGTCTGTGGGATTAGAGTCCAAGCGCTGCTCCTCCCCTGTCACAACTCCTCTCGAAACGAGAGAGCGCACCAGAAACTTTGGATTCAAATGCACTTTTAGGAGATAAAGTGAGGAGTGACAGCAATGTTTGTGTCACAGTTTAAAGCTCACTGTGTGCAAAACATGATCAAGCAGGAGATTTTTTTCAAGGCTCTTCTGCTGTTTTAGGCAGGTCTAAAAATTCCTGCTCTACTCTCTCTGTTGCTGCTCAGCAGAGAGCGGGCACAGAGGTGTTGGAATCAATTGGTCTTTCAGGCAAAAAGGGAGGAGTGACAGCAATGTGTGTTGCAGAGTTGCAAAGCTCGCTGTGCGCTGAAGATGATCAGTGGGAACTTTCTGGACTGTCTCTTCTGCTCTTTTAGCATTGGCTAAAGGTTCCTGCTCTACTCTCTCTGCTTCTGCCCAGCAGAGAAAGGGCACAGAGATTTTGGATTCAATTGGACTTTGAGGTAGGAAAGTGCGGAGCGAGAGCAATATATGTGTCACAGTTGCAAAGCTGACTGCGTGCTGAAGATGCCGTGCCGGAGCTTTCACTCCGGGCTCTTCGGCTGTGGGAGCAGAGGCCAAGAGATCGTGTTCACCTGTCACTGCTGCTGTTCAAACGAGAGAGGGCGGGAGAGACCATGGATTCAAACGGATTATTAGGAGATGAAGTGAGGAGTGACAGCAATGTGTGTTTCAGAGTTGCAAAGCTCACTGTGCGCTGAAGATGATCTGCAAGGACTTTCCCTCCCTGCCCTTCGGAACTGGGAGCGGATTCCAAGCGCTCGTGCTCACCTGCCTCTGCTGCACTGGAAACGAGAGTGGAGACCAGAAACGCTGGATTCAAATGCACTTTTAGGAGCTACAATGAGGAGTGACAACAGTGTGTGTGTCACAGTTGTAAAGCTCAGTGTGTTGAAGAAGCACAAGAGCAGCCTTCAGCCTGTCTCTTCCACTGCCTTACAGATTGCAGACATCCCTGCTCACTCTGCTGCTCAGCAGAGTGCTGGCAACGGAGTTCTTGGATTGAAATGGTCTTTTAGGAGAAAGAGTGAAGAGTGACAGCAATGTTTGTGTCACAGTTTAAAGCACACTGTGTGCTAAACATGATCAGGAGGAGCTTTTTTGCAAGGCTCTTCTGCTGTTTTAGCCCAGTCTAAACATTCCTGCTCTACTCTCTCTGTTGCTGCTCAGCAGAGAGTGGGCACAGAGATGTTGGAATCAATTGGTCTTCCAGGCAGGAGAAGGAGGAGTTACAGCAATGTGTGTTGCAGAATTGTAAAGCTCACTGTGTGCTGAAGATGCCCTGCAGGAGTTTCCCTGCTGGCCCTTCGTCTGTGGGATTAGAGTCCAAGCGCTGCTCCTCCCCTGTCACAACTCCTCGCGAAACGTGAGAGCGCACCAGAAACTTTGGATTCAAATGCACTTTTAGGAGATAAAGTGAGGAGTGACAGCAATGTTTGTGTCACAGTTTAAAGCTCACTGTGTGCAAAACATGATCAAGCAGGAGATTTTTTGCAAGGCTCTTCTGCTGTTTTAGCCCAGGCTAAACATTCCTGCTCTACTCTCTCTGTTGCTGCTCAGCAGAGAGCGGGCACAGAGGTGTTGGAATCAATTGGTCTTTCAGGCAGGAAAAGAAGAGACAGCAATGTGTGTTGCAGAGTTGCAAAGCTCACTGTGTGCTGAAGATGATCAGTGGGAACTTTCTGGACTGCCTCTTCTGCTGTTTCAGCAGAGTCCAAACGTAAGTGCTATATTCTGCTACTGCTCACAAAGAGCAAGCACAGGAGATGTATTATTCAATTGGACTTTCAGGTAGGAAAGTGAGAGGTGACAGCAATATGTGTTTCAGAGTTGTGAATCTCAATGTGTGCTGAAGATGCCCAGCAGTAGTTTCCATGCTGGCCCTTCGGCTGTGAAATTAGAATCCAAGCGCTCATCCTCCCCTGTCACAACTGCTCTCGAAGCGAGAGAGCGCACCAGAAACGTTGGCTTGAAATGCACTTTTAGGAGATAAAGTGAGGAGTGACAGCAATGTGTGTTTCAGAGTTGCAAAGCTCACTGTGCGCTGAAGATGATCTACAAGGACTTTCCCTCCCTGCCCTTCGGAACTGGGAGCGGATTCCAAGCGCTCGTGCTCACCTGCCTCTGCTGCACTGGAAACGAGAGTGGAGACCAGAAACGCTGGATTCAAATGCACTTTTAGGAGCTACAATGAGGAGTGACAACAGTGTGTGTGTCACAGTTGTAAAGCTCAGTGTGTTGAAGAAGCACAAGAGCAGCCTTCAGGCCTGTCTCTTCCACTGCCTTACAGATTGCAGACATCCCTGCTCACTCTGCTGCTCAGCAGAGTGCTGGCAACGGAGTTCTGGGATTGAAATGGTCTTTTAGGAGAAAGAGTGAAGAGTGACAGCAATGTTTGTGTCACAGTTTAAAGCTCACTGTGTGCTAAACATGATCAGGAGGAGCTTTTTTGCAAGGCTCTTCTGCTGTTTTAGCCCAGTCTAAACATTCCTGCTCTACTCTCTCTGTTGCTGCTCAGCAGAGAGTGGGCACAGAGATGTTGGAATCAATTGGTCTTTCAGGCAAGAAAAGGAGGAGTGACAGCAATGTGTGTTGCAGAATTGTAAAGCTCACTGTGTGCTGAAGATGCCCTGCAGGAGTTTCCCTGCTGGCCCTTCGTCTGTGGGATTAGAGTCCAAGCGCTGCTCCTCCCCTGTCACAACTCCTCTCGAAACGAGAGAGCGCACCAGAAACTTTGGATTCAAATGCACTTTTAGGAGATAAAGTGAGGAGTGACAGCAATGTTTGTGTCACAGTTTAAAGCTCACTGTGTGCAAAACATGATCAAGCAGGAGATTTTTTTCAAGGCTCTTCTGCTGTTTTAGGCAGGTCTAAAAATTCCTGCTCTACTCTCTCTGTTGCTGCTCAGCAGAGAGCGGGCACAGAGATGGTGGATTCAGCTGGTCTTTCAGGCAAAAAGGGAGGAGTGACAGCAATGTGCGTTGCAGTGTTGCAAAGCTCACTGTGCGCTGAAGATGATCAGTGGGAACTTTCTGGACTGTCTCTTCTGCTCTTTAAGCATTGGCTAAAGGTTCCTGCTCTACTCTGCTTCTGCCCAGCAGAGAAAGGGCACAGAGATTTTGGATTCAATTGGACTTTGAGGTAGGAAAGTGCGGAGCGAGAGCAATATATGTGTCACAGTTGCAAAGCTGACTGCGTGCTGAAGATGCCCTGCCGGAGCTTTCACTCCGGGCTCTTCGGCTGTGGGAGCAGAGGCCAAGAGATCGTGTTCACCTGTCACTGCTGCTGTTCAAACGAGAGAGGGCGGGAGAGACCATGGATTCAAACGGATTATTAGGAGATGAAGTGAGGAGTGACAGCAATGTGTGTTTCAGAGTTGCAAAGCTCACTGTGCGCTGAAGATGATCTGCAAGGACTTTCCCTCCCTGCCCTTCGGAACTGGGAGCGGATTCCAAGCGCTTGTGCTCACCTGCCTCTGCTGCTCTTGAAACGAGAGTGGAGACCAGAAACGCTGGATTCAAATGCACTTTTAGGAGCTACAATGAGGAGTGACAACAGTGTGTGTGTCACAGTTGTAAAGCTCAGTGTGTTGAAGAAGCACAAGAGCAGCCTTCAGGCCTGTCTCTTCCACTGCCTTACAGATTGCAGACATTCCTGCTCACTCTGCTGCTCAGCAGAGTGCTGGCAACGGAGTTCTTGGATTGAAATGGTCTTTTAGGAGAAAGAGTGAAGAGTGACAGCAATGTTTGTGTCACAGTTTAAAGCTCACTGTGTGCTAAACATGATCAGGAGGAGCTTTTTTGCAAGGCTCTTCTGCTGTTTTAGCCCAGTCTAAACATTCCTGCTCTCTGTTGCTGCTCAGCAGAGAGTGGGCACAGAGATGTTGGAATCAATTGGTCTTCCAGGCAGGAAAAGGAGGAGTTACAGCAATGTGTGTTGCAGAACTGCAAAGCTCACTGTGTGCTGAAGATGCCCTGCAGGAGTTTCCCTGCTGGCCCTTCGTCTGTGGGATTAGAGTCCAAGCGCTGCTCCTCCCCTGTCACAACTCCTCTCGAAACGAGAGAGCGCACCAGAAACTTTGGATTCAAATGCACTTTTAGGAGATAAAGTGAGGAGTGACAGCAATGTTTGTGTCACAGTTTAAAGCTCACTGTGTGCAAAACATGATCAAGCAGGAGATTTTTTGCAAGGCTCTTCTGCTGTTTTAGCCCAGGCTAAACATTCCTGCTCTACTCTCTCTGTTGCTGCTCAGCAGAGAGCGGGCACAGAGATGGTGGATTCAGCTGGTCTTTCAGGCAGGAAAAGAAGAGACAGCAATGTGTGTTGCAGAGTTGCAAAGCTCACTGTGCGCTGAAGATGATCATTGGGAACTTTCTGGACTGTCTATTCTGCTGTTTCAGCAGAGTCCAAACGTAAGTGCTATATTCTGCTACTGCTCACAAAGAGCAAGCACAGGAGATGTATTATTCAATTGGACTTTCAGGTAGGAAAGTGAGAGGTGACAGCAATATGTGTTTCAGAGTTGCGAATCTCAATGTGTGTTGAAGATGCCCAGCAGTAGTTTCCATGCTGGCCCTTCGGCTGTGAAATTAGAATCCAAGCGCTCGTCCTCCCCTGTCACAACTGCTCTCGAAGCGAGAGAGCGTACCAGAAACGTTGGCTTGAAATGCACTTTTAGGGGATAAAGTGAGGAGTGACAGCAATGTGTGTTTCAGAGTTGTAAAGCTCACTGTGCGCTGAAGATGATCTGCAAGGACTTTCCCTCCCTGCCCTTCGGAACTGGGAGCGGATTCCAAGCGCTCGTGCTCACCTGCCTCTGCTGCTCTTGAAACGAGAGTGGAGACCAGAAACGCTGGATTCAAATGCACTTTTAGGAGCTACAATGAGGAGTGACAACAGTGTGTGTGTCAAAGTTGTAAAGCTCAGTGTGTTGAAGAAGCACAAGAGCAGCCTTCAGCCTGTCTCTTCCACTGCCTTACAGATTGCAGACATCCCTGCTCACTCTGCTGCTCAGCAGAGTGCTGGCAACGGAGTTCTTGGATTGAAATGGTCTTTTAGGAGAAAGAGTGAAGAGTGACAGCAATGTTTGTGTCACAGTTTAAAGCACACTGTGTGCTAAACATGATCAGGAGGAGCTTTTTTGCAAGGCTCTTCTGCTGTTTTAGCCCAGTCTAAACATTCCTGCTCTACTCTCTCTGTTGCTGCTCAGCAGAGAGTGGGCACAGAGATGTTGGAATCAATTGGTCTTCCAGGCAGGAGAAGGAGGAGTTACAGCAATGTGTGTTGCAGAATTGTAAAGCTCACTGTGTGCTGAAGATGCCCTGCAGGAGTTTCCCTGCTGGCCCTTCGTCTGTGGGATTAGAGTCCAAGCGCTGCTCCTCCCCTGTCACAACTCCTCTCGAAACGCGAGAGCGCACCAGAAACTTTGGATTCAAATGCACTTTTAGGAGATAAAGTGAGGAGTGACAGCAATGTTTGTGTCACAGTTTAAAGCTCACTGTGTGCAAAACATGATCAAGCAGGAGATTTTTTGCAAGGCTCTTCTGCTGTTTTAGCCCAGGCTAAACATTCCTGCTCTACTCTCTCTGTTGCTGCTCAGCAGAGAGCGGGCACAGAGATGGTGGATTCAGCTGGTCTTTCCGGCAGGAAAAGAAGAGACAGCAATGTGTGTTGCAGAGTTGCAAAGCTCACTGTGTGCTGAAGATGATCAGTGGGAACTTTCTGGACTGTCTCTTCTGCTGTTTCAGCAGAGTCCAAACGTAAGTGCTATATTCTGCTACTGCTCACAAAGAGCAAGCACAGGAGATGTATTATTCAATTGGACTTTCAGGTAGGAAAGTGAGAGGTGACAGCAATATGTGTTTCAGAGTTGTGAATCTCAATGTGTGCTGAAGATGCCCAGCAGTAGTTTCCATGCTCGCCCTTCGGCTGTGAAATTAGAATCCAAGCGCTCATCCTCCCCTGTCACAACTGCTCTCGAAGCGAGAGAGCGCACCAGAAACGTTGGCTTGAAATGCACTTTTAGGAGATAAAGTGAGGAGTGACAGCAATGTGTGTTTCAGAGTTGCAAAGCTCACTGTGCGCTGAAGATGATCTGCAAGGACTTTCCCTCCCTGCCCTTCGGAACTGGGAGCGGATTCCAAGCGCTCGTGCTCACCTGCCTCTGCTGCACTGGAAACGAGAGTGGAGACCAGAAACGCTGGATTCAAATGCACTTTTAGGAGCTTCAATGAGGAGTGACAACAGTGTGTGTGTCAAAGTTGTAAAGCTCAGTGTGTTGAAGAAGCACAAGAGCAGCCTTCAGGCCTGTCTCTTCCACTGCCTTACAGATTGCAGACATCCCTGCTCACTCTGCTGCTCAGCAGAGTGCTGGCAACGGAGTTCTGGGATTGAAATGGTCTTTTAGGAGAAAGAGTGAAGAGTGACAGCAATGTTTGTGTCACAGTTTAAAGCTCACTGTGTGCTAAACATGATCAGGAGGAGCTTTTTTGCAAGGCTCTTCTGCTGTTTTAGCCCAGTCTAAACATTCCTTCTCTCTGTTGCTGCTCAGCAGAGAGTGGGCACAGAGATGTTGGAATCAATAGGTCTTCCAGGCAGGAAAAGGAGGAGTTACAGCAATGTGTGTTGCAGAATTGCAAAGCTCACTGTGTGCTGAAGATGCCCTGCAGGAGTTTCCCTGCTGGCCCTTCGTCTGTGGGATTAGAGTCCAAGCGCTGCTCCTCCCCTGTCACAACTCCTCTCGAAACGAGAGAGCGCACCAGAAACTTTGGATTCAAATGCACTTTTAGGAGATAAAGTGAGGAGTGACAGCAATGTTTGTGTCACAGTTTAAAGCTCACTGTGTGCAAAACATGATCAAGCAGGAGATTTTTTTCAAGGCTCTTCTGCTGTTTTAGGCAGGTCTAAAAATTCCTGCTCTACTCTCTCTGTTGCTGCTCAGCAGAGAGCGGGCTCAGAGATGGTGGATTCAGCTGGTCTTTCAGGCAAAAAGGGAGGAGTGACAGCAATGTGTGTTGCAGAGTTGCAAAGCTCGCTGTGCGCTGAAGATGATCAGTGGGAACTTTCTGGACTGTCTCTTCTGCTCTTTTAGCATTGGCTAAAGGTTCCTGCTCTACTCTGCTTCTGCCCAGCAGAGAAAGGGCACAGAGATTTTGGATTCAATTGGACTTTGAGGTAGGAAAGTGCGGAGCGAGAGCAATATATGTGTCACAGTTGCAAAGCTGACTGCGTGCTATAATGCCCTGCCGGAGCTTTCACTCCGGGCTCTTCGGCTGTGGGAGCAGAGGCCAAGAGATCGTGTTCACCTGTCACTGCTGCTGTTCAAACGAGAGAGGGCGGGAGAGACCATGGATTCAAACGGATTATTAGGAGATGAAGTGAGGATTGACAGCAATGTGTGTTTCAGAGTTGCAAAGCTCACTGTGCGCTGAAGATGATCTGCAAGGACTTTCCCTCCCTGCCCTTCGGAACTGGGAGCGGATTCCAAGCGCTCGTGCTCACCTGCCTCTGCTGCTCTTGAAACTAGAGTGGAGACCAGAAACGCTGGATTCAAATGCACTTTTAGGAGCTACAATGAGGAGTGACAACAGTGTGTGTGTCACAGTTGTAAAGCTCAGTGTGTTGAAGAAGCACAAGAGCAGCCTTCAGGCCTGTCTCTTCCACTGCCTTACAGATTGCAGACATTCCTGCTCACTCTGCTGCTCAGCAGAGTGCTGGCAACGGAGTTCTTGGATTGAAATGGTCTTTTAGGAGAAAGAATGAAGAGTGACAGCAATGTTTGTGTCACAGTTTAAAGCTCACTGTGTGCTAAACATGATCAGGAGGAGCTTTTTTGCAAGGCTCTTCTGCTGTTTTAGCCCAGTCTAAACATTCCTGCTCTACTCTCTCTGTTGCTGCTCAGCAGAGAGTGGGCACAGAGATGTTGGAATCAATAGGTCTTCCAGGCAGGAAAAGGAGGAGTTACAGCAATGTGTGTTGCAGAATTGCAAAGCTCACTGTGTGCTGAAGATGCCCTGCAGGAGTTTCCCTGCTGGCCCTTCGTCTGTGGGATTAGAGTCCAAGCGCTGCTCCTCCCCTGTCACAACTCCTCTCGAAACGAGAGAGCGCACCAGAAACTTTGGATTCAAATGCACTTTTAGGAGATAAAGTGAGGAGTGACAGCAATGTTTGTGTCACAGTTTAAAGCTCACTGTGTGCAAAACATGATCAAGCAGGAGATTTTTTTCAAGGCTCTTCTGCTGTTTTAGGCAGGTCTAAAAATTCCTGCTCTACTCTCTCTGTTGCTGCTCAGCAGAGAGCGGGCTCAGAGATGGTGGATTCAGCTGGTCTTTCAGGCAAAAAGGGAGGAGTGACAGCAATGTGTGTTGCAGAGTTGCAAAGCTCGCTGTGCGCTGAAGATGATCAGTGGGAACTTTCTGGACTGTCTCTTCTGCTCTTTTAGCATTGGCTAAAGGTTCCTGCTCTACTCTGCTTCTGCCCAGCAGAGAAAGGGCACAGAGATTTTGGATTCAATTGGACTTTGAGGTAGGAAAGTGCGGAGCGAGAGCAATGTATGTGTCACAGTTGCAAAGCTGACTGCGTGCTGAAGATGCCCTGCCGGAGCTTTCACTCCGGGCTCTTCGGCTGTGGGAGCAGAGGCCAAGAGATCGTGTTCACCTGTCACTGCTGCTGTTCAAACGAGAGAGGGCGGGAGAGACCATGGATTCAAACGGATTATTAGGAGATGAAGTGAGGAGTGACAGCAATGTGTGTTTCAGAGTTGCAAAGCTCACTGTGCGCTGAAGATGATCTGCAAGGACTTTCCCTCCCTGCCCTTCGGAACTGGGAGCGGATTCCAAGCGCTCGTGCTCACCTGCCTCTGCTGCTCTTGAAACTAGAGTGGAGACCAGAAACGCTGGATTCAAATGCACTTTTAGGAGCTACAATGAGGAGTGACAACAGTGTGTGTGTCACAGTTGTAAAGCTCAGTGTGTTGAAGAAGCACAAGAGCAGCCTTCAGGCCTGTCTCTTCCACTGCCTTACAGATTGCAGACATTCCTGCTCACTCTGCTGCTCAGCAGAGTGCTGGCAACGGAGTTCTTGGATTGAAATGGTCTTTTAGGAGAAAGAGTGAAGAGTGACAGCAATGTTTGTGTCACAGTTTAAAGCTCACTGTGTGCTAAACATGATCAGGAGGAGCTTTTTTGCAAGGCTCTTCTGCTGTTTTAGCCCAGTCTAAACATTCCTGCTCTACTCTCTCTGTTGCTGCTCAGCAGAGAGTGGGCACAGAGATGTTGGAATCAATAGGTCTTCCAGGCAGGAAAAGGAGGAGTTACAGCAATGTGTTTTGCAGAGTTGCAAAGCTCACTGTGTGCTGAAGATGCCCTGCAGGCGTTTCCCTGCTGGCCCTTCGTCTGTGGGATTAGAGTCCAAGCGCTGCTCCTCCCCTGTCACAACTCCTCTCGAAACGAGAGAGCGCACCATAAACTTTGGATTCAAATGCACTTTTAGGAGATAAAGTGAGGAGTGACAGCAATGTTTGTGTCACAGTTTAAAGCTCACTGTGTGCAAAACATGATCAAGCAGGAGATTTTTTTCAAGGCTCTTCTGCTGTTTTAGGCAGGTCTAAAAATTCCTGCTCTACTCTCTCTGTTGCTGCTCAGCAGATAGCGGGCACAGAGATGTTGGATTCTGCTGGTCTTTCAGGCAAAAAGGGAGGAGTGACAGCAATGTGCGTTGCAGTGTTGCAAAGCTCGCTGTGCGCTGAAGATGATCAGTGGGAACTTTCTGGACTGTCTCTTCTGCTCTTTTAGCATTGGCTAAAGGTTCCTGCTCTACTCTGCTTCTGCCCAGCAGAGAAAGGGCACAGAGATTTTGGATTCAATTGGACTTTGAGGTAGGAAAGTGCGGAGCGAGAGCAATATATGTGTCACAGTTGCAAAGCCGACTGCGTGCTGAAGATGCCCTGCCGGAGCTTTCACTCCGGGCTCTTCGGCTGTGGGAGCAGAGGCCAAGAGATCGTGTTCACCTGTCACTGCTGCTGTTCAAACGAGAGAGGGCGGGAGAGACCATGGATTCAAACGGATTATTAGGAGATGAAGTGAGGAGTGACAGCAATGTGTGTTTCAGAGTTGCAAAGCTCACTGTGCGCTGAAGATGATCTGCAAGGACTTTCCCTCCCTGCCCTTCGGAACTGGGAGCGGATTCCAAGCGCTCGTGCTCACCTTCCTCTGCTGCTCTTGAAACGAGAGTGGAGACCAGAAACGCTGGATTCAAATGCACTTTTAGGAGCTACAATGAGGAGTGACAACAGTGTGTGTGTCACAGTTGTAAAGCTCAGTGTGTTGAAGAAGCACAAGAGCAGCCTTCAGGCCTGTCTCTTCCACTGCCTTACAGATTGCAGACATTCCTGCTCACTCTGCTGCTCAGCAGAGTGCTGGCAACGGAGTTCTTGGATTGAAATGGTCTTTTAGGAGAAAGAGTGAAGAGTGACAGCAATGTTTGTGTCACAGTTTAAAGCTCACTGTGTGCTAAACATGATCAGGAGGAGCTTTTTTGCAAGGCTCTTCTGCTGTTTTAGCCCAGTCTAAACATTCCTTCTCTCTGTTGCTGCTCAGCAGAGAGTGGGCACAGAGATGTTGGAATCAATAGGTCTTCCAGGCAGGAAAAGGAGGAGTTACAGCAATGTGTGTTGCAGAATTGCAAAGCTCACTGTGTGCTGAAGATGCCCTGCAGGAGTTTCCCTGTTGGCCCTTCGTCTGTGGGATTAGAGTCCAAGCGCTGCTCCTCCCCTGTCACAACTCCTCTCGAAACGAGAGAGCGCACCAGAAACTTTGGATTCAAATGCACTTTTAGGAGATAAAGTGAGGAGTGACAGCAATGTTTGTGTCACAGTTTAAAGCTCACTGTGTGCAAAACATGATCAAGCAGGAGATTTTTTTCAAGGCTCTTCTGCTGTTTTAGGCAGGTCTAAAAATTCCTGCTCTACTCTCTCTGTTGCTGCTCAGCAGAGAGCGGGCTCAGAGATGGTGGATTCAGCTGGTCTTTCAGGCAAAAAGGGAGGAGTGACAGCAATGTGTGTTGCAGAGTTGCAAAGCTCGCTGTGCGCTGAAGATGATCAGTGGGAACTTTCTGGACTGTCTCTTCTGCTCTTTTAGCATTGGCTAAAGGTTCCTGCTCTACTCTGCTTCTGCCCAGCAGAGAAAGGGCACAGAGATTTTGGATTCAATTGGACTTTGAGGTAGGAAAGTGCGGAGCGAGAGCAATGTATGTGTCACAGTTGCAAAGCTGACTGCGTGCTGAAGATGCCCTGCCGGAGCTTTCACTCCGGGCTCTTCGGCTGTGGGAGCAGAGGCCAAGAGATCGTGTTCACCTGTCACTGCTGCTGTTCAAACGAGAGAGGGCGGGAGAGACCATGGATTCAAACGGATTATTAGGAGATGAAGTGAGGAGTGACAGCAATGTGTGTTTCAGAGTTGCAAAGCTCACTGTGCGCTGAAGATGATCTGCAAGGACTTTCCCTCCCTGCCCTTCGGAACTGGGAGCGGATTCCAAGCGCTCGTGCTCACCTGCCTCTGCTGCTCTTGAAACTAGAGTGGAGACCAGAAACGCTGGATTCAAATGCACTTTTAGGAGCTACAATGAGGAGTGACAACAGTGTGTGTGTCACAGTTGTAAAGCTCAGTGTGTTGAAGAAGCACAAGAGCAGCCTTCAGGCCTGTCTCTTCCACTGCCTTACAGATTGCAGACATTCCTGCTCACTCTGCTGCTCAGCAGAGTGCTGGCAACGGAGTTCTTGGATTGAAATGGTCTTTTAGGAGAAAGAGTGAAGAGTGACAGCAATGTTTGTGTCACAGTTTAAAGCTCACTGTGTGCTAAACATGATCAGGAGGAGCTTTTTTGCAAGGCTCTTCTGCTGTTTTAGCCCAGTCTAAACATTCCTGCTCTACTCTCTCTGTTGCTGCTCAGCAGAGAGTGGGCACAGAGATGTTGGAATCAATAGGTCTTCCAGGCAGGAAAAGGAGGAGTTACAGCAATGTGTTTTGCAGAGTTGCAAAGCTCACTGTGTGCTGAAGATGCCCTGCAGGCGTTTCCCTGCTGGCCCTTCGTCTGTGGGATTAGAGTCCAAGCGCTGCTCCTCCCCTGTCACAACTCCTCTCGAAACGAGAGAGCGCACCATAAACTTTGGATTCAAATGCACTTTTAGGAGATAAAGTGAGGAGTGACAGCAATGTTTGTGTCACAGTTTAAAGCTCACTGTGTGCAAAACATGATCAAGCAGGAGATTTTTTTCAAGGCTCTTCTGCTGTTTTAGGCAGGTCTAAAAATTCCTGCTCTACTCTCTCTGTTGCTGCTCAGCAGATAGCGGGCACAGAGATGTTGGATTCTGCTGGTCTTTCAGGCAAAAAGGGAGGAGTGACAGCAATGTGCGTTGCAGTGTTGCAAAGCTCGCTGTGCGCTGAAGATGATCAGTGGGAACTTTCTGGACTGTCTCTTCTGCTCTTTTAGCATTGGCTAAAGGTTCCTGCTCTACTCTGCTTCTGCCCAGCAGAGAAAGGGCACAGAGATTTTGGATTCAATTGGACTTTGAGGTAGGAAAGTGCGGAGCGAGAGCAATATATGTGTCACAGTTGCAAAGCCGACTGCGTGCTGAAGATGCCCTGCCGGAGCTTTCACTCCGGGCTCTTCGGCTGTGGGAGCAGAGGCCAAGAGATCGTGTTCACCTGTCACTGCTGCTGTTCAAACGAGAGAGGGCGGGAGAGACCATGGATTCAAACGGATTATTAGGAGATGAAGTGAGGAGTGACAGCAATGTGTGTTTCAGAGTTGCAAAGCTCACTGTGCGCTGAAGATGATCTGCAAGGACTTTCCCTCCCTGCCCTTCGGAACTGGGAGCGGATTCCAAGCGCTCGTGCTCACCTTCCTCTGCTGCTCTTGAAACGAGAGTGGAGACCAGAAACGCTGGATTCAAATGCACTTTTAGGAGCTACAATGAGGAGTGACAACAGTGTGTGTGTCACAGTTGTAAAGCTCAGTGTGTTGAAGAAGCACAAGAGCAGCCTTCAGGCCTGTCTCTTCCACTGCCTTACAGATTGCAGACATTCCTGCTCACTCTGCTGCTCAGCAGAGTGCTGGCAACGGAGTTCTTGGATTGAAATGGTCTTTTAGGAGAAAGAGTGAAGAGTGACAGCAATGTTTGTGTCACAGTTTAAAGTTCACTGTGTGCTAAACATGATCAGGAGGAGCTTTTTTGCAAGGCTCTTCTGCTGTTTTAGCCCAGTCTAAACATTCCTGCTCTCTGTTGCTGCTCAGCAGAGAGTGGGCACAGAGATGTTGGAATCAATTGGTCTTCCAGGCAGGAAAAGGAGGAGTTACAGCAATGTGTGTTGCAGAATTGCAAAGCTCACTGTGTGCTGAAGATGCCCTGCAGGAGTTTCCCTGTTGGCCCTTCGTCTGTGGGATTAGAGTCCAAGCGCTGCTCCTCCCCTGTCACAACTCCTCTCGAAACGTGAGAGCGCACCAGAAACTTTGGATTCAAATGCACTTTTAGGAGATAAAGTGAGGAGTGACAGCAATGTTTGTGTCACAGTTTAAAGCTCACTGTGTGCAAAACATGATCAAGCAGGAGATTTTTTGCAAGGCTCTTCTGCTGTTTTAGCCCAGGCTAAACATTCCTGCTCTACTCTCTCTGTTGCTGCTCAGCAGAGAGCGGGCACAGAGGTGTTGGAATCAATTGGTCTTTCAGAAAGGAAAAGAAGTGACAGCAATGTGTGTTGCAGAGTTGCAAAGCTCACTGTGCGCTGAAGATGATCATTGGGAACTTTCTGGACTGTCTCTTCTGCTGTTTCAGCAGAGTCCAAACGTAAGTGCTATATTCTGCTACTGCTCACAAAGAGCAAGCACAGGAGATGTATTATTCAATTGGACTTTCAGGTAGGAAAGTGAGAGGTGACAGCAATATGTGTTTCAGAGTTGCGAATCTCAATGTGTGTTGAAGATGCCCAGCAGTAGTTTCCATGCTGGCCCTTCGGCTGTGAAATTAGAATCCAAGCGCTCGTCCACCCCTGTCACAACTGCTCTCGAAGCGAGAGAGCGCACCAGAAACGTTGGCTTGAAATGCACTTTTAGGGGATAAAGTGAGGAGTGACAGCAATGTGTTTTTCAGAGTTGTAAAGCTCACTGTGCGCTGAAGATGATCTGCAAGGACTTTCCCTCCCTGCCCTTCGGAACTGGGAGCGGATTCCAAGCGCTCGTGCTCACCTGCCTCTGCTGCACTGGAAACGAGAGTGGAGACCAGAAACGCTGGATTCAAATGCACTTTTAGGAGCTAGAATGAGGAGTGACAACAGTGTGTGTGTCAAAGTTGTAAAGCTCAGTGTGTTGAAGAAGCACAAGGGCAGCCTTCAGGCCTGTCTCTTCCACTGCCTTACAGATTGCAGACATCCCTGCTCACTCTGCTGCTCAGCAGAGTGCTGGCAACGGAGTTCTTGGATTGAAATGGTCTTTTAGGAGAAAGAGTGAAGAGTGACAGCAATGTTTGTGTCACAGTTTAAAGCTCACTGTGTGCTAAACATGATCAGGAGGAGCTTTTTTGCAAGGCTCTTCTGCTGTTTTAGCCCAGTCTAAACATTCCTGCTCTACTCTCTCTGTTGCTGCTCAGCAGAGAGTGGGCACAGAGATGTTGGAATCAATAGGTCTTCCAGGCAGGAAAAGGAGGAGTTACAGCAATGTGTGTTGCAGAATTGTAAAGCTCACTGTGTGCTGAAGATGCCCTGCAGGAGTTTCCCTGCTGGCCCTTCGTCTGTGGGATTAGAGTCCAAGCGCTGCTCCTCCCCTGTCACAACTCCTCTCGAAACGAGAGAGCGCACCAGAAACTTTGGATTCAAATGCACTTTTAGGAGATAAAGTGAGGAGTGACAGCAATGTTTGTGTCACAGTTTAAAGCTCACTGTGTGCAAAACATGATCAAGCAGGAGATTTTTTGCAAGGCTCTTCTGCTGTTTTAGCCCAGGCTAAACATTCCTGCTCTACTCTCTCTGTTGCTGCTCAGCAGAGAGCGGGCACAGAGGTGTTGGAATCAATTGGTCTTTCAGGCAGGAAAAGAAGAGACAGCAATGTGTGTTGCAGAGTTGCAAAGCTCACTGTGTGCTGAAGATGATCAGTGGGAACTTTCTGGACTGTCTCTTCTGCTGTTTCAGCAGAGTCCAAACGTAAGTGCTATATTCTGCTACTGCTCACAAAGAGCAAGCACAGGAGATGTATTATTCAATTGGACTTTCAGGTAGGAAAGTGAGAGGTGACAGCAATATGTGTTTCAGAGTTGTGAATCTCAATGTGTGCTGAAGATGCCCAGCAGTAGTTTCCATGCTGGCCCTTCGGCTGTGAAATTAGAATCCAAGCGCTCATCCTCCCCTGTCACAACTGCTCTCGAAGCGAGAGAGCGCACCAGAAACGTTGGCTTGAAATGCACTTTTAGGAGATAAAGTGAGGAGTGACAGCAATGTGTGTTTCAGAGTTGCAAAGCTCACTGTGCGCTGAAGATGATCTGCAAGGACTTTCCCTCCCTGCCCTTCGGAACTGGGAGCGGATTCCAAGCGCTCGTGCTCACCTGCCTCTGCTGCACTGGAAACGAGAGTGGAGACCAGAAACGCTGGATTCAAATGCACTTTTAGGAGCTACAATGAGGAGTGACAACAGTGTGTGTGTCAAAGTTGTAAAGCTCAGTGTGTTGAAGAAGCACAAGAGCAGCCTTCAGGCCTGTCTCTTCCACTGCCTTACAGATTGCAGACATCCCTGCTCACTCTGCTGCTCAGCAGAGTGCTGGCAACGGAGTTCTGGGATTGAAATGGTCTTTTAGGAGAAAGAGTGAAGAGTGACAGCAATGTTTGTGTCACAGTTTAAAGCTCACTGTGTGCTAAACATGATCAGGAGGAGCTTTTTTGCAAGGCTCTTCTGCTGTTTTAGCCCAGTCTAAACATTCCTTCTCTCTGTTGCTGCTCAGCAGAGAGTGGGCACAGAGATGTTGGAATCAATAGGTCTTCCAGGCAGGAAAAGGAGGAGTTACAGCAATGTGTGTTGCAGAATTGCAAAGCTCACTGTGTGCTGAAGATGCCCTGCAGGAGTTTCCCTGCTGGCCCTTCGTCTGTGGGATTAGAGTCCAAGCGCTGCTCCTCCCCTGTCACAACTCCTCTCGAAACGAGAGAGCGCACCAGAAACTTTGGATTCAAATGCACTTTTAGGAGATAAAGTGAGGAGTGACAGCAATGTTTGTGTCACAGTTTAAAGCTCACTGTGTGCAAAACATGATCAAGCAGGAGATTTTTTTCAAGGCTCTTCTGCTGTTTTAGGCAGGTCTAAAAATTCCTGCTCTACTCTCTCTGTTGCTGCTCAGCAGAGAGCGGGCTCAGAGATGGTGGATTCAGCTGGTCTTTCAGGCAAAAAGGGAGGAGTGACAGCAATGTGTGTTGCAGAGTTGCAAAGCTCGCTGTGCGCTGAAGATGATCAGTGGGAACTTTCTGGACTGTCTCTTCTGCTCTTTTAGCATTGGCTAAAGGTTCCTGCTCTACTCTGCTTCTGCCCAGCAGAGAAAGGGCACAGAGATTTTGGATTCAATTGGACTTTGAGGTAGGAAAGTGCGGAGCGAGAGCAATATATGTGTCACAGTTGCAAAGCTGACTGCGTGCTATAATGCCCTGCCGGAGCTTTCACTCCGGGCTCTTCGGCTGTGGGAGCAGAGGCCAAGAGATCGTGTTCACCTGTCACTGCTGCTGTTCAAACGAGAGAGGGCGGGAGAGACCATGGATTCAAACGGATTATTAGGAGATGAAGTGAGGATTGACAGCAATGTGTGTTTCAGAGTTGCAAAGCTCACTGTGCGCTGAAGATGATCTGCAAGGACTTTCCCTCCCTGCCCTTCGGAACTGGGAGCGGATTCCAAGCGCTCGTGCTCACCTGCCTCTGCTGCTCTTGAAACTAGAGTGGAGACCAGAAACGCTGGATTCAAATGCACTTTTAGGAGCTACAATGAGGAGTGACAACAGTGTGTGTGTCACAGTTGTAAAGCTCAGTGTGTTGAAGAAGCACAAGAGCAGCCTTCAGGCCTGTCTCTTCCACTGCCTTACAGATTGCAGACATTCCTGCTCACTCTGCTGCTCAGCAGAGTGCTGGCAACGGAGTTCTTGGATTGAAATGGTCTTTTAGGAGAAAGAATGAAGAGTGACAGCAATGTTTGTGTCACAGTTTAAAGCTCACTGTGTGCTAAACATGATCAGGAGGAGCTTTTTTGCAAGGCTCTTCTGCTGTTTTAGCCCAGTCTAAACATTCCTGCTCTACTCTCTCTGTTGCTGCTCAGCAGAGAGTGGGCACAGAGATGTTGGAATCAATAGGTCTTCCAGGCAGGAAAAGGAGGAGTTACAGCAATGTGTGTTGCAGAATTGCAAAGCTCACTGTGTGCTGAAGATGCCCTGCAGGAGTTTCCCTGCTGGCCCTTCGTCTGTGGGATTAGAGTCCAAGCGCTGCTCCTCCCCTGTCACAACTCCTCTCGAAACGAGAGAGCGCACCAGAAACTTTGGATTCAAATGCACTTTTAGGAGATAAAGTGAGGAGTGACAGCAATGTTTGTGTCACAGTTTAAAGCTCACTGTGTGCAAAACATGATCAAGCAGGAGATTTTTTTCAAGGCTCTTCTGCTGTTTTAGGCAGGTCTAAAAATTCCTGCTCTACTCTCTCTGTTGCTGCTCAGCAGAGAGCGGGCTCAGAGATGGTGGATTCAGCTGGTCTTTCAGGCAAAAAGGGAGGAGTGACAGCAATGTGTGTTGCAGAGTTGCAAAGCTCGCTGTGCGCTGAAGATGATCAGTGGGAACTTTCTGGACTGTCTCTTCTGCTCTTTTAGCATTGGCTAAAGGTTCCTGCTCTACTCTGCTTCTGCCCAGCAGAGAAAGGGCACAGAGATTTTGGATTCAATTGGACTTTGAGGTAGGAAAGTGCGGAGCGAGAGCAATATATGTGTCACAGTTGCAAAGCTGACTGCGTGCTGAAGATGCCCTGCCGGAGCTTTCACTCCGGGCTCTTCGGCTGTGGGAGCAGAGGCCAAGAGATCGTGTTCACCTGTCACTGCTGCTGTTCAAACGAGAGAGGGCGGGAGAGACCATGGATTCAAACGGATTATTAGGAGATGAAGTGAGGAGTGACAGCAATGTGTGTTTCAGAGTTGCAAAGCTCACTGTGCGCTGAAGATGATCTGCAAGGACTTTCCCTCCCTGCCCTTCGGAACTGGGAGCGGATTCCAAGCGCTCGTGCTCACCTGCCTCTGCTGCTCTTGAAACTAGAGTGGAGACCAGAAACGCTGGATTCAAATGCACTTTTAGGAGCTACAATGAGGAGTGACAACAGTGTGTGTGTCACAGTTGTAAAGCTCAGTGTGTTGAAGAAGCACAAGAGCAGCCTTCAGGCCTGTCTCTTCCACTGCCTTACAGATTGCAGACATTCCTGCTCACTCTGCTGCTCAGCAGAGTGCTGGCAACGGAGTTCTTGGATTGAAATGGTCTTTTAGGAGAAAGAGTGAAGAGTGACAGCAATGTTTGTGTCACAGTTTAAAGCTCACTGTGTGCTAAACATGATCAGGAGGAGCTTTTTTGCAAGGCTCTTCTGCTGTTTTAGCCCAGTCTAAACATTCCTTCTCTCTGTTGCTGCTCAGCAGAGAGTGGGCACAGAGATGTTGGAATCAATAGGTCTTCCAGGCAGGAAAAGGAGGAGTTACAGCAATGTGTGTTGCAGAATTGCAAAGCTCACTGTGTGCTGAAGATGCCCTGCAGGAGTTTCCCTGCTGGCCCTTCGTCTGTGGGATTAGAGTCCAAGCGCTGCTCCTCCCCTGTCACAACTCCTCTCGAAACGAGAGAGCGCACCAGAAACTTTGGATTCAAATGCACTTTTAGGAGATAAAGTGAGGAGTGACAGCAATGTTTGTGTCACAGTTTAAAGCTCACTGTGTGCAAAACATGATCAAGCAGGAGATTTTTTTCAAGGCTCTTCTGCTGTTTTAGGCAGGTCTAAAAATTCCTGCTCTACTCTCTCTGTTGCTGCTCAGCAGAGAGCGGGCTCAGAGATGGTGGATTCAGCTGGTCTTTCAGGCAAAAAGGGAGGAGTGACAGCAATGTGTGTTGCAGAGTTGCAAAGCTCGCTGTGCGCTGAAGATGATCAGTGGGAACTTTCTGGACTGTCTCTTCTGCTCTTTTAGCATTGGCTAAAGGTTCCTGCTCTACTCTGCTTCTGCCCAGCAGAGAAAGGGCACAGAGATTTTGGATTCAATTGGACTTTGAGGTAGGAAAGTGCGGAGCGAGAGCAATATATGTGTCACAGTTGCAAAGCTGACTGCGTGCTATAATGCCCTGCCGGAGCTTTCACTCCGGGCTCTTCGGCTGTGGGAGCAGAGGCCAAGAGATCGTGTTCACCTGTCACTGCTGCTGTTCAAACGAGAGAGGGCGGGAGAGACCATGGATTCAAACGGATTATTAGGAGATGAAGTGAGGATTGACAGCAATGTGTGTTTCAGAGTTGCAAAGCTCACTGTGCGCTGAAGATGATCTGCAAGGACTTTCCCTCCCTGCCCTTCGGAACTGGGAGCGGATTCCAAGCGCTCGTGCTCACCTGCCTCTGCTGCTCTTGAAACTAGAGTGGAGACCAGAAACGCTGGATTCAAATGCACTTTTAGGAGCTACAATGAGGAGTGACAACAGTGTGTGTGTCACAGTTGTAAAGCTCAGTGTGTTGAAGAAGCACAAGAGCAGCCTTCAGGCCTGTCTCTTCCACTGCCTTACAGATTGCAGACATTCCTGCTCACTCTGCTGCTCAGCAGAGTGCTGGCAACGGAGTTCTTGGATTGAAATGGTCTTTTAGGAGAAAGAATGAAGAGTGACAGCAATGTTTGTGTCACAGTTTAAAGCTCACTGTGTGCTAAACATGATCAGGAGGAGCTTTTTTGCAAGGCTCTTCTGCTGTTTTAGCCCAGTCTAAACATTCCTGCTCTACTCTCTCTGTTGCTGCTCAGCAGAGAGTGGGCACAGAGATGTTGGAATCAATAGGTCTTCCAGGCAGGAAAAGGAGGAGTTACAGCAATGTGTGTTGCAGAATTGCAAAGCTCACTGTGTGCTGAAGATGCCCTGCAGGAGTTTCCCTGCTGGCCCTTCGTCTGTGGGATTAGAGTCCAAGCGCTGCTCCTCCCCTGTCACAACTCCTCTCGAAACGAGAGAGCGCACCAGAAACTTTGGATTCAAATGCACTTTTAGGAGATAAAGTGAGGAGTGACAGCAATGTTTGTGTCACAGTTTAAAGCTCACTGTGTGCAAAACATGATCAAGCAGGAGATTTTTTTCAAGGCTCTTCTGCTGTTTTAGGCAGGTCTAAAAATTCCTGCTCTACTCTCTCTGTTGCTGCTCAGCAGAGAGCGGGCTCAGAGATGGTGGATTCAGCTGGTCTTTCAGGCAAAAAGGGAGGAGTGACAGCAATGTGTGTTGCAGAGTTGCAAAGCTCGCTGTGCGCTGAAGATGATCAGTGGGAACTTTCTGGACTGTCTCTTCTGCTCTTTTAGCATTGGCTAAAGGTTCCTGCTCTACTCTGCTTCTGCCCAGCAGAGAAAGGGCACAGAGATTTTGGATTCAATTGGACTTTGAGGTAGGAAAGTGCGGAGCGAGAGCAATATATGTGTCACAGTTGCAAAGCTGACTGCGTGCTGAAGATGCCCTGCCGGAGCTTTCACTCCGGGCTCTTCGGCTGTGGGAGCAGAGGCCAAGAGATCGTGTTCACCTGTCACTGCTGCTGTTCAAACGAGAGAGGGCGGGAGAGACCATGGATTCAAACGGATTATTAGGAGATGAAGTGAGGAGTGACAGCAATGTGTGTTTCAGAGTTGCAAAGCTCACTGTGCGCTGAAGATGATCTGCAAGGACTTTCCCTCCCTGCCCTTCGGAACTGGGAGCGGATTCCAAGCGCTCGTGCTCACCTGCCTCTGCTGCTCTTGAAACTAGAGTGGAGACCAGAAACGCTGGATTCAAATGCACTTTTAGGAGCTACAATGAGGAGTGACAACAGTGTGTGTGTCACAGTTGTAAAGCTCAGTGTGTTGAAGAAGCACAAGAGCAGCCTTCAGGCCTGTCTCTTCCACTGCCTTACAGATTGCAGACATTCCTGCTCACTCTGCTGCTCAGCAGAGTGCTGGCAACGGAGTTCTTGGATTGAAATGGTCTTTTAGGAGAAAGAGTGAAGAGTGACAGCAATGTTTGTGTCACAGTTTAAAGCTCACTGTGTGCTAAACATGATCAGGAGGAGCTTTTTTGCAAGGCTCTTCTGCTGTTTTAGCCCAGTCTAAACATTCCTGCTCTACTCTCTCTGTTGCTGCTCAGCAGAGAGTGGGCACAGAGATGTTGGAATCAATAGGTCTTCCAGGCAGGAAAAGGAGGAGTTACAGCAATGTGTTTTGCAGAGTTGCAAAGCTCACTGTGTGCTGAAGATGCCCTGCAGGCGTTTCCCTGCTGGCCCTTCGTCTGTGGGATTAGAGTCCAAGCGCTGCTCCTCCCCTGTCACAACTCCTCTCGAAACGAGAGAGCGCACCATAAACTTTGGATTCAAATGCACTTTTAGGAGATAAAGTGAGGAGTGACAGCAATGTTTGTGTCACAGTTTAAAGCTCACTGTGTGCAAAACATGATCAAGCAGGAGATTTTTTTCAAGGCTCTTCTGCTGTTTTAGGCAGGTCTAAAAATTCCTGCTCTACTCTCTCTGTTGCTGCTCAGCAGATAGCGGGCACAGAGATGTTGGATTCTGCTGGTCTTTCAGGCAAAAAGGGAGGAGTGACAGCAATGTGCGTTGCAGTGTTGCAAAGCTCGCTGTGCGCTGAAGATGATCAGTGGGAACTTTCTGGACTGTCTCTTCTGCTCTTTTAGCATTGGCTAAAGGTTCCTGCTCTACTCTGCTTCTGCCCAGCAGAGAAAGGGCACAGAGATTTTGGATTCAATTGGACTTTGAGGTAGGAAAGTGCGGAGCGAGAGCAATATATGTGTCACAGTTGCAAAGCCGACTGCGTGCTGAAGATGCCCTGCCGGAGCTTTCACTCCGGGCTCTTCGGCTGTGGGAGCAGAGGCCAAGAGATCGTGTTCACCTGTCACTGCTGCTGTTCAAACGAGAGAGGGCGGGAGAGACCATGGATTCAAACGGATTATTAGGAGATGAAGTGAGGAGTGACAGCAATGTGTGTTTCAGAGTTGCAAAGCTCACTGTGCGCTGAAGATGATCTGCAAGGACTTTCCCTCCCTGCCCTTCGGAACTGGGAGCGGATTCCAAGCGCTCGTGCTCACCTGCCTCTGCTGCTCTTGAAACGAGAGTGGAGACCAGAAACGCTGGATTCAAATGCACTTTTAGGAGCTACAATGAGGAGTGACAACAGTGTGTGTGTCACAGTTGTAAAGCTCAGTGTGTTGAAGAAGCACAAGAGCAGCCTTCAGGCCTGTCTCTTCCACTGCCTTACAGATTGCAGACATTCCTGCTCACTCTGCTGCTCAGCAGAGTGCTGGCAACGGAGTTCTTGGATTGAAATGGTCTTTTAGGAGAAAGAGTGAAGAGTGACAGCAATGTTTGTGTCACAGTTTAAAGCTCACTGTGTGCTAAACATGATCAGGAGGAGCTTTTTTGCAAGGCTCTTCTGCTGTTTTAGCCCAGTCTAAACATTCCTGCTCTCTGTTGCTGCTCAGCAGAGAGTGGGCACAGAGATGTTGGAATCAATTGGTCTTCCAGGCAGGAAAAGGAGGAGTTACAGCAATGTGTGTTGCAGAATTGCAAAGCTCACTGTGTGCTGAAGATGCCCTGCAGGAGTTTCCCTGCTGGCCCTTCGTCTGTGGGATTAGAGTCCAAGCGCTGCTCCTCCCCTGTCACAACTCCTCTCGAAACGTGAGAGCGCACCAGAAACTTTGGATTCAAATGCACTTTTAGGAGATAAAGTGAGGAGTGACAGCAATGTTTGTGTCACAGTTTAAAGCTCACTGTGTGCAAAACATGATCAAGCAGGAGATTTTTTGCAAGGCTCTTCTGCTGTTTTAGCCCAGGCTAAACATTCCTGCTCTACTCTCTCTGTTGCTGCTCAGCAGAGAGCGGGCACAGAGGTGTTGGAATCAATTGGTCTTTCAGAAAGGAAAAGAAGTGACAGCAATGTGTGTTGCAGAGTTGCAAAGCTCACTGTGCGCTGAAGATGATCATTGGGAACTTTCTGGACTGTCTCTTCTGCTGTTTCAGCAGAGTCCAAACGTAAGTGCTATATTCTGCTACTGCTCACAAAGAGCAAGCACAGGAGATGTATTATTCAATTGGACTTTCAGGTAGGAAAGTGAGAGGTGACAGCAATATGTGTTTCAGAGTTGCGAATCTCAATGTGTGTTGAAGATGCCCAGCAGTAGTTTCCATGCTGGCCCTTCGGCTGTGAAATTAGAATCCAAGCGCTCGTCCTCCCCTGTCACAACTGCTCTCGAAGCGAGAGAGCGCACCAGAAACGTTGGCTTGAAATGCACTTTTAGGGGATAAAGTGAGGAGTGACAGCAATGTGTTTTTCAGAGTTGTAAAGCTCACTGTGCGCTGAAGATGATCTGCAAGGACTTTCCCTCCCTGCCCTTCGGAACTGGGAGCGGATTCCAAGCGCTCGTGCTCACCTGCCTCTGCTGCACTGGAAACGAGAGTGGAGACCAGAAACGCTGGATTCAAATGCACTTTTAGGAGCTAGAATGAGGAGTGACAACAGTGTGTGTGTCAAAGTTGTAAAGCTCAGTGTGTTGAAGAAGCACAAGGGCAGCCTTCAGGCCTGTCTCTTCCACTGCCTTACAGATTGCAGACATCCCTGCTCACTCTGCTGCTCAGCAGAGTGCTGGCAACGGAGTTCTTGGATTGAAATGGTCTTTTAGGAGAAAGAGTGAAGAGTGACAGCAATGTTTGTGTCACAGTTTAAAGCTCACTGTGTGCTAAACATGATCAGGAGGAGCTTTTTTGCAAGGCTCTTCTGCTGTTTTAGCCCAGTCTAAACATTCCTGCTCTACTCTCTCTGTTGCTGCTCAGCAGAGAGTGGGCACAGAGATGTTGGAATCAATAGGTCTTCCAGGCAGGAAAAGGAGGAGTTACAGCAATGTGTTTTGCAGAGTTGCAAAGCTCACTGTGTGCTGAAGATGCCCTGCAGGCGTTTCCCTGCTGGCCCTTCGTCTGTGGGATTAGAGTCCAAGCGCTGCTCCTCCCCTGTCACAACTCCTCTCGAAACGAGAGAGCGCACCAGAAACTTTGGATTCAAATGCACTTTTAGGAGATAAAGTGAGGAGTGACAGCAATGTTTGTGTCACAGTTTAAAGCTCACTGTGTGCAAAACATGATCAAGCAGGAGATTTTTTTCAAGGCTCTTCTGCTGTTTTAGGCAGGTCTAAAAATTCCTGCTCTACTCTCTCTGTTGCTGCTCAGCAGAGAGCGGGCACAGAGATGGTGGATTCAGCTGGTCTTTCAGGCAAAAAGGGAGGAGTGACAGCAATGTGCGTTGCAGAGTTGCAAAGCTCGCTGTGCGCTGAAGATGATCAGTGGGAACTTTCTGGACTGTCTCTTCTGCTCTTTTAGCATTGGCTAAAGGTTCCTGCTCTACTCTGCTTCTGCCCAGCAGAGAAAGGGCACAGAGATTTTGGATTCAATTGGACTTTGAGGTAGGAAAGTGCGGAGCGAGAGCAATATATGTGTCACAGTTGCAAAGCTGACTGCGTGCAGAAGATGCCCTGCCGGAGCTTTCACTCCGGGCTCTTCGGCTGTGGGAGCAGAGGCCAAGAGATCGTGTTCACCTGTCACTGCTGCTGTTCAAACGAGAGAGGGCGGGAGAGACCATGGATTCAAACGGATTATTAGGAGATGAAGTGAGGAGTGACAGCAATGTGTGTTTCAGAGTTGCAAAGCTCACTGTGCGCTGAAGATGATCTGCAAGGACTTTCCCTCCCTGCCCTTCGGAACTGGGAGCGGATTCCAAGCGCTCGTGCTCACCTGCCTCTGCTGCTCTTGAAACGAGAGTGGAGACCAGAAACGCTGGATTCAAATGCACTTTTAGGAGCTACAATGAGGAGTGACAACAGTGTGTGTGTCACAGTTGTAAAGCTCAGTGTGTTGAAGAAGCACAAGAGCAGCCTTCAGGCCTGTCTCTTCCACTGCCTTACAGATTGCAGACATTCCTGCTCACTCTGCTGCTCAGCAGAGTGCTGGCAACGGAGTTCTTGGATTGAAATGGTCTTTTAGGAGAAAGAGTGAAGAGTGACAGCAATGTTTGTGTCACAGTTTAAAGCTCACTGTGTGCTAAACATGATCAGGAGGAGCTTTTTTGCAAGGCTCTTCTGCTGTTTTAGCCCAGTCTAAACATTCCTGCTCTACTCTCTCTGTTGCTGCTCAGCAGAGAGTGGGCACAGAGATGTTGGAATCAATAGGTCTTCCAGGCAGGAAAAGGAGGAGTTACAGCAATGTGTTTTGCAGAGTTGCAAAGCTCACTGTGTGCTGAAGATGCCCTGCAGGCGTTTCCCTGCTGGCCCTTCGTCTGTGGGATTAGAGTCCAAGCGCTGCTCCTCCCCTGTCACAACTCCTCTCCAAACGAGAGAGCGCACCAGAAACTTTGGATTCAAATGCACTTTTAGGAGATAAAGTGAGGAGTGACAGCAATGTTTGTGTCACAGTTTAAAGCTCACTGTGTGCAAAACATGATCAAGCAGGAGATTTTTTTCAAGGCTCTTCTGCTGTTTTAGGCAGGTCTAAAAATTCCTGCTCTACTCTCTCTGTTGCTGCTCAGCAGAGAGCGGGCACAGAGATGGTGGATTCAGCTGGTCTTTCAGGCAAAAAGGGAGGAGTGACAGCAATGTGCGTTGCAGCGTTGCAAAGCTCGCTGTGCGCTGAAGATGATCAGTGGGAACTTTCTGGACTGTCTCTTCTGCTCTTTTAGCATTGGCTAAAGGTTCCTGCTCTACTCTGCTTCTGCCCAGCAGAGAAAGGGCACAGAGATTTTGGATTCAATTGGACTTTGAGGTAGGAAAGTGCGGAGCGAGAGCAATATATGTGTCACAGTTGCAAAGCTGACTGCGTGCTGAAGATGCCCTGCCGGAGCTTTCACTCCGGGCTCTTCGGCTGTGGGAGCAGAGGCCAAGAGATCGTGTTCACCTGTCACTGCTGCTGTTCAAACGAGAGAGGGCGGGAGAGACCATGGATTCAAACGGATTATTAGGAGATGAAGTGAGGAGTGACAGCAATGTGTGTTTCAGAGTTGCAAAGCTCACTGTGCGCTGAAGATGATCTGCAAGGACTTTCCCTCCCTGCCCTTCGGAACTGGGAGCGGATTCCAAGCGCTCGTGCTCACCTGCCTCTGCTGCTCTTGAAACGAGAGTGGAGACCAGAAACGCTGGATTCAAATGCACTTTTAGGAGCTACAATGAGGAGTGACAACAGTGTGTGTGTCACAGTTGTAAAGCTCAGTGTGTTGAAGAAGCACAAGAGCAGCCTTCAGGCCGGTCTCTTCCACTGCCATACAGATTGCAGACATTCCTGCTCACTCTGCTGCTCAGCAGAGTGCTGGCAACGGAGTTCTTGGATTGAAATGGTCTTTTAGGAGAAAGAGTGAAGAGTGACAGCAATGTTTGTGTCACAGTTTAAAGCTCACTGTGTGCTAAACATGATCAGGAGGAGCTTTTTTGCAAGGCTCTTCTGCTGTTTTAGCCCAGTCTAAACATTCCTGCTCTCTGTTGCTGCTCAGCAGAGAGTGGGCACAGAGATGTTGGAATCAATTGGTCTTCCAGGCAGGAAAAGGAGGAGTTACAGCAATGTGTGTTGCAGAACTGCAAAGCTCACTGTGTGCTGAAGATGCCCTGCAGGAGTTTCCCTGCTGGCCCTTCGTCTGTGGGATTAGAGTCCAAGCGCTGCTCCTCCCCTGTCACAACTCCTCTCGAAACGTGAGAGCGCACCAGAAACTTTGGATTCAAATGCACTTTTAGGAGATAAAGTGAGGAGTGACAGCAATGTTTGTGTCACAGTTTAAAGCTCACTGTGTGCAAAACATGATCAAGCAGGAGATTTTTTGCAAGGCTCTTCTGCTGTTTTAGCCCAGGCTAAACATTCCTGCTCTACTCTCTCTGTTGCTGCTCAGCAGAGAGCGGGCACAGAGGTGTTGGAATCAATTGGTCTTTCAGAAAGGAAAAGAAGTGACAGCAATGTGTGTTGCAGAGTTGCAAAGCTCACTGTGCGCTGAAGATGATCATTGGGAACTTTCTGGACTGTCTCTTCTGCTGTTTCAGCAGAGTCCAAACGTAAGTGCTATATTCTGCTACTGCTCACAAAGAGCAAGCACAGGAGATGTATTATTCAATTGGACTTTCAGGTAGGAAAGTGAGAGGTGACAGCAATATGTGTTTCAGAGTTGCGAATCTCAATGTGTGTTGAAGATGCCCAGCAGTAGTTTCCATGCTGGCCCTTCGGCTGTGAAATTAGAATCCAAGCGCTCGTCCTCCCCTGTCACAACTGCTCTCGAAGCGAGAGAGCGCACCAGAAACGTTGGCTTGAAATGCACTTTTAGGGGATAAAGTGAGGAGTGACAGCAATGTGTGTTTCAGAGTTGTAAAGCTCACTGTGCGCTGAAGATGATCTGCAAGGACTTTCCCTCCCTGCCCTTCGGAACTGGGAGCGGATTCCAAGCGCTCGTGCTCACCTGCCTCTGCTGCACTGGAAACGAGAGTGGAGACCAGAAACGCTGGATTCAAATGCACTTTTAGGAGCTACAATGAGGAGTGACAACAGTGTGTGTGTCAAAGTTGTAAAGCTCAGTGTGTTGAAGAAGCACAAGGGCAGCCTTCAGGCCTGTCTCTTCCACTGCCTTACAGATTGCAGACATCCCTGCTCACACTGCTGCTCAGCAGAGTGCTGGCAACGGAGTTCTTGGATTGAAATGGTCTTTTAGGAGAAAGAGTGAAGAGTGACAGCAATGTTTGTGTCACAGTTTAAAGCTCACTGTGTGCTAAACATGATCAGGAGGAGCTTTTTTGCAAGGCTCTTCTGCTGTTTTAGCCCAGTCTAAACATTCCTTCTCCCTGTTGCTGCTCAGCAGAGAGTGGGCACAGAGATGTTGGAATCAATTGGTCTTTCAGGCAAGAAAAGGAGGAGTGACAGCAATGTGTGTTGCAGAATTGCAAAGCTCACTGTGTGCTGAAGATGCCCTGCAGGAGTTTCCCTGCTGGCCCTTCGTCTGTGGGATTAGAGTCCAAGCGCTGCTCCTCCCCTGTCACAACTCCTCTCGAAACGAGAGAGCGCACCAGAAACTTTGGATTCAAATGCACTTTTAGGAGATAAAGTGAGGAGTGACAGCAATGTTTGTGTCACAGTTTAAAGCTCACTGTGTGCAAAACATGATCAAGCAGGAGATTTTTTTCAAGGCTCTTCTGCTGTTTAAGGCAGGTCTAAAAATTCCTGCTCTACTCTCTCTGTTGCTGCTCAGCAGAGAGCGGGCACAGAGATGGTGGATTCAGCTGGTCTTTCAGGCAAAAAGGGAGGAGTGACAGCAATGTGCGTTGCAGTGTTGCAAAGCTCGCTGTGCGCTGAAGATGATCAGTGGGAACTTTCTGGACTGTCTCTTCTGCTCTTTTAGCATTGGCTAAAGGTTCCTGCTCTACTCTGCTTCTGCCCAGCAGAGAAAGGGCACAGAGATTTTGGATTCAATTGGACTTTGAGGTAGGAAAGTGCGGAGCGAGAGCAATATATGTGTCACAGTTGCAAAGCTGACTGCGTGCTGAAGATGCCCTGCTGGAGCTTTCACTCCGGGCTCTTCGGCTGTGGGAGCAGAGGCCAAGAGATCGTGTTCACCTGTCACTGCTGCTGTTCAAACGAGAGAGGGCGGGAGAGACCATGGATTCAAACGGATTATTAGGAGATGAAGTGAGGAGTGACAGCAATGTGTGTTTCAGAGTTGCAAAGCTCACTGTGCGCTGAAGATGATCTGCAAGGACTTTCCCTCCCTGCCCTTCGGAACTGGGAGCGGATTCCAAGCGCTCGTGCTCACCTGCCTCTGCTGCACTGGAAACGAGAGTGGAGACCAGAAACGCTGGATTCAAATGCACTTTTAGGAGCTACAATGAGGAGTGACAACAGTGTGTGTGTCAAAGTTGTAAAGCTCAGTGTGTTGAAGAAGCACAAGGGCAGCCTTCAGGCCTGTCTCTTCCACTGCCTTACAGATTGCAGACATTCCTGCTCACTCTGCTGCTCAGCAGAGTGCTGGCAACGGAGTTCTTGGATTGAAATGGTCTTTTAGGAGAAAGAGTGAAGAGTGACAGCAATGTTTGTGTCACAGTTTAAAGCTCACTGTGTGCTAAACATGATCAGGAGGAGCTTTTTTGCAAGGCTCTTCTGCTGTTTTAGCCCAGTCTAAACATTCCTGCTCTACTCTCTCTGTTGCTGCTCAGCAGAGAGTGGGCACAGAGGTGTTGGAATCAATTGGTCTTCCAGGCAGGAAAAGGAGTTACAGCAATGTGTGTTGCAGAATTGCAAAGCTCACTGTGTGCTGAAGATGCCCTGCAGGAGTTTCCCTGCTGGCCCTTCGTCTGTGGGATTAGAGTCCAAGCGCTGCTCCTCCCCTGTCACAACTCCTCTCGAAACGTGAGAGCGCACCAGAAACTTTGGATTCAAATGCACTTTTAGGAGATAAAGTGAGGAGTGACAGCAATGTTTGTGTCACAGTTTAAAGCTCACTGTGTGCAAAACATGATCAAGCAGGAGATTTTTTGCAAGGCTCTTCTGCTGTTTTAGGCAGGTCTAAACATTCCTGCTCTACTCTCTCTGTTGCTGCTCAGCAGAGAGCGGTCACAGAGGTGTTGGAATCAATTGGTCTTTCAGGCAGGAAAAGAAGAGACAGCAATGTGTGTTGCAGAGTTGCAAAGCTCACTGTGTGCTGAAGATGATCAGTGGGAACTTTCTGGACTGTCTCTTCTGCTGTTTCAGCAGAGTCCAAACGTAAGTGCTATATTCTGCTACTGCTCACAAAGAGCAAGCACAGGAGATGTATTATTCAATTGGACTTTCAGGTAGGAAAGTGAGAGGTGACAGCAATATGTGTTTCAGAGTTGTGAATCTCAATGTGTGCTGAAGATGCCCAGCAGTAGTTTCCATGCTGGCCCTTCGGCTGTGAAATTAGAATCCAAGCGCTCGTCCTCCCCTGTCACAACTGCTCTCTAAGCGAGAGAGCGCACCAGAAACGTTGGCTTGAAATGCACTTTTAGGAGATAAAGTGAGGAGTGACAGCAATGTGTGTTTCAGAGTTGCAAAGCTCACTGTGCGCTGAAGATGATCTGCAAGGACTTTCCCTCCCTGCCCTTCGGAACTGGGAGCGGATTCCAAGCGCTCGTGCTCACCTGCCTCTGCTGCACTGGAAACGAGAGTGGAGACCAGAAACGCTGGATTCAAATGCACTTTTAGGAGCTACAATGAGGAGTGACAACAGTGTGCGTGTCAAAGTTGTAAAGCTCAGTGTGTTGAAGAAGCACAAGAGCAGCCTTCAGGCCTGTCTCTTCCACTGCCTTACAGATTGCAGACATCCCTGCTCACTCTGCTGCTCAGCAGAGTGCTGGCAACGGAGTTCTGGGATTGAAATGGTCTTTTAGGAGAAAGAGTGAAGAGTGACAGCAATGTTTGTGTCACAGTTTAAAGCTCACTGTGTGCTAAACATGATCAGGAGGAGCTTTTTTGCAAGGCTCTTCTGCTGTTTTAGCCCAGTCTAAACATTCCTGCTCTACTCTCTCTGTTGCTGCTCAGCAGAGAGTGGGCACAGAGATGTTGGAATCAATTGGTCTTTCAGGCAAGAAAAGGAGGAGTGACAGCAATGTGTGTTTCAGAATTGTAAAGCTCACTGTGCGCTGAAGATGCCCTGCAGGAGTTTCCCTGCTGGCCCTTCGTCTGTGGGATTAGAGTCCAAGCGCTGCTCCTCCCCTGTCACAACTCCTCTCCAAACGAGAGAGCGCACCAGAAACTTTGGATTCAAATGCACTTTTAGGAGATAAAGTGAGGAGTGACAGCAATGTTTGTGTCACAGTTTAAAGCTCACTGTGTGCAAAACATGATCAAGCAGGAGATTTTTTTCAAGGCTCTTCTGCTGTTTTAGGCAGGTCTAAAAATTCCTGCTCTACTCTCTCTGTTGCTGCTCAGCAGAGAGCGGGCACAGAGATGGTGGATTCAGCTGGTCTTTCAGGCAAAAAGGGAGGAGTGACAGCAATGTGTGTTGCAGAGTTGCAAAGCTCGCTGTGCGCTGAAGATGATCAGTGGGAACTTTCTGGACTGTCTCTTCTGCTCTTTTAGCATTGGCTAAAGGTTCCTGCTCTACTCTGCTTCTGCCCAGCAGAGAAAGGGCACAGAGATTTTGGATTCAATTGGACTTTGAGGTAGGAAAGTGCGGAGCGAGAGCAATATATGTGTCACAGTTGCAAAGCTGACTGCGTGCTGAAGATGCCCTGCCGGAGCTTTCACTCCGGGCTCTTCGGCTGTGGGAGCAGAGGCCAAGAGATCACAGAATCACAGAATCACAGAATCCCAAGGGTTGGAAGGGACCTAAAAAGATCATCTAGTCCAACCCCCCTGCAAGAGCAGGGTAACCTACAGTACATCACACAGGAACTTGTCCAGGCGGGCCTTGAATATCTCCAGTGTAGGAGACTCCACAACCCCCCTGGGCAGCCTGTTCCAGTGCTCTGTCACTCTTACAGTAAAGAAGTTCTTCCTGATGTTAACGTGGAACTTCCTATGCTCCAGTTTACACCCATTGCCCCTTGTCCTATCACTGGATATCACTGAAAAAAGCCTAGCTCCATCATCCTGACACCTACCCTTCACATATTTGTAAACATTGATGAGGTCACCCCTCAGTCTCCTCTTTTGCAAGCTAAAGAGACCCAGCTCCCTCAGCCTCTCCTCATAAGGGAGATGTTCCACTCCCTTAATCATCTTTGTGGCTCTGCGCTGGACTCCTTCAAGCAATTCCCTGTCCTTCTTGAACAGAGGGGCCCAGAACTGGACGCAATATTCCAGATGCGGCCTCACCAAGGCTGAGTAGAGGGGGAGGAGAACCTCTCTTGACCTACTAACCACTCCCTTTCTAATGCACCCTAAGATGCCATTTGCCTTCTTGGCCACAAGAGCACATTGCTGGCTCATGGTCATCCTCCTATCCACCAGGACCCCCAGGTCCCTTTCCCCTTCACTACTTTCCAGCAGGTCACCCCCCAACCTGTACTGGTACATGGGGTTGTTCTTCCCCAGATGCAAGACTCTACACTTGCCCTTGTTAAATTTCATCCAGTTTCTCCCCGCCCAACTCTCCAGCCTGTCCAGGTCTCGCTGAATGGCAGCACAGTCCTCTGGTGTGTCAGCCACTCCTCCCAGTTTTGTGTCATCAGCAAACTTGCTGAGGGTGCACTCAGTTCCCTCATCCAGGTCATTGATGAAAATATTAAACAGCACCGGTCCCAGCACCGACCACTGAGGAACTCCACTAGTCACAGACCTCCAGCTAGATTCTGCGCCATTGACCACAACTCTCTGCCTTCTTCCTTTCAACCAGTTCTCGATCCACCTCACTACTTGATCGTCAAGCCCACACTTCCTCAGCTTATCTATGAGGATGCTGTGGGAGACAGTATCAAATGCCTTACTGAAATCAAGAAAAACTACATCTACCGCTCTACCATCATCCCTCCACCTAGTCACTTCCTCATAGAAGGCTATAAGGTTGGTCATACATGACTTCCCCCTCATAAAACCATGTTGGCTGTTCTTAATGACCCCCTCATCCTTGATATGCCTAGTGATGGAGTCAAGAATAAGTTGTTCCATCATCTTTCCAGGGATGGAGGTAAGGTTGACCGGTCTATAATTACCCGGGTCCTCCTTCTTGCCCTTCTTATAGATTGGTGTGACCTTTGCAATCCGCCAATCCTCAGGCACCTCGCCCATTTCCCACGACTTACCAAAGATGATGGAAAGTGGCCTAGCAATGACCTCCGCCAGCTCCCTCAGCACCCGTGGGTGCATTCCATCCGGACCCATCGATTTACAGATGTCCAGTTTGCATAGCTGATCCCTAACCCAATCCTCATCTACCAAAGCAAACTCCTCCTTTGTCCTGACTCCTTCTGGGGCTATAGAAATCCGGGGCCCTCGGGGAGAGTCTGCAGGAGTAAAGACAGAGGCAAAGAAGGCATTCAGCACCTCTGCCTTCTTTATATCCTCTGTCTCCAGGGTACCCACTTCGTTCAGCAGTGGGCCTATATTGCCTCTTGTTTTAGTTTTATTTGCTATGTATTTGAAGAAGCCCTTTCTATTGTCTTTAACCCGACTAGCAAGATTGAGTTCCAAGGAGGCCTTAGCTGTCCTAATTGCCTCCCTACATCCTCTAACAACTGTCCTATATTCCTCCCAAGCGGCCAGCCCCTCCTTCCATAATCCATAGATTCTCCTTTTCCACTTGAGTTTGCCCAGCAGCTCCTTGTTTAACCACGCCGGTCTCTTAGATCCCTTACTTGACTTCCTACTCATTGGGACGCTCCGATCCTGAGCTTGGAAGAAGCGGTCCTTGAATGCTAACCAACTATCTTGAGCCCCTTTACCGCCTAGTACACTTTCCCATGAGACTTCCCTTAGCAGTTGACTGAAGAGGCCAAAGTTGGCCCTTCGGAAATCCAGAACTGTGGCTTTGCTAGGTATTCTATTCCTCCCACACAGGATCCTAAACTCCACCATCTCATGGTCACTGCAGCCAAGGCTGCCATTGACCGTCACCACTTCGACCAAACCCTCCTTGTTGGCGAGTACTAAATCTAGCAGCGCTGCTCCCCTAGTTGGTACGTCCACCATTTGCATTAAGAAATTATCATCAATGCACTCGAGGAACCTCCTAGACTGTGAATGACTGGCTGTGTGAGTCTTCCAGCAAATATCGGGGTAATTAAAGTCCCCCACGACGACTAAGGCATGTAGTCGCGAGGCTACTTCCAGTTGCCTGTAGAAAGCCTCATCAACTCCTTCGTGCTGATCAGGAGGTCTGTAATAGACCCCCACAACTGTATCACCCGTGCCAGTCAGCCCCTTGATTCGTACCCACAGACATTCCACTTGCTCCTCATCCGACCCCGGACAGAACTCAATACATTCTAGTTGCTCTCTCACGTAAAGAGCAACTCCACCACCTCGCTTCGCTGACCTATCTTTCCTAAAAAGGACATAGCCATCCATGACCACATTCCAGTCATGTGAACTGTCCCACCATGTCTCTGTAATCGCCACTAGATCATAACCTTTAGCCCGCACACAGACTTCTAACTCCTCCTGTTTATTCCCCATGCTGCGTGCATTGGTGTACAGGCATTTCAGGGAGCCAGTCCTAGTACTCTTTTTCCCCTGCGGGACAGGGTCTAAAGAGCTATCCTTTCCCACAAGTGAAACAAGAGATTGATAGTCCTCCTTAGCCCGCCACCCTTCAATCCCTAGCATGTTCCTCTTGGGCTTGTCCCCAACAGGCCCAGTTAAATCCCCTCCCCCCTTCCTAACTAGTTTAAAGCCCTGTCAATAAGCCCTGCTAACTCCTGCCCCAAAACCCTTTTTTTTCTCTGGGACTGGTGTATCCCGCCTGTCACCAGCAAACCAGGTGTCCCATACAGCAACCCGTGACTGAAAAACCCAAACCCCTGCCTTTGGCACCAGTCACGTAGCCATACATTAACCTGCAGAGTCTTCTTATATATCCCTTCACCCTCGCTTGCAACAGGTATGGAGGCAAACACCACTTGCGCTCCAGATCCTTTAACCAGCCGTCCCAGGGCCCTGTAGTCTCTCTTCATTGCCCTTACGTTCCTCGTAATAATTTCGTCACTGCCAACCTGAAAAACCAGCAGTGGGTAGTAGTCAGACGGCTGCACCAGTTCAGAGAGCTTATTTTTAACATCTCTAATCCGAGCCCCAGGCAGGCAGCAGACCTCCCTGTGGGGTGGATCCGGTCGACAAATGGGCCCTTCTGTTCCCCTCAGAAGGGAGTCACCCACCACAATTACTGTTCTTTTCTTCTTGGTTGGGGAAGTTCTGAGGCATGTGGGTGAGTGACTAGCCCTGGGTGACTCACTAGATAGATTTGCCTCACCATCTCCATTCACCTGGCCCTGAATTTCCAAGACCTCATACCTGTTATTCAAGGGCAACTGGGAGGGAGGAAGGGATTGTGAGGGTTTTCGCTTACCTCTCCGAGGAGGAACCTCCCTCCATCCATCCTTGTCCATTAAGCTCTCTCCTTCTGTCTGATGGTAGGAGGGAAGGGGATCCATATCTTGTTGAACCACTTCCCTCTGCCCTTGCCTTAGGGTGTGGTTCCACCAATCTATTTCACTTTCACACTCTCTAATGGCTCTCAACCTTTCTACCTCCTCCCTCAGTTCAGCCACCTGCCTGAGCAGGTCATTTATTTGCTCACAGCGAACACAAGCAGTGTCACTGGCTCCCTCCAATACAAGTGCCAGGCTCAGGCATTCGCTGCAGCCAGAGACCTGCACAGCTGCATGTCTGCAGGAAGGCTCAGTCTGGATACCCACATTAGTACTCACTACAGCTTTCGATCGTGTTGTAACCATGATCTATCTGGTCAATCAATCCGTCTACGTCCCTCAGCACTCCTTCCCCCTCCTGTACTCCAGGCGAGTCCTCTCGATGAGGCGGATGGAACGCTTCCCTGCCCGCTCGCCTGCCCGCGCGAACTGCCGCGCAAACTGCCTCGACCCTCTGCCTCGACGCTCTCTGTTTGCCGGCTCTGTTCGCCGCGCTCCCTGGGAAGGTTTTTTAGCCACTCCCAGCTGGTGCCACTCCTCTTGGCTCCGCCCCCTGTGAGTCAGCCCCTCGCGGGAGCTGAGCTTCCGAGTCCTGGGCAAGTCCTGTTGAGGACTTGAGGCTCCCTCCTCAGTGGCTCTTGTCGCTCTGAGGTGAGGCTCCTGGACGCTGATCTCTCCCCTCTCCGCTCCGGTGTTGCAGGCGTCCTCTCGCAAGCTACTCACCTGTCACTGCTGCTGTTCAAACGAGAGAGGGCGGGAGAGACCATGGATTCAAACGGATTATTAGGAGATGAAGTGAGGAGTGACAGCAATGTGTGTTTCAGAGTTGCAAAGCTCACTGTGCGCTGAAGATGATCTGCAAGGACTTTCCCTCCCTGCCCTTCGGAACTGGGAGCGGATTCCAAGCGCTCGTGCTCACCTTCCTCTGCTGCTCTTGAAACGAGAGTGGAGACCAGAAACGCTGGATTCAAATGCACTTTTAGGAGCTACAATGAGGAGTGACAACAGTGTGTGTGTCACAGTTGTAAAGCTCAGTGTGTTGAAGAAGCACAAGAGCAGCCTTCAGGCCTGTCTCTTCCACTGCCTTACAGATTGCAGACATTCCTGCTCACTCTGCTGCTCAGCAGAGTGCTGGCAACGGAGTTCTTGGATTGAAATGGTCTTTTAGGAGAAAGAGTGAAGAGTGACAGCAATGTTTGTGTCACAGTTTAAAGCTCACTGTGTGCTAAACATGATCAGGAGGAGCTTTTTTGCAAGGCTCTTCTGCAGTTTTAGCCCAATCTAAACATTCCTTCTCTCTGTTGCTGCTCAGCAGAGAGTGGGCACAGAGATGTTGGAATCAATTGGTCTTCCAGGCAGGAAAAGGAGTTACAGCAATGTGTGTTGCAGAATTGCAAAGCTCACTGTGTGCTGAAGATGCCCTGCAGGAGTTTCCCTGCTGGCCCTTCGTCTGTGGGATTAGAGTCCAAGCGCTGCACCTCCCCTGTCACAACTCCTCTCGAAACGTGAGAGCGCACCAGAAACTTTGGATTCAAATGCACTTTTAGGAGATAAAGTGAGGAGTGACAGCAATGCTTGTGTCACAGTTTAAAGCTCACTGTGTGCAAAACATGATCAAGCAGGAGATTTTTTGCAAGGCTCTTCTGCTGTTTTAGCCCAGGCTAAACATTCCTGCTCTACTCTCTCTGTTGCTGCTCAGCAGAGAGCGGGCACAGAGGTGTTGGAATCAATTGGTCTTTCAGGCAGGAAAAGAAGAGACAGCAATGTGTGTTGCAGAGTTGCAAAGCTCACTGTGTGCTGAAGATGATCAGTGGGAACTTTCTGGACTGTCTCTTCTGCTGTTTCAGCAGAGTCCAAACGTAAGTGCTATATTCTGCTACTGCTCACAAAGAGCAAGCACAGGAGATGTAGGATTCAATTGGACTTTCAGGTAGGAAAGTGAGAGGTGACAGCAATATGTGTTTCAGAGTTGTGAATCTCAATGTGTGCTGAAGATGCCCAGCAGTAGTTTCCATGCTGGCCCTTCGGCTGTGAAATTAGAATCCAAGCGCTCGTCCTCCCCTGTCACAACTGCTCTCGAAGCGAGAGAGCGCACCAGAAACGTTGGCTTGAAATGCACTTTTAGGAGATAAAGTGAGGAGTGACAGCAATGTGTTTTTCAGAGTTGCAAAGCTCACTGTGCGCTGAAGATGATCTGCAAGGACTTTCCCTCCCTGCCCTTCGGAACTGGGAGCGGATTCCAAGCGCTCATGCTCACCTTCCTCTGCTGCTCTTGAAACGAGAGTGGAGACCAGAAACGCTGGATTCAAATGCACTTTTAGGAGCTACAATGAGGAGTGACAACAGTGTGTGTGTCACAGTTGTAAAGCTCAGTGTGTGGAAGAAGCACAAGAGCAGCCTTCAGGCCTGTCTCTTTCACTGCCTTACAGATTGCAGACATCCCTGCTCACTCTGCTGCTCAGCAGAGTGCTGGCAACGGAGTTCTGGGATTGAAATGGTCTTTTAGGAGAAAGAGTGAAGAGTGACACCAATGTTTGTGTCACAGTTTAAAGCTCACTGTGTGCTAAACATGATCAGGAGGAGCTTTTTTGCAAGGCTCTTCTGCTGTTTTAGCCCAGTCTAAACATTCCTGCTCTACTCTCTCTGTTGCTGCTCAGCAGAGAGTGGGCACAGAGATGTTGGAATCAATTGGTCTTTCAGGCAAGAAAAGGAGGAGTGACAGCAATGTGTGTTTCAGAATTGTAAAGCTCACTGTGCGCTGAAGATGCCCTGCAGGAGTTTCCCTGCTGGCCCTTCGTCTGTGGGATTAGAGTCCAAGCGCTGCTCCTCCCCTGTCACAACTCCTCTCGAAACGAGAGAGCGCACCAGAAACTTTGGATTCAAATGCACTTTTAGGAGATAAAGTGAGGAGTGACAGCAATGTTTGTGTCACAGTTTAAAGCTCACTGTGTGCAAAACATGATCAAGCAGGAGATTTTTTGCAAGGCTCTTCTGCTGTTTTAGCCCAGGCTAAACATTGCTGCTCTACTCTCTCTGTTGCTGCTCAGCAGAGAGCGGGCACAGAGATGGTGGATTCAGCTGGTCTTTCAGGCAGGAAAAGAAGAGACAGCAATGTGTGTTGCAGAGTTGCAAAGCTCACTGTGTGCTGAAGATGATCAGTGGGAACTTTCTGGACTGTCTCTTCTGCTGTTTCAGCAGAGTCCAAACGTAAGTGCTATATTCTGCTACTGCTCACAAAGAGCAAGCACAGGAGATGTATTATTCAGTTGGACTTTCAGGTAGGAAAGTGAGAGGTGACAGCAATATGTGTTTCAGAGTTGCGAATCTCAATGTGTGCTGAAGATGCCCAGCAGTAGTTTCCATGCTGGCCCTTCGGCTGTGAAATTAGAATCCAAGCGCTCGTCCTCCCCTGTCACAACTGCTCTCGAAGCGAGAGAGCGCACCAGAAACGTTGGCTTGAAATGCACTTTTAGGAGATAAAGTGAGGAGTGACAGCAATGTGTGTTTCAGAGTTGCAAAGCTCACTGTTCGCTGAAGATGATCTGCAAGGACTTTCCCTCCCTGCCCTTCGGAACTGGGAGCGGATTCCAAGCGCTCGTGCTCACCTGCCTCTGCTGCACTGGAAACGAGAGTGGAGACCAGAAACGCTGGATTCAAATGCACTTTTAGGAGCTACAATGAGGAGTGACAACAGTGTGTGTGTCACAGTTGTAAAGCTCAGTGTGTTGAAGAAGCACAAGAGCAGCCTTCAGGCCTGTCTCTTCCACTGCCTTACAGATTGCAGACATTCCTGCTCACTCTGCTGATCAGCAGAGTGCTGGCAACGGAGTTCTTGGATTGAAATGGTCTTTTAGGAGAAAGAGTGAAGAGTGACAGCAATGTTTGTGTCACAGTTTAAAGCTCACTGTGTGCTAAACATGATCAGGAGGAGCTTTTTTGCAAGGCTCTTCTGCTGTTTTAGCCCAGTCTAAACATTCCTGCTCTACTCTCTCTGTTGCTGCTCAGCAGAGAGTGGGCACAGTGATGTTGGAATCAATTGGACTTTCAGGCAAGAAAAGGAGGAGTGACAGCAATGTGTGTTGCAGAATTGTAAAGCTCACTGTGTGCTGAAGATGCCCTGCAGGAGTTTCCCTGCTGGCCCTTCGTCTGTGGGATTAGAGTCCAAGCGCTGCTCCTCCCCTGTCACAACTCCTCTCCAAACGAGAGAGCGCACCAGAAACTTTGGATTCAAATGCACTTTTAGGAGATAAAGTGAGGAGTGACAGCAATGTTTGTGTCACAGTTTAAAGCTCACTGTGTGCAAAACATGATCAAGCAGGAGATTTTTTTCAAGGCTCTTCTGCTGTTTTAGGCAGGTCTAAAAATTCCTGCTCTACTCTCTCTGTTGCTGCTCAGCAGAGAGTGGGCACAGAGATGTTGGAATCAATTGGTCTTTCAGGCAGGAAAAGAAGTGACAGCAATGTGTGTTGCAGAGTTGCAAAGCTCGCTGTTCGCTGAAGATGATCAGTGGGAACTTTCTGGACTGTCTCTTCTGCTGTTTCTTCAGAGTCCAAACGTAAGTGCTATATTCTGCTACTGCTCACAAAGAGCAAGCACAGGAGATGTAGGATTCAATTGGACTTTCAGGTAGGAAAGTGAGAGGTGACAGCTATTTGTGTTTCAGAGTTGCGAAGCTCACTGGGTGCTGAAGATGCCCTGCAGGAGTTTCCATGCTGGCAATTCGTCTGTGAAATTAGAGTCCAAAAGCTCGTCCTCCCCTGCGACATCTGCTCTCGAAACGAGAGAGCGCACCATAAACTTTGCATTCAAATTCACTTTTAGGAGATAAAGTGAGGAGTGACAGCAATGTTTGTGTCACAGTTTGAAGCTCACTGAATGCAAAACATGATCAAGCAGGAGATTTTTTGCAAGGCTCTTCTGCTGTTTTAGCCCAGTCTAAACATTCCTGCTCTGATCTCTCTGTTGTTGCTCAGCAGAGAGCGGGCACAGAGATGGTGGATTCAGTTGGTCTTTCAGGCAGGAAAGGGAGGAGTGACAGCAATGTGTGTTGCAGAGTTGAGATGGTGGATTCAGTTGTTCATTCAGGCAGGAAAGGGAGGAGTGACAGCAGTGTGTGTTGCAGTGTTGCAAAGCTCGCTGTGCGCTGAAGATGATCAGTGGGAACTTTCTGGACTGTCTCTTCTGCTGTTTCTTCAGAGTCCAAACGTAAGTGCTATATTCTGCTACTGCTCACAAGATGCAAGCACAGGAGATGTAGGATTCAATTGGACTTTCAAGTAGGAAAGTGAGAGGTGACAGCAATGTGTGTTTCAGAGTTGCAAAGCTAACTGTGTGCTGAAGATGCCCAGCAGGAGTTTCCCTGCTGGCCCTTCGGCTGTGGGATTAGAGTCCACGCGCTCGTCCTCCCCTGTCACAACTCCTCTGGAAACAAGAGTGCGCCCCAGAAACGATGGAGTCAAATGCACTTTTAGGAGATAAAGTGAGTGACAGCAATGTTAGTGTCACAGTTTAAAGCTCACTGTGTGCTAAACATGATCAGCAGGAGCTTTTTTGCAAGGCTCTTCTGCTGTTTTAGCACAGTCTAAACATTCCTGCTATACTCTCCCTGTTGCTGCTCAGCAGAGAGCTGGCACAGAGATGGTGGTTTCAGTTGGTCTTTCAGGCAGGAAAGGGAGGTGTGACAGCAATGTGTGTTGCAGTGTTGCAAAGCTCGCTGTGCACTGAAGATGAGCAATGGGAAATTTCTGGACTGTCTCTTCTGCTGTTTCAGCAGAGTGCAAACGTAAGTGCTATATTCAGGTACTGCTTACAAGGAGCAAAGCACAGGAGATGTAGGATTCAATTGGACTTTCAGGTAGGAAAGTGAGAGGTGACAGCAATGTGTGTTTCAGAGTAGCAAAGCTCACTGTGTGCTGAAGATGGCCAGCAGGAGTTTCCCTGCACGCCCTTCGGCTGTGAGATTAGAGTCCAAGCGCTCGTCCTCCCCTGTCACAACTCCTCTCGAAACGAGAGAGCGCACCAGAAACGATGGTTTCAAATGCACTTTTAGGAGATAATGTGAGGAGTGACAGCAATGCTTGTGTCACATCTTCAAAGCTCACTGTGTGCTAATCATGATCAGCAGGAGCTTTTTTGCAAGGCTCTTCTGCTGTTTTAGCCCAGTCTAAACATTCCTGCTATACTCTCCCTGTTGCTGCTCAGCAGAGAGCGGGCACAGAGATGGTGGATTCAGTTGGTCTTTCAGGCAGGAAAGGGAGGAGTGACAGCAATGTGTGTTGCAGAGTTGCAAAGCTCGCTGTGCGCTGAAGATGATCAATGGGAACTTTCAGGACTGTCTCTTCTGCTGTTTCAGCAGAGTCCAAACGTATGGGCTATATTCTGCTACTGCTCACAAGGAGCAAAGCACAGGAGAAGTAGGATTCAATTGGACTTTCAGGTAGGAAAGTGAGAGGTGACAGCAATGTGTGTTTCCGAGTTGCAAAGCTCACTGTGTGCTGAAGATGCCCATCAGGAGTTTCCCTGCTGGCCCTTCGGCTGTGGGATTAGAGTCCAAGCGCTCGTCCTCCCCTGTCACATCTGCTCTTGAAACGAGAGAGGGCACCAAAAACGTTGGACTCAAATGCACTTTTAGGAGATAAAGTGAGGAGTGACAGCAATGTTTGTGTCACAGCCTCAAAGCTCACTGTGTGCTAAACATGATCAGCAGGAGCTTTTTTGCAAGGCTCTTCTGCTGTTTTAGCCCAGTCTAAACATTATTGCTCTTCTCTCCCTGTTGCTGCTCAGCAGAGAGCAGGCACAGAGATGGTGGAATCTTTTGGTCTTTCAGGCAGGAAGAGGAGGAGTGACAGCAATGTGTGTTGCAGAGTTGCAAAGCTCTCTGTGTTCTGAAGATGATCAGTGGGAACTTTCTAAACTTTCCCTTCTGCTGTATCAGCAGAGTGCAAACGTATGGGCTATATTCTGCTACTGCTCACAAATTGCAGCACAGGAGATGTAGGATTCAATTGGACTTTCAGGTAAAAAAGGAAGAGGTGACAGCTATATGTGTTCAGGGTTGCAAAGATCACTGTGTGCTGAAGATGGCCAGCAGGAGTTTCCCTGCACGCCCTTTGGCTGTGGGATTAGAGTCCAAGCGCTCGTCCTCCCCTGTCACAACTCCACTCGAAACGAGAGAGCGCAGCAGAAACGATGGTTTCAAATGCACTTTTAGGAGATAAAGTGAGGAGTGACAGCAATGTTTGTGTCACAGCTTCAAAGCTCACTGTGTGCTAATCATGATCAGCAGGAGCTTTTTTGCAAGGCTCTTCTGCTGTTTTTGCACAGTCTAAACATTCCTGCTATACTCTCCCTGTTGCTGCTCAGCAGAGGGCGGGAACAGAGATGGTGGATTCAGTTGGTCATTCAGGCAGGAAAGGGAGGAGTGACAGCAATGTGTGTTGCAGAGCTGCAAAGCTCGCTGTGCGCTGAAGATGATCAGTGGGAACTTTCAGGACTGTCTCTTCTGCTGTTTCAGCAGAGTGCAAACGTATGGGCTATATTCTGCTACTGCTCACAAGGAGCAAAGCACAGGAGAAGTAGGATTCAATTGGACTTTCAACTAGGAAAGTCAGAGGTGACAGCAATGTGAGTTTCAGAGTAGCAAAGCTCAATGTGTGCTGAAGATGCCCATCAGGAGTTTCCCTGCACACCCTTCGGCTGTGGGATTAGAGTCCAAGCGCTCGTCCTCCCCTGTCACAACTCCTCTCCAAACGAGAGAGCGCCCCAGAAACGATAGATTCAAATGCACTTTTAGGAGATAAAGTGAGTGACAGCAATGTTTGTGTCACAGCTTCAAAACTCACTGTGTGCTAAACATGATCAGCAGGAGCTTTTTTGCAAGGCTCTTCTGCTGTTTTAGCCCAGTCTAAACATTCCAGCTATACTCTCTCTGTTGATGCTCAATAGAGTGCGGGCACAGAGATGGTGGAATCAATTGGTCTTTCAGGCAGGAAAGGGAGGAGTGACAGCAATGTGTGTTGCAGAGTTGCAAAGCTCGCTGTGCGCTGAAGATGATCAGTGGGAACTTTCAGGACTGTCTCTTCTGCTGTTTCAGCAGAGTGCAAACGTAAGTGCTATATTCTGCTACTGCTCACAAGGAGCAAGCACAGGAGATATATGATTCAATTAGACTTTCAACTAGGAAAGTCAGAGGTGACAGCTATATGTGTTTCAGAGTTGCAAAGCTCACTGTGTGCTGAAGATGCCCAGCAGGACTTTCCCTGCACGCCCTTCGGCTGTGGGATTAGAGTCCAAGCGCTCGTCCTCCCCTGTCACAACTCCTCTCGAAACGAGAGAGCGCCCCAGAAACGATAGATTCAAATGCACTTTTAGGAGATAAAGTTAGTGGCAGCAATGTTTGTGTCGCAGTTTAAAGCTCACTGTGCGCTAAACATGAAAAGCTGGAGCTTTTTTGCAAGGCTCTTCTGCTGTTTTAGCCCAGTCTAAACAATCCTGCTATACTCTCCCTGTTGCTGCTCAATAGAGTGCGGGCACAGAGATGGTGGAATCAATTGGTCTTTCAGGCAGGAAAGGGAGGAGTGACAGCAATGTGTGCTGCAGAGCTGCAAAGCTCGCTGTGCGCTGAAGATGATCAGTGTTAACTTTCTGGACTGTCTCTTCTGCTGTTTCAGCAGAATCTGAACGTAAGTGCTATATTCTGCTACTGCTCACAAGGAGCAAGCACAGGAGATGTAGGATTCAATTGGACTTTCAGGTAGGAAAGTGAGTGGTGACAGCAATGTGTGTTTCAGAGTAGCAAAGGTCAATGTGTGCTGAAGATGCCCAGCAGGATTTTCCCTGCGCGCCCTTTGGCTGTGGGATTAGAGTCCAAGCGCTCGTCCTCCCCTGTCACAACTCCTCTCGAAACGAGAGAGCGCACCAGAAACGATGGTTTCAAATGCACTTTTAGGAGATAAAGTGAGGAGTGCCAGCAATGTTTGTGTCACAGCTTCAAAACTCACTGTGTGCTAAACATGATCAGCAGGAGCTTTTTTGCAAGGCTCTTCTGCTGTTTTAGCCCAGTCTAAACATTCCAGCTATACTCTCTCTGTTGATGCTCAGCAGAGAGCGGACACAGAGATGGTGGAATCAGTTGGTCTTTCAGGTAGGAAAGGGAGGAGTGACAGCAATGTGTGTTGCAGAGTTGCAAAGCTCGCTGTGCGCTGATGATGATCACAGAATCACAGAATCACAGAATCCCAAGGGTTGGAAGGGACCTAAAAAGATCATCTAGTCCAACCCCCCTGCAAGAGCAGGGTAACCTACAGTACATCACACAGGAACTTGTCCAGGCGGGCCTTGAATATCTCCAGTGTAGGAGACTCCACAACCCCCCTGGGCAACCTGTTCCAGTGCTCTGTCACTCTTACAGTAAAGAAGTTCTTCCTGATGTTAACGTGGAACTTCCTATGTTCCAGTTTACACCCATTGCCCCTTGTCCTATCACTGGATATCACTGAAAAAAGCCTAGCTCCATCATCCTGACACCTACCCTTTACATATTTGTAAACATTGATGAGGTCACCCCTCAGTCTCCTCTTTTGCAAGCTAAAGAGACCCAGCTCCCTCAGCCTCTCCTCATAAGGGAGATGTTCCACTCCCTTAATCATCTTTGTGGCTCTGCGCTGGACTCCTTCAAGCAATTCCCTGTCCTTCTTGAACAGAGGGGCCCAGAACTGGACGCAATATTCCAGATGCGGCCTCACCAAGGCTGAGTAGAGGGGGAGGAGAACCTCTCTTGACCTACTAACCACTCCCTTTCTAATGCACCCTAAGATGCCATTTGCCTTCTTGGCCACAAGAGCACATTGCTGGCTCATGGTCATCCTCCTATCCACCAGGACCCCCAGGTCCCTTTCCCCTTCACTACTTTCCAGCAGGTCAACCCCCAACCTGTACTGGTACATGGGGTTGTTCTTCCCCAGATGCAAGACTCTACACTTGCCCTTGTTAAATTTCATCAAGTTTCTCCCTGCCCAACTCTCCAGCCTGTCCAGGTCTCGCTGAATGGCAGCACAGTCCTCTGGTGTGTCAGCCACTCCTCCCAGTTTTGTGTCATCAGCAAACTTGCTGAGGGTGCACTCAGTTCCCTCATCCAGGTCATTGATGAAAATATTAAACAGCACCGGTCCCAGCACCGACCCCTGAGGAACTCCACTAGTCACAGACCTCCAGCTAGATTCTGCGCCATTGACCACAACTCTCTGCCTTCTTCAGTGGGAACTTTCAGGACTGTCTCTTCTGCTGTTTCAGCAGAGTGCAAACGTATGGGCTATATTCTGCTACTGCTCACAAGGAGCAAAGCACAGGAGAAGTAGGATTCAATTGGACTTTCAGGTAGGAAAGTTAGAGGTGACAGCTATATGTGTTCAGGGTTGCAAAGATCACTGTGTGCTGAAGATGCCCAGCAGGAGTTTCCCTGCACGCCCTTCGGCTGTGGGATTAGAGTCCAAGCGCTCGTCCTCCCCTGTCGCAACTCCTCTCGAAACGACAGAGCGCACTAGAAACGTTGGACTCAAATGCACTTTTAGGAGATAAAGTGAGGAGTGACAGCTATGTTTGTGTCACAGCTTCAAAACTCACTGTGTGCTAAACATGATCAGCAGGAGCTTCTTTGCAAGGCTCTTCTGCTGTTATAGCCCTGTCTAAACATTCCTGCTATACTCTCTCTGTTGCTGCTAAGCTGAGAGCGGGCACAGAGATGGTGGAATCAGTTCGTCTTTCAGGCAGGAAAGGGAGGAGTGACAGCAGTGTGTGTTGCAGAGTTGCAAAGCTCGCTGTGCGCTGATGATCAGTGGGAACTTTCTGGACTGTCTCTTCTGCTGTTTCAGCAGAGTCCAAACGTAAGTGCTATATTCTGCTACTGCTCACAAGGAGCAAGCACAGGAGATGTAGGATTCAATTGGACTTTCAGGTAGGAAAGTGAGAGGTGACAGCAATGTGTGTTTCAGAGTTGCAAAGCTCACTGTGTGCTGAAGATGCCCAGCAGGAGTTTCCCTGATGGCCCTTCGGCTGTGGGATTAGAGTCCAAGCGCTCGTCCTCCCCTGTCACAACTCCTCTCGAAACGAGAGAGCGCACCAGAAACGATGGCTTCAAATGCACTTTTAGGAGATAAAGTGAGGAGGGACAGCAATGCTTGTGTCACAGTTTCAAAGCTCACTGTGTGCTAATCATGATCAGCAGGAGCTTTTTTGCAAGGCTCTTCTGCTGTTTTAGCCCAGTCTAAACATTCCTGCTATACTCTCCCTGTTGCTGCTCAGCAGAGAGCGGGCACAGAGATGGTGGATTCAGTTGGTCTTTCAGGCAGGAAAGGGAGGAGTGACAGCAATGTGTGCTGCAGAGTTGCAAAGCTCGCTGTGCGCTGAACATGATCAGTGGGAACTTTCAGGACTGTCTCTTCTGCTGTTTCAGCAGAGTCCAAACGTATGGGCTATATTCTGCTACTGCTCACAAATTGCAGCACAGGAGATGTAGGATTCAATTGGACTTTCAGGTAGGAAAGGGAGAGGTGACAGCTATATGTGTTCAGGGTTGCAAAGATCACTGTGTGCTGAAGATGGCCAGCAGGAGTTTCCCTGCACGCCCTTCGGCTGTGGGATTAGAGTCCAAGCGCTTGTCCTCCCCTGTCACAACTCCTCTCGAAACGAGAGAGCGCCCCAGAAACGATAGATTCAAATGCACTTTTAGGAGATAAAGTGTGTGGCAGCAATGTTTGTGTCGCAGTTTAAAGCTCACTGTGCGCTAAACATGAAAAGCTGGAGCTTTTTTGCAAGGCTCTTCTGCTGTTTTAGCCCAGTCTAAACATTCCTGCTATACTCTCCCTGTTGCTGCTCAATAGAGTGCGGGAACAGAGATGGTGGAATCAATTGGTCTTTCAGGCAGGAAAGGGAGGAGTGACAGCAATGTGTGCTGCAGAGCTGCAAAGCTCGCTGTGCGCTGAAGATGATCAGTGTTAACTTTCTGGACTGTCTCTCCTGCTGTTTCAGCAGAGTGCAAACGTAAGTGCTATATTCTGCTACTGCTCACAAGGAGCAAGCACAGGAGATGTAGGATTCAATTGGACTTTCAGGTAGGAAAGTGAAAGGTGACCGCAATGTGTGTTTCAGAGTAGCAAAGCTCAATGTGTGCTGAAGATGCCCAGCAGGAGTTTCCCTGCTGGCCCTTCGGCTGTGGGATTAGAGTCCAAGCGCTCGTCCTCCCCTGTCACAACTCCTCTCGAAACGAGAGAGCGCACCAGAAACGATGGTTTCAAATGCACTTTTAGGAGATAAAGTGAGGAGTGACAGCAATGTTTGTGTCAGAGCTTCAAAACTAACTGTGTGCTAAACATGATCAGCAGGAGCTTTTTTGCAAGGCTCTTCTGCTGTTTTAGCCCAGTCTAAACATTCCAGCTATACTCTCTCTGTTGATGCTCTGCAGAGAGCGGACACAGAGATGGTGGAATCAGTTGGTCTTTCAGGTAGGAAAGGGAGGAGTGACAGCAATGTGTGTTGCAGAGTTGCAAAGCTCGCTGTGCGCTGAAGATGATCAGTGGGAACTTTCAGGACTGTCTCTTCTGCTGTTTCAGCAGAGTGCAAACGTATGGGCTATATTCTGCTACTGCTCACAAGGAGCTAAGCACAGGAGAAGTAGGATTCAATTGGACTTTCAGGTAGGAAAGTGAGAGGTGACAGCAATGTGTGTTTCCGAGTTGCAAAGCTCACTGTGTGCTGAAGATGCCCATGAGGAGTTTCCCTGCTGGCCCTTCGGCTGTGGGATTAGAGTCCAAGCGCTCGTCCTCCCCTGTCACATCTGCTCTTGAAACGAGAGAGGGCACCAAAAACGTTGGACTCAAATGCACTTTTAGGAGATAAAGTGAGGAGTGACAGCAATGTTTGTGTCACAGCCTCAAAGCTCACTGTGTGCTAAACATGATCAGCAGGAGCTTTTTTGCAAGGCTCTTCTGCTGTTTTAGCCCAGTCTAAACATTATTGCTCTTCTCTCCCTGTTGCTGCTCAGCAGAGAGCAGGCACAGAGATGGTGGAATCTTTTGGTCTTTCAGGCAGGAAAAGGAGGAGTGACAGCAATGTGTGTTGCAGAGTTGCAAAGCTCTCTGTGTTCTGAAGATGATCAGTGGGAACTTTCAGGACTGTCTCTTCTGCTGTTTCAGCAGAGTGCAAACGTATGGGCTATATTCTGCTACTGCTCACAAATTGCAGCACAGGAGATGTAGGATTCAATTGGACTTTCAGGTAGGAAAGTGAGAGGTGACAGCTATATGTGTTCAGGGTTGCAAAGATCACTGTGTGCTGAAGATGGCCAGCAGGAGTTTCCCTGCACGCCCTTCGGCTGTGGGATTAGAGTCCAAGCGCTCGTCCTCCCCTGTCACAACTCCACTCGAAACGAGAGAGCGCAGCAGAAACGATGGTTTCAAATGCACTTTTAGGAGATAAAGTGAGGAGTGACAGCAATGTTTGTGTCACAGCTTCAAAGCTCACTGTGTGCTAATCATGATCAGCAGGAGCTTTTTTGCAAGGCTCTTCTGCTGTTTTAGCCCAGGCTAAACATTCCTGCTAAACTCTCTCTGTTGCTGCTCAGCAGAGAGCGGGCACAGAGATGGTGGATTCAGCTGGTCTTTCAGGCAAAAAGGGAGGAGTGACAGCAATGTGTGTTGCAGAGTTGCAAAGCTCGCTGTGAGCTGAAGATGTTCAGTGGGATCTTTCTGGACTGTCTCTTCTGCTGTTTCAGCAGAGTCCAAGCGTAAGTGCTATATTCTGCTACTGCTCACAAGGAGCAAGCACAGGAGATGTAGTATTCAATTGGACTTTCAGGTAGGATAGTGAGAGGTGACAGCTATATGTGTTTCAGAGCTGCAAAGCTCACTGTGTGCTGAAGATGCCCAGCAGGAGTTTCCCTGCACGCCCTTCGGCTGTGGGATTAGAGTCCAAGCACTCGTCCTCCCCTGTCAGAACTCCTCTCGAAACGAGAGAGCGCACCAGAAACGATGGAGTCAAATGCACTTTTAGGAGATAAAGTGAATGACAGCAATGTTTGTGTCGCAGTTTAATGCTCACTGTGCGCTAAACATGAAAAGAAGGAGCTTTTTTGCAAGGCTCTTCTGCTGTTTTAGCCCAGTCTAAACATTCCTGCTATACTCTCTCTGTTGCTGCTCAGCAGAGAGCGGACACAGAGATGGTGGAATCAGTTGGTCTTTCAGGTAGGAAAGGGAGGAGTGACAGCAATGTGTGTTGCAGAGTTGCAAAGCTCGCTGTGCGCTGAAGATGATCAGTGGGAACTTTCAGGACTGTCTCTTCTGCTGTTTCAGCAGAGTGCAAACGTATGGGCTATATTCTGCTACTGCTCATAAGGACCAAAGCACAGGAGAAGTAGGATTCAATTGGACTTTCAGGTAGGAAAGTGAGAGGTGACAGCAATATGTGTTTCAGAGTTGCAAAGCTCGCTGTGCGCTGAAGATGATCAGTGGGAACTTTCTGGTCTGTCTCTTCTGCTGTTATAGCAGAGTCCGAACGTAAAGTGCTATATTCTGCTACTGCTCACTAAGAGCAAGCACAGGTGATGTAGGATTCAATTGGACTTTCAGGTAGGAAAGTGAGAGGTGACAGCAATGTGTGTTTCAGAGTTGCAAAGCTCGCTGTGCGCTGAAGATGATCAGTGGGAACTTTCTGGACTGTCTCTTCTGCTGTTTCAGCAGAGTCCAAACGTAAGTGCTATATTCTGCTACTGCTCTCAAAGAGCAAGCACAGGTGATGTAGGATTCAATTGGACATTCAGGTAGGAAAGTTAGAGGTGACAGCAATGTGTGTTTCAGAGTAGCAAAGCTCAATGTGTGCTGAGGATGCCCAGCAGGAATTCCCCTGCTGGCCCTTCGGCTGTCGGATTAGAGTCCAAGCCCTCGTCCTTCCCTGTCACATCTGGTCTTGAAACGAGAGAGGGCACCAAAAACATAGGACTCAAATGCACTTTTAGGAGATAAAGTGAGGAGAGACAGCAATGTTTGTGTCACAGCTTCAAAGCTCACTGTGTGCTAAACATGACCAGCAGGAGCTCTTTTGCTAGGCTCTTCTGCGGTTTTAGCCCAGTCTAAACATTCCTGCTCTACTCCCTCTGTTGCTGCTCAGCAGAGAGCGGACACAGAGATGGTGGAATCAGTTCGTCTTTCAGGCAGGAAAGGGAGGACTGACAGCAATGTGTGTTGCAGAGTTGCAAAGCTCGCTGTGAGCTGAAGATGATCAGTGGGATCTTTCTGGACTGTCTCTTCTGCTGTTTCAGCAGAGTCCAAACGTAAGTGCTATGTTCTGCTACTGCTCACAAAGCAAGAACAGGAGTTGTGGGATTCAATTGGACTTTCAGGTAGGAAAGTGAGAGGTGACAGCAATGTGTGTTTCAGAGTAGCAAAGCTCACTGTGTGCTGAAGATGCCCATCAGGAGTTTCCCTGCTGGCCCTTCGGCTGTGGGATTAGAGTCCAAGCGCTCGTCCTCCCCTGTCACAACTCCTCTCAAAACGAGAGAGCGCACCATAAACGATGGTTTCAAATGCACTTTTAGGAGATAAAGTGAATGACAGCAATGTTTGTGTCGCTTTTTAATGCTCGCTGTGCGCTAAACATGAAAAGCAGGAGCTTTTTTGCAAGGCTCTTCTGCTGTTTTAGCCCAGTCTAAACATTCCTGCTATACTCTCCCTGTTGCTGCTCAATAGAGTGCGGGCTCAGAGATGGTGGAATCAGTTGGTCTTTCAGGCAGGAAAGGGAGGAGTGACAGCAATGTGTGCTGCAGAGTTGCAAAGCTCGCTGTGTGCTGAAGATGATCAGTGGGAACTTCCAGGACTGTCTCTTCTGCTGTTTTAGCAGATTCCAAACATAAGTGCTATATTCTCGTACTGCTCACAAGGAGCAAGCACAGGAGATGTAGGATTCAATTGGACTTTCAGGTAGGAAAGTGAGAGGTGACAGCCATGTGTGTTTCAGAGTTGCAAAGCTCACTGTGTGCTGAAGATGCCCAGCAGGAGTTTCCTTGCTGGCTCTTCGGCTGTGGGATTAGAGTCCACGCGCTCGTCCTCCCCTGTCACAACTCCTCTGGAAACAAGAGTGCGCACCAGAAACTATGGAGTCAAATGCACTTTTAGGAGATAAAGTGAGTGACAGCAATGTTTGTGTCACAGTTTAAAGCTCACTGTGTGCTAAACATGATCAGCAGGAGCTTTTTTGCAAGGCTCTTTTGCTGTTTTAGCACAGTCTAAACATTCCTGCTATACTCGCCCTGTTGCTGCTCAGCAGAGAGCTGGCACAGAGATGGTGGTTTCAGTTGGTCTTTCAGGCAGGAAAGGGAGGAGTGACAGCAATGTGTGTTGCAGAGTTGCAAAGCTCGCTGTGCACTGAAGATGAGCAATGGGAAATTTCTGGACTGTCTCTTCTGCTGTTTCAGCAGTGTCCAAACGTAAGTGCTATATTCAGCTACTGCTTACAAGGAGCAAAGCACAGGAGATGTAGGATTCAATTGGACTTTCAGGTAGGAAAGTGAGAGGTGACAGCAATGTGTGTTTCCGAGTTGCAAAGCTCACTGTGTGCTGAAGATGCCCATCAGGAGTTTCCCTGCTGGCCCTTCGGCTGTGGGATTAGAGTCCAAGCGCTCGTCCTCCCCTGTCACATCTGCTCTTGAAACGAGAGAGGGCACCAAAAACGTTGGACTCAAATGCACTTTTAGGAGATAAAGTGAGGAGTGACAGCAATGTTTGTGTCACAGCCTCAAAGCTCACTGTGTGCTAAACATGATCAGCAGGAGCTTTTTTGCAAGGCTCTTCTGCTGTTTTAGCCCGGTCTAAACATTATTGCTCTTCTCTCCCTGTTGCTGCTCAGCAGAGAGCAGGCACAGAGATGGTGGAATCTTTTGGTCTTTCAGGCAGGAAAAGGAGGAGTGACAGCAATGTGTGTTGCAGAGTTGCAAAGCTCTCTGTGTTCTGAAGATGATCAGTGGGAACTTTCTAAACTTTCTCTTCTGCTGTTTCAGCAGAGTGCAAACGTATGGGCTATATTCTGCTACTGCTCACAAATTGCAGCACAGGAGATGTAGGATTCAATTGGACTTTCAGGTAGGAAAGGGAGAGGTGACAGCTATATGTGTTCAGGGTTGCAAAGATCACAGTGTGCTGAAGATGCCCAGCAGGAGTTTCCCTGCACGCCCTTCGGCTGTGGGATTAGAGTCCAAGCGCTCGTCCTCCCCTGTCGCAACTCCTCTCGAAACGACAGAGCGCACCAGAAACGTTGGACTCAAATGCACTTTTAGGAGATAAAGTGAGGAGTGACAGCTATGTTTGTGTCACAGCTTCAAAACTCACTGTGTGCTAAACATGATCAGCAGGAGCTTTTTTGCAAGGCTCTTCTGCTGTTATAGCCCTGTCTAAACATTCCTGCTATACTCTCTCTGGTGCTGCTAAGCAGAGAGCGGGCACAGAGATGGTGGAATCAGTTGGTCTTTCAGGCAGGAAAAGGAGGAGTGACAGCAATGTGTGTTGCAGAGTTGCAAAGCTCGCTGTGCGCTGAAGATGATCAGTGGGAATTTTCTGGACTGTCTCTTCTGCTGTTTCAGCAGAGTGCAAACGTAAGTGCCATATTCTGCTACTGCTCAAAAGGAGCAAGCACAGGAGATGTAGGATTCAATTGGACTTTCAAGTAGGAAAGTGAGAGGTGACAGCAATGTGTGTTTCAGAGTTGCAAAGCTCACTGTGTGCTGAAGATGCCCAGCAGGAGTTTCCCTGATGGCCCTTCGGCTGTGGGATTAGAGTCCACGCGCTCGTCCTCCCCTGTCACAACTCCTCTGGAAACTAGAGTGCGCACCAGAAACGATGGAGTCAAATGCACTTTTAGGAGATAAAGTGAGTGAAAGCAATGTTTGTGTCACAGTTTAAAGCTCACTGTGTGCTAAACATGATCAGCAGGAGCTTTTTTGCAAGGCTCTTCTGCTGTTTTAGCCCAGTCTAAACATTATTGCTCTTCTCTCCCTGTTGCTGCTCAGCAGAGAGCAGGCACAGAGATGGTGGAATCTTTTGGTCTTTCAGGCAGGAAAAGGAGGAGTGACAGCAATGTGTGTTGCAGAGTTGCAAATCTCGCTGTGCGCTGAAGATGATCAGTGGGAACTTTCTAAACTTTCTCTTCTGCTGTTTCAGCAGAGTGCAAACGTATGGGCTATATTCTGCTACTGCTCACAAATTGCAGCACAGGAGATGTAGGATTCAATTGGACTTTCAGGTAGGAAAGGGAGAGGTGACAGCTATATGTGTTCAGGGTTGCAAAGATCACTGTGTGCTGAAGATGCCCAGCAGGAGTTTCCCTGCACGCCCTTCGGCTGTGGGATTAGAGTCCAAGCGCTCGTCCTCCCCTGTCGCAACTCCTCTCGAAACGACAGAGCGCACCAGAAACGTTGGACTCAAATGCACTTTTAGGAGATAAAGTGAGGAGTGACAGCTATGTTTGTGTCACAGATTCAAAACTCACTGTGTGCTAAACATGATCAGCAGGAGCTTTTTTGCAAGGCTCTTCTGCTGTTATAGCCCTGTCTAAACATTCCTGCTATACTCTCTCAGGTGCTGCTCAGCAGAGAGCGGGCACAGAGATGGTGGATTCAGTTGGTCATTCAGGCAGGAAAGGGAGGAGTGACAGCAATGTGTGTTGCAGAGTTGCAAAGCTCGCTGTGCTCTGATGATCAGTGGGAACTTTCTGGACTGTCTCTTCTGCTGTTTCAGCAGAGTCCAAACGTAAGTGCTATATTCTGCTACTGCTCACAAGGAGCAAGCACAGGAGATGTAGGATTCAATTGGACTTTCAGGTAGGAAAGTGAGAGGTGACAGCAATGTGTGTTTCAGAGTTGCAAAGCTCACTGTGTGCTGAAGATGCCCAGCAGGAGTTTCCCTGATGGCCCTTCGGCTGTGGGATTAGAGTCCAAGCGCTCGTCCTCCCCTGTCACAACTCCTCTCGAAACGAGAGAGCGCCCCAGAAACTAAAGATTCAAAAGCACTTTTAGGAGATAAAGTGAGTGGCAGCAATGTTTGTGTCGCAGTGTAAAGCTCACTGTGCGCTAAACATGAAATGCTGGAGCTTTTTTGCAAGGCTCTTCTGCTGTTTTAGCCTAGTCTAAACATTCCTGCTATACTCTCCCTGTTGCTGCTCAATAGAGTGCGGGCACAGAGATGGTGGAATCAATTGGTCTTTCAGGCAGGAAAGGGAGGAGTGACAGCAATGTGTGCTGCAGAGCTGCAAAGCTCGCTGTGCGCTGAAGATGATCAGTGTTAACTTTCTGGACTGTCTCTTCTGCTGTTTCAGCAGAGTGCAAACGTAAGTGCTATATTCTGCTACTGCTCACAAAGAGCAAGCACAGGAGAAGAAGGATTCAATTGGACTTTCAGGTAGGAAAGTGAGAGGTGACAGCTATATGTGTTTCAGAGTTGCAAAGCTCACTGTGTGCTGAAGATGCCCAGCAGCAGTTTCCCTGCACGCCCTTCGGCTGTGCGATTAGAGTCCAAGCGCTCGTCCTCCCCTGTCACAACTCCTCTCGAAACGAGAGAGCGCACCAGAAACGATGGGTTCAAATGCACTTTTAGGAGATAAAGTGAATGACAGCAATGTTTGTGTCTCAGTTTAATGCTCACTGTGCGCTAAACATGAAAAGCAGGAGCTTTTTTGCAAGGCTCTTCTGCTGTTTTAGCACAGTCTAAACATTATTGCTCTTCTCTCCCTGTTGCTGCTCAGCAGAGAGCAGGCACAGAGATGGTGGAATCTTTTGGTCTTTCAGGCAGGAAAAGGAGGAGTGACAGCAATGTGTGTTGCAGAGTTGCAAAGCTCTCTGTGTTCTGAAGATGATCAGTGGGAACTTTCTAAACTTTCTCTTCTGCTGTTTCAGCAGAGTGCAAACGTATGGGCTATATTCTGCTACTGCTCACAAGGAGCAAAGCACAGGAGAAGTAGGATTCAATTGGACTTTCAGGTAGGAAAGGGAGAGGTGACAGCTATATGTGTTCAGGGTTGCAAAGATCACTGTGAGCTGAAGATGGCCAGCAGGAGTTTCCCCGCACGGCCTTCGGCTGTGGGATTAGAGTACAAGCGCTCGTCCTCCCCTGTCACAACTCCTCTCGAAACGAGAGAGCGCACCAGAAACGATGGGTTCAAATGCACTTTTAGGAGCTACAATGAGGAGTGACAACAGTGTGTGTGTCAAAGTTGTAAAGCTCAGTGTGTTGAAGAAGCACAAGAGCAGCCTTCAGGCCTGTCTCTTCCACTGCCTTACAGATTGCAGACATTCCTGCTCACTCTGCTGCTCAGCAGAGTGCTGGCAACGGAGTTCTTGGATTGAAATGGTCTTTTAGGAGAAAGAGTGAAGAGTGACAGCAATGTTTGTGTCTCAGTTTAATGCTCACTGTGCGCTAAACATGAAAAGCAGGACCTTTTTTGCAAGGCTCTTCTGCTGTTTTAGCCCAGTATAAACATTCCTGCTATACACTCCCAGTTGCTGCTCAATAGAGTGCGGGCTCAGAGATGCTGGAATCAGTTGGTCTTTCAGGCAGGAAAGGGAGGAGTAACAGCAATGTGTGCTGCAGAGTTGCAAACTCTCTGTGCGCTGAAGATGATCAGTGGGAACTTTCAGGACTGTCTCTTCTGCTGTTTCAGCAGAGTGCAAACGTATGGGCTATATTCTGCTACTGCTCACAAGGAGCAAAGCACAGGAGAAGTAGGATTCAATTGGACTTTCAGGTAGGAAAGTGAGAGGTGACAGCTATATGTGTTTCAGTGTTGCAAAGCTCACTGTGTGCTGAAGATGCCCAGCAGGAGTTTCCCTGCTGGCCCTTCGGCTGTGGGATTAGAGTCCAAGCGCTCGTCCTCCCCTGTCACATCTGCTCTTGAAACGAGAGAGGGCACCAAAAACGTTGGACTCAAATGCACTTTTAGGATATAAAGTGAGGAGTGACAGCAATGTTTGTGTCACAGCCTCAAAGCTCACTGTGTGCTAAACATGATCAGTAGGAGCTTTTTTGCAAGGCTCTTCTGCTGTTTTAGCCCAGTCTAAACATTCCTGCTATACTCTCCGTGTTGCTGCTAAGCAGAGAGCGGGCACAGAGATGGTGGTTTCAGCTGGTCATTCATGCAGGAAAAGGAGGAGTGACAGCAATGTGTGTTGCACAGTTGCAAAGCTCGCTGTGCGCTGAAGATGATCAGTGGGAACTTTCTGGACTGTGTCTTCTGCTGTTTCAGCAGAGTGCAAACGTAAGTGCTATATTCTGCTACTGCTCATAAGGACCAAAGCACAGGAGATGTAGGATTCAATTGGACTTTCAGGTAGGAAAGTAAGAGGTGACAGCTTTATGTGTTTCAGAGTTGCAAAGCTCACTGTGTGCTGAAGATGCCCAGCAGGAGTTTCCCTGCACGCCCTTCGGCTGTGCGATTAGAGTCCAAGCGCTCGTCCTCCCCTGTCACAACTCCTCTCGAAAAGAGAGAGCGCACCAGAAACGATGGGTTCAAATGCACTTTAAGGAGATAAAGTGAATGACAGCAATGTTTGTGTCTCAGTTTAATGCTCACTGTGCGCTAAACATGAAAAGCAGGAGCTTTTTTGCAAGGCTCTTCTGCTGTTTTAGCCCAGTCTAAACATTCCTGCTATACTCTCCCTGTTGCTGCTCAATAGAGTGCGGGCTCAGAGATGGTGGAATCAGTTGGTCTTTCAGGCAGGAAAGGGAGGAGTGACAGCAATGTGTGCTGCAGAGTTGCAAAGCTCGCTGTGCGCTGAAGATGATCAGTGGGAACTTTCAGGACTGTCTCTTCTGCTGTTTCAGCAGAATCTGAACGTAAGTGCTATATTCTGCTACTGCTCACAAAGAGCAAGCACAGGAGAAGAAGGATTCAATTGGACTTTCAGGTAGGAAAGTGAGTGGTGACAGCAATATGTGTTTCAGAGTTCCAAAGCTCACTGTGTGCTGAAGATGCCCAGCAGGAGATTCCCTGCTGGCCCTTCGGCTGTGGGATTAGAGTCCAAGCGCTCGTCCTCCCCTGTCACAACTCCTCTCGCAACGAGAGAGCGCACCGGAAACGATGGTTTCAAATGCACTTTTAGGAGATAAAGTGAGGAGTGACAGCAATGTTTGTGTCACAGCTTCAAAGCTCACTGTGTGCTAAACATGATCAGCAGGAGCTTTTTTGCAAGGCTCTTCTGCTGTTTTAGCCCAGTCTAAACATTGCTGCTATACTCTCTCAGGTGCTGCTAAGCAGAGAGCGGGCACAGAGATGGTGGATTCAGTTGGTCTTTCAGGCAGGAAAGGGAGGAGTGACAGCAATGTGTGTTGCAGAGTTGCAAAGCTCGCTGTGCGCTGAAGATGATCAGTGGGAACTTTCAGGACTGTCTCTTCTGCTGTTTCAGCAGAGTGCAAACGTAAGTGCTATGTTCTGCTACTGCTCACAAAGAGCAAGCACAGGAGATGTAGGATTCAATTGGACTTGAAGGTAGGAAAGTGAGAGGTGACAGCAATGTGTGTTGCAGAGTTGCAAAGCTCGCTGTGCCCTGAGGATGATCAGTGGGAACTTTCTGGACTGTCTCTTCTGCTGTTTCAGCAGAGTGCAAACGTATGGGCTATATTCTGCTACTGCTCACAAGGAGCAAAGCACAGGAGAAGTAGGATTCAATTGGACTTTCAGGTAGGAAAGTGAGAGGTGACAGCAATGTGTGTTTCCGAGGTGCAAAGCTCACTGTGTGCTGAAGATGCCCAGCAGGAGTTTCCCTGCTGGCCCTTCGGCTGTGGGATTAGAGTCCAAGCGCTCGTCCTCCCCTGTCACATCTGCTCTTGAAACGAGAGAGGGCACCAAAAACGTTGAACTCAAATGCACTTTTAGGAGATAAAGTGAGGAGTGACAGCAATGTTTGTGTCACAGCCTCAAAGCTCACTGTGTGCTAAACATGATCAGCAGGAGCTTTTTTGCAAGGCTCTTCTGCTGTTTTAGCTCAGTCTAAACATTATTGCTCTTCTCTCCCTGTTGCTGCTCAGCAGAGAGCAGGCACAGAGATGGTGGAATCTTTTGGTCTTTCAGGCAGGAAAAGGAGGAGTGACAGCAATGTGTGTTGCAGAGTTGCAAAGCTCTCTGTGTTCTGAAGATGATCAGTGGGAACTTTCTAAACTTTCTCTTCTGCTGTTTCAGCAGAGTGCAAACGTATGGGCTATATTCTGCTACTGCTCACAAGGAGGAAAGCACAGGAGAAGTAGGATTCAATTGGACTTTCAGGTAGGAAAGGGAGAGGTGACAGCTATATGTGTTCAGGGTTGCAAAGATCACTGTGTGCTGAAGATGGCCAGCAGGAGTTTCCCCGCACGCCCTTCGGCTGTGGGATTAGAGTCCAAGCGCTCGTCCTCCCCTGTCACATCTGCTCTTGAAACGAGAGAGGGCACCAAAAACGTTGGACTCAAATGCACTTTTAGGATATAAAGTGAGGAGTGAGAGCAATGTTTGTGTCACAGCCTCAAAGCTCACTGTGTGCTAATCATGATCAGCAGGAGCTTTTTTGCAAGGCTCTTCTGCTGTTTTAGCCCAGACTAAACATTCCTGCTATACTCTCTCTGTTGCTGCTCAGCAGAGAGCGGGCACAGAGATGGTGGTTTCAGCTGGTCATTCATGCAGGAAAGGGAGGAGTGACAGCAATGTGTGTTCCACAGTTGCAAAGCTCGCTGTGCGCTGAAGATGATCAGTGGGAAATTTCTGGACTGTGTCTTCTGCTGTTTCAGCAGAGTGCAAACGTAAGTGCTATATTCTGCTACTGCTCACAAGGAGCAAGCACAGGAGATGTAGGATTCAATTGGACTTTCAGGTAGGAAAGTGAGAGGTGACAGCTATATGTGTTTCAGAGTTGCAAAGCTCACTGTGTGCTAAAGATGCCCAGCAGGAGTTTCCCTGCACGCCTATCGGCTGTGCGATTAGAGTCCAAGCGCTCGTCCTCCCCTGTCACAACTCCTCTCGAAACGAGAGAGCGCACCAGAAACGATGGGTTCAAATGCACTCTTAGGAGATAAAGTGAATGACAGCAATGTTTGTGTCTCAGTTTAATGCTCACTGTGCGCTAAACATGAAAAGCAGGAGCTTTTTTGCAAGGCTCTTCTGCTTCTTTAGCCCAGTCTAAACATTCCTGCTATACACTCCCTGTTGCTGCTCAATAGAGTGCGGGCTCAGAGATGGTGGAATCAGTTGGTCTTTCAGGCGGGAAAGGGAGGAGTGACAGCAATGTGTGCTGCAGAGTTGCAAACTCGCTGTGCGCTGAAGATGATCAGTGGGAACTTTCAGGACTGTCTCTTCTGCTGTTTCAGCAGAGTGCAAACGTATGGGCTATATTCTGCTACTGCTCACAAGGAGCAAAGCACAGGAGAAGTAGGATTCAATTGGACTTTCAGGTAGGAAAGGGAGAGGTGACAGCTATATGTGTTTCAGTGTTGCAAAGCTCACTGTGTGCTGAAGATGCCCTGCAGGAGTTTCCATGCTGGCCCTTCGTCTGTGGGATTAGAGTCCAAGCGCTCCTCCTCCCCTGTCACAACTCCTCTCGAAACGAGAGAGAGCCCCAGAAACTTTGGATTCAAATGCACTTTTAGGAGATAAAGTGAGGAGTGACAGCAATGTTTGTGTCACAGTTTCAAAGCTCACTGTGTGCTAAACATGATTAGCAGGAGCTTTTTTGCAAGGCTCTTCTCCTGTTTTAGCCCAGGCTAAACATTCCTGCTCTACTCTCTCTGTTGCTGCTCAGCAGAGAGTGGGCACAGAGATGTTGGAATCAATTGGTCTTTCAGGCAAAAAGGGAGGAGTGACAGCAATGTGTGTTGCAGAGTTGCAAAGCTCGCTGTGCGCTGAAGATGATCAGTGGGAACTTTCTGGACTGTCTCTTCTGCTCTTTTAGCATTGGCTAAAGGTTCCTGCTCTACTCTCTCTGCTTCTGCCCAGCAGAGAAAGGGCACAGAGATTTTGGATTCAATTGGACTTTGAGGTAGGAAAGTGCGGAGCGAGAGCAATATATGTGTCACAGTTGCAAAGCTGACTGCGTGCCCAAGATGCCCTGCCGGAGCTTTCACTCCGGGCTCTTCGGCTGTGGGAGCAGAGGCCAAGAGATCGTGTTCAACTGTCACTGCTGCTGTTCAAACGAGAGAGGGCGGGAGAGACCATGGATTCAAACGGATTATTAGGAGATGAAGTGAGGAGTGACAGCAATGTGTGTTTCAGAGTTGCAAAGCTCACTGTGCGCTGAAGATGATCTGCAAGGACTTTCCCTCCCCTGTCCTTCGGAACTGGGAGCGGATTCCAAGCGCTCGTGCTCACCTTCCTCTGCTGCTCTTGAAACGAGAGTGGAGACCAGAAACGCTGGATTCAAATGCACTTTTAGGAGCTACAATGAGGAGTGACAACAGTGTGTGTGTCAAAGTTGTAAAGCTCAGTGTGTTGAAGAAGCACAAGAGCAGCCTTCAGGCCTGTCTCTTCCACTGCCTTACAGATTGCAGACATTCCTGCTCACTCTGCTGCTCAGCAGAGTGCTGGCAACGGAGTTCTTGGATTGAAATGGTCTTTTAGGAGAAAGAGTGAAGAGTGACAGCAATGTTTGTGTCACAGTTTAAAGCTCACTGTGTGCTAAACATGATCAGGAGGAGCTTTTTTGCAAGGCTCTTCTGCTGTTTTAGCCCAGTCTAAACATTCCTTCTCTCTGTTGCTGCTCAGCAGAGAGGGGGCACAGAGATGTTGGAATCAATTGGTCTTTTAGGCAGGAAAAGGAGGAGTGACAGCAATGTGTGTTGCAGAATTGCAAAGCTCACTGTGTGCTGAAGATGCCCTGCAGGAGTTTCCCTGCTGGCCCTTCGTCGGTGGGATTAGAGTCCAAGCGCTGCTCCTCTCCTGTCACAACTCCTCTCGAAACGAGAGAGCGCACCAGAAACTTTGGATTCAAATGCACTTTTAGGAGATAAAGTGAGGAGTGACAGCAATGTTTGTGTCACAGTTTCAAAGCTCACTGTGTGCTAAACATGATTAGCAGGAGCTTTTTTGCAAGGCTCTTCTGCTGTTTTAGCCCAGGCTAAACATTCCTGCTCTACTCTCTCTGTTGCTGCTCAGCAGAGAGGGGGCACAGCGATGGTGGAATCAATTGGTCTTCCAGGCAAAAAGGGAGGAGTGACAGCAATGTGTGTTGCAGAGTTGCAAAGCTCGCTGTGTGCTGAAGATGCCCTGCAGGAGTTTCCATGCTGGCCCTTCGTCTGTGGGATTAGAGTCCAAGCGCTGCTCCTCCCCTGTCTCAACTCCTCTCGAAACGAGAGAGAGCACCAGAAACTTTGGATTCAAATGCACTTTTAGGAGATAAAGTGAGGAGTGACAGCAATGTTTGTGTCACAGTTTCAAAGCTCACTGTGTGCTAAACATGATTAGCAGGAGCTTTTTTGCAAGGCTCTTCTGCTGTTTTAGCCCAGGCTAAACATTCCTGCTCTACTCTCTCTGTTGCTGCTCAGCAGAGAGGGGGCACAGCGATGGTGGAATCAATTGGTCTTTCAGGCAAAAAGGGAGGAGTGACAGCAATGTGTGTTGCAGAGTTGCAAAGCTCGCTGTGCGCTGAAGATGATCAGTGGGAACTTTCTGGACTGTCTCTTCTGCTCTTTTAGCATTGGCTAAAGGTTCCTGCTCTACTCTCTCTGCTTCTGCCCAGCAGAGAAAGGGCACAGAGATTTTGGATTCAATTGGACTTTGAGGTAGGAAAGTGCGGAGCGAGAGCAATATATGTGTCACAGTTGCAAAGCTGACTGCGTGCTGAAGATGCCCTGCCGGAGCTTTCACTCCGGGCTCTTCGGCTGTGGGAGCAGAGGCCAAGAGATCGTGTTCACCTGTCACTGCTGCTGTTCAAACGAGAGAGGGCGGGAGAGACCATGGATTCAAACGGATTATTAGGAGATGAAGTGAGGATTGACAGCAATGTGTGTTACAGAATTGCAAAGCTCACTGTGCGCTGAAGATGCCCTGCAGGAGTTTCCCTGCTGGCCCTTCGTCTGTGGGATTAGAGTCCAAGCGCTCCTCCTCCCCTGTCACAACTCCTCTCAAAACGAGAGAGCGCACCAGAAACTTTGGATTCATATGCACTTTTAGGAGATAAAGTGAGGAGTGACAGCAATGTTTGTGTCACAGTTTAAAGCTCACTGTGTGCAAAACATGATCAAGCAGGAGATTTTTTGCAAGGCTCTTCTGCTGTTTTAGCCCAGGCTAAACATTCCTGCTCTACTCTCTCTGTTGCTGCTCAGCAGAGAGTGGGCACAGAGATGTTGGAATCAATTGGTCTTTCAGGCAGGAAAAGAAGTGACAGCAATGTGTGTTGCAGAGTTGCAAAGCTCACTGTGTGCTGAAGATGATCAGTGGGAACTTTCTGGACTGTCTCTTCTGCTGTTTCAGCAGAGTCCAAACGTAAGTGCTATATTCTGCTACTGCTCACAAAGAGCAAGCACAGGAGATGTATTATTCAATTGGACTTTAAGGTAGGAAAGTGAGAGGTGACAGCAATATGTGTTTCAGAGTTGTGAATCTCAATGTGTGCTGAAGATGCCCAGCAGTAGTTTCCATGCTGGCCCTTCGGCTGTGAAATTAGAATCCAAGCGCTCGTCCTCCCCTGTCACAACTGCTCTCGAAGCAAGAGAGCGCACCAGAAACGTTGGCTTGAAATGCACTTTTAGGAGATAAAGTGAGGAGTGACAGCAATGTGTGTTTCAGAGTTGCAAAGCTCACTGTGCGCTGAAGATGATCTGCAAGGACTTTCCCTCCCCTGTCCTTCGGAACTGGGAGCGGATTCCAAGCGCTCGTGCTCACCTGCCTCTGCTGCACTGGAAACGAGAGTGGAGACCAGAAACCCTGGATTCAAATGCACTTTTAGGAGCTACAATGAGGAGTGACAACAGTGTGTGTGTCAAAGTTGTAAAGCTCAGTGTGTTGAAGAAGCACAAGAGCAGCCTTCAGGCCTGTCTCTTCCACTGCCTTACAGATTGCAGACATCCCTGCTCACTCTGCTGCTCAGCAGAGTGCTGGCAACGGAGTTCTTGGATTTTTTTTTCTGCAAGGCTCTTCTGCTGTTTTAGTCCAGTCTAAACATTCCTGCTAAACTCTCTCTGTTGCTGCTCAGCAGAGAGCGGGCACTGAGATGGTGGATTCAGCTGGTCTTTCAGGCAAAAAGGGAGGAGTGACAGCAATGTGTGTTGCAGAGTTGCTAAGTTCACTGTGTGCTGAAGATGCCCAGCAGCAATTTCCTTGCTGGCTCTTCGGCTGTGGGATTAGAGTCCAGGCGCTCGTCCTCCCCTGTCACAACTCCTCTCGAAACGAGAGAGCGCACCAAAAACGATGCTTTCAAATGCACTTTAAGGAGATAAAGTGAGGAGGGACAGCAATGGTTGTGTCACAGATTCAAAGCTCACTGTGTGCTAATCATGATCAGCAGGGGCTTTTTTGCATGGCGCTTCTGCTGTCCAAACGTAAGTGCTATATTCTGCTACTGCTCACAAAGAGCAAGCACAGGAGATGTAGGATTCAATTAGACTTTCAGGTAGGAAAGTGAGAGGTGACAGCAATGTGTGTTTCAGAGTTGCAAAGCTCACAGTGTGCTGAAGATGCCCAGCAGGATTTTCCCTGCTGGCCTTTCAGCTGTGGGATTAGAGTCCAAGCGCTCGTCCTCCCCTGTCACAATTCCTCTCGAAATGAGAGAGCGCACCAGAAACGATGGTTTCAAATGCACTTTTAGGAGATAAAGTGAGGAGTGACAGCAATGTTTGTGTCACAGTTTAAAGCTCACTGTGAGCTAAACATGAACAGCAGGAGCTTTTCTGCAAGGCTCTTCTGCTGTTTTAGCCCAGTCTAAACATTCCTGCTATAGTCTCCCTGTTGCTGCTCAGCAGAGAGCGGGCACAGAGATAGTAGAATCAGTTCGTCTTTCAGGCAGGAAAGTTAGGACTGACAGCAATGTGTGTTGCAGAGTTGTAAAGCTCGCTGTGCACTGAAGATGATCAGTGGGACCTTTCTGGACTGTCTGTTCTGCTTTTTCAGCAGAGTGCAAAATTATGGGCTAAAACAGCAGAAGAGCCATGCAAAAAAGCTCCTGCTGATCATGTTTAGCTCACAGTGAGCTTTAAACTGTGACACAAACATTGCTGTCACTCCTCACTTTATCTCCTAAAAGTGCATTTGAAACCATCGTTTCTGAACGATCTGAAAACTCTCTGCTGAGCAGCAACGGGGAGAGTATAGCAGGAATGTTTAGTCTGGGCTAAAACAGCAGAAGAGCCATGCAAAAAAGCTCCTGCTGATCATGTTTAGCTCACAGTGAGCTTTAAACTGTGACACAAACATTGCTGTCACTCCTCACTTTATCTCCTAAAAGTGCATTTGAAACCATCGTTTCTGAACGATCTGAAAACTCTCTGCTGAGCAGCAACGGGGAGAGTATAGCAGGAATGTTTAGTCTGGGCTAAAACAGCAGAAGAGCCATGCAAAAAAGCTCCTGCTGATCATGATTAGCACACAGTGAGCTTTGAATCTGTGACACAACCATTGCTGTCCCTCCTCACTTTATCTCCTTAAAGTGCATTTGAAAGCATCGTTTTTGGTGCGCTCTCTCGTTTCGAGAGGAGTTGTGACAGGGGAGGACGAGCGCCTGGACTCTAATCCCACAGCCGAAGAGCCAGCAAGGAAATTGCTGCTGGGCATCTTCAGCACACAGTGAACTTAGCAACTCTGCAACACACATTGCTGTCACTCCTCCCTTTTTGCCTGAAAGACCAGCTGAATCCACCATCTCAGTGCCCGCTCTCTGCTGAGCAGCAACAGAGAGAGTTTAGCAGGAATGTTTAGACTGGACTAAAACAGCAGAAGAGCCTTGCAGAAAAGCTCCTGCTGATCATGATTAGCAAACAGTGAGCTTTAAACTGTGACACAAACATTGCTGTCACTCCTCACTTTATCTCCTAAAAGTGCATTTGAATCCATCGTTTCTGGTGCGCTCTCTCGTTTCGAGAGGAGTTGTGACAGGGGAGGACGAGCGCTTGGACTCTAATCCCACAGCCGAAGGGCCAGCAGGGAAACTCCTGCTGGTCATCTTCAGCACACAGTGAGCTTTGCAAATCTGAAACACACATTGCTGTCACCTCTCACTTTCCTACCTGAAAGTCCAATTGAATCCTACTTCTCCTGTGCTTTGCTCCTTGTGAGCAGTAGCAGAATATAGCACTTACGTTTGCACTCTGCTGAAACAGCAGAAGAGACAGTCCTGAAAGTTCCCACTGATCATCTTCAGCGCACAGCGAGCTTTGCAACTCTGCAGCACACATCACTGACACTCCTCCCTTTCCTGCCTGAAAGACAAACTGATTCCACCATCTCTGTGCCCGCTCTCTGCTGAGAAGCAACAGAGAGAGTATAGCAGGAATGTTTAGACGGGGCTAAAACAGCACAAGAGCCTTGCAGAAAAGCTCCTGCTGATCATGTTTAGCTCACAGTGAGCTTTAAACTGTGACACAAACATTGCTGTCACACCTCACTTTATCTCCTCAAAGTGCATTTGAAACCATCGTTTCTGGTGCGCTCTCTCATTTCGAGAGGAATTGTGACAGGGGAGGACGAGCTCTTGGACTCTAATCCCACAGCTGAAAGGCCAGCAGGGAAAATCCTGCTGGGCATCTTCAGCACACAGTGAGCTTTGCAACTCTGAAACACACATTGCTGTCACCTCTTACTTTCCGACCTGAAAGTCCAATTGAATCCTACATCTCCTGTGCTTGCTCTTTGTGAGCAGTAGCAGAATATAGCACTTACTTTTGCACTCTGCTGAAACAGCAGAAGAGACAGTCCTGAAAGTTCCCACTGATCATCTTCAGCGCACAGTGAGGTTTGCAACTCTGCAGCACACATTGCTGTCACCTCTCACTTTCCTACCTGAAAGTCCAATTGAATCCTACTTCTCCTGTGCTTTGCTCCTTATGAGCAGTAGCAGAATATAGCCCATACTTTTGCACTCTGCTGAAACAGCAGAAGAGACAGTCCTGAAAGTTCCCACTGATCATCTTCAGCGCACAGCGAGCTTTGCAACTCTGCAACACACATTGCTGCCACTCCTCCCTTTCCTGCCTGAAAGACGAACTGATTCCACCATCTCTGTGCCCGCTCTCTGCTGAGCAGCAACAGAGAGAGTATAGCAGGAATGTTTAGACTGGGCTAAAACAGCAGAAGAGCCTTGCAAAAAAGCTCAAGCTTTTCATGTTTAGCGCAGATGAGCTTTAAACTGTGACACAAACATTGCTGTCACTCCTCACTTTATCTCCTAAAAGTGCATTTGAAACCATCGTTTCTGGTGCGCTCTCTCGTTTCGAGAGGAGTTGTGACAGGGGAGGACGAGCGCATGGACTCTAATCCCACAGCTGGCGGGCCAGCAGGGAAAATCCTGCTGGGCATCTTCAGCACACAGCGAGCTTTGCAACTCTGAAACACACATTGCTGTCACCTCTCACTTTCCTACCTGAAAGTCCAATTGAATCCTACTTCTTCTGTGCTTTGCTCCTTGTGAGCAGTAGCAGAATATAGCACTTACGGTTGCACTTTGCTGAAACAGCAGAAGAGACAGTCCTGAAAGTTCCCACAGATCATCTTCAGCGCACAGCGAGCTTTGCAACTCTGCAACACACATTGCTTTCACTCCTACCTTTCCTGCCTGAAAGACGAACTGATTCCACCATCTCTGTGCCCACTCTCTGCTGAGCAGCAACAGAGAGAGTGGAGCAGGAATGTTTAGACTGGTCTAAAATAGCAGAAGAGCCTTGCAAAAAAGCTCCTGCTGATCATGTTTAGCACACAGTGAGCTTTGAAGCTGTGACACAAACATTGCTGTCACTTCTCACTTTATCTCCTAAAAGTGCATTTGAGTCCAAAGTTTTTGGTGCCCTCTCTCGTTTCAATAGCAGATGTGACGGGGGAGGACGAGCGCTTGGACTCTAATCCCACAGCCGAAGGGGCAGCAGGGAAACTCCTGCTGGGCATCTTCAGCACACAGTGAGCTTTGCAATTCTGCAACACACATTGCTGTCACTCCTCCTTTTCCTTCCTGAAAGACCAATTGATTCCAACATCTCTGTGCCCCCTCTCTGCTGAGCAGCAACAGAGAGAAGGAATGTTTAGACTGGGCTAAAACAGCAGAAGAGCCTTGCAAAAAAGCTCCTCCTGATCATGTTTAGCACACAGTGAGCTTTAAACTGTGACACAAACATTGCTGTCACTCTTCACTCTTTCTCCTAAAAGACCATTTCAATCCAAGAACTCCGTTGCCAGCACTCTGCTGAGCAGCAGAGTGAGCAGGAATGTCTGCAATCTGTAAGGCAGTGGAAGAGACAGGCCTGAAGGCTGCTCTTGTGCTTCTTCAACACACTGAGCTTTACAACTGTGACACACACACTGTTGTCACTCCTCATTGTAGCTCCTAAAAGTGCATTTGAATCCAGCGTTTCTGGTCTCCACTCTCGTTTCAAGAGCAGCAGAGGAAGGTGAGCACGAGCGCTTGGAATCCGCTCCCAGTTCCGAAGGGCAGGGAGGGAAAGTCCTTGCAGATCATCTTCAGCGCACAGTGAGCTTTGCAACTCTGAAACACACATTGCTGTCACTCCTCACTTCATCTCCTAATAATCCGTTTGAATCCATGGTCTCTCCCGCCCTCTCTCGTTTGAACAGCAGCAGTGACAGGTGAACACGATCTCTTGGCCTCTGCTCCCACAGCCGAAGAGCCCGGAGTGAAAGCTCCGGCAGGGCATCTTCAGCACGCAGTCAGCTTTGCAACTGTGACACATATATTGCTCTCGCTCCGCACTTTCCTACCTCAAAGTCTAATTGAATCCAAAATCTCTGCGCCCTTTCTCTGCTGGGCAGAAGCAGAGAGAGTAGAGCAGGAACCTTTAGCCAATGCTAAAAGAGCAGAAGAGACAGTCCAGAAAGTTCCCACTGATCATCTTCAGCGCACAGCGAGCTTTACAACTCTGCAACACACATTGCTGTCACTCCTCCCTTTTTGCCTGAAAGACCAATTGATTCCAACATCTCTGTGCCCACTCTCTGCTGAGCAGCAACAGAGAGAGTAGAGCAGGAATGTTTAGCCTGGGCTAAAACAGCAGAAAAGCCTTGCAAAAAAGCTCCTGCTAATCATGTTTAGCACACAGTGAGCTTTGAAACTGTGACACAAACATTGCTGTCACTCCTCACTTTATCTCCTAAAAGTGCATTTGAATCCAAAGTTTCTGGTGCTCTCTCTCGTTTCGAGAGGAGTTGTGACTGGGGAGGAGGAGCGCTTGGACTCTAATCCCGCAGACCAAGGGCCAGCAGGGAAACACCTGCAGGGCAACTTCAGCACACAGTGAGCTTTGCAACTCTGCAAAACACATTGCTGTAACTCCTCCTTTTCCTGCCTGGAAGACCAATTGATTCCAACATCTCTGTGCCCACTCTCTGCTGAGCAGCAACAGAGAGAGTAGAGCAGGAATGTTTAGCCTGGGCTAAAACAGCAGAAGAGCATTGCAAAAAAAGCTCCTCCTGATCATGTTTAGCACACAGTGAGCTTTAAACTGTGACACAAACATTGCTGTCACTCCTCACTTTATCTCCTAAAAGTGCATTTGAATCCAACGTTTCTGGTGCGCTCTCTCGTTTCGAGAGGAGTTGTGACAGGTGTGGACGAGCGCTTGGACTCTAATCCCACAGCCGAAGGGCCAGCATGGAAAATCCTGCTGGGCATCTTCAGCACACAGTGAGCTTTGCAACTCTGCAACACACATTGCTGTCACCTCTCACTTTCCTACCTGAAAGTCCAATTGAATCCTACATCTCCTGTGCTTGCTCTTTATGAGCAGTAGCAGAATATAGCACTTACGTTTGGACTCTGATGAAACAGCAGAAGAGACAGTCCAGAAAGTACCCGCTGATCATCTTCAGTGCACAGCGAGCTTTGCAACTCAGCAACACGCATTGCTGTCACTCCTCCCTTTCCTGCCTGAAAGAAAGACCAACTGAATCCACCATCTCTGTGCCCGCTCTCTACTGAGCAGCAACAGAGAGAGTAGAGCAGGAATGTTTAGCCTGGGCTAAAACAGCAGAAGAGCATTGCAAAAAAAGCTCCTGCTAATCATGTTTAGCACACAGTGATCTTTAAACTGTGACACAAACATTGCTGTCACTTCTCACTTTATCTCCTAAAAGTGCATTTGAAGCCAACGTTTCTGGTGCGCTCTCTCGTTTCGAGAGGAGTTGTGACAGGGGAGGAGCAGCGCTTGGGCTCTAATCCCACAGACGAAGGGCCAGCAGGGAAACTCCTGCAGGGCATCTTCAGCACACAGTGAGCTTTGCAATTCTGCAACACACATTGCTGTCACTCCTCCTTTTCCTGCCTGAAAGACCAATTGATTCCAACATCTCTGTGCCCCCTCTCTGCTGAGCAGCAACAGAGAGAAGGAATGTTTAGACTCGGCTAAAACAGCAGAAGAGCCTTGCAAAAAAGCTCCTCCTGATCATGTTTAGCACACAGTGAGCTTTAAACTGTGACACAAACATTGCTGTCACTCTTCACTCTTTCTCCTAAAAGACCATTTCAATCCAAGAACTCCGTTGCCAGCACTCTGCTGAGCAGCAGAGTGAGCAGGAATGTCTGCAATCTGTAAGGCAGTGGAAGAGACAGGCCTGAAGGCTGCTCTTGTGCTTCTTCAACACACTGAGCTTTACAACTGTGACACACACACTGTTGTCACTCCTCATTGTAGCTCCTAAAAGTGCATTTGAATCCAGCGTTTCTGGTCTCCACTCTCGTTTCAAGAGCAGCAGAGGAAGGTGAGCACGAGCGCTTGGAATCCGCTCCCAGTTCCGAAGGGCAGGGAGGGAAAGTCCTTGCAGATCATCTTCAGCGCACAGTGAGCTTTGCAACTCTGAAACACACATTGCTGTCACTCCTCACTTCATCTCCTAATAATCCGTTTGAATCCATGGTCTCTCCCGCCCTCTCTCGTTTGAACAGCAGCAGTGACAGGTGAACACGATCTCTTGGCCTCTGCTCCCACAGCCGAAGAGCCTGGAGTGAAAGCTCCGGCAGGGCATCTTCAGCACGCAGTCAGCTTTGCAACTGTGACACATATATTGCTCTCGCTCCGCACTTTCCTACCTCAAAGTCTAATTGAATCCAAAATCTCTGCGCCCTTTCTCTGCTGGGCAGAAGCAGAGAGAGTAGAGCAGGAACCTTTAGCCAATGCTAAAAGAGCAGAAGAGACAGTCCAGAAAGTTCCCACTGATCATCTTCAGCGCACAGCGAGCTTTGCAACTCTGCAACACACATTGCTGTCACTCCTCCCTTTTTGCCTGAAAGACCAATTGATTCCAACATCTCTGTGCCCACTCTCTGCTGAGCAGCAACAGAGAGAGTAGAGCAGGAATTTTTAGCCTGGGCTAAAACAGCAGAAGAGCCTTGCAAAAAAGCTCCTGCTAATCATGTTTAGCACACAGTGAGCTTTGAAACTGTGACACAAACATTGCTGTCACTCCTCACTTTATCTCCTAAAAGTGCATTTGAATCCAAAGTTTCTGGTGCTCTCTCTCGTTTCGAGAGGAGTTGTGACTGGGGAGGAGGAGCGCTTGGACTCTAATCCTGCAGACCAAGGGCCAGCAGGGAAACACCTGCAGGGCAACTTCAGCACACAGTGAGCTTTGCAACTCTGCAAAACACATTGCTGTAACTCCTCCTTTTCCTGCCTGGAAGACCAATTGATTCCAACATCTCTGTGCCCACTCTCTGCTGAGCAGCAACAGAGAGAGTAGAGCAGGAATGTTTAGCCTGGGCTAAAACAGCAGAAGAGCATTGCAAAAAAAGCTCCTCCTGATCATGTTTAGCACACAGTGAGCTTTAAACTGTGACACAAACATTGCTGTCACCTCTCACTTTCCTACCTGAAAGTCCAATTGAATCCTACATCTCCTGTGCTTTGCTCCTTGTGAGCAGTAGCTGAATATAGCACTTACGTTTCACATTGCGGGTAGTGTGTGACATGGCGTGGGAACTGCTTCAAAGAATCAAAGGAGCCAAGGAGGATTTGCGGATAGAGATAATAAAGGAATACACTGAGGCAGATAAATTAACACACCCAAAACAAGAAAAACAAGAAACCTGTAGGAGGAAATTTAATAAAAAGGAGATTTTATGTTGACAAACTTCCTTAAAGCAAAATTAAACCAGCAATAAACTTGACCCCTTAAGAGTGGAAGTTCTTCTGTTGTTTTGGTTTTTTTATAAAATAAGAAGTTGCTAATATTTCATCTGCTGTACAAAAGCTGTGAAATAAAGAGGACTTTTCAGAATGTGCTAGCCCATCCTGATTTTGCTGGAGACGTATTTAAGGTGTCAGAGATCAGTGGCACAGGTTTTATAGAAGAGTGACTTTGTAGATCTTCAGCAAAAGCATGCAGCCCTGATTACCAGACTTTGAAATATAACAGAGGGATTTTTGTACAGATACCTTTAAGTGGATTTTTTCCTAAGTATTTACTGAATTTGCAAGCTTTGATCTTATCTCAGAATTCCATCCCCTGCACTAGGGATTGTTGGCACAGGGTATGATGGTGATTAAAAGATCTCTCTGCATCACGTGGGGCAAAGTAAATAAGAAATGACAGTGCCTCTTGCCCGAGACTCGTTCCTAACTTGGCTAACTTGTCCTTCAGACACTGTACTGGGGCCACAGTTAAATTTCCCTGATGTTGTCATGAAGAGATCTGCCAGCATCTTGTCCCTGAAAGTCTGCTCAGTCAAGATTTACTGGATCAAAATTTTGCCTGTTGCATTATTTGATTTAAATATATGGTTTGGAGAGATGTCCTGGATCTGGGTTAGCCGGAAGAACATTCAGCATAATCCATTTACCCACCGTGAGCACCAGGAGCCATGGCAGTGGCGTTGGCCATCAAAGAGCCAAGTGGCAGCCAGTTCGGATGTAGCTGACGAAGCAGGGAGCAGGGGAAGGTTATCAGGGTGACGGACAGTGCCTCAGAGAGTGGAAACAGGCAGGATGACAAGTTATTTGAGAAAAAGTAGTCTTTCTTTGTATTTAGAGCTCTTTACAACACTTCCTTTTGGAAATGATTCCCTGCCTGCCCTTTTCAGCCAGGGCTTTAAGCACTGAAATGACAAATCTCGAGGAACCTGTCCAGCTCTCCCAGAAAATCCGTGAGTTGCAATCACTTGTCACTGTGTTCTTCAGAGTTAGACCTCATTGCCAGCAGTGGCAGAGACATGCACAGGTTACAGAAGAAGCCTTGGTGGGTCAGGATGCATTTGTCCATTGCTGCCACTGAGCAGAGCATTAGAACTTCTTTATAGGTACTCTATGCATTGTACCAGGGTCTTTGCACAATTTAAAGCAAAGTTTGAACAGATTATCATCCACGGCCCCTCCAGACCTTTGAAAACGATTTTGTGCCTGGAACGGCATCAAGTTTTGAATCTTGTCGCCTCTAGAGCAGTCAACAGTATTACCACAAAAATAAGTAATCAAAATAAAAGAACAGAGATTTGTGCACACTAAATGCCATAAACAAATTTCCAGGATGTGGCAAACACATTTCAAATTAAATACAATAAACAAATTTCTAGGCTGTGGCAATCTACATGTGCAAAACCTAGAAGCATAACTACACATTGGGAACATGAGTGTTTTCTCCTCTTTGGACTAGATTTCTGGATCGCTTGGTCAATGTTTCCAAGAGACAGGTTTCTGTAAGGTCTTATCTGCTCTAACTTGCCCAGGAAAAGCACGGGCTCCACGACAAGACGTAAGCAGCATATTATGACCTTGCAAAGGAACTATGACCAGGATTGTTCAGTGCTTCAAATGGAATCAGCCAGTCCCAGGAAAAGTGGGTCTCTGGGACATTACAGTGATGTGCTCCATCCTTTGGATTAGTACGAAGCTCCAGCCTTCATCTATGCAGTGCTGAGTTACTGGAGATGCCAGCCTATTGCTCTGCTTGTGTGCCTTTACAATCTTGATATCAATATAATAGCACCGGTGTAAAACTGTAGGGAAGCAGCATGGGGTAAGTTTGTGATATAAAGCTACAACTCCCGGTCACTGTCTTTCCAAGGGAATTGATTCTGAGAAAACTCCAGGAACAAACTGGCAATACCGTCCAAGTTGATTTTCCCTTCCTCTGTCAGGATTTTCCCATTAAAAGCAAATAAATTTTGTCTTTCTTTGGCAAGTGGTAAGCAAAAGAAAGCGTAACTTATATCAAATACGGCAAACCATTTCTGATTCTTATGCAATTTGGTCAAAAATCTCACTAATTAGCTGGTACTGTGTGAACATTTTCTGAAATTTTGTGGATTACTCTGAGACCTTGAATCTGTCTGCAACTTTTCCGGTCATTATTCTCTACTGTCCAGATAGGAGTGTTACATTCCAATTCACATTCAATAAATAATCTATATTTTAAAATTTATCAAAGATTTTTTGTTTCCTTTTGATCTTCTAATTTTGAGGGATATTGTTTTATTCTAATTGGGCAGGTACCCCCTTTACTTTAACAGATAAAGCAGTTTTCGCCTTACCTGGAACTTCAGGTGCCCATAGTCCCAGATATAACTGATTAAAGATTTCTTCTGTTTCAGGGAGGTCATCCTGTTAGCTTTAATGCTGAATTAAAGATAAACTCAAAACTGCAATTATTTGATTGTTTTTAACTCTAAATTCCATTTTGCCTTCTTTAAATTTTGCTTCTCGACCTAATAAAGATTTTCGAGAGTATGGCGTGCCTAAAAATTTGCGCACTCGTATTTGTTTTCCCAATTTGTACTTTAAAGGTTTCAGAAAGAATGCCTCCCTTTTCTTTTCTTTTTTTTTCTCTCTTTTTCTTGGTGGCCAGTAGCTCCCACGTGTGTAATTCATTCTTTTCTTTCCGGTTTAATAGCAAATAAGTTGCTCCTGTATCCATTAAATTCAACTTTATTTCCTCTAGTCCTTTATCTTAATTTAATCAGTGGATCTCCTAGTGTAGATTCCCCAGGTCCCGTTCAGTCTAGTTCCAATTCAGTCACTGGAGCTCCCCATGTCCCTTCCTCCAGGGCAGCCTCACTTCCAAAGTTCAAACTCTCCATACCAAGAATACCAATCCAGTTCCTCAGAAGAGCACTCTCTTCCACCTCCGTCCGCCATTCCTCCTCCACCAGTTTCAATGCAAGTGCCACATCTTGCATCTGGGGAAGAACAACCCCATGTACCAGTACAGGTTGGGGGGTGACCTGCTGGAAAGTAGTGAAGGGGAAAGGGACCTGGGGGTCCTGGTGGATAGGAGGATGACCATGAGCCAGCAATGTGCTCTTGTGGCCAAGAAGGCAAATGGCATCTTAGGGTGCATTAGAAAGGGAGTGGTTAGTAGGTCAAGAGAGGTTCTCCTCCCCCTCTACTCAGCCTTGGTGAGGCCGCATCTGGAATATTGCGTCCAGTTCTGGGCCCCTCTGTTCAAGAAGGACAGGGAATTGCTTGAAGGAGTCCAGCGCAGAGCCACAAAGATGATTAAGGGAGTGGAACATCTCCCTTATGAGGAGAGGCTGAGGGAGCTGGGTCTCTTTAGCTTGCAAAAGAGGAGACTGAGGGGTGACCTCATCAATGTTTACAAATATGTAAAGGGTAGGTGTCAGGATGATGGAGCTAGGCTTTTTTCAGTGATATCCAGTGATAGGACAAGGGGCAATGAGTGTAAACTGGAACATAGGAAGTTCCACGTTAACATCAGGAAGAACTTCTTTACTGTAAGAGTGACAGAGCACTGGAACAGGTTGCCCAGGGGGGTTGTGGAGTCTCCTACACTGGAGATATTCAAGGCCCGCCTGGACAAGTTCCTGTGTGATGTACTGTAGGTTACCCTGCTCTTGCAGGGGGGTTGGACTAGATGATCTTTTTAGGTCCCTTCCAACCCTTGGGATTCTGTGATTCTGTGATTCTGTGATCCGTGGCTATAGCACGGCTGAGCTTTTTTTCTACCTGTTCCCAATTCCTATACTCACTTCATGCTTCCTCCTTCACTCCGGTTCACATTTATTCAGCAAAACCTCAGTCATAGAATCATAGAATAGTTATGGTTGGGAAGGACCTCAAGATCATCTAGTTCCAACCCCCCCGGCATGGGCAGGGTCACCTCACACTAAACCATCCCACACAAGGCCTCATCCAACCTGGCCTTGAACACTGCCAGGGATGGAGCAATTTTTTTTTTTTTTTTTTTTCACACTACTGGAATCTATACTGTGGGTTTTAAATACTAAGAGGTGGGAAGAAAAATGTAGTGGCTCAGTTCTTCCCCAAATAAGTGATGGCAAATGACTGTACAATGAGCTCCTGAGCTTGTATGTGCAGAGAGGAATTTAGCCTTGCAGAAAAGCTCCTGCTGATCATGTTTAGCTCACAGTGAGCTTTAAACTGCGACACAAACATTGCTGTCACTCCTCACTTTATCTCCTAAAAGTGCATTTGAAACCATCGTTTCTGGTGCGCTCATTCATTTCGAGAGGAATTGTGACAGGGGAGGACGAGCTCTTGGACTCTAATCCCACAGCTGAAAGGCCAGCAGGGAAAATCCTGCTGGGCATCTTCAGCACACAGTGAGCTTTGCAACTCTGAAACACACATTGCTGTCACCTCTCACTTTCCTACCTGAAAGTCCAATTGAATCCTACATCTCCTGTGCTTGCTTTGTGAGCAGTAGCAGAATATAGCACTTACGTTTGGACTCTGCTGAAACAGAGGAAGAGACAGTCCAGAAAGATCCCACTGATCATCTTCAGTGCACAGCGAGCTTTACAACTCTGCAACACACATTGCGGACAGTCCTAACTTTCCTGCCTGAAAGACGAACTGATTCCACCATCTCTGTGCCCGCTCTCTGCTGAGCAGCAACAGGGAGACTATAGCAGGAATGTTTAGACTGGGCTAAAACAGCAGAAGAGCCTTGCAAAAAAGCTCCTGCTGATCATGTTTAGCACACAGTGAGCTTTGAGGCTGTGACACAAACACTGCTGTCACTCCTCACTTTATCTCCTAAAAGTGCATTTGAGTCCAACGTTTTTGGTGCCCTCTCTCGTTTCAAGAGCAGATGTGACAGGGGAGGACGAGCGCTTGGACTCTAATCCCACAGCCGAAGGGCCAGCAGGGAAACTCCTGCTGGGCGTCCTCAGCACACAGTGAGCTTTGCAACTCTGCAACACACATTGCTGTCACTCCTCCCTTTTTGCCTGAAAGACCAGCTGAATCCACCATCTCTGTGCCTGCCCTCTGCTGAGCAGCAACAGAGAGAGTTTAGCAGGAATGTTTAGACTGGGCTAAAACAGTAGAAGAGCCTTGCAAAAAAGCTCCTGCTGATCATGATTAGCAAACAGTGAGCTTTAAACTGTGACACAAACATTGCTGTCACTCCTCACTTTATCTCCTAAAAGTGCATTTGAGTCCAACGTTTTTGGTGCCCTCTCTCGTTTCAAGAGCAGATGTGACAGGGGAGGACGAGCGCTTGGACTCTAATCCCACAGCCGAAGGGCCAGCAGGGAAACTCCTGATGGGCATCTTCAGCACACAGTGAGCTTTGCAAATCTGAAACACACATTGCTGTCACCTCTCACATTCCTACCTGAAAGTCCAATTGTATGATTAGAGTCCAAGCGCTCGTCCTCCCCTGTCACAATTCCTCTCGAAATGAGAGAGCGCACCAGAAACGATGGTTTCAAATGCACTTTTTGGAGATAAAGTGAGGAGTGACAGCAATGTTTGTGTCACAGCTTCAAAACTCACTGTGTGCTAAACATGATCAACAGGAGCTTTTTTGCAAGGCTCTTCTGCTGTTTTAGCCCAGTCTAAACATTCCTGCTATAATCTCTCTGTTGCTGCTCAGCAGAGAGCGGGCACAGAGATGGTGGAATCAGTTCGTCTTTCAGGCAGGAAAGGGAGGAGTGACAGCAATGTGTGTTGCAGCGTTGCAAAGTTCGCTGTGCGCTGATGATCAGTGGGAACTTTCTGGACTGTCTCTTCTGCTGTTTCAGCAGATTCCAAACGTAAGTGCTATATTCTGCTACTGCTCACAAGAAGCCAGCACAGGAGATGTAGGATTCAATTGGACATTCAGGTAAAAAAGTGAGAGGTGACAGCTATATGTGTTTCAGAGTTGCAAAGCTCACTGTGTGCTGAAGATGCCCAGCAGGAGTTTCCCTGCTGGCCCTTCAGCTGTGGGATTAGAGTCCAAGCGCTTGTCCTCCCCTGTCACAACTCCTCTCGAAATGAGAGAGCGCACCAGAAACGATGGTTTCAAATGCACTTTTAGGACATAAAGTGAGTGACAGCAATGTTTGTGTCGCAGTTTAAAGCTCACTGTGCGCTAAACACGAAAAGCAGGAGCTTTTTTGCAAGGCTCTTCTGCTGTTTTAGCCCAGTCTAAACATTCCTGCTATACTCTCCCTGTTCCTGCTCAATAGAGTGCGGGCACAGAGATGGTGGAATCAATTGGTCTTTCAGGCAGGAATGGGAGGAGTGACAGCAATGTGTGTTGCAGAGTTGCAAAGCTCGCTGTGCGCTGAAGATGATCAGTGGGAACTTCCTGGACTGTCTCTTCTGCTGTTTCAGCAGAGTGCAAACGTATGGGCTATATTCTGCTACAGCTCACAAGGAGCAAAGCACAGGAGAAGTAGGACTCAATTGGACTTTCAGGTAGGAAAGCGAGAGGTGACAGCAATGTGTGTTTCAGAGTTGCAAAGCTCACTGTGTGCTGAAGATGCCCAGCAGGAGTTTCCCTGCTGGCCCTTAGGCTGTGGGATTAGAGTCCAAGCGGTCGTCCTCCCCTGTCACATCTGCTCTTGAAACGAGAGAGGGCACCAAAAACGTTGGATTCAATGCACTTTTAGGAGATAAAGTGAGGAGTGACAGCAATGTTTGTGTCACAGTTTAAAGCTCACTGTGCGCTAAACATGATCAGCAGGAGCTTTTTTGCAAGGCTCTTCTGTTTTAGCCCAGTCTAAACATTCCTTCTCTCTGTTGCTGCTCAGCAGAGAGTGGGCACAGAGATCTTGGAATCAATTGGTCTTCCAGGCAGGAAAAGGAGTTACAGCAATGTGTGTTGCACAGTTGTAAATCTCGCTGTGCGCTGAAGATGATCAGTGGGATCTGTCTGGACTGTCTCTTCTGCTTTTTCAGCTGAGTGCAAACTTATGGGCTATATTCTGCTACTGCTCACAAGGAGTAAAGCACAGGAAAAGAGGGATTCAATTGGACTTTCAGGTTGGAAAGTGAGAGGTGACAGCAATGTGTGTTTCAGAGTTGCAAAGCTCAATGAGTGCTGAGGATGCCCAGTAGGAATTTCCCTGCTGGCCCTTCGGCTGTGGGATTAGAGTCCAAGCGCTTCTCCTCCCCTGTCACATCTGCTCTTGAAACGAGAGAGGGCACCAAAAACTTTGGAATCAAATGCACTTTTAGGAGATAAACTGAGGAGTGACAGCAGCGTTTGTGTCACAGCTTCAGAGCTCATGGTGTGCTAAACATGATCAGCAGGAGCTTTTTTGCAAGGCTCTTCTGCTGTTTTAGCCCAGTCTAAACATTCCTGCTCTACTCTCTCTGTTGCTGCTCAGCAGAGAGCGGGCACAGAGATGGTGGAATCAGTTCGTCTTTCAGGCAGGAAAGGGAGGACTGACAGCAATGTGTGCTGCAGAGTTGCAAAGCTCGCTGTGCGCTGAAGATGATCAGTAAGATCTTTCTGGACTGTCTCTTCTGCTGTTTCAGCAGAGTCCAAACGTAAGTGCTATATTCTGCTGCTGCTTACAAGGAGCAAAAACACACATTGCTGTAACTCCTTTTCCTGCCTGGAAGACCAATTGATTCCAAGATCTCTGTGCCCACTCTCTGCTGAGCAGCAACAGAGAGAAGGAATGTTTAGACTGGGCTAAAACAGAAGAGCCTTGCAAAAAAGCTCCTGCTGATCATGTTTAGCGCACAGTGAGCTTTAAACTGTGACACAAACATTGCTGTCACTCCTCACTTTATCTCCTAAAAGTGCATTGAATCCAACGTTTTTGGTGCCCTCTCTCGTTTCAAGAGCAGATGTGACAGGGGAGGACGACCGCTTGGACTCTAATCCCACAGCCTAAGGGCCAGCAGGGAAACTCCTGCTGGGCATCTTCAGCACACAGTGAGCTTTGCAACTCTGAAACACACATTGCTGTCACCTCTCGCTTTCCTACCTGAAAGTCCAATTGAGTCCTACTTCTCCTGTGCTTTGCTCCTTGTGAGCTGTAGCAGAATATAGCCCATACGTTTGCACTCTGCTGAAACAGCAGAAGAGACAGTCCAGGAAGTTCCCACTGATCATCTTCAGCGCACAGCGAGCTTTGCAACTCTGCAACACACATTGCTGTCACTCCTCCCATTCCTGCCTGAAAGACCAATTGATTCCACCATCTCTGTGCCCGCACTCTATTGAGCAGGAACAGGGAGAGTATAGCAGGAATGTTTAGACTGGGCTAAAACAGCAGAAGAGCCTTGCAAAAAAGCTCCTGCTTTTCGTGTTTAGCGCACAGTGAGCTTTAAACTGCGACACAAACATTGCTGTCACTCACTTTATGTCCTAAAAGTGCATTTGAAACCATCGTTTCTGGTGCGCTCTCTCGTTTCGAGAGGAGTTGTGACAGGGGAGGACAAGCGCTTGGACTCTAATCCCACAGCTGAAGGGCCAGCAGGGAAACTCCTGCTGGGCATCTTCAGCACACAGTGAGCTTTGCAACTCTGAAACACATATAGCTGTCACCTCTCACTTTTTTACCTGAATGTCCAATTGAATCCTACATCTCCTGTGCTGGCTTCTTGTGAGCAGTAGCAGAATATAGCACTTACGTTTGGAATCTGCTGAAACAGCAGAAGAGACAGTCCAGAAAGTTCCCACTGATCATCAGCGCACAGCGAACTTTGCAACGCTGCAACACACATTGCTGTCACTCCTCCCTTTCCTGCCTGAAAGACGAACTGATTCCACCATCTCTGTGCCCGCACTCTGCTGAGCAGCAACAGAGAGATTATAGCAGGAATGTTTAGACTGGGCTAAAACAGCAGAAGAGCCTTGCAAAAAAGCTCCTGTTGATCATGTTTAGCACACAGTGAGTTTTGAAGCTGTGACACAAACATTGCTGTCACTCCTCACTTTATCTCCAAAAAGTGCATTTGAAACCATCGTTTCTGGTGCGCTCTGTCATTTCGAGAGGAATTGTGACAGGGGAGGACGAGCGCTTGGACTCTAATCATACAATTGGACTTTCAGGTAGGAATGTGAGAGGTGACAGCAATGTGTGTTTCAGATTTGCAAAGCTCACTGTGTGCTGAAGATGCCCATCAGGAGTTTCCCTGCTGGCCCTTCGGCTGTGGGATTAGAGTCCAAGCGCTCGTCCTCCCCTGTCACATCTGCTCTTGAAACGAGAGAGGGCACCAAAAACGTTGGACTCAAATGCACTTTTAGGAGATAAAGTGAGGAGTGACAGCAATGTTTGTGTCACAGTTTAAAGCTCACTGTTTGCTAATCATGATCAGCAGGAGCTTTTTTGCAAGGCTCTTCTACTGTTTTAGCCCAGTCTAAACATTCCTGCTAAACTCTCTCTGTTGCTGCTCAGCAGAGGGCAGGCACAGAGATGGTGGATTCAGCTGGTCTTTCAGGCAAAAAGGGAGGAGTGACAGCAATGTGTGTTGCAGAGTTGCAAAGCTCACTGTGTGCTGAGGACGCCCAGCAGGAGTTTCCCTGCTGGCCCTTCGGCTGTGGGATTAGAGTCCAAGCGCTCGTCCTCCCCTGTCACATCTGCTCTTGAAACGAGAGAGGGCACCAAAAACGTTGGACTCAAATGCACTTTTAGGAGATAAAGTGAGGAGTGACAGCAGTGTTTGTGTCACAGCCTCAAAGCTCACTGTGTGCTAAACATGATCAGCAGGAGCTTTTTTGCAAGGCTCTTCTGCTGTTTTAGCCCAGTCTAAACATTCCTGCTATAGTCTCCCTGTTGCTGCTCAGCAGAGAGCGGGCACAGAGATGGTGGAATCAGTTCGTCTTTCAGGCAGGAAAGTTAGGACTGACCGCAATGTGTGTTGCAGAGTTGTAAAGCTCGCTGTGCACTGAAGATGATCAGTGGGATCTTTCTGGACTGTCTCTTCCTCTGTTTCAGCAGAGTCCAAACGTAAGTGCTATATTCTGCTACTGCTCACAAAGCAAGCACAGGAGATGTAGGATTCAATTGGACTTTCAGGTAGGAAAGTGAGAGGTGACAGCAATGTGTGTTTCAGAGTTGCAAAGCTCACTGTGTGCTGAAGATGCCCAGCAGGATTTTCCCTGCTGGCCTTTCAGCTGTGGGATTAGAGTCCAAGAGCTCGTCCTCCCCTGTCACAATTCCTCTCGAAATGAATGAGCGCACCAGAAACGATGGTTTCAAATGCACTTTTAGGAGATAAAGTGAGGAGTGACAGCAATGTTTGTGTCGCAGTTTAAAGCTCACTGTGAGCTAAACATGATCAGCAGGAGCTTTTCTGCAAGGCTAAATTCCTCTCTGCACATACAAGCTCAGGAGCTCATTGTACAGTCATTTGCCATCACTTATTTGGGGAAGAACTGAGCCACTACATTTTTCTTCCCACCTCTTAGTATTTAAAACCCACAGTATAGATTCCAGTAGTGTGCAAAAAAAAAAAAAAAAAAAAAAAAATTGCTCCATCCCTGGCAGTGTTCAAGGCCAGGTTGGATGAGGCCTTGTGTGGGATGGTTTAGTGTGAGGTGACCCTGCCCATGCCGGGGGGGTTGGAACTAGATGATCTTGAGGTCCTTCCCAACCATAACTATTCTATGATTCTATGACTGAGGTTTTGCTGAATAAATGTGAACCGGAGTGAAGGAGGAAGCATGAAGTGAGTATAGGAATTGGGAACAGGTAGAAAAAAAGCTCAGCCGTGCTATAGCCACGGATCACAGAATCACAGAATCACAGAATCCCAAGGGTTGGAAGGGACCTAAAAAGATCATCTAGTCCAACCCCCCTGCAAGAGCAGGGTAACCTACAGTACATCACACAGGAACTTGTCCAGGCGGGCCTTGAATATCTCCAGTGTAGGAGACTCCACAACCCCCCTGGGCAACCTGTTCCAGTGCTCTGTCACTCTTACAGTAAAGAAGTTCTTCCTGATGTTAACGTGGAACTTCCTATGTTCCAGTTTACACTCATTGCCCCTTGTCCTATCACTGGATATCACTGAAAAAAGCCTAGCTCCATCATCCTGACACCTACCCTTTACATATTTGTAAACATTGATGAGGTCACCCCTCAGTCTCCTCTTTTGCAAGCTAAAGAGACCCAGCTCCCTCAGCCTCTCCTCATAAGGGAGATGTTCCACTCCCTTAATCATCTTTGTGGCTCTGCGCTGGACTCCTTCAAGCAATTCCCTGTCCTTCTTGAACAGAGGGGCCCAGAACTGGACGCAATATTCCAGATGCGGCCTCACCAAGGCTGAGTAGAGGGGGAGGAGAACCTCTCTTGACCTACTAACCACTCCCTTTCTAATGCACCCTAAGATGCCATTTGCCTTCTTGGCCACAAGAGCACATTGCTGGCTCATGGTCATCCTCCTATCCACCAGGACCCCCAGGTCCCTTTCCCCTTCACTACTTTCCAGCAGGTCACCCCCCAACCTGTACTGGTACATGGGGTTGTTCTTCCCCAGATGCAAGATGTGGCACTTGCATTGAAACTGGTGGAGGAGGAATGGCGGACGGAGGTGGAAGAGAGTGCTCTTCTGAGGAACTGGATTGGTATTCTTGGTATGGAGAGTTTGAACTTTGGAAGTGAGGCTGCCCTGGAGGAAGGGACATGGGGAGCTCCAGTGACTGAATTGGAACTAGACTGAACGGGACCTGGGGAATCTACACTAGGAGATCCACTGATTAAATTAAGATAAAGGACTAGAGGAAATAAAGTTGAATTTAATGGATACAGGAGCAACTTATTTGCTATTAAACCGGAAAGAAAAGAATGAATTACACACGTGGGAGCTACTGGCCACCAAGAAAAAGAGAGAAAAAAAAAGAAAAGAAAAGGGAGGCATTCTTTCTGAAACCTTTAAAGTACAAATTGGGAAAACAAATACGAGTGCGCAAATTTTTAGGCACGCCATACTCTCGAAAATCTTTATTAGGTCGAGAAGCAAAATTTAAAGAAGGCAAAATGGAATTTAGAGTTAAAAACAATCAAATAATTGCAGTTTTGAGTTTATCTTTAATTCAGCATTAAAGCTAACAGGATGACCTCCCTGAAACAGAAGAAATCTTTAATCAGTTATATCTGGGACTATGGGCACCTGAAGTTCCAGGTAAGGCGAAAACTGCTTTATCTGTTAAAGTAAAGGGGGTGCCTGCCCAATTAGAATAAAACAATATCCCTCAAAATTAGAAGATCAAAAGGAAACAAAAAATCTTTGATAAATTTTAAAATATAGATTATTTATTGAATGTGAATTGGAATGTAACACTCCTATCTGGACAGTAGAGAATAATGACCGGAAAAGTTGCAGACAGATTCAAGGTCTCAGAGTAATCCACAAAATTTCAGAAAATGTTCACACAGTACCAGCTAATTAGTGAGATTTTTGACCAAATTGCATAAGAATCAGAAATGGTTTGCCGTATTTGATATAAGTTACGCTTTCTTTTGCTTACCACTTGCCAAAGAAAGACAAAATTTATTTGCTTTTAATGGGAAAATCCTGACAGAGGAAGGGAAAATCAACTTGGACGGTATTGCCAGTTTGTTCCTGGAGTTTTCTCAGAATCAATTCCCTTGGAAAGACAGTGACCGGGAGTTGTAGCTTTATATCACAAACTTACCCCATGCTGCTTCCCTACAGTTTTACACCGGTGCTATTATATTGATATCAAGATTGTAAAGGCACACAAGCAGAGCAATAGGCTGGCATCTCCAGTAACTCAGCACTGCATAGATGAAGGCTGGAGCTTCGTACTAATCCAAAGGATGGAGCACATCACTGTAATGTCCCAGAGACCCACTTTTCCTGGGACTGGCTGATTCCATTTGAAGCACTGAACAATCCTGGTCATAGTTCCTTTGCAAGGTCATAATATGCTGCTTACGTCTTGTCGTGGAGCCCGTGCTTTTCCTGGGCAAGTTAGAGCAGATAAGACCTTACAGAAACCTGTCTCTTGGAAACATTGACCAAGCGATCCAGAAATCTAGTCCAAAGAGGAGAAAACACTCATGTTCCCAATGTGTAGTTATGCTTCTAGGTTTTGCACATGTAGATTGCCACAGCCTAGAAATTTGTTTATTGTATTTAATTTGAAATGTGTTTGCCACATCCTGGAAATTTGTTTATGGCATTTAGTGTGCACAAATCTCTGTTCTTTTATTTTGATTACTTATTTTTGTGGTAATACTGTTGACTGCTCTAGAGGCGACAAGATTCAAAACTTGATGCCGTTCCAGGCACAAAATCGTTTTCAAAGGTCTGGAGGGGCCGTGGATGATAATCTGTTCAAACTTTGCTTTAAATTGTGCAAAGACCCTGGTACAATGCATAGAGTACCTATAAAGAAGTTCTAATGCTCTGCTCAGTGGCAGCAATGGACAAATGCATCCTGACCCACCAAGGCTTCTTCTGTAACCTGTGCATGTCTCTGCCACTGCTGGCAATGAGGTCTAACTCTGAAGAACACAGTGACAAGTGATTGCAACTCACGGATTTTCTGGGAGAGCTGGACAGGTTCCTCGAGATTTGTCATTTCAGTGCTTAAAGCCCTGGCTGAAAAGGGCAGGCAGGGAATCATTTCCAAAAGGAAGTGTTGTAAAGAGCTCTAAATACAAAGAAAGACTACTTTTTCTCAAATAACTTGTCATCCTGCCTGTTTCCACTCTCTGAGGCACTGTCCGTCACCCTGATAACCTTCCCCTGCTCCCTGCTTCGTCAGCTACATCCGAACTGGCTGCCACTTGGCTCTTTGATGGCCAACGCCACTGCCATGGCTCCTGGTGCTCACGGTGGGTAAATGGATTATGCTGAATGTTCTTCCGGCTAACCCAGATCCAGGACATCTCTCCAAACCATATATTTAAATCAAATAATGCAACAGGCAAAATTTTGATCCAGTAAATCTTGACTGAGCAGACTTTCAGGGACAAGATGCTGGCAGATCTCTTCATGACAACATCAGGGAAATTTAACTGTGGCCCCAGTACAGTGTCTGAAGGACAAGTTAGCCAAGTTAGGAACGAGTCTCGGGCAAGAGGCACTGTCATTTCTTATTTACTTTGCCCCACGTGATGCAGAGAGATCTTTTAATCACCATCATACCCTGTGCCAACAATCCCTAGTGCAGGGGATGGAATTCTGAGATAAGATCAAAGCTTGCAAATTCAGTAAATACTTAGGAAAAAATCCACTTAAAGGTATCTGTACAAAAATCCCTCTGTTATATTTCAAAGTCTGGTAATCAGGGCTGCATGCTTTTGCTGAAGATCTACAAAGTCACTCTTCTATAAAACCTGTGCCACTGATCTCTGACACCTTAAATACGTCTCCAGCAAAATCAGGATGGGCTAGCACATTCTGAAAAGTCCTCTTTATTTCACAGCTTTTGTACAGCAGATGAAATATTAGCAACTTCTTATTTTATAAAAAAACCAAAACAACAGAAGAACTTCCACTCTTAAGGGGTCAAGTTTATTGCTGGTTTAATTTTGCTTTAAGGAAGTTTGTCAACATAAAATCTCCTTTTTATTAAATTTCCTCCTACAGGTTTCTTGTTTTTCTTGTTTTGGGTGTGTTAATTTATCTGCCTCAGTGTATTCCTTTATTATCTCTATCCGCAAATCCTCCTTGGCTCCTTTGATTCTTTGAAGCAGTTCCCACGCCATGTCACACACTACCCGCAATGTGAAACGTAAGTGCTATATTCAGCTACTGCTCACAAGGAGCAAAGCACAGGAGATGTAGGATTCAATTGGACTTTCAGGTAGGAAAGTGAGAGGTGACAGCAATGTTTGTGTCACAGTTTAAAGCTCACTGTGTGCTAAACATGATCAGGAGGAGCTTTTTTTGCAATGCTCTTCTGCTGTTTTAGCCCAGGCTAAACATTCCTGCTCTACTCTCTCTGTTGCTGCTCAGCAGAGAGTGGGCACAGAGATGTTGGAATCAATTGGTCTTCCAGGCAGGAAAAGGAGGAGTTACAGCAATGTGTTTTGCAGAGTTGCAAAGCTCACTGTGTGCTGAAGTTGCCCTGCAGGTGTTTCCCTGCTGGCCCTTGGTCTGCGGGATTAGAGTCCAAGCGCTCCTCCTCCCCAGTCACAACTCCTCTCGAAACGAGAGAGAGCACCAGAAACTTTGGATTCAAATGCACTTTTAGGAGATAAAGTGAGGAGTGACAGCAATGTTTGTGTCACAGTTTCAAAGCTCACTGTGTGCTAAACATGATTAGCAGGAGCTTTTTTGCAAGGCTCTTCTGCTGTTTTAGCCCAGGCTAAAAATTCCTGCTCTACTCTCTCTGTTGCTGCTCAGCAGAGAGTGGGCACAGAGATGTTGGAATCAATTGGTCTTTCAGGCAAAAAGGGAGGAGTGACAGCAATGTGTGTTGCAGAGTTGCAAAGCTCGCTGTGCGCTGAAGATGATCAGTGGGAACTTTCTGGACTGTCTCTTCTGCTCTTTTAGCATTGGCTAAAGGTTCCTGCTCTACTCTCTCTGCTTCTGCCCAGCAGAGAAAGGGCGCAGAGATTTTGGATTCAATTAGACTTTGAGGTAGGAAAGTGCGGAGCGAGAGCAATATATGTGTCACAGTTGCAAAGCTGACTGCGTGCTGAAGATGCCCTGCCGGAGCTTTCACTCCAGGCTCTTCGGCTGTGGGAGCAGAGGCCAAGAGATCGTGTTCACCTGTCACTGCTGCTGTTCAAACGAGAGAGGGCGGGAGAGACCATGGATTCAAACGGATTATTAGGAGATGAAGTGAGGAGTGACAGCAATGTGTGTTTCAGAGTTGCAAAGCTCACTGTGCGCTGAAGATGATCTGCAAGGACTTTCCCTCCCTGCCCTTCGGAACTGGGAGCAGATTCCAAGCGCTCGTGCTCACCTTCCTCTGCTGCTCTTGAAACGAGAGTGGAGACCAGAAACGCTGGATTCAAATGCACTTTTAGGAGCTACAATGAGGAGTGACAACAGTGTGTGTGTCACAGTTGTAAAGCTCAGTGTGTTGAAGAAGCACAAGAGCAGCCTTCAGGCCTGTCTCTTCCACTGCCTTACAGATTGCAGACATTCCTGCTCACTCTGCTGCTCAGCAGAGTGCTGGCAACGGAGTTCTTGGATTGAAATGGTCTTTTAGGAGAAAGAGTGAAGAGTGACAGCAATGTTTGTGTCACAGTTTAAAGCTCACTGTGTGCTAAACATGATCAGGAGGAGCTTTTTTGCAAGGCTCTTCTGCTGTTTTAGCCGAGTCTAAACATTCCTTCTCTCTGTTGCTGCTCAGCAGAGAGGGGGCACAGAGATGTTGGAATCAATTGGTCTTTCAGGCAGGAAAAGGAGGAGTGACAGCAATGTGTGTTGCAGAATTGCAAAGCTCACTGTGTGCTGAAGATGCCCTGCAGGAGTTTCCCTGCTGGCCCTTCGTCTGTGGGATTAGAGCCCAAGCGCTGCTCCTCCCCTGTCACAACTCCTCTCGAAACGAGAGAGCGCACCAGAAACGTTGGCTTCAAATGCACTTTTAGGAGATAAAGTGAGAAGTGACAGCAATGTTTGTGTCACAGTTTAAAGATCACTGTGTGCTAAACATGATTAGCAGGAGCTTTTTTTGCAATGCTCTTCTGCTGTTTTAGCCCAGGCTAAACATTCCTGCTATACTCTCTCTGTTGCTGCTCAGTAGAGAGCGGGCACAGAGATGGTGGATTCAGTTGGTCTTTCTTTCAGGCAGGAAAGGGAGGAGTGACAGCAATGCGTGTTGCTGAGTTGCAAAGCTCGCTGTGCACTGAAGATGATCAGTGGGTACTTTCTGGACTGTCTCTTCTGCTGTTTCATCAGAGTCCAAACGTAAGTGCTATATTCTGCTACTGCTCATAAAGAGCAAGCACAGGAGATGTAGGATTCAATTGGACTTTCAGGTAGGAAAGTGAGAGGTGACAGCAATGTGTGTTGCAGAGTTGCAAAGCTCACTGTGTGCTGAAGATGCCCAGCAGGATTTTCCATGCTGGCCCTTCGGCTGTGGGATTAGAGTCCAAGCGCTCGTCCACACCTGTCACAACTCCTCTCGAAACGAGAGAGCGCACCAGAAACGTTGGATTCAAATGCACTTTTAGGAGATAAAGTGAGGAGTGACAGCAATGTTTGTGTCACAGTTTAAAGCTCACTGTGTGCTAAACATGATCAGGAGGAGCTTTTTTTGCAATGCTCTTCTGCTGTTTTAGCCCAGGCTAAACATTCCTGCTCTACTCTCTCTGTTGCTGCTCAGCAGAGAGTGGGCACAGAGATGTTGGAATCAATTGGTCTTCCAGGCAGGAAAAGGAGGAGTTACAGCAATGTGTTTTGCAGAGTTGCAAAGCTCACTGTGTGCTGAAGTTGCCCTGCAGGTGTTTCCCTGCTGGCCCTTGGTCTGCGGGATTAGAGTCCAAGCGCTCCTCCTCCCCAGTCACAACTCCTCTCGAAACGAGAGAGAGCACCAGAAACTTTGGATTCAAATGCACTTTTAGGAGATAAAGTGAGGAGTGACAGCAATGTTTGTGTCACAGTTTCAAAGCTCACTGTGTGCTAAACATGATTAGCAGGAGCTTTTTTGCAAGGCTCTTCTGCTGTTTTAGCCCAGGCTAAACATTCCTGCTCTACTCTCTCTGTTGCTGCTCAGCAGAGAGTGGGCAGAGAGATGTTGGAATCAATTGGTCTTTCAGGCAAAAAGGGAGGAGTGACAGCAATGTGTGTTGCAGAGTTGCAAAGCTCGCTGTGCGCTGAAGATGATCAGTGGGAACTTTCTGGACTGTCTCTTCTGCTCTTTTAGCATTGGCTAAAGGTTCCTGCTCTACTCTCTCTGCTTCTGCCCAGCAGAGAAAGGGCGCAGAGATTTTGGATTCAATTAGACTTTGAGGTAGGAAAGTGCGGAGCGAGAGCAATATATGTGTCACAGTTGCAAAGCTGACTGCGTGCTGAAGATGCCCTGCCGGAGCTTTCACTCCGGGCTCTTCGGCTGTGGGAGCAGAGGCCAAGAGATCGTGTTCACCTGTCACTGCTGCTGTTCAAACGAGAGAGGGCGGGAGAGACCATGGATTCAAACGGATTATTAGGAGATGAAGTGAGGAGTGACAGCAATGTGTGTTTCAGAGTTGCAAAGCTCACTGTGCGCTGAAGATGATCTGCAAGGACTTTCCCTCCCTGCCCTTCGGAACTGGGAGCGGATTCCAAGCGCTCGTGCTCACCTTCCTCTGCTGCTCTTGAAACGAGAGTGGAGACCAGAAACGCTGGATTCAAATGCACTTTTAGGAGCTACAATGAGGAGTGACAACAGTGTGTGTGTCACAGTTGTAAAGCTCAGTGTGTTGAAGAAGCACAAGAGCAGCCTTCAGGCCTGTCTCTTCCACTGCCTTACAGATTGCAGACATTCCTGCTCACTCTGCTGCTCAGCAGAGTGCTGGCAACGGAGTTCTTGGATTGAAATGGTCTTTTAGGAGAAAGAGTGAAGAGTGACAGCAATGTTTGTGTCACAGTTTAAAGCTCACTGTGTGCTAAACATGATCAGGAGGAGCTTTTTTGCAAGGCTCTTCTGCTGTTTTAGCCCAGTCTAAACATTCCTTCTCTCTGTTGCTGCTCAGCAGAGAGGGGGCACAGAGATGTTGGAATCAATTGGTCTTTCAGGAAGGAAAAGGAGGAGTGACAGCAATGTGTGTTGCAGAATTGCAAAGCTCACTGTGTGCTGAAGATGCCCTGCAGGAGTTTCCCTGCTGGCCCTTCGTCTGTGGGATTAGAGCACAAGCGCTGCTCCTCCCCTGTCACAACTCCTCTCGAAACGAGAGAGCGCACCAGAAACGTTGGCTTCAAATGCACTTTTAGGAGATAAAGTGAGAAGTGACAGCAATGTTTGTGTCACAGTTTAAAGATCACTGTGTGCTAAACATGATTAGCAGGAGCTTTTTTTGCAATGCTCTTCTGCTGTTTTAGCCCAGGCTAAACATTCCTGCTATACTCTCTCTGTTGCTGCTCAGTAGAGAGCGGGCACAGAGATGGTGGATTCAGTTGGTCTTTCTTTCAGGCAGGAAAGGGAGGAGTGACAGCAATGCGTGTTGCTGAGTTGCAAAGCTCGCTGTGCACTGAAGATGATCAGTGGGTACTTTCTGGACTGTCTCTTCTGCTGTTTCATCAGAGTCCAAACGTAAGTGCTATATTCTGCTACTGCTCATAAAGAGCAAGCACAGGAGATGTAGGATTCAATTGGACTTTCAGGTAGGAAAGTGAGAGGTGACAGCAATGTGTGTTGCAGAGTTGCAAAGCTCACTGTGTGCTGAAGATGCCCAGCAGGATTTTCCATGCTGGCCCTTCGGCTGTGGGATTAGAGTCCAAGCGCTCGTCCACACCTGTCACAACTCCTCTCGAAACGAGAGAGCGCACCAGAAACGTTGGATTCAAATGCACTTTTAGGAGATAAAGTGAGGAGTGACAGCAATGTTTGTGTCACAGTTTAAAGCTCACTGTGTGCTAAACATGATCAGGAGGAGCTTTTTGCAAGGCTCTTCTGCTGTTTTAGCCCAGGCTAAACATTCCTGCTCTACTCTCTCTGTTGCTGCTCAGCAGAGAGTGGGCACAGAGATGTTGGAATCAATTGGTCTTCCAGGCAGGAAAAGGAGGAGTTACAGCAATGTGTTTTGCAGAGTTGCAAAGCTCACTGTGTGCTGAAGTTGCCCTGCAGGTGTTTCCCTGCTGGCCCTTGGTCTGAGGGATTAGAGTCCAAGCGCTCCTCCTCCCCAGTCACAACTCCTCTCGAAACGAGAGAGAGCACCAGAAACTTTGGATTCAAATGCACTTTTAGGAGATAAAGTGAGGAGTGACAGCAATGTTTGTGTCACAGTTTCAAAGCTCACTGTGTGCTAAACATGATTAGCAGGAGCTTTTTTGCAAGGCTCTTCTGCTGTTTTAGCCCAGGCTAAACATTCCTGCTCTACTCTCTCTGTTGCTGCTCAGCAGAGAGTGGGCAGAGAGATGTTGGAATCAATTGGTCTTTCAGGCAAAAAGGGAGGAGTGACAGCAATGTGTGTTGCAGAGTTGCAAAGCTCGCTGTGCGCTGAAGATGATCAGTGGGAACTTTCTGGACTGTCTCTTCTGCTCTTTTAGCATTGGCTAAAGGTTCCTGCTCTACTCTCTCTGCTTCTGCCCAGCAGAGAAAGGGCGCAGAGATTTTGGATTCAATTAGACTTTGAGGTAGGAAAGTGCGGAGCGAGAGCAATATATGTGTCACAGTTGCAAAGCTGACTGCGTGCTGAAGATGCCCTGCCGGAGCTTTCACTCCGGGCTCTTCGGCTGTGGGAGCAGAGGCCAAGAGATCGTGTTCACCTGTCACTGCTGCTGTTCAAACGAGAGAGGGCGGGAGAGACCATGGATTCAAACGGATTATTAGGAGATGAAGTGAGGAGTGACAGCAATGTGTGTTTCAGAGTTGCAAAGCTCACTGTGCGCTGAAGATGATCTGCAAGGACTTTCCCTCCCTGCCCTTCGGAACTGGGAGCGGATTCCAAGCGCTCGTGCTCACCTTCCTCTGCTGCTCTTGAAACGAGAGTGGAGACCAGAAACGCTGGATTCAAATGCACTTTTAGGAGCTACAATGAGGAGTGACAACAGGGTGTGTGTCACAGTTGTAAAGCTCAGTGTGTTGAAGAAGCACAAGAGCAGCCTTCAGGCCTGTCTCTTCCACTGCCTTACAGATTGCAGACATTCCTGCTCACTCTGCTGCTCAGCAGAGTGCTGGCAACGGAGTTCTTGGATTGAAATGGTCTTTTAGGAGAAAGAGTGAAGAGTGACAGCAATGTTTGTGTCACAGTTTAAAGCTCACTGTGCGCTAAACATGATCAGGAGGAGCTTTTTTGCAAGGCTCTTCTGCTGTTTTAGCCCAGTCTAAACATTCCTTCTCTCTGTTGCTGCTCAGCAGAGAGGGGGCACAGAGATGTTGGAATCAATTGGTCTTTCAGGAAGGAAAAGGAGGAGTGACAGCAATGTGTGTTGCAGAATTGCAAAGCTCACTGTGTGCTGAAGATGCCCTGCAGGAGTTTCCCTGCTGGCCCTTCGTCTGTGGGATTAGAGCCCAAGCGCTGCTCCTCCCCTGTCACAACTCCTCTCGAAACGAGAGAGCGCACCAGAAACGTTGGCTTCAAATGCACTTTTAGGAGATAAAGTGAGAAGTGACAGCAATGTTTGTGTCACAGTTTAAAGATCACTGTGTGCTAAACATGATTAGCAGGAGCTTTTTTTGCAATGCTCTTCTGCTGTTTTAGCCCAGGCTAAACATTCCTGCTATACTCTCTCTGTTGCTGCTCAGTAGAGAGCGGGCACAGAGATGGTGGATTCAGTTGGTCTTTCTTTCAGGCAGGAAAGGGAGGAGTGACAGCAATGCGTGTTGCTGAGTTGCAAAGCTCGCTGTGCACTGAAGATGATCAGTGGGTACTTTCTGGACTGTCTCTTCTGCTGTTTCATCAGAGTCCAAACGTAAGTGCTATATTCTGCTACTGCTCATAAAGAGCAAGCACAGGAGATGTAGGATTCAATTGGACTTTCAGGTAGGAAAGTGAGAGGTGACAGCAATGTGTGTTGCAGAGTTGCAAAGCTCACTGTGTGCTGAAGATGCCCAGCAGGATTTTCCATGCTGGCCCTTCGGCTGTGGGATTAGAGTCCAAGCGCTCGTCCACACCTGTCACAACTCCTCTCGAAACGAGAGAGCGCACCAGAAACGTTGGATTCAAATGCACTTTTAGGAGATAAAGTGAGGAGTGACAGCAATGTTTGTGTCACAGTTTAAAGCTCACTGTGTGCTAAACATGATCAGGAGGAGCTTTTTTTGCAATGCTCTTCTGCTGTTTTAGCCCAGTCTAAACATTCCTGGTCTACTCTCTCTGTTGCTGCTCAGCAGAGAGTGGGCACAGAGATGTTGGAATCTATTGGTCTTCCAGGCAGGAAAAGGAGGAGTTACAGCAATGTGTTTTGCAGAGTTGCAAAGCTCACTGTGTGCTGAAGATGCCCTGCAGGAGTTTCCCTGCTGGCCCTTCGTCTGCTGGATTAGAGTCCAAGCGCTCCTCCTCCCCTGTCACAACTCCTCTCGAAACGAGAGAGAGCACCAGAAACTTTGGATTCAAATGCACTTTTAGGAGATAAAGTGAGGAGTGACAGCAATGTTTGTGTCACAGTTTCAAAGCTCACTGTGTGCTAAACATGATTAGCAGGAGCTTTTTTGCAAGGCTCTTCTGCTGTTTTAGCCCAGGCTAAACATTCCTGCTCTACTCTCTCTGTTGCTGCTCAGCAGAGAGGGGGCACAGAGATGTTGGAATCAATTGGTCTTTCAGGCAAAAAGGGAGGAGTGACAGCAATGTGTGTTGCAGAGTTGCAAAGCTCGCTGTGCGCTGAAGATGATCAGTGGGAACTTTCTGGACTGTCTCTTCTGCTCTTTTAGCATTGGCTAAAGGTTCCTGCTCTACTCTCTCTGCTTCTGCCCAGCAGAGAAAGGGCACAGAGATTTTGGATTCAATTGGACTTTGAGGTAGGAAAGTGCGGAGCGAGAGCAATATATGTGTCACAGTTGCAAAGCTGACTGCGTGCTGAAGATGCCCTGCCGGAGCTTTCACTCCGGGCTCTTCGGCTGTGGGAGCAGAGGCCAAGAGATCGTGTTCACCTGTCGCTGCTGCTGTTCAAACGAGAGAGGGCGGGAGAGACCATGGATTCAAACGGATTATTAGGAGATGAAGTGAGGAGTGACAGCAATGTGTGTTTCAGAGTTGCAAAGCTCACTGTGCGCTGAAGATGATCTGCAAGGACTTTCCCTCCCTGCCCTTCGGAACTGGGAGCGGATTCCAAGCGCTCGTGCTCACCTTCCTCTGCTGCTCTTGAAACGAGAGTGGAGACCAGAAACGCTGGATTCAAATGCACTTTTAGGAGCTACAATGAGGAGTGACAACAGTGTGTGTGTCACAGTTGTAAAGCTCAGTGTGTTGAAGAAGCACAAGAGCAGCCTTCAGGCCTGTCTCTTCCACTGCCTTACAGATTGCAGACATTCCTGCTCACTCTGCTGCTCAGCAGAGTGCTGGCAACGGAGTTCTTGGATTGAAATGGTCTTTTAGGAGAAAGAGTGAAGAGTGACAGCAATGTTTGTGTCACAGTTTAAAGCTCACTGTGTGCTAAACATGATCAGGAGGAGCTTTTTTTGCAATGCTCTTCTGCTGTTTTAGCCCAGTCTAAACATTCCTGGTCTACTCTCTCTGTTGCTGCTCAGCAGAGAGTGGGCACAGAGATGTTGGAATCTATTGGTCTTCCAGGCAGGAAAAGGAGGAGTTACAGCAATGTGTTTTGCAGAGTTGCAAAGCTCACTGTGTGCTGAAGATGCCCTGCAGGAGTTTCCCTGCTGGCCCTTCGTCTGCTGGATTAGAGTCCAAGCGCTCCTCCTCCCCTGTCACAACTCCTCTCGAAACGAGAGAGAGCACCAGAAACTTTGGATTCAAATGCACTTTTAGGAGATAAAGTGAGGAGTGACAGCAATGTTTGTGTCACAGTTTCAAAGCTCACTGTGTGCTAAACATGATTAGCAGGAGCTTTTTTGCAAGGCTCTTCTGCTGTTTTAGCCCAGGCTAAACATTCCTGCTCTACTCTCTCTGTTGCTGCTCAGCAGAGAGGGGACACAGAGATGTTGGAATCAATTGGTCTTTCAGGCAAAAAGGGAGGAGTGACAGCAATGTGTGTTGCAGAGTTGCAAAGCTCGCTGTGCGCTGAAGATGATCAGTGGGAACTTTCTGGACTGTCTCTTCTGCTCTTTTAGCATTGGCTAAAGGTTCCTGCTCTACTCTCTCTGCTTCTGCCCAGCAGAGAAAGGGCACAGAGATTTTGGATTCAATTGGACTTTGAGGTAGGAAAGTGCGGAGCGAGAGCAATATATGTGTCACAGTTGCAAAGCTGACTGCGTGCTGAAGATGCCCTGCCGGAGCTTTCACTCCGGGCTCTTCGGCTGTGGGAGCAGAGGCCAAGAGATCGTGTTCACCTGTCGCTGCTGCTGTTCAAACGAGAGAGGGCGGGAGAGACCATGGATTCAAACGGATTATTAGGAGATGAAGTGAGGAGTGACAGCAATGTGTGTTTCAGAGTTGCAAAGCTCACTGTGCGCTGAAGATGATCTGCAAGGACTTTCCCTCCCTGCCCTTCGGAACTGGGAGCGGATTCCAAGCGCTCGTGCTCACCTTCCTCTGCTGCTCTTGAAACGAGAGTGGAGACCAGAAACGCTGGATTCAAATGCACTTTTAGGAGCTACAATGAGGAGTGACAACAGTGTGTGTGTCACAGTTGTAAAGCTCAGTGTGTTGAAGAAGCACAAGAGCAGCCTTCAGGCCTGTCTCTTCCACTGCCTTACAGATTGCAGACATTCCTGCTCACTCTGCTGCTCAGCAGAGTGCTGGCAACGGAGTTCTTGGATTGAAATGGTCTTTTAGGAGAAAGAGTGAAGAGTGACAGCAATGTTTGTGTCACAGTTTAAAGCTCACTGTGTGCTAAACATGATCAGGAGGAGCTTTTTTGCAAGGCTCTTCTGCTGTTTTAGCCGAGTCTAAACATTCCTTCTCTCTGTTGCTGCTCAGCAGAGAGGGGGCACAGAGATGTTGGAATCAATTGGTCTTTCAGGCAGGAAAAGGAGGAGTGACAGCAATGTGTGTTGCAGAATTGCAAAGCTCACTGTGTGCTGAAGATGCCCTGCAGGAGTTTCCCTGCTGGCCCTTCGTCTGTGGGATTAGAGCCCAAGCGCTGCTCCTCCCCTGTCACAACTCCTCTCGAAACGAGAGAGCGCACCAGAAACTTTGGCTTCAAATGCACTTTTAGGAGATAAAGTGAGAAGTGACAGCAATGTTTGTGTCACAGTTTAAAGATCACTGTGTGCTAAACATGATTAGCAGGAGCTTTTTTTGCAATGCTCTTCTGCTGTTTTAGCCCAGGCTAAACATTCCTGCTCTACTCTCTCTGTTGCTGCTCAGTAGAGAGCGGGCACAGAGATGGTGGATTCAGTTGGTCTTTCTTTCAGGCAGGAAAGGGAGGAGTGACAGCAATGCGTGTTGCTGAGTTGCAAAGCTCGCTGTGCGCTGAAGATGATCAGTGGGTACTTTCTGGACTGTCTCTTCTGCTGTTTCATCAGAGTCCAAACGTAAGTGCTATATTCTGCTACTGCTCATAAAGAGCAAGCACAGGAGATGTAGGATTCAATTGGACTTTCAGGTAGGAAAGTGAGAGGTGACAGCAATGTGTGTTGCAGAGTTGCAAAGCTCACTGTGTGCTGAAGATGCCCAGCAGGATTTTCCATGCTGGCCCTTCGGCTGTGGGATTAGAGTCCAAGCGCTCGTCCACACCTGTCACAACTCCTCTCGAAACGAGAGAGCGCACCAGAAACGTTGGATTCAAATGCACTTTTAGGAGATAAAGTGAGGAGTGACAGCAATGTTTGTGTCACAGTTTAAAGCTCACTGTGTGCTAAACATGATCAGGAGGAGCTTTTTGCAAGGCTCTTCTGCTGTTTTAGCCCAGGCTAAACATTCCTGCTCTACTCTCTCTGTTGCTGCTCAGCAGAGAGTGGGCACAGAGATGTTGGAATCAATTGGTCTTCCAGGCAGGAAAAGGAGGAGTTACAGCAATGTGTTTTGCAGAGTTGCAAAGCTCACTGTGTGCTGAAGTTGCCCTGCAGGTGTTTCCCTGCTGGCCCTTGGTCTGAGGGATTAGAGTCCAAGCGCTCCTCCTCCCCAGTCACAACTCCTCTCGAAACGAGAGAGAGCACCAGAAACTTTGGATTCAAATGCACTTTTAGGAGATAAAGTGAGGAGTGACAGCAATGTTTGTGTCACAGTTTCAAAGCTCACTGTGTGCTAAACATGATTAGCAGGAGCTTTTTTGCAAGGCTCTTCTGCTGTTTTAGCCCAGGCTAAACATTCCTGCTCTACTCTCTCTGTTGCTGCTCAGCAGAGAGTGGGCAGAGAGATGTTGGAATCAATTGGTCTTTCAGGCAAAAAGGGAGGAGTGACAGCAATGTGTGTTGCAGAGTTGCAAAGCTCGCTGTGCGCTGAAGATGATCAGTGGGAACTTTCTGGACTGTCTCTTCTGCTCTTTTAGCATTGGCTAAAGGTTCCTGCTCTACTCTCTCTGCTTCTGCCCAGCAGAGAAAGGGCGCAGAGATTTTGGATTCAATTAGACTTTGAGGTAGGAAAGTGCGGAGCGAGAGCAATATATGTGTCACAGTTGCAAAGCTGACTGCGTGCTGAAGATGCCCTGCCGGAGCTTTCACTCCGGGCTCTTCGGCTGTGGGAGCAGAGGCCAAGAGATCGTGTTCACCTGTCACTGCTGCTGTTCAAACGAGAGAGGGCGGGAGAGACCATGGATTCAAACGGATTATTAGGAGATGAAGTGAGGAGTGACAGCAATGTGTGTTTCAGAGTTGCAAAGCTCACTGTGCGCTGAAGATGATCTGCAAGGACTTTCCCTCCCTGCCCTTCGGAACTGGGAGCGGATTCCAAGCGCTCGTGCTCACCTTCCTCTGCTGCTCTTGAAACGAGAGTGGAGACCAGAAACGCTGGATTCAAATGCACTTTTAGGAGCTACAATGAGGAGTGACAACAGGGTGTGTGTCACAGTTGTAAAGCTCAGTGTGTTGAAGAAGCACAAGAGCAGCCTTCAGGCCTGTCTCTTCCACTGCCTTACAGATTGCAGACATTCCTGCTCACTCTGCTGCTCAGCAGAGTGCTGGCAACGGAGTTCTTGGATTGAAATGGTCTTTTAGGAGAAAGAGTGAAGAGTGACAGCAATGTTTGTGTCACAGTTTAAAGCTCACTGTGCGCTAAACATGATCAGGAGGAGCTTTTTTGCAAGGCTCTTCTGCTGTTTTAGCCCAGTCTAAACATTCCTTCTCTCTGTTGCTGCTCAGCAGAGAGGGGGCACAGAGATGTTGGAATCAATTGGTCTTTCAGGAAGGAAAAGGAGGAGTGACAGCAATGTGTGTTGCAGAACTGCAAAGCTCACTGTGTGCTGAAGATGCCCTGCAGGAGTTTCCCTGCTGGCCCTTCGTCTGTGGGATTAGAGCCCAAGCGCTGCTCCTCCCCTGTCACAACTCCTCTCGAAACGAGAGAGCGCACCAGAAACGTTGGCTTCAAATGCACTTTTAGGAGATAAAGTGAGAAGTGACAGCAATGTTTGTGTCACAGTTTAAAGATCACTGTGTGCTAAACATGATTAGCAGGAGCTTTTTTTGCAATGCTCTTCTGCTGTTTTAGCCCAGGCTAAACATTCCTGCTCTACTCTCTCTGTTGCTGCTCAGTAGAGAGCGGGCACAGAGATGGTGGATTCAGTTGGTCTTTCTTTCAGGCAGGAAAGGGAGGAGTGACAGCAATGCGTGTTGCTGAGTTGCAAAGCTCGCTGTGCACTGAAGATGATCAGTGGGTACTTTCTGGACTGTCTCTTCTGCTGTTTCATCAGAGTCCAAACGTAAGTGCTATATTCTGCTACTGCTCATAAAGAGCAAGCACAGGAGATGTAGGATTCAATTGGACTTTCAGGTAGGAAAGTGAGAGGTGACAGCAATGTGTGTTGCAGAGTTGCAAAGCTCACTGTGTGCTGAAGATGCCCAGCAGGATTTTCCATGCTGGCCCTTCGGCTGTGGGATTAGAGTCCAAGCGCTCGTCCACACCTGTCACAACTCCTCTCGAAACGAGAGAGCGCACCAGAAACGTTGGATTCAAATGCACTTTTAGGAGATAAAGTGAGGAGTGACAGCAATGTTTGTGTCACAGTTTAAAGCTCACTGTGTGCTAAACATGATCAGGAGGAGCTTTTTTTGCAATGCTCTTCTGCTGTTTTAGCCCAGTCTAAACATTCCTGGTCTACTCTCTCTGTTGCTGCTCAGCAGAGAGTGGGCACAGAGATGTTGGAATCTATTGGTCTTCCAGGCAGGAAAAGGAGGAGTTACAGCAATGTGTTTTGCAGAGTTGCAAAGCTCACTGTGTGCTGAAGATGCCCTGCAGGAGTTTCCCTGCTGGCCCTTCGTCTGCTGGATTAGAGTCCAAGCGCTCCTCCTCCCCTGTCACAACTCCTCTCGAAACGAGAGAGAGCACCAGAAACTTTGGATTCAAATGCACTTTTAGGAGATAAAGTGAGGAGTGACAGCAATGTTTGTGTCACAGTTTCAAAGCTCACTGTGTGCTAAACATGATTAGCAGGAGCTTTTTTGCAAGGCTCTTCTGCTGTTTTAGCCCAGGCTAAACATTCCTGCTCTACTCTCTCTGTTGCTGCTCAGCAGAGAGGGGGCACAGAGATGTTGGAATCAATTGGTCTTTCAGGCAAAAAGGGAGGAGTGACAGCAATGTGTGTTGCAGAGTTGCAAAGCTCGCTGTGCGCTGAAGATGATCAGTGGGAACTTTCTGGACTGTCTCTTCTGCTCTTTTAGCATTGGCTAAAGGTTCCTGCTCTACTCTCTCTGCTTCTGCCCAGCAGAGAAAGGGCACAGAGATTTTGGATTCAATTGGACTTTGAGGTAGGAAAGTGCGGAGCGAGAGCAATATATGTGTCACAGTTGCAAAGCTGACTGCGTGCTGAAGATGCCCTGCCGGAGCTTTCACTCCGGGCTCTTCGGCTGTGGGAGCAGAGGCCAAGAGATCGTGTTCACCTGTCGCTGCTGCTGTTCAAACGAGAGAGGGCGGGAGAGACCATGGATTCAAACGGATTATTAGGAGATGAAGTGAGGAGTGACAGCAATGTGTGTTTCAGAGTTGCAAAGCTCACTGTGCGCTGAAGATGATCTGCAAGGACTTTCCCCCCCTGCCCTTCGGAACTGGGAGCGGATTCCAAGCGCTCGTGCTCACCTTCCTCTGCTGCTCTTGAAACGAGAGTGGAGACCAGAAACGCTGGATTCAAATGCACTTTTAGGAGCTACAATGAGGAGTGACAACAGTGTGTGTGTCAAAGTTGTAAAGCTCAGTGTGTTGAAGAAGCACAAGAGCAGCCTTCAGGCCTGTCTCTTCCACTGCCTTACAGATTGCAGACATTCCTGCTCACTCTGCTGCTCAGCAGAGTGCTGGCAACGGAGTTCTTGGATTGAAATGGTCTTTTAGGAGAAAGAGTGAAGAGTGACAGCAATGTTTGTGTCACAGTTTAAAGCTCACTGTGTGCTAAACATGATCAGGAGGAGCTTTTTTGCAAGGCTCTTCTGCTGTTTTAGCCCAGTCTAAACATTCCTTCTCTCTGTTGCTGCTCAGCAGAGAGGGGGCACAGAGATGTTGGAATCAATTGGTCTTTCAGGCAGGAAAAGGAGGAGTGACAGCAATGTGTGTTGCAGAATTGCAAAGCTCACTGTGTGCTGAAGATGCCCAGCAGGAGTTTCCCTGCTGGCCCTTCGTCTGTGGGATTAGAGCCCAAGCGCTGCTCCTCCCCTGTCACAACTCCTCTCGAAACGAGAGAGCGCACCAGAAACGTTGGCTTCAAATGCACTTTTAGGAGATAAAGTGAGGAGTGACAGCAATGTTTGTGTCACAGTTTAAAGATCACTGTGTGCTAAACATGATTAGCAGGAGCTTTTTTTGCAATGCTCTTCTGCTGTTTTAGCCCAGGCTAAACATTCCTGCTCTACTCTCTCTGTTGCTGCTCAGTAGAGAGCGGGCACAGAGATGGTGGATTCAGTTGGTCTTTCTTTCAGGCAGGAAAGGGAGGAGTGACAGCAATGCGTGTTGCTGAGTTGCAAAGCTCGCTGTGCGCTGAAGATGATCAGTGGGTACTTTCTGGACTGCCTCTTCTGCTGTTTCTGCAGAGTCCAAACGTAAGTGCTATATGCTGCTACTGCTCATAAAGAGCAAGAACAGGAGATGTAGGATTCATTTGGACTTTCAGGTAGGAAAGTGAGAGGTGACAGCAATGTGTGTTTCAGAGTTGCAAAGCTCACTGTGTGCTGAAGATGCCCAGCAGGATTTTCCATGCTGGCCCTTCGGCTGTGGGATTAGAGTCCAAGCGCTCGTCCACCCCTGTCACAACTCCTCTCGAAACGAGAGAGCGCACCAGAAACGTTGGATTCAAATGCACTTTTAGGAGATAAAGTGAGGAGTGACAGCAATGTTTGTGTCACAGTTTAAAGCTCACTGTGTGCTAAACATGATCAGGAGGAGCTTTTTTTGCAATGCTCTTCTGCTGTTTTAGCCCAGTCTAAACATTCCTGCTCTACTCTCTCTGTTGCTGCTCAGCAGAGAGTGGGCACAGAGATGTTGGAATCAATTGGTCTTCCAGGCAGGAAAAGGAGGAGTTACAGCAATGTGTTTTGCAGAGTTGCAAAGCTCACTGTGTGCTGAAGTTGCCCTGCAGGTGTTTCCCTGCTGGCCCTTGGTCTGCGGGATTAGAGTCCAAGCGCACCTCCTCCCCAGTCACAACTCCTCTCGAAACGAGAGAGAGCACCCGAAACTTTGGATTGAAATGCACTTTTAGGAGATAAAGTGAGGAGTGACAGCAATGTTTGTGTCACAGTTTCAAAGCTCACTGTGTGCTAAACATGATTAGCAGGAGCTTTTTTGCAAGGCTCTTCTCCTGTTTTAGCCCAGGCTAAACATTCCTGCTCTACTCTCTCTGTTGCTGCTCAGCAGAGAGGGGGCACAGAGATGTTGGAATCAATTGGTCTTTCAGGCAAAAAGGGAGGAGTGACAGCAATGTGTGTTGCAGAGTTGCAAAGCTCGCTGTGCGCTGAAGATGATCAGTGGGAACTTTCTGGACTGTCTCTTCTGCTCTTTTAGCATTGGCTAAAGGTTCCTGCTCTACTCTCTCTGCTTCTGCCCAGCAGAGAAAGGGCGCAGAGATTTTGGATTCAATTAGACTTTGAGGTAGGAAAGTGCGGAGCGAGAGCAATATATGTGTCACAGTTGCAAAGCTGACTGCGTGCTGAAGATGCCCTGCCGGAGCTTTCACTCCAGGCTCTTCGGCTGTGGGAGCAGAGGCCAAGAGATCGTGTTCACCTGTCGCTGCTGCTGTTCAAACGAGAGAGGGCGGGAGAGACCATGGATTCAAACGGATTATTAGGAGATGAAGTGAGGAGTGACAGCAATGTGTGTTTCAGAGTTGCAAAGCTCACTGTGCGCTGAAGATGATCTGCAAGGACTTTCCCTCCCTGCCCTTCGGAACTGGGAGCGGATTCCAAGCGCTCGTGCTCACCTTCCTCTGCTGCTCTTGAAACTAGAGTGGAGACCAGAAACGCTGGATTCAAATGCACTTTTAGGAGCTACAATGAGGAGTGACAACAGTGTGTGTGTCACAGTTGTAAAGCTCAGTGTGTTGAAGAAGCACAAGAGCAGCCTTCAGGCCTGTCTCTTCCACTGCCTTACAGATTGCAGACATTCCTGCTCACTCTGCTGCTCAGCAGAGTGCTGGCAACGGAGTTCTTGGATTGAAATGGTCTTTTAGGAGAAAGAGTGAAGAGTGACAGCAATGTTTGTGTCACAGTTTAAAGCTCACTGTGTGCTAAACATGATCAGGAGGAGCTTTTTTGCAAGGCTCTTCTGCTGTTTTAGCCCAGTCTAAACATTCCTTCTCTTTGTTGCTGCTCAGCAGAGAGGGGGCACAGAGATGTTGGAATCAATTGGTCTTTCAGGCAGGAAAAGGAGGAGTGACAGCAATGTGTGTTGCAGAATTGAAAAGCTCACTGTGTGCTGAAGATGCCCTGCAGGAGTTTCCCTGCTGGCCCTTCGTCTGTGGGATTAGAGTCCAAGCGCTGCTCCTCCCCTGTCACAACTCCTCTCCAAACGAGAGAGCGCACCAGAAACTTTGGATTCAAATGCACTTTTAGGAGATAAAGTGAGGAGTGACAGCAATGTTTGTGTCACAGTTTAAAGCTCACTGTGTGCAAAACATGATCAAGCAGGAGATTTTTTGCAAGGCTCTTCTGCTGTTTTAGCCCAGGCTAAACATTCCTGCTCTACTCTCTCTGTTGCTGCTCAGCAGAGAGCGGGCACAGAGATGGTGGATTCAGCTGGTCTTTCAGGCAGGAAAAGAAGAGACAGCAATGTGTGTTGCAGAGTTGCAAAGCTCACTGTGTGCTAAGATGATCAGTGGGAACTTTCTGGGCTGTCTCTTCTGCTGTTTCAGCAGAGTCCAAACGTAAGTGCTATATTCTGCTACTGCTCACAAAGAGCAAGCACAGGAGATGTATTATTCAATTGGACTTTCAGGTAGGAAAGTGAGAGGTGACAGCAATATGTGTTTCAGAGTTGCGAATCTCAATGTGTGCTGAAGATGCCCAGCAGTAGTTTCCATGCTGGCCCTTCGGCTGTGAAATTAGAATCCAAGCGCTCGTCCTCCCCTGTCACAACTGCTCTCGAAGCGAGAGAGCGCACCAGAAACGTTGGCTTGAAATGCACTTTTAGGAGATAAAGTGAGGAGTGACAGCAATGTGTGTTTCAGAGTTGCAAAGCTCACTGTGCGCTGAAGATGATCTGCAAGGACTTTCCCCCCCTGCCCTTCGGAACTGGGAGCGGATTCCAAGCGCTCGTGCTCACCTTCCTCTGCTGCTCTTGAAACGAGAGTGGAGACCAGAAACGCTGGATTCAAATGCACTTTTAGGAGCTACAATGAGGAGTGACAACAGTGTGTGTGTCAAAGTTGTAAAGCTCAGTGTGTTGAAGAAGCACAAGAGCAGCCTTCAGGCCTGTCTCTTCCACTGCCTTACAGATTTCAGACATTCCTGCTCACTCTGATGCTCAGCAGAGTGCTGGCAACGGAGTTCTTGGATTGAAATGGTCTTTTAGGAGAAAGAGTGAAGAGTGACAGCAATGTTTGTGTCACAGTTTAAAGCTCACTGTGTGCTAAACATGATCAGGAGGAGCTTTTTTGCAAGGCTCTTCTGCTGTTTTAGCCCAGTCTAAACATTCCTGCTCTACTCTCTCTGTTGCTGCTCAGCAGAGAGGGGGCACAGAGATGTTGGAATCAATTGGTCTTTCAGGCAGGAAAAGGAGGAGTGACAGCAATGTGTGTTGCAGAATTGCAAAGCTCACTGTGTGCTGAAGATGCCCTGCAGGAGTTTCCCTGCTGGCCCTTCGTCTGTGGGATTAGAGTCCAAGCGCTGCTCCTCCCCTGTCACAACTCCTCTCCAAACGAGAGAGCGCACCAGAAACGTTTGCTTCAAATGCACTTTTAGGAGATAAAGTGAGGAGTGATAGCAATGTTTGTGTCACAGTTTAAAGATCACTGTGTGCTAAACATGATTAGCAGGAGCTTTTTTTGCAATGCTCTTCTGCTGTTTTAGCCCAGGCTAAACATTCCTGCTCTACTCTCTCTGTTGCTGCTCAGTAGAGAGCGGGCACAGAGATGGTGGATTCAGTTGGTCTTTCTTTCAGGCAGGAAAGGGAGGAGTGACAGCAATGCGTGTTGCTGAGTTGCAAAGCTCGCTGTGCGCTGAAGATGATCAGTGGGTACTTTCTGGACTGTCTCTTCTGCTGTTTCATCAGAGTCCAAACGTAAGTGCTATATTCTGCTACTGCTCATAAAGAGCAAGCACAGGAGATGTAGGATTCAATTGGACTTTCAGGTAGGAAAGTGAGAGGTGACAGCAATGTGTGTTTCAGAGTTGCAAAGCTCACTGTGTGCTGAAGATGCCCAGCAGGAGTTTCCATGCTGGCCCTTCGGCTGTGGGATTAGAGTCCAAGCGCTCGTCCACCCCTGTCACAACTCCTCTCGAAACGAGAGAGTGCACCAGAAACGTTGGATTCAAATGCAGTTTTAGGAGATAAAGTGAGGAGTGACAGCAATGTTTGTGTCACAGTTTAAAGCTCACTGTGTGCTAAACATGATCAGGAGGAGCTTTTTTGCAAGGCTCTTCTGCTGTTTTAGCCCAGTCTAAACATTCCTGCTCTACTCTCTCTGTTGCTGCTCAGCAGAGAGTGGGCACAGAGATGTTGGAATCAATTGGTCTTCCAGGCAGGAAAAGGAGGAGTTACAGCAATGTGTTTTGCAGAGTTGCAAAGCTCACTGTGTGCTGAAGTTGCCCTGCAGGTGTTTCCCTGCTGGCCCTTGGTCTGCGGGATTAGAGTCCAAGCGCTCCTCCTCCCCAGTCACAACTCCTCTCGAAACGAGAGAGAGCACCAGAAACGTTGGCTTGAAATGCACTTTTAGGAGATAAAGTGAGGAGTGACTGCAATGTTTGTGTCACAGTTTCAAAGCTCACTGTGTGCTAAACATGATTAGCAGGAGCTTTTTTGCAAGGCTCTTCTGCTGTTTTAGCCCAGGCTAAACATTCCTGCTCTACTCTCTCTGTTGCTGCTCAGCAGAGAGTGGGCACAGAGATGTTGGAATCAATTGGTCTTTCAGGCAAAAAGGGAGGAGTGACAGCAATGTGTGTTGCAGAGTTGCAAAGCTCGCTGTGCGCTGAAGATGATCAGTGGGAACTTTCTGGACTGTCTCTTCTGCTCTTTTAGCATTGGCTAAAGGTTCCTGCTCTACTCTCTCTGCTTCTGCCCAGCAGAGAAAGGGCACAGAGATTTTGGATTCAATTGGACTTTGAGGTAGGAAAGTGCGGAGCGAGAGCAATATATGTGTCACAGTTGCAAAGCTGACTGCGTGCTGAAGATGCCCTGCCGGAGCTTTCACTCCGGGCTCTTCGGCTGTGGGAGCAGAGGCCAAGAGATCGTGTTCACCTGTCGCTGCTGCTGTTCAAACGAGAGAGGGCGGGAGAGACCATGGATTCAAACGGATTATTAGGAGATGAAGTGAGGAGTGACAGCAATGTGTGTTTCAGAGTTGCAAAGCTCACTGTGCGCTGAAGATGATCTGCAAGGACTTTCCCTCCCTGCCCTTCGGAACTGGGAGCGGATTCCAAGCGCTCGTGCTCACCTTCCTCTGCTGCTCTTGAAACGAGAGTGGAGACCAGAAACGCTGGATTCAAATGCACTTTTAGGAGCTACAATGAGGAGTGACAACAGTGTGTGTGTCAAAGTTGTAAAGCTCAGTGTGTTGAAGAAGCACAAGAGCAGCCTTCAGGCCTGTCTCTTCCACTGCCTTACAGATTGCAGACATCCCTGCTCACTCTGCTGCTCAGCAGAGTGCTGGCAACGGAGTTCTTGGATTGAAATGGTCTTTTAGGAGAAAGAGTGAAGAGTGACACCAATGTTTGTGTCACAGTTTAAAGCTCACTGTGTGCTAAACATGATCAGGAGGAGCTTTTTTGCAAGGCTCTTCTGCTGTTTTAGCCCAGTCTAAACATTCCTGCTCTACTCTCTCTGTTGCTGCTCAGCAGAGAGTGGGCACAGAGATGTTGGAATCAATTGGTCTTTCAGGCAAGAAAAGGAGGAGTGACAGCAATGTGTGTTTCAGAATTGTAAAGCTCACTGTGCGCTGAAGATGCCCTGCAGGAGTTTCCCTGCTGGCCCTTCGTCTGTGGGATTAGAGTCCAAGCGCTGCTCCTCCCCTGTCACAACTCCTCTCGAAACGAGAGAGCGCACCAGAAACTTTGGATTCAAATGCACTTTTAGGAGATAAAGTGAGGAGTGACAGCAATGTTTGTGTCACAGTTTAAAGCTCACTGTGTGCAAAACATGATCAAGCAGGAGATTTTTTGCAAGGCTCTTCTGCTGTTTTAGCCCAGGCTAAACATTCCTGCTCTACTCTCTCTGTTGCTGCTCAGCAGAGAGCGGGCACAGAGATGGTGGATTCAGCTGGTCTTTCAGGCAGGAAAGGAAGAGACAGCAATGTGTGTTGCAGAGTTGCAAAGCTCACTGTGTGCTGAAGATGATCAGTGGGAACTTTCTGGGCTGTCTCTTCTGCTGTTTCAGCAGAGTCCAAACGTAAGTGCTATATTCTGCTACTGCTCACAAAGAGCAAGCACAGGAGATGTATTATTCAATTGGACTTTCAGGTAGGAAAGTGAGAGGTGACAGCAATATGTGTTTCAGAGTTGCGAATCTCAATGTGTGCTGAAGATGCCCAGCAGTAGTTTCCATGCTGGCCCTTCGGCTGTGAAATTAGAATCCAAGCGCTCGTCCTCCCCTGTCACAACTGCTCTCAAAGCGAGAGAGCGCACCAGAAACGTTGGCTTGAAATGCACTTTTAGGAGATGAAGTGAGGAGTGACAGCAATGTGTGTTTCAGAGTTGCAAAGCTCACTGTGCGCTGAAGATGATCTGCAAGGACTTTCCCCCCCTGCCCTTCGGAACTGGGAGCGGATTCCAAGCGCTCGTGCTCACCTTCCTCTGCTGCTCTTGAAACGAGAGTGGAGACCAGAAACGCTGGATTCAAATGCACTTTTAGGAGCTACAATGAGGAGTGACAACAGTGTGTGTGTCAAAGTTGTAAAGCTCAGTGTGTTGAAGAAGCACAAGAGCAGCCTTCAGGCCTGTCTCTTCCACTGCCTTACAGATTGCAGACATTCCTGCTCACTCTGCTGCTCAGCAGAGTGCTGGCAACGGAGTTCTTGGATTGAAATGGTCTTTTAGGAGAAAGAGTGAAGAGTGACAGCAATGTTTGTGTCACAGTTTAAAGCTCACTGTGTGCTAAACATGATCAGGAGGAGCTTTTTTGCAAGGCTCTTCTGCTGTTTTTGCCCAGTCTAAACATTCCTGCTCTACTCTCTCTGTTGCTGCTCAGCAGAGAGTGGGCACAGAGGTGTTGGAATCAATTGGTCTTCCAGGCAGGAAAAGGAGTTACAGCAATGTGTGTTGCAGAATTGCAAAGCTCACTGTGTGCTGAAGATGCCCTGCAGGAGTTTCCCCGCTGGCCCTTCGTCTGTGGGATTAGAGTCCAAGCGCTGCTCCTCCCCTGTCACAACTCCTCTCCAAACGAGAGAGCGCACCAGAAACTTTGGATTCAAATGCACTTTTAGGAGATAAAGTGAGGAGTGACAGCAATGCTTGTGTCACAGTTTAAAGCTCACTGTGTGCAAAACATGATCAAGCAGGAGATTTTTTGCAAGGCTCTTCTGCTGTTTTAGCCCAGGCTAAACATTCCTGCTCTACTCTCTCTGTTGCTGCTCAGCAGAGAGCGGGCACAGAGGTGTTGGAATCAATTGGTCTTTCAGGCAGGAAAAGAAGAGACAGCAATGTGTGTTGCAGAGTTGCAAAGCTCACTGTGTGCTGAAGATGATCAGTGGGAACTTTCTGGGCTGTCTCTTCTGCTGTTTCAGCAGAGTCCAAACGTAAGTGCTATATTCTGCTACTGCTCACAAAGAGCAAGCACAGGAGATGTATTATTCAATTGGACTTTCAGGTAGGAAAGTGAGAGGTGACAGCAATATGTGTTTCAGAGTTGCGAATCTCAATGTGTGCTGAAGATGCCCAGCAGTAGTTTCCATGCTGGCCCTTCGGCTGTGAAATTAGAATCCAAGCGCTCGTCCTCCCCTGTCACAACTGCTCTCGAAGCGAGAGAGCGCACCAGAAACGTTGGCTTGAAATGCACTTTTAGGAGATGAAGTGAGGAGTGACAGCAATGTGTGTTTCAGAGTTGCAAAGCTCACTGTGCGCTGAAGATGATCTGCAAGGACTTTCCCCCCCTGCCCTTCGGAACTGGGAGCGGATTCCAAGCGCTCGTGCTCACCTGCCTCTGCTGCTCTTGAAACGAGAGTGGAGACCAGAAACGCTGGATTCAAATGCACTTTTAGGAGCTACAATGAGGAGTGACAACAGTGTGTGTGTCACAGTTGTAAAGCTCAGTGTGTTGAAGAAGCACAAGAGCAGCCTTCAGGCCTGTCTCTTCCACTGCCTTACAGATTGCAGACATTCCTGCTCACTCTGCTGCTCAGCAGAGTGCTGGCAACGGAGTTCTGGGATTAAAATGGTCTTTTAGGAGAAAGAGTGAAGAGTGACAGCAATGTTTGTGTCACAGTTTAAAGCTCACTGTGTGCTAAACATGATCAGGAGGAGCTTTTTTGCAAGGCTCTTCTGCTGTTTTTGCCCAGTCTAAACATTCCTGCTCTACTCTCTCTGTTGCTGCTCAGCAGAGAGTGGGCACAGAGGTGTTGGAATCAATTGGTCTTCCAGGCAGGAAAAGGAGTTACAGCAATGTGTGTTGCAGAATTGCAAAGCTCACTGTGTGCTGAAGATGCCCTGCAGGAGTTTCCCCGCTGGCCCTTCGTCTGTGGGATTAGAGTCCAAGCGCTGCTCCTCCCCTGTCACAACTCCTCTCGAAACGAGAGAGCGCACCAGAAACTTTGGATTCAAATGCACTTTTAGGAGATAAAGTGAGGAGTGACAGCAATGCTTGTGTCACAGTTTAAAGCTCACTGTGTGCAAAACATGATCAAGCAGGAGATTTTTTGCAAGGCTCTTCTGCTGTTTTAGCCCAGGCTAAACATTCCTGCTCTACTCTCTCTGTTGCTGCTCAGCAGAGAGCGGGCACAGAGGTGTTGGAATCAATTGGTCTTTCAGGCAGGAAAAGAAGAGACAGCAATGTGTGTTGCAGAGTTGCAAAGCTCACTGTGTGCTGAAGATGATCAGTGGGAACTTTCTGGACTGTCTCTTCTGCTGTTTCAGCAGAGTCCAAACGTAAGTGCTATATTCTGCTACTGCTCACAAAGAGCAAGCACAGGAGATGTATTATTCAATTGGACTTTCAGGTAGGAAAGTGAGAGGTGACAGCAATATGTGTTTCAGAGTTGTGAATCTCAATGTGTGCTGAAGATGCCCAGCAGTAGTTTCCATGCTGGCCCTTCGGCTGTGAAATTAGAATCCAAGCGCTCGTCCTCCCCTGTCAGAACTGCTCTCGAAGCGAGAGAGCGCACCAGAAACGTTGGCTTGAAATGCACTTTTAGGAGATAAAGTGAGGAGTGACAGCAATGTGTGTTTCAGAGTTGCAAAGCTCACTGTGCGCTGAAGATGATGTGCAAGGACTTTCCCTCCCTGCCCTTCGGAACTGGGAGCGGATTCCAAGCGCTCGTGCTCACCTGCCTCTGCTGCACTGGAAACGAGAGTGGAGACCAGAAACGCTGGATTCAAATGCACTTTTAGGAGCTACAATGAGGAGTGACAACAGTGTGTCTGTCACAGTTGTAAAGCTCAGTGTGTTGAAGAAGCACAAGAGCAGCCTTCAGGCCTGTCTCTTCCACTGCCTTACAGATTGCAGACATTCCTGCTCACTCTGCTGCTCAGCAGAGTGCTGGCAACGGAGTTCTTGGATTGAAATGGTCTTTTAGGAGAAAGAGTGAAGAGTGACAGCAATGTTTGTGTCACAGTTTAAAGCTCACTGTGTGCTAAACATGATCAGGAGGAGCTTTTTTGCAAGGCTCTTCTGCTGTTTTAGCCCAGTCTAAACATTCCTTCTCTCTGTTGCTGCTCAGCAGAGAGTGGGCACAGAGATGTTGGAATCAATTGGTCTTCCAGGCAGGAAAAGGAGTTACAGCAATGTGTGTTGCAGAATAGCAAAGCTCACTGTGTGCTGAAGATGCCCTGCAGGAGTTTCCCTGCTGGCCCTTCGTCTGTGGGATTAGAGTCCAAGCGCTGCTCCTCCCCTGTCACAACTCCTCTTGAAACGTGAGAGCGCACCAGAAACTTTGGATTCAAATGCACTTTTAGGAGATAAAGTGAGGAGTGACAGCAATGTTTGTGTCACAGTTTAAAGCTCACTGTGTGCAAAACATGATCAAGCAGGAGATTTTTTGCAAGGCTCTTCTGCTGTTTTAGCCCAGGCTAAACATTCCTGCTCTACTCTCTCTGTTGCTGCTCAGCAGAGAGCGGGCACAGAGGTGTTGGAATCAATTGGTCTTTCAGGCAGGAAAAGAAGAGACAGCAATGTGTGTTGCAGAGTTGCAAAGCTCACTGTGTGCTGAAGATGATCAGTGGGAACTTTCTGGACTGTCTCTTCTGCTGTTTCAGCAGAGTCCAAACGTAAGTGCTATATTCTGCTACTGCTCACAAAGAGCAAGCACAGGAGATGTATTATTCAATTGGACTTTCAGGTAGGAAAGTGAGAGGTGACAGCAATATGTGTTTCAGAGTTGTGAATCTCAATGTGTGCTGAAGATGCCCAGCAGTAGTTTCCATGCTGGCCCTTCGGCTGTGCAATTAGAATCCAAGCGCTCGTCCTCCCCTGTCACAACTGCTCTCGAAGCGAGAGAGCGCACCAGAAACGTTGGCTTGAAATGCACTTTTAGGAGATAAAGTGAGGAGTGACAGCAATGTGTGTTTCAGAGTTGCAAAGCTCACTGTGCGCTGAAGATGATCTGCAAGGACTTTCCCTCCCTGCCCTTCGGAACTGGGAGCGGATTCCAAGCGCTCGTGCTCACCTGCCTCTGCTGCGCTGGAAACGAGAGTGGAGACCAGAAACGCTGGATTCAAATGCACTTTTAGGAGCTACAATGAGGAGTGACAACAGTGTGTGTGTCAAAGTTGTAAAGCTCAGTGTGTTGAAGAAGCACAAGAGCAGCCTTCAGCCTGTCTCTTCCACTGCCTTACAGATTGCAGACATCCCTGCTCACTCTGCTGCTCAGCAGAGTGCTGGCAACGGAGTTCTGGGATTGAAATGGTCTTTTAGGAGAAAGAGTGAAGAGTGACAGCAATGTTTGTGTCACAGTTTAAAGCTCACTGTGTGCTAAACATGATCAGGAGGAGCTTTTTTGCAAGGCTCTTCTGCTGTTTTAGCCCAGTCTAAACATTCCTGCTCTACTCTCTCTGTTGCTGCTCAGCAGAGAGTAGGCACAAAGATGTTGGAATCAATAGGTCTTCCAGGCAGGAAAAGGAGGAGTGACAGCAATGTGTTTTGCAGAGTTGCAAAGCTCACTGTGTGCTGAAGATACCCTGCAGGAGTTTCCCTGCTGGCCCTTCATCTGTGGGATTAGAGTCCAAGCGCTGCTCCTCCCCTGTCACAACTCCTCTCCAAACGAGAGTGCGTACCAGAAACTTCGGATTCAAATGCACTTTTAGGAGATAAAGTGAGGAGTGACAGCAATGTTTGTGTCACAGTTTAAAGCTCACTGTGTGCAAAACATGATCAAGCAGGAGATTTTTTTCAAGGCTCTTCTGCTGTTTTAGGCAGGTCTAAAAATTCCTGCTCTACTCTCTCTGTTGCTGCTCAGCAGAGAGCGGGCACAGAGATGGTGGATTCAGCTGGTCTTTCAGGCAAAAAGGGAGGAGTGACAGCAATGTGTGTTGCAGAGTTGCAAAGCTCGCTGTGCGCTGAAGATGATCAGTGGGAACTTTCTGGACTGTCTCTTCTGCTCTTTTAGCATTGGCTAAAGGTTCCTGCTCTACTCTCTCTGCTTCTGCCCAGCAGAGAAAGGGCACAGAGATTTTGGATTCAATTGGACTTTGAGGTAGGAAAGTGCGGAGCGAGAGCAATATATGTGTCACAGTTGCAAAGCTGACTGCGTGCTGAAGATGCCCTGCCGGAGCTTTGACTCCAGGCTCTTCGGCTGTGGGAGCAGAGGCCAAGAGATCGTGTTCACCTGTCGCTGCTTCTGTTCAAACGAGAGAGGGCGGGAGAGACCATGGATTCAAACGGATTATTAGGAGATGAAGTGAGGAGTGACAGCAATGTGTGTTTCAGAGTTGCAAAGCTCACTGTGCGCTGAAGATGATCTGCAAGGACTTTCCCTCCCTGCCCTTCGGAACTGGGAGCGGATTCCAAGCGCTCGTGCTCACCTTCCTCTGCTGCTCTTGAAACGAGAGTGGAGACCAGAAACGCTGGATTCAAATGCACTTTTAGGAGCTACAATGAGGAGTGACAACAGTGTGTGTGTCACAGTTGTAAAGCTCAGTGTGTTGAAGAAGCACAAGAGCAGCCTTCAGGCCTGTCTCTTCCACTGCCTTACAGATTGCAGACATCCCTGCTCACTCTGCTGCTCAGCAGAGTGCTGGCAACGGAGTTCTGGGATTGAAATGGTCTTTTAGGAGAAAGAGTGAAGAGTGACAGCAATGTTTGTGTCACAGTTTAAAGCTCACTGTGTGCTAAACATGATCAGGAGGAGCTTTTTTGCAAGGCTCTTCTGCTGTTTTAGCCCAGTCTAAACATTCCTGCTCTACTCTCTCTGTTGCTGCTCAGCAGAGAGTGGGCACAGAGATGTTGGAATCAATTGGTCTTTCAGGCAAGAAAAGGAGGAGTGACAGCAATGTGTTTTGCAGAGTTGCAAAGCTCACTGTGTGCTGAAGTTGCCCTGCAGGTGTTTCCCTGCTGGCCCTTGGTCTGAGGGATTAGAGTCCAAGCGCTCCTCCTCCCCAGTCACAACTCCTCTCGAAACGAGAGAGAGCACCAGAAACTTTGGATTCAAATGCACTTTTAGGAGATAAAGTGAGGAGTGACAGCAATGTTTGTGTCACAGTTTCAAAGCTCACTGTGTGCTAAACATGATTAGCAGGAGCTTTTTTGCAAGGCTCTTCTGCTGTTTTAGCCCAGGCTAAACATTCCTGCTCTACTCTCTCTGTTGCTGCTCAGCAGAGACGGGGCACAGAGATGTTGGAATCAATTGGTCTTTCAGGCAAAAAGGGAGGAGTGGCAGCAATGTGTGTTGCAGAGTTGCAAAGCTCGCTGTGCGCTGAAGATGATCAGTGGGAACTTTCTGGACTGTCTCTTCTGCTCTTTTAGCATTGGCTAAAGGTTCCTGCTCTACTCTCTCTGCTTCTGCCCAGCAGAGAAAGGGCACAGAGATTTTGGATTCAATTGGAATTTGAGGTAGGAAAGTGCGGAGCGAGAGCAATATATGTGTCACAGTTGCAAAGCTGACTGCGTGCTGAAGATGCCCTGCCGGAGCTTTCACTCCGGGCTCTTCGGCTGTGGGAGCAGAGGCCAAGAGATCGTGTTCACCTGTCACTGCTGCTGTTCAAACGAGAGAGGGCGGGAGAGACCATGGATTCAAACGGATTATTAGGAGATGAAGTGAGGAGTGACAGCAATGTGTGTTTCAGAGTTGCAAAGCTCACTGTATGCTGAAGATGCCCAGCAGGATTTTCCCTGCTGGCCTTTCAGCTGTGGGATTAGAGTCCAAGCGCTCGTCCTCCCCTGTCACAACTCCTCTCGAAATGAGAGAGCGCACCAGAAACGATGGTTTCAAATGCACTTTTAGGAGATAAAGTGAGGAGTGACAGCTATGTTTGTGTCACAGCTTCAAAGCTGACTGTGTGCTAATAATGATCAGCAGGAGCTTTTTTGCAAGGCTCTTCTGCTGTTTTAGCCCAGTCTAAACATTCCTGCTATAGTCTCCCTGTTGCTGCTCAGCAGAGAGCGGGCACAGAGATGGTGGAATCAGTTCGTCTTTCAGGCAGGAAAGGGAGGATTGACAGCAATGTGTGTTGCAGAGTTGTAAAGCTCGCTGTGCGCTGAAGATGATCAGTGGGATCTTTCTGGACTGTCTCTTCTGCTGTTTCAGCAGAGTGCAAACATATGGGCTATATTCTGCTACTGCTCACAAGGAGCAAAGCACAGGAGAAGAGGGATTCAATTGGACTTTCAGGTAGGAAAGTGAGAGGTGACAGCAATGTGTGTTGCAGAGTTGCAAAGCTCACTGTGTGCTGAAGATGCCCAGCAGGAGTTTCCCTGCACGCCCTTCGGCTGTGGGATTAGAGTCCAAGCACTCGTCCTCCCCTGTCAGAACTCCTCTCGAAACGAGAGAGCGCACCAGAAACGATGGTTTCAAATGCACTTTTAGGAGATAAAGTGAGGAGTGACAGCAATGTTTGTGTCACAGTTTAAAGCTCACTGTGTGCTAAACATGATCAGGAGGAGCTTTTTTTGCAATGCTCTTCTGCTGTTTTAGCCCAGTCTAAACATTCCTGCTATACTCTCCCTGTTGCTGCTCAGCAGAGAGCTGGCACAGAGATGGTGGTTTCAGTTGGTCTTTCAGGCATTAAAGGGAGGTGTGACAGCAATGTGTGTTGCAGTGTTGCAAAGCTCGCTGTGCACTGAAGATGAGCAATGGGAACTTTCTGGACTGTCTCTTCTGCTGTTTCTTCAGAGTCCAAACGTAAGTGCTATATTCTGCTACTGCTCACAAAGAGCAAGCACAGGAGATGTATTATTCAATTGGACTTTCAGGTAGGAAAGTGAGAGGTGACAGCAATATGTGTTTCAGAGTTGCGAAGCTCACTGGGTGCTGAAGATGCCCTGCAGGAGTTTCCATGCTGGCAATTCGTCTGTGAAATTAGAGTCCAAAAGCTCGTCCTCCCCTGCGACATCTGCTCTCGAAACGAGAGAGTGCACCATAAACTTTGCATTCAAATTCACTTTTAGGAGATAAAGTGAGGAGTGACAGCAATGTTTGTGTCACAGTTTAAAGCTCACTGTGTGCTAAACATGATCAGGAGGAGCTTTTTTGCAAGGCTCTTCTGCTGTTTTAGCCCAGTCTAAACATTCCTGCTCTACTCTCTCTGTTGCTGCTCAGCAGAGAGTGGGCACAGAGATGTTGGAATCAATTGGTCTTTCAGGCAAGAAAAGGAGGAGTGACAGCAATGTGTGTTTCAGAATTGTAAAGCTCACTGTGCGCTGAAGATGCCCTGCAGGAGTTTCCCTGCTGGCCCTTCGTCTGCGGGATTAGAGTCCAAGCGCTGCTCCTCCCCTGTCACAACTCCTCTCGAAACGAGAGAGCGCACCAGAAACTTTGGATTCAAATGCACTTTTAGGAGATAAAGTGAGGAGTGACAGCAATGTTTGTGTCACAGTTTAAAGCTCACTGTGTGCAAAACATGATCAAGCAGGAGATTTTTTGCAAGGCTCTTCTGCTGTTTTAGGCAGGTCTAAAAATTCCTGCTCTACTCTCTCTGTTGCTGCTCAGCAGAGAGCGGGCACAGAGATGGTGGATTCAGCTGGTCTTTCAGGCAAAAAGGGAGGAGTGACAGCAATGTGTGTTGCAGAGTTGCAAAGCTCGCTGTGCGCTGAAGATGATCAGTGGGAACTTTCTGGACTGTCTCTTCTGCTCTTTTAGCATTGGCTAAAGGTTCCTGCTCTACTCTCTCTGCTTCTGCCCAGCAGAGAAAGGGCACAGAGATTTTGGATTCAATTGGACTTTGAGGTAGGAAAGTGCGGAGCGAGAGCAATATATGTGTCACAGTTGCAAAGCTGACTGCGTGCTGAAGATGCCCTGCCGGAGCTTTCACTCCGGGCTCTTCGGCTGTGGGAGCAGAGGCCAAGAGATCGTGTTCACCTGTCACTGCTGCTGTTCAAACGAGAGAGGGCGGGAGAGACCATGGATTCAAACGGATTATTAGGAGATGAAGTGAGGAGTGACAGCAATGTGTGTTTCAGAGTTGCAAAGCTCACTGTGCGCTGAAGATGATCTGCAAGGACTTTCCCTCCCTGCCCTTCGGAACTGGGAGCGGATTCCAAGCGCTCGTGCTCACCTTCCTCTGCTGCTCTTGAAACGAGAGTGGAGACCAGAAACGCTGGATTCAAATGCACTTTTAGGAGCTACAATGAGGAGTGACAACAGTGTGTGTGTCACAGTTGTAAAGCTCAGTGTGTTGAAGAAGCACAAGAGCAGCCTTCAGGCCTGTCTCTTCCACTGCCTTACAGATTGCAGACATTCCTGCTCACTCTGCTGCTCAGCAGAGTGCTGGCAACGGAGTTCTTGGATTGAAATGGTCTTTTAGGAGAAAGAGTGAAGAGTGACAGCAATGTTTGTGTCACAGTTTAAAGCTCACTGTGTGCTAAACATGATCAGGAGGAGCTTTTTTGCAAGGCTCTTCTGCTGTTTTAGCCCAGTCTAAACATTCCTTCTCTCTGTTGCTGCTCAGCAGAGAGTGGGCACAGAGATGTTGGAATCAATTGGTCTTCCAGGCAGGAAAAGGAGGAGTGACAGCAATGTGTTTTGCAGAGTTGCAAAGCTCACTGTGTGCTGAAGTTGCCCTGCAGGTGTTTCCCTGCTGGCCCTTGGTCTGAGGGATTAGAGTCCAAGCGCTCCTCCTCCCCAGTCACAACTCCTCTCGAAACGAGAGAGAGCACCAGAAACTTTGGATTCAAATGCACTTTTAGGAGATAAAGTGAGGAGTGACAGCAATGTTTGTGTCACAGTTTCAAAGCTCACTGTGTGCTAAACATGATTAGCAGGAGCTTTTTTGCAAGGCTCTTCTGCTGTTTTAGCCCAGGCTAAACATTCCTGCTCTACTCTCTCTGTTGCTGCTCAGCAGAGACGGGGCACAGAGATGTTGGAATCAATTGGTCTTTCAGGCAAAAAGGGAGGAGTGGCAGCAATGTGTGTTGCAGAGTTGCAAAGCTCGCTGTGCGCTGAAGATGATCAGTGGGAACTTTCTGGACTGTCTCTTCTGCTCTTTTAGCATTGGCTAAAGGTTCCTGCTCTACTCTCTCTGCTTCTGCCCAGCAGAGAAAGGGCACAGAGATTTTGGATTCAATTGGAATTTGAGGTAGGAAAGTGCGGAGCGAGAGCAATATATGTGTCACAGTTGCAAAGCTGACTGCGTGCTGAAGATGCCCTGCCGGAGCTTTCACTCCGGGCTCTTCGGCTGTGGGAGCAGAGGCCAAGAGATCGTGTTCACCTGTCACTGCTGCTGTTCAAACGAGAGAGGGCGGGAGAGACCATGGATTCAAACGGATTATTAGGAGATGAAGTGAGGAGTGACAGCAATGTGTGTTTCAGAGTTGCAAAGCTCACTGTATGCTGAAGATGCCCAGCAGGATTTTCCCTGCTGGCCTTTCAGCTGTGGGATTAGAGTCCAAGCGCTCGTCCTCCCCTGTCACAACTCCTCTCGAAATGAGAGAGCGCACCAGAAACGATGGTTTCAAATGCACTTTTAGGAGATAAAGTGAGGAGTGACAGCTATGTTTGTGTCACAGCTTCAAAGCTGACTGTGTGCTAATAATGATCAGCAGGAGCTTTTTTGCAAGGCTCTTCTGCTGTTTTAGCCCAGTCTAAACATTCCTGCTATAGTCTCCCTGTTGCTGCTCAGCAGAGAGCGGGCACAGAGATGGTGGAATCAGTTCGTCTTTCAGGCAGGAAAGGGAGGATTGACAGCAATGTGTGTTGCAGAGTTGTAAAGCTCGCTGTGCGCTGAAGATGATCAGTGGGATCTTTCTGGACTGTCTCTTCTGCTGTTTCAGCAGAGTGCAAACATATGGGCTATATTCTGCTACTGCTCACAAGGAGCAAAGCACAGGAGAAGAGGGATTCAATTGGACTTTCAGGTAGGAAAGTGAGAGGTGACAGCAATGTGTGTTGCAGAGTTGCAAAGCTCACTGTGTGCTGAAGATGCCCAGCAGGAGTTTCCCTGCACGCCCTTCGGCTGTGGGATTAGAGTCCAAGCACTCGTCCTCCCCTGTCAGAACTCCTCTCGAAACGAGAGAGCGCACCAGAAACGATGGTTTCAAATGCACTTTTAGGAGATAAAGTGAGGAGTGACAGCAATGTTTGTGTCACAGTTTAAAGCTCACTGTGTGCTAAACATGATCAGGAGGAGCTTTTTTTGCAATGCTCTTCTGCTGTTTTAGCCCAGTCTAAACATTCCTGCTATACTCTCCCTGTTGCTGCTCAGCAGAGAGCTGGCACAGAGATGGTGGTTTCAGTTGGTCTTTCAGGCATTAAAGGGAGGTGTGACAGCAATGTGTGTTGCAGTGTTGCAAAGCTCGCTGTGCACTGAAGATGAGCAATGGGAAATTTCTGGACTGTCTCTTCTGCTGTTTCAGCAGAGTCCAAACGTAAGTGCTATATTCAGCTACTGCTTACAAGGAGCAAAGCACAGGAGATGTAGGATTCAATTGGACTTTCAGGTAGGAAAGTCAGAGGTGACAGCAATGTGTGTTTCAGAGTAGCAAAGCTCAATGTGTGCTGAAGATACCCATCAGGAGTTTCCCTGCTGGCCCTTCGGCTGTGGGATTAGAGTCCAAGCGCTCGTCCTCCCCTGTCACAACTCCTCTCGAAACGAGAGAGCGCACCAGAAACGATGGTTTCAAATGCACTTTTAGGAGATAAAGTGAGGAGTGACAGCAACGTTTGTGTCACAGTTTAAAGCACACTGTGCGCTAAACATGAAAAGCAGGAGCTTTTTTGCAAGGCTCTTCTGCTGTTTTAGCCCAGTCTAAACATTCCTGCTATACTCGCTCTGTTGCTGCTCAGCAGAGAGCGGACACAGAGATGGTGGAATCAGTTGGTCTTTCAGGTAGGAAAGGGAGGAGTGACAGCAATGTGTCTTGCAGAGTTGCAAAGCTCGCTGTGCGCTGAAGATGATCAGTGGGAACTTTCAGGACTGTCTCTTCTGCTGTTTCAGCAGAGTGCAAACGTATGGGCTATATTCTGCTACTGCTCATAAGGACCAAAGCACAGGAGAAGTAGGATTCAATTGGACTTTCAGGTAGGAAAGTGAGAGGTGACAGCAATATGTGTTTCAGAGTTGCAAAGCTCACTGTGTGCTGAAGATGCCCAGCAGGAGTTTCCCTGCTGGCCCTTCGGCTGTGGGATTTGAGTCCAAGCGCTCGTCCTCCCCTGTCACATATGCTCTTGAAACGAGAGAGGGCAACAAAAACGTTGGACTCAAATGCACTTTTAGGAGATAAAGTGAGGAGTGACTGCAATGTTTGTGTCACAGCTTCAAAGCTCACTGTGTGCTAAACATGATCAGCAAGAGATTTTTTGCAGGGCTCTTCTGCTGTTTTAGCCCAGTCTAAACATTCCTGCTATACTCTCTCTGTTGCTGCTCAGTAGAGAGCGGGCACAGAGATGGTGGATTCAGTTGGTCTTTCTTTCAGGCAGGAAAGGGAGGAGTGACTGCAATGCGTGTTGCTGAGTTGCAAAGCTCGCTGTGCGCTGAAGATGATCAGTGGGTACTTTCTGGACTGTCTCTTCTGCTGTTTTAGCAGATTCCAAACGTAAGTGCTATATTCTGCTACTGCTCACAAGGAGCAAGCACAGGAGATGTAGGATTCAATTGGACTTTCAGGTAGGAAAGTGAGAGGTGACAGCAATGTGTGTTTCAGAGTTGCAAAGCTCACTGTGTGCTGAAGATGCCCAGCAGGAGTTTCCCTGATGGCCCTTCGGCTGTGGGATTAGAGTCCACGCGCTCGTCCTCCCCTGTCACAACTCCTCTGGAAACAAGAGTGCGCACCAGAAAATATGGAGTCAAAGGCACTTTTAGGAGACAAAGTGAGTGACAGAAATGTTTGTGTCACAGTTTAAAGCTCACTGTGTGCTAAACATGATCAGCAGGAGCTTTTTTGCAAGGCTCTTCTGCTGTTTTTGCACAGTCTAAGCATTCCTGCTATACTCTCCCTGTTGCTGCTCAGCAGAGAGCTGGCACAGAGATGGTGGTTTCAGTTGGTCTTTCAGGCAGGAAAGGGAGGAGTGACAGCAATGTGTGTTGCAGAGTTGCAAAGCTCGCTGTGCACTGAAGATGAGCAATGGGAAATTTCTGGACTGTCTCTTCTGCTGTTTCAGCAGTGTCCAAACGTAAGTGCTATATTCAGCTACTGCTTACAAGGAGCAAAGCACAGGAGATGTAGGATTCAATTGGACTTTCAGGTAGGAAAGTGAGAGGTGACAGCAATGTGTGTTTCCGAGTTGCAAAGCTCACTGTGTGCTGAAGATGCCCATCAGTAGTTTCCCTGCTGGCCCTTCGGCTGTGGGATTAGAGTCCAAGCGCTCGTCCTCCCCTGTCACATCTGCTCTTGAAACGAGAGAGGGCACCAAAAACGTTGGACTCAAATGCACTTTTAGGAGATAAAGTGAGGATTGACAGCAATGTTTGTGTCACAGCCTCAAAGCTCACTGTGTGCTAAACATGATCAGCAGGAGCTTTTTTGCAAGGCTCTTCTGCTGTTTTAGCCCAGTCTAAACATTATTGCTCTTCTCTCCCTGTTGCTGCTCAGCAGAGAGCAGGCACAGAGATGGTGGAATCTTTTGGTCTTTCAGGCAGGAAAAGGAGGAGTGACAGCAATGTGTGTTGCAGAGTTGCAAAGCTCTCTGTGTTCTGAAGATGATCAGTGGGAACTTTCTAAACTTTCTCTTTTGCTGTTTCAGCAGAGTGCAAACGTATGGGCTATATTCTGCTACTGCTCACAAATTGCAGCACAGGAGATGTAGGATTCAATTGGACTTTCAGGTAGGAAAGGGAGAGGTGACAGCTATATGTGTTCAGGGTTGCAAAGATCACTGTGTGCTGAAGATGGCCAGCAGGAGTTTCCCTGCACGCCCTTCGGCTGTGGGATTAGAGTCCAAGCGCTCGTCCTCCCCTGTCACAACTCCTCTCGAAACGACAGAGCGCACCAGAAACGTTGGACTCAAATGCACTTTTAGGAGATAAAGTGAGGAGTGACAGCTATGTTTGTGTCACAGCTTCAAAACTCACTGTGTGCTAAACATGATCAGCAGGAGCTTTTTTGCAAGGCTCTTCTGCTGTTTTAGCCCTGTCTAAACATTCCTGCTATACTCTCTCTGGTGCTGCTAAGCAGAGAGCAGGTACAGAGATGGTGGAATCAGTTCGTCTTTCAGGCAGGAAAGGGAGGAGTGACAGCAATGTGTGTTGCAGAGTTGCAAAGCTCGCTGTGCGCTGATGATCAGTGGGAGCTTTCAGGACTGTCTCTTCTGCTGTTTCAGCAGAGTGCAAACGTATGGGCTATATTCTGCTACTGCTCACAAGGAGCAAGCACAGGAGATGTAGGATTCAATTGGACTTTCAGGTAGGAAAGTGAGAGGTGACAGCTATATGTGTTCAGGGTTGCAAAGATCACAGTGTGCTGAAGATGGCCAGCCAGAGTTTCCCTGCACGCCCTTCGGCTGTGGGATTAGAGTCCAAGCGCTCGTCCTCCCCTGTCACAACTCCACTCGAAACGAGAGAGCGCAGCAGAAACGAAGGTTTCAAATGCACTTTTAGGAGATAAAGTGAGGAGTGACAGCAATGTTTGTGTCACAGCTTCAAAGCTCACTGTGTGCTAATCATGATCAGCAGGAGCTTTTTTGCAAGGCTCTTCTGCTGTTATAGCCCTGTCTAAACATTCCTGTTATACTCTCCCTGTTGCTGCTCAGCAGAGAGCGGGCACAGAGATGGTGGATTCAGTTGGTCATTCAGGCAGGAAAGGGAGGAGTGACAGCAATGTGTGTTGCAGAGTTGCAAAGCTCGCTGTGCGCTGAAGATGATCAGTGGGAACTTTCAGGACTGTCTCTTCTGCTGTTTCAGCAGAGTCCAAACGTAAGTGCTATATTCTGCTACTGCTCACAAGGAGCAAGCACAGGAGATGTATGATTCAATTGGACTTTCAACTAAGAAAGTCAGAGGTGACAGCTATATGTGTTTCAGAGTTGCAAAGCTCACTGTGTGCTGAAGATGCCCAGCAGGACTTTCCCTGCTGGCCCTTCGGCTGTGGGATTAGAGTCCAAGCGCTCGTCCTCCCCTGTCACAACTCCTCTGGAAACAAGAGTGCGCACCAGAAACGATGGAGTCAAATGCACTTTTAGGAGATAAAGTGAGTGACAGCAATGTTTTTGTCGCAGTTTAAAGCTCACTGTGTGCTAAACATGATCAGCAGGAGCTTTTTTGCAAGGCTCTTCTGCTGTTTTTGCACAGTCTAAATATTCCTGCTATACTCTCCCTGTTGCTGCTAAGCAGAGAGCGGGTACAGAGATGGTGGAATCAGTTCGTCTTTCAGGCAGGAAAGGGAGGAGTGACAGCAATGTGTGTTGCAGAGTTGCAAAGCTCGCTGTGCGCTGAAGATGATCAGTGGGAACTTTCAGGACTGTCTCTTCTGCTGTTTCAGCTGAGTGCAAACGTAAGTGCTATATTCTGCTACTGCTCACAAGGAGCAAGCACAGGAGATGTATGATTCAACTGGACTTTCAACTAGGAAAGTCAGAGGTGACAGCTATATGTGTTTCAGAGTTGCAAAGCTCACTGTGTGCTGAAGATGCCCAGCAGGACTTTCCCTGCACGCCCTTCGGCTGTGGGATTAGAGTCCAAGCGCTCGTCCTCCCCTGTCACAACTCCTCTCGAAACGAGAGAGCGCCCCAGAAACGAGAGATTCAAATGCACTTTTTGGAGATAAAGTGAGTGGCAGCAATGTTTGTGTCGCAGTTTAAAGCTCACTGTGCGCTAAACATGAAAAGCTGGAGCTTTTTTGCAAGGCTCTTCTGCTGTTATAGCCCTGTCTAAACAGTCCTGCTATACTCTCTCTGTTGCTGCTAAGCAGAGAGCGGGCACAGAGATGGTGGAATCAATTGGTCTTTCAGGCAGGAAAGGGAGGAGTGACAGCAATGTGTGCTGCAGAGCTGCAAAGCTCGCTGTGCGCTGAAGATGATCAGTGTTAACTTTCTGGACTGTCTCTTCTGCTGTTTCAGCAGAATCTGAACGTAAGTGCTATATTCTGCTACTGCTCACAAGGAGCAAGCACAGGAGATGTAGGATTCAATTGGACTTTCAGGTAGGAAAGCGAGAGGTGACAGCAATGTGTGTTTCAGAGTTGCAAAGTTCACTGTGTGCTGAAGATGCCCAGCAGGAGTTTCCCTGATGGCCCTTCGGCTGTGGGATTAGAGTCCACGCGCTCGTCCTCCCCTGTCACAACTCCTCTGGAAACAAGAGTGCGTACCAGAAACGATGGAGTCAAATGCACTTTTAGGAGATAAAGTGAGTGACAGCAATGTTTGTGTCACAGTTTAAAGCTCACTGTGTGCTAAACATGATCAGCAGGAGCTTTTTTGCAAGGCTCTTCTGCTGTTTTAGCCCAGTCTAAACATTCCTGCTATACTCTCCCTGTTGCTGCTCAGCAGAGAGCTGGCACAGAGATGGTGGTTTCAGTTGGTCTTTCAGGCAGGAAAGGGAGGTGTGACAGCAATGTGTGTTGCAGTGTTGCAAAGCTCGCTGTGCACTGAAGATGAGCAATGGGAAATTTCTGGACTGTCTCTTCTGCTGTTTCAGCAGAGTCCAAACGTAAGTGCTATATTCAGCTACTGCTTACAAGGAGCAAAGCACAGGAGATGTAGGATTCAATTGGACTTTCAGGTAGGAAAGTGAGAGGTGACAGCAATGTGAGTTTCAGAGTAGCAAAGCTCAATGTGTGCTGAAGATGCCCATCAGGAGTTTCCCTGCTGGCCCTTCGGCTGTGGGATTAGAGTCCAAGCGCTCGTCCTCCCCTGTCACAACTCCTCTCGAAACGAGAGAGCGCACCAGAAACGATGGCTTCAAATGCACTTTTAGGAGATAAAGTGAGGAGTGACAGCAATGCTTGTGTCACAGTTTCAAAGCTCACTGTGTGCTAATCATGATCAGCAGGAGCTTTATTGCATGGCTCTTCTGCTGTTTTAGCCCAGTCTAAACATTCCAGCTATACACTCTCTGTTGATGCTCAGCAGAGAGCGGACACAGAGATGGTGGAATCAGTTGGTCTTTCAGGTAGGAAAGGGAGGAGTGACAGCAATGTGTGTTGCAGAGTTGCAAAGCTCGCTGTGCGCTGAAGATGATCAGTGGGAACTTTCAGGACTGTCTCTTCTGCTGTTTCAGCAGAGTGCAAAAGTATGGGCTATATTCTGCTACTGCTCACAAGGAGCAAAGCACAGGAGAAGTAGGATTCAATTGGACTTTCAGGTAGGAAAGTGAGAGGTGACAGCAATGTGTGTTTCCGAGTTGCAAAGCTCACTGTGTGCTGGAGATGCCCATCAGGAGTTTCCCTGCTGGCCCTTCGGCTGTGGGATTAGAGTCCAAGCGCTCGTCCTCCCCTGTCACATCTGCTCTTGAAACGAGAGAGGGCCCCAAAAACGTTGGACTCAAATGCACTTTTAGGAGATAAAGTGAGGAGTGACAGCAATGTTTGTGTCACAGCCTCAAAGCTCACTGTGTGCTAAACATGATCAGCAGGAGCTTCTTTGCAAGGCTCTTCTGCTGTTTTAGCCCAGTCTAAACATTATTGCTCTTCTCTCCCTGTTGCTGCTCAGCAGAGAGCAGGCACAGAGATGGTGGAATCTTTTGGTCTTTCAGGCAGGAAAAGGAGGAGTGACAGCAATATGTGTTGCAGAGTTGCAAAGCTCTCTGTGTTCTGAAGATGATCAGTGGGAACTTTCTAAACTTTCTCTTCTGCTGTTTCAGCAGAGTGCAAACGTATGGGCTATATTCTGCTACTGCTCACAAATTGCAGCACAGGAGATGTAGGATTCAATTGGACTTTCAGGTAAGAAAGGGAGAGGTGACAGCTATATGTGTTCAGGGTTGAAAAGATCACTGTGTGCTGAAGATGGCCAGCAGGAGTTTCCCTGCACGCCCTTCGGCTGTGGGATTAGAGTCCAAGCGCTCGTCCTCCCCTGTCACAACTCCTCTCGAAACGAGAGAGCGCAGCAGAAACGATGATTTCAAATGCACTTTTAGGAGATAAAGTGAGGAGTGACAGCAATGTTTGTGTCACAGCTTCAAAGCTCTCTGTGTGCTAATCATGATCAGCAGGAGCTTTTTTGCAAGGCTCTTCTGCTGTTTTTGCACAGTCTAAACATTCCTGCTATACTCTCCGTGTTGCTGCTAAGCAGAGGGCGGGCACAGAGATGGTGGATTCAGTTGGTCTTTCAGGCAGGAAAGGGAGGAGTGACAGCAATGTGTGTTGCAGAGTTGCAAAGCTCGCTGTGCGCTGAAGATGATCAGTGGGAACTTTCAGGACTGTCTCTTCTGCTGTTTCAGCTGAGTGCAAACGTATGGGCTATATTCTGCTACTGCTCACAAGGAGCAAAGCACAGGAGAAGTAGGATTCAATTGGACTTTCAGGTAGGAAAGTGAGAGGTGACAGCTATATGTGTTCAGGGTTGCAAAGATCACTGTGTGCTGAAGATGGCCAGCAGGAGTTTCCCTGCACGCCCTTCGGCTGTGGGATTAGAGTCCAAGCGCTCGTCCTCCCCTGTCGCAACTCCTCTCGAAACGACAGAGCGCACCAGAAACGTTGGACTCAAATGCACTTTTAGGAGATAAAGTGAGGAGTGACAGCTATGTTTGTGTCACAGCTTCAAAACTCACTGTGTGCTAAACATGATCAGCAGGAGCTTTTTTGCAAGGCTCTTCTGCTGTTTTAGCCCTGTCTAAACATTCCTGCTATACTCTCTCTGTTGCTGCTAAGCAGAGAGCGGGCACAGAGATGGTGGAATCAGTTCGTCTTTCAGGCAGGAAAGGGAGGAGTGACAGCAATGTGTGCTGCAGAGTTGCAAAGCTCGCTGTGTGCTGATGATCAGTGGGAACTTTCTGGACTGTCTCTTCTGCTGTTTCAGCAGAGTCCAAACGTAAGTGCTATATTCTGCTACTGCTCACAAGGAGCAAGCACAGGAGATGTAGGATTCAATTGGACTTTCAGGTAGGAAAGTGAGAGGTGACAGCAATGTGTGTTTCAGAGTTGCAAAGCTCACTGTGTGCTGAAGATGCCCAGCAGGAGTTTCCCTGATGGCCCTTCGGCTGTGGGATTAGAGTCCACGCGCTCGTCCTCCCCTGTCACAACTCCTCTGGAAACAAGAGTGCGCACCAGAAACGATGGAGTCAAATGCACTTTTAGGAGATAAAGTGAGTGACAGCAATGTTTTTGTCGCAGTTTAAAGCTCACTGTGTGCTAAACATGATCAGCAGGAGCTTTTTTGCAAGGCTCTTCTGCTGTTTTTGCACAGTCTAAATATTCCTGCTATACTCTCCCTGTTGCTGCTAAGCAGAGGGCGGGCACAGAGATGGTGGATTCAGTTGGTCTTTCAGGCAGGAAAGGGAGGAGTGACAGCAATGGGTGTTGCAGAGTTGCAAAGCTCGCTGTGCGCTGAAGATGATCAGTGGGAACTTTCAGGACTGTCTCTTCTGCTGTTTCAGCTGAGTGCAAACGTAAGTGCTATATTCTGCTACTGCTCACAAGGAGCAAGCACAGGAGATGTATGATTCAACTGGACTTTCAACTAGGAAAGTCAGAGGTGACAGCTATATGTGTTTCAGAGTTGCAAAGCTCACTGTGTGCTGAAGATGCCCAGCAGGACTTTTCCTGCACGCCCTTCGGCTGTGGGATTAGAGTCCAAGCGCTCGTCCTCCCCTGTCACAACTCCTCTCGAAACGAGAGAGCGCCCCAGAAACGAGAGATTCAAATGCACTTTTAGGAGATAAAGTGAGTGGCAGCAGTTTTTGTGTCGCAGTTTAAAGCTCACTGTGCGCTAAACATGAAAAGCTGGAGCTTTTTTGCAAGGCTCTTCTGCTGTTATAGCCCTGTCTAAACATTCCTGCTATACTCTCTCTGTTGCTGCTAAGCAGAGAGCGGGCACAGAGATGGTGGAATCAATTGGTCTTTCAGGCAGGAAAGAGAGGAGTGACAGCAATGTGTGCTGCAGAGCTGCAAAGCTCGCTGTGCGCTGAAGATGATCAGTGTTAACTTTCTGGACTGTCTCTTCTGCTGTTTCAGCAGAATCTGAACGTAAGTGCTATATTCTGCTACTGCTCACAAGGAGCAAGCACAGGAGATGTAGGATTCAATTGGACTTTCAGGTAGGAAAGTGAGAGGTGACAGCAATGTGTGTTTCAGAGTAGCAAAGCTCAATGTGTGCTGAAGATGCCCAGCAGGAGTTTCCCTGATGGCCCTTCGGCTGTGGGATTAGAGTCCAAGCGCTCGTCCTCCCCTGTCACAACTCCTCTCGAAACGAGAGAGCGCACCAGAAACGATGGTTTCAAATGCACTTTTCGGAGATAAAGTGAGGAGTGACAGCAATGTTTGTGTCACAGCTTCAAAACTCACTGTGTGCTAAACATGATCAGCAGGAGCTTTTTTGCATGGCTCTTCTGCTGTTTTAGCCCAGTCTAAACATTCCAGCTATACTCTCTCTGTTGATGCTCAGCAGAGAGCGGACACAGAGATGGTGGAATCAGTTGGTCTTTCAGGTAGGAAAGGGAGGAGTGACAGCAATGTGTGTTGCAGAGTTGCAAAGCTCGCTGTGCGCTGAAGATGATCAGTGGGAACTTTCAGGACTGTCTCTTCTGCTGTTTCAGCAGAGTGCAAAAGTATGGGCTATATTCTGCTACTGCTCACAAGGAGCAAAGCACAGGAGAAGTAGGATTCAATTGGACTTTCAGGTAGGAAAGTGAGAGGTGACAGCAATGTGTGTTTCCGAGTTGCAAAGCTCACTGTGTGCTGAAGATGCCCATCAGGAGTTTCCCTGCTGGCCCTTCGGCTGTGGGATTAGAGTCCAAGCGCTCGTCCTCCCCTGTCACATCTGCTCTTGAAACGAGAGAGGGCCCCAAAAACGTTGGACTCAAATGCACTTTTAGGAGATAAAGTGAGGAGTGACAGCAATGTTTGTGTCACAGCCTCAAAGCTCACTGTGTGCTAAACATGATCAGCAGGAGCTTCTTTGCAAGGCTCTTCTGCTGTTTTAGCCCAGTCTAAACATTATTGCTCTTCTCTCCCTGTTGCTGCTCAGCAGAGAGCAGGCACAGAGATGGTGGAATCTTTTGGTCTTTCAGGCAGGAAAAGGAGGAGTGACAGCAATGTGTGTTGCAGAGTTGCAAAGCTCTCTGTGTTCTGAAGATGATCAGTGGGAACTTTCTAAACTTTCTCTTCTGCTGTTTCAGCAGAGTGCAAACGTATGGGCTATATTCTGCTACTGCTCACAAATTGCAGCACAGGAGATGTAGGATTCAATTGGACTTTCAGGTAGGAAAGGGAGAGGTGACAGCTATATGTGTTCAGGGTTGCAAAGATCACTGTGTGCTGAAGATGCCCAGCAGGAGTTTCCCTGCACGCCCTTCGGCTGTGGGATTAGAGTCCAAGCGCTCGTCCTCCCCTGTCGCAACTCCTCTCGAAACGAGAGTGCGTACCAGAAACTTTGGATTCAAATGCACTTTTAGGAGATAAAGTGAGGAGTGACAGCTATGTTTGTGTCACAGCTTCAAAACTCACTGTGTGCTAAACATGATCAGCAGGAGCTTTTTTGCAAGGCTCTTCTGCTGTTTTAGCCCTGTCTAAACATTCCTGCTATACTCTCTCTGTTGCTGCTAAGCAGAGAGCGGGCACAGAGATGGTGGAATCAGTTCGTCTTTCAGGCAGGAAAGGGAGGAGTGACAGCAATGTGTGTTGCAGAGTTGCAAAGCTCGCTGTGCGCTGATGATCAGTGGGAACTTTCTGGACTGTCTCTTCTGCTGTTTCAGCAGAGTCCAAACGTAAGTGCTATATTCTGCTACTGCTCACAAAGAGCAAGCACAGGAGATGTATTATTCAATTGGACTTTCAGGTAGGAAAGTGAGAGGTGACAGCAATATGTGTTTCAGAGTTGCGAATCTCAATGTGTGCTGAAGATGCCCAGCAGTAGTTTCCATGCTGGCCCTTCGGCTGTGAAATTAGAATCCAAGCGCTCGTCCTCCCCTGTCACAACTGCTCTCGAAGCGAGAGAGCGCACCAGAAACGTTGGCTTAAAATGCACTTTTAGGAGATGAAGTGAGGAGTGACAGCAATGTGTGTTTCAGAGTTGCAAAGCTCACTGTGCGCTGAAGATGATCTGCAAGGACTTTCCCCCCCTGCCCTTCGGAACTGGGAGCGGATTCCAAGCGCTCGTGCTCACCTGCCTCTGCTGCTCTTGAAACGAGAGTGGAGACCAGAAACGCTGGATTCAAATGCACTTTTAGGAGCTACAATGAGGAGTGACAACAGTGTGTGTGTCACAGTTGTAAAGCTCAGTGTGTTGAAGAAGCACAAGAGCAGCCTTCAGGCCTGTCTCTTCCACTGCCTTACAGATTGCAGACATTCCTGCTCACTCTGCTGCTCAGCAGAGTGCTGGCAACGGAGTTCTGGGATTGAAATGGTCTTTTAGGAGAAAGAGTGAAGAGTGACAGCAATGTTTGTGTCACAGTTTAAAGCTCACTGTGTGCTAAACATGATCAGGAGGAGCTTTTTTGCAAGGCTCTTCTGCTGTTTTTGCCCAGTCTAAACATTCCTGCTCTACTCTCTCTGTTGCTGCTCAGCAGAGAGTGGGCACAGAGGTGTTGGAATCAATTGGTCTTCCAGGCAGGAAAAGGAGTTACAGCAATGTGTGTTGCAGAATTGCAAAGCTCACTGTGTGCTGAAGATGCCCTGCAGGAGTTTCCCCGCTGGCCCTTCGTCTGTGGGATTAGAGTCCAAGCGCTGCTCCTCCCCTGTCACAACTCCTCTCGAAACGAGAGAGCGCACCAGAAACTTTGGATTCAAATGCACTTTTAGGAGATAAAGTGAGGAGTGACAGCAATGCTTGTGTCACAGTTTAAAGCTCACTGTGTGCAAAACATGATCAAGCAGGAGATTTTTTGCAAGGCTCTTCTGCTGTTTTAGCCCAGGCTAAACATTCCTGCTCTACTCTCTCTGTTGCTGCTCAGCAGAGAGCGGGCACAGAGGTGTTGGAATCAATTGGTCTTTCAGGCAGGAAAAGAAGAGACAGCAATGTGTGTTGCAGAGTTGCAAAGCTCACTGTGTGCTGAAGATGATCAGTGGGAACTTTCTGGACTGTCTCTTCTGCTGTTTCAGCAGAGTCCAAACGTAAGTGCTATATTCTGCTACTGCTCACAAAGAGCAAGCACAGGAGATGTATTATTCAATTGGACTTTCAGGTAGGAAAGTGAGAGGTGACAGCAATATGTGTTTCAGAGTTGTGAATCTCAATGTGTGCTGAAGATGCCCAGCAGTAGTTTCCATGCTGGCCCTTCGGCTGTGAAATTAGAATCCAAGCGCTCGTCCTCCCCTGTCAGAACTGCTCTCGAAGCGAGAGAGCGCACCAGAAACGTTGGCTTGAAATGCACTTTTAGGAGATAAAGTGAGGAGTGACAGCAATGTGTGTTTCAGAGTTGCAAAGCTCACTGTGCGCTGAAGATGATCTGCAAGGACTTTCCCTCCCTGCCCTTCGGAACTGGGAGCGGATTCCAAGCGCTCGTGCTCACCTGCCTCTGCTGCACTGGAAACGAGAGTGGAGACCAGAAACGCTGGATTCAAATGCACTTTTAGGAGCTACAATGAGGAGTGACAACAGTGTGTCTGTCACAGTTGTAAAGCTCAGTGTGTTGAAGAAGCACAAGAGCAGCCTTCAGGCCTGTCTCTTCCACTGCCTTACAGATTGCAGACATTCCTGCTCACTCTGCTGCTCAGCAGAGTGCTGGCAACGGAGTTCTTGGATTGAAATGGTCTTTTAGGAGAAAGAGTGAAGAGTGACAGCAATGTTTGTGTCACAGTTTAAAGCTCACTGTGTGCTAAACATGATCAGGAGGAGCTTTTTTGCAAGGCTCTTCTGCTGTTTTAGCCCAGTCTAAACATTCCTTCTCTCTGTTGCTGCTCAGCAGAGAGTGGGCACAGAGATGTTGGAATCAATTGGTCTTCCAGGCAGGAAAAGGAGTTACAGCAATGTGTGTTGCAGAATAGCAAAGCTCACTGTGTGCTGAAGATGCCCTGCAGGAGTTTCCCTGCTGGCCCTTCGTCTGTGGGATTAGAGTCCAAGCGCTGCTCCTCCCCTGTCACAACTCCTCTTGAAACGTGAGAGCGCACCAGAAACTTTGGATTCAAATGCACTTTTAGGAGATAAAGTGAGGAGTGACAGCAATGTTTGTGTCACAGTTTAAAGCTCACTGTGTGCAAAACATGATCAAGCAGGAGATTTTTTGCAAGGCTCTTCTGCTGTTTTAGCCCAGGCTAAACATTCCTGCTCTACTCTCTCTGTTGCTGCTCAGCAGAGAGCGGGCACAGAGGTGTTGGAATCAATTGGTCTTTCAGGCAGGAAAAGAAGAGACAGCAATGTGTGTTGCAGAGTTGCAAAGCTCACTGTGTGCTGAAGATGATCAGTGGGAACTTTCTGGACTGTCTCTTCTGCTGTTTCAGCAGAGTCCAAACGTAAGTGCTATATTCTGCTACTGCTCACAAAGAGCAAGCACAGGAGATGTATTATTCAATTGGACTTTCAGGTAGGAAAGTGAGAGGTGACAGCAATATGTGTTTCAGAGTTGTGAATCTCAATGTGTGCTGAAGATGCCCAGCAGTAGTTTCCATGCTGGCCCTTCGGCTGTGCAATTAGAATCCAAGCGCTCGTCCTCCCCTGTCACAACTGCTCTCGAAGCGAGAGAGCGCACCAGAAACGTTGGCTTGAAATGCACTTTTAGGAGATAAAGTGAGGAGTGACAGCAATGTGTGTTTCAGAGTTGCAAAGCTCACTGTGTGCTGAAGATGCCCAGCAGGAGTTTCCCTGATGGCCCTTCGGCTGTGGGATTAGAGTCCACGCGCTCGTCCTCCCCTGTCACAACTCCTCTGGAAACAAGAGTGCGCACCAGAAACGATGGAGTCAAATGCACTTTTAGGAGATAAACTGAGTGACAGCAATGTTTGTGTCACAGTTTAAAGCTCACTGTGTGCTAAACATGATCAGCAGGAGCTTTTTTGCAAGGCTCTTCTGCTGTTTTAGCCCAGTCTAAACATTCCTGCTATACTCTCCCTGTTGCTGCTCAGCAGAGAGCTGGCACAGAGATGGTGGTTTCAGTTGGTCTTTCAGGCAGGAAAGGGAGGTGTGACAGCAATGTGTGTTGCAGTGTTGCAAAGCTCGCTGTGCACTGAAGATGAGCAATGGGAAATTTCTGGATTGTCTCTTCTGCTGTTTCAGCAGAGTCCAAACGTAAGTGCTATATTCAGCTACTGCTTACAAGGAGCAAAGCACAGGAGATGTAGGATTCAATTGGACTTTCAGGTAGGAAAGTGAGAGGTGACAGCAATGTGAGTTTCAGAGCAGCAAAGCTCAATGTGTGCTGAAGATGCCCATCAGGAGTTTCCCTGCTGGCCCTTCGGCTGTGGGATTAGAGTCCAAGCGCTCGTCCTCCCCTGTCACAACTCCTCTCGAAACGAGAGAGCGCACCAGAAACGATGGCTTCAAATGCACTTTTAGGAGATAAAGTGAGGAGTGACAGCAATGCTTGTGTCACAGTTTCAAAGCTCACTGTGTGCTAATCATGATCAGCAGGAGCTTTTTTGCAAGGCTCTTCTGCTGTTTTAGCCCAGTCTAAACATTCCTGCTATACTCTCCCTGTTGCTGCTCAGCAGAGAGCGGGCACAGAGATGGTGGATTCAGTTGGTCTTTCAGGCAGGAAAGGGAGGAGTGACAGCAATGTGTGTTGCAGAGTTGCAAAGCTCGCTGTGCGCTGAAGATGATCAGTGGGAACTTTCAGGACTGTCTCTTCTGCTGTTTCAGCAGAGTGCAAAAGTATGGGCTATATTCTGCTACTGCTCACAAGGACAAAGCACAGGAGGAGTAGGATTCAATTGGACTTTCAGGTAGGAAAGTGAGAGGTGACAACAATGTGTGTTTCCGAGTTGCAAAGCTCACTGTGTGCTGAAGATGCCCATCAGGAGTTTCCCTGCTGGCCCTTTGGCTGTGGGATTAGAGTCCAAGCGCTCGTCCTCCCCTGTCACATCTGCTCTTGAAGCGAGAGAGGGCACCAAAAACGTTGGACTCAAATGCACTTTTAGGAGATAAAGTGAGGAGTGACAGCAATGTTTGTGTCACAGCCTCAAAGCTCACTGTGTGCTAAACATGATCAGCAGGAGCTTCTTTGCAAGGCTCTTCTGCTGTTTTAGCCCAGTCTAAACATTATTGCTCTTCTCTCCCTGTTGCTGCTCAGCAGAGAGCAGGCACAGAGATGGTGGAATCTTTTGGTCTTTCAGGCAGGAAAAGGAGGAGTGACAGCAATATGTGTTGCAGAGTTGCAAAGCTCTCTGTGTTCTGAAGATGATCAGTGGGAACTTTCTAAACTTTCTCTTCTGCTGTTTCAGCAGAGTGCAAACGTATGGGCTATATTCTGCTACTGCTCACAAATTGCAGCACAGGAGATGTAGGATTCAATTGGACTTTCAGGTAGGAAAGGGAGAGGTGACAGCTATATGTGTTCAGGGTTGAAAAGATCACTGTGTGCTGAAGATGGCCAGCAGGAGTTTCCCTGCACGCCCTTCGGCTGTGGGATTAGAGTCCAAGCGCTCGTCCTCCCCTGTCACAACTCCACTCGAAACGAGAGAGCGCAGCAGAAACGATGATTTCAAATGCACTTTTAGGAGATAAAGTGAGGAGTGACAGCAATGTTTGTGTCACAGCTTCAAAGCTCACTGTGTGCTAATCATGATCATCAGGAGCTTTTTTGCAAGGCTCTTCTGCTGTTTTAGCCCTGTCTAAACATTCCTGCTATACTCTCTCTGTTGCTGCTAAGCAGAGAGCGGGCACAGAGATGGTGGAATCAGTTCGTCTTTCAGGCAGGAAAGGGAGGAGTGACAGCAATGTTTGTTACAGAGTTGCAAAGCTCGCTGTGCGCTGATGATCAGTGGGAACTTTCTGGACTGTCTCTTCTGCTGTTTCAGCAGAGTCCAAACGTATGGTCTATATTCTGCTACTGCTCACAAGGAGCAAGCACAGGAGATGTAGGATTCAATTGGACTTTCAGGTAGGAAAGTGAGAGGTGACAGCAATGTGTGTTTCAGAGTTGCAAAGCTCACTGTGTGCTGAAGATGCCCAGCAGGAGTTTCCCTGATGGCCCTTCGGCTGTGGGATTAGAGTCCACGCGCTCGTCCTCCCCTGTCACAACTCCTCTGGAAACAAGAGTGCGCACCAGAAACGATGGAGTCAAATGCACTTTTAGGAGATAAAGTGAGGGGCAGCAATGTTTTTGTCGCAGTTTAAAGCTCACTGTGTGCTAAACATGATCAGCAGGAGCTTTTTTGCAAGGCTCTTCTGCTGTTTTTGCACAGTCTAAATATTCCTGCTATACTCTCCCTGTTGCTGCTAAGCAGAGGGCGGGCACAGAGATGGTGGATTCAGTTGGTCTTTCAGGCAGGAAAGAGAGGAGTGACAGCAATGTGTGTTGCAGAGTTGCAAAGCTCGCTGTGCGCTGAAGATGATCAGTGGGAACTTTCAGGACTGTCTCTTCTGCTGTTTCAGCTGAGTGCAAACGTAAGTGCTATATTCTGCTACTGCTCACAAGGAGCAAGCACAGGAGATGTATGATTCTACTGGACTTTCAACTAGGAAAGTCAGAGGTGACAGCTATATGTGTTTCAGAGTTGCAAAGCTCACTGTGTGCTGAAGATGCCCAGCAGGACTTTCCCTGCACGCCCTTCGGCTGTGGGATTAGAGTCCAAGCGCTCGTCCTCCCCTGTCACAACTCCTCTCGAAACGAGAGAGCGCCCCAGAAACGAGAGATTCAAATGCACTTTTAGGAGATAAAGTGAGTGGCAGCAGTGTTTGTGTCGCAGTTTAAAGCTCACTGTGCGCTAAACATGAAAAGCTGGAGCTTTTTTGCAAGGCTCTTCTGCTGTTATAGCCCTGTCTAAACATTCCTGCTATACTCTCTCTGTTGCTGCTAAGCAGAGAGCGGGCACAGAGATGGTGGAATCAATTGGTCTTTCAGGCAGGAAAGAGAGGAGTGACAGCAATGTGTGCTGCAGAGCTGCAAAGCTCGCTGTGCGCTGAAGATGATCAGTGTTAACTTTCTGGACTGTCTCTTCTGCTGTTTCAGCAGAATCTGAACGTAAGTGCTATATTCTGCTACTGCTCACAAGGAGCAAGCACAGGAGATGTAGGATTCAATTGGACTTTCAGGTAGGAAAGTGAGAGGTGACAGCAATGTGTGTTTCAGAGTTGCAAAGCTCAATGTGTGCTGAAGATGCCCAGCAGGAGTTTCCCTGATGGCCCTTCGGCTGTGGGATTAGAGTCCAAGCGCTCGTCCTCCCCTGTCACAACTCCTCTCGAAACGAGAGAGCGCACCAGAAACGATGGTTTCAAATGCACTTTTAGGAGATAAAGTGAGGAGTGACAGCAATGTTTGTGTCACAGCTTCAAAACTCACTGTGTGCTAAACATGATCAGCAGGAGCTTTATTGCATGGCTCTTCTGCTGTTTTAGCCCAGTCTAAACATTCCAGCTATACTCTCTCTGTTGATGCTCAGCAGAGAGCGGACACAGAGATGGTGGAATCAGTTGGTCTTTCAGGTAGGAAAGGGAGGAGTGACAGCAATGTGTGTTGCAGAGTTGCAAAGCTCGCTGTGCGCTGAAGATGATCAGTGGGAACTTTCAGGACTGTCTCTTCTGCTGTTTCAGCAGAGTGCAAAAGTATGGGCTATATTCTGCTACTGCTCACAAGGAGCAAAGCACAGGAGAAGTAGGATTCAATTGGACTTTCAGGTAGGAAAGTGAGAGGTGACAGCAATGTGTGTTTCCGAGTTGCAAAGCTCACTGTGTGCTGAAGATGCCCATCAGGAGTTTCCCTGCTGGCCCTTCGGCTGTGGGATTAGAGTCCAAGCGCTCGTCCTCCCCTGTCACATCTGCTCTTGAAACGAGAGAGGGCACCAAAAACGTTGGACTCAAATGCACTTTTAGGAGATAAAGTGAGGAGTGACAGCAATGTTTGTGTCACAGCCTCAAAGCTCACTGTGTGCTAAACATGATCAGCAGGAGCTTCTTTGCAAGGCTCTTCTGCTGTTTTAGCCCAGTCTAAACATTATTGCTCTTCTCTCCCTGTTGCTGCTCAGCAGAGAGCAGGCACAGAGATGGTGGAATCTTTTGGTCTTTCAGGCAGGAAAAGGAGGAGTGACAGCAATATGTGTTGCAGAGTTGCAAAGCTCTCTGTGTTCTGAAGATGATCAGTGGGAACTTTCTAAACTTTCTCTTCTGCTGTTTCAGCAGAGTGCAAACGTATGGGCTATATTCTGCTACTGCTCACAAATTGCAGCACAGGAGATGTAGGATTCAATTGGACTTTCAGGTAGGAAAGGGAGAGGTGACAGCTATATGTGTTCAGGGTTGAAAAGATCACTGTGTGCTGAAGATGGCCAGCAGGAGTTTCCCTGCACGCCCTTCGGCTGTGGGATTAGAGTCCAAGCGCTCGTCCTCCCCTGTCACAACTCCACTCGAAACGAGAGAGCGCAGCAGAAACGATGATTTCAAATGCACTTTTAGGAGATAAAGTGAGGAGTGACAGCAATGTTTGTGTCACAGCTTCAAAGCTCTCTGTGTGCTAATCATGATCAGCAGGAGCTTTTTTGCAAGGCTCTTCTGCTGTTTTTGCACAGTCTAAACATTCCTGCTATACTCTCCGTGTTGCTGCTAAGCAGAGGGCGGGCACAGAGATGGTGGATTCAGTTGGTCTTTCAGGCAGGAAAGGGAGGAGTGACAGCAATGTGTGTTGCAGAGTTGCAAAGCTCGCTGTGCGCTGAAGATGATCAGTGGGAACTTTCAGGACTGTCTCTTCTGCTGTTTCAGCTGAGTGCAAACGTATGGGCTATATTCTGCTACTGCTCACAAATTGCAGCACAGGACATGTAGGATTCAATTGGACTTTCAGGTAGGAAAGGGAGAGGTGACAGCTATATGTGTTCAGGGTTGCAAAGATCACTGTGTGCTGAAGATGCCCAGCAGGAGTTTCCCTGCACGCCCTTCGGCTGTGGGATTAGAGTCCAAGCGCTCGTCCTCCCCTGTCGCAACTCCTCTCGAAACGACAGAGCGCACCAGAAACGTTGGACTCAAATGCACTTTTAGGAGATAAAGTGAGGAGTGACAGCTATGTTTGTGTCACAGCTTCAAAACTCACTGTGTGCTAAACATGATCAGCAGGAGCTTTTTTGCAAGGCTCTTCTGCTGTTTTAGCCCTGTCTAAACATTCCTGCTATACTCTCTCTGTTGCTGCTAAGCAGAGAGCGGGCACAGAGATGGTGGAATCAGTTCGTCTTTCAGGCAGGAAAGGGAGGAGTGACAGCAATGTGTGTTGCAGAGTTGCAAAGCTCGCTGTGCGCTGATGATCAGTGGGAACTTTCTGGACTGTCTCTTCTGCTGTTTCAGCAGAGTCCAAACGTATGTGCTATATTCTGCTACTGCTGACAAGGAGCAAGCACAGGAGATGTAGGATTCAATTGGACTTTCAGGTAGGAAAGTGAGAGGTGACAGCAATGTGTGTTTCAGAGTTGCAAAGCTCACTGTGTGCTGAAGATGCCCAGCAGGAGTTTCCCTGATGGCCCTTCGGCTGTGGGATTAGAGTCCACGCGCTCGTCCTCCCCTGTCACAACTCCTCTGGAAACAAGAGTGCGCACCAGAAACGATGGACTCAAATGCACTTTTAGGAGATAAACTGAGTGACAGCAATGTTTGTGTCACAGTTTAAAGCTCACTGTGTGCTAAACATGATCAGCAGGAGCTTTTTTGCAAGGCTCTTCTGCTGTTTTAGCCCAGTCTAAACATTCCTGCTATACTCTCCCTGTTGCTGCTCAGCAGAGAGCTGGCACAGAGATGGCGGTTTCAGTTGGTCTTTCAGGCAGGAAAGGGAGGTGTGACAGCAATGTGTGTTGCAGTGTTGCAAAGCTCGCTGTGCACTGAAGATGAGCAATGGGAAATTTCTGGACTGTCTCTTCTGCTGTTTCAGCAGAGTCCAAACGTAAGTGCTATATTCAGCTACTGCTTACAAGGAGCAAAGCACAGGAGATGTAGGATTCAATTGGACTTTCAGGTAGGAAAGTGAGAGGTGACAGCAATGTGAGTTTCAGAGTAGCAAAGCTCAATGTGTGCTGAAGATGCCCATCAGGAGTTTCCCTGCTGGCCCTTCGGCTGTGGGATTAGAGTCCAAGCGCTCGTCCTCCCCTGTCACAACTCCACTCGAAACGAGAGAGCGCAGCAGAAACGATGATTTCAAATGCACTTTTAGGAGATAAAGTGAGGAGTGACAGCAATGTTTGTGTCACAGCTTCAAAGCTCACTGTGTGCTAATCATGATCAGCAGGAGCTTTTTTGCAAGGCTCTTCTGCTGTTTTAGCCCAGTCTAAACATTCCAGCTATACTCTCTCTGTTGCTGCTAAGCAGAGGGCGGGCACAGAGATGGTGGATTCAGTTGGTCATTCAGGCAGGAAAGGGAGGAGTGACAGCAATGTGTGCTGCAGAGTTGCAAAGCTCGCTGTGCGCTGAAGATGATCAGTGGGAACTTTCAGGACTGTCTCTTCTGCTGTTTCAGCTGAGTGCAAACGTATGGGCTATATTCTGCTACTGCTCACAAGGAGCAAAGCACAGGAGAAGTAGGATTCAATTGGACTTTCAGGTAGGAAAGTGAGAGGTGACAGCTATATGTGTTCAGGGTTGCAAAGATCACTGTGTGCTGAAGATGGCCAGCAGGAGTTTCCCTGCACGCCCTTCGGCTGTGGGATTAGAGTCCAAGCGCTCGTCCTCCCCTGTCGCAACTCCTCTCGAAACGACAGAGCGCACCAGAAACGTTGGACTCAAATGCACTTTTAGGAGATAAAGTGAGGAGTGACAGCTATGTTTGTGTCACAGCTTCAAAACTCACTGTGTGCTAAACATGATCAGCAGGAGCTTTTTTGCAAGGCTCTTCTGCTGTTTTAGCCCAGTCTAAACATTCCTGCTCTACTCTCTCTGTTGCTGCTCAGCAGAGAGCGGGCACAGAGATGGTGGAATCAGTTCGTCTTTCAGGCAGAAAAGGGAGGAGTGACAGCAATGTGTGTTGCAGAGTTGCAAAGCTCGCTGTGCGCTGAAGATGATCAGTGGGAACTTTCTGGACTGTCTCTTCTGCTGTTTCAGCAGAGTCCAAACGTAAGTGCTATATTCTGCTACTGCTCACAAGGAGCAAGCACAGGAGATGTAGGATTCAATTGGACTTTCAGGTAGGAAAGTGAGAGGTGACAGCAATGTGTGTTTCAGAGTTGCAAAGCTCACTGTGTGCTGAAGATGCCCAGCAGGAGTTTCCCTGATGGCCCTTCGGCTGTGGGATTAGAGTCCACGCGCTCGTCCTCCCCTGTCACAACTCCTCTGGAAACAAGAGTGCGCACCAGAAACGATGGAGTCAAATGCACTTTTAGGAGATAAAGTGAGTGACAGCAATGTTTGTGTCACTCACCCCCATGCCTCAGAACTTCCCCAACCAAGAAGAAAAGAAGAGTAATTGTGGTGGGTGACTCCCTTCTGAGGGGAACAGAAGGGCCCATTTGTCGACCGGATCCATCCCACAGGGAGGTCTGCTGCCTGCCTGGGGCTCGGATTAGAGATGTTAAAAATAAGCTCTCTGAACTGGTGCAGCCGTCTGACTACTACCCACTGCTGGTTTTTCAGGTTGGCAGTGACGAAATTATTACGAGGAACGTAAGGGCAATGAAGAGAGACTACAGGGCCCTGGGAAGGCTGGTTAAAGGGTCTGGAGCGCAAGTGGTGTTTGCCTCCATACCTGTTGCAAGCGAGGGTGAAGGGATATATAAGAAGACTCTGCAGGTTAATGTATGGCTACGTGACTGGTGCCAAAGGCAGGGGTTTGGGTTTTTCTGTCACGGGCTGCTGTATGGGACACCTGGTTTGCTGGTGACAGGCGGGATACACCAGTCCCAGAGAAGAAAAAGGGTTTTGGGGCAGGAGTTAGCAGGGCTTATTGACAGGGCTTTAAACTAGTTATGAAGTGGGGAGGGGATTTAACTGGGCCTGTTGGGGACAAGCCCAAGAGGAACATGCTAGGGATTGAAGGATGGCGGGCTAAGGAGGACTATCAATCTCTTGTTTCACTTGTGGGAAAGGATAGCTCTTTAGACCCTGTCCCGCAGGGGAAAAAGGGTACTAGGACTGGCTCCCTGAAATGCCTGTACACCAATGCACGCAGCATGGGGAATAAACAGGAGGAGTTAGAAGTCTGTGTGCGGGCTAAAGGTTATGATCTAGTGGCGATTACAGAGACATGGTGGGACAGTTCACATGACTGGAATGTGGTCATGGATGGCTATGTCCTTTTTAGGAAAGATAGGTCAGCGAAGCGAGGTGGTGGAGTTGCTCTTTACGTGAGAGAGCAACTAGAATGTATTGAGTTCTGTCCGGGGTCGGATGAGGAGCAAGTGGAATGTCTGTGGGTACGAATCAAGGGGCTGACTGGCACGGGTGATACAGTTGTGGGGGTCTATTACAGACCTCCTGATCAGGACGAAGGAGTTGATGAGGCTTTCTACAGGCAACTGGAAGTAGCCTCGCGACTACATGCCTTAGTCGTCGTGGGGGACTTTAATTACCCCGATATTTGCTGGAAGACTCACACAGCCAGTCATTCACAGTCTAGGAGGTTCCTCGAGTGCATTGATGATAATTTCTTAATGCAAATGGTGGACGTACCAACTAGGGGAGCAGCGCTGCTAGATTTAGTACTCGCCAACAAGGAGGGTTTGGTCGAAGTGGTGACGGTCAATGGCAGCCTTGGCTGCAGTGACCATGAGATGGTGGAGTTTAGGATCCTGTGTGGGAGGAATAGAATACCTAGCAAAGCCACAGTTCTGGATTTCCGAAGGGCCAACTTTGGCCTCTTCAGTCAACTGCTAAGGGAAGTCTCATGGGAAAGTGTACTAGGCGGTAAAGGGGCTCAAGATAGTTGGTTAGCATTCAAGGACCGCTTCTTCCAAGCTCAGGATCGGAGCGTCCCAATGAGTAGGAAGTCAAGTAAGGGATCTAGGAGACCGGCGTGGTTAAACAAGGAGCTGCTGGGCAAACTCAAGTGGAAAAGGAGAATCTATGGATTATGGAAGGAGGGGCTGGCCGCTTGGGAGGAATATAGGACAGTTGTTAGAGGATGTAGGGAGGCAATTAGGACAGCTAAGGCCTCCTTGGAACTCAATCTTGCTAGTCGGGTTAAAGACAATAGAAAGGGCTTCTTCAAATACATAGCAAATAAAACTAAAACAAGAGGCAATATAGGCCCATTGCTGAACGAAGTGGGTACCCTGGAGACAGAGGATATAAAGAAGGCAGAGGTGCTGAATGCCTTCTTTGCCTCTGTCTTTACTCCTGCAGACTCTCCCCGAGGGCCCCGGATTTCTATAGCCCCAGAAGGAGTCAGGACAAAGGAGGAGTTTGCTTTGGTAGATGAGGATTGGGTTAGGGATCAGCTATGCAAACTGGACATCTGTAAATCGATGGGTCCGGATGGAATGCACCCACGGGTGCTGAGGGAGCTGGCGGAGGTCATTGCTAGGCCACTTTCCATCATCTTTGGTAAGTCGTGGGAAATGGGCGAGGCGCCTGAGGATTGGCGGATGGCAAAGGTCACACCAATCTATAAGAAGGGCAAGAAGGAGGACCCGGGTAATTATAGACCGGTCAGCCTTACCTCCATCCCTGGAAAGATGATGGAACAACTTATTCTTGACTCCATCACTAGGCATATCAAGGATGAGGGGGTCATTAAGAACAGCCAACATGGTTTTATGAGGGGGAAGTCATGTATGACCAACCTTATAGCCTTCTATGAGGAAGTGACTAGGTGGAGGGATGATGGTAGAGCGGTAGATGTAGTTTTTCTTGATTTCAGTAAGGCATTTGATACTGTCTCCCACAGCATCCTCATAGATAAGCTAAGGAAGTGTGGGCTTGACGATCAAGTAGTGAGGTGGATCGAGAACTGGTTGAAAGGAAGAAGGCAGAGAGTTGTGGTCAATGGCGCAGAATCTAGCTGGAGGTCTGTGACTAGTGGAGTTCCTCAGGGGTCGGTGCTGGGACCGGTGCTGTTTAATATTTTCATCAATGACCTGGATGAGGGAACTGAGTGCACCCTCAGCAAGTTTGCTGATGACACAAAACTGGGAGGAGTGGCTGACACACCAGAGGACTGTGCTGCCATTCAGCGAGACCTGGACAGGCTGGAGAGTTGGGCGGGGAGAAACTTGATGAAATTTAACAAGGGCAAGTGTAGAGTCTTGCATCTGGGGAAGAACAACCCCATGTACCAGTACAGGTTGGGGGTTGACCTGCTGGAAAGTAGTGAAGGGGAAAGGGACCTGGGGGTCCTGGTGGATAGGAGGATGACCATGAGCCAGCAATGTGCTCTTGTGGCCAAGAAGGCAAATGGCATCTTAGGGTGCATTAGAAAGGGAGTGGTTAGTAGGTCAAGAGAGGTTCTCCTCCCCCTCTACTCAGCCTTGGTGAGGCCGCATCTGGAATATTGCGTCCAGTTCTGGGCCCCTCTGTTCAAGAAGGACAGGGAATTGCTTGAAGGAGTCCAGCGCAGAGCCACAAAGATGATTAAGGGAGTGGAACATCTCCCTTATGAGGAGAGGCTGAGGGAGCTGGGTCTCTTTAGCTTGCAAAAGAGGAGACTGAGGGGTGACCTCATCAATGTTTACAAATATGTGAAGGGTAGGTGTCAGGATGATGGAGCTAGGCTTTTTTCAGTGATATCCAGTGATAGGACAAGGGGCAATGGGTGTAAACTGGAACATAGGAAGTTCCACGTTAACATCAGGAAGAACTTCTTTACTGTAAGAGTGACAGAGCACTGGAACAGGTTGCCCAGGGGGGTTGTGGAGTCTCCTACACTGGAGATATTCAAGGCCCGCCTGGACAAGTTCCTGTGTGATGTACTGTAGGTTACCCTGCTCTTGCAGGGGGGTTGGACTAGATGATCTTTTTAGGTCCCTTCCAACCCTTGGGATTCTGTGATTCTGTGATTCTGTGGCACAGTTTAAAGCTCACTGTGTGCTAAACATGATCAGCAGGAGCTTTTTTGCAAGGCTCTTCTGCTGTTTTTGCACAGTCTAAACATTCCTGCTATACTCTCTCTGTAGCTGCTCAGCAGAGAGCGGGCACAGAGATGGTGGATTCAGTTGGTCATTCAGGCAGGAAAGGGAGGAGTGACAGCAATGTGTGTTGCAGAGTTGCAAAGCTCGCTGTGCGCTGATGATGATCAGTGGGAACTTTCAGGACTGTCTCTTCTGCTGTTTCAGCAGAGTGCAAACGTATGGGCTTTCAGGTAGGAAAGTGAGAGGTGACAGCAATATGTGTTTCAGAGTTGTGAATCTCAATGTGTGCTGAAGATGCCCAGCAGTAGTTTCCATGCTGGCCCTTCGGCTGTGAAATTAGAATCCAAGCGCTCATCCTCCCCTGTCACAACTGCTCTCGAAGCGAGAGAGCGCACCAGAAACGTTGGCTTGAAATGCACTTTTAGGTGATAAAGTGAGGAGTGACAGCAATGTGTGTTTCAGAGTTGCAAAGCTCACTGTGCGCTGAAGATGATCTGCAAGGACTTTCCCTCCCTGCCCTTCGGAACTGGGAGCGGATTCCAAGCGCTCGTGCTCACCTGCCTCTGCTGCACTGGAAACGAGAGTGGAGACCAGAAACGCTGGATTCAAATGCACTTTTAGGAGCTACAATGAGGAGTGACAACAGTGTGTGTGTCAAAGTTGTAAAGCTCAGTGTGTTGAAGAAGCACAAGAGCAGCCTTCAGGCCTGTCTCTTCCACTGCCTTACAGATTGCAGACATCCCTGCTCACTCTGCTGCTCAGCAGAGTGCTGGCAACGGAGTTCTTGGATTGAAATGGTCTTTTAGGAGAAAGAGTGAAGAGTGACAGCAATGTTTGTGTCACAGTTTAAAGCTCACTGTGTGCTAAACATGATCAGGAGGAGCTTTTTTGCAAGGCTCTTCTGCTGTTTTAGCCCAGTCTAAACATTCCTGCTCTACTCTCTCTGTTGCTGCTCAGCAGAGAGTGGGCACAGAGATGTTGGAATCAATAGGTCTTCCAGGCAGGAAAAGGAGGAGTTACAGCAATGTGTTTTGCAGAGTTGCAAAGCTCACTGTGTGCTGAAGATGCCCTGCAGGCGTTTCCCTGCTGGCCCTTCGTCTGTGGGATTAGAGTCCAAGCGCTGCTCCTCCCCTGTCACAACTCCTCTCGAAACGAGAGAGCGCACAAGAAACTTTGGATTCAAATGCACTTTTAGGAGATAAAGTGAGGAGTGACAGCAATGTTTGTGTCACAGTTTAAAGCTCACTGTGTGCAAAACATGATCAAGCAGGAGATTTTTTTCAAGGCTCTTCTGCTGTTTTAGGCAGGTCTAAAAATTCCTGCTCTACTCTCTCTGTTGCTGCTCAGCAGAGAGCGGGCACAGAGATGGTGGATTCAGCTGGTCTTTCAGGCAAAAAGGGAGGAGTGACAGCAATGTGTGTTGCAGTGTTGCAAAGCTCGCTGTGCGCTGAAGATGATCAGTGGGAACTTTCTGGACTGTCTCTTCTGCTCTTTTAGCATTGGCTAAAGGTTCCTGCTCTACTCTGCTTCTGCCCAGCAGAGAAAGGGCACAGAGATTTTGGATTCAATTGGACTTTGAGGTAGGAAAGTGCGGAGCGAGAGCAATATATGTGTCACAGTTGCAAAGCTGACTGCGTGCTGAAGATGCCCTGCCGGAGCTTTCACTCCGGGCTCTTCGGCTGTGGGAGCAGAGGCCAAGAGATCGTGTTCACCTGTCACTGCTGCTGTTCAAAAGAGAGAGGGCGGGAGAGACCATGGATTCAAACGGATTATTAGGAGATGAAGTGAGGAGTGACAGCAATGTGTGTTTCAGAGTTGCAAAGCTCACTGTGCGCTGAAGATGATCTGCAAGGACTTTCCCTCCCTGCCCTTCGGAACTGGGAGCGGATTCCAAGCGCTCGTGCTCACCTTCCTCTGCTGCTCTTGAAACGAGAGTGGAGACCAGAAACGCTGGATTCAAATGCACTTTTAGGAGCTACAATGAGGAGTGACAACAGTGTGTGTGTCACAGTTGTAAAGCTCAGTGTGTTGAAGAAGCACAAGAGCAGCCTTCAGGCCTGTCTCTTCCACTGCCTTACAGATTGCAGACATTCCTGCTCACTCTGCTGCTCAGCAGAGTGCTGGCAACGGAGTTCTTGGATTGAAATGGTCTTTTAGGAGAAAGAGTGAAGAGTGACAGCAATGTTTGTGTCACAGTTTAAAGCTCACTGTGTGCTAAACATGATCAGGAGGAGCTTTTTTGCAAGGCTCTTCTGCTGTTTTAGCCCAGTCTAAACATTCCTTCTCTCCGTTGCTGCTCAGCAGAGAGTGGGCACAGAGATGTTGGAATCAATTGGTCTTCCAGGCAGGAAAAGGAGTTACAGCAATGTGTGTTGCAGAATTGCAAAGCTCACTTTGTGCTGAAGATGCCCTGCAGGAGTTTCCCTGCTGGCCCTTCGTCTGTGGGATTAGAGTCCAAGCGCTGCTCCTCCCCTGTCACAACTCCTCTCGAAACGTGAGAGCGCACCAGAAACTTTGGATTCAAATGCACTTTTAGGAGATAAAGTGAGGAGTGACAGCAATGTTTGTGTCACAGTTTAAAGCTCACTGTGTGCAAAACATGATCAAGCAGGAGATTTTTTGCAAGGCTCTTCTGCTGTTTTAGCCCAGGCTAAACATTCCTGCTCTACTCTCTCTGTTGCTGCTCAGCAGAGAGCGGGCACAGAGGTGTTGGAATCAATTGGTCTTTCAGGCAGGAAAAGAAGAGACAGCAATGTGTGTTGCAGAGTTGCAAAGCTCACTGTGTGCTGAAGATGATCAGTGGGAACTTTCTGGACTGTCTCTTCTGCTGTTTCAGCAGAGTCCAAACGTAAGTGCTATATTCTGCTACTGCTCACAAAGAGCAAGCACAGGAGATGTATTATTCAGTTGGACTTTCAGGTAGGAAAGTGAGAGGTGACAGCAATATGTGTTTCAGAGTTGTGAATCTCAATGTGTGCTGAAGATGCCCAGCAGTAGTTTCCATACTGGCCCTTCGGCTGTGAAATTAGAATCCAAGCGCTCGTCCTCCCCTGTCACAACTGCTCTCGAAGCGAGAGAGCGCACCAGAAACGTTGGCTTGAAATGCACTTTTAGGAGATAAAGTGAGGAGTGACAGCAATGTGTGTTTCAGAGTTGCAAAGCTCACTGTGCGCTGAAGATAATCTGCAAGGACTTTCCCTCCCTGCCCTTCGGAACTGGGAGCGGATTCCAAGCGCTCGTGCTCACCTGCCTCTGCTGCACTGGAAACGAGAGTGGAGACCAGAAACGCTGGATTCAAATGCACTTTTAGGAGCTACAATGAGGAGTGACAACAGTGTGTGTGTCAAAGTTGTAAAGCTCAGTGTGTTGAAGAAGCACAAGAGCAGCCTTCAGGCCTGTCTCTTCCACTGCCTTACAGATTGCAGACATTCCTGCTCACTCTGCTGCTCAGCAGAGTGCTGGCAACGGAGTTCTCGGATTGAAATGGTCTTTTAGGAGAAAGAGTGAAGAGTGACAGCAATGTTTGTGTCACAGTTTAAAGCTCACTGTGTGCTAAACATGATCAGGAGGAGCTTTTTTGCAAGGCTCTTCTGCTGTTTTAGCCCAGTCTAAACATTCCTGCTCTACTCTCTCTGTTGCTGCTCAGCAGAGAGTGGGCACAGAGATGTTGGAATCAATAGGTCTTCCAGGCAGGAGAAGGAGGAGTTACAGCAATGTGTTTTGCAGAGTTGCAAAGCTCACTGTGCGCTGAAGATGCCCTGCAGGAGTTTCCCTGCTGGCCCTTCGTCTGTGGGATTAGAGTCCAAGCGCTGCTCCTCCCCTGTCACAACTCCTCTCCAAACGAGAGTGCGTACCAGAAACTTTGGATTCAAATGCACTTTTAGGAGATAAAGTGAGGAGTGACAGCAATGTTTGTGTCACAGTTTAAAGCTCACTGTGTGCAAAACATGATCAAGCAGGAGATTTTTTTCAAGGCTCTTCTGCTGTTTTAGGCAGGTCTAAAAATTCCTGCTCTACTCTCTCTGTTGCTGCTCAGCAGAGAGCGGGCACAGAGATGGTGGATTCAGCTGGTCTTTCAGGCAAAAAGGGAGGAGTGACAGCAATGTGTGTTGCAGAGTTGCAAAGCTCGCTGTGCGCTGAAGATGATCAGTGGGAACTTTCTGGACTGTCTCTTCTGCTCTTTTAGCATTGGCTAAAGGTTCCTGCTCTACTCTGCTTCTGCCCAGCAGAGAAAGGGCACAGAGATTTTGGATTCAATTGGACTTTGAGGTAGGAAAGTGCGGAGCGAGAGCAATATATGTGTCACAGTTGCAAAGCTGACTGCGTGCTGAAGATGCCCTGCCGGAGCTTTCACTCCGGGCTCTTCGGCTGTGGGAGCAGAGGCCAAGAGATCGTGTTCACCTGTCACTGCTGCTGTTCAAACGAGAGAGGGCGGGAGAGACCATGGATTCAAACGGATTATTAGGAGATGAAGTGAGGAGTGACAGCAATGTGTGTTTCAGAGTTGCAAAGCTCACTGTGCGCTGAAGATGATCTGCAAGGACTTTCCCTCCCTGCCCTTCGGAACTGGGAGCGGATTCCAAGCGCTCGTGCTCACCTACCTCTGCTGCTCTTGAAACGAGAGTGGAGACCAGAAACGCTGGATTCAAATGTGTTGGAGTCGCGGGAGACAAGCCTCATGCTCTCATGGTCAGCAAGCCTCGTTTATTTAGCTAGACACATCCACTTTTATAGCTTGCAGGGTTAGTTACATTGTCTGATAAGATACAGCAAAATCATTGGTCAGCCTGTGTCGATGCAGGGGTCTCCAGGTAACTGTGACCACTTCTTGTTTCAACATGTCTCGACATGTCCCAACTTGCCCAAGCAAGACCATTGTGCTATTCCAGCAAGATACCCTTGCTCTTATCTCAGCAAGATGCATATCCTGTTTCTTAAGCAAATCAGGGTAAACATTAACCACGAGATTGCTGTGCCCTGGGGGCCTACATTTCCACCAGCTGCACGGTATCATGCCCTTTGTTACTTAGCCATTCAGTTGTTAAGCTCTCTACACTTCCCCTGTTTTCTTTAACAGCAAGCATAGCCATTTTATGATTAAAAGCGTTCGATATCATTTTTTGTAAACACTGCATAATACACGGCAAAAGCAATACTGCTAATAATATTACAACCACCACCAAAACAATTTTTTCTATTAGGGTAACAAGCCAGGCCTATTTGAGGAAACATTTACTGTGTTATGTGGAAGCCCAAAAGGGTCCTTCCAAGAGTCAAAGTGAAAACAATATTGTGCAGGCGCAGAACCAAGCAGGTGAAAATCTTGGATTTCTGAGACATTTTTTCTTATATTGAGCTGAAAGGTAAAATTGGCTGGGACGCCTATCAAACAGGTTCTAAAGGGGTCAGAAGCTTTAGCAAGAGCAAGGCATAAACTACTTTGGTTAACTTTTTCAGCCCAAGTGACCCACATGTTTTTTCGTTCCTCTATTTTGTTTAGAGTGTCCCAAGCTCCTGTGTTGAGGCCGGAAACGGCGACAAGCACGATCCCAATCTTCAGGTTTAACTTGCCACAAAAGCGGAATACCCACATCTTTACCGCACTTAATCTCTAGAGGCACTGTGGCTAGTGTGGTTTGAATCTGGGAGAGAATCTCCTGAACCCGATATTTCAAATATCGTTGTTCCAGATCTTCCCGATTCTCGACTAATAGATACGTTAAGGGTAGATTTATGGGAGGAGTTATACCTGCCTCCGCCAGCAGTGCTCTATAAGGATTGTAATTATGATGGGGATTCCAGGTACAGTTTACACAAGCACCATGTGCCTGTAATTGGCTTTGGGACACCCAAACCTTTTGGTGACAATTTCCACACTTAATTTTGATCCAAGCCCTATGATAATCTTGTAAACACGCTAAACAATAACGAGTAGGAGACAAAATCCGATCAAATGTTCTCATAAGTTCCCAAAACAAATGGAGTTCTGCCTCTTCTTGAGTCGAATAGGAAAAGCGAATCCCAAAATGTCTTTCAAGTGGTTCCAGCAACGGACGAAGGATCAGCTGCAGACGATGACGACGACGGAGTTCTGGGCTGTCCATTCGATTGAGCAGCTCGAGTCCAGCGAGCAGGGATCCACTTGGGTCCAAACACCAGGGGCCTGACAGTCGCGACGAATGTGGCCTAATTTTCCGCATCGAAAACACTTCATTCGGGTGGCTGGAGCTGCTGGGCGAGTCTGCGCAACTGCCGCCTGAAGAGGTGCAAGGGCTGCCAAAACTTGGCTTTGAACTTTAGACTGGGCGTTAAGGCCTTCACCAATTTTGTTAAGGGCTTCCACTACAAAAATTTGACTGCTTAAGGGGAGAGTATTTGCTTTATCTAAGAGGTCTTGAATTACCCAGTTGCCAGGAGCAGTAGCGATAAGGGAGCGTGTGACTTGATTACCATTTTGTATAACACACTGCTTTAGGAGTGCGTCCTGCATGTGCTCCGCAACACCAGCTTTAGAAAGGGCTTGCATCAATTTGTCAATGAATGACCCAAGGGGTTCCTCTCGGCCTTGTTTAATGTTCATATACATAGGGGGCCCCCCCGGCTCCCGAATTTTGTCCATTGCCCTTTTTGCCACCCGCATGACCTCTCTTAATTTTTCTACTCCTATACCAGCCTGGGCATCTGTTCGAGTATAATCACCGTTTCCTAGTAATTCATTCATTGTAATTCCAAAAAGGGGGTCTCCTTGGGCACGAGGTAATGCTACTGAAGCAGCCGCTTCCTCCCCCCATCTTGCATCAAATGTAAGTTTCTGATGAGGGGTATAAATTAAACGAGCGATACCCTTGATGTCTACAGGCAGGAGAATCATTGAATTAAATAAGTAATCAAGCATCTGCTTGGCCGGTTCACTAGTAACCCCGAATTGAGAGACTGTAGCTCGGAGTTGTGCCAATATTTTCCAATCCATTTGAGTGATATCTACCCTATGACCGCCGCCTGGTCGAGGGTGGAAAATAACAGGAAAGGCCATAGAAGTAGCAACATGGTCTTGTGCCGCGTCGGCAAGGACCCTGTCTCCGTTTTCGACTCCGTGGCGTGCCAGAGCAGCCCAAACTTCCCGTCTCTGACTTGCCATAGCCTCCGCGAGGTCCGAAAGGGCTCCGGGGAACGGCTCCGTGGCATTAGGAGACAAAGGAAGGGAGTTTGGAGGAGACTCAGATGGTCCGTTTTCCATAATAGAGGCAGACGGGGGAGAGGGAAGAGGGGGAGGAGGAGGGGGGGGGGGGTATCCGAGGGGGGAGGGGGGGGGGGGGGGTATCTCGACTGTCGAAACGGTCGGCGGATTAGGGGCAGAAGGATCATAGTGACGATTTTGATTTTGTGCCAGACGGGCACTTTCGGCCGCACGTTTCTCTGCCTGTACCATCAAGAGTTCGTTATGTATCAAGCGCCATAATTTGGATAATTTTTTAGCAATTTTATCATCGTCTATCGTAAGGTCCCATAATTTATCGCCGTAGCGGCGCCATTCCGATAATTGGTGAATAGAGTGGGGGTCACTAAAAATACCGAGGGACCGAGCATGGGAAAGAAGGGCAGGGAGGTCCTTATCAAAATCTAAGCCTTTTACCCCCCGACGACGGAGGAAGGCAGTAAAAAGATCATACGCCGCTTGCCTGTCCATATTTACCGGATCCGTTGCACCCTCCAGGCGTCGGCAGCGCGTAGCAGCAGAGCCTGCCGATGCAGCACTCTGGGCCAAAGCAGGAGACGAGCAGCCCACCGATGTAGCACTCCCGTTCTGCAGAAGCCGTCTTTAAATCGAGACCTGCACCCAACGCAACTCCTTCAGGCAAAGGGAAGTGTCCCTGTTCGGGCGCCAGTTGTTGGAGTCGCGGGAGACAAGCCTCAAGCTCTCATGGTCAGCAAGTCTCGTTTATTTAGCAAGATGTTGTTGGAGTCGCGGGAGACAAGCCTCATGCTCTCATGGTCAGCAAGCCTCGTTTATTTAGCTAGACACATCCACTTTTATAGCTTGCAGGGTTAGTTACATTGTCTGATAAGATACAGCAAAATCATTGGTCAGCCTGTGTCGATGCAGGCGTCTCCAGGTAACTGTGACCACTTCTTGTTTCAACATGTCTCGACATGTCCCAACTTGCCCAAGCAAGACCATTGTGCTATTCCAGAAAGATACCCTTGCTCTTATCTCAGCAAGATGCATATCCTGTTTCTTAAGCAAATCAGGGTAAACATTAACCACGAGATTGCTGTGCCCTGGGGGCCTACATTTCCACCAGCTGCACGGTATCATGCCCTTTGTTACTTAGCCATTCAGTTGTTAAGCTCTCTACACAAATGCACTTTTAGGAGCTACAATGAGGAGTGACAACAGTGTGTGTGTCAAAGTTGTAAAGCTCAGTGTGTGGAAGAAGCACAAGAGCAGCCTTCAGCCTGTCTCTTCCACTGCCTTACAGATTGCAGACATTCCTGCTCACTTTGCTGCTCAGCAGAGTGCTGGCAACGGAGTTCTTGGATTGAAATGGTCTTTTAGGAGAAAGAGTGAAGAGTGACAGCAATGTTTGTGTCACAGTTTAAAGCTCACTGTGTGCTAAACATGATCAGGAGGAGCTTTTTTGCAAGGCTCTTCTGCTGTTTTAGCCCAGTCTAAACATTCCTTCTCTCTGTTGCAGCTCAGCAGAGAGTGGGCACAGAGATGTTGGAATCAATTGGTCTTCCAGGCAGGAAAAGAAGTTAAAGCAATGTGTGTTGCAGAATTGCAAAGCTCACTGTGTGCTGAAGATGCCCTGCAGGAGTTTCCCTGCTGGCCCTTCGTCTGTGGGATTAGAGTCCAAGCGCTGCTCCTCCCCTGTCACAACTCCTCTCGAAACGTGAGAGCGCACCAGAAACTTGTTGTGAATTTGAATGCAAAGTTTATGGTGCGCTCTCTCGTTTCGAGAGCAGATGTCGCAGGGGAGGACGAGCGTTTGGACTCTAATTTCACAGACGAATTGCCAGCATGGAAACTCCTGCAGGGCATCTTCAGCACCCAGTGAGCTTCGCAACTCTGAAACACATATTGCTGTCACCTCTCACTTTCCTACCTGAAAGTCCAATTGAATAATACATCTCCTGTGCTTGCTCTTTGTGAGCAGTAGCAGAATATAGCACTTACGTTTGGACTCTGAAGAAACAGCAGAAGAGACAGTCCAGAAAGTTCCCACTGATCATCTTCAGCGAACAGCGAGCTTTGCAACTCTGCAACACACATTGCTGTCACTTCTTTTCCTGCCTGAAAGACCAATTGATTCCAACATCTCTGTGCCCGCTCTCTGCTGAGCAGCAACAGAGAGAGTAGAGCAGGAATGTTTAGCCTGGGCTAAAACAGCAGAAGAGCCTTGCAAAAAATCTCCTGCTTGATCATGTTTTGCACACAGTGAGCTTTAAACTGTGACACAAACATTGATGTCACTCCTCACTTTATCTCCTAAAAGTGCATTTGAATCCAAAGTTTCTGGTGCGCTCTCACGTTTCGAGAGGAGTTGTGACAGGGGAGGAGCAGCGCTTGGACTCTAATCCCACAGACGAAGGGCCAGCAGGGAAACTCCTGCAGGGCATCTTCAGCACACAGTGAGCTTTGCAATTCTGCAACACACATTGCTGTAACTCCTTTTCCTGCATGGAAGACCAATTGATTCCAACATCTCAGTGCCCACTCTCTGCTGAGCAGCAACAGAGAGAGTAGAGCAGGAATGTTTAGACTGGGCTAAAACAGCAGAAGAGCCTTGCAAAAAAGCTCCTCCTGATCATGTTTAGCACACAGTGAGCTTTAAACTGTGACACAAACATTGCTGTCACTCTTCACTCTTTCTCCTAAAACACCATTTCAATCCAAGAACTCCGTTGCCAGCACTCTGCTGAGCAGCAGAGTGAGCAGGAATGTCTGCAATCTGTAAGGCAGTGGAAGAGACAGGCCTGAAGGCTGCTCTTGTGCTTCTTCAACACACTGAGCTTTACAACTTTGACACACACACTGTTGTCACTCCTCATTGTAGCTCCTAAAAGTGCATTTGAATCCAGCGTTTCAGGTCTCCACTCTCGTTTCAAGAGCAGCAGAGGCAGGTGAGCACGAGCGCTTGGAATCCGCTCCCAGTTCCGAAGGGCAGGGAGGGAAAGTCCTTGCAGATCATCTTCAGCGCACAGTGAGCTTTGCAACTCTGAAACACACATTGCTGTCACTCCTCACTTCATCTCCTAATAATCCGTTTGAATCCATGGTCTCTCCCGCCCTCTCTCGTTTGAACAGCAGCAGTGACGGGTGAACACGATCTCTTGGCCTCTGCTCCCACAGCCGAAGAGCCCGGAGTGAAAGCTCCGGCAGGGCATCTTCAGCACGCAGTCAGCTTTGCAACTGTGACACATATATTGCTCTCGCTCCGCACTTTCCTACCTCAAAGTCCAATTGAATCCAAAATCTCTGTGCCCTTTCTCTGCTGGGCAGAAGCAGAGAGAGTAGAGCAGGAACCTTTAGACAATGCTAAAAGAGCAGAAGAGACAGTCCAGAAAGTTCCCACTGATCATCTTCAGCGCACAGCGAGCTTTGCAACTCTGCAACACACATTGCTGTCACTCCTCCCTTTTTGCCTGAAAGACCAGCTGAATCCACCATCTCTGTGCCCGCTCTCTGCTGAGCAGCAACAGAGAGAGTAGAGCAGGAATTTTTAGACCTGCCTAAAACAGCAGAAGAGCCTTGAAAAAAATCTCCTGCTTGATCATGTTTTGCACACAGTGAGCTTTAAACTGTGACACAAACATTGCTGTCACTCCTCACTTTATCTCCTAAAAGTGCATTTGAATCCAAAGTTTCTGGTGCGCTCTCACGTTTCGAGAGGAGTTGTGACAGGGGAGGAGCAGCGCTTGGACTCTAATCCCACAGACGAAGGGCCAGCAGGGAAACTCCTGCAGGGCATCTTCAGCACACAGTGAGCTTTGCAATTCTGCAACACACATTGCTGTAACTCCTTTTCCTGCATGGAAGACCAATTGATTCCCACATCTCTGTGCCCACTCTCTGCTGAGCAGCAACAGAGAGAGTAGAGCAGGAATGTTTAGACTGGGCTAAAACAGCAGAAGAGCCTGGCAAAAAAGCTCCTCCTGATCATGTTTAGCACACAGTGAGCTTTAAACTGTGACACAAACATTGCTGTCACTCTTCACTCTTTCTCCTAAAAGACCATTTCAATCCCAGAACTCCGTTGCCAGCACTCTGCTGAGCAGCAGAGTGAGCAGGGATGTCTGCAATCTGTAAGGCAGTGGAAGAGACAGGCCTGAAGGCTGCTCTTGTGCTTCTTCAACACACTGAGCTTTACAACTGTGACACACACACTGTTGTCACTCCTCATTGTAGCTCCTAAAAGTGCATTTGAATCCAGCGTTTCTGGTCTCCACTCTCGTTTCCAGTGCAGCAGAGGCAGGTGAGCACGAGCGCTTGGAATCCGCTCCCAGTTCCGAAGGGCAGGGAGGGAAAGTCCTTGCAGATCATCTTCAGCGCACAGTGAGCTTTGCAACTCTGAAACACACATTGCTGTCACTCCTCACTTTATCTCCTAAAAGTGCATTTCAAGCCAACGTTTCTGGTGCGCTCTCTCGCTTCGAGAGCAGTTGTGACAGGGGAGGACGAGCGCTTGGATTCTAATTTCACAGCCGAAGGGCCAGCATGGAAACTACTGCTGGGCATCTTCAGCACACATTGAGATTCGCAACTCTGAAACACATATTGCTGTCTCCTCTCACTTTCCTACCTGAAAGTCCAATTGAATAATACATCTCCTGTGCTTGCTCTTTGTGAGCAGTAGCAGAATATAGCACTTACGTTTGGACTCTGCTGAAACAGCAGAAGAGACAGTCCAGAAAGTTCCCACTGATCATCTTCAGCACACAGTGAGCTTTGCAACTCTGCAACACACATTGCTGTCTCTTCTTTTCCTGCCTGAAAGACCAATTGATTCCAACACCTCTGTGCCCGCTCTCTGCTGAGCAGCAACAGAGAGAGTAGAGCAGGAATGTTTAGCCTGGGCTAAAACAGCAGAAGAGCCTTGCAAAAAATCTCCTGCTTGATCATGTTTTGCACACAGTGAGCTTTAAACTGTGACACAAACATTGCTGTCACTCCTCACTTTATCTCCTAAAAGTGCATTTGAATCCAAAGTTTCTTGTGCGCACTCACGTTTCGAGAGGAGTTGTGACAGGGGAGGAGCAGCGCTTGGACTCTAATCCCACAGACGAAGGGCCAGCAGGGAAACTCCTGCTGGGCATCTTCAGCACACAGTGAGCTTTGCAATTCTGCAACACACATTGCTGTAACTCCTTTTCCTGCCTGGAAGACCAATTGATTCCAACATCTCTGTGCCCACTCTCTGCTGAGCAGCAACAGAGAGAGTAGAGCAGGAATGTTTAGACTGGGCTAAAACAGCAGAAGAGCCTTGCAAAAAAGCTCCTCCTGATCATGTTTAGCACACAGTGAGCTTTAAACTGTGACACAAACATTGCTGTCACTCTTCACTCTTTCTCCTAAAAGACCATTTCAATCCAAGAACTCCGTTGCCAGCACTCTGCTGAGCAGCAGAGTGAGCAGGAATGTCTGCAATCTGTAAGGCAGTGGAAGAGACAGGCCTGAAGGCTGCTCTTGTGCTTCTTCAACACACTGAGCTTTACAACTGTGACACACACACTGTTGTCACTCCTCATTGTAGCTCCTAAAAGTGCATTTGAATCCAGCGTTTCTGGTCTCCACTCTCGTTTCAAGAGCAGCAGAGGAAGGTGAGCACGAGCGCTTGGAATCCGCTCCCAGTTCCGAAGGGCAGGGAGGGAAAGTCCTTGCAGATCATCTTCAGCGCACAGTGAGCTTTGCAACTCTGAAACACACATTGCTGTCACTCCTCACTTCATCTCCTAATAATCCGTTTGAATCCATGGTCTCTCCCGCCCTCTCTCGTTTGAACAGCAGCAGTGACAGGTGAACACGATCTCTTGGCCTCTGCTCCCACAGCCGAAGAGCCCGGAGTGAAAGCTCCGGCAGGGCATCTTCAGCACGCAGTCAGTTTTGCAACTGTGACACATATATTGCTCTCGCTCCGCACTTTCCTACCTCAAAGTCCAATTGAATCCAAAATCTCTGCGCCCTTTCTCTGCTGGGCAGAAGCAGAGAGAGTAGAGCAGGAACCTTTAGCCAATGCTAAAAGAGCAGAAGAGACAGTCCAGAAAGTTCCCACTGATCATCTTAAGCGCACAGCGAGCTTTGCAACTCTGCAACACACATTGCTGTCACTCCTCCCTTTTTGCCTGAAAGACCAGCTGAATCCACCATCTCTGTGCCCGCTCTCTGCTGAGCAGCAACAGAGAGAGTAGAGCAGGAATTTTTAGACCTGCCTAAAACAGCAGAAGAGCCTTGAAAAAAATCTCCTGCTTGATCATGTTTTGCACACAGTGAGCTTTAAACTGTGACACAAACATTGCTGTCACTCCTCACTTTATCTCCTAAAAGTGCATTTGAATCCAAAGTTTCTGGTGCGCTCTCTCGTTTCGAGAGGAGTTGTGACAGGGGAGGAGCAGCGCTTGGACTCTAATCCCACAGACGAAGGGCCAGCAGGGAAACTCCTGCAGGGCATCTTCAGCACACAGTGAGCTTTGCAATTCTGCAACACACATTGCTGTCACTCCTCCTTTTCTTGCCTGAAAGACCAATTGATTCCAACATCTCTGTGCCCACTCTCTGCTGAGCAGCAACAGAGAGAGTAGAGCAGGAATGTTTAGACTGGGCTAAAACAGCAGAAGAGCCTTGCAAAAAAGCTCCTCCTGATCATGTTTAGCACACAGTGAGCTTTAAACTGTGACACAAACATTGCTGTCACTCTTCACTCTTTCTCCTAAAAGACCATTTCAATCCCAGAACTCCATTGCCAGCACTCTGCTGAGCAGCAGAGTGAGCAGGGATGTCTGCAATCTGTAAGGCAGTGGAAGAGACAGGCCTGAAGGCTGCTCTTGTGCTTCTTCAACACACTGAGCTTTACAACTGTGACACACACACTGTTGTCACTCCTCATTGTAGCTCCTAAAAGTGCATTTGAATCCAGCGTTTCTGGTCTCCACTCTCGTTTCCAGTGCAGCAGAGGCAGGTGAGCACGAGCGCTTGGAATCCGCTCCCAGTTCCGAAGGGCAGGGAGGGAAAGTCCTTGCAGATCATCTTCAGCGCACAGTGAGCTTTGCAACTCTGAAACACACATTGCTGTCACTCCTCACTTTATCTCCTAAAAGTGCATTTCAAGCCAACGTTTCTGGTGCGCTCTCTCGCTTCGAGAGCAGTTGTGACAGGGGAGGACGAGCGCTTGGATTCTAATTTCACAGCCGAAGGGCCAGCATGGAAACTACTGCTGGGCATCTTCAGCACACATTGAGATTCACAACTCTGAAACACATATTGCTGTCACCTCTCACTTTCCTACCTGAAAGTCCAATTGAATAATACATCTCCTGTGCTTGCTCTTTGTGAGCAGTAGCAGAATATAGCACTTACGTTTGGACTCTGCTGAAACAGCAGAAGAGACAGTCCAGAAAGTTCCCACTGATCATCTTCAGCACACAGTGAGCTTTGCAACTCTGCAACACACATTGCTGTCTCTTCTTTTCCTGCCTGAAAGACCAATTGATTCCAACACCTCTGTGCCCGCTCTCTGCTGAGCAGCAACAGAGAGAGTAGAGCAGGAATTTTTAGCCTGGGCTAAAACAGCAGAAGAGCCTTGCAAAAAATCTCCTGCTTGATCATGTTTTGCACACAGTGAGCTTTAAACTGTGACACAAACATTGCTGTCACTCCTCACTTTATCTCCTAAAAGTGCATTTGAATCCAAAGTTTCTGGTGCGCTCTCACGTTTCGAGAGGAGTTGTGACAGGGGAGGAGCAGCGCTTGGACTCTAATCCCACAGACGAAGGGCCAGCAGGGAAACTCCTGCAGGGCATCTTCAGCACACAGTGAGCTTTGCAACTCTGCAAAACACATTGCTGTAACTCCTCCTTCTCCTGCCTGGAAGACCAATTGATTCCAACATCTCTGTGCCCACTCTCTGCTGAGCAGCAACAGAGAGAAGGAATGTTTAGACTGGGCTAAAACAGCAGAAGAGCCTAGCAAAAAAGCTCCTCCTGATCATGTTTAGCACACAGTGAGCTTTAAACTGTGACACAAACATTGCTGTCACTCTTCACTCTTTCTCCTAAAAGACCATTTCAATCCAAGAACTCCATTGCCAGCACTCTGCTGAGCAGCAGAGTGAGCAGGGATGTCTGCAATCTGTAAGGCAGTGGAAGAGACAGGCTGAAGGCTGCTCTTGTGCTTCTTCAACACACTGAGCTTTACAACTTTGACACACACACTGTTGTCACTCCTCATTGTAGCTCCTAAAAGTGCATTTGAATCCAGCGTTTCTGGTCTCCACTCTCGTTTCCAGTGCAGCAGAGGCAGGTGAGCACGAGCGCTTGGTATCCGCTCCCAGTTCCGAAGGGCAGGGAGGGAAAGTCCTTGCAGATCATCTTCAGCGCACAGTGAGCTTTGCAACTCTGAAACACACATTGCTGTCACTCCTCACTTTATCTCCTAAAAGTGCATTTCAAGCCAACGTTTCTGGTGCGCTCTCTCGCTTCGAGAGCAGTTGTGACAGGGGAGGACGAGCGCTTGGATTCTAATTTCACAGCCGAAGGGCCAGCATGGAAACTACTGCTGGGCATCTTCAGCACACATTGAGATTCGCAACTCTGAAACACATATTGCTGTCACCTCTCACTTTCCTACCTGAAAGTCCAATTGAATAATACATCTCCTGTGCTTGCTCTTTGTGAGCAGTAGCAGAATATAGCACTTACGTTTGGACTCTGCTGAAACAGCAGAAGAGACAGTCCAGAAAGTTCCCACTGATCATCTTCAGCACACAGTGAGCTTTGCAACTCTGCAACACACATTGCTGTCTCTTCTTTTCCTGCCTGAAAGACCAATTGATTCCAACACCTCTGTGCCCGCTCTCTGCTGAGCAGCAACAGAGAGAGTAGAGCAGGAATGTTTAGCCTGGGCTAAAACAGCAGAAGAGCCTTGCAAAAAATCTCCTGCTTGATCATGTTTTGCACACAGTGAGCTTTAAACTGTGACACAAACATTGCTGTCACTCCTCACTTTATCTCCTAAAAGTGCATTTGAATCCAAAGTTTCTGGTGCGCTCTCACGTTTCGAGAGGAGTTGTGACAGGGGAGGAGCAGCGCTTGGACTCTAATCCCACAGACGAAGGGCCAGCAGGGAAACTCCTGCAGGGCATCTTCAGCACACAGTGAGCTTTGCAACTCTGCAAAACACATTGCTGTAACTCCTCCTTCTCCTGCCTGGAAGACCAATTGATTCCAACATCTCTGTGCCCACTCTCTGCTGAGCAGCAACAGAGAGAAGGAATGTTTAGACTGGGCTAAAACAGCAGAAGAGCCTAGCAAAAAAGCTCCTCCTGATCATGTTTAGCACACAGTGAGCTTTAAACTGTGACACAAACATTGCTGTCACTCTTCACTCTTTCTCCTAAAAGACCATTTCAATCCAAGAACTCCATTGCCAGCACTCTGCTGAGCAGCAGAGTGAGCAGGGATGTCTGCAATCTGTAAGGCAGTGGAAGAGACAGGCTGAAGGCTGCTCTTGTGCTTCTTCAACACACTGAGCTTTACAACTTTGACACACACACTGTTGTCACTCCTCATTGTAGCTCCTAAAAGTGCATTTGAATCCAGCGTTTCTGGTCTCCACTCTCGTTTCCAGTGCAGCAGAGGCAGGTGAGCACGAGCGCTTGGAATCCGCTCCCAGTTCCGAAGGGCAGGGAGGGAAAGTCCTTGCAGATCATCTTCAGCGCACAGTGAGCTTTGCAACTCTGAAACACACATTGCTGTCACTCCTCACTTTATCTCCTAAAAGTGCATTTCAAGCCAACGTTTCTGGTGCGCTCTCTCGCTTCGAGAGCAGTTGTGACAGGGGAGGACGAGCGCTTGGATTCTAATTTCACAGCCGAAGGGCCAGCATGGAAACTACTGCTGGGCATCTTCAGCACACATTGAGATTCGCAACTCTGAAACACATATTGCTGTCACCTCTCACTTTCCTACCTGAAAGTCCAATTGAATAATACATCTCCTGTGCTTACTCTTTGTGAGCAGTAGCAGAATATAGCACTTAAGTTTGGACTCTGCTGAAACAGCAGAAGAGATAGTCCAGAAAGTTCCCACTGATCATCTTCAGCACACAGTGAGCTTTGCAACTCTGCAACACACATTGCTGTCACTCCTCCCTTTCCTGCCTGAAAGACCAACTGAATCCACCATCTCTGTGCCCGCTCTCTGCTGAGCAACAACAGAGAGAGCAGAGCAGGAATGTTTAGACTGGGCTAAAACAGCAGAAGAGCCTTGCAAAAAATCTCCTGCTTGATCATGTTTTGCACTCAGTGAGCTTCAAACAGTGACACAAACATTGCTGTCACTCCTCACTTTATCTCCTAAAAGTGAATTTGAATGCAAAGTTTATGGTGCGCTCTCTCGTTTCGAGAGCAGATGTCGCAGGGGAGGACGATCTTTTGACTCTGATTTCACATACGAATTGCCAGCATGGAAACTCCTGCAGGGCATCTTCAGCACCCAGTGAGCTTCGCAACTCTGAAACACATATTGCTGTCACCTCTCACTTTCCTACCTGAAAGTCCAATTGAATAATACATCTCTTGTGCTTGCTCTTTGTGAGCAGTAGCAGAATATAGCACTTACGTTTGGACTCTGAAGAAACAGCAGAAGAGACAGTCCAGAAAGTTCCCACTGATCCTCTTCAGCGAACAGCGAGCTTTGCAACTCTGCAACACACATTGCTGTCACTTCTTTTCCTGCCTGAAAGACCAATTGATTCCAACATCTCTGTGCCCCCTCTCTGCTGAGCAGCAACAGAGAGTTGAGCAGGAATGTTTAGCCTGGGCTAAAACAGCAGAAGAGCCTTGCAAAAAATCTCCTGCTTGATCATGTTTTGCACACAGTGAGCTTTAAACTGTGACACAAACATTGCTGTCACTCCTCACTTTATCTCCTAAAAGTGCATTTGAATCCAAAGTTTCTGGTGCGCTCTCACGTTTCGAGAGGAGTTGTGACAGGGGAGGAGCAGCGCTTGGACTCTAATCCCACAGACGAAGGGCCAGCAGGGAAACTCCTGCAGGGCATCTTCAGCACACAGTGAGCTTTGCAACTCTGCAAAACACATTGCTGTAACTCCTCCTTCTCCTGCCTGGAAGACCAATTGATTCCAACATCTCTGTGCCCACTCTCTGCTGAGCAGCAACAGAGAGAAGGAATGTTTAGACTGGGCTAAAACAGCAGAAGAGCCAAGCAAAAAAGCTCCTCCTGATCATGTTTAGCACACAGTGAGCTTTAAACTGTGACACAAACATTGCTGTCACTCTTCACTCTTTCTCCTAAAAGACCATTTCAATCCAAGAACTCCATTGCCAGCACTCTGCTGAGCAGCAGAGTGAGCAGGGATGTCTGCAATCTGTAAGGCAGTGGAAGAGACAGGCTGAAGGCTGCTCTTGTGCTTCTTCAACACACTGAGCTTTACAACTTTGACACACACACTGTTGTCACTCCTCATTGTAGCTCCTAAAAGTGCATTTGAATCCAGCGTTTCTGGTCTCCACTCTCGTTTCCAGTGCAGCAGAGGCAGGTGAGCACGAGCGCTTGGAATCCGCTCCCAGTTCCGAAGGGCAGGGAGGGAAAGTCCTTGCAGATCATCTTCAGCGCACAGTGAGCTTTGCAACTCTGAAACACACATTGCTGTCACTCCTCACTTTATCTCCTAAAAGTGCATTTCAAGCCAACGTTTCTGGTGCGCTCTCTCGCTTCGAGAGCAGTTGTGACAGGGGAGGACGAGCGCTTGGATTCTAATTTCACAGCCGAAGGGCCAGCATGGAAACTACTGCTGGGCATCTTCAGCACACATTGAGATTCACAACTCTGAAACACATATTGCTGTCACCTCTCACTTTCCTACCTGAAAGTCCAATTGAATAATACATCTCCTGTGCTTACTCTTTGTGAGCAGTAGCAGAATATAGCACTTAAGTTTGGACTCTGCTGAAACAGCAGAAGAGATAGTCCAGAAAGTTCCCACTGATCATCTTCAGCACACAGTGAGCTTTGCAACTCTGCAACACACATTGCTGTCACTCCTCCCTTTCCTGCCTGAAAGACCAACTGAATCCACCATCTCTGTGCCCGCTCTCTGCTGAGCAACAACAGAGAGAGCAGAGCAGGAATGTTTAGACTGGGCTAAAACAGCAGAAGAGCCTTGCAAAAAATCTCCTGCTTGATCATGTTTTGCACTCAGTGAGCTTCAAACAGTGACACAAACATTGCTGTCACTCCTCACTTTATCTCCTAAAAGTGAATTTGAATGCAAAGTTTATGGTGCGCTCTCTCGTTTCGAGAGCAGATGTCGCAGGGGAGGACGATCTTTTGACTCTAATTTCACATACGAATTGCCAGCATGGAAACTCCTGCAGGGCATCTTCAGCACCCAGTGAGCTTCGCAACTCTGAAACACATATTGCTGTCACCTCTCACTTTCCTACCTGAAAGTCCAATTGAATAATACATCTCTTGTGCTTGCTCTTTGTGAGCAGTAGCAGAATATAGCACTTACGTTTGGACTCTGAAGAAACAGCAGAAGAGACAGTCCAGAAAGTTCCCACTGATCCTCTTCAGCGAACAGCGAGCTTTGCAACTCTGCAACACACATTGCTGTCACTTCTTTTCCTGCCTGAAAGACCAATTGATTCCAACATCTCTGTGCCCCCTCTCTGCTGAGCAGCAACAGAGAGTTGAGCAGGAATGTTTAGCCTGGGCTAAAACAGCAGAAGAGCCTTGCAAAAAATCTCCTGCTTGATCATGTTTTGCACACAGTGAGCTTTAAACTGTGACACAAACATTGCTGTCACTCCTCACTTTATCTCCTAAAAGTGCATTTGAATCCAAAGTTTCTGGTACGCACTCTCGTTTGGAGAGGAGTTGTGACAGGGGAGGAGCAGCGCTTGGACTCTAATCCCACAGATGAAGGGCCAGCAGGGAAACTCCTGCAGGGCATCTTCAGCACACAGTGAGCTTTGCAACTCTGCAAAACACATTGCTGTCACTCCTCCTTTTCCTGCCTGGAAGACCTATTGATTCCAACATCTCTGTGCCCACTCTCTGCTGAGCAGCAACAGAGAGCAGGAATGTTTAGACTGGGCTAAAACAGCAGAAGAGCCTTGCAAAAAAGCTCCTCCTGATCATGTTTAGCACACAGTGAGCTTTAAACTGTGACACAAACATTGCTGTCACTCTTCACTCTTTCTCCTAAAAGACCATTTCAATCCAAGAACTCCGTTGCCAGCACTCTGCTGAGCAGCAGAGTGAGCAGGAATGTCTGCAATCTGTAAGGCAGTGGAAGAGACAGGCCTGAAGGCTGCTCTTGTGCTTCTTCAACACACTGAGCTTTACAACTGTGACACACACACTGTTGTCACTCCTCATTGTAGCTCCTAAAAGTGCATTTGAATCCAGCGTTTCTGGTCTCCACTCTCGTTTCAAGAGCAGCAGAGGAAGGTGAGCACGAGCGCTTGGAATCCGCTCCCAGTTCCGAAGGGCAGGGAGGGAAAGTCCTTGCAGATCATCTTCAGCGCACAGTGAGCTTTGCAACTCTGAAACACACATTGCTGTCACTCCTCACTTCATCTCCTAATAATCCGTTTGAATCCATGGTCTCTCCCGCCCTCTCTCGTTTGAACAGCAGCAGTGACAGGTGAACACGATCTCTTGGCCTCTGCTCCCACAGCCGAAGAGCCCGGAGTGAAAGCTCCGGCAGGGCATCTTCAGCACGCAGTCAGCTTTGCAACTGTGACACATATATTGCTCTCGCTCCGCACTTTCCTACCTCAAAGTCCAATTGAATCCAAAATCTCTGTGCCCTTTCTCTGCTGGGCAGAAGCAGAGAGAGTAGAGCAGGAACCTTTAGCCAATGCTAAAAGAGCAGAAGAGACAGTCCAGAAAGTTCCCACTGATCATCTTCAGCGCACAGCGAGCTTTGCAACTCTGCAACACACATTGCTGTCACTCCTCCCTTTTTGCCTGAAAGACCAGCTGAATCCACCATCTCTGTGCCCGCTCTCTGCTGAGCAGCAACAGAGAGAGTAGAGCAGGAATTTTTAGACCTGCCTAAAACAGCAGAAGAGCCTTGAAAAAAATCTCCTGCTTGATCATGTTTTGCACACAGTGAGCTTTAAACTGTGACACAAACATTGCTGTCACTCCTCACTTTATCTCCTAAAAGTGCATTTGAATCCAAAGTTTCTGGTGCGCTCTCTCGTTTCGAGAGGAGTTGTGACAGGGGAGGAGCAGCGCTTGGACTCTAATCCCACAGACGAAGGGCCAGCAGGGAAACTCCTGCAGGGCATCTTCAGCGCACAGTGAGCTTTACAATTCTGAAACACACATTGCTGTCACTCCTCCTTTTCTTGCCTGAAAGACCAATTGATTCCAACATCTCTGTGCCCACTCTCTGCTGAGCAGCAACAGAGAGAGTAGAGCAGGAATGTTTAGACTGGGCTAAAACAGCAGAAGAGCCTTGCAAAAAAACTCCTCCTGATCATGTTTAGCACACAGTGAGCTTTAAACTGTGACACAAACATTGCTGTCACTCCTCACTTTATCTCCTAAAAGTGAATTTGAATGCAAAGTTTATGGTGCACTCTCTCGTTTCGAGAGCAGATGTCGCAGGGGAGGACGAGCTTTTGGACTCTAATTTCACAGACGAATTGCCAGCATGGAAACTCCTGCAGGGCATCTTCAGCACCCAGTGAGCTTCGCAACTCTGAAACACATATTGCTGTCACCTCTCACTTTCCTACCTGAAAGTCCAATTGAATAATACATCTCCTGTGCTTGCTCTTTGTGAGCAGTAGCAGAATATAGCACTTACGTTTGGACTCTGAAGAAACAGCAGAAGAGACAGTCCAGAAAGTTCCCACTGATCATCTTCAGAGAACTGCGAGCTTTGCAACTCTGCAACACACATTGCTGTCACTTCTTTTCCTGCCTGAAAGACCAATTGATTCCAACACCTCTGTGCCCACTCTCTGCTGAGCAGCAACAGAGAGTTGAGCAGGAATGTTTAGCCTGGGCTAAAACAGCAGAAGAGCCTTGCAAAAAATCTCCTGCTTGATCATGTTTTGCACACAGTGAGCTTTAAACTGTGACACAAACATTGCTGTCACTCCTCACTTTATCTCCTAAAAGTGCATTTGAATCCAAAGTTTCTGGTACGCACTCTCGTTTGGAGAGGAGTTGTGACAGGGGAGGAGCAGCGCTTGGACTCTAATCCCACAGATGAAGGGCCAGCAGGGAAACTCCTGCAGGGCATCTTCAGCACACAGTGAGCTTTGCAACTCTGCAAAACACATTGCTGTCACTCCTCCTTTTCCTGCCTGGAAGACCTATTGATTCCAACATCTCTGTGCCCACTCTCTGCTGAGCAGCAACAGAGAGAGTAGAGCAGGAATGTTTAGCCTGGGCTAAAACAGCAGAAGAGCCTTGCAAAAAAGCTCCTCCTGATCATGTTTAGCACACAGTGAGCTTTAAACTGTGACACAAACATTGCTGTCACTCTTCACTCTTTCTCCTAAAAGACCATTTCAATCCAAGAACTCCGTTGTCAGCACTCTGCTGATCAGCAGAGTGAGCAGGGATGTCTGCAATCTGTAAGGCAGTGGAAGAGACAGGCCTGAAGGCTGCTCTTGTGCTTCTTCAACACACTGAGCTTTACAACTGTGACACACACACTGTTGTCACTCCTCATTGTAGCTCCTAAAAGTGCATTTGAATCCAGCGTTTCTGGTCTCCACTCTCGTTTCCAGTGCAGCAGAGGCAGGTGAGCACGAGCGCTTGGAATCCGCTCCCAGTTCCGAAGGGCAGGGAGGGAAAGTCCTTGCAGATCATCTTCAGCGCACAGTGAGCTTTGCAACTCTGAAACACACATTGCTGTCACTCCTCACTTTATCTCCTAAAAGTGCATTTCAAGCCAACGTTTCTGGTGCGCTCTCTCGCTTCGAGAGCAGTTGTGACAGGGGAGGACGAGCACTTGGATTCTAATTTCACAGCCGAAGGGCCAGCATGGAAACTACTGCTGGGCATCTTCAGCACACATTGAGATTCACAACTCTGAAACACATATTGCTGTCACCTCTCACTTTCCTACCTGAAAGTCCAATTGAATCCTACATCTCCTGTGCTTGCTCTTTGTGAGCAGTAGCAGAATATAGCACTTACGTTTGGACTCTGCTGAAACAGCAGAAGAGACAGTCCAGAAAGTTCCCACTGATCATCTTCAGCACACAGTGAGCTTTGCAACTCTGCAACACACATTGCTGTCTCTTCTTTTCCTGCCTGAAAGACCAATTGATTCCAACACCTCTATGCCCGCTCTCTGCTGAGCAGCAACAGAGAGAATAGAGCAGGAATTTTTAGCCTGGGCTAAAACAGCAGAAGAGCCTTGCAAAAAATCTCCTGCTTGATCATGTTTTGCACACAGTGAGCTTTAAACTGTGACACAAACATTGCTGTCACTCCTCACTTTATCTCCTAAAAGTGCATTTGAATCCAAAGTTTCTGGTGCGCTCTCACGTTTCGAGAGGAGTTGTGACAGGGGAGGAGCAGCGCTTGGACTCTAATCCCACAGACGAAGGGCCAGCAGGGAAACTCCTGCAGGGCATCTTCAGCACACAGTGAGCTTTGCAATTCTGCAACACACATTGCTGTAACTCCTTTTCCTGCCTGGAAGACCAATTGATTCCAACATCTCTGTGCCCACTCTCTGCTGAGCAGCAACAGAGAGAGTAGAGCAGGAATGTTTAGACTGGGCTAAAACAGCAGAAGAGCCTTGCAAAAAAGCTCCTCCTGATCATGTTTAGCACACAGTGAGCTTTAAACTGTGACACAAACATTGCTGTCACTCTTCACTCTTTCTCCTAAAAGACCATTTCAATCCAAGAACTCCGTTGCCAGCACTCTGCTGAGCAGCAGAGTGAGCAGGAATGTCTGCAATCTGTAAGGCAGTGGAAGAGACAGGCCTGAAGGCTGCTCTTGTGCTTCTTCGACACACTGAGCTTTACAACTGTGACACACACACTGTTGTCACTCCTCATTGTAGCTCCTAAAAGTGCATTTGAATCCAGCGTTTCTGGTCTCCACTCTCGTTTCAAGAGCAGCAGAGGAAGGTGAGCACGAGCGCTTGGAATCCGCTCCCAGTTCCGAAGGGCAGGGAGGGAAAGTCCTTGCAGATCATCTTCAGCGCACAGTGAGCTTTGCAACTCTGAAACACACATTGCTGTCACTCCTCACTTCATCTCCTAATAATCCGTTTGAATCCATGGTCTCTCCCGCCCTCTCTCGTTTGAACAGCAGCAGTGACAGGTGAACACGATCTCTTGGCCTCTGCTCCCACAGCCGAAGAGCCCGGAGTGAAAGCTCCGGCAGGGCATCTTCAGCACGCAGTCAGCTTTGCAACTGTGACACATATATTGCTCTCGCTCCGCACTTTCCTACCTCAAAGTCCAATTGAATCCAAAATCTCTGTGCCCTTTCTCTGCTGGGCAGAAGCAGAGAGAGTAGAGCAGGAACCTTTAGCCAATGCTAAAAGAGCAGAAGAGACAGTCCAGAAAGTTCCCACTGATCATCTTCAGCGCACAGCGAGCTTTGCAACTCTGCAACACACATTGCTGTCACTCCTCCCTTTTTGCCTGAAAGACCAGCTGAATCGACCATCTCTGTGCCCGCTCTCTGCTGAGCAGCAACAGAGAGAGTAGAGCAGGAATTTTTAGACCTGCCTAAAACAGCAGAAGAGCCTTGCAAAAAATCTCCTGCTTGATCATGTTTTGCACACAGTGAGCTTTAAACTGTGACACAAACATTGCTGTCACTCCTCACTTTATCTCCTAAAAGTGCATTTGAATCCAAAGTTTCTGGTGCGCTCTCTCGTTTCGAGAGGAGTTGTGACAGGGGAGGAGCAGCGCTTGGACTCTAATCCCACAGACGAAGGGCCAGCAGGGAAACTCCTGCAGGGCATCTTCAGCGCACAGTGAGCTTTACAATTCTGAAACACACATTGCTGTCACTCCTCCTTTTCTTGCCTGAAAGACCAATTGATTCCAACATCTCTGTGCCCACTCTCTGCTGAGCAGCAACAGAGAGAGTAGAGCAGGAATGTTTAGACTGGGCTAAAACAGCAGAAGAGCCTTGCAAAAAAGCTCCTCCTGATCATGTTTAGCACACAGTGAGCTTTAAACTGTGACACAAACATTGCTGTCACTCTTCACTCTTTCTCCTAAAAGACCATTTCAATCCAAGAACTCCGTTGTCAGCACTCTGCTGATCAGCGGAGTGAGCAGGGATGTCTGCAATCTGTAAGGCAGTGGAAGAGACAGGCCTGAAGGCTGCTCTTGTGCTTCTTCAACACACTGAGCTTTACAACTGTGACACACACACTGTTGTCACTCCTCATTGTAGCTCCTAAAAGTGCATTTGAATCCAGCGTTTCTGGTCTCCACTCTCGTTTCAAGAGCAGCAGAGGCAGGTGAGCACGAGCGCTTGGAATCCGCTCCCAGTTCCGAAGGGCAGGGGGGGAAAGTCCTTGCAGATCATCTTCAGCGCACAGTGAGCTTTGCAACTCTGAAACACACATTGCTGTCACTCCTCACTTCATCTCCTAAAAGTGCATTTTAAGCCAACGTTTCTGGTGCGCTCTCTCGCTTCGAGAGCAGTTGTGACAGGGGAGGACGAGCGCTTGGATTCTAATTTCACAGCCGAAGGGCCAGCATGGAAACTACTGCTGGGCATCTTCAGCACACATTGAGATTCGCAACTCTGAAACACATATTGCTGTCACCTCTCACTTTCCTACCTGAAAGTCCAATTGAATAATACATCTCCTGTGCTTGCTCTTTGTGAGCAGTAGCAGAATATAGCACTTACGTTTGGACTCTGCTGAAACAGCAGAAGAGACAGTCCAGAAAGTTCCCACTGATCATCAGCGCACAGCGAGCTTTGCAACTCTGCAACACACATTGCTGTCACTCCTCCCTTTCCTGCCTGAAAGACGAACTGATTCCACCATCTCTGTGCCCGCTCTCTGCTTAGCAGCAACAGAGAGAGTATAGCAGGAATGTTTAGACAGGGCTAAAACAGCAGAAGAGCCTTGCAAAAAAGCTCCTGCTGATCATGTTTAGCACACAGTGAGTTTTGAAGCTGTGACACAAACATAGCTGTCACTCCTCACTTTATCTCCTAAAAGTGCATTTGAATCCAAAGTTTCTGGTACGCACTCTCGTTTCGAGAGGAGTTGCGACAGGGGAGGACGAGCGCTTGGACTCTAATCCCACAGCCGAAGGGCGTGCAGGGAAACTCCTGCTGGGCATCTTCAGCACACAGTGATCTTTGCAACCCTGAACACATATAGCTGTCACCTCTCCCTTTCCTACCTGAAAGTCCAATTGAATCCTACATCTCCTGTGCTGCAATTTGTGAGCAGTAGCAGAATATAGCCCATACGTTTGCACTCTGCTGAAACAGCAGAAGAGAAAGTTTAGAAAGTTCCCACTGATCATCTTCAGAACACAGAGAGCTTTGCAACTCTGCAACACACATTGCTGTCACTCCTCCTTTTCCTGCCTGAAAGACCAAAAGATTCCACCATCTCTGTGCCTGCTCTCTGCTGAGCAGCAACAGGGAGAGAAGAGCAATAATGTTTAGACTGGGCTAAAACAGCAGAAGAGCCTTGCAAAGAAGCTCCTGCTGATCATGTTTAGCACACAGTGAGCTTTGAGGCTGTGACACAAACATTGCTGTCACTCCTCACTTTATCTCCTAAAAGTGCATTTGAGTCCAACGTTTTTGGGGCCCTCTCTCGTTTCAAGAGCAGATGTGACAGGGGAGGACGAGCGCTTGGACTCTAATCCCACAGCCGAAGGGCCAGCAGGGAAACTCCTGATGGGCATCTTCAGCACACAGTGAGCTTTGCAACTCGGAAACACACATTGCTGTCACCTCTCACTTTCCTACCTGAAAGTCCAATTGAATCCTACTTCTCCTGTGCTTTGCTCCTTGTGAGCAGTAGCAGAATATAGCCCATACTTTTGCACTCTGCTGAAACAGCAGAAGAGACAGTCCTGAAAGTTCCCACTGATCATCTTCAGCGCACAGCGAGCTTTGCAACTCTGCAACACACATTGCTGTCACTCCTCCCTTTCCTACCTGAAAGACCAACTGATTCCACCATCTCTGTGTCCGCTCTCTGCTGAGCATCAACAGAGAGAGTATAGCTGGAATGTTTAGACTGGGCTAAAACAGCAGAAGAGCCATGCAAAAAAGCTCCTGCTGATCATGTTTAGCACACAGTGAGTTTTGAAGCTGTGACACAAACATTGCTGTCACTCCTCACTTTATCTCCGAAAAGTGCATTTGAAACCATCGTTTCTGGTGCGCTCTCTCGTTTCGAGAGGAGTTGTGACAGGGGAGGACGAGCGCTTGGACTCTAATCCCACAGCCGAAGGGCCATCAGGGAAACTCCTGCTGGGCATCTTCAGCACACATTGAGCTTTGCTACTCTGAAACACACATTGCTGTCACCTCTCACTTTCCTACCTGAAAGTCCAATTGAATCCTACATCTCCTGTGCTTGCTCCTTGTGAGCAGTAGCAGAATATAGCACTTACGTTCAGATTCTGCTGAAACAGCAGAAGAGACAGTCCAGAAAGTTAACACTGATCATCTTCAGCGCACAGCGAGCTTTGCAGCTCTGCAGCACACATTGCTGTCACTCCTCTCTTTCCTGCCTGAAAGACCAATTGATTCCACCATCTCTGTGCCCGCTCTCTGCTTAGCAGCAACAGAGAGAGTATAGCAGGAATGTTTAGACAGGGCTATAACAGCAGAAGAGCCTTGCAAAAAAGCTCCAGCTTTTCATGTTTAGCGCACAGTGAGCTTTAAACTGCGACACAAAAACTGCTGCCACTCACTTTATCTCCTAAAAGTGCATTTGAATCTCTCGTTTCTGGGGCGCTCTCTCGTTTCGAGAGGAGTTGTGACAGGGGAGGACGAGCGCTTGGACTCTAATCCCACAGCCGAAGGGCGTGCAGGAAAAGTCCTGCTGGGCATCTTCAGCACACAGTGAGCTTTGCAACTCTGAAACACATATAGCTGTCACCTCTGACTTTCCTAGTTGAAAGTCCAGTTGAATCATACATCTCCTGTGCTTGCTCCTTGTGAGCAGTAGCAGAATATAGCACTTACGTTTGCACTCAGCTGAAACAGCAGAAGAGACAGTCCTGAAAGTTCCCACTGATCATCTTCAGCGCACAGCGAGCTTTGCAACTCTGCAACACCCATTGCTGTCACTCCTCCCTTTCCTGCCTGAAAGACCAACTGAATCCACCATCTCTGTGCCCGCCCTCTGCTTAGCAGCAACAGGGAGAGTATAGCAGGAATATTTAGACTGTGCAAAAACAGAGGGGAACCTTGCAAAAAAGCTCCTGCTGATCATGTTTAGCACACAGTGAGCTTTAAACTGCGACAAAAACATTGCTGTCACTCACTTTATCTCCTAAAAGTGCATTTGACTCCATCGTTTCTGGTGCGCACTCTTGTTTCCAGAGGAGTTGTGACAGGGGAGGACGAGCGCGTGGACTCTAATCCCACAGCCGAAGGGCCATCAGGGAAACTCCTGCTGGGCATCTTCAGCACACAGTGAGCTTTGCAACTCTGAAACACACATTGCTGTCACCTCTCACTTTCCTACCTGAAAGTCCAATTGAATCCTACATCTCCTGTGCTTGCTCCTTGTGAGCAGTAGCAGAATATAGCACTTACGTTTGGACTCTGCTGAAACAGCAGAAGAGACAGTCCAGAAAGTTCCCACTGATCATCAGCACACAGCGAGCTTTGCAACTCTGCAGCACACATTGCTGTCACTCCTCCCTTTCCTGCCTGAAAGACGAACTGATTCCACCATCTCTGTGCCCGCTCTCTGCTTAGCAGCAACAGAGAGAGTATAGCAGGAATGTTTAGACAGGGCTAAAACAGCAGAAGAGCCTTGCAAAAAAGCTCCTGCTGATCATGTTTAGCACACAGTGAGTTTTGAAGCTGTGACACAAACATAGCTGTCACTCCTCACTTTATCTCCTAAAAGTGCATTTGAGTCCAACGTTTCTGGTGCGCTCTGTCGTTTCGAGAGGAGTTGCGACAGGGGAGGACGAGCGCTTGGACTCTAATCCCACAGCCGAAGGGCGTGCAGGGAAACTCCTGCTGGCCATCTTCAGCACACAGTGATCTTTGCAACCCTGAACACATATAGCTGTCACCTCTCACTTTCCTACCTGAAAGTCCAATTGAATCCTACTTCTCCTGTGCTTTGCTCCTTGTGAGCAGTAGCAGAATATAGCCCATACGTTTGCACTCAGCTGAAACAGCAGAAGAGACAGTCCTGAAAGTTCCCACTGATCATCTTCAGCGCACAGCGAGCTTTGCAACTCTGCAACACACATTGCTGTCACTCCTCCCTTTCCTGCCTGAAAGACCAACTGAATCCACCATCTCTGTGCCCGCCCTCTGCTTAGCAGCAACACGGAGAGTATAGCAGGAATGTTTAGACTGTGCAAAAACAGCAGAAGAGCCTTGCAAAAAAGCTCCTGCTGATCATGATTAGCACACAGAGAGCTTTGAAGCTGTGACACAAACATTGCTGTCACTCCTCACTTTATCTCCTAAAAGTGCATTTGAAATCATCGTTTCTGCTGCGCTCTCTCGTTTCGAGAGGAGTTGTGACAGGGGAGGACGAGCGCTTGGACTCTAATCCCACAGCCGAAGGGCGTGCAGGGAAACTCCTGCTGGCCATCTTCAGCACACAGTGATCTTTTCAACCCTGAACACATATAGCTGTCACCTCTCCCTTTCTTACCTGAAAGTCCAATTGAATCCTACATCTCCTGTGCTGCAATTTGTGAGCAGTAGCAGAATATAGCCCATACGTTTGCACTCTGCTGAAACAGCAGAAGAGAAAGTTTAGAAAGTTCCCACTGATCATCTTCAGAACACAGAGAGCTTTGCAACTCTGCAACACATATTGCTGTCACTCCTCCTTTTCCTGCCTGAAAGACCAAAAGATTCCACCATCTCTGTGCCTGCTCTCTGCTGAGCAGCAACAGGGAGAGAAGAGCAATAATGTTTAGACTGGGCTAAAACAGCAGAAGAGCCTTGCAAAGAAGCTCCTGCTGATCATGTTTAGCACACAGTGAGCTTTGAGGCTGTGACACAAACATTGCTGTCACTCCTCACTTTATCTCCTAAAAGTGCATTTGAGTCCAACGTTTTTGGGGCCCTCTCTCGTTTCAAGAGCAGATGTGACAGGGGAGGACGAGCGCTTGGACTCTAATCCCACAGCCGAAGGGCCAGCAGGGAAACTCCTGATGGGCATCTCCAGCACACAGTGAGCTTTGCAACTCGGAAACACACATTGCTGTCACCTCTCACTTTCCTACCTGAAAGTCCAATTGAATCCTACTTCTCCTGTGCTTTGCTCCTTGTGAGCAGTAGCAGAATATAGCCCATACTTTTGCACTCTGCTGAAACAGCAGAAGAGACAGTCCTGAAAGTTCCCACTGATCATCTTCAGCGCACAGCGAGCTTTGCAACTCTGCAACACACATTGCTGTCACTCCTCCCTTTCCTACCTGAAAGACCAACTGATTCCACCATCTCTGTGTCCGCTCTCTGCTGAGCATCAACAGAGAGTGTATAGCTGGAATGTTTAGACTGGGCTAAAACAGCAGAAGAGCCATGCAATAAAGCTCCTGCTGATCATGATTAGCACACAGTGAGCTTTGAAACTGTGACACAAGCATTGCTGTCACTCCTCACTTTATCTCCTAAAAGTGCATTTGAAGCCATCGTTTCTGGTGCGCTCTCTCGTTTCGAGAGGAGTTGTGACAGGGGAGGACGAGCGCTTGGACTCTAATCCCACAGCCGAAGGGCCAGCAGGGAAACTCCTGATGGGCATCTTCAGCACACATTGAGCTTTGCTACTCTGAAACTCACATTGCTGTCACCTCTCACTTTCCTACCTGAAAGTCCAATTGAATCCTACATCTCCTGTGCTTTGCTCCTTGTAAGCAGTAGCTGAATATAGCACTTACGTTTGGACTCTGCTGAAACAGCAGAAGAGACAGTCCAGAAATTTCCCATTGCTCATCTTCAGTGCACAGCGAGCTTTGCAACACTGCAACACACATTGCTGTCACACCTCCCTTTCCTGCCTGAAAGACCAACTGAAACCACCATCTCTGTGCCAGCTCTCTGCTGAGCAGCAACAGGGAGAGTATAGCAGGAATGTTTAGACTGGGCTAAAACAGCAGAAGAGCCTTGCAAAAAAGCTCCTGCTGATCATGTTTAGCACACAGTGAGCTTTAAACTGTGACACAAACATTGCTGTCACTCACTTTATCTCCTAAAAGTGCATTTGACTCCATCGTTTCTGGTACGCACTCTTGTTTCCAGAGGAGTTGTGACAGGGGAGGACGAGCGCGTGGACTCTAATCCCACAGCCGAAGGGCCATCAGGGAAACTCCTGCTGGGCATCTTCAGCACACAGTGAACTTTGCAACTCTGAAACACACATTGCTGTCACCTCTCGCTTTCCTACCTGAAAGTCCAATTGAATCCTACATCTCCTGTGCTTGCTCCTTGTGAGCAGTAGCAGAATATAGCACTTACGTTCAGATTCTGCTGAAACAGCAGAAGAGACAGTCCAGAAAGTTAACACTGATCATCTTCAGCGCACAGCGAGCTTTGCAGCTCTGCAGCACACATTGCTGTCACTCCTCCCTTTCCTGCCTGAAAGACCAATTGATTCCACCATCTCTGTGCCCGCTCTCTGCTTAGCAGCAACAGAGAGAGTATAGCAGGACTGTTTAGACAGGGCTATAACAGCAGAAGAGCCTTGCAAAAAAGCTCCAGCTTTTCATGTTTAGCGCACAGTGAGCTTTAAACTGCGACACAAACATTGCTGCCACTCACTTTATCTCCAAAAAGTGCATTTGAATCTCTCGTTTCTGGGGCGCTCTCTCGTTTCGAGAGGAGTTGTGACAGGGGAGGACGAGGGCTTGGACTCTAATCCCACAGCCGAAGGGCGTGCAGGGAAAGTCCTGCTGGGCATCTTCAGCACACAGTGAGCTTTGCAACTCTGAAACACATATAGCTGTCACCTCTGACTTTCCTAGTTGAAAGTCCAGTTGAATCATACATCTCCTGTGCTTGCTCCTTGTGAGCAGTAGCAGAATATAGCACTTACGTTTGCACTCAGCTGAAACAGCAGAAGAGACAGTCCTGAAAGTTCCCACTGATCATCTTCAGCGCACAGCGAGCTTTGCAACTCTGCAACACACATTGCTGTCACTCCTCCCTTTCCTGCCTGAAAGACGAACTGATTCCACCATCTCTGTACCCGCTCTCTGCTTAGCAGCAACAGGGAGAGTATAGCAGGAATATTTAGACTGTGCAAAAACAGCAGAAGAGCCTTGCAAAAAAGCTCCTGCTGATCATGTTTAGCACACAGTGAGCTTTAAACTGCGACAAAAACATTGCTGTCACTCACTTTATCTCCTAAAAGTGCATTTGACTCCATCGTTTCTGGTGCGCACTCTTGTTTCCAGAGGAGTTGTGACAGGGGAGGACGAGCGCTTGGACTCTAATCCCACAGCCGAAGGGCCAGCAGGGAAAGTCCTGCTGGGCATCTTCAGCACACAGTGAGCTTTGCAACTCTGAAACACATATAGCTGTCACCTCTGACTTTCTTAGTTGAAAGTCCAATTGAATCATACATCTCCTGTGCTTGCTCCTTGTGAGCAGTAGCAGAATATAGCACTTACGTTTGGACTCTGCTGAAACAGCAGAAGAGACAGTCCTGAAAGTTCCCACTGATCATCTTCAGCGCACAGCGAGCTTTGCAACTCTGCAACACACATTGCTGTCACTCCTCCCTTTCCTGCCTGAATGACCAACTGAATCCACCATCTCTGTGCCCGCTCTCTGCTGAGCAGCAACAGGGAGAGTATAACAGGAATGTTTAGACAGGGCTATAACAGCAGAAGAGCCTTGCAAAAAAGCTCCTGCTGATCATGATTAGCACACAGTGAGCTTTGAAGCTGTGACACAAACATTGCTGTCACTCCTCACTTTATCTCCTAAAAGTGCATTTGAAACCTTCGTTTCTGCTGCGCTCTCTCGTTTCGAGTGGAGTTGTGACAGGGGAGGACGAGCGCTTGGACTCTAATCCCACAGCCGAAGGGCGTGCAGGGAAACTCTGGCTGGCCATCTTCAGCACACTGTGATCTTTGCAACCCTGAACACATATAGCTGTCACCTCTCACTTTCCTACCTGAAAGTCCAATTGAATCCTACATCTCCTGTGCTTGCTCCTTGTGAGCAGTAGCAGAATATAGCCCATACGTTTGCACTCTGCTGAAACAGCAGAAGAGACAGTCCTGAAAGCTCCCACTGATCATCAGCGCACAGCGAGCTTTGCAACTCTGCAACACACATTGCTGTCACTCCTCCCTTTCCTGCCTGAAAGACGAACTGATTCCACCATCTCTGTACCTGCTCTCTGCTTAGCAGCACCAGAGAGAGTATAGCAGGAATGTTTAGACAGGGCTAAAACAGCAGAAGAGCCTTGCAAAAAAGCTCCTGCTGATCATGTTTAGCACACAGTGAGTTTTGAAGCTGTGACACAAACATAGCTGTCACTCCTCACTTTATCTCCTAAAAGTGCATTTGAGTCCAACGTTTCTGGTGCGCTCTGTCGTTTCGAGAGGAGTTGTGACAGGGGAGGACGAGCGCTTGGACTCTAATCCCACAGCCGAAGGGCGTGCAGGGAAACTCCTGCTGGCCATCTTCAGCACACAGTGATCTTTGCAACCCTGAACACATATAGCTGTCACCTCTCCCTTTCCTACCTGAAAGTCCAATTGAATCCTACATCTCCTGTGCTGCAATTTGTGAGCAGTAGCAGAATATAGCCCATACGTTTGCACTCTGCTGAAACAGCAAAAGAGAAAGTTTAGAAAGTTCCCACTGATCATCTTCAGAACACAGAGAGCTTTGCAACTCTGCAACACACATTGCTGTCACTCCTCCTTTTCCTGCCTGAAAGACCAAAAGATTCCACCATCTCTGTGCCTGCTCTCTGCTGAGCAGCAACAGGGAGAGAAGAGCAATAATGTTTAGACTGGGCTAAAACAGCAGAAGAGCCTTGCAAAAAAGCTCCTGCTGATCATGTTTAGCACACAGTGAGCTTTGAGGCTGTGACACAAACATTGCTGTCAATCCTCACTTTATCTCCTAAAAGTGCATTTGAGTCCAACGTTTTTGGTGCCCTCTCTCGTTTCAAGAGCAGATGTGACAGGGGAGGACGAGCGCTTGGACTCTAATCCCACAGCCGAAGGGCCAGCAGGGAAACTACTGATGGGCATCTTCAGCACACAGTGAGCTTTGCAACTCGGAAACACACATTGCTGTCACCTCTCACTTTCCTACCTGAAAGTCCAATTGAATCCTACATCTCCTGTGCTTTGCTCCTTGTAAGCAGTAGCTGAATATAGCACTTACGTTTGGACACTGCTGAAACAGCAGAAGAGACAGTCCAGAAATTTCCCATTGCTCATCTTCAGTGCACAGCGAGCTTTGCAACTCTGCAACACACATTGCTGTCACTCCTCCCTTTCCTGCCTGAAAGACCAACTGAAACCACCATCTCTGTGCCAGCTCTCTGCTGAGCAGCAACAGGGAGAGTATAGCAGGAATGCTTAGACTGTGCAAAAACAGCAGAAGAGCCTTGCAAAAAAGCTCCTGCTGATCATGTTTAGCACACAGTGAGCTTTAAACTGTGACACAAACATTTCTGTCACTCACTTTGTCTCCTAAAAGTGCCTTTGACTCCATATTTTCTGGTGCGCACTCTTGTTTCCAGAGGAGTTGTGACAGGGGAGGACGAGCGCGTGGACTCTAATCCCACAGCCGAAGGGCCATCAGGGAAACTCCTGCTGGGCATCTTCAGCACACAGTGAGCTTTGCAACTCTGAAACACACATTGCTGTCACCTCTCACTTTCCTACCTGAAAGTCCAATTGAATCCTACATCTCCTGTGCTTGCTCCTTGTGAGCAGTAGCAGAATATAGCACTTACGTTTGGAATCTGCTAAAACAGCAGAAGAGACAGTCCAGAAAGTACCCACTGATCATCTTCAGCGCACAGCGAGCTTTGCAACTCAGCAACACGCATTGCAGTCACTCCTCCCTTTCCTGCCTGAAAGAAAGACCAACTGAATCCACCATCTCTGTGCCCGCTCTCTACTGAGCAGCAACAGAGAGAGTATAGCAGGAATGTTTAGACTGGGCTAAAACAGCAGAAGAGCCCTGCAAAAAATCTCTTGCTGATCATGTTTAGCACACAGTGAGCTTTGAAGCTGTGACACAAACATTGCAGTCACTCCTCACTTTATCTCCTAAAAGTGCATTTGAGTCCAACGTTTTTGTTGCCCTCTCTCGTTTCAAGAGCATATGTGACAGGGGAGGACGAGCGCTTGGACTCAAATCCCACAGCCGAAGGGCCAGCAGGGAAACTCCTGCTGGGCATCTTCAGCACACAGTGAGCTTTGCAACTCTGAAACACATATTGCTGTCACCTCTCACTTTCCTACCTGAAAGTCCAATTGAATCCTACTTCTCCTGTGCTTTGGTCCTTATGAGCAGTAGCAGAATATAGCCCATACGTTTGCACTCTGCTGAAACAGCAGAAGAGACAGTCCTGAAAGTTCCCACTGATCATCTTCAGCGCACAGCGAGCTTTGCAACTCTGCAAGACACATTGCTGTCACTCCTCCCTTTCCTACCTGAAAGACCAACTGATTCCACCATCTCTGTGTCCGCTCTCTGCTGAGCAGCAACAGAGCGAGTATAGCAGGAATGTTTAGACTGGGCTAAAACAGCAGAAGAGCCTTGCAAAAAAGCTCCTGCTTTTCATGTTTAGCGCACAGTGTGCTTTAAACTGTGACACAAACGTTGCTGTCACTCCTCACTTTATCTCCTAAAAGTGCATTTGAAACCATCGTTTCTGGTGCGCTCTCTCGTTTCGAGAGGAGTTGTGACAGGGGAGGACGAGCGCTTGGACTCTAATCCCACAGCCGAAGGGCCAGCAGGGAAACTCCTGATGGGTATCTTCAGCACACATTGAGCTTTGCTACTCTGAAACACACATTGCTGTCACCTCTGACTTTCCTACCTGAAAGTCCAATTGAATCCTACATCTCCTGTGCTTTGCTCCTTGTAAGCAGTAGCTGAATATAGCACTTACGTTTGGACTCTGCTGAAACAGCAGAAGAGACAGTCCAGAAATTTCCCATTGCTCATCTTCAGTGCACAGCGAGCTTTGCAACACTGCAACACACATTGCTGTCACACCTCCCTTTAATGCCTGAAAGACCAACTGAAACCACCATCTCTGTGCCAGCTCTCTGCTGAGCAGCAACAGGGAGAGTATAGCAGGAATGTTTAGACTGGGCTAAAACAGCAGAAGAGCATTGCAAAAAAAGCTCCTCCTGATCATGTTTAGCACACAGTGAGCTTTAAACTGTGACACAAACATTGCTGTCACTCCTCACTTTATCTCCTAAAAGTGCATTTGAAACCATCGTTTCTGGTGCGCTCTCTCGTTTCGAGAGGAGTTCTGACAGGGGAGGACGAGTGCTTGGACTCTAATCCCACAGCCGAAGGGCGTGCAGGGAAACTCCTGCTGGGCATCTTCAGCACACAGTGAGCTTTGCAACTCTGCAACACACATTGCTGTCACCTCTCACTTTCCTACCTGAAAGTCCAATTGAATCCCTCTTCTCCTGTGCTTTGCTCCTTGTGAGCAGTAGCAGAATATAGCCCATATGTTTGCACTCTGCTGAAACAGCAGAAGAGACAGTCCAGAAAGATCCCACTGATCATCTTCAGCGCACAGCGAGCTTTACAACTCTGCAACACACATTGCTGTCAATCCTCCCTTTCCTGCCTGAAAGACGAACTGATTCCACCATCTCTGTGCCCGCTCTCTGCTGAGCAGCAACAGGGAGACTATAGCAGGAATGTTTAGACTGGGCTAAAACAGCAGAAGAGCCTTGCAAAAAAGCTCCTGCTGATCATTATTAGCACACAGTCAGCTTTGAAGCTGTGACACAAACATAGCTGTCACTCCTCACTTTATCTCCTAAAAGTGCATTTGAAACCATCGTTTCTGGTGCGCTCTCTCATTTCGAGAGGAGTTGTGACAGGGGAGGACGAGCGCTTGGACTCTAATCCCACAGCTGAAAGGCCAGCAGGGAAAATCCTGCTGGGCATCTTCAGCATACAGTGAGCTTTGCAACTCTGAAACACACATTGCTGTCACTCCTCACTTCATCTCCTAATAATCCGTTTGAATCCATGGTCTCTCCCGCCCTCTCTCGTTTGAACAGCAGCAGTGACAGGTGAACACGATCTCTTGGCCTCTGCTCCCACAGCCGAAGAGCCCGGAGTGAAAGCTCCGGCAGGGCATCTTCAGCACGCAGTCAGCTTTGCAACTGTGACACATATATTGCTCTCGCTCCGCACTTTCCTACCTCAAATTCCAATTGAATCCAAAATCTCTGTGCCCTTTCTCTGCTGGGCAGAAGCAGAGAGAGTAGAGCAGGAACCTTTAGCCAATGCTAAAAGAGCAGAAGAGACAGTCCAGAAAGTTCCCACTGATCATCTTCAGCGCACAGCGAGCTTTGCAACTCTGCAACACACATTGCTGCCACTCCTCCCTTTTTGCCTGAAAGACCAATTGATTCCAACATCTCTGTGCCCCGTCTCTGCTGAGCAGCAACAGAGAGAGTAGAGCAGGAATGTTTAGCCTGGGCTAAAACAGCAGAAGAGCCTTGCAAAAAAGCTCCTGCTAATCATGTTTAGCACACAGTGAGCTTTGAAACTGTGACACAAACATTGCTGTCACTCCTCACTTTATCTCCTAAAAGTGCATTTGAATCCAAAGTTTCTGGTGCTCTCTCTCGTTTCGAGAGGAGTTGTGACTGGGGAGGAGGAGCGCTTGGACTCTAATCCCTCAGACCAAGGGCCAGCAGGGAAACACCTGCAGGGCAACTTCAGCACACAGTGAGCTTTGCAACTCTGCAAAACACATTGCTGTCACTCCTCCTTTTCCTGCCTGGAAGACCAATTGATTCCAACATCTCTGTGCCCACTCTCTGCTGAGCAGCAACAGAGAGAAGGAATGTTTAGACTGGGCTAAAACAGCAGAAGAGCCTTGCAAAAAAGCTCCTCCTGATCATGTTTAGCACACAGTGAGCTTTAAACTGTGACACAAACATTGCTGTCACTCTTCACTCTTTCTCCTAAAAGACCATTTCAATCCAAGAACTCCGTTGCCAGCACTCTGCTGAGCAGCAGAGTGAGCAGGAATGTCTGCAATCTGTAAGGCAGTGGAAGAGACAGGCCTGAAGGCTGCTCTTGTGCTTCTTCAACACACTGAGCTTTACAACTGTGACACACACACTGTTGTCACTCCTCATTGTAGCTCCTAAAAGTGCATTTGAATCCAGCGTTTCTGGTCTCCACTCTCGTTTCAAGAGCAGCAGAGGAAGGTGAGCACGAGCGCTTGGAATCCGCTCCCAGTTCCGAAGGGCAGGGAGGGAAAGTCCTTGCAGATCATCTTCAGCGCACAGTGAGCTTTGCAACTCTGAAACACACATTGCTGTCACTCCTCACTTCATCTCCTAATAATCCGTTTGAATCCATGGTCTCTCCCGCCCTCTCTCGTTTGAACAGCAGCAGTGACAGGTGAACACGATCTCTTGGCCTCTGCTCCCACAGCCGAAGAGCCCGGAGTGAAAGCTCCGGCAGGGCATCTTCAGCACGCAGTCAGCTTTGCAACTGTGACACATATATTGCTCTCGCTCCGCACTTTCCTACCTCAAAGTCCAATTGAATCCAAAATCTCTGTGCCCTTTCTCTGCTGGGCAGAAGCAGAGAGAGTAGAGCAGGAACCTTTAGCCAATGCTAAAAGAGCAGAAGAGACAGTCCAGAAAGTTCCCACTGATCATCTTCAGCGCACAGCGAGCTTTGCAACTCTGCAACACACATTGCTGTCACTCCTCCCTTTTTGCCTGAAAGACCAGCTGAATCCACCATCTCTGTGCCCGCTCTCTGCTGAGCAGCAACAGAGAGAGTAGAGCAGGAATTTTTAGACCTGCCTAAAACAGCAGAAGAGCCTTGCAAAAAATCTCCTGCTTGATCATGTTTTGCACACAGTGAGCTTTAAACTGTGACACAAACATTGCTGTCACTCCTCACTTTATCTCCTAAAAGTGCATTTGAATCCAAAGTTTCTGGTGCGCTCTCTCGTTTCGAGAGGAGTTGTGACAGGGGAGGAGCAGCGCTTGGACTCTAATCCCGCAGACGAAGGGCCAGCAGGGAAACTCCTGCAGGGCATCTTCAGCGCACAGTGAGCTTTACAATTCTGAAACACACATTGCTGTCACTCCTCCTTTTCTTGCCTGAAAGACCAATTGATTCCAACATCTCTGTGCCCACTCTCTGCTGAGCAGCAACAGAGAGAGTAGAGCAGGAATGTTTAGACTGGGCTAAAACAGCAGAAGAGCCTTGCAAAAAAGCTCCTCCTGATCATGTTTAGCACACAGTGAGCTTTAAACTGTGACACAAACATTGCTGTCACTCTTCACTCTTTCTCCTAAAAGACCATTTCAATCCCAGAACTCCGTTGCCAGCACTCTGCTGAGCAGCAGAGTGAGCAGGGATGTCTGCAATCTGTAAGGCAGTGGAAGAGACAGGCCTGAAGGCTGCTCTTGTGCTTCTTCAACACACTGAGCTTTACAACTGTGACACACACACTGTTGTCACTCCTCATTGTAGCTCCTAAAAGTGCATTTGAATCCAGCGTTTCTGGTCTCCACTCTCGTTTCAAGAGCAGCAGAGGAAGGTGAGCACGAGCGCTTGGAATCCGCTCCCAGTTCCGAAGGGCAGGGAGGGAAAGTCCTTGCAGATCATCTTCAGCGCACAGTGAGCTTTGCAACTCTGAAACACACATTGCTGTCACTCCTCACTTCATCTCCTAATAATCCGTTTGAATCCATGGTCTCTCCCGCCCTCTCTCGTTTGAACAGAAGCAGCGACAGGTGAACACGATCTCTTGGCCTCTGCTCCCACAGCCGAAGAGCCTGGAGTCAAAGCTCCGGCAGGGCATCTTCAGCACGCAGTCAGCTTTGCAACTGTGACACATATATTGCTCTCGCTCCGCACTTTCCTACCTCAAAGTCCAATTGAATCCAAAATCTCTGTGCCCTTTCTCTGCTGGGCAGAAGCAGAGAGAGTAGAGCAGGAACCTTTAGCCAATGCTAAAAGAGCAGAAGAGACAGTCCAGAAAGTTCCCACTGATCATCTTCAGCGCACAGCGAGCTTTGCAACTCTGCAACACACATTGCTGTCACTCCTCCCTTTTTGCCTGAAAGACCAGCTGAATCCACCATCTCTGTGCCCGCTCTCTGCTGAGCAGCAACAGAGAGAGTAGAGCAGGAATTTTTAGACCTGCCTAAAACAGCAGAAGAGCCTTGAAAAAAATCTCCTGCTTGATCATGTTTTGCACACAGTGAGCTTTAAACTGTGACACAAACATTGCTGTCACTCCTCACTTTATCTCCTAAAAGTGCATTTGAATCCGAAGTTTCTGGTACGCACTCTCGTTTGGAGAGGAGTTGTGACAGGGGAGGAGCAGCGCTTGGACTCTAATCCCACAGATGAAGGGCCAGCAGGGAAACTCCTGCAGGGTATCTTCAGCACACAGTGAGCTTTGCAACTCTGCAAAACACATTGCTGTCACTCCTCCTTTTCCTGCCTGGAAGACCTATTGATTCCAACATCTTTGTGCCTACTCTCTGCTGAGCAGCAACAGAGAGAGTAGAGCAGGAATGTTTAGACTGGGCTAAAACAGCAGAAGAGCCTTGCAAAAAAGCTCCTCCTGATCATGTTTAGCACACAGTGAGCTTTAAACTGTGACACAAACATTGCTGTCACTCTTCACTCTTTCTCCTAAAAGACCATTTCAATCCCAGAACTCCGTTGCCAGCACTCTGCTGAGCAGCAGAGTGAGCAGGGATGTCTGCAATCTGTAAGGCAGTGGAAGAGACAGGCTGAAGGCTGCTCTTGTGCTTCTTCAACACACTGAGCTTTACAACTTTGACACACACACTGTTGTCACTCCTCATTGTAGCTCCTAAAAGTGCATTTGAATCCAGCGTTTCTGGTCTCCACTCTCGTTTCCAGCGCAGCAGAGGCAGGTGAGCACGAGCGCTTGGAATCCGCTCCCAGTTCCGAAGGGCAGGGAGGGAAAGTCCTTGCAGATCATCTTCAGCGCACAGTGAGCTTTGCAACTCTGAAACACACATTGCTGTCACTCCTCACTTTATCTCCTAAAAGTGCATTTCAAGCCAACGTTTCTGGTGCGCTCTCTCGCTTCGAGAGCAGTTGTGACAGGGGAGGACGAGCGCTTGGATTCTAATTGCACAGCCGAAGGGCCAGCATGGAAACTACTGCTGGGCATCTTCAGCACACATTGAGATTCACAACTCTGAAACACATATTGCTGTCACCTCTCACTTTCCTACCTGAAAGTCCAATTGAATAATACATCTCCTGTGCTTGCTCTTTGTGAGCAGTAGCAGAATATAGCACTTACGTTTGGACTCTGCTGAAACAGCAGAAGAGACAGTCCAGAAAGTTCCCACTGATCATCTTCAGCACACAGTGAGCTTTGCAACTCTGCAACACACATTGCTGTCTCTTCTTTTCCTGCCTGAAAGACCAATTGATTCCAACACCTCTGTGCCCGCTCTCTGCTGAGCAGCAACAGAGAGAGTAGAGCAGGAATGTTTAGCCTGGGCTAAAACAGCAGAAGAGCCTTGCAAAAAATCTCCTGCTTGATCATGTTTTGCACACAGTGAGCTTTAAACTGTGACACAAACATTGCTGTCACTCCTCACTTTATCTCCTAAAAGTGCATTTGAATCCAAAGTTTCTGGTGCGCTCTCACGTTTCAAGAGGAGTTGTGACAGGGGAGGAGCAGCGCTTGGACTCTAATCCCACAGACGAAGGGCCAGCAGGGAAACTCCTGCAGGGCATCTTCAGCACACAGTGAGCTTTGCTATTCTGCAACACACATTGCTGTAACTCCTTTTCCTGCCTGGAAGACCAATTGATTCCAACATCTCTGTGCCCACTCTCTGCTGAGCAGCAACAGAGAGAAGGAATGTTTAGACTGGGCTAAAACAGCAGAAGAGCCTTGCAAAAAAGCTCCTCCTGATCATGTTTAGCACACAGTGAGCTTTAAACTGTGACACAAACATTGCTGTCACTCTTCACTCTTTCTCCTAAAAGACCATTTCAATCCAAGAACTCCGTTGCCAGCACTCTGCTGAGCAGCAGAGTGAGCAGGAATGTCTGCAATCTGTAAGGCAGTGGAAGAGACAGGCCTGAAGGCTGCTCTTGTGCTTCTTCAACACACTGAGCTTTACAACTGTGACAGACACACTGTTGTCACTCCTCATTGTAGCTCCTAAAAGTGCATTTGAATCCAGCGTTTCTGGTCTCCACTCTCGTTTCCAGTGCAGCAGAGGCAGGTGAGCACGAGCGCTTGGAATCCGCTCCCAGTTCCGAAGGGCAGGGAGGGAAAGTCCTTGCACATCATCTTCAGCGCACAGTGAGCTTTGCAACTCTGAAACACACATTGCTGTCACTCCTCACTTTATCTCCTAAAAGTGCATTTCAAGCCAACGTTTCTGGTGCGCTCTCTCGCTTCGAGAGCAGTTCTGACAGGGGAGGACGAGCGCTTGGATTCTAATTTCACAGCCGAAGGGCCAGCATGGAAACTACTGCTGGGCATCTTCAGCACACATTGAGATTCACAACTCTGAAACACATATTGCTGTCACCTCTCACTTTCCTACCTGAAAGTCCAATTGAATAATACATCTCCTGTGCTTGCTCTTTGTGAGCAGTAGCAGAATATAGCACTTACGTTTGGACTCTGCTGAAACAGCAGAAGAGACAGTCCAGAAAGTTCCCACTGATCATCTTCAGCACACAGTGAGCTTTGCAACTCTGCAACACACATTGCTGTCTCTTCTTTTCCTGCCTGAAAGACCAATTGATTCCAACACCTCTGTGCCCGCTCTCTGCTGAGCAGCAACAGAGAGAGTAGAGCAGGAATGTTTAGCCTGGGCTAAAACAGCAGAAGAGCCTTGCAAAAAATCTCCTGCTTGATCATGTTTTGCACACAGTGAGCTTTAAACTGTGACACAAGCATTGCTGTCACTCCTCACTTTATCTCCTAAAAGTGCATTTGAATCCAAAGTTTCTGGTGCGCTCTCTCGTTTCGAGAGGAGTTGTGACAGGGGAGGAGCAGCGCTTGGACTCTAATCCCACAGACGAAGGGCCAGCGGGGAAACTCCTGCAGGGCATCTTCAGCACACAGTGAGCTTTGCAATTCTGCAACACACATTGCTGTAACTCCTTTTCCTGCCTGGAAGACCAATTGATTCCAACACCTCTGTGCCCACTCTCTGCTGAGCAGCAACAGAGAGAGTAGAGCAGGAATGTTTAGACTGGGCAAAAACAGCAGAAGAGCCTTGCAAAAAAGCTCCTCCTGATCATGTTTAGCACACAGTGAGCTTTAAACTGTGACACAAACATTGCTGTCACTCTTCACTCTTTCTCCTAAAAGACCATTTTAATCCCAGAACTCCGTTGCCAGCACTCTGCTGAGCAGCAGAGTGAGCAGGAATGTCTGCAATCTGTAAGGCAGTGGAAGAGACAGGCCTGAAGGCTGCTCTTGTGCTTCTTCAACACACTGAGCTTTACAACTGTGACACACACACTGTTGTCACTCCTCATTGTAGCTCCTAAAAGTGCATTTGAATCCAGCGTTTCTGGTCTCCACTCTCGTTTCAAGAGCAGCAGAGGCAGGTGAGCACGAGCGCTTGGAATCCGCTCCCAGTTCCGAAGGGCAGGGGGGGAAAGTCCTTGCAGATCATCTTCAGCGCACAGTGAGCTTTGCAACTCTGAAACACACATTGCTGTCACTCCTCACTTCATCTCCTAAAAGTGCATTTCAAGCCAACGTTTCTGGTGCGCTCTCTCGCTTCGAGAGCAGTTGTGACAGGGGAGGACGAGCGCTTGGATTCTAATTTCACAGCCGAAGGGCCAGCATGGAAACTACTGCTGGGCATCTTCAGCACACATTGAGATTCGCAACTCTGAAACACATATTGCTGTCACCTCTCACTTTCCTACCTGAAAGTCCAATTGAATAATACATCTCCTGTGCTTGCTCTTTGTGAGCAGTAGCAGAATATAGCACTTACGTTTGGACTCTGCTGAAACAGCAGAAGAGACAGCCCAGAAAGTTCCCACTGATCATCTTCAGCACACAGTGAGCTTTGCAACTCTGCAACACACATTGCTGTCTCTTCTTTTCCTGCCTGAAAGACCAATTGATTCCAACACCTCTGTGCCCGCTCTCTGCTGAGCAGCAACAGAGAGAGTAGAGCAGGAATGTTTAGCCTGGGCTAAAACAGCAGAAGAGCCTTGCAAAAAATCTCCTGCTTGATCATGTTTTGCACACAGTGAGCTTTAAACTGTGACACAAGCATTGCTGTCACTCCTCACTTTATCTCCTAAAAGTGCATTTGAATCCAAAGTTTCTGGTGCGCTCTCTCGTTTGGAGAGGAGTTGTGACAGGGGAGGAGCAGCGCTTGGACTCTAATCCCACAGACGAAGGGCCAGCGGGGAAACTCCTGCAGGGCATCTTCAGCACACAGTGAGCTTTGCAATTCTGCAACACACATTGCTGTAACTCCTTTTCCTGCCTGGAAGACCAATTGATTCCAACACCTCTGTGCCCACTCTCTGCTGAGCAGCAACAGAGAGAGTAGAGCAGGAATGTTTAGACTGGGCAAAAACAGCAGAAGAGCCTTGCAAAAAAGCTCCTCCTGATCATGTTTAGCACACAGTGAGCTTTAAACTGTGACACAAACATTGCTGTCACTCTTCACTCTTTCTCCTAAAAGACCATTTCAATCCAAGAACTCCGTTGCCAGCACTCTGCTGAGCAGCAGAGTGAGCAGGAATGTCTGCAATCTGTAAGGCAGTGGAAGAGACAGGCCTGAAGGCTGCTCTTGTGCTTCTTCAACACACTGAGCTTTACAACTTTGACACACACACTGTTGTCACTCCTCATTGTAGCTCCTAAAAGTGCATTTGAATCCAGCGTTTCTGGTCTCCACTCTCGTTTCAAGAGCAGCAGAGGAAGGTGAGCACGAGCGCTTGGAATCCGCTCCCAGTTCCGAAGGGCAGGGGGGGAAAGTCCTTGCAGATCATCTTCAGCGCACAGTGAGCTTTGCAACTCTGAAACACACATTGCTGTCACTCCTCACTTCATCTCCTAAAAGTGCATTTCAAGCCAACGTTTCTGGTGCGCTCTCTCGCTTTGAGAGCAGTTGTGACAGGGGAGGACGAGCGCTTGGATTCTAATTTCACAGCCGAAGGGCCAGCATGGAAACTACTGCTGGGCATCTTCAGCACACATTGAGATTCGCAACTCTGAAACACATATTGCTGTCACCTCTCACTTTCCTACCTGAAAGTCCAATTGAATAATACATCTCCTGTGCTTGCTCTTTGTGAGCAGTAGCAGAATATAGCACTTACGTTTGGACTCTGCTGAAACAGCAGAAGAGACAGCCCAGAAAGTTCCCACTGATCATCTTCAGCACACAGTGAGCTTTGCAACTCTGCAACACACATTGCTGTCTCTTCCTTTCCTGCCTGAAAGACCAGCTGAATCCACCATCTCTGTGCCCGCTCTCTGCTGAGCAGCAACAGAGAGAGTAGAGCAGGAATGTTTAGCCTGGGCTAAAACAGCAGAAGAGCCTTGCAAAAAATCTCCTGCTTGATCATGTTTTGCACACAGTGAGCTTTAAACTGTGACACAAACATTGCTGTCACTCCTCACTTTATCTCCTAAAAGTGCATTTGAATCCAAAGTTTCTGGTGCGCTCTCTCGTTTCGAGAGGAGTTGTGACAGGGGAGGAGCAGCGCTTGGACTCTAATCCCACAGACGAAGGGCCAGCAGGGAAACTCCTGCAGGGCATCTTCAGCGCACAGTGAGCTTTACAATTCTGAAACACACATTGCTGTCACTCCTCCTTTTCTTGCCTGAAAGACCAATTGATTCCAACATCTCTGTGCCCACTCTCTGCTGAGCAGCAACAGAGAGAGTAGAGCAGGAATGTTTAGACTGGGCTAAAACAGCAGAAGAGCCTTGCAAAAAAGCTCCTCCTGATCATGTTTAGCACACAGTGAGCTTTAAACTGTGACACAAACATTGGTGTCACTCTTCACTCTTTCTCCTAAAAGACCATTTCAATCCAAGAACTCCGTTGCCAGCACTCTGCTGAGCAGCAGAGTGAGCAGGGATGTCTGCAATCTGTAAGGCAGTGGAAGAGACAGGCCTGAAGGCTGCTCTTGTGCTTCTTCAACACACTGAGCTTTACAACTTTGACACACACACTGTTGTCACTCCTCATTGTAGCTCCTAAAAGTGCATTTGAATCCAGCGTTTCTGGTCTCCACTCTCGTTTCAAGAGCAGCAGAGGAAGGTGAGCACGAGCGCTTGGAATCCGCTCCCAGTTCCGAAGGGCAGGGAGGGAAAGTCCTTGCAGATCATCTTCAGCGCACAGTGAGCTTTGCAACTCTGAAACACACATTGCTGTCACTCCTCACTTCATCTCCTAATAATCCGTTTGAATCCATGGTCTCTCCCGCCCTCTCTCGTTTGAACAGCAGCAGCGACAGGTGAACACGATCTCTTGGCCTCTGCTCCCACAGCCGAAGAGCCCGGAGTGAAAGCTCCGGCAGGGCATCTTCAGCACGCAGTCAGCTTTGCAACTGTGACACATATATTGCTCTCGCTCCGCACTTTCCTACCTCAAAGTCCAATTGAATCCAAAATCTCTGTGCCCTTTCTCTGCTGGGCAGAAGCAGAGAGAGTAGAGCAGGAACCTTTAGCCAATGCTAAAAGAGCAGAAGAGACAGTCCAGAAAGTTCCCACTGATCATCTTCAGCGCACAGCGAGCTTTGCAACTCTGCAACACACATTGCTGTCACTCCTCCCTTTTTGCCTGAAAGACCAATTGATTCCAACATCTCTGTGCCCACTCTCTGCTGAGCAGCAACAGAGAGAGTAGAGCAGGAATGTTTAGCCTGGGCTAAAACAGCAGAAGAGCCTTGCAAAAAAGCTCCTGCTAATCATGTTTAGCACACAGTGAGCTTTGAAACTGTGACACAAACATTGCAGTCACTCCTCACTTTATCTCCTAAAAGTGCATTTCAAGCCAACGTTTCTGGTGCTCTCTCTCGTTTCGAGAGGAGTTGTGACTGGGGAGGAGGAGCGCTTGGACTCTAATCCCGCAGACCAAGGGCCAGCAGGGAAACACCTGCAGGGCAACTTCAGCACACAGTGAGCTTTGCAACTCTGCAAAACACATTGCTGTAACTCCTCCTTTTCCTGCCTGGAAGACCAATTGATTCCAACATCTCTGTGCCCACTCTCTGCTGAGCAGCAACAGAGAGAGTAGAGCAGGAATGTTTAGACTGGGCTAAAACAGCAGAAGAGCCTTGCAAAAAAGCTCCTCCTGATCATGTTTAGCACACAGTGAGCTTTAAACTGTGACACAAACATTGCTGTCACTCCTCACTTTATCTCCTAAAACTGCATTTGAATCCAACGTTTCTGGTGCACTCTCTCGTTTCGAGAGGAGTTGTGACAGGGGTGGACGAGCGCTTGGACTCTAATCCCACAGCCGAAGGGCCAGCATGGAAACTCCTGCTGGGCATCTTCAGCACACAGTGAGCTTTGCAACTCTGAAACACACATTGCTGTCACCTCTCACTTTCCTACCTGAAAGTCCAATTGAATCCTACATCTCCTGTGCTTGCTCTTTATGAGCAGTAGCAGAATATAGCACTTACGTTTGGACTCTGATGAAACAGCAGAAGAGACAGTCCAGAAAGTACCCACTGATCATCTTCAGCGCACAGCGAGCTTTGCAACTCAGCAACACGCATTGCTGTCACTCCTCCCTTTCCTGCCTGAAAGAAAGACCAACTGAATCCACCATCTCTGTGCCCGCTCTCTACTGAGCAGCAACAGAGAGAGTAGAGCAGGAATGTTTAGCCTGGGCTAAAACAGCAGAAGAGCATTGCAAAAAAAGCTCCTGCTAATCATGTTTAGCACACAGTGATCTTTAAACTGTGACACAAACATTGCTATCACTCCTCACTTTATCTCCTAAAAGTGCATTTGAAGCAAACGTTTCTGGTGCGCTCTCTCGTTTGGAGAGGAGTTGTGACAGGGGAGGAGCAGCGCTTGGACTCTAATCCCACAGACGAAGGGCCAGCAGGGAAACTCCTGCAGGGCATCTTCAGCACACAGTGAGCTTTGCAATTCTGCAACACACATTGCTGTCACTCCTCCTTTTCCTGCCTGAAAGACCAATTGATTCCAACATCTCTGTGCCCCCTCTCTGCTGAGCAGCAACAGAGAGAGTAGAGCAGGAATGTTTAGACTGGGCTAAAACAGCAGAAGAGCCTTGCAAAAAAGCTCCTCCTGATCATGTTTAGCACACAGTGAGCTTTAAACTGTGACACAAACATTGCTGTCACTCTTCACTCTTTCTCCTAAAAGACCATTTCAATCCAAGAACTCCGTTGCCAGCACTCTGCTGAGCATCAGAGTGAGCAGGAATGTCTGAAATCTGTAAGGCAGTGGAAGAGACAGGCCTGAAGGCTGCTCTTGTGCTTCTTCAACACACTGAGCTTTACAACTTTGACACACACACTGTTGTCACTCCTCATTGTAGCTCCTAAAAGTGCATTTGAATCCAGCGTTTCTGGTCTCCACTCTCGTTTCAAGAGCAGCAGAGGAAGGTGAGCACGAGCGCTTGGAATCCGCTCCCAGTTCCGAAGGGCAGGGGGGGAAAGTCCTTGCAGATCATCTTCAGCGCACAGTGAGCTTTGCAACTCTGAAACACACATTGCTGTCACTCCTCACTTTATCTCCTAAAAGTGCATTTCAAGCCAACGTTTCTGGTGCGCTCTCTCGCTTCGAGAGCAGTTGTGACAGGGGAGGACGAGCGCTTGGATTCTAATTTCACAGCCGAAGGGCCAGCATGGAAACTACTGCTGGGCATCTTCAGCACACATTGAGATTCGCAACTCTGAAACACATATTGCTGTCACCTCTCACTTTCCTACCTGAAAGTCCAATTGAATAATACATCTCCTGTGCTTGCTCTTTGTGAGCAGTAGCAGAATATAGCACTTACGTTTGGACTCTGCTGAAACAGCAGAAGAGACAGCCCAGAAAGTTCCCACTGATCATCTTAGCACACAGTGAGCTTAGCAACTCTGCAACACACATTGCTGTCTCTTCTTTTCCTGCCTGAAAGACCAGCTGAATCCACCATCTCTGTGCCCGCTCTCTGCTGAGCAGCAACAGAGAGAGTAGAGCAGGAATGTTTAGCCTGGGCTAAAACAGCAGAAGAGCCTTGCAAAAAATCTCCTGCTTGATCATGTTTTGCACACAGTGAGCTTTAAACTGTGACACAAACATTGCTGTCACTCCTCACTTTATCTCCTAAAAGTGCATTTGAATCCAAAGTTTCTGGTGCGCTCTCTCGTTTGGAGAGGAGTTGTGACAGGGGAGGAGCAGCGCTTGGACTCTAATCCCACAGACGAAGGGCCAGCAGGGAAACTCCTGCAGGGCATCTTCAGCACACAGTGAGCTTTTCAATTCTGCAACACACATTGCTGTCACTCCTCCTTTTCCTGCCTGAAAGACCAATTGATTCCAACATCTCTGTGCCCCCTCTCTGCTGAGCAGCAACAAAGAGAAGGAATGTTTAGACTGGGCTAAAACAGCAGAAGAGCCTTGCAAAAAAGCTCCTCCTGATCATGTTTAGCACACAGTGAGCTTTAAACTGTGACACAAACATTGCTGTCACTCTTCACTCTTTCTCCTAAAAGACCATTTCAATCCAAGAACTCCGTTGCCAGCACTCTGCTGAGCAGCAGAGTGAGCAGGAATGTCTGCAATCTGTAAGGCAGTGGAAGAGACAGGCCTGAAGGCTGCTCTTGTGCTTCTTCAACACACTGAGCTTTACAACTGTGACACACACACTGTTGTCACTCCTCATTGTAGCTCCTAAAAGTGCATTTGAATCCAGCGTTTCTGGTCTCCACTCTAGTTTCAAGAGCAGCAGAGGAAGGTGAGCACGAGCGCTTGGAATCCGCTCCCAGTTCCGAAGGGCAGGGAGGGAAAGTCCTTGCAGATCATCTTCAGCGCACAGTGAGCTTTGCAACTCTGAAACACACATTGCTGTCACTCCTCACTTCATCTCCTAATAATCCGTTTGAATCCATGGTCTCTCCCGCCCTCTCTCGTTTGAACAGCAGCAGCGACAGGTGAACACGATCTCTTGGCCTCTGCTCCCACAGCCGAAGAGCCTGGAGTGAAAGCTCCGGCAGGGCATCTTCAGCACGCAGTCAGCTTTGCAACTGTGACACATATATTGCTCTCGCTCCGCACTTTCCTACCTCAAAGTCTAATTGAATCCAAAATCTCTGCGCCCTTTCTCTGCTGGGCAGAAGCAGAGAGAGTAGAGCAGGAACCTTTAGCCAATGCTAAAAGAGCAGAAGAGACAGTCCAGAAAGTTCCCACTGATCATCTTCAGCGCACAGCGAGCTTTGCAACTCTGCAACACACATTGCTGTCACTCCTCCCTTTTTGCCTGAAAGACCAATTGATTCCAACATCTCTGTGCCCCCTCTCTGCTGAGCAGCAACAGAGAGAGTAGAGCAGGAATGTTTAGCCTGGGCTAAAACAGGAGAAGAGCCTTGCAAAAAAGCTCCTGCTAATCATGTTTAGCACACAGTGAGCTTTGAAACTGTGACACAAACATTGCTGTCACTCCTCACTTTATCTCCTAAAAGTGCATTTCAATCCAAAGTTTCGGGTGCTCTCTCTCGTTTCGAGAGGAGTTGTGACTGGGGAGGAGGTGCGCTTGGACTCTAATCCCGCAGACCAAGGGCCAGCAGGGAAACACCTGCAGGGCAACTTCAGCACACAGTGAGCTTTGCAACTCTGCAAAACACATTGCTGTAACTCCTCCTTTTCCTGCCTGGAAGACCAATTGATTCCAACATCTCTGTGCCCACTCTCTGCTGAGCAGCAACAGAGAGAGTAGAGCAGGAATGTTTAGACTGGGCTAAAACAGCAGAAGAGCATTGCAAAAAAAGCTCCTCCTGATCATGTTTAGCACACAGTGAGCTTTAAACTGTGACACAAACATTGCTGTCACTCCTCACTTTATCTCCTAAAAGTGCATTTGAATCCAACGTTTCTGGTGCGCTCTCTCGTTTCGAGAGGAGTTGTGACAGGGGTGGACGAGCGCTTGGACTCTAATCCCACAGCCGAAGGGCCAGCATGGAAAATCCTGCTGGGCATCTTCAGCACACAGTGAGCTTTGCAACTCTGAAACACACATTGCTGTCACCTCTCACTTTCCTACCTGAAAGTCCAAATGAATCCTACATCTCCTGTTCTTGCTCTTTATGAGCAGTAGCAGCATATAGCACTTACGTTTGGACTCTGCAGAAACAGCAGAAGAGGCAGTCCAGAAAGTACCCACTGATCATCTTCAGCGCACAGCGAGCTTTGCAACTCAGCAACACGCATTGCTGTCACTCCTCCCTTTCCTGCCTGAAAGAAAGACCAACTGAATCCACCATCTCTGTGCCCGCTCTCTACTGAGCAGCAACAGAGAGAGTAGAGCAGGAATGTTTAGCCTGGGCTAAAACAGCAGAAGAGCATTGCAAAAAAAGCTCCTGCTAATCATGTTTAGCACACAGTGATCTTTAAACTGTGACACAAACATTGCTGTCACTCCTCACTTTATCTCCTAAAAGTGCATTTGAAGCCAACGTTTCTGGTGCGCTCTCTCGTTTCGAGAGGAGTTGTGACAGGGGAGGAGCAGCGCTTGGGCTCTAATCCCACAGACGAAGGGCCAGCAGGGAAACTCCTGCTGGGCATCTTCAGCACACAGTGAGCTTTGCAATTCTGCAACACACATTGCTGTCACTCCTCCTTTTCCTGCCTGAAAGACCAATTGATTCCAACATCTCTGTGCCCCCTCTCTGCTGAGCAGCAACAGAGAGAAGGAATGTTTAGACTGGGCTAAAACAGCAGAAGAGCCTTGCAAAAAAGCTCCTCCTGATCATGTTTAGCACACAGTGAGCTTTAAACTGTGACACAAACATTGCTGTCACTCTTCACTCTTTCTCCTAAAAGACCATTTCAATCCAAGAACTCCGTTGCCAGCACTCTGCTGAGCAGCAGAGTGAGCAGGAATGTCTGCAATCTGTAAGGCAGTGGAAGAGACAGGCCTGAAGGCTGCTCTTGTGCTTCTTCAACACACTGAGCTTTACAACTTTGACACACACACTGTTGTCACTCCTCATTGTAGCTCCTAAAAGTGCATTTGAATCCAGCGTTTCTGGTCTCCACTCTCGTTTCAAGAGCAGCAGAGGAAGGTGAGCACGAGCGCTTGGAATCCGCTCCCAGTTCCGAAGGGCAGGGGGGGAAAGTCCTTGCAGATCATCTTCAGCGCACAGTGAGCTTTGCAACTCTGAAACACACATTGCTGTCACTCCTCACTTCATCTCCTAATAATCCGTTTGAATCCATGGTCTCTCCCGCCCTCTCTCGTTTGAACAGCAGCAGCGACAGGTGAACACGATCTCTTGGCCTCTGCTCCCACAGCCGAAGAGCCCGGAGTGAAAGCTCCGGCAGGGCATCTTCAGCACGCAGTCAGCTTTGCAACTGTGACACATATATTGCTCTCGCTCCGCACTTTCCTACCTCAAAGTCCAATTGAATCCAAAATCTCTGTGCCCTTTCTCTGCTGGGCAGAAGCAGAGAGAGTAGAGCAGGAACCTTTAGCCAATGCTAAAAGAGCAGAAGAGACAGTCCAGAAAGTTCCCACTGATCATCTTCAGCGCACAGCGAGCTTTGCAACTCTGCAACACACATTGCTGTCACTCCTCCCTTTTTGCCTGAAAGACCAATTGATTCCAACATCTCTGTGCCCCCTCTCTGCTGAGCAGCAACAGAGAGAGTAGAGCAGGAATGTTTAGCCTGGGCTAAAACAGCAGAAGAGCCTTGCAAAAAAGCTCCTGCTAATCATGTTTAGCACACAGTGAGCTTTGAAACTGTGACACAAACATTGCTGTCACTCCTCACTTTATCTCCTAAAAGTGCATTTGAATCCAAAGTTTCTGGTGCTCTCTCTCGTTTCGAGAGGAGTTGTGACAGGGGAGGAGGAGCGCTTGGACTCTAATCCAGCAGACGAAGGGCCAGCAGGGAAACTCCTGCAGGGCATCTTCAGCACACAGTGAGCTTTGCAACTCTGCAAAACACATTGCTGTAACTCCTCCTTTTCCTGCCTGGAAGACCAATAGATTCCAACATCTCTGTGCCCACTCTCTGCTGAGCAGCAACAGAGAGAGTAGACCAGGAATGTTTAGACTGGGCTAAAACAGCAGAAGAGCATTGCAAAAAAAGCTCCTCCTGATCATGTTTAGCACACAGTGAGCTTGAAACTGTGACACAAACATTGCTGTCACTCCTCACTTTATCTCCTAAAAGTGCATTTGAATCCAACGTTTCTGGTGCGCTCTCTCGTTTCGAGAGGAGTTGTGACAGGTGTGGACGAGCGCTTGGACTCTAATCCCACAGCCGAAGGGCCAGCATGGAAAATCCTGCTGGGCATCTTCAGCACACAGTGAGCTTTGCAACTCTGCAACACACATTGCTGTCACCTCTCACTTTCCTACCTGAAAGTCCAATTGAATCCTACATCTCCTGTGCTTGCTCTTTATGAGCAGTAGCAGAATATAGCACTTACGTTTGGACTCTGATGAAACAGCAGAAGAGACAGTCCAGAAAGTACCCACTGATCATCTTCAGTGCACAGCGAGCTTTGCAACTCAGCAACACGCATTGCTGTCACTCCTCCCTTTCCTGCCTGAAAGAAAGACCAACTGAATCCACCATCTCTGTGCCCGCTCTCTACTGAGCAGCAACAGAGAGAGTAGAGCAGGAATGTTTAGCCTGGGCTAAAACAGCAGAAGAGCATTGCAAAAAAAGCTCCTGCTAATCATGTTTAGCACACAGTGATCTTTAAACTGTGACACAAACATTGCTGTCACTTCTCACTTTATCTCCTAAAAGTGCATTTGAAGCCAACGTTTCTGGTGCGCTCTCTCGTTTCGAGAGGAGTTGTGACAGGGGAGGAGCAGCGCTTGGGCTCTAATCCCACAGACGAAGGGCCAGCAGGGAAACTCCTGCAGGGCATCTTCAGCACACAGTGAGCTTTGCAGTTCTGCAACACACATTGCTGTCACTCCTCCTTTTCCTTCCTGAAAGACCAATTGATTCCAACATCTCTGTGCCCCCTCTCTGCTGAGCAGCAACAGAGAGAAGGAATGTTTAGACTGGGCTAAAACAGCAGAAGAGCCTTGCAAAAAAGCTCCTCCTGATCATGTTTAGCGCACAGTGAGCTTTAAACTGTGACACAAACATTGCTGTCACTCTTCACTCTTTCTCCTAAAAGACCATTTCAATCCAAGAACTCCGTTGCCAGCACTCTGCTGAGCAGCAGAGTGAGCAGGAATGTCTGCAATCTGTAAGGCAGTGGAAGAGACAGGCCTGAAGGCTGCTCTTGTGCTTCTTCAACACACTGAGCTTTACAACTGTGACACACACCCTGTTGTCACTCCTCATTGTAGCTCCTAAAAGTGCATTTGAATCCAGCGTTTCTGGTCTCCACTCTCGTTTCAAGAGCAGCAGAGGAAGGTGAGCACGAGCGCTTGGAATCCGCTCCCAGTTCCGAAGGGCAGGGAGGGAAAGTCCTTGCAGATCATCTTCAGCGCACAGTGAGCTTTGCAACTCTGAAACACACATTGCTGTCACTCCTCACTTCATCTCCTAATAATCCGTTTGAATCCATGGTCTCTCCCGCCCTCTCTCGTTTGAACAGCAGCAGTGACAGGTGAACACGATCTCTTGGCCTCTGCTCCCACAGCCGAAGAGCCCGGAGTGAAAGCTCCGGCAGGGCATCTTCAGCACGCAGTCAGCTTTGCAACTGTGACACATATATTGCTCTCGCTCCGCACTTTCCTACCTCAAAGTCTAATTGAATCCAAAATCTCTGCGCCCTTTCTCTGCTGGGCAGAAGCAGAGAGAGTAGAGCAGGAACCTTTAGCCAATGCTAAAAGAGCAGAAGAGACAGTCCAGAAAGTTCCCACTGATCATCTTCAGCGCACAGCGAGCTTTGCAACTCTGCAACACACATTGCTGTCACTCCTCCCTTTTTGCCTGAAAGACCAATTGATTCCAACATCTCTCTGCCCACTCTCTGCTGAGCAGCAACAGAGAGAGTAGAGCAGGAATGTTTAGCCTGGGCTAAAACAGCAGAAGAGCCTTGCAAAAAAGCTCCTGCTAATCATGTTTAGCACACAGTGAGCTTTGAAACTGTGACACAAACATTGCTGTCACTCCTCACTTTATCTCCTAAAAGTGCATTTGAATCCAAAGTTTCTGGTGCTCTCTCTCGTTTCGAGAGGAGTTGTGACTGGGGAGGAGGAGCGCTTGGACTCTAATCCCTCAGACCAAGGGCCAGCAGGGAAACACCTGCAGGGCAACTTCAGCACACAGTGAGCTTTGCAACTCTGCAAAACACATTGCTGTAACTCCTCCTTTTCCTGCCTGGAAGACCAATTGATTCCAACATCTCTGTGCCCACTCTCTGCTGAGCAGCAACAGAGAGAGTAGAGCAGGAATGTTTAGCCTGGGCTAAAACAGCAGAAGAGCCTTGCAAAAAGCTCCTCCTGATCATGTTTAGCACACAGTGAGCTTTAAACTGTGACACAAACATTGCTGTCACTCCTCACTTTATCTCCTAAAAGTGCATTTGAATCCAACGTTTCTGGTGCGCTCTCTCGTTTCGAGAGGAGTTGTGACAGGTGTGGACGAGCGCTTGGACTCTAATCCCACAGCCGAAGGGCCAGCATGGAAAATCCTGCTGGGCATCTTCAGCACACAGTGAGCTTTGCAACTCTGCAACACACATTGCTGTCACCTCTCACTTTCCTACCTGAAAGTCCAATTGAATCCTACATCTCCTGTGCTTGCTCTTTATGAGCAGTAGCAGAATATAGCACTTACGTTTGGACTCTGATGAAACAGCAGAAGAGACAGTCCAGAAAGTACCCACTGATCATCTTCAGCGCACAGCGAGCTTTGCAACTCAGCAACACGCATTGCTGTCACTCCTCCCTTTCCTGCCTGAAAGAAAGACCAACTGAATCCACCATCTCTGTGCCCGCTCTCTACTGAGCAGCAACAGAGAGAGTAGAGCAGGAATGTTTAGCCTGGGCTAAAACAGCAGAAGAGCATTGCAAAAAAAGCTCCTGCTAATCATGTTTAGCACACAGTGATCTTTAAACTGTGACACAAACATTGCTGTCACTTCTCACTTTATCTCCTAAAAGTGCATTTGAAGCCAAAGTTTCTGGTGCGCTCTCTCGTTTCGAGAGGAGTTGTGACAGGGGAGGAGCAGCGCTTGGGCTCTAATCCCACAGACGAAGGGCCAGCAGGGAAACTCCTGCAGGGCATCTTCAGCACACAGTGAGCTTTGCAATTCTGCAACACACATTGCTGTCACTCCTCCTTTTCCTGCCTGAAAGACCAATTGATTCCAACATCTCTGTGCCCCCTCTCTGCTGAGCAGCAACAGAGAGAAGGAATGTTTAGACTCGGCTAAAACAGCAGAAGAGCCTTGCAAAAAAGCTCCTCCTGATCATGTTTAGCACACAGTGAGCTTTAAACTGTGACACAAACATTGCTGTCACTCTTCACTCTTTCTCCTAAAAGACCATTTCAATCCAAGAACTCCGTTGCCAGCACTCTGCTGAGCAGCAGAGTGAGCAGGAATGTCTGCAATCTGTAAGGCAGTGGAAGAGACAGGCCTGAAGGCTGCTCTTGTGCTTCTTCAACACACTGAGCTTTACAACTGTGACACACACACTGTTGTCACTCCTCATTGTAGCTCCTAAAAGTGCATTTGAATCCAGCGTTTCTGGTCTCCACTCTCGTTTCAAGAGCAGCAGAGGAAGGTGAGCACGAGCGCTTGGAATCCGCTCCCAGTTCCGAAGGGCAGGGAGGGAAAGTCCTTGCAGATCATCTTCAGCGCACAGTGAGCTTTGCAACTCTGAAACACACATTGCTGTCACTCCTCACTTCATCTCCTAATAATCCGTTTGAATCCATGGTCTCTCCCGCCCTCTCTCGTTTGAACAGCAGCAGCGACAGGTGAACACGATCTCATGGCCTCTGCTCCCACAGCCGAAGAGCCCGGAGTGAAAGCTCCGGCAGGGCATCTTCAGCACGCAGTCAGCTTTGCAACTGTGACACATATATTGCTCTCGCTCCGCACTTTCCTACCTCAAAGTCCAATTGAATCCAAAATCTCTGTGCCCTTTCTCTGCTGGGCAGAAGCAGAGAGAGTAGAGCAGGAACCTTTAGCCAATGCTAAAAGAGCAGAAGAGACAGTCCAGAAAGTTCCCACTGATCATCTTCAGCGCACAGCGAGCTTTGCAACTCTGCAACACACATTGCTGTCACTCCTCCCTTTTTGCCTGAAAGACCAATTGATTCCAACATCTCTGTGCCCCCTCTCTGCTGAGCAGCAACAGAGAGAGTAGAGCAGGAATGTTTAGCCTGGGCTAAAACAGCAGAAGAGCCTTGCAAAAAAGCTCCTGCTAATCATGTTTAGCACACAGTGAGCTTTGAAACTGTGACACAAACATTGCTGTCACTCCTCACTTTATCTCCTAAAAGTGCATTTGAATCCAAAGTTTCAGGTGCTCTCTCTCGTTTCGAGAGGAGTTGTGACAGGGGAGGAGGAGCGCTTGGACTCTAATCCAGCAGACGAAGGGCCAGCAGGGAAACTCCTGCAGGGCATCTTCAGCACACAGTGAGCTTTGCAACTCTGCAAAACACATTGCTGTAACTCCTCCTTTTCCTGCCTGGAAGACCAATAGATTCCAACATCTCTGTGCCCACTCTCTGCTGAGCAGCAACAGAGAGAGTAGACCAGGAATGTTTAGACTGGGCTAAAACAGCAGAAGAGCATTGCAAAAAAAGCTCCTCCTGATCATGTTTAGCACACAGTGAGCTTTAAACTGTGACACAAACATTGCTGTCACTCCTCACTTTATCTCCTAAAAGTGCATTTGAATCCAACGTTTCTGGTGCGCTCTCTCGTTTCGAGAGGAGTTGTGACAGGTGTGGACGAGCGCTTGGACTCTAATCCCACAGCCGAAGGGCCAGCATGGAAAATCCTGCTGGGCATCTTCAGCACACAGTGAGCTTTGCAACTCTGCAACACACATTGCTGTCACCTCTCACTTTCCTACCTGAAAGTCCAATTGAATCCTACATCTCCTGTGCTTGCTCTTTATGAGCAGTAGCAGAATATAGCACTTACGTTTGGACTCTGATGAAACAGCAGAAGAGACAGTCCAGAAAGTACCCACTGATCATCTTCAGTGCACAGCGAGCTTTGCAACTCAGCAACACGCATTGCTGTCACTCCTCCCTTTCCTGCCTGAAAGAAAGACCAACTGAATCCACCATCTCTGTGCCCGCTCTCTACTGAGCAGCAACAGAGAGAGTATAGCAGGAATGTTTAGCCTGGGCTAAAACAGCAGAAGAGCATTGCAAAAAAAGCTCCTGCTAATCATGTTTAGCACACAGTGATCTTTAAACTGTGACACAAACATTGCTGTCACTTCTCACTTTATCTCCTAAAAGTGCATTTGAAGCCAACGTTTCTGGTGCGCTCTCTCGTTTCGAGAGGAGTTGTGACAGGGGAGGAGCAGCGCTTGGGCTCTAATCCCACAGACGAAGGGCCAGCAGGGAAACTCCTGCAGGGCATCTTCAGCACACAGTGAGCTTTGCAATTCTGCAACACACATTGCTGTCACTCCTCCTTTTCCTTCCTGAAAGACCAATTGATTCCAACATCTCTGTGCCCCCTCTCTGCTGAGCAGCAACAGAGAGAAGGAATGTTTAGACTGGGCTAAAACAGCAGAAGAGCCTTGCAAAAAAGCTCCTCCTGATCATGTTTAGCGCACAGTGAGCTTTAAACTGTGACACAAACATTGCTGTCACTCTTCACTCTTTCTCCTAAAAGACCATTTCAATCCAAGAACTCCGTTGCCAGCACTCTGCTGAGCAGCAGAGTGAGCAGGAATGTCTGCAATCTGTAAGGCAGTGGAAGAGACAGGCCTGAAGGCTGCTCTTGTGCTTCTTCAACACACTGAGCTTTACAACTGTGACACACACCCTGTTGTCACTCCTCATTGTAGCTCCTAAAAGTGCATTTGAATCCAGCGTTTCTGGTCTCCACTCTCGTTTCAAGAGCAGCAGAGGAAGGTGAGCACGAGCGCTTGGAATCCGCTCCCAGTTCCGAAGGGCAGGGAGGGAAAGTCCTTGCAGATCATCTTCAGCGCACAGTGAGCTTTGCAACTCTGAAACACACATTGCTGTCACTCCTCACTTCATCTCCTAATAATCCGTTTGAATCCATGGTCTCTCCCGCCCTCTCTCGTTTGAACAGCAGCAGTGACAGGTGAACACGATCTCTTGGCCTCTGCTCCCACAGCCGAAGAGCCCGGAGTGAAAGCTCCGGCAGGGCATCTTCAGCACGCAGTCAGCTTTGCAACTGTGACACATATATTGCTCTCGCTCCGCACTTTCCTACCTCAAAGTCTAATTGAATCCAAAATCTCTGCGCCCTTTCTCTGCTGGGCAGAAGCAGAGAGAGTAGAGCAGGAACCTTTAGCCAATGCTAAAAGAGCAGAAGAGACAGTCCAGAAAGTTCCCACTGATCATCTTCAGCGCACAGCGAGCTTTGCAACTCTGCAACACACATTGCTGTCACTCCTCCCTTTTTGCCTGAAAGACCAATTGATTCCAACATCTCTCTGCCCACTCTCTGCTGAGCAGCAACAGAGAGAGTAGAGCAGGAATGTTTAGCCTGGGCTAAAACAGCAGAAGAGCCTTGCAAAAAAGCTCCTGCTAATCATGTTTAGCACACAGTGAGCTTTGAAACTGTGACACAAACATTGCTGTCACTCCTCACTTTATCTCCTAAAAGTGCATTTGAATCCAAAGTTTCTGGTGCTCTCTCTCGTTTCGAGAGGAGTTGTGACTGGGGAGGAGGAGCGCTTGGACTCTAATCCCTCAGACCAAGGGCCAGCAGGGAAACACCTGCAGGGCAACTTCAGCACACAGTGAGCTTTGCAACTCTGCAAAACACATTGCTGTAACTCCTCCTTTTCCTGCCTGGAAGACCAATTGATTCCAACATCTCTGTGCCCACTCTCTGCTGAGCAGCAACAGAGAGAGTAGAGCAGGAATGTTTAGCCTGGGCTAAAACAGCAGAAGAGCCTTGCAAAAAGCTCCTCCTGATCATGTTTAGCACACAGTGAGCTTTAAACTGTGACACAAACATTGCTGTCACTCCTCACTTTATCTCCTAAAAGTGCATTTGAATCCAACGTTTCTGGTGCGCTCTCTCGTTTCGAGAGGAGTTGTGACAGGTGTGGACGAGCGCTTGGACTCTAATCCCACAGCCGAAGGGCCAGCATGGAAAATCCTGCTGGGCATCTTCAGCACACAGTGAGCTTTGCAACTCTGCAACACACATTGCTGTCACCTCTCACTTTCCTACCTGAAAGTCCAATTGAATCCTACATCTCCTGTGCTTGCTCTTTATGAGCAGTAGCAGAATATAGCACTTACGTTTGGACTCTGATGAAACAGCAGAAGAGACAGTCCAGAAAGTACCCACTGATCATCTTCAGTGCACAGCGAGCTTTGCAACTCAGCAACACGCATTGCTGTCACTCCTCCCTTTCCTGCCTGAAAGAAAGACCAACTGAATCCACCATCTCTGTGCCCGCTCTCTACTGAGCAGCAACAGAGAGAGTAGAGCAGGAATGTTTAGCCTGGGCTAAAACAGCAGAAGAGCATTGCAAAAAAAGCTCCTGCTAATCATGTTTAGCACACAGTGATCTTTAAACTGTGACACAAACATTGCTGTCACTTCTCACTTTATCTCCTAAAAGTGCATTTGAAGCCAACGTTTCTGGTGCGCTCTCTCGTTTCGAGAGGAGTTGTGACAGGGGAGGAGCAGCGCTTGTGCTCTAATCCCACAGACGAAGGGCCAGCAGGGAAACTCCTGCAGGGCATCTTCAGCACACAGTGAGCTTTGCAATTCTGCAACACACATTGCTGTCACTCCTCCTTTTCCTTCCTGAAAGACCAATTGATTCCAACATCTCTGTGCCCCCTCTCTGCTGAGCAGCAACAGAGAGAAGGAATGTTTAGACTGGGCTAAAACAGCAGAAGAGCCTTGCAAAAAAGCTCCTCCTGATCATGTTTAGCACACAGTGAGCTTTAAACTGTGACACAAACATTGCTGTCACTCTTCACTCTTTCTCCTAAAAGACCATTTCAATCCAAGAACTCCGTTGCCAGCACTCTGCTGAGCAGCAGAGTGAGCAGGAATGTCTGCAATCTGTAAGGCAGTGGAAGAGACAGGCCTGAAGGCTGCTCTTGTGCTTCTTCAACACACTGAGCTTTACAACTGTGACACACACACTGTTGTCACTCCTCATTGTAGCTCCTAAAAGTGCATTTGAATCCAGCGTTTCTGGTCTCCACTCTCGTTTCAAGAGCAGCAGAGGAAGGTGAGCACGAGCGCTTGGAATCCGCTCCCAGTTCCGAAGGGCAGGGAGGGAAAGTCCTTGCAGATCATCTTCAGCGCACAGTGAGCTTTGCAACTCTGAAACACACATTGCTGTCACTCCTCACTTCATCTCCTAATAATCCGTTTGAATCCATGGTCTCTCCCGCCCTCTCTCGTTTGAACAGCAGCAGTGACAGGTGAACACGATCTCTTGGCCTCTGCTCCCACAGCCGAAGAGCCCGGAGTGAAAGCTCCGGCAGGGCATCTTCAGCACGCAGTCAGCTTTGCAACTGTGACACATATATTGCTCTCGCTCCGCACTTTCCTACCTCAAAGTCTAATTGAATCCAAAATCTCTGCGCCCTTTCTCTGCTGGGCAGAAGCAGAGAGAGTAGAGCAGGAACCTTTAGCCAATGCTAAAAGAGCAGAAGAGACAGTCCAGAAAGTTCCCACTGATCATCTTCAGCGCACAGCGAGCTTTGCAACTCTGCAACACACATTGCTGTCACTCCTCCCTTTTTGCCTGAAAGACCAATTGATTCCAACATCTCTCTGCCCACTCTCTGCTGAGCAGCAACAGAGAGAGTAGAGCAGGAATGTTTAGCCTGGGCTAAAACAGCAGAAGAGCCTTGCAAAAAAGCTCCTGCTAATCATGTTTAGCACACAGTGAGCTTTGAAACTGTGACACAAACATTGCTGTCACTCCTCACTTTATCTCCTAAAAGTGCATTTGAATCCAAAGTTTCTGGTGCTCTCTCTCGTTTCGAGAGGAGTTGTGACTGGGGAGGAGGAGCGCTTGGACTCTAATCCCGCAGACCAAGGGCCAGCAGGGAAACACCTGCAGGGCAACTTCAGCACACAGTGAGCTTTGCAACTCTGCAAAACACATTGCTGTAACTCCTCCTTTTCCTGCCTGGAAGACCAATTGATTCCAACATCTCTGTGCCCACTCTCTGCTGAGCAGCAACAGAGAGAGTAGAGCAGGAATGTTTAGCCTGGGCTAAAACAGCAGAAGAGCATTGCAAAAAAAGCTCCTCCTGATCATGTTTAGCACACAGTGAGCTTTAAACTGTGACACAAACATTGCTGTCACTCCTCACTTTATCTCCTAAAAGTGCATTTGAATCCAACGTTTCTGGTGCGCTCTCTCGTTTCGAGAGGAGTTGTGACAGGTGTGGACGAGCGCTTGGACTCTAATCCCACAGCCGAAGGGCCAGCATGGAAAATCCTGCTGGGCATCTTCAGCACACAGTGAGCTTTGCAACTCTGCAACACACATTGCTGTCACCTCTCACTTTCCTACCTGAAAGTCCAATTGAATCCTACATCTCCTGTGCTTGCTCTTTATGAGCAGTAGCAGAATATAGCACTTACGTTTGGACTCTGATGAAACAGCAGAAGAGACAGTCCAGAAAGTACCCACTGATCATCTTCAGTGCACAGCGAGCTTTGCAACTCAGCAACACGCATTGCTGTCACTCCTCCCTTTCCTGCCTGAAAGAAAGACCAACTGAATCCACCATCTCTGTGCCCGCTCTCTACTGAGCAGCAACAGAGAGAGTAGAGCAGGAATGTTTAGCCTGGGCTAAAACAGCAGAAGAGCATTGCAAAAAAAGCTCCTGCTAATCATGTTTAGCACACAGTGATCTTTAAACTGTGACACAAACATTGCTGTCACTTCTCACTTTATCTCCTAAAAGTGCATTTGAAGCCAACGTTTCTGGTGCGCTCTCTCGTTTCGAGAGGAGTTGTGACAGGGGAGGAGCAGCGCTTGGGCTCTAATCCCACAGACGAAGGGCCAGCAGGGAAACTCCTGCAGGGCATCTTCAGCACACAGTGAGCTTTGCAATTCTGCAACACACATTGCTGTCACTCCTCCTTTTCCTGCCTGAAAGACCAATTGATTCCAACATCTCTGTGCCCCCTCTCTGCTGAGCAGCAACAGAGAGAAGGAATGTTTAGACTCGGCTAAAACAGCAGAAGAGCCTTGCAAAAAAGCTCCTCCTGATCATGTTTAGCACACAGTGAGCTTTAAACTGTGACACAAACATTGCTGTCACTCTTCACTCTTTCTCCTAAAAGACCATTTCAATCCAAGAACTCCGTTGCCAGCACTCTGCTGAGCAGCAGAGTGAGCAGGAATGTCTGCAATCTGTAAGGCAGTGGAAGAGACAGGCCTGAAGGCTGCTCTTGTGCTTCTTCAACACACTGAGCTTTACAACTGTGACACACACACTGTTGTCACTCCTCATTGTAGCTCCTAAAAGTGCATTTGAATCCAGCGTTTCTGGTCTCCACTCTCGTTTCAAGAGCAGCAGAGGAAGGTGAGCACGAGCGCTTGGAATCTGCTCCCAGTTCCGAAGGGCAGGGAGGGAAAGTCCTTGCAGATCATCTTCAGCGCACAGTGAGCTTTGCAACTCTGAAACACACATTGCTGTCACTCCTCACTTCATCTCCTAATAATCCGTTTGAATCCATGGTCTCTCCCGCCCTCTCTCGTTTGAACAGCAGCAGTGACAGGTGAACACGATCTCTTGGCCTCTGCTCCCACAGCCGAAGAGCCTGGAGTGAAAGCTCCGGCAGGGCATCTTCAGCACGCAGTCAGCTTTGCAACTGTGACACATATATTGCTCTCGCTCCGCACTTTCCTACCTCAAAGTCTAATTGAATCCAAAATCTCTGCGCCCTTTCTCTGCTGGGCAGAAGCAGAGAGAGTAGAGCAGGAACCTTTAGCCAATGCTAAAAGAGCAGAAGAGACAGTCCAGAAAGTTCCCACTGATCATCTTCAGCGCACAGCGAGCTTTGCAACTCTGCAACACACATTGCTGTCACTCCTCCCTTTTTGCCTGAAAGACCAATTGATTCCAACATCTCTGTGCCCACTCTCTGCTGAGCAGCAACAGAGAGAGTAGAGCAGGAATTTTTAGCCTGGGCTAAAACAGCAGAAGAGCCTTGCAAAAAAGCTCCTGCTAATCATGTTTAGCACACAGTGAGCTTTGAAACTGTGACACAAACATTGCTGTCACTCCTCACTTTATCTCCTAAAAGTGCATTTGAATCCAAAGTTTCTGGTGCTCTCTCTCGTTTCGAGAGGAGTTGTGACTGGGGAGGAGGAGCGCTTGGACTCTAATCCCGCAGACCAAGGGCCAGCAGGGAAACACCTGCAGGGCAACTTCAGCACACAGTGAGCTTTGCAACTCTGCAAAACACATTGCTGTAACTCCTCCTTTTCCTGCCTGGAAGACCAATTGATTCCAACATCTCTGTGCCCACTCTCTGCTGAGCAGCAACAGAGAGAGTAGAGCAGGAATGTTTAGCCTGGGCTAAAACAGCAGAAGAGCATTGCAAAAAAAGCTCCTCCTGATCATGTTTAGCACACAGTGAGCTTTAAACTGTGACACAAACATTGCTGTCACCTCTCACTTTCCTACCTGAAAGTCCAATTGAATCCTACATCTCCTGTGCTTTGCTCCTTGTGAGCAGTAGCTGAATATAGCACTTACGTTTCACATTGCGGGTAGTGTGTGACATGGCGTGGGAACTGCTTCAAAGAATCAAAGGAGCCAAGGAGGATTTGCGGATAGAGATAATAAAGGAATACACTGAGGCAGATAAATTAACACACCCAAAACAAGAAAAACAAGAAACCTGTAGGAGGAAATTTAATAAAAAGGAGATTTTATGTTGACAAACTTCCTTAAAGCAAAATTAAACCAGCAATAAACTTGACCCCTTAAGAGTGGAAGTTCTTCTGTTGTTTTGGTTTTTTTATAAAATAAGAAGTTGCTAATATTTCATCTGCTGTACAAAAGCTGTGAAATAAAGAGGACTTTTCAGAATGTGCTAGCCCATCCTGATTTTGCTGGAGACGTATTTAAGGTGTCAGAGATCAGTGGCACAGGTTTTATAGAAGAGTGACTTTGTAGATCTTCAGCAAAAGCATGCAGCCCTGATTACCAGACTTTGAAATATAACAGAGGGATTTTTGTACAGATACCTTTAAGTGGATTTTTTCCTAAGTATTTACTGAATTTGCAAGCTTTGATCTTATCTCAGAATTCCATCCCCTGCACTAGGGATTGTTGGCACAGGGTATGATGGTGATTAAAAGATCTCTCTGCATCACGTGGGGCAAAGTAAATAAGAAATGACAGTGCCTCTTGCCCGAGACTCGTTCCTAACTTGGCTAACTTGTCCTTCAGACACTGTACTGGGGCCACAGTTAAATTTCCCTGATGTTGTCATGAAGAGATCTGCCAGCATCTTGTCCCTGAAAGTCTGCTCAGTCAAGATTTACTGGATCAAAATTTTGCCTGTTGCATTATTTGATTTAAATATATGGTTTGGAGAGATGTCCTGGATCTGGGTTAGCCGGAAGAACATTCAGCATAATCCATTTACCCACCGTGAGCACCAGGAGCCATGGCAGTGGCGTTGGCCATCAAAGAGCCAAGTGGCAGCCAGTTCGGATGTAGCTGACGAAGCAGGGAGCAGGGGAAGGTTATCAGGGTGACGGACAGTGCCTCAGAGAGTGGAAACAGGCAGGATGACAAGTTATTTGAGAAAAAGTAGTCTTTCTTTGTATTTAGAGCTCTTTACAACACTTCCTTTTGGAAATGATTCCCTGCCTGCCCTTTTCAGCCAGGGCTTTAAGCACTGAAATGACAAATCTCGAGGAACCTGTCCAGCTCTCCCAGAAAATCCGTGAGTTGCAATCACTTGTCACTGTGTTCTTCAGAGTTAGACCTCATTGCCAGCAGTGGCAGAGACATGCACAGGTTACAGAAGAAGCCTTGGTGGGTCAGGATGCATTTGTCCATTGCTGCCACTGAGCAGAGCATTAGAACTTCTTTATAGGTACTCTATGCATTGTACCAGGGTCTTTGCACAATTTAAAGCAAAGTTTGAACAGATTATCATCCACGGCCCCTCCAGACCTTTGAAAACGATTTTGTGCCTGGAACGGCATCAAGTTTTGAATCTTGTCGCCTCTAGAGCAGTCAACAGTATTACCACAAAAATAAGTAATCAAAATAAAAGAACAGAGATTTGTGCACACTAAATGCCATAAACAAATTTCCAGGATGTGGCAAACACATTTCAAATTAAATACAATAAACAAATTTCTAGGCTGTGGCAATCTACATGTGCAAAACCTAGAAGCATAACTACACATTGGGAACATGAGTGTTTTCTCCTCTTTGGACTAGATTTCTGGATCGCTTGGTCAATGTTTCCAAGAGACAGGTTTCTGTAAGGTCTTATCTGCTCTAACTTGCCCAGGAAAAGCACGGGCTCCACGACAAGACGTAAGCAGCATATTATGACCTTGCAAAGGAACTATGACCAGGATTGTTCAGTGCTTCAAATGGAATCAGCCAGTCCCAGGAAAAGTGGGTCTCTGGGACATTACAGTGATGTGCTCCATCCTTTGGATTAGTACGAAGCTCCAGCCTTCATCTATGCAGTGCTGAGTTACTGGAGATGCCAGCCTATTGCTCTGCTTGTGTGCCTTTACAATCTTGATATCAATATAATAGCACCGGTGTAAAACTGTAGGGAAGCAGCATGGGGTAAGTTTGTGATATAAAGCTACAACTCCCGGTCACTGTCTTTCCAAGGGAATTGATTCTGAGAAAACTCCAGGAACAAACTGGCAATACCGTCCAAGTTGATTTTCCCTTCCTCTGTCAGGATTTTCCCATTAAAAGCAAATAAATTTTGTCTTTCTTTGGCAAGTGGTAAGCAAAAGAAAGCGTAACTTATATCAAATACGGCAAACCATTTCTGATTCTTATGCAATTTGGTCAAAAATCTCACTAATTAGCTGGTACTGTGTGAACATTTTCTGAAATTTTGTGGATTACTCTGAGACCTTGAATCTGTCTGCAACTTTTCCGGTCATTATTCTCTACTGTCCAGATAGGAGTGTTACATTCCAATTCACATTCAATAAATAATCTATATTTTAAAATTTATCAAAGATTTTTTGTTTCCTTTTGATCTTCTAATTTTGAGGGATATTGTTTTATTCTAATTGGGCAGGCACCCCCTTTACTTTAACAGATAAAGCAGTTTTCGCCTTACCTGGAACTTCAGGTGCCCATAGTCCCAGATATAACTGATTAAAGATTTCTTCTGTTTCAGGGAGGTCATCCTGTTAGCTTTAATGCTGAATTAAAGATAAACTCAAAACTGCAATTATTTGATTGTTTTTAACTCTAAATTCCATTTTGCCTTCTTTAAATTTTGCTTCTCGACCTAATAAAGATTTTCGAGAGTATGGCGTGCCTAAAAATTTGCGCACTCGTATTTGTTTTCCCAATTTGTACTTTAAAGGTTTCAGAAAGAATGCCTCCCTTTTCTTTTCTTTTTTTTTCTCTCTTTTTCTTGGTGGCCAGTAGCTCCCACGTGTGTAATTCATTCTTTTCTTTCCGGTTTAATAGCAAATAAGTTGCTCCTGTATCCATTAAATTCAACTTTATTTCCTCTAGTCCTTTATCTTAATTTAATCAGTGGATCTCCTAGTGTAGATTCCCCAGGTCCCGTTCAGTCTAGTTCCAATTCAGTCACTGGAGCTCCCCATGTCCCTTCCTCCAGGGCAGCCTCACTTCCAAAGTTCAAACTCTCCATACCAAGAATACCAATCCAGTTCCTCAGAAGAGCACTCTCTTCCACCTCCGTCCGCCATTCCTCCTCCACCAGTTTCAATGCAAGTGCCACATCTTGCATCTGGGGAAGAACAACCCCATGTACCAGTACAGGTTGGGGGGTGACCTGCTGGAAAGTAGTGAAGGGGAAAGGGACCTGGGGGTCCTGGTGGATAGGAGGATGACCATGAGCCAGCAATGTGCTCTTGTGGCCAAGAAGGCAAATGGCATCTTAGGGTGCATTAGAAAGGGAGTGGTTAGTAGGTCAAGAGAGGTTCTCCTCCCCCTCTACTCAGCCTTGGTGAGGCCGCATCTGGAATATTGCGTCCAGTTCTGGGCCCCTCTGTTCAAGAAGGACAGGGAATTGCTTGAAGGAGTCCAGCGCAGAGCCACAAAGATGATTAAGGGAGTGGAACATCTCCCTTATGAGGAGAGGCTGAGGGAGCTGGGTCTCTTTAGCTTGCGAAAGAGGAGACTGAGGGGTGACCTCATCAATGTTTACAAATATGTAAAGGGTAGGTGTCAGGATGATGGAGCTAGGCTTTTTTCAGTGATATCCAGTGATAGGACAAGGGGCAATGAGTGTAAACTGGAACATAGGAAGTTCCACGTTAACATCAGGAAGAACTTCTTTACTGTAAGAGTGACAGAGCACTGGAACAGGTTGCCCAGGGGGGTTGTGGAGTCTCCTACACTGGAGATATTCAAGGCCCGCCTGGACAAGTTCCTGTGTGATGTACTGTAGGTTACCCTGCTCTTGCAGGGGGGTTGGACTAGATGATCTTTTTAGGTCCCTTCCAACCCTTGGGATTCTGTGATTCTGTGATTCTGTGATCCGTGGCTATAGCACGGCTGAGCTTTTTTTCTACCTGTTCCCAATTCCTATACTCACTTCATGCTTCCTCCTTCACTCCGGTTCACATTTATTCAGCAAAACCTCAGTCATAGAATCATAGAATAGTTATGGTTGGGAAGGACCTCAAGATCATCTAGTTCCAACCCCCCCGGCATGGGCAGGGTCACCTCACACTAAACCATCCCACACAAGGCCTCATCCAACCTGGCCTTGAACACTGCCAGGGATGGAGCAATTTTTTTTTTTTTTTTTTTTTTTTTGCACACTACTGGAATCTATACTGTGGGTTTTAAATACTAAGAGGTGGGAAGAAAAATGTAGTGGCTCAGTTCTTCCCCAAATAAGTGATGGCAAATGACTGTACAATGAGCTCCTGAGCTTGTATGTGCAGAGAGGAATTTAGCCTTGCAGAAAAGCTCCTGCTGATCATGTTTAGCTCACAGTGAGCTTTAAACTGCGACACAAACATTGCTGTCACTCCTCACTTTATCTCCTAAAAGTGCATTTGAAACCATCGTTTCTGGTGCGCTCATTCATTTCGAGAGGAATTGTGACAGGGGAGGACGAGCTCTTGGACTCTAATCCCACAGCTGAAAGGCCAGCAGGGAAAATCCTGCTGGGCATCTTCAGCACACAGTGAGCTTTGCAACTCTGAAACACACATTGCTGTCACCTCTCACTTTCCTACCTGAAAGTCCAATTGAATCCTACATCTCCTGTGCTTGCTTTGTGAGCAGTAGCAGAATATAGCACTTACGTTTGGACTCTGCTGAAACAGAGGAAGAGACAGTCCAGAAAGATCCCACTGATCATCTTCAGTGCACAGCGAGCTTTACAACTCTGCAACACACATTGCGGTCAGTCCTAACTTTCCTGCCTGAAAGACGAACTGATTCCACCATCTCTGTGCCCGCTCTCTGCTGAGCAGCAACAGGGAGACTATAGCAGGAATGTTTAGACTGGGCTAAAACAGCAGAAGAGCCTTGCAAAAAAGCTCCTGCTGATCATGTTTAGCACACAGTGAGCTTTGAGGCTGTGACACAAACACTGCTGTCACTCCTCACTTTATCTCCTAAAAGTGCATTTGAGTCCAACGTTTTTGGTGCCCTCTCTCGTTTCAAGAGCAGATGTGACAGGGGAGGACGAGCGCTTGGACTCTAATCCCACAGCCGAAGGGCCAGCAGGGAAACTCCTGCTGGGCGTCCTCAGCACACAGTGAGCTTTGCAACTCTGCAACACACATTGCTGTCACTCCTCCCTTTTTGCCTGAAAGACCAGCTGAATCCACCATCTCTGTGCCTGCCCTCTGCTGAGCAGCAACAGAGAGAGTTTAGCAGGAATGTTTAGACTGGGCTAAAACAGTAGAAGAGCCTTGCAAAAAAGCTCCTGCTGATCATGATTAGCAAACAGTGAGCTTTAAACTGTGACACAAACATTGCTGTCACTCCTCACTTTATCTCCTAAAAGTGCATTTGAGTCCAACGTTTTTGGTGCCCTCTCTCGTTTCAAGAGCAGATGTGACAGGGGAGGACGAGCGCTTGGACTCTAATCCCACAGCCGAAGGGCCAGCAGGGAAACTCCTGATGGGCATCTTCAGCACACAGTGAGCTTTGCAAATCTGAAACACACATTGCTGTCACCTCTCACATTCCTACCTGAAAGTCCAATTGTATGATTAGAGTCCAAGCGCTCGTCCTCCCCTGTCACAATTCCTCTCGAAATGAGAGAGCGCACCAGAAACGATGGTTTCAAATGCACTTTTTGGAGATAAAGTGAGGAGTGACAGCAATGTTTGTGTCACAGCTTCAAAACTCACTGTGTGCTAAACATGATCAACAGGAGCTTTTTTGCAAGGCTCTTCTGCTGTTTTAGCCCAGTCTAAACATTCCTGCTATAATCTCTCTGTTGCTGCTCAGCAGAGAGCGGGCACAGAGATGGTGGAATCAGTTCGTCTTTCAGGCAGGAAAGGGAGGAGTGACAGCAATGTGTGTTGCAGCGTTGCAAAGTTCGCTGTGCGCTGATGATCAGTGGGAACTTTCTGGACTGTCTCTTCTGCTGTTTCAGCAGATTCCAAACGTAAGTGCTATATTCTGCTACTGCTCACAAGAAGCCAGCACAGGAGATGTAGGATTCAATTGGACATTCAGGTAAAAAAGTGAGAGGTGACAGCTATATGTGTTTCAGAGTTGCAAAGCTCACTGTGTGCTGAAGATGCCCAGCAGGAGTTTCCCTGCTGGCCCTTCAGCTGTGGGATTAGAGTCCAAGCGCTTGTCCTCCCCTGTCACAACTCCTCTCGAAACGAGAGAGCGCACCAGAAACGATGGTTTCAAATGCACTTTTAGGACATAAAGTGAGTGACAGCAATGTTTGTGTCGCAGTTTAAAGCTCACTGTGCGCTAAACACGAAAAGCAGGAGCTTTTTTGCAAGGCTCTTCTGCTGTTTTAGCCCAGTCTAAACATTCCTGCTATACTCTCCCTGTTCCTGCTCAATAGAGTGCGGGCACAGAGATGGTGGAATCAATTGGTCTTTCAGGCAGGAATGGGAGGAGTGACAGCAATGTGTGTTGCAGAGTTGCAAAGCTCGCTGTGCGCTGAAGATGATCAGTGGGAACTTCCTGGACTGTCTCTTCTGCTGTTTCAGCAGAGTGCAAACGTATGGGCTATATTCTGCTACAGCTCACAAGGAGCAAAGCACAGGAGAAGTAGGACTCAATTGGACTTTCAGGTAGGAAAGCGAGAGGTGACAGCAATGTGTGTTTCAGAGTTGCAAAGCTCACTGTGTGCTGAAGATGCCCAGCAGGAGTTTCCCTGCTGGCCCTTAGGCTGTGGGATTAGAGTCCAAGCGGTCGTCCTCCCCTGTCACATCTGCTCTTGAAACGAGAGAGGGCACCAAAAACGTTGGATTCAATGCACTTTTAGGAGATAAAGTGAGGAGTGACAGCAATGTTTGTGTCACAGTTTAAAGCTCACTGTGCGCTAAACATGATCAGCAGGAGCTTTTTTGCAAGGCTCTTCTGTTTTAGCCCAGTCTAAACATTCCTTCTCTCTGTTGCTGCTCAGCAGAGAGTGGGCACAGAGATCTTGGAATCAATTGGTCTTCCAGGCAGGAAAAGGAGTTACAGCAATGTGTGTTTTTGCTCCTTGTAAGCAGCAGCAGAATATAGCACTTACGTTTGGACTCTGCTGAAACAGCAGAAGAGACAGTCCAGAAAGATCTTACTGATCATCTTCAGCGCACAGCGAGCTTTGCAACTCTGCAGCACACATTGCTGTCAGTCCTCCCTTTCCTGCCTGAAAGACGAACTGATTCCACCATCTCTGTGCCCGCTCTCTGCTGAGCAGCAACAGAGAGAGTAGAGCAGGAATGTTTAGACTGGGCTAAAACAGCAGAAGAGCCTTGCAAAAAAGCTCCTGCTGATCATGTTTAGCACACCATGAGCTCTGAAGCTGTGACACAAACGCTGCTGTCACTCCTCAGTTTATCTCCTAAAAGTGCATTTGATTCCAAAGTTTTTGGTGCCCTCTCTCGTTTCAAGAGCAGATGTGACAGGGGAGGAGAAGCGCTTGGACTCTAATCCCACAGCCGAAGGGCCAGCAGGGAAATTCCTACTGGGCATCCTCAGCACTCATTGAGCTTTGCAACTCTGAAACACACATTGCTGTCACCTCTCACTTTCCAACCTGAAAGTCCAATTGAATCCCTCTTTTCCTGTGCTTTACTCCTTGTGAGCAGTAGCAGAATATAGCCCATAAGTTTGCACTCAGCTGAAAAAGCAGAAGAGACAGTCCAGACAGATCCCACTGATCATCTTCAGCGCACAGCGAGATTTACAACTGTGCAACACACATTGCTGTAACTCCTTTTCCTGCCTGGAAGACCAATTGATTCCAAGATCTCTGTGCCCACTCTCTGCTGAGCAGCAACAGAGAGAAGGAATGTTTAGACTGGGCTAAAACAGAAGAGCCTTGCAAAAAAGCTCCTGCTGATCATGTTTAGCGCACAGTGAGCTTTAAACTGTGACACAAACATTGCTGTCACTCCTCACTTTATCTCCTAAAAGTGCATTGAATCCAACGTTTTTGGTGCCCTCTCTCGTTTCAAGAGCAGATGTGACAGGGGAGGACGACCGCTTGGACTCTAATCCCACAGCCTAAGGGCCAGCAGGGAAACTCCTGCTGGGCATCTTCAGCACACAGTGAGCTTTGCAACTCTGAAACACACATTGCTGTCACCTCTCGCTTTCCTACCTGAAAGTCCAATTGAGTCCTACTTCTCCTGTGCTTTGCTCCTTGTGAGCTGTAGCAGAATATAGCCCATACGTTTGCACTCTGCTGAAACAGCAGAAGAGACAGTCCAGGAAGTTCCCACTGATCATCTTCAGCGCACAGCGAGCTTTGCAACTCTGCAACACACATTGCTGTCACTCCTCCCATTCCTGCCTGAAAGACCAATTGATTCCACCATCTCTGTGCCCGCACTCTATTGAGCAGGAACAGGGAGAGTATAGCAGGAATGTTTAGACTGGGCTAAAACAGCAGAAGAGCCTTGCAAAAAAGCTCCTGCTTTTCGTGTTTAGCGCACAGTGAGCTTTAAACTGCGACACAAACATTGCTGTCACTCACTTTATGTCCTAAAAGTGCATTTGAAACCATCGTTTCTGGTGCGCTCTCTCATTTCGAGAGGAGTTGTGACAGGGGAGGACAAGCGCTTGGACTCTAATCCCACAGCTGAAGGGCCAGCAGGGAAACTCCTGCTGGGCATCTTCAGCACACAGTGAGCTTTGCAACTCTGAAACACATATAGCTGTCACCTCTCACTTTTTTACCTGAATGTCCAATTGAATCCTACATCTCCTGTGCTGGCTTCTTGTGAGCAGTAGCAGAATATAGCACTTACGTTTGGAATCTGCTGAAACAGCAGAAGAGACAGTCCAGAAAGTTCCCACTGATCATCAGCGCACAGCGAACTTTGCAACGCTGCAACACACATTGCTGTCACTCCTCCCTTTCCTGCCTGAAAGACGAACTGATTCCACCATCTCTGTGCCCGCTCTCTGCTGAGCAGCAACAGAGAGATTATAGCAGGAATGTTTAGACTGGGCTAAAACAGCAGAAGAGCCTTGCAAAAAAGCTCCTGTTGATCATGTTTAGCACACAGTGAGTTTTGAAGCTGTGACACAAACATTGCTGTCACTCCTCACTTTATCTCCAAAAAGTGCATTTGAAACCATCGTTTCTGGTGCGCTCTCTCATTTCGAGAGGAATTGTGACAGGGGAGGACGAGCGCTTGGACTCTAATCATACAATTGGACTTTCAGGTAGGAATGTGAGAGGTGACAGCAATGTGTGTTTCAGATTTGCAAAGCTCACTGTGTGCTGAAGATGCCCATCAGGAGTTTCCCTGCTGGCCCTTCGGCTGTGGGATTAGAGTCCAAGCGCTCGTCCTCCCCTGTCACATCTGCTCTTGAAACGAGAGAGGGCACCAAAAACGTTGGACTCAAATGCACTTTTAGGAGATAAAGTGAGGAGTGACAGCAATGTTTGTGTCACAGTTTAAAGCTCACTGTTTGCTAATCATGATCAGCAGGAGCTTTTTTGCAAGGCTCTTCTACTGTTTTAGCCCAGTCTAAACATTCCTGCTAAACTCTCTCTGTTGCTGCTCAGCAGAGGGCAGGCACAGAGATGGTGGATTCAGCTGGTCTTTCAGGCAAAAAGGGAGGAGTGACAGCAATGTGTGTTGCAGAGTTGCAAAGCTCACTGTGTGCTGAGGACGCCCAGCAGGAGTTTCCCTGCTGGCCCTTCGGCTGTGGGATTAGAGTCCAAGCGCTCGTCCTCCCCTGTCACATCTGCTCTTGAAACGAGAGAGGGCACCAAAAACGTTGGACTCAAATGCACTTTTAGGAGATAAAGTGAGGAGTGACAGCAGTGTTTGTGTCACAGCCTCAAAGCTCACTGTGTGCTAAACATGATCAGCAGGAGCTTTTTTGCAAGGCTCTTCTGCTGTTTTAGCCCAGTCTAAACATTCCTGCTATAGTCTCCCTGTTGCTGCTCAGCAGAGAGCGGGCACAGAGATGGTGGAATCAGTTCGTCTTTCAGGCAGGAAAGTTAGGACTGTCCGCAATGTGTGTTGCAGAGTTGTAAAGCTCGCTGTGCACTGAAGATGATCAGTGGGATCTTTCTGGACTGTCTCTTCCTCTGTTTCAGCAGAGTCCAAACGTAAGTGCTATATTCTGCTACTGCTCACAAAGCAAGCACAGGAGATGTAGGATTCAATTGGACTTTCAGGTAGGAAAGTGAGAGGTGACAGCAATGTGTGTTTCAGAGTTGCAAAGCTCACTGTGTGCTGAAGATGCCCAGCAGGATTTTCCCTGCTGGCCTTTCAGCTGTGGGATTAGAGTCCAAGAGCTCGTCCTCCCCTGTCACAATTCCTCTCGAAATGAATGAGCGCACCAGAAACGATGGTTTCAAATGCACTTTTAGGAGATAAAGTGAGGAGTGACAGCAATGTTTGTGTCGCAGTTTAAAGCTCACTGTGAGCTAAACATGATCAGCAGGAGCTTTTCTGCAAGGCTAAATTCCTCTCTGCACATACAAGCTCAGGAGCTCATTGTACAGTCATTTGCCATCACTTATTTGGGGAAGAACTGAGCCACTACATTTTTCTTCCCACCTCTTAGTATTTAAAACCCACAGTATAGATTCCAGTAGTGTGAAAAAAAAAAAAAAAAAAAATTGCTCCATCCCTGGCAGTGTTCAAGGCCAGGTTGGATGAGGCCTTGTGTGGGATGGTTTAGTGTGAGGTGACCCTGCCCATGCCGGGGGGGTTGGAACTAGATGATCTTGAGGTCCTTCCCAACCATAACTATTCTATGATTCTATGACTGAGGTTTTGCTGAATAAATGTGAACCGGAGTGAAGGAGGAAGCATGAAGTGAGTATAGGAATTGGGAACAGGTAGAAAAAAAGCTCAGCCGTGCTATAGCCACGGATCACAGAATCACAGAATCACAGAATCCCAAGGGTTGGAAGGGACCTAAAAAGATCATCTAGTCCAACCCCCCTGCAAGAGCAGGGTAACCTACAGTACATCACACAGGAACTTGTCCAGGCGGGCCTTGAATATCTCCAGTGTAGGAGACTCCACAACCCCCCTGGGCAACCTGTTCCAGTGCTCTGTCACTCTTACAGTAAAGAAGTTCTTCCTGATGTTAACGTGGAACTTCCTATGTTCCAGTTTACACTCATTGCCCCTTGTCCTATCACTGGATATCACTGAAAAAAGCCTAGCTCCATCATCCTGACACCTACCCTTTACATATTTGTAAACATTGATGAGGTCACCCCTCAGTCTCCTCTTTTGCAAGCTAAAGAGACCCAGCTCCCTCAGCCTCTCCTCATAAGGGAGATGTTCCACTCCCTTAATCATCTTTGTGGCTCTGCGCTGGACTCCTTCAAGCAATTCCCTGTCCTTCTTGAACAGAGGGGCCCAGAACTGGACGCAATATTCCAGATGCGGCCTCACCAAGGCTGAGTAGAGGGGGAGGAGAACCTCTCTTGACCTACTAACCACTCCCTTTCTAATGCACCCTAAGATGCCATTTGCCTTCTTGGCCACAAGAGCACATTGCTGGCTCATGGTCATCCTCCTATCCACCAGGACCCCCAGGTCCCTTTCCCCTTCACTACTTTCCAGCAGGTCACCCCCCAACCTGTACTGGTACATGGGGTTGTTCTTCCCCAGATGCAAGATGTGGCACTTGCATTGAAACTGGTGGAGGAGGAATGGCGGACGGAGGTGGAAGAGAGTGCTCTTCTGAGGAACTGGATTGGTATTCTTGGTATGGAGAGTTTGAACTTTGGAAGTGAGGCTGCCCTGGAGGAAGGGACATGGGGAGCTCCAGTGACTGAATTGGAACTAGACTGAACGGGACCTGGGGAATCTACACTAGGAGATCCACTGATTAAATTAAGATAAAGGACTAGAGGAAATAAAGTTGAATTTAATGGATACAGGAGCAACTTATTTGCTATTAAACCGGAAAGAAAAGAATGAATTACACACGTGGGAGCTACTGGCCACCAAGAAAAAGAGAGAAAAAAAAAGAAAAGAAAAGGGAGGCATTCTTTCTGAAACCTTTAAAGTACAAATTGGGAAAACAAATACGAGTGCGCAAATTTTTAGGCACGCCATACTCTCGAAAATCTTTATTAGGTCGAGAAGCAAAATTTAAAGAAGGCAAAATGGAATTTAGAGTTAAAAACAATCAAATAATTGCAGTTTTGAGTTTATCTTTAATTCAGCATTAAAGCTAACAGGATGACCTCCCTGAAACAGAAGAAATCTTTAATCAGTTATATCTGGGACTATGGGCACCTGAAGTTCCAGGTAAGGCGAAAACTGCTTTATCTGTTAAAGTAAAGGGGGTACCTGCCCAATTAGAATAAAACAATATCCCTCAAAATTAGAAGATCAAAAGGAAACAAAAAATCTTTGATAAATTTTAAAATATAGATTATTTATTGAATGTGAATTGGAATGTAACACTCCTATCTGGACAGTAGAGAATAATGACCGGAAAAGTTGCAGACAGATTCAAGGTCTCAGAGTAATCCACAAAATTTCAGAAAATGTTCACACAGTACCAGCTAATTAGTGAGATTTTTGACCAAATTGCATAAGAATCAGAAATGGTTTGCCGTATTTGATATAAGTTACGCTTTCTTTTGCTTACCACTTGCCAAAGAAAGACAAAATTTATTTGCTTTTAATGGGAAAATCCTGACAGAGGAAGGGAAAATCAACTTGGACGGTATTGCCAGTTTGTTCCTGGAGTTTTCTCAGAATCAATTCCCTTGGAAAGACAGTGACCGGGAGTTGTAGCTTTATATCACAAACTTACCCCATGCTGCTTCCCTACAGTTTTACACCGGTGCTATTATATTGATATCAAGATTGTAAAGGCACACAAGCAGAGCAATAGGCTGGCATCTCCAGTAACTCAGCACTGCATAGATGAAGGCTGGAGCTTCGTACTAATCCAAAGGATGGAGCACATCACTGTAATGTCCCAGAGACCCACTTTTCCTGGGACTGGCTGATTCCATTTGAAGCACTGAACAATCCTGGTCATAGTTCCTTTGCAAGGTCATAATATGCTGCTTACGTCTTGTCGTGGAGCCCGTGCTTTTCCTGGGCAAGTTAGAGCAGATAAGACCTTACAGAAACCTGTCTCTTGGAAACATTGACCAAGCGATCCAGAAATCTAGTCCAAAGAGGAGAAAACACTCATGTTCCCAATGTGTAGTTATGCTTCTAGGTTTTGCACATGTAGATTGCCACAGCCTAGAAATTTGTTTATTGTATTTAATTTGAAATGTGTTTGCCACATCCTGGAAATTTGTTTATGGCATTTAGTGTGCACAAATCTCTGTTCTTTTATTTTGATTACTTATTTTTGTGGTAATACTGTTGACTGCTCTAGAGGCGACAAGATTCAAAACTTGATGCCGTTCCAGGCACAAAATCGTTTTCAAAGGTCTGGAGGGGCCGTGGATGATAATCTGTTCAAACTTTGCTTTAAATTGTGCAAAGACCCTGGTACAATGCATAGAGTACCTATAAAGAAGTTCTAATGCTCTGCTCAGTGGCAGCAATGGACAAATGCATCCTGACCCACCAAGGCTTCTTCTGTAACCTGTGCATGTCTCTGCCACTGCTGGCAATGAGGTCTAACTCTGAAGAACACAGTGACAAGTGATTGCAACTCACGGATTTTCTGGGAGAGCTGGACAGGTTCCTCGAGATTTGTCATTTCAGTGCTTAAAGCCCTGGCTGAAAAGGGCAGGCAGGGAATCATTTCCAAAAGGAAGTGTTGTAAAGAGCTCTAAATACAAAGAAAGACTACTTTTTCTCAAATAACTTGTCATCCTGCCTGTTTCCACTCTCTGAGGCACTGTCCGTCACCCTGATAACCTTCCCCTGCTCCCTGCTTCGTCAGCTACATCCGAACTGGCTGCCACTTGGCTCTTTGATGGCCAACGCCACTGCCATGGCTCCTGGTGCTCACGGTGGGTAAATGGATTATGCTGAATGTTCTTCCGGCTAACCCAGATCCAGGACATCTCTCCAAACCATATATTTAAATCAAATAATGCAACAGGCAAAATTTTGATCCAGTAAATCTTGACTGAGCAGACTTTCAGGGACAAGATGCTGGCAGATCTCTTCATGACAACATCAGGGAAATTTAACTGTGGCCCCAGTACAGTGTCTGAAGGACAAGTTAGCCAAGTTAGGAACGAGTCTCGGGCAAGAGGCACTGTCATTTCTTATTTACTTTGCCCCACGTGATGCAGAGAGATCTTTTAATCACCATCATACCCTGTGCCAACAATCCCTAGTGCAGGGGATGGAATTCTGAGATAAGATCAAAGCTTGCAAATTCAGTAAATACTTAGGAAAAAATCCACTTAAAGGTATCTGTACAAAAATCCCTCTGTTATATTTCAAAGTCTGGTAATCAGGGCTGCATGCTTTTGCTGAAGATCTACAAAGTCACTCTTCTATAAAACCTGTGCCACTGATCTCTGACACCTTAAATACGTCTCCAGCAAAATCAGGATGGGCTAGCACATTCTGAAAAGTCCTCTTTATTTCACAGCTTTTGTACAGCAGATGAAATATTAGCAACTTCTTATTTTATAAAAAAACCAAAACAACAGAAGAACTTCCACTCTTAAGGGGTCAAGTTTATTGCTGGTTTAATTTTGCTTTAAGGAAGTTTGTCAACATAAAATCTCCTTTTTATTAAATTTCCTCCTACAGGTTTCTTGTTTTTCTTGTTTTGGGTGTGTTAATTTATCTGCCTCAGTGTATTCCTTTATTATCTCTATCCGCAAATCCTCCTTGGCTCCTTTGATTCTTTGAAGCAGTTCCCACGCCATGTCACACACTACCCGCAATGTGAAACGTAAGTGCTATATTCAGCTACTGCTCACAAGGAGCAAAGCAAAGGAGATGTAGGATTCAATTGGACTTTCAGGTAGGAAAGTGAGAGGTGACAGCAATGTTTGTGTCACAGTTTAAAGCTCACTGTGTGCTAAACATGATCAGGAGGAGCTTTTTTTGCAATGCTCTTCTGCTGTTTTAGCCCAGGCTAAACATTCCTGCTCTACTCTCTCTGTTGCTGCTCAGCAGAGAGTGGGCACAGAGATGTTGGAATCAATTGGTCTTCCAGGCAGGAAAAGGAGGAGTTACAGCAATGTGTTTTGCAGAGTTGCAAAGCTCACTGTGTGCTGAAGTTGCCCTGCAGGTGTTTCCCTGCTGGCCCTTGGTCTGCAGGATTAGAGTCCAAGCGCTCCTCCTCCCCAGTCACAACTCCTCTCGAAACGAGAGAGAGCACCAGAAACTTTGGATTCAAATGCACTTTTAGGAGATAAAGTGAGGAGTGACAGCAATGTTTGTGTCACAGTTTCAAAGCTCACTGTGTGCTAAACATGATTAGCAGGAGCTTTTTTGCAAGGCTCTTCTGCTGTTTTAGCCCAGGCTAAAAATTCCTGCTCTACTCTCTCTGTTGCTGCTCAGCAGAGAGTGGGCACAGAGATGTTGGAATCAATTGGTCTTTCAGGCAAAAAGGGAGGAGTGACAGCAATGTGTGTTGCAGAGTTGCAAAGCTCGCTGTGCGCTGAAGATGATCAGTGGGAACTTTCTGGACTGTCTCTTCTGCTCTTTTAGCATTGGCTAAAGGTTCCTGCTCTACTCTCTCTGCTTCTGCCCAGCAGAGAAAGGGCGCAGAGATTTTGGATTCAATTAGACTTTGAGGTAGGAAAGTGCGGAGCGAGAGCAATATATGTGTCACAGTTGCAAAGCTGACTGCGTGCTGAAGATGCCCTGCCGGAGCTTTCACTCCAGGCTCTTCGGCTGTGGGAGCAGAGGCCAAGAGATCGTGTTCACCTGTCACTGCTGCTGTTCAAACGAGAGAGGGCGGGAGAGACCATGGATTCAAACGGATTATTAGGAGATGAAGTGAGGAGTGACAGCAATGTGTGTTTCAGAGTTGCAAAGCTCACTGTGCGCTGAAGATGATCTGCAAGGACTTTCCCTCCCTGCCCTTCGGAACTGGGAGCGGATTCCAAGCGCTCGTGCTCACCTTCCTCTGCTGCTCTTGAAACGAGAGTGGAGACCAGAAACGCTGGATTCAAATGCACTTTTAGGAGCTACAATGAGGAGTGACAACAGTGTGTGTGTCACAGTTGTAAAGCTCAGTGTGTTGAAGAAGCACAAGAGCAGCCTTCAGGCCTGTCTCTTCCACTGCCTTACAGATTGCAGACATTCCTGCTCACTCTGCTGCTCAGCAGAGTGCTGGCAACGGAGTTCTTGGATTGAAATGGTCTTTTAGGAGAAAGAGTGAAGAGTGACAGCAATGTTTGTGTCACAGTTTAAAGCTCACTGTGTGCTAAACATGATCAGGAGGAGCTTTTTTGCAAGGCTCTTCTGCTGTTTTAGCCGAGTCTAAACATTCCTTCTCTCTGTTGCTGCTCAGCAGAGAGGGGGCACAGAGATGTTGGAATCAATTGGTCTTTCAGGCAGGAAAAGGAGGAGTGACAGCAATGTGTGTTGCAGAATTGCAAAGCTCACTGTGTGCTGAAGATGCCCTGCAGGAGTTTCCCTGCTGGCCCTTCGTCTGTGGGATTAGAGCCCAAGCGCTGCTCCTCCCCTGTCACAACTCCTCTCGAAACGAGAGAGCGCACCAGAAACGTTGGCTTCAAATGCACTTTTAGGAGATAAAGTGAGAAGTGACAGCAATGTTTGTGTCACAGTTTAAAGATCACTGTGTGCTAAACATGATTAGCAGGAGCTTTTTTTGCAATGCTCTTCTGCTGTTTTAGCCCAGGCTAAACATTCCTGCTCTACTCTCTCTGTTGCTGCTCAGTAGAGAGCGGGCACAGAGATGGTGGATTCAGTTGGTCTTTCTTTCAGGCAGGAAAGGGAGGAGTGACAGCAATGCGTGTTGCTGAGTTGCAAAGCTCGCTGTGCACTGAAGATGATCAGCGGGTACTTTCTGGACTGTCTCTTCTGCTGTTTCATCAGAGTCCAAACGTAAGTGCTATATTCTGCTACTGCTCATAAAGAGCAAGCACAGGAGATGTAGGATTCAATTGGACTTTCAGGTAGGAAAGTGAGAGGTGACAGCAATGTGTGTTGCAGAGTTGCAAAGCTCACTGTGTGCTGAAGATGCCCAGCAGGATTTTCCATGCTGGCCCTTCGGCTGTGGGATTAGAGTCCAAGCGCTCGTCCACACCTGTCACAACTCCTCTCGAAACGAGAGAGCGCACCAGAAACGTTGGATTCAAATGCACTTTTAGGAGATAAAGTGAGGAGTGACAGCAATGTTTGTGTCACAGTTTAAAGCTCACTGTGTGCTAAACATGATCAGGAGGAGCTTTTTTTGCAATGCTCTTCTGCTGTTTTAGCCCAGGCTAAACATTCCTGCTCTACTCTCTCTGTTGCTGCTCAGCAGAGAGTGGGCACAGAGATGTTGGAATCAATTGGTCTTCCAGGCAGGAAAAGGAGGAGTTACAGCAATGTGTTTTGCAGAGTTGCAAAGCTCACTGTGTGCTGAAGTTGCCCTGCAGGTGTTTCCCTGCTGGCCCTTGGTCTGCGGGATTAGAGTCCAAGCGCTCCTCCTCCCCAGTCACAACTCCTCTCGAAACGAGAGAGAGCACCAGAAACTTTGGATTCAAATGCACTTTTAGGAGATAAAGTGAGGAGTGACAGCAATGTTTGTGTCACAGTTTCAAAGCTCACTGTGTGCTAAACATGATTAGCAGGAGCTTTTTTGCAAGGCTTTTCTGCTGTTTTAGCCCAGGCTAAACATTCCTGCTCTACTCTCTCTGTTGCTGCTCAGCAGAGAGTGGGCACAGAGATGTTGGAATCAATTGGTCTTTCAGGCAAAAAGGGAGGAGTGACAGCAATGTGTGTTGCAGAGTTGTAAAGCTCGCTGTGCGCTGAAGATGATCAGTGGGAACTTTCTGGACTGTCTCTTCTGCTCTTTTAGCATTGGCTAAAGGTTCCTGCTCTACTCTCTCTGCTTCTGCCCAGCAGAGAAAGGGCGCAGAGATTTTGGATTCAATTAGACTTTGAGGTAGGAAAGTGCGGAGCGAGAGCAATATATGTGTCACAGTTGCAAAGCTGACTGCGTGCTGAAGATGCCCTGCCGGAGCTTTCACTCCGGGCTCTTCGGCTGTGGGAGCAGAGGCCAAGAGATCGTGTTCACCTGTCACTGCTGCTGTTCAAACGAGAGAGGGCGGGAGAGACCATGGATTCAAACGGATTATTAGGAGATGAAGTGAGGAGTGACAGCAATGTGTGTTTCAGAGTTGCAAAGCTCACTGTGCGCTGAAGATGATCTGCAAGGACTTTCCCTCCCTGCCCTTCGGAACTGGGAGCGGATTCCAAGCGCTCGTGCTCACCTTCCTCTGCTGCTCTTGAAACGAGAGTGGAGACCAGAAACGCTGGATTCAAATGCACTTTTAGGAGCTACAATGAGGAGTGACAACAGTGTGTGTGTCACAGTTGTAAAGCTCAGTGTGTTGAAGAAGCACAAGAGCAGCCTTCAGGCCTGTCTCTTCCACTGCCTTACAGATTGCAGACATTCCTGCTCACTCTGCTGCTCAGCAGAGTGCTGGCAACGGAGTTCTTGGATTGAAATGGTCTTTTAGGAGAAAGAGTGAAGAGTGACAGCAATGTTTGTGTCACAGTTTAAAGCTCACTGTGTGCTAAACATGATCAGGAGGAGCTTTTTTGCAAGGCTCTTCTGCTGTTTTAGCCCAGTCTAAACATTCCTTCTCTCTGTTGCTGCTCAGCAGAGAGGGGGCACAGAGATGTTGGAATCAATTGGTCTTTCAGGAAGGAAAAGGAGGAGTGACAGCAATGTGTGTTGCAGAATTGCAAAGCTCACTGTGTGCTGAAGATGCCCAGCAGGAGTTTCCCTGCTGCCCCTTCGGCTGTGGGATTAGAGTCCAAGCGCTCGTCCTCCCCCGTCACATCTGCTATTGAAACGAGAGAGGGCACCAAAAACTTTGGACTCAAATGCACTTTTAGGAGATAAAGTGAGAAGTGACAGCAATGTTTGTGTCACAGCTTCAAAGCTCACTGTGTGCTAAACATGATCAGCAGGAGCTTTTTTGCAAGGCTCTTCTGCTATTTTAGACCAGTCTAAACATTCCTGCTCCACTCTCTCTGTTGCTGCTCAGCAGAGAGTGGGCACAGAGATGGTGGAATCAGTTCGTCTTTCAGGCAGGAAAGGTAGGAGTGAAAGCAATGTGTGTTGCAGAGTTGCAAAGCTCGCTGTGCGCTGAAGATGATCTGTGGGAACTTTCAGGACTGTCTCTTCTGCTGTTTCAGCAAAGTGCAACCGTAAGTGCTATATTCTGCTACTGCTCACAAGGAGCAAAGCACAGAAGAAGTAGGATTCAATTGGACTTTCAGGTAGGAAAGTGAGAGGTGACAGCAATGTGTGTTTCAGAGTTGCAAAGCTCGCTGTGTGCTGAAGATGCCCAGCAGGATTTTCCCTGCTGGCCCGCCAGCTGTGGGATTAGAGTCCATGCGCTCGTCCTCCCCTGTCACAACTCCTCTCGAAACGAGAGAGCGCACCAGAAACGATGGTTTCAAATGCACTTTTAGGAGATAAAGTGAGGAGTGACAGCAATGTTTGTGTCACAGTTTAAAGCTCATCTGCGCTAAACATGAAAAGCTTGAGCTTTTTTGCAAGGCTCTTCTGCTGTTTTAGCCCAGTCTAAACATTCCTGCTATACTCTCTCTGTTGCTGCTCAGCAGAGAGCGGGCACAGAGATGGTGGAATCAGTTCGTCTTTCAGGCAGGAAAGGGAGGAGTGGCAGCAATGTGTGTTGCAGAGTTGCAAAGCTCGCTGTGCGCTGAAGATGATCAGTGGGAACTTTCAGGACTGTCTCTTCTGCTGTTTCAGCAGAGTGCAAAAGTATGGGCTATATTCTGCTACTGCTCATAAGGAGCAAAGCACAGGAGAAGTAGGATTCAATTGGACTTTCAGGTAGGAAAGTGAGAGGTGACAGCAATGTGTGCTGCAGAGTTGCAAACCTCACTGTGCGCTGAAGATGATCAGTGGGAACTTTCAGGACTGTCTCTTCTGCTGTTTCAGCAGAGTGCAAAAGTAAGTGCTATATTCTGCTACTGCTCACAAAGAGCAAGCACAGGAGATGTAGGATTCAATTGGACTTTCAGGTCGGAAAGTAAGAGGTGACAGCAATGTGTGTTTCAGAGTTGCAAAGCTCACTGTGTGCTGAAGATGCCCAGCAGGATTTTCCCTGCTGGCCTTTCAGCTGTGGGATTAGAGTCCAAGAGCTCGTCCTCCCCTGTCACAATTCCTCTCGAAATGAGAGAGCGCACCAGAAACGATGGTTTCAAATGCACTTTGAGGAGATAAAGTGAGGTGTGACAGCAATGTTTGTGTCACAGTTTAAAGCTCACTGTGAGCTAAACATGATCAGCAGGAGCTTTTCTGCAAGGCTCTTGTGCTGTTTTAGCCCCGTCTAAACATTCCTGCTATACTCTCTCTGTTGCTTCTCAGCAGAGAGCGGGCACAGAGATGGTGGAATCAGTTTGTCTTTCAGGCAGGAAAGGGAGGAGTGTCAGTGATGTGTGCTGCAGAGTTGCAAAGCTCGCTGTGCGCTGAAGATGATCAGTGGGAACTTTCAGGACTGTCTCTTCTGCTGTTTCAGCAGAGTGCAAACGTAAGTGCTATATTCTGCTACTGCTCACAAGGAGCAAAGCACAGGAGAAGTAGGATTCAATTGGACTTTCAGGTAGGAAAGTGAGAGGTGACAGCAATGTGTGTTTCAGATTTGCAAAGCTCACTGTGTGCTGAAGATGACCAGCAGGAGTTTCCCTGCTGGCCCTTCGGCTGTGGGATTAGAGTCCAAGCGCTCGTCCTCCCCTGTCACAACTCCTCTCGAAACGAGAGAGCGCACCAGAAACGATGGATTCAAATGCACTTTTAGGAGATAAAGTGAGGAGTGACAGCAATGTTTGTGTCACAGTTTAAAGCTCACTGTTTGCTAATCATGATCAGCAGGAGCTTTTCTGCAAGGCTCTTCTGCTGTTTTAGTCCAGTCTAAACATTCCTGCTAAACTCTCTCTGTTGCTGCTCAGCAGAGAGCGGGCACTGAGATGGTGGATTCAGCTGGTCTTTCAGGCAAAAAGGGAGGAGTGACAGCAATGTGTGTTGCAGAGTTGCTAAGTTCACTGTGTGCTGAAGATGCCCAGCAGCAATTTCCTTGCTGGCTCTTCGGCTGTGGGATTAGAGTCCAGGCGCTCGTCCTCCCCTGTCACAACTCCTCTCGAAACGAGAGAGCGCACCAAAAACGATGCTTTCAAATGCACTTTAAGGAGATAAAGTGAGGAGGGACAGCAATGGTTGTGTCACAGATTCAAAGCTCACTGTGTGCTAATCATGATCAGCAGGAGCTTTTTTGCATGGCTCTTCTGCTGTTTTAGCCCAGACTAAACATTCCTGCTATACTCTCCCCGTTGCTGCTCAGCAGAGAGTTTTCAGATCGTTCAGAAACGATGGTTTCAAATGCACTTTTAGGAGATAAAGTGAGGAGTGACAGCAATGTTTGTGTCACAGTTTAAAGCTCACTGTGAGCTAAACATGATCAGCAGGAGCTTTTTTGCATGGCTCTTCTGCTGTTTTAGCCCAGACTAAACATTCCTGCTATACTCTCCCCGTTGCTGCTCAGCAGAGAGTTTTCAGATCGTTCAGAAACGATGGTTTCAAATGCACTTTTAGGAGATAAAGTGAGGAGTGACAGCAATGTTTGTGTCACAGTTTAAAGCTCACTGTGAGCTAAACATGATCAGCAGGAGCTTTTTTGCATGGCTCTTCTGCTGTTTTAGCCCATAATTTTGCACTCTGCTGAAAAAGCAGAACAGACAGTCCAGAAAGGTCCCACTGATCATCTTCAGTGCACAGCGAGCTTTACAACTCTGCAACACACATTGCTGTCAGTCCTAACTTTCCTGCCTGAAAGACGAACTGATTCTACTATCTCTGTGCCCGCTCTCTGCTGAGCAGCAACAGGGAGACTATAGCAGGAATGTTTAGACTGGGCTAAAACAGCAGAAGAGCCTTGCAGAAAAGCTCCTGCTGTTCATGTTTAGCTCACAGTGAGCTTTAAACTGTGACACAAACATTGCTGTCACTCCTCACTTTATCTCCTAAAAGTGCATTTGAAACCATCGTTTCTGGTGCGCTCTCTCATTTCGAGAGGAATTGTGACAGGGGAGGACGAGCGCTTGGACTCTAATCCCACAGCTGAAAGGCCAGCAGGGAAAATCCTGCTGGGCATCTTCAGCACACTGTGAGCTTTGCAACTCTGAAACACACATTGCTGTCACCTCTCACTTTCCTACCTGAAAGTCTAATTGAATCCTACATCTCCTGTGCTTGCTCTTTGTGAGCAGTAGCAGAATATAGCACTTACGTTTGGACAGCAGAAGCGCCATGCAAAAAAGCCCCTGCTGATCATGATTAGCACACAGTGAGCTTTGAATCTGTGACACAACCATTGCTGTCCCTCCTCACTTTATCTCCTTAAAGTGCATTTGAAAGCATCGTTTTTGGTGCGCTCTCTCGTTTCGAGAGGAGTTGTGACAGGGGAGGACGAGCGCCTGGACTCTAATCCCACAGCCGAAGAGCCAGCAAGGAAATTGCTGCTGGGCATCTTCAGCACACAGTGAACTTAGCAACTCTGCAACACACATTGCTGTCACTCCTCCCTTTTTGCCTGAAAGACCAGCTGAATCCACCATCTCAGTGCCCGCTCTCTGCTGAGCAGCAACAGAGAGAGTTTAGCAGGAATGTTTAGACTGGACTAAAACAGCAGAAGAGCCTTGCAGAAAAAAAAATCCAAGAACTCCGTTGCCAGCACTCTGCTGAGCAGCAGAGTGAGCAGGGATGTCTGCAATCTGTAAGGCAGTGGAAGAGACAGGCCTGAAGGCTGCTCTTGTGCTTCTTCAACACACTGAGCTTTACAACTTTGACACACACACTGTTGTCACTCCTCATTGTAGCTCCTAAAAGTGCATTTGAATCCAGGGTTTCTGGTCTCCACTCTCGTTTCCAGTGCAGCAGAGGCAGGTGAGCACGAGCGCTTGGAATCCGCTCCCAGTTCCGAAGGACAGGGGAGGGAAAGTCCTTGCAGATCATCTTCAGCGCACAGTGAGCTTTGCAACTCTGAAACACACATTGCTGTCACTCCTCACTTTATCTCCTAAAAGTGCATTTCAAGCCAACGTTTCTGGTGCGCTCTCTTGCTTCGAGAGCAGTTGTGACAGGGGAGGACGAGCGCTTGGATTCTAATTTCACAGCCGAAGGGCCAGCATGGAAACTACTGCTGGGCATCTTCAGCACACATTGAGATTCACAACTCTGAAACACATATTGCTGTCACCTCTCACTTTCCTACCTTAAAGTCCAATTGAATAATACATCTCCTGTGCTTGCTCTTTGTGAGCAGTAGCAGAATATAGCACTTACGTTTGGACTCTGCTGAAACAGCAGAAGAGACAGTCCAGAAAGTTCCCACTGATCATCTTCAGCACACAGTGAGCTTTGCAACTCTGCAACACACATTGCTGTCACTTCTTTTCCTGCCTGAAAGACCAATTGATTCCAACATCTCTGTGCCCACTCTCTGCTGAGCAGCAACAGAGAGAGTAGAGCAGGAATGTTTAGCCTGGGCTAAAACAGCAGAAGAGCCTTGCAAAAAATCTCCTGCTTGATCATGTTTTGCACACAGTGAGCTTTAAACTGTGACACAAACATTGCTGTCACTCCTCACTTTATCTCCTAAAAGTGCATATGAATCCAAAGTTTCTGGTGCGCTCTCTCGTTTCGAGAGGAGTTGTGACAGGGGAGGAGGAGCGCTTGGACTCTAATCCCACAGACGAAGGGCCAGCAGGGAAACTCCTGCAGGGCATCTTCAGCGCACAGTGAGCTTTGCAATTCTGTAACACACATTGCTGTCAATCCTCACTTCATCTCCTAATAATCCGTTTGAATCCATGGTCTCTCCCGCCCTCTCTCGTTTGAACAGCAGCAGTGACAGGTGAACACGATCTCTTGGCCTCTGCTCCCACAGCCGAAGAGCCCGGAGTGAAAGCTCCGGCAGGGCATCTTCAGCACGCAGTCAGCTTTGCAACTGTGACACATATATTGCTCTCGCTCCGCACTTTCCTACCTCAAAGTCCAATTGAATCCAAAATCTCTGTGCCCTTTCTCTGCTGGGCAGAAGCAGAGAGAGTAGAGCAGGAACCTTTAGCCAATGCTAAAAGAGCAGAAGAGACAGTCCAGAAAGTTCCCACTGATCATCTTCAGCGCACAGCGAGCTTTGCAACTCTGCAACACACATTGCTGTCACTCCTCCCTTTTTGCCTGAAAGACCAATTGATTCCACCATCGCTGTGCCCCCTCTCTGCTGAGCAGCAACAGAGAGAGTAGAGCAGGAATGTTTAGCCTGGGCTAAAACAGCAGAAGAGCCTTGCAAAAAAGCTCCTGCTAATCATGTTTAGCACACAGTGAGCTTTGAAACTGTGACACAAACATTGCTGTCACTCCTCACTTTATCTCCTAAAAGTGCATTTGAATCCAAAGTTTCTGGTGCTCTCTCTCGTTTCGAGAGGAGTTGAGACAGGGGAGGAGCAGCGCTTGGACTCTAATCCCACAGACGAAGGGCCAGCATGGAAACTCCTGCAGGGCATCTTCAGCACACAGCGAGCTTTGCAACTCTGCAACACACATTGCTGTCACTCCTCCCTTTTTGCCTGGAAGACCAATTGATTCCACCATCGCTGTGCCCCCTCTCTGCTGAGCAGCAACAGAGAGAGTAGAGCAGGAATGTTTAGCCTGGGCTAAAACAGCAGAAGAGCCTTGCAAAAAAGCTCCTGCTAATCATGTTTAGCACACAGTGAGCTTTGAAACTGTGACACAAACATTGCTGTCACTCCTCACTTTATCTCCTAAAAGTGCATTTGAATCCAAAGTTTCTGGTGCGCTCTCTCGTTTCGAGAGGAGTTGTGACAGGAGAGGAGCAGCGCTTGGACTCTAATCCCACCGACGAAGGGCCAGCAGGGAAACTCCTGCAGGGCATCTTCAGCACACAGTGAGCTTTGCAATTCTGCAACACACATTGCTGTCACTCCTCCTTTTCCTGCCTAAAAGACCAATTGATTCCAACATCTCTGTGCCCCCTCTCTGCTGAGCAGCAACAGAGAGAAGGAATGTTTAGACTGGGCTAAAACAGCAGAAGAGCCTTGCAAAAAAGCTCCTCCTGATCATGTTTAGCACACAGTGAGCTTTAAACTGTGACACAAACATTGCTGTCACTCTTCACTCTTTCTCCTAAAAGACCATTTCAATCCAAGAACTCCGTTGCCAGCACTCTGCTGAGCAGCAGAGTGAGCAGGAATGTCTGCAATCTGTAAGGCAGTGGAAGAGACAGGCCTGAAGGCTGCTCTTGTGCTTCTTCAACACACTGAGCTTTACAACTTTGACACACACACTGTTGTCACTCCTCATTGTAGCTCCTAAAAGTGCATTTGAATCCAGCGTTTCTGGTCTCCACTCTCGTTTCAAGAGCAGCAGAGGAAGGTGAGCACGAGCGCTTGGAATCCGCTCCCAGTTCCGAAGGACAGGGGAGGGAAAGTCCTTGCAGATCATCTTCAGCGCACAGTGAGCTTTGCAACTCTGAAACACACATTGCTGTCACTCCTCACTTCATCTCCTAATAATCCGTTTGAATCCATGGTCTCTCCCGCCCTCTCTCGTTTGAACAGCAGCAGTGACAGTTGAACACGATCTCTTGGCCTCTGCTCCCACAGCCGAAGAGCCCGGAGTGAAAGCTCCGGCAGGGCATCTTGGGCACGCAGTCAGCTTTGCAACTGTGACACATATATTGCTCTCGCTCCGCACTTTCCTACCTCAAAGTCCAATTGAATCCAAAATCTCTGTGCCCTTTCTCTGCTGGGCAGAAGCAGAGAGAGTAGAGCAGGAACCTTTAGCCAATGCTAAAAGAGCAGAAGAGACAGTCCAGAAAGTTCCCACTGATCATCTTCAGCGCACAGCGAGCTTTGCAACTCTGCAACACACATTGTTGTCACTCCTCCCTTTTTGCCTGAAAGACCAATTGATTCCAACATCTCTGTGCCCACTCTCTGCTGAGCAGCAACAGAGAGAGTAGAGCAGGAATGTTTAGCCTGGGCTAAAACAGGAGAAGAGCCTTGCAAAAAAGCTCCTGCTAATCATGTTTAGCACACAGTGAGCTTTGAAACTGTGACACAAACATTGCTGTCACTCCTCACTTTATCTCCTAAAAGTGCATTTGAATCCAAAGTTTCTGGGGCTCTCTCTCGTTTCGAGAGGAGTTGTGACAGGGGAGGAGGAGCGCTTGGACTCTAATCCCACAGACGAAGGGCCAGCATGGAAACTCCTGCAGGGCATCTTCAGCACACAGTGAGCTTTGCAACACTGAAACACATATAGCTGTCACCTCTCCCTTTCCTACCTGAAAGTCCAATTGAATCCTACTTCTCCTGTGCTTTGCTCCTTGTGAGCAGTAGCAGAATATAGCCCATACGTTTGCACTCTGCTGAAACAGCAGAAGAGACAGTCCTGAAAGTTCCCACTGATCATCTTCAGCGCACAGCGAGTTTGCAACTCTGCAGCACACATTGCTGTCACTCCTCCCTTTCCCGCCTGAAAGACCAACTGATTCCACCATCTCTGAGCCCGCACTCTATTGAGCAGCAACAGGGAGTGTATAGCAGGAATGTTTAGACTGGGCTAAAGAAGCAGAAGAGCCTTGCAAAAAAGCTCCTGCTTTTCATGTTTAGCGCACAGTGAGCATTAAACTGAGACACAAACATTGCTGTCATTCACTTTATCTCCTAAGAGTGCATTTGAACCCATCGTTTCTGGTGCGCTCTCTCGTTTCGAGAGGAGTTGTGACAGGGGAGGACGAGCGCTTGGACTCTAATCGCACAGCCGATAGGCGTGCAGGGAAACTCCTGCTGGGCATCTTTAGCACACAGTGAGCTTTGCAACTCTGAAACACATATAGCTGTCACCTCTCACTTTCCTACCTGAAAGTCCAATTGAATCCTACATCTCCTGTGCTTGCTCCTTGTGAGCAGTAGCAGAATATAGCACTTACGTTTGCACTCTGCTGAAACAGCAGAAGACACAGTCCAGAAATTTCCCACTGATCATCTTCAGCGCACAGCGAGCTTTGCAACTGTGGAACACACATTGCTGTCACTCCTCCCTTTCCTGCATGAATGACCAGCTGAAACCACCATCTCTGTGCCCGCTCTCTGCTGAGCAGCAACAGAGAGAGTATAGCAGGAATGTTTAGTCTGGGCTAAAACAGCAGAAGAGCCTTGCAAAAAAGCTCCTGCTGATCATGATTAGCACACAGTGAGCTTTGAGGCTGTGACACAAACATTGCTCTCACTCCTCACTTTATATCCTAAAAGTGCATTTGAGTCCAACGTTTTTGGTGCCCTCTCTCGTTTCAAGAGCAGATGTGACAGGGGAGGACGAGCGCTTGGACTCTAATCCCACAGCCGAAGGGCGTGCGGGGAAACTCCTGCTGGCCATCTTCAGCACACAGTGATCTTTGCAACCCTGAACACATATAGCTGTCACCTCTCCCTTTCCTACCTGAAAGTCCAATTGAATCCTACTTCTCCTGTGCTTTCCTCCTTGTGAGCAGTAGCAGAATATAGCCCATACGTTTGCACTCTGCTGAAACAGCAGAAGAGAAAGTTTAGAAAGTTCCCACTGATCATCTTCAGAACACAGAGAGCTTTGCAACTCTGCAACACACATTGCTGTCACTCCTCCTTTTCCTGCCTGAAAGACCAAAAGATTCCACCATCTCTGTGCCTGCTCTCTGCTGAGCAGCAACAGGGAGAGAAGAGCAATAATGTTTAGACTGAGCTAAAACAGCAGAAGAGCCTTGCAAAAAAGCTCCTGCTGATCATGTTTAGCACACAGTGAGCTTTGAGGCTGTGACACAAACATTGCTGTCACTCCTCACTTTATCTCCTAAAAGTGCATTTGAGTTCAACGTTTTTGGTGCCCTCTCTCGTTTCAAGAGCAGATGTGACAGGGGAGGACGAGCGCTTGGACTCTAATCCCACAGCCGAAGGGCCAGCAGGGAAACTCCTGCTGGGCATCTTCAGCACACAGTGAGCTTTGCACCTCGGAAACACACATTGCTGTCACCTCTCACTTTCCTACCTGAAAGTCCAATTGAATCCTACTTCTCCTGTGCTTTGCTCCTTGTGAGCAGTAGCAGAATATAGCCCATACGTTTGCACTCTGCTGAAACAGCAGAAGAGACAGTCCAGAAAGTTCCCACTGATCATCCTCAGGGCACAGCGAGCTTTGCAACTCTGCAACACACATTGCTGTCACCTCTCACTTTCCTACCTTCAAGTCCAATTGAATCCTACATCTCCTGTGCTTGCTCTTTGTGAGCAGTAGCAGAACATAGCACTTACGTTTGCACTCTGCTGAAACAGCAGAAGAGACAGTCCTGAAAGTTCCCACTGATCATCTTCAGCGCACAGCGAGCTTTGCAACTCTGCAACACACATTGCTGTCACTCCTCCCTTTCCTGCCTGAAAGACCAACTGAATCCACCATCTCTGTGCCCGCTCTCTGCTTAGCAGCACCTGAGAGAGTATAGCAGCAATGTTTAGACTGGGCTAAAACAGCAGAAGAGCCTTGCAAAAAAGCTCCTGCTGATCATGTTTAGCACACAGTGAGCTTTGAAGCTGTGACACAAACATTGCTGTCACTCCTCACTTTATCTCCTAAAAGTGCATTTGAAACCATCGTTTCCGGTGCGCTCTCTCGTTGCGAGAGGAGTTGTGACAGGGGAGGACGAGCGCTTGGACTCTAATCCCACAGCCGAAGGGCCAGCAGGGAATCTCCTGCTGGGCATCTTCAGCACACAGTGAGCTTTGGAACTCTGAAACACATATTGCTGTCACCTCTCACTTTCCTACCTGAAAGTCCAATTGAATCCTTCTTCTCCTGTGCTTGCTCTTTGTGAGCAGTAGCAGAATATAGCACTTACGTTCAGATTCTGCTGAAACAGCAGAAGAGACAGTCCTGAAAGTTCCCACTGATCATCTTCAGCGCACAGCGAGCTTTGCAACTCTGCAGCACACATTGCTGTCACTCCTCCCTTTCCTGCCTGAAAGACCAACTGATTCCACCATCTCTGAGCCCGCACTCTATTGAGCAGCAACAGGGAGAGTATAGCAGGAATGTTTAGACTGGGCTAAAACAGCAGAAGAGCCTTGCAAAAAAGCTCCTGCTTTTCATGTTTAGCGCACAGTGAGCATTAAACTGAGACACAAACATTGCTGTCATTCACTTTATCTCCTTAAAGTGCATTTGAACCCATCGTTTCTGGTGCGCTCTCTCTTTTCGAGAGGAGTTGTGACAGGGGAGGACGAGCGCTTGGACTCTAATCGCACAGCCGAAGGGCGTGCAGGGAAACTCCTGCTGGGCATCTTCAGCACACAGTGAGCTTTGCAACTCTGAAACACATAAAGCTGTCACCTCTTACTTTCCTACCTGAAAGTCCAATTGAATCCTACATCTCCTGTGCTTTGGTCCTTATGAGCAGTAGCAGAATATAGCACTTACGTTTGCACTCTGCTGAAACAGCAGAAGACACAGTCCAGAAAGTTCCCACTGATCATCTTCAGCGCACAGCGAGCTTTGCAACTGTGCAACACACATTGCTGTCACTCCTCCTTTTCCTGCATGAATGACCAGCTGAAACCACCATCTCTGTGCCCGCTCTCTGCTTAGCAGCAACACGGAGAGTATAGCAGGAATGTTTAGACTGGGCTAAAACAGCAGAAGAGCCTTGCAAAAAAGCTCCTACTGATCATGTTTAGCACACAGTGAGCTTTGAGGCTGTGACACAAACATTGCTGTCACTCCTCACTTTATATCCTAAAAGTGCATTTGAGTCCAACGTTTTTGGTGCCCTCTCTCGTTTCAAGAGCAGATGTGACAGGGGAGGACGAGCGCTTGGACTCTAATCCCACAGCCGAAGGGCCAGCAGGGAAACTCCTGCTGGGCATCTTCAGCACACAGTGAGCTTTGCAACACTGAAACACATATAGCTGTCACCTCTCACTTTCCTACCTGAAAGTCCAATTGAATCCTACTTCTCCTGTGCTTTGCTCCTTGTGAGCAGTAGCAGAATATAGCCCATACGTTTGCACTCTGCTGAAACAGCAGAAGAGACAGTCCTGAAAGTTCCCACTGATCATCTTCAGCGCACAGAGAGTTTGCAACTCTGCAGCACACATTGCTGTTACTCCTCCCTTTCCTGCCTGAAAGACCAACTGATTCCAGCATCTCTGAGCCCGCACTCTATTGAGCAGCAACTGGGAGTGTATAGCAGGAATGTTTATACTGGGCTAAAACAGCAGAAGAGCCTTGCAAAAAAGGTCCTGCTTTTCATGTTTAGCGCACAGTGAGCATTAAACTGAGACACAAACATTGCTGTCACTCTTCACTCTTTCTCCTAAAAGACCATTTCAATCCAAGAACTCCGTTGCCAGCACTCTGCTGAGCAGCAGAGTGAGCAGGAATGTCTGCAATCTGTAAGGCAGTGGAAGAGACAGGCCTGAAGGCTGCTCTTGTGCTTCTTCAACACACTGAGCTTTACAACTTTGACACACACACTGTTGTCACTCCTCATTGTAGCTCCTAAAAGTGCATTTGAACCCATCGTTTCTGGTGCGCTCTCTCGTTTCGAGAGGAGTTGTGACAGGGGAGGACGAGCGCTTGTACTCTAATCCCACAGCCGAAGGCCGTGCGGGGAAACTCCTGCTGGCCATCTTCAGCTCACAGTGATCTTTGCAACCCTGAACACATATAGCTGTCACCTCTCCCTTTCCTACCTGAAAGTCCAATTGAATCCTACTTCTCCTGTGCTTTGCTCCTTGTGAGCAGTAGCAGAATATAGCCCATACGTTTGCACTCTGCTGAAACAGCAGAAGAGAAAGTTTAGAAAGTTCCCACTGATCATCTTCAGAACACAGAGAGCTTTGCAACTCTGCAACACACATTGCTGTCACTCCTCCTTTTCCTGCCTGAAAGACCAAAAGATTCCACCATCTCTGTGCCTGCTCTCTGCTGAGCAGCAACAGGGAGAGAAGAGCAATAATGTTTAGACTGTGCTAAAACAGCAGAAGAGCCTTGCAAAAAAGCTCCTGCTTTTCATGTTTAGCGCACAGTGAGCATTAAACTGAGACACAAACATTGCTGTCATTCACTTTATCTCCTAAAAGTGCATTTGAACCCATCGTTTCTGGTGCGCTCTCTCGTTTCGAGAGGAGTTGTGACAGGGGAGGACGAGCGCTTGGACTCTAATCGCACAGCCGAAGGGCGTGCAGGGAAACTGCTGCTGGGCATCTTCAGCACACAGTGAGCTTTGCAACTCTGAAACACATATAGCTGTCACCTCTCACTTTCCTACCTGAAAGTCCAATTGAATCCTTCTTCTCCTGTGCTTGCTCTTTGTGAGCAGTAGCAGAATATAGCACTTACGTTTGCACTCTGCTGAAACAGCAGAAGAGACAGTCCAGAAAGTTAACGCTGATCATCTTCAGCGCACAGCGAGCTTTGCAGCTCTGCAGCACACATTGCTGTCACTCCTCCCTTTCCTGCCTGAAAGACCAATTGATTCCACCATCTCTGTGCCCGCACTCTATTGAGCAGCAACAGGGAGAGTATAGCAGGAATGTTTAGACTAGGCTAAAACAGCAGAAGAGCCTTGCAAAAAAGCTCCAGCATTTCATGTTTAGCGCACAGTGAGCTTTACACTGCGACACAAACATTGCTGCCACTCACTTTATCTCCTAAAAGTGCTTTTGAATCTTTAGTTTCTGGGGCGCTCTCTCGTTTCGAGAGGAGTTGTGACAGGGGAGGACGAGCGCTTGGACTCTAATCCCACAGCCGAAGGGCCATCAGGGAAACTCCTGCTGGGCATCTTCAGCACACAGTGAGCTTTGCAACTCTGAAACACACATTGCTGTCACCTCTCACTTTCCTACCTGAAAGTCCAATTGAATCCTACATCTCCTGTGCTTGCTCCTTGTGAGCAGTAGCAGAATATAGCACTTACGTTTGGACTCTGCTGAAACAGCAGAAGAGACAGTCCAGAAAGTTCCCACTGATCATCAGAGCACAGCGAGCTTTGCAACTCTGCAACACACATTGCTGTCACTCCTCCCTTTCCTGCCTGAATGACCAACTGAATCCACCATCTCTGTGCCCGCTCTCTGCTTAGCAGCACCTGAGAGAGTATAGCAGGAATGTTTAGACAGGGCTATAACAGCAGAAGAGCCTTGCAAAAAAGCTCCTGCTGATCATGTTTAGCACACAGTGAGTTTTGAATCTGTGACACAAACATAGCTGTCACTCCTCACTTTATCTCCTAAAAGTGCATTTGAGTCCAACGTTTCTGGTGCGCTCTGTCGTTTCGAGAGGAGTTGCGACAGGGGAGGACGAGCGCTTGGACTCTAATCCCACAGCCGAAGGGCGTGCAGGGAAACTCCTGCTGGGCATCTTCAGCACACAGTGATCTTTGCAACCCTGAACACATATAGCTGTCACCTCTCCCTTTCCTACCTGAAAGTCCAATTGAATCCTACATCTCCTGTGCTGCAATTTGTGAGCAGTAGCAGAATATAGCCCATACGTTTGCACTCTGCTGAAACAGCAGAAGAGAAAGTTTAGAAAGTTCCCACTGATCATCTTCAGCGCACAGCGAGATTTGCAACTCTGCAACACACATTGCTGTCACTCCTCCTTTTCCTGCCTGAAAGACCAAAAGATTCCACCATCTCTGTGCCTGCTCTCTGCTGAGCAGCAACAGGGAGAGAAGAGCAATAATGTTTAGACTGGGCTAAAACAGCAGAAGAGCCTTGCAAAAAAGCTCCTGCTGATCATGTTTAGCACACAGTGAGCTTTAAACTGTGACACAAACATTGCTTTCACTCACTTTATCTCCTAAAAGTGCATTTGACTCCATCGTTTCTGGTGCGCACTCTAGTTTCCAGAGGAGTTGTGACAGGGGAGGACGAGCGCGTGGACTCTAATCCCACAGCCGAAGGGCCATCAGGGAAACTCCTGCTGGGCATCTTCAGCACACAGTGAGCTTTGCAACTCTGAAACACACATTGCTGTCACCTCTCACTTTCCTACTTGAAAGTCCAATTGAATCCTACATCTCCTGTGCTTGCTCCTTTTGAGCAGTAGCAGAATATGGCACTTACGTTTGCACTCTGCTGAAACAGCAGAAGAGACAGTCCAGAAAATTCCCACTGATCATCTTCAGCGCACAGCGAGCTTTGCAACTCTGCAACACACATTGCTGTCACTCCTCCTTTTCCTGCCTGAAAGACCAACTGATTCCACCATCTCTGTGCCCGCTCTCTGCTTAGCAGCACCAGAGAGAGTATAGCAGGAATGTTTAGACAGGGCTATAACAGCAGAAGAGCCTTGCAAAAAAGCTCCTGCTGATCATGTTTAGCACACAGTGAGTTTTGAAGCTGTGACACAAACATAGCTGTCACTCCTCACTTTATCTCCTAAAAGTGCATTTGAGTCCAACGTTTCTGGTGCGCTCTGTCGTTTCGAGAGGAGTTGCGACAGGGGAGGACGAGCGCTTGGACTCTAATCCCACAGCCGAAGGGCGTGCAGGGAAACTCCTGCTGGGCATCTTCAGCACACTGTGATCTTTGCAACCCTGAACACATATAGCTGTCACCTCTCCCTTTCCTACCTGAAAGTCCAATTGAATCCTACATCTCCTGTGCTGCAATTTGTGAGCAGTAGCAGAATATAGCCCATACGTTTGCACTCTGCTGAAACAGCAGAAGAGAAAGTTTAGAAAGTTCCCACTGATCATCTTCAGAACACAGAGAGCTTTGCAACTCTGCAACACACATTGCTGTCACTCCTCCTTTTCCTGCCTGAAAGACCAAAAGATTCCACCATCTCTGTGCCTGCTCTCTGCTGAGCAGCAACAGGGAGAGAAGAGCAATAATGTTTAGACCGGGCTAAAACAGCAGAAGAGCCTTGCAAAAAAGCTCCTGCTGATCATGTTTAGCACACAGTGAGCTTTGAGGCTGTGACACAAACATTGCTGTCACTCCTCACTTTATCTCCTAAAAGTGCATTTGAGTCCAACGTTTTTGGTGCCCTCTCTCGTTTCAAGAGCAGATGTGACAGGGGAGGACGAGCGCTTGGACTCTAATCCCACAGCCGAAGGGCCAGCAGGGAAACTCCTGATGGGCATCTTCAGCACACAGTGAGCTTTGCAACTCGGAAACACACATTGCTGTCACCTCTCACTTTCCTACCTGAAAGTCCAATTGAATCCTACATCTCCTGTGCTTTGCTCCTTGTAAGCAGTAGCTGAATATAGCACTTACGTTTGGACACTGCTGAAACAGCAGAAGAGACAGTCCAGAAATTTCCCATTGCTCATCTTCAGTGCACAGCGAGCTTTGCAACTCTGCAACACACATTGCTGTCACTCCTCCCTTTCCTGCCTGAAAGACCAACTGAAACCACCATCTCTGTGCCAGCTCTCTGCTGAGCAGCAACAGGGCGAGTATAGCAGGAATGTTTAGACTGTGCTAAAACAGCAAAAGAGCCTTGCAAAAAAGCTCCTGCTGATCATGTTTAGCACACAGTGAGCTTTAAACTGTGACACAAACATTGCTGTCACTCACTTTATCTCCTAAAAGTGCATTTGACTCCATAGTTTCTGGTGCGCACTCTTGTTTCCAGAGGAGTTGTGACAGGGGAGGACGAGCGCGTGGACTCTAATCCCACAGCCGAAGAGCCAGCAAGGAAACTCCTGCTGGGCATCTTCAGCACACAGTGAGCTTTGCAACTCTGAAACACACATGGCTGTCACCTCTCACTTTCCTACCTGAAAGTCCAATTGAATCCTACATCTCCTGTGCTTGCTCCTTGTGAGCAGTAGGAGAATATAGCACTTATGTTTGGAATCTGCTAAAACAGCAGAAGAGACAGTCCTGGAAGTTCCCACTGATCATCTTCAGCACACAGCGAGCTTTGCAACTCTGCAGCACACATTGCTGTCACTCCTCCCTTTCCTGCCTGAAAGACCAACTGATTCCACCATCTCTGAGCCCGCACTCTATTGAGCAGCAACAGGGAGAGTATAGCAGGAATGTTTAGACTGGGCTAAAACAGCAGAAGAGCCTTGCAAAAAAGCTCCTGCTTTTCATGTTTAGCGCACAGCGAGCATTAAAAAGCGACACAAACATTGCTGTCATTCACTTTATCTCCTAAAAGTGCATTTGAAACCATCGTTTATGGTGCGCTCTCTCGTTTTGAGAGGAGTTGTGACAGGGGAGGACGAGCGCTTGGACTCTAATCCCACAGCCGAAGGGCCAGCAGGGAAACTCCTGATGGGCATCTTCAGCACACAGTGAGCTTTGCTACTCTGAAACACACATTGCTGTCACCTCTCACTTTCCTACCTGAAAGTCCAATTGAATCCCACAACTCCTGTTCTTGCTTTGTGAGCAGTAGCAGAACATAGCACTTACGTTTGGACTCTGCTGAAACAGCAGAAGAGACAGTCCAGAAAGATCCCACTGATCATCTTCAGCTCACAGCGAGCTTTGCAACTCTGCAACACACATTGCTGTCAGTCCTCCCTTTCCTGCCTGAAAGACGAACTGATTCCACCATCTCTGTGTCCGCTCTCTGCTGAGCAGCAACAGAGGGAGTAGAGCAGGAATGTTTAGACTGGGCTAAAACCGCAGAAGAGCCTAGCAAAAGAGCTCCTGCTGGTCATGTTTAGCACACAGTGAGCTTTGAAGCTGTGACACAAACATTGCTGTCTCTCCTCACTTTATCTCCTAAAAGTGCATTTGAGTCCTATGTTTTTGGTGCCCTCTCTCGTTTCAAGACCAGATGTGACAGGGAAGGACGAGGGCTTGGACTCTAATCCGACAGCCGAAGGGCCAGCAGGGGAATTCCTGCTGGGCATCCTCAGCACACATTGAGCTTTGCTACTCTGAAACACACATTGCTGTCACCTCTAACTTTCCTACCTGAATGTCCAATTGAATCCTACATCACCTGTGCTTGCTCTTTGAGAGCAGTAGCAGAATATAGCACTTACGTTTGGACTCTGCTGAAACAGCAGAAGAGACAGTCCAGAAAGTTCCCACTGATCATCTTCAGCGCACAGCGAGCTTTGCAACTCTGAAACACACATTGCTGTCACCTCTCACTTTCCTACCTGAAAGTCCAATTGAATCCTACATCACCTGTGCTTGCTCTTAGTGAGCAGTAGCAGAATATAGCACTTTACGTTCGGACTCTGCTATAACAGCAGAAGAGACAGACCAGAAAGTTCCCACTGATCATCTTCAGCGCACAGCGAGCTTTGCAACTCTGAAACACATATTGCTGTCACCTCTCACTTTCCTACCTGAAAGTCCAATTGAATCCTACTTCTCCTGTGCTTTGGTCCTTATGAGCAGTAGCAGAATATAGCCCATACGTTTGCACTCTGCTGAAACAGCAGAAGAGACAGTCCTGAAAGTTCCCACTGATCATCTTCAGCGCACAGCGAGCTTTGCAACTCTGCAACACACATTGCTGTCACTCCTCCCTTTCCTACCTGAAAGACCAACTGATTCCACCATCTCTGTGTCCGCTCTCTGCTGAGCAGCAACAGAGAGAGTATAGCAGGAATGTTTAGACTGGGCTAAAACAGCAGAAGAGCCTTGCAAAAAAGCTCCTTCTTTTCATGTTTAGCGCACAGTGAGCATTAAACTGCGACACAAACATTGCTGTCATTCACTTTATCTCCTAAAAGTGCATTTGACTCCATCGTTTCTGGTGCGCTCTCTCGTTTCGAGAGGAGTTCTGACAGGGGAGGACGAGTGCTTGGACTCTAATCCCACAGCCGAAGGGCGTGCAGGGAAACTCCTGCTGGGCATCTTCAGCACACAGTGAGCTTTGCAGCTCTGAAACACATATAGCTGTCACCTCTCACTATCCTACCTGAAAGTCCAATTGAATACTACATCTCCTGTGCTTGCTCCTTGTGAGCAGTAGCAGAATATAGCACTTACGCTTGGACTCTGCTGAAACAGCAGAAGAGACAGTCCAGAAAGATCCCACTGAACATCTTCAGCTCACAGCGAGCTTTGCAACTCTGCAACACACATTGCTGTCACTCCTCCCTTTTTGCCTGAAAGACCAGCTGAATCCACCATCTCTGTGCCCGCTCTCTGCTGAGCAGCAACAGAGAGAGTTTAGCAGGAATGTTTAGCCTGGGCTAAAACAGCAGAAGAGCCTTGCAAAAAAGCTCCTGCTGATCATGATTAGCACACAGTGAGCTTTGAAGCTGTGACACAAACATTGCTGTCACTCCTCACTTTATCTCCTAAAAGTGCATTTGAAACCATCGTTTCTGCTGCGCTCTCTCGTTTCGAGTGGAGTTGTGACAGGGGAGGACGAGCGCTTGGACTCTAATCCCACAGCCGAAGGGCGTGCAGGGAAACTCCTGCTGGCCATCTTCAGCACACAGTGATCTTTGCAACCCTGAACACATATAGCTGTCACCTCTCACTTTCCTACCTGAAAGTCCAATTGAATCCTACATCTCCTGTGCTGCAATTTGTGAGCAGTAGCAGAATATAGCCCATACGTTTGCACTCTGCTGAAACAGCAGAAGAGACAGTCCTGAAAGTTCCCACTGATCATCTTCAGAACACAGAGAGCTTTGCAACTCTGCAACACACATTGCTGTCACTCCTCCTTTTCCTGCCTGAAAGACCAAAAGATTCCACCATCTCTGTGCCTGCTCTCTGCTGAGCAGCAACAGGGAGAGAAGAGCAATAATGTTTAGACTGGGCTAAAACAGCAGAAGAGCCTTGCAAAAAAGCTCCTGCTGATCATGTTTAGCACACAGTGAGCTTTGAGGCTGTGACACAAACATTGCTGTCACTCCTCACTTTATCTCCTAAAAGTGCATTTGAGTCCAACGTTTTTGGTGCCCTCTCTCGTTTCAAGAGCAGATGTGACAGGGGAGGACGAGCGCTTGGACTCTAATCCCACAGCCGAAGGGCCAGCAGGGAAACTCCTCATGGGCATCTTCAGCACACAGTGAGCTTTGCAACTCGGAAACACACATTGCTGTCACCTCTCACTTTCCTACCTGAAAGTCCAATTGAATCCTACTTCTCCTGTGCTTAGCTCCTTGTGAGCAGTAGCAGAATATATCCCATACGTTTGCACTCTGCTGAAACAGCAGAAGAGACAGTCCTGAAAGTTCCCACTGATCATCTTCAGCGCACAGCGAGCTTTGCAACTCTGCAACACACATTGCTGTCACTCCTCCCTTTCCTACCTGAAAGACCAACTGATTCCACCATCTCTGTGTCCGCTCTCTGCAGAGCATCAACAGAGAGAGTATAGCTGGAATGTTTAGACTGGGCTAAAACAGCAGAAGAGCCTTGCAAAAAAGCTCCTGCTGATCATGTTTAGCACACAGTTAGTTTTGAAGCTCTGACACAAACATTGCTGTCACTCCTCACTTTATCTCCTAAAAGTGCATTTGAAACCATCGTTTCTGGTGCGCTCTCTCGTTTCGAGAGGAGTTGTGACAGGGGAGGACGAGCGCTTGGACTCTAATCCCACAGCCGAAGGGCCAGCAGGGAAACTCCTGCTGGGCATCTTCAGCACACATTGAGCTTTGCTACTCTGAAACACACATTGCGGTCACCTTTCACTTTCCTACCTGAAAGTCCAATTGAATCCTACATCTCCTGTGCTTGCTCCTTGTGAGCAGTAGCAGAATATAGCACTTACGTTTGCACTCTGCTGAAACAGCAGGAGAGACAGTCCAGAAAGTTAACACTGATCATCTTCAGCGCACAGCGAGCTTTGCAGCTCTGCAGCACACATTGCTGTCACTCCTCCCTTTCCTGCCTGAAAGACCAATTGATTCCACCATCTCTGTTCCCGCACTCTATTGAGCAGCAACAGGGAGAGTATAGCAGGAATGTTTAGACTGGGCTAAAACAGCAGAAGAGCCTTGCAAAAAAGCTCCAGCTTTTCATGTTTAGCGCACAGTGAGCTTTAAACTGCGACACAAACATTGCTGCCACACACTTTATCTCCTAAAAGTGCATTTGAATCTATCGTTTCTGGGGCGCTCTCTCGTTTCGAGAGGAGTTGTGACAGGGGAGGACAAGCGCTTGGACTCTAATCCCACAGCCGAAGGGCGTGCAGGGAAACTCCTGCTGGCCATCTTCAGCACACAGTGATCTTTGCAACCCTGAACACATATAGCTGTCACCTCTCCCTTTCCTACCTGAAAGTCCAATTGAATCCTACATCTCCTGTGCTGCAATTTGTGAGCAGTAGCAGAATATAGCCCATACGTTTGGACTCTGCTGAAACAGCAGAAGAGACAGTCCTGAAAGTTCCCACTGATCATGTTCAGCGCACAGCGAGCTTTGCAACTCTGCAGCACACATTGCTGTCACTCCTCCCTTTCCTGCCTGAAAGACCAACTGAATCCACCATCTCTGTGCCCGCTCTCTGCTGAGCAGCAACAGGGAGAGTATAGCAGGAATGTTTAGACTGGGCTAAAACAGCAGAAGAGCCTTGCAAAAAAGCTCCTGCTGATCATGATTAGCACACAGTGAGCTTTGAAACTGTGACACAAGCATTGCTGTCCCTCCTCACTTTATCTCCTAAAAGTGCATTTGAAGCCATCGTTTCTGGTGCGCTCTCTCGTTTCGAGAGGAGTTGTGACAGGGGAGGACGAGCGCTTGGACTCTAATCCCACAGCCGAAGGGCCATCAGGGAAACTCCTGCTGGGCATCTTCAGCACACAGTGAGCTTTGCAACTCTGAAACACACATTGCTGTCACCTCTCACTTTCCTACCTGAAAGTCCAATTGAATCCTACATCTCCTGTGCTTGCTCCTTGTGAGCAGTAGCAGAATATAGCACTTACGTTTGGACTCTGCTGAAACAGCAGAAGAGACAGTCCAGAAAGTTCCCACTGATCATCAGCGCACAGCGAGCTTTGCAACTCTGCAACACACACTGCTGTCACTCCTCCCTTTCCTGCCTGAAAGACGAACTGATTCCACCATCTCTGTGCCCGCTCTCAGCTTAGCAGCAACAGAGAGAGTATAGCAGGAATGTTTAGACAGGGCTATAACAGCAGAAGAGCCTTGCAAAAAAGCTCCTGCTGATCATGTTTAGCACACAGTGAGTTTTGAAGCTGTGACACAAACATAGCTGTCACTCCTCACTTTATCTCCTAAAAGTGCATTTGAGTCCAACGTTTCTAGTGCGCTCTGTCGTTTCGAGAGGAGTTGCGACAGGGGAGGACGAGCGCTTGGACTCTAATCCCACAGCCGAAGGGCGTGCAGGGAAACTCCTGCTGGGCATCTTCAGCACACAGTGATCTTTGCAACCCTGAACACATATAGCTGTCACCTCTAACTTTCCTACCTGAAAGTCCAATTGAATCCTACTTCTCCTGTGCTTTGCTCCTTGTGAGCAGTAGCAGAATATAGCCCATACGTTTGCACTCTGCTGAAACAGCAGAAGAGACAGTCCTGAAAGTTCCCACTGAAGAAGGCAGAGAGTTGTGGTCAATGGCGCAGAATCTAGCTGGAGGTCTGTGACTAGTGGAGTTCCTCAGGGGTCGGTGCTGGGACCGGTGCTGTTTAATATTTTCATCAATGACCTGGATGAGGGAACTGAGTGCACCCTCAGCAAGTTTGCTGATGACACAAAACTGGGAGGAGTGGCTGACACACCAGAGGACTGTGCTGCCATTCAGCGAGACCTGGACAGGCTGGAGAGTTGGGCAGGGAGAAACTTGATGAAATTTAACAAGGGCAAGTGTAGAGTCTTGCATCTGGGGAAGAACAACCCCATGTACCAGTACAGGTTGGGGGTTGACCTGCTGGAAAGTAGTGAAGGGGAAAGGGACCTGGGGGTCCTGGTGGATAGGAGGATGACCATGAGCCAGCAATGTGCTCTTGTGGCCAAGAAGGCAAATGGCATCTTAGGGTGCATTAGAAAGGGAGTGGTTAGTAGGTCAAGAGAGGTTCTCCTCCCCCTCTACTCAGCCTTGGTGAGGCCGCATCTGGAATATTGCGTCCAGTTCTGGGCCCCTCTGTTCAAGAAGGACAGGGAATTGCTTGAAGGAGTCCAGCGCAGAGCCACAAAGATGATTAAGGGAGTGGAACATCTCCCTTATGAGGAGAGGCTGAGGGAGCTGGGTCTCTTTAGCTTGCAAAAGAGGAGACTGAGGGGTGACCTCATCAATGTTTACAAATATGTAAAGGGTAGGTGTCAGGATGATGGAGCTAGGCTTTTTTCAGTGATATCCAGTGATAGGACAAGGGGCAATGGGTGTAAACTGGAACATAGGAAGTTCCACGTTAACATCAGGAAGAACTTCTTTACTGTAAGAGTGACAGAGCACTGGAACAGGTTGCCCAGGGGGGTTGTGGAGTCTCCTACACTGGAGATATTCAAGGCCCGCCTGGACAAGTTCCTGTGTGATGTACTGTAGGTTACCCTGCTCTTGCAGGGGGGTTGGACTAGATGATCTTTTTAGGTCCCTTCCAACCCTTGGGATTCTGTGATTCTGTGATTCTGTGATCATCATCAGCGCACAGCAAGCTTTGCAACTCTGCAACACACATTGCTGTCACTCCTCCCTTTCCTACCTGAAAGACCAACTGATTCCACCATCTCTGTGTCCGCTCTCTGCTGAGCATCAACAGAGAGAGTATAGCTGGAATGTTTAGACTGGGCTAAAACAGCAGAAGAGCCTTGCAAAAAAGCTCCTGCTGATCATGTTTAGCACACAGTGAGTTTTGAAGCTGTGACACAAACATTGCTGGCACTCCTCACTTTATCTCCTAAAAGTGCATTTGAAACCATCGTTTCTGGTGCGCTCTCTCGTTTCGAGAGGAGTTGTGACAGGGGAGGACGAGCGCTTGGACTCTAATCCCACAGCCAAAGGGCGCGCAGGGAAAATCCTGCTGGGCATCTTCAGCACACATTGACCTTTGCTACTCTGAAACACACATTGCTGTCACCACTCACTTTCCTACCTGAAAGTCCAATTGAATCCTACATCTCCTGTGCTTGCTCCTTGTGAGCAGTAGCAGAATATAGCACTTACGTTCAGATTCTGCTGAAACAGCAGAAGAGACAGTCCAGAAAGTTAACACTGATCATCTTCAGCGCACAGCGAGCTTTGCAGCTCTGCAGCACACATTGCTGTCACTCCTCCCTTTCCTGCCTGAAAGACCAATTGATTCCACCATCTCTGTGCCCGCACTCTATTGAGCAGCAACAGGGAGAGTATAGCAGGATTGTTTAGACTGGGCTAAAACAGCAGAAGAGCCTTGCAAAAAAGCTCCAGCTTTTCATGTTTAGCGCACAGTGAGCTTTAAACTGCGACACAAACATTGCTGCCACTAACTTTATCTCCTAAAAGTGCATTTGAATCTATCGTTTCTGGGGCGCTCTCTCGTTTCGAGAGGAGTTGTGACAGGGGAGGACGAGCGCTTGGACTCTAATCCCACAGCCGAAGGGCGTGCAGGGAAAGTCCTGCTGGGCATCTTCAGCACACAGTGAGCTTTGCAACTCTGAAACACATATAGCTGTCACCTCTGACTTTCCTAGTTGAAAGTCTAATTGAATCATATATCTCCTGTGCTTGCTCCTTGTGAGCAGTAGCAGAATATAGCACTTACGTTTGCACTCTGCTGAAACAGCAGAAGAGACAGTCCTGAAAGTTCCCACTGATCATCTTCAGCGCACAGCGAGCTTTGCAACTCTGCAACACACATTGCTGTCACTCCTCCCTTTCCTGCCTGAAAGACCAATTGATTCCACCATCTCTGTGCCCGCACTCTATTGAGCATCAACAGAGAGAGTATAGCTGGAATGTTTAGACTGGGCTAAAACAGCAGAAGAGCCTTGCAAAAAAGCTCCTGCTGATCATGTTTAGCACACAGTGAGTTTTGAAGCTGTGACACAAACATTGCTGTCACTCACTTTATCTCCTAAAAGTGCATTTGAATCTATCGTTTCTGGGGCGCTCTCTCGTTTGGAGAGGAGTTGTGACAGGGGAGGACGAGCGCTTGGACTCTAATCCCACAGCCGAAGGGTGTGCAGGGAAACTCCTGATGGGCATCTTCAGCACACATTGAGCTTTGCTACTCTGAAACTCACATTGCTGTCACCTCTGACTTTCCTAGTTGAAAGTCCAATTGAATCCTACTTCTCCTGTGCTTTGCTCCTTGTGAGCAGTAGCAGAATATAGCCCATACGTTTGCACTCTGCTGAAACAGCAGAAGAGACAGTCCTGAAAGTTCCCACTGATCATCTTCAGCGCACAGCGAGCTTTGCAGCTCTGCAACACACATTGCTGTCACTCCTCCCTTTCCTGCCTGAATGACCAACTGAATCCACCATCTCTGTTCCCGCCCTCTGCTGAGCAGCAACAGGGAGAGTATAGCAGGAATGTTTAGACTGTGCAAAAACAGCAGAAGAGCCTTGCAAAAAAGCTCCTGCTGATCATGATTAGCACACAGTGAGCTTTGAAGCTGTGACACAAACATTGCTGTCACTCCTCACTTTATCTCCTAAAAGTGCATTTGAAACCATCGTTTCTGCTGCGCTCTCTCGTTTCGAGTGGAGTTGTGACAGGGGAGGACGAGCGCTTGGACTCTAATCCCACAGCCAAAGGGCGTGCAGGGAAACTCCTGCTGGCCATCTTCAGCACACAGTGATCTTTGCAACCCTGAACACATATAGCTGTCACCTCTTCCTTTTTTACCTGAAAGTCCAATTGAATCCTACATCTCCTGTGCTGCAATTTGTGAGCAGTAGCAGAATATAGCCCATACGTTTGCACTCTGCTGATACAGCAGAAGGGAAAGTTTAGAAAGTTCCCACTGATCATCTTCAGAACACAGAGAGCTTTGCAACTCTGCAACACACATTGCTGTCACTCCTCCTCTTCCTGCCTGAAAGACCAAAAGATTCCACCATCTCTGTGCCTGCTCTCTGCTGAGCAGCAACAGGGAGAGAAGAGCAATAATGTTTAGACTGGGCTAAAACAGCAGAAGAGCCTTGCAAAAAAGCTCCTGCTGATCATGTTTAGCACACAGTGAGCTTTGAGGCTGTGACACAAACATTGCTGTCACTCCTCACTTTATCTCCTAAAAGTGCATTTGAGTCCAACGTTTTTGGTGCCCTCTCTCGTTTCAAGAGCAGATGTGACAGGGGAGGACGAGCGCTTGGACTCTAATCCCACAGCCGAAGGGCCAGCAGGGAAACTCCTGATGGGCATCTTCAGCACACAGTGAGCTTTGCAACTCGGAAACACACATTGCTGTCACCTCTCACTTTCCTACCTGAAAGTCCAATTGAATCCTACTTCTCCTGTGCTTTGCTCCTTGTGAGCAGTAGCAGAATATAGCCCATACGTTTGGACTCTGCTGAAACAGCAGAAGAGACAGTCCTGAAAGTTCCCATTGATCATCTTCAGCGCACAGCGAGCTTTGCAACTCTGCAACACACATTGCTGTCACTCCTCCCTTTCCTGCCTGAAAGACCAACTGAATCCACCATCTCTGTGCCCGCTCTCTGCTGAGCAGCAACAGGGAGAGTATAGCAGGAATGTTTAGACTGGGCTAAAACAGCAGAAGAGCCTTGCAAAAAAGCTCCTGCTGATCATGATTAGCACACAGTGAGCTTTGAAGATGTGACACAAGCATTGCTGTCACTCCTCACATTATCTCCTAAAAGTGCATTTGAAACCATCGTTTCTGGTGCGCTCTCTCGTTTCGAGAGGAGTTGTGACAGGGGAGGACGAGCGCTTGGACTCTAATCTCACAGCCGAAGGGCCAGCAGGGAAACTCCTGATGGACATCTTCAGCACACAGTGAGCTTTGCTACTCTGAAACACACATTGCTGTCACCTCTCACTTTCCTACCTGAAAGTCCAATTGAATCCTACATCTCCTGTGCTTTGCTCCTTGTAAGCAGTACCTGAATATAGCACTTACGTTTGCACTCTGCTGAAACAGCAGAAGAGACAGTCCAGAAATTTCCCATTGCTCATCTTCAGTGCACAGCGAGCTTTGCAACACTGCAACACACATTGCTGTCACACCTCCCTTTCCTGCCTGAAAGACCAACTGAAACCACCATCTCTGTGCCAGCTCTCTGCTGAGCAGCAACAGGGAGAGTATAGCAGGAATGTTTAGACTGTGCTAAAACAGCAGAAGAGCCTTGCAAAAAAGCTCCTGCTGATCATGTTTAGCACACAGTGAGCTTTAAACTGTGACACTAACATTGCTGTCACTCACTTTATCTCCTAAAAGTGCATTTGACTCCATCGTTTCTGGGGCGCACTCTTGTTTCCAGAGGAGTTGTGACAGGGGAGGACGAGCGCGTGGACTCTAATCCCACAGCCGAAGGGCCAGCAGGGAAACTCCTGCTGGGCATCTTCAGCACACAGTTAGCTTTGCAACTCTGAAACACACATTGCTGTCACCTCTCACTTTCCTACTTGAAAGTCCAATTGAATCCTACATCTCCTGTGCTTGCATCTTGTGAGCAGTAGCAGAATATAGCACTTACGTTTGGACTCTGAAGAAACAGCAGAAGAGACAGTCCAGAAAGTTCCCACTGATCATCTTCAGCGCACAGCGAGCTTTGCAACACTGCAACACACACTGCTGTCACTCCTCCCTTTCCTGCCTGAATGAACAACTGAATCCACCATCTCAACTCTGCAACACACATTGCTGTCACTCCTCCCTTTCCTGCCTGAAAGACCAACTGAATCCACCATCTCTGTGCCCGCTCTCTGCTGAGCAACAACAGAGAGATCAGAGCAGGAATGTTTAGACTGGGCTAAAACAGCAGAAGAGCCTTGCAAAAAATCTCCTGCTTGATCATGTTTTGCACTCAGTGAGCTTCAAACTGTGACACAAACATTGCTGTCACTCCTCACTTTATCTCCTAAAAGTGAATTTGAATGCAAAGTTTATGGTGCGCTCTCTCGTTTCGAGAGCAGATGTCGCAGGGGAGGACGAGCTTTTGGACTCTAATTTCACAGACGAATTGCCAGCATGGAAACTCCTGCAGGGCATCTTCAGCACCCAGTGAGCTTCGCAACTCTGAAACACAAATAGCTGTCACCTCTCACTTTCCTACCTGAAAGTCCAATTGAATCCTACATCTCCTGTGCTTGCTCTTTGTGAGCAGTAGCAGAATATAGCACTTACGTTTGGACTCTGAAGAAACAGCAGAAGAGACAGTCCAGAAAGTTCCCACTGATCATCTTCAGCGAACAGCGAGCTTTGCAACTCTGCAACACACATTGCTGTCACTTCTTTTCCTGCCTGAAAGACCAATTGATTCCAACATCTCTGTGCCCACTCTCTGCTGAGCAGCAACAGAGAGAGTAGAGCAGGAATTTTTAGACCTGCCTAAAACAGCAGAAGAGCCTTGAAAAAAATCTCCTGCTTGATCATGTTTTGCACACAGTGAGCTTTAAACTGTGACACAAACATTGCTGTCACTCCTCACTTTATCTCCTAAAAGTGCATTTGAATCCAAAGTTTCTGGTGCGCTCTCTCGTTTGGAGAGGAGTTGTGACAGGGGAGGAGCAGCGCTTGGACTCTAATCCCACAGACGAAGGGCCAGCAGGGAAACTCCTGCAGGGCATCTTCAGCACACAGTGAGCTTTACAATTCTGCAACACACATTGCTGTCACTCCTCCTTTTCTTGCCTGAAAGTCCAATTGATTCCAACATCACTGTGCCCACTCTCTGCTGAGCAGCAACAGAGAGAGTAGAGCAGGAATGTTTAGACTGGGCTAAAACAGCAGAAGAGCCTTGCAAAAAAGCTCCTCCTGATCATGTTTAGCACACAGTGAGCTTTAAACTGTGACACAAACATTGCTGTCACTCTTCACTCTTTCTCCTAAAAGACCATTTCAATCCAAGAACTCCGTTGCCAGCACTCTGCTGATCAGCAGAGTGAGCAGGAATGTCTGCAATCTGTAAGGCAGTGGAAGAGACAGGCCTGAAGGCTGCTCTTGTGCTTCTTCAACACACTGAGCTTTACAACTGTGACACACACACTGTTGTCACTCCTCATTGTAGCTCCTAAAAGTGCATTTGAATCCAGCGTTTCTGGTCTCCACTCTCGTTTCCAGTGCAGCAGAGGCAGGTGAGCACGAGCGCTTGGAATCCGCTCCCAGTTCCGAAGGGCAGGGAGGGAAAGTCCTTGCAGATCATCTTCAGCGAACAGTGAGCTTTGCAACTCTGAAACACACATTGCTGTCACTCCTCACTTTATCTCCTAAAAGTGCATTTCAAGCCAACGTTTCTGGTGCGCTCTCTCGCTTCGAGAGCAGTTGTGACAGGGGAGGACGAGCGCTTGGATTCTAATTTCACAGCCGAAGGGCCAGCATGGAAACTACTGCTGGGCATCTTCAGCACACATTGAGATTCGCAACTCTGAAACACATATTGCTGTCACCTCTCACTTTCCTACCTGAAAGTCCAACTGAATAATACATCTCCTGTGCTTGCTCTTTGTGAGCAGTAGCAGAATATAGCACTTACGTTTGGACTCTGCTGAAACAGCAGAAGAGACAGTCCAGAAAGTTCCCACTGATCATCTTCAGCACACAGTGAGCTTTGCAACTCTGCAACACACATTGCTGTCTCTTCTTTTCCTGCCTGAAAGACCAGCTGAATCCACCATCTCTGTGCCCGCTCTCTGCTGAGCAGCAACAGAGAGAGTAGAGCAGCAATGTTTAGCCTGGGCTAAAACAGCAGAAGAGCCTTGCAAAAAATCTCCTGCTTGATCATGTTTTGCACACAGTGAGCTTTAAACTGTGACACAAACATTGCTGTCACTCCTCACTTTATCTCCTAAAAGTGCATTTGAATCCAAAGTTTCTGGTGCGCTCTCTCGTTTCGAGAGGAGTTGTGACAGGGGAGGAGCAGCGCTTGGACTCTAATCCCACAGACGAAGGGCCAGCAGGGAAACTCCTGCAGGGCATCTTCAGCGCACAGTGAGCTTTACAATTCTGAAACACACATTGCTGTCACTCCTCCTTTTCTTGCCTGAAAGACCAATTGATTCCAACATCTCTGTGCCCACTCTCTGCTGAGCAGCAACAGAGAGAGTAGAGCAGGAATGTTTAGACTGGGCTAAAACAGCAGAAGAGCCTTGCAAAAAAGCTCCTCCTGATCATGTTTAGCACACAGTGAGCTTTAAACTGTGACACAAACATTGGTGTCACTCTTCACTCTTTCTCCTAAAAGACCATTTCAATCCCAGAACTCCGTTGCCAGCACTCTGCTGAGCAGCAGAGTGAGCAGGGATGTCTGCAATCTGTAAGGCAGTGAAAGAGACAGGCCTGAAGGCTGCTCTTGTGCTTCTTCCACACACTGAGCTTTACAACTGTGACACACACACTGTTGTCACTCCTCATTGTAGCTCCTAAAAGTGCATTTGAATCCAGCGTTTCTGGTCTCCACTCTCGTTTCAAGAGCAGCAGAGGAAGGTGAGCATGAGCGCTTGGAATCCGCTCCCAGTTCCGAAGGGCAGGGAGGGAAAGTCCTTGCAGATCATCTTCAGCGCACAGTGAGCTTTGCAACTCTGAAAAACACATTGCTGTCACTCCTCACTTTATCTCCTAAAAGTGCATTTCAAGCCAACGTTTCTGGTGCGCTCTCTCGCTTCGAGAGCAGTTGTGACAGGGGAGGACGAGCGCTTGGATTCTAATTTCACAGCCGAAGGGCCAGCATGGAAACTACTGCTGGGCATCTTCAGCACACATTGAGATTCACAACTCTGAAACACATATTGCTGTCACCTCTCACTTTCCTACCTGAAAGTCCAATTGAATCCTACATCTCCTGTGCTTGCTCTTTGTGAGCAGTAGCAGAATATAGCACTTACGTTTGGACTCTGCTGAAACAGCAGAAGAGACAGTCCAGAAAGTTCCCACTGATCATCTTCAGCACACAGTGAGCTTTGCAACTCTGCAACACACATTGCTGTCTCTTCTTTTCCTGCCTGAAAGACCAATTGATTCCAACACCTCTGTGCCCGCTCTCTGCTGAGCAGCAACAGAGAGAGTAGAGCAGGAATGTTTAGTCTGGGCTAAAACAGCAGAAGAGCCTTGCAAAAAATCTCCTGCTTGATCATGTTTTGCACACAGTGAGCTTTAAACTGTGACACAAGCATTGCTGTCACTCCTCACTTTATCTCCTAAAAGTGCATTTGAATCCAAAGTTTCTGGTGCGCTCTCACGTTTCGAGAGGAGTTGTGACAGGGGAGGTGCAGCGCTTGGACTCTAATCCCACAGACGAAGGGCCAGCAGGGAAACTCCTGCAGGGCATCTTCAGCACACAGTGAGCTTTGCAATTCTGCAACACACATTGCTGTAACTCCTTTTCCTGCCTGGAAGACCAATTGATTCCAACATCTCTGTGCCCACTCTCTGCTGAGCAGCAACAGAGAGAAGGAATGTTTAGATTGGGCTAAAACTGCAGAAGAGCCTTGCAAAAAAGCTCCTCCTGATCATGTTTAGCACACAGTGAGCTTTAAACTGTGACACAAACATTGCTGTCACTCTTCACTCTTTCTCCTAAAAGACCATTTCAATCCAAGAACTCCGTTGCCAGCACTCTGCTGAGCAGCAGAGTGAGCAGGAATGTCTGCAATCTGTAAGGCAGTGGAAGAGACAGGCCTGAAGGCTGCTCTTGTGCTTCTTCAACACACTGAGCTTTACAACTGTGACACACACACTGTTGTCACTCCTCATTGTAGCTCCTAAAAGTGCATTTGAATCCAGCGTTTCTGGTCTCCACTCTCGTTTCAAGAGCAGCAGAGGAAGGTGAGCACGAGCGCTTGGAATCCGCTCCCAGTTCCGAAGGGCAGGGAGGGAAAGTCCTTGCAGATCATCTTCAGCGCACAGTGAGCTTTGCAACTCTGAAACACACATTGCTGTCACTCCTCACTTCATCTCCTAATAATCCGTTTGAATCCATGGTCTCTCCCGCCCTCTCTCGTTTGAACAGCAGCAGTGACAGGTGAGTAGCTTGCGAGAGGACGCCTGCAACACCGGAGCGGAGAGGGGAGAGATCAGCGTCCAGGAGCCTCACCTCAGAGCGACAAGAGCCACTGAGGAGGGAGCCTCAAGTCCTCAACAGGACTTGCCCAGGACTCGGAAGCTCAGCTCCCGCGAGGGGCTGACTCACAGGGGGCGGAGCCAAGAGGAGTGGCACCAGCTGGGAGTGGCTAAAAAACCTTCCCAGGGAGCGCGGCGAACAGAGCCGGCAAACAGAGAGCGTCGAGGCAGAGGGTCGAGGCAGTTTGCGCGGCAGTTCGCGCGGGCAGGCGAGCGGGCAGGGAAGCGTTCCATCCGCCTCATCGAGAGGACTCGCCTGGAGTACAGGAGGGGGAAGGAGTGCTGAGGGACGTAGACGGATTGATTGACCAGATAGATCATGGTTACAACACGATCGAAAGCTGTAGTGAGTACTAATGTGGGTATCCAGACTGAGCCTTCCTGCAGACATGCAGCTGTGCAGGTCTCTGGCTGCAGCGAATGCCTGAGCCTGGCACTTGTATTGGAGGGAGCCAGTGACACTGCTTGTGTTCGCTGTGAGCAAATAAATGACCTGCTCAGGCAGGTGGCTGAACTGAGGGAGGAGGTAGAAAGGTTGAGAGCCATTAGAGAGTGTGAAAGTGAAATAGATTGGTGGAACCACACCCTAAGGCAAGGGCAGAGGGAAGTGGTTCAACAAGATATGGATCCCCTTCCCTCCTACCATCAGACAGAAGGAGAGAGCTTAATGGACAAGGATGGATGGAGGGAGGTTCCTCCTCGGAGAGGTAAGCGAAAACCCTCACAATCCCTTCCTCCCTCCCAGTTGCCCTTGAATAACAGGTATGAGGTCTTGGAAATTCAGGGCCAGGTGAATGGAGATGGTGAGGCAAATCTATCTAGTGAGTCACCCAGGGCTAGTCACTCACCCACATGCCTCAGAACTTCCCCAACCAAGAAGAAAAGAACAGTAATTGTGGTGGGTGACTCCCTTCTGAGGGGAACAGAAGGGCCCATTTGTCGACCGGATCCACCCCACAGGGAGGTCTGCTGCCTGCCTGGGGCTCGGATTAGAGATGTTAAAAATAAGCTCTCTGAACTGGTGCAGCCGTCTGACTACTACCCACTGCTGGTTTTTCAGGTTGGCAGTGACGAAATTATTACGAGGAACGTAAGGGCAATGAAGAGAGACTACAGGGCCCTGGGACGGCTGGTTAAAGGATCTGGAGCGCAAGTGGTGTTTGCCTCCATACCTGTTGCAAGCGAGGGTGAAGGGATATATAAGAAGACTCTGCAGGTTAATGTATGGCTACGTGACTGGTGCCAAAGGCAGGGGTTTGGGTTTTTCAGTCACGGGTTGCTGTATGGGACACCTGGTTTGCTGGTGACAGGCGGGATACACCAGTCCCAGAGAAAAAAAAGGGTTTTGGGGCAGGAGTTAGCAGGGCTTATTGACAGGGCTTTAAACTAGTTAGGAAGGGGGGAGGGGATTTAACTGGGCCTGTTGGGGACAAGCCCAAGAGGAACATGCTAGGGATTGAAGGGTGGCGGGCTAAGGAGGACTATCAATCTCTTGTTTCACTTGTGGGAAAGGATAGCTCTTTAGACCCTGTCCCGCAGGGGAAAAAGAGTACTAGGACTGGCTCCCTGAAATGCCTGTACACCAATGCACGCAGCATGGGGAATAAACAGGAGGAGTTAGAAGTCTGTGTGCGGGCTAAAGGTTATGATCTAGTGGCGATTACAGAGACATGGTGGGACAGTTCACATGACTGGAATGTGGTCATGGATGGCTATGTCCTTTTTAGGAAAGATAGGTCAGCGAAGCGAGGTGGTGGAGTTGCTCTTTACGTGAGAGAGCAACTAGAATGTATTGAGTTCTGTCCGGGGTCGGATGAGGAGCAAGTGGAATGTCTGTGGGTACGAATCAAGGGGCTGACTGGCACGGGTGATACAGTTGTGGGGGTCTATTACAGACCTCCTGATCAGCACGAAGGAGTTGATGAGGCTTTCTACAGGCAACTGGAAGTAGCCTCGCGACTACATGCCTTAGTCGTCGTGGGGGACTTTAATTACCCCGATATTTGCTGGAAGACTCACACAGCCAGTCATTCACAGTCTAGGAGGTTCCTCGAGTGCATTGATGATAATTTCTTAATGCAAATGGTGGACGTACCAACTAGGGGAGCAGCGCTGCTAGATTTAGTACTCGCCAACAAGGAGGGTTTGGTCGAAGTGGTGACGGTCAATGGCAGCCTTGGCTGCAGTGACCATGAGATGGTGGAGTTTAGGATCCTGTGTGGGAGGAATAGAATACCTAGCAAAGCCACAGTTCTGGATTTCCGAAGGGCCAACTTTGGCCTCTTCAGTCAACTGCTAAGGGAAGTCTCATGGGAAAGTGTACTAGGCGGTAAAGGGGCTCAAGATAGTTGGTTAGCATTCAAGGACCGCTTCTTCCAAGCTCAGGATCGGAGCGTCCCAATGAGTAGGAAGTCAAGTAAGGGATCTAAGAGACCGGCGTGGTTAAACAAGGAGCTGCTGGGCAAACTCAAGTGGAAAAGGAGAATCTATGGATTATGGAAGGAGGGGCTGGCCGCTTGGGAGGAATATAGGACAGTTGTTAGAGGATGTAGGGAGGCAATTAGGACAGCTAAGGCCTCCTTGGAACTCAATCTTGCTAGTCGGGTTAAAGACAATAGAAAGGGCTTCTTCAAATACATAGCAAATAAAACTAAAACAAGAGGCAATATAGGCCCACTGCTGAACGAAGTGGGTACCCTGGAGACAGAGGATATAAAGAAGGCAGAGGTGCTGAATGCCTTCTTTGCCTCTGTCTTTACTCCTGCAGACTCTCCCCGAGGGCCCCGGATTTCTATAGCCCCAGAAGGAGTCAGGACAAAGGAGGAGTTTGCTTTGGTAGATGAGGATTGGGTTAGGGATCAGCTATGCAAACTGGACATCTGTAAATCGATGGGTCCGGATGGAATGCACCCACGGGTGCTGAGGGAGCTGGCGGAGGTCATTGCTAGGCCACTTTCCATCATCTTTGGTAAGTCGTGGGAAATGGGCGAGGTGCCTGAGGATTGGCGGATTGCAAAGGTCACACCAATCTATAAGAAGGGCAAGAAGGAGGACCCGGGTAATTATAGACCGGTCAACCTTACCTCCATCCCTGGAAAGATGATGGAACAACTTATTCTTGACTCCATCACTAGGCATATCAAGGATGAGGGGGTCATTAAGAACAGCCAACATGGTTTTATGAGGGGGAAGTCATGTATGACCAACCTTATAGCCTTCTATGAGGAAGTGACTAGGTGGAGGGATGATGGTAGAGCGGTAGATGTAGTTTTTCTTGATTTCAGTAAGGCATTTGATACTGTCTCCCACAGCATCCTCATAGATAAGCTGAGGAAGTGTGGGCTTGACGATCAAGTAGTGAGGTGGATCGAGAACTGGTTGAAAGGAAGAAGGCAGAGAGTTGTGGTCAATGGCGCAGAATCTAGCTGGAGGTCTGTGACTAGTGGAGTTCCTCAGTGGTCGGTGCTGGGACCGGTGCTGTTTAATATTTTCATCAATGACCTGGATGAGGGAACTGAGTGCACCCTCAGCAAGTTTGCTGATGACACAAAACTGGGAGGAGTGGCTGACACACCAGAGGACTGTGCTGCCATTCAGCGAGACCTGGACAGGCTGGAGAGTTGGGCGGGGAGAAACTGGATGAAATTTAACAAGGGCAAGTGTAGAGTCTTGCATCTGGGGAAGAACAACCCCATGTACCAGTACAGGTTGGGGGGTGACCTGCTGGAAAGTAGTGAAGGGGAAAGGGACCTGGGGGTCCTGGTGGATAGGAGGATGACCATGAGCCAGCAATGTGCTCTTGTGGCCAAGAAGGCAAATGGCATCTTAGGGTGCATTAGAAAGGGAGTGGTTAGTAGGTCAAGAGAGGTTCTCCTCCCCCTCTACTCAGCCTTGGTGAGGCCGCATCTGGAATATTGCGTCCAGTTCTGGGCCCCTCTGTTCAAGAAGGACAGGGAATTGCTTGAAGGAGTCCAGCGCAGAGCCACAAAGATGATTAAGGGAGTGGAACATCTCCCTTATGAGGAGAGGCTGAGGGAGCTGGGTCTCTTTAGCTTGCAAAAGAGGAGACTGAGGGGTGACCTCATCAATGTTTACAAATATGTGAAGGGTAGGTGTCAGGATGATGGAGCTAGGCTTTTTTCAGTGATATCCAGTGATAGGACAAGGGGCAATGGGTGTAAACTGGAGCATAGGAAGTTCCACGTTAACATCAGGAAGAACTTCTTTACTGTAAGAGTGACAGAGCACTGGAACAGGCTGCCCAGGGGGGTTGTGGAGTCTCCTACACTGGAGATATTCAAGGCCCGCCTGGACAAGTTCCTGTGTGATGTACTGTAGGTTACCCTGCTCTTGCAGGGGGGTTGGACTAGATGATCTTTTTAGGTCCCTTCCAACCCTTGGGATTCTGTGATTCTGTGATTCTGTGATCTCTTGGCCTCTGCTCCCACAGCCGAAGAGCCCGGAGTGAAAGCTCCGGCAGGGCATCTTCAGCACGCAGTCAGCTTTGCAACTGTGACACATATATTGCTCTCGCTCCGCACTTTCCTACCTCAAAGTCCAATTGAATCCAAAATCTCTGTGCCCTTTCTCTGCTGGGCAGAAGCAGAGTAGAGCAGGAACCTTTAGCCAATGCTAAAAGAGCAGAAGAGACAGTCCAGAAAGTTCCCACTGATCATCTTCAGCGCACAGCGAGCTTTGCAACGCTGCAACGCACATTGCTGTCACTCCTCCCTTTTTGCCTGAAAGACCAGCTGAATCCACCATCTCTGTGCCCGCTCTCTGCTGAGCAGCAACAGAGAGAGTAGAGCAGGAATTTTTAGACCTGCCTAAAACAGCAGAAGAGCCTTGAAAAAAATCTCCTGCTTGATCATGTTTTGCACACAGTGAGCTTTAAACTGTGACACAAACATTGCTGTCACTCCTCACTTTATCTCCTAAAAGTGCATTTGAATCCAAAGTTTCTGGTGCGCTCTCTCGTTTGGAGAGGAGTTGTGACAGGGGAGGAGCAGCGCTTGGACTCTAATCCCACAGACGAAGGGCCAGCAGGGAAACTCCTGCAGGGCATCTTCAGCGCACAGTGAGCTTTACAATTCTGAAACACACATTGCTGTCACTCCTCCTTTTCTTGCCTGAAAGACCAATTGATTCCAACATCTCTGTGCCCACTCTCTGCTGAGCAGCAACAGAGAGAGTAGAGCAGGAATGTTTAGACTGGGCTAAAACAGCAGAAGAGCCTTGCAAAAAAGCTCCTCCTGATCATGTTTAGCACACAGTGAGCTTTAAACTGTGACACAAACATTGCTGTCACTCTTCACTCTTTCTCCTAAAAGACCATTTCAATCCCAGAACTCCGTTGCCAGCACTCTGCTGAGCAGCAGAGTGAGCAGGGATGTCTGCAATCTGTAAGGCAGTGGAAGAGACAGGCCTGAAGGCTGCTCTTGTGCTTCTTCAACACACTGAGCTTTACAACTTTGACACGCACACTGTTGTCACTCCTCATTGTAGCTCCTAAAAGTGCATTTGAATCCAGCGTTTCTGGTCTCCACTCTCGTTTCCAGTGCAGCAGAGGCAGGTGAGCACGAGCGCTTGGAATCCGCTCCCAGTTCCGAAGGGCAGGGAGGGAAAGTCCTTGCAGATCATCTTCAGCGCACAGTGAGCTTTGCAACTCTGAAACACACATTGCTGTCACTCCTCACTTTATCTCCTAAAAGTGCATTTCAAGCCAACGTTTCTGGTGCGCTCTCTCGCTTAGAGAGCAGTTGTGACAGGGGAGGACGAGCGCTTGGATTCTAATTTCACAGCCGAAGGGCCAGCATGGAAACTACTGCTGGGCATCTTCAGCACACATTGAGATTCACAACTCTGAAACACATATTGCTGTCACCTCTCACTTTCCTACCTGAAAGTCCAATTGAATAATACATCTCCTGTGCTTGCTCTTTGTGAGCAGTAGCAGAATATAGCACTTACGTTTGGACTCTGCTGAAACAGCAGAAGAGACAGTCCAGAAAGTTCCCACTGATCATCTTCAGCACACAGTGAGCTTTGCAACTCTGCAACACACATTGCTGTCTCTTCTTTTCCTGCCTGAAAGACCAATTGATTCCAACACCTCTGTGACCGCTCTCTGCTGAGCAGCAACAGAGAGAGTAGAGCAGGAATGTTTAGACCTGCCTAAAACAGCAGAAGAGCCTTGCAAAAAATCTCCTGCTTGATCATGTTTTGCACACAGTGAGCTTTAAACTGTGACACAAACATTGCTGTCACTCCTCACTTTATCTCCTAAAAGTGCATTTGAATCCAAAGTTTCTGGTGCGCTCTCACGTTTCGAGAGGAGTTGTGACAGGGGAGGAGCAGCGCTTGGACTCTAATCCCACAGACGAAGGGCCAGCAGGGAAACTCCTGCAGGGCATCTTCAGCACACAGTGAGCTTTGCAATTCTGCAACACACATTGCTGTAACTCCTTTTCCTGCCTGGAAGACCAATTGATTCCAACACCTCTGTGCCCACTCTCTGCTGAGCAGCAACAGAGAGAGTAGAGCAGGAATGTTTAGACTGGGCTAAAACAGCAGAAGAGCCTTGCAAAAAAGCTCCTCCTGATCATGTTTAGCACACAGTGAGCTTTAAACTGTGACACAAACATTGCTGTCACTCTTCACTCTTTCTCCTAAAAGACCATTTCAATCCAAGAACTCCGTTGCCAGCACTCTGCTGAGCAGCAGAGTGAGCAGGAATGTCTGCAATCTGTAAGGCAGTGGAAGAGACAGGCCTGAAGGCTGCCCTTGTGCTTCTTCAACACACTGAGCTTTACAACTTTGACACACACACTGTTGTCACTCCTCATTGTAGCTCCTAAAAGTGCATTTGAATCCAGCGTTTCTGGTCTCCACTCTCGTTTCCAGTGCAGCAGAGGCAGGTGAGCACGAGCGCTTGGAATCCGCTCCCAGTTCCGAAGGGCAGGGAGGGAAAGTCCTTGCAGATCATCTTCAGCGCACAGTGAGCTTTGCAACTCTGAAACACACATTGCTGTCACTCCTCACTTCATCTCCTAATAATCCGTTTGAATCCATGGTCTCTCCCGCCCTCTCTCGTTTGAACAGCAGCAGTGACAGGTGAACACGATCTCTTGGCCTCTGCTCCCACAGCCGAAGAGCCCGGAGTGAAAGCTCCAGCAGGGCATCTTCAGCACGCAGTCAGCTTTGCAACTGTGACACATATATTGCTCTCGCTCCGCACTTTCCTACCTCAAAGTCCAATTGAATCCAAAATCTCTGTGCCCTTTCTCTGCTGGGCAGAAGCAGAGTAGAGCAGGAACCTTTAGCCAATGCTAAAAGAGCAGAAGAGACAGTCCAGAAAGTTCCCACTGATCATCTTCAGCGCACAGCGAGCTTTGCAACACTGCAACGCACATTGCTGTCACTCCTCCCTTTTTGCCTGAAAGACCAGCTGAATCCACCATCTCTGTGCCCGCTCTCTGCTGAGCAGCAACAGAGAGAGTAGAGCAGGAATTTTTAGACCTGCCTTAAACAGCAGAAGAGCCTTGAAAAAAATCTCCTGCTTGATCATGTTTTGCACACAGTGAGCTTTAAACTGTGACACAAACATTGCTGTCACTCCTCACTTTATCTCCTAAAAGTGCATTTGAATCCAAAGTTTCTGGTGCGCTCTCTCGTTTCGAGAGGAGTTGTGACAGGGGAGGAGCAGCGCTTGGACTCTAATCCCACAGACGAAGGGCCAGCAGGGAAACTCCTGCAGGGCATCTTCAGCACACAGTGAGCTTTGCAATTCTGCAACACACATTGCTGTCACTCCTCCTTTTCTTGCCTGAAAGACCAATTGATTCCAACATCTCTGTGCCCACTCTCTGCTGAGCAGCAACAGGGAGAAGGAATGTTTAGACTGGGCTAAAACAGCAGAAGAGCCTTGCAAAAAAGCTCCTCCTGATCATGTTTAGCACACAGTGAGCTTTAAACTGTGACACAAACATTGCTGTCACTCTTCACTCTTTCTCCTAAAAGACCATTTCAATCCAAGAACTCCGTTGCCAGCACTCTGCTGAGCAGCAGTGTGAGCAGGGATGTCTGCAATCTGTAAGGCAGTGGAAGAGACAGGCCTGAAGGCTGCCCTTGTGCTTCTTCAACACACTGAGCTTTACAACTTTGACACACACACTGTTGTCACTCCTCATTGTAGCTCCTAAAAGTGCATTTGAATCCAGCGTTTCTGGTCTCCACTCTCGTTTCCAGTGCAGCAGAGGCAGGTGAGCACGAGCGCTTGGAATCCGCTCCCAGTTCCGAAGGGCAGGGAGGGAAAGTCCTTGCAGATCATCTTCAGCGCACAGTGAGCTTTACAACTCTGAAACACACATTGCTGTCACTCCTCACTTTATCCCCTAAAAGTGCATTTCAAGCCAACGTTTCTGGTGCGCTCTCTCGCTTCGAGAGCAGTTGTGACAGGGGAGGACGAGCGCTTGGATTCTAATTTCACAGCCGAAGGGCCAGCATGGAAACTACTGCTGGGCATCTTCAACACACATTGAGATTCGCAACTCTGAAACACATATTGCTGTCACCTCTCACTTTCCTACCTGAAAGTCCAATTGAATAATACATCTCCTGTGCTTGCTCTTTGTGAGCAGTAGCAGAATATAGCACTTACGTTTGGACTCTGCTGAAACAGCAGAAGAGACAGTCCAGAAAGTTCCCAATGATCATCTTCAGCGCACAGTGAGCTTTGCAACTCTGCAACACACATTGCTGTCACTTCTTTTCCTTTCTGAAAGACCAATTGATTCCAACACCTCTGTGCCCGCTCTCTGCTGAGCAGCAACAGAGAGAGTAGAGCAGGAATGTTTAGCCTGGGCTAAAACAGCAGAAGAGCCTTGCAAAAAATCTCCTGCTTGATCATGTTTTGCACACAGTGAGCTTTAAACTGTGACACAAACATTGCTGTCACTCCTCACTTTATCTCCTAAAAGTGCATTTGAATCCAAAGTTTCTGGTGCGCTCTCACGTTTCGAGAGGAGTTGTGACAGGGGAGGAGCAGCGCTTGGACTCTAATCCCACAGACGAAGGGCCAGCAGGGAAACTCCTGCAGGGCATCTTCAGCACACAGTGAGCTTTGCAGTTCTGCAACACACATTGCTGTAACTCCTCCTTTTCCTGCCTGGAAGACCAATTGATTCCAACATCTCTGTGCCCACTCTCTGCTGAGCAGCAACAGAGAGCAGGAATGTTTAGACTGGGCTAAAACAGCAGAAGAGCCTTGCAAAAAAGCTCCTCCTGATCATGTTTAGCACACAGTGAGCTTTAAACTGTGACACAAACATTGCTGTCACTCTTCACTCTTTCTCCTAAAAGACCATTTCAATCCAAGAACTCCGTTGCCAGCACTCTGCTGAGCAGCAGAGTGAGCAGGAATGTCTGCAATCTGTATGGCAGTGGAAGAGACCGGCCTGAAGGCTGCTCTTGTGCTTCTTCAACACACTGAGCTTTACAACTGTGACACACACACTGTTGTCACTCCTCATTGTAGCTCCTAAAAGTGCATTTGAATCCAGCGTTTCTGGTCTCCACTCTCGTTTCAAGAGCAGCAGAGGCAGGTGAGCACGAGCGCTTGGAATCCGCTCCCAGTTCCGAAGGGCAGGGAGGGAAAGTCCTTGCAGATCATCTTCAGCGCACAGTGAGCTTTGCAACTCTGAAACACACATTGCTGTCACTCCTCACTTCATCTCCTAATAATCCGTTTGAATCCATGGTCTCTCCCGCCCTCTCTCGTTTGAACAGCAGCAGTGACAGGTGAACACGATCTCTTGGCCTCTGCTCCCACAGCCGAAGAGCCCGGAGTGAAAGCTCCGGCAGGGCATCTTCAGCACGCAGTCAGCTTTGCAACTGTGACACATATATTGCTCTCGCTCCGCACTTTCCTACCTCAAAGTCCAATTGAATCCAAAATCTCTGTGCCCTTTCTCTGCTGGGCAGAAGCAGAGTAGAGCAGGAACCTTTAGCCAATGCTAAAAGAGCAGAAGAGACAGTCCAGAAAGTTCCCACTGATCATCTTCAGCGCACAGCGAGCTTTGCAACGCTGCAACGCACATTGCTGTCACTCCTCCCTTTTTGCCTGAAAGACCAGCTGAATCCACCATCTCTGTGCCCGCTCTCTGCTGAGCAGCAACAGAGAGAGTAGAGCAGGAATTTTTAGACCTGCCTAAAACAGCAGAAGAGCCTTGAAAAAAATCTCCTGCTTGATCATGTTTTGCACACAGTGAGCTTTAAACTGTGACACAAACATTGCTGTCACTCCTCACTTTATCTCCTAAAAGTGCATTTGAATCCAAAGTTTCTGGTGCGCTCTCTCGTTTGGAGAGGAGTTGTGACAGGGGAGGAGCAGCGCTTGGACTCTAATCCCACAGACGAAGGGCCAGCAGGGAAACGCCTGCAGGGCATCTTCAGCACACAGTGAGCTTTGCAACTCTGCAAAACACATTGCTGTAACTCCTCCTTTTCCTGCCTGGAAGACCTATTGATTCCAACATCTCTGTGCCCACTCTCTGCTGAGCAGCAACAGAGAGAGTAGAGCAGGAATGTTTAGACTGGGCTAAAACAGCAGAAGAGCCTTGCAAAAAAGCTCCTCCTGATCATGTTTAGCACACAGTGAGCTTTAAACTGTGACACAAACATTGCTGTCACTCTTCACTCTTTCTCCTAAAAGACCATTTCAATCCAAGAACTCCGTTGCCAGCACTCTGCTGAGCAGCAGAGTGAGCAGGAATGTCTGCAATCTGTAAGGCAGTGGAAGAGACAGGCCTGAAGGCTGCTCTTGTGCTTCTTCAACACACTGAGCTTTACAACTGTGACACACACACTGTTGTCACTCCTCATTGTAGCTCCTAAAAGTGCATTTGAATCCAGCGTTTCTGGTCTCCACTCTCGTTTCAAGAGCAGCAGAGGCAGGTGAGCACGAGCGCTTGGAATCCGCTCCCAGTTCCGAAGGGCAGGGAGGGAAAGTCCTTGCAGATCATCTTCAGCGCACAGTGAGCTTTGCAACTCTGAAACACACATTGCTGTCACTCCTCACTTCATCTCCTAATAATCCGTTTGAATCCATGGTCTCTCCCGCCCTCTCTCGTTTGAACAGCAGCAGTGACAGGTGAACACGATCTCTTGGCCTCTGCTCCCACAGCCGAAGAGCCCGGAGTGAAAGCTCCGGCAGGGCATCTTCTGCACGCAGTCAGCTTTGCAACTGTGACACATATATTGCTCTCGCTCCGCACTTTCCTACCTCAAAGTCCAATTGAATCCAAAATCTCTGTGCCCTTTCTCTGCTGGGCAGAAGCAGAGTAGAGCAGGAACCTTTAGCCAATGCTAAAAGAGCAGAAGAGACAGTCCAGAAAGTTCCCACTGATCATCTTCAGCGCACAGCGAGCTTTGCAACTCTGCAACGCACATTGCTGTCACTCCTCCCTTTTTGCCTGAAAGACCAGCTGAATCCACCATCTCTGTGCCCGCTCTCTGCTGAGCAGCAACAGAGAGAGTAGAGCAGGAATTTTTAGACCTGCCTAAAACAGCAGAAGAGCCTTGAAAAAAATCTCCTGCTTGATCATGTTTTGCACACAGTGAGCTTTAAACTGTGACACAAACATTGCTGTCACTCCTCACTTTATCTCCTAAAAGTGCATTTGAATCCAAAGTTTCTGGTGCGCTCTCTCGTTTCGAGAGGAGTTGTGACAGGGGAGGAGCAGCGCTTGGACTCTAATCCCACAGACGAAGGGCCAGCAGGGAAACGCCTGCAGGGCATCTTCAGCACACAGTGAGCTTTGCAACTCTGCAAAACACATTGCTGTAACTCCTCCTTTTCCTGCCTGGAAGACCTATTGATTCCAACATCTCTGTGCCCACTCTCTGCTGAGCAGCAACAGAGAGAGTAGAGCAGGAATGTTTAGACTGGGCTAAAACAGCAGAAGAGCCTTGCAAAAAAGCTCCTCCTGATCATGTTTAGCACACAGTGAGCTTTAAACTGTGACACAAACATTGCTGTCACTCTTCACTCTTTCTCCTAAAAGACCATTTCAATCCAAGAACTCCGTTGCCAGCACTCTGCTGAGCAGCAGAGTGAGCAGGGATGTCTGCAATCTGTAAGGCAGTGGAAGAGACAGGCCTGAAGGCTGCCCTTGTGCTTCTTCAACACACTGAGCTTTACAACTTTGACACACACACTGTTGTCACTCCTCATTCTAGCTCCTAAAAGTGCATTTGAATCCAGCGTTTCTGGTCTCCACTCTCGTTTCCAGTGCAGCAGAGGCAGGTGAGCACGAGCGCTTGGAATCCGCTCCCAGTTCCGAAGGGCAGGGAGGGAAAGTCCTTGCAGATCATCTTCAGCGCACAGTGAGCTTTACAACTCTGAAAAACACATTGCTGTCACTCCTCACTTTATCCCCTAAAAGTGCATTTCAAGCCAACGTTTCTGGTGCGCTCTCTCGCTTCGAGAGCAGTTGTGACAGGGGAGGACGAGCGCTTGGATTCTAATTTCACAGCCGAAGGGCCAGCATGGAAACTACTGCTGGGCATCTTCAACACACATTGAGATTCGCAACTCTGAAACACATATTGCTGTCACCTCTCACTTTCCTACCTGAAAGTCCAATTGAATAATACATCTCCTGTGCTTGCTCTTTGTGAGCAGTAGCAGAATATAGCACTTACGTTTGGACTCTGCTGAAACAGCAGAAGAGACAGTCCAGAAAGTTCCCAATGATCATCTTCAGCGCACAGTGAGCTTTGCAACTCTGCAACACACATTGCTGTCACTTCTTTTCCTTTCTGAAAGACCAATTGATTCCAACACCTCTGTGCCCGCTCTCTGCTGAGCAGCAACAGAGAGAGTAGAGCAGGAATGTTTAGCCTGGGCTAAAACAGCAGAAGAGCCTTGCAAAAAATCTCCTGCTTGATCATGTTTTGCACACAGTGAGCTTTAAACTGTGACACAAACATTGCTGTCACTCCTCACTTTATCTCCTAAAAGTGCATTTGAATCCAAAGTTTCTGGTGCGCTCTCACGTTTCGAGAGGAGTTGTGACAGGGGAGGAGCAGCGCTTGGACTCTAATCCCACAGACGAAGGGCCAGCAGGGAAACTCCTGCAGGGCATCTTCAGCACACAGTGAGCTTTGCAATTCTGCAACACACATTGCTGTAACTCCTCCTTTTCCTGCCTGGAAGACCAATTGATTCCAACATCTCTGTGCCCACTCTCTGCTGAGCAGCAACAGAGAGCAGGAATGTTTAGACTGGGCTAAAACAGCAGAAGAGCCTTGCAAAAAAGCTCCTCCTGATCATGTTTAGCACACAGTGAGCTTTAAACTGTGACACAAACATTGCTGTCACTCTTCACTCTTTCTCCTAAAAGACCATTTCAATCCAAGAACTCCGTTGCCAGCACTCTGCTGAGCAGCAGAGTGAGCAGGAATGTCTGCAATCTGTAAGGCAGTGGAAGAGACAGGCCTGAAGGCTGCTCTTGTGCTTCTTCAACACACTGAGCTTTACAACTGTGACACACACACTGTTGTCACTCCTCATTGTAGCTCCTAAAAGTGCATTTGAATCCAGCGTTTCTGGTCTCCACTCTCGTTTCAAGAGCAGCAGAGGCAGGTGAGCACGAGCGCTTGGAATCCGCTCCCAGTTCCGAAGGGCAGGGAGGGAAAGTCCTTGCAGATCATCTTCAGCGCACAGTGAGCTTTGCAACTCTGAAACACACATTGCTGTCACTCCTCACTTCATCTCCTAATAATCCGTTTGAATCCATGGTCTCTCCCGCCCTCTCTCGTTTGAACAGCAGCAGTGACAGGTGAACACGATCTCTTGGCCTCTGCTCCCACAGCCGAAGAGCCCGGAGTGAAAGCTCCGGCAGGGCATCTTCAGCACGCAGTCGGCTTTGCAACTGTGACACATATATTGCTCTCGCTCCGCACTTTCCTACCTCAAAGTCCAATTGAATCCAAAATCTCTGTGCCCTTTCTCTGCTGGGCAGAAGCAGAGTAGAGCAGGAACCTTTAGCCAATGCTAAAAGAGCAGAAGAGACAGTCCAGAAAGTTCCCACTGATCATCTTCAGCGCACAGCGAGCTTTGCAACACTGCAACGCACATTGCTGTCACTCCTCCCTTTTTGCCTGAAAGACCAGCAGAATCCAACATCTCTGTGCCCGCTATCTGCTGAGCAGCAACAGAGAGAGTAGAGCAGGAATTTTTAGACCTGCCTAAAACAGCAGAAGAGCCTTGAAAAAAATCTCCTGCTTGATCATGTTTTGCACACAGTGAGCTTTAAACTGTGACACAAACATTGCTGTCACTCCTCACTTTATCTCCTAAAAGTGCATTTGAATCCAAAGTTTATGGTGCGCTCTCTCGTTTCGAGAGGAGTTGTGACAGGGGAGGAGCAGCGCTTGGACTCTAATCCCACAGACGAAGGGCCAGCAGGGAAACGCCTGCAGGGCATCTTCAGCACACAGTGAGCTTTGCAACTCTGCAAAACACATTGCTGTAACTCCTCCTTTTCCTGCCTGGAAGACCTATTGATTCCAACATCTCTGTGCCCACTCTCTGCTGAGCAGCAACAGAGAGAGTAGAGCAGGAATGTTTAGACTGGGCTAAAACAGCAGAAGAGCCTTGCAAAAAAGCTCCTCCTGATCATGTTTAGCACACAGTGAGCTTTAAACTGTGACACAAACATTGCTGTCACTCTTCACTCTTTCTCCTAAAAGACCATTTCAATCCAAGAACTCCGTTGCCAGCACTCTGCTGAGCAGCAGAGTGAGCAGGAATGTCTGCAATCTGTAAGGCAGTGGAAGAGACAGGCCTGAAGGCTGCTCTTGTGCTTCTTCAACACACTGAGCTTTACAACTGTGACACACACACTGTTGTCACTCCTCATTGTAGCTCCTAAAAGTGCATTTGAATCCAGCGTTTCTGGTCTCCACTCTAGTTTCAAGAGCAGCAGAGGCAGGTGAGCACGAGCGCTTGGAATCCGCTCCCAGTTCCGAAGGGCAGGGAGGGAAAGTCCTTGCAGATCATCTTCAGCGCACAGTGAGCTTTGCAACTCTGAAACACACATTGCTGTCACTCCTCACTTCATCTCCTAATAATCCGTTTGAATCCATGGTCTCTCCCGCCCTCTCTCGTTTGAACAGCAGCAGTGACAGGTGAACACGATCTCTTGGCCTCTGCTCCCACAGCCGAAGAGCCCGGAGTGAAAGCTCCGGCAGGGCATCTTCAGCACGCAGTCAGCTTTGCAACTGTGACACATATATTGCTCTCGCTCCGCACTTTCCTACCTCAAAGTCCAATTGAATCCAAAATCTCTGTGCCCTTTCTCTGCTGGGCAGAAGCAGAGTAGAGCAGGAACCTTTAGCCAATGCTAAAAGAGCAGAAGAGACAGTCCAGAAAGTTCCCACTGATCATCTTCAGCGCACAGCGAGCTTTGCAACTCTGCAACACACATTGCTGTCACTCCTCCCTTTTTGCCTGAAAGACCAGCTGAATCCACCATCTCTGAGCCCGCTCTCTGCTGAGCAGCAACAGAGAGAGTAGAGCAGGAATTTTTAGACCTGCCTAAAACAGCAGAAGAGCCTTGAAAAAAATCTCCTGCTTGATCATGTTTTGCACACAGTGAGCTTTAAACTGTGACACAAACATTGCTGTCACTCCTCACTTTATCTCCTAAAAGTGCATTTGAATCCAAAGTTTCTGGTGCGCTCTCTCGTTTCGAGAGGAGTTGTGACAGGGGAGGAGCAGCGCTTGGACTCTAATCCCACAGACGAAGGGCCAGCAGGGAAACTCCTGCAGGGCATCTTCAGCACACAGTGAGCTTTGCAATTCTGCAACACACATTGCTGTAACTCCTCCTTTTCCTGCCTGGAAGACCTATTGATTCCAACATCTCTGTGCCCACTCTCTGCTGAGCAGCAACAGAGAGAGTAGAGCAGGAATGTTTAGACTGGGCTAAAACAGCAGAAGAGCCTTGCAAAAAAGCTCCTCCTGATCATGTTTAGCACACAGTGAGCTTTAAACTGTGACACAAACATTGCTGTCACTCTTCATTCTTTCTCCTAAAAGACCATTTCAATCCAAGAACTCCGTTGCCAGCACTCTGCTGAGCAGCAGAGTGAGCAGGAATGTCTGCAATCTGTAAGGCAGTGGAAGAGACAGGCCTGAAGGCTGCTCTTGTGCTTCTTCAACACACTGAGCTTTACAACTGTGACACACACACTGTTGTCACTCCTCATTGTAGCTCCTAAAAGTGCATTTGAATCCAGCGTTTCTGGTCTCCACTCTAGTTTCAAGAGCAGCAGAGGCAGGTGAGCACGAGCGCTTGGAATCCGCTCCCAGTTCCGAAGGGCAGGGAGGGAAAGTCCTTGCAGATCATCTTCAGCGCACAGTGAGCTTTGCAACTCTGAAACACACATTGCTGTCAATCCTCACTTCATCTCCTAATAATCCGTTTGAATCCATGGTCTCTCCCGCCCTCTCTCGTTTGAACAGCAGCAGTGACAGGTGAACACGATCTCTTGGCCTCTGCTCCCACAGCCGAAGAGCCCGGAGTGAAAGCTCCGGCAGGGCATTATAGCACGCAGTCAGCTTTGCAACTGTGACACATATATTGCTCTCGCTCCGCACTTTCCTACCTCAAAGTCCAATTGAATCCAAAATCTCTGTGCCCTTTCTCTGCTGGGCAGAAGCAGAGTAGAGCAGGAACCTTTAGCCAATGCTAAAAGAGCAGAAGAGACAGTCCAGAAAGTTCCCACTGATCATCTTCAGCGCACAGCGAGCTTTGCAACTCTGCAACACACATTGCTGTCACTCCTCCCTTTTTGCCTGAAAGACCAGCTGAATCCACCATCTCTGAGCCCGCTCTCTGCTGAGCAGCAACAGAGAGAGTAGAGCAGGAATTTTTAGACCTGCCTAAAACAGCAGAAGAGCCTTGAAAAAAATCTCCTGCTTGATCATGTTTTGCACACAGTGAGCTTTAAACTGTGACACAAACATTGCTGTCACTCCTCACTTTATCTCCTAAAAGTGCATTTGAATCCAAAGTTTCTGGTGCGCTCTCTCGTTTCGAGAGGAGTTGTGACAGGGGAGGAGCAGCGCTTGGACTCTAATCCCACAGACGAAGGGCCAGCAGGGAAACTCCTGCAGGGCATCTTCAGCACACAGTGAGCTTTGCAATTCTGCAACACACATTGCTGTAACTCCTCCTTTTCCTGCCTGGAAGACCTATTGATTCCAACATCTCTGTGCCCACTCTCTGCTGAGCAGCAACAGAGAGAAGGAATGTTTAGACTGGGCTAAAACAGCAGAAGAGCCTTGCAAAAAAGCTCCTCCTGATCATGTTTAGCACACAGTGAGCTTTAAACTGTGACACAAACATTGCTGTCACTCTTCACTCTTTCTCCTAAAAGACCATTTCAATCCAAGAACTCCGTTGCCAGCACTCTGCTGAGCAGCAGAGTGAGCAGGAATGTCTGCAATCTGTAAGGCAGTGGAAGAGACAGGCCTGAAGGCTGCTCTTGTGCTTCTTCAACACACTGAGCTTTACAACTGTGACACACACACTGTTGTCACTCCTCATTGTAGCTCCTAAAAGTGCATTTGAATCCAGCGTTTCTGGTCTCCACTCTAGTTTCAAGAGCAGCAGAGGCAGGTGAGCACGAGCGCTTGGAATCCGCTCCCAGTTCCGAAGGGCAGGGAGGGAAAGTCCTTGCAGATCATCTTCAGCGCACAGTGAGCTTTGCAACTCTGAAACACACATTGCTGTCACTCCTCACTTCATCTCCTAATAATCCGTTTGAATCCATGGTCTCTCCCGCCCTCTCTCGTTTGAACAGCAGCAGTGACAGGTGAACACGATCTCTTGGCCTCTGCTCCCACAGCCGAAGAGCCCGGAGTGAAAGCTCCGGCAGGGCATCTTCAGCACGCAGTCAGCTTTGCAACTGTGACACATATATTGCTCTCGCTCCGCACTTTCCTACCTCAAAGTCCAATTGAATCCAAAATCTCTGTGCCCTTTCTCTGCTGGGCAGAAGCAGAGTAGAGCAGGAACCTTTAGCCAATGCTAAAAGAGCAGAAGAGACAGTCCAGAAAGTTCCCACTGATCATCTTCAGCGCACAGCGAGCTTTGCAACTCTGCAACACACATTGCTGTCACTCCTCCCTTTTTGCCTGAAAGACCAGCTGAATCCACCATCTCTGAGCCCGCTCTCTGCTGAGCAGCAACAGAGAGAGTAGAGCAGGAATTTTTAGACCTGCCTAAAACAGCAGAAGAGCCTTGAAAAAAATCTCCTGCTTGATCATGTTTTGCACACAGTGAGCTTTAAACTGTGACACAAACATTGCTGTCACTCCTCACTTTATCTCCTAAAAGTGCATTTGAATCCAAAGTTTCTGGTGCGCTCTCTCGTTTCGAGAGGAGTTGTGACAGGGGAGGAGCAGCGCTTGGACTCTAATCCCACAGACGAAGGGCCAGCAGGGAAACTCCTGCAGGGCATCTTCAGCACACAGTGAGCTTTGCAATTCTGCAACACACATTGCTGTAACTCCTCCTTTTCCTGCCTGGAAGACCTATTGATTCCAACATCTCTGTGCCCACTCTCTGCTGAGCAGCAACAGAGAGAGTAGAGCAGGAATGTTTAGACTGGGCTAAAACAGCAGAAGAGCCTTGCAAAAAAGCTCCTCCTGATCATGTTTAGCACACAGTGAGCTTTAAACTGTGACACAAACATTGCTGTCACTCTTCATTCTTTCTCCTAAAAGACCATTTCAATCCAAGAACTCCGTTGCCAGCACTCTGCTGAGCAGCAGAGTGAGCAGGAATGTCTGCAATCTGTAAGGCAGTGGAAGAGACAGGCCTGAAGGCTGCTCTTGTGCTTCTTCAACACACTGAGCTTTACAACTGTGACACACACACTGTTGTCACTCCTCATTGTAGCTCCTAAAAGTGCATTTGAATCCAGCGTTTCTGGTCTCCACTCTAGTTTCAAGAGCAGCAGAGGCAGGTGAGCACGAGCGCTTGGAATCCGCTCCCAGTTCCGAAGGGCAGGGAGGGAAAGTCCTTGCAGATCATCTTCAGCGCACAGTGAGCTTTGCAACTCTGAAACACACATTGCTGTCAATCCTCACTTCATCTCCTAATAATCCGTTTGAATCCATGGTCTCTCCCGCCCTCTCTCGTTTGAACAGCAGCAGTGACAGGTGAACACGATCTCTTGGCCTCTGCTCCCACAGCCGAAGAGCCCGGAGTGAAAGCTCCGGCAGGGCATTATAGCACGCAGTCAGCTTTGCAACTGTGACACATATATTGCTCTCGCTCCGCACTTTCCTACCTCAAAGTCCAATTGAATCCAAAATCTCTGTGCCCTTTCTCTGCTGGGCAGAAGCAGAGTAGAGCAGGAACCTTTAGCCAATGCTAAAAGAGCAGAAGAGACAGTCCAGAAAGTTCCCACTGATCATCTTCAGCGCACAGCGAGCTTTGCAACTCTGCAACACACATTGCTGTCACTCCTCCCTTTTTGCCTGAAAGACCAGCTGAATCCACCATCTCTGAGCCCGCTCTCTGCTGAGCAGCAACAGAGAGAGTAGAGCAGGAATTTTTAGACCTGCCTAAAACAGCAGAAGAGCCTTGAAAAAAATCTCCTGCTTGATCATGTTTTGCACACAGTGAGCTTTAAACTGTGACACAAACATTGCTGTCACTCCTCACTTTATCTCCTAAAAGTGCATTTGAATCCAAAGTTTCTGGTGCGCTCTCTCGTTTCGAGAGGAGTTGTGACAGGGGAGGAGCAGCGCTTGGACTCTAATCCCACAGACGAAGGGCCAGCAGGGAAACTCCTGCAGGGCATCTTCAGCACACAGTGAGCTTTGCAATTCTGCAACACACATTGCTGTAACTCCTCCTTTTCCTGCCTGGAAGACCTATTGATTCCAACATCTCTGTGCCCACTCTCTGCTGAGCAGCAACAGAGAGAAGGAATGTTTAGACTGGGCTAAAACAGCAGAAGAGCCTTGCAAAAAAGCTCCTCCTGATCATGTTTAGCACACAGTGAGCTTTAAACTGTGACACAAACATTGCTGTCACTCTTCACTCTTTCTCCTAAAAGACCATTTCAATCCCAGAACTCCGTTGCCAGCACTCTGCTGAGCAGCAGAGTGAGCAGGGATGTCTGCAATCTGTAAGGCAGTGGAAGAGACAGGCCTGAAGGCTGCTCTTGTGCTTCTTCAACACACTGAGCTTTACAACTTTGACACACACACTGTTGTCACTCCTCATTGTAGCTCCTAAAAGTGCATTTGAATCCAGCGTTTCTGGTCTCCACTCTCGTTTCCAGTGCAGCAGAGGCAGGTGAGCACGAGCGCTTGGAATCCGCTCCCAGTTCCGAAGGGCAGGGAGGGAAAGTCCTTGCAGATCATCTTCAGCGCACAGTGAGCTTTGCAACTCTGAAACACACATTGCTGTCACTCCTCACTTTATCTCCTAAAAGTGCATTTCAAGCCAACGTTTCTGGTGCGCTCTCTCGCTTCGAGAGCAGTTGTGACAGGGGAGGATGAGCGCTTGGATTCTAATTTCACAGCCGAAGGGCCAGCATGGAAACTACTGCTGGGCATCTTCAGCACACATTGAGATTCACAACTCTGAAACACATATTGCTGTCACCTCTCACTTTCCTACCTGAAAGTCCAATTGAATAATACATCTCCTGTGCTTGCTCTTTGTGAGCAGTAGCAGAATATAGCACTTACGTTTGGACTCTGCTGAAACAGCAGAAGAGACAGTCCAGAAAGTTCCCACTGATCATCTTCAGCACACAGTGAGCTTTGCAACTCTGCAACACACATTGCTGTCTCTTCTTTTCCTGCCTGAAAGACCAATTGATTCCAACACCTCTGTGCCCGCTCTCTGCTGAGCAGCAACAGAGAGAGTAGAGCAGGAATGTTTAGCCTGGGCTAAAACAGCAGAAGAGCCTTGCAAAAAATCTCCTGCTTGATCATGTTTTGCACACAGTGAGCTTTAAACTGTGACACAAACATTGCTGTCACTCCTCACTTTATCTCCTAAAAGTGCATTTGAATCCAAAGTTTCTGGTGCGCTCTCTCGTTTCGAGAGGAGTTGTGACAGGGGAGGAGCAGCGCTTGGACTCTAATCCCACAGACGAAGGGCCAGCAGGGAAACTCCTGCAGGGCATCTTCAGCACACAGTGAGCTTTACAATTCTGCAACACACATTGCTGTAACTCCTCCTTTTCCTGCCTGGAAGACCTATTGATTCCAACATCTCTGTGCCCACTCTCTGCTGAGCAGCAACAGAGAGAGTAGAGCAGGAATGTTTAGACTGGGCTAAAACAGCAGAAGAGCCTTGCAAAAAAGCTCCTCCTGATCATGTTTAGCACACAGTGAGCTTTAAACTGTGACACAAACATTGCTGTCACTCTTCACTCTTTCTCCTAAAAGACCATTTCAATCCAAGAACTCCGTTGCCAGCACTCTGCTGAGCAGCAGAGTGAGCAGGGATGTCTGCAATCTGTAAGGCAGTGGAAGAGACAGGCCTGAAGGCTGCCCTTGTGCTTCTTCAACACACTGAGCTTTACAACTTTGACACACACACTGTTGTCACTCCTCATTCTAGCTCCTAAAAGTGCATTTGAATCCAGCGTTTCTGGTCTCCACTCTCGTTTCCAGTGCAGCAGAGGCAGGTGAGCACGAGCGCTTGGAATCCGCTCCCAGTTCCGAAGGGCAGGGAGGGAAAGTCCTTGCAGATCATCTTCAGCGCACAGTGAGCTTTACAACTCTGAAAAACACATTGCTGTCACTCCTCACTTTATCCCCTAAAAGTGCATTTCAAGCCAACGTTTCTGGTGCGCTCTCTCGCTTCGAGAGCAGTTGTGACAGGGGAGGACGAGCGCTTGGATTCTAATTTCACAGCCGAAGGGCCAGCATGGAAACTACTGCTGGGCATCTTCAACACACATTGAGATTCGCAACTCTGAAACACATATTGCTGTCACCTCTCACTTTCCTACCTGAAAGTCCAATTGAATAATACATCTCCTGTGCTTGCTCTTTGTGAGCAGTAGCAGAATATAGCACTTACGTTTGGACTCTGCTGAAACAGCAGAAGAGACAGTCCAGAAAGTTCCCAATGATCATCTTCAGCGCACAGTGAGCTTTGCAACTCTGCAACACACATTGCTGTCACTTCTTTTCCTTTCTGAAAGACCAATTGATTCCAACACCTCTGTGCCCGCTCTCTGCTGAGCAGCAACAGAGAGAGTAGAGCAGGAATGTTTAGCCTGGGCTAAAACAGCAGAAGAGCCTTGCAAAAAATCTCCTGCTTGATCATGTTTTGCACACAGTGAGCTTTAAACTGTGACACAAACATTGCTGTCACTCCTCACTTTATCTCCTAAAAGTGCATTTGAATCCAAAGTTTCTGGTGCGCTCTCACGTTTCGAGAGGAGTTGTGACAGGGGAGGAGCAGCGCTTGGACTCTAATCCCACAGACGAAGGGCCAACAGGGAAACTCCTGCAGGGCATCTTCAGCACACAGTGAGCTTTGCAATTCTGCAACACACATTGCTGTAACTCCTCCTTTTCCTGCCTGGAAGACCAATTGATTCCAACATCTCTGTGCCCACTCTCTGCTGAGCAGCAACAGAGAGCAGGAATGTTTAGACTGGGCTAAAACAGCAGAAGAGCCTTGCAAAAAAGCTCCTCCTGATCATGTTTAGCACACAGTGAGCTTTAAACTGTGACACAAACATTGCTGTCACTCTTCACTCTTTCTCCTAAAAGACCATTTCAATCCAAGAACTCCGTTGCCAGCACTCTGCTGAGCAGCAGAGTGAGCAGGAATGTCTGCAATCTGTAAGGCAGTGGAAGAGACAGGCCTGAAGGCTGCTCTTGTGCTTCTTCAACACACTGAGCTTTACAACTGTGACACACACACTGTTGTCACTCCTCATTGTAGCTCCTAAAAGTGCATTTGAATCCAGCGTTTCTGGTCTCCACTCTCGTTTCAAGAGCAGCAGAGGAAGGTGAGCACGAGCGCTTGGAATCCGCTCCCAGTTCCGAAGGGCAGGGAGGGAAAGTCCTTGCAGATCATCTTCAGCGCACAGTGAGCTTTGCAACTCTGAAACACACATTGCTGTCACTCCTCACTTCATCTCCTAATAATCCGTTTGAATCCATGGTCTCTCCCGCCCTCTCTCGTTTGAACAGCAGCAGTGACAGGTGAACACGATCTCTTGGCCTCTGCTCCCACAGCCGAAGAGCCCGGAGTGAAAGCTCCGGCAGGGCATCTTCAGCACGCAGTCGGCTTTGCAACTGTGACACATATATTGCTCTCGCTCCGCACTTTCCTACCTCAAAGTCCAATTGAATCCAAAATCTCTGTGCCCTTTCTCTGCTGGGCAGAAGCAGAGTAGAGCAGGAACCTTTAGCCAATGCTAAAAGAGCAGAAGAGACAGTCCAGAAAGTTCCCACTGATCATCTTCAGCGCACAGCGAGCTTTGCAACACTGCAACGCACATTGCTGTCACTCCTCCCTTTTTGCCTGAAAGACCAGCAGAATCCAACATCTCTGTGCCCGCTATCTGCTGAGCAGCAACAGAGAGAGTAGAGCAGGAATTTTTAGACCTGCCTAAAACAGCAGAAGAGCCTTGAAAAAAATCTCCTGCTTGATCATGTTTTGCACACAGTGAGCTTTAAACTGTGACACAAACATTGCTGTCACTCCTCACTTTATCTCCTAAAAGTGCATTTGAATCCAAAGTTTATGGTGCGCTCTCTCGTTTCGAGAGGAGTTGTGACAGGGGAGGAGCAGCGCTTGGACTCTAATCCCACAGACGAAGGGCCAGCAGGGAAACGCCTGCAGGGCATCTTCAGCACACAGTGAGCTTTGCAACTCTGCAAAACACATTGCTGTAACTCCTCCTTTTCCTGCCTGGAAGACCTATTGATTCCAACATCTCTGTGCCCACTCTCTGCTGAGCAGCAACAGAGAGAGTAGAGCAGGAATGTTTAGACTGGGCTAAAACAGCAGAAGAGCCTTGCAAAAAAGCTCCTCCTGATCATGTTTAGCACACAGTGAGCTTTAAACTGTGACACAAACATTGCTGTCACTCTTCACTCTTTCTCCTAAAAGACCATTTCAATCCAAGAACTCCGTTGCCAGCACTCTGCTGAGCAGCAGAGTGAGCAGGAATGTCTGCAATCTGTAAGGCAGTGGAAGAGACAGGCCTGAAGGCTGCTCTTGTGCTTCTTCAACACACTGAGCTTTACAACTGTGACACACACACTGTTGTCACTCCTCATTGTAGCTCCTAAAAGTGCATTTGAATCCAGCGTTTCTGGTCTCCACTCTAGTTTCAAGAGCAGCAGAGGCAGGTGAGCACGAGCGCTTGGAATCCGCTCCCAGTTCCGAAGGGCAGGGAGGGAAAGTCCTTGCAGATCATCTTCAGCGCACAGTGAGCTTTGCAACTCTGAAACACACATTGCTGTCACTCCTCACTTCATCTCCTAATAATCCGTTTGAATCCATGGTCTCTCCCGCCCTCTCTCGTTTGAACAGCAGCAGTGACAGGTGAACACGATCTCTTGGCCTCTGCTCCCACAGCCGAAGAGCCCGGAGTGAAAGCTCCGGCAGGGCATCTTCAGCACGCAGTCAGCTTTGCAACTGTGACACATACATTGCTCTCGCTCCGCACTTTCCTACCTCAAAGTCCAATTGAATCCAAAATCTCTGTGCCCTTTCTCTGCTGGGCAGAAGCAGAGTAGAGCAGGAACCTTTAGCCAATGCTAAAAGAGCAGAAGAGACAGTCCAGAAAGTTCCCACTGATCATCTTCAGCGCACAGCGAGCTTTGCAACTCTGCAACACACATTGCTGTCACTCCTCCCTTTTTGCCTGAAAGACCAGCTGAATCCACCATCTCTGAGCCCGCTCTCTGCTGAGCAGCAACAGAGAGAGTAGAGCAGGAATTTTTAGACCTGCCTAAAACAGCAGAAGAGCCTTGAAAAAAATCTCCTGCTTGATCATGTTTTGCACACAGTGAGCTTTAAACTGTGACACAAACATTGCTGTCACTCCTCACTTTATCTCCTAAAAGTGCATTTGAATCCAAAGTTTCTGGTGCGCTCTCTCGTTTCGAGAGGAGTTGTGACAGGGGAGGAGCAGCGCTTGGACTCTAATCCCACAGACGAAGGGCCAACAGGGAAACTCCTGCAGGGCATCTTCAGCACACAGTGAGCTTTGCAATTCTGCAACACACATTGCTGTAACTCCTCCTTTTCCTGCCTGGAAGACCTATTGATTCCAACATCTCTGTGCCCACTCTCTGCTGAGCAGCAACAGAGAGAAGGAATGTTTAGACTGGGCTAAAACAGCAGAAGAGCCTTGCAAAAAAGCTCCTCCTGATCATGTTTAGCACACAGTGAGCTTTAAACTGTGACACAAACATTGCTGTCACTCTTCACTCTTTCTCCTAAAAGACCATTTCAATCCAAGAACTCCGTTGCCAGCACTCTGCTGAGCAGCAGAGTGAGCAGGAATGTCTGCAATCTGTAAGGCAGTGGAAGAGACAGGCCTGAAGGCTGCTCTTGTGCTTCTTCAACACACTGAGCTTTACAACTGTGACACACACACTGTTGTCACTCCTCATTGTAGCTCCTAAAAGTGCATTTGAATCCAGCGTTTCTGGTCTCCACTCTCGTTTCAAGAGCAGCAGAGGAAGGTGAGCACGAGCGCTTGGAATCCGCTCCCAGTTCCGAAGGGCAGGGAGGGAAAGTCCTTGCAGATCATCTTCAGCGCACAGTGAGCTTTGCAACTCTGAAACACACATTGCTGTCACTCCTCACTTCATCTCCTAATAATCCGTTTGAATCCATGGTCTCTCCCGCCCTCTCTCGTTTGAACAGCAGCAGTGACAGGTGAACACGATCTCTTGGCCTCTGCTCCCACAGCCGAAGAGCCCGGAGTGAAAGCTCCGGCAGGGCATCTTCAGCACGCAGTCGGCTTTGCAACTGTGACACATATATTGCTCTCGCTCCGCACTTTCCTACCTCAAAGTCCAATTGAATCCAAAATCTCTGTGCCCTTTCTCTGCTGGGCAGAAGCAGAGTAGAGCAGGAACCTTTAGCCAATGCTAAAAGAGCAGAAGAGACAGTCCAGAAAGTTCCCACTGATCATCTTCAGCGCACAGCGAGCTTTGCAACACTGCAACGCACATTGCTGTCACTCCTCCCTTTTTGCCTGAAAGACCAGCAGAATCCAACATCTCTGTGCCCGCTATCTGCTGAGCAGCAACAGAGAGAGTAGAGCAGGAATTTTTAGACCTGCCTAAAACAGCAGAAGAGCCTTGAAAAAAATCTCCTGCTTGATCATGTTTTGCACACAGTGAGCTTTAAACTGTGACACAAACATTGCTGTCACTCCTCACTTTATCTCCTAAAAGTGCATTTGAATCCAAAGTTTATGGTGCGCTCTCTCGTTTCGAGAGGAGTTGTGACAGGGGAGGAGCAGCGCTTGGACTCTAATCCCACAGACGAAGGGCCAGCAGGGAAACGCCTGCAGGGCATCTTCAGCACACAGTGAGCTTTGCAACTCTGCAAAACACATTGCTGTAACTCCTCCTTTTCCTGCCTGGAAGACCTATTGATTCCAACATCTCTGTGCCCACTCTCTGCTGAGCAGCAACAGAGAGAGTAGAGCAGGAATGTTTAGACTGGGCTAAAACAGCAGAAGAGCCTTGCAAAAAAGCTCCTCCTGATCATGTTTAGCACACAGTGAGCTTTAAACTGTGACACAAACATTGCTGTCACTCTTCACTCTTTCTCCTAAAAGACCATTTCAATCCAAGAACTCCGTTGCCAGCACTCTGCTGAGCAGCAGAGTGAGCAGGAATGTCTGCAATCTGTAAGGCAGTGGAAGAGACAGGCCTGAAGGCTGCTCTTGTGCTTCTTCAACACACTGAGCTTTACAACTGTGACACACACACTGTTGTCACTCCTCATTGTAGCTCCTAAAAGTGCATTTGAATCCAGCGTTTCTGGTCTCCACTCTAGTTTCAAGAGCAGCAGAGGCAGGTGAGCACGAGCGCTTGGAATCCGCTCCCAGTTCCGAAGGGCAGGGAGGGAAAGTCCTTGCAGATCATCTTCAGCGCACAGTGAGCTTTGCAACTCTGAAACACACATTGCTGTCACTCCTCACTTCATCTCCTAATAATCCGTTTGAATCCATGGTCTCTCCCGCCCTCTCTCGTTTGAACAGCAGCAGTGACAGGTGAACACGATCTCTTGGCCTCTGCTCCCACAGCCGAAGAGCCCGGAGTGAAAGCTCCGGCAGGGCATCTTCAGCACGCAGTCAGCTTTGCAACTGTGACACATACATTGCTCTCGCTCCGCACTTTCCTACCTCAAAGTCCAATTGAATCCAAAATCTCTGTGCCCTTTCTCTGCTGGGCAGAAGCAGAGTAGAGCAGGAACCTTTAGCCAATGCTAAAAGAGCAGAAGAGACAGTCCAGAAAGTTCCCACTGATCATCTTCAGCGCACAGCGAGCTTTGCAACTCTGCAACACACATTGCTGTCACTCCTCCCTTTTTGCCTGAAAGACCAGCTGAATCCACCATCTCTGAGCCCGCTCTCTGCTGAGCAGCAACAGAGAGAGTAGAGCAGGAATTTTTAGACCTGCCTAAAACAGCAGAAGAGCCTTGAAAAAAATCTCCTGCTTGATCATGTTTTGCACACAGTGAGCTTTAAACTGTGACACAAACATTGCTGTCACTCCTCACTTTATCTCCTAAAAGTGCATTTGAATCCAAAGTTTCTGGTGCGCTCTCTCGTTTCGAGAGGAGTTGTGACAGGGGAGGAGCAGCGCTTGGACTCTAATCCCACAGACGAAGGGCCAGCAGGGAAACTCCTGCAGGGCATCTTCAGCACACAGTGAGCTTTGCAATTCTGCAACACACATTGCTGTAACTCCTCCTTTTCCTGCCTGGAAGACCTATTGATTCCAACATCTCTGTGCCCACTCTCTGCTGAGCAGCAACAGAGAGAGTAGAGCAGGAATGTTTAGACTGGGCTAAAACAGCAGAAGAGCCTTGCAAAAAAGCTCCTCCTGATCATGTTTAGCACACAGTGAGCTTTAAACTGTGACACAAACATTGCTGTCACTCTTCATTCTTTCTCCTAAAAGACCATTTCAATCCAAGAACTCCGTTGCCAGCACTCTGCTGAGCAGCAGAGTGAGCAGGAATGTCTGCAATCTGTAAGGCAGTGGAAGAGACAGGCCTGAAGGCTGCTCTTGTGCTTCTTCAACACACTGAGCTTTACAACTGTGACACACACACTGTTGTCACTCCTCATTGTAGCTCCTAAAAGTGCATTTGAATCCAGCGTTTCTGGTCTCCACTCTAGTTTCAAGAGCAGCAGAGGCAGGTGAGCACGAGCGCTTGGAATCCGCTCCCAGTTCCGAAGGGCAGGGAGGGAAAGTCCTTGCAGATCATCTTCAGCGCACAGTGAGCTTTGCAACTCTGAAACACACATTGCTGTCAATCCTCACTTCATCTCCTAATAATCCGTTTGAATCCATGGTCTCTCCCGCCCTCTCTCGTTTGAACAGCAGCAGTGACAGGTGAACACGATCTCTTGGCCTCTGCTCCCACAGCCGAAGAGCCCGGAGTGAAAGCTCCGGCAGGGCATTATAGCACGCAGTCAGCTTTGCAACTGTGACACATATATTGCTCTCGCTCCGCACTTTCCTACCTCAAAGTCCAATTGAATCCAAAATCTCTGTGCCCTTTCTCTGCTGGGCAGAAGCAGAGTAGAGCAGGAACCTTTAGCCAATGCTAAAAGAGCAGAAGAGACAGTCCAGAAAGTTCCCACTGATCATCTTCAGCGCACAGCGAGCTTTGCAACTCTGCAACACACATTGCTGTCACTCCTCCCTTTTTGCCTGAAAGACCAGCTGAATCCACCATCTCTGAGCCCGCTCTCTGCTGAGCAGCAACAGAGAGAGTAGAGCAGGAATTTTTAGACCTGCCTAAAACAGCAGAAGAGCCTTGAAAAAAATCTCCTGCTTGATCATGTTTTGCACACAGTGAGCTTTAAACTGTGACACAAACATTGCTGTCACTCCTCACTTTATCTCCTAAAAGTGCATTTGAATCCAAAGTTTCTGGTGCGCTCTCTCGTTTCGAGAGGAGTTGTGACAGGGGAGGAGCAGCGCTTGGACTCTAATCCCACAGACGAAGGGCCAGCAGGGAAACTCCTGCAGGGCATCTTCAGCACACAGTGAGCTTTGCAATTCTGCAACACACATTGCTGTAACTCCTCCTTTTCCTGCCTGGAAGACCTATTGATTCCAACATCTCTGTGCCCACTCTCTGCTGAGCAGCAACAGAGAGAAGGAATGTTTAGACTGGGCTAAAACAGCAGAAGAGCCTTGCAAAAAAGCTCCTCCTGATCATGTTTAGCACACAGTGTGCTTTAAACTGTGACACAAACATTGCTGTCACTCTTCACTCTTTCTCCTAAAAGACCATTTCAATCCAAGAACTCCGTTGCCAGCACTCTGCTGAGCAGCAGAGTGAGCAGGGATGTCTGCAATCTGTAAGGCAGTGGAAGAGACAGGCTGAAGGCTGCTCTTGTGCTTCTTCAACACACTGAGCTTTACAACTTTGACACACACACTGTTGTCACTCCTCATTGTAGCTCCTAAAAGTGCATTTGAATCCAGCGTTTCTGGTCTCCACTCTCGTTTCAAGAGCAGCAGAGGCAGGTGAGCACGAGCGCTTGGAATCCGCTCCCAGTTCCGAAGGGCAGGGAGGGAAAGTCCTTGCAGATCATCTTCAGCGCACAGTGAGCTTTACAACTCTGAAACACACATTGCTGTCACTCCTCACTTTATCCCCTAAAAGTGCATTTCAAGCCAACGTTTCTGGTACGCTCTCTCGCTTCGAGAGCAGTTGTGACAGGGGAGGACGAGCGCTTGGATTCTAATTTCACAGCCGAAGGGCCAGCATGGAAACTACTGCTGGGCATCTTCAACACACATTGAGATTCGCAACTCTGAAACACATATTGCTGTCACCTCTCACTTTCCTACCTGAAAGTCCAATTGAATAATACATCTCCTGTGCTTGCTCTTTGTGAGCAGTAGCAGAATATAGCACTTACGTTTGGACTCTGCTGAAACAGCAGAATAGACAGTCCAGAAAGTTCCCAATGATCATCTTCAGCGCACAGTGAGCTTTGCAACTCTGCAACACACATTGCTGTCTCTTCTTTTCCTGCCTGAAAGACCAGCTGAATCCACCATCTCTGTGCCCGCTCTCTGCTGAGCAGCAACAGAGAGAGTAGAGCAGGAATGTTTAGCCTGGGCTAAAACAGCAGAAGAGCCTTGCAAAAAATCTCCTGCTTGATCATGTTTTGCACACAGTGAGCTTTAAACTGTGACACAAACATTGCTGTCACTCCTCACTTTATCTCCTAAAAGTGCATTTGAATCCAAAGTTTCTGGTGCGCTCTCTCGTTTCGAGAGGAGTTGTGACAGGGGAGGAGCAGCGCTTGGACTCTAATCCCACAGACGAAGGGCCAGCAGGGAAACTCCTGCAGGGCATCTTCAGCACACAGTGAGCTTTGCAGTTCTGCAACACACATTGCTGTAACTCCTCCTTTTCCTGCCTGGAAGACCAATTGATTCCAACATCTCTGTGCCCACTCTCTGCTGAGCAGCAACAGAGAGCAGGAATGTTTAGACTGGGCTAAAACAGCAGAAGAGCCTTGCAAAAAAGCTCCTCCTGATCATGTTTAGCACACAGTGAGCTTTAAACTGTGACACAAACATTGCTGTCACTCTTCACTCTTTCTCCTAAAAGACCATTTCAATCCAAGAACTCCGTTGCCAGCACTCTGCTGAGCAGCAGAGTGAGCAGGAATGTCTGCAATCTGTAAGGCAGTGGAAGAGACAGGCCTGAAGGCTGCTCTTGTGCTTCTTCAACACACTGAGCTTTACAACTGTGACACACACACTGTTGTCACTCCTCATTGTAGCTCCTAAAAGTGCATTTGAATCCAGCGTTTCTGGTCTCCACTCTCGTTTCAAGAGCAGCAGAGGCAGGTGAGCACAAGCGCTTGGAATCCGCTCCCAGTTCCGAAGGGCAGGGAGGGAAAGTCCTTGCAGATCATCTTCAGCGCACAGTGAGCTTTGCAACTCTGAAACACACATTGCTGTCACTCCTCACTTCATCTCCTAATAATCCGTTTGAATCCATGGTCTCTCCCGCCCTCTCTCGTTTGAACAGCAGCAGTGACAGGTGAACACGATCTCTTGGCCTCTGCTCCCACAGCCGAAGAGCCCGGAGTGAAAGCTCCGGCAGGGCATCTTCAGCACGCAGTCAGCTTTGCAACTGTGACACATATATTGCTCTCGCTCCGCACTTTCCTACCTCAAAGTCCAATTGAATCCAAAATCTCTGTGCCCTTTCTCTGCTGGGCAGAAGCAGAGTAGAGCAGGAACCTTTAGCCAATGCTTAAAGAGCAGAAGAGACAGTCCAGAAAGTTCCCACTGATCATCTTCAGCGCACAGTGAGCTTTGCAACACTGCAACGCACATTGCTGTCACTCCTCCCTTTTTGCCTGAAAGACCAGCTGAATCCACCATCTCTGTGCCCGCTCTCTGCTGAGCAGCAACAGAGAGAGTAGAGCAGGAATTTTTAGACCTGCCTAAAACAGCAGAAGAGCCTTGAAAAAAATCTCCTGCTTGATCATGTTTTGCACACAGTGAGCTTTAAACTGTGACACAAACATTGCTGTCACTCCTCACTTTATCTCCTAAAAGTGCATTTGAATCCAAAGTTTCTGGTGCGCTCTCTCGTTTCGAGAGGAGTTGTGACAGGGGAGGAGCAGCGCTTGGACTCTAATCCCACAGACGAAGGGCCAGCAGGGAAACTCCTGCAGGGCATCTTCAGCACACAGTGAGCTTTACAATTCTGCAACACACATTGCTGTCACTCCTCCTTTTCTTGCCTGAAAGACCAATTGATTCCAACATCTCTGTGCCCACTCTCTGCTGAGCAGCAACAGAGAGAGTAGAGCAGGAATGTTTAGACTGGGCTAAAACAGCAGAAGAGCCTTGCAAAAAAGCTCCTCCTGATCATGTTTAGCACACAGTGAGCTTTAAACTGTGACACAAACATTGCTGTCACTCTTCACTCTTTCTCCTAAAAGACCATTTCAATCCCAGAACTCCGTTGCCAGCACTCTGCTGAGCAGCAGAGTGAGCAGGGATGTCTGCAATCTGTAAGGCAGTGGAAGAGACAGGCCTGAAGGCTGCTCTTGTGCTTCTTCAACACACTGAGCTTTACAACTGTGACACACACACTGTTGTCACTCCTCATTGTAGCTCCTAAAAGTGCATTTGAATCCAGCGTTTCTGGTCTCCACTCTCGTTTCCAGTGCAGCAGAGGCAGGTGAGCACGAGCGCTTGGAATCCGCTCCCAGTTCCGAAGGGCAGGGAGGGAAAGTCCTTGTAGATCATCTTCAGCGCACAGTGAGCTTTGCAACTCTGAAACACACATTGCTGTCACTCCTCACTTTATCTCCTAAAAGTGCATTTCAAGCCAACGTTTCTGGTGCGCTCTCTCGCTTCGAGAGCAGTTGTGACAGGGGAGGATGAGCGCTTGGATTCTAATTTCACAGCCGAAGGGCCAGCATGGAAACTACTGCTGGGCATCTTCAGCACACATTGAGATTCACAACTCTGAAACACATATTGCTGTCACCTCTCACTTTCCTACCTGAAAGTCCAATTGAATAATACATCTCCTGTGCTTGCTCTTTGTGAGCAGTAGCAGAATATAGCACTTACGTTTGGACTCTGCTGAAACAGCAGAAGAGGCAGTCCAGAAAGTTCCCACTGATCATCTTCAGCACACAGTGAGCTTTGCAACTCTGCAACACACATTGCTGTCTCTTCTTTTCCTGCCTGAAAGACCAATTGATTCCAACACCTCTGTGCCCGCTCTCTGCTGAGCAGCAACAGAGAGAGTAGAGCAGGAATGTTTAGCCTGGGCTAAAACAGCAGAAGAGCCTTGCAAAAAATCTCCTGCTTGATCATGTTTTGCACACAGTGAGCTTTAAACTGTGACACAAACATTGCTGTCACTCCTCACTTTATCTCCTAAAAGTGCATTTGAATCCAAAGTTTCTGGTGCGCTCTCACGTTTCGCGAGGAGTTGTGACAGGGGAGGAGCAGCGCTTGGACTCTAATCCCACAGACGAAGGGCCAGCAGGGAAACTCCTGCAGGGCATCTTCAGCACACAGTGAGCTTTACAATTCTGCAACACACATTGCTGTAACTCCTCCTTCTCCTGCCTGGAAGACCAATTGATTCCAACATCTCTGTGCCCACTCTCTGCTGAGCAGCAACAGAGAGAGTAGAGCAGGAATGTTTAGACTGGGCTAAAACAGCAGAAGAGCCTTGCAAAAAAGCTCCTCCTGATCATGTTTAGCACACAGTGTGCTTTAAACTGTGACACAAACATTGCTGTCACTCTTCACTCTTTCTCCTAAAAGACCATTTCAATCCAAGAACTCCGTTGCCAGCACTCTGCTGAGCAGCAGAGTGAGCAGGGATGTCTGCAATCTGTAAGGCAGTGGAAGAGACAGGCTGAAGGCTGCTCTTGTGCTTCTTCAACACACTGAGCTTTACAACTGTGACACACACACTGTTGTCACTCCTCATTGTAGCTCCTAAAAGTGCATTTGAATCCAGCGTTTCTGGTCTCCACTCTCGTTTCCAGTGCAGCAGAGGCAGGTGAGCACGAGCGCTTGGAATCCGCTCCCAGTTCCGAAGGGCAGGGAGGGAAAGTCCTTGCAGATCATCTTCAGCGCACAGTGAGCTTTGCAACTCTGAAACACACATTGCTGTCACTCCTCACTTCATCTCCTAATAATCCGTTTGAATCCATGGTCTCTCCCGCCCTCTCTCGTTTGAACAGCAGCAGTGACAGGTGAACACGATCTCTTGGCCTCTGCTCCCACAGCCGAAGAGCCCGGAGTGAAAGCTCCGGCACGGCATCTTCAGCACGCAGTCAGCTTTGCAACTGTGACACATATATTGCTCTCGCTCCGCACTTTCCTACCTCAAAGTCCAATTGAATCCAAAATCTCTGTGCCCTTTCTCTGCTGGGCAGAAGCAGAGAGAGTAGAGCAGGAACCTTTAGCCAATGCTAAAAGAGCAGAAGAGACAGTCCAGAAAGTTCCCACTGATCATCTTCAGCGCACAGCGAGCTTTGCAACTCTGCAACACACATTGCTGTCACTCCTCCCTTTTTGCCTGAAAGACCAATTGATTCCAACACCTCTGTGCCCGCTCTCTGCTGAGCAGCAACAGAGAGAGTAGAGCAGGAATTTTTAGACCTGCCTAAAACAGCAGAAGAGCCTTGAAAAAAATCTCCTGCTTGATCATGTTTTGCACACAGTGAGCTTTAAACTGTGACACAAACATTGCTGTCACTCCTCACTTTATCTCCTAAAAGTGCATTTGAATCCAAAGTTTCTGGTGCGCTCTCTCGTTTCGAGAGGAGTTGTGACAGGGGAGGAGCAGCGCTTGGACTCTAATCCCACAGACGAAGGGCCAGCAGGGAAACTCCTGCAGGGCATCTTCAGCACACAGTGAGCTTTACAATTCTGCAACACACATTGCTGTCACTCCTCCTTTTCTTGCCTGAAAGACCAATTGATTCCAACATCTCTGTGCCCACTCTCTGCTGAGCAGCAACAGAGAGAGTAGAGCAGGAATGTTTAGACTGGGCTAAAACAGCAGAAGAGCCTTGCAAAAAATCTCCTGCTTGACCATGTTTTGCACACAGTGAGCTTTAAACTGTGACACAAACATTGCTGTCACTCCTCACTTTATCTCCTAAAAGTGCATTTGAATCCAAAGTTTCTGGTACGCACTCTCCTTTGGAGAGGAGTTGTGACAGGGGAGGAGCAGCGCTTGGACTCTAATCGAACAGATGAAGGGCCAGCAGGGAAACTCCTGCAGGGCATCTTCAGCACACAGTGAGCTTTGCAACTCTGCAAAACACATTGCTGTCACTCCTCCTTTTCCTGCCTGGAAGACCTATTGATTCCAACATCTCTGTGCCCACTCTCTGCTGAGCAGCAACAGAGAGAGTAGAGCAGGAATTTTTAGACCTGCCTAAAACAGCAGAAGAGCCTTGAAAAAAATCTCCTGCTTGATCATGTTTTGCACACAGTGAGCTTTAAACTGTGACACAAACATTGATGTCACTCCTCACTTTATCTCCTAAAAGTGCATTTGAATCCAAAGTTTCTGGTGCGCTCTCACGTTTCGAGAGGAGTTGTGACAGGGGAGGAGCAGCGCTTGGACTCTAATCCCACAGACGAAGGGCCAGCAGGGAAACTCCTGAAGGGCATCTTCAGCACACAGTGAGCTTTGCAATTCTGCAACACACATTGCTGTAACTCCTTTTCCTGCCTGGAAGACCAATTGATTCCAACATCTCTGTGCCCACTCTCTGCTGAGCAGCAACAGAGAGAGTAAAGCAGGAATGTTTAGACTGGGCTAAAACAGCAGAAGAGCCTTGCAAAAAAGCTCCTCCTGATCATGTTTAGCACACAGTGAGCTTTAAACTGTGACACAAACATTGCTGTCACTCTTCACTCTTTCTCCTAAAAGACCATTTCAATCCAAGAACTCCGTTGCCAGCACTCTGCTGAGCAGCAGAGTGAGCAGGGATGTCTGCAATCTGTAAGGCAGTGGAAGAGACAGGCCTGAAGGCTGCTCTTGTGCTTCTTCAACACACTGAGCTTTACAACTGTGACACACACACTGTTGTCACTCCTCATTGTAGCTCCTAAAAGTGCATTTGAGTCCAGCGTTTCTGGTCTCCACTCTCGTTTCAAGAGCAGCAGAGGCAGGTGAGCACGAGCGCTTGGAATCCGCTCCCAGTTCCGAAGGGCAGGGAGGGAAAGTCCTTGCAGATCATCTTCAGCGCACAGTGAGCTTTGCAACTCTGAAACACACATTGCTGTCACTCCTCACTTCATCTCCTAATAATCCGTTTGAATCCATGGTCTCTCCCGCCCTCTCTCGTTTGAACAGCAGCAGTGACAGGTGAACACGATCTCTTGGCCTCTGCTCCCACAGCGGAAGAGCCCGGAGTGAAAGCTCCGGCAGGGCATCTTCAGCACGCAGTCAGCTTTGCAACTGTGACACATATATTGCTCTCGCTCCGCACTTTCCTACCTCAAAGTCCAATTGAATCCAAAATCTCTGTGCCCTTTCTCTGCTGGGCAGAAGCAGAGAGAGTAGAGCAGGAACCTTTAGCCAATGCTAAAAGAGCAGAAGAGTCAGTCCAGAAAGTTCCCACTGATCATCTTCAGCGCACAGCGAGCTTTGCAACTCTGCAACACACATTGCTGTCACTCCTCCCTTTTTGCCTGAAAGACCAGCTGAATCGACCATCTCTGTGCCCGCTCTCTGCTGAGCAGCAACAGAGAGAGTAGAGCAGGAATTTTTGGACCTGCCTAAAACAGCAGAAGAGCCTTGAAAAAAATCTCCTGCTTGATCATGTTTTGCACACAGTGAGCTTTAAACTGTGACACAAACATTGCTGTCACTCCTCACTTTATCTCCTAAAAGTGCATTTCAAGCCAACGTTTCTGGTGCGCTCTCTCGCTTCGAGAGCAGTTGTGACAGGGGAGGACGAGCGCTTGGATTCTAATTTCACAGCCGAAGGGCCAGCATGGAAACTACTGCTGGGCATCTTCAGCACACATTGAGATTCACAACTCTGAAACACATATTGCTGTCACCTCTCACTTTCCTACCTGAAAGTCCAATTGAATAATACATCTCCTGTGCTTGCTCTTTGTGAGCAGTAGCAGAATATAGCACTTGCGTTTGGACTCTGCTGAAACAGCAGAAGAGACAGTCCAGAAAGTTCCCACTGATCATCTTCAGCACACAGTGAGCTTTGCAACTCTGCAACACACATTGCTGTCTCTTCTTTTCCTGCCTGAAAGACCAATTGATTCCAACACCTCTGTGCCCGCTCTCTGCTGAGCAGCAACAGAGAGAGTAGAGCAGGAATGTTTAGCCTGGGCTAAAACAGCAGAAGAGCCTTGAAAAAAATCTCCTGCTTGATCATGTTTTGCACACAGTGAGCTTTAAACTGTGACACAAACATTGCTGTCACTCCTCACTTTATCTCCTAAAAGTGCATTTCAAGCCAACGTTTCTGGTGCGCTCTCTCGCTTCGAGAGCAGTTGTGACAGGGGAGGAGCAGCGCTTGGACTCTAAACCCACAGACGAAGGGCCAGCAGGGAAACTACTGCAGGGCATCTTCAGCACACAGTGAGCTTTACAATTCTGCAACACACATTGCTGTCACTCCTCCTTTTCTTGACTGAAAGACCAATTGATTCCAACATCTCTGTGCCCACTCTCTGCTGAGCAGCAACAGAGAGAGTAGAGCAGGAATGTTCAGACTGGGCTAAAACAGCAGATGAGCCTTGCAAAAAAGCTCCTCCTGATCATGTTTAGCACACAGTGAGCTTTAAACTGTGACACAAACATTGCTGTCACTCTTCACTCTTTCTCCTAAAAGACCATTTCAATCCAAGAACTCCGTTGTCAGCACTCTGCTGATCAGCAGAGTGAGCAGGGATGTCTGCAATCTGTAAGGCAGTGGAAGAGACAGGCCTGAAGGCTGCTCTTGTGCTTCTTCAACACACTGAGCTTTACAACTGTGACACACACACTGTTGTCACTCCTCATTGTAGCTCCTAAAAGTGCATTTGAATCCAGCGTTTCTGGTCTCCACTCTCGTTTCCAGTGCAGCAGAGGCAGGTGAGCACGAGCGCTTGGAATCCGCTCCCAGTTCCGAAGGGCAGGGAGGGAAAGTCCTTGCAGATCATCTTCAGCGCACAGTGAGCTTTGCAACTCTGAAACACACATTGCTGTCACTCCTCACTTTATCTCCTAAAAGTGCATTTCAAGCCAACGTTTCTGGTGCGCTCTCTCGCTTCGAGAGCAGTTGTGACAGGGGAGGACGAGCGCTTGGATTCTAATTTCACAGCCGAAGGGCCAGCATGGAAACTACTGCTGGGCATCTTCAGCACACATTGAGATTCACAACTCTGAAACACATATTGCTGTCACCTCTCACTTTCCTACCTGAAAGTCCAATTGAATAATACATCTCCTGTGCTTGCTCTTTGTGAGCAGTAGCAGAATATAGCACTTACGTTTGGACTCTGCTGAAACAGCAGAAGAGACAGTCCAGAAAGTTCCCACTGATCATCTTCAGCACACAGTGAGCTTTGCAACTCTGCAACACACATTGCTGTCTCTTCTTTTCCTGCCTGAAAGACCAATTGATTCCAACACCTCTATGCCCGCTCTCTGCTGAGCAGCAACAGAGAGAGTAGAGCAGGAATGTTTAGCCTGGGCTAAAACAGCAGAAGAGCCTTGCAAAAAATCTCCTGCTTGATCATGATTTGCACTCAGTGAGCTTTAAACTGTGACACAAACATTGCTGTCACTCCTCACTTTATCTCCTAAAAGTGCATTTGAATCCAAAGTTTCTGGTGCGCTCTCTCGTTTCGAGAGCAGATGTCACAGGGGAGGACGAGCGTTTGGACTCTAATTTCACAGACGAATTGCCAGCATGGAAAATCCAGCTGGGCATCTTCAGCACCCAGTGAGCTTTGCAACTCTGAAACACACATTGCTGTCACCTCTCACTTTCCTACCTGAAGGTCCAATTGAATCCTACATCTCCTGTGCTTGCTCTTTGTGAGCAGTAGCAGAATATAGCACTTACGTTTGGACTCTGAAGAAACAGCAGAAGAGACAGTCCAGAAAGTTCCCACTGATCATCTTCAGCGAACAGCGAGCTTTGCAACTCTGCAACACACATTGCTGTCACTTCTTTTCCTGCCTGAAAGACCAATTGATTCCAACACCTCTGTGCCCGCTCTCTGCTGAGCAGCAACAGAGAGTTGAGCAGGAATGTTTAGCCTGGGCTAAAACAGCAGAAGAGCCTTGCAAAAAATCTCCTGCTTGATCATGTTTTGCACACAGTGAGCTTTAAACTGTGACACAAACATTGATGTCACTCCTCACTTTATCTCCTAAAAGTGCATTTGAATCCAAAGTTTCTGGTGCGCTCTCACGTTTCGAGAGGAGTTGTGACAGGGGAGGAGCAGCGCTTGGACTCTAATCCCACAGACGAAGGGCCAGCAGGGAAACTCCTGCAGGGCATCTTCAGCACACAGTGAGCTTTGCAATTCTGCAACACACATTGCTGTAACTCCTTTTCCTGCCTGGAAGACCAATTGATTCCAACATCTCTGTGCCCACTCTCTGCTGAGCAGCAACAGAGAGAAGGAATGTTTAGACTGGGCTAAAACAGCAGAAGAGCCTTGCAAAAAAGCTCCTCCTGATCATGTTTAGCACACAGTGAGCTTTAAACTGTGACACAAACATTGCTGTCACTCTTCACTCTTTCTCCTAAAAGACCATTTCAATCCAAGAACTCCGTTGCCAGCACTCTGCTGAGCAGCAGAGTGAGCAGGAATGTCTGCAATCTGTAAGGCAGTGGAAGAGACAGGCCTGAAGGCTGCTCTTGTGCTTCTTCAACACACTGAGCTTTACAACTGTGACACACACACTGTTGTCACTCCTCATTGTAGCTCCTAAAAGTGCATTTGAATCCAGCGTTTCTGGTCTCCACTCTCGTTTCAAGAGCAGCAGAGGAAGGTGAGCACGAGCGCTTGGAATCCGCTCCCAGTTCCGAAGGGCAGGGAGGGAAAGTCCTTGCAGATCATCTTCAGCGCACAGTGAGCTTTGCAACTCTGAAACACACATTGCTGTCACTCCTCACTTCATCTCCTAATAATCCGTTTGAATCCATGGTCTCTCCCGCCCTCTCTCGTTTGAACAGCAGCAGTGACAGGTGAACACGATCTCTTGGCCTCTGCTCCCACAGCCGAAGAGCCCGGAGTGAAAGCTCCGGCAGGGCATCTTCAGCACGCAGTCAGCTTTGCAACTGTGACACATATATTGCTCTCGCTCCGCACTTTCCTACCTCAAAGTCCAATTGAATCCAAAATCTCTGTGCCCTTTCTCTGCTGGGCAGAAGCAGAGAGAGTAGAGCAGGAACCTTTAGCCAATGCTAAAAGAGCAGAAGAGACAGTCCAGAAAGTTCCCACTGATCATCTTCAGCGCACAGCGAGCTTTGCAACTCTGCAACACACATTGCTGTCACTCCTCCCTTTTTGCCTGAAAGACCAGCTGAATCCACCATCTCTGTGCCCGCTCTCTGCTGAGCAGCAACAGAGAGAGTAGAGCAGGAATTTTTAGACCTGCCTAAAACAGCAGAAGAGCCTTGAAAAAAATCTCCTGCTTGATCATGTTTTGCACACAGTGAGCTTTAAACTGTGACACAAACATTGCTGTCACTCCTCACTTTATCTCCTAAAAGTGCATTTGAATCCAACGTTTCTGGTGCGCTCTCTCGCTTCGAGAGCAGTTGTGACAGGGGAGGACGAGCGCTTGGATTCTAATTTCACAGCCGAAGGGCCAGCATGGAAACTACTGCTGGGCATCTTCAGCACACATTGAGATTCACAACTCTGAAACACATATTGCTGTCACCTCTCACTTTCCTACCTGAAAGTCCAATTGAATAATACATCTCCTGTGCTTGCTCTTTGTGAGCAGTAGCAGAATATAGCACTTACGTTTGGACTCTGCTGAAACAGCAGAAGAGACAGTCCAGAAAGTTCCCACTGATCATCTTCAGCACACAGTGAGCTTTGCAACTCTGCAACACACATTGCTGTCTCTTCTTTTCCTGCCTGAAAGACCAATTGATTCCAACACCTCTGTGCCCGCTCTCTGCTGAGCAGCAACAGAGAGAGTAGAGCAGGAATGTTTAGCCTGGGCTAAAACAGCAGAAGAGCCTTGCAAAAAATCTCCTGCTTGATCATGTTTTGCACACAGTGAGCTTTAAACTGTGACACAAACATTGCTGTCACTCCTCACTTTATCTCCTAAAAGTGCATTTGAATCCAAAGTTTCTGGTGCGCTCTCACGTTTCGAGAGGAGTTGTGACAGGGGAGGAGCAGCGCTTGGACTCTAATCCCACAGACGAAGGGCCAGCAGGGAAACTCCTGCAGGGCATCTTCAGCACACAGTGAGCTTTGCAATTCTGCAACACACATTGCTGTAACTCCTCCTTTTCCTGCCTGGAAGACCAATTGATTCCAACATCTCTGTGCCCACTCTCTGCTGAGCAGCAACAGAGAGAGTAGAGCAGGAATGTTTAGACTGGGCTAAAACAGCAGAAGAGCCTTGCAAAAAAGCTCCTCCTGATCATGTTTAGCACACAGTGAGCTTTAAACTGTGACACAAACATTGCTGTCACTCTTCACTCTTTCTCCTAAAAGACCATTTCAATCCAAGAACTCCGTTGCCAGCACTCTGCTGAGCAGCAGAGTGAGCAGGAATGTCTGCAATCTGTAAGGCAGTGGAAGAGACAGGCCTGAAGGCTGCTCTTGTGCTTCTTCAACACACTGAGCTTTACAACTGTGACACACACACTGTTGTCACTCCTCATTGTAGCTCCTAAAAGTGCATTTGAATCCAGCGTTTCTGGTCTCCACTCTCGTTTCAAGAGCAGCAGAGGAAGGTGAGCACGAGCGCTTGGAATCCGCTCCCAGTTCCGAAGGGCAGGGAGGGAAAGTCCTTGCAGATCATCTTCAGCGCACAGTGAGCTTTGCAACTCTGAAACACACATTGCTGTCACTCCTCACTTCATCTCCTAATAATCCGTTTGAATCCATGGTCTCTCCCGCCCTCTCTCGTTTGAACAGCAGCAGTGACAGGTGTACACGATCTCTTGGCCTCTGCTCCCACAGCCGAAGAGCCCGGAGTGAAAGCTCCGGCAGGGCATCTTCAGCACGCAGTCAGCTTTGCAACTGTGACACATATATTGCTCTCGCTCCGCACTTTCCTACCTCAAAGTCCAATTGAATCCAAAATCTCTGTGCCCTTTCTCTGCTGGGCAGAAGCAGAGAGAGTAGAGCAGGAACCTTTAGCCAATGCTAAAAGAGCAGAAGAGACAGTCCAGAAAGTTCCCACTGATCATCTTCAGCGCACAGCGAGCTTTGCAACTCTGCAACACACATTGCTGTCACTCCTCCCTTTTTGCCTGAAAGACCAGCTGAATCCACCATCTCTGTGCCCGCTCTCTGCTGAGCAGCAACAGAGAGAGTAGAGCAGGAATTTTTAGACCTGCCTAAAACAGCAGAAGAGCCTTGAAAAAAATCTCCTGCTTGATCATGTTTTGCACACAGTGAGCTTTAAACTGTGACACAAACATTGCTGTCACTGCTCACTTTATCTCCTAAAAGTGCATTTCAAGCCAACGTTTCTGGTGCGCTCTCTCGCTTCGAGAGCAGTTGTGACAGGGGAGGACGAGCGCTTGGGTTCTAATTTCACAGCCGAAGGGCCAGCATGGAAACTACTGCTGGGCATCTTCAGCACACATTGAGATTCACAACTCTGAAACACATATTGCTGTCACCTCTCACTTTCCTACCTGAAAGTCCAATTGAATAATACTTCTCCTGTGCTTGCTCTTTGTGAGCAGTAGCAGAATATAGCACTTACGTTTGGACTCTGCTGAAACAGCAGAAGAGACAGTCCAGAAAGTTCCCACTGATCATCTTCAGCACACAGTGAGCTTTGCAACTCTGCAACACACATTGCTGTCTCTTCTTTTCCTGCCTGAAAGACCAATTGATTCCAACACCTCTGTGCCCACTCTCTGCTGAGCAGCAACAGAGAGAGTAGAGCAGGAATGTTTAGCCTGGGCTAAAACAGCAGAAGAGCCTTGCAAAAAATCTCCTGCTTGATCATGTTTTGCACACAGTGAGCTTTAAACTGTGACACAAACATTGCTGTCACTCCTCACTTTATCTCCTAAAAGTGCATTTGAATCCAAAGTTTCTGGTGCGCTCTCACGTTTCGAGAGGAGTTGTGACAGGGGAGGAGCAGCGCTTGGACTCTAATCCCACAGACGAAGGGCCAGCAGGGAAACTCCTGCAGGGCATCTTCAGCACACAGTGAGCTTTGCAATTCTGCAACACACATTGCTGTAACTCCTTTTCCTGCCTGGAAGACCAATTGATTCCAACATCTCTGTGCCCACTCTCTGCTGAGCAGCAACAGAGAGAAGGAATGTTTAGATTGGGCTAAAACAGCAGAAGAGCCTTGCAAAAAAGCCCCTCCTGATCATGTTTAGCACACAGTGAGCTTTAAACTGTGACACAAACATTGCTGTCACTCTTCACTCTTTCTCCTAAAAGACCATTTCAATCCAAGAACTCCGTTGCCAGCACTCTGCTGAGCAGCAGAGTGAGCAGGGATGTCTGCAATCTGTAAGGCAGTGGAAGAGACAGGCCTGAAGGCTGCTCTTGTGCTTCTTCAACACACTGAGCTTTACAACTGTGACACACACACTGTTGTCACTCCTCATTGTAGCTCCTAAAAGTGCATTTGAATCCAGCGTTTCTGGTCTCCACTCTCGTTTCAAGAGCAGCAGAGGAAGGTGAGCACGAGCGCTTGGAATCCGCTCCCAGTTCCGAAGGGCAGGGAGGGAAAGTCCTTGCAGATCATCTTCAGCGCACAGTGAGCTTTGCAACTCTGAAACACACATTGCTGTCACTCCTCACTTCATCTCCTAATAATCCGTTTGAATCCATGGTCTCTCCCGCCCTCTCTCGTTTGAACAGCAGCAGTGACAGGTGAACACGATCTCTTGGCCTCTGCTCCCACAGCCGAAGAGCCCGGAGTGAAAGCTCCGGCAGGGCATCTTCAGCACGCAGTCAGCTTTGCAACTGTGACACATATATTGCTCTCGCTCCGCACTTTCCTACCTCAAAGTCCAATTGAATCCAAAATCTCTGTGCCCTTTCTCTGCTGGGCAGAAGCAGAGAGAGTAGAGCAGGAACCTTTAGCCAATGCTAAAAGAGCAGAAGAGACAGTCCAGAAAGTTCCCACTGATCATCTTCAGCGCACAGCGAGCTTTGCAACTCTGCAACACACATTGCTGTCACTCCTCCCTTTTTGCCTGAAAGACCAGCTGAATCCACCATCTCTGTGCCCGCTCTCTGCTGAGCAGCAACAGAGAGAGTAGAGCAGGAATTTTTAGACCTGCCTAAAACAGCAGAAGAGCCTTGAAAAAAATCTCCTGCTTGATCATGTTTTGCACACAGTGAGCTTTAAACTGTGACACAAACATTGCTGTCACTCCTCACTTTATCTCCTAAAAGTGCATTTCAAGCCAACGTTTCTGGTGCGCTCTCTCGCTTCGAGAGCAGTTGTGACAGGGGAGGACGAGCGCTTGGGTTCTAATTTCACAGCCGAAGGGCCAGCATGGAAACTACTGCTGGGCATCTTAAGCACACATTGAGATTCACAACTCTGAAACACATATTGCTGTCACCTCTCACTTTCCTACCTGAAAGTCCAACTGAATAATACATCTCCTGTGCTTGCTCTTTGTGAGCAGTAGCAGAATATAGCACTTACGTTTGGACTCTGCTGAAACAGCAGAAGAGACAGTCCAGAAAGTTCCCACTGATCATCTTCAGCACACAGTGAGCTTTGCAACTCTGCAACACACATTGCTGTCTCTTCTTTTCCTGCCTGAAAGACCAATTGATTCCAACACCTCTGTGCCCGCTCTCTGCTGAGCAGCAACAGAGAGAGTAGAGCAGGAATGTTTAGCCTGGGCTAAAACAGCAGAAGAGCCTTGCAAAAAATCTCCTGCTTGATCATGTTTTGCACACAGTGAGCTTTAAACTGTGACACAAACATTGCTGTCACTCCTCACTTTATCTCCTAAAAGTGCATTTGAATCCAAAGTTTCTGGTGCGCTCTCGCGTTTCGAGAGGAGTTGTGACAGGGGAGGAGCAGCGCTTGGACTCTAATCCCACAGACGAAGGGCCAGCAGGGAAACTCCTGCAGGGCATCTTCAGCACACAGTGAGCTTTGCAATTCTGCAACACACATTGCTGTAACTCCTTTTCCTGCCTGGAAGACCAATTGATTCCAACATCTCTGTGCCCACTCTCTGCTGAGCAGCAACAGAGAGAAGGAATGTTTAGATTGGGCTAAAACAGCAGAAGAGCCTTGCAAAAAAGCTCCTCCTGATCATGTTTAGCACACAGTGAGCTTTAAACTGTGACACAAACATTGCTGTCACTCTTCACTCTTTCTCCTAAAAGACCATTTCAATCCAAGAACTCCGTTGCCAGCACTCTGCTGAGCAGCAGAGTGAGCAGGAATGTCTGCAATCTGTAAGGCAGTGGAAGAGACAGGCCTGAAGGCTGCTCTTGTGCTTCTTCAACACACTGAGCTTTACAACTGTGACACACACACTGTTGTCACTCCTCATTGTAGCTCCTAAAAGTGCATTTGAATCCAGCGTTTCTGGTCTCCACTCTCGTTTCCAGTGCACCAGAGGCAGGTGAGCACGAGCGCTTGGAATCCGCTCCCAGTTCCGAAGGGCAGGGAGGGAAAGTCCTTGCAGATCATCTTCAGCGCACAGTGAGCTTTGCAACTCTGAAACACACATTGCTGTCACTCCTCACTTCATCTCCTAATAATCCGTTTGAATCCATGGTCTCTCCCGCCCTCTCTCGTTTGAACAGCAGCAGTGACAGGTGAACACGATCTCTTGGCCTCTGCTCCCACAGCCGAAGAGCCCGGAGTGAAAGCTCCGGCAGGGCATCTTCAGCACGCAGTCAGCTTTGCAACTGTGACACATATATTGCTCTCGCTCCGCACTTTCCTACCTCAAAGTCCAATTGAATCCAAAATCTCTGTGCCCTTTCTCTGCTGGGCAGAAGCAGAGAGAGTAGAGCAGGAACCTTTAGCCAATGCTAAAAGAGCAGAAGAGACAGTCCAGAAAGTTCCCACTGATCATCTTCAGCGCACAGCGAGCTTTGCAACTCTGCAACACACATTGCTGTCACTCCTCCCTTTTTGCCTGAAAGACCAGCTGAATCCACCATCTCTGTGCCCGCTCTCTGCTGAGCAGCAACAGAGAGAGTAGAGCAGGAATTTTTAGACCTGCCTAAAACAGCAGAAGAGCCTTGAAAAAAATCTCCTGCTTGATCATGTTTTGCACACAGTGAGCTTTAAACTGTGACACAAATATTGCTGTCACTCCTCACTTTATCTCCTAAAAGTGCATTTGAATCCAAAGTTTCTGGTGCGCTCTCTCGTTTGGAGAGGAGTTGTGACAAGGGAGGAGCAGCGCTTGGACTCTAATCCCACAGACGAAGGGCCAGCAGGGAAACTCCTGCAGGGCATCTTCAGCACACAGTGAGCTTTACAATTCTGCAACACACATTGCTGTCACTCCTCCTTTTCTTGCCTGAAAGACCAATTGATTCCAACATCTCTGTGCCCACTCTCTGCTGAGCAGCAACAGAGAGAGTAGAGCAGGAATGTTTAGACTGGGCTAAAACAGCAGAAGAGCCTTGCAAAAAAGCTCCTCCTGATCATGTTTAGCACACAGTGAGCTTTAAACTGTGACACAAGCATTGGTGTCACTCTTCACTCTTTCTCCTAAAAGACCATTTCAATCCCAGAACTCCGTTGCCAGCACTCTGCTGAGCAGCAGAGTGAGCAGGGATGTCTGCAATCTGTAAGGCAGTGGAAGAGACAGGCCTGAAGGCTGCTCTTGTGCTTCTTCAACACACTGAGCTTTACAACTTTGACACACACACTTTTGTCACTCCTCATTGTAGCTCCTAAAAGTGCATTTGAATCCAGCGTTTCTGGTCTCCACTCTCGTTTCCAGTGCACCAGAGGCAGGTGAGCACGAGCGCTTGGAATCCGCTCCCAGTTCCGAAGGGCAGGGAGGGAAAGTTCTTGCAGATCATCTTCAGCGCACAGTGAGCTTTGCAACTCTGAAACACACATTGCTGTCACTCCTCACTTTATCTCCTAAAAGTGCATTTCAAGCCAACGTTTCTGGTGCTCTCTCTCGCTTCGAGAGCAGTTGTGACAGGGGAGGACGAGCGCTTGGATTCTAATTTCACAGCCGAAGGGCCAGCATGGAAACTACTGCTGGGCATCTTCAGCACACATTGAGATTCGCAACTCTGAAACACTTATTGCTGTCACCTCTCACTTTCCTACCTGAAAGTCCAATTGAATAATACATCTCCTGTGCTTGCTCTTTGTGAGCAGTAGCAGAATATAGCACTTACGTTTGGACTCTGCTGAAACAGCAGAAGAGACAGTCCAGAAAGTTCCCACTGATCATCTTCAGCACACAGTGAGCTTTGCAACTCTGCAACACACATTGCTGTCTCTTCTTTTCCTGCCGGAAAGACCAGCTGAATCCACCATCTCTGTGCCCGCTCTCTGCTGAGCAGCAACAGAGAGAGTAGAGCAGGAATGTTTAGCCTGGGCTAAAACAGCAGAAGAGCCTTGCAAAAAATCTCCTGCTTGATCATGTTTTGCACACAGTGAGCTTTAAACTGTGACACAAACATTGCTGTCACTCCTCACTTTATCTCCTAAAAGTGCATTTGAATCCAAAGTTTCTGGTGCGCTCTCACGTTTCGAGAGGAGTTGTGACAGGGGAGGAGCAGCGCTTGGACTCTAATCCCACAGACGAAGGGCCAGCAGGGAAACTCCTGCAGGGCATCTTCAGCACACAGTGAGCTTTGCAATTCTGCAACACACATTGCTGTAACTCCTCCTTTTCCTGCCTGGAAGACCAATTGATTCCAACATCTCTGTGCCCACTCTCTGCTGAGCAGCAACAGAGAGAAGGAATGTTTAGACTGGGCTAAAACAGCAGAAGAGCCTTGCAAAAAAGCTCCTCCTGATCATGTTTAGCACACAGTGAGCTTTAAACTGTGACACAAACATTGCTGTCACTCTTCACTCTTTCTCCTAAAAGACCATTTCAATCCAAGAACTCCGTTGCCAGCACTCTGCTGAGCAGCAGAGTGAGCAGGGATGTCTGCAATCTGTAAGGCAGTGGAAGAGACAGGCCTGAAGGCTGCTCTTGTGCTTCTTCAACACACTGAGCTTTACAACTGTGACACACACACTGTTGTCACTCCTCATTGTAGCTCCTAAAAGTGCATTTGAATCCAGCGTTTCTGGTCTCCACTCTCGTTTCAAGAGCAGCAGAGGAAGGTGAACACGAGCGCTTGGAATCCTCTCCCAGTTCCGAAGGGCAGGGAGGGAAAGTCCTTGCAGATCATCTTCAGCGCACAGTGAGCTTTGCAACTCTGAAACACACATTGCTGTCACTCCTCACTTCATCTCCTAATAATCCGTTTGAATCCATGGTCTCTCCCGCCCTCTCTCGTTTGAACAGCAGCAGTGACAGGTGAACACGATCTCTTGGCCTCTGCTCCCACAGCCGAAGAGCCCGGAGTGAAAGCTCCGGCAGGGCATCTTCAGCACGCAGTCAGCTTTGCAACTGTGACACATATATTGCTCTCGCTCCGCACTTTCCTACCTCAAAGTCCAATTGAATCCAAAATCTCTGTGCCCTTTCTCTGCTGGGCAGAAGCAGAGTAGAGCAGGAACCTTTAGCCAATGCTAAAAGAGCAGAAGAGACAGTCCAGAAAGTTCCCACTGATCATCTTCAGCGCACAGCGAGCTTTGCAACTCTGCAACACACATTGCTGTCACTCCTCCCTTTTTGCCTGAAAGACCAGCTGAATCCACCATCTCTGTGCCCGCTCTCTGCTGAGCAGCAAAAGAGAGAGTAGAGCAGGAATTTTTAGACCTGCCTAAAACAGCAGAAGAGCCTTGAAAAAAATCTCCTGCTTGATCATGTTTTGCAAACAGTGAGCTTTAAACTGTGACACAAACATTGCTGTCACTCCTCACTTTATCTCCTAAAAGTGCATTTGAATCCAAAGTTTCTGGCGCGCTCTCTCGTTTCGAGAGGAGTTGTGACAGGGGAGGAGCAGCGCTTGGACTCTAATCCCACAGACGAAGGGCCAGCAGGGAAACTCCTGCAGAGCATCTTCAGCACACAGTGAGCTTTGCAATTCTGCAACACACATTGCTGTCACTCCTCCTTTTCTTGCCTGAAAGACGAATTGATTCCAACATCTCTGTGCCCACTCTCTGCTGAGCAGCAACAGAGAGAGTAGAGCAGGAATGTTTAGACTGGGCTAAAACAGCAGAAGAGCCTTGCAAAAAAGCTCCTCCTGATCATGTTTAGCACACAGTGAGCTTTAAACTGTGACACAAGCATTGGTGTCACTCTTCACTCTTTCTCCTAAAAGACCATTTCAATCCCAGAACTCCGTTGCCAGCACTCTGCTGAGCAGCAGAGTGAGCAGGGATGTCTGCAATCTGTAAGGCAGTGGAAGAGACAGGCCTGAAGGCTGCTCTTGTGCTTCTTCAACACACTGAGCTTTACAACTTTGACACACACACTGTTGTCACTCCTCATTGTAGCTCCTAAAAGTGCATTTGAATCCAGCGTTTCTGGACTCCACTCTCATTTCAAGAGCAGCAGAGGAAGGTGAGCACGAGCGCTTGGAATCCGCTCCCAGTTCCGAAGGGCAGGGGAGGGAAAGTCCTTGCAGATCATCTTCAGCGCACAGTGAGCTTTGCAACTCTGAAACACACATTGCTGTCACTCCTCACTTTATCTCCTAAAAGTGCATTTCAAGCCAACGTTTCTGGTGCGCTCTCTCGCTTCGAGAGCAGTTGTGACAGGGGAGGACTAGCGTTTGGATTCTAATTTCACAGCCGAAGGGCCAGCATGGAAACTACTGCTGGGCATCTTCAGCACACATTGAGATTCGCAACTCTGAAACACATATTGCTGTCACCTCTCACTTTCCTACCTGAAAGTCCAATTGAATAATACATCTCCTGTGCTTGCTCTTTGTGAGCAGTAGCAGAATATAGCACTTACGTTTGGACTCTGCTGAAACAGCAGAAGAGACAGTCCAGAAAGTTCCCACTGATCATCTTCAGCACACAGTGAGCTTTGCAACTCTGCAACACACATTGCTGTCTCTTCTATTCCTGCCTGAAAGACCAGCTGAATCCACCATCTCTGTGCCCGCTCTCTGCTGAGCAGCAACAGAGAGAGTAGAGCAGCAATGTTTAGCCTGGGCTAAAACAGCAGAAGAGCCTTGCAAAAAATCTCCTGCTTGATCATGTTTTGCACACAGTGATCTTTAAACTGTGACACAAACATTGCTGTCACTCCTCACTTTATCTCCTAAAAGTGCATTTGAATCCAAAGTTTCTGGTGCGCTCTCACGTTTCGAGAGGAGTTGTGACAGGGGAGGAGCAGCGCTTGGACTCTAATCCCACAGACGAAGGGCCAGCAGGGAAACTCCTGCAGGGCATCTTCAGCACACAGTGAGCTTTGCAACTCTGAAACACACATTGCTGTCACTCCTCACTTCATCTCCTAATAATCCGTTTGAATCCATGGTCTCTCCCGCCCTCTCTCGTTTGAACAGCAGCAGTGACAGGTGAACACGATCTCTTGGCCTCTGCTCCCACAGCCGAAGAGCCCGGAGTGAAAGCTCCGGCAGGGCATCTTCAGCACGCAGTCAGCTTTGCAACTGTGACACATATATTGCTCTCGCTCCGCACTTTCCTACCTCAAAGTCCAATTGAATCCAAAATCTCTGTGCCCTTTCTCTGCTGGGCAGAAGCAGAGAGAGTAGAGCAGGAACCTTTAGCCAATGCTAAAAGAGCAGAAGAGACAGTCCAGAAAGTTCCCACTGATCATCTTCAGCGCACAGCGAGCTTTGCAACTCTGCAACACACATTGCTGTCACTCCTCCCTTTTTGCCTGAAAGACCAGCTGAATCCACCATCTCTGTGCCCGCTCTCTGCTGAGCAGCAACAGAGAGAGTAGAGCAGGAATTTTTAGACCTGCCTAAAACAGCAGAAGAGCCTTGAAAAAAATCTCCTGCTTGATCATGTTTTGCACACAGTGAGCTTTAAACTGTGACACAAACATTGCTGTCACTCCTCACTTTATCTCCTAAAAGTGCATTTGAATCCAAAGTTTCTGGTGCGCTCTCTCGTTTGGAGAGGAGTTGTGACAAGGGAGGAGCAGCGCTTGGACTCTAATCCCACAGACGAAGGGCCAGCAGGGAAACTCCTGCAGGGCATCTTCAGCACACAGTGAGCTTTACAATTCTGCAACACACATTGCTGTCACTCCTCCTTTTCTTGCCTGAAAGACCAATTGATTCCAACATCTCTGTGCCCACTCTCTGCTGAGCAGCAACAGAGAGAGTAGAGCAGGAATGTTTAGACTGGGCTAAAACAGCAGAAGAGCCTTGCAAAAAAGCTCCTCCTGATCATGTTTAGCACACAGTGAGCTTTAAACTGTGACACAAGCATTGGTGTCACTCTTCACTCTTTCTCCTAAAAGACCATTTCAATCCCAGAACTCCGTTGCCAGCACTCTGCTGAGCAGCAGAGTGAGCAGGGATGTCTGCAATCTGTAAGGCAGTGGAAGAGACAGGCCTGAAGGCTGCTCTTGTGCTTCTTCAACACACTGAGCTTTACAACTTTGACACACACACTGTTGTCACTCCTCATTGTAGCTCCTAAAAGTGCATTTGAATCCAGCGTTTCTGGTCTCCACTCTCGTTTCCAGTGCACCAGAGGCAGGTGAGCACGAGCGCTTGGAATCCGCTCCCAGTTCCGAAGGGCAGGGAGGGAAAGTTCTTGCAGATCATCTTCAGCGCACAGTGAGCTTTGCAACTCTGAAACACACATTGCTGTCACTCCTCACTTTATCTCCTAAAAGTGCATTTCAAGCCAACGTTTCTGGTGCGCTCTCTCGCTTCGAGAGCAGTTGTGACAGGGGAGGACGAGCGCTTGGATTCTAATTTCACAGCCGAAGGGCCAGCATGGAAACTACTGCTGGGCATCTTCAGCACACATTGAGATTCGCAACTCTGAAACACATATTGCTGTCACCTCTCACTTTCCTACCTGAAAGTCCAATTGAATAATACATCTCCTGTGCTTGCTCTTTGTGAGCAGTAGCAGAATATAGCACTTACGTTTGGACTCTGCTGAAACAGCAGAAGAGACAGTCCAGAAAGTTCCCACTGATCATCTTCAGCACACAGTGAGCTTTGCAACTCTGCAACACACATTGCTGTCTCTTCTATTCCTGCCTGAAAGACCAGCTGAATCCACCATCTCTGTGCCCGCTCTCTGCTGAGCAGCAACAGAGAGAGTAGAGCAGGAATGTTTAGCCTGGGCTAAAACAGCAGAAGAGCCTTGCAAAAAATCTCCTGCTTGATCATGTTTTGCACACAGTGAGCTTTAAACTGTGACACAAACATTGCTGTCACTCCTCACTTTATCTCCTAAAAGTGCATTTGAATCCAAAGTTTCTGGTGCGCTCTCACGTTTCGAGAGGAGTTGTGACAGGGGAGGAGCAGCGCTTGGACTCTAATCCCACAGACGAAGGGCCAGCAGGGAAACTCCTGCAGGGCATCTTCAGCACACAGTGAGCTTTGCAATTCTGCAACACACATTGCTGTAACTCCTCCTTTTCCTGCCTGGAAGACCAATTGATTCCAACATCTCTGTGCCCACTCTCTGCTGAGCAGCAACAGAGAGAAGGAATGTTTAGACTGGGCTAAAACAGCAGAAGAGCCTTGCAAAAAAGCTCCTCCTGATCATGTTTAGCACACAGTGAGCTTTAAACTGTGACACAAACATTGCTGTCACTCTTCACTCTTTCTCCTAAAAGACCATTTCAATCCAAGAACTCCGTTGCCAGCACTCTGCTGAGCAGCAGAGTGAGCAGGAATGTCTGCAATCTGTAAGGCAGTGGAAGAGACAGGCCTGAAGGCTGCTCTTGTGCTTCTTCAACACACTGAGCTTTACAACTGTGACACACACACTGTTGTCACTCCTCATTGTAGCTCCTAAAAGTGCATTTGAATCCAGCGTTTCTGGTCTCCACTCTCGTTTCAAGAGCAGCAGAGGAAGGTGAACACGAGCGCTTGGAATCCTCTCCCAGTTCCGAAGGGCAGGGAGGGAAAGTCCTTGCAGATCATCTTCAGCGCACAGTGAGCTTTGCAACTCTGAAACACACATTGCTGTCACTCCTCACTTCATCTCCTAATAATCCGTTTGAATCCATGGTCTCTCCCGCCCTCTCTCGTTTGAACAGCAGCAGTGACAGGTGAACACGATCTCTTGGCCTCTGCTCCCACAGCCGAAGAGCCCGGAGTGAAAGCTCCGGCAGGGCATCTTCAGCACGCAGTCAGCTTTGCAACTGTGACACATATATTGCTCTCGCTCCGCACTTTCCTACCTCAAAGTCCAATTGAATCCAAAATCTCTGTGCCCTTTCTCTGCTGGGCAGAAGCAGAGTAGAGCAGGAACCTTTAGCCAATGCTAAAAGAGCAGAAGAGACAGTCCAGAAAGTTCCCACTGATCATCTTCAGCGCACAGCGAGCTTTGCAACTCTGCAACACACATTGCTGTCACTCCTCCCTTTTTGCCTGAAAGACCAGCTGAATCCACCATCTCTGTGCCCGCTCTCTGCTGAGCAGCAAAAGAGAGAGTAGAGCAGGAATTTTTAGACCTGCCTAAAACAGCAGAAGAGCCTTGAAAAAAATCTCCTGCTTGATCATGTTTTGCAAACAGTGAGCTTTAAACTGTGACACAAACATTGCTGTCACTCCTCACTTTATCTCCTAAAAGTGCATTTGAATCCAAAGTTTCTGGCGCGCTCTCTCGTTTCGAGAGGAGTTGTGACAGGGGAGGAGCAGCGCTTGGACTCTAATCCCACAGACGAAGGGCCAGCAGGGAAACTCCTGCAGAGCATCTTCAGCACACAGTGAGCTTTGCAATTCTGCAACACACATTGCTGTCACTCCTCCTTTTCTTGCCTGAAAGACGAATTGATTCCAACATCTCTGTGCCCACTCTCTGCTGAGCAGCAACAGAGAGAGTAGAGCAGGAATGTTTAGACTGGGCTAAAACAGCAGAAGAGCCTTGCAAAAAAGCTCCTCCTGATCATGTTTAGCACACAGTGAGCTTTAAACTGTGACACAAGCATTGGTGTCACTCTTCACTCTTTCTCCTAAAAGACCATTTCAATCCCAGAACTCCGTTGCCAGCACTCTGCTGAGCAGCAGAGTGAGCAGGGATGTCTGCAATCTGTAAGGCAGTGGAAGAGACAGGCCTGAAGGCTGCTCTTGTGCTTCTTCAACACACTGAGCTTTACAACTTTGACACACACACTGTTGTCACTCCTCATTGTAGCTCCTAAAAGTGCATTTGAATCCAGCGTTTCTGGACTCCACTCTCATTTCAAGAGCAGCAGAGGAAGGTGAGCACGAGCGCTTGGAATCCGCTCCCAGTTCCGAAGGGCAGGGGAGGGAAAGTCCTTGCAGATCATCTTCAGCGCACAGTGAGCTTTGCAACTCTGAAACACACATTGCTGTCACTCCTCACTTTATCTCCTAAAAGTGCATTTCAAGCCAACGTTTCTGGTGCGCTCTCTCGCTTCGAGAGCAGTTGTGACAGGGGAGGACTAGCGTTTGGATTCTAATTTCACAGCCGAAGGGCCAGCATGGAAACTACTGCTGGGCATCTTCAGCACACATTGAGATTCGCAACTCTGAAACACATATTGCTGTCACCTCTCACTTTCCTACCTGAAAGTCCAATTGAATAATACATCTCCTGTGCTTGCTCTTTGTGAGCAGTAGCAGAATATAGCACTTACGTTTGAACTCTGCTGAAACAGCAGAAGAGACAGTCCAGAAAGTTCCCACTGATCATCTTCAGCACACAGTGAGCTTTGCAACTCTGCAACACACATTGCTGTCTCTTCTATTCCTGCCTGAAAGACCAGCTGAATCCACCATCTCTGTGCCCGCTCTCTGCTGAGCAGCAACAGAGAGAGTAGAGCAGCAATGTTTAGCCTGGGCTAAAACAGCAGAAGAGCCTTGCAAAAAATCTCCTGCTTGATCATGTTTTGCACACAGTGAGCTTTAAACTGTGACACAAACATTGCTGTCACTCCTCACTTTATCTCCTAAAAGTGCATTTGAATCCAAAGTTTCTGGTGCGCTCTCACGTTTCGAGAGGAGTTGTGACAGGGGAGGAGCAGCGCTTGGACTCTAATCCCACAGACGAAGGGCCAGCAGGGAAACTCCTGCAGGGCATCTTCAGCACACAGTGAGCTTTGCAATTCTGCAACACACATTGCTGTAACTCCTCCTTTTCCTGCCTGGAAGACCTATTGATTCCAACATCTCTGTGCCCACTCTCTGCTGAGCAGCAACAGAGAGAGTAGAGCAGGAATGTTTAGACTGGGCTAAAACAGCAGAAGAGCCTTGCAAAAAAGCTCCTCCTGATCATGTTTAGCACACAGTGAGCTTTAAACTGTGACACAAACATTGCTGTCACTCTTCACTCTTTCTCCTAAAAGACCATTTCAATCCCAGAACTCCGTTGACAGCACTCTGCTGAGCAGCAGAGTGAGCAGGGATGTCTGCAATCTGTAAGGCAGTGGAAGAGACAGGCCTGAAGGCTGCTCTTGTGCTTCTTCAACACACTGAGCTTTACAACTTTGACACACACACTGTTGTCACTCCTCATTGTAGCTCCTAAAAGTGCATTTGAATCCAGCGTTTCTGGTCTCCACTCTCGTTTCCAGTGCACCAGAGGCAGGTGAGCACGAGCGCTTGGAATCCGCTCCCAGTTCCGAAGGGCAGGGAGGGAAAGTCCTTGCAGATCATCTTCAGCGCACAGTGAGCTTTGCAACTCTGAAACACACATTGCTGTCACTCCTCACTTCATCTCCTAATAATCCGTTTGAATCCATGGTCTCTCCCGCCCTCTCTCGTTTGAACAGCAGCAGTGACAGGTGAACACGATCTCTTGGCCTCTGCTCCCACAGCCGAAGAGCCCGGAGTGAAAGCTCCGGCAGGGCATCTTCAGCACGCAGTCAGCTTTGCAACTGTGACACATATATTGCTCTCGCTCCGCACTTTCCTACCTCAAAGTCCAATTGAATCCAAAATCTCTGTGCCCTTTCTCTGCTGGGCAGAAGCAGAGTAGAGCAGGAACCTTTAGCCAATGCTAAAAGAGCAGAAGAGACAGTCCAGAAAGTTCCCACTGATCATCTTCAGCGCACAGCGAGCTTTGCAACTCTGCAACACACATTGCTGTCACTCCTCCCTTTTTGCCTGAAAGACCAGCTGAATCCACCATCTCTGTGCCCGCTCTCTGCTGAGCAGCAAAAGAGAGAGTAGAGCAGGAATTTTTAGACCTGCCTAAAACAGCAGAAGAGCCTTGAAAAAAATCTCCTGCTTGATCATGTTTTGCAAACAGTGAGCTTTAAACTGTGACACAAACATTGCTGTCACTCCTCACTTTATCTCCTAAAAGTGCATTTGAATCCAAAGTTTCTGGCGCGCTCTCTCGTTTCGAGAGGAGTTGTGACAGGGGAGGAGCAGCGCTTGGACTCTAATCCCACAGACGAAGGGCCAGCAGGGAAACTCCTGCAGAGCATCTTCAGCACACAGTGAGCTTTGCAATTCTGCAACACACATTGCTGTCACTCCTCCTTTTCTTGCCTGAAAGACGAATTGATTCCAACATCTCTGTGCCCACTCTCTGCTGAGCAGCAACAGAGAGAGTAGAGCAGGAATGTTTAGACTGGGCTAAAACAGCAGAAGAGCCTTGCAAAAAAGCTCCTCCTGATCATGTTTAGCACACAGTGAGCTTTAAACTGTGACACAAACATTGCTGTCACTCTTCACTCTTTCTCCTAAAAGACCATTTCAATCCCAGAACTCCGTTGCCAGCACTCTGCTGAGCAGCAGAGTGAGCAGGGATGTCTGCAATCTGTAAGGCAGTGGAAGAGACAGGCCTGAAGGCTGCTCTTGTGCTTCTTCAACACACTGAGCTTTACAACTTTGACACACACACTGTTGTCACTCCTCATTGTAGCTCCTAAAAGTGCATTTGAATCCAGCGTTTCTGGACTCCACTCTCATTTCAAGAGCAGCAGAGGAAGGTGAGCACGAGCGCTTGGAATCCGCTCCCAGTTCCGAAGGGCAGGGGAGGGAAAGTCCTTGCAGATCATCTTCAGCGCACAGTGAGCTTTGCAACTCTGAAACACACATTGCTGTCACTCCTCACTTTATCTCCTAAAAGTGCATTTCAAGCCAACGTTTCTGGTGCGCTCTCTCGCTTCGAGAGCAGTTGTGACAGGGGAGGACTAGCGTTTGGATTCTAATTTCACAGCCGAAGGGCCAGCATGGAAACTACTGCTGGGCATCTTCAGCACACATTGAGATTCGCAACTCTGAAACACATATTGCTGTCACCTCTCACTTTCCTACCTGAAAGTCCAATTGAATAATACATCTCCTGTGCTTGCTCTTTGTGAGCAGTAGCAGAATATAGCACTTACGTTTGGACTCTGCTGAAACAGCAGAAGAGACAGTCCAGAAAGTTCCCACTGATCATCTTCAGCACACAGTGAGCTTTGCAACTCTGCAACACACATTGCTGTCTCTTCTATTCCTGCCTGAAAGACCAGCTGAATCCACCATCTCTGTGCCCGCTCTCTGCTGAGCAGCAACAGAGAGAGTAGAGCAGCAATGTTTAGCCTGGGCTAAAACAGCAGAAGAGCCTTGCAAAAAATCTCCTGCTTGATCATGTTTTGCACACAGTGAGCTTTAAACTGTGACACAAACATTGCTGTCACTCCTCACTTTATCTCCTAAAAGTGCATTTGAATCCAAAGTTTCTGGTGCGCTCTCACGTTTCGAGAGGAGTTGTGACAGGGGAGGAGCAGCGCTTGGACTCTAATCCCACAGACGAAGGGCCAGCAGGGAAACTCCTGCAGGGCATCTTCAGCACACAGTGAGCTTTGCAATTCTGCAACACACATTGCTGTAACTCCTCCTTTTCCTGCCTGGAAGACCTATTGATTCCAACATCTCTGTGCCCACTCTCTGCTGAGCAGCAACAGAGAGAGTAGAGCAGGAATGTTTAGACTGGGCTAAAACAGCAGAAGAGCCTTGCAAAAAAGCTCCTCCTGATCATGTTTAGCACACAGTGAGCTTTAAACTGTGACACAAACATTGCTGTCACTCTTCACTCTTTCTCCTAAAAGACCATTTCAATCCCAGAACTCCGTTGCCAGCACTCTGCTGAGCAGCAGAGTGAGCAGGAATGTCTGCAATCTGTAAGGCAGTGGAAGAGACAGGCCTGAAGGCTGCTCTTGTGCTTCTTCAACACACTGAGCTTTACAACTGTGACACACACACTGTTGTCACTCCTCATTGTAGCTCCTAAAAGTGCATTTGAATCCAGCGTTTCTGGTCTCCACTCTCGTTTCAAGAGCAGCAGAGGAAGGTGAGCACGAGCGCTTGGAATCCGCTCCCAGTTCCGAAGGGCAGGGAGGGAAAGTCCTTGCAGATCATCTTCAGCGCACAGTGAGCTTTGCAACTCTGAAACACACATTGCTGTCACTCCTCACTTCATCTCCTAATAATCCGTTTGAATCCATGGTCTCTCCCGCAGTCTCTCGTTTGAACAGCAGCAGTGACAGGTGAACACGATCTCTTGGCCTCTGCTCCCACAGCCGAAGAGCCCGGAGTGAAAGCTCCGGCAGGGCATCTTCAGCACGCAGTCAGCTTTGCAACTGTGACACATATATTGCTCTCGCTCCGCACTTTCCTACCTCAAAGTCCAATTGAATCCAAAATCTCTGTGCCCTTTCTCTGCTGGGCAGAAGCAGAGTAGAGCAGGAACCTTTAGCCAATGCTAAAAGAGCAGAAGAGACAGTCCAGAAAGTTCCCACTGATCATCTTCAGCGCACAGCGAGCTTTGCAACTCTGCAACACACATTGCTGTCACTCCTCCCTTTTTGCCTGAAAGACCAGCTGAATCCACCATCTCTGTGCCCGCTCTCTGCTGAGCAGCAACAGAGAGAGTAGAGCAGGAATTTTTAGACCTGCCTAAAACAGCAGAAGAGCCTTGAAAAAAATCTCCTGCTTGATCATGTTTTGCACACAGTGAGCTTTAAACTGTGACACAAACATTGCTGTCACTCCTCACTTTATCTCCTAAAAGTGCATTTGAATCCAAAGTTTCTGGTGCGCTCTCTCGTTTGGAGAGGAGTTGTGACAGGGGAGGAGCAGCGCTTGGACTCTAAACCCACAGACGAAGGGCCAGCAGGGAAACTCCTGCAGGGCATCTTCAGCACACAGTGAGCTTTGCAACTCTGCAAAACACATTGCTGTAACTCCTCCTTTTCCTGCCTGGAAGACCTATTGATTCCAACATCTCTGTGCCCACTCTCTGCTGAGCAGCAACAGAGAGAGTAGAGCAGGAATGTTTAGAGTGGGCTAAAACAGCAGAAGAGCCTTGCAAAAAAGCTCCTCCTGATCATGTTTAGCACACAGTGAGCTTTAAACTGTGACACAAACATTGCTGTCACTCTTCACTCTTTCTCCTAAAAGACCATTTCAATCCAAGAACTCCGTTGCCAGCACTCTGCTGAGCAGCAGAGTGAGCAGGAATGTCTGCAATCTGTAAGGCAGTGGAAGAGACAGGCCTGAAGGCTGCTCTTGTGCTTCTTCAACACACTGAGCTTTACAACTGTGACACACACACTGTTGTCACTCCTCATTGTAGCTCCTAAAAGTGCATTTGAATCCAGCGTTTCTGGTCTCCACTCTCGTTTCAAGAGCAGCAGAGGAAGGTGAGCACGAGCGCTTGGAATCCGCTCCCAGTTCCGAAGGGCAGGGAGGGAAAGTCCTTGCAGATCATCTTCAGCGCACAGTGAGCTTTGCAACTCTGAAACACACATTGCTGTCACTCCTCACTTTATCTCCTAAAAGTGCATTTCAAGCCAACGTTTCTGGTGCGCTCTCTCGCTTCGAGAGCAGTTGTGACAGGGGAGGACGAGCGCTTGGATTCTAATTTCACAGCCGAAGGGCCAGCATGGAAACTACTGCTGGGCATCTTCAGCACACATTGAGATTCGCAACTCTGAAACACATATTGCTGTCACCTCTCACTTTCCTACCTGAAAGTCCAATTGAATAATACATCTCCTGTGCTTGCTCTTTGTGAGCAGTAGCAGAATATAGCACTTACGTTTGGACTCTGCTGAAACAGCAGAAGAGACAGTCCAGAAAGTTCCCACTGATCATCTTCAGCACACAGTGAGCTTTGCAACTCTGCAACACACATTGCTGTCTCTTCTATTCCTGCCTGAAAGACCAGCTGAATCCACCATCTCTGTGCCCGCTCTCTGCTGAGCAGCAACAGAGAGAGTAGAGCAGCAATGTTTAGCCTGGGCTAAAACAGCAGAAGAGCCTTGCAAAAAATCTCCTGCTTGATCATGTTTTGCACACAGTGAGCTTTAAACTGTGACACAAACATTGCTGTCACTCCTCACTTTATCTCCTAAAAGTGCATTTGAATCCAAAGTTTCTGGTGCGCTCTCACGTTTCGAGAGGAGTTGTGACAGGGGAGGAGCAGCGCTTGGACTCTAATCCCACAGACGAAGGGCCAGCAGGGAAACTCCTGCAGGGCATCTTCAGCACACAGTGAGCTTTGCAATTCTGCAACACACATTGCTGTAACTCCTCCTTTTCCTGCCTGGAAGACCTATTGATTCCAACATCTCTGTGCCCACTCTCTGCTGAGCAGCAACAGAGAGAGTAGAGCAGGAATGTTTAGACTGGGCTAAAACAGCAGAAGAGCCTTGCAAAAAAGCTCCTCCTGATCATGTTTAGCACACAGTGAGCTTTAAACTGTGACACAAACATTGCTGTCACTCTTCACTCTTTCTCCTAAAAGACCATTTCAATCCAAGAACTCCGTTGCCAGCACTCTGCTGAGCAGCAGAGTGAGCAGGAATGTCTGCAATCTGTAAGGCAGTGGAAGAGACAGGCCTGAAGGCTGCTCTTGTGCTTCTTCAACACACTGAGCTTTACAACTGTGACACACACACTGTTGTCACTCCTCATTGTAGCTCCTAAAAGTGCATTTGAATCCAGCGTTTCTGGTCTCCACTCTCGTTTCAAGAGCAGCAGAGGAAGGTGAGCACGAGCGCTTGGAATCCGCTCCCAGTTCCGAAGGGCAGGGAGGGAAAGTCCTTGCAGATCATCTTCAGCGCACAGTGAGCTTTGCAACTCTGAAACACACATTGCTGTCACTCCTCACTTCATCTCCTAATAATCCGTTTGAATCCATGGTCTCTCCCGCCCTCTCTCTTTTGAACAGCAGCAGTGACAGGTGAACACGATCTCTTGGCCTCTGCTCCCACAGCCGAAGAGCCCGGAGTGAAAGCTCCGGCAGGGCATCTTCAGCACGCAGTCAGCTTTGCAACTGTGACACATATATTGCTCTCGCTCCGCACTTTCCTACCTCAAAGTCCAATTGAATCCAAAATCTCTGTGCCCTTTCTCTGCTGGGCAGAAGCAGAGTAGAGCAGGAACCTTTAGCCAATGCTAAAAGAGCAGAAGAGACAGTCCAGAAAGTTCCCACTGATCATCTTCAGCGCACAGCGAGCTTTGCAACTCTGCAACACACATTGCTGTCACTCCTCCCTTTTTGCCTGAAAGACCAGCTGAATCCACCATCTCTGTGCCCGCTCTCTGCTGAGCAGCAACAGAGAGAGTAGAGCAGGAATTTTTAGACCTGCCTAAAACAGCAGAAGAGCCTTGAAAAAAATCTCCTGCTTGATCATGTTTTGCACACAGTGAGCTTTAAACTGTGACACAAACATTGCTGTCACTCCTCACTTTATCTCCTAAAAGTGCATTTGAATCCAAAGTTTCTGGTGCGCTCTCTCGTTTGGAGAGGAGTTGTGACAGGGGAGGAGCAGCGCTTGGACTCTAAACCCACAGACGAAGGGCCAGCAGGGAAACTCCTGCAGGGCATCTTCAGCACACAGTGAGCTTTGCAACTCTGCAAAACACATTGCTGTAACTCCTCCTTTTCCTGCCTGGAAGACCTATTGATTCCAACATCTCTGTGCCCACTCTCTGCTGAGCAGCAACAGAGAGAGTAGAGCAGGAATGTTTAGAGTGGGCTAAAACAGCAGAAGAGCCTTGCAAAAAAGCTCCTCCTGATCATGTTTAGCACACAGTGAGCTTTAAACTGTGACACAAACATTGCTGTCACTCTTCACTCTTTCTCCTAAAAGACCATTTCAATCCAAGAACTCCGTTGCCAGCACTCTGCTGAGCAGCAGAGTGAGCAGGAATGTCTGCAATCTGTAAGGCAGTGGAAGAGACAGGCCTGAAGGCTGCTCTTGTGCTTCTTCAACACACTGAGCTTTACAACTGTGACACACACACTGTTGTCACTCCTCATTGTAGCTCCTAAAAGTGCATTTGAATCCAGCGTTTCTGGTCTCCACTCTCGTTTCAAGAGCAGCAGAGGAAGGTGAGCACGAGCGCTTGGAATCCGCTCCCAGTTCCGAAGGGCAGGGAGGGAAAGTCCTTGCAGATCATCTTCAGCGCACAGTGAGCTTTGCAACTCTGAAACACACATTGCTGTCACTCCTCACTTTATCTCCTAAAAGTGCATTTCAAGCCAACGTTTCTGGTGCGCTCTCTCGCTTCGAGAGCAGTTGTGACAGGGGAGGACGAGCGCTTGGATTCTAATTTCACAGCCGAAGGGCCAGCATGGAAACTACTGCTGGGCATCTTCAGCACACATTGAGATTCGCAACTCTGAAACACATATTGCTGTCACCTCTCACTTTCCTACCTGAAAGTCCAATTGAATAATACATCTCCTGTGCTTGCTCTTTGTGAGCAGTAGCAGAATATAGCACTTACGTTTGGACTCTGCTGAAACAGCAGAAGAGACAGTCCAGAAAGTTCCCACTGATCATCTTCAGCACACAGTGAGCTTTGCAACTCTGCAACACACATTGCTGTCTCTTCTTTTCCTGCCTGAAAGACCAATTGATTCCAACACCTCTGTGCCCGCTCTCTGCTGAGCAGCAACAGAGAGAGTAGAGCAGGAATGTTTAGCCTGGGCTAAAACAGCAGAAGAGCCTTGCAAAAAATCTCCTGCTTGATCATGTTTTGCACACAGTGAGCTTTAAACTGTGACACAAACATTGCTGTCACTCCTCACTTTATCTCCTAAAAGTGCATTTGAATCCAAAGTTTCTTGTGCGCACTCACGTTTCGAGAGGAGTTGTGACAGGGGAGGAGCAGCGCTTGGACTCTAATCCCACAGACGAAGGGCCAGCAGGGAAACTCCTGCTGGGCATCTTCAGCACACAGTGAGCTTTGCAATTCTGCAACACACATTGCTGTAACTCCTTTTCCTGCCTGGAAGACCAATTGATTCCAACATCTCTGTGCCCACTCTCTGCTGAGCAGCAACAGAGAGAGTAGAGCAGGAATGTTTAGACTGGGCTAAAACAGCAGAAGAGCCTTGCAAAAAAGCTCCTCCTGATCATGTTTAGCACACAGTGAGCTTTAAACTGTGACACAAACATTGCTGTCACTCTTCACTCTTTCTCCTAAAAGACCATTTCAATCCAAGAACTCCGTTGCCAGCACTCTGCTGAGCAGCAGAGTGAGCAGGAATGTCTGCAATCTGTAAGGCAGTGGAAGAGACAGGCCTGAAGGCTGCTCTTGTGCTTCTTCAACACACTGAGCTTTACAACTGTGACACACACACTGTTGTCACTCCTCATTGTAGCTCCTAAAAGTGCATTTGAATCCAGCGTTTCTGGTCTCCACTCTCGTTTCAAGAGCAGCAGAGGAAGGTGAGCACGAGCGCTTGGAATCCGCTCCCAGTTCCGAAGGGCAGGGAGGGAAAGTCCTTGCAGATCATCTTCAGCGCACAGTGAGCTTTGCAACTCTGAAACACACATTGCTGTCACTCCTCACTTCATCTCCTAATAATCCGTTTGAATCCATGGTCTCTCCCGCCCTCTCTCTTTTGAACAGCAGCAGTGACAGGTGAACACGATCTCTTGGCCTCTGCTCCCACAGCCGAAGAGCCCGGAGTGAAAGCTCCGGCAGGGCATCTTCAGCACGCAGTCAGCTTTGCAACTGTGACACATATATTGCTCTCGCTCCGCACTTTCCTACCTCAAAGTCCAATTGAATCCAAAATCTCTGTGCCCTTTCTCTGCTGGGCAGAAGCAGAGAGAGTAGAGCAGGAACCTTTAGCCAATGCTAAAAGAGCAGAAGAGACAGTCCAGAAAGTTCCCACTGATCATCTTAAGCGCACAGCGAGCTTTGCAACTCTGCAACACACATTGCTGTCACTCCTCCCTTTTTGCCTGAAAGACCAGCTGAATCCACCATCTCTGTGCCCGCTCTCTGCTGAGCAGCAACAGAGAGAGTAGAGCAGGAATTTTTAGACCTGCCTAAAACAGCAGAAGAGCCTTGAAAAAAATCTCCTGCTTGATCATGTTTTGCACACAGTGAGCTTTAAACTGTGACACAAACATTGCTGTCACTCCTCACTTTATCTCCTAAAAGTGCATTTGAATCCAAAGTTTCTGGTGCGCTCTCTCGTTTCGAGAGGAGTTGTGACAGGGGAGGAGCAGCGCTTGGACTCTAATCCCACAGACGAAGGGCCAGCAGGGAAACTCCTGCAGGGCATCTTCAGCACACAGTGAGCTTTGCAATTCTGCAACACACATTGCTGTCACTCCTCCTTTTCTTGCCTGAAAGACCAATTGATTCCAACATCTCTGTGCCCACTCTCTGCTGAGCAGCAACAGAGAGAGTAGAGCAGGAATGTTTAGACTGGGCTAAAACAGCAGAAGAGCCTTGCAAAAAAGCTCCTCCTGATCATGTTTAGCACACAGTGAGCTTTAAACTGTGACACAAACATTGCTGTCACTCTTCACTCTTTCTCCTAAAAGACCATTTCAATCCCAGAACTCCATTGCCAGCACTCTGCTGAGCAGCAGAGTGAGCAGGGATGTCTGCAATCTGTAAGGCAGTGGAAGAGACAGGCCTGAAGGCTGCTCTTGTGCTTCTTCAACACACTGAGCTTTACAACTGTGACACACACACTGTTGTCACTCCTCATTGTAGCTCCTAAAAGTGCATTTGAATCCAGCGTTTCTGGTCTCCACTCTCGTTTCCAGTGCAGCAGAGGCAGGTGAGCACGAGCGCTTGGAATCCGCTCCCAGTTCCGAAGGGCAGGGAGGGAAAGTCCTTGCAGATCATCTTCAGCGCACAGTGAGCTTTGCAACTCTGAAACACACATTGCTGTCACTCCTCACTTTATCTCCTAAAAGTGCATTTCAAGCCAACGTTTCTGGTGCGCTCTCTCGCTTCGAGAGCAGTTGTGACAGGGGAGGACGAGCGCTTGGATTCTAATTTCACAGCCGAAGGGCCAGCATGGAAACTACTGCTGGGCATCTTCAGCACACATTGAGATTCACAACTCTGAAACACATATTGCTGTCACCTCTCACTTTCCTACCTGAAAGTCCAATTGAATAATACATCTCCTGTGCTTGCTCTTTGTGAGCAGTAGCAGAATATAGCACTTACGTTTGGACTCTGCTGAAACAGCAGAAGAGACAGTCCAGAAAGTTCCCACTGATCATCTTCAGCACACAGTGAGCTTTGCAACTCTGCAACACACATTGCTGTCTCTTCTTTTCCTGCCTGAAAGACCAATTGGTTCCAACACCTCTGTGCCCGCTCTCTGCTGAGCAGCAACAGAGAGAGTAGAGCAGGAATTTTTAGCCTGGGCTAAAACAGCAGAAGAGCCTTGCAAAAAATCTCCTGCTTGATCATGTTTTGCACACAGTGAGCTTTAAACTGTGACACAAACATTGCTGTCACTCCTCACTTTATCTCCTAAAAGTGCATTTGAATCCAAAGTTTCTGGTGCGCTCTCACGTTTCGAGAGGAGTTGTGACAGGGGATGAGCAGCGCTTGGACTCTAATCCCACAGACGAAGGGCCAGCAGGGAAACTCCTGCAGGGCATCTTCAGCACACAGTGAGCTTTGCAACTCTGCAAAACACATTGCTGTAACTCCTCCTTCACCTGCCTGGAAGACCAATTGATTCCAACATCTCTGTGCCCACTCTCTGCTGAGCAGCAACAGAGAGAAGGAATGTTTAGACTGGGCTAAAACAGCAGAAGAGCCTAGCAAAAAAGCTCCTCCTGATCATGTTTAGCACACAGTGAGCTTTAAACTGTGACACAAACATTGCTGTCACTCTTCACTCTTTCTCCTAAAAGACCATTTCAATCCAAGAACTCCATTGCCAGCACTCTGCTGAGCAGCAGAGTGAGCAGGGATGTCTGCAATCTGTAAGGCAGTGGAAGAGACAGGCTGAAGGCTGCTCTTGTGCTTCTTCAACACACTGAGCTTTACAACTTTGACACACACACTGTTGTCACTCCTCATTGTAGCTCCTAAAAGTGCATTTGAATCCAGCGTTTCTGGTCTCCACTCTCGTTTCCAGTGCAGCAGAGGCAGGTGAGCACGAGCGCTTGGTATCCGCTCCCAGTTCCGAAGGGCAGGGAGGGAAAGTCCTTGCAGATCATCTTCAGCGCACAGTGAGCTTTGCAACTCTGAAACACACATTGCTGTCACTCCTCACTTTATCTCCTAAAAGTGCATTTCAAGCCAACGTTTCTGGTGCGCTCTCTCGCTTCGAGAGCAGTTGTGACAGGGGAGGACGAGCGCTTGGATTCTAATTTCACAGCCGAAGGGCCAGCATGGAAACTACTGCTGGGCATCTTCAGCACACATTGAGATTCGCAACTCTGAAACACATATTGCTGTCACCTCTCACTTTCCTACCTGAAAGTCCAATTGAATAATACATCTCCTGTGCTTGCTCTTTGTGAGCAGTAGCAGAATATAGCACTTACGTTTGGACTCTGCTGAAACAGCAATGTTTGTGTCACAGTTTAAAGCTCACTGTGTGCAAAACATGATCAAGCAGGAGATTTTTTGCAAGGCTCTTCTGCTGTTTTAGCCCAGGCTAAACATTCCTGCTCTACTCTCTCTGTTGCTGCTCAGCAGAGAGCGGGCACAGAGTTGGTGGATTCAGCTGGTCTTTCAGGCAAAAAGGGAGGAGTGACAGCAATGTGTGTTGCAGAGTTGCAAAGCTCGCTGTGCGCTGAAGATGATCAGTGGGAACTTTCTGGACTGTCTCTTCTGCTCTTTTAGCATTGGCAAAAGGTTCCTGCTCTACTCTCTCTGCTTCTGCCCAGCAGAGAAAGGGCACAGAGATTTTGGATTCAATTGGACTTTGAGGTAGGAAGGTGTGGAGCGAGAGCAATATATGTGTCACAGTTGCAAAGCTGACTGCGTGCTGAAGATGCCCTGCCGGAGCTTTCACTCCGGGCTCTTCAGCTGTGGGAGCAGAGGCCAAGAGATCGTGTTCACCTGTCACTGCTGCTGTTCAAACGAGAGAGGGCGGGAGAGACCATGGATTCAAACGGATTATTAGGAGATGAAGTGAGGAGTGACAGCAATGTGTGTTTCAGAGTTGCAAAGCTCACTGTGCGCTGAAGATGATCTGCAAGGACTTTCCCTCCCTGCCCTTCGGAACTGGGAGCGGATTCCAAGCGCTCGTGCTCACCTTCCTCTGCTGCTCTTGAAACGAGAGTGGAGACCAGAAACGCTGGATTCAAATGCACTTTTAGGAGCTACAATGAGGAGTGCCAACAGTGTGTGTGTCACAGTTGTAAAGCTCAGTGTGTTGAAGAAGCACAAGAGCAGCCTTCAGGCCTGTCTCTTCCACTGCCTTACAGATTGCAGACATTCCTGCTCACTCTGCTGCTCAGCAGAGTGCTGGCAACGGAGTTCTTGGATTGAAATGGTCTTTTAGGAGAAAGAGTGAAGAGTGACAGCAATGTTTGTGTCACAGTTTAAAGCTCACTGTGTGCTAAACATGATCAGGAGGAGCTTTTTTGCAAGGCTCTTCTGCTGTTTTAGCCCAATCTAAGCATTCCTTCTCTCTGTTGCTGCTCAGCAGAGAGTGGGCACAGAGATGTTGGAATCAATTGGTCTTCCAGGCAGGAAAAGGAGTTACAGCAATGTGTGTTGCAGAATTGCAAAGCTCACTGTGTGCTGAAGATGCCCTGCAGGAGTTTCCCTGCTGGCCCTTCGTCTGTGGGATTAGAGTCCAAGCGCTGCTCCTCCCCTGTCACAACTCCTCGCGACACGTGAGAGCGCACCAGAAACTTTGGATTCTAATGCACTTTTAGGAGATAAAGTGAGGAGTGACAGCAATGTTTGTGTCACAGTTTAAAGCTCACTGTGTGCAAAACATGATCAAGCAGGAGATTTTTTTCAAGGCTCTTCTGCTGTTTTAGGCAGGTCTAAAAATTCCTGTTCTACTCTCTCTGTTGCTGCTCAGCAGAGAGCGGGCACAGAGATGGTGGATTCAGCTGGTCTTTCAGGCAAAAAGGGAGGAGTGACAGCAATGTGTGTTGCAGAGTTGCAAAGCTCGCTGTGCGCTGAAGATGATCAGTAGAAACTTTCTGGACTGTCTCTTCTGCTCTTTTAGCATTGGCTAAAAGTTCCTGCTCTACTCTCTCTGCTTCTGCCCAGCAGAGAAAGGGCACAGAGATTTTGGATTCAATTGGACTTTGAGGTAGGAAAGTGCGGAGCGAGAGCAATATATGTGTCACAGTTGCAAAGCTGACTGCGTGCTGAAGATGCCCTGCCGGAGCTTTCACTCCGGGCTCTTCGGCTGTGGGAGCAGAGGCCAAGAGATCGTGTTCACCTGTCACTGCTGCTGTTCAAACGAGAGAGGGCGGGAGAGACCATGGATTCAAACGGATTATTAGGAGATGAAGTGAGGAGTGACAGCAATGTGTGTTTCAGAGTTGCAAAGCTCACTGTGCGCTGAAGATGATCTGCAAGGACTTTCCCTCCCTGCCCTTCGGAACTGGGAGCGGATTCCAAGCGCTCGTGCTCACCTTCCTCTGCTGCTCTTGAAACGAGAGTGGAGACCAGAAACGCTGGATTCAAATGCACTTTTAGGAGCTACAATGAGGAGTGACAACAGTGTGTGTGTCGAAGTTGTAAAGCTCAGTGTGTTGAAGAAGCACAAGAGCAGCCTTCAGGCCTGTCTCTTCCACTGCCTTACAGATTGCAGACATTCCTGCTCACTCTGCTGCTCAGCAGAGTGCTGGCAACGGAGTTCTTGGATTGAAATGGTCTTTTAGGAGAAAGAGTGAAGAGTGACAGCAATGTTTGTGTCACAGTTTAAAGCTCACTGTGTGCTAAACATGATCAGGAGGAGCTTTTTTGCAAGGCTCTTCTGCTGTTTTAGCCCAGTCTAAACATTCCTGCTCTACTCTCTCTGTTGCTGCTCAGCAGAGAGTGGGCACAGAGATGTTGGAATCAATTGGTCTTCCAGGCAGGAAAAGGAGTTACAGCAATGTGTGTTGCAGAATTGCAAAGCTCACTGTGTGCTGAAGATGCCCTGCAGGAGTTTCCCTGCTGGCCCTTCGTCTGTGGGATTAGAGTCCAAGCGCTGCTCCTCCCCTGTCACAACTCCTCGCGAAACGTGAGAGCGCACCAGAAACTTTGGATTCAAATGCACTTTTAGGAGATAAAGTGAGGAGTGACAGCAATGTTTGTGTCACAGTTTAAAGCTCACTGTGTGCAAAACATGATCAAGCAGGAGATTTTTTGCAAGGCTCTTCTGCTGTTTTAGCCCAGGCTAAACATTCCTGCTCTACTCTCTCTGTTGCTGCTCAGCAGAGAGCGGGCACAGAGGTGTTGGAATCAATTGGTCTTTCAGGCAGGAAAAGAAGAGACAGCAATGTGTGTTGCAGAGTTGCAAAGCTCACTGTGTGCTGAAGATGATCAGTGGGAACTTTCTGGACTGTCTCTTCTGCTGTTTCAGCAGAGTCCAAACGTAAGTGCTATATTCTGCTACTGCTCACAAAGAGCAAGCACAGGAGATGTAGGATTCAATTGGACTTTCAGGTAGGAAAGTGAGAGGTGACAGCAATATGTGTTTCAGAGTTGTGAATCTCAATGTGTGCTGAAGATGCCCAGCAGTAGTTTCCATGCTGGCCCTACGGCTGTGAAATTAGAATCCAAGCGCTCGTCCTCCCCTGTCACAACTGCTCTCGAAGCGAGAGAGCGCACCAGAAACGTTGGCTTGAAATGCACTTTTAGGAGATAAAGTGAGGAGTGACAGCAATGTGTGTTTCAGAGTTGCAAAGCTCACTGTGCGCTGAAGATGATCTGCAAGGACTTTCCCGCCCTGCCCTTCGGAACTGGGAGCGGATTCCAAGCGCTCGTGCTCACCTGCCTCTGCTGCACTGGAAACGAGAGTGGAGACCAGAAACGCTGGATTCAAATGCACTTTTAGGAGCTACAATGAGGAGTGACAACAGTGTGTGTGTCACAGTTGTAAAGCTCAGTGTGTTGAAGAAGCACAAGAGCAGCCTTCAGGCCTGTCTCTTCCACTGCCTTACAGATTGCAGACATCCCTGCTCACTCTGCTGATCAGCAGAGTGCTGACAACGGAGTTCTTGGATTGAAATGGTCTTTTAGGAGAAAGAGTGAAGAGTGACAGCAATGTTTGTGTCACAGTTTAAAGCTCACTGTGTGCTAAACATGATCAGGAGGAGCTTTTTTGCAAGGCTCTTCTGCTGTTTTAGCCCAGTCTAAACATTCCTGCTCTACTCTCTCTGTTGCTGCTCAGCAGAGAGTGGGCACAGAGATGTTGGAATCAATTGGTCTTTCAGGCAAGAAAAGGAGGAGTGACAGCAATGTGTGTTTCAGAATTGTAAAGCTCACTGTGCGCTGAAGATGCCCTGCAGGAGTTTCCCTGCTGGCCCTTCATCTGTGGGATTAGAGTCCAAGCGCTGCTCCTCCCCTGTCACAACTCCTCTCGAAACGAGAGAGCGCACCAGAAACTTTGGATTCAAATGCACTTTTAGGAGATAAAGTGAGGAGTGACAGCAATGTTTGTGTCACAGTTTAAAGCTCACTGTGTGCAAAACATGATCAAGCAGGAGATTTTTTTCAAGGCTCTTCTGCTGTTTTAGGCAGGTCTAAAAATTCCTGCTCTACTCTCTCTGTTGCTGCTCAGCAGAGAGCGGGCACAGAGATGGTGGATTCAGCTGGTCTTTCAGGCAAAAAGGGAGGAGTGACAGCAATGTGTGTTGCAGAGTTGCAAAGCTCGCTGTGCGCTGAAGATGATCAGTGGGAACTTTCTGGACTGTCTCTTCTGCTCTTTTAGCATTGGCAAAAGGTTCCTGCTCTACTCTCTCTGCTTCTGCCCAGCAGAGAAAGGGCACAGAGATTTTGGATTCAATTGGACTTTGAGGTAGGAAAGTGCGGAGCGAGAGCAATATATGTGTCACAGTTGCAAAGCTGACTGCATGCTGAAGATGCCCTGCCGGAGCTTTCACTCCGGGCTCTTCGGCTGTGGGAGCAGAGGCCAAGAGATCGTGTTCACCTGTCACTGCTGCTGTTCAAACGAGAGAGGGCGGGAGAGACCATGGATTCAAACGGATTATTAGGAGATGAAGTGAGGAGTGACAGCAATGTGTGTTTCAGAGTTGCAAAGCTCACTGTGCGCTGAAGATGATCTGCAAGGACTTTCCCTCCCTGCCCTTCGGAACTGGGAGCGGATTCCAAGCGCTCGTGCTCACCTTCCTCTGCTGCTCTTGAAACGAGAGTGGAGACCAGAAACGCTGGATTCAAATGCACTTTTAGGAGCTACAATGAGGAGTGACAACAGTGTGTGTGTCACAGTTGTAAAGCTCAGTGTGTTGAAGAAGCACAAGAGCAGCCTTCAGGCCTGTCTCTTCCACTGCCTTACAGATTGCAGACATTCCTGCTCACTCTGCTGCTCAGCAGAGTGCTGGCAACGGAGTTCTTGGATTGAAATGGTCTTTTAGGAGAAAGAGTGAAGAGTGACAGCAATGTTTGTGTCACAGTTTAAAGCTCACTGTGTGCTAAACATGATCAGGAGGAGCTTTTTTGCAAGGCTCTTCTGCTGTTTTAGCCCAATCTAAGCATTCCTTCTCTCTGTTGCTGCTCAGCAGAGAGTGGGCACAGAGATGTTGGAATCAATTGGTCTTCCAGGCAGGAAAAGGAGTTACAGCAATGTGTGTTGCAGAATTGCAAAGCTCACTGTGTGCTGAAGATGCCCTGCAGGAGTTTCCCTGCTGGCCCTTCGTCTGTGGGATTAGAGTCCAAGCGCTGCTCCTCCCCTGTCACAACTCCTCGCGACACGTGAGAGCGCACCAGAAACTTTGGATTCTAATGCACTTTTAGGAGATAAAGTGAGGAGTGACAGCAATGTTTGTGTCACAGTTTAAAGCTCACTGTGTGCAAAACATGATCAAGCAGGAGATTTTTTTCAAGGCTCTTCTGCTGTTTTAGGCAGGTCTAAAAATTCCTGCTCTACTCTCTCTGTTGCTGCTCAGCAGAGAGCGGGCACAGAGATGGTGGATTCAGCTGGTCTTTCAGGCAAAAAGGGAGGAGTGACAGCAATGTGTGTTGCAGAGTTGCAAAGCTCGCTGTGCGCTGAAGATGATCAGTAGAAACTTTCTGGACTGTCTCTTCTGCTCTTTTAGCATTGGCTAAAAGTTCCTGCTCTACTCTCTCTGCTTCTGCCCAGCAGAGAAAGGGCACAGAGATTTTGGATTCAATTGGACTTTGAGGTAGGAAAGTGCGGAGCGAGAGCAATATATGTGTCACAGTTGCAAAGCTGACTGCGTGCTGAAGATGCCCTGCCGGAGCTTTCACTCCGGGCTCTTCGGCTGTGGGAGCAGAGGCCAAGAGATCGTGTTCACCTGTCACTGCTGCTGTTCAAACGAGAGAGGGCGGGAGAGACCATGGATTCAAACGGATTATTAGGAGATGAAGTGAGGAGTGACAGCAATGTGTGTTTCAGAGTTGCAAAGCTCACTGTGCGCTGAAGATGATCTGCAAGGACTTTCCCTCCCTGCCCTTCGGAACTGGGAGCGGATTCCAAGCGCTCATGCTCACCTTCCTCTGCTGCTCTTGAAACGAGAGTGGAGACCAGAAACGCTGGATTCAAATGCACTTTTAGGAGCTACAATGAGGAGTGACAACAGTGTGTGTGTCGAAGTTGTAAAGCTCAGTGTGTTGAAGAAGCACAAGAGCAGCCTTCAGGCCTGTCTCTTCCACTGCCTTACAGATTGCAGACATTCCTGCTCACTCTGCTGCTCAGCAGAGTGCTGGCAACGGAGTTCTTGGATTGAAATGGTCTTTTAGGAGAAAGAGTGAAGAGTGACAGCAATGTTTGTGTCACAGTTTAAAGCTCACTGTGTGCTAAACATGATCAGGAGGAGCTTTTTTGCAAGGCTCTTCTGCTGTTTTAGCCCAGTCTAAACATTCCTGCTCTACTCTCTCTGTTGCTGCTCAGCAGAGAGTGGGCACAGAGATGTTGGAATCAATTGGTCTTCCAGGCAGGAAAAGGAGTTACAGCAATGTGTGTTGCAGAATTGCAAAGCTCACTGTGTGCTGAAGATGCCCTGCAGGAGTTTCCCTGCTGGCCCTTCGTCTGTGGGATTAGAGTCCAAGCGCTGCTCCTCCCCTGTCACAACTCCTCGCGAAACGTGAGAGCGCACCAGAAACTTTGGATTCAAATGCACTTTTAGGAGATAAAGTGAGGAGTGACAGCAATGTTTGTGTCACAGTTTAAAGCTCACTGTGTGCAAAACATGATCAAGCAGGAGATTTTTTGCAAGGCTCTTCTGCTGTTTTAGCCCAGGCTAAACATTCCTGCTCTACTCTCTCTGTTGCTGCTCAGCAGAGAGCGGGCACAGAGGTGTTGGAATCAATTGGTCTTTCAGGCAGGAAAAGAAGAGACAGCAATGTGTGTTGCAGAGTTGCAAAGCTCACTGTGTGCTGAAGATGATCAGTGGGAACTTTCTGGACTGTCTCTTCTGCTGTTTCAGCAGAGTCCAAACGTAAGTGCTATATTCTGCTACTGCTCACAAAGAGCAAGCACAGGAGATGTAGGATTCAATTGGACTTTCAGGTAGGAAAGTGAGAGGTGACAGCAATATGTGTTTCAGAGTTGTGAATCTCAATGTGTGCTGAAGATGCCCAGCAGTAGTTTCCATGCTGGCCCTACGGCTGTGAAATTAGAATCCAAGCGCTCGTCCTCCCCTGTCACAACTGCTCTCGAAGCGAGAGAGCGCACCAGAAACGTTGGCTTGAAATGCACTTTTAGGAGATAAAGTGAGGAGTGACAGCAATGTGTGTTTCAGAGTTGCAAAGCTCACTGTGCGCTGAAGATGATCTGCAAGGACTTTCCCGCCCTGCCCTTCGGAACTGGGAGCGGATTCCAAGCGCTCGTGCTCACCTGCCTCTGCTGCACTGGAAACGAGAGTGGAGACCAGAAACGCTGGATTCAAATGCACTTTTAGGAGCTACAATGAGGAGTGACAACAGTGTGTGTGTCACAGTTGTAAAGCTCAGTGTGTTGAAGAAGCACAAGAGCAGCCTTCAGGCCTGTCTCTTCCACTGCCTTACAGATTGCAGACATCCCTGCTCACTCTGCTGATCAGCAGAGTGCTGACAACGGAGTTCTTGGATTGAAATGGTCTTTTAGGAGAAAGAGTGAAGAGTGACAGCAATGTTTGTGTCACAGTTTAAAGCTCACTGTGTGCTAAACATGATCAGGAGGAGCTTTTTTGCAAGGCTCTTCTGCTGTTTTAGCCCAGTCTAAACATTCCTGCTCTACTCTCTCTGTTGCTGCTCAGCAGAGAGTGGGCACAGAGATGTTGGAATCAATTGGTCTTTCAGGCAAGAAAAGGAGGAGTGACAGCAATGTGTGTTTCAGAATTGTAAAGCTCACTGTGCGCTGAAGATGCCCTGCAGGAGTTTCCCTGCTGGCCCTTCATCTGTGGGATTAGAGTCCAAGCGCTGCTCCTCCCCTGTCACAACTCCTCTCGAAACGAGAGAGCGCACCAGAAACTTTGGATTCAAATGCACTTTTAGGAGATAAAGTGAGGAGTGACAGCAATGTTTGTGTCACAGTTTAAAGCTCACTGTGTGCAAAACATGATCAAGCAGGAGATTTTTTTCAAGGCTCTTCTGCTGTTTTAGGCAGGTCTAAAAATTCCTGCTCTACTCTCTCTGTTGCTGCTCAGCAGAGAGCGGGCACAGAGATGGTGGATTCAGCTGGTCTTTCAGGCAAAAAGGGAGGAGTGACAGCAATGTGTGTTGCAGAGTTGCAAAGCTCGCTGTGCGCTGAAGATGATCAGTGGGAACTTTCTGGACTGTCTCTTCTGCTCTTTTAGCATTGGCAAAAGGTTCCTGCTCTACTCTCTCTGCTTCTGCCCAGCAGAGAAAGGGCACAGAGATTTTGGATTCAATTGGACTTTGAGGTAGGAAAGTGCGGAGCGAGAGCAATATATGTGTCACAGTTGCAAAGCTGACTGCGTGCTGAAGATGCCCTGCCGGAGCTTTCACTCCGGGCTCTTCGGCTGTGGGAGCAGAGGCCAAGAGATCGTGTTCACCTGTCACTGCTGCTGTTCAAACGAGAGAGGGCGGGAGAGACCATGGATTCAAACGGATTATTAGGAGATGAAGTGAGGAGTGACAGCAATGTGTGTTTCAGAGTTGCAAAGCTCACTGTGCGCTGAAGATGATCTGCAAGGACTTTCCCTCCCTGCCCTTCGGAACTGGGAGCGGATTCCAAGCGCTCGTGCTCACCTTCCTCTGCTGCTCTTGAAACGAGAGTGGAGACCAGAAACGCTGGATTCAAATGCACTTTTAGGAGCTACAATGAGGAGTGACAACAGTGTGTGTGTCACAGTTGTAAAGCTCAGTGTGTTGAAGAAGCACAAGAGCAGCCTTCAGGCCTGTCTCTTCCACTGCCTTACAGATTGCAGACATTCCTGCTCACTCTGCTGCTCAGCAGAGTGCTGGCAACGGAGTTCTTGGATTGAAATGGTCTTTTAGGAGAAAGAGTGAAGAGTGACAGCAATGTTTGTGTCACAGTTTAAAGCTCACTGTGTGCTAAACATGATCAGGAGGAGCTTTTTTGCAAGGCTCTTCTGCTGTTTTAGCCCAATCTAAGCATTCCTTCTCTCTGTTGCTGCTCAGCAGAGAGTGGGCACAGAGATGTTGGAATCAATTGGTCTTCCAGGCAGGAAAAGGAGTTACAGCAATGTGTGTTGCAGAATTGCAAAGCTCACTGTGTGCTGAAGATGCCCTGCAGGAGTTTCCCTGCTGGCCCTTCGTCTGTGGGATTAGAGTCCAAGCGCTGCTCCTCCCCTGTCACAACTCCTCGCGACACGTGAGAGCGCACCAGAAACTTTGGATTCTAATGCACTTTTAGGAGATAAAGTGAGGAGTGACAGCAATGTTTGTGTCACAGTTTAAAGCTCACTGTGTGCAAAACATGATCAAGCAGGAGATTTTTTGCAAGGCTCTTCTGCTGTTTTAGCCCAGGCTAAACATTCCTGCTCTACTCTCTCTGTTGCTGCTCAGCAGAGAGCGGGCACAGAGGTGTTGGAATCAATTGGTCTTTCAGGCAGGAAAAGAAGAGACAGCAATGTGTGTTGCAGAGTTGCAAAGCTCACTGTGTGCTGAAGATGATCAGTGGGAACTTTCTGGACTGTCTCTTCTGCTGTTTCAGCAGAGTCCAAACGTAAGTGCTATATTCTGCTACTGCTCACAAAGAGCAAGCACAGGAGATGTAGGATTCAATTGGACTTTCAGGTAGGAAAGTGAGAGGTGACAGCAATATGTGTTTCAGAGTTGTGAATCTCAATGTGTGCTGAAGATGCCCAGCAGTAGTTTCCATGCTGGCCCTACGGCTGTGAAATTAGAATCCAAGCGCTCGTCCTCCCCTGTCACAACTGCTCTCGAAGCGAGAGAGCGCACCAGAAACGTTGGCTTGAAATGCACTTTTAGGAGATAAAGTGAGGAGTGACAGCAATGTGTGTTTCAGAGTTGCAAAGCTCACTGTGCGCTGAAGATGATCTGCAAGGACTTTCCCGCCCTGCCCTTCGGAACTGGGAGCGGATTCCAAGCGCTCGTGCTCACCTGCCTCTGCTGCACTGGAAACGAGAGTGGAGACCAGAAACGCTGGATTCAAATGCACTTTTAGGAGCTACAATGAGGAGTGACAACAGTGTGTGTGTCACAGTTGTAAAGCTCAGTGTGTTGAAGAAGCACAAGAGCAGCCTTCAGGCCTGTCTCTTCCACTGCCTTACAGATTGCAGACATCCCTGCTCACTCTGCTGATCAGCAGAGTGCTGACAACGGAGTTCTTGGATTGAAATGGTCTTTTAGGAGAAAGAGTGAAGAGTGACAGCAATGTTTGTGTCACAGTTTAAAGCTCACTGTGTGCTAAACATGATCAGGAGGAGCTTTTTTGCAAGGCTCTTCTGCTGTTTTAGCCCAGTCTAAACATTCCTGCTCTACTCTCTCTGTTGCTGCTCAGCAGAGAGTGGGCACAGAGATGTTGGAATCAATTGGTCTTTCAGGCAAGAAAAGGAGGAGTGACAGCAATGTGTGTTGCAGAATTGTAAAGCTCACTGTGTGCTGAAGATGCCCTGCAGGAGTTTCCCTGCTGGCCCTTCGTCTGTGGGATTAGAGTCCAAGCGCTGCTCCTCCCCTGTCACAACTCCTCTCGAAACGAGAGAGCGCACCAGAAACTTTGGATTCAAATGCACTTTTAGGAGATAAAGTGAGGAGTGACAGCAATGTTTGTGTCACAGTTTAAAGCTCACTGTGTGCAAAACATGATCAAGCAGGAGATTTTTTTCAAGGCTCTTCTGCTGTTTTAGGCAGGTCTAAAAATTCCTGCTCTACTCTCTCTGTTGCTGCTCAGCAGAGAGCGGGCACAGAGATGGTGGATTCAGCTGGTCTTTCAGGCAAAAAGGGAGGAGTGACAGCAATGTGTGTTGCAGAGTTGCAAAGCTCGCTGTGCGCTGAAGATGATCAGTGGGAACTTTCTGGACTGTCTCTTCTGCTCTTTTAGCATTGGCTAAAGGTTCCTGCTCTACTCTCTCTGCTTCTGCCCAGCAGAGAAAGGGCACAGAGATTTTGGATTCAATTGGACTTTGAGGTAGGAAGGTGTGGAGCGAGAGCAATATATGTGTCACAGTTGCAAAGCTGACTGCGTGCTGAAGATGCCCTGCCGGAGCTTTCACTCCGGGCTCTTCGGCTGTGGGAGCAGAGGCCAAGAGATCGTGTTCACCTGTCACTGCTGCTGTTCAAACGAGAGAGGGCGGGAGAGACCATGGATTCAAACGGATTATTAGGAGATGAAGTGAGGAGTGACAGCAATGTGTGTTTCAGAGTTGCAAAGCTCACTGTGCGCTGAAGATGATCTGCAAGGACTTTCCCTCCCTGCCCTTCGGAACTGGGAGCGGATTCCAAGCGCTCGTGCTCACCTTCCTCTGCTGCTCTTGAAACGAGAGTGGAGACCAGAAACGCTGGATTCAAATGCACTTTTAGGAGCTACAATGAGGAGTGACAACAGTGTGTGTGTCACAGTTGTAAAGCTCAGTGTGTTGAAGAAGCACAAGAGCAGCCTTCAGGCCTGTCTCTTCCACTGCCTTACAGATTGCAGACATTCCTGCTCACTCTGCTGCTCAGCAGAGTGCTGGCAACGGAGTTCTTGGATTGAAATGGTCTTTTAGGAGAAAGAGTGAAGAGTGACAGCAATGTTTGTGTCACAGTTTAAAGCTCACTGTGTGCTAAACATGATCAGGAGGAGCTTTTTTGCAAGGCTCTTCTGCTGTTTTAGCCCAATCTAAACATTCCTGCTCTCTGTTGCTGCTCAGCAGAGAGTGGGCACAGAGATGTTGGAATCAATTGGTCTTCCAGGCAGGAAAAGGAGGAGTTACAGCAATGTGTGTTGCAGAATTGCAAAGCTCACTGTGTGCTGAAGATGCCCTGCAGGAGTTTCCCTGCTGGCCCTTCATCTGTGGGATTAGAGTCCAAGCGCTGCTCCTCCCCTGTCACAACTCCTCTCGAAACGAGAGAGCGCACCAGAAACTTTGGATTCAAATGCACTTTTAGGAGATAAAGTGAGGAGTGACAGCAATGTTTGTGTCACAGTTTAAAGCTCACTGTGTGCAAAACATGATCAAGCAGGAGATTTTTTGCAAGGCTCTTCTGCTGTTTTAGGCAGGTCTAAAAATTCCTGCTCTACTCTCTCTGTTGCTGCTCAGCAGAGAGCGGGCACAGAGATGGTGGATTCAGCTGGTCTTTCAGGCAAAAAGGGAGGAGTGACAGCAATGTGTGTTGCAGAGTTGCAAAGCTCGCTGTGCGCTGAAGATGATCAGTGGGAACTTTCTGGACTGTCTCTTCTGCTCTTTTAGCATTGGCTAAAGGTTCCAGCTCTACTCTGCTTCTGCCCAGCAGAGAAAGGGCACAGAGATTTTGGATTCAATTGGACTTTGAGGTAGGAAAGTGCGGAGCGAGAGCAATATATGTGTCACAGTTGCAAAGCTGACTGCGTGCTGAAGATGCCCTGCCGGAGCTTTCACTCCGGGCTCTTCGGCTGTGGGAGCAGAGGCCAAGAGATCGTGTTCACCTGTCACTGCTGCTGTTCAAACGAGAGAGGGCGGGAGAGACCATGGATTCAAACGGATTATTAGGAGATGAAGTGAGGAGTGACAGCAATGTGTGTTTCAGAGTTGCAAAGCTCACTGTGCGCTGAAGATGATCTGCAAGGACTTTCCCTCCCTGCCCTTCGGAACTGGGAGCGGATTCCAAGCGCTCGTGCTCACCTTCCTCTGCTGCTCTTGAAACGAGAGTGGAGACCAGAAACGCTGGATTCAAATGCACTTTTAGGAGCTACAATGAGGAGTGACAACAGTGTGTGTGTCACAGTTGTAAAGCTCAGTGTGTTGAAGAAGCACAAGAGCAGCCTTCAGGCCTGTCTCTTCCACTGCCTTACAGATTGCAGACATTCCTGCTCACTCTGCTGCTCAGCAGAGTGCTGGCAACGGAGTTCTTGGATTGAAATGGTCTTTTAGGAGAAAGAGTGAAGAGTGACAGCAATGTTTGTGTCACAGTTTAAAGCTCACTGTGTGCTAAACATGATCAGGAGGAGCTTTTTTGCAAGGCTCTTCTGCTGTTTTAGCCCAGTCTAAACATTCCTGCTCTCTGTTGCTGCTCAGCAGAGAGTGGGCACAGAGATGTTGGAATCAATTGGTCTTCCAGGCAGGAAAAGGAGGAGTTACAGCAATGTGTGTTGCAGAATTGCAAAGCTCACTGTGTGCTGAAGATGCCCTGCAGGAGTTTCCCTGCTGGCCCTTCGTCTGTGGGATTAGAGTCCAAGCGCTGCTCCTCCCCTGTCACAACTCCTCTCGAAACGAGAGAGCGCACCAGAAACTTTGGATTCAAATGCACTTTTAGGAGATAAAGTGAGGAGTGACAGCAATGTTTGTGTCACAGTTTAAAGCTCACTGTGTGCAAAACATGATCAAGCAGGAGATTTTTTTCAAGGCTCTTCTGCTGTTTTAGGCAGGTCTAAAAATTCCTGCTCTACTCTCTCTGTTGCTGCTCAGCAGAGAGCGGGCACAGAGATGGTGGATTCAGCTGGTCTTTCAGGCAAAAAGGGAGGAGTGACAGCAATGTGTGTTGCAGAGTTGCAAAGCTCGCTGTGCGCTGAAGATGATCAGTGGGAACTTTCTGGACTGTCTCTTCTGCTCTTTTAGCATTGGCTAAAGGTTCCAGCTCTACTCTGCTTCTGCCCAGCAGAGAAAGGGCACAGAGATTTTGGATTCAATTGGACTTTGAGGTAGGAAAGTGCGGAGCGAGAGCAATATATGTGTCACAGTTGCAAAGCTGACTGCGTGCTGAAGATGCCCTGCCGGAGCTTTCACTCCGGGCTCTTCGGCTGTGGGAGCAGAGGCCAAGAGATCGTGTTCACCTGTCACTGCTGCTGTTCAAACGAGAGAGGGCGGGAGAGACCATGGATTCAAACGGATTATTAGGAGATGAAGTGAGGAGTGACAGCAATGTGTGTTTCAGAGTTGCAAAGCTCACTGTGCGCTGAAGATGATCTGCAAGGACTTTCCCTCCCTGCCCTTCGGAACTGGGAGCGGATTCCAAGCGCTCGTGCTCACCTTCCTCTGCTGCTCTTGAAACGAGAGTGGAGACCAGAAACGCTGGATTCAAATGCACTTTTAGGAGCTACAATGAGGAGTGACAACAGTGTGTGTGTCACAGTTGTAAAGCTCAGTGTGTTGAAGAAGCACAAGAGCAGCCTTCAGGCCTGTCTCTTCCACTGCCTTACAGATTGCAGACATTCCTGCTCACTCTGCTGCTCAGCAGAGTGCTGGCAACGGAGTTCTTGGATTGAAATGGTCTTTTAGGAGAAAGAGTGAAGAGTGACAGCAATGTTTGTGTCACAGTTTAAAGCTCACTGTGTGCTAAACATGATCAGGAGGAGCTTTTTTGCAAGGCTCTTCTGCTGTTTTAGCCCAGTCTAAACATTCCTGCTCTCTGTTGCTGCTCAGCAGAGAGTGGGCACAGAGATGTTGGAATCAATTGGTCTTCCAGGCAGGAAAAGGAGGAGTTACAGCAATGTGTGTTGCAGAATTGCAAAGCTCACTGTGTGCTGAAGATGCCCTGCAGGAGTTTCCCTGCTGGCCCTTCGTCTGTGGGATTAGAGTCCAAGCGCTGCTCCTCCCCTGTCACAACTCCTCTCGAAACGAGAGAGCGCACCAGAAACTTTGGATTCAAATGCACTTTTAGGAGATAAAGTGAGGAGTGACAGCAATGTTTGTGTCACAGTTTAAAGCTCACTGTGTGCAAAACATGATCAAGCAGGAGATTTTTTGCAAGGCTCTTCTGCTGTTTTAGGCAGGTCTAAACATTCCTGCTCTACTCTCTCTGTTGCTGCTCAGCAGAGAGCGGGCACAGAGATGGTGGATTCAGCTGGTCTTTCAGGCAAAAAGGGAGGAGTGACAGCAATGTGTGTTGCAGAGTTGCAAAGCTCGCTGTGCGCTGAAGATGATCAGTAGAAACTTTCTGGACTGTCTCTTCTGCTCTTTTAGCATTGGCTAAAAGTTCCTGCTCTACTCTCTCTGCTTCTGCCCAGCAGAGAAAGGGCACAGAGATTTTGGATTCAATTGGACTTTGAGGTAGGAAAGTGCGGAGCGAGAGCAATATATGTGTCACAGTTGCAAAGCTGACTGCGTGCTGAAGATGCCCTGCCGGAGCTTTCACTCCGGGCTCTTCGGCTGTGGGAGCAGAGGCCAAGAGATCGTGTTCACCTGTCACTGCTGCTGTTCAAACGAGAGAGGGCGGGAGAGACCATGGATTCAAACGGATTATTAGGAGATGAAGTGAGGAGTGACAGCAATGTGTGTTTCAGAGTTGCAAAGCTCACTGTGCGCTGAAGATGATCTGCAAGGACTTTCCCTCCCTGCCCTTCGGAACTGGGAGCGGATTCCAAGCGCTCGTGCTCACCTTCCTCTGCTGCTCTTGAAACGAGAGTGGAGACCAGAAACGCTGGATTCAAATGCACTTTTAGGAGCTACAATGAGGAGTGACAACAGTGTGTGTGTCACAGTTGTAAAGCTCAGTGTGTTGAAGAAGCACAAGAGCAGCCTTCAGGCCTGTCTCTTCCACTGCCTTACAGATTGCAGACATTCCTGCTCACTCTGCTGCTCAGCAGAGTGCTGGCAACGGAGTTCTTGGATTGAAATGGTCTTTTAGGAGAAAGAGTGAAGAGTGACAGCAATGTTTGTGTCACAGTTTAAAGCTCACTGTGTGCTAAACATGATCAGGAGGAGCTTTTTTGCAAGGCTCTTCTGCTGTTTTAGCCCAATCTAAACATTCCTGCTCTCTGTTGCTGCTCAGCAGAGAGTGGGCACAGAGATGTTGGAATCAATTGGTCTTCCAGGCAGGAAAAGGAGGAGTTACAGCAATGTGTGTTGCAGAATTGCAAAGCTCACTGTGTGCTGAAGATGCCCTGCAGGAGTTTCCCTGCTGGCCCTTCATCTGTGGGATTAGAGTCCAAGCGCTGCTCCTCCCCTGTCACAACTCCTCTCGAAACGAGAGAGCGCACCAGAAACTTTGGATTCAAATGCACTTTTAGGAGATAAAGTGAGGAGTGACAGCAATGTTTGTGTCACAGTTTAAAGCTCACTGTGTGCAAAACATGATCAAGCAGGAGATTTTTTGCAAGGCTCTTCTGCTGTTTTAGGCAGGTCTAAAAATTCCTGCTCTACTCTCTCTGTTGCTGCTCAGCAGAGAGCGGGCACAGAGATGGTGGATTCAGCTGGTCTTTCAGGCAAAAAGGGAGGAGTGACAGCAATGTGTGTTGCAGAGTTGCAAAGCTCGCTGTGCGCTGAAGATGATCAGTGGGAACTTTCTGGACTGTCTCTTCTGCTCTTTTAGCATTGGCTAAAGGTTCCAGCTCTACTCTGCTTCTGCCCAGCAGAGAAAGGGCACAGAGATTTTGGATTCAATTGGACTTTGAGGTAGGAAAGTGCGGAGCGAGAGCAATATATGTGTCACAGTTGCAAAGCTGACTGCGTGCTGAAGATGCCCTGCCGGAGCTTTCACTCCGGGCTCTTCGGCTGTGGGAGCAGAGGCCAAGAGATCGTGTTCACCTGTCACTGCTGCTGTTCAAACGAGAGAGGGCGGGAGAGACCATGGATTCAAACGGATTATTAGGAGATGAAGTGAGGAGTGACAGCAATGTGTGTTTCAGAGTTGCAAAGCTCACTGTGCGCTGAAGATGATCTGCAAGGACTTTCCCTCCCTGCCCTTCGGAACTGGGAGCGGATTCCAAGCGCTCGTGCTCACCTTCCTCTGCTGCTCTTGAAACGAGAGTGGAGACCAGAAACGCTGGATTCAAATGCACTTTTAGGAGCTACAATGAGGAGTGACAACAGTGTGTGTGTCACAGTTGTAAAGCTCAGTGTGTTGAAGAAGCACAAGAGCAGCCTTCAGGCCTGTCTCTTCCACTGCCTTACAGATTGCAGACATTCCTGCTCACTCTGCTGCTCAGCAGAGTGCTGGCAACGGAGTTCTGGGATTGAAATGGTCTTTTAGGAGAAAGAGTGAAGAGTGACAGCAATGTTTGTGTCACAGTTTAAAGCTCACTGTGTGCTAAACATGATCAGGAGGAGCTTTTTTGCAAGGCTCTTCTGCTGTTTTAGCCCAGTCTAAACATTCCTGCTCTCTGTTGCTGCTCAGCAGAGAGTGGGCACAGAGATGTTGGAATCAATTGGTCTTCCAGGCAGGAAAAGGAGGAGTTACAGCAATGTGTGTTGCAGAATTGCAAAGCTCACTGTGTGCTGAAGATGCCCTGCAGGAGTTTCCCTGCTGGCCCTTCGTCTGTGGGATTAGAGTCCAAGCGCTGCTCCTCCCCTGTCACAACTCCTCTCGAAACGAGAGAGCGCACCAGAAACTTTGGATTCAAATGCACTTTTAGGAGATAAAGTGAGGAGTGACAGCAATGTTTGTGTCACAGTTTAAAGCTCACTGTGTGCAAAACATGATCAAGCAGGAGATTTTTTTCAAGGCTCTTCTGCTGTTTTAGGCAGGTCTAAAAATTCCTGCTCTACTCTCTCTGTTGCTGCTCAGCAGAGAGCGGGCACAGAGATGGTGGATTCAGCTGGTCTTTCAGGCAAAAAGGGAGGAGTGACAGCAATGTGTGTTGCAGAGTTGCAAAGCTCGCTGTGCGCTGAAGATGATCAGTGGGAACTTTCTGGACTGTCTCTTCTGCTCTTTTAGCATTGGCTAAAGGTTCCAGCTCTACTCTGCTTCTGCCCAGCAGAGAAAGGGCACAGAGATTTTGGATTCAATTGGACTTTGAGGTAGGAAAGTGCGGAGCGAGAGCAATATATGTGTCACAGTTGCAAAGCTGACTGCGTGCTGAAGATGCCCTGCCGGAGCTTTCACTCCAGGCTCTTCGGCTGTGGGAGCAGAGGCCAAGAGATCGTGTTCACCTGTCACTGCTGCTGTTCAAACGAGAGAGGGCGGGAGAGACCATGGATTCAAACGGATTATTAGGAGATGAAGTGAGGAGTGACAGCAATGTGTGTTTCAGAGTTGCAAAGCTCACTGTGCGCTGAAGATGATCTGCAAGGACTTTCCCTCCCTGCCCTTCGGAACTGGGAGCGGATTCCAAGCGCTCGTGCTCACCTTCCTCTGCTGCTCTTGAAACGAGAGTGGAGACCAGAAACGCTGGATTCAAATGCACTTTTAGGAGCTACAATGAGGAGTGACAACAGTGTGTGTGTCACAGTTGTAAAGCTCAGTGTGTTGAAGAAGCACAAGAGCAGCCTTCAGGCCTGTCTCTTCCACTGCCTTACAGATTGCAGACATTCCTGCTCACTCTGCTGCTCAGCAGAGTGCTGGCAACGGAGTTCTTGGATTGAAATGGTCTTTTAGGAGAAAGAGTGAAGAGTGACAGCAATGTTTGTGTCACAGTTTAAAGCTCACTGTGTGCTAAACATGATCAGGAGGAGCTTTTTTGCAAGGCTCTTCTGCTGTTTTAGCCCAATCTAAACATTCCTTCTCTCTGTTGCTGCTCAGCAGAGAGTGGGCACAGAGATGTTGGAATCAATTGGTCTTCCAGGCAGGAAAAGGAGGAGTTACAGCAATGTGTGTTGCAGAATTGCAAAGCTCACTGTGTGCTGAAGATGCCCTGCAGGAGTTTCCCTGCTGGCCCTTCGTCTGTGGGATTAGAGTCCAAGCGCTGCTCCTCCCCTGTCACAACTCCTCTCGAAACGAGAGAGCGCACCAGAAACTTTGGATTCAAATGCACTTTTAGGAGATAAAGTGAGGAGTGACAGCAATGTTTGTGTCACAGTTTAAAGCTCACTGTGTGCAAAACATGATCAAGCAGGAGATTTTTTGCAAGGCTCTTCTGCTGTTTTAGGCAGGTCTAAAAATTCCTGCTCTACTCTCTCTGTTGCTGCTCAGCAGAGAGCGGGCACAGAGATGGTGGATTCAGCTGGTCTTTCAGGCAAAAAGGGAGGAGTGACAGCAATGTGTGTTGCAGAGTTGCAAAGCTCGCTGTGCGCTGAAGATGATCAGTGGGAACTTTCTGGACTGTCTCTTCTGCTCTTTTAGCATTGGCTAAAGGTTCCAGCTCTACTCTGCTTCTGCCCAGCAGAGAAAGGGCACAGAGATTTTGGATTCAATTGGACTTTGAGGTAGGAAAGTGCGGAGCGAGAGCAATATATGTGTCACAGTTGCAAAGCTGACTGCGTGCTGAAGATGCCCTGCCGGAGCTTTCACTCCGGGCTCTTCGGCTGTGGGAGCAGAGGCCAAGAGATCGTGTTCACCTGTCACTGCTGCTGTTCAAACGAGAGAGGGCGGGAGAGACCATGGATTCAAACGGATTATTAGGAGATGAAGTGAGGAGTGACAGCAATGTGTGTTTCAGAGTTGCAAAGCTCACTGTGCGCTGAAGATGATCTGCAAGGACTTTCCCTCCCTGCCCTTCGGAACTGGGAGCGGATTCCAAGCGCTCGTGCTCACCTTCCTCTGCTGCTCTTGAAACGAGAGTGGAGACCAGAAACGCTGGATTCAAATGCACTTTTAGGAGCTACAATGAGGAGTGACAACAGTGTGTGTGTCACAGTTGTAAAGCTCAGTGTGTTGAAGAAGCACAAGAGCAGCCTTCAGGCCTGTCTCTTCCACTGCCTTACAGATTGCAGACATTCCTGCTCACTCTGCTGCTCAGCAGAGTGCTGGCAACGGAGTTCTTGGATTGAAATGGTCTTTTAGGAGAAAGAGTGAAGAGTGACAGCAATGTTTGTGTCACAGTTTAAAGCTCACTGTGTGCTAAACATGATCAGGAGGAGCTTTTTTGCAAGGCTCTTCTGCTGTTTTAGCCCAGTCTAAACATTCCTGCTCTCTGTTGCTGCTCAGCAGAGAGTGGGCACAGAGATGTTGGAATCAATTGGTCTTCCAGGCAGGAAAAGGAGGAGTTACAGCAATGTGTGTTGCAGAATTGCAAAGCTCACTGTGTGCTGAAGATGCCCTGCAGGAGTTTCCCTGCTGGCCCTTCGTCTGTGGGATTAGAGTCCAAGCGCTGCTCCTCCCCTGTCACAACTCCTCTCGAAACGAGAGAGCGCACCAGAAACTTTGGATTCAAATGCACTTTTAGGAGATAAAGTGAGGAGTGACAGCAATGTTTGTGTCACAGTTTAAAGCTCACTGTGTGCAAAACATGATCAAGCAGGAGATTTTTTTCAAGGCTCTTCTGCTGTTTTAGGCAGGTCTAAAAATTCCTGCTCTACTCTCTCTGTTGCTGCTCAGCAGAGAGCGGGCACAGAGATGGTGGATTCAGCTGGTCTTTCAGGCAAAAAGGGAGGAGTGACAGCAATGTGTGTTGCAGAGTTGCAAAGCTCGCTGTGCGCTGAAGATGATCAGTGGGAACTTTCTGGACTGTCTCTTCTGCTCTTTTAGCATTGGCTAAAGGTTCCAGCTCTACTCTGCTTCTGCCCAGCAGAGAAAGGGCACAGAGATTTTGGATTCAATTGGACTTTGAGGTAGGAAAGTGCGGAGCGAGAGCAATATATGTGTCACAGTTGCAAAGCTGACTGCGTGCTGAAGATGCCCTGCCGGAGCTTTCACTCCGGGCTCTTCGGCTGTGGGAGCAGAGGCCAAGAGATCGTGTTCACCTGTCACTGCTGCTGTTCAAACGAGAGAGGGCGGGAGAGACCATGGATTCAAACGGATTATTAGGAGATGAAGTGAGGAGTGACAGCAATGTGTGTTTCAGAGTTGCAAAGCTCACTGTGCGCTGAAGATGATCTGCAAGGACTTTCCCTCCCTGCCCTTCGGAACTGGGAGCGGATTCCAAGCGCTCGTGCTCACCTTCCTCTGCTGCTCTTGAAACGAGAGTGGAGACCAGAAACGCTGGATTCAAATGCACTTTTAGGAGCTACAATGAGGAGTGACAACAGTGTGTGTGTCACAGTTGTAAAGCTCAGTGTGTTGAAGAAGCACAAGAGCAGCCTTCAGGCCTGTCTCTTCCACTGCCTTACAGATTGCAGACATTCCTGCTCACTCTGCTGCTCAGCAGAGTGCTGGCAACGGAGTTCTTGGATTGAAATGGTCTTTTAGGAGAAAGAGTGAAGAGTGACAGCAATGTTTGTGTCACAGTTTAAAGCTCACTGTGTGCTAAACATGATCAGGAGGAGCTTTTTTGCAAGGCTCTTCTGCTGTTTTAGCCCAGTCTAAACATTCCTGCTCTCTGTTGCTGCTCAGCAGAGAGTGGGCACAGAGATGTTGGAATCAATTGGTCTTCCAGGCAGGAAAAGGAGGAGTTACAGCAATGTGTGTTGCAGAATTGCAAAGCTCACTGTGTGCTGAAGATGCCCTGCAGGAGTTTCCCTGCTGGCCCTTCGTCTGTGGGATTAGAGTCCAAGCGCTGCTCCTCCCCTGTCACAACTCCTCTCGAAACGAGAGAGCGCACCAGAAACTTTGGATTCAAATGCACTTTTAGGAGATAAAGTGAGGAGTGACAGCAATGTTTGTGTCACAGTTTAAAGCTCACTGTGTGCAAAACATGATCAAGCAGGAGATTTTTTGCAAGGCTCTTCTGCTGTTTTAGGCAGGTCTAAAAATTCCTGCTCTACTCTCTCTGTTGCTGCTCAGCAGAGAGCGGGCACAGAGATGGTGGATTCAGCTGGTCTTTCAGGCAAAAAGGGAGGAGTGACAGCAATGTGTGTTGCAGAGTTGCAAAGCTCGCTGTGCGCTGAAGATGATCAGTGGGAACTTTCTGGACTGTCTCTTCTGCTCTTTTAGCATTGGCTAAAGGTTCCAGCTCTACTCTGCTTCTGCCCAGCAGAGAAAGGGCACAGAGATTTTGGATTCAATTGGACTTTGAGGTAGGAAAGTGCGGAGCGAGAGCAATATATGTGTCACAGTTGCAAAGCTGACTGCGTGCTGAAGATGCCCTGCCGGAGCTTTCACTCCGGGCTCTTCGGCTGTGGGAGCAGAGGCCAAGAGATCGTGTTCACCTGTCACTGCTGCTGTTCAAACGAGAGAGGGCGGGAGAGACCATGGATTCAAACGGATTATTAGGAGATGAAGTGAGGAGTGACAGCAATGTGTGTTTCAGAGTTGCAAAGCTCACTGTGCGCTGAAGATGATCTGCAAGGACTTTCCCTCCCTGCCCTTCGGAACTGGGAGCGGATTCCAAGCGCTCGTGCTCACCTTCCTCTGCTGCTCTTGAAACGAGAGTGGAGACCAGAAACGCTGGATTCAAATGCACTTTTAGGAGCTACAATGAGGAGTGACAACAGTGTGTGTGTCACAGTTGTAAAGCTCAGTGTGTTGAAGAAGCACAAGAGCAGCCTTCAGGCCTGTCTCTTCCACAGCCTTACAGATTGCAGACATTCCTGCTCACTCTGCTGCTCAGCAGAGTGCTGGCAACGGAGTTCTTGGATTGAAATGGTCTTTTAGGAGAAAGAGTGAAGAGTGACAGCAATGTTTGTGTCACAGTTTAAAGCTCACTGTGTGCTAAACATGATCAGGAGGAGCTTTTTTGCAAGGCTCTTCTGCTGTTTTAGCCCAATCTAAACATTCCTGCTCTCTGTTGCTGCTCAGCAGAGAGTGGGCACAGAGATGTTGGAATCAATTGGTCTTCCAGGCAGGAAAAGGAGGAGTTACAGCAATGTGTGTTGCAGAATTGCAAAGCTCACTGTGTGCTGAAGATGCCCTGCAGGAGTTTCCCTGCTGGCCCTTCATCTGTGGGATTAGAGTCCAAGCGCTGCTCCTCCCCTGTCACAACTCCTCTCGAAACGAGAGAGCGCACCAGAAACTTTGGATTCAAATGCACTTTTAGGAGATAAAGTGAGGAGTGACAGCAATGTTTGTGTCACAGTTTAAAGCTCACTGTGTGCAAAACATGATCAAGCAGGAGATTTTTTGCAAGGCTCTTCTGCTGTTTTAGGCAGGTCTAAAAATTCCTGCTCTACTCTCTCTGTTGCTGCTCAGCAGAGAGCGGGCACAGAGATGGTGGATTCAGCTGGTCTTTCAGGCAAAAAGGGAGGAGTGACAGCAATGTGTGTTGCAGAGTTGCAAAGCTCGCTGTGCGCTGAAGATGATCAGTGGGAACTTTCTGGACTGTCTCTTCTGCTCTTTTAGCATTGGCTAAAGGTTCCAGCTCTACTCTGCTTCTGCCCAGCAGAGAAAGGGCACAGAGATTTTGGATTCAATTGGACTTTGAGGTAGGAAAGTGCGGAGCGAGAGCAATATATGTGTCACAGTTGCAAAGCTGACTGCGTGCTGAAGATGCCCTGCCGGAGCTTTCACTCCGGGCTCTTCGGCTGTGGGAGCAGAGGCCAAGAGATCGTGTTCACCTGTCACTGCTGCTGTTCAAACGAGAGAGGGCGGGAGAGACCATGGATTCAAACGGATTATTAGGAGATGAAGTGAGGAGTGACAGCAATGTGTGTTTCAGAGTTGCAAAGCTCACTGTGCGCTGAAGATGATCTGCAAGGACTTTCCCTCCCTGCCCTTCGGAACTGGGAGCGGATTCCAAGCGCTCGTGCTCACCTTCCTCTGCTGCTCTTGAAACGAGAGTGGAGACCAGAAACGCTGGATTCAAATGCACTTTTAGGAGCTACAATGAGGAGTGCCAACAGTGTGTGTGTCACAGTTGTAAAGCTCAGTGTGTTGAAGAAGCACAAGAGCAGCCTTCAGGCCTGTCTCTTCCACTGCCTTACAGATTGCAGACATTCCTGCTCACTCTGCTGCTCAGCAGAGTGCTGGCAACGGAGTTCTTGGATTGAAATGGTCTTTTAGGAGAAAGAGTGAAGAGTGACAGCAATGTTTGTGTCACAGTTTAAAGCTCACTGTGTGCTAAACATGATCAGGAGGAGCTTTTTTGCAAGGCTCTTCTGCTGTTTTAGCCCAGTCTAAACATTCCTGCTCTCTGTTGCTGCTCAGCAGAGAGTGGGCACAGAGATGTTAGAATCAATTGGTCTTCCAGGCAGGAAAAGGAGGAGTTACAGCAATGTGTGTTGCAGAATTGCAAAGCTCACTGTGTGCTGAAGATGCCCTGCAGGAGTTTCCCTGCTGGCCCTTCGTCTGTGGGATTAGAGTCCAAGCGCTGCTCCTCCCCTGTCACAACTCCTCTCGAAACGAGAGAGCGCACCAGAAACTTTGGATTCAAATGCACTTTTAGGAGATAAAGTGAGGAGTGACAGCAATGTTTGTGTCACAGTTTAAAGCTCACTGTGTGCAAAACATGATCAAGCAGGAGATTTTTTGCAAGGCTCTTCTGCTGTTTTAGGCAGGTCTAAAAATTCCTGCTCTACTCTCTCTGTTGCTGCTCAGCAGAGAGCGGGCACAGAGATGGTGGATTCAGCTGGTCTTTCAGGCAAAAAGGGAGGAGTGACAGCAATGTGTGTTGCAGAGTTGCAAAGCTCGCTGTGCGCTGAAGATGATCAGTGGGAACTTTCTGGACTGTCTCTTCTGCTCTTTTAGCATTGGCTAAAGGTTCCAGCTCTACTCTGCTTCTGCCCAGCAGAGAAAGGGCACAGAGATTTTGGATTCAATTGGACTTTGAGGTAGGAAAGTGCGGAGCGAGAGCAATATATGTGTCACAGTTGCAAAGCTGACTGCGTGCTGAAGATGCCCTGCCGGAGCTTTCACTCCGGGCTCTTCGGCTGTGGGAGCAGAGGCCAAGAGATCGTGTTCACCTGTCACTGCTGCTGTTCAAACGAGAGAGGGCGGGAGAGACCATGGATTCAAACGGATTATTAGGAGATGAAGTGAGGAGTGACAGCAATGTGTGTTTCAGAGTTGCAAAGCTCACTGTGCGCTGAAGATGATCTGCAAGGACTTTCCCTCCCTGCCCTTCGGAACTGGGAGCGGATTCCAAGCGCTCGTGCTCACCTTCCTCTGCTGCTCTTGAAACGAGAGTGGAGACCAGAAACGCTGGATTCAAATGCACTTTTAGGAGCTACAATGAGGAGTGACAACAGTGTGTGTGTCACAGTTGTAAAGCTCAGTGTGTTGAAGAAGCACAAGAGCAGCCTTCAGGCCTGTCTCTTCCACAGCCTTACAGATTGCAGACATTCCTGCTCACTCTGCTGCTCAGCAGAGTGCTGGCAACGGAGTTCTTGGATTGAAATGGTCTTTTAGGAGAAAGAGTGAAGAGTGACAGCAATGTTTGTGTCACAGTTTAAAGCTCACTGTGTGCTAAACATGATCAGGAGGAGCTTTTTTGCAAGGCTCTTCTGCTGTTTTAGCCCAATCTAAACATTCCTGCTCTCTGTTGCTGCTCAGCAGAGAGTGGGCACAGAGATGTTGGAATCAATTGGTCTTCCAGGCAGGAAAAGGAGGAGTTACAGCAATGTGTGTTGCAGAATTGCAAAGCTCACTGTGTGCTGAAGATGCCCTGCAGGAGTTTCCCTGCTGGCCCTTCATCTGTGGGATTAGAGTCCAAGCGCTGCTCCTCCCCTGTCACAACTCCTCTCGAAACGAGAGAGCGCACCAGAAACTTTGGATTCAAATGCACTTTTAGGAGATAAAGTGAGGAGTGACAGCAATGTTTGTGTCACAGTTTAAAGCTCACTGTGTGCAAAACATGATCAAGCAGGAGATTTTTTGCAAGGCTCTTCTGCTGTTTTAGGCAGGTCTAAAAATTCCTGCTCTACTCTCTCTGTTGCTGCTCAGCAGAGAGCGGGCACAGAGATGGTGGATTCAGCTGGTCTTTCAGGCAAAAAGGGAGGAGTGACAGCAATGTGTGTTGCAGAGTTGCAAAGCTCGCTGTGCGCTGAAGATGATCAGTGGGAACTTTCTGGACTGTCTCTTCTGCTCTTTTAGCATTGGCTAAAGGTTCCAGCTCTACTCTGCTTCTGCCCAGCAGAGAAAGGGCACAGAGATTTTGGATTCAATTGGACTTTGAGGTAGGAAAGTGCGGAGCGAGAGCAATATATGTGTCACAGTTGCAAAGCTGACTGCGTGCTGAAGATGCCCTGCCGGAGCTTTCACTCCGGGCTCTTCGGCTGTGGGAGCAGAGGCCAAGAGATCGTGTTCACCTGTCACTGCTGCTGTTCAAACGAGAGAGGGCGGGAGAGACCATGGATTCAAACGGATTATTAGGAGATGAAGTGAGGAGTGACAGCAATGTGTGTTTCAGAGTTGCAAAGCTCACTGTGCGCTGAAGATGATCTGCAAGGACTTTCCCTCCCTGCCCTTCGGAACTGGGAGCGGATTCCAAGCGCTCGTGCTCACCTTCCTCTGCTGCTCTTGAAACGAGAGTGGAGACCAGAAATGCTGGATTCAAATGCACTTTTAGGAGCTACAATGAGGAGTGCCAACAGTGTGTGTGTCACAGTTGTAAAGCTCAGTGTGTTGAAGAAGCACAAGAGCAGCCTTCAGGCCTGTCTCTTCCACTGCCTTACAGATTGCAGACATTCCTGCTCACTCTGCTGCTCAGCAGAGTGCTGGCAACGGAGTTCTTGGATTGAAATGGTCTTTTAGGAGAAAGAGTGAAGAGTGACAGCAATGTTTGTGTCACAGTTTAAAGCTCACTGTGTGCTAAACATGATCAGGAGGAGCTTTTTTGCAAGGCTCTTCTGCTGTTTTAGCCCAGTCTAAACATTCCTGCTCTCTGTTGCTGCTCAGCAGAGAGTGGGCACAGAGATGTTAGAATCAATTGGTCTTCCAGGCAGGAAAAGGAGGAGTTACAGCAATGTGTGTTGCAGAATTGCAAAGCTCACTGTGTGCTGAAGATGCCCTGCAGGAGTTTCCCTGCTGGCCCTTCGTCTGTGGGATTAGAGTCCAAGCGCTGCTCCTCCCCTGTCACAACTCCTCTCGAAACGAGAGAGCGCACCAGAAACTTTGGATTCAAATGCACTTTTAGGAGATAAAGTGAGGAGTGACAGCAATGTTTGTGTCACAGTTTAAAGCTCACTGTGTGCAAAACATGATCAAGCAGGAGATTTTTTTCAAGGCTCTTCTGCTGTTTTAGGCAGGTCTAAAAATTCCTGCTCTACTCTCTCTGTTGCTGCTCAGCAGAGAGCGGGCACAGAGATGGTGGATTCAGCTGGTCTTTCAGGCAAAAAGGGAGGAGTGACAGCAATGTGTGTTGCAGAGTTGCAAAGCTCGCTGTGCGCTGAAGATGATCAGTGGGAACTTTCTGGACTGTCTCTTCTGCTCTTTTAGCATTGGCTAAAGGTTCCTGCTCTACTCTCTCTGCTTCTGCCCAGCAGAGAAAGGGCACAGAGATTTTGGATTCAATTGGACTTTGAGGTAGGAAAGTGCGGAGCGAGAGCAATATATGTGTCACAGTTGCAAAGCTGACTGCGTGCTGAAGATGCCCTGCCGGAGCTTTCACTCCGGGCTCTTCGGCTGTGGGAGCAGAGGCCAAGAGATCGTGTTCACCTGTCACTGCTGCTGTTCAAACGAGAGAGGGCGGGAGAGACCATGGATTCAAACGGATTATTAGGAGATGAAGTGAGGAGTGACAGCAATGTGTGTTTCAGAGTTGCAAAGCTCACTGTGCGCTGAAGATGATCTGCAAGGACTTTCCCTCCCTGCCCTTCGGAACTGGGAGCGGATTCCAAGCGCTCGTGCTCACCTTCCTCTGCTGCTCTTGAAACGAGAGTGGAGACCAGAAACGCTGGATTCAAATGCACTTTTAGGAGCTACAATGAGGAGTGACAACAGTGTGTGTGTCACAGTTGTAAAGCTCAGTGTGTTGAAGAAGCACAAGAGCAGCCTTCAGGCCTGTCTCTTCCACTGCCTTACAGATTGCAGACATTCCTGCTCACTCTGCTGCTCAGCAGAGTGCTGGCAACGGAGTTCTTGGATTGAAATGGTCTTTTAGGAGAAAGAGTGAAGAGTGACAGCAATGTTTGTGTCACAGTTTAAAGCTCACTGTGTGCTAAACATGATCAGGAGGAGCTTTTTTGCAAGGCTCTTCTGCTGTTTTAGCCCAATCTAAACATTCCTGCTCTCTGTTGCTGCTCAGCAGAGAGTGGGCACAGAGATGTTGGAATCAATTGGTCTTCCAGGCAGGAAAAGGAGGAGTTACAGCAATGTGTGTTGCAGAATTGCAAAGCTCACTGTGTGCTGAAGATGCCCTGCAGGAGTTTCCCTGCTGGCCCTTCATCTGTGGGATTAGAGTCCAAGCGCTGCTCCTCCCCTGTCACAACTCCTCTCGAAACGAGAGAGCGCACCAGAAACTTTGGATTCAAATGCACTTTTAGGAGATAAAGTGAGGAGTGACAGCAATGTTTGTGTCACAGTTTAAAGCTCACTGTGTGCAAAACATGATCAAGCAGGAGATTTTTTGCAAGGCTCTTCTGCTGTTTTAGGCAGGTCTAAAAATTCCTGCTCTACTCTCTCTGTTGCTGCTCAGCAGAGAGCGGGCACAGAGATGGTGGATTCAGCTGGTCTTTCAGGCAAAAAGGGAGGAGTGACAGCAATGTGTGTTGCAGAGTTGCAAAGCTCGCTGTGCGCTGAAGATGATCAGTGGGAACTTTCTGGACTGTCTCTTCTGCTCTTTTAGCATTGGCTAAAGGTTCCTGCTCTACTCTCTCTGCTTCTGCCCAGCAGAGAAAGGGCACAGAGATTTTGGATTCAATTGGACTTTGAGGTAGGAAAGTGCGGAGCGAGAGCAATATATGTGTCACAGTTGCAAAGCTGACTGCGTGCTGAAGATGCCCTGCCGGAGCTTTCACTCCGGGCTCTTCGGCTGTGGGAGCAGAGGCCAAGAGATCGTGTTCACCTGTCACTGCTGCTGTTCAAACGAGAGAGGGCAGGAGAGACCATGGATTCAAACGGATTATTAGGAGATGAAGTGAGGAGTGACAGCAATGTGTGTTTCAGAGTTGCAAAGCTCACTGTGCGCTGAAGATGATCTGCAAGGACTTTCCCTCCCTGCCCTTCGGAACTGGGAGCGGATTCCAAGCGCTCGTGCTCACCTTCCTCTGCTGCTCTTGAAACGAGAGTGGAGACCAGAAACGCTGGATTCAAATGCACTTTTAGGAGCTACAATGAGGAGTGACAACAGTGTGTGTGTCACAGTTGTAAAGCTCAGTGTGTTGAAGAAGCACAAGAGCAGCCTTCAGGCCTGTCTCTTCCACTGCCTTACAGATTGCAGACATTCCTGCTCACTCTGCTGCTCAGCAGAGTGCTGGCAACGGAGTTCTTGGATTGAAATGGTCTTTTAGGAGAAAGTGAAGAGTGACAGCAATGTTTGTGTCACAGTTTAAAGCTCACTGTGTGCTAAACATGATCAGGAGGAGCTTTTTTGCAAGGCTCTTCTGCTGTTTTAGCCCAGTCTAAACATTCCTGCTCTCTGTTGCTGCTCAGCAGAGAGTGGGCACAGAGATGTTGGAATCAATTGGTCTTCCAGGCAGGAAAAGGAGGAGTTACAGCAATGTGTGTTGCAGAATTGCAAAGCTCACTGTGTGCTGAAGATGCCCTGCAGGAGTTTCCCTGCTGGCCCTTCATCTGTGGGATTAGAGTCCAAGCGCTGCTCCTCCCCTGTCACAACTCCTCTCGAAACGAGAGAGCGCACCAGAAACTTTGGATTCAAATGCACTTTTAGGAGATAAAGTGAGGAGTGACAGCAATGTTTGTGTCACAGTTTAAAGCTCACTGTGTGCAAAACATGATCAAGCAGGAGATTTTTTGCAAGGCTCTTCTGCTGTTTTAGGCAGGTCTAAAAATTCCTGCTCTACTCTCTCTGTTGCTGCTCAGCAGAGAGCGGGCACAGAGATGGTGGATTCAGCTGGTCTTTCAGGCAAAAAGGGAGGAGTGACAGCAATGTGTGTTGCAGAGTTGCAAAGCTCGCTGTGCGCTGAAGATGATCAGTGGGAACTTTCTGGACTGTCTCTTCTGCTCTTTTAGCATTGGCTAAAGGTTCCTGCTCTACTCTCTCTGCTTCTGCCCAGCAGAGAAAAGGCACAGAGATTTTGGATTCAATTGGACTTTGAGGTAGGAAAGTGCGGAGCGAGAGCAATATATGTGTCACAGTTGCAAAGCTGACTGCGTGCTGAAGATGCCCTGCCGGAGCTTTCACTCCGGGCTCTTCGGCTGTGGGAGCAGAGGCCAAGAGATCGTGTTCACCTGTCACTGCTGCTGTTCAAACGAGAGAGGGCGGGAGAGACCATGGATTCAAACGGATTATTAGGAGATGAAGTGAGGAGTGACAGCAATGTGTGTTTCAGAGTTGCAAAGCTCACTGTGCGCTGAAGATGATCTGCAAGGACTTTCCCTCCCTGCCCTTCGGAACTGGGAGCGGATTCCAAGCGCTCGTGCTCACCTTCCTCTGCTGCTCTTGAAACGAGAGTGGAGACCAGAAACGCTGGATTCAAATGCACTTTTAGGAGCTACAATGAGGAGTGACAACAGTGTGTGTGTCACAGTTGTAAAGCTCAGTGTGTTGAAGAAGCACAAGAGCAGCCTTCAGGCCTGTCTCTTCCACTGCCTTACAGATTGCAGACATTCCTGCTCACTCTGCTGCTCAGCAGAGTGCTGGCAACGGAGTTCTTGGATTGAAATGGTCTTTTAGGAGAAAGAGTGAAGAGTGACAGCAATGTTTGTGTCACAGTTTAAAGCTCACTGTGTGCTAAACATGATCAGGAGGAGCTTTTTTGCAAGGCTCTTCTGCTGTTTTAGCCCAGTCTAAACATTCCTGCTCTCTGTTGCTGCTCAGCAGAGAGTGGGCACAGAGATGTTGGAATCAATTGGTCTTCCAGGCAGGAAAAGGAGGAGTTACAGCAATGTGTGTTGCAGAATTGCAAAGCTCATTGTGTGCTGAAGATGCCCTGCAGGAGTTTCCCTGCTGGCCCTTCCTCTGTGGGTTTAGAGTCCAAGCGCTGCTCCTCCCCTGTCACAACTCCTCTGGAAACGTGAGAGCGCACCAGAAACTTTGGATTCAAATGCACTTTTAGGAGATAAAGTGAGGAGTGACAGCAATGTTTGTGTCACAGTTTAAAGCTCACTGTGTGCAAAACATGATCAAGCAGGAGATTTTTTTCAAGGCTCTTCTGCTGTTTTAGGCAGGTCTAAAAATTCCTGCTCTACTCTCTCTGTTGCTGCTCAGCAGAGAGCGGGCACAGAGATGGTGGATTCAGCTGGTCTTTCAGGCAAAAAGGGAGGAGTGACAGCAATGTGTGTTGCAGTGTTGCAAAGCTCGCTGTGCGCTGAAGATGATCAGTGGGAACTTTCTGGACTGTCTCTTCAGCTCTTTTAGCATTGGCTAAAGGTTCCTGCTCTACTCTGCTTCTGCCCAGCAGAGAAAGGGCACAGAGATTTTGGATTCAATTGGACTTTGAGGTAGGAAAGTGCGGAGCGAGAGCAATATATGTGTCACAGTTGCAAAGCTGACTGCGTGCTGAAGATGCCCTGCCGGAGCTTTCACTCCGGGCTCTTCGGCTGTGGGAGCAGAGGCCAAGAGATCGTGTTCACCTGTCACTGCTGCTGTTCAAACGAGAGAGGGCGGGAGAGACCATGGATTCAAACGGATTATTAGGAGATGAAGTGAGGAGTGACAGCAATGTGTGTTTCAGAGTTGCAAAGCTCACTGTGCGCTGAAGATGATCTGCAAGGACTTTCCCTCCCTGCCCTTCGGAACTGGGAGCGGATTCCAAGCGCTCGTGCTCACCTTCCTCTGCTGCTCTTGAAACGAGAGTGGAGACCAGAAACGCTGGATTCAAATGCACTTTTAGGAGCTACAATGAGGAGTGACAACAGTGTGTGTGTCACAGTTGTAAAGCTCAGTGTCTTGAAGAAGCACAAGAGCAGCCTTCAGGCCTGTCTCTTCCACTGCCTTACAGATTGCAGACATTCCTGCTCACTCTGCTGCTCAGCAGAGTGCTGGCAATGGAGTTCTTGGATTGAAATGGTCTTTTAGGAGAAAGAGTGAAGAGTGACAGCAATGTTTGTGTCACAGTTTAAAGCTCACTGTGTGCTAAACATGATCAGGAGGAGCTTTTTTGCAAGGCTCTTCTGCTGTTTTAGCCCAGTCTAAACATTCCTTCTCTCTGTTGCTGCTCAGCAGAGAGTGGGCACAGAGATGTTGGAATCAATTGGTCTTCCAGGCAGGAAAAGGAGTTACAGCAATGTGTGTTGCAGAATTGCAAAGCTCACTGTGTGCTGAAGATGCCCTGCAGGAGTTTCCCTGCTGGCCCTTCGTCTGTGGGATTAGAGTCCAAGCGCTGCTCCTCCCCTGTCACAACTCCTCTTGAAACGTGAGAGCGCACCAGAAACTTTGGATTCAAATGCACTTTTAGGAGATAAAGTGAGGAGTGACATCAATGTTTGTGTCACAGTTTAAAGCTCACTGTGTGCAACTACTGCTGGGCATCTTCAGCACACATTGAGATTCACAACTCTGAAACACATATTGCTGTCACCTCTCACTTTCCTACCTGAAAGTCTAATTGAATAATACATCTCCTGTGCTTGCTCTTTGTGAGCAGTAGCAGAATATAGCACTTACGTTTGGACTCTGCTGAAACAGCAGAAGAGACAGTCCAGAAAGTTCCCACTGATCATCTTCAGCACACAGTGAGCTTTGCAACTCTGCAACACACATTGCTGTCTCTTCTTTTCCTTCCTGAAAGACCAATTGATTCCAACACCTCTGTGCCCGCTCTCTGCTGAGCAGCAACAGAGAGAGTAGAGCAGGAATGTTTAGCCTGGGCTAAAACAGCAGAAGAGCCTTGCAAAAAATCTCCTGCTTGATCATGTTTTGCACACAGTGAGCTTTAAACTGTGACACAAGCATTGCTGTCACTCCTCACTTTATCTCCTAAAAGTGCATTTGAATCCAAAGTTTCTGGTGCGCTCTCTCGTTTCGAGAGGAGTTGTGACAGGGGAGGAGCAGCGCTTGGACTCTAATCCCACAGACGAATTGCAGGAATGTCTGCAATCTGTAAGGCAGTGGAAGAGACAGGCCTGAAGGCTGCTCTTGTGCTTCTTCAACACACTGAGCTTTACAACTGTGACACACACACTGTTGTCACTCCTCATTGTAGCTCCTAAAAGTGCATTTGAATCCAGCGTTTCTGGTCTCCACTCTCGTTTCAAGAGCAGCAGAGGAAGGTGAGCACGAGCGCTTGGAATCCGCTCCCAGTTCCGAAGGGCAGGGAGGGAAAGTCCTTGCAGATCATCTTCAGCGCACAGTGAGCTTTGCAACTCTGAAACACACATTGCTGTCACTCCTCACTTCATCTCCTAATAATCCGTTTGAATCCATGGTCTCTCCCGCCCTCTCTCGTTTGAACAGCAGCAGTGACAGGTGAACACGATCTCTTGGCCTCTGCTCCCACAGCCGAAGAGCCCGGAGTGAAAGCTCCGGCAGGGCATCTTCAGCACGCAGTCAGCTTTGCAACTGTGACACATATATTGCTCTCGCTCCGCACTTTCCTACCTCAAAGTCCAATTGAATCCAAAATCTCTGTGCCCTTTCTCTGCTGGGCAGAAGCAGAGAGAGTAGAGCAGGAACCTTTAGCCAATGCTAAAAGAGCAGAAGAGACAGTCCAGAAAGTTCCCACTGATCATCTTCAGCGCACAGCGAGCTTTGCAACTCTGCAACACACATTGCTGTCACTCCTCCCTTTTTGCCTGAAAGACCAGCTGAATCCACCATCTCTGTGCCCGCTCTCTGCTGAGCAGCAACAGAGAGAGTAGAGCAGGAATTTTTAGACCTGCCTAAAACAGCAGAAGAGCCTTGAAAAAAATCTCCTGCTTGATCATGTTTTGCACACAGTGAGCTTTAAACTGTGACACAAACATTGCTGTCACTCCTCACTTTATCTCCTAAAAGTGCATTTCAAGCCAACGTTTCTGGTGCGCTCTCTCGCTTCGAGAGCAGTTGTGACAGGGGAGGACGAGCGCTTGGATTCTAATTTCACAGCCGAAGGGCCAGCATGGAAACTACTGCTGGGCATCTTCAGCACACATTGAGATTCACAACTCTGAAACACATATTGCTGTCACCTCTCACTTTCCTACCTGAAAGTCCAATTGAATAATACATCTCCTGTGCTTGCTCTTTGTGAGCAGTAGCAGAATATAGCACTTACGTTTGGACTCTGCTGAAACAGCAGAAGAGACAGTCCAGAAAGTTCCCACTGATCATCTTCAGCACACAGTGAGCTTTGCAACTCTGCAACACACATTGCTGTCTCTTCTTTTCCTGCCTGAAAGACCAGCTGAATCCACCCTCTCTGTGCCCGCTCTCTGCTGAGCAGCAACAGAGAGAGTAGAGCAGGAATGTTTAGCCTGGGCTAAAACAGCAGAAGAGCCTTGCAAAAAATCTCCTGCTTGATCATGTTTTGCACACAGTGAGCTTTAAACTGTGACACAAACATTGCTGTCACTCCTCACTTTATCTCCTAAAAGTGCATTTGAATCCAAAGTTACTGGTGCGCTCTCTCGTTTCGATAGGAGTTGTGACAGGGGAGGAGCAGCGCTTGGACTCTAATCCCACAGACGAAGGGCCAGCAGGGAAACTCCTGCAGGGCATCTTCAGCGCACAGTGAGCTTTACAATTCTGAAACACACATTGCTGTCACTCCTCCTTTTCTTGCCTGAAAGACCAATTGATTCCAACATCTCTGTGCCCACTCTCTGCTGAGCAGCAACAGAGAGAGTAGAGCAGGAATGTTTAGACTGGGCTAAAACAGCAGAAGAGCCTTGCAAAAAAGCTCCTCCTGATCATGTTTAGCACACAGTGAGCTTTAAACTGTGACACAAACATTGCTGTCACTCTTCACTCTTTCTCCTAAAAGACCATTTCAATCCCAGAACTCCGTTGCCAGCACTCTGCTGAGCAGCAGAGTGAGCAGGGATGTCTGCAATCTGTAAGGCAGTGGAAGAGACAGGCCTGAAGGCTGCTCTTGTGCTTCTTCAACACACTGAGCTTTACAACTGTGACACACACACTGTTGTCACTCCTCATTGTAGCTCCTAAAAGTGCATTTGAATCCAGCGTTTCTGGTCTCCACTCTCGTTTCCAGTGCAGCAGAGGCAGGTGAGCACGAGCGCTTGGAATCCGCTCCCAGTTCCGAAGGGCAGGGAGGGAAAGTCCTTGCAGATCATCTTCAGCGCACAGTGAGCTTTGCAACTCTGAAACACACATTGCTGTCACTCCTCACTTTATCTCCTAAAAGTGCATTTCAAGCCAACGTTTCTGGTGCGCTCTCTCGCTTCGAGAGCAGTTGTGACAGGGGAGGACGAGCGCTTGGATTCTAATTTCACAGCCGAAGGGCCAGCATGGAAACTACTGCTGGGCATCTTCAGCACACATTGAGATTCACAACTCTGAAACACATATTGCTGTCACCTCTCCTACCTGAAAGTCCAATTGAATAATACATCTCCTGTGCTTGCTCTTTGTGAGCAGTAGCAGAATATAGCACTTACGTTTGGACTCTGCTGAAACAGCAGAAGAGACAGTCCAGAAAGTTCCCACTGATCATCTTCAGCACACAGTGAGCTTTGCAACTCTGCAACACACATTGCTGTCTCTTCTTTTCCTGCCTGAAAGACCAGCTGAATCCACCATCTCTGTGCCCGCTCTCTGCTGAGCAGCAACAGAGAGAGTAGAGCAGGAATGTTTAGCCTGGGCTAAAACAGCAGAAGAGCCTTGCAAAAAATCTCCTGCTTGATCATGTTTTGCACACAGTGAGCTTTAAACTGTGACACAAACATTGCTGTCACTCCTCACTTTATCTCCTAAAAGTGCATTTGAATCCAAAGTTTCTGGTGCGCTCTCACGTTTCGAGAGGAGTTGTGACAGGGGAGGAGCAGCGCTTGGACTCTAATCCCACAGACGAAGGGCCAGCAGGGAAACTCCTGCAGGGCATCTTCAGCACACAGTGAGCTTTGCAATTCTGCAACACACATTGCTGTAACTCCTTTTCCTGCCTGGAAGACCAATTGATTCCAACATCTCTGTGCCCACTCTCTGCTGAGCAGCAACAGAGAGAAGGAATGTTTAGATTGGGCTAAAACAGCAGAAGAGCCTTGCAAAAAAGCTCCTCCTGATCATGTTTAGCACACAGTGAGCTTTAAACTGTGACACAAACATTGCTGTCACTCTTCACTCTTTCTCCTAAAAGACCATTTCAATCCAAGAACTCCGTTGCCAGCACTCTGCTGAGCAGCAGAGTGAGCAGGAATGTCTGCAATCTGTAAGGCAGTGGAAGAGACAGGCCTGAAGGCTGCTCTTGTGCTTCTTCAACACACTGAGCTTTACAACTGTGACACACACACTGTTGTCACTCCTCATTGTAGCTCCTAAAAGTGCATTTGAATCCAGCGTTTCTGGTCTCCACTCTCGTTTCAAGAGCAGCAGAGGAAGGTGAGCACGAGCGCTTGGAATCCGCTCCCAGTTCCGAAGGGCAGGGAGGGAAAGTCCTTGCAGATCATCTTCAGCGCACAGTGAGCTTTGCAACTCTGAAACACACATTGCTGTCACTCCTCACTTCATCTCCTAATAATCCGTTTGAATCCATGGTCTCTCCCGCCCTCTCTCGTTTGAACAGCAGCAGTGACAGGTGAACACGATCTCTTGGCCTCTGCTCCCACAGCCGAAGAGCCCGGAGTGAAAGCTCCGGCAGGGCATCTTCAGCACGCAGTCAGCTTTGCAACTGTGACACATATATTGCTCTCGCTCCGCACTTTCCTACCTCAAAGTCCAATTGAATCCAAAATCTCTGTGCCCTTTCTCTGCTGGGCAGAAGCAGAGAGAGTAGAGCAGGAACCTTTAGCCAATGCTAAAAGAGCAGAAGAGACAGTCCAGAAAGTTCCCACTGATCATCTTCAGCGCACAGCGAGCTTTGCAACTCTGCAACACACATTGCTGTCACTCCTCCCTTTTTGCCTGAAAGACCAGCTGAATCCACCATCTCTGTGCCCGCTCTCTGCTGAGCAGCAACAGAGAGAGTAGAGCAGGAATTTTTAGACCTGCCTAAAACAGCAGAAGAGCCTTGAAAAAAATCTCCTGCTTGATCATGTTTTGCACACAGTGAGCTTTAAACTGTGACACAAACATTGCTGTCACTCCTCACTTTATCTCCTAAAAGTGCATTTGAATCCAAAGTTTCTGGTGCGCTCTCTCGTTTCGAGAGGAGTTGTGACAGGGGAGGAGCAGCGCTTGGACTCTAATCCCACAGACGAAGGGCCAGCAGGGAAACTCCTGCAGGGCATCTTCAGCGCACAGTGAGCTTTACAATTCTGAAACACACATTGCTGTCACTCCTCCTTTTCTTGCCTGAAAGACCAATTGATTCCAACATCTCTGTGCCCACTCTCTGCTGAGCAGCAACAGAGAGAGTAGAGCAGGAATGTTTAGACTGGGCTAAAACAGCAGAAGAGCCTTGCAAAAAAGCTCCTCCTGATCATGTTTAGCACACAGTGAGCTTTAAACTGTGACACAAACATTGGTGTCACTCTTCACTCTTTCTCCTAAAAGACCATTTCAATCCCAGAACTCCGTTGCCAGCACTCTGCTGAGCAGCAGAGTGAGCAGGGATGTCTGCAATCTGTAAGGCAGTGGAAGAGACAGGCCTGAAGGCTGCTCTTGTGCTTCTTCAACACACTGAGCTTTACAACTTTGACACACACACTGTTGTCACTCCTCATTGTAGCTCCTAAAAGTGCATTTGAATCCAGCGTTTCTGGTCTCCACTCTCGTTTCCAGTGCAGCAGAGGCAGGTGAGCACGAGAGCTTGGAATCCGCTCCCAGTTCCGAAGGGCAGGGAGGGAAAGTCCTTGCAGATCATCTTCAGCGCACAGTGAGCTTTGCAACTCTGAAACACACATTGCTGTCACTCCTCACTTTATCTCCTAAAAGTGCATTTCAAGCCAACGTTTCTGGTGCGCTCTCTCGCTTCGAGAGCAGTTGTGACAGGGGAGGACGAGCGCTTGGATTCTAATTTCACAGCCGAAGGGCCAGCATGGAAACTACTGCTGGGCATCTTCAGCACACATTGAGATTCACAACTCTGAAACACATATTGCTGTCACCTCTCACTTTCCTACCTGAAAGTCCAATTGAATAATACATCTCCTGTGCTTGCTCTTTGTGAGCAGTAGCAGAATATAGCACTTACGTTTGGACTCTGCTGAAACAGCAGAAGAGACAGTCCAGAAAGTTCCCACTGATCATCTTCAGCACACAGTGAGCTTTGCAACTCTGCAACACACATTGCTGTCTCTTCTTTTCCTGCCTGAAAGACCAATTGATTCCAACACCTCTGTGCCCGCTCTCTGCTGAGCAGCAACAGAGAGAGTAGAGCAGGAATGTTTAGCCTGGGCTAAAACAGCAGAAGAGCCTTGCAAAAAAACTCCTGCTTGATCATGTTTTGCACACAGTGAGCTTTAAACTGTGACACAAACATTGCTGTCACTCCTCACTTTATCTCCTAAAAGTGCATTTGAATCCAAAGTTTCTGGTGCGCTCTCACGTTTCGAGAGGAGTTGTGACAGGGGAGGAGCAGCGCTTGGACTCTAATCCCACAGACGAAGGGCCAGCAGGGAAACTCCTGCAGGGCATCTTCAGCACACAGTGAGCTTTGCAATTCTGCAACACACATTGCTGTAACTCCTTTTCCTGCCTGGAAGACCAATTGATTCCAACATCTCTGTGCCCACTCTCTGCTGAGCAGCAACAGAGAGAAGGAATGTTTAGATTGGGCTAAAACAGCAGAAGAGCCTTGCAAAAAAGCTCCTCCTGATCATGTTTAGCACACAGTGAGCTTTAAACTGTGACACAAACATTGCTGTCACTCTTCACTCTTTCTCCTAAAAGACCATTTCAATCCAAGAACTCCGTTGCCAGCACTCTGCTGAGCAGCAGAGTGAGCAGGAATGTCTGCAATCTGTAAGGCAGTGGAAGAGACAGGCCTGAAGGCTGCTCTTGTGCTTCTTCAACACACTGAGCTTTACAACTGTGACACACACACTGTTGTCACTCCTCATTGTAGCTCCTAAAAGTGCATTTGAATCCAGCGTTTCTGGTCTCCACTCTCGTTTCAAGAGCAGCAGAGGAAGGTGAGCACGAGCGCTTGGAATCCGCTCCCAGTTCCGAAGGGCAGGGAGGGAAAGTCCTTGCAGATCATCTTCAGCGCACAGTGAGCTTTGCAACTCTGAAACACACATTGCTGTCACTCCTCACTTCATCTCCTAATAATCCGTTTGAATCCATGGTCTCTCCCGCCCTCTCTCGTTTGAACAGCAGCAGTGACAGGTGAACACGATCTCTTGGCCTCTGCTCCCACAGCCGAAGAGCCCGGAGTGAAAGCTCCGGCAGGGCATCTTCAGCACGCAGTCAGCTTTGCAACTGTGACACATATATTGCTCTCGCTCCGCACTTTCCTACCTCAAAGTCCAATTGAATCCAAAATCTCTGTGCCCTTTCTCTGCTGGGCAGAAGCAGAGAGAGTAGAGCAGGAACCTTTAGCCAATGCTAAAAGAGCAGAAGAGACAGTCCAGAAAGTTCCCACTGATCATCTTCAGCGCACAGCGAGCTTTGCAACTCTGCAACACACATTGCTGTCACTCCTCCCTTTTTGCCTGAAAGACCAGCTGAATCCACCATCTCTGTGCCCGCTCTCTGCTGAGCAGCAACAGAGAGAGTAGAGCAGGAATTTTTAGACCTGCCTAAAACAGCAGAAGAGCCTTGAAAAAAATCTCCTGCTTGATCATGTTTTGCACACAGTGAGCTTTAAACTGTGACACAAACATTGCTGTCACTCCTCACTTTATCTCCTAAAAGTGCATTTGAATCCAAAGTTTCTGGTGCGCTCTCTCGTTTCGAGAGGAGTTGTGACAGGGGAGGAGCAGCGCTTGGACTGTAATCCCACAGACGAAGGGCCAGCAGGGAAACTCCTGCAGGGCATCTTCAGCGCACAGTGAGCTTTACAATTCTGAAACACACATTGCTGTCACTCCTCCTTTTCTTGCCTGAAAGACCAATTGATTCCAACATCTCTGTGCCCACTCTCTGCTGAGCAGCAACAGAGAGAGTAGAGCAGGAATGTTTAGACTGGGCTAAAACAGCAGAAGAGCCTTGCAAAAAAGCTCCTCCTGATCATGTTTAGCACACAGTGAGCTTTAAACTGTGACACAAACATTGCTGTCACTCTTCACTCTTTCTCCTAAAAGACCATTTCAATCCAAGAACTCCGTTGCCAGCACTCTGCTGAGCAGCAGAGTGAGCAGGAATGTCTGCAATCTGTAAGGCAGTGGAAGAGACAGGCCTGAAGGCTGCTCTTGTGCTTCTTCAACACACTGAGCTTTACAACTGTGACACACACACTGTTGGCACTCCTCATTGTAGCTCCTAAAAGTGCATTTGAATCCAGCGTTTCTGGTCTCCACTCTCGTTTCAAGAGCAGCAGAGGAAGGTGAGCACGAGCGCTTGGAATCCGCTCCCAGTTCCGAAGGGCAGGGAGGGAAAGTCCTTGCAGATCATCTTCAGCGCACAGTGAGCTTTGCAACTCTGAAACACACATTGCTGTCACTCCTCACTTCATCTCCTAATAATCCGTTTGAATCCATGGTCTCTCCCGCCCTCTCTCGTTTGAACAGCAGCAGTGACAGGTGAACACGATCTCTTGGCCTCTGCTCCCACAGCCGAAGAGCCCGGAGTCAAAGCTCCGGCAGGGCATCTTCAGCACGCAGTCAGCTTTGCAACTGTGACACATATATTGCTCTCGCTCCGCACTTTCCTACCTCAAAGTCCAATTGAATCCAAAATCTCTGTGCCCTTTCTCTGCTGGGCAGAAGCAGAGAGAGTAGAGCAGGAACCTTTAGCCAATGCTAAAAGAGCAGAAGAGACAGTCCAGAAAGTTCCCACTGATCATCTTCAGCGCACAGCGAGCTTTGCAACTCTGCAACACACATTGCTGTCACTCCTCCCTTTTTGCCTGAAAGACCAGCTGAATCCACCATCTCTGTGCCCGCTCTCTGCTGAGCAGCAACAGAGAGAGTAGAGCAGGAATTTTTAGACCTGCCTAAAACAGCAGAAGAGCCTTGAAAAAAATCTCCTGCTTGATCATGTTTTGCACACAGTGAGCTTTAAACTGTGACACAAACATTGCTGTCACTCCTCACTTTATCTCCTAAAAGTGCATTTGAATCCAAAGTTTCTGGTGCGCTCTCTCGTTTCGAGAGGAGTTGTGACAGGGGAGGAGCAGCGCTTGGACTGTAATCCCACAGACGAAGGGCCAGCAGGGAAACTCCTGCAGGGCATCTTCAGCGCACAGTGAGCTTTACAATTCTGAAACACACATTGCTGTCACTCCTCCTTTTCTTGCCTGAAAGACCAATTGATTCCAACATCTCTGTGCCCACTCTCTGCTGAGCAGCAACAGAGAGAGTAGAGCAGGAATGTTTAGACTGGGCTAAAACAGCAGAAGAGCCTTGCAAAAAAGCTCCTCCTGATCATGTTTAGCACACAGTGAGCTTTAAACTGTGACACAAACATTGGTGTCACTCTTCACTCTTTCTCCTAAAAGACCATTTCAATCCCAGAACTCCGTTGCCAGCACTCTGCTGAGCAGCAGAGTGAGCAGGGATGTCTGCAATCTGTAAGGCAGTGGAAGAGACAGGCCTGAAGGCTGCTCTTGTGCTTCTTCAACACACTGAGCTTTACAACTGTGACACACACACTGTTGTCACTCCTCATTGTAGCTCCTAAAAGTGCATTTGAATCCAGCGTTTCTGGTCTCCACTCTCGTTTCCAGTGCAGCAGAGGCAGGTGAGCACGAGCGCTTGGAATCCGCTCCCAGTTCCGAAGGGCAGGGAGGGAAAGTCCTTGCAGATCATCTTCAGCGCACAGTGAGCTTTGCAACTCTGAAACACACATTGCTGTCACTCCTCACTTTATCTCCTAAAAGTGCATTTCAAGCCAACGTTTCTGGTGCGCTCTCTCGCTTCGAGAGCAGTTGTGACAGGGGAGGACGAGCGCTTGGATTCTAATTTCACAGCCGAAGGGCCAGCATGGAAACTACTGCTGGGCATCTTCAGCACACATTGAGATTCACAACTCTGAAACACATATTGCTGTCACCTCTCACTTTCCTACCTGAAAGTCCAATTGAATAATACATCTCCTGTGCTTGCTCTTTGTGAGCAGTAGCAGAATATAGCACTTACGTTTGGACTCTGCTGAAACAGCAGAAGAGACAGTCCAGAAAGTTCCCACTGATCATCTTCAGCACACAGTGAGCTTTGCAACTCTGCAACACACATTGCTGTCTCTTCTTTTCCTGCCTGAAAGACCAATTGATTCCAACACCTCTGTGCCCGCTCTCTGCTGAGCAGCAACAGAGAGAGTAGAGCAGGAATGTTTAGCCTGGGCTAAAACAGCAGAAGAGCCTTGCAAAAAATCTCCTGCTTGATCATGTTTTGCACACAGTGAGCTTTAAACTGTGACACAAACATTGCTGTCACTCCTCACTTTATCTCCTAAAAGTGCATTTGAATCCAAAGTTTCTGGTGCGCTCTCACGTTTCGAGAGGAGTTGTGACAGGGGAGGAGCAGCGCTTGGACTCTAATCCCACAGACGAAGGGCCAGCAGGGAAACTCCTGCAGGGCATCTTCAGCACACAGTGAGCTTTGCAATTCTGCAACACACATTGCTGTAACTCCTTTTCCTGCCTGGAAGACCAATTGATTCCAACATCTCTGTGCCCACTCTCTGCTGAGCAGCAACAGAGAGAAGGAATGTTTAGATTGGGCTAAAACAGCAGAAGAGCCTTGCAAAAAAGCTCCTCCTGATCATGTTTAGCACACAGTGAGCTTTAAACTGTGACACAAACATTGCTGTCACTCTTCACTCTTTCTCCTAAAAGACCATTTCAATCCAAGAACTCCGTTGCCAGCACTCTGCTGAGCAGCAGAGTGAGCAGTAATGTCTGCAATCTGTAAGGCAGTGGAAGAGACAGGCCTGAAGGCTGCTCTTGTGCTTCTTCAACACACTGAGCTTTACAACTGTGACACACACACTGTTGTCACTCCTCATTGTAGCTCCTAAAAGTGCATTTGAATCCAGCGTTTCTGGTCTCCACTCTCGTTTCAAGAGCAGCAGAGGAAGGTGAGCACGAGCGCTTGGAATCCGCTCCCAGTTCCGAAGGGCAGGGAGGGAAAGTCCTTGCAGATCATCTTCAGCGCACAGTGAGCTTTGCAACTCTGAAACACACATTGCTGTCACTCCTCACTTCATCTCCTAATAATCCGTTTGAATCCATGGTCTCTCCCGCCCTCTCTCGTTTGAACAGCAGCAGTGACAGGTGAACACGATCTCTTGGCCTCTGCTCCCACAGCCGAAGAGCCCGGAGTGAAAGCTCCGGCAGGGCATCTTCAGCACGCAGTCAGCTTTGCAACTGTGACACATATATTGCTCTCGCTCCGCACTTTCCTACCTCAAAGTCCAATTGAATCCAAAATCTCTGTGCCCTTTCTCTGCTGGGCAGAAGCAGAGAGAGTAGAGCAGGAACCTTTAGCCAATGCTAAAAGAGCAGAAGAGACAGTCCAGAAAGTTCCCACTGATCATCTTCAGCGCACAGCGAGCTTTGCAACTCTGCAACACACATTGCTGTCACTCCTCCCTTTTTGCCTGAAAGACCAGCTGAATCCACCATCTCTGTGCCCGCTCTCTGCTGAGCAGCAACAGAGAGAGTAGAGCAGGAATTTTTAGACCTGCCTAAAACAGCAGAAGAGCCTTGAAAAAAATCTCCTGCTTGATCATGTTTTGCACACAGTGAGCTTTAAACTGTGACACAAACATTGCTGTCACTCCTCACTTTATCTCCTAAAAGTGCATTTGAATCCAAAGTTTCTGGTGCGCTCTCTCGTTTCGAGAGGAGTTGTGACAGGGGAGGAGCAGCGCTTGGACTCTAATCCCACAGACGAAGGGCCAGCAGGGAAACTCCTGCAGGGCATCTTCAGCGCACAGTGAGCTTTACAATTCTGAAACACACATTGCTGTCACTCCTCCTTTTCTTGCCTGAAAGACCAATTGATTCCAACATCTCTGTGCCCACTCTCTGCTGAGCAGCAACAGAGAGAGTAGAGCAGGAATGTTTAGACTGGGCTAAAACAGCAGAAGAGCCTTGCAAAAAAGCTCCTCCTGATCATGTTTAGCACACAGTGAGCTTTAAACTGTGACACAAACATTGCTGTCACTCTTCACTCTTTCTCCTAAAAGACCATTTCAATCCCAGAACTCCGTTGCCAGCACTCTGCTGAGCAGCAGAGTGAGCAGGGATGTCTGCAATCTGTAAGGCAGTGGAAGAGACAGGCCTGAAGGCTGCTCTTGTGCTTCTTCAACACACTGAGCTTTACAACTTTGACACACACACTGTTGTCACTCCTCATTGTAGCTCCTAAAAGTGCATTTGAATCCAGCGTTTCTGGTCTCCACTCTCGTTTCCAGTGCAGCAGAGGCAGGTGAGCACGAGCGCTTGGAATCCGCTCCCAGTTCCGAAGGGCAGGGAGGGAAAGTCCTTGCAGATCATCTTCAGCGCACAGTGAGCTTTGCAACTCTGAAACACACATTGCTGTCACTCCTCACTTTATCTCCTAAAAGTGCATTTCAAGCCAACGTTTCTGGTGCGCTCTCTCGCTTCGAGAGCAGTTGTGACAGGGGAGGACGAGCGCTTGGATTCTAATTTCACAGCCGAAGGGCCAGCATGGAAACTACTGCTGGGCATCTTCAGCACACATTGAGAGTCACAACTCTGAAACACATATTGCTGTCACCTCTCACTTTCCTACCTGAAAGTCCAATTGAATAATACATCTCCTGTGCTTGCTCTTTGTGAGCAGTAGCAGAATATAGCACTTACGTTTGGACTCTGCTGAAACAGCAGAAGAGACAGTCCAGAAAGTTCCCACTGATCATCTTCAGCACACAGTGAGCTTTGCAACTCTGCAACACACATTGCTGTCTCTTCTTTTCCTGCCTGAAAGACCAATTGATTCCAACACCTCTGTGCCCGCTCTCTGCTGAGCAGCAACAGAGAGAGTAGAGCAGGAATGTTTAGCCTGGGCTAAAACAGCAGAAGAGCCTTGCAAAAAATCTCCTGCTTGATCATGTTTTGCACACAGTGAGCTTTAAACTGTGACACAAACATTGCTGTCACTCCTCACTTTATCTCCTAAAAGTGCATTTGAATCCAAAGTTTCTGGTGCGCTCTCACGTTTCGAGAGGAGTTGTGACAGGGGAGGAGCAGCGCTTGGACTCTAATCCCACAGACGAAGGGCCAGCAGGGAAACTCCTGCAGGGCATCTTCAGCACACAGTGAGCTTTGCAATTCTGCAACACACATTGCTGTAACTCCTTTTCCTGCCTGGAAGACCAATTGATTCCAACATCTCTGTGCCCACTCTCTGCTGAGCAGCAACAGAGAGAAGGAATGTTTAGATTGGGCTAAAACAGCAGAAGAGCCTTGCAAAAAAGCTCCTCCTGATCATGTTTAGCACACAGTGAGCTTTAAACTGTGACACAAACATTGCTGTCACTCTTCACTCTTTCTCCTAAAAGACCATTTCAATCCAAGAACTCCGTTGCCAGCACTCTGCTGAGCAGCAGAGTGAGCAGGAATGTCTGCAATCTGTAAGGCAGTGGAAGAGACAGGCCTGAAGGCTGCTCTTGTGCTTCTTCAACACACTGAGCTTTACAACTGTGACACACACACTGTTGGCACTCCTCATTGTAGCTCCTAAAAGTGCATTTGAATCCAGCGTTTCTGGTCTCCACTCTCGTTTCAAGAGCAGCAGAGGAAGGTGAGCACGAGCGCTTGGAATCCGCTCCCAGTTCCGAAGGGCAGGGAGGGAAAGTCCTTGCAGATCATCTTCAGCGCACAGTGAGCTTTGCAACTCTGAAACACACATTGCTGTCACTCCTCACTTCATCTCCTAATAATCCGTTTGAATCCATGGTCTCTCCCGCCCTCTCTCGTTTGAACAGCAGCAGTGACAGGTGAACACGATCTCTTGGCCTCTGCTCCCACAGCCGAAGAGCCCGGAGTGAAAGCTCCGGCAGGGCATCTTCAGCACGCAGTCAGCTTTGCAACTGTGACACATATATTGCTCTCGCTCCGCACTTTCCTACCTCAAAGTCCAATTGAATCCAAAATCTCTGTGCCCTTTCTCTGCTGGGCAGAAGCAGAGAGAGTAGAGCAGGAACCTTTAGCCAATGCTAAAAGAGCAGAAGAGACAGTCCAGAAAGTTCCCACTGATCATCTTCAGCGCACAGCGAGCTTTGCAACTCTGCAACACACATTGCTGTCACTCCTCCCTTTTTGCCTGAAAGACCAGCTGAATCCACCATCTCTGTGCCCGCTCTCTGCTGAGCAGCAACAGAGAGAGTAGAGCAGGAATTTTTAGACCTGCCTAAAACAGCAGAAGAGCCTTGAAAAAAATCTCCTGCTTGATCATGTTTTGCACACAGTGAGCTTTAAACTGTGACACAAACATTGCTGTCACTCCTCACTTTATCTCCTAAAAGTGCATTTGAATCCAAAGTTTCTGGTGCGCTCTCTCGTTTCGAGAGGAGTTGTGACAGGGGAGGAGCAGCGCTTGGACTCTAATCCCACAGATGAAGGGCCAGCAAGGAAACTCCTGCAGGGCATCTTCAGCACACAGTGAGCTTTGCAATTCTGCAACACACATTGCTGTCACTCCTCCTTTTCCTGCCTGGAAGACCTATTGATTCCAACATCTCTGTGCCCACTCTCTGCTGAGCAGCAACAGAGAGAGTAGAGCAGGAATGTTTAGACTGGGCTAAAACAGCAGAAGAGCCTTGCAAAAAAGCTCCTCCTGATCATGTTTAGCACACAGTGAGCTTTAAACTGTGACACAAACATTGCTGTCACTCTTCACTCTTTCTCCTAAAAGACCATTTCAATCCCAGAACTCCGTTGCCAGCACTCTGCTGAGCAGCAGAGTGAGCAGGGATGTCTGCAATCTGTAAGGCAGTGGAAGAGACAGGCCTGAAGGCTGCTCTTGTGCTTCTTCAACACACTGAGCTTTACAACTGTGACACACACACTGTTGTCACTCCTCATTGTAGCTCCTAAAAGTGCATTTGAATCCAGCGTTTCTGGTCTCCACTCTCGTTTCAAGAGCAGCAGAGGAAGGTGAGCACGAGCGCTTGGAATCCGCTCCCAGTTCCGAAGGGCAGGGAGGGAAAGTCCTTGCAGATCATCTTCAGCGCACAGTGAGCTTTGCAACTCTGAAACACACATTGCTGTCACTCCTCACTTCATCTCCTAATAATCCGTTTGAATCCATGGTCTCTCCCGCCCTCTCTCGTTTGAACAGCAGCAGTGACAGGTGAACACGATCTCTTGGCCTCTGCTCCCACAGCCGAAGAGCCCGGAGTGAAAGCTCCGGCAGGGCATCTTCAGCACGCAGTCAGCTTTGCAACTGTGACACATATATTGCTCTCGCTCCGCACTTTCCTACCTCAAAGTCCAATTGAATCCAAAATCTCTGTGCCCTTTCTCTGCTGGGCAGAAGCAGAGAGAGTAGAGCAGGAACCTTTAGCCAATGCTAAAAGAGCAGAAGAGACAGTCCAGAAAGTTCCCACTGATCATCTTCAGCGCACAGCGAGCTTTGCAACTCTGCAACACACATTGCTGTCACTCCTCCCTTTTTGCCTGAAAGACCAGCTGAATCCACCATCTCTGTGCCCGCTCTCTGCTGAGCAGCAACAGAGAGAGTAGAGCAGGAATTTTTAGACCTGCCTAAAACAGCAGAAGAGCCTTGAAAAAAATCTCCTGCTTGATCATGTTTTGCACACAGTGAGCTTTAAACTGTGACACAAACATTGCTGTCACTCCTCACTTTATCTCCTAAAAGTGCATTTGAATCCAAAGTTTCTGGTGCGCTCTCTCGTTTCGAGAGGAGTTGTGACAGGGGAGGAGCAGCGCTTGGACTCTAATCCCACAGATGAAGGGCCAGCAGGGAAACTCCTGCAGGGCATCTTCAGCACACAGTGAGCTTTGCAATTCTGCAACACACATTGCTGTCACTCCTCCTTTTCCTGCCTGGAAGACCAATTGATTCCAACATCTCTGTGCCCACTCTCTGCTGAGCAGCAACAGAGAGAGTAGAGCAGGAATGTTTAGACTGGGCTAAAACAGCAGAAGAGCCTTGCAAAAAAGCTCCTCCTGATCATGTTTAGCACACAGTGAGCTTTAAACTGTGACACAAACATTGCTGTCACTCTTCACTCTTTCTCCTAAAAGACCATTTCAATCCAAGAACTCCGTTGCCAGCACTCTGCTGAGCAGCAGAGTGAGCAGGGATGTCTGCAATCTGTAAGGCAGTGGAAGAGACAGGCCTGAAGGCTGCTCTTGTGCTTCTTCAACACACTGAGCTTTACAACTTTGACACACACACTGTTGTCACTCCTCATTGTAGCTCCTAAAAGTGCATTTGAATCCAGCGTTTCTGGTCTCCACTCTCGTTTCCAGTGCACCAGAGGCAGGTGAGCACGAGCGCTTGGAATCCGCTCCCAGTTCCGAAGGGCAGGGAGGGAAAGTCCTTGCAGATCATCTTCAGCGCACAGTGAGCTTTGCAACTCTGAAACACACATTGCTGTCACTCCTCACTTTATCTCCTAAAAGTGCATTTCAAGCCAACGTTTCTGGTGCGCTCTCTCGCTTCGAGAGCAGTTGTGACAGGGGAGGACGAGCGCTTGGATTCTAATTTCACAGCCGAAGGGCCAGCATGGAAACTACTGCTGGGCATCTTCAGCACACATTGAGATTCACAACTCTGAAACACATATTGCTGTCACCTCTCACTTTCCTACCTGAAAGTCCAATTGAATAATACATCTCCTGTGCTTGCTCTTTGTGAGCAGTAGCAGAATATAGCACTTACGTTTGGACTCTGCTGAAACAGCAGAAGAGACAGTCCAGAAAGTTCCCACTGATCATCTTCAGCACACAGTGAGCTTTGCAACTCTGCAACACACATTGCTGTCTCTTCTTTTCCTGCCTGAAAGACCAATTGATTCCAACACCTCTGTGCCCGCTCTCTGCTGAGCAGCAACAGAGAGAGTAGAGCAGGAATGTTTAGCCTGGGCTAAAACAGCAGAAGAGCCTTGCAAAAAATCTCCTGCTTGATCATGTTTTGCACACAGTGAGCTTTAAACTGTGACACAAACATTGCTGTCACTCCTCACTTTATCTCCTAAAAGTGCATTTGAATCCAAAGTTTCTGGTGCGCTCTCACGTTTCGAGAGGAGTTGTGACAGGGGAGGAGCAGCGCTTGGACTCTAATCCCACAGACGAAGGGCCAGCAGGGAAACTCCTGCAGGGCATCTTCAGCACACAGTGAGCTTTGCAATTCTGCAACACACATTGCTGTAACTCCTTTTCCTGCCTGGAAGACCAATTGATTCCAACATCTCTGTGCCCACTCTCTGCTGAGCAGCAACAGAGAGAAGGAATGTTTAGATTGGGCTAAAACAGCAGAAGAGCCTTGCAAAAAAGCTCCTCCTGATCATGTTTAGCACACAGTGAGCTTTAAACTGTGACACAAACATTGCTGTCACTCTTCACTCTTTCTCCTAAAAGACCATTTCAATCCAAGAACTCCGTTGCCAGCACTCTGCTGAGCAGCAGAGTGAGCAGTAATGTCTGCAATCTGTAAGGCAGTGGAAGAGACAGGCCTGAAGGCTGCTCTTGTGCTTCTTCAACACACTGAGCTTTACAACTGTGACACACACACTGTTGTCACTCCTCATTGTAGCTCCTAAAAGTGCATTTGAATCCAGCGTTTCTGGTCTCCACTCTCGTTTCAAGAGCAGCAGAGGAAGGTGAGCACGAGCGCTTGGAATCCGCTCCCAGTTCCGAAGGGCAGGGAGGGAAAGTCCTTGCAGATCATCTTCAGCGCACAGTGAGCTTTGCAACTCTGAAACACACATTGCTGTCACTCCTCACTTCATCTCCTAATAATCCGTTTGAATCCATGGTCTCTCCCGCCCTCTCTCGTTTGAACAGCAGCAGTGACAGGTGAACACGATCTCTTGGCCTCTGCTCCCACAGCCGAAGAGCCCGGAGTGAAAGCTCCGGCAGGGCATCTTCAGCACGCAGTCAGCTTTGCAACTGTGACACATATATTGCTCTCGCTCCGCACTTTCCTACCTCAAAGTCCAATTGAATCCAAAATCTCTGTGCCCTTTCTCTGCTGGGCAGAAGCAGAGAGAGTAGAGCAGGAACCTTTAGCCAATGCTAAAAGAGCAGAAGAGACAGTCCAGAAAGTTCCCACTGATCATCTTCAGCGCACAGCGAGCTTTGCAACTCTGCAACACACATTGCTGTCACTCCTCCCTTTTTGCCTGAAAGACCAGCTGAATCCACCATCTCTGTGCCCGCTCTCTGCTGAGCAGCAACAGAGAGAGTAGAGCAGGAATTTTTAGACCTGCCTAAAACAGCAGAAGAGCCTTGAAAAAAATCTCCTGCTTGATCATGTTTTGCACACAGTGAGCTTTAAACTGTGACACAAACATTGCTGTCACTCCTCACTTTATCTCCTAAAAGTGCATTTGAATCCAAAGTTTCTGGTGCGCTCTCTCGTTTCAAGAGGAGTTGTGACAGGGGAGGAGCAGCGCTTGGACTCTAATCCCACAGACAAAGGGCCAGCAGGGAAACTCCTGCAGGGCATCTTCAGCGCACAGTGAGCTTTACAATTCTGAAACACACATTGCTGTCACTCCTCCTTTTCTTGCCTGAAAGACCAATTGATTCCAACATCTCTGTGCCCACTCTCTGCTGAGCAGCAACAGAGAGAGTAGAGCAGGAATGTTTAGACTGGGCTAAAACAGCAGAAGAGCCTTGCAAAAAAGCTCCTCCTGATCATGTTTAGCACACAGTGAGCTTTAAACTGTGACACAAACATTGGTGTCACTCTTCACTCTTTCTCCTAAAAGACCATTTCAATCCCAGAACTCCGTTGCCAGCACTCTGCTGAGCAGCAGAGTGAGCAGGGATGTCTGCAATCTGTAAGGCAGTGGAAGAGACAGGCCTGAAGGCTGCTCTTGTGCTTCTTCAACACACTGAGCTTTACAACTTTGACACACACACTGTTGTCACTCCTCATTGTAGCTCCTAAAAGTGCATTTGAATCCAGCGTTTCTGGTCTCCACTCTCGTTTCCAGTGCAGCAGAGGCAGGTGAGCACGAGCGCTTGGAATCCGCTCCCAGTTCCGAAGGGCAGGGAGGGAAAGTCCTTGCAGATCATCTTCAGCGCACAGTGAGCTTTGCAACTCTGAAACACACATTGCTGTCACTCCTCACTTTATCTCCTAAAAGTGCATTTCAAGCCAACGTTTCTGGTGCGCTCTCTCGCTTCGAGAGCAGTTGTGACAGGGGAGGACGAGCGCTTGGATTCTAATTTCACAGCCGAAGGGCCAGCATGGAAACTACTGCTGGGCATCTTCAGCACACATTGAGATTCACAACTCTGAAACACATATTGCTGTCACCTCTCACTTTCCTACCTGAAAGTCCAATTGAATAATACATCTCCTGTGCTTGCTCTTTGTGAGCAGTAGCAGAATATAGCACTTACGTTTGGACTCTGCTGAAACAGCAGAAGAGACAGTCCAGAAAGTTCCCACTGATCATCTTCAGCACACAGTGAGCTTTGCAACTCTGCAACACACATTGCTGTCTCTTCTTTTCCTGCCTGAAAGACCAATTGATTCCAACACCTCTGTGCCCGCTCTCTGCTGAGCAGCAACAGAGAGAGTAGAGCAGGAATGTTTAGCCTGGGCTAAAACAGCAGAAGAGCCTTGCAAAAAATCTCCTGCTTGATCATGTTTTGCACACAGTGAGCTTTAAACTGTGACACAAACATTGCTGTCACTCCTCACTTTATCTCCTAAAAGTGCATTTGAATCCAAAGTTTCTGGTGCGCTCTCACGTTTCGAGAGGAGTTGTGACAGGGGAGGAGCAGCGCTTGGACTCTAATCCCACAGACGAAGGGCCAGCAGGGAAACTCCTGCAGGGCATCTTCAGCACACAGTGAGCTTTGCAATTCTGCAACACACATTGCTGTAACTCCTTTTCCTGCCTGGAAGACCAATTGATTCCAACATCTCTGTGCCCACTCTCTGCTGAGCAGCAACAGAGAGAAGGAATGTTTAGATTGGGCTAAAACAGCAGAAGAGCCTTGCAAAAAAGCTCCTCCTGATCATGTTTAGCACACAGTGAGCTTTAAACTGTGACACAAACATTGCTGTCACTCTTCACTCTTTCTCCTAAAAGACCATTTCAATCCAAGAACTCCGTTGCCAGCACTCTGCTGAGCAGCAGAGTGAGCAGGAATGTCTGCAATCTGTAAGGCAGTGGAAGAGACAGGCCTGAAGGCTGCTCTTGTGCTTCTTCAACACACTGAGCTTTACAACTGTGACACACACACTGTTGTCACTCCTCATTGTAGCTCCTAAAAGTGCATTTGAATCCAGCGTTTCTGGTCTCCACTCTCGTTTCAAGAGCAGCAGAGGAAGGTGAGCACGAGCGCTTGGAATCCGCTCCCAGTTCCGAAGGGCAGGGAGGGAAAGTCCTTGCAGATCATCTTCAGCGCACAGTGAGCTTTGCAACTCTGAAACACACATTGCTGTCACTCCTCACTTCATCTCCTAATAATCCGTTTGAATCCATGGTCTCTCCCGCCCTCTCTCGTTTGAACAGCAGCAGTGACAGGTGAACACGATCTCTTGGCCTCTGCTCCCACAGCCGAAGAGCCCGGAGTGAAAGCTCCGGCAGGGCATCTTCAGCACGCAGTCAGCTTTGCAACTGTGACACATATATTGCTCTCGCTCCGCACTTTCCTACCTCAAAGTCCAATTGAATCCAAAATCTCTGTGCCCTTTCTCTGCTGGGCAGAAGCAGAGAGAGTAGAGCAGGAACCTTTAGCCAATGCTAAAAGAGCAGAAGAGACAGTCCAGAAAGTTCCCACTGATCATCTTCAGCGCACAGCGAGCTTTGCAACTCTGCAACACACATTGCTGTCACTCCTCCCTTTTTGCCTGAAAGACCAGCTGAATCCACCATCTCTGTGCCCGCTCTCTGCTGAGCAGCAACAGAGAGAGTAGAGCAGGAATTTTTAGACCTGCCTAAAACAGCAGAAGAGCCTTGAAAAAAATCTCCTGCTTGATCATGTTTTGCACACAATGAGCTTTAAACTGTGACACAAACATTGCTGTCACTCCTCACTTTATCTCCTAAAAGTGCATTTGAATCCAAAGTTTCTGGTGCGCTCTCTCGTTTCAAGAGGAGTTGTGACAGGGGAGGAGCAGCGCTTGGACTCTAATCCCACAGACAAAGGGCCAGCAGGGAAACTCCTGCAGGGCATCTTCAGCGCACAGTGAGCTTTACAATTCTGAAACACACATTGCTGTCACTCCTCCTTTTCTTGCCTGAAAGACCAATTGATTCCAACATCTCTGTGCCCACTCTCTGCTGAGCAGCAACAGAGAGAGTAGAGCAGGAATGTTTAGACTGGGCTAAAACAGCAGAAGAGCCTTGCAAAAAAGCTCCTCCTGATCATGTTTAGCACACAGTGAGCTTTAAACTGTGACACAAACATTGCTGTCACTCTTCACTCTTTCTCCTAAAAGACCATTTCAATCCCAGAACTCCGTTGCCAGCACTCTGCTGAGCAGCAGAGTGAGCAGGGATGTCTGCAATCTGTAAGGCAGTGGAAGAGACAGGCCTGAAGGCTGCTCTTGTGCTTCTTCAACACACTGAGCTTTACAACTTTGACACACACACTGTTGTCACTCCTCATTGTAGCTCCTAAAAGTGCATTTGAATCCAGCGTTTCTGGTCTCCACTCTCGTTTCCAGTGCACCAGAGGCAGGTGAGCACGAGCGCTTGGAATCCGCTCCCAGTTCCGAAGGGCAGGGAGGGAAAGTCCTTGCAGATCATCTTCAGCGCACAGTGAGCTTTGCAACTCTGAAACACACATTGCTGTCACTCCTCACTTTATCTCCTAAAAGTGCATTTCAAGCCAACGTTTCTGGTGCGCTCTCTCGCTTCGAGAGCAGTTGTGACAGGGGAGGACGAGCGCTTGGATTCTAATTTCACAGCCGAAGGGCCAGCATGGAAACTACTGCTGGGCATCTTCAGCACACATTGAGATTCACAACTCTGAAACACATATTGCTGTCACCTCTCACTTTCCTACCTGAAAGTCCAATTGAATAATACATCTCCTGTGCTTGCTCTTTGTGAGCAGTAGCAGAATATAGCACTTACGTTTGGACTCTGCTGAAACAGCAGAAGAGACAGTCCAGAAAGTTCCCACTGATCATCTTCAGCACACAGTGAGCTTTGCAACTCTGCAACACACATTGCTGTCTCTTCTTTTCCTGCCTGAAAGACCAATTGATTCCAACACCTCTGTGCCCGCTCTCTGCTGAGCAGCAACAGAGAGAGTAGAGCAGGAATGTTTAGCCTGGGCTAAAACAGCAGAAGAGCCTTGCAAAAAATCTCCTGCTTGATCATGTTTTGCACACAGTGAGCTTTAAACTGTGACACAAACATTGCTGTCACTCCTCACTTTATCTCCTAAAAGTGCATTTGAATCCAAAGTTTCTGGTGCGCTCTCACGTTTCGAGAGGAGTTGTGACAGGGGAGGAGCAGCGCTTGGACTCTAATCCCACAGACGAAGGGCCAGCAGGGAAACTCCTGCAGGGCATCTTCAGCACACAGTGAGCTTTGCAATTCTGCAACACACATTGCTGTAACTCCTTTTCCTGCCTGGAAGACCAATTGATTCCAACATCTCTGTGCCCACTCTCTGCTGAGCAGCAACAGAGAGAAGGAATGTTTAGATTGGGCTAAAACAGCAGAAGAGCCTTGCAAAAGAGCTCCTCCTGATCATGTTTAGCACACAGTGAGCTTTAAACTGTGACACAAACGTTGCTGTCACTCTTCACTCTTTCTCCTAAAAGACCATTTCAATCCAAGAACTCCGTTGCCAGCACTCTGCTGAGCAGCAGAGTGAGCAGGAATGTCTGCAATCTGTAAGGCAGTGGAAGAGACAGGCCTGAAGGCTGCTCTTGTGCTTCTTCAACACACTGAGCTTTACAACTGTGACACACACACTGTTGTCACTCCTCATTGTAGCTCCTAAAAGTGCATTTGAATCCAGCGTTTCTGGTCTCCACTCTCGTTTCAAGAGCAGCAGAGGAAGGTGAGCACGAGCGCTTGGAATCCGCTCCCAGTTCCGAAGGGCAGGGAGGGAAAGTCCTTGCAGATCATCTTCAGCGCACAGTGAGCTTTGCAACTCTGAAACACACATTGCTGTCACTCCTCACTTCATCTCCTAATAATCTGTTTGAATCCATGGTCTCTCCCGCCCTCTCTCGTTTGAACAGCAGCAGTGACAGGTGAACACGATCTCTTGGCCTCTGCTCCCACAGCCGAAGAGCCCGGAGTGAAAGCTCCGGCAGGGCATCTTCAGCACGCAGTCAGCTTTGCAACTGTGACACATATATTGCTCTCGCTCCGCACTTTCCTACCTCAAAGTCCAATTGAATCCAAAATCTCTGTGCCCTTTCTCTGCTGGGCAGAAGCAGAGAGAGTAGAGCAGGAACCTTTAGCCAATGCTAAAAGAGCAGAAGAGACAGTCCAGAAAGTTCCCACTGATCATCTTCAGCGCACAGCGAGCTTTGCAACTCTGCAACACACATTGCTGTCACTCCTCCCTTTTTGCCTGAAAGACCAGCTGAATCCACCATCTCTGTGCCCGCTCTCTGCTGAGCAGCAACAGAGAGAGTAGAGCAGGAATTTTTAGACCTGCCTAAAACAGCAGAAGAGCCTTGAAAAAAATCTCCTGCTTGATCATGTTTTGCACACAGTGAGCTTTAAACTGTGACACAAACATTGCTGTCACTCCTCACTTTATCTCCTAAAAGTGCATTTGAATCCAAAGTTTCTGGTGCGCTCTCTCGTTTCGAGAGGAGTTGTGACAGGGGAGGAGCAGCGCTTGGACTCTAATCCCACAGACAAAGGGCCAGCAGGGAAACTCCTGCAGGGCATCTTCAGCGCACAGTGAGCTTTACAATTCTGAAACACACATTGCTGTCACTCCTCCTTTTCTTGCCTGAAAGACCAATTGATTCCAACATCTCTGTGCCCACTCTCTGCTGAGCAGCAACAGAGAGAGTAGAGCAGGAATGTTTAGACTGGGCTAAAACAGCAGAAGAGCCTTGCAAAAAAGCTCCTCCTGATCATGTTTAGCACACAGTGAGCTTTAAACTGTGACACAAACATTGCTGTCACTCTTCACTCTTTCTCCTAAAAGACCATTTCAATCCCAGAACTCCGTTGCCAGCACTCTGCTGAGCAGCAGAGTGAGCAGGGATGTCTGCAATCTGTAAGGCAGTGGAAGAGACAGGCCTGAAGGCTGCTCTTGTGCTTCTTCAACACACTGAGCTTTACAACTTTGACACACACACTGTTGTCACTCCTCATTGTAGCTCCTAAAAGTGCATTTGAATCCAGCGTTTCTGGTCTCCACTCTCGTTTCCAGTGCACCAGAGGCAGGTGAGCACGAGCGCTTGGAATCCGCTCCCAGTTCCGAAGGGCAGGGAGGGAAAGTCCTTGCAGATCATCTTCAGCGCACAGTGAGCTTTGCAACTCTGAAACACACATTGCTGTCACTCCTCACTTTATCTCCTAAAAGTGCATTTCAAGCCAACGTTTCTGGTGCGCTCTCTCGCTTCGAGAGCAGTTGTGACAGGGGAGGACGAGCGCTTGGATTCTAATTTCACAGCCGAAGGGCCAGCATGGAAACTACTGCTGGGCATCTTCAGCACACATTGAGATTCACAACTCTGAAACACATATTGCTGTCACCTCTCACTTTCCTACCTGAAAGTCCAATTGAATAATACATCTCCTGTGCTTGCTCTTTGTGAGCAGTAGCAGAATATAGCACTTACGTTTGGACTCTGCTGAAACAGCAGAAGAGACAGTCCAGAAAGTTCCCACTGATCATCTTCAGCACACAGTGAGCTTTGCAACTCTGCAACACACATTGCTGTCTCTTCTTTTCCTGCCTGAAAGACCAATTGATTCCAACACCTCTGTGCCCGCTCTCTGCTGAGCAGCAACAGAGAGAGTAGAGCAGGAATGTTTAGCCTGGGCTAAAACAGCAGAAGAGCCTTGCAAAAAATCTCCTGCTTGATCATGTTTTGCACACAGTGAGCTTTAAACTGTGACACAAACATTGCTGTCACTCCTCACTTTATCTCCTAAAAGTGCATTTGAATCCAAAGTTTCTGGTGCGCTCTCACGTTTCGAGAGGAGTTGTGACAGGGGAGGAGCAGCGCTTGGACTCTAATCCCACAGACGAAGGGCCAGCAGGGAAACTCCTGCAGGGCATCTTCAGCACACAGTGAGCTTTGCAATTCTGCAACACACATTGCTGTAACTCCTTTTCCTGCCTGGAAGACCAATTGATTCCAACATCTCTGTGCCCACTCTCTGCTGAGCAGCAACAGAGAGAAGGAATGTTTAGATTGGGCTAAAACAGCAGAAGAGCCTTGCAAAAGAGCTCCTCCTGATCATGTTTAGCACACAGTGAGCTTTAAACTGTGACACAAACGTTGCTGTCACTCTTCACTCTTTCTCCTAAAAGACCATTTCAATCCAAGAACTCCGTTGCCAGCACTCTGCTGAGCAGCAGAGTGAGCAGGAATGTCTGCAATCTGTAAGGCAGTGGAAGAGACAGGCCTGAAGGCTGCTCTTGTGCTTCTTCAACACACTGAGCTTTACAACTGTGACACACACACTGTTGTCACTCCTCATTGTAGCTCCTAAAAGTGCATTTGAATCCAGCGTTTCTGGTCTCCACTCTCGTTTCAAGAGCAGCAGAGGAAGGTGAGCACGAGCGCTTGGAATCCGCTCCCAGTTCCGAAGGGCAGGGAGGGAAAGTCCTTGCAGATCATCTTCAGCGCACAGTGAGCTTTGCAACTCTGAAACACACATTGCTGTCACTCCTCACTTCATCTCCTAATAATCTGTTTGAATCCATGGTCTCTCCCGCCCTCTCTCGTTTGAACAGCAGCAGTGACAGGTGAACACGATCTCTTGGCCTCTGCTCCCACAGCCGAAGAGCCCGGAGTCAAAGCTCCAGCAGGGCATCTTCAGCACGCAGTCAGCTTTGCAACTGTGACACATATATTGCTCTCGCTCCGCACTTTCCTACCTCAAAGTCCAATTGAATCCAAAATCTCTGTGCCCTTTCTCTGCTGGGCAGAAGCAGAGAGAGTAGAGCAGGAACCTTTAGCCAATGCTAAAAGAGCAGAAGAGACAGTCCAGAAAGTTCCCACTGATCATCTTCAGCGCACAGCGAGCTTTGCAACTCTGCAACACACATTGCTGTCACTCCTCCCTTTTTGCCTGAAAGACCAGCTGAATCCACCATCTCTGTGCCCGCTCTCTGCTGAGCAGCAACAGAGAGAGTAGAGCAGGAATTTTTAGACCTGCCTAAAACAGCAGAAGAGCCTTGAAAAAAATCTCCTGCTTGATCATGTTTTGCACACAGTGAGCTTTAAACTGTGACACAAACATTGCTGTCACTCCTCACTTTATCTCCTAAAAGTGCATTTGAATCCAATGTTTCTGGTGCGCTCTCTCGTTTCGAGAGGAGTTGTGACAGGGGAGGAGGGGCGCTTGGACTCTAATCCCACAGACGAAGGGCCAGCAGGGAAACTCCTGCAGGGCACCTTCAGCACACAGTGAGCTTTGCAATTCTGCAACACACATTGCTGTCACTCCTCCTTTTCCTGCCTGAAAGACCAATTGATTCCAACATCTCTGTGCCCCCTCTCTGCTGAGCAGCAACAGAGAGAAGGAATGTTTAGACTGGGCTAAAACAGCAGAAGAGCCTTGCAAAAAAGCTCCTCCTGATCATGTTTAGCACACAGTGAGCTTTAAACTGTGACACAAACATTGCTGTCACTCTTCACTCTTTCTCCTAAAAGACCATTTCAATCCAAGAACTCCGTTGCCAGCACTCTGCTGAGCAGCAGAGTGAGCAGGAATGTCTGCAATCTGTAAGGCAGTGGAAGAGACAGGCCTGAAGGCTGCTCTTGTGCTTCTTCAACACACTGAGCTTTACAACTTTGACACACACACTGTTGTCACTCCTCATTGTAGCTCCTAAAAGTGCATTTGAATCCAGCGTTTCTGGTCTCCACTCTCGTTTCAAGAGCAGCAGAGGAAGGTGAGCACGAGCGCTTGGAATCCGCTCCCAGTTCCGAAGGGCAGGGAGGGAAAGTCCTTGCAGATCATCTTCAGCGCACAGTGAGCTTTGCAACTCTGAAACACACATTGCTGTCACTCCTCACTTCATCTCCTAATAATCCGTTTGAATCCATGGTCTCTCCCGCCCTCTCTCGTTTGAACAGCAGCAGTGACAGGTGAACACGATCTCTTGGCCTCTGCTCCCACAGCCGAAGAGCCCGGAGTCAAAGCTCCGGCAGGGCATCTTCAGCACGCAGTCAGCTTTGCAACTGTGACACATATATTGCTCTCGCTCCGCACTTTCCTACCTCAAAGTCCAATTGAATCCAAAATCTCTGTGCCCTTTCTCTGCTGGGCAGAAGCAGAGTAGAGCAGGAACCTTTAGCCAATGCTAAAAGAGCAGAAGAGACAGTCCAGAAAGTTCCCACTGATCATCTTCAGCGCACAGCGAGCTTTGCAACTCTGCAACACACATTGCTGTCACTCCTCCCTTTTTGCCTGAAAGACCAGCTGAATCCACCATCTCTGTGCCCGCTCTCTGCTGAGCAGCAACAGAGATAGTAGAGCAGGAATTTTTAGACCTGCCTAAAACAGCAGAAGAGCCTTGAAAAAAATCTCCTGCTTGATCATGTTTTGCACACAGTGAGCTTTAAACTGTGACACAAACATTGCTGTCACTCCTCACTTTATCTCCTAAAAGTGCATTTGAATCCAAAGTTTCTGGTGCGCTCTCTCGTTTGGAGAGGAGTTGTGACAGGGGAGGAGCAGCGCTTGGACTCTAATCCCACAGACGAAGGGCCAGCAGGGAAACTCCTGCAGGGCATCTTCAGCACACAGTGAGCTTTGCAACTCTGCAAAACACATTGCTGTAACTCCTCCTTCTCCTGCCTGGAAGACCAATTGATTCCAACATCTCTGTGCCCACTCTCTGCTGAGCAGCATCAGAGAGAGTAGAGCAGGAATGTTTAGACTGGGCTAAAACAGCAGAAGAGCCTTGCAAAAAAGCTCCTCCTGATCATGTTTAGCACACAGTGAGCTTTAAACTGTGACACAAACATTGCTGTCACTCTTCACTCTTTCTCCTAAAAGACCATTTCAATCCAAGAACTCCGTTGCCAGCACTCTGCTGAGCAGCAGAGTGAGCAGGAATGTCTGCAATCTGTAAGGCAGTGGAAGAGACAGGCTGAAGGCTGCTCTTGTGCTTCTTCAACACACTGAGCTTTACAACTTTGACACACACACTGTTGTCACTCCTCATTGTAGCTCCTAAAAGTGCATTTGAATCCAGCGTTTCTGGTCTCCACTCTCGTTTCCAGTGCAGCAGAGGCAGGTGAGCACGAGCGCTTGGAATCCGCTCCCAGTTCCGAAGGGCAGGGAGGGAAAGTCCTTGCAGATCATCTTCAGCGCACAGTGAGCTTTGCAACTCTGAAACACACATTGCTGTCACTCCTCACTTCATCTCCTAATAATCCGTTTGAATCCATGGTCTCTCCCGCCCTCTCTCGTTTGAACAGCAGCAGTGACAGGTGAACACGATCTCTTGGCCTCTGCTCCCACAGCCGAAGAGCCCGGAGTGAAAGCTCCGGCAGGGCATCTTCAGCACGCAGTCAGCTTTGCAACTGTGACACATATATTGCTCTCGCTCCGCACTTTCCTACCTCAAAGTCCAATTGAATCCAAAATCTCTGTGCCCTTTCTCTGCTGGGCAGAAGCAGAGTAGAGCAGGAACCTTTAGCCAATGCTAAAAGAGCAGAAGAGACAGTCCAGAAAGTTCCCACTGATCATCTTCAGCGCACAGCGAGCTTTGCAACTCTGCAACACACATTGCTGTCACTCCTCCCTTTTTGCCTGAAAGACCAGCTGAATCCACCATCTCTGTGCCCGCTCTCTGCTGAGCAGCAACAGAGATAGTAGAGCAGGAATTTTTAGACCTGCCTAAAACAGCAGAAGAGCCTTGAAAAAAATCTCCTGCTTGATCATGTTTTGCACACAGTGAGCTTTAAACTGTGACACAAACATTGCTGTCACTCCTCACTTTATCTCAAAGCTCACTGTGTGCAAAACATGATCAAGCAGGAGATTTTTTTCAAGGCTCTTCTGCTGTTTTAGGCAGGTCTAAAAATTCCTGCTCTACTATCTCTGTTGCTGCTCAGCAGAGAGCGGGCACAGAGATGGTGGATTCAGCTGGTCTTTCAGGCAAAAAGGGAGGAGTGACAGCAATGTGTGTTGCAGAGTTGCAAAGCTCGCTGTGCGCTGAAGATGATCAGTGGGAACTTTCTGGACTGTCTCTTCTGCTCTTTTAGCATTGGCTAAAGGTTCCTGCTCTACTCTGCTTCTGCCCAGCAGAGAAAGGGCACAGAGATTTTGGATTCAATTGGACTTTGAGGTAGGAAAGTGCGGAGCGAGAGCAATATATGTGTCACAGTTGCAAAGCTGACTGCGTGCTGAAGATGCCCTGCCGGAACTTTCACTCCGGGCTCTTCGGCTGTGGGAGCAGAGGCCAAGAGATCGTGTTCACCTGTCACTGCTGCTGTTCAAACGAGAGAGGGCGGGAGAGACCATGGATTCAAACGGATTATTAGGAGATGAAGTGAGGAGTGACAGCAATGTGTGTTTCAGAGTTGCAAAGCTCACTGTGCGCTGAAGATGATCTGCAAGGACTTTCCCTCCCTGCCCTTCGGAACTGGGAGCGGATTCCAAGCGCTCGTGCTCACCTGCCTCTGCTGCACTGGAAACGAGAGTGGAGACCAGAAACGCTGGATTCAAATGCACTTTTAGGAGCTACAATGAGGAGTGACAACAGTGTGTGTGTCAAAGTTGTAAAGCTCAGTGTGTTGAAGAAGCACAAGAGCAGCATTCAGACTGTCTCTTCCACTGCCTTACTGATTGCAGACATTCCTGCTCACTCTGCTGCTCAGCAGAGTGCTGGCAACGGAGTTCTTGGATTGAAATGGTTTTTTAGGAGAAAGAGTGAAGAGTGACAGCAATGTTTGTGTCACAGTTTAAAGCTCACTGTGTGCTAAACATGATCAGGAGGAGCTTTTTTGCAAGGCTCTTCTGCTGTTTTAGCCCAGTCTAAACATTCCTGCTCTACTCTCTCTGATGCTGCTCAGCAGAGAGTGGGCACAGAGATGTTGGAATCAATTGGTCTTCCAGGCAGGAGAAGGAGGAGTTACAGCAATGTGTTTTGCAGAGTTGCAAAGCTCACTGTGTGCTGAAGATGCCCTGCAGGCGTTTCCCTGCTGGCCCTTCGTCTGTGGTATTAGAGTCCAAGCGCTGCTCCTCCCCTGTCACAACTCCTCTCGAAACGAGAGAGCGCACCAGAAACTTTGGATTCAAATGCACTTTTAGGAGATAAAGTGAGGAGTGACAGCAATGTTTGTGTCACAGTTTAAAGCTCACTGTGTGCAAAACATGATCAAGCAGGAGATTTTTTTCAAGGCTCTTCTGCTGTTTTAGGCAGGTCTAAAAATTCCTGCTCTACTCTCTCTGTTGCTGCTCAGCAGAGAGCGGGCACAGAGATGGTGGATTCAGCTGGTCTTTCAGGCAAAAAGGGAGGAGTGACAGCAATGTGTGTTGCAGAGTTGCAAAGCTCGCTGTGCGCTGAAGATGATCAGTGGGAACTTTCTGGACTGTCTCTTCTGCTCTTTTAGCATTGGCTAAAGGTTCCTGCTCTACTCTGCTTCTGCCCAGCAGAGAAAGGGCACAGAGATTTTGGATTCAATTGGACTTTGAGGTAGGAAAGTGCGGAGCGAGAGCAATATATGTGTCACAGTTGCAAAGCTGACTGCGTGCTGAAGATGCCCTGCCGGAGCTTTCACTCCGGGCTCTTTGGCTCTGGGAGCAGAGGCCAAGAGATCGTGTTCACCTGTCACTGCTGCTGTTCAAACGAGAGAGGGCGGGAGAGACCATGGATTCAAACGGATTATTAGGAGATGAAGTGAGGAGTGACAGCAATGTGTGTTTCAGAGTTGCAAAGCTCACTGTGCGCTGAAGATGATCTGCAAGGACTTTCCCTCCCTGCCCTTCGGAACTGGGAGCGGATTCCAAGCGCTCGTGCTCACCTGCCTCTGCTGCACTGGAAACGAGAGTGGAGACCAGAAACGCTGGATTCAAATGCACTTTTAGGAGCTACAATGAGGAGTGACAACAGTGTGTGTGTCAAAGTTGTAAAGCTCAGTGTGTTGAAGAAGCACAAGAGCAGCCTTCAGCCTGTCTCTTCCACTGCCTTACAGATTGCAGACATTCCTGCTCACTCTGCTGCTCAGCAGAGTGCTGGCAACGGAGTTCTTGGATTGAAATGGTCTTTTAGGAGAAAGAGTGAAGAGTGACAGCAATGTTTGTGTCACAGTTTAAAGCTCACTGTGTGCTAAACATGATCAGGAGGAGCTTTTTTGCAAGGCTCTTCTGCTGTTTTAGCCCAGTCTAAACATTCCTGCTCTACTCTCTCTGATGCTGCTCAGCAGAGAGTGGGCACAGAGATGTTGGAATCAATTGGTCTTCCAGGCAGGAGAAGGAGGAGTTACAGCAATGTGTTTTGCAGAGTTGCAAAGCTCACTGTGTGCTGAAGATGCCCTGCAGGAGTTTCCCTGCTGGCCCTTCGTCTGTGGTATTAGAGTCCAAGCGCTGCTCCTCCCCTGTCACAACTCCTCTCGAAACGAGAGAGCGCACAAGAAACTTTGGATTCAAATGCACTTTTAGGAGATAAAGTGAGGAGTGACAGCAATGTTTGTGTCACAGTTTAAAGCTCACTGTGTGCAAAACATGATCAAGCAGGAGATTTTTTTCAAGGCTCTTCTGCTGTTTTAGGCAGGTCTAAAAATTCCTGCTCTACTATCTCTGTTGCTGCTCAGCAGAGAGCGGGCACAGAGATGGTGGATTCAGCTGGTCTTTCAGGCAAAAAGGGAGGAGTGACAGCAATGTGTGTTGCAGAGTTGCAAAGCTCGCTGTGCGCTGAAGATGATCAGTGGGAACTTTCTGGACTGTCTCTTCTGCTCTTTTAGCATTGGCTAAAGGTTCCTGCTCTACTCTGCTTCTGCCCAGCAGAGAAAGGGCACAGAGATTTTGGATTCAATTGGACTTTGAGGTAGGAAAGTGCGGAGCGAGAGCAATATATGTGTCACAGTTGCAAAGCTGACTGCGTGCTGAAGATGCCCTGCTGGAGCTTTCACTCCGGGCTCTTCGGCTGTGGGAGCAGAGGCCAAGAGATCGTGTTCACCTGTCACTGCTGCTGTTCAAACGAGAGAGGGCGGGAGAGACCATGGATTCAAACGGATTATTAGGAGATGAAGTGAGGAGTGACAGCAATGTGTGTTTCAGAGTTGCAAAGCTCACTGTGCGCTGAAGATGATCTGCAAGGACTTTCCCTCCCTGCCCTTCGGAACTGGGAGCGGATTCCAAGCGCTCGTGCTCACCTTCCTCTGCTGCTCTTGAAACGAGAGTGGAGACCAGAAACGCTGGATTCAAATGCACTTTTAGGAGCTACAATGAGGAGTGACAACAGTGTGTGTGTCACAGTTGTAAAGCTCAGTGTGTTGAAGAAGCACAAGAGCAGCCTTCAGGCCTGTCTCTTCCACTGCCTTACAGATTGCAGACATTCCTGCTCACTCTGCTGCTCAGCAGAGTGCTGGCAACGGAGTTCTTGGATTGAAATGGTCTTTTAGGAGAAAGAGTGAAGAGTGACAGCAATGTTTGTGTCACAGTTTAAAGCTCACTGTGTGCTAAACATGATCAGGAGGAGCTTTTTTGCAAGGCTCTTCTGCTGTTTTAGCCCAGTCTAAACATTCCTTCTCTCTGTTGCTGCTCAGCAGAGAGTGGGCACAGAGATGTTGGAATCAATTGGTCTTCCAGGCAGGAAAAGGAGGAGTTACAGCAATGTGTGTTGCAGAATTGCAAAGCTCACTGTGTGCTGAAGATGCCCTGCAGGAGTTTCCCTGCTGGCCCTTCGTCTGTGGTATTAGAGTCCAAGCGCTGCTCCTCCCCTGTCACAACTCCTCTCCAAACGAGAGAGCGCACCAGAAACTTTGGATTCAAATGCACTTTTAGGAGATAAAGTGAGGAGTGACAGCAATGTTTGTGTCACAGTTTAAAGCTCACTGTGTGCAAAACATGATCAAGCAGGAGATTTTTTTCAAGGCTCTTCTGCTGTTTTAGGCAGGTCTAAAAATTCCTGCTCTACTCTCTCTGTTGCTGCTCAGCAGAGAGCGGGCACAGAGATGGTGGATTCAGCTGGTCTTTCAGGCAAAAAGGGAGGAGTGACAGCAATGTGTGTTGCAGAGTTGCAAAGCTCGCTGTGCGCTGAAGATGATCAGTGGGAACTTTCTGGACTGTCTCTTCTGCTCTTTTAGCATTGGCTAAAGGTTCCTGCTCTACTCTGCTTCTGCCCAGCAGAGAAAGGGCACAGAGATTTTGGATTCAATTGGACTTTGAGGTAGGAAAGTGCGGAGCGAGAGCAATATATGTGTCACAGTTGCAAAGCTGACTGCGTGCTGAAGATGCCCTGCCGGAGCTTTCACTCCGGGCTCTTCGGCTGTGGGAGCAGAGGCCAAGAGATCGTGTTCACCTGTCACTGCTGCTGTTCAAACGAGAGAGGGCGGGAGAGACCATGGATTCAAACGGATTATTAGGAGATGAAGTGAGGAGTGACAGCAATGTGTGTTTCAGAGTTGCAAAGCTCACTGTGCGCTGAAGATGATCTGCAAGGACTTTCCCTCCCTGCCCTTCAGAACTGGGAGCGGATTCCAAGCGCTCGTGCTCACCTTCCTCTGCTGCTCTTGAAACGAGAGTGGAGACCAGAAACGCTGGATTCAAATGCACTTTTAGGAGCTACAATGAGGAGTGACAACAGTGTGTGTGTCACAGTTGTAAAGCTCAGTGTGTTGAAGAAGCACAAGAGCAGCCTTCAGGCCTGTCTCTTCCACTGCCTTACAGATTGCAGACATTCCTGCTCACTCTGCTGCTCAGCAGAGTGCTGGCAACGGAGTTCTTGGATTGAAATGGTCTTTTAGGAGAAAGAGTGAAGAGTGACAGCAATGTTTGTGTCACAGTTTAAAGCTCACTGTGTGCTAAACATGATCAGGAGGAGCTTTTTTGCAAGGCTCTTCTGCTGTTTTAGCCCAGTCTAAACATTCCTGCTCTACTCTCTCTGTTGCTGCTCAGCAGAGAGTGGGCACAGAGATGTTGGAATCAATAGGTCTTCCAGGCAGGAAAAGGAGGAGTTACAGCAATGTGTTTTGCAGAGTTGCAAAGCTCACTGTGTGCTGAAGATGCCCTGCAGGCGTTTCCCTGCTGGCCCTTCGTCTGTGGGATTAGAGTCCAAGCGCTGCTCCTCCCCTGTCACAACTCCTCTCGAAACGAGAGAGCGCACCAGAAACTTTGGATTCAAATGCACTTTTAGGAGATAAAGTGAGGAGTGACAGCAATGTTTGTGTCACAGTTTAAAGCTCACTGTGTGCAAAACATGATCAAGCAGGAGATTTTTTTCAAGGCTCTTCTGCTGTTTTAGGCAGGTCTAAAAATTCCTGCTCTACTATCTCTGTTGCTGCTCAGCAGAGAGCGGGCACAGAGATGGTGGATTCAGCTGGTCTTTCAGGCAAAAAGGGAGGAGTGACAGCAATGTGTGTTGCAGAGTTGCAAAGCTCGCTGTGCGCTGAAGATGATCAGTGGGAACTTTCTGGACTGTCTCTTCTGCTCTTTTAGCATTGGCTAAAGGTTCCTGCTCTACTCTGCTTCTGCCCAGCAGAGAAAGGGCACAGAGATTTTGGATTCAATTGGACTTTGAGGTAGGAAAGTGCGGAGCGAGAGCAATATATGTGTCACAGTTGCAAAGCTGACTGCGTGCTGAAGATGCCCTGCCGGAGCTTTCACTCCGGGCTCTTCGGCTGTGGGAGCAGAGGCCAAGAGATCGTGTTCACCTGTCACTGCTGCTGTTCAAACGAGAGAGGGCGGGAGAGACCATGGATTCAAACGGATTATTAGGAGATGAAGTGAGGAGTGACAGCAATGTGTGTTTCAGAGTTGCAAAGCTCACTGTGCGCTGAAGATGATCTGCAAGGACTTTCCCTCCCTGCCCTTCGGAACTGGGAGCGGATTCCAAGCGCTCGTGCTCACCTGCCTCTGCTGCTCTTGAAACGAAAGTGGAGACCAGAAACGCTGGATTCAAATGCACTTTTAGGAGCTACAATGAGGAGTGACAACAGTGTGTGTGTCACAGTTGTAAAGCTCAGTGTGTTGAAGAAGCACAAGAGCAGCCTTCAGGCCTGTCTCTTCCACTGCCTTACAGATTGCAGACATTCCTGCTCACTCTGCTGCTCAGCAGAGTGCTGGCAACGGAGTTCTTGGATTGAAATGGTCTTTTAGGAGAAAGAGTGAAGAGTGACAGCAATGTTTGTGTCACTGTTTAAAGCTCACTGTGTGCTAAACATGATCAGGAGGAGCTTTTTTGCAAGGCTCTTCTGCTGTTTTAGCCCAGTCTAAACATTCCTGCTCTACTCTCTCTGTTGCTGCTCAGCAGAGAGTGGGCACAGAGATGTTGGAATCAATAGGTCTTCCAGGCAGGAAAAGGAGGAGTTACAGCAATGTGTTTTGCAGAGTTGCAAAGCTCACTGTGTGCTGAAGATGCCCTGCAGGCGTTTCCCTGCTGGCCCTTCGTCTGTGGGATTAGAGTCCAAGCGCAGCTCCTCCCCTGTCACAACTCCTCTCGAAACGAGAGAGCGCACCAGAAACTTTGGATTCAAATGCACTTTTAGGAGATAAAGTGAGGAGTGACAGCAATGTTTGTGTCACAGTTTAAAGCTCACTGTGTGCAAAACATGATCAAGCAGGAGATTTTTTTCAAGGCTCTTCTGCTGTTTTAGGCAGGTCTAAAAATTCCTGCTCTACTCTCTCTGTTGCTGCTCAGCAGAGAGCGGGCACAGAGATGGTGGATTCAGCTGGTCTTTCAGGCAAAAAGGGAGGAGTGACAGCAATGTGTGTTGCAGAGTTGCAAAGCTCGCTGTGCGCTGAAGATGATCAGTGGGAACTTTCTGGACTGTCTCTTCTGCTCTTTTAGCATTGGCTAAAGGTTCCTGCTCTACTCTGCTTCTGCCCAGCAGAGAAAGGGCACAGAGATTTTGGATTCAATTGGACTTTGAGGTAGGAAAGTGCGGAGCGAGAGCAATATATGTGTCACAGTTGCAAAGCTGACTGCGTGCTGAAGATGCCCTGCCGGAGCTTTCACTCAGGGCTCTTCGGCTGTGGGAGCAGAGGCCAAGAGATCGTGTTCACCTGTCACTGCTGCTGTTCAAACGAGAGAGGGCGGGAGAGACCATGGATTCAAACGGATTATTAGGAGATGAAGTGAGGAGTGACAGCAATGTGTGTTTCAGAGTTGCAAAGCTCACTGTGCGCTGAAGATGATCTGCAAGGACTTTCCCTCCCTGCCCTTCGGAACTGGGAGCGGATTCCAAGCGCTCGTGCTCACCTGCCTCTGCTGCTCTTGAAACGAGAGTGGAGACCAGAAACGCTGGATTCAAATGCACTTTTAGGAGCTACAATGAGGAGTGACAACAGTGTGTGTGTCACAGTTGTAAAGCTCAGTGTGTTGAAGAAGCACAAGAGCAGCCTTCAGGCCTGTCTCTTCCACTGCCTTACAGATTGCAGACATTCCTGCTCACTCTGCTGCTCAGCAGAGTGCTGGCAACGGAGTTCTTGGATTGAAATGGTCTTTTAGGAGAAAGAGTGAAGAGTGACAGCAATGTTTGTGTCACAGTTTAAAGCTCACTGTGTGCTAAACATGATCAGGAGGAGCTTTTTTGCAAGGCTCTTCTGCTGTTTTAGCCCAGTCTAAACATTCCTGCTCTACTCTCTCTGTTGCTGCTCAGCAGAGAGTGGGCACAATGATGTTGGAATCAATTGGTCTTCCAGGCAGGAGAAGGAGGAGTTACAGCAATGTGTTTTGCAGAGTTGCAAAGCTCACTGTGTGCTGAAGATGCCCTGCAGGAGTTTCCCTGCTGGCCCTTCGTCTGTGGGATTAGAGTCCAAGCGCTGCTCCTCCCCTGTCACAACTCCTCTCGAAACGAGAGAGCGCACAAGAAACTTTGGATTCAAATGCACTTTTAGGAGATAAAGTGAGGAGTGACAGCAATGTTTGTGTCACAGTTTAAAGCTCACTGTGTGCAAAACATGATCAAGCAGGAGATTTTTTTCAAGGCTCTTCTGCTGTTTTAGGCAGGTCTAAAAATTCCTGCTCTACTCTCTCTGTTGCTGCTCAGCAGAGAGCGGGCACAGAGATGGTGGATTCAGCTGGTCTTTCAGGCAAAAAGGGAGGAGTGACAGCAATGTGTGTTGCAGAGTTGCAAAGCTCGCTGTGCGCTGAAGATGATCAGTGGGAACTTTCTGGACTGTCTCTTCTGCTCTTTTAGCATTGGCTAAAGGTTCCTGCTCTACTCTGCTTCTGCCCAGCAGAGAAAGGGCACAGAGATTTTGGATTCAATTGGACTTTGAGGTAGGAAAGTGCGGAGCGAGAGCAATATATGTGTCACAGTTGCAAAGCTGACTGCGTGCTGAAGATGCCCTGCCGGAGCTTTCACTCCGGGCTCTTCGGCTGTGGGAGCAGAGGCCAAGAGATCGTGTTCACCTGTCACTGCTGCTGTTCAAATGAGAGAGGGCGGGAGAGACCATGGATTCAAACGGATTATTAGGAGATGAAGTGAGGAGTGACAGCAATGTGTGTTTCAGAGTTGCAAAGCTCACTGTGCGCTGAAGATGATCTGCAAGGACTTTCCCTCCCTGCCCTTCGGAACTGGGAGCGGATTCCAAGCGCTCGTGCTCACCTTCCTCTGCTGCTCTTGAAACGAGAGTGGAGACCAGAAACGCTGGATTCAAATGCACTTTTAGGAGCTACAATGAGGAGTGACAACAGTGTGTGTGTCACAGTTGTAAAGCTCAGTGTGTTGAAGAAGCACAAGAGCAGCCTTCAGGCCTGTCTCTTCCACTGCCTTACAGATTGCAGACATTCCTGCTCACTCTGCTGCTCAGCAGAGTGCTGGCAACGGAGTTCTTGGATTGAAATGGTCTTTTAGGAGAAAGAGTGAAGAGTGACAGCAATGTTTGTGTCACAGTTTAAAGCTCACTGTGTGCTAAACATGATCAGGAGGAGCTTTTTTGCAAGGCTCTTCTGCTGTTTTAGCCCAGTCTAAACATTCCTGCTCTACTCTCTCTGTTGCTGCTCAGCAGAGAGTGGGCACAGAGATGTTGGAATCAATAGGTCTTCCAGGCAGGAAAAGGAGGAGTTACAGCAATGTGTTTTGCAGAGTTGCAAAGCTCACTGTGTGCTGAAGATGCCCTGCAGGCGTTTCCCTGCTGGCCCTTCGTCTGCGGGATTAGAGTCCAAGCGCAGCTCCTCCCCTGTCACAACTCCTCTCGAAACGAGAGAGCGCACCAGAAACTTTGGATTCAAATGCACTTTTAGGAGATAAAGTGAGGAGTGACAGCAATGTTTGTGTCACAGTTTAAAGCTCACTGTGTGCAAAACATGATCAAGCAGGAGATTTTTTTCAAGGCTCTTCTGCTGTTTTAGGCAGGTCTAAAAATTCCTGCTCTACTATCTCTGTTGCTGCTCAGCAGAGAGCGGGCACAGAGATGGTGGATTCAGCTGGTCTTTCAGGCAAAAAGGGAGGAGTGACAGCAATGTGTGTTGCAGAGTTGCAAAGCTCGCTGTGCGCTGAAGATGATCAGTGGGAACTTTCTGGACTGTCTCTTCTGCTCTTTTAGCATTGGCTAAAGGTTCCTGCTCTACTCTGCTTCTGCCCAGCAGAGAAAGGGCACAGAGATTTTGGATTCAATTGGACTTTGAGGTAGGAAAGTGCGGAGCGAGAGCAATATATGTGTCACAGTTGCAAAGCTGACTGCATGCTGAAGATGCCCTGCCGGAGCTTTCACTCCGGGCTCTTCGGCTGTGGGAGCAGAGGCCAAGAGATCGTGTTCACCTGTCACTGCTGCTGTTCAAACGAGAGAGGGCGGGAGAGACCATGGATTCAAACGGATTATTAGGAGATGAAGTGAGGAGTGACAGCAATGTGTGTTTCAGAGTTGCAAAGCTCACTGTGCGCTGAAGATGATCTGCAAGGACTTTCCCTCCCTGCCCTTCGGAACTGGGAGCGGATTCCAAGCGCTCGTGCTCACCTTCCTCTGCTGCACTGGAAACGAGAGTGGAGACCAGAAACGCTGGATTCAAATGCACTTTTAGGAGCTACAATGAGGAGTGACAACAGTGTGTGTGTCACAGTTGTAAAGCTCAGTGTGTTGAAGAAGCACAAGAGCAGCCTTCAGGCCTGTCTCTTCCACTGCCTTACAGATTGCAGACATTCCTGCTCACTCTGCTGCTCAGCAGAGTGCTGGCAACGGAGTTCTTGGATTGAAATGGTCTTTTAGGAGAAAGAGTGAAGAGTGACAGCAATGTTTGTGTCACAGTTTAAAGCTCACTGTGTGCTAAACATGATCAGGAGGAGCTTTTTTGCAAGGCTCTTCTGCTGTTTTAGCCCAGTCTAAACATTCCTGCTCTACTCTCTCTGTTGCTGCTCAGCAGAGAGTGGGCACAGAGATGTTGGAATCAATAGGTCTTCCAGGCAGGAAAAGGAGGAGTTACAGCAATGTGTTTTGCAGAGTTGCAAAGCTCATTGTGTGCTGAAGATGCCCTGCAGGCGTTTCCCTGCTGGCCCTTCGTCTGTGGGATTAGAGTCCAAGCGCTGCTCCTCCCCTGTCACAACTCCTCTCGAAACGAGAGAGCGCACCAGAAACTTTGGATTCAAATGCACTTTTAGGAGATAAAGTGAGGAGTGACAGCAATGTTTGTGTCACAGTTTAAAGCTCACTGTGTGCAAAACATGATCAAGCAGGAGATTTTTTTCAAGGCTCTTCTGCTGTTTTAGGCAGGTCTAAAAATTCCTGCTCTACTATCTCTGTTGCTGCTCAGCAGAGAGCGGGCACAGAGATGGTGGATTCAGCTGGTCTTTCAGGCAAAAAGGGAGGAGTGACAGCAATGTGTGTTGCAGAGTTGCAAAGCTCGCTGTGCGCTGAAGATGATCAGTGGGAACTTTCTGGACTGTCTCTTCTGCTCTTTTAGCATTGGCTAAAGGTTCCTGCTCTACTCTGCTTCTGCCCAGCAGAGAAAGGGCACAGAGATTTTGGATTCAATTGGACTTTGAGGTAGGAAAGTGCGGAGCGAGAGCAATATATGTGTCACAGTTGCAAAGCTGACTGCGTGCTGAAGATGCCCTGCCGGAGCTTTCACTCCGGGCTCTTCGGCTGTGGGAGCAGAGGCCAAGAGATCGTGTTCACCTGTCACTGCTGCTGTTCAAACGAGAGAGGGCGGGAGAGACCATGGATTCAAACGGATTATTAGGAGATGAAGTGAGGAGTGACAGCAATGTGTGTTTCAGAGTTGCAAAGCTCACTGTGCGCTGAAGATGATCTGCAAGGACTTTCCCTCCCTGCCCTTCGGAACTGGGAGCGGATTCCAAGCGCTCGTGCTCACCTGCCTCTGCTGCTCTTGAAACGAGAGTGGAGACCAGAAACGCTGGATTCAAATGCACTTTTAGGAGCTACAATGAGGAGTGACAACAGTGTGTGTGTCACAGTTGTAAAGCTCAGTGTGTTGAAGAAGCACAAGAGCAGCCTTCAGGCCTGTCTCTTCCACTGCCTTACAGATTGCAGACATCCCTGCTCACTCTGCTGCTCAGCAGAGTGCTGGCAACGGAGTTCTTGGATTGAAATGGTCTTTTAGGAGAAAGAGTGAAGAGTGACAGCAATGTTTGTGTCACAGTTTAAAGCTCACTGTGTGCTAAACATGATCAGGAGGAGCTTTTTTGCAAGGCTCTTCTGCTGTTTTAGCCCAGTCTAAACATTCCTGCTCTACTCTCTCTGTTGCTGCTCAGCAGAGAGTGGGCACAGAGATGTTGGAATCAATAGGTCTTCCAGGCAGGAGAAGGAGGAGTTACAGCAATGTGTTTTGCAGAGTTGCAAAGCTCACTGTGTGCTGAAGATGCCCTGCAGGCGTTTCCCTGCTGGCCCTTCGTCTGTGGTATTAGAGTCCAAGCGCTGCTCCTCCCCTGTCACAACTCCTCTCGAAACGAGAGAGCGCACAAGAAACTTTGGATTCAAATGCACTTTTAGGAGATAAAGTGAGGAGTGACAGCAATGTTTGTGTCACAGTTTAAAGCTCACTGTGTGCAAAACATGATCAAGCAGGAGATTTTTTTCAAGGCTCTTCTGCTGTTTTAGGCAGGTCTAAAAATTCCTGCTCTACTATCTCTGTTGCTGCACAGCAGAGAGCGGGCACAGAGATGGTGGATTCAGCTGGTCTTTCAGGCAAAAAGGGAGGAGTGACAGCAATGTGTGTTGCAGAGTTGCAAAGCTCGCTGTGCGCTGAAGATGATCAGTGGGAACTTTCTGGACTGTCTCTTCTGCTCTTTTAGCATTGGCTAAAGGTTCCTGCTCTACTCTGCTTCTGCCCAGCAGAGAAAGGGCACAGAGTTTTGGATTCAATTGGACTTTGAGGTAGGAAAGTGCGGAGCGAGAGCAATATATGTGTCACAGTTGCAAAGCTGACTGCGTGCTGAAGATGCCCTGCCGGAGCTTTCACTCCGGGCTCTTCGGCTGTGGGAGCAGAGGCCAAGAGATCGTGTTCACCTGTCACTGCTGCTGTTCAAACGAGAGAGGGCGGGAGAGACCATGGATTCAAACGGATTATTAGGAGATGAAGTGAGGAGTGACAGCAATGTGTGTTTCAGAGTTGCAAAGCTCACTGTGCGCTGAAGATGATCTGCAAGGACTTTCCCTCCCTGCCCTTCGGAACTGGGAGCGGATTCCAAGCGCTCGTGCTCACCTGCCTCTGCTGCTCTTGAAACGAGAGTGGAGACCAGAAACGCTGGATTCAAATGCACTTTTAGGAGCTACAATGAGGAGTGACAACAGTGTGTGTGTCACAGTTGTAAAGCTCAGTGTGTTGAAGAAGCACAAGAGCAGCCTTCAGGCCTGTCTCTTCCACTGCCTTACAGATTGCAGACATTCCTGCTCACTCTGCTGCTCAGCAGAGTGCTGGCAGCGGAGTTCTTGGATTGAAATGGTCTTTTAGGAGAAAGAGTGAAGAGTGACAGCAATGTTTGTGTCACAGTTTAAAGCTCACTGTGTGCTAAACATGATCAGGAGGAGCTTTTTTGCAAGGCTCTTCTGCTGTTTTAGCCCAGTCTAAACATTCCTGCTCTACTCTCTCTGTTGCTGCTCAGCAGAGAGTGGGCACAGAGATGTTGGAATCAATAGGTCTTCCAGGCAGGAAAAGGAGGAGTTACAGCAATGTGTTTTGCAGAGTTGCAAAGCTCATTGTGTGCTGAAGATGCCCTGCAGGCGTTTCCCTGCTGGCCCTTCATCTGTGGGATTAGAGTCCAAGCGCTGCTCCTCCCCTGTCACAACTCCTCTCCAAACGAGAGAGCGCACCAGAAACTTTGGATTCAAATGCACTTTTAGGAGATAAAGTGAGGAGTGACAGCAATGTTTGTGTCACAGTTTAAAGCTCACTGTGTGCAAAACATGATCAAGCAGGAGATTTTTTTCAAGGCTCTTCTGCTGTTTTAGGCAGGTCTAAAAATTCCTGCTCTACTCTCTCTGTTGCTGCTCAGCAGAGAGCGGGCACAGAGATGGTGGATTCAGCTGGTCTTTCAGGCAAAAAGGGAGGAGTGACAGCAATGTGTGTTGCAGAGTTGCAAAGCTCGCTGTGCGCTGAAGATGATCAGTGGGAACTTTCTGGACTGTCTCTTCTGCTCTTTTAGCATTGGCTAAAGGTTCCTGCTCTACTCTGCTTCTGCCCAGCAGAGAAAGGGCACAGAGTTTTGGATTCAATTGGACTTTGAGGTAGGAAAGTGCGGAGCGAGAGCAATATATGTGTCACAGTTGCAAAGCTGACTGCGTGCTGAAGATGCCCTGCCGGAGCTTTCACTCCGGGCTCTTCGGCTGTGGGAGCAGAGGCCAAGAGATCGTGTTCACCTGTCACTGCTGCTGTTCAAACGAGAGAGGGCGGGAGAGACCATGGATTCAAACGGATTATTAGGAGATGAAGTGAGGAGTGACAGCAATGTGTGTTTCAGAGTTGCAAAGCTCACTGTGCGCTGAAGATGATCTGCAAGGACTTTCCCTCCCTGCCCTTCGGAACTGGGAGCGGATTCCAAGCGCTCGTGCTCACCTGCCTCTGCTGCACTGGAAACGAGAGTGGAGACCAGAAACGCTGGATTCAAATGCACTTTTAGGAGCTACAATGAGGAGTGACAACAGTGTGTGTGTCAAAGTTGTAAAGCTCAGTGTGTTGAAGAAGCACAAGAGCAGCCTTCAGCCTGTCTCTTCCACTGCCTTACAGATTGCAGACATTCCTGCTCACTCTGCTGCTCAGCAGAGTGCTGGCAACGGAGTTCTTGGATTGAAATGGTCTTTTAGGAGAAAGAGTGAAGAGTGACAGCAATGTTTGTGTCACAGTTTAAAGCTCACTGTGTGCTAAACATGATCAGGAGGAGCTTTTTTGCAAGGCTCTTCTGCTGTTTTAGCCCAGTCTAAACATTCCTGCTCTACTCTCTCTGTTGCTGCTCAGCAGAGAGTGGGCACAGAGATGTTGGAATCAATAATGTCTTCCAGGCAGGAAAAGGAGGAGTTACAGCAATGTGTTTTGCAGAGTTGCAAAGCTCACTGTGTGCTGAAGATGCCCTGCAGGAGTTTCCCTGCTGGCCCTTCGTCTGTGGGATTAGAGTCCAAGCGCTGCTCCTCCCCTGTCACAACTCCTCTCGAAACGAGAGAGCGCACCAGAAACTTTGGATTCAAATGCACTTTTAGGAGATAAAGTGAGGAGTGACAGCAATGTTTGTGTCACAGTTTAAAGCTCACTGTGTGCAAAACATGATCAAGCAGGAGATTTTTTTCAAGGCTCTTCTGCTGTTTTAGGCAGGTCTAAAAATTCCTGCTCTACTATCTCTGTTGCTGCTCAGCAGAGAGCGGGCACAGAGATGGTGGATTCAGCTGGTCTTTCAGGCAAAAAGGGAGGAGTGACAGCAATGTGTGTTGCAGAGTTGCAAAGCTCGCTGTGCGCTGAAGATGATCAGTGGGAACTTTCTGGACTGTCTCTTCTGCTCTTTTAGCATTGGCTAAAGGTTCCTGCTCTACTCTGCTTCTGCCCAGCAGAGAAAGGGCACAGAGATTTTGGATTCAATTGGACTTTGAGGTAGGAAAGTGCGGAGCGAGAGCAATATATGTGTCACAGTTGCAAAGCTGACTGCGTGCTGAAGATGCCCTGCCGGAGCTTTCACTCCGGGCTCTTCGGCTGTGGGAGCAGAGGCCAAGAGATCGTGTTCACCTGTCACTGCTGCTGTTCAAACGAGAGAGGGCGGGAGAGACCATGGATTCAAACGGATTATTAGGAGATGAAGTGAGGAGTGACAGCAATGTGTGTTTCAGAGTTGCAAAGCTCACTGTGCGCTGAAGATGATCTGCAAGGACTTTCCCTCCCTGCCCTTCGGAACTGGGAGCGGATTCCAAGCGCTCGTGCTCACCTGCCTCTGCTGCACTGGAAACGAGAGTGGAGACCAGAAACGCTGGATTCAAATGCACTTTTAGGAGCTACAATGAGGAGTGACAACAGTGTGTGTGTCAAAGTTGTAAAGCTCAGTGTGTTGAAGAAGCACAAGAGCAGCCTTCAGCCTGTCTCTTCCACTGCCTTACAGATTGCAGACATTCCTGCTCACTCTGCTGCTCAGCAGAGTGCTGGCAACGGAGTTCTTGGATTGAAATGGTCTTTTAGGAGAAAGAGTGAAGAGTGACAGCAATGTTTGTGTCACAGTTTAAAGCTCACTGTGTGCTAAACATGATCAGGAGCTTTTTTGCAAGGCTCTTCTGCTGTTTTAGCCCAGTCTAAACATTCCTGCTCTACTCTCTCTGATGCTGCTCAGCAGAGAGTGGGCACAGAGATGTTGGAATCAATTGGTCTTCCAGGCAGGAGAAGGAGGAGTTACAGCAATGTGTTTTGCAGAGTTGCAAAGCTCACTGTGTGCTGAAGATGCCCTGCAGGAGTTTCCCTGCTGGCCCTTCGTCTGTGGTATTAGAGTCCAAGCGCTGCTCCTCCCCTGTCACAACTCCTCTCGAAACGAGAGAGCGCACCAGAAACTTTGGATTCAAATGCACTTTTAGGAGATAAAGTGAGGAGTGACAGCAATGTTTGTGTCACAGTTTAAAGCTCACTGTGTGCAAAACATGATCAAGCAGGAGATTTTTTTCAAGGCTCTTCTGCTGTTTTAGGCAGGTCTAAAAATTCCTGCTCTACTATCTCTGTTGCTGCTCAGCAGAGAGCGGGCACAGAGATGGTGGATTCAGCTGGTCTTTCAGGCAAAAAGGGAGGAGTGACAGCAATGTGTGTTGCAGAGTTGCAAAGCTCGCTGTGCGCTGAAGATGATCAGTGGGAACTTTCTGGACTGTCTCTTCTGCTCTTTTAGCATTGGCTAAAGGTTCCTGCTCTACTCTGCTTCTGCCCAGCAGAGAAAGGGCACAGAGATTTTGGATTCAATTGGACTTTGAGGTAGGAAAGTGCGGAGCGAGAGCAATGTATGTGTCACAGTTGCAAAGCTGACTGCGTGCTGAAGATGCCCTGCCGGAGCTTTCACTCCAGGCTCTTCGGCTGTGGGAGCAGAGGCCAAGAGATCGTGTTCACCTGTCACTGCTGCTGTTCAAACGAGAGAGGGCGGGAGAGACCATGGATTCAAACGGATTATTAGGAGATGAAGTGAGGAGTGACAGCAATGTGTGTTTCAGAGTTGCAAAGCTCACTGTGCGCTGAAGATGATCTGCAAGGACTTTCCCTCCCTGCCCTTCGGAACTGGGAGCGGATTCCAAGCGCTCGTGCTCACCTGCCTCTGCTGCACTGAAAACGAGAGTGGAGACCAGAAACGCTGGATTCAAATGCACTTTTAGGAGCTACAATGAGGAGTGACAACAGTGTGTGTGTCAAAGTTGTAAAGCTCAGTGTGTTGAAGAAGCACAAGAGCAGCCTTCAGGCCTGTCTCTTCCACTGCCTTACAGATTGCAGACATTCCTGCTCACTCTGCTGCTCAGCAGAGTGCTGGCAACGGAGTTCTTGGATTGAAATGGTCTTTTAGGAGAAAGAGTGAAGAGTGACAGCAATGTTTGTGTCACAGTTTAAAGCTCACTGTGTGCTAAACATGATCAGGAGGAGCTTTTTTGCAAGGCTCTTCTGCTGTTTTAGCCCAGTCTAAACATTCCTGCTCTACTCTCTCTGATGCTGCTCAGCAGAGAGTGGGCACAGAGATGTTGGAATCAATTGGTCTTCCAGGCAGGAGAAGGAGGAGTTACAGCAATGTGTTTTGCAGAGTTGCAAAGCTCACTGTGTGCTGAAGATGCCCTGCAGGAGTTTCCCTGCTGGCCCTCCGTCTGTGGGATTAGAGTCCAAGCGCTGCTCCTCCCCTGTCACAACTCCTCTCGAAACGAGAGAGCGCACCAGAAACTTTGGATTCAAATGCACTTTTAGGAGATAAAGTGAGGAGTGACAGCAATGTTTGTGTCACAGTTTAAAGCTCACTGTGTGCTAAACATGATCAGGAGGAGCTTTTTTGCAAGGCTCTTCTGCTGTTTTAGCCCAGTCTAAACATTCCTGCTCTACTCTCTCTGTTGCTGCTCAGCAGAGAGTGGGCACAGAGATGTTGGAATCAATAATGTCTTCCAGGCAGGAAAAGGAGGAGTTACAGCAATGTGTTTTGCAGAGTTGCAAAGCTCACTGTGTGCTGAAGATGCCCTGCAGGAGTTTCCCTGCTGGCCCTCCGTCTGTGGGATTAGAGTCCAAGCGCTGCTCCTCCCCTGTCACAACTCCTCTCGAAACGAGAGAGCGCACCAGAAACTTTGGATTCAAATGCACTTTTAGGAGATAAAGTGAGGAGTGACAGCAATGTTTGTGTCACAGTTTAAAGCTCACTGTGTGCAAAACATGATCAAGCAGGAGATTTTTTTCAAGGCTCTTCTGCTGTTTTAGGCAGGTCTAAAAATTCCTGCTCTACTATCTCTGTTGCTGCTCAGCAGAGAGCGGGCACAGAGATGGTGGATTCAGCTGGTCTTTCAGGCAAAAAGGGAGGAGTGACAGCAATGTGTGTTGCAGAGTTGCAAAGCTCGCTGTGCGCTGAAGATGATCAGTGGGAACTTTCTGGACTGTCTCTTCTGCTCTTTTAGCATTGGCTAAAGGTTCCTGCTCTACTCTGCTTCTGCCCAGCAGAGAAAGGGCACAGAGATTTTGGATTCAATTGGACTTTGAGGTAGGAAAGTGCGGAGCGAGAGCAATATATGTGTCACAGTTGCAAAGCTGACTGCGTGCTGAAGATGCCCTGCCGGAGCTTTCACTCCGGGCTCTTCGGCTGTGGGAGCAGAGGCCAAGAGATCGTGTTCACCTGTCACTGCTGCTGTTCAAACGAGAGAGGGCGGGAGAGACCATGGATTCAAACGGATTATTAGGAGATGAAGTGAGGAGTGACAGCAATGTGTGTTTCAGAGTTGCAAAGCTCACTGTGCGCTGAAGATGATCTGCAAGGACTTTCCCTCCCTGCCCTTCGGAACTGGGAGCGGATTCCAAGCGCTCGTGCTCACCTGCCTCTGCTGCACTGGAAACGAGAGTGGAGACCAGAAACGCTGGATTCAAATGCACTTTTAGGAGCTACAATGAGGAGTGACAACAGTGTGTGTGTCAAAGTTGTAAAGCTCAGTGTGTTGAAGAAGCACAAGAGCAGCCTTCAGCCTGTCTCTTCCACTGCCTTACAGATTGCAGACATTCCTGCTCACTCTGCTGCTCAGCAGAGTGCTGGCAACGGAGTTCTTGGATTGAAATGGTCTTTTAGGAGAAAGAGTGAAGAGTGACAGCAATGTTTGTGTCACAGTTTAAAGCTCACTGTGTGCTAAACATGATCAGGAGGAGCTTTTTTGCAAGGCTCTTCTGCTGTTTTAGCCCAGTCTAAACATTCCTGCTCTACTCTCTCTGTTGCTGCTCAGCAGAGAGTGGGCACAGAGATGTTGGAATCAATTGGTCTTCCAGGCAGGAAAAGGAGGAGTTACAGCAATGTGTTTTGCAGAGTTGCAAAGCTCATTGTGTGCTGAAGATGCCCTGCAGGAGTTTCCCTGCTGGCCCTTCGTCTGTGGGATTAGAGTCCAAGCGCTGCTCCTCCCCTGTCACACCTCCTCTCCAAACGAGAGAGCGCACCAGAAACTTTGGATTCAAATGCACTTTTAGGAGATAAAGTGAGGAGTGACAGCAATGTTTGTGTCACAGTTTAAAGCTCACTGTGTGCAAAACATGATCAAGCAGGAGATTTTTTTCAAGGCTCTTCTGCTGTTTTAGGCAGGTCTAAAAATTCCTGCTCTACTCTCTCTGTTGCTGCTCAGCAGAGAGCGGGCACAGAGATGGTGGATTCAGCTGGTCTTTCAGGCAAAAAGGGAGGAGTGACAGCAATGTGTGTTGCAGAGTTGCAAAGCTCGCTGTGCGCTGAAGATGATCAGTGGGAACTTTCTGGACTGTCTCTTCTGCTCTTTTAGCATTGGCTAAAGGTTCCTGCTCTACTCTGCTTCCGCCCAGCAGAGAAAGGGCACAGAGATTTTGGATTCAATTGGACTTTGAGGTAGGAAAGTGCGGAGCGAGAGCAATATATGTGTCACAGTTGCAAAGCTGACTGCGTGCTGAAGATGCCCTGCCGGAGCTTTCACTCCGGGCTCTTCGGCTGTGGGAGCAGAGGCCAAGAGATCGTGTTCACCTGTCACTGCTGCTGTTCAAACGAGAGAGGGCGGGAGAGACCATGGATTCAAACGGATTATTAGGAGATGAAGTGAGGAGTGACAGCAATGTGTGTTTCAGAGTTGCAAAGCTCACTGTGCGCTGAAGATGATCTGCAAGGACTTTCCCTCCCTGCCCTTCGGAACTGGGAGCGGATTCCAAGCGCTCGTGCTCACCTGCCTCTGCTGCACTGGAAACGAGAGTGGAGACCAGAAACGCTGGATTCAAATGCACTTTTAGGAGCTACAATGAGGAGTGACAACAGTGTGTGTGTCAAAGTTGTAAAGCTCAGTGTGTTGAAGAAGCACAAGAGCAGCCTTCAGCCTGTCTCTTCCACTGCCTTACAGATTGCAGACATTCCTGCTCACTCTGCTGCTCAGCAGAGTGCTGGCAACGGAGTTCTTGGATTGAAATGGTCTTTTAGGAGAAAGAGTGAAGAGTGACAGCAATGTTTGTGTCACAGTTTAAAGCTCACTGTGTGCTAAACATTATCAGGAGGAGCTTTTTTGCAAGGCTCTTCTGCTGTTTTAGCCCAGTCTAAACATTCCTGCTCTACTCTCTCTGATGCTGCTCAGCAGAGAGTGGGCACAGAGATGTTGGAATCAATTGGTCTTCCAGGCAGGAGAAGGAGGAGTTACAGCAATGTGTTTTGCAGAGTTGCAAAGCTCACTGTGTGCTGAAGATGCCCTGCAGGAGTTTCCCTGCTGGCCCTTCGTCTGTGGGATTAGAGTCCAAGCGCTGCTCCTCCCCTGTCACAACTCCTCTCGAAACGAGAGAGCGCACCAGAAACTTTGGATTCAAATGCACTTTTAGGAGATAAAGTGAGGAGTGACAGCAATGTTTGTGTCACAGTTTAAAGCTCACTGTGTGCTAAACATGATCAGGAGGAGCTTTTTTGCAAGGCTCTTCTGCTGTTTTAGCCCAGTCTAAACATTCCTGCTCTACTCTCTCTGTTGCTGCTCAGCAGAGAGTGAGCACAGAGATGTTGGAATCAATAATGTCTTCCAGGCAGGAAAAGGAGGAGTTACAGCAATGTGTTTTGCAGAGTTGCAAAGCTCACTGTGTGCTGAAGATGCCCTGCAGGAGTTTCCCTGCTGGCCCTCCGTCTGTGGGATTAGAGTCCAAGCGCTGCTCCTCCCCTGTCACAACTCCTCTCGAAACGAGAGAGCGCACCAGAAACTTTGGATTCAAATGCACTTTTAGGAGATAAAGTGAGGAGTGACAGCAATGTTTGTGTCACAGTTTAAAGCTCACTGTGTGCAAAACATGATCAAGCAGGAGATTTTTTTCAAGGCTCTTCTGCTGTTTTAGGCAGGTCTAAAAATTCCTGCTCTACTATCTCTGTTGCTGCTCAGCAGAGAGCGGGCACAGAGATTGTGGATTCAGCTGGTCTTTCAGGCAAAAAGGGAGGAGTGACAGCAATGTGTGTTGCAGAGTTGCAAAGCTCGCTGTGCGCTGAAGATGATCAGTGGGAACTTTCTGGACTGTCTCTTCTGCTCTTTTAGCATTGGCTAAAGGTTCCTGCTCTACTCTGCTTCTGCCCAGCAGAGAAAGGGCACAGAGATTTTGGATTCAATTGGACTTTGAGGTAGGAAAGTGCGGAGCGAGAGCAATATATGCGTCACAGTTGCAAAGCTGACTGCGTGCTGAAGATGCCCTGCCGGAGCTTTCACTCCGGGCTCTTCGGCTGTGGGAGCAGAGGCCAAGAGATCGTGTTCACCTGTCACTGCTGCTGTTCAAACGAGAGAGGGCGGGAGAGACCATGGATTCAAACGGATTATTAGGAGATGAAGTGAGGAGTGACAGCAATGTGTGTTTCAGAGTTGCAAAGCTCACTGTGCGCTGAAGATGATCTGCAAGGACTTTCCCTCCCTGCCCTTCGGAACTGGGAGCGGATTCCAAGCGCTCGTGCTCACCTGCCTCTGCTGCACTGGAAACGAGAGTGGAGACCAGAAACGCTGGATTCAAATGCACTTTTAGGAGCTACAATGAGGAGTGACAACAGTGTGTGTGTCAAAGTTGTAAAGCTCAGTGTGTTGAAGAAGCACAAGAGCAGCCTTCAGCCTGTCTCTTCCACTGCCTTACAGATTGCAGACATTCCTGCTCACTCTGCTGCTCAGCAGAGTGCTGGCAACGGAGTTCTTGGATTGAAATGGTCTTTTAGGAGAAAGAGTGAAGAGTGACAGCAATGTTTGTGTCACAGTTTAAAGCTCACTGTGTGCTAAACATGATCAGGAGGAGCTTTTTTGCAAGGCTCTTCTGCTGTTTTAGCCCAGTCTAAACATTCCTGCTCTACTCTCTCTGATGCTGCTCAGCAGAGAGTGGGCACAGAGATGTTGGAATCAATTGGTCTTCCAGGCAGGAGAAGGAGGAGTTACAGCAATGTGTTTTGCAGAGTTGCAAAGCTCACTGTGTGCTGAAGATGCCCTGCAGGAGTTTCCCTGCTGGCCCTTCGTCTGTGGTATTAGAGTCCAAGCGCTGCTCCTCCCCTGTCACAACTGCTCTCGAAACGAGAGAGCGCACCAGAAACTTTGGATTCAAATGCACTTTTAGGAGATAAAGTGAGGAGTGACAGCAATGTTTTTGTCACAGTTTAAAGCTCAGTGTGCAAAACATGATCAAGCAGGAGATTTTTTTCAAGGCTCTTCTGCTGTTTTAGGCAGGTCTAAAAATTCCTGCTCTACTATCTCTGTTGCTGCTCAGCAGAGAGCGGGCACAGAGATGGTGGATTCAGCTGGTCTTTCAGGCAAAAAGGGAGGAGTGACAGCAATGTGTGTTGCAGAGTTGCAAAGCTCGCTGTGCGCTGAAGATGATCAGTGGGAACTTTCTGGACTGTCTCTTCTGCTCTTTTAGCATTGGCTAAAGGTTCCTGCTCTACTCTGCTTCTGCCCAGCAGAGAAAGGGCACAGAGATTTTGGATTCAATTGGACTTTGAGGTAGGAAAGTGCGGAGCGAGAGCAATGTATGTGTCACAGTTGCAAAGCTGACTGCGTGCTGAAGATGCCCTGCCGGAGCTTTCACTCCGGGCTCTTTGGCTCTGGGAGCAGAGGCCAAGAGATCGTGTTCACCTGTCACTGCTGCTGTTCAAACGAGAGAGGGCGGGAGAGACCATGGATTCAAACGGATTATTAGGAGATGAAGTGAGGAGTGACAGCAATGTGTGTTTCAGAGTTGCAAAGCTCACTGTGCGCTGAAGATGATCTGCAAGGACTTTCCCTCCCTGCCCTTCGGAACTGGGAGCGGATTCCAAGCGCTCGTGCTCACCTGCCTCTGCTGCACTGGAAACGAGAGTGGAGACCAGAAACGCTGGATTCAAATGCACTTTTAGGAGCTACAATGAGGAGTGACAACAGTGTGTGTGTCAAAGTTGTAAAGCTCAGTGTGTTGAAGAAGCACAAGAGCAGCCTTCAGCCTGTCTCTTCCACTGCCTTACAGATTGCAGACATTCCTGCTCACTCTGCTGCTCAGCAGAGTGCTGGCAACGGAGTTCTTGGATTGAAATGGTCTTTTAGGAGAAAGAGTGAAGAGTGACAGCAATGTTTGTGTCACAGTTTAAAGCTCACTGTGTGCTAAACATGATCAGGAGGAGCTTTTTTGCAAGGCTCTTCTGCTGTTTTAGCCCAGTCTAAACATTCCTGCTCTACTCTCTCTGTTGCTGCTCAGCAGAGAGTGGGCACAGAGATGTTGGAATCAATTGGTCTTCCAGGCAGGAAAAGGAGGAGTTACAGCAATGTGTTTTGCAGAGTTGCAAAGCTCATTGTGTGCTGAAGATGCCCTGCAGGAGTTTCCCTGCTGGCCCTTCGTCTGTGGGATTAGAGTCCAAGCGCTGCTCCTCCCCTGTCACACCTCCTCTCCAAACGAGAGAGCGCACCAGAAACTTTGGATTCAAATGCACTTTTAGGAGATAAAGTGAGGAGTGACAGCAATGTTTGTGTCACAGTTTAAAGCTCACTGTGTGCAAAACATGATCAAGCAGGAGATTTTTTTCAAGGCTCTTCTGCTGTTTTAGGCAGGTCTAAAAATTCCTGCTCTACTCTCTCTGTTGCTGCTCAGCAGAGAGCGGGCACAGAGATGGTGGATTCAGCTGGTCTTTCAGGCAAAAAGGGAGGAGTGACAGCAATGTGTGTTGCAGAGTTGCAAAGCTCGCTGTGCGCTGAAGATGATCAGTGGGAACTTTCTGGACTGTCTCTTCTGCTCTTTTAGCATTGGCTAAAGGTTCCTGCTCTACTCTGCTTCCGCCCAGCAGAGAAAGGGCACAGAGATTTTGGATTCAATTGGACTTTGAGGTAGGAAAGTGCGGAGCGAGAGCAATATATGTGTCACAGTTGCAAAGCTGACTGCGTGCTGAAGATGCCCTGCCGGAGCTTTCACTCCGGGCTCTTCGGCTGTGGGAGCAGAGGCCAAGAGATCGTGTTCACCTGTCACTGCTGCTGTTCAAACGAGAGAGGGCGGGAGAGACCATGGATTCAAACGGATTATTAGGAGATGAAGTGAGGAGTGACAGCAATGTGTGTTGCAGAGTTGCAAAGCTCACTGTGCGCTGAAGATGATCTGCAAGGACTTTCCCTCCCTGCCCTTCGGAACTGGGAGCGGATTCCAAGCGCTCGTGCTCACCTGCCTCTGCTGCACTGGAAACGAGAGTGGAGACCAGAAACGCTGGATTCAAATGCACTTTTAGGAGCTACAATGAGGAGTGACAACAGTGTGTGTGTCAAAGTTGTAAAGCTCAGTGTGTTGAAGAAGCACAAGAGCAGCCTTCAGCCTGTCTCTTCCACTGCCTTACAGATTGCAGACATTCCTGCTCACTCTGCTGCTCAGCAGAGTGCTGGCAACGGAGTTCTTGGATTGAAATGGTCTTTTAGGAGAAAGAGTGAAGAGTGACAGCAATGTTTGTGTCACAGTTTAAAGCTCACTGTGTGCTAAACATGATCAGGAGGAGCTTTTTTGCAAGGCTCTTCTGCTGTTTTAGCCCAGTCTAAACATTCCTGCTCTACTCTCTCTGATGCTGCTCAGCAGAGAGTGGGCACAGAGATGTTGGAATCAATTGGTCTTCCAGGCAGGAGAAGGAGGAGTTACAGCAATGTGTTTTGCAGAGTTGCAAAGCTCACTGTGTGCTGAAGATGCCCTGCAGGAGTTTCCCTGCTGGCCCTTCGTCTGTGGGATTAGAGTCCAAGCGCTGCTCCTCCCCTGTCACAACTCCTCTCGAAACGAGAGAGCGCACAAGAAACTTTGGATTCAAATGCACTTTTAGGAGATAAAGTGAGGAGTGACAGCAATGTTTGTGTCACAGTTTAAAGCTCACTGTGTGCAAAACATGATCAAGCAGGAGATTTTTTTCAAGGCTCTTCTGCTGTTTTAGGCAGGTCTAAAAATTCCTGCTCTACTATCTCTGTTGCTGCTCAGCAGAGAGCGGGCACAGAGATGGTGGATTCAGCTGGTCTTTCAGGCAAAAAGGGAGGAGTGACAGCAATGTGTGTTGCAGAGTTGCAAAGCTCGCTGTGCGCTGAAGATGATCAGTGGGAACTTTCTGGACTGTCTCTTCTGCTCTTTTAGCATTGGCTAAAGGTTCCTGCTCTACTCTGCTTCTGCCCAGCAGAGAAAGGGCACAGAGATTTTGGATTCAATTGGACTTTGAGGTAGGAAAGTGCGGAGCGAGAGCAATATATGTGTCACAGTTGCAAAGCTGACTGCGTGCTGAAGATGCCCTGCCGGAGCTTTCACTCCGGGCTCTTCGGCTGTGGGAGCAGAGGCCAAGAGATCGTGTTCACCTGTCACTGCTGCTGTTCAAACGAGAGAGGGCGGGAGAGACCATGGATTCAAACGGATTATTAGGAGATGAAGTGAGGAGTGACAGCAATGTGTGTTTCAGAGTTGCAAAGCTCACTGTGCGCTGAAGATGATCTGCAAGGACTTTCCCTCCCTGCCCTTCGGAACTGGGAGCGGATTCCAAGCGCTCGTGCTCACCTGCCTCTGCTGCACTGGAAACGAGAGTGGAGACCAGAAACGCTGGATTCAAATGCACTTTTAGGAGCTACAATGAGGAGTGACAACAGTGTGTGTGTCACAGTTGTAAAGCTCAGTGTGTTGAAGAAGCACAAGAGCAGCCTTCAGCCTGTCTCTTCCACTGCCTTACAGATTGCAGACATTCCTGCTCACTCTGCTGCTCAGCAGAGTGCTGGCAACGGAGTTCTTGGATTGAAATGGTCTTTTAGGAGAAAGAGTGAAGAGTGACAGCAATGTTTGTGTCACAGTTTAAAGCTCACTGTGTGCTAAACATGATCAGGAGGAGCTTTTTTGCAAGGCTCTTCTGCTGTTTTAGCCCAGTCTAAACATTCCTGCTCTACTCTCTCTGATGCTGCTCAGCAGAGAGTGGGCACAGAGATGTTGGAATCAATTGGTCTTCCAGGCAGGAGAAGGAGGAGTTACAGCAATGTGTTTTGCAGAGTTGCAAAGCTCACTGTGTGCTGAAGATGCCCTGCAGGAGTTTCCCTGCTGGCCCTTCGTCTGTGGTATTAGAGTCCAAGCGCTGCTCCTCCCCTGTCACAACTCCTCTCGAAACGAGAGAGCGCACAAGAAACTTTGGATTCAAATGCACTTTTAGGAGATAAAGTGAGGAGTGACAGCAATGTTTGTGTCACAGTTTAAAGCTCACTGTGTGCAAAACATGACCAAGCAGGAGATTTTTTTCAAGGCTCTTCTGCTGTTTTAGGCAGGTCTAAAAATTCCTGCTCTACTATCTCTGTTGCTGCTCAGCAGAGAGCGGGCACAGAGATGGTGGATTCAGCTGGTCTTTCAGGCAAAAAGGGAGGAGTGACAGCAATGTGTGTTGCAGAGTTGCAAAGCTCGCTGTGCGCTGAAGATGATCAGTGGGAACTTTCTGGACTGTCTCTTCTGCTCTTTTAGCATTGGCTAAAGGTTCCTGCTCTACTCTGCTTCTGCCCAGCAGAGAAAGGGCACAGAGATTTTGGATTCAATTGGACTTTGAGGTAGGAAAGTGCGGAGCGAGAGCAATATATGTGTCACAGTTGCAAAGCTGACTGCGTGCTGAAGATGCCCTGCCGGAGCTTTCACTCCGGGCTCTTCGGCTGTGGGAGCAGAGGCCAAGAGATCGTGTTCACCTGTCCCTGCCGCTGTTCAAACGAGAAAGGGCGGGAGAGACCATGGATTCAAACGGATTATTAGGAGATGAAGTGAGGAGTGACAGCAATGTGTGTTTCAGAGTTGCAAAGCTCACTGTGCGCTGAAGATGATCTGCAAGGACTTTCCCTCCCTGCCCTTCGGAACTGGGAGCGGATTCCAAGCGCTCGTGCTCACCTGCCTCTGCTGCACTGGAAACGAGAGTGGAGACCAGAAACGCTGGATTCAAATGCACTTTTAGGAGCTACAATGAGGAGTGACAACAGTGTGTGTGTCAAAGTTGTAAAGCTCAGTGTGTTGAAGAAGCACAAGAGCAGCCTTCAGCCTGTCTCTTCCACTGCCTTACAGATTGCAGACATTCCTGCTCACTCTGCTGCTCAGCAGAGTGCTGGCAACGGAGTTCTTGGATTGAAATGGTCTTTTAGGAGAAAGAGTGAAGAGTGACAGCAATGTTTGTGTCACAGTTTAAAGCTCACTGTGTGCTAAACATGATCAGGAGGAGCTTTTTTGCAAGGCTCTTCTGCTGTTTTAGCCCAGTCTAAACATTCCTGCTCTACTCTCTCTGATGCTGCTCAGCAGAGAGTGGGCACAGAGATGTTGGAATCAATTGGTCTTCCAGGCAGGAGAAGGAGGAGTTACAGCAATGTGTTTTGCAGAGTTGCAAAGCTCACTGTGTGCTGAAGATGCCCTGCAGGAGTTTCCCTGCTGGCCCTTCGTCTGTGGTATTAGAGTCCAAGCGCTGCTCCTCCCCTGTCACAACTCCTCTCGAAACGAGAGAGCGCACCAGAAACGTTGGATTCAAATGCACTTTTAGGAGATAAAGTGAGGAGTGACAGCAATGTTTGTGTCACAGTTTAAAGCTCACTGTGTGCAAAACATGATCAAGCAGGAGATTTTTTTCAAGGCTCTTCTGCTGTTTTAGGCAGGTCTAAAAATTCCTGCTCTACTCTCTCTGTTGCTGCTCAGCAGAGAGCGGGCACAGAGATGGTGGATTCAGCTGGTCTTTCAGGCAAAAAGGGAGGAGTGACAGCAATGTGTGTTGCAGAGTTGCAAAGCTCGCTGTGCGCTGAAGATGATCAGTGGGAACTTTCTGGACTGTCTCTTCTGCTCTTTTAGCATTGGCTAAAGGTTCCTGCTCTACTCTGCTTCTGCCCAGCAGAGAAAGGGCACAGAGATTTTGGATTCAATTGGACTTTGAGGTAGGAAAGTGCGGAGCGAGAGCAATATATGTGTCACAGTTGCAAAGCTGACTGCGTGCTGAAGATGCCCTGCCGGAGCTTTCACTCCGGGCTCTTTGGCTGTGGGAGCAGAGGCCAAGAGATCGTGTTCACCTGTCACTGCTGCTGTTCAAACGAGAGAGGGCGGGAGAGACCATGGATTCAAACGGATTATTAGGAGATGAAGTGAGGAGTGACAGCAATGTGTGTTTCAGAGTTGCAAAGCTCACTGTGCGCTGAAGATGATCTGCAAGGACTTTCCCTCCCTGCCCTTCGGAACTGGGAGCGGATTCCAAGCGCTCGTGCTCACCTGCCTCTGATGCTCTTGAAACGAGAGTGGAGACCAGAAACGCTGGATTCAAATGCACTTTTAGGAGCTACAATGAGGAGTGACAACAGTGTGTGTGTCACAGTTGTAAAGCTCAGTGTGTTGAAGAAGCACAAGAGCAGCCTTCAGGCCTGTCTCTTCCACTGCCTTACAGATTGCAGACATTCCTGCTCACTCTGCTGCTCAGCAGAGTGCTGGCAACGGAGTTCTTGGATTGAAATGGTCTTTTAGGAGAAAGAGTGAAGAGTGACGGCAATGTTTGTGTCACAGTTTAAAGCTCACTGTGTGCTAAACATGATCAGGAGGAGCTTTTTTGCAAGGCTCTTCTGCTGTTTTAGCCCAGTCTAAACATTCCTGCTCTACTCTCTCTGATGCTGCTCAGCAGAGAGTGGGCACAGAGATGTTGGAATCAATTGGTCTTCCAGGCAGGAGAAGGAGGAGTTACAGCAATGTGTTTTGCAGAGTTGCAAAGCTCACTGTGTGCTGAAGATGCCCTGCAGGCGTTTCCCTGCTGGCCCTTCGTCTGTGGGATTAGAGTCCAAGCGCTGCTCCTCCCCTGTCACAACTCCTCTCGAAACGAGAGAGCGCACCAGAAACTTTGGATTCAAATGCACTTTTAGGAGATAAAGTGAGGAGTGACAGCAATGTTTGTGTCACAGTTTAAAGCTCACTGTGTGCAAAACATGATCAAGCAGGAGATTTTTTTCAAGGCTCTTCTGCTGTTTTAGGCAGGTCTAAAAATTCCTGCTCTAGTATCTCTGTTGCTGCACAGCAGAGAGCGGGCACAGAGATGGTGGATTCAGCTGGTCTTTCAGGCAAAAAGGGAGGAGTGACAGCAATGTGTGTTGCAGAGTTGCAAAGCTCGCTGTGCGCTGAAGATGATCAGTGGGAACTTTCTGGACTGTCTCTTCTGCTCTTTTAGCATTGGCTAAAGGTTCCTGCTCTACTCTGCTTCTGCCCAGCAGAGAAAGGGCACAGAGTTTTGGATTCAATTGGACTTTGAGGTAGGAAAGTGCGGAGCGAGAGCAATATATGTGTCACAGTTGCAAAGCTGACTGCGTGCTGAAGATGCCCTGCCGGAGCTTTCACTCCGGGCTCTTCGGCTGTGGGAGCAGAGGCCAAGAGATCGTGTTCACCTGTCACTGCTGCTGTTCAAACGAGAGAGGGCGGGAGAGACCATGGATTCAAACGGATTATTAGGAGATGAAGTGAGGAGTGACAGCAATGTGTGTTTCAGAGTTGCAAAGCTCACTGTGCGCTGAAGATGATCTGCAAGGACTTTCCCTCCCTGCCCTTCGGAACTGGGAGCGGATTCCAAGCGCTCGTGCTCACCTGCCTCTGCTGCTCTTGAAACGAGAGTGGAGACCAGAAACGCTGGATTCAAATGCACTTTTAGGAGCTACAATGAGGAGTGACAACAGTGTGTGTGTCACAGTTGTAAAGCTCAGTGTGTTGAAGAAGCACAAGAGCAGCCTTCAGGCCTGTCTCTTCCACTGCCTTGCAGATTGCAGACATTCCTGCTCACTCTGCTGCTCAGCAGAGTGCTGGCAACGGAGTTCTTGGATTGAAATGGTCTTTTAGGAGAAAGAGTGAAGAGTGACAGCAATGTTTGTGTCACAGTTTAAAGCTCACTGTGTGCTAAACATGATCAGGAGGAGCTTTTTTGCAAGGCTCTTCTGCTGTTTTAGCCCAGTCTAAACATTCCTGCTCTACTCTCTCTGTTGCTGCTCAGCAGAGAGTGGGCACAGAGATGTTGGAATCAATAGGTCTTTCAGGCAGGAAAAGGAGGAGTTACAGCAATGTGTTTTGCAGAGTTGCAAAGCTCATTGTGTGCTGAAGATGCCCTGCAGGAGTTTCCCTGCTGGCCCTTCGTCTGTGGGATTAGAGTCCAAGCGCTGCTCCTCCCCTGTCACAACTCCTCTCCAAACGAGAGAGCGCACCAGAAACTTTGGATTCAAATGCACTTTTAGGAGATAAAGTGAGGAGTGACAGCAATGTTTGTGTCACAGTTTAAAGCTCACTGTGTGCAAAACATGATCAAGCAGGAGATTTTTTTCAAGGCTCTTCTGCTGTTTTAGGCAGGTCTAAAAATTCCTGCTCTACTATCTCTGTTGCTGCTCAGCAGAGAGCGGGCACAGAGATGGTGGATTCAGCTGGTCTTTCAGGCAAAAAGGGAGGAGTGACAGCAATGTGTGTTGCAGAGTTGCAAAGCTCGCTGTGCGCTGAAGATGATCAGTGGGAACTTTCTGGACTGTCTCTTCTGCTCTTTTAGCATTGGCTAAAGGTTCCTGCTCTACTCTGCTTCTGCCCAGCAGAGAAAGGGCACAGAGATTTTGGATTCAATTGGACTTTGAGGTAGGAAAGTGCGGAGCGAGAGCAATATATGTGTCACAGTTGCAAAGCTGACTGCGTGCTGAAGATGCCCTGCCGGAGCTTTCACTCCGGGCTCATCGGCTGTGGGAGCAGAGGCCAAGAGATCGTGTTCACCTGTCACTGCTGCTGTTCAAACGAGAGAGGGCGGGAGAGACCATGGATTCAAACGGATTATTAGGAGATGAAGTGAGGAGTGACAGCAATGTGTGTTTCAGAGTTGCAAAGCTCACTGTGCGCTGAAGATGATCTGCAAGGACTTTCCCTCCCTGCCCTTCGGAACTGGGAGCGGATTCCAAGCGCTCGTGCTCACCTGCCTCTGCTGCACTGGAAACGAGAGTGGAGACCAGAAACGCTGGATTCAAATGCACTTTTAGGAGCTACAATGAGGAGTGACAACAGTGTGTGTGTCAAAGTTGTAAAGCTCAGTGTGTTGAAGAAGCACAAGAGCAGCCTTCAGCCTGTCTCTTCCACTGCCTTACAGATTGCAGACATTCCTGCTCACTCTGCTGCTCAGCAGAGTGCTGGCAACGGAGTTCTTGGATTGAAATGGTCTTTTAGGAGAAAGAGTGAAGAGTGACAGCAATGTTTGTGTCACAGTTTAAAGCTCACTGTGTGCTAAACATGATCAGGAGGAGCTTTTTTGCAAGGCTCTTCTGCTGTTTTAGCCCAGTCTAAACATTCCTGCTCTACTCTCTCTGATGCTGCTCAGCAGAGAGTGGGCACAGAGATGTTGGAATCAATTGGTCTTCCAGGCAGGAGAAGGAGGAGTTACAGCAATGTGTTTTGCAGAGTTGCAAAGCTCACTGTGTGCTGAAGATGCCCTGCAGGAGTTTCCCTGCTGGCCCTTCGTCTGTGGTATTAGAGTCCAAGCGCTGCTCCTCCCCTGTCACAACTCCTCTCGAAACGAGAGAGCGCACCAGAAACGTTGGATTCAAATGCACTTTTAGGAGATAAAGTGAGGAGTGACAGCAATGTTTGTGTCACAGTTTAAAGCTCACTGTGTGCAAAACATGATCAAGCAGGAGATTTTTTTCAAGGCTCTTCTGCTGTTTTAGGCAGGTCTAAAAATTCCTGCTCTACTCTCTCTGTTGCTGCTCAGCAGAGAGCGGGCACAGAGATGGTGGATTCAGCTGGTCTTTCAGGCAAAAAGGGAGGAGTGACAGCAATGTGTGTTGCAGAGTTGCAAAGCTCGCTGTGCGCTGAAGATGATCAGTGGGAACTTTCTGGACTGTCTCTTCTGCTCTTTTAGCATTGGCTAAAGGTTCCTGCTCTACTCTGCTTCTGCCCAGCAGAGAAAGGGCACAGAGATTTTGGATTCAATTGGACTTTGAGGTAGGAAAGTGCGGAGCGAGAGCAATATATGTGTCACAGTTGCAAAGCTGACTGCGTGCTGAAGATGCCCTGCCGGAGCTTTCACTCCGGGCTCTTTGGCTGTGGGAGCAGAGGCCAAGAGATCGTGTTCACCTGTCACTGCTGCTGTTCAAACGAGAGAGGGCGGGAGAGACCATGGATTCAAACGGATTATTAGGAGATGAAGTGAGGAGTGACAGCAATGTGTGTTTCAGAGTTGCAAAGCTCACTGTGCGCTGAAGATGATCTGCAAGGACTTTCCCTCCCTGCCCTTCGGAACTGGGAGCGGATTCCAAGCGCTCGTGCTCACCTGCCTCTGATGCTCTTGAAACGAGAGTGGAGACCAGAAACGCTGGATTCAAATGCACTTTTAGGAGCTACAATGAGGAGTGACAACAGTGTGTGTGTCACAGTTGTAAAGCTCAGTGTGTTGAAGAAGCACAAGAGCAGCCTTCAGGCCTGTCTCTTCCACTGCCTTACAGATTGCAGACATTCCTGCTCACTCTGCTGCTCAGCAGAGTGCTGGCAACGGAGTTCTTGGATTGAAATGGTCTTTTAGGAGAAAGAGTGAAGAGTGACGGCAATGTTTGTGTCACAGTTTAAAGCTCACTGTGTGCTAAACATGATCAGGAGGAGCTTTTTTGCAAGGCTCTTCTGCTGTTTTAGCCCAGTCTAAACATTCCTGCTCTACTCTCTCTGATGCTGCTCAGCAGAGAGTGGGCACAGAGATGTTGGAATCAATTGGTCTTCCAGGCAGGAGAAGGAGGAGTTACAGCAATGTGTTTTGCAGAGTTGCAAAGCTCACTGTGTGCTGAAGATGCCCTGCAGGCGTTTCCCTGCTGGCCCTTCGTCTGTGGGATTAGAGTCCAAGCGCTGCTCCTCCCCTGTCACAACTCCTCTCGAAACGAGAGAGCGCACCAGAAACTTTGGATTCAAATGCACTTTTAGGAGATAAAGTGAGGAGTGACAGCAATGTTTGTGTCACAGTTTAAAGCTCACTGTGTGCAAAACATGATCAAGCAGGAGATTTTTTTCAAGGCTCTTCTGCTGTTTTAGGCAGGTCTAAAAATTCCTGCTCTAGTATCTCTGTTGCTGCACAGCAGAGAGCGGGCACAGAGATGGTGGATTCAGCTGGTCTTTCAGGCAAAAAGGGAGGAGTGACAGCAATGTGTGTTGCAGAGTTGCAAAGCTCGCTGTGCGCTGAAGATGATCAGTGGGAACTTTCTGGACTGTCTCTTCTGCTCTTTTAGCATTGGCTAAAGGTTCCTGCTCTACTCTGCTTCTGCCCAGCAGAGAAAGGGCACAGAGTTTTGGATTCAATTGGACTTTGAGGTAGGAAAGTGCGGAGCGAGAGCAATATATGTGTCACAGTTGCAAAGCTGACTGCGTGCTGAAGATGCCCTGCCGGAGCTTTCACTCCGGGCTCTTCGGCTGTGGGAGCAGAGGCCAAGAGATCGTGTTCACCTGTCACTGCTGCTGTTCAAACGAGAGAGGGCGGGAGAGACCATGGATTCAAACGGATTATTAGGAGATGAAGTGAGGAGTGACAGCAATGTGTGTTTCAGAGTTGCAAAGCTCACTGTGCGCTGAAGATGATCTGCAAGGACTTTCCCTCCCTGCCCTTCGGAACTGGGAGCGAATTCCAAGCGCTCGTGCTCACCTGCCTCTGCTGCTCTTGAAACGAGAGTGGAGACCAGAAACGCTGGATTCAAATGCACTTTTAGGAGCTACAATGAGGAGTGACAACAGTGTGTGTGTCACAGTTGTAAAGCTCAGTGTGTTGAAGAAGCACAAGAGCAGCCTTCAGGCCTGTCTCTTCCACTGCCTTGCAGATTGCAGACATTCCTGCTCACTCTGCTGCTCAGCAGAGTGCTGGCAACGGAGTTCTTGGATTGAAATGGTCTTTTAGGAGAAAGAGTGAAGAGTGACAGCAATGTTTGTGTCACAGTTTAAAGCTCACTGTGTGCTAAACATGATCAGGAGGAGCTTTTTTGCAAGGCTCTTCTGCTGTTTTAGCCCAGTCTAAACATTCCTGCTCTACTCTCTCTGTTGCTGCTCAGCAGAGAGTGGGCACAGAGATGTTGGAATCAATAGGTCTTTCAGGCAGGAAAAGGAGGAGTTACAGCAATGTGTTTTGCAGAGTTGCAAAGCTCATTGTGTGCTGAAGATGCCCTGCAGGAGTTTCCCTGCTGGCCCTTCGTCTGTGGGATTAGAGTCCAAGCGCTGCTCCTCCCCTGTCACAACTCCTCTCCAAACGAGAGAGCGCACCAGAAACTTTGGATTCAAATGCACTTTTAGGAGATAAAGTGAGGAGTGACAGCAATGTTTGTGTCACAGTTTAAAGCTCACTGTGTGCAAAACATGATCAAGCAGGAGATTTTTTTCAAGGCTCTTCTGCTGTTTTAGGCAGGTCTAAAAATTCCTGCTCTACTATCTCTGTTGCTGCTCAGCAGAGAGCGGGCACAGAGATGGTGGATTCAGCTGGTCTTTCAGGCAAAAAGGGAGGAGTGACAGCAATGTGTGTTGCAGAGTTGCAAAGCTCGCTGTGCGCTGAAGATGATCAGTGGGAACTTTCTGGACTGTCTCTTCTGCTCTTTTAGCATTGGCTAAAGGTTCCTGCTCTACTCTGCTTCTGCCCAGCAGAGAAAGGGCACAGAGATTTTGGATTCAATTGGACTTTGAGGTAGGAAAGTGCGGAGCGAGAGCAATATATGTGTCACAGTTGCAAAGCTGACTGCGTGCTGAAGATGCCCTGCCGGAGCTTTCACTCCGGGCTCATCGGCTGTGGGAGCAGAGGCCAAGAGATCGTGTTCACCTGTCACTGCTGCTGTTCAAACGAGAGAGGGCGGGAGAGACCATGGATTCAAACGGATTATTAGGAGATGAAGTGAGGAGTGACAGCAATGTGTGTTTCAGAGTTGCAAAGCTCACTGTGCGCTGAAGATGATCTGCAAGGACTTTCCCTCCCTGCCCTTCGGAACTGGGAGCGGATTCCAAGCGCTCGTGCTCACCTGCCTCTGCTGCACTGGAAACGAGAGTGGAGACCAGAAACGCTGGATTCAAATGCACTTTTAGGAGCTACAATGAGGAGTGACAACAGTGTGTGTGTCAAAGTTGTAAAGCTCAGTGTGTTGAAGAAGCACAAGAGCAGCCTTCAGCCTGTCTCTTCCACTGCCTTACAGATTGCAGACATTCCTGCTCACTCTGCTGCTCAGCAGAGTGCTGGCAACGGAGTTCTTGGATTGAAATGGTCTTTTAGGAGAAAGAGTGAAGAGTGACAGCAATGTTTGTGTCACAGTTTAAAGCTCACTGTGTGCTAAACATGATCAGGAGGAGCTTTTTTGCAAGGCTCTTCTGCTGTTTTAGCCCAGTCTAAACATTCCTGCTCTACTCTCTCTGATGCTGCTCAGCAGAGAGTGGGCACAGAGATGTTGGAATCAATTGGTCTTCCAGGCAGGAGAAGGAGGAGTTACAGCAATGTGTTTTGCAGAGTTGCAAAGCTCACTGTGTGCTGAAGATGCCCTGCAGGAGTTTCCCTGCTGGCCCTTCGTCTGTGGTATTAGAGTCCAAGCGCTGCTCCTCCCCTGTCACAACTCCTCTCGAAACGAGAGAGCGCACCAGAAACGTTGGATTCAAATGCACTTTTAGGAGATAAAGTGAGGAGTGACAGCAATGTTTGTGTCACAGTTTAAAGCTCACTGTGTGCAAAACATGATCAAGCAGGAGATTTTTTTCAAGGCTCTTCTGCTGTTTTAGGCAGGTCTAAAAATTCCTGCTCTACTCTCTCTGTTGCTGCTCAGCAGAGAGCGGGCACAGAGATGGTGGATTCAGCTGGTCTTTCAGGCAAAAAGGGAGGAGTGACAGCAATGTGTGTTGCAGAGTTGCAAAGCTCGCTGTGCGCTGAAGATGATCAGTGGGAACTTTCTGGACTGTCTCTTCTGCTCTTTTAGCATTGGCTAAAGGTTCCTGCTCTACTCTGCTTCTGCCCAGCAGAGAAAGGGCACAGAGATTTTGGATTCAATTGGACTTTGAGGTAGGAAAGTGCGGAGCGAGAGCAATATATGTGTCACAGTTGCAAAGCTGACTGCGTGCTGAAGATGCCCTGCCGGAGCTTTCACTCCGGGCTCTTTGGCTGTGGGAGCAGAGGCCAAGAGATCGTGTTCACCTGTCACTGCTGCTGTTCAAACGAGAGAGGGCGGGAGAGACCATGGATTCAAACGGATTATTAGGAGATGAAGTGAGGAGTGACAGCAATGTGTGTTTCAGAGTTGCAAAGCTCACTGTGCGCTGAAGATGATCTGCAAGGACTTTCCCTCCCTGCCCTTCGGAACTGGGAGCGGATTCCAAGCGCTCGTGCTCACCTGCCTCTGATGCTCTTGAAACGAGAGTGGAGACCAGAAACGCTGGATTCAAATGCACTTTTAGGAGCTACAATGAGGAGTGACAACAGTGTGTGTGTCACAGTTGTAAAGCTCAGTGTGTTGAAGAAGCACAAGAGCAGCCTTCAGGCCTGTCTCTTCCACTGCCTTACAGATTGCAGACATTCCTGCTCACTCTGCTGCTCAGCAGAGTGCTGGCAACGGAGTTCTTGGATTGAAATGGTCTTTTAGGAGAAAGAGTGAAGAGTGACGGCAATGTTTGTGTCACAGTTTAAAGCTCACTGTGTGCTAAACATGATCAGGAGGAGCTTTTTTGCAAGGCTCTTCTGCTGTTTTAGCCCAGTCTAAACATTCCTGCTCTACTCTCTCTGATGCTGCTCAGCAGAGAGTGGGCACAGAGATGTTGGAATCAATTGGTCTTCCAGGCAGGAGAAGGAGGAGTTACAGCAATGTGTTTTGCAGAGTTGCAAAGCTCACTGTGTGCTGAAGATGCCCTGCAGGCGTTTCCCTGCTGGCCCTTCGTCTGTGGGATTAGAGTCCAAGCGCTGCTCCTCCCCTGTCACAACTCCTCTCGAAACGAGAGAGCGCACCAGAAACTTTGGATTCAAATGCACTTTTAGGAGATAAAGTGAGGAGTGACAGCAATGTTTGTGTCACAGTTTAAAGCTCACTGTGTGCAAAACATGATCAAGCAGGAGATTTTTTTCAAGGCTCTTCTGCTGTTTTAGGCAGGTCTAAAAATTCCTGCTCTAGTATCTCTGTTGCTGCACAGCAGAGAGCGGGCACAGAGATGGTGGATTCAGCTGGTCTTTCAGGCAAAAAGGGAGGAGTGACAGCAATGTGTGTTGCAGAGTTGCAAAGCTCGCTGTGCGCTGAAGATGATCAGTGGGAACTTTCTGGACTGTCTCTTCTGCTCTTTTAGCATTGGCTAAAGGTTCCTGCTCTACTCTGCTTCTGCCCAGCAGAGAAAGGGCACAGAGTTTTGGATTCAATTGGACTTTGAGGTAGGAAAGTGCGGAGCGAGAGCAATATATGTGTCACAGTTGCAAAGCTGACTGCGTGCTGAAGATGCCCTGCCGGAGCTTTCACTCCGGGCTCTTCGGCTGTGGGAGCAGAGGCCAAGAGATCGTGTTCACCTGTCACTGCTGCTGTTCAAACGAGAGAGGGCGGGAGAGACCATGGATTCAAACGGATTATTAGGAGATGAAGTGAGGAGTGACAGCAATGTGTGTTTCAGAGTTGCAAAGCTCACTGTGCGCTGAAGATGATCTGCAAGGACTTTCCCTCCCTGCCCTTCGGAACTGGGAGCGGATTCCAAGCGCTCGTGCTCACCTGCCTCTGCTGCTCTTGAAACGAGAGTGGAGACCAGAAACGCTGGATTCAAATGCACTTTTAGGAGCTACAATGAGGAGTGACAACAGTGTGTGTGTCACAGTTGTAAAGCTCAGTGTGTTGAAGAAGCACAAGAGCAGCCTTCAGGCCTGTCTCTTCCACTGCCTTGCAGATTGCAGACATTCCTGCTCACTCTGCTGCTCAGCAGAGTGCTGGCAACGGAGTTCTTGGATTGAAATGGTCTTTTAGGAGAAAGAGTGAAGAGTGACAGCAATGTTTGTGTCACAGTTTAAAGCTCACTGTGTGCTAAACATGATCAGGAGGAGCTTTTTTGCAAGGCTCTTCTGCTGTTTTAGCCCAGTCTAAACATTCCTGCTCTACTCTCTCTGTTGCTGCTCAGCAGAGAGTGGGCACAGAGATGTTGGAATCAATAGGTCTTTCAGGCAGGAAAAGGAGGAGTTACAGCAATGTGTTTTGCAGAGTTGCAAAGCTCATTGTGTGCTGAAGATGCCCTGCAGGAGTTTCCCTGCTGGCCCTTCGTCTGTGGGATTAGAGTCCAAGCGCTGCTCCTCCCCTGTCACAACTCCTCTCCAAACGAGAGAGCGCACCAGAAACTTTGGATTCAAATGCACTTTTAGGAGATAAAGTGAGGAGTGACAGCAATGTTTGTGTCACAGTTTAAAGCTCACTGTGTGCAAAACATGATCAAGCAGGAGATTTTTTTCAAGGCTCTTCTGCTGTTTTAGGCAGGTCTAAAAATTCCTGCTCTACTATCTCTGTTGCTGCTCAGCAGAGAGCGGGCACAGAGATGGTGGATTCAGCTGGTCTTTCAGGCAAAAAGGGAGGAGTGACAGCAATGTGTGTTGCAGAGTTGCAAAGCTCGCTGTGCGCTGAAGATGATCAGTGGGAACTTTCTGGACTGTCTCTTCTGCTCTTTTAGCATTGGCTAAAGGTTCCTGCTCTACTCTGCTTCTGCCCAGCAGAGAAAGGGCACAGAGATTTTGGATTCAATTGGACTTTGAGGTAGGAAAGTGCGGAGCGAGAGCAATATATGTGTCACAGTTGCAAAGCTGACTGCGTGCTGAAGATGCCCTGCCGGAGCTTTCACTCCGGGCTCATCGGCTGTGGGAGCAGAGGCCAAGAGATCGTGTTCACCTGTCACTGCTGCTGTTCAAACGAGAGAGGGCGGGAGAGACCATGGATTCAAACGGATTATTAGGAGATGAAGTGAGGAGTGACAGCAATGTGTGTTTCAGAGTTGCAAAGCTCACTGTGCGCTGAAGATGATCTGCAAGGACTTTCCCTCCCTGCCCTTCGGAACTGGGAGCGGATTCCAAGCGCTCGTGCTCACCTGCCTCTGCTGCACTGGAAACGAGAGTGGAGACCAGAAACGCTGGATTCAAATGCACTTTTAGGAGCTACAATGAGGAGTGACAACAGTGTGTGTGTCAAAGTTGTAAAGCTCAGTGTGTTGAAGAAGCACAAGAGCAGCCTTCAGCCTGTCTCTTCCACTGCCTTACAGATTGCAGACATTCCTGCTCACTCTGCTGCTCAGCAGAGTGCTGGCAACGGAGTTCTTGGATTGAAATGGTCTTTTAGGAGAAAGAGTGAAGAGTGACAGCAATGTTTGTGTCACAGTTTAAAGCTCACTGTGTGCTAAACATGATCAGGAGGAGCTTTTTTGCAAGGCTCTTCTGCTGTTTTAGCCCAGTCTAAACATTCCTGCTCTACTCTCTCTGATGCTGCTCAGCAGAGAGTGGGCACAGAGATGTTGGAATCAATTGGTCTTCCAGGCAGGAGAAGGAGGAGTTACAGCAATGTGTTTTGCAGAGTTGCAAAGCTCACTGTGTGCTGAAGATGCCCTGCAGGAGTTTCCCTGCTGGCCCTTCGTCTGTGGTATTAGAGTCCAAGCGCTGCTCCTCCCCTGTCACAACTCCTCTCGAAACGAGAGAGCGCACCAGAAACGTTGGATTCAAATGCACTTTTAGGAGATAAAGTGAGGAGTGACAGCAATGTTTGTGTCACAGTTTAAAGCTCACTGTGTGCAAAACATGATCAAGCAGGAGATTTTTTTCAAGGCTCTTCTGCTGTTTTAGGCAGGTCTAAAAATTCCTGCTCTACTCTCTCTGTTGCTGCTCAGCAGAGAGCGGGCACAGAGATGGTGGATTCAGCTGGTCTTTCAGGCAAAAAGGGAGGAGTGACAGCAATGTGTGTTGCAGAGTTGCAAAGCTCGCTGTGCGCTGAAGATGATCAGTGGGAACTTTCTGGACTGTCTCTTCTGCTCTTTTAGCATTGGCTAAAGGTTCCTGCTCTACTCTGCTTCTGCCCAGCAGAGAAAGGGCACAGAGATTTTGGATTCAATTGGACTTTGAGGTAGGAAAGTGCGGAGCGAGAGCAATATATGTGTCACAGTTGCAAAGCTGACTGCGTGCTGAAGATGCCCTGCCGGAGCTTTCACTCCGGGCTCTTTGGCTGTGGGAGCAGAGGCCAAGAGATCGTGTTCACCTGTCACTGCTGCTGTTCAAACGAGAGAGGGCGGGAGAGACCATGGATTCAAACGGATTATTAGGAGATGAAGTGAGGAGTGACAGCAATGTGTGTTTCAGAGTTGCAAAGCTCACTGTGCGCTGAAGATGATCTGCAAGGACTTTCCCTCCCTGCCCTTCGGAACTGGGAGCGGATTCCAAGCGCTCGTGCTCACCTTCCTCTGATGCTCTTGAAACGAGAGTGGAGACCAGAAACGCTGGATTCAAATGCACTTTTAGGAGCTACAATGAGGAGTGACAACAGTGTGTGTGTCACAGTTGTAAAGCTCAGTGTGTTGAAGAAGCACAAGAGCAGCCTTCAGGCCTGTCTCTTCCACTGCCTTACAGATTGCAGACATTCCTGCTCACTCTGCTGCTCAGCAGAGTGCTGGCAACGGAGTTCTTGGATTGAAATGGTCTTTTAGGAGAAAGAGTGAAGAGTGACGGCAATGTTTGTGTCACAGTTTAAAGCTCACTGTGTGCTAAACATGATCAGGAGGAGCTTTTTTGCAAGGCTCTTCTGCTGTTTTAGCCCAGTCTAAACATTCCTGCTCTACTCTCTCTGATGCTGCTCAGCAGAGAGTGGGCACAGAGATGTTGGAATCAATTGGTCTTCCAGGCAGGAGAAGGAGGAGTTACAGCAATGTGTTTTGCAGAGTTGCAAAGCTCACTGTGTGCTGAAGATGCCCTGCAGGCGTTTCCCTGCTGGCCCTTCGTCTGTGGGATTAGAGTCCAAGCGCTGCTCCTCCCCTGTCACAACTCCTCTCGAAACGAGAGAGCGCACCAGAAACTTTGGATTCAAATGCACTTTTAGGAGATAAAGTGAGGAGTGACAGCAATGTTTGTGTCACAGTTTAAAGCTCACTGTGTGCAAAACATGATCAAGCAGGAGATTTTTTTCAAGGCTCTTCTGCTGTTTTAGGCAGGTCTAAAAATTCCTGCTCTAGTATCTCTGTTGCTGCACAGCAGAGAGCGGGCACAGAGATGGTGGATTCAGCTGGTCTTTCAGGCAAAAAGGGAGGAGTGACAGCAATGTGTGTTGCAGAGTTGCAAAGCTCGCTGTGCGCTGAAGATGATCAGTGGGAACTTTCTGGACTGTCTCTTCTGCTCTTTTAGCATTGGCTAAAGGTTCCTGCTCTACTCTGCTTCTGCCCAGCAGAGAAAGGGCACAGAGTTTTGGATTCAATTGGACTTTGAGGTAGGAAAGTGCGGAGCGAGAGCAATATATGTGTCACAGTTGCAAAGCTGACTGCGTGCTGAAGATGCCCTGCCGGAGCTTTCACTCCGGGCTCTTCGGCTGTGGGAGCAGAGGCCAAGAGATCGTGTTCACCTGTCACTGCTGCTGTTCAAACGAGAGAGGGCGGGAGAGACCATGGATTCAAACGGATTATTAGGAGATGAAGTGAGGAGTGACAGCAATGTGTGTTTCAGAGTTGCAAAGCTCACTGTGCGCTGAAGATGATCTGCAAGGACTTTCCCTCCCTGCCCTTCGGAACTGGGAGCGGATTCCAAGCGCTCGTGCTCACCTGCCTCTGCTGCTCTTGAAACGAGAGTGGAGACCAGAAACGCTGGATTCAAATGCACTTTTAGGAGCTACAATGAGGAGTGACAACAGTGTGTGTGTCACAGTTGTAAAGCTCAGTGTGTTGAAGAAGCACAAGAGCAGCCTTCAGGCCTGTCTCTTCCACTGCCTTGCAGATTGCAGACATTCCTGCTCACTCTGCTGCTCAGCAGAGTGCTGGCAACGGAGTTCTTGGATTGAAATGGTCTTTTAGGAGAAAGAGTGAAGAGTGACAGCAATGTTTGTGTCACAGTTTAAAGCTCACTGTGTGCTAAACATGATCAGGAGGAGCTTTTTTGCAAGGCTCTTCTGCTGTTTTAGCCCAGTCTAAACATTCCTGCTCTACTCTCTCTGTTGCTGCTCAGCAGAGAGTGGGCACAGAGATGTTGGAATCAATAGGTCTTTCAGGCAGGAAAAGGAGGAGTTACAGCAATGTGTTTTGCAGAGTTGCAAAGCTCATTGTGTGCTGAAGATGCCCTGCAGGAGTTTCCCTGCTGGCCCTTCGTCTGTGGGATTAGAGTCCAAGCGCTGCTCCTCCCCTGTCACAACTCCTCTCCAAACGAGAGAGCGCACCAGAAACTTTGGATTCAAATGCACTTTTAGGAGATAAAGTGAGGAGTGACAGCAATGTTTGTGTCACAGTTTAAAGCTCACTGTGTGCAAAACATGATCAAGCAGGAGATTTTTTTCAAGGCTCTTCTGCTGTTTTAGGCAGGTCTAAAAATTCCTGCTCTACTATCTCTGTTGCTGCTCAGCAGAGAGCGGGCACAGAGATGGTGGATTCAGCTGGTCTTTCAGGCAAAAAGGGAGGAGTGACAGCAATGTGTGTTGCAGAGTTGCAAAGCTCGCTGTGCGCTGAAGATGATCAGTGGGAACTTTCTGGACTGTCTCTTCTGCTCTTTTAGCATTGGCTAAAGGTTCCTGCTCTACTCTGCTTCTGCCCAGCAGAGAAAGGGCACAGAGATTTTGGATTCAATTGGACTTTGAGGTAGGAAAGTGCGGAGCGAGAGCAATATATGTGTCACAGTTGCAAAGCTGACTGCGTGCTGAAGATGCCCTGCCGGAGCTTTCACTCCGGGCTCATCGGCTGTGGGAGCAGAGGCCAAGAGATCGTGTTCACCTGTCACTGCTGCTGTTCAAACGAGAGAGGGCGGGAGAGACCATGGATTCAAACGGATTATTAGGAGATGAAGTGAGGAGTGACAGCAATGTGTGTTTCAGAGTTGCAAAGCTCACTGTGCGCTGAAGATGATCTGCAAGGACTTTCCCTCCCTGCCCTTCGGAACTGGGAGCGGATTCCAAGCGCTCGTGCTCACCTGCCTCTGCTGCACTGGAAACGAGAGTGGAGACCAGAAACGCTGGATTCAAATGCACTTTTAGGAGCTACAATGAGGAGTGACAACAGTGTGTGTGTCACAGTTGTAAAGCTCAGTGTGTTGAAGAAGCACAAGAGCAGCCTTCAGCCTGTCTCTTCCACTGCCTTACAGATTGCAGACATTCCTGCTCACTCTGCTGCTCAGCAGAGTGCTGGCAACGGAGTTCTTGGATTGAAATGGTCTTTTAGGAGAAAGAGTGAAGAGTGACAGCAATGTTTGTGTCACAGTTTAAAGCTCACTGTGTGCTAAACATGATCAGGAGGAGCTTTTTTGCAAGGCTCTTCTGCTGTTTTAGCCCAGTCTAAACATTCCTGCTCTACTCTCTCTGTTGCTGCTCAGCAGAGAGTGGGCACAGAGATGTTGGAATCAATTGGTCTTCCAGGCAGGAGAAGGAGGAGTTACAGCAATGTGTTTTGCAGAGTTGCAAAGCTCACTGTGTGCTGAAGATGCCCTGCAGGAGTTTCCCTGCTGGCCCTTCGTCTGTGGTATTAGAGTCCAAGCGCTGCTCCTCCCCTGTCACAACTCCTCTCGAAACGAGAGAGCGCACAAGAAACTTTGGATTCAAATGCACTTTTAGGAGATAAAGTGAGGAGTGACAGCAATGTTTGTGTCACAGTTTAAAGCTCACTGTGTGCAAAACATGATCAAGCAGGAGATTTTTTTCAAGGCTCTTCTGCTGTTTTAGGCAGGTCTAAAAATTCCTGCTCTACTATCTCTGTTGCTGCACAGCAGAGAGCGGGCACAGAGATGGTGGATTCAGCTGGTCTTTCAGGCAAAAAGGGAGGAGTGACAGCAATGTGTGTTGCAGAGTTGCAAAGCTCGCTGTGCGCTGAAGATGATCAGTGGGAACTTTCTGGACTGTCTCTTCTGCTCTTTTAGCATTGGCTAAAGGTTCCTGCTCTACTCTGCTTCTGCCCAGCAGAGAAAGGGCACAGAGTTTTGGATTCAATTGGACTTTGAGGTAGGAAAGTGCGGAGCGAGAGCAATATATGTGTCACAGTTGCAAAGCTGACTGCGTGCTGAAGATGCCCTGCCGGAGCTTTCACTCCGGGCTCTTCGGCTGTGGGAGCAGAGGCCAAGAGATCGTGTTCACCTGTCACTGCTGCTGTTCAAACGAGAGAGGGCGGGAGAGACCATGGATTCAAACGGATTATTAGGAGATGAAGTGAGGAGTGACAGCAATGTGTGTTTCAGAGTTGCAAAGCTCACTGTGCGCTGAAGATGATCTGCAAGGACTTTCCCTCCCTGCCCTTCGGAACTGGGAGCGGATTCCAAGCGCTCGTGCTCACCTGCCTCTGCTGCTCTTGAAACGAGAGTGGAGACCAGAAACGCTGGATTCAAATGCACTTTTAGGAGCTACAATGAGGAGTGACAACAGTGTGTGTGTCACAGTTGTAAAGCTCAGTGTGTTGAAGAAGCACAAGAGCAGCCTTCAGGCCTGTCTCTTCCACTGCCTTACAGATTGCAGACATTCCTGCTCACTCTGCTGCTCAGCAGAGTGCTGGCAACGGAGTTCTTGGATTGAAATGGTCTTTTAGGAGAAAGAGTGAAGAGTGACAGCAATGTTTGTGTCACAGTTTAAAGCTCACTGTGTGCTAAACATGATCAGGAGGAGCTTTTTTGCAAGGCTCTTCTGCTGTTTTAGCCCAGTCTAAACATTCCTGCTCTACTCTCTCTGATGCTGCTCAGCAGAGAGTGGGCACAGAGATGTTGGAATCAATAGGTCTTCCAGGCAGGAAAAGGAGGAGTTACAGCAATGTGTTTTGCAGAGTTGCAAAGCTCATTGTGTGCTGAAGATGCCCTGCAGGCGTTTCCCTGCTGGCCCTTCGTCTGTGGGATTAGAGTCCAAGCGCTGCTCCTCCCCTGTCACAACTCCTCTCCAAACGAGAGAGCGCACAAGAAACTTTGGATTCAAATGCACTTTTAGGAGATAAAGTGAGGAGTGACAGCAATGTTTGTGTCACAGTTTAAAGCTCACTGTGTGCAAAACATGATCAAGCAGGAGATTTTTTTCAAGGCTCTTCTTCTGTTTTAGGCAGGTCTAAAAATTCCTGCTCTACTATCTCTGTTGCTGCTCAGCAGAGAGCGGGCACAGAGATGGTGGATTCAGCTGGTCTTTCAGGCAAAAAGGGAGGAGTGACAGCAATGTGTGTTGCAGAGTTGCAAAGCTCGCTGTGCGCTGAAGATGATCAGTGGGAACTTTCTGGACTGTCTCTTCTGCTCTTTTAGCATTGGCTAAAGGTTCCTGCTCTACTCTGCTTCTGCCCAGCAGAGAAAGGGCACAGAGATTTTGGATTCAATTGGACTTTGAGGTAGGAAAGTGCGGAGCGAGAGCAATATATGTGTCACAGTTGCAAAGCTGACTGCGTGCTGAAGATGCCCTGCCGGAGCTTTCACTCCGGGCTCTTCGGCTGTGGGAGCAGAGGCCAAGAGATCGTGTTCACCTGTCACTGCTGCTGTTCAAACGAGAGAGGGCGGGAGAGACCATGGATTCAAACGGATTATTAGGAGATGAAGTGAGGAGTGACAGCAATGTGTGTTTCAGAGTTGCAAAGCTCACTGTGCGCTGAAGATGATCTGCAAGGACTTTCCCTCCCTGCCCTTCGGAACTGGGAGCGGATTCCAAGCGCTCGTGCTCACCTGCCTCTGCTGCTCTTGAAACGAGAGTGGAGACCAGAAACGCTGGATTCAAATGCACTTTTAGGAGCTACAATGAGGAGTGACAACAGTGTGTGTGTCACAGTTGTAAAGCTCAGTGTGTTGAAGAAGCACAAGAGCAGCCTTCAGGCCTGTCTCTTCCACTGCCTTACAGATTGCAGACATTCCTGCTCACTCTGCTGCTCAGCAGAGTGCTGGCAACGGAGTTCTTGGATTGAAATGGTCTTTTAGGAGAAAGAGTGAAGAGTGACAGCAATGTTTGTGTCACAGTTTAAAGCTCACTGTGTGCTAAACATGATCAGGAGGAGCTTTTTTGCAAGGCTCTTCTGCTGTTTTAGCCCAGTCTAAACATTCCTGCTCTACTCTCTCTGTTGCTGCTCAGCAGAGAGTGGGCACAGAGATGTTGGAATCAATTGGTCTTCCAGGCAGGAGAAGGAGGAGTTACAGCAATGTGTTTTGCAGAGTTGCAAAGCTCACTGTGTGCTGAAGATGCCCTGCAGGCGTTTCCCTGCTGGCCCTTCGTCTGTGGGATTAGAGTCCAAGCGCTGCTCCTCCCCTGTCACAACTCCTCTCGAAACGAGAGAGCGCACCAGAAACTTTGGATTCAAATGCACTTTTAGGAGATAAAGTGAGGAGTGACAGCAATGTTTGTGTCACAGTTTAAAGCTCACTGTGTGCAAAACATGATCAAGCAGGAGATTTTTTTCAAGGCTCTTCTGCTGTTTTAGGCAGGTCTAAAAATTCCTGCTCTACTATCTCTGTTGCTGCTCAGCAGAGAGCGGGCACAGAGATGGTGGATTCAGCTGGTCTTTCAGGCAAAAAGGGAGGAGTGACAGCAATGTGTGTTGCAGAGTTGCAAAGCTCGCTGTGCGCTGAAGATGATCAGTGGGAACTTTCTGGACTGTCTCTTCTGCTCTTTTAGCATTGGCTAAAGGTTCCTGCTCTACTCTGCTTCTGCCCAGCAGAGAAAGGGCACAGAGATTTTGGATTCAATTGGACTTTGAGGTAGGAAAGTGCGGAGCGAGAGCAATATATGTGTCACAGTTGCAAAGCTGACTGCGTGCTGAAGATGCCCTGCCGGAGCTTTCACTCCGGGCTCTTTGGCTGTGGGAGCAGAGGCCAAGAGATCGTGTTCACCTGTCACTGCTGCTGTTCAAACGAGAGAGGGCGGGAGAGACCATGGATTCAAACGGATTATTAGGAGATGAAGTGAGGAGTGACAGCAATGTGTGTTTCAGAGTTGCAAAGCTCACTGTGCGCTGAAGATGATCTGCAAGGACTTTCCCTCCCTGCCCTTCGGAACTGGGAGCGGATTCCAAGCGCTCGTGCTCACCTGCCTCTGCTGCTCTTGAAACGAGAGTGGAGACCAGAAACGCTGGATTCAAATGCACTTTTAGGAGCTACAATGAGGAGTGACAACAGTGTGTGTGTCACAGTTGTAAAGCTCAGTGTGTTGAAGAAGCACAAGAGCAGCCTTCAGGCCTGTCTCTTCCACTGCCTTACAGATTGCAGACATTCCTGCTCACTCTGCTGCTCAGCAGAGTGCTGGCAACGGAGTTCTTGGATTGAAATGGTCTTTTAGGAGAAAGAGTGAAGAGTGACAGCAATGTTTGTGTCACAGTTTAAAGCTCACTGTGTGCTAAACATGATCAGGAGGAGCTTTTTTGCAAGGCTCTTCTGCTGTTTTAGCCCAGTCTAAACATTCCTGCTCTACTCTCTCTGTTGCTGCTCAGCAGAGAGTGGGCACAGAGATGTTGGAATCAATAGGTCTTCCAGGCTTTCCTGCCTGGAAGACCTAAGGAGGAGTTACAGCAATGTGTTTTGCAGAGTTGCAAAGCTCACTGTGTGCTGAAGATGCCCTGCAGGAGTTTCCCTGCTGGCCCTTCGTCTGTGGGATTAGAGTCCAAGCGCTGCTCCTCCCCTGTCACAACTCCTCTCGAAACGAGAGAGCGCACCAGAAACTTTGGATTCAAATGCACTTTTAGGAGATAAAGTGAGGAGTGACAGCAATGTTTGTGTCACAGTTTAAAGCTCACTGTGTGCAAAACATGATCAAGCAGGAGATTTTTTTCAAGGCTCTTCTGCTGTTTTAGGCAGGTCTAAAAATTCCTGCTCTACTCTCTCTGTTGCTGCTCAGCAGAGAGCGGGCACAGAGATGGTGGATTCAGCTGGTCTTTCAGGCAAAAAGGGAGGAGTGACAGCAATGTGTGTTGCAGAGTTGCAAAGCTCGCTGTGCGCTGAAGATGATCAGTGGGAACTTTCTGGACTGTCTCTTCTGCTCTTTTAGCATTGGCTAAAGGTTCCTGCTCTACTCTGCTTCTGCCCAGCAGAGAAAGGGCACAGAGATTTTGGATTCAATTGGACTTTGAGGTAGGAAAGTGCGGAGCGAGAGCAATATATGTGTCACAGTTGCAAAGCTGACTGCGTGCTGAAGATGCCCTGCCGGAGCTTTCACTCTGGGCTCTTCGGCTGTGGGAGCAGAGGCCAAGAGATCGTGTTCACCTGTCACTGCTGCTGTTCAAACGAGAGAGGGCGGGAGAGACCATGGATTCAAACGGATTATTAGGAGATGAAGTGAGGAGTGACAGCAATGTGTGTTTCAGAGTTGCAAAGCTCACTGTGCGCTGAAGATGATCTGCAAGGACTTTCCCTCCCTGCCCTTCGGAACTGGGAGCGGATTCCAAGCGCTCGTGCTCACCTGCCTCTGCTGCACTGGAAACGAGAGTGGAGACCAGAAACGCTGGATTCAAATGCACTTTTAGGAGCTACAATGAGGAGTGACAACAGTGTGTGTGTCAAAGTTGTAAAGCTCAGTGTGTTGAAGAAGCACAAGAGCAGCCTTCAGCCTGTCTCTTCCACTGCCTTACAGATTGCAGACATTCCTGCTCACTCTGCTGCTCAGCAGAGTGCTGGCAACGGAGTTCTTGGATTGAAATGGTCTTTTAGGAGAAAGAGTGAAGAGTGACAGCAATGTTTGTGTCACAGTTTAAAGCTCACTGTGTGCTAAACATGATCAGGAGGAGCTTTTTTGCAAGGCTCTTCTGCTGTTTTAGCCCAGTCTAAACATTCCTGCTCTACTCTCTCTGTTGCTGCTCAGCAGAGAGTGGGCACAGAGATGTTGGAATCAATTGGTCTTCCAGGCAGGAGAAGGAGGAGTTACAGCAATGTGTTTTGCAGAGTTGCAAAGCTCACTGTGTGCTGAAGATGCCCTGCAGGAGTTTCCCTGCTGGCCCTTCGTCTGTGGTATTAGAGTCCAAGCGCTGCTCCTCCCCTGTCACAACTCCTCTCGAAACGAGAGAGCGCACAAGAAACTTTGGATTCAAATGCACTTTTAGGAGATAAAGTGAGGAGTGACAGCAATGTTTGTGTCACAGTTTAAAGCTCACTGTGTGCAAAACATGATCAAGCAGGAGATTTTTTTCAAGGCTCTTCTGCTGTTTTAGGCAGGTCTAAAAATTCCTGCTCTACTCTCTCTGTTGCTGCTCAGCAGAGAGCGGGCACAGAGATGGTGGATTCAGCTGGTCTTTCAGGCAAAAAGGGAGGAGTGACAGCAATGTGTGTTGCAGAGTTGCAAAGCTCGCTGTGCGCAGAAGATGATCAGTGGGAACTTTCTGGACTGTCTCTTCTGCTCTTTTAGCATTGGCTAAAGGTTCCTGCTCTACTCTGCTTCTGCCAAGCAGAGAAAGGGCACAGAGATTTTGGATTCAATTGGACTTTGAGGTAGGAAAGTGCGGAGCGAGAGCAATATATGTGTCACAGTTGCAAAGCTGACTGCGTGCTGAAGATGCCCTGCCGGAGCTTTCACTCCGGGCTCTTCAGCTGTGGGAGCAGAGGCCAAGAGATCGTGTTCACCTGTCACTGCTGCTGTTCAAACGAGAGAGGGCGGGAGAGACCATGGATTCAAACGGATTATTAGGAGATGAAGTGAGGAGTGACAGCAATGTGTGTTTCAGAGTTGCAAAGCTCACTGTGCGCTGAAGATGATCTGCAAGGACTTTCCCTCCCTGCCCTTCGGAACTGGGAGCGGATTCCAAGCGCTCGTGCTCACCTTCCTCTGCTGCTCTTGAAACGAGAGGGGAGACCAGAAACGCTGGATTCAAATGCACTTTTAGGAGCTACAATGAGGAGTGACAACAGTGTGTGTGTCACAGTTGTAAAGCTCAGTGTGTTGAAGAAGCACAAGAGCAGCCTTCAGGCCTGTCTCTTCCACTGCCTTACAGATTGCAGACATTCCTGCTCACTCTGCTGCTCAGCAGAGTGCTGGCAACGGAGTTCTTGGATTGAAATGGTCTTTTAGGAGAAAGAGTGAAGAGTGACAGCAATGTTTGTGTCACAGTTTAAAGCTCACTGTGTGCTAAACATGATCAGGAGGAGCTTTTTTGCAAGGCTCTTCTGCTGTTTTAGCCCAGTCTAAACATTCCTTCTCTCTGTTGCTGCTCAGCAGAGAGTGGGCACAGAGATGTTGGAATCAATTGGTCTTCCAGGCAGGAAAAGGAGGAGTTACAGCAATGTGTGTTGCAGAATTGCAAAGCTCACTGTGTGCTGAAGATGCCCTGCAGGAGTTTCCCTGCTGGCCCTTCGTCTGTGGGATTAGAGTCCAAGCGCTGCTCCTCCACTGTCACAACTCCTCTCCAAACGAGAGAGCGCACCAGAAACTTTGGATTCAAATGCACTTTTAGGAGATAAAGTGAGGAGTGACAGCAATGTTTGTGTCACAGTTTAAAGCTCACTGTGTGCAAAACATGATCAAGCAGGAGATTTTTTTCAAGGCTCTTCTGCTGTTTTAGGCAGGTCTAAAAATTCCTGCTCTACTATCTCTGTTGCTGCTCAGCAGAGAGCGGGCACAGAGATGGTGGATTCAGCTGGTCTTTCAGGCAAAAAGGGAGGAGTGACAGCAATGTGTGTTGCAGAGTTGCAAAGCTCACTGTGCGCTGAAGATGATCTGCAAGGACTTTCCCTCCCTGCCCTTCGGAACTGGGAGCGGATTCCAAGCGCTCGTGCTCACCTTCCTCTGCTGCTCTTGAAACGAGAGTGGAGACCAGAAACGCTGGATTCAAATGCACTTTTAGGAGCTACAATGAGGAGTGACAACAGTGTGTGTGTCACAGTTGTAAAGCTCAGTGTGTTGAAGAAGCACAAGAGCAGCCTTCAGGCCTGTCTCTTCCACTGCCTTACAGATTGCAGACATTCCTGCTCACTCTGCTGCTCAGCAGAGTGCTGGCAACGGAGTTCTTGGATTGAAATGGTCTTTTAGGAGAAAGAGTGAAGAGTGACAGCAATGTTTGTGTCACAGTTTAAAGCTCACTGTGTGCTAAACATGATCAGGAGGAGCTTTTTTGCAAGGCTCTTCTGCTGTTTTAGCCCAGTCTAAACATTCCTTCTCTCTGTTGCTGCTCAGCAGAGAGTGGGCACAGAGATGTTGGAATCAATAGGTCTTCCAGGCAGGAAAAGGAGGAGTTACAGCAATGTGTGTTGCAGAATTGCAAAGCTCACTGTGTGCTGAAGATGCCCTGCAGGAGTTTCCCTGCTGGCCCTTCGTCTGTGGGATTAGAGTCCAAGCGCTGCTCCTCCCCTGTCACAACTCCTCTCCAAACGAGAGAGCGCACCAGAAACTTTGGATTCAAATGCACTTTTAGGAGATAAAGTGAGGAGTGACAGCAATGTTTGTGTCACAGTTTAAAGCTCACTGTGTGCAAAACATGATCAAGCAGGAGATTTTTTTCAAGGCTCTTCTGCTGTTTTAGGCAGGTCTAAAAATTCCTGCTCTACTATCTCTGTTGCTGCTCAGCAGAGAGCGGGCACAGAGATGGTGGATTCAGCTGGTCTTTCAGGCAAAAAGGGAGGAGTGACAGCAATGTGTGTTGCAGAGTTGCAAAGCTCGCTGTGCGCTGAAGATGATCAGTGGGAACTTTCTGGACTGTCTCTTCTGCTCTTTTAGCATTGGCTAAAGGTTCCTGCTCTACTCTGCTTCTGCCCAGCAGAGAAAGGGCACAGAGATTTTGGATTCAATTGGACTTTGAGGTAGGAAAGTGCGGAGCGAGAGCAATATATGTGTCACAGTTGCAAAGCTGACTGCGTGCTGAAGATGCCCTGCCGGAGCTTTCACTCCGGGCTCTTCGGCTGTGGGAGCAGAGGCCAAGAGATCGTGTTCACCTGTCACTGCTGCTGTTCAAACGAGAGAGGGCGGGAGAGACCATGGATTCAAACGGATTATTAGGAGATTAAGTGAGGAGTGACAGCAATGTGTGTTTCAGAGTTGCAAAGCTCACTGTGCGCTGAAGATGATCTGCAAGGACTTTCCCTCCCTGCCCTTCGGAACTGGGAGCGGATTCCAAGCGCTCGTGCTCACCTGCCTCTGCTGCACTGGAAACGAGAGTGGAGACCAGAAACGCTGGATTCAAATGCACTTTTAGGAGCTACAATGAGGAGTGACAACAGTGTGTGTGTCAAAGTTGTAAAGCTCAGTGTGTTGAAGAAGCACAAGAGCAGCCTTCAGCCTGTCTCTTCCACTGCCTTACAGATTGCAGACATTCCTGCTCACTCTGCTGCTCAGCAGAGTGCTGGCAACGGAGTTCTTGGATTGAAATGGTCTTTTAGGAGAAAGAGTGAAGAGTGACAGCAATGTTTGTGTCACAGTTTAAAGCTCACTGTGTGCTAAACATGATCAGGAGGAGCTTTTTTGCAAGGCTCTTCTGCTGTTTTAGCCCAGTCTAAACATTCCTGCTCTACTCTCTCTGTTGCTGCTCAGCAGAGAGTGGGCACAGAGATGTTGGAATCAATTGGTCTTCCAGGCAGGAGAAGGAGGAGTTACAGCAATGTGTTTTGCAGAGTTGCAAAGCTCACTGTGTGCTGAAGATGCCCTGCAGGAGTTTCCCTGCTGGCCCTCCGTCTGTGGGATTAGAGTCCAAGCGCTGCTCCTCCCCTGTCACAACTCCTCTCCAAACGAGAGAGCGCACCAGAAACTTTGGATTCAAATGCACTTTTAGGAGATAAAGTGAGGAGTGACAGCAATGTTTGTGTCACAGTTTAAAGCTCACTGTGTGCAAAACATGATCAAGCAGGAGATTTTTTTCAAGGCTCTTCTGCTGTTTTAGGCAGGTCTAAAAATTCCTGCTCTACTATCTCTGTTGCTGCTCAGCAGAGAGCGGGCACAGAGATGGTGGATTCAGCTGGTCTTTCAGGCAAAAAGGGAGGAGTGACAGCAATGTGTGTTGCAGAGTTGCAAAGCTCGCTGTGCGCAGAAGATGATCAGTGGGAACTTTCTGGACTGTCTCTTCTGCTCTTTTAGCATTGGCTAAAGGTTCCTGCTCTACTCTGCTTCTGCCCAGCAGAGAAAGGGCACAGAGATTTTGGATTCAATTGGACTTTGAGGTAGGAAAGTGCGGAGCGAGAGCAATATATGTGTCACAGTTGCAAAGCTGACTGCGTGCTGAAGATGCCCTGCCGGAGCTTTCACTCCGGGCTCTTCGGCTGTGGGAGCAGAGGCCAAGAGATCGTGTTCACCTGTCACTGCTGCTGTTCAAACGAGAGAGGGCGGGAGAGACCATGGATTCAAACGGATTATTAGGAGATGAAGTGAGGAGTGACAGCAATGTGTGTTTCAGAGTTGCAAAGCTCACTGTGCGCTGAAGATGATCTGCAAGGACTTTCCCTCCCTGCCCTTCGGAACTGGGAGCGGATTCCAAGCGCTCGTGCTCACCTGCCTCTGCTGCACTGGAAACGAGAGTGGAGACCAGAAACGCTGGATTCAAATGCACTTTTAGGAGCTACAATGAGGAGTGACAACAGTGTGTGTGTCAAAGTTGTAAAGCTCAGTGTGTTGAAGAAGCACAAGAGCAGCCTTCAGCCTGTCTCTTCCACTGCCTTACAGATTGCAGACATTCCTGCTCACTCTGCTGCTCAGCAGAGTGCTGGCAACGGAGTTCTTGGATTGAAATGGTCTTTTAGGAGAAAGAGTGAAGAGTGACAGCAATGTTTGTGTCACAGTTTAAAGCTCACTGTGTGCTAAACATGATCAGGAGGAGCTTTTTTGCAAGGCTCTTCTGCTGTTTTAGCCCAGTCTAAACATTCCTGCTCTACTCTCTCTGATGCTGCTCAGCAGAGAGTGGGCACAGAGATGTTGGAATCAATTGGTCTTCCAGGCAGGAGAAGGAGGAGTTACAGCAATGTGTTTTGCAGAGTTGCAAAGCTCACTGTGTGCTGAAGATGCCCTGCAGGAGTTTCCCTGCTGGCCCTTCGTCTGTGGTATTAGAGTCCAAGCGCTGCTCCTCCCCTGTCACAACTGCTCTCGAAACGAGAGAGCGCACCAGAAACTTTGGATTCAAATGCACTTTTAGGAGATAAAGTGAGGAGTGACAGCAATGTTTGTGTCACAGTTTAAAGCTCACTGTGTGCAAAACATGATCAAGCAGGAGATTTTTTTCAAGGCTCTTCTGCTGTTTTAGGCAGGTCTAAAAATTCCTGCTCTACTATCTCTGTTGCTGCTCAGCAGAGAGCGGGCACAGAGATGGTGGATTCAGCTGGTCTTTCAGGCAAAAAGGGAGGAGTGACAGCAATGTGTGTTGCAGAGTTGCAAAGCTCGCTGTGCGCTGAAGATGATCAGTGGGAACTTTCTGGACTGTCTCTTCTGCTCTTTTAGCATTGGCTAAAGGTTCCTGCTCTACTCTGCTTCTGCCCAGCAGAGAAAGGGCACAGAGATTTTGGATTCAATTGGACTTTGAGGTAGGAAAGTGCGGAGCGAGAGCAATGTATGTGTCACAGTTGCAAAGCTGACTGCGTGCTGAAGATGCCCTGCCGGAGCTTTCACTCCGGGCTCTTTGGCTGTGGGAGCAGAGGCCAAGAGATCGTGTTCACCTGTCACTGCTGCTGTTCAAACGAGAGAGGGCGGGAGAGACCATGGATTCAAACGGATTATTAGGAGATGAAGTGAGGAGTGACAGCAATGTGTGTTTCAGAGTTGCAAAGCTCACTGTGCGCTGAAGATGATCTGCAAGGACTTTCCCTCCCTGCCCTTCGGAACTGGGAGCGGATTCCAAGCGCTCGTGCTCACCTGCCTCTGCTGCACTGGAAACGAGAGTGGAGACCAGAAACGCTGGATTCAAATGCACTTTTAGGAGCTACAATGAGGAGTGACAACAGTGTGTGTGTCAAAGTTGTAAAGCTCAGTGTGTTGAAGAAGCACAAGAGCAGCCTTCAGCCTGTCTCTTCCACTGCCTTACAGATTGCAGACATTCCTGCTCACTCTGCTGCTCAGCAGAGTGCTGGCAACGGAGTTCTTGGATTGAAATGGTCTTTTAGGAGAAAGAGTGAAGAGTGACAGCAATGTTTGTGTCACAGTTTAAAGCTCACTGTGTGCTAAACATGATCAGGAGGAGCTTTTTTGCAAGGCTCTTCTGCTGTTTTAGCCCAGTCTAAACATTCCTGCTCTACTCTCTCTGATGCTGCTCAGCAGAGAGTGGGCACAGAGATGTTGGAATCAATTGGTCTTCCAGGCAGGAGAAGGAGGAGTTACAGCAATGTGTTTTGCAGAGTTGCAAAGCTCACTGTGTGCTGAAGATGCCCTGCAGGAGTTTCCCTGCTGGCCCTTCGTCTGTGGGATTAGAGTCCAAGCGCTGCTCCTCCCCTGTCACAACTCCTCTCGAAACGAGAGAGCGCACAAGAAACTTTGGATTCAAATGCACTTTTAGGAGATAAAGTGAGGAGTGACAGCAATGTTTGTGTCACAGTTTAAAGCTCACTGTGTGCAAAACATGATCAAGCAGGAGATTTTTTTCAAGGCTCTTCTGCTGTTTTAGGCAGGTCTAAAAATTCCTGCTCTACTATCTCTGTTGCTGCTCAGCAGAGAGCGGGCACAGAGATGGTGGATTCAGCTGGTCTTTCAGGCAAAAAGGGAGGAGTGACAGCAATGTGTGTTGCAGAGTTGCAAAGCTCGCTGTGCGCTGAAGATGATCAGTGGGAACTTTCTGGACTGTCTCTTCTGCTCTTTTAGCATTGGCTAAAGGTTCCTGCTCTACTCTGCTTCTGCCCAGCAGAGAAAGGGCACAGAGATTTTGGATTCAATTGGACTTTGAGGTAGGAAAGTGCGGAGCGAGAGCAATGTATGTGTCACAGTTGCAAAGCTGACTGCGTGCTGAAGATGCCCTGCCGGAGCTTTCACTCCGGGCTCTTTGGCTGTGGGAGCAGAGGCCAAGAGATCGTGTTCACCTGTCACTGCTGCTGTTCAAACGAGAGAGGGCGGGAGAGACCATGGATTCAAACGGATTATTAGGAGATGAAGTGAGGAGTGACAGCAATGTGTGTTTCAGAGTTGCAAAGCTCACTGTGCGCTGAAGATGATCTGCAAGGACTTTCCCTCCCTGCCCTTCGGAACTGGGAGCGGATTCCAAGCGCTCGTGCTCACCTGCCTCTGCTGCACTGGAAACGAGAGTGGAGACCAGAAACGCTGGATTCAAATGCACTTTTAGGAGCTACAATGAGGAGTGACAACAGTGTGTGTGTCAAAGTTGTAAAGCTCAGTGTGTTGAAGAAGCACAAGAGCAGCCTTCAGCCTGTCTCTTCCACTGCCTTACAGATTGCAGACATTCCTGCTCACTCTGCTGCTCAGCAGAGTGCTGGCAACGGAGTTCTTGGATTGAAATGGTCTTTTAGGAGAAAGAGTGAAGAGTGACAGCAATGTTTGTGTCACAGTTTAAAGCTCACTGTGTGCTAAACATGATCAGGAGGAGCTTTTTTGCAAGGCTCTTCTGCTGTTTTAGCCCAGTCTAAACATTCCTGCTCTACTCTCTCTGATGCTGCTCAGCAGAGAGTGGGCACAGAGATGTTGGAATCAATTGGTCTTCCAGGCAGGAGAAGGAGGAGTTACAGCAATGTGTTTTGCAGAGTTGCAAAGCTCACTGTGTGCTGAAGATGCCCTGCAGGAGTTTCCCTGCTGGCCCTTCGTCTGTGGTATTAGAGTCCAAGCGCTGCTCCTCCCCTGTCACAACTGCTCTCGAAACGAGAGAGCGCACCAGAAACTTTGGATTCAAATGCACTTTTAGGAGATAAAGTGAGGAGTGACAGCAATGTTTGTGTCACAGTTTAAAGCTCACTGTGTGCAAAACATGATCAAGCAGGAGATTTTTTTCAAGGCTCTTCTGCTGTTTTAGGCAGGTCTAAAAATTCCTGCTCTACTCTCTCTGTTGCTGCTCAGCAGAGAGCGGGCACAGAGATGGTGGATTCAGCTGGTCTTTCAGGCAAAAAGGGAGGAGTGACAGCAATGTGTGTTGCAGAGTTGCAAAGCTCGCTGTGCGCTGAAGATGATCAGTGGGAACTTTCTGGACTGTCTCTTCTGCTCTTTTAGCATTGGCTAAAGGTTCCTGCTCTACTCTGCTTCTGCCCAGCAGAGAAAGGGCACAGAGATTTTGGATTCAATTGGACTTTGAGGTAGGAAAGTGCGGAGCGAGAGCAATATATGTGTCACAGTTGCAAAGCTGACTGCGTGCTGAAGATGCCCTGCCGGAGCTTTCACTCCGGGCTCTTCGGCTGTGGGAGCAGAGGCCAAGAGATCGTGTTCACCTGTCACTGCTGCTGTTCAAACGAGAGAGGGCGGGAGAGACCATGGATTCAAACGGATTATTAGGAGATGAAGTGAGGAGTGACAGCAATGTGTGTTTCAGAGTTGCAAAGCTCACTGTGCGCTGAAGATGATCTGCAAGGACTTTCCCTCCCTGCCCTTCGGAACTGGGAGCGGATTCCAAGCGCTCGTGCTCACCTGCCTCTGCTGCACTGGAAACGAGAGTGGAGACCAGAAACGCTGGATTCAAATGCACTTTTAGGAGCTACAATGAGGAGTGACAACAGTGTGTGTGTCAAAGTTGTAAAGCTCAGTGTGTTGAAGAAGCACAAGAGCAGCCTTCAGCCTGTCTCTTCCACTGCCTTACAGATTGCAGACATTCCTGCTCACTCTGCTGCTCAGCAGAGTGCTGGCAACGGAGTTCTTGGATTGAAATGGTCTTTTAGGAGAAAGAGTGAAGAGTGACAGCAATGTTTGTGTCACAGTTTAAAGCTCACTGTGTGCTAAACATGATCAGGAGGAGCTTTTTTGCAAGGCTCTTCTGCTGTTTTAGCCCAGTCTAAACATTCCTGCTCTACTCTCTCTGATGCTGCTCAGCAGAGAGTGGGCACAGAGATGTTGGAATCAATTGGTCTTCCAGGCAGGAGAAGGAGGAGTTACAGCAATGTGTTTTGCAGAGTTGCAAAGCTCACTGTGTGCTGAAGATGCCCTGCAGGAGTTTCCCTGCTGGCCCTTCGTCTGTGGTATTAGAGTCCAAGCGCTGCTCCTCCCCTGTCACAACTCCTCTCCAAACGAGAGAGCGCACAAGAAACTTTGGATTCAAATGCACTTTTAGGAGATAAAGTGAGGAGTGACAGCAATGTTTGTGTCACAGTTTAAAGCTCACTGTGTGCAAAACATGATCAAGCAGGAGATTTTTTTCAAGGCTCTTCTGCTGTTTTAGGCAGGTCTAAAAATTCCTGCTCTACTCTCTCTGTTGCTGCTCAGCAGAGAGCGGGCACAGAGATGGTGGATTCAGCTGGTCTTTCAGGCAAAAAGGGAGGAGTGACAGCAATGTGTGTTGCAGAGTTGCAAAGCTCGCTGTGCGCAGAAGATGATCAGTGGGAACTTTCTGGACTGTCTCTTCTGCTCTTTTAGCATTGGCTAAAGGTTCCTGCTCTACTCTGCTTCTGCCCAGCAGAGAAAGGGCACAGAGATTTTGGATTCAATTGGACTTTGAGGTAGGAAAGTGCGGAGCGAGAGCAATATATGTGTCACAGTTGCAAAGCTGACTGCGTGCTGAAGATGCCCTGCCGGAGCTTTCACTCCGGGCTCTTCGGCTGTGGGAGCAGAGGCCAAGAGATCGTGTTCACCTGTCACTGCTGCTGTTCAAACGAGAGAGGGCGGGAGAGACCATGGATTCAAACGGATTATTAGGAGATGAAGTGAGGAGTGACAGCAATGTGTGTTTCAGAGTTGCAAAGCTCACTGTGCGCTGAAGATGATCTGCAAGGACTTTCCCTCCCTGCCCTTCGGAACTGGGAGCGGATTCCAAGCGCTCGTGCTCACCTGCCTCTGCTGCACTGGAAACGAGAGTGGAGACCAGAAACGCTGGATTCAAATGCACTTTTAGGAGCTACAATGAGGAGTGACAACAGTGTGTGTGTCAAAGTTGTAAAGCTCAGTGTGTTGAAGAAGCACAAGAGCAGCCTTCAGCCTGTCTCTTCCACTGCCTTACAGATTGCAGACATTCCTGCTCACTCTGCTGCTCAGCAGAGTGCTGGCAACGGAGTTCTTGGATTGAAATGGTCTTTTAGGAGAAAGAGTGAAGAGTGACAGCAATGTTTGTGTCACAGTTTAAAGCTCACTGTGTGCTAAACATTATCAGGAGGAGCTTTTTTGCAAGGCTCTTCTGCTGTTTTAGCCCAGTCTAAACATTCCTGCTCTACTCTCTCTGATGCTGCTCAGCAGAGAGTGGGCACAGAGATGTTGGAATCAATTGGTCTTCCAGGCAGGAGAAGGAGGAGTTACAGCAATGTGTTTTGCAGAGTTGCAAAGCTCACTGTGTGCTGAAGATGCCCTGCAGGAGTTTCCCTGCTGGCCCTTCGTCTGTGGTATTAGAGTCCAAGCGCTGCTCCTCCCCTGTCACAACTCCTCTCGAAACGAGAGAGCGCACAAGAAACTTTGGATTCAAATGCACTTTTAGGAGATAAAGTGAGGAGTGACAGCAATGTTTGTGTCACAGTTTAAAGCTCACTGTGTGCAAAACATGATCAAGCAGGAGATTTTTTTCAAGGCTCTTCTGCTGTTTTAGGCAGGTCTAAAAATTCCTGCTCTACTATCTCTGTTGCTGCTCAGCAGAGAGCGGGCACAGAGATGGTGGATTCAGCTGGTCTTTCAGGCAAAAAGGGAGGAGTGACAGCAATGTGTGTTGCAGAGTTGCAAAGCTCGCTGTGCGCTGAAGATGATCAGTGGGAACTTTCTGGACTGTCTCTTCTGCTCTTTTAGCATTGGCTAAAGGTTCCTGCTCTACTCTGCTTCTGCCCAGCAGAGAAAGGGCACAGAGATTTTGGATTCAATTGGACTTTGAGGTAGGAAAGTGCGGAGCGAGAGCAATATATGTGTCACAGTTGCAAAGCTGACTGCGTGCTGAAGATGCCCTGCCGGAGCTTTCACTCTGGGCTCTTCGGCTGTGGGAGCAGAGGCCAAGAGATCGTGTTCACCTGTCACTGCTGCTGTTCAAACGAGAGAGGGCGGGAGAGACCATGGATTCAAACGGATTATTAGGAGATGAAGTGAGGAGTGACAGCAATGTGTGTTTCAGAGTTGCAAAGCTCACTGTGCGCTGAAGATGATCTGCAAGGACTTTCCCTCCCTGCCCTTCGGAACTGGGAGCGGATTCCAAGCGCTCGTGCTCACCTGCCTCTGCTGCACTGGAAACGAGAGTGGAGACCAGAAACGCTGGATTCAAATGCACTTTTAGGAGCTACAATGAGGAGTGACAACAGTGTGTGTGTCAAAGTTGTAAAGCTCAGTGTGTTGAAGAAGCACAAGAGCAGCCTTCAGCCTGTCTCTTCCACTGCCTTACAGATTGCAGACATTCCTGCTCACTCTGCTGCTCAGCAGAGTGCTGGCAACGGAGTTCTTGGATTGAAATGGTCTTTTAGGAGAAAGAGTGAAGAGTGACAGCAATGTTTGTGTCACAGTTTAAAGCTCACTGTGTGCTAAACATGATCAGGAGGAGCTTTTTTGCAAGGCTCTTCTGCTGTTTTAGCCCAGTCTAAACATTCCTGCTCTACTCTCTCTGATGCTGCTCAGCAGAGAGTGGGCACAGAGATGTTGGAATCAATTGGTCTTCCAGGCAGGAGAAGGAGGAGTTACAGCAATGTGTTTTGCAGAGTTGCAAAGCTCATTGTGTGCTGAAGATGCCCTGCAGGAGTTTCCCTGCTGGCCCTTCGTCTGTGGTATTAGAGTCCAAGCGCTGCTCCTCCCCTGTCACAACTCCTCTCGAAACGAGAGAGCGCACAAGAAACTTTGGATTCAAATGCACTTTTAGGAGATAAAGTGAGGAGTGACAGCAATGTTTGTGTCACAGTTTAAAGCTCACTGTGTGCAAAACATGATCAAGCAGGAGATTTTTTTCAAGGCTCTTCTGCTGTTTTAGGCAGGTCTAAAAATTCCTGCTCTACTCTCTCTGTTGCTGCTCAGCAGAGAGCGGGCACAGAGATGGTGGATTCAGCTGGTCTTTCAGGCAAAAAGGGAGGAGTGACAGCAATGTGTGTTGCAGAGTTGCAAAGCTCGCTGTGCGCTGAAGATGATCAGTGGGAACTTTCTGGACTGTCTCTTCTGCTCTTTTAGCATTGGCTAAAGGTTCCTGCTCTACTCTGCTTCTGCCCAGCAGAGAAAGGGCACAGAGATTTTGGATTCAATTGGACTTTGAGGTAGGAAAGTGCGGAGCGAGAGCAATATATGTGTCACAGTTGCAAAGCTGACTGCGTGCTGAAGATGCCCTGCCGGAGCTTTCACTCCGGGCTCTTCGGCTGTGGGAGCAGAGGCCAAGAGATCGTGTTCACCTGTCACTGCTGCTGTTCAAACGAGAGAGGGCGGGAGAGACCATGGATTCAAACGGATTATTAGGAGATGAAGTGAGGAGTGACAGCAATGTGTGTTTCAGAGTTGCAAAGCTCACTGTGCGCTGAAGATGATCTGCAAGGACTTTCCCTCCCTGCCCTTCGGAACTGGGAGCGGATTCCAAGCGCTCGTGCTCACCTGCCTCTGCTGCACTGGAAACGAGAGTGGAGACCAGAAACGCTGGATTCAAATGCACTTTTAGGAGCTACAATGAGGAGTGACAACAGTGTGTGTGTCAAAGTTGTAAAGCTCAGTGTGTTGAAGAAGCACAAGAGCAGCCTTCAGCCTGTCTCTTCCACTGCCTTACAGATTGCAGACATTCCTGCTCACTCTGCTGCTCAGCAGAGTGCTGGCAACGGAGTTCTTGGATTGAAATGGTCTTTTAGGAGAAAGAGTGAAGAGTGACAGCAATGTTTGTGTCACAGTTTAAAGCTCACTGTGTGCTAAACATGATCAGGAGGAGCTTTTTTGCAAGGCTCTTCTGCTGTTTTAGCCCAGTCTAAACATTCCTGCTCTACTCTCTCTGTTGCTGCTCAGCAGAGAGTGGGCACAGAGATGTTGGAATCAATAGGTCTTCCAGGCATGAAAAGGAGGAGTTACTGCAATGTGTTTTGCAGAGTTGCAATGCTCACTGTGTGCTGAAGATGCCCTGCAGGAGTTTCCCTGCTGGCCCTCCGTCTGTGGGATTAGAGTCCAAGCGCTGCTCCTCCCCTGTCACAACTCCTCTCGAAACGAGAGAGCGAACCAGAAACTTTGGATTCAAATGCACTTTTAGGAGATAAAGTGAGGAGTGACAGCAATGTTTGTGTCACAGTTTAAAGCTCACTGTGTGCTAAACATGATCAGGAGGAGCTTTTTTGCAAGGCTCTTCTGCTGTTTTAGCCCAGTCTAAACATTCCTGCTCTACTCTCTCTGTTGCTGCTCAGCAGAGAGTGGGCACAGAGATGTTGGAATCAATTGGTCTTCCAGGCAGGAGAAGGAGGAGTTACAGCAATGTGTTTTGCAGAGTTGCAAAGCTCATTGTGTGCTGAAGATGCCCTGCAGGAGTTTCCCTGCTGGCCCTTCGTCTGTGGTATTAGAGTCCAAGCGCTGCTCCTCCCCTGTCACAACTCCTCTCGAAACGAGAGAGCGCACAAGAAACTTTGGATTCAAATGCACTTTTAGGAGATAAAGTGAGGAGTGACAGCAATGTTTGTGTCACAGTTTAAAGCTCACTGTGTGCAAAACATGATCAAGCAGGAGATTTTTTTCAAGGCTCTTCTGCTGTTTTAGGCAGGTCTAAAAATTCCTGCTCTACTCTCTCTGTTGCTGCTCAGCAGAGAGCGGGCACAGAGATGGTGGATTCAGCTGGTCTTTCAGGCAAAAAGGGAGGAGTGACAGCAATGTGTGTTGCAGAGTTGCAAAGCTCGCTGTGCGCTGAAGATGATCAGTGGGAACTTTCTGGACTGTCTCTTCTGCTCTTTTAGCATTGGCTAAAGGTTCCTGCTCTACTCTGCTTCTGCCCAGCAGAGAAAGGGCACAGAGATTTTGGATTCAATTGGACTTTGAGGTAGGAAAGTGCGGAGCGAGAGCAATATATGTGTCACAGTTGCAAAGCTGACTGCGTGCTGAAGATGCCCTGCCGGAGCTTTCACTCCGGGCTCTTCGGCTGTGGGAGCAGAGGCCAAGAGATCGTGTTCACCTGTCACTGCTGCTGTTCAAACGAGAGAGGGCGGGAGAGACCATGGATTCAAACGGATTATTAGGAGATGAAGTGAGGAGTGACAGCAATGTGTGTTTCAGAGTTGCAAAGCTCACTGTGCGCTGAAGATGATCTGCAAGGACTTTCCCTCCCTGCCCTTCGGAACTGGGAGCGGATTCCAAGCGCTCGTGCTCACCTGCCTCTGCTGCACTGGAAACGAGAGTGGAGACCAGAAACGCTGGATTCAAATGCACTTTTAGGAGCTACAATGAGGAGTGACAACAGTGTGTGTGTCAAAGTTGTAAAGCTCAGTGTGTTGAAGAAGCACAAGAGCAGCCTTCAGCCTGTCTCTTCCACTGCCTTACAGATTGCAGACATTCCTGCTCACTCTGCTGCTCAGCAGAGTGCTGGCAACGGAGTTCTTGGATTGAAATGGTCTTTTAGGAGAAAGAGTGAAGAGTGACAGCAATGTTTGTGTCACAGTTTAAAGCTCACTGTGTGCTAAACATGATCAGGAGGAGCTTTTTTGCAAGGCTCTTCTGCTGTTTTAGCCCAGTCTAAACATTCCTGCTCTACTCTCTCTGTTGCTGCTCAGCAGAGAGTGGGCACAGAGATGTTGGAATCAATAGGTCTTCCAGGCATGAAAAGGAGGAGTTACTGCAATGTGTTTTGCAGAGTTGCAATGCTCACTGTGTGCTGAAGATGCCCTGCAGGAGTTTCCCTGCTGGCCCTCCGTCTGTGGGATTAGAGTCCAAGCGCTGCTCCTCCCCTGTCACAACTCCTCTCGAAACGAGAGAGCGAACCAGAAACTTTGGATTCAAATGCACTTTTAGGAGATAAAGTGAGGAGTGACAGCAATGTTTGTGTCACAGTTTAAAGCTCACTGTGTGCAAAACATGATCAAGCAGGAGATTTTTTTCAAGGCTCTTCTGCTGTTTTAGGCAGGTCTAAAAATTCCTGCTCTACTATCTCTGTTGCTGCTCAGCAGAGAGCGGGCACAGAGATGGTGGATTCAGCTGGTCTTTCAGGCAAAAAGGGAGGAGTGACAGCAATGTGTGTTGCAGAGTTGCAAAGCTCGCTGTGCGCTGAAGATGATCAGTGGGAACTTTCTGGACTGTCTCTTCTGCTCTTTTAGCATTGGCTAAAGGTTCCTGCTCTACTCTGCTTCTGCCCAGCAGAGAAAGGGCACAGAGATTTTGGATTCAATTGGACTTTGAGGTAGGAAAGTGCGGAGCGAGAGCAATATATGTGTCACAGTTGCAAAGCTGACTGCGTGCTGAAGATGCCCTGCCGGAGCTTTCACTCCGGGCTCTTCGGCTGTGGGAGCAGAGGCCAAGAGATCGTGTTCACCTGTCACTGCTGCTGTTCAAACGAGAGAGGGCGGGAGAGACCATGGATTCAAACGGATTATTAGGAGATGAAGTGAGGAGTGACAGCAATGTGTGTTTCAGAGTTGCAAAGCTCACTGTGCGCTGAAGATGATCTGCAAGGACTTTCCCTCCCTGCCCTTCGGAACTGGGAGCGGATTCCAAGCGCTCGTGCTCACCTGCCTCTGCTGCACTGGAAACGAGAGTGGAGACCAGAAACGCTGGATTCAAATGCACTTTTAGGAGCTACAATGAGGAGTGACAACAGTGTGTGTGTCAAAGTTGTAAAGCTCAGTGTGTTGAAGAAGCACAAGAGCAGCCTTCAGCCTGTCTCTTCCACTGCCTTACAGATTGCAGACATTCCTGCTCACTCTGCTGCTCAGCAGAGTGCTGGCAACGGAGTTCTTGGATTGAAATGGTCTTTTAGGAGAAAGAGTGAAGAGTGACAGCAATGTTTGTGTCACAGTTTAAAGCTCACTGTGTGCTAAACATTATCAGGAGGAGCTTTTTTGCAAGGCTCTTCTGCTGTTTTAGCCCAGTCTAAACATTCCTGCTCTACTCTCTCTGATGCTGCTCAGCAGAGAGTGGGCACAGAGATGTTGGAATCAATTGGTCTTCCAGGCAGGAGAAGGAGGAGTTACAGCAATGTGTTTTGCAGAGTTGCAAAGCTCACTGTGTGCTGAAGATGCCCTGCAGGAGTTTCCCTGCTGGCCCTTCGTCTGTGGGATTAGAGTCCAAGCGCTGCTCCTCCCCTGTCACAACTCCTCTCGAAACGAGAGAGCGCACCAGAAACTTTGGATTCAAATGCACTTTTAGGAGATAAAGTGAGGAGTGACAGCAATGTTTGTGTCACAGTTTAAAGCTCACTGTGTGCAAAACATGATCAAGCAGGAGATTTTTTTCAAGGCTCTTCTGCTGTTTTAGGCAGGTCTAAAAATTCCTGCTCTACTATCTCTGTTGCTGCTCAGCAGAGAGCGGGCACAGAGATGGTGGATTCAGCTGGTCTTTCAGGCAAAAAGGGAGGAGTGACAGCAATGTGTGTTGCAGAGTTGCAAAGCTCGCTGTGCGCTGAAGATGATCAGTGGGAACTTTCTGGACTGTCTCTTCTGCTCTTTTAGCATTGGCTAAAGGTTCCTGCTCTACTCTGCTTCTGCCCAGCAGAGAAAGGGCACAGAGATTTTGGATTCGATTGGACTTTGAGGTAGGAAAGTGCGGAGCGAGAGCAATATATGTGTCACAGTTGCAAAGCTGACTGCGTGCTGAAGATGCCCTGCCGGAGCTTTCACTCCGGGCTCTTCGGCTGTGGGAGCAGAGGCCAAGAGATCGTGTTCACCTGTCACTGCTGCTGTTCAAACGAGAGAGGGCGGGAGAGACCATGGATTCAAACGGATTATTAGGAGATGAAGTGAGGAGTGACAGCAATGTGTGTTTCAGAGTTGCAAAGCTCACTGTGCGCTGAAGATGATCTGCAAGGACTTTCCCTCCCTGCCCTTCGGAACTGGGAGCGGATTCCAAGCGCTCGTGCTCACCTGCCTCTGCTGCACTGGAAACGAGAGTGGAGACCAGAAACGCTGGATTCAAATGCACTTTTAGGAGCTACAATGAGGAGTGACAACAGTGTGTGTGTCAAAGTTGTAAAGCTCAGTGTGTTGAAGAAGCACAAGAGCAGCCTTCAGCCTGTCTCTTCCACTGCCTTACAGATTGCAGACATTCCTGCTCACTCTGCTGCTCAGCAGAGTGCTGGCAACGGAGTTCTTGGATTGAAATGGTCTTTTAGGAGAAAGGGTGAAGAGTGACAGCAATGTTTGTGTCACAGTTTAAAGCTCACTGTGTGCTAAACATGATCAGGAGGAGCTTTTTTGCAAGGCTCTTCTGCTGTTTTAGCCCAGTCTAAACATTCCTGCTCTACTCTCTCTGATGCTGCTCAGCAGAGAGTGGGCACAGAGATGTTGGAATCAATTGGTCTTCCAGGCAGGAGAAGGAGGAGTTACAGCAATGTGTTTTGCAGAGTTGCAAAGCTCATTGTGTGCTGAAGATGCCCTGCAGGAGTTTCCCTGCTGGCCCTTCGTCTGTGGTATTAGAGTCCAAGCGCTGCTCCTCCCCTGTCACAACTCCTCTCGAAACGAGAGAGCGCACAAGAAACTTTGGATTCAAATGCACTTTTAGGAGATAAAGTGAGGAGTGACAGCAATGTTTGTGTCACAGTTTAAAGCTCACTGTGTGCAAAACATGATCAAGCAGGAGATTTTTTTCAAGGCTCTTCTGCTGTTTTAGGCAGGTCTAAAAATTCCTGCTCTACTCTCTCTGTTGCTGCTCAGCAGAGAGCGGGCACAGAGATGGTGGATTCAGCTGGTCTTTCAGGCAAAAAGGGAGGAGTGACAGCAATGTGTGTTGCAGAGTTGCAAAGCTCGCTGTGCGCTGAAGATGATCAGTGGGAACTTTCTGGACTGTCTCTTCTGCTCTTTTAGCATTGGCTAAAGGTTCCTGCTCTACTCTGCTTCTGCCCAGCAGAGAAAGGGCACAGAGATTTTGGATTCGATTGGACTTTGAGGTAGGAAAGTGCGGAGCGAGAGCAATATATGTGTCACAGTTGCAAAGCTGACTGCGTGCTGAAGATGCCCTGCCGGAGCTTTCACTCCGGGCTCTTCGGCTGTGGGAGCAGAGGCCAAGAGATCGTGTTCACCTGTCACTGCTGCTGTTCAAACGAGAGAGGGCGGGAGAGACCATGGATTCAAACGGATTATTAGGAGATGAAGTGAGGAGTGACAGCAATGTGTGTTTCAGAGTTGCAAAGCTCACTGTGCGCTGAAGATGATCTGCAAGGACTTTCCCTCCCTGCCCTTCGGAACTGGGAGCGGATTCCAAGCGCTCGTGCTCACCTGCCTCTGCTGCACTGGAAACGAGAGTGGAGACCAGAAACGCTGGATTCAAATGCACTTTTAGGAGCTACAATGAGGAGTGACAACAGTGTGTGTGTCAAAGTTGTAAAGCTCAGTGTGTTGAAGAAGCACAAGAGCAGCCTTCAGCCTGTCTCTTCCACTGCCTTACAGATTGCAGACATTCCTGCTCACTCTGCTGCTCAGCAGAGTGCTGGCAACGGAGTTCTTGGATTGAAATGGTCTTTTAGGAGAAAGAGTGAAGAGTGACAGCAATGTTTGTGTCACAGTTTAAAGCTCACTGTGTGCTAAACATGATCAGGAGGAGCTTTTTTGCAAGGCTCTTCTGCTGTTTTAGCCCAGTCTAAACATTCCTGCTCTACTCTCTCTGTTGCTGCTCAGCAGAGAGTGGGCACAGAGATGTTGGAATCAATAGGTCTTCCAGGCAGGAAAAGGAGGAGTTACAGCAATGTGTTTTGCAGAGTTGCAATGCTCACTGTGTGCTGAAGATGCCCTGCAGGAGTTTCCCTGCTGGCCCTCCGTCTGTGGGATTAGAGTCCAAGCGCTGCTCCTCCCCTGTCACAACTCCTCTCGAAACGAGAGAGCGCACCAGAAACTTTGGATTCAAATGCACTTTTAGGAGATAAAGTGAGGAGTGACAGCAATGTTTGTGTCACAGTTTAAAGCTCACTGTGTGCAAAACATGATCAAGCAGGAGATTTTTTTCAAGGCTCTTCTGCTGTTTTAGGCAGGTCTAAAAATTCCTGCTCTACTATCTCTGTTGCTGCTCAGCAGAGAGCGGGCACAGAGATGGTGGATTCAGCTGGTCTTTCAGGCAAAAAGGGAGGAGTGACAGCAATGTGTGTTGCAGAGTTGCAAAGCTCGCTGTGCGCTGAAGATGATCAGTGGGAACTTTCTGGACTGTCTCTTCTGCTCTTTTAGCATTGGCTAAAGGTTCCTGCTCTACTCTGCTTCTGCCCAGCAGAGAAAGGGCACAGAGATTTTGGATTCAATTGGACTTTGAGGTAGGAAAGTGCGGAGCGAGAGCAATATATGTGTCACAGTTGCAAAGCTGACTGCGTGCTGAAGATGCCCTGCCGGAGCTTTCACTCCGGGCTCTTCGGCTGTGGGAGCAGAGGCCAAGAGATCGTGTTCACCTGTCACTGCTGCTGTTCAAACGAGAGAGGGCGGGAGAGACCATGGATTCAAACGGATTATTAGGAGATGAAGTGAGGAGTGACAGCAATGTGTGTTTCAGAGTTGCAAAGCTCACTGTGCGCTGAAGATGATCTGCAAGGACTTTCCCTCCCTGCCCTTCGGAACTGGGAGCGGATTCCAAGCGCTCGTGCTCACCTGCCTCTGCTGCACTGGAAACGAGAGTGGAGACCAGAAACGCTGGATTCAAATGCACTTTTAGGAGCTACAATGAGGAGTGACAACAGTGTGTGTGTCAAAGTTGTAAAGCTCAGTGTGTTGAAGAAGCACAAGAGCAGCCTTCAGCCTGTCTCTTCCACTGCCTTACAGATTGCAGACATTCCTGCTCACTCTGCTGCTCAGCAGAGTGCTGGCAACGGAGTTCTTGGATTGAAATGGTCTTTTAGGAGAAAGAGTGAAGAGTGACAGCAATGTTTGTGTCACAGTTTAAAGCTCACTGTGTGCTAAACATGATCAGGAGGAGCTTTTTTGCAAGGCTCTTCTGCTGTTTTAGCCCAGTCTAAACATTCCTGCTCTACTCTCTCTGTTGCTGCTCAGCAGAGAGTGGGCACAGAGATGTTGGAATCAATAGGTCTTCCAGGCAGGAAAAGGAGGAGTTACAGCAATGTGTTTTGCAGAGTTGCAATGCTCACTGTGTGCTGAAGATGCCCTGCAGGAGTTTCCCTGCTGGCCCTCCGTCTGTGGGATTAGAGTCCAAGCGCTGCTCCTCCCCTGTCACAACTCCTCTCGAAACGAGAGAGCGAACCAGAAACTTTGGATTCAAATGCACTTTTAGGAGATAAAGTGAGGAGTGACAGCAATGTTTGTGTCACAGTTTAAAGCTCACTGTGTGCAAAACATGATCAAGCAGGAGATTTTTTTCAAGGCTCTTCTGCTGTTTTAGGCAGGTCTAAAAATTCCTGCTCTACTATCTCTGTTGCTGCTCAGCAGAGAGCGGGCACAGAGATGGTGGATTCAGCTGGTCTTTCAGGCAAAAAGGGAGGAGTGACAGCAATGTGTGTTGCAGAGTTGCAAAGCTCGCTGTGCGCTGAAGATGATCAGTGGGAACTTTCTGGACTGTCTCTTCTGCTCTTTTAGCATTGGCTAAAGGTTCCTGCTCTACTCTGCTTCTGCCCAGCAGAGAAAGGGCACAGAGATTTTGGATTCAATTGGACTTTGAGGTAGGAAAGTGCGGAGCGAGAGCAATATATGTGTCACAGTTGCAAAGCTGACTGCGTGCTGAAGATGCCCTGCCGGAGCTTTCACTCCGGGCTCTTCGGCTGTGGGAGCAGAGGCCAAGAGATCGTGTTCACCTGTCACTGCTGCTGTTCAAACGAGAGAGGGCGGGAGAGACCATGGATTCAAACGGATTATTAGGAGATGAAGTGAGGAGTGACAGCAATGTGTGTTTCAGAGTTGCAAAGCTCACTGTGCGCTGAAGATGATCTGCAAGGACTTTCCCTCCCTGCCCTTCGGAACTGGGAGCGGATTCCAAGCGCTCGTGCTCACCTGCCTCTGCTGCACTGGAAACGAGAGTGGAGACCAGAAACGCTGGATTCAAATGCACTTTTAGGAGCTACAATGAGGAGTGACAACAGTGTGTGTGTCAAAGTTGTAAAGCTCAGTGTGTTGAAGAAGCACAAGAGCAGCCTTCAGCCTGTCTCTTCCACTGCCTTACAGATTGCAGACATTCCTGCTCACTCTGCTGCTCAGCAGAGTGCTGGCAACGGAGTTCTTGGATTGAAATGGTCTTTTAGGAGAAAGAGTGAAGAGTGACAGCAATGTTTGTGTCACAGTTTAAAGCTCACTGTGTGCTAAACATTATCAGGAGGAGCTTTTTTGCAAGGCTCTTCTGCTGTTTTAGCCCAGTCTAAACATTCCTGCTCTACTCTCTCTGATGCTGCTCAGCAGAGAGTGGGCACAGAGATGTTGGAATCAATTGGTCTTCCAGGCAGGAGAAGGAGGAGTTACAGCAATGTGTTTTGCAGAGTTGCAAAGCTCACTGTGTGCTGAAGATGCCCTGCAGGAGTTTCCCTGCTGGCCCTTCGTCTGTGGGATTAGAGTCCAAGCGCTGCTCCTCCCCTGTCACAACTCCTCTCGAAACGAGAGAGCGCACCAGAAACTTTGGATTCAAATGCACTTTTAGGAGATAAAGTGAGGAGTGACAGCAATGTTTGTGTCACAGTTTAAAGCTCACTGTGTGCAAAACATGATCAAGCAGGAGATTTTTTTCAAGGCTCTTCTGCTGTTTTAGGCAGGTCTAAAAATTCCTGCTCTACTCTCTCTGTTGCTGCTCAGCAGAGAGCGGGCACAGAGATGGTGGATTCAGCTGGTCTTTCAGGCAAAAAGGGAGGAGTGACAGCAATGTGTGTTGCAGAGTTGCAAAGCTCGCTGTGCGCTGAAGATGATCAGTGGGAACTTTCTGGACTGTCTCTTCTGCTCTTTTAGCATTGGCTAAAGGTTCCTGCTCTACTCTGCTTCTGCCCAGCAGAGAAAGGGCACAGAGATTTTGGATTCAATTGGACTTTGAGGTAGGAAAGTGCGGAGCGAGAGCAATATATGTGTCACAGTTGCAAAGCTGACTGCGTGCTGAAGATGCCCTGCCGGAGCTTTCACTCCGGGCTCTTCGGCTGTGGGAGCAGAGGCCAAGAGATCGTGTTCACCTGTCACTGCTGCTGTTCAAACGAGAGAGGGCGGGAGAGACCATGGATTCAAACGGATTATTAGGAGATGAAGTGAGGAGTGACAGCAATGTGTGTTTCAGAGTTGCAAAGCTCACTGTGCGCTGAAGATGATCTGCAAGGACTTTCCCTCCCTGCCCTTCGGAACTGGGAGCGGATTCCAAGCGCTCGTGCTCACCTGCCTCTGCTGCACTGGAAACGAGAGTGGAGACCAGAAACGCTGGATTCAAATGCACTTTTAGGAGCTACAATGAGGAGTGACAACAGTGTGTGTGTCAAAGTTGTAAAGCTCAGTGTGTTGAAGAAGCACAAGAGCAGCCTTCAGCCTGTCTCTTCCACTGCCTTACAGATTGCAGACATTCCTGCTCACTCTGCTGCTCAGCAGAGTGCTGGCAACGGAGTTCTTGGATTGAAATGGTCTTTTAGGAGAAAGAGTGAAGAGTGACAGCAATGTTTGTGTCACAGTTTAAAGCTCACTGTGTGCTAAACATGATCAGGAGGAGCTTTTTTGCAAGGCTCTTCTGCTGTTTTAGCCCAGTCTAAACATTCCTGCTCTACTCTCTCTGATGCTGCTCAGCAGAGAGTGGGCACAGAGATGTTGGAATCAATTGGTCTTCCAGGCAGGAGAAGGAGGAGTTACAGCAATGTGTTTTGCAGAGTTGCAAAGCTCACTGTGTGCTGAAGATGCCCTGCAGGAGTTTCCCTGCTGGCCCTTCGTCTGTGGTATTAGAGTCCAAGCGCTGCTCCTCCCCTGTCACAACTCCTCTCGAAACGAGAGAGCGCACCAGAAACTTTGGATTCAAATGCACTTTTAGGAGATAAAGTGAGGAGTGACAGCAATGTTTGTGTCACAGTTTAAAGCTCACTGTGTGCAAAACATGATCAAGCAGGAGATTTTTTTCAAGGCTCTTCTGCTGTTTTAGGCAGGTCTAAAAATTCCTGCTCTACTATCTCTGTTGCTGCTCAGCAGAGAGCGGGCACAGAGATGGTGGATTCAGCTGGTCTTTCAGGCAAAAAGGGAGGAGTGACAGCAATGTGTGTTGCAGAGTTGCAAAGCTCGCTGTGCGCTGAAGATGATCAGTGGGAACTTTCTGGACTGTCTCTTCTGCTCTTTTAGCATTGGCTAAAGGTTCCTGCTCTACTCTGCTTCTGCCCAGCAGAGAAAGGGCACAGAGATTTTGGATTCAATTGGACTTTGAGGTAGGAAAGTGCGGAGCGAGAGCAATATATGTGTCACAGTTGCAAAGCTGACTGCGTGCTGAAGATGCCCTGCCGGAGCTTTCACTCCGGGCTCTTCGGCTGTGGGAGCAGAGGCCAAGAGATCGTGTTCACCTGTCACTGCCGCTGTTCAAACGAGAAAGGGCGGGAGAGACCATGGATTCAAACGGATTATTAGGAGATGAAGTGAGGAGTGACAGCAATGTGTGTTTCAGAGTTGCAAAGCTCACTGTGCGCTGAAGATGATCTGCAAGGACTTTCCCTCCCTGCCCTTCGGAACTGGGAGCGGATTCCAAGCGCTCGTGCTCACCTGCCTCTGCTGCACTGGAAACGAGAGTGGAGACCAGAAACGCTGGATTCAAATGCACTTTTAGGAGCTACAATGAGGAGTGACAACAGTGTGTGTGTCAAAGTTGTAAAGCTCAGTGTGTTGAAGAAGCACAAGAGCAGCCTTCAGCCTGTCTCTTCCACTGCCTTACAGATTGCAGACATTCCTGCTCACTCTGCTGCTCAGCAGAGTGCTGGCAACGGAGTTCTTGGATTGAAATGGTCTTTTAGGAGAAAGAGTGAAGAGTGACAGCAATGTTTGTGTCACAGTTTAAAGCTCACTGTGTGCTAAACATGATCAGGAGGAGCTTTTTTGCAAGGCTCTTCTGCTGTTTTAGCCCAGTCTAAACATTCCTGCTCTACTCTCTCTGATGCTGCTCAGCAGAGAGTGGGCACAGAGATGTTGGAATCAATTGGTCTTCCAGGCAGGAGAAGGAGGAGTTACAGCAATGTGTTTTGCAGAGTTGCAAAGCTCACTGTGTGCTGAAGATGCCCTGCAGGAGTTTCCCTGCTGGCCCTTCGTCTGTGGTATTAGAGTCCAAGCGCTGCTCCTCCCCTGTCACAACTCCTCTCGAAACGAGAGAGCGCACCAGAAACGTTGGATTCAAATGCACTTTTAGGAGATAAAGTGAGGAGTGACAGCAATGTTTGTGTCACAGTTTAAAGCTCACTGTGTGCAAAACATGATCAAGCAGGAGATTTTTTTCAAGGCTCTTCTGCTGTTTTAGGCAGGTCTAAAAATTCCTGCTCTACTCTCTCTGTTGCTGCTCAGCAGAGAGCGGGCACAGAGATGGTGGATTCAGCTGGTCTTTCAGGCAAAAAGGGAGGAGTGACAGCAATGTGTGTTGCAGAGTTGCAAAGCTCGCTGTGCGCTGAAGATGATCAGTGGGAACTTTCTGGACTGTCTCTTCTGCTCTTTTAGCATTGGCTAAAGGTTCCTGCTCTACTCTGCTTCTGCCCAGCAGAGAAAGGGCACAGAGATTTTGGATTCAATTGGACTTTGAGGTAGGAAAGTGCGGAGCGAGAGCAATATATGTGTCACAGTTGCAAAGCTGACTGCGTGCTGAAGATGCCCTGCCGGAGCTTTCACTCCGGGCTCTTTGGCTGTGGGAGCAGAGGCCAAGAGATCGTGTTCACCTGTCACTGCTGCTGTTTAAACGAGAGAGGGCGGGAGAGACCATGGATTCAAACGGATTATTAGGAGATGAAGTGAGGAGTGACAGCAATGTGTGTTTCAGAGTTGCAAAGCTCACTGTGCGCTGAAGATGATCTGCAAGGACTTTCCCTCCCTGCCCTTCGGAACTGGGAGCGGATTCCAAGCGCTCGTGCTCACCTTCCTCTGCTGCTCTTGAAACGAGAGTGGAGACCAGAAACGCTGGATTCAAATGCACTTTTAGGAGCTACAATGAGGAGTGACAACAGTGTGTGTGTCACAGTTGTAAAGCTCAGTGTGTTGAAGAAGCACAAGAGCAGCCTTCAGGCCTGTCTCTTCCACTGCCTTACAGATTGCAGACATTCCTGCTCACTCTGCTGCTCAGCAGAGTGCTGGCAACGGAGTTCTTGGATTGAAATGGTCTTTTAGGAGAAAGAGTGAAGAGTGACAGCAATGTTTTTGTCACAGTTTAAAGCTCACTGTGTGCTAAACATGATCAGGAGGAGCTTTTTTGCAAGGCTCTTCTGCTGTTTTAGCCCAGTCTAAACATTCCTGCTCTCTGTTGCTGCTCAGCAGAGAGTGGGCACAGAGATGTTGGAATCAATTGGTCTTCCAGGCAGGAAAAGGAGGAGTTACAGCAATGTGTTTTGCAGAGTTGCAAAGCTCACTGTGTGCTGAAGATGCCCTGCAGGCGTTTCCCTGCTGGCCCTTCCTCTGTGGGATTAGAGTCCAAGCGCTGCTCCTCCCCTGTCACAACTCCTCTCGAAACGAGAGAGCGCACCAGAAACTTTGGATTCAAATGCACTTTTAGGAGATAAAGTGAGGAGTGACAGCAATGTTTGTGTCACAGTTTAAAGCTCACTGTGTGCAAAACATGATCAAGCAGGAGATTTTCTTCAAGGCTCTTCTGCTGTTTTAGGCAGGTCTAAAAATTCCTGCTCTACTATCTCTGTTGCTGCTCAGCAGAGAGCGGGCACAGAGATGGTGGATTCAGCTGGTCTTTCAGGCAAAAAGGGAGGAGTGACAGCAATGTGTGTTGCAGAGTTGCAAAGCTCGCTGTGCGCTGAAGATGATCAGTGGGAACTTTCTGGACTGTCTCTTCTGCTCTTTTAGCATTGGCTAAAGGTTCCTGCTCTACTCTGCTTCTGCCCAGCAGAGAAAGGGCACAGAGATTTTGGATTCAATTGGACTTTGAGGTAGGAAAGTGCGGAGCGAGAGCAATATATGTGTCACAGTTGCAAAGCTGACTGCGTGCTGAAGATGCCCTGCCGGAGCTTTCACTCCGGGCTCTTCGGCTGTGGGAGCAGAGGCCAAGAGATCGTGTTCACCTGTCACTGCTGCTGTTCAAACGAGAGAGGGCGGGAGAGACCATGGATTCAAACGGATTATTAGGAGATGAAGTGAGGAGTGACAGCAATGTGTGTTTCAGAGTTGCAAAGCTCACTGTGCGCTGAAGATGATCTGCAAGGACTTTCCCTCCCTGCCCTTCGGAACTGGGAGCGGATTCCAAGCGCTCGTGCTCACCTGCCTCTGCTGCACTGGAAACGAGAGTGGAGACCAGAAACGCTGGATTCAAATGCACTTTTAGGAGCTACAATGAGGAGTGACAACAGTGTGTGTGTCAAAGTTGTAAAGCTCAGTGTGTTGAAGAAGCACAAGAGCAGCCTTCAGCCTGTCTCTTCCACTGCCTTACAGATTGCAGACATTCCTGCTCACTCTGCTGCTCAGCAGAGTGCTGGCAACGGAGTTCTTGGATTGAAATGGTCTTTTAGGAGAAAGAGTGAAGAGTGACAGCAATGTTTGTGTCACAGTTTAAAGCTCACTGTGTGCTAAACATGATCAGGAGGAGCTTTTTTGCAAGGCTCTTCTGCTGTTTTAGCCCAGTCTAAACATTCCTGCTCTACTCTCTCTGATGCTGCTCAGCAGAGAGTGGGCACAGAGATGTTGGAATCAATTGGTCTTCCAGGCAGGAAAAGGAGGAGTTACAGCAATGTGTTTTGCAGAGTTGCAAAGCTCATTGTGTGCTGAAGATGCCCTGCAGGAGTTTCCCTGCTGGCCCTTCGTCTGTGGGATTAGAGTCCAAGCGCTGCTCCTCCCCTGTCACACCTCCTCTCCAAACGAGAGAGCGCACCAGAAACTTTGGATTCAAATGCACTTTTAGGAGATAAAGTGAGGAGTGACAGCAATGTTTGTGTCACAGTTTAAAGCTCACTGTGTGCAAAACATGATCAAGCAGGAGATTTTTTTCAAGGCTCTTCTGCTGTTTTAGGCAGGTCTAAAAATTCCTGCTCTACTCTCTCTGTTGCTGCTCAGCAGAGAGCGGGCACAGAGATGGTGGATTCAGCTGGTCTTTCAGGCAAAAAGGGAGGAGTGACAGCAATGTGTGTTGCAGAGTTGCAAAGCTCGCTGTGCGCTGAAGATGATCAGTGGGAACTTTCTGGACTGTCTCTTCTGCTCTTTTAGCATTGGCTAAAGGTTCCTGCTCTACTCTGCTTCTGCCCAGCAGAGAAAGGGCACAGAGATTTTGGATTCAATTGGACTTTGAGGTAGGAAAGTGCGGAGCGAGAGCAATATATGTGTCACAGTTGCAAAGCTGACTGCGTGCTGAAGATGCCCTGCCGGAGCTTTCACTCCGGGCTCTTCGGCTGTGGGAGCAGAGGCCAAGAGATCGTGTTCACCTGTCACTGCTGCTGTTCAAACGAGAGAGGGCGGGAGAGACCATGGATTCAAACGGATTATTAGGAGATGAAGTGAGGAGTGACAGCAATGTGTGTTTCAGAGTTGCAAAGCTCACTGTGCGCTGAAGATGATCTGCAAGGACTTTCCCTCCCTGCCCTTCGGAACTGGGAGCGGATTCCAAGCGCTCGTGCTCACCTGCCTCTGCTGCACTGGAAACGAGAGTGGAGACCAGAAACGCTGGATTCAAATGCACTTTTAGGAGCTACAATGAGGAGTGACAACAGTGTGTGTGTCAAAGTTGTAAAGCTCAGTGTGTTGAAGAAGCACAAGAGCAGCCTTCAGCCTGTCTCTTCCACTGCCTTACAGATTGCAGACATTCCTGCTCACTCTGCTGCTCAGCAGAGTGCTGGCAACGGAGTTCTTGGATTGAAATGGTCTTTTAGGAGAAAGAGTGAAGAGTGACAGCAATGTTTGTGTCACAGTTTAAAGCTCACTGTGTGCTAAACATGATCAGGAGGAGCTTTTTTGCAAGGCTCTTCTGCTGTTTTAGCCCAGTCTAAACATTCCTGCTCTACTCTCTCTGATGCTGCTCAGCAGAGAGTGGGCACAGAGATGTTGGAATCAATTGGTCTTCCAGGCAGGAGAAGGAGGAGTTACAGCAATGTGTTTTGCAGAGTTGCAAAGCTCACTGTGTGCTGAAGATGCCCTGCAGGCGTTTCCCTGCTGGCCCTTCCTCTGTGGGATTAGAGTCCAAGCGCTGCTCCTCCCCTGTCACAACTCCTCTCGAAACGAGAGAGCGCACCAGAAAGTTTGGATTCAAATGCACTTTTAGGAGATAAAGTGAGGAGTGACAGCAATGTTTGTGTCACAGTTTAAAGCTCACTGTGTGCAAAACATGATCAAGCAGGAGATTTTTTTCAAGGCTCTTCTGCTGTTTTAGGCAGGTCTAAAAATTCCTGCTCTACTCTCTCTGTTGCTGCTCAGCAGAGAGCGGGCACAGAGATGGTGGATTCAGCTGGTCTTTCAGGCAAAAAGGGAGGAGTGACAGCAATGTGTGTTGCAGAGTTGCAAAGCTCGCTGTGCGCTGAAGATGATCAGTGGGAACTTTCTGGACTGTCTCTTCTGCTCTTTTAGCATTGGCTAAAGGTTCCTGCTCTACTCTGCTTCTGCCCAGCAGAGAAAGGGCACAGAGATTTTGGATTCAATTGGACTTTGAGGTAGGAAAGTGCGGAGCGAGAGCAATATATGTGTCACAGTTGCAAAGCTGACTGCGTGCTGAAGATGCCCTGCCGGAGCTTTCACTCCGGGCTCTTCGGCTGTGGGAGCAGAGGCCAAGAGATCGTGTTCACCTGTCACTGCTGCTGTTCAAACGAGAGAGGGCGGGAGAGACCATGGATTCAAACGGATTATTAGGAGATGAAGTGAGGAGTGACAGCAATGTGTGTTTCAGAGTTGCAAAGCTCACTGTGCGCTGAAGATGATCTGCAAGGACTTTCCCTCCCTGCCCTTCGGAACTGGGAGCGGATTCCAAGCGCTCGTGCTCACCTGCCTCTGCTGCACTGGAAACGAGAGTGGAGACCAGAAACGCTGGATTCAAATGCACTTTTAGGAGCTACAATGAGGAGTGACAACAGTGTGTGTGTCAAAGTTGTAAAGCTCAGTGTGTTGAAGAAGCACAAGAGCAGCCTTCAGCCTGTCTCTTCCACTGCCTTACAGATTGCAGACATTCCTGCTCACTCTGCTGCTCAGCAGAGTGCTGGCAACGGAGTTCTTGGATTGAAATGGTCTTTTAGGAGAAAGAGTGAAGAGTGACAGCAATGTTTGTGTCACAGTTTAAAGCTCACTGTGTGCTAAACATGATCAGGAGGAGCTTTTTTGCAAGGCTCTTCTGCTGTTTTAGCCCAGTCTAAACATTCCTGCTCTAGTCTCTCTGATGCTGCTCAGCAGAGAGTGGGCACAGAGATGTTGGAATCAATTGGTCTTCCAGGCAGGAGAAGAAGGAGTTACAGCAATGTGTTTTGCAGAGTTGCAAAGCTCACTGTGTGCTGAAGATGCCCTGCAGGAGTTTCCCTGCTGGCCCTTCGTCTGTGGTATTAGAGTCCAAGCGCTGCTCCTCCCCTGTCACAAGTCCTCTCGAAACGAGAGAGCGCACAAGAAACTTTGGATTCAAATGCACTTTTAGGAGATAAAGTGAGGAGTGACAGCAATGTTTGTGTCACAGTTTAAAGCTCACTGTGTGCAAAACATGATCAAGCAGGAGATTTTTTTCAAGGCTCTTCTGCTGTTTTAGGCAGGTCTAAAAATTCCTGCTCTACTCTCTCTGTTGCTGCTCAGCAGAGAGCGGGCACAGAGATGGTGGATTCAGCTGGTCTTTCAGGCAAAAAGGGAGGAGTGACAGCAATGTGTGTTGCAGAGTTGCAAAGCTCACTGTGTGCTGAAGATGCCCTGCAGGAGTTTCCCTGCTGGCCCTTCGTCTGTGGGTTTAGAGTCCAAGCGCTGCTCCTCCCCTGTCACAACTCCTCTCCAAACGAGAGAGCGCACCAGAAACTTTGGATTCAAATGCACTTTTAGGAGATAAAGTGAGGAGTGACAGCAATGTTTGTGTCACAGTTTAAAGCTCACTGTGTGCAAAACATGATCAAGCAGGAGATTTTTTTCAAGGCTCTTCTGCTGTTTTAGGCAGGTCTAAAAATTCCTGCTCTACTCTCTCTGTTGCTGCTCAGCAGAGAGCGGGCACAGAGATGGTGGATTCAGCTGGTCTTTCAGGCAAAAAGGGAGGAGTGACAGCAATGTGTGTTGCAGAGTTGCAAAGCTCGCTGTGCGCTGAAGATGATCAGTGGGAACTTTCTGGACTGTCTCTTCTGCTCTTTTAGCATTGGCTAAAGGTTCCTGCTCTACTCTGCTTCTGCCCAGCAGAGAAAGGGCACAGAGATTTTGGATTCAATTGGACTTTGAGGTAGGAAAGTGCGGAGCGAGAGCAATATATGTGTCACAGTTGCAAAGCTGACTGCGTGCTGAAGATGCCCTGCCGGAGCTTTCACTCCGGGCTCTTCGGCTGTGGGAGCAGAGGCCAAGAGATCGTGTTCACCTGTCACTGCTGCTGTTCAAACGAGAGAGGGCGGGAGAGACCATGGATTCAAACGGATTATTAGGAGATGAAGTGAGGAGTGACAGCAATGTGTGTTTCAGAGTTGCAAAGCTCACTGTGCGCTGAAGATGATCTGCAAGGACTTTCCCTCCCTGCCCTTCGGAACTGGGAGCGGATTCCAAGCGCTCGTGCTCACCTGCCTCTGCTGCACTGGAAACGAGAGTGGAGACCAGAAACGCTGGATTCAAATGCACTTTTAGGAGCTACAATGAGGAGTGACAACAGTGTGTGTGTCAAAGTTGTAAAGCTCAGTGTGTTGAAGAAGCACAAGAGCAGCCTTCAGCCTGTCTCTTCCACTGCCTTACAGATTGCAGACATTCCTGCTCACTCTGCTGCTCAGCAGAGTGCTGGCAACGGAGTTCTTGGATTGAAATGGTCTTTTAGGAGAAAGAGTGAAGAGTGACAGCAATGTTTGTGTCACAGTTTAAAGCTCACTGTGTGCTAAACATGATCAGGAGGAGCTTTTTTGCAAGGCTCTTCTGCTGTTTTAGCCCAGTCTAAACATTCCTGCTCTACTCTCTCTGATGCTGCTCAGCAGAGAGTGGGCACAGAGATGTTGGAATCAATTGGTCTTCCAGGCAGGAGAAGGAGGAGTTACAGCAATGTGTTTTGCAGAGTTGCAAAGCTCACTGTGTGCTGAAGATGCCCTGCAGGCGTTTCCCTGCTGGCCCTTCCTCTGTGGGATTAGAGTCCAAGCGCTGCTCCTCCCCTGTCACAACTCCTCTCGAAACGAGAGAGCGCACCAGAAAGTTTGGATTCAAATGCACTTTTAGGAGATAAAGTGAGGAGTGACAGCAATGTTTGTGTCACAGTTTAAAGCTCACTGTGTGCAAAACATGATCAAGCAGGAGATTTTTTTCAAGGCTCTTCTGCTGTTTTAGGCAGGTCTAAAAATTCCTGCTCTACTCTCTCTGTTGCTGCTCAGCAGAGAGCGGGCACAGAGATGGTGGATTCAGCTGGTCTTTCAGGCAAAAAGGGAGGAGTGACAGCAATGTGTGTTGCAGAGTTGCAAAGCTCGCTGTGCGCTGAAGATGATCAGTGGGAACTTTCTGGACTGTCTCTTCTGCTCTTTTAGCATTGGCTAAAGGTTCCTGCTCTACTCTGCTTCTGCCCAGCAGAGAAAGGGCACAGAGATTTTGGATTCAATTGGACTTTGAGGTAGGAAAGTGCGGAGCGAGAGCAATATATGTGTCACAGTTGCAAAGCTGACTGCGTGCTGAAGATGCCCTGCCGGAGCTTTCACTCCGGGCTCTTCGGCTGTGGGAGCAGAGGCCAAGAGATCGTGTTCACCTGTCACTGCTGCTGTTCAAACGAGAGAGGGCGGGAGAGACCATGGATTCAAACGGATTATTAGGAGATGAAGTGAGGAGTGACAGCAATGTGTGTTTCAGAGTTGCAAAGCTCACTGTGCGCTGAAGATGATCTGCAAGGACTTTCCCTCCCTGCCCTTCGGAACTGGGAGCGGATTCCAAGCGCTCGTGCTCACCTGCCTCTGCTGCACTGGAAACGAGAGTGGAGACCAGAAACGCTGGATTCAAATGCACTTTTAGGAGCTACAATGAGGAGTGACAACAGTGTGTGTGTCAAAGTTGTAAAGCTCAGTGTGTTGAAGAAGCACAAGAGCAGCCTTCAGCCTGTCTCTTCCACTGCCTTACAGATTGCAGACATTCCTGCTCACTCTGCTGCTCAGCAGAGTGCTGGCAACGGAGTTCTTGGATTGAAATGGTCTTTTAGGAGAAAGAGTGAAGAGTGACAGCAATGTTTGTGTCACAGTTTAAAGCTCACTGTGTGCTAAACATGATCAGGAGGAGCTTTTTTGCAAGGCTCTTCTGCTGTTTTAGCCCAGTCTAAACATTCCTGCTCTAGTCTCTCTGATGCTGCTCAGCAGAGAGTGGGCACAGAGATGTTGGAATCAATTGGTCTTCCAGGCAGGAGAAGAAGGAGTTACAGCAATGTGTTTTGCAGAGTTGCAAAGCTCACTGTGTGCTGAAGATGCCCTGCAGGAGTTTCCCTGCTGGCCCTTCGTCTGTGGTATTAGAGTCCAAGCGCTGCTCCTCCCCTGTCACAAGTCCTCTCGAAACGAGAGAGCGCACAAGAAACTTTGGATTCAAATGCACTTTTAGGAGATAAAGTGAGGAGTGACAGCAATGTTTGTGTCACAGTTTAAAGCTCACTGTGTGCAAAACATGATCAAGCAGGAGATTTTTTTCAAGGCTCTTCTGCTGTTTTAGGCAGGTCTAAAAATTCCTGCTCTACTCTCTCTGTTGCTGCTCAGCAGAGAGCGGGCACAGAGATGGTGGATTCAGCTGGTCTTTCAGGCAAAAAGGGAGGAGTGACAGCAATGTGTGTTGCAGAGTTGCAAAGCTCACTGTGTGCTGAAGATGCCCTGCAGGAGTTTCCCTGCTGGCCCTTCGTCTGTGGGTTTAGAGTCCAAGCGCTGCTCCTCCCCTGTCACAACTCCTCTCCAAACGAGAGAGCGCACCAGAAACTTTGGATTCAAATGCACTTTTAGGAGATAAAGTGAGGAGTGACAGCAATGTTTGTGTCACAGTTTAAAGCTCACTGTGTGCAAAACATGATCAAGCAGGAGATTTTTTTCAAGGCTCTTCTGCTGTTTTAGGCAGGTCTAAAAATTCCTGCTCTACTCTCTCTGTTGCTGCTCAGCAGAGAGCGGGCACAGAGATGGTGGATTCAGCTGGTCTTTCAGGCAAAAAGGGAGGAGTGACAGCAATGTGTGTTGCAGAGTTGCAAAGCTCGCTGTGCGCTGAAGATGATCAGTGGGAACTTTCTGGACTGTCTCTTCTGCTCTTTTAGCATTGGCTAAAGGTTCCTGCTCTACTCTGCTTCTGCCCAGCAGAGAAAGGGCACAGAGATTTTGGATTCAATTGGACTTTGAGGTAGGAAAGTGCGGAGCGAGAGCAATATATGTGTCACAGTTGCAAAGCTGACTGCGTGCTGAAGATGCCCTGCCGGAGCTTTCACTCCGGGCTCTTCGGCTGTGGGAGCAGAGGCCAAGAGATCGTGTTCACCTGTCACTGCTGCTGTTCAAACGAGAGAGGGCGGGAGAGACCATGGATTCAAACGGATTATTAGGAGATGAAGTGAGGAGTGACAGCAATGTGTGTTTCAGAGTTGCAAAGCTCACTGTGCGCTGAAGATGATCTGCAAGGACTTTCCCTCCCTGCCCTTCGGAACTGGGAGCGGATTCCAAGCGCTCGTGCTCACCTGCCTCTGCTGCACTGGAAACGAGAGTGGAGACCAGAAACGCTGGATTCAAATGCACTTTTAGGAGCTACAATGAGGAGTGACAACAGTGTGTGTGTCAAAGTTGTAAAGCTCAGTGTATTGAAGAAGCACAAGAGCAGCCTTCAGCCTGTCTCTTCCACTGCCTTACAGATTGCAGACATTCCTGCTCACTCTGCTCCTCAGCAGAGTGCTGGCAACGGAGTTCTTGGATTGAAATGGTCTTTTAGGAGAAAGAGTGAAGAGTGACAGCAATGTTTGTGTCACAGTTTAAAGCTCACTGTGTGCTAAACATGATCAGGAGGAGCTTTTTTGCAAGGCTCTTCTGCTGTTTTAGCCCAGTCTAAACATTCCTGCTCTACTCTCTCTGATGCTGCTCAGCAGAGAGTGGGCACAGAGATGTTGGAATCAATTGGTCTTCCAGGCAGGAGAAGGAGGAGTTACAGCAATGTGTTTTGCAGAGTTGCAAAGCTCACTGTGTGCTGAAGATGCCCTGCAGGAGTTTCCCTGCTGGCCCTTCGTCTGTGGTATTAGAGTCCAAGCGCTGCTCCTCCCCTGTCACAACTCCTCTCGAAACGAGAGAGCGCACCAGAAACTTTGGATTCAAATGCACTTTTAGGAGATAAAGTGAGGAGTGACAGCAATGTTTGTGTCACAGTTTAAAGCTCACTGTGTGCAAAACATGATCAAGCAGGAGATTTTTTTCAAGGCTCTTCTGCTGTTTTAGGCAGGTCTAAAAATTCCTGCTCTACTCTCTCTGTTGCTGCTCAGCAGAGAGCGGGCACAGAGATGGTGGATTCAGCTGGTCTTTCAGGCAAAAAGGGAGGAGTGACAGCAATGTGTGTTGCAGAGTTGCAAAGCTCGCTGTGCGCTGAAGATGATCAGTGGGAACTTTCTGGACTGTCTCTTCTGCTCTTTTAGCATTGGCTAAAGGTTCCTGCTCTACTCTGCTTCTGCCCAGCAGAGAAAGGGCACAGAGATTTTGGATTCAATTGGACTTTGAGGTAGGAAAGTGCGGAGCGAGAGCAATATATGTGTCACAGTTGCAAAGCTGACTGCGTGCTGAAGATGCCCTGCCGGAGCTTTCACTCCGGGCTCTTTGGCTGTGGGAGCAGAGGCCAAGAGATCGTGTTCACCTGTCACTGCTGCTGTTTAAACGAGAGAGGGCGGGAGAGACCATGGATTCAAACGGATTATTAGGAGATGAAGTGAGGAGTGACAGCAATGTGTGTTTCAGAGTTGCAAAGCTCACTGTGCGCTGAAGATGATCTGCAAGGACTTTCCCTCCCTGCCCTTCGGAACTGGGAGCGGATTCCAAGCGCTCGTGCTCACCTTCCTCTGCTGCTCTTGAAACGAGAGTGGAGACCAGAAACGCTGGATTCAAATGCACTTTTAGGAGCTACAATGAGGAGTGACAACAGTGTGTGTGTCACAGTTGTAAAGCTCAGTGTGTTGAAGAAGCACAAGAGCAGCCTTCAGGCCTGTCTCTTCCACTGCCTTACAGATTGCAGACATTCCTGCTCACTCTGCTGCTCAGCAGAGTGCTGGCAACGGAGTTCTTGGATTGAAATGGTCTTTTAGGAGAAAGAGTGAAGAGTGACAGCAATGTTTGTGTCACAGTTTAAAGCTCACTGTGTGCTAAACATGATCAGGAGGAGCTTTTTTGCAAGGCTCTTCTGCTGTTTTAGCCCAGTCTAAACATTCCTGCTCTCTGTTGCTGCTCAGCAGAGAGTGGGCACAGAGATGTTGGAATCAATTGGTCTTCCAGGCAGGAAAAGGAGGAGTTACAGCAATGTGTGTTGCAGAATTGCAAAGCTCACTGTGTGCTGAAGATGCCCTGCAGGAGTTTCCCTGCTGGCCCTTCGTCTGTGGGATTAGAGTCCAAGCGCTGCTCCTCCCCTGTCACAACTCCTCTCGAAACGAGAGAGCGCACCAGAAACTTTGGATTCAAATGCACTTTTAGGAGATAAAGTGAGGAGTGACAGCAATGTTTGTGTCACAGTTTAAAGCTCACTGTGTGCAAAACATGATCAAGCAGGAGATTTTTTTCAAGGCTCTTCTGCTGTTTTAGGCAGGTCTAAAAATTCCTGCTCTACTCTCTCTGTTGCTGCTCAGCAGAGAGCGGGCACAGAGATGGTGGATTCAGCTGGTCTTTCAGGCAAAAAGGGAGGAGTGACAGCAATGTGTGTTGCAGAGTTGCAAAGCTCGCTGTGCGCTGAAGATGATCAGTGGGAACTTTCTGGACTGTCTCTTCTGCTCTTTTAGCATTGGCTAAAGGTTCCTGCTCTACTCTGCTTCTGCCCAGCAGAGAAAGGGCACAGAGATTTTGGATTCAATTGGACTTTGAGGTAGGAAAGTGCGGAGCGAGAGCAATATATGTGTCACAGTTGCAAAGCTGACTGCGTGCTGAAGATGCCCTGCCGGAGCTTTCACTCCGGGCTCTTTGGCTGTGGGAGCAGAGGCCAAGAGATCGTGTTCACCTGTCACTGCTGCTGTTCAAACGAGAGAGGGCGGGAGAGACCATGGATTCAAACGGATTATTAGGAGATGAAGTGAGGAGTGACAGCAATGTGTGTTTCAGAGTTGCAAAGCTCACTGTGCGCTGAAGAAGATCTGCAAGGACTTTCCCTCCCTGCCCTTCGGAACTGGGAGCGGATTCCAAGCGCTCGTGCTCACCTTCCTCTGCTGCTCTTGAAACGAGAGTGGAGACCAGAAACGCTGGATTCAAATGCACTTTTAGGAGCTACAATGAGGAGTGACAACAGTGTGTGTGTCACAGTTGTAAAGCTCAGTGTGTTGAAGAAGCACAAGAGCAGCCTTCAGGCCTGTCTCTTCCACTGCCTTACAGATTGCAGACATTCCTGCTCACTCTGCTGCTCAGCAGAGTGCTGGCAACGGAGTTCTTGGATTGAAATGGTCTTTTAGGAGAAAGAGTGAAGAGTGACAGCAATGTTTGTGTCACAGTTTAAAGCTCACTGTGTGCTAAACATGATCAGGAGGAGCTTTTTTGCAAGGCTCTTCTGCTGTTTTAGCCCAGTCTAAACATTCCTGCTCTACTCTCTCTGTTGCTGCTCAGCAGAGAGTGGGCACAGAGATGTTGGAATCAATTGGTCTTCCAGGCAGGAGAAGGAGGAGTTACAGCAATGTGTTTTGCAGAGTTGCAAAGCTCACTGTGTGCTGAAGATGCCCTGCAGGAGTTTCCCTGCTGGCCCTTCGTCTGTGGGATTAGAGTCCAAGCGCTGCTCCTCCCCTGTCACAACTCCTCTCGAAACGAGAGAGCGCACCAGAAACTTTGGATTCAAATGCACTTTTAGGAGATAAAGTGAGGAGTGACAGCAATGTTTGTGTCACAGTTTAAAGCTCACTGTGTGCAAAACATGATCAAGCAGGAGATTTTTTGCAAGGCTCTTCTGCTGTTTTAGCCCAGGCTAAACATTCCTGCTCTACTCTCTCTGTTGCTGCTCAGCAGAGAGCGGGCACAGAGGTGTTGGAATCAATCGGTCTTTCAGACATAAAAGAAGTGACAGCAATGTGTGTTGCAGAGTTGCAAAGGTCACTGTGTGCTGAAGATGATCAGTGGGAACTTTCTGGACTGTCTCTTCTGCTGTTTCAGCAGAGTCCAAACGTAAGTGCTATATTCTGCTACTGCTCACAAAGAGCAAGCACAGGAGATGTATTATTCAATTGGACTTTCTGGTAGGAAAGTGAGAGGTGACAGCAATATGTGTTTCAGAGTTGCGAATCTCAATGTGTGCTGAAGATGCCCAGCAGCAGTTTCCATGCTGGCCCTTCGGCTGTGAAATTAGAATCCAAGCGCTCGTCCTCCCCTGTCACAACTGCTCTCGAAGCGAGAGAGCGCACCAGAAACGTTGGCTTGAAATGCACTTTTAGGGGATAAAGTGAGGAGTGACAGCAATGTGTGTTTCAGAGTTGTGAAGCTCACTGTGCGCTGAAGATGATCTGCAAGGACTTTCCCTCCCTGCCCTTCGGAACTGGGAGCGGATTCCAAGCGCTCGTGCTCACCTGCCTCTGCTGCACTGGAAACGAGAGTGGAGACCAGAAACGCTGGATTCAAATGCACTTTTAGGAGCTACAATGAGGAGTGACCACAGTGTGCGTGTCAGAGTTGTAAAGCTCAGTGTGTTGAAGAAGCACAAGGGCAGCCTTCAGGCCTGTCTCTTCCACTGCCTTACAGATTGCAGACATCCCTGCTCACTCTGCTGCTCAGCAGAGTGCTGGCAACGGAGTTCTTGGATTGAAATGGTCTTTTAGGAGAAAGAGTGAAGAGTGACAGCAATGTTTGTGTCACAGTTTAAAGCTCACTGTGTGCTAAACATGATCAGGAGGAGCTTTTTTGCAAGGCTCTTCTGCTGTTTTAGCCCAGGCTAAACATTCCTTCTCTCTGTTGCTGCTCAGCAGAGAGTGGGCACAGAGATGTTGGAATCAATTGGTCTTTCAGGCAGGAAAAGAAGTGACAGCAATGTGTGTTGCAGAGTTGCAAAGCTCGCTGTTCGCTGAAGATGATCAGTGGGAACTTTCTGGACTGTCTCTTCTGCTGTTTCAGCAGAGTCCAAACGTAAGTGCTATATTCTGCTACTGCTCACAAAGAGCAAGCACAGGAGATGTAGGATTCAATTGGACTTTCAGGTAGGAAAGTGAGAGGTGACAGCAATGTGTGTTTCAGCGTTGCAAAGCTCACTGGGTGCTGAAGATGCCCAGCAGGATTTTCCATGCTGGCAATTCGTCTGTGAAATTAGAGTCCAAACGCTCGTCCTCCCCTGTGACATCTGCTCTCGAAACGAGAGAGCGCACCAGAAACTTTGGATTCAAATGCACTTTTAGTAGATAAAGTGAGGAGTGACAGCAATGTTTGTGTCACAGTTTAAAGCTCACTGTGTGCAAAACATGATCAAGCAGGAGATTTTTTGCAAGGCTCTTCTGCTGTTTTAGCCCAGGCTAAACATTCCTGCTCTACTCTCTCTGTTGCTGCTCAGCAGTGAGCGGGCACAGAGGTGTTGGAATCAATTGGTCTTTCAGGCAGGAAAAGAAGAGACAGCAATGTGTGTTGCAGAGTTGCAAAGCTCACTGTGTGCTGAAGATGATCAGTGGGAACTTTCTGGACTGTCTCTTCTGCTGTTTCAGCAGAGTCCAAACGTAAGTGCTATATTCTGCTACTGCTCACAAAGAGCAAGCACAGGAGATGTATTATTCAATTGGACTTTCAGGTAGGAAAGTGAGAGGTGACAGCAATATGTGTTTCAGAGTTGTGAATCTCAATGTGTGCTGAAGATGCCCAGCAGTAGTTTCCATGCTGGCCCTTCGGCTGTGAAATTAGAATCCAAGCGCTCGTCCTCCCCTGTCACAACTGCTCTCGAAGCGAGAGAGCGCACCAGAAACGTTGGCTTGAAATGCACTTTTAGGAGATAAAGTGAGGAGTGACAGCAATGTGTGTTTCAGAGTTGCAAAGCTCACTGTGCGCTGAAGATGATCTGCAAGGACTTTCCCTCCCTGCCCTTCGGAACTGGGAGCGGATTCCAAGCGCTCGTGCTCACCTGCCTCTGCTGCACTGGAAACGAGAGTGGAGACCAGAAACGCTGGATTCAAATGCACTTTTAGGAGCTACAATGAGGAGTGACAACAGTGTGTGTGTCAAAGTTGTAAAGCTCAGTGTGTTGAAGAAGCACAAGAGCAGCCTTCAGGCCTGTCTCTTCCACTGCCTTACAGATTGCAGACATTCCTGCTCACTCTGCTGCTCAGCAGAGTGCTGGCAACGGAGTTCTTGGATTGAAATGGTCTTTTAGGAGAAAGAGTGAAGAGTGACAGCAATGTTTGTGTCACAGTTTAAAGCTCACTGTGTGCTAAACATGATCAGGAGGAGCTTTTTTGCAAGGCTCTTCTGCTGTTTTAGCCCAGTCTAAACATTCCTGCTCTACTCTCTCTGTTGCTGCTCAGCAGAGAGTGGGCACAGAGATGTTGGAATCAATTGGTCTTTCAGGCAAGAAAAGGAGGAGTGACAGCAATGTGTGTTGCAGAATTGTAAAGCTCACTGTGTGCTGAAGATGCCCTGCAGGAGTTTCCCTGCTGGCCCTTCGTCTGTGGGATTAGAGTCCAAGCGCTGCTCCTCCCCTGTCACAACTGCTCTCGAAGCGAGAGAGCGCACCAGAAACGTTGGCTTGAAATGCACTTTTAGGAGATAAAGTGAGGAGTGACAGCAATGTTTGTGTCACAGTTTAAAGCTCACTGTGTGCAAAACATGATCAAGCAGGAGATTTTTTTCAAGGCTCTTCTGCTGTTTTAGGCAGGTCTAAAAATTCCTGCTCTACTCTCTCTGTTGCTGCTCAGCAGAGAGCGGGCACAGAGACGGTGGATTCAGCTGGTCTTTCAGGCAAAAAGGGAGGAGTGACAGCAATGTGTGTTGCAGAGTTGCAAAGCTCGCTGTGCGCTGAAGATGATCAGTGGGAACTTTCTGGACTGTCTCTTCTGCTCTTTTAGCATTGGCTAAAGGTTCCTGCTCTACTCTCTCTGCTTCTGCCCAGCAGAGAAAGGGCACAGAGATTTTGGATTCAATTGGACTTTGAGGTAGGAAAGTGCGGAGCGAGAGCAATATATGTGTCACAGTTGCAAAGCTGACTGCGTGCTGAAGATGCCCTGCCGGAGCTTTCACTCCGGGCTCTTCGGCTGTGGGAGCAGAGGCCAAGAGATCGTGTTCACCTGTCACTGCTGCTGTTCAAACGAGAGAGGGCGGGAGAGACCATGGATTCAAACGGATTATTAGGAGATGAAGTGAGGAGTGACAGCAATGTGTGTTTCAGAGTTGCAAAGCTCACTGTGCGCTGAAGATGATCTGCAAGGACTTTCCCTCCCTGCCCTTCGGAACTGGGAGCGGATTCCAAGCGCTCGTGCTCACCTGCCTCTGCTGCTCTTGAAACGAGAGTGGAGACCAGAAACGCTGGATTCAAATGCACTTTTAGGAGCTACAATGAGGAGTGACAACAGTGTGTGTGTCACAGTTGTAAAGCTCAGTGTGTTGAAGAAGCACAAGAGCAGCCTTCAGGCCTGTTTCTTCCACTGCCTTTCAGATTTCAGACATTCCTGCTCACTCTGCTGCTCAGCAGAGTGCTGGCAACGGAGTTCTTGGATTGAAATGGTCTTTTAGGAGAAAGAGTGAAGAGTGACAGCAATGTTTGTGTCACAGTTTAAAGCTCACTGTGTGCTAAACATGATCAGGAGGAGCTTTTTTGCAAGGCTCTTCTGCTGTTTTAGCCCAGTCTAAACATTCCTTCTCTCTGTTGCTGCTCAGCAGAGAGTGGGCACAGAGATGTTGGAATCAATTGGTCTTCCAGGCAGGAAAAGGAGTTACAGCAATGTGTGTTGCAGAATTGCAAAGCTCACTGTGTGCTGAAGATGCCCTGCAGGAGTTTCCCTGCTGGCCCTTCGTCTGTGGGATTAGAGTCCAAGCGCTGCTCCTCCCCTGTCACAACTCCTCTCGAAACGTGAGAGCGCACCAGAAACTTTGGATTCAAATGCACTTTTAGGAGATAAAGTGAGGAGTGACAGCAATGTTTGTGTCACAGTTTAAAGCTCACTGTGTGCAAAACATGATCAAGCAGGAGATTTTTTGCAAGGCTCTTCTGCTGTTTTAGCCCAGGCTAAACATTCCTGCTCTACTCTCTCTGTTGCTGCTCAGCAGAGAGCGGGCACAGAGGTGTTGGAATCAATTGGTCTTTCAGGCAGGAAAAGAAGAGACAGCAATGTGTGTTGCAGAGTTGCAAAGCTCACTGTGTGCTGAAGATGATCAGTGGGAACTTTCTGGACTGTCTCTTCTGCTGTTTCAGCAGAGTCCAAACGTAAGTGCTATATTCTGCTACTGCTCACAAAGAGCAAGCACAGGAGATGTATTATTCAATTGGACTTTCAGGTAGGAAAGTGAGAGGTGACAGCAATATGTGTTTCAGAGTTGTGAATCTCAATGTGTGCTGAAGATGCCCAGCAGTAGTTTCCATGCTGGCCCTTCGGCTGTGAAATTAGAATCCAAGCGCTCGTCCTCCCCTGTCACAACTGCTCTCGAAGCGAGAGAGCGCACCAGAAACGTTGGCTTGAAATGCACTTTTAGGAGATAAAGTGAGGAGTGACAGCAATGTTTGTGTCACAGTTTAAAGCTCACTGTGTGCAAAACATGATCAAGCAGGAGATTTTTTGCAAGGCTCTTCTGCTGTTTTAGCCCAGGCTAAACATTCCTGCTCTACTCTCTCTGTTGCTGCTCAGCAGAGAGCGGGCACAGAGGTGTTGGAATCAATTGGTCTTTCAGGCAGGAAAAGAAGAGACAGCAATGTGTGTTGCAGAGTTGCAAAGCTCACTGTGTGCTGAAGATGATCAGTGGGAACTTTCTGGACTGTCTCTTCTGCTGTTTCAGCAGAGTCCAAACGTAAGTGCTATATTCTGCTACTGCTCACAAAGAGCAAGCACAGGAGATGTATTATTCAATTGGACTTTCAGGTAGGAAAGTGAGAGGTGACAGCAATATGTGTTTCAGAGTTGTGAATCTCAATGTGTGCTGAAGATGCCCAGCAGTAGTTTCCATGCTGGCCCTTCGGCTGTGAAATTAGAATCCAAGCGCTCGTCCTCCCCTGTCACAACTGCTCTCGAAGCGAGAGAGCGCACCAGAAACGTTGGCTTGAAATGCACTTTTAGGAGATAAAGTGAGGAGTGACAGCAATGTTTGTGTCACAGTTTAAAGCTCACTGTGTGCAAAACATGATCAAGCAGGAGATTTTTTTCAAGGCTCTTCTGCTGTTTTAGGCAGGTCTAAAAATTCCTGCTCTACTCTCTCTGTTGCTGCTCAGCAGAGAGCGGGCACAGAGATGGTGGATTCAGCTGGTCTTTCAGGCAAAAAGGGAGGAGTGACAGCAATGTGTGTTGCAGAGTTGCAAAGCTCGCTGTGCGCTGAAGATGATCAGTGGGAACTTTCTGGACTGTCTCTTCTGCTCTTTTAGCATTGGCTAAAAGTTCCTGCTCTACTCTCTCTGCTTCTGCCCAGCAGAGAAAGGGCACAGAGATTTTCGATTCAATTGGACTTTGAGGTAGGAAAGTGCGGAGCGAGAGCAATATATGTGTCACAGTTGCAAAGCTGACTGCGTGCTGAAGATGCCCTGCCGGAGCTTTCACTCCGGGCTCTTCGGCTGTGGGAGCAGAGGCCAAGAGATCGTGTTCACCTGTCACTGCTGCTGTTCAAACGAGAGAGGGCGGGAGAGACCATGGATTCAAACGGATTATTAGGAGATGAAGTGAGGAGTGACAGCAATGTGTGTTTCAGAGTTGCAAAGCTCACTGTGCGCTGAAGATGATCAGCAAGGACTTTCCCTCCCTGCCCTTCGGAACTGGGAGCGGATTCCAAGCGCTCGTGCTCACCTTCCTCTGCTGCTCTTGAAACGAGAGTGGAGACCAGAAACGCTGGATTCAAATGCACTTTTAGGAGCTACAATGAGGAGTGACAACAGTGTGTGTGTCACAGTTGTAAAGCTCAGTGTGTTGAAGAAGCACAAGAGCAGCCTTCAGGCCTGTTTCTTCCACTGCCTTTCAGATTGCAGACATTCCTGCTCACTCTGCTGCTCAGCAGAGTGCTGGCAACGGAGTTCTTGGATTGAAATGGTCTTTTAGGAGAAAGAGTGAAGAGTGACAGCAATGTTTGTGTCACAGTTTAAAGCTCGCTGTGTGCTAAACATGATCAGGAGGAGCTTTTTTGCAAGGCTCTTCTGCTGTTTTAGCCCAGTCTAAACATTCCTTCTCTCTGTTGCTGCTCAGCAGAGAGTGGGCACAGAGATGTTGGAATCAATTGGTCTTCCAGGCAGGAAAAGGAGTTACAGCAATGTGTGTTGCAGAATTGCAAAGCTCACTGTGTGCTGAAGATGCCCTGCAGGAGTTTCCCTGCTGGCCCTTCGTCTGTGGGATTAGAGTCCAAGCGCTGCTCCTCCCCTGTCACAACTCCTCTCGAAACGTGAGAGCGCACCAGAAACTTTGGATTCAAATGCACTTTTAGGAGATAAAGTGAGGAGTGACAGCAATGTTTGTGTCACAGTTTAAAGCTCACTGTGTGCAAAACATGATCAAGCAGGAGATTTTTTGCAAGGCTCTTCTGCTGTTTTAGCCCAGGCTAAACATTCCTGCTCTACTCTCTCTGTTGCTGCTCAGCAGAGAGCGGGCACAGAGGTGTTGGAATCAATTGGTCTTTCAGGCAGGAAAAGAAGAGACAGCAATGTGTGTTGCAGAGTTGCAAAGCTCACTGTGTGCTGAAGATGATCAGTGGGAACTTTCTGGACTGTCTCTTCTGCTGTTTCAGCAGAGTCCAAACGTAAGTGCTATATTCTGCTACTGCTCACAAAGAGCAAGCACAGGAGATGTATTATTCAATTGGACTTTCAGGTAGGAAAGTGAGAGGTGACAGCAATATGTGTTTCAGAGTTGTGAATCTCAATGTGTGCTGAAGATGCCCAGCAGTAGTTTCCATGCTGGCCCTTCGGCTGTGAAATTAGAATCCAAGCGCTCGTCCTCCCCTGTCACAACTGCTCTCGAAGCGAGAGAGCGCACCAGAAACGTTGGCTTGAAATGCACTTTTAGGAGATAAAGTGAGGAGTGACAGCAATGTTTGTGTCACAGTTTAAAGCTCACTGTGTGCAAAACATGATCAAGCAGGAGATTTTTTGCAAGGCTCTTCTGCTGTTTTAGCCCAGGCTAAACATTCCTGCTCTACTCTCTCTGTTGCTGCTCAGCAGAAAGCGGGCACAGAGGTGTTGGAATCAATTGGTCTTTCAGGCAGGAAAAGAAGAGACAGCAATGTGTGTTGCAGAGTTGCAAAGCTCACTGTGTGCTGAAGATGATCAGTGGGAACTTTCTGGACTGTCTCTTCTGCTGTTTCAGCAGAGTCCAAACGTAAGTGCTATATTCTGCTACTGCTCACAAAGAGCAAGCACAGGAGATGTATTATTCAATTGGACTTTCAGGTAGGAAAGTGAGAGGTGACAGCAATATGTGTATCAGAGTTGTGAATCTCAATGTGTGCTGAAGATGCCCAGCAGTAGTTTCCATGCTGGCCCTTCGGCTGTGAAATTAGAATCCAAGCGCTCGTCCTCCCCTGTCACAACTGCTCTCGAAGCGAGAGAGCGCACCAGAAACGTTGGCTTGAAATGCACTTTTAGGAGATAAAGTGAGGAGTGACAGCAATGTTTGTGTCACAGTTTAAAGCTCACTGTGTGCAAAACATGATCAAGCAGGAGATTTTTTTCAAGGCTCTTCTGCTGTTTTAGGCAGGTCTAAAAATTCCTGCTCTACTCTCTCTGTTGCTGCTCAGCAGAGAGCGGGCACAGAGATGGTGGATTCAGCTGGTCTTTCAGGCAAAAAGGGAGGAGTGACAGCAATGTGTGTTGCAGAGTTGCAAAGCTCGCTGTGCGCTGAAGATGATCAGTGGGAACTTTCTGGACTGTCTCTTCTGCTCTTTTAGCATTGGCTAAAAGTTCCTGCTCTACTCTCTCTGCTTCTGCCCAGCAGAGAAAGGGCACAGAGATTTTGGATTCAATTGGACTTTGAGGTAGGAAAGTGCGGAGCGAGAGCAATATATGTGTCACAGTTGCAAAGCTGACTGCGTGCTGAAGATGCCCTGCCGGAGCTTTCACTCCAGGCTCTTCGGCTGTGGGAGCAGAGGCCAAGAGATCGTGTTCACCTGTCACTGCTGCTGTTCAAACGAGAGAGGGCGGGAGAGACCATGGATTCAAACGGATTATTAGGAGATGAAGTGAGGAGTGACAGCAATGTGTGTTTCAGAGTTGCAAAGCTCACTGTGCGCTGAAGATGATCAGCAAGGACTTTCCCTCCCTGCCCTTCGGAACTGGGAGCGGATTCCAAGCGCTCGTGCTCACCTTCCTCTGCTGCTCTTGAAACGAGAGTGGAGACCAGAAACGCTGGATTCAAATGCACTTTTAGGAGCTACAATGAGGAGTGACAACAGTGTGTGTGTCACAGTTGTAAAGCTCAGTGTGTTGAAGAAGCACAAGAGCAGCCTTCAGGCCTGTTTCTTCCACTGCCTTTCAGATTGCAGACATTCCTGCTCACTCTGCTGCTCAGCAGAGTGCTGGCAACGGAGTTCTTGGATTGAAATGGTCTTTTAGGAGAAAGAGTGAAGAGTGACAGCAATGTTTGTGTCACAGTTTAAAGCTCACTGTGTGCTAAACATGATCAGGAGGAGCTTTTTTGCAAGGCTCTTCTGCTGTTTTAGCCCAGTCTAAACATTCCTTCTCTCTGTTGCTGCTCAGCAGAGAGTGGGCACAGAGATGTTGGAATCAATTGGTCTTCCAGGCAGGAAAAGGAGTTACAGCAATGTGTGTTGCAGAATTGCAAAGCTCACTGTGTGCTGAAGATGCCCTGCAGGAGTTTCCCTGCTGGCCCTTCGTCTGTGGGATTAGAGTCCAAGCGCTGCTCCTCCCCTGTCACAACTCCTCTCGAAACGTGAGAGCGCACCAGAAACTTTGGATTCAAATGCACTTTTAGGAGATAAAGTGAGGAGTGACAGCAATGTTTGTGTCACAGTTTAAAGCTCACTGTGTGCAAAACATGATCAAGCAGGAGATTTTTTGCAAGGCTCTTCTGCTGTTTTAGCCCAGGCTAAACATTCCTGCTCTACTCTCTCTGTTGCTGCTCAGCAGAGAGCGGGCACAGAGGTGTTGGAATCAATTGGTCTTTCAGGCAGGAAAAGAAGAGACAGCAATGTGTGTTGCAGAGTTGCAAAGCTCACTGTGTGCTGAAGATGATCAGTGGGAACTTTCTGGACTGTCTCTTCTGCTGTTTCAGCAGAGTCCAAACGTAAGTGCTATATTCTGCTACTGCTCACAAAGAGCAAGCACAGGAGATGCATTATTCAATTGGACTTTCAGGTAGGAAAGTGAGAGGTGACAGCAATATGTGTTTCAGAGTTGTGAATCTCAATGTGTGCTGAAGATGCCCAGCAGTAGTTTCCATGCTGGCCCTTCGGCTGTGAAATTAGAATCCAAGCGCTCGTCCTCCCCTGTCACAACTGCTCTCGAAGCGAGAGAGCGCACCAGAAACGTTGGCTTGAAATGCACTTTTAGGAGATAAAGTGAGGAGTGACAGCAATGTTTGTGTCACAGTTTAAAGCTCACTGTGTGCAAAACATGATCAAGCAGGAGATTTTTTTCAAGGCTCTTCTGCTGTTTTAGGCAGGTCTAAAAATTCCTGCTCTACTCTCTCTGTTGCTGCTCAGCAGAGAGCGGGCACAGAGATGGTCGATTCAGCTGGTCTTTCAGGCAAAAAGGGAGGAGTGACAGCAATGTGTGTTGCAGAGTTGCAAAGCTCGCTGTGCGCTGAAGATGATCAGTGGGAACTTTCTGGACTGTCTCTTCTGCTCTTTTAGCATTGGCTAAAGGTTCCTGCTCTACTCTCTCTGCTTCTGCCCAGCAGAGAAAGGGCACAGAGATTTTGGATTCAATTGGACTTTGAGGTAGGAAAGTGCGGAGCGAGAGCAATATATGTGTCACAGTTGCAAAGCTGACTGCGTGCTGAAGATGCCCTGCCGGAGCTTTCACTCCGGGCTCTTCGGCTGTGGGAGCAGAGGCCAAGAGATCGTGTTCACCTGTCACTGCTGCTGTTCAAACGAGAGAGGGCGGGAGAGACCATGGATTCAAACGGATTATTAGGAGATGAAGTGAGGAGTGACAGCAATGTGTGTTTCAGAGTTGCAAAGCTCACTGTGCGCTGAAGATGATCTGCAAGGACTTTCCCTCCCTGCCCTTCGGAACTGGGAGCGGATTCCAAGCGCTCGTGCTCACCTTCCTCTGCTGCTCTTGAAACGAGAGTGGAGACCAGAAACGCTGGATTCAAATGCACTTTTAGGAGCTACAATGAGGAGTGACAACAGTGTGTGTGTCACAGTTGTAAAGCTCAGTGTGTTGAAGAAGCACAAGAGCAGCCTTCAGGCCTGTTTCTTCCACTGCCTTTCAGATTGCAGACATTCCTGCTCACTCTGCTGCTCAGCAGAGTGCTGGCAACGGAGTTCTTGGATTGAAATGGTCTTTTAGGAGAAAGAGTGAAGAGTGACAGCAATGTTTGTGTCACAGTTTAAAGCTCACTGTGTGCTAAACATGATCAGGAGGAGCTTTTTTGCAAGGCTCTTCTGCTGTTTTAGCCCAGTCTAAACATTCCTTCTCTCTGTTGCTGCTCAGCAGAGAGTGGGCACAGAGATGTTGGAATCAATTGGTCTTCCAGGCAGGAAAAGGAGTTACAGCAATGTGTGTTGCAGAATTGCAAAGCTCACTGTGTGCTGAAGATGCCCTGCAGGAGTTTCCCTGCTGGCCCTTCGTCTGTGGGATTAGAGTCCAAGCGCTGCTCCTCCCCTGTCACAACTCCTCTCGAAACGTGAGAGCGCACCAGAAACTTTGGATTCAAATGCACTTTTAGGAGATAAAGTGAGGAGTGACAGCAATGTTTGTGTCACAGTTTAAAGCTCACTGTGTGCAAAACATGATCAAGCAGGAGATTTTTTGCAAGGCTCTTCTGCTGTTTTAGCCCAGGCTAAACATTCCTGCTCTACTCTCTCTGTTGCTGCTCAGCAGAGAGCGGGCACAGAGGTGTTGGAATCAATTGGTCTTTCAGGCAGGAAAAGAAGAGACAGCAATGTGTGTTGCAGAGTTGCAAAGCTCACTGTGTGCTGAAGATGATCAGTGGGAACTTTCTGGACTGTCTCTTCTGCTGTTTCAGCAGAGTCCAAACGTAAGTGCTATATTCTGCTACTGCTCACAAAGAGCAAGCACAGGAGATGTATTATTCAATTGGACTTTCAGGTAGGAAAGTGAGAGGTGACAGCAATATGTGTTTCAGAGTTGTGAATCTCAATGTGTGCTGAAGATGCCCAGCAGTAGTTTCCATGCTGGCCCTTCGGCTGTGAAATTAGAATCCAAGCGCTCGTCCTCCCCTGTCACAACTGCTCTCGAAGCGAGAGAGCGCACCAGAAACGTTGGCTTGAAATGCACTTTTAGGAGATAAAGTGAGGAGTGACAGCAATGTTTGTGTCACAGTTTAAAGCTCACTGTGTGCAAAACATGATCAAGCAGGAGATTTTTTGCAAGGCTCTTCTGCTGTTTTAGCCCAGGCTAAACATTCCTGCTCTACTCTCTCTGTTGCTGCTCAGCAGAAAGCGGGCACAGAGGTGTTGGAATCAATTGGTCTTTCAGGCAGGAAAAGAAGAGACAGCAATGTGTGTTGCAGAGTTGCAAAGCTCACTGTGTGCTGAAGATGATCAGTGGGAACTTTCTGGACTGTCTCTTCTGCTGTTTCAGCAGAGTCCAAACGTAAGTGCTATATTCTGCTACTGCTCACAAAGAGCAAGCACAGGAGATGTATTATTCAATTGGACTTTCAGGTAGGAAAGTGAGAGGTGACAGCAATATGTGTTTCAGAGTTGTGAATCTCAATGTGTGCTGAAGATGCCCAGCAGTAGTTTCCATGCTGGCCCTTCGGCTGTGAAATTAGAATCCAAGCGCTCGTCCTCCCCTGTCACAACTGCTCTCGAAGCGAGAGAGCGCACCAGAAACGTTGGCTTGAAATGCACTTTTAGGAGATAAAGTGAGGAGTGACAGCAATGTTTGTGTCACAGTTTAAAGCTCACTGTGTGCAAAACATGATCAAGCAGGAGATTTTTTTCAAGGCTCTTCTGCTGTTTTAGGCAGGTCTAAAAATTCCTGCTCTACTCTCTCTGTTGCTGCTCAGCAGAGAGCGGGCACAGAGATGGTGGATTCAGCTGGTCTTTCAGGCAAAAAGGGAGGAGTGACAGCAATGTGTGTTGCAGAGTTGCAAAGCTCGCTGTGCGCTGAAGATGATCAGTGGGAACTTTCTGGACTGTCTCTTCTGCTCTTTTAGCATTGGCTAAAAGTTCCTGCTCTACTCTCTCTGCTTCTGCCCAGCAGAGAAAGGGCACAGAGATTTTGGATTCAATTGGACTTTGAGGTAGGAAAGTGCGGAGCGAGAGCAATATATGTGTCACAGTTGCAAAGCTGACTGCGTGCTGAAGATGCCCTGCCGGAGCTTTCACTCCAGGCTCTTCGGCTGTGGGAGCAGAGGCCAAGAGATCGTGTTCACCTGTCACTGCTGCTGTTCAAACGAGAGAGGGCGGGAGAGACCATGGATTCAAACGGATTATTAGGAGATGAAGTGAGGAGTGACAGCAATGTGTGTTTCAGAGTTGCAAAGCTCACTGTGCGCTGAAGATGATCAGCAAGGACTTTCCCTCCCTGCCCTTCGGAACTGGGAGCGGATTCCAAGCGCTCGTGCTCACCTTCCTCTGCTGCTCTTGAAACGAGAGTGGAGACCAGAAACGCTGGATTCAAATGCACTTTTAGGAGCTACAATGAGGAGTGACAACAGTGTGTGTGTCACAGTTGTAAAGCTCAGTGTGTTGAAGAAGCACAAGAGCAGCCTTCAGGCCTGTTTCTTCCACTGCCTTTCAGATTGCAGACATTCCTGCTCACTCTGCTGCTCAGCAGAGTGCTGGCAACGGAGTTCTTGGATTGAAATGGTCTTTTAGGAGAAAGAGTGAAGAGTGACAGCAATGTTTGTGTCACAGTTTAAAGCTCACTGTGTGCTAAACATGATCAGGAGGAGCTTTTTTGCAAGGCTCTTCTGCTGTTTTAGCCCAGTCTAAACATTCCTTCTCTCTGTTGCTGCTCAGCAGAGAGTGGGCACAGAGATGTTGGAATCAATTGGTCTTCCAGGCAGGAAAAGGAGTTACAGCAATGTGTGTTGCAGAATTGCAAAGCTCACTGTGTGCTGAAGATGCCCTGCAGGAGTTTCCCTGCTGGCCCTTCGTCTGTGGGATTAGAGTCCAAGCGCTGCTCCTCCCCTGTCACAACTCCTCTCGAAACGTGAGAGCGCACCAGAAACTTTGGATTCAAATGCACTTTTAGGAGATAAAGTGAGGAGTGACAGCAATGTTTGTGTCACAGTTTAAAGCTCACTGTGTGCAAAACATGATCAAGCAGGAGATTTTTTGCAAGGCTCTTCTGCTGTTTTAGCCCAGGCTAAACATTCCTGCTCTACTCTCTCTGTTGCTGCTCAGCAGAGAGCGGGCACAGAGGTGTTGGAATCAATTGGTCTTTCAGGCAGGAAAAGAAGAGACAGCAATGTGTGTTGCAGAGTTGCAAAGCTCACTGTGTGCTGAAGATGATCAGTGGGAACTTTCTGGACTGTCTCTTCTGCTGTTTCAGCAGAGTCCAAACGTAAGTGCTATATTCTGCTACTGCTCACAAAGAGCAAGCACAGGAGATGCATTATTCAATTGGACTTTCAGGTAGGAAAGTGAGAGGTGACAGCAATATGTGTTTCAGAGTTGTGAATCTCAATGTGTGCTGAAGATGCCCAGCAGTAGTTTCCATGCTGGCCCTTCGGCTGTGAAATTAGAATCCAAGCGCTCGTCCTCCCCTGTCACAACTGCTCTCGAAGCGAGAGAGCGCACCAGAAACGTTGGCTTGAAATGCACTTTTAGGAGATAAAGTGAGGAGTGACAGCAATGTTTGTGTCACAGTTTAAAGCTCACTGTGTGCAAAACATGATCAAGCAGGAGATTTTTTTCAAGGCTCTTCTGCTGTTTTAGGCAGGTCTAAAAATTCCTGCTCTACTCTCTCTGTTGCTGCTCAGCAGAGAGCGGGCACAGAGATGGTCGATTCAGCTGGTCTTTCAGGCAAAAAGGGAGGAGTGACAGCAATGTGTGTTGCAGAGTTGCAAAGCTCGCTGTGCGCTGAAGATGATCAGTGGGAACTTTCTGGACTGTCTCTTCTGCTCTTTTAGCATTGGCTAAAGGTTCCTGCTCTACTCTCTCTGCTTCTGCCCAGCAGAGAAAGGGCACAGAGATTTTGGATTCAATTGGACTTTGAGGTAGGAAAGTGCGGAGCGAGAGCAATATATGTGTCACAGTTGCAAAGCTGACTGCGTGCTGAAGATGCCCTGCCGGAGCTTTCACTCCGGGCTCTTCGGCTGTGGGAGCAGAGGCCAAGAGATCGTGTTCACCTGTCACTGCTGCTGTTCAAACGAGAGAGGGCGGGAGAGACCATGGATTCAAACGGATTATTAGGAGATGAAGTGAGGAGTGACAGCAATGTGTGTTTCAGAGTTGCAAAGCTCACTGTGCGCTGAAGATGATCTGCAAGGACTTTCCCTCCCTGCCCTTCGGAACTGGGAGCGGATTCCAAGCGCTCGTGCTCACCTTCCTCTGCTGCTCTTGAAACGAGAGTGGAGACCAGAAACGCTGGATTCAAATGCACTTTTAGGAGCTACAATGAGGAGTGACAACAGTGTGTGTGTCACAGTTGTAAAGCTCAGTGTGTTGAAGAAGCACAAGAGCAGCCTTCAGGCCTGTCTCTTCCACTGCCTTACAGATTGCAGACATTCCTGCTCACTCTGCTGCTCAGCAGAGTGCTGGCAACGGAGTTCTTGGATTGAAATGGTCTTTTAGGAGAAAGAGTGAAGAGTGACAGCAATGTTTGTGTCACAGTTTAAAGCTCACTGTGTGCTAAACATGATCAGGAGGAGCTTTTTTGCAAGGCTCTTCTGCTGTTTTAGCCCAGTCTAAACATTCCTTCTCTCTGTTGCTGCTCAGCAGAGAGTGGGCACAGAGATGTTGGAATCAATTGGTCTTCCAGGCAGGAAAAGGAGTTACAGCAATGTGTGTTGCAGAATTGCAAAGCTCACTGTGTGCTGAAGATGCCCTGCAGGAGTTTCCCTGCTGGCCCTTCGTCTGTGGGATTAGAGTCCAAGCGCTGCTCCTCCCCTGTCACAACTCCTCTCGAAACGTGAGAGCGCACCAGAAACTTTGGATTCAAATGCACTTTTAGGAGATAAAGTGAGGAGTGACAGCAATGTTTGTGTCACAGTTTAAAGCTCACTGTGTGCAAAACATGATCAAGCAGGAGATTTTTTGCAAGGCTCTTCTGCTGTTTTAGCCCAGGCTAAACATTCCTGCTCTACTCTCTCTGTTGCTGCTCAGCAGAGAGCGGGCACAGAGGTGTTGGAATCAATTGGTCTTTCAGGCAGGAAAAGAAGAGACAGCAATGTGTGTTGCAGAGTTGCAAAGCTCACTGTGTGCTGAAGATGATCAGTGGGAACTTTCTGGACTGTCTCTTCTGCTGTTTCAGCAGAGTCCAAACGTAAGTGCTATATTCTGCTACTGCTCACAAAGAGCAAGCACAGGAGATGTATTATTCAATTGGACTTTCAGGTAGGAAAGTGAGAGGTGACAGCAATATGTGTTTCAGAGTTGTGAATCTCAATGTGTGCTGAAGATGCCCAGCAGTAGTTTCCATGCTGGCCCTTCGGCTGTGAAATTAGAATCCAAGCGCTCGTCCTCCCCTGTCACAACTGCTCTCGAAGCGAGAGAGCGCACCAGAAACGTTGGCTTGAAATGCACTTTTAGGAGATAAAGTGAGGAGTGACAGCAATGTTTGTGTCACAGTTTAAAGCTCACTGTGTGCAAAACATGATCAAGCAGGAGATTTTTTGCAAGGCTCTTCTGCTGTTTTAGCCCAGGCTAAACATTCCTGCTCTACTCTCTCTGTTGCTGCTCAGCAGAAAGCGGGCACAGAGGTGTTGGAATCAATTGGTCTTTCAGGCAGGAAAAGAAGAGACAGCAATGTGTGTTGCAGAGTTGCAAAGCTCACTGTGTGCTGAAGATGATCAGTGGGAACTTTCTGGACTGTCTCTTCTGCTGTTTCAGCAGAGTCCAAACGTAAGTGCTATATTCTGCTACTGCTCACAAAGAGCAAGCACAGGAGATGTATTATTCAATTGGACTTTCAGGTAGGAAAGTGAGAGGTGACAGCAATATGTGTATCAGAGTTGTGAATCTCAATGTGTGCTGAAGATGCCCAGCAGTAGTTTCCATGCTGGCCCTTCGGCTGTGAAATTAGAATCCAAGCGCTCGTCCTCCCCTGTCACAACTGCTCTCGAAGCGAGAGAGCGCACCAGAAACGTTGGCTTGAAATGCACTTTTAGGAGATAAAGTGAGGAGTGACAGCAATGTTTGTGTCACAGTTTAAAGCTCACTGTGTGCAAAACATGATCAAGCAGGAGATTTTTTTCAAGGCTCTTCTGCTGTTTTAGGCAGGTCTAAAAATTCCTGCTCTACTCTCTCTGTTGCTGCTCAGCAGAGAGCGGGCACAGAGATGGTGGATTCAGCTGGTCTTTCAGGCAAAAAGGGAGGAGTGACAGCAATGTGTGTTGCAGAGTTGCAAAGCTCGCTGTGCGCTGAAGATGATCAGTGGGAACTTTCTGGACTGTCTCTTCTGCTCTTTTAGCATTGGCTAAAAGTTCCTGCTCTACTCTCTCTGCTTCTGCCCAGCAGAGAAAGGGCACAGAGATTTTGGATTCAATTGGACTTTGAGGTAGGAAAGTGCGGAGCGAGAGCAATATATGTGTCACAGTTGCAAAGCTGACTGCGTGCTGAAGATGCCCTGCCGGAGCTTTCACTCCAGGCTCTTCGGCTGTGGGAGCAGAGGCCAAGAGATCGTGTTCACCTGTCACTGCTGCTGTTCAAACGAGAGAGGGCGGGAGAGACCATGGATTCAAACGGATTATTAGGAGATGAAGTGAGGAGTGACAGCAATGTGTGTTTCAGAGTTGCAAAGCTCACTGTGCGCTGAAGATGATCAGCAAGGACTTTCCCTCCCTGCCCTTCGGAACTGGGAGCGGATTCCAAGCGCTCGTGCTCACCTTCCTCTGCTGCTCTTGAAACGAGAGTGGAGACCAGAAACGCTGGATTCAAATGCACTTTTAGGAGCTACAATGAGGAGTGACAACAGTGTGTGTGTCACAGTTGTAAAGCTCAGTGTGTTGAAGAAGCACAAGAGCAGCCTTCAGGCCTGTTTCTTCCACTGCCTTTCAGATTGCAGACATTCCTGCTCACTCTGCTGCTCAGCAGAGTGCTGGCAACGGAGTTCTTGGATTGAAATGGTCTTTTAGGAGAAAGAGTGAAGAGTGACAGCAATGTTTGTGTCACAGTTTAAAGCTCACTGTGTGCTAAACATGATCAGGAGGAGCTTTTTTGCAAGGCTCTTCTGCTGTTTTAGCCCAGTCTAAACATTCCTTCTCTCTGTTGCTGCTCAGCAGAGAGTGGGCACAGAGATGTTGGAATCAATTGGTCTTCCAGGCAGGAAAAGGAGTTACAGCAATGTGTGTTGCAGAATTGCAAAGCTCACTGTGTGCTGAAGATGCCCTGCAGGAGTTTCCCTGCTGGCCCTTCGTCTGTGGGATTAGAGTCCAAGCGCTGCTCCTCCCCTGTCACAACTCCTCTCGAAACGTGAGAGCGCACCAGAAACTTTGGATTCAAATGCACTTTTAGGAGATAAAGTGAGGAGTGACAGCAATGTTTGTGTCACAGTTTAAAGCTCACTGTGTGCAAAACATGATCAAGCAGGAGATTTTTTGCAAGGCTCTTCTGCTGTTTTAGCCCAGGCTAAACATTCCTGCTCTACTCTCTCTGTTGCTGCTCAGCAGAGAGCGGGCACAGAGGTGTTGGAATCAATTGGTCTTTCAGGCAGGAAAAGAAGAGACAGCAATGTGTGTTGCAGAGTTGCAAAGCTCACTGTGTGCTGAAGATGATCAGTGGGAACTTTCTGGACTGTCTCTTCTGCTGTTTCAGCAGAGTCCAAACGTAAGTGCTATATTCTGCTACTGCTCACAAAGAGCAAGCACAGGAGATGCATTATTCAATTGGACTTTCAGGTAGGAAAGTGAGAGGTGACAGCAATATGTGTTTCAGAGTTGTGAATCTCAATGTGTGCTGAAGATGCCCAGCAGTAGTTTCCATGCTGGCCCTTCGGCTGTGAAATTAGAATCCAAGCGCTCGTCCTCCCCTGTCACAACTGCTCTCGAAGCGAGAGAGCGCACCAGAAACGTTGGCTTGAAATGCACTTTTAGGAGATAAAGTGAGGAGTGACAGCAATGTTTGTGTCACAGTTTAAAGCTCACTGTGTGCAAAACATGATCAAGCAGGAGATTTTTTTCAAGGCTCTTCTGCTGTTTTAGGCAGGTCTAAAAATTCCTGCTCTACTCTCTCTGTTGCTGCTCAGCAGAGAGCGGGCACAGAGATGGTCGATTCAGCTGGTCTTTCAGGCAAAAAGGGAGGAGTGACAGCAATGTGTGTTGCAGAGTTGCAAAGCTCGCTGTGCGCTGAAGATGATCAGTGGGAACTTTCTGGACTGTCTCTTCTGCTCTTTTAGCATTGGCTAAAGGTTCCTGCTCTACTCTCTCTGCTTCTGCCCAGCAGAGAAAGGGCACAGAGATTTTGGATTCAATTGGACTTTGAGGTAGGAAAGTGCGGAGCGAGAGCAATATATGTGTCACAGTTGCAAAGCTGACTGCGTGCTGAAGATGCCCTGCCGGAGCTTTCACTCCGGGCTCTTCGGCTGTGGGAGCAGAGGCCAAGAGATCGTGTTCACCTGTCACTGCTGCTGTTCAAACGAGAGAGGGCGGGAGAGACCATGGATTCAAACGGATTATTAGGAGATGAAGTGAGGAGTGACAGCAATGTGTGTTTCAGAGTTGCAAAGCTCACTGTGCGCTGAAGATGATCTGCAAGGACTTTCCCTCCCTGCCCTTCGGAACTGGGAGCGGATTCCAAGCGCTCGTGCTCACCTTCCTCTGCTGCTCTTGAAACGAGAGTGGAGACCAGAAACGCTGGATTCAAATGCACTTTTAGGAGCTACAATGAGGAGTGACAACAGTGTGTGTGTCACAGTTGTAAAGCTCAGTGTGTTGAAGAAGCACAAGAGCAGCCTTCAGGCCTGTTTCTTCCACTGCCTTTCAGATTGCAGACATTCCTGCTCACTCTGCTGCTCAGCAGAGTGCTGGCAACGGAGTTCTTGGATTGAAATGGTCTTTTAGGAGAAAGAGTGAAGAGTGACAGCAATGTTTGTGTCACAGTTTAAAGCTCACTGTGTGCTAAACATGATCAGGAGGAGCTTTTTTGCAAGGCTCTTCTGCTGTTTTAGCCCAGTCTAAACATTCCTTCTCTCTGTTGCTGCTCAGCAGAGAGTGGGCACAGAGATGTTGGAATCAATTGGTCTTCCAGGCAGGAAAAGGAGTTACAGCAATGTGTGTTGCAGAATTGCAAAGCTCACTGTGTGCTGAAGATGCCCTGCAGGAGTTTCCCTGCTGGCCCTTCGTCTGTGGGATTAGAGTCCAAGCGCTGCTCCTCCCCTGTCACAACTCCTCTCGAAACGTGAGAGCGCACCAGAAACTTTGGATTCAAATGCACTTTTAGGAGATAAAGTGAGGAGTGACAGCAATGTTTGTGTCACAGTTTAAAGCTCACTGTGTGCAAAACATGATCAAGCAGGAGATTTTTTGCAAGGCTCTTCTGCTGTTTTAGCCCAGGCTAAACATTCCTGCTCTACTCTCTCTGTTGCTGCTCAGCAGAGAGCGGGCACAGAGGTGTTGGAATCAATTGGTCTTTCAGGCAGGAAAAGAAGAGACAGCAATGTGTGTTGCAGAGTTGCAAAGCTCACTGTGTGCTGAAGATGATCAGTGGGAACTTTCTGGACTGTCTCTTCTGCTGTTTCAGCAGAGTCCAAACGTAAGTGCTATATTCTGCTACTGCTCACAAAGAGCAAGCACAGGAGATGTATTATTCAATTGGACTTTCAGGTAGGAAAGTGAGAGGTGACAGCAATATGTGTTTCAGAGTTGTGAATCTCAATGTGTGCTGAAGATGCCCAGCAGTAGTTTCCATGCTGGCCCTTCGGCTGTGAAATTAGAATCCAAGCGCTCGTCCTCCCCTGTCACAACTGCTCTCGAAGCGAGAGAGCGCACCAGAAACGTTGGCTTGAAATGCACTTTTAGGAGATAAAGTGAGGAGTGACAGCAATGTTTGTGTCACAGTTTAAAGCTCACTGTGTGCAAAACATGATCAAGCAGGAGATTTTTTGCAAGGCTCTTCTGCTGTTTTAGCCCAGGCTAAACATTCCTGCTCTACTCTCTCTGTTGCTGCTCAGCAGAAAGCGGGCACAGAGGTGTTGGAATCAATTGGTCTTTCAGGCAGGAAAAGAAGAGACAGCAATGTGTGTTGCAGAGTTGCAAAGCTCACTGTGTGCTGAAGATGATCAGTGGGAACTTTCTGGACTGTCTCTTCTGCTGTTTCAGCAGAGTCCAAACGTAAGTGCTATATTCTGCTACTGCTCACAAAGAGCAAGCACAGGAGATGTATTATTCAATTGGACTTTCAGGTAGGAAAGTGAGAGGTGACAGCAATATGTGTTTCAGAGTTGTGAATCTCAATGTGTGCTGAAGATGCCCAGCAGTAGTTTCCATGCTGGCCCTTCGGCTGTGAAATTAGAATCCAAGCGCTCGTCCTCCCCTGTCACAACTGCTCTCGAAGCGAGAGAGCGCACCAGAAACGTTGGCTTGAAATGCACTTTTAGGAGATAAAGTGAGGAGTGACAGCAATGTTTGTGTCACAGTTTAAAGCTCACTGTGTGCAAAACATGATCAAGCAGGAGATTTTTTTCAAGGCTCTTCTGCTGTTTTAGGCAGGTCTAAAAATTCCTGCTCTACTCTCTCTGTTGCTGCTCAGCAGAGAGCGGGCACAGAGATGGTGGATTCAGCTGGTCTTTCAGGCAAAAAGGGAGGAGTGACAGCAATGTGTGTTGCAGAGTTGCAAAGCTCGCTGTGCGCTGAAGATGATCAGTGGGAACTTTCTGGACTGTCTCTTCTGCTCTTTTAGCATTGGCTAAAAGTTCCTGCTCTACTCTCTCTGCTTCTGCCCAGCAGAGAAAGGGCACAGAGATTTTGGATTCAATTGGACTTTGAGGTAGGAAAGTGCGGAGCGAGAGCAATATATGTGTCACAGTTGCAAAGCTGACTGCGTGCTGAAGATGCCCTGCCGGAGCTTTCACTCCAGGCTCTTCGGCTGTGGGAGCAGAGGCCAAGAGATCGTGTTCACCTGTCACTGCTGCTGTTCAAACGAGAGAGGGCGGGAGAGACCATGGATTCAAACGGATTATTAGGAGATGAAGTGAGGAGTGACAGCAATGTGTGTTTCAGAGTTGCAAAGCTCACTGTGCGCTGAAGATGATCAGCAAGGACTTTCCCTCCCTGCCCTTCGGAACTGGGAGCGGATTCCAAGCGCTCGTGCTCACCTTCCTCTGCTGCTCTTGAAACGAGAGTGGAGACCAGAAACGCTGGATTCAAATGCACTTTTAGGAGCTACAATGAGGAGTGACAACAGTGTGTGTGTCACAGTTGTAAAGCTCAGTGTGTTGAAGAAGCACAAGAGCAGCCTTCAGGCCTGTTTCTTCCACTGCCTTTCAGATTGCAGACATTCCTGCTCACTCTGCTGCTCAGCAGAGTGCTGGCAACGGAGTTCTTGGATTGAAATGGTCTTTTAGGAGAAAGAGTGAAGAGTGACAGCAATGTTTGTGTCACAGTTTAAAGCTCACTGTGTGCTAAACATGATCAGGAGGAGCTTTTTTGCAAGGCTCTTCTGCTGTTTTAGCCCAGTCTAAACATTCCTTCTCTCTGTTGCTGCTCAGCAGAGAGTGGGCACAGAGATGTTGGAATCAATTGGTCTTCCAGGCAGGAAAAGGAGTTACAGCAATGTGTGTTGCAGAATTGCAAAGCTCACTGTGTGCTGAAGATGCCCTGCAGGAGTTTCCCTGCTGGCCCTTCGTCTGTGGGATTAGAGTCCAAGCGCTGCTCCTCCCCTGTCACAACTCCTCTCGAAACGTGAGAGCGCACCAGAAACTTTGGATTCAAATGCACTTTTAGGAGATAAAGTGAGGAGTGACAGCAATGTTTGTGTCACAGTTTAAAGCTCACTGTGTGCAAAACATGATCAAGCAGGAGATTTTTTGCAAGGCTCTTCTGCTGTTTTAGCCCAGGCTAAACATTCCTGCTCTACTCTCTCTGTTGCTGCTCAGCAGAGAGCGGGCACAGAGGTGTTGGAATCAATTGGTCTTTCAGGCAGGAAAAGAAGAGACAGCAATGTGTGTTGCAGAGTTGCAAAGCTCACTGTGTGCTGAAGATGATCAGTGGGAACTTTCTGGACTGTCTCTTCTGCTGTTTCAGCAGAGTCCAAACGTAAGTGCTATATTCTGCTACTGCTCACAAAGAGCAAGCACAGGAGATGCATTATTCAATTGGACTTTCAGGTAGGAAAGTGAGAGGTGACAGCAATATGTGTTTCAGAGTTGTGAATCTCAATGTGTGCTGAAGATGCCCAGCAGTAGTTTCCATGCTGGCCCTTCGGCTGTGAAATTAGAATCCAAGCGCTCGTCCTCCCCTGTCACAACTGCTCTCGAAGCGAGAGAGCGCACCAGAAACGTTGGCTTGAAATGCACTTTTAGGAGATAAAGTGAGGAGTGACAGCAATGTTTGTGTCACAGTTTAAAGCTCACTGTGTGCAAAACATGATCAAGCAGGAGATTTTTTTCAAGGCTCTTCTGCTGTTTTAGGCAGGTCTAAAAATTCCTGCTCTACTCTCTCTGTTGCTGCTCAGCAGAGAGCGGGCACAGAGATGGTCGATTCAGCTGGTCTTTCAGGCAAAAAGGGAGGAGTGACAGCAATGTGTGTTGCAGAGTTGCAAAGCTCGCTGTGCGCTGAAGATGATCAGTGGGAACTTTCTGGACTGTCTCTTCTGCTCTTTTAGCATTGGCTAAAGGTTCCTGCTCTACTCTCTCTGCTTCTGCCCAGCAGAGAAAGGGCACAGAGATTTTGGATTCAATTGGACTTTGAGGTAGGAAAGTGCGGAGCGAGAGCAATATATGTGTCACAGTTGCAAAGCTGACTGCGTGCTGAAGATGCCCTGCCGGAGCTTTCACTCCGGGCTCTTCGGCTGTGGGAGCAGAGGCCAAGAGATCGTGTTCACCTGTCACTGCTGCTGTTCAAACGAGAGAGGGCGGGAGAGACCATGGATTCAAACGGATTATTAGGAGATGAAGTGAGGAGTGACAGCAATGTGTGTTTCAGAGTTGCAAAGCTCACTGTGCGCTGAAGATGATCTGCAAGGACTTTCCCTCCCTGCCCTTCGGAACTGGGAGCGGATTCCAAGCGCTCGTGCTCACCTTCCTCTGCTGCTCTTGAAACGAGAGTGGAGACCAGAAACGCTGGATTCAAATGCACTTTTAGGAGCTACAATGAGGAGTGACAACAGTGTGTGTGTCACAGTTGTAAAGCTCAGTGTGTTGAAGAAGCACAAGAGCAGCCTTCAGGCCTGTCTCTTCCACTGCCTTACAGATTGCAGACATTCCTGCTCACTCTGCTGCTCAGCAGAGTGCTGGCAACGGAGTTCTTGGATTGAAATGGTCTTTTAGGAGAAAGAGTGAAGAGTGACAGCAATGTTTGTGTCACAGTTTAAAGCTCACTGTGTGCTAAACATGATCAGGAGGAGCTTTTTTGCAAGGCTCTTCTGCTGTTTTAGCCCAGTCTAAACATTCCTTCTCTCTGTTGCTGCTCAGCAGAGAGTGGGCACAGAGATGTTGGAATCAATTGGTCTTCCAGGCAGGAAAAGGAGTTACAGCAATGTGTGTTGCAGAATTGCAAAGCTCACTGTGTGCTGAAGATGCCCTGCAGGAGTTTCCCTGCTGGCCCTTCGTCTGTGGGATTAGAGTCCAAGCGCTGCTCCTCCCCTGTCACAACTCCTCTCGAAACGTGAGAGCGCACCAGAAACTTTGGATTCAAATGCACTTTTAGGAGATAAAGTGAGGAGTGACAGCAATGTTTGTGTCACAGTTTAAAGCTCACTGTGTGCAAAACATGATCAAGCAGGAGATTTTTTGCAAGGCTCTTCTGCTGTTTTAGCCCAGGCTAAACATTCCTGCTCTACTCTCTCTGTTGCTGCTCAGCAGAGAGCGGGCACAGAGGTGTTGGAATCAATTGGTCTTTCAGGCAGGAAAAGAAGAGACAGCAATGTGTGTTGCAGAGTTGCAAAGCTCACTGTGTGCTGAAGATGATCAGTGGGAACTTTCTGGACTGTCTCTTCTGCTGTTTCAGCAGAGTCCAAACGTAAGTGCTATATTCTGCTACTGCTCACAAAGAGCAAGCACAGGAGATGTATTATTCAATTGGACTTTCAGGTAGGAAAGTGAGAGGTGACAGCAATATGTGTTTCAGAGTTGTGAATCTCAATGTGTGCTGAAGATGCCCAGCAGTAGTTTCCATGCTGGCCCTTCGGCTGTGAAATTAGAATCCAAGCGCTCGTCCTCCCCTGTCACAACTGCTCTCGAAGCGAGAGAGCGCACCAGAAACGTTGGCTTGAAATGCACTTTTAGGAGATAAAGTGAGGAGTGACAGCAATGTTTGTGTCACAGTTTAAAGCTCACTGTGTGCAAAACATGATCAAGCAGGAGATTTTTTTCAAGGCTCTTCTGCTGTTTTAGGCAGGTCTAAAAATTCCTGCTCTACTCTCTCTGTTGCTGCTCAGCAGAGAGCGGGCACAGAGATGGTCGATTCAGCTGGTCTTTCAGGCAAAAAGGGAGGAGTGACAGCAATGTGTGTTGCAGAGTTGCAAAGCTCGCTGTGCGCTGAAGATGATCAGTGGGAACTTTCTGGACTGTCTCTTCTGCTCTTTTAGCATTGGCTAAAGGTTCCTGCTCTACTCTCTCTGCTTCTGCCCAGCAGAGAAAGGGCAGAGAGATTTTGGATTCAATTGGACTTTGAGGTAGGAAAGTGCGGAGCGAGAGCAATATATGTGTCACAGTTGCAAAGCTGACTGCGTGCTGAAGATGCCCTGCCGGAGCTTTCACTCCGGGCTCTTCGGCTGTGGGAGCAGAGGCCAAGAGATCGTGTTCACCTGTCACTGCTGCTGTTCAAACGAGAGAGGGCGGGAGAGACCATGGATTCAAACGGATTATTAGGAGATGAAGTGAGGAGTGACAGCAATGTGTGTTTCAGAGTTGCAAAGCTCACTGTGCGCTGAAGATGATCTGCAAGGACTTTCCCTCCCTGCCCTTCGGAACTGGGAGCGGATTCCAAGCGCTCGTGCTCACCTTCCTCTGCTGCTCTTGAAACGAGAGTGGAGACCAGAAACGCTGGATTCAAATGCACTTTTAGGAGCTACAATGAGGAGTGACAACAGTGTGTGTGTCACAGTTGTAAAGCTCAGTGTGTTGAAGAAGCACAAGAGCAGCCTTCAGGCCTGTCTCTTCCACTGCCTTACAGATTGCAGACATTCCTGCTCACTCTGCTGCTCAGCAGAGTGCTGGCAACGGAGTTCTTGGATTGAAATGGTCTTTTAGGAGAAAGAGTGAAGAGTGACAGCAATGTTTGTGTCACAGTTTAAAGCTCACTGTGTGCTAAACATGATCAGGAGGAGCTTTTTTGCAAGGCTCTTCTGCTGTTTTAGCCCAGTCTAAACATTCCTTCTCTCTGTTGCTGCTCAGCAGAGAGTGGGCACAGAGATGTTGGAATCAATTGGTCTTCCAGGCAGGAAAAGGAGTTACAGCAATGTGTGTTGCAGAATTGCAAAGCTCACTGTGTGCTGAAGATGCCCTGCAGGAGTTTCCCTGCTGGCCCTTCGTCTGTGGGATTAGAGTCCAAGCGCTGCTCCTCCCCTGTCACAACTCCTCTCGAAACGTGAGAGCGCACCAGAAACTTTGGATTCAAATGCACTTTTAGGAGATAAAGTGAGGAGTGACAGCAATGTTTGTGTCACAGTTTAAAGCTCACTGTGTGCAAAACATGATCAAGCAGGAGATTTTTTGCAAGGCTCTTCTGCTGTTTTAGCCCAGGCTAAACATTCCTGCTCTACTCTCTCTGTTGCTGCTCAGCAGAGAGCGGGCACAGAGGTGTTGGAATCAATTGGTCTTTCAGGCAGGAAAAGAAGAGACAGCAATGTGTGTTGCAGAGTTGCAAAGCTCACTGTGTGCTGAAGATGATCAGTGGGAACTTTCTGGACTGTCTCTTCTGCTGTTTCAGCAGAGTCCAAACGTAAGTGCTATATTCTGCTACTGCTCACAAAGAGCAAGCACAGGAGATGTATTATTCAATTGGACTTTCAGGTAGGAAAGTGAGAGGTGACAGCAATATGTGTTTCAGAGTTGTGAATCTCAATGTGTGCTGAAGATGCCCAGCAGTAGTTTCCATGCTGGCCCTTCGGCTGTGAAATTAGAATCCAAGCGCTCGTCCTCCCCTCTCACAACTGCTCTCGAAGCGAGAGAGCGCACCAGAAACGTTGGCTTGAAATGCACTTTTAGGAGATAAAGTGAGGAGTGACAGCAATGTGTGTTTCAGAGTTGCAAAGCTCACTGTGCGCTGAAGATGATCTGCAAGGACTTTCCCTCCCTGCCCTTCGGAACTGGGAGCGGATTCCAAGCGCTCGTGCTCACCTTCCTCTGCTGCTCTTGAAACGAGAGTGGAGACCAGAAACGCTGGATTCAAATGCACTTTTAGGAGCTACAATGAGGAGTGACAACAGTGTGTGTGTCACAGTTGTAAAGCTCAGTGTGTTGAAGAAGCACAAGAGCAGCCTTCAGGCCTGTCTCTTCCACTGCCTTACAGATTGCAGACATTCCTGCTCACTCTGCTCCTCAGCAGAGTGCTGGCAACGGAGTTCTTGGATTGAAATGGTCTTTTAGGAGAAAGAGTGAAGAGTGACAGCAATGTTTGTGTCACAGTTTAAAGCTCACTGTGTGCTAAACATGATCAGGAGGAGCTTTTTTGCAAGGCTCTTCTGCTGTTTTAGCCCAGTCTAAACATTCCTGCTCTACTCTCTCTGTTGCTGCTCAGCAGAGAGTGGGCACAGAGATGTTGTAATCAATTGGTCTTCCAGGCAGGAAAAGGAGTTACAGCAATGTGTGTTGCAGAATTGCAAAGCTCACTGTGTGCTGAAGATGCCCTGCAGGAGTTTCCCTGCTGGCCCTTCGTCTGTGGGATTAGAGTCCAAGCGCTGCTCCTCCCCTGTCACAACTCCTCTCGAAACGAGAGAGCGCACCAGAAACTTTGGATTCAAATGCACTTTTAGGAGATAAAGTGAGGAGTGACAGCAATGTTTGTGTCACAGTTTAAAGCTCACTGTGTGCAAAACATGATCAAGCAGGAGATTTTTTTCAAGGCTCTTCTGCTGTTTTAGGCAGGTCTAAAAATTCCTGCTCTACTCTCTCTGTTGCTGCTCAGCAGAGAGCGGGCACAGAGGTGTTGGAATCAATTGGTCTTTCAGGCAGGAAAAGAAGAGACAGCAATGTGTGTTGCAGAGTTGCAAAGCTCACTGTGTGCTGAAGATGATCAGTGGGAACTTTCTGGACTGTCTCTTCTGCTGTTTCAGCAGAGTCCAAACGTAAGTGCTATATTCTGCTACTGCTCACAAAGAGCAAGCACAGGAGATGTATTATTCAATTGGACTTTCAGGTAGGAAAGTGAGAGGTGACAGCAATATGTGTTTCAGAGTTGTGAATCTCAATGTGTGCTGAAGATGCCCAGCAGTAGTTTCCATGCTGGCCCTTCGGCTGTGAAATTAGAATCCAAGCGCTCATCCTCCCCTGTCACAACTGCTCTCGAAGCGAGAGAGCGCACCAGAAACGTTGGCTTGAAATGCACTTTTAGGAGATAAAGTGAGGAGTGACAGCAATGTGTGTTTCAGAGTTGCAAAGCTCACTGTGCGCTGAAGATGATCTGCAAGGACTTTCCCTCCCTGCCCTTCGGAACTGGGAGCGGATTCCAAGCACTCGTGCTCACCTGCCTCTGCTGCACTGGAAACGAGAGTGGAGACCAGAAACGCTGGATTCAAATGCACTTTTAGGAGCTACAATGAGGAGTGACAACAGTGTGTGTGTCAAAGTTGTAAAGCTCAGTGTGTTGAAGAAGCACAAGAGCAGCCTTCAGGCCTGTCTCTTCCACTGCCTTACAGATTGCAGACATCCCTGCTCACTCTGCTGCTCAGCAGAGTGCTGGCAACGGAGTTCTGGGATTGAAATGGTCTTTTAGGAGAAAGAGTGAAGAGTGACAGCAATGTTTGTGTCACAGTTTAAAGCTCACTGTGTGCTAAACATGATCAGGAGGAGCTTTTTTGCAAGGCTCTTCTGCTGTTTTAGCCCAGTCTAAACATTCCTGCTCTACTCTCTCTGTTGCTGCTCAGCAGAGAGTGGGCACAGAGATGTTGGAATCAATTGGTCTTTCAGGCAAGAAAAGGAGGAGTGACAGCAATGTGTGTTGCAGAATTGTAAAGCTCACTGTGTGCTGAAGATGCCCTGCAGGAGTTTCCCTGCTGGCCCTTCGTCTGTGGGATTAGAGTCCAAGCGCTGCTCCTCCCCTGTCACAACTCCTCTCGAAACGAGAGAGCGCACCAGAAACTTTGGATTCAAATGCACTTTTAGGAGATAAAGTGAGGAGTGACAGCAATGTTTGTGTCACAGTTTAAAGCTCACTGTGTGCAAAACATGATCAAGCAGGAGATTTTTTTCAAGGCTCTTCTGCTGTTTTAGGCAGGTCTAAAAATTCCTGCTCTACTCTCTCTGTTGCTGCTCAGCAGAGAGCGGGCACAGAGATGGTGGATTCAGCTGGTCTTTCAGGCAAAAAGGGAGGAGTGACAGCAATGTGTGTTGCAGAGTTGCAAAGCTCGCTGTGCGCTGAAGATGATCAGTGGGAACTTTCTGGACTGTCTCTTCTGCTCTTTTAGCATTGGCTAAAGGTTCCTGCTCTACTCTCTCTGCTTCTGCCCAGCAGAGAAAGGGCACAGAGATTTTGGATTCAATTGGACTTTGAGGTAGGAAAGTGCGGAGCGAGAGCAATATATGTGTCACAGTTGCAAAGCTGACTGCGTGCTGAAGATGCCCTGCCGGAGCTTTCACTCCGGGCTCTTCGGCTGTGGGAGCAGAGGCCAAGAGATCGTGTTCACCTGTCACTGCTGCTGTTCAAACGAGAGAGGGCGGGAGAGACCATGGATTCAAACGGATTATTAGGAGATGAAGTGAGGAGTGACAGCAATGTGTGTTTCAGAGTTGCAAAGCTCACTGTGCGCTGAAGATGATCTGCAAGGACTTTCCCTCCCTGCCCTTCGGAACTGGGAGCGGATTCCAAGCGCTCGTGCTCACCTTCCTCTGCTGCTCTTGAAACGAGAGTGGAGACCAGAAACGCTGGATTCAAATGCACTTTTAGGAGCTACAATGAGGAGTGACAACAGAGTGTGTGTCAAAGTTGTAAAGCTCAGTGTGTTGAAGAAGCACAAGAGCAGCCTTCAGGCCTGTCTCTTCCACTGCCTTACAGATTGCAGACATTCCTGCTCACTCTGCTGCTCAGCAGAGTGCTGGCAACGGAGTTCTTGGATTGAAATGGTCTTTTAGGAGAAAGAGTGAAGAGTGACAGCAATGTTTGTGTCACAGTTTAAAGCTCACTGTGTGCTAAACATGATCAGGAGGAGCTTTTTTGCAAGGCTCTTCTGCTGTTTTAGCCCAGTCTAAACATTCCTGCTCTACTCTCTCTGTTGCTGCTCAGCAGAGAGTGGGCACAGAGATGTTGGAATCAATTGGTCTTTCAGGCAAGAAAAGGAGGAGTGACAGCAATGTGTGTTTCAGAATTGTAAAGCTCACTGTGCGCTGAAGATGCCCTGCAGGAGTTTCCCTGCTGGCCCTTCGTCTGTGGGATTAGAGTCCAAGCGCTGCTCCTCCCCTGTCACAACTCCTCTCGAAACGAGAGAGCGCACCAGAAACTTTGGATTCAAATGCACTTTTAGGAGATAAAGTGAGGAGTGACAGCAATGTTTGTGTCACAGTTTAAAGCTCACTGTGTGCAAAACATGATCAAGCAGGAGATTTTTTGCAAGGCTCTTCTGCTGTTTTAGCCCAGGCTAAACATTCCTGCTCTACTCTCTCTGTTGCTGCTCAGCAGAGAGCGGGCACAGAGGTGTTGGAATCAATTGGTCTTTCAGGCAGGAAAAGAAGAGACAGCAATGTGTGTTGCAGAGTTGCAAAGCTCACTGTGTGCTGAAGATGATCAGTGGGAACTTTCTGGACTGTCTCTTCTGCTCTTTTAGCATTGGCTAAAGGTTCCTGCTCTACTCTGCTTCTGCCCAGCAGAGAAAGGGCACAGAGATTTTGGATTCAATTGGACTTTGAGGTAGGAAAGTGCGGAGCGAGAGCAATATATGTGTCACAGTTGCAAAGCTGACTGCGTGCTGAAGATGCCCTGCCGGAGCTTTCACTCCGGGCTCTTCGGCTGTGGGAGCAGAGGCCAAGAGATCGTGTTCACCTGTCACTGCTGCTGTTCAAACGAGAGAGGGCGGGAGAGACCATGGATTCAAACGGATTATTAGGAGATGAAGTGAGGAGTGACAGCAATGTGTGTTTCAGAGTTGCAAAGCTCACTGTGCGCTGAAGATGATCTGCAAGGACTTTCCCTCCCTGCCCTTCGGAACTGGGAGCGGATTCCAAGCGCTCGTGCTCACCTTCCTCTGCTGCTCTTGAAACGAGAGTGGAGACCAGAAACGCTGGATTCAAATGCACTTTTAGGAGCTACAATGAGGAGTGACAACAGTGTGTGTGTCACAGTTGTAAAGCTCAGTGTGTTGAAGAAGCACAAGAGCAGCCTTCAGGCCTGTCTCTTCCACTGCCTTACAGATTGCAGACATTCCTGCTCACTCTGCTCCTCAGCAGAGTGCTGGCAACGGAGTTCTTGGATTGAAATGGTCTTTTAGGAGAAAGAGTGAAGAGTGACAGCAATGTTTGTGTCACAGTTTAAAGCTCACTGTGTGCTAAACATGATCAGGAGGAGCTTTTTTGCAAGGCTCTTCTGCTGTTTTAGCCCAGTCTAAACATTCCTGCTCTACTCTCTCTGTTGCTGCTCAGCAGAGAGTGGGCACAGTTATGTTGGAATCAATTGGACTTTCAGGCAAGAAAAGGAGGAGTGACAGCAATGTGTGTTGCAGAATTGTAAAGCTCACTGTGTGCTGAAGATGCCCTGCAGGAGTTTCCCTGCTGGCCCTTCGTCTGTGGGATTAGAGTCCAAGCGCTGCTCCTCCCCTGTCACAACTCCTCTCGAAACGAGAGAGCGCACCAGAAACTTTGGATTCAAATGCACTTTTAGGAGATAAAGTGAGGAGTGACAGCAATGTTTGTGTCACAGTTTAAAGCTCACTGTGTGCAAAACATGATCAAGCAGGAGATTTTTTGCAAGGCTCTTCTGCTGTTTTAGCCCAGGCTAAACATTCCTGCTCTACTCTCTCTGTTGCTGCTCAGCAGAGAGCGGGCACAGAGGTGTTGGAATCAATTGGTCTTTCAGGCAGGAAAAGAAGAGACAGCAATGTGTGTTGCAGAGTTGCAAAGCTCACTGTGTGCTGAAGATGATCAGTGGGAACTTTCTGGACTGTCTCTTCTGCTGTTTCAGCAGAGTCCAAACGTAAGTGCTATATTCTGCTACTGCTCACAAAGAGCAAGCACAGGAGATGTATTATTCAATTGGACTTTCAGGTAGGAAAGTGAGAGGTGACAGCAATATGTGTTTCAGAGTTGTGAATCTCAATGTGTGCTGAAGATGCCCAGCAGTAGTTTCCATGCTGGCCCTTCGGCTGTGAAATTAGAATCCAAGCGCTCGTCCTCCCCTGTCACAACTGCTCTCGAAGCGAGAGAGCGCACCAGAAACGTTGGCTTGAAATGCACTTTTAGGAGATAAAGTGAGGAGTGACAGCAATGTTTGTGTCACAGTTTAAAGCTCACTGTGTGCAAAACATGATCAAGCAGGAGATTTTTTTCAAGGCTCTTCTGCTGTTTTAGGCAGGTCTAAAAATTCCTGCTCTACTCTCTCTGTGGCTGCTCAGCAGAGAGCGGGCACAGAGATGGTGGATTCAGCTGGTCTTTCAGGCAAAAAGGGAGGAGTGACAGCAATGTGTGTTGCAGAGTTGCAAAGCTCGCTGTGCGTTGAAGATGATCAGTGGGAACTTTCTGGACTGTCTCTTCTGCTCTTTTAGCATTGGCTAAAGGTTCCTGCTCTACTCTCTCTGCTTCTGCCCAGCAGAGAAAGGGCACAGAGATTTTGGATTCAATTGGACTTTGAGGTAGGAAAGTGCGGAGCGAGAGCAATATATGTGTCACAGTTGCAAAGCTGACTGCGTGCTGAAGATGCCCTGCCGGAGCTTTCACTCCGGGCTCTTCGGCTGTGGGAGCAGAGGCCAAGAGATCGTGTTCTGCAACACACATTGCTGTAACTCCTTTTCCTGCCTGGAAGACCAATTGATTCCAACATCTCTGTGCCCACTCTCTGCTGAGCAGCAACAGAGAGAGTAGAGCAGGAATGTTTAGACTGGGCTAAAACAGCAGAAGAGCCTTGCAAAAAAGCTCCTCCTGATCATGTTTAGCACACAGTGAGCTTTAAACTGTGACACAAACATTGCTGTCACTCCTCACTTTATCTCCTAAAAGTGCATTTGAATCCAAAGTTTCTGGTGCGCTCTCTCGTTTGGAGAGGAGTTGTGACAGGGGAGGAGCAGCGCTAGGAATCTAATCCCACAGCCGAAGGGCGTGCAGGGAAACTCCTGCTGGGCATCTTCAGCACACAGTGATCTTTGCAACCCTGAACACATATAGCTGTCACCTCTCACTTTCCTACCTGAAAGTCCAATTGAATCCTTCTTCTCCTGTGCTTTGCTCCTTGTGAGCAGAAGCAGAATATAGCCCATACGTTTGCACTCTGCTGAAACAGCAGAAGAGACAGTCCTGAACGTTCCCACTGATCATCTTCAGAACACAGAGAGCTTTGCAACTCTGCAACACATATTGCTGTCACTCCTCCTTTTCCTGCCTGAAAGACCAAAAGATTCCACCATCTCAGTGCCTGCTCTCTGCTGAGCAGCAACACGGAGAGTATAGCAGGAATGTTTAGACTGGGCTAAAACAGCAGAAGAGCCTTGCAAAAAAGCTCCTGCTGATCATGTTTAGCACACAGTGAGCTTTGAGGCTGTGACACAAACATTGCTGTAACTCCTCACTTTATCTCCTAGAAGTGCATTTGAGTCCAACGTTTTTGGTGCCCTCTCTCGTTTCAAGAGCAGATGTGACAGGGGAGGACGAGCGCTTGGACTCTAATCCCACAGCCGAAGGGCCATCAGGGAAACTCCTGATGGGCATCTTCAGCACACAGTGAGCTTTGCAACTCTGAAACACACATTGCTGTCACCTCTCACTTTCCTGCCTGAAAGTCCAATTGAATCCTACATCACCTGTGCTTGCTCTTAGTGAGCAGTAGCAGAATATAGCCCATACATTTGCACTCTGCTGAAACAGCAGAAGAGTCAGTCCTGAAAGTTCCCACTGATCATGTTCAGCGCACAGCGAGCTTTGCAACTCTGCAACACACATTGCTGTCACTCCTCCCTTTCCTGCCTGAAAGACCAACTGATTCCACCATCTCTGAGCCCGCACTCTATTGAGCAGCAACAGGGAGAGTATTGCAGGAATGTTTAGACTGGGCTAAAACAGCAGAAGAGCCTTGCAAAAAAGCTCCTGCTGATCATGTTTAGCACACAGTGAGCTTTGAGGCTGTGACACAAACATTGCTGTCACTCCTCACTTTATCTCCTAAAAGTGCATTTGAAACCATCGTTTCTGGTGCGCTCTCTCGTTTCGAGAGGAGTTGTGACAGGGGAGGACGAGCGCATGGACTCTAATCCCACAGCTGGCGGGCCAGCAGGGAAAATCCTGCTGGGCATCTTCAGCACACAGTGAGCTTTGCAACTCTGAAACACACATTGCTGTCACCTCTCACTTTCCTACCTGAAAGTCCAATTGAATCCTACATCTCCTGTTCTTGCTTTGTGAGCAGTAGCAGAATATAGCACTTACGTTTGGACTCTGCTGAAACAGCAGAATCGACTGTTTAGAAAGTTCCCACTGATCATCTTCAGCGCTCAGCGAGCTTTGCAACTCTGCAGCAAACATTGCTGTCACTCCTCCCTTTCCTGCCTGAAAGACGAACTGAATCCACATTCTCTGTGCCCGCTCTCTGATGAGCAGCAACAGAGAGAGTATAGCAGGAATGTTTAGACTGGGCTAAAACAGCAGAAGAGCCTTGCAAAAAAGCTCTTGCTGATTATGTTTAGCACACAGTGAGCTTTGAAGCTGTGACACAAACACTGCTGTCACTCCTCACTTTATCTCCTAAAAGTGCATTTGAGTCCAAAGTTTTTGGTGCCCTCTCTCGTTTCAAGAGCAGATGTGACAGGGGAGGACGAGCGCTTGGATTCTAATCCCACAGCCGAAGGGCCAACAGGGAAACTCCTCATGGGCATCTTCAGCACACAGTGAGCTTTGCAACTCTGAAACACATATTGCTGTCACCTCTCACTTTCCTACCTGAAAGTCCAATTGAATCCTTCATCTCCTGTGCTTGCTCTTTGTGAGCAGTAGCAGAAAATAGCACTTACGTTTGGACTCTGCTGAAACAGCAGAAGAGACAGACCAGTAAGTTCCCACTGATCTTCTGCGCACAGCGAGCTTTGCAACTCTGCAACACACATTGCTTTCACTCCTACCTTTCCTGCCTGAAAGACCAACTGAATCCACCATCTCTGTGTCCGCTCTCTGCTGAGCAGCAACGGGGAGAGTATAGCAGGAATGTTTAGTCTGGGCTAAAACAGCAGAAGAGCCATGCAAAAAAGCTCCTGCTGATCATGATAAGCACACAGTGAGCTTTCAATCTGTGACACAACCATTGCTGTCTCTCCTCACTTTATCTCCTTAAAGTGCATTTGAAACCATCGTTTTTGGTGCGCTCTCTCGTTTCGAGAGGAGTTGTGACAGGGGAGGACGAGCGCATGGACTCTAATCCCACAGCTGGCGGGCCAGCAGGGAAACTCCTGCTGGGCATCTTCAGCACACAGTGAGCTTTGCAACTCTGAAACACACATTGCTGTCACCTCTCACTTTCCTACCTGAAAGTCCAATTGAATCCTACATCTCCTGTGCTTGCTCTTTGGAGCAGAAGCAGAATACAGCACTTACGTTTGGACTCTGCTGAAACAGCAGAAGAGACAGTCCAGAACGTTCCCATTGATCATCTTCAGCGCACAGCGAGCTTTGCAACTCTGAAACACACATTGCTGTCACCTCTCACTTTCCTACCTGAAAGTCCAATTGAATCCTACTTCTCCTGTGCTTTGCTCCTTATGAGCAGTAGCAGAATATAGCCCATACTTTTGCACTCTGCTGAAACAGCAGAAGAGACAGTCCAGAACGTTCCCATTGATCATCTTCAGCGCACAGCGAGCTTTGCAACTCTGCAACACACATTGCTGTCACTCCTCCCTTTCCTGCCTGAAAGACCAACTGAATCCACATTCTCTGTGCCCGCTCTCTGATGAGCAGCAACAGAGAGAGTATAGCAGGAATGTTTAGACTGGGCTAAAACAGCAGAAGAGCCTTGCAAAAAAGCTCTTGCTGATTATGTTTAGCACACAGTGAGCTTTGAAGCTGTGACACAAACATTGCAGTCACACCTCACTTTATCTCCTAAAAGTTTATTTGAGTCCAACGTTTTTGTTGCCCTCTCTCGTTTCAAGAGCAGATGTGACAGGGGAGGACGAGCGCTTGGATTCTAATCCCACAGCCGAAGGGCCAACAGGGAAACTCCTCATGGGCATCTTCAGCACACAGTGAGCTTTGCAACTCTGAAACACATATTACTGTCACCTCTCACTTTCCTACCTGAAAGTCCAATTGAATCCTACTTCTCCTGTGCTTTGGTCCTTATGAGCAGTAGCAGAATATAGCCCATACGTTTGCACTCTGCTGAAACAGCAGAAGAGACAGTCCTGAAAGTTCCCACTGATCATCTTCAGCGCACAGCGAGCTTTGCAACTCTGCAACACACATTGCTGTCACTCCTCCCTTTCCTACCAGAAAGACCAACTGATTCCACCATCTCTGTGTCCGCTCTCTGCTGAGCAGCAACAGAGAGAGTATAGCAGGAATGTTTAGACTGGGCTAAAACAGCAGAAGAGCCTTGCAAAAAAGCTCCTGATTTCATGTTTAGCGCACAGTGAGCATTAAACTGCGACACAAACATTGCTGTCATTCACTTTATCTCCTGAAAGTGCATTTGACTCCATCGTTTCTGGTGCGCTCTCTCGTTTCGAGAGGAGTTCTGACAGGGGAGGACGAGTGCTTGGACTCTAATCCCACAGCCGAAGGGCGTGCAGGGAAACTCCTGCTGGGCATCTTAAGCACACAGTGAGCTTTGCAGCTCTGAAACACATATAGCTGTCACCTCTCACTATCCTACCTGAAAGTCCAATTGAATACTATATCTCCTGTGCTTGCTCCTTGTGAGCAGTAGCAGAATATAGCACTTACGCTTGGACTCTGCTGAAACAGCAGAAGAGACAGTCCAGAAAGATCCCACTGATCATCTTCAGCTCACAGCGAGCTTTGCAACTCTGCAACACACATTGCTGTCACTCCTCCCTTTTTGCCTGAAAGACCAGCTGAATCCGCCATCTCTGTGCCTGCTCTCTGCTGAGCAGCAACAGAGAGAGTTTAGCAGGAATGTTTAGACTGGGCTAAAACAGTAGAAGAGCCTTGCAAAAAAGCTCCTGCTGATCATGATTAGCAAACAGTGAGCTTTAAACTGTGACCCAAACATTGCTGTCACTCCTCACTTTATCTCCTAAAAGTGCATTTGAAACCATCGTTTCTGGTGCGCTCTCTCATTTCGAGAGGAGTTGTGACAGGAGAGGACAAGCGCTTGGACTCTAATCCCACAGCCGAAGGGCCAGCAGGGAAACTCCTGCTGGGCATCTTCAGCACACAGTGAGCTTTGCAACTCTGCAACACACATTGCTGTCACCTCTCACTTTCCTACCTGAAAGTCCAATTGAATCCTACATCTCCTGTGCTTGCTCCTTGTGAGCAGTAGCAGAATATAGCACTTACGTTTGCACTCTTCTGAAACAGCAGAAGAGACAGTCCAGAAAGTTCCCACTGATCATCCTCAGGGCACAGCGAGCTTTGCAACTCTGCAACACATTGCTATCACTCCTCCCTTTCCTGCCTGAATGACCAGCTGAATCCACCATCTCTGTGCCCGCTCTCTGCTGAGCAGCAACAGGGAGAGTATAGCAGGAATGTTTAGACTGGGCTAAAACAGCAGAAGAGCCATGCAAAAAAGGTCCTGCTGATCATGATTAGCACGCAGTGAGCTTTGAAACTGTGACCCAAACATTGCTGTCACTCCTCACTTTATCTCCTAAAAGTGCATTTGAAACCATTGTTTGTGGTGCGCTCTCTCATTTCGAGAGTAGTTGTGACAGGGGAGGAGGAGCGCATGGACTCTAATCCCACAGCCGAAGGGCCAGCAGGGAAACTCCTGCTGGGCATCTTCAGCACTCAGTGAGCTTTGCAACACTGAAACACACATTGCTGACAATTCTCACTTTCCTACCTGAAAGTCAAATTGAATCCTACATCTCCTGTGCTTGCTCTTTGGAGCAGTAGCAGAATACAGCCCTTACGTTTGGACTCTGCTGAAACAGCAGAATCGACTGTTTAGAAAGTTCCCACGGATCATCTTCAGAACACAGAGAGCTTTGCAACTCTGCAACAAACATTGCTGTTACTCCTCCTTTTCCTGCCTGAAAGACCAAAAGATTCCACCATCTCTGTGCCCGCTCTCTGCTGAGCTGCAACAGAGGGAGAAGAGCATTAATGTTTAGACTGGGCTAAAACAGCAGAACAGCCTTGCAAAAAAGCTCCTGCTGATCATGTTTAGCACACAGTGAGCTTTGAAGCTGTGACACAAACACTGCTGTCACTCCTCACTTTATCTCCTAAAAGTGCATTTGAGTCCAAAGTTTTTGGTGCCCTCTCTCGTTTCAAGAGCAGATGTGACAGGGGAGGACGAGCGCTTGGACTCTAATTCCTCAGCCGAAGGGCCAGCAGGGAAACTCCTGCTGGGCATCTTCAGCACACAGTGAGCTTTGCAACTGTGAAACACACATTGCTGTCACCTCTCACTTTCCTACCTGAAAGTCCAATTGAATCCCTCTTCTCCTGTGCTTTGCTCCTTGTGAGCAGTAGCAGAATATAGCCCATAAGTTTGCACTCTGCCTAAACAGCAGAAGAGACAGTCCAGAAAGATCCCGCTGATCATCTTCAGCGCACAGCGAGCTTTACAACTCTGCAACACACATTGCTGTCAGTCCTCCCTTTTTGCCTGAAAGACCAGCTGAATCCACCATCTCTGTGCCTGCCCTCTGCTGAGCAGCAACAGAGAGAGTTTAGCAGGAATGTTTAGACTGGGCTAAAACAGCAGAAGAGCCTTGCAAAAAAGCTCCTGCTGATCATGATTAGCAAACAGTGAGCTTTAAACTGTGACACAAACATTGCTGTCACTCCTCACTTTATCTCCTAAAAGTGCATTTGAAACCATCGTTTCTGGTGCGCTCTCTCGTTTCGAGAGGACTTGTGACGGGGGAGGAGGAGCGCGTGGACTCTAATCCCACAGCCGAAGGGCCATCAGGGAAACTCCTGCAGGGCATCTTCAGCACACAGTGAGCTTTGCAACTCGGAAACACACATTGCTGTCACCTCTCACTTTCCTACCTGAAAGTCCAATAGAATCCTACTTCTCCTGTGCTTTGCTCCTTGTGAGCAGTAGCAGAATATAGCCCATACGTTTGCACTCTGCTGAAACAGCAGAAGAGACAGTCCTGAAAGTTCCCACTGATCATCTTCAGCGCACAGCGAGATTTGCAACTCTGCAACACACATTGCTGTCACTCCTCCCGTTCCTGCCTGAATGACCAACTGAATCCACCATCTCTGTGCCCGCCCTCTGCTGAGCAGCAACAGGGGAGTATAACAGGAATGTTTAGACTGTGCAAAAACAGCAGAAGAGCCTTGCAAAAAAGCTCCTGCTGATCATGATTAGCACACAGTGAGCTTTGAAGCTGTGACACAAACATTGCTGTCACTCCTCACTTTATCTCCTAAAAGTGCATTTGAAACCATCGTTTCTGCTGCACTCTCTCGTTTCGAGTGGAGTTGTGACAGGGGAGGACGAGCGCTTGGACTCTAATCCCACAGCCGAAGGGCCAGCAGGGAAACTCCTGCTGGCCATCTTCAGCACACAGTGATCTTTGCAACCCTGAACACATATAGCTGTCACCTCTCCCTTTCCTACCTGAAAGTCCAATTGAATCCTACATCTCCTGTGCTGCAATTTGTGAGCAGTAGCACAATATAGCCCATACGTTTGCACTCTGCTGAAACAGCAGAAGAGAAAGTTTAGAAAGTTCCCACTGATCATCTTCAGAACACAGAGAGCTTTGCAACTCTGCAACACACATTGCTGTCACTCCTCCTTTTCCTGCCTGAAAGACCAAAAGATTCCACCATCTCAGTGCCTCCTCTCTGCTGAGGAGCAACACGGAGAGTATAGCAGGAATGTTTAGACTGGGCTAAAACAGCAGAAGAGCCTTGCAAAAAAGCTCCTGCTGATCATGATTAGCACACAGTGGGCTTTGAAGCTGTGACACAAGCATTGCTGTCACTCCTCACTTTATCTCCTAAAAGTGCATTTGAAACCATCGTTTCTGGTGGGCTCTCTCGTTTCGAGAGGAGTTGTGACAGGGGTGGACGAGCGGTTGGACTCTAATCCCACAGCCAAAGGGCGTGCAGGGAAAATCCTGCTGGGCATCTTCAGCACACATTGAGCTTTGCTACTCTGAAACACACATTGCTGTCACCTCTCACTTTCCTACCTGAAAGTCCAATTGAATCCTACATCTCCTGTGCTTGCTCCTTGTGAGCAGTAGCAGAATATAGCACTTACGTTCAGATTCTGCTGAAACAGCAGAAGAGACAGTCCAGAAAGTTAACACTGATCATCTTCAGTGCACAGCGAGCTTTGCAGCTCTGCAGCACACATTGCTGTCACTCCTCCCTTTCCTGCCTGAAAGACCAATTGATTCCACCATCTCTGTGCCCGCACTCTATTGAGCAGCAACAGGGAGAGTATAGCAGGAATGTGTAGACTGGGCTAAAACAGCAGAAGAGCCTTGCAAAAAAGCTCCAGCTTTTCATGTTTAGCGCACAGTGAGCTTTAAACTGCGACACAAACATTGCTGCCACTCACTTTATCTCCTAAAAGTGCATTTGAATCTATCGTTTCTGGGGCGCTCTCTCGTTTCGAGAGGAGTTGTGACAGGGGAGGACGAGCGCGTGGACTCTAATCCCACAGCCGAAGGGCTAGCAGGGAGACTCCTGCTGGGCTTCTTCAGCACACAGTGAGCTTTGCAACCCTGAACACATATAGCTGTCACCTCTCCCTTTCCTACCTGAAAGTCCAATTGAATCCTACTTCTCCTGTGCTTTGCTCCTTGTGAGCAGTAGCAGAATATAGCCCATACGTTTGCACACTGCTGAAACAGCAGAATCGACAGTTTAGAAAGTTCCCACTGATCATCTTCAGAACACAGAGAGCTTTGCAACTCTGCAACACACATTGCTGTCACTCCTCCTTCTCCTGCCTGAAAGACCAAAAGATTCCACCATCTCTGCCTGCTCTCTGCTGAGCAGCAACAGGGAGAGAAGAGCAATAATGTTTAGACTGAGCTAAAACAGCAGAAGAGCCTTGCAAAAAAGCTCCTGCTGATCATGTTTAGCACACAGTGAGCTTTGAGGCTGTAACACAAACATTGCTGTCACTCCTCACTTTATCTCCTAAAAGTGCATTTGAGTCCAAAGTTTTTGGTGCTCTCTCTCGTTTCAAGAGCAGATGTGACAGGGGAGGACGAGCGCTTGGACTCTAATCCCACAGCCGAAGGGCCAGCAGGGAAACTCCTGCTGGGCATCTTCAGCACACAGTGAGCTTTGCAACTCGGAAACACACATTGCTGTCACCTCTCACTTTCCTACCTGAAAGTCCAATTGAATCCTACTTCTCCTGTGCTTTGCTCCTTGTGAGCAGTAGCAGAATATAGCCCATACGTTTGCACTCTGCTGAAACAGCAGAAGAGACAGTCCTGAAAGTTCCCACTGATCATCTTCAGCGCACAGCGAGTTTGCAACTCTGCAGCACACATTGCTGTCACTCCTCCCTTTCCTGCCTGAAACACCAACTGATTCCACCATCTCTGAGCCCGCACTCTATTGAGCAGCAACAGGGAGTGTATAGCAGGAATGTTTAGACTGGGCTAATCTGTTTCAGCAGAGTGCAAACTTATGGGCTATATTCTGCTACTGCTCACAAGGAGCAAAGCACAGGAGAAGAGGGATTCAATTGGACTTTCAGGGGGGAAAGTGAGAGGTGACAGCAATGTGTGTTTCAGAGTTGCAAAGCTCTCTGTGTGCTGAAGATGCCCAGGAGGATTTTCCCTGCTGCCCCTTCGGCTGTGGGATTAGAGTCCAAGCGCTCGTCCTCCCCTGTCACATCTGCTCTTGAAACGAGAGAGGGCACCAAAAGCTTTGTACTCAAACGCACTTTTAGGAGATAAAGTGAGGAGTGACAGCAGTGTTTGTGTCACAGCTTCAAAGCTCACTGTGTGCTAAACATGATCAGCAGGAGCTTTTTTGCAAGGCTCTTCTGCTGTTTTAGACCAGTCTAAACATTCCTGCTCTACTATCTCTGTTGCTGCTCAGCAGAGAGCAGGCACAGAGATTGTGGAATCAGTGCCTCTTTCAGGCAGGAAAGGGAGGGCTGCCACCAATGTGTGTCGCAGAGTTGCAAAGCTCGCTGTGCGCTGAAGATGATCAGTGGGATCTTTCTGGACTGTCTCTTCTGCTGATTCAGCAGAGTCCAAACGTAAGTGCTATATTCTGCTACTGCTCACAAAGCAAGAACAGGAGATGTAGGATTCAATTGGACTTTCCGGTAGGAAAGTGAGAGGTGACATCAATATGTATTTCAGAGTTGCAAAGCTCACTGTGTGCTGAAGATGCCCATCAGGAGTTTCCCTGCTGGCCCTTCGGCTGTAGGATTAGAGTGCAAGCGCTCGTCCTCCCCTGTCACAATTCTTCTCGAAATGAGAGAGCGCACCAGAAACGATGGTTTCAAATGCACTTTTAGGAGATAAATTGAGGAGTGACAGCAATGTTTGTGTCACAGTTTAAAGCTCACTGTGAGCTAAACATGATCAGCAGGAGCTTTTCTGCAAGGCTCTTCTGCTGTTTTAGCCCAGTCTAAACATTCCTGCTATACTCTCTCTGTTGCTGCTCAGCAGAGAGCGGGCACAGAGATGGTGGAATCAGTTCGTCTTTCAGGCAGGAAAGGGAGGAGTGACAGCAATGTGTGCTGCAGAGTTGCAAAGCTCGCTGTGCGCTGAAGATGATCAGTGGGAACTTTCAGGACTGTCTCTTCTGCTGTTTCAGCAGAGTGCAAACGTAAGTGCTATATTCTGCTACTGCTCACAAGGAGCAAGCACAGGAGATGTAGGATTCAATTGGACTTTCAGGTAGGAAAGTGAGAGGTGACAGCAATGTGTGTTTCAGAGTTGCAAAGCTCGCTGAGCCCTGAAGATGATCAATGGGAACTTTCTGGACTGTCTCTTCTGCATTTTCAGCAGAGTCCAAACGTAAGTGCTGTATTCTGCTTCTGCCTCAAAGAGCAAGCACAGGAGATGTAGGATTCAATTGGACTTTCAGGTAGGAAAGTGAGAGGTGACAGCCATGTGTGTTTCAGAGTTGCAAAGCTCACTGTGTGCTGAAGATGCCCAGCAGGAGTTTCCCTGCTGGCCCTTCGGCTGTGGGATTAGAGTCCAAGCGCTCGTCCTCCCCTGTCACAACTCCTCTCGAAACGAGAGAGCGCACCAGAAACGTTGGTTTCAAATGCACTTTTACGAGATAAAGTGAGGAGTGACAGCAATGCTTCTGTCACAGTTTCCAAGCTCACTGTGTGCTAATCATGATCAGCAGGAGCTTTTTTGCAAGGCTCTTCTGCTGTTTTAGCCCAGTCTAAACATTCCTGCTATACTCTCCCTGTTGCTGCTCAGCAGAGAGCGGGCACAGAGATGGTGGATTCAGTTGGTCTTTCAGGCAGGAAAGGGAGGAGTGACAGCAATGTGTGCTGCAGAGTTGCAAAGCTCGCTGTGCGCTGAACAGGATCAGTGGGAACTTTCAGGACTGTCTCTTCTGCTGTTTCCGCAGAGTGCAAACGTATGGGCTATATTCTGCTACTGCTCACAAATTGCAGCACAGGAGATGTAGGATTCAATTGGACTTTCAGGTAGGAAAGGGAGAGGTGACAGCAATGTGTGTTTCAGAGTTGCAAAGCTCACTGTGTGCTGAAGATGCCCAGCAGGACTTTACCTGCTGGCCCTTCGGCTGTGGGATTAGAGTCCACGCGCTCGTCCTCCCCTGTCACAACTCCTCTGGAAACAAGAGTGCGCCCCAGAAACGATGGAGTCAAATGCACTTTTAGGAGATAAAGTGAGTGACAGCAATGTTTGTGTCACAGTTTAAAGCTCACTGTGTGCTAAACATGATCAGCAGGAGCTTTTTTGCGAGGCTCTTCTGCTGTTTTAGCACTGTCTAAACATTTCTGCTATACTCTCCCTGTTGCTGCTCAGCAGAGAGCTGGCACAGAGATGGTGGTTTCAGTTGGTCTTTCAGGCAGGAAAGGGAGGTGTGACAGCAATGTGTGTTGCAGTGTTACAAAGCTCGCTGTGCACTGAAGTTGAGCAATGGGAAATTTCTGGACTGTCTCTTCTGCTGTTTCAGCAGAGTCCAAACGTAAGTGCTATATTCAGCTACTGCTTACAAGGAGCAAAGCACAGGAGATGTAGGATTCAATTGGACTTTCAGGTAGGAAAGTGAGAGGTGACAGCAATGTGAGTTTCAGAGTAGCAAAGCTCAATGTGTGCTGAAGATGCCCATCAGGAGTTTCCCTGCTGGCCCTTCGGCTGTGGGATTAGAGTCCAAGCGCTCTTCCTCCCCTGTCACATCTGCTCTTGAAACGAGAGAGGGCTTCAAAAACGTTGGACTCAAATGCACTTTTAGGAGATAAAGTGAGGAGTGACAGCAATGTTTGTGTCACAGCCTCAAAGCTCACTGTGTGCTAAACATGATCAGCAGGAGCTTTTTTGCAAGGCTCTTCTGCTGTTTTAGCCCAGTCTAAACGTTATTGCTCTTCTCTCCCTGTTGCTGCTCAGCAGAGAGCAGGCACAGGGATGGTGGAATCTTTTGGTCTTTCAGGCAGGAAAAGGAGGAGTGACAGCAATGTGTGTTGCAGAGTTGCAAAGCTCTCTGTGTTCTGAAGATGATCAGTGGGAACTTTCTAAACTTTCTCTTCTGCTGTTTCAGCAGAGTGCAAACGTATGGGCTATATTCTGCTACTGCTCACAAATTGCAGCACAGGAGATGTAGGATTCAATTGGACTTTCAGGTAGGAAAGGGAGAGGTGACAGCTATATGTGTTCAGGTTTGCAAAGATCACTGTGTGCTGAAGATGGCCAGCAGGAGTTTCCCTGCACGCCCTTCGGCTGTGGGATTATAGTCCAAGCGCTCGTCCTCCCCTGTCACAACTCCACTCGAAACGAGAGAGCGCAGCAGAAACGATGGTTTCAAATGCACTTTTAGGAGATAAAGTGAGGAGTGACACCAATGTTTGTGTCACAGCTTCAAAGCTCACTGTGTGCTAATCATGATCAGCAGGAGCTTTTTTGCAAGGCTCTTCTGCTGTTATAGCCCTGTCTAAACATTCCTGTTATACTCTCCCTGTTGCTGCTCAGCAGAGAGCGGGCACAGAGATGGTGGATTCAGTTGGTCATTCAGGCAGGAAAGGTAGGAGTGAAAGCAATGCGTGTTGCAGAGTTGCAAAGCTCGCTGTGCGCTGAACATGATCAGTGGGAACTTTCAGGACTGTCTCTTCTGCTGTTTCAGCAGAGTGCAAACGTATGTGCTATATTCTGCTACTGCTCACAAGGAGCAAGCACAGGAGATGTATGTTTCAATTGGACTTTCAACTAGGAAAGTCAGAGGTGACAGCTATATGTGTTTCAGAGTTGCAAAGCTCACTGTGTGCTGAAGATGCCCAGCAGGACTTTCCCTGCACGCCCTTCGGCTGTGGGATTAGAGTCCAAGCGCTCGTCCTCCCCTGTCACAACTCCTCTTGAAACGAGAGAGCGTCCCAGAAACGATAGATTCAAATGCACTTTTAGGAGATAAAGTGAGTGGCAGCAATGTTTGTGTCGCAGTTTAAAGCTCACTGTGCGCTAAACATGAAAAGCTGGAGCTTTTTTGCAAGGCTCTTCTGCTGTTTTAGCCCAGTCTAAACATTCCTGCTATACTCTCCCTGTTGCTGCTCAATAGAGTGCGGGCACAGAGATGGTGGAATCAATTGGTCTTTCAGGCAGGAAAGGGAGGAGTGACAGCAATGTGTGTTGCAGAGTTGCAAAGCTCGCTGTGCGCTGAAGATGATCAGTGGGAACTTTCAGGACTGTCTCTTCTGCTGTTTCAGCAGAGTGCAAACGTATGGGCTATATTCTGCTACTGCTCACAAATTGCAGCACAGGAGATGTAGGATTCAATTGGACTTTCAGGTAGGAAAGGGAGAGGTGACAGCTATATGTGTTTCAGAGTTGCAAAGCTCACTGTGTGCTGAAGATGCCCAGCAGGACTTTCCCTGCACGCCCTTCGGCTGTGGGATTAGAGTCCAAGCGCTCGTCCTCCCCTGTCACAACTCCTCTCGAAACGAGAGAGCGCCCCAGAAACGATAGATTCAAATGCACTTTTAGGAGATAAAGTGAGTGGCAGCAATGTTTGTGTCGCAGTTTAAAGCTCACTGTGCGCTAAACATGAAAAGCTGGAGCTTTTTTGCAAGGCTCTTCTGCTGTTTTAGCCCAGTCTAAACATTCCTGCTATACTCTCCCTGTTGCTGCTCAATAGAGTGCGGGCACAGAGATGGTGGAATCAATTGGTCTTTCAGGCAGGAAAGGGAGGAGTGACAGCAATGTGTGCTGCCGAGCTGCAAAGCTCGCTGTGCGCTGAAGATGATCAGTGTTAACTTTCTGGACTGTCTCTTCTGCTGTTTCAGCAGAATCTGAACGTAAGTGCTATATTCTGCTACTGCTCACAAGGAGCAAGCACAGGAGATGTAGTATTCAATTGGACTTTCAGGTAGGATAGTGAGAGGTGGCAGCTATATGTGTTTCAGAGCTGCAAAGCTCACTGTGTGCTGAAGATGCCCAGCAGGAGTTTCCATGCACGCCCTTCGGCTGTGGGATTAGAGTCCAAGCGCTCGTCCTCCCCTGTCACAACTCCTCTCGAAACGAGAGAGCGCACCAGAAACGATGGATTCAAATGCACTTTTAGGAGATAAAGTGAATGACAGCAATGTTTGTGTCGCAGTTTAATGATCAATGTGCGCTAAACATGAAAAGCAGGAGCTTTTTTGCAAGGCTCTTCTGCTGTTTTAGCCCAGTCTAAACATTCCTGCTATACTCTCCCTGTTGCTGCTCAATAGAGTGCGGGCTCAGAGATGGTGCAATCAGTTGGTCTTTCAGGCAGGAAAGGGAGGAGTGACAGCAATGTGTGTTGCAGAGTTGCAAACCTCGCTGTGCGCTGAAGATGATCAGTGGGATCTTTCAGGACTGTCTCTTCTGCTGTTTCAGCAGAGTGCAAATATATGGGCTATGTTCTGCTACTGCTCACTAAGAGCAAGCACAGGTGATGTAGGATTCAATTGGACTTTCAGGTAGGAAAGTGAGAGGTGACAGCAATGTGTGTTTCAGAGTTGCAAAGCTCACTGTGTGCTGAAGATGCCCATCAGGAGTTTCCCTGCACGCCCTTCGGCTGTGGGATTAGAGTCCAAGCGCTCGTCCTCCCCTGTCACATCTGCTCTTGAAACGAGAGAGGGCACCAAAAACGTTGGACTCAAATGCACTTCTAGGAGATAAAGTGAGGAGGGACAGCAATGCTCGTGTCACAGCCTCAAAGCTCACTGTGTGCTAAACATGATCAGCAGGAGCTTTTTTGCAAGGCTCTTCTGCTGTTTAAGCCCAGTCTAAACATTCCTGCTATACTCTCCGTGTTGCTGCTCAGCAGAGAGCAGGCACAGAGATGGTGGAATCTTTTGGTCTTTCAGGCAGGAAAAGGAGGAGTGACAGCAATGTGTGTTGCAGAGTTGCAAAGCTCTCTGTGTTCTGAAGATGATCAGTGGGAACTTTCTAAACTTTCTCTTCTGCTGTTTCTGCAGAGTGCAAACGTATGGGCTATATTCTGCTACTGCTCACAAATTGCAGCACAGGAGATGTAGGATTCAATTGGACTTTCAGGTAGGATAGGGAGAGGTGACAGCTATATGTGTTCAGGGTTGCAAAGATCACTGTGTGCTGAAGATGGCCAGCAGGAGTTTCCCTGCACGCCCTTCGGCTGTGGGATTAGAGTCCAAGCGCTCGTTCTCCCCTGTCACAACTCCTCTCAAAACGAGAGAGCGCACCAGAAACGATGGTTTCAAATGCACTTTTAGGAGATAAAGTGAGGAGTGACAGCAATGTTTGTGTCACAGCTTCAAAGCTCACTGTGTGCTAATCATGATCAGCAGGAGCTTTCTTGCAAGGCTCTTCTGCTGTTTTTGCACAGTCTAAACATTCCTGCTATACTCTCCCTGTTGCTGCTCAGCAGAGGGCGGGCACAGAGATGGTGGATTCAGTTGGTCATTCAGGCAGGAAAGGGAGGAGTGACAGCAATGTGTGCTGCAGAGCTGCAAAGCTCGCTGTGCGCTGAAGATGATCAGTGGGAACTTTCAAGACTGTCTCTTCTGCTGTTTCAGCAGAGTGCAAACGTAAGTGCTATATTCTGCTACTGCTCACAAGGAGCAAGCACAGGAGATGTAGGATTCAATTGGACTTTCAAGTAGGAAAGTGAGAGGTGACAGCAATGTGTGTTTCAGAGTTGCAAAGCTCACTGTGTGCTGAAGATGCCCAGCAGGAGTTTCCCTGATGGCCCTTCGGCTGTGGGATTAGAGTCCATGCGCTCGTCCTCCCCTGTCACAACTCCTCTCGAAATGAGAGAGCGCACCAGAAACGATGGTTTCAAATGCAATTTTAGCAGATAAAGTGAATGACAGCAATGTTTGTGTCGCAGTTTAATGCTCACTGTGCGCTAAACATGAAAAGCAGGAGCTTTTTTGCAAGGCTCTTCTGCTGTTTTAGCCCAGTCTAAACATTCCTGCTATACTCTCCCTGTTGCTGCTCAATAGAGTGCGGGCTCAGAGATGGTGGAATCAGTTGGTCTTTCAGGCAGGAAAGGGAGGAGTGACAGCAATGTGTGCTGCAGAGTTTCAAAGCTCGCTATGCGCTGAAGATGATCAGTGGGAACTTTCAGGACTGTCTCTTCTGCTGTTTCAGCAGAGTGCAAACGTATGGGCTATGTTCTGCTACTGCTCACTAAGAGCAAGCACAGGTGATGTAGGATTCAATTGGACTTTCAGGTAGGAAAGTGAGAGGTGACAGCAATGTGTGTTTCAGAGTTGCAAAGCTCACTGTGTGCTGAAGATGCCCAGCAGGAGTTTCCCTGCTAGCCCTTCGGCTGTGGGATTAGAGTCCAAGCGCTCGTCCTCCCCTGTCACATATGCTCTTGAAACGAGAGAGGGCACCAAAAACGTTGGACTCAAATGCACTTTTAGGCGATAAAGTGAGGAGTGACAGCAATGTTTGTGTAACAGCTTCAAAGCTCACTGTGCGCTAAACATGATCAGCAGGAGCTTTTTTGCAAGGCTCTTCTGCTGTTTTAGCCCAGTGTAAACATTCCTGCTATACTCTCCCTGTTGCTGCTCAGCAGAGAGCGGGCACAGAGATGGTGGATTCAGTTGGTCATTCAGGGAGGAAAGGGAGCAGTGACAGCAATGTGTGTTGCAGAGTTGCAAAGCTCGCTGTGTGCTGAAGATGATCAGTGGGAACTTTCAGGACTGTCTCTTCTGCTGTTTTAGCAGATTCCAAACATAAGTGCTATATTCTGCTACTGCTCACAAGGAGCAAGCACAGGAGATGTAGGATTCAATTGGACTTTCAGGTAGGAAAGTGAGAGGTGACAGCCATGTGTGTTTCAGAGTTGCAAAGCTCACTGTGTGCTGAAGATGCCCAGCAGGAGTTTCCCTGCTGGCCCTTCGGCTGTGGGATTAGAGTCCAAGCGCTCGTCCTCCCCTGTCACAACTCCTCTCGAAACGAGAGAGCGCACCAGAAACGATGGTTTCAAATGCACTTTTACGAGATAAAGTGAGGAGTGACAGCAATGCTTGTGTCACAGTTTCCAAGCTCACTGTGTGCTAATCATGATCAGCAGGAGCTTTTTTGCAAGGCTCTTCTGCTGTTTTAGCCCAGTCTAAACATTCCTGCTATACTCTCCCTGTTGCTGCTCAGCAGAGAGCGGGCACAGAGATGGTGGATTCAGTTGGTCTTTCAGGCAGGAAAGGTAGGAGTGACAGCAATGTGTTCTGCAGAGTTGCAAAGCTCGCTGTGCGCTGAACAGGATCAGTGGGAACTTTCAGGACTGTCTCTTCTGCTGTTTTCGCAGAGTGCAAACGTATGGGCTATATTCTGCTACTGCTCACAAATTGCAGCACAGGAGATGTAGGATTCAATTGGACTTTCAGGTAGGAAAGGGAGAGGTGACAGCAATGTGTGTTTCAGAGTTGCAAAGCTCACTGTGTGCTGAAGATGCCCAGCAGGACTTAACCTGCTGGCCCTTCGGCTGTGGGATTAGAGTCCACGCGCTCGTCCTCCCCTGTCACAACTCCTCTGGAAACAAGAGTGCGCCCCAGAAACGATGGAGTCAAATGCACTTTTAGGAGATAAAGTGAGTGACAGCAATGTTTGTGTCACAGTTTAAAGCTCACTGTGTGCTAAACATGATCAGCAGGAGCTTTTTTGCAAGGCTCTTCTGCTGTTTTAGCACAGTCTAAACATTCCTGCTATACTCTCCCTGTTGCTGCTCAGCAGAGAGCTGGCACAGAGATGGTGGTTTCAGTTGGTCTTTCAGGCAGGAAAGGGAGGTGTGACAGCAATGTGTGTTGCAGTGTTACAAAGCTCGCTGTGCACTGAAGATGAGCAATGGGAAATTTCTGGACTGTCTCTTCTGCTGTTTCAGCAGAGTCCAAACGTAAGTGCTATATTCAGCTACTGCTTACAAGGAGCAAAGCACAGGAGATGTAGGATTCAATTGGACTTTCAGGTAGGAAAGTGAGAGGTGACAGCAATGTGAGTTTCAGAGTAGCAAAGCTCAATGTGTGCTGAAGATGCCCATCAGGAGTTTCCCTGCTGGCCCTTCGGCTGTGGGATTAGAGTCCAAGCGCTCTTCCTCCCCTGTCACATCTGCTCTTGAAACGAGAGAGGGCATCAAAAACGTTGGACTCAAATGCACTTTTAGGAGATAAAGTGAGGAGTGACAGCAATGTTTGTGTCACAGCCTCAAAGCTCACTGTGTGCTAAACACGATCAGCAGGAGCTTTTTTCCAAGGCTCTTCTGCTGTTTTAGCCCAGTCTAAACATTATTGCTCTTCTCTCCCTGTTGCTGCTCAGCAGAGAGCAGGCACAGAGATGGTGGAATCTTTTGGTCTTTCAGGCAGGAAAAGGAGGAGTGACAGCAATGTGTGTTGCAGAGTTGCAAAGCTCTCTGTGTTCTGAAGATGATCAGTGGGAACTTTCTAAACTTTCTCTTCTGCTGTTTCAGCAGAGTGCAAACGTATGGGCTATATTCTGCTACTGCTCACAAATTGCAGCACAGGAGATGTAGGATTCAATTGGACTTTCAGGTAGGAAAGGGAGAGGTGACAGCTATATGTGTTCAGGGTTGCAAAGATCACTGTGTGCTGAAGATGGCCAGCAGGAGTTTCCCTGCACGCACTTCGGCTGTGGGATTAGAGTCCAAGCGCTCGTCCTCCCCTGTCACAACTCCACTCGAAACGAGAGAGCGCAGCAGAAACGATGGATTCAAATGCACTTTTAGGAGATAAAGTGAGGAGTGACAGCTATGTTTGTGTCACAGCTTCAAAGCTCACTGTGTGCTAATCATGATCAGCAGGAGCTTTTTTGCAAGGCTCTTCTGTTGTTATAGCCCTGTCTAAACATTCCTGTTATACTCTTCCTGTTGCTGCTCAGCAGAGAGCGGGCACAGAGATGGTGGATTCAGTTGGTCTTTCAGGCAGGAAAGGTAGGAGTGAAAGCAATGCGTGTTGCAGAGTTGCAAAGCTCGCTGTGCGCTGAACATGATCAGTGGGAACTTTCAGGACTGTCTCTTCTGCTGTTTCAGCAGAGTGCAAACGTATGTGCTATATTCTGCTACTGCTCACAAGGAGCAAGCACAGGAGATGTATGTTTCAATTGGACTTTCAACTAGGAAAGTCAGAGGTGACAGCTATATGTGTTTCAGAGTTGCAAAGCTCACTGTGTGCTGAAGATGCCCAGCAGGAGTTTCCCTGCTGGCCCTTCGGCTGTGGGATTAGAGTCCAAGCGCTCGTCCTCCCCTGTCACAACTCCTCTCGAAACGAGAGAGCGTCCCAGAAACGATAGATTCAAATGCACTTTTAGGAGATAAAGTGAGTGGCAGCAATGTTTGTGTCGCAGTTTAAAGCTCACTGTGCGCTAAACATGAAAAGCTGGAGCTTTTTTGCAAGGCTCTTCTGCTGTTTTAGCCCAGTCTAAACATTCCTGCTATACTCTCCCTGTTGCTGCTCAATAGAGTGCGGGCACAGAGATGGTGGAATCAATTGGTCTTTCAGGCAGGAAAGGGAGGAGTGACAGCAATGTGTGTTGCAGAGTTGCAAAGCTCGCTGTGCGCTGAAGGTGATCAGTGGGAACTTTCAGGACTGTCTCTTCTGCTGTTTCAGCAGAGTGCAAACGTAAGTGCTATATTCTGCTACTGCTCACAAGGAGCAAGCACAGGAGATATATGATTCAATTGGACTTTCAACTAGGAAAGTCAGAGGTGACAGCTATATGTGTTTCAGAGTTGCAAAGCTCACTGTGTGCTGAAGATGCCCAGCAGGACTTTCCCTGCACGCCCTTCGGCTGTGGGATTAGAGTCCAAGCGCTCGTCCTCCCCTGTCACAACTCCTCTCGAAACGAGAGAGCGCCCCAGAAACGATAGATTCAAATGCACTTTTAGGAGATAAAGTGAGTGGCAGCAATGTTTGTGTCGCAGTTTAAAGCTCACTGTGCGCTAAACATGAAAAGCTGGAGCTTTTTTGCAAGGCTCTTCTGCTGTTTTAGCCCAGTCTAAACATTCCTGCTATACTCTCCCTGTTGCTGCTCAATAGAGTGCGGGCACAGAGATGGTGGAATCAATTGGTCTTTCAGGCAGGAAAGGGAGGAGTGACAGCAATGTGTGCTGCAGAGCTGCAAAGCTCGCTGTGCGCTGAAGATGATCAGTGTTAACTTTCTGGACTGTCTCTTCTGCTGTTTCAGCAGAATCTGAACGTAAGAGCTATATTCTGCTACTGCTCACAAGGAGCAAGCACAGGAGATGTAGGATTCAATTGGACTTTCAGGTAGGAAAGTGAGTGGTGACAGCAATGTGTGTTTCAGAGTAGCAAAGCTCACTGTGTGCTGAAGATGCCCAGCAGGATTTTCCCTGCGCGCCCTTTGGCTGTGGGATTAGAGTCCAAGCGCTCGTCCTCCCCTGTCACATCTGCTCTTGAAACGAGAGAGGGCACCAAAAACGTTGGACTCAAATGCACTTTTAGGAGATAAAGTGAGGAGTGACAGCAATGTTTGTGTCACAGCTTCAAAACTCACTGTGTGCTAAACATGATCAGCAGGAGCTTTTTTGCAAGGCTCTTCTGCTGTTTTAGCCCAGTCTAAACATTCCAGCTATACTCTCTCTGTTGATGCTCAGCAGAGAGCGGACACAGAGATGGTGGAATCAGTTGGTCTTTCAGGTAGGAAAGGGAGGAGTGACAGCAATGTGTGTTGCAGAGTTGCAAAGCTCGCTGTGCGCTGATGATGATCACAGAATCACAAAATCACAGAATCCCAAGGGTTGGAAGGGACCTAAAAAGATCATCTAGTCCAACCCCCCTGCAAGAGCAGGGTAACCTACAGTACATCACACAGGAACTTGTCCAGGCGGGCCTTGAATATCTCCAGTGTAGGAGACTCCACAACACCCCTGGGCAACCTGTTCCAGTGCTCTGTCACTCTTACAGTAAAGAAGTTCTTCCTGATGTTAACGTGGAACTTCCTATGTTCCAGTTTACACCCATTGCCCCTTGTCCTATCACTGGATATCACTGAAAAAAGCCTAGCTCCATCATCCTGACACCTACCCTTCACATATTTGTAAACACTGATGAGGTCACCCCTCAGTCTCCTCTTTTGCAAGCTAAAGAGACCCACCTCCCTCAGCCTCTCCTCATAAGGGAGATGTTCCACTCCCTTAATCATCTTTGTGGCTCTGCGCTGGACTCCTTCAAGCAATTCCCTGTCCTTCTTGAACAGAGGGGCCCAGAACTGGACGCAATATTCCAGATGCGGCCTCACCAAGGCTGAGTAGAGGGGGAGGAGAACCTCTCTTGACCTACTAACCACTCCCTTTCTAATGCACCCTAAGATGCCATTTGCCTTCTTGGCCACAAGAGCACATTGCTGGCTCATGGTCATCCTCCTATCCACCAGGACCCCCAGGTCCCTTTCCCCTTCACTACTTTCCAGCAGGTCAACCCCCAACCTGTACTGGTACATGGGGTTGTTCTTCCCCAGATGCAAGACTCTACACTTGCCCTTGTTAAATTTCATCAAGTTTCTCCCCGCCCAACTCTCCAGCCTGTCCAGGTCTCGCTGAATGGCAGCACAGTCCTCTGGTGTGTCAGCCACTCCTCCCAGTTTTGTGTCATCAGCAAACTTGCTGAGGGTGCACTCAGTTCCCTCATCCAGGTCATTGATGAAAATATTAAACAGCACCGGTCCCAGCACCGACCCCTGAGGAACTCCACTAGTCACAGACCTCCAGCTAGATTCTGCGCCATTGACCACAACTCTCTGCCTTCTTCAGTGGGAACTTTCAGGACTGTCTCTTCTGCTGTTTCAGCAGAGTGCAAACGTATGGGCTATATTCTGCTACTGCTCACAAGGAGCAAAGCACAGGAGAAGTAGGATTCAATTGGACTTTCAGGTAGGAAAGTGAGAGGTGACAGCAATGTGTGTTTCCGACTTGCAAAGCTCACTGTGTGCTGAAGATGCCCATCAGGAGTTTCCCTGCTGGCCCTTCGGCTGTGGGATTAGAGTCCAAGCGCTCGTCCTCCCCTGTCACATCTGCTCTTGAAACGAGAGAGGGCACCAAAAACGTTGGACTCAAATGCACTTTTAGGAGATAAAGTGAGGAGTGACAGCAATGTTTGTGTCACAGCCTCAAAGCTCACTGTGTGCGAAACATGATCAGCAGGAGCTTTTTTGCAAGGCTCTTCTGCTGTTTTAGCCCAGTCTAAACATTATTGCTCTTCTCTCCCTGTTGCTGCTCAGCAGAGAGCAGGCACAGAGATGGTGGAATCTTTTGGTCTTTCAGGCAGGAAAAGGAGGAGTGACAGCAATGTGTGTTGCAGAGTTGCAAAGCTCTCTGTGTTCTGAAGATGATCAGTGGGAACTTTCAGGACTGTCTCTTCTGCTGTTTCAGCAGAGTGCAAACGTATGGGCTATATTCTGCTACTGCTCACAAATTGCAGCACAGGAGATGTAGGATTCAATTGGACTTTCAGGTAGGAAAGGGAGAGGTGACAGCTATATGTGTTCAGGGTTGCAAAGATCACTGTGTGCTGAAGATGGCCAGCAGGAGTTTCCCTGCACGCCCTTCGGCTGTGGGATTAGAGTCCAAGCGCTCGTCCTCCCCTGTCGCAACTCCTCTCGAAACGAGAGAGCGCTGCAGAAACGATGGTTTCAAATGCACTTTTAGGAGATAAAGTGAGGAGTGACAGCTATGTTTGTGTCACAGCTTCAAAACGCACTGTGTGCTAAACATGATCAGCAGGAGCTCTTTTGCTAGGCTCTTCTGCGGTTTTAGCCCAGTCTAAACATTCCTGCTATACTCTCTCTGTTGCTGCTAAGCTGAGAGCGGGCACAGAGATGGTGGAATCAGTTCGTCTTTCAGGCAGGAAAGGGAGGAGTGACAGCAGTGTGTGTTGCAGAGTTGCAAAGCTCGCTGTGCGCTGATGATCAGTGGGAACTTTCTGGACTGTCTCTTCTGCTGTTTCAGCAGAGTCCAAACGTAAGTGCTATATTCTGCTACTGCTCACAAGGAGCAAGCACAGGAGATGTAGGATTCAATTGGACTTTCAGGTAGGAAAGGGAGAGGTGACAGCAATGTGTGTTTCAGAGTTGCAAAGCTCACTGTGTGCTGAAGATGCCCAGCAGGAGTTTCCCTGCTGGCCCTTCGGCTGTGGGATTAGAGTCCAAGCGCTCGTCCTCCCCTGTCACAACTCCTCTCGAAACGAGAGAGCGCACCAGAAACGATGGCTTCAAATGCACTTTTAGGAGATAAAGTGAGGAGGGACAGCAATGCTCGTGTCACAGTTTCAAAGCTCACTGTGTGCTAATCATGATCAGCAGGAGCTTTTTTGCAAGGCTCTTCTGCTGTTTTAGCCCAGTCTAAACATTCCTGCTATACTCTCCCTGTTGCTGCTCAGCAGAGAGCGGGCACAGAGATGGTGGATTCAGTTGGTCTTTCAGGCAGGAAAGGGAGGAGTGACAGCAATGTGTGCTGCAGAGTTGCAAAGCTCGCTGTGCGCTGAACATGATCAGTGGGAACTTTCAGGACTGCCTCTTCTGCTGTTTCAGCAGAGTGCAAACGTATGGGCTATATTCTGCTACTGCTCACAAATTGCAGCACAGGAGATGTAGGATTCAATTGGACTTTCAGGTAGGAAAGGGAGAGGTGACAGCTATATGTGTTCAGGGTTGCAAAGATCACTGTGTGCTGAAGATGGCCAGCAGGAGTTTCCCTGCACGCCCTTCGGCTGTGGGATTAGAGTCCAAGCGCTTGTCCTCCCCTGTCACAACTCCTCTCGAAACGAGAGAGCGCCCCAGAAACGATAGATTCAAATGCACTTTTAGGAGATAAAGTGTGTGGCAGCAATGTTTGTGTCGCAGTTTAAAGCTCACTGTGTGCTAAACATGAAAAGCTGGAGCTTTTTTGCAAGGCTCTTCTGCTGTTTTTGCCCAGTCTAAACATTCCTGCTATACTCTCCCTGTTGCTGCTCAATAGAGTGCGGGAACAGAGATGGTGGAATCAATTGGTCTTTCAGGCAGGAAAGGGAGGAGTGACAGCAATTTGTACTGCAGAGCTGCAAAGCTCACTGTGCGCTGAAGATGATCAGTGTTAACTTTCTGGACTGTCTCTCCTGCTGTTTCAGCAGAGTGCAAACGTAAGTGCTATATTCTGCTACTGCTCACAAGGAGCAAGCACAGGAGATGTAGGATTCAATTGGACTTTCAGGTAGGAAAGTGAGAGGTGACAGCAATGTGTGTTTCAGAGTAGCAAAGCTCAATGTGTGCTGAAGATGCCCAGCAGGAGTTTCCCTGCTGGCCCTTCGGCTGTGGGATTAGAGTCCAAGCGCTCGTCCTCCCCTGTCACAACTCCTCTCGAAACGAGAGAGCGTCCCAGAAACGATGGTTTCAAATGCACTTTTAGGAGATAAAGTGAGGAGTGACAGCAATGTTTGTGTCACAGCTTCAAAACTAACTGTGTGCTAAACATGATCAGCAGGAGCTTTTTTGCAAGGCTCTTCTGCTGTTTTAGCCCAGTCTAAACATTCCAGCTATACTCTCTCTGTTGATGCTCAGCAGAGAGCAGGCACAGAGATGGTGGAATCAGTTGGTCTTTCAGGTAGGAAAGGGAGGAGTGACAGCAATGTGTGTTGCAGAGTTGCAAAGCGCGCTGTGCGCTGAAGATGATCAGTGGGAACTTTCAGGACTGTCTCTTCTGCTGTTTCAGCAGAGTGCAAACGTATGGGCTATATTCTGCTACTGCTCACAAGGAGCGAGCACAGGAGATGTAGGATTCAACTGGACTTTCAGGTAGGAAAGTGAGAGGTGACAGCAATGTGTGTTTCCGAGTTGCAAAGCTCACTGTGTGCTGAAGATGCCCATGAGGAGTTTCCCTGCTGGCCCTTCGGCTGTGGGATTAGAGTCCAAGCGCTCGTCCTCCCCTGTCACATCTGCTCTTGAAACGAGAGAGGGCACCAAAAACGTTGGACTCAAATGCACTTTTAGGAGATAAAGTGAGGAGTGACAGCAATGTTTGTGTCACAGCCTCAAAGCTCACTGTGTGCTAAACATGATCAGCAGGAGCTTTTTTGCAAGGCTCTTCTGCTGTTTTAGCCCAGTCTAAACATTATTGCTCTTCTCTCCCTGTTGCTGCTCAGCAGAGAGCAGGCACAGAGATGGTGCAATCTTTTGGTCTTTCAGGCAGGAAAAGGAGGAGTGACAGCAATGTGTGTTTCAGAGTTGCAAAGCTCTCTGTGTTCTGAAGATGATCAGTGGGAACTTTCTAAACTTTTTCTTCTGCTGTTTCAGCAGAGTGCAAATGTATGGGCTATATTCTGCTACTGCTCACAAATTGCAGCACAGGAGATGTAGGATTCAATTGGACTTTCAGGTAGGAAAGGGAGAGGTGACAGCTATATGTGTTCAGGGTTGCAAAGATCACTGTGTGCTGAAGATGGCCAGCAGGAGTTTCCCTGCACGCCCTTTGGCTGTGGGATTAGAGTCCAAGCGCTCGTCCTCCCCTGTCACAACTCCACTCGAAACGAGAGAGCGCAGCAGAAACGATGGTTTCAAATGCACTTTTAGGAAATAAAGTGAGGAGTGACAGCAATGTTTGTGTCACAGCTTCAAAGCTCACTGTGTGCTAATCATGATCAGCAGGAGCTTTTTTGCAAGGCTCTTCTGCTGTTATAGCCCTGTCTAAACATTGCTGTTATACTCTCCCTGTTGCTGCTCAGCAGAGAGCGGGCACAGAGATGGTGGATTCAGTTGGTCATTCAGGCAGGAAAGGTAGGAGTGAAAGCAATGCGTGTTGCAGAGTTGCAAAGCTCGCTGTGCGCTGAAGATGATCAGTGGGAACTTTCAGGACTGTCTCTTCTGCTGTTTCAGCAGAGTGCAAACGTAAGTGCTATATTCTGCTACTGCTCACAAGGAGCAAGCACAGGAGATGTATGATTCAATTGGACTTTCAACTAGGAAAGTCAGAGGTGACAGCTATATGTGTTTCAGAGTTGCAAAGCTCACTGTGTGCTGAAGATGCCCTGCAGGACTTTCCCTGCACGCCCTTCGGCTGTGGGATTAGAGTCCAAGCGCTCGTCCTCCCCTGTCACAACTCCTCTCGAAACGAGAGAGCGCAACAGAAACGATGGTTTCAAATGCACTTTTAGGAGATAAAGTGAGGAGTGACAGCAATGCTTGTGTCACATCTTCAAAGCTCACTGTGTGCTAATCATGATCAGCAGGAGCTTTTTTGCAAGGCTCTTCTGCTCTTTTAGCCCAGTCTAAACATTCCTGCTATAGTCTCCCTGTTGCTGCTCAGCAGAGAGCGGGCACAGAGATGGTGGAATCAGTTCGTCTTTCAGGCAGGAAAGTTAGGACTGACAGCAATGTGTGTTGCAGAGTTGTAAAGCTCGCTGTGCACTGAAGATGATCAGTGGGATCTTTCTGGACTGTCTCTTCTGCTGTTTCAGCAGAGTGCAAACTTATGGGCTATATTCTGCTACTGCTCACAAGGAGCAAAGCACAGGAGAAGAGGGATTCAATTGGACTTTCAGGTAGGAAAGTGAGAGGTGACAGCAATGTGTGTTTCAGAGTTGCAAAGCTCACTGTGTGCTGAGGACGCCCAGCAGGAGTTTCCCTGCTGCCCCTTCGGCTGTGGGATTAGAGTCCAAGTGCTCGTCCTCCCCTGTCACATCTGCTCTTGAAACGAGAGAGGGTACCAAAAACGTTGGACTCAAATGCACTTTTAGGAGATAAAGTGAGGAGTGACAGCAGTGTTTGTGTCACAGCCTCAAAGCTCACTGTGTGCTAAACATGATCAGCAGGAGCTTTTTTGCAAGGCTCTTCTGCTGTTTTAGCCCTAGGCTAAACATTCCTGCTATACTCTCCCTGTTGCTGCTCAGCAGAGAGCGGGCACAGAGATGGTGGAATCAGTTCGTCTTTCAGGCAGGACTGTTAGGACTGACCGCAATGTGTGTTGCAGATTTGTAAAGCTCGCTGTGCACTGAAGATGATCAGTGGGATCTTTCTGGACTGTCTCTTCCTCTGTTTCAGCAGAGTCCAAACGTAAGTGCTATATTCTGCTACTGCTCACAAAGCAAGAACAGGAGATGTAGGATTCAATTAGACTTTCAGGTAGGAAAGCGAGAGGTGACAGCAATGTGTGTTTCAGAGTTGCAAAGCTCACTGTGTGCTGAAGATGCCCAGCAGGATTTTCCCTGCTGGCCTTTCACCTTTGGGATTAGAGTCCAAGAGCTCGTCCTCCCCTGTCACAATTCCTCTCGAAATGAATGAGCGCACCAGAAACGATGGTTTCAAATGCACTTCTAGGAGATAAAGTGAGGAGTGACAGCAATGTTTGTGTCGCAGTTTAAAGCTCACTGTGAGCTAAACATGATCAGCAGGAGCTTTTTTGCAAGGCTCTTCTGCTGTTTAAGCCCAGTCTAAACATTCCTGCTATACTCTCCGTGTTGCTGCTCAGCAGAGAGCAGGCACAGAGATGGTGGAATCTTTTGGTCTTTCAGGCAGGAAAAGGAGGAGTGACAGCAATGTGTGTTGCAGAGTTGCAAAGCTCTCTGTGTTCTGAAGATGATCAGTGGGAACTTTCTAAACTTTCTCTTCTGCTGTTTCTGCAGAGTGCAAACGTATGGGCTATATTCTGCTACTGCTCACAAATTGCAGCACAGGAGATGTAGGATTCAATTGGACTTTCAGGTAGGAAAGGGAGAGGTGACAGCTATATGTGTTCAGGGTTGCAAAGATCACTGTGTGCTGAAGATGGCCAGCAGGAGTTTCCCTGCACGCCCTTCGGCTGTGGGATTAGAGTCCAAGCGCTCGTTCTCCCCTGTCACAACTCCTCTCAAAACGAGAGAGCGCACCAGAAACGATGGTTTCAAATGCACTTTTAGGAGATAAAGTGAGGAGTGACAGCAATGTTTGTGTCACAGCTTCAAAGCTCACTGTGTGCTAATCATGATCAGCAGGAGCTTTCTTGCAAGGCTCTTCTGCTGTTTTTGCACAGTCTAAACATTCCTGCTATACTCTCCCTGTTGCTGCTCAGCAGAGGGCGGGCACAGAGATGGTGGATTCAGTTGGTCATTCAGGCAGGAAAGGGAGGAGTGACAGCAATGTGTGCTGCAGAGCTGCAAAGCTCGCTGTGCGCTGAAGATGATCAGTGGGAACTTTCAAGACTGTCTCTTCTGCTGTTTCAGCAGAGTGCAAACGTAAGTGCTATATTCTGCTACTGCTCACAAGGAGCAAGCACAGGAGATGTAGGATTCAATTGGACTTTCAAGTAGGAAAGTGAGAGGTGACAGCAATGTGTGTTTCAGAGTTGCAAAGCTCACTGTGTGCTGAAGATGCCCAGCAGGAGTTTCCCTGATGGCCCTTCGGCTGTGGGATTAGAGTCCATGCGCTCGTCCTCCCCTGTCACAACTCCTCTCGAAATGAGAGAGCGCACCAGAAACGATGGTTTCAAATGCAATTTTAGCAGATAAAGTGAATGACAGCAATGTTTGTGTCGCAGTTTAATGCTCACTGTGCGCTAAACATGAAAAGCAGGAGCTTTTTTGCAAGGCTCTTCTGCTGTTTTAGCCCAGTCTAAACATTCCTGCTATACTCTCCCTGTTGCTGCTCAATAGAGTGCGGGCTCAGAGATGGTGGAATCAGTTGGTCTTTCAGGCAGGAAAGGGAGGAGTGACAGCAATGTGTGCTGCAGAGTTTCAAAGCTCGCTATGCGCTGAAGATGATCAGTGGGAACTTTCAGGACTGTCTCTTCTGCTGTTTCAGCAGAGTGCAAACGTATGGGCTATGTTCTGCTACTGCTCACTAAGAGCAAGCACAGGTGATGTAGGATTCAATTGGACTTTCAGGTAGGAAAGTGAGAGGTGACAGCAATGTGTGTTTCAGAGTTGCAAAGCTCACTGTGTGCTGAAGATGCCCAGCAGGAGTTTCCCTGCTAGCCCTTCGGCTGTGGGATTAGAGTCCAAGCGCTCGTCCTCCCCTGTCACATATGCTCTTGAAACGAGAGAGGGCACCAAAAACGTTGGACTCAAATGCACTTTTAGGCGATAAAGTGAGGAGTGACAGCAATGTTTGTGTAACAGCTTCAAAGCTCACTGTGCGCTAAACATGATCAGCAGGAGCTTTTTTGCAAGGCTCTTCTGCTGTTTTAGCCCAGTGTAAACATTCCTGCTATACTCTCCCTGTTGCTGCTCAGCAGAGAGCGGGCACAGAGATGGTGGATTCAGTTGGTCATTCAGGGAGGAAAGGGAGCAGTGACAGCAATGTGTGTTGCAGAGTTGCAAAGCTCGCTGTGTGCTGAAGATGATCAGTGGGAACTTTCAGGACTGTCTCTTCTGCTGTTTTAGCAGATTCCAAACATAAGTGCTATATTCTGCTACTGCTCACAAGGAGCAAGCACAGGAGATGTAGGATTCAATTGGACTTTCAGGTAGGAAAGTGAGAGGTGACAGCCATGTGTGTTTCAGAGTTGCAAAGCTCACTGTGTGCTGAAGATGCCCAGCAGGAGTTTCCCTGCTGGCCCTTCGGCTGTGGGATTAGAGTCCAAGCGCTCGTCCTCCCCTGTCACAACTCCTCTCGAAACGAGAGAGCGCACCAGAAACGATGGTTTCAAATGCACTTTTACGAGATAAAGTGAGGAGTGACAGCAATGCTTGTGTCACAGTTTCCAAGCTCACTGTGTGCTAATCATGATCAGCAGGAGCTTTTTTGCAAGGCTCTTCTGCTGTTTTAGCCCAGTCTAAACATTCCTGCTATACTCTCCCTGTTGCTGCTCAGCAGAGAGCGGGCACAGAGATGGTGGATTCAGTTGGTCTTTCAGGCAGGAAAGGTAGGAGTGACAGCAATGTGTTCTGCAGAGTTGCAAAGCTCGCTGTGCGCTGAACAGGATCAGTGGGAACTTTCAGGACTGTCTCTTCTGCTGTTTTCGCAGAGTGCAAACGTATGGGCTATATTCTGCTACTGCTCACAAATTGCAGCACAGGAGATGTAGGATTCAATTGGACTTTCAGGTAGGAAAGGGAGAGGTGACAGCAATGTGTGTTTCAGAGTTGCAAAGCTCACTGTGTGCTGAAGATGCCCAGCAGGACTTAACCTGCTGGCCCTTCGGCTGTGGGATTAGAGTCCACGCGCTCGTCCTCCCCTGTCACAACTCCTCTGGAAACAAGAGTGCGCCCCAGAAACGATGGAGTCAAATGCACTTTTAGGAGATAAAGTGAGTGACAGCAATGTTTGTGTCACAGTTTAAAGCTCACTGTGTGCTAAACATGATCAGCAGGAGCTTTTTTGCAAGGCTCTTCTGCTGTTTTAGCACAGTCTAAACATTCCTGCTATACTCTCCCTGTTGCTGCTCAGCAGAGAGCTGGCACAGAGATGGTGGTTTCAGTTGGTCTTTCAGGCAGGAAAGGGAGGTGTGACAGCAATGTGTGTTGCAGTGTTACAAAGCTCGCTGTGCACTGAAGATGAGCAATGGGAAATTTCTGGACTGTCTCTTCTGCTGTTTCAGCAGAGTCCAAACGTAAGTGCTATATTCAGCTACTGCTTACAAGGAGCAAAGCACAGGAGATGTAGGATTCAATTGGACTTTCAGGTAGGAAAGTGAGAGGTGACAGCAATGTGAGTTTCAGAGTAGCAAAGCTCAATGTGTGCTGAAGATGCCCATCAGGAGTTTCCCTGCTGGCCCTTCGGCTGTGGGATTAGAGTCCAAGCGCTCTTCCTCCCCTGTCACATCTGCTCTTGAAACGAGAGAGGGCATCAAAAACGTTGGACTCAAATGCACTTTTAGGAGATAAAGTGAGGAGTGACAGCAATGTTTGTGTCACAGCCTCAAAGCTCACTGTGTGCTAAACACGATCAGCAGGAGCTTTTTTCCAAGGCTCTTCTGCTGTTTTAGCCCAGTCTAAACATTATTGCTCTTCTCTCCCTGTTGCTGCTCAGCAGAGAGCAGGCACAGAGATGGTGGAATCTTTTGGTCTTTCAGGCAGGAAAAGGAGGAGTGACAGCAATGTGTGTTGCAGAGTTGCAAAGCTCTCTGTGTTCTGAAGATGATCAGTGGGAACTTTCTAAACTTTCTCTTCTGCTGTTTCAGCAGAGTGCAAACGTATGGGCTATATTCTGCTACTGCTCACAAATTGCAGCACAGGAGATGTAGGATTCAATTGGACTTTCAGGTAGGAAAGGGAGAGGTGACAGCTATATGTGTTCAGGGTTGCAAAGATCACTGTGTGCTGAAGATGGCCAGCAGGAGTTTCCCTGCACGCACTTCGGCTGTGGGATTAGAGTCCAAGCGCTCGTCCTCCCCTGTCACAACTCCACTCGAAACGAGAGAGCGCAGCAGAAACGATGGATTCAAATGCACTTTTAGGAGATAAAGTGAGGAGTGACAGCTATGTTTGTGTCACAGCTTCAAAGCTCACTGTGTGCTAATCATGATCAGCAGGAGCTTTTTTGCAAGGCTCTTCTGTTGTTATAGCCCTGTCTAAACATTCCTGTTATACTCTTCCTGTTGCTGCTCAGCAGAGAGCGGGCACAGAGATGGTGGATTCAGTTGGTCTTTCAGGCAGGAAAGGTAGGAGTGAAAGCAATGCGTGTTGCAGAGTTGCAAAGCTCGCTGTGCGCTGAACATGATCAGTGGGAACTTTCAGGACTGTCTCTTCTGCTGTTTCAGCAGAGTGCAAACGTATGTGCTATATTCTGCTACTGCTCACAAGGAGCAAGCACAGGAGATGTATGTTTCAATTGGACTTTCAACTAGGAAAGTCAGAGGTGACAGCTATATGTGTTTCAGAGTTGCAAAGCTCACTGTGTGCTGAAGATGCCCAGCAGGAGTTTCCCTGCTGGCCCTTCGGCTGTGGGATTAGAGTCCAAGCGCTCGTCCTCCCCTGTCACAACTCCTCTCGAAACGAGAGAGCGTCCCAGAAACGATAGATTCAAATGCACTTTTAGGAGATAAAGTGAGTGGCAGCAATGTTTGTGTCGCAGTTTAAAGCTCACTGTGCGCTAAACATGAAAAGCTGGAGCTTTTTTGCAAGGCTCTTCTGCTGTTTTAGCCCAGTCTAAACATTCCTGCTATACTCTCCCTGTTGCTGCTCAATAGAGTGCGGGCACAGAGATGGTGGAATCAATTGGTCTTTCAGGCAGGAAAGGGAGGAGTGACAGCAATGTGTGTTGCAGAGTTGCAAAGCTCGCTGTGCGCTGAAGGTGATCAGTGGGAACTTTCAGGACTGTCTCTTCTGCTGTTTCAGCAGAGTGCAAACGTAAGTGCTATATTCTGCTACTGCTCACAAGGAGCAAGCACAGGAGATATATGATTCAATTGGACTTTCAACTAGGAAAGTCAGAGGTGACAGCTATATGTGTTTCAGAGTTGCAAAGCTCACTGTGTGCTGAAGATGCCCAGCAGGACTTTCCCTGCACGCCCTTCGGCTGTGGGATTAGAGTCCAAGCGCTCGTCCTCCCCTGTCACAACTCCTCTCGAAACGAGAGAGCGCCCCAGAAACGATAGATTCAAATGCACTTTTAGGAGATAAAGTGAGTGGCAGCAATGTTTGTGTCGCAGTTTAAAGCTCACTGTGCGCTAAACATGAAAAGCTGGAGCTTTTTTGCAAGGCTCTTCTGCTGTTTTAGCCCAGTCTAAACATTCCTGCTATACTCTCCCTGTTGCTGCTCAATAGAGTGCGGGCACAGAGATGGTGGAATCAATTGGTCTTTCAGGCAGGAAAGGGAGGAGTGACAGCAATGTGTGCTGCAGAGCTGCAAAGCTCGCTGTGCGCTGAAGATGATCAGTGTTAACTTTCTGGACTGTCTCTTCTGCTGTTTCAGCAGAATCTGAACGTAAGAGCTATATTCTGCTACTGCTCACAAGGAGCAAGCACAGGAGATGTAGGATTCAATTGGACTTTCAGGTAGGAAAGTGAGTGGTGACAGCAATGTGTGTTTCAGAGTAGCAAAGCTCACTGTGTGCTGAAGATGCCCAGCAGGATTTTCCCTGCGCGCCCTTTGGCTGTGGGATTAGAGTCCAAGCGCTCGTCCTCCCCTGTCACATCTGCTCTTGAAACGAGAGAGGGCACCAAAAACGTTGGACTCAAATGCACTTTTAGGAGATAAAGTGAGGAGTGACAGCAATGTTTGTGTCACAGCTTCAAAACTCACTGTGTGCTAAACATGATCAGCAGGAGCTTTTTTGCAAGGCTCTTCTGCTGTTTTAGCCCAGTCTAAACATTCCAGCTATACTCTCTCTGTTGATGCTCAGCAGAGAGCGGACACAGAGATGGTGGAATCAGTTGGTCTTTCAGGTAGGAAAGGGAGGAGTGACAGCAATGTGTGTTGCAGAGTTGCAAAGCTCGCTGTGCGCTGATGATGATCACAGAATCACAAAATCACAGAATCCCAAGGGTTGGAAGGGACCTAAAAAGATCATCTAGTCCAACCCCCCTGCAAGAGCAGGGTAACCTACAGTACATCACACAGGAACTTGTCCAGGCGGGCCTTGAATATCTCCAGTGTAGGAGACTCCACAACACCCCTGGGCAACCTGTTCCAGTGCTCTGTCACTCTTACAGTAAAGAAGTTCTTCCTGATGTTAACGTGGAACTTCCTATGTTCCAGTTTACACCCATTGCCCCTTGTCCTATCACTGGATATCACTGAAAAAAGCCTAGCTCCATCATCCTGACACCTACCCTTCACATATTTGTAAACACTGATGAGGTCACCCCTCAGTCTCCTCTTTTGCAAGCTAAAGAGACCCACCTCCCTCAGCCTCTCCTCATAAGGGAGATGTTCCACTCCCTTAATCATCTTTGTGGCTCTGCGCTGGACTCCTTCAAGCAATTCCCTGTCCTTCTTGAACAGAGGGGCCCAGAACTGGACGCAATATTCCAGATGCGGCCTCACCAAGGCTGAGTAGAGGGGGAGGAGAACCTCTCTTGACCTACTAACCACTCCCTTTCTAATGCACCCTAAGATGCCATTTGCCTTCTTGGCCACAAGAGCACATTGCTGGCTCATGGTCATCCTCCTATCCACCAGGACCCCCAGGTCCCTTTCCCCTTCACTACTTTCCAGCAGGTCAACCCCCAACCTGTACTGGTACATGGGGTTGTTCTTCCCCAGATGCAAGACTCTACACTTGCCCTTGTTAAATTTCATCAAGTTTCTCCCCGCCCAACTCTCCAGCCTGTCCAGGTCTCGCTGAATGGCAGCACAGTCCTCTGGTGTGTCAGCCACTCCTCCCAGTTTTGTGTCATCAGCAAACTTGCTGAGGGTGCACTCAGTTCCCTCATCCAGGTCATTGATGAAAATATTAAACAGCACCGGTCCCAGCACCGACCCCTGAGGAACTACACTAGTCACAGACCTCCAGCTAGATTCTGCGCCATTGACCACAACTCTCTGCCTTCTTCAGTGGGAACTTTCAGGACTGTCTCTTCTGCTGTTTCAGCAGAGTGCAAACGTATGGGCTATATTCTGCTACTGCTCACAAGGAGCAAAGCACAGGAGAAGTAGGATTCAATTGGACTTTCAGGTAGGAAAGTGAGAGGTGACAGCAATGTGTGTTTCCGACTTGCAAAGCTCACTGTGTGCTGAAGATGCCCATCAGGAGTTTCCCTGCTGGCCCTTCGGCTGTGGGATTAGAGTCCAAGCGCTCGTCCTCCCCTGTCACATCTGCTCTTGAAACGAGAGAGGGCACCAAAAACGTTGGACTCAAATGCACTTTTAGGAGATAAAGTGAGGAGTGACAGCAATGTTTGTGTCACAGCCTCAAAGCTCACTGTGTGCGAAACATGATCAGCAGGAGCTTTTTTGCAAGGCTCTTCTGCTGTTTTAGCCCAGTCTAAACATTATTGCTCTTCTCTCCCTGTTGCTGCTCAGCAGAGAGCAGGCACAGAGATGGTGGAATCTTTTGGTCTTTCAGGCAGGAAAAGGAGGAGTGACAGCAATGTGTGTTGCAGAGTTGCAAAGCTCTCTGTGTTCTGAAGATGATCAGTGGGAACTTTCAGGACTGTCTCTTCTGCTGTTTCAGCAGAGTGCAAACGTATGGGCTATATTCTGCTACTGCTCACAAATTGCAGCACAGGAGATGTAGGATTCAATTGGACTTTCAGGTAGGAAAGGGAGAGGTGACAGCTATATGTGTTCAGGGTTGCAAAGATCACTGTGTGCTGAAGATGGCCAGCAGGAGTTTCCCTGCACGCCCTTCGGCTGTGGGATTAGAGTCCAAGCGCTCGTCCTCCCCTGTCGCAACTCCTCTCGAAACGAGAGAGCGCTGCAGAAACGATGGTTTCAAATGCACTTTTAGGAGATAAAGTGAGGAGTGACAGCTATGTTTGTGTCACAGCTTCAAAACGCACTGTGTGCTAAACATGATCAGCAGGAGCTCTTTTGCTAGGCTCTTCTGCGGTTTTAGCCCAGTCTAAACATTCCTGCTATACTCTCTCTGTTGCTGCTAAGCTGAGAGCGGGCACAGAGATGGTGGAATCAGTTCGTCTTTCAGGCAGGAAAGGGAGGAGTGACAGCAGTGTGTGTTGCAGAGTTGCAAAGCTCGCTGTGCGCTGATGATCAGTGGGAACTTTCTGGACTGTCTCTTCTGCTGTTTCAGCAGAGTCCAAACGTAAGTGCTATATTCTGCTACTGCTCACAAGGAGCAAGCACAGGAGATGTAGGATTCAATTGGACTTTCAGGTAGGAAAGGGAGAGGTGACAGCAATGTGTGTTTCAGAGTTGCAAAGCTCACTGTGTGCTGAAGATGCCCAGCAGGAGTTTCCCTGCTGGCCCTTCGGCTGTGGGATTAGAGTCCAAGCGCTCGTCCTCCCCTGTCACAACTCCTCTCGAAACGAGAGAGCGCACCAGAAACGATGGCTTCAAATGCACTTTTAGGAGATAAAGTGAGGAGGGACAGCAATGCTGGTGTCACAGTTTCAAAGCTCACTGTGTGCTAATCATGATCAGCAGGAGCTTTTTTGCAAGGCTCTTCTGCTGTTTTAGCCCAGTCTAAACATTCCTGCTATACTCTCCCTGTTGCTGCTCAGCAGAGAGCGGGCACAGAGATGGTGGATTCAGTTGGTCTTTCAGGCAGGAAAGGGAGGAGTGACAGCAATGTGTGCTGCAGAGTTGCAAAGCTCGCTGTGCGCTGAACATGATCAGTGGGAACTTTCAGGACTGCCTCTTCTGCTGTTTCAGCAGAGTGCAAACGTATGGGCTATATTCTGCTACTGCTCACAAATTGCAGCACAGGAGATGTAGGATTCAATTGGACTTTCAGGTAGGAAAGGGAGAGGTGACAGCTATATGTGTTCAGGGTTGCAAAGATCACTGTGTGCTGAAGATGGCCAGCAGGAGTTTCCCTGCACGCCCTTCGGCTGTGGGATTAGAGTCCAAGCGCTTGTCCTCCCCTGTCACAACTCCTCTCGAAACGAGAGAGCGCCCCAGAAACGATAGATTCAAATGCACTTTTAGGAGATAAAGTGTGTGGCAGCAATGTTTGTGTCGCAGTTTAAAGCTCACTGTGTGCTAAACATGAAAAGCTGGAGCTTTTTTGCAAGGCTCTTCTGCTGTTTTTGCCCAGTCTAAACATTCCTGCTATACTCTCCCTGTTGCTGCTCAATAGAGTGCGGGAACAGAGATGGTGGAATCAATTGGTCTTTCAGGCAGGAAAGGGAGGAGTGACAGCAATTTGTACTGCAGAGCTGCAAAGCTCACTGTGCGCTGAAGATGATCAGTGTTAACTTTCTGGACTGTCTCTCCTGCTGTTTCAGCAGAGTGCAAACGTAAGTGCTATATTCTGCTACTGCTCACAAGGAGCAAGCACAGGAGATGTAGGATTCAATTGGACTTTCAGGTAGGAAAGTGAGAGGTGACAGCAATGTGTGTTTCAGAGTAGCAAAGCTCAATGTGTGCTGAAGATGCCCAGCAGGAGTTTCCCTGCTGGCCCTTCGGCTGTGGGATTAGAGTCCAAGCGCTCGTCCTCCCCTGTCACAACTCCTCTCGAAACGAGAGAGCGTCCCAGAAACGATGGTTTCAAATGCACTTTTAGGAGATAAAGTGAGGAGTGACAGCAATGTTTGTGTCACAGCTTCAAAACTAACTGTGTGCTAAACATGATCAGCAGGAGCTTTTTTGCAAGGCTCTTCTGCTGTTTTAGCCCAGTCTAAACATTCCAGCTATACTCTCTCTGTTGATGCTCAGCAGAGAGCAGGCACAGAGATGGTGGAATCAGTTGGTCTTTCAGGTAGGAAAGGGAGGAGTGACAGCAATGTGTGTTGCAGAGTTGCAAAGCGCGCTGTGCGCTGAAGATGATCAGTGGGAACTTTCAGGACTGTCTCTTCTGCTGTTTCAGCAGAGTGCAAACGTATGGGCTATATTCTGCTACTGCTCACAAGGAGCGAGCACAGGAGATGTAGGATTCAACTGGACTTTCAGGTAGGAAAGTGAGAGGTGACAGCAATGTGTGTTTCCGAGTTGCAAAGCTCACTGTGTGCTGAAGATGCCCATGAGGAGTTTCCCTGCTGGCCCTTCGGCTGTGGGATTAGAGTCCAAGCGCTCGTCCTCCCCTGTCACATCTGCTCTTGAAACGAGAGAGGGCACCAAAAACGTTGGACTCAAATGCACTTTTAGGAGATAAAGTGAGGAGTGACAGCAATGTTTGTGTCACAGCCTCAAAGCTCACTGTGTGCTAAACATGATCAGCAGGAGCTTTTTTGCAAGGCTCTTCTGCTGTTTTAGCCCAGTCTAAACATTATTGCTCTTCTCTCCCTGTTGCTGCTCAGCAGAGAGCAGGCACAGAGATGGTGCAATCTTTTGGTCTTTCAGGCAGGAAAAGGAGGAGTGACAGCAATGTGTGTTTCAGAGTTGCAAAGCTCTCTGTGTTCTGAAGATGATCAGTGGGAACTTTCTAAACTTTTTCTTCTGCTGTTTCAGCAGAGTGCAAATGTATGGGCTATATTCTGCTACTGCTCACAAATTGCAGCACAGGAGATGTAGGATTCAATTGGACTTTCAGGTAGGAAAGGGAGAGGTGACAGCTATATGTGTTCAGGGTTGCAAAGATCACTGTGTGCTGAAGATGGCCAGCAGGAGTTTCCCTGCACGCCCTTTGGCTGTGGGATTAGAGTCCAAGCGCTCGTCCTCCCCTGTCACAACTCCACTCGAAACGAGAGAGCGCAGCAGAAACGATGGTTTCAAATGCACTTTTAGGAAATAAAGTGAGGAGTGACAGCAATGTTTGTGTCACAGCTTCAAAGCTCACTGTGTGCTAATCATGATCAGCAGGAGCTTTTTTGCAAGGCTCTTCTGCTGTTATAGCCCTGTCTAAACATTGCTGTTATACTCTCCCTGTTGCTGCTCAGCAGAGAGCGGGCACAGAGATGGTGGATTCAGTTGGTCATTCAGGCAGGAAAGGTAGGAGTGAAAGCAATGCGTGTTGCAGAGTTGCAAAGCTCGCTGTGCGCTGAAGATGATCAGTGGGAACTTTCAGGACTGTCTCTTCTGCTGTTTCAGCAGAGTGCAAACGTAAGTGCTATATTCTGCTACTGCTCACAAGGAGCAAGCACAGGAGATGTATGATTCAATTGGACTTTCAACTAGGAAAGTCAGAGGTGACAGCTATATGTGTTTCAGAGTTGCAAAGCTCACTGTGTGCTGAAGATGCCCTGCAGGACTTTCCCTGCACGCCCTTCGGCTGTGGGATTAGAGTCCAAGCGCTCGTCCTCCCCTGTCACAACTCCTCTCGAAACGAGAGAGCGCAACAGAAACGATGGTTTCAAATGCACTTTTAGGAGATAAAGTGAGGAGTGACAGCAATGCTTGTGTCACATCTTCAAAGCTCACTGTGTGCTAATCATGATCAGCAGGAGCTTTTTTGCAAGGCTCTTCTGCTCTTTTAGCCCAGTCTAAACATTCCTGCTATAGTCTCCCTGTTGCTGCTCAGCAGAGAGCGGGCACAGAGATGGTGGAATCAGTTCGTCTTTCAGGCAGGAAAGTTAGGACTGACAGCAATGTGTGTTGCAGAGTTGTAAAGCTCGCTGTGCACTGAAGATGATCAGTGGGATCTTTCTGGACTGTCTCTTCTGCTGTTTCAGCAGAGTGCAAACTTATGGGCTATATTCTGCTACTGCTCACAAGGAGCAAAGCACAGGAGAAGAGGGATTCAATTGGACTTTCAGGTAGGAAAGTGAGAGGTGACAGCAATGTGTGTTTCAGAGTTGCAAAGCTCACTGTGTGCTGAGGACGCCCAGCAGGAGTTTCCCTGCTGCCCCTTCGGCTGTGGGATTAGAGTCCAAGTGCTCGTCCTCCCCTGTCACATCTGCTCTTGAAACGAGAGAGGGTACCAAAAACGTTGGACTCAAATGCACTTTTAGGAGATAAAGTGAGGAGTGACAGCAGTGTTTGTGTCACAGCCTCAAAGCTCACTGTGTGCTAAACATGATCAGCAGGAGCTTTTTTGCAAGGCTCTTCTGCTGTTTTAGCCCTAGGCTAAACATTCCTGCTATACTCTCCCTGTTGCTGCTCAGCAGAGAGCGGGCACAGAGATGGTGGAATCAGTTCGTCTTTCAGGCAGGACTGTTAGGACTGACCGCAATGTGTGTTGCAGATTTGTAAAGCTCGCTGTGCACTGAAGATGATCAGTGGGATCTTTCTGGACTGTCTCTTCCTCTGTTTCAGCAGAGTCCAAACGTAAGTGCTATATTCTGCTACTGCTCACAAAGCAAGAACAGGAGATGTAGGATTCAATTAGACTTTCAGGTAGGAAAGCGAGAGGTGACAGCAATGTGTGTTTCAGAGTTGCAAAGCTCACTGTGTGCTGAAGATGCCCAGCAGGATTTTCCCTGCTGGCCTTTCACCTTTGGGATTAGAGTCCAAGAGCTCGTCCTCCCCTGTCACAATTCCTCTCGAAATGAATGAGCGCACCAGAAACGATGGTTTCAAATGCACTTTTAGGAGATAAAGTGAGGAGTGACAGCAATGTTTGTGTCGCAGTTTAAAGCTCACTGTGAGCTAAACATGATCAGCAGGAGCTTTTCTGCAAGGCTAAATTCCTCTCTGCACATACAAGCTCAGGAGCTCATTGTACAGTCATTTGCCATCACTTATTTGGGGAAGAACAGAGCCACTACATTTTTCTTCCCACCTCTTAGTATTTAAAACCCACAGTATAGATTCCAGTAGTGTGCAAAAAAAAAAAAAAAAAAAAATTTGCTCCATCCCTGGCAGTGTTCAAGGCCAGGTTGGATGAGGCCTTGTGTGGGATGGTTTAGTGTGAGGTGACCCTGCCCATGCCGGGGGGGTTGGAACTAGATGATCTTGAGGTCCTTCCCAACCATAACTATTCTATGATTCTATGACTGAGGTTTTGCTGAATAAATGTGAACCGGAGTGAAGGAGGAAGCATGAAGTGAGTATAGGAATTGGGAACAGGTAGAAAAAAAGCTCAGCCGTGCTATAGCCACGGATCACAGAATCACAGAATCACAGAATCCCAAGGGTTGGAAGAGACCTAAAAAGATCATCTAGTCCAACCCCCCTGCAAGAGCAGGGTAACCTACAGTACATCACACAGGAACTTGTCCAGGCGGGCCTTGAATATCTCCAGTGTAGGAGACTCCACAACCCCCCTGGGCAACCTGTTCCAGTGCTCTGTCACTCTTACAGTAAAGAAGTTCTTCCTGATGTTAACGTGGAACTTCCTATGTTCCAGTTTACACCCATTGCCCCTTGTCCTATCACTGGATATCACTGAAAAAAGCCTAGCTCCATCATCCTGACACCTACCCTTTACATATTTGTAAACATTGATGAGGTCACCCCTCAGTCTCCTCTTTTGCAAGCTAAAGAGACCCAGCTCCCTCAGCCTCTCCTCATAAGGGAGATGTTCCACTCCCTTAATCATCTTTGTGGCTCTGCGCTGGACTCCTTCAAGCAATTCCCTGTCCTTCTTGAACAGAGGGGCCCAGAACTGGACGCAATATTCGAGATGCGGCCTCACCAAGGCTGAGTAGAGGGGGAGGAGAACCTCTCTTGACCTACTAACCACTCCCTTTCTAATGCACCCTAAGATGCCATTTGCCTTCTTGGCCACAAGAGCACATTGCTGGCTCATGGTCATCCTCCTATCCACCAGGACCCCCGGTCCCTTTCCCCTTCACTACTTTCCAGCAGGTCACCCCCCAACCTGTACTGGTACATGGGGTTGTTCTTCCCCAGATGCAAGATGTGGCACTTGCATTGAAACTGGTGGAGGAGGAATGGCGGACGGAGGTGGAAGAGAGTGCTCTTCTGAGGAACTGGATTGGTATTCTTGGTATGGAGAGTTTGAACTTTGGAAGTGAGGCTGCCCTGGAGGAAGGGACATGGGGAGCTCCAGTGACTGAATTGGAACTAGACTGAACGGGACCTGGGGAATCTACACTAGGAGATCCACTGATTAAATTAAGATAAAGGACTAGAGGAAATAAAGTTGAATTTAATGGATACAGGAGCAACTTATTTGCTATTAAACCGGAAAGAAAAGAATGAATTACACACGTGGGAGCTACTGGCCACCAAGAAAAAGAGAGAAAAAAAAAGAAAAGAAAAGGGAGGCATTCTTTCTGAAACCTTTAAAGTACAAATTGGGAAAACAAATACGAGTGCGTAAATTTTTAGGCACGCCATACTCTCGAAAATCTTTATTAGGTCGAGAAGCAAAATTTAAAGAAGGCAAAATGGAATTTAGAGTTAAAAACAATCAAATAATTGCAGTTTTGAGTTTATCTTTAATTCAGCATTAAAGCTAACAGGATGACCTCCCTGAAACAGAAGAAATCTTTAATCAGTTATATCTGGGACTATGGGCACCTGAAGTTCCAGGTAAGGCGAAAACTGCTTTATCTGTTAAAGTAAAGGGGGTACCTGCCCAATTAGAATAAAACAATATCCCTCAAAATTAGAAGATCAAAAGGAAACAAAAAATCTTTGATAAATTTTAAAATATAGATTATTTATTGAATGTGAATTGGAATGTAACACTCCTATCTGGACAGTAGAGAATAATGATCGGAAAAGTTGCAGACAGATTCAAGGTCTCAGAGTAATCCACAAAATTTCAGAAAATGTTCACACAGTACCAGTTAATTAGTGAGATTTTTGACCAAATTGCATAAGAATCAGAAATGGTTTGCCGTATTTGATATAAGTTACGCTTTCTTTTGCTTACCACTTGCCAAAGAAAGACAAAATTTATTTGCTTTTAATGGGAAAATCCTGACAGAGGAAGGGAAAATCAACTTGGACGGTATTGCCAGTTTGTTCCTGGAGTTTTCTCAGAATCAATTCCCTTGGAAAGACAGTGACCGGGAGTTGTAGCTTTATATCACAAACTTACCCCATGCTGCTTCCCTACAGTTTTACACCGGTGCTATTATATTGATATCAAGATTGTAAAGGCACACAAGCAGAGCAATAGGCTGGCATCTCCAGTAACTCAGCACTGCATAGATGAAGGCTGGAGCTTCGTACTAATCCAAAGGATGGAGCACATCACTGTAATGTCCCAGAGACCCACTTTTCCTGGGACTGGCTGATTCCATTTGAAGAACTGTCGTGGTTTAAACCCAACCACAAACCTCGTCCACTCACTCCCCCCACTTCTTGCCCTCCCCCTGCTCCTGGAGGGACGGAGAGGAGAATCGAAAAGAATGCAACTCCCACGGGTTGAGATAAGAACAGTTCAGTAACTAAGGTATAACACAAATCACTGCTGCTACCACCAGTAATAATGGTGCTAAAGGAAATAACAAGAGGAAAGAATACAACACCTCAACACCAGCCGACCAATAACTCACCCCACTCCCCCCAGCCAAGCACCGACCGATACCTCCTCCAACCCTGCCGTCCCCACCCTTCCGGGTAACTCCAAGTTACATCCTGGGCATGACGTGCTGTGGTATGGAATACCTCTTTGGCTAGCTTGGGTCAGGTGTCCTGTCTCTGCTTCCTCCCAGCCTCCCCTCCTCCCTGGCAGAGCATGAGGCTCAGAAAGTCCTTGGCCAGACCAAACATTCGAGCAGCAACTGAAAACATCGGCGTTATCACCACTGCTCCAAGGCCAAAAGATCAAAACACAGCACTGTACTAGCTCCTAAGAAGGAGAAAAATGACTGCTGCTGCTCAAAACCAGGACATTATCCACCCCTTATTCCATACCATTCATGTCATGCTCAGATCCCACATCTTCAATATGCCATCACTCTTACATATATATATACATCTACATATACACAGAGAAAAACATCATTTCTTAGTGCATGGACCTATAAAGCTGCTGAGTCCATTCGGTCCATGATGTCAGGCTCCATCTCTTGTTACAGTCTCTCAGAGCAGGAGAGGCTGTGTGCAGTGTTCACACTCGTGAATAACCTGGGCAATAGTGCCCATTGCTAAGTCCACCCCTCGATCATGAGTCCATCTCTATGTTGCATCTCTGCCCTGATGGCCTGAAGTGTCATGGCCCACCAGGCTCGAAATAATTCACTGTCCCCTTCAGCAGTTTCTGCAGCTTGTTGCTGGGGACTCCATAGAGCCGCCTTCCATCTCCGACGCTTCCAAAGCACTGGAGGGGCCCAGTGGACCAGATACTCGCTCATACTGTCCCACACACTCTGCCACTCATGGCTGTCCAGCCTTGGGGAATATCTCTTGTTCCTCCCATATTGTTGTCTAACCCCAGACAAGAAGCAAACCCGACTCTGCTTGACTTCTGAGATCAGACAAAATGGCCGTGGGTAGAACACCCTCTGTGTGTGTGCCAACATGCTGATCCCCATCACAATCAGCAGGCAGGTCCCAAGGGTACCCACAGGCCATTCAAACCCTTCAGAACTCTCCAACGATGCTGCTGTACTTGTCCCTGGGGCTGGTGTAGCTGCCGTGCTTGCCGGCTCTCCCACCACCAGCTTCTCTTTTCCCGGGTGCAGCTCTTCCTCCTCTGCCGTGCTGGGAAATGCTGCCTGGGCTCCTGCATCCTCCTGGGGCTCGGCGGGCGGCTGCCGGGGGACGCTCTCGGCCGCTGCGGGGCTGGGCTCCTCCGCTGGGCTCGGCTCCTCCGCGGGGCTCGGCTCCTCGGCCGCCTCCTCCCGCTGCTCAGCAGCCGCCTTCCTCCCGGGCTCCGGCCCCGCTCCCGCCGCCGCCTGGTCCCCGGGGCCGCTCTCCCGGGCCGCTTCGGCCGCCGCCGGCTCCCGGGGCCGCTCCCCCTCAGCTCCCCGCAGCCTCACGAAGACGGAGGCGAGGACAAGGGCCAGGACGGTGAAGAGCAGCGGGACGGCCAGGTACAAGTCCACGGCCACGTCCATCTCTCCCTGCTGCTGGAGCCCACCCGTATTACAAGCCATTGCCATAAAGTACAGTGAAACAAAAACCTTAGCCCAAGCCCCACACTTGATAAACACGAACACAGGGAATACCGGCTCTATGTAATGTACTACATTCTGAAGCGCTGAGAGCAAGAGAAACAACTTTGAGAGCCAATAAATCAGCACTGTGACGACTATTAATCTGATCATCTCCGTCGTTATCTCAACCCTTTGTGCCCCACGTTGGGCGCCAAAAAGAACTGTCGTGGTTTAAACCCAACCACAAACCTCGTCCACTCACTCCCCCCACTTCTTGCCCTCCCCCTGCTCCTGGAGGGACGGAGAGGAGAATCGAAAAGAATGCAACTCCCACGGGTTGAGATAAGAACAGTTCAGTAACTAAGGTATAACACAAATCACTGCTGCTACCACCAGTAATAATGGTGCTAAAGGAAATAACAAGAGGAAAGAATACAACACCTCAACACCAGCCGACCAATAACTCACCCCACTCCCCCCAGCCAAGCACCGACCGATACCTCCTCCAACCCTGCCGTCCCCACCCTTCCGGGTAACTCCAAGTTACATCCTGGGCATGACGTGCTGTGGTATGGAATACCTCTTTGGCTAGCTTGGGTCAGGTGTCCTGTCTCTGCTTCCTCCCAGCCTCCCCTCCTCCCTGGCAGAGCATGAGGCTCAGAAAGTCCTTGGCCAGACCAAACATTCGAGCAGCAACTGAAAACATCGGCGTTATCACCACTGCTCCAAGGCCAAAAGATCAAAACACAGCACTGTACTAGCTCCTAAGAAGGAGAAAAATGACTGCTGCTGCTCAAAACCAGGACAAGCACTGAACAATCCTGGTCATAGTTCCTTTGCAAGGTCATAATATGCTGCTTACGTCTTGTCGTGGAGCCCGTGCTTTTCCTGGGCAAGTTAGAGCAGATAAGACCTTACAGAAACCTGTCTCTTGGAAACATTGACCAAGCGATCCAGAAATCTAGTCCAAAGAGGAGAAAGCACTCATGTTCCCAATGTGTAGTTATGCTTCTAGGTTTTGCGCATGTAGATTGCCACAGCCTAGAAATTTGTTTATTGTATTTAATTTGAAATGTGTTTGCCACATCCTGGAAATTTGTTTATGGCATTTAGTGTGCACAAATCTCTGTTCTTTTATTTTGATTACTTATTTTTGTGGTAATACTGTTGACTGCTCTAGAGGCGACAAGATTCAAAACTTGATGCCGTTCCAGGCACAAAATCGTTTTCAAAGGTCTGGAGGGGCCGTGGATGATAATCTGTTCAAACTTTGCTTTAAATTGTGCAAAGACCCTGGTACAATGCATAGAGTACCTATAAAGAAGTTCTAATGCTCTGCTCAGTGGCAGCAATGGACAAATGCATCCTGACCCACCAAGGCTTCTTCTGTAACCTGTGCATGTCTCTGCCACTGCTGGCAATGAGGTCTAACTCTGAAGAACACAGTGACAAGTGATTGCAACTCACGGATTTTCTGGGAGAGCTGGACAGGTTCCTCGAGATTTGTCATTTCAGTGCTTAAAGCCCTGGCTGAAAAGGGCAGGCAGGGAATCATTTCCAAAAGGAAGTGTTGTAAAGAGCTCTAAATACAAAGAAAGACTACTTTTTCTCAAATAACTTGTCATCCTGCCTGTTTCCACTCTCTGAGGCACTGTCCGTCACCCTGATAACCTTCCCCTGCTCCCTGCTTCGTCAGCTACATCCGAACTGGCTGCCACTTGGCTCTTTGATGGCCAACGCCACTGCCATGGCTCCTGGTGCTCACGGTGGGTAAATGGATTATGCTGAATGTTCTTCCGGCTAACCCAGATCCAGGACATCTCTCCAAACCATATATTTAAATCAAATAATGCAACAGGCAAAATTTTGATCCAGTAAATCTTGACTGAGCAGACTTTCAGGGACAAGATGCTGGCAGATCTCTTCATGACAACATCAGGGAAATTTAACTGTGGCCCCAGTACAGTGTCTGAAGGACAAGTTAGCCAAGTTAGGAACGAGTCTCGGGCAAGAGGCACTGTCATTTCTTATTTACTTTGCCCCACGTGATGCAGAGAGATCTTTTAATCACCATCATACCCTGTGCCAACAATCCCTAGTGCAGGGGATGGAATTCTGAGATAAGATCAAAGCTTGCAAATTCAGTAAATACTTAGGAAAAAATCCACTTAAAGGTATCTGTACAAAAATCCCTCTGTTATATTTCAAAGTCTGGTAATCAGGGCTGCATGCTTTTGCTGAAGATCTACAAAGTCACTCTTCTATAAAACCTGTGCCACTGATCTCTGACACCTTAAATACGTCTCCAGCAAACTCAGGATGGGCTAGCACATTCTGAAAAGTCCTCTTTATTTCACAGCTTTTGTACAGCAGATGAAATATTAGCAACTTCTTATTTTATAAAAAAACCAAAACAACAGAAGAACTTCCACTCTTAAGGGGTCAAGTTTATTGCTGGTTTAATTTTGCTTTAAGGAAGATTGTCAACATAAAATCTCCTTTTTATTAAATTTCCTCCTACAGGTTTCTTGTTTTTCTTGTTTTGGGTGTGTTAATTTATCTGCCTCAGTGTATTCCTTTATTATCTCTATCCGCAAATCCTCCTTGGCTCCTTTGCTTCTTTGAAGCAGTTCCCACGCCATGTCACACACTACCCGCAATGTGAAACGTAAGTGCTATATTCAGCTACTGCTCACAAGGAGCAAAGCACAGGAGATGTAGGATTCAATTGGACTTTCAGGTAGGAAAGTGAGAGGTGACAGCAATGTGTGTTTCCGAGTTGCAAAGCTCACTGTGTGCTGAAGATGCCCATCAGGAGTTTCCCTGCTGGCCCTTCGGCTGTGGGATTAGAGTCCAAGCGCTCGTCCTCCCCTGTCACAACTCCTCTCGAAACGAGAGAGCGCACCAGAAACGATGGTTTCAAATGCACTTTTAGGAGATAAAGTGAGGAGTGACAGCAATGTTTGTGTCACAGTTTAAAGCTCACTGTGTGCAAAACATGATCAAGCAGGAGCTTTTTTGCAAGGCTCTTCTGCTGTTTTAGCCCAGTCTAAACATTCCTGCTATACCCTCTCTGTTGCTGCTCAGCAGAGAGTGGGCACAGAGATGGTGGATTCAGCTGGTCATTCAGTACTTTTAGTATTGTGTCACTCATCACAATGTTGATTTATTTGCTCTCAGAGTTTTTGCTCTTGATATCAGAGTTTCAGCATGTCATACCTTACTTGCAGCCAGTATTTGCTGTTTTAGTGTTTATCACCTGGTGGGCCTTGGGCTAAGGTTCTTGTTTCACTGTACTTCATGGTAATGACTTGCAATACATTAGAATCATTGATAATGAAACTGGGCTGGCATTACACAGCAAGCGTTAAGGTAACCTTGTATTATACCTTAGTTACTGGACTGTTCTTATCTCAACCCGTGGGAATCACATTCTTTCAATTCTCCTCCCCATCTGTCTGGGAGCAAGGGGAGGAAAAAGTGGGGGAGTGAGCGTGCGGCTGCATGGTTCTGAGTTACAGCCTGGGCTTAAACCACAACAAGTTTATGAATGGTTGTAATTTGCATGATTTGGCCATATCAGAAAGTACAGGGTAAAACAGAAGCACCAGGGAAAGTGTGCCAGGAGCTGGGTATTAATTATTCTCCTGCTAAAGTTTGGTGTTAGGCTTCTTATATTTAATGATGCTGTGTCTGATAACGACAGGTCTTATAGGAATGAGTTAATTTGCCAAGTCCCTTCGTAGTGCTCGGTTTTCCTTATGCTCAATGGCTATATTTAAATAACAAGAGCTTGGATTTTCTCTTCTATTTTATGGAAAGTATTTTATAAAATGCAATGAAAAAAGTTGTAATTCATGCAAAGGCTAATTTGAGGTGAGGGGGGGAAAAATGAAAACCCTTTTTCTCTGGCTCTGGGAACTCCCAGATTCCTCCCCAGCATGTGCAGACAAGGAAGTGAAAACAAGCAGAAATGGAAGCTGCAAGTCTGTTGTCAGAGGCAGTGAAGCCACTTGAAGGCATGTTCCCCACCTGGTGTGGAGACCCCATCCCATTGTATGTCCCATCACTCCAGTCTTTTGCAACATCTAGCACTCCAGGATAGGAAAAGTGCAAGAGGTCAGGAAATGGTAAGAACAGAATTAGATTTTAATTTGCTTTCCCCATTTTTAAATAATCCCTGATGCTGATAATACAGGACTTATATTCCTCTGAAGAACAGAACTAATAAACTGCCTTTTTTTTTCAAGTAAAGCTTGTTCAGGTGGTTAAACCTTATTCCAGGTGCTATTCCAAGAAATGGCAGTATTTTAAACTCCAAAAATTTTAGTCTGCAGGACAAGAAAAGTCTTATTTGAAGCTTGCATAGAGCTGTTTTTTTCATTGTGTACAAACTTTCCCCACCCCCAAAATAACACTTAACCATTTTGAAGAAAACCTTGAGCCAGGTTTTACAACTGACCCCATGTGAAAATGCTGATGCAATTGCAGTGTTAAAAATGAGCTAATATTTAATGCAAAAATGACAATTTTGTGACACATGTAATGAGTGGATGAGGTTGTCAGACCGGTCTTGTGATGTGATGGATGCTGATCATGCTGGAACATGATCAAGCAGGAGATTTTTTGCAAGGCTCTTCTGCTGTTTTAGCCCAGGCTAAACATTCCTGCTCTACTCTCTCTGTTGCTGCTCAGCAGAGAGTGGGCACAGAGATGTTGGAATCAATTGGTCTTTCAGGCAGGAAAAGAAGTGACAGCAATGTGTGTGGCAGAGTTGCAAAGCTCACTGTGTGCTGAAGATGATCAGTGGGAACTTTCTGGACTGTCTCTTCTGCTGTTTCAGCAGAGTCCAAACGTAAGTGCTATATTCTGCTACTGCTCACAAAGAGCAAGCACAGGAGATGTATTATACAATTGGACTTTCAGGTAGGAAAGTGAGAGGTGACAGCTATATGTGTTTCAGAGTTGCGAATCTCGATGTGTGCTGAAGATGCCCAGCAGGAGTTTCCATGCTGGCCCTTCGGCTGTGAAATTAGAATCCAAGCGCTCGTCCACCCCTGTCACAAGTCCTCTCGAAACGAGAGAGCGCACCAGAAACGTTGGATTCAAATGCACTTTTAGGAGATATAGTGAGGAGTGACAGCAATGTTTGTGTCACAGTTTAAAGATCACTGTGTGCTAAACATGATTAGCAGGAGCTTTTTTGCAAGGCTCTTCTGCTGTTTTAGCCCAGGCTAAACATTCCTGCTCTACTCTCTCTGTTGCTGCTCAGCAGAGAGTGGGCACAGAGATGTTGGAATCAATTGGTCTTTCAGGCAGGAAAAGAAGTGACAGCAATGTGTGTTGCAGAGTTGCAAAGCTCAATGTGTGCTGAAGATGATCAGTGGGAACTTTCTGGACTGTCTCTTCTGCTGTTTCAGCAGAGTGCAAACGTAAGTGCTATATTCTGCTACTGCTCACAAAGAGCAAGCACAGGAGATGTATTATTCAATTGGACTTTCAGGTAGGAAAGTGAGAGGTGACAGCAATGTGTGTTTCAGAGTTGCGAATCTCAATGTGTGCTGAAGATGCCCAGCAGGAGTTTCCCTGCTGGCCCTTCGTCTGTGGGATTAGAGTCCAAGCGCTGCTCCTCCCCTGTCACAACTCCTCTCCAAACGAGAGTGCGTACCAGAAACTTTGGATTCAAATGCACTTTTAGGAGATAAAGTGAGGAGTGACAGCAATGTTTGTGTCACAGTTTAAAGCTCACTGTGTGCAAAACATGATCAAGCAGGAGATTTTTTTCAAGGCTCTTCTGCTGTTTTAGGCAGGTCTAAAAATTCCTGCTCTACTCTCTCTGTTGCTGCTCAGCAGAGAGCGGGCACAGAGATGGTGGATTCAGCTGGTCTTTCAGGCAAAAAGGGAGGAGTGACAGCAATGTGTGTTGCAGAGTTGCAAAGCTCGCTGTGCGCTGAAGATGATCAGTGGGAACTTTCTGGACTGTCTCTTCTGCTCTTTTAGCATTGGCTAAAGGTTCCTGCTCTACTCTGCTTCTGCCCAGCAGAGAAAGGGCACAGAGATTTTGGATTCAATTGGACTTTGAGGTAGGAAAGTGCGGAGCGAGAGCAATATATGTGTCACAGTTGCAAAGCTGACTGCGTGCTGAAGATGCCCTGCCAGAGCTTTCACTCCGGGCTCTTCGGCTGTGGGAGCAGAGGCCAAGAGATCGTGTTCACCTGTCACTGCTGCTGTTCAAACGAGAGAGGGCGGGAGAGACCATGGATTCAAACGGATTATTAGGAGATGAAGTGAGGAGTGACAGCAATGTGTGTTTCAGAGTTGCAAAGCTCACTGTGCGCTGAAGATGATCTGCAAGGACTTTCCCTCCCTGCCCTTCGGAACTGGGAGCGGATTCCAAGCGCTCGTGCTCACCTACCTCTGCTGCTCTTGAAACGAGAGTGGAGACCAGAAACGCTGGATTCAAATATGTTGGAGTCGCGGGAGACAAGCCTCATGCTCTCATGGTCAGCAAGCCTCGTTTATTTAGCTAGACACATCCACTTTTATAGCTTGCAGGGTTAGTTACATTGTCTGATAAGATACAGCAAAATCATTGGTCAGCCTGTGTGGATGCAGGGGTCTCCAGGTAACTGTGACCACTTCTTGTTTCAACATGTCTCGACATGTCCCAACTTGCCCAAGCAAGACCATTGTGCTATTCCAGCAAGATACCCTTGCTCTTATCTCAGCAAGATGCATATCCTGTTTCTTAAGCAAATCAGGGTAAACATTAACCACGAGATTGCTGTGCCCTGGGGGCCTACATTTCCACCAGCTGCATGGTATCATGCCCTTTGTTACTTAGCCATTCAGTTGTTAAGCTCTCTACACTTCCCCTGTTTTCTTTAACAGCAAGCATAGCCATTTTATGATTAAAAGCGTTCGATATCATTTTTTGTAAACACTGCATAATACACGGCAAAAGCAATACTGCTAATAATATTACAACCACCACCAAAACAATTTTTTCTATTAGGGTAACAAGCCAGGCCTATTTGAGGAAACATTTACTGTGTTATGTGGAAGCCCAAAAGGGTCCTTCCAAGAGTCAAAGTGAAAACAATATTGTGCAGGCGCAGAACCAAGCAGGTGAAATTCTTGGATTTCAGAGACATTTTTTCTTATATTGAGCTGAAAGGTAAAATTGGCTGGGACGCCTATCAAACAGGTTCTAAAGGGGTCAGAAGCTTTAGCAAGAGCAAGGCATAAACTACTTTGGTTAACTTTTTCAGCCCAAGTGACCCACATGTTTTTTCGTTCCTCTATTTTGTTTAGAGTGTCCCAAGCTCCTGTGTTGAGGCCGGAAACGGCGACAAGCACGATCCCAATCTTCAGGTTTAACTTGCCACAATAGCGGAATACCCACATCTTTACCGCACTTAATCTCTAGAGGCACTGTGGCTAGTGTGGTTTGAATCTGGGAGAGAATCTCCTGAACCCGATATTTCAAATATCGTTGTTCCAGATCTTCCCGATTCTCGACTAATAGATACGTTAAGGGTAGATTTATGGGAGGAGTTATACCTGCCTCCGCCAGCAGTGCTCTATAAGGATTGTAATTATGATGGGGATTCCAGGTACAGTTTACACAAGCACCATGTGCCTGTAATTGGCTTTGGGACACCCAAACCTTTTGGTGACAATTTCCACACTTAATTTTGATCCAAGCCCTATGATAATCTTGTAAACACGCTAAACAATAACGAGTAGGAGACAAAATCCGATCAAATGTTCTCATAAGTTCCCAAAACAAATGGAGTTCTGCCTCTTCTTGAGTCGAATAGGAAAAGCGAATCCCAAAATGTCTTTCAAGTGGTTCCAGCAACGGACGAAGGATCAGCTGCAGACGATGACGACGACGGAGTTCTGGGCTGTCCATTCGATTGAGCAGCTCGAGTCCAGCGAGCAGGGATCCACTTGGGTCCAAACACCAGGGGCCTGACAGTCGCGACGAATGTGGCCTAATTTTCCGCATCGAAAACACTTCATTCGGGTGGCTGGAGCTGCTGGGCGAGTCTGCGCAACTGCCGCCTGAAGAGGTGCAAGGGCTGCCAAAACTTGGCTTTGAACTTTAGACTGGGCGTTAAGGCCTTCACCAATTTTGTTAAGGGCTTCCACTACAAAAATTTGACTGCTTAAGGGGAGAGTATTTGCTTTATCTAAGAGGTCTTGAATTACCCAGTTGCCAGGAGCAGTAGCGATAAGGGAGCGTGTGACTTGATTACCATTTTGTATAACACACTGCTTTAGGAGTGCGTCCTGCATGTGCTCCGCAACACCAGCTTTAGAAAGGGCTTGCATCAATTTGTCAATGAATGACCCAAGGGGTTCCTCTCGGCCTTGTTTAATGTTCATATACATAGGGGGCCCCCCCGGCTCCCGAATTTTGTCCATTGCCCTTTTTGCCACCCGCATGACCTCTCTTAATTTTTCTACTCCTATACCAGCCTGGGCATCTGTTCGAGTATAATCACCGTTTCCTAGTAATTCATTCATTGTAATTCCAAAAAGGGGGTCTCCTTGGGCACGAGGTAATGCTACTGAAGCAGCCGCTTCCTCCCCCCATCTTGCATCAAATGTAAGTTTCTGATGAGGGGTATAAATTAAACGAGCGATACCCTTGATGTCTACAGGCAGGAGAATCATTGAATTAAATAAGTAATCAAGCATCTGCTTGGCCGGTTCACTAGTAACCCCGAATTGAGAGACTGTAGCTCGGAGTTGTGCCAATATTTTCCAATCCATTTGAGTGATATCTACCCTATGACCGCCGCCTGGTCGAGGGTGGAAAATAACAGGAAAGGCCATAGAAGTAGCAACATGGTCTTGTGCCGCGTCGGCAAGGACCCTGTCTCCGTTTTCGACTCCGTGGCGTGCCAGAGCAGCCCAAACTTCCCGTCTCTGACTTGCCATAGCCTCCGCGAGGTCCGAAAGGGCTCCGGGGAACGGCTCCGTGGCATTAGGAGACAAAGGAAGGGAGTTTGGAGGAGACTCAGATGGTCCGTTTTCCATAATAAAGGCAGACGGGGGAGAGGGAAGAGGGGGAGGAGGAGGGGGGGGGGTATCCGAGGGGGGAGGGGGGGGGGGGGGTATCTCGACTGTCGAAACGGTCGGCAGATTAGGGGCAGAAGGATCATAGTGACGATTTTGATTTTGTGCCAGACGGGCACTTTCGGCCGCACGTTTCTCTGCCTGTACCATCAAGAGTTCGTTATGTATCAAGCGCCATAATTTGGATAATTTTTTAGCAATTTTATCATCGTCTATCGTAAGGTCCCATAATTTATCGCCGTAGCGGCGCCATTCCGATAATTGGTGAATAGAGTGGGGGTCACTAAAAATACCGAGGGACCGAGCATGGGAAAGAAGGGCAGGGAGGTCCTTATCAAAATCTAAGCCTTTTACCCCCCGACGACGGAGGAAGGCAGTAAAAAGATCATACGCCGCTTGCCTGTCCATATTTACCGGATCCGTTGCACCCTCCAGGCGTCGGCAGCGCGTAGCAGCAGAGCCTGCCGATGCAGCACTCTGGGACAAAGCAGGAGACGAGCAGCCCACCGATGTAGCACTCCCGTTCTGCAGAAGCCGTCTTTAAATCGAGACCTGCACCCAACGCAACTCCTTCAGGCAAAGGGAAGTGTCCCTGTTCGGGCGCCAGTTGTTGGAGTCGCGGGAGACAAGCCTCATGCTCTCATGGTCAGCAAGTCTCGTTTATTTAGCAAGATGTTGTTGGAGTCGCGGGAGACAAGCCTCATGCTCTCATGGTCAGCAAGCCTCGTTTATTTAGCAAGACACATCCACTTTTATAGCTTGCAGGGTTAGTTACATTGTCTGATAAGATACAGCAAAATCATTGGTCAGCCTGTGTCGATGCAGGGGTCTCCAGGTAACTGTGACCACTTCTTGTTTCAACATGTCTCGACATGTCCCAACTTGCCCAAGCAAGACCATTGTGCTATTCCAGCAAGATACCCTTGCTCTTATCTCAGCAAGATGCATATCCTGTTTCTTAAGCAAATCAGGGTAAACATTAACCACGAGATTGCTGTGCCCTGGGGGCCTACATTTCCACCAGCTGCACAGTATCATGCCCTTTGTTACTTAGCCATTCAGTTGTTAAGCTCTCTACACAAATGCACTTTTAGGAGCTACAATGAGGAGTGACAACAGTGTGTGTGTCAAAGTTGTAAAGCTCAGTGTGTTGAAGAAGCACAAGAGCAGCCTTCAGCCTGTCTCTTCCACTGCCTTACAGATTGCAGACATTCCTGCTCACTCTGCTGCTCAGCAGAGTGCTGGCAACGGAGTTCTCGGATTGAAATGGTCTTTTAGGAGAAAGAGTGAAGAGTGACAGCAATGTTTGTGTCACAGTTTAAAGCTCACTGTGTGCTAAACATGATCAGGAGGAGCTTTTTTGCAAGGCTCTTCTGCTGTTTTAGCCCAGTCTAAACATTCCTGCTCTACTCTCTCTGTTGCTGCTCAGCAGAGAGTGGGCACAGAGATGTTGGAATCAATAGGTCTTCCAGGCAGGAAAAGGAGGAGTTACAGCAATGTGTTTTGCAGAGTTGCAAAGCTCACTGTGTGCTGAAGATGCCCTGCAGGAGTTTCCCTGCTGGCCCTTCGTCTGTGGGATTAGAGTCCAAGCGCTGCTCCTCCCCTGTCACAACTCCTCTCCAAACGAGAGTGCGTACCAGAAACTTTGGATTCAAATGCACTTTTAGGAGATAAAGTGAGGAGTGACAGCAATGTTTGTGTCACAGTTTAAAGCTCACTGTGTGCAAAACATGATCAAGCAGGAGATTTTTTGCAAGGCTCTTCTGCTGTTTTAGCCCAGGCTAAATATTCCTGCTCAACTCTCTGTTGCTGCTCAGCAGAGAGTGGGCACAGAGATGTTGGAATCAATTGGTCTTTCAGGCAGGAAAAGAAGTGACAGCAATGTGTGTTGCAGAGTTGCAAAGCTCGCTGTTCGCTGAAGATGATCAGTGGGAACTTTCTGGACTGTCTCTTCTGCTGTTTCTTCAGAGTCCAAACGTAAGTGCTATATTCTGCTACTGCTCACAAAGAGCAAGCACAGGAGATGTAGGATTCAATTGGACTTTGAGGTAGGAAAGTGAGAGGTGACAGCTATTTGTGTTTCAGAGTTGCAAAGCTCACTGGGTGCTGAAGATGCCCTGCAGGAGTTTCCATGCTGGCAATTCGTCTGTGAAATTAGAGTCCAAACACTCGTCCTCCCCTGTGACATCTGCTCTCGAAACGAGAGAGCGCACCATAAACTTTGGATTCAAATGCACTTTTAGGAGATAAAGTGAGGAGTGACAGCAATGTTTGTGTCACAGTTTAAAGCTCACTGAGTGCAAAACATGATCAAGCAGGAGATTTTTTGCAAGGCTCTTCTGCTGTTTTAGCCCAGTCCAAACATTCCTGCTCTGCTCTCTCTGTTGTTGCTCAGCAGAGAGCGGGCACAGAGATGGTGGATTCAGTTGGTCTTTCAGGCAGGAAAGGGGGGAGTGACAGCAATGTGTGTTGCAGAGTTGCAAAGCTCACTGTGTGCTGAAGATCATCAGTGGGAACTTTCTGGACTGTCTCTTCTGCTGTTTCAGCAGAGTCCAAACGTAAGTGCTATATTCTGCTACTGCTCACAAAGAGCAAGCACAGGAGATGTATTATTCAATTGGACTTTCAGGTAGGAAAGTGAGAGGTGACAGCAATATGTGTTTCAGAGTTGCGAATCACAATGTGTGCTGAAGATGCCCAGCAGTAGTTTCCATGCTGGCCCTTCGGCTGTGAAATTAGAATCCAAGCGCTCGTCCTCCCCTGTCACAACTGCTCTCGAAGCGAGAGAGCGCACCAGAAACGTTGGCTTGAAATGCACTTTTAGGAGATAAAGTGAGGAGTGACAGCAATGTGTGTTTCAGAGTTGCAAAGCTCACTGTGCGCTGAAGATGATCTGCAAGGACTTTCCCTCCCTGCCCTTCGGAACTGGGAGCGGATTCCAAGCGCTCGTGCTCACCTGCCTCTGCTGCACTGGAAACGAGAGTGGAGACCAGAAACGCTGGATTCAAATGCACTTTTAGGAGCTACAATGTGGAGTGACAACAGTGTGTGTGTCAAAGTTGTAAAGCTCAGTGTGTTGAAGAAGCACAAGAGCAGCCTTCAGCCTGTCTCTTCCACTGCCTTACAGATTGCAGACATTCCTGCTCACTCTGCTGCTCAGCAGAGTGCTGGCAACGGAGTTCTTGGATTGAAATGGTCTTTTAGGAGAAAGAGTGAAGAGTGACAGCAATGTTTGCGTCACAGTTTAAAGCTCACTGTGTGCTAAACATGATCAGGAGGAGCTTTTTTGCAAGGCTCTTCTGCTGTTTTAGCCCAGTCTAAACATTCCTGCTCTACTCTCTCTGATGCTGCTCAGCAGAGAGTGGGCACAGAGATGTTGGAATCAATTGGTCTTCCAGGCAGGAGAAGGAGGAGTTACAGCAATGTGTTTTGCAGAGTTGCAAAGCTCACTGTGTGCTGAAGATGCCCTGCAGGAGTTTCCCTGCTGGCCCTTCGTCTGTGGTATTAGAGTCCAGGCGCTGCTCCTCCCCTGTCACAACTCCTCTCGAAACGAGAGAGCGCACCAGAAACTTTGGATTCAAATGCACTTTTAGGAGATAAAGTGAGGAGTGACAGCAATGTTTGTGTCACAGTTTAAAGCTCACTGTGTGCAAAACATGATAAAGCAGGAGATTTTTTTCAAGGCTCTTCTGCTGTTTTAGGCAGGTCTAAAAATTCCTGCTCTACTATCTCTGTTGCTGCTCAGCAGAGAGCGGGCACAGAGATGGTGGATTCAGCTGGTCTTTCAGGCAAAAAGGGAGGAGTGACAGCAATGTGTGTTGCAGAGTTGCAAAGCTCGCTGTGCGCTGAAGATGATCAGTGGGAACTTTCTGGACTGTCTCTTCTGCTCTTTTAGCATTGGCTAAAGGTTCCTGATCTACTCTGCTTCTGCCCAGCAGAGAAAGGGCACAGAGTTTTGGATTCAATTGGACTTTGAGGTAGGAAAGTGCGGAGCGAGAGCAATATATGTGTCACAGTTGCAAAGCTGACTGCGTGCTGAAGATGCCCTGCCGGAGCTTTCACTCCGGGCTCTTCGGCTGTGGGAGCAGAGGCCAAGAGATCGTGTTCACCTGTCACTGCTGCTGTTCAAACGAGAGAGGGCGGGAGAGACCATGGATTCAAACGGATTATTAGGAGATGAAGTGAGGAGTGACAGCAATGTGTGTTTCAGAGTTGCAAAGCTCACTGTGCGCTGAAGATGATCTGCAAGGACTTTCCCTCCCTGCCCTTCGGAACTGGGAGCGGATTCCAAGCGCTCGTGCTCACCTGCCTCTGCTGCTCTTGAAACGAGAGTGGAGACCAGAAACGCTGGATTCAAATGCACTTTTAGGAGCTACAATGAGGAGTGACAACAGTGTGTGTGTCACAGTTGTAAAGCTCAGTGTGCTGAAGAAGCACAAGAGCAGCCTTCAGGCCTGTCTCTTCCACTGCCTTACAGATTGCAGACATTCCTGCTCACTCTGCTGCTCAGCAGAGTGCTGGCAACGGAGTTCTTGGATTGAAATGGTCTTTTAGGAGAAAGAGTGAAGAGTGACAGCAATGTTTGTGTCACAGTTTAAAGCTCACTGTGTGCTAAACATGATCAGGAGGAGCTTTTTTGCAAGGCTCTTCTGCTGTTTTAGCCCAGTCTAAACATTCCTGCTCTACTCTCTCTGATGCTGCTCAGCAGAGAGTGGGCACAGAGATGTTGGAATCAATTGGTCTTCCAGGCAGGAGAAGGAGGAGTTACAGCAATGTGTTTTGCAGAGTTGCAAAGCTCACTGTGTGCTGAAGATGCCCTGCAGGAGTTTCCCTGCTGGCCCTTCGTCTGTGGGATTAGAGTCCAAGCGCTGCTCCTCCCCTGTCACAACTCCTCTCGAAACGAGAGAGCGCACAAGAAACTTTGGATTCAAATGCACTTTTAGGACATAAAGTGAGGAGTGACAGCAATGTTTGTGTCACAGTTTAAAGCTCACTGTGTGCAAAACATGATCAAGCAGGAGATTTTTTGCAAGGCTCTTCTGCTGTTTTAGGCAGGTCTAAAAATTCCTGCTCTACTCTCTCTGTTGCTGCTCAGCAGAGAGCGGGCACAGAGATGGTGGATTCAGCTGGTCTTTCAGGCAAAAAGGGAGGAGTGACAGCAATGTGTGTTGCAGAGTTGCAAAGCTCGCTGTGCGCTGAAGATGATCAGTGGGAACTTTCTGGACTGTCTCTTCTGCTCTTTTAGCATTGGCTAAAGGTTCCTGCTCTACTCTGCTTCTGCCCAGCAGAGAAAGGGCACAGAGATTTTGGATTCAATTGGACTTTGAGGTAGGAAAGTGCGGAGCGAGAGCAATATATGTGTCACAGTTGCAAAGCTGACTGCGTGCTGAAGATGCCCTGCCGGAGCTTTCACTCCGGGCTCTTCGGCTGTGGGAGCAGAGGCCAAGAGATCGTGTTCACCTGTCACTGCTGCTGTTCAAACGAGAGAGGGCGGGAGAGACCATGGATTCAAACGGATTATTAGGAGATGAAGTGAGGAGTGACAGCAATGTGTGTTGCAGAGTTGCAAAGCTCGCTGTGCGCTGAAGATGATCAGTGGGAACTTTCAGGACTGTCTCTTCTGCTGTTTCAGCAGAGTGCAAACGTAAGTGCTATATTCTGCTACTGCTCACAAGGAGCAAGCACAGGAGATGTATGATTCAATTGGACTTTCAACTAGGAAAGTCAGAGGTGACAGCTATATGTGTTTCAGAGTTGCAAAGCTCACTGTGTGCTGAAGATGCCCAGCAGGACTTTCCCTGCACGCCCTTCGGCTGTGGGATTAGAGTCCAAGCGCTCGTCCTCCCCTGTCACAACTCCTCTCGTAACGAGAGAGCGCCCCAGAAACGAGAGATTCAAATGCACTTTTAGGAGATAAAGTGAGTGGCAGCAATGTTTGTGTCGCAGTTTAAAGCTCACTGTGCGCTAAACATGAAAAGCTGGAGCTTTTTTGCAAGGCTCTTCTGCTGTTATAGCCCTGTCTAAACATTCCTGCTATACTCTATCTGTTGCTGCTAAGCAGATAGCGGGCACAGAGATGGTGGAATCAATTGGTCTTTCAGGCAGGAAAGGGAGGAGTGACAGCAATGTGTGCTGCAGAGCTGCAAAGCTCGCTGTGCGCTGAAGATGATCAGTGTTAACTTTCTGGACTGTCTCTTCTGCTGTTTCAGCAGAATCTGAACGTAAGTGCTATATTCTGCTACTGCTCACAAGGAGCAAGCACAGGAGATGTAGGATTCAATTGGACTTTCAGGTAGGAAAGTGAGAGGTGACAGCAATGTGTGTTTCAGAGTAGCAAAGCTCAATGTGTGCTGAAGATGCCCAGCAGGAGTTTCCCTGATGGCCCTTCGGCTGTGGGATTAGAGTCCAAGCGCTCGTCCTCCCCTGTCACATCTGCTCTTGAAACGAGAGTGGGCACCAAAAACGTTGGACTCAAATGCACTTTTAGGAGATAAAGTGAGGAGTGACAGCAATGTTTGTGTCACAGCCTCAAAGCTCACTGTGTGCTAAACATGATCAGCAGGAGCTTTTTTGCAAGGCTCTTCTGCTGTTTTAGCCCAGTCTAAACATTATTGCTCTTCTCTCCCTGTTGCTGCTCAGCAGAGAGCAGGCACAGAGATGGTGGAATCTTTTGGTCTTTCAGGCAGGAAAAGGAGGAGTGACAGCAATGTGTGTTGCAGAGTTGCAAAGCTCTCTGTGTTCTGAAGATGATCAGTGGGAACTTTCTAAACTTTCTCTTCTGCTGTTTCAGCAGAGTGCAAACGTATGGGCTATATTCTGCTACTGCTCACAAATTGCAGCACAGGAGATGTAGGATTCAATTGGACTTTCAGGTAGGAAAGGGAGAGGTGACAGCTATATGTGTTCAGGGTTGCAAAGATCACTGTGTGCTGAAGATGCCCAGCAGGAGTTTCCCTGCTCGCCCTTCGGCTGTGGGATTAGAGTCCAAGCGCTCGTCCTCCCCTGTCGCAACTCCTCTCGAAACGACAGAGCGCACCAGAAACGTTGGACTCAAATGCACTTTTAGGAGATAAAGTGAGGAGTGACAGCTATGTTTTTGTCACAGCTTCAAAACTCACTGTGTGCTAAACATGATCAGCAGGAGCTTTTTTGCAAGGCTCTTCTGCTGTTATAGCCCTGTCTAAACATTCCTGCTATACTCTCTCTGTTGCTGCTAAGCAGAGAGCGGGCACAGAGATGGTGGAATCAGTTCGTCTTTCAGGCAGGAAAGGGAGGAGTGACAGCAATGTGTGTTGCAGAGTTGCAAAGCTCGCTGTGCGCTGATGATCAGTGGGAACTTTCTGGACTGTCTCTTCTGCTGTTTCAGCAGAGTCCAAGCGTAAGTGCTATATTCTGCTACTGCTCACAAGGAGCAAGAACAGGAGATGTAGTATTCAATTGGACTTTCAGGTAGGATAGTGAGAGGTGACAGCTATATGTGTTTCAGAGCTGCAAAGCTCACTGTGTGCTGAAGATGCCCAGCAGGAGTTTCCCTGCACGCCCTTCGGCTGTGGGATTAGAGTCCAAGCGCTCGTCCTCCCCTGTCACAACTCCTCTCGAAACGAGAGAGCGCACCAGAAACGATGGTTTCAAATGCACTTTTAGGAGATAAAGTGAATGACAGCAATGTTTGTGTCGCAGTTTAATTATCAATGTGCGCTAAACATGAAAAGCAGGAGCTTTTTTGCAAGGCTCTTCTGCTGTTTTAGCCCAGTCTAAACATTCCTGCTATACTCTCCCTGTTGCTGCTCAATAGAGTGCGGGCTCAGTGATGGTGGAATCAGTTGGTCTTTCAGGCAGGAAAGGGAGGAGTGACAGCAATGTGTGCTGCAGAGTTGCAAAGCTCGCTGTGCGCTGAAGATGATCAGTGGGAACTTTCAGGACTGTCTCTTCTGCTGTTTCAGCAGAGTGCAAACGTATGGGCTATATTCTGCTACTGCTCACAAGGAGCAAAGCACAGGAGAAGTAGGATTCAATTGGACTTTCAGGTAGGAAAGTGAGAGGTGACAGCTATATGTGTTTCAGAGTTGCAAAGCTCACTGTGTGCTGAAGATGCCCAGCAGGACTTTCCCTGCACGCCCTTCGGCTGTGGGATTAGAGTCCAAGCGCTCGTCTTCCCCTGTCGCAACTCCTCTCGAAACGACAGAGCGCACCAGAAACGTTGGACTCAAATGCACTTTTAGGAGATAAAGTGAGGAGTGACAGCTATGTTTGTGTCACAGCTTCAAAACTCACTGTGTGCTAAACATGATCAGCAGGAGCTTTTTGCAAGGCTCTTCTGCTGTTATAGCCCTGTCTAAACATTCCTGCTATACTCTCTCTGTTGCTGCTAAGCAGAGAGCGGGCACTGAGATGGTGGAATCAGTTGGTCTTTCAGGCAGGAAAGGGAGGAGTGACAGCAATGTGTGTTGCAGAGTTGCAAAGCTCGCTGTGCGCTGATGATCAGTGGGAACTTTCTGGACTGTCTCTTCTGCTGTTTCAGCAGAGTCCAAACGTAAGTGCTATATTCTGCTACTGCTCACAAGGAGCAAGCACAGGAGATGTAGGATTCAATTGGACTTTCAGGTAGGAAAGTGAGAGGTGACAGCAATGTGTGTTTCAGAGTTGCAAAGCTCACTGTGTGCTGAAGATGCCCAGCAGGAGTTTCCCTGATGGCCCTTCGGCTGTGGGATTAGAGTCCACGCGCTCGTCCTCCCCTGTCACAACTCCTCTGGAAACAAGAGTGCGCACCCGAAACGATGGAGTCAAATGCACTTTTAGGAGATAAATTGAGTGACAGCAATGTTTGTGTCACTCACCCCCATGCCTCAGAACTTCCCCAACCAAGAAGAAAAAAGAGTAATTGTGGTGGGTGACTCCCTTCTGAGGGGAACAGAAGGGCCCATTTGTCGACCGGATCCACCCCACAGGGAGGTCTGCTGCCTGCCTGGGGCTCGGATTAGAGATGTTAAAAAGAAGCTCTCTGAACTGGTGCAGCCCTCTGACTACTACCCACTGCTGGTTTTTCAGGTTGGCAGTGACGAAATTATTACGAGGAACGTAAGGGCAATGAAGAGAGACTTCAGGGCCCTGGGACGGCTGGTTAAAGGGTCTGGAGCGCAAGTGGTGTTTGCCTCCATACCTGTTGCAAGCGAGGGTGAAGGGATATATAAGAAGACTCTGCAGGTTAATGTATGGCTACGTGACTGGTGCCAAAGGCAGGGGTTTGGGTTTTTCTGTCACGGGCTGCTGTATGGGACACCTGGTTTGCTGGTGACAGGCGGGATACACCAGTCCCAGAGAAGAAAAAGGGTTTTGGGGCAGGAGTTAGCAGGGCTTATTGACAGGGCTTTAAACTAGTTATGAAGTGGGGAGGGGATTTAACTGGGCCTGTTGGGGACAAGCCCAAGAGGAACATGCTAGGGATTGAAGGATGGCGGGCTAAGGAGGACTATCAATCTCTTGTTTCACTTGTGGGAAAGGATAGCTCTTTAGACCCTGTCCCGCAGGGGAAAAAGGGTACTAGGACTGGCTCCCTGAAATGCCTGTACACCAATGCACGCAGCATGGGGAATAAACAGGAGGAGTTAGAAGTCTGTGTGCGGGCTAAAGGTTATGATCTAGTGGCGATTACAGAGACATGGTGGGACAGTTCACATGACTGGAATGTGGTCATGGATGGCTATGTCCTTTTTAGGAAAGATAGGTCAGCAAAGCGAGGTGGTGGAGTTGCTCTTTACGTGAGAGAGCAACTAGAATGTATTGAGTTCTGTCCGGGGTCGGATGAGGAGCAAGTGGAATGTCTGTGGGTACGAATCAAGGGGCTGACTGGCACGGGTGATACAGTTGTGGGGGTCTATTACAGACCTCCTGATCAGGACGAAGGAGTTGATGAGGCTTTCTACAGGCAACTGGAAGTAGCCTCGCGACTACATGCCTTAGTCGTCGTGGGGGACTTTAATTACCCCGATATTTGCTGGAAGACTCACACAGCCAGTCATTCACAGTCTAGGAGGTTCCTCGAGTGCATTGATGATAATTTCTTAATGCAAATGGTGGACGTACCAACTAGGGGAGCAGCGCTGCTAGATTTAGTACTCGCCAACAAGGAGGGTTTGGTCGAAGTGGTGACGGTCAATGGCAGCCTTGGCTGCAGTGACCATGAGATGGTGGAGTTTAGGATCCTGTGTGGGAGGAATAGAATACCTAGCAAAGCCACAGTTCTGGATTTCCGAAGGGCCAACTTTGGCCTCTTCAGTCAACTGCTAAGGGAAGTCTCATGGGAAAGTGTACTAGGCGGTAAAGGGGCTCAAGATAGTTGGTTAGCATTCAAGGACCGCTTCTTCCAAGCTCAGGATCGGAGCGTCCCAATGAGTAGGAAGTCAAGTAAGGGATCTAGGAGACCGGCGTGGTTAAACAAGGAGCTGCTGGGCAAACTCAAGTGGAAAAGGAGAATCTATGGATTATGGAAGGAGGGGCTGGCCGCTTGGGAGGAATATAGGACAGTTGTTAGAGGATGTAGGGAGGCAATTAGGACAGCTAAGGCCTCCTTGGAACTCAATCTTGCTAGTCGGGTTAAAGACAATAGAAAGGGCTTCTTCAAATACATAGCAAATAAAACTAAAACAAGAGGCAATATAGGCCCATTGCTGAACGAAGTGGGTACCCTGGAGACAGAGGATATAAAGAAGGCAGAGGTGCTGAATGCCTTCTTTGCCTCTGTCTTTACTCCTGCAGACTCTCCCCGAGGGCCCCGGATTTCTATAGCCCCAGAAGGAGTCAGGACAAAGGAGGAGTTTGCTTTGGTAGATGAGGATTGGGTTAGGGATCAGCTATGCAAACTGGACATCTGTAAATCGATGGGTCCGGATGGAATGCACCCACGGGTGCTGAGGGAGCTGGCGGAGGTCATTGCTAGGCCACTTTCCATCATCTTTGGTAAGTCGTGGGAAATGGGCGAGGTGCCTGAGGATTGGCGGATGGCAAAGGTCACACCAATCTATAAGAAGGGCAAGAAGGAGGACCCGGGTAATTATAGACCGGTCAGCCTTACCTCCATCCCTGGAAAGATGATGGAACAACTTATTCTTGACTCCATCACTAGGCATATCAAGGATGAGGGGGTCATTAAGAACAGCCAACATGGTTTTATGAGGGGGAAGTCATGTATGACCAACCTTATAGCCTTCTATGAGGAAGTGACTAGGTGGAGGGATGATGGTAGAGCGGTAGATGTAGTTTTTCTTGATTTCAGTAAGGCATTTGATACTGTCTCCCACAGCATCCTCATAGATAAGCTAAGGAAGTGTGGGCTTGACGATCAAGTAGTGAGGTGGATCGAGAACTGGTTGAAAGGAAGAAGGCAGAGAGTTGTGGTCAATGGCGCAGAATCTAGCTGGAGGTCTGTGACTAGTGGAGTTCCTCAGGGGTCGGTGCTGGGACCGGTGCTGTTTAATATTTTCATCAATGACCTGGATGAGGGAACTGAGTGCACCCTCAGCAAGTTTGCTGATGACACAAAACTGGGAGGAGTGGCTGACACACCAGAGGACTGTGCTGCCATTCAGCGAGACCTGGACAGGCTGGAGAGTTGGGCGGGGAGAAACTTGATGAAATTTAACAAGGGCAAGTGTAGAGTCTTGCATCTGGGGAAGAACAACCCCATGTACCAGTACAGGTTGGGGGTTGACCTGCTGGAAAGTAGTGAAGGGGAAAGGGACCTGGGGGTCCTGGTGGATAGGAGGATGACCATGAGCCAGCAATGTGCTCTTGTGGCCAAGAAGGCAAATGGCATCTTAGGGTGCATTAGAAAGGGAGTGGTTAGTAGGTCAAGAGAGGTTCTCCTCCCCCTCTACTCAGCCTTGGTGAGGCCGCATCTGGAATATTGCGTCCAGTTCTGGGCCCCTCTGTTCAAGAAGGACAGGGAATTGCTTGAAGGAGTCCAGCGCAGAGCCACAAAGATGATTAAGGGAGTGGAACATCTCCCTTATGAGGAGAGGCTGAGGGAGGTGGGTCTCTTTAGCTTGCAAAAGAGGAGACTGAGGGGTGACCTCATCAGTGTTTACAAATATGTGAAGGGTAGGTGTCAGGATGATGGAGCTAGGCTTTTTTCAGTGATATCCAGTGATAGGACAAGGGGCAATGGGTGTAAACTGGAACATAGGAAGTTCCACGTTAACATCAGGAAGAACTTCTTTACTGTAAGAGTGACAGAGCACTGGAACAGGTTGCCCAGGGGGGTTGTGGAGTCTCCTACACTGGAGATATTCAAGGCCCGCCTGGACAAGTTCCTGTGTGATGTACTGTAGGTTACCCTGCTCTTGCAGGGGGGTTGGACTAGATGATCTTTTTAGGTCCCTTCCAACCCTTGGGATTCTGTGATTCTGTGATTCTGTGGCACAGTTTAAAGCTCACTGTGTGCTAAACATGATCAGCAGGAGCTTTTTTGCAAGGCTCTTCTGCTGTTTTACCCCAGTCTAAACATTCCTGCTATACTCTCCCTGTTGCTGCTCAGCAGAGAGCTGGCACAGAGATGGTGGTTTCAGTTGGTCTTTCAGGCAGGAAAGGGAGGTGTGACAGCAATGTGTGTTGCAGTGTTGCAAAGCTCGCTGTGCGCTGAAGATGATCAGTAGGAACTTTCAGGACTGTCTCTTCTGCTGTTTCAGCAGAGTCCAAACGTAAGTGCTATATTCAGCTACTGCTTACAAGGAGCAAAGCACAGGAGATGTAGGATTCAATTGGACTTTCAGGTAGGAAAGTGAGAGGTGACAGCAATGTGAGTTTCAGAGTAGCAAAGCTCAATGTGTGCTGAAGATGCCCAGCAGGAGTTTCCCTGCTGGCCCTTCGGCTGTGGGATTAGAGTCCAAGCGCTCGTCCTCCCCTGTCACAACTCCTCTCGAAACGAGAGAGCGCACCAGAAACGATGGTTTCAAATGCACTTTTAGGAGATAAAGTGAGGAGTGACAGCAATGCTTGTGTCACAGTTTCAAAGCTCACTGTGTGCTAATCATGATCAGCAGGAGCTTTTTTGCAAGGCTCTTCTGCTGTTTTAGCCTAGGCTAAACATTCCTGCTATACTCTCCCTGTTGCTGCTCAGCAGAGAGCGGGCACAGAGATGGTGGATTCAGTTGGTCTTTCAGGCAGGAAAGGGAGGAGTGACAGCAATGTGTGCTGCAGAGTTGCAAAGCTCGCTGTGCGCTGAAGATGATCAGTGGGAACTTTCAGGACTGTCTCTTCTGCTGTTTCAGCAGAGTGCAAACTTATGGGCTATATTCTGCTACTGCTCACAAATTACAGCACAGGAGATGTAGGATTCAATTGGACTTTCAGGTAGGAAAGGGAGAGGTGACAGCTATATGTGTTCAGGGTTGCAAAGATCACTGTGTGCTGAAGATGGCCAGCAGGAGTTTCCCTGCACGCCCTTCGGCTGTGGGATTAGAGTCCAAGCGCTCTTCCTCCCCTGTCACAACTCCACTCGAAACGAGAGAGCGCCCCAGAAACGATAGATTCAAATGCACTTTTCGGAGATAAAGTGAGTGGCAGCAATGTTTGTGTCGCAGTTTAAAGCTCACTGTGCGCTAAACATGAAAAGCTGGAGCTTTTTTGCAAGGCTCTTCTGCTGTTTTAGCCCAGTCTAAACATTCCTGCTATACTCTCCCTGTTGCTGCTCAATAGAGTGCGGGCACAGAGATGGTGGAATCAATTGGTCTTTCAGGCAGGAAAGGGAGGAGTGACAGCAATGTGTGCTGCAGAGCTGCAAAGCTCGCTGTGCGCTGAAGATGATCAATGTTAACTTTCTGGACTGTCTCTTCTGCTGTTTCAGCAGAATCTGAACGTTAGTGCTATATTCTGCTACTGCTCACAAGGAGCAAGCACAGGAGATGTAGGATTCAATTGGACTTTCAGGTAGGAAAGTGAGAGGTGACAGCAATGTGTGTTTCCGAGTTGCAAGGCTCAATGTGTGCTGAAGATGCCCAGCAGGATTTTCCCTGCACGCCCTTTGGCTGTGGGATTAGAGTCCAAGCGCTCGTCCTCCCCTGTCACAACTCCTCCCGAAACGAGAGAGCGCACCAGAAACGATGGTTTCAAATGCACTTTTAGGAGATAAAGTGAGGAGTGACAGCAATGTTTGTGTCACAGCTTCAAAACTCACTGTGTGCTAAACATGATCAGCAGGAGCTTTTTTGCAAGGCTCTTCTGCTGTTTTAGCCCAGTCTAAACATTCCAGCTATACTCTCTCTGTTGATGCTCAGCAGAGAGCGGACACAGAGATGGTGGAATCAGTTGGTCATTCAGGCAGGAAAGGGAGGAGTGACAGCAATGTGTGTTGCAGAGTTGCAAAGCTCGCTGTGCGCTGAAGATGATCTGTGGGAACTTTCAGGACTGTCTCTTCTGCTGTTTCAGCAGAGTGCAAACGTATGGGCTATATTCTGCTACTGCTCATAAGGACCAAAGCACAGGAGAAGTAGGATTCAATTGGACTTTCAGGTAGGAAAGTGAGAGGTGACAGCAATGCGTGTTTCAGAGTTGCAAAGCTCACTGTGTGCTGAGGATGCCCAGCAGGAGTTTCCCTGCTGGCCCTTCGGCTGTGGGATTAGAGTCCAAGCGCTCGTCCTCCCCTGTCACATCTGCTCTTTAAACGAGAGAGGGCAACAAAAACGTTGGACTCAAATGCACTTTTAGGAAATAAAGTGAGGAGTGACTGCAATGTTTGTGTCACAGCTTCAAAGCTCACTGTGTGCTAATCATGATCAGCAGCAGCTTTTTTGCAAGGCTCTTCTGCTGTTTTAGCCCAGTCTAAACATTCCTGCTATACTCTCTCTGTTGCTGCTCAGCAGAGAGCGAGCACAGAGAATGTGGATTCAGTTGGTCTTTCAGGCAGAAAAGGTAGGAGTGAAAGCAATGCGTGTTGCAGAGTTGCAAAGCTCGCTGTGCGCTGAAGATGATCAGTGGGAACTTTCAGGACTGTCTCTTCTGCTGTTTCAGCAGAGTCCAAACGTAAGTGCTATATTCTGCTACTGCTCACTAAGAGCAAGCACAGGTGATGTAGGATTCAATTGGACATTCAGGTAGGAAAGTTAGAGGTGACAGCAATGTGTGTTTCAGAGTAGCAAAGCTCAATGTGTGCTGAGGATGCCCAGCAGGAATTCCCCTGCTGGCCCTTCGGCTGTGGGATTAGAGTCCAAGCCCTCGTCCTTCCCTGTCACATCTGGTCTTGAAACGAGAGAGGGCACCAAAAACGTTGGACTCAAATGCACTTTTAGGAGATAAAGTGAGGAGAGACAGCAGTGTTTTTGTCACAGCTTCAAAGCTCACTGTGTGCTAAACATGATCAGCAGGAGCTTTTTTGCAAGGCTCTTCTGCGGTTTTAGCCCAGTCTAAACATTCCTGCTCTACTCTCTCTGCTGCTGCTCAGCAGAGAGCGGGCACAGAGATGGTGGAATCAGTTCGTCTTTCAGGCAGGAAAGGGAGGAGTGACAGCAATGTGTGCTGCAGAGTTGCAAAGCTCGCTGTGAGCTGAAGATGATCAGTGGGATCTTTCTGGACTGTCTCTTCTGCTGTTTCAGCAGAGTCCAAACGTAAGTGCTATATTCTGCTGCTGCTCACAAAGCAAGAACAGGAGATGTGGGATTCAACTGGACTTTCCGGTAGGAAAGTGAGAGGTGACATCAATATATATTTCAGAGTTGCAAAGCTCACTGTGTGCTGAAGATGCCCAGCAGGAGTTTCCCTGCTCGCCCTTCGGCTGTGGGATTAGAGTCCACGCGCTCGTCCTCCCCTGTCACAACTCCTCTCGATACGAGAGAGCGCACAAGAAACGATGGTTTCAAATGCACTTATAGAAGATAAAGTGAGGAGTGACAGCAATGTTTGTGTCACAGCTTCAATGCTCACTGTGCGCTAAACATGATCAGCAGGAGCTTTTTTGCAAGGCTCTTCTGCTGTTTTAGCCCAGTCTAAACATTCCTGCTATACTCTCCCTGTTGCTGCTCAGCAGAGAGCTGGCACAGAGATGGTGGTTTCAGTTGGTCTTTCAGGCAGGAAAGGGAGGTGTGACAGCAATGTGTGTTGCAGTGTTGCAAAGCTCGCTGTGCACTGAAGATGAGCAATGGGAAATTTCTGGACTGTCTCTTCTGCTGTTTCAGCAGAGTCCAAACGTAAGTGCTATATTCAGCTACTGCTTACAAGGAGCAAAGCACAGGAGATGTAGGATTCAATTGGACTTTCAGGTAGGAAAGTGAGAGGTGACAGCAATGTGTGTTTCAGAGTAGCAAAGCTCAATGTGTGCTGAAGATGCCCATCAGGAGTTTCCCTGCTGGCCCTTCGGCTGTGGGATTAGAGTCCAAGCGCTCGTCCTCCCCTGTCACATCTGCTCTTGAAACGAGAGAGGGCACCAAAAACGTTGGACTCAAATGCACTTTTAGGAGATAAAGTGAGGAGTGACAGCAATGTTTGTGTCACAGCCTCAAAGCTCACTGTGTGCTAAACATGATCAGCAGGAGCTTTTTTGCATGGCTCTTCTGCTGTTTTAGCCCAGTCTAAACATTCCTGCTCTACTCTCTCTGTTGCTGCTCAGCAGAGAGCAGGCACAGAGATGGTGGAATCTTTTGGTCTTTCAGGAAGGAAAAGGAGGAGTGACAGCAATGTGTGTTGCAGACTTGGAAAGCTCTCTGTGTTCTGAAGATGATCAGTGGGAACTTTCTAAACTTTCTCTTCTGCTGTTTCAGCAGAGTGCAAACGTATGGGCTATATTCTGCTACAGCTCACAAATTGCAGCACAGGAGATGGAGGATTCAATTGGACTTTCAGGTAGGAAAGGGAGAGGTGACAGCTAAATGTGTTCAGGGTTGCAAAGATCACTGTGTGCTGAAGATGGCCAGCAGGAGTTTCCCTGCACGCCCTTCAGCTGTGGGATTAGAGTCCAAGCGCTCGTCCTCCCCTGTCACAACTCCTCTCGAAACGAGAGAGCGCAGCAGAAACGATGGTTTCAAATGCACTTTTAGGAGATAAAGTGAGGAGTGACAGCATTGTTTGTGTCACAGCTTCAAAGCTCACTGTGTGCTAATCATGATCAGCAGGAGCTTTTTTGCAAGGCTCTTCTGCTGTTTTAGCCCATTCTAAACATTCCTGCTATACTCTCCGTGTTGCTGCTCAGCAGAGAGCAGGCACAGAGATGGTGGAATCTTTTGGTCTTTCAGGAAGGAAAAGGAGGAGTGACAGCAATGTGTGTTGCAGAGTTGCAAAGCTCTCTGTGTTCTGAAGATGATCAGTGGGAACTTTCTAAACTTTCTCTTCTGCTGTTTCAGCTAAGTGCAAACGTATGGGCTATATTCTGCTACAGCTCACAAATTGCAGCACAAGAGATGTAGGATTCAATTGGACTTTCAGGTAGGAAAGGGAGAGGTGACAGCTATATGTGTTCAGGGTTGCAAAGATCACTGTGTGCTGAATATGGCCAGCAGGAGTTTCCCTGCACGCCCTTCGGCTGTGGGATTAGAGTCCAAGCGCTCGTCCTCCCCAGTCACAACTCCACTCGAAACGAGAGAGCGCAGCAGAAACGATGGTTTCAAATGCACTTTTAGGAGATAAAGTGAGGAGTGACAGCATTGTTTGTGTCACAGCTTCAAAGCTCACTGTGTGCTAATCATGATCAGCAGGAGCTTTTTTGCAAGGCTCTTCTGCTGTTTTTGCACAGTCTAAACATTCCTGCTATACTCTCCCTGTAGCTGCTCAGCAGAGGGCAGGCACAGAGATGGTGGATTCAGTTGGTCATTCAGGCAGGAAAGGGAGGAGTGACAGCAATGTGTGTTGCAGAGTTGCAAAGCTCGCTGTGCGTTGATGATGATCAGTGGGAACTTTCAGGACTGTCTCTTCTGCTGTTTCAGCAGAGTGCAAACGTATGGGCTATATTCTGCTACTGCTCACAAGGAGCAAAGCACAGGAGAAGTAGGATTCAATTGGACTTTCAGGTCGGAAAGTGAGAGGTGACAGCTATATGTGTTCAGGGTTGCAAAGATCAGTGTGCTGAAGATGCCCATCAGGAGTTTCCCTGCTGGCCCTTCGGCTGTGGGATTAGAGTCCACGCGCTCGTCCTCCCCTGTCACATCTGCTCTTGAAACGAGAGAGGGCACCAAAAACGTTGGACTCAAATGCACTTTTAGGAGATAAAGTGAGGAGTGACAGCAATGTTTGTGTCACAGTTTAATGATCAATGTGCGCTAAACATGAAAAGCAGGAGCTTTTTTGCAAGGCTCTTCTGCTGTTTTAGCCCAGTCTAAACATTCCTGCTATACTCTCCCTGTTGCTGCTCAGCAGAGAGCGGGCACAGAGATGGTGGATTCAGTTGGTCTTTCAGGCAGGAAAGGGAGGAGTGACAGCAATGTGTGTTGCACAGTTGCAAAGCTCGCTGTGCGCTGAAGATGATCAGTGGGAACTTTCAGGACTGTCTCTTCTGCTGTTTCAGCAGAGTGCAAACGTATGGGCTATATTCTGCTACTGCTCACAAGGAGCAAGCACAGGAGATGTAGGATTCAATTGGACTTTCAACTAGGAAAGTCAGAGGTGACAGCAATGTGTGTTTCCGAGTTGCAAAGCTCACTGTGTGCTGAAGATGCCCAGCAGGACTTTCCCTGCACGCCCTTCGGCTGTGGGATTAGAGTCCACGCGCTCGTCCTCCCCTGTCACAACTCCTCTGGAAACAAGAGTGCGCACCCGAAAAGATGGAGTCAAATGCACTTTTAGGAGATAAAGTGAGGAGTGACAGCAATGTTTGTGTTACAGCCTCAAAGCTCACTGTGTGCTAAACATGATCAGCAGGAGCTTTTTTGCAAGGCTCTTCTGCTGTTTTAGCTCAGTCTAAACATTATTGCTCTTCTCTCCCTGTTGCTGCTCAGCAGAGAGCAGGCAGAGATGGTGGAATCTTTTGGTCTTTCAGGCAGGAGAAGGAGGAGTGACAGCAATGTGTGTTGCAGAGTTGCAAAGCTCTCTGTGTTCTGAAGATGATCAGTGGGAACTTTCTAAACTGTCGATTCTGCTGTTTCAGCAGTGTGCAAACGTATGGGCTATATTCTGCTACTGCTCACAAGGAGCAAAGCACAGGAGAAGTAGGATTCAATTGGACTTTCAGGTAGGAAAGGGAGAGGTGACAGCTATATGTGTTCAGGGTTGCAAAGATCACTGTGTGCTGAAGATGGCCAGCAGGAGTTTCCCTGCACGCCCTTCGGCTGTGGGATTAGAGTCCAAGCGCTCGTCCTCCCCTGTCACAACTCCTCTCGAAACGAGAGAGCGCACCAGAAACGTTGGCTTCAAATGCACTTTTAGGAGATAAAGTGAGGCGTGACAGCAATGTTTGTGTCTCAGTTTAATGCTCACTGTGCGCTAAACATGAAAAGCAGGAGCTTTTTTGCAAGGCTCCTTTGCTGTTTTAGCCCAGTCTAAACATTCCTGCTATACTCTCCGTGTTGCTGCTAAGCAGAGAGCGGGCACAGAGATGGTAGTTTCAGCTGGTCTTTCAGGCAGGAAAGGGAGGAGTGACAGCAATGTGTGCTGCAGAGTTGCAAAGCTCGCTGTGCGCTGAAGATGATCAGTGGTAACTTTCTGGACTGTCTCTTCTGCTGTTTCAGCAGAGTGCAAACGTATGGGCTATATTCTGCTACTGCTCACAAGGAGCAAAGCACAGGAGAAGTAGGATTCAATTTTACTTTCAGGTAGGAAAGTGAGAGGTGACAGCAATGTGTGTTTCCGAGTTGCAAAGCTCACTGTGTACTGAGGACGCCCAGCAGGAGTTTCCCTGCTGGCCCTTCGGCTGTGGGATTAGAGTCCAAGCGCTCGTCCTCCCCTGTCACAACTCCTCTCGAAACGAGAGAGCGCCCCAGAAACGATGGAGTCAAATGCACTTTTAGGAGATAAAGTGAGTGACAGCAATGTTTGTGTCGCAGTTTAATGATCAATGTGCGCTAAACATGAAAAGCAGGAGCTTTTTTGCAAGGCTCTTCTGCTGTTTTAGCCCAGTCTAAACATTCCTGCTATACTCTCCCTGTTGCTGCTCAGCAGAGAGCGGGCACAGAGATGGTGGATTCAGTTGGTCTTTCAGGCAGGAAAGGGAGGAGTGACAGCAATGTGTGTTGCACAGTTGCAAAGCTCGCTGTGCGCTGAAGATGATCAGTGGGAACTTTCAGGACTGTCTCTTCTGCTGTTTCAGCAGAGTGCAAACGTATGGGCTATATTCTGCTACTGCTCACAAGGAGCAAGCACAGGAGATGTAGGATTCAATTGGACTTTCAACTAGGAAAGTCAGAGGTGACAGCAATGTGTGTTTCCGAGTTGCAAAGCTCACTGTGTGCTGAAGATGCCCAGCAGGACTTTCCCTGCACGCCCTTCGGCTGTGGGATTAGAGTCCACGCGCTCGTCCTCCCCTGTCACAACTCCTCTGGAAACAAGAGTGCGCACCCGAAAAGATGGAGTCAAATGCACTTTTAGGAGATAAAGTGAATGACAGCAATGTTTGTGTCGCAGTGTAAAGCTCACTGTGCGCCAAACATGAAAAGCTGGAGCTTTTTTGCAAGGCTCTTCTGCTGTTTTAGAATAGTCTAAACATTCCTGCTATACTCTCCCTGTTGCTGCTCAATAGAGTGCGGGCACAGAGATGGTGGAATCAATTGGTCTTTCAGGCAGGAAAGGGAGGAGTGACAGCAATGTGTGCTGCAGAGCTGCAAAGCTCGCTGTGCGCTGAAGATGATCTGTGGGAACTTTCTGGACTGTCTCTTCTGCTGTTTCAGCAGAATCTGAACGTAAGTGCTATATTCTGCTACTGCTCACAAAGAGCAAGCACAGGAGAAGAAGGATTCAATTGGACTTTCAGGTAGGAAAGTGAGAGGTGACAGCAATGTGTGTTTCAGAGTTGCAAAGCTCACTGTGTGCTGAAGATGCCCAGCAGGAGACTCCCTGCTAGCCCTTCGGCTGTGGGATTAGAGTCCAAGCGCTCGTCCTCCCCTGTCACATCTGCTCTTGAAACGAGAGAGGGCACCAAAAACGTTGGACTCAAATGCACTTTTAGGAGATAAAGTGAGGAGTGACAGCAATGTTTGTGTCACAGCCTCAAAGCTCACTGTGTGCTAAACATGATCAGCAGGAGCTTTTTTGCAAGGCTCTTCTGCTGTTTTAGCCCAGTCTAAACATTATTGCTCTTCTCTCCCTGTTGCTGCTCAGCAGAGAGCAGGCATAGAGATGGTGGAATCTTTTGGTCTTTCAGGCAGGAAAAGGAGGAGGGACAGCAATGTGTGTTGCAGAGTTGCAAAGCTCTCTGTGTTCTGAAGATGATCAGTGGGAACTTTCTAAACTTTCTCTTCTGCTGTTTCAGCAGAGTGCAAACGTATGGGCTATATTCTGCTACTGCTCACAAGGAGCAAGCACAGGAGATGTAGGATTCAATTGGACTTTCAGGTAGGAAAGTGAGAGGTGACAGCAATATGTGTTTCAGAGTTGCAAAGCTCACTGTGTGCTGAAGATGCCCAGCAGGAGTTTCCCTGCTGGCCCTTCGGCTGTGGGATTAGAGTCCAAGCGCTCGTCCTCCCCTGTCACAACTCCACTCGAAACGAGAGAGCGCAGCAGAAACGATGGTTTCAAATGCACTTTTAGGAGATAAAGTGAGGAGTGACAGCAATGTTTGTGTCACAGCTTCAAAACTCACTGTGTGCTAAACATGATCAGCAGGAGCTTTTTTGCAAGGCTCTTCTGCTGTTATAGCCCTGTCTAAACATTCCTGCTATACTCTCTCTGTTGCTGCTAAGCAGAGAGCGGGCACAGAGATGGTGGAATCAGTTCGTTTTTCAGGCAGGAAAGGGAGGAGTGACAGCAGTGTGTGTTGCAGAGTTGCAAAGCTCGCTGTGCGCTGATGATCAGTGGGAACTTTCTGGACTGTCTCTTCTGCTGTTTCAGCAGAGTCCAAACGTAAGTGCTATATTCTGCTACTGCTCACAAGGAGCAAGCACAGGAGATGTAGGATTCAATTGGACTTTCAGGTAGGAAAGTGAGAGGTGACAGCAATGTGTGTTTCAGAGTTGCAAAGCTCACTGTGTGCTGAAGATGCCCAGCAGGAGTTTCCCTGATGGCCCTTCGGCTGTGGGATTAGAGTCCACGCGCTTGTCCTCCCCTGTCACAACTCCTCTGGTAACAAGAGTGCGCACCAGAAACGATAGAGTCAAATGCACTTTTAGGAGATAAAGTGAGTGACAGCAATGTTTGTGTCACAGTTTAAAGCTCACTGTGTGCTAAACATGATCAGCAGGAGCTTTTTTGCAAGGCTCTTCTGCTGTTTTAACCCTGTCTAAACATTCCTGCTATACTCTCTCTGTTGCTGCTAAGCAGAGAGCGGGCACAGAGATGGTGGAATCAGTTCGTCTTTCAGGCAGGAAAGGGAGGAGTGACAGCAATGTGTGTTGCAGTGTTGCAAAGCTCGCTGTGCACTGAAGATGAGCAATGGGAAATTTCTGGACTGTCTCTTCTGCTGTTTCAGCAGAGTGCAAACGTATGGGCTATATTCTGCTACTTCTCACAAGGAGCAAAGCACAGGAGAAGTAGGATTCAATTGGACTTTCAGGTAGGAAAGTGGGAGGTGACAGCAATGTGTGTTTCCGAGTTGCAAAGCTCACTGTGTGCTGAAGATGCCCATCAGGAGTTTCCCTGCTGGCCCTTCGGCTGTAGGATTAGAGTCCAAGCGCTCTTCCTCCCCTGTCACATCTGCTCTTGAAACGAGAGAGGGCACCAAAAACGTTGGACTCAAATGCACTTTTAGGAGATAAAGTGAGGAGTGACAGCAATGTTTGTGTCGCAGCCTCAAAGCTCACTGTGTGCTAAACATGATCAGCACGAGCTTTTTTGCAAGGCTCTTCTGCTGTTTTAGCCCAGTCTAAACATTATTGCTCTTCTCTCCCTGTTGCTGCTCAGCAGAGAGCAGGCACAGAGATGGTGGAATCTTTTGGTCTTTCAGGCAGGAAAAGGAGGAGGGACAGCAATGTGTGTTGCAGAGTTGCAAAGCTCTCTGTGTTCTGAAGATGATCAGTGGGAACTTTCTAAACTTTCTCTTCTGCTGTTTCACCAGAGTGCAAACGTATGGGCTATATTCTGCTGCTGCTCACAAATTGCAGCACAGGAGATGTAGGATTCAATTGGACTTTCAGGTAGGAAAGGGAGAGGTGACAGCTATATGTGTTCAAGGGCTGCAAAGATCACTGTGTGCTGAAGATGGCCAGCAGGACTTTCCCTGCACGCCCTTCGGCTGTGGGATTAGAGTCCACGCGCTCGTCCTCCCCCGTCACAAGTCCTCTCGAAACGAGAGAGCGCACCAGAAACGATGGTTTCAAATGCACTTTTAGGAGATAAAGTGAGGAGTGACAGCAATGTTTGTGTCACAGTTTAAAGCTCACTGTTTGCTAATCATGATCAGCAGGAGTTTTTTTGCAAGGCTCTTCTGCTGTTTTAGCCCAGTCTAAACATTCCTGCTAAACTCTCTCTGTTGCTGCTCAGCAGAGGGCAGGCACAGAGATGGTGGATTCAGCTGGTCTTTCAGGCAAAAAGGGAGGAGTGACAGCAATGTGTGTTGCAGAGTTGCAAAGCACACTGTGTGCTGAAGATGCCCAGCAGGATTTTCCCTGCTGGCCTTTCAGCTGTGGGATTAGAGTCCATGCGCTCGTCCTCCCCTGTCACAACTCCTCTCGAAATGAGAGAGCGCACCAGAAACGATGGTTTCAAATGCACTTTTAGGAGATAAAGTGAGGAGGGACAGCAATGGTTGTGTCACAGTTTCAAAGCTCACTGTGTGCTAATCATGATCAGCAGGAGCTTTTTTGCAAGGCTCTTCTGCTGTTTTAGCCCAGTCTAAACATTCCTGCGATAGTCTCCCTGTTGCTGCTCAGCAGAGAGCGGGCACAGAGATGGTGGAATCAGTTGGTCGTTCAGGCAGGAAAGGAAGGACTGACAGCAATGTGTGTTGCAGAGTTGCAAAGCTCGCTGTGCGCTGAAGATGATCAGTGGGAACTTTCTAGACTATCTCTTCTGCTGTTTCAGCAGAGTGCAAACTTATGGGCTATATTCTGCTACTGCTCACAAAGAGCAAAGCACAGGAGAAGAGGGATTCAATTAGACTTTCAGGTAGGAAAGTGAGAGGTGACAGCAATGTGTGTTTCAGAGTTGCAAAGCTCACTGTGTGCTGAAGATGCCCAGCAGCAGTTTCCCTTCTGGCCCGCCAGCTGTGGGATTAGAGTCCATGCGCTCGTCCTCCCCTGTCACAACTCCCCTCGAAACGAGAGAGCGCACCAAAAACGATGGTTTCAAATGCACTTTAAGGAGATAAAGTGAGGAGGGACAGCAATGGTTGTGTCACAGATTCAAAGCTCACTGTGTGCTAATCATGATCAGCAGGAGCTTTTTTGCATGGCTCTTCTGCTGTTTTAGCCCAGACTAAACATTCCTGCTATACTCTCCCCGTTGCTGCTCAGCAGAGAGAGGGCACAGAGATGGTGGAATCAGTTGGTCTTTCAGGCAGGAAAGGGAGGACTGACAGCAATGTGTGTTGCAGAGTTGCAAAGCTCGCTGTGCGCTGAAGATGATCAGTGTGAACTTTCAGGACTGTCTCTTCTGCTGTTTCAGCAAAGTGCAAACGTAAGTGCTATATTCTGCTACTGCTCACAAGGAGCAAAGCACAGGAGAATTAGGATTCAATTGGACTTTCAGGTAGGAAAGTGAGAGGTGACAGCAATGTGTGTTTCAGAGTTGCAAAGCTCGCTGTGTGCTGAAGATGCCCAGCAGGATTTTCCCTGCTGGCCCTTCGGCTGTGGGATTAGAGTCCATGCGCTCGTCCTCCCCTGTCACAACTCCTCTCGAAACGAGAGAGCGCACCAGAAACGATGGTTTTAAATGCACTTTTAGGAGATAAAGTGAGGAGTGACTGCAATGTTTGTGTCACAGTTTAAAGCTCATCTGCGCTAAACATGAAAAGCTTGAGCTTTTTTGCAAGGCTCTTCTGCTGTTTTAGCCCTGTCTAAACATTCCTGTTATACTCTCTCTGTTGCTGCTCAGCAGAGAGCGGGCACAGAGAATGTGGATTCAGTTGGTCTTTCAGGCAGGAAAGGGAGGAGTGATAGGAATGTGTGTTGCAGAGTTGCAAAGCTCGCTGTGCGCTGAAGATGATCAGTGTTAACTTTCAGGACTGTCTCTTCTGCTGTTTCAGCAGAGTGCGAAAGTATGGGCTATATTCTGCTACTGCTCATAAGGAGCAAAGCACAGGAGATGTAGGATTCAATTGGACTTTCAGGTAGGAAAGTGAGAGGTGACAGGAATGTGTGTTTCAGAGTTGCAAAGCTCACTGTGTGCTGAAGATGCCCAGCAGCAGTTTCCCTTCTGGCCCGCCAGCTGTGGGATTAGAGTCCATGCGCTCGTCCTCCCCTGTCACAACTCCCCTCGAAACGAGAGAGCGCACCAAAAACGATGGTTTCAAATGCACTTTAAGGAGATAAAGTGAGGAGGGACAGCAATGGTTGTGTCACAGATTCAAAGCTCACTGTGTGCTAATCATGATCAGCAGGAGCTTTTTTGCATGGCTCTTCTGCTGTTTTAGCCCAGACTAAACATTCCTGCTATACTCTCCCCGTTGCTGCTCAGCAGAGAGAGGGCACAGAGATGGTGGAATCAGTTGGTCTTTCAGGCAGGAAAGGGAGGACTGACAGCAATGTGTGTTGCAGAGTTGCAAAGCTCGCTGTGCGCTGAAGATGATCAGTGTGAACTTTCAGGACTGTCTCTTCTGCTGTTTCAGCAAAGTGCAAACGTAAGTGCTATATTCTGCTACTGCTCACAAGGAGCAAAGCACAGGAGAATTAGGATTCAATTGGACTTTCAGGTAGGAAAGTGAGAGGTGACAGCAATGTGTGTTTCAGAGTTGCAAAGCTCGCTGTGTGCTGAAGATGCCCAGCAGGATTTTCCCTGCTGGCCCTTCGGCTGTGGGATTAGAGTCCATGCGCTCGTCCTCCCCTGTCACAACTCCTCTCGAAACGAGAGAGCGCACCAGAAACGATGGTTTTAAATGCACTTTTAGGAGATAAAGTGAGGAGTGACTGCAATGTTTGTGTCACAGTTTAAAGCTCATCTGCGCTAAACATGAAAAGCTTGAGCTTTTTTGCAAGGCTCTTCTGCTGTTTTAGCCCTGTCTAAACATTCCTGTTATACTCTCTCTGTTGCTGCTCAGCAGAGAGCGGGCACAGAGAATGTGGATTCAGTTGGTCTTTCAGGCAGGAAAGGGAGGAGTGATAGGAATGTGTGTTGCAGAGTTGCAAAGCTCGCTGTGCGCTGAAGATGATCAGTGTTAACTTTCAGGACTGTCTCTTCTGCTGTTTCAGCAGAGTGCGAAAGTATGGGCTATATTCTGCTACTGCTCATAAGGAGCAAAGCACAGGAGATGTAGGATTCAATTGGACTTTCAGGTAGGAAAGTGAGAGGTGACAGGAATGTGTGTTTCAGAGTTGCAAAGCTCACTGTGTGCTGAAGATGCCCAGCAGCAGTTTCCCTTCTGGCCCGCCAGCTGTGGGATTAGAGTCCATGCGCTCGTCCTCCCCTGTCACAACTCCCCTCGAAACGAGAGAGCGCACCAAAAACGATGGTTTCAAATGCACTTTAAGGAGATAAAGTGAGGAGGGACAGCAATGGTTGTGTCACAGATTCAAAGCTCACTGTGTGCTAATCATGATCAGCAGGAGCTTTTTTGCATGGCTCTTCTGCTGTTTTAGCCCAGTCTAAACATTCCTGTTATACTCTCTCTGTTGCTGCTCAGCAGAGAGCGGGCACAGAGAATGTGGATTCAGTTGGTCTTTCAGGCAGGAAAGGGAGGAGTGATAGCAATGTGTGTTGCAGAGTTGCAAAGCTCGCTGTGCGCTGAAGATGATCAGTGTTAACTTTCAGGACTGTCTCTTCTGCTGTTTCAGCAGAGTGCGAAAGTATGGGCTATATTCTGCTACTGCTCATAAGGAGCAAAGCACAGGAGATGTAGGATTCAATTGGACTTTCAGGTAGGAAAGTGAGAGGTGACAGGAATGTGTGTTTCAGAGTTGCAAAGCTCACTGTGTGCTGAAGATGCCCAGCAGCAGTTTCCCTTCTGGCCCGCCAGCTGTGGGATTAGAGTCCATGCGCTCGTCCTCCCCTGTCACAACTCCCCTCGAAACGAGAGAGCGCACCAAAAACGATGGTTTCAAATGCACTTTAAGGAGATAAAGTGAGGAGGGACAGCAATGGTTGTGTCACAGATTCAAAGCTCACTGTGTGCTAATCATGATCAGCAGGAGCTTTTTTGCATGGCTCTTCTGCTGTTTTAGCCCAGACTAAACATTCCTGCTATACTCTCCCCGTTGCTGCTCAGGAGAGAGTTTTCAGATCGTTCAGAAACGATGGTTTCAAATGCACTTTTAGGAGATAAAGTGAGGAGTGACAGCAATGTTTGTGTCACAGTTTAAAGCTCACTGTGAGCTAAACATGATCAGCAGGAGCTTTTTTGCATGGCTCTTCTGCTGTTTTAGCCCATAATTTTGCACTCTGCTGAAAAAGCAGAACAGACAGTCCAGAAAGATCCCACTGATCATCTTCAGTGCACAGCGAGCTTTACAACTCTGCAACACACATTGCTGTCAGTCCTAACTTTCCTGCCTGAAAGACAAACTGATTCCACTATCTCTCTGCTGAGCAGCAACAGGGAGACTATAGCAGGAATGTTTAGACTGGGCTAAAACAGCAGAAGAGCCTTGCAAAAAAGCTCCTGCTGATCATGTTTAGCACACAGTGAGCTTTGAAGCTGTGATACAACCATTGCTGTCTCTCCTCACTTTATCTCCTAAAAGTGCATTTGAATCCATCGTTTCTGGTGCGTTCTCTCGTTTCGAGAGGAGTTGTGACAGGGGAGGACGAGCGCTTGGACTCTAATCCCACAGCCGAAGGGCCAGCAGGGAAACTCCTGATGGGCATTTTCAGCACACAGTGAGCTTTGCAAATCTGAAACACACATTGATGTCACCTCTCACTTTCCTACCTGAAAGTCCAATTGAATCCTACATCTCCTGTGCTTTGCTCCTTGTAAGCAGTAGCTGAATATAGCACTTACGTTTGGACTCTGCTGAAACAGCAGAAGAGACAGTCCAGAAAGTTCCCATTGCTCATCTTCAGTGCACAGCGAGCTTTGCAACTCTGCAACACACATTGCTGTCACACCTCCCTTTCCTGCCTGAAAGACGAAATGATTCCACCATCTGTGTGCCCTCTCTCTGCTGAGCAGCAACAGGGAGAGTATAGCAGGAATGTTTAGACTGGGCTAAAACAGTAGAAGAGCCTTGCAAAAAAGCTCCTGCTGATCATGTTTAGCGCACCGTGAGCTTTAAACTTTGACACAAACATTGCTGTCACTCACTTTATCTCCTAAAAGTGCATTTGACTCCATTGTTTCTGGTGCGCTCTCTTGTTTCAAGAGGAGTTGTGACAGGGGAGGACGAGCGCTTGGACTCAAATCCCGCAGCCGAAGGGCCAGCAGGGAAACTCCTGCTGGGCATCTTCAGCACACAGTGAGCTTTGCAACTCTGAAACACACATTGCTGTCACCTCTCACTTTACTACCTGAAAGTCCAATTGAATCCTACATCTCCTGTTCTTGCTTTGTGAGCAGCAGCAGAATATAGCACTTACGTTTGGACTCTGCTGAAACAGCAGAAGAGACAGTCCAGAAAGATCTTACTGATCATCTTCAGCGCACAGCGAGCTTTGCAACTCTGCAACACACATTGCTGTCACTCCTCCCTTTCCTGCCTGAAAGACGAACTGATTCCACCATCTCTGTGCCCGCTCTCTGCTGAGCAGCAACAGAGAGAGTATAGCAGGAATGTTTAGACTGGGCTAAAACAGCAGAAGAGCCTTGCAAAAAAGCGCAAGCTTTTCATGTTTAGCGCAGTTGAGCTTTAAACTGTGACACAAACATTGCTGTCACTCCTCACTTTATCTCCTAAAAGTGCATTTAAAATCATCGTTTCTGGTGCGCTCTCTCGTTTCGAGAGGAGTTGTGACAGGGGAGGACGAGCGCATGGACTCTAATCCCACAGCTGGCGGGCCAGCAGGGAAAATCCTGCTGGGCATCTTCAGCACACAGTGAGCTTTGCAAATCTGAAAATCACATTGATGTCACCTCTCACTTTCCTACCTGAAAGTCCAATTGAATCCTACATCTCCTGTGCTTTGCTCCTTGTAAGCAGTAGCTGAATATAGCACTTACGTTTGGACTCTGCTGAAACAGCAGAAGAGACAGTCCAGAAAGTTCCCATTGCTCATCTTCAGTGCACAGCGAGCTTTGCAACTCTGCAACACACATTGCTGTCACACCTCCCTTTCCTGCCTGAAAGACGAAATGATTCCACCATCTGTGTGCCCTCTCTCTGCTGAGCAGCAACAGGGAGAGTATAGCAGGAATGTTTAGACTGGGCTAAAACAGTAGAAGAGCCTTACAAAAAAGCTCCTGCTGATCATGTTTAGCGCACCGTGAGCTTTAAACTTTGACACAAACACTGCTGTCACTCCTCACTTTATCTCCTAAAAGTGCATTTGATTCCAAAGTTTTTGGTGCCCTCTCTCGTTTCAAGAGCAGATGTGACAGGGGAGGAGAAGCGCTTGGACTCTAATCCCACAGCCGAAGGGCCAGCAGGGAAATTCCTGCTGGGCATCCTCAGCGCACAGTGAGCTTTGCAAGTCTGAAACACATATTGCTGTCACCTCTCACTTTCCGACCTGAAAGTCCAATTGAATCCTACATCTCCTGTGCTTGCTCTTTGTGAGCAGTAGCAGAATATAGCACTTATGTTTGCACTCTGCTGAAACAGCAGAAGAGATAGTCTAGAAAGTTCCCACTGATCATCTTCAGCGCACAGCGAGCTTTGCAACTGTGCAACACAAATTGCTGTCACTCCTGCCTTTACTGCCTGAAAGACCAACTGATTCCACCATCTCTGTGTCCGCTCTCTGCTGAGCAGCAACGGGGAGAGTATAGCAGGAATGTTTAGTCTGGGCTAAAACAGCAGAAGAGCCTTGCAAAAAAGCTCCTGCTGATCATGATTAGCACACAGTGAGCTTTAAACTGTGACACAAACATTGCTGTCACTCCTCACTTTATCTCCTAAAAGTGCATTTGAATCCATCGTTTCTGGTGCGCTCTCTCGTTTTGAGAGGAGTTGTGACAGGGGAGGACGAGCGCTTGGACTCTAATCCCACAGCCGAAGGGCCAGCAGGGAAACTCCTGTTGGGCATCTTCAGCACACAGTGAGCTTTGCAACTCTGAAACACACATTGCTGTCACCTCTCACTTTCCTACCTGAAAGTCCAATTGAATCCCTCTTTTCCTGTGCTTTACTCCTTGTGAGCAGTAGCAGAATATAGCCCATAAGTTTGCACTCAGCTGAAAAAGCAGAAGAGACAGTCCAGAAAGATCCCACTGATCATCTTCAGCGCACAGCGAGATTTACAACTGTGCAACACACATTGCTGTCAGTCCTCCATTTCCTGCCTGAAAGACGAACAGATTCCACCATCTCTGTGCCCGCTCTCTGCTGAGCAGCAACAGGGAGACTATAGCAGGAATGTTTAGACTGGGCTAAAACAGAAGAGCCTTGCAAAAAAGCTCCTGCTGATCATGTTTAGCGCACAGTGAGCTTTAAACTGTGACACAAACATTGCTGTCACTCCTCACTTTATCTCCTAAAAGTCCAATTGAATCCTACATCTCCTGTGCTGGCTTCTTGTGAGCAGTAGCAGAATATAGCACTTACGTTTGGAATCTGCTGAAACAGCAGAAGAGACAGTCCAGAAAGTTCCCACTGATCATCAGCGCACAGCGAACTTTGCAACTCTGCAACACACATTGCTGTAACTCCTCCTTTTCCTGCCTGGAAGACCTATTGATTCCAACATCTCTGTGCCCACTCTCTGCTGAGCAGCAACAGAGAGAGTAGAGCAGGAATGTTTAGACTGGGCTAAAACAGCAGAAGAGCCTTGCAAAAAAGCTCCTCCTGATCATGTTTAGCAACACAGTGAGCTTTAAACTGTGACACAAACATTGCTGTCACTCTTCACTCTTTCTCCTAAAAGACCATTTCAATCCAAGAACTCCGTTGCCAGCACTCTGCTGAGCAGCAGAGTGAGCAGGAATGTCTGCAATCTGTAAGGCAGTGGAAGAGACAGGCCTGAAGGCTGCTCTTGTGCTTCTTCAACACACTGAGCTTTACAACTGTGACACACACACTGTTGTCACTCCTCATTGTAGCTCCTAAAAGTGCATTTGAATCCAGCGTTTCTGGTCTCCACTCTCGTTTCAAGAGCAGCAGAGGAAGGTGATCACGAGCGCTTGGAATCCGCTCCCAGTTCCGAAGGGCAGGGAGGGAAAGTCCTTGCAGATCATCTTCAGCGCACAGTGAGCTTTGCAACTCTGAAACACACATTGCTGTCACTCCTCACTTCATCTCCTAATAATCCGTTTGAATCCATGGTCTCTCCCGCCCTCTCTCGTTTGAACAGCAGCAGTGACAGGTGAACACGATCTCTTGGCCTCTGCTCCCACAGCCGAAGAGCCCGGAGTGAAAGCTCCGGCAGGGCATCTTCAGCACGCAGTCAGCTTTGCAACTGTGACATATATTGCTCTCGCTCCGCACTTTCCTACCTCAAAGTCCAATTGAATCCAAAATCTCTGTGCCCTTTCTCTGCTGGGCAGAAGCAGAGTAGAGCAAGAACCTTTAGCCAATGCTAAAAGAGCAGAAGAGACAGTCCAGAAAGTTCCCACTGATCATCTTCAGCGCACAGCGAGCTTTGCAACTCTGCAACACACATTGCTGTCGCTCATCCCTTTTTGCCTGAAAGACCAGCTGAATCCACCATCTCTGTGCCCGCTCTCTGCTGAGCAGCAACAGAGAGAGTAGAGCAGGAATTTTTAGACCTGCCTAAAACAGCAGAAGAGCCTTGAAAAAAATCTCCTGCTTGATCATGTTTTGCACACAGTGAGCTTTAAACTGTGACACAAACATTGCTGTCACTCCTCACTTTATCTCCTAAAAGTGCATTTGAATCCAAAGTTTCTGGTGCGCTCTCTCGTTTGGAGAGGAGTTGTGACAGGGGAGGAGCAGCGCTTGGACTCTAATCCCACAGACGAAGGGCCAGCAGGGAAACTCCTGCAGGGCATCTTCAGCACACAGTGAGCTTTGCAATTCTGCAACACACATTGCTGTCACTCCTCCTTTTCTTGCCTGAAAGACAAATTGATTCCAACATCTCTGTGCCCACTCTCTGCTGAGCAGCAACAGAGAGAAGGAATGTTTAGACTGGGCTAAAACAGCAGAAGAGCCTTGCAAAAAAGCTCCTCCTGATCATGTTTAGCACACAGTGAGCTTTAAACTGTGACACAAACATTGCTGTCACTCTTCACTCTTTCTCCTAAAAGACCATTTCAATCCAAGAACTCCGTTGCCAGCACTCTGCTGATCAGCAGAGTGAGCAGGAATGTCTGCAATCTGTAAGGCAGTGGAAGAGACAGGCCTGAAGGCTGCCCTTGTGCTTCTTCAACACACTGAGCTTTACAACTTTGACACGCACACTGTGGTCACTCCTCATTGTAGCTCCTAAAAGTGCATTTGAATCCAGCGTTTCTGGTCTCCACTCTCGTTTCCAGTGCAGCAGAGGCAGGTGAGCACGAGCGCTTGGAATCCGCTCCCAGTTCCGAAGGGCAGGGAGGGAAAGTCCTTGCAGATCATCTTCAGCGCACAGTGAGCTTCACAACTCTGAAACACACATTGCTGTCACTCCTCGCTTTATCCCCTAAAAGTGCATTTCAAGCCAACGTTTCTGGTGCGCTCTCTCGCTTCGAGAGCAGTTGTGACAGGGGAGGACGAGCCCTTGGATTCTAATTTCACAGCCGAAGGGCCAGCATGGAAACTGCTGCTGGGCATCTTCAGCACACATTGAGATTCGCAACTCTGAAACACATATTGCTGTCACCTCTCACTTTCCTACCAGAAAGTCCAATTGAATAATACATCTCCTGTGCTTGCTCTTTGTGAGCAGTAGCAGAATATAGCACTTACGTTTGGACTCTGCTGAAACAGCAGAAGAGACAGTCCAGAAAGTTCCCACTGATCATCTTCAGCACACAGTGACCTTTGCAACTCTGCAACACACATTGCTGTCACTTCTTTTCCTGTCTGAAAGACCAATTGATTCCACCATCTCTGTGCCCGCTCTCTGCTGAGCAGCAACAGAGAGATTATAGCAGGAATGTTTAGACTGGGCTAAAACAGCAGAAGAGCCTTGCAAAAAAGCTCCTGTTGATCATGTTTAGCACACAGTGAGTTTTGAAGCTGTGACACAAACATTGCTGTCACTCCTCACTTTATCTCCAAAAAGTGCATTTGAAACCATCGTTTCTGGTGCGCTCTCTCATTTCGAGAGGAATTGTGACAGGGGAGGACGAGCGCTTGGACTCTAATCATACAGCCGAAGGGGCAGCAGGGAAACTCATGATGGGCATCTTCAGCACACAGTGAGCTTTGCAAATCTGAAACACACATTGCTGTCACCTCTCACTTTCCTACCTGAAAGTCCAATTGAATCCTACTTCTCCTGTGCTTTGCTCCTTGTGAGCAGTAGCAGAATATAGCACTTACGTTTGCACTCTGCTGAAACAGCAGAAGAGACAGTCCTGAAAGTTCCCACTGATCATCTTCAGCGCACAGCGAGCTTTGCAACTCTGCAGCACACATTGCTGTCACTCCTCCTTTTTTGCCTGAAAGACCAATTGATTCCACCATCACTGTGCCCGCACTCTATTGAGCAGGTACGGGGAGAGTATAGCAGGAATGTTTAGACTGGGCTAAAACAGCAGAAGAGCCTTGCAAAAAAGCTCCTGCTTTTCATGTTTAGCGCACAGTGAGCTTTAAACTGCGACACAAACATTGCTGCCACTCCTCAGTTAGCCTCCTAAAAGTGCATTTGAAACCATTGTTTCTGGTGTGCTCTCTCGTTTCGAGAGGAGTTGTGACAGGGGAGGATGAGCGCTTGGACTCTAATCCCACAGCCGAAGGGCCAGCAGGGAAACTCCTGCTGGGCATCTTCAGCACACAGTGAGCTTTGCAACTCTGAAACACACATGGCTGTCGCCTCTCACTTTCCTACCTGAAAGTCCAGTTGAATCCTACATCTCCTGTGCTTGCTCCTTGTGAGCAGTAGCAGAATATAGCACTTACGTTTGGAATCTGCTGAAACAGCAGAAGAGCACAGGAGATGTAGGATTCAATTGGACATTCAGGTAAAAAAGTGAGAGGTGACAGCTATATGTGTTTCAGAGTTGCAAAGCTCACTGTGTGCTGAAGATGCCCAGCAGGAGTTTCCCTGCTGGCCCTTCGGCTGTGGGATTAGAGTCCAAGCGCTCGTCCTCCCCTGTCACATCTGCTCTTGAAAGGAGAGAGGGTACCAAAAACGTTGGACTCAAATGCACTTTTAGGAGATAAAGTGAGTGACAGCAATGTTTGTGTCGCAGTTTAAAGCTCACTGTGCGCTAAACATGAAAAGCAGGAGCTTTTTTGCATGGCTCTTCTGCTGTTTTAACCCAGTCTAAGCCTTCCTGCTATACTCTCCATGTTGCTGCTCAGCAGAGAGCGGACACAGAGATGGTGGAATCAGTTGGTCTTTCAGGCAGGAAAGGGAGGAGTGACAGCAATGTGTGTTGCAGAGTTGGAAAGCTCGCTGCGCACTGAAGATGATCAGTGGGAACTTTCTGGACTGTCTTTTCTGCTGTTTCAGCAGAGTCCAAACGTAACTGCTATATTCTGCTACTGCTCACAAAGCAAGAACAGGAGATGTAGGATTCAATTGGACTTTCAGGTAGGAAAGTGAGAATTGTCAGCAATGTGTGTTTCAGAGTTGCAAAGCTCACTGTGTGCTGAAGATGCCCAGCAGGATTTTCCCTTCTGGCCCTTCAGCTGTGGGATTAGAGTCCATGCGCTCGTCCTCCCCTGTCACAACTCCTCTCGAAATGAGAGAGCGCCCCAGAAACGATGGTTTCAAATGCACTTTTAGGAGATAAAGTGAGGAGTGACAGCAATGTTTGTGTCACAGTTTCAAAGCTCACTGTGTGCTAATCATGATCAGCAGGAGCTTTTTTGCAAGGCTCTTATGCTGTTTTAGCCCAGTCTAAACATTCCTGCTATAGTCTCCCTGTTGCTGCTCAGCAGAGAGCGGGCACAGAGATGGTGGAATCAGTTCGTCTTTCAGGCAGGAAAGTTAGGACTGACAGCAATGTGTGTTGCAGAGTTGTAAAGCTCGCTGTGCACTGAAGATGATCAGTGGGATCTTTCTGGACTGTCTCTTCTGCTGTTTCAGCAGAGTGCAAACTTATGGGCTATATGCTGCTACTGCTCACAAGGAGCAAAGCACAGGAGATGTAGGATTCAATTGGACTTTCAGGTAGGAAAGTGAGAGGTGACAGCAATGTGTGTTTCCGAGTTGCAAAGCTCACTGTGTGCTGAGGACGCCCAGCAGGAGTTTCCCTGCTGCCCCTTCGGCTGTGGGATTAGAGTCCAAGTGCTCGTCCTCCCCTGTCACATCTGCTCTTGAAACGAGAGAGGGCACCAAAAACGTTGGACTCAAATGCACTTTTAGGAGATAAAGTGAGGAGTGACAGCAGTGTTTGTGTCACAGCCTCAAAGCTCACTGTGTGCTAAACATGATCAGCAGGAGCTTTTTTGCAAGGCTCTTCTGCTGTTTTAGCCCTAGGCTAAACATTCCTGCTATACTCTCCCTGTTGCTGCTCAGCAGAGAGCGGGCACAGAGATGGTGGAATCAATTGGTCTTTCAGGCAAAAAAGGAGGAGTGACAGCAATGTGTGCTGCAGAGTTGCAAACTCGCTGTGCGCTGAAGATGATCAGTGGGAACTTTCAGGACTGTCTCTTCTGCTGTTTCAGCAGAGTGCAAACGTAAGTGCTATATTCTGCTACTGCTCACAAGGAGCAAAGCACAGGAGAAGTAGGATTCAATTGGACTTTCAGGTAGGAAAGTGAGAGGTGACAGCAATGTGTGTTTCAGATTTGCAAAGCTCACTGTGTGCTGAAGATGCCCATCAGGAGTTTCCCTGCTGCCCCTTCGGCTGTATGATTAGAGTCCAAGCGCTCGTCCTCCCCTGTCACAATTCCTCTCGAAATGAGAGAGCGCACCAGAAACGATGGTTTCAAATGCACTTTTAGGAGATAAAGTGAGGAGTGACAGCAATGTTTGTGTCGCAGTTTAAAGCTCACTGTGAGCTAAACATGATCAGCAGGAGCTTTTCTGCAAGGCTAAATTCCTCTCTGCACATACAAGCTCAGGAGCTCATTGTACAGTCATTTGCCATCACTTATTTGGGGAAGAACAGAGCCACTACATTTTTCTTCCCACCTCTTAGTATTTAAAACCCACAGTATAGATTCCAGTAGTGTGCAAAAAAAAAAAAAAAAAAAAATTTGCTCCATCCCTGGCAGTGTTCAAGGCCAGGTTGGATGAGGCCTTGTGTGGGATGGTTTAGTGTGAGGTGACCCTGCCCATGCCGGGGGGGTTGGAACTAGATGATCTTGAGGTCCTTCCCAACCATAACTATTCTATGATTCTATGACTGAGGTTTTGCTGAATAAATGTGAACCGGAGTGAAGGAGGAAGCATGAAGTGAGTATAGGAATTGGGAACAGGTAGAAAAAAAGCTCAGCCGTGCTATAGCCACGGATCACAGAATCACAGAATCACAGAATCCCAAGGGTTGGAAGAGACCTAAAAAGATCATCTAGTCCAACCCCCCTGCAAGAGCAGGGTAACCTACAGTACATCACACAGGAACTTGTCCAGGCGGGCCTTGAATATCTCCAGTGTAGGAGACTCCACAACCCCCCTGGGCAACCTGTTCCAGTGCTCTGTCACTCTTACAGTAAAGAAGTTCTTCCTGATGTTAACGTGGAACTTCCTATGTTCCAGTTTACACCCATTGCCCCTTGTCCTATCACTGGATATCACTGAAAAAAGCCTAGCTCCATCATCCTGACACCTACCCTTTACATATTTGTAAACATTGATGAGGTCACCCCTCAGTCTCCTCTTTTGCAAGCTAAAGAGACCCAGCTCCCTCAGCCTCTCCTCATAAGGGAGATGTTCCACTCCCTTAATCATCTTTGTGGCTCTGCGCTGGACTCCTTCAAGCAATTCCCTGTCCTTCTTGAACAGAGGGGCCCAGAACTGGACGCAATATTCCAGATGCGGCCTCACCAAGGCTGAGTAGAGGGGGAGGAGAACCTCTCTTGACCTACTAACCACTCCCTTTCTAATGCACCCTAAGATGCCATTTGCCTTCTTGGCCACAAGAGCACATTGCTGGCTCATGGTCATCCTCCTATCCACCAGGACCCCCGGTCCCTTTCCCCTTCACTACTTTCCAGCAGGTCACCCCCCAACCTGTACTGGTACATGGGGTTGTTCTTCCCCAGATGCAAGATGTGGCACTTGCATTGAAACTGGTGGAGGAGGAATGGCGGACGGAGGTGGAAGAGAGTGCTCTTCTGAGGAACTGGATTGGTATTCTTGGTATGGAGAGTTTGAACTTTGGAAGTGAGGCTGCCCTGGAGGAAGGGACATGGGGAGCTCCAGTGACTGAATTGGAACTAGACTGAACGGGACCTGGGGAATCTACACTAGGAGATCCACTGATTAAATTAAGATAAAGGACTAGAGGAAATAAAGTTGAATTTAATGGATACAGGAGCAACTTATTTGCTATTAAACCGGAAAGAAAAGAATGAATTACACACGTGGGAGCTACTGGCCACCAAGAAAAAGAGAGAAAAAAAAAGAAAAGAAAAGGGAGGCATTCTTTCTGAAACCTTTAAAGTACAAATTGGGAAAACAAATACGAGTGCGCAAATTTTTAGGCACGCCATACTCTCGAAAATCTTTATTAGGTCGAGAAGCAAAATTTAAAGAAGGCAAAATGGAATTTAGAGTTAAAAACAATCAAATAATTGCAGTTTTGAGTTTATCTTTAATTCAGCATTAAAGCTAACAGGATGACCTCCCTGAAACAGAAGAAATCTTTAATCAGTTATATCTGGGACTATGGGCACCTGAAGTTCCAGGTAAGGCGAAAACTGCTTTATCTGTTAAAGTAAAGGGGGTACCTGCCCAATTAGAATAAAACAATATCCCTCAAAATTAGAAGATCAAAAGGAAACAAAAAATCTTTGATAAATTTTAAAATATAGATTATTTATTGAATGTGAATTGAAATGTAACACTCCTATCTGGACAGTAGAGAATAATGATCGGAAAAGTTGCAGACAGATTCAAGGTCTCAGAGTAATCCACAAAATTTCAGAAAATGTTCACACAGTACCAGTTAATTAGTGAGATTTTTGACCAAATTGCATAAGAATCAGAAATGGTTTGCCGTATTTGATATAAGTTACGCTTTCTTTTGCTTACCACTTGCCAAAGAAAGACAAAATTTATTTGCTTTTAATGGGAAAATCCTGACAGAGGAAGGGAAAATCAACTTGGACGGTATTGCCAGTTTGTTCCTGGAGTTTTCTCAGAATCAATTCCCTTGGAAAGACAGTGACCGGGAGTTGTAGCTTTATATCACAAACTTACCCCATGCTGCTTCCCTACAGTTTTACACCGGTGCTATTATATTGATATCAAGATTGTAAAGGCACACAAGCAGAGCAATAGGCTGGCATCTCCAGTAACTCAGCACTGCATAGATGAAGGCTGGAGCTTCGTACTAATCCAAAGGATGGAGCACATCACTGTAATGTCCCAGAGACCCACTTTTCCTGGGACTGGCTGATTCCATTTGAAGAACTGTCGTGGTTTAAACCCAACCACAAACCTCGTCCACTCACTCCCCCCACTTCTTGCCCTCCCCCTGCTCCTGGAGGGACGGAGAGGAGAATCGAAAAGAATGCAACTCCCACGGGTTGAGATAAGAACAGTTCAGTAACTAAGGTATAACACAAATCACTGCTGCTACCACCAGTAATAATGGTGCTAAAGGAAATAACAAGAGGAAAGAATACAACACCTCAACACCAGCCGACCAATAACTCACCCCACTCCCCCCAGCCAAGCACCGACCGATACCTCCTCCAACCCTGCCGTCCCCACCCTTCCGGGTAACTCCAAGTTACATCCTGGGCATGACGTGCTGTGGTATGGAATACCTCTTTGGCTAGCTTGGGTCAGGTGTCCTGTCTCTGCTTCCTCCCAGCCTCCCCTCCTCCCTGGCAGAGCATGAGGCTCAGAAAGTCCTTGGCCAGACCAAACATTCGAGCAGCAACTGAAAACATCGGCGTTATCACCACTGCTCCAAGGCCAAAAGATCAAAACACAGCACTGTACTAGCTCCTAAGAAGGAGAAAAATGACTGCTGCTGCTCAAAACCAGGACATTATCCACCCCTTATTCCATACCATTCATGTCATGCTCAGATCCCACATCTTCAATATGCCATCACTCTTACATATATATATACATCTACATATACACAGAGAAAAACATCATTTCTTAGTGCATGGACCTATAAAGCTGCTGAGTCCATTCGGTCCATGATGTCAGGCTCCATCTCTTGTTACAGTCTCTCAGAGCAGGAGAGGCTGTGTGCAGTGTTCACACTCGTGAATAACCTGGGCAATAGTGCCCATTGCTAAGTCCACCCCTCGATCATGAGTCCATCTCTATGTTGCATCTCTGCCCTGATGGCCTGAAGTGTCATGGCCCACCAGGCTCGAAATAATTCACTGTCCCCTTCAGCAGTTTCTGCAGCTTGTTGCTGGGGACTCCATAGAGCCGCCTTCCATCTCCGACGCTTCCAAAGCACTGGAGGGGCCCAGTGGACCAGATACTCGCTCATACTGTCCCACACACTCTGGCACTCATGGCTGTCCAGCCTTGGGGAATATCTCTTGTTCCTCCCATATTGTTGTCTAACCCCAGACAAGAAGCAAACCCGACTCTGCTTGACTTCTGAGATCAGACAAAATGGCCGTGGGTAGAACACCCTCTGTGTGTGTGCCAACATGCTGATCCCCATCACAATCAGCAGGCAGGTCCCAAGGGTACCCACAGGCCATTCAAACCCTTCAGAACTCTCCAACGATGCTGCTGTACTTGTCCCTGGGGCTGGTGTAGCTGCCGTGCTTGCCGGCTCTCCCACCACCAGCTTCTCTTTTCCCGGGTGCAGCTCTTCCTCCTCTGCCGTGCTGGGAAATGCTGCCTGGGCTCCTGCATCCTCCTGGGGCTCGGCGGGCGGCTGCCGGGGGACGCTCTCGGCCGCTGCGGGGCTGGGCTCCTCCGCTGGGCTCGGCTCCTCCGCGGGGCTCGGCTCCTCGGCCGCCTCCTCCCGCTGCTCAGCAGCCGCCTTCCTCCCGGGCTCCGGCCCCGCTCCCGCCGCCGCCTGGTCCCCGGGGCCGCTCTCCCGGGCCGCTTCGGCCGCCGCCGGCTCCCGGGGCCGCTCCCCCTCAGCTCCCCGCAGCCTCACGAAGACGGAGGCGAGGACAAGGGCCAGGACGGTGAAGAGCAGCGGGACGGCCAGGTACAAGTCCACGGCCACGTCCATCTCTCCCTGCTGCTGGAGCCCACCCGTATTACAAGCCATTGCCATAAAGTACAGTGAAACAAAAACCTTAGCCCAAGCCCCACACTTGATAAACACGAACACAGGGAATACCGGCTCTATGTAATGTACTACATTCTGAAGCGCTGAGAGCAAGAGAAACAACTTTGAGAGCCAATAAATCAGCACTGTGACGACTATTAATCTGATCATCTCCGTCGTTATCTCAACCCTTTGTGCCCCACGTTGGGCGCCAAAAAGAACTGTCGTGGTTTAAACCCAACCACAAACCTCGTCCACTCACTCCCCCCACTTCTTGCCCTCCCCCTGCTCCTGGAGGGACGGAGAGGAGAATCGAAAAGAATGCAACTCCCACGGGTTGAGATAAGAACAGTTCAGTAACTAAGGTATAACACAAATCACTGCTGCTACCACCAGTAATAATGGTGCTAAAGGAAATAACAAGAGGAAAGAATACAACACCTCAACACCAGCCGACCAATAACTCACCCCACTCCCCCCAGCCAAGCACCGACCGATACCTCCTCCAACCCTGCCGTCCCCACCCTTCCGGGTAACTCCAAGTTACATCCTGGGCATGACGTGCTGTGGTATGGAATACCTCTTTGGCTAGCTTGGGTCAGGTGTCCTGTCTCTGCTTCCTCCCAGCCTCCCCTCCTCCCTGGCAGAGCATGAGGCTCAGAAAGTCCTTGGCCAGACCAAACATTCGAGCAGCAACTGAAAACATCGGCGTTATCACCACTGCTCCAAGGCCAAAAGATCAAAACACAGCACTGTACTAGCTCCTAAGAAGGAGAAAAATGACTGCTGATGCTCAAAACCAGGACAAGCACTGAACAATCCTGGTCATAGTTCCTTTGCAAGGTCATAATATGCTGCTTACGTCTTGTCGTGGAGCCCGTGCTTTTCCTGGGCAAGTTAGAGCAGATAAGACCTTACAGAAACCTGTCTCTTGGAAACATTGACCAAGCGATCCAGAAATCTAGTCCAAAGAGGAGAAAGCACTCATGTTCCCAATGTGTAGTTATGCTTCTAGGTTTTGCGCATGTAGATTGCCACAGCCTAGAAATTTGTTTATTGTATTTAATTTGAAATGTGTTTGCCACATCCTGGAAATTTGTTTATGGCATTTAGTGTGCACAAATCTCTGTTCTTTTATTTTGATTACTTATTTTTGTGGTAATACTGTTGACTGCTCTAGAGGCGACAAGATTCAAAACTTGATGCCGTTCCAGGCACAAAATCGTTTTCAAAGGTCTGGAGGGGCCGTGGATGATAATCTGTTCAAACTTTGCTTTAAATTGTGCAAAGACCCTGGTACAATGCATAGAGTACCTATAAAGAAGTTCTAATGCTCTGCTCAGTGGCAGCAATGGACAAATGCATCCTGACCCACCAAGGCTTCTTCTGTAACCTGTGCATGTCTCTGCCACTGCTGGCAATGAGGTCTAACTCTGAAGAACACAGTGACAAGTGATTGCAACTCACGGATTTTCTGGGAGAGCTGGACAGGTTCCTCGAGATTTGTCATTTCAGTGCTTAAAGCCCTGGCTGAAAAGGGCAGGCAGGGAATCATTTCCAAAAGGAAGTGTTGTAAAGAGCTCTAAATACAAAGAAAGACTACTTTTTCTCAAATAACTTGTCATCCTGCCTGTTTCCACTCTCTGAGGCACTGTCCGTCACCCTGATAACCTTCCCCTGCTCCCTGCTTCGTCAGCTACATCCGAACTGGCTGCCACTTGGCTCTTTGATGGCCAACGCCACTGCCATGGCTCCTGGTGCTCACGGTGGGTAAATGGATTATGCTGAATGTTCTTCCGGCTAACCCAGATCCAGGACATCTCTCCAAACCATATATTTAAATCAAATAATGCAACAGGCAAAATTTTGATCCAGTAAATCTTGACTGAGCAGACTTTCAGGGACAAGATGCTGGCAGATCTCTTCATGACAACATCAGGGAAATTTAACTGTGGCCCCAGTACAGTGTCTGAAGGACAAGTTAGCCAAGTTAGGAACGAGTCTCGGGCAAGAGGCACTGTCATTTCTTATTTACTTTGCCCCACGTGATGCAGAGAGATCTTTTAATCACCATCATACCCTGTGCCAACAATCCCTAGTGCAGGGGATGGAATTCTGAGATAAGATCAAAGCTTGCAAATTCAGTAAATACTTAGGAAAAAATCCACTTAAAGGTATCTGTACAAAAATCCCTCTGTTATATTTCAAAGTCTGGTAATCAGGGCTGCATGCTTTTGCTGAAGATCTACAAAGTCACTCTTCTATAAAACCTGTGCCACTGATCTCTGACACCTTAAATACGTCTCCAGCAAACTCAGGATGGGCTAGCACATTCTGAAAAGTCCTCTTTATTTCACAGCTTTTGTACAGCAGATGAAATATTAGCAACTTCTTATTTTATAAAAAAACCAAAACAACAGAAGAACTTCCACTCTTAAGGGGTCAAGTTTATTGCTGGTTTAATTTTGCTTTAAGGAAGATTGTCAACATAAAATCTCCTTTTTATTAAATTTCCTCCTACAGGTTTCTTGTTTTTCTTGTTTTGGGTGTGTTAATTTATCTGCCTCAGTGTATTCCTTTATTATCTCTATCCGCAAATCCTCCTTGGCTCCTTTGCTTCTTTGAAGCAGTTCCCACGCCATGTCACACACTACCCGCAATGTGAAACGTAAGTGCTATATTCAGCTACTGCTCACAAGGAGCAAAGCACAGGAGATGTAGGATTCAATTGGACTTTCAGGTAGGAAAGTGAGAGGTGACAGCAATGTGTGTTTCCGAGTTGCAAAGCTCACTGTGTGCTGAAGATGCCCATCAGGAGTTTCCCTGCTGGCCCTTCGGCTGTGGGATTAGAGTCCAAGCGCTCGTCCTCCCCTGTCACAACTCCTCTCGAAACGAGAGAGCGCACCAGAAACGATGGTTTCAAATGCACTTTTAGGAGATAAAGTGAGGAGTGACAGCAATGTTTGTGTCACAGTTTAAAGCTCACTGTGTGCAAAACATGATCAAGCAGGAGCTTTTTTGCAAGGCTCTTCTGCTGTTTTAGCCCAGTCTAAACATTCCTGCTATACTCTCTCTGTTGCTGCTCAGCAGAGAGTGGGCACAGAGATGGTGGATTCAGCTGGTCATTCAGTACTTTTAGTATTGTGTCACTCATCACAATGTTGATTTATTTGCTCTCAGAGTTTTTGCTCTTGATATCAGAGTTTCAGCATGTCATACCTTACTTGCAGCCAGTATTTGCTGTTTTAGTGTTTATCACCTGGTGGGCCTTGGGCTAAGGTTCTTGTTTCACTGTACTTCATGGTAATGACTTGCAATACATTAGAATCATTGATAATGAAACTGGGCTGGCATTACACAGCAAGCGTTAAGGTAACCTTGTATTATACCTTAGTTACTGGACTGTTCTTATCTCAACCCGTGGGAATCACATTCTTTCAATTCTCCTCCCCATCTGTCTGGGAGCAAGGGGAGGAAAAAGTGGGGGAGTGAGCGTGCGGCTGCATGGTTCTGAGTTACAGCCTGGGCTTAAACCACAACAAGTTTATGAATGGTTGTAATTTGCATGATTTGGCCATATCAGAAAGTACAGGGTAAAACAGAAGCACCAGGGAAAGTGTGCCAGGAGCTGGGTATTAATTATTCTCCTGCTAAAGTTTGGTGTTAGGCTTCTTATATTTAATGATGCTGTGTCTGATAACGACAGGTCTTATAGGAATGAGTTAATTTGCCAAGTCCCTTCGTAGTGCTCGGTTTTCCTTATGCTCAATGGCTATATTTAAATAACAAGAGCTTGGATTTTCTCTTCTATTTTATGGAAAGTATTTTATAAAATGCAATGAAAAAAGTTGTAATTCATGCAAAGGCTAATTTGAGGTGAGGGGGGGAAAAATGAAAACCCTTTTTCTCTGGCTCTGGGAACTCCCAGATTCCTCCCCAGCATGTGCAGACAAGGAAGTGAAAACAAGCAGAAATGGAAGCTGCAAGTCTGTTGTCAGAGGCAGTGAAGCCACTTGAAGGCATGTTCCCCACCTGGTGTGGAGACCCCATCCCATTGTATGTCCCATCACTCCAGTCTTTTGCAACATCTTGCACTCCAGGATAGGAAAAGTGCAAGAGGTCAGGAAATGGTAAGAACAGAATTAGATTTTAATTTGCTTTCCCCATTTTTAAATAATCCCTGATGCTGATAATACAGGACTTATATTCCTCTGAAGAACAGAACTAATAAACTGCCTTTTTTTTTCAAGTAAAGCTTGTTCAGGTGGTTAAACCTTATTCCAGGTGCTATTCCAAGAAATGGCAGTATTTTAAACTCCAAAAATTTTAGTCTGCAGGACAAGAAAAGTCTTATTTGAAGCTTGCATAGAGCTGTTTTTTTCATTGTGTACAAACTTTCCCCACCCCCAAAATAACACTTAACCATTTTGAAGAAAACCTTGAGCCAGGTTTTACAACTGACCCCATGTGAAAATGCTGATGCAATTGCAGTGTTAAAAATGAGCTAATATTTAATGCAAAAATGACAATTTTGTGACACATGTAATGAGTGGATGAGGTTGTCAGACCGGTCTTGTGATGTGATGGATGCTGATCATGCTGGAACATGATCAAGCAGGAGATTTTTTGCAAGGCTCTTCTGCTGTTTTAGCCCAGGCTAAACATTCCTGCTCTACTCTCTCTGTTGCTGCTCAGCAGAGAGTGGGCACAGAGATGTTGGAATCAATTGGTCTTTCAGGCAGGAAAAGAAGTGACAGCAATGTGTGTGGCAGAGTTGCAAAGCTCACTGTGTGCTGAAGATGATCAGTGGGAACTTTCTGGACTGTCTCTTCTGCTGTTTCAGCAGAGTCCAAACGTAAGTGCTATATTCTGCTACTGCTCACAAAGAGCAAGCACAGGAGATGTATTATACAATTGGACTTTCAGGTAGGAAAGTGAGAGGTGACAGCTATATGTGTTTCAGAGTTGCGAATCTCGATGTGTGCTGAAGATGCCCAGCAGGAGTTTCCATGCTGGCCCTTCGGCTGTGAAATTAGAATCCAAGCGCTCGTCCACCCCTGTCACAAGTCCTCTCGAAACGAGAGAGCGCACCAGAAACGTTGGATTCAAATGCACTTTTAGGAGATATAGTGAGGAGTGACAGCAATGTTTGTGTCACAGTTTAAAGATCACTGTGTGCTAAACATGATTAGCAGGAGCTTTTTTGCAAGGCTCTTCTGCTGTTTTAGCCCAGGCTAAACATTCCTGCTCTACTCTCTCTGTTGCTGCTCAGCAGAGAGCGGGCACAGAGATGTTGGAATCAATTGGTCTTTCAGGCAGGAAAAGAAGTGACAGCAATGTGTGTTGCAGAGTTGCAAAGCTCAATGCGTGCTGAAGATGATCAGTGGGAACTTTCTGGACTGTCTCTTCTGCTGTTTCAGCAGAGTGCAAACGTAAGTGCTATATTCTGCTACTGCTCACAAAGAGCAAGCACAGGAGATGTATTATTCAATTGGACTTTCAGGTAGGAAAGTGAGAGGTGACAGCAATGTGTGTTTCAGAGTTGCGAATCTCAATGTGTGCTGAAGATGCCCAGCAGGAGTTTCCATGCTGGCCCTTCGGCTGTGGGATTAGAGTCCAAGCGCTCGTCCACACCTGTCACAAGTCCCCTCGAAACGAGAGAGCGCACCAGAAACGTTGGATTCAAATGCACTTTTAGGAGATAAAGTGAGGAGGGACAGCAATGTTTGTGTCACAGTTTAAAGATCACTGTGTGCAAAACATGATCAAGCAGGAGATTTTTTTCAAGGCTCTTCTGCTGTTTTAGGCAGGTCTAAAAATTCCTGCTCTACTCTCTCTGTTGCTGCTCAGCAGAGAGTGGGCACAGAGATGGTGGATTCAGCTGGTCTTTCAGGCAAAAAGGGAGGAGTGACAGCAATGTGTGTTGCAGAGTTGCAAAGCTCGCTGTGCGCTGAAGATGATCAGTGGGAACTTTCTGGACTGTCTCTTCTGCTCTTTTAGCATTGGCTAAAGGTTCCTGCTCTACTCTCTCTGCTTCTGCCCAGCAGAGAAAGGGCACAGAGATTTTGGATTCAATTGGACTTTGAGGTAGGAAAGTGCGGAGCGAGAGCAATATATGTGTCACAGTTGCAAAGCTGACTGCGTGCTGAAGATGCCCTGCCGGAGCTTTCACTCCGGGCTCTTCGGCTGTGGGAGCAGAGGCCAAGAGATCGTGTTCACCTGTCACTGCTGCTGTTCAAACGAGAGAGGGCGGGAGAGACCATGGATTCAAACGGATTATTAGGAGATGAAGTGAGGAGTGACAGCAATGTGTGTTTCAGAGTTGCAAAGCTCACTGTGCGCTGAAGATGATCTGCCAGGACTTTCCCTCCCTGCCCTTCGGAACTGGGAGCGGATTCCAAGCGCTCGTGCTCACCTTCCTCTGCTGCTCTTGAAACGAGAGTGGAGACCAGAAACGCTGGATTCAAATGCACTTTTAGGAGCTACAATGAGGAGTGACAACAGTGTGTGTGTCACAGTTGTAAAGCTCAGTGTGTTGAAGAAGCACAAGAGCAGCCTTCAGGCCTGTCTCTTCCACTGCCTTACAGATTGCAGACATTCCTGCTCACTCTGCTGCTCAGCAGAGTGCTGGCAACGGAGTTCTTGGATTGAAATGGTCTTTTAGGAGAAAGAGTGAAGAGTGACAGCAATGTTTGTGTCACAGTTTAAAGCTCACTGTGTGCTAAACATGATCAGGAGGAGCTTTTTTGCAAGGCTCTTCTGCTGTTTTAGCCCAGTCTAAACATTCCTGCTCTACTCTCTCTGTTGCTGCTCAGCAGAGAGTGGGCACAGTGATGTGGGAATCAATTGGACTTTCAGGCAGGAAAAGGAGGAGTGACAGCAATGTGTGTTGCAGAATTGTAAAGCTCACTGTGTGCTGAAGATGCCCTGCAGGAGTTTCCCTGCTGGCCCTTCGTCTGTGGGATTAGAGTCCAAGCGCTGCTCCTCCCCTGTCACAACTCCTCTCCAAACGAGAGAGCGCACCAGAAACTTTGGATTCAAATGCACTTTTAGGAGATAAAGTGAGGAGTGACAGCAATGTTTGTGTCACAGTTTAAAGCTCACTGTGTGCAAAACATGATCAAGCAGGAGATTTTTTTCAAGGCTCTTCTGCTGTTTTAGGCAGGTCTAAAAATTCCTGCTCTACTCTCTCTGTTGCTGCTCAGCAGAGAGCGGGCACAGAGATGGTGAATTCAGCTGGTCTTTCAGGCAAAAAGGGAGGAGTGACAGCAATGTGTGTTGCAGAGTTGCAAAGCTCGCTGTGCGCTGAAGATGATCAGTGGGAACTTTCTGGACTGTCTCTTCTGCTCTTTTAGCATTGGCTAAAGGTTCCTGCTCTACTCTCTCTGCTTCTGCCCAGCAGAGAAAGGGCACAGAGATTTTGGATTCAATTGGACTTTGAGGTAGGAAAGTGCGGAGCGAGAGCAATATATGTGTCACAGTTGCAAAGCTGACTGCGTGCTGAAGATGCCCTGCCGGAGCTTTCACTCCGGGCTCTTCGGCTGTGGGAGCAGAGGCCAAGAGATCGTGTTCACCTGTCACTGCTGCTGTTCAAACGAGAGAGGGCGGGAGAGACCATGGATTCAAACGGATTATTAGGAGATGAAGTGAGGAGTGACAGCAATGTGTGTTTCAGAGTTGCAAAGCTCACTGTGCGCTGAAGATGATCTGCCAGGACTTTCCCTCCCTGCCCTTCGGAACTGGGAGCGGATTCCAAGCGCTCGTGCTCACCTGCCTCTGCTGCACTGGAAACGAGAGTGGAGACCAGAAACGCTGGATTCAAATGCACTTTTAGGAGCTACAATGAGGAGTGACAACAGTGTGTGTGTCACAGTTGTAAAGCTCAGTGTGTTGAAGAAGCACAAGAGCAGCCTTCAGGCCTGTCTCTTCCACTGCCTTACAGATTGCAGACATCCCTGCTCACTCTGCTGATCAGCAGAGTGCTGGCAACGGAGTTCTTGGATTGAAATGGTCTTTTAGGAGAAAGAGTGAAGAGTGACAGCAATGTTTGTGTCACAGTTTAAAGCTCACTGTGTGCTAAACATGATCAGGAGGAGCTTTTTTGCAAGGCTCTTCTGCTGTTTTAGCCCAGTCTAAACATTCCTGCTCTACTCTCTCTGTTGCTGCTCAGCAGAGAGTGGGCACAGAGGTGTTGGAATCAATTGGTCTTTCAGGCAAGAAAAGGAGGAGTGACAGCAATCTGTGTTGCAGAATTGTAAAGCTCACTGTGTGCTGAAGATGCCCTGCAGGAGTTTCCCTGCTGGCCCTTCGTCTGTGGGATTAGAGTCCAAGCGCTGCTCCTCCCCTGTCACAACTCCTCTCCAAACGAGAGAGCGCACCAGAAACTTTGGATTCAAATGCACTTTTAGGAGATAAAGTGAGGAGTGACAGCAATGTTTGTGTCACAGTTTAAAGATCACTGTGTGCAAAACATGATCAAGCAGGAGATTTTTTTCAAGGCTCTTCTGCTGTTTTAGGCAGGTCTAAAAATTCCTGCTCTACTCTCTCTGTTGCTGCTCAGCAGAGAGCGGGCACAGAGATGGTGGATTCAGCTGGTCTTTCAGGCAAAAAGGGAGGAGTGACAGCAATGTGTGTTGCAGAGTTGCAAAGCTCGCTGTGCGCTGAAGATGATCAGTGGGAACTTTCTGGACTGTCTCTTCTGCTCTTTTAGCATTGGCTAAAGGTTCCTGCTCTACTCTCTCTGCTTCTGCCCAGCAGAGAAAGGGCACAGAGATTTTGGATTCAATTGGACTTTGAGGTAGGAAAGTGCGGAGCGAGAGCAATATATGTGTCACAGTTGCAAAGCTGACTGCGTGCTGAAGATGCCCTGCCGGAGCTTTCACTCCGGGCTCTTCGGCTGTGGGAGCAGAGGCCAAGAGATCGTGTTCACCTGTCACTGCTGCTGTTCAAACGAGAGAGGGCGGGAGAGACCATGGATTCAAACGGATTATTAGGAGATGAAGTGAGGAGTGACAGCAATGTGTGTTTCAGAGTTGCAAAGCTCACTGTGCGCTGAAGATGATCTGCCAGGACTTTCCCTCCCTGCCCTTCGGAACTGGGAGCGGATTCCAAGCGCTCGTGCTCACCTTCCTCTGCTGCTCTTGAAACGAGAGTGGAGACCAGAAACGCTGGATTCAAATGCACTTTTAGGAGCTACAATGAGGAGTGACAACAGTGTGTGTGTCAAAGTTGTAAAGCTCAGTGTGTTGAAGAAGCACAAGAGCAGCCTTCAGGCCTGTCTCTTCCACTGCCTTACAGATTGCAGACATTCCTGCTCACTCTGCTGCTCAGCAGAGTGCTGGCAACGGAGTTCTTGGATTGAAATGGTCTTTTAGGAGAAAGAGTGAAGAGTGACAGCAATGTTTGTGTCACAGTTTAAAGCTCACTGTGTGCTAAACATGATCAGGAGGAGCTTTTTTGCAAGGCTCTTCTGCTGTTTTAGCCCAGTCTAAACATTCCTGCTCTACTCTCTCTGTTGCTGCTCAGCAGAGAGTGGGCACAGAGATGTTGGAATCAATTGGTCTTCCAGGCAGGAGAAGGAGGAGTTACAGCAATGTGTGTTGCAGAATTGCAAAGCTCACTGTGTGCTGAAGATGCCCTGCAGGAGTTTCCCTGCTGGCCCTTCGTCTGTGGGATTAGAGTCCAAGCGCTGCTCCTCCCCTGTCACAACTCCTCTCGAAACGTGAGAGCGCACCAGAAACTTTGGATTCAAATGCACTTTTAGGAGATAAAGTGAGGAGTGACAGCAATGTTTGTGTCACAGTTTAAAGCTCACTGTGTGCAAAACATGATCAAGCAGGAGATTTTTTGCAAGGCTCTTCTGCTGTTTTAGCCCAGGCTAAACATTCCTGCTCTACTCTCTCTGTTGCTGCTCAGCAGAGAGCGGGCACAGAGGTGTTGGAATCAATTGGTCTTTCAGGCAGGAAAAGAAGAGACAGCAATGTGTGTTGCAGAGTTGCAAAGCTCACTGTGTGCTGAAGATGATCAGTGGGAACTTTCTGGACTGTCTCTTCTGCTGTTTCAGCAGAGTCCAAACGTAAGTGCTATATTCTGCTACTGCTCACAAAGAGCAAGCACAGGAGATGTATTATTCAATTGGACTTTCAGGTAGGAAAGTGAGAGGTGACAGCAATATGTGTTTCAGAGTTGTGAATCTCAATGTGTGCTGAAGATGCCCAGCAGTAGTTTCCATGCTGGCCCTTCGGCTGTGGGATTAGAATCCAAGCGCTCGTCCTCCCCTGTCACAACTGCTCTCGAAGCGAGAGAGCGCACCAGAAACGTTGGCTTGAAATGCACTTTTAGGAGATAAAGTGAGGAGTGACAGCAATGTGTGTTTCAGAGTTGCAAAGCTCACTGTGCGCTGAAGATGATCTGCAAGGACTTTCCCTCCCTGCCCTTCGGAACTGGGAGCGGATTCCAAGCGCTCGTGCTCACCTTCCTCTGCTGCTCTTGAAACGAGAGTGGAGACCAGAAACGCTGGATTCAAATGCACTTTTAGGAGCTACAATGAGGAGTGAGAACAGTGTGTGTGTCACAGTTGTAAAGCTCAGTGTGTTGAAGAAGCACAAGAGCAGCCTTCAGGCCTGTCTCTTCCACTGCCTTACAGATTGCAGACATCCCTGCTCACTCTGCTGCTCAGCAGAGTGCTGGCAACGGAGTTCTGGGATTGAAATGGTCTTTTAGGAGAAAGAGTGAAGAGTGACAGCAATGTTTGTGTCACAGTTTAAAGCTCACTGTGTGCTAAACATGATCAGGAGGAGCTTTTTTGCAAGGCTCTTCTGCTGTTTTAGCCCAGTCTAAACATTCCTGCTCTACTCTCTCTGTTGCTGCTCAGCAGAGAGTGGGCACAGAGATGTTGGAATCAATTGGTCTTTCAGGCAAGAAAAGGAGGAGTGACAGCAATGTGTGTTTCAGAATTGTAAAGCTCAGTGTGCGCTGAAGATGCCCTGCAGGAGTTTCCCTGCTGGCCCTTCGTCTGTGGGATTAGAGTCCAAGCGCTGCTCCTCCCCTGTCACAACTCCTCTCGAAACGAGAGAGCGCACCAGAAACTTTGGATTCAAATGCACTTTTAGGAGATAAAGTGAGGAGTGACAGCAATGTTTGTGTCACAGTTTAAAGCTCACTGTGTGCAAAACATGATCAAGCAGGAGATTTTTTGCAAGGCTCTTCTGCTGTTTTAGCCCAGGCTAAACATTCCTGCTCTACTCTCTCTGTTGCTGCTCAGCAGAGAGCGGGCACAGAGATGGTGGATTCAGCTGGTCTTTCAGGCAGGAAAAGAAGAGACAGCAATGTGTGTTGCAGAGTTGCAAAGCTCACTGTGTGCTGAAGATGATCCGTGGGAACTTTCTGGACTGTCTCTTCTGCTGTTTCAGCAGAGTCCAAACGTAAGTGCTATATTCTGCTACTGCTCACAAAGAGCAAGCACAGGAGATGTATTATTCAATTGGACTTTCAGGTAGGAAAGTGAGAGGTGACAGCAATATGTGTTTCAGAGTTGCGAATCTCAATGTGTGCTGAAGATGCCCAGCAGTAGTTTCCATGCTGGCCCTTCGGCTGTGAAATTAGAATCCAAGCGCTCGTCCTCCCCTGTCACAACTGCTCTCGAAGCGAGAGAGCGCACCAGAAACGTTGGCTTGAAATGCACTTTTAGGAGATAAAGTGAGGAGTGACAGCAATGTGTGTTTCAAAGTTGCAAAGCTCACTGTGCGCTGAAGATGATCTGCAAGGACTTTCCCTCCCTGCCCTTCGGAACTGGGAGCGGATTCCAAGCGCTCGTGCTCACCTGCCTCTGGTGCACTGGAAACGAGAGTGGAGACCAGAAACGCTGGATTCAAATGCACTTTTAGGAGCTACAATGAGGAGTGACAACAGTGTGTGTGTCACAGTTGTAAAGCTCAGTGTGTTGAAGAAGCACAAGAGCAGCCTTCAGGCCTGTCTCTTCCACTGCCTTACAGATTGCAGACATTCCTGCTCACTCTGCTGCTCAGCAGAGTGCTGGCAACGGAGTTCTTGGATTGAAATGGTCTTTTAGGAGAAAGAGTGAAGAGTGACAGCAATGTTTGTGTCACAGTTTAAAGCTCACTGTGTGCTAAACATGATCAGGAGGAGCTTTTTTGCAAGGCTCTTCTGCTGTTTTAGCCCAGTCTAAACATTCCTGCTCTACTCTCTCTGTTGCTGCTCAGCAGAGAGTGGGCACAGAGATGTTGGAATCAATTGGTCTTCCAGGCAGGAGAAGGAGGAGTTACAGCAATGTGTGTTGCAGAATTGCAAAGCTCACTGTGTGCTGAAGATGCCCTGCAGGAGTTTCCCTGCTGGCCCTTCGTCTGTGGGATTAGAGTCCAAGCGCTGCTCCTCCCCTGTCACAACTCCTCTCGAAACGTGAGAGCGCACCAGAAACTTTGGATTCAAATGCACTTTTAGGAGATAAAGTGAGGAGTGACAGCAATGTTTGTGTCACAGTTTAAAGCTCACTGTGTGCAAAACATGATCAAGCAGGAGATTTTTTGCAAGGCTCTTCTGCTGTTTTAGCCCAGGCTAAACATTCCTGCTCTACTCTCTCTGTTGCTGCTCAGCAGAGAGCGGGCACAGAGGTGTTGGAATCAATTGGTCTTTCAGGCAGGAAAAGAAGAGACAGCAATGTGTGTTGCAGAGTTGCAAAGCTCACTGTGTGCTGAAGATGATCAGTGGGAACTTTCTGGACTGTCTCTTCTGCTGTTTCAGCAGAGTCCAAACGTAAGTGCTATATTCTGCTACTGCTCACAAAGAGCAAGCACAGGAGATGTATTATTCAATTGGACTTTCAGGTAGGAAAGTGAGAGGTGACAGCAATATGTGTTTCAGAGTTGCGAATCTCAATGTGTGCTGAAGATGCCCAGCAGTAGTTTCCATGCTGGCCCTTCGGCTGTGAAATTAGAATCCAAGCGCTCGTCCTCCCCTGTCACAACTGCTCTCGAAGCGAGAGAGCGCACCAGAAACGTTGGCTTGAAATGCACTTTTAGGAGATAAAGTGAGGAGTGACAGCAATGTGTGTTTCAGAGTTGCAAAGCTCACTGTGCGCTGAAGATGATCTGCAAGGACTTTCCCTCCCTGCCCTTCGGAACTGGGAGCGGATTCCAAGCGCTCGTGCTCACCTGCCTCTGGTGCACTGGAAACGAGAGTGGAGACCAGAAACGCTGGATTCAAATGCACTTTTAGGAGCTACAATGAGGAGTGACAACAGTGTGTGTGTCACAGTTGTAAAGCTCAGTGTGTTGAAGAAGCACAAGAGCAGCCTTCAGGCCTGTCTCTTCCACTGCCTTACAGATTGCAGACATCCCTGCTCACTCTGCTGATCAGCAGAGTGCTGGCAACGGAGTTCTTGGATTGAAATGGTCTTTTAGGAGAAAGAGTGAAGAGTGACAGCAATGTTTGTGTCACAGTTTAAAGCTCACTGTGTGCTAAACATGATCAGGAGGAGCTTTTTTGCAAGGCTCTTCTGCTGTTTTAGCCCAGTCTAAACATTCCTGCTCTACTCTCTCTGTTGCTGCTCAGCAGAGAGTGGGCACAGAGATGTTGGAATCAATTGGTCTTTCAGGCAAGAAAAGGAGGAGTGACAGCAATCTGTGTTGCAGAATTGTAAAGCTCACAGTGTGCTGAAGATGCCCTGCAGGAGTTTCCCTGCTGGCCCTTCGTCTGTGGGATTAGAGTCCAAGCGCTGCTCCTCCCCTGTCACAACTCCTCTCCAAACGAGAGAGCGCACCAGAAACTTTGGATTCAAATGCACTTTTAGGAGATAAAGTGAGGAGTGACAGCAATGTTTGTGTCACAGTTTAAAGCTCACTGTGTGCAAAACATGATCAAGCAGGAGATTTTTTTCAAGGCTCTTCTGCTGTTTTAGGCAGGTCTAAAAATTCCTGCTCTACTCTCTCTGTTGCTGCTCAGCAGAGAGCGGGCACAGAGATGGTGGATTCAGCTGGTCTTTCAGGCAAAAAGGGAGGAGTGACAGCAATGTGTGTTGCAGAGTTGCAAAGCTCGCTGTGCGCTGAAGATGATCAGTGGGAACTTTCTGGACTGTCTCTTCTGCTCTTTTAGCATTGGCTAAAGGTTCCTGCTCTACTCTCTCTGCTTCTGCCCAGCAGAGAAAGGGCACAGAGATTTTGGATTCAATTGGACTTTGAGGTAGGAAAGTGCGGAGCGAGAGCAATATATGTGTCACAGTTGCAAAGCTGACTGCGTGCTGAAGATGCCCTTCCGGAGCTTTCACTCCGGGCTCTTCGGCTGTGGGAGCAGAGGCCAAGAGATCGTGTTCACCTGTCACTGCTGCTGTTCAAACGAGAGAGGGCGGGAGAGACCATGGATTCAAACGGATTATTAGGAGATGAAGTGAGGAGTGACAGCAATGTGTGTTTCAGAGTTGCAAAGCTCACTGTGCGCTGAAGATGATCTGCCAGGACTTTCCCTCCCTGCCCTTCGGAACTGGGAGCGGATTCCAAGCGCTCGTGCTCACCTTCCTCTGCTGCTCTTGAAACGAGAGTGGAGACCAGAAACGCTGGATTCAAATGCACTTTTAGGAGCTACAATGAGGAGTGACAACAGTGTGTGTGTCAAAGTTGTAAAGCTCAGTGTGTTGAAGAAGCACAAGAGCAGCCTTCAGGCCTGTCTCTTCCACTGCCTTACAGATTGCAGACATTCCTGCTCACTCTGCTGCTCAGCAGAGTGCTGGCAACGGAGTTCTTGGATTGAAATGGTCTTTTAGGAGAAAGAGTGAAGAGTGACAGCAATGTTTGTGTCACAGTTTAAAGCTCACTGTGTGCTAAACATGATCAGGAGGAGCTTTTTTGCAAGGCTCTTCTGCTGTTTTAGCCCAGTCTAAACATTCCTGCTCTACTCTCTCTGTTGCTGCTCAGCAGAGAGTGGGCACAGAGATGTTGGAATCAATTGGTCTTCCAGGCAGGAGAAGGAGGAGTTACAGCAATGTGTGTTGCAGAATTGCAAAGCTCACTGTGTGCTGAAGATGCCCTGCAGGAGTTTCCCTGCTGGCCCTTCGTCTGTGGGATTAGAGTCCAAGCGCTGCTCCTCCCCTGTCACAACTCCTCTCGAAACGAGAGAGCGCACCAGAAACTTTGGATTCAAATGCACTTTTAGGAGATAAAGTGAGGAGTGACAGCAATGCTTGTGTCACAGTTTAAAGCTCACTGTGTGCAAAACATGATCAAGCAGGAGATTTTTTGCAAGGCTCTTCTGCTGTTTTAGCCCAGGCTAAACATTCCTGCTCTACTCTCTCTGTTGCTGCTCAGCAGAGAGCGGGCACAGAGATGGTGGATAAAGCTGGTCTTTCAGGCAGGAAAAGAAGAGACAGCAATGTGTGTTGCAGAGTTGCAAAGCTCACTGTGTCCTGAAGATGATCCGTGGGAACTTTCTGGACTGTCTCTTCTGCTGTTTCAGCAGAGTCCAAACGTAAGTGCTATATTCTGCTACTGCTCACAAAGAGCAAGCACAGGAGATGTATTATTCAATTGGACTTTCAGGTAGGAAAGTGAGAGGTGACAGCAATATGTGTTTCAGAGTTGCGAATCTCAATGTGTGCTGAAGATGCCCAGCAGTAGTTTCCATGCTGACCCTTCGGCTGTGGGATTAGAATCCAAGCGCTCGTCCTCCCCTGTCACAACTGCTCTCGAAGCGAGAGAGCGCACCAGAAACGTTGGCTTGAAATGCATTTTTAGGAGATAAAGTGAGGAGTGACAGCAATGTTTGTGTCACAGTTTAAAGCTCACTGTGTGCAAAACATGATCAAGCAGGAGATTTTTTGCAAGGCTCTTCTGCTGTTTTAGCCCAGTCTAAACATTCCTGCTCTACTCTCTCTGTTGCTGCTCAGCAGAGAGTGGGCACAGAGATGTTGGAATCAATTGGACTTTCAGGCAAGAAAAGGAGGAGTGACAGCAATGTGTGTTGCAGAATTGTAAAGCTCACTGTGTGCTGAAGATGCCCTGCAGGAGTTTCCCTGCTGGCCCTTCGTCTGTGGGATTAGAGTCCAAGCGCTGCTCCTCCCCTGTCACAACTCCTCTCCAAACGAGAGAGCGCACCAGAAACTTTGGGTTCAAATGCACTTTTAGGAGATAAAGTGAGGAGTGACAGCAATGTTTGTGTCACAGTTTAAAGCTCACTGTGTGCAAAACATGATCAAGCAGGAGATTTTTTTCAAGGCTCTTCTGCTGTTTTAGGCAGGTCTAAAAATTCCTGCTCTACTCTCTCTGTTGCTGCTCAGCAGAGAGCGGGCACAGAGATGGTGGATTCAGCTGGTCTTTCAGGCAAAAAGGGAGGAGTGACAGCAATGTGTGTTGCAGAGTTGCAAAGCTCGCTGTGCGCTGAAGATGATCAGTGGGAACTTTCTGGACTGTCTCTTCTGCTCTTTTAGCATTGGCTAAAGGTTCCTGCTCTACTCTCTCTGCTTCTGCCCAGCAGAGAAAGGGCACAGAGATTTTGGATTCAATTGGACTTTGAGGTAGGAAAGTGCGGAGCGAGAGCAATATATGTGTCACAGTTGCAAAGCTGACTGCGTGCTGAAGATGCCCTTCCGGAGCTTTCACTCCGGGCTCTTCGGCTGTGGGAGCAGAGGCCAAGAGATCGTGTTCACCTGTCACTGCTGCTGTTCAAACGAGAGAGGGCGGGAGAGACCATGGATTCAAACGGATTATTAGGAGATGAAGTGAGGAGTGACAGCAATGTGTGTTTCAGAGTTGCAAAGCTCACTGTGCGCTGAAGATGATCTGCAAGGACTTTCCCTCCCTGCCCTTCGGAACTGGGAGCGGATTCCAAGCGCTCGTGCTCACCTTCCTCTGCTGCTCTTGAAACGAGAGTGGAGACCAGAAACGCTGGATTCAAATGCACTTTTAGGAGCTACAATGAGGAGTGACAACAGTGTGTGTGTCACAGTTGTAAAGCTCAGTGTGTTGAAGAAGCACAAGAGCAGCCTTCAGCCTGTCTCTTCCACTGCCTTACAGATTGCAGACATTCCTGCTCACTCTGCTGCTCAGCAGAGTGCTGGCAACGGAGTTCTTGGATTGAAATGGTCTTTTAGGAGAAAGAGTGAAGAGTGACAGCAATGTTTGTGTCACAGTTTAAAGCTCACTGTGTGCTAAACATGATCAGGAGGAGCTTTTTTGCAAGGCTCTTCTGCTGTTTTAGCCCAGTCTAAACATTCCTGCTCTACTCTCTCTGTTGCTGCTCAGCAGAGAGTGGGCACAGAGATGTTGGAATCAATTGGTCTTCCAGGCAGGAAAAGGAGTTACAGCAATGTGTGTTGCAGAATTGCAAAGCTCACTGTGTGCTGAAGATGCCCTGCAGGAGTTTCCCTGCTGGCCCTTCGTCTGTGGGATTAGAGTCCAAGCGCTGCTCCTCCCCTGTCACAACTCCTCTCCAAACGTGAGAGCGCACCAGAAACTTTGGATTCAAATGCACTTTTAGGAGATAAAGTGAGGAGTGACAGCAATGTTTGTGTCACAGTTTAAAGCTCACTGTGTGCAAAACATGATCAAGCAGGAGATTTTTTGCAAGGCTCTTCTGCTGTTTTAGCCCAGGCTAAACATTCCTGCTCTACTCTCTCTGTTGCTGCTCAGCAGAGAGCGGGCACAGAGGTGTTGGAATCAATTGGTCTTTCAGGCAGGAAAAGAAGAGACAGCAATGTGTGTTGCAGAGTTGCAAAGCTCACTGTGTGCTGAAGATGATCAGTGGGAACTTTCTGGACTGTCTCTTCTGCTGTTTCAGCAGAGTCCAAACGTAAGTGCTATATTCTGCTACTGCTCACAAAGAGCAAGCACAGGAGATGTATTATTCAATTGGACTTTCAGGTAGGAAAGTGAGAGGTGACAGCAATATGTGTTTCAGAGTTGCGAATCTCAATGTGTGCTGAAGATGCCCAGCAGTAGTTTCCATGCTGGCCCTTCGGCTGTGAAATTAGAATCCAAGCGCTCGTCCTCCCCTGTCACAACTGCTCTCGAAGCGAGAGAGCGCACCAGAAACGTTGGCTTGAAATGCACTTTTAGGAGATAAAGTGAGGAGTGACAGCAATGTGTGTTTCAGAGTTGCAAAGCTCACTGTGCGCTGAAGATGATCTGCCAGGACTTTCCCTCCCTGCCCTTCGGAACTGGGAGCGGATTCCAAGCGCTCGTGCTCACCTGCCTCTGGTGCACTGGAAACGAGAGTGGAGACCAGAAACGCTGGATTCAAATGCACTTTTAGGAGCTACAATGAGGAGTGACAACAGTGTGTGTGTCACAGTTGTAAAGCTCAGTGTGTTGAAGAAGCACAAGAGCAGCCTTCAGGCCTGTCTCTTCCACTGCCTTACAGATTGCAGACATCCCTGCTCACTCTGCTGATCAGCAGAGTGCTGGCAACGGAGTTCTTGGATTGAAATGGTCTTTTAGGAGAAAGAGTGAAGAGTGACAGCAATGTTTGTGTCACAGTTTAAAGCTCACTGTGTGCTAAACATGATCAGGAGGAGCTTTTTTGCAAGGCTCTTCTGCTGTTTTAGCCCAGTCTAAACATTCCTGCTCTACTCTCTCTGTTGCTGCTCAGCAGAGAGTGGGCACAGAGATGTTGGAATCAATTGGTCTTTCAGGCAAGAAAAGGAGGAGTGACAGCAATCTGTGTTGCAGAATTGTAAAGCTCACTGTGTGCTGAAGATGCCCTGCAGGAGTTTCCCTGCTGGCCCTTCGTCTGTGGGATTAGAGTCCAAGCGCTGCTCCTCCCCTGTCACAACTCCTCTCCAAACGAGAGAGCGCACCAGAAACTTTGGATTCAAATGCACTTTTAGGAGATAAAGTGAGGAGTGACAGCAATGTTTGTGTCACAGTTTAAAGCTCACTGTGTGCAAAACATGATCAAGCAGGAGATTTTTTTCAAGGCTCTTCTGCTGTTTTAGGCAGGTCTAAAAATTCCTGCTCTACTCTCTCTGTTGCTGCTCAGCAGAGAGCGGGCACAGAGATGGTGGATTCAGCTGGTCTTTCAGGCAAAAAGGGAGGAGTGACAGCAATGTGTGTTGCAGAGTTGCAAAGCTCGCTGTGCGCTGAAGATGATCAGTGGGAACTTTCTGGACTGTCTCTTCTGCTCTTTTAGCATTGGCTAAAGGTTCCTGCTCTACTCTCTCTGCTTCTGCCCAGCAGAGAAAGGGCACAGAGATTTTGGATTCAATTGGACTTTGAGGTAGGAAAGTGCGGAGCGAGAGCAATATATGTGTCACAGTTGCAAAGCTGACTGCGTGCTGAAGATGCCCTGCCGGAGCTTTCACTCCGGGCTCTTCGGCTGTGGGAGCAGAGGCCAAGAGATCGTGTTCACCTGTCACTGCTGCTGTTCAAACGAGAGAGGGCGGGAGAGACCATGGATTCAAACGGATTATTAGGAGATGAAGTGAGGAGTGACAGCAATGTGTGTTTCAGAGTTGCAAAGCTCACTGTGCGCTGAAGATGATCTGCCAGGACTTTCCCTCCCTGCCCTTCGGAACTGGGAGCGGATTCCAAGCGCTCGTGCTCACCTTCCTCTGCTGCTCTTGAAACGAGAGTGGAGACCAGAAACGCTGGATTCAAATGCACTTTTAGGAGCTACAATGAGGAGTGACAACAGTGTGTGTGTCAAAGTTGTAAAGCTCAGTGTGTTGAAGAAGCACAAGAGCAGCCTTCAGGCCTGTCTCTTCCACTGCCTTACAGATTGCAGACATTCCTGCTCACTCTGCTGCTCAGCAGAGTGCTGGCAACGGAGTTCTTGGATTGAAATGGTCTTTTAGGAGAAAGAGTGAAGAGTGACAGCAATGTTTGTGTCACAGTTTAAAGCTCACTGTGTGCTAAACATGATCAGGAGGAGCTTTTTTGCAAGGCTCTTCTGCTGTTTTAGCCCAGTCTAAACATTCCTGCTCTACTCTCTCTGTTGCTGCTCAGCAGAGAGTGGGCACAGAGATGTTGGAATCAATTGGTCTTCCAGGCAGGAGAAGGAGGAGTTACAGCAATGTGTGTTGCAGAATTGCAAAGCTCACTGTGTGCTGAAGATGCCCTGCAGGAGTTTCCCTGCTGGCCCTTCGTCTGTGGGATTAGAGTCCAAGCGCTGCTCCTCCCCTGTCACAACTCCTCTCGAAACGTGAGAGCGCACCAGAAACTTTGGATTCAAATGCACTTTTAGGAGATAAAGTGAGGAGTGACAGCAATGTTTGTGTCACAGTTTAAAGCTCACTGTGTGCAAAACATGATCAAGCAGGAGATTTTTTGCAAGGCTCTTCTGCTGTTTTAGCCCAGGCTAAACATTCCTGCTCTACTCTCTCTGTTGCTGCTCAGCAGAGAGCGGGCACAGAGGTGTTGGAATCAATTGGTCTTTCAGGCAGGAAAAGAAGAGACAGCAATGTGTGTTGCAGAGTTGCAAAGCTCACTGTGTGCTGAAGATGATCAGTGGGAACTTTCTGGACTGTCTCTTCTGCTGTTTCAGCAGAGTCCAAACGTAAGTGCTATATTCTGCTACTGCTCACAAAGAGCAAGCACAGGAGATGTATTATTCAATTGGACTTTCAGGTAGGAAAGTGAGAGGTGACAGCAATATGTGTTTCAGAGTTGCGAATCTCAATGTGTGCTGAAGATGCCCAGCAGTAGTTTCCATGCTGGCCCTTCGGCTGTGAAATTAGAATCCAAGCGCTCGTCCTCCCCTGTCACAACTGCTCTCGAAGCGAGAGAGCGCACCAGAAACGTTGGCTTGAAATGCACTTTTAGGAGATAAAGTGAGGAGTGACAGCAATGTGTGTTTCAGAGTTGCAAAGCTCACTGTGCGCTGAAGATGATCTGCAAGGACTTTCCCTCCCTGCCCTTCGGAACTGGGAGCGGATTCCAAGCGCTCGTGCTCACCTGCCTCTGGTGCACTGGAAACGAGAGTGGAGACCAGAAACGCTGGATTCAAATGCACTTTTAGGAGCTACAATGAGGAGTGACAACAGTGTGTGTGTCACAGTTGTAAAGCTCAGTGTGTTGAAGAAGCACAAGAGCAGCCTTCAGGCCTGTCTCTTCCACTGCCTTACAGATTGCAGACATCCCTGCTCACTCTGCTGATCAGCAGAGTGCTGGCAACGGAGTTCTTGGATTGAAATGGTCTTTTAGGAGAAAGAGTGAAGAGTGACAGCAATGTTTGTGTCACAGTTTAAAGCTCACTGTGTGCTAAACATGATCAGGAGGAGCTTTTTTGCAAGGCTCTTCTGCTGTTTTAGCCCAGTCTAAACATTCCTGCTCTACTCTCTCTGTTGCTGCTCAGCAGAGAGTGGGCACAGAGATGTTGGAATCAATTGGACTTTCAGGCAAGAAAAGGAGGAGTGACAGCAATGTGTGTTGCAGAATTGTAAAGCTCACTGTGTGCTGAAGATGCCCTGCAGGAGTTTCCCTGCTGGCCCTTCGTCTGTGGGATTAGAGTCCAAGCGCTGCTCCTCCCCTGTCACAACTCCTCTCCAAACGAGAGAGCGCACCAGAAACTTTGGATTCAAATGCACTTTTAGGAGATAAAGTGAGGAGTGACAGCAATGTTTGTGTCACAGTTTAAAGCTCACTGTGTGCAAAACATGATCAAGCAGGAGATTTTTTTCAAGGCTCTTCTGCTGTTTTAGGCAGGTCTAAAAATTCCTGCTCTACTCTCTCTGTTGCTGCTCAGCAGAGAGCGGGCACAGAGATGGTGGATTCAGCTGGTCTTTCAGGCAAAAAGGGAGGAGTGACAGCAATGTGTGTTGCAGAGTTGCAAAGCTCGCTGTGCGCTGAAGATGATCAGTGGGAACTTTCTGGACTGTCTCTTCTGCTCTTTTAGCATTGGCTAAAGGTTCCTGCTCTACTCTCTCTGCTTCTGCCCAGCAGAGAAAGGGCACAGAGATTTTGGATTCAATTGGACTTTGAGGTAGGAAAGTGCGGAGCGAGAGCAATATATGTGTCACAGTTGCAAAGCTGACTGCGTGCTGAAGATGCCCTTCCGGAGCTTTCACTCCGGGCTCTTCGGCTGTGGGAGCAGAGGCCAAGAGATCGTGTTCACCTGTCACTGCTGCTGTTCAAACGAGAGAGGGCGGGAGAGACCATGGATTCAAACGGATTATTAGGAGATGAAGTGAGGAGTGACAGCAATGTGTGTTTCAGAGTTGCAAAGCTCACTGTGCGCTGAAGATGATCTGCAAGGACTTTCCCTCCCTGCCCTTCGGAACTGGGAGCGGATTCCAAGCGCTCGTGCTCACCTTCCTCTGCTGCTCTTGAAACGAGAGTGGAGACCAGAAACGCTGGATTCAAATGCACTTTTAGGAGCTACAATGAGGAGTGACAACAGTGTGTGTGTCACAGTCGTAAAGCTCAGTGTGTTGAAGAAGCACAAGAGCAGCCTTCAGCCTGTCTCTTCCACTGCCTTACAGATTGCAGACATTCCTGCTCACTCTGCTGCTCAGCAGAGTGCTGGCAACGGAGTTCTTGGATTGAAATGGTCTTTTAGGAGAAAGAGTGAAGAGTGACAGCAATGTTTGTGTCACAGTTTAAAGCTCACTGTGTGCTAAACATGATCAGGAGGAGCTTTTTTGCAAGGCTCTTCTGCTGTTTTAGCCCAGTCTAAACATTCCTGCTCTACTCTCTCTGTTGCTGCTCAGCAGAGAGTGGGCACAGAGATGTTGGAATCAATTGGTCTTCCAGGCAGGAAAAGGAGTTACAGCAATGTGTGTTGCAGAATTGCAAAGCTCACTGTGTGCTGAAGATGCCCTGCAGGAGTTTCCCTGCTGGCCCTTCGTCTGTGGGATTAGAGTCCAAGCGCTGCTCCTCCCCTGTCACAACTCCTCTCGAAACGTGAGAGCGCACCAGAAACTTTGGATTCAAATGCACTTTTAGGAGATAAAGTGAGGAGTGACAGCAATGTTTGTGTCACAGTTTAAAGCTCACTGTGTGCAAAACATGATCAAGCAGGAGATTTTTTGCAAGGCTCTTCTGCTGTTTTAGCCCAGGCTAAACATTCCTGCTCTACTCTCTCTGTTGCTGCTCAGCAGAGAGCGGGCACAGAGGTGTTGGAATCAATTGGTCTTTCAGGCAGGAAAAGAAGAGACAGCAATGTGTGTTGCAGAGTTGCAAAGCTCACTGTGTGCTGAAGATGATCAGTGGGAACTTTCTGGACTGTCTCTTCTGCTGTTTCAGCAGAGTCCAAACGTAAGTGCTATATTCTGCTACTGCTCACAAAGAGCAAGCACAGGAGATGTATTATTCAATTGGACTTTCAGGTAGGAAAGTGAGAGGTGACAGCAATATGTGTTTCAGAGTTGTGAATCTCAATGTGTGCTGAAGATGCCCAGCAGTAGTTTCCATGCTGGCCCTTCGGCTGTGAAATTAGAATCCAAGCGCTCGTCCTCCCCTGTCACAACTGCTCTCGAAGCGAGAGAGCGCACCAGAAACGTTGGCTTGAAATGCACTTTTAGGAGATAAAGTGAAGAGTGACAGCAATGTGTGTTTCAGAGTTGCAAAGCTCACTGTGCGCTGAAGATGATCTGCAAGGACTTTCCCTCCCTGCCCTTCGGAACTGGGAGCGGATTCCAAGCGCTCGTGCTCACCTTCCTCTGCTGCTCTTGAAACGAGAGTGGAGACCAGAAACGCTGGATTCAAATGCACTTTTAGGAGCTACAATGAGGAGTGACAACAGTGTGTGTGTCACAGTTGTAAAGCTCAGTGTGTTGAAGAAGCACAAGAGCAGCCTTCAGCCTGTCTCTTCCACTGCCTTACACATTGCAGACATTCCTGCTCACTCTGCTGCTCAGCAGAGTGCTGGCAACGGAGTTCTTGGATTGAAATGGTCTTTTAGGAGAAAGAGTGAAGAGTGACAGCAATGTTTGTGTCACAGTTTAAAGCTCACTGTGTGCTAAACATGATCAGGAGGAGCTTTTTTGCAAGGCTCTTCTGCTGTTTTAGCCCAGTCTAAACATTCCTGCTCAACTCTCTCTGTTGCTGCTCAGCAGAGAGTGGGCACAGAGATGTTGGAATCAATTGGTCTTCCAGGCAGGAAAAGGAATTACAGCAATGTGTGTTGCAGAATTGCAAAGCTCACTGTGTGCTGAAGATGCCCTGCAGGAGTTTCCCTGCTGGCCCTTCGTCTGTGGGATTAGAGTCCAAGCGCTGCTCCTCCCCTGTCACAACTCCTCTCCAAACGTGAGAGCGCACCAGAAACTTTGGATTCAAATGCACTTTTAGGAGATAAAGTGAGGAGTGACAGCAATGTTTGTGTCACAGTTTAAAGCTCACTGTGTGCAAAACATGATCAAGCAGGAGATTTTTTGCAAGGCTCTTCTGCTGTTTTAGCCCAGGCTAAATATTCCTGCTCTACTCTCTCTGTTGCTGCTCAGCAGAGAGCGGGCACAGAGGTGTTGGAATCAATTGGTCTTTCAGGCAGGAAAAGAAGAGACAGCAATGTGTGTTGCAGAGTTGCAAAGCTCACTGTGTGCTGAAGATGATCAGTGGGAACTTTCTGGACTGTCTCTTCTGCTGTTTCAGCAGAGTCCAAACGTAAGTGCTATATTCTGCTACTGCTCACAAAGAGCAAGCACAGGAGATGTATTATTCAATTGGACTTTCAGGTAGGAAAGTGAGAGGTGACAGCAATATGTGTTTCAGAGTTGTGAATCTCAATGTGTGCTGAAGATGCCCAGCAGTAGTTTCCATGCTGGCCCTTCGGCTGTGAAATTAGAATCCAAGCGCTCGTCCTCCCCTGTCACAACTGCTCTCGAAGCGAGAGAGCGCACCAGAAACGTTGGCTTGAAATGCACTTTTAGGAGATAAAGTGAAGAGTGACAGCAATGTGTGTTTCAGAGTTGCAAAGCTCACTGTGCGCTGAAGATAATCTGCAAGGACTTTCCCTCCCTGCCCTTCGGAACTGGGAGCGGATTCCAAGCGCTCGTGCTCACCTGCCTCTGCTGCACTGGAAACGAGAGTGGAGACCAGAAACGCTGGATTCAAATGCACTTTTAGGAGCTACAATGAGGAGTGACAACAGTGTGTGTGTCACAGTTGTAAAGCTCAGTGTGTTGAAGAAGCACAAGAGCAGCCTTCAGGCCTGTCTCTTCCACTGCCTTACAGATTGCAGACATTCCTGCTCACTCTGCTGCTCAGCAGAGTGCTGGCAACGGAGTTCTCGGATTGAAATGGTCTTTTAGGAGAAAGAGTGAAGAGTGACAGCAATGTTTGTGTCACAGTTTAAAGCTCACTGTGTGCTAAACATGATCAGGAGGAGCTTTTTTGCAAGGCTCTTCTGCTGTTTTAGCCCAGTCTAAACATTCCTGCTCTACTCTCTCTGTTGCTGCTCAGCAGAGAGTGGGCACAGAGATGTTGGAATCAATAGGTCTTCCAGGCAGGAAAAGGAGGAGTTACAGCAATGTGTTTTGCAGAGTTGCAAAGCTCACTGTGCGCTGAAGATGCCCTGCAGGAGTTTCCCTGCTGGCCCTTCGTCTGTGGGATTAGAGTCCAAGCGCTGCTCCTCCCCTGTCACAACTCCTCTCCAAACGAGAGTGCGTACCAGAAACTTTGGATTCAAATGCACTTTTAGGAGATAAAGTGAGGAGTGACAGCAATGTTTGTGTCACAGTTTAAAGCTCACTGTGTGCAAAACATGATCAGGCAGGAGATTTTTTTCAAGGCTCTTCTGCTGTTTTAGGCAGGTCTAAAAATTCCTGCTCTACTCTCTCTGTTGCTGCTCAGCAGAGAGCGGGCACAGAGATGGTGGATTCAGCTGGTCTTTCAGGCAAAAAGGGAGGAGTGACAGCAATGTGTGTTGCAGAGTTGCAAAGCTCGCTGTGCGCTGAAGATGATCAGTGGGAACTTTCTGGACTGTCTCTTCTGCTCTTTTAGCATTGGCTAAAGGTTCCTGCTCTACTCTGCTTCTGCCCAGCAGAGAAAGGGCACAGAGATTTTGGATTCAATTGGACTTTGAGGTAGGAAAGTGCGGAGCGAGAGCAATATATGTGTCACAGTTGCAAAGCTGACTGCGTGCTGAAGATGCCCTTCCGGAGCTTTCACTCCGGGCTCTTCGGCTGTGGGAGCAGAGGCCAAGAGATCGTGTTCACCTGTCACTGCTGCTGTTCAAACGAGAGAGGGCGGGAGAGACCATGGATTCAAACGGATTATTAGGAGATGAAGTGAGGAGTGACAGCAATGTGTGTTTCAGAGTTGCAAAGCTCACTGTGCGCTGAAGATGATCTGCAAGGACTTTCCCTCCCTGCCCTTCGGAACTGGGAGCGGATTCCAAGCGCTCGTGCTCACCTACCTCTGCTGCTCTTGAAACGAGAGTGGAGACCAGAAACGCTGGATTCAAATGTGTTGGAGTCGCGGGAGACAAGCCTCATGCTCTCATGGTCAGCAAGCCTCGTTTATTTAGCTAGACACATCCACTTTTATAGCTTGCAGGGTTAGTTACATTGTCTGATAAGATACAGCAAAATCATTGGTCAGCCTGTGTGGATGCAGGGGTCTCCAGGTAACTGTGACCACTTCTTGTTTCAACATGTCTCGACATGTCCCAACTTGCCCAAGCAAGACCATTGTGCTATTCCAGCAAGATACCCTTGCTCTTATCTCAGCAAGATGCATATCCTGTTTCTTAAGCAAATCAGGGTAAACATTAACCACGAGATTGCTGTGCCCTGGGGGCCTACATTTCCACCAGCTGCATGGTATCATGCCCTTTGTTACTTAGCCATTCAGTTGTTAAGCTCTCTACACTTCCCCTGTTTTCTTTAACAGCAAGCATAGCCATTTTATGATTAAAAGCGTTCGATATCATTTTTTGTAAACACTGCATAATACACGGCAAAAGCAATACTGCTAATAATATTACAACCACCACCAAAACAATTTTTTCTATTAGGGTAACAAGCCAGGCCTATTTGAGGAAACATTTACTGTGTTATGTGGAAGCCCAAAAGGGTCCTTCCAAGAGTCAAAGTGAAAACAATATTGTGCAGGCGCAGAACCAAGCAGGTGAAATTCTTGGATTTCAGAGACATTTTTTCTTATATTGAGCTGAAAGGTAAAATTGGCTGGGACGCCTAACAAACAGGTTCTAAAGGGGTCAGAAGCTTTAGCAAGAGCAAGGCATAAACTACTTTGGTTAACTTTTTCAGCCCAAGTGACCCACATGTTTTTTCGTTCCTCTATTTTGTTTAGAGTGTCCCAAGCTCCTGTGTTGAGGCCGGAAACGGCGACAAGCACGATCCCAATCTTCAGGTTTAACTTGCCACAAAAGCGGAATACCCACATCTTTACCGCACTTAATCTCTAGAGGCACTGTGGCTAGTGTGGTTTGAATCTGGGAGAGAATCTCCTGAACCCGATATTTCAAATATCGTTGTTCCAGATCTTCCCGATTCTCGACTAATAGATACGTTAAGGGTAGATTTATGGGAGGAGTTATACCTGCCTCCGCCAGCAGTGCTCTATAAGGATTGTAATTATGATGGGGATTCCAGGTACAGTTTACACAAGCACCATGTGCCTGTAATTGGCTTTGGGACACCCAAACCTTTTGGTGACAATTTCCACACTTAATTTTGATCCAAGCCCTATGATAATCTTGTAAACACGCTAAACAATAACGAGTAGGAGACAAAATCCGATCAAATGTTCTCATAAGTTCCCAAAACAAATGGAGTTCTGCCTCTTCTTGAGTCGAATAGGAAAAGCGAATCCCAAAATGTCTTTCAAGTGGTTCCAGCAACGGACGAAGGATCAGCTGCAGACGATGACGACGACGGAGTTCTGGGCTGTCCATTCGATTGAGCAGCTCGAGTCCAGCGAGCAGGGATCCACTTGGGTCCAAACACCAGGGGCCTGACAGTCGCGACGAATGTGGCCTAATTTTCCGCATCGAAAACACTTCATTCGGGTGGCTGGAGCTGCTGGGCGAGTCTGCGCAACTGCCGCCTGAAGAGGTGCAAGGGCTGCCAAAACTTGGCTTTGAACTTTAGACTGGGCGTTAAGGCCTTCACCAATTTTGTTAAGGGCTTCCACTACAAAAATTTGACTGCTTAAGGGGAGAGTATTTGCTTTATCTAAGAGGTCTTGAATTACCCAGTTGCCAGGAGCAGTAGCGATAAGGGAGCGTGTGACTTGATTACCATTTTGTATAACACACTGCTTTAGGAGTGCGTCCTGCATGTGCTCCGCAACACCAGCTTTAGAAAGGGCTTGCATCAATTTGTCAATGAATGACCCAAGGGGTTCCTCTCGGCCTTGTTTAATGTTCATATACATAGGGGGCCCCCCCGGCTCCCGAATTTTGTCCATTGCCCTTTTTGCCACCCGCATGACCTCTCTTAATTTTTCTACTCCTATACCAGCCTGGGCATCTGTTCGAGTATAATCACCGTTTCCTAGTAATTCATTCATTGTAATTCCAAAAAGGGGGTCTCCTTGGGCACGAGGTAATGCTACTGAAGCAGCCGCTTCCTCCCCCCATCTTGCATCAAATGTAAGTTTCTGATGAGGGGTATAAATTAAACGAGCGATACCCTTGATGTCTACAGGCAGGAGAATCATTGAATTAAATAAGTAATCAAGCATCTGCTTGGCCGGTTCACTAGTAACCCCGAATTGAGAGACTGTAGCTCGGAGTTGTGCCAATATTTTCCAATCCATTTGAGTGATATCTACCCTATGACCGCCGCCTGGTCGAGGGTGGAAAATAACAGGAAAGGCCATAGAAGTAGCAACATGGTCTTGTGCCGCGTCGGCAAGGACCCTGTCTCCGTTTTCGACTCCGTGGCGTGCCAGAGCAGCCCAAACTTCCCGTCTCTGACTTGCCATAGCCTCCGCGAGGTCCGAAAGGGCTCCGGGGAACGGCTCCGTGGCATTAGGAGACAAAGGAAGGGAGTTTGGAGGAGACTCAGATGGTCCGTTTTCCATAATAGAGGCAGACGGGGGAGAGGGAAGAGGGGGAGGAGGAGGGGGGGGGGTATCCGAGGGGGGAGGGGGGGGGGGGGGTATCTCGACTGTCGAAACGGTCGGCGGATTAGGGGCAGAAGGATCATAGTGACGATTTTGATTTTGTGCCAGACGGGCACTTTCGGCCGCACGTTTCTCTGCCTGTACCATCAAGAGTTCGTTATGTATCAAGCGCCATAATTTGGATAATTTTTTAGCAATTTTATCATCGTCTATCGTAAGGTCCCATAATTTATCGCCGTAGCGGCGCCATTCCGATAATTGGTGAATAGAGTGGGGGTCACTAAAAATACCGAGGGACCGAGCATGGGAAAGAAGGGCAGGGAGGTCCTTATCAAAATCTAAGCCTTTTACCCCCCGACGACGGAGGAAGGCAGTAAAAAGATCATACGCCGCTTGCCTGTCCATATTTACCGGATCCGTTGCACCCTCCAGGCGTCGGCAGCGCGTAGCAGCAGAGCCTGCCGATGCAGCACTCTGGGACAAAGCAGGAGACGAGCAGCCCACCGATGTAGCACTCCCGTTCTGCAGAAGCCGTCTTTAAATCGAGACCTGCACCCAACGCAACTCCTTCAGGCAAAGGGAAGTGTCCCTGTTCGGGCGCCAGTTGTTGGAGTCGCGGGAGACAAGCCTCATGCTCTCATGGTCAGCAAGTCTCGTTTATTTAGCAAGATGTTGTTGGAGTCGCGGGAGACAAGCCTCATGCTCTCATGGTCAGCAAGCCTCGTTTATTTAGCAAGACACATCCACTTTTATAGCTTGCAGGGTTAGTTACATTGTCTGATAAGATACAGCAAAATCATTGGTCAGCCTGTGTCGATGCAGGGGTCTCCAGGTAACTGTGACCACTTCTTGTTTCAACATGTCTCGACATGTCCCAACTTGCCCAAGCAAGACCATTGTGCTATTCCAGCAAGATACCCTTGCTCTTATCTCAGCAAGATGCATATCCTGTTTCTTAAGCAAATCAGGGTAAACATTAACCACGAGATTGCTGTGCCCTGGGGGCCTACATTTCCACCAGCTGCACAGTATCATGCCCTTTGTTACTTAGCCATTCAGTTGTTAAGCTCTCTACACAAATGCACTTTTAGGAGCTACAATGAGGAGTGACAACAGTGTGTGTGTCAAAGTTGTAAAGCTCAGTGTGTTGAAGAAGCACAAGAGCAGCCTTCAGCCTGTCTCTTCCACTGCCTTACAGATTGCAGACATTCCTGCTCACTCTGCTGCTCAGCAGAGTGCTGGCAACGGAGTTCTCGGATTGAAATGGTCTTTTAGGAGAAAGAGTGAAGAGTGACAGCAATGTTTGTGTCACAGTTTAAAGCTCACTGTGTGCTAAACATGATCAGGAGGAGCTTTTTTGCAAGGCTCTTCTGCTGTTTTAGCCCAGTCTAAACATTCCTGCTCTACTCTCTCTGATGCTGCTCAGCAGAGAGTGGGCACAGAGATGTTGGAATCAATTGGTCTTCCAGGCAGGAGAAGGAGGAGTTACAGCAATGTGTTTTGCAGAGTTGCAAAGCTCACTGTGTGCTGAAGATGCCCTGCAGGAGTTTCCCTGCTGGCCCTTCGTCTGTGGTATTAGAGTCCAAGCGCTGCTCCTCCCCTGTCACAACTCCTCTCGAAACGAGAGAGCGCACAAGAAACTTTGGATTCAAATGCACTTTTAGGAGATAAAGTGAGGAGTGACAGCAATGTTTGTGTCACAGTTTAAAGCTCACTGTGTGCAAAACATGATCAAGCAGGAGATTTTTTTCAAGGCTCTTCTGCTGTTTTAGGCAGGTCTAAAAATTCCTGCTCTACTATCTCTGTTGCTGCTCAGCAGAGAGCGGGCACAGAGATGGTGGATTCAGCTGGTCTTTCAGGCAAAAAGGGAGGAGTGACAGCAATGTGTGTTGCAGAGTTGCAAAGCTCGCTGTGCGCTGAAGATGATCAGTGGGAACTTTCTGGACTGTCTCTTCTGCTCTTTTAGCATTGGCTAAAGGTTCCTGCTCTACTCTGCTTCTGCCCAGCAGAGAAAGGGCAGAGAGATTTTGGATTCAATTGGACTTTGAGGTAGGAAAGTGCGGAGCGAGAGCAATATATGTGTCACAGTTGCAAAGCTGACTGCGTGCTGAAGATGCCCTGCCGGAGCTTTCACTCCGGGCTCTTCGGCTGTGGGAGCAGAGGCCAAGAGATCGTGTTCACCTGTCACTGCTGCTGTTCAAACGAGAGAGGGCGGGAGAGACCATGGATTCAAACGGATTATTAGGAGATGAAGTGAGGAGTGACAGCAATGTGTGTTTCAGAGTTGCAAAGCTCACTGTGCGCTGAAGATGATCTGCAAGGACTTTCCCTCCCTGCCCTTCGGAACTGGGAGCGGATTCCAAGCGCTCGTGCTCACCTACCTCTGCTGCTCTTGAAACGAGAGTGGAGACCAGAAACGCTGGATTCAAATGTGTTGGAGTCGCGGGAGACAAGCCTCATGCTCTCATGGTCAGCAAGCCTCGTTTATTTAGCTAGACACATCCACTTTTATAGCTTGCAGGGTTAGTTACATTGTCTGATAAGATACAGCAAAATCATTGGTCAGCCTGTGTGGATGCAGGGGTCTCCAGGTAACTGTGACCACTTCTTGTTTCAACATGTCTCGACATGTCCCAACTTGCCCAAGCAAGACCATTGTGCTATTCCAGCAAGATACCCTTGCTCTTATCTCAGCAAGATGCATATCCTGTTTCTTAAGCAAATCAGGGTAAACATTAACCACGAGATTGCTGTGCCCTGGGGGCCTACATTTCCACCAGCTGCATGGTATCATGCCCTTTGTTACTTAGCCATTCAGTTGTTAAGCTCTCTACACTTCCCCTGTTTTCTTTAACAGCAAGCATAGCCATTTTATGATTAAAAGCGTTCGATATCATTTTTTGTAAACACTGCATAATACACGGCAAAAGCAATACTGCTAATAATATTACAACCACCACCAAAACAATTTTTTCTATTAGGGTAACAAGCCAGGCCTATTTGAGGAAACATTTACTGTGTTATGTGGAAGCCCAAAAGGGTCCTTCCAAGAGTCAAAGTGAAAACAATATTGTGCAGGCGCAGAACCAAGCAGGTGAAATTCTTGGATTTCAGAGACATTTTTTCTTATATTGAGCTGAAAGGTAAAATTGGCTGGGACGCCTAACAAACAGGTTCTAAAGGGGTCAGAAGCTTTAGCAAGAGCAAGGCATAAACTACTTTGGTTAACTTTTTCAGCCCAAGTGACCCACATGTTTTTTCGTTCCTCTATTTTGTTTAGAGTGTCCCAAGCTCCTGTGTTGAGGCCGGAAACGGCGACAAGCACGATCCCAATCTTCAGGTTTAACTTGCCACAAAAGCGGAATACCCACATCTTTACCGCACTTAATCTCTAGAGGCACTGTGGCTAGTGTGGTTTGAATCTGGGAGAGAATCTCCTGAACCCGATATTTCAAATATCGTTGTTCCAGATCTTCCCGATTCTCGACTAATAGATACGTTAAGGGTAGATTTATGGGAGGAGTTATACCTGCCTCCGCCAGCAGTGCTCTATAAGGATTGTAATTATGATGGGGATTCCAGGTACAGTTTACACAAGCACCATGTGCCTGTAATTGGCTTTGGGACACCCAAACCTTTTGGTGACAATTTCCACACTTAATTTTGATCCAAGCCCTATGATAATCTTGTAAACACGCTAAACAATAACGAGTAGGAGACAAAATCCGATCAAATGTTCTCATAAGTTCCCAAAACAAATGGAGTTCTGCCTCTTCTTGAGTCGAATAGGAAAAGCGAATCCCAAAATGTCTTTCAAGTGGTTCCAGCAACGGACGAAGGATCAGCTGCAGACGATGACGACGACGGAGTTCTGGGCTGTCCATTCGATTGAGCAGCTCGAGTCCAGCGAGCAGGGATCCACTTGGGTCCAAACACCAGGGGCCTGACAGTCGCGACGAATGTGGCCTAATTTTCCGCATCGAAAACACTTCATTCGGGTGGCTGGAGCTGCTGGGCGAGTCTGCGCAACTGCCGCCTGAAGAGGTGCAAGGGCTGCCAAAACTTGGCTTTGAACTTTAGACTGGGCGTTAAGGCCTTCACCAATTTTGTTAAGGGCTTCCACTACAAAAATTTGACTGCTTAAGGGGAGAGTATTTGCTTTATCTAAGAGGTCTTGAATTACCCAGTTGCCAGGAGCAGTAGCGATAAGGGAGCGTGTGACTTGATTACCATTTTGTATAACACACTGCTTTAGGAGTGCGTCCTGCATGTGCTCCGCAACACCAGCTTTAGAAAGGGCTTGCATCAATTTGTCAATGAATGACCCAAGGGGTTCCTCTCGGCCTTGTTTAATGTTCATATACATAGGGGGCCCCCCCGGCTCCCGAATTTTGTCCATTGCCCTTTTTGCCACCCGCATGACCTCTCTTAATTTTTCTACTCCTATACCAGCCTGGGCATCTGTTCGAGTATAATCACCGTTTCCTAGTAATTCATTCATTGTAATTCCAAAAAGGGGGTCTCCTTGGGCACGAGGTAATGCTACTGAAGCAGCCGCTTCCTCCCCCCATCTTGCATCAAATGTAAGTTTCTGATGAGGGGTATAAATTAAACGAGCGATACCCTTGATGTCTACAGGCAGGAGAATCATTGAATTAAATAAGTAATCAAGCATCTGCTTGGCCGGTTCACTAGTAACCCCGAATTGAGAGACTGTAGCTCGGAGTTGTGCCAATATTTTCCAATCCATTTGAGTGATATCTACCCTATGACCGCCGCCTGGTCGAGGGTGGAAAATAACAGGAAAGGCCATAGAAGTAGCAACATGGTCTTGTGCCGCGTCGGCAAGGACCCTGTCTCCGTTTTCGACTCCGTGGCGTGCCAGAGCAGCCCAAACTTCCCGTCTCTGACTTGCCATAGCCTCCGCGAGGTCCGAAAGGGCTCCGGGGAACGGCTCCGTGGCATTAGGAGACAAAGGAAGGGAGTTTGGAGGAGACTCAGATGGTCCGTTTTCCATAATAGAGGCAGACGGGGGAGAGGGAAGAGGGGGAGGAGGAGGGGGGGGGGTATCCGAGGGGGGGGGGGGGGGGGGGGTATCTCGACTGTCGAAACGGTCGGCGGATTAGGGGCAGAAGGATCATAGTGACGATTTTGATTTTGTGCCAGACGGGCACTTTCGGCCGCACGTTTCTCTGCCTGTACCATCAAGAGTTCGTTATGTATCAAGCGCCATAATTTGGATAATTTTTTAGCAATTTTATCATCGTCTATCGTAAGGTCCCATAATTTATCGCCGTAGCGGCGCCATTCCGATAATTGGTGAATAGAGTGGGGGTCACTAAAAATACCGAGGGACCGAGCATGGGAAAGAAGGGCAGGGAGGTCCTTATCAAAATCTAAGCCTTTTACCCCCCGACGACGGAGGAAGGCAGTAAAAAGATCATACGCCGCTTGCCTGTCCATATTTACCGGATCCGTTGCACCCTCCAGGCGTCGGCAGCGCGTAGCAGCAGAGCCTGCCGATGCAGCACTCTGGGACAAAGCAGGAGACGAGCAGCCCACCGATGTAGCACTCCCGTTCTGCAGAAGCCGTCTTTAAATCGAGACCTGCACCCAACGCAACTCCTTCAGGCAAAGGGAAGTGTCCCTGTTCGGGCGCCAGTTGTTGGAGTCGCGGGAGACAAGCCTCATGCTCTCATGGTCAGCAAGTCTCGTTTATTTAGCAAGATGTTGTTGGAGTCGCGGGAGACAAGCCTCATGCTCTCATGGTCAGCAAGCCTCGTTTATTTAGCAAGACACATCCACTTTTATAGCTTGCAGGGTTAGTTACATTGTCTGATAAGATACAGCAAAATCATTGGTCAGCCTGTGTCGATGCAGGGGTCTCCAGGTAACTGTGACCACTTCTTGTTTCAACATGTCTCGACATGTCCCAACTTGCCCAAGCAAGACCATTGTGCTATTCCAGCAAGATACCCTTGCTCTTATCTCAGCAAGATGCATATCCTGTTTCTTAAGCAAATCAGGGTAAACATTAACCACGAGATTGCTGTGCCCTGGGGGCCTACATTTCCACCAGCTGCACAGTATCATGCCCTTTGTTACTTAGCCATTCAGTTGTTAAGCTCTCTACACAAATGCACTTTTAGGAGCTACAATGAGGAGTGACAACAGTGTGTGTGTCAAAGTTGTAAAGCTCAGTGTGTTGAAGAAGCACAAGAGCAGCCTTCAGCCTGTCTCTTCCACTGCCTTACAGATTGCAGACATTCCTGCTCACTCTGCTGCTCAGCAGAGTGCTGGCAACGGAGTTCTCGGATTGAAATGGTCTTTTAGGAGAAAGAGTGAAGAGTGACAGCAATGTTTGTGTCACAGTTTAAAGCTCACTGTGTGCTAAACATGATCAGGAGGAGCTTTTTTGCAAGGCTCTTCTGCTGTTTTAGCCCAGTCTAAACATTCCTGCTCTACTCTCTCTGTTGCTGCTCAGCAGAGAGTGGGCACAGAGATGTTGGAATCAATAGGTCTTCCAGGCAGGAAAAGGAGGAGTTACAGCAATGTGTTTTGCAGAGTTGCAAAGCTCACTGTGTGCTGAAGATGCCCTGCAGGAGTTTCCCTGCTGGCCCTTCGTCTGTGGGATTAGAGTCCAAGCGCTGCTCCTCCCCTGTCACAACTCCTCTCCAAACGAGAGTGCGTACCAGAAACTTTGGATTCAAATGCACTTTTAGGAGATAAAGTGAGGAGTGACAGCAATGTTTGTGTCACAGTTTAAAGCTCACTGTGTGCAAAACATGATCAAGCAGGAGATTTTTTGCAAGGCTCTTCTGCTGTTTTAGCCCAGGCTAAATATTCCTGCTCAACTCTCTGTTGCTGCTCAGCAGAGAGTGGGCACAGAGATGTTGGAATCAATTGGTCTTTCAGGCAGGAAAAGAAGTGACAGCAATGTGTGTTGCAGAGTTGCAAAGCTCGCTGTTCGCTGAAGATGATCAGTGGGAACTTTCTGGACTGTCTCTTCTGCTGTTTCTTCAGAGTCCAAACGTAAGTGCTATATTCTGCTACTGCTCACAAAGAGCAAGCACAGGAGATGTAGGATTCAATTGGACTTTGAGGTAGGAAAGTGAGAGGTGACAGCTATTTGTGTTTCAGAGTTGCAAAGCTCACTGTGTGCTGAAGATGCCCTGCAGGAGTTTCCATGCTGGCAATTCGTCTGTGAAATTAGAGTCCAAGCGCTGCTCCTCCCCTGTCACAACTCCTCTCCAAACGAGAGAGCGCACCATAAACTTTGGATTCAAATGCACTTTTAGGAGATAAAGTGAGGAGTGACAGCAATGTTTGTGTCACAGTTTAAAGCTCACTGAGTGCAAAACATGATCAAGCAGGAGATTTTTTGCAAGGCTCTTCTGCTGTTTTAGCCCAGTCCAAACATTCCTGCTCTGCTCTCTCTGTTGTTGCTCAGCAGAGAGCGGGCACAGAGATGGTGGATTCAGTTGGTCTTTCAGGCAGGAAAGGGGGGAGTGACAGCAATGTGTGTTGCAGAGTTGCAAAGCTCACTGTGTGCTGAAGATGATCAGTGGGAACTTTCTGGACTGTCTCTTCTGCTGTTTCAGCAGAGTCCAAACGTAAGTGCTATATTCTGCTACTGCTCACAAAGAGCAAGCACAGGAGATGTATTATTCAATTGGACTTTGAGGTAGGAAAGTGAGAGGTGACAGCAATATGTGTTTCAGAGTTGCGAATCACAATGTGTGCTGAAGATGCCCAGCAGTAGTTTCCATGCTGGCCCTTCGGCTGTGAAATTAGAATCCAAGCGCTCGTCCTCCCCTGTCACAACTGCTCTCGAAGCGAGAGAGCGCACCAGAAACGTTGGCTTGAAATGCACTTTTAGGAGATAAAGTGAGGAGTGACAGCAATGTGTGTTTCAGAGTTGCAAAGCTCACTGTGCGCTGAAGATGATCTGCAAGGACTTTCCCTCCCTGCCCTTCGGAACTGGGAGCGGATTCCAAGCGCTCGTGCTCACCTGCCTCTGCTGCACTGGAAACGAGAGTGGAGACCAGAAACGCTGGATTCAAATGCACTTTTAGGAGCTACAATGAGGAGTGACAACAGTGTGTGTGTCAAAGTTGTAAAGCTCAGTGTGTTGAAGAAGCACAAGAGCAGCCTTCAGCCTGTCTCTTCCACTGCCTTACAGATTGCAGACATTCCTGCTCACTCTGCTGCTCAGCAGAGTGCTGGCAACGGAGTTCTCGGATTGAAATGGTCTTTTAGGAGAAAGAGTGAAGAGTGACAGCAATGTTTGTGTCACAGTTTAAAGCTCACTGTGTGCTAAACATGATCAGGAGGAGCTTTTTTGCAAGGCTCTTCTGCTGTTTTAGCCCAGTCTAAACATTCCTGCTCTACTCTCTCTGATGCTGCTCAGCAGAGAGTGGGCACAGAGATGTTGGAATCAATTGGTCTTCCAGGCAGGAGAAGGAGGAGTTACAGCAATGTGTTTTGCAGAGTTGCAAAGCTCATTGTGTGCTGAAGATGCCCTGCAGGAGTTTCCCTGCTGGCCCTTCGTCTGTGGGATTAGAGTCCAAGCGCTGCTCCTCCCCTGTCACAACCCCTCTCCAAACGAGAGAGCGTACCAGAAACTTTGGATTCAAATGCACTTTTAGGAGATAAAGTGAGGAGTGACAGCAATGTTTGTGTCACAGTTTAAAGCTCACTGTGTGCAAAACATGATCAAGCAGGAGATTTTTTGCAAGGCTCTTCTGCTGTTTTAGCCCAGGCTAAATATTCCTGCTCAACTCTCTGTTGCTGCTCAGCAGAGAGTGGGCACAGAGATGTTGGAATCAATTGGTCTTTCAGGCAGGAAAAGAAGTGACAGCAACGTGTGTTGCAGAGTTGCAAAGCTCGCTGTTCGCTGAAGATGATCAGTGGGAACTTTCTGGACTGTCTCTTCTGCTGTTTCTTCAGAGTCCAAACGTAAGTGCTATATTCTGCTACTGCTCACAAAGAGCAAGCACAGGAGATGTAGGATTCAATTGGACTTCGAGGTAGGAAAGTGAGAGGTGACAGCTATTTGTGTTTCAGAGTTGCAAAGCTCACTGGGTGCTGAAGATGCCCAGCAGTAGTTTCCATGCTGGCCCTTCGGCTGTGAAATTAGAATCCAAGCGCTCGTCCTCCCCTGTCACAACTGCTCTCGAAGCGAGAGAGCGCACCAGAAACGTTGGCTTGAAATGCACTTTTAGGAGATAAAGTGAGGAGTGACAGCAATGTTTGTGTCACAGTTTAAAGCTCACTGTGTGCAAAACATGATCAAGCAGGAGATTTTTTGCAAGGCTCTTCTGCTGTTTTAGCCCAGTCTAAACATTCCTGCTCTACTCTCTCTGTTGCTGCTCAGCAGAGAGTGGGCACAGAGATGTTGGAATCAATTGGACTTTCAGGCAAGAAAAGGAGGAGTGACAGCAATGTGTGTTGCAGAATTGTAAAGCTCACTGTGTGCTGAAGATGCCCTGCAGGAGTTTCCCTGCTGGCCCTTCGTCTGTGGGATTAGAGTCCAAGCGCTGCTCCTCCCCTGTCACAACTCCTCTCCAAACGAGAGAGCGCACCAGAAACTTTGGATTCAAATGCACTTTTAGGAGATAAAGTGAGGAGTGACAGCAATGTTTGTGTCACAGTTTAAAGCTCACTGTGTGCAAAACATGATCAAGCAGGAGATTTTTTTCAAGGCTCTTCTGCTGTTTTAGGCAGGTCTAAAAATTCCTGCTCTACTCTCTCTGTTGCTGCTCAGCAGAGAGCGGGCACAGAGATGGTGGATTCAGCTGGTCTTTCAGGCAAAAAGGGAGGAGTGACAGCAATGTGTGTTGCAGAGTTGCAAAGCTCGCTGTGCGCTGAAGATGATCAGTGGGAACTTTCTGGACTGTCTCTTCTGCTCTTTTAGCATTGGCTAAAGGTTCCTGCTCTACTCTCTCTGCTTCTGCCCAGCAGAGAAAGGGCACAGAGATTTTGGATTCAATTGGACTTTGAGGTAGGAAAGTGCGGAGCGAGAGCAATATATGTGTCACAGTTGCAAAGCTGACTGCGTGCTGAAGATGCCCTTCCGGAGCTTTCACTCCGGGCTCTTCGGCTGTGGGAGCAGAGGCCAAGAGATCGTGTTCACCTGTCACTGCTGCTGTTCAAACGAGAGAGGGCGGGAGAGACCATGGATTCAAACGGATTATTAGGAGATGAAGTGAGGAGTGACAGCAATGTGTGTTTCAGAGTTGCAAAGCTCACTGTGCGCTGAAGATGATCTGCAAGGACTTTCCCTCCCTGCCCTTCGGAACTGGGAGCGGATTCCAAGCGCTCGTGCTCACCTGCCTCTGCTGCACTGGAAACGAGAGTGGAGACCAGAAACGCTGGATTCAAATGCACTTTTAGGAGCTACAATGAGGAGTGACAACAGTGTGTGTGTCACAGTTGTAAAGCTCAGTGTGTTGAAGAAGCACAAGAGCAGCCTTCAGCCTGTCTCTTCCACTGCCTTACAGATTGCAGACATTCCTGCTCACTCTGCTGCTCAGCAGAGTGCTGGCAACGGAGTTCTTGGATTGAAATGGTCTTTTAGGAGAAAGAGTGAAGAGTGACAGCAATGTTTGTGTCACAGTTTAAAGCTCACTGTGTGCTAAACATGATCAGGAGGAGCTTTTTTGCAAGGCTCTTCTGCTGTTTTAGCCCAGTCTAAACATTCCTGCTCTACTCTCTCTGTTGCTGCTCAGCAGAGAGTGGGCACAGAGATGTTGGAATCAATTGGTCTTCCAGGCAGGAAAAGGAATTACAGCAATGTGTGTTGCAGAATTGCAAAGCTCACTGTGTGCTGAAGATGCCCTGCAGGAGTTTCCCTGCTGGCCCTTCGTCTGTGGGATTAGAGTCCAAGCGCTGCTCCTCCCCTGTCACAACTCCTCTCGAAACGAGAGAGCGCACCAGAAACTTTGGATTCAAATGCACTTTTAGGAGATAAAGTGAGGAGTGACAGCAATGTTTGTGTCACAGTTTAAAGCTCACTGTGTGCAAAACATGATCAAGCAGGAGATTTTTTGCAAGGCTCTTCTGCTGTTTTAGCCCAGGCTAAACATTCCTGCTCTACTCTCTCTGTTGCTGCTCAGCAGAGAGCGGGCACAGAGGTGTTGGAATCAATTGGTCTTTCAGGCAGGAAAAGAAGAGACAGCAATGTGTGTTGCAGAGTTGCAAAGCTCACTGTGTGCTGAAGATGATCAGTGGGAACTTTCTGGACTGTCTCTTCTGCTGTTTCAGCAGAGTCCAAACGTAAGTGCTATATTCTGCTACTGCTCACAAAGAGCAAGCACAGGAGATGTATTATTCAATTGGACTTTCAGGTAGGAAAGTGAGAGGTGACAGCAATATGTGTTTCAGAGTTGTGAATCTCAATGTGTGCTGAAGATGCCCAGCAGTAGTTTCCATGCTGGCCCTTCGGCTGTGAAATTAGAATCCAAGCGCTCGTCCTCCCCTGTCACAACTGCTCTCGAAGCGAGAGAGCGCACCAGAAACGTTGGCTTGAAATGCACTTTTAGGAGATAAAGTGAAGAGTGACAGCAATGTGTGTTTCAGAGTTGCAAAGCTCACTGTGCGCTGAAGATGATCTGCAAGGACTTTCCCTCCCTGCCCTTCGGAACTGGGAGCGGATTCCAAGCGCTCGTGCTCACCTTCCTCTGCTGCTCTTGAAACGAGAGTGGAGACCAGAAACGCTGGATTCAAATGCACTTTTAGGAGCTACAATGAGGAGTGACAACAGTGTGTGTGTCACAGTTGTAAAGCTCAGTGTGTTGAAGAAGCACAAGAGCAGCCTTCAGCCTGTCTCTTCCACTGCCTTACAGATTGCAGACATTCCTGCTCACTCTGCTGCTCAGCAGAGTGCTGGCAACGGAGTTCTTGGATTGAAATGGTCTTTTAGGAGAAAGAGTGAAGAGTGACAGCAATGTTTGTGTCACAGTTTAAAGCTCACTGTGTGCTAAACATGATCAGGAGGAGCTTTTTTGCAAGGCTCTTCTGCTGTTTTAGCCCAGTCTAAACATTCCTGCTCTACTCTCTCTGTTGCTGCTCAGCAGAGAGTGGGCACAGAGATGTTGGAATCAATTGGTCTTCCAGGCAGGAAAAGGAATTACAGCAATGTGTGTTGCAGAATTGCAAAGCTCACTGTGTGCTGAAGATGCCCTGCAGGAGTTTCCCTGCTGGCCCTTCGTCTGTGGGATTAGAGTCCAAGCGCTGCTCCTCCCCTGTCACAACTCCTCTCCAAACGTGAGAGCGCACCAGAAACTTTGGATTCAAATGCACTTTTAGGAGATAAAGTGAGGAGTGACAGCAATGTTTGTGTCACAGTTTAAAGCTCACTGTGTGCAAAACATGATCAAGCAGGAGATTTTTTGCAAGGCTCTTCTGCTGTTTTAGCCCAGGCTAAACATTCCTGCTCTACTCTCTCTGTTGCTGCTCAGCAGAGAGCGGGCACAGAGATGGTGGATTCAGTTGGTCTTTCAGGCAGGAAAAGAAGAGACAGCAATGTGTGTTGCAGAGTTGCAAAGCTCACTGTGTGCTGAAGATGATCAGTGGGAACTTTCTGGACTGTCTCTTCTGCTGTTTCAGCAGAGTCCAAACGTAAGTGCTATATTCTGCTACTGCTCACAAAGAGCAAGCACAGGAGATGTATTATTCAATTGGACTTTCAGGTAGGAAAGTGAGAGGTGACAGCAATATGTGTTTCAGAGTTGTGAATCTCAATGTGTGCTGAAGATGCCCAGCAGTAGTTTCCATGCTGGCCCTTCGGCTGTGAAATTAGAATCCAAGCGCTCGTCCTCCCCTGTCACAACTGCTCTCGAAGCGAGAGAGCGCACCAGAAACGTTGGCTTGAAATGCACTTTTAGGAGATAAAGTGAAGAGTGACAGCAATGTGTGTTTCAGAGTTGCAAAGCTCACTGTGCGCTGAAGATAATCTGCAAGGACTTTCCCTCCCTGCCCTTCGGAACTGGGAGCGGATTCCAAGCGCTCGTGCTCACCTGCCTCTGCTGCACTGGAAACGAGAGTGGAGACCAGAAACGCTGGATTCAAATGCACTTTTAGGAGCTACAATGAGGAGTGACAACAGTGTGTGTGTCACAGTTGTAAAGCTCAGTGTGTTGAAGAAGCACAAGAGCAGCCTTCAGGCCTGTCTCTTCCACTGCCTTACAGATTGCAGACATTCCTGCTCACTCTGCTGCTCAGCAGAGTGCTGGCAACGGAGTTCTCGGATTGAAATGGTCTTTTAGGAGAAAGAGTGAAGAGTGACAGCAATGTTTGTGTCACAGTTTAAAGCTCACTGTGTGCTAAACATGATCAGGAGGAGCTTTTTTGCAAGGCTCTTCTGCTGTTTTAGCCCAGTCTAAACATTCCTGCTCTACTCTCTCTGTTGCTGCTCAGCAGAGAGTGGGCACAGAGATGTTGGAATCAATAGGTCTTCCAGGCAGGAAAAGGAGGAGTTACAGCAATGTGCTTTGCAGAGTTGCAAAGCTCACTGTGCGCTGAAGATGCCCTGCAGGAGTTTCCCTGCTGGCCCTTCGTCTGTGGGATTAGAGTCCAAGCGCTGCTCCTCCCCTGTCACAACTCCTCTCCAAACGAGAGTGCGTACCAGAAACTTTGGATTCAAATGCACTTTTAGGAGATAAAGTGAGGAGTGACAGCAATGTTTGTGTCACAGTTTAAAGCTCACTGTGTGCAAAACATGATCAAGCAGGAGATTTTTTTCAAGGCTCTTCTGCTGTTTTAGGCAGGTCTAAAAATTCCTGCTCTACTCTCTCTGTTGCTGCTCAGCAGAGAGCGGGCACAGAGATGGTGGATTCAGCTGGTCTTTCAGGCAAAAAGGGAGGAGTGACAGCAATGTGTGTTGCAGAGTTGCAAAGCTCGCTGTGCGCTGAAGATGATCAGTGGGAACTTTCTGGACTGTCTCTTCTGCTCTTTTAGCATTGGCTAAAGGTTCCTGCTCTACTCTGCTTCTGCCCAGCAGAGAAAGGGCACAGAGTTTTGGATTCAATTGGACTTTGAGGTAGGAAAGTGCGGAGCGAGAACAATATATGTGTCACAGTTGCAAAGCTGACTGCGTGCTGAAGATGCCCTGCCGGAGCTTTCACTCCGGGCTCTTCGGCTGTGGGAGCAGAGGCCAAGAGATCGTGTTCACCTGTCACTGCTGCTGTTCAAACGAGAGAGGGCGGGAGAGACCATGGATTCAAACGGATTATTAGGAGATGAAGTGAGGAGTGACAGCAATGTGTGTTTCAGAGTTGCAAAGCTCACTGTGCGCTGAAGATGATCTGCAAGGACTTTCCCTCCCTGCCCTTCGGAACTGGGAGCGGATTCCAAGCGCTCGTGCTCACCTACCTCTGCTGCTCTTGAAACGAGAGTGGAGACCAGAAACGCTGGATTCAAATGTGTTGGAGTCGCGGGAGACAAGCCTCATGCTCTCATGGTCAGCAAGCCTCGTTTATTTAGCTAGACACATCCACTTTTATAGCTTGCAGGGTTAGTTACATTGTCTGATAAGATACAGCAAAATCATTGGTCAGCCTGTGTCGATGCAGGGGTCTCCAGGTAACTGTGACCACTTCTTGTTTCAACATGTCTCGACATGTCCCAACTTGCCCAAGCAAGACCATTGTGCTATTCCAGCAAGATACCCTTGCTCTTATCTCAGCAAGATGCATATCCTGTTTCTTAAGCAAATCAGGGTAAACATTAACCACGAGATTGCTGTGCCCTGGGGGCCTACATTTCCACCAGCTGCATGGTATCATGCCCTTTGTTACTTAGCCATTCAGTTGTTAAGCTCTCTACACTTCCCCTGTTTTCTTTAACAGCAAGCATAGCCATTTTATGATTAAAAGCGTTCGATATCATTTTTTGTAAACACTGCATAATACACGGCAAAAGCAATACTGCTAATAATATTACAACCACCACCAAAACAATTTTTTCTATTAGGGTAACAAGCCAGGCCTATTTGAGGAAACATTTACTGTGTTATGTGGAAGCCCAAAAGGGTCCTTCCAAGAGTCAAAGTGAAAACAATATTGTGCAGGCGCAGAACCAAGCAGGTGAAATTCTTGGATTTCAGAGACATTTTTTCTTATATTGAGCTGAAAGGTAAAATTGGCTGGGACGCCTAACAAACAGGTTCTAAAGGGGTCAGAAGCTTTAGCAAGAGCAAGGCATAAACTACTTTGGTTAACTTTTTCAGCCCAAGTGACCCACATGTTTTTTCGTTCCTCTATTTTGTTTAGAGTGTCCCAAGCTCCTGTGTTGAGGCCGGAAACGGCGACAAGCACGATCCCAATCTTCAGGTTTAACTTGCCACAAAAGCGGAATACCCACATCTTTACCGCACTTAATCTCTAGAGGCACTGTGGCTAGTGTGGTTTGAATCTGGGAGAGAATCTCCTGAACCCGATATTTCAAATATCGTTGTTCCAGATCTTCCCGATTCTCGACTAATAGATACGTTAAGGGTAGATTTATGGGAGGAGTTATACCTGCCTCCGCCAGCAGTGCTCTATAAGGATTGTAATTATGATGGGGATTCCAGGTACAGTTTACACAAGCACCATGTGCCTGTAATTGGCTTTGGGACACCCAAACCTTTTGGTGACAATTTCCACACTTAATTTTGATCCAAGCCCTATGATAATCTTGTAAACACGCTAAACAATAACGAGTAGGAGACAAAATCCGATCAAATGTTCTCATAAGTTCCCAAAACAAATGGAGTTCTGCCTCTTCTTGAGTCGAATAGGAAAAGCGAATCCCAAAATGTCTTTCAAGTGGTTCCAGCAACGGACGAAGGATCAGCTGCAGACGATGACGACGACGGAGTTCTGGGCTGTCCATTCGATTGAGCAGCTCGAGTCCAGCGAGCAGGGATCCACTTGGGTCCAAACACCAGGGGCCTGACAGTCGCGACGAATGTGGCCTAATTTTCCGCATCGAAAACACTTCATTCGGGTGGCTGGAGCTGCTGGGCGAGTCTGCGCAACTGCCGCCTGAAGAGGTGCAAGGGCTGCCAAAACTTGGCTTTGAACTTTAGACTGGGCGTTAAGGCCTTCACCAATTTTGTTAAGGGCTTCCACTACAAAAATTTGACTGCTTAAGGGGAGAGTATTTGCTTTATCTAAGAGGTCTTGAATTACCCAGTTGCCAGGAGCAGTAGCGATAAGGGAGCGTGTGACTTGATTACCATTTTGTATAACACACTGCTTTAGGAGTGCGTCCTGCATGTGCTCCGCAACACCAGCTTTAGAAAGGGCTTGCATCAATTTGTCAATGAATGACCCAAGGGGTTCCTCTCGGCCTTGTTTAATGTTCATATACATAGGGGGCCCCCCCGGCTCCCGAATTTTGTCCATTGCCCTTTTTGCCACCCGCATGACCTCTCTTAATTTTTCTACTCCTATACCAGCCTGGGCATCTGTTCGAGTATAATCACCGTTTCCTAGTAATTCATTCATTGTAATTCCAAAAAGGGGGTCTCCTTGGGCACGAGGTAATGCTACTGAAGCAGCCGCTTCCTCCCCCCATCTTGCATCAAATGTAAGTTTCTGATGAGGGGTATAAATTAAACGAGCGATACCCTTGATGTCTACAGGCAGGAGAATCATTGAATTAAATAAGTAATCAAGCATCTGCTTGGCCGGTTCACTAGTAACCCCGAATTGAGAGACTGTAGCTCGGAGTTGTGCCAATATTTTCCAATCCATTTGAGTGATATCTACCCTATGACCGCCGCCTGGTCGAGGGTGGAAAATAACAGGAAAGGCCATAGAAGTAGCAACATGGTCTTGTGCCGCGTCGGCAAGGACCCTGTCTCCGTTTTCGACTCCGTGGCGTGCCAGAGCAGCCCAAACTTCCCGTCTCTGACTTGCCATAGCCTCCGCGAGGTCCGAAAGGGCTCCGGGGAACGGCTCCGTGGCATTAGGAGACAAAGGAAGGGAGTTTGGAGGAGACTCAGATGGTCCGTTTTCCATAATAGAGGCAGACGGGGGAGAGGGAAGAGGGGGAGGAGGAGGGGGGGGGGTATCCGAGGGGGGAGGGGGGGGGGGGGGTATCTCGACTGTCGAAACGGTCGGCGGATTAGGGGCAGAAGGATCATAGTGACGATTTTGATTTTGTGCCAGACGGGCACTTTCGGCCGCACGTTTCTCTGCCTGTACCATCAAGAGTTCGTTATGTATCAAGCGCCATAATTTGGATAATTTTTTAGCAATTTTATCATCGTCTATCGTAAGGTCCCATAATTTATCGCCGTAGCGGCGCCATTCCGATAATTGGTGAATAGAGTGGGGGTCACTAAAAATACCGAGGGACCGAGCATGGGAAAGAAGGGCAGGGAGGTCCTTATCAAAATCTAAGCCTTTTACCCCCCGACGACGGAGGAAGGCAGTAAAAAGATCATACGCCGCTTGCCTGTCCATATTTACCGGATCCGTTGCACCCTCCAGGCGTCGGCAGCGCGTAGCAGCAGAGCCTGCCGATGCAGCACTCTGGGACAAAGCAGGAGACGAGCAGCCCACCGATGTAGCACTCCCGTTCTGCAGAAGCCGTCTTTAAATCGAGACCTGCACCCAACGCAACTCCTTCAGGCAAAGGGAAGTGTCCCTGTTCGGGCGCCAGTTGTTGGAGTCGCGGGAGACAAGCCTCATGCTCTCATGGTCAGCAAGTCTCGTTTATTTAGCAAGATGTTGTTGGAGTCGCGGGAGACAAGCCTCATGCTCTCATGGTCAGCAAGCCTCGTTTATTTAGCAAGACACATCCACTTTTATAGCTTGCAGGGTTAGTTACATTGTCTGATAAGATACAGCAAAATCATTGGTCAGCCTGTGTCGATGCAGGGGTCTCCAGGTAACTGTGACCACTTCTTGTTTCAACATGTCTCGACATGTCCCAACTTGCCCAAGCAAGACCATTGTGCTATTCCAGCAAGATACCCTTGCTCTTATCTCAGCAAGATGCATATCCTGTTTCTTAAGCAAATCAGGGTAAACATTAACCACGAGATTGCTGTGCCCTGGGGGCCTACATTTCCACCAGCTGCACAGTATCATGCCCTTTGTTACTTAGCCATTCAGTTGTTAAGCTCTCTACACAAATGCACTTTTAGGAGCTACAATGAGGAGTGACAACAGTGTGTGTGTCAAAGTTGTAAAGCTCAGTGTGTTGAAGAAGCACAAGAGCAGCCTTCAGCCTGTCTCTTCCACTGCCTTACAGATTGCAGACATTCCTGCTCACTCTGCTGCTCAGCAGAGTGCTGGCAACGGAGTTCTCGGATTGAAATGGTCTTTTAGGAGAAAGAGTGAAGAGTGACAGCAATGTTTGTGTCACAGTTTAAAGCTCACTGTGTGCTAAACATGATCAGGAGGAGCTTTTTTGCAAGGCTCTTCTGCTGTTTTAGCCCAGTCTAAACATTCCTGCTCTACTCTCTCTGTTGCTGCTCAGCAGAGAGTGGGCACAGAGATGTTGGAATCAATAGGTCTTCCAGGCAGGAAAAGGAGGAGTTACAGCAATGTGTTTTGCAGAGTTGCAAAGCTCACTGTGTGCTGAAGATGCCCTGCAGGAGTTTCCCTGCTGGCCCTTCGTCTGTGGGATTAGAGTCCAAGCGCTGCTCCTCCCCTGTCACAACTCCTCTCCAAACGAGAGTGCGTACCAGAAACTTTGGATTCAAATGCACTTTTAGGAGATAAAGTGAGGAGTGACAGCAATGTTTGTGTCACAGTTTAAAGCTCACTGTGTGCAAAACATGATCAAGCAGGAGATTTTTTGCAAGGCTCTTCTGCTGTTTTAGCCCAGGCTAAATATTCCTGCTCAACTCTCTGTTGCTGCTCAGCAGAGAGTGGGCACAGAGATGTTGGAATCAATTGGTCTTTCAGGCAGGAAAAGAAGTGACAGCAATGTGTGTTGCAGAGTTGCAAAGCTCGCTGTTCGCTGAAGATGATCAGTGGGAACTTTCTGGACTGTCTCTTCTGCTGTTTCTTCAGAGTCCAAACGTAAGTGCTATATTCTGCTACTGCTCACAAAGAGCAAGCACAGGAGATGTAGGATTCAATTGGACTTTGAGGTAGGAAAGTGAGAGGTGACAGCTATTTGTGTTTCAGAGTTGCAAAGCTCACTGGGTGCTGAAGATGCCCTGCAGGAGTTTCCATGCTGGCAATTCGTCTGTGAAATTAGAGTCCAAACACTCGTCCTCCCCTGTGACATCTGCTCTCGAAACGAGAGAGCGCACCATAAACTTTGGATTCAAATGCACTTTTAGGAGATAAAGTGAGGAGTGACAGCAATGTTTGTGTCACAGTTTAAAGCTCACTGAGTGCAAAACATGATCAAGCAGGAGATTTTTTGCAAGGCTCTTCTGCTGTTTTAGCCCAGTCCAAACATTCCTGCTCTGCTCTCTCTGTTGTTGCTCAGCAGAGAGCGGGCACAGAGATGGTGGATTCAGTTGGTCTTTCAGGCAGGAAAGGGGGGAGTGACAGCAATGTGTGTTGCAGAGTTGCAAAGCTCACTGTGTGCTGAAGATGATCAGTGGGAACTTTCTGGACTGTCTCTTCTGCTGTTTCAGCAGAGTCCAAACGTAAGTGCTATATTCTGCTACTGCTCACAAAGAGCAAGCACAGGAGATGTATTATTCAATTGGACTTTGAGGTAGGAAAGTGAGAGGTGACAGCAATATGTGATTCAGAGTTGCGAATCACAATGTGTGCTGAAGATGCCCAGCAGTAGTTTCCATGCTGGCCCTTCGGCTGTGAAATTAGAATCCAAGCGCTCGTCCTCCCCTGTCACAACTGCTCTCGAAGCGAGAGAGCGCACCAGAAACGTTGGCTTGAAATGCACTTTTAGGAGATGAAGTGAGGAGTGACAGCAATGTGTGTTTCAGAGTTGCAAAGCTCACTGTGCGCTGAAGATGATCTGCAAGGACTTTCCCTCCCTGCCCTTCGGAACTGGGAGCGGATTCCAAGCGCTCGTGCTCACCTGCCTCTGCTGCACTGGAAACGAGAGTGGAGACCAGAAACGCTGGATTCAAATGCACTTTTAGGAGCTACAATGAGGAGTGACAACAGTGTGTGTGTCAAAGTTGTAAAGCTCAGTGTGTTGAAGAAGCACAAGAGCAGCCTTCAGCCTGTCTCTTCCACTGCCTTACAGATTGCAGACATTCCTGCTCACTCTGCTGCTCAGCAGAGTGCTGGCAACGGAGTTCTCGGATTGAAATGGTCTTTTAGGAGAAAGAGTGAAGAGTGACAGCAATGTTTGTGTCACAGTTTAAAGCTCACTGTGTGCTAAACATGATCAGGAGGAGCTTTTTTGCAAGGCTCTTCTGCTGTTTTAGCCCAGTCTAAACATTCCTGCTCTACTCTCTCTGATGCTGCTCAGCAGAGAGTGGGCACAGAGATGTTGGAATCAATTGGTCTTCCAGGCAGGAGAAGGAGGAGTTACAGCAATGTGTTTTGCAGAGTTGCAAAGCTCACTGTGTGCTGAAGATGCCCTGCAGGAGTTTCCCTGCTGGCCCTTCGTCTGTGGTATTAGAGTCCAAGCGCTGCTCCTCCCCTGTCACAACTCCTCTCGAAACGAGAGAGCGCACAAGAAACTTTGGATTCAAATGCACTTTTAGGAGATAAAGTGAGGAGTGACAGCAATGTTTGTGTCACAGTTTAAAGCTCACTGTGTGCAAAACATGATCAAGCAGGAGATTTTTTTCAAGGCTCTTCTGCTGTTTTAGGCAGGTCTAAAAATTCCTGCTCTACTATCTCTGTTGCTGCTCAGCAGAGAGCGGGCACAGAGATGGTGGATTCAGCTGGTCTTTCAGGCAAAAAGGGAGGAGTGACAGCAATGTGTGTTGCAGAGTTGCAAAGCTCGCTGTGCGCTGAAGATGATCAGTGGGAACTTTCTGGACTGTCTCTTCTGCTCTTTTAGCATTGGCTAAAGGTTCCTGCTCTACTCTGCTTCTGCCCAGCAGAGAAAGGGCACAGAGTTTTGGATTCAATTGGACTTTGAGGTAGGAAAGTGCGGAGCGAGAGCAATATATGTGTCACAGTTGCAAAGCTGACTGCGTGCTGAAGATGCCCTTCCGGAGCTTTCACTCCGGGCTCTTCGGCTGTGGGAGCAGAGGCCAAGAGATCGTGTTCACCTGTCACTGCTGCTGTTCAAACGAGAGAGGGCGGGAGAGACCATGGATTCAAACGGATTATTAGGAGATGAAGTGAGGAGTGACAGCAATGTGTGTTTCAGAGTTGCAAAGCTCACTGTGCGCTGAAGATGATCTGCAAGGACTTTGCCTCCCTGCCCTTCGGAACTGGGAGCGGATTCCAAGCGCTCGTGCTCACCTGCCTCTGCTGCTCTTGAAACGAGAGTGGAGACTAGAAACGCTGGATTCAAATGCACTTTTAGGAGCTACAATGAGGAGTGACAACAGTGTGTGTGTCACAGTTGTAAAGCTCAGTGTGTTGAAGAAGCACAAGAGCAGCCTTCAGGCCTGTCTCTTCCACTGCCTTACAGATTGCAGACATTCCTGCTCACTCTGCTGCTCAGCAGAGTGCTGGCAACGGAGTTCTTGGATTGAAATGGTCTTTTAGGAGAAAGAGTGAAGAGTGACAGCAATGTTTGTGTCACAGTTTAAAGCTCACTGTGTGCTAAACATGATCAGGAGGAGCTTTTTTGCAAGGCTCTTCTGCTGTTTTAGCCCAGTCTAAACATTCCTGCTCTACTCTCTCTGTTGCTGCTCAGCAGAGAGTGGGCACAGAGATGTTGGAATCAATAGGTCTTCCAGGCAGGAAAAGGAGGAGTTACAGCAATGTGTTTTGCAGAGTTGCAAAGCTCATTGTGTGCTGAAGATGCCCTGCAGGAGTTTCCCTGCTGGCCCTTCGTCTGTGGGATTAGAGTCCAAGCGCTGCTCCTCCCCTGTCACAACTCCTCTCCAAACGAGAGAGCGCACCAGAAACTTTGGATTCAAATGCACTTTTAGGAGATAAAGTGAGGAGTGACAGCAATGTTTGTGTCACAGTTTAAGGCTCACTGTGTGCAAAACATGATCAAGCAGGAGATTTTTTGCAAGGCTCTTCTGCTGTTTTAGGCAGGTCTAAAAATTCCTGCTCTACTATCTCTGTTGCTGCTCAGCAGAGAGCGGGCACAGAGATGGTGGATTCAGCTGGTCTTTCAGGCAAAAAGGGAGGAGTGACAGCAACGTGTGTTGCAGAGTTGCAAAGCTCGCTGTGCGCTGAAGATGATCAGTGGGAACTTTCTGGACTGTCTCTTCTGCTCTTTTAGCATTGGCTAAAGGTTCCTGCTCTACTCTGCTTCTGCCCAGCAGAGAAAGGGCACAGAGATTTTGGATTCAATTGGACTTTGAGGTAGGAAAGTGCGGAGCGAGAGCAATATATGTGTCACAGTTGCAAAGCTGACTGCGTGGTGAAGATGCCCTGCCGGAGCTTTCATTCCGGGCTCTTCGGCTGTGGGAGCAGAGGCCAAGAGATCGTGTTCACCTGTCACTGCTGCTGTTCAAACGAGAGAGGGCGGGAGAGACCATGGATTCAAACGGATTATTAGGAGATGAAGTGAGGAGTGACAGCAATGTGTGTTTCAGAGTTGCAAAGCTCACTGTGCGCTGAAGATGATCTGCAAGGACTTTCCCTCCCTGCCCTTCGGAACTGGGAGCGGATTCCAAGCGCTCGTGCTCACCTGCCTCTGCTGCACTGGAAACGAGAGTGGAGACCAGAAACGCTGGATTCAAATGCACTTTTAGGAGCTACAATGAGGAGTGACAACAGTGTGTGAGTCAAAGTTGTAAAGCTCAGTGTGTTGAAGAAGCACAAGAGCAGCCTTCAGCCTGTCTCTTCCACTGCCTTACAGATTGCAGACATTCCTGCTCACTCTGCTGCTCAGCAGAGTGCTGGCAACGGAGTTCTTGGATTGAAATGGTCTTTTAGGAGAAAGAGTGAAGAGTGACAGCAATGTTTGTGTCACAGTTTAAAGCTCACTGTGTGCTAAACATGATCAGGAGGAGCTTTTTTGCAAGGCTCTTCTGCTGTTTTAGCCCAGTCTAAACATTCCTGCTCTACTCTCTCTGTTGCTGCTCAGCAGAGAGTGGGCACAGAGATGTTGGAATCAATAGGTCTTCCAGGCAGGAAAAGGAGGAGTTACAGCAATGTGTTTTGCAGAGTTGCAAAGCTCACTGTGTGCTGAAGATGCCCTGCAGGAGTTTCCCTGCTGGCCCTTCGTCTGTGGGATTAGAGTCCAAGCGCTGCTCCTCCCCTGTCACAACTCCTCTCCAAACGTGAGAGCGCACCAGAAACTTTGGATTCAAATGCACTTTTAGGAGATAAAGTGAGGAGTGACAGCAATGTTTGTGTCACAGTTTAAAGCTCACTGTGTGCAAAACATGATCAAGCAGGAGATTTTTTGCAAGGCTCTTCTGCTGTTTTAGCCCAGGCTAAATATTCCTGCTCAACTCTCTGTTGCTGCTCAGCAGAGAGTGGGCACAGATATGTTGGAATCAATTGGTCTTTCAGGCAGGAAAAGAAGTGACAGCAATGTGTGTTGCAGAGTTGCAAAGCTCGCTGTTCGCTGAAGATGATCAGTGGGAACTTTCTGGACTGTCTCTTCTGCTGTTTCTTCAGAGTCCAAACGTAAGTGCTATATTCTGCTACTGCTCACAAAGAGCAAGCACAGGAGATGTAGGATTCAATTGGACTTCGAGGTAGGAAAGTGAGAGGTGACAGCTATTTGTGTTTCAGAGTTGCAAAGCTCACTGGGTGCTGAAGATGCCCTGCAGGAGTTTCCATGCTGGCAATTCGTCTGTGAAATTAGAGTCCAAACACTCGTCCTCCCCTGTGACATCTGCTCTCGAAACGAGAGAGCGCACCATAAACTTTGGATTCAAATGCACTTTTAGGAGATAAAGTGAGGAGTGACAGCAATGTTTGTGTCACAGTTTAAAGCTCACTGAGTGCAAAACATGATCAAGCAGGAGATTTTTTGCAAGGCTCTTCTGCTGTTTTAGCCCAGTCCAAACATTCCTGCTCTGCTCTCTCTGTTGTTGCTCAGCAGAGAGCGGGCACAGAGATGGTGGATTCAGTTGGTCTTTCAGGCAGGAAAGGGGGGAGTGACAGCAATGTGTGTTGCAGAGTTGCAAAGCTCGCTGTGCGCTGAAGATGATCAGTGGGAACTTTCTGGACTGTCTCTTCTGCTCTTTTAGCATTGGCTAAAGGTTCCTGCTCTACTCTGCTTCTGCCCAGCAGAGAAAGGGCACAGAGATTTTGGATTCAATTGGACTTTGAGGTAGGAAAGTGCGGAGCGAGAGCAATATATGTGTCACAGTTGCAAAGCTGACTGCGTGCTGAAGATGCCCTGCCGGAGCTTTCACTCCGGGCTCTTCGGCTGTGGGAGCAGAGGCCAAGAGATCGTGTTCACCTGTCACTGCTGCTGTTCAAACGAGAGAGGGCGGGAGAGACCATGGATTCAAACGGATTATTAGGAGATGAAGTGAGGAGTGACAGCAATGTGTGTTTCAGAGTTGCAAAGCTCACTGTGCGCTGAAGATGATCTGCAAGGACTTTCCCTCCCTGCCCTTCGGAACTGGGAGCGGATTCCAAGCGCTCGTGCTCACCTGCCTCTGCTGCACTGGAAACGAGAGTGGAGACCAGAAACGCTGGATTCAAATGCACTTTTAGGAGCTACAATGAGGAGTGACAACAGTGTGTGTGTCAAAGTTGTAAAGCTCAGTGTGTTGAAGAAGCACAAGAGCTGCCTTCAGCCTGTCTCTTCCACTGCCTTACAGATTGCAGACATTCCTGCTCACTCTGCTGCTCAGCAGAGTGCTGGCAACGGAGTTCTTGGATTGAAATGGTCTTTTAGGAGAAAGAGTGAAGAGTGACAGCAATGTTTGTGTCACAGTTTAAAGCTCACTGTGTGCTAAACATGATCAGGAGGAGCTTTTTTGCAAGGCTCTTCTGCTGTTTTTGCCCAGTCTAAACATTCCTGCTCTACTCTCTCTGATGCTGCTCAGCAGAGAGTGGGCACAGAGATGTTGGAATCAATTGGTCTTCCAGGCAGGAGAAGGAGGAGTTACAGCAATGTGTTTTGCAGAGTTGCAAAGCTCATTGTGTGCTGAAGATGCCCTGCAGGAGTTTCCCTGCTGGCCCTTCGTCTGTGGCATTACAGTCCAAGCGCTGCTCCTCCCCTGTCACAACTCCTCTCGAAACGAGAGAGCGCACAAGAAACTTTGGATTCAAATGCACTTTTAGGAGATAAAGTGAGGAGTGACAGCAATGTTTGTGTCACAGTTTAAAGCTCACTGTGTGCAAAACATGATCAAGCAGGAGATTTTTTTCAAGGCTCTTCTGCTGTTTTAGGCAGGTCTAAAAATTCCTGCTCTACTATCTCTGTTGCTGCTCAGCAGAGAGCGGGCACAGAGATGGTGGATTCAACTGGTCTTTCAGGCAAAAAGGGAGGAGTGACAGCAATGTGTGTTGCAGAGTTGCAAAGCTCGCTGTGCGCTGAAGATGATCAGTGGGAACTTTCTGGACTGTCTCTTCTGCTCTTTTAGCATTGGCTAAAGGTTCCTGCTCTACTCTGCTTCTGCCCAGCAGAGAAAGGGCACAGAGATTTTGGATTCAATTGGACTTTGAGGTAGGAAAGTGCGGAGCGAGAGCAATATATGTGTCACAGTTGCAAAGCTGACTGCGTGCTGAAGATGCCCTGCCGGAGCTTTCACTCCGGGCTCTTCGGCTGTGGGAGCAGAGGCCAAGAGATCGTGTTCACCTGTCACTGCTGCTGTTCAAACGAGAGAGGGCGGGAGAGACCATGGATTCAAACGGATTATTAGGAGATGAAGTGAGGAGTGACAGCAATGTGTGTTGCAGAGTTGCAAAGTTCGCTGTGCGCTGAAGATGATCAGTGGGAACTTTCAGGACTGTCTCTTCTGCTGTTTCAGCAGAGTGCAAACGTAAGTGCTATATTCTGCTACTGCTCACAAGGAGCAAGCACAGGAGATGTATGATTCAATTGGACTTTCAACTAGGAAAGTCAGAGGTGACAGCTATATGTGTTTCAGAGTTGCAAAGCTCACTGTGTGCTGAAGATGCCCAGCAGGACTTTCCCTGCACGCCCTTCGGCTGTGGGATTAGAGTCCAAGCGCTCGTCCTCCCCTGTCACAACTCCTCTCGAAACGAGAGAGCGCCCCAGAAACGAGAGATTCAAATGCACTTTTAGGAGATAAAGTGAGTGGCAGCAATGTTTGTGTCGCAGTTTAAAGCTCACTGTGCGCTAAACATGAAAAGCTGGAGCTTTTTTGCAAGGCTCTTCTGCTGTTTTAGCCCAGTCTAAACATTCCTGCTATACTCTCCCTGTTGCTGCTCAATAGAGTGCGGGCACAGAGATGGTGGAATCAATTGGTCTTTCAGGCAGGAAAGGGAGGAGTGACAGCAATGTGTGTTGCAGAGTTCCAAAGCTCGCTGTGCGCTGAAGATGATCAGTGGGAACTTTCAGGACTGTCTCTTCTGCTGTTTCAGCAGAGTGCAAACGTAAGTGCTATATTCTGCTACTGCTCACAAGGAGCAAGCACAGGAGATGTATGATTCAATTGGACTTTCAACTAGGAAAGTCAGAGGTGACAGCTATATGTGTTTCAGAGTTGCAAAGCTCACTGTGTGCTGAAGATGCCCAGCAGGACTTTCCCTGCACGCCCTTCGGCTGTGGGATTAGAGTCCAAGCGCTCGTCCTCCCCTGTCACAACTCCTCTCGAAACGAGAGAGCGCCCCAGAAACGAGAGATTCAAATGCACTTTTAGGAGATAAAGTGAGTGGCAGCAATGTTTGTGTCGCAGTTTAAAGCTCACTGTGCGCTAAACATGAAAAGCTGGAGCTTTTTTGCAAGGCTCTTCTGCTGTTATAGCCCTGTCTAAACATTCCTGCTATACTCTATCTGTTGCTGCTAAGCAGAGAGCGGGCACAGAGATGGTGGAATCAATTGGTCTTTCAGGCAGGAAAGGGAGGAGTGACAGCAATGTGTGCTGCAGAGCTGCAAAGCTCGCTGTGCGCTGAAGATGATCAGTGTTAACTTTCTGGACTGTCTCTTCTGCTGTTTCAGCAGAATCTGAACGTAAGTGCTATATTCTGCTACTGCTCACAAGGAGCAAGCACAGGAGATGTAGGATTCAATTGGACTTTCAGGTAGGAAAGTGAGAGGTGACAGCAATGTGTGTTTCAGAGTAGCAAAGCTCAATGTGTGCTGAAGATGCCCAGCAGGAGTTTCCCTGATGGCCCTTCGGCTGTGGGATTAGAGTCCAAGCGCTCGTCCTCCCCTGTCACAACTCCTCTCGAAACGAGAGAGCGCACCGGAAATGATGGTTTCAAATGCACTTTTAGGAGATAAAGTGAGGAGTGACAGCAATGTTTGTGTCACAGCTTCAAAACTCACTGTGTGCTAAACATGATCAGCAGGAGCTTTTTTGCATGGCTCTTCTGCTGTTTTAGCCCAGTCTAAACATTCCAGCTATACTCTCTCTGTTGATGCTCAGCAGAGAGCGGACACAGAGATGGTGGAATCAGTTGGTCTTTCAGGTAGGAAAGGGAGGAGTGACAGCAATGTGTGTTGCAGAGTTGCAAAGCTCGCTGTGCGCTGAAGATGATCAGTGGGAACTTTCAGGACTGTCTCTTCTGCTGTTTCAGCAGAGTGCAAACGTATGGGCTATATTCTGCTACTGCTCACAAGGAGCAAAGCACAGGAGAAGTAGGATTCAATTGGACTTTCAGGTAGGAAAGTGAGAGGTGACAGCAATGTGTGTTTCCGAGTTGCAAAGCTCACTGTGTGCTGAAGATGCCCATCAGGAGTTTCCCTGCTGGCCCTTCGGCTGTGGGATTAGAGTCCAAGCGCTCGTCCTCCCCTGTCACATCTGCTCTTGAAACGAGAGAGGGCACCAAAAACGTTGGACTCAAATGCACTTTTAGGAGATAAAGTGAGGAGTGACAGCAATGTTTGTGTCACAGCCTCAAAGCACACTGTGTGCTAAACATGATCAGCAGGAGCTTTTTTGCAAGGCTCTTCTGCTGTTTTAGCCCAGTCTAAACATTATTGCTCTTCTCTCCCTGTTGCTGCTCAGCAGAGAGCAGGCACAGAGATGGTGGAATCTTTTGGTCTTTCAGGCAGGAAAAGGAGGAGTGACAGCAATGTGTGTTGCAGAGTTGCAAAGCTCTCTGTGTTCTGAAGATGATCAGTGGGAACTTTCTAAACTTTCTCTTCTGCTGTTTCAGCAGAGTGCAAACGTATGGGCTATATTCTGCTACTGCTCACAAATTGCAGCACAGGAGATGTAGGATTCAATTGGACTTTCAGGTAGGAAAGGGAGAGGTGACAGCTATATGTGTTCAAGGGCTGCAAAGATCACTGTGTGCTGAAGATGGCCAGCAGGAGTTTCCCTGCACGCCCTTCGGCTGTGGGATTAGAGTCCAAGCGCTCGTCCTCCCCTGTCACAACTCCACTCGAAACGAGAGAGCGCAGCAGAAACGATGGTTTCAAATGCACTTTTAGGAGATAAAGTGAGGAGTGACAGCAATGTTTGTGTCACAGCTTCAAAGCTCACTGTGTGCTAATCATGATCAGCAGGAGCTTTTTTGCAAGGCTCTTCTGCTGTTATAGCCCTGTCTAAACATTCCTGCTATACACTCTCTGTTGCTGCTAAGCAGAGAGCGGGCACAGAGATGGTGGAATCAGTTCGTCTTTCAGGCAGGAAAGGGAGGAGTGACAGCAATGTGTGTTGCAGAGTTGCAAAGCTCGCTGTGCGCTGATGATCAGTGGGAACTTTCTGGACTGTCTCTTCTGCTGTTTCAGCAGAGTCCAAGCGTAAGTGCTATATTCTGCTACTGCTCACAAGGAGCAAGAACAGGAGATGTAGTATTCAATTGGACTTTCAGGTAGGATAGTGAGAGGTGACAGCTATATGTGTTTCAGAGCTGCAAAGCTCACTGTGTGCTGAAGATGCACAGCAGGAGTTTCCCTGATGGCCCTTCGGCTGTGGGATTAGAGTCCAAGCGCTCGTCCTCCCCTGTCACAACTCCTCTCGAAACGAGAGAGCGCACCAGAAACGATGGTTTCAAATGCACTTTTAGGAGATAAAGTGAATGACAGCAATGTTTGTGTCGCAGTTTAATGATCAATGTGCGCTAAACATGAAAAGCAGGAGCTTTTTTGCAAGGCTCTTCTGCTGTTTTAGCCCAGTCTAAACATTCCTGCTATACTCTCCCTGTTGCTGCTCAATAGAGTGCGGGCTCAGTGATGGTGGAATCAGTTGGTCTTTCAGGCAGGAAAGGGAGGAGTGACAGCAATGTGTGCTGCAGAGTTGCAAAGCTCGCTGTGCGCTGAAGATGATCAGTGGGAACTTTCAGGACTGTCTCTTCTGCTGTTTCAGCAGAGTGCAAACGTATGGGCTATATTCTGCTACTGCTCACAAGGAGCAAAGCACAGGAGAAGTAGGATTCAATTGGACTTTCAGGTAGGAAAGTGAGAGGTGACAGCTATATGTGTTTCAGAGTTGCAAAGCTCACTGTGTGCTGAAGATGCCCAGCAGGACTTTCCCTGCACGCCCTTCGGCTGTGGGATTAGAGTCCAAGCGCTCGTCTTCCCCTGTCGCAACTCCTCTCGAAACGACAGAGCGCACCAGAAACGTTGGACTCAAATGCACTTTTAGGAGATAAAGTGAGGAGTGACAGCTATGTTTGTGTCACAGCTTCAAAACTCACTGTGTGCTAAACATGATCAGCAGGAGCTTTTTTGCAAGGCTCTTCTGCTGTTATAGCCCTGTCTAAACATTCCTGCTATACTCTCTCTGTTGCTGCTAAGCAGAGAGCGGGCACAGAGATGGTGGAATCAGTTCGTCTTTCAGGCAGGAAAGGGAGGAGTGACAGCAATGTGTGTTGCAGAGTTGCAAAGCTCGCTGTGCGCTGATGATCAGTGGGAACTTTCTGGACTGTCTCTTCTGCTGTTTCAGCAGAGTCCAAACGTAAGTGCTATATTCTGCTACTGCTCACAAGGAGCAAGCACAGGAGATGTAGGATTCAATTGGACTTTCAGGTAGGAAAGTGAGAGGTGACAGCAATGTGTGTTTCAGAGTTGCAAAGCTCACTGTGTGCTGAAGATGCCCAGCAGGAGTTTCCCTGATGGCCCTTCGGCTGTGGGATTAGAGTCCACGCGCTCGTCCTCCCCTGTCACAACTCCTCTGGAAACAAGAGTGCGCACCAGAAACGATGGAGTCAAATGCACTTTTAGGAGATAAATTGAGTGACAGCAATGTTTGTGTCACTCACCCCCATGCCTCAGAACTTCCCCAACCAAGAAGAAAAAAGAGTAATTGTGGTGGGTGACTCCCTTCTGAGGGGAACAGAAGGGCCCATTTGTCGACCGGATCCACCCCACAGGGAGGTCTGCTGCCTGCCTGGGGCTCGGATTAGAGATGTTAAAAAGAAGCTCTCTGAACTGGTGCAGCCGTCTGACTACTACCCACTGCTGGTTTTTCAGGTTGGCAGTGACGAAATTATTACGAGGAACGTAAGGGCAATGAAGAGAGACTACAGGGCCCTGGGAAGGCTGGTTAAAGGGTCTGGAGCGCAAGTGGTGTTTGCCTCCATACCTGTTGCAAGCGAGGGTGAAGGGATATATAAGAAGACTCTGCAGGTTAATGTATGGCTATGTGACTGGTGCCAAAGGCAGGGGTTTGGGTTTTTCTGTCACGGGCTGCTGTATGGGACACCTGGTTTGCTGGTGACAGGCGGGATACACCAGTCCCAGAGAAGAAAAAGGGTTTTGGGGCAGGAGTTAGCAGGGCTTATTGACAGGGCTTTAAACTAGTTATGAAGTGGGGAGGGGATTTAACTGGGCCTGTTGGGGACAAGCCCAAGAGGAACATGCTAGGGATTGAAGGATGGCGGGCTAAGGAGGACTATCAATCTCTTGTTTCACTTGTGGGAAAGGATAGCTCTTTAGACCCTGTCCCGCAGGGGAAAAAGGGTACTAGGACTGGCTCCCTGAAATGCCTGTACACCAATGCACGCAGCATGGGGAATAAACAGGAGGAGTTAGAAGTCTGTGTGCGGGCTAAAGGTTATGATCTAGTGGCGATTACAGAGACATGGTGGGACAGTTCACATGACTGGAATGTGGTCATGGATGGCTATGTCCTTTTTAGGAAAGATAGGTCAGCAAAGCGAGGTGGTGGAGTTGCTCTTTACGTGAGAGAGCAACTAGAATGTATTGAGTTCTGTCCGGGGTCGGATGAGGAGCAAGTGGAATGTCTGTGGGTACGAATCAAGGGGCTGACTGGCACGGGTGATACAGTTGTGGGGGTCTATTACAGACCTCCTGATCAGGACGAAGGAGTTGATGAGGCTTTCTACAGGCAACTGGAAGTAGCCTCGCGACTACATGCCTTAGTCGTCGTGGGGGACTTTAATTACCCCGATATTTGCTGGAAGACTCACACAGCCAGTCATTCACAGTCTAGGAGGTTCCTCGAGTGCATTGATGATAATTTCTTAATGCAAATGGTGGACGTACCAACTAGGGGAGCAGCGCTGCTAGATTTAGTACTCGCCAACAAGGAGGGTTTGGTCGAAGTGGTGACGGTCAATGGCAGCCTTGGCTGCAGTGACCATGAGATGGTGGAGTTTAGGATCCTGTGTGGGAGGAATAGAATACCTAGCAAAGCCACAGTTCTGGATTTCCGAAGGGCCAACTTTGGCCTCTTCAGTCAACTGCTAAGGGAAGTCTCATGGGAAAGTGTACTAGGCGGTAAAGGGGCTCAAGATAGTTGGTTAGCATTCAAGGACCGCTTCTTCCAAGCTCAGGATCGGAGCGTCCCAATGAGTAGGAAGTCAAGTAAGGGATCTAGGAGACCGGCGTGGTTAAACAAGGAGCTGCTGGGCAAACTCAAGTGGAAAAGGAGAATCTATGGATTATGGAAGGAGGGGCTGGCCGCTTGGGAGGAATATAGGACAGTTGTTAGAGGATGTAGGGAGGCAATTAGGACAGCTAAGGCCTCCTTGGAACTCAATCTTGCTAGTCGGGTTAAAGACAATAGAAAGGGCTTCTTCAAATACATAGCAAATAAAACTAAAACAAGAGGCAATATAGGCCCATTGCTGAACGAAGTGGGTACCCTGGAGACAGAGGATATAAAGAAGGCAGAGGTGCTGAATGCCTTCTTTGCCTCTGTCTTTACTCCTGCAGACTCTCCCCGAGGGCCCCGGATTTCTATAGCCCCAGAAGGAGTCAGGACAAAGGAGGAGTTTGCTTTGGTAGATGAGGATTGGGTTAGGGATCAGCTATGCAAACTGGACATCTGTAAATCGATGGGTCCGGATGGAATGCACCCACGGGTGCTGAGGGAGCTGGCGGAGGTCATTGCTAGGCCACTTTCCATCATCTTTGGTAAGTCGTGGGAAATGGGCGAGGTGCCTGAGGATTGGCGGATGGCAAAGGTCACACCAATCTATAAGAAGGGCAAGAAGGAGGACCCGGGTAATTATAGACCGGTCAGCCTTACCTCCATCCCTGGAAAGATGATGGAACAACTTATTCTTGACTCCATCACTAGGCATATCAAGGATGAGGGGGTCATTAAGAACAGCCAACATGGTTTTATGAGGGGGAAGTCATGTATGACCAACCTTATAGCCTTCTATGAGGAAGTGACTAGGTGGAGGGATGATGGTAGAGCGGTAGATGTAGTTTTTCTTGATTTCAGTAAGGCATTTGATACTGTCTCCCACAGCATCCTCATAGATAAGCTAAGGAAGTGTGGGCTTGACGATCAAGTAGTGAGGTGGATCGAGAACTGGTTGAAAGGAAGAAGGCAGAGAGTTGTGGTCAATGGCGCAGAATCTAGCTGGAGGTCTGTGACTAGTGGAGTTCCTCAGGGGTCGGTGCTGGGACCGGTGCTGTTTAATATTTTCATCAATGACCTGGATGAGGGAACTGAGTGCACCCTCAGCAAGTTTGCTGATGACACAAAACTGGGAGGAGTGGCTGACACACCAGAGGACTGTGCTGCCATTCAGCGAGACCTGGACAGGCTGGAGAGTTGGGCGGGGAGAAACTGGATGAAATTTAACAAGGGCAAGTGTAGAGTCTTGCATCTGGGGAAGAACAACCCCATGTACCAGTACAGGTTGGGGGTTGACCTGCTGGAAAGTAGTGAAGGGGAAAGGGACCTGGGGGTCCTGGTGGATAGGAGGATGACCATGAGCCAGCAATGTGCTCTTGTGGCCAAGAAGGCAAATGGCATCTTAGGGTGCATTAGAAAGGGAGTGGTTAGTAGGTCAAGAGAGGTTCTCCTCCCCCTCTACTCAGCCTTGGTGAGGCCGCATCTGGAATATTGCGTCCAGTTCTGGGCCCCTCTGTTCAAGAAGGACAGGGAATTGCTTGAAGGAGTCCAGCGCAGAGCCACAAAGATGATTAAGGGAGTGGAACATCTCCCTTATGAGGAGAGGCTGAGGGAGGTGGGTCTCTTTAGCTTGCAAAAGAGGAGACTGAGGGGTGACCTCATCAGTGTTTACAAATATGTGAAGGGTAGGTGTCAGGATGATGGAGCTAGGCTTTTTTCAGTGATATCCAGTGATAGGACAAGGGGCAATGGGTGTAAACTGGAACATAGGAAGTTCCACGTTAACATCAGGAAGAACTTCTTTACTGTAAGAGTGACAGAGCACTGGAACAGGTTGCCCAGGGGGGTTGTGGAGTCTCCTACACTGGAGATATTCAAGGCCCGCCTGGACAAGTTCCTGTGTGATGTACTGTAGGTTACCCTGCTCTTGCAGGGGGGTTGGACTAGATGATCTTTTTAGGTCCCTTCCAACCCTTGGGATTCTGTGATTCTGTGATTCTGTGGCACAGTTTAAAGCTCACTGTGTGCTAAACATGATCAGCAGGAGCTTTTTTGCAAGGCTCTTCTGCTGTTTTACCCCAGTCTAAACATTCCTGCTATACTCTCCCTGTTGCTGCTCAGCAGAGAGCTGGCACAGAGATGGTGGTTTCAGTTGGTCTTTCAGGCAGGAAAGGGAGGTGTGACAGCAATGTGTGTTGCAGTGTTGCAAAGCTCGCTGTGCGCTGAAGATGATCAGTAGGAACTTTCAGGACTGTCTCTTCTGCTGTTTCAGCAGAGTCCAAACGTAAGTGCTATATTCAGCTACTGCTTACAAGGAGCAAAGCACAGGAGATGTAGGATTCAATTGGACTTTCAGGTAGGAAAGTGAGAGGTGACAGCAATGTGAGTTTCAGAGTAGCAAAGCTCAATGTGTGCTGAAGATGCCCAGCAGGAGTTTCCCTGCTGGCCCTTCGGCTGTGGGATTAGAGTCCAAGCGCTCGTCCTCCCCTGTCACAACTCCTCTCGAAACGAGAGAGCGCACCAGAAACGATGGTTTCAAATGCACTTTTAGGAGATAAAGTGAGGAGTGACAGCAATGCTTGTGTCACAGTTTCAAAGCTCACTGTGTGCTAATCATGATCAGCAGGAGCTTTTTTGCAAGGCTCTTCTGCTGTTTTAGCCTAGGCTAAACATTCCTGCTATACTCTCCCTGTTGCTGCTCAGCAGAGAGCGGGCACAGAGATGGTGGATTCAGTTGGTCTTTCAGGCAGGAAAGGGAGGAGTGACAGCAATGTGTGCTGCAGAGTTGCAAAGCTCGCTGTGCGCTGAAGATGATCAGTGGGAACTTTCAGGACTGTCTCTTCTGCTGTTTCAGCAGAGTGCAAACTTATGGGCTATATTCTGCTACTGCTCACAAATTGCAGCACAGGAGATGTAGGATTCAATTGGACTTTCAGGTAGGAAAGGGAGAGGTGACAGCTATATGTGTTCAGGGTTGCAAAGATCACTGTGTGCTGAAGATGGCCAGCAGGAGTTTCCCTGCACGCCCTTCGGCTGTGGGATTAGAGTCCAAGCGCTCTTCCTCCCCTGTCACAACTCCACTCGAAACGAGAGAGCGCCCCAGAAACGATAGATTCAAATGCACTTTTCGGAGATAAAGTGAGTGGCAGCAATGTTTGTGTCGCAGTTTAAAGCTCACTGTGCGCTAAACATGAAAAGCTGGAGCTTTTTTGCAAGGCTCTTCTGCTGTTTTAGCCCAGTCTAAACATTCCTGCTATACTCTCCCTGTTTCTGCTCAATAGAGTGCGGGCACAGAGATGGTGGAATCAATTGGTCTTTCAGGCAGGAAAGGGAGGAGTGACAGCAATGTGTGCTGCAGAGCTGTAAAGCTCGCTGTGCGCTGAAGATGATCAATGTTAACTTTCTGGACTGTCTCTTCTGCTGTTTCAGCAGAATCTGAATGTTAGTGCTATATTCTGCTACTGCTCACAAGGAGCAAGCACAGGAGATGTAGGATTCAATTGGACTTTCAGGTAGGAAAGTGAGAGGTGACAGCAATGTGTGTTTCCGAGTTGCAAAGCTCAATGTGTGCTGAAGATGCCCAGCAGGATTTTCCCTGCACGCCCTTTGGCTGTGGGATTAGAGTCCAAGCGCTCGTCCTCCCCTGTCACAACTCCTCCCGAAACGAGAGAGCGCACCAGAAACGATGGTTTCAAATGCACTTTTAGGAGATAAAGTGAGGAGTGACAGCAATGTTTGTGTCACAGCTTCAAAACTCACTGTGTGCTAAACATGATCAGCAGGAGCTTTTTTGCAAGGCTCTTCTGCTGTTTTAGCCCAGTCTAAACATTCCAGCTATACTCTCTCTGTTGATGCTCAGCAGAGAGCGGACACAGAGATGGTGGAATCAGTTGGTCATTCAGGCAGGAAAGGGAGGAGTGACAGCAATGTGTGTTGCAGAGTTGCAAAGCTCGCTGTGCGCTGAAGATGATCTGTGGGAACTTTCAGGACTGTCTCTTCTGCTGTTTCAGCAGAGTGCAAACGTATGGGCTATATTCTGCTACTGCTCATAAGGACCAAAGCACAGGAGAAGTAGGATTCAATTGGACTTTCAGGTAGGAAAGTGAGAGGTGACAGCAATGCGTGTTTCAGAGTTGCAAAGCTCACTGTGTGCTGAGGATGCCCAGCAGGAGTTTCCCTGCTGGCCCTTCGGCTGTGGGATTAGAGTCCAAGCGCTCGTCCTCCCCTGTCACATCTGCTCTTTAAACGAGAGAGGGCAACAAAAACGTTGGACTCAAATGCACTTTTAGGAAATAAAGTGAGGAGTGACTGCAATGTTTGTGTCACAGCTTCAAAGCTCACTGTGTGCTAAACATGATCAGCAAGAGCTTTTTTGCAAGGCTCTTCTGCTGTTTTAGCCCAGTCTAAACATTCCTGCTATACTCTCTCTGTTGCTGCTCAGCAGAGAGCGAGCACAGAGAATGTGGATTCAGTTGGTCTTTCAGGCAGAAAAGGTAGGAGTGAAAGCAATGCGTGTTGCAGAGTTGCAAAGCTCGCTGTGCGCTGAAGATGATCAGTGGGAACTTTCAGGACTGTCTCTTCTGCTGTTTCAGCAGAGTGCAAACGTATGGGCTATATTCTGCTACTGCTCACAAGGAGCAAAGCACAGGTGATGTAGGATTCAATTGGACATTCAGGTAGGAAAGTTAGAGGTGACAGCAATGTGTGTTTCAGAGTAGCAAAGCTCAATGTGTGCTGAGGATGCCCAGCAGGAATTCCCCTGCTGGCCCTTCGGCTGTCGGATTAGAGTCCAAGCCCTCGTCCTTCCCTGTCACATCTGGTCTTGAAACGAGAGAGGGCACCAAAAACGTTGGACTCAAATGCACTTTTAGGAGATAAAGTGAGGAGAGACAGCAGTGTTTTTGTCACAGCTTCAAAGCTCACTGTGTGCTAAACATGATCAGCAGGAGCTTTTTTGCAAGGCTCTTCTGCGGTTTTAGCCCAGTCTAAACATTCCTGCTCTACTCTCTCTGCTGCTGCTCAGCAGAGAGCGGGCACAGAGATGGTGGAATCAGTTCGTCTTTCAGGCAGGAAAGGGAGGAGTGACAGCAATGTGTGCTGCAGAGTTGCAAAGCTCGCTGTGAGCTGAAGATGATCAGTGGGATCTTTCTGGACTGTCTCTTCTGCTGTTTCAGCAGAGTCCAAACGTAAGTGCTATATTCTGCTACTGCTCACAAAGCAAGAACAGGAGATGTGGGATTCAACTGGACTTTCCGGTAGGAAAGTGAGAGGTGACATCAATATATATTTCAGAGTTGCAAAGCTCACTGTGTGCTGAAGATGCCCAGCAGGAGTTTCCCTGCTCGCCCTTCGGCTGTGGGATTAGAGTCCACGCGCTCGTCCTCCCCTGTCACAACTCCTCTCGATACGAGAGAGCGCACAAGAAACGATGGTTTCAAATGCACTTATAGAAGATAAAGTGAGGAGTGACAGCAATGTTTGTGTCACAGCTTCAATGCTCACTGTGCGCTAAACATGATCAGCAGGAGCTTTTTTGCAAGGCTCTTCTGCTGTTTTAGCCCAGTCTAAACATTCCTGCTATACTCTCCCTGTTGCTGCTCAGCAGAGAGCTGGCACAGAGATGGTGGTTTCAGTTGGTCTTTCAGGCAGGAAAGGGAGGTGTGACAGCAATGTGTGTTGCAGTGTTGCAAAGCTCGCTGTGCACTGAAGATGAGCAATGGGAAATTTCTGGACTGTCTCTTCTGCTGTTTCAGCAGAGTCCAAACGTAAGTGCTATATTCAGCTACTGCTTACAAGGAGCAAAGCACAGGAGATGTAGGATTCAATTGGACTTTCAGGTAGGAAAGTGAGAGGTGACAGCAATGTGTGTTTCAGAGTAGCAAAGCTCAATGTGTGCTGAAGATGCCCATCAGGAGTTTCCCTGCTGGCCCTTCGGCTGTGGGATTAGAGTCCAAGCGCTCGTCCTCCCCTGTCACATCTGCTCTTGAAACGAGAGAGGGCACCAAAAACGTTGGACTCAAATGCACTTTTAGGAGATAAAGTGAGGAGTGACAGCAATGTTTGTGTCACAGCCTCAAAGCTCACTGTGTGCTAAACATGATCAGCAGGAGCTTTTTTGCAAGGCTCTTCTGCTGTTTTAGCCCAGTCTAAACATTCCTGCTCTACTCTCTCTGTTGCTGCTCAGCAGAGAGCAGGCACAGAGATGGTGGAATCTTTTGGTCTTTCAGGAAGGAAAAGGAGGAGTGACAGCAATGTGTGTTGCAGACTTGGAAAGCTCTCTGTGTTCTGAAGATGATCAGTGGGAACTTTCTAAACTTTCTCTTCTGCTGTTTCAGCAGAGTGCAAACGTATGGGCTATATTCTGCTACAGCTCACAAATTGCAGCACAGGAGATGTAGGATTCAATTGGACTTTCAGGTAGGAAAGGGAGAGGTGACAGCTAAATGTGTTCAGGGTTGCAAAGATCACTGTGTGCTGAAGATGGCCAGCAGGAGTTTCCCTGCACGCCCTTCGGCTGTGGGATTAGAGTCCAAGCGCTCGTCCTCCCCTGTCACAACTCCTCTCGAAACGAGAGAGCGCAGCAGAAACGATGGTTTCAAATGCACTTTTAGGAGATAAAGTGAGGAGTGACAGCATTGTTTGTGTCACAGCTTCAAAGCTCACTGTGTGCTAATCATGATCAGCAGGAGCTTTTTTGCAAGGCTCTTCTGCTGTTTTAGCCCATTCTAAACATTCCTGCTATACTCTCCGTGTTGCTGCTCAGCAGAGAGCAGGCACAGAGATGGTGGAATCTTTTGGTCTTTCAGGAAGGAAAAGGAGGAGTGACAGCAATGTGTGTTGCAGAGTTGCAAAGCTCTCTGTGTTCTGAAGATGATCAGTGGGAACTTTCTAAACTTTCTCTTCTGCTGTTTCAGCAGAGTGCAAACGTATGGGCTATATTCTGCTACAGCTCACAAATTGCAGCACAGGAGATGTAGGATTCAATTGGACTTTCAGGTAGGAAAGGGAGAGGTGACAGCTATATGTGTTCAGGGTTGCAAAGATCACTGTGTGCTGAATATGGCCAGCAGGAGTTTCCCTGCACGCCCTTCGGCTGTGGGATTAGAGTCCAAGCGCTCGTCCTCCCCTGTCACAACTCCACTCGAAACGAGAGAGCGCAGCAGAAACGATGGTTTCAAATGCACTTTTAGGAGATAAAGTGAGGAGTGACAGCATTGTTTGTGTCACAGCTTCAAAGCTCACTGTGTGCTAATCATGATCAGCAGGAGCTTTTTTGCAAGGCTCTTCTGCTGTTTTTGCACAGTCTAAACATTCCTGCTATACTCTCCCTGTAGCTGCTCAGCAGAGGGCGGGCACAGAGATGGTGGATTCAGTTGGTCATTCAGGCAGGAAAGGGAGGAGTGACAGCAATGTGTGTTGCAGAGTTGCAAAGCTCGCTGTGCGTTGATGATGATCAGTGGGAACTTTCAGGACTGTCTCTTCTGCTGTTTCAGCAGAGTGCAAACGTATGGGCTATATTCTGCTACTGCTCACAAGGAGCAAAGCACAGGAGAAGTAGGATTCAATTGGACTTTCAGGTCAGAAAGTGAGAGGTGACAGCTATATGTGTTCAGGGTTGCAAAGATCACTGTGTGCTGAAGATGCCCATCAGGAGTTTCCCTGCTGGCCCTTCGGCTGTGGGATTAGAGTCCACGCGCTCGTCCTCCCCTGTCACATCTGCTCTTGAAACGAGAGAGGGCACCAAAAACGTTGGACTCAAATGCACTTTTAGGAGATAAAGTGAGGAGTGACAGCAATGTTTGTGTCACAGCCTCAAAGCTCACTGTGTGCTAAACATGATCAGCAGGAGCTTTTTTGCAAGGCTCTTCTGCTGTTTTAGCCCATTCTAAACATTCCTGCTATACTCTCCGTGTTGCTGCTCAGCAGAGAGCAGGCACAGAGATGGTGGAATCTTTTGGTCTTTCAGGAAGGAAAAGGAGGAGTGACAGCAATGTGTGTTGCAGAGTTCCAAAGCTCTCTGTGTTCTGAAGATGATCAGTGGGAACTTTCTAAACATTCTCTTCTGCTGTTTCAGCTGAGTGCAAACGTATGGGCTATATTCTGCTACAGCTCACAAATTGCAGCACAAGAGATGTAGGATTCAATTGGACTTTCAGGTAGGAAAGGGAGAGGTGACAGCTATATGTGTTTCAGAGCTGCAAAGCTCACTGTGTGCTGAAGATGCCCAGCAGGACTTTCCCTGCACGCCCTTCGGCTGTGGGATTAGAGTCCAAGCGCTCGTCCTCCCCTGTCACAACTCCTCTGGAAACAAGAGTGCGCACCAGAAACGATGGAGTCAAATGCACTTTTAGGAGATAAAGTGAGTGACAGCAATGTTTGTGTCGCAGTTTAATGATAAATGTGCGCTAAACATGAAAAGCAGGAGCTTTTTTGCAAGGCTCTTCTGCTGTTTTAGCCCAGTCTAAACATTCCTGCTATAGTCTCCCTGTTGCTGCTCAGCAGAGAGCGGGCACAGAGATGGTGGAATCAGTTCGTCTTTCAGGCAGGAAAGTTAGGACTGACAGCAATGTGTGTTGCAGAGTTGTAAAGCTCGCTGTGCACTGAAGATGATCAGTGGGATCTTTCTGGACTGTCTCTTCTGCTGTTTCAGCAGAGTGCAAACTTATGGGCTATATTCTGCTACTGCTCACAAGGAGCAAAGCACAGGAGAAGAGGGATTCAATTGGACTTTCAGGTAGGAAAGTGAGAGGTGACAGCAATGTGTGTTTCAGATTTGCAAAGCTCACTGTGTGCTGAAGATGCCCATCAGGAGTTTCCCTGCTGCCCCTTCGGCTGTATGATTAGAGTCCAAGCGCTCGTCCTCCCCTGTCACAATTCCTCTCGAAATGAGAGAGCGCACCAGAAACGATGGTTTCAAATGCACTTTTAGGAGATAAAGTGAGGAGTGACAGCAATGTTTGTGTCGCAGTTTAAAGCTCACTGTGAGCTAAACATGATCAGCAGGAGCTTTTCTGCAAGGCTAAATTCCTCTCTGCACATACAAGCTCAGGAGCTCATTGTACAGTCATTTGCCATCACTTATTTGGGGAAGAACAGAGCCACTACATTTTTCTTCCCACCTCTTAGTATTTAAAACCCACAGTATAGATTCCAGTAGTGTGCAAAAAAAAAAAAAAAAAAAAATTTGCTCCATCCCTGGCAGTGTTCAAGGCCAGGTTGGATGAGGCCTTGTGTGGGATGGTTTAGTGTGAGGTGACCCTGCCCATGCCGGGGGGGTTGGAACTAGATGATCTTGAGGTCCTTCCCAACCATAACTATTCTATGATTCTATGACTGAGGTTTTGCTGAATAAATGTGAACCGGAGTGAAGGAGGAAGCATGAAGTGAGTATAGGAATTGGGAACAGGTAGAAAAAAAGCTCAGCCGTGCTATAGCCACGGATCACAGAATCACAGAATCACAGAATCCCAAGGGTTGGAAGAGACCTAAAAAGATCATCTAGTCCAACCCCCCTGCAAGAGCAGGGTAACCTACAGTACATCACACAGGAACTTGTCCAGGCGGGCCTTGAATATCTCCAGTGTAGGAGACTCCACAACCCCCCTGGGCAACCTGTTCCAGTGCTCTGTCACTCTTACAGTAAAGAAGTTCTTCCTGATGTTAACGTGGAACTTCCTATGTTCCAGTTTACACCCATTGCCCCTTGTCCTATCACTGGATATCACTGAAAAAAGCCTAGCTCCATCATCCTGACACCTACCCTTTACATATTTGTAAACACTGATGAGGTCACCCCTCAGTCTCCTCTTTTGCAAGCTAAAGAGACCCAGCTCCCTCAGCCTCTCCTCATAAGGGAGATGTTCCACTCCCTTAATCATCTTTGTGGCTCTGCGCTGGACTCCTTCAAGCAATTCCCTGTCCTTCTTGAACAGAGGGGCCCAGAACTGGACGCAATATTCCAGATGCGGCCTCACCAAGGCTGAGTAGAGGGGGAGGAGAACCTCTCTTGACCTACTAACCACTCCCTTTCTAATGCACCCTAAGATGCCATTTGCCTTCTTGGCCACAAGAGCACATTGCTGGCTCATGGTCATCCTCCTATCCACCAGGACCCCCGGTCCCTTTCCCCTTCACTACTTTCCAGCAGGTCACCCCCCAACCTGTACTGGTACATGGGGTTGTTCTTCCCCAGATGCAAGATGTGGCACTTGCATTGAAACTGGTGGAGGAGGAATGGCGGACGGAGGTGGAAGAGAGTGCTCTTCTGAGGAACTGGATTGGTATTCTTGGTATGGAGAGTTTGAACTTTGGAAGTGAGGCTGCCCTGGAGGAAGGGACATGGGGAGCTCCAGTGACTGAATTGGAACTAGACTGAACGGGACCTGGGGAATCTACACTAGGAGATCCACTGATTAAATTAAGATAAAGGACTAGAGGAAATAAAGTTGAATTTAATGGATACAGGAGCAACTTATTTGCTATTAAACCGGAAAGAAAAGAATGAATTACACACGTGGGAGCTACTGGCCACCAAGAAAAAGAGAGAAAAAAAAAGAAAAGAAAAGGGAGGCATTCTTTCTGAAACCTTTAAAGTACAAATTGGGAAAACAAATACGAGTGCGCAAATTTTTAGGCACGCCATACTCTCGAAAATCTTTATTAGGTCGAGAAGCAAAATTTAAAGAAGGCAAAATGGAATTTAGAGTTAAAAACAATCAAATAATTGCAGTTTTGAGTTTATCTTTAATTCAGCATTAAAGCTAACAGGATGACCTCCCTGAAACAGAAGAAATCTTTAATCAGTTATATCTGGGACTATGGGCACCTGAAGTTCCAGGTAAGGCGAAAACTGCTTTATCTGTTAAAGTAAAGGGGGTACCTGCCCAATTAGAATAAAACAATATCCCTCAAAATTAGAAGATCAAAAGGAAACAAAAAATCTTTGATAAATTTTAAAATATAGATTATTTATTGAATGTGAATTGGAATGTAACACTCCTATCTGGACAGTAGAGAATAATGATCGGAAAAGTTGCAGACAGATTCAAGGTCTCAGAGTAATCCACAAAATTTCAGAAAATGTTCACACAGTACCAGTTAATTAGTGAGATTTTTGACCAAATTGCATAAGAATCAGAAATGGTTTGCCGTATTTGATATAAGTTACGCTTTCTTTTGCTTACCACTTGCCAAAGAAAGACAAAATTTATTTGCTTTTAATGGGAAAATCCTGACAGAGGAAGGGAAAATCAACTTGGACGGTATTGCCAGTTTGTTCCTGGAGTTTTCTCAGAATCAATTCCCTTGGAAAGACAGTGACCGGGAGTTGTAGCTTTATATCACAAACTTACCCCATGCTGCTTCCCTACAGTTTTACACCGGTGCTATTATATTGATATCAAGATTGTAAAGGCACACAAGCAGAGCAATAGGCTGGCATCTCCAGTAACTCAGCACTGCATAGATGAAGGCTGGAGCTTCGTACTAATCCAAAGGATGGAGCACATCACTGTAATGTCCCAGAGACCCACTTTTCCTGGGACTGGCTGATTCCATTTGAAGAACTGTCGTGGTTTAAACCCAACCACAAACCTCGTCCACTCACTCCCCCCACTTCTTGCCCTCCCCCTGCTCCTGGAGGGACGGAGAGGAGAATCGAAAAGAATGCAACTCCCACGGGTTGAGATAAGAACAGTTCAGTAACTAAGGTATAACACAAATCACTGCTGCTACCACCAGTAATAATGGTGCTAAAGGAAATAACAAGAGGAAAGAATACAACACCTCAACACCAGCCGACCAATAACTCACCCCACTCCCCCCAGCCAAGCACCGACCGATACCTCCTCCAACCCTGCCGTCCCCACCCTTCCGGGTAACTCCAAGTTACATCCTGGGCATGACGTGCTGTGGTATGGAATACCTCTTTGGCTAGCTTGGGTCAGGTGTCCTGTCTCTGCTTCCTCCCAGCCTCCCCTCCTCCCTGGCAGAGCATGAGGCTCAGAAAGTCCTTGGCCAGACCAAACATTCGAGCAGCAACTGAAAACATCGGCGTTATCACCACTGCTCCAAGGCCAAAAGATCAAAACACAGCACTGTACTAGCTCCTAAGAAGGAGAAAAATGACTGCTGCTGCTCAAAACCAGGACATTATCCACCCCTTATTCCATACCATTCATGTCATGCTCAGATCCCACATCTTCAATATGCCATCACTCTTACATATATATATACATCTACATATACACAGAGAAAAACATCATTTCTTAGTGCATGGACCTATAAAGCTGCTGAGTCCATTCGGTCCATGATGTCAGGCTCCATCTCTTGTTACAGTCTCTCAGAGCAGGAGAGGCTGTGTGCAGTGTTCACACTCGTGAATAACCTGGGCAATAGTGCCCATTGCTAAGTCCACCCCTCGATCATGAGTCCATCTCTATGTTGCATCTCTGCCCTGATGGCCTGAAGTGTCATGGCCCACCAGGCTCGAAATAATTCACTGTCCCCTTCAGCAGTTTCTGCAGCTTGTTGCTGGGGACTCCATAGAGCCGCCTTCCATCTCCGACGCTTCCAAAGCACTGGAGGGGCCCAGTGGACCAGATACTCGCTCATACTGTCCCACACACTCTGCCACTCATGGCTGTCCAGCCTTGGGGAATATCTCTTGTTCCTCCCATATTGTTGTCTAACCCCAGACAAGAAGCAAACCCGACTCTGCTTGACTTCTGAGATCAGACAAAATGGCCGTGGGTAGAACACCCTCTGTGTGTGTGCCAACATGCTGATCCCCATCACAATCAGCAGGCAGGTCCCAAGGGTACCCACAGGCCATTCAAACCCTTCAGAACTCTCCAACGATGCTGCTGTACTTGTCCCTGGGGCTGGTGTAGCTGCCGTGCTTGCCGGCTCTCCCACCACCAGCTTCTCTTTTCCCGGGTGCAGCTCTTCCTCCTCTGCCGTGCTGGGAAATGCTGCCTGGGCTCCTGCATCCTCCTGGGGCTCGGCGGGCGGCTGCCGGGGGACGCTCTCGGCCGCTGCGGGGCTGGGCTCCTCCGCTGGGCTCGGCTCCTCCGCGGGGCTCGGCTCCTCGGCCGCCTCCTCCCGCTGCTCAGCAGCCGCCTTCCTCCCGGGCTCCGGCCCCGCTCCCGCCGCCGCCTGGTCCCCGGGGCCGCTCTCCCGGGCCGCTTCGGCCGCCGCCGGCTCCCGGGGCCGCTCCCCCTCAGCTCCCCGCAGCCTCACGAAGACGGAGGCGAGGACAAGGGCCAGGACGGTGAAGAGCAGCGGGACGGCCAGGTACAAGTCCACGGCCACGTCCATCTCTCCCTGCTGCTGGAGCCCACCCGTATTACAAGCCATTGCCATAAAGTACAGTGAAACAAAAACCTTAGCCCAAGCCCCACACTTGATAAACACGAACACAGGGAATACCGGCTCTATGTAATGTACTACATTCTGAAGCGCTGAGAGCAAGAGAAACAACTTTGAGAGCCAATAAATCAGCACTGTGACGACTATTAATCTGATCATCTCCGTCGTTATCTCAACCCTTTGTGCCCCACGTTGGGCGCCAAAAAGAACTGTCGTGGTTTAAACCCAACCACAAACCTCGTCCACTCACTCCCCCCACTTCTTGCCCTCCCCCTGCTCCTGGAGGGACGGAGAGGAGAATCGAAAAGAATGCAACTCCCACGGGTTGAGATAAGAACAGTTCAGTAACTAAGGTATAACACAAATCACTGCTGCTACCACCAGTAATAATGGTGCTAAAGGAAATAACAAGAGGAAAGAATACAACACCTCAACACCAGCCGACCAATAACTCACCCCACTCCCCCCAGCCAAGCACCGACCGATACCTCCTCCAACCCTGCCGTCCCCACCCTTCCGGGTAACTCCAAGTTACATCCTGGGCATGACGTGCTGTGGTATGGAATACCTCTTTGGCTAGCTTGGGTCAGGTGTCCTGTCTCTGCTTCCTCCCAGCCTCCCCTCCTCCCTGGCAGAGCATGAGGCTCAGAAAGTCCTTGGCCAGACCAAACATTCGAGCAGCAACTGAAAACATCGGCGTTATCACCACTGCTCCAAGGCCAAAAGATCAAAACACAGCACTGTACTAGCTCCTAAGAAGGAGAAAAATGACTGCTGCTGCTCAAAACCAGGACAAGCACTGAACAATCCTGGTCATAGTTCCTTTGCAAGGTCATAATATGCTGCTTACGTCTTGTCGTGGAGCCCGTGCTTTTCCTGGGCAAGTTAGAGCAGATAAGACCTTACAGAAACCTGTCTCTTGGAAACATTGACCAAGCGATCCAGAAATCTAGTCCAAAGAGGAGAAAGCACTCATGTTCCCAATGTGTAGTTATGCTTCTAGGTTTTGCGCATGTAGATTGCCACAGCCTAGAAATTTGTTTATTGTATTTAATTTGAAATGTGTTTGCCACATCCTGGAAATTTGTTTATGGCATTTAGTGTGCACAAATCTCTGTTCTTTTATTTTGATTACTTATTTTTGTGGTAATACTGTTGACTGCTCTAGAGGCGACAAGATTCAAAACTTGATGCCGTTCCAGGCACAAAATCGTTTTCAAAGGTCTGGAGGGGCCGTGGATGATAATCTGTTCAAACTTTGCTTTAAATTGTGCAAAGACCCTGGTACAATGCATAGAGTACCTATAAAGAAGTTCTAATGCTCTGCTCAGTGGCAGCAATGGACAAATGCATCCTGACCCACCAAGGCTTCTTCTGTAACCTGTGCATGTCTCTGCCACTGCTGGCAATGAGGTCTAACTCTGAAGAACACAGTGACAAGTGATTGCAACTCACGGATTTTCTGGGAGAGCTGGACAGGTTCCTCGAGATTTGTCATTTCAGTGCTTAAAGCCCTGGCTGAAAAGGGCAGGCAGGGAATCATTTCCAAAAGGAAGTGTTGTAAAGAGCTCTAAATACAAAGAAAGACTACTTTTTCTCAAATAACTTGTCATCCTGCCTGTTTCCACTCTCTGAGGCACTGTCCGTCACCCTGATAACCTTCCCCTGCTCCCTGCTTCGTCAGCTACATCCGAACTGGCTGCCACTTGGCTCTTTGATGGCCAACGCCACTGCCATGGCTCCTGGTGCTCACGGTGGGTAAATGGATTATGCTGAATGTTCTTCCGGCTAACCCAGATCCAGGACATCTCTCCAAACCATATATTTAAATCAAATAATGCAACAGGCAAAATTTTGATCCAGTAAATCTTGACTGAGCAGACTTTCAGGGACAAGATGCTGGCAGATCTCTTCATGACAACATCAGGGAAATTTAACTGTGGCCCCAGTACAGTGTCTGAAGGACAAGTTAGCCAAGTTAGGAACGAGTCTCGGGCAAGAGGCACTGTCATTTCTTATTTACTTTGCCCCACGTGATGCAGAGAGATCTTTTAATCACCATCATACCCTGTGCCAACAATCCCTAGTGCAGGGGATGGAATTCTGAGATAAGATCAAAGCTTGCAAATTCAGTAAATACTTAGGAAAAAATCCACTTAAAGGTATCTGTACAAAAATCCCTCTGTTATATTTCAAAGTCTGGTAATCAGGGCTGCATGCTTTTGCTGAAGATCTACAAAGTCACTCTTCTATAAAACCTGTGCCACTGATCTCTGACACCTTAAATACGTCTCCAGCAAACTCAGGATGGGCTAGCACATTCTGAAAAGTCCTCTTTATTTCACAGCTTTTGTACAGCAGATGAAATATTAGCAACTTCTTATTTTATAAAAAAACCAAAACAACAGAAGAACTTCCACTCTTAAGGGGTCAAGTTTATTGCTGGTTTAATTTTGCTTTAAGGAAGATTGTCAACATAAAATCTCCTTTTTATTAAATTTCCTCCTACAGGTTTCTTGTTTTTCTTGTTTTGGGTGTGTTAATTTATCTGCCTCAGTGTATTCCTTTATTATCTCTATCCGCAAATCCTCCTTGGCTCCTTTGCTTCTTTGAAGCAGTTCCCACGCCATGTCACACACTACCCGCAATGTGAAACGTAAGTGCTATATTCAGCTACTGCTCACAAGGAGCAAAGCACAGGAGATGTAGGATTCAATTGGACTTTCAGGTAAGAAAGTGAGAGGTGACAGCAATGTGTGTTTCCGAGTTGCAAAGCTCACTGTGTGCTGAAGATGCCCATCAGGAGTTTCCCTGCTGGCCCTTCGGCTGTGGGATTAGAGTCCAAGCGCTCGTCCTCCCCTGTCACAACTCCTCTCGAAACGAGAGAGCGCACCAGAAACGATGGTTTCAAATGCACTTTTAGGAGATAAAGTGAGGAGGGACAGCAATGTTTGTGTCACAGTTTAAAGATCACTGTGTGCAAAACATGATCAAGCAGGAGCTTTTTTGCAAGGCTCTTCTGCTGTTTTAGCCCAGTCTAAACATTCCTGCTATACCCTCTCTGTTGCTGCTCAGCAGAGAGCGGGCACAGAGATGGTGGATTCAGCTGGTCATTCAGTACTTTTAGTATTGTGTCACTCATCACAATGTTGATTTATTTGCTCTCAGAGTTTTTGCTCTTGATATCAGAGTTTCAGCATGTCATACCTTACTTGCAGCCAGTATTTGCTGTTTTAGTGTTTATCACCTGGTGGGCCTTGGGCTAAGGTTCTTGTTTCACTGTACTTCATGGTAATGACTTGCAATACATTAGAATCATTGATAATGAAACTGGGCTGGCATTACACAGCAAGCGTTAAGGTAACCTTGTATTATACCTTAGTTACTGGACTGTTCTTATCTCAACCCGTGGGAATCACATTCTTTCAATTCTCCTCCCCATCTGTCTGGGAGCAAGGGGAGGAAAAAGTGGGGGAGTGAGCGTGCGGCTGCATGGTTCTGAGTTACAGCCTGGGCTTAAACCACAACAAGTTTATGAATGGTTGTAATTTGCATGATTTGGCCATATCAGAAAGTACAGGGTAAAACAGAAGCACCAGGGAAAGTGTGCCAGGAGCTGGGTATTAATTATTCTCCTGCTAAAGTTTGGTGTTAGGCTTCTTATATTTAATGATGCTGTGTCTGATAACGACAGGTCTTATAGGAATGAGTTAATTTGCCAAGTCCCTTCGTAGTGCTCGGTTTTCCTTATGCTCAATGGCTATATTTAAATAACAAGAGCTTGGATTTTCTCTTCTATTTTATGGAAAGTATTTTATAAAATGCAATGAAAAAAGTTGTAATTCATGCAAAGGCTAATTTGAGGTGAGGGGGGGAAAAATGAAAACCCTTTTTCTCTGGCTCTGGGAACTCCCAGATTCCTCCCCAGCATGTGCAGACAAGGAAGTGAAAACAAGCAGAAATGGAAGCTGCAAGTCTGTTGTCAGAGGCAGTGAAGCCACTTGAAGGCATGTTCCCCACCTGGTGTGGAGACCCCATCCCATTGTATGTCCCATCACTCCAGTCTTTTGCAACATCTTGCACTCCAGGATAGGAAAAGTGCAAGAGGTCAGGAAATGGTAAGAACAGAATTAGATTTTAATTTGCTTTCCCCATTTTTAAATAATCCCTGATGCTGATAATACAGGACTTATATTCCTCTGAAGAACAGAACTAATAAACTGCCTTTTTTTTTCAAGTAAAGCTTGTTCAGGTGGTTAAACCTTATTCCAGGTGCTATTCCAAGAAATGGCAGTATTTTAAACTCCAAAAATTTTAGTCTGCAGGACAAGAAAAGTCTTATTTGAAGCTTGCATAGAGCTGTTTTTTTCATTGTGTACAAACTTTCCCCACCCCCAAAATAACACTTAACCATTTTGAAGAAAAACTTGAGCCAGGTTTTACAACTGACCCCATGTGAAAATGCTGATGCAATTGCAGTGTTAAAAATGAGCTAATATTTAATGCAAAAATGACAATTTTGTGACACATGTAATGAGTGGATGAGGTTGTCAGACCGGTCTTGTGATGTGATGGATGCTGATCATGCTGGAACATGATCAAGCAGGAGATTTTTTGCAAGGCTCTTCTGCAGTTTTAGCCCAGGCTAAACATTCCTGCTCTACTCTCTCTGTTGCTGCTCAGCAGAGAGTGGGCACAGAGATGTTGGAATCAATTGGTCTTTCAGGCAGGAAAAGAAGTGACAGCAATGTGTGTGGCAGAGTTGCAAAGCTCACTGTGTGCTGAAGATGATCAGTGGGAACTTTCTGGACTGTCTCTTCTGCTGTTTCAGCAGAGTCCAAACGTAAGTGCTATATTCTGCTACTGCTCACAAAGAGCAAGCACAGGAGATGTATTATTCAATTGGACTTTCTGGTAGGAAAGTGAGAGGTGACAGCAATATGTGTTTCAGAGTTGCGAATCTCAATGCGTGCTGAAGATGCCCAGCAGCAGTTTCCATGCTGGCCCTTCGGCTGTGAAATTAGAATCCAAGCGCTCGTCCTCCCCTGTCACAACTGCTCTCGAAGCGAGAGAGCGCACCAGAAACGTTGGCTTGAAATGCACTTTAAGGGGATAAAGTGAGGAGTGACAGCAATGTGTGTTTCAGAGTTGTGAAGCTCACTGTGCGCTGAAGATGATCTGCAAGGACTTTCCCTCCCTGCCCTTCGGAACTGGGAGCGGATTCCAAGCGCTCGTGCTCACCTGCCTCTGCTGCACTGGAAACGAGAGTGGAGACCAGAAACGCTGGATTCAAATGCACTTTTAGGAGCTACAATGAGGAGTGACCACAGTGTGCGTGTCAAAGTTGTAAAGCTCAGTGTGTTGAAGAAGCACAAGGGCAGCCTTCAGGCCTGTCTCTTCCACTGCCTTACAGATTGCAGACATCCCTGCTCACTCTGCTGCTCAGCAGAGTGCTGGCAACGGAGTTCTTGGATTGAAATGGTCTTTTAGGAGAAAGAGTGAAGAGTGACAGCAATGTTTGTGTCACAGTTTAAAGCTCACTGTGTGCTAAACATGATCAGGAGGAGCTTTTTTGCAAGGCTCTTCTGCTGTTTTAGCCCAGTCTAAACATTCCTTCTCTCTGTTGCTGCTCAGCAGAGAGTGGGCACAGAGATGTTGGAATCCATTGGTCTTTCAGGCAAGAAAAGGAGGAGTGACAGCAATGTGTGTTGCAGAATTGCAAAGCTCACTGTGTGCTGAAGATGCCCTGCAGGAGTTTCCCTGCTGGCCCTTCGTCTGTGGGATTAGAGTCCAAGCGCTGCTCCTCCCCTGTCACAACTCCTCTCCAAACGAGAGAGCGCACCAGAAACTTTGGATTCAAATGCACTTTTAGGAGATAAAGTGAGGAGTGACAGCAATGTTTGTGTCACAGTTTAAAGCTCACTGTGTGCAAAACATGATCAAGCAGGAGATTTTTTTCAAGGCTCTTCTGCTGTTTTAGGCAGGTCTAAAAATTCCTGCTCTACTATCTCTGTTGCTGCACAGCAGAGAGCGGGCACAGAGATGGTGGATTCAGCTGGTCTTTCAGGCAAAAAGGGAGGAGTGACAGCAATGTGTGTTGCAGAGTTGCAAAGCTCGCTGTGCGCTGAAGATGATCAGTGGGAACTTTCTGGACTGTCTCTTCTGCTCTTTTAGCATTGGCTAAAGGTTCTTGCTCTACTCTGCTTCTGCCCAGCAGAGAAAGGGCACAGAGATTTTGGATTCAATTGGACTTTGAGGTAGGAAAGTGCGGAGCGAGAGCAATATATGTCACAGTTGCAAAGCTGACTGCGTGCTGAAGATGCCCTGCCGGAGCTTTCACTCCGGGCTCTTCGGCTGTGGGAGCAGAGGCCAAGAGATCGTGTTCACCTGTCACTGCTGCTGTTCAAACGAGAGAGGGCGGGAGAGACCATGGATTCAAACGGATTATTAGGAGATGAAGTGAGGAGTGACAGCAATGTGTGTTTCAGAGTTGCAAAGCTCACTGTGCGCTGAAGATGATCTGCAAGGACTTTCCCTCCCTGCCCTTCGGAACTGGGAGCGGATTCCAAGCGCTCGTGATCACCTTCCTCTGCTGCTCTTGAAACGAGAGTGGAGACCAGAAACGCTGGATTCAAATGCACTTTTAGGAGCTACAATGAGGAGTGACAACAGTGTGTGTGTCACAGTTGTAAAGCTCAGTGTGTTGAAGAAGCACAAGAGCAGCCTTCAGGCCTGTCTCTTCCACTGCCTTACAGATTGCAGACATTCCTGCTCACTCTGCTGCTCAGCAGAGTGCTGGCAACGGAGTTCTTGGATTGAAATGGTCTTTTAGGAGAAAGAGTGAAGAGTGACAGCAATGTTTGTGTCACAGTTTAAAGCTCACTGTGTTGCTAAACATGATCAGGAGGAGCTTTTTTGCAAGGCTCTTCTGCTGTTTTAGCCCAGTCTAAACATTCCTGCTCTACTCTCTCTGTTGCTGCTCAGCAGAGAGTGGGCACAGAGATGTTGGAATCAATAGGTCTTCCAGGCAGGAAAAGGAGGAGTTACAGCAATGTGTTTTGCAGAGTTGCAAAGCTCACTGTGTGCTGAAGATGCCCTGCAGGAGTTTCCCTGCTGGCCCTTCGTCTGTGGGATTAGAGTCCAAGCGCTGCGCCTCCCCTGTCACAACTCCTCTCCAAACGAGAGAGCGTACCAGAAACTTTGGATTCAAATGAACTTTTAGGAGATAAAGTGAGGAGTGACAGCAATGTTTGTGTCACAGTTTAAAGCTCACTGTGTGCAAAACATGATCAAGCAGGAGATTTTTTGCAAGGCTCTTCTGCTGTTTTAGCCCAGGCTAAACATTCCTGCTCAACTCTCTGTTGCTGCTCAGCAGAGAGTGGGCACAGAGATGTTGGAATCAATTGGTCTTTCAGGCAGGAAAAGAAGTGACAGCAATGTGTGTTGCAGAGTTGCAAAGCTCGCTGTTCGCTGAAGATGAACAGTGGGAATTTTCTGGACTGTCTCTTCTGCTGTTTCTTCAGAGTCCAAACGTAAGTGCTATATTCTGCTACTGCTCACAAAGAGCAAGCACAGGAGATGTAGGATTCAATTGGACTTTCAGGTAGGAAAGTGAGAGGTGACAGCAATGTGTGTTTCAGCGTTGCAAAGCTCACTGGGTGCTGAAGATGCCCAGCAGGATTTTCCATGCTGGCAATTCGTCTGTGAAATTAGAGTCCAAACGCTCGTCCTCCCCTGTGACATCTGCTCTCGAAACGAGAGAGCGCACCAGAAACTTTGGATTCAAATGCACTTTTAGTAGATAAAGTGAGGAGTGACAGCAATGTTTGTGTCACAGTTTAAAGCTCACTGTGTGCAAAACATGATCAAGCAGGAGCTTTTTTGCAAGGCTCTTCTGCTGTTTTAGCCCAGGCTAAACATTCCTGCTCTACTCTCTCTGTTGCTGCTCAGCAGTGAGCGGGCACAGAGGTGTTGGAATCAATTGGTCTTTCAGGCAGGAAAAGAAGAGACAGCAATGTGTGTTGCAGAGTTGCAAAGCTCACTGTGTGCTGAAGATGATCAGTGGGAACTTTCTGGACTGTCTCTTCTGCTGTTTCAGCAGAGTCCAAACGTAAGTGCTATATTCTGCTACTGCTCACAAAGAGCAAGCACAGGAGATGTATTATTCAATTGGACTTTCAGGTAGGAAAGTGAGAGGTGACAGCAATATGTGTTTCAGAGTTGTGAATCTCAATGTGTGCTGAAGATGCCCAGCAGTAGTTTCCATGCTGGCCCTTCGGCTGTGAAATTAGAATCCAAGCGCTCGTCCTCCCCTGTCACAACTGCTCTCGAAGCGAGAGAGCGCACCAGAAACGTTGGCTTGAAATGCACTTTTAGGAGATAAAGTGAGGAGTGACAGCAATGTGTGTTTCAGAGTTGCGAAGCTCACTGTGCGCTGAAGATGATCTGCAAGGACTTTCCCTCCCTGCCCTTCGGAACTGGGAGCGGATTCCAAGCGCTCGTGCTCACCTGCCTCTGCTGCACTGGAAACGAGAGTGGAGACCAGAAACGCTGGATTCAAATGCACTTTTAGGAGCTACAATGAGGAGTGACAACAGTGTGTGTGTCACAGTTGTAAAGCTCAGTGTGTTGAAGAAGCACAAGAGCAGCCTTCAGGCCTGTCTCTTCCACTGCCTTACAGATTGCAGACATCCCTGCTCACTCTGCTGCTCAGCAGAGTGCTGGCAACGGAGTTCTTGGATTGAAATGGTCTTTTAGGAGAAAGAGTGAAGAGTGACAGCAATGTTTGTGTCACAGTTTAAAGCTCACTGTGTGCTAAACATGATCAGGAGGAGCTTTTTTGCAAGGCTCTTCTGCTGTTTTAGCCCAGTCTAAACATTCCTGCTCTACTCTCTCTGATGCTGCTCAGCAGAGAGTGGGCACAGAGATGTTGGAATCAATTGGTCTTTCAGGCAAGAAAAGTAGGAGTGACAGCAATGTGTGTTGCAGAATTGTAAAGCTCACTGTGTGCTGAAGATGCCCTGCAGGAGTTTCCCTGCTGGCCCTTCGTCTGTGGGATTAGAGTCCAAGCGCTGCTCCTCCCCTGTCACAACTGCTCTCGAAGCGAGAGAGCGCACCAGAAACGTTGGCTTGAAATGCACTTTTAGGAGATAAAGTGAGGAGTGACAGCAATGTTTGTGTCACAGTTTAAAGCTCACTGTGTGCAAAACATGATCAAGCAGGAGATTTTTTTCAAGGCTCTTCTGCTGTTTTAGGCAGGTCTAAAAATTCCTGCTCTACTCTCTCTGTTGCTGCTCAGCAGAGAGCGGGCACAGAGACGGTGGATTCAGCTGGTCTTTCAGGCAAAAAGGGAGGAGTGACAGCAATGTGTGTTGCAGAGTTGCAAAGCTCGCTGTGCGCTGAAGATGATCAGTGGGAACTTTCTGGACTGTCTCTTCTGCTCTTTTAGCATTGGCTAAAGGTTCCTGCTCTACTCTCTCTGCTTCTGCCCAGCAGAGAAAGGGCACAGAGATTTTGGATTCAATTGGACTTTGAGGTAGGAAAGTGCGGAGCGAGAGCAATATATGTGTCACAGTTGCAAAGCTGACTGCGTGCTGAAGATGCCCTGCCGGAGCTTTCACTCCGGGCTCTTCGGCTGTGGGAGCAGAGGCCAAGAGATCGTGTTCACCTGTCACTGCTGCTGTTCAAACGAGAGAGGGCGGGAGAGACCATGGATTCAAACGGATTATTAGGAGATGAAGTGAGGAGTGACAGCAATGTGTGTTTCAGAGTTGTAAAGCTCACTGTGCGCTGAAGATGATCTGCAAGGGCTTTCCCTCCCTGCCCTTCGGAACTGGGAGCGGATTCCAAGCGCTCGTGCTCACCTGCCTCTGCTGCTCTTGAAACGAGAGTGGAGACCAGAAACGCTGGATTCAAATGCACTTTTAGGAGCTACAATGAGGAGTGACAACAGTGTGTGTGTCACAGTTGTAAAGCTCAGTGTGTTGAAGAAGCACAAGAGCAGCCTTCAGGCCTGTTTCTTCCACTGCCTTTCAGATTGCAGACATTCCTGCTCACTCTGCTCCTCAGCAGAGTGCTGGCAACGGAGTTCTTGGATTGAAATGGTCTTTTAGGAGAAAGAGTGAAGAGTGACAGCAATGTTTGTGTCACAGTTTAAAGCTCACTGTGTGCTAAACATGATCAGGAGGAGCTTTTTTGCAAGGCTCTTCTGCTGTTTTAGCCCAGTCTAAACATTCCTTCTCTCTGTTGCTGCTCAGCAGAGAGTGGGCACAGAGATGTTGGAATCAATTGGTCTTCCAGGCAGGAAAAGGAGTTACAGCAATGTGTGTTGCAGAATTGCAAAGCTCACTGTGTGCTGAAGATGCCCTGCAGGAGTTTCCCTGCTGGCCCTTCGTCTGTGGGATTAGAGTCCAAGCGCTGCTCCTCCCCTGTCACAACTCCTCTCGAAACGTGAGAGCGCACCAGAAACTTTGGATTCAAATGCACTTTTAGGAGATAAAGTGAGGAGTGACAGCAATGTTTGTGTCACAGTTTAAAGCTCACTGTGTGCAAAACATGATCAAGCAGGAGATTTTTTGCAAGGCTCTTCTGCTGTTTTAGCCCAGGCTAAACATTCCTGCTCTACTCTCTCTGTTGCTGCTCAGCAGAGAGCGGGCACAGAGGTGTTGGAATCAATTGGTCTTTCAGGCAGGAAAAGAAGAGACAGCAATGTGTGTTGCAGAGTTGCAAAGCTCACTGTGTGCTGAAGATGATCAGTGGGAACTTTCTGGACTGTCTCTTCTGCTGTTTCAGCAGAGTCCAAACGTAAGTGCTATATTCTGCTACTGCTCACAAAGAGCAAGCACAGGAGATGTATTATTCAATTGGACTTTCAGGTAGGAAAGTGAGAGGTGACAGCAATATGTGTTTCAGAGTTGTGAATCTCAATGTGTGCTGAAGATGCCCAGCAGTAGTTTCCATGCTGGCCCTTCGGCTGTGAAATTAGAATCCAAGCGCTCGTCCTCCCCTGTCACAACTGCTCTCGAAGCGAGAGAGCGCACCAGAAACGTTGGCTTGAAATGCACTTTTAGGAGATAAAGTGAGGAGTGACAGCAATGTTTGTGTCACAGTTTAAAGCTCACTGTGTGCAAAACATGATCAAGCAGGAGATTTTTTGCAAGGCTCTTCTGCTGTTTTAGCCCAGGCTAAACATTCCTGCTCTACTCTCTCTGTTGCTGCTCAGCAGAGAGCGGGCACAGAGGTGTTGGAATCAATTGGTCTTTCAGGCAGGAAAAGAAGAGACAGCAATGTGTGTTGCAGAGTTGCAAAGCTCACTGTGTGCTGAAGATGATCAGTGGGAACTTTCTGGACTGTCTCTTCTGCTGTTTCAGCAGAGTCCAAACGTAAGTGCTATATTCTGCTACTGCTCACAAAGAGCAAGCACAGGAGATGTATTATTCAATTGGACTTTCAGGTAGGAAAGTGAGAGGTGACAGCAATATGTGTTTCAGAGTTGTGAATCTCAATGTGTGCTGAAGATGCCCAGCAGTAGTTTCCATGCTGGCCCTTCGGCTGTGAAATTAGAATCCAAGCGCTCGTCCTCCCCTGTCACAACTGCTCTCGAAGCGAGAGAGCGCACCAGAAACGTTGGCTTGAAATGCACTTTTAGGAGATAAAGTGAGGAGTGACAGCAATGTTTGTGTCACAGTTTAAAGCTCACTGAGTGCAAAACATGATCAAGCAGGAGATTTTTTTCAAGGCTCTTCTGCTGTTTTAGGCAGGTCTAAAAATTCCTGCTCTACTCTCTCTGTTGCTGCTCAGCAGAGAGCGGGCACAGAGACGGTGGATTCAGCTGGTCTTTCAGGCAAAAAGGGAGGAGTGACAGCAATGTGTGTTGCAGAGTTGCAAAGCTCGCTGTGCGCTGAAGATGATCAGTGGGAACTTTCTGGACTGTCTCTTCTGCTCTTTTAGCATTGGCTAAAGGTTCCTGCTCTACTCTCTCTGCTTCTGCCCAGCAGAGAAAGGGCACAGAGATTTTGGATTCAATTGGACTTTGAGGTAGGAAAGTGCGGAGCGAGAGCAATATATGTGTCACAGTTGCAAAGCTGACTGCGTGCTGAAGATGCCCTGCCGGAGCTTTCACTCAGGGCTCTTCGGCTGTGGGAGCAGAGGCCAAGAGATCGTGTTCACCTGTCACTGCTGCTGTTCAAACGAGAGAGGGCGGGAGAGACCATGGATTCAAACGGATTATTAGGAGATGAAGTGAGGAGTGACAGCAATGTGTGTTTCAGAGTTGCAAAGCTCACTGTGCGCTGAAGATGATCTGCAAGGACTTTCCCTCCCTGCCCTTCGGAACTGGGAGCGGATTCCAAGCGCTCGTGCTCACCTTCCTCTGCTGCTCTTGAAACGAGAGTGGAGACCAGAAACGCTGGATTCAAATGCACTTTTAGGAGCTACAATGAGGAGTGACAACAGTGTGTGTGTCACAGTTGTAAAGCTCAGTGTGTTGAAGAAGCACAAGAGCAGCCTTCAGGCCTGTCTCTTCCACTGCCTTACAGATTGCAGACATTCCTGCTCACTCTGCTGCTCAGCAGAGTGCTGGCAACGGAGTTCTTGGATTGAAATGGTCTTTTAGGAGAAAGAGTGAAGAGTGACAGCAATGTTTGTGTCACAGTTTAAAGCTCACTGTGTGCTAAACATGATCAGGAGGAGCTTTTTTGCAAGGCTCTTCTGCTGTTTTAGCCCAGTCTAAACATTCCTGCTCTACTCTCTCTGTTGCTGCTCAGCAGAGAGTGGGCACAGTTATGTTAGAATCAATTGGTCTTCCAGGCAGGAAAAGGAGTTACAGCAATGTGTGTTGCAGAATTGCAAAGCTCACTGTGTGCTGAAGATGCCCTGCAGGAGTTTCCCTGCTGGCCCTTCGTCTGTGGGATTAGAGTCCAAGCGCTGCTCCTCCCCTGTCACAACTCCTCTCGAAACGAGAGAGCGCACCAGAAACTTTGGATTCAAATGCACTTTTAGGAGATAAAGTGAGGAGTGACAGCAATGTTTGTGTCACAGTTTAAAGCTCACTGTGTGCAAAACATGATCAAGCAGGAGATTTTTTGCAAGGCTCTTCTGCTGTTTTAGCCCAGGCTAAACATTCCTGCTCTACTCTCTCTGTTGCTGCTCAGCAGAGAGCGGGCACAGAGATGGTGGATTCAGCTGGTCTTTCAGGCAGGAAAAGAAGAGACAGCAATGTGTGTTGCAGAGTTGCAAAGCTCACTGTGTGCTGAAGATGATCAGTGGGAACTTTCTGGACTGTCTCTTCTGCTGTTTCAGCAGAGTCCAAACGTAAGTGCTATATTCTGCTACTGCTCACAAAGAGCAAGCACAGGAGATGTATTATTCAATTGGACTTACAGGTAGGAAAGTGAGAGGTGACAGCAATATGTGTTTCAGAGTTGCGAATCTCAATGTGTGCTGAAGATGCCCAGCAGTAGTTTCCATGCTGGCCCTTCGGCTGTGAAATTAGAATCCAAGCGCTCGTCCTCCCCTGTCACAACTGCTCTCGAAGCGAGAGAGCGCACCAGAAACGTTGGCTTGAAATGCACTTTTAGGAGATAAAGTGAGGAGTGACAGCAATGTGTGTTTCAGAGTTGCAAAGCTCACTGTGCGCTGAAGATGATCTGCAAGGACTTTCCCTCCCTGCCCTTCGGAACTGGGAGCGGATTCCAAGCGCTCGTGCTCACCTGCCTCTGCTGCACTGGAAACGAGAGTGGAGACCAGAAACGCTGGATTCAAATGCACTTTTAGGAGCTACAATGAGGAGTGACAACAGTGTGTGTGTCACAGTTGTAAAGCTCAGTGTGTTGAAGAAGCACAAGAGCAGCCTTCAGGCCTGTCTCTTCCACTGCCTTACAGATTGCAGACATTCCTGCTCACTCTGCTCCTCAGCAGAGTGCTGGCAACGGAGTTCTTGGATTGAAATGGTCTTTTAGGAGAAAGAGTGAAGAGTGACAGCAATGTTTGTGTCACAGTTTAAAGCTCACTGTGTGCTAAACATGATCAGGAGGAGCTTTTTTGCAAGGCTCTTCTGCTGTTTTAGCCCAGTCTAAACATTCCTGCTCTACTCTCTCTGTTGCTGCTCAGCAGAGAGTGGGCACAGTTATGTTGGAATCAATTGGACTTTCAGGCAAGAAAAGGAGGAGTGACAGCAATGTGTGTTGCAGAATTGTAAAGCTCACTGTGTGCTGAAGATGCCCTGCAGGAGTTTCCCTGCTGGCCCTTCGTCTGTGGGATTAGAGTCCAAGCGCTGCTCCTCCCCTGTCACAACTCCTCTCGAAACGAGAGAGCGCACCAGAAACTTTGGATTCAAATGCACTTTTAGGAGATAAAGTGAGGAGTGACAGCAATGTTTGTGTCACAGTTTAAAGCTCACTGTGTGCAAAACATGATCAAGCAGGAGATTTTTTGCAAGGCTCTTCTGCTGTTTTAGCCCAGGCTAAACATTCCTGCTCTACTCTCTCTGTTGCTGCTCAGCAGAGAGCGGGCACAGAGGTGTTGGAATCAATTGGTCTTTCAGGCAGGAAAAGAAGAGACAGCAATGTGTGTTGCAGAGTTGCAAAGCTCACTGTGTGCTGAAGATGATCAGTGGGAACTTTCTGGACTGTCTCTTCTGCTGTTTCAGCAGAGTCCAAACGTAAGTGCTATATTCTGCTACTGCTCACAAAGAGCAAGCACAGGAGATGTATTATTCAATTGGACTTTCAGGTAGGAAAGTGAGAGGTGACAGCAATATGTGTTTCAGAGTTGTGAATCTCAATGTGTGCTGAAGATGCCCAGCAGTAGTTTCCATGCTGGCCCTTCGGCTGTGAAATTAGAATCCAAGCGCTCATCCTCCCCTGTCACAACTGCTCTCGAAGCGAGAGAGCGCACCAGAAACGTTGGCTTGAAATGCACTTTTAGGAGATGAAGTGAGGAGTGACAGCAATGTGTGTTTCAGAGTTGCAAAGCTCACTGTGCGCTGAAGATGATCTGCAAGGACTTTCCCTCCCTGCCCTTCGGAACTGGGAGCGGATTCCAAGCGCTCGTGCTCACCTTCCTCTGCTGCTCTTGAAACGAGAGTGGAGACCAGAAACGCTGGATTCAAATGCACTTTTAGGAGCTACAATGAGGAGTGACAACAGTGTGTGTGTCACAGTTGTAAAGCTCAGTGTGTTGAAGAAGCACAAGAGCAGCCTTCAGGCCTGTCTCTTCCACTGCCTTACAGATTGCAGACATTCCTGCTCACTCTGCTGCTCAGCAGAGTGCTGGCAACGGAGTTCTTGGATTGAAATGGTCTTTTAGGAGAAAGAGTGAAGAGTGACAGCAATGTTTGTGTCACAGTTTAAAGCTCACTGTGTGCTAAACATGATCAGGAGGAGCTTTTTTGCAAGGCTCTTCTGCTGTTTTAGCCCAGTCTAAACATTCCTGCTCTACTCTCTCTGTTGCTGCTCAGCAGAGAGTGGGCACAGAGATGTTGGAATCAATTGGTCTTTCAGGCAAGAAAAGGAGGAGTGACAGCAATGTGTGTTTCAGAATTGTAAAGCTCACTGTGCGCTGAAGATGCCCTGCAGGAGTTTCCCTGCTGGCCCTTCGTCTGTGGGATTAGAGTCCAAGCGTTGCTCCTCCCCTGTCACAACTCCTCTCGAAACGAGAGAGCGCACCAGAAACTTTGGATTCAAATGCACTTTTAGGAGATAAAGTGAGGAGTGACAGCAATGTTTGTGTCACAGTTTAAAGCTCACTGTGTGCAAAACATGATCAAGCAGGAGATTTTTTGCAAGGCTCTTCTGCTGTTTTAGCCCAGGCTAAACATTCCTGCTCTACTCTCTCTGTTGCTGCTCAGCAGAGAGCGGGCACAGAGGTGTTGGAATCAATTGGTCTTTCAGGCAGGAAAAGAAGAGACAGCAATGTGTGTTGCAGAGTTGCAAAGCTCACTGTGTGCTGAAGATGATCAGTGGGAACTTTCTGGACTGTCTCTTCTGCTCTTTTAGCATTGGCTAAAGGTTCCTGCTCTACTCTGCTTCTGCCCAGCAGAGAAAGGGCACAGAGATTTTGGATTCAATTGGACTTTGAGGTAGGAAAGTGCGGAGCGAGAGCAATATATGTGTCACAGTTGCAAAGCTGACTGCGTGCTGAAGATGCCCTGCCGGAGCTTTCACTCCGGGCTCTTCGGCTGTGGGAGCAGAGGCCAAGAGATCGTGTTCACCTGTCACTGCTGCTGTTCAAACGAGAGAGGGCGGGAGAGACCATGGATTCAAACGGATTATTAGGAGATGAAGTGAGGAGTGACAGCAATGTGTGTTTCAGAGTTGCAAAGCTCACTGTGCGCTGAAGATGATCTGCAAGGACTTTCCCTCCCTGCCCTTCGGAACTGGGAGCGGATTCCAAGCGCTCGTGCTCACCTGCCTCTGCTGCTCTTGAAACGAGAGTGGAGACCAGAAACGCTGGATTCAAATGCACTTTTAGGAGCTACAATGAGGAGTGACAACAGTGTGTGTGTCACAGTTGTAAAGCTCAGTGTGTTGAAGAAGCACAAGAGCAGCCTTCAGGCCTGTCTCTTCCACTGCCTTACAGATTGCAGACATTCCTGCTCACTCTGCTGCTCAGCAGAGTGCTGGCAACGGAGTTCTTGGATTGAAATGGTCTTTTAGGAGAAAGAGTGAAGAGTGACAGCAATGTTTGTGTCACAGTTTAAAGCTCACTGTGTGCTAAACATGATCAGGAGGAGCTTTTTTGCAAGGCTCTTCTGCTGTTTTAGCCCAGTCTAAACATTCCTGCTCTACTCTCTCTGTTGCTGCTCAGCAGAGAGTGGGCACAGAGATGTTGGAATCAATTGGTCTTTCAGGCAAGAAAAGGAGGAGTGACAGCAATGTGTGTTTCAGAATTGTAAAGCTCACTGTGCGCTGAAGATGCCCTGCAGGAGTTTCCCTGCTGGCCCTTCGTCTGTGGGATTAGAGTCCAAGCGCTGCTCCTCCCCTGTCACAACTCCTCTCGAAACGAGAGAGCGCACCAGAAACTTTGGATTCAAATGCACTTTTAGGAGATAAAGTGAGGAGTGACAGCAATGTTTGTGTCACAGTTTAAAGCTCACTGTGTGCAAAACATGATCAAGCAGGAGATTTTTTGCAAGGCTCTTCTGCTGTTTTAGCCCAGGCTAAACATTCCTGCTCTACTCTCTCTGTTGCTGCTCAGCAGAGAGCGGGCACAGAGGTGTTGGAATCAATTGGTCTTTCAGGCAGGAAAAGAAGAGACAGCAATGTGTGTTGCAGAGTTGCAAAGCTCACTGTGTGCTGAAGATGATCAGTGGGAACTTTCTGGACTGTCTCTTCTGCTCTTTTAGCATTGGCTAAAGGTTCCTGCTCTACTCTGCTTCTGCCCAGCAGAGAAAGGGCACAGAGATTTTGGATTCAATTGGACTTTGAGGTAGGAAAGTGCGGAGCGAGAGCAATATATGTGTCACAGTTGCAAAGCTGACTGCGTGCTGAAGATGCCCTGCCGGAGCTTTCACTCCGGGCTCTTCGGCTGTGGGAGCAGAGGCCAAGAGATCGTGTTCACCTGTCACTGCTGCTGTTCAAACGAGAGAGGGCGGGAGAGACCATGGATTCAAACGGATTATTAGGAGATGAAGTGAGGAGTGACAGCAATGTGTGTTTCAGAGTTGCAAAGCTCACTGTGCGCTGAAGATGATCTGCAAGGACTTTCCCTCCCTGCCCTTCGGAACTGGGAGCGGATTCCAAGCGCTCGTGCTCACCTGCCTCTGCTGCTCTTGAAACAAGAGTGGAGACCAGAAACGCTGGATTCAAATGCACTTTTAGGAGCTACAATGAGGAGTGACAACAGTGTGTGTGTCACAGTTGTAAAGCTCAGTGTGTTGAAGAAGCACAAGAGCAGCCTTCAGGCCTGTCTCTTCCACTGCCTTACAGATTGCAGACATTCCTGCTCACTCTGCTCCTCAGCAGAGTGCTGGCAACGGAGTTCTTGGATTGAAATGGTCTTTTAGGAGAAAGAGTGAAGAGTGACAGCAATGTTTGTGTCACAGTTTAAAGCTCACTGTGTGCTAAACATGATCAGGAGGAGCTTTTTTGCAAGGCTCTTCTGCTGTTTTAGCCCAGTCTAAACATTCCTGCTCTCTGTTGCTGCTCAGCAGAGAGTGGGCACAGAGATGTTGGAATCAATTGGTCTTCCAGGCAGGAAAAGGAGTTACAGCAATGTGTGTTGCAGAATTGCAAAGCTCACTGTGTGCTGAAGATGCCCTGCAGGAGTTTCCCTGCTGGCCCTTCGTCTGTGGGATTAGAGTCCAAGCGCTGCTCCTCCCCTGTCACAACTCCTCTCGAAACGTGAGAGCGCACCAGAAACTTTGGATTCAAATGCACTTTTAGGAGATAAAGTGAGGAGTGACAGCAATGTTTGTGTCACAGTTTAAAGCTCACTGTGTGCAAAACATGATCAAGCAGGAGATTTTTTTCAAGGCTCTTCTGCTGTTTTAGGCAGGTCTAAAAATTCCTGCTCTACTCTCCCTGTTTCTGCTCAGCAGAGAGCGGGCACAGAGATGGTCGATTCAGCTGGTCTTTCAGGCAAAAAGGGAGGAGTGACAGCAATGTGTGTTGCAGAGTTGCAAAGCTCGCTGTGCGCTGAAGATGATCAGTGGGAACTTTCTGGACTGTCTCTTCTGCTCTTTTAGCATTGGCTAAAGGTTCCTGCTCTACTCTCTCTGCTTCTGCCCAGCAGAGAAAGGGCACAGAGATTTTGGATTCAATTGGACTTTGAGGTAGGAAAGTGCGGAGCGAGAGCAATATATGTGTCACAGTTGCAAAGCTGACTGCGTGCTGAAGATGCCCTGCCGGAGCTTTCACTCCGGGCTCTTCGGCTGTGGGAGCAGAGGCCAAGAGATCGTGTTCACCTGTCACTGCTGCTGTTCAAACGAGAGAGGGCGGGAGAGACCATGGATTCAAACGGATTATTAGGAGATGAAGTGAGGAGTGACAGCAATGTGTGTTTCAGAGTTGCAAAGCTCACTGTGCGCTGAAGATGATCTGCAAGGACTTTCCCTCCCTGCCCTTCGGAACTGGGAGCGGATTCCAAGCGCTCGTGCTCACCTTCCTCTGCTGCTCTTGAAACGAGAGTGGAGACCAGAAACGCTGGATTCAAATGCACTTTTAGGAGCTACAATGAGGAGTGACAACAGTGTGTGTGTCACAGTTGTAAAGCTCAGTGTGTTGAAGAAGCACAAGAGCAGCCTTCAGGCCTGTCTCTTCCACTGCCTTACAGATTGCAGACATCCCTGCTCACTCTGCTGCTCAGCAGAGTGCTGGCAACGGAGTTCTTGGATTGAAATGGTCTTTTAGGAGAAAGAGTGAAGAGTGACAGCAATGTTTGTGTCACAGTTTAAAGCTCACTCTGTGCTAAACATGATCAGGAGGAGCTTTTTTGCAAGGCTCTTCTGCTGTTTTAGCCCAGTCTAAACATTCCTGCTCTACTCTCTCTGTTGCTGCTCAGCAGAGAGTGGGCACAGTGATGTTGGAATCAATTGGACTTTCAGGCAAGAAAAGGAGGAGTGACAGCAATGTGTGTTGCAGAATTGTAAAGCTCACTGTGTGCTGAAGATGCCCTGCAGGAGTTTCCCTGCTGGCCCTTCGTCTGTGGGATTAGAGTCCAAGCGCTGCTCCTCCCCTGTCACAACTCCTCTCCAAACGAGAGAGCGCACCAGAAACTTTGGATTCAAATGCACTTTTAGGAGATAAAGTGAGGAGTGACAGCAATGCTTGTGTCACAGTTTAAAGCTCACTGTGTGCAAAACATGATCAAGCAGGAGCTTTTTTTCAAGGCTCTTCTGCTGTTTTAGGCAGGTCTAAAAATTCCTGCTCTACTCTCTCTGTTGCTGCTCAGCAGAGAGCGGGCACAGAGATGGTGGATTCAGCTGGTCTTTCAGGCAAAAAGGGAGGAGTGACAGCAATGTGTGTTGCAGAGTTGCAAAGCTCGCTGTGCGCTGAAGATGATCAGTGGGAACTTTCTGGACTGTCTCTTCTGCTCTTTTAGCATTGGCTAAAGGTTCCTGCTCTACTCTGCTTCTGCCCAGCAGAGAAAGGGCACAGAGATTTTGGATTCAATTGGACTTTGAGGTAGGAAAGTGCGGAGCGAGAGCAATATATGTGTCACAGTTGCAAAGCTGACTGCGTGCTGAAGATGCCCTGCCGGAGCTTTCACTCCGGGCTCTTCGGCTGTGGGAGCAGAGGCCAAGAGATCGTGTTCTGCAACACACATTGCTGTAACTCCTTTTCCTGCCTGGAAGACCAATTGATTCCAACATCTCTGTGCCCACTCTCTGCTGAGCAGCAACAGAGAGAGTAGAGCAGGAATGTTTAGACTGGGCTAAAACAGCAGAAGAGCCTTGCAAAAAAGCTCCTCCTGATCATGTTTAGCACACAGTGAGCTTTAAACTGTGACACAAACATTGCTGTCACTCCTCACTTTATCTCCTAAAAGTGCATTTGAATCCAAAGTTTCTGGTGCGCTCTCTCGTTTGGAGAGGAGTTGTGACAGGGGAGGAGCAGCGCTAGGAATCTAATCCCACAGCCGAAGGGCGTGCAGGGAAACTCCTGCTGGGCATCTTCAGCACACAGTGATCTTTGCAACCCTGAACACATATAGCTGTCACCTCTCACTTTCCTACCTGAAAGTCCAATTGAATACTACATCTCCTGTGCTTTGCTCTTTGGAGCAGAAGCAGAATACAGCACTTACGTTTGCACTCTGCTTTAACAGCAGAAGAGACAGTCCTGTAAGTTCCCACTGATCATGTTCAGCGCACAGCGAGCTTTGCAACTCTGCAACACACATTGCTGTCACTCCTCCCTTTCCTGCCTGAAAGACCAACTGATTCCACCATCTCTGAGCCCGCACTCTATTGAGCAGCAACAGGGAGAGTATTGCAGGAATGTTTAGACTGGGCTAAAACAGCAGAAGAGCCTTGCAAAAAAGCTCCTGCTGATCATGTTTAGCACACAGTGAGCTTTGAGGCTGTGACACAAACATTGCTGTCACTCCTCACTTTATCTCCTAAAAGTGCATTTGAAACCATCGTTTCTGGTGCGCTCTCTCGTTTCGAGAGGAGTTGTGACAGGGGAGGACGAGCGCTTGGACTCTAATCCCACAGCCGAAGGGCCAGCAGGGAAACTCCTGCAGGGCATCTTCAGCACACAGTGAGCTTTGCAGCTCTGAAACACATATAGCTGCCACCTCTCACTATCCTACCTGAAAGTCCAATTGAATACTACATCTCCTGTGCTTGCTCTTTGGAGCAGAAGCAGAATACAGCACTTACGTTTGGACTCTGCTGAAACAGCATAAGAGACAGTCCAGAAAGTTCCCATTGATCATCTTCAGCGCACAGCGACCTTTGCAACTCTGAAACACACATTGCTGTCACCTCTCACTTTCCCCCCTGAAAGTCCAATTGAATCCCTCTTCTCCTGTGCTTTGCTCCTTGTGAGCAGTAGCAGAATATAGCCCATACGTTTGCACTCTGCTGAAACAGCAGAAGAGACAGCCCAGAAAGTTCCCACTGATCATCTTCAGCGCACAGCGAGCTTTGCAACTCTGCAACACACATTGCTGTCAGTCCTCCCTTTCCTGCCTGAAAGACCAACTGATTCCACCATCTCTGTGCCCGCTCTCTGCTGAGCAGCAACAGAGAGAGTAGAGCAGGAATGTTTAGACTGGTCTAAAACAGCAGAAGAGCCTTGCAGAAAAGCTCCTGCTGATCATGTTTAGCTCACAGTGAGCTTTAAACTGTGACACAAACATTGCTGTCACTCCTCACTTTATCTCCTAAAAGTGCATTTGAGTCCAACGTTTTTGGTGCCCTCTCTTGTTTCAAGAGCAGATGTGACAGGGGAGGACGAGCGCTTGGACTCTAATCCCACAGCCGAAGGGCTAGCAGGGAAACTCCTGCTGGGCATCTTCAGCACACAGTGAGCTTTGCAACTCTGAAACACACATTGCTGTCACCTCTCACTTTCCTACCTGAAAGTCCAATTGAATCCTACATCTCCTGTGCTTTGGTCCTTAAGAGCAGTAGCAGAATATAGCCCATACTTTTGCACTCTGCTGAAAGAGCAGAAGAGACAGTCCTGAAAGTTCCCACTGATCATCTTCAGCGCACAGCGAGGTTTGCAACTCTGCAACACACATTGCTGTCACTCCTCCCTTTCCTGCCTGAAAGACCAACTGAATCCACATTCTCTGTGCCCGCTCTCTGCTGAGCAGCAACAGAGAGAGTATAGCAGGAATGTTTAGACTGGGCTAAAACAGCAGAAGAGCCTTGCAAAAAAGCTCAAGCTTTTCATGTTTAGCGCAGATGAGCTTTAAACTGTGACACAAACATTGCTGTCACTCCTCACTTTATCTCCTAAAAGTGCATTTAAAACCATCGTTTCTGGTGCGCTCTCTCGTTTCGAGAGGAGTTGTGACAGGGGAGGACGAGCGCATGGACTCTAATCCCACAGCTGGCGGGCCAGCAGGGAAAATCCTGCTGGGCATCTTCAGCACACAGTGAGCTTTGCAACTCTGAAACACACATTGCTGTCACCTCTCACTTTCCTACCTGAAAGTCCAATTGAATCCTACATCTCCTGTTCTTGCTTTGTGAGCAGTAGCAGAATATAGCACTTACGTTTGGACTCTGCTGAAACAGCAGAAGAGGCAGTCCAGAAAGTTCCCACTGATCATCTTCAGCGCTCAGCGAGCTTTGCAACTCTGCAGCACACATTGCTGTCTCTCCTCCCTTTCCTGCCTGAAAGAGGAACTGATTCCACCATCTCTGTGCCCGCTCTCTGCTGAGCAGCTACAGAGAGAGTAGAGCAGGAATGTTTAGACTGGTCTAAAACAGCAGAAGAGCCTTGCAAAAAAGCTCCTGCTGATCATGATTAGCACACAGTGAGCTTTGAAGCTGTGACACAAACACTGCTGTCGCTCCTCACTTTATCTCCTAAAAGTGCATTTGAGTCCAAAGTTTTTGGTGCCCTCTCTCGTTTCAAGAGCAGATGTGACAGGGGAGGACGAGCGCTTGGACTCTAATCCCACAGCCGAAGGGCCAGCAGGGAAACTCCTGCTGGGCATCTTCAGCACACAGTGTGCTTTGCAACTGTGAAACACACATTGCTGTCACCTCTCACTTTCCTGCCTGAAAGTCCAATTGAATCCCTCTTCTCCTGTGCTTTGCTCCTTGTGAGCAGTAGCAGAATATAGCCCATAAGTTTGCACTCTGCTGAAACAGCAGAAGAGACAGTCCAGAAAGATCCCACTGATCATCTTAAGCGCACAGCGAGCTTTGCAACTCTGCAACACACATTGCTGTCAGTCCTCCCTTTCCTGCCTGAAAGACGAACTGATTCCACCATCTCTGTGCCCACTCTCTGCTGAGCAGAAACAGGGAGACTATAGCAGGAATGTTTAGACTGGGCTAAAACAGCAGAAGAGCCTTGCAGAAAAGCTCCTGCTCATCATGTTTAGCTCACAGTGAGCTTTGAAACTGTGACACAAACATTGCTGTCAAACCTCACTTTATCTCCTAAAAGTGCATTTGACTCCATCGTTTCTGGGGCGCGCTCTCGTTTCGAGAGGAGTTGTGACAGGGGAGGACGAGCGCATGGACTCTAATCCCACAGCTGAAAGGCCAGCAGGGAAAATCCTGCTGGGCATCTTCAGCACACAGTGAGCTTTGCAGCTCTGAAACACATATTGCTGCCACCTCTCACTTTCCTACCTGAAAGTCCAATTGAATCCTACATCTCCTGTGCTTGCTCTTTGTGAGCTGTAGCAGAATATAGCACTTACGTTTGGACTCTGCTGAAACAGCAGAAGAGATAGTCTAGAAAGTTCCCACTGATCATCTTCAGCGCACAGCGAGCTTTGCAACTCTGCAACACACATTGCTGTCACTCCTCCCTTTCCTGCCTGAAAGACCAACTGATTCCACCATCTCTGTGTCCGCTCTCTGCTGAGCAGCAACGGGGAGAGTATAGCAGGAATGTTTAGTCTGGGCTAAAACAGCAGAAGAGCCAAGCAAAAAAGCTCCTGCTGATCATGATAAGCACACAGTGAGCTTTCAATCTGTGACACAACCATTGCTGTCTCTCCTCACTTTATCTCCTTAAAGTGCATTTGAAACCATCGTTTTTGGTGCGCTCTCTCGTTTCGAGAGGAGTTGTGATGGGGGAGGACGAGCGCATGGACTCTAATCCCACAGCTGGCGGGCCAGCAGGGAAACTCCTGCTGGGCATCTTCAGCACACAGCGAGCTTTGCAACTCTGAAACACACATTGCTGTCACCTCTCACTTTCCTACCTGAAAGTCCAATTGAATCCTACTTCTCCTGTGCTTTGCTCCTTATGAGCAGTAGCAGAATATAGCCCATACTTTTGCACTCTGCTGAAACAGCAGAAGAGACAGTCCAGAACGTTCCCATTGATCATCTTCAGCGCACAGCGAGCTTTGCAACTCTGCAACACACATTGCTGTCACTCCTCCCTTTCCTGCCTGAAAGACCAACTGAATCCACATTCTCTGTGCCCGCTCTCTGATGAGCAGCAACAGAGAGAGTATAGCAGGAATGTTTAGACTGGGCTAAAACAGCAGAAGAGCCTTGCAAAAAAGCTCTTGCTGATTATGTTTAGCACACAGTGAGCTTTGAAGCTGTGACACAAACATTGCAGTCACTCCTCACTTTATCTCCTAAAAGTGTATTTGAGTCCAACGTTTTTGTTGCATTCTCTCGTTTCAAGAGCAGATGTGACAGGGGAGGACGAGCGCTTGGATTCTAATCCCACAGCCGAAGGGCCAACAGGGAAACTCCTCATGGGCATCTTCAGCACACAGTGAGCTTTGCAACTCTGTAACACATATTGCTGTCACCTCTCACTTTCCTACCTGAAAGTCCAATTGAATCCTACTTCTCCTGTGCTTTGGTCCTTATGAGCAGTAGCAGAATATAGCCCATACGTTTGCACTCTGCTGAAACAGCAGAAGAGACAGTCCTGAAAGTTCCCACTGATCATCTTCAGCGCACAGCGAGCTTTGCAACTCTGCAACACACATTGCTGTCACTCCTCCCTTTCCTACCAGAAAGACCAACTGATTCCACCATCTCTGTGTCCGCTCTCTGCTGAGCAGCAACAGAGAGAGTATAGCAGGAATGTTTAGACTGGGCTAAAACAGCAGAAGAGCCTTGCAAAAAAGCTCCTGATTTCATGTTTAGCGCACAGTGAGCATTAAACTGCGACACAAACATTGCTGTCATTCACTTTATCTCCTAAAAGTGCATTTGACTCCATCGTTTCTGGTGCGCTCTCTCGTTTCGAGAGGAGTTCTGACAGGGGAGGACGAGTGCTTGGACTCTAATCCCACAGCCGAAGGGCGTGCAGGGAAACTCCTGCTGGGCATTTTAAGCACACAGTGAGCTTTGCAGCTCTGAAACACATATAGCTGTCACCTCTCACTATCCTACCTGAAAGTCCAATTGAATACTATATCTCCTGTGCTTGCTCCTTGTGAGCAGTAGCAGAATATAGCACTTACGCTTGGACTCTGCTGAAACAGCAGAAGAGACAGTCCAGAAAGATCCCACTGATCATCTTCAGCTCACAGCGAGCTTTGCAACTCTGCAACACACATTGCTGTCACTCCTCCGTTTTTGCCTGAAAGACCAGCTGAATCCGCCATCTCTGTGCCTGCTCTCTGCTGAGCAGCAACAGAGAGAGTTTAGCAGGAATGTTTAGACTGGGCTAAAACAGTAGAAGAGCCTTGCAAAAAAGCTCCTGCTGATCATGATTAGCAAACAGTGAGCTTTAAACTGTGACCCAAACATTGCTGTCACTCCTCACTTTATCTCCTAAAAGTGCATTTGAAACCATCGTTTCTGGTGCGCTCTCTCATTTCGAGAGGAGTTGTGACAGGAGAGGACAAGCGCTTAGACTCTAATCCCACAGCCGAAGGGCCAGCCGGGAAACTCCTGCTGGGCATCTTCAGCACACAGTGAGCTTTGCAACTCTGCAACACACATTGCTGTCACCTCTCACTTTCCTACCTGAAAGTCCAATTGAATCCTACATCTCCTGTGCTTGCTCCTTGTGAGCAGTAGCAGAATATAGCACTTACGTTTGCACTCTTCTGAAACAGCAGAAGAGACAGTCCAGAAAGTTCCCACTGATCATCCTCAGGGCACAGCGAGCTTTGCAACTCTGCAACACATTGCTATCACTCCTCCCTTTCCTGCCTGAATGACCAGCTGAATCCACCATCTCTGTGCCCGCTCTCTGCTGAGCAGCAACAGGGAGAGTATAGCAGGAATGTTTAGACTGGGCTAAAACAGCAGAAGAGCCTTGCAAAAAAGCTCCTGCTGATCATGATTAGCAAACAGTGAGCTTTAAACTGTGACACAAACATTGCTGTCACTCCTCACTTTATCTCCTAAAAGTGCATTTGAAACCATCGTTTCTGGTGCGCTCTCTCGTTTCGAGAGGACTTGTGACGGGGGAGGAGGAGCGCGTTGACTCTAATCCCACAGCCGAAGGGCCATCAGGGAAACTCCTGCAGGGCATCTTCAGCACACAGTGAGCTTTGCAACTCGGAAACACACATTGCTGTCACCTCTCACTTTCCTACCTGAAAGTCCAATAGAATCCTACTTCTCCTGTGCTTTGCTCCTTGTGAGCAGTAGCAGAATATAGCCCATACGTTTGCACTCTGCTGAAACAGCAGAAGAGACAGTCCTGAAAGTTCCCACTGATCATCTTCAGCGCACAGCGAGATTTGCAACTCTGCAACACACATTGCTGTCACTCCTCCCGTTCCTGCCTGAATGACCAACTGAATCCACCATCTCTGTGCCCGCCCTCTGCTGAGCAGCAACAGGGAGAGTATAACAGGAATGTTTAGACTGTGCAAAAACAGCAGAAGAGCCTTGCAAAAAAGCTCCTGCTGATCATGATTAGCACACAGTGAGCTTTGAAGCTGTGACACAAACATTGCTGTCACTCCTCACTTTATCTCCTAAAAGTGCATTTGAAACCATCGTTTCTGCTGCACTCTCTCGTTTCGAGTGGAGTTGTGACAGGGGAGGACGAGCGCTTGGACTCTAATCCCACAGCCGAAGGGCCAGCAGGGAAACTCCTGCTGGCCATCTTCAGCACACAGTGATCTTTGCAACCCTGAACACATATAGCTGTCACCTCTCCCTTTCCTACCTGAAAGTCCAATTGAATCCTACATCTCCTGTGCTGCAATTTGTGAGCAGTAGCAGAATATAGCCCATACGTTTGCACTCTGCTGAAACAGCAGAAGAGAAAGTTTAGAAAGTTCCCACTGATCATCTTCAGAACACAGAGAGCTTTGCAACTCTGCAACACACATTGCTGTCACTCCTCCTTTTCCTGCCTGAAAGACCAAAAGATTCCACCATCTCAGTGCCTCCTCTCTGCTGAGGAGCAACACGGAGAGTATAGCAGGAATGTTTAGACTGGGCTAAAACAGCAGAAGAGCCTTGCAAAAAAGCTCCTGCTGATCATGATTAGCACACAGTGAGCTTTGAAGCTGTGACACAAGCATTGCTGTCACTCCTCACTTTATCTCCTAAAAGTGCATTTGAAACCATCGTTTCTGGTGGGCTCTCTCGTTTCGAGAGGAGTTGTGACAGGGGTGGACGAGCGGTTGGACTCTAATCCCACAGCCAAAGGGCGTGCAGGGAAAATCCTGCTGGGCATCTTCAGCACACATTGAGCTTTGCTACTCTGAAACACACATTGCTGTCACCTCTCACTTTCCTACCTGAAAGTCCAATTGAATCCTACATCTCCTGTGCTTGCTCCTTGTGAGCAGTAGCAGAATATAGCACTTACGTTCAGATTCTGCTGAAACAGCAGAAGAGACAGTCCAGAAAGTTAACACTGATCATCTTCAGTGCACAGCGAGCTTTGCAGCTCTGCAGCACACATTGCTGTGACTCCTCCCTTTCCTGCCTGAAAGACCAATTGATTCCACCATCTCTGTGCCCGCACTCTATTGAGCAGCAACAGGGAGAGTATAGCAGGAATGTGTAGACTGGGCTAAAACAGCAGAAGAGCCTTGCAAAAAAGCTCCAGCTTTTCATGTTTAGCGCACAGTGAGCTTTAAACTGCGGCACAAACATTGCTGCCACTCACTTTATCTCCTAAAAGTGCATTTGAATCTATCGTTTCTGGGGCGCTCTCTCGTTTCGAGAGGAGTTGTGACAGGGGAGGACGAGCGCGTGGACTCTAATCCCACAGCCGAAGGGCTAGCAGGGAGACTCCTGCTGGGCTTCTTCAGCACACAGTGAGCTTTGCAACTCTGAAACACATATAGCTGTCACCTCTCACTTTCCTACCTGAAAGTCCAATTGAATCCTTCTTCTCCTGTGCTTGCTCTTTGTGAGCAGTAGCAGAATATAGCACTTATGTTTAGATTCTGCCGAAACAGCAGAAGAGACAGTCCAGAAAGTTAACACTGATCATCTTCAGCGCACAGCGAGCTTTGCAGCTCTGCAGCACACATTGCTGTCACACCTCCCTTTCCTGCCTGAAAGACCAATTGATTCCACCATCTCTGTGCCCGCTCTCTGCTTAGCAGCAACAGAGAGAGTATAGCAGGAATGTTTACACTGGGCTAAAACAGCAGAAGAGCCTTGCAAAAAAGCTCCTGCTGATCATGTTTAGCACACAGTGAGCTTTGAGGCTGTGACACAAACATTGCTGTCACTCTTCACTTTATCTCCTAAAAGTGCATTTGAGTCCAACGTTTTTGGTGCCCTCTCACGTTTCAAGAGCAGATGTGAAAGGGGAGGACGAGCGCTTGGACTCTAATCCCACAGCCGAAGGGCCAGCAGGGAAACTCCTGCTGGGCGTCCTCAGTACACAGTGAGCTTTGCAACTCGGAAACACACATTGCTGTCACCTCTCACTTTCCTACCTGAAAGTCCAATTGAATCCTACTTCTCCTGTGCTTTGCTCCTTGTGAGCAGTAGCAGAATATAGCCCATACGTTTGCACTCTGCTGAAACAGCAGAAGAGACAGTCCTGAAAGTTCCCACTGATCATCTTCAGCGCACAGCGAGTTTGCAACTCTGCAGCACACATTGCTGTCACTCCTCCCTTTCCTGCCTGAAACACCAACTGATTCCACCATCTCTGAGCCTGCACTCTATTGAGCAGCAACAGGGAGTGTATAGCAGGAATGTTTAGACTGGGCTAATCTGTTTCAGCAGAGTGCAAAGCTCGCTGTGCGCTGAAGATGATCAGTGGGAACTTTCAGGACTGTCTCTTCTGCTGTTTCAGCAGAGTGCAAACGTAAGTGCTATATTCTGCTACTGCTCACAAGGAGCAAGCACAGGAGATGTAGGATTCAATTGGACTTTCAGGTAGGAAAGTGAGAGGTGACAGCAATGTGTGTTTCAGAGTTGCAAAGCTCGCTGTGCGCTGAAGATGATCAGTGGGAACTTTCAGGACTGTCTCTTCTGCATTTTCAGCAGAGTCCAAACGTAAGTGCTGTATTCTGCTTCTGCCTCAAAGAGCAAGCACAGGAGATGTAGGATTCAATTGGACTTTCAGGTAGGAAAGGGAGAGGTGACAGCAATGTGTGTTTCAGAGTTGCAAAGCTCACTGTGTGCTGAAGATGCCCAGCAGGACTTTACCTGCTGGCCCTTCGGCTGTGGGATTAGAGTCCACGCGCTCGTCCTCCCCTGTCACAACTCCTCTGGAAACAAGAGTGCGCCCCAGAAACGATGGAGTCAAATGCACTTTTAGGAGATAAAGTGAGTGACAGCAATGTTTGTGTCACAGTTTAAAGCTCACTGTGTGCTAAACATGATCAGCAGGAGCTTTTTTGCGAGGCTCTTCTGCTGTTTTAGCACAGTCTAAACATTTCTGCTATACTCTCCCTGTTGCTGCTCAGCAGAGAGCTGGCACAGAGATGGTGGTTTCAGTTGGTCTTTCAGGCAGGAAAGGGAGGTGTGACAGCAATGTGTGTTGCAGTGTTACAAAGCTCGCTGTGCACTGAAGATGAGCAATGGGAAATTTCTGGACTGTCTCTTCTGCTGTTTCAGCAGAGTCCAAACGTAAGTGCTATATTCAGCTACTGCTTACAAGGAGCAAAGCACAGGAGATGTAGGATTCAATTGGACTTTCAGGTAGGAAAGTGAGAGGTGACAGCAATGTGAGTTTCAGAGTAGCAAAGCTCAATGTGTGCTGAAGATGCCCATCAGGAGTTTCCCTGCTGGCCCTTCGGCTGTGGGATTAGAGTCCAAGCGCTCTTCCTCCCCTGTCACATCTGCTCTTGAAACGAGAGAGGGCATCAAAAACGTTGGACTCAAATGCACTTTTAGGAGATAAAGTGAGGAGTGACAGCAATGTTTGTGTCACAGCCTCAAAGCTCACTGTGTGCTAAACATGATCAGCAGGAGCTTTTTTGCAAGGCTCTTCTGCTGTTTTAGCCCAGTCTAAACGTTATTGCTCTTCTCTCCCTGTTGCTGCTCAGCAGAGAGCAGGCACAGGGATGGTGGAATGTTTTGGTCTTTCAGGCAGGAAAAGGAGGAGTGACAGCAATGTGTGTTGCAGAGTTGCAAAGCTCTCTGTGTTCTGAAGATGATCAGTGGGAACTTTCTAAACTTTCTCTTCTGCTGTTTCAGCAGAGTGCAAACGTATGGGCTATATTCTGCTACTGCTCACAAATTGCAGCACAGGAGATGTAGGATTCAATTGGACTTTCAGGTAGGAAAGGGAGAGGTGACAGCTATATGTGTTCAGGGTTGCAAAGATCACTGTGTGCTGAAGATGGCCAGCAGGAGTTTCCCTGCACGCCCTTCGGCTGTGGGATTAGAGTCCAAGCGCTCGTCCTCCCCTGTCACAACTCCACTCGAAACGAGAGAGCGCAGCAGAAACGATGGTTTCAAATGCACTTTTAGGAGATAAAGTGGGGAGTGAAACCAATGTTTGTGTCACAGCTTCAAAGCTCACTGTGTGCTAATCATGATCAGCAGGAGCTTTTTTGCAAGGCTCTTCTGCTGTTATAGCCCTGTCTAAACATTCCTGTTATACTCTTCCTGTTGCTGCTCAGCAGAGAGCGGGCACAGAGATGGTGGATTCAGTTGGTCTTTCAGGCAGGAAAGGTAGGAGTGAAAGCAATGCGTGTTGCAGAGTTGCAAAGCTCGCTGTGCGCTGAACATGATCAGTGGGAACTTTCAGGACTGTCTCTTCTGCTGTTTCAGCAGAGTGCAAACGTATGGGCTATATTCTGCTACTGCTCACAAGGAGCAAGCACAGGAGATGTATGTTTCAATTGGACTTTCAACTAGGAAAGTCAGAGGTGACAGCTATATGTGTTTCAGAGTTGCAAAGCTCACTGTGTGCTGAAGATGCCCAGCAGGACTTTCCCTGCACGCCCTTCGGCTGTGGGATTAGAGTCCAAGCGCTCGTCCTCCCCTGTCACAACTCCTCTCGAAACGAGAGAGCGTCCCAGAAACGATAGATTCAAATGCACTTTTAGGAGATAAAGTGAGTGGCAGCAATGTTTGTGTCGCAGTTTAAAGCTCACTGTGCGCTAAACATGAAAAGCTGGAGCTTTTTTGCAAGGCTCTTCTGCTGTTTTAGCCCAGTCTAAACGTTATTGCTCTTCTCTCCCTGTTGCTGCTCAGCAGAGAGCAGGCACAGGGATGGTGGAATGTTTTGGTCTTTCAGGCAGGAAAAGGAGGAGTGACAGCAATGTGTGTTGCAGAGTTGCAAAGCTCTCTGTGTTCTGAAGATGATCAGTGGGAACTTTCTAAACTTTCTCTTCTGCTGTTTCAGCAGAGTGCAAACGTATGGGCTATATTCTGCTACTGCTCACAAATTGCAGCACAGGAGATGTAGGATTCAATTGGACTTTCAGGTAGGAAAGGGAGAGGTGACAGCTATATGTGTTCAGGGTTGCAAAGATCACTGTGTGCTGAAGATGGCCAGCAGGAGTTTCCCTGCACGCCCTTCGGCTGTGGGATTAGAGTCCAAGCGCTCGTCCTCCCCTGTCACAACTCCACTCGAAACGAGAGAGCGCAGCAGAAACGATGGTTTCAAATGCACTTTTAGGAGATAAAGTGGGGAGTGAAACCAATGTTTGTGTCACAGCTTCAAAGCTCACTGTGTGCTAATCATGATCAGCAGGAGCTTTTTTGCAAGGCTCTTCTGCTGTTATAGCCCTGTCTAAACATTCCTGTTATACTCTTCCTGTTGCTGCTCAGCAGAGAGCGGGCACAGAGATGGTGGATTCAGTTGGTCTTTCAGGCAGGAAAGGTAGGAGTGAAAGCAATGCGTGTTGCAGAGTTGCAAAGCTCGCTGTGCGCTGAACATGATCAGTGGGAACTTTCAGGACTGTCTCTTCTGCTGTTTCAGCAGAGTGCAAACGTATGGGCTATATTCTGCTACTGCTCACAAGGAGCAAGCACAGGAGATGTATGTTTCAATTGGACTTTCAACTAGGAAAGTCAGAGGTGACAGCTATATGTGTTTCAGAGTTGCAAAGCTCACTGTGTGCTGAAGATGCCCAGCAGGACTTTCCCTGCACGCCCTTCGGCTGTGGGATTAGAGTCCAAGCGCTCGTCCTCCCCTGTCACAACTCCTCTCGAAACGAGAGAGCGTCCCAGAAACGATAGATTCAAATGCACTTTTAGGAGATAAAGTGAGTGGCAGCAATGTTTGTGTCGCAGTTTAAAGCTCACTGTGCGCTAAACATGAAAAGCTGGAGCTTTTTTGCAAGGCTCTTCTGCTGTTTTAGCCCAGTCTAAACGTTATTGCTCTTCTCTCCCTGTTGCTGCTCAGCAGAGAGCAGGCACAGGGATGGTGGAATGTTTTGGTCTTTCAGGCAGGAAAAGGAGGAGTGACAGCAATGTGTGTTGCAGAGTTGCAAAGCTCTCTGTGTTCTGAAGATGATCAGTGGGAACTTTCTAAACTTTCTCTTCTGCTGTTTCAGCAGAGTGCAAACGTATGGGCTATATTCTGCTACTGCTCACAAATTGCAGCACAGGAGATGTAGGATTCAATTGGACTTTCAGGTAGGAAAGGGAGAGGTGACAGCTATATGTGTTCAGGGTTGCAAAGATCACTGTGTGCTGAAGATGGCCAGCAGGAGTTTCCCTGCACGCCCTTCGGCTGTGGGATTAGAGTCCAAGCGCTCGTCCTCCCCTGTCACAACTCCACTCGAAACGAGAGAGCGCAGCAGAAACGATGGTTTCAAATGCACTTTTAGGAGATAAAGTGGGGAGTGAAACCAATGTTTGTGTCACAGCTTCAAAGCTCACTGTGTGCTAATCATGATCAGCAGGAGCTTTTTTGCAAGGCTCTTCTGCTGTTATAGCCCTGTCTAAACATTCCTGTTATACTCTTCCTGTTGCTGCTCAGCAGAGAGCGGGCACAGAGATGGTGGATTCAGTTGGTCTTTCAGGCAGGAAAGGTAGGAGTGAAAGCAATGCGTGTTGCAGAGTTGCAAAGCTCGCTGTGCGCTGAACATGATCAGTGGGAACTTTCAGGACTGTCTCTTCTGCTGTTTCAGCAGAGTGCAAACGTATGGGCTATATTCTGCTACTGCTCACAAGGAGCAAGCACAGGAGATGTATGTTTCAATTGGACTTTCAACTAGGAAAGTCAGAGGTGACAGCTATATGTGTTTCAGAGTTGCAAAGCTCACTGTGTGCTGAAGATGCCCAGCAGGACTTTCCCTGCACGCCCTTCGGCTGTGGGATTAGAGTCCAAGCGCTCGTCCTCCCCTGTCACAACTGCTCTCGAAACGAGAGAGCGTCCCAGAAACGATAGATTCAAATGCACTTTTAGGAGATAAAGTGAGTGGCAGCAATGTTTGTGTCGCAGTTTAAAGCTCACTGTGCGCTAAACATGAAAAGCTGGAGCTTTTTTGCAAGGCTCTTCTGCTGTTTTAGCCCAGTCTAAACATTCCTGCTATACTCTCCCTGTTGCTGCTCAATAGAGTGCGGGCACAGAGATGGTGGATTCAGTTGGTCTTTCAGGCAGGAAAGGGAGGAGTGACAGCAATGTGTGCTGCAGAGCTGCAAAGCTCGCTGTGCGCTGAAGATGATCAGTGGGAACTTTCTGGACTGTCTCTTCTGCTGTTTCAGCAGAGTGCAAACGTAAGTGCTATATTCTGCTACTGCTCACAAGGAGCAAGCACAGGAGATGTAGGATTCAATTGGACTTTCAAGTAGGAAAGTGAGAGGTGACAGCAATGTGTGTTTCAGAGTTGCAAAGCTCACTGTGTGCTGAAGATGCCCAGCAGGAGTTTCCCTGATGGCCCTTCGGCTGTGGGATTAGAGTCCACGCGCTCGTCCTCCCCTGTCACAACTCCTCTCGAAATGAGAGAGCGCACCAGAAACGATGGTTTCAAATGCAATTTTAGCAGATAAAGTGAATGACAGCAATGTTTGTGTCGCAGTTTAATGCTCACTGTGCGCTAAACATGAAAAGCAGGAGCTTTTTTGCAAGGCTCTTCTGCTGTTTTAGCCCAGTCTAAACATTCCTGCTATACTCTCCCTGTTGCTGCTCAATAGAGTGCGGGCTCAGAGATGGTGGAATCAGTTGGTCTTTCAGGCAGGAAAGGGAGGAGTGACAGCAATGTGTGCTGCAGAGTTTCAAAGCTCGCTATGCGCTGAAGATGATCAGTGGGAACTTTCAGGACTGTCTCTTCTGCTGTTTCAGCAGAGTGCAAACGTATGGGCTATGTTCTGCTACTGCTCACTAAGAGCAAGCACAGGTGATGTAGGATTCAATTGGACTTTCAGGTAGGAAAGTGAGAGGTGACAGCAATGTGTGTTTCAGAGTTGCAAAGCTCACTGTGTGCTGAAGATGCCCAGCAGGAGTTTCCCTGCACGCCCTTCGGCTGTGGGATTAGAGTCCAAGCGCTCGTCCTCCCCTGTCACATATGCTCTTGAAACGAGAGAGGGCACCAAAAAAGTTGGACTCAAATGCACTTTTAGGCGATAAAGTGAGGAGTGACAGCAATTTTTGTGTAACAGCTTCAAAGCTCACTGTGCGCTAAACATGATCAGCAGGAGCTTTTTTGCAAGGCTCTTCTGCTGTTTTAGCCCAGTGTAAACATTCCTGCTATACTCTCCCTGTTGCTGCTCAGCAGAGAGCGGGCACAGAGATGGTGGATTTAGTTGGTCATTCAGGGAGGAAAGGGAGCAGTGACAGCAATGTGTGTTGCAGAGTTGCAAAGCTCGCTGTGTGCTGAAGATGATCAGTGGGAACTTTCAGGACTGTCTCTTCTGCTGTTTTAGCAGATTCCAAACGTAAGTGCTATATTCTGCTACTGCTCACAAGGAGCAAGCACAGGAGATGTAGGATTCAATTGGACTTTCAGGTAGGAAAGTGAGAGGTGACAGCCATGTGTGTTTCAGAGTTGCAAAGCTCACTGTGTGCTGAAGATGCCCAGCAGGAGTTTCCCTGCTGGCCCTTCGGCTGTGGGATTAGAGTCCAAGCGCTCGTCCTCCCCTGTCACAACTCCTCTCGAAACGAGAGAGCGCACCAGAAACGATGGTTTCAAATGCACTTTTACGAGATAAAGTGAGGAGTGACAGCAATGCTTGTGTCACAGTTTCCAAGCTCACTGTGTGCTAATCATGATCAGCAGGAGCTTTTTTGCAAGGCTCTTCTGCTGTTTTAGCCCAGTCTAAACATTCCTGCTATACTCTCCCTGTTGCTGCTCAGCAGAGAGCGGGCACAGAGATGGTGGATTCAGTTGGTCTTTCAGGCAGGAAAGGGAGGAGTGACAGCAATGTGTTCTGCAGAGTTGCAAAGCTCGCTGTGCGCTGAACAGGATCAGTGGGAACTTTCTGGACTGTGTCTTCTGCTGTTTCAGCAGAGTGCAAACGTAAGTGCTATATTCTGCTACTGCTCACAAATTGCAGCACAGGAGATGTAGGATTCAATTGGACTTTCAGGTAGGAAAGGGAGAGGTGACAGCAATGTGTGTTTCAGAGTTGCAAAGCTCACTGTGTGCTGAAGATGCCCAGCAGGACTTTACCTGCTGGCCCTTCGGCTGTGGGATTAGAGTCCACGCGCTCGTCCTCCCCTGTCACAACTCCTCTGGAAACAAGAGTGCGCCCCAGAAACGATGGAGTCAAATGCACTTTTAGGAGATAAAGTGAGTGACAGCAATGCTTGTGTCACAGTTTAAAGCTCACTGTGTGCTAAACATGATCAGCAGGAGCTTTTTTGCAAGGCTCTTCTGCTGTTTTAGCACAGTCTAAACATTCCTGCTATACTCTCCCTGTTGCTGCTCAGCAGAGAGCTGGCACAGAGATGGTGGTTTCAGTTGGTCTTTCAGGCAGGAAAGGGAGGTGTGACAGCAATGTGTGTTGCAGTGTTACAAAGCTCGCTGTGCACTGAAGATGAGCAATGGGAAATTTCTGGACTGTCTCTTCTGCTGTTTCTGCAGAGTCCAAACGTAAGTGCTATATTCAGCTACTGCTTACAAGGAGCAAAGCACAGGAGATGTAGGATTCAATTGGACTTTCAGGTAGGAAAGTGAGAGGTGACAGCAATGTGAGTTTCAGAGTAGCAAAGCTCAATGTGTGCTGAAGATGCCCATCAGGAGTTTCCCTGCTGGCCCTTCGGCTGTGGGATTAGAGTCCAAGCGCTCTTCCTCCCCTGTCACATCTGCTCTTGAAACGAGAGAGGGCATCAAAAACGTTGGACTCAAATGCACTTTTAGGAGATAAAGTGAGGAGTGACAGCAATGTTTGTGTCACAGCCTCAAAGCTCACTGTGTGCTAAACATGATCAGCAGGAGCTTTTTTGCAAGGCTCTTCTGCTGTTTTAGCCCAGTCTAAACATTATTGCTCTTCTCTCCCTGTTGCTGCTCAGCAGAGAGCAGGCACAGAGATGGTGGAATCTTTTGGTCTTTCAGGCAGGAAAAGGAGGAGTGACAGCAATGTGTGTTGCAGAGTTGCAAAGCTCTCTGTGTTCTGAAGATGATCAGTGGGAACTTTCTAAACTTTCTCTTCTGCTCTTTCAGCAGAGTGCAAACGTATGGGCTATATTCTGCTACTGCTCACAAATTGCAGCACAGGAGATGTAGGATTCAATTGGACTTTCAGGTAGGAAAGGGAGAGGTGACAGCTATATGTGTTCAGGGTTGCAAAGATCACTGTGTCCTGAAGATGGCCAGCAGGAGTTTCCCTGCACGCCCTTCGGCTGTGGGATTAGAGTCCAAGCGCTCGTCCTCCCCTGTCACAACTCCACTCGAAACGAGAGAGCGCAGCAGAAACGATGGTTTCAAATGCACTTTTAGGAGATAAAGTGAGGAGTGAAACCAATGTTTGTGTCACAGATTCAAAGCTCACTGTGTGCTAATCATGATCAGCAGGAGCTTTTTTGCAAGGCTCTTCTGCTGTTACAGCCCTGTCTAAACATTCCTGTTATACTCTTCCTGTTGCTGCTCAGCAGAGAGCGGGCACAGAGATGGTGGATTCAGTTGGTCTTTCAGGCAGGAAAGGTAGGAGTGAAAGCAATGCGTGTTGCAGAGTTGCAAAGCTCGCTGTGCGCTGAACATGATCAGTGGGAACTTTCAGGACAGTCTCTTCTGCTGTTTCAGCAGAGTGCAAACGTATGGGCTATATTCTGCTACTGCTCACAAGGAGCAAGCACAGGAGATGTATGTTTCAATTGGACTTTCAACTAGGAAAGTCAGAGGTGACAGCTATATGTGTTTCAGAGTTGCAAAGCTCACTGTGTGCTGAAGATGCCCAGCAGGACTTTCCCTGCACGCCCTTCGGCTGTGGGATTAGAGTCCAAGCGCTCGTCCTCCCCTGTCACAACTCCTCTCGAAACGAGAGAGCGCCCCAGAAACGATAGATTCAAATGCACTTTTAGGAGATAAAGTGAGTGGCAGCAATGTTTGTGTCGCAGTTTAAAGTTCACTGTGCGCTAAACATGAAAAGCTGGAGCTTTTTTGCAAGGCTCTTCTGCTGTTTTAGCCCAGTCTAAACATTCCTGCTATACTCTCCCTGTTGCTGCTCAATAGAGTGCGGGCACAGAGATGGTGGAATCAATTGGTCTTTCAGGCAGGAAAGGGAGGAGTGACAGCAATGTGTGTTGCAGAGTTGCAAAGCTCGCTGTGCGCTGAAGGTGATCAGTGGGAACTTTCAGGACTGTCTCTTCTGCTGTTTCAGCAGAGTGCAAACGTCAGTGCTATATTCTGCTACTGCTCACAAGGAGCAAGCACAGGAGATATATGATTCAATTGGACTTTCAACTAGGAAAGTCAGAGGTGACAGCTATATGTGTTTCAGAGTTGCAAAGCTCACTGTGTGCTGAAGATGCCCAGCAGGACTTTCCCTGCACGCCCTTCGGCTGTGGGATTAGAGTCCAAGCGCTCGTCCTCCCCTGTCACAACTCCTCTCGAAACGAGAGAGCGCCCCAGAAACGATAGATTCAAATGCACTTTTAGGAGATAAAGTGAGTGGCAGCAATGTTTGTGTCGCAGTTTAAAGCTCACTGTGCGCTAAACATGAAAAGCTGGAGCTTTTTTGCAAGGCTCTTCTGCTGTTTTAGCCCAGTCTAAACATTCCTGCTATACTCTCCCTGTTGCTGCTCAATAGAGTGCGGGCACAGAGATGGTGGAATCAATTGGTCTTTTAGGCAGGAAAGGGAGGAGTGACAGCAATGTGTGCTGCAGAGCTGCAAAGCTCGCTGTGCGCTGAAGATGATCAGTGTTAACTTTCTGGACTGTCTCTTCTGCTGTTTCAGCAGAATCTGAACGTAAGAGCTATATTCTGCTACTGCTCACAAGGAGCAAGCACAGGAGATGTAGGATTCAATTGGACTTTCAGGTAGGAAAGTGAGTGGTGACAGCAATGTGTGTTTCAGAGTAGCAAAGCTCACTGTGTGCTGAAGATGCCCAGCAGGATTTTCCCTGCGCGCCCTTTGGCTGTGGGATTAGAGTCCAAGCGCTCGTCCTCCCCTGTCACTTCTGCTCTTGAAACGAGAGAGGGCACCAAAAACGTTGGACTCAAATGCACTTTTAGGAGATAAAGTGAGGAGTGACAGCAATGTTTGTGTCACAGCTTCAAAGCTCACTGTGTGCTAAACATGATCAGCAGGAGCTTTTTTGCAAGGCTCTTCTGCTGTTTTAGCCCAGTCTAAACATTCCAGCTATACTCTCTCTGTTGATGCTCAGCAGAGAGCGGACACAGAGATGGTGGAATCAGTTGGTCTTTCAGGTAGGAAAGGGAGGAGTGACAGCAATGTGTGTTGCAGAGTTGCAAAGCTCGCTGTGCGCTGATGATGATCACAGAATCACAGAATCACAGAATCCCAAGGGTTGGAAGGGACCTAAAAAGATCATCTAGTCCAACCCCCCTGCAAGAGCAGGGTAACCTACAGTACATCACACAGGAACTTGTCCAGGCGGGCCTTGAATATCTCCAGTGTAGGAGACTCCACAACCCCCCTGGGCAACCTGTTCCAGTGCTCTGTCACTCTTACAGTAAAGAAGTTCTTCCTGATGTTAACGTGGAACTTCCTATGTTCCAGTTTACACCCATTGCCCCTTGTCCTATCACTGGATATCACTGAAAAAAGCCTAGCTCCATCATCCTGACACCTACCCTTCACATATTTGTAAACACTGATGAGGTCACCCCTCAGTCTCGTCTTTTGCAAGCTAAAGAGACCCACCTCCCTCAGCCTCTCCTCATAAGGGAGATGTTCCACTCCCTTAATCATCTTTGTGGCTCTGCGCTGGACTCCTTCAAGCAATTCCCTGTCCTTCTTGAACAGAGGGGCCCAGAACTGGACGCAATATTCCAGATGCGGCCTCACCAAGGCTGAGTAGAGGGGGAGGAGAACCTCTCTTGACCTACTAACCACTCCCTTTCTAATGCACCCTAAGATGCCATTTGCCTTCTTGGCCACAAGAGCACATTGCTGGCTCATGGTCATCCTCCTATCCACCAGGACCCCCAGGTCCCTTTCCCCTTCACTACTTTCCAGCAGGTCAACCCCCAACCTGTACTGGTACATGGGGTTGTTCTTCCCCAGATGCAAGACTCTACACTTGCCCTTGTTAAATTTCATCAAGTTTCTCCCCGCCCAACTCTCCAGCCTGTCCAGGTCTCGCTGAATGGCAGCACAGTCCTCTGGTGTGTCAGCCACTCCTCCCAGTTTTGTGTCATCAGCAAACTTGCTGAGGGTGCACTCAGTTCCCTCATCCAGGTCATTGATGAAAATATTAAACAGCACCGGTCCCAGCACCGACCCCTGAGGAACTCCACTAGTCACAGACCTCCAGCCAGATTCTGCGCCATTGACCACAACTCTCTGCCTTCTTCAGTGGGAACTTTCAGGACTGTCTCTTCTGCTGTTTCAGCAGAGTGCAAACGTATGGGCTATATTCTGCTACTGCTCACAAGGAGCAAAGCACAGGAGAAGTAGGATTCAATTGGACTTTCAGGTAGGAAAGTGAGAGGTGACAGCAATGTGTGTTTCCGAGTTGCAAAGCTCACTGTGTGCTGAAGATGCCCATGAGGAGTTTCCCTGCTGGCCCTTCGGCTGTGGGATTAGAGTCCAAGCGCTCGTCCTCCCCTGTCACATCTGCTCTTGAAACGAGAGAGGGCACCAAAGACGTTGGACTCAAATGCACTTTTAGGAGATAAAGTGAGGAGTGACAGCAATGTTTGTGTCACAGCCTCAAAGCTCACTGTGTGCTAAACATGATCAGCAGGAGCTTTTTTGCAAGGCTCTTCTGCTGTTTTAGCCCAGTCTAAACATTATTGCTCTTCTCTCCCTGTTGCTGCTCAGCAGAGAGCAGGCACAGAGATGGTGGAATCTTTTGGTCTTTCAGGCAGGAAGAGGAGGAGTGACAGCAATGTGTGTTGCAGAGTTGCAAAGCTCTCTGTGTTCTGAAGATGATCAGTGGGAACTTTCAGGACTGTCTCTTCTGCTGTTTCAGCAGAGTGCAAACGTATGGGCTATATTCTGCTACTGCTCACAAATTGCAGCACAGGAGATGTAGGATTCAATTGGACTTTCAGGTAGGAAAGGGGGAGGTGACAGCTATATGTGTTTCAGAGTTACAAAGCTCACTGTGTGCTGAAGATGCCCAGCAGGAGTTTCCCTGCACGCCCTTCGGCTGTGGGATTAGAGTCCAAGCGCTCGTCCTCCCCTGTCACAACTCCTCTCGAAACGAGAGAGCGCCCCAGAAACGATAGATTCAAATGCACTTTTAGGAGATAAAGTGAGGAGTGCCAGCAATGTTTGTGTCACAGCTTCAAAACTCACTGTGTGCTAAACATGATCAGCAGGAGCTTTTTTGCAAGGCTCTTCTGCTGTTTTAGCCCAGTCTTAACATTCCAGCTATACTCTCTCTGTTGATGCTCAGCAGAGAGCGGACACAGAGATGGTGGAATCAGTTGGTCTTTCAGGTAGGAAAGGGAGGAGTGACAGCAATGTGTGTTGCAGAGTTGCAAAGCTCGCTGTGCGCTGATGATGATCACAGAATCACAGAATCACAGAATCCCAAGGGTTGGAAGGGACCTAAAAAGATCATCTAGTCCAACCCCCCTGCAAGAGCAGGGTAACCTACAGTACATCACACAGGAACTTGTCCAGGCGGGCCTTGAATATCTCCAGTGTAGGAGACTCCACAACCCCCCTGGGCAACCTGTTCCAGTGCTCTGTCACTCTTACAGTAAAGAAGTTCTTCCTGATGTTAACGTGGAACTTCCTATGTTCCAGTTTACACCCATTGCCCCTTGTCCTATCACTGGATATCACTGAAAAAAGCCTAGCTCCATCATCCTGACACCTACCCTTCACATATTTGTAAACATTGATGAGGTCACCCCTCAGTCTCCTCTTTTGCAAGCTAAAGAGACCCACCTCCCTCAGCCTCTCCTCATAAGGGAGATGTTCCACTCCCTTAATCATCTTTGTGGCTCTGCGCTGGACTCCGTCAAGCAATTCCCTGTCCTTCTTGAACAGAGGGGCCCAGAACTGGACGCAATATTCCAGATGCGGCCTCACCAAGGCTGAGTAGAGGGGGAGGAGAACCTCTCTTGACCTACTAACCACTCCCTTTCTAATGCACCCTAAGATGCCATTTGCCTTCTTGGCCACAAGAGCACATTGCTGGCTCATGGTCATCCTCCTATCCACCAGGACCCCCAGGTCCCTTTCCCCTTCACTACTTTCCAGCAGGTCAACCCCCAACCTGTACTGGTACATGGGGTTGTTCTTCCCCAGATGCAAGACTCTACACTTGCCCTTGTTAAATTTCATCAAGTTTCTCCCCGCCCAACTCTCCAGCCTGTCCAGGTCTCGCTGAATGGCAGCACAGTCCTCTGGTGTGTCAGCCACTCCTCCCAGTTTTGTGTCATCAGCAAACTTGCTGAGGGTGCACTCAGTTCCCTCATCCAGGTCATTGATGAAAATATTAAACAGCACCGGTCCCAGCACCGACCCCTGAGGAACTCCACTAGTCACAGACCTCCAGCTAGATTCTGCGCCATTGACCACAACTCTCTGCCTTCTTCAGTGGGAACTTTCAGGACTGTCTCTTCTGCTGTTTCAGCAGAGTGCAAACGTATGGGCTATATTCTGCTACTGCTCACAAGGAGCAAAGCACAGGAGAAGTAGGATTCAATTGGACTTTCAGGTAGGAAAGTGAGAGGTGACAGCAATGTGTGTTTCCGAGTTGCAAAGCTCACTGTGTGCTGAAGATGCCCATGAGGAGTTTCCCTGCTGGCCCTTCGGCTGTGGGATTAGAGTCCAAGCGCTCGTCCTCCCCTGTCACATCTGCTCTTGAAACGAGAGAGGGCACCAAAAACGTTGGACTCAAATGCACTTTTAGGAGATAAAGTGAGGAGTGACAGCAATGTTTGTGTCACAGCCTCAAAGCTCACTGTGTGCTAAACATGATCAGCAGGAGCTTTTTTGCAAGGCTCTTCTGCTGTTTTAGCCCAGTCTAAACATTATTGCTCTTCTCTCCCTGTTGCTGCTCAGCAGAGAGCAGGCACAGAGATGGTGGAATCTTTTGGTCTTTCAGGCAGGAAAAGGAGGAGTGACAGCAATGTGTGTTGCAGAGTTGCAAAGCTCTCTGTGTTCTGAAGATGATCAGTGGGAACTTTCAGGACTGTCTCTTCTGCTGTTTCAGCAGAGTGCAAACGTATGGGCTATATTCTGCTACTGCTCACAAATTGCAGCACAGGAGATGTAGGATTCAATTGGACTTTCAGGTAGGAAAGGGAGAGGTGACAGCAATGTGTCTTTCAGGGTTGCAAAGATCACTGTGAGCTGAAGATGGCCAGCAGGAGTTTCCCTGCACGCCCTTCGGCTGTGGGATTAGAGTCCAAGCGCTCGTCCTCCCCTGTCACAACTCCACTCGAAACGAGAGAGCGCAGCAGAAACGATGGTTTCAAATGCACTTTTAGGAGATAAAGTGAGGAGCGACAGCAATGTTTGTGTCACAGCTTCAAAGCTCACTGTGTGCTAATCATGATCAGCAGGAGCTTTTTTGCAAGGCTCTTCTGCTGTTTTAGCCCAGTCTAAACATTCCTGCTATACTCTCCCTGTTGCTGCTCAGCAGAGAGCGGGCACAGAGATGGTGGATTCAGTTGGTCATTCAGGCAGGAAAGGGAGGAGTGACAGCAATGTGTGTTGCAGAGTTGCAAAGCTCGCTGTGCGCTGATGATCAGTGGGAACTTTCTGGACTGTCTCTTCTGCTGTTTCAGCAGAGTCCAAACGTAAGTGCTATATTCTGCTACTGCTCACAAGGAGCAAGCACAGGAGATGTAGGATTCAATTGGACTTTCAGGTAGGAAAGTGAGAGGTGACAGCAATGTGTGTTTCAGAGTTGCAAAGCTCACTGTGTGCTGAAGATGCCCAGCAGGACTTTCCCTGATGGCCCTTCGGCTGTGGGATTAGAGTCCAAGCGCTCGTCCTCCCCTGTCACAACTCCTCTCGAAACGAGAGAGCGCACCAGAAACGATGGCTTCAAAAGCACTTTTAGGAGATAAAGTGAGGAGGGACAGCAATGCTTGTGTCACAGTTTCAAAGCTCACTGTGTGCTAATCATGATCAGCAGGAGCTTTTTTGCAAGGCTCTTCTGCTGTTTTAGCCCAGTCTAAACATTCCTGCTATACTCTCCCTGTTGCTGCTCAGCAGAGAGCGGGCACAGAGATGGTGGATTCAGTTGGTCTTTCAGGCAGGAAAGGGAGGAGTGACAGCAATGTGTGCTGCAGAGTTGCAAAGCTCGCTGTGCGCTGAACATGATCAGTGGGAACTTTCAGGACTGTCTCTTCTGCTGTTTCAGCAGAGTGCAAACGTATGGGCTATATTCTGCTACTGCTCACAAATTGCAGCACAGGAGATGTAGGATTCAATTGGACTTTCAGGTAGGAAAGGGAGAGGTGACAGCTATATGTGTTCAGGGTTGCAAAGATCACTGTGTGCTGAAGATGGCCAGCAGGAGATTCCCTGCACGCCCTTCGGCTGTGGGATTAGAGTCCAAGCGCTTGTCCTCCCCTGTCACAACTCCTCTCGAAACGACAGAGCGCCCCAGAAACGATAGATTCAAATGCACTTTTAGGAGATAAAGTGTGTGGCAGCAATGTTTGTGTCGCAGTTTAAAGCTCACTGTGCGCTAAACATGAAAAGCTGGAGCTTTTTTGCAAGGCTCTTCTGCTGTTTTAGCCCAGTCTAAACATTCCTGCTATACTCACCCTGTTGCTGCTCAATAGAGTGCGGGAACAGAGATGGTGGAATCAATTGGTCTTTCAGGCATGAAAGGGAGGAGTGACAGCAATGTGTGCTGCAGGGCTGCAAAGCTCGCTGTGCGCTGAAGATGATCAGTGTTAACTTTCTGGACTGTCTCTCCTGCTGTTTCAGCAGAGTGCAAACGTAAGTGCTATATTCTGCTACTGCTCACAAGGAGCAAGCACAGGAGATGCAGGATTAAATTGGACTTTCAGGTAGGAAAGTGAGAGGTGACAGCAATGTGTGTTTCAGAGTAGCAAAGCTCAATGTGTGCTGAAGATGCCCAGCAGGAGTTTCCCTGCTGGCCCTTCGGCTGTGGGATTAGAGTCCAAGCGCTCGTCCTCCCCTGTCACAACTCCTCTCGAGAGAGCTCACCAGAAACGATGGTTTCAAATGCACTTTTAAAAGAAAAAGTGAGGAGTGACAGCAATGTTTGTGTCACAGCTTCAAAACTAACTGTGTGCTAAACATGATCAGCAGGAGCTTTTTTGCAAGGCTCTTCTGCTGTTTTAGCCCAGTCTAAACATTCCAGCTATACTCTCTCTGTTGATGCTCAGCAGAGAGCGGACACAGAGATGGTGGAATCAGTTGGTCTTTCAGGTAGGAAAGGGAGGAGTGACAGCAATGTGTGTTGCAGAGTTGCAAAGCTCGCTGTGCGCTGAAGATGATCAGTGGGAACTTTCAGGACTGTCTCTTCTGCTGTTTCAGCAGAGTGCAAACGTATGGGCTATATTCTGCTACTGCTCACAAGGAGCTAAGCACAGGAGAAGTAGGATTCAATTGGACTTTCAGGTAGGAAAGTGAGAGGTGACAGCAATGTGTGTTTCCGAGTTGCAAAGCTCACTGTGCGCTGAAGATGCCCATGAGGAGTTTCCCTGCTGGCCCTTCGGCTGTGGGATTAGAGTCCAAGCGCTCGTCCTCCCCTGTCACATCTGCTCTTGAAACGAGAGAGGGCACCAAAAACGTTGGACTCAAATGCACTTTTAGGAGATAAAGTGAGGAGTGACAGCAATGTTGTGTCACAGCCTCAAAGCTCACTGTGTGCTAAACATGATCAGCAGGAGCTTTTTTGCAAGGCTCTTCTGCTGTTTTAGCCCAGTCTTAACATTCCAGCTATACTCTCTCTGTTGATGCTCAGCAGAGAGCGGACACAGAGATGGTGGAATCAGTTGGTCTTTCAGGTAGGAAAGGGAGGAGTGACAGCAATGTGTGTTGCAGAGTTGCAAAGCTCGCTGTGCGCTGATGATGATCACAGAATCACAGAATCACAGAATCCCAAGGGTTGGAAGGGACCTAAAAAGATCATCTAGTCCAACCCCCCTGCAAGAGCAGGGTAACCTACAGTACATCACACAGGAACTTGTCCAGGCGGGCCTTGAATATCTCCAGTGTAGGAGACTCCACAACCCCCCTGGGCAACCTGTTCCAGTGCTCTGTCACTCTTACAGTAAAGAAGTTCTTCCTGATGTTAACGTGGAACTTCCTATGTTCCAGTTTACACCCATTGCCCCTTGTCCTATCACTGGATATCACTGAAAAAAGCCTAGCTCCATCATCCTGACACCTACCCTTCACATATTTGTAAACATTGATGAGGTCACCCCTCAGTCTCCTCTTTTGCAAGCTAAAGAGACCCACCTCCCTCAGCCTCTCCTCATAAGGGAGATGTTCCACTCCCTTAATCATCTTTGTGGCTCTGCGCTGGACTCCGTCAAGCAATTCCCTGTCCTTCTTGAACAGAGGGGCCCAGAACTGGACGCAATATTCCAGATGCGGCCTCACCAAGGCTGAGTAGAGGGGGAGGAGAACCTCTCTTGACCTACTAACCACTCCCTTTCTAATGCACCCTAAGATGCCATTTGCCTTCTTGGCCACAAGAGCACATTGCTGGCTCATGGTCATCCTCCTATCCACCAGGACCCCCAGGTCCCTTTCCCCTTCACTACTTTCCAGCAGGTCAACCCCCAACCTGTACTGGTACATGGGGTTGTTCTTCCCCAGATGCAAGACTCTACACTTGCCCTTGTTAAATTTCATCAAGTTTCTCCCCGCCCAACTCTCCAGCCTGTCCAGGTCTCGCTGAATGGCAGCACAGTCCTCTGGTGTGTCAGCCACTCCTCCCAGTTTTGTGTCATCAGCAAACTTGCTGAGGGTGCACTCAGTTCCCTCATCCAGGTCATTGATGAAAATATTAAACAGCACCGGTCCCAGCACCGACCCCTGAGGAACTCCACTAGTCACAGACCTCCAGCTAGATTCTGCGCCATTGACCACAACTCTCTGCCTTCTTCAGTGGGAACTTTCAGGACTGTCTCTTCTGCTGTTTCAGCAGAGTGCAAACGTATGGGCTATATTCTGCTACTGCTCACAAGGAGCAAAGCACAGGAGAAGTAGGATTCAATTGGACTTTCAGGTAGGAAAGTGAGAGGTGACAGCAATGTGTGTTTCCGAGTTGCAAAGCTCACTGTGTGCTGAAGATGCCCATGAGGAGTTTCCCTGCTGGCCCTTCGGCTGTGGGATTAGAGTCCAAGCGCTCGTCCTCCCCTGTCACATCTGCTCTTGAAACGAGAGAGGGCACCAAAAACGTTGGACTCAAATGCACTTTTAGGAGATAAAGTGAGGAGTGACAGCAATGTTTGTGTCACAGCCTCAAAGCTCACTGTGTGCTAAACATGATCAGCAGGAGCTTTTTTGCAAGGCTCTTCTGCTGTTTTAGCCCAGTCTAAACATTATTGCTCTTCTCTCCCTGTTGCTGCTCAGCAGAGAGCAGGCACAGAGATGGTGGAATCTTTTGGTCTTTCAGGCAGGAAAAGGAGGAGTGACAGCAATGTGTGTTGCAGAGTTGCAAAGCTCTCTGTGTTCTGAAGATGATCAGTGGGAACTTTCAGGACTGTCTCTTCTGCTGTTTCAGCAGAGTGCAAACGTATGGGCTATATTCTGCTACTGCTCACAAATTGCAGCACAGGAGATGTAGGATTCAATTGGACTTTCAGGTAGGAAAGGGAGAGGTGACAGCAATGTGTCTTTCAGGGTTGCAAAGATCACTGTGAGCTGAAGATGGCCAGCAGGAGTTTCCCTGCACGCCCTTCGGCTGTGGGATTAGAGTCCAAGCGCTCGTCCTCCCCTGTCACAACTCCACTCGAAACGAGAGAGCGCAGCAGAAACGATGGTTTCAAATGCACTTTTAGGAGATAAAGTGAGGAGCGACAGCAATGTTTGTGTCACAGCTTCAAAGCTCACTGTGTGCTAATCATGATCAGCAGGAGCTTTTTTGCAAGGCTCTTCTGCTGTTTTAGCCCAGTCTAAACATTCCTGCTATACTCTCCCTGTTGCTGCTCAGCAGAGAGCGGGCACAGAGATGGTGGATTCAGTTGGTCATTCAGGCAGGAAAGGGAGGAGTGACAGCAATGTGTGTTGCAGAGTTGCAAAGCTCGCTGTGCGCTGATGATCAGTGGGAACTTTCTGGACTGTCTCTTCTGCTGTTTCAGCAGAGTCCAAACGTAAGTGCTATATTCTGCTACTGCTCACAAGGAGCAAGCACAGGAGATGTAGGATTCAATTGGACTTTCAGGTAGGAAAGTGAGAGGTGACAGCAATGTGTGTTTCAGAGTTGCAAAGCTCACTGTGTGCTGAAGATGCCCAGCAGGACTTTCCCTGATGGCCCTTCGGCTGTGGGATTAGAGTCCAAGCGCTCGTCCTCCCCTGTCACAACTCCTCTCGAAACGAGAGAGCGCACCAGAAACGATGGCTTCAAAAGCACTTTTAGGAGATAAAGTGAGGAGGGACAGCAATGCTTGTGTCACAGTTTCAAAGCTCACTGTGTGCTAATCATGATCAGCAGGAGCTTTTTTGCAAGGCTCTTCTGCTGTTTTAGCCCAGTCTAAACATTCCTGCTATACTCTCCCTGTTGCTGCTCAGCAGAGAGCGGGCACAGAGATGGTGGATTCAGTTGGTCTTTCAGGCAGGAAAGGGAGGAGTGACAGCAATGTGTGCTGCAGAGTTGCAAAGCTCGCTGTGCGCTGAACATGATCAGTGGGAACTTTCAGGACTGTCTCTTCTGCTGTTTCAGCAGAGTGCAAACGTATGGGCTATATTCTGCTACTGCTCACAAATTGCAGCACAGGAGATGTAGGATTCAATTGGACTTTCAGGTAGGAAAGGGAGAGGTGACAGCTATATGTGTTCAGGGTTGCAAAGATCACTGTGTGCTGAAGATGGCCAGCAGGAGATTCCCTGCACGCCCTTCGGCTGTGGGATTAGAGTCCAAGCGCTTGTCCTCCCCTGTCACAACTCCTCTCGAAACGACAGAGCGCCCCAGAAACGATAGATTCAAATGCACTTTTAGGAGATAAAGTGTGTGGCAGCAATGTTTGTGTCGCAGTTTAAAGCTCACTGTGCGCTAAACATGAAAAGCTGGAGCTTTTTTGCAAGGCTCTTCTGCTGTTTTAGCCCAGTCTAAACATTCCTGCTATACTCACCCTGTTGCTGCTCAATAGAGTGCGGGAACAGAGATGGTGGAATCAATTGGTCTTTCAGGCATGAAAGGGAGGAGTGACAGCAATGTGTGCTGCAGGGCTGCAAAGCTCGCTGTGCGCTGAAGATGATCAGTGTTAACTTTCTGGACTGTCTCTCCTGCTGTTTCAGCAGAGTGCAAACGTAAGTGCTATATTCTGCTACTGCTCACAAGGAGCAAGCACAGGAGATGCAGGATTAAATTGGACTTTCAGGTAGGAAAGTGAGAGGTGACAGCAATGTGTGTTTCAGAGTAGCAAAGCTCAATGTGTGCTGAAGATGCCCAGCAGGAGTTTCCCTGCTGGCCCTTCGGCTGTGGGATTAGAGTCCAAGCGCTCGTCCTCCCCTGTCACAACTCCTCTCGAGAGAGCTCACCAGAAACGATGGTTTCAAATGCACTTTTAAAAGAAAAAGTGAGGAGTGACAGCAATGTTTGTGTCACAGCTTCAAAACTAACTGTGTGCTAAACATGATCAGCAGGAGCTTTTTTGCAAGGCTCTTCTGCTGTTTTAGCCCAGTCTAAACATTCCAGCTATACTCTCTCTGTTGATGCTCAGCAGAGAGCGGACACAGAGATGGTGGAATCAGTTGGTCTTTCAGGTAGGAAAGGGAGGAGTGACAGCAATGTGTGTTGCAGAGTTGCAAAGCTCGCTGTGCGCTGAAGATGATCAGTGGGAACTTTCAGGACTGTCTCTTCTGCTGTTTCAGCAGAGTGCAAACGTATGGGCTATATTCTGCTACTGCTCACAAGGAGCTAAGCACAGGAGAAGTAGGATTCAATTGGACTTTCAGGTAGGAAAGTGAGAGGTGACAGCAATGTGTGTTTCCGAGTTGCAAAGCTCACTGTGCGCTGAAGATGCCCATGAGGAGTTTCCCTGCTGGCCCTTCGGCTGTGGGATTAGAGTCCAAGCGCTCGTCCTCCCCTGTCACATCTGCTCTTGAAACGAGAGAGGGCACCAAAAACGTTGGACTCAAATGCACTTTTAGGAGATAAAGTGAGGAGTGACAGCAATGTTGTGTCACAGCCTCAAAGCTCACTGTGTGCTAAACATGATCAGCAGGAGCTTTTTTGCAAGGCTCTTCTGCTGTTTTAGCCCAGTCTAAACATTATTGCTCTTCTCTCCCTGTTGCTGCTCAGCAGAGAGCAGGCACAGAGATGGTGGAATCTTTTGGTCTTTCAGGCAGGAAAAGGAGGAGTGACAGCAATGTGTGTTTCAGAGTTGCAAAGCTCTCTGTGTTCTGAAGATGATCAGTGGGAACTTTCTAAACTTTTTCTTCTGCTGTTTCAGCAGAGTGCAAACGTATGGGCTATATTCTGCTACTGCTCACAAATTGCAGCACAGGAGATGTAGGATTCAATTGGAATTTCAGGTAGGAAAGGGAGAGGTGACAGCAATGTGTGTTTCCGAGTTGCAAAGCTCACTGTGTGCTGAAGATGCCCATGAGGAGTTTCCCTGCTGGCCCTTCAGCTGTGGGATTAGAGTCCAAGCGCTCGTCCTCCCCTGTCACATCTGCTCTTGAAACGAGAGAGGGCACCAAAAACGTTGGACTCAAATGCACTTTTAGGAGATAAAGTGAGGAGTGACAGCAATGTTTGTGTCACAGCCTCAAAGCTCACTGTGTGCTAAACATGATCAGCAGGAGCTTTTTTGCAAGGCTCTTCTGCTGTTTTAGCCCAGTCTAAACATTATTGCTCTTCTCTTCCTGTTGCTGCTCAGCAGAGAGCAGGCACAGAGATGGTGGAATCTTTTGGTCTTTCAGGCAGGAAAAGGAGGAGTGACAGCAATGTGTGTTTCAGAGTTGCAAAGCTCTCTGTGTTCTGAAGATGATCAGTGGGAACTTTCAGGACTGTCTCTTCTGCTGTTTCAGCAGAGTGCAAACGTATGGGCTATATTCTGCTACTGCACACAAATTGCAGCACAGGAGATGTAGGATTCAATTGGACTTTCAGGTAGGAAAGGGAGAGGTGACAGCTATATGTGTTCAGGGTTGCAAAGATCACTGTGTGCTGAAGATGGCCAGCAGGAGTTTCCCTGCACGCCCTTCGGCTGTGGGATTAGAGTCCAAGCGCTCGTCCGCCCCTGTCACAACTCCACTCGAAACGAGAGAGCGCAGCAGAAACGATGGTTTCAAATGCACTTTTAGGAGATAAAGTGAGGAGTGACAGCTATGTTTGTGTCACAGCTTCAAAGCTCACTGTGTGCTAATCTTGATCAGCAGGAGCTTTTTTGCAAGGCTCTTCTGCTGTTTTAGCCCAGTCTAAACATTCCTGCTATACTCTCCCTGTTGCTGCTCAGCAGAGAGCGGGCACAGAGATGGTGGATTCAGTTGGTCATTCAGGCAGGAAAGGGACGAGTGACAGCAATGTGTGTTGCAGAGTTGCAAAGCTCGCTGGGCGCTGAAGATGATCAGTGGGAACTTTCAGGACTGTCTCTTCTGCTGTTTCAGCAGAGTGCAAACGTAAGTGCTATATTCTGCTACTGCTCACAAGGAGCTAAGCACAGGAGAAGTAGGATTCAATTGGACTTTCAGGTAGGAAAGTTAGAGGTGACAGCTATATGTGTTCAGGGTTGCAAAGATCACTGTGTGCTGAAGATGGCCAGCAGGAGTTTCCCTGCACGCCCTTCGGCTGTGGGATTAGAGTCCATGCGCTCGTCCTCCCCTGTCACAACTCCTCTCGAAACGAGAGAGCGCACCAGAAATGTTGGACTCAAATGCACTTTTAGGAGATAAAGTGAGGAGTGACAGCTATGTTTGTGTCACAGTTTCAAAGCTCACTGTGTGCTAAACATGATCAGCAGGAGCTTTTTTGCAAGGCTCTTCTGCTGTTTTAGCCCAGTCTAAACATTCCTGCTATACTCTCCCTGTTGCTGCTCAGCAGAGAGCGGGCACAGAGATGGTGGAATCAGTTGGTCTTTCAGGGAGGAAAGGGAAGACTGACAGCAATGTGTGTTGCAGAGTTGTAAAGCTCGCTGTGCGCTGAAGATGATCAGTGGGATCATTCTGGACTGTCTCTTCTGCTGTTTCAGCAGTGTCCAAACGTAAGTGCTATATTCAGCTACTGCTTACAAGGAGCAAAGCACAGGAGATGTAGGATTCAATTGGACTTTCAGGTAGGAAAGTGAGAGGTGACAGCAATGTGTGTTTCCGAGTTGCAAAGCTCACTGTGTGCTGAAGATGCCCATCAGTAGTTTCCCTGCTGGCCCTTCGGCTGTGGGATTAGAGTCCAAGCGCTCGTCCTCCCCTGTCACATCTGCTCTTGAAACGAGAGAGGGCACCAAAAACGTTGGACTCAAATGCACTTTTAGGAGATAAAGTGAGGAGTGACAGCAATGTTTGTGTCACAGCCTCAAAGCTCACTGTGTGCTAAACATGATCAGCAGGAGCTTTTTTGCAAGGCTCTTCTGCTGTTTTAGCCCAGTCTAAACATTATTGCTCTTCTCTCCCTGTTGCTGCTCAGCAGAGAGCAGGCACAGAGATGGTGGAATCTTTTGGTCTTTCAGGCAGGAAGAGGAGGAGTGACAGCAATGTGTGTTGCAGAGTTGCAAAGCTCTCTGTGTTCTGAAGATGATCAGTGGGAACTTTCAGGACTGTCTCTTCTGCTGTTTCAGCAGAGTGCAAACGTATGGGCTATATTCTGCTACTGCTCACAAATTGCAGCACAGGAGATGTAGGATTCAATTGGACTTTCAGGTAGGAAAGGGAGAGGTGACAGCTATATGTGTTTCAGAGTTACAAAGCTCACTGTGTGCTGAAGATGCGCAGCAGGAGTTTCCCTGCACGCCCTTCGGCTGTGGGATTAGAGTCCAAGCGCTCGTCCTCCCCTGTCGCAACTCCTCTTGAAACGAGAGAGCGCTGCAGAAACGATGGTTTCAAATGCACTTTTAGGAGATAAAGTGAGGAGTGACAGCTATGTTTGTGTCACAGCTTCAAAACGCACTGTGTGCTAAACATGATCAGCAGGAGCTCTTTTGCTAGGCTCTTCTGCGGTTTTAGCCCAGTCTAAACATTCCTGCTATACTCTCTCTGTTGCTGCTAAGCTGAGAGCGGGCACAGAGATGGTGGAATCAGTTCGTCTTTCAGGCAGGAAAGGGAGGAGTGACAGCAGTGTTTGTTGCAGAGTTGCAAAGCTCGCTGTGCGCTGATGATCAGTGGGAACTTTCTGGACTGTCTCTTCTGCTGTTTCAGCAGAGTCCAAACGTAAGTGCTATATTCTGCTACTGCTCACAAGGAGCAAGCACAGGAGATGTAGGATTCAATTGGACTTTCAGGTAGGAAAGGGAGAGGTGACAGCAATGTGTGTTTCAGAGTTGCAAAGCTCACTGTGTGCTGAAGATGCCCAGCAGGAGTTTCCCTGATGGCCCTTCGGCTGTGGGATTAGAGTCCAAGCGCTCGTCCTCCCCTGTCACAACTCCTCTCGAAACGAGAGAGCGCACCAGAAACTTTGGACTCAAACGCACTTTTAGGAGATAAAGTGAGGAGGGACAGCAATGCTTGTGTCACAGTTTCAAAGCTCACTGTGTGCTAATCATGATCAGCAGGAGCTTTTTTGCAAGGCTCTTCTGCTGTTTTAGCCCAGTCTAAACATTCCTGCTATACTCTCCCTGTTGCTGCTCAGCAGAGAGCGGGCACAGAGATGGTGGATTCAGTTGGTCTTTCAGGCAGGAAAGGGAGGAGTGACAGCAATGTGTGCTGCAGAGTTGCAAAGCTCGCTGTGCGCTGAACATGATCAGTGGGAACTTTCAGGACTGCCTCTTCTGCTGTTTCAGCAGAGTGCAAACGTATGGGCTATATTCTGCTACTGCTCACAAATTGCAGCACAGGAGATGTAGGATTCAATTGGACTTTCAGGTAGGAAAGGGAGAGGTGACAGCTATATGTGTTCAGGGTTGCAAAGATCACTGTGTGCTGAAGATGGCCAGCAGGAGTTTCCCTGCACGCCCTTCGGCTGTGGGATTAGAGTCCAAGCGCTCGTCCTCCCCTGTCACAACTCCTCTCGAAACGAGAGAGCGCACCACAAACGATAGATTCAAATGCACTTTTAGGAGATAAAGTGTGTGGCAGCAATGTTTGTGTCGCAGTTTAAAGCTCACTGTGTGCTAAACATGAAAAGCTGGAGCTTTTTTGCAAGGCTCTTCTGCTGTTTTTGCCCAGTCTAAACATTCCTGCTATACTCTCCCTGTTGCTGCTCAATAGAGTGCGGGAACAGAGATGGTGGAATCAATTGGTCTTTCAGGCAGGAAAGGGAGGAGTGACAGCAATGTGTACTGCAGAGCTGCAAAGCTCACTGTGCGCTGAAGATGATCAGTGTTAACTTTCTGGACTGTCTCTCCTGCTGTTTCAGCAGAGTGCAAACGTAAGTGCTATATTCTGCTACTGCTCACAAGGAGCAAGCACAGGAGATGTAGGATTCAATTGGACTTTCAGGTAGGAAAGTGAGAGGTGACAGCAATGTGTGTTTCAGAGTAGCAAAGCTCAATGTGTGCTGAAGATGCCCAGCAGGAGTTTCCCTGCTGGCCCTTCGGCTGTGGGATTAGAGTCCAAGCGCTCGTCCTCCCCTGTCACAACTCCTCTCGAAACGAGAGAGCGTCCCAGAAACGATGGTTTCAAATGCACTTTTAGGAGATAAAGTGAAGAGTGACAGCAATGTTTGTGTCACAGCTTCAAAATTAACTGTGTGCTAAACATGATCAGCAGGAGCTTTTTTGCAAGGCTCTTCTGCTGTTTTAGCCCAGTCTAAACATTCCAGCTATACTCTCTCTGTTGATGCTCAGCAGAGAGCAGGCACAGAGATGGTGGAATCAGTTGGTCTTTCAGGTAGGAAAGGGAGGAGTGACAGCAATGTGTGTTGCAGAGTTGCAAAGCTCGCTGTGCGCTGAAGATGATCAGTGGGAACTTTCAGGACTGTCTCTTCTGCTGTTTCAGCAGAGTGCAAACGTATGGGCTATATTCTGCTACTGCTCACAAGGAGCGAGCACAGGAGATGTAGGATTCAACTGGACTTTCAGGTAGGAAAGTGAGAGGTGACAGCAATGTGTGTTTCCGAGTTGCAAAGCTCACTGTGTGCTGAAGATGCCCATGAGGAGTTTCCCTGCTGGCCCTTCGGCTGTGGGATTAGAGTCCAAGCGCTCGTCCTCCCCTGTCACATCTGCTCTTGAAACGAGAGAGGGCACCAAAAACGTTGGACTCAAATGCACTTTTAGGAGATAAAGTGAGGAGTGACAGCAATGTTTGTGTCACAGCCTCAAAGCTCACTGTGTGCTAAACATGATCAGCAGGAGCTTTTTTGCAAGGCTCTTCTGCTGTTTTAGCCCAGTCTAAACATTATTGCTCTTCTCTCCCTGTTGCTGCTCAGCAGAGAGCAGGCACAGAGATGGTGGAATCTTTTGGTCTTTCAGGCAGGAAGAGGAGGAGTGACAGCAATGTGTGTTGCAGAGTTGCAAAGCTCTCTGTGTTCTGAAGATGATCAGTGGGAACTTTCAGGACTGTCTCTTCTGCTGTTTCAGCAGAGTGCAAACGTATGGGCTATATTCTGCTACTGCTCACAAATTGCAGCACAGGAGATGTAGGATTCAATTGGACTTTCAGGTAGGAAAGGGAGAGGTGACAGCTATATGTGTTTCAGAGTTACAAAGCTCACTGTGTGCTGAAGATGCCCAGCAGGAGTTTCCCTGCACGCCCTTCGGCTGTGGGATTAGAGTCCAAGCGCTCGTCCTCCCCTGTCACAACTCCTCTCGAAACGAGAGAGCGCCCCAGAAACGATAGATTCAAATGCACTTTTAGGAGATAAAGTGAGGAGTGCCAGCAATGTTTGTGTCACAGCTTCAAAACTCACTGTGTGCTAAACATGATCAGCAGGAGCTTTTTTGCAAGGCTCTTCTGCTGTTTTAGCCCAGTCTAAACATTCCAGCTATACTCTCTCTGTTGATGCTCAGCAGAGAGCGGACACAGAGATGGTGGAATCAGTTGGTCTTTCAGGTAGGAAAGGGAGGAGTGACAGCAATGTGTGTTGCAGAGTTGCAAAGCTCGCTGTGCGCTGATGATGATCACAGAATCACAGAATCACAGAATCCCAAGGGTTGGAAGGGACCTAAAAAGATCATCTAGTCCAACCCCCCTGCAAGAGCAGGGTAACCTACAGTACATCACACAGGAACTTGTCCAGGCGGGCCTTGAATATCTCCAGTGTAGGAGACTCCACAACCCCCCTGGGCAACCTGTTCCAGTGCTCTGTCACTCTTACAGTAAAGAAGTTCTTCCTGATGTTAACGTGGAACTTCCTATGTTCCAGTTTACACCCATTGCCCCTTGTCCTATGACTGGATATCACTGAAAAAAGCCTAGCTCCATCATCCTGACACCTACCCTTCACATATTTGTAAACATTGATGAGGTCACCCCTCAGTCTCCTCTTTTGCAAGCTAAAGAGACCCACCTCCCTCAGCCTCTCCTCATAAGGGAGATGTTCCACTCCCTTAATCATCTTTGTGGCTCTGCGCTGGACTCCTTCAAGCAATTCCCTGTCCTTCTTGAACAGAGGGGCCCAGAACTGGACGCAATATTCCAGATGCGGCCTCACCAAGGCTGAGTAGAGGGGGAGGAGAACCTCTCTTGACCTACTAACCACTCCCTTTCTAATGCACCCTAAGATGCCATTTGCCTTCTTGGCCACAAGAGCACATTGCTGGCTCATGGTCATCCTCCTATCCACCAGGACCCCCAGGTCCCTTTCCCCTTCACTACTTTCCAGCAGGTCAACCCCCAACCTGTACTGGTACATGGGGTTGTTCTTCCCCAGATGCAAGACTCTACACTTGCCCTTGTTAAATTTCATCAAGTTTCTCCCCGCCCAACTCTCCAGCCTGTCCAGGTCTCGCTGAATGGCAGCACAGTCCTCTGGTGTGTCAGCCACTCCTCCCAGTTTTGTGTCATCAGCAAACTTGCTGAGGGTGCACTCAGTTCCCTCATCCAGGTCATTGATGAAAATATTAAACAGCACCGGTCCCAGCACCGACCCCTGAGGAACTCCACTAGTCACAGACCTCCAGCTAGATTCTGCGCCATTGACCACAACTCTCTGCCTTCTTCAGTGGGAACTTTCAGGACTGTCTCTTCTGCTGTTTCAGCAGAGTGCAAACGTATGGGCTATATTCTGCTACTGCTCACAAGGAGCAAAGCACAGGAGAAGTAGGATTCAATTGGACTTTCAGGTAGGAAAGTGAGAGGTGACAGCAATGTGTGTTTCCGAGTTGCAAAGCTCACTGTGTGCTGAAGATGCCCATGAGGAGTTTCCCTGCTGGCCCTTCGGCTGTGGGATTAGAGTCCAAGCGCTCGTCCTCCCCTGTCACATCTGCTCTTGAAACGAGAGAGGGCACCAAAAACGTTGGACTCAAATGCACTTTTAGGAGATAAAGTGAGGAGTGACAGCAATGTTTGTGTCACAGCCTCAAAGCTCACTGTGTGCGAAACATGATCAGCAGGAGCTTTTTTGCAAGGCTCTTCTGCTGTTTTAGCCCAGTCTAAACATTATTGCTCTTCTCTCCCTGTTGCTGCTCAGCAGAGAGCAGGCACAGAGATGGTGGAATCTTTTGGTCTTTCAGGCAGGAAAAGGAGGAGTGACAGCAATGTGTGTTGCAGAGTTGCAAAGCTCTCTGTGTTCTGAAGATGATCAGTGGGAACTTTCAGGACTGTCTCTTCTGCTGTTTCAGCAGAGTGCAAACGTATGGGCTATATTCTGCTACTGCTCACAAATTGCAGCACAGGAGATGTAGGATTCAATTGGACTTTCAGGTAGGAAAGGGAGAGGTGACAGCAATGTGTGTTTCAGGGTTGCAAAGATCACTGTGTGCTGAAGATGGCCAGCAGGAGTTTCCCTGCACGCCCTTCGGCTGTGGGATTAGAGTCCAAGCGCTCGTCCTCCCCTGTCACAACTCCACTCGAAACGAGAGAGCGCAGCAGAAACGATGGTTTCAAATGCACTTTTAGGAGATAAAGTGAGGAGCGACAGCAATGTTTGTGTCACAGCTTCAAAGCTCACTGTGTGCTAATCATGATCAGCAGGAGCTTTTTTGCAAGGCTCTTCTGCTGTTTTAGCCCAGTCTAAACATTCCTGCTATACTCTCCCTGTTGCTGCTCAGCAGAGAGCGGGCACAGAGATGGTGGATTCAGTTGGTCATTCAGGCAGGAAAGGGAGGAGTGACAGCAATGTGTGTTGCAGAGTTGCAAAGCTCGCTGTGCGCTGATGATCAGTGGGAACTTTCTGGACTGTCTCTTCTGCTGTTTCAGCAGAGTCCAAACGTAAGTGCTATATTCTGCTACTGCTCACAAGGAGCAAGCACAGGAGATGTAGGATTCAATTGGACTTTCAGGTAGGAAAGTGAGAGGTGACAGCAATGTGTGTTTCAGAGTTGCAAAGCTCACTGTGTGCTGAAGATGCCCAGCAGGACTTTCCCTGATGGCCCTTCGGCTGTGGGATTAGAGTCCAAGCGCTCGTCCTCCCCTGTCACAACTCCTCTCGAAACGAGAGAGCGCACCAGAAACGATGGCTTCAAAAGCACTTTTAGGAGATAAAGTGAGGAGTGACAGCAATGTTTGTGTCACAGCTTCAAAACTAACTGTGTGCTAAACATGATCAGCAGGAGCTTTTTTGCAAGGCTCTTCTGCTGTTTTAGCCCAGTCTAAACATTCCAGCTATACTCTCTCTGTTGATGCTCAGCAGAGAGCGGACACAGAGATGGTGGAATCAGTTGGTCTTTCAGGTAGGAAAGGGAGGAGTGACAGCAATGTGTGTTGCAGAGTTGCAAAGCTCGCTGTGCGCTGAAGATGATCAGTGGGAACTTTCAGGACTGTCTCTTCTGCTGTTTCAGCAGAGTGCAAACGTATGGGCTATATTCTGCTACTGCTCACAAGGAGCTAAGCACAGGAGAAGTAGGATTCAATTGGACTTTCAGGTAGGAAAGTGAGAGGTGACAGCAATGTGTGTTTCCGAGTTGCAAAGCTCACTGTGCGCTGAAGATGCCCATGAGGAGTTTCCCTGCTGGCCCTTCGGCTGTGGGATTAGAGTCCAAGCGCTCGTCCTCCCCTGTCACATCTGCTCTTGAAACGAGAGAGGGCACCAAAAACGTTGGACTCAAATGCACTTTTAGGAGATAAAGTGAGGAGTGACAGCAATGTTGTGTCACAGCCTCAAAGCTCACTGTGTGCTAAACATGATCAGCAGGAGCTTTTTTGCAAGGCTCTTCTGCTGTTTTAGCCCAGTCTAAACATTATTGCTCTTCTCTCCCTGTTGCTGCTCAGCAGAGAGCAGGCACAGAGATGGTGGAATCTTTTGGTCTTTCAGGCAGGAAAAGGAGGAGTGACAGCAATGTGTGTTTCAGAGTTGCAAAGCTCTCTGTGTTCTGAAGATGATCAGTGGGAACTTTCTAAACTTTTTCTTCTGCTGTTTCAGCAGAGTGCAAACGTATGGGCTATATTCTGCTACTGCTCACAAATTGCAGCACAGGAGATGTAGGATTCAATTGGAATTTCAGGTAGGAAAGGGAGAGGTGACAGCAATGTGTGTTTCCGAGTTGCAAAGCTCACTGTGTGCTGAAGATGCCCATGAGGAGTTTCCCTGCTGGCCCTTCAGCTGTGGGATTAGAGTCCAAGCGCTCGTCCTCCCCTGTCACATCTGCTCTTGAAACGAGAGAGGGCACCAAAAACGTTGGACTCAAATGCACTTTTAGGAGATAAAGTGAGGAGTGACAGCAATGTTTGTGTCACAGCCTCAAAGCTCACTGTGTGCTAAACATGATCAGCAGGAGCTTTTTTGCAAGGCTCTTCTGCTGTTTTAGCCCAGTCTAAACATTATTGCTCTTCTCTTCCTGTTGCTGCTCAGCAGAGAGCAGGCACAGAGATGGTGGAATCTTTTGGTCTTTCAGGCAGGAAAAGGAGGAGTGACAGCAATGTGTGTTTCAGAGTTGCAAAGCTCTCTGTGTTCTGAAGATGATCAGTGGGAACTTTCAGGACTGTCTCTTCTGCTGTTTCAGCAGAGTGCAAACGTATGGGCTATATTCTGCTACTGCACACAAATTGCAGCACAGGAGATGTAGGATTCAATTGGACTTTCAGGTAGGAAAGGGAGAGGTGACAGCTATATGTGTTCAGGGTTGCAAAGATCACTGTGTGCTGAAGATGGCCAGCAGGAGTTTCCCTGCACGCCCTTCGGCTGTGGGATTAGAGTCCAAGCGCTCGTCCGCCCCTGTCACAACTCCACTCGAAACGAGAGAGCGCAGCAGAAACGATGGTTTCAAATGCACTTTTAGGAGATAAAGTGAGGAGTGACAGCTATGTTTGTGTCACAGCTTCAAAGCTCACTGTGTGCTAATCTTGATCAGCAGGAGCTTTTTTGCAAGGCTCTTCTGCTGTTTTAGCCCAGTCTAAACATTCCTGCTATACTCTCCCTGTTGCTGCTCAGCAGAGAGCGGGCACAGAGATGGTGGATTCAGTTGGTCATTCAGGCAGGAAAGGGACGAGTGACAGCAATGTGTGTTGCAGAGTTGCAAAGCTCGCTGGGCGCTGAAGATGATCAGTGGGAACTTTCAGGACTGTCTCTTCTGCTGTTTCAGCAGAGTGCAAACGTAAGTGCTATATTCTGCTACTGCTCACAAGGAGCTAAGCACAGGAGAAGTAGGATTCAATTGGACTTTCAGGTAGGAAAGTTAGAGGTGACAGCTATATGTGTTCAGGGTTGCAAAGATCACTGTGTGCTGAAGATGGCCAGCAGGAGTTTCCCTGCACGCCCTTCGGCTGTGGGATTAGAGTCCATGCGCTCGTCCTCCCCTGTCACAACTCCTCTCGAAACGAGAGAGCGCACCAGAAATGTTGGACTCAAATGCACTTTTAGGAGATAAAGTGAGGAGTGACAGCTATGTTTGTGTCACAGTTTCAAAGCTCACTGTGTGCTAAACATGATCAGCAGGAGCTTTTTTGCAAGGCTCTTCTGCTGTTTTAGCCCAGTCTAAACATTCCTGCTATACTCTCCCTGTTGCTGCTCAGCAGAGAGCGGGCACAGAGATGGTGGAATCAGTTGGTCTTTCAGGGAGGAAAGGGAAGACTGACAGCAATGTGTGTTGCAGAGTTGTAAAGCTCGCTGTGCGCTGAAGATGATCAGTGGGATCATTCTGGACTGTCTCTTCTGCTGTTTCAGCAGTGTCCAAACGTAAGTGCTATATTCAGCTACTGCTTACAAGGAGCAAAGCACAGGAGATGTAGGATTCAATTGGACTTTCAGGTAGGAAAGTGAGAGGTGACAGCAATGTGTGTTTCCGAGTTGCAAAGCTCACTGTGTGCTGAAGATGCCCATCAGTAGTTTCCCTGCTGGCCCTTCGGCTGTGGGATTAGAGTCCAAGCGCTCGTCCTCCCCTGTCACATCTGCTCTTGAAACGAGAGAGGGCACCAAAAACGTTGGACTCAAATGCACTTTTAGGAGATAAAGTGAGGAGTGACAGCAATGTTTGTGTCACAGCCTCAAAGCTCACTGTGTGCTAAACATGATCAGCAGGAGCTTTTTTGCAAGGCTCTTCTGCTGTTTTAGCCCAGTCTAAACATTATTGCTCTTCTCTCCCTGTTGCTGCTCAGCAGAGAGCAGGCACAGAGATGGTGGAATCTTTTGGTCTTTCAGGCAGGAAGAGGAGGAGTGACAGCAATGTGTGTTGCAGAGTTGCAAAGCTCTCTGTGTTCTGAAGATGATCAGTGGGAACTTTCAGGACTGTCTCTTCTGCTGTTTCAGCAGAGTGCAAACGTATGGGCTATATTCTGCTACTGCTCACAAATTGCAGCACAGGAGATGTAGGATTCAATTGGACTTTCAGGTAGGAAAGGGAGAGGTGACAGCTATATGTGTTTCAGAGTTACAAAGCTCACTGTGTGCTGAAGATGCGCAGCAGGAGTTTCCCTGCACGCCCTTCGGCTGTGGGATTAGAGTCCAAGCGCTCGTCCTCCCCTGTCGCAACTCCTCTTGAAACGAGAGAGCGCTGCAGAAACGATGGTTTCAAATGCACTTTTAGGAGATAAAGTGAGGAGTGACAGCTATGTTTGTGTCACAGCTTCAAAACGCACTGTGTGCTAAACATGATCAGCAGGAGCTCTTTTGCTAGGCTCTTCTGCGGTTTTAGCCCAGTCTAAACATTCCTGCTATACTCTCTCTGTTGCTGCTAAGCTGAGAGCGGGCACAGAGATGGTGGAATCAGTTCGTCTTTCAGGCAGGAAAGGGAGGAGTGACAGCAGTGTTTGTTGCAGAGTTGCAAAGCTCGCTGTGCGCTGATGATCAGTGGGAACTTTCTGGACTGTCTCTTCTGCTGTTTCAGCAGAGTCCAAACGTAAGTGCTATATTCTGCTACTGCTCACAAGGAGCAAGCACAGGAGATGTAGGATTCAATTGGACTTTCAGGTAGGAAAGGGAGAGGTGACAGCAATGTGTGTTTCAGAGTTGCAAAGCTCACTGTGTGCTGAAGATGCCCAGCAGGAGTTTCCCTGATGGCCCTTCGGCTGTGGGATTAGAGTCCAAGCGCTCGTCCTCCCCTGTCACAACTCCTCTCGAAACGAGAGAGCGCACCAGAAACTTTGGACTCAAACGCACTTTTAGGAGATAAAGTGAGGAGGGACAGCAATGCTTGTGTCACAGTTTCAAAGCTCACTGTGTGCTAATCATGATCAGCAGGAGCTTTTTTGCAAGGCTCTTCTGCTGTTTTAGCCCAGTCTAAACATTCCTGCTATACTCTCCCTGTTGCTGCTCAGCAGAGAGCGGGCACAGAGATGGTGGATTCAGTTGGTCTTTCAGGCAGGAAAGGGAGGAGTGACAGCAATGTGTGCTGCAGAGTTGCAAAGCTCGCTGTGCGCTGAACATGATCAGTGGGAACTTTCAGGACTGCCTCTTCTGCTGTTTCAGCAGAGTGCAAACGTATGGGCTATATTCTGCTACTGCTCACAAATTGCAGCACAGGAGATGTAGGATTCAATTGGACTTTCAGGTAGGAAAGGGAGAGGTGACAGCTATATGTGTTCAGGGTTGCAAAGATCACTGTGTGCTGAAGATGGCCAGCAGGAGTTTCCCTGCACGCCCTTCGGCTGTGGGATTAGAGTCCAAGCGCTCGTCCTCCCCTGTCACAACTCCTCTCGAAACGAGAGAGCGCACCACAAACGATAGATTCAAATGCACTTTTAGGAGATAAAGTGTGTGGCAGCAATGTTTGTGTCGCAGTTTAAAGCTCACTGTGTGCTAAACATGAAAAGCTGGAGCTTTTTTGCAAGGCTCTTCTGCTGTTTTTGCCCAGTCTAAACATTCCTGCTATACTCTCCCTGTTGCTGCTCAATAGAGTGCGGGAACAGAGATGGTGGAATCAATTGGTCTTTCAGGCAGGAAAGGGAGGAGTGACAGCAATGTGTACTGCAGAGCTGCAAAGCTCACTGTGCGCTGAAGATGATCAGTGTTAACTTTCTGGACTGTCTCTCCTGCTGTTTCAGCAGAGTGCAAACGTAAGTGCTATATTCTGCTACTGCTCACAAGGAGCAAGCACAGGAGATGTAGGATTCAATTGGACTTTCAGGTAGGAAAGTGAGAGGTGACAGCAATGTGTGTTTCAGAGTAGCAAAGCTCAATGTGTGCTGAAGATGCCCAGCAGGAGTTTCCCTGCTGGCCCTTCGGCTGTGGGATTAGAGTCCAAGCGCTCGTCCTCCCCTGTCACAACTCCTCTCGAAACGAGAGAGCGTCCCAGAAACGATGGTTTCAAATGCACTTTTAGGAGATAAAGTGAAGAGTGACAGCAATGTTTGTGTCACAGCTTCAAAACTAACTGTGTGCTAAACATGATCAGCAGGAGCTTTTTTGCAAGGCTCTTCTGCTGTTTTAGCCCAGTCTAAACATTCCAGCTATACTCTCTCTGTTGATGCTCAGCAGAGAGCAGGCACAGAGATGGTGGAATCAGTTGGTCTTTCAGGTAGGAAAGGGAGGAGTGACAGCAATGTGTGTTGCAGAGTTGCAAAGCTCGCTGTGCGCTGAAGATGATCAGTGGGAACTTTCAGGACTGTCTCTTCTGCTGTTTCAGCAGAGTGCAAACGTATGGGCTATATTCTGCTACTGCTCACAAGGAGCGAGCACAGGAGATGTAGGATTCAACTGGACTTTCAGGTAGGAAAGTGAGAGGTGACAGCAATGTGTGTTTCCGAGTTGCAAAGCTCACTGTGTGCTGAAGATGCCCATGAGGAGTTTCCCTGCTGGCCCTTCGGCTGTGGGATTAGAGTCCAAGCGCTCGTCCTCCCCTGTCACATCTGCTCTTGAAACGAGAGAGGGCACCAAAAACGTTGGACTCAAATGCACTTTTAGGAGATAAAGTGAGGAGTGACAGCAATGTTTGTGTCACAGCCTCAAAGCTCACTGTGTGCTAAACATGATCAGCAGGAGCTTTTTTGCAAGGCTCTTCTGCTGTTTTAGCCCAGTCTAAACATTATTGCTCTTCTCTCCCTGTTGCTGCTCAGCAGAGAGCAGGCACAGAGATGGTGGAATCTTTTGGTCTTTCAGGCAGGAAGAGGAGGAGTGACAGCAATGTGTGTTGCAGAGTTGCAAAGCTCTCTGTGTTCTGAAGATGATCAGTGGGAACTTTCAGGACTGTCTCTTCTGCTGTTTCAGCAGAGTGCAAACGTATGGGCTATATTCTGCTACTGCTCACAAATTGCAGCACAGGAGATGTAGGATTCAATTGGACTTTCAGGTAGGAAAGGGAGAGGTGACAGCTATATGTGTTTCAGAGTTACAAAGCTCACTGTGTGCTGAAGATGCCCAGCAGGAGTTTCCCTGCACGCCCTTCGGCTGTGGGATTAGAGTCCAAGCGCTCGTCCTCCCCTGTCACAACTCCTCTCGAAACGAGAGAGCGCCCCAGAAACGATAGATTCAAATGCACTTTTAGGAGATAAAGTGAGGAGTGCCAGCAATGTTTGTGTCACAGCTTCAAAACTCACTGTGTGCTAAACATGATCAGCAGGAGCTTTTTTGCAAGGCTCTTCTGCTGTTTTAGCCCAGTCTAAACATTCCAGCTATACTCTCTCTGTTGATGCTCAGCAGAGAGCGGACACAGAGATGGTGGAATCAGTTGGTCTTTCAGGTAGGAAAGGGAGGAGTGACAGCAATGTGTGTTGCAGAGTTGCAAAGCTCGCTGTGCGCTGATGATGATCACAGAATCACAGAATCACAGAATCCCAAGGGTTGGAAGGGACCTAAAAAGATCATCTAGTCCAACCCCCCTGCAAGAGCAGGGTAACCTACAGTACATCACACAGGAACTTGTCCAGGCGGGCCTTGAATATCTCCAGTGTAGGAGACTCCACAACCCCCCTGGGCAACCTGTTCCAGTGCTCTGTCACTCTTACAGTAAAGAAGTTCTTCCTGATGTTAACGTGGAACTTCCTATGTTCCAGTTTACACCCATTGCCCCTTGTCCTATCACTGGATATCACTGAAAAAAGCCTAGCTCCATCATCCTGACACCTACCCTTCACATATTTGTAAACACTGATGAGGTCACCCCTCAGTCTCCTCTTTTGCAAGCTAAAGAGACCCACCTCCCTCAGCCTCTCCTCATAAGGGAGATGTTCCACTCCCTTAATCATCTTTGTGGCTCTGCGCTGGACTCCTTCAAGCAATTCCCTGTCCTTCTTGAACAGAGGGGCCCAGAACTGGACGCAATATTCCAGATGCGGCCTCACCAAGGCTGAGTAGAGGGGGAGGAGAACCTCTCTTGACCTACTAACCACTCCCTTTCTAATGCACCCTAAGATGCCATTTGCCTTCTTGGCCACAAGAGCACATTGCTGGCTCATGGTCATCCTCCTATCCACCAGGACCCCCAGGTCCCTTTCCCCTTCACTACTTTCCAGCAGGTCAACCCCCAACCTGTACTGGTACATGGGGTTGTTCTTCCCCAGATGCAAGACTCTACACTTGCCCTTGTTAAATTTCATCAAGTTTCTCCCCGCCCAACTCTCCAGCCTGTCCAGGTCTCGCTGAATGGCAGCACAGTCCTCTGGTGTGTCAGCCACTCCTCCCAGTTTTGTGTCATCAGCAAACTTGCTGAGGGTGCACTCAGTTCCCTCATCCAGGTCATTGATGAAAATATTAAACAGCACCGGTCCCAGCACCGACCCCTGAGGAACTCCACTAGTCACAGACCTCCAGCTAGATTCTGCGCCATTGACCACAACTCTCTGCCTTCTTCAGTGGGAACTTTCAGGACTGTCTCTTCTGCTGTTTCAGCAGAGTGCAAACGTATGGGCTATATTCTGCTACTGCTCACAAGGAGCAAAGCACAGGAGAAGTAGGATTCAATTGGACTTTCAGGTAGGAAAGTGAGAGGTGACAGCAATGTGTGTTTCCGAGTTGCAAAGCTCACTGTGTGCTGAAGATGCCCATGAGGAGTTTCCCTGCTGGCCCTTCGGCTGTGGGATTAGAGTCCAAGCGCTCGTCCTCCCCTGTCACATCTGCTCTTGAAACGAGAGAGGGCACCAAAAACGTTGGACTCAAATGCACTTTTAGGAGATAAAGTGAGGAGTGACAGCAATGTTTGTGTCACAGCCTCAAAGCTCACTGTGTGCGAAACATGATCAGCAGGAGCTTTTTTGCAAGGCTCTTCTGCTGTTTTAGCCCAGTCTAAACATTATTGCTCTTCTCTCCCTGTTGCTGCTCAGCAGAGAGCAGGCACAGAGATGGTGGAATCTTTTGGTCTTTCAGGCAGGAAAAGGAGGAGTGACAGCAATGTGTGTTGCAGAGTTGCAAAGCTCTCTGTGTTCTGAAGATGATCAGTGGGAACTTTCAGGACTGTCTCTTCTGCTGTTTCAGCAGAGTGCAAACGTATGGGCTATATTCTGCTACTGCTCACAAATTGCAGCACAGGAGATGTAGGATTCAATTGGACTTTCAGGTAGGAAAGGGAGAGGTGACAGCAATGTGTGTTTCAGGGTTGCAAAGATCACTGTGTGCTGAAGATGGCCAGCAGGAGTTTCCCTGCACGCCCTTCGGCTGTGGGATTAGAGTCCAAGCGCTCGTCCTCCCCTGTCACATCTGCTCTTGAAACGAGAGAGGGCACCAAAAACGTTGGACTCAAATGCACTTTTAGGAGATAAAGTGAGGAGTGACAGCAATGTTTGTGTCACAGCCTCAAAGCTCACTGTGTGCTAAACATGATCAGCAGGAGCTTTTTTGCAAGGCTCTTCTGCTGTTTTAGCCCAGTCTAAACATTATTGCTCTTCTCTCCCTGTTGCTGCTCAGCAGAGAGCAGGCACAGAGATGGTGGAATCTTTTGGTCTTTCAGGCAGGAAGAGGAGGAGTGACAGCAATGTGTGTTGCAGAGTTGCAAAGCTCTCTGTGTTCTGAAGATGATCAGTGGGAACTTTCAGGACTGTCTCTTCTGCTGTTTCAGCAGAGTGCAAACGTATGGGCTATATTCTGCTACTGCTCACAAATTGCAGCACAGGAGATGTAGGATTCAATTGGACTTTCAGGTAGGAAAGGGAGAGGTGACAGCTATATGTGTTTCAGAGTTACAAAGCTCACTGTGTGCTGAAGATGCCCAGCAGGAGTTTCCCTGCACGCCCTTCGGCTGTGGGATTAGAGTCCAAGCGCTCGTCCTCCCCTGTCACAACTCCTCTCGAAACGAGAGAGCGCCCCAGAAACGATAGATTCAAATGCACTTTTAGGAGATAAAGTGAGGAGTGCCAGCAATGTTTGTGTCACAGCTTCAAAACTCACTGTGTGCTAAACATGATCAGCAGGAGCTTTTTTGCAAGGCTCTTCTGCTGTTTTAGCCCAGTCTAAACATTCCAGCTATACTCTCTCTGTTGATGCTCAGCAGAGAGCGGACACAGAGATGGTGGAATCAGTTGGTCTTTCAGGTAGGAAAGGGAGGAGTGACAGCAATGTGTGTTGCAGAGTTGCAAAGCTCGCTGTGCGCTGATGATGATCACAGAATCACAGAATCACAGAATCCCAAGGGTTGGAAGGGACCTAAAAAGATCATCTAGTCCAACCCCCCTGCAAGAGCAGGGTAACCTACAGTACATCACACAGGAACTTGTCCAGGCGGGCCTTGAATATCTCCAGTGTAGGAGACTCCACAACCCCCCTGGGCAACCTGTTCCAGTGCTCTGTCACTCTTACAGTAAAGAAGTTCTTCCTGATGTTAACGTGGAACTTCCTATGTTCCAGTTTACACCCATTGCCCCTTGTCCTATCACTGGATATCACTGAAAAAAGCCTAGCTCCATCATCCTGACACCTACCCTTCACATATTTGTAAACACTGATGAGGTCACCCCTCAGTCTCCTCTTTTGCAAGCTAAAGAGACCCACCTCCCTCAGCCTCTCCTCATAAGGGAGATGTTCCACTCCCTTAATCATCTTTGTGGCTCTGCGCTGGACTCCTTCAAGCAATTCCCTGTCCTTCTTGAACAGAGGGGCCCAGAACTGGACGCAATATTCCAGATGCGGCCTCACCAAGGCTGAGTAGAGGGGGAGGAGAACCTCTCTTGACCTACTAACCACTCCCTTTCTAATGCACCCTAAGATGCCATTTGCCTTCTTGGCCACAAGAGCACATTGCTGGCTCATGGTCATCCTCCTATCCACCAGGACCCCCAGGTCCCTTTCCCCTTCACTACTTTCCAGCAGGTCAACCCCCAACCTGTACTGGTACATGGGGTTGTTCTTCCCCAGATGCAAGACTCTACACTTGCCCTTGTTAAATTTCATCAAGTTTCTCCCCGCCCAACTCTCCAGCCTGTCCAGGTCTCGCTGAATGGCAGCACAGTCCTCTGGTGTGTCAGCCACTCCTCCCAGTTTTGTGTCATCAGCAAACTTGCTGAGGGTGCACTCAGTTCCCTCATCCAGGTCATTGATGAAAATATTAAACAGCACCGGTCCCAGCACCGACCCCTGAGGAACTCCACTAGTCACAGACCTCCAGCTAGATTCTGCGCCATTGACCACAACTCTCTGCCTTCTTCAGTGGGAACTTTCAGGACTGTCTCTTCTGCTGTTTCAGCAGAGTGCAAACGTATGGGCTATATTCTGCTACTGCTCACAAGGAGCAAAGCACAGGAGAAGTAGGATTCAATTGGACTTTCAGGTAGGAAAGTGAGAGGTGACAGCAATGTGTGTTTCCGAGTTGCAAAGCTCACTGTGTGCTGAAGATGCCCATGAGGAGTTTCCCTGCTGGCCCTTCGGCTGTGGGATTAGAGTCCAAGCGCTCGTCCTCCCCTGTCACATCTGCTCTTGAAACGAGAGAGGGCACCAAAAACGTTGGACTCAAATGCACTTTTAGGAGATAAAGTGAGGAGTGACAGCAATGTTTGTGTCACAGCCTCAAAGCTCACTGTGTGCGAAACATGATCAGCAGGAGCTTTTTTGCAAGGCTCTTCTGCTGTTTTAGCCCAGTCTAAACATTATTGCTCTTCTCTCCCTGTTGCTGCTCAGCAGAGAGCAGGCACAGAGATGGTGGAATCTTTTGGTCTTTCAGGCAGGAAAAGGAGGAGTGACAGCAATGTGTGTTGCAGAGTTGCAAAGCTCTCTGTGTTCTGAAGATGATCAGTGGGAACTTTCAGGACTGTCTCTTCTGCTGTTTCAGCAGAGTGCAAACGTATGGGCTATATTCTGCTACTGCTCACAAATTGCAGCACAGGAGATGTAGGATTCAATTGGACTTTCAGGTAGGAAAGGGAGAGGTGACAGCAATGTGTGTTTCAGGGTTGCAAAGATCACTGTGTGCTGAAGATGGCCAGCAGGAGTTTCCCTGCACGCCCTTCGGCTGTGGGATTAGAGTCCAAGCGCTCGTCCTCCCCTGTCACAACTCCACTCGAAACGAGAGAGCGCAGCAGAAACGATGGTTTCAAATGCACTTTTAGGAGATAAAGTGAGGAGCGACAGCAATGTTTGTGTCACAGCTTCAAAGCTCACTGTGTGCTAATCATGATCAGCAGGAGCTTTTTTGCAAGGCTCTTCTGCTGTTTTAGCCCAGTCTAAACATTCCTGCTATACTCTCCCTGTTGCTGCTCAGCAGAGAGCGGGCACAGAGATGGTGGATTCAGTTGGTCATTCAGGCAGGAAAGGGAGGAGTGACAGCAATGTGTGTTGCAGAGTTGCAAAGCTCGCTGTGCGCTGATGATCAGTGGGAACTTTCTGGACTGTCTCTTCTGCTGTTTCAGCAGAGTCCAAACGTAAGTGCTATATTCTGCTACTGCTCACAAGGAGCAAGCACAGGAGATGTAGGATTCAATTGGACTTTCAGGTAGGAAAGTGAGAGGTGACAGCAATGTGTGTTTCAGAGTTGCAAAGCTCACTGTGTGCTGAAGATGCCCAGCAGGACTTTCCCTGATGGCCCTTCGGCTGTGGGATTAGAGTCCAAGCGCTCGTCCTCCCCTGTCACAACTCCTCTCGAAACGAGAGAGCGCACCAGAAACGATGGCTTCAAAAGCACTTTTAGGAGATAAAGTGAGGAGGGACAGCAATGCTTGTGTCACAGTTTCAAAGCTCACTGTGTGCTAATCATGATCAGCAGGAGCTTTTTTGCAAGGCTCTTCTGCTGTTTTAGCCCAGTCTAAACATTCCTGCTATACTCTCCCTGTTGCTGCTCAGCAGAGAGCGGGCACAGAGATGGTGGATTCAGTTGGTCTTTCAGGCAGGAAAGGGAGGAGTGACAGCAATGTGTGCTGCAGAGTTGCAAAGCTCGCTGTGCGCTGAACATGATCAGTGGGAACTTTCAGGACTGTCTCTTCTGCTGTTTCAGCAGAGTGCAAACGTATGGGCTATATTCTGCTACTGCTCACAAATTGCAGCACAGGAGATGTAGGATTCAATTGGACTTTCAGGTAGGAAAGGGAGAGGTGACAGCTATATGTGTTCAGGGTTGCAAAGATCACTGTGTGCTGAAGATGCCCAGCAGGAGATTCCCTGCACGCCCTTCGGCTGTGGGATTAGAGTCCAAGCGCTTGTCCTCCCCTGTCACAACTCCTCTCGAAACGACAGAGCGCCCCAGAAACGATAGATTCAAATGCACTTTTAGGAGATAAAGTGTGTGGCAGCAATGTTTGTGTCGCAGTTTAAAGCTCACTGTGCGCTAAACATGAAAAGCTGGAGCTTTTTTGCAAGGCTCTTCTGCTGTTTTAGCCCAGTCTAAACATTCCTGCTATACTCACCCTGTTGCTGCTCAATAGAGTGCGGGAACAGAGATGGTGGAATCAATTGGTCTTTCAGGCAGGAAAGGGAGGAGTGACAGCAATGTGTGCTGCAGGGCTGCAAAGCTCGCTGTGCGCTGAAGATGATCAGTGTTAACTTTCTGGACTGTCTCTCCTGCTGTTTCAGCAGAGTGCAAACGTAAGTGCTATATTCTGCTACTGCTCACAAGGAGCAAGCACTGGAGATGCAGGATTAAATTGGACTTTCAGGTAGGAAAGTGAGAGGTGACAGCAATGTGTGTTTCAGAGTAGCAAAGCTCAATGTGTGCTGAAGATGCCCAGCAGGAGTTTCCCTGCTGGCCCTTCGGCTGTGGGATTAGAGTCCAAGCGCTCGTCCTCCCCTGTCACAACTCCTCTCGAGAGAGCTCACCAGAAACGATGGTTTCAAATGCACTTTTAGGAGAAAAAGTGAGGAGTGACAGCAATGTTTGTGTCACAGCTTCAAAACTAACTGTGTGCTAAACATGATCAGCAGGAGCTTTTTTGCAAGGCTCTTCTGCTGTTTTAGCCCAGTCTAAACATTCCAGCTATACTCTCTCTGTTGATGCTCAGCAGAGAGCGGACACAGAGATGGTGGAATCAGTTGGTCTTTCAGGTAGGAAAGGGAGGAGTGACAGCAATGTGTGTTGCAGAGTTGCAAAGCTCGCTGTGCGCTGAAGATGATCAGTGGGAACTTTCAGGACTGTCTCTTCTGCTGTTTCAGCAGAGTGCAAACGTATGGGCTATATTCTGCTACTGCTCACAAGGAGCTAAGCACAGGAGAAGTAGGATTCAATTGGACTTTCAGGTAGGAAAGTGAGAGGTGACAGCAATGTGTGTTTCCGAGTTGCAAAGCTCACTGTGCGCTGAAGATGCCCATGAGGAGTTTCCCTGCTGGCCCTTCGGCTGTGGGATTAGAGTCCAAGCGCTCGTCCTCCCCTGTCACATCTGCTCTTGAAACGAGAGAGGGCACCAAAAACGTTGGACTCAAATGCACTTTTAGGAGATAAAGTGAGGAGTGACAGCAATGTTTGTGTCACAGCCTCAAAGCTCACTGTGTGCTAAACATGATCAGCAGGAGCTTTTTTGCAAGGCTCTTCTGCTGTTTTAGCCCAGTCTAAACATTATTGCTCTTCTCTCCCTGTTGCTGCTCAGCAGAGAGCAGGCACAGAGATGGTGGAATCTTTTGGTCTTTCAGGCAGGAAAAGGAGGAGTGACAGCAATGTGTGTTTCAGAGTTGCAAAGCTCTCTGTGTTCTGAAGATGATCAGTGGGAACTTTCTAAACTTTTTCTTCTGCTGTTTCAGCAGAGTGCAAACGTATGGGCTATATTCTGCTACTGCTCACAAATTGCAGCACAGGAGATGTAGGATTCAATTGGAATTTCAGGTAGGAAAGGGAGAGGTGACAGCAATGTGTGTTTCCGAGTTGCAAAGCTCACTGTGTGCTGAAGATGCCCATGAGGAGTTTCCCTGCTGGCCCTTCAGCTGTGGGATTAGAGTCCAAGCGCTCGTCCTCCCCTGTCACATCTGCTCTTGAAACGAGAGAGGGCACCAAAAACGTTGGACTCAAATGCACTTTTAGGAGATAAAGTGAGGAGTGACAGCAATGTTTGTGTCACAGCCTCAAAGCTCACTGTGTGCTAAACATGATCAGCAGGAGCTTTTTTGCAAGGCTCTTCTGCTGTTTTAGCCCAGTCTAAACATTATTGCTCTTCTCTCCCTGTTGCTGCTCAGCAGAGAGCAGGCACAGAGATGGTGGAATCTTTTGGTCTTTCAGGCAGGAAAAGGAGGAGTGACAGCAATGTGTGTTGCAGAGTTGCAAAGCTCTCTGTGTTCTGAAGATGATCAGTGGGAACTTTCAGGACTGTCTCTTCTGCTGTTTCAGCAGAGTGCAAACGTATGGGCTATATTCTGCTACTGCACACAAATTGCAGCACAGGAGATGTAGGATTCAATTGGACTTTCAGGTAGGAAAGGGAGAGGTGACAGCTATATGTGTTCAGGGTTGCAAAGATCACTGTGTGCTGAAGATGGCCAGCAGGAGTTTCCCTGCACGCCCTTCGGCTGTGGGATTAGAGTCCAAGCGCTCGTCCGCCCCTGTCACAACTCCACTCGAAACGAGAGAGCGCAGCAGAAACGATGGTTTCAAATGCACTTTTAGGAGATAAAGTGAGGAGTGACAGCTATGTTTGTGTCACAGCTTCAAAGCTCACTGTGTGCTAATCTTGATCAGCAGGAGCTTTTTTGCAAGGCTCTTCTGCTGTTTTAGCCCAGTCTAAACATTCCTGCTATACTCTCCCTGTTGCTGCTCAGCAGAGAGCGGGCACAGAGATGGTGGATTCAGTTGGTCATTCAGGCAGGAAAGGGACGAGTGACAGCAATGTGTGTTGCAGAGTTGCAAAGCTCGCTGGGCGCTGAAGATGATCAGTGGGAACTTTCAGGACTGTCTCTTCTGCTGTTTCAGCAGAGTGCAAACGTAAGTGCTATATTCTGCTACTGCTCACAAGGAGCTAAGCACAGGAGAAGTAGGATTCAATTGGACTTTCAGGTAGGAAAGTTAGAGGTGACAGCTATATGTGTTCAGGGTTGCAAAGATCACTGTGTGCTGAAGATGGCCAGCAGGAGTTTCCCTGCACGCCCTTCGGCTGTGGGATTAGAGTCCATGCGCTCGTCCTCCCCTGTCACAACTCCTCTCGAAACGAGAGAGCGCACCAGAAATGTTGGACTCAAATGCACTTTTAGGAGATAAAGTGAGGAGTGACAGCTATGTTTGTGTCACAGTTTCAAAGCTCACTGTGTGCTAAACATGATCAGCAGGAGCTTTTTTGCAAGGCTCTTCTGCTGTTTTAGCCCAGTCTAAACATTCCTGCTATAGTCTCCCTGTTGCTGCTCAGCAGAGAGCGGGCACAGAGATGGTGGAATCAGTTGGTCTTTCAGGGAGGAAAGGGAAGACTGACAGCAATGTGTGTTGCAGAGTTGTAAAGCTCGCTGTGCGCTGAAGATGATCAGTGGGATCATTCTGGACTGTCTCTTCTGCTGTTTCAGCAGTGTCCAATCGTAAGTGCTATATTCAGCTACTGCTTACAAGGAGCAAAGCACAGGAGATGTAGGATTCAATTGGACTTTCAGGTAGGAAAGTGAGAGGTGACAGCAATGTGTGTTTCCGAGTTGCAAAGCTCACTGTGTGCTGAAGATGCCCATCAGTAGTTTCCCTGCTGGCCCTTCGGCTGTGGGATTAGAGTCCAAGCGCTCGTCCTCCCCTGTCACATCTGCTCTTGAAACGAGAGAGGGCACCAAAAACGTTGGACTCAAATGCACTTTTAGGAGATAAAGTGAGGAGTGACAGCAATGTTTGTGTCACAGCCTCAAAGCTCACTGTGTGCTAAACATGATCAGCAGGAGCTTTTTTGCAAGGCTCTTCTGCTGTTTTAGCCCAGTCTAAACATTATTGCTCTTCTCTCCCTGTTGCTGCTCAGCAGAGAGCAGGCACAGAGATGGTGGAATCTTTTGGTCTTTCAGGCAGGAAGAGGAGGAGTGACAGCAATGTGTGTTGCAGAGTTGCAAAGCTCTCTGTGTTCTGAAGATGATCAGTGGGAACTTTCAGGACTGTCTCTCCTGCTGTTTCAGCAGAGTGCAAACGTAAGTGCTATATTCTGCTACTGCTCACAAGGAGCAAGCACAGGAGATGCAGGATTAAATTGGACTTTCAGGTAGGAAAGTGAGAGGTGACAGCAATGTGTGTTTCAGAGTAGCAAAGCTCAATGTGTGCTGAAGATGCCCAGCAGGAGTTTCCCTGCTGGCCCTTCGGCTGTGGGATTAGAGTCCAAGCGCTCGTCCTCCCCTGTCACAACTCCTCTCGAGAGAGCTCACCAGAAACGATGGTTTCAAATGCACTTTTAGGAGAAAAAGTGAGGAGTGACAGCAATGTTTGTGTCACAGCTTCAAAACTAACTGTGTGCTAAACATGATCAGCAGGAGCTTTTTTGCAAGGCTCTTCTGCTGTTTTAGCCCAGTCTAAACATTCCAGCTATACTCTCTCTGTTGATGCTCAGCAGAGAGCGGACACAGAGATGGTGGAATCAGTTGGTCTTTCAGGTAGGAAAGGGAGGAGTGACAGCAATGTGTGTTGCAGAGTTGCAAAGCTCGCTGTGCGCTGAAGATGATCAGTGGGAACTTTCAGGACTGTCTCTTCTGCTGTTTCAGCAGAGTGCAAACGTATGGGCTATATTCTGCTACTGCTCACAAGGAGCTAAGCACAGGAGATGTAGGATTCAATTGGACTTTCAGGTAGGAAAGTGAGAGGTGACAGCAATGTGTGTTTCCGAGTTGCAAAGCTCACTGTGCGCTGAAGATGCCCATGAGGAGTTTCCCTGCTGGCCCTTCGGCTGTGGGATTAGAGTCCAAGCGCTCGTCCTCCCCTGTCACATCTGCTCTTGAAACGAGAGAGGGCACCAAAAACGTTGGACTCAAATGCACTTTTAGGAGATAAAGTGAGGAGTGACAGCAATGTTTGTGTCACAGCCTCAAAGCTCACTGTGTGCTAAACATGATCAGCAGGAGCTTTTTTGCAAGGCTCTTCTGCTGTTTTAGCCCAGTCTAAACATTATTGCTCTTCTCTCCCTGTTGCTGCTCAGCAGAGAGCAGGCACAGAGATGGTGGAATCTTTTGGTCTTTCAGGCAGGAAAAGGAGGAGTGACAGCAATGTGTGTTTCAGAGTTGCAAAGCTCTCTGTGTTCTGAAGATGATCAGTGGGAACTTTCTAAACTTTTTCTTCTGCTGTTTCAGCAGAGTGCAAACGTATGGGCTATATTCTGCTACTGCTCACAAATTGCAGCACAGGAGATGTAGGATTCAATTGGACTTTCAGGTAGGAAAGGGAGAGGTGACAGCAATGTGTGTTTCCGAGTTGCAAAGCTCACTGTGTGCTGAAGATGCCCATGAGGAGTTTCCCTGCTGGCCCTTCAGCTGTGGGATTAGAGTCCAAGCGCTCGTCCTCCCCTGTCACATCTGCTCTTGAAACGAGAGAGGGCACCAAAAACGTTGGACTCAAATGCACTTTTAGGAGATAAAGTGAGGAGTGACAGCAATGTTTGTGTCACAGCCTCAAAGCTCACTGTGTGCTAAACATGATCAGCAGGAGCTTTTTTGCAAGGCTCTTCTGCTGTTTTAGCCCAGTCTAAACATTATTGCTCTTCTCTCCCTGTTGCTGCTCAGCAGAGAGCAGGCACAGAGATGGTGGAATCTTTTGGTCTTTCAGGCAGGAAAAGGAGGAGTGACAGCAATGTGTGTTGCAGAGTTGCAAAGCTCTCTGTGTTCTGAAGATGATCAGTGGGAACTTTCAGGACTGTCTCTTCTGCTGTTTCAGCAGAGTGCAAACGTATGGGCTATATTCTGCTACTGCACACAAATTGCAGCACAGGAGATGTAGGATTCAATTGGACTTTCAGGTAGGAAAGGGAGAGGTGACAGCTATATGTGTTCAGGGTTGCAAAGATCACTGTGTGCTGAAGATGGCCAGCAGGAGTTTCCCTGCACGCCCTTCGGCTGTGGGATTAGAGTCCAAGCGCTCGTCCGCCCCTGTCACAACTCCACTCGAAACGAGAGAGCGCAGCAGAAACGATGGTTTCAAATGCACTTTTAGGAGATAAAGTGAGGAGTGACAGCTATGTTTGTGTCACAGCTTCAAAGCTCACTGTGTGCTAATCTTGATCAGCAGGAGCTTTTTTGCAAGGCTCTTCTGCTGTTTTAGCCCAGTCTAAACATTCCTGCTATACTCTCCCTGTTGCTGCTCAGCAGAGAGCGGGCACAGAGATGGTGGATTCAGTTGGTCATTCAGGCAGGAAAGGGACGAGTGACAGCAATGTGTGTTGCAGAGTTGCAAAGCTCGCTGGGCGCTGAAGATGATCAGTGGGAACTTTCAGGACTGTCTCTTCTGCTGTTTCAGCAGAGTGCAAACGTAAGTGCTATATTCTGCTACTGCTCACAAGGAGCTAAGCACAGGAGAAGTAGGATTCAATTGGACTTTCAGGTAGGAAAGTTAGAGGTGACAGCTATATGTGTTCAGGGTTGCAAAGATCACTGTGTGCTGAAGATGGCCAGCAGGAGTTTCCCTGCACGCCCTTCGGCTGTGGGATTAGAGTCCATGCGCTCGTCCTCCCCTGTCACAACTCCTCTCGAAACGAGAGAGCGCACCAGAAATGTTGGACTCAAATGCACTTTTAGGAGATAAAGTGAGGAGTGACAGCTATGTTTGTGTCACAGTTTCAAAGCTCACTGTGTGCTAAACATGATCAGCAGGAGCTTTTTTGCAAGGCTCTTCTGCTGTTTTAGCCCAGTCTAAACATTCCTGCTATAGTCTCCCTGTTGCTGCTCAGCAGAGAGCGGGCACAGAGATGGTGGAATCAGTTGGTCTTTCAGGGAGGAAAGGGAAGACTGACAGCAATGTGTGTTGCAGAGTTGTAAAGCTCGCTGTGCGCTGAAGATGATCAGTGGGATCATTCTGGACTGTCTCTTCTGCTGTTTCAGCAGTGTCCAATCGTAAGTGCTATATTCAGCTACTGCTTACAAGGAGCAAAGCACAGGAGATGTAGGATTCAATTGGACTTTCAGGTAGGAAAGTGAGAGGTGACAGCAATGTGTGTTTCCGAGTTGCAAAGCTCACTGTGTGCTGAAGATGCCCATCAGTAGTTTCCCTGCTGGCCCTTCGGCTGTGGGATTAGAGTCCAAGCGCTCGTCCTCCCCTGTCACATCTGCTCTTGAAACGAGAGAGGGCACCAAAAACGTTGGACTCAAATGCACTTTTAGGAGATAAAGTGAGGAGTGACAGCAATGTTTGTGTCACAGCCTCAAAGCTCACTGTGTGCTAAACATGATCAGCAGGAGCTTTTTTGCAAGGCTCTTCTGCTGTTTTAGCCCAGTCTAAACATTATTGCTCTTCTCTCCCTGTTGCTGCTCAGCAGAGAGCAGGCACAGAGATGGTGGAATCTTTTGGTCTTTCAGGCAGGAAGAGGAGGAGTGACAGCAATGTGTGTTGCAGAGTTGCAAAGCTCTCTGTGTTCTGAAGATGATCAGTGGGAACTTTCAGGACTGTCTCTTCTGCTGTTTCAGCAGAGTGCAAACGTATGGGCTATATTCTGCTACTGCTCACAAATTGCAGCACAGGAGATGTAGGATTCAATTGGACTTTCAGGTAGGAAAGGGAGAGGTGACAGCTATATGTGTTTCAGAGTTACAAAGCTCACTGTGTGCTGAAGATGCCCAGCAGGAGTTTCCCTGCACGCCCTTCGGCTGTGGGATTAGAGTCCAAGCGCTCGTCCTCCCCTGTCACAACTCCTCTCGAAACGAGAGAGCGCCCCAGAAACGATAGATTCAAATGCACTTTTAGGAGATAAAGTGAGGAGTGCCAGCAATGTTTGTGTCACAGCTTCAAAACTCACTGTGTGCTAAACATGATCAGCAGGAGCTTTTTTGCAAGGCTCTTCTGCTGTTTTAGCCCAGTCTAAACATTCCAGCTATACTCTCTCTGTTGATGCTCAGCAGAGAGCGGACACAGAGATGGTGGAATCTGTTGGTCTTTCAGGTAGGAAAGGGAGGAGTGACAGCAATGTGTGTTGCAGAGTTGCAAAGCTCGCTGTGCGCTGATGATGATCACAGAATCACAGAATCACAGAATCCCAAGGGTTGGAAGGGACCTAAAAAGATCATCTAGTCCAACCCCCCTGCAAGAGCAGGGTAACCTACAGTACATCACACAGGAACTTGTCCAGGCGGGCCTTGAATATCTCCAGTGTAGGAGACTCCACAACCCCCCTGGGCAACCTGTTCCAGTGCTCTGTCACTCTTACAGTAAAGAAGTTCTTCCTGATGTTAACGTGGAACTTCCTATGTTCCAGTTTACACCCATTGCCCCTTGTCCTATCACTGGATATCACTGAAAAAAGCCTAGCTCCATCATCCTGACACCTACCCTTCACATATTTGTAAACATTGATGAGGTCACCCCTCAGTCTCCTCTTTTGCAAGCTAAAGAGACCCAGCTCCCTCAGCCTCTCCTCATAAGGGAGATGTTCCACTCCCTTAATCATCTTTGTGGCTCTGCGCTGGACTCCTTCAAGCAATTCCCTGTCCTTCTTGAACAGAGGGGCCCAGAACTGGACGCAATATTCCAGATGCGGCCTCACCAAGGCTGAGTAGAGGGGGAGGAGAACCTCTCTTGACCTACTAACCACTCCCTTTCTAATGCACCCTAAGATGCCATTTGCCTTCTTGGCCACAAGAGCACATTGCTGGCTCATGGTCATCCTCCTATCCACCAGGACCCCCAGGTCCCTTTCCCCTTCACTACTTTCCAGCAGGTCAACCCCCAACCTGTACTGGTACATGGGGTTGTTCTTCCCCAGATGCAAGACTCTACACTTGCCCTTGTTAAATTTCATCAAGTTTCTCCCCGCCCAACTCTCCAGCCTGTCCAGGTCTCGCTGAATGGCAGCACAGTCCTCTGGTGTGTCAGCCACTCCTCCCAGTTTTGTGTCATCAGCAAACTTGCTGAGGGTGCACTCAGTTCCCTCATCCAGGTCATTGATGAAAATATTAAACAGCACCGATCCCAGCACCGACCCCTGAGGAACTCCACTAGTCACAGACCTCCAGCTAGATTCTGCGCCATTGACCACAACTCTCTGCCTTCTTCAGTGGGAACTTTCAGGACTGTCTCTTCTGATGTTTCAGCAGAGTGCAAACGTATGGGCTATATTCTGCTACTGCTCACAAGGAGCAAAGCACAGGAGAAGTAGGATTCAATTGGACTTTCAGGTAGGAAAGTGAGAGGTGACAGCAATGTGTGTTTCCGAGTTGCAAAGCTCACTGTGTGCTGAAGATGCCCATGAGGAGTTTCCCTGCTGGCCCTTCGGCTGTGGGATTAGAGTCCAAGCGCTCGTCCTCCCCTGTCACATCTGCTCTTGAAACGAGAGAGGGCACCAAAAACGTTGGACTCAAATGCACTTTTAGGAGATAAAGTGAGGAGTGACAGCAATGTTTGTGTCACAGCCTCAAAGCTCACTGTGTGCTAATCATGATCAGCAGGAGCTTTTTTGCAAGGCTCTTCTGCTGTTTTAGCCCAGTCTAAACATTATTGCTCTTCTCTCCCTGTTGCTGCTCAGCAGAGAGCAGGCACAGAGATGGTGGAATGTTTTGGTCTTTCAGGCAGGAAAAGGAGGAGTGACAGCAATGTGTGTTGCAGAGTTGCAAAGCTCTCTGTGTTCTGAAGATGATCAGTGGGAACTTTCAGGACTGTCTCTTCTGCTGTTTCAGCAGAGTGCAAACGTATGGGCTATATTCTGCTACTGCTCACAAATTGCAGCACAGGAGATGTAGGATTCAATTGGACTTTCAGGTAGGAAAGGGAGAGGTGACAGCAATGTGTGTTTCAGGGTTGCAAAGATCACTGTGTGCTGAAGATGGCCAGCAGGAGTTTCCCTGCACGCCCTTCGGCTGTGGGATTAGAGTCCAAGCGCTCGTCCTCCCCTGTCACAACTCCACTCGAAACGAGAGAGCGCAGCAGAAACGATGGTTTCAAATGCACTTTTAGGAGATAAAGTGAGGAGCGACAGCAATGTTTGTGTCACAGCTTCAAAGCTCACTGTGTGCTAATCATGATCAGCAGGAGCTTTTTTGCAAGGCTCTTCTGCTGTTTTAGCCCAGTCTAAACATTCCTGCTATACTCTCCCTGTTGCTGCTCAGCAGAGAGCGGGCACAGAGATGGTGGATTCAGTTGGTCATTCAGGCAGGAAAGGGAGGAGTGACAGCAATGTGTGTTGCAGAGTTGCAAAGCTCGCTGTGCGCTGATGATCAGTGGAAACTTTCTGGACTGTCTCTTCTGCTGTTTCAGCAGAGTCCAAACGTAAGTGCTATATTCTGCTACTGCTCACAAGGAGCAAGCACAGGAGATGTAGGATTCAATTGGACTTTCAGGTAGGAAAGTGAGAGGTGACAGCAATGTGTGTTTCAGAGTTGCAAAGCTCACTGTGTGCTGAAGATGCCCAGCAGGACTTTCCCTGATGGCCCTTCGGCTGTGGGATTAGAGTCCAAGCGCTCGTCCTCCCCTGTCACAACTCCTCTCGAAACGAGAGAGCGCACCAGAAACGATGGCTTCAAAAGCACTTTTAGGAGATAAAGTGAGGAGGGACAGCAATGCTTGTGTCACAGTTTCAAAGCTCACTGTGTGCTAATCATGATCAGCAGGAGCTTTTTTGCAAGGCTCTTCTGCTGTTTTAGCCCAGTCTAAACATTCCTGCTATACTCTCCCTGTTGCTGCTCAGCAGAGAGCGGGCACAGAGATGGTGGATTCAGTTGGTCTTTCAGGCAGGAAAGGGAGGAGTGACAGCAATGTGTGCTGCAGAGTTGCAAAGCTCGCTGTGCGCTGAACATGATCAGTGGGAACTTTCAGGACTGTCTCTTCTGCTGTTTCAGCAGAGTGCAAACGTATGGGCTATATTCTGCTACTGCTCACAAATTGCAGCACAGGAGATGTAGGATTCAATTGGACTTTCAGGTAGGAAAGGGAGAGGTGACAGCTATATGTGTTCAGGGTTGCAAAGATCACTGTGTGCTGAAGATGGCCAGCAGGAGATTCCCTGCACGCCCTTCGGCTGTGGGATTAGAGTCCAAGCGCTTGTCCTCCCCTGTCACAACTCCTCTCGAAACGAGAGAGCGCCCCAGAAACGATAGATTCAAATGCACTTTTAGGAGATAAAGTGTGTGGCAGCAATGTTTGTGTCGCAGTTTAAAGCTCACTGTGCGCTAAACATGAAAAGCTGGAGCTTTTTTGCAAGGCTCTTCTGCTGTTTTAGCCCAGTCTAAACATTCCTGCTATACTCACCCTGTTGCTGCTCAATAGAGTGATGGAACAGAGATGGTGGAATCAATTGGTCTTTCAGGCATGAAAGGGAGGAGTGACAGCAATGTGTGCTGCAGGGCTGCAAAGCTCGCTGTGCGCTGAAGATGATCAGTGTTAACTTTCTGGACTGTCTCTCCTGCTGTTTCAGCAGAGTGCAAACGTAAGTGCTATATTCTGCTACTGCTCACAAGGAGCAAGCACAGGAGATGCAGGATTAAATTGGACTTTCAGGTAGGAAAGTGAGAGGTGACAGCAATGTGTGTTTCAGAGTAGCAAAGCTCAATGTGTGCTGAAGATGCCCAGCAGGAGTTTCCCTGCTGGCCCTTCGGCTGTGGGATTAGAGTCCAAGCGCTCGTCCTCCCCTGTCACAACTCCTCTCGAGAGAGCGCACCAGAAACGATGGTTTCAAATGCACTTTTAGGAGAAAAAGTGAGGAGTGACAGCAATGTTTGTGTCACAGCTTCAAAACTAACTGTGTGCTAAACATGATCAGCAGGAGCTTTTTTGCAAGGCTCTTCTGCTGTTTTAGCCCAGTCTAAACATTCCAGCTATACTCTCTCTGTTGATGCTCAGCAGAGAGCGGACACAGAGATGGTGGAATCAGTTGGTCTTTCAGGTAGGAAAGGGAGGAGTGACAGCAATGTGTGTTGCAGAGTTGCAAAGCTCGCTGTGCGCTGAAGATGATCAGTGGGAACTTTCAGGACTGTCTCTTCTGCTGTTTCAGCAGAGTGCAAACGTATGGGCTATATTCTGCTACTGCTCACAAGGAGCTAAGCACAGGAGAAGTAGGATTCAATTGGACTTTCAGGTAGGAAAGTGAGAGGTGACAGCAATGTGTGTTTCCGAGTTGCAAAGCTCACTGTGTGCTGAAGATGCCCAGCAGGAGTTTCCCTGCTGGCCCTTCGGCTGTGGGATTAGAGTCCAAGCGCTCGTCCTCCCCTGTCACATCTGCTCTTGAAACGAGAGAGGGCACCAAAAAAGTTGGACTCAAATGCACTTTTAGGAGATAAAGTGAGGAGTGACAGCAATGTTTGTGTCACAGCCTCAAAGCTCACTGTGTGCTAAACATGATCAGCAGGAGCTTTTTTGCAAGGCTCTTCTGCTGTTTTAGCCCAGTCTAAACATTATTGCTCTTCTCTCCCTGTTGCTGCTCAGCAGAGAGCAGGCACAGAGATGGTGGAATCTTTTGGTCTTTCAGGCAGGAAAAGGAGGAGTGACAGCAATGTGTGTTGCAGAGTTGCAAAGCTCTCTGTGTTCTGAAGATGATCAGTGGGAACTTTCAGGACTGTCTCTTCTGCTGTTTCAGCAGAGTGCAAACGTATGGGCTATATTCTGCTACTGCACACAAATTGCAGCACAGGAGATGTAGGATTCAATTGGACTTTCAGGTAGGAAAGGGAGAGGTGACAGCTATATGTGTTCAGGGTTGCAAAGATCACTGTGTGCTGAAGATGGCCAGCAGGAGTTTCCCTGCACGCCCTTCGGCTGTGGGATTAGAGTCCAAGCGCTCGTCCTCCCCTGTCACAACTCCACTCGAAACGAGAGAGCGCAGCAGAAACGATGGTTTCAAATGCACTTTTAGGAGATAAAGTGAGGAGTGACAGCTATGTTTGTGTCACAGCTTCAAAGCTCACTGTGTGCTAATCTTGATCAGCAGGAGCTTTTTTGCAAGGCTCTTCTGCTGTTTTAGCCCAGTCTAAACATTCCTGCTATACTCTCCCTGTTGCTGCTCAGCAGAGAGCGGGCACAGAGATGGTGGATTCAGTTGGTCATTCAGGCAGGAAAGGGACGAGTGACAGCAATGTGTGTTGCAGAGTTGCAAAGCTCGCTGGGCGCTGAAGATGATCAGTGGGAACTTTCAGGACTGTCTCTTCTGCTGTTTCAGCAGAGTGCAAACGTAAGTGCTATATTCTGCTACTGCTCACAAGGAGCTAAGCACAGGAGAAGTAGGATTCAATTGGACTTTCAGGTAGGAAAGTTAGAGGTGACAGCTATATGTGTTCAGGGTTGCAAAGGTCACTGTGTGCTGAAGATGGCCAGCAGGAGTTTCCCTGCACGCCCTTCGGCTGTGGGATTAGAGTCCAAGCGCTCGTCCTCCCCTGTCACAACTCCTCTCGAAACGACAGAGCGCACTAGAAATGTTGGACTCAAATGCACTTTTAGGAGATAAAGTGAGGAGTGACAGCTATGTTTGTGTCACAGCTTCAAAACTCACTGTGTGCTAAACATGATCAGCAGGAGCTTTTTTGCAAGGCTCTTCTGCTGTTATAGCCCTGTCTAAACATTCCTGCTATACTCTCTCTGTTGCTGCTAAGCTGAGAGCGGGCACAGAGATGCTGGAATCAGTTCGTCTTTCAGGCAGGAAAGGGAGGAGTGACAGCAGTGTGTGTTGCAGAGTTGCAAAGCTCGCTGTGCGCTGATGATCAGTGGGAACTTTCTGGACTGTCTCTCCTGCTGTTTCAGCAGAGTGCAAACGTATGGGCTATATTCTGCTACTGCTCACAAGGAGCAAGCACAGGAGATGTAGGATTCAATTGGACTTTCAGGTAGGAAAGTGAGAGGTGACAGCAATGTGTGTTTCAGAGTAGCAAAGCTCAATGTGTGCTGAAGATGCCCAGCAGGAGTTTCCCTGCTGGCCCTTCGGCTGTGGGATTAGAGTCCAAGCGCTCGTCCTCCCCTGTCACAACTCCTCTCTAAACGAGAGAGCGCACCAGAAACGATGGTTTCAAATGCACTTTTAGGAGATAAAGTGAGGAGTGACAGCAATGTTTGTGTCACAGCTTCAAAACTAACTGTGTGCTAAACATGATCAGCAGGAGCTTTTTTGCAAGGCTCTTCTGCTGTTTTAGCCCAGTCTAAACATTCCAGCTATACTCTCTCTGTTGATGCTCAGCAGAGAGCGGACACAGAGATGGTGGAATCAGTTGGTCTTTCAGGTAGGAAAGGGAGGAGTGACAGCAATGTGTGTTGCAGAGTTGCAAAGCTCGCTGTGCGCTGAAGATGATCAGTGGGAACTTTCAGGACTGTCTCTTCTGCTGTTTCAGCAGAGTGCAAACGTATGGGCTATATTCTGCTACTGCTCACAAGGAGCTAAGCACAGGAGAAGTAGGATTCAATTGGACTTTCAGGTAGGAAAGTGAGAGGTGACAGCAATGTGTGTTTCCGAGTTGCAAAGCTCACTGTGCGCTGAAGATGCCCAGCAGGAGTTTCCCTGCTGGCCCTTCCGCTGTGGGATTAGAGTCCAAGCGCTCGTCCTCCCCTGTCACATCTGCTCTTGAAACGAGAGAGGGCACCAAAAACGTTGGACTCAAATGCACTTTTAGGAGATAAAGTGAGGAGTGACAGCAATGTTTGTGTCACAGCCTCAAAGCTCACTGTGTGCTAAACATGATCAGCAGGAGCTTTTTTGCAAGGCTCTTCTGCTGTTTTAGCCCAGTCTAAACATTATTGCTCTTCTCTCCCTGTTGCTGCTCAGCAGAGAGCAGGCACAGAGATGGTGTAATCTTTTGGTCTTTCAGGCAGGAAAAGGAGGAGTGACAGCAATGTGTGTTGCAGAGTTGCAAAGCTCTCTGTGTTCTGAAGATGATCAGTGGGAACTTTCTAAAGTTTTTCTTCTGCTGTTTCAGCAGAGTGCAAACGTATGGGTTGTATTCTGCTACTGCTCACAAATTGCAGCACAGGAGATGTAGGATTCAATTGGACTTTCATGTAGGAAAGGGAGAGGTGACAGCTATATGTGTTCAGGGTTGCAAAGATCACTGTGTGCTGAAGATGCCCAGCAGGAGTTTCCCTGCACGCCCTTTGTCTGTGGGATTAGAGTCCAAGCGCTCGTCCTCCCCTGTCACAACTCCACTCGAAACGAGAGAGCGCAGCAGAAACGATGGTTTCAAATGCACTTTAAGGAGATAAAGTGAGGAGTGACAGCAATGTTTGTGTCACAGCTTCAAAGCTCACTGTGTGCTAATCATGATCAGCAGGAGCTTTTTTGCAAGGCTCTTCTGCTGTTATAGCCCTGTCTAAACATTGCTGTTATACTCTCCCTGTTGCTGCTCAGCAGAGAGCGGGCACAGAGATGGTGGATTCAGTTGGTCATTCAGGCAGGAAAGGTAGGAGTGAAAGCAATGCGTGTTGCAGAGTTGCAAAGCTCGCTGTGCGCTGAAGATGATCAGTGGGAACTTTCAGGACTGTCTCTTCCGCTGTTTCAGCAGAGTGCAAACGTAAGTGCTATATTCTGCTACTGCTCACAAGGAGCAAGCACAGGAGATGTATGATTCAATTGGACTTTCAGGTAGGAAAGTGAGAGGTGACAGCTATATGTGTTTCAGAGTTGCAAAGCTCACTGTGTGCTGAAGATGCCCAGCAGGACTTTCCCTGCACGCCCTTCGGCTGTGGGATTAGAGTCCAAGCGCTCGTCCTCCCCTGTCACAACTCCACTCGAAACGAGAGAGCGCAGCAGAAACGATGGTTTCAAATGCACTTTTAGGAGATAAAGTGAGGAGTGACAGCAATGCTTGTGTCACAGCTTCAAAACTCACTGTGTGCTAAACATCATCAGCAGGAGCTTTTTTGCAAGGCTCTTCTGCTGTTATAGCCCTGTCTAAACATTCCTGCTATACTCTCTCTGGTGCTGCTAAGCAGAGAGCGGGCACAGAGATGGTGGAATCAGTTCGTCTTTCAGGCAGGAAAGGGAGGAGTGACAGCAATGTGTGTTGCAGAGTTGCAAAGCTCGCTGTGCGCTGAAGATGATCAGTGGGAATTTTCTGGACTGTCTCTTCTGCTGTTTCAGCAGAGTCCAAACGTAAGTGCTATATTCTGCTACTGCTCACAAGGAGCAAGCACAGGAGATGTAGGATTCAATTGGACTTTCAAGTAGGAAAGTGAGAGGTGACAGCAATGTGTGTTTCAGAGTTGCAAAGCTCACTGTGTGCTGAAGATGCCCAGCAGGAGTTTCCCTGATGGCCCTTCGGCTGTGGGATTAGAGTCCAAGCGCTCGTTCTCCCCTGTCACAACTCCTCTGGAAACTAGAGTGCGCACCAGAAACGATGGAGTCAAATGCACTTTTAGGAGATAAAGTGAGTGAAAGCAATGTTTGTGTCACAGTTCAAAGCTCACTGTGTGCTAATCATGATCAGCAGGAGCTTTTTTGCAAGGCTCTTCTGCTGTTTTAGCCCAGTCTAAACATTATTGCTCGTCTCTCCCTGTTGCTGCTCAGCAGAGAGCAGGCACAGAGATGGTGGAATCTTTTGGTCTTTCAGGCAGGAAAAGGAGGAGTGACAGCAATGTGTGTTGCAGAGTTGCAAATCTCGCTGTGCGCTGAAGATGATCAGTGGGAACTTTCTAAACTTTCTCATCTGCTGTTTCAGCAGAGTGCAAACGTATGGGCTGTATTCTGCTACTGCTCACAAATTGCAGCACAGGAGATGTAGGATTCAATTGGACTTTCAGGTAGGAAAGGGAGAGGTGACAGCTATATGTGTTCAGGGTTGCAAAGATCACAGTGTCCTGAAGATGGCCAGCAGGAGTTTCCCTGCACGCCCTTCGGCTGTGGGATTAGAGTCCAAGCGCTCGTCCTCCCCTGTCGCAACTCCTCTCGAAACGACAGAGCGCACCAGAAACGATGGTTTCAAATGCACTTTTAGGAGATAAAGTGAATGACAGCAATGTTTGTGTCGCAGTTTAATGCTCACTGTGCGCTAAACATGAAAAGCAGGAGCTTTTTTGCAAGGCTCTTCTGCTGTTTTAGCTCAGTCTAAACATTATTGCTCTTCTCTCCCTGTTGCTGCTCAGCAGAGAGCTGGCACAGAGATGGTGGAATCTTTTGGTCTTTCAGGCAGGAAAAGGAGGAGTGACAGCAATGTGTGTTGCAGAGTTGCAAAGCTCGCTGTGCGCTCAAGATGATCAGTGTTAACTTTCTGGACTGTCTCTTCTGCTGTTTCAGCAGAGTGCAAACGTATGGGCTATATTCTGCTACTGCTCACAAGGAGGAAAGCACAGGAGAAGTAGGATTCAATTGGACTTTCAGGTAGGAAAGGGAGAGGTGACAGCTATATGTGTTCAGGGTTGCAAAGATCACTGTGTGCTGAAGATGGCCAGCAGGAGTTTCCCCGCACGCCCTTCGGCTGTGGGATTAGTGTCCAAGCGCTCGTCCTCCCCTGTCACAACTCCTCTCGAAACGAGAGAGCGCACCTGAAACGATGGGTTCAAATGCACTTTTAGGAGATAAAGTGAATGACAGCAATGTTTGTGTCTCAGTTTAATGCTCACTGTGCACTAAACATGAAAAGCAGGAGCTTTTTTGAAAGGCTCCTCTGCTGTTTTAGTCCAGTCTAAACATTCCTGCTATACACTCCCTGTTGCTGCTCAATAGAGTGCGGGCTCAGAGATGGTGGAATCAGTTGGTCTTTCAGGCAGGAAAGGGAGGAGTGACAGCAATGTGTGCTGCAGAGTTGCAAAGCTCGCTGTGCGCTGAAGATGATCAGTGTTAACTTTCTGGACTGTCTCTTCTGCTGTTTCAGCAGAGTGCAAACGTATGGGCTATATTCTGCTACTGCTCACAAGGAGCAAAGCACAGGAGAAGTAGGATTCAATTGGACTTTCAGGTAGGAAAGTGAGAGGTGACAGCAATGTGTGTTTCAGAGTTGCAAAGCTCACTGTGTGCTGAAGATGCCCAGCAGGAGTTTCCCTGCTGGCCCTTCGGCTGTGGGATTAGAGTCCAAGCGCTCGTCCTCCCCTGTCGCATCTGCTCTTGAAACGAGAGAGGGCACCAAAAACGTTGGACTCAAATGCACTTATAGGATAAAAAGTGAGGAGTGACAGCAATGTTTGTGTCACAGCCTCAAAGCTCACTGTGTGCTAATCATGATCAGCAGGAGCTTTTTTGCAAGGCTCTTCTGCTGTTTTAGCCCAGTGTAAACATTATTGCTCTTCTCTCCCTGTTGCTGCTCAGCAGAGAGCAGGCACAGAGATGGTGGTTTCAGCTGGTCATTCATGCACTAAAGGGAGGAGTGACAGCAATGTGTGTTGCACAGTTGCAAAGCTCGCTGTGCGCTGAAGATGATCAGTGGGAACTTTCTGGACTGTGTCTTCTGCTGTTTCAGCAGAGTGCAAACGTATGGGCTATATTCTGCTACTGCTCACAAGGAGGAAAGCACAGGAGAAGTAGGATTCAATTGGACTTTCAGGTAGGAAAGTGAGAGGTGACAGCAATGTGTGTTTCAGAGTTGCAAAGCTCACTGTGTGCTGAAGATGTCCAGCAGGAGTTTCCCTGCTGCCCCTTCGGCTGTGGGATTAGAGTCCAAGCGCTCGTCCTCCCCTGTCACAACTCCTCTCGAAACGAGAGAGCGCACCAAAAACGATGGTTTCAAATGCACTTTAAGGAGATAAAGTGAGGAGGGACAGCAATGGTTGTGTCCCAGATTCAAAGCTCACTGTGTGCTAATCATGATCAGCAGGGGCTTTTTTGCATGGCGCTTCTGCTGTTTTAGCCCAGACTAAACATTCCTGCTATAGTCTCTCTGTTGCTGCTCAGCAGAGAGCGGGCACAGAGAATGTGGATTCAGTTGGTCTTTCAGGCAGGAAAGGGAGGAGTGACAGCAATGTGTGTTGCAGAGTTGCAAAGCTCGCTGTGCGCTGAAGATGATCAGTGGGAACTTTCAGGACTGTCTCTTCTGCTGTTTCAGCAGAGTGCGAAAGTATGGGCTATATTCTGCTACTGCTCATAAGGAGCAAAGCACAGGAGAAGTAGGATTCAATTGGACTTTCAGGTAGGAAAGTGAGAGGTGACAGCAATGTGTGTTTCAGAGTTGCAAAGCTCGCTGTGCGCTGAAGATGATCAATGGGAACTTTCTGGACTGTCTCTTCTGCTGTTTCAGCAGAGTCCAAACGTAAGTGCTGTATTCTGCTTCTGCTCCAAAGAGCAAGCACAGGAGATGTAGGATTCAATTGGACTTTCAGGTAGGAAAGTGAGAGGTGACAGGAATGTGTGTTTCAGAGTTGCAAAGCTCACTGTGTGCTGAAGATGCCCAGCAGCAGTTTCCCTTCTGGCCCGCCAGCTGTGGGATTAGAGTCCATGCGCTCGTCCTCCCCTGTCACAACTCCCCTCGAAACGAGAGAGCGCACCAAAAACGATGGTTTCAAATGCACTTTAAGGAGATAAAGTGAGGAGGGACAGCAATGGTTGTGTCACAGATTCAAAGCTCACTGTGTGCTAATCATGATCAGCAGGAGCTTTTTTGCATGGCTCTTCTGCTGTTTTAGCCCAGACTAAACATTCCTGCTATACTCTCCCCGTTGCTGCTCAGGAGAGAGTTTTCAGATCGTTCAGAAACGATGGTTTCAAATGCACTTTTAGGAGATAAAGTGAGGAGTGACAGCAATGTTTGTGTCACAGTTTAAAGCTCACTGTGAGCTAAACATGATCAGCAGGAGCTTTTTTGCATGGCTCTTCTGCTGTTTTAGCCCATAATTTTGCACTCTGCTGAAAAAGCAGAACAGACAGTCCAGAAAGATCCCACTGATCATCTTCAGTGCACAGCGAGCTTTACAACTCTGCAAGACACATTGCTGTCAGTCCTAACTTTCCTGCCTGAAAGACAAACTGATTCCACTATCTCTCTGCTGAGCAGCAACAGGGAGACTATAGCAGGAATGTTTAGACTGGGCTAAAACAGCAGAAGAGCCATGCAAAAAAGCTCCTGCTGATCATGATTAGCACACAGTGAGCTTTGAAGCTGTGATACAACCATTGCTGTCTCTCCTCACTTTATCTCCTAAAAGTGCATTTGAATCCATCGTTTCTGGTGCGCTCTCTCGTTTCGAGAGGAGTTGTGACAGGGGAGGACGAGCGCTTGGACTCTAATCCCACAGCCGAAGGGCCAGCAGGGAAACTCCTGATGGGCATTTTCAGCACACAGTGAGCTTTGCAAATCTGAAACACACATTGATGTCACCTCTCACTTTCCTACCTGAAAGTCCAATTGAATCCTACATCTCCTGTGCTTTGCTCCTTGTAAGCAGTAGCTGAATATAGCACTTACGTTTGGACTCTGCTGAAACAGCAGAAGAGACAGTCCAGAAAGTTCCCATTGCTCATCTTCAGTGCACAGCGAGCTTTGCAACTCTTCAACACACATTGCTGTCACACCTCCCTTTCCTGCCTGAAAGACGAAATGATTCCACCATCTGTGTGCCCTCTCTCTGCTGAGCAGCAACAGGGAGAGTATAGCAGGAATGTTTAGACTGGGCTAAAACAGTAGAAGAGCCTTGCAAAAAAGCTCCTGCTGATCATGTTTAGCGCACCGTGAGCTTTAAACTTTGACACAAACATTGCTGTCACTCACTTTATCTCCTAAAAGTGCATTTGACTCCATTGTTTCTGGTGCGCTCTCTTGTTTCAAGAGGAGTTGTGACAGGGGAGGACGAGCGCTTGGACTCAAATCCCGCAGCCGAAGGGCCATCAGGGAAACTCCTGCTGGGCATCCTCAGCGCACAGTGAGCTTTGCAACTCTGAAACACATATTGCTGTCACCTCTTACTTTCCGACCTGAAAGTCCAATTGAATCCTACATCTCCTGTGCTTGCTCTTTGTGAGCAGTAGCAGAATATAGCACTTAAGTTTGCACTCTGCTGAAACAGCAGAAGAGATAGTCTAGAAAGTTCCCACTGATCATCTTCAGCGCACAGCGAGCTTTGCAACTGTGCAACACAAATTGCTGTCACTCCTGCCTTTACTGCCTGAAAGACCAACTGATTCCACCATCTCTGTGTCCGCTCTCTGCTGAGCAGCAACGGGGAGAGTATAGCAGGAATGTTTAGTCTGGGCTAAAACAGCAGAAGAGCCTTGCAAAAAAGCTCCTGCTGATCATGATTAGCACACAGTGAGCTTTAAACTGTGACACAAACATTGCTGTCACTCCTCACTTTATCTCCTAAAAGTGCATTTGAATCCATCGTTTCTGGTGCGCTCTCTCTTTTTGAGAGGAGTTGTGACAGGGGAGGACGAGCGCTTGGACTCTAATCCCACAGCCGAAGGGCCAGCAGGGAAACTCCTGTTGGGCATCTTCAGCACACAGTGAGCTTTGCAACTCTGAAACACACATTGCTGTCACCTCTCACTTTCCTACCTGAAAGTCCAATTGAATCCCTCTTTTCCTGTGCTTTACTCCTTGTGAGCAGTAGCAGAATATAGCCCATAAGTTTGCACTCAGCTGAAAAAGCAGAAGAGACAGTCCAGAAAGATCCCACTGATCATCTTCAGCGCACAGCGAGATTTACAACTGTGCAACACACATTGCTGTCAGTCCTCCATTTCCTGCCTGAAAGACGAACAGATTCCACCATCTCTGTGCCCGCTCTCTGCTGAGCAGCAACAGGGAGACTATAGCAGGAATGTTTAGACTGGGCTAAAACAGAAGAGCCTTGCAAAAAAGCTCCTGCTGATCATGTTTAGCGCACAGTGAGCTTTAAACTGTGACACAAACATTGCTGTCACTCCTCACTTTATCTCCTAAAAGTCCAATTGAATCCTACATCTCCTGTGCTGGCTTCTTGTGAGCAGTAGCAGAATATAGCACTTACGTTTGGAATCTGCTGAAACAGCAGAAGAGACAGTCCAGAATGTTCCCACTGATCATCAGCGCACAGCGAACTTTGCAACTCTGCAACACACATTGCTGTCACTCCTCCCTTTCCTGCCTGAAAGACGAACTGATTCCACCATCTCTGTGCCCGCTCTCTGCTGAGCAGCAACAGAGAGATTATAGCAGGAATGTTTAGACTGGGCTAAAACAGCAGAAGAGCCTTGCAAAAAAGCTCCTGTTGATCATGTTTAGCACACAGTGAGCTTTGAAGCTGTGACACAAACATTGCTGTCACTCCTCACTTTATCTCCTTAAAGTGCATTTGAAACCATCGTTTCTGGTGCGCTCTCTCATTTCGAGAGGAATTGTGACAGGGGAGGACGAGCGCTTGGACTCTAATCATACAGCCGAAGGGGCAGCGGGGAAACTCCTGATGGGCATCTTCAGCACACAGTGAGCTTTGCAAATCTGAAACACACATTGCTGTCACCTCTCACTTTCCTACCTGAAAGTCCAATTGAATCCTACTTCTCATGTGCTTTGCTCCTTGTGAGCAGTAGCAGAATATAGCACTTACGTTTGCACTCTGCTGAAACAGCAGAAGAGACAGTCCTGAAAGTTCCCACTGATCATCTTCAGCGCACAGCGAGCTTTGCAACTCTGCAGCACACATTGCTGTCACTCCTCCTTTTTTGCCTGAAAGACCAATTGATTCCACCATCACTGTGCCCGCACTCTATTGAGCAGGTACGGGGAGAGTATAGCAGGAATGTTTAGACTGGGCTAAAACAGCAGAAGAGCCTTGCAAAAAAGCTCCTGCTTTTCATGTTTAGCGCACAGTGAGCTTTAAACTGCGACACTATATTCTGCTACTGCTCACAAAGCAAGAACAGGAGATGTAGGATTCAATTAGACTTTCAGGTAGGAAAGCGAGAGGTGACAGCAATGTATGTTTCAGAGTTGCAAAGCTCACTGTGTGCTGAAGATGCCCAGCAGGATTTTCCCTGCTGGCCTTTCACCTTTGGGATTAGAGTCCAAGAGCTCGTCCTCCCCTGTCACAATTCCTCTCGAAATGAATGAGCGCACCAGAAACGATGGTTTCAAATGCACTTTTAGGAGATAAAGTGAGGAGTGACAGCAATGTTTGTGTCGCAGTTTAAAGCTCACTGTGAGCTAAACATGATCAGCAGGAGCTTTTCTGCAAGGCTAAATTCCTCTCTGCACATACAAGCTCAGGAGCTCATTGTACAGTCATTTGCCATCACTTATTTGGGGAAGAACAGAGCCACTACATTTTTCTTCCCACCTCTTAGTATTTAAAACCCACAGTATAGATTCCAGTAGTGTGCAAAAAAAAAAAAAAAAAAAAATTTGCTCCATCCCTGGCAGTGTTCAAGGCCAGGTTGGATGAGGCCTTGTGTGGGATGGTTTAGTGTGAGGTGACCCTGCCCATGCCGGGGGGGTTGGAACTAGATGATCTTGAGGTCCTTCCCAACCATAACTATTCTATGATTCTATGACTGAGGTTTTGCTGAATAAATGTGAACCGGAGTGAAGGAGGAAGCATGAAGTGAGTATAGGAATTGGGAACAGGTAGAAAAAAAGCTCAGCCGTGCTATAGCCACGGATCACAGAATCACAGAATCACAGAATCCCAAGGGTTGGAAGAGACCTAAAAAGATCATCTAGTCCAACCCCCCTGCAAGAGCAGGGTAACCTACAGTACATCACACAGGAACTTGTCCAGGCGGGCCTTGAATATCTCCAGTGTAGGAGACTCCACAACCCCCCTGGGCAACCTGTTCCAGTGCTCTGTCACTCTTACAGTAAAGAAGTTCTTCCTGATGTTAACGTGGAACTTCCTATGTTCCAGTTTACACCCATTGCCCCTTGTCCTATCACTGGATATCACTGAAAAAAGCCTAGCTCCATCATCCTGACACCTACCCTTTACATATTTGTAAACATTGATGAGGTCACCCCTCAGTCTCCTCTTTTGCAAGCTAAAGAGACCCAGCTCCCTCAGCCTCTCCTCATAAGGGAGATGTTCCACTCCCTTAATCATCTTTGTGGCTCTGCGCTGGACTCCTTCAAGCAATTCCCTGTCCTTCTTGAACAGAGGGGCCCAGAACTGGACGCAATATTCCAGATGCGGCCTCACCAAGGCTGAGTAGAGGGGGAGGAGAACCTCTCTTGACCTACTAACCACTCCCTTTCTAATGCACCCTAAGATGCCATTTGCCTTCTTGGCCACAAGAGCACATTGCTGGCTCATGGTCATCCTCCTATCCACCAGGACCCCCGGTCCCTTTCCCCTTCACTACTTTCCAGCAGGTCACCCCCCAACCTGTACTGGTACATGGGGTTGTTCTTCCCCAGATGCAAGATGTGGCACTTGCATTGAAACTGGTGGAGGAGGAATGGCGGACGGAGGTGGAAGAGAGTGCTCTTCTGAGGAACTGGATTGGTATTCTTGGTATGGAGAGTTTGAACTTTGGAAGTGAGGCTGCCCTGGAGGAAGGGACATGGGGAGCTCCAGTGACTGAATTGGAACTAGACTGAACGGGACCTGGGGAATCTACACTAGGAGATCCACTGATTAAATTAAGATAAAGGACTAGAGGAAATAAAGTTGAATTTAATGGATACAGGAGCAACTTATTTGCTATTAAACCGGAAAGAAAAGAATGAATTACACACGTGGGAGCTACTGGCCACCAAGAAAAAGAGAGAAAAAAAAAGAAAAGAAAAGGGAGGCATTCTTTCTGAAACCTTTAAAGTACAAATTGGGAAAACAAATATGAGTGCGTAAATTTTTAGGCACGCCATACTCTCGAAAATCTTTATTAGGTCGAGAAGCAAAATTTAAAGAAGGCAAAATGGAATTTAGAGTTAAAAACAATCAAATAATTGCAGTTTTGAGTTTATCTTTAATTCAGCATTAAAGCTAACAGGATGACCTCCCTGAAACAGAAGAAATCTTTAATCAGTTATATCTGGGACTATGGGCACCTGAAGTTCCAGGTAAGGCGAAAACTGCTTTATCTGTTAAAGTAAAGGGGGTACCTGCCCAATTAGAATAAAACAATATCCCTCAAAATTAGAAGATCAAAAGGAAACAAAAAATCTTTGATAAATTTTAAAATATAGATTATTTATTGAATGTGAATTGGAATGTAACACTCCTATCTGGACAGTAGAGAATAATGATCGGAAAAGTTGCAGACAGATTCAAGGTCTCAGAGTAATCCACAAAATTTCAGAAAATGTTCACACAGTACCAGTTAATTAGTGAGATTTTTGACCAAATTGCATAAGAATCAGAAATGGTTTGCCGTATTTGATATAAGTTACGCTTTCTTTTGCTTACCACTTGCCAAAGAAAGACAAAATTTATTTGCTTTTAATGGGAAAATCCTGACAGAGGAAGGGAAAATCAACTTGGACGGTATTGCCAGTTTGTTCCTGGAGTTTTCTCAGAATCAATTCCCTTGGAAAGACAGTGACCGGGAGTTGTAGCTTTATATCACAAACTTACCCCATGCTGCTTCCCTACAGTTTTACACCGGTGCTATTATATTGATATCAAGATTGTAAAGGCACACAAGCAGAGCAATAGGCTGGCATCTCCAGTAACTCAGCACTGCATAGATGAAGGCTGGAGCTTCGTACTAATCCAAAGGATGGAGCACATCACTGTAATGTCCCAGAGACCCACTTTTCCTGGGACTGGCTGATTCCATTTGAAGAACTGTCGTGGTTTAAACCCAACCACAAACCTCGTCCACTCACTCCCCCCACTTCTTGCCCTCCCCCTGCTCCTGGAGGGACGGAGAGGAGAATCGAAAAGAATGCAACTCCCACGGGTTGAGATAAGAACAGTTCAGTAACTAAGGTATAACACAAATCACTGCTGCTACCACCAGTAATAATGGTGCTAAAGGAAATAACAAGAGGAAAGAATACAACACCTCAACACCAGCCGACCAATAACTCACCCCACTCCCCCCAGCCAAGCACCGACCGATACCTCCTCCAACCCTGCCGTCCCCACCCTTCCGGGTAACTCCAAGTTACATCCTGGGCATGACGTGCTGTGGTATGGAATACCTCTTTGGCTAGCTTGGGTCAGGTGTCCTGTCTCTGCTTCCTCCCAGCCTCCCCTCCTCCCTGGCAGAGCATGAGGCTCAGAAAGTCCTTGGCCAGACCAAACATTCGAGCAGCAACTGAAAACATCGGCGTTATCACCACTGCTCCAAGGCCAAAAGATCAAAACACAGCACTGTACTAGCTCCTAAGAAGGAGAAAAATGACTGCTGCTGCTCAAAACCAGGACATTATCCACCCCTTATTCCATACCATTCATGTCATGCTCAGATCCCACATCTTCAATATGCCATCACTCTTACATATATATATACATCTACATATACACAGAGAAAAACATCATTTCTTAGTGCATGGACCTATAAAGCTGCTGAGTCCATTCGGTCCATGATGTCAGGCTCCATCTCTTGTTACAGTCTCTCAGAGCAGGAGAGGCTGTGTGCAGTGTTCACACTCGTGAATAACCTGGGCAATAGTGCCCATTGCTAAGTCCACCCCTCGATCATGAGTCCATCTCTATGTTGCATCTCTGCCCTGATGGCCTGAAGTGTCATGGCCCACCAGGCTCGAAATAATTCACTGTCCCCTTCAGCAGTTTCTGCAGCTTGTTGCTGGGGACTCCATAGAGCCGCCTTCCATCTCCGACGCTTCCAAAGCACTGGAGGGGCCCAGTGGACCAGATACTCGCTCATACTGTCCCACACACTCTGCCACTCATGGCTGTCCAGCCTTGGGGAATATCTCTTGTTCCTCCCATATTGTTGTCTAACCCCAGACAAGAAGCAAACCCGACTCTGCTTGACTTCTGAGATCAGACAAAATGGCCGTGGGTAGAACACCCTCTGTGTGTGTGCCAACATGCTGATCCCCATCACAATCAGCAGGCAGGTCCCAAGGGTACCCACAGGCCATTCAAACCCTTCAGAACTCTCCAACGATGCTGCTGTACTTGTCCCTGGGGCTGGTGTAGCTGCCGTGCTTGCCGGCTCTCCCACCACCAGCTTCTCTTTTCCCGGGTGCAGCTCTTCCTCCTCTGCCGTGCTGGGAAATGCTGCCTGGGCTCCTGCATCCTCCTGGGGCTCGGCGGGCGGCTGCCGGGGGACGCTCTCGGCCGCTGCGGGGCTGGGCTCCTCCGCTGGGCTCGGCTCCTCCGCGGGGCTCGGCTCCTCGGCCGCCTCCTCCCGCTGCTCAGCAGCCGCCTTCCTCCCGGGCTCCGGCCCCGCTCCCGCCGCCGCCTGGTCCCCGGGGCCGCTCTCCCGGGCCGCTTCGGCCGCCGCCGGCTCCCGGGGCCGCTCCCCCTCAGCTCCCCGCAGCCTCACGAAGACGGAGGCGAGGACAAGGGCCAGGACGGTGAAGAGCAGCGGGACGGCCAGGTACAAGTCCACGGCCACGTCCATCTCTCCCTGCTGCTGGAGCCCACCCGTATTACAAGCCATTGCCATAAAGTACAGTGAAACAAAAACCTTAGCCCAAGCCCCACACTTGATAAACACGAACACAGGGAATACCGGCTCTATGTAATGTACTACATTCTGAAGCGCTGAGAGCAAGAGAAACAACTTTGAGAGCCAATAAATCAGCACTGTGACGACTATTAATCTGATCATCTCCGTCGTTATCTCAACCCTTTGTGCCCCACGTTGGGCGCCAAAAAGAACTGTCGTGGTTTAAACCCAACCACAAACCTCGTCCACTCACTCCCCCCACTTCTTGCCCTCCCCCTGCTCCTGGAGGGACGGAGAGGAGAATCGAAAAGAATGCAACTCCCACGGGTTGAGATAAGAACAGTTCAGTAACTAAGGTATAACACAAATCACTGCTGCTACCACCAGTAATAATGGTGCTAAAGGAAATAACAAGAGGAAAGAATACAACACCTCAACACCAGCCGACCAATAACTCACCCCACTCCCCCCAGCCAAGCACCGACCGATACCTCCTCCAACCCTGCCGTCCCCACCCTTCCGGGTAACTCCAAGTTACATCCTGGGCATGACGTGCTGTGGTATGGAATACCTCTTTGGCTAGCTTGGGTCAGGTGTCCTGTCTCTGCTTCCTCCCAGCCTCCCCTCCTCCCTGGCAGAGCATGAGGCTCAGAAAGTCCTTGGCCAGACCAAACATTCGAGCAGCAACTGAAAACATCGGCGTTATCACCACTGCTCCAAGGCCAAAAGATCAAAACACAGCACTGTACTAGCTCCTAAGAAGGAGAAAAATGACTGCTGCTGCTCAAAACCAGGACAAGCACTGAACAATCCTGGTCATAGTTCCTTTGCAAGGTCATAATATGCTGCTTACGTCTTGTCGTGGAGCCCGTGCTTTTCCTGGGCAAGTTAGAGCAGATAAGACCTTACAGAAACCTGTCTCTTGGAAACATTGACCAAGCGATCCAGAAATCTAGTCCAAAGAGGAGAAAGCACTCATGTTCCCAATGTGTAGTTATGCTTCTAGGTTTTGCGCATGTAGATTGCCACAGCCTAGAAATTTGTTTATTGTATTTAATTTGAAATGTGTTTGCCACATCCTGGAAATTTGTTTATGGCATTTAGTGTGCACAAATCTCTGTTCTTTTATTTTGATTACTTATTTTTGTGGTAATACTGTTGACTGCTCTAGAGGCGACAAGATTCAAAACTTGATGCCGTTCCAGGCACAAAATCGTTTTCAAAGGTCTGGAGGGGCCGTGGATGATAATCTGTTCAAACTTTGCTTTAAATTGTGCAAAGACCCTGGTACAATGCATAGAGTACCTATAAAGAAGTTCTAATGCTCTGCTCAGTGGCAGCAATGGACAAATGCATCCTGACCCACCAAGGCTTCTTCTGTAACCTGTGCATGTCTCTGCCACTGCTGGCAATGAGGTCTAACTCTGAAGAACACAGTGACAAGTGATTGCAACTCACGGATTTTCTGGGAGAGCTGGACAGGTTCCTCGAGATTTGTCATTTCAGTGCTTAAAGCCCTGGCTGAAAAGGGCAGGCAGGGAATCATTTCCAAAAGGAAGTGTTGTAAAGAGCTCTAAATACAAAGAAAGACTACTTTTTCTCAAATAACTTGTCATCCTGCCTGTTTCCACTCTCTGAGGCACTGTCCGTCACCCTGATAACCTTCCCCTGCTCCCTGCTTCGTCAGCTACATCCGAACTGGCTGCCACTTGGCTCTTTGATGGCCAACGCCACTGCCATGGCTCCTGGTGCTCACGGTGGGTAAATGGATTATGCTGAATGTTCTTCCGGCTAACCCAGATCCAGGACATCTCTCCAAACCATATATTTAAATCAAATAATGCAACAGGCAAAATTTTGATCCAGTAAATCTTGACTGAGCAGACTTTCAGGGACAAGATGCTGGCAGATCTCTTCATGACAACATCAGGGAAATTTAACTGTGGCCCCAGTACAGTGTCTGAAGGACAAGTTAGCCAAGTTAGGAACGAGTCTCGGGCAAGAGGCACTGTCATTTCTTATTTACTTTGCCCCACGTGATGCAGAGAGATCTTTTAATCACCATCATACCCTGTGCCAACAATCCCTAGTGCAGGGGATGGAATTCTGAGATAAGATCAAAGCTTGCAAATTCAGTAAATACTTAGGAAAAAATCCACTTAAAGGTATCTGTACAAAAATCCCTCTGTTATATTTCAAAGTCTGGTAATCAGGGCTGCATGCTTTTGCTGAAGATCTACAAAGTCACTCTTCTATAAAACCTGTGCCACTGATCTCTGACACCTTAAATACGTCTCCAGCAAACTCAGGATGGGCTAGCACATTCTGAAAAGTCCTCTTTATTTCACAGCTTTTGTACAGCAGATGAAATATTAGCAACTTCTTATTTTATAAAAAAACCAAAACAACAGAAGAACTTCCACTCTTAAGGGGTCAAGTTTATTGCTGGTTTAATTTTGCTTTAAGGAAGATTGTCAACATAAAATCTCCTTTTTATTAAATTTCCTCCTACAGGTTTCTTGTTTTTCTTGTTTTGGGTGTGTTAATTTATCTGCCTCAGTGTATTCCTTTATTATCTCTATCCGCAAATCCTCCTTGGCTCCTTTGCTTCTTTGAAGCAGTTCCCACGCCATGTCACACACTACCCGCAATGTGAAACGTAAGTGCTATATTCAGCTACTGCTCACAAGGAGCAAAGCACAGGAGATGTAGGATTCAATTGGACTTTCAGGTAGGAAAGTGAGAGGTGACAGCAATGTGTGTTTCCGAGTTGCAAAGCTCACTGTGTGCTGAAGATGCCCATCAGGAGTTTCCCTGCTGGCCCTTCGGCTGTGGGATTAGAGTCCAAGCGCTCGTCCTCCCCTGTCACAACTCCTCTCGAAACGAGAGAGCGCACCAGAAACGATGGTTTCAAATGCACTTTTAGGAGATAAAGTGAGGAGTGACAGCAATGTTTGTGTCACAGTTTAAAGCTCACTGTGTGCAAAACATGATCAAGCAGGAGCTTTTTTGCAAGGCTCTTCTGCTGTTTTAGCCCAGTCTAAACATTCCTGCTATACTCTCTCTGTTGCTGCTCAGCAGAGAGCGGGCACAGAGATGGTGGATTCAGCTGGTCATTCAGTACTTTTAGTATTGTGTCACTCATCACAATGTTGATTTATTTGCTCTCAGAGTTTTTGCTCTTGATATCAGAGTTTCAGCATGTCATACCTTACTTGCAGCCAGTATTTGCTGTTTTAGTGTTTATCACCTGGTGGGCCTTGGGCTAAGGTTCTTGTTTCACTGTACTTCATGGTAATGACTTGCAATACATTAGAATCATTGATAATGAAACTGGGCTGGCATTACACAGCAAGCGTTAAGGTAACCTTGTATTATACCTTAGTTACTGGACTGTTCTTATCTCAACCCGTGGGAATCACATTCTTTCAATTCTCCTCCCCATCTGTCTGGGAGCAAGGGGAGGAAAAAGTGGGGGAGTGAGCGTGCGGCTGCATGGTTCTGAGTTACAGCCTGGGCTTAAACCACAACAAGTTTATGAATGGTTGTAATTTGCATGATTTGGCCATATCAGAAAGTACAGGGTAAAACAGAAGCACCAGGGAAAGTGTGCCAGGAGCTGGGTATTAATTATTCTCCTGCTAAAGTTTGGTGTTAGGCTTCTTATATTTAATGATGCTGTGTCTGATAACGACAGGTCTTATAGGAATGAGTTAATTTGCCAAGTCCCTTCGTAGTGCTCGGTTTTCCTTATGCTCAATGGCTATATTTAAATAACAAGAGCTTGGATTTTCTCTTCTATTTTATGGAAAGTATTTTATAAAATGCAATGAAAAAAGTTGTAATTCATGCAAAGGCTAATTTGAGGTGAGGGGGGGAAAAATGAAAACCCTTTTTCTCTGGCTCTGGGAACTCCCAGATTCCTCCCCAGCATGTGCAGACAAGGAAGTGAAAACAAGCAGAAATGGAAGCTGCAAGTCTGTTGTCAGAGGCAGTGAAGCCACTTGAAGGCATGTTCCCCACCTGGTGTGGAGACCCCATCCCATTGTATGTCCCATCACTCCAGTCTTTTGCAACATCTTGCACTCCAGGATAGGAAAAGTGCAAGAGGTCAGGAAATGGTAAGAACAGAATTAGATTTTAATTTGCTTTCCCCATTTTTAAATAATCCCTGATGCTGATAATACAGGACTTATATTCCTCTGAAGAACAGAACTAATAAACTGCCTTTTTTTTTCAAGTAAAGCTTGTTCAGGTGGTTAAACCTTATTCCAGGTGCTATTCCAAGAAATGGCAGTATTTTAAACTCCAAAAATTTTAGTCTGCAGGACAAGAAAAGTCTTATTTGAAGCTTGCATAGAGCTGTTTTTTTCATTGTGTACAAACTTTCCCCACCCCCAAAATAACACTTAACCATTTTGAAGAAAAACTTGAGCCAGGTTTTACAACTGACCCCATGTGAAAATGCTGATGCAATTGCAGTGTTAAAAATGAGCTAATATTTAATGCAAAAATGACAATTTTGTGACACATGTAATGAGTGGATGAGGTTGTCAGACCGGTCTTGTGATGCGATGGATGCTGATCATGCTGGAACATGATCAAGCAGGAGATTTTTTGCAAGGCTCTTCTGCAGTTTTAGCCCAGGCTAAACATTCCTGCTCTACTCTCTCTGTTGCTGCTCAGCAGAGAGTGGGCACAGAGATGTTGGAATCAATTGGTCTTTCAGGCAGGAAAAGAAGTGACAGCAATGTGTGTGGCAGAGTTGCAAAGCTCACTGTGTGCTGAAGATGATCAGTGGGAACTTTCTGGACTGTCTCTTCTGCTGTTTCAGCAGAGTCCAAACGTAAGTGCTATATTCTGCTACTGCTCACAAAGAGCAAGCACAGGAGATGTATTATTCAATTGGACTTTCTGGTAGGAAAGTGAGAGGTGACAGCAATATGTGTTTCAGAGTTGCGAATCTCAATGTGTGCTGAAGATGCCCAGCAGCAGTTTCCATGCTGGCCCTTCGGCTGTGAAATTAGAATCCAAGCGCTCGTCCTCCCCTGTCACAACTGCTCTCGAAGCGAGAGAGCGCACCAGAAACGTTGGCTTGAAATGCACTTTTAGGGGATAAAGTGAGGAGTGACAGCAATGTGTGTTTCAGAGTTGTGAAGCTCACTGTGCGCTGAAGATGATCTGCAAGGACTTTCCCTCCCTGCCCTTCGGAACTGGGAGCGGATTCCAAGCGCTCGTGCTCACCTGCCTCTGCTGCACTGGAAACGAGAGTGGAGACCAGAAACGCTGGATTCAAATGCACTTTTAGGAGCTACAATGAGGAGTGACCACAGTGTGCGTGTCAAAGTTGTAAAGCTCAGTGTGTTGAAGAAGCACAAGGGCAGCCTTCAGGCCTGTCTCTTCCACTGCCTTACAGATTGCAGACATCCCTGCTCACTCTGCTGCTCAGCAGAGTGCTGGCAACGGAGTTCTTGGATTGAAATGGTCTTTTAGGAGAAAGAGTGAAGAGTGACAGCAATGTTTGTGTCACAGTTTAAAGCTCACTGTGTGCTAAACATGATCAGGAGGAGCTTTTTTGCAAGGCTCTTCTGCTGTTTTAGCCCAGTCTAAACATTCCTTCTCTCTGTTGCTGCTCAGCAGACAGTGGGCACAGAGATGTTGGAATCAATTTGTCTTTCAGGCAAGAAAAGGAGGAGTGACAGCAATGTGTGTTGCAGAATTGCAAAGCTCACTGTGTGCTGAAGATGCCCTGCAGGAGTTTCCCTGCTGGCCCTTCGTCTGTGGGATTAGAGTCCAAGCGCTGCTCCTCCCCTGTCACAACTCCTCTCCAAACGAGAGAGCGCACCAGAAACTTTGGATTCAAATGCACTTTTAGGAGATAAAGTGAGGAGTGACAGCAATGTTTGTGTCACAGTTTAAAGCTCACTGTGTGCAAAACATGATCAAGCAGGAGATTTTTTTCAAGGCTCTTCTGCTGTTTTAGGCAGGTCTAAAAATTCCTGCTCTACTATCTCTGTTGCTGCTCAGCAGAGAGCGGGCACAGAGATGGTGGATTCAGCTGGTCTTTCAGGCAAAAAGGGAGGAGTGACAGCAATGTGTGTTGCAGAGTTGCAAAGCTCGCTGTGCGCTGAAGATGATCAGTGGGAACTTTCTGGACTGTCTCTTCTGCTCTTTTAGCATTGGCTAAAGGTTCCTGCTCTACTCTCTCTGCTTCTGCCCAGCAGAGAAAGGGCACAGAGATTTTGGATTCAATTGGACTTTGAGGTAGGAAAGTGCGGAGCGAGAGCAATATATGTCACAGTTGCAAAGCTGACTGCGTGCTGAAGATGCCCTGCCGGAGCTTTCACTCCGGGCTCTTCGGCTGTGGGAGCAGAGGCCAAGAGATCGTGTTCACCTGTCACTGCTGCTGTTCAAACGAGAGAGGGCGGGAGAGACCATGGATTCAAACGGATTATTAGGAGATGAAGTGAGGAGTGACAGCAATGTGTGTTTCAGAGTTGCAAAGCTCACTGTGCGCTGAAGATGATCTGCAAGGACTTTCCCTCCCTGCCCTTCGGAACTGGGAGCGGATTCCAAGCGCTCGTGCTCACCTTCCTCTGCTGCTCTTGAAACGAGAGTGGAGACCAGAAACGCTGGATTCAAATGCACTTTTAGGAGCTACAATGAGGAGTGACAACAGTGTGTGTGTCACAGTTTTAAAGCTCAGTGTGTTGAAGAAGCACAAGAGCAGCCTTCAGGCCTGTCTCTTCCACTGCCTTACAGATTGCAGACATTCCTGCTCACTCTGCTGCTCAGCAGAGTGCTGGCAACGGAGTTCTTGGATTGAAATGGTCTTTTAGGAGAAAGAGTGAAGAGTGACAGCAATGTTTGTGTCACAGTTTAAAGCTCACTGTGTGCTAAACATGATCAGGAGGAGCTTTTTTGCAAGGCTCTTCTGCTGTTTTAGCCCAGTCTAAACATTCCTGCTCTACTCTCTCTGTTGCTGCTCAGCAGAGAGTGGGCACAGAGATGTTGGAATCAATTGGTCTTCCAGGCAGGAAAAGGAGTTACAGCAATGTGTGTTGCAGAATTGCAAAGCTCACTGTGTGCTGAAGATGCCCTGCAGGAGTTTCCCTGCTGGCCCTTCGTCTGAGGGATTAGAGTCCAAGCGCTGCTCCTCCCCTGTCACAACTCCTCTCCAAACGTGAGAGCGCACCAGAAACTTTGGATTCAAATGCACTTTTAGGAGATAAAGTGAGGAGTGACAGCAATGTTTGTGTCACAGTTTAAAGCTCACTGTGTGCAAAACATGATCAAGCAGGAGATTTTTTGCAAGGCTCTTCGGCTGTTTTAGCCCAGGCTAAACATACCTGCTCTACTCTCTCTGTTGCTGCTCAGCAGAGAGCGGGCACAGAGGTGTTGGAATCAATTGGTCTTTCAGGCAGGAAAAGAAGAGACAGCAATGTGTGTTGCAGAGTTGCAAAGCTCACTGTGTGCTGAAGATGATCAGTGGGAACTTTCTGGACTGTCTCTTCTGCTGTTTCAGCAGAGTCCAAACGTAAGTGCTATATTCTGCTACTGCTCACAAAGAGCAAGCACAGGAGATGTATTATTCAATTGGACTTTCAGGTAGGAAAGTGAGAGGTGACAGCAATATGTGTTTCAGAGTTGTGAATCTCAATGTGTGCTGAAGATGCCCAGCAGTAGTTTCCATGCTGGCCCTTCGGCTGTGGGATTAGAATCCAAGCGCTCGTCCTCCCCTGTCACAACTGCTCTCGAAGCGAGAGAGCGCACCAGAAACGTTGGCTTGAAATGCACTTTTAGGAGATAAAGTGAGGAGTGACAGCAATGTGTGTTTCAGAGTTGCAAAGCTCACTGTGCGCTGAAGATGATCTGCAAGGACTTTCCCTCCCTGCCCTTCGGAACTGGGAGCGGATTCCAAGCGCTCGTGCTCACCTTCCTCTGCTGCTCTTGAAACGAGAGTGGAGACCAGAAACGCTGGATTCAAATGCACTTTTAGGAGCTACAATGAGGAGTGACAACAGTGTGTGTGTCACAGTTGTAAAGCTCAGTGTGTTGAAGAAGCACAAGAGCAGCCTTCAGGCCTGTCTCTTCCACTGCCTTACAGATTGCAGACATCCCTGCTCACTCTGCTGCTCAGCAGAGTGCTGGCAACGGAGTTCTGGGATTGAAATGGTCTTTTAGGAGAAAGAGTGAAGAGTGACAGCAATGTTTGTGTCACAGTTTAAAGCTCACTGTGTGCTAAACATGATCAGGAGGAGCTTTTTTGCAAGGCTCTTCTGCTGTTTTAGCCCAGTCTAAACATTCCTGCTCTACTCTCTCTGTTGCTGCTCAGCAGAGAGTGGGCACAGAGATGTTGGAATCAATTGGTCTTTCAGGCAAGAAAAGGAGGAGTGACAGCAATGTGTGTTTCAGAATTGTAAAGCTCACTGTGTGCTGAAGATGCCCTGGAGGAGTTTCCCTGCTGGCCCTTCGTCTGTGGGATTAGAGTCCAAGCGCTGCTCCTCCCCTGTCACAACTCCTCTCGAAACGAGAGAGCGCACCAGAAACTTTGGATTCAAATGCACTTTTAGGAGATAAAGTGAGGAGTGACAGCAATGTTTGTGTCACAGTTTAAAGCTCACTGTGTGCAAAACATGATCAAGCAGGAGATTTTTTGCAAGGCTCTTCTGCTGTTTTAGCCCAGGCTAAACATTCCTGCTCTACTCTCTCTGTTGCTGCTCAGCAGAGAGCGGGCACAGAGATGGTGGATTCAGCTGGTCTTTCAGGCAGGAAAAGAAGAGACAGCAATGTGTGTTGCAGAGTTGCAAAGCTCACTGTGTGCTGAAGATGATCAGTGGGAACTTTCTGGACTGTCTCTTCTGCTGTTTCAGCAGAGTCCAAACGTAAGTGCTATATTCTGCTACTGCTCACAAAGAGCAAGCACAGGAGATGTATTATTCAATTGGACTTTCAGGTAGGAAAGTGAGAGGTGACAGCAATATGTGTTTCAGAGTTGCGAATCTCAATGTGTGCTGAAGATGCCCAGCAGTAGTTTCCATGCTGGCCCTTCGGCTGTGAAATTAGAATCCAAGCGCTCGTCCTCCCCTGTCACAACTGCTCTCGAAGCGAGAGAGCGCACCAGAAACGTTGGCTTGAAATGCACTTTTAGGAGATAAAGTGAGGAGTGACAGCAATGTGTGTTTCAGAGTTGCAAAGCTCACTGTGCGCTGAAGATGATCTGCAAGGACTTTCCCTCCCTGCCCTTCGGAACTGGGAGCGGATTCCAAGCGCTCGTGCTCACCTGCCTCTGGTGCACTGGAAACGAGAGTGGAGACCAGAAACGCTGGATTCAAATGCACTTTTAGGAGCTACAATGAGGAGTGACAACAGTGTGTGTGTCACAGTTGTAAAGCTCAGTGTGTTGAAGAAGCACAAGAGCAGCCTTCAGGCCTGTCTCTTCCACTGCCTTACAGATTGCAGACATCCCTGCTCACTCTGCTGATCAGCAGAGTGCTGGCAACGGAGTTCTTGGATTGAAATGGTCTTTTAGGAGAAAGAGTGAAGAGTGACAGCAATGTTTGTGTCACAGTTTAAAGCTCACTGTGTGCTAAACATGATCAGGAGGAGCTTTTTTGCAAGGCTCTTCTGCTGTTTTAGCCCAGTCTAAACATTCCTGCTCTACTCTCTCTGTTGCTGCTCAGCAGAGAGTGGGCACAGAGATGTTGGAATCAATTGGTCTTTCAGGCAAGAAAAGGAGGAGTGACAGCAATCTGTGTTGCAGAATTGTAAAGCTCACTGTGTGCTGAAGATGCCCTGCAGGAGTTTCCCTGCTGGCCCTTCGTCTGTGGGATTAGAGTCCAAGCGCTGCTCCTCCCCTGTCACAACTCCTCTCCAAACGAGAGAGCGCACCAGAAACTTTGGATTCAAATGCACTTTTAGGAGATAAAGTGAGGAGTGACAGCAATGTTTGTGTCACAGTTTAAAGCTCACTGTGTGCAAAACATGATCAAGCAGGAGATTTTTTTCAAGGCTCTTCTGCTGTTTTAGGCAGGTCTAAAAATTCCTGCTCTACTCTCTCTGTTGCTGCTCAGCAGAGAGCGGGCACAGAGATGGTGGATTCAGCTGGTCTTTCAGGCAAAAAGGGAGGAGTGACAGCAATGTGTGTTGCAGAGTTGCAAAGCTCGCTGTGCGCTGAAGATGATCAGTGGGAACTTTCTGGACTGTCTCTTCTGCTCTTTTAGCATTGGCTAAAGGTTCCTGCTCTACTCTCTCTGCTTCTGCCCAGCAGAGAAAGGGCACAGAGATTTTGGATTCAATTGGACTTTGAGGTAGGAAAGTGCGGAGCGAGAGCAATATATGTGTCACAGTTGCAAAGCTGACTGCGTGCTGAAGATGCCCTGCCGGAGCTTTCACTCCGGGCTCTTCGGCTGTGGGAGCAGAGGCCAAGAGATCGTGTTCACCTGTCACTGCTGCTGTTCAAACGAGAGAGGGCGGGAGAGACCATGGATTCAAACGGATTATTAGGAGATGAAGTGAGGAGTGACAGCAATGTGTGTTTCAGAGTTGCAAAGCTCACTGTGCGCTGAAGATGATCTGCCAGGACTTTCCCTCCCTGCCCTTCGGAACTGGGAGCGGATTCCAAGCGCTCGTGCTCACCTTCCTCTGCTGCTCTTGAAACGAGAGTGGAGACCAGAAACGCTGGATTCAAATGCACTTTTAGGAGCTACAATGAGGAGTGACAACAGTGTGTGTGTCACAGTTGTAAAGCTCAGTGTGTTGAAGAAGCACAAGAGCAGCCTTCAGCCTGTCTCTTCCACTGCCTTACAGATTGCAGACATTCCTGCTCACTCTGCTGCTCAGCAGAGTGCTGGCAACGGAGTTCTTGGATTGAAATGGTCTTTTAGGAGAAAGAGTGAAGAGTGACAGCAATGTTTGTGTCACAGTTTAAAGCTCACTGTGTGCTAAACATGATCAGGAGGAGCTTTTTTGCAAGGCTCTTCTGCTGTTTTAGCCCAGTCTAAACATTCCTGCTCTACTCTCTCTGTTGCTGCTCAGCAGAGAGTGGGCACAGAGATGTTGGAATCAATTGGTCTTCCAGGCAGGAAAAGGAGTTACAGCAATGTGTGTTGCAGAGTTGCAAAGCTCACTGTGTGCTGAAGATGCCCTGCAGGAGTTTCCCTGCTGGCCCTTCGTCTGTGGGATTAGAGTCCAAGCGCTGCTCCTCCCCTGTCACAACTCCTCTCCAAACGTGAGAGCGCACCAGAAACTTTGGATTCAAATGCACTTTTAGGAGATAAAGTGAGGAGTGACAGCAATGTTTGTGTCACAGTTTAAAGCTCACTGTGTGCAAAACATGATCAAGCAGGAGATTTTTTGCAAGGCTCTTCTGCTGTTTTAGCCCAGGCTAAACATTCCTGCTCTACTCTCTCTGTTGCTGCTCAGCAGAGAGCGGGCACAGAGGTGTTGGAATCAATTGGTCTTTCAGGCAGGAAAAGAAGAGACAGCAATGTGTGTTGCAGAGTTGCAAAGCTCACTGTGTGCTGAAGATGATCAGTGGGAACTTTCTGGACTGTCTCTTCTGCTGTTTCAGCAGAGTCCAAACGTAAGTGCTATATTCTGCTACTGCTCACAAAGAGCAAGCACAGGAGATGTATTATTCAATTGGACTTTCAGGTAGGAAAGTGAGAGGTGACAGCAATATGTGTTTCAGAGTTGTGAATCTCAATGTGTGCTGAAGATGCCCAGCAGTAGTTTCCATGCTGGCCCTTCGGCTGTGAAATTAGAATCCAAGCGCTCGTCCTCCCCTGTCACAACTGCTCTCGAAGCGAGAGAGCGCACCAGAAACGTTGGCTTGAAATGCACTTTTAGGAGATAAAGTGAAGAGTGACAGCAATGTGTGTTTCAGAGTTGCAAAGCTCACTGTGCGCTGAAGATAATCTGCAAGGACTTTCCCTCCCTGCCCTTCGGAACTGGGAGCGGATTCCAAGCGCTCGTGCTCACCTGCCTCTGGTGCACTGGAAACGAGAGTGGAGACCAGAAACGCTGGATTCAAATGCACTTTTAGGAGCTACAATGAGGAGTGACAACAGTGTGTGTGTCACAGTTGTAAAGCTCAGTGTGTTGAAGAAGCACAAGAGCAGCCTTCAGGCCTGTCTCTTCCACTGCCTTACAGATTGCAGACATTCCTGCTCACTCTGCTGCTCAGCAGAGTGCTGGCAACGAAGTTCTCGGATTGAAATGGTCTTTTAGGAGAAAGAGTGAAGAGTGACAGCAATGTTTGTGTCACAGTTTAAAGCTCACTGTGTGCTAAACATGATCAGGAGGAGCTTTTTTGCAAGGCTCTTCTGCTGTTTTAGCCCAGTCTAAACATTCCTGCTCTACTCTCTCTGTTGCTGCTCAGCAGAGAGTCGGCACAGAGATGTTGGAATCAATAGGTCTTCCAGGCAGGAAAAGGAGGAGTTACAGCAATGTGTTTTGCAGAGTTGCAAAGCTCACTGTGCGCTGAAGATGCCCTGCAGGAATTTCCCTGCTGGCCCTTCGTCTGTGGGATTAGAGTCCAAGCGCTGCTCCTCCCCTGTCACAACTCCTCTCCAAACGAGAGTGCGTACCAGAAACTTTGGATTCAAATGCACTTTTAGGAGATAAAGTGAGGAGTGACAGCAATGTTTGTGTCACAGTTTAAAGCTCACTGTGTGCAAAACATGATCAAGCAGGAGATTTTTTTCAAGGCTCTTCTGCTGTTTTAGGCAGGTCTAAAAATTCCTGCTCTACTCTCTCTGTTGCTGCTCAGCAGAGAGCGGGCACAGAGATGGTGGATTCAGCTGGTCTTTCAGGCAAAAAGGGAGGAGTGACAGCAATGTGTGTTGCAGAGTTGCAAAGCTCGCTGTGCGCTGAAGATGATCAGTGGGAACTTTCTGGACTGTCTCTTCTGCTCTTTTAGCATTGGCTAAAGGTTCCTGCTCTACTCTGCTTCTGCCCAGCAGAGAAAGGGCACAGAGATTTTGGATTCAATTGGACTTTGAGGTAGGAAAGTGCGGAGCGAGAGCAATATATGTGTCACAGTTGCAAAGCTGACTGCGTGCTGAAGATGCCCTGCCGGAGCTTTCACTCCGGGCTCTTCGGCTGTGGGAGCAGAGGCCAAGAGATCGTGTTCACCTGTCACTGCTGCTGTTCAAACGAGAGAGGGCGGGAGAGACCATGGATTCAAACGGATTATTAGGAGATGAAGTGAGGAGTGACAGCAATGTGTGTTTCAGAGTTGCAAAGCTCACTGTGCGCTGAAGATGATCTGCAAGGACTTTCCCTCCCTGCCCTTCGGAACTGGGAGCGGATTCCAAGCGCTCGTGCTCACCTACCTCTGCTGCTCTTGAAACGAGAGTGGAGACCAGAAACGCTGGATTCAAATGTGTTGGAGTCGCGGGAGACAAGCCTCATGCTCTCATGGTCAGCAAGCCTCGTTTATTTAGCAAGACACATCCACTTTTATAGCTTGCAGGGTTAGTTACATTGTCTGATAAGATACAGCAAAATCATTGGTCAGCCTGTGTGGATGCAGGGGTCTCCAGGTAACTGTGACCACTTCTTGTTTCAACATGTCTCGACATGTCCCAACTTGCCCAAGCAAGACCATTGTGCTATTCCAGCAAGATACCCTTGCTCTTATCTCAGCAAGATGCATATCCTGTTTCTTAAGCAAATCAGGGTAAACATTAACCACGAGATTGCTGTGCCCTGGGGGCCTACATTTCCACCAGCTGCATGGTATCATGCCCTTTGTTACTTAGCCATTCAGTTGTTAAGCTCTCTACACTTCCCCTGTTTTCTTTAACAGCAAGCATAGCCATTTTATGATTAAAAGCGTTCGATATCATTTTTTGTAAACACTGCATAATACACGGCAAAAGCAATACTGCTAATAATATTACAACCACCACCAAAACAATTTTTTCTATTAGGGTAACAAGCCAGGCCTATTTGAGGAAACATTTACTGTGTTATGTGGAAGCCCAAAAGGGTCCTTCCAAGAGTCAAAGTGAAAACAATATTGTGCAGGCGCAGAACCAAGCAGGTGAAATTCTTGGATTTCAGAGACATTTTTTCTTATATTGAGCTGAAAGGTAAAATTGGCTGGGACGCCTATCAAACAGGTTCTAAAGGGGTCAGAAGCTTTAGCAAGAGCAAGGCATAAACTACTTTGGTTAACTTTTTCAGCCCAAGTGACCCACATGTTTTTTCGTTCCTCTATTTTGTTTAGAGTGTCCCAAGCTCCTGTGTTGAGGCCGGAAACGGCGACAAGCACGATCCCAATCTTCAGGTTTAACTTGCCACAAAAGCGGAATACCCACATCTTTACCGCACTTAATCTCTAGAGGCACTGTGGCTAGTGTGGTTTGAATCTGGGAGAGAATCTCCTGAACCCGATATTTCAAATATCGTTGTTCCAGATCTTCCCGATTCCCGACTAATAGATACGTTAAGGGTAGATTTATGGGAGGAGTTATACCTGCCTCCGCCAGCAGTGCTCTATAAGGATTGTAATTATGATGGGGATTCCAGGTACAGTTTACACAAGCACCATGTGCCTGTAATTGGCTTTGGGACACCCAAACCTTTTGGTGACAATTTCCACACTTAATTTTGATCCAAGCCCTATGATAATCTTGTAAACACGCTAAACAATAACGAGTAGGAGACAAAATCCGATCAAATGTTCTCATAAGTTCCCAAAACAAATGGAGTTCTGCCTCTTCTTGAGTCGAATAGGAAAAGCGAATCCCAAAATGTCTTTCAAGTGGTTCCAGCAACGGACGAAGGATCAGCTGCAGACGATGACGACGACGGAGTTCTGGGCTGTCCATTCGATTGAGCAGCTCGAGTCCAGCGAGCAGGGATCCACTTGGGTCCAAACACCAGGGGCCTGACAGTCGCGACGAATGTGGCCTAATTTTCCGCATCGAAAACACTTCATTCGGGTGGCTGGAGCTGCTGGGCGAGTCTGCGCAACTGCCGCCTGAAGAGGTGCAAGGGCTGCCAAAACTTGGCTTTGAACTTTAGACTGGGCGTTAAGGCCTTCACCAATTTTGTTAAGGGCTTCCACTACAAAAATTTGACTGCTTAAGGGGAGAGTATTTGCTTTATCTAAGAGGTCTTGAATTACCCAGTTGCCAGGAGCAGTAGCGATAAGGGAGCGTGTGACTTGATTACCATTTTGTATAACACACTGCTTTAGGAGTGCGTCCTGCATGTGCTCCGCAACACCAGCTTTAGAAAGGGCTTGCATCAATTTGTCAATGAATGACCCAAGGGGTTCCTCTCGGCCTTGTTTAATGTTCATATACATAGGGGGCCCCCCCGGCTCCCGAATTTTGTCCATTGCCCTTTTTGCCACCCGCATGACCTCTCTTAATTTTTCTACTCCTATACCAGCCTGGGCATCTGTTCGAGTATAATCACCGTTTCCTAGTAATTCATTCATTGTAATTCCAAAAAGGGGGTCTCCTTGGGCACGAGGTAATGCTACTGAAGCAGCCGCTTCCTCCCCCCATCTTGCATCAAATGTAAGTTTCTGATGAGGGGTATAAATTAAACGAGCGATACCCTTGATGTCTACAGGCAGGAGAATCATTGAATTAAATAAGTAATCAAGCATCTGCTTGGCCGGTTCACTAGTAACCCCGAATTGAGAGACTGTAGCTCGGAGTTGTGCCAATATTTTCCAATCCATTTGAGTGATATCTACCCTATGACCGCCGCCTGGTCGAGGGTGGAAAATAACAGGAAAGGCCATAGAAGTAGCAACATGGTCTTGTGCCGCGTCGGCAAGGACCCTGTCTCCGTTTTCGACTCCGTGGCGTGCCAGAGCAGCCCAAACTTCCCGTCTCTGACTTGCCATAGCCTCCGCGAGGTCCGAAAGGGCTCCGGGGAACGGCTCCGTGGCATTAGGAGACAAAGGAAGGGAGTTTGGAGGAGACTCAGATGGTCCGTTTTCCATAATAGAGGCAGACGGGGGAGAGGGAAGAGGGGGAGGAGGAGGGGGGGGGGGGTATCCGAGGGGGGAGGGGGGGGGGGGGGGGTATCTCGACTGTCGAAACGGTCGGCGGATTAGGGGCAGAAGGATCATAGTGACGATTTTGATTTTGTGCCAGACGGGCACTTTCGGCCGCACGTTTCTCTGCCTGTACCATCAAGAGTTCGTTATGTATCAAGCGCCATAATTTGGATAATTTTTTAGCAATTTTATCATCGTCTATCGTAAGGTCCCATAATTTATCGCCGTAGCGGCGCCATTCCGATAATTGGTGAATAGAGTGGGGGTCACTAAAAATACCGAGGGACCGAGCATGGGAAAGAAGGGCAGGGAGGTCCTTATCAAAATCTAAGCCTTTTACCCCCCGACGACGGAGGAAGGCAGTAAAAAGATCATGCGCCGCTTGCCTGTCCATATTTACCGGATCCGTTGCACCCTCCAGGCGTCGGCAGCGCGTAGCAGCAGAGCCTGCCGATGCAGCACTCTGGGACAAAGCAGGAGACGAGCAGCCCACCGATGTAGCACTCCCGTTCTGCAGAAGCCGTCTTTAAATCGAGACCTGCACCCAACGCAACTCCTTCAGGCAAAGGGAAGTGTCCCTGCTCGGGCGCCAGTTGTTGGAGTCGCGGGAGACAAGCCTCATGCTCTCATGGTCAGCAAGTCTCGTTTATTTAGCAAGATGTTGTTGGAGTCGCGGGAGACAAGCCTCATGCTCTCATGGTCAGCAAGCCTCGTTTATTTAGCAAGACACATCCACTTTTATAGCTTGCAGGGTTAGTTACATTGTCTGATAAGATACAGCAAAATCATTGGTCAGCCTGTGTGGATGCAGGGGTCTCCAGGTAACTGTGACCACTTCTTGTTTCAACATGTCTCGACATGTCCCAACTTGCCCAAGCAAGACCATTGTGCTATTCCAGCAAGATACCCTTGCTCTTATCTCAGCAAGATGCATATCCTGTTTCTTAAGCAAATCAGGGTAAACATTAACCAGGAGATTGCTGTGCCCTGGGGGCCTACATTTCCACCAGCTGCACAGTATCATGCCCTTTGTTACTTAGCCATTCAGTTGTTAAGCTCTCTACACAAATGCACTTTTAGGAGCTACAATGAGGAGTGACAACAGTGTGTGTGTCAAAGTTGTAAAGCTCAGTGTGTTGAAGAAGCACAAGAGCAGCCTTCAGCCTGTCTCTTCCACTGCCTTACAGATTGCAGACATTCCTGCTCACTCTGCTGCTCAGCAGAGTGCTGGCAACGGAGTTCTCGGATTGAAATGGTCTTTTAGGAGAAAGAGTGAAGAGTGACAGCAATGTTTGTGTCACAGTTTAAAGCTCACTGTGTGCTAAACATGATCAGGAGGAGCTTTTTTGCAAGGCTCTTCTGCTGTTTTAGCCCAGTCTAAACATTCCTGCTCTACTCTCTCTGTTGCTGCTCAGCAGAGAGTGGGCACAGAGATGTTGGAATCAATCGGTCTTCCAGGCAGGAAAAGGAGGAGTTACAGCAATGTGTTTTGCAGAGTTGCAAAGCTCACTGTGTGCTGAAGATGCCCTGCAGGAGTTTCCCTGCTGGCCCTTCGTCTGTGGGATTAGAGTCCAAGCGCTGCTCCTCCCCTGTCACAACTCCTCTCCAAACGAGAGTGCGTACCAGAAACTTTGGATTCAAATGCACTTTTAGGAGATAAAGTGAGGAGTGACAGCAATGTTTGTGTCACAGTTTAAAGCTCACTGTGTGCAAAACATGATCAAGCAGGAGATTTTTTGCAAGGCTCTTCTGCTGTTTTAGCCCAGGCTAAATATTCCTGCTCAACTCTCTGTTGCTGCTCAGCAGAGAGTGGGCACAGAGATGTTGGAATCAATTGGTCTTTCAGGCAGGAAAAGAAGTGACAGCAATGTGTGTTGCAGAGTTGCAAAGCTCGCTGTTCGCTGAAGATGATCAGTGGGAACTTTCTGGACTGTCTCTTCTGCTGTTTCTTCAGAGTCCAAACGTAAGTGCTATATTCTGCTACTGCTCACAAAGAGCAAGCACAGGAGATGTAGGATTCAATTGGACTTTGAGGTAGGAAAGTGAGAGGTGACAGCTATTTGTGTTTCAGAGTTGCAAAGCTCACTGGGTGCTGAAGATGCCCTGCAGGAGTTTCCATGCTGGCAATTCGTCTGTGAAATTAGAGTCCAAACACTCGTCCTCCCCTGTCACAACTGCTCTCGAAACGAGAGAGCGCACCATAAACTTTGGATTCAAATGCACTTTTAGGAGATAAAGTGAGGAGTGACAGCAATGTTTGTGTCACAGTTTAAAGCTCACTGAGTGCAAAACATGATCAAGCAGGAGATTTTTTGCAAGGCTCTTCTGCTGTTTTAGCCCAGTCCAAACATTCCTGCTCTGCTCTCTCTGTTGTTGCTCAGCAGAGAGCGGGCACAGAGATGGTGGATTCAGTTGGTCTTTCAGGCAGGAAAGGGGGGAGTGACAGCAATGTGTGTTGCAGAGTTGCAAAGCTCACTGTGTGCTGAAGATGATCAGTGGGAACTTTCTGGACTGTCTCTTCTGCTGTTTCAGCAGAGTCCAAACGTAAGTGCTATATTCTGCTACTGCTCACAAAGAGCAAGCACAGGAGATGTATTATTCAATTGGACTTTGAGGTAGGAAAGTGAGAGGTGACAGCAATATGTGTTTCAGAGTTGCGATTCACAATGTGTGCTGAAGATGCCCAGCAGTAGTTTCCATGCTGGCCCTTCGGCTGTGAAATTAGAATCCAAGCGCTCGTCCTCCCCTGTCACAACTGCTCTCGAAGTGAGAGAGCGCACCAGAAACGTTGGCTTGAAATGCACTTTTAGGGGATAAAGTGAGGAGTGACAGCAATGTGTGTTTCAGAGTTGCAAAGCTCACTGTGCGCTGAAGATGATCTGCAAGGACTTTCCCTCCCTGCCCTTCGGAACTGGGAGCGGATTCCAAGCGCTCGTGCTCACCTGCCTCTGCTGCACTGGAAACGAGAGTGGAGACCAGAAACGCTGGATTCAAATGCACTTTTAGGAGCTACAATGTGGAGTGACAACAGTGTGTGTGTCAAAGTTGTAAAGCTCAGTGTGTTGAAGAAGCACAAGAGCAGCCTTCAGCCTGTCTCTTCCACTGCCTTACAGATTGCAGACATTCCTGCTCACTCTGCTGCTCAGCAGAGTGCTGGCAACGGAGTTCTTGGATTGAAATGGTCTTTTAGGAGAAAGAGTGAAGAGTGACAGCAATGTTTGTGTCACAGTTTAAAGCTCACTGTGTGCTAAACATGATCAGGAGGAGCTTTTTTGCAAGGCTCTTCTGCTGTTTTAGCCCAGTCTAAACATTCCTGCTCTACTCTCTCTGATGCTGCTCAGCAGAGAGTGGGCACAGAGATGTTGGAATCAATTGGTCTTCCAGGCAGGAGAAGGAGGAGTTACAGCAATGTGTTTTGCAGAGTTGCAAAGCTCACTGTGTGCTGAAGATGCCCTGCAGGAGTTTCCCTGCTGGCCCTTCGTCTGTGGTATTAGAGTCCAAGCGCTGCTCCTCCCCTGTCACAACTCCTCTCGAAACGAGAGAGCGCACAAGAAACTTTGGATTCAAATGCACTTTTAGGAGATAAAGTGAGGAGTGACAGCAATGTTTGTGTCACAGTTTAAAGCTCACTGTGTGCAAAACATGATCAAGCAGGAGATTTTTTTCAAGGCTCTTCTGCTGTTTTAGGCAGGTCTAAAAATTCCTGCTCTACTATCTCTGTTGCTGCTCAGCAGAGAGCGGGCACAGAGATGGTGGATTCAGCTGGTCTTTCAGGCAAAAAGGGAGGAGTGACAGCAATGTGTGTTGCAGAGTTGCAAAGCTCGCTGTGCGCTGAAGATGATCAGTGGGAACTTTCTGGACTGTCTCTTCTGCTCTTTTAGCATTGGCTAAAGGTTCCTGATCTACTCTGCTTCTGCCCTGCAGAGAAAGGGCACAGAGTTTTGGATTCAATTGGACTTTGAGGTAGGAAAGTGCGGAGCGAGAGCAATATATGTGTCACAGTTGCAAAGCTGACTGCGTGCTGAAGATGCCCTGCCGGAGCTTTCACTCCGGGCTCTTCGGCTGTGGGAGCAGAGGCCAAGAGATCGTGTTCACCTGTCACTGCTGCTGTTCAAACGAGAGAGGGCGGGAGAGACCATGGATTCAAACGGATTATTAGGAGATGAAGTGAGGAGTGACAGCAATGTGTGTTTCAGAGTTGCAAAGCTCACTGTGCGCTGAAGATGATCTGCAAGGACTTTCCCTCCCTGCCCTTCGGAACTGGGAGCGGATTCCAAGCGCTCGTGCTCACCTGCCTCTGCTGCTCTTGAAACGAGAGTGGAGACCAGAAACGCTGGATTCAAATGCACTTTTAGGAGCTACAATGAGGAGTGACAACAGTGTGTGTGTCACAGTTGTAAAGCTCAGTGTGCTGAAGAAGCACAAGAGCAGCCTTCAGGCCTGTCTCTTCCACTGCCTTACAGATTGCAGACATTCCTGCTCACTCTGCTGCTCAGCAGAGTGCTGGCAACGGAGTTCTTGGATTGAAATGGTCTTTTAGGAGAAAGAGTGAAGAGTGACAGCAATGTTTGTGTCACAGTTTAAAGCTCACTGTGTGCTAAACATGATCAGGAGGAGCTTTTTTGCAAGGCTCTTCTGCTGTTTTAGCCCAGTCTAAACATTCCTGCTCTACTCTCTCTGTTGCTGCTCAGCAGAGAGTGGGCACAGAGATGTTGGAATCAATAGGTCTTCCAGGCAGGAAAAGGAGGAGTTACAGCAATGTGTTTTGCAGAGTTGCAAAGCTCATTGTGTGCTGAAGATGCCCTGCAGGAGTTTCCCTGCTGGCCCTTCGTCTGTGGGATTAGAGTCCAAGCGCTGCTCCTCCCCTGTCACAACTCCTCTCGAAACGAGAGAGCGCACCAGAAACTTTGGATTCAAATGCACTTTTAGGAGATAAAGTGAGGAGTGACAGCAATGTTTGTGTCACAGTTTAAAGCTCACTGTGTGCAAAACATGATCAAGCAGGAGATTTTTTTCAAGGCTCTTCTGCTGTTTTAGGCAGGTCTAAAAATTCCTGCTCTACTATCTCTGTTGCTGCTCAGCAGAGAGCGGGCACAGAGATGGTGGATTCAGCTGGTCTTTCAGGCAAAAAGGGAGGAGTGACAGCAATGTGTGTTGCAGAGTTGCAAAGCTCGCTGTGCGCTGAAGATGATCAGTGGGAACTTTCTGGACTGTCTCTTCTGCTCTTTTAGCATTGGCTAAAGGTTCCTGCTCTACTCTGCTTCTGCCCAGCAGAGAAAGGGCACAGAGTTTTGGATTCAATTGGACTTTGAGGTAGGAAAGTGCGGAGCGAGAGCAATATATGTGTCACAGTTGCAAAGCTGACTGCGTGCTGAAGATGCCCTGCCGGAGCTTTCACTCCGGGCTCTTCGGCTGTGGGAGCAGAGGCCAAGAGATCGTGTTCACCTGTCACTGCTGCTGTTCAAACGAGAGAGGGCGGGAGAGACCATGGATTCAAACGGATTATTAGGAGATGAAGTGAGGAGTGACAGCAATGTGTGTTTCAGAGTTGCAAAGCTCACTGTGCGCTGAAGATGATCTGCAAGGACTTTCCCTCCCTGCCCTTCGGAACTGGGAGCGGATTCCAAGCGCTCGTGCTCACCTGCCTCTGCTGCACTGGAAACGAGAGTGGAGACCAGAAACGCTGGATTCAAATGCACTTTTAGGAGCTACAATGAGGAGTGACAACAGTGTGTGTGTCAAAGTTGTAAAGCTCAGTGTGTTTAAGAAGCACAAGAGCAGCCTTCAGCCTGTCTCTTCCACTGCCTTACAGATTGCAGACATTCCTGCTCACTCTGCTGCTCAGCAGAGTGCTGGCAACGGAGTTCTTGGATTGAAATGGTCTTTTAGGAGAAAGAGTGAAGAGTGACAGCAATGTTTGTGTCACAGTTTAAAGCTCACTGTGTGCTAAACATGATCAGGAGGAGCTTTTTTGCAAGGCTCTTCTGCTGTTTTAGCCCAGTCTAAACATTCCTGCTCTACTCTCTCTGATGCTGCTCAGCAGAGAGTGGGCACAGAGATGTTGGAATCAATTGGTCTTCCAGGCAGGAGAAGGAGGAGTTACAGCAATGTGTTTTGCAGAGTTGCAAAGCTCACTGTGTGCTGAAGATGCCCTGCAGGAGTTTCCCTGCTGGCAATTCGTCTGTGGTATTAGAGTCCAAGCGCTGCTCCTCCCCTGTGACATCTGCTCTCGAAACGAGAGAGCGCACCAGAAACTTTGGATTCAAATGCACTTTTAGGAGATAAAGTGAGGAGTGACAGCAATGTTTGTGTCACAGTTTAAAGCTCACTGTGTGCAAAACATGATCAAGCAGGAGATTTTTTTCAAGGCTCTTCTGCTGTTTTAGGCAGGTCTAAAAATTCCTGCTCTACTATCTCTGTTGCTGCTCAGCAGAGAGCGGGCACAGAGATGGTGGATTCAGCTGGTCTTTCAGGCAAAAAGGGAGGAGTGACAGCAATGTGTGTTGCAGAGTTGCAAAGCTCGCTGTGCGCTGAAGATGATCAGTGGGAACTTTCTGGACTGTCTCTTCTGCTCTTTTAGCATTGGCTAAAGGTTCCTGATCTACTCTGCTTCTGCCCAGCAGAGAAAGGGCACAGAGTTTTGGATTCAATTGGACTTTGAGGTAGGAAAGTGCGGAGCGAGAGCAATATATGTGTCACAGTTGCAAAGCTGACTGCGTGCTGAAGATGCCCTGCCGGAGCTTTCACTCCGGGCTCTTCGGCTGTGGGAGCAGAGGCCAAGAGATCGTGTTCACCTGTCACTGCTGCTGTTCAAACGAGAGAGGGCGGGAGAGACCATGGATTCAAACGGATTATTAGGAGATGAAGTGAGGAGTGACAGCAATGTGTGTTTCAGAGTTGCAAAGCTCACTGTGCGCTGAAGATGATCTGCAAGGACTTTCCCTCCCTGCCCTTCGGAACTGGGAGCGGATTCCAAGCGCTCGTGCTCACCTGCCTCTGCTGCTCTTGAAACGAGAGTGGAGACCAGAAACGCTGGATTCAAATGCACTTTTAGGAGCTACAATGAGGAGTGACAACAGTGTGTGTGTCACAGTTGTAAAGCTCAGTGTGCTGAAGAAGCACAAGAGCAGCCTTCAGGCCTGTCTCTTCCACTGCCTTACAGATTGCAGACATTCCTGCTCACTCTGCTGCTCAGCAGAGTGCTGGCAACGGAGTTCTTGGATTGAAATGGTCTTTTAGGAGAAAGAGTGAAGAGTGACAGCAATGTTTGTGTCACAGTTTAAAGCTCACTGTGTGCTAAACATGATCAGGAGGAGCTTTTTTGCAAGGCTCTTCTGCTGTTTTAGCCCAGTCTAAACATTCCTGCTCTACTCTCTCTGTTGCTGCTCAGCAGAGAGTGGGCACAGAGATGTTGGAATCAATAGGTCTTCCAGGCAGGAAAAGGAGGAGTTACAGCAATGTGTTTTGCAGAGTTGCAAAGCTCATTGTGTGCTGAAGATGCCCTGCAGGAGTTTCCCTGCTGGCCCTTCGTCTGTGGGATTAGAGTCCAAGCGCTGCTCCTCCCCTGTCACAACTCCTCTCGAAACGAGAGAGCGCACCAGAAACTTTGGATTCAAATGCACTTTTAGGAGATAAAGTGAGGAGTGACAGCAATGTTTGTGTCACAGTTTAAAGCTCACTGTGTGCAAAACATGATCAAGCAGGAGATTTTTTTCAAGGCTCTTCTGCTGTTTTAGGCAGGTCTAAAAATTCCTGCTCTACTATCTCTGTTGCTGCTCAGCAGAGAGCGGGCACAGAGATGGTGGATTCAGCTGGTCTTTCAGGCAAAAAGGGAGGAGTGACAGCAATGTGTGTTGCAGAGTTGCAAAGCTCGCTGTGCGCTGAAGATGATCAGTGGGAACTTTCTGGACTGTCTCTTCTGCTCTTTTAGCATTGGCTAAAGGTTCCTGCTCTACTCTGCTTCTGCCCAGCAGAGAAAGGGCACAGAGTTTTGGATTCAATTGGACTTTGAGGTAGGAAAGTGCGGAGCGAGAGCAATATATGTGTCACAGTTGCAAAGCTGACTGCGTGCTGAAGATGCCCTGCCGGAGCTTTCACTCCGGGCTCTTCGGCTGTGGGAGCAGAGGCCAAGAGATCGTGTTCACCTGTCACTGCTGCTGTTCAAACGAGAGAGGGCGGGAGAGACCATGGATTCAAACGGATTATTAGGAGATGAAGTGAGGAGTGACAGCAATGTGTGTTTCAGAGTTGCAAAGCTCACTGTGCGCTGAAGATGATCTGCAAGGACTTTCCCTCCCTGCCCTTCGGAACTGGGAGCGGATTCCAAGCGCTCATGCTCACCTGCCTCTGCTGCACTGGAAACGAGAGTGGAGACCAGAAACGCTGGATTCAAATGCACTTTTAGGAGCTACAATGAGGAGTGACAACAGTGTGTGTGTCAAAGTTGTAAAGCTCAGTGTGTTTAAGAAGCACAAGAGCAGCCTTCAGCCTGTCTCTTCCACTGCCTTACAGATTGCAGACATTCCTGCTCACTCTGCTGCTCAGCAGAGTGCTGGCAACGGAGTTCTTGGATTGAAATGGTCTTTTAGGAGAAAGAGTGAAGAGTGACAGCAATGTTTGTGTCACAGTTTAAAGCTCACTGTGTGCTAAACATGATCAGGAGGAGCTTTTTTGCAAGGCTCTTCTGCTGTTTTAGCCCAGTCTAAACATTCCTGCTCTACTCTCTCTGATGCTGCTCAGCAGAGAGTGGGCACAGAGATGTTGGAATCAATTGGTCTTCCAGGCAGGAGAAGGAGGAGTTACAGCAATGTGTTTTGCAGAGTTGCAAAGCTCACTGTGTGCTGAAGATGCCCTGCAGGAGTTTCCCTGCTGGCCCTTCGTCTGTGGGATTAGAGTCCAAGCGCTGCTCCTCCCCTGTCACAACTCCTCTCCAAACGAGAGTGCTTACCAGAAACTTTGGATTCAAATGCACTTTTAGGAGATAAAGTGAGGAGTGACAGCAATGTTTGTGTCACAGTTTAAAGCTCACTGTGTGCAAAACATGATCAAGCAGGAGATTTTTTGCAAGGCTCTTCTGCTGTTTTAGCCCAGGCTAAATATTCCTGCTCAACTCTCTGTTGCTGCTCAGCAGAGAGTGGGCACAGAGATGTTGGAATCAATTGGTCTTTCAGGCAGGAAAAGAAGTGACAGCAATGTGTGTTGCAGAGTTGCAAAGCTCGCTGTTCGCTGAAGATGATCAGTGGGAACTTTCTGGACTGTCTCTTCTGCTGTTTCTTCAGAGTCCAAACGTAAGTGCTATATTCTGCTACTGCTCACAAAGAGCAAGCACAGGAGATGTAGGATTCAATTGGACTTCGAGGTAGGAAAGTGAGAGGTGACAGCTATTTGTGTTTCAGAGTTGCAAAGCTCACTGGGTGCTGAAGATGCCCTGCAGGAGTTTCCATGCTGGCAATTCGTCTGTGAAATTAGAGTCCAAACACTCGTCCTCCCCTGTGACATCTGCTCTCGAAACGAGAGAGCGCACCATAAACTTTGGATTCAAATGCACTTTTAGGAGATAAAGTGAGGAGTGACAGCAATGTTTGTGTCACAGTTTAAAGCTCACTGAGTGCAAAACATGATCAAGCAGGAGATTTTTTGCAAGGCTCTTCTGCTGTTTTAGCCCAGTCCAAACATTCCTGCTCTGCTCTCTCTGTTGTTGCTCAGCAGAGAGCGGGCACAGAGATGGTGGATTCAGTTGGTCTTTCAGGCAGGAAAGGGGGGAGTGACAGCAATGTGTGTTGCAGAGTTGCAAAGCTCACTGTGTGCTGAAGATGATCAGTGGGAACTTTCTGGACTGTCTCTTCTGCTGTTTCAGCAGAGTCCAAACGTAAGTGCTATATTCTGCTACTGCTCACAAAGAGCAAGCACAGGAGATGTATTATTCAATTGGACTTTCAGGTAGGAAAGGGAGAGGTGACAGCAATATGTGTTTCAGAGTTGCGAATCACAATGTGTGCTGAAGATGCCCAGCAGTAGTTTCCATGCTGGCCCTTCGGCTGTGAAATTAGAATCCAAGCGCTCGTCCTCCCCTGTCACAACTGCTCTCGAAGCGAGAGAGCGCACCAGAAACGTTGGCTTGAAATGCACTTTTAGGAGATAAAGTGAGGAGTGACAGCAATGTGTGTTTCAGAGTTGCAAAGCTCACTGTGCGCTGAAGATGATCTGCAAGGACTTTCCCTCCCTGCCCTTCGGAACTGGGAGCGGATTCCAAGCGCTCGTGCTCACCTGCCTCTGCTGCACTGGAAACGAGAGTGGAGACCAGAAACGCTGGATTCAAATGCACTTTTAGGAGCTACAATGAGGAGTGACAACAGTGTGTGTGTCAAAGTTGTAAAGCTCAGTGTGTTGAAGAAGCACAAGAGCAGCCTTCAGGCCTGTCTCTTCCACTGCCTTACAGATTGCAGACATTCCTGCTCACTCTGCTGCTCAGCAGAGTGCTGGCAATGGAGTTCTTGGATTGAAATGGTCTTTTAGGAGAAAGAGTGAAGAGTGACAGCAATGTTTGTGTCACAGTTTAAAGCTCACTGTGTGCTAAACATGATCAGGAGGAGCTTTTTTGCAAGGCTCTTCTGCTGTTTTAGCCCAGTCTAAACATTCCTGCTCTACTCTCTCTGATGCTGCTCAGCAGAGAGTGGGCACAGAGATGTTGGAATCAATTGGTCTTCCAGGCAGGAGAAGGAGGAGTTACAGCAATGTGTTTTGCAGAGTTGCAAAGCTCACTGTGTGCTGAAGATGCCCTGCAGGAGTTTCCCTGCTGGCCCTTCGTCTGTGGGATTAGAGTCCAAGCGCTGCTCCTCCCCTGTCACAACTCCTCTCGAAACGAGAGAGCGCACAAGAAACTTTGGATTCAAATGCACTTTTAGGAGATAAAGTGAGGAGTGACAGCAATGTTTGTGTCACAGTTTAAAGCTCACTGTGTGCAAAACATGATCAAGCAGGAGATTTTTTGCAAGGCTCTTCTGCTGTTTTAGGCAGGTCTAAAAATTCCTGCTCTACTATCTCTGTTGCTGCTCAGCAGAGAGCGGGCACAGAGATGGTGGATTCAGCTGGTCTTTCAGGCAAAAAGGGAGGAGTGACAGCAATGTGTGTTGCAGAGTTGCAAAGCTCGCTGTGCGCTGAAGATGATCAGTGGGAACTTTCTGGACTGTCTCTTCTGCTCTTTTAGCATTGGCTAAAGGTTCCTGCTCTACTCTGCTTCTGCCCAGCAGAGAAAGGGCACAGAGATTTTGGATTCAATTGGACTTTGAGGTAGGAAAGTGCGGAGCGAGAGCAATATATGTGTCACAGTTGCAAAGCTGACTGCGTGCTGAAGATGCCCTGCCGGAGCTTTCACTCCGGGCTCTTCGGCTGTGGGAGCAGAGGCCAGGAGATAGTGTTCACCTGTCACTGCTGCTGTTCAAACGAGAGAGGGCGGGAGAGACCATGGATTCAAACGGATTATTAGGAGATGAAGTGAGGAGTGACAGCAATGTGTGTTGCAGAGTTGCAAAGCTCGCTGTGCGCTGAAGATGATCAGTGGGAACTTTCAGGACTGTCTCTTCTGCTGTTTCAGCAGAGTGCAAACGTAAGTGCTATATTCTGCTACTGCTCACAAGGAGCAAGCACAGGAGATGTATGATTCAATTGGACTTTCAACTAGGAAAGTCAGAGGTGACAGCTATATGTGTTTCAGAGTTGCAAAGCTCACTGTGTGCTGAAGATGCCCAGCAGGACTTTCCCTGCACGCCCTTCGGCTGTGGGATTAGAGTCCAAGCGCTCGTCCTCCCCTGTCACAACTCCTCTCGAAACGAGACAGCGCCCCAGAAACGAGAGATTCAAATGCACTTTTAGGAGATAAAGTGAGTGGCAGCAATGTTTGTGTCGCAGTTTAAAGCTCACTGTGCGCTAAACATGAAAAGCTGGAGCTTTTTTGCAAGGCTCTTCTGCTGTTATAGCCCTGTCTAAACATTCCTGCTATACTCTCTCTGTTGCTGCTAAGCAGAGAGCGGGCACAGAGATGGTGGAATCAATTGGTCTTTCAGGCAGGAAAGGGAGGAGTGACAGCAATGTGTGCTGCAGAGCTGCAAAGCTCGCTGTGCGCTGAAGATGATCAGTGTTAACTTTCTGGACTGTCTCTTCTGCTGTTTCAGCAGAATCTGAACGTAAGTGCTATATTCTGCTACTGCTCACAAGGAGCAAGCACAGGAGATGTAGGATTCAATTGGACTTTCAGGTAGGAAAGTGAGAGGTGACAGCAATGTGTGTTTCAGAGTAGCAAAGCTCAATGTGTGCTGAAGATGCCCAGCAGGAGTTTCCCTGCTGGCCCTTCGGCTGTGGGATTAGAGTCCGAGCGCTCGTCCTCCCCTGTCACAACTCCTCTCGAAACGAGAGAGCGCACCAGAAACGATGGTTTCAAATGCACTTTTAGGAGATAAAGTGAGGAGTGACAGCAATGTTTGTGTCACAGCTTCAAAACTCACTGTGTGCTAAACATGATCAGCAGGAGCTTTTTTGCATGGCTCTTCTGCTGTTTTAGCCCAGTCTAAACATTCCAGCTATACTCTCTCTGTTGATGCTCAGCAGAGAGCGGACACAGAGATGGTGGAATCAGTTGGTCTTTCAGGTAGGAAAGGGAGGAGTGACAGCAATGTGTGTTGCAGAGTTGCAAAGCTCGCTGTGCGCTGAAGATGATCAGTGGGAACTTTCAGGACTGTCTCTTCTGCTGTTTCAGCAGAGTGCAAACGTATGGGCTATATTCTGCTACTGCTCACAAGGAGCAAAGCACAGGAGAAGTAGGATTCAATTGGACTTTCAGGTAGGAAAGTGAGAGGTGACAGCAATGTGTGTTTCCGAGTTGCAAAGCTCACTGTGTGCTGAAGATGCCCATCAGGAGTTTCCCTGCTGGCCCTTCGGCTGTGGTATTAGAGTCCAAGCGCTGCTCCTCCCCTGTCACAACTCCTCTCGAAACGAGAGAGCGCACAAGAAACTTTGGATTCAAATGCACTTTTAGGAGATAAAGTGAGGAGTGACAGCAATGTTTGTGTCACAGTTTAAAGCTCACTGTGTGCAAAACATGATCAAGCAGGAGATTTTTTGCAAGGCTCTTCTGCTGTTTTAGGCAGGTCTAAAAATTCCTGCTCTACTATCTCTGTTGCTGCTCAGCAGAGAGCGGGCACAGAGATGGTGGATTCAGCTGGTCTTTCAGGCAAAAAGGGAGGAGTGACAGCAATGTGTGTTGCAGAGTTGCAAAGCTCGCTGTGCGCTGAAGATGATCAGTGGGAACTTTCTGGACTGTCTCTTCTGCTCTTTTAGCATTGGCTAAAGGTTCCTGCTCTACTCTGCTTCTGCCCAGCAGAGAAAGGGCACAGAGTTTTGGATTCAATTGGACTTTGAGGTAGGAAAGTGCGGAGCGAGAGCAATATATGTGTCACAGTTGCAAAGCTGACTGCGTGCTGAAGATGCCCTGCCGGAGCTTTCACTCCGGGCTCTTCGGCTGTGGGAGCAGAGGCCAAGAGATCGTGTTCACCTGTCACTGCTGCTGTTCAAACGAGAGAGGGCGGGAGAGACCATGGATTCAAACGGATTATTAGGAGATGAAGTGAGGAGTGACAGCAATGTGTGTTTCAGAGTTGCAAAGCTCACTGTGCGCTGAAGATGATCTGCAAGGACTTTCCCTCCCTGCCCTTCGGAACTGGGAGCGGATTCCAAGCGCTCATGCTCACCTGCCTCTGCTGCACTGGAAACGAGAGTGGAGACCAGAAACGCTGGATTCAAATGCACTTTTAGGAGCTACAATGAGGAGTGACAACAGTGTGTGTGTCAAAGTTGTAAAGCTCAGTGTGTTGAAGAAGCACAAGAGCTGCCTTCAGCCTGTCTCTTCCACTGCCTTACAGATTGCAGACATTCCTGCTCACTCTGCTGCTCAGCAGAGTGCTGGCAACGGAGTTCTTGGATTGAAATGGTCTTTTAGGAGAAAGAGTGAAGAGTGACAGCAATGTTTGTGTCACAGTTTAAAGCTCACTGTGTGCTAAACATGATCAGGAGGAGCTTTTTTGCAAGGCTCTTCTGCTGTTTTTGCCCAGTCTAAACATTCCTGCTCTACTCTCTCTGATGCTGCTCAGCAGAGAGTGGGCACAGAGATGTTGGAATCAATTGGTCTTCCAGGCAGGAGAAGGAGGAGTTACAGCAATGTGTTTTGCAGAGTTGCAAAGCTCATTGTGTGCTGAAGATGCCCTGCAGGAGTTTCCCTGCTGGCCCTTCGTCTGTGGCATTACAGTCCAAGCGCTGCTCCTCCCCTGTCACAACTCCTCTCGAAACGAGAGAGCGCACAAGAAACTTTGGATTCAAATGCACTTTTAGGAGATAAAGTGAGGAGTGACAGCAATGTTTGTGTCACAGTTTAAAGCTCACTGTGTGCAAAACATGATCAAGCAGGAGATTTTTTTCAAGGCTCTTCTGCTGTTTTAGGCAGGTCTAAAAATTCCTGCTCTACTATCTCTGTTGCTGCTCAGCAGAGAGCGGGCACAGAGATGGTGGATTCAACTGGTCTTTCAGGCAAAAAGGGAGGAGTGACAGCAATCTGTGTTGCAGAGTTGCAAAGCTCGCTGTGCGCTGAAGATGATCAGTGGGAACTTTCTGGACTGTCTCTTCTGCTCTTTTAGCATTGGCTAAAGGTTCCTGCTCTACTCTGCTTCTGCCCAGCAGAGAAAGGGCAGAGAGATTTTGGATTCAATTGGACTTTGAGGTAGGAAAGTGCGGAGCGAGAGCAATATATGTGTCACAGTTGCAAAGCTGACTGCGTGCTGAAGATGCCCTGCCGGAGCTTTCACTCCGGGCTCTTCGGCTGTGGGAGCAGAGGCCAAGAGATCGTGTTCACCTGTCACTGCTGCTGTTCAAACGAGAGAGGGCGGGAGAGACCATGGATTCAAACGGATTATTAGGAGATGAAGTGAGGAGTGACAGCAATGTGTGTTTCAGAGTTGCAAAGCTCACTGTGCGCTGAAGATGATCTGCAAGGACTTTCCCTCCCTGCCCTTCGGAACTGGGAGCGGATTCCAAGCGCTCATGCTCACCTGCCTCTGCTGCACTGGAAACGAGAGTGGAGACCAGAAACGCTGGATTCAAATGCACTTTTAGGAGCTACAATGAGGAGTGACAACAGTGTGTGTGTCAAAGTTGTAAAGCTCAGTGTGTTGAAGAAGCACAAGAGCTGCCTTCAGCCTGTCTCTTCCACTGCCTTACAGATTGCAGACATTCCTGCTCACTCTGCTGCTCAGCAGAGTGCTGGCAACGGAGTTCTTGGATTGAAATGGTCTTTTAGGAGAAAGAGTGAAGAGTGACAGCAATGTTTGTGTCACAGTTTAAAGCTCACTGTGTGCTAAACATGATCAGGAGGAGCTTTTTTGCAAGGCTCTTCTGCTGTTTTTGCCCAGTCTAAACATTCCTGCTCTACTCTCTCTGATGCTGCTCAGCAGAGAGTGGGCACAGAGATGTTGGAATCAATTGGTCTTCCAGGCAGGAGAAGGAGGAGTTACAGCAATGTGTTTTGCAGAGTTGCAAAGCTCATTGTGTGCTGAAGATGCCCTGCAGGAGTTTCCCTGCTGGCCCTTCGTCTGTGGCATTACAGTCCAAGCGCTGCTCCTCCCCTGTCACAACTCCTCTCGAAACGAGAGAGCGCACAAGAAACTTTGGATTCAAATGCACTTTTAGGAGATAAAGTGAGGAGTGACAGCAATGTTTGTGTCACAGTTTAAAGCTCACTGTGTGCAAAACATGATCAAGCAGGAGATTTTTTTCAAGGCTCTTCTGCTGTTTTAGGCAGGTCTAAAAATTCCTGCTCTACTATCTCTGTTGCTGCTCAGCAGAGAGCGGGCACAGAGATGGTGGATTCAACTGGTCTTTCAGGCAAAAAGGGAGGAGTGACAGCAATGTGTGTTGCAGAGTTGCAAAGCTCGCTGTGCGCTGAAGATGATCAGTGGGAACTTTCTGGACTGTCTCTTCTGCTCTTTTAGCATTGGCTAAAGGTTCCTGCTCTACTCTGCTTCTGCCCAGCAGAGAAAGGGCACAGAGATTTTGGATTCAATTGGACTTTGAGGTAGGAAAGTGCGGAGCGAGAGCAATATATGTGTCACAGTTGCAAAGCTGACTGCGTGCTGAAGATGCCCTGCCGGAGCTTTCACTCCGGGCTCTTCGGCTGTGGGAGCAGAGGCCAAGAGATCGTGTTCACCTGTCACTGCTGCTGTTCAAACGAGAGAGGGCGGGAGAGACCATGGATTCAAACGGATTATTAGGAGATGAAGTGAGGAGTGACAGCAATGTGTGTTTCAGAGTTGCAAAGCTCACTGTGCGCTGAAGATGATCTGCAAGGACTTTCCCTCCCTGCCCTTCGGAACTGGGAGCGGATTCCAAGCGCTCGTGCTCACCTTCCTCTGCTGCTCTTGAAACGAGAGTGGAGACCAGAAACGCTGGATTCAAATGCACTTTTAGGAGCTACAATGAGGAGTGACAACAGTGTGTGTGTCACAGTTGTAAAGCTCAGTGTGTTGAAGAAGCACAAGAGCAGCCTTCAGGCCTGTCTCTTCCACTGCCTTACAGATTGCAGACATTCCTGCTCACTCTGCTGCTCAGCAGAGTGCTGGCAACGGAGTTCTTGGATTGAAATGGTCTTTTAGGAGAAAGAGTGAAGAGTGACAGCAATGTTTGTGTCACAGTTTAAAGCTCACTGTGTGCTAAACATGATCAGGAGGAGCTTTTTTGCAAGGCTCTTCTGCTGTTTTAGCCCAGTCTAAACATTCCTGCTCTACTCTCTCTGTTGCTGCTCAGCAGAGAGTGGGCACAGAGATGTTGGAATCAATTGGTCTTCCAGGCAGGAGAAGGAGGAGTTACAGCAATGTGTTTTGCAGAGTTGCAAAGCTCACTGTGTGCTGAAGATGCCCTGCAGGAGTTTCCATGCTGGCCCTTCGTCTGTGGGATTAGAGTCCAAGCGCTGCTCCTCCCCTGTCACAACTCCTCTCGAAACGAGAGAGCGCACAAGAAACTTTGGATTCAAATGCACTTTTAGGAGATAAAGTGAGGAGTGACAGCAATGTTTGTGTCACAGTTTAAAGCTCACTGTGTGCAAAACATGATCAAGCAGGAGATTTTTTTCAAGGCTCTTCTGCTGTTTTAGGCAGGTCTAAAAATTCCTGCTCTACTATCTCTGTTGCTGCTCAGCAGAGAGCGGGCACAGAGATGGTGGATTCAGCTGGTCTTTCAGGCAAAAAGGGAGGAGTGACAGCAATGTGTGTTGCAGAGTTGCAAAGCTCGCTGTGCGCTGAAGATGATCAGTGGGAACTTTCTGGACTGTCTCTTCTGCTCTTTTAGCATTGGCTAAAGGTTCCTGCTCTACTCTGCTTCTGCCCAGCAGAGAAAGGGCACAGAGATTTTGGATTCAATTGGACTTTGAGGTAGGAAAGTGCGGAGCGAGAGCAATATATGTGTCACAGTTGCAAAGCTGACTGCGTGCTGAAGATGCCCTGCCGGAGCTTTCACTCCGGGCTCTTCGGCTGTGGGAGCAGAGGCCAAGAGATCGTGTTCACCTGTCACTGCTGCTGTTCAAACGAGAGAGGGCGGGAGAGACCATGGATTCAAACGGATTATTAGGAGATGAAGTGAGGAGTGACAGCAATGTGTGTTTCAGAGTTGCAAAGCTCACTGTGCGCTGAAGATGATCTGCAAGGACTTTCCCTCCCTGCCCTTCGGAACTGGGAGCGGATTCCAAGCGCTCGTGCTCACCTTCCTCTGCTGCTCTTGAAACGAGAGTGGAGACCAGAAACGCTGGATTCAAATGCACTTTTAGGAGCTACAATGAGGAGTGACAACAGTGTGTGTGTCACAGTTGTAAAGCTCAGTGTGTTGAAGAAGCACAAGAGCAGCCTTCAGGCCTGTCTCTTCCACTGCCTTACAGATTGCAGACATTCCTGCTCACTCTGCTGCTCAGCAGAGTGCTGGCAACGGAGTTCTTGGATTGAAATGGTCTTTTAGGAGAAAGAGTGAAGAGTGACAGCAATGTTTGTGTCACAGTTTAAAGCTCACTGTGTGCTAAACATGATCAGGAGGAGCTTTTTTGCAAGGCTCTTCTGCTGTTTTAGCCCAGTCTAAACATTCCTGCTCTACTCTCTCTGATGCTGCTCAGCAGAGAGTGGGCACAGAGATGTTGGAATCAATTGGTCTTCCAGGCAGGAGAAGGAGGAGTTACAGCAATGTGTTTTGCAGAGTTGCAAAGCTCACTGTGTGCTGAAGATGCCCTGCAGGAGTTTCCCTGCTGGCCCTTCGTCTGTGGGATTAGAGTCCAAGCGCTGCTCCTCCCCTGTCACAACTCCTCTCGAAACGAGAGAGCGCACAAGAAACTTTGGATTCAAATGCACTTTTAGGAGATAAAGTGAGGAGTGACAGCAATGTTTGTGTCACAGTTTAAAGCTCACTGTGTGCAAAACATGATCAAGCAGGAGATTTTTTGCAAGGCTCTTCTGCTGTTTTAGGCAGGTCTAAAAATTCCTGCTCTACTATCTCTGTTGCTGCTCAGCAGAGAGCGGGCACAGAGATGGTGGATTCAGCTGGTCTTTCAGGCAAAAAGGGAGGAGTGACAGCAATGTGTGTTGCAGAGTTGCAAAGCTCGCTGTGCGCTGAAGATGATCAGTGGGAACTTTCTGTACTGTCTCTTCTGCTCTTTTAGCATTGGCTAAAGGTTCCTGCTCTACTCTGCTTCTGCCCAGCAGAGAAAGGGCACAGAGATTTTGGATTCAATTGGACTTTGAGGTAGGAAAGTGCGGAGCGAGAGCAATATATGTGTCACAGTTGCAAAGCTGACTGCGTGCTGAAGATGCCCTGCCGGAGCTTTCACTCCGGGCTCTTCGGCTGTGGGAGCAGAGGCCAAGAGATCGTGTTCACCTGTCACTGCTGCTGTTCAAACGAGAGAGGGCGGGAGAGACCATGGATTCAAACGGATTATTAGGAGATGAAGTGAGGAGTGACAGCAATGTGTGTTGCAGAGTTGCAAAGCTCGCTGTGCGCTGAAGATGATCAGTGGGAACTTTCAGGACTGTCTCTTCTGCTGTTTCAGCAGAGTGCAAACGTAAGTGCTATATTCTGCTACTGCTCACAAGGAGCAAGCACAGGAGATGTATGATTCAATTGGACTTTCAACTAGGAAAGTCAGAGGTGACAGCTATATGTGTTTCAGAGTTGCAAAGCTCACTGTGTGCTGAAGATGCCCAGCAGGACTTTCCCTGCACGCCCTTCGGCTGTGGGATTAGAGTCCAAGCGCTCGTCCTCCCCTGTCACAACTCCTCTCGAAACGAGAGAGCGCCCCAGAAACGAGAGATTCAAATGCACTTTTAGGAGATAAAGTGAGTGGCAGCAATGTTTGTGTCGCAGTTTAAAGCTCACTGTGCGCTAAACATGAAAAGCTGGAGCTTTTTTGCAAGGCTCTTCTGCTGTTATAGCCTTGTCTAAACATTCCTGCTATACTCTCTCTGTTGCTGCTAAGCAGAGAGCGGGCACAGAGATGGTGGAATCAATTGGTCTTTCAGGCAGGAAAGGGAGGAGTGACAGCAATGTGTGCTGCAGAGCTGCAAAGCTCGCTGTGCGCTGAAGATGATCAGTGTTAACTTTCTGGACTGTCTCTTCTGCTGTTTCAGCAGAATCTGAACGTAAGTGCTATATTCTGCTACTGCTCACAAGGAGCAAGCACAGGAGATGTAGGATTCAATTGGACTTTCAGGTAGGAAAGTGAGAGGTGACAGCAATGTGTGTTTCAGAGTAGCAAAGCTCAATGTGTGCTGAAGATGCCCAGCAGGAGTTTCCCTGATGGCCCTTCGGCTGTGGGATTAGAGTCCAAGCGCTCGTCCTCCCCTGTCACAACTCCTCTCGAAACGAGAGAGCGCACCAGAAACGATGGTTTCAAATGCACTTTTAGGAGATAAAGTGAGGAGTGACAGCAATGTTTGTGTCACAGCTTCAAAACTCACTGTGTGCTAAGCATGATCAGCAGGAGCTTTTTTGCATGGCTCTTCTGCTGTTTTAGCCCAGTCTAAACATTCCAGCTATACTCTCTCTGTTGATGCTCAGCAGAGAGCGGACACAGAGATGGTGGAATCAGTTGGTCTTTCAGGTAGGAAAGGGAGGAGTGACAGCAATGTGTGTTGCAGAGTTGCAAAGCTCGCTGTGCGCTGAAGATGATCAGTGGGAACTTTCAGGACTGTCTCTTCTGCTGTTTCAGCAGAGTGCAAACGTATGGGCTATATTCTGCTACTGCTCACAAGGAGCAAAGCACAGGAGAAGTAGGATTCAATTGGACTTTCAGGTAGGAAAGTGAGAGGTGACAGCAATGTGTGTTTCCGAGTTGCAAAGCTCACTGTGTGCTGAAGATGCCCATCAGGAGTTTCCCTGCTGGCCCTTCGGCTGTGGGATTAGAGTCCAAGCGCTCTTCCTCCCCTGTCACATCTGCTCTTGAAACGAGAGAGGGCACCAAAAACGTTGGACTCAAATGCACTTTTAGGAGATAAAGTGAGGAGTGACAGCAATGTTTGTGTCACAGCCTCAAAGCTCACTGTGTGCTAAACATGATCAGCAGGAGCTTTTTTGCAAGGCTCTTCTGCTGTTTTAGCCCAGTCTAAACATTATTGCTCTTCTCTCCCTGTTGCTGCTCAGCAGAGAGCAGGCACAGAGATGGTGGAATCTTTTGGTCTTTCAGGAAGGAAAAGGAGGAGTGACAGCAATGTGTGTTGCAGAGTTGCAAAGCTCTCTGTGTTCTGAAGATGATCAGTGGGAACTTTATAAACTTTCTCTTCTGCTGTTTCAGCAGAGTGCAAACGTATGGGCTATATTCAGCTACTGCTCACAAATTGCAGCACAGGAGATGTAGGATTCAATTGGACTTTCAGGTAGGAAAGGGAGAGGTGACAGCTATATGTGTTCAAGGGCTGCAAAGATCACTGTGTGCTGAAGATGGCCAGCAGGAGTTTCCCTGCACGCCCTTCGGCTGTGGGATTAGAGTCCAAGCGCTCGTCCTCCCCTGTCACAACTCCACTCGAAACGAGAGAGCGCAGCAGAAACGATGGTTTCAAATGCACTTTTAGGAGATAAAGTGAGGAGTGACAGCAATGTTTGTGTCACAGCTTCAAAGCTCACTGTGTGCTAATCATGATCAGCAGCAGCTTTTTTGCAAGGCTCTTCTGCTGTTATAGCCCTGTCTAAACATTCCTGTTATAATCTCCCTGTTGCTGCTCAGCAGAGAGCGGGCACAGAGATGGTGGATTCAGTTGGTCATTCAGGCAGGAAAGGTGGGAGTGAAAGCAATGCGTGTTGCAGAGTTGCAAAGCTCGCTGTGCGCTGAACATGATCAGTGGGAACTTTCAGGACTGTCTCTTCTGCTGTTTCAGCAGAGTGCAAACGTAAGTGCTATATTCTGCTACTGCTCACAAGGAGCAAGCACAGGAGATGTATGATTCAATTGGACTTTCAACTAGGAAAGTCAGAGGTGACAGCTATATGTGTTTCAGAGTTGCAAAGCTCACTGTGTGCTGAAGATGCCCAGCAGGACTTTCCCTGCACGCCCTTCGGCTGTGGGATTAGAGTCCAAGCGCTCGTCCTCCCCTGTCACAACTCCTCTCGAAACGAGACAGCGCCCCAGAAACGATAGATTCAAATGCACTTTTAGGAGATAAAGTGAGTGGCAGCAATGTTTGTGTCGCAGTTTAAAGCTCACTGTGCGCTAAACATGAAAAGCTGGAGCTTTTTTGCAAGGCTCTTCTGCTGTTATAGCCCTGTCTAAACATTCCTGCTATACTCTATCTGTTGCTGCTAAGCAGAGAGCGGGCACAGAGATGGTGGAATCAATTGGTCTTTCAGGCAGGAAAGGGAGGAGTGACAGCAATGTGTGCTGCAGAGCTGCAAAGCTCGCTGTGCGCTGAAGATGATCAGTGTTAACTTTCTGGACTGTCTCTTCTGCTGTTTCAGCAGAATCTGAACGTAAGTGCTATATTCTGCTACTGCTCACAAGGAGCAAGCACAGGAGATGTAGGATTCAATTGGACTTTCAGGTAGGAAAGTGAGAGGTGACAGCAATGTGTGTTTCAGAGTAGCAAAGCTCAATGTGTGCTGAAGATGCCCAGCAGGAGTTTCCCTGATGGCCCTTCGGCTGTGGGATTAGAGTCCAAGCGCTCGTCCTCCCCTGTCACAACTCCTCTCGAAACGAGAGAGCGCACCGGAAACGATGGTTTCAAATGCACTTTTAGGAGATAAAGTGAGGAGTGACAGCAATGTTTGTGTCACAGCTTCAAAACTCACTGTGTGCTAAACATGATCAGCAGGAGCTTTTTTGCATGGCTCTTCTGCTGTTTTAGCCCAGTCTAAACATTCCAGCTATACTCTCTCTGTTGATGCTCAGCAGAGAGCGGACACAGAGATGGTGGAATCAGTTGGTCTTTCAGGTAGGAAAGGGAGGAGTGACAGCAATGTGTGTTGCAGAGTTGCAAAGCTCGCTGTGCGCTGAAGATGATCAGTGGGAACTTTCAGGACTGTCTCTTCTGCTGTTTCAGCAGAGTGCAAACGTATGGGCTATATTCTGCTACTGCTCACAAGGAGCAAAGCACAGGAGAAGTAGGATTCAATTGGACTTTCAGGTAGGAAAGTGAGAGGTGACAGCAATGTGTGTTTCCGAGTTGCAAAGCTCACTGTGTGCTGAAGATGCCCATCAGGAGTTTCCCTGCTGGCCCTTCGGCTGTGGGATTAGAGTCCAAGCGCTCGTCCTCCCCTGTCACATCTGCTCTTGAAACGAGAGAGGGCACCAAAAACGTTGGACTCAAATGCACTTTTAGGAGATAAAGTGAGGAGTGACAGCAATGTTTGTGTCACAGCCTCAAAGCTCACTGTGTGCTAAACATGATCAGCAGGAGCTTTTTTGCAAGGCTCTTCTGCTGTTTTAGCCCAGTCTAAACATTATTGCTCTTCTCTCCCTGTTGCTGCTCAGCAGAGAGCAGGCACAGAGATGGTGGAATCTTTCGGTCTTTCAGGCAGGAAAAGGAGGAGTGACAGCAATGTGTGTTGCAGAGTTGCAAAGCTCTCTGTGTTCTGAAGATGATCAGTGGGAACTTTCTAAACTTTCTCTTCTGCTGTTTCAGCAGAGTGCAAACGTATGGGCTATATTCTGCTACTGCTCACAAATTGCAGCACAGGAGATGTAGGATTCAATTGGACTTTCAGGTAGGAAAGGGAGAGGTGACAGCTATATGTGTTTCAGAGTTGCAAAGCTCACTGTGTGCTGAAGATGCCCAGCAGGACTTTCCCTGCACGCCCTTCGGCTGTGGGATTAGAGTCCAAGCGCTCGTCTTCCCCTGTCGCAACTCCTCTCGAAACGACAGAGCGCACCAGAAACGTTGGACTCAAATGCACTTTTAGGAGATAAAGTGAGGAGTGACAGCTATGTTTGTGTCACAGCTTCAAAACTCACTGTGTGCTAAACATGATCAGCAGGAGCTTTTTGCAAGGCTCTTCTGCTGTTATAGCCCTGTCTAAACATTCCTGCTATACTCTCTCTGTTGCTGCTAAGCAGAGAGCGGGCACAGAGATGGTGGAATCAGTTCGTCTTTCAGGCAGGAAAGGGAGGAGTGACAGCAATGTGTGTTGCAGAGTTGCAAAGCTCGCTGTGCGCTGATGATCAGTGGGAACTTTCTGGACTGTCTCTTCTGCTGTTTCAGCAGAGTCCAAACGTAAGTGCTATATTCTGCTACTGCTCACAAGGAGCAAGCACAGGAGATGTAGGATTCAATTGGACTTTCAGGTAGGAAAGTGAGAGGTGACAGCAATGTGTGTTTCAGAGTTGCAAAGCTCACTGTGTGCTGAAGATGCCCAGCAGGAGTTTCCCTGATGGCCCTTCGGCTGTGGGATTAGAGTCCACGCGCTCGTCCTCCCCTGTCACAACTCCTCTGGAAACAAGAGTGCGCACCCGAAACGATGGAGTCAAATGCACTTTTAGGAGATAAATTGAGTGACAGCAATGTTTGTGTCACTTACCCCCATGCCTCAGAACTTCCCCAACCAAGAAGAAAAAAGAGTAATTGTGGTGGGTGACTCCCTTCTGAGGGGAACAGAAGGGCCCATTTGTCGACCGGATCCACCCCACAGGGAGGTCTGCTGCCTGCCTGGGGCTCGGATTAGAGATGTTAAAAAGAAGCTCTCTGAACTGATGCAGCCCTCTGACTACTACCCACTGCTGGTTTTTCAGGTTGGCAGTGACGAAATTATTACGAGGAACGTAAGGGCAATGAAGAGAGACTACAGGGCCCTGGGAAGGCTGGTTAAAGGGTCTGGAGCGCAAGTGGTGTTTGCCTCCATACCTGTTGCAAGCGAGGGTGAAGGGATATATAAGAAGACTCTGCAGGTTAATGTATGGCTACGTGACTGGTGCCAAAGGCAGGGGTTTGGGTTTTTCTGTCACGGGCTGCTGTATGGGACACCTGGTTTGCTGGTGACAGGCGGGATACACCAGTCCCAGAGAAGAAAAAGGGTTTTGGGGCAGGAGTTAGCAGGGCTTATTGACAGGGCTTTAAACTAGTTATGAAGTGGGGAGGGGATTTAACTGGGCCTGTTGGGGACAAGCCCAAGAGGAACATGCTAGGGATTGAAGGATGGCGGGCTAAGGAGGACTATCAATCTCTTGTTTCACTTGTGGGAAAGGATAGCTCTTTAGACCCTGTCCCGCAGGGGAAAAAGGGTACTAGGACTGGCTCCCTGAAATGCCTGTACACCAATGCACGCAGCATGGGGAATAAACAGGAGGAGTTAGAAGTCTGTGTGCGGGCTAAAGGTTATGATCTAGTGGCGATTACAGAGACATGGTGGGACAGTTCACATGACTGGAATGTGGTCATGGATGGCTATGTCCTTTTTAGGAAAGATAGGTCAGCAAAGCGAGGTGGTGGAGTTGCTCTTTACGTGAGAGAGCAACTAGAATGTATTGAGTTCTGTCCGGGGTCGGATGAGGAGCAAGTGGAATGTCTGTGGGTACGAATCAAGGGGCTGACTGGCACGGGTGATACAGTTGTGGGGGTCTATTACAGACCTCCTGATCAGGACGAAGAAGTTGATGAGGCTTTCTACAGGCAACTGGAAGTAGCCTCGCGACTACATGCCTTAGTCGTCGTGGGGGACTTTAATTACCCCGATATTTGCTGGAAGACTCACACAGCCAGTCATTCACAGTCTAGGAGGTTCCTCGAGTGCATTGATGATAATTTCTTAATGCAAATGGTGGACGTACCAACTAGGGGAGCAGCGCTGCTAGATTTAGTACTCGCCAACAAGGAGGGTTTGGTCGAAGTGGTGACGGTCAATGGCAGCCTTGGCTGCAGTGACCATGAGATGGTGGAGTTTAGGATCCTGTGTGGGAGGAATAGAATACCTAGCAAAGCCACAGTTCTGGATTTCCGAAGGGCCAACTTTGGCCTCTTCAGTCAACTGCTAAGGGAAGTCTCATGGGAAAGTGTACTAGGCGGTAAAGGGGCTCAAGATAGTTGGTTAGCATTCAAGGACCGCTTCTTCCAAGCTCAGGATCGGAGCGTCCCAATGAGTAGGAAGTCAAGTAAGGGATCTAGGAGACCGGCGTGGTTAAACAAGGAGCTGCTGGGCAAACTCAAGTGGAAAAGGAGAATCTATGGATTATGGAAGGAGGGGCTGGCCGCTTGGGAGGAATATAGGACAGTTGTTAGAGGATGTAGGGAGGCAATTAGGACAGCTAAGGCCTCCTTGGAACTCAATCTTGCTAGTCGGGTTAAAGACAATAGAAAGGGCTTCTTCAAATACATAGCAAATAAAACTAAAACAAGAGGCAATATAGGCCCATTGCTGAACGAAGTGGGTACCCTGGAGACAGAGGATATAAAGAAGGCAGAGGTGCTGAATGCCTTCTTTGCCTCTGTCTTTACTCCTGCAGACTCTCCCCGAGGGCCCCGGATTTCTATAGCCCCAGAAGGAGTCAGGACAAAGGAGGAGTTTGCTTTGGTAGATGAGGATTGGGTTAGGGATCAGCTATGCAAACTGGACATCTGTAAATCGATGGGTCCGGATGGAATGCACCCACGGGTGCTGAGGGAGCTGGCGGAGGTCATTGCTAGGCCACTTTCCATCATCTTTGGTAAGTCGTGGGAAATGGGCGAGGTGCCTGAGGATTGGCGGATGGCAAAGGTCACACCAATCTATAAGAAGGGCAAGAAGGAGGACCCGGGTAATTATAGACCGGTCAGCCTTACCTCCATCCCTGGAAAGATGATGGAACAACTTATTCTTGACTCCATCACTAGGCATATCAAGGATGAGGGGGTCATTAAGAACAGCCAACATGGTTTTATGAGGGGGAAGTCATGTATGACCAACCTTATAGCCTTCTATGAGGAAGTGACTAGGTGGAGGGATGATGGTAGAGCGGTAGATGTAGTTTTTCTTGATTTCAGTAAGGCATTTGATACTGTCTCCCACAGCATCCTCATAGATAAGCTAAGGAAGTGTGGGCTTGACGATCAAGTAGTGAGGTGGATCGAGAACTGGTTGAAAGGAAGAAGGCAGAGAGTTGTGGTCAATGGCGCAGAATCTAGCTGGAGGTCTGTGACTAGTGGAGTTCCTCAGGGGTCGGTGCTGGGACCGGTGCTGTTTAATATTTTCATCAATGACCTGGATGAGGGAACTGAGTGCACCCTCAGCAAGTTTGCTGATGACACAAAACTGGGAGGAGTGGCTGACACACCAGAGGACTGTGCTGCCATTCAGCGAGACCTGGACAGGCTGGAGAGTTGGGCGGGGAGAAACTTGATGAAATTTAACAAGGGCAAGTGTAGAGTCTTGCATCTGGGGAAGAACAACCCCATGTACCAGTACAGGTTGGGGGTTGACCTGCTGGAAAGTAGTGAAGGGGAAAGGGACCTGGGGGTCCTGGTGGATAGGAGGATGACCATGAGCCAGCAATGTGCTCTTGTGGCCAAGAAGGCAAATGGCATCTTAGGGTGCATTAGAAAGGGAGTGGTTAGTAGGTCAAGAGAGGTTCTCCTCCCCCTCTACTCAGCCTTGGTGAGGCCGCATCTGGAATATTGCGTCCAGTTCTGGGCCCCTCTGTTCAAGAAGGACAGGGAATTGCTTGAAGGAGTCCAGCGCAGAGCCACAAAGATGATTAAGGGAGTGGAACATCTCCCTTATGAGGAGAGGCTGAGGGAGGTGGGTCTCTTTAGCTTGCAAAAGAGGAGACTGAGGGGTGACCTCATCAGTGTTTACAAATATGTGAAGGGTAGGTGTCAGGATGATGGAGCTAGGCTTTTTTCAGTGATATCCAGTGATAGGACAAGGGGCAATGGGTGTAAACTGGAACATAGGAAGTTCCACGTTAACATCAGGAAGAACTTCTTTACTGTAAGAGTGACAGAGCACTGGAACAGGTTGCCCAGGGGGGTTGTGGAGTCTCCTACACTGGAGATATTCAAGGCCCGCCTGGACAAGTTCCTGTGTGATGTACTGTAGGTTACCCTGCTCTTGCAGGGGGGTTGGACTAGATGATCTTTTTAGGTCCCTTCCAACCCTTGGGATTCTGTGATTCTGTGATTCTGAGGCACAGTTTAAAGCTCACTGTGTGCTAAACATGATCAGCAGGAGCTTTTTTGCAAGGCTCTTCTGCTGTTTTACCCCAGTCTAAACATTCCTGCTATACTCTCCCTGTTGCTGCTCAGCAGAGAGCTGGCACAGAGATGGTGGTTTCAGTTGGTCTTTCAGGCAGGAAAGGGAGGTGTGACAGCAATGTGTGTTGCAGTGTTGCAAAGCTCGCTGTGCGCTGAAGATGATCAGTAGGAACTTTCAGGACTGTCTCTTCTGCTGTTTCAGCAGAGTCCAAACGTAAGTGCTATATTCAGCTACTGCTTACAAGGAGCAAAGCACAGGAGATGTAGGATTCAATTGGACTTTCAGGTAGGAAAGTGAGAGGTGACAGCAATGTGAGTTTCAGAGTAGCAAAGCTCAATGTGTGCTGAAGATGCCCAGCAGGAGTTTCCCTGCTGGCCCTTCGGCTGTGGGATTAGAGTCCAAGCGCTCGTCCTCCCCTGTCACAACTCCTCTCGAAACGAGAGAGCGCACCAGAAACGATGGTTTCAAATGCACTTTTAGGAGATAAAGTGAGGAGTGACAGCAATGTTTGTGTCACAGCTTCAAAGCTCACTGTGTGCTAATCATGATCAGCAGGAGCTTTTTTGCAAGGCTCTTCTGCTGTTTTAGCCTAGGCTAAACATTCCTGCTATACTCTCCCTGTTGCTGCTCAGCAGAGAGCGGGCACAGAGATGGTGGATTCAGTTGGTCTTTCAGGCAGGAAAGGGAGGAGTGACAGCAATGTGTGCTGCAGAGTTGCAAAGCTCGCTGTGCGCTGAAGATGATCAGTGGGAACTTTCAGGACTGTCTCTTCTGCTGTTTCAGCAGAGTGCAAACTTATGGGCTATATTCTGCTACTGCTCACAAATTGCAGCACAGGAGATGTAGGATTCAATTGGACTTTCAGGTAGGAAAGGGAGAGGTGACAGCTATATGTGTTCAGGGTTGCAAAGATCACTGTGTGCTGAAGATGGCCAGCAGGAGTTTCCCTGCACGCCCTTCGGCTGTGGGATTAGAGTCCAAGCGCTCTTCCTCCCCTGTCACAACTCCACTCGAAACGAGAGAGCGCCCCAGAAACGATAGATTCAAATGCACTTTTCGGAGATAAAGTGAGTGGCAGCAATGTTTGTGTCGCAGTTTAAAGCTCACTGTGCGCTAAACATGAAAAGCTGGAGCTTTTTTGCAAGGCTCTTCTGCTGTTTTAGCCCAGTCTAAATATTCCTGCTATACTCTCCCTGTTGCTGCTCAATAGAGTGCGGGCACAGAGATGGTGGAATCAATTGGTCTTTCAGGCAGGAAAGGGAGGAGTGACAGCAATGTGTGCTGCAGAGCTGCAAAGCTCGCTGTGCGCTGAAGATGATCAATGTTAACTTTCTGGACTGTCTCTTCTGCTGTTTCAGCAGAATCTGAACGTTAGTGCTATATTCTGCTACTGCTCACAAGGAGCAAGCACAGGAGATGTAGGATTCAATTGGACTTTCAGGTAGGAAAGTGAGAGGTGACAGCAATGTGTGTTTCCGAGTTGCAAAGCTCAATGTGTGCTGAAGATGCCCAGCAGGATTTTCCCTGCACGCCCTTTGGCTGTGGGATTAGAGTCCAAGCGCTCGTCCTCCCCTGTCACAACTCCTCCCGAAACGAGAGAGCGCACCAGAAACGATGGTTTCAAATGCACTTTTAGGAGATAAAGTGAGGAGTGACAGCAATGTTTGTGTCACAGCTTCAAAACTCACTGTGTGCTAAACATGATCAGCAGGAGCTTTTTTGCAAGGCTCTTCTGCTGTTTTAGCCCAGTCTAAACATTCCAGCTATACTCTCTCTGTTGATGCTCAGCAGAGAGCGGACACAGAGATGGTGGAATCAGTTGGTCATTCAGGCAGGAAAGGGAGGAGTGACAGCAATGTGTGTTGCAGAGTTGCAAAGCTCTCTGTATTCTGAAGATGATCAGTGGGAACTTTATAAACTTTCTCTTCTGCTGTTTCAGCAGAGTGCAAACGTATGGGCTATATTCAGCTACTGCTCACAAATTGCAGCACAGGAGATGTAGGATTCAATTGGACTTTCAGGTAGGAAAGGGAGAGGTGACAGCTATATGTGTTCAAGGGCTGCAAAGATCACTGTGTGCTGAAGATGGCCAGCAGGAGTTTCCCTGCACGCCCTTCGGCTGTGGGATTAGAGTCCAAGCGCTCGTCCTCCCCTGTCACAACTCCACTCGAAACGAGAGAGCGCAGCAGAAACGATGGTTTCAAATGCACTTTTAGGAGATAAAGTGAGGAGTGACAGCAATGTTAGTGTCACAGCTTCAAAGCTCACTGTGTGCTAATCATGATCAGCAGCAGCTTTTTTGCAAGGCTCTTCTGCTGTTATAGCCCTGTCTAAACATTCCTGTTATAATCTCCCTGTTGCTGCTCAGCAGAGAGCGGGCACAGAGATGGTGGATTCAGTTGGTCATTCAGGCAGGAAAGGTGGGAGTGAAAGCAATGCGTGTTGCAGAGTTGCAAAGCTCGCTGTGCGCTGAAGATGATCAGTGGGAACTTTCAGGACTGTCTCTTCTGCTGTTTCAGCAGAGTGCAAACGTAAGTGCTATATTCTGCTACTGCTCACAAGGAGCAAGCACAGGAGATGTATGATTCAATTGGACTTTCAACTAGGAAAGTCAGAGGTGACAGCTATATGTGTTTCAGAGTTGCAAAGCTCACTGTGTGCTGAAGATGCCCAGCAGGACTTTCCCTGCACGCCCTTCGGCTGTGGGATTAGAGTCCAAGCGCTCGTCCTCCCCTGTCACAACTCCTCTCGAAACGAGACAGCGCCCCAGAAACGATAGATTCAAATGCACTTTTAGGAGATAAAGTGAGTGGCAGCAATGTTTGTGTCGCAGTTTAAAGCTCACTGTGCGCTAAACATGAAAAGCTGGAGCTTTTTTGCAAGGCTCTTCTGCTGTTATAGCCCTGTCTAAACATTCCTGCTATACTCTATCTGTTGCTGCTAAGCAGAGAGCGGGCACAGAGATGGTGGAATCAATTGGTCTTTCAGGCAGGAAAGGGAGGAGTGACAGCAATGTGTGCTGCAGAGCTGCAAAGCTCGCTGTGCGCTGAAGATGATCAGTGTTAACTTTCTGGACTGTCTCTTCTGCTGTTTCAGCAGAATCTGAACGTAAGTGCTATATTCTGCTACTGCTCACAAGGAGCAAGCACAGGAGATGTAGGATTCAATTGGACTTTCAGGTAGGAAAGTGAGAGGTGACAGCAATGTGTGTTTCAGAGTAGCAAAGCTCAATGTGTGCTGAAGATGCCCAGCAGGAGTTTCCCTGATGGCCCTTCGGCTGTGGGATTAGAGTCCAAGCGCTCGTCCTCCCCTGTCACAACTCCTCTCGAAACGAGAGAGCGCACCGGAAACGATGGTTTCAAATGCACTTTTAGGAGATAAAGTGAGGAGTGACAGCAATGTTTGTGTCACAGCTTCAAAACTCACTGTGTGCTAAACATGATCAGCAGGAGCTTTTTTGCATGGCTCTTCTGCTGTTTTAGCCCAGTCTAAACATTCCAGCTATACTCTCTCTGTTGATGCTCAGCAGAGAGCGGACACAGAGATGGTGGAATCAGTTGGTCTTTCAGGTAGGAAAGGGAGGAGTGACAGCAATGTGTGTTGCAGAGTTGCAAAGCTCGCTGTGCGCTGAAGATGATCAGTGGGAACTTTCTGGACTGTCTCTTCTGCTGTTTCAGCAGAGTGCAAACGTATGGGCTATATTCTGCTACTGCTCACAAGGAGCAAAGCACAGGAGAAGTAGGATTCAATTGGACTTTCAGGTAGGAAAGTGAGAGGTGACAGCAATGTGTGTTTCCGAGTTGCAAAGCTCACTGTGTGCTGAAGATGCCCATCAGGAGTTTCCCTGCTGGCCCTTCGGCTGTGGGATTAGAGTCCAAGCGCTCGTCCTCCCCTGTCACATCTGCTCTTGAAACGAGAGAGGGCACCAAAAACGTTGGACTCAAATGCACTTTTAGGAGATAAAGTGAGGAGTGACAGCAATGTTTGTGTCACAGCCTCAAAGCTCACTGTGTGCTAAACATGATCAGCAGGAGCTTTTTTGCAAGGCTCTTCTGCTGTTTTAGCCCAGTCTAAACATTATTGCTCTTCTCTCCCTGTTGCTGCTCAGCAGAGAGCAGGCACAGAGATGGTGGAATCTTTCGGTCTTTCAGGCAGGAAAAGGAGGAGTGACAGCAATGTGTGTTGCAGAGTTGCAAAGCTCTCTGTGTTCTGAAGATGATCAGTGGGAACTTTCTAAACTTTCTCTTCTGCTGTTTCAGCAGAGTGCAAACGTATGGGCTATATTCTGCTACTGCTCACAAATTGCAGCACAGGAGATGTAGGATTCAATTGGACTTTCAGGTAGGAAAGGGAGAGGTGACAGCTATATGTGTTTCAGAGTTGCAAAGCTCACTGTGTGCTGAAGATGCCCAGCAGGACTTTCCCTGCACGCCCTTCGGCTGTGGGATTAGAGTCCAAGCGCTCGTCTTCCCCTGTCGCAACTCCTCTCGAAACGACAGAGCGCACCAGAAACGTTGGACTCAAATGCACTTTTAGGAGATAAAGTGAGGAGTGACAGCTATGTTTGTGTCACAGCTTCAAAACTCACTGTGTGCTAAACATGATCAGCAGGAGCTTTTTGCAAGGCTCTTCTGCTGTTATAGCCCTGTCTAAACATTCCTGCTATACTCTCTCTGTTGCTGCTAAGCAGAGAGCGGGCACAGAGATGGTGGAATCAGTTCGTCTTTCAGGCAGGAAAGGGAGGAGTGACAGCAATGTGTGTTGCAGAGTTGCAAAGCTCGCTGTGCGCTGATGATCAGTGGGAACTTTCTGGACTGTCTCTTCTGCTGTTTCAGCAGAGTCCAAACGTAAGTGCTATATTCTGCTACTGCTCACAAGGAGCAAGCACAGGAGATGTAGGATTCAATTGGACTTTCAGGTAGGAAAGTGAGAGGTGACAGCAATGTGTGTTTCAGAGTTGCAAAGCTCACTGTGTGCTGAAGATGCCCAGCAGGAGTTTCCCTGATGGCCCTTCGGCTGTGGGATTAGAGTCCACGCGCTCGTCCTCCCCTGTCACAACTCCTCTGGAAACAAGAGTGCGCACCCGAAACGATGGAGTCAAATGCACTTTTAGGAGATAAATTGAGTGACAGCAATGTTTGTGTCACTCACCCCCATGCCTCAGAACTTCCCCAACCAAGAAGAAAAAAGAGTAATTGTGGTGGGTGACTCCCTTCTGAGGGGAACAGAAGGGCCCATTTGTCGACCGGATCCACCCCACAGGGAGGTCTGCTGCCTGCCTGGGGCTCGGATTAGAGATGTTAAAAAGAAGCTCTCTGAACTGGTGCAGCCCTCTGACTACTACCCACTGCTGGTTTTTCAGGTTGGCAGTGACGAAATTATTACGAGGAACGTAAGGGCAATGAAGAGAGACTACAGGGCCCTGGGAAGGCTGGTTAAAGGGTCTGGAGCGCAAGTGGTGTTTGCCTCCATACCTGTTGCAAGCGAGGGTGAAGGGATATATAAGAAGACTCTGCAGGTTAATGTATGGCTACGTGACTGGTGCCAAAGGCAGGGGTTTGGGTTTTTCTGTCACGGGCTGCTGTATGGGACACCTGGTTTGCTGGTGACAGGCGGGATACACCAGTCCCAGAGAAGAAAAAGGGTTTTGGGGCAGGAGTTAGCAGGGCTTATTGACAGGGCTTTAAACTAGTTATGAAGTGGGGAGGGGATTTAACTGGGCCTGTTGGGGACAAGCCCAAGAGGAACATGCTAGGGATTGAAGGATGGCGGGCTAAGGAGGACTATCAATCTCTTGTTTCACTTGTGGGAAAGGATAGCTCTTTAGACCCTGTCCCGCAGGGGAAAAAGGGTACTAGGACTGGCTCCCTGAAATGCCTGTACACCAATGCACGCAGCATGGGGAATAAACAGGAGGAGTTAGAAGTCTGTGTGCGGGCTAAAGGTTATGATCTAGTGGCGATTACAGAGACATGGTGGGACAGTTCACATGACTGGAATGTGGTCATGGATGGCTATGTCCTTTTTAGGAAAGATAGGTCAGCAAAGCGAGGTGGTGGAGTTGCTCTTTACGTGAGAGAGCAACTAGAATGTATTGAGTTCTGTCCGGGGTCGGATGAGGAGCAAGTGGAATGTCTGTGGGTACGAATCAAGGGGCTGACTGGCACGGGTGATACAGTTGTGGGGGTCTATTACAGACCTCCTGATCAGGACGAAGAAGTTGATGAGGCTTTCTACAGGCAACTGGAAGTAGCCTCGCGACTACATGCCTTAGTCGTCGTGGGGGACTTTAATTACCCCGATATTTGCTGGAAGACTCACACAGCCAGTCATTCACAGTCTAGGAGGTTCCTCGAGTGCATTGATGATAATTTCTTAATGCAAATGGTGGACGTACCAACTAGGGGAGCAGCGCTGCTAGATTTAGTACTCGCCAACAAGGAGGGTTTGGTCGAAGTGGTGACGGTCAATGGCAGCCTTGGCTGCAGTGACCATGAGATGGTGGAGTTTAGGATCCTGTGTGGGAGGAATAGAATACCTAGCAAAGCCACAGTTCTGGATTTCCGAAGGGCCAACTTTGGCCTCTTCAGTCAACTGCTAAGGGAAGTCTCATGGGAAAGTGTACTAGGCGGTAAAGGGGCTCAAGATAGTTGGTTAGCATTCAAGGACCGCTTCTTCCAAGCTCAGGATCGGAGCGTCCCAATGAGTAGGAAGTCAAGTAAGGGATCTAGGAGACCGGCGTGGTTAAACAAGGAGCTGCTGGGCAAACTCAAGTGGAAAAGGAGAATCTATGGATTATGGAAGGAGGGGCTGGCCGCTTGGGAGGAATATAGGACAGTTGTTAGAGGATGTAGGGAGGCAATTAGGACAGCTAAGGCCTCCTTGGAACTCAATCTTGCTAGTCGGGTTAAAGACAATAGAAAGGGCTTCTTCAAATACATAGCAAATAAAACTAAAACAAGAGGCAATATAGGCCCATTGCTGAACGAAGTGGGTACCCTGGAGACAGAGGATATAAAGAAGGCAGAGGTGCTGAATGCCTTCTTTGCCTCTGTCTTTACTCCTGCAGACTCTCCCCGAGGGCCCCGGATTTCTATAGCCCCAGAAGGAGTCAGGACAAAGGAGGAGTTTGCTTTGGTAGATGAGGATTGGGTTAGGGATCAGCTATGCAAACTGGACATCTGTAAATCGATGGGTCCGGATGGAATGCACCCACGGGTGCTGAGGGAGCTGGCGGAGGTCATTGCTAGGCCACTTTCCATCATCTTTGGTAAGTCGTGGGAAATGGGCGAGGTGCCTGAGGATTGGCGGATGGCAAAGGTCACACCAATCTATAAGAAGGGCAAGAAGGAGGACCCGGGTAATTATAGACCGGTCAGCCTTACCTCCATCCCTGGAAAGATGATGGAACAACTTATTCTTGACTCCATCACTAGGCATATCAAGGATGAGGGGGTCATTAAGAACAGCCAACATGGTTTTATGAGGGGGAAGTCATGTATGACCAACCTTATAGCCTTCTATGAGGAAGTGACTAGGTGGAGGGATGATGGTAGAGCGGTAGATGTAGTTTTTCTTGATTTCAGTAAGGCATTTGATACTGTCTCCCACAGCATCCTCATAGATAAGCTAAGGAAGTGTGGGCTTGACGATCAAGTAGTGAGGTGGATCGAGAACTGGTTGAAAGGAAGAAGGCAGAGAGTTGTGGTCAATGGCGCAGAATCTAGCTGGAGGTCTGTGACTAGTGGAGTTCCTCAGGGGTCGGTGCTGGGACCGGTGCTGTTTAATATTTTCATCAATGACCTGGATGAGGGAACTGAGTGCACCCTCAGCAAGTTTGCTGATGACACAAAACTGGGAGGAGTGGCTGACACACCAGAGGACTGTGCTGCCATTCAGCGAGACCTGGACAGGCTGGAGAGTTGGGCGGGGAGAAACTTGATGAAATTTAACAAGGGCAAGTGTAGAGTCTTGCATCTGGGGAAGAACAACCCCATGTACCAGTACAGGTTGGGGGTTGACCTGCTGGAAAGTAGTGAAGGGGAAAGGGACCTGGGGGTCCTGGTGGATAGGAGGATGACCATGAGCCAGCAATGTGCTCTTGTGGCCAAGAAGGCAAATGGCATCTTAGGGTGCATTAGAAAGGGAGTGGTTAGTAGGTCAAGAGAGGTTCTCCTCCCCCTCTACTCAGCCTTGGTGAGGCCGCATCTGGAATATTGCGTCCAGTTCTGGGCCCCTCTGTTCAAGAAGGACAGGGAATTGCTTGAAGGAGTCCAGCGCAGAGCCACAAAGATGATTAAGGGAGTGGAACATCTCCCTTATGAGGAGAGGCTGAGGGAGGTGGGTCTCTTTAGCTTGCAAAAGAGGAGACTGAGGGGTGACCTCATCAGTGTTTACAAATATGTGAAGGGTAGGTGTCAGGATGATGGAGCTAGGCTTTTTTCAGTGATATCCAGTGATAGGACAAGGGGCAATGGGTGTAAACTGGAACATAGGAAGTTCCACGTTAACATCAGGAAGAACTTCTTTACTGTAAGAGTGACAGAGCACTGGAACAGGTTGCCCAGGGGGGTTGTGGAGTCTCCTACACTGGAGATATTCAAGGCCCGCCTGGACAAGTTCCTGTGTGATGTACTGTAGGTTACCCTGCTCTTGCAGGGGGGTTGGACTAGATGATCTTTTTAGGTCCCTTCCAACCCTTGGGATTCTGTGATTCTGTGATTCTGAGGCACAGTTTAAAGCTCACTGTGTGCTAAACATGATCAGCAGGAGCTTTTTTGCAAGGCTCTTCTGCTGTTTTACCCCAGTCTAAACATTCCTGCTATACTCTCCCTGTTGCTGCTCAGCAGAGAGCTGGCACAGAGATGGTGGTTTCAGTTGGTCTTTCAGGCAGGAAAGGGAGGTGTGACAGCAATGTGTGTTGCAGTGTTGCAAAGCTCGCTGTGCGCTGAAGATGATCAGTAGGAACTTTCAGGACTGTCTCTTCTGCTGTTTCAGCAGAGTCCAAACGTAAGTGCTATATTCAGCTACTGCTTACAAGGAGCAAAGCACAGGAGATGTAGGATTCAATTGGACTTTCAGGTAGGAAAGTGAGAGGTGACAGCAATGTGAGTTTCAGAGTAGCAAAGCTCAATGTGTGCTGAAGATGCCCAGCAGGAGTTTCCCTGCTGGCCCTTCGGCTGTGGGATTAGAGTCCAAGCGCTCGTCCTCCCCTGTCACAACTCCTCTCGAAACGAGAGAGCGCACCAGAAACGATGGTTTCAAATGCACTTTTAGGAGATAAAGTGAGGAGTGACAGCAATGCTTGTGTCACAGTTTCAAAGCTCACTGTGTGCTAATCATGATCAGCAGGAGCTTTTTTGCAAGGCTCTTCTGCTGTTTTAGCCTAGGCTAAACATTCCTGCTATACTCTCCCTGTTGCTGCTCAGCAGAGAGCGGGCACAGAGATGGTGGATTCAGTTGGTCTTTCAGGCAGGAAAGGGAGGAGTGACAGCAATGTGTGCTGCAGAGTTGCAAAGCTCGCTGTGCGCTGAAGATGATCAGTGGGAACTTTCAGGACTGTCTCTTCTGCTGTTTCAGCAGAGTGCAAACTTATGGGCTATATTCTGCTACTGCTCACAAATTGCAGCACAGGAGATGTAGGATTCAATTGGACTTTCAGGTAGGAAAGGGAGAGGTGACAGCTATATGTGTTCAGGGTTGCAAAGATCACTGTGTGCTGAAGATGGCCAGCAGGAGTTTCCCTGCACGCCCTTCGGCTGTGGGATTAGAGTCCAAGCGCTCTTCCTCCCCTGTCACAACTCCACTCGAAACGAGAGAGCGCCCCAGAAACGATAGATTCAAATGCACTTTTCGGAGATAAAGTGAGTGGCAGCAATGTTTGTGTCGCAGTTTAAAGCTCACTGTGCGCTAAACATGAAAAGCTGGAGCTTTTTTGCAAGGCTCTTCTGCTGTTTTAGCCCAGTCTAAACATTCCTGCTATACTCTCCCTGTTGCTGCTCAATAGAGTGCGGGCACAGAGATGGTGGAATCAATTGGTCTTTCAGGCAGGAAAGGGAGGAGTGACAGCAATGTGTGCTGCAGAGCTGCAAAGCTCGCTGTGCGCTGAAGATGATCAATGTTAACTTTCTGGACTGTCTCTTCTGCTGTTTCAGCAGAATCTGAACGTTAGTGCTATATTCTGCTACTGCTCACAAGGAGCAAGCACAGGAGATGTAGGATTCAATTGGACTTTCAGGTAGGAAAGTGAGAGGTGACAGCAATGTGTGTTTCCGAGTTGCAAAGCTCAATGTGTGCTGAAGATGCCCAGCAGGATTTTCCCTGCACGCCCTTTGGCTGTGGGATTAGAGTCCAAGCGCTCGTCCTCCCCTGTCACAACTCCTCCCGAAACGAGAGAGCGCACCAGAAACGATGGTTTCAAATGCACTTTTAGGAGATAAAGTGAGGAGTGACAGCAATGTTTGTGTCACAGCTTCAAAACTCACTGTGTGCTAAACATGATCAGCAGGAGCTTTTTTGCAAGGCTCTTCTGCTGTTTTAGCCCAGTCTAAACATTCCAGCTATACTCTCTCTGTTGATGCTCAGCAGAGAGCGGACACAGAGATGGTGGAATCAGTTGGTCATTCAGGCAGGAAAGGGAGGAGTGACAGCAATGTGTGTTGCAGAGTTGCAAAGCTCGCTGTGCGCTGAAGATGATCTGTGGGAACTTTCAGGACTGTCTCTTCTGCTGTTTCAGCAGAGTGCAAACGTATGGGCTATATTCTGCTACTGCTCATAAGGACCAAAGCACAGGAGAAGTAGGATTCAATTGGACTTTCAGGTAGGAAAGTGAGAGGTGACAGCAATGCGTGTTTCAGAGTTGCAAAGCTCACTGTGTGCTGAGGATGCCCAGCAGGAGTTTCCCTGCTGGCCCTTCGGCTGTGGGATTAGAGTCCAAGCGCTCGTCCTCCCCTGTCACATCTGCTCTTTAAACGAGAGAGGGCAACAAAAACGTTGGACTCAAATGCACTTTTAGGAAATAAAGTGAGGAGTGACTGCAATGTTTGTGTCACAGCTTCAAAGCTCACTGTGTGCTAAACATGATCAGCAAGAGCTTTTTTGCAAGGCTCTTCTGCTGTTTTAGCCCAGTCTAAACATTCCTGCTATACTCTCTCTGTTGCTGCTCAGCAGAGAGCGAGCACAGAGAATGTGGATTCAGTTGGTCTTTCAGGCAGAAAAGGTAGGAGTGAAAGCAATGCGTGTTGCAGAGTTGCAAAGCTCGCTGTGCGCTGAAGATGATCAGTGGGAACTTTCAGGACTGTCTCTTCTGCTGTTTCAGCAGAGTCCAAACGTAAGTGCTATATTCTGCTACTGCTCACTAAGAGCAAGCACAGGTGATGTAGGATTCAATTGGACATTCAGGTAGGAAAGTTAGAGGTGACAGCAATGTGTGTTTCAGAGTAGCAAAGCTCAATGTGTGCTGAGGATGCCCAGCAGGAATTCCCCTGCTAGCCCTTCGGCTGTGGGATTAGAGTCCAAGCCCTCGTCCTTCCCTGTCACATCTGGTCTTGAAACGAGAGAGGGCACCAAAAACGTTGGACTCAAATGCACTTTTAGGAGATAAAGTGAGGAGAGACAGCAGTGTTTTTGTCACAGCTTCAAAGCTCACTGTGTGCTAAACATGATCAGCAGGAGCTTTTTTGCAAGGCTCTTCTGCGGTTTTAGCCCAGTCTAAACATTCCTGCTCTACTCTCTCTGCTGCTGCTCAGCAGAGAGCGGGCACAGAGATGGTGGAATCAGTTCGTCTTTCAGGCAGGAAAGGGAGGAGTGACAGCAATGTGTGCTGCAGAGTTGCAAAGCTCGCTGTGAGCTGAAGATGATCAGTGGGATCTTTCTGGACTGTCTCTTCTGCTGTTTCAGCAGAGTCCAAACGTAAGTGCTATATTCTGCTACTGCTCACAAAGCAAGAACAGGAGATGTGGGATTCAACTGGACTTTCCGGTAGGAAAGTGAGAGGTGACATCAATATATATTTCAGAGTTGCAAAGCTCACTGTGTGCTGAAGATGCCCAGCAGGAGTTTCCCTGCTCGCCCTTCGGCTGTGGGATTAGAGTCCACGCGCTCGTCCTCCCCTGTCACAACTCCTCTCGATACGAGAGAGCGCACAAGAAACGATGGTTTCAAATGCACTTATAGAAGATAAAGTGAGGAGTGACAGCAATGCTTGTGTCACAGCTTCAAAGCTCACTGTGTGCTAATCATGATCAGCAGGAGCTTTTTTGCAAGGCTCTTCTGCTGTTTTAGCCTAGGCTAAACATTCCTGCTCTTCTCTCCCTGTTGCTGCTCAGCAGAGAGCGGGCACAGAGATGGTGGATTCAGTGGTCTTTCAGGCAGGAAAGGGAGGAGTGACAGCAATGTGTGCTGCAGAGTTGCAAAGCTCGCTGTGCGCTGAAGATGATCAGTGGGAACTTTCAGGACTGTCTCTTCTGCTGTTTCAGCAGAGTGCAAACTTATGGGCTATATTCTGCTACTGCTCACAAATTGCAGCACAGGAGATGTAGGATTCAATTGGACTTTCAGGTAGGAAAGGGAGAGGTGACAGCTATATGTGTTCAGGGTTGCAAAGATCACTGTGTGCTGAAGATGGCCAGCAGGAGTTTCCCTGCACGCCCTTCGGCTGTGGGATTAGAGTCCAAGCGCTCTTCCTCCCCTGTCACAACTCCACTCGAAACGAGAGAGCGCCCCAGAAACGATAGATTCAAATGCACTTTTCGGAGATAAAGTGAGTGGCAGCAATGTTTGTGTCGCAGTTTAAAGCTCACTGTGCGCTAAACATGAAAAGCTGGAGCTTTTTTGCAAGGCTCTTCTGCTGTTTTAGCCCAGTCTAAACATTCCTGCTATACTCTCCCTGTTGCTGCTCAATAGAGTGCGGGCACAGAGATGGTGGAATCAATTGGTCTTTCAGGCAGGAAAGGGAGGAGTGACAGCAATGTGTGCTGCAGAGCTGCAAAGCTCGCTGTGCGCTGAAGATGATCAATGTTAACTTTCTGGACTGTCTCTTCTGCTGTTTCAGCAGAATCTGAACGTTAGTGCTATATTCTGCTACTGCTCACAAGGAGCAAGCACAGGAGATGTAGGATTCAATTGGACTTTCAGGTAGGAAAGTGAGAGGTGACAGCAATGTGTGTTTCCGAGTTGCAAAGCTCAATGTGTGCTGAAGATGCCCAGCAGGATTTTCCCTGCACGCCCTTTGGCTGTGGGATTAGAGTCCAAGCGCTCGTCCTCCCCTGTCACAACTCCTCCCGAAACGAGAGAGCGCACCAGAAACGATGGTTTCAAATGCACTTTTAGGAGATAAAGTGAGGAGTGACAGCAATGTTTGTGTCACAGCTTCAAAACTCACTGTGTGCTAAACATGATCAGCAGGAGCTTTTTTGCAAGGCTCTTCTGCTGTTTTAGCCCAGTCTAAACATTCCAGCTATACTCTCTCTGTTGATGCTCAGCAGAGAGCGGACACAGAGATGGTGGAATCAGTTGGTCATTCAGGCAGGAAAGGGAGGTGTGACAGCAATGTGTGTAGCAGAGTTGCAAAGCTCGCTGTGCGCTTAAGATGATCTGTGGGAACTTTCAGGACTGTCTCTTCTGCTGTTTCAGCAGAGTCCAAACGTATGGGCTATATTCTGCTACTGCTCATAAGGACCAAAGCACAGGAGAAGTAGGATTCAATTGGACTTTCAGGTAGGAAAGTGAGAGGTGACAGCAATGCGTGTTTCAGAGTTGCAAAGCTCACTGTGTGCTGAGGATGCCCAGCAGGAGTTTCCCTGCTGGCCCTTCGGCTGTGGGATTAGAGTCCAAGCGCTCGTCCTCCCCTGTCACATCTGCTCTTGAAACGAGAGAGGGCACCAAAAACGTTGGACTCAAATGCACTTTTAGGAGATAAAGTGAGGAGTGACAGCAATGTTTGTGTCACAGCCTCAAAGCTCACTGTGTGCTAAACATGATCAGCAGGAGCTTTTTTGCAAGGCTCTTCTGCTGTTTTAGCCCAGTCTAAACATTCCTGCTCTACTCTCTCTGTTGCTGCTCAGCAGAGAGCAGGCACAGAGATGGTGGAATCTTTTGGTCTTTCAGGAAGGAAAAGGAGGAGTGACAGCAATGTGTGTTGCAGACTTGGAAAGCTCTCTGTGTTCTGAAGATGATCAGTGGGAACTTTCTAAACTTTCTCTTCTGCTGTTTCAGCAGAGTGCAAACGTATGGGCTATATTCTGCTACAGCTCACAAATTGCAGCACAGGAGATGTAGGATTCAATTGGACTTTCAGGTAGGAAAGGGAGAGGTGACAGCTAAATGTGTTCAGGGTTGCAAAGATCACTGTGTGCTGAAGATGGCCAGCAGGAGTTTCCCTGCACGCCCTTCGGCTGTGGGATTAGAGTCCAAGCGCTCGTCCTCCCCTGTCACAACTCCTCTCGAAACGAGAGATCGCAGCAGAAACGATGGTTTCAAATGCACTTTTAGGAGATAAAGTGAGGAGTGACAGCATTGTTTGTGTCACAGCTTCAAAGCTCACTGTGTGCTAATCATGATCAGCAGGAGCTTTTTTGCAAGGCTCTTCTGCTGTTTTTGCACAGTCTAAACATTCCTGCTATACTCTCCCTGTAGCTGCTCAGCAGAGGGCAGGCACAGAGATGGTGGATTCAGTTGGTCATTCAGGCAGGAAAGGGAGGAGTGACAGCAATGTGTGTTGCAGAGTTGCAAAGCTCGCTGTGCGTTGATGATGATCAGTGGGAACTTTCAGGACTGTCTCTTCTGCTGTTTCAGCAGAGTGCAAACGTATGGGCTATATTCTGCTACTGCTCACAAGGAGCAAAGCACAGGAGAAGTAGGATTCAATTGGACTTTCAACTAGGAAAGTCAGAGGTGACAGCAATGTGTGTTTCCGAGTTGCAAAGCTCACTGTGTGCTGAAGATGCCCAGCAGGACTTTCCCTGCACGCCCTTCGGCTGTGGGATTAGAGTCCACGCGCTCGTCCTCCCCTGTCACAACTCCTCTGGAAACAAGAGTGCGCACCCGAAAAGATGGAGTCAAATGCACTTTTAGGAGATAAAGTGAGTGGCAGCAATGTTTGTGTCGCAGTGTAAAGCTCACTGTGCGCCAAACATGAAAAGCTGGAGCTTTTTTGCAAGGCTCTTCTGCTGTTTTAGCCTAGTCTAAACATTCCTGCTATACTCTCCCTGTTGCTGCTCAATAGAGTGCGGGCACAGAGATGGTGGAATCAATTGGTCTTTCAGGCAGGAAAGGGAGGAGTGACAGCAATGTGTGCTGCAGAGCTGCAAAGCTCGCTGTGCGCTGAAGATGATCTGTGGGAACTTTCTGGACTGTCTCTTCTGCTGTTTCAGCAGAATCTGAACGTAAGTGCTATATTCTGCTACTGCTCACAAAGAGCAAGCACAGGAGAAGAAGGATTCAATTGGACTTTCAGGTAGGAAAGGGAGAGGTGACAGCAATGTGTGTTTCAGAGTTGCAAAGCTCACTGTGTGCTGAAGATGCCCAGCAGGAGACTCCCTGCTAGCCCTTCGGCTGTGGGATTAGAGTCCAAGCGCTCGTCCTCCCCTGTCACATCTGCTCTTGAAACGAGAGAGGGCACCAAAAACGTTGGACTCAAATGCACTTTTAGGAGATAAAGTGAGGAGTGACAGCAATGTTTGTGTCACAGCCTCAAAGCTCACTGTGTGCTAAACATGATCAGCAGGAGCTTTTTTGCAAGGCTCTTCTGCTGTTTTAGCCCAGTCTAAACATTATTGCTCTTCTCTCCCTGTTGCTGCTCAGCAGAGAGCAGGCATAGAGATGGTGGAATCTTTTGGTCTTTCAGGCAGGAAAAGGAGGAGGGACAGCAATGTGTGTTGCAGAGTTGCAAAGCTCTCTGTGTTCTGAAGATGATCAGTGGGAACTTTCTAAACTTTCTCTTCTGCTGTTTCAGCAGAGTGCAAACGTATGGGCTATATTCTGCTACTGCTCACAAGGAGCAAGCACAGGAGATGTAGGATTCAATTGGACTTTCAGGTAGGAAAGTGAGAGGTGACAGCAATATGTGTTTCAGAGTTGCAAAGCTCACTGTGTGCTGAAGATGCCCAGCAGGAGTTTCCCTGCTGGCCCTTCGGCTGTGGGATTAGAGTCCAAGCGCTCGTCCTCCCCTGTCACAACTCCACTCGAAACGAGAGAGCGCACCAGAAACGATGGTTTCAAATGCACTTTTAGGAGATAAAGTGAGGAGTGACAGCAATGTTTGTGTCACAGCTTCAAAACTCACTGTGTGCTAAACATGATCAGCAGGAGCTTTTTTGCAAGGCTCTTCTGCTGTTATAGCCCTGTCTAAACATTCCTGCTATACTCTCTCTGTTGCTGCTAAGCAGAGAGCGGGCACAGAGATGGTGGAATCAGTTCGTCTTTCAGGCAGGAAAGGGAGGAGTGACAGCAGTGTGTTTTGCAGAGTTGCAAAGCTCGCTGTGCGCTGATGATCAGTGGGAACTTTCTGGACTGTCTCTTCTGCTGTTTCAGCAGAGTCCAAACGTAAGTGCTATATTCTGCTACTGCTCACAAGGAGCAAGCACAGGAGATGTAGGATTCAATTGGACTTTCAGGTAGGAAAGTGAGAGGTGACAGCAATGTGTGTTTCAGAGTTGCAAAGCTCACTGTGTGCTGAAGATGCCCAGCAGGAGTTTCCCTGATGGCCCTTCGGCTGTGGGATTAGAGTCCACGCGCTTGTCCTCCCCTGTCACAACTCCTCTGGTAACAAGAGTGCGCACCAGAAACGATGGAGTCAAATGCACTTTTAGGAGATAAAGTGAGTGACAGCAATGTTTGTGTCACAGTTTAAAGCTCACTGTGTGCTAAACATGATCAGCAGGAGCTTTTTTGCAAGGCTCTTCTGCTGTTTTAACCCTGTCTAAACATTCCTGCTATACTCTCTCTGTTGCTGCTAAGCAGAGAGCGGGCACAGAGATGGTGGAATCAGTTCGTCTTTCAGGCAGGAAAGGGAGGAGTGACAGTAATGTGTGTTGCAGTGTTGCAAAGCTCGCTGTGCACTGAAGATGAGCAATGGGAAATTTCTGGACTGTCTCTTCTGCTGTTTCAGCAGAGTGCAAACGTATGGGCTATATTCTGCTACTTCTCACAAGGAGCAAAGCACAGGAGAAGTAGGATTCAATTGGACTTTCAGGTAGGAAAGTGGGAGGTGACAGCAATGTGTGTTTCCGAGTTGCAAAGCTCACTGTGTGCTGAAGATGCCCATCAGGAGTTTCCCTGCTGGCCCTTCGGCTGTAGGATTAGAGTCCAAGCGCTCTTCCTCCCCTGTCACATCTGCTCCTGAAACGAGAGAGGGCACCAAAAACGTTGGACTCAAATGCACTTTTAGGAGATAAAGTGAGGAGTGACAGCAATGTTTGTGTCGCAGCCTCAAAGCTCACTGTGTGCTAAACATGATCAGCACGAGCTTTTTTGCAAGGCTCTTCTGCTGTTTTAGCCCAGTCTAAACATTATTGCTCTTCTCTCCCTGTTGCTGCTCAGCAGAGAGCAGGCACAGAGATGGTGGAATCTTTTGGTCTTTCAGGCAGGAAAAGGAGGAGGGACAGCAATGTGTGTTGCAGAGTTGCAAAGCTCTCTGTGTTCTGAAGATGATCAGTGGGAACTTTCTAAACTTTCTCTTCTGCTGTTTCACCAGAGTGCAAACGTATGGGCTATATTCTGCTGCTGCTCACAAATTGCAGCACAGGAGATGTAGGATTCAATTGGACTTTCAGGTAGGAAAGGGAGAGGTGACAGCTATATGTGTTCAAGGGCTGCAAAGATCACTGTGTGCTGAAGATGGCCAGCAGGACTTTCCCTGCACGCCCTTCGGCTGTGGGATTAGAGTCCACGCGCTCGTCCTCCCCCGTCACAAGTCCTCTCGAAACGAGAGAGCGCACCAGAAACGATGGTTTCAAATGCACTTTTAGGAGATAAAGTGAGGAGTGACAGCAATGTTTGTGTCACAGTTTAAAGCTCACTGTTTGCTAATCATGATCAGCAGGAGTTTTTTTGCAAGGCTCTACTGCTGTTTTAGCCCAGTCTAAACATTCCTGCTAAACTCTCTCTGTTGCTGCTCAGCAGAGGGCAGGCACAGAGATGGTGGATTCAGCTGGTCTTTCAGGCAAAAAGGGAGGAGTGACAGCAATGTGTGTTGCAGAGTTGCAAAGCTCACTGTGTGCTGAAGATGCCCAGCAGGATTTTCCCTGCTGGCCTTTCAGCTGTGGGATTAGAGTCCATGCGCTCGTCCTCCCCTGTCACAACTCCTCTCGAAATGAGAGAGCGCACCAGAAACGATGGTTTCAAATGCACTTTTAGGAGATAAAGTGAGGAGGGACAGCAATGGTTGTGTCACAGTTTCAAAGCTCACTGTGTGCTAATCATGATCAGCAGGAGCTTTTTTGCAAGGCTCTTCTGCTGTTTTAGCCCAGTCTAAACATTCCTGCTATAGTCTCCCTGTTGCTGCTCAGCAGAGAGCGGGCACAGAGATGGTGGAATCAGTTGGTCGTTCAGGCAGGAAAGGGAGGACTGACAGCAATGTGTGTTGCAGAGTTGCAAAGCTCGCTGTGCGCTGAAGATGATCAGTGGGAACTTTCTAGACTATCTCTTCTGCTGTTTCAGCAGAGTGCAAACTTATGGGCTATATTCTGCTACTGCTCACAAAGAGCAAAGCACAGGAGAAGAGGGATTCAATTAGACTTTCAGGTAGGAAAGTGAGAGGTGACAGCAATGTGTGTTTCAGAGTTGCAAAGCTCACTGTGTGCTGAAGATGCCCAGCAGCAGTTTCCCTTCTGGCCCGCCAGCTGTGGGATTAGAGTCCATGCGCTCGTCCTCCCCTGTCACAACTCCCCTCGAAACGAGAGAGCGCACCAAAAACGATGGTTTCAAATGCACTTTAAGGAGATAAAGTGAGGAGGGACAGCAATGGTTGTGTCACAGATTCAAAGCTCACTGTGTGCTAATCATGATCAGCAGGAGCTTTTTTGCATGGCTCTTCTGCTGTTTTAGCCCAGACTAAACATTCCTGCTATACTCTCCCCGTTGCTGCTCAGCAGAGAGAGGGCACAGAGATGGTGGAATCAGTTGGTCTTTCAGGCAGGAAAGGGAGGACTGACAGCAATGTGTGTTGCAGAGTTGCAAAGCTCGCTGTGCGCTGAAGATGATCAGTGTGAACTTTCAGGACTGTCTCTTCTGCTGTTTCAGCAAAGTGCAAACGTAAGTGCTATATTCTGCTACTGCTCACAAGGAGCAAAGCACAGGAGAATTAGGATTCAATTGGACTTTCAGGTAGGAAAGTGAGAGGTGACAGCAATGTGTGTTTCAGAGTTGCAAAGCTCGCTGTGTGCTGAAGATGCCCAGCAGGATTTTCCCTGCTGGCCCTTCGGCTGTGGGATTAGAGTCCATGCGCTCGTCCTCCCCTGTCACAACTCCTCTCGAAACGAGAGAGCGCACCAGAAACGATGGTTTTAAATGCACTTTTAGGAGATAAAGTGAGGAGTGACTGCAATGTTTGTGTCACAGTTTAAAGCTCATCTGCGCTAAACATGAAAAGCTTGAGCTTTTTTGCAAGGCTCTTCTGCTGTTTTAGCCCAGTCTAAACATTCCTGTTATACTCTCTCTGTTGCTGCTCAGCAGAGAGCGGGCACAGAGAATGTGGATTCAGTTGGTCTTTCAGGCAGGAAAGGGAGGAGTGATAGCAATGTGTGTTGCAGAGTTGCAAAGCTCGCTGTGCGCTGAAGATGATCAGTGTTAACTTTCAGGACTGTCTCTTCTGCTGTTTCAGCAGAGTGCGAAAGTATGGGCTATATTCTGCTACTGCTCATAAGGAGCAAAGCACAGGAGATGTAGGATTCAATTGGACTTTCAGGTAGGAAAGTGAGAGGTGACAGGAATGTGTGTTTCAGAGTTGCAAAGCTCACTGTGTGCTGAAGATGCCCAGCAGCAGTTTCCCTTCTGGCCCGCCAGCTGTGGGATTAGAGTCCATGCGCTCGTCCTCCCCTGTCACAACTCCCCTCGAAACGAGAGAGCGCACCAAAAACGGTGGTTTCAAATGCACTTTAAGGAGATAAAGTGAGGAGGGACAGCAATGGTTGTGTCACAGATTCAAAGCTCACTGTGTGCTAATCATGATCAGCAGGAGCTTTTTTGCATGGCTCTTCTGCTGTTTTAGCCCAGACTAAACATTCCTGCTATACTCTCCCCGTTGCTGCTCAGGAGAGAGTTTTCAGATCGTTCAGAAACGATGGTTTCAAATGCACTTTTAGGAGATAAAGTGAGGAGTGACAGCAATGTTTGTGTCACAGTTTAAAGCTCACTGTGAGCTAAACATGATCAGCAGGAGCTTTTTTGCATGGCTCTTCTGCTGTTTTAGCCCATAATTTTGCACTCTGCTGAAAAAGCAGAACAGACAGTCCAGAAAGATCCCACTGATCATCTTCAGTGCACAGCGAGCTTTACAACTCTGCAACACACATTGCTGTCAGTCCTAACTTTCCTGCCTGAAAGACAAACTGATTCCACTATCTCTCTGCTGAGCAGCAACAGGGAGACTATAGCAGGAATGTTTAGACTGGGCTAAAACAGCAGAAGAGCCATGCAAAAAAGCTCCTGCTGATCATGATTAGCACACAGTGAGCTTTGAAGCTGTGATACAACCATTGCTGTCTCTCCTCACTTTATCTCCTAAAAGTGCATTTGAATCCATCGTTTCTGGTGCGCTCTCTCGTTTCGAGAGGAGTTGTGACAGGGGAGGACGAGCGCATGGACTCTAATCCCACAGCTGGCGGGCCAGCAGGGAAAATCCTGCTGGGCATCTTCAGCACACAGTGAGCTTTGCAAATCTGAAACACACATTGATGTCACCTCTCACTTTCCTACCTGAAAGTCCAATTGAATCCTACATCTCCTGTGCTTTGCTCCTTGTAAGCAGTAGCTGAATATAGCACTTACGTTTGGACTCTGCTGAAACAGCAGAAGAGACAGTCCAGAAAGTTCCCATTGCTCATCTTCAGTGCACAGCGAGCTTTGCAACTCTGCAACACACATTGCTGTCACACCTCCCTTTCCTGCCTGAAAGACGAAATGATTCCACCATCTGTGTGCCCTCTCTCTGCTGAGCAGCAACAGGGAGAGTATAGCAGGAATGTTTAGACTGGGCTAAAACAGTAGAAGAGCCTTGCAAAAAAGCTCCTGCTGATCATGTTTAGCGCACCGTGAGCTTTAAACTTTGACACAAACATTGCTGTCACTCACTTTATCTCCTAAAAGTGCATTTGACTCCATTGTTTCTGGTGCGCTCTCTTGTTTCCAGAGGAGTTGTGACAGGGGAGGACGAGCGCTTGGACTCAAATCCCACAGCCGAAGGGCCAGCAGGGAAACTCCTGCTGGGCATCTTCAGCACACAGTGAGCTTTGCAACTCTGAAACACACATTGCTGTCACCTCTCACTTTCCTACCTGAAAGTCCAATTGAATCCTACATCTCCTGTTCTTGCTTTGTGAGCAGCAGCAGAATATAGCACTTACGTTTGGACTCTGCTGAAACAGCAGAAGAGACAGTCCAGAAAGATCTTACTGATCATCTTCAGCGCACAGCGAGCTTTGCAACTCTGCAGCACACATTGCTGTCAGTCCTCCCTTTCCTGCCTGAAAGACGAACTGATTCCACCATCTCTGTGCCCGCTCTCTGCTGAGCAGCAACAGAGACAGTAGAGCAGGAATGTTTAGACTGGTCTAAAACAGCAGAAGAGCCTTGCAAAAAAGCTCCTGCTGATCATGTTTAGCACACAGTGAGCTTTGAAGCTGTGACACAAACACTGCTGTCACTCCTCACTTTATCTCCTAAAAGTGCATTTGATTCCAAAGTTTTTGGTGCCCTCTCTCGTTTCAAGAGCAGATGTGACAGGGGAGGAGAAGCGCTTGGACTCTAATCCCACAGCCGAAGGGCCAGCAGGGAAATTCCTGCTGGGCATCCTCAGCGCACAGTGAGCTTTGCAACTCTGAAACACATATTGCTGTCACCTCTCACTTTCCGACCTGAAAGTCCAATTGAATCCTACATCTCCTGTGCTTGCTTTTTGTGAGCAGTAGCAGAATATAGCACTTACGTTTGCACTCTGCTGAAACAGCAGAAGAGATAGTCTAGAAAGTTCCCACTGATCATCTTCAGCGCACAGCGAGCTTTGCAACTGTGCAACACAAATTGCTGTCACTCCTGCCTTTACTGCCTGAAAGACCAACTGATTCCACCATCTCTGTGTCCGCTCTCTGCTGAGCAGCAACGGGGAGAGTATAGCAGGAATGTTTAGTCTGGGCTAAAACAGCAGAAGAGCCTTGCAAAAAAGCTCCTGCTGATCATGTTTAGCACACAGTGAGCTTTAAACTGTGACACAAACATTGCTGTCACTCCTCACTTTATCTCCTAAAAGTGCATTTGAATCCATCGTTTCTGGTGCGCTCTCTCGTTTTGAGAGGAGTTGTGACAGGGGAGGACGAGCGCTTGGACTCTAATCCCACAGCCGAAGGGCCAGCAGGGAAACTCCTGTTGGGCATCTTCAGCACACAGTGAGCTTTGCAACTCTGAAACACACATTGCTGTCACCTCTCACTTTCCTACCTGAAAGTCCAATTGAATCCCTCTTTTCCTGTGCTTTACTCCTTGTGAGCAGTAGCAGAATATAGCCCATAAGTTTGCACTCAGCTGAAAAAGCAGAAGAGACAGTCCAGAAAGATCCCACTGATCATCTTCAGCGCACAGCGAGATTTACAACTGTGCAACACACATTGCTGTCAGTCCTCCATTTCCTGCCTGAAAGACGAACAGATTCCACCATCTCTGTGCCCGCTCTCTGCTGAGCAGCAACAGGGAGACTATAGCAGGAATGTTTAGACTGGGCTAAAACAGAAGAGCCTTGCAAAAAAGCTCCTGCTGATCATGTTTAGCGCACAGTGAGCTTTAAACTGTGACACAAACATTGCTGTCACTCCTCACTTTATCTCCTAAAAGTCCAATTGAATCCTACATCTCCTGTGCTGGCTTCTTGTGAGCAGTAGCAGAATATAGCACTTACGTTTGGAATCTGCTGAAACAGCAGAAGAGACAGTCCAGAAAGTTCCCACTGATCATCAGCGCACAGCGAACTTTGCAACTCTGCAACACACATTGCTGTCACTCCTCCCTTTCCTGCCTGAAAGACGAACTGATTCCACCATCTCTGTGCCCGCTCTCTGCTGAGCAGCAACAGAGAGATTATAGCAGGAATGTTTAGACTGGGCTAAAACAGCAGAAGAGCCTTGCAAAAAAGCTCCTGTTGATCATGTTTAGCACACAGTGAGTTTTGAAGCTGTGACACAAACATTGCTGTCACTCCTCACTTTATCTCCAAAAAGTGCATTTGAAACCATCGTTTCTGGTGCGCTCTCTCATTTTGAGAGGAATTGTGACAGGGGAGGACGAGCGCTTGGACTCTAATCATACAGCCGAAGGGGCAGCAGGGAAACTCATGATGGGCATCTTCAGCACACAGTGAGCTTTGCAAATCTGAAACACACATTGCTGTCACCTCTCACTTTCCTACCTGAAAGTCCAATTGAATCCTACTTCTCCTGTGCTTTGCTCCTTGTGAGCAGTAGCAGAATATAGCACTTACGTTTGCACTCTGCTGAAACAGCAGAAGAGACAGTCCTGAAAGTTCCCACTGATCATCTTCAGCGCACAGCGAGCTTTGCAACTCTGCAGCACACATTGCTGTCACTCCTCCTTTTTTGCCTGAAAGACCAATTGATTCCACCATCACTGTGCCCGCACTCTATTGAGCAGGTACGGGGAGAGTATAGCAGGAATGTTTAGACTGGGCTAAAACAGCAGAAGAGCCTTGCAAAAAAGCTCCTGCTTTTCATGTTTAGCGCACAGTGAGCTTTAAACTGCGACACAAACATTGCTGTCACTCCTCACTTTATCTCCTAAAAGTGCATTTGAAACCATCGTTTCTGGTGTGCTCTCTCGTTTCGAGAGGAGTTGTGACAGGGGAGGATGAGCGCTTGGACTCTAATCCCACAGCCGAAGGGCCAGCAGGGAAACTCCTGCTGGGCATCTTCAGCACACAGTGAGCTTTGCAACTCTGAAACACACATGGCTGTCGCCTCTCACTTTCCTACCTGAAAGTCCAGTTGAATCCTACATCTCCTGTGCTTGCTCCTTGTGAGCAGTAGCAGAATATAGCACTTACGTTTGGAATCTGCTGAAACAGCAGAAGAGCACAGGAGATGTAGGATTCAATTGGACATTCAGGTAAAAAAGTGAGAGGTGACAGCTATATGTGTTTCAGAGTTGCAAAGCTCACTGTGTGCTGAAGATGCCCAGCAGGAGTTTCCCTGCTGGCCCTTCGGCTGTGGGATTAGAGTCCAAGCGCTCGTCCTCCCCTGTCACATCTGCTCTTGAAAGGAGAGAGGGTACCAAAAACGTTGGACTCAAATGCACTTTTAGGAGATAAAGTGAGTGACAGCAATGTTTGTGTCGCAGTTTAAAGCTCACTGTGCGCTAAACATGAAAAGCAGGAGCTTTTTTGCATGGCTCTTCTGCTGTTTTAGCCCAGTCTAAGCCTTCCTGCTATACTCTCCATGTTGCTGCTCAGCAGAGAGCGGACACAGAGATGGTGGAATCAGTTGGTCTTTCAGGCAGGAAAGGGAGGAGTGACAGCAATGTGTGTTGCAGAGTTGGAAAGCTCACTGCGCACTGAAGATGATCAGTGGGAACTTTCTGGACTGTCTTTTCTGCTGTTTCAGCAGAGTCCAAACGTAACTGCTATATTCTGCTACTGCTCACAAAGCAAGAACAGGAGATGTAGGATTCAATTGGACTTTCAGGTAGGAAAGTGAGAATTGTCAGCAATGTGTGTTTCAGAGTTGCAAAGCTCACTGTGTGCTGAAGATGCCCAGCAGGATTTTCCCTTCTGGCCCTTCAGCTGTGGGATTAGAGTCCATGCGCTCGTCCTCCCCTGTCACAACTCCTCTCGAAATGAGAGAGCGCCCCAGAAACGATGGTTTCAAATGCACTTTTAGGAGATAAAGTGAGGAGTGACAGCAATGTTTGTGTCACAGTTTCAAAGCTCACTGTGTGCTAATCATGATCAGCAGGAGCTTTTTTGCAAGGCTCTTATGCTGTTTTAGCCCAGTCTAAACATTCCTGCTATAGTCTCCCTGTTGCTCCTCAGCAGAGAGCGGGCACAGAGATGGTGGAATCAGTTCGTCTTTCAGGCAGGAAAGTTAGGACTGACAGCAATGTGTGTTGCAGAGTTGTAAAGCTCGCTGTGCACTGAAGATGATCAGTGGGATCTTTCTGGACTGTCTCTTCTGCTGTTTCAGCAGAGTGCAAACTTATGGGCTATATGCTGCTACTGCTCACAAGGAGCAAAGCACAGGAGAAGAGGGATTCAATTGGACTTTCAGGTAGGAAAGTGAGAGGTGACAGCAATGTGTGTTTCCGAGTTGCAAAGCTCACTGTGTGCTGAGGACGCCCAGCAGGAGTTTCCCTGCTGCCCCTTCGGCTGTGGGATTAGAGTCCAAGTGCTCGTCCTCCCCTGTCACATCTGCTCTTGAAACGAGAGAGGGCACCAAAAACGCTGGACTCAAATGCACTTTTAGGAGATAAAGTGAGGAGTGACAGCAGTGTTTGTGTCACAGCCTCAAAGCTCACTGTGTGCTAAACATGATCAGCAGGAGCTTTTTTGCAAGGCTCTTCTGCTGTTTTAGCCCTAGGCTAAACATTCCTGCTATACTCTCCCTGTTGCTGCTCAGCAGAGAGCGGGCACAGAGATGGTGGAATCAATTGGTCTTTCAGGCAAAAAAGGAGGAGTGACAGCAATGTGTGCTGCAGAGTTGCAAAGCTCGCTGTGCGCTGAAGATGATCAGTGGGAACTTTCAGGACTGTCTCTTCTGCTGTTTCAGCAGAGTGCAAACGTAAGTGCTATATTCTGCTACTGCTCACAAGGAGCAAAGCACAGGAGAAGTAGGATTCAATTGGACTTTCAGGTAGGAAAGTGAGAGGTGACAGCAATGTGTGTTTCAGATTTGCAAAGCTCACTGTGTGCTGAAGATGCCCATCAGGAGTTTCCCTGCTGCCCCTTCGGCTGTATGATTAGAGTCCAAGCGCTCGTCCTCCCCTGTCACAATTCCTCTCGAAATGAGAGAGCGCACCAGAAACGATGGTTTCAAATGCACTTTTAGGAGATAAAGTGAGGAGTGACAGCAATGTTTGTGTCGCAGTTTAAAGCTCACTGTGAGCTAAACATGATCAGCAGGAGCTTTTCTGCAAGGCTAAATTCCTCTCTGCACATACAAGCTCAGGAGCTCATTGTACAGTCATTTGCCATCACTTATTTGGGGAAGAACAGAGCCACTACATTTTTCTTCCCACCTCTTAGTATTTAAAACCCACAGTATAGATTCCAGTAGTGTGCAAAAAAAAAAAAAAAAAAAATTTGCTCCATCCCTGGCAGTGTTCAAGGCCAGGTTGGATGAGGCCTTGTGTGGGATGGTTTAGTGTGAGGTGACCCTGCCCATGCCGGGGGGGTTGGAACTAGATGATCTTGAGGTCCTTCCCAACCATAACTATTCTATGATTCTATGACTGAGGTTTTGCTGAATAAATGTGAACCGGAGTGAAGGAGGAAGCATGAAGTGAGTATAGGAATTGGGAACAGGTAGAAAAAAAGCTCAGCCGTGCTATAGCCACGGATCACAGAATCACAGAATCACAGAATCCCAAGGGTTGGAAGAGACCTAAAAAGATCATCTAGTCCAACCCCCCTGCAAGAGCAGGGTAACCTACAGTACATCACACAGGAACTTGTCCAGGCGGGCCTTGAATATCTCCAGTGTAGGAGACTCCACAACCCCCCTGGGCAACCTGTTCCAGTGCTCTGTCACTCTTACAGTAAAGAAGTTCTTCCTGATGTTAACGTGGAACTTCCTATGTTCCAGTTTACACCCATTGCCCCTTGTCCTATCACTGGATATCACTGAAAAAAGCCTAGCTCCATCATCCTGACACCTACCCTTTACATATTTGTAAACATTGATGAGGTCACCCCTCAGTCTCCTCTTTTGCAAGCTAAAGAGACCCAGCTCCCTCAGCCTCTCCTCATAAGGGAGATGTTCCACTCCCTTAATCATCTTTGTGGCTCTGCGCTGGACTCCTTCAAGCAATTCCCTGTCCTTCTTGAACAGAGGGGCCCAGAACTGGACGCAATATTCCAGATGCGGCCTCACCAAGGCTGAGTAGAGGGGGAGGAGAACCTCTCTTGACCTACTAACCACTCCCTTTCTAATGCACCCTAAGATGCCATTTGCCTTCTTGGCCACAAGAGCACATTGCTGGCTCATGGTCATCCTCCTATCCACCAGGACCCCCGGTCCCTTTCCCCTTCACTACTTTCCAGCAGGTCACCCCCCAACCTGTACTGGTACATGGGGTTGTTCTTCCCCAGATGCAAGATGTGGCACTTGCATTGAAACCGGTGGAGGAGGAATGGCGGACGGAGGTGGAAGAGAGTGCTCTTCTGAGGAACTGGATTGGTATTCTTGGTATGGAGAGTTTGAACTTTGGAAGTGAGGCTGCCCTGGAGGAAGGGACATGGGGAGCTCCAGTGACTGAATTGGAACTAGACTGAACGGGACCTGGGGAATCTACACTAGGAGATCCACTGATTAAATTAAGATAAAGGACTAGAGGAAATAAAGTTGAATTTAATGGATACAGGAGCAACTTATTTGCTATTAAACCGGAAAGAAAAGAATGAATTACACACGTGGGAGCTACTGGCCACCAAGAAAAAGAGAGAAAAAAAAAGAAAAGAAAAGGGAGGCATTCTTTCTGAAACCTTTAAAGTACAAATTGGGAAAACAAATACGAGTGCGCAAATTTTTAGGCACGCCATACTCTCGAAAATCTTTATTAGGTCGAGAAGCAAAATTTAAAGAAGGCAAAATGGAATTTAGAGTTAAAAACAATCAAATAATTGCAGTTTTGAGTTTATCTTTAATTCAGCATTAAAGCTAACAGGATGACCTCCCTGAAACAGAAGAAATCTTTAATCAGTTATATCTGGGACTATGGGCACCTGAAGTTCCAGGTAAGGCGAAAACTGCTTTATCTGTTAAAGTAAAGGGGGTACCTGCCCAATTAGAATAAAACAATATCCCTCAAAATTAGAAGATCAAAAGGAAACAAAAAATCTTTGATAAATTTTAAAATATAGATTATGTATTGAATGTGAATTGGAATGTAACACTCCTATCTGGACAGTAGAGAATAATGATCGGAAAAGTTGCAGACAGATTCAAGGTCTCAGAGTAATCCACAAAATTTCAGAAAATGTTCACACAGTACCAGTTAATTAGTGAGATTTTTGACCAAATTGCATAAGAATCAGAAATGGTTTGCCGTATTTGATATAAGTTACGCTTTCTTTTGCTTACCACTTGCCAAAGAAAGACAAAATTTATTTGCTTTTAATGGGAAAATCCTGACAGAGGAAGGGAAAATCAACTTGGACGGTATTGCCAGTTTGTTCCTGGAGTTTTCTCAGAATCAATTCCCTTGGAAAGACAGTGACCGGGAGTTGTAGCTTTATATCACAAACTTACCCCATGCTGCTTCCCTACAGTTTTACACCGGTGCTATTATATTGATATCAAGATTGTAAAGGCACACAAGCAGAGCAATAGGCTGGCATCTCCAGTAACTCAGCACTGCATAGATGAAGGCTGGAGCTTCGTACTAATCCAAAGGATGGAGCACATCACTGTGATGTCCCAGAGACCCACTTTTCCTGGGACTGGCTGATTCCATTTGAAGAACTGTCGTGGTTTAAACCCAACCACAAACCTCGTCCACTCACTCCCCCCACTTCTTGCCCTCCCCCTGCTCCTGGAGGGACGGAGAGGAGAATCGAAAAGAATGCAACTCCCACGGGTTGAGATAAGAACAGTTCAGTAACTAAGGTATAACACAAATCACTGCTGCTACCACCAGTAATAATGGTGCTAAAGGAAATAACAAGAGGAAAGAATACAACACCTCAACACCAGCCGACCAATAACTCACCCCACTCCCCCCAGCCAAGCACCGACCGATACCTCCTCCAACCCTGCCGTCCCCACCCTTCCGGGTAACTCCAAGTTACATCCTGGGCATGACGTGCTGTGGTATGGAATACCTCTTTGGCTAGCTTGGGTCAGGTGTCCTGTCTCTGCTTCCTCCCAGCCTCCCCTCCTCCCTGGCAGAGCATGAGGCTCAGAAAGTCCTTGGCCAGACCAAACATTCGAGCAGCAACTGAAAACATCGGCGTTATCACCACTGCTCCAAGGCCAAAAGATCAAAACACAGCACTGTACTAGCTCCTAAGAAGGAGAAAAATGACTGCTGCTGCTCAAAACCAGGACATTATCCACCCCTTATTCCATACCATTCATGTCATGCTCAGATCCCACATCTTCAATATGCCATCACTCTTACATATATATATACATCTACATATACACAGAGAAAAACATCATTTCTTAGTGCATGGACCTATAAAGCTGCTGAGTCCATTCGGTCCATGATGTCAGGCTCCATCTCTTGTTACAGTCTCTCAGAGCAGGAGAGGCTGTGTGCAGTGTTCACACTCGTGAATAACCTGGGCAATAGTGCCCATTGCTAAGTCCACCCCTCGATCATGAGTCCATCTCTATGTTGCATCTCTGCCCTGATGGCCTGAAGTGTCATGGCCCACCAGGCTCGAAATAATTCACTGTCCCCTTCAGCAGTTTCTGCAGCTTGTTGCTGGGGACTCCATAGAGCCGCCTTCCATCTCCGACGCTTCCAAAGCACTGGAGGGGCCCAGTGGACCAGATACTCGCTCATACTGTCCCACACACTCTGCCACTCATGGCTGTCCAGCCTTGGGGAATATCTCTTGTTCCTCCCATATTGTTGTCTAACCCCAGACAAGAAGCAAACCCGACTCTGCTTGACTTCTGAGATCAGACAAAATGGCCGTGGGTAGAACACCCTCTGTGTGTGTGCCAACATGCTGATCCCCATCACAATCAGCAGGCAGGTCCCAAGGGTACCCACAGGCCATTCAAACCCTTCAGAACTCTCCAACGATGCTGCTGTACTTGTCCCTGGGGCTGGTGTAGCTGCCGTGCTTGCCGGCTCTCCCACCACCAGCTTCTCTTTTCCCGGGTGCAGCTCTTCCTCCTCTGCCGTGCTGGGAAATGCTGCCTGGGCTCCTGCATCCTCCTGGGGCTCGGCGGGCGGCTGCCGGGGGACGCTCTCGGCCGCTGCGGGGCTGGGCTCCTCCGCTGGGCTCGGCTCCTCCGCGGGGCTCGGCTCCTCGGCCGCCTCCTCCCGCTGCTCAGCAGCCGCCTTCCTCCCGGGCTCCGGCCCCGCTCCCGCCGCCGCCTGGTCCCCGGGGCCGCTCTCCCGGGCCGCTTCGGCCGCCGCCGGCTCCCGGGGCCGCTCCTCCTCAGCTCCCCGCAGCCTCACGAAGACGGAGGCGAGGACAAGGGCCAGGACGGTGAAGAGCAGCGGGACGGCCAGGTACAAGTCCACGGCCACGTCCATCTCTCCCTGCTGCTGGAGCCCACCCGTATTACAAGCCATTGCCATAAAGTACAGTGAAACAAAAACCTTAGCCCAAGCCCCACACTTGATAAACACGAACACAGGGAATACCGGCTCTATGTAATGTACTACATTCTGAAGCGCTGAGAGCAAGAGAAACAACTTTGAGAGCCAATAAATCAGCACTGTGACGACTATTAATCTGATCATCTCCGTCGTTATCTCAACCCTTTGTGCCCCACGTTGGGCGCCAAAAAGAACTGTCGTGGTTTAAACCCAACCACAAACCTCGTCCACTCACTCCCCCCACTTCTTGCCCTCCCCCTGCTCCTGGAGGGACGGAGAGGAGAATCGAAAAGAATGCAACTCCCACGGGTTGAGATAAGAACAGTTCAGTAACTAAGGTATAACACAAATCACTGCTGCTACCACCAGTAATAATGGTGCTAAAGGAAATAACAAGAGGAAAGAATACAACACCTCAACACCAGCCGACCAATAACTCACCCCACTCCCCCCAGCCAAGCACCGACCGATACCTCCTCCAACCCTGCCGTCCCCACCCTTCCGGGTAACTCCAAGTTACATCCTGGGCATGACGTGCTGTGGTATGGAATACCTCTTTGGCTAGCTTGGGTCAGGTGTCCTGTCTCTGCTTCCTCCCAGCCTCCCCTCCTCCCTGGCAGAGCATGAGGCTCAGAAAGTCCTTGGCCAGACCAAACATTCGAGCAGCAACTGAAAACATCGGCGTTATCACCACTGCTCCAAGGCCAAAAGATCAAAACACAGCACTGTACTAGCTCCTAAGAAGGAGAAAAATGACTGCTGCTGCTCAAAACCAGGACAAGCACTGAACAATCCTGGTCATAGTTCCTTTGCAAGGTCATAATATGCTGCTTACGTCTTGTCGTGGAGCCCGTGCTTTTCCTGGGCGAGTTAGAGCAGATAAGACCTTACAGAAACCTGTCTCTTGGAAACATTGACCAAGCGATCCAGAAATCTAGTCCAAAGAGGAGAAAGCACTCATGTTCCCAATGTGTAGTTATGCTTCTAGGTTTTGCGCATGTAGATTGCCACAGCCTAGAAATTTGTTTATTGTATTTAATTTGAAATGTGTTTGCCACATCCTGGAAATTTGTTTATGGCATTTAGTGTGCACAAATCTCTGTTCTTTTATTTTGATTACTTATTTTTGTGGTAATACTGTTGACTGCTCTAGAGGCGACAAGATTCAAAACTTGATGCCGTTCCAGGCACAAAATCGTTTTCAAAGGTCTGGAGGGGCCGTGGATGATAATCTGTTCAAACTTTGCTTTAAATTGTGCAAAGACCCTGGTACAATGCATAGAGTACCTATAAAGAAGTTCTAATGCTCTGCTCAGTGGCAGCAATGGACAAATGCATCCTGACCCACCAAGGCTTCTTCTGTAACCTGTGCATGTCTCTGCCACTGCTGGCAATGAGGTCTAACTCTGAAGAACACAGTGACAAGTGATTGCAACTCACGGATTTTCTGGGAGAGCTGGACAGGTTCCTCGAGATTTGTCATTTCAGTGCTTAAAGCCCTGGCTGAAAAGGGCAGGCAGGGAATCATTTCCAAAAGGAAGTGTTGTAAAGAGCTCTAAATACAAAGAAAGACTACTTTTTCTCAAATAACTTGTCATCCTGCCTGTTTCCACTCTCTGAGGCACTGTCCGTCACCCTGATAACCTTCCCCTGCTCCCTGCTTCGTCAGCTACATCCGAACTGGCTGCCACTTGGCTCTTTGATGGCCAACGCCACTGCCATGGCTCCTGGTGCTCACGGTGGGTAAATGGATTATGCTGAATGTTCTTCCGGCTAACCCAGATCCAGGACATCTCTCCAAACCATATATTTAAATCAAATAATGCAACAGGCAAAATTTTGATCCAGTAAATCTTGACTGAGCAGACTTTCAGGGACAAGATGCTGGCAGATCTCTTCATGACAACATCAGGGAAATTTAACTGTGGCCCCAGTACAGTGTCTGAAGGACAAGTTAGCCAAGTTAGGAACGAGTCTCGGGCAAGAGGCACTGTCATTTCTTATTTACTTTGCCCCACGTGATGCAGAGAGATCTTTTAATCACCATCATACCCTGTGCCAACAATCCCTAGTGCAGGGGATGGAATTCTGAGATAAGATCAAAGCTTGCAAATTCAGTAAATACTTAGGAAAAAATCCACTTAAAGGTATCTGTACAAAAATCCCTCTGTTATATTTCAAAGTCTGGTAATCAGGGCTGCATGCTTTTGCTGAAGATCTACAAAGTCACTCTTCTATAAAACCTGTGCCACTGATCTCTGACACCTTAAATACGTCTCCAGCAAACTCAGGATGGGCTAGCACATTCTGAAAAGTCCTCTTTATTTCACAGCTTTTGTACAGCAGATGAAATATTAGCAACTTCTTATTTTATAAAAAAACCAAAACAACAGAAGAACTTCCACTCTTAAGGGGTCAAGTTTATTGCTGGTTTAATTTTGCTTTAAGGAAGATTGTCAACATAAAATCTCCTTTTTATTAAATTTCCTCCTACAGGTTTCTTGTTTTTCTTGTTTTGGGTGTGTTAATTTATCTGCCTCAGTGTATTCCTTTATTATCTCTATCCGCAAATCCTCCTTGGCTCCTTTGCTTCTTTGAAGCAGTTCCCACGCCATGTCACACACTACCCGCAATGTGAAACGTAAGTGCTATATTCAGCTACTGCTCACAAGGAGCAAAGCACAGGAGATGTAGGATTCAATTGGACTTTCAGGTAGGAAAGTGAGAGGTGACAGCAATGTGTGTTTCCGAGTTGCAAAGCTCACTGTGTGCTGAAGATGCCCATCAGGAGTTTCCCTGCTGGCCCTTCGGCTGTGGGATTAGAGTCCAAGCGCTCGTCCTCCCCTGTCACAACTCCTCTCGAAACGAGAGAGCGCACCAGAAACGATGGTTTCAAATGCACTTTTAGGAGATAAAGTGAGGAGTGACAGCAATGTTTGTGTCACAGTTTAAAGCTCACTGTGTGCAAAACATGATCAAGCAGGAGCTTTTTTGCAAGGCTCTTCTGCTGTTTTAGCCCAGTCTAAACATTCCTGCTATACTCTCTCTGTTGCTGCTCAGCAGAGAGTGGGCACAGAGATGGTGGATTCAGCTGGTCATTCAGTACTTTTAGTATTGTGTCACTCATCACAATGTTGATTTATTTGCTCTCAGAGTTTTTGCTCTTGATATCAGAGTTTCAGCATGTCATACCTTACTTGCAGCCAGTATTTGCTGTTTTAGTGTTTATCACCTGGTGGGCCTTGGGCTAAGGTTCTTGTTTCACTGTACTTCATGGTAATGACTTGCAATACATTAGAATCATTGATAATGAAACTGGGCTGGCATTACACAGCAAGCGTTAAGGTAACCTTGTATTATACCTTAGTTACTGGACTGTTCTTATCTCAACCCGTGGGAATCACATTCTTTCAATTCTCCTCCCCATCTGTCTGGGAGCAAGGGGAGGAAAAAGTGGGGGAGTGAGCGTGCGGCTGCATGGTTCTGAGTTACAGCCTGGGCTTAAACCACAACAAGTTTATGAATGGTTGTAATTTGCATGATTTGGCCATATCAGAAAGTACAGGGTAAAACAGAAGCACCAGGGAAAGTGTGCCAGGAGCTGGGTATTAATTATTCTCCTGCTAAAGTTTGGTGTTAGGCTTCTTATATTTAATGATGCTGTGTCTGATAACGACAGGTCTTATAGGAATGAGTTAATTTGCCAAGTCCCTTCGTAGTGCTCGGTTTTCCTTATGCTCAATGGCTATATTTAAATAACAAGAGCTTGGATTTTCTCTTCTATTTTATGGAAAGTATTTTATAAAATGCAATGAAAAAAGTTGTAATTCATGCAAAGGCTAATTTGAGGTGAGGGGGGGAAAAATGAAAACCCTTTTTCTCTGGCTCTGGGAACTCCCAGATTCCTCCCCAGCATGTGCAGACAAGGAAGTGAAAACAAGCAGAAATGGAAGCTGCAAGTCTGTTGTCAGAGGCAGTGAAGCCACTTGAAGGCATGTTCCCCACCTGGTGTGGAGACCCCATCCCATTGTATGTCCCATCACTCCAGTCTTTTGCAACATCTTGCACTCCAGGATAGGAAAAGTGCAAGAGGTCAGGAAATGGTAAGAACAGAATTAGATTTTAATTTGCTTTCCCCATTTTTAAATAATCCCTGATGCTGATAATACAGGACTTATATTCCTCTGAAGAACAGAACTAATAAACTGCCTTTTTTTTTCAAGTAAAGCTTGTTCAGGTGGTTAAACCTTATTCCAGGTGCTATTCCAAGAAATGGCAGTATTTTAAACTCCAAAAATTTTAGTCTGCAGGACAAGAAAAGTCTTATTTGAAGCTTGCATAGAGCTGTTTTTTTCATTGTGTACAAACTTTCCCCACCCCCAAAATAACACTTAACCATTTTGAAGAAAACCTTGAGCCAGGTTTTACAACTGACCCCATGTGAAAATGCTGATGCAATTGCAGTGTTAAAAATGAGCTAATATTTAATGCAAAAATGACAATTTTGTGACACATGTAATGAGTGGATGAGGTTGTCAGACCGGTCTTGTGATGTGATGGATGCTGATCATGCTGGAACATGATCAAGCAGGAGATTTTTTGCAAGGCTCTTCTGCTGTTTTAGCCCAGGCTAAACATTCCTGCTCTACTCTCTCTGTTGCTGCTCAGCAGAGAGTGGGCACAGAGATGTTGGAATCAATTGGTCTTTCAGGCAGGAAAAGAAGTGACAGCAATGTGTGTGGCAGAGTTGCAAAGCTCACTGTGTGCTGAAGATGATCAGTGGGAACTTTCTGGACTGTCTCTTCTGCTGTTTCAGCAGAGTCCAAACGTAAGTGCTATATTCTGCTACTGCTCACAAAGAGCAAGCACAGGAGATGTATTATACAATTGGACTTTCAGGTAGGAAAGTGAGAGGTGACAGCTATATGTGTTTCAGAGTTGCGAATCTCGATGTGTGCTGAAGATGCCCAGCAGGAGTTTCCATGCTGGCCCTTCGGCTGTGAAATTAGAATCCAAGCGCTCGTCCACCCCTGTCACAAGTCCTCTCGAAACGAGAGAGCGCACCAGAAACGTTGGATTCAAATGCACTTTTAGGAGATATAGTGAGGAGTGACAGCAATGTTTGTGTCACAGTTTAAAGATCACTGTGTGCTAAACATGATTAGCAGGAGCTTTTTTGCAAGGCTCTTCTGCTGTTTTAGCCCAGGCTAAACATTCCTGCTCTACTCTCTCTGTTGCTGCTCAGCAGAGAGTGGGCACAGAGATGTTGGAATCAATTGGTCTTTCAGGCAGGAAAAGAAGAGACAGCAATGTGTGTTGCAGAGTTGCAAAGCTCACTGTGTGCTGAAGATGATCAGTGGGAACTTTCTGGACTGTCTCTTCTGCTGTTTCAGCAGAGTCCAAACGTAAGTGCTATATTCTGCTACTGCTCACAAAGAGCAAGCACAGGAGATGTATTATTCAATTGGACTTTCAGGTAGGAAAGTGAGAGGTGACAGCAATGTGTGTTTCAGAGTTGCGAATCTCAATGTGTGCTGAAGATGCCCAGCAGGAGTTTCCATGCTGGCCCTTCGGCTGTGGGATTAGAGTCCAAGCGCTCGTCCACACCTGTCACAAGTCCTCTCGAAACGAGAGAGCGCACCAGAAACGTTGGATTCAAATGCACTTTTAGGAGATAAAGTGAGGAGGGACAGCAATGTTTGTGTCACAGTTTAAAGATCACTGTGTGCAAAACATGATCAAGCAGGAGATTTTTTTCAAGGCTCTTCTGCTGTTTTAGGCAGGTCTAAAAATTCCTGCTCTACTCTCTCTGTTGCTGCTCAGCAGAGAGTGGGCACAGAGATGGTGGATTCAGCTGGTCTTTCAGGCAAAAAGGGAGGAGTGACAGCAATGTGTGTTGCAGAGTTGCAAAGCTCGCTGTGCGCTGAAGATGATCAGTGGGAACTTTCTGGACTGTCTCTTCTGCTCTTTTAGCATTGGCTAAAGGTTCCTGCTCTACTCTCTCTGCTTCTGCCCAGCAGAGAAAGGGCACAGAGATTTTGGATTCAATTGGACTTTGAGGTAGGAAAGTGCGGAGCGAGAGCAATATATGTGTCACAGTTGCAAAGCTGACTGCGTGCTGAAGATGCCCTGCCGGAGCTTTCACTCCGGGCTCTTCGGCTGTGGGAGCAGAGGCCAAGAGATCGTGTTCACCTGTCACTGCTGCTGTTCAAACGAGAGAGGGCGGGAGAGACCATGGATTCAAACGGATTATTAGGAGATGAAGTGAGGAGTGACAGCAATGTGTGTTTCAGAGTTGCAAAGCTCACTGTGCGCTGAAGATGATCTGCAAGGACTTTCCCTCCCTGCCCTTCGGAACTGGGAGCGGATTCCAAGCGCTCGTGCTCACCTTCCTCTGCTGCTCTTGAAACGAGAGTGGAGACCAGAAACGCTGGATTCAAATGCACTTTTAGGAGCTACAATGAGGAGTGACAACAGTGTGTGTGTCACAGTTGTAAAGCTCAGTGTGTTGAAGAAGCACAAGAGCAGCCTTCAGGCCTGTCTCTTCCACTGCCTTACAGATTGCAGACATTCCTGCTCACTCTGCTGCTCAGCAGAGTGCTGGCAACGGAGTTCTTGGATTGAAATGGTCTTTTAGGAGAAAGAGTGAAGAGTGACAGCAATGTTTGTGTCACAGTTTAAAGCTCACTGTGTGCTAAACATGATCAGGAGGAGCTTTTTTGCAAGGCTCTTCTGCTGTTTTAGCCCAGTCTAAACATTCCTGCTCTACTCTCTCTGTTGCTGCTCAGCAGAGAGTGGGCACAGTGATGTGGGAATCAATTGGACTTTCAGGCAGGAAAAGGAGGAGTGACAGCAATGTGTGTTGCAGAATTGTAAAGCTCACTGTGTGCTGAAGATGCCCTGCAGGAGTTTCCCTGCTGGCCCTTCGTCTGTGGGATTAGAGTCCAAGCGCTGCTCCTCCCCTGTCACAACTCCTCTCCAAACGAGAGAGCGCACCAGAAACTTTGGATTCAAATGCACTTTTAGGAGATAAAGTGAGGAGTGACAGCAATGTTTGTGTCACAGTTTAAAGCTCACTGTGTGCAAAACATGATCAAGCAGGAGATTTTTTTCAAGGCTCTTCTGCTGTTTTAGGCAGGTCTAAAAATTCCTGCTCTACTCTCTCTGTTGCTGCTCAGCAGAGAGCGGGCACAGAGATGGTGGATTCAGCTGGTCTTTCAGGCAAAAAGGGAGGAGTGACAGCAATGTGTGTTGCAGAGTTGCAAAGCTCGCTGTGCGCTGAAGATGATCAGTGGGAACTTTCTGGACTGTCTCTTCTGCTCTTTTAGCATTGGCTAAAGGTTCCTGCTCTACTCTCTCTGCTTCTGCCCAGCAGAGAAAGGGCACAGAGATTTTGGATTCAATTGGACTTTGAGGTAGGAAAGTGCGGAGCGAGAGCAATATATGTGTCACAGTTGCAAAGCTGACTGCGTGCTGAAGATGCCCTGCCGGAGCTTTCACTCCGGGCTCTTCGGCTGTGGGAGCAGAGGCCAAGAGATCGTGTTCACCTGTCACTGCTGCTGTTCAAACGAGAGAGGGCGGGAGAGACCATGGATTCAAACGGATTATTAGGAGATGAAGTGAGGAGTGACAGCAATGTGTGTTTCAGAGTTGCAAAGCTCACTGTGCGCTGAAGATGATCTGCAAGGACTTTCCCTCCCTGCCCTTCGGAACTGGGAGCGGATTCCAAGCGCTCGTGCTCACCTTCCTCTGCTGCTCTTGAAACGAGAGTGGAGACCAGAAACGCTGGATTCAAATGCACTTTTAGGAGCTACAATGAGGAGTGACAACAGTGTGTGTGTCACAGTTGTAAAGCTCAGTGTGTTGAAGAAGCACAAGAGCAGCCTTCAGGCCTGTCTCTTCCACTGCCTTACAGATTGCAGACATTCCTGCTCACTCTGCTGCTCAGCAGAGTGCTGGCAACGGAGTTCTTGGATTGAAATGGTCTTTTAGGAGAAAGAGTGAAGAGTGACAGCAATGTTTGTGTCACAGTTTAAAGCTCACTGTGTGCTAAACATGATCAGGAGGAGCTTTTTTGCAAGGCTCTTCTGCTGTTTTAGCCCAGTCTAAACATTCCTGCTCTACTCTCTCTGTTGCTGCTCAGCAGAGAGTGGGCACAGAGATGTTGGAATCAATTGGTCTTCCAGGCAGGAAAAGGAGTTACAGCAATGTGTGTTGCAGAATTGCAAAGCTCACTGTGTGCTGAAGATGCCCTGCAGGAGTTTCCCTGCTGGCCCTTCGTCTGTGGGATTAGAGTCCAAGCGCTGCTCCTCCCCTGTCACAACTCCTCTCGAAACGTGAGAGCGCACCAGAAACTTTGGATTCAAATGCACTTTTAGGAGATAAAGTGAGGAGTGACAGCAATGTTTGTGTCACAGTTTAAAGCTCACTGTGTGCAAAACATGATCAAGCAGGAGATTTTTTGCAAGGCTCTTCTGCTGTTTTAGCCCAGGCTAAACATTCCTGCTCTACTCTCTCTGTTGCTGCTCAGCAGAGAGCGGGCACAGAGGTGTTGGAATCAATTGGTCTTTCAGGCAGGAAAAGAAGAGACAGCAATGTGTGTTGCAGAGTTGCAAAGCTCACTGTGTGCTGAAGATGATCAGTGGGAACTTTCTGGACTGTCTCTTCTGCTGTTTCAGCAGAGTCCAAACGTAAGTGCTATATTCTGCTACTGCTCACAAAGAGCAAGCACAGGAGATGTATTATTCAATTGGACTTTCAGGTAGGAAAGTGAGAGGTGACAGCAATATGTGTTTCAGAGTTGTGAATCTCAATGTGTGCTGAAGATGCCCAGCAGTAGTTTCCATGCTGGCCCTTCAGCTGTGGGATTAGAATCCAAGCGCTCGTCCTCCCCTGTCACAACTGCTCTCGAAGCGAGAGAGCGCACCAGAAACGTTGGCTTGAAATGCACTTTTAGGAGATAAAGTGAGGAGTGACAGCAATGTGTGTTTCAGAGTTGCAAAGCTCACTGTGCGCTGAAGATGATCTGCAAGGACTTTCCCTCCCTGCCCTTCGGAACTGGGAGCGGATTCCAAGCGCTCGTGCTCACCTTCCTCTGCTGCTCTTGAAACGAGAGTGGAGACCAGAAACGCTGGATTCAAATGCACTTTTAGGAGCTACAATGAGGAGTGACAACAGTGTGTGTGTCACAGTTGTAAAGCTCAGTGTGTTGAAGAAGCACAAGAGCAGCCTTCAGGCCTGTCTCTTCCACTGCCTTACAGATTGCAGACATCCCTGCTCACTCTGCTGCTCAGCAGAGTGCTGGCAACGGAGTTCTGGGATTGAAATGGTCTTTTAGGAGAAAGAGTGAAGAGTGACAGCAATGTTTGTGTCACAGTTTAAAGCTCACTGTGTGCTAAACATGATCAGGAGGAGCTTTTTTGCAAGGCTCTTCTGCTGTTTTAGCCCAGTCTAAACATTCCTGCTCTACTCTCTCTGTTGCTGCTCAGCAGAGAGTGGGCACAGAGATGTTGGAATCAATTGGTCTTTCAGGCAAGAAAAGGAGGAGTGACAGCAATCTGTGTTGCAGAATTGTAAAGCTCACAGTGTGCTGAAGATGCCCTGCAGGAGTTTCCCTGCTGGCCCTTCGTCTGTGGGATTAGAGTCCAAGCGCTGCTCCTCCCCTGTCACAACTCCTCTCCAAACGAGAGAGCGCACCAGAAACTTTGGATTCAAATGCACTTTTAGGAGATAAAGTGAGGAGTGACAGCAATGTTTGTGTCACAGTTTAAAGCTCACTGTGTGCAAAACATGATCAAGCAGGAGATTTTTTTCAAGGCTCTTCTGCTGTTTTAGGCAGGTCTAAAAATTCCTGCTCTACTCTCTCTGTTGCTGCTCAGCAGAGAGCGGGCACAGAGATGGTGGATTCAGCTGGTCTTTCAGGCAAAAAGGGAGGAGTGACAGCAATGTGTGTTGCAGAGTTGCAAAGCTCGCTGTGCGCTGAAGATGATCAGTGGGAACTTTCTGGACTGTCTCTTCTGCTCTTTTAGCATTGGCTAAAGGTTCCTGCTCTACTCTCTCTGCTTCTGCCCAGCAGAGAAAGGGCACAGAGATTTTGGATTCAATTGGACTTTGAGGTAGGAAAGTGCGGAGCGAGAGCAATATATGTGTCACAGTTGCAAAGCTGACTGCGTGCTGAAGATGCCCTGCCGGAGCTTTCACTCCGGGCTCTTCGGCTGTGGGAGCAGAGGCCAAGAGATCGTGTTCACCTGTCACTGCTGCTGTTCAAACGAGAGAGGGCGGGAGAGACCATGGATTCAAACGGATTATTAGGAGATGAAGTGAGGAGTGACAGCAATGTGTGTTTCAGAGTTGCAAAGCTCACTGTGCGCTGAAGATGATCTGCCAGGACTTTCCCTCCCTGCCCTTCGGAACTGGGAGTGGATTCCAAGCGCTCGTGCTCACCTTCCTCTGCTGCTCTTGAAACGAGAGTGGAGACCAGAAACGCTGGATTCAAATGCACTTTTAGGAGCTACAATGAGGAGTGACAACAGTGTGTGTGTCAAAGTTGTAAAGCTCAGTGTGTTGAAGAAGCACAAGAGCAGCCTTCAGGCCTGTCTCTTCCACTGCCTTACAGATTGCAGACATTCCTGCTCACTCTGCTGCTCAGCAGAGTGCTGGCAACGGAGTTCTTGGATTGAAATGGTCTTTTAGGAGAAAGAGTGAAGAGTGACAGCAATGTTTGTGTCACAGTTTAAAGCTCACTGTGTGCTAAACATGATCAGGAGGAGCTTTTTTGCAAGGCTCTTCTGCTGTTTTAGCCCAGTCTAAACATTCCTGCTCTACTCTCTCTGTTGCTGCTCAGCAGAGAGTGGGCACAGAGATGTTGGAATCAATTGGTCTTCCAGGCAGGAGAAGGAGGAGTTACAGCAATGTGTGTTGCAGAATTGCAAAGCTCACTGTGTGCTGAAGATGCCCTGCAGGAGTTTCCCTGCTGGCCCTTCGTCTGTGGGATTAGAGTCCAAGCGCTGCTCCTCCCCTGTCACAACTCCTCTCGAAACGTGAGAGCGCACCAGAAACTTTGGATTCAAATGCACTTTTAGGAGATAAAGTGAGGAGTGACAGCAATGCTTGTGTCACAGTTTAAAGCTCACTGTGTGCAAAACATGATCAAGCAGGAGATTTTTTGCAAGGCTCTTCTGCTGTTTTAGCCCAGGCTAAACATTCCTGCTCTACTCTCTCTGTTGCTGCTCAGCAGAGAGCGGGCACAGAGATGGTGGATTCAGCTGGTCTTTCAGGCAGGAAAAGAAGAGACAGCAATGTGTGTTGCAGAGTTGCAAAGCTCACTGTGTGCTGAAGATGATCCGTGGGAACTTTCTGGACTGTCTCTTCTGCTGTTTCAGCAGAGTCCAAACGTAAGTGCTATATTCTGCTACTGCTCACAAAGAGCAAGCACAGGAGATGTATTATTCAATTGGACTTTCAGGTAGGAAAGTGAGAGGTGACAGCAATATGTGTTTCAGAGTTGCGAATCTCAATGTGTGCTGAAGATGCCCAGCAGTAGTTTCCATGCTGGCCCTTCGGCTGTGGGATTAGAATCCAAGCGCTCGTCCTCCCCTGTCACAACTGCTCTCGAAGCGAGAGAGCGCACCAGAAACGTTGGCTTGAAATGCACTTTTAGGAGATAAAGTGAGGAGTGACAGCAATGTTTGTGTCACAGTTTAAAGCTCACTGTGTGCAAAACATGATCAAGCAGGAGATTTTTTGCAAGGCTCTTCTGCTGTTTTAGCCCAGTCTAAACATTCCTGCTCTACTCTCTCTGTTGCTGCTCAGCAGAGAGTGGGCACAGAGATGTTGGAATCAATTGGTCTTTCAGGCAAGAAAAGGAGGAGTGACAGCAATGTGTGTTGCAGAATTGTAAAGCTCACTGTGTGCTGAAGATGCCCTGCAGGAGTTTCCCTGCTGGCCCTTCGTCTGTGGGATTAGAGTCCAAGCGCTGCTCCTCCCCTGTCACAACTCCTCTCCAAACGAGAGAGCGCACCAGAAACTTTGGATTCAAATGCACTTTTAGGAGATAAAGTGAGGAGTGACAGCAATGTTTGTGTCACAGTTTAAAGCTCACTGTGTGCAAAACATGATCAAGCAGGAGATTTTTTTCAAGGCTCTTCTGCTGTTTTAGGCAGGTCTAAAAATTCCTGCTCTACTCTCTCTGTTGCTGCTCAGCAGAGAGCGGGCACAGAGATGGTGGATTCAGCTGGTCTTTCAGGCAAAAAGGGAGGAGTGACAGCAATGTGTGTTGCAGAGTTGCAAAGCTCGCTGTGCGCTGAAGATGATCAGTGGGAACTTTCTGGACTGTCTCTTCTGCTCTTTTAGCATTGGCTAAAGGTTCCTGCTCTACTCTCTCTGCTTCTGCCCAGCAGAGAAAGGGCACAGAGATTTTGGATTCAATTGGACTTTGAGGTAGGAAAGTGCGGAGCGAGAGCAATATATGTGTCACAGTTGCAAAGCTGACTGCGTGCTGAAGATGCCCTTCCGGAGCTTTCACTCCGGGCTCTTCGGCTGTGGGAGCAGAGGCCAAGAGATCGTGTTCACCTGTCACTGCTGCTGTTCAAACGAGAGAGGGCGGGAGAGACCATGGATTCAAACGGATTATTAGGAGATGAAGTGAGGAGTGACAGCAATGTGTGTTTCAGAGTTGCAAAGCTCACTGTGCGCTGAAGATGATCTGCAAGGACTTTCCCTCCCTGCCCTTCGGAACTGGGAGCGGATTCCAAGCGCTCGTGCTCACCTTCCTCTGCTGCTCTTGAAACGAGAGTGGAGACCAGAAACGCTGGATTCAAATGCACTTTTAGGAGCTACAATGAGGAGTGACAACAGTGTGTGTGTCACAGTTGTAAAGCTCAGTGTGTTGAAGAAGCACAAGAGCAGCCTTCAGCCTGTCTCTTCCACTGCCTTACAGATTGCAGACATTCCTGCTCACTCTGCTGCTCAGCAGAGTGCTGGCAACGGAGTTCTTGGATTGAAATGGTCTTTTAGGAGAAAGAGTGAAGAGTGACAGCAATGTTTGTGTCACAGTTTAAAGCTCACTGTGTGCTAAACATGATCAGGAGGAGCTTTTTTGCAAGGCTCTTCTGCTGTTTTAGCCCAGTCTAAACATTCCTGCTCTACTCTCTCTGTTGCTGCTCAGCAGAGAGTGGGCACAGAGATGTTGGAATCAATTGGTCTTCCAGGCAGGAAAAGGAGTTACAGCAATGTGTGTTGCAGAGTTGCAAAGCTCACTGTGTGCTGAAGATGCCCTGCAGGAGTTTCCCTGCTGGCCCTTCGTCTGTGGGATTAGAGTCCAAGCGCTGCTCCTCCCCTGTCACAACTCCTCTCCAAACGTGAGAGCGCACCGGAAACTTTGGATTCAAATGCACTTTTAGGAGATAAAGTGAGGAGTGACAGCAATGTTTGTGTCACAGTTTAAAGCTCACTGTGTGCAAAACATGATCAAGCAGGAGATTTTTTGCAAGGCTCTTCTGCTGTTTTAGCCCAGGCTAAACATTCCTGCTCTACTCTCTCTGTTGCTGCTCAGCAGAGAGCGGGCACAGAGGTGTTGGAATCAATTGGTCTTTCAGGCAGGAAAAGAAGAGACAGCAATGTGTGTTGCAGAGTTGCAAAGCTCACTGTGTGCTGAAGATGATCAGTGGGAACTTTCTGGACTGTCTCTTCTGCTGTTTCAGCAGAGTCCAAACGTAAGTGCTATATTCTGCTACTGCTCACAAAGAGCAAGCACAGGAGATGTATTATTCAATTGGACTTTCAGGTAGGAAAGTGAGAGGTGACAGCAATATGTGTTTCAGAGTTGTGAATCTCAATGTGTGCTGAAGATGCCCAGCAGTAGTTTCCATGCTGGCCCTTCGGCTGTGAAATTAGAATCCAAGCGCTCGTCCTCCCCTGTCACAACTGCTCTCGAAGCGAGAGAGCGCACCAGAAACGTTGGCTTGAAATGCACTTTTAGGAGATAAAGTGAAGAGTGACAGCAATGTGTGTTTCAGAGTTGCAAAGCTCACTGTGCGCTGAAGATAATCTGCAAGGACTTTCCCTCCCTGCCCTTCGGAACTGGGAGCGGATTCCAAGCGCTCGTGCTCACCTGCCTCTGCTGCACTGGAAACGAGAGTGGAGACCAGAAACGCTGGATTCAAATGCACTTTTAGGAGCTACAATGAGGAGTGACAACAGTGTGTGTGTCACAGTTGTAAAGCTCAGTGTGTTGAAGAAGCACAAGAGCAGCCTTCAGGCCTGTCTCTTCCACTGCCTTACAAATTGCAGACATTCCTGCTCACTCTGCTGCTCAGCAGAGTGCTGGCAACGAAGTTCTCGGATTGAAATGGTCTTTTAGGAGAAAGAGTGAAGAGTGACAGCAATGTTTGTGTCACAGTTTAAAGCTCACTGTGTGCTAAACATGATCAGGAGGAGCTTTTTTGCAAGGCTCTTCTGCTGTTTTAGCCCAGTCTAAACATTCCTGCTCTACTCTCTCTGTTGCTGCTCAGCAGAGAGTGGGCACAGAGATGTTGGAATCAATAGGTCTTCCAGGCAGGAAAAGGAGGAGTTACAGCAATGTGTTTTGCAGAGTTGCAAAGCTCACTGTGCGCTGAAGATGCCCTGCAGGAATTTCCCTGCTGGCCCTTCGTCTGTGGGATTAGAGTCCAAGCGCTGCTCCTCCCCTGTCACAACTCCTCTCCAAACGAGAGTGCGTACCAGAAACTTTGGATTCAAATGCACTTTTAGGAGATAAAGTGAGGAGTGACAGCAATGTTTGTGTCACAGTTTAAAGCTCACTGTGTGCAAAACATGATCAAGCAGGAGATTTTTTTCAAGGCTCTTCTGCTGTTTTAGGCAGGTCTAAAAATTCCTGCTCTACTCTCTCTGTTGCTGCTCAGCAGAGAGCGGGCACAGAGATGGTGGATTCAGCTGGTCTTTCAGGCAAAAAGGGAGGAGTGACAGCAATGTGTGTTGCAGAGTTGCAAAGCTCGCTGTGCGCTGAAGATGATCAGTGGGAACTTTCTGGACTGTCTCTTCTGCTCTTTTAGCATTGGCTAAAGGTTCCTGCTCTACTCTGCTTCTGCCCAGCAGAGAAAGGGCACAGAGATTTTGGATTCAATTGGACTTTGAGGTAGGAAAGTGCGGAGCGAGAGCAATATATGTGTCACAGTTGCAAAGCTGACTGCGTGCTGAAGATGCCCTGCCGGAGCTTTCACTCCGGGCTCTTCGGCTGTGGGAGCAGAGGCCAAGAGATCGTGTTCACCTGTCACTGCTGCTGTTCAAACGAGAGAGGGCGGGAGAGACCATGGATTCAAACGGATTATTAGGAGATGAAGTGAGGAGTGACAGCAATGTGTGTTTCAGAGTTGCAAAGCTCACTGTGCGCTGAAGATGATCTGCAAGGACTTTCCCTCCCTGCCCTTCGGAACTGGGAGCGGATTCCAAGCGCTCGTGCTCACCTTCCTCTGCTGCTCTTGAAACGAGAGTGGAGACCAGAAACGCTGGATTCAAATGTGTTGGAGTCGCGGGAGACAAGCCTCATGCTCTCATGGTCAGCAAGCCTCGTTTATTTAGCTAGACACATCCACTTTTATAGCTTGCAGGGTTAGTTACATTGTCTGATAAGATACAGCAAAATCATTGGTCAGCCTGTGTGGATGCAGGGGTCTCCAGGTAACTGTGACCACTTCTTGTTTCAACATGTCTCGACATGTCCCAACTTGCCCAAGCAAGACCATTGTGCTATTCCAGCAAGATACCCTTGCTCTTATCTCAGCAAGATGCATATCCTGTTTCTTAAGCAAATCAGGGTAAACATTAACCACGAGATTGCTGTGCCCTGGGGGCCTACATTTCCACCAGCTGCATGGTATCATGCCCTTTGTTACTTAGCCATTCAGTTGTTAAGCTCTCTACACTTCCCCTGTTTTCTTTAACAGCAAGCATAGCCATTTTATGATTAAAAGCGTTCGATATCATTTTTTGTAAACACTGCATAATACACGGCAAAAGCAATACTGCTAATAATATTACAACCACCACCAAAACAATTTTTTCTATTAGGGTAACAAGCCAGGCCTATTTGAGGAAACATTTACTGTGTTATGTGGAAGCCCAAAAGGGTCCTTCCAAGAGTCAAAGTGAAAACAATATTGTGCAGGCGCAGAACCAAGCAGGTGAAATTCTTGGATTTCAGAGACATTTTTTCTTATATTGAGCTGAAAGGTAAAATTGGCTGGGACGCCTATCAAACAGGTTCTAAAGGGGTCAGAAGCTTTAGCAAGAGCAAGGCATAAACTACTTTGGTTAACTTTTTCAGCCCAAGTGACCCACATGTTTTTTCGTTCCTCTATTTTGTTTAGAGTGTCCCAAGCTCCTGTGTTGAGGCCGGAAACGGCGACAAGCACGATCCCAATCTTCAGGTTTAACTTGCCACAAAAGCGGAATACCCACATCTTTACCGCACTTAATCTCTAGAGGCACTGTGGCTAGTGTGGTTTGAATCTGGGAGAGAATCTCCTGAACCCGATATTTCAAATATCGTTGTTCCAGATCTTCCCGATTCTCGACTAATAGATACGTTAAGGGTAGATTTATGGGAGGAGTTATACCTGCCTCCGCCAGCAGTGCTCTATAAGGATTGTAATTATGATGGGGATTCCAGGTACAGTTTACACAAGCACCATGTGCCTGTAATTGGCTTTGGGACACCCAAACCTTTTGGTGACAATTTCCACACTTAATTTTGATCCAAGCCCTATGATAATCTTGTAAACACGCTAAACAATAACGAGTAGGAGACAAAATCCGATCAAATGTTCTCATAAGTTCCCAAAACAAATGGAGTTCTGCCTCTTCTTGAGTCGAATAGGAAAAGCGAATCCCAAAATGTCTTTCAAGTGGTTCCAGCAACGGACGAAGGATCAGCTGCAGACGATGACGACGACGGAGTTCTGGGCTGTCCATTCGATTGAGCAGCTCGAGTCCAGCGAGCAGGGATCCACTTGGGTCCAAACACCAGGGGCCTGACAGTCGCGACGAATGTGGCCTAATTTTCCGCATCGAAAACACTTCATTCGGGTGGCTGGAGCTGCTGGGCGAGTCTGCGCAACTGCCGCCTGAAGAGGTGCAAGGGCTGCCAAAACTTGGCTTTGAACTTTAGACTGGGCGTTAAGGCCTTCACCAATTTTGTTAAGGGCTTCCACTACAAAAATTTGACTGCTTAAGGGGAGAGTATTTGCTTTATCTAAGAGGTCTTGAATTACCCAGTTGCCAGGAGCAGTAGCGATAAGGGAGCGTGTGACTTGATTACCATTTTGTATAACACACTGCTTTAGGAGTGCGTCCTGCATGTGCTCCGCAACACCAGCTTTAGAAAGGGCTTGCATCAATTTGTCAATGAATGACCCAAGGGGTTCCTCTCGGCCTTGTTTAATGTTCATATACATAGGGGGCCCCCCCGGCTCCCGAATTTTGTCCATTGCCCTTTTTGCCACCCGCATGACCTCTCTTAATTTTTCTACTCCTATACCAGCCTGGGCATCTGTTCGAGTATAATCACCGTTTCCTAGTAATTCATTCATTGTAATTCCAAAAAGGGGGTCTCCTTGGGCACGAGGTAATGCTACTGAAGCAGCCGCTTCCTCCCCCCATCTTGCATCAAATGTAAGTTTCTGATGAGGGGTATAAATTAAACGAGCGATACCCTTGATGTCTACAGGCAGGAGAATCATTGAATTAAATAAGTAATCAAGCATCTGCTTGGCCGGTTCACTAGTAACCCCGAATTGAGAGACTGTAGCTCGGAGTTGTGCCAATATTTTCCAATCCATTTGAGTGATATCTACCCTATGACCGCCGCCTGGTCGAGGGTGGAAAATAACAGGAAAGGCCATAGAAGTAGCAACATGGTCTTGTGCCGCGTCGGCAAGGACCCTGTCTCCGTTTTCGACTCCGTGGCGTGCCAGAGCAGCCCAAACTTCCCGTCTCTGACTTGCCATAGCCTCCGCGAGGTCCGAAAGGGCTCCGGGGAACGGCTCCGTGGCATTAGGAGACAAAGGAAGGGAGTTTGGAGGAGACTCAGATGGTCCGTTTTCCATAATAGAGGCAGACGGGGGAGAGGGAAGAGGGGGAGGAGGAGGGGGGGGGGGGTATCCGAGGGGGGAGGGGGGGGGGGGGGGGGTATCTCGACTGTCGAAACGGTCGGCGGATTAGGGGCAGAAGGATCATAGTGACGATTTTGATTTTGTGCCAGACGGGCACTTTCGGCCGCACGTTTCTCTGCCTGTACCATCAAGAGTTCGTTATGTATCAAGCGCCATAATTTGGATAATTTTTTAGCAATTTTATCATCGTCTATCGTAAGGTCCCATAATTTATCGCCGTAGCGGCGCCATTCCGATAATTGGTGAATAGAGTGGGGGTCACTAAAAATACCGAGGGACCGAGCATGGGAAAGAAGGGCAGGGAGGTCCTTATCAAAATCTAAGCCTTTTACCCCCCGACGACGGAGGAAGGCAGTAAAAAGATCATACGCCGCTTGCCTGTCCATATTTACCGGATCCGTTGCACCCTCCAGGCGTCGGCAGCGCGTAGCAGCAGAGCCTGCCGATGCAGCACTCTGGGACAAAGCAGGAGACGAGCAGCCCACCGATGTAGCACTCCCGTTCTGCAGAAGCCGTCTTTAAATCGAGACCTGCACCCAACGCAACTCCTTCAGGCAAAGGGAAGTGTCCCTGTTCGGGCGCCAGTTGTTGGAGTCGCGGGAGACAAGCCTCATGCTCTCATGGTCAGCAAGTCTCGTTTATTTAGCAAGATGTTGTTGGAGTCGCGGGAGACAAGCCTCATGCTCTCATGGTCAGCAAGCCTCGTTTATTTAGCAAGACACATCCACTTTTATAGCTTGCAGGGTTAGTTACATTGTCTGATAAGATACAGCAAAATCATTGGTCAGCCTGTGTCGAAGCAGGGGTCTCCAGGTAACTGTGACCACTTCTTGTTTCAACATGTCTCGACATGTCCCAACTTGCCCAAGCAAGACCATTGTGCTATTCCAGCAAGATACCCTTGCTCTTATCTCAGCAAGATGCATATCCTGTTTCTTAAGCAAATCAGGGTAAACATTAACCACGAGATTGCTGTGCCCTGGGGGCCTACATTTCCACCAGCTGCATGGTATCATGCCCTTTGTTACTTAGCCATTCAGTTGTTAAGCTCTCTACACTTCCCCTGTTTTCTTTAACAGCAAGCATAGCCATTTTATGATTAAAAGCGTTCGATATCATTTTTTGTAAACACTGCATAATACACGGCAAAAGCAATACTGCTAATAATATTACAACCACCACCAAAACAATTTTTTCTATTAGGGTAACAAGCCAGGCCTATTTGAGGAAACATTTACTGTGTTATGTGGAAGCCCAAAAGGGTCCTTCCAAGAGTCAAAGTGAAAACAATATTGTGCAGGCGCAGAACCAAGCAGGTGAAATTCTTGGATTTCAGAGACATTTTTTCTTATATTGAGCTGAAAGGTAAAATTGGCTGGGACGCCTATCAAACAGGTTCTAAAGGGGTCAGAAGCTTTAGCAAGAGCAAGGCATAAACTACTTTGGTTAACTTTTTCAGCCCAAGTGACCCACATGTTTTTTCGTTCCTCTATTTTGTTTAGAGTGTCCCAAGCTCCTGTGTTGAGGCCGGAAACGGCGACAAGCACGATCCCAATCTTCAGGTTTAACTTGCCACAAAAGCGGAATACCCACATCTTTACCGCACTTAATCTCTAGAGGCACTGTGGCTAGTGTGGTTTGAATCTGGGAGAGAATCTCCTGAACCCGATATTTCAAATATCGTTGTTCCAGATCTTCCCGATTCTCGACTAATAGATACGTTAAGGGTAGATTTATGGGAGGAGTTATACCTGCCTCCGCCAGCAGTGCTCTATAAGGATTGTAATTATGATGGGGATTCCAGGTACAGTTTACACAAGCACCATGTGCCTGTAATTGGCTTTGGGACACCCAAACCTTTTGGTGACAATTTCCACACTTAATTTTGATCCAAGCCCTATGATAATCTTGTAAACACGCTAAACAATAACGAGTAGGAGACAAAATCCGATCAAATGTTCTCATAAGTTCCCAAAACAAATGGAGTTCTGCCTCTTCTTGAGTCGAATAGGAAAAGCGAATCCCAAAATGTCTTTCAAGTGGTTCCAGCAACGGACGAAGGATCAGCTGCAGACGATGACGACGACGGAGTTCTGGGCTGTCCATTCGATTGAGCAGCTCGAGTCCAGCGAGCAGGGATCCACTTGGGTCCAAACACCAGGGGCCTGACAGTCGCGACGAATGTGGCCTAATTTTCCGCATCGAAAACACTTCATTCGGGTGGCTGGAGCTGCTGGGCGAGTCTGCGCAACTGCCGCCTGAAGAGGTGCAAGGGCTGCCAAAACTTGGCTTTGAACTTTAGACTGGGCGTTAAGGCCTTCACCAATTTTGTTAAGGGCTTCCACTACAAAAATTTGACTGCTTAAGGGGAGAGTATTTGCTTTATCTAAGAGGTCTTGAATTACCCAGTTGCCAGGAGCAGTAGCGATAAGGGAGCGTGTGACTTGATTACCATTTTGTATAACACACTGCTTTAGGAGTGCGTCCTGCATGTGCTCCGCAACACCAGCTTTAGAAAGGGCTTGCATCAATTTGTCAATGAATGACCCAAGGGGTTCCTCTCGGCCTTGTTTAATGTTCATATACATAGGGGGCCCCCCCGGCTCCCGAATTTTGTCCATTGCCCTTTTTGCCACCCGCATGACCTCTCTTAATTTTTCTACTCCTATACCAGCCTGGGCATCTGTTCGAGTATAATCACCGTTTCCTAGTAATTCATTCATTGTAATTCCAAAAAGGGGGTCTCCTTGGGCACGAGGTAATGCTACTGAAGCAGCCGCTTCCTCCCCCCATCTTGCATCAAATGTAAGTTTCTGATGAGGGGTATAAATTAAACGAGCGATACCCTTGATGTCTACAGGCAGGAGAATCATTGAATTAAATAAGTAATCAAGCATCTGCTTGGCCGGTTCACTAGTAACCCCGAATTGAGAGACTGTAGCTCGGAGTTGTGCCAATATTTTCCAATCCATTTGAGTGATATCTACCCTATGACTGCCGCCTGGTCGAGGGTGGAAAATAACAGGAAAGGCCATAGAAGTAGCAACATGGTCTTGTGCCGCGTCGGCAAGGACCCTGTCTCCGTTTTCGACTCCGTGGCGTGCCAGAGCAGCCCAAACTTCCCGTCTCTGACTTGCCATAGCCTCCGCGAGGTCCGAAAGGGCTCCGGGGAACGGCTCCGTGGCATTAGGAGACAAAGGAAGGGAGTTTGGAGGAGACTCAGATGGTCCGTTTTCCATAATAGAGGCAGACGGGGGAGAGGGAAGAGGGGGAGGAGGAGGGGGGGGGGTATCCGAGGGGGGAGGGGGGGGGGGGGGTATCTCGACTGTCGAAACGGTCGGCGGATTAGGGGCAGAAGGATCATAGTGACGATTTTGATTTTGTGCCAGACGGGCACTTTCGGCCGCACGTTTCTCTGCCTGTACCATCAAGAGTTCGTTATGTATCAAGCGCCATAATTTGGATAATTTTTTAGCAATTTTATCATCGTCTATCGTAAGGTCCCATAATTTATCGCCGTAGCGGCGCCATTCCGATAATTGGTGAATAGAGTGGGGGTCACTAAAAATACCGAGGGACCGAGCATGGGAAAGAAGGGCAGGGAGGTCCTTATCAAAATCTAAGCCTTTTACCCCCCGACGACGGAGGAAGGCAGTAAAAAGATCATACGCCGCTTGCCTGTCCATATTTACCGGATCCGTTGCACCCTCCAGGCGTCGGCAGCGCGTAGCAGCAGAGCCTGCCGATGCAGCACTCTGGGACAAAGCAGGAGACGAGCAGCCCACCGATGTAGCACTCCCGTTCTGCAGAAGCCGTCTTTAAATCGAGACCTGCACCCAACACAACTCCTTCAGGCAAAGGGAAGTGTCCCTGTTCGGGCGCCAGTTGTTGGAGTCGCGGGAGACAAGCCTCATGCTCTCATGGTCAGCAAGTCTCGTTTATTTAGCAAGATGTTGTTGGAGTCGCGGGAGACAAGCCTCATGCTCTCATGGTCAGCAAGCCTCGTTTATTTAGCAAGACACATCCACTTTTATAGCTTGCAGGGTTAGTTACATTGTCTGATAAGATACAGCAAAATCATTGGTCAGCCTGTGTCGATGCAGGGGTCTCCAGGTAACTGTGACCACTTCTTGTTTCAACATGTCTCGACATGTCCCAACTTGCCCAAGCAAGACCATTGTGCTATTCCAGCAAGATACCCTTGCTCTTATCTCAGCAAGATGCATATCCTGTTTCTTAAGCAAATCAGGGTAAACATTAACCACGAGATTGCTGTGCCCTGGGGGCCTACATTTCCACCAGCTGCACAGTATCATGCCCTTTGTTACTTAGCCATTCAGTTGTTAAGCTCTCTACACAAATGCACTTTTAGGAGCTACAATGAGGAGTGACAACAGTGTGTGTGTCAAAGTTGTAAAGCTCAGTGTGTTGAAGAAGCACAAGAGCAGCCTTCAGCCTGTCTCTTCCACTGCCTTACAGATTGCAGACATTCCTGCTCACTCTGCTGCTCAGCAGAGTGCTGGCAACGGAGTTCTCGGATTGAAATGGTCTTTTAGGAGAAAGAGTGAAGAGTGACAGCAATGTTTGTGTCACAGTTTAAAGCTCACTGTGTGCTAAACATGATCAGGAGGAGCTTTTTTGCAAGGCTCTTCTGCTGTTTTAGCCCAGTCTAAACATTCCTGCTCTACTCTCTCTGTTGCTGCTCAGCAGAGAGTGGGCACAGAGATGTTGGAATCAATAGGTCTTCCAGGCAGGAAAAGGAGGAGTTACAGCAATGTGTTTTGCAGAGTTGCAAAGCTCACTGTGTGCTGAAGATGCCCTGCAGGAGTTTCCCTGCTGGCCCTTCGTCTGTGGGATTAGAGTCCAAGCGCTGCTCCTCCCCTGTCACAACTCCTCTCCAAACGAGAGTGCGTACCAGAAACTTTGGATTCAAATGCACTTTTAGGAGATAAAGTGAGGAGTGACAGCAATGTTTGTGTCACAGTTTAAAGCTCACTGTGCGCAAAACATGATCAAGCAGGAGATTTTTTGCAAGGCTCTTCTGCTGTTTTAGCCCAGGCTAAATATTCCTGCTCAACTCTCTGTTGCTGCTCAGCAGAGAGTGGGCACAGAGATGTTGGAATCAATTGGTCTTTCAGGCAGGAAAAGAAGTGACAGCAATGTGTGTTGCAGAGTTGCAAAGCTCGCTGTTCGCTGAAGATGATCAGTGGGAACTTTCTGGACTGTCTCTTCTGCTGTTTCTTCAGAGTCCAAACGTAAGTGCTATATTCTGCTACTGCTCACAAAGAGCAAGCACAGGAGATGTAGGATTCAATTGGACTTTGAGGTAGGAAAGTGAGAGGTGACAGCTATTTGTGTTTCAGAGTTGCAAAGCTCACTGGGTGCTGAAGATGCCCTGCAGGAGTTTCCATGCTGGCAATTCGTCTGTGAAATTAGAGTCCAAACACTCGTCCTCCCCTGTGACATCTGCTCTCGAAACGAGAGAGCGCACCATAAACTTTGGATTCAAATGCACTTTTAGGAGATAAAGTGAGGAGTGACAGCAATGTTTGTGTCACAGTTTAAAGCTCACTGTGCGCAAAACATGATCAAGCAGGAGATTTTTTGCAAGGCTCTTCTGCTGTTTTAGCCCAGGCTAAATATTCCTGCTCAACTCTCTGTTGTTGCTCAGCAGAGAGTGGGCACAGAGATGTTGGAATCAATTGGTCTTTCAGGCAGGAAAAGAAGTGACAGCAATGTGTGTTGCAGAGTTGCAAAGCTCGCTGTTCGCTGAAGATGATCAGTGGGAACTTTCTGGACTGTCTCTTCTGCTGTTTCTTCAGAGTCCAAACGTAAGTGCTATATTCTGCTACTGCTCACAAAGAGCAAGCACAGGAGATGTAGGATTCAATTGGACTTTGAGGTAGGAAAGTGAGAGGTGACAGCTATTTGTGTTTCAGAGTTGCAAAGCTCACTGGGTGCTGAAGATGCCCTGCAGGAGTTTCCATGCTGGCAATTCGTCTGTGAAATTAGAGTCCAAACACTCGTCCTCCCCTGTGACATCTGCTCTCGAAACGAGAGAGCGCACCATAAACTTTGGATTCAAATGCACTTTTAGGAGATAAAGTGAGGAGTGACAGCAATGTTTGTGTCACAGTTTAAAGCTCACTGAGTGCAAAACATGATCAAGCAGGAGATTTTTTGCAAGGCTCTTCTGCTGTTTTAGCCCAGTCCAAACATTCCTGCTCTGCTCTCTCTGTTGTTGCTCAGCAGAGAGCGGGCACAGAGATGGTGGATTCAGTTGGTCTTTCAGGCAGGAAAGGGGGGAGTGACAGCAATGTGCGTTGCAGAGTTGCAAAGCTCACTGTGTGCTGAAGATGATCAGTGGGAACTTTCTGGACTGTCTCTTCTGCTGTTTCAGCAGAGTCCAAACGTAAGTGCTATATTCTGCTACTGCTCACAAAGAGCAAGCACAGGAGATGTATTATTCAATTGGACTTTGAGGTAGGAAAGTGAGAGGTGACAGCAATATGTGTTTCAGAGTTGCGAATCACAATGTGTGCTGAAGATGCCCAGCAGTAGTTTCCATGCTGGCCCTTCGGCTGTGAAATTAGAATCCAAGCGCTCGTCCTCCCCTGTCACAACTGCTCTCGAAGCGAGAGAGCGCACCAGAAACGTTGGCTTGAAATGCACTTTTAGGAGATAAAGTGAGGAGTGACAGCAATGTGTGTTTCAGAGTTGCAAAGCTCACTGTGCGCTGAAGATGATCTGCAAGGACTTTCCCTCCCTGCCCTTCGGAACTGGGAGCGGATTCCAAGCGCTCGTGCTCACCTGCCTCTGCTGCACTGGAAACGAGAGTGGAGACCAGAAACGCTGGATTCAAATGCACTTTTAGGAGCTACAATGAGGAGTGACAACAGTGTGTGTGTCAAAGTTGTAAAGCTCAGTGTGTTGAAGAAGCACAAGAGCAGCCTTCAGACTGTCTCTTCCACTGCCTTACAGATTGCAGACATTCCTGCTCACTCTGCTGCTCAGCAGAGTGCTGGCAACGGAGTTCTCGGATTGAAATGGTCTTTTAGGAGAAAGAGTGAAGAGTGACAGCAATGTTTGTGTCACAGTTTAAAGCTCACTGTGTGCTAAACATGATCAGGAGGAGCTTTTTTGCAAGGCTCTTCTGCTGTTTTAGCCCAGTCTAAACATTCCTGCTCTACTCTCTCTGATGCTGCTCAGCAGAGAGTGGGCACAGAGATGTTGGAATCAATTGGTCTTCCAGGCAGGAGAAGGAGGAGTTACAGCAATGTGTTTTGCAGAGTTGCAAAGCTCACTGTGTGCTGAAGATGCCCTGCAGGAGTTTCCCTGCTGGCCCTTCGTCTGTGGTATTAGAGTCCAAGCGCTGCTCCTCCCCTGTCACAACTCCTCTCGAAACGAGAGAGCGCACAAGAAACTTTGGATTCAAATGCACTTTTAGGAGATAAAGTGAGGAGTGACAGCAATGTTTGTGTCACAGTTTAAAGCTCACTGTGTGCAAAACATGATCAAGCAGGAGATTTTTTTCAAGGCTCTTCTGCTGTTTTAGGCAGGTCTAAAAATTCCTGCTCTACTATCTCTGTTGCTGCTCAGCAGAGAGTGGGCACAGAGATGGTGGATTCAGCTGGTCTTTCAGGCAAAAAGGGAGGAGTGACAGCAATGTGTGTTGCAGAGTTGCAAAGCTCGCTGTGCGCTGAAGATGATCAGTGGGAACTTTCTGGACTGTCTCTTCTGCTCTTTTAGCATTGGCTAAAGGTTCCTGCTCTACTCTGCTTCTGCCCAGCAGAGAAAGGGCACAGAGTTTTGGATTCAATTGGACTTTGAGGTAGGAAAGTGCGGAGCGAGAGCAATATATGTGTCACAGTTGCAAAGCTGACTGCGTGCTGAAGATGCCCTTCCGGAGCTTTCACTCCGGGCTCTTCGGCTGTGGGAGCAGAGGCCAAGAGATCGTGTTCACCTGTCACTGCTGCTGTTCAAACGAGAGAGGGCGGGAGAGACCATGGATTCAAACGGATTATTAGGAGATGAAGTGAGGAGTGACAGCAATGTGTGTTTCAGAGTTGCAAAGCTCACTGTGCGCTGAAGATGATCTGCAAGGACTTTGCCTCCCTGCCCTTCGGAACTGGGAGCGGATTCCAAGCGCTCGTGCTCACCTGCCTCTGCTGCTCTTGAAACGAGAGTGGAGACTAGAAACGCTGGATTCAAATGCACTTTTAGGAGCTACAATGAGGAGTGACAACAGTGTGTGTGTCACAGTTGTAAAGCTCAGTGTGTTGAAGAAGCACAAGAGCAGCCTTCAGGCCTGTCTCTTCCACTGCCTTACAGATTGCAGACATTCCTGCTCACTCTGCTGCTCAGCAGAGTGCTGGCAACGGAGTTCTTGGATTGAAATGGTCTTTTAGGAGAAAGAGTGAAGAGTGACAGCAATGTTTGTGTCACAGTTTAAAGCTCACTGTGTGCTAAACATGATCAGGAGGAGCTTTTTTGCAAGGCTCTTCTGCTGTTTTAGCCCAGTCTAAACATTCCTGCTCTACTCTCTCTGTTGCTGCTCAGCAGAGAGTGGGCACAGAGATGTTGGAATCAATTGGTCTTCCAGGCAGGAGAAGGAGGAGTTACAGCAATGTGTTTTGCAGAGTTGCAAAGCTCATTGTGTGCTGAAGATGCCCTGCAGGAGTTTCCCTGCTGGCCCTTCGTCTGTGGGATTAGAGTCCAAGCGCTGCTCCTCCCCTGTCACAACTCCTCTCCAAACGAGAGAGCGCACCAGAAACTTTGGATTCAAATGCACTTTTAGGAGATAAAGTGAGGAGTGACAGCAATGTTTGTGTCACAGTTTAAGGCTCACTGTGTGCAAAACATGATCAAGCAGGAGATTTTTTGCAAGGCTCTTCTGCTGTTTTAGGCAGGTCTAAAAATTCCTGCTCTACTATCTCTGTTGCTGCTCAGCAGAGAGCGGGCACAGAGATGGTGGATTCAGCTGGTCTTTCAGGCAAAAAGGGAGGAGTGACAGCAACGTGTGTTGCAGAGTTGCAAAGCTCGCTGTGCGCTGAAGATGATCAGTGGGAACTTTCTGGACTGTCTCTTCTGCTCTTTTAGCATTGGCTAAAGGTTCCTGCTCTACTCTGCTTCTGCCCAGCAGAGAAAGGGCACAGAGATTTTGGATTCAATTGGACTTTGAGGTAGGAAAGTGCGGAGCGAGAGCAATATATGTGTCACAGTTGCAAAGCTGACTGCGTGCTGAAGATGCCCTGCCGGAGCTTTCATTCCGGGCTCTTCGGCTGTGGGAGCAGAGGCCAAGAGATCGTGTTCACCTGTCACTGCTGCTGTTCAAACGAGAGAGGGCGGGAGAGACCATGGATTCAAACGGATTATTAGGAGATGAAGTGAGGAGTGACAGCAATGTGTGTTTCAGAGTTGCAAAGCTCACTGTGCGCTGAAGATGATCTGCAAGGACTTTCCCTCCCTGCCCTTCGGAACTGGGAGCGGATTCCAAGCGCTCGTGCTCACCTGCCTCTGCTGCACTGGAAACGAGAGTGGAGACCAGAAACGCTGGATTCAAATGCACTTTTAGGAGCTACAATGAGGAGTGACAACAGTGTGTGAGTCAAAGTTGTAAAGCTCAGTGTGTTGAAGAAGCACAAGAGCAGCCTTCAGCCTGTCTCTTCCACTGCCTTACAGATTGCAGACATTCCTGCTCACTCTGCTGCTCAGCAGAGTGCTGGCAACGGAGTTCTTGGATTGAAATGGTCTTTTAGGAGAAAGAGTGAAGAGTGACAGCAATGTTTGTGTCACAGTTTAAAGCTCACTGTGTGCTAAACATGATCAGGAGGAGCTTTTTTGCAAGGCTCTTCTGCTGTTTTAGCCCAGTCTAAACATTCCTGCTCTACTCTCTCTGTTGCTGCTCAGCAGAGAGTGGGCACAGAGATGTTGGAATCAATAGGTCTTCCAGGCAGGAAAAGGAGGAGTTACAGCAATGTGTTTTGCAGAGTTGCAAAGCTCACTGTGTGCTGAAGATGCCCTGCAGGAGTTTCCCTGCTGGCCCTTCGTCTGTGGGATTAGAGTCCAAGCGCTGCTCCTCCCCTGTCACAACTCCTCTCCAAACGTGAGAGCGCACCAGAAACTTTGGATTCAAATGCACTTTTAGGAGATAAAGTGAGGAGTGACAGCAATGTTTGTGTCACAGTTTAAAGCTCACTGTGTGCAAAACATGATCAAGCAGGAGATTTTTTGCAAGGCTCTTCTGCTGTTTTAGCCCAGGCTAAATATTCCTGCTCAACTCTCTGTTGCTGCTCAGCAGAGAGTGGGCACAGATATGTTGGAATCAATTGGTCTTTCAGGCAGGAAAAGAAGTGACAGCAATGTGTGTTGCAGAGTTGCAAAGCTCGCTGTTCGCTGAAGATGATCAGTGGGAACTTTCTGGACTGTCTCTTCTGCTGTTTCTTCAGAGTACAAACGTAAGTGCTATATTCTGCTACTGCTCACAAAGAGCAAGCACAGGAGATGTATGATTCAATTGGACTTCGAGGTAGGAAAGTGAGAGGTGACAGCTATTTGTGTTTCAGAGTTGCAAAGCTCACTGGGTGCTGAAGATGCCCTGCAGGAGTTTCCATGCTGGCAATTCGTCTGTGAAATTAGAGTCCAAACACTCGTCCTCCCCTGTGACATCTGCTCTCGAAACGAGAGAGCGCACCATAAACTTTGGATTCAAATGCACTTTTAGGAGATAAAGTGAGGAGTGACAGCAATGTTTGTGTCACAGTTTAAAGCTCACTGAGTGCAAAACATGATCAAGCAGGAGATTTTTTGCAAGGCTCTTCTGCTGTTTTAGCCCAGTCCAAACATTCCTGCTCTGCTCTCTCTGTTGTTGCTCAGCAGAGAGCGGGCACAGAGATGGTGGATTCAGTTGGTCTTTCAGGCAGGAAAGGGGGGAGTGACAGCAATGTGTGTTGCAGAGTTGCAAAGCTCGCTGTGCGCTGAAGATGATCAGTGGGAACTTTCTGGACTGTCTCTTCTGCTCTTTTAGCATTGGCTAAAGGTTCCTGCTCTACTCTGCTTCTGCCCAGCAGAGAAAGGGCACAGAGATTTTGGATTCAATTGGACTTTGAGGTAGGAAAGTGCGGAGCGAGAGCAATATATGTGTCACAGTTGCAAAGCTGACTGCGTGCTGAAGATGCCCTGCCGGAGCTTTCACTCCGGGCTCTTCGGCTGTGGGAGCAGAGGCCAAGAGATCGTGTTCACCTGTCACTGCTGCTGTTCAAACGAGAGAGGGCGGGAGAGACCATGGATTCAAACGGATTATTAGGAGATGAAGTGAGGAGTGACAGCAATGTGTGTTTCAGAGTTGCAAAGCTCACTGTGCGCTGAAGATGATCTGCAAGGACTTTCCCTCCCTGCCCTTCGGAACTGGGAGCGGATTCCAAGCGCTCGTGCTCACCTGCCTCTGCTGCACTGGAAACGAGAGTGGAGACCAGAAACGCTGGATTCAAATGCACTTTTAGGAGCTACAATGAGGAGTGACAACAGTGTGTGTGTCAAAGTTGTAAAGCTCAGTGTGTTGAAGAAGCACAAGAGCTGCCTTCAGCCTGTCTCTTCCACTGCCTTACAGATTGCAGACATTCCTGCTCACTCTGCTGCTCAGCAGAGTGCTGGCAACGGAGTTCTTGGATTGAAATGGTCTTTTAGGAGAAAGAGTGAAGAGTGACAGCAATGTTTGTGTCACAGTTTAAAGCTCACTGTGTGCTAAACATGATCAGGAGGAGCTTTTTTGCAAGGCTCTTCTGCTGTTTTTGCCCAGTCTAAACATTCCTGCTCTACTCTCTCTGATGCTGCTCAGCAGAGAGTGGGCACAGAGATGTTGGAATCAATTGGTCTTCCAGGCAGGAGAAGGAGGAGTTACAGCAATGTGTTTTGCAGAGTTGCAAAGCTCATTGTGTGCTGAAGATGCCCTGCAGGAGTTTCCCTGCTGGCCCTTCGTCTGTGGCATTACAGTCCAAGCGCTGCTCCTCCCCTGTCACAACTCCTCTCGAAACGAGAGAGCGCACAAGAAACTTTGGATTCAAATGCACTTTTAGGAGATAAAGTGAGGAGTGACAGCAATGTTTGTGTCACAGTTTAAAGCTCACTGTGTGCAAAACATGATCAAGCAGGAGATTTTTTTCAAGGCTCTTCTGCTGTTTTAGGCAGGTCTAAAAATTCCTGCTCTACTATCTCTGTTGCTGCTCAGCAGAGAGCGGGCACAGAGATGGTGGATTCAACTGGTCTTTCAGGCAAAAAGGGAGGAGTGACAGCAATGTGTGTTGCAGAGTTGCAAAGCTCGCTGTGCGCTGAAGATGATCAGTGGGAACTTTCTGGACTGTCTCTTCTGCTCTTTTAGCATTGGCTAAAGGTTCCTGCTCTACTCTGCTTCTGCCCAGCAGAGAAAGGGCACAGAGATTTTGGATTCAATTGGACTTTGAGGTAGGAAAGTGCGGAGCGAGAGCAATATATGTGTCACAGTTGCAAAGCTGACTGCGTGCTGAAGATGCCCTGCTGGAGCTTTCACTCCGGGCTCTTCGGCTGTGGGAGCAGAGGCCAAGAGATCGTGTTCACCTGTCACTGCTGCTGTTCAAACGAGAGAGGGCGGGAGAGACCATGGATTCAAACGGATTATTAGGAGATGAAGTGAGGAGTGACAGCAATGTGTGTTTCAGAGTTGCAAAGCTCACTGTGCGCTGAAGATGATCTGCAAGGACTTTCCCTCCCTGCCCTTCGGAACTGGGAGCGGATTCCAAGCGCTCGTGCTCACCTTCCTCTGCTGCTCTTGAAACGAGAGTGGAGACCAGAAACGCTGGATTCAAATGCACTTTTAGGAGCTACAATGAGGAGTGACAACAGTGTGTGTGTCACAGTTGTAAAGCTCAGTGTGTTGAAGAAGCACAAGAGCAGCCTTCAGGCCTGTCTCTTCCACTGCCTTACAGATTGCAGACATTCCTGCTCACTCTGCTGCTCAGCAGAGTGCTGGCAACGGAGTTCTTGGATTGAAATGGTCTTTTAGGAGAAAGAGTGAAGAGTGACAGCAATGTTTGTGTCACAGTTTAAAGCTCACTGTGTGCTAAACATGATCAGGAGGAGCTTTTTTGCAAGGCTCTTCTGCTGTTTTAGCCCAGTCTAAACATTCCTGCTCTACTCTCTCTGATGCTGCTCAGCAGAGAGTGGGCACAGAGATGTTGGAATCAATTGGTCTTCCAGGCAGGAGAAGGAGGAGTTACAGCAATGTGTTTTGCAGAGTTGCAAAGCTCACTGTGTGCTGAAGATGCCCTGCAGGAGTTTCCCTGCTGGCCCTTCGTCTGTGGGATTAGAGTCCAAGCGCTGCTCCTCCCCTGTCACAACTCCTCTCGAAACGAGAGAGCGCACAAGAAACTTTGGATTCAAATGCACTTTTAGGAGATAAAGTGAGGAGTGACAGCAATGTTTGTGTCACAGTTTAAAGCTCACTGTGTGCAAAACATGATCAAGCAGGAGATTTTTTGCAAGGCTCTTCTGCTGTTTTAGGCAGGTCTAAAAATTCCTGCTCTACTATCTCTGTTGCTGCTCAGCAGAGAGCGGGCACAGAGATGGTGGATTCAGCTGGTCTTTCAGGCAAAAAGGGAGGAGTGACAGCAATGTGTGTTGCAGAGTTGCAAAGCTCGCTGTGCGCTGAAGATGATCAGTGGGAACTTTCTGGACTGTCTCTTCTGCTCTTTTAGCATTGGCTAAAGGTTCCTGCTCTACTCTGCTTCTGCCCAGCAGAGAAAGGGCACAGAGATTTTGGATTCAATTGGACTTTGAGGTAGGAAAGTGCGGAGCGAGAGCAATATATGTGTCACAGTTGCAAAGCTGACTGCGTGCTGAAGATGCCCTGCCGGAGCTTTCACTCCGGGCTCTTCGGCTGTGGGAGCAGAGGCCAAGAGATCGTGTTCACCTGTCACTGCTGCTGTTCAAACGAGAGAGGGCGGGAGAGACCATGGATTCAAACGGATTATTAGGAGATGAAGTGAGGAGTGACAGCAATGTGTGTTGCAGAGTTGCAAAGCTCTCTGTGCGCTGAAGATGATCAGTGGGAACTTTCAGGACTGTCTCTTCTGCTGTTTCAGCAGAGTGCAAACGTAAGTGCTATATTCTGCTACTGCTCACAAGGAGCAAGCACAGGAGATGTATGATTCAATTGGACTTTCAACTAGGAAAGTCAGAGGTGACAGCTATATGTGTTTCAGAGTTGCAAAGCTCACTGTGTGCTGAAGATGCCCAGCAGGACTTTCCCTGCACGCCCTTCGGCTGTGGGATTAGAGTCCAACCGCTCGTCCTCCCCTGTCACAACTCCTCTCGAAACGAGAGAGCGCCCCAGAAACGAGAGATTCAAATGCACTTTTAGGAGATAAAGTGAGTGGCAGCAATGTTTGTGTCGCAGTTTAAAGCTCACTGTGCGCTAAACATGAAAAGCTGGAGCTTTTTTGCAAGGCTCTTCTGCTGTTATAGCCCTGTCTAAACATTCCTGCTATACTCTCTCTGTTGCTGCTAAGCAGAGAGCGGGCACAGAGATGGTGGAATCAATTGGTCTTTCAGGCAGGAAAGGGAGGAGTGACAGCAATGTGTGCTGCAGAGCTGCAAAGCTCGCTGTGCGCTGAAGATGATCAGTGTTAACTTTCTGGACTGTCTCTTCTGCTGTTTCAGCAGAATCTGAACGTAAGTGCTATATTCTGCTACTGCTCACAAGGAGTAAAGCACAGGAAAAGAGGGATTCAATTGGACTTTCAGGTAGGAAAGTGAGAGGTGACAGCAATGTGTGTTTCAGAGTAGCAAAGCTCAATGTGTGCTGAAGATGCCCAGCAGGAGTTTCCCTGCTGGCCCTTCGGCTGTGGGATTAGAGTCCAAGCGCTCGTCCTCCCCTGTCACAACTCCTCTCGAAACGAGAGAGCGCACCAGAAACGATGGTTTCAAATGCACTTTTAGGAGATAAAGTGAGGAGTGACAGCAATGTTTGTGTCACAGCTTCAAAACTCACTGTGTGCTAAACATGATCAGCAGGAGCTTTTTTGCATGGCTCTTCTGCTGTTTTAGCCCAGTCTAAACATTCCAGCTATACTCTCTCTGTTGATGCTCAGCAGAGAGCGGACACAGAGATGGTGGAATCAGGTGGTCTTTCAGGTAGGAAAGGGAGGAGTGACAGCAATGTGTGTTGCAGAGTTGCAAAGCTCGCTGTGCGCTGAAGATGATCAGTGGGAACTTTCAGGACTGTCTCTTCTGCTGTTTCAGCAGAGTGCAAACGTATGGGCTATATTCTGCTACTGCTCACAAGGAGCAAAGCACAGGAGAAGTAGGATTCAATTGGACTTTCAGGTAGGAAAGTGAGAGGTGACAGCAATGTGTGTTTCCGAGTTGCAAAGCTCACTGTGTGCTGAAGATGCCCATCAGGAGTTTCCCTGCTGGCCCTTCGGCTGTGGGATTAGAGTCCAAGCGCTCTTCCTCCCCTGTCACATCTGCTCTTGAAACGAGAGAGGGCACCAAAAACGTTGGACTCAAATGCACTTTTAGGAGATAAAGTGAGGAGTGACAGCAATGTTTGTGTCACAGCCTCAAAGCTCACTGTGTGCTAAACATGATCAGCAGGAGCTTTCTTGCAAGGCTCTTCTGCTGTTTTAGCCCAGTCTAAACATTATTGCTCTTCTCTCCCTGTTGCTGCTCAGCAGAGAGCAGGCACAGAGATGGTGGAATCTTTTGGTCTTTCAGGCAGGAAAAGGAGGAGTGACAGCAATGTGTGTTGCAGAGTTGCAAAGCTCTCTGTGTTCTGAAGATGATCAGTGGGAACTTTATAAACTTTCTCTTCTGCTGTTTCAGCAGAGTGCAAACGTATGGGCTATATTCTGCTACTGCTCACAAATTGCAGCACAGGAGATGTAGGATTCAATTGGACTTTCAGGTAGGAAAGGGAGAGGTGACAGCTATATGTGTTCAAGGGCTGCAAAGATCACTGTGTGCTGAAGATGGCCAGCAGGAGTTTCCCTGCACGCCCTTCGGCTGTGGGATTAGAGTCCAAGCGCTCGTCCTCCCCTGTCACAACTCCACTCGAAACGAGAGAGCGCAGCAGAAACGATGGTTTCAAATGCACTTTTAGGAGATAAAGTGAGGAGTGACAGCAATGTTTGTGTCACAGCTTCAAAGCTCACTGTGTGCTAATCATGATCAGCAGCAGCTTTTTTGCAAGGCTCTTCTGCTGTTATAGCCCTGTCTAAACATTCCTGTTATAATCTCCCTGTTGCTGCTCAGCAGAGAGCGGGCACAGAGATGGTGGATTCAGTTGGTCATTCAGGCAGGAAAGGTAGGAGTGAAAGCAATGCGTGTTGCAGAGTTGCAAAGCTCGCTGTGCGCTGAAGATGATCAGTGGGAACTTTCAGGACTGTCTCTTCTGCTGTTTCAGCAGAGTGCAAACGTAAGTGCTATATTCTGCTACTGCTCACAAGGAGCAAGCACAGGAGATGTATGATTCAATTGGACTTTCAACTAGGAAAGTCAGAGGTGACAGCTATATGTGTTTCAGAGTTGCAAAGCTCACTGTGTGCTGAAGATGCCCAGCAGGACTTTCCCTGCACGCCCTTCGGCTGTGGGATTAGAGTCCAAGCGCTCGTCCTCCCCTGTCACAACTCCTCTCGAAACGAGAGAGCGCCCCAGAAACGATAGATTCAAATGCACTTTTAGGAGATAAAGTGAGTGGCAGCAATGTTTGTGTCGCAGTTTAAAGCTCACTGTGCGCTAAACATGAAAAGCTGGAGCTTTTTTGCAAGGCTCTTCTGCTGTTTTAGCCCAGTCTAAACATTCCTGCTATACTCTCCCTGTTGCTGCTCAATAGAGTGCGGGCACAGAGATGGTGGAATCAATTGGTCTTTCAGGCAGGAAAGGGAGGAGTGACAGCAATGTGTGTTGCAGAGTTCCAAAGCTCGCTGTGCGCTGAAGATGATCAGTGGGAACTTTCAGGACTGTCTCTTCTGCTGTTTCAGCAGAGTGCAAACGTAAGTGCTATATTCTGCTACTGCTCACAAGGAGCAAGCACAGGAGATGTATGATTCAATTGGACTTTCAACTAGGAAAGTCAGAGGTGACAGCTATATGTGTTACAGAGTTGCAAAGCTCACTGTGTGCTGAAGATGCCCAGCAGGACTTTCCCTGCACGCCCTTCGGCTGTGGGATTAGAGTCCAAGCGCTCGTCCTCCCCTGTCACAACTCCTCTCGAAACGAGAGAGCGCCCCAGAAACGAGAGATTCAAATGCACTTTTAGGAGATAAAGTGAGTGGCAGCAATGTTTGTGTCGCAGTTTAAAGCTCACTGTGCGCTAAACGTGAAAAGCTGGAGCTTTTTTGCAAGGCTCTTCTGCTGTTATAGCCCTGTCTAAACATTCCTGCTATACTCTATCTGTTGCTGCTAAGCAGAGAGCGGGCACAGAGATGGTGGAATCAATTGGTCTTTCAGGCAGGAAAGGGAGGAGTGACAGCAATGTGTGCTGCAGAGCTGCAAAGCTCGCTGTGCGCTGAAGATGATCAGTGTTAACTTTCTGGACTGTCTCTTCTGCTGTTTCAGCAGAATCTGAACGTAAGTGCTATATTCTGCTACTGCTCACAAGGAGCAAGCACAGGACATGTAGGATTCAATTGGACTTTCAGGTAGGAAAGTGAGAGGTGACAGCAATGTGTGTTTCAGAGTAGCAAAGCTCAATGTGTGCTGAAGATGCCCAGCAGGAGTTTCCCTGATGGCCCTTCGGCTGTGGGATTAGAGTCCAAGCGCTCGTCCTCCCCTGTCACAACTCCTCTCGAAACGAGAGAGCGCACCGGAAACGATGGTTTCAAATGCACTTTTAGGAGATAAAGTGAGAAGTGACAGCAATGTTTGTGTCACAGCTTCAAAACTCACTGTGTGCTAAACATGATCAGCAGGAGCTTTTTTGCATGGCTCTTCTGCTGTTTTAGCCCAGTCTAAACATTCCAGCTATACTCTCTCTGTTGATGCTCAGCAGAGAGCGGACACAGAGATGGTGGAATCAGTTGGTCTTTCAGGTAGGAAAGGGAGGAGTGACAGCAATGTGTGTTGCAGAGTTGCAAAGCTCGCTGTGCGCTGAAGATAATCAGTGGGAACTTTCAGGACTGTCTCTTCTGCTGTTTCAGCAGAGTGCAAACGTATGGGCTATATTCTGCTACTGCTCACAAGGAGCAAAGCACAGGAGAAGTAGGATTCAATTGGACTTTCAGGTAGGAAAGTGAGAGGTGACAGCAATGTGTGTTTCCGAGTTGCAAAGCTCACTGTGTGCTGAAGATGCCCATCAGGAGTTTCCCTGCTGGCCCTTCGGCTGTGGGATTAGAGTCCAAACGCTCGTCCTCCCCTGTCACATCTGCTCTTGAAACGAGAGAGGGCACCAAAAACGTTGGACTCAAATGCACTTTTAGGAGATAAAGTGAGGAGTGACAGCAATGTTTGTGTCACAGCCTCAAAGCACACTGTGTGCTAAACATGATCAGCAGGAGCTTTTTTGCAAGGCTCTTCTGCTGTTTTAGCCCAGTCTAAACATTATTGCTCTTCTCTCCCTGTTGCTGCTCAGCAGAGAGCAGGCACAGAGATGGTGGAATCTTTTGGTCTTTCAGGCAGGAAAAGGAGGAGTGACAGCAATGTGTGTTGCAGAGTTGCAAAGCTCTCTGTGTTCTGAAGATGATCAGTGGGAACTTTCTAAACTTTCTCTTCTGCTGTTTCAGCAGAGTGCAAACGTATGGGCTATATTCTGCTACTGCTCACAAATTGCAGCACAGGAGATGTAGGATTCAATTGGACTTTCAGGTAGGAAAGGGAGAGGTGACAGCTATATGTGTTCAAGGGCTGCAAAGATCACTGTGTGCTGAAGATGGCCAGCAGGAGTTTCCCTGCACGCCCTTCGGCTGTGGGATTAGAGTCCAAGCGCTCGTCCTCCCCTGTCACAACTCCACTCGAAACGAGAGAGCGCAGCAGAAACGATGGTTTCAAATGCACTTTTAGGAGATAAAGCGAGGAGTGACAGCAATGTTTGTGTCACAGCTTCAAAGCTCACTGTGTGCTAATCATGATCAGCAGGAGCTTTTTTGCAAGGCTCTTCTGCTGTTATAGCCCTGTCTAAACATTCCTGCTATACTCTCTCTGTTGCTGCTAAGCAGAGAGCGGGCACAGAGATGGTGGAATCAGTTCGTCTTTCAGGCAGGAAAGGGAGGAGTGACAGCAATGTGTGTTGCAGAGTTGCAAAGCTCGCTGTGCGCTGATGATCAGTGGGAACTTTCTGGACTGTCTCTTCTGCTGTTTCAGCAGAGTCCAAGCGTAAGTGCTATATTCTGCTACTGCTCACAAGGAGCAAGAACAGGAGATGTAGTATTCAATTGGACTTTCAGGTAGGATAGTGAGAGGTGACAGCTATATGTGTTTCAGAGCTGCAAAGCTCACTGTGTGCTGAAGATGCCCAGCAGGAGTTTCCCTGCACGCCCTTCGGCTGTGGGATTAGAGTCCAAGCGCTCGTCCTCCCCTGTCACAACTCCTCTCGAAACGAGAGAGCGCACCAGAAACGATGGTTTCAAATGCACTTTTAGGAGATAAAGTGAATGACAGCAATGTTTGTGTCGCAGTTTAATGATCAATGTGCGCTAAACATGAAAAGCAGGAGCTTTTTTGCAAGGCTCTTCTGCTGTTTTAGCCCAGTCTAAACATTCCTGCTATACTCTCCCTGTTGCTGCTCAATAGAGTGCGGGCTCAGTGATGGTGGAATCAGTTGGTCTTTCAGGCAGGAAAGGGAGGAGTGACAGCAATGTGTGCTGCAGAGTTGCAAAGCTCGCTGTGCGCTGAAGATGATCAGTGGGAACTTTCAGGACTGTCTCTTCTGCTGTTTCAGCAGAGTGCAAACGTATGGGCTATATTCTGCTACTGCTCACAAGGAGCAAAGCACAGGAGAAGTAGGATTCAATTGGACTTTCAGGTAGGAAAGTGAGAGGTGACAGCTATATGTGTTTCAGAGTTGCAAAGCTCACTGTGTGCTGAAGATGCCCAGCAGGACTTTCCCTGCACGCCCTTCGGCTGTGGGATTAGAGTCCAAGCGCTCGTCTTCCCCTGTCGCAACTCCTCTCGAAACGACAGAGCGCACCAGAAACGTTGGACTCAAATGCACTTTTAGGAGATAAAGTGAGGAGTGACAGCTATGTTTGTGTCACAGCTTCAAAACTCACTGTGTGCTAAACATGATCAGCAGGAGCTTTTTTGCAAGGCTCTTCTGCTGTTATAGCCCTGTCTAAACATTCCTGCTATACTCTCTCTGTTGCTGCTAAGCAGAGAGCGGGCACAGAGATGGTGGAATCAGTTCGTCTTTCAGGCAGGAAAGGGAGGAGTGACAGCAATGTGTGTTGCAGAGTTGCAAAGCTCGCTGTGCGCTGATGATCAGTGGGAACTTTCTGGACTGTCTCTTCTGCTGTTTCAGCAGAGTCCAAACGTAAGTGCTATATTCTGCTACTGCTCACAAGGAGCAAGCACAGGAGATGTAGGATTCAATTGGACTTTCAGGTAGGAAAGTGAGAGGTGACAGCAATGTGTGTTTCAGAGTTGCAAAGCTCACTGTGTGCTGAAGATGCCCAGCAGGAGTTTCCCTGATGGCCCTTCGGCTGTGGGATTAGAGTCCACGCGCTCGTCCTCCCCTGTCACAACTCCTCTGGAAACAAGAGTGCGCACCCGAAACGATGGAGTCAAATGCACTTTTAGGAGATAAATTGAGTGACAGCAATGTTTGTGTCACTCACCCCCATGCCTCAGAACTTCCCCAACCAAGAAGAAAAAAGAGTAATTGTGGTGGGTGACTCCCTTCTGAGGGGAACAGAAGGGCCCATTTGTCGACCGGATCCACCCCACAGGGAGGTCTGCTGCCTGCCTGGGGCTCGGATTAGAGATGTTAAAAAGAAGCTCTCTGAACTGGTGCAGCCCTCTGACTACTACCCACTGCTGGTTTTTCAGGTTGGCAGTGACGAAATTATTACGAGGAACGTAAGGGCAATGAAGAGAGACTACAGGGCCCTGGGAAGGCTGGTTAAAGGGTCTGGAGCGCAAGTGGTGTTTGCCTCCATACCTGTTGCAAGCGAGGGTGAAGGGATATATAAGAAGACTCTGCAGGTTAATGTATGGCTACGTGACTGGTGCCAAAGGCAGGGGTTTGGGTTTTTCTGTCACGGGCTGCTGTATGGGACACCTGGTTTGCTGGTGACAGGCGGGATACACCAGTCCCAGAGAAGAAAAAGGGTTTTGGGGCAGGAGTTAGCAGGGCTTATTGACAGGGCTTTAAACTAGTTATGAAGTGGGGAGGGGATTTAACTGGGCCTGTTGGGGACAAGCCCAAGAGGAACATGCTAGGGATTGAAGGATGGCGGGCTAAGGAGGACTATCAATCTCTTGTTTCACTTGTGGGAAAGGATAGCTCTTTAGACCCTGTCCCGCAGGGGAAAAAGGGTACTAGGACTGGCTCCCTGAAATGCCTGTACACCAATGCACGCAGCATGGGGAATAAACAGGAGGAGTTAGAAGTCTGTGTGCGGGCTAAAGGTTATGATCTAGTGGCGATTACAGAGACATGGTGGGACAGTTCACATGACTGGAATGTGGTCATGGATGGCTATGTCCTTTTTAGGAAAGATAGGTCAGCAAAGCGAGGTGGTGGAGTTGCTCTTTACGTGAGAGAGCAACTAGAATGTATTGAGTTCTGTCCGGGGTCGGATGAGGAGCAAGTGGAATGTCTGTGGGTACGAATCAAGGGGCTGACTGGCACGGGTGATACAGTTGTGGGGGTCTATTACAGACCTCCTGATCAGGACGAAGGAGTTGATGAGGCTTTCTACAGGCAACTGGAAGTAGCCTCGCGACTACATGCCTTAGTCGTCGTGGGGGACTTTAATTACCCCGATATTTGCTGGAAGACTCACACAGCCAGTCATTCACAGTCTAGGAGGTTCCTCGAGTGCATTGATGATAATTTCTTAATGCAAATGGTGGACGTACCAACTAGGGGAGCAGCGCTGCTAGATTTAGTACTCGCCAACAAGGAGGGTTTGGTCGAAGTGGTGACGGTCAATGGCAGCCTTGGCTGCAGTGACCATGAGATGGTGGAGTTTAGGATCCTGTGTGGGAGGAATAGAATACCTAGCAAAGCCACAGTTCTGGATTTCCGAAGGGCCAACTTTGGCCTCTTCAGTCAACTGCTAAGGGAAGTCTCATGGGAAAGTGTACTAGGCGGTAAAGGGGCTCAAGATAGTTGGTTAGCATTCAAGGACCGCTTCTTCCAAGCTCAGGATCGGAGCGTCCCAATGAGTAGGAAGTCAAGTAAGGGATCTAGGAGACCGGCGTGGTTAAACAAGGAGCTGCTGGGCAAACTCAAGTGGAAAAGGAGAATCTATGGATTATGGAAGGAGGGGCTGGCCGCTTGGGAGGAATATAGGACAGTTGTTAGAGGATGTAGGGAGGCAATTAGGACAGCTAAGGCCTCCTTGGAACTCAATCTTGCTAGTCGGGTTAAAGACAATAGAAAGGGCTTCTTCAAATACATAGCAAATAAAACTAAAACAAGAGGCAATATAGGCCCATTGCTGAACGAAGTGGGTACCCTGGAGACAGAGGATATAAAGAAGGCAGAGGTGCTGAATGCCTTCTTTGCCTCTGTCTTTACTCCTGCAGACTCTCCCCGAGGGCCCCGGATTTCTATAGCCCCAGAAGGAGTCAGGACAAAGGAGGAGTTTGCTTTGGTAGATGAGGATTGGGTTAGGGATCAGCTATGCAAACTGGACATCTGTAAATCGATGGGTCCGGATGGAATGCACCCACGGGTGCTGAGGGAGCTGGCGGAGGTCATTGCTAGGCCACTTTCCATCATCTTTGGTAAGTCGTGGGAAATGGGCGAGGTGCCTGAGGATTGGCGGATGGCAAAGGTCACACCAATCTATAAGAAGGGCAAGAAGGAGGACCCGGGTAATTATAGACCGGTCAGCCTTACCTCCATCCCTGGAAAGATGATGGAACAACTTATTCTTGACTCCATCACTAGGCATATCAAGGATGAGGGGGTCATTAAGAACAGCCAACATGGTTTTATGAGGGGGAAGTCATGTATGACCAACCTTATAGCCTTCTATGAGGAAGTGACTAGGTGGAGGGATGATGGTAGAGCGGTAGATGTAGTTTTTCTTGATTTCAGTAAGGCATTTGATACTGTCTCCCACAGCATCCTCATAGATAAGCTAAGGAAGTGTGGGCTTGACGATCAAGTAGTGAGGTGGATCGAGAACTGGTTGAAAGGAAGAAGGCAGAGAGTTGTGGTCAATGGCGCAGAATCTAGCTGGAGGTCTGTGACTAGTGGAGTTCCTCAGGGGTCGGTGCTGGGACCGGTGCTGTTTAATATTTTCATCAATGACCTGGATGAGGGAACTGAGTGCACCCTCAGCAAGTTTGCTGATGACACAAAACTGGGAGGAGTGGCTGACACACCAGAGGACTGTGCTGCCATTCAGCGAGACCTGGACAGGCTGGAGAGTTGGGCGGGGAGAAACTTGATGAAATTTAACAAGGGCAAGTGTAGAGTCTTGCATCTGGGGAAGAACAACCCCATGTACCAGTACAGGTTGGGGGTTGACCTGCTGGAAAGTAGTGAAGGGGAAAGGGACCTGGGGGTCCTGGTGGATAGGAGGATGACCATGAGCCAGCAATGTGCTCTTGTGGCCAAGAAGGCAAATGGCATCTTAGGGTGCATTAGAAAGGGAGTGGTTAGTAGGTCAAGAGAGGTTCTCCTCCCCCTCTACTCAGCCTTGGTGAGGCCGCATCTGGAATATTGCGTCCAGTTCTGGGCCCCTCTGTTCAAGAAGGACAGGGAATTGCTTGAAGGAGTCCAGCGCAGAGCCACAAAGATGATTAAGGGAGTGGAACATCTCCCTTATGAGGAGAGGCTGAGGGAGGTGGGTCTCTTTAGCTTGCAAAAGAGGAGACTGAGGGGTGACCTCATCAATGTTTACAAATATGTGAAGGGTAGGAGTCAGGATGATGGAGCTAGGCTTTTTTCAGTGATATCCAGTGATAGGACAAGGGGCAATGGGTGTAAACTGGAACATAGGAAGTTCCACGTTAACATCAGGAAGAACTTCTTTACTGTAAGAGTGACAGAGCACTGGAACAGGTTGCCCAGGGGGGTTGTGGAGTCTCCTACACTGGAGATATTCAAGGCCCGCCTGGACAAGTTCCTGTGTGATGTACTGTAGGTTACCCTGCTCTTGCAGGGGGGTTGGACTAGATGATCTTTTTAGGTCCCTTCCAACCCTTGGGATTCTGTGATTCTGTGATTCTGTGGCACAGTTTAAAGCTCACTGTGTGCTAAACATGATCAGCAGGAGCTTTTTTGCAAGGCTCTTCTGCTGTTTTACCCCAGTCTAAACATTCCTGCTATACTCTCCCTGTTGCTGCTCAGCAGAGAGCTGGCACAGAGATGGTGGTTTCAGTTGGTCTTTCAGGCAGGAAAGGGAGGTGTGACAGCAATGTGTGTTGCAGTGTTGCAAAGCTCGCTGTGCGCTGAAGATGATCAGTAGGAACTTTCAGGACTGTCTCTTCTGCTGTTTCAGCACAGTCCAAACGTAAGTGCTATATTCAGCTACTGCTTACAAGGAGCAAAGCACAGGAGATGTAGGATTCAATTGGACTTTCAGGTAGGAAAGTGAGAGGTGACAGCAATGTGAGTTTCAGAGTAGCAAAGCTCAATGTGTGCTGAAGATGCCCAGCAGGAGTTTCCCTGCTGGCCCTTCGGCTGTGGGATTAGAGTCCAAGCGCTCGTCCTCCCCTGTCACAACTCCTCTCGAAACGAGAGAGCGCACCAGAAACGATGGTTTCAAATGCACTTTTAGGAGATAAAGTGAGGAGTGACAGCAATGCTTGTGTCACAGTTTCAAAGCTCACTGTGTGCTAATCATGATCAGCAGGAGCTTTTTTGCAAGGCTCTTCTGCTGTTTTAGCCTAGGCTAAACATTCCTGCTATACTCTCCCTGTTGCTGCTCAGCAGAGAGCGGGCACAGAGATGGTGGATTCAGTTGGTCTTTCAGGCAGGAAAGGGAGGAGTGACAGCAATGTGTGCTGCAGAGTTGCAAAGCTCGCTGTGCGCTGAAGATGATCAGTGGGAACTTTCAGGACTGTCTCTTCTGCTGTTTCAGCAGAGTGCAAACTTATGGGCTATATTCTGCTACTGCTCACAAATTGCAGCACAGGAGATGTAGGATTCAATTGGACTTTCAGGTAGGAAAGGGAGATGTGACAGCTATATGAGTTCAGGGTTGCAAAGATCACTGTGTGCTGAAGATGGCCAGCAGGAGTTTCCCTGCACGCCCTTCGGCTGTGGGATTAGAGTCCAAGCGCTCTTCCTCCCCTGTCACAACTCCACTCGAAACGAGAGAGCGCCCCAGAAACGATAGATTCAAATGCACTTTTCGGAGATAAAGTGAGTGGCAGCAATGTTTGTGTCGCAGTTTAAAGCTCACTGTGCGCTAAACATGAAAAGCTGGAGCTTTTTTGCAAGGCTCTTCTGCTGTTTTAGCCCAGTCTAAACATTCCTGCTATACTCTCCCTGTTTCTGCTCAATAGAGTGCGGGCACAGAGATGGTGGAATCAATTGGTCTTTCAGGCAGGAAAGGGAGGAGTGACAGCAATGTGTGCTGCAGAGCTGCAAAGCTCGCTGTGCGCTGAAGATGATCAATGTTAACTTTCTGGACTGTCTCTTCTGCTGTTTCAGCAGAATCTGAACGTTAGTGCTATATTCTGCTACTGCTCACAAGGAGCAAGCACAGGAGATGTAGGATTCAATTGGACTTTCAGGTAGGAAAGTGAGAGGTGACAGCAATGTGTGTTTCCGAGTTGCAAAGCTCAATGTGTGCTGAAGATGCCCAGCAGGATTTTCCCTGCACGCCCTTTGGCTGTGGGATTAGAGTCCAAGCGCTCGTCCTCCCCTGTCACAACTCCTCCCGAAACGAGAGAGCGCACCAGAAACGATGGTTTCAAATGCACTTTTAGGAGATAAAGTGAGGAGTGACAGCAATGTTTGTGTCACAGCTTCAAAACTCACTGTGTGCTAAACATGATCAGCAGGAGCTTTTTTGCAAGGCTCTTCTGCTGTTTTAGCCCAGTCTAAACATTCCAGCTATACTCTCTCTGTTGATGCTCAGCAGAGAGCGGACACAGAGATGGTGGAATCAGTTGGTCATTCAGGCAGGAAAGGGAGGAGTGACAGCAATGTGTGTTGCAGAGTTGCAAAGCTCGCTGTGCGCTGAAGATGATCTGTGGGAACTTTCAGGACTGTCTCTTCTGCTGTTTCAGCAGAGTGCAAACGTATGGGCTATATTCTGCTACTGCTCATAAGGACCAAAGCACAGGAGAAGTAGGATTCAATTGGACTTTCAGGTAGGAAAGTGAGAGGTGACAGCAATGCGTGTTTCAGAGTTGCAAAGCTCACTGTGTGCTGAGGATGCCCAGCAGGAGTTTCCCTGCTGGCCCTTCGGCTGTGGGATTAGAGTCCAAGCGCTCGTCCTCCCCTGTCACATCTGCTCTTTAAACGAGAGAGGGCAACAAAAACGTTGGACTCAAATGCACTTTTAGGAAATAAAGTGAGGAGTGACTGCAATGTTTGTGTCACAGCTTCAAAGCTCACTGTGTGCTAAACATGATCAGCAAGAGCTTTTTTGCAAGGCTCTTCTGCTGTTTTAGCCCAGTCTAAACATTCCTGCTATACTCTCTCTGTTGCTGCTCAGCAGAGAGCGAGCACAGAGAATGTGGATTCAGTTGGTCTTTCAGGCAGAAAAGGTAGGAGTGAAAGCAATGCGTGTTGCAGAGTTGCAAAGCTCGCTGTGCGCTGAAGATGATCAGTGGGAACTTTCAGGACTGTCTCTTCTGCTGTTTCAGCAGAGTGCAAACGTATGGGCTATATTCTGCTACTGCTCACAAGGAGCAAAGCACAGGTGATGTAGGATTCAATTGGACATTCAGGTAGGAAAGTTAGAGGTGACAGCAATGTGTGTTTCAGAGTAGCAAAGCTCAATGTGTGCTGAGGATGCCCAGCAGGAATTCCCCTGCTGGCCCTTCGGCTGTCGGATTAGAGTCCAAGCCCTCGTTCTTCCCTGTCACATCTGGTCTTGAAACGAGAGAGGGCACCAAAAACGTTGGACTCAAATGCACTTTTAGGAGATAAAGTGAGGAGAGACAGCAGTGTTTTTGTCACAGCTTCAAAGCTCACTGTGTGCTAAACATGATCAGCAGGAGCTTTTTTGCAAGGCTCTTCTGCGGTTTTAGCCCAGTCTAAACATTCCTGCTCTACTCTCTCTGCTGCTGCTCAGCAGAGAGCGGGCACAGAGATGGTGGAATCAGTTCGTCTTTCAGGCAGGAAAGGGAGGAGTGACAGCAATGTGTGCTGCAGAGTTGCAAAGCTCGCTGTGAGCTGAAGATGATCAGTGGGATCTTTCTGGACTGTCTCTTCTGCTGTTTCAGCAGAGTCCAAACGTAAGTGCTATATTCTGCTACTGCTCACAAAGCAAGAACAGGAGATGTGGGATTCAACTGGACTTTCCGGTAGGAAAGTGAGAGGTGTCATCAATATATATTTCAGAGTTGCAAAGCTCACTGTGTGCTGAAGATGCCCAGCAGGAGTTTCCCTGCTCGCCCTTCGGCTGTGGGATTAGAGTCCACGCGCTCGTCCTCCCCTGTCACAACTCCTCTCGATACGAGAGAGCGCACAAGAAACGATGGTTTCAAATGCACTTATAGAAGATAAAGTGAGGAGTGACAGCAATGTTTGTGTCACAGCTTCAATGCTCACTGTGCGCTAAACATGATCAGCAGGAGCTTTTTTGCAAGGCTCTTCTGCTGTTTTAGCCCAGTCTAAACATTCCTGCTATACTCTCCCTGTTGCTGCTCAGCAGAGAGCTGGCACAGAGATGGTGGTTTCAGTTGGTCTTTCAGGCAGGAAAGGGAGGTGTGACAGCAATGTGTGTTGCAGTGTTGCAAAGCTCGCTGTGCACTGAAGATGAGCAATGGGAAATTTCTGGACTGTCTCTTCTGCTGTTTCAGCAGAGTCCAAACGTAAGTGCTATATTCAGCTACTGCTTACAAGGAGCAAAGCACAGGAGATGTAGGATTCAATTGGACTTTCAGGTAGGAAAGTGAGAGGTGACAGCAATGTGTGTTTCAGAGTAGCAAAGCTCAATGTGTGCTGAAGATGCCCATCAGGAGTTTCCCTGCTGGCCCTTCGGCTGTGGGATTAGAGTCCAAGCGCTCGTCCTCCCCTGTCACATCTCCTCTCGAAACGAGAGAGCGCAGCAGAAACGATGGTTTCAAATGCACTTTTAGGAGATAAAGTGAGGAGTGACAGCATTGTTTGTGTCACAGCTTCAAAGCTCACTGTGTGCTAATCATGATCAGCAGGAGCTTTTTTGCAAGGCTCTTCTGCTGTTTTAGCCCATTCTAAACATTCCTGCTATACTCTCCGTGTTGCTGCTCAGCAGAGAGCAGGCACAGAGATGGTGGAATCTTTTGGTCTTTCAGGAAGGAAAAGGAGGAGTGACAGCAATGTGTGTTGCAGAGTTGCAAAGCTCTCTGTGTTCTGAAGATGATCAGTGGGAACTTTCTAAACTTTCTCTTCTGCTGTTTCAGCAGAGTGCAAACGTATGGGCTATATTCTGCTACAGCTCACAAATTGCAGCACAGGAGATGTAGGATTCAATTGGACTTTCAGGTAGGAAAGGGAGAGGTGACAGCTATATGTGTTCAGGGTTGCAAAGATCACTGTGTGCTGAATATGGCCAGCAGGAGTTTCCCTGCACGCCCTTCGGCTGTGGGATTAGAGTCCAAGCGCTCGTCCTCCCCTGTCACAACTCCACTCGAAACGAGAGAGCGCAGCAGAAACGATGGTTTCAAATGCACTTTTAGGAGATAAAGTGAGGAGTGACAGCATTGTTTGTGTCACAGCTTCAAAGCTCACTGTGTGCTAATCATGATCAGCAGGAGCTTTTTTGCAAGGCTCTTCTGCTGTTTTAGCCCATTCTAAACATTCCTGCTATACTCTCCGTGTTGCTGCTCAGCAGAGAGCAGGCACAGAGATGGTGGAATCTTTTGGTCTTTCAGGAAGGAAAAGGAGGAGTGACAGCAATGTGTGTTGCAGAGTTGCAAAGCTCTCTGTGTTCTGAAGATGATCAGTGGGAACTTTCTAAACTTTCTCTTCTGCTGTTTCAGCAGAGTGCAAACGTATGGGCTATATTCTGCTACAGCTCACAAATTGCAGCACAGGAGATGTAGGATTCAATTGGACTTTCAGGTAGGAAAGGGAGAGGTGACAGCTATATGTGTTCAGGGTTGCAAAGATCACTGTGTGCTGAATATGGCCAGCAGGAGTTTCCCTGCACGCCCTTCGGCTGTGGGATTAGAGTCCAAGCGCTCGTCCTCCCCTGTCACAACTCCACTCGAAACGAGAGAGCGCAGCAGAAACGATGGTTTCAAATGCACTTTTAGGAGATAAAGTGAGGAGTGACAGCATTGTTTGTGTCACAGCTTCAAAGCTCACTGTGTGCTAATCATGATCAGCAGGAGCTTTTTTGCAAGGCTCTTCTGCTGTTTTTGCACAGTCTAAACATTCCTGCTATACTCTCCCTGTAGCTGCTCAGCAGAGGGCGGGCACAGAGATGGTGGATTCAGTTGGTCATTCAGGCAGGAAAGGGAGGAGTGACAGCAGTGTGTGTTGCAGAGTTGCAAAGCTCGCTGTGCGTTGATGATGATCAGTGGGAACTTTCAGGACTGTCTCTTCTGCTGTTTCAGCAGAGTGCAAACGTATGGGCTATATTCTGCTACTGCTCACAAGGAGCAAAGCACAGGAGAAGTAGGATTCAATTGGACTTTCAGGTCAGAAAGTGAGAGGTGACAGCTATATGTGTTCAGGGTTGCAAAGATCACTGTGTGCTGAAGATGCCCATCAGGAGTTTCCGTGCTGGCCCTTCGGCTGTGGGATTAGAGTCCACGCGCTCGTCCTCCCCTGTCACATCTGCTCTTGAAACGAGAGAGGGCACCAAAAACGTTGGACTCAAATGCACTTTTAGGAGATAAAGTGAGGAGTGACAGCAATGTTTGTGTCACAGCCTCAAAGCTCACTGTGTGCTAAACATGATCAGCAGGAGCTTTTTTGCAAGGCTCTTCTGCTGTTTTAGCCCATTCTAAACATTCCTGCTATACTCTCCGTGTTGCTGCTCAGCAGAGAGCAGGCACAGAGATGGTGGAATCTTTTGGTCTTTCAGGAAGGAAAAGGAGGAGTGACAGCAATGTGTGTTGCAGAGTTGCAAAGCTCTCTGTGTTCTGAAGATGATCAGTGGGAACTTTCTAAACATTCTCTTCTGCTGTTTCAGCTGAGTGCAAACGTATGGGCTATATTCTGCTACAGCTCACAAATTGCAGCACAAGAGATGTAGGATTCAATTGGACTTTCAGGTAGGAAAGGGAGAGGTGACAGCTATATGTGTTTCAGAGCTGCAAAGCTCACTGTGTGCTGAAGATGCCCAGCAGGACTTTCCCTGCACGCCCTTCGGCTGTGGGATTAGAGTCCAAGCGCTCGTCCTCCCCTGTCACAACTCCTATGGAAACAAGAGTGCGCACCAGAAACGATGGAGTCAAATGCACTTTTAGGAGATAAAGTGAGTGACAGCAATGTTTGTGTCGCAGTTTAATGATAAATGTGCGCTAAACATGAAAAGCAGGAGCTTTTTTGCAAGGCTCTTCTGCTGTTTTACCCCAGTCTAAACATTCCTGCTATACTCTCCCTGTTGCTGCTCAGCAGAGAGCGGGCACCGAGATGGTGGATTCAGTTGGTCTTTCAGGCAGGAAAGGGAGGAGTGACAGCAATGTGTGTTGCACAGTTGCAAAGCTCGCTGTGCGCTGAAGATGATCAGTGGGAACTTTCAGGACTGTCTCTTCTGCTGTTTCAGCAGAGTGCAAACGTATGGGCTATATTCTGCTACTGCTCACAAGGAGCAAGCACAGGAGATGTAGGATTCAATTGGACTTTCAAGTAGGAAAGTCAGAGGTGACAGCAATGTGTGTTTCCGAGTTGCAAAGCTCACTGTGTGCTGAAGATGCCCAGCAGGACTTTCCCTGCACGCCCTTCGGCTATGGGATTAGAGTCCACGCGCTCGTCCTCCCCTGTCACAACTCCTCTGGAAACAAGAGTGCGCACCCGAAAAGATGGAGTCAAATGCACTTTTAGGAGATAAAGTGAGTGGCAGCAATGTTTGTGTCGCAGTGTAAAGCTCACTGTGCGCCAAACATGAAAAGCTGGAGCTTTTTTGCAAGGCTCTTCTGCTGTTTTAGCCTAGTCTAAACATTCCTGCTATACTCTCCCTGTTGCTGCTCAATAGAGTGCGGGCACAGAGATGGTGGAATCAATTGGTCTTTCAGGCAGGAAAGGGAGGAGTGACAGCAATGTGTGCTGCAGAGCTGCAAAGCTCGCTGTGCGCTGAAGATGATCTGTGGGAACTTTCTGGACTGTCTCTTCTGCTGTTTCAGCAGAATCTGAACGTAAGTGCTATATTCTGCTACTGCTCACAAAGAGCAACCACAGGAGAAGAAGGATTCAATTGGACTTTCAGGTAGGAAAGTGAGAGGTGACAGCAATGTGTGTTTCAGAGTTGCAAAGCTCACTGTGTGCTGAAGATGCCCAGCAGGAGACTCCCTGCTAGCCCTTCGGCTGTGGGATTAGAGTCCAAGCGCTCGTCCTCCCCTGTCACAACTCCACTCGAAACGAGAGAGCGCAGCAGAAACGATGGTTTCAAATGCACTTTTAGGAGATAAAGTGAGGAGTGACAGCAATGTTTGTGTCACAGCTCATCTTTCCATTGCTCATCTTCAGTGCAGAGCGAGCTTTGCAGCTCTGCAACACACATTGCTGTCACACCTCCCTTTCCTGCCTGAAAGACGAAATGATTCCACCATCTGTGTGCCCTCTCTCTGCTGAGCAGCAACAGGGAGAGTATAGCAGGAATGTTTAGAATGGGCTAAAACAGCAGAAGAGCCTTGCAAAAAAGCTCCTGCTGATCATGTTTAGCGCACCGTGAGCTTTAAACTTTGACACAAACATTGCTGTCACTCACTTTATCTCCTAAAAGTGCATTTGACTCCATTGTTTCTGGTGCGCTCTCTTGTTTCAAGAGGAGTTGTGACAGGGGAGGACGAGCGCTTGGACTCAAATCCCGCAGCCGAAGGGCCAGCAGGGAAACTCCTGCTGGGCATCTTCAGCACACAGTGAGCTTTGCAACTCTGAAACACACATTGCTGTCACCTCTCACTTTACTACCTGAAAGTCCAATTGAATCCTACATCTCCTGTTCTTGCTTTGTGAGCAGCAGCAGAATATAGCACTTACGTTTGGACTCTGCTGAAACAGCAGAAGAGACAGTCCAGAAAGATCTTACTGATCATCTTCAGCGCACAGCGAGCTTTGCAACTCTGCAACACACATTGCTGTCACTCCTCCCTTTCCTGCCTGAAAGACGAACTGATTCCACCATCTCTGTGCCCGCTCTCTGCTGAGCAGCAACAGAGAGAGTATAGCAGGAATGTTTAGACTGGGCTAAAACAGCAGAAGAGCCTTGCAAAAAAGCGCAAGCTTTTCATGTTTAGCGCAGATGAGCTTTAAACTGTGACACAAACATTGCTGTCACTCCTCACTTTATCTCCTAAAAGTGCATTTAAAACCATCGTTTCTGGTGCGCTCTCTCGTTTCGAGAGGAGTTGTGACAGGGGAGGACGAGCGCATGGACTCTAATCCCACAGCTGGCGGGCCAGCAGGGAAAATCCTGCTGGGCATCTTCAGCACACAGTGAGCTTTGCAAATCTGAAACACACATTGATGTCACCTCTCACTTTCCTACCTGAAAGTCCAATTGAATCCTACATCTCCTGTGCTTTGCTCCTTGTAAGCAGTAGCTGAATATGGCACTTACGTTTGGACTCTGCTGAAACAGCAGAAGAGACAGTCCAGAAAGTTCCCATTGCTCATCTTCAGTGCACAGCGAGCTTTGCAACTCTGCAACACACATTGCTGTCACACCTCCCTTTCCTGCCTGAAAGACGAAATGATTCCACCATCTGTGTGCCCTCTCTCTGCTGAGCAGCAACAGGGAGAGTATAGCAGGAATGTTTAGACTGGGCTAAAACAGTAGAAGAGCCTTGCAAAAAAGCTCCTGCTGATCATGTTTAGCGCACCGTGAGCTTTAAACTTTGACACAAACATTGCTGTCACTCACTTTATCTCCTAAAAGTGCATTTGACTCCATTGTTTCTGGTGCGCTCTCTTGTTTCCAGAGGAGTTGTGACAGGGGAGGACGAGCGCTTAGACTCAAATCCCACAGCCGAAGGGCCAGCAGGGAAACTCCTGCTGGGCATCTTCCGCACACAGTGAGCTTTGCAACTCTGAAACACACATTGCTGTCACCTCTCACTTTCCTACCTGAAAGTCCAATTGAATCCTACATCTCCTGTTCTTGCTTTGTGAGCAGCAGCAGAATATAGCACTTACGTTTGGACTCTGCTGAAACAGCAGAAGAGACAGTCCAGAAAGATCTTACTGATCATCTTCAGCGCACAGCGAGCTTTGCAGCTCTGCAGCACACATTGCTGTCAGTCCTCCCTTTCCTGCCTGAAAGACGAACTGATTCCACCATCTCTGTGCCCGCTCTCTGCTGAGCAGCAACAGAGAGAGTAGAGCAGGAATGTTTAGACTGGTCTAAAACAGCAGAAGAGCCTTGCAAAAAAGCTCCTGCTGATCATGTTTAGCACACAGTGAGCTTTGAAGCTGTGACACAAACACTGCTGTCACTCCTCACTTTATCTCCTAAAAGTGCATTTGATTCCAAAGTTTTTGGTGGCCTCTCTCGTTTCAAGAGCAGATGTGACAGGGGAGGAGAAGCGCTTGGACTCTAATCCCACAGCCGAAGGGCCAGCAGGGAAATTCCTGCTGGGCATCTTCCGCACACAGTGAGCTTTGCAACTCTGAAACACATATTGCTGTCACCTCTCACTTTCCGACCTGAAAGTCCAATTGAATCCTACATCTCCTGTGCTTGCTCTTTGTGAGCAGTAGCAGAATATAGCACTTACGTTTGCACTCTGCTGAAACAGCAGAAGAGATAGTCTAGAAAGTTCCCACTGATCATCTTCAGCGCACAGCGAGCTTTGCAACTGTGCAACACAAATTGCTGTCACTCCTGCCTTTACTGCCTGAAAGACCAACTGATTCCACCATCTCTGTGTCCGCTCTCTGCTGAGCAGCAACGGGGAGAGTATAGCAGGAATGTTTAGTCTGGGCTAAAACAGCAGAAGAGCCTTGCAAAAAAGCTCCTGCTGATCATGATTAGCACACAGTGAGCTTTAAACTGTGACACAAACATTGCTGTCACTCCTCACTTTATCTCCTAAAAGTGCATTTGAATCCATCGTTTCTGGTGCGCTCTCTCGTTTTGAGAGGAGTTGTGACAGGGGAGGAGCAGCGCTTGGACTCTAATCCCACAGCCGAAGGGCCAGCAGGGAAACTCCTGTTGGGCATCTTCAGCACACAGTGAGCTTTGCAACTCTGAAACACACATTGCTGTCACCTCTCACTTTCCTACCTGAAAGTCCAATTGAATCCCTCTTTTCCTGTGCTTTACTCCTTGTGAGCAGTAGCAGAATATAGCCCATAAGTTTGCACTCAGCTGAAAAAGCAGAAGAGACAGTCCAGAAAGATCCCACTGATCATCTTCAGCGCACAGCGAGATTTACAACTGTGCAACACACATTGCTGTCAGTCCTCCATTTCCTGCCTGAAAGACGAACAGATTCCACCATCTCTGTGCCCGCTCTCTGCTGAGCAGCAACAGGGAGACTATAGCAGGAATGTTTAGACTGGGCTAAAACAGAAGAGCCTTGCAAAAAAGCTCCTGCTGATCATGTTTAGCGCACAGTGAGCTTTAAACTGTGACACAAACATTGCTGTCACTCCTCACTTTATCTCCTAAAAGTCCAATTGAATCCTCCATCTCCTGTGCTGGCTTCTTGTGAGCAGTAGCAGAATATAGCACTTACGTTTGGAATCTGCTGAAACAGCAGAAGAGACAGTCCAGAAAGTTCCCACTGATCATCAGCGCACAGCGAACTTTGCAACTCTGCAACACACATTGCTGTCACTCCTCCCTTTCCTGCCTGAAAGACGAACTGATTCCACCATCTCTGTGCCCGCTCTCTGCTGAGCAGCAACAGAGAGATTATAGCAGGAATGTTTAGACTGGGCTAAAACAGCAGAAGAGCCTTGCAAAAAAGCTCCTGTTGATCATGTTTAGCACACAGTGAGTTTTGAAGCTGTGACACAAACATTGCTGTCACTCGTCACTTTATCTCCTAAAAGTGCATTTGAAACCATCGTTTCTGGTGCGCTCTCTCATTTCGAGAGGAATTGTGACAGGGGAGGACGAGCGCTTGGACTCTAATCATACAGCCGAAGGGGCAGCAGGGAAACTCCTGATGGGCATCTTCAGCACACAGTGAGCTTTGCAAATCTGAAACACACATTGCTGTCACCTCTCACTTTCCTACCTGAAAGTCCAATTGAATCCTACTTCTCCTGTGCTTTGCTCCTTGTGAGCAGTAGCAGAATATAGCACTTACGTTTGCACTCTGCTGAAACAGCAGAAGAGACAGTCCTGAAAGTTCCCACTGATCATCTTCAGCGCACAGCGAGCTTTGCAACTCTGCAGCACACATTGCTGTCACTCCTCCTTTTTTGCCTGAAAGACCAATTGATTCCACCATCACTGTGCCCGCACTCTATTGAGCAGGTACGGGGAGAGTATAGCAGGAATGTTTAGACTGGGCTAAAACAGCAGAAGAGCCTTGCAAAAAAGCTCCTGCTTTTCATGTTTAGCGCACAGTGAGCTTTAAACTGCGACACAAACATTGCTGCCACTCCTCAGTTAGCCTCCTAAAAGTGCATTTGAAACCATTGTTTCTTTTGTGCTCTCTCGTTTCGAGAGGAGTTGTGACAGGGGAGGACGAGCGCTTGGACTCTAATCCCACAGCCGAAGGGCCAGCAGGGAAACTCCTGCTGGGCATCTTCAGCACACAGTGAGCTTTGCAACTCTGAAACACACATGGCTGTCGCCTCTCACTTTCCTACCTGAAAGTCCAGTTGAATCCTACATCTCCTGTGCTTGCTCCTTGTGAGCAGTAGCAGAATATAGCACTTACGTTTGGAATCTGCTGAAACAGCAGAAGAGCACAGGAGATGTAGGATTCAATTGGACATTCAGGTAAAAAAGTGAGAGGTGACAGCTATATGTGTTTCAGAGTTGCAAAGCTCACTGTGTGCTGAAGATGCCCAGCAGGAGTTTCCCTGCTGGCCCTTCGGCTGTGGGATTAGAGTCCAAGCGCTCGTCCTCCCCTGTCACATCTGCTCTTGAAAGGAGAGAGGGTACCAAAAACGTTGGACTCAAATGCACTTTTAGGAGATAAAGTGAGTGACAGCAATGTTTGTGTCGCAGTTTAAAGCTCACTGTGCGCTAAACATGAAAAGCAGGAGCTTTTTTGCATGGCTCCTCTGCTGTTTTAGCCCAGTCTAAGCCTTCCTGCTATACTCTCCATGTTGCTGCTCAGCAGAGAGCGGACACAGAGATGGTGGAATCAGTTGGTCTTTCAGGCAGGAAAGGGAGGAGTGACAGCAATGTGTGTTGCAGAGTTGGAAAGCTCGCTGCGCACTGAAGATGATCAGTGGGAACTTTCTGGACTGTCTTTTCTGCTGTTTCAGCAGAGTCCAAACGTAACTGCTATATTCTGCTACTGCTCACAAAGCAAGAACAGGAGATGTAGGATTCAATTGGACTTTCAGGTAGGAAAGTGAGAATTGTCAGCAATGTGTGTTTCAGAGTTGCAAAGCTCACTGTGTGCTGAAGATGCCCAGCAGGATTTTCCCTTCTGGCCCTTCAGCTGTGGGATTAGAGTCCATGCGCTCGTCCTCCCCTGTCACAACTCCTCTCGAAATGAGAGAGCGCCCCAGAAACGATGGTTTCAAATGCACTTTTAGGAGATAAAGTGAGGAGTGACAGCAATGTTTGTGTCACAGTTTCAAAGCTCACTGTGTGCTAATCATGATCAGCAGGAGCTTTTTTGCAAGGCTCTTATGCTGTTTTAGCCCAGTCTAAACATTCCTGCTATAGTCTCCCTGTTGCTGCTCAGCAGAGAGCGGGCACAGAGATGGTGGAATCAGTTCGTCTTTCAGGCAGGAAAGTTAGGACTGACAGCCATGTGTGTTGCAGAGTTGTAAAGCTCGCTGTGCACTGAAGATGATCAGTGGGATCTTTCTGGACTGTCTCTTCTGCTGTTTCAGCAGAGTGCAAACTTATGGGCTATATTCTGCTACTGCTCACAAGGAGCAAAGCACAGGAGAAGAGGGATTCAATTGGACTTTCAGGTAGGAAAGTGAGAGGTGACAGCAATGTGTGTTTCAGAGTTGCAAAGCTCACTGTGTGCTGAGGACGCCCAGCAGGAGTTTCCCTGCTGCCCCTTCGGCTGTGGGATTAGAGTCCAAGTGCTCGTCCTCCCCTGTCACATCTGCTCTTGAAACGAGAGAGGGCACCAAAAACGTTGGACTCAAATGCACTTTTAGGAGATAAAGTGAGGAGTGACAGCAGTGTTTGTGTCACAGCCTCAAAGCTCACTGTGTGCTAAACATGATCAGCAGGAGCTTTTTTGCAAGGCTCTTCTGCTGTTTTAGCCCTAGGCTAAACATTCCTGCTATACTCTCCCTGTTGCTGCTCAGCAGAGAGCGGGCACAGAGATGGTGGAATCAATTGGTCTTTCAGGCAAAAAAGGAGGAGTGACAGCAATGTGTGCTGCAGAGTTGCAAAGCTCGCTGTGCGCTGAAGATGATCAGTGGGAACTTTCAGGACTGTCTCTTCTGCTGTTTCAGCAGAGTGCAAACGTAAGTGCTATATTCTGCTACTGCTCACAAGGAGCAAAGCACAGGAGAAGTAGGATTCAATTGGACTTTCAGGTAGGAAAGTGAGAGGTGACAGCAATGTGTGTTTCAGATTTGCAAAGCTCACTGTGTGCTGAAGATGCCCATCAGGAGTTTCCCTGCTGCCCCTTCGGCTGTATGATTAGAGTCCAAGCGCTCGTCCTCCCCTGTCACAATTCCTCTCGAAATGAGAGAGCGCACCAGAAACGATGGTTTCAAATGCACTTTTAGGAGATAAAGTGAGGAGTGACAGCAATGTTTGTGTCGCAGTTTAAAGCTCACTGTGAGCTAAACATGATCAGCAGGAGCTTTTCTGCAAGGCTAAATTCCTCTCTGCACATACAAGCTCAGGAGCTCATTGTACAGTCATTTGCCATCACTTATTTGGGGAAGAACAGAGCCACTACATTTTTCTTCCCACCTCTTAGTATTTAAAACCCACAGTATAGATTCCAGTAGTGTGCAAAAAAAAAAAAAAAAAAAAAATTTGCTCCATCCCTGGCAGTGTTCAAGGCCAGGTTGGATGAGGCCTTGTGTGGGATGGTTTAGTGTGAGGTGACCCTGCCCATGCCGGGGGGGTTGGAACTAGATGATCTTGAGGTCCTTCCCAACCATAACTATTCTATGATTCTATGACTGAGGTTTTGCTGAATAAATGTGAACCGGAGTGAAGGAGGAAGCATGAAGTGAGTATAGGAATTGGGAACAGGTAGAAAAAAAGCTCAGCCGTGCTATAGCCACGGATCACAGAATCACAGAATCACAGAATCCCAAGGGTTGGAAGAGACCTAAAAAGATCATCTAGTCCAACCCCCCTGCAAGAGCAGGGTAACCTACAGTACATCACACAGGAACTTGTCCAGGCGGGCCTTGAATATCTCCAGTGTAGGAGACTCCACAACCCCCCTGGGCAACCTGTTCCAGTGCTCTGTCACTCTTACAGTAAAGAAGTTCTTCCTGATGTTAACGTGGAACTTCCTATGTTCCAGTTTACACCCATTGCCCCTTGTCCTATCACTGGATATCACTGAAAAAAGCCTAGCTCCATCATCCTGACACCTACCCTTTACATATTTGTAAACACTGATGAGGTCACCCCTCAGTCTCCTCTTTTGCAAGCTAAAGAGACCCAGCTCCCTCAGCCTCTCCTCATAAGGGAGATGTTCCACTCCCTTAATCATCTTTGTGGCTCTGCGCTGGACTCCTTCAAGCAATTCCCTGTCCTTCTTGAACAGAGGGGCCCAGAACTGGACGCAATATTCCAGATGCGGCCTCACCAAGGCTGAGTAGAGGGGGAGGAGAACCTCTCTTGACCTACTAACCACTCCCTTTCTAATGCACCCTAAGATGCCATTTGCCTTCTTGGCCACAAGAGCACATTGCTGGCTCATGGTCATCCTCCTATCCACCAGGACCCCCGGTCCCTTTCCCCTTCACTACTTTCCAGCAGGTCACCCCCCAACCTGTACTGGTACATGGGGTTGTTCTTCCCCAGATGCAAGATGTGGCACTTGCATTGAAACTGGTGGAGGAGGAATGGCGGACGGAGGTGGAAGAGAGTGCTCTTCTGAGGAACTGGATTGGTATTCTTGGTATGGAGAGTTTGAACTTTGGAAGTGAGGCTGCCCTGGAGGAAGGGACATGGGGAGCTCCAGTGACTGAATTGGAACTAGACTGAACGGGACCTGGGGAATCTACACTAGGAGATCCACTGATTAAATTAAGATAAAGGACTAGAGGAAATAAAGTTGAATTTAATGGATACAGGAGCAACTTATTTGCTATTAAACCGGAAAGAAAAGAATGAATTACACACGTGGGAGCTACTGGCCACCAAGAAAAAGAGAGAAAAAAAAAGAAAAGAAAAGGGAGGCATTCTTTCTGAAACCTTTAAAGTACAAATTGGGAAAACAAATACGAGTGCGCAAATTTTTAGGCACGCCATACTCTCGAAAATCTTTATTAGGTCGAGAAGCAAAATTTAAAGAAGGCAAAATGGAATTTAGAGTTAAAAACAATCAAATAATTGCAGTTTTGAGTTTATCTTTAATTCAGCATTAAAGCTAACAGGATGACCTCCCTGAAACAGAAGAAATCTTTAATCAGTTATATCTGGGACTATGGGCACCTGAAGTTCCAGGTAAGGCGAAAACTGCTTTATCTGTTAAAGTAAAGGGGGTACCTGCCCAATTAGAATAAAACAATATCCCTCAAAATTAGAAGATCAAAAGGAAACAAAAAATCTTTGATAAATTTTAAAATATAGATTATTTATTGAATGTGAATTGGAATGTAACACTCCTATCTGGACAGTAGAGAATAATGATCGGAAAAGTTGCAGACAGATTCAAGGTCTCAGAGTAATCCACAAAATTTCAGAAAATGTTCACACAGTACCAGTTAATTAGTGAGATTTTTGACCAAATTGCATAAGAATCAGAAATGGTTTGCCGTATTTGATATAAGTTACGCTTTCTTTTGCTTACCACTTGCCAAAGAAAGACAAAATTTATTTGCTTTTAATGGGAAAATCCTGACAGAGGAAGGGAAAATCAACTTGGACGGTATTGCCAGTTTGTTCCTGGAGTTTTCTCAGAATCAATTCCCTTGGAAAGACAGTGACCGGGAGTTGTAGCTTTATATCACAAACTTACCCCATGCTGCTTCCCTACAGTTTTACACCGGTGCTATTATATTGATATCAAGATTGTAAAGGCACACAAGCAGAGCAATAGGCTGGCATCTCCAGTAACTCAGCACTGCATAGATGAAGGCTGGAGCTTCGTACTAATCCAAAGGATGGAGCACATCACTGTAATGTCCCAGAGACCCACTTTTCCTGGGACTGGCTGATTCCATTTGAAGAACTGTCGTGGTTTAAACCCAACCACAAACCTCGTCCACTCACTCCCCCCACTTCTTGCCCTCCCCCTGCTCCTGGAGGGACGGAGAGGAGAATCGAAAAGAATGCAACTCCCACGGGTTGAGATAAGAACAGTTCAGTAACTAAGGTATAACACAAATCACTGCTGCTACCACCAGTAATAATGGTGCTAAAGGAAATAACAAGAGGAAAGAATACAACACCTCAACACCAGCCGACCAATAACTCACCCCACTCCCCCCAGCCAAGCACCGACCGATACCTCCTCCAACCCTGCCGTCCCCACCCTTCCGGGTAACTCCAAGTTACATCCTGGGCATGACGTGCTGTGGTATGGAATACCTCTTTGGCTAGCTTGGGTCAGGTGTCCTGTCTCTGCTTCCTCCCAGCCTCCCCTCCTCCCTGGCAGAGCATGAGGCTCAGAAAGTCCTTGGCCAGACCAAACATTCGAGCAGCAACTGAAAACATCGGCGTTATCACCACTGCTCCAAGGCCAAAAGATCAAAACACAGCACTGTACTAGCTCCTAAGAAGGAGAAAAATGACTGCTGCTGCTCAAAACCAGGACATTATCCACCCCTTATTCCATACCATTCATGTCATGCTCAGATCCCACATCTTCAATATGCCATCACTCTTACATATATATATACATCTACATATACACAGAGAAAAACATCATTTCTTAGTGCATGGACCTATAAAGCTGCTGAGTCCATTCGGTCCATGATGTCAGGCTCCATCTCTTGTTACAGTCTCTCAGAGCAGGAGAGGCTGTGTGCAGTGTTCACACTCGTGAATAACCTGGGCAATAGTGCCCATTGCTAAGTCCACCCCTCGATCATGAGTCCATCTCTATGTTGCATCTCTGCCCTGATGGCCTGAAGTGTCATGGCCCACCAGGCTCGAAATAATTCACTGTCCCCTTCAGCAGTTTCTGCAGCTTGTTGCTGGGGACTCCATAGAGCCGCCTTCCATCTCCGACGCTTCCAAAGCACTGGAGGGGCCCAGTGGACCAGATACTCGCTCATACTGTCCCACACACTCTGCCACTCATGGCTGTCCAGCCTTGGGGAATATCTCTTGTTCCTCCCATATTGTTGTCTAACCCCAGACAAGAAGCAAACCCGACTCTGCTTGACTTCTGAGATCAGACAAAATGGCCGTGGGTAGAACACCCTCTGTGTGTGTGCCAACATGCTGATCCCCATCACAATCAGCAGGCAGGTCCCAAGGGTACCCACAGGCCATTCAAACCCTTCAGAACTCTCCAACGATGCTGCTGTACTTGTCCCTGGGGCTGGTGTAGCTGCCGTGCTTGCCGGCTCTCCCACCACCAGCTTCTCTTTTCCCGGGTGCAGCTCTTCCTCCTCTGCCGTGCTGGGAAATGCTGCCTGGGCTCCTGCATCCTCCTGGGGCTCGGCGGGCGGCTGCCGGGGGACGCTCTCGGCCGCTGCGGGGCTGGGCTCCTCCGCTGGGCTCGGCTCCTCCGCGGGGCTCGGCTCCTCGGCCGCCTCCTCCCGCTGCTCAGCAGCCGCCTTCCTCCCGGGCTCCGGCCCCGCTCCCGCCGCCGCCTGGTCCCCGGGGCCGCTCTCCCGGGCCGCTTCGGCCGCCGCCGGCTCCCGGGGCCGCTCCCCCTCAGCTCCCCGCAGCCTCACGAAGACGGAGGCGAGGACAAGGGCCAGGACGGTGAAGAGCAGCGGGACGGCCAGGTACAAGTCCACGGCCACGTCCATCTCTCCCTGCTGCTGGAGCCCACCCGTATTACAAGCCATTGCCATAAAGTACAGTGAAACAAAAACCTTAGCCCAAGCCCCACACTTGATAAACACGAACACAGGGAATACCGGCTCTATGTAATGTACTACATTCTGAAGCGCTGAGAGCAAGAGAAACAACTTTGAGAGCCAATAAATCAGCACTGTGACGACTATTAATCTGATCATCTCCGTCGTTATCTCAACCCTTTGTGCCCCACGTTGGGCGCCAAAAAGAACTGTCGTGGTTTAAACCCAACCACAAACCTCGTCCACTCACTCCCCCCACTTCTTGCCCTCCCCCTGCTCCTGGAGGGACGGAGAGGAGAATCGAAAAGAATGCAACTCCCACGGGTTGAGATAAGAACAGTTCAGTAACTAAGGTATAACACAAATCACTGCTGCTACCACCAGTAATAATGGTGCTAAAGGAAATAACAAGAGGAAAGAATACAACACCTCAACACCAGCCGACCAATAACTCACCCCACTCCCCCCAGCCAAGCACCGACCGATACCTCCTCCAACCCTGCCGTCCCCACCCTTCCGGGTAACTCCAAGTTACATCCTGGGCATGACGTGCTGTGGTATGGAATACCTCTTTGGCTAGCTTGGGTCAGGTGTCCTGTCTCTGCTTCCTCCCAGCCTCCCCTCCTCCCTGGCAGAGCATGAGGCTCAGAAAGTCCTTGGCCAGACCAAACATTCGAGCAGCAACTGAAAACATCGGCGTTATCACCACTGCTCCAAGGCCAAAAGATCAAAACACAGCACTGTACTAGCTCCTAAGAAGGAGAAAAATGACTGCTGCTGCTCAAAACCAGGACAAGCACTGAACAATCCTGGTCATAGTTCCTTTGCAAGGTCATAATATGCTGCTTACGTCTTGTCGTGGAGCCCGTGCTTTTCCTGGGCAAGTTAGAGCAGATAAGACCTTACAGAAACCTGTCTCTTGGAAACATTGACCAAGCGATCCAGAAATCTAGTCCAAAGAGGAGAAAGCACTCATGTTCCCAATGTGTAGTTATGCTTCTAGGTTTTGCGCATGTAGATTGCCACAGCCTAGAAATTTGTTTATTGTATTTAATTTGAAATGTGTTTGCCACATCCTGGAAATTTGTTTATGGCATTTAGTGTGCACAAATCTCTGTTCTTTTATTTTGATTACTTATTTTTGTGGTAATACTGTTGACTGCTCTAGAGGCGACAAGATTCAAAACTTGATGCCGTTCCAGGCACAAAATCGTTTTCAAAGGTCTGGAGGGGCCGTGGATGATAATCTGTTCAAACTTTGCTTTAAATTGTGCAAAGACCCTGGTACAATGCATAGAGTACCTATAAAGAAGTTCTAATGCTCTGCTCAGTGGCAGCAATGGACAAATGCATCCTGACCCACCAAGGCTTCTTCTGTAACCTGTGCATGTCTCTGCCACTGCTGGCAATGAGGTCTAACTCTGAAGAACACAGTGACAAGTGATTGCAACTCACGGATTTTCTGGGAGAGCTGGACAGGTTCCTCGAGATTTGTCATTTCAGTGCTTAAAGCCCTGGCTGAAAAGGGCAGGCAGGGAATCATTTCCAAAAGGAAGTGTTGTAAAGAGCTCTAAATACAAAGAAAGACTACTTTTTCTCAAATAACTTGTCATCCTGCCTGTTTCCACTCTCTGAGGCACTGTCCGTCACCCTGATAACCTTCCCCTGCTCCCTGCTTCGTCAGCTACATCCGAACTGGCTGCCACTTGGCTCTTTGATGGCCAACGCCACTGCCATGGCTCCTGGTGCTCACGGTGGGTAAATGGATTATGCTGAATGTTCTTCCGGCTAACCCAGATCCAGGACATCTCTCCAAACCATATATTTAAATCAAATAATGCAACAGGCAAAATTTTGATCCAGTAAATCTTGACTGAGCAGACTTTCAGGGACAAGATGCTGGCAGATCTCTTCATGACAACATCAGGGAAATTTAACTGTGGCCCCAGTACAGTGTCTGAAGGACAAGTTAGCCAAGTTAGGAACGAGTCTCGGGCAAGAGGCACTGTCATTTCTTATTTACTTTGCCCCACGTGATGCAGAGAGATCTTTTAATCACCATCATACCCTGTGCCAACAATCCCTAGTGCAGGGGATGGAATTCTGAGATAAGATCAAAGCTTGCAAATTCAGTAAATACTTAGGAAAAAATCCACTTAAAGGTATCTGTACAAAAATCCCTCTGTTATATTTCAAAGTCTGGTAATCAGGGCTGCATGCTTTTGCTGAAGATCTACAAAGTCACTCTTCTATAAAACCTGTGCCACTGATCTCTGACACCTTAAATACGTCTCCAGCAAACTCAGGATGGGCTAGCACATTCTGAAAAGTCCTCTTTATTTCACAGCTTTTGTACAGCAGATGAAATATTAGCAACTTCTTATTTTATAAAAAAACCAAAACAACAGAAGAACTTCCACTCTTAAGGGGTCAAGTTTATTGCTGGTTTAATTTTGCTTTAAGGAAGATTGTCAACATAAAATCTCCTTTTTATTAAATTTCCTCCTACAGGTTTCTTGTTTTTCTTGTTTTGGGTGTGTTAATTTATCTGCCTCAGTGTATTCCTTTATTATCTCTATCCGCAAATCCTCCTTGGCTCCTTTGCTTCTTTGAAGCAGTTCCCACGCCATGTCACACACTACCCGCAATGTGAAACGTAAGTGCTATATTCAGCTACTGCTCACAAGGAGCAAAGCACAGGAGATGTAGGATTCAATTGGACTTTCAGGTAGGAAAGTGAGAGGTGACAGCAATGTGTGTTTCCGAGTTGCAAAGCTCACTGTGTGCTGAAGATGCCCATCAGGAGTTTCCCTGATGGCCCTTCGGCTGTGGGATTAGAGTCCAAGCGCTCGTCCTCCCCTGTCACAACTCCTCTCGAAACGAGAGAGCGCCCCAGAAACGATAGATTCAAATGCACTTTTAGGAGATAAAGTGAGGAGGGACAGCAATGTTTGTGTCACAGTTTAAAGATCACTGTGTGCAAAACATGATCAAGCAGGAGCTTTTTTGCAAGGCTCTTCTGCTGTTTTAGCCCAGTCTAAACATTCCTGCTATACTCTCTCTGTTGCTGCTCAGCAGAGAGCGGGCACAGAGATGGTGGATTCAGCTGGTCATTCAGTACTTTTAGTATTGTGTCACTCATCACAATGTTGATTTATTTGCTCTCAGAGTTTTTGCTCTTGATATCAGAGTTTCAGCATGTCATACCTTACTTGCAGCCAGTATTTGCTGTTTTAGTGTTTATCACCTGGTGGGCCTTGGGCTATGGTTCTTGTTTCACTGTACTTCATGGTAATGACTTGCAATACATTAGAATCATTGATAATGAAACTGGGCTGGCATTACACAGCAAGCGTTAAGGTAACCTTGTATTATACCTTAGTTACTGGACTGTTCTTATCTCAACCCGTGGGAATCACATTCTTTCAATTCTCCTCCCCATCTGTCTGGGAGCAAGGGGAGGAAAAAGTGGGGGAGTGAGCGTGCGGCTGCATGGTTCTGAGTTACAGCCTGGGCTTAAACCACAACAAGTTTATGAATGGTTGTAATTTGCATGATTTGGCCATATCAGAAAGTACAGGGTAAAACAGAAGCACCAGGGAAAGTGTGCCAGGAGCTGGGTATTAATTATTCTCCTGCTAAAGTTTGGTGTTAGGCTTCTTATATTTAATGATGCTGTGTCTGATAACGACAGGTCTTATAGGAATGAGTTAATTTGCCAAGTCCCTTCGTAGTGCTCGGTTTTCCTTATGCTCAATGGCTATATTTAAATAACAAGAGCTTGGATTTTCTCTTCTATTTTATGGAAAGTATTTTATAAAATGCAATGAAAAAAGTTGTAATTCATGCAAAGGCTAATTTGAGGTGAGGGGGGGAAAAATGAAAACCCTTTTTCTCTGGCTCTGGGAACTCCCAGATTCCTCCCCAGCATGTGCAGACAAGGAAGTGAAAACAAGCAGAAATGGAAGCTGCAAGTCTGTTGTCAGAGGCAGTGAAGCCACTTGAAGGCATGTTCCCCACCTGGTGTGGAGACCCCATCCCATTGTATGTCCCATCACTCCAGTCTTTTGCAACATCTTGCACTCCAGGATAGGAAAAGTGCAAGAGGTCAGGAAATGGTAAGAACAGAATTAGATTTTAATTTGCTTTCCCCATTTTTAAATAATCCCTGATGCTGATAATACAGGACTTATATTCCTCTGAAGAACAGAACTAATAAACTGCCTTTTTTTTTCAAGTAAAGCTTGTTCAGGTGGTTAAACCTTATTCCAGGTGCTATTCCAAGAAATGGCAGTATTTTAAACTCCAAAAATTTTAGTCTGCAGGACAAGAAAAGTCTTATTTGAAGCTTGCATAGAGCTGTTTTTTTCATTGTGTACAAACTTTCCCCACCCCCAAAATAACACTTAACCATTTTGAAGAAAAACTTGAGCCAGGTTTTACAACTGACCCCATGTGAAAATGCTGATGCAATTGCAGTGTTAAAAATGAGCTAATATTTAATGCAAAAATGACAATTTTGTGACACATGTAATGAGTGGATGAGGTTGTCAGACCGGTCTTGTGATGAGATGGATGCTGATCATGCTGGAACATGATCAAGCAGGAGATTTTTTGCAAGGCTCTTCTGCAGTTTTAGCCCAGGCTAAACATTCCTGCTCTACTCTCTCTGTTGCTGCTCAGCAGAGAGTGGGCACAGAGATGTTGGAATCAATTGGTCTTTCAGGCAGGAAAAGAAGTGACAGCAATGTGTGTGGCAGAGTTGCAAAGCTCACTGTGTGCTGAAGATGATCAGTGGGAACTTTCTGGACTGTCTCTTCTGCTGTTTCAGCAGAGTCCAAACGTAAGTGCTATATTCTGCTACTGCTCACAAAGAGCAAGCACAGGAGATGTATTATTCAATTGGACTTTCTGGTAGGAAAGTGAGAGGTGACAGCAATATGTGTTTCAGAGTTGCGAATCTCAATGTGTGCTGAAGATGCCCAGCAGCAGTTTCCATGCTGGCCCTTCGGCTGTGAAATTAGAATCCAAGCGCTCGTCCTCCCCTGTCACAACTGCTCTCGAAGCGAGAGAGCGCACCAGAAACGTTGGCTTGAAATGCACTTTTAGGGGATAAAGTGAGGAGTGACAGCAATGTGTGTTTCAGAGTTGTGAAGCTCACTGTGCGCTGAAGATGATCTGCAAGGACTTTCCCTCCCTGCCCTTCGGAACTGGGAGCGGATTCCAAGCGCTCGTGCTCACCTGCCTCTGCTGCACTGGAAACGAGAGTGGAGACCAGAAACGCTGGATTCAAATGCACTTTTAGGAGCTACAATGAGGAGTGACCACAGTGTGCGTGTCAAAGTTGTAAAGCTCAGTGTGTTGAAGAAGCACAAGGGCAGCCTTCAGGCCTGTCTCTTCCACTGCCTTACAGATTGCAGACATCCCTGCTCACTCTGCTGCTCAGCAGAGTGCTGGCAACGGAGTTCTTGGATTGAAATGGTCTTTTAGGAGAAAGAGTGAAGAGTGACAGCAATGTTTGTGTCACAGTTTAAAGCTCACTGTGTGCTAAACATGATCAGGAGGAGCTTTTTTGCAAGGCTCTTCTGCTGTTTTAGCCCAGTCTAAACATTCCTTCTCTCTGTTGCTGCTCAGCAGACAGTGGGCACAGAGATGTTGGAATCAATTTGTCTTTCAGGCAAGAAAAGGAGGAGTGACAGCAATGTGTGTTGCAGAATTGCAAAGCTCACTGTGTGCTGAAGATGCCCTGCAGGAGTTTCCCTGCTGGCCCTTCGTCTGTGGGATTAGAGTCCAAGCGCTGCTCCTCCCCTGTCACAACTCCTCTCCAAACGAGAGAGCGCACCAGAAACTTTGGATTCAAATGCACTTTTAGGAGATAAAGTGAGGAGTGACAGCAATGTTTGTGTCACAGTTTAAAGCTCACTGTGTGCAAAACATGATCAAGCAGGAGATTTTTTTCAAGGCTCTTCTGCTGTTTTAGGCAGGTCTAAAAATTCCTGCTCTACTATCTCTGTTGCTGCTCAGCAGAGAGCGGGCACAGAGATGGTGGATTCAGCTGGTCTTTCAGGCAAAAAGGGAGGAGTGACAGCAATGTGTGTTGCAGAGTTGCAAAGCTCGCTGTGCGCTGAAGATGATCAGTGGGAACTTTCTGGACTGTCTCTTCTGCTCTTTTAGCATTGGCTAAAGGTTCCTGCTCTACTCTGCTTCTGCCCAGCAGAGAAAGGGCACAGAGATTTTGGATTCAATTGGACTTTGAGGTAGGAAAGTGCGGAGCGAGAGCAATATATGTCACAGTTGCAAAGCTGACTGCGTGCTGAAGATGCCCTGCCGGAGCTTTCACTCCGGGCTCTTCGGCTGTGGGAGCAGAGGCCAAGAGATCGTGTTCACCTGTCACTGCTGCTGTTCAAACGAGAGAGGGCGGGAGAGACCATGGATTCAAACGGATTATTAGGAGATGAAGTGAGGAGTGACAGCAATGTGTGTTTCAGAGTTGCAAAGCTCACTGTGCGCTGAAGATGATCTGCAAGGACTTTCCCTCCCTGCCCTTCGGAACTGGGAGCGGATTCCAAGCGCTCGTGCTCACCTTCCTCTGCTGCTCTTGAAACGAGAGGGGAGACCAGAAACGCTGGATTCAAATGCACTTTTAGGAGCTACAATGAGGAGTGACAACAGTGTGTGTGTCACAGTTGTAAAGCTCAGTGTGTTGAAGAAGCACAAGAGCAGCCTTCAGGCCTGTCTCTTCCACTGCCTTACAGATTGCAGACATTCCTGCTCACTCTGCTGCTCAGCAGAGTGCTGGCAACGGAGTTCTTGGATTGAAATGGTCTTTTAGGAGAAAGAGTGAAGAGTGACAGCAATGTTTGTGTCACAGTTTAAAGCTCACTGTGTGCTAAACATGATCAGGAGGAGCTTTTTTGCAAGGCTCTTCTGCTGTTTTAGCCCAGTCTAAACATTCCTTCTCTCTGTTGCTGCTCAGCAGAGAGTGGGCACAGAGATGTTGGAATCAATTGGTCTTCCAGGCAGGAAAAGGAGGAGTTACAGCAATGTGTGTTGCAGAATTGCAAAGCTCACTGTGTGCTGAAGATGCCCTGCAGGAGTTTCCCTGCTGGCCCTCCGTCTGTGGGATTAGAGTCCAAGCGCTGCTCCTCCCCTGTCACAACTCCTCTCCAAACGAGAGAGCGCACCAGAAACTTTGGATTCAAATGCACTTTTAGGAGATAAAGTGAGGAGTGACAGCAATGTTTGTGTCACAGTTTAAAGCTCACTGTGTGCAAAACATGATCAAGCAGGAGATTTTTTTCAAGGCTCTTCTGCTGTTTTAGGCAGGTCTAAAAATTCCTGCTCTACTATCTCTGTTGCTGCTCAGCAGAGAGCGGGCACAGAGATGGTGGATTCAGCTGGTCTTTCAGGCAAAAAGGGAGGAGTGACAGCAATGTGTGTTGCAGAGTTGCAAAGCTCGCTGTGCGCTGAAGATGATCAGTGGGAACTTTCTGGACTGTCTCTTCTGCTCTTTTAGCATTGGCTAAAGGTTCCTGCTCTACTCTGCTTCTGCCCAGCAGAGAAAGGGCACAGAGATTTTGGATTCAATTGGACTTTGAGGTAGGAAAGTGCGGAGCGAGAGCAATATATGTGTCACAGTTGCAAAGCTGACTGCGTGCTGAAGATGCCCTGCCGGAGCTTTCACTCCGGGCTCTTCGGCTGTGGGAGCAGAGGCCAAGAGATCGTGTTCACCTGTCACTGCTGCTGTTCAAACGAGAGAGGGCGGGAGAGACCATGGATTCAAACGGATTATTAGGAGATGAAGTGAGGAGTGACAGCAATGTGTGTTTCAGAGTTGCAAAGCTCACTGTGCGCTGAAGATGATCTGCAAGGGCTTTCCCTCCCTGCCCTTCGGAACTGGGAGCGGATTCCAAGCGCTCGTGCTCACCTTCCTCTGCTGCTCTTGAAACGAGAGGGGAGACCAGAAACGCTGGATTCAAATGCACTTTTAGGAGCTACAATGAGGAGTGACAACAGTTTGTGTGTCACAGTTGTAAAGCTCAGTGTGTTGAAGAAGCACAAGAGCAGCCTTCAGGCCTGTCTCTTCCACTGCCTTACAGATTGCAGACATTCCTGCTCACTCTGCTGCTCAGCAGAGTGCTGGCAACGGAGTTCTTGGATTGAAATGGTCTTTTAGGAGAAAGAGTGAAGAGTGACAGCAATGTTTGTGTCACAGTTTAAAGCTCACTGTGTGCTAAACATGATCAGGAGGAGCTTTTTTGCAAGGCTCTTCTGCTGTTTTAGCCCAGTCTAAACATTCCTTCTCTCTGTTGCTGCTCAGCAGAGAGTGGGCACAGAGATGTTGGAATCAATTTGTCTTTCAGGCAAGAAAAGGAGGAGTGACAGCAATGTGTGTTGCAGAATTGCAAAGCTCACTGTGTGCTGAAGATGCCCTGCAGGAGTTTCCCTGCTGGCCCTTCGTCTGTGGGATTAGAGTCCAAGCGCTGCTCCTCCCCTGTCACAACTCCTCTCCAAACGAGAGAGCGCACCAGAAACTTTGGATTCAAATGCACTTTTAGGAGATAAAGTGAGGAGTGACAGCAATGTTTGTGTCACAGTTTAAAGCTCACTGTGTGCAAAACATGATCAAGCAGGAGATTTTTTGCAAGGCTCTTCTGCTGTTTTAGCCCAGGCTAAACATTCCTGCTCTACTCTCTCTGTTGCTGCTCAGCAGAGAGCGGGCACAGAGGTGTTGGAATCAATTGGTCTTTCAGACAGGAAAAGAAGTGACAGCAATGTGTGTTGCAGAGTTGCAAAGGTCACTGTGTGCTGAAGATGATCAGTGGGAACTTTCTGGACTGTCTCTTCTGCTGTTTCAGCAGAGTCCAAACGTAAGTGCTATATTCTGCTACTGCTCACAAAGAGCAAGCACAGGAGATGTATTATTCAATTGGACTTTCTGGTAGGAAAGTGAGAGGAGACAGCAATATGTGTTTCAGAGTTGCGAATCTCAATGTGTGCTGAAGATGCCCAGCAGCAGTTTCCATGCTGGCCCTTCGGCTGTGAAATTAGAATCCAAGCGCTCGTCCTCCCCTGTCACAACTGCTCTCGAAGCGAGAGAGCGCACCAGAAACGTTGGCTTGAAATGCAATTTTAGGGGATAAAGCGAGGAGTGACAGCAATGTGTGTTTCAGAGTTGTGAAGCTCACTGTGCGCTGAAGATGATCTGCAAGGACTTTCCCTCCCTGCCCTTCGGAACTGGGAGCGGATTCCAAGCGCTCGTGCTCACCTGCCTCTGCTGCACTGGAAACGAGAGTGGAGACCAGAAACGCTGGATTCAAATGCACTTTTAGGAGCTACAATGAGGAGTGACCACAGTGTGCGTGTCAAAGTTGTAAAGCTCAGTGTGTTGAAGAAGCACAAGGGCAGCCTTCAGGCCTGTCTCTTCCACTGCCTTACAGATTGCAGACATTCCTGCTCACTCTGCTGATCAGCAGAGTGCTGGCAACGGAGTTCTTGGATTGAAATGGTCTTTTAGGAGAAAGAGTGAAGAGTGACAGCAATGTTTGTGTCACAGTTTAAAGCTCACTGTGTGCTAAACATGATCAGGAGGAGCTTTTTTGCAAGGCTCTTCTGCTGTTTTAGCCCAGTCTAAACATTCCTTCTCTCTGTTGCTGCTCAGCAGAGAGTGGGCACAGAGATGTTGGAATCAATTTGTCTTTCAGGCAAGAAAAGGAGGAGTGACAGCAATGTGTGTTGCAGAATTGCAAAGCTCACTGTGTGCTGAAGATGCCCTGCAGGAGTTTCCCTGCTGGCCCTTCGTCTGTGGGATTAGAGTCCAAGCGCTGCTCCTCCCCTGTCACAACTCCTCTCCAAACGAGAGAGCGCACCAGAAACTTTGGATTCAAATGCACTTTTAGGAGATAAAGTGAGGAGTGACAGCAATGTTTGTGTCACAGTTTAAAGCTCACTGTGTGCAAAACATGATCAAGCAGGAGATTTTTTGCAAGGCTCTTCTGCTGTTTTAGCCCAGGCTAAACATTCCTGCTCTACTCTCTCTGTTGCTGCTCAGCAGAGAGCGGGCACAGAGGTGTTGGAATCAATCGGTCTTTCAGACATAAAAGAAGTGACAGCAATGTGTGTTGCAGAGTTGCAAAGGTCACTGTGTGCTGAAGATGATCAGTGGGAACTTTCTGGACTGTCTCTTCTGCTGTTTCAGCAGAGTCCAAACGTAAGTGCTATATTCTGCTACTGCTCACAAAGAGCAAGCACAGGAGATGTATTATTCAATTGGACTTTCTGGTAGGAAAGTGAGAGGTGACAGCAATATGTGTTTCAGAGCTGCGAATCTCAATGTGTGCTGAAGATGCCCAGCAGCAGTTTCCATGCTGGCCCTTCGGCTGTGAAATTAGAATCCAAGCGCTCGTCCTCCCCTGTCACAACTGCTCTCGAAGCGAGAGAGCGCACCAGAAACGTTGGCTTGAAATGCACTTTTAGGGGATAAAGCGAGGAGTGACAGCAATGTGTGTTTCAGAGTTGCGAAGCTCACTGTGCGCTGAAGATGATCTGCAAGGACTTTCCCTCCCTGCCCTTCGGAACTGGGAGCGGATTCCAAGCGCTCGTGCTCACCTGCCTCTGCTGCACTGGAAACGAGAGTGGAGACCAGAAACGCTGGATTCAAATGCACTTTTAGGAGCTACAATGAGGAGTGACCACAGTGTGCGTGTCAAAGTTGTAAAGCTCAGTGTGTTGAAGAAGCACAAGGGCAGCCTTCAGGCCTGTCTCTTCCACTGCCTTACAGATTGCAGACATCCCTGCTCACTCTGCTGCTCAGCAGAGTGCTGGCAACGGAGTTCTTGGATTGAAATGGTCTTTTAGGAGAAAGAGTGAAGAGTGACAGCAATGTTTGTGTCACAGTTTAAAGCTCACTGTGTGCTAAACATGATCAGGAGGAGCTTTTTTGCAAGGCTCTTCTGCTGTTTTAGCCCAGTCTAAACATTCCTTCTCTCTGTTGCTGCTCAGCAGAGAGTGGGCACAGAGATGTTGGAATCAATTTGTCTTTCAGGCAAGAAAAGGAGGAGTGACAGCAATGTGTGTTTCAGAATTGTAAAGCTCACTGTGTGCTGAAGATGCCCTGCAGGAGTTTCCCTGCTGGCCCTTCGTCTGTGGGATTAGAGTCCAAGCGCTGCTCCTCCCCTGTCACAACTCCTCTCCAAACGAGAGAGCGCACCAGAAACTTTGGATTCAAATGCACTTTTAGGAGATAAAGTGAGGAGTGACAGCAATGTTTGTGTCACAGTTTAAAGCTCACTGTGTGCAAAACATGATCAAGCAGGAGATTTTTTTCAAGGTTCTTCTGCTGTTTTAGGCAGGTCTAAAAATTCCTGCTCTACTCTCTCTGTTGCTGCTCAGCAGAGAGCGGGCACAGAGATGGTGGATTCAGCTGGTCTTTCAGGCAAAAAGGGATGAGCGACAGCAATGTGTGTTGCAGAGTTGCAAAGCTCGCTGTGCGCTGAAGATGATCAGTGGGAACTTTCTGGACTGTCTCTTCTGCTCTTTTAGCATTGGCTAAAGGTTCCTGCTCTACTCTGCTTCTGCCCAGCAGAGAAAGGGCACAGAGATTTTGGATTCAATTGGACTTTGAGGTAGGAAAGTGCGGAGCGAGAGCAATATATGTCACAGTTGCAAAGCTGACTGCGTGCTGAAGATGCCCTGCCGGAGCTTTCACTCCGGGCTCTTCGGCTGTGGGAGCAGAGGCCAAGAGATCGTGTTCACCTGTCACTGCTGCTGTTCAAACGAGAGAGGGCGGGAGAGACCATGGATTCAAACGGATTATTAGGAGATGAAGTGAGGAGTGACAGCAATGTGTGTTTCAGAGTTGCAAAGCTCACTGTGCGCTGAAGATGATCTGCAAGGACTTTCCCTCCCTGCCCTTCGGAACTGGGAGCGGATTCCAAGCGCTCGTGATCACCTTCCTCTGCTGCTCTTGAAACGAGAGTGGAGACCAGAAACGCTGGATTCAAATGCACTTTTAGGAGCTACAATGAGGAGTGACAACAGTGTGTGTGTCACAGTTGTAAAGCTCAGTGTGTTGAAGAAGCACAAGAGCAGCCTTCAGGCCTGTCTCTTCCACTGCCTTACAGATTGCAGACATTCCTGCTCACTCTGCTGCTCAGCAGAGTGCTGGCAACGGAGTTCTTGGATTGAAATGGTCTTTTAGGAGAAAGAGTGAAGAGTGACAGCAATGTTTGTGTCACAGTTTAAAGCTCACTGTGTTGCTAAACATGATCAGGAGGAGCTTTTTTGCAAGGCTCTTCTGCTGTTTTAGCCCAGTCTAAACATTCCTGCTCTACTCTCTCTGTTGCTGCTCAGCAGAGAGTGGGCACAGAGATGTTGGAATCAATAGGTCTTCCAGGCAGGAAAAGGAGGAGTTACAGCAATGTGTTTTGCAGAGTTGCAAAGCTCACTGTGTGCTGAAGATGCCCTGCAGGAGTTTCCCTGCTGGCCCTTCGTCTGTGGGATTAGAGTCCAAGCGCTGCGCCTCCCCTGTCACAACTCCTCTCCAAACGAGAGAGCGTACCAGAAACTTTGGATTCAAATGAACTTTTAGGAGATAAAGTGAGGAGTGACAGCAATGTTTGTGTCACAGTTTAAAGCTCACTGTGTGCAAAACATGATCAAGCAGGAGATTTTTTGCAAGGCTCTTCTGCTGTTTTAGCCCAGGCTAAACATTCCTGCTCAACTCTCTGTTGCTGCTCAGCAGAGAGTGGGCACAGAGATGTTGGAATCAATTGGTCTTTCAGGCAGGAAAAGAAGTGACAGCAATGTGTGTTGCAGAGTTGCAAAGCTCGCTGTTCGCTGAAGATGAACAGTGGGAATTTTCTGGACTGTCTCTTCTGCTGTTTCTTCAGAGTCCAAACGTAAGTGCTATATTCTGCTACTGCTCACAAAGAGCAAGCACAGGAGATGTAGGATTCAATTGGACTTTCAGGTAGGAAAGTGAGAGGTGACAGCAATGTGTGTTTCAGCGTTGCAAAGCTCACTGGGTGCTGAAGATGCCCAGCAGGATTTTCCATGCTGGCAATTCGTCTGTGAAATTAGAGTCCAAACGCTCGTCCTCCCCTGTGACATCTGCTCTCGAAACGAGAGAGCGCACCAGAAACTTTGGATTCAAATGCACTTTTAGTAGATAAAGTGAGGAGTGACAGCAATGTTTGTGTCACAGTTTAAAGCTCACTGTGTGCAAAACATGATCAAGCAGGAGCTTTTTTGCAAGGCTCTTCTGCTGTTTTAGCCCAGGCTAAACATTCCTGCTCTACTCTCTCTGTTGCTGCTCAGCAGTGAGCGGGCACAGAGGTGTTGGAATCAATTGGTCTTTCAGGCAGGAAAAGAAGAGACAGCAATGTGTGTTGCAGAGTTGCAAAGCTCACTGTGTGCTGAAGATGATCAGTGGGAACTTTCTGGACTGTCTCTTCTGCTGTTTCAGCAGAGTCCAAACGTAAGTGCTATATTCTGCTACTGCTCACAAAGAGCAAGCACAGGAGATGTATTATTCAATTGGACTTTCAGGTAGGAAAGTGAGAGGTGACAGCAATATGTGTTTCAGAGTTGTGAATCTCAATGTGTGCTGAAGATGCCCAGCAGTAGTTTCCATGCTGGCCCTTCGGCTGTGAAATTAGAATCCAAGCGCTCGTCCTCCCCTGTCACAACTGCTCTCGAAGCGAGAGAGCGCACCAGAAACGTTGGCTTGAAATGCACTTTTAGGAGATAAAGTGAGGAGTGACAGCAATGTGTGTTTCAGAGTTGCAAAGCTCACTGTGCGCTGAAGATGATCTGCAAGGACTTTCCCTCCCTGCCCTTCGGAACTGGGAGCGGATTCCAAGCGCTCGTGCTCACCTGCCTCTGCTGCACTGGAAACGAGAGTGGAGACCAGAAACGCTGGATTCAAATGCACTTTTAGGAGCTACAATGAGGAGTGACAACAGTGTGTGTGTCAAAGTTGTAAAGCTCAGTGTGTTGAAGAAGCACAAGAGCAGCCTTCAGGCCTGTCTCTTCCACTGCCTTACAGATTGCAGACATCCCTGCTCACTCTGCTGCTCAGCAGAGTGCTGGCAACGGAGTTCTTGGATTGAAATGGTCTTTTAGGAGAAAGAGTGAAGAGTGACAGCAATGTTTGTGTCACAGTTTAAAGCTCACTGTGTGCTAAACATGATCAGGAGGAGCTTTTTTGCAAGGCTCTTCTGCTGTTTTAGCCCAGTCTAAACATTCCTGCTCTACTCTCTCTGTTGCTGCTCAGCAGAGAGTGGGCACAGAGATGTTGGAATCAATTGGTCTTTCAGGCAAGAAAAGGAGGAGTGACAGCAATGTGTGTTGCAGAATTGTAAAGCTCACTGTGTGCTGAAGATGCCCTGCAGGAGTTTCCCTGCTGGCCCTTCGTCTGTGGGATTAGAGTCCAAGCGCTGCTCCTCCCCTGTCACAACTGCTCTCGAAGCGAGAGAGCGCACCAGAAACGTTGGCTTGAAATGCACTTTTAGGAGATAAAGTGAGGAGTGACAGCAATGTTTGTGTCACAGTTTAAAGCTCACTGTGTGCAAAACATGATCAAGCAGGAGATTTTTTTCAAGGCTCTTCTGCTGTTTTAGGCAGGTCTAAAAATTCCTGCTCTACTCTCTCTGTTGCTGCTCAGCAGAGAGCGGGCACAGAGACGGTGGATTCAGCTGGTCTTTCAGGCAAAAAGGGAGGAGTGACAGCAATGTGTGTTGCAGAGTTGCAAAGCTCGCTGTGCGCTGAAGATGATCAGTGGGAACTTTCTGGACTGTCTCTTCTGCTCTTTTAGCATTGGCTAAAGGTTCCTGCTCTACTCTCTCTGCTTCTGCCCAGCAGAGAAAGGGCACAGAGATTTTGGATTCAATTGGACTTTGAGGTAGGAAAGTGCGGAGCGAGAGCAATATATGTGTCACAGTTGCAAAGCTGACTGCGTGCTGAAGATGCCCTGCCGGAGCTTTCACTCCGGGCTCTTCGGCTGTGGGAGCAGAGGCCAAGAGATCGTGTTCACCTGTCACTGCTGCTGTTCAAACGAGAGAGGGCGGGAGAGACCATGGATTCAAACGGATTATTAGGAGATGAAGTGAGGAGTGACAGCAATGTGTGTTTCAGAGTTGCAAAGCTCACTGTGCGCTGAAGATGATCTGCAAGGACTTTCCCTCCCTGCCCTTCGGAACTGGGAGCGGATTCCAAGCGCTCGTGCTCACCTGCCTCTGCTGCTCTTGAAACGAGAGTGGAGACCAGAAACGCTGGATTCAAATGCACTTTTAGGAGCTACAATGAGGAGTGACAACAGTGTGTGTGTCACAGTTGTAAAGCTCAGTGTGTTGAAGAAGCACAAGAGCAGCCTTCAGGCCTGTCTCTTCCACTGCCTTACAGATTGCAGACATTCCTGCTCACTCTGCTGCTCAGCAGAGTGCTGGCAACGGAGTTCTTGGATTGAAATGGTCTTTTAGGAGAAAGAGTGAAGAGTGACAGCAATGTTTGTGTCACAGTTTAAAGCTCACTGTGTGCTAAACATGATCAGGAGGAGCTTTTTTGCAAGGCTCTTCTGCTGTTTTAGCCCAGTCTAAACATTCCTTCTCTCTGTTGCTGCTCAGCAGAGAGTGGGCACAGAGATGTTGGAATCAATTGGTCTTCCAGGCAGGAAAAGGAGTTACAGCAATGTGTGTTGCAGAATTGCAAAGCTCACTGTGTGCTGAAGATGCCCTGCAGGAGTTTCCCTGCTGGCCCTTCGTCTGTGGGATTAGAGTCCAAGCGCTGCTCCTCCCCTGTCACAACTCCTCTCGAAACGTGAGAGCGCACCAGAAACTTTGGATTCAAATGCACTTTTAGGAGATAAAGTGAGGAGTGACAGCAATGTTTGTGTCACAGTTTAAAGCTCACTGTGTGCAAAACATGATCAAGCAGGAGATTTTTTGCAAGGCTCTTCTGCTGTTTTAGCCCAGGCTAAACATTCCTGCTCTACTCTCTCTGTTGCTGCTCAGCAGAGAGCGGGCACAGAGGTGTTGGAATCAATTGGTCTTTCAGGCAGGAAAAGAAGAGACAGCAATGTGTGTTGCAGAGTTGCAAAGCTCACTGTGTGCTGAAGATGATCAGTGGGAACTTTCTGGACTGTCTCTTCTGCTGTTTCAGCAGAGTCCAAACGTAAGTGCTATATTCTGCTACTGCTCACAAAGAGCAAGCACAGGAGATGTATTATTCAATTGGACTTTCAGGTAGGAAAGTGAGAGGTGACAGCAATATGTGTTTCAGAGTTGTGAATCTCAATGTGTGCTGAAGATGCCCAGCAGTAGTTTCCATGCTGGCCCTTCGGCTGTGAAATTAGAATCCAAGCGCTCGTCCTCCCCTGTCACAACTGCTCTCGAAGCGAGAGAGCGCACCAGAAACGTTGGCTTGAAATGCACTTTTAGGAGATAAAGTGAGGAGTGACAGCAATGTTTGTGTCACAGTTTAAAGCTCACTGTGTGCAAAACATGATCAAGCAGGAGATTTTTTGCAAGGCTCTTCTGCTGTTTTAGCCCAGGCTAAACATTCCTGCTCTACTCTCTCTGTTGCTGCTCAGCAGAGAGCGGGCACAGAGGTGTTGGAATCAATTGGTCTTTCAGGCAGGAAAAGAAGAGACAGCAATGTGTGTTGCAGAGTTGCAAAGCTCACTGTGTGCTGAAGATGATCAGTGGGAACTTTCTGGACTGTCTCTTCTGCTGTTTCAGCAGAGTCCAAACGTAAGTGCTATATTCTGCTACTGCTCACAAAGAGCAAGCACAGGAGATGTATTATTCAATTGGACTTTCAGGTAGGAAAGTGAGAGGTGACAGCAATATGTGTTTCAGAGTTGTGAATCTCAATGTGTGCTGAAGATGCCCAGCAGTAGTTTCCATGCTGGCCCTTCGGCTGTGAAATTAGAATCCAAGCGCTCGTCCTCCCCTGTTACAACTGCTCTCGAAGCGAGAGAGCGCACCAGAAACGTTGGCTTGAAATGCACTTTTAGGAGATAAAGTGAGGAGTGACAGCAATGTTTGTGTCACAGTTTAAAGCTCACTGTGTGCAAAACATGATCAAGCAGGAGATTTTTTTCAAGGCTCTTCTGCTGTTTTAGGCAGGTCTAAAAATTCCTGCTCTACTCTCTCTGTTGCTGCTCAGCAGAGAGCGGGCACAGAGATGGTGGATTCAGCTGGTCTTTCAGGCAAAAAGGGAGGAGTGACAGCAATGTGTGTTGCAGAGTTGCAAAGCTCGCTGTGCGCTGAAGATGATCAGTGGGAACTTTCTGGACTGTCTCTTCTGCTCTTTTAGCATTGGCTAAAAGTTCCTGCTCTACTCTCTCTGATTCTGCCCAGCAGAGAAAGGGCACAGAGATTTTGGATTCAATTGGACTTTGAGGTAGGAAAGTGCGGAGCGAGAGCAATATATGTGTCACAGTTGCAAAGCTGACTGCGTGCTGAAGATGCCCTGCCGGAGCTTTCACTCCGGGCTCTTCGGCTGTGGGAGCAGAGGCCAAGAGATCGTGTTCACCTGTCACTGCTGCTGTTCAAACGAGAGAGGGCGGGAGAGACCATGGATTCAAACGGATTATTAGGAGATGAAGTGAGGAGTGACAGCAATGTGTGTTTCAGAGTTGCAAAGCTCACTGTGCGCTGAAGATGATCAGCAAGGACTTTCCCTCCCTGCCCTTCGGAACTGGGAGCGGATTCCAAGCGCTCGTGCTCACCTTCCTCTGCTGCTCTTGAAACGAGAGTGGAGACCAGAAACGCTGGATTCAAATGCACTTTTAGGAGCTACAATGAGGAGTGACAACAGTGTGTGTGTCACAGTTGTAAAGCTCAGTGTGTTGAAGAAGCACAAGAGCAGCCTTCAGGCCTGTCTCTTCCACTGCCTTACAGATTGCAGACATTCCTGCTCACTCTGCTGCTCAGCAGAGTGCTGGCAACGGAGTTCTTGGATTGAAATGGTCTTTTAGGAGAAAGAGTGAAGAGTGACAGCAATGTTTGTGTCACAGTTTAAAGCTCACTGTGTGCTAAACATGATCAGGAGGAGCTTTTTTGCAAGGCTCTTCTGCTGTTTTAGCCCAATCTAAACATTCCTTCTCTCTGTTGCTGCTCAGCAGAGAGTGGGCACAGAGATGTTGGAATCAATTGGTCTTCCAGGCAGGAAAAGGAGTTACAGCAATGTGTGTTGCAGAGTTGCAAAGCTCACTGTGTGCTGAAGATGATCAGTGGGAACTTTCTGGACTGTCTCTTCTGCTGTTTCAGCAGAGTCCAAACGTAAGTGCTATATTCTGCTACTGCTCACAAAGAGCAAGCACAGGAGATGTATTATTCAATTGGACTTTCAGGTAGGAAAGTGAGAGGTGACAGCAATATGTGTTTCAGAGTTGTGAATCTCAATGTGTGCTGAAGATGCCCAGCAGTAGTTTCCATGCTGGCCCTTCGGCTGTGAAATTAGAATCCAAGCGCTCGTCCTCCCCTCTCACAACTGCTCTCGAAGCGAGAGAGCGCACCAGAAACGTTGGCTTGAAATGCACTTTTAGGAGATAAAGTGAGGAGTGACAGCAATGTGTGTTTCAGAGTTGCAAAGCTCACTGTGCGCTGAAGATGATCTGCAAGGACTTTCCCTCCCTGCCCTTCGGAACTGGGAGCGGATTCCAAGCGCTCGTGCTCACCTTCCTCTGCTGCTCTTGAAACGAGAGTGGAGACCAGAAACGCTGGATTCAAATGCACTTTTAGGAGCTACAATGAGGAGTGACAACAGTGTGTGTGTCACAGTTGTAAAGCTCAGTGTGTTGAAGAAGCACAAGAGCAGCCTTCAGGCCTGTCTCTTCCACTGCCTTACAGATTGCAGACATTCCTGCTCACTCTGGTCCTCAGCAGAGTGCTGGCAACGGAGTTCTTGGATTGAAATGGTCTTTTAGGAGAAAGAGTGAAGAGTGACAGCAATGTTTGTGTCACAGTTTAAAGCTCACTGTGTGCTAAACATGATCAGGAGGAGCTTTTTTGCAAGGCTCTTCTGCTGTTTTAGCCCAGTCTAAACATTCCTGCTCTACTCTCTCTGTTGCTGCTCAGCAGAGAGTGGGCACAGAGATGTTGTAATCAATTGGTCTTCCAGGCAGGAAAAGGAGTTACAGCAATGTGTGTTGCAGAATTGCAAAGCTCACTGTGTGCTGAAGATGCCCTGCAGGAGTTTCCCTGCTGGCCCTTCGTCTGTGGGATTAGAGTCCAAGCGCTGCTCCTCCCCTGTCACAACTCCTCTCCAAACGAGAGAGCGCACCAGAAACTTTGGATTCAAATGCACTTTTAGGAGATAAAGTGAGGAGTGACAGCAATGTTTGTGTCACAGTTTAAAGCTCACTGTGTGCAAAACATGATCAAGCAGGAGATTTTTTGCAAGGCTCTTCTGCTGTTTTAGCCCAGGCTAAACATTCCTGCTCTACTCTCTCTGTTGCTGCTCAGCAGAGAGCGGGCACAGAGGTGTTGGAATCAATTGGTCTTTCAGGCAGGAAAAGAAGAGACAGCAATGTGTGTTGCAGAGTTGCAAAGCTCACTGTGTGCTGAAGATGATCAGTGGGAACTTTCTGGACTGTCTCTTCTGCTGTTTCAGCAGAGTCCAAACGTAAGTGCTATATTCTGCTACTGCTCACAAAGAGCAAGCACAGGAGATGTATTATTCAATTGGACTTTCAGGTAGGAAAGTGAGAGGTGACAGCAATATGTGTTTCAGAGTTGTGAATCTCAATGTGTGCTGAAGATGCCCAGCAGTAGTTTCCATGCTGGCCCTTCGGCTGTGAAATTAGAATCCAAGCGCTCATCCTCCCCTGTCACAACTGCTCTCGAAGCGAGAGAGCGCACCAGAAACGTTGGCTTGAAATGCACTTTTAGGAGATAAAGTGAGGAGTGACAGCAATGTGTGTTTCAGAGTTGCAAAGCTCACTGTGCGCTGAAGATGATCTGCAAGGACTTTCCCTCCCTGCCCTTCGGAACTGGGAGCGGATTCCAAGCACTCGTGCTCACCTGCCTCTGCTGCACTGGAAACGAGAGTGGAGACCAGAAACGCTGGATTCAAATGCACTTTTAGGAGCTACAATGAGGAGTGACAACAGTGTGTGTGTCAAAGTTGTAAAGCTCAGTGTGTTGAAGAAGCACAAGAGCAACCTTCAGGCCTGTCTCTTCCACTGCCTTACAGATTGCAGACATCCCTGCTCACTCTGCTGCTCAGCAGAGTGCTGGCAACGGAGTTCTGGGATTGAAATGGTCTTTTAGGAGAAAGAGTGAAGAGTGACAGCAATGTTTGTGTCACAGTTTAAAGCTCACTGTGTGCTAAACATGATCAGGAGGAGCTTTTTTGCAAGGCTCTTCTGCTGTTTTAGCCCAGTCTAAACATTCCTGCTCTACTCTCTCTGTTGCTGCTCAGCAGAGAGTGGGCACAGAGATGTTGGAATCAATTGGTCTTCCAGGCAGGAAAAGGAGGAGTTACAGCAATGTGTGTTGCAGAATTGTAAAGCTCACTGTGTGCTGAAGATGCCCTGCAGGAGTTTCCCTGCTGGCCCTTCGTCTGTGGGATTAGAGTCCAAGCGCTGCTCCTCCCCTGTCACAACTCCTCTCGAAACGAGAGAGCGCACCAGAAACTTTGGATTCAAATGCACTTTTAGGAGATAAAGTGAGGAGTGACAGCAATGTTTGTGTCACAGTTTAAAGCTCACTGTGTGCAAAACATGATCAAGCAGGAGATTTTTTGCAAGGCTCTTCTGCTGTTTTAGGCAGGTCTAAAAATTCCTGCTCTACTCTCTCTGTTGCTGCTCAGCAGAGAGCGGGCACAGAGATGGTGGATTCAGCTGGTCTTTCAGGCAAAAAGGGAGGAGTGACAGCAATGTGTGTTGCAGAGTTGCAAAGCTCGCTGTGCGCTGAAGATGATCAGTGGGAACTTTCTGGACTGTCTCTTCTGCTCTTTTAGCATTGGCTAAAGGTTCCTGCTCTACTCTCTCTGCTTCTGCCCAGCAGAGAAAGGGCACAGAGATTTTGGATTCAATTGGACTTTGAGGTAGGAAAGTGCGGAGCGAGAGCAATATATGTGTCACAGTTGCAAAGCTGACTGCGTGCTGAAGATGCCCTGCCGGAGCTTTCACTCCGGGCTCTTCGGCTGTGGGAGCAGAGGCCAAGAGATCGTGTTCACCTGTCACTGCTGCTGTTCAAACGAGAGAGGGCGGGAGAGACCATGGATTCAAACGGATTATTAGGAGATGAAGTGAGGAGTGACAGCAATGTGTGTTTCAGAGTTGCAAAGCTCACTGTGCGCTGAAGATGATCAGCAAGGACTTTCCCTCCCTGCCCTTCGGAACTGGGAGCGGATTCCAAGCGCTCGTGCTCACCTTCCTCTGCTGCTCTTGAAACGAGAGTGGAGACCAGAAACGCTGGATTCAAATGCACTTTTAGGAGCTACAATGAGGAGTGACAACAGTGTGTGTGTCACAGTTGTAAAGCTCAGTGTGTTGAAGAAGCACAAGAGCAGCCTTCAGGCCTGTCTCTTCCACTGCCTTACAGATTGCAGACATTCCTGCTCACTCTGCTGCTCAGCAGAGTGCTGGCAACGGAGTTCTTGGATTGAAATGGTCTTTTAGGAGAAAGAGTGAAGAGTGACAGCAATGTTTGTGTCACAGTTTAAAGCTCACTGTGTGCTAAACATGATCAGGAGGAGCTTTTTTGCAAGGCTCTTCTGCTGTTTTAGCCCAGTCTAAACATTCCTGCTCTACTCTCTCTGTTGCTGCTCAGCAGAGAGTGGGCACAGAGATGTTGGAATCAATTGGTCTTTCAGGCAAGAAAAGGAGGAGTGACAGCAATGTGTGTTTCAGAATTGTAAAGCTCACTGTGCGCTGAAGATGCCCTGCAGGAGTTTCCCTGCTGGCCCTTCGTCTGTGGGATTAGAGTCCAAGCGCTGCTCCTCCCCTGTCACAACTCCTCTCGAAACGAGAGAGCGCACCAGAAACTTTGGATTCAAATGCACTTTTAGGAGATAAAGTGAGGAGTGACAGCAATGTTTGTGTCACAGTTTAAAGCTCACTGTGTGCAAAACATGATCAAGCAGGAGATTTTTTGCAAGGCTCTTCTGCTGTTTTAGCCCAGGCTAAACATTCCTGCTCTACTCTCTCTGTTGCTGCTCAGCAGAGAGCGGGCACAGAGGTGTTGGAATCAATTGGTCTTTCAGGCAGGAAAAGAAGAGACAGCAATGTGTGTTGCAGAGTTGCAAAGCTCGCTGTGCGCTGAAGATGATCAGTGGGAACTTTCTGGACTGTCTCTTCTGCTCTTTTAGCATTGGCTAAAGGTTCCTGCTCTACTCTCTCTGCTTCTGCCCAGCAGAGAAAGGGCACAGAGATTTTGGATTCAATTGGACTTTGAGGTAGGAAAGTGCGGAGCGAGAGCAATATATGTGTCACAGTTGCAAAGCTGACTGCGTGCTGAAGATGCCCTGCCGGAGCTTTCACTCCGGGCTCTTCGGCTGTGGGAGCAGAGGCCAAGAGATCGTGTTCACCTGTCACTGCTGCTGTTCAAACGAGAGAGGGCGGGAGAGACCATGGATTCAAACGGATTATTAGGAGATGAAGTGAGGAGTGACAGCAATGTGTGTTTCAGAGTTGCAAAGCTCACTGTGCGCTGAAGATGATCAGCAAGGACTTTCCCTCCCTGCCCTTCGGAACTGGGAGCGGATTCCAAGCGCTCGTGCTCACCTTCCTCTGCTGCTCTTGAAACGAGAGTGGAGACCAGAAACGCTGGATTCAAATGCACTTTTAGGAGCTACAATGAGGAGTGACAACAGTGTGTGTGTCACAGTTGTAAAGCTCAGTGTGTTGAAGAAGCACAAGAGCAGCCTTCAGGCCTGTCTCTTCCACTGCCTTACAGATTGCAGACATTCCTGCTCACTCTGCTGCTCAGCAGAGTGCTGGCAACGGAGTTCTTGGATTGAAATGGTCTTTTAGGAGAAAGAGTGAAGAGTGACAGCAATGTTTGTGTCACAGTTTAAAGCTCACTGTGTGCTAAACATGATCAGGAGGAGCTTTTTTGCAAGGCTCTTCTGCTGTTTTAGCCCAGTCTAAACATTCCTGCTCTACTCTCTCTGTTGCTGCTCAGCAGAGAGTGGGCACAGAGATGTTGGAATCAATTGGTCTTTCAGGCAAGAAAAGGAGGAGTGACAGCAATGTGTGTTTCAGAATTGTAAAGCTCACTGTGCGCTGAAGATGCCCTGCAGGAGTTTCCCTGCTGGCCCTTCGTCTGTGGGATTAGAGTCCAAGCGCTGCTCCTCCCCTGTCACAACTCCTCTCGAAACGAGAGAGCGCACCAGAAACTTTGGATTCAAATGCACTTTTAGGAGATAAAGTGAGGAGTGACAGCAATGTTTGTGTCACAGTTTAAAGCTCACTGTGTGCAAAACATGATCAAGCAGGAGATTTTTTGCAAGGCTCTTCTGCTGTTTTAGCCCAGGCTAAACATTCCTGCTCTACTCTCTCTGTTGCTGCTCAGCAGAGAGCGGGCACAGAGGTGTTGGAATCAATTGGTCTTTCAGGCAGGAAAAGAAGAGACAGCAATGTGTGTTGCAGAGTTGCAAAGCTCACTGTGTGCTGAAGATGATCAGTGGGAACTTTCTGGACTGTCTCTTCTGCTCTTTTAGCATTGGCTAAAGGTTCCTGCTCTACTCTGCTTCTGCCCAGCAGAGAAAGGGCACAGAGATTTTGGATTCAATTGGACTTTGAGGTAGGAAAGTGCGGAGCGAGAGCAATATATGTGTCACAGTTGCAAAGCTGACTGCGTGCTGAAGATGCCCTGCCGGAGCTTTCACTCCGGGCTCTTCGGCTGTGGGAGCAGAGGCCAAGAGATCGTGTTCACCTGTCACTGCTGCTGTTCAAACGAGAGAGGGCGGGAGAGACCATGGATTCAAACGGATTATTAGGAGATGAAGTGAGGAGTGACAGCAATGTGTGTTTCAGAGTTGCAAAGCTCACTGTGCGCTGAAGATGATCTGCAAGGACTTTCCCTCCCTGCCCTTCGGAACTGGGAGCGGATTCCAAGCGCTCGTGCTCACCTTCCTCTGCTGCTCTTGAAACGAGAGTGGAGACCAGAAACGCTGGATTCAAATGCACTTTTAGGAGCTACAATGAGGAGTGACAACAGTGTGTGTGTCACAGTTGTAAAGCTCAGTGTGTTGAAGAAGCACAAGAGCAGCCTTCAGGCCTGTCTCTTCCACTGCCTTACAGATTGCAGACATTCCTGCTCACTCTGCTGCTCAGCAGAGTGCTGGCAACGGAGTTCTTGGATTGAAATGGTCTTTTAGGAGAAAGAGTGAAGAGTGACAGCAATGTTTGTGTCACAGTTTAAAGCTCACTGTGTGCTAAACATGATCAGGAGGAGCTTTTTTGCAAGGCTCTTCTGCTGTTTTAGCCCAGTCTAAACATTCCTGCTCTACTCTCTCTGTTGCTGCTCAGCAGAGAGTGGGCACAGAGATGTTGGAATCAATTGGTCTTTCAGGCAAGAAAAGGAGGAGTGACAGCAATGTGTGTTTCAGAATTGTAAAGCTCACTGTGCGCTGAAGATGCCCTGCAGGAGTTTCCCTGCTGGCCCTTCGTCTGTGGGATTAGAGTCCAAGCGCTGCTCCTCCCCTGTCACAACTCCTCTCGAAACGAGAGAGCGCACCAGAAACTTTGGATTCAAATGCACTTTTAGGAGATAAAGTGAGGAGTGACAGCAATGTTTGTGTCACAGTTTAAAGCTCACTGTGTGCAAAACATGATCAAGCAGGAGATTTTTTGCAAGGCTCTTCTGCTGTTTTAGCCCAGGCTAAACATTCCTGCTCTACTCTCTCTGTTGCTGCTCAGCAGAGAGCGGGCACAGAGGTGTTGGAATCAATTGGTCTTTCAGGCAGGAAAAGAAGAGACAGCAATGTGTGTTGCAGAGTTGCAAAGCTCACTGTGTGCTGAAGATGATCAGTGGGAACTTTCTGGACTGTCTCTTCTGCTCTTTTAGCATTGGCTAAAGGTTCCTGCTCTACTCTGCTTCTGCCCAGCAGAGAAAGGGCACAGAGATTTTGGATTCAATTGGACTTTGAGGTAGGAAAGTGCGGAGCGAGAGCAATATATGTGTCACAGTTGCAAAGCTGACTGCGTGCTGAAGATGCCCTGCCGGAGCTTTCACTCCGGGCTCTTCGGCTGTGGGAGCAGAGGCCAAGAGATCGTGTTCACCTGTCACTGCTGCTGTTCAAACGAGAGAGGGCGGGAGAGACCATGGATTCAAACGGATTATTAGGAGATGAAGTGAGGAGTGACAGCAATGTGTGTTTCAGAGTTGCAAAGCTCACTGTGCGCTGAAGATGATCTGCAAGGACTTTCCCTCCCTGCCCTTCGGAACTGGGAGCGGATTCCAAGCGCTCGTGCTCACCTTCCTCTGCTGCTCTTGAAACGAGAGTGGAGACCAGAAACGCTGGATTCAAATGCACTTTTAGGAGCTACAATGAGGAGTGACAACAGTGTGTGTGTCACAGTTGTAAAGCTCAGTGTGTTGAAGAAGCACAAGAGCAGCCTTCAGGCCTGTCTCTTCCACTGCCTTACAGATTGCAGACATTCCTGCTCACTCTGCTGCTCAGCAGAGTGCTGGCAACGGAGTTCTTGGATTGAAATGGTCTTTTAGGAGAAAGAGTGAAGAGTGACAGCAATGTTTGTGTCACAGTTTAAAGCTCACTGTGTGCTAAACATGATCAGGAGGAGCTTTTTTGCAAGGCTCTTCTGCTGTTTTAGCCCAGTCTAAACATTCCTGCTCTACTCTCTCTGTTGCTGCTCAGCAGAGAGTGGGCACAGAGATGTTGGAATCAATTGGTCTTTCAGGCAAGAAAAGGAGGAGTGACAGCAATGTGTGTTTCAGAATTGTAAAGCTCACTGTGCGCTGAAGATGCCCTGCAGGAGTTTCCCTGCTGGCCCTTCGTCTGTGGGATTAGAGTCCAAGCGCTGCTCCTCCCCTGTCACAACTCCTCTCGAAACGAGAGAGCGCACCAGAAACTTTGGATTCAAATGCACTTTTAGGAGATAAAGTGAGGAGTGACAGCAATGTTTGTGTCACAGTTTAAAGCTCACTGTGTGCAAAACATGATCAAGCAGGAGATTTTTTGCAAGGCTCTTCTGCTGTTTTAGCCCAGGCTAAACATTCCTGCTCTACTCTCTCTGTTGCTGCTCAGCAGAGAGCGGGCACAGAGGTGTTGGAATCAATTGGTCTTTCAGGCAGGAAAAGAAGAGACAGCAATGTGTGTTGCAGAGTTGCAAAGCTCACTGTGTGCTGAAGATGATCAGTGGGAACTTTCTGGACTGTCTCTTCTGCTCTTTTAGCATTGGCTAAAGGTTCCTGCTCTACTCTGCTTCTGCCCAGCAGAGAAAGGGCACAGAGATTTTGGATTCAATTGGACTTTGAGGTAGGAAAGTGCGGAGCGAGAGCAATATATGTGTCACAGTTGCAAAGCTGACTGCGTGCTGAAGATGCCCTGCCGGAGCTTTCACTCCGGGCTCTTCGGCTGTGGGAGCAGAGGCCAAGAGATCGTGTTCACCTGTCACTGCTGCTGTTCAAACGAGAGAGGGCGGGAGAGACCATGGATTCAAACGGATTATTAGGAGATGAAGTGAGGAGTGACAGCAATGTGTGTTTCAGAGTTGCAAAGCTCACTGTGCGCTGAAGATGATCTGCAAGGACTTTCCCTCCCTGCCCTTCGGAACTGGGAGCGGATTCCAAGCGCTCGTGCTCACCTGCCTCTGCTGCTCTTGAAACGAGAGTGGAGACCAGAAACGCTGGATTCAAATGCACTTTTAGGAGCTACAATGAGGAGTGACAACAGTGTGTGTGTCACAGTTGTAAAGCTCAGTGTGTTGAAGAAGCACAAGAGCAGCCTTCAGGCCTGTCTCTTCCACTGCCTTACAGATTGCAGACATTCCTGCTCACTCTGCTCCTCAGCAGAGTGCTGGCAACGGAGTTCTTGGATTGAAATGGTCTTTTAGGAGAAAGAGTGAAGAGTGACAGCAATGTTTGTGTCACAGTTTAAAGCTCACTGTGTGCTAAACATGATCAGGAGGAGCTTTTTTGCAAGGCTCTTCTGCTGTTTTAGCCCAGTCTAAACATTCCTGCTCTCTGTTGCTGCTCAGCAGAGAGTGGGCACAGAGATGTTGGAATCAATTGGTCTTCCAGGCAGGAAAAGGAGTTACAGCAATGTGTGTTGCAGAATTGCAAAGCTCACTGTGTGCTGAAGATGCCCTGCAGGAGTTTCCCTGCTGGCCCTTCGTCTGTGGGATTAGAGTCCAAGCGCTGCTCCTCCCCTGTCACAACTCCTCTCGAAACGTGAGAGCGCACCAGAAACTTTGGATTCAAATGCACTTTTAGGAGATAAAGTGAGGAGTGACAGCAATGTTTGTGTCACAGTTTAAAGCTCACTGTGTGCAAAACATGATCAAGCAGGAGATTTTTTGCAAGGCTCTTCTGCTGTTTTAGCCCAGGCTAAACATTCCTGCTCTACTCTCTCTGTTGCTGCTCAGCAGAGAGCGGGCACAGAGATGGTGGATTCAGCTGGTCTTTCAGGCAGGAAAAGAAGAGACAGCAATGTGTGTTGCAGAGTTGCAAAGCTCACTGTGTGCTGAAGATGATCAGTGGGAACTTTCTGGACTGTCTCTTCTGCTGTTTCAGCAGAGTCCAAACGTAAGTGCTATATTCTGCTACTGCTCACAAAGAGCAAGCACAGGAGATGTATTATTCAATTGGACTTACAGGTAGGAAAGTGAGAGGTGACAGCAATATGTGTTTCAGAGTTGCGAATCTCAATGTGTGCTGAAGATGCCCAGCAGTAGTTTCCATGCTGGCCCTTCGGCTGTGAAATTAGAATCCAAGCGCTCGTCCTCCCCTGTCACAACTGCTCTCGAAGCGAGAGAGCGCACCAGAAACGTTGGCTTGAAATGCACTTTTAGGAGATAAAGTGAGGAGTGACAGCAATGTGTGTTTCAGAGTTGCAAAGCTCACTGTGCGCTGAAGATGATCTGCAAGGACTTTCCCTCCCTGCCCTTCGGAACTGGGAGCGGATTCCAAGCGCTCGTGCTCACCTGCCTCTGCTGCACTGGAAACGAGAGTGGAGACCAGAAACGCTGGATTCAAATGCACTTTTAGGAGCTACAATGAGGAGTGACAACAGTGTGTGTGTCACAGTTGTAAAGCTCAGTGTGTTGAAGAAGCACAAGAGCAGCCTTCAGGCCTGTCTCTTCCACTGCCTTACAGATTGCAGACATTCCTGCTCACTCTGCTGATCAGCAGAGTGCTGGCAACGGAGTTCTTGGATTGAAATGGTCTTTTAGGAGAAAGAGTGAAGAGTGACAGCAATGTTTGTGTCACAGTTTAAAGCTCACTGTGTGCTAAACATGATCAGGAGGAGCTTTTTTGCAAGGCTCTTCTGCTGTTTTAGCCCAGTCTAAACATTCCTGCTCTACTCTCTCTGTTGCTGCTCAGCAGAGAGTGGGCACAGTTATGTTGGAATCAATTGGACTTTCAGGCAAGAAAAGGAGGAGTGACAGCAATGTGTGTTGCAGAATTGTAAAGCTCACTGTGTGCTGAAGATGCCCTGCAGGAGTTTCCCTGCTGGCCCTTCGTCTGTGGGATTAGAGTCCAAGCGCTGCTCCTCCCCTGTCACAACTCCTCTCGAAACGAGAGAGCGCACCAGAAACTTTGGATTCAAATGCACTTTTAGGAGATAAAGTGAGGAGTGACAGCAATGTTTGTGTCACAGTTTAAAGCTCACTGTGTGCAAAACATGATCAAGCAGGAGATTTTTTTCAAGGCTCTTCTGCTGTTTTAGGCAGGTCTAAAAATTCCTGCTCTACTCTCTCTGTTGCTGCTCAGCAGAGAGCGGGCACAGAGATGGTCGATTCAGCTGGTCTTTCAGGCAAAAAGGGAGGAGTGACAGCAATGTGTGTTGCAGAGTTGCAAAGCTCGCTGTGCGCTGAAGATGATCAGTGGGAACTTTCTGGACTGTCTCTTCTGCTCTTTTAGCATTGGCTAAAGGTTCCTGCTCTACTCTCTCTGCTTCTGCCCAGCAGAGAAAGGGCACAGAGATTTTGGATTCAATTGGACTTTGAGGTAGGAAAGTGCGGAGCGAGAGCAATATATGTGTCACAGTTGCAAAGCTGACTGCGTGCTGAAGATGCCCTGCCGGAGCTTTCACTCCGGGCTCTTCGGCTGTGGGAGCAGAGGCCAAGAGATCGTGTTCACCTGTCACTGCTGCTGTTCAAACGAGAGAGGGCGGGAGAGACCATGGATTCAAACGGATTATTAGGAGATGAAGTGAGGAGTGACAGCAATGTGTGTTTCAGAGTTGCAAAGCTCACTGTGCGCTGAAGATGATCTGCAAGGACTTTCCCTCCCTGCCCTTCGGAACTGGGAGCGGATTCCAAGCGCTCGTGCTCACCTTCCTCTGCTGCTCTTGAAACGAGAGTGGAGACCAGAAACGCTGGATTCAAATGCACTTTTAGGAGCTACAATGAGGAGTGACAACAGTGTGTGTGTCACAGTTGTAAAGCTCAGTGTGTTGAAGAAGCACAAGAGCAGCCTTCAGGCCTGTCTCTTCCACTGCCTTACAGATTGCAGACATTCCTGCTCACTCTGCTGCTCAGCAGAGTGCTGGCAACGGAGTTCTTGGATTGAAATGGTCTTTTAGGAGAAAGAGTGAAGAGTGACAGCAATGTTTGTGTCACAGTTTAAAGCTCACTGTGTGCTAAACATGATCAGGAGGAGCTTTTTTGCAAGGCTCTTCTGCTGTTTTAGCCCAGTCTAAACATTCCTGCTCTACTCTCTCTGTTGCTGCTCAGCAGAGAGTGGGCACAGTTATGTTGGAATCAATTGGACTTTCAGGCAAGAAAAGGAGGAGTGACAGCAATGTGTGTTGCAGAATTGTAAAGCTCACTGTGTGCTGAAGATGCCCTGCAGGAGTTTCCCTGCTGGCCCTTCGTCTGTGGGATTAGAGTCCAAGCGCTGCTCCTCCCCTGTCACAACTCCTCTCGAAACGAGAGAGCGCACCAGAAACTTTGGATTCAAATGCACTTTTAGGAGATAAAGTGAGGAGTGACAGCAATGTTTGTGTCACAGTTTAAAGCTCACTGTGTGCAAAACATGATCAAGCAGGAGATTTTTTGCAAGGCTCTTCTGCTGTTTTAGCCCAGGCTAAACATTCCTGCTCTACTCTCTCTGTTGCTGCTCAGCAGAGAGCGGGCACAGAGGTGTTGGAATCAATTGGTCTTTCAGGCAGGAAAAGAAGAGACAGCAATGTGTGTTGCAGAGTTGCAAAGCTCACTGTGTGCTGAAGATGATCAGTGGGAACTTTCTGGACTGTCTCTTCTGCTGTTTCAGCAGAGTCCAAACGTAAGTGCTATATTCTGCTACTGCTCACAAAGAGCAAGCACAGGAGATGTATTATTCAATTGGACTTTCAGGTAGGAAAGTGAGAGGTGACAGCAATATGTGTTTCAGAGTTGTGAATCTCAATGTGTGCTGAAGATGCCCAGCAGTAGTTTCCATGCTGGCCCTTCGGCTGTGAAATTAGAATCCAAGCGCTCGTCCTCCCCTGTCACAACTGCTCTCGAAGCGAGAGAGCGCACCAGAAACGTTGGATTCAAATGCGCTTTTAGGAGATAAAGTGAGGAGTGACAGCAATGTTTGTGTCACAGTTTAAAGCTCACTGTGTGCAAAACATGATCAAGCAGGAGATTTTTTTCAAGGCTCTTCTGCTGTTTTAGGCAGGTCTAAAAATTCCTGCTCTACTCTCTCTGTGGCTGCTCAGCAGAGAGCGGGCACAGAGATGGTCGATTCAGCTGGTCTTTCAGGCAAAAAGGGAGGAGTGACAGCAATGTGTGTTGCAGAGTTGCAAAGCTCGCTGTGCGTTGAAGATGATCAGTGGGAACTTTCTGGACTGTCTCTTCTGCTCTTTTAGCATTGGCTAAAGGTTCCTGCTCTACTCTCTCTGCTTCTGCCCAGCAGAGAAAGGGCACAGAGATTTTGGATTCAATTGGACTTTGAGGTAGGAAAGTGCGGAGCGAGAGCAATATATGTGTCACAGTTGCAAAGCTGACTGCGTGCTGAAGATGCCCTGCCGGAGCTTTCACTCCGGGCTCTTCGGCTGTGGGAGCAGAGGCCAAGAGATCGTGTTCACCTGTCACTGCTGCTGTTCAAACGAGAGAGGGCGGGAGAGACCATGGATTCAAACGGATTATTAGGAGATGAAGTGAGGAGTGACAGCAATGTGTGTTTCAGAGTTGCAAAGCTCACTGTGCGCTGAAGATGATCTGCAAGGACTTTCCCTCCCTGCCCTTCGGAACTGGGAGCGGATTCCAAGCGCTCGTGCTCACCTTCCTCTGCTGCTCTTGAAACGAGAGTGGAGACCAGAAACGCTGGATTCAAATGCACTTTTAGGAGCTACAATGAGGAGTGACAACAGTGTGTGTGTCACAGTTGTAAAGCTCAGTGTGTTGAAGAAGCACAGGAGCAGCCTTCAGGCCTGTCTCTTCCACTGCCTTACAGATTGCAGACATTCCTGCTCACTCTGCTGCTCAGCAGAGTGCTGGCAACGGAGTTCTTGGATTGAAATGGTCTTTTAGAAGAAAGAGTGAAGAGTGACAGCAATGTTTGTGTCACAGTTTAAAGCTCACTGTGTGCTAAACATGATCAGGAGGAGCTTTTTTGCAAGGCTCTTCTGCTGTTTTAGCCCAGTCTAAACATTCCTGCTCTACTCTCTCTGTTGCTGCTCAGCAGAGAGTGGGCACAGTTATGTTGGAATCAATTGGACTTTCAGGCAAGAAAAGGAGGAGTGACAGCAATGTGTGTTGCAGAATTGTAAAGCTCACTGTGTGCTGAAGATGCCCTGCAGGAGTTTCCCTGCTGGCCCTTCGTCTGTGGGATTAGAGTCCAAGCGCTGCTCCTCCCCTGTCACAACTCCTCTCGAAACGAGAGAGCGCACCAGAAACTTTGGATTCAAATGCACTTTTAGGAGATAAAGTGAGGAGTGACAGCAATGTTTGTGTCACAGTTTAAAGCTCACTGTGTGCAAAACATGATCAAGCAGGAGATTTTTTTCAAGGCTCTTCTGCTGTTTTAGGCAGGTCTAAAAATTCCTGCTCTACTCTCCCTGTTTCTGCTCAGCAGAGAGCGGGCACAGAGATGGTCGATTCAGCTGGTCTTTCAGGCAAAAAGGGAGGAGTGACAGCAATGTTTGTTGCAGAGTTGCAAAGCTCGCTGTGCGCTGAAGATGATCAGTGGGAACTTTCTGGACTGTCTCTTCTGCTCTTTTAGCATTGGCTAAAGGTTCCTGCTCTACTCTCTCTGCTTCTGCCCAGCAGAGAAAGGGCACAGAGATTTTGGATTCAATTGGACTTTGAGGTAGGAAAGTGCGGAGCGAGAGCAATATATGTGTCACAGTTGCAAAGCTGACTGCGTGCTGAAGATGCCCTGCCGGAGCTTTCACTCCGGGCTCTTCGGCTGTGGGAGCAGAGGCCAAGAGATCGTGTTCACCTGTCACTGCTGCTGTTCAAACGAGAGAGGGCGGGAGAGACCATGGATTCAAACGGATTATTAGGAGATGAAGTGAGGAGTGACAGCAATGTGTGTTTCAGAGTTGCAAAGCTCACTGTGCGCTGAAGATGATCTGCAAGGACTTTCCCTCCCTGCCCTTCGGAACTGGGAGCGGATTCCAAGCGCTCGTGCTCACCTTCCTCTGCTGCTCTTGAAACGAGAGTGGAGACCAGAAACGCTGGATTCAAATGCACTTTTAGGAGCTACAATGAGGAGTGACAACAGTGTGTGTGTCACAGTTGTAAAGCTCAGTGTGTTGAAGAAGCACAAGAGCAGCCTTCAGGCCTGTCTCTTCCACTGCCTTACAGATTGCAGACATCCCTGCTCACTCTGCTGCTCAGCAGAGTGCTGGCAACGGAGTTCTTGGATTGAAATGGTCTTTTAGGAGAAAGAGTGAAGAGTGACAGCAATGTTTGTGTCACAGTTTAAAGCTCACTCTGTGCTAAACATGATCAGGAGGAGCTTTTTTGCAAGGCTCTTCTGCTGTTTTAGCCCAGTCTAAACATTCCTGCTCTACTCTCTCTGTTGCTGCTCAGCAGAGAGTGGGCACAGTGATGTTGGAATCAATTGGACTTTCAGGCAAGAAAAGGAGGAGTGACAGCAATGTGTGTTGCAGAATTGTAAAGCTCACTGTGTGCTGAAGATGCCCTGCAGGAGTTTCCCTGCTGGCCCTTCGTCTGTGGGATTAGAGTCCAAGCGCTGCTCCTCCCCTGTCACAACTCCTCTCCAAACGAGAGAGCGCACCAGAAACTTTGGATTCAAATGCACTTTTAGGAGATAAAGTGAGGAGTGACAGCAATGCTTGTGTCACAGTTTAAAGCTCACTGTGTGCAAAACATGATCAAGCAGGAGCTTTTTTTCAAGGCTCTTCTGCTGTTTTAGGCAGGTCTAAAAATTCCTGCTCTACTCTCTCTGTTGCTGCTCAGCAGAGAGCGGGCACAGAGATGGTGGATTCAGCTGGTCTTTCAGGCAAAAAGGGAGGAGTGACAGCAATGTGTGTTGCAGAGTTGCAAAGCTCGCTGTGCGCTGAAGATGATCAGTGGGAACTTTCTGGACTGTCTCTTCTGCTCTTTTAGCATTGGCTAAAGGTTCCTGCTCTACTCTGCTTCTGCCCAGCAGAGAAAGGGCACAGAGATTTTGGATTCAATTGGACTTTGAGGTAGGAAAGTGCGGAGCGAGAGCAATATATGTGTCACAGTTGCAAAGCTGACTGCGTGCTGAAGATGCCCTGCCGGAGCTTTCACTCCGGGCTCTTCGGCTGTGGGAGCAGAGGCCAAGAGATCGTGTTCTGCAACACACATTGCTGTAACTCCTTTTCCTGCCTGGAAGACCAATTGATTCCAACATCTCTGTGCCCACTCTCTGCTGAGCAGCAACAGAGAGAGTAGAGCAGGAATGTTTAGACTGGGCTAAAACAGCAGAAGAGCCTTGCAAAAAAGCTCCTCCTGATCATGTTTAGCACACAGTGAGCTTTAAACTGTGACACAAACATTGCTGTCACTCCTCACTTTATCTCCTAAAAGTGCATTTGAATCCAAAGTTTCTGGTGCGCTCTCTCGTTTGGAGAGGAGTTGTGACAGGGGAGGAGCAGCGCTAGGAATCTAATCCCACAGCCGAAGGGCGTGCAGGGAAACTCCTGCTGGGCATCTTCAGCACACAGTGATCTTTGCAACCCTGAACACATATAGCTGTCACCTCTCACTTTCCCCCCTGAAAGTCCAATTGAATCCCTCTTCTCCTGTGCTTTGCTCCTTGTGAGCAGTAGCAGAATATAGCCCATACGTTTGCACTCTGCTGAAACAGCAGAAGAGACAGCCCAGAAAGTTCCCACTGATCATCTTCAGCGCACAGCGAGCTTTGCAACTCTGCAACACACATTGCTGTCAGTCCTCCCTTTCCTGCCTGAAAGACCAACTGATTCCACCATCTCTGTGCCCGCTCTGTGCTGAGCAGCAACAGAGAGAGTAGAGCAGGAATGTTTAGACTGGTCTAAAACAGCAGAAGAGCCTTGCAGAAAAGCTCCTGCTGATCATGTTTAGCTCACAGTGAGCTTTAAACTGTGACACAAACATTGCTGTCACTCCTCACTTTATCTCCTAAAAGTGCATTTGAGTCCAACGTTTTTGGTGCCCTCTCTTGTTTCAAGAGCAGATGTGACAGGGGAGGACGAGCGCTTGGACTCTAATCCCACAGCCGAAGGGCTAGCAGGGAAACTCCTGCTGGGCATCTTCAGCACACAGTGAGCTTTGCAACTCTGAAACACACATTGCTGTCACCTCTCACTTTCCTACCTGAAAGTCCAATTGAATCCTACATCTCCTGTGCTTTGCTCCTTATGAGCAGTAGCAGAATATAGCCCATACTTTTGCACTCTGCTGAAAGAGCAGAAGAGACAGTCCTGAAAGTTCCCACTGATCATCTTCAGCGCACAGCGAGGTTTGCAACTCTGCAACACACATTGCTGTCACTCCTCCCTTTCCTGCCTGAAAGACCAACTGAATCCACATTCTCTGTGCCCGCTCTCTGCTGAGCAGCAACAGAGAGAGTATAGCAGGAATGTTTAGACTGGGCTAAAACAGCAGAAGAGCCTTGCAAAAAAGCTCAAGCTTTTCATGTTTAGCGCAGATGAGCTTTAAACTGTGACACAAACATTGCTGTCACTCCTCACTTTATCTCCTAAAAGTGCATTTAAAACCATCGTTTCTGGTGCGCTCTCTCGTTTCGAGAGGAGTTGTGACAGGGGAGGACGAGCGCATGGACTCTAATCCCACAGCTGGCGGGCCAGCAGGGAAAATCCTGCTGGGCATCTTCAGCACACAGTGAGCTTTGCAACTCTGAAACACACATTGCTGTCACCTCTCACTTTCCTACCTGAAAGTCCAATTGAATCCTACATCTCCTGTTCTTGCTTTGTGAGCAGTAGCAGAATATAGCACTTACGTTTGGACTCTGCTGAAACAGCAGAAGAGGCAGTCCAGAAAGTTCCCACTGATCATCTTCAGCGCTCAGCGAGCTTTGCAACTCTGCAGCACACATTGCTGTCACTCCTCCCTTTCCTGCCTGAAAGAGGAACTGATTCCACCATCTCTGTGCCCGCTCTCTGCTGAGCAGCTACAGAGAGAGTAGAGCAGGAATGTTTAGACTGGTCTAAAACAGCAGAAGAGCCTTGCATAAAAGCTCCTGCTGATCATGATTAGCACACAGTGAGCTTTGAAGCTGTGACACAAACACTGCTGTCGCTCCTCACTTTATCTCCTAAAAGTGCATTTGAGTCCAAAGTTTTTGGTGCCCTCTCTCGTTTCAAGAGCAGATGTGACAGGGGAGGACGAGCGCTTGGACTCTAATCCCACAGCCGAAGGGCCAGCAGGGAAACTCCTGCTGGGCATCTTCAGCACACAGTGAGCTTTGCAACTGTGAAACACACATTGCTGTCACCTCTCACTTTCCTGCCTGAAAGTCCAATTGAATCCCTCTTCTCCTGTGCTTTGCTCCTTGTGAGCAGTAGCAGAATATAGCCCATAAGTTTGCACTCTGCTGAAACAGCAGAAGAGACAGTCCAGAAAGATCCCACTGATCATCTTAAGCGCACAGCGAGCTTTGCAACTCTGCAACACACATTGCTGTCAGTCCTCCCTTTCCTGCCTGAAAGACGAACTGATTCCACCATCTCTGTGCCCACTCTCTGCTGAGCAGAAACAGGGAGACTATAGCAGGAATGTTTAGACTGGGCTAAAACAGCAGAAGAGCCTTGCAGAAAAGCTCCTGCTCATCATGTTTAGCTCACAGTGAGCTTTGAAACTGTGACACAAACATTGCTGTCAAACCTCACTTTATCTCCTAAAAGTGCATTTGACTCCATCGTTTCTGGGGCGCGCTCTCGTTTCGAGAGGAGTTGTGACAGGGGAGGACGAGCGCATGGACTCTAATCCCACAGCTGAAAGGCCAGCAGGGAAAATCCTGCTGGGCATCTTCAGCACACAGTGAGCTTTGCAGCTCTGAAACACATATTGCTGCCACCTCTCACTTTCCTACCTGAAAGTCCAATTGAATCCTACATCTCCTGTGCTTGCTCTTTGTGAGCTGTAGCAGAATATAGCACTTACGTTTGGACTCTGCTGAAACAGCAGAAGAGATAGTCCAGAAAGTTCCCACTGATCATCTTCAGCGCACAGCGAGCTTTGCAACTCTGCAACACACATTGCTGTCACTCCTCCCTTTCCTGCCTGAAAGACCAACTGATTCCACCATCTCTGTGTCCGCTCTCTGCTGAGCAGCAACGGGGAGAGTATAGCAGGAATGTTTAGTCTGGGCTAAAACAGCAGAAGAGCCATGCAAAAAAGCTCCTGCTGATCATGATAAGCACACAGTGAGCTTTCAATCTGTGACACAACCATTGCTGTCTCTCCTCACTTTATCTCCTTAAAGTGCATTTGAAACCATCGTTTTTGGTGCGCTCTCTCGTTTCGAGAGGAGTTGTGACGGGGGAGGACGAGCGCATGGACTCTAATCCCACAGCTGGCGGGCCAGCAGGGAAACTCCTGCTGGGCATCTTCAGCACACAGTGAGCTTTGCAACTCTGAAACACACATTGCTGTCACCTCTCACTTTCCTACCTGAAAGTCCAATTGAATCCTACATCTCCTGTGCTTGCTCTTTGGAGCAGAAGCAGAATACAGCACTTACGTTTGGACTCTGCTGAAACAGCAGAAGAGACAGTCCAGAACGTTCCCATTGATCATCTTCAGCGCACAGCGAGCTTTGCAACTCTGAAACACACATTGCTGTCACCTCTCAATTTCCTACCTGAAAGTCCAATTGAATCCTACTTCTCCTGTGCTTTGCTCCTTATGAGCAGTAGCAGAATATAGCCCATACTTTTGCACTCTGCTGAAACAGCAGAAGAGACAGTCCAGAACGTTCCCATTGATCATCTTCAGCGCACAGCGAGCTTTGCAACTCTGCAACACACATTGCTGTCACTCCTCCCTTTCCTGCCTGAAAGACCAACTGAATCCACATTCTCTGTGCCCGCTCTCTGATGAGCAGCAACAGAGAGAGTATAGCAGGAATGTTTAGACTGGGCTAAAACAGCAGAAGAGCCTTGCAAAAAAGCTCTTGCTGATTATGTTTAGCACACAGTGAGCTTTGAAGCTGTGACACAAACATTGCAGTCACTCCTCACTTTATCTCCTAAAAGTGTATTTGAGTCCAACGTTTTTGTTGCCCTCTCTCGTTTCAAGAGCAGATGTGACAGGGGAGGACGAGCGCTTGGATTCTAATCCCACAGCCGAAGGGCCAACAGGGAAACTCCTCATGGGCATCTTAAGCACACAGTGAGCTTTGCAACTCTGTAACACATATTGCTGTCACCTCTCACTTTCCTATCTGAAAGTCCAATTGAATCCTACTTCTCCTGTGCTTTGGTCCTTATGAGCAGTAGCAGAATATAGCCCATACGTTTGCACTCTGCTGAAACACCAGAAGAGACAGTCCAGAAAGATCCCACTGATCATCTTCAGTTCACAGCGAGCTTTGCAACTCTGCAACACACATTGCTGTCACTCCTCCCTTTCCTGCCTGAAAGACCAACTGATTCCACCATCTCTGTGTCCGCTCTCTGCTGAGCAGCAACGGGGAGAGTAGAGCAGGAATGTTTAGACTGGTCTAAAACAGCAGAAGAGCCTTGCAAAAAAGCTCCTGCTGATCATGTTTAGCACACAGTGAGCTTTGAAGCTGTGACACAAACACTGCTGTCACTCCTCACTTTATCTCCTAAAAGTGCATTTGAGTCCAAAGTTTTGGTGCCCTCTCTCGTTTCAAGAGCAGATGTGACAGGGGAGGACGAGCGCTTGGACTCTAATCCCACAGCCGAAGGGGCAGCAGGGAAACTCCTGCTGGGCATCTTCAGCACACAGTGAGCTTTGCAACTCTGAAAAACACATTGCTGTCACCTCTCACTTTCCTACCTGAAAGTCCAATTGAATCCTTCATCTCCTGTGCTTGCTCTTTGTGAGCAGTAGCAGAAAATAGCACTTACGTTTGGACTCTGCTGAAACAGCAGAAGAGACAGACCAGTAAGTTCCCACTGATCTTCAGCGCACAGCGAGCTTTGCAACTCTGCAACACACATTGCTTTCACTCCTACCTTTCCTGCCTGAAAGACCAACTGAATCCACCATCTCTGTGTCCGCTCTCTGCTGAGCAGCAACGGGGAGAGTATAGCAGGAATGTTTAGTCTGGGCTAAAACAGCAGAAGAGCCATGCAAAAAAGCTCCTGCTGATCATGATAAGCACACAGTGAGCTTTCAATCTGTGACACAACCATTGCTGTCTCTCCTCACTTTATCTCCTTAAAGTGCATTTGAAACCATCGTTTTTGGTGCGCTCTCTCGTTTCGAGAGGAGTTGTGACAGGGGAGGACGAGCGCATGGACTCTAATCCCACAGCTGGCGGGCCAGCAGGGAAACTCCTGCTGGGCATCTTCAGCACACAGTGAGCTTTGCAACTCTGAAACACACATTGCTGTCACCTCTCACTTTCCTACCTGAAAGTCCAATTGAATCCTACATCTCCTGTGCTTGCTCTTTGGAGCAGAAGCAGAATACAGCACTTACGTTTGGACTCTGCTGAAACAGCAGAAGAGACAGTCCAGAACGTTCCCATTGATCATCTTCAGCGCACAGCGAGCTTTGCAACTCTGAAACACACATTGCTGTCACCTCTCACTTTCCTACCTGAAAGTCCAATTGAATACTACTTCTCCTGTGCTTTGCTCCTTATGAGCAGTAGCAGAATATAGCCCATACTTTTGCACTCTGCTGAAACAGCAGAAGAGACAGTCCAGAACGTTCCCATTGATCATCTTCAGCGCACAGCGAGCTTTGCAACTCTGCAACACACATTGCTGTCACTCCTCCCTTTCCTGCCTGAAAGACCAACTGAATCCACATTCTCTGTGCCCGCTCTCTGATGAGCAGCAACAGAGAGAGTATAGCAGGAATGTTTAGACTGGGCTAAAACAGCAGAAGAGCCTTGCAAAAAAGCTCTTGCTGATTATGTTTAGCACACAGTGAGCTTTGAAGCTGTGACACAAACATTGCAGTCACTCCTCACTTTATCTCCTAAAAGTGTATTTGAGTCCAACGTTTTTGTTGCCCTCTCTCGTTTCAAGAGCAGATGTGACAGGGGAGGACGAGCGCTTGGATTCTAATCCCACAGCCGAAGGGCCAACAGGGAAACTCCTCATGGGCATCTTCAGCACACAGTGAGCTTTGCTACTCTGAAACACATATTGCTGTCACCTCTCACTTTCCTACCTGAAAGTCCAATTGAATCCTACTTCTCCTGTGCTTTGGTCCTTATGAGCAGTAGCAGAATATAGCCCATACGTTTGCACTCTGCTGAAACAGCAGAAGAGACAGTCCTGAAAGTTCCCACTGATCATCTTCAGCGCACAGCGAGCTTTGCAACTCTGCAACACACATTGCTGTCACTCCTCCCTTTCCTACCAGAAAGACCAACTGATTCCACCATCTCTGTGTCCGCTCTCTGCTGAGCAGCAACAGAGAGAGTATAGCAGGAATGTTTAGACTGGGCTAAAACAGCAGAAGAGCCTTGCAAAAAAGCTCCTGATTTCATGTTTAGCGCACAGTGAGCATTAAACTGCGACACAAACATTGCTGTCATTCACTTTATCTCCTAAAAGTGCATTTGACTCCATCGTTTCTGGTGCGCTCTCTCGTTTCGAGAGGAGTTCTGACAGGGGAGGACGAGTGCTTGGACTCTAATCCCACAGCCGAAGGGCGTGCAGGGAAACTCCTGCTGGGCATCTTAAGCACACAGTGAGCTTTGCAGCTCTGAAACACATATAGCTGTCACCTCTCACTATCCTACCTGAAAGTCCAATTGAATACTATATCTCCTGTGCTTGCTCCTTGTGAGCAGTAGCAGAATATAGCACTTACGCTTGGACTCTGCTGAAACAGCAGAAGAGACAGTCCAGAAAGATCCCACTGATCATCTTCAGCTCACAGCGAGCTTTGCAACTCTGCAACACACATTGCTGTCACTCCTCCCTTTTTGCCTGAAAGACCAGCTGAATCCGCCATCTCTGTGCCTGCTCTCTGCTGAGCAGCAACAGAGAGAGTTTAGCAGGAATGTTTAGACTGGGCTAAAACAGTAGAAGAGCCTTGCAAAAAAGCTCCTGCTGATCATGATTAGCAAACAGTGAGCTTTAAACTGTGACCCAAACATTGCTGTCACTCCTCACTTTATCTCCTAAAAGTGCATTTGAAACCATCGTTTCTGGTGCGCTCTCTCATTTCGAGAGGAGTTGTGACAGGAGAGGACAAGCGCTTAGACTCTAATCCCACAGCCGAAGGGCCAGCCGGGAAACTCCTGCTGGGCATCTTCAGCACACAGTGAGCTTTGCAACTCTGCAACACACATTGCTGTCACCTCTCACTTTCCTACCTGAAAGTCCAATTGAATCCTACATCTCCTGTGCTTGCTCCTTGTGAGCAGTAGCAGAATATAGCACTTACGTTTGCACTCTTCTGAAACAGCAGAAGAGACAGTCCAGAAAGTTCCCACTGATCATCCTCAGGGCACAGCGAGCTTTGCAACTCTGCAACACATTGCTATCACTCCTCCCTTTCCTGCCTGAATGACCAGCTGAATCCACCATCTCTGTGCCCGCTCTCTGCTGAGCAGCAACAGGGAGAGTATAGCAGGAATGTTTAGACTGGGCTAAAACAGCAGAAGAGCCATGCAAAAAAGCTCCTGCTGATCATGATTAGCACGCAGTGAGCTTTGAAACTGTGACCCAAACATTGCTGTAACTCCTCACTTTATCTCCTAAAAGTGCATTTGAAACCATCGTTTGTGGTGCGCTCTCTCATTTCGAGAGTAGTTGTGACAGGGGAGGAGGAGCGCATGGACTCTAATCCCACAGCCGAAGGGCCAGCAGGGAAACTCCTGCTGGGCATCTTCAGCACTCAGTGAGCTTTGCAACACTGAAACACACATTGCTGACAATTCTCACTTTCCTACCTGAAAGTCAAATTGAATCCTACATCTCCTGTGCTTGCTCTTTGGAGCAGTAGCAGAATACAGCCCTTACGTTTGGACTCTGCTGAAACAGCAGAATCGACAGTTTAGAAAGTTCCCACGGATCATCTTCAGAACACAGAGAGCTTTGCAACTCTGCAACAAACATTGCTGTTACTCCTCCTTTTCCTGCCTGAAAGACCAAAAGATTCCACCATCTCTGTGCCCGCTCTCTGCTGAGCTGCAACAGAGGGAGAAGAGCATTAATGTTTAGACTGGGCTAAAACAGCAGAACAGCCTTGCAAAAAAGCTCCTGCTGATCATGTTTAGCACACAGTGAGCTTTGAAGCTGTGACACAAACACTGCAGTCACTCCTCACTTTATCTCCTAAAAGTGCATTTGAGTCCAAAGTTTTTGGTGCCCTCTCTCGTTTCAAGAGCAGATGTGACAGGGGAGGACGAGCGCTTGGACTCTAATTCCTCAGCCGAAGGGCCAGCAGGGAAACTCCTGCTGGGCATCTTCAGCACACAGTGAGCTTTGCAACTGTGAAACACACATTGCTGTCACCTCTCACTTTCCTACCTGAAAGTCCAATTGAATCCCTCTTCTCCTGAGCTTTGCTCCTTGTGAGCAGTAGCAGAATATAGCCCATAAGTTTGCACTCTGCCTAAACAGCAGAAGAGACAGTCCAGAAAGATCCCACTGATCATCTTCAGCGCACAGCGAGCTTTACAACTCTGCAACACACATTGCTGTCAGTCCTCCCTTTTTGCCTGAAAGACCAGCTGAATCCACCATCTCTGTGCCTGCCCTCTGCTGAGCAGCAACAGAGAGAGTCTAGCAGGAATGTTTAGACTGGGCTAAAACAGCAGAAGAGCCTTGCAAAAAAGCTCCTGCTGATCATGATTAGCAAACAGTGAGCTTTAAACTGTGACACAAACATTGCTGTCACTCCTCACTTTATCTCCTAAAAGTGCATTTGAAACCATCGTTTCTGGTGCGCTCTCTCGTTTCGAGAGGACTTGTGACGGGGGAGGAGGAGCGCGTGGACTCTAATCCCACAGCCGAAGGGCCAGCAGGGAAACTCCTGCTGGGCATCTTCAGCACACAGTGAGCTTTGCAACTCGGAAACACACATTGCTGTCACCTCTCACTTTCCTACCTGAAAGTCCAATAGAATCCTACTTCTCCTGTGCTTTGCTCCTTGTGAGCAGTAGCAGAATATAGCCCATACGTTTGCACTCTGCTGAAACAGCAGAAGAGACAGTCCTGAAAGTTCCCACTGATCATCTTCAGCGCACAGCGAGATTTGCAACTCTGCAACACACATTGCTGTCACTCCTCAAGTTCCTGCCTGAATGACCAACTGAATCCACCATCTCTGTGCCCGCCCTCTGCTGAGCAGCAACAGGGAGAGTATAACAGGAATGTTTAGACTGTGCAAAAACAGCAGAAGAGCCTTGCAAAAAAGCTCCTGCTGATCATGATTAGCACACAGTGAGCTTTGAAGCTGTGACACAAACATTGCTGTCACTCCTCACTTTATCTCCTAAAAGTGCATTTGAAACCATCGTTTCTGCTGCACTCTCTCGTTTCGAGTGGAGTTGTGACAGGGGAGGACGAGCGCTTGGACTCTAATCCCACAGCCGAAGGGCCAGCAGGGAAACTCCTGCTGGCCATCTTCAGCACACAGTGATCTTTGCAACCCTGAACACATATAGCTGTCACCTCTCCCTTTCCTCCCTGAAAGTCCAATTGAATCCTACATCTCCTGTGCTGCAATTTGTGAGCAGTAGCAGAATATAGCCCATACGTTTGCACTCTGCTGAAACAGCAGAAGAGAAAGTTTAGAAAGTTCCCACTGATCATCTTCAGAACACAGAGAGCTTTGCAACTCTGCAACACACATTGCTGTCACTCCTCCTTTTCCTGCCTGAAAGACCAAAAGATTCCACCATCTCAGTGCCTCCTCTCTGCTGAGGAGCAACACGGAGAGTATAGCAGGAATGTTTAGACTGGGCTAAAACAGCAGAAGAGCCTTGCAAAAAAGCTCCTGCTGATCATGATTAGCACACAGTGAGCTTTGAAGCTGTGACACAAGCATTGCTGTCACTCCTCACTTTATCTCCTAAAAGTGCATTTGAAACCATCGTTTCTGGTGGGCTCTCTCGTTTCGAGAGGAGTTGTGACAGGGGTGGACGAGCGGTTGGACTCTAATCCCACAGCCAAAGGGCGTGCAGGGAAAATCCTGCTGGGCATCTTCAGCACACATTGAGCTTTGCTACTCTGAAACACACATTGCTGTCACCTCTCACTTTCCTACCTGAAAGTCCAATTGAATCCTACATCTCCTGTGCTTGCTCCTTGTGAGCAGTAGCAGAATATAGCACTTACGTTCAGATTCTGCTGAAACAGCAGAAGAGACAGTCCAGAAAGTTAACACTGATCATCTTCAGTGCACAGCGAGCTTTGCAGCTCTGCAGCACACATTGCTGTCACTCCTCCCTTTCCTGCCTGAAAGACCAATTGATTCCACCATCTCTGTGCCCGCACTCTATTGAGCAGCAACAGGGAGAGTATAGCAGGAATGTGTAGACTGGGCTAAAACAGCAGAAGAGCCTTGCAAAAAAGCTCCAGCTTTTCATGTTTAGCGCACAGTGAGCTTTAAACTGCGACACAAACATTGCTGCCACTCACTTTATCTCCTAAAAGTGCATTTGAATCTATCGTTTCTGGGGCGCTCTCTCGTTTCGAGAGGAGTTGTGACAGGGGAGGACGAGCGCGTGGACTCTAATCCCACAGCCGAAGGGCTAGCAGGGAGACTCCTGCTGGGCTTCTTCAGCACACAGTGAGCTTTGCAACTCTGAAACACATATAGCTGTCACCTCTCACTTTCCTACCTGAAAGTCCAATTGAATCCTTCTTCTCCTGTGCTTGCTCTTTGTGAGCAGTAGCAGAATATAGCACTTATGTTTAGATTCTGCCGAAACAGCAGAAGAGACAGTCCAGAAAGTTCCCACTGATCATCTTCAGCGCACAGCGAGTTTGCAACTCTGCAGCACACATTGCTGTCACTCCTCCCTTTCCTGCCTGAAACACCAACTGATTCCACCATCTCTGAGCCTGCACTCTATTGAGCAGCAACAGGGAGTGTATAGCAGGAATGTTTAGACTGGGCTAATCTGTTTCAGCAGAGTGCAAACTTATGGGCTATATTCTGCTACTGCTCACAAGGAGCAAAGCACAGGAGAAGAGGGATTCAATTGGACTTTCAGGGGGGAAAGTGAGAGGTGACAGCAATGTGTGTTTCAGAGTTGCAAAGCTCACTGTGTGCTGAAGATGCCCAGGAGGATTTTCCCTGCTGCCCCTTCGGCTGTGGGATTAGAGTCCAAGCGCTCGTCCTCCCCTGTCACATCTGCTCTTGAAACGAGAGAGGGCACCAAAAACTTTGGACTCAAACGCACTTTTAGGAGATAAAGTGAGGAGTGACAGCAGTGTTTGTGTCACAGCTTCAAAGCTCACTGTGTGCTAAACATGATCAGCAGGAGCTTTTTTGCAAGGCTCTTCTGCTGTTTTAGACCAGTCTAAACATTCCTGCTCTACTTTCTCTGTTGCTGCTCAGCAGAGAGCAGGCACAGAGATTGTGGAATCAGTTCCTCTTTCAGGCAGGAAAGGGAGGACTGCCACCAATGTGTGTTGCAGAGTTGCAAAGCTCGCTGTGCGCTGAAGATGATCAGTGGGATCTTTCTGGACTGTCTCTTCTGCTGATTCAGCAGAGTCCAAACGTAAGTGCTATATTCTGCTACTGCTCACAAAGCAAGAACAGGAGATGTAGGATTCAATTGGACTTTCCGGTAGGAAAGTGAGAGGTGACATCAATATATATTTCAGAGTTGCAAAGCTCACTGTGTGCTGAAGATGCCCATCAGGAGTTTCCCTGCTGGCCCTTCGGCTGTAGGATTAGAGTCCAAGCGCTCGTCCTCCCCTGTCACAATTCCTCTCGAAATGAGAGAGCGCACCAGAAACGATGGTTTCAAATGCACTTTTAGGAGATAAAGTGAGGAGTGACAGCAATGTTTGTGTCACAGTTTAAAGCTCACTGTGAGCTAAACATGATCAGCAGGAGCTTTTCTGCAAGGCTCTTCTGCTGTTTTAGCCCAGTCTAAACATTCCTGCTATACTCTCTCTGTTGCTGCTCAGCAGAGAGCGGGCACAGAGATGGTGGAATCAGTTCGTCTTTCAGGCAGGAAAGGGAGGAGTGACAGCAATGTGTGCTGCAGAGTTGCAAAGCTCGCTGTGCGCTGAAGATGATCAGTGGGAACTTTCAGGACTGTCTCTTCTGCTGTTTCAGCAGAGTGCAAACGTAAGTGCTATATTCTGCTACTGCTCACAAGGAGCAAGCACAGGAGATGTAGGATTCAATTGGACTTTCAGGTAGGAAAGTGAGAGGTGACAGCAATGTGTGTTTCAGAGTTGCAAAGCTCGCTGAGCCCTGAAGATGATCAATGGGAACTTTCTGGACTGTCTCTTCTGCATTTTCAGCAGAGTCCAAACGTAAGTGCTGTATTCTGCTTCTGCCTCAAAGAGCAAGCACAGGAGATGTAGGATTCAATTGGACTTTCAGGTAGGAAAGGGAGAGGTGACAGCAATGTGTGTTTCAGAGTTGCAAAGCTCACTGTGTGCTGAAGATGCCCAGCAGGACTTTACCTGCTGGCCCTTCGGCTGTGGGATTAGAGTCCACGCGCTCGTCCTCCCCTGTCACAACTCCTCTGGAAACAAGAGTGCGCCCCAGAAACGATGGAGTCAAATGCACTTTTAGGAGATAAAGTGAGTGACAGCAATGTTTGTGTCACAGTTTAAAGCTCACTGTGTGCTAAACATGATCAGCAGGAGCTTTTTTGCGAGGCTCTTCTGCTGTTTTAGCACAGTCTAAACATTTCTGCTATACTCTCCCTGTTGCTGCTCAGCAGAGAGCTGGCACAGAGATGGTGGTTTCAGTTGGTCTTTCAGGCAGGAAAGGGAGGTGTGACAGCAATGTGTGTTGCAGTGTTACAAAGCTCGCTGTGCACTGAAGATGAGCAATGGGAAATTTCTGGACTGTCTCTTCTGCTGTTTCAGCAGAGTGCAAACTTATGGGCTATATTCTGCTACTGCTCACAAGGAGCAAAGCACAGGAGAAGAGGGATTCAATTGGACTTTCAGGTAGGAAAGTGAGAGGTGACAGCAATGTGTGTTTCAGAGTTGCAAAGCTCACTGTGTGCTGAGGACGCCCAGCAGGAGTTTCCCTGCTGCCCCTTCGGCTGTGGGATTAGAGTCCAAGTGCTCGTCCTCCCCTGTCACATCTGCTCTTGAAACGAGAGAGGGTACCAAAAACGTTGGACTCAAATGCACTTTTAGGAGATAAAGTGAGGAGTGACAGCAGTGTTTGTGTCACAGCCTCAAAGCTCACTGTGTGCTAAACATGATCAGCAGGAGCTTTTTTGCAAGGCTCTTCTGCTGTTTTAGCCCTAGGCTAAACATTCCTGCTATACTCTCCCTGTTGCTGCTCAGCAGAGAGCGGGCACAGAGATGGTGGAATCAGTTCGTCTTTCAGGCAGGACAGTTAGGACTGACCGCAATGTGTTTTGCAGATTTGTAAAGCTCGCTGTGCACTGAAGATGATCAGTGGGATCTTTCTGGACTGTCTCTTCCTCCGTTTCAGCAGAGTCCAAACGTAAGTGCTATATTCTGCTACTGCTCACAAAGCAAGAACAGGAGATGTAGGATTCAATTAGACTTTCAGGTAGGAAAGCGAGAGGTGACAGCAATGTATGTTTCAGAGTTGCAAAGCTCACTGTGTGCTGAAGATGCCCAGCAGGATTTTCCCTGCTGGCCTTTCACCTTTGGGATTAGAGTCCAAGAGCTCGTCCTCCCCTGTCACAATTCCTCTCGAAATGAATGAGCGCACCAGAAACGATGGTTTCAAATGCACTTTTAGGAGATAAAGTGAGGAGTGACAGCAATGTTTGTGTCGCAGTTTAAAGCTCACTGTGAGCTAAACATGATCAGCAGGAGCTTTTCTGCAAGGCTAAATTCCTCTCTGCACATACAAGCTCAGGAGCTCATTGTACAGTCATTTGCCATCACTTATTTGGGGAAGAACAGAGCCACTACATTTTTCTTCCCACCTCTTAGTATTTAAAACCCACAGTATAGATTCCAGTAGTGTGCAAAAAAAAAAAAAAAAAAAATTTGCTCCATCCCTGGCAGTGTTCAAGGCCAGGTTGGATGAGGCCTTGTGTGGGATGGTTTAGTGTGAGGTGACCCTGCCCATGCCGGGGGGGTTGGAACTAGATGATCTTGAGGTCCTTCCCAACCATAACTATTCTATGATTCTATGACTGAGGTTTTGCTGAATAAATGTGAACCGGAGTGAAGGAGGAAGCATGAAGTGAGTATAGGAATTGGGAACAGGTAGAAAAAAAGCTCAGCCGTGCTATAGCCACGGATCACAGAATCACAGAATCACAGAATCCCAAGGGTTGGAAGAGACCTAAAAAGATCATCTAGTCCAACCCCCCTGCAAGAGCAGGGTAACCTACAGTACATCACACAGGAACTTGTCCAGGCGGGCCTTGAATATCTCCAGTGTAGGAGACTCCACAACCCCCCTGGGCAACCTGTTCCAGTGCTCTGTCACTCTTACAGTAAAGAAGTTCTTCCTGATGTTAACGTGGAACTTCCTATGTTCCAGTTTACACCCATTGCCCCTTGTCCTATCACTGGATATCACTGAAAAAAGCCTAGCTCCATCATCCTGACACCTACCCTTTACATATTTGTAAACATTGATGAGGTCACCCCTCAGTCTCCTCTTTTGCAAGCTAAAGAGACCCAGCTCCCTCAGCCTCTCCTCATAAGGGAGATGTTCCACTCCCTTAATCATCTTTGTGGCTCTGCGCTGGACTCCTTCAAGCAATTCCCTGTCCTTCTTGAACAGAGGGGCCCAGAACTGGACGCAATATTCGAGATGCGGCCTCACCAAGGCTGAGTAGAGGGGGAGGAGAACCTCTCTTGACCTACTAACCACTCCCTTTCTAATGCACCCTAAGATGCCATTTGCCTTCTTGGCCACAAGAGCACATTGCTGGCTCATGGTCATCCTCCTATCCACCAGGACCCCCGGTCCCTTTCCCCTTCACTACTTTCCAGCAGGTCACCCCCCAACCTGTACTGGTACATGGGGTTGTTCTTCCCCAGATGCAAGATGTGGCACTTGCATTGAAACTGGTGGAGGAGGAATGGCGGACGGAGGTGGAAGAGAGTGCTCTTCTGAGGAACTGGATTGGTATTCTTGGTATGGAGAGTTTGAACTTTGGAAGTGAGGCTGCCCTGGAGGAAGGGACATGGGGAGCTCCAGTGACTGAATTGGAACTAGACTGAACGGGACCTGGGGAATCTACACTAGGAGATCCACTGATTAAATTAAGATAAAGGACTAGAGGAAATAAAGTTGAATTTAATGGATACAGGAGCAACTTATTTGCTATTAAACCGGAAAGAAAAGAATGAATTACACACGTGGGAGCTACTGGCCACCAAGAAAAAGAGAGAAAAAAAAAGAAAAGAAAAGGGAGGCATTCTTTCTGAAACCTTTAAAGTACAAATTGGGAAAACAAATACGAGTGCGTAAATTTTTAGGCACGCCATACTCTCGAAAATCTTTATTAGGTCGAGAAGCAAAATTTAAAGAAGGCAAAATGGAATTTAGAGTTAAAAACAATCAAATAATTGCAGTTTTGAGTTTATCTTTAATTCAGCATTAAAGCTAACAGGATGACCTCCCTGAAACAGAAGAAATCTTTAATCAGTTATATCTGGGACTATGGGCACCTGAAGTTCCAGGTAAGGCGAAAACTGCTTTATCTGTTAAAGTAAAGGGGGTACCTGCCCAATTAGAATAAAACAATATCCCTCAAAATTAGAAGATCAAAAGGAAACAAAAAATCTTTGATAAATTTTAAAATATAGATTATTTATTGAATGTGAATTGGAATGTAACACTCCTATCTGGACAGTAGAGAATAATGATCGGAAAAGTTGCAGACAGATTCAAGGTCTCAGAGTAATCCACAAAATTTCAGAAAATGTTCACACAGTACCAGTTAATTAGTGAGATTTTTGACCAAATTGCATAAGAATCAGAAATGGTTTGCCGTATTTGATATAAGTTACGCTTTCTTTTGCTTACCACTTGCCAAAGAAAGACAAAATTTATTTGCTTTTAATGGGAAAATCCTGACAGAGGAAGGGAAAATCAACTTGGACGGTATTGCCAGTTTGTTCCTGGAGTTTTCTCAGAATCAATTCCCTTGGAAAGACAGTGACCGGGAGTTGTAGCTTTATATCACAAACTTACCCCATGCTGCTTCCCTACAGTTTTACACCGGTGCTATTATATTGATATCAAGATTGTAAAGGCACACAAGCAGAGCAATAGGCTGGCATCTCCAGTAACTCAGCACTGCATAGATGAAGGCTGGAGCTTCGTACTAATCCAAAGGATGGAGCACATCACTGTAATGTCCCAGAGACCCACTTTTCCTGGGACTGGCTGATTCCATTTGAAGAACTGTCGTGGTTTAAACCCAACCACAAACCTCGTCCACTCACTCCCCCCACTTCTTGCCCTCCCCCTGCTCCTGGAGGGACGGAGAGGAGAATCGAAAAGAATGCAACTCCCACGGGTTGAGATAAGAACAGTTCAGTAACTAAGGTATAACACAAATCACTGCTGCTACCACCAGTAATAATGGTGCTAAAGGAAATAACAAGAGGAAAGAATACAACACCTCAACACCAGCCGACCAATAACTCACCCCACTCCCCCCAGCCAAGCACCGACCGATACCTCCTCCAACCCTGCCGTCCCCACCCTTCCGGGTAACTCCAAGTTACATCCTGGGCATGACGTGCTGTGGTATGGAATACCTCTTTGGCTAGCTTGGGTCAGGTGTCCTGTCTCTGCTTCCTCCCAGCCTCCCCTCCTCCCTGGCAGAGCATGAGGCTCAGAAAGTCCTTGGCCAGACCAAACATTCGAGCAGCAACTGAAAACATCGGCGTTATCACCACTGCTCCAAGGCCAAAAGATCAAAACACAGCACTGTACTAGCTCCTAAGAAGGAGAAAAATGACTGCTGCTGCTCAAAACCAGGACATTATCCACCCCTTATTCCATACCATTCATGTCATGCTCAGATCCCACATCTTCAATATGCCATCACTCTTACATATATATATACATCTACATATACACAGAGAAAAACATCATTTCTTAGTGCATGGACCTATAAAGCTGCTGAGTCCATTCGGTCCATGATGTCAGGCTCCATCTCTTGTTACAGTCTCTCAGAGCAGGAGAGGCTGTGTGCAGTGTTCACACTCGTGAATAACCTGGGCAATAGTGCCCATTGCTAAGTCCACCCCTCGATCATGAGTCCATCTCTATGTTGCATCTCTGCCCTGATGGCCTGAAGTGTCATGGCCCACCAGGCTCGAAATAATTCACTGTCCCCTTCAGCAGTTTCTGCAGCTTGTTGCTGGGGACTCCATAGAGCCGCCTTCCATCTCCGACGCTTCCAAAGCACTGGAGGGGCCCAGTGGACCAGATACTCGCTCATACTGTCCCACACACTCTGCCACTCATGGCTGTCCAGCCTTGGGGAATATCTCTTGTTCCTCCCATATTGTTGTCTAACCCCAGACAAGAAGCAAACCCGACTCTGCTTGACTTCTGAGATCAGACAAAATGGCCGTGGGTAGAACACCCTCTGTGTGTGTGCCAACATGCTGATCCCCATCACAATCAGCAGGCAGGTCCCAAGGGTACCCACAGGCCATTCAAACCCTTCAGAACTCTCCAACGATGCTGCTGTACTTGTCCCTGGGGCTGGTGTAGCTGCCGTGCTTGCCGGCTCTCCCACCACCAGCTTCTCTTTTCCCGGGTGCAGCTCTTCCTCCTCTGCCGTGCTGGGAAATGCTGCCTGGGCTCCTGCATCCTCCTGGGGCTCGGCGGGCGGCTGCCGGGGGACGCTCTCGGCCGCTGCGGGGCTGGGCTCCTCCGCTGGGCTCGGCTCCTCCGCGGGGCTCGGCTCCTCGGCCGCCTCCTCCCGCTGCTCAGCAGCCGCCTTCCTCCCGGGCTCCGGCCCCGCTCCCGCCGCCGCCTGGTCCCCGGGGCCGCTCTCCCGGGCCGCTTCGGCCGCCGCCGGCTCCCGGGGCCGCTCCCCCTCAGCTCCCCGCAGCCTCACGAAGACGGAGGCGAGGACAAGGGCCAGGACGGTGAAGAGCAGCGGGACGGCCAGGTACAAGTCCACGGCCACGTCCATCTCTCCCTGCTGCTGGAGCCCACCCGTATTACAAGCCATTGCCATAAAGTACAGTGAAACAAAAACCTTAGCCCAAGCCCCACACTTGATAAACACGAACACAGGGAATACCGGCTCTATGTAATGTACTACATTCTGAAGCGCTGAGAGCAAGAGAAACAACTTTGAGAGCCAATAAATCAGCACTGTGACGACTATTAATCTGATCATCTCCGTCGTTATCTCAACCCTTTGTGCCCCACGTTGGGCGCCAAAAAGAACTGTCGTGGTTTAAACCCAACCACAAACCTCGTCCACTCACTCCCCCCACTTCTTGCCCTCCCCCTGCTCCTGGAGGGACGGAGAGGAGAATCGAAAAGAATGCAACTCCCACGGGTTGAGATAAGAACAGTTCAGTAACTAAGGTATAACACAAATCACTGCTGCTACCACCAGTAATAATGGTGCTAAAGGAAATAACAAGAGGAAAGAATACAACACCTCAACACCAGCCGACCAATAACTCACCCCACTCCCCCCAGCCAAGCACCGACCGATACCTCCTCCAACCCTGCCGTCCCCACCCTTCCGGGTAACTCCAAGTTACATCCTGGGCATGACGTGCTGTGGTATGGAATACCTCTTTGGCTAGCTTGGGTCAGGTGTCCTGTCTCTGCTTCCTCCCAGCCTCCCCTCCTCCCTGGCAGAGCATGAGGCTCAGAAAGTCCTTGGCCAGACCAAACATTCGAGCAGCAACTGAAAACATCGGCGTTATCACCACTGCTCCAAGGCCAAAAGATCAAAACACAGCACTGTACTAGCTCCTAAGAAGGAGAAAAATGACTGCTGCTGCTCAAAACCAGGACAAGCACTGAACAATCCTGGTCATAGTTCCTTTGCAAGGTCATAATATGCTGCTTACGTCTTGTCGTGGAGCCCGTGCTTTTCCTGGGCAAGTTAGAGCAGATAAGACCTTACAGAAACCTGTCTCTTGGAAACATTGACCAAGCGATCCAGAAATCTAGTCCAAAGAGGAGAAAGCACTCATGTTCCCAATGTGTAGTTATGCTTCTAGGTTTTGCGCATGTAGATTGCCACAGCCTAGAAATTTGTTTATTGTATTTAATTTGAAATGTGTTTGCCACATCCTGGAAATTTGTTTATGGCATTTAGTGTGCACAAATCTCTGTTCTTTTATTTTGATTACTTATTTTTGTGGTAATACTGTTGACTGCTCTAGAGGCGACAAGATTCAAAACTTGATGCCGTTCCAGGCACAAAATCGTTTTCAAAGGTCTGGAGGGGCCGTGGATGATAATCTGTTCAAACTTTGCTTTAAATTGTGCAAAGACCCTGGTACAATGCATAGAGTACCTATAAAGAAGTTCTAATGCTCTGCTCAGTGGCAGCAATGGACAAATGCATCCTGACCCACCAAGGCTTCTTCTGTAACCTGTGCATGTCTCTGCCACTGCTGGCAATGAGGTCTAACTCTGAAGAACACAGTGACAAGTGATTGCAACTCACGGATTTTCTGGGAGAGCTGGACAGGTTCCTCGAGATTTGTCATTTCAGTGCTTAAAGCCCTGGCTGAAAAGGGCAGGCAGGGAATCATTTCCAAAAGGAAGTGTTGTAAAGAGCTCTAAATACAAAGAAAGACTACTTTTTCTCAAATAACTTGTCATCCTGCCTGTTTCCACTCTCTGAGGCACTGTCCGTCACCCTGATAACCTTCCCCTGCTCCCTGCTTCGTCAGCTACATCCGAACTGGCTGCCACTTGGCTCTTTGATGGCCAACGCCACTGCCATGGCTCCTGGTGCTCACGGTGGGTAAATGGATTATGCTGAATGTTCTTCCGGCTAACCCAGATCCAGGACATCTCTCCAAACCATATATTTAAATCAAATAATGCAACAGGCAAAATTTTGATCCAGTAAATCTTGACTGAGCAGACTTTCAGGGACAAGATGCTGGCAGATCTCTTCATGACAACATCAGGGAAATTTAACTGTGGCCCCAGTACAGTGTCTGAAGGACAAGTTAGCCAAGTTAGGAACGAGTCTCGGGCAAGAGGCACTGTCATTTCTTATTTACTTTGCCCCACGTGATGCAGAGAGATCTTTTAATCACCATCATACCCTGTGCCAACAATCCCTAGTGCAGGGGATGGAATTCTGAGATAAGATCAAAGCTTGCAAATTCAGTAAATACTTAGGAAAAAATCCACTTAAAGGTATCTGTACAAAAATCCCTCTGTTATATTTCAAAGTCTGGTAATCAGGGCTGCATGCTTTTGCTGAAGATCTACAAAGTCACTCTTCTATAAAACCTGTGCCACTGATCTCTGACACCTTAAATACGTCTCCAGCAAACTCAGGATGGGCTAGCACATTCTGAAAAGTCCTCTTTATTTCACAGCTTTTGTACAGCAGATGAAATATTAGCAACTTCTTATTTTATAAAAAAACCAAAACAACAGAAGAACTTCCACTCTTAAGGGGTCAAGTTTATTGCTGGTTTAATTTTGCTTTAAGGAAGATTGTCAACATAAAATCTCCTTTTTATTAAATTTCCTCCTACAGGTTTCTTGTTTTTCTTGTTTTGGGTGTGTTAATTTATCTGCCTCAGTGTATTCCTTTATTATCTCTATCCGCAAATCCTCCTTGGCTCCTTTGCTTCTTTGAAGCAGTTCCCACGCCATGTCACACACTACCCGCAATGTGAAACGTAAGTGCTATATTCAGCTACTGCTCACAAGGAGCAAAGCACAGGAGATGTAGGATTCAATTGGACTTTCAGGTAGGAAAGTGAGAGGTGACAGCAATGTGTGTTTCCGAGTTGCAAAGCTCACTGTGTGCTGAAGATGCCCATCAGGAGTTTCCCTGCTGGCCCTTCGGCTGTGGGATTAGAGTCCAAGCGCTCGTCCTCCCCTGTCACAACTCCTCTCGAAACGAGAGAGCGCACCAGAAACGATGGTTTCAAATGCACTTTTAGGAGATAAAGTGAGGAGTGACAGCAATGTTTGTGTCACAGTTTAAAGCTCACTGTGTGCAAAACATGATCAAGCAGGAGCTTTTTTGCAAGGCTCTTCTGCTGTTTTAGCCCAGTCTAAACATTCCTGCTATACTCTCTCTGTTGCTGCTCAGCAGAGAGCGGGCACAGAGATGGTGGATTCAGCTGGTCATTCAGTACTTTTAGTATTGTGTCACTCATCACAATGTTGATTTATTTGCTCTCAGAGTTTTTGCTCTTGATATCAGAGTTTCAGCATGTCATACCTTACTTGCAGCCAGTATTTGCTGTTTTAGTGTTTATCACCTGGTGGGCCTTGGGCTAAGGTTCTTGTTTCACTGTACTTCATGGTAATGACTTGCAATACATTAGAATCATTGATAATGAAACTGGGCTGGCATTACACAGCAAGCGTTAAGGTAACCTTGTATTATACCTTAGTTACTGGACTGTTCTTATCTCAACCCGTGGGAATCACATTCTTTCAATTCTCCTCCCCATCTGTCTGGGAGCAAGGGGAGGAAAAAGTGGGGGAGTGAGCGTGCGGCTGCATGGTTCTGAGTTACAGCCTGGGCTTAAACCACAACAAGTTTATGAATGGTTGTAATTTGCATGATTTGGCCATATCAGAAAGTACAGGGTAAAACAGAAGCACCAGGGAAAGTGTGCCAGGAGCTGGGTATTAATTATTCTCCTGCTAAAGTTTGGTGTTAGGCTTCTTATATTTAATGATGCTGTGTCTGATAACGACAGGTCTTATAGGAATGAGTTAATTTGCCAAGTCCCTTCGTAGTGCTCGGTTTTCCTTATGCTCAATGGCTATATTTAAATAACAAGAGCTTGGATTTTCTCTTCTATTTTATGGAAAGTATTTTATAAAATGCAATGAAAAAAGTTGTAATTCATGCAAAGGCTAATTTGAGGTGAGGGGGGGAAAAATGAAAACCCTTTTTCTCTGGCTCTGGGAACTCCCAGATTCCTCCCCAGCATGTGCAGACAAGGAAGTGAAAACAAGCAGAAATGGAAGCTGCAAGTCTGTTGTCAGAGGCAGTGAAGCCACTTGAAGGCATGTTCCCCACCTGGTGTGGAGACCCCATCCCATTGTATGTCCCATCACTCCAGTCTTTTGCAACATCTTGCACTCCAGGATAGGAAAAGTGCAAGAGGTCAGGAAATGGTAAGAACAGAATTAGATTTTAATTTGCTTTCCCCATTTTTAAATAATCCCTGATGCTGATAATACAGGACTTATATTCCTCTGAAGAACAGAACTAATAAACTGCCTTTTTTTTTCAAGTAAAGCTTGTTCAGGTGGTTAAACCTTATTCCAGGTGCTATTCCAAGAAATGGCAGTATTTTAAACTCCAAAAATTTTAGTCTGCAGGACAAGAAAAGTCTTATTTGAAGCTTGCATAGAGCTGTTTTTTTCATTGTGTACAAACTTTCCCCACCCCCAAAATAACACTTAACCATTTTGAAGAAAAACTTGAGCCAGGTTTTACAACTGACCCCATGTGAAAATGCTGATGCAATTGCAGTGTTAAAAATGAGCTAATATTTAATGCAAAAATGACAATTTTGTGACACATGTAATGAGTGGATGAGGTTGTCAGACCGGTCTTGTGATGCGATGGATGCTGATCATGCTGGAACATGATCAAGCAGGAGATTTTTTGCAAGGCTCTTCTGCAGTTTTAGCCCAGGCTAAACATTCCTGCTCTACTCTCTCTGTTGCTGCTCAGCAGAGAGTGGGCACAGAGATGTTGGAATCAATTGGTCTTTCAGGCAGGAAAAGAAGTGACAGCAATGTGTGTGGCAGAGTTGCAAAGCTCACTGTGTGCTGAAGATGATCAGTGGGAACTTTCTGGACTGTCTCTTCTGCTGTTTCAGCAGAGTCCAAACGTAAGTGCTATATTCTGCTACTGCTCACAAAGAGCAAGCACAGGAGATGTATTATTCAATTGGACTTTCTGGTAGGAAAGTGAGAGGTGACAGCAATATGTGTTTCAGAGTTGCGAATCTCAATGTGTGCTGAAGATGCCCAGCAGCAGTTTCCATGCTGGCCCTTCGGCTGTGAAATTAGAATCCAAGCGCTCGTCCTCCCCTGTCACAACTGCTCTCGAAGCGAGAGAGCGCACCAGAAACGTTGGCTTGAAATGCACTTTTAGGGGATAAAGTGAGGAGTGACAGCAATGTGTGTTTCAGAGTTGTGAAGCTCACTGTGCGCTGAAGATGATCTGCAAGGACTTTCCCTCCCTGCCCTTCGGAACTGGGAGCGGATTCCAAGCGCTCGTGCTCACCTGCCTCTGCTGCACTGGAAACGAGAGTGGAGACCAGAAACGCTGGATTCAAATGCACTTTTAGGAGCTACAATGAGGAGTGACCACAGTGTGCGTGTCAAAGTTGTAAAGCTCAGTGTGTTGAAGAAGCACAAGGGCAGCCTTCAGGCCTGTCTCTTCCACTGCCTTACAGATTGCAGACATCCCTGCTCACTCTGCTGCTCAGCAGAGTGCTGGCAACGGAGTTCTTGGATTGAAATGGTCTTTTAGGAGAAAGAGTGAAGAGTGACAGCAATGTTTGTGTCACAGTTTAAAGCTCACTGTGTGCTAAACATGATCAGGAGGAGCTTTTTTGCAAGGCTCTTCTGCTGTTTTAGCCCAGTCTAAACATTCCTTCTCTCTGTTGCTGCTCAGCAGACAGTGGGCACAGAGATGTTGGAATCAATTTGTCTTTCAGGCAAGAAAAGGAGGAGTGACAGCAATGTGTGTTGCAGAATTGCAAAGCTCACTGTGTGCTGAAGATGCCCTGCAGGAGTTTCCCTGCTGGCCCTTCGTCTGTGGGATTAGAGTCCAAGCGCTGCTCCTCCCCTGTCACAACTCCTCTCCAAACGAGAGAGCGCACCAGAAACTTTGGATTCAAATGCACTTTTAGGAGATAAAGTGAGGAGTGACAGCAATGTTTGTGTCACAGTTTAAAGCTCACTGTGTGCAAAACATGATCAAGCAGGAGATTTTTTTCAAGGCTCTTCTGCTGTTTTAGGCAGGTCTAAAAATTCCTGCTCTACTATCTCTGTTGCTGCTCAGCAGAGAGCGGGCACAGAGATGGTGGATTCAGCTGGTCTTTCAGGCAAAAAGGGAGGAGTGACAGCAATGTGTGTTGCAGAGTTGCAAAGCTCGCTGTGCGCTGAAGATGATCAGTGGGAACTTTCTGGACTGTCTCTTCTGCTCTTTTAGCATTGGCTAAAGGTTCCTGCTCTACTCTCTCTGCTTCTGCCCAGCAGAGAAAGGGCACAGAGATTTTGGATTCAATTGGACTTTGAGGTAGGAAAGTGCGGAGCGAGAGCAATATATGTCACAGTTGCAAAGCTGACTGCGTGCTGAAGATGCCCTGCCGGAGCTTTCACTCCGGGCTCTTCGGCTGTGGGAGCAGAGGCCAAGAGATCGTGTTCACCTGTCACTGCTGCTGTTCAAACGAGAGAGGGCGGGAGAGACCATGGATTCAAACGGATTATTAGGAGATGAAGTGAGGAGTGACAGCAATGTGTGTTTCAGAGTTGCAAAGCTCACTGTGCGCTGAAGATGATCTGCAAGGACTTTCCCTCCCTGCCCTTCGGAACTGGGAGCGGATTCCAAGCGCTCGTGCTCACCTTCCTCTGCTGCTCTTGAAACGAGAGTGGAGACCAGAAACGCTGGATTCAAATGCACTTTTAGGAGCTACAATGAGGAGTGACAACAGTGTGTGTGTCACAGTTGTAAAGCTCAGTGTGTTGAAGAAGCACAAGAGCAGCCTTCAGGCCTGTCTCTTCCACTGCCTTACAGATTGCAGACATTCCTGCTCACTCTGCTGATCAGCAGAGTGCTGGCAACGGAGTTCTTGGATTGAAATGGTCTTTTAGGAGAAAGAGTGAAGAGTGACAGCAATGTTTGTGTCACAGTTTAAAGCTCACTGTGTGCTAAACATGATCAGGAGGAGCTTTTTTGCAAGGCTCTTCTGCTGTTTTAGCCCAGTCTAAACATTCCTGCTCTACTCTCTCTGTTGCTGCTCAGCAGAGAGTGGGCACAGAGATGTTGGAATCAATTGGTCTTCCAGGCAGGAAAAGGAGTTACAGCAATGTGTGTTGCAGAATTGCAAAGCTCACTGTGTGCTGAAGATGCCCTGCAGGAGTTTCCCTGCTGGCCCTTCGTCTGTGGGATTAGAGTCCAAGCGCTGCTCCTCCCCTGTCACAACTCCTCTCCAAACGTGAGAGCGCACCAGAAACTTTGGATTCAAATGCACTTTTAGGAGATAAAGTGAGGAGTGACAGCAATGTTTGTGTCACAGTTTAAAGCTCACTGTGTGCAAAACATGATCAAGCAGGAGATTTTTTGCAAGGCTCTTCTGCTGTTTTAGCCCAGGCTAAACATTCCTGCTCTACTCTCTCTGTTGCTGCTCAGCAGAGAGCGGGCACAGAGATGGTGGATTCAGCTGGTCTTTCAGGCAGGAAAAGAAGAGACAGCAATGTGTGTTGCAGAGTTGCAAAGCTCACTGTGTGCTGAAGATGATCAGTGGGAACTTTCTGGACTGTCTCTTCTGCTGTTTCAGCAGAGTCCAAACGTAAGTGCTATATTCTGCTACTGCTCACAAAGAGCAAGCACAGGAGATGTATTATTCAATTGGACTTTCAGGTAGGAAAGTGAGAGGTGACAGCAATATGTGTTTCAGAGTTGCGAATCTCAATGTGTGCTGAAGATGCCCAGCAGTAGTTTCCATGCTGGCCCTTCGGCTGTGAAATTAGAATCCAAGCGCTCGTCCTCCCCTGTCACAACTGCTCTCGAAACGAGAGAGCGCACCAGAAACGTTGGCTTGAAATGCACTTTTAGGAGATAAAGTGAGGAGTGACAGCAATGTGTGTTTCAGAGTTGCAAAGCTCACTGTGCGCTGAAGATGATCTGCAAGGACTTTCCCTCCCTGCCCTTCGGAACTGGGAGCGGATTCCAAGCGCTCGTGCTCACCTGCCTCTGGTGCACTGGAAACGAGAGTGGAGACCAGAAACGCTGGATTCAAATGCACTTTTAGGAGCTACAATGAGGAGTGACAACAGTGTGTGTGTCACAGTTGTAAAGCTCAGTGTGTTGAAGAAGCACAAGAGCAGCCTTCAGGCCTGTCTCTTCCACTGCCTTACAGATTGCAGACATCCCTGCTCACTCTGCTGATCAGCAGAGTGCTGGCAACGGAGTTCTTGGATTGAAATGGTCTTTTAGGAGAAAGAGTGAAGAGTGACAGCAATGTTTGTGTCACAGTTTAAAGCTCACTGTGTGCTAAACATGATCAGGAGGAGCTTTTTTGCAAGGCTCTTCTGCTGTTTTAGCCCAGTCTAAACATTCCTGCTCTACTCTCTCTGTTGCTGCTCAGCAGAGAGTGGGCACAGAGATGTTGGAATCAATTGGTCTTTCAGGCAAGAAAAGGAGGAGTGACAGCAATCTGTGTTGCAGAATTGTAAAGCTCACTGTGTGCTGAAGATGCCCTGCAGGAGTTTCCCTGCTGGCCCTTCGTCTGTGGGATTAGAGTCCAAGCGCTGCTCCTCCCCTGTCACAACTCCTCTCCAAACGAGAGAGCGCACCAGAAACTTTGGATTCAAATGCACTTTTAGGAGATAAAGTGAGGAGTGACAGCAATGTTTGTGTCACAGTTTAAAGCTCACTGTGTGCAAAACATGATCAAGCAGGAGATTTTTTTCAAGGCTCTTCTGCTGTTTTAGGCAGGTCTAAAAATTCCTGCTCTACTCTCTCTGTTGCTGCTCAGCAGAGAGCGGGCACAGAGATGGTGGATTCAGCTGGTCTTTCAGGCAAAAAGGGAGGAGTGACAGCAATGTGTGTTGCAGAGTTGCAAAGCTCGCTGTGCGCTGAAGATGATCAGTGGGAACTTTCTGGACTGTCTCTTCTGCTCTTTTAGCATTGGCTAAAGGTTCCTGCTCTACTCTCTCTGCTTCTGCCCAGCAGAGAAAGGGCACAGAGATTTTGGATTCAATTGGACTTTGAGGTAGGAAAGTGCGGAGCGAGAGCAATATATGTGTCACAGTTGCAAAGCTGACTGCGTGCTGAAGATGCCCTGCCGGAGCTTTCACTCCGGGCTCTTCGGCTGTGGGAGCAGAGGCCAAGAGATCGTGTTCACCTGTCACTGCTGCTGTTCAAACGAGAGAGGGCGGGAGAGACCATGGATTCAAACGGATTATTAGGAGATGAAGTGAGGAGTGACAGCAATGTGTGTTTCAGAGTTGCAAAGCTCACTGTGCGCTGAAGATGATCTGCCAGGACTTTCCCTCCCTGCCCTTCGGAACTGGGAGCGGATTCCAAGCGCTCGTGCTCACCTTCCTCTGCTGCTCTTGAAACGAGAGTGGAGACCAGAAACGCTGGATTCAAATGCACTTTTAGGAGCTACAATGAGGAGTGACAACAGTGTGTGTGTCACAGTTGTAAAGCTCAGTGTGTTGAAGAAGCACAAGAGCAGCCTTCAGCCTGTCTCTTCCACTGCCTTACAGATTGCAGACATTCCTGCTCACTCTGCTGCTCAGCAGAGTGCTGGCAACGGAGTTCTTGGATTGAAATGGTCTTTTAGGAGAAAGAGTGAAGAGTGACAGCAATGTTTGTGTCACAGTTTAAAGCTCACTGTGTGCTAAACATGATCAGGAGGAGCTTTTTTGCAAGGCTCTTCTGCTGTTTTAGCCCAGTCTAAACATTCCTGCTCTACTCTCTCTGTTGCTGCTCAGCAGAGAGTGGGCACAGAGATGTTGGAATCAATTGGTCTTCCAGGCAGGAAAAGGAGTTACAGCAATGTGTGTTGCAGAGTTGCAAAGCTCACTGTGTGCTGAAGATGCCCTGCAGGAGTTTCCCTGCTGGCCCTTCGTCTGTGGGATTAGAGTCCAAGCGCTGCTCCTCCCCTGTCACAACTCCTCTCCAAACGTGAGAGCGCACCAGAAACTTTGGATTCAAATGCACTTTTAGGAGATAAAGTGAGGAGTGACAGCAATGTTTGTGTCACAGTTTAAAGCTCACTGTGTGCAAAACATGATCAAGCAGGAGATTTTTTGCAAGGCTCTTCTGCTGTTTTAGCCCAGGCTAAACATTCCTGCTCTACTCTCTCTGTTGCTGCTCAGCAGAGAGCGGGCACAGAGATGGTGGATTCAGCTGGTCTTTCAGGCAGGAAAAGAAGAGACAGCAATGTGTGTTGCAGAGTTGCAAAGCTCACTGTGTGCTGAAGATGATCAGTGGGAACTTTCTGGACTGTCTCTTCTGCTGTTTCAGCAGAGTCCAAACGTAAGTGCTATATTCTGCTACTGCTCACAAAGAGCAAGCACAGGAGATGTATTATTCAATTGGACTTTCAGGTAGGAAAGTGAGAGGTGACAGCAATATGTGTTTCAGAGTTGCGAATCTCAATGTGTGCTGAAGATGCCCAGCAGTAGTTTCCATGCTGGCCCTTCGGCTGTGAAATTAGAATCCAAGCGCTCGTCCTCCCCTGTCACAACTGCTCTCGAAACGAGAGAGCGCACCAGAAACGTTGGCTTGAAATGCACTTTTAGGAGATAAAGTGAGGAGTGACAGCAATGTGTGTTTCAGAGTTGCAAAGCTCACTGTGCGCTGAAGATGATCTGCAAGGACTTTCCCTCCCTGCCCTTCGGAACTGGGAGCGGATTCCAAGCGCTCGTGCTCACCTGCCTCTGGTGCACTGGAAACGAGAGTGGAGACCAGAAACGCTGGATTCAAATGCACTTTTAGGAGCTACAATGAGGAGTGACAACAGTGTGTGTGTCACAGTTGTAAAGCTCAGTGTGTTGAAGAAGCACAAGAGCAGCCTTCAGGCCTGTCTCTTCCACTGCCTTACAGATTGCAGACATCCCTGCTCACTCTGCTGATCAGCAGAGTGCTGGCAACGGAGTTCTTGGATTGAAATGGTCTTTTAGGAGAAAGAGTGAAGAGTGACAGCAATGTTTGTGTCACAGTTTAAAGCTCACTGTGTGCTAAACATGATCAGGAGGAGCTTTTTTGCAAGGCTCTTCTGCTGTTTTAGCCCAGTCTAAACATTCCTGCTCTACTCTCTCTGTTGCTGCTCAGCAGAGAGTGGGCACAGAGATGTTGGAATCAATTGGTCTTTCAGGCAAGAAAAGGAGGAGTGACAGCAATCTGTGTTGCAGAATTGTAAAGCTCACTGTGTGCTGAAGATGCCCTGCAGGAGTTTCCCTGCTGGCCCTTCGTCTGTGGGATTAGAGTCCAAGCGCTGCTCCTCCCCTGTCACAACTCCTCTCCAAACGAGAGAGCGCACCAGAAACTTTGGATTCAAATGCACTTTTAGGAGATAAAGTGAGGAGTGACAGCAATGTTTGTGTCACAGTTTAAAGCTCACTGTGTGCAAAACATGATCAAGCAGGAGATTTTTTTCAAGGCTCTTCTGCTGTTTTAGGCAGGTCTAAAAATTCCTGCTCTACTCTCTCTGTTGCTGCTCAGCAGAGAGCGGGCACAGAGATGGTGGATTCAGCTGGTCTTTCAGGCAAAAAGGGAGGAGTGACAGCAATGTGTGTTGCAGAGTTGCAAAGCTCGCTGTGCGCTGAAGATGATCAGTGGGAACTTTCTGGACTGTCTCTTCTGCTCTTTTAGCATTGGCTAAAGGTTCCTGCTCTACTCTCTCTGCTTCTGCCCAGCAGAGAAAGGGCACAGAGATTTTGGATTCAATTGGACTTTGAGGTAGGAAAGTGCGGAGCGAGAGCAATATATGTGTCACAGTTGCAAAGCTGACTGCGTGCTGAAGATGCCCTGCCGGAGCTTTCACTCCGGGCTCTTCGGCTGTGGGAGCAGAGGCCAAGAGATCGTGTTCACCTGTCACTGCTGCTGTTCAAACGAGAGAGGGCGGGAGAGACCATGGATTCAAACGGATTATTAGGAGATGAAGTGAGGAGTGACAGCAATGTGTGTTTCAGAGTTGCAAAGCTCACTGTGCGCTGAAGATGATCTGCCAGGACTTTCCCTCCCTGCCCTTCGGAACTGGGAGCGGATTCCAAGCGCTCGTGCTCACCTTCCTCTGCTGCTCTTGAAACGAGAGTGGAGACCAGAAACGCTGGATTCAAATGCACTTTTAGGAGCTACAATGAGGAGTGACAACAGTGTGTGTGTCACAGTTGTAAAGCTCAGTGTGTTGAAGAAGCACAAGAGCAGCCTTCAGCCTGTCTCTTCCACTGCCTTACAGATTGCAGACATTCCTGCTCACTCTGCTGCTCAGCAGAGTGCTGGCAACGGAGTTCTTGGATTGAAATGGTCTTTTAGGAGAAAGAGTGAAGAGTGACAGCAATGTTTGTGTCACAGTTTAAAGCTCACTGTGTGCTAAACATGATCAGGAGGAGCTTTTTTGCAAGGCTCTTCTGCTGTTTTAGCCCAGTCTAAACATTCCTGCTCTACTCTCTCTGTTGCTGCTCAGCAGAGAGTGGGCACAGAGATGTTGGAATCAATTGGTCTTCCAGGCAGGAAAAGGAGTTACAGCAATGTGTGTTGCAGAGTTGCAAAGCTCACTGTGTGCTGAAGATGCCCTGCAGGAGTTTCCCTGCTGGCCCTTCGTCTGTGGGATTAGAGTCCAAGCGCTGCTCCTCCCCTGTCACAACTCCTCTCCAAACGTGAGAGCGCACCAGAAACTTTGGATTCAAATGCACTTTTAGGAGATAAAGTGAGGAGTGACAGCAATGTTTGTGTCACAGTTTAAAGCTCACTGTGTGCAAAACATGATCAAGCAGGAGATTTTTTGCAAGGCTCTTCTGCTGTTTTAGCCCAGGCTAAACATTCCTGCTCTACTCTCTCTGTTGCTGCTCAGCAGAGAGCGGGCACAGAGGTGTTGGAATCAATTGGTCTTTCAGGCAGGAAAAGAAGAGACAGCAATGTGTGTTGCAGAGTTGCAAAGCTCACTGTGTGCTGAAGATGATCAGTGGGAACTTTCTGGACTGTCTCTTCTGCTGTTTCAGCAGAGTCCAAACGTAAGTGCTATATTCTGCTACTGCTCACAAAGAGCAAGCACAGGAGATGTATTATTCAATTGGACTTTCAGGTAGGAAAGTGAGAGGTGACAGCAATATGTGTTTCAGAGTTGTGAATCTCAATGTGTGCTGAAGATGCCCAGCAGTAGTTTCCATGCTGGCCCTTCGGCTGTGAAATTAGAATCCAAGCGCTCGTCCTCCCCTGTCACAACTGCTCTCGAAGCGAGAGAGCGCACCAGAAACGTTGGCTTGAAATGCACTTTTAGGAGATAAAGTGAAGAGTGACAGCAATGTGTGTTTCAGAGTTGCAAAGCTCACTGCGCGCTGAAGATAATCTGCAAGGACTTTCCCTCCATGCCCTTCGGAACTGGGAGCGGATTCCAAGCGCTCGTGCTCACCTGCCTCTGGTGCACTGGAAACGAGAGTGGAGACCAGAAACGCTGGATTCAAATGCACTTTTAGGAGCTACAATGAGGAGTGACAACAGTGTGTGTGTCACAGTTGTAAAGCTCAGTGTGTTGAAGAAGCACAAGAGCAGCCTTCAGGCCTGTCTCTTCCACTGCCTTACAGATTGCAGACATTCCTGCTCACTCTGCTGCTCAGCAGAGTGCTGGCAACGAAGTTCTCGGATTGAAATGGTCTTTTAGGAGAAAGAGTGAAGAGTGACAGCAATGTTTGTGTCACAGTTTAAAGCTCACTGTGTGCTAAACATGATCAGGAGGAGCTTTTTTGCAAGGCTCTTCTGCTGTTTTAGCCCAGTCTAAACATTCCTGCTCTACTCTCTCTGTTGCTGCTCAGCAGAGAGTCGGCACAGAGATGTTGGAATCAATAGGTCTTCCAGGCAGGAAAAGGAGGAGTTACAGCAATGTGTTTTGCAGAGTTGCAAAGCTCACTGTGCGCTGAAGATGCCCTGCAGGAATTTCCCTGCTGGCCCTTCGTCTGTGGGATTAGAGTCCAAGCGCTGCTCCTCCCCTGTCACAACTCCTCTCCAAACGAGAGTGCGTACCAGAAACTTTGGATTCAAATGCACTTTTAGGAGATAAAGTGAGGAGTGACAGCAATGTTTGTGTCACAGTTTAAAGCTCACTGTGTGCAAAACATGATCAAGCAGGAGATTTTTTTCAAGGCTCTTCTGCTGTTTTAGGCAGGTCTAAAAATTCCTGCTCTACTCTCTCTGTTGCTGCTCAGCAGAGAGCGGGCACAGAGATGGTGGATTCAGCTGGTCTTTCAGGCAAAAAGGGAGGAGTGACAGCAATGTGTGTTGCAGAGTTGCAAAGCTCGCTGTGCGCTGAAGATGATCAGTGGGAACTTTCTGGACTGTCTCTTCTGCTCTTTTAGCATTGGCTAAAGGTTCCTGCTCTACTCTGCTTCTGCCCAGCAGAGAAAGGGCACAGAGATTTTGGATTCAATTGGACTTTGAGGTAGGAAAGTGCGGAGCGAGAGCAATATATGTGTCACAGTTGCAAAGCTGACTGCGTGCTGAAGATGCCCTGCCGGAGCTTTCACTCCGGGCTCTTCGGCTGTGGGAGCAGAGGCCAAGAGATCGTGTTCACCTGTCACTGCTGCTGTTCAAACGAGAGAGGGCGGGAGAGACCATGGATTCAAACGGATTATTAGGAGATGAAGTGAGGAGTGACAGCAATGTGTGTTTCAGAGTTGCAAAGCTCACTGTGCGCTGAAGATGATCTGCAAGGACTTTCCCTCCCTGCCCTTCGGAACTGGGAGCGGATTCCAAGCGCTCGTGCTCACCTACCTCTGCTGCTCTTGAAACGAGAGTGGAGACCAGAAACGCTGGATTCAAATGTGTTGGAGTCGCGGGAGACAAGCCTCATGCTCTCATGGTCAGCAAGCCTCGTTTATTTAGCTAGACACATCCACTTTTATAGCTTGCAGGGTTAGTTACATTGTCTGATAAGATACAGCAAAATCATTGGTCAGCCTGTGTGGATGCAGGGGTCTCCAGGTAACTGTGACCACTTCTTGTTTCAACATGTCTCGACATGTCCCAACTTGCCCAAGCAAGACCATTGTGCTATTCCAGCAAGATACCCTTGCTCTTATCTCAGCAAGATGCATATCCTGTTTCTTAAGCAAATCAGGGTAAACATTAACCACGAGATTGCTGTGCCCTGGGGGCCTACATTTCCACCAGCTGCATGGTATCATGCCCTTTGTTACTTAGCCATTCAGTTGTTAAGCTCTCTACACTTCCCCTGTTTTCTTTAACAGCAAGCATAGCCATTTTATGATTAAAAGCGTTCGATATCATTTTTTGTAAACACTGCATAATACACGGCAAAAGCAATACTGCTAATAATATTACAACCACCACCAAAACAATTTTTTCTATTAGGGTAACAAGCCAGGCCTATTTGAGGAAACATTTACTGTGTTATGTGGAAGCCCAAAAGGGTCCTTCCAAGAGTCAAAGTGAAAACAATATTGTGCAGGCGCAGAACCAAGCAGGTGAAATTCTTGGATTTCAGAGACATTTTTTCTTATATTGAGCTGAAAGGTAAAATTGGCTGGGACGCCTATCAAACAGGTTCTAAAGGGGTCAGAAGCTTTAGCAAGAGCAAGGCATAAACTACTTTGGTTAACTTTTTCAGCCCAAGTGACCCACATGTTTTTTCGTTCCTCTATTTTGTTTAGAGTGTCCCAAGCTCCTGTGTTGAGGCCGGAAACGGCGACAAGCACGATCCCAATCTTCAGGTTTAACTTGCCACAAAAGCGGAATACCCACATCTTTACCGCACTTAATCTCTAGAGGCACTGTGGCTAGTGTGGTTTGAATCTGGGAGAGAATCTCCTGAACCCGATATTTCAAATATCGTTGTTCCAGATCTTCCCGATTCTCGACTAATAGATACGTTAAGGGTAGATTTATGGGAGGAGTTATACCTGCCTCCGCCAGCAGTGCTCTATAAGGATTGTAATTATGATGGGGATTCCAGGTACAGTTTACACAAGCACCATGTGCCTGTAATTGGCTTTGGGACACCCAAACCTTTTGGTGACAATTTCCACACTTAATTTTGATCCAAGCCCTATGATAATCTTGTAAACACGCTAAACAATAACGAGTAGGAGACAAAATCCGATCAAATGTTCTCATAAGTTCCCAAAACAAATGGAGTTCTGCCTCTTCTTGAGTCGAATAGGAAAAGCGAATCCCAAAATGTCTTTCAAGTGGTTCCAGCAACGGACGAAGGATCAGCTGCAGACGATGACGACGACGGAGTTCTGGGCTGTCCATTCGATTGAGCAGCTCGAGTCCAGCGAGCAGGGATCCACTTGGGTCCAAACACCAGGGGCCTGACAGTCGCGACGAATGTGGCCTAATTTTCCGCATCGAAAACACTTCATTCGGGTGGCTGGAGCTGCTGGGCGAGTCTGCGCAACTGCCGCCTGAAGAGGTGCAAGGGCTGCCAAAACTTGGCTTTGAACTTTAGACTGGGCGTTAAGGCCTTCACCAATTTTGTTAAGGGCTTCCACTACAAAAATTTGACTGCTTAAGGGGAGAGTATTTGCTTTATCTAAGAGGTCTTGAATTACCCAGTTGCCAGGAGCAGTAGCGATAAGGGAGCGTGTGACTTGATTACCATTTTGTATAACACACTGCTTTAGGAGTGCGTCCTGCATGTGCTCCGCAACACCAGCTTTAGAAAGGGCTTGCATCAATTTGTCAATGAATGACCCAAGGGGTTCCTCTCGGCCTTGTTTAATGTTCATATACATAGGGGGCCCCCCCGGCTCCCGAATTTTGTCCATTGCCCTTTTTGCCACCCGCATGACCTCTCTTAATTTTTCTACTCCTATACCAGCCTGGGCATCTGTTCGAGTATAATCACCGTTTCCTAGTAATTCATTCATTGTAATTCCAAAAAGGGGGTCTCCTTGGGCACGAGGTAATGCTACTGAAGCAGCCGCTTCCTCCCCCCATCTTGCATCAAATGTAAGTTTCTGATGAGGGGTATAAATTAAACGAGCGATACCCTTGATGTCTACAGGCAGGAGAATCATTGAATTAAATAAGTAATCAAGCATCTGCTTGGCCGGTTCACTAGTAACCCCGAATTGAGAGACTGTAGCTCGGAGTTGTGCCAATATTTTCCAATCCATTTGAGTGATATCTACCCTATGACCGCCGCCTGGTCGAGGGTGGAAAATAACAGGAAAGGCCATAGAAGTAGCAACATGGTCTTGTGCCGCGTCGGCAAGGACCCTGTCTCCGTTTTCGACTCCGTGGCGTGCCAGAGCAGCCCAAACTTCCCGTCTCTGACTTGCCATAGCCTCCGCGAGGTCCGAAAGGGCTCCGGGGAACGGCTCCGTGGCATTAGGAGACAAAGGAAGGGAGTTTGGAGGAGACTCAGATGGTCCGTTTTCCATAATAGAGGCAGACGGGGGAGAGGGAAGAGGGGGAGGAGGAGGGGGGGGGGGGGTATCCGAGGGGGGAGGGGGGGGGGGGGGGGGTATCTCGACTGTCGAAACGGTCGGCGGATTAGGGGCAGAAGGATCATAGTGACGATTTTGATTTTGTGCCAGACGGGCACTTTCGGCCGCACGTTTCTCTGCCTGTACCATCAAGAGTTCGTTATGTATCAAGCGCCATAATTTGGATAATTTTTTAGCAATTTTATCATCGTCTATCGTAAGGTCCCATAATTTATCGCCGTAGCGGCGCCATTCCGATAATTGGTGAATAGAGTGGGGGTCACTAAAAATACCGAGGGACCGAGCATGGGAAAGAAGGGCAGGGAGGTCCTTATCAAAATCTAAGCCTTTTACCCCCCGACGACGGAGGAAGGCAGTAAAAAGATCATACGCCGCTTGCCTGTCCATATTTACCGGATCCGTTGCACCCTCCAGGCGTCGGCAGCGCGTAGCAGCAGAGCCTGCCGATGCAGCACTCTGGGACAAAGCAGGAGACGAGCAGCCCACCGATGTAGCACTCCCGTTCTGCAGAAGCCGTCTTTAAATCGAGACCTGCACCCAACGCAACTCCTTCAGGCAAAGGGAAGTGTCCCTGCTCGGGCGCCAGTTGTTGGAGTCGCGGGAGACAAGCCTCATGCTCTCATGGTCAGCAAGTCTCGTTTATTTAGCAAGATGTTGTTGGAGTCGCGGGAGACAAGCCTCATGCTCTCATGGTCAGCAAGCCTCGTTTATTTAGCAAGACACATCCACTTTTATAGCTTGCAGGGTTAGTTACATTGTCTGATAAGATACAGCAAAATCATTGGTCAGCCTGTGTGGATGCAGGGGTCTCCAGGTAACTGTGACCACTTCTTGTTTCAACATGTCTCGACATGTCCCAACTTGCCCAAGCAAGACCATTGTGCTATTCCAGCAAGATACCCTTGCTCTTATCTCAGCAAGATGCATATCCTGTTTCTTAAGCAAATCAGGGTAAACATTAACCACGAGATTGCTGTGCCCTGGGGGCCTACATTTCCACCAGCTGCACAGTATCATGCCCTTTGTTACTTAGCCATTCAGTTGTTAAGCTCTCTACACAAATGCACTTTTAGGAGCTACAATGAGGAGTGACAACAGTGTGTGTGTCAAAGTTGTAAAGCTCAGTGTGTTGAAGAAGCACAAGAGCAGCCTTCAGCCTGTCTCTTCCACTGCCTTACAGATTGCAGACATCCCTGCTCACTCTGCTGCTCAGCAGAGTGCTGGCAAAGGAGTTCTCGGATTGAAATGGTCTTTTAGGAGAAAGAGTGAAGAGTGACAGCAATGTTTGTGTCACAGTTTAAAGCTCACTGTGTGCTAAACATGATCAGGAGGAGCTTTTTTGCAAGGCTCTTCTGCTGTTTTAGCCCAGTCTAAACATTCCTGCTCTACTCTCTCTGTTGCTGCTCAGCAGAGAGTGGGCACAGAGATGTTGGAATCAATCGGTCTTCCAGGCAGGAAAAGGAGGAGTTACAGCAATGTGTTTTGCAGAGTTGCAAAGCTCACTGTGTGCTGAAGATGCCCTGCAGGAGTTTCCCTGCTGGCCCTTCGTCTGTGGGATTAGAGTCCAAGCGCTGCTCCTCCCCTGTCACAACTCCTCTCCAAACGAGAGTGCGTACCAGAAACTTTGGATTCAAATGCACTTTTAGGAGATAAAGTGAGGAGTGACAGCAATGTTTGTGTCACAGTTTAAAGCTCACTGTGTGCAAAACATGATCAAGCAGGAGATTTTTTGCAAGGCTCTTCTGCTGTTTTAGCCCAGGCTAAATATTCCTGCTCAACTCTCTGTTGCTGCTCAGCAGAGAGTGGGCACAGAGATGTTGGAATCAATTGGTCTTTCAGGCAGGAAAAGAAGTGACAGCAATGTGTGTTGCAGAGTTGCAAAGCTCGCTGTTCGCTGAAGATGATCAGTGGGAACTTTCTGGACTGTCTCTTCTGCTGTTTCTTCAGAGTCCAAACGTAAGTGCTATATTCTGCTACTGCTCACAAAGAGCAAGCACAGGAGATGTAGGATTCAATTGGACTTTGAGGTAGGAAAGTGAGAGGTGACAGCTATTTGTGTTTCAGAGTTGCAAAGCTCACTGGGTGCTGAAGATGCCCTGCAGGAGTTTCCATGCTGGCAATTCGTCTGTGAAATTAGAGTCCAAACACTCGTCCTCCCCTGTGACATCTGCTCTCGAAACGAGAGAGCGCACCATAAACTTTGGATTCAAATGCACTTTTAGGAGATAAAGTGAGGAGTGACAGCAATGTTTGTGTCACAGTTTAAAGCTCACTGAGTGCAAAACATGATCAAGCAGGAGATTTTTTGCAAGGCTCTTCTGCTGTTTTAGCCCAGTCCAAACATTCCTGCTCTGCTCTCTCTGTTGTTGCTCAGCAGAGAGCGGGCACAGAGATGGTGGATTCAGTTGGTCTTTCAGGCAGGAAAGGGGGGAGTGACAGCAATGTGTGTTGCAGAGTTGCAAAGCTCACTGTGTGCTGAAGATGATCAGTGGGAACTTTCTGGACTGTCTCTTCTGCTGTTTCAGCAGAGTCCAAACGTAAGTGCTATATTCTGCTACTGCTCACAAAGAGCAAGCACAGGAGATGTATTATTCAATTGGACTTTGAGGTAGGAAAGTGAGAGGTGACAGCAATATGTGTTTCAGAGTTGCGATTCACAATGTGTGCTGAAGATGCCCAGCAGTAGTTTCCATGCTGGCCCTTCGGCTGTGAAATTAGAATCCAAGCGCTCGTCCTCCCCTGTCACAACTGCTCTCGAAGCGAGAGAGCGCACCAGAAACGTTGGCTTGAAATGCACTTTTAGGAGATAAAGTGAGGAGTGACAGCAATGTGTGTTTCAGAGTTGCAAAGCTCACTGTGCGCTGAAGATGATCTGCAAGGACTTTCCCTCCCTGCCCTTCGGAACTGGGAGCGGATTCCAAGCGCTCGTGCTCACCTGCCTCTGCTGCACTGGAAACGAGAGTGGAGACCAGAAACGCTGGATTCAAATGCACTTTTAGGAGCTACAATGTGGAGTGACAACAGTGTGTGTGTCAAAGTTGTAAAGCTCAGTGTGTTGAAGAAGCACAAGAGCAGCCTTCAGCCTGTCTCTTCCACTGCCTTACAGATTGCAGACATTCCTGCTCACTCTGCTGCTCAGCAGAGTGCTGGCAACGGAGTTCTTGGATTGAAATGGTCTTTTAGGAGAAAGAGTGAAGAGTGACAGCAATGTTTGTGTCACAGTTTAAAGCTCACTGTGTGCAAAACATGATCAAGCAGGAGATTTTTTTCAAGGCTCTTCTGCTGTTTTAGGCAGGTCTAAAAATTCCTGCTCTACTATCTCTGTTGCTGCTCAGCAGAGAGCGGGCACAGAGATGGTGGATTCAGCTGGTCTTTCAGGCAAAAAGGGAGGAGTGACAGCAATGTGTGTTGCAGAGTTGCAAAGCTCGCTGTGCGCTGAAGATGATCAGTGGGAACTTTCTGGACTGTCTCTTCTGCTCTTTTAGCATTGGCTAAAGGTTCCTGCTCTTCTCTGCTTCTGCCCAGCAGAGAAAGGGCACAGAGATTTTGGATTCAATTGGACTTTGAGGTAGGAAAGTGCGGAGCGAGAGCAATATATGTGTCACAGTTGCAAAGCTGACTGCGTGCTGAAGATGCCCTGCCGGAGCTTTCACTCCGGGCTCTTCGGCTGTGGGAGCAGAGGCCAAGAGATCGTGTTCACCTGTCACTGCTGCTGTTCAAACGAGAGAGGGCGGGAGAGACCATGGATTCAAACGGATTATTAGGAGATGAAGTGAGGAGTGACAGCAATGTGTGTTTCAGAGTTGCAAAGCTCACTGTGCGCTGAAGATGATCTGCAAGGACTTTCCCTCCCTGCCCTTCGGAACTGGGAGCGGATTCCAAGCGCTCGTGCTCACCTTCCTCTGCTGCTCTTGAAACGAGAGTGGAGACCAGAAACGCTGGATTCAAATGCACTTTTAGGAGCTACAATGAGGAGTGACAACAGTGTGTGTGTCACAGTTGTAAAGCTCAGTGTGTTGAAGAAGCACAAGAGCAGCCTTCAGGCCTGTCTCTTCCACTGCCTTACAGATTGCAGACATTCCTGCTCACTCTGCTGCTCAGCAGAGTGCTGGCAACAGAGTTCTTGGATTGAAATGGTCTTTTAGGAGAAAGAGTGAAGAGTGACAGCAATGTTTGTGTCACAGTTTAAAGCTCACTGTGTGCTAAACATGATCAGGAGGAGCTTTTTTGCAAGGCTCTTCTGCTGTTTTAGCCCAGTCTAAACATTCCTGCTCTACTCTCTCTGATGCTGCTCAGCAGAGAGTGGGCACAGAGATGTTGGAATCAATTGGTCTTCCAGGCAGGAGAAGGAGGAGTTACAGCAATGTGTTTTGCAGAGTTGCAAAGCTCACTGTGTGCTGAAGATGCCCTGCAGGAGTTTCCCTGCTGGCCCTTCGTCTGTGGTATTAGAGTCCAAGCGCTGCTCCTCCCCTGTCACAACTCCTCTCGAAACGAGAGAGCGCACCAGAAACTTTGGATTCAAATGCACTTTTAGGAGATAAAGTGAGGAGTGACAGCAATGTTTGTGTCACAGTTTAAAGCTCACTGTGTGCAAAACATGATCAAGCAGGAGATTTTTTTCAAGGCTCTTCTGCTGTTTTAGGCAGGTCTAAAAATTCCTGCTCTACTATCTCTGTTGCTGCTCAGCAGAGAGCGGGCACAGAGATGGTGGATTCAGCTGGTCTTTCAGGCAAAAAGGGAGGAGTGACAGCAATGTGTGTTGCAGAGTTGCAAAGCTCGCTGTGCGCTGAAGATGATCAGTGGGAACTTTCTGGACTGTCTCTTCTGCTCTTTTAGCATTGGCTAAAGGTTCCTGCTCTACTCTGCTTCTGCCCAGCAGAGAAAGGGCACAGAGATTTTGGATTCAATTGGACTTTGAGGTAGGAAAGTGCGGAGCGAGAGAAATATATGTGTCACAGTTGCAAAGCTGACTGCGTGCTGAAGATGCCCTGCCGGAGCTTTCACTCCGGGCTCTTCGGCTGTGGGAGCAGAGGCCAAGAGATCGTGTTCACCTGTCACTGCTGCTGTTCAAACGAGAGAGGGCGGGAGAGACCATGGATTCAAACGGATTATTAGGAGATGAAGTGAGGAGTGACAGCAATGTGTGTTTCAGAGTTGCAAAGCTCACTGTGCGCTGAAGATGATCTGCAAGGACTTTCCCTCCCTGCCCTTCGGAACTGGGAGCGGATTCCAAGCGCTCGTGCTCACCTGCCTCTGCTGCACTGGAAACGAGAGTGGAGACCAGAAACGCTGGATTCAAATGCACTTTTAGGAGCTACAATGAGGAGTGACAACAGTGTGTGTGTGTCAAAGTTGTAAAGCTCAGTGTGTTGAAGAAGCACAAGAGCAGCCTTCAGCCTGTCTCTTCCACTGCCTTACAGATTGCAGACATTCCTGCTCACTCTGCTGCTCAGCAGAGTGCTGGCAACGGAGTTCTTGGATTGAAATGGTCTTTTAGGAGAAAGAGTGAAGAGTGACAGCAATGTTTGTGTCACAGTTTAAAGCTCACTGTGTGCTAAACATGATCAGGAGGAGCTTTTTTGCAAGGCTCTTCTGCTGTTTTAGCCCAGTCTAAACATTCCTGCTCTACTCTCTCTGATGCTGCTCAGCAGAGAGTGGGCACAGAGATGTTGGAATCAATTGGTCTTCCAGGCAGGAGAAGGAGGAGTTACAGCAATGTGTTTTGCAGAGTTGCAAAGCTCACTGTGTGCTGAAGATGCCCTGCAGGAGTTTCCCTGCTGGCCCTTCGTCTGTGGGATTAGAGTCCAAGCGCTGCTCCTCCCCTGTCACAACTCCTCTCGAAACGAGAGAGCGCACCAGAAACTTTGGATTCAAATGCACTTTTAGGAGATAAAGTGAGGAGTGACAGCAATGTTTGTGTCACAGTTTAAAGCTCACTGTGTGCAAAACATGATCAAGCAGGAGATTTTTTTCAAGGCTCTTCTGCTGTTTTAGGCAGGTCTAAAAATTCCTGCTCTACTCTCTCTGTTGCTGCTCAGCAGAGAGCGGGCACAGAGATGGTGGATTCAGCTGGTCTTTCAGGCAAAAAGGGAGGAGTGACAGCAATGTGTGTTGCAGAGTTGCAAAGCTCGCTGTGCGCTGAAGATGATCAGTGGGAACTTTCTGGACTGTCTCTTCTGCTCTTTTAGCATTGGCTAAAGGTTCCTGCTCTACTCTGCTTCTGCCCAGCAGAGAAAGGGCACAGAGATTTTGGATTCAATTGGACTTTGAGGTAGGAAAGTGCGGAGCGAGAGCAATATATGTGTCACAGTTGCAAAGCTGACTGCGTGCTGAAGATGCCCTGCCGGAGCTTTCACTCCGGGCTCTTTGGCTGTGGGAGCAGAGGCCAAGAGATCGTGTTCACCTGTCACTGCTGCTGTTCAAACGAGAGAGGGCGGGAGAGACCATGGATTCAAACGGATTATTAGGAGATGAAGTGAGGAGTGACAGCAATGTGTGTTTCAGAGTTGCAAAGCTCACTGTGCGCTGAAGATGATCTGCAAGGACTTTCCCTCCCTGCCCTTCGGAACTGGGAGCGGATTCCAAGCGCTCGTGCTCACCTGCCTCTGCTGCACTGGAAACGAGAGTGGAGACCAGAAACGCTGGATTCAAATGCACTTTTAGGAGCTACAATGAGGAGTGACAACAGTGTGTGTGTGTCAAAGTTGTAAAGCTCAGTGTGTTGAAGAAGCACAAGAGCAGCCTTCAGCCTGTCTCTTCCACTGCCTTACAGATTGCAGACATTCCTGCTCACTCTGCTGCTCAGCAGAGTGCTGGCAACGGAGTTCTTGGATTGAAATGGTCTTTTAGGAGAAAGAGTGAAGAGTGACAGCAATGTTTGTGTCACAGTTTAAAGCTCACTGTGTGCTAAACATGATCAGGAGGAGCTTTTTTGCAAGGCTCTTCTGCTGTTTTAGCCCAGTCTAAACATTCCTGCTCTACTCTCTCTGATGCTGCTCAGCAGAGAGTGGGCACAGAGATGTTGGAATCAATTGGTCTTCCAGGCAGGAGAAGGAGGAGTTACAGCAATGTGTTTTGCAGAGTTGCAAAGCTCACTGTGTGCTGAAGATGCCCTGCAGGAGTTTCCCTGCTGGCCCTTCGTCTGTGGGATTAGAGTCCAAGCGCTGCTCCTCCCCTGTCACAACTCCTCTCGAAACGAGAGAGCGCACCAGAAACTTTGGATTCAAATGCACTTTTAGGAGATAAAGTGAGGAGTGACAGCAATGTTTGTGTCACAGTTTAAAGCTCACTGTGTGCAAAACATGATCAAGCAGGAGATTTTTTTCAAGGCTCTTCTGCTGTTTTAGGCAGGTCTAAAAATTCCTGCTCTACTCTCTCTGTTGCTGCTCAGCAGAGAGCGGGCACAGAGATGGTGGATTCAGCTGGTCTTTCAGGCAAAAAGGGAGGAGTGACAGCAATGTGTGTTGCAGAGTTGCAAAGCTCGCTGTGCGCTGAAGATGATCAGTGGGAACTTTCTGGACTGTCTCTTCTGCTCTTTTAGCATTGGCTAAAGGTTCCTGCTCTACTCTGCTTCTGCCCAGCAGAGAAAGGGCACAGAGATTTTGGATTCAATTGGACTTTGAGGTAGGAAAGTGCGGAGCGAGAGCAATATATGTGTCACAGTTGCAAAGCTGACTGCGTGCTGAAGATGCCCTGCCGGAGCTTTCACTCCGGGCTCTTTGGCTGTGGGAGCAGAGGCCAAGAGATCGTGTTCACCTGTCACTGCTGCTGTTCAAACGAGAGAGGGCGGGAGAGACCATGGATTCAAACGGATTATTAGGAGATGAAGTGAGGAGTGACAGCAATGTGTGTTTCAGAGTTGCAAAGCTCACTGTGCGCTGAAGATGATCTGCAAGGACTTTCCCTCCCTGCCCTTCGGAACTGGGAGCGGATTCCAAGCGCTCGTGCTCACCTGCCTCTGCTGCACTGGAAACGAGAGTGGAGACCAGAAACGCTGGATTCAAATGCACTTTTAGGAGCTACAATGAGGAGTGACAACAGTGTGTGTGTCACAGTTGTAAAGCTCAGTGTGTTGAAGAAGCACAAGAGCAGCCTTCAGCCTGTCTCTTCCACTGCCTTACAGATTGCAGACATTCCTGCTCACTCTGCTGCTCAGCAGAGTGCTGGCAACGGAGTTCTTGGATTGAAATGGTCTTTTAGGAGAAAGAGTGAAGAGTGACAGCAATGTTTGTGTCACAGTTTAAAGCTCACTGTGTGCTAAACATGATCAGGAGGAGCTTTTTTGCAAGGCTCTTCTGCTGTTTTAGCCCAGTCTAAACATTCCTGCTCTACTCTCTCTGATGCTGCTCAGCAGAGAGTGGGCACAGAGATGTTGGAATCAATTGGTCTTCCAGGCAGGAGAAGGAGGAGTTACAGCAATGTGTTTTGCAGAGTTGCAAAGCTCACTGTGTGCTGAAGATGCCCTGCAGGAGTTTCCCTGCTGGCCCTTCGTCTGTGGGATTAGAGTCCAAGCGCTGCTCCTCCCCTGTCACAACTCCTCTCGAAACGAGAGAGCGCACCAGAAACTTTGGATTCAAATGCACTTTTAGGAGATAAAGTGAGGAGTGACAGCAATGTTTGTGTCACAGTTTAAAGCTCACTGTGTGCAAAACATGATCAAGCAGGAGATTTTTTTCAAGGCTCTTCTGCTGTTTTAGGCAGGTCTAAAAATTCCTGCTCTACTATCTCTGTTGCTGCTCAGCAGAGAGCGGGCACAGAGATGGTGGATTCAGCTGGTCTTTCAGGCAAAAAGGGAGGAGTGACAGCAATGTGTGTTGCAGAGTTGCAAAGCTCGCTGTGCGCTGAAGATGATCAGTGGGAACTTTCTGGACTGTCTCTTCTGCTCTTTTAGCATTGGCTAAAGGTTCCTGCTCTACTCTGCTTCTGCCCAGCAGAGAAAGGGCACAGAGATTTTGGATTCAATTGGACTTTGAGGTAGGAAAGTGCGGAGCGAGAGCAATATATGTGTCACAGTTGCAAAGCTGACTGCGTGCTGAAGATGCCCTGCCGGAGCTTTCACTCCGGGCTCTTCGGCTGTGGGAGCAGAGGCCAAGAGATCGTGTTCACCTGTCACTGCTGCTGTTCAAACGAGAGAGGGCGGGAGAGACCATGGATTCAAACGGATTATTAGGAGATGAAGTGAGGAGTGACAGCAATGTGTTTTTCAGAGTTGCAAAGCTCACTGTGCGCTGAAGATGATCTGCAAGGACTTTCCCTCCCTGCCCTTCGGAACTGGGAGCGGATTCCAAGCGCTCGTGCTCACCTGCCTCTGCTGCACTGGAAACGAGAGTGGAGACCAGAAACGCTGGATTCAAATGCACTTTTAGGAGCTACAATGAGGAGTGACAACAGTGTGTGTGTGTCAAAGTTGTAAAGCTCAGTGTGTTGAAGAAGCACAAGAGCAGCCTTCAGCCTGTCTCTTCCACTGCCTTACAGATTGCAGACATTCCTGCTCACTCTGCTGCTCAGCAGAGTGCTGGCAACGGAGTTCTTGGATTGAAATGGTCTTTTAGGAGAAAGAGTGAAGAGTGACAGCAATGTTTGTGTCACAGTTTAAAGCTCACTGTGTGCTAAACATGATCAGGAGGAGCTTTTTTGCAAGGCTCTTCTGCTGTTTTAGCCCAGTCTAAACATTCCTGCTCTACTCTCTCTGATGCTGCTCAGCAGAGAGTGGGCACAGAGATGTTGAAATCAATTGGTCTTCCAGGCAGGAGAAGGAGGAGTTACAGCAATGTGTTTTGCAGAGTTGCAAAGCTCACTGTGTGCTGAAGATGCCCTGCAGGAGTTTCCCTGCTGGCCCTTCGTCTGTGGTATTAGAGTCCAAGCGCTGCTCCTCCCCTGTCACAACTCCTCTCGAAACGAGAGAGCGCACCAGAAACTTTGGATTCAAATGCACTTTTAGGAGATAAAGTGAGGAGTGACAGCAATGTTTGTGTCACAGTTTAAAGCTCACTGTGTGCAAAACATGATCAAGCAGGAGATTTTTTTCAAGGCTCTTCTGCTGTTTTAGGCAGGTCTAAAAATTCCTGCTCTACTCTCTCTGTTGCTGCTCAGCAGAGAGCGGGCACAGAGATGGTGGATTCAGCTGGTCTTTCAGGCAAAAAGGGAGGAGTGACAGCAATGTGTGTTGCAGAGTTGCAAAGCTCGCTGTGCGCTGAAGATGATCAGTGGGAACTTTCTGGACTGTCTCTTCTGCTCTTTTAGCATTGGCTAAAGGTTCCTGCTCTACTCTGCTTCTGCCCAGCAGAGAAAGGGCACAGAGATTTTGGATTCAATTGGACTTTGAGGTAGGAAAGTGCGGAGCGAGAGCAATATATGTGTCACAGTTGCAAAGCTGACTGCGTGCTGAAGATGCCCTGCCGGAGCTTTCACTCCGGGCTCTTCGGCTGTGGGAGCAGAGGCCAAGAGATCGTGTTCACCTGTCACTGCTGCTGTTCAAACGAGAGAGGGCGGGAGAGACCATGGATTCAAACGGATTATTAGGAGATGAAGTGAGGAGTGACAGCAATGTGTGTTTCAGAGTTGCAAAGCTCACTGTGCGCTGAAGATGATCTGCAAGGACTTTCCCTCCCTGCCCTTCGGAACTGGGAGCGGATTCCAAGCGCTCGTGCTCACCTGCCTCTGCTGCTCTTGAAACGAGAGTGGAGACCAGAAACGCTGGATTCAAATGCACTTTTAGGAGCTACAATGAGGAGTGACAACAGTGTGTGTGTCACAGTTGTAAAGCTCAGTGTGTTGAAGAAGCACAAGAGCAGCCTTCAGGCCTGTCTCTTCCACTGCCTTACAGATTGCAGACATTCCTGCTCACTCTGCTGCTCAGCAGAGTGCTGGCAACGGAGTTCTTGGATTGAAATGGTCTTTTAGGAGAAAGAGTGAAGAGTGACAGCAATGTTTGTGTCACAGTTTAAAGCTCACTGTGTGCTAAACATGATCAGGAGGAGCTTTTTTGCAAGGCTCTTCTGCTGTTTTAGCCCAGTCTAAACATTCCTTCTCTCTGTTGCTGCTCAGCAGAGAGTGGGCACAGAGATGTTGGAATCAATTGGTCTTCCAGGCAGGAGAAGGAGGAGTTACAGCAATGTGTGTTGCAGAATTGCAAAGCTCACTGTGTGCTGAAGATGCCCTGCAGGAGTTTCCCTGCTGGCCCTTCGTCTGTGGGATTAGAGTCCAAGCGCTGCTCCTCCCCTGTCACAACTCCTCTCGAAACGAGAGAGCGCACCAGAAACTTTGGATTCAAATGCACTTTTAGGAGATAAAGTGAGGAGTGACAGCAATGTTTGTGTCACAGTTTAAAGCTCACTGTGTGCAAAACATGATCAAGCAGGAGATTTTTTTCAAGGCTCTTCTGCTGTTTTAGGCAGGTCTAAAAATTCCTGCTCTACTATCTCTGTTGCTGCTCAGCAGAGAGCGGGCACAGAGATGGTGGATTCAGCTGGTCTTTCAGGCAAAAAGGGAGGAGTGACAGCAATGTGTGTTGCAGAGTTGCAAAGCTCGCTGTGCGCTGAAGATGATCAGTGGGAACTTTCTGGACTGTCTCTTCTGCTCTTTTAGCATTGGCTAAAGGTTCCTGCTCTACTCTGCTTCTGCCCAGCAGAGAAAGGGCACAGAGATTTTGGATTCAATTGGACTTTGAGGTAGGAAAGTGCGGAGCGAGAGCAATATATGTGTCACAGTTGCAAAGCTGACTGCGTGCTGAAGATGCCCTGCCGGAGCTTTCACTCCGGGCTCTTCGGCTGTGGGAGCAGAGGCCAAGAGATCGTGTTCACCTGTCACTGCTGCTGTTCAAACGAGAGAGGGCGGGAGAGACCATGGATTCAAACGGATTATTAGGAGATGAAGTGAGGAGTGACAGCAATGTGTGTTTCAGAGTTGCAAAGCTCACTGTGCGCTGAAGATGATCTGCAAGGACTTTCCCTCCCTGCCCTTCGGAACTGGGAGCGGATTCCAAGCGCTCGTGCTCACCTGCCTCTGCTGCACTGGAAACGAGAGTGGAGACCAGAAACGCTGGATTCAAATGCACTTTTAGGAGCTACAATGAGGAGTGACAACAGTGTGTGTGTGTCAAAGTTGTAAAGCTCAGTGTGTTGAAGAAGCACAAGAGCAGCCTTCAGCCTGTCTCTTCCACTGCCTTACAGATTGCAGACATTCCTGCTCACTCTGCTGCTCAGCAGAGTGCTGGCAACGGAGTTCTTGGATTGAAATGGTCTTTTAGGAGAAAGAGTGAAGAGTGACAGCAATGTTTGTGTCACAGTTTAAAGCTCACTGTGTGCTAAACATGATCAGGAGGAGCTTTTTTGCAAGGCTCTTCTGCTGTTTTAGCCCAGTCTAAACATTCCTTCTCTCTGTTGCTGCTCAGCAGAGAGTGGGCACAGAGATGTTGGAATCAATTGGTCTTCCAGGCGGGAGAAGGAGGAGTTAAAGCAATGTGTTTTGCAGAGTTGCAAAGCTCACTGTGTGCTGAAGATGCCCTGCAGGAGTTTCCCTGCTGGCCCTTCGTCTGTGGTATTAGAGTCCAAGCGCTGCTCCTCCCCTGTCACAACTCCTCTCGAAACGAGAGAGCGCACAAGAAACTTTGGATTCAAATGCACTTTTAGGAGATAAAGTGAGGAGTGACAGCAATGTTTGTGTCACAGTTTAAAGCTCACTGTGTGCAAAACATGATCAAGCAGGAGATTTTTTTCAAGGCTCTTCTGCTGTTTTAGGCAGGTCTAAAAATTCCTGCTCTACTATCTCTGTTGCTGCTCAGCAGAGAGCGGGCACAGAGATGGTGGATTCAGCTGGTCTTTCAGGCAAAAAGGGAGGAGTGACAGCAATGTGTGTTGCAGAGTTGCAAAGCTCGCTGTGCGCTGAAGATGATCAGTGGAACTTTCTGGACTGTCTCTTCTGCTCTTTTAGCATTGGCTAAAGGTTCCTGCTCTACTCTGCTTCTGCCCAGCAGAGAAAGGGCACAGAGATTTTGGATTCAATTGGACTTTGAGGTAGGAAAGTGCGGAGCGAGAGCAATATATGTGTCACAGTTGCAAAGCTGACTGCGTGCTGAAGATGCCCTGCCGGAGCTTTCACTCCGGGCTCTTCGGCTGTGGGAGCAGAGGCCAAGAGATCGTGTTCACCTGTCACTGCTGCTGTTCAAACGAGAGAGGGCGGGAGAGACCATGGATTCAAACGGATTATTAGGAGATGAAGTGAGGAGTGACAGCAATGTGTGTTTCAGAGTTGCAAAGCTCACTGTGCGCTGAAGATGATCTGCAAGGACTTTCCCTCCCTTCCCTTCGGAACTGGGAGCGGATTCCAAGCGCTCGTGCTCACCTGCCTCTGCTGCTCTTGAAACGAGAGTGGAGACCAGAAACGCTGGATTCAAATGCACTTTTAGGAGCTACAATGAGGAGTGACAACAGTGTGTGTGTCACAGTTGTAAAGCTCAGTGTGTTGAAGAAGCACAAGAGCAGCCTTCAGGCCTGTCTCTTCCACTGCCTTACAGATTGCAGACATTCCTGCTCACTCTGCTGCTCAGCAGAGTGCTGGCAACGGAGTTCTTGGATTGAAATGGTCTTTTAGGAGAAAGAGTGAAGAGTGACAGCAATGTTTGTGTCACAGTTTAAAGCTCACTGTGTGCTAAACATGATCAGGAGGAGCTTTTTTGCAAGGCTCTTCTGCTGTTTTAGCCCAGTCTAAACATTCCTTCTCTCTGTTGCTGCTCAGCAGAGAGTGGGCACAGAGATGTTGGAATCAATTGGTCTTCCAGGCAGGAAAAGGAGGAGTTACAGCAATGTGTGTTGCAGAATTGCAAAGCTCACTGTGTGCTGAAGATGCCCTGCAGGAGTTTCCCTGCTGGCCCTTCGTCTGTGGGATTAGAGTCCAAGCGCTGCTCCTCCCCTGTCACAACTCCTCTCCAAACGAGAGAGCGCACCAGAAACTTTGGATTCAAATGCACTTTTAGGAGATAAAGTGAGGAGTGACAGCAATGTTTGTGTCACAGTTGAAAGCTCACTGTGTGCAAAACATGATCAAGCAGGAGATTTTTTTCAAGGCTCTTCTGCTGTTTTAGGCAGGTCTAAAAATTCCTGCTCTACTCTCTCTGTTGCTGCTCAGCAGAGAGCGGGCACAGAGATGGTGGATTCAGCTGGTCTTTCAGGCAAAAAGGGAGGAGTGACAGCAATGTGTGTTGCAGAGTTGCAAAGCTCGCTGTGCGCTGAAGATGATCAGTGGGAACTTTCTGGACTGTCTCTTCTGCTCTTTTAGCATTGGCTAAAGGTTCCTGCTCTACTCTGCTTCTGCCCAGCAGAGAAAGGGCACAGAGATTTTGGATTCAATTGGACTTTGAGGTAGGAAAGTGCGGAGCGAGAGCAATATATGTGTCACAGTTGCAAAGCTGACTGCGTGCTGAAGATGCCCTGCCGGAGCTTTCACTCCGGGCTCTTCGGCTGTGGGAGCAGAGGCCAAGAGATCGTGTTCACCTGTCACTGCTGCTGTTCAAACGAGAGAGGGCGGGAGAGACCATGGATTCAAACGGATTATTAGGAGATGAAGTGAGGAGTGACAGCAATGTGTGTTTCAGAGTTGCAAAGCTCACTGTGCGCTGAAGATGATCTGCAAGGACTTTCCCTCCCTGCCCTTCGGAACTGGGAGCGGATTCCAAGCGCTCATGCTCACCTGCCTCTGCTGCACTGGAAACGAGAGTGGAGACCAGAAACGCTGGATTCAAATGCACTTTTAGGAGCTACAATGAGGAGTGACAACAGTGTGTGTGTGTCAAAGTTGTAAAGCTCAGTGTGTTGAAGAAGCACAAGAGCAGCCTTCAGCCTGTCTCTTCCACTGCCTTACAGATTGCAGACATTCCTGCTCACTCTGCTGCTCAGCAGAGTGCTGGCAACGGAGTTCTTGGATTGAAATGGTCTTTTAGGAGAAAGAGTGAAGAGTGACAGCAATGTTTGTGTCACAGTTTAAAGCTCACTGTGTGCTAAACATGATCAGGAGGAGCTTTTTTGCAAGGCTCTTCTGCTGTTTTAGCCCAGTCTAAACATTCCTTCTCTCTGTTGCTGCTCAGCAGAGAGTGGGCACAGAGATGTTGGAATCAATTGGTCTTCCAGGCAGGAAAAGGAGGAGTTACAGCAATGTGTGTTGCAGAATTGCAAAGCTCACTGTGTGCTGAAGATGCCCTGCAGGAGTTTCCCTGCTGGCCCTTCGTCTGTGGGATTAGAGTCCAAGCGCTGCTCCTCCCCTGTCACAACTCCTCTCGAAACGAGAGAGCGCACCAGAAACTTTGGATTCAAATGCACTTTTAGGAGATAAAGTGAGGAGTGACAGCAATGTTTGTGTCACAGTTTAAAGCTCACTGTGTGCAAAACATGATCAAGCAGGAGATTTTTTTCAAGGCTCTTCTGCTGTTTTAGGCAGGTCTAAAAATTCCTGCTCTACTCTCTCTGTTGCTGCTCAGCAGAGAGCGGGCACAGAGATGGTGGATTCAGCTGGTCTTTCAGGCAAAAAGGGAGGAGTGACAGCAATGTGTGTTGCAGAGTTGCAAAGCTCGCTGTGCGCTGAAGATGATCAGTGGGAACTTTCTGGACTGTCTCTTCTGCTCTTTTAGCATTGGCTAAAGGTTCCTGCTCTACTCTGCTTCTGCCCAGCAGAGAAAGGGCACAGAGATTTTGGATTCAATTGGACTTTGAGGTAGGAAAGTGCGGAGCGAGAGCAATATATGTGTCACAGTTGCAAAGCTGACTGCGTGCTGAAGATGCCCTGCCGGAGCTTTCACTCCGGGCTCTTCGGCTGTGGGAGCAGAGGCCAAGAGATCGTGTTCACCTGTCACTGCTGCTGTTCAAACGAGAGAGGGCGGGAGAGACCATGGATTCAAACGGATTATTAGGAGATGAAGTGAGGAGTGACAGCAATGTGTGTTTCAGAGTTGCAAAGCTCACTGTGCGCTGAAGATGATCTGCAAGGACTTTCCCTCCCTGCCCTTCGGAACTGGGAGCGGATTCCAAGCGCTCGTGCTCACCTGCCTCTGCTGCTCTTGAAACGAGAGTGGAGACCAGAAACGCTGGATTCAAATGCACTTTTAGGAGCTACAATGAGGAGTGACAACAGTGTGTGTGTCACAGTTGTAAAGCTCAGTGTGTTGAAGAAGCACAAGAGCAGCCTTCAGCCTGTCTCTTCCACTGCCTTACAGATTGCAGACATTCCTGCTCACTCTGCTGCTCAGCAGAGTGCTGGCAACGGAGTTCTTGGATTGAAATGGTCTTTTAGGAGAAAGAGTGAAGAGTGACAGCAATGTTTGTGTCACAGTTTAAAGCTCACTGTGTGCTAAACATGATCAGGAGGAGCTTTTTTGCAAGGCTCTTCTGCTGTTTTAGCCCAGTCTAAACATTCCTGCTCTACTCTCTCTGATGCTGCTCAGCAGAGAGTGGGCACAGAGATGTTGGAATCAATTGGTCTTCCAGGCAGGAGAAGGAGGAGTTACAGCAATGTGTTTTGCAGAGTTGCAAAGCTCACTGTGTGCTGAAGATGCCCTGCAGGAGTTTCCCTGCTGGCCCTTCGTCTGTGGTATTAGAGTCCAAGCGCTGCTCCTCCCCTGTCACAACTCCTCTCCAAACGAGAGAGCGCACCAGAAACTTTGGATTCAAATGCACTTTTAGGAGATAAAGTGAGGAGTGACAGCAATGTTTGTGTCACAGTTGAAAGCTCACTGTGTGCAAAACATGATCAAGCAGGAGATTTTTTTCAAGGCTCTTCTGCTGTTTTAGGCAGGTCTAAAAATTCCTGCTCTACTCTCTCTGTTGCTGCTCAGCAGAGAGCGGGCACAGAGATGGTGGATTCAGCTGGTCTTTCAGGCAAAAAGGGAGGAGTGACAGCAATATGTGTTGCAGAGTTGCAAAGCTCGCTGTGCGCTGAAGATGATCAGTGGGAACTTTCTGGACTGTCTCTTCTGCTCTTTTAGCATTGGCTAAAGGTTCCTGCTCTACTCTGCTTCTGCCCAGCAGAGAAAGGGCACAGAGTTTTGGATTCAATTGGACTTTGAGGTAGGAAAGTGCGGAGCGAGAGCAATATATGTGTCACAGTTGCAAAGCTGACTGCGTGCTGAAGATGCCCTGCCGGAGCTTTCACTCCGGGCTCTTCGGCTGTGGGAGCAGAGGCCAAGAGATCGTGTTCACCTGTCACTGCTGCTGTTCAAACGAGAGAGGGCGGGAGAGACCATGGATTCAAACGGATTATTAGGAGATGAAGTGAGGAGTGACAGCAATGTGTGTTTCAGAGTTGCAAAGCTCACTGTGCGCTGAAGATGATCTGCAAGGACTTTCCCTCCCTGCCCTTCGGAACTGGGAGCGGATTCCAAGCGCTCATGCTCACCTGCCTCTGCTGCACTGGAAACGAGAGTGGAGACCAGAAACGCTGGATTCAAATGCACTTTTAGGAGCTACAATGAGGAGTGACAACAGTGTGTGTGTCAAAGTTGTAAAGCTCAGTGTGTTGAAGAAGCACAAGAGCAGCCTTCAGCCTGTCTCTTCCACTGCCTTACAGATTGCAGACATTCCTGCTCACTCTGCTGCTCAGCAGAGTGCTGGCAACGGAGTTCTTGGATTGAAATGGTCTTTTAGGAGAAAGAGTGAAGAGTGACAGCAATGTTTGTGTCACAGTTTAAAGCTCACTGTGTGCTAAACATGATCAGGAGGAGCTTTTTTGCAAGGCTCTTCTGCTGTTTTTGCCCAGTCTAAACATTCCTGCTCTACTCTCTCTGATGCTGCTCAGCAGAGAGTGGGCACAGAGATGTTGGAATCAATTGGTCTTCCAGGCAGGAGAAGGAGGAGTTACAGCAATGTGTTTTGCAGAGTTGCAAAGCTCATTGTGTGCTGAAGATGCCCTGCAGGAGTTTCCCTGCTGGCCCTTCGTCTGTGGCATTACAGTCCAAGCGCTGCTCCTCCCCTGTCACAACTCCTCTCGAAACGAGAGAGCGCACCAGAAACTTTGGATTCAAATGCACTTTTAGGAGATAAAGTGAGGAGTGACAGCAATGTTTGTGTCACAGTTTAAAGCTCACTGTGTGCAAAACATGATCAAGCAGGAGATTTTTTTCAAGGCTCTTCTGCTGTTTTAGGCAGGTCTAAAAATTCCTGCTCTACTCTCTCTGTTGCTGCTCAGCAGAGAGCGGGCACAGAGATGGTGGATTCAGCTGGTCTTTCAGGCAAAAAGGGAGGAGTGACAGCAATGTGTGTTGCAGAGTTGCAAAGCTCGCTGTGCGCTGAAGATGATCAGTGGGAACTTTCTGGACTGTCTCTTCTGCTCTTTTAGCATTGGCTAAAGGTTCCTGCTCTACTCTGCTTCTGCCCAGCAGAGAAAGGGCACAGAGATTTTGGATTCAATTGGACTTTGAGGTAGGAAAGTGCGGAGCGAGAGCAATATATGTGTCACAGTTGCAAAGCTGACTGCGTGCTGAAGATGCCCTGCCGGAGCTTTCACTCCGGGCTCTTCGGCTGTGGGAGCAGAGGCCAAGAGATCGTGTTCACCTGTCACTGCTGCTGTTCAAACGAGAGAGGGCGGGAGAGACCATGGATTCAACGGATTATTAGGAGATGAAGTGAGGAGTGACAGCAATGTGTGTTTCAGAGTTGCAAAGCTCACTGTGCGCTGAAGATGATCTGCAAGGACTTTCCCTCCCTGCCCTTCGGAACTGGGAGCGGATTCCAAGCGCTCGTGCTCACCTGCCTCTGCTGCTCTTGAAACGAGAGTGGAGACCAGAAACGCTGGATTCAAATGCACTTTTAGGAGCTACAATGAGGAGTGACAACAGTGTGTGTGTCACAGTTGTAAAGCTCAGTGTGTTGAAGAAGCACAAGAGCAGCCTTCAGCCTGTCTCTTCCACTGCCTTACAGATTGCAGACATTCCTGCTCACTCTGCTGCTCAGCAGAGTGCTGGCAACGGAGTTCTTGGATTGAAATGGTCTTTTAGGAGAAAGAGTGAAGAGTGACAGCAATGTTTGTGTCACAGTTTAAAGCTCACTGTGTGCTAAACATGATCAGGAGGAGCTTTTTTGCAAGGCTCTTCTGCTGTTTTAGCCCAGTCTAAACATTCCTGCTCTACTCTCTCTGTTGCTGCTCAGCAGAGTGGGCACAGAGATGTTGGAATCAATAGGTCTTCCTGGCAGGAAAAGGAGGAGTTACAGCAATGTGTTTTGCAGAGCTGCAAAGCTCATTGTGTGCTGAAGATGCCCTGCAGGAGTTTCCCTGCTGGCCCTTCGTCTGTGGGATTAGAGTCCAAGCGCTGCTCCTCCCCTGTCACAACTCCTCTCGAAACGAGAGAGCGCACCAGAAACTTTGGATTCAAATGCACTTTTAGGAGATAAAGTGAGGAGTGACAGCAATGTTTGTGTCACAGTTTAAAGCTCACTGTGTGCAAAACATGATCAAGCAGGAGATTTTTTTCAAGGCTCTTCTGCTGTTTTAGGCAGGTCTAAAAATTCCTGCTCTACTCTCTCTGTTGCTGCTCAGCAGAGAGCGGGCACAGAGATGGTGGATTCAGCTGGTCTTTCAGGCAAAAAGGGAGGAGTGACAGCAATGTGTGTTGCAGAGTTGCAAAGCTCGCTGTGCGCTGAAGATGATCAGTGGGAACTTTCTGGACTGTCTCTTCTGCTCTTTTAGCATTGGCTAAAGGTTCCTGCTCTACTCTGCTTCTGCCCAGCAGAGAAAGGGCACAGAGATTTTGGATTCAATTGGACTTTGAGGTAGGAAAGTGCGGAGCGAGAGCAATATATGTGTCACAGTTGCAAAGCTGACTGCGTGCTGAAGATGCCCTGCCGGAGCTTTCACTCCGGGCTCTTCGGCTGTGGGAGCAGAGGCCAAGAGATCGTGTTCACCTGTCACTGCTGCTGTTCAAACGAGAGAGGGCGGGAGAGACCATGGATTCAAACGGATTATTAGGAGATGAAGTGAGGAGTGACAGCAATGTGTGTTTCAGAGTTGCAAAGCTCACTGTGCGCTGAAGATGATCTGCAAGGACTTTCCCTCCCTGCCCTTCGGAACTGGGAGCGGATTCCAAGCGCTCATGCTCACCTGCCTCTGCTGCACTGGAAACGAGAGTGGAGACCAGAAACGCTGGATTCAAATGCACTTTTAGGAGCTACAATGAGGAGTGACAACAGTGTGTGTGTCAAAGTTGTAAAGCTCAGTGTGTTGAAGAAGCACAAGAGCAGCCTTCAGCCTGTCTCTTCCACTGCCTTACAGATTGCAGACATTCCTGCTCACTCTGCTGCTCAGCAGAGTGCTGGCAACGGAGTTCTTGGATTGAAATGGTCTTTTAGGAGAAAGAGTGAAGAGTGACAGCAATGTTTGTGTCACAGTTTAAAGCTCACTGTGTGCTAAACATGATCAGGAGGAGCTTTTTTGCAAGGCTCTTCTGCTGTTTTTGCCCAGTCTAAACATTCCTGCTCTACTCTCTCTGATGCTGCTCAGCAGAGAGTGGGCACAGAGATGTTGGAATCAATTGGTCTTCCAGGCAGGAGAAGGAGGAGTTACAGCAATGTGTTTTGCAGAGTTGCAAAGCTCATTGTGTGCTGAAGATGCCCTGCAGGAGTTTCCCTGCTGGCCCTTCGTCTGTGGCATTACAGTCCAAGCGCTGCTCCTCCCCTGTCACAACTCCTCTCGAAACGAGAGAGCGCACCAGAAACTTTGGATTCAAATGCACTTTTAGGAGATAAAGTGAGGAGTGACAGCAATGTTTGTGTCACAGTTTAAAGCTCACTGTGTGCAAAACATGATCAAGCAGGAGATTTTTTTCAAGGCTCTTCTGCTGTTTTAGGCAGGTCTAAAAATTCCTGCTCTACTCTCTCTGTTGCTGCTCAGCAGAGAGCGGGCACAGAGATGGTGGATTCAGCTGGTCTTTCAGGCAAAAAGGGAGGAGTGACAGCAATGTGTGTTGCAGAGTTGCAAAGCTCGCTGTGCGCTGAAGATGATCAGTGGGAACTTTCTGGACTGTCTCTTCTGCTCTTTTAGCATTGGCTAAAGGTTCCTGCTCTACTCTGCTTCTGCCCAGCAGAGAAAGGGCACAGAGATTTTGGATTCAATTGGACTTTGAGGTAGGAAAGTGCGGAGCGAGAGCAATATATGTGTCACAGTTGCAAAGCTGACTGCGTGCTGAAGATGCCCTGCCGGAGCTTTCACTCCGGGCTCTTCGGCTGTGGGAGCAGAGGCCAAGAGATCGTGTTCACCTGTCACTGCTGCTGTTCAAACGAGAGAGGGCGGGAGAGACCATGGATTCAAACGGATTATTAGGAGATGAAGTGAGGAGTGACAGCAATGTGTGTTTCAGAGTTGCAAAGCTCACTGTGCGCTGAAGATGATCTGCAAGGACTTTCCCTCCCTGCCCTTCGGAACTGGGAGCGGATTCCAAGCGCTCGTGCTCACCTGCCTCTGCTGCTCTTGAAACGAGAGTGGAGACCAGAAACGCTGGATTCAAATGCACTTTTAGGAGCTACAATGAGGAGTGACAACAGTGTGTGTGTCACAGTTGTAAAGCTCAGTGTGTTGAAGAAGCACAAGAGCAGCCTTCAGCCTGTCTCTTCCACTGCCTTACAGATTGCAGACATTCCTGCTCACTCTGCTGCTCAGCAGAGTGCTGGCAACGGAGTTCTTGGATTGAAATGGTCTTTTAGGAGAAAGAGTGAAGAGTGACAGCAATGTTTGTGTCACAGTTTAAAGCTCACTGTGTGCTAAACATGATCAGGAGGAGCTTTTTTGCAAGGCTCTTCTGCTGTTTTAGCCCAGTCTAAACATTCCTGCTCTACTCTCTCTGTTGCTGCTCAGCAGAGTGGGCACAGAGATGTTGGAATCAATAGGTCTTCCTGGCAGGAAAAGGAGGAGTTACAGCAATGTGTTTTGCAGAGTTGCAAAGCTCATTGTGTGCTGAAGATGCCCTGCAGGAGTTTCCCTGCTGGCCCTTCGTCTGTGGGATTAGAGTCCAAGCGCTGCTCCTCCCCTGTCACAACTCCTCTCGAAACGAGAGAGCGCACCAGAAACTTTGGATTCAAATGCACTTTTAGGAGATAAAGTGAGGAGTGACAGCAATGTTTGTGTCACAGTTTAAAGCTCACTGTGTGCAAAACATGATCAAGCAGGAGATTTTTTTCAAGGCTCTTCTGCTGTTTTAGGCAGGTCTAAAAATTCCTGCTCTACTCTCTCTGTTGCTGCTCAGCAGAGAGCGGGCACAGAGATGGTGGATTCAGCTGGTCTTTCAGGCAAAAAGGGAGGAGTGACAGCAATGTGTGTTGCAGAGTTGCAAAGCTCGCTGTGCGCTGAAGATGATCAGTGGGAACTTTCTGGACTGTCTCTTCTGCTCTTTTAGCATTGGCTAAAGGTTCCTGCTCTACTCTGCTTCTGCCCAGCAGAGAAAGGGCACAGAGTTTTGGATTCAATTGGACTTTGAGGTAGGAAAGTGCGGAGCGAGAGCAATATATGTGTCACAGTTGCAAAGCTGACTGCGTGCTGAAGATGCCCTGCCGGAGCTTTCACTCCGGGCTCTTCGGCTGTGGGAGCAGAGGCCAAGAGATCGTGTTCACCTGTCACTGCTGCTGTTCAAACGAGAGAGGGCGGGAGAGACCATGGATTCAAACGGATTATTAGGAGATGAAGTGAGGAGTGACAGCAATGTGTGTTTCAGAGTTGCAAAGCTCACTGTGCGCTGAAGATGATCTGCAAGGACTTTCCCTCCCTGCCCTTCGGAACTGGGAGCGGATTCCAAGCGCTTCTGCTCACCTGCCTCTGCTGCTCTTGAAACGAGAGTGGAGACCAGAAACGCTGGATTCAAATGCACTTTTAGGAGCTACAATGAGGAGTGACAACAGTGTGTGTGTCAAAGTTGTAAAGCTCAGTGTGTTGAAGAAGCACAAGAGCTGCCTTCAGCCTGTCTCTTCCACTGCCTTACAGATTGCAGACATTCCTGCTCACTCTGCTGCTCAGCAGAGTGCTGGCAACGGAGTTCTTGGATTGAAATGGTCTTTTAGGAGAAAGAGTGAAGAGTGACAGCAATGTTTGTGTCACAGTTTAAAGCTCACTGTGTGCTAAACATGATCAGGAGGAGCTTTTTTGCAAGGCTCTTCTGCTGTTTTAGCCCAGTCTAAACATTCCTGCTCTACTCTCTCTGTTGCTGCTCAGCAGAGTGGGCACAGAGATGTTGGAATCAATAGGTCTTCCTGGCAGGAAAAGGAGGAGTTACAGCAATGTGTTTTGCAGAGTTGCAAAGCTCATTGTGTGCTGAAGATGCCCTGCAGGAGTTTCCCTGCTGGCCCTTCGTCTGTGGGATTAGAGTCCAAGCGCTGCTCCTCCCCTGTCACAACTCCTCTCGAAACGAGAGAGCGCACCAGAAACTTTGGATTCAAATGCACTTTTAGGAGATAAAGTGAGGAGTGACAGCAATGTTTGTGTCACAGTTTAAAGCTCACTGTGTGCAAAACATGATCAAGCAGGAGATTTTTTTCAAGGCTCTTCTGCTGTTTTAGGCAGGTCTAAAAATTCCTGCTCTACTATCTCTGTTGCTGCTCAGCAGAGAGCGGGCACAGAGATGGTGGATTCAACTGGTCTTTCAGGCAAAAAGGGAGGAGTGACAGCAATGTGTGTTGCAGAGTTGCAAAGCTCGCTGTGCGCTGAAGATGATCAGTGGGAACTTTCTGGACTGTCTCTTCTGCTCTTTTAGCATTGGCTAAAGGTTCCTGCTCTACTCTGCTTCTGCCCAGCAGAGAAAGGGCACAGAGATTTTGGATTCAATTGGACTTTGAGGTAGGAAAGTGCGGAGCGAGAGCAATATATGTGTCACAGTTGCAAAGCTGACTGCGTGCTGAAGATGCCCTGCCGGAGCTTTCACTCCGGGCTCTTCGGCTGTGGGAGCAGAGGCCAAGAGATCGTGTTCACCTGTCACTGCTGCTGTTCAAACGAGAGAGGGCGGGAGAGACCATGGATCCAAACGGATTATTAGGAGATGAAGTGAGGAGTGACAGCAATGTGTGTTTCAGAGTTGCAAAGCTCACTGTGCGCTGAAGATGATCTGCAAGGACTTTCCCTCCCTGCCCTTCGGAACTGGGAGCGGATTCCAAGCGCTCGTGCTCACCTGCCTCTGCTGCTCTTGAAACGAGAGTGGAGACCAGAAACGCTGGATTCAAATGCACTTTTAGGAGCTACAATGAGGAGTGACAACAGTGTGTGTGTCACAGTTGTAAAGCTCAGTGTGTTGAAGAAGCACAAGAGCAGCCTTCAGCCTGTCTCTTCCACTGCCTTACAGATTGCAGACATTCCTGCTCACTCTGCTGCTCAGCAGAGTGCTGGCAACGGAGTTCTTGGATTGAAATGGTCTTTTAGGAGAAAGAGTGAAGAGTGACAGCAATGTTTGTGTCACAGTTTAAAGCTCACTGTGTGCTAAACATGATCAGGAGGAGCTTTTTTGCAAGGCTCTTCTGCTGTTTTAGCCCAGTCTAAACATTCCTGCTCTACTCTCTCTGTTGCTGCTCAGCAGAGTGGGCACAGAGATGTTGGAATCAATAGGTCTTCCTGGCAGGAAAAGGAGGAGTTACAGCAATGTGTTTTGCAGAGTTGCAAAGCTCATTGTGTGCTGAAGATGCCCTGCAGGAGTTTCCCTGCTGGCCCTTCGTCTGTGGGATTAGAGTCCAAGCGCTGCTCCTCCCCTGTCACAACTCCTCTCGAAACGAGAGAGCGCACCAGAAACTTTGGATTCAAATGCACTTTTAGGAGATAAAGTGAGGAGTGACAGCAATGTTTGTGTCACAGTTTAAAGCTCACTGTGTGCAAAACATGATCAAGCAGGAGATTTTTTTCAAGGCTCTTCTGCTGTTTTAGGCAGGTCTAAAAATTCCTGCTCTACTCTCTCTGTTGCTGCTCAGCAGAGAGCGGGCACAGAGATGGTGGATTCAGCTGGTCTTTCAGGCAAAAAGGGAGGAGTGACAGCAATGTGTGTTGCAGAGTTGCAAAGCTCGCTGTGCGCTGAAGATGATCAGTGGGAACTTTCTGGACTGTCTCTTCTGCTCTTTTAGCATTGGCTAAAGGTTCCTGCTCTACTCTGCTTCTGCCCAGCAGAGAAAGGGCACAGAGTTTTGGATTCAATTGGACTTTGAGGTAGGAAAGTGCGGAGCGAGAGCAATATATGTGTCACAGTTGCAAAGCTGACTGCGTGCTGAAGATGCCCTGCCGGAGCTTTCACTCCGGGCTCTTCGGCTGTGGGAGCAGAGGCCAAGAGATCGTGTTCACCTGTCACTGCTGCTGTTCAAACGAGAGAGGGCGGGAGAGACCATGGATTCAAACGGATTATTAGGAGATGAAGTGAGGAGTGACAGCAATGTGTGTTTCAGAGTTGCAAAGCTCACTGTGCGCTGAAGATGATCTGCAAGGACTTTCCCTCCCTGCCCTTCGGAACTGGGAGCGGATTCCAAGCGCTTCTGCTCACCTGCCTCTGCTGCTCTTGAAACGAGAGTGGAGACCAGAAACGCTGGATTCAAATGCACTTTTAGGAGCTACAATGAGGAGTGACAACAGTGTGTGTGTCAAAGTTGTAAAGCTCAGTGTGTTGAAGAAGCACAAGAGCTGCCTTCAGCCTGTCTCTTCCACTGCCTTACAGATTGCAGACATTCCTGCTCACTCTGCTGCTCAGCAGAGTGCTGGCAACGGAGTTCTTGGATTGAAATGGTCTTTTAGGAGAAAGAGTGAAGAGTGACAGCAATGTTTGTGTCACAGTTTAAAGCTCACTGTGTGCTAAACATGATCAGGAGGAGCTTTTTTGCAAGGCTCTTCTGCTGTTTTAGCCCAGTCTAAACATTCCTGCTCTACTCTCTCTGTTGCTGCTCAGCAGAGTGGGCACAGAGATGTTGGAATCAATAGGTCTTCCTGGCAGGAAAAGGAGGAGTTACAGCAATGTGTTTTGCAGAGTTGCAAAGCTCATTGTGTGCTGAAGATGCCCTGCAGGAGTTTCCCTGCTGGCCCTTCGTCTGTGGGATTAGAGTCCAAGCGCTGCTCCTCCCCTGTCACAACTCCTCTCGAAACGAGAGAGCGCACCAGAAACTTTGGATTCAAATGCACTTTTAGGAGATAAAGTGAGGAGTGACAGCAATGTTTGTGTCACAGTTTAAAGCTCACTGTGTGCAAAACATGATCAAGCAGGAGATTTTTTTCAAGGCTCTTCTGCTGTTTTAGGCAGGTCTAAAAATTCCTGCTCTACTATCTCTGTTGCTGCTCAGCAGAGAGCGGGCACAGAGATGGTGGATTCAACTGGTCTTTCAGGCAAAAAGGGAGGAGTGACAGCAATGTGTGTTGCAGAGTTGCAAAGCTCGCTGTGCGCTGAAGATGATCAGTGGGAACTTTCTGGACTGTCTCTTCTGCTCTTTTAGCATTGGCTAAAGGTTCCTGCTCTACTCTGCTTCTGCCCAGCAGAGAAAGGGCACAGAGATTTTGGATTCAATTGGACTTTGAGGTAGGAAAGTGCGGAGCGAGAGCAATATATGTGTCACAGTTGCAAAGCTGACTGCGTGCTGAAGATGCCCTGCCGGAGCTTTCACTCCGGGCTCTTCGGCTGTGGGAGCAGAGGCCAAGAGATCGTGTTCACCTGTCACTGCTGCTGTTCAAACGAGAGAGGGCGGGAGAGACCATGGATTCAAACGGATTATTAGGAGATGAAGTGAGGAGTGACAGCAATGTGTGTTTCAGAGTTGCAAAGCTCACTGTGCGCTGAAGATGATCTGCAAGGACTTTCCCTCCCTGCCCTTCGGAACTGGGAGCGGATTCCAAGCGCTCGTGCTCACCTGCCTCTGCTGCACTGGAAACGAGAGTGGAGACCAGAAACGCTGGATTCAAATGCACTTTTAGGAGCTACAATGAGGAGTGACAACAGTGTGTGTGTCACAGTTGTAAAGCTCAGTGTGTTGAAGAAGCACAAGAGCAGCCTTCAGCCTGTCTCTTCCACTGCCTTACAGATTGCAGACATTCCTGCTCACTCTGCTGCTCAGCAGAGTGCTGGCAACGGAGTTCTTGGATTGAAATGGTCTTTTAGGAGAAAGAGTGAAGAGTGACAGCAATGTTTGTGTCACAGTTTAAAGCTCACTGTGTGCTAAACATGATCAGGAGGAGCTTTTTTGCAAGGCTCTTCTGCTGTTTTTGCCCAGTCTAAACATTCCTGCTCTACTCTCTCTGATGCTGCTCAGCAGAGAGTGGGCACAGAGATGTTGGAATCAATTGGTCTTCCAGGCAGGAGAAGGAGGAGTTACAGCAATGTGTTTTGCAGAGTTGCAAAGCTCACTGTGTGCTGAAGATGCCCTGCAGGAGTTTCCCTGCTGGCCCTTCGTCTGTGGTATTAGAGTCCAAGCGCTGCTCCTCCCCTGTCACAACTCCTCTCCAAACGAGAGAGCGCACCAGAAACTTTGGATTCAAATGCACTTTTAGGAGATAAAGTGAGGAGTGACAGCAATGTTTGTGTCACAGTTGAAAGCTCACTGTGTGCAAAACATGATCAAGCAGGAGATTTTTTTCAAGGCTCTTCTGCTGTTTTAGGCAGGTCTAAAAATTCCTGCTCTACTCTCTCTGTTGCTGCTCAGCAGAGAGCGGGCACAGAGATGGTGGATTCAGCTGGTCTTTCAGGCAAAAAGGGAGGAGTGACAGCAATATGTGTTGCAGAGTTGCAAAGCTCGCTGTGCGCTGAAGATGATCAGTGGGAACTTTCTGGACTGTCTCTTCTGCTCTTTTAGCATTGGCTAAAGGTTCCTGCTCTACTCTGCTTCTGCCCAGCAGAGAAAGGGCACAGAGTTTTGGATTCAATTGGACTTTGAGGTAGGAAAGTGCGGAGCGAGAGCAATATATGTGTCACAGTTGCAAAGCTGACTGCGTGCTGAAGATGCCCTGCCGGAGCTTTCACTCCGGGCTCTTCGGCTGTGGGAGCAGAGGCCAAGAGATCGTGTTCACCTGTCACTGCTGCTGTTCAAACGAGAGAGGGCGGGAGAGACCATGGATTCAAACGGATTATTAGGAGATGAAGTGAGGAGTGACAGCAATGTGTGTTTCAGAGTTGCAAAGCTCACTGTGCGCTGAAGATGATCTGCAAGGACTTTCCCTCCCTGCCCTTCGGAACTGGGAGCGGATTCCAAGCGCTCATGCTCACCTGCCTCTGCTGCACTGGAAACGAGAGTGGAGACCAGAAACGCTGGATTCAAATGCACTTTTAGGAGCTACAATGAGGAGTGACAACAGTGTGTGTGTCAAAGTTGTAAAGCTCAGTGTGTTGAAGAAGCACAAGAGCAGCCTTCAGCCTGTCTCTTCCACTGCCTTACAGATTGCAGACATTCCTGCTCACTCTGCTGCTCAGCAGAGTGCTGGCAACGGAGTTCTTGGATTGAAATGGTCTTTTAGGAGAAAGAGTGAAGAGTGACAGCAATGTTTGTGTCACAGTTTAAAGCTCACTGTGTGCTAAACATGATCAGGAGGAGCTTTTTTGCAAGGCTCTTCTGCTGTTTTTGCCCAGTCTAAACATTCCTGCTCTACTCTCTCTGATGCTGCTCAGCAGAGAGTGGGCACAGAGATGTTGGAATCAATTGGTCTTCCAGGCAGGAGAAGGAGGAGTTACAGCAATGTGTTTTGCAGAGTTGCAAAGCTCATTGTGTGCTGAAGATGCCCTGCAGGAGTTTCCCTGCTGGCCCTTCGTCTGTGGCATTACAGTCCAAGCGCTGCTCCTCCCCTGTCACAACTCCTCTCGAAACGAGAGAGCGCACCAGAAACTTTGGATTCAAATGCACTTTTAGGAGATAAAGTGAGGAGTGACAGCAATGTTTGTGTCACAGTTTAAAGCTCACTGTGTGCAAAACATGATCAAGCAGGAGATTTTTTTCAAGGCTCTTCTGCTGTTTTAGGCAGGTCTAAAAATTCCTGCTCTACTCTCTCTGTTGCTGCTCAGCAGAGAGCGGGCACAGAGATGGTGGATTCAGCTGGTCTTTCAGGCAAAAAGGGAGGAGTGACAGCAATGTGTGTTGCAGAGTTGCAAAGCTCGCTGTGCGCTGAAGATGATCAGTGGGAACTTTCTGGACTGTCTCTTCTGCTCTTTTAGCATTGGCTAAAGGTTCCTGCTCTACTCTGCTTCTGCCCAGCAGAGAAAGGGCACAGAGATTTTGGATTCAATTGGACTTTGAGGTAGGAAAGTGCGGAGCGAGAGCAATATATGTGTCACAGTTGCAAAGCTGACTGCGTGCTGAAGATGCCCTGCCGGAGCTTTCACTCCGGGCTCTTCGGCTGTGGGAGCAGAGGCCAAGAGATCGTGTTCACCTGTCACTGCTGCTGTTCAAACGAGAGAGGGCGGGAGAGACCATGGATTCAACGGATTATTAGGAGATGAAGTGAGGAGTGACAGCAATGTGTGTTTCAGAGTTGCAAAGCTCACTGTGCGCTGAAGATGATCTGCAAGGACTTTCCCTCCCTGCCCTTCGGAACTGGGAGCGGATTCCAAGCGCTCGTGCTCACCTGCCTCTGCTGCTCTTGAAACGAGAGTGGAGACCAGAAACGCTGGATTCAAATGCACTTTTAGGAGCTACAATGAGGAGTGACAACAGTGTGTGTGTCACAGTTGTAAAGCTCAGTGTGTTGAAGAAGCACAAGAGCAGCCTTCAGCCTGTCTCTTCCACTGCCTTACAGATTGCAGACATTCCTGCTCACTCTGCTGCTCAGCAGAGTGCTGGCAACGGAGTTCTTGGATTGAAATGGTCTTTTAGGAGAGAGAGTGAAGAGTGACAGCAATGTTTGTGTCACAGTTTAAAGCTCACTGTGTGCTAAACATGATCAGGAGGAGCTTTTTTGCAAGGCTCTTCTGCTGTTTTAGCCCAGTCTAAACATTCCTGCTCTACTCTCTCTGTTGCTGCTCAGCAGAGTGGGCACAGAGATGTTGGAATCAATAGGTCTTCCTGGCAGGAAAAGGAGGAGTTACAGCAATGTGTTTTGCAGAGCTGCAAAGCTCATTGTGTGCTGAAGATGCCCTGCAGGAGTTTCCCTGCTGGCCCTTCGTCTGTGGGATTAGAGTCCAAGCGCTGCTCCTCCCCTGTCACAACTCCTCTCGAAACGAGAGAGCGCACCAGAAACTTTGGATTCAAATGCACTTTTAGGAGATAAAGTGAGGAGTGACAGCAATGTTTGTGTCACAGTTTAAAGCTCACTGTGTGCAAAACATGATCAAGCAGGAGATTTTTTTCAAGGCTCTTCTGCTGTTTTAGGCAGGTCTAAAAATTCCTGCTCTACTCTCTCTGTTGCTGCTCAGCAGAGAGCGGGCACAGAGATGGTGGATTCAGCTGGTCTTTCAGGCAAAAAGGGAGGAGTGACAGCAATGTGTGTTGCAGAGTTGCAAAGCTCGCTGTGCGCTGAAGATGATCAGTGGGAACTTTCTGGACTGTCTCTTCTGCTCTTTTAGCATTGGCTAAAGGTTCCTGCTCTACTCTGCTTCTGCCCAGCAGAGAAAGGGCACAGAGATTTTGGATTCAATTGGACTTTGAGGTAGGAAAGTGCGGAGCGAGAGCAATATATGTGTCACAGTTGCAAAGCTGACTGCGTGCTGAAGATGCCCTGCCGGAGCTTTCACTCCGGGCTCTTCGGCTGTGGGAGCAGAGGCCAAGAGATCGTGTTCACCTGTCACTGCTGCTGTTCAAACGAGAGAGGGCGGGAGAGACCATGGATTCAAACGGATTATTAGGAGATGAAGTGAGGAGTGACAGCAATGTGTGTTTCAGAGTTGCAAAGCTCACTGTGCGCTGAAGATGATCTGCAAGGACTTTCCCTCCCTGCCCTTCGGAACTGGGAGCGGATTCCAAGCGCTCATGCTCACCTGCCTCTGCTGCACTGGAAACGAGAGTGGAGACCAGAAACGCTGGATTCAAATGCACTTTTAGGAGCTACAATGAGGAGTGACAACAGTGTGTGTGTCAAAGTTGTAAAGCTCAGTGTGTTGAAGAAGCACAAGAGCAGCCTTCAGCCTGTCTCTTCCACTGCCTTACAGATTGCAGACATTCCTGCTCACTCTGCTGCTCAGCAGAGTGCTGGCAACGGAGTTCTTGGATTGAAATGGTCTTTTAGGAGAAAGAGTGAAGAGTGACAGCAATGTTTGTGTCACAGTTTAAAGCTCACTGTGTGCTAAACATGATCAGGAGGAGCTTTTTTGCAAGGCTCTTCTGCTGTTTTTGCCCAGTCTAAACATTCCTGCTCTACTCTCTCTGATGCTGCTCAGCAGAGAGTGGGCACAGAGATGTTGGAATCAATTGGTCTTCCAGGCAGGAGAAGGAGGAGTTACAGCAATGTGTTTTGCAGAGTTGCAAAGCTCATTGTGTGCTGAAGATGCCCTGCAGGAGTTTCCCTGCTGGCCCTTCGTCTGTGGCATTACAGTCCAAGCGCTGCTCCTCCCCTGTCACAACTCCTCTCGAAACGAGAGAGCGCACCAGAAACTTTGGATTCAAATGCACTTTTAGGAGATAAAGTGAGGAGTGACAGCAATGTTTGTGTCACAGTTTAAAGCTCACTGTGTGCAAAACATGATCAAGCAGGAGATTTTTTTCAAGGCTCTTCTGCTGTTTTAGGCAGGTCTAAAAATTCCTGCTCTACTCTCTCTGTTGCTGCTCAGCAGAGAGCGGGCACAGAGATGGTGGATTCAGCTGGTCTTTCAGGCAAAAAGGGAGGAGTGACAGCAATGTGTGTTGCAGAGTTGCAAAGCTCGCTGTGCGCTGAAGATGATCAGTGGGAACTTTCTGGACTGTCTCTTCTGCTCTTTTAGCATTGGCTAAAGGTTCCTGCTCTACTCTGCTTCTGCCCAGCAGAGAAAGGGCACAGAGATTTTGGATTCAATTGGACTTTGAGGTAGGAAAGTGCGGAGCGAGAGCAATATATGTGTCACAGTTGCAAAGCTGACTGCGTGCTGAAGATGCCCTGCCGGAGCTTTCACTCCGGGCTCTTCGGCTGTGGGAGCAGAGGCCAAGAGATCGTGTTCACCTGTCACTGCTGCTGTTCAAACGAGAGAGGGCGGGAGAGACCATGGATTCAAACGGATTATTAGGAGATGAAGTGAGGAGTGACAGCAATGTGTGTTTCAGAGTTGCAAAGCTCACTGTGCGCTGAAGATGATCTGCAAGGACTTTCCCTCCCTGCCCTTCGGAACTGGGAGCGGATTCCAAGCGCTCGTGCTCACCTGCCTCTGCTGCTCTTGAAACGAGAGTGGAGACCAGAAACGCTGGATTCAAATGCACTTTTAGGAGCTACAATGAGGAGTGACAACAGTGTGTGTGTCACAGTTGTAAAGCTCAGTGTGTTGAAGAAGCACAAGAGCAGCCTTCAGCCTGTCTCTTCCACTGCCTTACAGATTGCAGACATTCCTGCTCACTCTGCTGCTCAGCAGAGTGCTGGCAACGGAGTTCTTGGATTGAAATGGTCTTTTAGGAGAAAGAGTGAAGAGTGACAGCAATGTTTGTGTCACAGTTTAAAGCTCACTGTGTGCTAAACATGATCAGGAGGAGCTTTTTTGCAAGGCTCTTCTGCTGTTTTAGCCCAGTCTAAACATTCCTGCTCTACTCTCTCTGTTGCTGCTCAGCAGAGTGGGCACAGAGATGTTGGAATCAATAGGTCTTCCTGGCAGGAAAAGGAGGAGTTACAGCAATGTGTTTTGCAGAGTTGCAAAGCTCATTGTGTGCTGAAGATGCCCTGCAGGAGTTTCCCTGCTGGCCCTTCGTCTGTGGGATTAGAGTCCAAGCGCTGCTCCTCCCCTGTCACAACTCCTCTCGAAACGAGAGAGCGCACCAGAAACTTTGGATTCAAATGCACTTTTAGGAGATAAAGTGAGGAGTGACAGCAATGTTTGTGTCACAGTTTAAAGCTCACTGTGTGCAAAACATGATCAAGCAGGAGATTTTTTTCAAGGCTCTTCTGCTGTTTTAGGCAGGTCTAAAAATTCCTGCTCTACTCTCTCTGTTGCTGCTCAGCAGAGAGCGGGCACAGAGATGGTGGATTCAGCTGGTCTTTCAGGCAAAAAGGGAGGAGTGACAGCAATGTGTGTTGCAGAGTTGCAAAGCTCGCTGTGCGCTGAAGATGATCAGTGGGAACTTTCTGGACTGTCTCTTCTGCTCTTTTAGCATTGGCTAAAGGTTCCTGCTCTACTCTGCTTCTGCCCAGCAGAGAAAGGGCACAGAGTTTTGGATTCAATTGGACTTTGAGGTAGGAAAGTGCGGAGCGAGAGCAATATATGTGTCACAGTTGCAAAGCTGACTGCGTGCTGAAGATGCCCTGCCGGAGCTTTCACTCCGGGCTCTTCGGCTGTGGGAGCAGAGGCCAAGAGATCGTGTTCACCTGTCACTGCTGCTGTTCAAACGAGAGAGGGCGGGAGAGACCATGGATTCAAACGGATTATTAGGAGATGAAGTGAGGAGTGACAGCAATGTGTGTTTCAGAGTTGCAAAGCTCACTGTGCGCTGAAGATGATCTGCAAGGACTTTCCCTCCCTGCCCTTCGGAACTGGGAGCGGATTCCAAGCGCTTCTGCTCACCTGCCTCTGCTGCTCTTGAAACGAGAGTGGAGACCAGAAACGCTGGATTCAAATGCACTTTTAGGAGCTACAATGAGGAGTGACAACAGTGTGTGTGTCAAAGTTGTAAAGCTCAGTGTGTTGAAGAAGCACAAGAGCTGCCTTCAGCCTGTCTCTTCCACTGCCTTACAGATTGCAGACATTCCTGCTCACTCTGCTGCTCAGCAGAGTGCTGGCAACGGAGTTCTTGGATTGAAATGGTCTTTTAGGAGAAAGAGTGAAGAGTGACAGCAATGTTTGTGTCACAGTTTAAAGCTCACTGTGTGCTAAACATGATCAGGAGGAGCTTTTTTGCAAGGCTCTTCTGCTGTTTTAGCCCAGTCTAAACATTCCTGCTCTACTCTCTCTGTTGCTGCTCAGCAGAGTGGGCACAGAGATGTTGGAATCAATAGGTCTTCCTGGCAGGAAAAGGAGGAGTTACAGCAATGTGTTTTGCAGAGTTGCAAAGCTCATTGTGTGCTGAAGATGCCCTGCAGGAGTTTCCCTGCTGGCCCTTCGTCTGTGGGATTAGAGTCCAAGCGCTGCTCCTCCCCTGTCACAACTCCTCTCGAAACGAGAGAGCGCACCAGAAACTTTGGATTCAAATGCACTTTTAGGAGATAAAGTGAGGAGTGACAGCAATGTTTGTGTCACAGTTTAAAGCTCACTGTGTGCAAAACATGATCAAGCAGGAGATTTTTTTCAAGGCTCTTCTGCTGTTTTAGGCAGGTCTAAAAATTCCTGCTCTACTATCTCTGTTGCTGCTCAGCAGAGAGCGGGCACAGAGATGGTGGATTCAACTGGTCTTTCAGGCAAAAAGGGAGGAGTGACAGCAATGTGTGTTGCAGAGTTGCAAAGCTCGCTGTGCGCTGAAGATGATCAGTGGGAACTTTCTGGACTGTCTCTTCTGCTCTTTTAGCATTGGCTAAAGGTTCCTGCTCTACTCTGCTTCTGCCCAGCAGAGAAAGGGCACAGAGATTTTGGATTCAATTGGACTTTGAGGTAGGAAAGTGCGGAGCGAGAGCAATATATGTGTCACAGTTGCAAAGCTGACTGCGTGCTGAAGATGCCCTGCCGGAGCTTTCACTCCGGGCTCTTCGGCTGTGGGAGCAGAGGCCAAGAGATCGTGTTCACCTGTCACTGCTGCTGTTCAAACGAGAGAGGGCGGGAGAGACCATGGATTCAAACGGATTATTAGGAGATGAAGTGAGGAGTGACAGCAATGTGTGTTTCAGAGTTGCAAATCTCACTGTGCGCTGAAGATGATCTGCAAGGACTTTCCCTCCCTGCCCTTCGGAACTGGGAGCGGATTCCAAGCGCTCATGCTCACCTGCCTCTGCTGCACTGGAAACGAGAGTGGAGACCAGAAACGCTGGATTCAAATGCACTTTTAGGAGCTACAATGAGGAGTGACAACAGTGTGTGTGTCAAAGTTGTAAAGCTCAGTGTGTTGAAGAAGCACAAGAGCTGCCTTCAGCCTGTCTCTTCCACTGCCTTACAGATTGCAGACATTCCTGCTCACTCTGCTGCTCAGCAGAGTGCTGGCAACGGAGTTCTTGGATTGAAATGGTCTTTTAGGAGAAAGAGTGAAGAGTGACAGCAATGTTTGTGTCACAGTTTAAAGCTCACTGTGTGCTAAACATGATCAGGAGGAGCTTTTTTGCAAGGCTCTTCTGCTGTTTTAGCCCAGTCTAAACATTCCTTCTCTCTGTTGCTGCTCAGCAGAGAGTGGGCACAGAGATGTTTGAATCAATTGGTCTTCCAGGCAGGAGAAGGAGGAGTTACAGCAATGTGTTTTGCAGAGTTGCAAAGCTCATTGTGTGCTGAAGATGCCCTGCAGGAGTTTCCCTGCTGGCCCTTCGTCTGTGGCATTACAGTCCAAGCGCTGCTCCTCCCCTGTCACAACTCCTCTCGAAACGAGAGAGCGCACAAGAAACTTTGGATTCAAATGCACTTTTAGGAGATAAAGTGAGGAGTGACAGCAATGTTTGTGTCACAGTTTAAAGCTCACTGTGTGCAAAACATGATCAAGCAGGAGATTTTTTTCAAGGCTCTTCTGCTGTTTTAGGCAGGTCTAAAAATTCCTGCTCTACTATCTCTGTTGCTGCTCAGCAGAGAGCGGGCACAGAGATGGTGGATTCAACTGGTCTTTCAGGCAAAAAGGGAGGAGTGACAGCAATGTGTGTTGCAGAGTTGCAAAGCTCGCTGTGCGCTGAAGATGATCAGTGGGAACTTTCTGGACTGTCTCTTCTGCTCTTTTAGCATTGGCTAAAGGTTCCTGCTCTACTCTGCTTCTGCCCAGCAGAGAAAGGGCACAGAGATTTTGGATTCAATTGGACTTTGAGGTAGGAAAGTGCGGAGCGAGAGCAATATATGTGTCACAGTTGCAAAGCTGACTGCGTGCTGAAGATGCCCTGCCGGAGCTTTCACTCCGGGCTCTTCGGCTGTGGGAGCAGAGGCCAAGAGATCGTGTTCACCTGTCACTGCTGCTGTTCAAACGAGAGAGGGCGGGAGAGACCATGGATTCAAACGGATTATTAGGAGATGAAGTGAGGAGTGACAGCAGTGTGTGTTTCAGAGTTGCAAAGCTCACTGTGCGCTGAAGATGATCTGCAAGGACTTTCCCTCCCTGCCCTTCGGAACTGGGAGCGGATTCCAAGCGCTCGTGCTCACCTTCCTCTGCTGCTCTTGAAACGAGAGTGGAGACCAGAAACGCTGGATTCAAATGCACTTTTAGGAGCTACAATGAGGAGTGACAACAGTGTGTGTGTCACAGTTGTAAAGCTCAGTGTGTTGAAGAAGCACAAGAGCAGCCTTCAGGCCTGTCTCTTCCACTGCCTTACAGATTGCAGACATTCCTGCTCACTCTGCTGCTCAGCAGAGTGCTGGCAACGGAGTTCTTGGATTGAAATGGTCTTTTAGGAGAAAGAGTGAAGAGTGACAGCAATGTTTGTGTCACAGTTTAAAGCTCACTGTGTGCTAAACATGATCAGGAGGAGCTTTTTTGCAAGGCTCTTCTGCTGTTTTAGCCCAGTCTAAACATTCCTGCTCTACTCTCTCTGATGCTGCTCAGCAGAGAGTGGGCACAGAGATGTTGGAATCAATTGGTCTTCCAGGCAGGAGAAGGAGGAGTTACAGCAATGTGTTTTGCAGAGTTGCAAAGCTCACTGTGTGCTGAAGATGCCCTGCAGGAGTTTCCCTGCTGGCCCTTCGTCTGTGGGATTAGAGTCCAAGCGCTGCTCCTCCCCTGTCACAACTCCTCTCGAAACGAGAGAGCGCACAAGAAACTTTGGATTCAAATGCACTTTTAGGAGATAAAGTGAGGAGTGACAGCAATGTTTGTGTCACAGTTTAAAGCTCACTGTGTGCAAAACATGATCAAGCAGGAGATTTTTTTCAAGGCTCTTCTGCTGTTTTAGGCAGGTCTAAAAATTCCTGCTCTACTATCTCTGTTGCTGCTCAGCAGAGAGCGGGCACAGAGATGGTGGATTCAGCTGGTCTTTCAGGCAAAAAGGGAGGAGTGACAGCAATGTGTGTTGCAGAGTTGCAAAGCTCGCTGTGCGCTGAAGATGATCAGTGGGAACTTTCTGGACTGTCTCTTCTGCTCTTTTAGCATTGGCTAAAGGTTCCTGCTCTACTCTGCTTCTGCCCAGCAGAGAAAGGGCACAGAGATTTTGGATTCAATTGGACTTTGAGGTAGGAAAGTGCGGAGCGAGAGCAATATATGTGTCACAGTTGCAAAGCTGACTGCGTGCTGAAGATGCCCTGCCGGAGCTTTCACTCCGGGCTCTTCGGCTGTGGGAGCAGAGGCCAAGAGATCGTGTTCACCTGTCACTGCTGCTGTTCAAACGAGAGAGGGCGGGAGAGACCATGGATTCAAACGGATTATTAGGAGATGAAGTGAGGAGTGACAGCAATGTGTGTTTCAGAGTTGCAAAGCTCGCTGTGCGCTGAAGATGATCTGCAAGGACTTTCCCTCCCTGCCCTTCGGAACTGGGAGCGGATTCCAAGCGCTCGTGCTCACCTTCCTCTGCTGCTCTTGAAACGAGAGTGGAGACCAGAAACGCTGGATTCAAATGCACTTTTAGGAGCTACAATGAGGAGTGACAACAGTGTGTGTGTCAAAGTTGTAAAGCTCAGTGTGTTGAAGAAGCACAAGAGCAGCCTTCAGGCCTGTCTCTTCCACTGCCTTACAGATTGCAGACATTCCTGCTCACTCTGCTGCTCAGCAGAGTGCTGGCAACGGAGTTCTTGGATTGAAATGGTCTTTTAGGAGAAAGAGTGAAGAGTGACAGCAATGTTTGTGTCACAGTTTAAAGCTCACTGTGTGCTAAACATGATCAGGAGGAGCTTTTTTGCAAGGCTCTTCTGCTGTTTTAGCCCAGTCTAAACATTCCTGCTCTACTCTCTCTGATGCTGCTCAGCAGAGAGTGGGCACAGAGATGTTGGAATCAATTGGTCTTCCAGGCAGGAGTAGGAGGAGTTACAGCAATGTGTTTTGCAGAGTTGCAAAGCTCACTGTGTGCTGAAGATGCCCTGCAGGAGTTTCCCTGCTGGCCCTTCGTCTGTGGTATTAGAGTCCAAGCGCTGCTCCTCCCCTGTCACAACTCCTCTCGAAACGAGAGAGCGCACCAGAAACTTTGGATTCAAATGCACTTTTAGGAGATAAAGTGAGGAGTGACAGCAATGTTTGTGTCACAGTTTAAAGCTCACTGTGTGCAAAACATGATCAAGCAGGAGATTTTTTTCAAGGCTCTTCTGCTGTTTTAGGCAGGTCTAAAATTTCCTGCTCTACTATCTCTGTTGCTGCTCAGCAGAGAGCGGGCACAGAGATGGTGGATTCAGCTGGTCTTTCAGGCAAAAAGGGAGGAGTGACAGCAATGTGTGTTGCAGAGTTGCAAAGCTCGCTGTGCGCTGAAGATGATCAGTGGGAACTTTCTGGACTGTCTCTTCTGCTCTTTTAGCATTGGCTAAAGGTTCCTGCTCTACTCTGCTTCTGCCCAGCAGAGAAAGGGCACAGAGATTTTGGATTCAATTGGACTTTGATGTAGGAAAGTGCGGAGCGAGAGCAATATATGTGTCACAGTTGCAAAGCTGACTGCGTGCTGAAGATGCCCTGCCGGAGCTTTCACTCCGGGCTCTTCGGCTGTGGGAGCAGAGGCCAAGAGATCGTGTTCACCTGTCACTGCTGCTGTTCAAACGAGAGAGGGCGGGAGAGACCATGGATTCAAACGGATTATTAGGAGATGAAGTGAGGAGTGACAGCAATGTGTGTTTCAGAGTTGCAAATCTCACTGTGCGCTGAAGATGATCTGCAAGGACTTTCCCTCCCTGCCCTTCGGAACTGGGAGCGGATTCCAAGCGCTCGTGCTCACCTTCCTCTGCTGCTCTTGAAACGAGAGTGGAGACCAGAAACGCTGGATTCAAATGCACTTTTAGGAGCTACAATGAGGAGTGACAACAGTGTGTGTGTCACAGTTGTAAAGCTCAGTGTGTTGAAGAAGCACAAGAGCAGCCTTCAGGCCTGTCTCTTCCACTGCCTTACAGATTGCAGACATTCCTGCTCACTCTGCTGCTCAGCAGAGTGCTGGCAACGGAGTTCTTGGATTGAAATGGTCTTTTAGGAGAAAGAGTGAAGAGTGACAGCAATGTTTGTGTCACAGTTTAAAGCTCACTGTGTGCTAAACATGATCAGGAGGAGCTTTTTTGCAAGGCTCTTCTGCTGTTTTAGCCCAGTCTAAACATTCCTGCTCTACTCTCTCTGATGCTGCTCAGCAGAGAGTGGGCACAGAGATGTTGGAATCAATTGGTCTTCCAGGCAGGAGTAGGAGGAGTTACAGCAATGTGTTTTGCAGAGTTGCAAAGCTCACTGTGTGCTGAAGATGCCCTGCAGGAGTTTCCCTGCTGGCCCTTCGTCTGTGGTATTAGAGTCCAAGCGCTGCTCCTCCCCTGTCACAACTCCTCTCGAAACGAGAGAGCGCACCAGAAACTTTGGATTCAAATGCACTTTTAGGAGATAAAGTGAGGAGTGACAGCAATGTTTGTGTCACAGTTTAAAGCTCACTGTGTGCAAAACATGATCAAGCAGGAGATTTTTTTCAAGGCTCTTCTGCTGTTTTAGGCAGGTCTAAAATTTCCTGCTCTACTATCTCTGTTGCTGCTCAGCAGAAAGCGGGCACAGAGATGGTGGATTCAGCTGGTCTTTCAGGCAAAAAGGGAGGAGTGACAGCAATGTGTGTTGCAGAGTTGCAAAGCTCGCTGTGCGCTGAAGATGATCAGTGGGAACTTTCTGGACTGTCTCTTCTGCTCTTTTAGCATTGGCTAAAGGTTCCTGCTCTACTCTGCTTCTGCCCAGCAGAGAAAGGGCACAGAGATTTTGGATTCAATTGGACTTTGAGGTAGGAAAGTGCGGAGCGAGAGCAATATATGTGTCACAGTTGCAAAGCTGACTGCGTGCTGAAGATGCCCTGCCGGAGCTTTCACTCCGGGCTCTTCGGCTGTGGGAGCAGAGGCCAAGAGATCGTGTTCACCTGTCACTGCTGCTGTTCAAACGAGAGAGGGCGGGAGAGACCATGGATTCAAACGGATTATTAGGAGATGAAGTGAGGAGTGACAGCAATGTGTGTTTCAGAGTTGCAAAGCTCACTGTGCGCTGAAGATGATCTGCAAGGACTTTCCCTCCCTGCCCTTCGGAACTGGGAGCGGATTCCAAGCGCTCGTGCTCACCTTCCTCTGCTGCTCTTGAAACGAGAGTGGAGACCAGAAACGCTGGATTCAAATGCACTTTTAGGAGCTACAATGAGGAGTGACAACAGTGTGTGTGTCACAGTTGTAAAGCTCAGTGTGTTGAAGAAGCACAAGAGCAGCCTTCAGGCCTGTCTCTTCCACTGTCTTACAGATTGCAGACATTCCTGCTCACTCTGCTGCTCAGCAGAGTGCTGGCAACGGAGTTCTTGGATTGAAATGGTCTTTTAGGAGAAAGAGTGAAGAGTGACAGCAATGTTTGTGTCACAGTTTAAAGCTCACTGTGTGCTAAACATGATCAGGAGGAGCTTTTTTGCAAGGCTCTTCTGCTGTTTTAGCCCAGTCTAAACATTCCTGCTCTACTCTCTCTGATGCTGCTCAGCAGAGAGTGGGCACAGAGATGTTGGAATCAATTGGTCTTCCAGGCAGGAGAAGGAGGAGTTACAGCAATGTGTTTTGCAGAGTTGCAAAGCTCACTGTGTGCTGAAGATGCCCTGCAGGAGTTTCCCTGCTGGCCCTTCGTCTGTGGTATTAGAGTCCAAGCGCTGCTCCTCCCCTGTCACAACTCCTCTCGAAACGAGAGAGCGCACCAGAAACTTTGGATTCAAATGCACTTTTAGGAGATAAAGTGAGGAGTGACAGCAATGTTTGTGTCACAGTTTAAAGCTCACTGTGTGCAAAACATGATCAAGCAGGAGATTTTTTTCAAGGCTCTTCTGCTGTTTTAGGCAGGTCTAAAAATTCCTGCTCTACTCTCTCTGTTGCTGCTCAGCAGAGAGCGGGCACAGAGATGGTGGATTCAGCTGGTCTTTCAGGCAAAAAGGGAGGAGTGACAGCAATGTGTGTTGCAGAGTTGCAAAGCTCGCTGTGCGCTGAAGATGATCAGTGGGAACTTTCTGGACTGTCTCTTCTGCTCTTTTAGCATTGGCTAAAGGTTCCTGCTCTACTCTGCTTCTGCCCAGCAGAGAAAGGGCACAGAGATTTTGGATTCAATTGGACTTTGAGGTAGGAAAGTGCGGAGCGAGAGCAATATATGTGTCACAGTTGCAAAGCTGACTGCGTGCTGAAGATGCCCTGCCGGAGCTTTCACTCCGGGCTCTTTGGCTGTGGGAGCAGAGGCCAAGAGATCGTGTTCACCTGTCACTGCTGCTGTTCAAACGAGAGAGGGCGGGAGAGACCATGGATTCAAACGGATTATTAGGAGATGAAGTGAGGAGTGACAGCAATGTGTGTTTCAGAGTTGCAAAGCTCACTGTGCGCTGAAGATGATCTGCAAGGACTTTCCCTCCCTGCCCTTCGGAACTGGGAGCGGATTCCAAGCGCTCGTGCTCACCTGCCTCTGCTGCACTGGAAACGAGAGTGGAGACCAGAAACGCTGGATTCAAATGCACTTTTAGGAGCTACAATGAGGAGTGACAACAGTGTGTGTGTCAAAGTTGTAAAGCTCAGTGTGTTGAAGAAGCACAAGAGCAGCCTTCAGCCTGTCTCTTCCACTGCCTTACAGATTGCAGACATTCCTGCTCACTCTGCTGCTCAGCAGAGTGCTGGCAACGGAGTTCTTGGATTGAAATGGTCTTTTAGGAGAAAGAGTGAAGAGTGACAGCAATGTTTGTGTCACAGTTTAAAGCTCACTGTGTGCTAAACATGATCAGGAGGAGCTTTTTTGCAAGGCTCTTCTGCTGTTTTAGCCCAGTCTAAACATTCCTGCTCTACTCTCTCTGATGCTGCTCAGCAGAGAGTGGGCACAGAGATGTTTGAATCAATTGGTCTTCCAGGCGGGAGAAGGAGGAGTTACAGCAATGTGTTTTGCAGAGTTGCAAAGCTCACTGTGTGCTGAAGATGCCCTGCAGGAGTTTCCCTGCTGGCCCTTCGTCTGTGGGATTAGAGTCCAAGCGCTGCTCCTCCCCTGTCACAACTCCTCTCGAAACGAGAGAGCGCACCAGAAACTTTGGATTCAAATGCACTTTTAGGAGATAAAGTGAGGAGTGACAGCAATGTTTGTGTCACAGTTTAAAGCTCACTGTGTGCAAAACATGATCAAGCAGGAGATTTTTTTCAAGGCTCTTCTGCTGTTTTAGGCAGGTCTAAAAATTCCTGCTCTACTATCTCTGTTGCTGCTCAGCAGAGAGCGGGCACAGAGATGGTGGATTCAGCTGGTCTTTCAGGCAAAAAGGGAGGAGTGACAGCAATGTGTGTTGCAGAGTTGCAAAGCTCGCTGTGCGCTGAAGATGATCAGTGGGAACTTTCTGGACTGTCTCTTCTGCTCTTTTAGCATTGGCTAAAGGTTCCTGCTCTTCTCTGCTTCTGCCCAGCAGAGAAAGGGCACAGAGATTTTGGATTCAATTGGACTTTGAGGTAGGAAAGTGCGGAGCGAGAGCAATATATGTGTCACAGTTGCAAAGCTGACTGCGTGCTGAAGATGCCCTGCCGGAGCTTTCACTCCGGGCTCTTCGGCTGTGGGAGCAGAGGCCAAGAGATCGTGTTCACCTGTCACTGCTGCTGTTCAAACGAGAGAGGGCGGGAGAGACCATAGATTCAAACGGATTATTAGGAGATGAAGTGAGGAGTGACAGCAATGTGTGTTTCAGAGTTGCAAAGCTCACTGTGCGCTGAAGATGATCTGCAAGGACTTTCCCTCCCTGCCCTTCGGAACTGGGAGCGGATTCCAAGCGCTCGTGCTCACCTTCCTCTGCTGCTCTTGAAACGAGAGTGGAGACCAGAAACGCTGGATTCAAATGCACTTTTAGGAGCTACAATGAGGAGTGACAACAGTGTGTGTGTCACAGTTGTAAAGCTCAGTGTGTTGAAGAAGCACAAGAGCAGCCTTCAGGCCTGTCTCTTCCACTGCCTTACAGATTGCAGACATTCCTGCTCACTCTGCTGCTCAGCAGAGTGCTGGCAACGGAGTTCTTGGATTGAAATGGTCTTTTAGGAGAAAGAGTGAAGAGTGACAGCAATGTTTGTGTCACAGTTTAAAGCTCACTGTGTGCTAAACATGATCAGGAGGAGCTTTTTTGCAAGGCTCTTCTGCTGTTTTAGCCCAGTCTAAACATTCCTGCTCTACTCTCTCTGATGCTGCTCAGCAGAGAGTGGGCACAGAGATGTTGGAATCAATTGGTCTTCCAGGCAGGAGAAGGAGGAGTTACAGCAATGTGTTTTGCAGAGTTGCAAAGCTCACTGTGTGCTGAAGATGCCCTGCAGGAGTTTCCCTGCTGGCCCTTCGTCTGTGGGATTAGAGTCCAAGCGCTGCTCCTCCCCTGTCACAACTCCTCTCGAAACGAGAGAGCGCACCAGAAACTTTGGATTCAAATGCACTTTTAGGAGATAAAGTGAGGAGTGACAGCAATGTTTGTGTCACAGTTTAAAGCTCACTGTGTGCAAAACATGATCAAGCAGGATATTTTTTTCAAGGCTCTTCTGCTGTTTTAGGCAGGTCTAAAAATTCCTGCTCTACTATCTCTGTTGCTGCTCAGCAGAGAGCGGGCACAGAGATGGTGGATTCAGCTGGTCTTTCAGGCAAAAAGGGAGGAGTGACAGCAATGTGTGTTGCAGAGTTGCAAAGCTCGCTGTGCGCTGAAGATGATCAGTGGGAACTTTCTGGACTGTCTCTTCTGCTCTTTTAGCATTGGCTAAAGGTTCCTGCTCTACTCTGCTTCTGCCCAGCAGAGAAAGGGCACAGAGATTTTGGATTCAATTGGACTTTGAGGTAGGAAAGTGCGGAGCGAGAGAAATATATGTGTCACAGTTGCAAAGCTGACTGCGTGCTGAAGATGCCCTGCCGGAGCTTTCACTCCGGGCTCTTCGGCTGTGGGAGCAGAGGCCAAGAGATCGTGTTCACCTGTCACTGCTGCTGTTCAAACGAGAGAGGGCGGGAGAGACCATGGATTCAAACGGATTATTAGGAGATGAAGTGAGGAGTGACAGCAATGTGTGTTTCAGAGTTGCAAAGCTCACTGTGCGCTGAAGATGATCTGCAAGGACTTTCCCTCCCTGCCCTTCGGAACTGGGAGCGGATTCCAAGCGCTCGTGCTCACCTGCCTCTGCTGCACTGGAAACGAGAGTGGAGACCAGAAACGCTGGATTCAAATGCACTTTTAGGAGCTACAATGAGGAGTGACAACAGTGTGTGTGTGTCAAAGTTGTAAAGCTCAGTGTGTTGAAGAAGCACAAGAGCAGCCTTCAGCCTGTCTCTTCCACTGCCTTACAGATTGCAGACATTCCTGCTCACTCTGCTGCTCAGCAGAGTGCTGGCAACGGAGTTCTTGGATTGAAATGGTCTTTTAGGAGAAAGAGTGAAGAGTGACAGCAATGTTTGTGTCACAGTTTAAAGCTCACTGTGTGCTAAACATGATCAGGAGGAGCTTTTTTGCAAGGCTCTTCTGCTGTTTTAGCCCAGTCTAAACATTCCTGCTCTACTCTCTCTGATGCTGCTCAGCAGAGAGTGGGCACAGAGATGTTGAAATCAATTGGTCTTCCTGGCAGGAGAAGGAGGAGTTACAGCAATGTGTTTTGCAGAGTTGCAAAGCTCACTGTGTGCTGAAGATGCCCTGCAGGAGTTTCCCTGCTGGCCCTTCGTCTGTGGTATTAGAGTCCAAGCGCTGCTCCTCCCCTGTCACAACTCCTCTCGAAACGAGAGAGCGCACCAGAAACTTTGGATTCAAATGCACTTTTAGGAGATAAAGTGAGGAGTGACAGCAATGTTTGTGTCACAGTTTAAAGCTCACTGTGTGCAAAACATGATCAAGCAGGAGATTTTTTTCAAGGCTCTTCTGCTGTTTTAGGCAGGTCTAAAAATTCCTGCTCTACTCTCTCTGTTGCTGCTCAGCAGAGAGCGGGCACAGAGATGGTGGATTCAGCTGGTCTTTCAGGCAAAAAGGGAGGAGTGACAGCAATGTGTGTTGCAGAGTTGCAAAGCTCGCTGTGCGCTGAAGATGATCAGTGGGAACTTTCTGGACTGTCTCTTCTGCTCTTTTAGCATTGGCTAAAGGTTCCTGCTCTACTCTGCTTCTGCCCAGCAGAGAAAGGGCACAGAGATTTTGGATTCAATTGGACTTTGAGGTAGGAAAGTGCGGAGCGAGAGCAATATATGTGTCACAGTTGCAAAGCTGACTGCGTGCTGAAGATGCCCTGCCGGAGCTTTCACTCCGGGCTCTTTGGCTGTGGGAGCAGAGGCCAAGAGATCGTGTTCACCTGTCACTGCTGCTGTTCAAACGAGAGAGGGCGGGAGAGACCATGGATTCAAACGGATTATTAGGAGATGAAGTGAGGAGTGACAGCAATGTGTGTTTCAGAGTTGCAAAGCTCACTGTGCGCTGAAGATGATCTGCAAGGACTTTCCCTCCCTGCCCTTCGGAACTGGGAGCGGATTCCAAGCGCTCGTGCTCACCTGCCTCTGCTGCTCTTGAAACGAGAGTGGAGACCAGAAACGCTGGATTCAAATGCACTTTTAGGAGCTACAATGAGGAGTGACAACAGTGTGTGTGTCAAAGTTGTAAAGCTCAGTGTGTTGAAGAAGCACAAGAGCAGCCTTCAGCCTGTCTCTTCCACTGCCTTACAGATTGCAGACATTCCTGCTCACTCTGCTGCTCAGCAGAGTGCTGGCAACGGAGTTCTTGGATTGAAATGGTCTTTTAGGAGAAAGAGTGAAGAGTGACAGCAATGTTTGTGTCACAGTTTAAAGCTCACTGTGTGCTAAACATGATCAGGAGGAGCTTTTTTGCAAGGCTCTTCTGCTGTTTTAGCCCAGTCTAAACATTCCTGCTCTACTCTCTCTGATGCTGCTCAGCAGAGAGTGGGCACAGAGATGTTGAAATCAATTGGTCTTCCAGGCAGGAGAAGGAGGAGTTACAGCAATGTGTTTTGCAGAGTTGCAAAGCTCACTGTGTGCTGAAGATGCCCTGCAGGAGTTTCCCTGCTGGCCCTTCGTCTGTGGTATTAGAGTCCAAGCGCTGCTCCTCCCCTGTCACAACTCCTCTCGAAACGAGAGAGCGCACCAGAAACTTTGGATTCAAATGCACTTTTAGGAGATAAAGTGAGGAGTGACAGCAATGTTTGTGTCACAGTTTAAAGCTCACTGTGTGCAAAACATGATCAAGCAGGAGATTTTTTTCAAGGCTCTTCTGCTGTTTTAGGCAGGTCTAAAAATTCCTGCTCTACTCTCTCTGTTGCTGCTCAGCAGAGAGCGGGCACAGAGATGGTGGATTCAGCTGGTCTTTCAGGCAAAAAGGGAGGAGTGACAGCAATGTGTGTTGCAGAGTTGCAAAGCTCGCTGTGCGCTGAAGATGATCAGTGGGAACTTTCTGGACTGTCTCTTCTGCTCTTTTAGCATTGGCTAAAGGTTCCTGATCTACGCTGCTTCTGCCCAGCAGAGAAAGGGCACAGAGATTTTGGATTCAATTGGACTTTGAGGTAGGAAAGTGCGGAGCGAGAGCAATATATGTGTCACAGTTGCAAAGCTGACTGCGTGCTGAAGATGCCCTGCCGGAGCTTTCACTCCGGGCTCTTCGGCTGTGGGAGCAGAGGCCAAGAGATCGTGTTCACCTGTCACTGCTGCTGTTCAAACGAGAGAGGGCGGGAGAGACCATGGATTCAAACGGATTATTAGGAGATGAAGTGAGGAGTGACAGCAATGTGTGTTTCAGAGTTGCAAAGCTCACTGTGCGCTGAAGATGATCTGCAAGGACTTTCCCTCCCTGCCCTTCGGAACTGGGAGCGGATTCCAAGCGCTCGTGCTCACCTGCCTCTGCTGCTCTTGAAACGAGAGTGGAGACCAGAAACGCTGGATTCAAATGCACTTTTAGGAGCTACAATGAGGAGTGACAACAGTGTGTGTGTCAAAGTTGTAAAGCTCAGTGTGTTGAAGAAGCACAAGAGCAGCCTTCAGCCTGTCTCTTCCACTGCCTTACAGATTGCAGACATTCCTGCTCACTCTGCTGCTCAGCAGAGTGCTGGCAACGGAGTTCTTGGATTGAAATGGTCTTTTAGGAGAAAGAGTGAAGAGTGACAGCAATGTTTGTGTCACAGTTTAAAGCTCACTGTGTGCTAAACATGATCAGGAGGAGCTTTTTTGCAAGGCTCTTCTGCTGTTTTAGCCCAGTCTAAACATTCCTGCTCTACTCTCTCTGATGCTGCTCAGCAGAGAGTGGGCACAGAGATGTTGGAATCAATTGGTCTTCCAGGCGGGAGAAGGAGGAGTTACAGCAATGTGTTTTGCAGAGTTGCAAAGCTCACTGTGTGCTGAAGATGCCCTGCAGGAGTTTCCCTGCTGGCCCTTCGTCTGTGGGATTAGAGTCCAAGCGCTGCTCCTCCCCTGTCACAACTCCTCTCGAAGCGAGAGAGCGCACCAGAAACATTGGCTTGAAATGCACTTTTAGGAGATAAAGTGAGGAGTGACAGCAATGTTTGTGTCACAGTTTAAAGCTCACTGTGTGCAAAACATGATCAAGCAGGAGATTTTTTTCAAGGCTCTTCTGCTGTTTTAGGCAGGTCTAAAAATTCCTGCTCTACTATCTCTGTTGCTGCTCAGCAGAGAGCGGGCACAGAGATGGTGGATTCAGCTGGTCTTTCAGGCAAAAAGGGAGGAGTGACAGCAATGTGTGTTGCAGAGTTGCAAAGCTCGCTGTGCGCTGAAGATGATCAGTGGGAACTTTCTGGACTGTCTCTTCTGCTCTTTTAGCATTGGCTAAAGGTTCCTGCTCTACTCTGCTTCTGCCCAGCAGAGAAAGGGCACAGAGATTTTGGATTCAATTGGACTTTGAGGTAGGAAAGTGCGGAGCGAGAGCAATATATGTGTCACAGTTGCAAAGCTGACTGCGTGCTGAAGATGCCCTGCCGGAGCTTTCACTCCGGGCTCTTCGGCTGTGGGAGCAGAGGCCAAGAGATCGTGTTCACCTGTCACTGCTGCTGTTCAAACGAGAGAGGGCGGGAGAGACCATGGATTCAAACGGATTATTAGGAGATGAAGTGAGGAGTGACAGCAATGTGTTTTTCAGAGTTGCAAAGCTCACTGTGCGCTGAAGATGATCTGCAAGGACTTTCCCTCCCTGCCCTTCGGAACTGGGAGCGGATTCCAAGCGCTCGTGCTCACCTGCCTCTGCTGCACTGGAAACGAGAGTGGAGACCAGAAACGCTGGATTCAAATGCACTTTTAGGAGCTACAATGAGGAGTGACAACAGTGTGTGTGTGTCAAAGTTGTAAAGCTCAGTGTGTTGAAGAAGCACAAGAGCAGCCTTCAGCCTGTCTCTTCCTCTGCCTTACAGATTGCAGACATTCCTGCTCACTCTGCTGCTCAGCAGAGTGCTGGCAACGGAGTTCTTGGATTGAAATGGTCTTTTAGGAGAAAGAGTGAAGAGTGACAGCAATGTTTGTGTCACAGTTTAAAGCTCACTGTGTGCTAAACATGATCAGGAGGAGCTTTTTTGCAAGGCTCTTCTGCTGTTTTAGCCCAGTCTAAACATTCCTGCTCTACTCTCTCTGATGCTGCTCAGCAGAGAGTGGGCACAGAGATGTTGAAATCAATTGGTCTTCCAGGCAGGAGAAGGAGGAGTTACAGCAATGTGTTTTGCAGAGTTGCAAAGCTCACTGTGTGCTGAAGATGCCCTGCAGGAGTTTCCCTGCTGGCCCTTCGTCTGTGGGATTAGAGTCCAAGCGCTGCTCCTCCCCTGTCACAACTCCTCTCGAAACGAGAGAGCGCACCAGAAACTTTGGATTCAAATGCACTTTTAGGAGATAAAGTGAGGAGTGACAGCAATGTTTGTGTCACAGTTTAAAGCTCACTGTGTGCAAAACATGATCAAGCAGGAGATTTTTTTCAAGGCTCTTCTGCTGTTTTAGGCAGGTCTAAAAATTCCTGCTCTACTCTCTCTGTTGCTGCTCAGCAGAGAGCGGGCACAGAGATGGTGGATTCAGCTGGTCTTTCAGGCAAAAAGGGAGGAGTGACAGCAATGTGTGTTGCAGAGTTGCAAAGCTCGCTGTGCGCTGAAGATGATCAGTGGGAACTTTCTGGACTGTCTCTTCTGCTCTTTTAGCATTGGCTAAAGGTTCCTGCTCTACTCTGCTTCTGCCCAGCAGAGAAAGGGCACAGAGATTTTGGATTCAATTGGACTTTGAGGTAGGAAAGTGCGGAGCGAGAGCAATATATGTGTCACAGTTGCAAAGCTGACTGCGTGCTGAAGATGCCCTGCCGGAGCTTTCACTCCGGGCTCTTTGGCTGTGGGAGCAGAGGCCAAGAGATCGTGTTCACCTGTCACTGCTGCTGTTCAAACGAGAGAGGGCGGGAGAGACCATGGATTCAAACGGATTATTAGGAGATGAAGTGAGGAGTGACAGCAATGTGTGTTTCAGAGTTGCAAAGCTCACTGTGCGCTGAAGATGATCTGCAAGGACTTTCCCTCCCTGCCCTTCGGAACTGGGAGCGGATTCCAAGCGCTCGTGCTCACCTGCCTCTGCTGCTCTTGAAACGAGAGTGGAGACCAGAAACGCTGGATTCAAATGCACTTTTAGGAGCTACAATGAGGAGTGACAACAGTGTGTGTGTCAAAGTTGTAAAGCTCAGTGTGTTGAAGAAGCACAAGAGCAGCCTTCAGCCTGTCTCTTCCACTGCCTTACAGATTGCAGACATTCCTGCTCACTCTGCTGCTCAGCAGAGTGCTGGCAACGGAGTTCTTGGATTGAAATGGTCTTTTAGGAGAAAGAGTGAAGAGTGACAGCAATGTTTGTGTCACAGTTTAAAGCTCACTGTGTGCTAAACATGATCAGGAGGAGCTTTTTTGCAAGGCTCTTCTGCTGTTTTAGCCCAGTCTAAACATTCCTGCTCTACTCTCTCTGATGCTGCTCAGCAGAGAGTGGGCACAGAGATGTTGGAATCAATTGGTCTTCCAGGCGGGAGAAGGAGGAGTTACAGCAATGTGTTTTGCAGAGTTGCAAAGCTCACTGTGTGCTGAAGATGCCCTGCAGGAGTTTCCCTGCTGGCCCTTCGTCTGTGGGATTAGAGTCCAAGCGCTGCTCCTCCCCTGTCACAACTCCTCTCGAAACGAGAGAGCGCACCAGAAACTTTGGATTCAAATGCACTTTTAGGAGATAAAGTGAGGAGTGACAGCAATGTTTGTGTCACAGTTTAAAGCTCACTGTGTGCAAAACATGATCAAGCAGGAGATTTTTTTCAAGGCTCTTCTGCTGTTTTAGGCAGGTCTAAAAATTCCTGCTCTACTATCTCTGTTGCTGCTCAGCAGAGAGCGGGCACAGAGATGGTGGATTCAGCTGGTCTTTCAGGCAAAAAGGGAGGAGTGACAGCAATGTGTGTTGCAGAGTTGCAAAGCTCGCTGTGCGCTGAAGATGATCAGTGGGAACTTTCTGGACTGTCTCTTCTGCTCTTTTAGCATTGGCTAAAGGTTCCTGCTCTACTCTGCTTCTGCCCAGCAGAGAAAGGGCACAGAGATTTTGGATTCAATTGGACTTTGAGGTAGGAAAGTGCGGAGCGAGAGCAATATATGTGTCACAGTTGCAAAGCTGACTGCGTGCTGAAGATGCCCTGCCGGAGCTTTCACTCCGGGCTCTTCGGCTGTGGGAGCAGAGGCCAAGAGATCGTGTTCACCTGTCACTGCTGCTGTTCAAACGAGAGAGGGCGGGAGAGACCATGGATTCAAACGGATTATTAGGAGATGAAGTGAGGAGTGACAGCAATGTGTTTTTCAGAGTTGCAAAGCTCACTGTGCGCTGAAGATGATCTGCAAGGACTTTCCCTCCCTGCCCTTCGGAACTGGGAGCGGATTCCAAGCGCTCGTGCTCACCTGCCTCTGCTGCACTGGAAACGAGAGTGGAGACCAGAAACGCTGGATTCAAATGCACTTTTAGGAGCTACAATGAGGAGTGACAACAGTGTGTGTGTGTCAAAGTTGTAAAGCTCAGTGTGTTGAAGAAGCACAAGAGCAGCCTTCAGCCTGTCTCTTCCACTGCCTTACAGATTGCAGACATTCCTGCTCACTCTGCTGCTCAGCAGAGTGCTGGCAACGGAGTTCTTGGATTGAAATGGTCTTTTAGGAGAAAGAGTGAAGAGTGACAGCAATGTTTGTGTCACAGTTTAAAGCTCACTGTGTGCTAAACATGATCAGGAGGAGCTTTTTTGCAAGGCTCTTCTGCTGTTTTAGCCCAGTCTAAACATTCCTGCTCTACTCTCTCTGATGCTGCTCAGCAGAGAGTGGGCACAGAGATGTTGAAATCAATTGGTCTTCCAGGCAGGAGAAGGAGGAGTTACAGCAATGTGTTTTGCAGAGTTGCAAAGCTCACTGTGTGCTGAAGATGCCCTGCAGGAGTTTCCCTGCTGGCCCTTCGTCTGTGGGATTAGAGTCCAAGCGCTGCTCCTCCCCTGTCACAACTCCTCTCGAAACGAGAGAGCGCACCAGAAACTTTGGATTCAAATGCACTTTTAGGAGATAAAGTGAGGAGTGACAGCAATGTTTGTGTCACAGTTTAAAGCTCACTGTGTGCAAAACATGATCAAGCAGGAGATTTTTTTCAAGGCTCTTCTGCTGTTTTAGGCAGGTCTAAAAATTCCTGCTCTACTCTCTCTGTTGCTGCTCAGCAGAGAGCGGGCACAGAGATGGTGGATTCAGCTGGTCTTTCAGGCAAAAAGGGAGGAGTGACAGCAATGTGTGTTGCAGAGTTGCAAAGCTCGCTGTGCGCTGAAGATGATCAGTGGGAACTTTCTGGACTGTCTCTTCTGCTCTTTTAGCATTGGCTAAAGGTTCCTGCTCTACTCTGCTTCTGCCCAGCAGAGAAAGGGCACAGAGATTTTGGATTCAATTGGACTTTGAGGTAGGAAAGTGCGGAGCGAGAGCAATATATGTGTCACAGTTGCAAAGCTGACTGCGTGCTGAAGATGCCCTGCCGGAGCTTTCACTCCGGGCTCTTTGGCTGTGGGAGCAGAGGCCAAGAGATCGTGTTCACCTGTCACTGCTGCTGTTCAAACGAGAGAGGGCGGGAGAGACCATGGATTCAAACGGATTATTAGGAGATGAAGTGAGGAGTGACAGCAATGTGTGTTTCAGAGTTGCAAAGCTCACTGTGCGCTGAAGATGATCTGCAAGGACTTTCCCTCCCTGCCCTTCGGAAGTGGGAGCGGATTCCAAGCGCTCGTGCTCACCTGCCTCTGCTGCTCTTGAAACGAGAGTGGAGACCAGAAACGCTGGATTCAAATGCACTTTTAGGAGCTACAATGAGGAGTGACAACAGTGTGTGTGTCAAAGTTGTAAAGCTCAGTGTGTTGAAGAAGCACAAGAGCAGCCTTCAGCCTGTCTCTTCCACTGCCTTACAGATTGCAGACATTCCTGCTCACTCTGCTGCTCAGCAGAGTGCTGGCAACGGAGTTCTTGGATTGAAATGGTCTTTTAGGAGAAAGAGTGAAGAGTGACAGCAATGTTTGTGTCACAGTTTAAAGCTCACTGTGTGCTAAACATGATCAGGAGGAGCTTTTTTGCAAGGCTCTTCTGCTGTTTTAGCCCAGTCTAAACATTCCTGCTCTACTCTCTCTGATGCTGCTCAGCAGAGAGTGGGCACAGAGATGTTGGAATCAATTGGTCTTCCAGGCGGGAGAAGGAGGAGTTACAGCAATGTGTTTTGCAGAGTTGCAAAGCTCACTGTGTGCTGAAGATGCCCTGCAGGAGTTTCCCTGCTGGCCCTTCGTCTGTGGGATTAGAGTCCAAGCGCTGCTCCTCCCCTGTCACAACTCCTCTCGAAACGAGAGAGCGCACCAGAAACTTTGGATTCAAATGCACTTTTAGGAGATAAAGTGAGGAGTGACAGCAATGTTTGTGTCACAGTTTAAAGCTCACTGTGTGCAAAACATGATCAAGCAGGAGATTTTTTTCAAGGCTCTTCTGCTGTTTTAGGCAGGTCTAAAAATTCCTGCTCTACTATCTCTGTTGCTGCTCAGCAGAGAGCGGGCACAGAGATGGTGGATTCAGCTGGTCTTTCAGGCAAAAAGGGAGGAGTGACAGCAATGTGTGTTGCAGAGTTGCAAAGCTCGCTGTGCGCTGAAGATGATCAGTGGGAACTTTCTGGACTGTCTCTTCTGCTCTTTTAGCATTGGCTAAAGGTTCCTGCTCTACTCTGCTTCTGCCCAGCAGAGAAAGGGCACAGAGATTTTGGATTCAATTGGACTTTGAGGTAGGAAAGTGCGGAGCGAGAGCAATATATGTGTCACAGTTGCAAAGCTGACTGCGTGCTGAAGATGCCCTGCCGGAGCTTTCACTCCGGGCTCTTCGGCTGTGGGAGCAGAGGCCAAGAGATCGTGTTCACCTGTCACTGCTGCTGTTCAAACGAGAGAGGGCGGGAGAGACCATGGATTCAAACGGATTATTAGGAGATGAAGTGAGGAGTGACAGCAATGTGTTTTTCAGAGTTGCAAAGCTCACTGTGCGCTGAAGATGATCTGCAAGGACTTTCCCTCCCTGCCCTTCGGAACTGGGAGCGGATTCCAAGCGCTCGTGCTCACCTGCCTCTGCTGCACTGGAAACGAGAGTGGAGACCAGAAACGCTGGATTCAAATGCACTTTTAGGAGCTACAATGAGGAGTGACAACAGTGTGTGTGTGTCAAAGTTGTAAAGCTCAGTGTGTTGAAGAAGCACAAGAGCAGCCTTCAGCCTGTCTCTTCCACTGCCTTACAGATTGCAGACATTCCTGATCACTCTGCTGCTCAGCAGAGTGCTGGCAACGGAGTTCTTGGATTGAAATGGTCTTTTAGGAGAAAGAGTGAAGAGTGACAGCAATGTTTGTGTCACAGTTTAAAGCTCACTGTGTGCTAAACATGATCAGGAGGAGCTTTTTTGCAAGGCTCTTCTGCTGTTTTAGCCCAGTCTAAACATTCCTGCTCTACTCTCTCTGATGCTGCTCAGCAGAGAGTGGGCACAGAGATGTTGAAATCAATTGGTCTTCCAGGCAGGAGAAGGAGGAGTTACAGCAATGTGTTTTGCAGAGTTGCAAAGCTCACTGTGTGCTGAAGATGCCCTGCAGGAGTTTCCCTGCTGGCCCTTCGTCTGTGGTATTAGAGTCCAAGCGCTGCTCCTCCCCTGTCACAACTCCTCTCGAAACGAGAGAGCGCACCAGAAACTTTGGATTCAAATGCACTTTTAGGAGATAAAGTGAGGAGTGACAGCAATGTTTGTGTCACAGTTTAAAGCTCACTGTGTGCAAAACATGATCAAGCAGGAGATTTTTTTCAAGGCTCTTCTGCTGTTTTAGGCAGGTCTAAAAATTCCTGCTCTACTCTCTCTGTTGCTGCTCAGCAGAGAGCGGGCACAGAGATGGTGGATTCAGCTGGTCTTTCAGGCAAAAAGGGAGGAGTGACAGCAATGTGTGTTGCAGAGTTGCAAAGCTCGCTGTGCGCTGAAGATGATCAGTGGGAACTTTCTGGACTGTCTCTTCTGCTCTTTTAGCATTGGCTAAAGGTTCCTGCTCTACTCTGCTTCTGCCCAGCAGAGAAAGGGCACAGAGATTTTGGATTCAATTGGACTTTGAGGTAGGAAAGTGCGGAGCGAGAGAAATATATGTGTCACAGTTGCAAAGCTGACTGCGTGCTGAAGATGCCCTGCCGGAGCTTTCACTCCGGGCTCTTCGGCTGTGGGAGCAGAGGCCAAGAGATCGTGTTCACCTGTCACTGCTGCTGTTCAAACGAGAGAGGGCGGGAGAGACCATGGATTCAAACGGATTATTAGGAGATGAAGTGAGGAGTGACAGCAATGTGTGTTTCAGAGTTGCAAAGCTCACTGTGCGCTGAAGATGATCTGCAAGGACTTTCCCTCCCTGCCCTTCGGAACTGGGAGCGGATTCCAAGCGCTCGTGCTCACCTGCCTCTGCTGCTCTTGAAACGAGAGTGGAGACCAGAAACGCTGGATTCAAATGCACTTTTAGGAGCTACAATGAGGAGTGACAACAGTGTGTGTGTCACAGTTGTAAAGCTCAGTGTGTTGAAGAAGCACAAGAGCAGCCTTCAGGCCTGTCTCTTCCACTGCCTTACAGATTGCAGACATTCCTGCTCACTCTGCTGCTCAGCAGAGTGCTGGCAACGGAGTTCTTGGATTGAAATGGTCTTTTAGGAGAAAGAGTGAAGAGTGACAGCAATGTTTGTGTCACAGTTTAAAGCTCACTGTGTGCTAAACATGATCAGGAGGAGCTTTTTTGCAAGGCTCTTCTGCTGTTTTAGCCCAGTCTAAACATTCCTTCTCTCTGTTGCTGCTCAGCAGAGAGTGGGCACAGAGATGTTGGAATCAATTGGTCTTCCAGGCAGGAAAAGGAGGAGTTACAGCAATGTGTTTTGCAGAGTTGCAAAGCTCATTGTGTGCTGAAGATGCCCTGCAGGAGTTTCCCTGCTGGCCCTTCGTCTGTGGGATTAGAGTCCAAGCGCTGCTCCTCCCCTGTCACAACTCCTCTCCAAACGAGAGAGCGTACCAGAAACTTTGGATTCAAATGCACTTTTAGGAGATAAAGTGAGGAGTGACAGCAATGTTTGTGTCACAGTTTAAAGCTCACTGTGTGCAAAACATGATCAAGCAGGAGATTTTTTGCAAGGCTCTTCTGCTGTTTTAGCCCAGGCTAAACATTCCTGCTCAACTCTCTGTTGCTGCTCAGCAGAGAGTGGGCACAGAGATGTTGGAATCAATTGGTCTTTCAGGCAGGAAAAGAAGTGACAGCAATGTGTGTTGCAGATTTGCAAAGCTCGCTGTTCGCTGAAGACGATCAGTGGGAATTTTCTGGACTGTCTCTTCTGCTGTTTCTTCAGAGTCCAAACGTAAGTGCTATATTCTGCTACGGCTCACAAAGAGCAAGCACAGGAGATGTAGGATTCAATTGGACTTTCGGGTAGGAAAGTGAGAGGTGACAGCAATGTGTGTTTCAGAGTTGCAAAGCTCACTGGGTGCTGAAGATGCCCAGCAGGATTTTCCATGCTGGCAATTCGTCTGTGAAATTAGAGTCCAAACGCTCGTCCTCCCCTGTGACATCTGCTCTCGAAACGAGAGAGCGCACCATAAACTTTGGATTCAAATGCACTTTTAGGAGATAAAGTGAGGAGTGACAGCAATGTTTGTGTCACAGTTTAAAGCTCACTGAGTGCAAAACATGATCAAGCAGGAGATTTTTTGCAAGGCTCTTCTGCTGTTTTAGCCCAGGCTAAACATTCCTGCTCTACTCTCTCTGTTGCTGCTCAGCAGAGAGCGGGCACAGAGGTGTTGGAATCAATTGGTCTTTCAGGCAGGAAAAGAAGAGACAGCAATGTGTGTTGCAGAGTTGCAAAGCTCACTGTGCGCTGAAGATGATCAGTGGGAACTTTCTGGACTGTCTCTTCTGCTGTTTCAGCAGAGTCCAAACGTAAGTGCTATATTCTGCTACTGCTCACAAAGAGCAAGCACAGGAGATGTATTATTCAATTGGACTTTCAGGTAGGAAAGTGAGAGGTGACAGCAATATGTGTTTCAGAGTTGTGAATCTCAATGTGTGCTGAAGATGCCCAGCAGTAGTTTCCATGCTGGCCCTTCGGCTGTGAAATTAGAATCCAAGCGCTCGTCCTCCCCTGTCACAACTGCTCTCGAAGCGAGAGAGCGCACCAGAAACGTTGGCTTGAAATGCACTTTTAGGAGATAAAGTGAGGAGTGACAGCAATGTGTGTTTCAGAGTTGCAAAGCTCACTGTGCGCTGAAGATGATCTGCAAGGACTTTCCCTCCCTGCCCTTCGGAACTGGGAGCGGATTCCAAGCGCTCGTGCTCACCTGCCTCTGCTGCACTGGAAACGAGAGTGGAGACCAGAAACGCTGGATTCAAATGCACTTTTAGGAGCTACAATGAGGAGTGACAACAGTGTGTGTGTCACAGTTGTAAAGCTCAGTGTGTTGAAGAAGCACAAGAGCAGCCTTCAGGCCTGTCTCTTCCACTGCCTTACAGATTGCAGACATTCCTGCTCACTCTGCTGCTCAGCAGAGTGCTGGCAACGGAGTTCTTGGATTGAAATGGTCTTTTAGGAGAAAGAGTGAAGAGTGACAGCAATGTTTGTGTCACAGTTTAAAGCTCACTGTGTGCTAAACATGATCAGGAGGAGCTTTTTTGCAAGGCTCTTCTGCTGTTTTAGCCCAATCTAAACATTCCTTCTCTCTGTTGCTGCTCAGCAGAGAGTGGGCACAGAGATGTTGGAATCAATTGGTCTTCCAGGCAGGAAAAGGAGTTACAGCAATGTGTGTTGCAGAATTGCAAAGCTCACTGTGTGCTGAAGATGCCCTGCAGGAGTTTCCCTGCTGGCCCTTCGTCTGTGGGATTAGAGTCCAAGCGCTGCTCCTCCCCTGTCACAACTCCTCTCGAAACGAGAGAGCGCACCAGAAACTTTGGATTCAAATGCACTTTTAGGAGATAAAGTGAGGAGTGACAGCAATGTTTGTGTCACAGTTTAAAGCTCACTGTGTGCAAAACATGATCAAGCAGGAGATTTTTTTCAAGGCTCTTCTGCTGTTTTAGGCAGGTCTAAAAATTCCTGCTCTACTCTCTCTGTTGCTGCTCAGCAGAGAGCGGGCACAGAGATGGTGGATTCAGCTGGTCTTTCAGGCAAAAAGGGAGGAGTGACAGCAATGTGTGTTGCAGAGTTGCAAAGCTCGCTGTGCGCTGAAGATGATCAGTGGGAACTTTCTGGACTGTCTCTTCTGCTCTTTTAGCATTGGCTAAAGGTTCCTGCTCTACTCTGCTTCTGCCCAGCAGAGAAAGGGCACAGAGATTTTGGATTCAATTGGACTTTGAGGTAGGAAAGTGCGGAGCGAGAGCAATATATGTGTCACAGTTGCAAAGCTGACTGCGTGCTGAAGATGCCCTGCCGGAGCTTTCACTCCGGGCTCTTCGGCTGTGGGAGCAGAGGCCAAGAGATCGTGTTCACCTGTCACTGCTGCTGTTCAAACGAGAGAGGGCGGGAGAGACCATGGATTCAAACGGATTATTAGGAGATGAAGTGAGGAGTGACAGCAATGTGTGTTTCAGAGTTGCAAAGCTCACTGTGCGCTGAAGATGATCTGCAAGGACTTTCCCTCCCTGCCCTTCGGAACTGGGAGCGGATTCCAAGCGCTCGTGCTCACCTGCCTCTGCTGCACTGGAAACGAGAGTGGAGACCAGAAACGCTGGATTCAAATGCACTTTTAGGAGCTACAATGAGGAGTGACAACAGTGTGTGTGTGTCAAAGTTGTAAAGCTCAGTGTGTTGAAGAAGCACAAGAGCAGCCTTCAGCCTGTCTCTTCCACTGCCTTACAGATTGCAGACATTCCTGCTCACTCTGCTGCTCAGCAGAGTGCTGGCAACGGAGTTCTTGGATTGAAATGGTCTTTTAGGAGAAAGAGTGAAGAGTGACAGCAATGTTTGTGTCACAGTTTAAAGCTCACTGTGTGCTAAACATGATCAGGAGGAGCTTTTTTGCAAGGCTCTTCTGCTGTTTTAGCCCAGTCTAAACATTCCTGCTCTACTCTCTCTGATGCTGCTCAGCAGAGAGTGGGCACAGAGATGTTGAAATCAATTGGTCTTCCAGGCAGGAGAAGGAGGAGTTACAGCAATGTGTTTTGCAGAGTTGCAAAGCTCACTGTGTGCTGAAGATGCCCTGCAGGAGTTTCCCTGCTGGCCCTTCGTCTGTGGGATTAGAGTCCAAGCGCTGCTCCTCCCCTGTCACAACTCCTCTCCAAACGAGAGAGCGTACCAGAAACTTTGGATTCAAATGCACTTTTAGGAGATAAAGTGAGGAGTGACAGCAATGTTTGTGTCACAGTTTAAAGCTCACTGTGTGCAAAACATGATCAAGCAGGAGATTTTTTGCAAGGCTCTTCTGCTGTTTTAGCCCAGGCTAAACATTCCTGCTCTACTCTCTCTGTTGCTGCTCAGCAGAGAGCGGGCACAGAGGTGTTGGAATCAATTGGTCTTTCAGGCAGGAAAAGAAGAGACAGCAATGTGTGTTGCAGAGTTGCAAAGCTCACTGTGCGCTGAAGATGATCAGTGGGAACTTTCTGGACTGTCTCTTCTGCTGTTTCAGCAGAGTCCAAACGTAAGTGCTATATTCTGCTACTGCTCACAAAGAGCAAGCACAGGAGATGTATTATTCAATTGGACTTTCAGGTAGGAAAGTGAGAGGTGACAGCAATATGTGTTTCAGAGTTGTGAATCTCAATGTGTGCTGAAGATGCCCAGCAGTAGTTTCCATGCTGGCCCTTCGGCTGTGAAATTAGAATCCAAGCGCTCGTCCTCCCCTGTCACAACTGCTCTCGAAGCGAGAGAGCGCACCAGAAACGTTGGCTTGAAATGCACTTTTAGGAGATAAAGTGAGGAGTGACAGCAATGTGTGTTTCAGAGTTGCAAAGCTCACTGTGCGCTGAAGATGATCTGCAAGGACTTTCCCTCCCTGCCCTTCGGAACTGGGAGCGGATTCCAAGCGCTCGTGCTCACCTGCCTCTGCTGCACTGGAAACGAGAGTGGAGACCAGAAACGCTGGATTCAAATGCACTTTTAGGAGCTACAATGAGGAGTGACAACAGTGTGTGTGTCACAGTTGTAAAGCTCAGTGTGTTGAAGAAGCACAAGAGCAGCCTTCAGGCCTGTCTCTTCCACTGCCTTACAGATTGCAGACATTCCTGCTCACTCTGCTCCTCAGCAGAGTGCTGGCAACGGAGTTCTTGGATTGAAATGGTCTTTTAGGAGAAAGAGTGAAGAGTGACAGCAATGTTTGTGTCACAGTTTAAAGCTCACTGTGTGCTAAACATGATCAGGAGGAGCTTTTTTGCAAGGCTCTTCTGCTGTTTTAGCCCAATCTAAACATTACTTCTCTCTGTTGCTGCTCAGCAGAGAGTGGGCACAGAGATGTTGGAATCAATTGGTCTTCCAGGCAGGAAAAGGAGTTACAGCAATGTGTGTTGCAGAATTGCAAAGCTCACTGTGTGCTGAAGATGCCCTGCAGGAGTTTCCCTGCTGGCCCTTCGTCTGTGGGATTAGAGTCCAAGCGCTGCTCCTCCCCTGTCACAACTCCTCTCGAAACGTGAGAGCGCACCAGAAACTTTGGATTCAAATGCACTTTTAGGAGATAAAGTGAGGAGTGACATCAATGTTTGTGTCACAGTTTAAAGCTCACTGTGTGCAAAACATGATCAAGCAGGAGATTTTTTGCAAGGCTCTTCTGCTGTTTTAGCCCAGGCTAAACATTCCTGCTCTACTCTCTCTGTTGCTGCTCAGCAGAGAGCGGGCACAGAGGTGTTGGAATCAATTGGTCTTTCAGGCAGGAAAAGAAGAGACAGCAATGTGTGTTGCAGAGTTGCAAAGCTCACTGTGTGCTGAAGATGATCAGTGGGAACTTTCTGGACTGTCTCTTCTGCTGTTTCAGCAGAGTCCAAACGTAAGTGCTATATTCTGCTACTGCTCACAAAGAGCAAGCACAGGAGATGTATTATTCAATTGGACTTTCAGGTAGGAAAGTGAGAGGTGACAGCAATATGTGTTTCAGAGTTGTGAATCTCAATGTGTGCTGAAGATGCCCAGCAGTAGTTTCCATGCTGGCCCTTCGGCTGTGAAATTAGAACCCAAGCGCTCGTCCTCCCCTGTCACAACTGCTCTCGAAGCGAGAGAGCGCACCAGAAACGTTGGCTTGAAATGCACTTTTAGGAGATAAAGTGAGGAGTGACAGCAATGTTTGTGTCACAGTTTAAAGCTCACTGTGTGCAAAACATGATCAAGCAGGAGATTTTTTTTCAAGGCTCTTCTGCTGTTTTAGGCAGGTCTAAAAATTCCTGCTCTACTCTCTCTGTTGCTGCTCAGCAGAGAGCGGGCACAGAGATGGTGGATTCAGCTGGTCTTTCAGGCAAAAAGGGAGGAGTGATAGCAATGTGTGTTGCAGAGTTGCAAAGCTCGCTGTGCGCTGAAGATGATCAGTGGGAACTTTCTGGACTGTCTCTTCTGCTCTTTTAGCATTGGCTAAAGGTTCCTGCTCTACTCTCTCTGCTTCTGCCCAGCAGAGAAAGGGCACAGAGATTTTGGATTCAATTGGACTTTGAGGTAGGAAAGTGCGGAGCGAGAGCAATATATGTGTCACAGTTGCAAAGCTGACTGCGTGCTGAAGATGCCCTGCCGGAGCTTTCACTCCGGGCTCTTCGGCTGTGGGAGCAGAGGCCAAGAGATCGTGTTCACCTGTCACTGCTGCTGTTCAAACGAGAGAGGGCGGGAGAGACCATGGATTCAAACGGATTATTAGGAGATGAAGTGAGGAGTGACAGCAATGTGTGTTTCAGAGTTGCAAAGCTCACTGTGCGCTGAAGATGATCTGCAAGGACTTTCCCTCCCTGCCCTTCGGAACTGGGAGCGGATTCCAAGCGCTCGTGCTCACCTTCCTCTGCTGCTCTTGAAACGAGAGTGGAGACCAGAAACGCTGGATTCAAATGCACTTTTAGGAGCTACAATGAGGAGTGACAACAGTGTGTGTGTCACAGTTGTAAAGCTCAGTGTGTTGAAGAAGCACAAGAGCAGCCTTCAGGCCTGTCTCTTCCACTGCCTTACAGATTGCAGACATCCCTGCTCACTCTGCTGCTCAGCAGAGTGCTGGCAACGGAGTTCTTGGATTGAAATGGTCTTTTAGGAGAAAGAGTGAAGAGTGACAGCAATGTTTGTGTCACAGTTTAAAGCTCACTGTGTGCTAAACATGATCAGGAGGAGCTTTTTTGCAAGGCTCTTCTGCTGTTTTAGCCCAATCTAAACATTCCTTCTCTCTGTTGCTGCTCAGCAGAGAGTGGGCACAGAGATGTTGGAATCAATTGGTCTTCCAGGCAGGAAAAGGAGTTACAGCAATGTGTGTTGCAGAATTGCAAAGCTCACTGTGTGCTGAAGATGCCCTGCAGGAGTTTCCCTGCTGGCCCTTCGTCTGTGGGATTAGAGTCCAAGCGCTGCTCCTCCCCTGTCACAACTCCTCTCGAAACATGAGAGCGCACCAGAAACTTTGGATTCAAATGCACTTTTAGGAGATAAAGTGAGGAGTGACATCAATGTTTGTGTCACAGTTTAAAGCTCACTGTGTGCAAAACATGATCAAGCAGGAGATTTTTTGCAAGGCTCTTCTGCTGTTTTAGCCCAGGCTAAACATTCCTGCTCTACTCTCTCTGTTGCTGCTCAGCAGAGAGCGGGCACAGAGGTGTTGGAATCAATTGGTCTTTCAGGCAGGAAAAGAAGAGACAGCAATGTGTGTTGCAGAGTTGCAAAGCTCGCTGTTCGCTGAAGATGATCAGTGGGAATTTTCTGGACTGTCTCTTCTGCTGTTTCTTCAGAGTCCAAACGTAAGTGCTATATTCTGCTACTGCTCACAAAGAGCAAGCACAGGAGATGTAGGATTCAATTGTACTTTCAGGTAGGAAAGTGAGAGGTGACAGCAATGTGTGTTTCAGAGTTGCAAAGCTCACTGGGTGCTGAAGATGCCCAGCTGGATTTTCCATGCTGGCAATTCGTCTGTGAAATTAGAGTCCAAACGCTCGTCCTCCCCTGTGACATCTGCTCTCGAAACGAGAGAGCGCACCAGAAACTTTGGATTCAAATGCACTTTTAGGAGATAAAGTGAGGAGTGACAGCAATGTTTGTGTCACAGTTTAAAGCTCACTGAGTGCAAAACATGATCAAGCAGGAGATTTTTTGCAAGGCTCTTCTGCTGTTTTAGCCCAGGCTAAACATTCCTGCTCTACTCTCTCTGTTGCTGCTCAGCAGAGAGCGGGCACAGAGGTGTTGGAATCAATTGGTCTTTCAGGCAGGAAAAGAAGAGACAGCAATGTGTGTTGCAGAGTTGCAAAGCTCACTGTGCGCTGAAGATGATCAGTGGGAACTTTCTGGACTGTCTCTTCTGCTGTTTCAGCAGAGTCCAAACGTAAGTGCTATATTCTGCTACTGCTCACAAAGAGCAAGCACAGGAGATGTATTATTCAATTGGACTTTCAGGTAGGAAAGTGAGAGGTGACAGCAATATGTGTTTCAGAGTTGTGAATCTCAATGTGTGCTGAAGATGCCCAGCAGTAGTTTCCATGCTGGCCCTTCGGCTGTGAAATTAGAATCCAAGCGCTCGTCCTCCCCTGTCACAACTGCTCTCGAAGCGAGAGAGCGCACCAGAAACGTTGGCTTGAAATGCACTTTTAGGAGATAAAGTGAGGAGTGACAGCAATGTGTGTTTCAGAGTTGCAAAGCTCACTGTGCGCTGAAGATGATCTGCAAGGACTTTCCCTCCCTGCCCTTCGGAACTGGGAGCGGATTCCAAGCGCTCGTGCTCACCTGCCTCTGCTGCACTGGAAACGAGAGTGGAGACCAGAAACGCTGGATTCAAATGCACTTTTAGGAGCTACAATGAGGAGTGACAACAGTGTGTGTGTCACAGTTGTAAAGCTCAGTGTGTTGAAGAAGCACAAGAGCAGCCTTCAGGCCTGTCTCTTCCACTGCCTTACAAATTGCAGACATCCCTGCTCACTCTGCTCCTCAGCAGAGTGCTGGCAACGGAGTTCTTGGATTGAAATGGTCTTTTAGGAGAAAGAGTGAAGAGTGACAGCAATGTTTGTGTCACAGTTTAAAGCTCACTGTGTGCTAAACATGATCAGGAGGAGCTTTTTTTGCAAGGCTCATCTGCTGTTTTAGCCCAGTCTAAACATTCCTGCTCTACTCTCTCTGTTGCTGCTCAGCAGAGAGTGGGCACAGAGATGTTGGAATCAATTGGTCTTTCAGTCAAGAAAAGGAGGAGTGACAGCAATGTGTGTTGCAGAATTGTAAAGCTCACTGTGTGCTGAAGATGCCCTGCAGGAGTTTCCCTGCTGGCCCTTCGTCTGTGGGATTAGAGTCCAAGCGCTGCTCCTCCCCTGTCACAACTCCTCTCGAAGCGAGAGAGCGCACCAGAAACATTGGCTTGAAATGCACTTTTAGGAGATAAAGTGAGGAGTGACAGCAATGTTTGTGTCACAGTTTAAAGCTCACTGTGTGCAAAACATGATCAAGCAGGAGATTTTTTTCAAGGCTCTTCTGCTGTTTTAGGCAGGTCTAAAAATTCCTGCTCTACTCTCTCTGTTGCTGCTCAGCAGAGAGCGGGCACAGAGATGGTCGATTCAGCTGGTCTTTCAGGCAAAAAGGGAGGAGTGACAGCAATGTGTGTTGCAGAGTTGCAAAGCTCGCTGTGCGCTGAAGATGATCAGTGGGAACTTTCTGGACTGTCTCTTCTGCTCTTTTAGCATTGGCTAAAGGTTCCTGCTCTACTCTCTCTGCTTCTGCCCAGCAGAGAAAGGGCACAGAGATTTTGGATTCAATTGGACTTTGAGGTAGGAAAGTGCGGAGCGAGAGCAATATATGTGTCACAGTTGCAAAGCTGACTGCGTGCTGAAGATGCCCTGCCGGAGCTTTCACTCCGGGCTCTTCGGCTGTGGGAGCAGAGGCCAAGAGATCGTGTTCACCTGTCACTGCTGCTGTTCAAACGAGAGAGGGCGGGAGAGACCATGGATTCAAACGGATTATTAGGAGATGAAGTGAGGAGTGACAGCAATGTGTGTTTCAGAGTTGCAAAGCTCACTGTGCTCTGAAGATGATCTGCAAGGACTTTCCCTCCCTACCCTTCGGAACTGGGAGCGGATTCCAAGCGCTCGTGCTCACCTTCCTCTGCTGCTCTTGAAACGAGAGTGGAGACCAGAAACGCTGGATTCAAATGCACTTTTAGGAGCTACAATGAGGAGTGACAACAGTGTGTGTGTCACAGTTGTAAAGCTCAGTGTGTTGAAGAAGCACAAGAGCAGCCTTCAGGCCTGTCTCTTCCACTGCCTTACAGATTGCAGACATTCCTGATCACTCTGCTGCTCAGCAGAGTGCTGGCAACGGAGTTCTTGGATTGAAATGGTCTTTTAGGAGAAAGAGTGAAGAGTGACAGCAATGTTTGTGTCACAGTTTAAAGCTCACTGTGTGCTAAACATGATCAGGAGGAGCTTTTCTGCAAGGCTCTTCTGCTGTTTTAGCCCAGTCTAAACATTCCTGCTCTACTCTCTCTGTTGCTGCTCAGCAGAGAGTGGGCACAGAGATGTTGGAATCAATTGGTCTTCCAGGCAGGAAAAGGAGTTACAGCAATGTGTGTTGCAGAGTTGCAAAGCTCACTGTGTGCTGAAGATGCCCTGCAGGAGTTTCCCTGCTGGCCCTTCGTCTGTGGGATTAGAGTCCAAGCGCTGCTCCTCCCCTGTCACAACTCCTCTCGAAACGTGAGAGCGCACCAGAAACTTTGGATTCAAATGCACTTTTAGGAGATAAAGTGAGGAGTGACATCAATGTTTGTGTCACAGTTTAAAGCTCACTGTGTGCAAAACATGATCAAGCAGGAGATTTTTTGCAAGGCTCTTCTGCTGTTTTAGCCAAGGCTAAACATTCCTGCTCTACTCTCTCTGTTGCTGCTCAGCAGAGAGCGGGCACAGAGGTGTTGGAATCAATTGGTCTTTCAGGCAGGAAAAGAAGAGACAGCAATGTGTGTTGCAGAGTTGCAAAGCTCGCTGTTCGCTGAAGATGATCAGTGGGAATTTTCTGGACTGTCTCTTCTGCTGTTTCTTCAGAGTCCAAACGTAAGTGCTATATTCTGCTACTGCTCACAAAGAGCAAGCACAGGAGATGTAGGATTCAATTGTACTTTCAGGTAGGAAAGTGAGAGGTGACAGCAATGTGTGTTTCAGAGTTGCAAAGCTCACTGGGTGCTGAAGATGCCCAGCTGGATTTTCCATGCTGGCAATTCGTCTGTGAAATTAGAGTCCAAACGCTCGTCCTCCCCTGTGACATCTGCTCTCGAAACGAGAGAGCGCACCAGAAACTTTGGATTCAAATGCACTTTTAGGAGATAAAGTGAGGAGTGACAGCAATGTTTGTGGGCTTGACGATCAAGTAGTGAGGTGGATCGAGAACTGGTTGAAAGGAAGAAGGCAGAGAGTTGTGGTCAATGGCGCAGAATCTAGCTGGAGGTCTGTGACTAGTGGAGTTCCTCAGGGGTCGGTGCTGGGACCGGTGCTGTTTAATATTTTCATCAATGACCTGGATGAGGGAACTGAGTGCACCCTCAGCAAGTTTGCTGATGACACAAAACTGGGAGGAGTGGCTGACACACCAGAGGACTGTGCTGCCATTCAGCGAGACCTGGACAGGCTGGAGAGTTGGGCGGGGAGAAACTTGATGAAATTTAACAAGGGCAAGTGTAGAGTCTTGCATCTGGGGAAGAACAACCCCATGTACCAGTACAGGTTGGGGGGTGACCTGCTGGAAAGTAGTGAACGGGAAAGGGACCTGGGGGTCCTGGTGGATAGGAGGATGACCATGAGCCAGCAATGTGCTCTTGTGGCCAAGAAGGCAAATGGCATCTTAGGGTGCATTAGAAAGGGAGTGGTTAGTAGGTCAAGAGAGGTTCTCCTCCCCCTCTACTCAGCCTTGGTGAGGCCGCATCTGGAATATTGTGTCCAGTTCTGGGCCCCTCAATTCAAGAAGGACAGGGAATTGCTTGAAGGAGTCCAGCGCAGAGCCACAAAGATGATTAAGGGAGTGGAACATCTCCCTTATGAGGAGAGGCTGAGGGAGCTGGGTCTCTTTAGTTTGGAGAAGAGGAGACTGAGGGGTGACCTCATCAATGTTTACAAATATGTAAAGGGTAGGTGTCGGGATGATGGAGCTAGGCTTTTTTCAGTGATATCCAGTGATAGGACAAGGGGCAATGGGTGTAAACTGGATCATAGGAAGTTCCACGTTAACATCAGGAAGAACTTCTTTACTGTAAGAGTGACAGAGCACTGGAACAGGTTGCCCAGGGGGGTTGTGGAGTCTCCTACACTGGAGATATTCAAGGCCCGCCTGGACAAGTTCCTGTGTGATGTACTGTAGGTTACCCTGCTCTTGCAGGGGGGTTGGACTAGATGATCTTTTTAGGTCCCTTCCAACCCTTGGGATTCTGTGATTCTGTGTCACAGTTTAAAGCTCACTGAGTGCAAAACATGATCAAGCAGGAGATTTTTTGCAAGGCTCTTCTGCTGTTTTAGCCCAGGCTAAACATTCCTGCTCTACTCTCTCTGTTGCTGCTCAGCAGAGAGCGGGCACAGAGGTGTTGGAATCAATTGGTCTTTCAGGCAGGAAAAGAAGAGACAGCAATGTGTGTTGCAGAGTTGCAAAGCTCACTGTGTGCTGAAGATGATCAGTGGGAACTTTCTGGACTGTCTCTTCTGCTGTTTCAGCAGAGTCCAAACGTAAGTGCTATATTCTGCTACTGCTCACAAAGAGCAAGCACAGGAGATGTATTATTCAATTGGACTTTCAGGTAGGAAAGTGAGAGGTGACAGCAATATGTGTTTCAGAGTTGTGAATCTCAATGTGTGCTGAAGATGCCCAGCAGTAGTTTCCATGCTGGCCCTTCGGCTGTGAAATTAGAATCCAAGCGCTCGTCCTCCCCTGTCACAACTGCTCTCGAAGCGAGAGAGCGCACCAGAAACGTTGGCTTGAAATGCACTTTTAGGAGATAAAGTGAGGAGTGACAGCAATGTGTGTTTCAGAGTTGCAAAGCTCACTGTGCGCTGAAGATGATCTGCAAGGACTTTCCCTCCCTGCCCTTCGGAACTGGGAGCGGATTCCAAGCGCTCGTGCTCACCTGCCTCTGCTGCACTGGAAACGAGAGTGGAGACCAGAAACGCTGGATTCAAATGCACTTTTAGGAGCTACAATGAGGAGTGACAACAGTGTGTGTGTCACAGTTGTAAAGCTCAGTGTGTTGAAGAAGCACAAGAGCAGCCTTCAGGCCCGTCTCTTCCACTGCCTTACAGATTGCAGACATCCCTGCTCACTCTGCTGATCAGCAGAATGCTGACAACGGAGTTCTTGGATTGAAATGGTCTTTTAGGAGAAAGAGTGAAGAGTGACAGCAATGTTTGTGTCACAGTTTAAAGCTCACTGTGTGCTAAACATGATCAGGAGGAGCTTTTTTGCAAGGCTCATCTGCTGTTTTAGCCCAGTCTAAACATTCCTGCTCTACTCTCTCTGTTGCTGCTCAGCAGAGAGTGGGCACAGAGATGTTGGAATCAATTGGTCTTTCAGTCAAGAAAAGGAGGAGTGACAGCAATGTGTGTTGCAGAATTGTAAAGCTCACTGTGCGCTGAAGATGCCCTGCAGGAGTTTCCCTGCTGGCCCTTCGTCTGTGGGATTAGAGTCCAAGCACTGCTCCTCCCCTGTCACAACTCCTCTCGAAGCGAGAGAGCGCACCAGAAACATTGGCTTGAAATGCACTTTTAGGAGATAAAGTGAGGAGTGACAGCAATGTTTGTGTCACAGTTTAAAGCTCACTGTGTGCAAAACATGATCAAGCAGGAGATTTTTTTCAAGGCTCTTCTGCTGTTTTAGGCAGGTCTAAAAATTCCTGCTCTACTCTCTCTGTTGCTGCTCAGCAGAGAGCGGGCACAGAGATGGTCGATTCAGCTGGTCTTTCAGGCAAAAAGGGAGGAGTGACAGCAATGTGTGTTGCAGAGTTGCAAAGCTCGCTGTGCGCTGAAGATGATCAGTGGGAACTTTCTGGACTGTCTCTTCTGCTCTTTTAGCATTGGCTAAAGGTTCCTGCTCTACTCTCTCTGCTTCTGCCCAGCAGAGAAAGGGCACAGAGATTTTGGATTCAATTGGACTTTGAGGTAGGAAAGTGCGGAGCGAGAGCAATATATGTGTCACAGTTGCAAAGCTGACTGCGTGCTGAAGATGCCCTGCCGGAGCTTTCACTCCGGGCTCTTCGGCTGTGGGAGCAGAGGCCAAGAGATCGTGTTCACCTGTCACTGCTGCTGTTCAAACGAGAGAGGGCGGGAGAGACCATGGATTCAAACGGATTATTAGGAGATGAAGTGAGGAGTGACAGCAATGTGTGTTGCAGAGTTGCAAAGCTCGCTGTGCGCTGAAGATGATCAGTGGGAACTTTCTGGACTGTCTCTTCTGCTCTTTTAGCATTGGCTAAAGGTTCCTGCTCTACTCTCTCTGCTTCTGCCCAGCAGAGAAAGGGCACAGAGATTTTGGATTCAATTGGACTTTGAGGTAGGAAAGTGCGGAGCGAGAGCAATATATGTGTCACAGTTGCAAAGCTGACTGCGTGCTGAAGATGCCCTGCCGGAGCTTTCACTCCGGGCTCTTCGGCTGTGGGAGCAGAGGCCAAGAGATCGTGTTCACCTGTCACTGCTGCTGTTCAAACGAGAGAGGGCGGGAGAGACCATGGATTCAAACGGATTATTAGGAGATGAAGTGAGGAGTGACAGCAATGTGTGTTTCAGAGTTGCAAAGCTCACTGTGCGCTGAAGATGATCTGCAAGGACTTTCCCTCCCTGCCCTTCGGAACTGGGAGCGGATTCCAAGCGCTCGTGCTCACCTTCCTCTGCTGCTCTTGAAACGAGAGTGGAGACCAGAAACGCTGGATTCAAATGCACTTTTAGGAGCTACAATGAGGAGTGACAACAGTGTGTGTGTCACAGTTGTAAAGCTCAGTGTGTTGAAGAAGCACAAGAGCAGCCTTCAGGCCTGTCTCTTCCACTGCCTTACAGATTGCAGACATTCCTGATCACTCTGCTGCTCAGCAGAGTGCTGGCAACGGAGTTCTTGGATTGAAATGGTCTTTTAGGAGAAAGAGTGAAGAGTGACAGCAATGTTTGTGTCATAGTTTAAAGCTCACTGTGTGCTAAACATGATCAGGAGGAGCTTTTCTGCAAGGCTCTTCTGCTGTTTTAGCCCAGTCTAAACATTCCTTCTCTCTGTTGCTGCTCAGCAGAGAGTGGGCACAGAGATGTTGGAATCAATTGGTCTTCCAGGCAGGAAAAGGAGTTACAGCAATGTGTGTTGCAGAATTGCAAAGCTCACTGTGTGCTGAAGATGCCCTGCAGGAGTTTCCCTGCTGGCCCTTCGTCTGTGGGATTAGAGTCCAAGCGCTGCTCCTCCCCTGTCACAACTCCTCTCGAAACGTGAGAGCGCACCAGAAACTTTGGATTCAAATGCACTTTTAGGAGATAAAGTGAGGAGTGACATCAATGTTTGTGTCACAGTTTAAAGCTCACTGTGTGCAAAACATGATCAAGCAGGAGATTTTTTGCAAGGCTCTTCTGCTGTTTTAGCCCAGGCTAAACATTCCTGCTCTACTCTCTCTGTTGCTGCTCAGCAGAGAGCGGGCACAGAGGTGTTGGAATCAATTGGTCTTTCAGGCAGGAAAAGAAGAGACAGCAATGTGTGTTGCAGAGTTGCAAAGCTCGCTGTTCGCTGAAGATGATCAGTGGGAATTTTCTGGACTGTCTCTTCTGCTGTTTCTTCAGAGTCCAAACGTAAGTGCTATATTCTGCTACTGCTCACAAAGAGCAAGCACAGGAGATGTAGGATTCAATTGTACTTTCAGGTAGGAAAGTGAGAGGTGACAACAATGTGTGTTTCAGAGTTGCAAAGCTCACTGGGTGCTGAAGATGCCCAGCTGGATTTTCCATGCTGGCAATTCGTCTGTGAAATTAGAGTCCAAACGCTCGTCCTCCCCTGTGACATCTGCTCTCGAAACGAGAGAGCGCACCAGAAACTTTGGATTCAAATGCACTTTTAGGAGATAAAGTGAGGAGTGACAGCAATGTTTGTGCCACAGTTTAAAGCTCACTGAGTGCAAAACATGATCAAGCAGGAGATTTTTTGCAAGGCTCTTCTGCTGTTTTAGCCCAGGCTAAACATTCCTGCTCTACTCTCTCTGTTGCTGCTCAGCAGAGAGCGGGCACAGAGGTGTTGGAATCAATTGGTCTTTCAGGCAGGAAAAGAAGAGACAGCAATGTGTGTTGCAGAGTTGCAAAGCTCACTGTGTGCTGAAGATGATCAGTGGGAACTTTCTGGACTGTCTCTTCTGCTGTTTCAGCAGAGTCCAAACGTAAGTGCTATATTCTGCTACTGCTCACAAAGAGCAAGCACAGGAGATGTATTATTCAATTGGACTTTCAGGTAGGAAAGTGAGAGGTGACAGCAATATGTGTTTCAGAGTTGTGAATCTCAATGTGTGCTGAAGATGCCCAGCAGTAGTTTCCATGCTGGCCCTTCGGCTGTGAAATTAGAATCCAAGCGCTCGTCCTCCCCTGTCACAACTGCTCTCAAAGCGAGAGAGCGCACCAGAAACGTTGGCTTGAAATGCACTTTTAGGAGATAAAGTGAGGAGTGACAGCAATGTTTGTGTCACAGTTTAAAGCTCACTGTGTGAAAAACATGATCAAGCAGGAGATTTTTTTCAAGGCTCTTCTGCTGTTTTAGGCAGGTCTAAAAATTCCTGCTCTACTCTCTCTGTTGCTGCTCAGCAGAGAGCGGGCACAGAGATGGTGGATTCAGCTGGTCTTTCAGGCAAAAAGGGAGGAGTGACAGCAATGTGTGTTGCAGAGTTGCAAAGCTCGCTGTGCGCTGAAGATGATCAGTGGGAACTTTCTGGACTGTCTCTTCTGCTCTTTTAGCATTGGCTAAAAGTTCCTGCTCTACTCTCTCTGCTTCTGCCCAGCAGAGAAAGGGCACAGAGATTTTGGATTCAATTGGACTTTGAGGTAGGAAAGTGCGGAGCGAGAGCAATATATGTGTCACAGTTGCAAAGCTGACTGCGTGCTGAAGATGCCCTGCCGGAGCTTTCACTCCGGGCTCTTCGGCTGTGGGAGCAGAGGCCAAGAGATCGTGTTCACCTGTCATTGCTGCTGTTCAAAGCAGAGAGGGCGGGAGAGACCATGGATTCAAACGGATTATTAGGAGATGAAGTGAGGAGTGACAGCAATGTGTGTTTCAGAGTTGCAAAGCTCACTGTGCGCTGAAGATGATCTGCAAGGACTTTCCCTCCCTGCCCTTCGGAACTGGGAGCGGATTCCAAGCGCTCGTGCTCACCTTCCTCTGCTGCTCTTGAAACGAGAGTGGAGACCAGAAACGCTGGATTCAAATGCACTTTTAGGAGCTACAATGAGGAGTGACAACAGTGTGTGTGTCACAGTTGTAAAGCTCAGTGTGTTGAAGAAGCACAAGAGCAGCCTTCAGGCCTGTTTCTTCCACTGCCTTACAGATTGCAGACATTCCTGCTCACTCTGCTGCTCAGCAGAGTGCTGGCAACGGAGTTCTTGGATTGAAATGGTCTTTTAGGAGAAAGAGTGAAGAGTGACAGCAATGTTTGTGTCACAGTTTAAAGCTCACTGTGTGCTAAACATGATCAGGAGGAGCTTTTTTGCAAGGCTCTTCTGCTGTTTTAGCCCAGTCTAAACATTCCTTCTCTCTGTTGCTGCTCAGCAGAGAGTGGGCACAGAGATGTTGGAATCAATTGGTCTTCCAGGCAGGAAAAGGAGGAGTGACAGCAATGTGTTTTGCAGAGTTGCAAAGCTCACTGTGTGCTGAAGATGCCCTGCAGGAGTTTCCCTGCTGGCCCTTCATCTGTGGGATTAGAGTCCAAGCGCTGCTCCTCCCCTGTCACAACTCCTCTCCAAACGAGAGTGCGTACCAGAAACTTTGGATTCAAATGCACTTTTAGGAGATAAAGTGAGGAGTGACAGCAATGTTTGTGTCACAGTTTAAAGCTCACTGTGTGCAAAACATGATCAAGCAGGAGATTTTTTGCAAGGCTCTTCTGCTGTTTTAGCCCAGGCTAAACATTCCTGCTCTACTCTCTCTGTTGCTGCTCAGCAGAGAGTGGGCACAAAGATGTTGGAATCAATAGGTCTTCCAGGCAGGAAAAGGAGGAGTGACAGCAATGTGTTTTGCAGAGTTGCAAAGCTCACTGTGTGCTGAAGATGCCCTGCAGGAGTTTCCCTGCTGGCCCTTCATCTGTGGGATTAGAGTCCAAGCGCTGCTCCTCCCCTGTCACAACTCCTCTCCAAACGAGAGTGCGTACCAGAAACTTTGGATTCAAATGCACTTTTAGGAGATAAAGTGAGGAGTGACAGCAATGTTTGTGTCACAGTTTAAAGCTCACTGTGTGCAAAACATGATCAAGCAGGAGATTTTTTTCAAGGTTCTTCTGCTGTTTTAGGCAGGTCTAAAAATTCCTGCTCTACTCTCCCTGTTGCTGCTCAGCAGAGAGCGGGCACAGAGATGGTGGATTCAGCTGGTCTTTCAGGCAAAAAGGGAGGAGTGACAGCAATGTGTGTTGCAGAGTTGCAAAGCTCGCTGTGCGCTGAAGATGATCAGTGGGAACTTTCTGGACTGTCTCTTCTGCTCTTTTAGCATTGGCTAAAGGTTCCTGCTCTACTCTCTCTGCTTCTGCCCAGCAGAGAAAGGGCACAGAGATTTTGGATTCAATTGGACTTTGAGGTAGGAAAGTGCGGAGCGAGAGCAATATATGTGTCACAGTTGCAAAGCTGACTGCGTGCTGAAGATGCCCTGCCGGAGCTTTCACTCCGGGCTCTTCGGCTGTGGGAGCAGAGGCCAAGAGATCGTGTTCACCTGTCACTGCTGCTGTTCAAACGAGAGAGGGCGGGAGAGACCATGGATTCAAACGGATTATTAGGAGATGAAGTGAGGAGTGACAGCAATGTGTGTTTCAGAGTTGCAAAGCTCACTGCGCGCTGAAGATGATCTGCAAGGACTTTCCCTCCCTGCCCTTCGGAACTGGGAGCGGATTCCAAGCGCTCGTGCTCACCTGCCTCTGCTGCTCTTGAAACGAGAGTGGAGACCAGAAACGCTGGATTCAAATGCACTTTTAGGAGCTACAATGAGGAGTGACAACAGTGTGTGTGTCACAGTTGTAAAGCTCAGTGTGTTGAAGAAGCACAAGAGCAGCCTTCAGGCCTGTTTCTTCCACTGCCTTACAGATTGCAGACATTCCTGCTCACTCTGCTGCTCAGCAGAGTGCTGGCAACGGAGTTCTTGGATTGAAATGGTCTTTTAGGAGAAAGAGTGAAGAGTGACAGCAATGTTTGTGTCACAGTTTAAAGCTCACTGTGTGCTAAACATGATCAGGAGGAGCTTTTTTGCAAGGCTCTTCTGCTGTTTTAGCCCAGTCTAAACATTCCTTCTCTCTGTTGCTGCTCAGCAGAGAGTGGGCACAGAGATGTTGGAATCAATTGGTCTTCCAGGCAGGAAAAGGAGGAGTGACAGCAATGTGTTTTGCAGAGTTGCAAAGCTCACTGTGTGCTGAAGATGCCCTGCAGGAGTTTCCCTGCTGGCCCTTCATCTGTGGGATTAGAGTCCAAGCGCTGCTCCTCCCCTGTCACAACTCCTCTCCAAACGAGAGTGCGTACCAGAAACTTTGGATTCAAATGCACTTTTAGGAGATAAAGTGAGGAGTGACAGCAATGTTTGTGTCACAGTTTAAAGCTCACTGTGTGCAAAACATGATCAAGCAGGAGATTTTTTGCAAGGCTCTTCTGCTGTTTTAGCCCAGGCTAAACATTCCTGCTCTACTCTCTCTGTTGCTGCTCAGCAGAGAGTGGGCACAAAGATGTTGGAATCAATAGGTCTTCCAGGCAGGAAAAGGAGGAGTGACAGCAATGTGTTTTGCAGAGTTGCAAAGCTCACTGTGTGCTGAAGATGCCCTGCAGGAGTTTCCCTGCTGGCCCTTCATCTGTGGGATTAGAGTCCAAGCGCTGCTCCTCCCCTGTCACAACTCCTCTCCAAACGAGAGTGCGTACCAGAAACTTTGGATTCAAATGCACTTTTAGGAGATAAAGTGAGGAGTGACAGCAATGTTTGTGTCACAGTTTAAAGCTCACTGTGTGCAAAACATGATCAAGCAGGAGATTTTTTTCAAGGTTCTTCTGCTGTTTTAGGCAGGTCTAAAAATTCCTGCTCTACTCTCCCTGTTGCTGCTCAGCAGAGAGCGGGCACAGAGATGGTGGATTCAGCTGGTCTTTCAGGCAAAAAGGGAGGAGTGACAGCAATGTGTGTTGCAGAGTTGCAAAGCTCGCTGTGCGCTGAAGATGATCAGTGGGAACTTTCTGGACTGTCTCTTCTGCTCTTTTAGCATTGGCTAAAGGTTCCTGCTCTACTCTCTCTGCTTCTGCCCAGCAGAGAAAGGGCACAGAGATTTTGGATTCAATTGGACTTTGAGGTAGGAAAGTGCGGAGCGAGAGCAATATATGTGTCACAGTTGCAAAGCTGACTGCGTGCTGAAGATGCCCTGCCGGAGCTTTCACTCCGGGCTCTTCGGCTGTGGGAGCAGAGGCCAAGAGATCGTGTTCACCTGTCACTGCTGCTGTTCAAACGAGAGAGGGCGGGAGAGACCATGGATTCAAACGGATTATTAGGAGATGAAGTGAGGAGTGACAGCAATGTGTGTTTCAGAGTTGCAAAGCTCACTGCGCGCTGAAGATGATCTGCAAGGACTTTCCCTCCCTGCCCTTCGGAACTGGGAGCGGATTCCAAGCGCTCGTGCTCACCTGCCTCTGCTGCTCTTGAAACGAGAGTGGAGACCAGAAACGCTGGATTCAAATGCACTTTTAGGAGCTACAATGAGGAGTGACAACAGTGTGTGTGTCACAGTTGTAAAGCTCAGTGTGTTGAAGAAGCACAAGAGCAGCCTTCAGGCCTGTTTCTTCCACTGCCTTACAGATTGCAGACATTCCTGCTCACTCTGCTGCTCAGCAGAGTGCTGGCAACGGAGTTCTTGGATTGAAATGGTCTTTTAGGAGAAAGAGTGAAGAGTGACAGCAATGTTTGTGTCACAGTTTAAAGCTCACTGTGTGCTAAACATGATCAGGAGGAGCTTTTTTGCAAGGCTCTTCTGCTGTTTTAGCCCAGTCTAAACATTCCTTCTCTCTGTTGCTGCTCAGCAGAGAGTGGGCACAGAGATGTTGGAATCAATTGGTCTTCCAGGCAGGAAAAGGAGTTACAGCAATGTGTGTTGCAGAATTGCAAAGCTCACTGTGTGCTGAAGATGCCCTGCAGGAGTTTCCCTGCTGGCCCTTCGTCTGTGGGATTAGAGTCCAAGCGCTGCTCCTCCCCTGTCACAACTCCTCTCGAAACGAGAGAGCGCACCAGAAACTTTGGATTCAAATGCACTTTTAGGAGACAAAGTGAGGAGTGACAGCAATGTTTGTGTCACAGTTTAAGGCTCACTGTGTGCAAAACTTGATCAAGCAGGAGATTTTTTTCAAGGCTCTTCTGCTGTTTTAGGCAGGTCTAAAAATTCCTGCTCTACTCTCTCTGTTTCTGCTCAGCAGAGAGCGGGCACAGAGATGGTGAATTCAGCTGGTCTTTCAGGCAAAAAGGGAGGAGTGACAGCAATGTGTGTTGCAGAGTTGCAAAGCTCGCTGTGCGCTGAAGATGATCAGTGGGAACTTTCTGGACTGTCTCTTCTGCTCTTTTAGCATTGGCTAAAGGTTCCTGCTCTACTCTCTCTGCTTCTGCCCAGCAGAGAAAGGGCACAGAGATTTTGGATTCAATTGGACTTTGAGGTAGGAAAGTGCGGAGCGAGAGCAATATATGTGTCACAGTTGCAAAGCTGACTGCGTGCTGAAGATGCCCTGCCGGAGCTTTCACTCCGGGCTCTTCGGCTGTGGGAGCAGAGGCCAAGAGATCGTGTTCACCTGTCACTGCTGCTGTTCAAACGAGAGAGGGCGGGAGAGACCATGGATTCAAACGGATTATTAGGAGATGAAGTGAGGAGTGACAGCAATGTGTGTTTCAGAGTTGCAAAGCTCACTGTGCGCTGAAGATGATCTGCAAGGACTTTCCCTCCCTGCCCTTCGGAACTGGGAGCGGATTCCAAGCGCTCGTGCTCACCTGCCTCTGCTGCTCTTGAAACAAGAGTGGAGACCAGAAACGCTGGATTCAAATGCACTTTTAGGAGCTACAATGAGGAGTGACAACAGTGTGTGTGTCACAGTTGTAAAGCTCAGTGTGTTGAAGAAGCACAAGAGCAGCCTTCAGGCCTGTCTCTTCCACTGCCTTACAGATTGCAGACATTCCTGCTCACTCTGCTGCTCAGCAGAGTGCTGGCAACGGAGTTCTTGGATTGAAATGGTCTTTTAGGAGAAAGAGTGAAGAGTGACAGCAATGTTTGTGTCACAGTTTAAAGCTCACTGTGTGCTAAACATGATCAGGAGGAGCTTTTTTGCAAGGCTCTTCTGCTGTTTTAGCCCAATCTAAACATTCCTTCTCTCTGTTGCTGCTCAGCAGAGAGTGGGCACAGAGATGTTGGAATCAATTGGTCTTCCAGGCAGGAAAAGGAGTTACAGCAATGTGTGTTGCAGAATTGCAAAGCTCACTGTGTGCTGAAGATGCCCTGCAGGAGTTTCCCTGCTGGCCCTTCGTCTGTGGGATTAGAGTCCAAGCGCTGCTCCTCCCCTGTCACAACTCCTCTCGAAACGTGAGAGCGCACCAGAAACTTTGGATTCAAATGCACTTTTAGGAGATAAAGTGAGGAGTGACAGCAATGTTTGTGTCACAGTTTAAAGCTCACTGTGTGCAAAACATGATCAAGCAGGAGATTTTTTGCAAGGCTCTTCTGCTGTTTTAGCCCAGGCTAAACATTCCTGCTCTACTCTCTCTGTTGCTGCTCAGCAGAGAGCGGGCACAGATGTGTTGGAATCAATTGGTCTTTCAGGCAGGAAAAGAAGAGACAGCAATGTGTGTTGCAGAGTTGCAAAGCTCACTGTGTGCTGAAGATGATCAGTGGGAACTTTCTGGACTGTCTCTTCTGCTGTTTCTTCAGAGTCCAAACGTAAGTGCTATATTCTGCTACTGCTCACAAAGAGCAAGCACAGGAGATGTATTATTCAATTGGACTTTCAGGTAGGAAAGTGAGAGGTGACAGCAATATGTGTTTCAGAGTTGTGAATCTCAATGTGTGCTGAAGATGCCCAGCAGTAGTTTCCATGCTGGCCCTTCGGCTGTGAAATTAGAATCCAAGCGCTCGTCCTCCCCTGTCACAACTGCTCTCGAAGCGAGAGAGCGCACCAGAAACGTTGGCTTGAAATGCACTTTTAGGAGATAAAGTGAGGAGTGACAGCAATGTGTGTTTCAGAGTTGCAAAGCTCACTGTGCGCTGAAGATGATCTGCAAGGACTTTCCCTCCCTGCCCTTCGGAACTGGGAGCGGATTCCAAGCGCTCGTGCTCACCTGCCTCTGGTGCACTGGAAACGAGAGTGGAGACCAGAAACGCTGGATTCAAATGCACTTTTAGGAGCTACAATGAGGAGTGACAACAGTGTGTGTGTCAAAGTTGTAAAGCTCAGTGTGTTGAAGAAGCACAAGAGCAGCCTTCAGGCCTGTCTCTTCCACTGCCTTACAGATTGCAGACATCCCTGCTCACTCTGCTGCTCAGCAGAGTGCTGGCAACGGAGTTCTGGGATTGAAATGGTCTTTTAGGAGAAAGAGTGAAGAGTGACACCAATGTTTGTGTCACAGTTTAAAGCTCACTGTGTGCTAAACATGATCAGGAGGAGCTTTTTTGCAAGGCTCTTCTGCTGTTTTAGCCCAGTCTAAACATTCCTGCTCTACTCTCTCTGTTGCTGCTCAGCAGAGAGTGGGCACAGAGATGTTGGAATCAATTGGTCTTTCAGGCAAGAAAAGGAGGAGTGACAGCAATGTGTGTTTCAGAATTGTAAAGCTCACTGTGCGCTGAAGATGCCCTGCAGGAGTTTCCCTGCTGGCCCTTCGTCTGTGGGATTAGAGTCCAAGCGCTGCTCCTCCCCTGTCACAACTCCTCTCGAAACGAGAGAGAGCACCAGAAACTTTGGATTCAAATGCACTTTTAGGAGATAAAGTGAGGAGTGACAGCAATGTTTGTGTCACAGTTTAAAGCTCACTGTGTGCAAAACATGATCAAGCAGGAGATTTTTTTCAAGGCTCTTCTGCTGTTTTAGGCAGGTCTAAAAATTCCTGCTCTACTCTCTCTGTTGCTGCTCAGCAGAGAGTGGGCACAGAGATGTTGGAATCAATTGGTCTTTCAGGCAAAAAGGGAGGAGTGACAGCAATGTGTGTTGCAGAGTTGCAAAGCTCGCTGTGCGCTGAAGATGATCAGTGGGAACTTTCTGGACTGTCTCTTCTGCTCTTTTAGCATTGGCTAAAGGTTCCTGCTCTACTCTCTCTGCTTCTGCCCAGCAGAGAAAGGGCACAGAGATTTTGGATTCAATTGGACTTTGAGGTAGGAAAGTGCGGAGCGAGAGCAATATATGTGTCACAGTTGCAAAGCTGACTGCGTGCTGAAGATGCCCTGCCGGAGCTTTCACTGCGGGATCTTCGGCTGTGGGAGCAGAGGCCAAGAGATCGGGTTCACCTGTCACTGCTGCTGTTCAAACGAGAGAGGGCGGGAGAGACCATGGATTCAAACGGATTATTAGGAGATGAAGTGAGGAGTGACAGCAATGTGTGTTTCAGAGTTGCAAAGCTCACTGTGCGCTGAAGATGATCTGCAAGGACTTTCCCTCCCTGCCCTTCGGAACTGGGAGCGGATTCCAAGCGCTCGTGCTCACCTTCCTCTGCTGCTCTTGAAACGAGAGTGGAGACCAGAAACGCTGGATTCAAATGCACTTTTAGGAGCTACAATGAGGAGTGACAACAGTGTGTGTGTCACAGTTGTAAAGCTCAGTGTGTTGAAGAAGCACAAGAGCAGCCTTCAGGCCTGTCTCTTCCACTGCCTTACAGATTGCAGACATCCCTGCTCACTCTGCTGCTCAGCAGAGTGCTGGCAACGGAGTTCTTGGATTGAAATGGTCTTTTAGGAGAAAGAGTGAAGAGTGACAGCAATGTTTGTGTCACAGTTTAAAGCTCACTGTGTGCTAAACATGATCAGGAGGAGCTTTTTTGCAAGGCTCTTCTGCTGTTTTAGCCCAATCTAAACATTCCTTCTCTCTGTTGCTGCTCAGCAGAGAGTGGGCACAGAGATGTTGGAATCAATTGGTCTTCCAGGCAGGAAAAGGAGTTACAGCAATGTGTGTTGCAGAATTGCAAAGCTCACTGTGTGCTGAAGATGCCCTGCAGGAGTTTCCCTGCTGGCCCTTCGTCTGTGGGATTAGAGTCCAAGCGCTGCTCCTCCCCTGTCACAACTCCTCTCGAAACGTGAGAGCGCACCAGAAACTTTGGATTCAAATGCACTTTTAGGAGATAAAGTGAGGAGTGACAGCAATGTTTGTGTCACAGTTTAAAGCTCACTGTGTGCAAAACATGATCAAGCAGGAGATTTTTTGCAAGGCTCTTCTGCTGTTTTAGCCCAGGCTAAACATTCCTGCTCTACTCTCTCTGTTGCTGCTCAGCAGAGAGCGGGCACAGATGTGTTGGAATCAATTGGTCTTTCAGGCAGGAAAAGAAGAGACAGCAATGTGTGTTGCAGAGTTGCAAAGCTCACTGTGTGCTGAAGATGATCAGTGGGAACTTTCTGGACTGTCTCTTCTGCTGTTTCTTCAGAGTCCAAACGTAAGTGCTATATTCTGCTACTGCTCACAAAGAGCAAGCACAGGAGATGTATTATTCAATTGGACTTTCAGGTAGGAAAGTGAGAGGTGACAGCAATATGTGTTTCAGAGTTGTGAATCTCAATGTGTGCTGAAGATGCCCAGCAGTAGTTTCCATGCTGGCCCTTCGGCTGTGAAATTAGAATCCAAGCGCTCGTCCTCCCCTGTCACAACTGCTCTCGAAGCGAGAGAGCGCACCAGAAACGTTGGCTTGAAATGCACTTTTAGGAGATAAAGTGAGGAGTGACAGCAATGTGTGTTTCAGAGTTGCAAAGCTCACTGTGCGCTGAAGATGATCTGCAAGGACTTTCCCTCCCTGCCCTTCGGAACTGGGAGCGGATTCCAAGCGCTCGTGCTCACCTGCCTCTGGTGCACTGGAAACGAGAGTGGAGACCAGAAACGCTGGATTCAAATGCACTTTTAGGAGCTACAATGAGGAGTGACAACAGTGTGTGTGTCAAAGTTGTAAAGCTCAGTGTGTTGAAGAAGCACAAGAGCAGCCTTCAGGCCTGTCTCTTCCACTGCCTTACAGATTGCAGACATCCCTGCTCACTCTGCTGCTCAGCAGAGTGCTGGCAACGGAGTTCTGGGATTGAAATGGTCTTTTAGGAGAAAGAGTGAAGAGTGACACCAATGTTTGTGTCACAGTTTAAAGCTCACTGTGTGCTAAACATGATCAGGAGGAGCTTTTTTGCAAGGCTCTTCTGCTGTTTTAGCCCAGTCTAAACATTCCTGCTCTACTCTCTCTGTTGCTGCTCAGCAGAGAGTGGGCACAGAGATGTTGGAATCAATTGGTCTTTCAGGCAAGAAAAGGAGGAGTGACAGCAATGTGTGTTTCAGAATTGTAAAGCTCACTGTGCGCTGAAGATGCCCTGCAGGAGTTTCCCTGCTGGCCCTTCGTCTGTGGGATTAGAGTCCAAGCGCTGCTCCTCCCCTGTCACAACTCCTCTCGAAACGAGAGAGAGCACCAGAAACTTTGGATTCAAATGCACTTTTAGGAGATAAAGTGAGGAGTGACAGCAATGTTTGTGTCACAGTTTAAAGCTCACTGTGTGCAAAACATGATCAAGCAGGAGATTTTTTTCAAGGCTCTTCTGCTGTTTTAGGCAGGTCTAAAAATTCCTGCTCTACTCTCTCTGTTGCTGCTCAGCAGAGAGTGGGCACAGAGATGTTGGAATCAATTGGTCTTTCAGGCAAAAAGGGAGGAGTGACAGCAATGTGTGTTGCAGAGTTGCAAAGCTCGCTGTGCGCTGAAGATGATCAGTGGGAACTTTCTGGACTGTCTCTTCTGCTCTTTTAGCATTGGCTAAAGGTTCCTGCTCTACTCTCTCTGCTTCTGCCCAGCAGAGAAAGGGCACAGAGATTTTGGATTCAATTGGACTTTGAGGTAGGAAAGTGCGGAGCGAGAGCAATATATGTGTCACAGTTGCAAAGCTGACTGCGTGCTGAAGATGCCCTGCCGGAGCTTTCACTCCGGGCTCTTCGGCTGTGGGAGCAGAGGCCAAGAGATCGTGTTCACCTGTCACTGCTGCTGTTCAAACGAGAGAGGGCGGGAGAGACCATGGATTCAAACGGATTATTAGGAGATGAAGTGAGGAGTGACAGCAATGTGTGTTTCAGAGTTGCAAAGCTCACTGTGCGCTGAAGATGATCTGCAAGGACTTTCCCTCCCTGCCCTTCGGAACTGGGAGCGGATTCCAAGCGCTCGTGCTCACCTTCCTCTGCTGCTCTTGAAACGAGAGTGGAGACCAGAAACGCTGGATTCAAATGCACTTTTAGGAGCTACAATGAGGAGTGACAACAGTGTGTGTGTCACAGTTGTAAAGCTCAGTGTGTTGAAGAAGCACAAGAGCAGCCTTCAGGCCTGTCTCTTCCACTGCCTTACAGATTGCAGACATCCCTGCTCACTCTGCTGCTCAGCAGAGTGCTGGCAACGGAGTTCTTGGATTGAAATGGTCTTTTAGGAGAAAGAGTGAAGAGTGACAGCAATGTTTGTGTCACAGTTTAAAGCTCACTGTGTGCTAAACATGATCAGGAGGAGCTTTTTTGCAAGGCTCTTCTGCTGTTTTAGCCCAATCTAAACATTCCTTCTCTCTGTTGCTGCTCAGCAGAGAGTGGGCACAGAGATGTTGGAATCAATTGGTCTTCCAGGCAGGAAAAGGAGTTACAGCAATGTGTGTTGCAGAATTGCAAAGCTCACTGTGTGCTGAAGATGCCCTGCAGGAGTTTCCCTGCTGGCCCTTCGTCTGTGGGATTAGAGTCCAAGCGCTGCTCCTCCCCTGTCACAACTCCTCTCGAAACGTGAGAGCGCACCAGAAACTTTGGATTCAAATGCACTTTTAGGAGATAAAGTGAGGAGTGACAGCAATGTTTGTGTCACAGTTTAAAGCTCACTGTGTGCAAAACATGATCAAGCAGGAGATTTTTTGCAAGGCTCTTCTGCTGTTTTAGCCCAGGCTAAACATTCCTGCTCTACTCTCTCTGTTGCTGCTCAGCAGAGAGCGGGCACAGATGTGTTGGAATCAATTGGTCTTTCAGGCAGGAAAAGAAGAGACAGCAATGTGTGTTGCAGAGTTGCAAAGCTCACTGTGTGCTGAAGATGATCAGTGGGAACTTTCTGGACTGTCTCTTCTGCTGTTTCTTCAGAGTCCAAACGTAAGTGCTATATTCTGCTACTGCTCACAAAGAGCAAGCACAGGAGATGTATTATTCAATTGGACTTTCAGGTAGGAAAGTGAGAGGTGACAGCAATATGTGTTTCAGAGTTGTGAATCTCAATGTGTGCTGAAGATGCCCAGCAGTAGTTTCCATGCTGGCCCTTCGGCTGTGAAATTAGAATCCAAGCGCTCGTCCTCCCCTGTCACAACTGCTCTCGAAGCGAGAGAGCGCACCAGAAACGTTGGCTTGAAATGCACTTTTAGGAGATAAAGTGAGGAGTGACAGCAATGTGTGTTTCAGAGTTGCAAAGCTCACTGTGCGCTGAAGATGATCTGCAAGGACTTTCCCTCCCTGCCCTTCGGAACTGGGAGCGGATTCCAAGCGCTCGTGCTCACCTGCCTCTGGTGCACTGGAAACGAGAGTGGAGACCAGAAACGCTGGATTCAAATGCACTTTTAGGAGCTACAATGAGGAGTGACAACAGTGTGTGTGTCAAAGTTGTAAAGCTCAGTGTGTTGAAGAAGCACAAGAGCAGCCTTCAGGCCTGTCTCTTCCACTGCCTTACAGATTGCAGACATCCCTGCTCACTCTGCTGCTCAGCAGAGTGCTGGCAACGGAGTTCTGGGATTGAAATGGTCTTTTAGGAGAAAGAGTGAAGAGTGACACCAATGTTTGTGTCACAGTTTAAAGCTCACTGTGTGCTAAACATGATCAGGAGGAGCTTTTCTGCAAGGCTCTTCTGCTGTTTTAGCCCAGTCTAAACATTCCTGCTCTACTCTCTCTGTTGCTGCTCAGCAGAGAGTGGGCACAGAGATGTTGGAATCAATTGGTCTTTCAGTCAAGAAAAGGAGGAGTGACAGCAATGTGTGTTTCAGAATTGTAAAGCTCACTGTGCGCTGAAGATGCCCTGCAGGAGTTTCCCTGCTGGCCCTTCGTCTGTGGGATTAGAGTCCAAGCGCTGCTCCTCCCCTGTCACAACTCCTCTCGAAACGAGAGAGAGCACCAGAAAATTTGGATTCAAATGCACTTTTAGGAGATAAAGTGAGGTGTGACAGCAATGTTTGTGTCACAGTTTAAAGCTCACTGTGTGCAAAACATGATCAAGCAGGAGATTTTTTTCAAGGCTCTTCTGCTGTTTTAGGCAGGTCTAAAAATTCCTGCTCTACTCTCTCTGTTGCTGCTCAGCAGAGAGTGGGCACAGAGATGTTGGAATCAATTGGTCTTTCAGGCAAAAAGGGAGGAGTGACAGCAATGTGTGTTGCAGAGTTGCAAAGCTCGCTGTGCGCTGAAGATGATCAGTGGGAACTTTCTGGACTGTCTCTTCTGCTCTTTTAGCATTGGCTAAAGGTTCCTGCTCTACTCTCTCTGCTTCTGCCCAGCAGAGAAAGGGCACAGAGATTTTGGATTCAATTGGACTTTGAGGTAGGAAAGTGCGGAGCGAGAGCAATATATGTGTCACAGTTGCAAAGCTGACTGCGTGCTGAAGATGCCCTGCCGGAGCTTTCACTGCGGGATCTTCGGCTGTGGGAGCAGAGGCCAAGAGATCGTGTTCACCTGTCACTGCTGCTGTTCAAACGAGAGAGGGCGGGAGAGACCATGGATTCAAACGGATTATTAGGAGATGAAGTGAGGAGTGACAGCAATGTGTGTTTCAGAGTTGCAAAGCTCACTGTGCGCTGAAGATGATCTGCAAGGACTTTCCCTCCCTGCCCTTCGGAACTGGGAGCGGATTCCAAGCGCTCGTGCTCACCTTCCTCTGCTGCTCTTGAAACGAGAGTGGAGACCAGAAACGCTGGATTCAAATGCACTTTTAGGAGCTACAATGAGGAGTGACAACAGTGTGTGTGTCACAGTTGTAAAGCTCAGTGTGTTGAAGAAGCACAAGAGCAGCCTTCAGGCCTGTCTCTTCCACTGCCTTACAGATTGCAGACATCCCTGCTCACTCTGCTGCTCAGCAGAGTGCTGGCAACGGAGTTCTTGGATTGAAATGGTCTTTTAGGAGAAAGAGTGAAGAGTGACAGCAATGTTTGTGTCACAGTTTAAAGCTCACTGTGTGCTAAACATGATCAGGAGGAGCTTTTTTGCAAGGCTCTTCTGCTGTTTTAGCCCAATCTAAACATTCCTTCTCTCTGTTGCTGCTCAGCAGAGAGTGGGCACAGAGATGTTGGAATCAATTGGTCTTCCAGGCAGGAAAAGGAGTTACAGCAATGTGTGTTGCAGAATTGCAAAGCTCACTGTGTGCTGAAGATGCCCTGCAGGAGTTTCCCTGCTGGCCCTTCGTCTGTGGGATTAGAGTCCAAGCGCTGCTCCTCCCCTGTCACAACTCCTCTCGAAACGTGAGAGCGCACCAGAAACTTTGGATTCAAATGCACTTTTAGGAGATAAAGTGAGGAGTGACAGCAATGTTTGTGTCACAGTTTAAAGCTCACTGTGTGCAAAACATGATCAAGCAGGAGATTTTTTGCAAGGCTCTTCTGCTGTTTTAGCCCAGGCTAAACATTCCTGCTCTACTCTCTCTGTTGCTGCTCAGCAGAGAGCGGGCACAGATGTGTTGGAATCAATTGGTCTTTCAGGCAGGAAAAGAAGAGACAGCAATGTGTGTTGCAGAGTTGCAAAGCTCACTGTGTGCTGAAGATGATCAGTGGGAACTTTCTGGACTGTCTCTTCTGCTGTTTCTTCAGAGTCCAAACGTAAGTGCTATATTCTGCTACTGCTCACAAAGAGCAAGCACAGGAGATGTATTATTCAATTGGACTTTCAGGTAGGAAAGTGAGAGGTGACAGCAATATGTGTTTCAGAGTTGTGAATCTCAATGTGTGCTGAAGATGCCCAGCAGTAGTTTCCATGCTGGCCCTTCGGCTGTGAAATTAGAATCCAAGCGCTCGTCCTCCCCTGTCACAACTGCTCTCGAAGCGAGAGAGCGCACCAGAAACGTTGGCTTGAAATGCACTTTTAGGAGATAAAGTGAGGAGTGACAGCAATGTGTGTTTCAGAGTTGCAAAGCTCACTGTGCGCTGAAGATGATCTGCAAGGACTTTCCCTCCCTGCCCTTCGGAACTGGGAGCGGATTCCAAGCGCTCGTGCTCACCTGCCTCAGGTGCACTGGAAACGAGAGTGGAGACCAGAAACGCTGGATTCAAATGCACTTTTAGGAGCTACAATGAGGAGTGACAACAGTGTGTGTGTCAAAGTTGTAAAGCTCAGTGTGTTGAAGAAGCACAAGAGCAGCCTTCAGGCCTGTCTCTTCCACTGCCTTACAGATTGCAGACATCCCTGCTCACTCTGCTGCTCAGCAGAGTGCTGGCAACGGAGTTCTGGGATTGAAATGGTCTTTTAGGAGAAAGAGTGAAGAGTGACACCAATGTTTGTGTCACAGTTTAAAGCTCACTGTGTGCTAAACATGATCAGGAGGAGCTTTTCTGCAAGGCTCTTCTGCTGTTTTAGCCCAGTCTAAACATTCCTGCTCTACTCTCTCTGTTGCTGCTCAGCAGAGAGTGGGCACAGAGATGTTGGAATCAATTGGTCTTTCAGTCAAGAAAAGGAGGAGTGACAGCAATGTGTGTTTCAGAATTGTAAAGCTCACTGTGCGCTGAAGATGCCCTGCAGGAGTTTCCCTGCTGGCCCTTCGTCTGTGGGATTAGAGTCCAAGCGCTGCTCCTCCCCTGTCACAACTCCTCTCGAAACGAGAGAGAGCACCAGAAACTTTGGATTCAAATGCACTTTTAGGAGATAAAGTGAGGTGTGACAGCAATGTTTGTGTCACAGTTTAAAGCTCACTGTGTGCAAAACATGATCAAGCAGGAGATTTTTTTCAAGGCTCTTCTGCTGTTTTAGGCAGGTCTAAAAATTCCTGCTCTACTCTCTCTGTTGCTGCTCAGCAGAGAGTGGGCACAGAGATGTTGGAATCAATTGGTCTTTCAGGCAAAAAGGGAGGAGTGACAGCAATGTGTGTTGCAGAGTTGCAAAGCTCGCTGTGCGCTGAAGATGATCAGTGGGAACTTTCTGGACTGTCTCTTCTGCTCTTTTAGCATTGGCTAAAGGTTCCTGCTCTACTCTCTCTGCTTCTGCCCAGCAGAGAAAGGGCACAGAGATTTTGGATTCAATTGGACTTTGAGGTAGGAAAGTGCGGAGCGAGAGCAATATATGTGTCACAGTTGCAAAGCTGACTGCGTGCTGAAGATGCCCTGCCGGAGCTTTCACTCCGGGCTCTTCGGCTGTGGGAGCAGAGGCCAAGAGATCGTGTTCACCTGTCACTGCTGCTGTTCAAACGAGAGAGGGCGGGAGAGACCATGGATTCAAACGGATTATTAGGAGATGAAGTGAGGAGTGACAGCAATGTGTGTTTCAGAGTTGCAAAGCTCACTGTGCGCTGAAGATGATCTGCAAGGACTTTCCCTCCCTGCCCTTCGGAACTGGGAGCGGATTCCAAGCGCTCGTGCTCACCTGCCTCTGCTGCTCTTGAAACGAGAGTGGAGACCAGAAACGCTGGATTCAAATGCACTTTTAGGAGCTACAATGAGGAGTGACAACAGTGTGTGTGTCACAGTTGTAAAGCTCAGTGTGTTGAAGAAGCACAAGAGCAGCCTTCAGGCCTGTCTCTTCCACTGCCTTACAGATTGCAGACATTCCTGCTCACTCTGCTGCTCAGCAGAGTGCTGGCAACGGAGTTCTTGGATTGAAATGGTCTTTTAGGAGAAAGAGTGAAGAGTGACAGCAATGTTTGTGTCACAGTTTAAAGCTCACTGTGTGCTAAACATGATCAGGAGGAGCTTTTTTGCAAGGCTCTTCTGCTGTTTTAGCCCAGTCTAAACATTCCTTCTCTCTGTTGCTGCTCAGCAGAGAGTGGGCACAGAGATGTTGGAATCAATTGGTCTTCCAGGCAGGAAAAGGAGTTACAGCAATGTGTGTTGCAGAATTGCAAAGCTCACTGTGTGCTGAAGATGCCCTGCAGGAGTTTCCCTGCTGGCCCTTCGTCTGTGGGATTAGAGTCCAAGCGCTGCTCCTCCCCTGTCACAACTCCTCTCGAAACGTGAGAGCGCACCAGAAACTTTGGATTCAAATGCACTTTTAGGAGATAAAGTGAGGAGTGACAGCAATGTTTGTGTCACAGTTTAAAGCTCACTGTGTGCAAAACATGATCAAGCAGGAGATTTTTTGCAAGGCTCTTCTGCTGTTTTAGCCCAGGCTAAACATTCCTGCTCTACTCTCTCTGTTGCTGCTCAGCAGAGAGCGGGCACAGAGGTGTTGGAATCAATTGGTCTTTCAGACAGGAAAAGAAGTGACAGCAATGTGTGTTGCAGAGTTGCAAAGCTCACTGTGCGCTGAAGATGATCATTGGGAACTTTCTGGACTGTCTCTTCTGCTGTTTCAGCAGAGTCCAAACGTAAGTGCTATATTCTGCTACTGCTCACAAAGAGCAAGCACAGGAGATGTATTATTCAATTGGACTTTCAGGTAGGAAAGTGAGAGGTGACAGCAATATGTGTTTCAGAGTTGCGAATCTCAATGTGTGTTGAAGATGCCCAGCAGTAGTTTCCATGCTGGCCCTTCGGCTGTGAAATTAGAATCCAAGCGCTCGTCCTCCCCTGTCACAACTGCTCTCGAAGCGAGAGAGCGCACCAGAAACGTTGGCTTGAAATGCACTTTTAGGAGATAAAGTGAGGAGTGACAGCAATGTGTGTTTCAGAGTTGTAAAGCTCACTGTGCGCTGAAGATGATCTGCAAGGACTTTCCCTCCCTGCCCTTCGGACCTGGGAGCGGATTCCAAGCGCTCGTGCTCACCTGCCTCTGCTGCACTGGAAACGAGAGTGGAGACCAGAAACGCTGGATTCAAATGCACTTTTAGGAGCTACAATGAGGAGTGACAACAGTGTGTGTGTCAAAGTTGTAAAGCTCAGTGTGTTGAAGAAGCACAAGGGCAGCCTTCAGGCCTGTCTCTTCCACTGCCTTACAGATTGCAGACATCCCTGCTCACTATGCTGCTCAGCAGAGTGCTGGCAACGGAGTTCTTGGATTGAAATGGTCTTTTAGGAGAAAGAGTGAAGAGTGACAGCAATGTTTGTGTCACAGTTTAAAGCTCACTGTGTGCTAAACATGATCAGGAGGAGCTTTTTTGCAAGGCTCTTCTGCTGTTTTAGCCCAGTCTAAACATTCCTTCTCTCTGTTGCTGCTCAGCAGAGAGTGGGCACAGAGATGTTGGAATCAATTGGTCTTTCAGGCAAGAAAAGGAGGAGTGACAGCAATGTGTGTTGCAGAATTGCAAAGCTCACTGTGTGCTGAAGATGCCCTGCAGGAGTTTCCCTGCTGGCCCTTCGTCTGTGGGATTAGAGTCCAAGCGCTGCTCCTCCCCTGTCACAACTCCTCTCGAAACGAGAGAGCGCACCAGAAACTTTGGATTCAAATGCACTTTTAGGAGATAAAGTGAGGAGTGACAGCAATGTTTGTGTCACAGTTTAAAGCTCACTGTGTGCAAAACATGATCAAGCAGGAGATTTTTTTCAAGGCTCTTCTGCTGTTTTAGGCAGGTCTAAAAATTCCTGCTCTACTCTCTCTGTTGCTGCTCAGCAGAGAGCGGGCTCAGAGATGGTGGATTCAGCTGGTCTTTCAGGCAAAAAGGGAGGAGTGACAGCAATGTGCGTTGCAGAGTTGCAAAGCTCGCTGTGCGCTGAAGATGATCAGTGGGAACTTTCTGGACTGTCTCTTCTGCTCTTTTAGCATTGGCTAAAGGTTCCTGCTCTACTCTGCTTCTGCCCAGCAGAGAAAGGGCACAGAGATTTTGGATTCAATTGGACTTTGAGGTAGGAAAGTGCGGAGCGAGAGCAATATATGTGTCACAGTTGCAAAGCTGACTGCGTGCTGAAGATGCCCTGCCGGAGCTTTCACTCCGGGCTCTTCGGCTGTGGGAGCAGAGGCCAAGAGATCGTGTTCACCTGTCACTGCTGCTGTTCAAACGAGAGAGGGCGGGAGAGACCATGGATTCAAACGGATTATTAGGAGATGAAGTGAGGAGTGACAGCAATGTGTGTTTCAGAGTTGCAAAGCTCACTGTGCGCTGAAGATGATCTGCAAGGACTTTCCCTCCCTGCCCTTCGGAACTGGGAGCGGATTCCAAGCGCTCGTGCTCACCTGCCTCTGCTGCTCTTGAAACGAGAGTGGAGACCAGAAACGCTGGATTCAAATGCACTTTTAGGAGCTACAATGAGGAGTGACAACAGTGTGTGTGTCACAGTTGTAAAGCTCAGTGTGTTGAAGAAGCACAAGAGCAGCCTTCAGGCCTGTCTCTTCCACTGCCTTACAGATTGCAGACATTCCTGCTCACTCTGCTGCTCAGCAGAGTGCTGGCAACGGAGTTCTTGGATTGAAATGGTCTTTTAGGAGAAAGAGTGAAGAGTGACAGCAATGTTTGTGTCACAGTTTAAAGCTCACTGTGTGCTAAACATGATCAGGAGGAGCTTTTTTGCAAGGCTCTTCTGCTGTTTTAGGCAGGTCTAAAAATTCCTGCTCTACTTTCTCTGTTGCTGCTCAGCAGAGAGCGGGCACAGAGATGGTCGATTCAGCTGGTCTTTCAGGCAAAAAGGGAGGAGTGACAGCAATGTGTGTTGCAGAGTTGCAAAGCTCGCTGTGCGCTGAAGATGATCAGTGGGAACTTTCTGGACTGTCTCTTCTGCTCTTTTAGCATTGGCTAAAGGTTCCTGCTCTACTCTCTCTGCTTCTGCCCAGCAGAGAAAGGGCACAGAGATTTTGGATTCAATTGGACTTTGAGGTAGGAAAGTGCGGAGCGAGAGCAATATATGTGTCACAGTTGCAAAGCTGACTGCGTGCTGAAGATGCCCTGCCGGAGCTTTCACTCCGGGCTCTTCGGCTGTGGGAGCAGAGGCCAAGAGATCGTGTTCACCTGTCACTGCTGCTGTTCAAACGAGAGAGGGCGGGAGAGACCATGGATTCAAACGGATTATTAGGAGATGAAGTGAGGAGTGACAGCAATGTGTGTTTCAGAGTTGCAAAGCTCACTGTGCGCTGAAGATGATCTGCAAGGACTTTCCCTCCCTGCCCTTCGGAACTGGGAGCGGATTCCAAGCGCTCGTGCTCACCTGCCTCTGCTGCTCTTGAAACGAGAGTGGAGACCAGAAACGCTGGATTCAAATGCACTTTTAGGAGCTACAATGAGGAGTGACAACAGTGTGTGTGTCACAGTTGTAAAGCTCAGTGTGTTGAAGAAGCACAAGAGCAGCCTTCAGGCCTGTCTCTTCCACTGCCTTACAGATTGCAGACATTCCTGCTCACTCTGCTGCTCAGCAGAGTGCTGGCAACGGAGTTCTTGGATTGAAATGGTCTTTTAGGAGAAAGAGTGAAGAGTGACAGCAATGTTTGTGTCACAGTTTAAAGCTCACTGTGTGCTAAACATGATCAGGAGGAGCTTTTTTGCAAGGCTCTTCTGCTGTTTTAGCCCAGTCTAAACATTCCTTCTCTCTGTTGCTGCTCAGCAGAGAGTGGGCACAGAGATGTTGGAATCAATTGGTCTTCCAGGCAGGAAAAGGAGTTACAGCAATGTGTGTTGCAGAATTGCAAAGCTCACTGTGTGCTGAAGATGCCCTGCAGGAGTTTCCCTGCTGGCCCTTTGTCTGTGGGATTAGAGTCCAAGCGCTGCTCCTCCCCTGTCACAACTCCTCTCGAAACGAGAGAGCGCACCAGAAACTTTGGATTCAAATGCACTTTTAGGAGATAAAGTGAGGAGTGACAGCAATGTTTGTGTCACAGTTTAAAGCTCACTGTGTGCAAAACATGATCAAGCAGGAGATTTTTTTCAAGGCTCTTCTGCTGTTTTAGGCAGGTCTAAAAATTCCTGCTCTACTCTCTCTGTTGCTGCTCAGCAGAGAGCGGGCTCAGAGATGGTGGATTCAGCTGGTCTTTCAGGCAAAAAGGGAGGAGTGACAGCAATGTGCGTTGCAGAGTTGCAAAGCTCGCTGTGCGCTGAAGATGATCAGTGGGAACTTTCTGGACTGTCTCTTCTGCTCTTTTAGCATTGGCTAAAGGTTCCTGCTCTACTCTGCTTCTGCCCAGCAGAGAAAGGGCACAGAGATTTTGGATTCAATTGGACTTTGAGGTAGGAAAGTGCGGAGCGAGAGCAATATATGTGTCACAGTTGCAAAGCTGACTGCGTGCTGAAGATGCCCTGCCGGAGCTTTCACTCCGGGCTCTTCGGCTGTGGGAGCAGAGGCCAAGAGATCGTGTTCACCTGTCACTGCTGCTGTTCAAACGAGAGAGGGCGGGAGAGACCATGGATTCAAACGGATTATTAGGAGATGAAGTGAGGAGTGACAGCAATGTGTGTTTCAGAGTTGCAAAGCTCACTGTGCGCTGAAGATGATCTGCAAGGACTTTCCCTCCCTGCCCTTCGGAACTGGGAGCGGATTCCAAGCGCTCGTGCTCACCTGCCTCTGCTGCTCTTGAAACGAGAGTGGAGACCAGAAACGCTGGATTCAAATGCACTTTTAGGAGCTACAATGAGGAGTGACAACAGTGTGTGTGTCACAGTTGTAAAGCTCAGTGTGTTGAAGAAGCACAAGAGCAGCCTTCAGGCCTGTCTCTTCCACTGCCTTACAGATTGCAGACATTCCTGCTCACTCTGCTGCTCAGCAGAGTGCTGGCAACGGAGTTCTTGGATTGAAATGGTCTTTTAGGAGAAAGAGTGAAGAGTGACAGCAATGTTTGTGTCACAGTTTAAAGCTCACTGTGTGCTAAACATGATCAGGAGGAGCTTTTTTGCAAGGCTCTTCTGCTGTTTTAGCCCAGTCTAAACATTCCTTCTCTCTGTTGCTGCTCAGCAGAGAGTGGGCACAGAGATGTTGGAATCAATTGGTCTTCCAGGCAGGAAAAGGAGGAGTTACAGCAATGTGTGTTGCAGAATTGCAAAGCTCACTGTGTGCTGAAGATGCCCTGCAGGAGTTTCCCTGCTGGCCCTTCGTCTGTGGGATTAGAGTCCAAGCGCTGCTCCTCCCCTGTCACAACTCCTCTCGAAACGTGAGAGCGCACCAGAAACTTTGGATTCAAATGCACTTTTAGGAGATAAAGTGAGGAGTGACAGCAATGTTTGTGTCACAGTTTAAAGCTCACTGTGTGCAAAACATGATCAAGCAGGAGATTTTTTGCAAGGCTCTTCTGCTGTTTTAGCCCAGGCTAAACATTCCTGCTCTACTCTCTCTGTTGCTGCTCAGCAGAGAGCGGGCACAGAGGTGTTGGAATCAATTGGTCTTTCAGACAGGAAAAGAAGTGACAGCAATGTGTGTTGCAGAGTTGCAAAGCTCACTGTGCGCTGAAGATGATCATTGGGAACTTTCTGGACTGTCTCTTCTGCTGTTTCAGCAGAGTCCAAACGTAAGTGCTATATTCTGCTACTGCTCACAAAGAGCAAGCACAGGAGATGTATTATTCAATTGGACTTTCAGGTAGGAAAGTGAGAGGTGACAGCAATATGTGTTTCAGAGTTGCGAATCTCAATGTGTGTTGAAGATGCCCAGCAGTAGTTTCCATGCTGGCCCTTCGGCTGTGAAATTAGAATCCAAGCGCTCGTCCTCCCCTGTCACAACTGCTCTCGAAGCGAGAGAGCGCACCAGAAACGTTGGCTTGAAATGCACTTTTAGGGGATAAAGTGAGGAGTGACAGCAATGTGTGTTTCAGAGTTGTAAAGCTCACTGTGCGCTGAAGATGATCTGCAAGGACTTTCCCTCCCTGCCCTTCGGACCTGGGAGCGGATTCCAAGCGCTCGTGCTCACCTGCCTCTGCTGCACTGGAAACGAGAGTGGAGACCAGAAACGCTGGATTCAAATGCACTTTTAGGAGCTACAATGAGGAGTGACAACAGTGTGTGTGTCAAAGTTGTAAAGCTCAGTGTGTTGAAGAAGCACAAGGGCAGCCTTCAGGCCTGTCTCTTCCACTGCCTTACAGATTGCAGACATCCCTGCTCACTATGCTGCTCAGCAGAGTGCTGGCAACGGAGTTCTTGGATTGAAATGGTCTTTTAGGAGAAAGAGTGAAGAGTGACAGCAATGTTTGTGTCACAGTTTAAAGCTCACTGTGTGCTAAACATGATCAGGAGGAGCTTTTTTGCAAGGCTCTTCTGCTGTTTTAGCCCAGTCTAAACATTCCTTCTCTCTGTTGCTGCTCAGCAGAGAGTGGGCACAGAGATGTTGGAATCAATTGGTCTTTCAGGCAAGAAAAGGAGGAGTGACAGCAATGTGTGTTGCAGAATTGCAAAGCTCACTGTGTGCTGAAGATGCCCTGCAGGAGTTTCCCTGCTGGCCCTTCGTCTGTGGGATTAGAGTCCAAGCGCTGCTCCTCCCCTGTCACAACTCCTCTCGAAACGAGAGAGCGCACCAGAAACTTTGGATTCAAATGCACTTTTAGGAGATAAAGTGAGGAGTGACAGCAATGTTTGTGTCACAGTTTAAAGCTCACTGTGTGCAAAACATGATCAAGCAGGAGATTTTTTTCAAGGCTCTTCTGCTGTTTTAGGCAGGTCTAAAAATTCCTGCTCTACTCTCTCTGTTGCTGCTCAGCAGAGAGCGGGCACAGAGATGGTGGATTCAGCTGGTCTTTCAGGCAAAAAGGGAGGAGTGACAGCAATGTGCGTTGCAGTGTTGCAAAGCTCGCTGTGCGCTGAAGATGATCAGTGGGAACTTTCTGGACTGTCTCTTCTGCTCTTTTAGCATTGGCTAAAGGTTCCTGCTCTACTCTGCTTCTGCCCAGCAGAGAAAGGGCACAGAGATTTTGGATTCAATTGGACTTTGAGGTAGGAAAGTGCGGAGCGAGAGCAATATATGTGTCACAGTTGCAAAGCTGACTGCGTGCTGAAGATGCCCTGCCGGAGCTTTCACTCCAGGCTCTTCGGCTGTGGGAGCAGAGGCCATGAGATCGTGTTCACCTGTCACTGCTGCTGTTCAAACGAGAGAGGGCGGGAGAGACCATGGATTCAAACGGATTATTAGGAGATGAAGTGAGGAGTGACAGCAATGTGTGTTTCAGAGTTGCAAAGCTCACTGTGCGCTGAAGATGATCTGCAAGGACTTTCCCTCCCTGCCCTTCGGAACTGGGAGCGGATTCCAAGCGCTCGTGCTCACCTGCCTCTGCTGCACTGGAAACGAGAGTGGAGACCAGAAACGCTGGATTCAAATGCACTTTTAGGAGCTACAATGAGGAGTGACAACAGTGTGTGTGTCACAGTTGTAAAGCTCAGTGTGTTGAAGAAGCACAAGGGCAGCCTTCAGGCCTGTCTCTTCCACTGCCTTACAGATTGCAGACATTCCTGCTCACTCTGCTGCTCAGCAGAGTGCTGGCAACGGAGTTCTTGGATTGAAATGGTCTTTTAGGAGAAAGAGTGAAGAGTGACAGCAATGTTTGTGTCACAGTTTAAAGCTCACTGTGTGCTAAACATGATCAGGAGGAGCTTTTTTGCAAGGCTCTTCTGCTGTTTTAGCCCAGTCTAAACATTCCTTCTCTCTGTTGCTGCTCAGCAGAGAGTGGGCACAGAGATGTTGGAATCAATTGGTCTTCCAGGCAGGAAAAGGAGGAGTTACAGCAATGTGTGTTGCAGAATTGCAAAGCTCACTGTGTGCTGAAGATGCCCTGCAGGAGTTTCCCTGCTGGCCCTTCGTCTGTGGGATTAGAGTCCAAGCGCTGCTCCTCCCCTGTCACAACTCCTCTCGAAACGTGAGAGCGCACCAGAAACTTTGGATTCAAATGCACTTTTAGGAGATAAAGTGAGGAGTGACAGCAATGTTTGTGTCACAGTTTAAAGCTCACTGTGTGCAAAACATGATCAAGCAGGAGATTTTTTGCAAGGCTCTTCTGCTGTTTTAGCCCAGGCTAAACATTCCTGCTCTACTCTCTCTGTTGCTGCTCAGCAGAGAGCGGGCACAGAGGTGTTGGAATCAATTGGTCTTTCAGACAGGAAAAGAAGTGACAGCAATGTGTGTTGCAGAGTTGCAAAGCTCACTGTGCGCTGAAGATGATCATTGGGAACTTTCTGGACTGTCTCTTCTGCTGTTTCAGCAGAGTCCAAACGTAAGTGCTATATTCTGCTACTGCTCACAAAGAGCAAGCACAGGAGATGTATTATTCAATTGGACTTTCAGGTAGGAAAGTGAGAGGTGACAGCAATATGTGTTTCAGAGTTGCGAATCTCAATGTGTGTTGAAGATGCCCAGCAGTAGTTTCCATGCTGGCCCTTCGGCTGTGAAATTAGAATCCAAGCGCTCGTCCTCCCCTGTCACAACTGCTCTCGAAGCGAGAGAGCGCACCAGAAACGTTGGCTTGAAATGCACTTTTAGGGGATAAAGTGAGGAGTGACAGCAATGTGTGTTTCAGAGTTGTAAAGCTCACTGTGCGCTGAAGATGATCTGCAAGGACTTTCCCTCCCTGCCCTTCGGACCTGGGAGCGGATTCCAAGCGCTCGTGCTCACCTGCCTCTGCTGCACTGGAAACGAGAGTGGAGACCAGAAACGCTGGATTCAAATGCACTTTTAGGAGCTACAATGAGGAGTGACAACAGTGTGTGTGTCAAAGTTGTAAAGCTCAGTGTGTTGAAGAAGCACAAGGGCAGCCTTCAGGCCTGTCTCTTCCACTGCCTTACAGATTGCAGACATCCCTGCTCACTATGCTGCTCAGCAGAGTGCTGGCAACGGAGTTCTTGGATTGAAATGGTCTTTTAGGAGAAAGAGTGAAGAGTGACAGCAATGTTTGTGTCACAGTTTAAAGCTCACTGTGTGCTAAACATGATCAGGAGGAGCTTTTTTGCAAGGCTCTTCTGCTGTTTTAGCCCAGTCTAAACATTCCTTCTCTCTGTTGCTGCTCAGCAGAGAGTGGGCACAGAGATGTTGGAATCAATTGGTCTTTCAGGCAAGAAAAGGAGGAGTGACAGCAATGTGTGTTGCAGAATTGCAAAGCTCACTGTGTGCTGAAGATGCCCTGCAGGAGTTTCCCTGCTGGCCCTTCGTCTGTGGGATTAGAGTCCAAGCGCTGCTCCTCCCCTGTCACAACTCCTCTCGAAACGAGAGAGCGCACCAGAAACTTTGGATTCAAATGCACTTTTAGGAGATAAAGTGAGGAGTGACAGCAATGTTTGTGTCACAGTTTAAAGCTCACTGTGTGCAAAACATGATCAAGCAGGAGATTTTTTTCAAGGCTCTTCTGCTGTTTTAGGCAGGTCTAAAAATTCCTGCTCTACTCTCTCTGTTGCTGCTCAGCAGAGAGCGGGCACAGAGATGGTGGATTCAGCTGGTCTTTCAGGCAAAAAGGGAGGAGTGACAGCAATGTGTGTTGCAGAGTTGCAAAGCTCGCTGTGCGCTGAAGATGATCAGTGGGAACTTTCTGGACTGTCTCTTCTGCTCTTTTAGCATTGGCTAAAGGTTCCTGCTCTACTCTGCTTCTGCCCAGCAGAGAAAGGGCACAGAGATTTTGGATTCAATTGGACTTTGAGGTAGGAAAGTGCGGAGCGAGAGCAATATATGTGTCACAGTTGCAAAGCTGACTGCGTGCTGAAGATGCCCTGCCGGAGCTTTCACTCCAGGCTCTTCGGCTGTGGGAGCAGAGGCCATGAGATCGTGTTCACCTGTCACTGCTGCTGTTCAAACGAGAGAGGGCGGGAGAGACCATGGATTCAAACGGATTATTAGGAGATGAAGTGAGGAGTGACAGCAATGTGTGTTTCAGAGTTGCAAAGCTCACTGTGCGCTGAAGATGATCTGCAAGGACTTTCCCTCCCTGCCCTTCGGAACTGGGAGCGGATTCCAAGCGCTCGTGCTCACCTGCCTCTGCTGCACTGGAAACGAGAGTGGAGACCAGAAACGCTGGATTCAAATGCACTTTTAGGAGCTACAATGAGGAGTGACAACAGTGTGTGTGTCACAGTTGTAAAGCTCAGTGTGTTGAAGAAGCACAAGGGCAGCCTTCAGGCCTGTCTCTTCCACTGCCTTACAGATTGCAGACATTCCTGCTCACTCTGCTGCTCAGCAGAGTGCTGGCAACGGAGTTCTTGGATTGAAATGGTCTTTTAGGAGAAAGAGTGAAGAGTGACAGCAATGTTTGTGTCACAGTTTAAAGCTCACTGTGTGCTAAACATGATCAGGAGGAGCTTTTTTGCAAGGCTCTTCTGCTGTTTTAGCCCAGTCTAAACATTCCTGCTCTACTCTCTCTGTTGCTGCTCAGCAGAGAGTGGGCACAGAGGTGTTGGAATCAATTGGTCTTCCAGGCAGGAAAAGGAGTTACAGCAATGTGTGTTGCAGAATTGCAAAGCTCACTGTGTGCTGAAGATGCCCTGCAGGAGTTTCCCTGCTGGCCCTTCGTCTGTGGGATTAGAGTCCAAGCGCTGCTCCTCCCCTGTCACAACTCCTCTCGAAACGTGAGAGCGCACCAGAAACTTTGGATTCAAATGCACTTTTAGGAGATAAAGTGAGGAGTGACAGCAATGTTTGTGTCACAGTTTAAAGCTCACTGTGTGCAAAACATGATCAAGCAGGAGATTTTTTGCAAGGCTCTTCTGCTGTTTTAGCCCAGGCTAAACATTCCTGCTCTACTCTCTCTGTTGCTGCTCAGCAGAGAGCGGGCACAGAGGTGTTGGAATCAATTGGTCTTTCAGGCAGGAAAAGAAGAGACAGCAATGTGTGTTGCAGAGTTGCAAAGCTCACTGTGTGCTGAAGATGATCAGTGGGAACTTTCTGGACTGTCTCTTCTGCTGTTTCAGCAGAGTCCAAACGTAAGTGCTATATTCTGCTACTGCTCACAAAGAGCAAGCACAGGAGATGTATTATTCAATTGGACTTTCAGGTAGGAAAGTGAGAGGTGACAGCAATATGTGTTTCAGAGTTGTGAATCTCAATGTGTGCTGAAGATGCCCAGCAGTAGTTTCCATGCTGGCCCTTCGGCTGTGAAATTAGAATCCAAGCGCTCGTCCTCCCCTGTCACAACTGCTCTCGAAGCGAGAGCGCGCACCAGAAACGTTGGCTTGAAATGCACTTTTAGGAGATAAAGTGAGGAGTGACAGCAATGTGTGTTTCAGAGTTGCAAAGCTCACTGTGCGCTGAAGATGATCTGCAAGGACTTTCCCTCCCTGCCCTTCGGAACTGGGAGCGGATTCCAAGCGCTCGTGCTCACCTGCCTCTGCTGCACTGGAAACGAGAGTGGAGACCAGAAACGCTGGATTCAAATGCACTTTTAGGAGCTACAATGAGGAGTGACAACAGTGTGTGTGTCAAAGTTGTAAAGCTCAGTGTGTTGAAGAAGCACAAGAGCAGCCTTCAGGCCTGTCTCTTCCACTGCCTTACAGATTGCAGACATTCCTGCTCACTCTGCTGCTCAGCAGAGTGCTGGCAACGGAGTTCTTGGATTGAAATGGTCTTTTAGGAGAAAGAGTGAAGAGTGACAGCAATGTTTGTGTCACAGTTTAAAGCTCACTGTGTGCTAAACATGATCAGGAGGAGCTTTTTTGCAAGGCTCTTCTGCTGTTTTAGCCCAGTCTAAACATTCCTGCTCTACTCTCTCTGTTGCTGCTCAGCAGAGAGTGGGCAGAGAGATGTTGGAATCAATTGGTCTTTCAGGCAAGAAAAGGAGGAGTGACAGCAATGTGTGTTGCTGAATTGTAAAGCTCACTGTGCGCTGAAGATGCCCTGCAGGAGTTTCCCTGCTGGCCCTTCTTCTGTGGGATTAGAGTCCAAGCGCTGCTCCTCCCCTGTCACAACTCCTCTCGAAACGAGAGAGCGCACCAGAAACTTTGGATTCAAATGCACTTTTAGGAGATAAAGTGAGGAGTGACAGCAATGTTTGTGTCACAGTTTAAAGCTCACTGTGTGCAAAACATGATCAAGCAGGAGATTTTTTTCAAGGCTCTTCTGCTGTTTTAGGCAGGTCTAAAAATTCCTGCTCTACTCTCTCTGTTGCTGCTCAGCAGAGAGCGGGCACAGAGATGGTGGATTCAGCTGGTCTTTCAGGCAAAAAGGGAGGAGTGACAGCAATGTGTGTTGCAGAGTTGCAAAGCTCGCTGTGCGCTGAAGATGATCAGTGGGAACTTTCTGGACTGTCTCTTCTGCTCTTTTAGCATTGGCTAAAGGTTCCTGCTCTACTCTCTCAGCTTCTGCCCAGCAGAGAAAGGGCACAGAGATTTTGGATTCAATTGGACTTTGAGGTAGGAAAGTGCGGAGCGAGAGCAATATATGTGTCACAGTTGCAAAGCTGACTGCGTGCTGAAGATGCCCTGCCGGAGCTTTCACTCCGGGCTCTTCGGCTGTGGGAGCAGAGGCCAAGAGATCACAGAATCACAGAATCACAGAATCCCAAGGGTTGGAAGGGACCTAAAAAGATCATCTAGTCCAACCCCCCTGCAAGAGCAGGGTAACCTACAGTACATCCCACAGGAACTTGTCCAGGCGGGCCTTGAATATCTCCAGTGTAGGAGACTCCACAACCCCCCTGGGCAGCCTGTTCCAGTGCTCTGTCACTCTTACAGTAAAGAAGTTCTTCCTGATGTTAACGTGGAACTTCCTATGCTCCGGTTTACACCCATTGCCCCTTGTCCTATCACTGGATATCACTGAAAAAAGCCTAGCTCCATCATCCTGACACCTACCCTTCACATATTTGTAAACATTGATGAGGTCACCCCTCAGTCTCCTCTTTTGCAAGCTAAAGAGACCCAGCTCCCTCAGCCTCTCCTCATAAGGGAGATGTTCCACTCCCTTAATCATCTTTGTGGCTCTGCGCTGGACTCCTTCAAGCAATTCCCTGTCCTTCTTGAACAGAGGGGCCCAGAACTGGACGCAATATTCCAGATGCGGCCTCACCAAGGCTGAGTAGAGGGGGAGGAGAACCTCTCTTGACCTACTAACCACTCCCTTTCTAATGCACCCTAAGATGCCATTTGCCTTCTTGGCCACAAGAGCACATTGCTGGCTCATGGTCATCCTCCTATCCACCAGGACCCCCAGGTCCCTTTCCCCTTCACTACTTTCCAGCAGGTCACCCCCCAACCTGTACTGGTACATGGGGTTGTTCTTCCCCAGATGCAAGACTCTACACTTGCCCTTGTTAAATTTCATCCAGTTTCTCCCCGCCCAACTCTCCAGCCTGTCCAGGTCTCGCTGAATATCAGCACAGTCCTCTGGTGTGTCAGCCACTCCTCCCAGTTTTGTGTCATCAGCAAACTTGCTGAGGGTGCACTCAGTTCCCTCATCCAGGTCATTGATGAAAATATTAAACAGCACCGGTCCCAGCACCGACCCCTGAGGAACTCCACTAGTCACAAACCTCCAGCTAGATTCTGCGCCATTGACCACAACTCTCTGCCTTCTTCCTTTCAACCAGTTCTCGATCCACCTCACTACTTGATCGTCAAGCCCACACTTCCTCAGCTTATCTATGAGGATGCTGTGGGAGACAGTATCAAATGCCTTACTGAAATCAAGAAAAACTACATCTACCGCTCTACCATCATCCCTCCACCTAGTCACTTCCTCATAGAAGGCTATAAGGTTGGTCATACATGACTTCCCCCTCATAAAACCATGTTGGCTGTTCTTAATGACCCCCTCATCCTTGATATGCCTAGTGATGGAGTCAAGAATAAGTTGTTCCATCATCTTTCCAGGGATGGAGGTAAGGCTGACCGGTCTATAATTACCCGGGTCCTCCTTCTTGCCCTTCTTATAGATTGGTGTGACCTTTGCCATCCGCCAATCCTCAGGCACCTCGCCCATTTCCCACGACTTACCAAAGATGATGGAAAGTGGCCTAGCAATGACCTCCGCCAGCTCCCTCAGCACCCGTGGGTGCATTCCATCCGGACCCATCGATTTACAGATGTCCAGTTTGCATAGCTGATCCCTAACCCAATCCTCATCTACCAAAGCAAACTCCTCCTTTGTCCTGACTCCTTCTGGGGCTATAGAAATCCGGGGCCCTCGGGGAGAGTCTGCAGGAGTAAAGACAGAGGCAAAGAAGGCATTCAGCACCTCTGCCTTCTTTATATCCTCTGTCTCCAGGGTACCCACTTCGTTCAGCAGTGGGCCTATATTGCCTCTTGTTTTAGTTTTATTTGCTATGTATTTGAAGAAGCCCTTTCTATTGTCTTTAACCCGACTAGCAAGATTGAGTTCCAAGGAGGCCTTAGCTGTCCTAATTGCCTCCCTACATCCTCTAACAACTGTCCTATATTCCTCCCAAGCGGCCAGCCCCTCCTTCCATAATCCATAGATTCTCCTTTTCCACTTGAGTTTGCCCAGCAGCTCCTTGTTTAACCACGCCGGTCTCCTAGATCCCTTACTTGACTTCCTACTCATTGGGACGCTCCGATCCTGAGCTTGGAAGAAGCGGTCCTTGAATGCTAACCAACTATCTTGAGCCCCTTTACCGCCTAGTACACTTTCCCATGAGACTTCCCTTAGCAGTTGACTGAAGAGGCCAAAGTTGGCCCTTCGGAAATCCAGAACTGTGGCTTTGCTAGGTATTCTATTCCTCCCACACAGGATCCTAAACTCCACCATCTCATGGTCACTGCAGCCAAGGCTGCCATTGACCGTCACCACTTCGACCAAACCCTCCTTGTTGGCGAGTACTAAATCTAGCAGCGCTGCTCCCCTAGTTGGTACGTCCACCATTTGCATTAAGAAATTATCATCAATGCACTCGAGGAACCTCCTAGACTGTGAATGACTGGCTGTGTGAGTCTTCCAGCAAATATCGGGGTAATTAAAGTCCCCCACGACGACTAAGGCATGTAGTCGCGAGGCTACTTCCAGTTGCCTGTAGAAAGCCTCATCAACTCCTTCGTGCTGATCAGGAGGTCTGTAATAGACCCCCACAACTGTATCACCCGTGCCAGTCAGCCCCTTGATTCGTACCCACAGACATTCCACTTGCTCCTCATCCGACCCCGGACAGAACTCAATACATTCTAGTTGCTCTCTCACGTAAAGAGCAACTCCACCACCTCGCTTCGCTGACCTATCTTTCCTAAAAAGGACATAGCCATCCATGACCACATTCCCACCATGTCTCTGTAATCGCCACTAGATCATAACCTTTAGCCCGCACACAGACTTCTAACTCCTCCTGTTTATTCCCCATGCTGCGTGCATTGGTGTACAGGCATTTCAGGGAGCCAGTCCTAGTACTCTTTTTCCCCTGCGGGACAGGGTCTAAAGAGCTATCCTTTCCCACAAGTGAAACAAGAGATTGATAGTCCTCCTTAGCCCGCCACCCTTCAATCCCTAGCATGTTCCTCTTGGGCTTGTCCCCAACAGGCCCAGTTAAATCCCCTCCCCCCTTCCTAACTAGTTTAAAGCCCTGTCAATAAGCCCTGCTAACTCCTGCCCCAAAACCCTTTTTTTTCTCTGGGACTGGTGTATCCCGCCTGTCACCAGCAAACCAGGTGTCCCATACAGCAACCCGTGACTGAAAAACCCAAACCCCTGCCTTTGGCACCAGTCACGTAGCCATACATTAACCTGCAGAGTCTTCTTATATATCCCTTCACCCTCGCTTGCAACAGGTATGGAGGCAAACACCACTTGCGCTCCAGACCCTTTAACCAGCCGTCCCAGGGCCCTGTAGTCTCTCTTCATTGCCCTTACGTTCCTCGTAATAATTTCGTCACTGCCAACCTGAAAAACCAGCAGTGGGTAGTAGTCAGACGGCTGCACCAGTTCAGAGAGCTTCTTTTTAACATCTCTAATCCGAGCCCCAGGCAGGCAGCAGACCTCCCTGTGGGGTGGATCCGGTCGACAAATGGGCCCTTCTGTTCCCCTCAGAAGGGAGTCACCCACCACAATTACTCTTCTTTTCTTCTTGGTTGGGGAAGTTCTGAGGCATGTGGGTGAGTGACTAGCCCTGGGTGACTCACTAGATAGATTTGCCTCACCATCTCCATTCACCTGGCCCTGAATTTCCAAGACCTCATACCTGTTATTCAAGGGCAACTGGGAGGGAGGAAGGGATTGTGAGGGTTTTCGCTTACCTCTCCGAGGAGGAACCTCCCTCCATCCATCCTTGTCCATTAAGCTCTCTCCTTCTGTCTGATGGTAGGAGGGAAGGGGATCCATATCTTGTTGAACCACTTCCCTCTGCCCTTGCCTTAGGGTGTGGTTCCACCAATCTATTTCACTTTCACACTCTCTAATGGCTCTCAACCTTTCTACCTCCTCCCTCAGTTCAGCCACCTGCCTGAGCAGGTCATTTATTTGCTCACAGCGAACACAAGCAGTGTCACTGGCTCCCTCCAATACAAGTGCCAGGCTCAGGCATTCGCTGCAGCCAGAGACCTGCACAGCTGCATGTCTGCAGGAAGGCTCAGTCTGGATACCCACATTAGTACTCACTACAGCTTTCGATCGTGTTGTAACCATGATCTATCTGGTCAATCAATCCGTCTACGTCCCTCAGCACTCCTTCCCCCTCCTGTACTCCAGGCGAGTCCTCTCGATGAGGCGGATGGAACGCTTCCCTGCCCGCTCGCCTGCCCGCTCGCCTGCCCGCGCGAACTGCCGCGCAAACTGCCTCGACCCTCTGCCTCGACGCTCTCTGTTTGCCGGCTCTGTTCGCCGCGCTCCCTGGGAAGGTTTTTTAGCCACTCCCAGCTGGTGCCACTCCTCTTGGCTCCGCCCCCTGTGAGTCAGCCCCTCGCGGGAGCTGAGCTTCCGAGTCCTGGGCAAGTCCTGTTGAGGACTTGAGGCTCCCTCCTCAGTGGCTCTTGTCGCTCTGAGGTGAGGCTCCTGGACGCTGACCTCTCCCCTCTCCGCTCCGGTGTTGCAGGCGTCCTCTCGCAAGCTACTCACCTGTCACTGCTGCTGTTCAAACGAGAGAGGGCGGGAGAGACCATGGATTCAAACGGATTATTAGGAGATGAAGTGAGGAGTGACAGCAATGTGTGTTTCAGAGTTGCAAAGCTCACTGTGCGCTGAAGATGATCTGCAAGGACTTTCCCTCCCTGCCCTTCGGAACTGGGAGCGGATTCCAAGCGCTCGTGCTCACCTTCCTCTGCTGCTCTTGAAACGAGAGTGGAGACCAGAAACGCTGGATTCAAATGCACTTTTAGGAGCTACAATGAGGAATGACAACAGTGTGTGTGTCACAGTTGTAAAGCTCAGTGTGTTGAAGAAGCACAAGAGCAGCCTTCAGGCCTGTCTCTTCCACTGCCTTACAGATTGCAGACATTCCTGCTCACTCTGCTGCTCAGCAGAGTGCTGGCAACGGAGTTCTTGGATTGAAATGGTCTTTTAGGAGAAAGAGTGAAGAGTGACAGCAATGTTTGTGTCACAGTTTAAAGCTCACTGTGTGCTAAACATGATCAGGAGGAGCTTTTTTGCAAGGCTCTTCTGCTGTTTTAGCCCAATCTAAACATTCCTTCTCTCTGTTGCTGCTCAGCAGAGAGTGGGCACAGAGATGTTGGAATCAATTGGTCTTCCAGGCAGGAAAAGGAGTTACAGCAATGTGTGTTGCAGAATTGCAAAGCTCACTGTGTGCTGAAGATGCCCTGCAGGAGTTTCCCTGCTGGCCCTTCGTCTGTGGGATTAGAGTCCAAGCGCTGCACCTCCCCTGTCACAACTCCTCTCGAAACGTGAGAGCGCACCAGAAACTTTGGATTCAAATGCACTTTTAGGAGATAAAGTGAGGAGTGACAGCAATGTTTGTGTCACAGTTTAAAGCTCACTGTGTGCAAAACATGATCAAGCAGGAGATTTTTTGCAAGGCTCTTCTGCTGTTTTAGCCCAGGCTAAACATTCCTGCTCTACTCTCTCTGTTGCTGCTCAGCAGAGAGCGGGCACAGAGGTGTTGGAATCAATTGGTCTTTCAGGCAGGAAAAGAAGAGACAGCAATGTGTGTTGCAGAGTTGCAAAGCTCACTGTGTGCTGAAGATGATCAGTGGGAACTTTCTGGACTGTCTCTTCTGCTGTTTCAGCAGAGTCCAAACGTAAGTGCTATATTCTGCTACTGCTCACAAAGAGCAAGCACAGGAGATGTATTATTCAATTGGACTTTCAGGTAGGAAAGTGAGAGGTGACAGCAATATGTGTTTCAGAGTTGTGAATCTCAATGTGTGCTGAAGATGCCCAGCAGTAGTTTCCATGCTGGCCCTTCGGCTGTGAAATTAGAATCCAAGCGCTCGTCCTCCCCTGTCACAACTGCTCTCGAAGCGAGAGAGCGCACCAGAAACGTTGGCTTGAAATGCACTTTTAGGAGATAAAGTGAGGAGTGACAGCAATGTGTGTTTCAGAGTTGCAAAGCTCACTGTGCGCTGAAGATGATCTGCAAGGACTTTCCCTCCCTGCCCTTCGGAACTGGGAGCGGATTCCAAGCGCTCATGCTCACCTTCCTCTGCTGCTCTTGAAACGAGACTGGAGACCAGAAACGCTGGATTCAAATGCACTTTTAGGAGCTACAATGAGGAGTGACAACAGTGTGTGTGTCACAGTTGTAAAGCTCAGTGTGTGGAAGAAGCACAAGAGCAGCCTTCAGGCCTGTCTCTTCCACTGCCTTACAGATTGCAGACATCCCTGCTCACTCTGCTGCTCAGCAGAGTGCTGGCAACGGAGTTCTGGGATTGAAATGGTCTTTTAGGAGAAAGAGTGAAGAGTGACACCAATGTTTGTGTCACAGTTTAAAGCTCACTGTGTGCTAAACATGATCAGGAGGAGCTTTTTTGCAAGGCTCTTCTGCTGTTTTAGCCCAGTCTAAACATTCCTGCTCTACTCTCTCTGTTGCTGCTCAGCAGAGAGTGGGCACAGAGATGTTGGAATCAATTGGTCTTTCAGGCAAGAAAAGGAGGAGTGACAGCAATGTGTGTTTCTGAATTGTAAAGCTCACTGTGCGCTGAAGATGCCCTGCAGGAGTTTCCCTGCTGGCCCTTCGTCTGTGGGATTAGAGTCCAAGCGCTGCTCCTCCCCTGTCACAACTCCTCTCGAAACGAGAGAGCGCACCAGAAACTTTGGATTCAAATGCACTTTTAGGAGATAAAGTGAGGAGTGACAGCAATGTTTGTGTCACAGTTTAAAGCTCACTGTGTGCAAAACATGATCAAGCAGGAGATTTTTTTCAAGGCTCTTCTGCTGTTTTAGGCAGGTCTAAAAATTCCTGCTCTACTCTCTCTGTTGCTGCTCAGCAGAGAGCGGGCACAGAGATGGTGGATTCAGCTGGTCTTTCAGGCAGGAAAAGAAGAGACAGCAATGTGTGTTGCAGAGTTGCAAAGCTCACTGTGTGCTGAAGATGATCAGTGGGAACTTCCTGGACTGTCTCTTCTGCTGTTTCAGCAGAGTCCAAACGTAAGTGCTATATTCTGCTACTGCTCACAAAGAGCAAGCACAGGAGATGTATTATTCAATTGGACTTTCAGGTAGGAAAGTGAGAGGTGACAGCAATATGTGTTTCAGAGTTGCGAATCTCAATGTGTGCTGAAGATGCCCAGCAGTAGTTTCCATGCTGGCCCTTCGGCTGTGAAATTAGAATCCAAGCGCTCGTCCTCCCCTGTCACAACTGCTCTCGAAGCGAGAGAGCGCACCAGAAACGTTGGCTTGAAATGCACTTTTAGGAGATAAAGTGAGGAGTGACAGCAATGTGTGTTTCAGAGTTGCAAAGCTCACTGTTCGCTGAAGATGATCTGCAAGGACTTTCCCTCCCTGCCCTTCGGAACTGGGAGCGGATTCCAAGCGCTCGTGCTCACCTGCCTCTGCTGCACTGGAAACGAGAGTGGAGACCAGAAACGCTGGATTCAAATGCACTTTTAGGAGCTACAATGAGGAGTGACAACAGTGTGTGTGTCACAGTTGTAAAGCTCAGTGTGTTGAAGAAGCACAAGAGCAGCCTTCAGGCCTGTCTCTTCCACTGCCTTACAGATTGCAGACATTCCTGCTCACTCTGCTGCTCAGCAGAGTGCTGGCAACGGAGTTCTTGGATTGAAATGGTCTTTTAGGAGAAAGAGTGAAGAGTGACAGCAATGTTTGTGTCACAGTTTAAAGCTCACTGTGTGCTAAACATGATCAGGAGGAGCTTTTTTGCAAGGCTCTTCTGCTGTTTTAGCCCAGTCTAAACATTCCTGCTCTACTCTCTCTGTTGCTGCTCAGCAGAGAGTGGGCACAGTGATGTTGGAATCAATTGGACTTTCAGGCAAGAAAAGAAGGAGTGACAGCAATGTGTGTTGCAGAATTGTAAAGCTCACTGTGTGCTGAAGATGCCCTGCAGGATTTTCCCTGCTGGCCCTTCGTCTGTGGGATTAGAGTCCAAGCGCTGCTCCTCCCCTGTCACAACTCCTCTCGAAACGAGAGAGCGCACCAGAAACTTTGGATTCAAATGCACTTTTAGGAGATAAAGTGAGGAGTGACAGCAATGTTTGTGTCACAGTTTAAAGCTCACTGTGTGCAAAACATGATCAAGCAGGAGATTTTTTTCAAGGCTCTTCTGCTGTTTTAGGCAGGTCTAAAAATTCCTGCTCTACTCTCTCTGTTGCTGCTCAGCAGAGAGCGGGCACAGAGATGGTGAATTCAGCTGGTCTTTCAGGCAAAAAGGGAGGAGTGACAGCAATGTGTGTTGCAGAGTTGCAAAGCTCGCTGTGCGCTGAAGATGATCAGTGGGAACTTTCTGGACTGTCTCTTCTGCTCTTTTAGCATTGGCTAAAGGTTCCTGCTCTACTCTCTCTGCTTCTGCCCAGCAGAGAAAGGGCACAGAGATTTTGGATTCAATTGGACTTTGAGGTAGGAAAGTGCGGAGCGAGAGCAATATATGTGTCACAGTTGCAAAGCTGACTGCGTGCTGAAGATGCCCTGCCGGAGCTTTCACTCCGGGCTCTTCGGCTGTGGGAGCAGAGGCCAAGAGATCGTGTTCACCTGTCACTGCTGCTGTTCAAACGAGAGAGGGCGGGAGAGACCATGGATTCAAACGGATTATTAGGAGATGAAGTGAGGAGTGACAGCAATGTGTGTTTCAGAGTTGCAAAGCTCACTGTGCGCTGAAGATGATCTGCAAGGACTTTCCCTCCCTGCCCTTCGGAACTGGGAGCGGATTCCAAGCGCTCGTGCTCACCTTCCTCTGCTGCTCTTGAAACGAGAGTGGAGACCAGAAACGCTGGATTCAAATGCACTTTTAGGAGCTACAATGAGGAGTGACAACAGTGTGTGTGTCACAGTTGTAAAGCTCAGTGTGTTGAAGAAGCACAAGAGCAGCCTTCAGGCCTGTCTCTTCCACTGCCTTACAGATTGCAGACATTCCTGCTCACTCTGCTGCTCAGCAGAGTGCTGGCAACGGAGTTCTTGGATTGAAATGGTCTTTTAGGAGAAAGAGTGAAGAGTGACAGCAATGTTTGTGTCACAGTTTAAAGCTCACTGTGTGCTAAACATGATCAGGAGGAGCTTTTTTGCAAGGCTCTTCTGCTGTTTTAGCCCAGTCTAAACATTCCTGCTCTACTCTCTCTGTTGCTGCTCAGCAGAGAGTGGGCACAGAGATGTTGGAATCAATAGGTCTTCCAGGCAGGAAAAGGAGGAGTGACAGCAATGTGTTTTGCAGAGTTGCAAAGCTCACTGTGTGCTGAAGATGCCCTGCAGGATTTTCCCTGCTGGCCCTTCATCTGTTGGATTAGAGTCCAAGCGCTGCTCCTCCCCTGTCACAACTCCTCTCCAAACGAGAGTGCGTACCAGAAACTTTGGATTCAAATGCACTTTTAGGAGATAAAGTGAGGAGTGACAGCAATGTTTGTGTCACAGTTTAAAGCTCACTGTGTGCAAAACATGATCAAGCAGGAGATTTTTTGCAAGGCTCTTCTGCTGTTTTAGCCCAGGCTAAACATTCCTGCTCAACTCTCTGTTGCTGCTCAGCAGAGAGCGGGCACAGAGATGTTGGAATCAATTGGTCTTTCAGGCAGGAAAAGAAGTGACAGCAATGTGTGTTGCAGAGTTGCAAAGCTCGCTGTTCGCTGAAGATGATCAGTGGGAACTTTCTGGACTGTCTCTTCTGCTGTTTCTTCAGAGTCCAAACGTAAGTGCTATATTCTGCTACTGCTCACAAAGAGCAAGCACAGGAGATGTAGGATTCAATTGGACCTTCAGGTAGGAAAGTGAGAGGTGACAGCTATTTGTGTTTCAGAGTTGCGAAGCTCACTGGGTGCTGAAGATGCCCTGCAGGATTTTCCATGCTGGCAATTCGTCTGTGAAATTAGAGTCCAAAAGCTCGTCCTCCCCTGCGACATCTGCTCTCGAAACGAGAGAGCGCACCATAAACTTTGCATTCAAATTCACTTTTAGGAGATAAAGTGAGGAGTGACAGCAATGTTTGTGTCACAGTTTGAAGCTCACTGAGTGCAAAACATGATCAAGCAGGAGATTTTTTGCCAGGCTCTTCTGCTGTTTTAGCCCAGTCTAAACATTCCTGCTCTGCTCTCTCTGTTGTTGCTCAGCAGAGAGCGGGCACAGAGATGGTGGATTCAGTTGGTCTTTCAGGCAGGAAAGGGAGGAGCGACAGCAATGTGTGTTGCAGAGTTGCAAAGCTCACTGTGTGCTGAAGATGATCAGTGGGAACTTTCTGGACTGTCTCTTCTGCTGTTTCAGCAGAGTCCAAACGTAAGTGCTATATTCTGCTACTGCTCACAAAGAGCAAGCACAGGAGATGTATTATTCAATTGGACTTTCAGGTAGGAAAGTGAGAGGTGACAGCAATATGTGTTTCAGAGTTGTGAATCTCAATGTGTGCTGAAGATGCCCAGCAGTAGTTTCCATGCTGGCCCTTCGGCTGTGAAATTAGAATCCAAGCGCTCGTCCTCCCCTGTCACAACTGCTCTCGAAGCGAGAGAGCGCACCAGAAACGTTGGCTTGAAATGCACTTTTAGGAGATAAAGTGAGGAGTGACAGCAATGTGTGTTTCAGAGTTGCAAAGCTCACTGTGCGCTGAAGATGATCTGCAAGGACTTTCCCTCCCTGCCCTTCGGAACTGGGAGCGGATTCCAAGCGCTCGTGCTCACCTGCCTCTGCTGCACTGGAAACGAGAGTGGAGACCAGAAACGCTGGATTCAAATGCACTTTTAGGAGCTACAATGAGGAGTGACAACAGTGTGTGTGTCAAAGTTGTAAAGCTCAGTGTGTTGAAGAAGCACAAGAGCAGCCTTCAGCCTGTCTCTTCCACTGCCTTACAGATTGCAGACATCCCTGCTCACTCCGCTGCTCAGCAGAGTGCTGGCAACGGAGTTCTTGGATTGAAATGGTCTTTTAGGAGAAAGAGTGAAGAGTGACAGCAATGTTTGTGTCACAGTTTAAAGCACACTGTGTGCTAAACATGATCAGGAGGAGCTTTTTTGCAAGGCTCTTCTGCTGTTTTAGCCCAGTCTAAACATTCCTGCTCTACTCTCTCTGTTGCTGCTCAGCAGAGAGTGGGCACAGAGATGTTGGAATCAATTGGTCTTCCAGGCAGGAGAAGGAGGAGTTACAGCAATGTGTGTTGCAGAATTGTAAAGCTCACTGTGTGCTGAAGATGCCCTGCAGGAGTTTCCCTGCTGGCCCTTCGTCTGTGGGATTAGAGTCCAAGCGCTGCTCCTCCCCTGTCACAACTCCTCTCGAAACGTGAGAGCGCACCAGAAACTTTGGATTCAAATGCACTTTTAGGAGATAAAGTGAGGAGTGACAGCAATGTTTGTGTCACAGTTTAAAGCTCACTGTGTGCAAAACATGATCAAGCAGGAGATTTTTTGCAAGGCTCTTCTGCTGTTTTAGCCCAGGCTAAACATTCCTGCTCTACTCTCTCTGTTGCTGCTCAGCAGAGAGCGGGCACAGAGGTGTTGGAATCAATTGGTCTTTCAGGCAGGAAAAGAAGAGACAGCAATGTGTGTTGCAGAGTTGCAAAGCTCACTGTGTGCTGAAGATGATCAGTGGGAACTTTCTGGACTGTCTCTTCTGCTGTTTCAGCAGAGTCCAAACGTAAGTGCAATATTCTGCTACTGCTCACAAAGAGCAAGCACAGGAGATGTATTATTCAATTGGACTTTCAGGTAGGAAAGTGAGAGGTGACAGCAATATGTGTTTCAGAGTTGTGAATCTCAATGTGTGCTGAAGATGCCCAGCAGTAGTTTCCATGCTGGCCCTTCGGCTGTGAAATTAGAATCCAAGCGCTCGTCCTCCCCTGTCACAACTGCTCTCGAAGCGAGAGAGCGCACCAGAAACGTTGGCTTGAAATGCACTTTTAGGAGATAAAGTGAGGAGTGACAGCAATGTTTGTGTCACAGTTTAAAGCTCACTGTGTGCAAAACATGATCAAGCAGGAGATTTTTTTCAAGGCTCTTCTGCTGTTTTAGGCAGGTCTAAAAATTCCTGCTCTACTCTCTCTGTTGCTGCTCAGCAGAGAGCGGGCACAGAGATGGTCGATTCAGCTGGTCTTTCAGGCAAAAAGGGAGGAGTGACAGCAATGTGTGTTGCAGAGTTGCAAAGCTCGCTGTGCGCTGAAGATGATCAGTGGGAACTTTCTGGACTGTCTCTTCTGCTCTTTTAGCATTGGCTAAAGGTTCCTGCTCTACTCTCTCTGCTTCTGCCCAGCAGAGAAAGGGCACAGAGATTTTGGATTCAATTGGACTTTGAGGTAGGAAAGTGCGGAGCGAGAGCAATATATGTGTCACAGTTGCAAAGCTGACTGCGTGCTGAAGATGCCCTGCCGGAGCTTTCACTCCGGGCTCTTCGGCTGTGGGAGCAGAGGCCAAGAGATCGTGTTCACCTGTCACTGCTGCTGTTCAAACGAGAGAGGGCGGGAGAGACCATGGATTCAAACGGATTATTAGCAGATGAAGTGAGGAGTGACAGCAATGTGTGTTTCAGAGTTGCAAAGCTCACTGTGCGCTGAAGATGATCTGCAAGGACTTTCCCTCCCTGCCCTTCGGAACTGGGAGCGGATTCCAAGCGCTCGTGCTCACCTTCCTCTGCTGCTCTTGAAACGAGAGTGGAGACCAGAAACGCTGGATTCAAATGCACTTTTAGGAGCTACAATGAGGAGTGACAACAGTGTGTGTGTCACAGTTGTAAAGCTCAGTGTGTTGAAGAAGCACAAGAGCAGCCTTCAGGCCTGTCTCTTCCACTGCCTTACAGATTGCAGACATTCCTGCTCACTCTGCTGCTCAGCAGAGTGCTGGCAACGGAGTTCTTGGATTGAAATGGTCTTTTAGGAGAAAGAGTGAAGAGTGACAGCAATGTTTGCGTCACAGTTTAAAGCTCACTGTGTGCTAAACATGATCAAGCAGGAGATTTTTTGCAAGGCTCTTCTGCGGTTTTAGCCCAGGCTAAACATTCCTGCTCTACTCTCTCTGTTGCTGCTCAGCAGAGAGTGGGCACAGAGATGTTGGAATCAATAGGTCTTCCAGGCAGGAAAAGGAGGAGTGACAGCAATGTGTTTTGCAGAGTTGCAAAGCTCACTGTGTGCTGAAGATGCCCTGCAGGAGTTTCCCTGCTGGCCCTTCATCTGTTGGATTAGAGTCCAAGCGCTGCTCCTCCCCTGTCACAACTCCTCTCGAAACGTGAGAGCGCACCAGAAACTTTGGATTCAAATGCACTTTTAGGAGATAAAGTGAGGAGTGACAGCAATGTTTGTGTCACAGTTTAAAGCTCACTGTGTGCAAAACATGATCAAGCAGGAGATTTTTTGCAAGGCTCTTCTGCTGTTTTAGCCCAGGCTAAACATTCCTGCTCTACTCTCTCTGTTGCTGCTCAGCAGAGACCGGGCACAGAGGTGTTGGAATCAATTGGTCTTTCAGGCAGGAAAAGAAGAGACAGCAATGTGTGTTGCAGAGTTGCAAAGCTCACTGTGTGCTGAAGATGATCAGTGGGAACTTTCTGGACTGTCTCTTCTGCTGTTTCAGCAGAGTCCAAACGTAAGTGCAATATTCTGCTACTGCTCACAAAGAGCAAGCACAGGAGATGTATTATTCAATTGGACTTTCAGGTAGGAAAGTGAGAGGTGACAGCAATATGTGTTTCAGAGTTGTGAATCTCAATGTGTGCTGAAGATGCCCAGCAGTAGTTTCCATGCTGGCCCTTCGGCTGTGAAATTAGAATCCAAGCGCTCGTCCTCCCCTGTCACAACTGCTCTCGAAGCGAGAGAGCGCACCAGAAACGTTGGCTTGAAATGCACTTTTAGGAGATAAAGTGAGGAGTGACAGCAATGTTTGTGTCACAGTTTAAAGCTCACTGTGTGCAAAACATGATCAAGCAGGAGATTTTTTTCAAGGCTCTTCTGCTGTTTTAGGCAGGTCTAAAAATTCCTGCTCTACTCTCTCTGTTGCTGCTCAGCAGAGAGCGGGCACAGAGATGGTCGATTCAGCTGGTCTTTCAGGCAAAAAGGGAGGAGTGACAGCAATGTGTGTTGCAGAGTTGCAAAGCTCGCTGTGCGCTGAAGATGATCAGTGGGAACTTTCTGGACTGTCTCTTCTGCTCTTTTAGCATTGGCTAAAGATTCCTGCTCTACTCTCTCTGCTTCTGCCCAGCAGAGAAAGGGCACAGAGATTTTGGATTCAATTGGACTTTGAGGTAGGAAAGTGCGGAGCGAGAGCAATATATGTGTCACAGTTGCAAAGCTGACTGCGTGCTGAAGATGCCCTGCCGGAGCTTTCACTCCGGGCTCTTCGGCTGTGGGAGCAGAGGCCAAGAGATCGTGTTCACCTGTCACTGCTGCTGTTCAAACGAGAGAGGGCGGGAGAGACCATGGATTCAAACGGATTATTAGGAGATGAAGTGAGGAGTGACAGCAATGTGTGTTTCAGAGTTGCAAAGCTCACTGTGCGCTGAAGATGATCTGCAAGGACTTTCCCTCCCTGCCCTTCGGAACTGGGAGCGGATTCCAAGCGCTCGTGCTCACCTTCCTCTGCTGCTCTTGAAACGAGAGTGGAGACCAGAAACGCTGGATTCAAATGCACTTTTAGGAGCTACAATGAGGAGTGACAACAGTGTGTGTGTCACAGTTGTAAAGCTCAGTGTGTTGAAGAAGCACAAGAGCAGCCTTCAGGCCTGTCTCTTCCACTGCCTTACAGATTGCAGACATTCCTGCTCACTCTGCTGCTCAGCAGAGTGCTGGCAACGGAGTTCTTGGATTGAAATGGTCTTTTAGGAGAAAGAGTGAAGAGTGACAGCAATGTTTGTGTCACAGTTTAAAGCTCACTGTGTGCTAAACATGATCAAGCAGGAGATTTTTTGCAAGGCTCTTCTGCTGTTTTAGCCCAGGCTAAACATTCCTGCTCTACTCTCTCTGTTGCTGCTCAGCAGAGAGTGGGCACAGAGATGTTGGAATCAATAGGTCTTCCAGGCAGGAAAAGGAGGAGTGACAGCAATGTGTTTTGCAGAGTTGCAAAGCTCACTGTGTGCTGAAGATGCCCTGCAGGAGTTTCCCTGCTGGCCCTTCATCTGTTGGATTAGAGTCCAAGCGCTGCTCCTCCCCTGTCACAACTCCTCTCCAAGCGAGAGTGCGTACCAGAAACTTTGGATTCAAATGCACTTTTAGGAGATAAAGTGAGGAGTGACAGCAATGTTTGTGTCACAGTTTAAAGCTCACTGTGTGCAAAACATGATCAAGCAGGAGATTTTTTGCAAGGCTCTTCTGCTGTTTTAGCCCAGGCTAAACATTCCTGCACTACTCTCTCTGTTCCTGCTCAGCAGAGAGTGGGCACAGAGATGTTGGAATCAATAGGTCTTCCAGGCAGGAAAAGGAGGAGTGACAGCAATGTGTTTTGCAGAGTTGCAAAGCTCACTGTGTGCTGAAGATGCCCTGCAGGAGTTTCCCTGCTGGCCCTTCATCTGTTGGATTAGAGTCCAAGCGCTGCTCCTCCCCTGTCACAATTCCTCTCCAAACGAGAGTGCGTACCAGAAACTTTGGATTCAAATGCACTTTTAGGAGATAAAGTGAGGAGTGACAGCAATGTTTGTGTCACAGTTTAAAGCTCACTGTGTGCAAAACATGATCAAGCAGGAGATTTTTTGCAAGGCTCTTCTGCTGTTTTAGCCCAGGCTAAACATTCCTGCTCAACTCTCTGTTGCTGCTCAGCAGAGAGCGGGCACAGAGATGTTGGAATCAATTGGTCTTTCAGGCAGGAAAAGAAGTGACAGCAATGTGTGTTGCAGAGTTGCAAAGCTCGCTGTTCGCTGAAGATGATCAGTGGGAACTTTCTGGACTGTCTCTTCTGCTGTTTCTTCAGAGTCCAAACGTAAGTGCTATATTCTGCTACTGCTCACAAAGAGCAAGCACAGGAGATGTATTATGCAATTGGACTTTCAGGTAGGAAAGTGAGAGGTGACAGCAATATGTGTTTCAGAGTTGTGAATCTCAATGTGTGCTGAAGATGCCCAGCAGTTGTTTCCATGCTGGCCCTTCGGCTGTGAAATTAGAATCCAAGCGCTCGTCCTCCCCTGTCACAACTGCTCTCGAAGCGAGAGAGCGCACCAGAAACGTTGGCTTGAAATGCACTTTTAGGAGATAAAGTGAGGAGTGACAGCAATGTGTGTTTCAGAGTTGCAAAGCTCACTGTGCGCTGAAGATGATCTGCAAGGACTTTCCCTCCCTGCCCTTCGGAACTGGGAGCGGATTCCAAGCGCTCGTGCTCACCTGCCTCTGCTGCACTGGAAACGAGAGTGGAGACCAGAAACGCTGGATTCAAATGCACTTTTAGGAGCTACAATGAGGAGTGACAACAGTGTGTGTGTCAAAGTTGTAAAGCTCAGTGTGTTGAAGAAGCACAAGAGCAGCCTTCAGCCTGTCTCTTCCACTGCCTTACAGATTGCAGACATCCCTGCTCACTCTGCTGCTCAGCAGAGTGCTGGCAACGGAGTTCTTGGATTGAAATGGTCTTTTAGGAGAAAGAGTGAAGAGTGACAGCAATGTTTGTGTCACAGTTTAAAGCACACTGTGTGCTAAACATGATCAGGAGGAGCTTTTTTGCTAGGCTCTTCTGCTGTTTTAGCCCAGTCTAAACATTCCTGCTCTACTCTCTCTGTTGCTGCTCAGCAGAGAGTGGGCACAGAGATGTTGGAATCAATTGGTCTTCCAGGCAGGAGAAGGAGGAGTTACAGCAATGTGTGTTGCAGAATTGTAAAGCTCACTGTGTGCTGAAGATGCCCTGCAGGAGTTTCCCTGCTGGCCCTTCCTCTGTGGGATTAGAGTCCAAGCGCTGCTCCTCCCCTGTCACAACTCCTCTCGAAACGTGAGAGCGCACCAGAAACTTTGGATTCAAATGCACTTTTAGGAGATAAAGTGAGGAGTGACATCAATGTTTGTGTCACAGTTTAAAGCTCACTGTGTGCAAAACATGATCAAGCAGGAGATTTTTTGCAAGGCTCTTCTGCTGTTTTAGCCCAGGCTAAACATTCCTGCTCTACTCTCTCTGTTGCTGCTCAGCAGAGAGCGGGCACAGAGGTGTTGGAATCAATTGGTCTTTCAGGCAGGAAAAGAAGAGACAGCAATGTGTGTTGCAGAGTTGCAAAGCTCACTGTGTGCTGAAGATGATCAGTGGGAACTTTCTGGACTGTCTCTTCTGCTGTTTCAGCAGAGTCCAAACGTAAGTGCTATATTCTGCTACTGCTCACAAAGAGCAAGCACAGGAGATGTATTATTCAATTGGACTTTCAGGTAGGAAAGTGAGAGGTGACAGCAATATGTGTTTCAGAGTTGTGAATCTCAATGTGTGCTGAAGATGCCCAGCAGTAGTTTCCATGCTGGCCCTTCGGCTGTGAAATTAGAATCCAAGCGCTCGTCCTCCCCTGTCACAACTGCTCTCGAAGCGAGAGAGCGCACCAGAAACGTTGGCTTGAAATGCACTTTTAGGAGATAAAGTGAGGAGTGACAGCAATGTGTGTTTCAGAGTTGCAAAGCTCACTGTGCGCTGAAGATGATCTGCAAGGACTTTCCCTCCCTGCCCTTCGGAACTGGGAGCGGATTCCAAGCGCTCGTGCTCACCTTCCTCTGCTGCTCTTGAAACGAGAGTGGAGACCAGAAACGCTGGATTCAAATGCACTTTTAGGAGCTACAATGAGGAGTGACAACAGTGTGTGTGTCACAGTTGTAAAGCTCAGTGTGTTGAAGAAGCACAAGAGCAGCCTTCAGGCCTGTCTCTTCCACTGCCTTACAGATTGCAGACATTCCTGCTCACTCTGCTGCTCAGCAGAGTGCTGGCAACGGAGTTCTTGGATTGAAATGGTCTTTTAGGAGAAAGAGTGAAGAGTGACAGCAATGTTTGTGTCACAGTTTAAAGCTCACTGTGTGCAAAACATGATCAGGAGGAGCTTTTTTGCAAGGCTCTTCTGCTGTTTTAGCCCAGGCTAAACATTCCTGCTCTACTCTCTCTGTTGCTGCTCAGCAGAGAGTGGGCACAGAGATGTTGGAATCAATAGGTCTTCCAGGCAGGAAAAGGAGGAGTGACAGCAATGTGTTTTGCAGAGTTGCAAAGCTCACTGTGTGCTGAAGATGCCCTGCAGGAGTTTCCCTGCTGGCCCTTCATCTGTTGGATTAGAGTCCAAGCGCTGCTCCTCCCCTGTCACAACTCCTCTCCAAACGAGAGTGCGTACCAGAAACTTTGGATTCAAATGCACTTTTAGGAGATAAAGTGAGGAGTGACAGCAATGTTTGTGTCACAGTTTAAAGCTCACTGTGTGCAAAACATGATCAAGCAGGAGATTTTTTGCAAGGCTCTTCTGCTGTTTTAGCCCAGGCTAAACATTCCTGCTCAACTCTCTGTTGCTGCTCAGCAGAGAGCGGGCACAGAGATGTTGGAATCAATTGGTCTTTCAGGCAGGAAAAGAAGTGACAGCAATGTGTGTTGCAGAGTTGCAAAGCTCGCTGTTCGCTGAAGATGATCAGTGGGAACTTTCTGGACTGTCTCTTCTGCTGTTTCTTCAGAGTCCAAACGTAAGTGCTATATTCTGCTACTGCTCACAAAGAGCAATCACAGGAGATGTATTATTCAATTGGACTTTCAGGTAGGAAAGTGAGAGGTGACAGCAATATGTGTTTCAGAGTTGTGAATCTCAATGTGTGCTGAAGATGCCCAGCAGTTGTTTCCATGCTGGCCCTTCGGCTGTGAAATTAGAATCCAAGCGCTCGTCCTCCCCTGTCACAACTGCTGTCGAAGCGAGAGAGCGCACCAGAAACGTTGGCTTGAAATGCACTTTTAGGAGATAAAGTGAGGAGTGACAGCAATGTGTGTTTCAGAGTTGCAAAGCTCACTGTGCGCTGAAGATGATCTGCAAGGACTTTCCCTCCCTGCCCTTCGGAACTGGGAGCGGATTCCAAGCGCTCGTGCTCACCTGCCTCTGCTGCACTGGAAACGAGAGTGGAGACCAGAAACGCTGGATTCAAATGCACTTTTAGGAGCGACAATGAGGAGTGACAACAGTGTGTGTGTCAAAGTTGTAAAGCTCAGTGTGTTGAAGAAGCACAAGAGCAGCCTTCAGCCTGTCTCTTCCACTGCCTTACAGATTGCAGACATCCCTGCTCACTCTGCTGCTCAGCAGAGTGCTGGCAACGGAGTTCTTGGATTGAAATGGTCTTTTAGGAGAAAGAGTGAAGAGTGACAGCAATGTTTGTGTCACAGTTTAAAGCACACTGTGTGCTAAACATGATCAGGAGGAGCTTTTTTGCAAGGCTCTTCTGCTGTTTTAGCCCAGTCTAAACATTCCTGCTCTACTCTCTCTGTTGCTGCTCAGCAGAGAGTGGGCACAGAGATGTTGGAATCAATTGGTCTTCCAGGCAGGAGAAGGAGGAGTTACAGCAATGTGTGTTGCAGAATTGTAAAGCTCACTGTGTGCTGAAGATGCCCTGCAGGAGTTTCCCTGCTGGCCCTTCCTCTGTGGGATTAGAGTCCAAGCGCTGCTCCTCCCCTGTCACAACTCCTCTCGAAACGTGAGAGCGCACCAGAAACTTTGGATTCAAATGCACTTTTAGGAGATAAAGTGAGGAGTGACATCAATGTTTGTGTCACAGTTTAAAGCTCACTGTGTGCAAAACATGATCAAGCAGGAGATTTTTTGCAAGGCTCTTCTGCTGTTTTAGCCCAGGCTAAACATTCCTGCTCTACTCTCTCTGTTGCTGCTCAGCAGAGAGCGGGCACAGAGGTGTTGGAATCAATTGGTCTTTCAGGCAGGAAAAGAAGAGACAGCAATGTGTGTTGCAGAGTTGCAAAGCTCACTGTGTGCTGAAGATGATCAGTGGGAACTTTCTGGACTGTCTCTTCTGCTGTTTCAGCAGAGTCCAAACGTAAGTGCTATATTCTGCTACTGCTCACAAAGAGCAAGCACAGGAGATGTATTATTCAATTGGACTTTCAGGTAGGAAAGTGAGAGGTGACAGCAATATGTGTTTCAGAGTTGTGAATCTCAATGTGTGCTGAAGATGCCCAGCAGTAGTTTCCATGCTGGCCCTTCGGCTGTGAAATTAGAATCCAAGCGCTCGTCCTCCCCTGTCACAACTGCTCTCGAAGCGAGAGAGCGCACCAGAAACGTTGGCTTGAAATGCACTTTTAGGAGATAAAGTGAGGAGTGACAGCAATGTGTGTTTCAGAGTTGCAAAGCTCACTGTGCGCTGAAGATGATCTGCAAGGACTTTCCCTCCCTGCCCTTCGGAACTGGGAGCGGATTCCAAGCGCTCGTGCTCACCTTCCTCTGCTGCTCTTGAAACGAGAGTGGAGACCAGAAACGCTGGATTCAAATGCACTTTTAGGAGCTACAATGAGGAGTGACAACAGTGTGTGTGTCACAGTTGTAAAGCTCAGTGTGTTGAAGAAGCACAAGAGCAGCCTTCAGGCCTGTCTCTTCCACTGCCTTACAGATTGCAGACATTCCTGCTCACTCTGCTGCTCAGCAGAGTGCTGGCAACGGAGTTCTTGGATTGAAATGGTCTTTTAGGAGAAAGAGTGAAGAGTGACAGCAATGTTTGTGTCACAGTTTAAAGCTCACTGTGTGCTAAACATGATCAGGAGGAGCTTTTTTGCAAGGCTCTTCTGCTGTTTTAGCCCAGTCTAAACATTCCTGCTCTACTCTCTCTGTTGCTGCTCAGCAGAGAGTGGGCACAGAGATGTTGGAATCAATAGGTCTTCCAGGCAGGAAAAGGAGGAGTGACAGCAATGTGTTTTGCAGAGTTGCAAAGCTCACTGTGTGCTGAAGATGCCCTGCAGGAGTTTCCCTGCTGGCCCTTCATCTGTTGGATTAGAGTCCAAGCGCTGCTCCTCCCCTGTCACAACTCCTCTCCAAACGAGAGTGCGTACCAGAAACTTTGGATTCAAATGCACTTTTAGGAGATAAAGTGAGGAGTGACAGCAATGTTTGTGTCACAGTTTAAAGCTCACTGTGTGCAAAACATGATCAAGCAGGAGATTTTTTGCAAGGCTCTTCTGCTGTTTTAGCCCAGGCTAAACATTCCTGCTCAACTCTCTGTTGCTGCTCAGCAGAGAGCGGGCACAGAGATGTTGGAATCAATTGGTCTTTCAGGCAGGAAAAGAAGTGACAGCAATGTGTGTTGCAGAGTTGCAAAGCTCGCTGTTCGCTGAAGATGATCAGTGGGAACTTTCTGGACTGTCTCTTCTGCTGTTTCTTCAGAGTCCAAACGTAAGTGCTATATTCTGCTACTGCTCACAAAGAGCAAGCACAGGAGATGTAGGATTCAATTGGACCTTCAGGTAGGAAAGTGAGAGGTGACAGCTATTTGTGTTTCAGAGTTGCGAAGCTCACTGGGTGCTGAAGATGCCCTGCAGGATTTTCCATGCTGGCAATTCGTCTGTGAAATTAGAGTCCAAAAGCTCGTCCTCCCCTGCGACATCTGCTCTCGAAACGAGAGAGCGCACCATAAACTTTGCATTCAAATTCACTTTTAGGAGATAAAGTGAGGAGTGACAGCAATGTTTGTGTCACAGTTTGAAGCTCACTGAGTGCAAAACATGATCAAGCAGGAGATTTTTTGCCAGGCTCTTCTGCTGTTTTAGCCCAGTCTAAACATTCCTGCTCTGCTCTCTCTGTTGTTGCTCAGCAGAGAGCGGGCACAGAGATGGTGGATTCAGTTGGTCTTTCAGGCAGGAAAGGGAGGAGCGACAGCAATGTGTGTTGCAGAGTTGCAAAGCTCACTGTGTGCTGAAGATGATCAGTGGGAACTTTCTGGACTGTCTCTTCTGCTGTTTCAGCAGAGTCCAAACGTAAGTGCTATATTCTGCTGCTGCTCACAAAGAGCAAGCACAGGAGATGTATTATTCAATTGGACTTTCAGGTAGGAAAGTGAGAGGTGACAGCAATATGTGTTTCAGAGTTGTGAATCTCAATGTGTGCTGAAGATGCCCAGCAGTAGTTTCCATGCTGGCCCTTCGGCTGTGAAATTAGAATCCAAGCGCTCGTCCTCCCCTGTCACAACTGCTCTCGAAGCGAGAGAGCGCACCAGAAACGTTGGCTTGAAATGCACTTTTAGGAGATAAAGTGAGGAGTGACAGCAATGTGTGTTTCAGAGTTGCAAAGCTCACTGTGCGCTGAAGATGATCTGCAAGGACTTTCCCTCCCTGCCCTTCGGAACTGGGAGCGGATTCCAAGCGCTCGTGCTCACCTGCCTCTGCTGCACTGGAAACGAGAGTGGAGACCAGAAACGCTGGATTCAAATGCACTTTTAGGAGCTACAATGAGGAGTGACAACAGTGTGTGTGTCAAAGTTGTAAAGCTCAGTGTGTTGAAGAAGCACAAGAGCAGCCTTAAGCCTGTCTCTTCCACTGCCTTACAGATTGCAGACATCCCTGCTCACTCCGCTGCTCAGCAGAGTGCTGGCAACGGAGTTCTTGGATTGAAATGGTCTTTTAGGAGAAAGAGTGAAGAGTGACAGCAATGTTTGTGTCACAGTTTAAAGCACACTGTGTGCTAAACATGATCAGGAGGAGCTTTTTTGCTAGGCTCTTCTGCTGTTTTAGCCCAGTCTAAACATTCCTGCTCTACTCTCTCTGTTGCTGCTCAGCAGAGAGTGGGCACAGAGATGTTGGAATCAATTGGTCTTCCAGGCAGGAGAAGGAGGAGTTACAGCAATGTGTGTTGCAGAATTGTAAAGCTCACTGTGTGCTGAAGATGCCCTGCAGGAGTTTCCCTGCTGGCCCTTCGTCTGTGGGATTAGAGTCCAAGCGCTGCTCCTCCCCTGTCACAACTCCTCTCGAAACGTGAGAGCGCACCAGAAACTTTGGATTCAAATGCACTTTTAGGAGATAAAGTGAGGAGTGACATCAATGTTTGTGTCACAGTTTAAAGCTCACTGTGTGCAAAACATGATCAAGCAGGAGATTTTTTGCAAGGCTCTTCTGCTGTTTTAGCCCAGGCTAAACATTCCTGCTCTACTCTCTCTGTTGCTGCTCAGCAGAGAGCGGGCACAGAGGTGTTGGAATCAATTGGTCTTTCAGGCAGGAAAAGAAGAGACAGCAATGTGTGTTGCAGAGTTGCAAAGCTCACTGTGTGCTGAAGATGATCAGTGGGAACTTTCTGGACTGTCTCTTCTGCTGTTTCAGCAGAGTCCAAACGTAAGTGCTATATTCTGCTGCTGCTCACAAAGAGCAAGCACAGGAGATGTATTATTCAATTGGACTTTCAGGTAGGAAAGTGAGAGGTGACAGCAATATGTGTTTCAGAGTTGTGAATCTCAATGTGTGCTGAAGATGCCCAGCAGTAGTTTCCATGCTGGCCCTTCGGCTGTGAAATTAGAATCCAAGCGCTCGTCCTCCCCTGTCACAACTGCTCTCGAAGCGAGAGAGCGCACCAGAAACGTTGGCTTGAAATGCACTTTTAGGAGATAAAGTGAGGAGTGACAGCAATGTGTGTTTCAGAGTTGCAAAGCTCACTGTGCGCTGAAGATGATCTGCAAGGACTTTCCCTCCCTGCCCTTCGGAACTGGGAGCGGATTCCAAGCGCTCGTGCTCACCTGCCTCTGCTGCACTGGAAACGAGAGTGGAGACCAGAAACGCTGGATTCAAATGCACTTTTAGGAGCTACAATGAGGAGTGACAACAGTGTGTGTGTCAAAGTTGTAAAGCTCAGTGTGTTGAAGAAGCACAAGAGCAGCCTTCAGCCTGTCTCTTCCACTGCCTTACAGATTGCAGACATCCCTGCTCACTCCGCTGCTCAGCAGAGTGCTGGCAACGGAGTTCTTGGATTGAAATGGTCTTTTAGGAGAAAGAGTGAAGAGTGACAGCAATGTTTGTGTCACAGTTTAAAGCACACTGTGTGCTAAACATGATCAGGAGGAGCTTTTTTGCTAGGCTCTTCTGCTGTTTTAGCCCAGTCTAAACATTCCTGCTCTACTCTCTCTGTTGCTGCTCAGCAGAGAGTGGGCACAGAGATGTTGGAATCAATTGGTCTTCCAGGCAGGAGAAGGAGGAGTTACAGCAATGTGTGTTGCAGAATTGTAAAGCTCACTGTGTGCTGAAGATGCCCTGCAGGAGTTTCCCTGCTGGCCCTTCGTCTGTGGGATTAGAGTCCAAGCGCTGCTCCTCCCCTGTCACAACTCCTCTCGAAACGTGAGAGCGCACCAGAAACTTTGGATTCAAATGCACTTTTAGGAGATAAAGTGAGGAGTGACATCAATGTTTGTGTCACAGTTTAAAGCTCACTGTGTGCAAAACATGATCAAGCAGGAGATTTTTTGCAAGGCTCTTCTGCTGTTTTAGCCCAGGCTAAACATTCCTGCTCTACTCTCTCTGTTGCTGCTCAGCAGAGAGCGGGCACAGAGGTGTTGGAATCAATTGGTCTTTCAGGCAGGAAAAGAAGAGACAGCAATGTGTGTTGCAGAGTTGCAAAGCTCACTGTGTGCTGAAGATGATCAGTGGGAACTTTCTGGACTGTCTCTTCTGCTGTTTCAGCAGAGTCCAAACGTAAGTGCAATATTCTGCTACTGCTCACAAAGAGCAAGCACAGGAGATGTATTATTCAATTGGACTTTCAGGTAGGAAAGTGAGAGGTGACAGCAATATGTGTTTCAGAGTTGTGAATCTCAATGTGTGCTGAAGATGCCCAGCAGTAGTTTCCATGCTGGCCCTTCGGCTGTGAAATTAGAATCCAAGCGCTCGTCCTCCCCTGTCACAACTGCTCTCGAAGCGAGAGAGCGCACCAGAAACGTTGGCTTGAAATGCACTTTTAGGAGATAAAGTGAGGAGTGACAGCAATGTTTGTGTCACAGTTTAAAGCTCACTGTGTGCAAAACATGATCAAGCAGGAGATTTTTTTCAAGGCTCTTCTGCTGTTTTAGGCAGGTCTAAAAATTCCTGCTCTACTCTCTCTGTTGCTGCTCAGCAGAGAGCGGGCACAGAGATGGTCGATTCAGCTGGTCTTTCAGGCAAAAAGGGAGGAGTGACAGCAATGTGTGTTGCAGAGTTGCAAAGCTCGCTGTGCGCTGAAGATGATCAGTGGGAACTTTCTGGACTGTCTCTTCTGCTCTTTTAGCATTGGCTAAAGGTTCCTGCTCTACTCTCTCTGCTTCTGCCCAGCAGAGAAAGGGCACAGAGATTTTGGATTCAATTGGACTTTGAGGTAGGAAAGTGCGGAGCGAGAGCAATATATGTGTCACAGTTGCAAAGCTGACTGCGTGCTGAAGATGCCCTGCCGGAGCTTTCACTCCGGGCTCTTCGGCTGTGGGAGCAGAGGCCAAGAGATCGTGTTCACCTGTCACTGCTGCTGTTCAAACGAGAGAGGGCGGGAGAGACCATGGATTCAAACGGATTATTAGGAGATGAAGTGAGGAGTGACAGCAATGTGTGTTTCAGAGTTGCAAAGCTCACTGTGCGCTGAAGATGATCTGCAAGGACTTTCCCTCCCTGCCCTTCGGAACTGGGAGCGGATTCCAAGCGCTCGTGCTCACCTTCCTCTGCTGCTCTTGAAACGAGAGTGGAGACCAGAAACGCTGGATTCAAATGCACTTTTAGGAGCTACAATGAGGAGTGACAACAGTGTGTGTGTCACAGTTGTAAAGCTCAGTGTGTTGAAGAAGCACAAGAGCAGCCTTCAGGCCTGTCTCTTCCACTGCCTTACAGATTGCAGACATTCCTGCTCACTCTGCTGCTCAGCAGAGTGCTGGCAACGGAGTTCTTGGATTGAAATGGTCTTTTAGGAGAAAGAGTGAAGAGTGACAGCAATGTTTGTGTCACAGTTTAAAGCTCACTGTGTGCTAAACATGATCAGGAGGAGCTTTTTTGCAAGGCTCTTCTGCTGTTTTAGCCCAGTCTAAACATTCCTTCTCTCTGTTGCTGCTCAGCAGAGAGTGGGCACAGAGATGTTGGAATCAATTGGTCTTCCAGGCAGGAAAAGGAGTTACAGCAATGTGTGTTGCAGAATTGCAAAGCTCACTGTGTGCTGAAGATGCCCTGCAGGAGTTTCCCTGCTGGCCCTTCGTCTGTGGGATTAGAGCCCAAGCGCTGCTCCTCCCCTGTCACAACTCCTCTCCAAACGTGAGAGCGCACCAGAAACTTTGGATTCAAATGCACTTTTAGGAGATAAAGTGAGGAGTGACATCAATGTTTGTGTCACAGTTTAAAGCTCACTGTGTGCAAAACATGATCAAGCAGGAGATTTTTTGCAAGGCTCTTCTGCTGTTTTAGCCCAGGCTAAACATTCCTGCTCTACTCTCTCTGTTGCTGCTCAGCAGAGAGTGGGCACAGAGATGTTGGAATCAATAGGTCTTCCAGGCAGGAAAAGGAGGAGTGACAGCAATGTGTTTTGCAGAGTTGCAAAGCTCACTGTGTGCTGAAGATGCCCTGCAGGAGTTTCCCTGCTGGCCCTTCATCTGTTGGATTAGAGTCCAAGCGCTGCTCCTCCCCTGTCACAACTCCTCTCCAAACGAGAGTGCGTACCAGAAACTTTGGATTCAAATGCACTTTTAGGAGATAAAGTGAGGAGTGACAGCAATGTTTGTGTCACAGTTTAAAGCTCACTGTGTGCAAAACATGATCAAGCAGGAGATTTTTTGCAAGGCTCTTCGGCTGTTTTAGCCCAGGCTAAACATTCCTGCTCAACTCTCTGTTGCTGCTCAGCAGAGAGCGGGCACAGAGATGTTGGAATCAATTGGTCTTTCAGGCAGGAAAAGAAGTGACAGCAATGTGTGTTGCAGAGTTGCAAAGCTCGCTGTTCGCTGAAGATGATCAGTGGGAACTTTCTGGACTGTCTCTTCTGCTGTTTCTTCAGAGTCCAAACGTAAGTGCTATATTCTGCTACTGCTCACAAAGAGCAAGCACAGGAGATGTAGGATTCAATTGGACCTTCAGGTAGGAAAGTGAGAGGTGACAGCTATTTGTGTTTCAGAGTTGCGAAGCTCACTGGGTGCTGAAGATGCCCTGCAGGAGTTTCCATGCTGGCAATTCGTCTGTGAAATTAGAGTCCAAAAGCTCGTCCTCCCCTGCGACATCTGCTCTCGAAACGAGAGAGCGCACCATAAACTTTGCATTCAAATTCACTTTTAGGAGATAAAGTGAGGAGTGACAGCAATGTTTGTGTCACAGTTTGAAGCTCACTGAGTGCAAAACATGATCAAGCAGGAGATTTTTTGCAAGGCTCTTCTGCTGTTTTAGCCCAGTCTAAACATTCCTGCTCTGCTCTCTCTGTTGTTGCTCAGCAGAGAGCGGGCACAGAGATGGTGGATTCAGTTGGTCTTTCAGGCAGGAAAAGAAGTGACAGCAATGTGTGTTGCAGAGTTGCAAAGCTCGCTGTTCGCTGAAGATGATCAGTGGGAACTTTCTGGACTGTCTCTTCTGCTGTTTCAGCAGAGTCCAAACGTAAGTGCTATATTCTGCTACTGCTCACAAAGAGCAAGCACAGGAGATGTATTATTCAATTGGACTTTCAGGTAGGAAAGTGAGAGGTGACAGCAATATGTGTTTCAGAGTTGTGAATCTCAATGTGTGCTGAAGATGCCCAGCAGTAGTTTCCATGCTGGCCCTTCGGCTGTGAAATTAGAATCCAAGCGCTCGTCCTCCCCTGTCACAACTGCTCTCGAAGCGAGAGAGCGCACCAGAAACGTTGGCTTGAAATGCACTTTTAGGAGATAAAGTGAGGAGAGACAGCAATGTGTGTTTCAGAGTTGCAAAGCTCACTGTGCGCTGAAGATGATCTGCAAGGACTTTCCCTCCCTGCCCTTCGGAACTGGAAGCGGATTCCAAGCGCTCGTGCTCACCTGCCTCTGCTGCACTGGAAACGAGAGTGGAGACCAGAAACGCTGGATTCAAATGCACTTTTAGGAGCTACAATGAGGAGTGACAACAGTGTGTGTGTCAAAGTTGTAAAGCTCAGTGTGTTGAAGAAGCACAAGAGCAGCCTTCAGCCTGTCTCTTCCACTGCCTTACAGATTGCAGACATCCCTGCTCACTCCGCTGCTCAGCAGAGTGCTGGCAACGGAGTTCTTGGATTGAAATGGTCTTTTAGGAGAAAGAGTGAAGAGTGACAGCAATGTTTGTGTCACAGTTTAAAGCACACTGTGTGCTAAACATGATCAGGAGGAGCTTTTTTGCAAGGCTCTTCTGCTGTTTTAGCCCAGTCTAAACATTCCTGCTCTACTCTCGCTGTTGCTGCTCAGCAGAGAGTGGGCACAGAGATGTTGGAATCAATTCGTCTTCCAGGCAGGAGAAGGAGGAGTTACAGCAATGTGTGTTGCAGAATTGTAAAGCTCACTGTGTGCTGAAGATGCCCTGCAGGAGTTTCCCTGCTGGCCCTTCGTCTGTGGGATTAGAGTCCAAGCGCTGCTCCTCCCCTGTCACAACTCCTCTCGAAACGTGAGAGCGCACCAGAAACTTTGGATTCAAATGCACTTTTAGGAGATAAAGTGAGGAGTGACAGCAATGTTTGTGTCACAGTTTAAAGCTCACTGTTTGCAAAACATGATCAAGCAGGAGATTTTTTTCAAGGCTCTTCTGCTGTTTTAGGCAGGTCTAAAAATTCCTGCTCTACTCTCTCTGTTGCTGCTCAGCAGAGAGCGGGCACAGAGATGGTGGATTCAGCTGGTCTTTCAGGCAAAAAGGGAGGAGTGACAGCAATGTTTGTTGCAGAGTTGCAAAGCTCGCTGTGCGCTGAAGATGATCAGTGGGAACTTTCTGGACTGTCTCTTCTGCTCTTTTAGCATTGGCTAAAGGTTCCTGCTCTACTCTCTCTGCTTCTGCCCAGCAGAGAAAGGGCACAGAGATTTTGGATTCAATTGGACTTTGAGGTAGGAAAGTGCGGAGCGAGAGCAATATATGTGTCACAGTTGCAAAGCTGACTGCGTGCTGAAGATGCCCTGCCGGAGCTTTCACTCCGGGCTCTTCGGCTGTGGGAGCAGAGGCCAAGAGATCGTGTTCACCTGTCACTGCTGCTGTTCAAACGAGAGAGGGCGGGAGAGACCATGGATTCAAACGGATTATTAGGAGATGAAGTGAGGAGTGACAGCAATGTGTGTTTCAGAGTTGCAAAGCTCACTGTGCGCTGAAGATGATCTGCAAGGACTTTCCCTCCCTGCCCTTCGGAACTGGAAGCGGATTCCAAGCGCTCGTGCTCACCTTCCTCTGCTGCACTGGAAACGAGAGTGGAGACCAGAAACGCTGGATTCAAATGCACTTTTAGGAGCTACAATGAGGAGTGACAACAGTGTGTGTGTCAAAGTTGTAAAGCTCAGTGTGTTGAAGAAGCACAAGAGCAGCCTTCAGCCTGTCTCTTCCACTGCCTTACAGATTGCAGACATCCCTGCTCACTCCGCTGCTCAGCAGAGTGCTGGCAACGGAGTTCTTGGATTGAAATGGTCTTTTAGGAGAAAGAGTGAAGAGTGACAGCAATGTTTGTGTCACAGTTTAAAGCACACTGTGTGCTAAACATGATCAGGAGGAGCTTTTTTGCAAGGCTCTTCTGCTGTTTTAGCCCAGTCTAAACATTCCTGCTCTACTCTCGCTGTTGCTGCTCAGCAGAGAGTGGGCACAGAGATGTTGGAATCAATTCGTCTTCCAGGCAGGAGAAGGAGGAGTTACAGCAATGTGTGTTGCAGAATTGTAAAGCTAACTGTGTGCTGAAGATGCCCTGCAGGAGTTTCCCTGCTGGCCCTTCGTCTGTGGGATTAGAGTCCAAGCGCTGCTCCTCCCCTGTCACAACTCCTCTCGAAACGTGAGAGCGCACCAGAAACTTTGGATTCAAATGCACTTTTAGGAGATAAAGTGAGGAGTGACAGCAATGTTTGTGTCACAGTTTAAAGCTCACTGTTTGCAAAACATGATCAAGCAGGAGATTTTTTTCAAGGCTCTTCTGCTGTTTTAGGCAGGTCTAAAAATTCCTGCTCTACTCTCTCTGTTGCTGCTCAGCAGAGAGCGGGCACAGAGATGGTGGATTCAGCTGGTCTTTCAGGCAAAAAGGGAGGAGTGACAGCAATGTTTGTTGCAGAGTTGCAAAGCTCGCTGTGCGCTGAAGATGATCAGTGGGAACTTTCTGGACAGTCTCTTCTGCTCTTTTAGCATTGGCTAAAGGTTCCTGCTCTACTCTCTCTGCTTCTGCCCAGCAGAGAAAGGGCACAGAGATTTTGGATTCAATTGGACTTTGAGGTAGGAAAGTGCGGAGCGAGAGCAATATATGTGTCACAGTTGCAAAGCTGACTGCGTGCTGAAGATGCCCTGCCGGAGCTTTCACTCCGGGCTCTTCGGCTGTGGGAGCAGAGGCCAAGAGATCGTGTTCACCTGTCACTGCTGCTGTTCAAACGAGAGAGGGCGGGAGAGACCATGGATTCAAACGGATTATTAGGAGATGAAGTGAGGAGTGACAGCAATGTGTGTTTCAGAGTTGTAAAGCTCACTGTGCGCTGAAGATGATCTGCAAGGACTTTCCCTCCCTGCCCTTCGGAACTGGGAGCGGATTCCAAGCGCTCGTGCTCACCTTCCTCTGCTGCTCTTGAAACGAGAGTGGAGACCAGAAACGCTGGATTCAAATGCACTTTTAGGAGCTACAATGAGGAGTGACAACAGTGTGTGTGTCACAGTTGTAAAGCTCAGTGTGTTGAAGAAGCACAAGAGCAGCCTTCAGGCCTGTCTCTTCCACTGCCTTACAGATTGCAGACATTCCTGCTCACTCTGCTGCTCAGCAGAGTGCTGGCAACGGAGTTCTTGGATTGAAATGGTCTTTTAGGAGAAAGAGTGAAGAGTGACAGCAATGTTTGTGTCACAGTTTAAAGCTCACTGTGTGCTAAACATGATCAGGAGGAGCTTTTTTGCAAGGCTCTTCTGCTGTTTTAGCCCAATCTAAACATTCCTTCTCTCTGTTGCTGCTCAGCAGAGAGTGGGCACAGAGATGTTGGAATCAATTGGTCTTCCAGGCAGGAAAAGGAGTTACAGCAATGTGTGTTGCAGAATTGTAAAGCTCACTGTGTGCTGAAGATGCCCTGCAGGAGTTTCCCTGCTGGCCCTTCGTCTGTGGGATTAGAGTCCAAGCGCTGCTCCTCCCCTGTCACAACTCCTCTCCAAACGAGAGAGCGCACCAGAAACTTTGGATTCAAATGCACTTTTAGGAGATAAAGTGAGGAGTGACATCAATGTTTGTGTCACAGTTTAAAGCTCACTGTTTGCAAAACATGATCAAGCAGGAGATTTTTTTCAAGGCTCTTCTGCTGTTTTAGGCAGGTCTAAAAATTCCTGCTCTACTCTCTCTGTTGCTGCTCAGCAGAGAGCGGGCACAGAGATGGTGGATTCAGCTGGTCTTTCAGGCAAAAAGGGAGGAGTGACAGCAATGTTTGTTGCAGAGTTGCAAAGCTCGCTGTGCGCTGAAGATGATCAGTGGGAACTTTCTGGACTGTCTCTTCTGCTCTTTTAGCATTGGCTAAAGGTTCCTGCTCTACTCTCTCTGGTTCTGCCCAGCAGAGAAAGGGCACAGAGATTTTGGATTCAATTGGACTTTGAGGTAGGAAAGTGCGGAGCGAGAGCAATATATGTGTCACAGTTGCAAAGCTGACTGCGTGCTGAAGATGCCCTGCCGGAGCTTTCACTCCGGGCTCTTCGGCTGTGGGAGCAGAGGCCAAGAGATCGTGTTCACCTGTCACTGCTGCTGTTCAAACGAGAGAGGGCGGGAGAGACCATGGATTCAAACGGATTATTAGGAGATGAAGTGAGGAGTGACAGCAATGTGTGTTTCAGAGTTGCAAAGCTCACTGTGCGCTGAAGATGATCTGCAAGGACTTTCCCTCCCTGCCCTTCGGAACTGGGAGCGGATTCCAAGCGCTCGTGCTCACCTTCCTCTGCTGCTCTTGAAACGAGAGTGGAGACCAGAAACGCTGGATTCAAATGCACTTTTAGGAGCTACAATGAGGAGTGACAACAGTGTGTGTGTCACAGTTGTAAAGCTCAGTGTGTTGAAGAAGCACAAGAGCAGCCTTCAGGCCTGTCTCTTCCACTGCCTTACAGATTGCAGACATTCCTGCTCACTCTGCTGCTCAGCAGAGTGCTGGCAACCGAGTTCTTGGATTGAAATGGTCTTTTAGGAGAAAGAGTGAAGAGTGACAGCAATGTTTGTGTCACAGTTTAAAGCTCACTGTGTGCTAAACATGATCAGGAGGAGCTTTTTTGCAAGGCTCTTCTGCTGTTTTAGCCCAATCTAAACATTCCTTCTCTCTGTTGCTGCTCAGCAGAGAGTGGGCACAGAGATGTTGGAATCAATTGGTCTTCCAGGCAGGAAAAGGAGTTACAGCAATGTGTGTTGCAGAATTGCAAAGCTCACTGTGTGCTGAAGATGCCCTGCAGGAGTTTCCCTGCTGGCCCTTCGTCTGTGGGATTAGAGTCCAAGCGCTGCTCCTCCCCTGTCACAACTCCTCTCGAAACGTGAGAGCGCACCAGAAACTTTGGATTCAAATGCACTTTTAGGAGATAAAGTGAGGAGTGACAGCAATGTTTGTGTCACAGTTTAAAGCTCACTGTGTGCAAAACATGATCAAGCAGGAGATTTTTTGCAAGGCTCTTCTGCTGTTTTAGCCCAGGCTAAACATTCCTGCTCTACTCTCTCTGTTGCTGCTCAGCAGAGAGCGGGCACAGAGATGGTGGATTCAGCTGGTCTTTCAGGCAGGAAAAGAAGAGACAGCAATGTGTGTTGCAGAGTTGCAAAGCTCACTGTGTGCTGAAGATGATCAGTGGGAACTTTCTGGACTGTCTCTTCTGCTGTTTCAGCAGAGTCCAAACGTAAGTGCTATATTCTGCTACTGCTCACAAAGAGCAAGCACAGGAGATGTATTATTCAATTGGACTTTCAGGTAGGAAAGTGAGAGGTGACAGCAATATGTGTTTCAGAGTTGTGAATCTCAATGTGTGCTGAAGATGCCCAGCAGGAGTTTCCATGCTGGCCCTTCGGCTGTGAAATTAGAATCCAAGCGCTCGTCCTCCCCTGTCACAACTGCTCTCGAAGCGAGAGAGCGCACCAGAAACGTTGGCTTGAAATGCACTTTTAGGAGATAAAGTGAGGAGTGACAGCAATGTGTGTTTCAGAGTTGCAAAGCTCACTGTGCGCTGAAGATGATCTGCAAGGACTTTCCCTCCCTGCCCTTCGGAACTGGGAGCGGATTCCAAGCGCTCGTGCTCACCTTCCTCTGCTGCTCTTGAAACGAGAGTGGAGACCAGAAACGCTGGATTCAAATGCACTTTTAGGAGCTACAATGAGGAGTGACAACAGTGTGTGTGTCACAGTTGTAAAGCTCAGTGTGTTGAAGAAGCACAAGAGCAGCCTTCAGGCCTGTCTCTTCCACTGCCTTACAGATTGCAGACATTCCTGCTCACTCTGCTGCTCAGCAGAGTGCTGGCAACGGAGTTCTTGGATTGAAACGGTCTTTTAGGAGAAAGAGTGAAGAGTGACAGCAATGTTTGTGTCACAGTTTAAAGCTCACTGTGTGCTAAACATGATCAGGAGCTTTTTTGCAAGGCTCTTCTGCTGTTTTAGCCCAATCTAAACATTCCTTCTCTCTGTTGCTGCTCAGCAGAGAGTGGGCACAGAGATGTTGGAATCAATTGGTCTTCCAGGCAGGAAAAGGAGTTACAGCAATGTGTGTTGCAGAATTGCAAAGCTCACTGTGTGCTGAAGATGCCCTGCAGGAGTTTCCCTGCTGGCCCTTCGTCTGTGGGATTAGAGTCCAAGCGCTGCTCCTCCCCTGTCACAACTCCTCTCGAAACGTGAGAGCACACCAGAAACTTTGGATTCAAATGCACTTTTAGGAGATAAAGTGAGGAGTGACAGCAATGTTTGTGTCACAGTTTAAAGCTCACTGTGTGCAAAACATGATCAAGCAGGAGATTTTTTGCAAGGCTCTTCTGCTGTTTTAGCCCAGGCTAAACATTCCTGCTCTACTCTCTCTGTTGCTGCTCAGCAGAGAGCGGGCACAGAGGTGTTGGAATCAATTGGTCTTTCAGGCAGGAAAAGAAGAGACAGCAATGTGTGTTGCAGAGTTGCAAAGCTCACTGTGTGCTGAAGATGATCAGTGGGAACTTTCTGGACTGTCTCTTCTGCTGTTTCAGCAGAGTCCAAACGTAAGTGCTATATTCTGCTACTGCTCACAAAGAGCAAGCACAGGAGATGTATTATTCAATTGGACTTTCAGGTAGGAAAGTGAGAGGTGACAGCAATATGTGTTTCAGAGTTGTGAATCTCAATGTGTGCTGAAGATGCCCAGCAGTAGTTTCCATGCTGGCCCTTCGGCTGTGAAATTAAAATCCAAGCGCTCGTCCTCCCCTGTCACAACTGCTCTCGAAGCGAGAGAGCGCACCAGAAACGTTGGCTTGAAATGCACTTTTAGGAGATAAAGTGAGGAGTGACAGCAATGTTTGTGTCACAGTTTAAAGCTCACTGTGTGAAAAACATGATCAAGCAGGAGATTTTTTTCAAGGCTCTTCTGCTGTTTTAGGCAGGTCTAAAAATTCCTGCTCTACTCTCTCTGTTGCTGCTCAGCAGAGAGCGGGCACAGAGATGGTCGATTCAGCTGGTCTTTCAGGCAAAAAGGGAGGAGTGACAGCAATGTGTGTTGCAGAGTTGCAAAGCTCGCTGTGCGCTGAAGATGATCAGTGGGAACTTTCTGGACTGTCTCTTCTGCTCTTTTAGCATTGGCTAAAGGTTCCTGCTCTACTCTCTCTGGTTCTGCCCAGCAGAGAAAGGGCACAGAGATTTTGGATTCAATTGGACTTTGAGGTAGGAAAGTGCGGAGCGAGAGCAATATATGTGTCACAGTTGCAAAGCTGACTGCGTGCTGAAGATGCCCTGCCGGAGCTTTCACTCCGGGCTCTTCGGCTGTGGGAGCAGAGGCCAAGAGATCGTGTTCACCTGTCACTGCTGCTGTTCAAACGAGAGAGGGCGGGAGAGACCATGGATTCAAACGGATTATTAGGAGATGAAGTGAGGAGTGACAGCAATGTGTGTTTCAGAGTTGCAAAGCTCACTGTGCGCTGAAGATGATCTGCAAGGACTTTCCCTCCCTGCCCTTCGGAACTGGGAGCGGATTCCAAGCGCTCGTGCTCACCTTCCTCTGCTGCTCTTGAAACGAGAGTGGAGACCAGAAACGCTGGATTCAAATGCACTTTTAGGAGCTACAATGAGGAGTGACAACAGTGTGTGTGTCACAGTTGTAAAGCTCAGTGTGTTGAAGAAGCACAAGAGCAGCCTTCAGGCCTGTCTCTTCCACTGCCTTACAGATTGCAGACATTCCTGCTCACTCTGCTGCTCAGCAGAGTGCTGGCAACGGAGTTCTTGGATTGAAATGGTCTTTTAGGAGAAAGAGTGAAGAGTGACAGCAATGTTTGTGTCACAGTTTAAAGCTCACTGTGTGCTAAACATGATCAGGAGGAGCTTTTTTGCAAGGCTCTTCTGCTGTTTTAGCCCAGTCTAAACATTCCTTCTCTCTGTTGCTGCTCAGCAGAGAGTGGGCACAGAGATGTTGGAATCAATTGGTCTTCCAGGCAGGAAAAGGAGGAGTGACAGCAATGTGTGTTGCAGAATTGCAAAGCTCACTGTGTGCTGAAGATGCCCTGCAGGAGTTTCCCTGCTGGCCCTTCGTCTGTGGGATTAGAGTCCAAGCGCTGCTCCTCCCCTGTCACAACTCCTCTCCAAACGTGAGAGCGCACCAGAAACTTTGGATTCAAATGCACTTTTAGGAGATAAAGTGAGGAGTGACATCAATGTTTGTGTCACAGTTTAAAGCTCACTGTGTGCAAAACATGATCAAGCAGGAGATTTTTTGCAAGGCTCTTCTGCTGTTTTAGCCCAGGCTAAACATTCCTGCTCTACTCTCTCTGTTGCTGCTCAGCAGAGAGTGGGCACAGAGATGTTGGAATCAATAGGTCTTCCAGGCAGGAAAAGGAGGAGTGACAGCAATGTGTTTTGCAGAGTTGCAAAGCTCACTGTGTGCTGAAGATGCCCTGCAGGAGTTTCCCTGCTGGCCCTTCATCTGTTGGATTAGAGTCCAAGCGCTGCTCCTCCCCTGTCACAACTCCTCTCCAAACGAGAGTGCGTACCAGAAACTTTGGATTCAAATGCACTTTTAGGAGATAAAGTGAGGAGTGACAGCAATGTTTGTGTCACAGTTTAAAGCTCACTGTGTGCAAAACATGATCAAGCAGGAGATTTTTTTCAAGGCACTTCTGCTGTTTTAGCCCAGGCTAAACATTCCTGCTCAACTCTCTGTTGCTGCTCAGCAGAGAGCGGGCACAGAGATGTTGGAATCAATTGGTCTTTCAGGCAGGAAAAGAAGTGACAGCAATGTGTGTTGCAGAGTTGCAAAGCTCGCTGTTCGCTGAAGATGATCAGTGGGAACTTTCTGGACTGTCTCTTCTGCTGTTTCTTCAGAGTCCAAACGTAAGTGCTATATTCTGCTACTGCTCACAAAGAGCAAGCACAGGAGATGTAGGATTCAATTGGACTTTCAGGTAGGAAAGTGAGAGGTGACAGCTATTTGTGTTTCAGAGTTGCGAAGCTCACTGGGTGCTGAAGATGCCCTGCAGGAGTTTCCATGCTGGCAATTCGTCTGTGAAATTAGAGTCCAAAAGCTCGTCCTCCCCTGCGACATCTGCTCTCGAAACGAGAGAGCGCACCATAAACTTTGCATTCAAATTCACTTTTAGGAGATAAAGTGAGGAGTGACAGCAATGTTTGTGTCACAGTTTGAAGCTCACTGAGTGCAAAACATGATCAAGCAGGAGATTTTTTGCAAGGCTCTTCTGCTGTTTTAGCCCAGGCTAAACATTCCTGCTCTACTCTCTCTGTTGCTGCTCAGCAGAGAGCGGGCACAGAGGTGTTGGAATCAATTGGTCTTTCAGGCAGGAAAAGAAGAGACAGCAATGTGTGTTGCAGAGTTGCAAAGCTCACTGTGTGCTGAAGATGATCAGTGGGAACTTTCTGGACTGTCTCTTCTGCTGTTTCAGCAGAGTCCAAACGTAAGTGCTATATTCTGCTACTGCTCACAAAGAGCAAGCACAGGAGATGTATTATTCAATTGGACTTTCAGGTAGGAAAGTGAGAGGTGACAGCAATATGTGTTTCAGAGTTGTGAATCTCAATGTGTGCTGAAGATGCCCAGCAGTAGTTTCCATGCTGGCCCTTCGGCTGTGAAATTAGAATCCAAGCGCTCGTCCTCCCCTGTCACAACTGCTCTCGAAGCGAGAGAGCGCACCAGAAACGTTGGCTTGAAATGCACTTTTAGGAGATAAAGTGAGGAGTGACAGCAATGTGTGTTTCAGAGTTGCAAAGCTCACTGTGTGCAAAACATGATCAAGCAGGAGATTTTTTTCAAGGCTCTTCTGCTGTTTTAGGCAGGTCTAAAAATTCCTGCTCTACTCTCTCTGTTGCTGCTCAGCAGAGAGCGCTCACAGAGATGGTGGATTCAGCTGGTCTTTCAGGCAAAAAGGGAGGAGTGACAGCAATGTGTGTTGCAGAGTTGCAAAGCTCGCTGTGCGCTGAAGATGATCAGTGGGAACTTTCTGGACTGTCTCTTCTGCTCTTTTAGCATTGGCTAAAGGTTCCTGCTCTACTCTCTCTGGTTCTGCCCAGCAGAGAAAGGGCACAGAGATTTTGGATTCAATTGGACTTTGAGGTAGGAAAGTGCGGAGCGAGAGCAATATATGTGTCACAGTTGCAAAGCTGACTGCGTGCTGAAGATGCCCTGCCGGAGCTTTCACTCCGGGCTCTTCGGCTGTGGGAGCAGAGGCCAAGAGATCGTGTTCACCTGTCACTGCTGCTGTTCAAACGAGAGAGGGCGGGAGAGACCATGGATTCAAACGGATTATTAGGAGATGAAGTGAGGAGTGACAGCAATGTGTGTTTCAGAGTTGCAAAGCTCACTGTGCGCTGAAGATGATCTGCAAGGACTTTCCCTCCCTGCCCTTCGGAACTGGGAGCGGATTCCAAGCGCTCGTGCTCACCTTCCTCTGCTGCTCTTGAAACGAGAGTGGAGACCAGAAACGCTGGATTCAAATGCACTTTTAGGAGCTACAATGAGGAGTGACAACAGTGTGTGTGTCACAGTTGTAAAGCTCAGTGTGTTGAAGAAGCACAAGAGCAGCCTTCAGGCCTGTCTCTTCCACTGCCTTACAGATTGCAGACATTCCTGCTCACTCTGCTGCTCAGCAGAGTGCTGGCAACGGAGTTCTTGGATTGAAATGGTCTTTTAGGAGAAAGAGTGAAGAGTGACAGCAATGTTTGTGTCACAGTTTAAAGCTCACTGTGTGCTAAACATGATCAGGAGGAGCTTTTTTGCAAGGCTCTTCTGCTGTTTTAGCCCAGTCTAAACATTCCTTCTCTCTGTTGCTGCTCAGCAGAGAGTGGGCACAGAGATGTTGGAATCAATTGGTCTTCCAGGCAGGAAAAGGAGTTACAGCAATGTGTGTTGCAGAATTGCAAAGCTCACTGTGTGCTGAAGATGCCCTGCAGGAGTTTCCCTGCTGGCCCTTCGTCTGTGGGATTAGAGTCCAAGCGCTGCTCCTCCCCTGTCACAACTCCTCTCGAAACGTGAGAGCGCACCAGAAACTTTGGATTCAAATGCACTTTTAGGAGATAAAGTGAGGAGTGACATCAATGTTTGTGTCACAGTTTAAAGCTCACTGTGTGCAAAACATGATCAAGCAGGAGATTTTTTGCAAGGCTCTTCTGCTGTTTTAGCCCAGGCTAAACATTCCTGCTCTACTCTCTCTGTTGCTGCTCAGCAGAGAGCGGGCACAGAGGTGTTGGAATCAATTGGTCTTTCAGGCAGGAAAAGAAGAGACAGCAATGTGTGTTGCAGAGTTGCAAAGCTCACTGTGTGCTGAAGATGATCAGTGGGAACTTTCTGGACTGTCTCTTCTGCTGTTTCAGCAGAGTCCAAACGTAAGTGCTATATTCTGCTACTGCTCACAAAGAGCAAGCACAGGAGATGTATTATTCAATTGGACTTTCAGGTAGGAAAGTGAGAGGTGACAGCAATATGTGTTTCAGAGTTGTGAATCTCAATGTGTGCTGAAGATGCCCAGCAGTAGTTTCCATGCTGGCCCTTCGGCTGTGAAATTAGAATCCAAGCGCTCGTCCTCCCCTGTCACAACTGCTCTCGAAGCGAGAGAGCGCACCAGAAACGTTGGCTTGAAATGCACTTTTAGGAGATAAAGTGAGGAGTGACAGCAATGTGTGTTTCAGAGTTGCAAAGCTCACTGTGCGCTGAAGATGATCTGCAAGGACTTTCCCTCCCTGCCCTTCGGAACTGGGAGCGGATTCCAAGCGCTCGTGCTCACCTTCCTCTGCTGCTCTTGAAACGAGAGTGGAGACCAGAAACGCTGGATTCAAATGCACTTTTAGGAGCTACAATGAGGAGTGACAACAGTGTGTGTGTCACAGTTGTAAAGCTCAGTGTGTTGAAGAAGCACAAGAGCAGCCTTCAGGCCTGTCTCTTCCACTGCCTTACAGATTGCAGACATTCCTGCTCACTCTGCTGCTCAGCAGAGTGCTGGCAACGGAGTTCTTGGATTGAAATGGTCTTTTAGGAGAAAGAGTGAAGAGTGACAGCAATGTTTGTGTCACAGTTTAAAGCTCACTGTGTGCTAAACATGATCAGGAGGAGCTTTTTGCAAGGCTCTTCTGCTGTTTTAGCCCAGTCTAAAAATTCCTTCTCTCTGTTGCTGCTCAGCAGAGAGTGGGCACAGAGATGTTGGAATCAATTGGTCTTCCAGGCAGGAAAAGGAGTTAGAGCAATGTGTGTTGCAGAATTGCAAAGCTCACTGTGTGCTGAAGATGCCCTGCAGGAGTTTCCCTGCTGGCCCTTCGTCTGTGGGATTAGAGTCCAAGCGCTGCTCCTCCCCTGTCACAACTCCTCTCGAAACGTGAGAGCGCACCAGAAACTTTGGATTCAAATGCACTTTTAGGAGATAAAGTGAGGAGTGACATCAATGTTTGTGTCACAGTTTAAAGCTCACTGTGTGCAAAACATGATCAAGCAGGAGATTTTTTGCAAGGCTCTTCTGCTGTTTTAGCCCAGGCTAAACATTCCTGCTCTACTCTCTCTGTTGCTGCTCAGCAGAGAGCGGGCACAGAGGTGTTGGAATCAATTGGTCTTTCAGGCAGGAAAAGAAGAGACAGCAATGTGTGTTGCAGAGTTGCAAAGCTCACTGTGTGCTGAAGATGATCAGTGGGAACTTTCTGGACTGTCTCTTCTGCTGTTTCAGCAGAGTCCAAACGTAAGTGCTATATTCTGCTACTGCTCACAAAGAGCAAGCACAGGAGATGTATTATTCAATTGGACTTTCAGGTAGGAAAGTGAGAGGTGACAGCAATATGTGTTTCAGAGTTGTGAATCTCAATGTGTGCTGAAGATGCCCAGCAGTAGTTTCCATGCTGGCCCTTCGGCTGTGAAATTAGAATCCAAGCGCTCGTCCTCCCCTGTCACAACTGCTCTCGAAGCGAGAGAGCGCACCAGAAACGTTGGCTTGAAATGCACTTTTAGGAGATAAAGTGAGGAGTGACAGCAATGTTTGTGTCACAGTTTAAAGCTCACTGTGTGCAAAACATGATCAAGCAGGAGATTTTTTTCAAGGCTCTTCTGCTGTTTTAGGCAGGTCCAAAAATTCCTGCTCTACTCTCTCTGTTGCTGCTCAGCAGAGAGCGGGCACAGAGATGGTCGATTCAGCTGGTCTTTCAGGCAAAAAGGGAGGAGTGACAGCAATGTGTGTTGCAGAGTTGCAAAGCTCGCTGTGCGCTGAAGATGATCAGTGGGAACTTTCTGGACTGTCTCTTCTGCTCTTTTAGCATTGGCTAAAGGTTCCTGCTCTACTCTCTCTGCTTCTGCCCAGCAGAGAAAGGGCACAGAGATTTTGGATTCAATTGGACTTTGAGGTAGGAAAGTGCGGAGCGAGAGCAATATATGTGTCACAGTTGCAAAGCTGACTGCGCGCTGAAGATGCCCTGCCGGAGCTTTCACTCCGGGCTCTTCGGCTGTGGGAGCAGAGGCCAAGAGATCGTGTTCACCTGTCACTGCTGCTGTTCAAACGAGAGAGGGCGGGAGAGACCATGGATTCAAACGGATTATTAGGAGATGAAGTGAGGAGTGACAGCAATGTGTGTTTCAGAGTTGCAAAGCTCACTGTGCGCTGAAGATGATCTGCAAGGACTTTCCCTCCCTGCCCTTCGGAACTGGGAGCGGATTCCAAGCGCTCGTGCTCACCTTCCTCTGCTGCTCTTGAAACGAGAGTGGAGACCAGAAACGCTGGATTCAAATGCACTTTTAGGAGCTACAATGAGGAGTGACAACAGTGTGTGTGTCACAGTTGTAAAGCTCAGTGTGTTGAAGAAGCACAAGAGCAGCCTTCAGGCCTGTCTCTTCCACTGCCTTACAGATTGCAGACATTCCTGCTCACTCTGCTGCTCAGCAGAGTGCTGGCAACGGAGTTCTTGGATTGAAATGGTCTTTTAGGAGAAAGAGTGAAGAGTGACAGCAATGTTTGTGTCACAGTTTAAAGCTCACTGTGTGCTAAACATGATCAGGAGGAGCTTTTTGCAAGGCTCTTCTGCTGTTTTAGCCCAGTCTAAACATTCCTTCTCTCTGTTGCTGCTCAGCAGAGAGTGGGCACAGAGATGTTGGAATCAATTGGTCTTCCAGGCAGGAAAAGGAGTTACAGCAATGTGTGTTGCAGAATTGCAAAGCTCACTGTGTGCTGAAGATGCCCTGCTGGAGTTTCCCTGCTGGCCCTTCGTCTGTGGGATTAGAGTCCAAGCGCTGCTCCTCCCCTGTCACAACTCCTCTCGAAACGTGAGAGAGCACCAGAAACTTTGGATTCAAATGCACTTTTAGGAGATAAAGTGAGGAGTGACAGCAATGTTTGTGTCACAGTTTAAAGCTCACTGTGTGCAAAACATGATCAAGCAGGAGATTTTTTGCAAGGCTCTTCTGCTGTTTTAGCCCAGGCTAAACATTCCTGCTCTACTCTCTCTGTTGCTGCTCAGCAGAGAGCGGGCACAGAGGTGTTGGAATCAATTGGTCTTTCAGGCAGGAAAAGAAGAGACAGCAATGTGTGTTGCAGAGTTGCAAAGCTCACTGTGTGCTGAAGATGATCAGTGGGAACTTTCTGGACTGTCTCTTCTGCTGTTTCAGCAGAGTCCAAACGTAAGTGCTATATTCTGCTACTGCTCACAAAGAGCAAGCACAGGAGATGTATTATTCAATTGGACTTTCAGGTAGGAAAGTGAGAGGTGACAGCAATATGTGTTTCAGAGTTGTGAATCTCAATGTGTGCTGAAGATGCCCAGCAGTAGTTTCCATGCTGGCCCTTCGGCTGTGAAATTAGAATCCAAGCGCTCGTCCTCCCCTGTCACAACTGCTCTCGAAGCGAGAGAGCGCACCAGAAACGTTGGCTTGAAATGCACTTTTAGGAGATAAAGTGAGGAGTGACAGCAATGTGTGTTTCAGAGTTGCAAAGCTCACTGTGCGCTGAAGATGATCTGCAAGGACTTTCCCTCCCTGCCCTTCGGAACTGGGAGCGGATTCCAAGCGCTCGTGCTCGCCTTCCTCTGCTGCTCTTGAAACGAGAGTGGAGACCAGAAACGCTGGATTCAAATGCACTTTTAGGAGCTACAATGAGGAGTGACAACAGTGTGTGTGTCACAGTTGTAAAGCTCAGTGTGTTGAAGAAGCACAAGAGCAGCCTTCAGGCCTGTCTCTTCCACTGCCTTACAGATTGCAGACATCCCAGCTCACTATGCTGCTCAGCAGAGTGCTGGCAACGGAGTTCTGGGATTGAAATGGTCTTTTAGGAGAAAGAGTGAAGAGTGACACCAATGTTTGTGTCACAGTTTAAAGCTCACTGTGTGCTAAACATGATCAGGAGGAGCTTTTTTGCAAGGCTCTTCTGCTGTTTTAGCCCAGGCTAAACATTCCTGCTCTACTCTCTCTGTTGCTGCTCAGCAGAGAGTGGGCACAGAGATGTTGGAATCAATAGGTCTTCCAGGCAGGAAAAGGAGGAGTGACAGCAATGTGTTTTGCAGAGTTGCAAAGCTCACTGTGTGCTGAAGATGCCCTGCAGGAGTTTCCCTGCTGGCCCTTCATCTGTTGGATTAGAGTCCAAGCGCTGCTCCTCCCCTGTCACAACTCCTCTCCAAGCGAGAGTGCGTACCAGAAACTTTGGATTCAAATGCACTTTTAGGAGATAAAGTGAGGAGTGACAGCAATGTTTGTGTCACAGTTTAAAGCTCACTGTGTGCAAAACATGATCAAGCAGGAGATTTTTTGCAAGGCTCTTCTGCTGTTTTAGCCCAGGCTAAACATTCCTGCACTACTCTCTCTGTTGCTGCTCAGCAGAGAGTGGGCACAGAGATGTTGGAATCAATAGGTCTTCCAGGCAGGAAAAGGAGGAGTGACAGCAATGTGTTTTGCAGAGTTGCAAAGCTCACTGTGTGCTGAAGATGCCCTGCAGGAGTTTCCCTGCTGGCCCTTCATCTGTTGGATTAGAGTCCAAGCCCTGCTCCTCCCCTGTCACAACTCCTCTCGAAACGAGAGTGCGTACCAGAAACTTTGGATTCAAATGCACTTTTAGGAGATAAAGTGAGGAGTCACAGCAATGTTTGTGTCACAGTTTAAAGCTCACTGTGTGCAAAACATGATCAAGCAGGAGATTTTTTGCAAGGCTCTTCTGCTGTTTTAGCCCAGGCTAAACATTCCTGCTCAACTCTCTGTTGCTGCTCAGCAGAGAGCGGGCACAGAGATGTTGGAATCAATTGGTCTTTCAGGCAGGAAAAGAAGTGACAGCAATGTGTGTTGCAGAGTTGCAAAGCTCGCTGTTCGCTGAAGATGATCAGTGGGAACTTTCTGGACTGTCTCTTCTGCTGTTTCTTCAGAGTCCAAACGTAAGTGCTATATTCTGCTACTGCTCACAAAGAGCAAGCACAGGAGATGTAGGATTCAATTGGACTTTCAGGTAGGAAAGTGAGAGGTGACAGCTATTTGTGTTTCAGAGTTGCGAAGCTCACTGGGTGCTGAAGATGCCCTGCAGGAGTTTCCATGCTGGCAATTCGTCTGTGAAATTAGAGTCCAAAAGCTCGTCCTCCCCTGCGACATCTGCTCTCGAAACGAGAGAGCGCACCATAAACTTTGCATTCAAATTCACTTTTAGGAGATAAAGTGAGGAGTGACAGCAATGTTTGTGTCACAGTTTGAAGCTCACTGAGTGCAAAACATGATCAAGCAGGAGATTTTTTGCAAGGCTCTTCTGCTGTTTTAGCCCAGGCTAAACATTCCTGCTCTGCTCTCTCTGTTGTTGCTCAGCAGAGAGCGGGCACAGAGATGGTGGATTCAGTTGGTCCTTCAGGCAGGAAAGGGAGGAGCAACAGCAATGTGTGTTGCAGAGTTGCAAAGCTCACTGTGTGCTGAAGATGATCAGTGGGAACTTTCTGGACTGTCTCTTCTGCTGTTTCAGCAGAGTCCAAACGTAAGTGCTATATTCTGCTACTGCTCACAAAGAGCAAGCACAGGAGATGTATTATTCAATTGGACTTTCAGGTAGGAAAGTGAGAGGTGACAGCAATATGTGTTTCAGAGTTGCGAATCTCAATGTGTGCTGAAGATGCCCAGCAGTAGTTTCCATGCTGGCCCTTCGGCTGTGAAATTAGAATCCAAGCGCTCGTCCTCCCCTGTCACAACTGCTCTCGAAGCGAGAGAGCGCACCAGAAACGTTGGCTTGAAATGCACTTTTAGGAGATAAAGTGAGGAGTGACAGCAATGTGTGTTTCAGAGTTGCAAAGCTCACAGTGCGCTGAAGATGATCTGCAAGGACTTTCCCTCCCTGCCCTTCGGAACTGGGAGCGGATTCCAAGCGCTCGTGCTCACCTTCCTCTGCTGCTCTTGAAACGAGAGTGGAGACCAGAAACGCTGGATTCAAATGCACTTTTAGGAGCTACAATGAGGAGTGACAACAGTGTGTGTGTCAGAGTTGTAAAGCTCAGTGTGTTGAAGAAGCACAAGAGCAGCCTTCAGGCCTGTTTCTTCCACTGCCTTACAGATTGCAGACATTCCTGCTCACTCTGCTGCTCAGCAGAGTGCTGGCAACGGAGTTCTTGGATTGAAATGGTCTTTTAGGAGAAAGAGTGAAGAGTGACAGCAATGTTTGTGTCACAGTTTAAAGCTCACTGTGTGCTAAACATGATCAGGTGGAGCTTTTTTGCAAGGCTCTTCTGCTGTTTTAGCCCAGTCTAAACATTCCTGCTCTACTCTCTCTGTTGCTGCTCAGCAGAGAGTGGGCACAGAGATGTTGGAATCAATTGGACTTTCAGGTAAGAAAAGGAGGAGTGACAGCAATGTGTGTTGCAGAATTGTAAAGCTCACTGTGTGCTGAAGATGCCCTGCAGGAGTTTCCCTGCTGGCCCTTCGTCTGTGGGATTAGAGTCCAAGCGCTGCTCCTCCCCTGTCACAACTCCTCTCCAAACGAGAGAGCGCACCAGAAACTTTGGATTCAAATGCACTTTTAGGAGATAAAGTGAGGAGTGACAGCAATGTTTGTGTCACAGTTTAAAGCTCACTGTTTGCAAAACATGATCAAGCAGGAGATTTTTTTCAAGGCTCTTCTGCTGTTTTAGGCAGGTCTAAAAATTCCTGCTCTACTCTCTCTGTTGCTGCTCAGCAGAGAGCGGGCACAGAGATGGTGGATTCAGCTGGTCTTTCAGGCAAAAAGGGAGGAGTGACAGCAATGTTTGTTGCAGAGTTGCAAAGCTCGCTGTGCGCTGAAGATGATCAGTGGGAACTTTCTGGACTGTCTCTTCTGCTCTTTTAGCATTGGCTAAAGGTTCCTGCTCTACTCTCTCTGGTTCTGCCCAGCAGAGAAAGGGCACAGAGATTTTGGATTCAATTGGACTTTGAGGTAGGAAAGTGCGGAGCGAGAGCAATATATGTGTCACAGTTGCAAAGCTGACTGCGTGCTGAAGATGCCCTGCCGGAGCTTTCACTCCGGGCTCTTCGGCTGTGGGAGCAGAGGCCAAGAGATCGTGTTCACCTGTCACTGCTGCTGTTCAAACGAGAGAGGGCGGGAGAGACCATGGATTCAAACGGATTATTAGGAGATGAAGTGAGGAGTGACAGCAATGTGTGTTTCAGAGTTGCAAAGCTCACTGTGCGCTGAAGATGATCTGCAAGGACTTTCCCTCCCTGCCCTTCGGAACTGGGAGCGGATTCCAAGCGCTCGTGCTCACCTTCCTCTGCTGCTCTTGAAACGAGAGTGGAGACCAGAAACGCTGGATTCAAATGCACTTTTAGGAGCTACAATGAGGAGTGACAACAGTGTGTGTGTCAGAGTTGTAAAGCTCAGTGTGTTGAAGAAGCACAAGAGCAGCCTTCAGGCCTGTTTCTTCCACTGCCTTACAGATTGCAGACATTCCTGCTCACTCTGCTGCTCAGCAGAGTGCTGGCAACGGAGTTCTTGGATTGAAATGGTCTTTTAGGAGAAAGAGTGAAGAGTGACAGCAATGTTTGTGTCACAGTTTAAAGCTCACTGTGTGCTAAACATGATCAGGAGGAGCTTTTTTGCAAGGCTCTTCTGCTGTTTTAGCCCAATCTAAACATTCCTTCTCTCTGTTGCTGCTCAGCAGAGAGTGGGCACAGAGATGTTGGAATCAATTGGTCTTCCAGGCAGGAAAAGGAGTTACAGCAATGTGTGTTGCAGAATTGCAAAGCTCACTGTGTGCTGAAGATGCCCTGCAGGAGTTTCCCTGCTGGCCCTTCGTCTGTGGGATTAGAGTCCAAGCGCTGCTCCTCCCCTGTCACAACTCCTCTCGAAACGTGAGAGCGCACCAGAAACTTTGGATTCAAATGCACTTTTAGGAGATAAAGTGAGGAGTGACAGCAATGTTTGTGTCACAGTTTAAAGCTCACTGTGTGCAAAACATGATCAAGCAGGAGATTTTTTGCAAGGCTCTTCTGCTGTTTTAGCCCAGGCTAAACATTCCTGCTCTACTCTCTCTGTTGCTGCTCAGCAGAGAGCGGGCACAGAGATGGTGGATTCAGCTGGTCTTTCAGGCAGGAAAAGAAGAGACAGCAATGTGTGTTGCAGAGTTGCAAAGCTCACTGTGTGCTGAAGATGATCAGTGGGAACTTTCTGGACTGTCTCTTCTGCTGTTTCAGCAGAGTCCAAACGTAAGTGCTATATTCTGCTACTGCTCACAAAGAGCAAGCACAGGAGATGTATTATTCAATTGGACTTTCAGGTAGGAAAGTGAGAGGTGACAGCAATATGTGTTTCAGAGTTGTGAATCTCAATGTGTGCTGAAGATGCCCAGCAGTAGTTTCCATGCTGGCCCTTCGGCTGTGAAATTAGAATCCAAGCGCTCGTCCTCCCCTGTCACAACTGCTCTCGAAGCGAGAGAGCGCACCAGCAACGTTGGCTTGAAATGCACTTTTAGGAGATAAAGTGAGGAGTGACAGCAATGTTTGTGTCACAGTTTAAAGCTCACTGTGTGCAAAACATGATCAAGCAGGAGATTTTTTTCAAGGCTCTTCTGCTGTTTTAGGCAGGTCTAAAAATTCCTGCTCTACTCTCTCTGTTGCTGCTCAGCAGAGAGCGGGCACAGAGATGGTGGATTCAGCTGGTCTTTCAGGCAAAAAGGGAGGAGTGACAGCAATGTGTGTTGCAGAGTTGCAAAGCTCGCTGTGCGCTGAAGATGATCAGTGGGAACTTTCTGGACTGTCTCTTCTGCTCTTTTAGCATTGGCTAAAGGTTCCTGCTCTACTCTCTCTGCTTCTGCCCAGCAGAGAAAGGGCACAGAGATTTTGGATTCAATTGGACTTTGAGGTAGGAAAGTGCGGAGCGAGAGCAATATATGTGTCACAGTTGCAAAGCTGACTGCGTGCTGAAGATGCCCTGCCGGAGCTTTCACTCCGGGCTCTTCGGCTGTGGGAGCAGAGGCCAAGAGATCGTGTTCACCTGTCACTGCTGCTGTTCAAACGAGAGAGGGCGGGAGAGACCATGGATTCAAACGGATTATTAGGAGATGAAGTGAGGAGTGACAGCAATGTGTGTTTCAGAGTTGCAAAGCTCACTGTGCGCTGAAGATGATCTGCAAGGACTTTCCCTCCCTGCCCTTCGGAACTGGGAGCGGATTCCAAGCGCTCGTGCTCACCTGCCTCTGGTGCACTGGAAACGAGAGTGGAGACCAGAAACGCTGGATTCAAATGCACTTTTAGGAGCTACAATGAGGAGTGACAACAGTGTGTGTGTCACAGTTGTAAAGCTCAGTGTGTTGAAGAAGCACAAGAGCAGCCTTCAGGCCTGTCTCTTCCACTGCCTTACAGATTGCAGACATTCCTGCTCACTCTGCTGCTCAGCAGAGTGCTGGCAACGGAGTTCTTGGATTGAAATGGTCTTTTAGGAGAAAGAGTGAAGAGTGACAGCAATGTTTGTGTCACAGTTTAAAGCTCACTGTGTGCTAAACATGATCAGGAGGAGCTTTTTTGCAAGGCTCTTCTGCTGTTTTAGCCCAATCTAAACATTCCTTCTCTCTGTTGCTGCTCAGCAGAGAGTGGGCACAGAGATGTTGGAATCAATTGGTCTTCCAGGCAGGAAAAGGAGTTACAGCAGTGTGTGTTGCAGAATTGCAAAGCTCACTGTGTGCTGAAGATGCCCTGCAGGAGTTTCCCTGCTGGCCCTTCGTCTGTGGGATTAGAGTCCAAGCTCTGCTCATCCCCTGTCACAACTCCTCTCGAAACGAGAGAGCGCACCAGAAACTTTGGATTCAAATGCACTTTTAGGAGATAAAGTGAGGAGTGACAGCAATGTTTGTGTCACAGTTTAAAGCTCACTGTGTGCAAAACATGATCAAGCAGGAGATTTTTTGCAAGGCTCTTCTGCTGTTTTAGCGTAGGCTAAACATTCCTGCTCAACACTCTGTTGCTGCACAGCAGAGAGTGGGCACAGAGATGTTGGAATCAATTGGTCTTTCAGGCAGGAAAAGAAGAGACAGCAATGTGTGTTGCAGAGTTGCAAAGCTCGCTGTTCGCTGAAGATGATCAGTGGGAACTTTCTGGACTGTCTCTTCTGCTGTTTCTTCAGAGTCCAAACGTAAGTGCTATATTCTGCTACTGCTCACAAAGAGCAAGCACAGGAGATGTAGGATTCAATTGGACTTTCAGGTAGGAAAGTGAGAGGCGACAGCAATATGTGTTTCAGAGTTGCTAATCTCAATGTGTGCTGAAGATGCCCAGCAGTAGTTTCCATGCTGGCCCTTCGGCTGTGAAATTAGAATCCAAGCGCTCGTCCTCCCCTGTCACAACTGCTCTCGAAGCGAGAGAGCGCACCAGAAACGTTGGCTTGAAATGCACTTTTAGGAGATAAAGTGAGGAGTGACAGCAATGTGTGTTTCAGAGTTGCAAAGCTCACTGTGCGCTGAAGATGATCTGCAAGGACTTTCCCTCCCTGCCCTTCGGAACTGGGAGCGGATTCCAAGCGCTCGTGCTCACCTGCCTCTGCTGCACTGGAAACGAGAGTGGAGACCAGAAACGCTGGATTCAAATGCACTTTTAGGAGCTACAATGAGGAGTGACAACAGTGTGTGTGTCACAGTTGTAAAGCTCAGTGTGTTGAAGAAGCACAAGAGCAGCCTTCAGGCCTGTTTCTTCCACTGCCTTACAGATTGCAGACATTCCTGCTCACTCTGCTGCTCAGCAGAGTGCTGGCAACGGAGTTCTTGGATTGAAATGGTCTTTTAGGAGAAAGAGTGAAGAGTGACAGCAATGTTTGTGTCACAGTTTAAAGCTCACTGTGTGCTAAACATGATCAGGAGGAGCTTTTTTGCAAGGCTCTTCTGCTGTTTTAGCCCAGTCTAAACATTCCTTCTCTCTGTTGCTGCTCAGCAGAGAGTGGGCACAGAGATGTTGGAATCAATTGGACTTCCAGGCAGGAAAAGGAGTTACAGCAATGTGTGTTGCAGAATTGCAAAGCTCACTGTGTGCTGAAGATGCCCTGCAGGAGTTTCCCTGCTGGCCCTTCGTCTGTGGGATTAGAGTCCAAGCGCTGCTCCTCCCCTGTCACAACTCCTCTCGAAACGTGAGAGCGCACCAGAAACTTTGGATTCAAATGCACTTTTAGGAGATAAAGTGAGGAGTGACATCAATGTTTGTGTCACAGTTTAAAGCTCACTGTGTGCAAAACATGATCAAGCAGGAGATTTTTTGCAAGGCTCTTCTGCTGTTTTAGCCCAGGCTAAACATTCCTGCTCTACTCTCTCTGTTGCTGCTCAGCAGAGAGCGGGCACAGAGGTGTTGGAATCAATTGGTCTTTCAGGCAGGAAAAGAAGAGACAGCAATGTGTGTTGCAGAGTTGCAAAGCTCACTGTGTGCTGAAGATGATCAGTGGGAACTTTCTGGACTGTCTCTTCTGCTGTTTCAGCAGAGTCCAAACGTAAGTGCTATATTCTGCTACTGCTCACAAAGAGCAAGCACAGGAGATGTATTATTCAATTGGACTTTCAGGTAGGAAAGTGAGAGGTGACAGCAATATGTGTTTCAGAGTTGTGAATCTCAATGTGTGCTGAAGATGCCCAGCAGTAGTTTCCATGCTGGCCCTTCGGCTGTGAAATTAGAATCCAAGCGCTCGTCCTCCCCTGTCACAACTGCTCTCGAAGCGAGAGAGCGCACCAGAAACGTTGGCTTGAAATGCACTTTTAGGAGATAAAGTGAGGAGTGACAGCAATGTTTGTGTCACAGTTTAAAGCTCACTGTGTGCAAAACATGATCAAGCAGGAGATTTTTTTCAAGGCTCTTCTGCTGTTTTAGGCAGGTCTAAAAATTCCTGCTCTACTCTCTCTGTTGCTGCTCAGCAGAGAGCGGGCACAGAGATGGTCGATTCAGCTGGTCTTTCAGGCAAAAAGGGAGGAGTGACAGCAATGTGTGTTGCAGAGTTGCAAAGCTCGCTGTGCGCTGAAGATGATCAGTGGGAACTTTCTGGACTGTCTCTTCTGCTCTTTTAGCATTGGCTAAAAGTTCCTGCTCTACTCTCTCAGCTTCTGCCCAGCAGAGAAAGGGCACAGAGATTTTGGATTCAATTGGACTTTGAGGTAGGAAAGTGCGGAGCGAGAGCAATATATGTGTCACAGTTGCAAAGCTGACTGCGTGCTGAAGATGCCCTTCCGGAGCTTTCACTCCGGGCTCTTCGGCTGTGGGAGCAGAGGCCAAGAGATCGTGTTCACATGTCACTGCTGCTGTTCAAACGAGAGAGGGCGGGAGAGACCATGGATTCAAACGGATTATTAGGAGATGAAGTGAGGAGTGACAGCAATGTGTGTTTCAGAGTTGCAAAGCTCACTGTGCGCTGAAGATGATCTGCAAGGACTTTCCCTCCCTGCCCTTCGGAACTGGGAGCGGATTCCAAGCGCTCGTGCTCACCTTCCTCTGCTGCTCTTGAAACGAGAGTGGAGACCAGAAACGCTGGATTCAAATGCACTTTTAGGAGCTACAATGAGGAGTGACAACAGTGTGTGTGTCACAGTTGTAAAGCTCAGTGTGTTGAAGAAGCACAAGAGCAGCCTTCAGGCCTGTTTCTTCCACTGCCTTACAGATTGCAGACATTCCTGCTCACTCTGCTGCTCAGCAGAGTGCTGGCAACGGAGTTCTTGGATTGAAATGGTCTTTTAGGAGAAAGAGTGAAGAGTGACAGCAATGTTTTTGTCACAGTTTAAAGCTCACTGTGTGCTAAACATGATCAGGAGGAGCTTTTTTGCAAGGCTCTTCTGCTGTTTTAGCCCAATCTAAACATTCCTTCTCTCTGTTGCTGCTCAGCAGAGAGTGGGCACAGAGATGTTGGAATCAATTGGTCTTCCAGGCAGGAAAAGGAGTTACAGCAATGTGTGTTGCAGAATTGCAAAGCTCACTGTGTGCTGAAGATGCCCTGCAGGAGTTTCCCTGCTGGCCCTTCGTCTGTGGGATTAGAGTCCAAGCGCTGCTCCTCCCCTGTCACAACTCCTCTCGAAACGTGAGAGCGCACCAGAAACTTTGGATTCAAATGCACTTTTAGGAGATAAAGTGAGGAGTGACATCAATGTTTGTGTCACAGTTTAAAGCTCACTGTGTGCAAAACATGATCAAGCAGGAGATTTTTTGCAAGGCTCTTCTGCTGTTTTAGCCCAGGCTAAACATTCCTGCTCTACTCTCTCTGTTGCTGCTCAGCAGAGAGCGGGCACAGAGGTGTTGGAATCAATTGGTCTTTCAGGCAGGAAAAGAAGAGACAGCAATGTGTGTTGCAGAGTTGCAAAGCTCACTGTGTGCTGAAGATAATCAGTGGGAACTTTCTGGACTGTCTCTTCTCCTGTTTCAGCAGAGTCCAAACGTAAGTGCTATATTCTGCTACTGCTCACAAAGAGCAAGCACAGGAGATGTATTATTCAATTGGACTTTCAGGTAGGAAAGTGAGAGGTGACAGCAATATGTGTTTCAGAGTTGTGAATCTCAATGTGTGCTGAAGATGCCCAGCAGTAGTTTCCATGCTGGCCCTTCGGCTGTGAAATTAGAATCCAAGCGCTCGTCCTCCCCTGTCACAACTGCTCTCGAAGCGAGAGAGCGCACCAGCAACGTTGGCTTGAAATGCACTTTTAGGAGATAAAGTGAGGAGTGACAGCAATGTTTGTGTCACAGTTTAAAGCTCACTGTGTGCAAAACATGATCAAGCAGGAGATTTTTTGCAAGGCTCTTCTGCTGTTTTAGCCCAGGCTAAACATTCCTGCTCTACTCTCTCTGTTGCTGCTCAGCAGAGAGCGGGCACAGAGGTGTTGGAATCAATTGGTCTTTCAGGCAGGAAAAGAAGAGACAGCAATGTGTGTTGCAGAGTTGCAAAGCTCACTGTGTGCTGAAGATGATCAGTGGGAACTTTCTGGACTGTCTCTTCTGCTGTTTCAGCAGAGTCCAAACGTAAGTGCTATATTCTGCTACTGCTCACAAAGAGCAAGCACAGGAGATGTATTATTCAATTGGACTTTCAGGTAGGAAAGTGAGAGGTGACAGCAATATGTGTTTCAGAGTTGTGAATCTCAATGTGTGCTGAAGATGCCCAGCAGTAGTTTCCATGCTGGCCCTTCGGCTGTGAAATTAGAATCCTAGCGCTCGTCCTCCCCTGTCACAACTGCTCTCGAAGCGAGAGAGCGCACCAGAAACGTTGGCTTGAAATGCACTTTTAGGAGATAAAGTGAGGAGTGACAGCAATGTTTGTGTCACAGTTTAAAGCTCACTGTGTGCAAAACATGATCAAGCAGGAGATTTTTTTCAAGGCTCTTCTGCTGTTTTAGGCAGGTCCAAAAATTCCTGCTCTACTCTCTCTGTTGCTGCTCAGCAGAGAGCGGGCACAGAGATGGTCGATTCAGCTGGTCTTTCAGGCAAAAAGGGAGGAGTGACAGCAATGTGTGTTGCAGAGTTGCAAAGCTCGCTGTGCGCTGAAGATGATCAGTGGGAACTTTCTGGACTGTCTCTTCTGCTCTTTTAGCATTGGCTAAAGGTTCCTGCTCTACTCTCTCTGCTTCTGCCCAGCAGAGAAAGGGCACAGAGATTTTGGATTCAATTGGACTTTGAGGTAGGAAAGTGCGGAGCGAGAGCAATATATGTGTCACAGTTGCAAAGCTGACTGCGCGCTGAAGATGCCCTGCCGGAGCTTTCACTCCGGGCTCTTCGGCTGTGGGAGCAGAGGCCAAGAGATCGTGTTCACCTGTCACTGCTGCTGTTCAAACGAGAGAGGGCGGGAGAGACCATGGATTCAAACGGATTATTAGGAGATGAAGTGAGGAGTGACAGCAATGTGTGTTTCAGAGTTGCAAAGCTCACTGTGCGCTGAAGATGATCTGCAAGGACTTTCCCTCCCTGCCCTTCGGAACTGGGAGCGGATTCCAAGCGCTCGTGCTCACCTTCCTCTGCTGCTCTTGAAACGAGAGTGGAGACCAGAAACGCTGGATTCAAATGCACTTTTAGGAGCTACAATGAGGAGTGACAACAGTGTGTGTGTCACAGTTGTAAAGCTCAGTGTGTTGAAGAAGCACAAGAGCAGCCTTCAGGCCTGTCTCTTCCACTGCCTTACAGATTGCAGACATTCCTGCTCACTCTGCTGCTCAGCAGAGTGCTGGCAACGGAGTTCTTGGATTGAAATGGTCTTTTAGGAGAAAGAGTGAAGAGTGACAGCAATGTTTGTGTCACAGTTTAAAGCTCACTGTGTGCTAAACATGATCAGGAGGAGCTTTTTGCAAGGCTCTTCTGCTGTTTTAGCCCAGTCTAAACATTCCTTCTCTCTGTTGCTGCTCAGCAGAGAGTGGGCACAGAGATGTTGGAATCAATTGGTCTTCCAGGCAGGAAAAGGAGTTACAGCAATGTGTGTTGCAGAATTGCAAAGCTCACTGTGTGCTGAAGATGCCCTGCTGGAGTTTCCCTGCTGGCCCTTCGTCTGTGGGATTAGAGTCCAAGCGCTGCTCCTCCCCTGTCACAACTCCTCTCGAAACGTGAGAGAGCACCAGAAACTTTGGATTCAAATGCACTTTTAGGAGATAAAGTGAGGAGTGACAGCAATGTTTGTGTCACAGTTTAAAGCTCACTGTGTGCAAAACATGATCAAGCAGGAGATTTTTTGCAAGGCTCTTCTGCTGTTTTAGCCCAGGCTAAACATTCCTGCTCTACTCTCTCTGTTGCTGCTCAGCAGAGAGCGGGCACAGAGGTGTTGGAATCAATTGGTCTTTCAGGCAGGAAAAGAAGAGACAGCAATGTGTGTTGCAGAGTTGCAAAGCTCACTGTGTGCTGAAGATGATCAGTGGGAACTTTCTGGACTGTCTCTTCTGCTGTTTCAGCAGAGTCCAAACGTAAGTGCTATATTCTGCTACTGCTCACAAAGAGCAAGCACAGGAGATGTATTATTCAATTGGACTTTCAGGTAGGAAAGTGAGAGGTGACAGCAATATGTGTTTCAGAGTTGTGAATCTCAATGTGTGCTGAAGATGCCCAGCAGTAGTTTCCATGCTGGCCCTTCGGCTGTGAAATTAGAATCCAAGCGCTCGTCCTCCCCTGTCACAACTGCTCTCGAAGCGAGAGAGCGCACCAGAAACGTTGGCTTGAAATGCACTTTTAGGAGATAAAGTGAGGAGTGACAGCAATGTGTGTTTCAGAGTTGCAAAGCTCACTGTGCGCTGAAGATGATCTGCAAGGACTTTCCCTCCCTGCCCTTCGGAACTGGGAGCGGATTCCAAGCGCTCGTGCTCGCCTTCCTCTGCTGCTCTTGAAACGAGAGTGGAGACCAGAAACGCTGGATTCAAATGCACTTTTAGGAGCTACAATGAGGAGTGACAACAGTGTGTGTGTCACAGTTGTAAAGCTCAGTGTGTTGAAGAAGCACAAGAGCAGCCTTCAGGCCTGTCTCTTCCACTGCCTTACAGATTGCAGACATCCCAGCTCACTATGCTGCTCAGCAGAGTGCTGGCAACGGAGTTCTGGGATTGAAATGGTCTTTTAGGAGAAAGAGTGAAGAGTGACACCAATGTTTGTGTCACAGTTTAAAGCTCACTGTGTGCTAAACATGATCAGGAGGAGCTTTTTTGCAAGGCTCTTCTGCTGTTTTAGCCCAGGCTAAACATTCCTGCTCTACTCTCTCTGTTGCTGCTCAGCAGAGAGTGGGCACAGAGATGTTGGAATCAATAGGTCTTCCAGGCAGGAAAAGGAGGAGTGACAGCAATGTGTTTTGCAGAGTTGCAAAGCTCACTGTGTGCTGAAGATGCCCTGCAGGAGTTTCCCTGCTGGCCCTTCATCTGTTGGATTAGAGTCCAAGCGCTGCTCCTCCCCTGTCACAACTCCTCTCCAAGCGAGAGTGCGTACCAGAAACTTTGGATTCAAATGCACTTTTAGGAGATAAAGTGAGGAGTGACAGCAATGTTTGTGTCACAGTTTAAAGCTCACTGTGTGCAAAACATGATCAAGCAGGAGATTTTTTGCAAGGCTCTTCTGCTGTTTTAGCCCAGGCTAAACATTCCTGCACTACTCTCTCTGTTGCTGCTCAGCAGAGAGTGGGCACAGAGATGTTGGAATCAATAGGTCTTCCAGGCAGGAAAAGGAGGAGTGACAGCAATGTGTTTTGCAGAGTTGCAAAGCTCACTGTGTGCTGAAGATGCCCTGCAGGAGTTTCCCTGCTGGCCCTTCATCTGTTGGATTAGAGTCCAAGCGCTGCTCCTCCCCTGTCACAACTCCTCTCGAAACGAGAGTGCGTACCAGAAACTTTGGATTCAAATGCACTTTTAGGAGATAAAGTGAGGAGTCACAGCAATGTTTGTGTCACAGTTTAAAGCTCACTGTGTGCAAAACATGATCAAGCAGGAGATTTTTTGCAAGGCTCTTCTGCTGTTTTAGCCCAGGCTAAACATTCCTGCTCAACTCTCTGTTGCTGCTCAGCAGAGAGCGGGCACAGAGATGTTGGAATCAATTGGTCTTTCAGGCAGGAAAAGAAGTGACAGCAATGTGTGTTGCAGAGTTGCAAAGCTCGCTGTTCGCTGAAGATGATCAGTGGGAACTTTCTGGACTGTCTCTTCTGCTGTTTCTTCAGAGTCCAAACGTAAGTGCTATATTCTGCTACTGCTCACAAAGAGCAAGCACAGGAGATGTAGGATTCAATTGGACTTTCAGGTAGGAAAGTGAGAGGTGACAGCTATTTGTGTTTCAGAGTTGCGAAGCTCACTGGGTGCTGAAGATGCCCTGCAGGAGTTTCCATGCTGGCAATTCGTCTGTGAAATTAGAGTCCAAAAGCTCGTCCTCCCCTGCGACATCTGCTCTCGAAACGAGAGAGCGCACCATAAACTTTGCATTCAAATTCACTTTTAGGAGATAAAGTGAGGAGTGACAGCAATGTTTGTGTCACAGTTTGAAGCTCACTGAGTGCAAAACATGATCAAGCAGGAGATTTTTTGCAAGGCTCTTCTGCTGTTTTAGCCCAGGCTAAACATTCCTGCTCTGCTCTCTCTGTTGTTGCTCAGCAGAGAGCGGGCACAGAGATGGTGGATTCAGTTGGTCCTTCAGGCAGGAAAGGGAGGAGCAACAGCAATGTGTGTTGCAGAGTTGCAAAGCTCACTGTGTGCTGAAGATGATCAGTGGGAACTTTCTGGACTGTCTCTTCTGCTGTTTCAGCAGAGTCCAAACGTAAGTGCTATATTCTGCTACTGCGCACAAAGAGCAAGCACAGGAGATGTATTATTCAATTGGACTTTCAGGTAGGAAAGTGAGAGGTGACAGCAATATGTGTTTCAGAGTTGTGAATCTCAATGTGTGCTGAAGATGCCCAGCAGTAGTTTCCATGCTGGCCCTTCGGCTGTGAAATTAGAATCCAAGCGCTCGTCCTCCCCTGTCACAACTGCTCTCGAAGCGAGAGAGCGCACCAGAAACGTTGGCTTGAAATGCACTTTTAGGAGATAAAGTGAGGAGTGACAGCAATGTGTGTTTCAGAGTTGCAAAGCTCACAGTGCGCTGAAGATGATCTGCAAGGACTTTCCCTCCCTGCCCTTCGGAACTGGGAGCGGATTCCAAGCGCTCGTGCTCACCTTCCTCTGCTGCTCTTGAAACGAGAGTGGAGACCAGAAACGCTGGATTCAAATGCACTTTTAGGAGCTACAATGAGGAGTGACAACAGTGTGTGTGTCAGAGTTGTAAAGCTCAGTGTGTTGAAGAAGCACAAGAGCAGCCTTCAGGCCTGTTTCTTCCACTGCCTTACAGATTGCAGACATTCCTGCTCACTCTGCTGCTCAGCAGAGTGCTGGCAACGGAGTTCTTGGATTGAAATGGTCTTTTAGGAGAAAGAGTGAAGAGTGACAGCAATGTTTGTGTCACAGTTTAAAGCTCACTGTGTGCTAAACATGATCAGGTGGAGCTTTTTTGCAAGGCTCTTCTGCTGTTTTAGCCCAGTCTAAACATTCCTGCTCTACTCTCTCTGTTGCTGCTCAGCAGAGAGTGGGCACAGAGATGTTGGAATCAATTGGACTTTCAGGTAAGAAAAGGAGGAGTGACAGCAATGTGTGTTGCAGAATTGTAAAGCTCACTGTGTGCTGAAGATGCCCTGCAGGAGTTTCCCTGCTGGCCCTTCGTCTGTGGGATTAGAGTCCAAGCGCTGCTCCTCCCCTGTCACAACTCCTCTCCAAACGAGAGAGCGCACCAGAAACTTTGGATTCAAATGCACTTTTAGGAGATAAAGTGAGGAGTGACAGCAATGTTTGTGTCACAGTTTAAAGCTCACTGTTTGCAAAACATGATCAAGCAGGAGATTTTTTTCAAGGCTCTTCTGCTGTTTTAGGCAGGTCTAAAAATTCCTGCTCTACTCTCTCTGTTGCTGCTCAGCAGAGAGCGGGCACAGAGATGGTGGATTCAGCTGGTCTTTCAGGCAAAAAGGGAGGAGTGACAGCAATGTTTGTTGCAGAGTTGCAAAGCTCGCTGTGCGCTGAAGATGATCAGTGGGAACTTTCTGGACTGTCTCTTCTGCTCTTTTAGCATTGGCTAAAGGTTCCTGCTCTACTCTCTCTGGTTCTGCCCAGCAGAGAAAGGGCACAGAGATTTTGGATTCAATTGGACTTTGAGGTAGGAAAGTGCGGAGCGAGAGCAATATATGTGTCACAGTTGCAAAGCTGACTGCGTGCTGAAGATGCCCTGCCGGAGCTTTCACTCCGGGCTCTTCGGCTGTGGGAGCAGAGGCCAAGAGATCGTGTTCACCTGTCACTGCTGCTGTTCAAACGAGAGAGGGCGGGAGAGACCATGGATTCAAACGGATTATTAGGAGATGAAGTGAGGAGTGACAGCAATGTGTGTTTCAGAGTTGCAAAGCTCACTGTGCGCTGAAGATGATCTGCAAGGACTTTCCCTCCCTGCCCTTCGGAACTGGGAGCGGATTCCAAGCGCTCGTGCTCACCTTCCTCTGCTGCTCTTGAAACGAGAGTGGAGACCAGAAACGCTGGATTCAAATGCACTTTTAGGAGCTACAATGAGGAGTGACAACAGTGTGTGTGTCAGAGTTGTAAAGCTCAGTGTGTTGAAGAAGCACAAGAGCAGCCTTCAGGCCTGTTTCTTCCACTGCCTTACAGATTGCAGACATTCCTGCTCACTCTGCTGCTCAGCAGAGTGCTGGCAACGGAGTTCTTGGATTGAAATGGTCTTTTAGGAGAAAGAGTGAAGAGTGACAGCAATGTTTGTGTCACAGTTTAAAGCTCACTGTGTGCTAAACATGATCAGGAGGAGCTTTTTTGCAAGGCTCTTCTGCTGTTTTAGCCCAATCTAAACATTCCTTCTCTCTGTTGCTGCTCAGCAGAGAGTGGGCACAGAGATGTTGGAATCAATTGGTCTTCCAGGCAGGAAAAGGAGTTACAGCAATGTGTGTTGCAGAATTGCAAAGCTCACTGTGTGCTGAAGATGCCCTGCAGGAGTTTCCCTGCTGGCCCTTCGTCTGTGGGATTAGAGTCCAAGCGCTGCTCCTCCCCTGTCACAACTCCTCTCGAAACGTGAGAGCGCACCAGAAACTTTGGATTCAAATGCACTTTTAGGAGATAAAGTGAGGAGTGACAGCAATGTTTGTGTCACAGTTTAAAGCTCACTGTGTGCAAAACATGATCAAGCAGGAGATTTTTTGCAAGGCTCTTCTGCTGTTTTAGCCCAGGCTAAACATTCCTGCTCTACTCTCTCTGTTGCTGCTCAGCAGAGAGCGGGCACAGAGATGGTGGATTCAGCTGGTCTTTCAGGCAGGAAAAGAAGAGACAGCAATGTGTGTTGCAGAGTTGCAAAGCTCACTGTGTGCTGAAGATGATCAGTGGGAACTTTCTGGACTGTCTCTTCTGCTGTTTCAGCAGAGTCCAAACGTAAGTGCTATATTCTGCTACTGCTCACAAAGAGCAAGCACAGGAGATGTATTATTCAATTGGACTTTCAGGTAGGAAAGTGAGAGGTGACAGCAATATGTGTTTCAGAGTTGTGAATCTCAATGTGTGCTGAAGATGCCCAGCAGTAGTTTCCATGCTGGCCCTTCGGCTGTGAAATTAGAATCCAAGCGCTCGTCCTCCCCTGTCACAACTGCTCTCGAAGCGAGAGAGCGCACCAGCAACGTTGGCTTGAAATGCACTTTTAGGAGATAAAGTGAGGAGTGACAGCAATGTTTGTGTCACAGTTTAAAGCTCACTGTGTGCAAAACATGATCAAGCTGGAGATTTTTTTCAAGGCTCTTCTGCTGTTTTAGGCAGGTCTAAAAATTCCTGCTCTACTCTCTCTGTTGCTGCTCAGCAGAGAGCGGGCACAGAGATGGTGGATTCAGCTGGTCTTTCAGGCAAAAAGGGAGGAGTGACAGCAATGTGTGTTGCAGAGTTGCAAAGCTCGCTGTGCGCTGAAGATGATCAGTGGGAACTTTCTGGACTGTCTCTTCTGCTCTTTTAGCATTGGCTAAAGGTTCCTGCTCTACTCTCTCTGCTTCTGCCCAGCAGAGAAAGGGCACAGAGATTTTGGATTCAATTGGACTTTGAGGTAGGAAAGTGCGGAGCGAGAGCAATATATGTGTCACAGTTGCAAAGCTGACTGCGTGCTGAAGATGCCCTGCCGGAGCTTTCACTCCGGGCTCTTCGGCTGTGGGAGCAGAGGCCAAGAGATCGTGTTCACCTGTCACTGCTGCTGTTCAAACGAGAGAGGGCGGGAGAGACCATGGATTCAAACGGATTATTAGGAGATGAAGTGAGGAGTGACAGCAATGTGTGTTTCAGAGTTGCAAAGCTCACTGTGCGCTGAAGATGATCTGCAAGGACTTTCCCTCCCTGCCCTTCGGAACTGGGAGCGGATTCCAAGCGCTCGTGCTCACCTGCCTCTGGTGCACTGGAAACGAGAGTGGAGACCAGAAACGCTGGATTCAAATGCACTTTTAGGAGCTACAATGAGGAGTGACAACAGTGTGTGTGTCACAGTTGTAAAGCTCAGTGTGTTGAAGAAGCACAAGAGCAGCCTTCAGGCCTGTCTCTTCCACTGCCTTACAGATTGCAGACATTCCTGCTCACTCTGCTGCTCAGCAGAGTGCTGGCAACGGAGTTCTTGGATTGAAATGGTCTTTTAGGAGAAAGAGTGAAGAGTGACAGCAATGTTTGTGTCACAGTTTAAAGCTCACTGTGTGCTAAACATGATCAGGAGGAGCTTTTTTGCAAGGCTCTTCTGCTGTTTTAGCCCAATCTAAACATTCCTTCTCTCTGTTGCTGCTCAGCAGAGAGTGGGCACAGAGATGTTGGAATCAATTGGTCTTCCAGGCAGGAAAAGGAGTTACAGCAGTGTGTGTTGCAGAATTGCAAAGCTCACTGTGTGCTGAAGATGCCCTGCAGGAGTTTCCCTGCTGGCCCTTCGTCTGTGGGATTAGAGTCCAAGCGCTGCTCATCCCCTGTCACAACTCCTCTCGAAACGAGAGAGCGCACCAGAAACTTTGGATTCAAATGCACTTTTAGGAGATAAAGTGAGGAGTGACAGCAATGTTTGTGTCACAGTTTAAAGCTCACTGTGTGCAAAACATGATCAAGCAGGAGATTTTTTGCAAGGCTCTTCTGCTGTTTTAGCGTAGGCTAAACATTCCTGCTCAACACTCTGTTGCTGCACAGCAGAGAGTGGGCACAGAGATGTTGGAATCAATTGGTCTTTCAGGCAGGAAAAGAAGAGACAGCAATGTGTGTTGCAGAGTTGCAAAGCTCGCTGTTCGCTGAAGATGATCAGTGGGAACTTTCTGGACTGTCTCTTCTGCTGTTTCTTCAGAGTCCAAACGTAAGTGCTATATTCTGCTACTGCTCACAAAGAGCAAGCACAGGAGATGTAGGATTCAATTGGACTTTCAGGTAGGAAAGTGAGAGGCGACAGCAATATGTGTTTCAGAGTTGCTAATCTCAATGTGTGCTGAAGATGCCCAGCAGTAGTTTCCATGCTGGCCCTTCGGCTGTGAAATTAGAATCCAAGCGCTCGTCCTCCCCTGTCACAACTGCTCTCGAAGCGAGAGAGCGCACCAGAAACGTTGGCTTGAAATGCACTTTTAGGAGATAAAGTGAGGAGTGACAGCAATGTGTGTTTCAGAGTTGCAAAGCTCACTGTGCGCTGAAGATGATCTGCAAGGACTTTCCCTCCCTGCCCTTCGGAACTGGGAGCGGATTCCAAGCGCTCGTGCTCACCTGCCTCTGCTGCACTGGAAACGAGAGTGGAGACCAGAAACGCTGGATTCAAATGCACTTTTAGGAGCTACAATGAGGAGTGACAACAGTGTGTGTGTCACAGTTGTAAAGCTCAGTGTGTTGAAGAAGCACAAGAGCAGCCTTCAGGCCTGTTTCTTCCACTGCCTTACAGATTGCAGACATTCCTGCTCACTCTGCTGCTCAGCAGAGTGCTGGCAACGGAGTTCTTGGATTGAAATGGTCTTTTAGGAGAAAGAGTGAAGAGTGACAGCAATGTTTGTGTCACAGTTTAAAGCTCACTGTGTGCTAAACATGATCAGGAGGAGCTTTTTTGCAAGGCTCTTCTGCTGTTTTAGCCCAGTCTAAACATTCCTTCTCTCTGTTGCTGCTCAGCAGAGAGTGGGCACAGAGATGTTGGAATCAATTGGACTTCCAGGCAGGAAAAGGTGTTACAGCAATGTGTGTTGCAGAATTGCAAAGCTTACTGTGTGCTGAAGATGCCCTGCAGGAGTTTCCCTGCTGGCCCTTCGTCTGTGGGATTAGAGTCCAAGCGCTGCTCCTCCCCTGTCACAACTCCTCTCGAAACGTGAGAGCGCACCAGAAACTTTGGATTCAAATGCACTTTTAGGAGATAAAGTGAGGAGTGACATCAATGTTTGTGTCACAGTTTAAAGCTCACTGTGTGCAAAACATGATCAAGCAGGAGATTTTTTGCAAGGCTCTTCTGCTGTTTTAGCCCAGGCTAAACATTCCTGCTCTACTCTCTCTGTTGCTGCTCAGCAGAGAGCGGGCACAGAGGTGTTGGAATCAATTGGTCTTTCAGGCAGGAAAAGAAGAGACAGCAATGTGTGTTGCAGAGTTGCAAAGCTCACTGTGTGCTGAAGATGATCAGTGGGAACTTTCTGGACTGTCTCTTCTGCTGTTTCAGCAGAGTCCAAACGTAAGTGCTATATTCTGCTACTGCTCACAAAGAGCAAGCACAGGAGATGTATTATTCAATTGGACTTTCAGGTAGGAAAGTGAGAGGTGACAGCAATATGTGTTTCAGAGTTGTGAATCTCAATGTGTGCTGAAGATGCCCAGCAGTAGTTTCCATGCTGGCCCTTCGGCTGTGAAATTAGAATCCAAGCGCTCGTCCTCCCCTGTCACAACTGCTCTCGAAGCGAGAGAGCGCACCAGAAACGTTGGCTTGAAATGCACTTTTAGGAGATAAAGTGAGGAGTGACAGCAATGTTTGTGTCACAGTTTAAAGCTCACTGTGTGCAAAACATGATCAAGCAGGAGATTTTTTTCAAGGCTCTTCTGCTGTTTTAGGCAGGTCTAAAAATTCCTGCTCTACTCTCTCTGTTGCTGCTCAGCAGAGAGCGGGCACAGAGATGGTCGATTCAGCTGGTCTTTCAGGCAAAAAGGGAGGAGTGACAGCAATGTGTGTTGCAGAGTTGCAAAGCTCGCTGTGCGCTGAAGATGATCAGTGGGAACTTTCTGGACTGTCTCTTCTGCTCTTTTAGCATTGGCTAAAAGTTCCTGCTCTACTCTCTCTGCTTCTGCCCAGCAGAGAAAGGGCACAGAGATTTTGGATTCAATTGGACTTTGAGGTAGGAAAGTGCGGAGCGAGAGCAATATATGTGTCACAGTTGCAAAGCTGACTGCGTGCTGAAGATGCCCTTCCGGAGCTTTCACTCCGGGCTCTTCGGCTGTGGGAGCAGAGGCCAAGAGATCGTGTTCACATGTCACTGCTGCTGTTCAAACGAGAGAGGGCGGGAGAGACCATGGATTCAAACGGATTATTAGGAGATGAAGTGAGGAGTGACAGCAATGTGTGTTTCAGAGTTGCAAAGCTCACTGTGCGCTGAAGATGATCTGCAAGGACTTTCCCTCCCTGCCCTTCGGAACTGGGAGCGGATTCCAAGCGCTCGTGCTCACCTTCCTCTGCTGCTCTTGAAACGAGAGTGGAGACCAGAAACGCTGGATTCAAATGCACTTTTAGGAGCTACAATGAGGAGTGACAACAGTGTGTGTGTCACAGTTGTAAAGCTCAGTGTGTTGAAGAAGCACAAGAGCAGCCTTCAGGCCTGTTTCTTCCACTGCCTTACAGATTGCAGACATTCCTGCTCACTCTGCTGCTCAGCAGAGTGCTGGCAACGGAGTTCTTGGATTGAAATGGTCTTTTAGGAGAAAGAGTGAAGAGTGACAGCAATGTTTTTGTCACAGTTTAAAGCTCACTGTGTGCTAAACATGATCAGGAGGAGCTTTTTTGCAAGGCTCTTCTGCTGTTTTAGCCCAATCTAAACATTCCTTCTCTCTGTTGCTGCTCAGCAGAGAGTGGGCACAGAGATGTTGGAATCAATTGGTCTTCCAGGCAGGAAAAGGAGTTACAGCAATGTGTGTTGCAGAATTGCAAAGCTCACTGTGTGCTGAAGATGCCCTGCAGGAGTTTCCCTGCTGGCCCTTCGTCTGTGGGATTAGAGTCCAAGCGCTGCTCCTCCCCTGTCACAACTCCTCTCGAAACGTGAGAGCGCACCAGAAACTTTGGATTCAAATGCACTTTTAGGAGATAAAGTGAGGAGTGACATCAATGTTTGTGTCACAGTTTAAAGCTCACTGTGTGCAAAACATGATCAAGCAGGAGATTTTTTGCAAGGCTCTTCTGCTGTTTTAGCCCAGGCTAAACATTCCTGCTCTACTCTCTCTGTTGCTGCTCAGCAGAGAGCGGGCACAGAGGTGTTGGAATCAATTGGTCTTTCAGGCAGGAAAAGAAGAGACAGCAATGTGTGTTGCAGAGTTGCAAAGCTCACTGTGTGCTGAAGATAATCAGTGGGAACTTTCTGGACTGTCTCTTCTCCTGTTTCAGCAGAGTCCAAACGTAAGTGCTATATTCTGCTACTGCTCACAAAGAGCAAGCACAGGAGATGTATTATTCAATTGGACTTTCAGGTAGGAAAGTGAGAGGTGACAGCAATATGTGTTTCAGAGTTGTGAATCTCAATGTGTGCTGAAGATGCCCAGCAGTAGTTTCCATGCTGGCCCTTCGGCTGTGAAATTAGAATCCAAGCGCTCGTCCTCCCCTGTCACAACTGCTCTCGAAGCGAGAGAGCGCACCAGCAACGTTGGCTTGAAATGCACTTTTAGGAGATAAAGTGAGGAGTGACAGCAATGTTTGTGTCACAGTTTAAAGCTCACTGTGTGCAAAACATGATCAAGCAGGAGATTTTTTTCAAGGCTCTTCTGCTGTTTTAGCCCAGGCTAAACATTCCTGCTCTACTCTCTCTGTTGCTGCTCAGCAGAGAGCGGGCACAGAGGTGTTGGAATCAATTGGTCTTTCAGGCAGGAAAAGAAGAGACAGCAATGTGTGTTGCAGAGTTGCAAAGCTCACTGTGTGCTGAAGATGATCAGTGGGAACTTTCTGGACTGTCTCTTCTGCTGTTTCAGCAGAGTCCAAACGTAAGTGCTATATTCTGCTACTGCTCACAAAGAGCAAGCACAGGAGATGTATTATTCAATTGGACTTTCAGGTAGGAAAGTGAGAGGTGACAGCAATATGTGTTTCAGAGTTGTGAATCTCAATGTGTGCTGAAGATGCCCAGCAGTAGTTTCCATGCTGGCCCTTCGGCTGTGAAATTAGAATCCAAGCGCTCGTCTTCCCCTGTCACAACTGCTCTCGAAGCGAGAGAGCGCACCAGAAACGTTGGCTTGAAATGCACTTTTAGGAGATAAAGTGAGGAGTGACAGCAATGTTTGTGTCACAGTTTAAAGCTCACTGTGTGCAAAACATGATCAAGCAGGAGATTTTTTTCAAGGCTCTTCTGCTGTTTTAGGCAGGTCTAAAAATTCCTGCTCTACTCTCTCTGTTGCTGCTCAGCAGAGAGCGGGCACAGAGATGGTCGATTCAGCTGGTCTTTCAGGCAAAAAGGGAGGAGTGACAGCAATGTGTGTTGCAGAGTTGCAAAGCTCGCTGTGCGCTGAAGATGATCAGTGGGAACTTTCTGGACTGTCTCTTCTGCTCTTTTAGCATTGGCTAAAAGTTCCTGCTCTACTCTCTCTGCTTCTGCCCAGCAGAGAAAGGGCACAGAGATTTTGGATTCAATTGGACTTTGAGGTAGGAAAGTGCGGAGCGAGAGCAATATATGTGTCACAGTTGCAAAGCTGACTGCGTGCTGAAGATGCCCTTCCGGAGCTTTCACTCCGGGCTCTTCGGCTGTGGGAGCAGAGGCCAAGAGATCGTGTTCACATGTCACTGCTGCTGTTCAAACGAGAGAGGGCGGGAGAGACCATGGATTCAAACGGATTATTAGGAGATGAAGTGAGGAGTGACAGCAATGTGTGTTTCAGAGTTGCAAAGCTCACTGTGCGCTGAAGATGATCTGCAAGGACTTTCCCTCCCTGCCCTTCGGAACTGGGAGCGGATTCCAAGCGCTCGTGCTCACCTTCCTCTGCTGCTCTTGAAACGAGAGTGGAGACCAGAAACGCTGGATTCAAATGCACTTTTAGGAGCTACAATGAGGAGTGACAACAGTGTGTGTGTCACAGTTGTAAAGCTCAGTGTGTTGAAGAAGCACAAGAGCAGCCTTCAGGCCTGTTTCTTCCACTGCCTTACAGATTGCAGACATTCCTGCTCACTCTGCTGCTCAGCAGAGTGCTGGCAACGGAGTTCTTGGATTGAAATGGTCTTTTAGGAGAAAGAGTGAAGAGTGACAGCAATGTTTTTGTCACAGTTTAAAGCTCACTGTGTGCTAAACATGATCAGGAGGAGCTTTTTTGCAAGGCTCTTCTGCTGTTTTAGCCCAATCTAAACATTCCTTCTCTCTGTTGCTGCTCAGCAGAGAGTGGGCACAGAGATGTTGGAATCAATTGGTCTTCCAGGCAGGAAAAGGAGTTACAGCAATGTGTGTTGCAGAATTGCAAAGCTCACTGTGTGCTGAAGATGCCCTGCAGGAGTTTCCCTGCTGGCCCTTCGTCTGTGGGATTAGAGTCCAAGCGCTGCTCCTCCCCTGTCACAACTCCTCTCGAAACGTGAGAGCGCACCAGAAACTTTGGATTCAAATGCACTTTTAGGAGATAAAGTGAGGAGTGACATCAATGTTTGTGTCACAGTTTAAAGCTCACTGTGTGCAAAACATGATCAAGCAGGAGATTTTTTGCAAGGCTCTTCTGCTGTTTTAGCCCAGGCTAAACATTCCTGCTCTACTCTCTCTGTTGCTGCTCAGCAGAGAGCGGGCACAGAGGTGTTGGAATCAATTGGTCTTTCAGGCAGGAAAAGAAGAGACAGCAATGTGTGTTGCAGAGTTGCAAAGCTCACTGTGTGCTGAAGATGATCAGTGGGAACTTTCTGGACTGTCTCTTCTCCTGTTTCAGCAGAGTCCAAACGTAAGTGCTATATTCTGCTACTGCTCACAAAGAGCAAGCACAGGAGATGTATTATTCAATTGGACTTTCAGGTAGGAAAGTGAGAGGTGACAGCAATATGTGTTTCAGAGTTGTGAATCTCAATGTGTGCTGAAGATGCCCAGCAGTAGTTTCCATGCTGGCCCTTCGGCTGTGAAATTAGAATCCAAGCGCTCGTCCTCCCCTGTCACAACTGCTCTCGAAGCGAGAGAGCGCACCAGCAACGTTGGCTTGAAATGCACTTTTAGGAGATAAAGTGAGGAGTGACAGCAATGTTTGTGTCACAGTTTAAAGCTCACTGTGTGCAAAACATGATCAAGCAGGAGATTTTTTTCAAGGCTCTTCTGCTGTTTTAGGCAGGTCTAAAAATTCCTGCTCTACTCTCTCTGTTGCTGCTCAGCAGAGAGCGGGCACAGAGATGGTCGATTCAGCTGGTCTTTCAGGCAAAAAGGGAGGAGTGACAGCAATGTGTGTTGCAGAGTTGCAAAGCTCGCTGTGCGCTGAAGATGATCAGTGGGAACTTTCTGGACTGTCTCTTCTGCTCTTTTAGCATTGGCTAAAAGTTCCTGCTCTACTCTCTCTGCTTCTGCCCAGCAGAGAAAGGGCACAGAGATTTTGGATTCAATTGGACTTTGAGGTAGGAAAGTGCGGAGCGAGAGCAATATATGTGTCACAGTTGCAAAGCTGACTGCGTGCTGAAGATGCCCTTCCGGAGCTTTCACTCCGGGCTCTTCGGCTGTGGGAACAGAGGCCAAGAGATCGTGTTCACATGTCACTGCTGCTGTTCAAACGAGAGAGGGCGGGAGAGACCATGGATTCAAACGGATTATTAGGAGATGAAGTGAGGAGTGACAGCAATGTGTGTTTCAGAGTTGCAAAGCTCACTGTGCGCTGAAGATGATCTGCAAGGACTTTCCCTCCCTGCCCTTCGGAACTGGGAGCGGATTCCAAGCGCTCGTGCTCACCTACCTCTGCTGCTCTTGAAACGAGAGTGGAGACCAGAAACGCTGGATTCAAATGTGTTGGAGTCGCGGGAGACAAGCCTCATGCTCTCATGGTCAGCAAGCCTCGTTTATTTAGCTAGACACATCCACTTTTATAGCTTGCAGGGTTAGTTACATTGTCTGATAAGATACAGCAAAATCATTGGTCAGCCTGTGTGGATGCAGGGGTCTCCAGGTAACTGTGACCACTTCTTGTTTCAACATGTCTCGACATGTCCCAACTTGCCCAAGCAAGACCATTGTGCTATTCCAGCAAGATACCCTTGCTCTTATCTCAGCAAGATGCATATCCTGTTTCTTAAGCAAATCAGGGTAAACATTAACCACGAGATTGCTGTGCCCTGGGGGCCTACATTTCCACCAGCTGCATGGTATCATGCCCTTTGTTACTTAGCCATTCAGTTGTTAAGCTCTCTACACTTCCCCTGTTTTCTTTAACAGCAAGCATAGCCATTTTATGATTAAAAGCGTTCGATATCATTTTTTGTAAACACTGCATAATACACGGCAAAAGCAATACTGCTAATAATATTACAACCACCACCAAAACAATTTTTTCTATTAGGGTAACAAGCCAGGCCTATTTGAGGAAACATTTACTGTGTTATGTGGAAGCCCAAAAGGGTCCTTCCAAGAGTCAAAGTGAAAACAATATTGTGCAGGCGCAGAACCAAGCAGGTGAAATTCTTGGATTTCAGAGACATTTTTTCTTATATTGAGCTGAAAGGTAAAATTGGCTGGGACGCCTATCAAACAGGTTCTAAAGGGGTCAGAAGCTTTAGCAAGAGCAAGGCATAAACTACTTTGGTTAACTTTTTCAGCCCAAGTGACCCACATGTTTTTTCGTTCCTCTATTTTGTTTAGAGTGTCCCAAGCTCCTGTGTTGAGGCCGGAAACGGCGACAAGCACGATCCCAATCTTCAGGTTTAACTTGCCACAAAAGCGGAATACCCACATCTTTACCGCACTTAATCTCTAGAGGCACTGTGGCTAGTGTGGTTTGAATCTGGGAGAGAATCTCCTGAACCCGATATTTCAAATATCGTTGTTCCAGATCTTCCCGATTCTCGACTAATAGATACGTTAAGGGTAGATTTATGGGAGGAGTTATACCTGCCTCCGCCAGCAGTGCTCTATAAGGATTGTAATTATGATGGGGATTCCAGGTACAGTTTACACAAGCACCATGTGCCTGTAATTGGCTTTGGGACACCCAAACCTTTTGGTGACAATTTCCACACTTAATTTTGATCCAAGCCCTATGATAATCTTGTAAACACGCTAAACAATAACGAGTAGGAGACAAAATCCGATCAAATGTTCTCATAAGTTCCCAAAACAAATGGAGTTCTGCCTCTTCTTGAGTCGAATAGGAAAAGCGAATCCCAAAATGTCTTTCAAGTGGTTCCAGCAACGGACGAAGGATCATCTGCAGACGATGACGACGACGGAGTTCTGGGCTGTCCATTCGATTGAGCAGCTCGAGTCCAGCGAGCAGGGATCCACTTGGGTCCAAACACCAGGGGCCTGACAGTCGCGACGAATGTGGCCTAATTTTCCGCATCGAAAACACTTCATTCGGGTGGCTGGAGCTGCTGGGCGAGTCTGCGCAACTGCCGCCTGAAGAGGTGCAAGGGCTGCCAAAACTTGGCTTTGAACTTTAGACTGGGCGTTAAGGCCTTCACCAATTTTGTTAAGGGCTTCCACTACAAAAATTTGACTGCTTAAGGGGAGAGTATTTGCTTTATCTAAGAGGTCTTGAATTACCCAGTTGCCAGGAGCAGTAGCGATAAGGGAGCGTGTGACTTGATTACCATTTTGTATAACACACTGCTTTAGGAGTGCGTCCTGCATGTGCTCCGCAACACCAGCTTTAGAAAGGGCTTGCATCAATTTGTCAATGAATGACCCAAGGGGTTCCTCTCGGCCTTGTTTAATGTTCATATACATAGGGGGCCCCCCCGGCTCCCGAATTTTGTCCATTGCCCTTTTTGCCACCCGCATGACCTCTCTTAATTTTTCTACTCCTATACCAGCCTGGGCATCTGTTCGAGTATAATCACCGTTTCCTAGTAATTCATTCATTGTAATTCCAAAAAGGGGGTCTCCTTGGGCACGAGGTAATGCTACTGAAGCAGCCGCTTCCTCCCCCCATCTTGCATCAAATGTAAGTTTCTGATGAGGGGTATAAATTAAACGAGCGATACCCTTGATGTCTACAGGCAGGAGAATCATTGAATTAAATAAGTAATCAAGCATCTGCTTGGCCGGTTCACTAGTAACCCCGAATTGAGAGACTGTAGCTCGGAGTTGTGCCAATATTTTCCAATCCATTTGAGTGATATCTACCCTATGACCGCCGCCTGGTCGAGGGTGGAAAATAACAGGAAAGGCCATAGAAGTAGCAACATGGTCTTGTGCCGCGTCGGCAAGGACCCTGTCTCCGTTTTCGACTCCGTGGCGTGCCAGAGCAGCCCAAACTTCCCGTCTCTGACTTGCCATAGCCTCCGCGAGGTCCGAAAGGGCTCCGGGGAACGGCTCCGTGGCATTAGGAGACAAAGGAAGGGAGTTTGGAGGAGACTCAGATGGTCCGTTTTCCATAATAGAGGCAGACGGGGGAGAGGGAAGAGGGGGAGGAGGAGGGGGGGGGGGGTATCCGAGGGGGGAGGGGGGGGGGGGGGGTATCTCGACTGTCGAAACGGTCGGCGGATTAGGGGCAGAAGGATCATAGTGACGATTTTGATTTTGTGCCAGACGGGCACTTTCGGCCGCACGTTTCTCTGCCTGTACCATCAAGAGTTCGTTATGTATCAAGCGCCATAATTTGGATAATTTTTTAGCAATTTTATCATCGTCTATCGTAAGGTCCCATAATTTATCGCCGTAGCGGCGCCATTCCGATAATTGGTGAATAGAGTGGGGGTCACTAAAAATACCGAGGGACCGAGCATGGGAAAGAAGGGCAGGGAGGTCCTTATCAAAATCTAAGCCTTTTACCCCCCGACGACGGAGGAAGGCAGTAAAAAGATCATACGCCGCTTGCCTGTCCATATTTACCGGATCCGTTGCACCCTCCAGGCGTCGGCAGCGCGTAGCAGCAGAGCCTGCCGATGCAGCACTCTGGGCCAAAGCAGGAGACGAGCAGCCCACCGATGTAGCACTCCCGTTCTGCAGAAGCCGTCTTTAAATCGAGACCTGCACCCAACGCAACTCCTTCAGGCAAAGGGAAGTGTCCCTGTTCGGGCGCCAGTTGTTGGAGTCGCGGGAGACAAGCCTCAAGCTCTCATGGTCAGCAAGTCTCGTTTATTTAGCAAGATGTTGTTGGAGTCGCGGGAGACAAGCCTCATGCTCTCATGGTCAGCAAGCCTCGTTTATTTAGCTAGACACATCCACTTTTATAGCTTGCAGGGTTAGTTACATTGTCTGATAAGATACAGCAAAATCATTGGTCAGCCTGTGTCGATGCAGGGGTCTCCAGGTAACTGTGACCACTTCTTGTTTCAACATGTCTCGACATGTCCCAACTTGCCCAAGCAAGACCATTGTGCTATTCCAGCAAGATACCCTTGCTCTTATCTCAGCAAGATGCATATCCTGTTTCTTAAAGCAATCAGGGTAAACATTAACCACGAGATTGCTGTGCCCTGGGGGCCTACATTTCCACCAGCTGCACGGTATCATGCCCTTTGTTACTTAGCCATTCAGTTGTTAAGCTCTCTACACAAATGCACTTTTAGGAGCTACAATGAGGAGTGACAACAGTGTGTGTGTCAAAGTTGTAAAGCTCAGTGTGTGGAAGAAGCACAAGAGCAGCCTTCAGCCTGTCTCTTCCACTGCCTTATAGATTGCAGACATTCCTGCTCACTTTGCTGCTCAGCAGAGTGCTGGCAACGGAGTTCTTGGATTGAAATGGTCTTTTAGGAGAAAGAGTGAAGAGTGACAGCAATGTTTGTGTCACAGTTTAAAGCTCACTGTGTGCTAAACATGATCAGGAGGAGCTTTTTTGCAAGGCTCTTCTGCTGTTTTAGCCCAGTCTAAACATTCCTTCTCTCTGTTGCTGCTCAGCAGAGAGTGGGCACAGAGATGTTGGAATCAATTGGTCTTCCAGGCAGGAAAAGAAGTTACAGCAATGTGTTTTGCAGAGTTGCAAAGCTCACTGTGTGCTGAAGATGCCCTGCAGGAGTTTCCCTGCTGGCCCTTCGTCTGTGGGATTAGAGTCCAAGCGCTGCTCCTCCCCTGTCACAACTCCTCTCGAAACGTGAGAGCGCACCAGAAACTTTGGATTCAAATGCACTTTTAGGAGATAAAGTGAGGAGTGACAGCAATGTTTGTGTCACAGTTTAAAGCTCACTGTGTGCAAAACATGATCAAGCAGGAGATTTTTTGCAAGGCTCTTCTGCTGTTTTAGCCCAGGCTAAACATTCCTGCTCTACTCTCTCTGTTGCTGCTCAGCAGAGAGCGGGCACAGAGGTGTTGGAATCAATTGGTCTTTCAGGCAGGAAAAGAAGAGACAGCAAGGTGTGTTGCAGAGTTGCAAAGCTCACTGTGTGCTGAAGATGATCAGTGGGAACTTTCTGGACTGTCTCTTCTGCTGTTTCAGCAGAGTCCAAACGTAAGTGCTATATTCTGCTACTGCTCACAAAGAGCAAGCACAGGAGATGTATTATTCAATTGGACTTTCAGGTAGGAAAGTGAGAGGTGACAGCAATATGTGTTTCAGAGTTGTGAATCTCAATGTGTGCTGAAGATGCCCAGCAGTAGTTTCCATGCTGGCCCTTCGGCTGTGAAATTAGAATCCAAGCGCTCGTCCTCCCCTGTCACAACTGCTCTCGAAGCGAGAGAGCGCACCAGAAACGTTGGCTTGAAATGCACTTTTAGGAGATAAAGTGAGGAGTGACAGCAATGTGTGTTTCAGAGTTGCAAAGCTCACTGTGCGCTGAAGATGATCTGCAAGGACTTTCCCTCCCTGCCCTTCGGAACTGGGAGCGGATTCCAAGCGCTCGTGCTCACCTGCCTCTGCTGCACTGGAAACGAGAGTGGAGACCAGAAACGCTGGATTCAAATGCACTTTTAGGAGCTACAATGAGGAGTGACAACAGTGTGTGTGTCAAAGTTGTAAAGCTCAGTGTGTTGAAGAAGCACAAGAGCAGCCTTCAGGCCTGTCTCTTCCACTGCCTTACAGATTGCAGACATCCCTGCTCACTCTGCTGCTCAGCAGAGTGCTGGCAACGGAGTTCTTGGATTGAAATGGTCTTTTAGGAGAAAGAGTGAAGAGTGACAGCAATGTTTGTGTCACAGTTTAAAGCTCACTGTGTGCTAAACATGATCAGGAGGAGCTTTTTTGCAAGGCTCTTCTGCTGTTTTAGCCCAGTCTAAACATTCCTGCTCTACTCTCTCTGTTGCTGCTCAGCAGAGAGTGGGCACAGAGATGTTGGAATCAATTGGTCTTCCAGGCAGGAAAAGGAGGAGTGACAGCAATGTGTTTTGCAGAGTTGCAAAGCTCACTGTGTGCTGAAGATGCCCTGCAGGAGTTTCCCTGCTGGCCCTTCGTCTGTGGGATTAGAGTCCAAGCGCTGCTCCTCCCCTGTCACAACTCCTCTCGAAACGTGAGAGCGCACCAGAAACTTTGGATTCAAATGCAGTTTTAGGAGATAAAGTGAGGAGTGACAGCAATGTTTGTGTCACAGTTTAAAGCTCACTGTGTGCAAAACATGATCAAGCAGGAGATTTTTTTCAAGGCTCTTCTGCTGTTTTAGGCAGGTCTAAAAATTCCTGCTCTACTCTCTCTGTTGCTGCTCAGCAGAGAGCGGGCACAGAGATGGTGGATTCAGCTGGTCTTTCAGGCAGGAAAGGGAGGAGTGAAAGCAATGTGTGTTGCAGAGTTGCAAAGCTCACTGTGTGCTGAAGATGATCAGTGGGAACTTTCTGGACTGTCTCTTCTGCTGTTTCAGCAGAGTCCAAACGTAAGTGCTATATTCTGCTACTGCTCACAAAGAGCAAGCACAGGAGATGTATTATTCAATTGGACTTTCAGGTAGGAAAGTGAGAGGTGACAGCAATATGTGTTTCAGAGTTGCGAATCACAATGTGTGCTGAAGATGCCCAGCAGTAGTTTCCATGCTGGCCCTTCGGCTGTGAAATTAGAATCCAAGCGCTCGTCCTCCCCTGTCACAACTGCTCTCGAAGCGAGAGAGCGCACCAGAAACGTTGGCTTGAAATGCACTTTTAGGAGATAAAGTGAGGAGTGACAGCAATGTGTGTTTCAGAGTTGCAAAGCTCACTGTGCGCTGAAGATGATCTGCAAGGACTTTCCCTCCCTGCCCTTCGGAACTGGGAGCGGATTCCAAGCGCTCGTGCTCACCTTCCTCTGCTGCTCTTGAAACGAGAGTGGAGACCAGAAACGCTGGATTCAAATGCACTTTTAGGAGCTACAATGAGGAGTGACAACAGTGTGTGTGTCACAGTTGTAAAGCTCAGTGTGTTGAAGAAGCACAAGAGCAGCCTTCAGGCCTGTCTCTTCCACTGCCTTACAGATTGCAGACATTCCTGCTCACTCTGCTGCTCAGCAGAGTGCTGGCAACGGAGTTCTTGGATTGAAATGGTCTTTTAGGAGAAAGAGTGAAGAGTGACAGCAATGTTTGTGTCACAGTTTAAAGCTCACTGTGTGCTAAACATGATCAGGAGGAGCTTTTTTGCAAGGCTCTTCTGCTGTTTTAGCCCAGTCTAAACATTCCTTCTCTCTGTTGCTGCTCAGCAGAGAGTGGGCACAGAGATGTTGGAATCAATTGGTCTTCCAGGCAGGAAAAGGAGTTACAGCAATGTGTGTTGCAGAATGGCAAAGCTCACTGTGTGTTGAAGATGCCCTGCAGGAGTTTCCCTGCTGGCCCTTCGTCTGTGGGATTAGAGTCCAAGCGCTGCTCCTCCCCTGTCACAACTCCTCTCGAAATGTGAGAGCGCACCAGAAACGTTGGCTTGAAATGCACTTTTAGGAGATAAAGTGAGGAGTGACAGCAATGTGTGTTTCAGAGTTGCGAAGCTCACTGTGCGCTGAAGATGATCTGCAAGGACTTTCCCTCCCTGCCCTTCGGAACTGGGAGCGGATTCCAAGCGCTCGTGCTCACCTGCCTCTGCTGCACTGGAAACGAGAGTGGAGACCAGAAACGCTGGATTCAAATGCACTTTTAGGAGCTACAATGAGGAGTGACAACAGTGTGTGTGTCACAGTTGTAAAGCTCAGTGTGTTGAAGAAGCACAAGAGCAGCCTTCAGGCCTGTCTCTTCCACTGCCTTACAGATTGCAGACATTCCTGCTCACTCTGCTGCTCAGCAGAGTGCTGGCAACGGAGTTCTTGGATTGAAATGGTCTTTTAGGAGAAAGAGTGAAGAGTGACAGCAATGTTTGTGTCACAGTTTAAAGCTCACTGTGTGCTAAACATGATCAGGAGGAGCTTTTTTGCAAGGCTCTTCTGCTGTTTTAGCCCAGTCTAAACATTCCTGCTCTCTGTTGCTGCTCAGCAGAGAGTGTGCACAGAGATGTTGGAATCAATTGGTCTTCCAGGCAGGAGAAGGAGTTACAGCAATGTGTGTTGCAGAATTGCAAAGCTCACTGTGTGCTGAAGATGCCCTGCAGGAGTTTCCCTGCTGGCCCTTCGTCTGTGGGATTAGAGTCCAAGCGCTGCTCCTCCCCTGTCACAACTCCTCTCGAAACGTGAGAGCGCACCAGAAACTTTGGATTCAAATGCAGTTTTAGGAGATAAAGTGAGGAGTGACAGCAATGTTTGTGTCACAGTTTAAAGCTCACTGTGTGCAAAACATGATCAAGCAGGAGATTTTTTTCAAGGCTCTTCTCCTGTTTTAGGCAGGTCTAAAAATTCCTACTCTACTCTCTCTGTTGCTGCTCAGCAGAGAGTGGGCACAGAGATGGTGGATTCAGCTGGTCTTTCAGGCAGGAAAGGGAGGAGTGAAAGCAATGTGTGTTGCAGAGTTGCAAAGCTCACTGTGTGCTGAAGATGATCAGTGGGAACTTTCTGGACTGTCTCTTCTGCTGTTTCAGCAGAGTCCAAACGTAAGTGCTATATTCTGCTACTGCTCACAAAGAGCAAGCACAGGAGATGTATTATTCAATTGGACTTTCAGGTAGGAAAGTGAGAGGTGACAGCAATATGTGTTTCAGAGTTGCGAATCACAATGTGTGCTGAAGATGCCCAGCAGTAGTTTCCATGCTGGCCCTTCGGCTGTGAAATTAGAATCCAAGCGCTCGTCCTCCCCTGTCACAACTGCTCTCGAAGCGAGAGAGCGCACCAGAAACGTTGGCTTGAAATGCACTTTTAGGAGATAAAGTGAGGAGTGACAGCAATGTGTGTTTCAGAGTTGCAAAGCTCACTGTGCGCTGAAGATGATCTGCAAGGACTTTCCCTCCCTGCCCTTCGGAACTGGGAGCGGATTCCAAGCGCTCGTGCTCACCTTCCTCTGCTGCTCTTGAAACGAGAGTGGAGACCAGAAACGCTGGATTCAAATGCACTTTTAGGAGCTACAATGAGGAGTGACAACAGTGTGTGTGTCACAGTTGTAAAGCTCAGTGTGTTGAAGAAGCACAAGAGCAGCCTTCAGGCCTGTCTCTTCCACTGCCTTACAGATTGCAGACATTCCTGCTCACTCTGCTGCTCAGCAGAGTGCTGGCAACGGAGTTCTTGGATTGAAATGGTCTTTTAGGAGAAAGAGTGAAGAGTGACAGCAATGTTTGTGTCACAGTTTAAAGCTCACTGTGTGCTAAACATGATCAGGAGGAGCTTTTTTGCAAGGCTCTTCTGCTGTTTTAGCCCAGTCTAAACATTCCTTCTCTCTGTTGCTGCTCAGCAGAGAGTGGGCACAGAGATGTTGGAATCAATTGGTCTTCCAGGCAGGAAAAGGAGGAGTTACAGCAATGTGTGTTGCAGAATTGCAAAGCTCACTGTGTGCTGAAGATGCCCTGCAGGAGTTTCCCTGCTGGCCCTTCGTCTGTGGGATTAGAGTCCAAGCGCTGCTCCTCCCCTGTCACAACTCCTCTCGAAACGTGAGAGCGCACCAGAAACTTTGGATTCAAATGCAGTTTTAGGAGATAAAGTGAGGAGTGACAGCAATGTTTGTGTCACAGTTTAAAGCTCACTGTGTGCAAAACATGATCAAGCAGGAGATTTTTTTCAAGGCTCTTCTGCTGTTTTAGGCAGGTCTAAAAATTCCTGCTCTACTCTCTCTGTTGCTGCTCAGCAGAGAGCGGGCACAGAGATGGTGGATTCAGCTGGTCTTTCAGGCAGGAAAGGGAGGAGTGAAAGCAATGTGTGTTGCAGAGTTGCAAAGCTCACTGTGTGCTGAAGATGATCAGTGGGAACTTTCTGGACTGTCTCTTCTGCTGTTTCAGCAGAGTCCAAACGTAAGTGCTATATTCTGCTACTGCTCACAAAGAGCAAGCACAGGAGATGTATTATTCAATTGGACTTTCAGGTAGGAAAGTGAGAGGTGACAGCAATATGTGTTTCAGAGTTGTGAATCTCAATGTGTGCTGAAGATGCCCAGCAGTAGTTTCCATGCTGGCCCTTCGGCTGTGAAATTAGAATCCAAGCGCTCGTCCTCCCCTGTCACAACTGCTCTCGAAGCGAGAGAGCGCACCAGAAACGTTGGCTTGAAATGCACTTTTAGGAGATAAAGTGAGGAGTGACAGCAATGTGTGTTTCAGAGTTGCAAAGCTCACTGTGCGCTGAAGATGATCTGCAAGGACTTTCCCTCCCTGCCCTTCGGAACTGGGAGCGGATTCCAAGCGCTCGTGCTCACCTGCCTCTGCTGCACTGGAAACGAGAGTGGAGACCAGAAACGCTGGATTCAAATGCACTTTTAGGAGCTACAATGAGGAGTGACAACAGTGTGTGTGTCAAAGTTGTAAAGCTCAGTGTGTTGAAGAAGCACAAGAGCAGCCTTCAGGCCTGTCTCTTCCACTGCCTTACAGATTGCAGACATTCCTGCTCACTCTGCTGCTCAGCAGAGTGCTGGCAACGGAGTTCTTGGATTGAAATGGTCTTTTAGGAGAAAGAGTGAAGAGTGACAGCAATGTTTGTGTCACAGTTTAAAGCTCACTGTGTGCTAAACATGATCAGGAGGAGCTTTTTTGAAAGGCTCTTCCGCTGTTTTAGCCCAGTCTAAACATTCCTGCTCTACTCTCTCTGTTGCTGCTCAGCAGAGAGTGGGCACAGAGATGTTGGAATCAATAGGTCTTCCAGGCAGGAGAAGGAGGAGTTACAGCAATGTGTTTTGCAGAGTTGCAAAGCTCACTGTGCGCTGAAGATGCCCTGCAGGAGTTTCCCTGCTGGCCCTTCGTCTGTGGGATTAGAGTCCAAGCGCTGCTCCTCCCCTGTCACAACTCCTCTCCAAACGAGAGTGCGTACCAGAAACTTTGGATTCAAATGCACTTTTAGGAGATAAAGTGAGGAGTGACAGCAATGTTTGTGTCACAGTTTAAAGCTCACTGTGTGCAAAACATGATCAAGCAGGAGATTTTTTTCAAGGCTCTTCTGCTGTTTTAGGCAGGTCTAAAAATTCCTGCTCTACTCTCTCTGTTGCTGCTCAGCAGAGAGCGGGCACAGAGATGGTGGATTCAGCTGGTCTTTCAGGCAAAAAGGGAGGAGTGACAGCAATGTGTGTTGCAGAGTTGCAAAGCTCGCTGTGCGCTGAAGATGATCAGTGGGAACTTTCTGGACTGTCTCTTCTGCTCTTTTAGCATTGGCTAAAGGTTCCTGCTCTACTCTCTCTGCTTCTGCCCAGCAGAGAAAGGGCACAGAGATTTTGGATTCAATTGGACTTTGAGGTAGGAAAGTGCGGAGCGAGAGCAATATATGTGTCACAGTTGCAAAGCTGACTGCGTGCTGAAGATGCCCTGCCGGAGCTTTCACTCCGGGCTCTTCGGCTGTGGGAGCAGAGGCCAAGAGATCGTGTTCACCTGTCACTGCTGCTGTTCAAACGAGAGAGGGCGGGAGAGACCATGGATTCAAACGGATTATTAGGAGATGAAGTGAGGAGTGACAGCAATGTGTGTTTCAGAGTTGCAAAGCTCACTGTGCGCTGAAGATGATCTGCAAGGACTTTCCCTCCCTGCCCTTCGGAACTGGGAGCGGATTCCAAGCGCTCGTGCTCACCTACCTCTGCTGCTCTTGAAACGAGAGTGGAGACCAGAAACGCTGGATTCAAATGTGTTGGAGTCGCGGGAGACAAGCCTCATGCTCTCATGGTCAGCAAGCCTCGTTTATTAACTAGACACATCCACTTTTATAGCTTGCAGGGTTAGTTACATTGTCTGATAAGATACAGCAAAATCATTGGTCAGCCTGTGTCGATGCAGGGGTCTCCAGGTAACTGTGACCACTTCTTGTTTCAACATGTCTCGACATGTCCCAACTTGCCCAAGCAAGACCATTGTGCTATTCCAGCAAGATACCCTTGCTCTTATCTCAGCAAGATGCATATCCTGTTTCTTAAGCAAATCAGGGTAAACATTAACCACGAGATTGCTGTGCCCTGGGGGCCTACATTTCCACCAGCTGCACGGTATCATGCCCTTTGTTACTTAGCCATTCAGTTGTTAAGCTCTCTACACTTCCCCTGTTTTCTTTAACAGCAAGCATAGCCATTTTATGATTAAAAGCGTTCGATATCATTTTTTGTAAACACTGCATAATTCACGGCAAAAGCAATACTGCTAATAATATTACAACCACCACCAAAACAATTTTTTCTATTAGGGTAACAAGCCAGGCCTATTTGAGGAAACATTTACTGTGTTATGTGGAAGCCCAAAAGGGTCCTTCCAAGAGTCAAAGTGAAAACAATATTGTGCAGGCGCAGAACCAAGCAGGTGAAATTCTTGGATTTCAGAGACATTTTTTCTTATATTGAGCTGAAAGGTAAAATTGGCTGGGACGCCTATCAAACAGGTTCTAAAGGGGTCAGAAGCTTTAGCAAGAGCAAGGCATAAACTACTTTGGTTAACTTTTTCAGCCCAAGTGACCCACATGTTTTTTCGTTCCTCTATTTTGTTTAGAGTGTCCCAAGCTCCTGTGTTGAGGCCGGAAACGGCGACAAGCACGATCCCAATCTTCAGGTTTAACTTGCCACAAAAGCGGAATACCCACATCTTTACCGCACTTAATCTCTAGAGGCACTGTGGCTAGTGTGGTTTGAATCTGGGAGAGAATCTCCTGAACCCGATATTTCAAATATCGTTGTTCCAGATCTTCCCGATTCTCGACTAATAGATACGTTAAGGGTAGATTTATGGGAGGAGTTATACCTGCCTCCGCCAGCAGTGCTCTATAAGGATTGTAATTATGATGGGGATTCCAGGTACAGTTTACACAAGCACCATGTGCCTGTAATTGGCTTTGGGACACCCAAACCTTTTGGTGACAATTTCCACACTTAATTTTGATCCAAGCCCTATGATAATCTTGTAAACACGCTAAACAATAACGAGTAGGAGACAAAATCCGATCAAATGTTCTCATAAGTTCCCAAAACAAATGGAGTTCTGCCTCTTCTTGAGTCGAATAGGAAAAGCGAATCCCAAAATGTCTCTCAAGTGGTTCCAGCAACGGACGAAGGATCAGCTGCAGACGATGACGACGACGGAGTTCTGGGCTGTCCATTCGATTGAGCAGCTCGAGTCCAGCGAGCAGGGATCCACTTGGGTCCAAACACCAGGGGCCTGACAGTCGCGACGAATGTGGCCTAATTTTCCGCATCGAAAACACTTCATTCGGGTGGCTGGAGCTGCTGGGCGAGTCTGCGCAACTGCCGCCTGAAGAGGTGCAAGGGCTGCCAAAATTTGGCTTTGAACTTTAGACTGGGCGTTAAGGCCTTCACCAATTTTGTTAAGGGCTTCCACTACAAAAATTTGACTGCTTAAGGGGAGAGTATTTGCTTTATCTAAGAGGTCTTGAATTACCCAGTTGCCAGGAGCAGTAGCGATAAGGGAGCATGTGACTTGATTACCATTTTGTATAACACACTGCTTTAGGAGTGCGTCCTGCATGTGCTCCGCAACACCAGCTTTAGAAAGGGCTTGCATCAATTTGTCAATGAATGACCCAAGGGGTTCCTCTCGGCCTTGTTTAATGTTCATATACATAGGGGGCCCCCCCGGCTCCCGAATTTTGTCCATTGCCCTTTTTGCCACCCGCATGACCTCTCTTAATTTTTCTACTCCTATACCAGCCTGGGCATCTGTTCGAGTATAATCACCGTTTCCTAGTAATTCATTCATTGTAATTCCAAAAAGGGGGTCTCCTTGGGCACGAGGTAATGCTACTGAAGCAGCCGCTTCCTCCCCCCATCTTGCATCAAATGTAAGTTTCTGATGAGGGGTATAAATTAAACGAGCGATACCCTTGATGTCTACAGGCAGGAGAATCATTGAATTAAATAAGTAATCAAGCATCTGCTTGGCCGGTTCACTAGTAACCCCGAATTGAGAGACTGTAGCTCGGAGTTGTGCCAATATTTTCCAATCCATTTGAGTGATATCTACCCTATGACCGCCGCCTGGTCGAGGGTGGAAAATAACAGGAAAGGCCATAGAAGTAGCAACATGGTCTTGTGCCGCGTCGGCAAGGACCCTGTCTCCGTTTTCGACTCCGTGGCGTGCCAGAGCAGCCCAAACTTCCCGTCTCTGACTTGCCATAGCCTCCGCGAGGTCCGAAAGGGCTCCGGGGAACGGCTCCGTGGCATTAGGAGACAAAGGAAGGGAGTTTGGAGGAGACTCAGATGGTCCGTTTTCCATAATAGAGGCAGACGGGGGAGAGGGAAGAGGGGGAGGAGGAGGGGGGGGGGGTATCCGAGGGGGGAGGGGGGGGGGGGGGGGTATCTCGACTGTCGAAACGGTCGGCGGATTAGGGGCAGAAGGATCATAGTGACGATTTTGATTTTGTGCCAGACGGGCACTTTCGGCCGCACGTTTCTCTGCCTGTACCATCAAGAGTTCGTTATGTATCAAGCGCCATAATTTGGATAATTTTTTAGCAATTTTATCATCGTCTATCGTAAGGTCCCATAATTTATCGCCGTAGCGGCGCCATTCCGATAATTGGTGAATAGAGTGGGGGTCACTAAAAATACCGAGGGACCGAGCATGGGAAAGAAGGGCAGGGAGGTCCTTATCAAAATCTAAGCCTTTTACCCCCCGACGACGGAGGAAGGCAGTAAAAAGATCATACGCCGCTTGCCTGTCCATATTTACCGGATCCGTTGCACCCTCCAGGCGTCGGCAGCGCGTAGCAGCAGAGCCTGCCGATGCAGCACTCTGGGCCAAAGCAGGAGACGAGCAGCCCACCGATGTAGCACTCCCGTTCTGCAGAAGCCGTCTTTAAATCGAGACCTGCACCCAACGCAACTCCTTCAGGCAAAGGGAAGTGTCCCTGTTCGGGCGCCAGTTGTTGGAGTCGCGGGAGACAAGCCTCAAGCTCTCATGGTCAGCAAGTCTCGTTTATTTAGCAAGATGTTGTTGGAGTCGCGGGAGACAAGCCTCATGCTCTCATGGTCAGCAAGCCTCGTTTATTTAGCAAGACACATCCACTTTTATAGCTTGCAGGGTTAGTTACATTGTCTGATAAGATACAGCAAAATCATTGGTCAGCCTGTGTCGATGCAGGGGTCTCCAGGTAACTGTGACCACTTCTTGTTTCAACATGTCTCGACATGTCCCAACTTGCCCAAGCAAGACCATTGTGCTATTCCAGCAAGATACCCTTGCTCTTATCTCAGCAAGATGCATATCCTGTTTCTTAAGAAAAACAGGGTAAACATTAACCACGAGATTGCTGTGCCCTGGGGGCCTACATTTACACCAGCTGCACAGTATCATGCCCTTTGTTACTTAGCCATTCAGTTGTTAAGCTCTCTACACAAATGCACTTTTAGGAGCTACAATGAGGAGTGACAACAGTGTGTGTGTCAAAGTTGTAAAGCTCAGTGTGTTGAAGAAGCACAAGAGCAGCCTTCAGCCTGTCTCTTCCACTGCCTTACAGATTGCAGACATTCCTGCTCACTCTGCTGCTCAGCAGAGTGCTGGCAACGGAGTTCTTGGATTGAAATGGTCTTTTAGGAGAAAGAGTGAAGAGTGACAGCAATGTTTGTGTCACAGTTTAAAGCTCACTGTGTGCTAAACATGATCAGGAGGAGCTTTTTTGCAAGGCTCTTCTGCTGTTTTAGCCCAGGCTAAACATTCCTGCTCTACTCTCTCTGTTGCTGCTCAGCAGAGAGTGGGCACAGAGATGTTGGAATCAATAGGTCTTCCAGGCAGGAAAAGGAGGAGTTACAGCAATGTGTTTTGCAGAGTTGCAAAGCTCACTGTGTGCTGAAGATGCCCTGCAGGAGTTTCCCTGCTGGCTCTTCGTCTGTGGTATTAGAGTCCAAGCGCTGCTCCTCCCCTGTCACAACTCCTCTCCAAACGAGAGTGCGTACCAGAAACTTTGGATTCAAATGCACTTTTAGGAGATAAAGTGAGGAGTGACAGCAATGTTTGTGTCACAGTTTAAAGCTCACTGTGTGCAAAACATGATCAAGCAGGAGATTTTTTTCAAGGCTCTTCTGCTGTTTTAGGCAGGTCTAAAAATTCCTGCTCTACTATCTCTGTTGCTGCTCAGCAGAGAGCGGGCACAGAGATGGTGGATTCAGCTGGTCTTTCAGGCAAAAAGGGAGGAGTGACAGCAATGTGTGTTGCAGAGTTGCAAAGCTCGCTGTGCGCTGAAGATGATCAGTGGGAACTTTCTGGACTGTCTCTTCTGCTCTTTTAGCATTGGCTAAAGGTTCCTGCTCTACTCTCTCTGCTTCTGCCCAGCAGAGAAAGGGCACAGAGATTTTGGATTCAATTGGACTTTGAGGTAGGAAAGTGCGGAGCGAGAGCAATATATGTGTCACAGTTGCAAAGCTGACTGCGTGCTGAAGATGCCCTGCCGGAGCTTTCACTCCGGGCTCTTCGGCTGTGGGAGCAGAGGCCAAGAGATCGTGTTCACCTGTCACTGCTGCTGTTCAAACGAGAGAGGGCGGGAGAGACCATGGATTCAAACGGATTATTAGGAGATGAAGTGAGGAGTGACAGCAATGTGTGTTTCAGAGTTGCAAAGCTCACTGTGCGCTGAAGATGATCTGCAAGGACTTTCCCTCCCTGCCCTTCGGAACTGGGAGCGGATTCCAAGCGCTCGTGCTCACCTTCCTCTGCTGCTCTTGAAACGAGAGTGGAGACCAGAAACGCTGGATTCAAATGCACTTTTAGGAGCTACAATGAGGAGTGACAACAGTGTGTGTGTCACAGTTGTAAAGCTCAGTGTGTTGAAGAAGCACAAGAGCAGCCTTCTGGCCTGTCTCTTCCACTGCCTTACAGATTGCAGACATTCCTGCTCACTCTGCTGCTCAGCAGAGTGCTGGCAACGGAGTTCTTGGATTGAAATGGTCTTTTAGGAGAAAGAGTGAAGAGTGACAGCAATGTTTGTGTCACAGTTTAAAGCTCACTGTGTGCTAAACATGATCAGGAGGAGCTTTTTTGCAAGGCTCTTCTGCTGTTTTAGCCCAGTCTAAACATTCCTGCTCTACTCTCTCTGATGCTGCTCAGCAGAGAGTGGGCACAGAGATGTTGAAATCAATTGGTCTTCCAGGCAGGAGAAGGAGGAGTTACAGCAATGTGTTTTGCAGAGTTGCAAAGCTCACTGTGTGCTGAAGATGCCCTGCAGGAGTTTCCCTGCTGGCCCTTCGTCTGTGGGATTAGAGTCCAAGCGCTGCTCCTCCCCTGTCACAACTCCTCTCCAAACGAGAGTGCGTACCAGAAACTTTGGATTCAAATGCACTTTTAGGAGATAAAGTGAGGAGTGACAGCAATGTTTGTGTCACAGTTTAAAGCTCACTGTGTGCAAAACATGATCAAGCAGGAGATTTTTTGCAAGGCTCTTCTGCTGTTTTAGCCCAGGCTAAATATTCCTGCTCAACTCCCTGTTGCTGCTCAGCAGAGAGTGGGCACAGAGATGTTGGAATCAATTGGTCTTTCAGGCAGGAAAAGAAGTGACAGCAATGTGTGTTGCAGAGTTGCAAAGCTCTCTGTTCGCTGAAGATGATCAGTGGGAACTTTCTGGACTGTCTCTTCTGCTGTTTCTTCAGAGTCCAAACGTAAGTGCTATATTCTGCTACTGCTCACAAAGAGCAAGCACAGGAGATGTAGGATTCAATTGGACTTCGAGGTAGGAAAGTGAGAGGTGACAGCTATTTGTGTTTCAGAGTTGCAAAGCTCCCTGGGTGCTGAAGATGCCCTGCAGGTGTTTCCATGCTGGCAATTCGTCTGTGAAATTAGAGTCCAAACACTCGTCCTCCCCTGTGACATCTGCTCTCGAAACGAGAGAGCGCACCATAAACTTTGGATTCAAATGCACTTTTAGGAGATAAAGTGAGGAGTGACAGCAATGTTTGTGTCACAGTTTAAAGCTCACTGAGTGCAAAACATGATCAAGCAGGAGATTTTTTGCAAGGCTCTTCTGCTGTTTTAGCCCAGTCCAAACATTCCTGCTCTGCTCTCTCTGTTGTTGCTCAGCAGAGAGCGGGCACAGAGATGGTGGATTCAGTTGGTCTTTCAGGCAGGAAAGGGGGGAGTGACAGCAATGTGTGTTGCAGAGTTGCAAAGCTCACTGTGTGCTGAAGATGATCAGTGGGAACTTTCTGGACTGTCTCTTCTGCTGTTTCAGCAGAGTCCAAACGTAAGTGCTATATTCTGCTACTGCTCACAAAGAGCAAGCACAGGAGATGTATTATTCAATTGGACTTTCAGGTAGGAAAGTGAGAGGTGACAGCAATATGTGTTTCAGAGTTGCGAATCACAATGTGTGCTGAAGATGCCCAGCAGTAGTTTCCATGCTGGCCCTTCGGCTGTGAAATTAGAATCCAAGCGCTCGTCCTCCCCTGTCACAACTGCTCTCGAAGCGAGAGAGCGCACCAGAAACGTTGGCTTGAAATGCACTTTTAGGAGATGAAGTGAGGAGTGACAGCAATGTGTGTTTCAGAGTTGCAAAGCTCACTGTGCGCTGAAGATGATCTGCAAGGACTTTCCCTCCCTGCCCTTCGGAACTGGGAGCGGATTCCAAGCGCTCGTGCTCACCTGCCTCTGCTGCACTGGAAACGAGAGTGGAGACCAGAAACGCTGGATTCAAATGCACTTTTAGGAGCTACAATGAGGAGTGACAACAGTGTGTGTGTCAAAGTTGTAAAGCTCAGTGTGTTGAAGAAGCACAAGAGCAGCCTTCAGCCTGTCTCTTCCACTGCCTTACAGATTGCAGACATTCCTGCTCACTCTGCTGCTCAGCAGAGTGCTGGCAACGGAGTTCTTGGATTGAAATGGTCTTTTAGGAGAAAGAGTGAAGAGTGACAGCAATGTTTGTGTCACAGTTTAAAGCTCACTGTGTGCTAAACATGATCAGGAGGAGCTTTTTTGCAAGGCTCTTCTGCTGTTTTAGCCCAGTCTAAACATTCCTGCTCTACTCTCTCTGATGCTGCTCAGCAGAGAGTGGGCACAGAGATGTTGGAATCAATTGGTCTTCCAGGCAGGAGAAGGAGGAGTTACAGCAATGTGTTTTGCAGAGTTGCAAAGCTCACTGTGTGCTGAAGATGCCCTGCAGGAGTTTCCCTGCTGGCCCTTCGTCTGTGGGATTAGAGTCCAAGCGCTCCTCCTCCCCTGTCACAACTCCTCTCCAAACGAGAGTGCGTACCAGAAACTTTGGATTCAAATGCACTTTTAGGAGATAAAGTGAGGAGTGACAGCAATGTTTGTGTCACAGTTTAAAGCTCACTGTGTGCAAAACATGATCAAGCAGGAGATTTTTTGCAAGGCTCTTCTGCTGTTTTAGCCCAGGCTAAATATTCCTGCTCAACTCTCTGTTGCTGCTCAGGAGAGAGTGGGCACAGAGATGTTGGAATCAATTGGTCTTTCAGGCAGGAAAAGAAGTGACAGCAATGTGTGTTGCAGAGTTGCAAAGCTCGCTGTTCGCTGAAGATGATCAGTGGGAACTTTCTGGACTGTCTCTTCTGCTGTTTCTTCAGAGTCCAAACGTAAGTGCTATATTCTGCTACTGCTCACAAAGAGCAAGCACAGGAGATGTAGGATTCAATTGGACTTCGAGGTAGGAAAGTGAGAGGTGACAGCTATTTGTGTTTCAGAGTTGCAAAGCTCACTGGGTGCTGAAGATGCCCTGCAAGAGTTACCATGCTGGCAATTCGTCTGTGAAATTAGAGTCCAAACACTCGTCCTCCCCTGTGACATCTGCTCTCGAAACGAGAGAGCGCACCATAAACTTTGGATTCAAATGCACTTTAAGGAGATAAAGTGAGGAGTGACAGCAATGTTTGTGTCACAGTTTAAAGCTCACTGAGTGCAAAACATGATCAAGCAGGAGATTTTTTGCAAGGCTCTTCTGCTGTTTTAGCCCAGTCCAAACATTCCTGCTCTGCTCTCTCTGTTGTTGCTCAGCAGAGAGTGGGCACAGAGATGTTGGAATCAATTGGTCTTCCAGGCAGGAGAAGGAGGAGTTACAGCAATGTGTTTTGCAGAGTTGCAAAGCTCACTGTGTGCTGAAGATGCCCTGCAGGAGTTTCCCTGCTGGCCCTTCGTCTGTGGTATTAGAGTCCAAGCGCTGCTCCTCCCCTGTCACAACTCCTCTCGAAACGAGAGAGCGCACAAGAAACTTTGGATTCAAATGCACTTTTAGGAGATAAAGTGAGGAGTGACAGCAATGTTTGTGTCACAGTTTAAAGCTCACTGTGTGCAAAACATGATCAAGCAGGAGATTTTTTTCAAGGCTCTTCTGCTGTTTTAGGCAGGTCTAAAATTTCCTGCTCTACTATCTCTGTTGCTGCTCAGCAGAAAGCGGGCACAGAGATGGTGGATTCAGCTGGTCTTTCAGGCAAAAAGGGAGGAGTGACAGCAATGTGTGTTGCAGAGTTGCAAAGCTCGCTGTGCGCTGAAGATGATCAGTGGGAACTTTCTGGACTGTCTCTTCTGCTCTTTTAGCATTGGCTAAAGGTTCCTGCTCTACTCTGCTTCTGCCCAGCAGAGAAAGGGCACAGAGATTTTGGATTCAATTGGACTTTGAGGTAGGAAAGTGCGGAGCGAGAGCAATATATGTGTCACAGTTGCAAAGCTGACTGCGTGCTGAAGATGCCCTGCCGGAGCTTTCACTCCAGGCTCTTCGGCTGTGGGAGCAGAGGCCAAGAGATCGTGTTCACCTGTCACTGCTGCTGTTCAAACGAGAGAGGGCGGGAGAGACCATGGATTCAAACGGATTATTAGGAGATGAAGTGAGGAGTGACAGCAATGTGTGTTTCAGAGTTGCAAAGCTCACTGTGCGCTGAAGATGATCTGCAAGGACATTCCCTCCCTGCCCTTCGGAACTGGGAGCGGATTCCAAGCGCTCGTGCTCACCTTCCTCTGCTGCTCTTGAAACGAGAGTGGAGACCAGAAACGCTGGATTCAAATGCACTTTTAGGAGCTACAATGAGGAGTGACAACAGTGTGTGTGTCACAGTTGTAAAGCTCAGTGTGTTGAAGAAGCACAAGAGCAGCCTTCAGGCCTGTCTCTTCCACTGCCTTACAGATTGCAGACATTCCTGCTCACTCTGCTGCTCAGCAGAGTGCTGGCAACGGAGTTCTTGGATTGAAATGGTCTTTTAGGAGAAAGAGTGAAGAGTGACAGCAATGTTTGTGTCACAGTTTAAAGCTCACTGTGTGCTAAACATGATCAGGAGGAGCTTTTTTGCAAGGCTCTTCTGCTGTTTTAGCCCAGTCTAAACATTCCTTCTCTCTGTTGCTGCTCAGCAGAGAGTGGGCACAGAGATGTTGGAATCAATTGGTCTTCCAGGCAGGAAAAGGAGGAGTTACAGCAATGTGTGTTGCAGAATTGCAAAGCTCACTGTGTGCTGAAGATGCCCTGCAGGAGTTTCCCTGCTGGCCCTTCGTCTGTGGGATTAGAGTCCAAGCGCTCCTCCTCCCCTGTCACAACTCCTCTCCAAACGAGAGAGCGCACCAGAAACTTTGGATTCAAATGCACTTTTAGGAGATAAAGTGAGGAGTGACAGCAATGTTTGTGTCACAGTTTAAAGCTCACTGTGTGCAAAACATGATCAAGCAGGAGATTTTTTGCAAGGCTCTTCTGCTGTTTTAGCCCAGGCTAAACATTCCTGCTCTACTCTCTCTGTTGCTGCTCAGCAGAGAGCGGGCACAGAGATGGTGGATTCAGCTGGTCTTTCAGGCAGGAAAAGAAGAGACAGCAATGTGTGTTGCAGAGTTGCAAAGCTCACTGTGTGCTGAAGATGATCAGTGGGAACTTTCTGGACTGTCTCTTCTGCTGTTTCAGCAGAGTCCAAACGTAAGTGCTATATTCTGCTACTGCTCACAAAGAGCAAGCACAGGAGAAGTATTATTCAATTGGACTTTCAGGTAGGAAAGTGAGAGGTGACAGCAATATGTGTTTCAGAGTTGCGAATCTCAATGTGTGCTGAAGATGCCCAGCAGTAGTTTCCATGCTGGCCCTTCGGCTGTGAAATTAGAATCCAAGCGCTCGTCCTCCCCTGTCACAACTGCTCTCGAAGCGAGAGAGCGCACAAGAAACGTTGGCTTGAAATGCACTTTTAGGAGATAAAGTGAGGAGTGACAGCAATGTGTGTTTCAGAGTTGCAAAGCTCACTGTGCGCTGAAGATGATCTGCAAGGACTTTCCCTCCCTGCCCTTCGGAACTATGAGCGGATTCCAAGCGCTCGTGCTCACCTGCCTCTGCTGCACTGGAAACGAGAGTGGAGACCAGAAACGCTGGATTCAAATGCACTTTTAGGAGCTACAATGAGGAGTGACAACAGTGTGTGTGTCACAGTTGTAAAGCTCAGTGTGTTGAAGAAGCACAAGAGCAGCCTTCAGGCCTGTCTCTTCCACTGCCTTACAGATTGCAGACATCCCTGCTCACTCTGCTGCTCAGCAGAGTGCTGGCAACGGAGTTCTGGGATTGAAATGGTCTTTTAGGAGAAAGAGTGAAGAGTGACAGCAATGTTTGTGTCACAGTTTAAAGCTCACTGTGTGCTAAACATGATCAGGAGGAGCTTTTTTGCAAGGCTCTTCTGCTGTTTTAGCCCAGTCTAAACATTCCTGCTCTACTCTCTCTGTTGCTGCTCAGCAGAGAGTGGGCACAGAGATGTTGGAATCAATTGGTCTTCCAGGCAAGAAAAGGAGGAGTGACAGCAATGTGTGTTGCAGAATTGCAAAGCTCACTGTGTGCTGAAGATGCCCTGCAGGAGTTTCCCTGCTGGCCCTTCGTCTGTGGGATTAGAGTCCAAGCGCTGCTCCTCCCCTGTCACAACTCCTCTCGAAACGTGAGAGCGCACCAGAAACTTTGGATTCAAATGCACTTTTAGGAGATAAAGTGAGGAGTGACAGCAATGTTTGTGTCACAGTTTAAAGCTCACTGTGTGCAAAACATGATCAAGCAGGAGATTTTTTTCAAGGCTCTTCTGCTGTTTTAGGCAGGTCTAAAAATTCCTGCTCTACTCTCTCTGTTGCTGCTCAGCAGAGAGCGGGCACAGAGATGGTGGATTCAGCTGGTCTTTCAGGCAAAAAGGGAGGAGTGACAGCAATGTGTGTTGCAGAGTTGCAAAGCTCGCTGTGCGCTGAAGATGATCAGTGGGAACTTTCTGGACTGTCTCTTCTGCTCTTTTAGCATTGGCTAAAAGTTCCTGCTCTACTCTCTCTGCTTCTGCCCAGCAGAGAAAGGGCACAGAGATTTTGGATTCAATTGGACTTTGAGGTAGGAAAGTGCGGAGCGAGAGCAATATATGTGTCACAGTTGCAAAGCTGACTGCGTGCTGAAGATGCCCTGCCGGAGCTTTCACTCCGGGCTCTTCGGCTGTGGGAGCAGAGGCCAAGAGATCGTGTTCACCTGTCACTGCTGCTGTTCAAACGAGAGAGGGCGGGAGAGACCATGGATTCAAACGGATTATTAGGAGATGAAGTGAGGAGTGACAGCAATGTGTGTTTCAGAGTTGCAAAGCTCACTGTGCGCTGAAGATGATCTGCAAGGACTTTCCCTCCCTGCCCTTCGGAACTGGGAGCGGATTCCAAGCGCTCGTGCTCACCTTCCTCTGCTGCTCTTGAAACGAGAGTGGAGACCAGAAACGCTGGATTCAAATGCACTTTTAGGAGCTACAATGAGGAGTGACAACAGTGTGTGTGTCACAGTTGTAAAGCTCAGTGTGTTGAAGAAGCACAAGAGCAGCCTTCAGGCCTGTCTCTTCCACTGCCTTACAGATTGCAGACATTCCTGCTCACTCTGCTGCTCAGCAGAGTGCTGGCAACGGAGTTCTTGGATTGAAATGGTCTTTTAGGAGAAAGAGTGAAGAGTGACAGCAATGTTTGTGTCACAGTTTAAAGCTCACTGTGTGCTAAACATGATCAGGAGGAGCTTTTTTGCAAGGCTCTTCTGCTGTTTTAGCCCAGTCTAAACATTCCTTCTCTCTGTTGCTGCTCAGCAGAGAGTGGGCACAGAGATGTTGGAATCAATTGGTCTTCCAGGCAGGAAAAGGAGGAGTTACAGCAATGTGTGTTGCAGAATTGCAAAGCTCACTGTGTGCTGAAGATGCCCTGCAGGAGTTTCCCTGCTGGCCCTTCGTCTGTGTGATTAGAGTCCAAGCGCTGCTCCTCCCCTGTCACAACTCCTCTCGAAACGTGAGAGCGCACCAGAAACTTTGGATTCAAATGCACTTTTATTAGATAAAGTGAGGAGTGACATCAATGTTTGTGTCACAGTTTAAAGCTCACTGTGTGCAAAACATGATCAAGCAGGAGATTTTTTGCAAGGCTCTTCTGCTGTTTTAGCCCAGGCTAGACATTCCTGCTCTACTCTCTCTGTTGCTGCTCAGCAGAGAGCGGGCACAGAGATGGTGGATTCAGCTGGTCTTTCAGGCAGGAAAAGAAGAGACAGCAATGTGTGTTGCAGAGTTGCAAAGCTCACTGTGTGCTGAAGATGATCAGTGGGAACTTTCTGGACTGTCTCTTCTGCTGTTTCAGCAGAGTCCAAACGTAAGTGCTATATTCTGCTACTGCTCACAAAGAGCAAGCACAGGAGAAGTATTATTCAATTGGACTTTCAACTAGGAAAGTGAGAGGTGACAGCAATATGTGTTTCAGAGTTGCGAATCTCAATGTGTGCTGAAGATGCCCAGCAGTAGTTTCCATGCTGGCCCTTCGGCTGTGAAATTAGAATCCAAGCGCTCGTCCTCCCCTGTCACAACTGCTCTCGAAGCGAGAGAGCGCACAAGAAACGTTGGCTTGAAATGCACTTTTAGGAGATAAAGTGAGGAGTGACAGCAATGTGTGTTTCAGAGTTGCAAAGCTCACTGTGCGCTGAAGATGATCTGCAAGGACTTTCCCTCCCTGCCCTACGGAACTATGAGCGGATTCCAAGCGCTCGTGCTCACCTGCCTCTGCTGCACTGGAAACGAGAGTGGAGACCAGAAACGCTGGATTCAAATGCACTTTTAGGAGCTACAATGAGGAGTGACAACAGTGTGTGTGTCACAGTTGTAAAGCTCAGTGTGTTGAAGAAGCACAAGAGCAGCCTTCAGGCCTGTCTCTTCCACTGCCTTACAGATTGCAGACATCCCTGCTCACTCTGCTGCTCAGCAGAGTGCTGGCAACGGAGTTCTGGGATTGAAATGGTCTTTTAGGAGAAAGAGTGAAGAGTGACAGCAATGTTTGTGTCACAGTTTAAAGCTCACTGTGTGCTAAACATGATCAGGAGGAGCTTTTTTGCAAGGCTCTTCTGCTGTTTTAGCCCAGTCTAAACATTCCTGCTCTACTCTCTCTGTTGCTGCTCAGCAGAGAGTGGGCACAGAGATGTTGGAATCAATTGGTCTTCCAGGCAAGAAAAGGAGGAGTGACAGCAATGTGTGTTGCAGAATTGCAAAGCTCACTGTGTGCTGAAGATGCCCTGCAGGAGTTTCCCTGCTGGCCCTTCGTCTGTGGGATTAGAGTCCAAGCGCTGCTCCTCCCCTGTCACAACTCCTCTCGAAACGTGAGAGCACACCAGAAACTTTGGATTCAAATGCACTTTTAGGAGATAAAGTGAGGAGTGACAGCAATGTTTGTGTCACAGTTTAAAGCTCACTGTGTGCAAAACATGATCAAGCAGGAGATTTTTTTCAAGGCTCTTCTGCTGTTTTAGGCAGGTCTAAAAATTCCTGCTCTACTCTCTCTGTTGCTGCTCAGCAGAGAGCGGGCACAGAGATGGTGGATTCAGCTGGTCTTTCAGGCAAAAAGGGAGGAGTGACAGCAATGTGTGTTGCAGAGTTGCAAAGCTCGCTGTGCGCTGAAGATGATCAGTGGGAACTTTCTGGACTGTCTCTTCTGCTCTTTTAGCATTGGCTAAAAGTTCCTGCTCTACTCTCTCTGCTTCTGCCCAGCAGAGAAAGGGCACAGAGATTTTGGATTCAATTGGACTTTGAGGTAGGAAAGTGCGGAGCGAGAGCAACATATGTGTCACAGTTGCAAAGCTGACTGCGTGCTGAAGATGCCCTGCCGGAGCTTTCACTCCGGGCTCTTCGGCTGTGGGAGCAGAGGCCAAGAGATCGTGTTCACCTGTCACTGCTGCTGTTCAAACGAGAGAGGGCGGGAGAGACCATGGATTCAAACGGATTATTAGGAGATGAAGTGAGGAGTGACAGCAATGTGTGTTTCAGAGTTGCAAAGCTCACTGTGCGCTGAAGATGATCTGCAAGGACTTTCCCTCCCTGCCCTTCGGAACTGGGAGCGGATTCCAAGCGCTCGTGCTCACCTGCCTCTGCTGCTCTTGAAACGAGAGTGGAGACCAGAAACGCTGGATTCAAATGCACTTTTAGGAGCTACAATGAGGAGTGACAACAGTGTGTGTGTCACAGTTGTAAAGCTCAGTGTGTTGAAGAAGCACAAGAGCAGCCTTCAGGCCTGTCTCTTCCACAGCCTTACAGATTGCAGACATTCCTGCTCACTCTGCTGCTCAGCAGAGTGCTGGCAACGGAGTTCTTGGATTGAAATGGTCTTTTAGGAGAAAGAGTGAAGAGTGACAGCAATGTTTGTGTCACAGTTTAAAGCTCACTGTGTGCTAAACATGATCAGGAGGAGATTTTTTGCAAGTCTCTTCTGCTGTTTTAGCCCAATCTAAACATTCCTTCTCTCTGTTGCTGCTCAGCAGAGAGTGGGCACAGAGATGTTGGAATCAATTGGTCTTCCAGGCAGGAAAAGGAGTTACAGCAATGTGTGTTGCAGAATTGCAAAGCTCACTGTGTGCTGAAGATGCCCTGCAGGAGTTTCCCTGCTGGCCCTTCGTCTGTGGGATTAGAGTCCAAGCGCTGCTCCTCCCCTGTCACAACTCCTCGAGAAACGTGAGAGCGCACCAGAAACTTTGGATTCAAATGCACTTTTAGGAGATAAAGTGAGGAGTGACAGCAATGTTTGTGTCACAGTTTAAAGCTCACTGAGTGCAAAACATGATCAAGCAGGAGATTTTTTGCAAGGCTCTTCTGCTGTTTTAGCCCAGGCTAAACATTCCTGCTCTACTCTCTCTGTTGCTGCTCAGCAGAGAGCGGGCACAGAGGTGTTGGAATCAATTGGTCTTTCAGGCAGGAAAAGAAGAGACAGCAAGGTGTGTTGCAGAGTTGCAAAGCTCGCTGTGCGCTGAAGATGATCAGTGGGAACTTTCTGGACTGTCTCTTCTGCTGTTTCAGCAGAGTCCAAACGTAAGTGCTATATTCTGCTACTGCTCACAAAGAGCAAGCACAGGAGATGTATTATTCAATTGGACTTTCAGGTAGGAAAGTGAGAGGTGACAGCAATATGTGTTTCAGAGTTGTGAATCTCAATGTGTGCTGAAGATGCCCAGCAGTAGTTTCCATGCTGGCCCTTCGGCTGTGAAATTAGAATCCAAGCGCTCGTCCTCCCCTGTCACAACTGCTCTCAAAGCGAGAGAGCGCACCAGAAACGTTGGCTTGAAATGCACTTTTAGGAGATAAAGTGAGGAGTGACAGCAATGTTTGTGTCACAGTTTAAAGCTCACTGTGTGCAAAACATGATCAAGCAGGAGATTTTTTTCAAGGCTCTTCTGCTGTTTTAGGCAGGTCTAAAAATTCCTGCTCTACTCTCTCTGTTGCTGCTCAGCAGAGAGCGGGCACAGAGATGGTGGATTCAGCTGGTCTTTCAGGCAAAAAGGGAGGAGTGACAGCAATGTGTGTTGCAGAGTTGCAAAGCTCGCTGTGCGCTGAAGATGATCAGTGGGAACTTTCTGGACTGTCTCTTCTGCTCTTTTAGCATTGGCTAAAGGTTCCTGCTCTTCTCTCTCTGCTTCTGCCCAGCAGAGAAAGGGCACAGAGATTTTGGATTCAATTGGACTTTGAGGTAGGAAAGTGCGGAGCGAGAGCAATATATGTGTCACAGTTGCAAAGCTGACTGCGTGCTGAAGATGCCCTGCCGGAGCTTTCACTCCGGGCTCTTCGGCTGTGGGAGCAGAGGCCAAGAGATCGTGTTCACCTGTCACTGCTGCTGTTCAAACGAGAGAGGGCGGGAGAGACCATGGATTCAAACGGATTATTAGGAGATGAAGTGAGGAGTGACAGCAATGTGTGTTTCAGAGTTGCAAAGCTCACTGTGCGCTGAAGATGATCTGCAAGGACTTTCCCTCCCTGCCCTTCGGAACTGGGAGCGGATTCCAAGCGCTCGTGCTCACCTTCCTCTGCTGCTCTTGAAACGAGAGTGGAGACCAGAAACGCTGGATTCAAATGCACTTTTAGGAGCTACAATGAGGAGTGACAACAGTGTGTGTGTCAAAGTTGTAAAGCTCAGTGTGTTGAAGAAGCACAAGAGCAGCCTTCAGGCCTGTCTCTTCCACTGCCTTACAGATTGCAGACATTCCTGCTCACTCTGCTGCTCAGCAGAGTGCTGGCAACGGAGTTCTTGGATTGAAATGGTCTTTTAGGAGAAAGAGTGAAGAGTGACAGCAATGTTTGTGTCACAGTTTAAAGCTCACTGTGCGCTAAACATGATCAGGAGGAGCTTATTTGCAAGGCTCTTCTGCTGTTTTAGCCCAGTCTAAACATTCCTGCTCTACTCTCTCTGTTGCTGCTCAGCAGAGAGTGGGCACAGAGATGTTGGAATCAATTGGTCTTCCAGGCAGGAAAAGGAGTTACAGCAATGTGTGTTGCAGAATTGCAAAGCTCACTGTGTGCTGAAGATGCCCTGCAGGAGTTTCCCTGCTGGCCCTTCGTCTGTGGGATTAGAGTCCAAGCGCTGCTCCTCCCCTGTCACAACTCCTCTCGAAACGTGAGAGCGCACCAGAAACTTTGGATTCAAATGCACTTTTAGGAGATAAAGTGAGGAGTGACAGCAATGCTTGTGTCACAGTTTAAAGCTCACTGTGTGCAAAACATGATCAAGCAGGAGATTTTTTGCAAGGCTCTTCTGCTGTTTTAGCCCAGGCTAAACATTCCTGCTCTACTCTCTCTGTTGCTGCTCAGCAGAGAGCGGGCACAGAGGTGTTGGAATCAATTGGTCTTTCAGGCAGGAAAAGAAGAGACAGCAATGTGTGTTGCAGAGTTGCAAAGCTCACTGTGTGCTGAAGATGATCAGTGGGAACTTTCTGGACTGTCTCTTCTGCTGTTTCAGCAGAGTCCAAACGTAAGTGCTATATTCTGCTACTGCTCACAAAGAGCAAGCACAGGAGATGTATTATTCAATTGGACTTTCAGGTAGGAAAGTGAGAGGTGACAGCAATATGTGTTTCAGAGTTGTGAATCTCAATGTGTGCTGAAGATGCCCAGCAGTAGTTCCCAAGCTGGCCCTTCAGCTGTGAAATTAGAATCCAAGCGCTCGTCCTCCCCTGTCACAACTGCTCTCAAAGCGAGAGAGCGCACCAGAAACGTTGGCTTGAAATGCACTTTTAGGAGATAAAGTGAGGAGTGACAGCAATGTTTGTGTCACAGTTTAAAGCTCACTGTGTGCAAAACATGATCAAGCAGGAGATTTTTTGCAAGGCTCTTCTGCTGTTTTAGCCCAGTCTAAACATTCCTGCTCTACTCTCTCTGTTGCTGCTCAGCAGAGAGCGGGCACAGAGATGGTGGATTCAGCTGGTCTTTCAGGCAAAAAGGGAGGAGTGACAGCAATGTGTGTTGCAGAGTTGCAAAGCTCGCTGTGCGCTGAAGATGATCAGTGGGAACTTTCTGGACTGTCTCTTCTGCTCTTTTAGCATTGGCTAAAGGTTCCTGCTCTACTCTCTCTGCTTCTGCCCAGTAGAGAAAGGGCACAGAGATTTTGGATTCAATTGGACTTTGAGGTAGGAAAGTGCGGAGCGAGAGCAATATATGTGTCACAGTTGCAAAGCTGACTGCATGCTGAAGATGCCCTGCCGGAGTTTTCACTCCGGGCTCTTCGGCTGTGGGAGCAGAGGCCAAGAGATCGTGTTCACCTGTCACTGCTGCTGTTCAAACGAGAGAGGGCGGGAGAGACCATGGATTCAAACGGATTATTAGGAGATGAAGTGAGGAGTGACAGCAATGTGTGTTTCAGTGTTGCAAAGCTCACTGTGCGCTGAAGATGATCTGCAAGGACTTTCCCTCCCTGCCCTTCGGAACTGGGAGCGGATTCCAAGCGCTCGTGCTCACCTTCCTCTGCTGCTCTTGAAACGAGAGTGGAGACCAGAAACGCTGGATTCAAATGCACTTTTAGGAGCTACAATGAGGAGTGACAACAGTGTGTGTGTCAAAGTTGTAAAGCTCAGTGTGTTGAAGAAGCACAAGAGCAGCCTTCAGGCCTGTCTCTTCCACTGCCTTACAGATTGCAGACATTCCTGCTCACTCTGCTGCTCAGCAGAGTGCTGGCAACGGAGTTCTTGGATTGAAATGGTCTTTTAGGAGAAAGAGTGAAGAGTGACAGCAATGTTTGTGTCACAGTTTAAAGCTCACTGTGTGCTAAACATGATCAGGAGGAGCTTTTTTGCAAGGCTCTTCTGCTGTTTTAGCCCAGTCTAAACATTCCTGCTCTACTCTCTCTGTTGCTGCTCAGCAGAGAGTGGGCACAGAGATGTTGGAATCAATTGGTCTTCCAGGCAGGAAAAGGAGTTACAGCAATGTGTGTTGCAGAATTGCAAAGCTCACTGTGTGCTGAAGATGCCCTGCAGGAGTTTCCCTGCTGGCCCTTCGTCTGTGGGATTAGAGTCCAAGCGCTGCTCCTCCCCTGTCACAACTCCTCTCGAAACGTGAGAGCGCACCAGAAACTTTGGATTCAAATGCACTTTTAGGAGATAAAGTGAGGAGTGACAGCAATGTTTGTGTCACAGTTTAAAGCTCACTGTGTGCAAAACATGATCAAGCAGGAGATTTTTTTCAAGGCTCTTCTGCTGTTTTAGCCCAGTCTAAACATTCCTGCTCTACTCTCTCTGTTGCTGCTCAGCAGAGAGCGGGCACAGAGGTGTTGGAATCAATTGGTCTTTCAGGCAGGAAAAGAAGAGACAGCAATGTGTGTTGCAGAGTTGCAAAGCTCACTGTGTGCTGAAGATGATCAGTGGGAACTTTCTGGACTGTCTCTTCTGCTGTTTCAGCAGAGTCCAAACGTAAGTGCTATATTCTGCTACTGCTCACAAAGAGCAAGCACAGGAGATGTATTATTCAATTGGACTTTCAGGTAGGAAAGTGAGAGGTGACAGCAATATGTGTTTCAGAGTTGTGAATCTCAATGTGTGCTGAAGATGCCCAGCAGTAGTTTCCATGCTGGCCCTTCGGCTGTGAAATTAGAATCCAAGCGCTCGTCCTCCCCTGTCACAACTGCTCTCGAAGCGAGAGAGCGCACCAGAAACGTTGGCTTGAAATGCACTTTTAGGAGATAAAGTGAGGAGTGACAGCAATTTTTGTGTCACAGTTTAAAGCTCACTGTGTGCAAAACATGATCAAGCAGGAGATTTTTTTCAAGGCTCTTCTGCTGTTTTAGGCAGGTCTAAAAATTCCTGCTCTACTCTCTCTGTTGCTGCTCAGCAGAGAGCGGGCACAGAGATGGTGGATTCAGCTGGTCTTTCAGGCAAAAAGGGAGGAGTGACAGCAATGTGTGTTGCAGAGTTGCAAAGCTCGCTGTGCGCTGAAGATGATCAGTGGGAACTTTCTGGACTGTCTCTTCTGCTCTTTTAGCATTGGCTAAAGGTTCCTGCTCTACTCTCTCTGCTTCTGCCCAGCAGAGAAAGGGCACAGAGATTTTGGATTCAATTGGACTTTGAGGTAGGAAAGTGCGGAGCGAGAGCAATATATGTGTCACAGTTGCAAAGCTGACTGCGTGCTGAAGATGCCCTGCCGGAGCTTTCACTCCGGGCTCTTCGGCTGTGGGAGCAGAGGCCAAGAGATCGTGTTCACCTGTCACTGCTGCTGTTCAAACGAGAGAGGGCGGGAGAGACCATGGATTCAAACGGATTATTAGGAGATGAAGTGAGGAGTGACAGCAATGTGTGTTTCAGAGTTGCAAAGCTCACTGTGCGCTGAAGATGATCTGCAAGGACTTTCCCTCCCTGCCCTTCGGAACTGGGAGCGGATTCCAAGCGCTCGTGCTCACCTTCCTCTGCTGCTCTTGAAACGAGAGTGGAGACCAGAAACGCTGGATTCAAATGCACTTTTAGGAGCTACAATGAGGAGTGACAACAGTGTGTGTGTCACAGTTGTAAAGCTCAGTGTGTTGAAGAAGCACAAGAGCAGCCTTCTGGCCTGTCTCTTCCACAGCCTTACAGATTGCAGACATTCCTGCTCACTCTGCTGCTCAGCAGAGTGCTGGCAACGGAGTTCTTGGATTGAAATGGTCTTTTAGGAGAAAGAGTGAAGAGTGACAGCAATGTTTGTGTCACAGTTTAAAGCTCACTGTGTGCTAAACATGATCAGGAGGAGCTTTTTTGCAAGGCTCTTCTGCTGTTTTAGCCCAATCTAAACATTCCTTCTCTCTGTTGCTGCTCAGCAGAGAGTGGGCACAGAGATGTTGGAATCAATTGGTCTTCCAGGCAGGAAAAGGAGTTACAGCAATGTGTGTTGCAGAATTGCAAAGCTCACTGTGTGCTGAAGATGCCCTGCAGGAGTTTCCCTGCTGGCCCTTCGTCTGTGGGATTAGAGTCCAAGCGCTGCTCCTCCCCTGTCACAACTCCTCTCGAAACGTGAGAGCGCACCAGAAACTTTGGATTCAAATGCACTTTTAGGAGATAAAGTGAGGAGTGACATCAATGTTTGTGTCGCAGTTTAAAGCTCACTGTGTGCAAAACATGATCAAGCAGGAGATTTTTTGCAAGGCTCTTCTGCTGTTTTAGCCCAGGCTAAACATTCCTGCTCTACTCTCTCTGTTGCTGCTCAGCAGAGAGCGGGCACAGAGGTGTTGGAATCAATTGGTCTTTCAGGCAGGAAAAGAAGAGACAGCAATGTGTGTTGCAGAGTTGCAAAGCTCACTGTGTGCTGAAGATGATCAGTGGGAACTTTCTGGACTGTCTCTTCTGCTGTTTCAGCAGAGTCCAAACGTAAGTGCTATATTCTGCTACTGCTCACAAAGAGCAAGCACAGGAGATGTATTATTCAATTGGACTTTCAGGTAGGAAAGTGAGAGGTGACAGCAATATGTGTTTCAGAGTTGTGAATCTCAATGTGTGCTGAAGATGCCCAGCAGTAGTTTCCATGCTGGCCCTTCGGCTGTGAAATTAGAATCCAAGCGCTCGTCCTCCCCTGTCACAACTGCTCTCGAAGCGAGAGAGCGCACCAGAAACGTTGGCTTGAAATGCACTTTTAGGAGATAAAGTGAGGAGTGACAGCAATTTTTGTGTCACAGTTTAAAGCTCACTGTGTGCAAAACATGATCAAGCAGGAGATTTTTTTCAAGGCTCTTCTGCTGTTTTAGGCAGGTCTAAAAATTCCTGCTCTACTCTCTCTGTTGCTGCTCAGCAGAGAGCGGGCACAGAGATGGTGGATTCAGCTGGTCTTTCAGGCAAAAAGGGAGGAGTGACAGCAATGTGTGTTGCAGAGTTGCAAAGCTCGCTGTGCGCTGAAGATGATCAGTGGGAACTTTCTGGACTGTCTCTTCTGCTCTTTTAGCATTGGCTAAAGGTTCCTGCTCTACTCTCTCTGCTTCTGCCCAGCAGAGAAAGGGCACAGAGATTTTGGATTCAATTGGACTTTGAGGTAGGAAAGTGCGGAGCGAGAGCAATATATGTGTCACAGTTGCAAAGCTGACTGCGTGCTGAAGATGCCCTGCCGGAGCTTTCACTCCGGGCTCTTCGGCTGTGGGAGCAGAGGCCAAGAGATCGTGTTCACCTGTCACTGCTGCTGTTCAAACGAGAGAGGGCGGGAGAGACCATGGATTCAAACGGATTATTAGGAGATGAAGTGAGGAGTGACAGCAATGTGTGTTTCAGAGTTGCAAAGCTCACTGTGCGCTGAAGATGATCTGCAAGGACTTTCCCTCCCTGCCCTTCGGAACTGGGAGCGGATTCCAAGCGCTCGTGCTCACCTTCCTCTGCTGCTCTTGAAACGAGAGTGGAGACCAGAAACGCTGGATTCAAATGCACTTTTAGGAGCTACAATGAGGAGTGACAACAGTGTGTGTGTCACAGTTGTAAAGCTCAGTGTGTTGAAGAAGCACAAGAGCAGCCTTCTGGCCTGTCTCTTCCACAGCCTTACAGATTGCAGACATTCCTGCTCACTCTGCTGCTCAGCAGAGTGCTGGCAACGGAGTTCTTGGATTGAAATGGTCTTTTAGGAGAAAGAGTGAAGAGTGACAGCAATGTTTGTGTCACAGTTTAAAGCTCACTGTGTGCTAAACATGATCAGGAGGAGCTTTTTTGCAAGGCTCTTCTGCTGTTTTAGCCCAATCTAAACATTCCTTCTCTCTGTTGCTGCTCAGCAGAGAGTGGGCACAGAGATGTTGGAATCAATTGGTCTTCCAGGCAGGAAAAGGAGTTACAGCAATGTGTGTTGCAGAATTGCAAAGCTCACTGTGTGCTGAAGATGCCCTGCAGGAGTTTCCCTGCTGGCCCTTCGTCTGTGGGATTAGAGTCCAAGCGCTGCTCCTCCCCTGTCACAACTCCTCTCGAAACGTGAGAGCGCACCAGAAACTTTGGATTCAAATGCACTTTTAGGAGATAAAGTGAGGAGTGACATCAATGTTTGTGTCGCAGTTTAAAGCTCACTGTGTGCAAAACATGATCAAGCAGGAGATTTTTTGCAAGGCTCTTCTGCTGTTTTAGCCCAGGCTAAACATTCCTGCTCTACTCTCTCTGTTGCTGCTCAGCAGAGAGCGGGCACAGAGGTGTTGGAATCAATTGGTCTTTCAGGCAGGAAAAGAAGAGACAGCAATGTGTGTTGCAGAGTTGCAAAGCTCACTGTGTGCTGAAGATGATCAGTGGGAACTTTCTGGACTGTCTCTTCTGCTGTTTCAGCAGAGTCCAAACGTAAGTGCTATATTCTGCTACTGCTCACAAAGAGCAAGCACAGGAGATGTATTATTCAATAGGACTTTCAGGTAGGAAAGTGAGAGGTGACAGCAATATGTGTTTCAGAGTTGTGAATCTCAATGTGTGCTGAAGATGCCCAGCAGTAGTTTCCATGCTGGCCCTTCGGCTGTGAAATTAGAATCCAAGCGCTCGTCCTCCCCTGTCACAACTGCTCTCGAAGCGAGAGAGCGCACCAGAAACGTTGGCTTGAAATGCACTTTTAGGAGATAAAGTGAGGAGTGACAGCAATTTTTGTGTCACAGTTTAAAGCTCACTGTGTGCAAAACATGATCAAGCAGGAGATTTTTTTCAAGGCTCTTCTGCTGTTTTAGGCAGGTCTAAAAATTCCTGCTCTACTCTCTCTGTTGCTGCTCAGCAGAGAGCGGGCACAGAGATGGTGGATTCAGCTGGTCTTTCAGGCAAAAAGGGAGGAGTGACAGCAATGTGTGTTGCAGAGTTGCAAAGCTCGCTGTGCGCTGAAGATGATCAGTGGGAACTTTCTGGACTGTCTCTTCTGCTCTTTTAGCATTGGCTAAAGGTTCCTGCTCTACTCTCTCTGCTTCTGCCCAGCAGAGAAAGGGCACAGAGATTTTGGATTCAATTGGACTTTGAGGTAGGAAAGTGCGGAGCGAGAGCAATATATGTGTCACAGTTGCAAAGCTGACTGCGTGCTGAAGATGCCCTGCCGGAGCTTTCACTCCGGGCTCTTCGGCTGTGGGAGCAGAGGCCAAGAGATCGTGTTCACCTGTCACTGCTGCTGTTCAAACGAGAGAGGGCGGGAGAGACCATGGATTCAAACGGATTATTAGGAGATGAAGTGAGGAGTGACAGCAATGTGTGTTTCAGAGTTGCAAAGCTCACTGTGCGCTGAAGATGATCTGCAAGGACTTTCCCTCCCTGCCCTTCGGAACTGGGAGCGGATTCCAAGCGCTCGTGCTCACCTTCCTCTGCTGCTCTTGAAACGAGAGTGGAGACCAGAAACGCTGGATTCAAATGCACTTTTAGGAGCTACAATGAGGAGTGACAACAGTGTGTGTGTCACAGTTGTAAAGCTCAGTGTGTTGAAGAAGCACAAGAGCAGCCTTCTGGCCTGTCTCTTCCACAGCCTTACAGATTGCAGACATTCCTGCTCACTCTGCTGCTCAGCAGAGTGCTGGCAACGGAGTTCTTGGATTGAAATGGTCTTTTAGGAGAAAGAGTGAAGAGTGACAGCAATGTTTGTGTCACAGTTTAAAGCTCACTGTGTGCTAAACATGATCAGGAGGAGCTTTTTTGCAAGGCTCTTCTGCTGTTTTAGCCCAATCTAAACATTCCTTCTCTCTGTTGCTGCTCAGCAGAGAGTGGGCACAGAGATGTTGGAATCAATTGGTCTTCCAGGCAGGAAAAGGAGTTACAGCAATGTGTGTTGCAGAATTGCAAAGCTCACTGTGTGCTGAAGATGCCCTGCAGGAGTTTCCCTGCTGGCCCTTCGTCTGTGGGATTAGAGTCCAAGCGCTGCTCCTCCCCTGTCACAACTCCTCTCGAAACGTGAGAGCGCACCAGAAACTTTGGATTCAAATGCACTTTTAGGAGATAAAGTGAGGAGTGACATCAATGTTTGTGTCGCAGTTTAAAGCTCACTGTGTGCAAAACATGATCAAGCAGGAGATTTTTTGCAAGGCTCCTGCTGTTTTAGCCCAGGCTAAACATTCCTGCTCTACTCTCTCTGTTGCTGCTCAGCAGAGAGCGGGCACAGAGGTGTTGGAATCAATTGGTCTTTCAGGCAGGAAAAGAAGAGACAGCAATGTGTGTTGCAGAGTTGCAAAGCTCACTGTGTGCTGAAGATGATCAGTGGGAACTTTCTGGACTGTCTCTTCTGCTGTTTCAGCAGAGTCCAAACGTAAGTGCTATATTCTGCTACTGCTCACAAAGAGCAAGCACAGGAGATGTATTATTCAATAGGACTTTCAGGTAGGAAAGTGAGAGGTGACAGCAATATGTGTTTCAGAGTTGTGAATCTCAATGTGTGCTGAAGATGCCCAGCAGTAGTTTCCATGCTGGCCCTTCGGCTGTGAAATTAGAATCCAAGCGCTCGTCCTCCCCTGTCACAACTGCTCTCGAAGCGAGAGAGCGCACCAGAAACGTTGGCTTGAAATGCACTTTTAGGAGATAAAGTGAGGAGTGACAGCAATTTTTGTGTCACAGTTTAAAGCTCACTGTGTGCAAAACATGATCAAGCAGGAGATTTTTTTCAAGGCTCTTCTGCTGTTTTAGGCAGGTCTAAAAATTCCTGCTCTACTCTCTCTGTTGCTGCTCAGCAGAGAGCGGGCACAGAGATGGTGGATTCAGCTGGTCTTTCAGGCAAAAAGGGAGGAGTGACAGCAATGTGTGTTGCAGAGTTGCAAAGCTCGCTGTGCGCTGAAGATGATCAGTGGGAACTTTCTGGACTGTCTCTTCTGCTCTTTTAGCATTGGCTAAAGGTTCCTGCTCTACTCTCTCTGCTTCTGCCCAGCAGAGAAAGGGCACAGAGATTTTGGATTCAATTGGACTTTGAGGTAGGAAAGTGCGGAGCGAGAGCAATATATGTGTCACAGTTGCAAAGCTGACTGCGTGCTGAAGATGCCCTGCCGGAGCTTTCACTCCGGGCTCTTCGGCTGTGGGAGCAGAGGCCAAGAGATCGTGTTCACCTGTCACTGCTGCTGTTCAAACGAGAGAGGGCGGGAGAGACCATGGATTCAAACGGATTATTAGGAGATGAAGTGAGGAGTGACAGCAATGTGTGTTTCAGAGTTGCAAAGCTCACTGTGCGCTGAAGATGATCTGCAAGGACTTTCCCTCCCTGCCCTTCGGAACTGGGAGCGGATTCCAAGCGCTCGTGCTCACCTTCCTCTGCTGCTCTTGAAACGAGAGTGGAGACCAGAAACGCTGGATTCAAATGCACTTTTAGGAGCTACAATGAGGAGTGACAACAGTGTGTGTGTCACAGTTGTAAAGCTCAGTGTGTTGAAGAAGCACAAGAGCAGCCTTCTGGCCTGTCTCTTCCACAGCCTTACAGATTGCAGACATTCCTGCTCACTCTGCTGCTCAGCAGAGTGCTGGCAACGGAGTTCTTGGATTGAAATGGTCTTTTAGGAGAAAGAGTGAAGAGTGACAGCAATGTTTGTGTCACAGTTTAAAGCTCACTGTGTGCTAAACATGATCAGGAGGAGCTTTTTTGCAAGGCTCTTCTGCTGTTTTAGCCCAATCTAAACATTCCTTCTCTCTGTTGCTGCTCAGCAGAGAGTGGGCACAGAGATGTTGGAATCAATTGGTCTTCCAGGCAGGAAAAGGAGTTACAGCAATGTGTGTTGCAGAATTGCAAAGCTCACTGTGTGCTGAAGATGCCCTGCAGGAGTTTCCCTGCTGGCCCTTCGTCTGTGGGATTAGAGTCCAAGCGCTGCTCCTCCCCTGTCACAACTCCTCTCGAAACGTGAGAGCGCACCAGAAACTTTGGATTCAAATGCACTTTTAGGAGATAAAGTGAGGAGTGACATCAATGTTTGTGTCGCAGTTTAAAGCTCACTGTGTGCAAAACATGATCAAGCAGGAGATTTTTTGCAAGGCTCTTCTGCTGTTTTAGCCCAGGCTAAACATTCCTGCTCTACTCTCTCTGTTGCTGCTCAGCAGAGAGCGGGCACAGAGGTGTTGGAATCAATTGGTCTTTCAGGCAGGAAAAGAAGAGACAGCAATGTGTGTTGCAGAGTTGCAAAGCTCACTGTGTGCTGAAGATGATCAGTGGGAACTTTCTGGACTGTCTCTTCTGCTGTTTCAGCAGAGTCCAAACGTAAGTGCTATATTCTGCTACTGCTCACAAAGAGCAAGCACAGGAGATGTATTATTCAATTGGACTTTCAGGTAGGAAAGTGAGAGGTGACAGCAATATGTGTTTCAGAGTTGTGAATCTCAATGTGTGCTGAAGATGCCCAGCAGTAGTTTCCATGCTGGCCCTTCGGCTGTGAAATTAGAATCCAAGCGCTCGTCCTCCCCTGTCACAACTGCTCTCGAAGCGAGAGAGCGCACCAGAAACGTTGGCTTGAAATGCACTTTTAGGAGATAAAGTGAGGAGTGACAGCAATTTTTGTGTCACAGTTTAAAGCTCACTGTGTGCAAAACATGATCAAGCAGGAGATTTTTTTCAAGGCTCTTCTGCTGTTTTAGGCAGGTCTAAAAATTCCTGCTCTACTCTCTCTGTTGCTGCTCAGCAGAGAGCGGGCACAGAGATGGTGGATTCAGCTGGTCTTTCAGGCAAAAAGGGAGGAGTGACAGCAATGTGTGTTGCAGAGTTGCAAAGCTCGCTGTGCGCTGAAGATGATCAGTGGGAACTTTCTGGACTGTCTCTTCTGCTCTTTTAGCATTGGCTAAAGGTTCCTGCTCTACTCTCTCTGCTTCTGCCCAGCAGAGAAAGGGCACAGAGATTTTGGATTCAATTGGACTTTGAGGTAGGAAAGTGCGGAGCGAGAGCAATATATGTGTCACAGTTGCAAAGCTGACTGCGTGCTGAAGATGCCCTGCCGGAGCTTTCACTCCGGGCTCTTCGGCTGTGGGAGCAGAGGCCAAGAGATCGTGTTCACCTGTCACTGCTGCTGTTCAAACGAGAGAGGGCGGGAGAGACCATGGATTCAAACGGATTATTAGGAGATGAAGTGAGGAGTGACAGCAATGTGTGTTTCAGAGTTGCAAAGCTCACTGTGCGCTGAAGATGATCTGCAAGGACTTTCCCTCCCTGCCCTTCGGAACTGGGAGCGGATTCCAAGCGCTCGTGCTCACCTTCCTCTGCTGCTCTTGAAACGAGAGTGGAGACCAGAAACGCTGGATTCAAATGCACTTTTAGGAGCTACAATGAGGAGTGACAACAGTGTGTGTGTCACAGTTGTAAAGCTCAGTGTGTTGAAGAAGCACAAGAGCAGCCTTCTGGCCTGTCTCTTCCACAGCCTTACAGATTGCAGACATTCCTGCTCACTCTGCTGCTCAGCAGAGTGCTGGCAACGGAGTTCTTGGATTGAAATGGTCTTTTAGGAGAAAGAGTGAAGAGTGACAGCAATGTTTGTGTCACAGTTTAAAGCTCACTGTGTGCTAAACATGATCAGGAGGAGCTTTTTTGCAAGGCTCTTCTGCTGTTTTAGCCCAATCTAAACATTCCTTCTCTCTGTTGCTGCTCAGCAGAGAGTGGGCACAGAGATGTTGGAATCAATTGGTCTTCCAGGCAGGAAAAGGAGTTACAGCAATGTGTGTTGCAGAATTGCAAAGCTCACTGTGTGCTGAAGATGCCCTGCAGGAGTTTCCCTGCTGGCCCTTCGTCTGTGGGATTAGAGTCCAAGCGCTGCTCCTCCCCTGTCACAACTCCTCTCGAAACGTGAGAGCGCACCAGAAACTTTGGATTCAAATGCACTTTTAGGAGATAAAGTGAGGAGTGACATCAATGTTTGTGTCGCAGTTTAAAGCTCACTGTGTGCAAAACATGATCAAGCAGGAGATTTTTTGCAAGGCTCTTCTGCTGTTTTAGCCCAGGCTAAACATTCCTGCTCTACTCTCTCTGTTGCTGCTCAGCAGAGAGCGGGCACAGAGGTGTTGGAATCAATTGGTCTTTCAGGCAGGAAAAGAAGAGACAGCAATGTGTGTTGCAGAGTTGCAAAGCTCACTGTGTGCTGAAGATGATCAGTGGGAACTTTCTGGACTGTCTCTTCTGCTGTTTCAGCAGAGTCCAAACGTAAGTGCTATATTCTGCTACTGCTCACAAAGAGCAAGCACAGGAGATGTATTATTCAATTGGACTTTCAGGTAGGAAAGTGAGAGGTGACAGCAATATGTGTTTCAGAGTTGTGAATCTCAATGTGTGCTGAAGATGCTCAGCAGTAGTTTCCATGCTGGCCCTTCGGCTGTGAAATTAGAATCCAAGCGCTCGTCCTCCCCTGTCACAACTGCTCTCGAAGCGAGAGAGCGCACCAGAAACGTTGGCTTGAAATGCACTTTTAGGAGATAAAGTGAGGAGTGACAGCAATGTTTGTGTCACAGTTTAAAGCTCACTGTGTGCAAAACATGATCAAGCAGGAGATTTTTTTCAAGGCTCTTCTGCTGTTTTAGGCAGGTCTAAAAATTCCTGCTCTACTCTCTCTGTTGCTGCTCAGCAGAGAGCGGGCACAGAGATGGTGGATTCAGCTGGTCTTTCAGGCAAAAAGGGAGGAGTGACAGCAATGTGTGTCGCAGAGTTGCAAAGCTCGCTGTGCGCTGAAGATGATCAGTGGGAACTTTCTGGACTGTCTCTTCTGCTCTTTTAGCATTGGCTAAAAGTTCCTGCTCTACTCTCTCTGCTTCTGCCCAGCAGAGAAAGGGCACAGAGATTTTGGATTCAATTGGACTTTGAGGTAGGAAAGTGCGGAGCGAGAGCAATATATGTGTCACAGTTGCAAAGCTGACTGCGTGCTGAAGATGCCCTGCCGGAGCTTTCACTCCGGGCTCTTCGGCTGTGGGAGCAGAGGCCAAGAGATCGTGTTCACCTGTCACTGCTGCTGTTCAAACGAGAGAGGGCGGGAGAGACCATGGATTCAAACGGATTATTAGGAGATGAAGTGAGGAGTGACAGCAATGTGTGTTTCAGAGTTGCAAAGCTCACTGTGCGCTGAAGATGATCTGCAAGGACTTTCCCTCCCTGCCCTTCGGAACTGGGAGCGGATTCCAAGCGCTCGTGCTCACCTTCCTCTGCTGCTCTTGAAACGAGAGTGGAGACCAGAAACGCTGGATTCAAATGCACTTTTAGGAGCTACAATGAGGAGTGACAACAGTGTGTGTGTCACAGTTGTAAAGCTCAGTGTGTTGAAGAAGCACAAGAGCAGCCTTCTGGCCTGTCTCTTCCACAGCCTTACAGATTGCAGACATTCCTGCTCACTCTGCTGCTCAGCAGAGTGCTGGCAACGGAGTTCTTGGATTGAAATGGTCTTTTAGGAGAAAGAGTGAAGAGTGACAGCAATGTTTGTGTCACAGTTTAAAGCTCACTGTGTGCTAAACATGATCAGGAGGAGCTTTTTTGCAAGGCTCTTCTGCTGTTTTAGCCCAATCTAAACATTCCTTCTCTCTGTTGCTGCTCAGCAGAGAGTGGGCACAGAGATGTTGGAATCAATTGGTCTTCCAGGCAGGAAAAGGAGTTACAGCAATGTGTGTTGCAGAATTGCAAAGCTCACTGTGTGCTGAAGATGCCCTGCAGGAGTTTCCCTGCTGGCCCTTCGTCTGTGAAATTAGAATCCAAGCGCTCGTCCTCCCCTGTCACAACTGCTCTCGAAGCGAGAGAGCGCACCAGAAACGTTGGCTTGAAATGCACTTTAAGGAGATAAAGTGAGGAGTGACAGCAATGTGTGTTTCAGAGTTGCAAAGCTCACTGTGCGCTGAAGATGATCTGCAAGGACTTTCCCTCCCTGCCCTTCGGAACTGGGAGCGGATTCCAAGCGCTCGTGCTCACCTGCCTCTGGTGCACTGGAAACGAGAGTGGAGACCAGAAGCGCTGGATTCAAATGCACTTTTAGGAGCTACAATGAGGAGTGACAACAGTGTGTGTGTCAAAGTTGTAAAGCTCAGTGTGTTGAAGAAGCACAAGAGCAGCCTTCAGGCCTGTCTCTTCCACTGCCTTACAGATTGCAGACATCCCTGCTCACTCTGCTGCTCAGCAGAGTGCTGGCAACGGAGTTCTGGGATTGAAATGGTCTTTTAGGAGAAAGAGTGAAGAGTGACAGCAATGTTTGTGTCACAGTTTAAAGCTCACTGTGTGCTAAACATGATCAGGAGGAGCTTTTTTGCAAGGCTCTTCTGCTGTTTTAGCCCAGTCTAAACATTCCTGCTCTACTCTCTCTGTTGCTGCTCAGCAGAGAGTGGGCACAGAGGTGTTGGAATCAATTGGTCTTTCAGGCAAGAAAAGGAGGAGTGACAGCAATGTGTGTTGCAGAATTGTAAAGCTCACTGTGTGCTGAAGATGCCCTGCAGGAGTTTCCCTGCTGGCCCTTCGTCTGTGGGATTAGAGTCCAAGCGCTGCTCCTCCCTTGTCACAACTCCTCTCCAAACGAGAGAGCGCACCAGAAACTTTGGATTCAAATGCACTTTTAGGAGATAAAGTGAGGAGTGACAGCAATGTTTGTGTCACAGTTTAAAGCTCACTGTGTGCAAAACATGATCAAGCAGGAGATTTTTTTCAAGGCTCTTCTGCTGTTTTAGGCAGGTCTAAAAATTCCTGCTCTACTCTCTCTGTTGCTGCTCAGCAGAGAGCGGGCACAGAGATGGTGGATTCAGCTGGTCTTTCAGGCAAAAAGGGAGGAGTGACAGCAATGTGTGTTGCAGAGTTGCAAAGCTCGCTGTGCGCTGAAGATGATCAGTGGGAACTTTCTGGACTGTCTCTTCTGCTCTTTTAGCATTGGCTAAAGGTTCCTGCTCTACTCTCTCTGCTTCTGCCCAGCAGAGAAAGGGCACAGAGATTTTGGATTCAATTGGACTTTGAGGTAGGAAAGTGCGGAGCGAGAGCAATATATGTGTCACAGTTGCAAAGCTGACTGCGTGCTGAAGATGCCCTGCCGGAGCTTTCACTCCGGGCTCTTCGGCTGTGGGAGCAGAGGCCAAGAGATCGTGTTCACCTGTCACTGCTGCTGTTCAAACGAGAGAGGGCGGGAGAGACCATGGATTCAAACGGATTATTAGGAGATGAAGTGAGGAGTGACAGCAATGTGTGTTTCAGAGTTGCAAAGCTCACTGTGCGCTGAAGATGATCTGCAAGGACTTTCCCTCCCTGCCCTTCGGAACTGGGAGCGGATTCCAAGCGCTCGTGCTCACCTTCCTCTGCTGCTCTTGAAACGAGAGTGGAGACCAGAAACGCTGGATTCAAATGCACTTTTAGGAGCTACAATGAGGAGTGACAACAGTGTGTGTGTCACAGTTGTAAAGCTCAGTGTGTTGAAGAAGCACAAGAGCAGCCTTCTGGCCTGTCTCTTCCACAGCCTTACAGATTGCAGACATTCCTGCTCACTCTGCTGCTCAGCAGAGTGCTGGCAACGGAGTTCTTGGATTGAAATGGTCTTTTAGGAGAAAGAGTGAAGAGTGACAGCAATGTTTGTGTCACAGTTTAAAGCTCACTGTGTGCTAAACATGATCAGGAGGAGCTTTTTTGCAAGGCTCTTCTGCTGTTTTAGCCCAATCTAAACATTCCTTCTCTCTGTTGCTGCTCAGCAGAGAGTGGGCACAGAGATGTTGGAATCAATTGGTCTTCCAGGCAGGAAAAGGAGTTACAGCAATGTGTGTTGCAGAATTGCAAAGCTCACTGTGTGCTGAAGATGCCCTGCAGGAGTTTCCCTGCTGGCCCTTCGTCTGTGAAATTAGAATCCAAGCGCTCGTCCTCCCCTGTCACAACTGCTCTCGAAGCGAGAGAGCGCACCAGAAACGTTGGCTTGAAATGCACTTTAAGGAGATAAAGTGAGGAGTGACAGCAATGTGTGTTTCAGAGTTGCAAAGCTCACTGTGCGCTGAAGATGATCTGCAAGGACTTTCCCTCCCTGCCCTTCGGAACTGGGAGCGGATTCCAAGCGCTCGTGCTCACCTGCCTCTGGTGCACTGGAAACGAGAGTGGAGACCAGAAACGCTGGATTCAAATGCACTTTTAGGAGCTACAATGAGGAGTGACAACAGTGTGTGTGTCAAAGTTGTAAAGCTCAGTGTGTTGAAGAAGCACAAGAGCAGCCTTCATGCCTGTCTCTTCCACTGCCTTACAGATTGCAGACATCCCTGCTCACTCTGCTGCTCAGCAGAGTGCTGGCAACGGAGTTCTGGGATTGAAATGGTCTTTTAGGAGAAAGAGTGAAGAGTGACAGCAATGTTTGTGTCACAGTTTAAAGCTCACTGTGTGCTAAACATGATCAGGAGGAGCTTTTTTGCAAGGCTCTTCTGCTGTTTTAGCCCAGTCTAAACATTCCTGCTCTACTCTCTCTGTTGCTGCTCAGCAGAGAGTGGGCACAGAGGTGTTGGAATCAATTGGTCTTTCAGGCAAGAAAAGGAGGAGTGACAGCAATGTGTGTTGCAGAATTGTAAAGCTCACTGTGTGCTGAAGATGCCCTGCAGGAGTTTCCCTGCTGGCCCTTCGTCTGTGGGATTAGAGTCCAAGCGCTGCTCCTCCCTTGTCACAACTCCTCTCCAAACGAGAGAGCGCACCAGAAACTTTGGATTCAAATGCACTTTTAGGAGATAAAGTGAGGAGTGACAGCAATGTTTGTGTCACAGTTTAAAGCTCACTGTGTGCAAAACATGATCAAGCAGGAGATTTTTTTCAAGGCTCTTCTGCTGTTTTAGGCAGGTCTAAAAATTCCTGCTCTACTCTCTCTGTTGCTGCTCAGCAGAGAGCGGGCACAGAGATGGTGGATTCAGCTGGTCTTTCAGGCAAAAAGGGAGGAGTGACAGCAATGTGTGTTGCAGAGTTGCAAAGCTCGCTGTGCGCTGAAGATGATCAGTGGGAACTTTCTGGACTGTCTCTTCTGCTCTTTTAGCATTGGCTAAAGGTTCCTGCTCTACTCTGCTTCTGCCCAGCAGAGAAAGGGCACAGAGATTTTGGATTCAATTGGACTTTGAGGTAGGAAAGTGCGGAGCGAGAGCAATATATGTGTCACAGTTGCAAAGCTGACTGCGTGCTGAAGATGCCCTGCCGGAGCTTTCACTCCGGGCTCTTCGGCTGTGGGAGCAGAGGCCAAGAGATCGTGTTCACCTGTCACTGCTGCTGTTCAAACGAGAGAGGGCGGGAGAGACCATGGATTCAAACGGATTATTAGGAGATGAAGTGAGGAGTGACAGCAATGTGTGTTTCAGAGTTGCAAAGCTCACTGTGCGCTGAAGATGATCTGCAAGGACTTTCCCTCCCTGCCCTTCGGAACTGGGAGCGGATTCCAAGCGCTCGTGCTCACCTTCCTCTGCTGCTCTTGAAACGAGAGTGGAGACCAGAAACGCTGGATTCAAATGCACTTTTAGGAGCTACAATGAGGAGTGACAACAGTATGTGTGTCACAGTTGTAAAGCTCAGTGTGTTGAAGAAGCACAAGAGCAGCCTTCAGGCCTGTCTCTTCCACTGCCTTACAGATTGCAGACATTCCTGCTCACTCTGCTGCTCAGCAGAGTGCTGGCAACGGAGTTCTTGGATTGAAATGGTCTTTTAGGAGAAAGAGTGAAGAGTGACAGCAATGTTTGTGTCACAGTTTAAAGCTCACTGTGTGCTAAACATGATCAGGAGGAGCTTTTTTGCAAGGCTCTTCTGCTGTTTTAGCCCAGTCTAAACATTCCTGCTCTCTGTTGCTGCTCAGCAGAGAGTGGGCACAGAGATGTTGGAATCAATAGGTCTTCCAGGCAGGAAAAGGAGGAGTTACAGCAATGTGTGTTGCAGAATTGCAAAGCTCACTGTGTGTTGAAGATGCCCTGCAGGAGTTTCCCTGCTGGCCCTTCGTCTGTGGGATTAGAGTCCAAGCGCTGCTCCTCCCCTGTCACAACTCCTCTCGAAACGTGAGAGCGCACCAGAAACTTTGGATTCAAATGCACTTTTAGGAGATAAAGTGAGGAGTGACAGCAATGTTTGTGTCACAGTTTAAAGCTCACTGTGTGCAAAACATGATCAAGCAGGAGATTTTTTGCAAGGCTCTTCTGCTGTTTTAGCCCAGGCTAAACATTCCTGCTCTACTCTCTCTGTTGCTGCTCAGCAGAGAGCGGGCACAGAGATGGTGGATTCAGCTGGTCTTTCAGGCAAAAAGGGAGGAGTGACAGCAATGTGCGTTGCAGTGTTGCAAAGCTCGCTGTGCGCTGAAGATGATCAGTGGGAACTTTCTGGACTGTCTCTTCTGCTCTTTTAGCATTGGCTAAAGGTTCCTGCTCTACTCTGCTTCTGCCCAGCAGAGAAAGGGCACAGAGATTTTGGATTCAATTGGACTTTGAGGTAGGAAAGTGCGGAGCGAGAGCAATATATGTGTCACAGTTGCAAAGCTGACTGCGTGCTGAAGATGCCCTGCCGGAGCTTTCACTCCGGGCTCTTCGGCTGTGGGAGCAGAGGCCAAGAGATCGTGTTCACCTGTCACTGCTGCTGTTCAAACGAGAGAGGGCGGGAGAGACCATGGATTCAAACGGATTATTAGGAGATGAAGTGAGGAGTGACAGCAATGTGTGTTTCAGAGTTGCAAAGCTCACTGTGCGCTGAAGATGATCTGCAAGGACTTTCCCTCCCTGCCCTTCGGAACTGGGAGCGGATTCCAAGCGCTCGTGCTCACCTGCCTCTGCTGCTCTTGAAACGAGAGTGGAGACCAGAAACGCTGGATTCAAATGCACTTTTAGGAGCTACAATGAGGAGTGACAACAGTATGTGTGTCACAGTTGTAAAGCTCAGTGTGTTGAAGAAGCACAAGAGCAGCCTTCAGGCCTGTCTCTTCCACTGCCTTACAGATTGCAGACATTCCTGCTCACTCTGCTGCTCAGCAGAGTGCTGGCAACGGAGTTCTTGGATTGAAATGGTCTTTTAGGAGAAAGAGTGAAGAGTGACAGCAATGTTTGTGTCACAGTTTAAAGCTCACTGTGTGCTAAACATGATCAGGAGGAGCTTTTTTGCAAGGCTCTTCTGCTGTTTTAGCCCAGTCTAAACATTCCTGCTCTCTGTTGCTGCTCAGCAGAGAGTGGGCACAGAGATGTTGGAATCAATAGGTCTTCCAGGCAGGAAAAGGAGGAGTTACAGCAATGTGTGTTGCAGAATTGCAAAGCTCACTGTGTGCTGAAGATGCCCTGCAGGAGTTTCCCTGCTGGCCCTTCGTCTGTGGGATTAGAGTCCAAGCGCTGCTCCTCCCCTGTCACAACTCCTCTCGAAACGTGAGAGCGCACCAGAAACTTTGGATTCAAATGCACTTTTAGGAGATAAAGTGAGGAGTGACAGCAATGTTTGTGTCACAGTTTAAAGCTCACTGTGTGCAAAACATGATCAAGCAGGAGATTTTTTGCAAGGCTCTTCTGCTGTTTTAGCCCAGGCTAAACATTCCTGCTCTACTCTCTCTGTTGCTGCTCAGCAGAGAGCGGGCACAGAGATGGTGGATTCAGCTGGTCTTTCAGGCAAAAAGGGAGGAGTGACAGCAATGTGCGTTGCAGTGTTGCAAAGCTCGCTGTGCGCTGAAGATGATCAGTGGGAACTTTCTGGACTGTCTCTTCTGCTCTTTTAGCATTGGCTAAAGGTTCCTGCTCTACTCTGCTTCTGCCCAGCAGAGAAAGGGCACAGAGATTTTGGATTCAATTGGACTTTGAGGTAGGAAAGTGCGGAGCGAGAGCAATATATGTGTCACAGTTGCAAAGCTGACTGCGTGCTGAAGATGCCCTGCCGGAGCTTTCACTCCGGGCTCTTCGGCTGTGGGAGCAGAGGCCAAGAGATCGTGTTCACCTGTCACTGCTGCTGTTCAAACGAGAGAGGGCGGGAGAGACCATGGATTCAAACGGATTATTAGGAGATGAAGTGAGGAGTGACAGCAATGTGTGTTTCAGAGTTGCAAAGCTCACTGTGCGCTGAAGATGATCTGCAAGGACTTTCCCTCCCTGCCCTTCGGAACTGGGAGCGGATTCCAAGCGCTCGTGCTCACCTTCCTCTGCTGCTCTTGAAACGAGAGTGGAGACCAGAAACGCTGGATTCAAATGCACTTTTAGGAGCTACAATGAGGAGTGACAACAGTGTGTGTGTCACAGTTGTAAAGCTCAGTGTGTTGAAGAAGCACAAGAGCAGCCTTCTGGCCTGTCTCTTCCACAGCCTTACAGATTGCAGACATTCCTGCTCACTCTGCTGCTCAGCAGAGTGCTGGCAACGGAGTTCTTGGATTGAAATGGTCTTTTAGGAGAAAGAGTGAAGAGTGACAGCAATGTTTGTGTCACAGTTTAAAGCTCACTGTGTGCTAAACATGATCAGGAGGAGCTTTTTTGCAAGGCTCTTCTGCTGTTTTAGCCCAATCTAAACATTCCTTCTCTCTGTTGCTGCTCAGCAGAGAGTGGGCACAGAGATGTTGGAATCAATTGGTCTTCCAGGCAGGAAAAGGAGTTACAGCAATGTGTGTTGCAGAATTGCAAAGCTCACTGTGTGCTGAAGATGCCCTGCAGGAGTTTCCCTGCTGGCCCTTCGTCTGTGAAATTAGAATCCAAGCGCTCGTCCTCCCCTGTCACAACTGCTCTCGAAGCGAGAGAGCGCACCAGAAACGTTGGCTTGAAATGCACTTTAAGGAGATAAAGTGAGGAGTGACAGCAATGTGTGTTTCAGAGTTGCAAAGCTCACTGTGCGCTGAAGATGATCTGCAAGGACTTTCCCTCCCTGCCCTTCGGAACTGGGAGCGGATTCCAAGCGCTCGTGCTCACCTGCCTCTGGTGCACTGGAAACGAGAGTGGAGACCAGAAACGCTGGATTCAAATGCACTTTTAGGAGCTACAATGAGGAGTGACAACAGTGTGTGTGTCAAAGTTGTAAAGCTCAGTGTGTTGAAGAAGCACAAGAGCAGCCTTCATGCCTGTCTCTTCCACTGCCTTACAGATTGCAGACATCCCTGCTCACTCTGCTGCTCAGCAGAGTGCTGGCAACGGAGTTCTGGGATTGAAATGGTCTTTTAGGAGAAAGAGTGAAGAGTGACAGCAATGTTTGTGTCACAGTTTAAAGCTCACTGTGTGCTAAACATGATCAGGAGGAGCTTTTTTGCAAGGCTCTTCTGCTGTTTTAGCCCAGTCTAAACATTCCTGCTCTACTCTCTCTGTTGCTGCTCAGCAGAGAGTGGGCACAGAGGTGTTGGAATCAATTGGTCTTTCAGGCAAGAAAAGGAGGAGTGACAGCAATGTGTGTTGCAGAATTGTAAAGCTCACTGTGTGCTGAAGATGCCCTGCAGGAGTTTCCCTGCTGGCCCTTCGTCTGTGGGATTAGAGTCCAAGCGCTGCTCCTCCCTTGTCACAACTCCTCTCCAAACGAGAGAGCGCACCAGAAACTTTGGATTCAAATGCACTTTTAGGAGATAAAGTGAGGAGTGACAGCAATGTTTGTGTCACAGTTTAAAGCTCACTGTGTGCAAAACATGATCAAGCAGGAGATTTTTTTCAAGGCTCTTCTGCTGTTTTAGGCAGGTCTAAAAATTCCTGCTCTACTCTCTCTGTTGCTGCTCAGCAGAGAGCGGGCACAGAGATGGTGGATTCAGCTGGTCTTTCAGGCAAAAAGGGAGGAGTGACAGCAATGTGTGTTGCAGAGTTGCAAAGCTCGCTGTGCGCTGAAGATGATCAGTGGGAACTTTCTGGACTGTCTCTTCTGCTCTTTTAGCATTGGCTAAAGGTTCCTGCTCTACTCTGCTTCTGCCCAGCAGAGAAAGGGCACAGAGATTTTGGATTCAATTGGACTTTGAGGTAGGAAAGTGCGGAGCGAGAGCAATATATGTGTCACAGTTGCAAAGCTGACTGCGTGCTGAAGATGCCCTGCCGGAGCTTTCACTCCGGGCTCTTCGGCTGTGGGAGCAGAGGCCAAGAGATCGTGTTCACCTGTCACTGCTGCTGTTCAAACGAGAGAGGGCGGGAGAGACCATGGATTCAAACGGATTATTAGGAGATGAAGTGAGGAGTGACAGCAATGTGTGTTTCAGAGTTGCAAAGCTCACTGTGCGCTGAAGATGATCTGCAAGGACTTTCCCTCCCTGCCCTTCGGAACTGGGAGCGGATTCCAAGCGCTCGTGCTCACCTTCCTCTGCTGCTCTTGAAACGAGAGTGGAGACCAGAAACGCTGGATTCAAATGCACTTTTAGGAGCTACAATGAGGAGTGACAACAGTATGTGTGTCACAGTTGTAAAGCTCAGTGTGTTGAAGAAGCACAAGAGCAGCCTTCAGGCCTGTCTCTTCCACTGCCTTACAGATTGCAGACATTCCTGCTCACTCTGCTGCTCAGCAGAGTGCTGGCAACGGAGTTCTTGGATTGAAATGGTCTTTTAGGAGAAAGAGTGAAGAGTGACAGCAATGTTTGTGTCACAGTTTAAAGCTCACTGTGTGCTAAACATGATCAGGAGGAGCTTTTTTGCAAGGCTCTTCTGCTGTTTTAGCCCAGTCTAAACATTCCTGCTCTCTGTTGCTGCTCAGCAGAGAGTGGGCACAGAGATGTTGGAATCAATAGGTCTTCCAGGCAGGAAAAGGAGGAGTTACAGCAATGTGTGTTGCAGAATTGCAAAGCTCACTGTGTGTTGAAGATGCCCTGCAGGAGTTTCCCTGCTGGCCCTTCGTCTGTGGGATTAGAGTCCAAGCGCTGCTCCTCCCCTGTCACAACTCCTCTCGAAACGTGAGAGCGCACCAGAAACTTTGGATTCAAATGCACTTTTAGGAGATAAAGTGAGGAGTGACAGCAATGTTTGTGTCACAGTTTAAAGCTCACTGTGTGCAAAACATGATCAAGCAGGAGATTTTTTGCAAGGCTCTTCTGCTGTTTTAGCCCAGGCTAAACATTCCTGCTCTACTCTCTCTGTTGCTGCTCAGCAGAGAGCGGGCACAGAGATGGTGGATTCAGCTGGTCTTTCAGGCAAAAAGGGAGGAGTGACAGCAATGTGCGTTGCAGTGTTGCAAAGCTCGCTGTGCGCTGAAGATGATCAGTGGGAACTTTCTGGACTGTCTCTTCTGCTCTTTTAGCATTGGCTAAAGGTTCCTGCTCTACTCTGCTTCTGCCCAGCAGAGAAAGGGCACAGAGATTTTGGATTCAATTGGACTTTGAGGTAGGAAAGTGCGGAGCGAGAGCAATATATGTGTCACAGTTGCAAAGCTGACTGCGTGCTGAAGATGCCCTGCCGGAGCTTTCACTCCGGGCTCTTCGGCTGTGGGAGCAGAGGCCAAGAGATCGTGTTCACCTGTCACTGCTGCTGTTCAAACGAGAGAGGGCGGGAGAGACCATGGATTCAAACGGATTATTAGGAGATGAAGTGAGGAGTGACAGCAATGTGTGTTTCAGAGTTGCAAAGCTCACTGTGCGCTGAAGATGATCTGCAAGGACTTTCCCTCCCTGCCCTTCGGAACTGGGAGCGGATTCCAAGCGCTCGTGCTCACCTGCCTCTGCTGCTCTTGAAACGAGAGTGGAGACCAGAAACGCTGGATTCAAATGCACTTTTAGGAGCTACAATGAGGAGTGACAACAGTATGTGTGTCACAGTTGTAAAGCTCAGTGTGTTGAAGAAGCACAAGAGCAGCCTTCAGGCCTGTCTCTTCCACTGCCTTACAGATTGCAGACATTCCTGCTCACTCTGCTGCTCAGCAGAGTGCTGGCAACGGAGTTCTTGGATTGAAATGGTCTTTTAGGAGAAAGAGTGAAGAGTGACAGCAATGTTTGTGTCACAGTTTAAAGCTCACTGTGTGCTAAACATGATCAGGAGGAGCTTTTTTGCAAGGCTCTTCTGCTGTTTTAGCCCAGTCTAAACATTCCTGCTCTCTGTTGCTGCTCAGCAGAGAGTGGGCACAGAGATGTTGGAATCAATAGGTCTTCCAGGCAGGAAAAGGAGGAGTTACAGCAATGTGTGTTGCAGAATTGCAAAGCTCACTGTGTGCTGAAGATGCCCTGCAGGAGTTTCCCTGCTGGCCCTTCGTCTGTGGGATTAGAGTCCAAGCGCTGCTCCTCCCCTGTCACAACTCCTCTCGAAACGTGAGAGCGCACCAGAAACTTTGGATTCAAATGCACTTTTAGGAGATAAAGTGAGGAGTGACAGCAATTTTTGTGTCACAGTTTAAAGCTCACTGTGTGCAAAACATGATCAAGCAGGAGATTTTTTGCAAGGCTCTTCTGCTGTTTTAGCCCAGGCTAAACATTCCTGCTCTACTCTCTCTGTTGCTGCTCAGCAGAGAGCGGGCACAGAGATGGTGGATTCAGCTGGTCTTTCAGGCAAAAAGGGAGGAGTGACAGCAATGTGCGTTGCAGTGTTGCAAAGCTCGCTGTGCGCTGAAGATGATCAGTGGGAACTTTCTGGACTGTCTCTTCTGCTCTTTTAGCATTGGCTAAAGGTTCCTGCTCTACTCTGCTTCTGCCCAGCAGAGAAAGGGCACAGAGATTTTGGATTCAATTGGACTTTGAGGTAGGAAAGTGCGGAGCGAGAGCAATATATGTGTCACAGTTGCAAAGCTGACTGCGTGCTGAAGATGCCCTGCCGGAGCTTTCACTCCGGGCTCTTCGGCTGTGGGAGCAGAGGCCAAGAGATCGTGTTCACCTGTCACTGCTGCTGTTCAAACGAGAGAGGGCGGGAGAGACCATGGATTCAAACGGATTATTAGGAGATGAAGTGAGGAGTGACAGCAATGTGTGTTTCAGAGTTGCAAAGCTCACTGTGCGCTGAAGATGATCTGCAAGGACTTTCCCTCCCTGCCCTTCGGAACTGGGAGCGGATTCCAAGCGCTCGTGCTCACCTTCCTCTGCTGCTCTTGAAACGAGAGTGGAGACCAGAAACGCTGGATTCAAATGCACTTTTAGGAGCTACAATGAGGAGTGACAACAGTATGTGTGTCACAGTTGTAAAGCTCAGTGTGTTGAAGAAGCACAAGAGCAGCCTTCAGGCCTGTCTCTTCCACTGCCTTACAGATTGCAGACATTCCTGCTCACTCTGCTGCTCAGCAGAGTGCTGGCAACGGAGTTCTTGGATTGAAATGGTCTTTTAGGAGAAAGAGTGAAGAGTGACAGCAATGTTTGTGTCACAGTTTAAAGCTCACTGTGTGCTAAACATGATCAGGAGGAGCTTTTTTGCAAGGCTCTTCTGCTGTTTTAGCCCAGTCTAAACATTCCTGCTCTCTGTTGCTGCTCAGCAGAGAGTGGGCACAGAGATGTTGGAATCAATAGGTCTTCCAGGCAGGAAAAGGAGGAGTTACAGCAATGTGTGTTGCAGAATTGCAAAGCTCACTGTGTGTTGAAGATGCCCTGCAGGAGTTTCCCTGCTGGCCCTTCGTCTGTGGGATTAGAGTCCAAGCGCTGCTCCTCCCCTGTCACAACTCCTCTCGAAACGTGAGAGCGCACCAGAAACTTTGGATTCAAATGCACTTTTAGGAGATAAAGTGAGGAGTGACAGCAATGTTTGTGTCACAGTTTAAAGCTCACTGTGTGCAAAACATGATCAAGCAGGAGATTTTTTGCAAGGCTCTTCTGCTGTTTTAGCCCAGGCTAAACATTCCTGCTCTACTCTCTCTGTTGCTGCTCAGCAGAGAGCGGGCACAGAGATGGTGGATTCAGCTGGTCTTTCAGGCAAAAAGGGAGGAGTGACAGCAATGTGCGTTGCAGTGTTGCAAAGCTCGCTGTGCGCTGAAGATGATCAGTGGGAACTTTCTGGACTGTCTCTTCTGCTCTTTTAGCATTGGCTAAAGGTTCCTGCTCTACTCTGCTTCTGCCCAGCAGAGAAAGGGCACAGAGATTTTGGATTCAATTGGACTTTGAGGTAGGAAAGTGCGGAGCGAGAGCAATATATGTGTCACAGTTGCAAAGCTGACTGCGTGCTGAAGATGCCCTGCCGGAGCTTTCACTCCGGGCTCTTCGGCTGTGGGAGCAGAGGCCAAGAGATCGTGTTCACCTGTCACTGCTGCTGTTCAAACGAGAGAGGGCGGGAGAGACCATGGATTCAAACGGATTATTAGGAGATGAAGTGAGGAGTGACAGCAATGTGTGTTTCAGAGTTGCAAAGCTCACTGTGCGCTGAAGATGATCTGCAAGGACTTTCCCTCCCTGCCCTTCGGAACTGGGAGCGGATTCCAAGCGCTCGTGCTCACCTTCCTCTGCTGCTCTTGAAACGAGAGTGGAGACCAGAAACGCTGGATTCAAATGCACTTTTAGGAGCTACAATGAGGAGTGACAACAGTGTGTGTGTCACAGTTGTAAAGCTCAGTGTGTTGAAGAAGCACAAGAGCAGCCTTCTGGCCTGTCTCTTCCACAGCCTTACAGATTGCAGACATTCCTGCTCACTCTGCTGCTCAGCAGAGTGCTGGCAACGGAGTTCTTGGATTGAAATGGTCTTTTAGGAGAAAGAGTGAAGAGTGACAGCAATGTTTGTGTCACAGTTTAAAGCTCACTGTGTGCTAAACATGATCAGGAGGAGCTTTTTTGCAAGGCTCTTCTGCTGTTTTAGCCCAGTCTAAACATTCCTGCTCTCTGTTGCTGCTCAGCAGAGAGTGGGCACAGAGATGTTGGAATCAATAGGTCTTCCAGGCAGGAAAAGGAGGAGTTACAGCAATGTGTGTTGCAGAATTGCAAAGCTCACTGTGTGCTGAAGATGCCCTGCAGGAGTTTCCCTGCTGGCCCTTCGTCTGTGGGATTAGAGTCCAAGCGCTGCTCCTCCCCTGTCACAACTCCTCTCGAAACGTGAGAGCGCACCAGAAACTTTGGATTCAAATGCACTTTTAGGAGATAAAGTGAGGAGTGACAGCAATGTTTGTGTCACAGTTTAAAGCTCACTGTGTGCAAAACATGATCAAGCAGGAGATTTTTTGCAAGGCTCTTCTGCTGTTTTAGCCCAGGCTAAACATTGCTGCTCTACTCTCTCTGTTGCTGCTCAGCAGAGAGCGGGCACAGAGGTGTTGGAATCAATTGGTCTTTCAGGCAGGAAAAGAAGTGACAGCAATGTGTGTTGCAGAGTTGCAAAGCTCACTGTGTGCTGAAGATGATCAGTGGGAACTTTCTGGACTGTCTCTTCTGCTGTTTCAGCAGAGTCCAAACGTAAGTGCTATATTCTGCTACTGCTCACAAAGAGCAAGCACAGGAGATGTATTATTCAATTGGACTTTCAGGTAGGAAAGTGAGAGGTGACAGCAATATGTGTTTCAGAGTTGCGAATCTCAATGTGTGCTGAAGATGCCCAGCAGTAGTTTCCATGCTGGCCCTTCGGCTGTGAAATTAGAATCCAAGCGCTCGTCCTCCCCTGTCACAACTGCTCTCGAAGCGAGAGAGCGCACCAGAAACGTTGGCTTGAAATGCACTTTTAGGAGATAAAGTGAGGAGTGACAGCAATGTGTGTTTCAGAGTTGCAAAGCTCACTGTGCGCTGAAGATGATCTGCAAGGACTTTCCCTCCCCTGCCCTTCGGAACTGGGAGCGGATTCCAAGCGCTCGTGCTCACCTGCCTCTGCTGCACTGGAAACGAGAGTGGAGACCAGAAACGCTGGATTCAAATGCACTTTTAGGAGATAAAGTGAGGAGTGACAGCAATGTTTGTGTCACAGTTTAAAGCTCACTGTGTGCAAAACATGATCAAGCAGGAGATTTTTTTCAAGGCTCTTCTGCTGTTTTAGGCAGGTCTAAAAATTCCTGCTCTACTCTCTCTGTTGCTGCTCAGCAGAGAGCGGGCACAGAGATGGTGGATTCAGCTGGTCTTTCAGGCAAAAAGGGAGGAGTGACAGCAATGTGTGTTGCAGAGTTGCAAAGCTCACTGTGCGCTGAAGATGATCTGCAAGGACTTTCCCTCCCTGCCCTTCGGAACTGGGAGCGGATTCCAAGCGCTCGTGCTCACCTTCCTCTGCTGCTCTTGAAACGAGAGTGGAGACCAGAAACGCTGGATTCAAATGCACTTTTAGGAGCTACAATGAGGAGTGACAACAGTATGTGTGTCACAGTTGTAAAGCTCAGTGTGTTGAAGAAGCACAAGAGCAGCCTTCAGGCCTGTCTCTTCCACTGCCTTACCGATTGCAGACATTCCTGCTCACTCTGCTGCTCAGCAGAGTGCTGGCAACGGAGTTCTTGGATTGAAATGGTCTTTTAGGAGAAAGAGTGAAGAGTGACAGCAATGTTTGTGTCACAGTTTAAAGCTCACTGTGTGCTAAACATGATCAGGAGGAGCTTTTTTGCAAGGCTCTTCTGCTGTTTTAGCCCAGTCTAAACATTCCTGCTCTCTGTTGCTGCTCAGCAGAGAGTGGGCACAGAGATGTTGGAATCAATAGGTCTTCCAGGCAGGAAAAGGAGGAGTTACAGCAATGTGTGTTGCAGAATTGCAAAGCTCACTGTGTGTTGAAGATGCCCTGCAGGAGTTTCCCTGCTGGCCCTTCGTCTGTGGGATTAGAGTCCAAGCGCTGCTCCTCCCCTGTCACAACTCCTCACGAAACGTGAGAGCGCACAAGAAAATTTGGATTCAAATGCACTTTTAGGAGATAAAGTGAGGAGTGACAGCAATGTTTGTGTCACAGTTTAAAGCTCACTGTGTGCAAAACATGATCAAGCAGGAGATTTTTTGCAAGGCTCTTCTGCTGTTTTAGCCCAGGCTAAACATTCCTGCTCTACTCTCTCTGTTGCTGCTCAGCAGAGAGCGGGCACAGAGATGGTGGATTCAGCTGGTCTTTCAGGCAAAAAGGGAGGAGTGACAGCAATGTGCGTTGCAGTGTTGCAAAGCTCGCTGTGCGCTGAAGATGATCAGTGGGAACTTTCTGGACTGTCTCTTCTGCTCTTTTAGCATTGGCTAAAGGTTCCTGCTCTACTCTGCTTCTGCCCAGCAGAGAAAGGGCACAGAGATTTTGGATTCAATTGGACTTTGAGGTAGGAAAGTGCGGAGCGAGAGCAATATATGTGTCACAGTTGCAAAGCTGACTGCGTGCTGAAGATGCCCTGCCGGAGCTTTCACTCCGGGCTCTTCGGCTGTGGGAGCAGAGGCCAAGAGATCGTGTTCACCTGTCACTGCTGCTGTTCAAACGAGAGAGGGCGGGAGAGACCATGGATTCAAACGGATTATTAGGAGATGAAGTGAGGAGTGACAGCAATGTGTGTTTCAGAGTTGCAAAGCTCACTGTGCGCTGAAGATGATCTGCAAGGACTTTCCCTCCCTGCCCTTCGGAACTGGGAGCGGATTCCAAGCGCTCGTGCTCACCTTCCTCTGCTGCTCTTGAAACGAGAGTGGAGACCAGAAACGCTGGATTCAAATGCACTTTTAGGAGCTACAATGAGGAGTGACAACAGTGTGTGTGTCACAGTTGTAAAGCTCAGTGTGTTGAAGAAGCACAAGAGCAGCCTTCAGGCCTGTCTCTTCCACTGCCTTACAGATTGCAGACATTCCTGCTCACTCTGCTGCTCAGCAGAGTGCTGGCAACGGAGTTCTTGGATTGAAATGGTCTTTTAGGAGAAAGAGTGAAGAGTGACAGCAATGTTTGTGTCACAGTTTAAAGCTCACTGTGTGCTAAACATGATCAGGAGGAGCTTTTTTGCAAGGCTCTTCTGCTGTTTTAGCCCAGTCTAAACATTCCTGCTCTACTCTCTCTGTTGCTGCTCAGCAGAGAGTGGGCACAGAGATGTTGGAATCAATAGGTCTTCCAGGCAGGAAAAGGAGGAGTTACAGCAATGTGTTTTGCAAAGTTGCAAAGCTCACTGTGTGCTGAAGATGCCCTGCAGGAGTTTCCCTGCTGGCCCTTCGTCTGTGGGATTAGAGTCCAAGCGCTGCTCCTCCCCTGTCACAACTCCTCTCCAAACGAGAGAGCGCACCAGAAACTTTGGATTCAAATGCACTTTTAGGAGATAAAGTGAGGAGTGACAGCAATTTTTGTGTCACAGTTTAAAGCTCACTGTGTGCAAAACATGATCAAGCAGGAGATTTTTTTCAAGGCTCTTCTGCTGTTTTAGGCAGGTCTAAAAATTCCTGCTCTACTCTCTCTGTTGCTGCTCAGCAGAGAGCGGGCACAGAGATGGTGGATTCAGCTGGTCTTTCAGGCAAAAAGGGAGGAGTGACAGCAATGTGTGTTGCAGAGTTGCAAAGCTCGCTGTGCGCTGAAGATGATCAGTGGGAACTTTCTGGACTGTCTCTTCTGCTCTTTTAGCATTGGCTAAAGGTTCCTGCTCTACTCTGCTTCTGCCCAGCAGAGAAAGGGCACAGAGTTTTGGATTCAATTGGACTTTGAGGTAGGAAAGTGCGGAGCGAGAGCAATATATGTGTCACAGTTGCAAAGCTGACTGCGTGCTGAAGATGCCCTGCCGGAGCTTTCACTCCGGGCTCTTCGGCTGTGGGAGCAGAGGCCAAGAGATCGTGTTCACCTGTCACTGCTGCTGTTCAAACGAGAGAGGGCGGGAGAGACCATGGATTCAAACGGATTATTAGGAGATGAAGTGAGGAGTGACAGCAATGTGTGTTTCAGAGTTGCAAAGCTCACTGTGCGCTGAAGATGATCTGCAAGGACTTTCCCTCCCTGCCCTTCGGAACTGGGAGCGGATTCCAAGCGCTCGTGCTCACCTTCCTCTGCTGCTCTTGAAACGAGAGTGGAGACCAGAAACGCTGGATTCAAATGCACTTTTAGGAGCTACAATGAGGAGTGACAACAGTGTGTGTGTCACAGTTGTAAAGCTCAGTGTGTTGAAGAAGCACAAGAGCAGCCTTCAGGCCTGTCTCTTCCACTGCCTTACAGATTGCAGACATCCCTGCTCACTCTGCTGCTCAGCAGAGTGCTGGCAACGGAGTTCTTGGATTGAAATGGTCTTTTAGGAGAAAGAGTGAAGAGTGACAGCAATGTTTGTGTCACAGTTTAAAGCTCACTGTGTGCTAAACATGATCAGGAGGAGCTTTTTTGCAAGGCTCTTCTGCTGTTTTAGCCCAGTCTAAACATTCCTGCTCTCTGTTGCTGCTCAGCAGAGAGTGGGCACAGAGATGTTGGAATCAATTGGTCTTCCAGGCAGGAGAAGGAGGAGTTACAGCAATGTGTTTTGCAGAGTTGCAAAGCTCACTGTGTGCTGAAGATGCCCTGCAGGAGTTTCCCTGCTGGCCCTTCGTCTGTGGTATTAGAGTCCAAGCGCTGCTCCTCCCCTGTCACAACTCCTCTCGAAACGAGAGAGCGCACAAGAAACTTTGGATTCAAATGCACTTTTAGGAGATAAAGTGAGGAGTGACAGCAATGTTTGTGTCACAGTTTAAAGCTCACTGTGTGCAAAACATGATCAAGCAGGAGATTTTTTTCAAGGCTCTTCTGCTGTTTTAGGCAGGTCTAAAAATTCCTGCTCTACTCTCTCTGTTGCTGCTCAGCAGAGAGCGGGCACAGAGATGGTGGATTCAGCTGGTCTTTCAGGCAAAAAGGGAGGAGTGACAGCAATGTGTGTTGCAGAGTTGCAAAGCTCGCTGTGCGCTGAAGATGATCAGTGGGAACTTTCTGGACTGTCTCTTCTGCTCTTTTAGCATTGGCTAAAGGTTCCTGCTCTACTCTGCTTCTGCCCAGCAGAGAAAGGGCACAGAGATTTTGGATTCAATTGGACTTTGAGGTAGGAAAGTGCGGAGCGAGAGCAATATATGTGTCACAGTTGCAAAGCTGACTGCGTGCTGAAGATGCCCTGCCGGAGCTTTCACTCCGGGCTCTTCGGCTGTGGGAGCAGAGGCCAAGAGATCGTGTTCACCTGTCACTGCTGCTGTTCAAACGAGAGAGGGCGGGAGAGACCATGGATTCAAACGGATTATTAGGAGATGAAGTGAGGAGTGACAGCAATGTGTGTTTCAGAGTTGCAAAGCTCACTGTGCGCTGAAGATGATCTGCAAGGACTTTCCCTCCCTGCCCTTCGGAACTGGGAGCGGATTCCAAGCGCTCGTGCTCACCTTCCTCTGCTGCTCTTGAAACGAGAGTGGAGACCAGAAACGCTGGATTCAAATGCACTTTTAGGAGCTACAATGAGGAGTGACAACAGTATGTGTGTCACAGTTGTAAAGCTCAGTGTGTTGAAGAAGCACAAGAGCAGCCTTCAGGCCTGTCTCTTCCACTGCCTTACAGATTGCAGACATTCCTGCTCACTCTGCTGCTCAGCAGAGTGCTGGCAACGGAGTTCTTGGATTGAAATGGTCTTTTAGGAGAAAGAGTGAAGAGTGACAGCAATGTTTGTGTCACAGTTTAAAGCTCACTGTGTGCTAAACATGATCAGGAGGAGCTTTTTTGCAAGGCTCTTCTGCTGTTTTAGCCCAGTCTAAACATTCCTGCTCTCTGTTGCTGCTCAGCAGAGAGTGGGCACAGAGATGTTGGAATCAATTGGTCTTCCAGGCAGGAAAAGGAGGAGTTACAGCAATGTGTGTTGCAGAATTGCAAAGCTCACTGTGTGTTGAAGATGCCCTGCAGGAGTTTCCCTGCTGGCCCTTCGTCTGTGGGATTAGAGTCCAAGCGCTACTCCTCCCCTGTCACAACTCCTCTCGAAACGTGAGAGCGCACCAGAAACTTTGGATTCAAATGCACTTTTAGGAGATAAAGTGAGGAGTGACAGCAATGTTTGTGTCACAGTTTAAAGCTCACTGTGTGCAAAACATGATCAAGCAGGAGATTTTTTGCAAGGCTCTTCTGCTGTTTTAGCCCAGGCTAAACATTCCTGCTCTACTCTCTCTGTTGCTGCTCAGCAGAGAGCGGGCACAGAGATGGTGGATTCAGCTGGTCTTTCAGGCAAAAAGGGAGGAGTGACAGCAATGTGTGTTGCAGTGTTGCAAAGCTCGCTGTGCGCTGAAGATGATCAGTGGGAACTTTCTGGACTGTCTCTTCTGCTCTTTTAGCATTGGCTAAAGGTTCCTGCTCTACTCTGCTTCTGCCCAGCAGAGAAAGGGCACAGAGATTTTGGATTCAATTGGACTTTGAGGTAGGAAAGTGCGGAGCGAGAGCAATATATGTGTCACAGTTGCAAAGCTGACTGCGTGCTGAAGATGCCCTGCCGGAGCTTTCACTCCGGGCTCTTCGGCTGTGGGAGCAGAGGCCAAGAGATCGTGTTCACCTGTCACTGCTGCTGTTCAAACGAGAGAGGGCGGGAGAGACCATGGATTCAAACGGATTATTAGGAGATGAAGTGAGGAGTGACAGCAATGTGTGTTTCAGAGTTGCAAAGCTCACTGTGCGCTGAAGATGATCTGCAAGGACTTTCCCTCCCTGCCCTTCGGAACTGGGAGCGGATTCCAAGCGCTCGTGCTCACCTTCCTCTGCTGCTCTTGAAACGAGAGTGGAGACCAGAAACGCTGGATTCAAATGCACTTTTAGGAGCTACAATGAGGAGTGACAACAGTGTGTGTGTCACAGTTGTAAAGCTCAGTGTGTTGAAGAAGCACAAGAGCAGCCTTCAGGCCTGTCTCTTCCACTGCCTTACAGATTGCAGACATTCCTGCTCACTCTGCTGCTCAGCAGAGTGCTGGCAACGGAGTTCTTGGATTGAAATGGTCTTTTAGGAGAAAGAGTGAAGAGTGACAGCAATGTTTGTGTCACAGTTTAAAGCTCACTGTGTGCTAAACATGATCAGGAGGAGCTTTTCTGCAAGGCTCTTCTGCTGTTTTAGCCCAGTCTAAACATTCCTTCTCTCTGTTGCTGCTCAGCAGAGAGTGGGCACAGAGATGTTGGAATCAATTGGTCTTCCAGGCAGGAAAAGGAGGAGTTACAGCAATGTGTGTTGCAGAATTGCAAAGCTCACTGTGTGCTGAAGATGCCCTGCAGGAGTTTCCCTGCTGGCCCTTCGTCTGTGGGATTAGAGTCCAAGCGCTGCTCCTCCCCTGTCACAACTCCTCTCGAAACGTGAGAGCGCACCAGAAACTTTGGATTCAAATGCACTTTTAGGAGATAAAGTGAGGAGTGACATCAATGTTTGTGTCGCAGTTTAAAGCTCACTGTGTGCAAAACATGATCAAGCAGGAGATTTTTTGCAAGGCTCTTCTGCTGTTTTAGCCCAGGCTAAACATTCCTGCTCTACTCTCTCTGTTGCTGCTCAGCAGAGAGCGGGCACAGAGGTGTTGGAATCAATTGGTCTTTCAGGCAGGAAAAGAAGAGACAGCAATGTGTGTTGCAGAGTTGCAAAGCTCACTGTGTGCTGAAGATGATCAGTGGGAACTTTCTGGACTGTCTCTTCTGCTGTTTCAGCAGAGTCCAAACGTAAGTGCTATATTCTGCTACTGCTCACAAAGAGCAAGCACAGGAGATGTATTATTCAATTGGACTTTCAGGTAGGAAAGTGAGAGGTGACAGCAATATGTGTTTCAGAGTTGTGAATCTCAATGTGTGCTGAAGATGCCCAGCAGTAGTTTCCATGCTGGCCCTTCGGCTGTGAAATTAGAATCCAAGCGCTCGTCCTCCCCTGTCACAACTGCTCTCGAAGCGAGAGAGCGCACCAGAAACGTTGGCTTGAAATGCACTTTTAGGAGATAAAGTGAGGAGTGACAGCAATTTTTGTGTCACAGTTTAAAGCTCACTGTGTGCAAAACATGATCAAGCAGGAGATTTTTTTCAAGGCTCTTCTGCTGTTTTAGGCAGGTCTAAAAATTCCTGCTCTACTCTCTCTGTTGCTGCTCAGCAGAGAGCGGGCACAGAGATGGTGGATTCAGCTGGTCTTTCAGGCAAAAAGGGAGGAGTGACAGCAATGTGTGTTGCAGAGTTGCAAAGCTCGCTGTGCGCTGAAGATGATCAGTGGGAACTTTCTGGACTGTCTCTTCTGCTCTTTTAGCATTGGCTAAAGGTTCCTGCTCTACTCTCTCTGCTTCTGCCCAGCAGAGAAAGGGCACAGAGATTTTGGATTCAATTGGACTTTGAGGTAGGAAAGTGCGGAGCGAGAGCAATATATGTGTCACAGTTGCAAAGCTGACTGCGTGCTGAAGATGCCCTGCCGGAGCTTTCACTCCGGGCTCTTCGGCTGTGGGAGCAGAGGCCAAGAGATCGTGTTCACCTGTCACTGCTGCTGTTCAAACGAGAGAGGGCGGGAGAGACCATGGATTCAAACGGATTATTAGGAGATGAAGTGAGGAGTGACAGCAATGTGTGTTTCAGAGTTGCAAAGCTCACTGTGCGCTGAAGATGATCTGCAAGGACTTTCCCTCCCTGCCCTTCGGAACTGGGAGCGGATTCCAAGCGCTCGTGCTCACCTTCCTCTGCTGCTCTTGAAACGAGAGTGGAGACCAGAAACGCTGGATTCAAATGCACTTTTAGGAGCTACAATGAGGAGTGACAACAGTGTGTGTGTCACAGTTGTAAAGCTCAGTGTGTTGAAGAAGCACAAGAGCAGCCTTCAGGCCTGTCTCTTCCACTGCCTTACAGATTGCAGACATTCCTGCTCACTCTGCTGCTCAGCAGAGTGCTGGCAACGGAGTTCTTGGATTGAAATGGTCTTTTAGGAGAAAGAGTGAAGAGTGACAGCAATGTTTGTGTCACAGTTTAAAGCTCACTGTGTGCTAAACATGATCAGGAGGAGCTTTTCTGCAAGGCTCTTCTGCTGTTTTAGCCCAGTCTAAACATTCCTTCTCTCTGTTGCTGCTCAGCAGAGAGTGGGCACAGAGATGTTGGAATCAATTGGTCTTCCAGGCAGGAAAAGGAGGAGTTACAGCAATGTGTGTTGCAGAATTGCAAAGCTCACTGTGTGCTGAAGATGCCCTGCAGGAGTTTCCCTGCTGGCCCTTCGTCTGTGGGATTAGAGTCCAAGCGCTGCTCCTCCCCTGTCACAACTCCTCTCGAAACGTGAGAGCGCACCAGAAACTTTGGATTCAAATGCACTTTTAGGAGATAAAGTGAGGAGTGACATCAATGTTTGTGTCGCAGTTTAAAGCTCACTGTGTGCAAAACATGATCAAGCAGGAGATTTTTTGCAAGGCTCTTCTGCTGTTTTAGCCCAGGCTAAACATTCCTGCTCTACTCTCTCTGTTGCTGCTCAGCAGAGAGCGGGCACAGAGGTGTTGGAATCAATTGGTCTTTCAGGCAGGAAAAGAAGAGACAGCAATGTGTGTTGCAGAGTTGCAAAGCTCACTGTGTGCTGAAGATGATCAGTGGGAACTTTCTGGACTGTCTCTTCTGCTGTTTCAGCAGAGTCCAAACGTAAGTGCTATATTCTGCTACTGCTCACAAAGAGCAAGCACAGGAGATGTATTATTCAATTGGACTTTCAGGTAGGAAAGTGAGAGGTGACAGCAATATGTGTTTCAGAGTTGTGAATCTCAATGTGTGCTGAAGATGCCCAGCAGTAGTTTCCATGCTGGCCCTTCGGCTGTGAAATTAGAATCCAAGCGCTCGTCCTCCCCTGTCACAACTGCTCTCGAAGCGAGAGAGCGCACCAGAAACGTTGGCTTGAAATGCACTTTTAGGAGATAAAGTGAGGAGTGACAGCAATTTTTGTGTCACAGTTTAAAGCTCACTGTGTGCAAAACATGATCAAGCAGGAGATTTTTTTCAAGGCTCTTCTGCTGTTTTAGGCAGGTCTAAAAATTCCTGCTCTACTCTCTCTGTTGCTGCTCAGCAGAGAGCGGGCACAGAGATGGTGGATTCAGCTGGTCTTTCAGGCAAAAAGGGAGGAGTGACAGCAATGTGTGTTGCAGAGTTGCAAAGCTCGCTGTGCGCTGAAGATGATCAGTGGGAACTTTCTGGACTGTCTCTTCTGCTCTTTTAGCATTGGCTAAAGGTTCCTGCTCTACTCTCTCTGCTTCTGCCCAGCAGAGAAAGGGCACAGAGATTTTGGATTCAATTGGACTTTGAGGTAGGAAAGTGCGGAGCGAGAGCAATATATGTGTCACAGTTGCAAAGCTGACTGCGTGCTGAAGATGCCCTGCCGGAGCTTTCACTCCGGGCTCTTCGGCTGTGGGAGCAGAGGCCAAGAGATCGTGTTCACCTGTCACTGCTGCTGTTCAAACGAGAGAGGGCGGGAGAGACCATGGATTCAAACGGATTATTAGGAGATGAAGTGAGGAGTGACAGCAATGTGTGTTTCAGAGTTGCAAAGCTCACTGTGCGCTGAAGATGATCTGCAAGGACTTTCCCTCCCTGCCCTTCGGAACTGGGAGCGGATTCCAAGCGCTCGTGCTCACCTTCCTCTGCTGCTCTTGAAACGAGAGTGGAGACCAGAAACGCTGGATTCAAATGCACTTTTAGGAGCTACAATGAGGAGTGACAACAGTGTGTGTGTCACAGTTGTAAAGCTCAGTGTGTTGAAGAAGCACAAGAGCAGCCTTCTGGCCTGTCTCTTCCACAGCCTTACAGATTGCAGACATTCCTGCTCACTCTGCTGCTCAGCAGAGTGCTGGCAACGGAGTTCTTGGATTGAAATGGTCTTTTAGGAGAAAGAGTGAAGAGTGACAGCAATGTTTGTGTCACAGTTTAAAGCTCACTGTGTGCTAAACATGATCAGGAGGAGCTTTTTTGCAAGGCTCTTCTGCTGTTTTAGCCCAATCTAAACATTCCTTCTCTCTGTTGCTGCTCAGCAGAGAGTGGGCACAGAGATGTTGGAATCAATTGGTCTTCCAGGCAGGAAAAGGAGTTACAGCAATGTGTGTTGCAGAATTGCAAAGCTCACTGTGTGCTGAAGATGCCCTGCAGGAGTTTCCCTGCTGGCCCTTCGTCTGTGGGATTAGAGTCCAAGCGCTGCTCCTCCCCTGTCACAACTCCTCTCGAAACGTGAGAGCGCACCAGAAACTTTGGATTCAAATGCACTTTTAGGAGATAAAGTGAGGAGTGACATCAATGTTTGTGTCGCAGTTTAAAGCTCACTGTGTGCAAAACATGATCAAGCAGGAGATTTTTTGCAAGGCTCTTCTGCTGTTTTAGCCCAGGCTAAACATTCCTGCTCTACTCTCTCTGTTGCTGCTCAGCAGAGAGCGGGCACAGAGGTGTTGGAATCAATTGGTCTTTCAGGCAGGAAAAGAAGAGACAGCAATGTGTGTTGCAGAGTTGCAAAGCTCACTGTGTGCTGAAGATGATCAGTGGGAACTTTCTGGACTGTCTCTTCTGCTGTTTCAGCAGAGTCCAAACGTAAGTGCTATATTCTGCTACTGCTCACAAAGAGCAAGCACAGGAGATGTATTATTCAATTGGACTTTCAGGTAGGAAAGTGAGAGGTGACAGCAATATGTGTTTCAGAGTTGTGAATCTCAATGTGTGCTGAAGATGCCCAGCAGTAGTTTCCATGCTGGCCCTTCGGCTGTGAAATTAGAATCCAAGCGCTCGTCCTCCCCTGTCACAACTGCTCTCGAAGCGAGAGAGCGCACCAGAAACGTTGGCTTGAAATGCACTTTTAGGAGATAAAGTGAGGAGTGACAGCAATGTTTGTGTCACAGTTTAAAGCTCACTGTGTGCAAAACATGATCAAGCAGGAGATTTTTTTCAAGGCTCTTCTGCTGTTTTAGGCAGGTCTAAAAATTCCTGCTCTACTCTCTCTGTTGCTGCTCAGCAGAGAGCGGGCACAGAGATGGTGGATTCAGCTGGTCTTTCAGGCAAAAAGGGAGGAGTGACAGCAATGTGTGTCGCAGAGTTGCAAAGCTCGCTGTGCGCTGAAGATGATCAGTGGGAACTTTCTGGACTGTCTCTTCTGCTCTTTTAGCATTGGCTAAAAGTTCCTGCTCTACTCTCTCTGCTTCTGCCCAGCAGAGAAAGGGCACAGAGATTTTGGATTCAATTGGACTTTGAGGTAGGAAAGTGCGGAGCGAGAGCAATATATGTGTCACAGTTGCAAAGCTGACTGCGTGCTGAAGATGCCCTGCCGGAGCTTTCACTCCGGGCTCTTCGGCTGTGGGAGCAGAGGCCAAGAGATCGTGTTCACCTGTCACTGCTGCTGTTCAAACGAGAGAGGGCGGGAGAGACCATGGATTCAAACGGATTATTAGGAGATGAAGTGAGGAGTGACAGCAATGTGTGTTTCAGAGTTGCAAAGCTCACTGTGCGCTGAAGATGATCTGCAAGGACTTTCCCTCCCTGCCCTTCGGAACTGGGAGCGGATTCCAAGCGCTCGTGCTCACCTTCCTCTGCTGCTCTTGAAACGAGAGTGGAGACCAGAAACGCTGGATTCAAATGCACTTTTAGGAGCTACAATGAGGAGTGACAACAGTGTGTGTGTCACAGTTGTAAAGCTCAGTGTGTTGAAGAAGCACAAGAGCAGCCTTCTGGCCTGTCTCTTCCACAGCCTTACAGATTGCAGACATTCCTGCTCACTCTGCTGCTCAGCAGAGTGCTGGCAACGGAGTTCTTGGATTGAAATGGTCTTTTAGGAGAAAGAGTGAAGAGTGACAGCAATGTTTGTGTCACAGTTTAAAGCTCACTGTGTGCTAAACATGATCAGGAGGAGCTTTTCTGCAAGGCTCTTCTGCTGTTTTAGCCCAGTCTAAACATTCCTTCTCTCTGTTGCTGCTCAGCAGAGAGTGGGCACAGAGATGTTGGAATCAATTGGTCTTCCAGGCAGGAAAAGGAGGAGTTACAGCAATGTGTGTTGCAGAATTGTAAAGCTCACTGTGTGCTGAAGATGCCCTGCAGGAGTTTCCCTGCTGGCCCTTCGTCTGTGGGATTAGAGTCCAAGCGCTGCTCCTCCCCTGTCACAATTCCTCTCGAAACGTGAGAGCGCACCAGAAACTTTGGATTCAAATGCACTTTTAGGAGATAAAGTGAGGAGTGACATCAATGTTTGTGTCGCAGTTTAAAGCTCACTGTGTGCAAAACATGATCAAGCAGGAGATTTTTTGCAAGGCTCTTCTGCTGTTTTAGCCCAGGCTAAACATTCCTGCTCTACTCTCTCTGTTGCTGCTCAGCAGAGAGCGGGCACAGAGGTGTTGGAATCAATTGGTCTTTCAGGCAGGAAAAGAAGAGACAGCAATGTGTGTTGCAGAGTTGCAAAGCTCACTGTGTGCTGAAGATGATCAGTGGGAACTTTCTGGACTGTCTCTTCTGCTGTTTCAGCAGAGTCCAAACGTAAGTGCTATATTCTGCTACTGCTCACAAAGAGCAAGCACAGGAGATGTATTATTCAATTGGACTTTCAGGTAGGAAAGTGAGAGGTGACAGCAATATGTGTTTCAGAGTTGTGAATCTCAATGTGTGCTGAAGATGCCCAGCAGTAGTTTCCATGCTGGCCCTTCGGCTGTGAAATTAGAATCCAAGCGCTCGTCCTCCCCTGTCACAACTGCTCTCGAAGCGAGAGAGCGCACCAGAAACGTTGGCTTGAAATGCACTTTTAGGAGATAAAGTGAGGAGTGACAGCAATTTTTGTGTCACAGTTTAAAGCTCACTGTGTGCAAAACATGATCAAGCAGGAGATTTTTTTCAAGGCTCTTCTGCTGTTTTAGGCAGGTCTAAAAATTCCTGCTCTACTCTCTCTGTTGCTGCTCAGCAGAGAGCGGGCACAGAGATGGTGGATTCAGCTGGTCTTTCAGGCAAAAAGGGAGGAGTGACAGCAATGTGTGTTGCAGAGTTGCAAAGCTCGCTGTGCGCTGAAGATGATCAGTGGGAACTTTCTGGACTGTCTCTTCTGCTCTTTTAGCATTGGCTAAAGGTTCCTGCTCTACTCTCTCTGCTTCTGCCCAGCAGAGAAAGGGCACAGAGATTTTGGATTCAATTGGACTTTGAGGTAGGAAAGTGCGGAGCGAGAGCAATATATGTGTCACAGTTGCAAAGCTGACTGCGTGCTGAAGATGCCCTGCCGGAGCTTTCACTCCGGGCTCTTCGGCTGTGGGAGCAGAGGCCAAGAGATCGTGTTCACCTGTCACTGCTGCTGTTCAAACGAGAGAGGGCGGGAGAGACCATGGATTCAAACGGATTATTAGGAGATGAAGTGAGGAGTGACAGCAATGTGTGTTTCAGAGTTGCAAAGCTCACTGTGCGCTGAAGATGATCTGCAAGGACTTTCCCTCCCTGCCCTTCGGAACTGGGAGCGGATTCCAAGCGCTCGTGCTCACCTTCCTCTGCTGCTCTTGAAACGAGAGTGGAGACCAGAAACGCTGGATTCAAATGCACTTTTAGGAGCTACAATGAGGAGTGACAACAGTGTGTGTGTCACAGTTGTAAAGCTCAGTGTGTTGAAGAAGCACAAGAGCAGCCTTCTGGCCTGTCTCTTCCACAGCCTTACAGATTGCAGACATTCCTGCTCACTCTGCTGCTCAGCAGAGTGCTGGCAACGGAGTTCTTGGATTGAAATGGTCTTTTAGGAGAAAGAGTGAAGAGTGACAGCAATGTTTGTGTCACAGTTTAAAGCTCACTGTGTGCTAAACATGATCAGGAGGAGCTTTTTTGCAAGGCTCTTCTGCTGTTTTAGCCCAATCTAAACATTCCTTCTCTCTGTTGCTGCTCAGCAGAGAGTGGGCACAGAGATGTTGGAATCAATTGGTCTTCCAGGCAGGAAAAGGAGTTACAGCAATGTGTGTTGCAGAATTGCAAAGCTCACTGTGTGCTGAAGATGCCCTGCAGGAGTTTCCCTGCTGGCCCTTCGTCTGTGGGATTAGAGTCCAAGCGCTGCTCCTCCCCTGTCACAACTCCTCTCGAAACGTGAGAGCGCACCAGAAACTTTGGATTCAAATGCACTTTTAGGAGATAAAGTGAGGAGTGACATCAATGTTTGTGTCGCAGTTTAAAGCTCACTGTGTGCAAAACATGATCAAGCAGGAGATTTTTTGCAAGGCTCTTCTGCTGTTTTAGCCCAGGCTAAACATTCCTGCTCTACTCTCTCTGTTGCTGCTCAGCAGAGAGCGGGCACAGAGGTGTTGGAATCAATTGGTCTTTCAGGCAGGAAAAGAAGAGACAGCAATGTGTGTTGCAGAGTTGCAAAGCTCACTGTGTGCTGAAGATGATCAGTGGGAACTTTCTGGACTGTCTCTTCTGCTGTTTCAGCAGAGTCCAAACGTAAGTGCTATATTCTGCTACTGCTCACAAAGAGCAAGCACAGGAGATGTATTATTCAATTGGACTTTCAGGTAGGAAAGTGAGAGGTGACAGCAATATGTGTTTCAGAGTTGTGAATCTCAATGTGTGCTGAAGATGCCCAGCAGTAGTTTCCATGCTGGCCCTTCGGCTGTGAAATTAGAATCCAAGCGCTCGTCCTCCCCTGTCACAACTGCTCTCGAAGCGAGAGAGCGCACCAGAAACGTTGGCTTGAAATGCACTTTTAGGAGATAAAGTGAGGAGTGACAGCAATGTTTGTGTCACAGTTTAAAGCTCACTGTGTGCAAAACATGATCAAGCAGGAGATTTTTTTCAAGGCTCTTCTGCTGTTTTAGGCAGGTCTAAAAATTCCTGCTCTACTCTCTCTGTTGCTGCTCAGCAGAGAGCGGGCACAGAGATGGTGGATTCAGCTGGTCTTTCAGGCAAAAAGGGAGGAGTGACAGCAATGTGTGTCGCAGAGTTGCAAAGCTCGCTGTGCGCTGAAGATGATCAGTGGGAACTTTCTGGACTGTCTCTTCTGCTCTTTTAGCATTGGCTAAAAGTTCCTGCTCTACTCTCTCTGCTTCTGCCCAGCAGAGAAAGGGCACAGAGATTTTGGATTCAATTGGACTTTGAGGTAGGAAAGTGCGGAGCGAGAGCAATATATGTGTCACAGTTGCAAAGCTGACTGCGTGCTGAAGATGCCCTGCCGGAGCTTTCACTCCGGGCTCTTCGGCTGTGGGAGCAGAGGCCAAGAGATCGTGTTCACCTGTCACTGCTGCTGTTCAAACCAGAGAGGGCGGGAGAGACCATGGATTCAAACGGATTATTAGGAGATGAAGTGAGGAGTGACAGCAATGTGTGTTTCAGAGTTGCAAAGCTCACTGTGCGCTGAAGATGATCTGCAAGGACTTTCCCTCCCTGCCCTTCGGAACTGGGAGCGGATTCCAAGCGCTCGTGCTCACCTTCCTCTGCTGCTCTTGAAACGAGAGTGGAGACCAGAAACGCTGGATTCAAATGCACTTTTAGGAGCTACAATGAGGAGTGACAACAGTGTGTGTGTCACAGTTGTAAAGCTCAGTGTGTTGAAGAAGCACAAGAGCAGCCTTCTGGCCTGTCTCTTCCACAGCCTTACAGATTGCAGACATTCCTGCTCACTCTGCTGCTCAGCAGAGTGCTGGCAACGGAGTTCTTGGATTGAAATGGTCTTTTAGGAGAAAGAGTGAAGAGTGACAGCAATGTTTGTGTCACAGTTTAAAGCTCACTGTGTGCTAAACATGATCAGGAGGAGCTTTTTTGCAAGGCTCTTCTGCTGTTTTAGCCCAATCTAAACATTCCTTCTCTCTGTTGCTGCTCAGCAGAGAGTGGGCACAGAGATGTTGGAATCAATTGGTCTTCCAGGCAGGAAAAGGAGTTACAGCAATGTGTGTTGCAGAATTGCAAAGCTCACTGTGTGCTGAAGATGCCCTGCAGGAGTTTCCCTGCTGGCCCTTCGTCTGTGGGATTAGAGTCCAAGCGCTGCTCCTCCCCTGTCACAACTCCTCTCGAAACGTGAGAGCGCACCAGAAACTTTGGATTCAAATGCACTTTTAGGAGATAAAGTGAGGAGTGACATCAATGTTTGTGTCGCAGTTTAAAGCTCACTGTGTGCAAAACATGATCAAGCAGGAGATTTTTTGCAAGGCTCTTCTGCTGTTTTAGCCCAGGCTAAACATTCCTGCTCTACTCTCTCTGTTGCTGCTCAGCAGAGAGCGGGCACAGAGGTGTTGGAATCAATTGGTCTTTCAGGCAGGAAAAGAAGAGACAGCAATGTGTGTTGCAGAGTTGCAAAGCTCACTGTGTGCTGAAGATGATCAGTGGGAACTTTCTGGACTGTCTCTTCTGCTGTTTCAGCAGAGTCCAAACGTAAGTGCTATATTCTGCTACTGCTCACAAAGAGCAAGCACAGGAGATGTATTATTCAATTGGACTTTCAGGTAGGAAAGTGAGAGGTGACAGCAATATGTGTTTCAGAGTTGTGAATCTCAATGTGTGCTGAAGATGCTCAGCAGTAGTTTCCATGCTGGCCCTTCGGCTGTGAAATTAGAATCCAAGCGCTCGTCCTCCCCTGTCACAACTGCTCTCGAAGCGAGAGAGCGCACCAGAAACGTTGGCTTGAAATGCACTTTTAGGAGATAAAGTGAGGAGTGACAGCAATGTTTGTGTCACAGTTTAAAGCTCACTGTGTGCAAAACATGATCAAGCAGGAGATTTTTTTCAAGGCTCTTCTGCTGTTTTAGGCAGGTCTAAAAATTCCTGCTCTACTCTCTCTGTTGCTGCTCAGCAGAGAGCGGGCACAGAGATGGTGGATTCAGCTGGTCTTTCAGGCAAAAAGGGAGGAGTGACAGCAATGTGTGTCGCAGAGTTGCAAAGCTCGCTGTGCGCTGAAGATGATCAGTGGGAACTTTCTGGACTGTCTCTTCTGCTCTTTTAGCATTGGCTAAAAGTTCCTGCTCTACTCTCTCTGCTTCTGCCCAGCAGAGAAAGGGCACAGAGATTTTGGATTCAATTGGACTTTGAGGTAGGAAAGTGCGGAGCGAGAGCAATATATGTGTCACAGTTGCAAAGCTGACTGCGTGCTGAAGATGCCCTGCCGGAGCTTTCACTCCGGGCTCTTCGGCTGTGGGAGCAGAGGCCAAGAGATCGTGTTCACCTGTCACTGCTGCTGTTCAAACGAGAGAGGGCGGGAGAGACCATGGATTCAAACGGATTATTAGGAGATGAAGTGAGGAGTGACAGCAATGTGTGTTTCAGAGTTGCAAAGCTCACTGTGCGCTGAAGATGATCTGCAAGGACTTTCCCTCCCTGCCCTTCGGAACTGGGAGCGGATTCCAAGCGCTCGTGCTCACCTTCCTCTGCTGCTCTTGAAACGAGAGTGGAGACCAGAAACGCTGGATTCAAATGCACTTTTAGGAGCTACAATGAGGAGTGACAACAGTGTGTGTGTCACAGTTGTAAAGCTCAGTGTGTTGAAGAAGCACAAGAGCAGCCTTCTGGCCTGTCTCTTCCACAGCCTTACAGATTGCAGACATTCCTGCTCACTCTGCTGCTCAGCAGAGTGCTGGCAACGGAGTTCTTGGATTGAAATGGTCTTTTAGGAGAAAGAGTGAAGAGTGACAGCAATGTTTGTGTCACAGTTTAAAGCTCACTGTGTGCTAAACATGATCAGGAGGAGCTTTTTTGCAAGGCTCTTCTGCTGTTTTAGCCCAATCTAAACATTCCTTCTCTCTGTTGCTGCTCAGCAGAGAGTGGGCACAGAGATGTTGGAATCAATTGGTCTTCCAGGCAGGAAAAGGAGTTACAGCAATGTGTGTTGCAGAATTGCAAAGCTCACTGTGTGCTGAAGATGCCCTGCAGGAGTTTCCCTGCTGGCCCTTCGTCTGTGGGATTAGAGTCCAAGCGCTGCTCCTCCCCTGTCACAACTCCTCTCGAAACGTGAGAGCGCACCAGAAACTTTGGATTCAAATGCACTTTTAGGAGATAAAGTGAGGAGTGACATCAATGTTTGTGTCGCAGTTTAAAGCTCACTGTGTGCAAAACATGATCAAGCAGGAGATTTTTTGCAAGGCTCTTCTGCTGTTTTAGCACAGGCTAAACATTCCTGCTCTACTCTCTCTGTTGCTGCTCAGCAGAGAGCGGGCACAGAGGTGTTGGAATCAATTGGTCTTTCAGGCAGGAAAAGAAGAGACAGCAATGTGTGTTGCAGAGTTGCAAAGCTCGCTGTGCGCTGAAGATGATCAGTGGGAACTTTCTGGACTGTCTCTTCTGCTGTTTCAGCAGAGTCCAAACGTAAGTGCTATATTCTGCTACTGCTCACAAAGAGCAAGCACAGGAGATGTATTATTCAATTGGACTTTCAGGTAGGAAAGTGAGAGGTGACAGCAATATGTGTTTCAGAGTTGTGAATCTCAATGTGTGCTGAAGATGCCCAGCAGTAGTTTCCATGCTGGCCCTTCGGCTGTGAAATTAGAATCCAAGCGCTCGTCCTCCCCTGTCACAACTGCTCTCGAAGCGAGAGAGCGCACCAGAAACGTTGGCTTGAAATGCACTTTTAGGAGATAAAGTGAGGAGTGACAGCAATGTTTGTGTCACAGTTTAAAGCTCACTGTGTGCAAAACATGATCAAGCAGGAGATTTTTTTCAAGGCTCTTCTGCTGTTTTAGGCAGGTCTAAAAATTCCTGCTCTACTCTCTCTGTTGCTGCTCAGCAGAGAGCGGGCACAGAGATGGTGGATTCAGCTGGTCTTTCAGGCAAAAAGGGAGGAGTGACAGCAATGTGTGTCGCAGAGTTGCAAAGCTCGCTGTGCGCTGAAGATGATCAGTGGGAACTTTCTGGACTGTCTCTTCTGCTCTTTTAGCATTGGCTAAAAGTTCCTGCTCTACTCTCTCTGCTTCTGCCCAGCAGAGAAAGGGCACAGAGATTTTGGATTCAATTGGACTTTGAGGTAGGAAAGTGCGGAGCGAGAGCAATATATGTGTCACAGTTGCAAAGCTGACTGCGTGCTGAAGATGCCCTGCCGGAGCTTTCACTCCGGGCTCTTCGGCTGTGGGAGCAGAGGCCAAGAGATCGTGTTCACCTGTCACTGCTGCTGTTCAAACGAGAGAGGGCGGGAGAGACCATGGATTCAAACGGATTATTAGGAGATGAAGTGAGGAGTGACAGCAATGTGTGTTTCAGAGTTGCAAAGCTCACTGTGCGCTGAAGATGATCTGCAAGGACTTTCCCTCCCTGCCCTTCGGAACTGGGAGCGGATTCCAAGCGCTCGTGCTCACCTTCCTCTGCTGCTCTTGAAACGAGAGTGGAGACCAGAAACGCTGGATTCAAATGCACTTTTAGGAGCTACAATGAGGAGTGACAACAGTGTGTGTGTCACAGTTGTAAAGCTCAGTGTGTTGAAGAAGCACAAGAGCAGCCTTCTGGCCTGTCTCTTCCACAGCCTTACAGATTGCAGACATTCCTGCTCACTCTGCTGCTCAGCAGAGTGCTGGCAACGGAGTTCTTGGATTGAAATGGTCTTTTAGGAGAAAGAGTGAAGAGTGACAGCAATGTTTGTGTCACAGTTTAAAGCTCACTGTGTGCTAAACATGATCAGGAGGAGCTTTTTTGCAAGGCTCTTCTGCTGTTTTAGCCCAATCTAAACATTCCTTCTCTCTGTTGCTGCTCAGCAGAGAGTGGGCACAGAGATGTTGGAATCAATTGGTCTTCCAGGCAGGAAAAGGAGTTACAGCAATGTGTGTTGCAGAATTGCAAAGCTCACTGTGTGCTGAAGATGCCCTGCAGGAGTTTCCCTGCTGGCCCTTCGTCTGTGAAATTAGAATCCAAGCGCTCGTCCTCCCCTGTCACAACTGCTCTCGAAGCGAGAGAGCGCACCAGAAACGTTGGCTTGAAATGCACTTTAAGGAGATAAAGTGAGGAGTGACAGCAATGTGTGTTTCAGAGTTGCAAAGCTCACTGTGCGCTGAAGATGATCTGCAAGGACTTTCCCTCCCTGCCCTTCGGAACTGGGAGCGGATTCCAAGCGCTCGTGCTCACCTTCCTCTGCTGCTCTTGAAACGAGAGTGGAGACCAGAAACGCTGGATTCAAATGCACTTTTAGGAGCTACAATGAGGAGTGACAACAGTGTGTGTGTCACAGTTGTAAAGCTCAGTGTGTTGAAGAAGCACAAGAGCAGCCTTCAGGCCTGTCTCTTCCACTGCCTTACAGATTGCAGACATTCCTGCTCACTCTGCTGCTCAGCAGAGTGCTGGCAACGGAGTTCTTGGATTGAAATGGTCTTTTAGGAGAAAGAGTGAAGAGTGACAGCAATGTTTGTGTCACAGTTTAAAGCTCACTGTGTGCTAAACATGATCAGGAGGAGCTTTTTTGCAAGGCTCTTCTGCTGTTTTAGCCCAGTCTAAACATTCCTGCTCTCTGTTGCTGCTCAGCAGAGAGTGGGCACAGAGATGTTGGAATCAATTGGTCTTCCAGGCAGGAGAAGGAGGAGTTACAGCAATGTGTTTTGCAGAGTTGCAAAGCTCACTGTGTGCTGAAGATGCCCTGCAGGAGTTTCCCTGCTGGCCCTTCGTCTGTGGTATTAGAGTCCAAGCGCTGCTCTTCCCCTGTCACAACTCCTCTCGAAACGAGAGAGCGCACAAGAAACTTTGGATTCAAATGCACTTTTAGGAGATAAAGTGAGGAGTGACAGCAATGTTTGTGTCACAGTTTAAAGCTCACTGTGTGCAAAACATGATCAAGCAGGAGATTTTTTTCAAGGCTCTTCTGCTGTTTTAGGCAGGTCTAAAAATTCCTGCTCTACTCTCTCTGTTGCTGCTCAGCAGAGAGCGGGCACAGAGATGGTGGATTCAGCTGGTCTTTCAGGCAAAAAGGGAGGAGTGACAGCAATGTGTGTTGCAGAGTTGCAAAGCTCGCTGTGCGCTGAAGATGATCAGTGGGAACTTTCTGGACTGTCTCTTCTGCTCTTTTAGCATTGGCTAAAGGTTCCTGCTCTACTCTCTCTGCTTCTGCCCAGCAGAGAAAGGGCACAGAGATTTTGGATTCAATTGGACTTTGAGGTAGGAAAGTGCGGAGCGAGAGCAATATATGTGTCACAGTTGCAAAGCTGACTGCGTGCTGAAGATGCCCTGCCGGAGCTTTCACTCCGGGCTCTTCGGCTGTGGGAGCAGAGGCCAAGAGATCGTGTTCACCTGTCACTGCTGCTGTTCAAACGAGAGAGGGCGGGAGAGACCATGGATTCAAACGGATTATTAGGAGATGAAGTGAGGAGTGACAGCAATGTGTGTTTCAGAGTTGCAAAGCTCACTGTGCGCTGAAGATGATCTGCAAGGACTTTCCCTCCCTGCCCTTCGGAACTGGGAGCGGATTCCAAGCGCTCGTGCTCACCTTCCTCTGCTGCTCTTGAAACGAGAGTGGAGACCAGAAACGCTGGATTCAAATGCACTTTTAGGAGCTACAATGAGGAGTGACAACAGTATGTGTGTCACAGTTGTAAAGCTCAGTGTGTTGAAGAAGCACAAGAGCAGCCTTCAGGCCTGTCTCTTCCACTGCCTTACAGATTGCAGACATTCCTGCTCACTCTGCTGCTCAGCAGAGTGCTGGCAACGGAGTTCTTGGATTGAAATGGTCTTTTAGGAGAAAGAGTGAAGAGTGACAGCAATGTTTGTGTCACAGTTTAAAGCTCACTGTGTGCTAAACATGATCAGGAGGAGCTTTTTTGCAAGGCTCTTCTGCTGTTTTAGCCCAGTCTAAACATTCCTGCTCTCTGTTGCTGCTCAGCAGAGAGTGGGCACAGAGATGTTGGAATCAATTGGTCTTCCAGGCAGGAAAAGGAGGAGTTACAGCAATGTGTGTTGCAGAATTGCAAAGCTCACTGTGTGTTGAAGATGCCCTGCAGGAGTTTCCCTGCTGGCCCTTCGTCTGTGGGATTAGAGTCCAAGCGCTACTCCTCCCCTGTCACAACTCCTCTCGAAACGTGAGAGCGCACCAGAAACTTTGGATTCAAATGCACTTTTAGGAGATAAAGTGAGGAGTGACAGCAATGTTTGTGTCACAGTTTAAAGCTCACTGTGTGCAAAACATGATCAAGCAGGAGATTTTTTGCAAGGCTCTTCTGCTGTTTTAGGCAGGTCTAAAAATTCCTGCTCTACTCTCTCTGTTGCTGCTCAGCAGAGAGCGGGCACAGAGATGGTGGATTCAGCTGGTCTTTCAGGCAAAAAGGGAGGAGTGACAGCAATGTGTGTTGCAGAGTTGCAAAGCTCGCTGTGCGCTGAAGATGATCAGTGGGAACTTTCTGGACTGTCTCTTCTGCTCTTTTAGCATTGGCTAAAGGTTCCTGCTCTACTCTCTCTGCTTCTGCCCAGCAGAGAAAGGGCACAGAGATTTTGGATTCAATTGGACTTTGAGGTAGGAAAGTGCGGAGCGAGAGCAATATATGTGTCACAGTTGCAAAGCTGACTGCGTGCTGAAGATGCCCTGCCGGAGCTTTCACTCCGGGCTCTTCGGCTGTGGGAGCAGAGGCCAAGAGATCGTGTTCACCTGTCACTGCTGCTGTTCAAACGAGAGAGGGCGGGAGAGACCATGGATTCAAACGGATTATTAGGAGATGAAGTGAGGAGTGACAGCAATGTGTGTTTCAGAGTTGCAAAGCTCACTGTGCGCTGAAGATGATCTGCAAGGACTTTCCCTCCCTGCCCTTCGGAACTGGGAGCGGATTCCAAGCGCTCGTGCTCACCTTCCTCTGCTGCTCTTGAAACGAGAGTGGAGACCAGAAACGCTGGATTCAAATGCACTTTTAGGAGCTACAATGAGGAGTGACAACAGTGTGTGTGTCACAGTTGTAAAGCTCAGTGTGTTGAAGAAGCACAAGAGCAGCCTTCAGGCCTGTCTCTTCCACTGCCTTACAGATTGCAGACATTCCTGCTCACTCTGCTGCTCAGCAGAGTGCTGGCAACGGAGTTCTTGGATTGAAATGGTCTTTTAGGAGAAAGAGTGAAGAGTGACAGCAATGTTTGTGTCACAGTTTAAAGCTCACTGTGTGCTAAACATGATCAGGAGGAGCTTTTTTGCAAGGCTCTTCTGCTGTTTTAGCCCAGTCTAAACATTCCTGCTCTCTGTTGCTGCTCAGCAGAGAGTGGGCACAGAGATGTTGGAATCAATTGGTCTTCCAGGCAGGAGAAGGAGGAGTTACAGCAATGTGTTTTGCAGAGTTGCAAAGCTCACTGTGTGCTGAAGATGCCCTGCAGGAGTTTCCCTGCTGGCCCTTCGTCTGTGGTATTAGAGTCCAAGCGCTGCTCTTCCCCTGTCACAACTCCTCTCGAAACGAGAGAGCGCACAAGAAACTTTGGATTCAAATGCACTTTTAGGAGATAAAGTGAGGAGTGACAGCAATGTTTGTGTCACAGTTTAAAGCTCACTGTGTGCAAAACATGATCAAGCAGGAGATTTTTTTCAAGGCTCTTCTGCTGTTTTAGGCAGGTCTAAAAATTCCTGCTCTACTCTCTCTGTTGCTGCTCAGCAGAGAGCGGGCACAGAGATGGTGGATTCAGCTGGTCTTTCAGGCAAAAAGGGAGGAGTGACAGCAATGTGTGTTGCAGAGTTGCAAAGCTCGCTGTGCGCTGAAGATGATCAGTGGGAACTTTCTGGACTGTCTCTTCTGCTCTTTTAGCATTGGCTAAAGGTTCCTGCTCTACTCTCTCTGCTTCTGCCCAGCAGAGAAAGGGCACAGAGATTTTGGATTCAATTGGACTTTGAGGTAGGAAAGTGCGGAGCGAGAGCAATATATGTGTCACAGTTGCAAAGCTGACTGCGTGCTGAAGATGCCCTGCCGGAGCTTTCACTCCGGGCTCTTCGGCTGTGGGAGCAGAGGCCAAGAGATCGTGTTCACCTGTCACTGCTGCTGTTCAAACGAGAGAGGGCGGGAGAGACCATGGATTCAAACGGATTATTAGGAGATGAAGTGAGGAGTGACAGCAATGTGTGTTTCAGAGTTGCAAAGCTCACTGTGCGCTGAAGATGATCTGCAAGGACTTTCCCTCCCTGCCCTTCGGAACTGGGAGCGGATTCCAAGCGCTCGTGCTCACCTTCCTCTGCTGCTCTTGAAACGAGAGTGGAGACCAGAAACGCTGGATTCAAATGCACTTTTAGGAGCTACAATGAGGAGTGACAACAGTATGTGTGTCACAGTTGTAAAGCTCAGTGTGTTGAAGAAGCACAAGAGCAGCCTTCAGGCCTGTCTCTTCCACTGCCTTACAGATTGCAGACATTCCTGCTCACTCTGCTGCTCAGCAGAGTGCTGGCAACGGAGTTCTTGGATTGAAATGGTCTTTTAGGAGAAAGAGTGAAGAGTGACAGCAATGTTTGTGTCACAGTTTAAAGCTCACTGTGTGCTAAACATGATCAGGAGGAGCTTTTTTGCAAGGCTCTTCTGCTGTTTTAGCCCAGTCTAAACATTCCTGCTCTCTGTTGCTGCTCAGCAGAGAGTGGGCACAGAGATGTTGGAATCAATTGGTCTTCCAGGCAGGAAAAGGAGGAGTTACAGCAATGTGTGTTGCAGAATTGCAAAGCTCACTGTGTGTTGAAGATGCCCTGCAGGAGTTTCCCTGCTGGCCCTTCGTCTGTGGGATTAGAGTCCAAGCGCTACTCCTCCCCTGTCACAACTCCTCTCGAAACGTGAGAGCGCACCAGAAACTTTGGATTCAAATGCACTTTTAGGAGATAAAGTGAGGAGTGACAGCAATGTTTGTGTCACAGTTTAAAGCTCACTGTGTGCAAAACATGATCAAGCAGGAGATTTTTTGCAAGGCTCTTCTGCTGTTTTAGGCAGGTCTAAAAATTCCTGCTCTACTCTCTCTGTTGCTGCTCAGCAGAGAGCGGGCACAGAGATGGTGGATTCAGCTGGTCTTTCAGGCAAAAAGGGAGGAGTGACAGCAATGTGTGTTGCAGAGTTGCAAAGCTCGCTGTGCGCTGAAGATGATCAGTGGGAACTTTCTGGACTGTCTCTTCTGCTCTTTTAGCATTGGCTAAAGGTTCCTGCTCTACTCTCTCTGCTTCTGCCCAGCAGAGAAAGGGCACAGAGATTTTGGATTCAATTGGACTTTGAGGTAGGAAAGTGCGGAGCGAGAGCAATATATGTGTCACAGTTGCAAAGCTGACTGCGTGCTGAAGATGCCCTGCCGGAGCTTTCACTCCGGGCTCTTCGGCTGTGGGAGCAGAGGCCAAGAGATCGTGTTCACCTGTCACTGCTGCTGTTCAAACGAGAGAGGGCGGGAGAGACCATGGATTCAAACGGATTATTAGGAGATGAAGTGAGGAGTGACAGCAATGTGTGTTTCAGAGTTGCAAAGCTCACTGTGCGCTGAAGATGATCTGCAAGGACTTTCCCTCCCTGCCCTTCGGAACTGGGAGCGGATTCCAAGCGCTCGTGCTCACCTTCCTCTGCTGCTCTTGAAACGAGAGTGGAGACCAGAAACGCTGGATTCAAATGCACTTTTAGGAGCTACAATGAGGAGTGACAACAGTATGTGTGTCACAGTTGTAAAGCTCAGTGTGTTGAAGAAGCACAAGAGCAGCCTTCAGGCCTGTCTCTTCCACTGCCTTACAGATTGCAGACATTCCTGCTCACTCTGCTGCTCAGCAGAGTGCTGGCAACGGAGTTCTTGGATTGAAATGGTCTTTTAGGAGAAAGAGTGAAGAGTGACAGCAATGTTTGTGTCACAGTTTAAAGCTCACTGTGTGCTAAACATGATCAGGAGGAGCTTTTTTGCAAGGCTCTTCTGCTGTTTTAGCCCAGTCTAAACATTCCTGCTCTCTGTTGCTGCTCAGCAGAGAGTGGGCACAGAGATGTTGGAATCAATTGGTCTTCCAGGCAGGAAAAGGAGGAGTTACAGCAATGTGTGTTGCAGAATTGCAAAGCTCACTGTGTGTTGAAGATGCCCTGCAGGAGTTTCCCTGCTGGCCCTTCGTCTGTGGGATTAGAGTCCAAGCGCTACTCCTCCCCTGTCACAACTCCTCTCGAAACGTGAGAGCGCACCAGAAACTTTGGATTCAAATGCACTTTTAGGAGATAAAGTGAGGAGTGACAGCAATGTTTGTGTCACAGTTTAAAGCTCACTGTGTGCAAAACATGATCAAGCAGGAGATTTTTTGCAAGGCTCTTCTGCTGTTTTAGCCCAGGCTAAACATTCCTGCTCTACTCTCTCTGTTGCTGCTCAGCAGAGAGCGGGCACAGAGATGGTGGATTCAGCTGGTCTTTCAGGCAAAAAGGGAGGAGTGACAGCAATGTGTGTTGCAGTGTTGCAAAGCTCGCTGTGCGCTGAAGATGATCAGTGGGAACTTTCTGGACTGTCTCTTCTGCTCTTTTAGCATTGGCTAAAGGTTCCTGCTCTACTCTGCTTCTGCCCAGCAGAGAAAGGGCACAGAGATTTTGGATTCAATTGGACTTTGAGGTAGGAAAGTGCGGAGCGAGAGCAATATATGTGTCACAGTTGCAAAGCTGACTGCGTGCTGAAGATGCCCTGCCGGAGCTTTCACTCCGGGCTCTTCGGCTGTGGGAGCAGAGGCCAAGAGATCGTGTTCACCTGTCACTGCTGCTGTTCAAACGAGAGAGGGCGGGAGAGACCATGGATTCAAACGGATTATTAGGAGATGAAGTGAGGAGTGACAGCAATGTGTGTTTCAGAGTTGCAAAGCTCACTGTGCGCTGAAGATGATCTGCAAGGACTTTCCCTCCCTGCCCTTCGGAACTGGGAGCGGATTCCAAGCGCTCGTGCTCACCTTCCTCTGCTGCTCTTGAAACGAGAGTGGAGACCAGAAACGCTGGATTCAAATGCACTTTTAGGAGCTACAATGAGGAGTGACAACAGTGTGTGTGTCACAGTTGTAAAGCTCAGTGTGTTGAAGAAGCACAAGAGCAGCCTTCAGGCCTGTCTCTTCCACTGCCTTACAGATTGCAGACATTCCTGCTCACTCTGCTGCTCAGCAGAGTGCTGGCAACGGAGTTCTTGGATTGAAATGGTCTTTTAGGAGAAAGAGTGAAGAGTGACAGCAATGTTTGTGTCACAGTTTAAAGCTCACTGTGTGCTAAACATGATCAGGAGGAGCTTTTCTGCAAGGCTCTTCTGCTGTTTTAGCCCAGTCTAAACATTCCTGCTCTCTGTTGCTGCTCAGCAGAGAGTGGGCACAGAGATGTTGGAATCAATTGGTCTTCCAGGCAGGAAAAGGAGGAGTTACAGCAATGTGTGTTGCAGAATTGCAAAGCTCACTGTGTGCTGAAGATGCCCTGCAGGAGTTTCCCTGCTGGCCCTTCGTCTGTGGGATTAGAGTCCAAGCGCTGCTCCTCCCCTGTCACAACTCCTCTCGAAACGTGAGAGCGCACCAGAAACTTTGGATTCAAATGCACTTTTAGGAGATAAAGTGAGGAGTGACAGCAATGCTTGTGTCACAGTTTAAAGCTCACTGTGTGCAAAACATGATCAAGCAGGAGATTTTTTGCAAGGCTCTTCTGCTGTTTTAGCCCAGGCTAAACATTCCTGCTCTACTCTCTCTGTTGCTGCTCAGCAGAGAGCGGGCACAGAGGTGTTGGAATCAATTGGTCTTTCAGGCAGGAAAAGAAGTGACAGCAGTGTGTGTTGCAGAGTTGCAAAGCTCACTGTGTGCTGAAGATGATCAGTGGGAACTTTCTGGACTGTCTCTTCTGCTGTTTCAGCAGAGTCCAAACGTAAGTGCTATATTCTGCTACTGCTCACAAAGAGCAAGCACAGGAGATGTATTATTCAATTGGACTTTCAGGTAGGAAAGTGAGAGGTGACAGCAATATGTGTTTCAGAGTTGCGAATCTCAATGTGTGCTGAAGATGCCCAGCAGTAGTTTCCATGCTGGCCCTTCGGCTGTGAAATTAGAATCCAAGCGCTCGTCCTCCCCTGTCACAACTGCTCTCGAAGCGAGAGAGCGCACCAGAAACGTTGGCTTGAAATGCACTTTTAGGAGATAAAGTGAGGAGTGACAGCAATGTTTGTGTCACAGTTTAAAGCTCACTGTGTGCAAAACATGATCAAGCAGGAGATTTTTTTCAAGGCTCTTCTGCTGTTTTAGGCAGGTCTAAAAATTCCTGCTCTACTCTCTCTGTTGCTGCTCAGCAGAGAGCGGGCACAGAGATGGTGGATTCAGCTGGTCTTTCAGGCAAAAAGGGAGGAGTGACAGCAATGTGTGTTGCAGAGTTGCAAAGCTCGCTGTGCGCTGAAGATGATCAGTGGGAACTTTCTGGACTGTCTCTTCTGCTCTTTTAGCATTAGCTAAAAGTTCCTGCTCTACTCTCTCTGCTTCTGCCCAGCAGAGAAAGGGCACAGAGATTTTGGATTCAATTGGACTTTGAGGTAGGAAAGTGCGGAGCGAGAGCAATATATGTGTCACAGTTGCAAAGCTGACTGCGTGCTGAAGATGCCCTGCCGGAGCTTTCACTCCGGGCTCTTCGGCTGTGGGAGCAGAGGCCAAGAGATCGTGTTCACCTGTCACTGCTGCTGTTCAAACGAGAGAGGGCGGGAGAGACCATGGATTCAAACGGATTATTAGGAGATGAAGTGAGGAGTGACAGCAATGTGTGTTTCAGAGTTGCAAAGCTCACTGTGCGCTGAAGATGATCTGCAAGGACTTTCCCTCCCTGCCCTTCGGAACTGGGAGCGGATTCCAAGCGCTCGTGCTCACCTTCCTCTGCTGCTCTTGAAACGAGAGTGGAGACCAGAAACGCTGGATTCAAATGCACTTTTAGGAGCTACAATGAGGAGTGACAACAGTATGTGTGTCACAGTTGTAAAGCTCAGTGTGTTGAAGAAGCACAAGAGCAGCCTTCAGGCCTGTCTCTTCCACTGCCTTACAGATTGCAGACATTCCTGCTCACTCTGCTGCTCAGCAGAGTGCTGGCAACGGAGTTCTTGGATTGAAATGGTCTTTTAGGAGAAAGAGTGAAGAGTGACAGCAATGTTTGTGTCACAGTTTAAAGCTCACTGTGTGCTAAACATGATCAGGAGGAGCTTTTTTGCAAGGCTCTTCTGCTGTTTTAGCCCAGTCTAAACATTCCTGCTCTCTGTTGCTGCTCAGCAGAGAGTGGGCACAGAGATGTTGGAATCAATTGGTCTTCCAGGCAGGAAAAGGAGGAGTTACAGCAATGTGTGTTGCAGAATTGCAAAGCTCACTGTGTGTTGAAGATGCCCTGCAGGAGTTTCCCTGCTGGCCCTTCGTCTGTGGGATTAGAGTCCAAGCGCTACTCCTCCCCTGTCACAACTCCTCTCGAAACGTGAGAGCGCACCAGAAACTTTGGATTCAAATGCACTTTTAGGAGATAAAGTGAGGAGTGACAGCAATGTTTGTGTCACAGTTTAAAGCTCACTGTGTGCAAAACATGATCAAGCAGGAGATTTTTTGCAAGGCTCTTCTGCTGTTTTAGGCAGGTCTAAAAATTCCTGCTCTACTCTCTCTGTTGCTGCTCAGCAGAGAGCGGGCACAGAGATGGTGGATTCAGCTGGTCTTTCAGGCAAAAAGGGAGGAGTGACAGCAATGTGTGTTGCAGAGTTGCAAAGCTCGCTGTGCGCTGAAGATGATCAGTGGGAACTTTCTGGACTGTCTCTTCTGCTCTTTTAGCATTGGCTAAAGGTTCCTGCTCTACTCTCTCTGCTTCTGCCCAGCAGAGAAAGGGCACAGAGATTTTGGATTCAATTGGACTTTGAGGTAGGAAAGTGCGGAGCGAGAGCAATATATGTGTCACAGTTGCAAAGCTGACTGCGTGCTGAAGATGCCCTGCCGGAGCTTTCACTCCGGGCTCTTCGGCTGTGGGAGCAGAGGCCAAGAGATCGTGTTCACCTGTCACTGCTGCTGTTCAAACGAGAGAGGGCGGGAGAGACCATGGATTCAAACGGATTATTAGGAGATGAAGTGAGGAGTGACAGCAATGTGTGTTTCAGAGTTGCAAAGCTCACTGTGCGCTGAAGATGATCTGCAAGGACTTTCCCTCCCTGCCCTTCGGAACTGGGAGCGGATTCCAAGCGCTCGTGCTCACCTTCCTCTGCTGCTCTTGAAACGAGAGTGGAGACCAGAAACGCTGGATTCAAATGCACTTTTAGGAGCTACAATGAGGAGTGACAACAGTATGTGTGTCACAGTTGTAAAGCTCAGTGTGTTGAAGAAGCACAAGAGCAGCCTTCAGGCCTGTCTCTTCCACTGCCTTACAGATTGCAGACATTCCTGCTCACTCTGCTGCTCAGCAGAGTGCTGGCAACGGAGTTCTTGGATTGAAATGGTCTTTTAGGAGAAAGAGTGAAGAGTGACAGCAATGTTTGTGTCACAGTTTAAAGCTCACTGTGTGCTAAACATGATCAGGAGGAGCTTTTTTGCAAGGCTCTTCTGCTGTTTTAGCCCAGTCTAAACATTCCTGCTCTCTGTTGCTGCTCAGCAGAGAGTGGGCACAGAGATGTTGGAATCAATTGGTCTTCCAGGCAGGAAAAGGAGGAGTTACAGCAATGTGTGTTGCAGAATTGCAAAGCTCACTGTGTGTTGAAGATGCCCTGCAGGAGTTTCCCTGCTGGCCCTTCGTCTGTGGGATTAGAGTCCAAGCGCTACTCCTCCCCTGTCACAACTCCTCTCGAAACGTGAGAGCGCACCAGAAACTTTGGATTCAAATGCACTTTTAGGAGATAAAGTGAGGAGTGACAGCAATGTTTGTGTCACAGTTTAAAGCTCACTGTGTGCAAAACATGATCAAGCAGGAGATTTTTTGCAAGGCTCTTCTGCTGTTTTAGCCCAGGCTAAACATTCCTGCTCTACTCTCTCTGTTGCTGCTCAGCAGAGAGCGGGCACAGAGATGGTGGATTCAGCTGGTCTTTCAGGCAAAAAGGGAGGAGTGACAGCAATGTGTGTTGCAGTGTTGCAAAGCTCGCTGTGCGCTGAAGATGATCAGTGGGAACTTTCTGGACTGTCTCTTCTGCTCTTTTAGCATTGGCTAAAGGTTCCTGCTCTACTCTGCTTCTGCCCAGCAGAGAAAGGGCACAGAGATTTTGGATTCAATTGGACTTTGAGGTAGGAAAGTGCGGAGCGAGAGCAATATATGTGTCACAGTTGCAAAGCTGACTGCGTGCTGAAGATGCCCTGCCGGAGCTTTCACTCCGGGCTCTTCGGCTGTGGGAGCAGAGGCCAAGAGATCGTGTTCACCTGTCACTGCTGCTGTTCAAACGAGAGAGGGCGGGAGAGACCATGGATTCAAACGGATTATTAGGAGATGAAGTGAGGAGTGACAGCAATGTGTGTTTCAGAGTTGCAAAGCTCACTGTGCGCTGAAGATGATCTGCAAGGACTTTCCCTCCCTGCCCTTCGGAACTGGGAGCGGATTCCAAGCGCTCGTGCTCACCTTCCTCTGCTGCTCTTGAAACGAGAGTGGAGACCAGAAACGCTGGATTCAAATGCACTTTTAGGAGCTACAATGAGGAGTGACAACAGTGTGTGTGTCACAGTTGTAAAGCTCAGTGTGTTGAAGAAGCACAAGAGCAGCCTTCAGGCCTGTCTCTTCCACTGCCTTACAGATTGCAGACATTCCTGCTCACTCTGCTGCTCAGCAGAGTGCTGGCAACGGAGTTCTTGGATTGAAATGGTCTTTTAGGAGAAAGAGTGAAGAGTGACAGCAATGTTTGTGTCACAGTTTAAAGCTCACTGTGTGCTAAACATGATCAGGAGGAGCTTTTCTGCAAGGCTCTTCTGCTGTTTTAGCCCAGTCTAAACATTCCTGCTCTCTGTTGCTGCTCAGCAGAGAGTGGGCACAGAGATGTTGGAATCAATTGGTCTTCCAGGCAGGAAAAGGAGGAGTTACAGCAATGTGTGTTGCAGAATTGCAAAGCTCACTGTGTGCTGAAGATGCCCTGCAGGAGTTTCCCTGCTGGCCCTTCGTCTGTGGGAATAGAGTCCAAGCGCTGCTCCTCCCCTGTCACAACTCCTCTCGAAACGTGAGAGCGCACCAGAAACTTTGGATTCAAATGCACTTTTAGGAGATAAAGTGAGGAGTGACAGCAATGCTTGTGTCACAGTTTAAAGCTCACTGTGTGCAAAACATGATCAAGCAGGAGATTTTTTGCAAGGCTCTTCTGCTGTTTTAGCCCAGGCTAAACATTCCTGCTCTACTCTCTCTGTTGCTGCTCAGCAGAGAGCGGGCACAGAGGTGTTGGAATCAATTGGTCTTTCAGGCAGGAAAAGAAGTGACAGCAGTGTGTGTTGCAGAGTTGCAAAGCTCACTGTGTGCTGAAGATGATCAGTGGGAACTTTCTGGACTGTCCCTTCTGCTGTTTCAGCAGAGTCCAAACGTAAGTGCTATATTCTGCTACTGCTCACAAAGAGCAAGCACAGGAGATGTATTATTCAATTGGACTTTCAGGTAGTAAAGTGAGAGGTGACAGCAATATGTGTTTCAGAGTTGCGAATCTCAATGTGTGCTGAAGATGCCCAGCAGTAGTTTCCATGCTGGCCCTTCGGCTGTGAAATTAGAATCCAAGCGCTCGTCCTCCCCTGTCACAACTGCTCTCGAAGCGAGAGAGCGCACCAGAAACGTTGGCTTGAAATGCACTTTTAGGAGATAAAGTGAGGAGTGACAGCAATGTTTGTGTCACAGTTTAAAGCTCACTGTGTGCAAAACATGATCAAGCAGGAGATTTTTTTCAAGGCTCTTCTGCTGTTTTAGGCAGGTCTAAAAATTCCTGCTCTACTCTCTCTGTTGCTGCTCAGCAGAGAGCGGGCACAGAGATGGTGGATTCAGCTGGTCTTTCAGGCAAAAAGGGAGGAGTGACAGCAATGTGTGTTGCAGAGTTGCAAAGCTCGCTGTGCGCTGAAGATGATCAGTGGGAACTTTCTGGACTGTCTCTTCTGCTCTTTTAGCATTAGCTAAAAGTTCCTGCTCTACTCTCTCTGCTTCTGCCCAGCAGAGAAAGGGCACAGAGATTTTGGATTCAATTGGACTTTGAGGTAGGAAAGTGCGGAGCGAGAGCAATATATGTGTCACAGTTGCAAAGCTGACTGCGTGCTGAAGATGCCCTGCCGGAGCTTTCACTCCGGGCTCTTCGGCTGTGGGAGCAGAGGCCAAGAGATCGTGTTCACCTGTCACTGCTGCTGTTCAAACGAGAGAGGGCGGGAGAGACCATGGATTCAAACGGATTATTAGGAGATGAAGTGAGGAGTGACAGCAATGTGTGTTTCAGAGTTGCAAAGCTCACTGTGCGCTGAAGATGATCTGCAAGGACTTTCCCTCCCTGCCCTTCGGAACTGGGAGCGGATTCCAAGCGCTCGTGCTCACCTGCCTCTGCTGCTCTTGAAACGAGAGTGGAGACCAGAAACGCTGGATTCAAATGCACTTTTAGGAGCTACAATGAGGAGTGACAACAGTGTGTGTGTCACAGTTGTAAAGCTCAGTGTGTTGAAGAAGCACAAGAGCAGCCTTCAGGCCTGTCTCTTCCACAGCCTTATAGATTGCAGACATTCCTGCTCACTCTGCTGCTCAGCAGAGTGCTGGCAACGGAGTTCTTGGATTGAAATGGTCTTTTAGGAGAAAGAGTGAAGAGTGACAGCAATGTTTGTGTCACAGTTTAAAGCTCACTGTGTGCTAAACATGATCAGGAGGAGATTTTTTGCAAGTCTCTTCTGCTGTTTTAGCCCAATCTAAACATTCCTTCTCTCTGTTGCTGCTCAGCAGAGAGTGGGCACAGAGATGTTGGAATCAATTGGTCTTCCAGGCAGGAAAAGGAGTTACAGCAATGTGTGTTGCAGAATTGCAAAGCTCACTGTGTGCTGAAGATGCCCTGCAGGAGTTTCCCTGCTGGCCCTTCGTCTGTGGGATTAGAGTCCAAGCGCTGCTCCTCCCCTGTCACAACTCCTCGCGAAACGTGAGAGCGCACCAGAAACTTTGGATTCAAATGCACTTTTAGGAGATAAAGTGAGGAGTGACAGCAATGTTTGTGTCACAGTTTAAAGCTCACTGAGTGCAAAACATGATCAAGCAGGAGATTTTTTGCAAGGCTCTTCTGCTGTTTTAGCCCAGGCTAAACATTCCTGCTCTACTCTCTCTGTTGCTGCTCAGCAGAGAGCGGGCACAGAGGTGTTGGAATCAATTGGTCTTTCAGGCAGGAAAAGAAGAGACAGCAATGTGTGTTGCAGAGTTGCAAAGCTCACTGTGTGCTGAAGATGATCAGTGGGAACTTTCTGGACTGTCTCTTCTGCTGTTTCAGCAGAGTCCAAACGTAAGTGCTATATTCTGCTACTGCTCACAAAGAGCAAGCACAGGAGATGTATTATTCAATTGGACTTTCAGGTAGGAAAGTGAGAGGTGACAGCAATATGTGTTTCAGATTTGTGAATCTCAATGTGTGCTGAAGATGCCCAGCAGTAGTTTCCATGCTGGCCCTTCGGCTGTGAAATTAGAATCCAAGCGCTCGTCCTCCCCTGTCACAACTGCTCTCGAAGCGAGAGAGCGCACCAGAAACGTTGGCTTGAAATGCACTTTTAGGAGATAAAGTGAGGAGTGACAGCAATGTGTGTTTCAGAGTTGCAAAGCTCACTGTGCGCTGAAGATGATCTGCAAGGACTTTCCCTCCCTGCCCTTCGGAACTGGGAGCGGATTCCAAGCGCTCGTGCTCACCTGCCTCTGCTGCACTGGAAACGAGAGTGGAGACCAGAAACGCTGGATTCAAATGCACTTTTAGGAGCTACAATGAGGAGTGACAACAGTGTGTGTGTCAAAGTTGTAAAGCTCAGTGTGTTGAAGAAGCACAAGAGCAGCCTTCAGGCCTGTCTCTTCCACTGCCTTACAGATTGCAGACATTCCTGCTCACTCTGCTGCTCAGCAGAGTGCTGGCAACGGAGTTCTCGGATTGAAATGGTCTTTTAGGAGAAAGAGTGAAGAGTGACAGCAATGTTTGTGTCACAGTTTAAAGCTCACTGTGTGCTAAACATGATCAGGAGGAGCTTTTTTGCAAGGCTCTTCTGCTGTTTTAGCCCAGTCTAAACATTCCTGCTCTACTCTCTCTGTTGCTGCTCAGCAGAGAGTGGGCACAGAGATGTTGGAATCAATTGGTCTTCCAGGCAGGAAAAGGAGGAGTTACAGCAATGTGTGTTGCAGAATTGCAAAGCTCACTGTGTGTTGAAGATGCCCTGCAGGAGTTTCCCTGCTGGCCCTTCGTCTGTGGGATTAGAGTCCAAGCGCTACTCCTCCCCTGTCACAACTCCTCTCGAAACGTGAGAGCGCACCAGAAACTTTGGATTCAAATGCACTTTTAGGAGATAAAGTGAGGAGTGACAGCAATGTTTGTGTCACAGTTTAAAGCTCACTGTGTGCAAAACATGATCAAGCAGGAGATTTTTTGCAAGGCTCTTCTGCTGTTTTAGCCCAGGCTAAACATTCCTGCTCTACTCTCTCTGTTGCTGCTCAGCAGAGAGCGGGCACAGAGATGGTGGATTCAGCTGGTCTTTCAGGCAAAAAGGGAGGAGTGACAGCAATGTGTGTTGCAGTGTTGCAAAGCTCGCTGTGCGCTGAAGATGATCAGTGGGAACTTTCTGGACTGTCTCTTCTGCTCTTTTAGCATTGGCTAAAGGTTCCTGCTCTACTCTCTCTGCTTCTGCCCAGCAGAGAAAGGGCACAGAGATTTTGGATTCAATTGGACTTTGAGGTAGGAAAGTGCGGAGCGAGAGCAATATATGTGTCACAGTTGCAAAGCTGACTGCGTGCTGAAGATGCCCTGCCGGAGCTTTCACTCCGGGCTCTTCGGCTGTGGGAGCAGAGGCCAAGAGATCGTGTTCACCTGTCACTGCTGCTGTTCAAACGAGAGAGGGCGGGAGAGACCATGGATTCAAACGGATTATTAGGAGATGAAGTGAGGAGTGACAGCAATGTGTGTTTCAGAGTTGCAAAGCTCACTGTGCGCTGAAGATGATCTGCAAGGACTTTCCCTCCCTGCCCTTCGGAACTGGGAGCGGATTCCAAGCGCTCGTGCTCACCTTCCTCTGCTGCTCTTGAAACGAGAGTGGAGACCAGAAACGCTGGATTCAAATGCACTTTTAGGAGCTACAATGAGGAGTGACAACAGTGTGTGTGTCACAGTTGTAAAGCTCAGTGTGTTGAAGAAGCACAAGAGCAGCCTTCAGGCCTGTCTCTTCCACTGCCTTACAGATTGCAGACATTCCTGCTCACTCTGCTGCTCAGCAGAGTGCTGGCAACGGAGTTCTTGGATTGAAATGGTCTTTTAGGAGAAAGAGTGAAGAGTGACAGCAATGTTTGTGTCACAGTTTAAAGCTCACTGTGTGCTAAACATGATCAGGAGGAGCTTTTCTGCAAGGCTCTTCTGCTGTTTTAGCCCAGTCTAAACATTCCTGCTCTACTCTCTCTGTTGCTGCTCAGCAGAGAGTGGGCACAGAGATGTTGGAATCAATTGGTCTTCCAGGCAGGAAAAGGAGGAGTTACAGCAATGTGTGTTGCAGAATTGCAAAGCTCACTGTGTGCTGAAGATGCCCTGCAGGAGTTTCCCTGCTGGCCCTTCGTCTGTGGGATTAGAGTCCAAGCGCTGCTCCTCCCCTGTCACAACTCCTCTCGAAACGTGAGAGCGCACCAGAAACTTTGGATTCAAATGCACTTTTAGGAGATAAAGTGAGGAGTGACAGCAATGCTTGTGTCACAGTTTAAAGCTCACTGTGTGCAAAACATGATCAAGCAGGAGATTTTTTGCAAGGCTCTTCTGCTGTTTTAGCCCAGGCTAAACATTCCTGCTCTACTCTCTCTGTTGCTGCTCAGCAGAGAGCGGGCACAGAGGTGTTGGAATCAATTGGTCTTTCAGGCAGGAAAAGAAGTGACAGCAGTGTGTGTTGCAGAGTTGCAAAGCTCACTGTGTGCTGAAGATGATCAGTGGGAACTTTCTGGACTGTCCCTTCTGCTGTTTCAGCAGAGTCCAAACGTAAGTGCTATATTCTGCTACTGCTCACAAAGAGCAAGCACAGGAGATGTATTATTCAATTGGACTTTCAGGTAGTAAAGTGAGAGGTGACAGCAATATGTGTTTCAGAGTTGCGAATCTCAATGTGTGCTGAAGATGCCCAGCAGTAGTTTCCATGCTGGCCCTTCGGCTGTGAAATTAGAATCCAAGCGCTCGTCCTCCCCTGTCACAACTGCTCTCGAAGCGAGAGAGCGCACCAGAAACGTTGGCTTGAAATGCACTTTTAGGAGATAAAGTGAGGAGTGACAGCAATGTTTGTGTCACAGTTTAAAGCTCACTGTGTGCAAAACATGATCAAGCAGGAGATTTTTTTCAAGGCTCTTCTGCTGTTTTAGGCAGGTCTAAAAATTCCTGCTCTACTCTCTCTGTTGCTGCTCAGCAGAGAGCGGGCACAGAGATGGTGGATTCAGCTGGTCTTTCAGGCAAAAAGGGAGGAGTGACAGCAATGTGTGTTGCAGAGTTGCAAAGCTCGCTGTGCGCTGAAGATGATCAGTGGGAACTTTCTGGACTGTCTCTTCTGCTCTTTTAGCATTAGCTAAAAGTTCCTGCTCTACTCTCTCTGCTTCTGCCCAGCAGAGAAAGGGCACAGAGATTTTGGATTCAATTGGACTTTGAGGTAGGAAAGTGCGGAGCGAGAGCAATATATGTGTCACAGTTGCAAAGCTGACTGCGTGCTGAAGATGCCCTGCCGGAGCTTTCACTCCGGGCTCTTCGGCTGTGGGAGCAGAGGCCAAGAGATCGTGTTCACCTGTCACTGCTGCTGTTCAAACGAGAGAGGGCGGGAGAGACCATGGATTCAAACGGATTATTAGGAGATGAAGTGAGGAGTGACAGCAATGTGTGTTTCAGAGTTGCAAAGCTCACTGTGCGCTGAAGATGATCTGCAAGGACTTTCCCTCCCTGCCCTTCGGAACTGGGAGCGGATTCCAAGCGCTCGTGCTCACCTGCCTCTGCTGCTCTTGAAACGAGAGTGGAGACCAGAAACGCTGGATTCAAATGCACTTTTAGGAGCTACAATGAGGAGTGACAACAGTGTGTGTGTCACAGTTGTAAAGCTCAGTGTGTTGAAGAAGCACAAGAGCAGCCTTCAGGCCTGTCTCTTCCACAGCCTTATAGATTGCAGACATTCCTGCTCACTCTGCTGCTCAGCAGAGTGCTGGCAACGGAGTTCTTGGATTGAAATGGTCTTTTAGGAGAAAGAGTGAAGAGTGACAGCAATGTTTGTGTCACAGTTTAAAGCTCACTGTGTGCTAAACATGATCAGGAGGAGATTTTTTGCAAGTCTCTTCTGCTGTTTTAGCCCAATCTAAACATTCCTTCTCTCTGTTGCTGCTCAGCAGAGAGTGGGCACAGAGATGTTGGAATCAATTGGTCTTCCAGGCAGGAAAAGGAGTTACAGCAATGTGTGTTGCAGAATTGCAAAGCTCACTGTGTGCTGAAGATGCCCTGCAGGAGTTTCCCTGCTGGCCCTTCGTCTGTGGGATTAGAGTCCAAGCGCTGCTCCTCCCCTGTCACAACTCCTCGCGAAACGTGAGAGCGCACCAGAAACTTTGGATTCAAATGCACTTTTAGGAGATAAAGTGAGGAGTGACAGCAATGTTTGTGTCACAGTTTAAAGCTCACTGAGTGCAAAACATGATCAAGCAGGAGATTTTTTGCAAGGCTCTTCTGCTGTTTTAGCCCAGGCTAAACATTCCTGCTCTACTCTCTCTGTTGCTGCTCAGCAGAGAGCGGGCACAGAGGTGTTGGAATCAATTGGTCTTTCAGGCAGGAAAAGAAGAGACAGCAATGTGTGTTGCAGAGTTGCAAAGCTCACTGTGTGCTGAAGATGATCAGTGGGAACTTTCTGGACTGTCTCTTCTGCTGTTTCAGCAGAGTCCAAACGTAAGTGCTATATTCTGCTACTGCTCACAAAGAGCAAGCACAGGAGATGTATTATTCAATTGGACTTTCAGGTAGGAAAGTGAGAGGTGACAGCAATATGTGTTTCAGATTTGTGAATCTCAATGTGTGCTGAAGATGCCCAGCAGTAGTTTCCATGCTGGCCCTTCGGCTGTGAAATTAGAATCCAAGCGCTCGTCCTCCCCTGTCACAACTGCTCTCGAAGCGAGAGAGCGCACCAGAAACGTTGGCTTGAAATGCACTTTTAGGAGATAAAGTGAGGAGTGACAGCAATGTGTGTTTCAGAGTTGCAAAGCTCACTGTGCGCTGAAGATGATCTGCAAGGACTTTCCCTCCCTGCCCTTCGGAACTGGGAGCGGATTCCAAGCGCTCGTGCTCACCTGCCTCTGCTGCACTGGAAACGAGAGTGGAGACCAGAAACGCTGGATTCAAATGCACTTTTAGGAGCTACAATGAGGAGTGACAACAGTGTGTGTGTCAAAGTTGTAAAGCTCAGTGTGTTGAAGAAGCACAAGAGCAGCCTTCAGGCCTGTCTCTTCCACTGCCTTACAGATTGCAGACATTCCTGCTCACTCTGCTGCTCAGCAGAGTGCTGGCAACGGAGTTCTCGGATTGAAATGGTCTTTTAGGAGAAAGAGTGAAGAGTGACAGCAATGTTTGTGTCACAGTTTAAAGCTCACTGTGTGCTAAACATGATCAGGAGGAGCTTTTTTGCAAGGCTCTTCTGCTGTTTTAGCCCAGTCTAAACATTCCTGCTCTACTCTCTCTGTTGCTGCTCAGCAGAGAGTGGGCACAGAGATGTTGGAATCAATAGGTCTTCCAGGCAGGAAAAGGAGGAGTTACAGCAATGTGCTTTGCAGAGTTGCAAAGCTCACTGTGCGCTGAAGATGCCCTGCAGGAGTTTCCCTGCTGGCCCTTCGTCTGTGGGATTAGAGTCCAAGCGCTGCTCCTCCCCTGTCACAACTCCTCTCCAAACGAGAGTGCGTACCAGAAACTTTGGATTCAAATGCACTTTTAGGAGATAAAGTGAGGAGTGACAGCAATGTTTGTGTCACAGTTTAAAGCTCACTGTGTGCAAAACATGATCAAGCAGGAGATTTTTTTCAAGGCTCTTCTGCTGTTTTAGGCAGGTCTAAAAATTCCTGCTCTACTCTCTCTGTTGCTGCTCAGCAGAGAGCGGGCACAGAGATGGTGGATTCAGCTGGTCTTTCAGGCAAAAAGGGAGGAGTGACAGCAATGTGTGTTGCAGAGTTGCAAAGCTCGCTGTGCGCTGAAGATGATCAGTGGGAACTTTCTGGACTGTCTCTTCTGCTCTTTTAGCATTGGCTAAAGGTTCCTGCTCTACTCTCTCTGCTTCTGCCCAGCAGAGAAAGGGCACAGAGATTTTGGATTCAATTGGACTTTGAGGTAGGAAAGTGCGGAGCGAGAGCAATATATGTGTCACAGTTGCAAAGCTGACTGCGTGCTGAAGATGCCCTGCCGGAGCTTTCACTCCGGGCTCTTCGGCTGTGGGAGCAGAGGCCAAGAGATCGTGTTCACCTGTCACTGCTGCTGTTCAAACGAGAGAGGGCGGGAGAGACCATGGATTCAAACGGATTATTAGGAGATGAAGTGAGGAGTGACAGCAATGTGTGTTTCAGAGTTGCAAAGCTCACTGTGAGCTGAAGATGATCTGCAAGGACTTTCCCTCCCTGCCCTTCGGAACTGGGAGCGGATTCCAAGCGCTCGTGCTCACCTACCTCTGCTGCTCTTGAAACGAGAGTGGAGACCAGAAACGCTGGATTCAAATGTGTTGGAGTCGCGGGAGACAAGCCTCATGCTCTCATGGTCAGCAAGCCTCGTTTATTTAGCTAGACACATCCACTTTTATAGCTTGCAGGGTTAGTTACATTGTCTGATAAGATACAGCAAAATCATTGGTCAGCCTGTGTCGATGCAGGGGTCTCCAGGTAACTGTGACCACTTCTTGTTTCAACATGTCTCGACATGTCCCAACTTGCCCAAGCAAGACCATTGTGCTATTCCAGCAAGATACCCTTGCTCTTATCTCAGCAAGATGCATATCCTGTTTCTTAAGCAAATCAGGGTAAACATTAACCACGAGATTGCTGTGCCCTGGGGGCCTACATTTCCACCAGCTGCACGGTATCATGCCCTTTGTTACTTAGCCATTCAGTTGTTAAGCTCTCTACACTTCCCCTGTTTTCTTTAACAGCAAGCATAGCCATTTTATTATTAAAAGCGTTCGATATCATTTTTTGTAAACACTGCATAATACACGGCAAAAGCAATACTGCTAATAATATTACAACCACCACCAAAACAATTTTTTCTATTAGGGTAACAAGCCAGGCCTATTTGAGGAAACATTTACTGTGTTATGTGGAAGCCCAAAAGGGTCCTTCCAAGAGTCAAAGTGAAAACAATATTGTGCAGGCGCAGAACCAAGCAGGTGAAATTCTTGGATTTCAGAGACATTTTTTCTTATATTGAGCTGAAAGGTAAAATTGGCTGGGACGCCTATCAAACAGGTTCTAAAGGGGTCAGAAGCTTTAGCAAGAGCAAGGCATAAACTACTTTGGTTAACTTTTTCAGCCCAAGTGACCCACATGTTTTTTCGTTCCTCTATTTTGTTTAGAGTGTCCCAAGCTCCTGTGTTGAGGCCGGAAACGGCGACAAGCACGATCCCAATCTTCAGGTTTAACTTGCCACAAAAGCGGAATACCCACATCTTTACCGCACTTAATCTCTAGAGGCACTGTGGCTAGTGTGGTTTGAATCTGGGAGAGAATCTCCTGAACCCGATATTTCAAATATCGTTGTTCCAGATCTTCCCGATTCTCGACTAATAGATACGTTAAGGGTAGATTTATGGGAGGAGTTATACCTGCCTCCGCCAACAGTGCTCTATAAGGATTGTAATTATGATGGGGATTCCAGGTACAGTTTACACAAGCACCATGTGCCTGTAATTGGCTTTGGGACACCCAAACCTTTTGGTGACAATTTCCACACTTAATTTTGATCCAAGCCCTATGATAATCTTGTAAACACGCTAAACAATAACGAGTAGGAGACAAAATCCGATCAAATGTTCTCATAAGTTCCCAAAACAAATGGAGTTCTGCCTCTTCTTGAGTCGAATAGGAAAAGCGAATCCCAAAATGTCTTTCAAGTGGTTCCAGCAACGGACGAAGGATCAGCTGCAGACGATGACGACGACGGAGTTCTGGGCTGTCCATTCGATTGAGCAGCTCGAGTCCAGCGAGCAGGGATCCACTTGGGTCCAAACACCAGGGGCCTGACAGTCGCGACGAATGTGGCCTAATTTTCCGCATCGAAAACACTTCATTCGGGTGGCTGGAGCTGCTGGGCGAGTCTGCGCAACTGCCGCCTGAAGAGGTGCAAGGGCTGCCAAAATTTGGCTTTGAACTTTAGACTGGGCGTTAAGGCCTTCACCAATTTTGTTAAGGGCTTCCACTACAAAAATTTGACTGCTTAAGGGGAGAGTATTTGCTTTATCTAAGAGGTCTTGAATTACCCAGTTGCCAGGAGCAGTAGCGATAAGGGAGCGTGTGACTTGATTACCATTTTGTATAACACACTGCTTTAGGAGTGCGTCCTGCATGTGCTCCGCAACACCAGCTTTAGAAAGGGCTTGCATCAATTTGTCAATGAATGACCCAAGGGGTTCCTCTCGGCCTTGTTTAATGTTCATATACATAGGGGGCCCCCCCGGCTCCCGAATTTTGTCCATTGCCCTTTTTGCCACCCGCATGACCTCTCTTAATTTTTCTACTCCTATACCAGCCTGGGCATCTGTTCGAGTATAATCACCGTTTCCTAGTAATTCATTCATTGTAATTCCAAAAAGGGGGTCTCCTTGGGCACGAGGTAATGCTACTGAAGCAGCCGCTTCCTCCCCCCATCTTGCATCAAATGTAAGTTTCTGATGAGGGGTATAAATTAAACGAGCGATACCCTTGATGTCTACAGGCAGGAGAATCATTGAATTAAATAAGTAATCAAGCATCTGCTTGGCCGGTTCACTAGTAACCCCGAATTGAGAGACTGTAGCTCGGAGTTGTGCCAATATTTTCCAATCCATTTGAGTGATATCTACCCTATGACCGCCGCCTGGTCGAGGGTGGAAAATAACAGGAAAGGCCATAGAAGTAGCAACATGGTCTTGTGCCGCGTCGGCAAGGACCCTGTCTCCGTTTTCGACTCCGTGGCGTGCCAGAGCAGCCCAAACTTCCCGTCTCTGACTTGCCATAGCCTCCGCGAGGTCCGAAAGGGCTCCGGGGAACGGCTCCGTGGCATTAGGAGACAAAGGAAGGGAGTTTGGAGGAGACTCAGATGGTCCGTTTTCCATAATAGAGGCAGACGGGGGAGAGGGAAGAGGGGGAGGAGGAGGGGGGGGGGTATCCGAGGGGGGAGGGGGGGGGGGGGGGGGGTATCTCGACTGTCGAAACGGTCGGCGGATTAGGGGCAGAAGGATCATAGTGACGATTTTGATTTTGTGCCAGACGGGCACTTTCGGCCGCACGTTTCTCTGCCTGTACCATCAAGAGTTCGTTATGTATCAAGCGCCATAATTTGGATAATTTTTTAGCAATTTTATCATCGTCTATCGTAAGGTCCCATAATTTATCGCCGTAGCGGCGCCATTCCGATAATTGGTGAATAGAGTGGGGGTCACTAAAAATACCGAGGGACCGAGCATGGGAAAGAAGGGCAGGGAGGTCCTTATCAAAATCTAAGCCTTTTACCCCCCGACGACGGAGGAAGGCAGTAAAAAGATCATACGCCGCTTGCCTGTCCATATTTACCGGATCCGTTGCACCCTCCAGGCGTCGGCAGCGCGTAGCAGCAGAGCCTGCCGATGCAGCACTCTGGGCCAAAGCAGGAGACGAGCAGCCCACCGATGTAGCACTCCCGTTCTGCAGAAGCCGTCTTTAAATCGAGACCTGCACCCAACGCAACTCCTTCAGGCAAAGGGAAGTGTCCCTGTTCGGGCGCCAGTTGTTGGAGTCGCGGGAGACAAGCCTCAAGCTCTCATGGTCAGCAAGTCTCGTTTATTTAGCAAGATGTTGTTGGAGTCGCGGGAGACAAGCCTCATGCTCTCATGGTCAGCAAGCCTCGTTTATTTAGCAAGACACATCCACTTTTATAGCTTGCAGGGTTAGTTACATTGTCTGATAAGATACAGCAAAATCATTGGTCAGCCTGTGTCGATGCAGGGGTCTCCAGGTAACTGTGACCACTTCTTGTTTCAACATGTCTCGACATGTCCCAACTTGCCCAAGCAAGACCATTGTGCTATTCCAGCAAGATACCCTTGCTCTTATCTCAGCAAGATGCATATCCTGTTTCTTAAGCAAATCAGGGTAAACATTAACCACGAGATTGCTGTGCCCTGGGGGCCTACATTTCCACCAGCTGCACGGTATCATGCCCTTTGTTACTTAGCCATTCAGTTGTTAAGCTCTCTACACAAATGCACTTTTAGGAGCTACAATGAGGAGTGACAACAGTGTGTGTGTCAAAGTTGTAAAGCTCAGTGTGTGGAAGAAGCACAAGAGCAGCCTTCAGGCCTGTCTCTTCCACTGCCTTACAGATTGCAGACATCCCTGCTCACTCTGCTGCTCAGCAGAGTGCTGGCAACGGAGTTCTTGGATTGAAATGGTCTTTTAGGAGAAAGAGTGAAGAGTGACAGCAATGTTTGTGTCACAGTTTAAAGCTCACTGTGTGCTAAACATGATCAGGAGGAGCTTTTTTGCAAGGCTCTTCTGCTGTTTTAGCCCAGTCTAAACATTCCTGCTCTACTCTCTCTGTTGCTGCTCAGCAGAGAGTGGGCACAGAGATGTTGGAATCAATTGGTCTTCCAGGCAGGAAAAGGAGGAGTGACAGCAATGTGTTTTGCAGAGTTGCAAAGCTCACTGTGTGCTGAAGATGCCCTGCAGGAGTTTCCCTTCTGGCCCTTTGTCTGTGGTATTAGAGTCCAAGCGCTGCTCCTCCCCTGTCACAACTCCTCTCGAAACGAGAGAGCGCACAAGAAACTTTGGATTCAAATGCACTTTTAGGAGATAAAGTGAGGAGTGACAGCAATGTTTGTGTCACAGTTTAAAGCTCACTGAGTGCAAAACATGATCAAGCAGGAGATTTTTTGCAAGGCTCTTCTGCTGTTTTAGCCCAGGCTAAACATTCCTGCTCTACTCTCTCTGTTGTTGCTCAGCAGAGAGCGGGCACAGAGATGGTGGATTCAGTTCGTCTCTCAGGCAGGAAAGGGAGGAGTGACAGCAATGTGTGTTGCAGAGTTGCAAAGCTCACTGTGTGCTGAAGATGATCAGTGGGAACTTTCTGGACTGTCTCTTCTGCTGTTTCAGCAGAGTCCAAACGTAAGTGCTATATTCTGCTACTGCTCACAAAGAGCAAGCACAGGAGATGTATTATTCAATTGGACTTTCAGGTAGGAAAGTGAGAGGTGACAGCAATATGTGTTTCAGAGTTGTGAATCTCAATGTGTGCTGAAGATGCCCAGCAGTAGTTTCCATGCTGGCCCTTCGGCTGTGGGATTAGAATCCAAGCGCTCGTCCTCCCCTGTCACAACTGCTCTCGAAGCGAGAGAGCGCACCAGAAACGTTGGCTTGAAATGCACTTTTAGGAGATAAAGTGAGGAGTGACAGCAATGTGTGTTTCAGAGTTGCAAAGCTCACTGTGCGCTGAAGATGATCTGCAAGGACTTTCCCTCCCTGCCCTTCGGAACTGGGAGCGGATTCACAGAATCACAGAATCAGAGAATCCCAAGGGTAGGAAGGGACCTAAAAAGATCATCTAGTCCAACCCCCCTGCAAGAGCAGGGTAACCTACAGTACATCACACAGGAACTTGTCCAGGCGGGCCTTGAATATCTCCAGTGTGCTCACCTGCCTCTGCTGCACTGGAAACGAGAGTGGAGACCAGAAACGCTGGATTCAAAAGCGCTTTTAGGAGCTACAATGAGGAGTGACAGCAGTGTGTGTGTCAAAGTTGTAAAGCTCAGTGTGTTGAAGAAGCACAAGAGCAGCCTTCAGGCCTGTCTCTTCCACTGCCTTACAGATTGCAGACATTCCTGCTCACTCTGCTGATCAGCAGAGTGCTGGCAACGGAGTTCTTGGATTGAAATGGTCTTTTAGGAGAAAGAGTGAAGAGTGACAGCAATGTTTGTGTCACAGTTTAAAGCTCACTGTGTGCTAAACATGATCAGGAGGAGCTTTTTTGCAAGGCTCTTCTGCTGTTTTAGCCCAGTCTAAACATTCCTGCTCTACTCTCTCTGTTGCTGCTCAGCAGACAGTGGGCACAGAGATGTTGGAATCAAAAGGTCTTCCAGGCAGGAAAAGGAGGAGTTACAGCAATGTGTTTTGCAGAGTTGCAAAGCTCACTGTGTGCTGAAGATGCCCTGCAGGTGTTTCCCTGCTGGCCCTTCGTCTGTGGGATTAGAGTCCAAGCGCTGCTCCTCCCCTGTCATAACTCCTCTCCAAACGAGAGAGCGCACCAGAAACGTTGGCTTGAAATGCACTTTTAGGAGATAAAGTGAGGAGTGACAGCAATGTTTGTGTCACAGTTTAAAGCTCACTGTGTGCAAAACATGATCAAGCAGGAGATTTTTTTCAAGGCTCTTCTGCTGTTTTAGGCAGGTCTAAAAATTCCTGCTCTACTCTCTCTGTTGCTGCTCAGCAGAGAGCGGGCACAGAGATGGTCGATTCAGCTGGTCTTTCAGGCAAAAAGGGAGGAGTGACAGCAATGTGTGTTGCAGAGTTGCAAAGCTCGCTGTGCGCTGAAGATGATCAGTGGGAACTTTCTGGACTGTCTCTTCTGCTCTTTTAGCATTGGCTAAAGGTTCCTGCTCTACTCTCTCTGCTTCTGCCCAGCAGAGAAAGGGCACAGAGATTTTGGATTCAATTGGACTTTGAGGTAGGAAAGTGCGGAGCGAGAGCAATATATGTGTCACAGTTGCAAAGCTGACTGCGTGCTGAAGATGCCCTGCCGGAGCTTTCACTCCGGGCTCTTCGGCTGTGGGAGCAGAGGCCAAGAGATCGTGTTCACCTGTCACTGCTGCTGTTCAAACGAGAGAGGGCGGGAGAGACCATGGATTCAAACGGATTATTAGGAGATGAAGTGAGGAGTGACAGCAATGTGTGTTTCAGAGTTGCAAAGCTCACTGCGCGCTGAAGATGATCTGCAAGGACTTTCCCTCCCTGCCCTTCGGAACTGGGAGCGGATTCCAAGCGCTCGTGCTCACCTGCCTCTGCTGCTCTTGAAACGAGAGTGGAGACCAGAAACGCTGGATTCAAATGCACTTTTAGGAGCTACAATGAGGAGTGACAACAGTATGTGTGTCACAGTTGTAAAGCTCAGTGTGTTGAAGAAGCACAAGAGCAGCCTTCAGGCCTGTCTCTTCCACTGCCTTACAGATTGCAGACATTCCTGATCACTCTGCTGCTCAGCAGAGTGCTGGCAACGGAGTTCTTGGATTGAAATGGTCTTTTAGGAGAAAGAGTGAAGAGTGACAGCAATGTTTGTGTCACAGTTTAAAGCTCACTGTGTGCTAAACATGATCAGGAGGAGCTTTTTTGCAAGGCTCTTCTGCTGTTTTAGCCCAATCTAAACATTCCTTCTCTCTGTTGCTGCTCAGCAGAGAGTGGGCACAGAGATGTTGGAATCAATTGGTCTTCCAGGCAGGAAAAGGAGTTACAGCAATGTGTGTTGCAGAATTGCAAAGCTCACTGTGTGCTGAAGATGCCCTGCAGGAGTTTCCCTGCTGGCCCTTCGTCTGTGTGATTAGAGTCCAAGCGCTGCTCCTCCCCTGTCACAACTCCTCTCGAAACGTGAGAGCGCACCAGAAACTTTGGATTCAAATGCACTTTTATTAGATAAAGTGAGGAGTGACATCAATGTTTGTGTCACAGTTTAAAGCTCACTGTGTGCAAAACATGATCAAGCAGGAGATTTTTTGCAAGGCTCTTCTGCTGTTTTAGCCCAGGCTAGACATTCCTGCTCTACTCTCTCTGTTGCTGCTCAGCAGAGAGCGGGCACAGAGGTGTTGGAATCAATTGGTCTTTCAGGCAGGAAAAGAAGAGACAGCAATGTGTGTTGCAGAGTTGCAAAGCTCACTGTGTGCTGAAGATGATCAGTGGGAACTTTCTGGACTGTCTCTTCTGCTGTTTCAGCAGAGTCCAAACATAAGTGCTATATTCTGCTACTGCTCACAAAGAGAAAGCACAGGAGATGTATTATTCAATTGGACTTTCAGGTAGGAAAGTGAGAGGTGACAGCAATATGTGTTTCAGAGTTGCGAATCTCAATGTGTGCTGAAGATGCCCAGCAGTAGTTTCCATGCTGGCCCTTCGGCTGTGAAATTAGAATCCAAGCGCTCGTCCTCCCCTGTCACAACTGCTCTCGAAGCGAGAGAGCGCACCAGAAACGTTGGCTTGAAATGCACTTTTAGGAGATAAAGTGAGGAGTGACAGCAATGTGTGTTTCAGAGTTGCAAAGCTCACTGTGCGCTGAAGATGATCTGCAAGGACTTTCCCTCCCTGCCCTTCGGAACTGGGAGCGGATTCCAAGCGCTCGTGCTCACCTGCCTCTGCTGCACTGGAAACGAGAGTGGAGACCAGAAACGCTGGATTCAAATGCACTTTTAGGAGCTACAATGAGGAGTGACAACAGTGTGTGTGTCAAAGTTGTAAAGCTCAGTGTGTTGAAGAAGCACAAGAGCAGCCTTCAGGCCTGTCTCTTCCACTGCCTTACAGATTGCAGACATCCCTGCTCACTCTGCTGCTCAGCAGAGTGCTGGCAACGGAGTTCTGGGATTGAAATGGTCTTTTAGGAGAAAGAGTGAAGAGTGACACCAATGTTTGTGTCACAGTTTAAAGCTCACTGTGTGCTAAACATGATCAGGAGGAGCTTTTCTGCAAGGCTCTTCTGCTGTTTTAGCCCAGTCTAAACATTGCTGCTCTACTCTCTCTGTTGCTGCTCAGCAGAGAGTGGGCACAGAGATGTTGGAATCAATTGGTCTTTCAGGCAAGAAAAGGAGGAGTGACAGCAATGTGTGTTTCAGAATTGTAAAGCTCACTGTGCGCTGAAGATGCCCTGCAGGAGTTTCCCTGCTGGCCCTTCCTCTGTAGGATTAGAATCCAAGAGCTGCTCCTCCCCTGTCACAACTCCTCTCCAAACGAGAGAGCGCACCAGAAACTTTGGATTCAAATGCACTTTTAGGAGATAAAGTGAGGAGTGACAGCAATGTTTGTGTCACAGTTTAAAGCTCACTGTGTGCAAAACATGATCAAGCAGGAGATTTTTTTCAAGGCTCTTCTGCTGTTTTAGGCTGGTCTAAAAATTCCTGCTCTACTCTCTCTGTTGCTGCTCAGCAGAGAGCGGGCACTGAGATGGTGGATTCAGCTGGTCTTTCAGGCAAAAAGGGAGGAGTGACAGCAATGTGTGTTGCAGAGTTGCAAAGCTCGCTGTGCACTGAAGATGATCAGTGGGAACTTTCTGGACTGTCTCTTCTGCTCTTTTAGCATTGGCTAAAGGTTCCTGCTCTACTCTCTCTGCTTCTGCCCAGCAGAGAAAGGGCACAGAGATTTTGGATTCAATTGGACTTTGAGGTAGGAAAGTGCGGAGCGAGAGCAATATATGTGTCACAGTTGCAAAGCTGACTGCGTGCTGAAGATGCCCTGCCGGAGCTTTCACTCCGGGCTCTTCGGCTGTGGGAGCAGAGGCCAAGAGATCGTGTTCACCTGTCACTGCTGCTGTTCAAACGAGAGAGGGCGGGAGAGACCATGGATTCAAACGGATTATTAGGAGATGAAGTGAGGAGTGACAGCAATGTGTGTTTCAGAGTTGCAAAGCTCACTGTGCGCTGAAGATGATCTGCAAGGACTTTCCCTCCCTGCCCTTCGGAACTGGGAGCGGATTCCAAGCGCTCGTGCTCACCTTCCTCTGCTGCTCTTGAAACGAGAGTGGAGACCAGAAACGCTGGATTCAAATGCACTTTTAGGAGCTACAATGAGGAGTGACAACAGTGTGTGTGTCACAGTTGTAAAGCTCAGTGTGTTGAAGAAGCACAAGAGCAGCCTTCAGGCCTGTCTCTTCCACTGCCTTACAGATTGCAGACATTCCTGCTCACTCTGCTGCTCAGCAGAGTGCTGGCAACGGAGTTCTTGGATTGAAATGGTCTTTTAGGAGAAAGAGTGAAGAGTGACAGCAATGTTTGTGTCACAGTTTAAAGCTCACTGTGTGCTAAACATGATCAGGAGGAGCTTTTTTGCAAGGCTCTTCTGCTGTTTTAGCCCAATCTAAACATTCCTTCTCTCTGTTGCTGCTCAGCAGAGAGTGGGCACAGAGATGTTGGAATCAATTGGTCTTCCAGGCAGGAAAAGGAGTTACAGCAATGTGTGTTGCAGAATTGCAAAGCTCACTGTGTGCTGAAGATGCCCTGCAGGAGTTTCCCTGCTGGCCCTTCGTCTGTGGGATTAGAGTCCAAGCGCTGCTCCTCCCCTGTCACAACTCCTCTCGAAACGAGAGAGCGCACCAGAAACTTTGGATTCAAATGCACTTTTAGGAGATAAAGTGAGGAGTGACAGCAATGTTTGTGTCACAGTTTAAAGCTCACTGTGTGCAAAACATGATCAAGCAGGAGATTTTTTGCAAGGCTCTTCTGCTGTTTTAGCCCAGGCTAAACATTCCTGCTCTACTCTCTCTGTTGCTGCTCAGCAGAGAGCGGGCACAGAGATGGTGGATTCAGCTGGTCTTTCAGGCAGGAAAAGAAGAGACAGCAATGTGTGTTGCAGAGTTGCAAAGCTCACTGTGTGCTGAAGATGATCAGTGGGAACTTTCTGGACTGTCTCTTCTGCTGTTTCAGCAGAGTCCAAACATAAGTGCTATATTCTGCTACTGCTCACAAAGAGCAAGCACAGGAGATGTATTATTCAATTGGACTTTCAGGTAGGAAAGTGAGAGGTGACAGCAATATGTGTTTCAGAGTTGCGAATCTCAATGTGTGCTGAAGATGCCCAGCAGTAGTTTCCATGCTGGCCCTTCGGCTGTGAAATTAGAATCCAAGCGCTCGTCCTCCCCTGTCACAACTGCTCTCGAAGCGAGAGAGCGCACCAGAAACGTTGGCTTGAAATGCACTTTTAGGAGATAAAGTGAGGAGTGACAGCAATGTGTGTTTCAGAGTTGCAAAGCTCACTGTGCGCTGAAGATGATCTGCAAGGACTTTCCCTCCCCCGCCCTTCGGAACTGGGAGCGGATTCCAAGCGCTCGTGCTCACCTTCCTCTGCTGCTCTTGAAACGAGAGTGGAGACCAGAAACGCTGGATTCAAATGCACTTTTATGAGCTACAATGAGGAGTGACAACAGTGTGTGTGTCAAAGTTGTAAAGCTCAGTGTGTTGAAGAAGCACAAGAGCAGCCTTCAGGCCTGTCTCTTCCACTGCCTTACAGATTGCAGACATCCCTGCTCACTCTGCTGCTCAGCAGAGTGCTGGCAACTGAGTTCTTGGATTGAAATGGTCTTTTAGGAGAAAGAGTGAAGAGTGACAGCAATGTTTGTGTCACAGTTTAAAGCTCACTGTGTGCTAAACATGATCAGGAGGAGCTTTTTTGCAAGGCTCTTCTGCTGTTTTAGCCCAGTCTAAACATTCCTGCTCTACTCTCTCTGTTGCTGCTCAGCAGAGAGTGGGCACAGAGATGTTGGAATCAATTGGTCTTTCATGCAAGAAAAGGAGGAGTGACGGCAATGTGTGTTGCAGAATTGCAAAGCTCACTGTGTGCTGAAGATGCTCTGCAGGAGTTTCCCTGCTGGCCCTTCGTCTGTGGGATTAGAGTCCAAGCGCTGCTCCTCCCCTGTCACAACTCCTCTCGAAACGAGAGAGCGCGCCAGAAACTTTGGATTCAAATGCACTTTTAGGAGATAAAGTGAGGAGTGACAGCAATGTTTGTGTCACAGTTTAAAGCTCACTGTGTGCAAAACATGATCAAGCAGGAGATTTTTTTCAAGGCTCTTCTGCTGTTTTAGGCAGGTCTAAAAATTCCTGCTCTACTCTCTCTGTTGCTGCTCAGCAGAGAGCGGGCACAGAGATGGTGGATTCAGCTGGTCTTTCAGGCAAAAAGGGAGGAGTGACAGCAATGTGCGTTGCAGAGTTGCAAAGCTCGCTGTGCGCTGAAGATGATCAGTGGGAACTTTCTGGACTGTCTCTTCTGCTCTTTTAGCATTGGCTAAAGGTTCCTGCTCTACTCTGCTTCTGCCCAGCAGAGAAAGGGCACAGAGATTTTGGATTCAATTGGACTTTGAGGTAGGAAAGTGCGGAGCGAGAGCAATATATGTGTCACAGTTGCAAAGCTGACTGCGTGCTGAAGATGCCCTGCCGGAGCTTTCACTCCGGGCTCTTCGGCTGTGGGAGCAGAGGCCAAGAGATCGTGTTCACCTGTCACTGCTGCTGTTCAAACGAGAGAGGGCGGGAGAGACCATGGATTCAAACGGATTATTAGGAGATGAAGTGAGGAGTGACAGCAATGTGTGTTTCAGAGTTGCAAAGCTCACTGTGCGCTGAAGATGATCTGCAAGGACTTTCCCTCCCTGCCCTTCGGAACTGGGAGAGGATTCCAAGCGCTCGTGTTCACCTTCCTCTGCTGCTCTTGAAACGAGAGTGGAGACCAGAAACGCTGGATTCAAATGCACTTTTAGGAGCTACAATGAGGAGTGACAACAGTGTGTGTGTCAAAGTTGTAAAGCTCAGTGTGTTGAAGAAGCACAAGAGCAGCCTTCAGGCCTGTCTCTTCCACTGCCTTACAGATTGCAGACATTCCTGCTCACTCTGCTGCTCAGCAGAGTGCTGGCAACGGAGTTCTTGGATTGAAATGGTCTTTTAGGAGAAAGAGTGAAGAGTGACAGCAATGTTTGTGTCACAGTTTAAAGCTCACTGTGTGCTAAACATGATCAGGAGGAGCTTTTTTGCAAGGCTCTTCGGCTGTTTTAGCCCAGTCTAAACATTCCTTCTCTCTGTTGCTGCTCAGCAGAGAGTGGGCACAGAGATGTTGGAATCAATTGGTCTTCCAGGCAGGAAAAGGAGGAGTTACAGCAATGTGTGTTGCAGAATTGCAAAGCTCACTGTGTGCTGAAGATGCCCTGCAGGAGTTTCCCTGCTGGCCCTTCGTCTGTGGGATTCGAGTCCAAGCGCTGCTCCTCCCCTGTCACAACTCCTCTCGAAACGTGAGAGCGCACCAGAAACTTTGGATTCAAATGCACTTTTAGGAGATAAAGTGAGGAGTGACAGCAATGTTTGTGTCACAGTTTAAAGCTCACTGTGTGCAAAACATGATCAAGCAGGAGATTTTTTGCAAGGCTCTTCTGCTGTTTTAGCCCAGGCTAAACATTGCTGCTCTACTCTCTCTGTTGCTGCTCAGCAGAGAGCGGGCACAGAGGTGTTGGAATCAATTGGTCTTTCAGGCAGGAAAAGAAGTGACAGCAATGTGTGTTGCAGAGTTGCAAAGCTCACTGTGTGCTGAAGATGATCAGTGGGAACTTTCTGGACTGTCTCTTCTGCTGTTTCAGCAGAGTCCAAACGTAAGTGCTATATTCTGCTACTGCTCACAAAGAGCAAGCACAGGAGATGTATTATTCAATTGGACTTTCAGGTAGGAAAGTGAGAGGTGACAGCAATATGTGTTTCAGAGTTGCGAATCTCAATGTGTGCTGAAGATGCCCAGCAGTAGTTTCCATGCTGGCCCTTCGGCTGTGAAATTAGAATCCAAGCGCTCGTCCTCCCCTGTCACAACTGCTCTCGAAGCGAGAGAGCGCACCAGAAACGTTGGCTTGAAATGCACTTTTAGGAGATAAAGTGAGGAGTGACAGCAATGTGTGTTTCAGAGTTGCAAAGCTCACTGTGCGCTGAAGATGATCTGCAAGGACTTTCCCTCCCCTGCCCTTCGGAACTGGGAGCGGATTCCAAGCGCTCGTGCTCACCTGCCTCTGCTGCACTGGAAACGAGAGTGGAGACCAGAAACGCTGGATTCAAATGCACTTTTAGGAGATAAAGTGAGGAGTGACAGCAATGTTTGTGTCACAGTTTAAAGCTCACTGTGTGCAAAACATGATCAAGCAGGAGATTTTTTTCAAGGCTCTTCTGCTGTTTTAGGCAGGTCTAAAAATTCCTGCTCTACTCTCTCTGTTGCTGCTCAGCAGAGAGCGGGCACAGAGATGGTGGATTCAGCTGGTCTTTCAGGCAAAAAGGGAGGAGTGACAGCAATGTGTGTTGCAGAGTTGCAAAGCTCGCTGTGCGCTGAAGATGATCAGTGGGAACTTTCTGGACTGTCTCTTCTGCTCTTTTAGCATTGGCTAAAGGTTCCTGCTCTACTCTGCTTCTGCCCAGCAGAGAAAGGGCACAGAGATTTTGGATTCAATTGGACTTTGATGTAGGAAAGTGCGGAGCGAGAGCAATATATGTGTCACAGTTGCAAAGCTGACTGCGTGCTGAAGATGCCCTGCCGGAGCTTTCACTCCGGGCTCTTCGGCTGTGGGAGCAGAGGCCAAGAGATCGTGTTCACCTGTCACTGCTGCTGTTCAAACGAGAGAGGGCGGGAGAGACCATGGATTCAAACGGATTATTAGGAGATGAAGTGAGGAGTGACAGCAATGTGTGTTTCAGAGTTGCAAAGCTCACTGTGCGCTGAAGATGATCTGCAAGGACTTTCCCTCCCTGCCCTTCGGAACTGGGAGCGGATTCCAAGCGCTCGTGCTCACCTTCCTCTGCTGCTCTTGAAACGAGAGTGGAGACCAGAAACGCTGGATTCAAATGCACTTTTAGGAGCTACAATGAGGAGTGACAACAGTATGTGTGTCACAGTTGTAAAGCTCAGTGTGTTGAAGAAGCACAAGAGCAGCCTTCAGGCCTGTCTCTTCCACTGCCTTACAGATTGCAGACATTCCTGCTCACTCTGCTGCTCAGCAGAGTGCTGGCAACGGAGTTCTTGGATTGAAATGGTCTTTTAGGAGAAAGAGTGAAGAGTGACAGCAATGTTTGTGTCACAGTTTAAAGCTCACTGTGTGCTAAACATGATCAGGAGGAGCTTTTTTGCAAGGCTCTTCTGCTGTTTTAGCCCAGTCTAAACATTCCTGCTCTCTGTTGCTGCTCAGCAGAGAGTGGGCACAGAGATGTTGGAATCAATAGGTCTTCCAGGCAGGAAAAGGAGGAGTTACAGCAATGTGTGTTGCAGAATTGCAAAGCTCACTGTGTGTTGAAGATGCCCTGCAGGAGTTTCCCTGCTGGCCCTTCGTCTGTGGGATTAGAGTCCAAGCGCTGCTCCTCCCCTGTCACAACTCCTCTCGAAACGTGAGAGCGCACCAGAAACTTTGGATTCAAATGCACTTTTAGGAGATAAAGTGAGGAGTGACAGCAATGTTTGTGTCACAGTTTAAAGCTCACTGTGTGCAAAACATGATCAAGCAGGAGATTTTTTGCAAGGCTCTTCTGCTGTTTTAGCCCAGGCTAAACATTCCTGCTCTACTCTCTCTGTTGCTGCTCAGCAGAGAGCGGGCACAGAGATGGTGGATTCAGCTGGTCTTTCAGGCAAAAAGGGAGGAGTGACAGCAATGTGCGTTGCAGTGTTGCAAAGCTCGCTGTGCGCTGAAGATGATCAGTGGGAACTTTCTGGACTGTCTCTTCTGCTCTTTTAGCATTGGCTAAAGGTTCCTGCTCTACTCTGCTTCTGCCCAGCAGAGAAAGGGCACAGAGATTTTGGATTCAATTGGACTTTGAGGTAGGAAAGTGCGGAGCGAGAGCAATATATGTGTCACAGTTGCAAAGCTGACTGCGTGCTGAAGATGCCCTGCCGGAGCTTTCACTCCGGGCTCTTCGGCTGTGGGAGCAGAGGCCAAGAGATCGTGTTCACCTGTCACTGCTGCTGTTCAAACGAGAGAGGGCGGGAGAGACCATGGATTCAAACGGATTATTAGGAGATGAAGTGAGGAGTGACAGCAATGTGTGTTTCAGAGTTGCAAAGCTCACTGTGCGCTGAAGATGATCTGCAAGGACTTTCCCTCCCTGCCCTTCGGAACTGGGAGCGGATTCCAAGCGCTCGTGCTCACCTTCCTCTGCTGCTCTTGAAACGAGAGTGGAGACCAGAAACGCTGGATTCAAATGCACTTTTAGGAGCTACAATGAGGAGTGACAACAGTGTGTGTGTCACAGTTGTAAAGCTCAGTGTGTTGAAGAAGCACAAGAGCAGACTTCAGGCCTGTCTCTTCCACTGCCTTACAGATTGCAGACATTCCTGCTCACTCTGCTGCTCAGCAGAGTGCTGGCAACGGAGTTCTTGGATTGAAATGGTCTTTTAGGAGAAAGAGTGAAGAGTGACAGCAATGTTTGTGTCACAGTTTAAAGCTCACTGTGTGCTAAACATGATCAGGAGGAGCTTTTTTGCAAGGCTCTTCTGCTGTTTTAGCCCAGTCTAAACATTCCTGCTCTACTCTCTCTGTTGCTGCTCAGCAGAGAGTGGGCACAGAGATGTTGGAATCAATAGGTCTTCCAGGCAGGAAAAGGAGGAGTTACAGCAATGTGTTTTGCAAAGTTGCAAAGCTCACTGTGTGCTGAAGATGCCCTGCAGGAGTTTCCCTGCTGGCCCTTCCTCTGTGGGATTAGAGTCCAAGCGCTGCTCCTCCCCTGTCACAACTCCTCTCCAAACGAGAGAGCGCACCAGAAACTTTGGATTCAAATGCACTTTTAGGAGATAAAGTGAGGAGTGACAGCAATGTTTGTGTCACAGTTTAAAGCTCACTGTGTGCAAAACATGATCAAGCAGGAGATTTTTTTCAAGGCTCTTCTGCTGTTTTAGGCAGGTCTAAAAATTCCTGCTCTACTCTCTCTGTTGCTGCTCAGCAGAGAGCGGGCACAGAGATGGTGGATTCAGCTGGTCTTTCAGGCAAAAAGGGAGGAGTGACAGCAATGTGTGTTGCAGAGTTGCAAAGCTCGCTGTGCGCTGAAGATGATCAGTGGGAACTTTCTGGACTGTCTCTTCTGCTCTTTTAGCATTGGCTAAAGGTTCCTGCTCTACTCTGCTTCTGCCCAGCAGAGAAAGGGCACAGAGATTTTGGATTCAATTGGACTTTGAGGTAGGAAAGTGCGGAGCGAGAGCAATATATGTGTCACAGTTGCAAAGCTGACTGCGTGCTGAAGATGCCCTGCCGGAGCTTTCACTCCGGGCTCTTCGGCTGTGGGAGCAGAGGCCAAGAGATCGTGTTCACCTGTCACTGCTGCTGTTCAAACGAGAGAGGGCGGGAGAGACCATGGATTCAAACGGATTATTAGGAGATGAAGTGAGGAGTGACAGCAATGTGTGTTTCAGAGTTGCAAAGCTCACTGTGCGCTGAAGATGATCTGCAAGGACTTTCCCTCCCTGCCCTTCGGAACTGGGAGAGGATTCCAAGCGCTCGTGTTCACCTTCCTCTGCTGCTCTTGAAACGAGAGTGGAGACCAGAAACGCTGGATTCAAATGCACTTTTAGGAGCTACAATGAGGAGTGACAACAGTGTGTGTGTCACAGTTGTAAAGCTCAGTGTGTTGAAGAAGCACAAGAGCAGCCTTCAGGCCTGTCTCTTCCACTGCCTTACAGATTGCAGACATTCCTGCTCACTCTGCTGCTCAGCAGAGTGCTGGCAACGGAGTTCTTGGATTGAAATGGTCTTTTAGGAGAAAGAGTGAAGAGTGACAGCAATGTTTGTGTCACAGTTTAAAGCTCACTGTGTGCTAAACATGATCAGGAGGAGCTTTTTTGCAAGGCTCTTCTGCTGTTTTAGCCCAGTCTAAACATTCCTGCTCTCTGTTGCTGCTCAGCAGAGAGTGGGCACAGAGATGTTGGAATCAATAGGTCTTCCAGGCAGGAAAAGGAGGAGTTACAGCAATGTGTGTTGCAGAATTGCAAAGCTCACTGTGTGCTGAAGATGCCCTGCAGGAGTTTCCCTGCTGGCCCTTCGTCTGTGGGATTCGAGTCCAAGCGCTGCTCCTCCCCTGTCACAACTCCTCTCGAAACGTGAGAGCGCACCAGAAACTTTGGATTCAAATGCACTTTTAGGAGATAAAGTGAGGAGTGACAGCAATGTTTGTGTCACAGTTTAAAGCTCACTGTGTGCAAAACATGATCAAGCAGGAGATTTTTTGCAAGGCTCTTCTGCTGTTTTAGCCCAGGCTAAACATTCCTGCTCTACTCTCTCTGTTGCTGCTCAGCAGAGAGCGGGCACAGAGATGGTGGATTCAGCTGGTCTTTCAGGCAAAAAGGGAGGAGTGACAGCAATGTGTGTTGCAGTGTTGCAAAGCTCGCTGTGCGCTGAAGATGATCAGTGGGAACTTTCTGGACTGTCTCTTCTGCTCTTTTAGCATTGGCTAAAGGTTCCTGCTCTACTCTGCTTCTGCCCAGCAGAGAAAGGGCACAGAGATTTTGGATTCAATTGGACTTTGAGGTAGGAAAGTGCGGAGCGAGAGCAATATATGTGTCACAGTTGCAAAGCTGACTGCGTGCTGAAGATGCCCTGCCGGAGCTTTCACTCCGGGCTCTTCGGCTGTGGGAGCAGAGGCCAAGAGATCGTGTTCACCTGTCACTGCTGCTGTTCAAACGAGAGAGGGCGGGAGAGACCATGGATTCAAACGGATTATTAGGAGATGAAGTGAGGAGTGACAGCAATGTGTGTTTCAGAGTTGCAAAGCTCACTGTGCGCTGAAGATGATCTGCAAGGACTTTCCCTCCCTGCCCTTCGGAACTGGGAGCGGATTCCAAGCGCTCGTGCTCACCTGCCTCTGCTGCACTGGAAACGAGAGTGGAGACCAGAAACGCTGGATTCAAATGCACTTTTAGGAGCTACAATGAGGAGTGACAACAGTGTGTGTGTCACAGTTGTAAAGCTCAGTGTGTTGAAGAAGCACAAGAGCAGCCTTCAGGCCTGTCTCTTCCACTGCCTTACAGATTGCAGACATTCCTGCTCACTCTGCTGCTCAGCAGAGTGCTGGCAACGGAGTTCTTGGATTGAAATGGTCTTTTAGGAGAAAGAGTGAAGAGTGACAGCAATGTTTGTGTCACAGTTTAAAGCTCACTGTGTGCTAAACATGATCAGGAGGAGCTTTTTTGCAAGGCTCTTCTGCTGTTTTAGCCCAGTCTAAACATTCCTTCTCTCTGTTGCTGCTCAGCAGATAGTGGGCACAGAGATGTTGGAATCAATTGGTCTTCCAGGCAGGAAAAGGAGTTACAGCAATGTGTGTTGCAGAATTGCAAAGCTCACTGTGTGCTGAAGATGCCCTGCAGGAGTTTCCCTGCTGGCCCTTCGTCTGTGGGATTAGAGTCCAAGCGCTGCTCCTCCCCTGTCACAACTCCTCTCCAAACGAGAGAGCGCACCAGAAACTTTGGATTCAAATGCACTTTTAGGAGATAAAGTGAGGAGTGACAGCAATGTTTGTGTCACAGTTTAAAGCTCACTGTGTGCAAAACATGATCAAGCAGGAGATTTTTTGCAAGGCTCTTCTGCTGTTTTAGCCCAGGCTAAACATTCCTGCTCTACTCTCTCTGTTGCTGCTCAGCAGAGAGCGGGCACAGCGGTGTTGGAATAAATTGGTCTTTCAGGCAGGAAAAGAAGAGACAGCAATGTGTGTTGCAGAGTTGCAAAGCTCACTGTGTGCTGAAGATGATCAGTGGGAACTTTCTGGACTGTCTCTTCTGCTGTTTCAGCAGAGTCCAAACGTAAGTGCTATATTCTGCTACTGCTCACAAAGAGCAAGCACAGGAGATGTATTATTCAATTGGACTTTCAGGTAGGAAAGTGAGAGGTGACAGCAATATGTGTTTCAGAGTTGTGAATGTCAATGTGTGCTGAAGATGCCCAGCAGTAGTTTCCATGCTGGCCCTTCGGCTGTGAAATTAGAACCCAAGCGCTCGTCCTCCCCTGTCACAACTGCTCTCGAAGCGAGAGAGCGCACCAGAAACGTTGGCTTGAAATGCACTTTTAGGAGATAAAGTGAGGAGTGACAGCAATGTTTGTGTCACAGTTTAAAGCTCACTGTGTGCAAAACATGATCAAGCAGGAGATTTTTTTCAAGGCTCTTCTGCTGTTTTAGGCAGGTCTAAAAATTCCTGCTCTACTCTCTCTGTTGCTGCTCAGCAGAGAGCGGGCACAGAGATGGTGGATTCAGCTGGTCTTTCAGGCAAAAAGGGAGGAGTGACAGCAATGTGTGTTGCAGAGTTGCAAAGCTCGCTGTGCGCTGAAGATGATCAGTGGGAACTTTCTGGACTGTCTCTTCTGCTCTTTTAGCATTGGCTAAAAGTTCCTGCTCTACTCTCTCTGCTTCTGCCCAGCAGAGAAAGGGCACAGAGATTTTGGATTCAATTGGACTTTGAGGTAGGAAAGTGCGGAGCGAGAGCAATATATGTGTCACAGTTGCAAAGCTGACTGCGTGCTGAAGATGCCCTGCCGGAGCTTTCACTCCGGGCTCTTCGGCTGTGGGAGCAGAGGCCAAGAGATCGTGTTCACCTGTCACTGCTGCTGTTCAAACGAGAGAGGGCGGGAGAGACCATGGATTCAAACGGATTATTAGGAGATGAAGTGAGGAGTGACAGCAATGTGTGTTTCAGAGTTGCAAAGCTCACTGTGCGCTGAAGATGATCTGCAAGGACTTTCCCTCCCTGCCCTTCGGAACTGGGAGCGGATTCCAAGCGCTCGTGCTCACCTTCCTCTGCTGCTCTTGAAACGAGAGTGGAGACCAGAAACGCTGGATTCAAATGCACTTTTAGGAGCTACAATGAGGAGTGACAACAGTGTGTGTGTCACAGTTGTAAAGCTCAGTGTGTTGAAGAAGCACAAGAGCAGCCTTCAGGCCTGTCTCTTCCACTGCCTTACAGATTGCAGACATTCCTGCTCACTCTGCTGCTCAGCAGAGTGCTGGAAACGGAGTTCTTGGATTGAAATGGTCTTTTAGGAGAAAGAGTGAAGAGTGACAGCAATGTTTGTGTCACAGTTTAAAGCTCACTGTGTGCTAAACATGATCAGGAGGAGCTTTTTTGCAAGGCTCTTCTGCTGTTTTAGCCCAGTCTAAACATTCCTGCTCTACTCTCTCTGTTGCTGCTCAGCAGAGAGTGGGCACAGAGATGTTGGAATCAATTGGTCTTCCAGGCAGGAAAAGGAGTTACAGCAATGTGTGTTGCAGAATTGCAAAGCTCACTGTGTGCTGAAGATGCCCTGCAGGAGTTTCCCTGCTGGCCCTTCGTCTGTGTGATTAGAGTCCAAGCGCTGCTCCTCCCCTGTCACAACTCCTCTCGAAACGTGAGAGCGCACCAGAAACTTTGGATTCAAATGCACTTTTATTAGATAAAGTGAGGAGTGACATCAATGTTTGTGTCACAGTTTAAAGCTCACTGTGTGCAAAACATGATCAAGCAGGAGATTTTTTGCAAGGCTCTTCTGCTGTTTTAGCCCAGGCTAGACATTCCTGCTCTACTCTCTCTGTTGCTGCTCAGCAGAGAGCGGGCACAGAGGTGTTGGAATCAATTGGTCTTTCAGGCAGGAAAAGAAGAGACAGCAATGTGTGTTGCAGAGTTGCAAAGCTCACTGTGTGCTGAAGATGATCAGTGGGAACTTTCTGGACTGTCTCTTCTGCTGTTTCAGCAGAGTCCAAACATAAGTGCTATATTCTGCTACTGCTCACAAAGAGAAAGCACAGGAGATGTATTATTCAATTGGACTTTCAGGTAGGAAAGTGAGAGGTGACAGCAATATGTGTTTCAGAGTTGCGAATCTCAATGTGTGCTGAAGATGCCCAGCAGTAGTTTCCATGCTGGCCCTTCGGCTGTGAAATTAGAATCCAAGCGCTCGTCCTCCCCTGTCACAACTGCTCTCGAAGCGAGAGAGCGCACCAGAAACGTTGGCTTGAAATGCACTTTTAGGAGATAAAGTGAGGAGTGACAGCAATGTGTGTTTCAGAGTTGCAAAGCTCACTGTGCGCTGAAGATGATCTGCAAGGACTTTCCCTCCCTGCCCTTCGGAACTGGGAGCGGATTCCAAGCGCTCGTGCTCACCTGCCTCTGCTGCACTGGAAACGAGAGTGGAGACCAGAAACGCTGGATTCAAATGCACTTTTAGGAGCTACAATGAGGAGTGACAACAGTGTGTGTGTCAAAGTTGTAAAGCTCAGTGTGTTGAAGAAGCACAAGAGCAGCCTTCAGGCCTGTCTCTTCCACTGCCTTACAGATTGCAGACATCCCTGCTCACTCTGCTGCTCAGCAGAGTGCTGGCAACGGAGTTCTGGGATTGAAATGGTCTTTTAGGAGAAAGAGTGAAGAGTGACACCAATGTTTGTGTCACAGTTTAAAGCTCACTGTGTGCTAAACATGATCAGGAGGAGCTTTTCTGCAAGGCTCTTCTGCTGTTTTAGCCCAGTCTAAACATTGCTGCTCTACTCTCTCTGTTGCTGCTCAGCAGAGAGTGGGCACAGAGATGTTGGAATCAATTGGTCTTTCAGGCAAGAAAAGGAGGAGTGACAGCAATGTGTGTTTCAGAATTGTAAAGCTCACTGTGCGCTGAAGATGCCCTGCAGGAGTTTCCCTGCTGGCCCTTCCTCTGTGGGATTAGAAACCAAGAGCTGCTCCTCCCCTGTCACAACTCCTCTCGAAACGAGAGAGCGCACCAGAAACTTTGGATTCAAATGCACTTTTAGGAGATAAAGTGAGGAGTGACAGCAATGTTTGTGTCACAGTTTAAAGCTCACTGTGTGCAAAACATGATCAAGCAGGAGATTTTTTTCAAGGCTCTTCTGCTGTTTTAGGCTGGTCTAAAAATTCCTGCTCTACTCTCTCTGTTGCTGCTCAGCAGAGAGCGGGCACTGAGATGGTGGATTCAGCTGGTCTTTCAGGCAAAAAGGGAGGAGTGACAGCAATGTGTGTTGCAGAGTTGCAAAGCTCGCTGTGCGCTGAAGATGATCAGTGGGAACTTTCTGGACTGTCTCTTCTGCTCTTTTAGCATTGGCTAAAGGTTCCTGCTCTACTCTCTCTGCTTCTGCCCAGCAGAGAAAGGGCACAGAGATTTTGGATTCAATTGGACTTTGAGGTAGGAAAGTGCGGAGCGAGAGCAATATATGTGTCAGAGTTGCAAAGCTGACTGCGTGCTGAAGATGCCCTGCCGGAGCTTTCACTCCGGGCTCTTCGGCTGTGGGAGCAGAGGCCAAGAGATCGTGTTCACCTGTCACTGCTGCTGTTCAAACGAGAGAGGGCGGGAGAGACCATGGATTCAAACGGATTATTAGGAGATGAAGTGAGGAGTGACAGCAATGTGTGTTTCAGAGTTGCAAAGCTCACTGTGCGCTGAAGATGATCTGCAAGGACTTTCCCTCCCTGCCCTTCGGAACTGGGAGCGGATTCCAAGCGCTCGTGCTCACCTTCCTCTGCTGCTCTTGAAACGAGAGTGGAGACCAGAAACGCTGGATTCAAATGCACTTTTAGGAGCTACAATGAGGAGTGACAACAGTGTGTGTGTCACAGTTGTAAAGCTCAGTGTGTTGAAGAAGCACAAGAGCAGCCTTCAGGCCTGTCTCTTCCACTGCCTTACAGATTGCAGACATTCCTGCTCACTCTGCTGCTCAGCAGAGTGCTGGCAACGGAGTTCTTGGATTGAAATGGTCTTTTAGGAGAAAGAGTGAAGAGTGACAGCAATGTTTGTGTCACAGTTTAAAGCTCACTGTGTGCTAAACATGATCAGGAGGAGCTTTTTTGCAAGGCTCTTCTGCTGTTTTAGCCCAATCTAAACATTCCTTCTCTCTGTTGCTGCTCAGCAGAGAGTGGGCACAGAGATGTTGGAATCAATTGGTCTTCCAGGCAGGAAAAGGAGTTACAGCAATGTGTGTTGCAGAATTGCAAAGCTCACTGTGTGCTGAAGATGCCCTGCAGGAGTTTCCCTGCTGGCCCTTCGTCTGTGGGATTAGAGTCCAAGCGCTGCTCCTCCCCTGTCACAACTCCTCTCGAAACGTGAGAGCGCACCAGAAACTTTGGATTCAAATGCACTTTTAGGAGATAAAGTGAGGAGTGACAGCAATGTTTGTGTCACAGTTTAAAGCTCACTGTGTGCAAAACATGATCAAGCAGGAGATTTTTTGCAAGGCTCTTCTGCTGTTTTAGCCCAGGCTAAACATTCCTGCTCTACTTTCTCTGTTGCTGCTCAGCAGAGAGCGGGCACAGAGGTGTTGGAATCAATTGGTCTTTCAGGCAGGAAAAGAAGAGACAGCAATGTGTGTTGCAGAGTTGCAAAGCTCACTGTGTGCTGAAGATGATCAGTGGGAACTTTCTGGACTGTCTCTTCTGCTGTTTCAGCAGAGTCCAAACGTAAGTGCTATATTTTGCTACTGCTCACAAAGAGCAAGCACAGGAGATGTATTATTCAATTGGACTTTCAGGTAGGAAAGTGAGAGGTGACAGCAATATGTGTTTCAGAGTTGTGAATCTCAATGTGTGCTGAAGATGCCCAGCAGTAGTTTCCATGCTGGCCCTTCGGCTGTGAAATTAGAACCCAAGCGCTCGTCCTCCCCTGTCACAACTGCTCTCGAAGCGAGAGAGCGCACCAGAAACGTTGGCTTGAAATGCACTTTTAGGAGATAAAGTGAGGAGTGACAGCAATGTTTGTGTCACAGTTTAAAGCTCACTGTGTGCAAAACATGATCAAGCAGGAGATTTTTTTCAAGGCTCTTCTGCTGTTTTAGGCAGGTCTAAAAATTCCTGCTCTACTCTCTCTGTTGCTGCTCAGCAGAGAGCGGGCACAGAGATGGTCGATTCAGCTGGTCTTTCAGGCAAAAAGGGAGGAGTGACAGCAATGTGTGTTGCAGAGTTGCAAAGCTCGCTGTGCGCTGAAGATGATCAGTGGGAACTTTCTGGACTGTCTCTTCTGCTCTTTTAGCATTGGCTAAAGGTTCCTGCTCTACTCTCTCTGCTTCTGCCCAGCAGAGAAAGGGCACAGAGATTTTGGATTCAATTGGACTTTGAGGTAGGAAAGTGCGGAGCGAGAGCAATATATGTGTCACAGTTGCAAAGCTGACTGCGTGCTGAAGATGCCCTGCCGGAGCTTTCACTCCGGGCTCTTCGGCTGTGGGAGCAGAGGCCAAGAGATCGTGTTCACCTGTCACTGCTGCTGTTCAAACGAGAGAGGGCGGGAGAGACCATGGATTCAAACGGATTATTAGGAGATGAAGTGAGGAGTGACAGCAATGTGTGTTTCAGAGTTGCAAAGCTCACTGCGCGCTGAAGATGATCTGCAAGGACTTTCCCTCCCTGCCCTTCGGAACTGGGAGCGGATTCCAAGCGCTCGTGCTCACCTGCCTCTGCTGCTCTTGAAACGAGAGTGGAGACCAGAAACGCTGGATTCAAATGCACTTTTAGGAGCTACAATGAGGAGTGACAACAGTATGTGTGTCACAGTTGTAAAGCTCAGTGTGTTGAAGAAGCACAAGAGCAGCCTTCAGGCCTGTCTCTTCCACTGCCTTACAGATTGCAGACATTCCTGATCACTCTGCTGCTCAGCAGAGTGCTGGCAACGGAGTTCTTGGATTGAAATGGTCTTTTAGGAGAAAGAGTGAAGAGTGACAGCAATGTTTGTGTCACAGTTTAAAGCTCACTGTGTGCTAAACATGATCAGGAGGAGCTTTTTTGCAAGGCTCTTCTGCTGTTTTAGCCCAATCTAAACATTCCTTCTCTCTGTTGCTGCTCAGCAGAGAGTGGGCACAGAGATGTTGGAATCAATTGGTCTTCCAGGCAGGAAAAGGAGTTACAGCAATGTGTGTTGCAGAATTGCAAAGCTCACTGTGTGCTGAAGATGCCCTGCAGGAGTTTCCCTGCTGGCCCTTCGTCTGTGTGATTAGAGTCCAAGCGCTGCTCCTCCCCTGTCACAACTCCTCTCGAAACGTGAGAGCGCACCAGAAACTTTGGATTCAAATGCACTTTTATTAGATAAAGTGAGGAGTGACATCAATGTTTGTGTCACAGTTTAAAGCTCACTGTGTGCAAAACATGATCAAGCAGGAGATTTTTTGCAAGGCTCTTCTGCTGTTTTAGCCCAGGCTAGACATTCCTGCTCTACTCTCTCTGTTGCTGCTCAGCAGAGAGCGGGCACAGAGGTGTTGGAATCAATTGGTCTTTCAGGCAGGAAAAGAAGAGACAGCAATGTGTGTTGCAGAGTTGCAAAGCTCACTGTGTGCTGAAGATGATCAGTGGGAACTTTCTGGACTGTCTCTTCTGCTGTTTCAGCAGAGTCCAAACATAAGTGCTATATTCTGCTACTGCTCACAAAGAGAAAGCACAGGAGATGTATTATTCAATTGGACTTTCAGGTAGGAAAGTGAGAGGTGACAGCAATATGTGTTTCAGAGTTGCGAATCTCAATGTGTGCTGAAGATGCCCAGCAGTAGTTTCCATGCTGGCCCTTCGGCTGTGAAATTAGAATCCAAGCGCTCGTCCTCCCCTGTCACAACTGCTCTCGAAGCGAGAGAGCGCACCAGAAACGTTGGCTTGAAATGCACTTTTAGGAGATAAAGTGAGGAGTGACAGCAATGTGTGTTTCAGAGTTGCAAAGCTCACTGTGCGCTGAAGATGATCTGCAAGGACTTTCCCTCCCTGCCCTTCGGAACTGGGAGCGGATTCCAAGCGCTCGTGCTCACCTGCCTCTGCTGCTCTTGAAACGAGAGTGGAGACCAGAAACGCTGGATTCAAATGCACTTTTAGGAGCTACAATGAGGAGTGACAACAGTGTGTGTGTCACAGTTGTAAAGCTCAGTGTGTTGAAGAAGCACAAGAGCAGCCTTCAGGCCTGTTTCTTCCACTGCCTTACAGATTGCAGACATTCCTGCTCACTCTGCTGCTCAGCAGAGTGCTGGCAACGGAGTTCTTGGATTGAAATGGTCTTTTAGGAGAAAGAGTGAAGAGTGACAGCAATGTTTGTGTCACAGTTTAAAGCTCACTGTGTGCTAAACATGATCAGGAGGAGCTTTTTTGCAAGGCTCTTCTGCTGTTTTAGCCCAGTATAAACATTCCTTCTCTCTGTTGCTGCTCAGCAGATAGTGGGCACAGAGATGTTGGAATCAATTGGTCTTCCAGGCAGGAAAAGGAGTTACAGCAATGTGTGTTGCAGAATTGCAAAGCTCACTGTGTGCTGAAGATGCCCTGCAGGAGTTTCCCTGCTGGCCCTTCGTCTGTGGGATTAGAGTCCAAGCGCTGCTCCTCCCCTGTCACAACTCCTCTCCAAACGAGAGAGCGCACCAGAAACTTTGGATTCAAATGCACTTTTAGGAGATAAAGTGAGGAGTGACAGCAATGTTTGTGTCACAGTTTAAAGCTCACTGTGTGCAAAACATGATCAAGCAGGAGATTTTTTGCAAGGCTCTTCTGCTGTTTTAGCCCAGGCTAAACATTCCTGCTCTACTCTCTCTGTTGCTGCTCAGCAGAGAGCGGGCACAGCGGTGTTGGAATAAATTGGTCTTTCAGGCAGGAAAAGAAGAGACAGCAATGTGTGTTGCAGAGTTGCAAAGCTCACTGTGTGCTGAAGATGATCAGTGGGAACTTTCTGGACTGTCTCTTCTGCTGTTTCAGCAGAGTCCAAACGTAAGTGCTATATTCTGCTACTGCTCACAAAGAGCAAGCACAGGAGATGTATTATTCAATTGGACTTTCAGGTAGGAAAGTGAGAGGTGACAGCAATATGTGTTTCAGAGTTGTGAATGTCAATGTGTGCTGAAGATGCCCAGCAGTAGTTTCCATGCTGGCCCTTCGGCTGTGAAATTAGAACCCAAGCGCTCGTCCTCCCCTGTCACAACTGCTCTCGAAGCGAGAGAGCGCACCAGAAACGTTGGCTTGAAATGCACTTTTAGGAGATAAAGTGAGGAGTGACAGCAATGTTTGTGTCACAGTTTAAAGCTCACTGTGTGCAAAACATGATCAAGCAGGAGATTTTTTTCAAGGCTCTTCTGCTGTTTTAGGCAGGTCTAAAAATTCCTGCTCTACTCTCTCTGTTGCTGCTCAGCAGAGAGCGGGCACAGAGATGGTGGATTCAGCTGGTCTTTCAGGCAAAAAGGGAGGAGTGACAGCAATGTGTGTTGCAGAGTTGCAAAGCTCGCTGTGCGCTGAAGATGATCAGTGGGAACTTTCTGGACTGTCTCTTCTGCTCTTTTAGCATTGGCTAAAAGTTCCTGCTCTACTCTCTCTGCTTCTGCCCAGCAGAGAAAGGGCACAGAGATTTTGGATTCAATTGGACTTTGAGGTAGGAAAGTGCGGAGCGAGAGCAATATATGTGTCACAGTTGCAAAGCTGACTGCGTGCTGAAGATGCCCTGCCGGAGCTTTCACTCCGGGCTCTTCGGCTGTGGGAGCAGAGGCCAAGAGATCGTGTTCACCTGTCACTGCTGCTGTTCAAACGAGAGAGGGCGGGAGAGACCATGGATTCAAACGGATTATTAGGAGATGAAGTGAGGAGTGACAGCAATGTGTGTTTCAGAGTTGCAAAGCTCACTGTGCGCTGAAGATGATCTGCAAGGACTTTCCCTCCCTGCCCTTCGGAACTGGGAGCGGATTCCAAGCGCTCGTGCTCACCTTCCTCTGCTGCTCTTGAAACGAGAGTGGAGACCAGAAACGCTGGATTCAAATGCACTTTTAGGAGCTACAATGAGGAGTGACAACAGTGTGTGTGTCACAGTTGTAAAGCTCAGTGTGTTGAAGAAGCACAAGAGCAGCCTTCAGGCCTGTCTCTTCCACTGCCTTACAGATTGCAGACATTCCTGCTCACTCTGCTGCTCAGCAGAGTGCTGGCAACGGAGTTCTTGGATTGAAATGGTCTTTTAGGAGAAAGAGTGAAGAGTGACAGCAATGTTTGTGTCACAGTTTAAAGCTCACTGTGTGCTAAACATGATCAGGAGGAGCTTTTTTGCAAGGCTCTTCTGCTGTTTTAGCCCAGTCTAAACATTCCTGCTCTACTCTCTCTGTTGCTGCTCAGCAGAGAGTGGGCACAGAGATGTTGGAATCAATTGGTCTTCCAGGCAGGAAAAGGAGTTACAGCAATGTGTGTTGCAGAATTGCAAAGCTCACTGTGTGCTGAAGATGCCCTGCAGGAGTTTCCCTGCTGGCCCTTCGTCTGTGTGATTAGAGTCCAAGCGCTGCTCCTCCCCTGTCACAACTCCTCTCGAAACGTGAGAGCGCACCAGAAACTTTGGATTCAAATGCACTTTTATTAGATAAAGTGAGGAGTGACATCAATGTTTGTGTCACAGTTTAAAGCTCACTGTGTGCAAAACATGATCAAGCAGGAGATTTTTTGCAAGGCTCTTCTGCTGTTTTAGCCCAGGCTAGACATTCCTGCTCTACTCTCTCTGTTGCTGCTCAGCAGAGAGCGGGCACAGAGGTGTTGGAATCAATTGGTCTTTCAGGCAGGAAAAGAAGAGACAGCAATGTGTGTTGCAGAGTTGCAAAGCTCACTGTGTGCTGAAGATGATCAGTGGGAACTTTCTGGACTGTCTCTTCTGCTGTTTCAGCAGAGTCCAAACATAAGTGCTATATTCTGCTACTGCTCACAAAGAGAAAGCACAGGAGATGTATTATTCAATTGGACTTTCAGGTAGGAAAGTGAGAGGTGACAGCAATATGTGTTTCAGAGTTGCGAATCTCAATGTGTGCTGAAGATGCCCAGCAGTAGTTTCCATGCTGGCCCTTCGGCTGTGAAATTAGAATCCAAGCGCTCGTCCTCCCCTGTCACAACTGCTCTCGAAGCGAGAGAGCGCACCAGAAACGTTGGCTTGAAATGCACTTTTAGGAGATAAAGTGAGGAGTGACAGCAATGTGTGTTTCAGAGTTGCAAAGCTCACTGTGCGCTGAAGATGATCTGCAAGGACTTTCCCTCCCTGCCCTTCGGAACTGGGAGCGGATTCCAAGCGCTCGTGCTCACCTGCCTCTGCTGCACTGGAAACGAGAGTGGAGACCAGAAACGCTGGATTCAAATGCACTTTTAGGAGCTACAATGAGGAGTGACAACAGTGTGTGTGTCAAAGTTGTAAAGCTCAGTGTGTTGAAGAAGCACAAGAGCAGCCTTCAGGCCTGTCTCTTCCACTGCCTTACAGATTGCAGACATCCCTGCTCACTCTGCTGCTCAGCAGAGTGCTGGCAACGGAGTTCTGGGATTGAAATGGTCTTTTAGGAGAAAGAGTGAAGAGTGACACCAATGTTTGTGTCACAGTTTAAAGCTCACTGTGTGCTAAACATGATCAGGAGGAGCTTTTCTGCAAGGCTCTTCTGCTGTTTTAGCCCAGTCTAAACATTGCTGCTCTACTCTCTCTGTTGCTGCTCAGCAGAGAGTGGGCACAGAGATGTTGGAATCAATTGGTCTTTCAGGCAAGAAAAGGAGGAGTGACAGCAATGTGTGTTTCAGAATTGTAAAGCTCACTGTGCGCTGAAGATGCCCTGCAGGAGTTTCCCTGCTGGCCCTTCCTCTGTGGGATTAGAAACCAAGAGCTGCTCCTCCCCTGTCACAACTCCTCTCGAAACGAGAGAGCGCACCAGAAACTTTGGATTCAAATGCACTTTTAGGAGATAAAGTGAGGAGTGACAGCAATGTTTGTGTCACAGTTTAAAGCTCACTGTGTGCAAAACATGATCAAGCAGGAGATTTTTTTCAAGGCTCTTCTGCTGTTTTAGGCTGGTCTAAAAATTCCTGCTCTACTCTCTCTGTTGCTGCTCAGCAGAGAGCGGGCACTGAGATGGTGGATTCAGCTGGTCTTTCAGGCAAAAAGGGAGGAGTGACAGCAATGTGTGTTGCAGAGTTGCAAAGCTCGCTGTGCGCTGAAGATGATCAGTGGGAACTTTCTGGACTGTCTCTTCTGCTCTTTTAGCATTGGCTAAAGGTTCCTGCTCTACTCTCTCTGCTTCTGCCCAGCAGAGAAAGGGCACAGAGATTTTGGATTCAATTGGACTTTGAGGTAGGAAAGTGCGGAGCGAGAGCAATATATGTGTCAGAGTTGCAAAGCTGACTGCGTGCTGAAGATGCCCTGCCGGAGCTTTCACTCCGGGCTCTTCGGCTGTGGGAGCAGAGGCCAAGAGATCGTGTTCACCTGTCACTGCTGCTGTTCAAACGAGAGAGGGCGGGAGAGACCATGGATTCAAACGGATTATTAGGAGATGAAGTGAGGAGTGACAGCAATGTGTGTTTCAGAGTTGCAAAGCTCACTGTGCGCTGAAGATGATCTGCAAGGACTTTCCCTCCCTGCCCTTCGGAACTGGGAGCGGATTCCAAGCGCTCGTGCTCACCTTCCTCTGCTGCTCTTGAAACGAGAGTGGAGACCAGAAACGCTGGATTCAAATGCACTTTTAGGAGCTACAATGAGGAGTGACAACAGTGTGTGTGTCACAGTTGTAAAGCTCAGTGTGTTGAAGAAGCACAAGAGCAGCCTTCAGGCCTGTCTCTTCCACTGCCTTACAGATTGCAGACATTCCTGCTCACTCTGCTGCTCAGCAGAGTGCTGGCAACGGAGTTCTTGGATTGAAATGGTCTTTTAGGAGAAAGAGTGAAGAGTGACAGCAATGTTTGTGTCACAGTTTAAAGCTCACTGTGTGCTAAACATGATCAGGAGGAGCTTTTTTGCAAGGCTCTTCTGCTGTTTTAGCCCAATCTAAACATTCCTTCTCTCTGTTGCTGCTCAGCAGAGAGTGGGCACAGAGATGTTGGAATCAATTGGTCTTCCAGGCAGGAAAAGGAGTTACAGCAATGTGTGTTGCAGAATTGCAAAGCTCACTGTGTGCTGAAGATGCCCTGCAGGAGTTTCCCTGCTGGCCCTTCGTCTGTGGGATTAGAGTCCAAGCGCTGCTCCTCCCCTGTCACAACTCCTCTCGAAACGTGAGAGCGCACCAGAAACTTTGGATTCAAATGCACTTTTAGGAGATAAAGTGAGGAGTGACAGCAATGTTTGTGTCACAGTTTAAAGCTCACTGTGTGCAAAACATGATCAAGCAGGAGATTTTTTGCAAGGCTCTTCTGCTGTTTTAGCCCAGGCTAAACATTCCTGCTCTACTTTCTCTGTTGCTGCTCAGCAGAGAGCGGGCACAGAGGTGTTGGAATCAATTGGTCTTTCAGGCAGGAAAAGAAGAGACAGCAATGTGTGTTGCAGAGTTGCAAAGCTCACTGTGTGCTGAAGATGATCAGTGGGAACTTTCTGGACTGTCTCTTCTGCTGTTTCAGCAGAGTCCAAACGTAAGTGCTATATTTTGCTACTGCTCACAAAGAGCAAGCACAGGAGATGTATTATTCAATTGGACTTTCAGGTAGGAAAGTGAGAGGTGACAGCAATATGTGTTTCAGAGTTGTGAATCTCAATGTGTGCTGAAGATGCCCAGCAGTAGTTTCCATGCTGGCCCTTCGGCTGTGAAATTAGAACCCAAGCGCTCGTCCTCCCCTGTCACAACTGCTCTCGAAGCGAGAGAGCGCACCAGAAACGTTGGCTTGAAATGCACTTTTAGGAGATAAAGTGAGGAGTGACAGCAATGTTTGTGTCACAGTTTAAAGCTCACTGTGTGCAAAACATGATCAAGCAGGAGATTTTTTTCAAGGCTCTTCTGCTGTTTTAGGCAGGTCTAAAAATTCCTGCTCTACTCTCTCTGTTGCTGCTCAGCAGAGAGCGGGCACAGAGATGGTCGATTCAGCTGGTCTTTCAGGCAAAAAGGGAGGAGTGACAGCAATGTGTGTTGCAGAGTTGCAAAGCTCGCTGTGCGCTGAAGATGATCAGTGGGAACTTTCTGGACTGTCTCTTCTGCTCTTTTAGCATTGGCTAAAAGTTCCTGCTCTACTCTCTCTGCTTCTGCCCAGCAGAGAAAGGGCACAGAGATTTTGGATTCAATTGGACTTTGAGGTAGGAAAGTGCGGAGCGAGAGCAATATATGTGTCACAGTTGCAAAGCTGACTGCGTGCTGAAGATGCCCTGCCGGAGCTTTCACTCCGGGCTCTTCGGCTGTGGGAGCAGAGGCCAAGAGATCGTGTTCACCTGTCACTGCTGCTGTTCAAACGAGAGAGGGCGGGAGAGACCATGGATTCAAACGGATTATTAGGAGATGAAGTGAGGAGTGACAGCAATGTGTGTTTCAGAGTTGCAAAGCTCACTGTGCGCTGAAGATGATCTGCAAGGACTTTCCCTCCCTGCCCTTCGGAACTGGGAGCGGATTCCAAGCGCTCGTGCTCACCTTCCTCTGCTGCTCTTGAAACGAGAGTGGAGACCAGAAACGCTGGATTCAAATGCACTTTTAGGAGCTACAATGAGGAGTGACAACAGTGTGTGTGTCACAGTTGTAAAGCTCAGTGTGTTGAAGAAGCACAAGAGCAGCCTTCAGGCCTGTCTCTTCCACTGCCTTACAGATTGCAGACATTCCTGCTCACTCTGCTGCTCAGCAGAGTGCTGGCAACGGAGTTCTTGGATTGAAATGGTCTTTTAGGAGAAAGAGTGAAGAGTGACAGCAATGTTTGTGTCACAGTTTAAAGCTCACTGTGTGCTAAACATGATCAGGAGGAGCTTTTTTGCAAGGCTCTTCTGCTGTTTTAGCCCAGTCTAAACATTCCTGCTCTACTCTCTCTGTTGCTGCTCAGCAGAGAGTGGGCACAGAGATGTTGGAATCAATTGGTCTTCCAGGCAGGAAAAGGAGTTACAGCAATGTGTGTTGCAGAATTGCAAAGCTCACTGTGTGCTGAAGATGCCCTGCAGGAGTTTCCCTGCTGGCCCTTCGTCTGTGTGATTAGAGTCCAAGCGCTGCTCCTCCCCTGTCACAACTCCTCTCGAAACGTGAGAGCGCACCAGAAACTTTGGATTCAAATGCACTTTTATTAGATAAAGTGAGGAGTGACATCAATGTTTGTGTCACAGTTTAAAGCTCACTGTGTGCAAAACATGATCAAGCAGGAGATTTTTTGCAAGGCTCTTCTGCTGTTTTAGCCCAGGCTAGACATTCCTGCTCTACTCTCTCTGTTGCTGCTCAGCAGAGAGCGGGCACAGAGGTGTTGGAATCAATTGGTCTTTCAGGCAGGAAAAGAAGAGACAGCAATGTGTGTTGCAGAGTTGCAAAGCTCACTGTGTGCTGAAGATGATCAGTGGGAACTTTCTGGACTGTCTCTTCTGCTGTTTCAGCAGAGTCCAAACATAAGTGCTATATTCTGCTACTGCTCACAAAGAGAAAGCACAGGAGATGTATTATTCAATTGGACTTTCAGGTAGGAAAGTGAGAGGTGACAGCAATATGTGTTTCAGAGTTGCGAATCTCAATGTGTGCTGAAGATGCCCAGCAGTAGTTTCCATGCTGGCCCTTCGGCTGTGAAATTAGAATCCAAGCGCTCGTCCTCCCCTGTCACAACTGCTCTCGAAGCGAGAGAGCGCACCAGAAACGTTGGCTTGAAATGCACTTTTAGGAGATAAAGTGAGGAGTGACAGCAATGTGTGTTTCAGAGTTGCAAAGCTCACTGTGCGCTGAAGATGATCTGCAAGGACTTTCCCTCCCTGCCCTTCGGAACTGGGAGCGGATTCCAAGCGCTCGTGCTCACCTGCCTCTGCTGCACTGGAAACGAGAGTGGAGACCAGAAACGCTGGATTCAAATGCACTTTTAGGAGCTACAATGAGGAGTGACAACAGTGTGTGTGTCAAAGTTGTAAAGCTCAGTGTGTTGAAGAAGCACAAGAGCAGCCTTCAGGCCTGTCTCTTCCACTGCCTTACAGATTGCAGACATCCCTGCTCACTCTGCTGCTCAGCAGAGTGCTGGCAACGGAGTTCTGGGATTGAAATGGTCTTTTAGGAGAAAGAGTGAAGAGTGACACCAATGTTTGTGTCACAGTTTAAAGCTCACTGTGTGCTAAACATGATCAGGAGGAGCTTTTCTGCAAGGCTCTTCTGCTGTTTTAGCCCAGTCTAAACATTGCTGCTCTACTCTCTCTGTTGCTGCTCAGCAGAGAGTGGGCACAGAGATGTTGGAATCAATTGGTCTTTCAGGCAAGAAAAGGAGGAGTGACAGCAATGTGTGTTTCAGAATTGTAAAGCTCACTGTGCGCTGAAGATGCCCTGCAGGAGTTTCCCTGCTGGCCCTTCCTCTGTGGGATTAGAAACCAAGAGCTGCTCCTCCCCTGTCACAACTCCTCTCGAAACGAGAGAGCGCACCAGAAACTTTGGATTCAAATGCACTTTTAGGAGATAAAGTGAGGAGTGACAGCAATGTTTGTGTCACAGTTTAAAGCTCACTGTGTGCAAAACATGATCAAGCAGGAGATTTTTTTCAAGGCTCTTCTGCTGTTTTAGGCTGGTCTAAAAATTCCTGCTCTACTCTCTCTGTTGCTGCTCAGCAGAGAGCGGGCACTGAGATGGTGGATTCAGCTGGTCTTTCAGGCAAAAAGGGAGGAGTGACAGCAATGTGTGTTGCAGAGTTGCAAAGCTCGCTGTGCGCTGAAGATGATCAGTGGGAACTTTCTGGACTGTCTCTTCTGCTCTTTTAGCATTGGCTAAAGGTTCCTGCTCTACTCTCTCTGCTTCTGCCCAGCAGAGAAAGGGCACAGAGATTTTGGATTCAATTGGACTTTGAGGTAGGAAAGTGCGGAGCGAGAGCAATATATGTGTCAGAGTTGCAAAGCTGACTGCGTGCTGAAGATGCCCTGCCGGAGCTTTCACTCCGGGCTCTTCGGCTGTGGGAGCAGAGGCCAAGAGATCGTGTTCACCTGTCACTGCTGCTGTTCAAACGAGAGAGGGCGGGAGAGACCATGGATTCAAACGGATTATTAGGAGATGAAGTGAGGAGTGACAGCAATGTGTGTTTCAGAGTTGCAAAGCTCACTGTGCGCTGAAGATGATCTGCAAGGACTTTCCCTCCCTGCCCTTCGGAACTGGGAGCGGATTCCAAGCGCTCGTGCTCACCTTCCTCTGCTGCTCTTGAAACGAGAGTGGAGACCAGAAACGCTGGATTCAAATGCACTTTTAGGAGCTACAATGAGGAGTGACAACAGTGTGTGTGTCACAGTTGTAAAGCTCAGTGTGTTGAAGAAGCACAAGAGCAGCCTTCAGGCCTGTCTCTTCCACTGCCTTACAGATTGCAGACATTCCTGCTCACTCTGCTGCTCAGCAGAGTGCTGGCAACGGAGTTCTTGGATTGAAATGGTCTTTTAGGAGAAAGAGTGAAGAGTGACAGCAATGTTTGTGTCACAGTTTAAAGCTCACTGTGTGCTAAACATGATCAGGAGGAGCTTTTTTGCAAGGCTCTTCTGCTGTTTTAGCCCAATCTAAACATTCCTTCTCTCTGTTGCTGCTCAGCAGAGAGTGGGCACAGAGATGTTGGAATCAATTGGTCTTCCAGGCAGGAAAAGGAGTTACAGCAATGTGTGTTGCAGAATTGCAAAGCTCACTGTGTGCTGAAGATGCCCTGCAGGAGTTTCCCTGCTGGCCCTTCGTCTGTGGGATTAGAGTCCAAGCGCTGCTCCTCCCCTGTCACAACTCCTCTCGAAACGTGAGAGCGCACCAGAAACTTTGGATTCAAATGCACTTTTAGGAGATAAAGTGAGGAGTGACAGCAATGTTTGTGTCACAGTTTAAAGCTCACTGTGTGCAAAACATGATCAAGCAGGAGATTTTTTGCAAGGCTCTTCTGCTGTTTTAGCCCAGGCTAAACATTCCTGCTCTACTTTCTCTGTTGCTGCTCAGCAGAGAGCGGGCACAGAGGTGTTGGAATCAATTGGTCTTTCAGGCAGGAAAAGAAGAGACAGCAATGTGTGTTGCAGAGTTGCAAAGCTCACTGTGTGCTGAAGATGATCAGTGGGAACTTTCTGGACTGTCTCTTCTGCTGTTTCAGCAGAGTCCAAACGTAAGTGCTATATTTTGCTACTGCTCACAAAGAGCAAGCACAGGAGATGTATTATTCAATTGGACTTTCAGGTAGGAAAGTGAGAGGTGACAGCAATATGTGTTTCAGAGTTGTGAATCTCAATGTGTGCTGAAGATGCCCAGCAGTAGTTTCCATGCTGGCCCTTCGGCTGTGAAATTAGAACCCAAGCGCTCGTCCTCCCCTGTCACAACTGCTCTCGAAGCGAGAGAGCGCACCAGAAACGTTGGCTTGAAATGCACTTTTAGGAGATAAAGTGAGGAGTGACAGCAATGTTTGTGTCACAGTTTAAAGCTCACTGTGTGCAAAACATGATCAAGCAGGAGATTTTTTTCAAGGCTCTTCTGCTGTTTTAGGCAGGTCTAAAAATTCCTGCTCTACTCTCTCTGTTGCTGCTCAGCAGAGAGCGGGCACAGAGATGGTCGATTCAGCTGGTCTTTCAGGCAAAAAGGGAGGAGTGACAGCAATGTGTGTTGCAGAGTTGCAAAGCTCGCTGTGCGCTGAAGATGATCAGTGGGAACTTTCTGGACTGTCTCTTCTGCTCTTTTAGCATTGGCTAAAGGTTCCTGCTCTACTCTCTCTGCTTCTGCCCAGCAGAGAAAGGGCACAGAGATTTTGGATTCAATTGGACTTTGAGGTAGGAAAGTGCGGAGCGAGAGCAATATATGTGTCACAGTTGCAAAGCTGACTGCGTGCTGAAGATGCCCTGCCGGAGCTTTCACTCCGGGCTCTTCGGCTGTGGGAGCAGAGGCCAAGAGATCGTGTTCACCTGTCACTGCTGCTGTTCAAACGAGAGAGGGCGGGAGAGACCATGGATTCAAACGGATTATTAGGAGATGAAGTGAGGAGTGACAGCAATGTGTGTTTCAGAGTTGCAAAGCTCACTGCGCGCTGAAGATGATCTGCAAGGACTTTCCCTCCCTGCCCTTCGGAACTGGGAGCGGATTCCAAGCGCTCGTGCTCACCTGCCTCTGCTGCTCTTGAAACGAGAGTGGAGACCAGAAACGCTGGATTCAAATGCACTTTTAGGAGCTACAATGAGGAGTGACAACAGTATGTGTGTCACAGTTGTAAAGCTCAGTGTGTTGAAGAAGCACAAGAGCAGCCTTCAGGCCTGTCTCTTCCACTGCCTTACAGATTGCAGACATTCCTGATCACTCTGCTGCTCAGCAGAGTGCTGGCAACGGAGTTCTTGGATTGAAATGGTCTTTTAGGAGAAAGAGTGAAGAGTGACAGCAATGTTTGTGTCACAGTTTAAAGCTCACTGTGTGCTAAACATGATCAGGAGGAGCTTTTTTGCAAGGCTCTTCTGCTGTTTTAGCCCAATCTAAACATTCCTTCTCTCTGTTGCTGCTCAGCAGAGAGTGGGCACAGAGATGTTGGAATCAATTGGTCTTCCAGGCAGGAAAAGGAGTTACAGCAATGTGTGTTGCAGAATTGCAAAGCTCACTGTGTGCTGAAGATGCCCTGCAGGAGTTTCCCTGCTGGCCCTTCGTCTGTGTGATTAGAGTCCAAGCGCTGCTCCTCCCCTGTCACAACTCCTCTCGAAACGTGAGAGCGCACCAGAAACTTTGGATTCAAATGCACTTTTATTAGATAAAGTGAGGAGTGACATCAATGTTTGTGTCACAGTTTAAAGCTCACTGTGTGCAAAACATGATCAAGCAGGAGATTTTTTGCAAGGCTCTTCTGCTGTTTTAGCCCAGGCTAGACATTCCTGCTCTACTCTCTCTGTTGCTGCTCAGCAGAGAGCGGGCACAGAGGTGTTGGAATCAATTGGTCTTTCAGGCAGGAAAAGAAGAGACAGCAATGTGTGTTGCAGAGTTGCAAAGCTCACTGTGTGCTGAAGATGATCAGTGGGAACTTTCTGGACTGTCTCTTCTGCTGTTTCAGCAGAGTCCAAACATAAGTGCTATATTCTGCTACTGCTCACAAAGAGAAAGCACAGGAGATGTATTATTCAATTGGACTTTCAGGTAGGAAAGTGAGAGGTGACAGCAATATGTGTTTCAGAGTTGCGAATCTCAATGTGTGCTGAAGATGCCCAGCAGTAGTTTCCATGCTGGCCCTTCGGCTGTGAAATTAGAATCCAAGCGCTCGTCCTCCCCTGTCACAACTGCTCTCGAAGCGAGAGAGCGCACCAGAAACGTTGGCTTGAAATGCACTTTTAGGAGATAAAGTGAGGAGTGACAGCAATGTGTGTTTCAGAGTTGCAAAGCTCACTGTGCGCTGAAGATGATCTGCAAGGACTTTCCCTCCCTGCCCTTCGGAACTGGGAGCGGATTCCAAGCGCTCGTGCTCACCTGCCTCTGCTGCACTGGAAACGAGAGTGGAGACCAGAAACGCTGGATTCAAATGCACTTTTAGGAGCTACAATGAGGAGTGACAACAGTGTGTGTGTCAAAGTTGTAAAGCTCAGTGTGTTGAAGAAGCACAAGAGCAGCCTTCAGGCCTGTCTCTTCCACTGCCTTACAGATTGCAGACATCCCTGCTCACTCTGCTGCTCAGCAGAGTGCTGGCAACGGAGTTCTGGGATTGAAATGGTCTTTTAGGAGAAAGAGTGAAGAGTGACACCAATGTTTGTGTCACAGTTTAAAGCTCACTGTGTGCTAAACATGATCAGGAGGAGCTTTTCTGCAAGGCTCTTCTGCTGTTTTAGCCCAGTCTAAACATTGCTGCTCTACTCTCTCTGTTGCTGCTCAGCAGAGAGTGGGCACAGAGATGTTGGAATCAATTGGTCTTTCAGGCAAGAAAAGGAGGAGTGACAGCAATGTGTGTTTCAGAATTGTAAAGCTCACTGTGCGCTGAAGATGCCCTGCAGGAGTTTCCCTGCTGGCCCTTCCTCTGTAGGATTAGAATCCAAGAGCTGCTCCTCCCCTGTCACAACTCCTCTCCAAACGAGAGAGCGCACCAGAAACTTTGGATTCAAATGCACTTTTAGGAGATAAAGTGAGGAGTGACAGCAATGTTTGTGTCACAGTTTAAAGCTCACTGTGTGCAAAACATGATCAAGCAGGAGATTTTTTTCAAGGCTCTTCTGCTGTTTTAGGCTGGTCTAAAAATTCCTGCTCTACTCTCTCTGTTGCTGCTCAGCAGAGAGCGGGCACTGAGATGGTGGATTCAGCTGGTCTTTCAGGCAAAAAGGGAGGAGTGACAGCAATGTGTGTTGCAGAGTTGCAAAGCTCGCTGTGCACTGAAGATGATCAGTGGGAACTTTCTGGACTGTCTCTTCTGCTCTTTTAGCATTGGCTAAAGGTTCCTGCTCTACTCTCTCTGCTTCTGCCCAGCAGAGAAAGGGCACAGAGATTTTGGATTCAATTGGACTTTGAGGTAGGAAAGTGCGGAGCGAGAGCAATATATGTGTCAGAGTTGCAAAGCTGACTGCGTGCTGAAGATGCCCTGCCGGAGCTTTCACTCCGGGCTCTTCGGCTGTGGGAGCAGAGGCCAAGAGATCGTGTTCACCTGTCACTGCTGCTGTTCAAACGAGAGAGGGCGGGAGAGACCATGGATTCAAACGGATTATTAGGAGATGAAGTGAGGAGTGACAGCAATGTGTGTTTCAGAGTTGCAAAGCTCACTGTGCGCTGAAGATGATCTGCAAGGACTTTCCCTCCCTGCCCTTCGGAACTGGGAGCGGATTCCAAGCGCTCGTGCTCACCTTCCTCTGCTGCTCTTGAAACGAGAGTGGAGACCAGAAACGCTGGATTCAAATGCACTTTTAGGAGCTACAATGAGGAGTGACAACAGTGTGTGTGTCACAGTTGTAAAGCTCAGTGTGTTGAAGAAGCACAAGAGCAGCCTTCAGGCCTGTCTCTTCCACTGCCTTACAGATTGCAGACATTCCTGCTCACTCTGCTGCTCAGCAGAGTGCTGGCAACGGAGTTCTTGGATTGAAATGGTCTTTTAGGAGAAAGAGTGAAGAGTGACAGCAATGTTTGTGTCACAGTTTAAAGCTCACTGTGTGCTAAACATGATCAGGAGGAGCTTTTTTGCAAGGCTCTTCTGCTGTTTTAGCCCAATCTAAACATTCCTTCTCTCTGTTGCTGCTCAGCAGAGAGTGGGCACAGAGATGTTGGAATCAATTGGTCTTCCAGGCAGGAAAAGGAGTTACAGCAATGTGTGTTGCAGAATTGCAAAGCTCACTGTGTGCTGAAGATGCCCTGCAGGAGTTTCCCTGCTGGCCCTTCGTCTGTGGGATTAGAGTCCAAGCGCTGCTCCTCCCCTGTCACAACTCCTCTCGAAACGTGAGAGCGCACCAGAAACTTTGGATTCAAATGCACTTTTAGGAGATAAAGTGAGGAGTGACAGCAATGTTTGTGTCACAGTTTAAAGCTCACTGTGTGCAAAACATGATCAAGCAGGAGATTTTTTGCAAGGCTCTTCTGCTGTTTTAGCCCAGGCTAAACATTCCTGCTCTACTTTCTCTGTTGCTGCTCAGCAGAGAGCGGGCACAGAGGTGTTGGAATCAATTGGTCTTTCAGGCAGGAAAAGAAGAGACAGCAATGTGTGTTGCAGAGTTGCAAAGCTCACTGTGTGCTGAAGATGATCAGTGGGAACTTTCTGGACTGTCTCTTCTGCTGTTTCAGCAGAGTCCAAACGTAAGTGCTATATTTTGCTACTGCTCACAAAGAGCAAGCACAGGAGATGTATTATTCAATTGGACTTTCAGGTAGGAAAGTGAGAGGTGACAGCAATATGTGTTTCAGAGTTGTGAATCTCAATGTGTGCTGAAGATGCCCAGCAGTAGTTTCCATGCTGGCCCTTCGGCTGTGAAATTAGAACCCAAGCGCTCGTCCTCCCCTGTCACAACTGCTCTCGAAGCGAGAGAGCGCACCAGAAACGTTGGCTTGAAATGCACTTTTAGGAGATAAAGTGAGGAGTGACAGCAATGTTTGTGTCACAGTTTAAAGCTCACTGTGTGCAAAACATGATCAAGCAGGAGATTTTTTTCAAGGCTCTTCTGCTGTTTTAGGCAGGTCTAAAAATTCCTGCTCTACTCTCTCTGTTGCTGCTCAGCAGAGAGCGGGCACAGAGATGGTCGATTCAGCTGGTCTTTCAGGCAAAAAGGGAGGAGTGACAGCAATGTGTGTTGCAGAGTTGCAAAGCTCGCTGTGCGCTGAAGATGATCAGTGGGAACTTTCTGGACTGTCTCTTCTGCTCTTTTAGCATTGGCTAAAGGTTCCTGCTCTACTCTCTCTGCTTCTGCCCAGCAGAGAAAGGGCACAGAGATTTTGGATTCAATTGGACTTTGAGGTAGGAAAGTGCGGAGCGAGAGCAATATATGTGTCACAGTTGCAAAGCTGACTGCGTGCTGAAGATGCCCTGCCGGAGCTTTCACTCCGGGCTCTTCGGCTGTGGGAGCAGAGGCCAAGAGATCGTGTTCACCTGTCACTGCTGCTGTTCAAACGAGAGAGGGCGGGAGAGACCATGGATTCAAACGGATTATTAGGAGATGAAGTGAGGAGTGACAGCAATGTGTGTTTCAGAGTTGCAAAGCTCACTGTGCGCTGAAGATGATCTGCAAGGACTTTCCCTCCCTGCCCTTCGGAACTGGGAGCGGATTCCAAGCGCTCGTGCTCACCTTCCTCTGCTGCTCTTGAAACGAGAGTGGAGACCAGAAACGCTGGATTCAAATGCACTTTTAGGAGCTACAATGAGGAGTGACAACAGTGTGTGTGTCACAGTTGTAAAGCTCAGTGTGTTGAAGAAGCACAAGAGCAGCCTTCAGGCCTGTCTCTTCCACTGCCTTACAGATTGCAGACATTCCTGCTCACTCTGCTGCTCAGCAGAGTGCTGGCAACGGAGTTCTGGGATTGAAATGGTCTTTTAGGAGAAAGAGTGAAGAGTGACAGCAATGTTTGTGTCACAGTTTAAAGCTCACTGTGTGCTAAACATGATCAGGAGGAGCTTTTCTGCAAGGCTCTTCTGCTGTTTTAGCCCAGTCTAAACATTCCTTCTCTCTGTTGCTGCTCAGCAGAGAGTGGGCACAGAGATGTTGGAATCAATTGGTCTTCCAGGCAGGAAAAGGAGGAGTTACAGCAATGTGTGTTGCAGAATTGCAAAGCTCACTGTGTGCTGAAGATGCCCTGCAGGAGTTTCCCTGCTGGCCCTTCGTCTGTGGGATTAGAGTCCAAGCGCTGCTCCTCCCCTGTCACAACTCCTCTCGAAACGTGAGAGCGCACCAGAAACTTTGGATTCAAATGCACTTTTAGGAGATAAAGTGAGGAGTGACAGCAATGTTTGTGTCACAGTTTAAAGCTCACTGAGTGCAAAACATGATCAAGCAGGAGATTTTTTGCAAGGCTCTTCTGCTGTTTTAGCCCAGGCTAAACATTCCTGCTCTACTCTCTCTGTTGCTGCTCAGCAGAGAGCGGGCACAGAGGTGTTGGAATCAATTGGTCTTTCAGGCAGGAAAAGAAGAGACAGCAATGTGTGTTGCAGAGTTGCAAAGCTCACTGTGTGCTGAAGATGATCAGTGGGAACTTTCTGGACTGTCTCTTCTGCTGTTTCAGCAGAGTCCAAACGTAAGTGCTATATTCTGCTACTGCTCACAAAGAGCAAGCACAGGAGATGTATTATTCAATTGGACTTTCAGGTAGGAAAGTGAGAGGTGACAGCAATATGTGTTTCAGAGTTGTGAATCTCAATGTGTGCTGAAGATGCCCAGCAGTAGTTTCCATGCTGGCCCTTCGGCTGTGAAATTAGAATCCAAGCGCTCGTCCTCCCCTGTCACAACTGCTCTCGAAGCGAGAGAGCGCACCAGAAACGTTGGCTTGAAATGCACTTTTAGGAGATAAAGTGAGGAGTGACAGCAATGTGTGTTTCAGAGTTGCAAAGCTCACTGTGCGCTGAAGATGATCTGCAAGGACTTTCCCTCCCTGCCCTTCGGAACTGGGAGCGGATTCCAAGCGCTCGTGCTCACCTGCCTCTGCTGCACTGGAAACGAGAGTGGAGACCAGAAACGCTGGATTCAAATGCACTTTTAGGAGCTACAATGAGGAGTGACAACAGTGTGTGTGTCACAGTTGTAAAGCTCAGTGTGTTGAAGAAGCACAAGAGCAGCCTTCAGGCCTGTCTCTTCCACTGCCTTACAGATTGCAGACATCCCTGCTCACTCTGCTGCTTAGCAGAGTGCTGGCAACGGAGTTCTTGGATTGAAATGGTCTTTTAGGAGAAAGAGTGAAGAGTGACAGCAATGTTTGTGTCACAGTTTAAAGCTCACTGTGTGCTAAACATGATCAGGAGGAGCTTTTTTGCAAGGCTCTTCTGCTGTTTTAGCCCAATCTAAACATTCCTTCTCTCTGTTGCTGCTCAGCAGAGAGTGGGCACAGAGATGTTGGAATCAATTGGTCTTCCAGGCAGGAAAAGGAGTTACAGCAATGTGTGTTGCAGAATTGCAAAGCTCACTGTGTGCTGAAGATGCCCTGCAGGAGTTTCCCTGCTGGCCCTTCGTCTGTGGGATTAGAGTCCAAGCGCTGCTCCTCCCCTGTCACAACTCCTCTCGAAACGTGAGAGCGCACCAGAAACTTTGGATTCAAATGCACTTTTAGGAGATAAAGTGAGGAGTGACAGCAATGTTTGTGTCACAGTTTAAAGCTCACTGTGTGCAAAACATGATCAAGCAGGAGATTTTTTGCGAGGCTCTTCTGCTGTTTTAGCCCAGGCTAAACATTCCTGCTCTACTCTCTCTGTTGCTGCTCAGCAGAGAGCGGGCACAGAGGTGTTGGAATCAATTGGTCTTTCAGGCAGGAAAAGAAGAGACAGCAATGTGTGTTGCAGAGTTGCAAAGCTCGCTGTTCGCTGAAGATGATCAGTGGGAATTTTCTGGACTGTCTCTTCTGCTGTTTCTTCAGAGTCCAAACGTAAGTGCTATATTCTGCTACTGCTCACAAAGAGCAAGCACAGGAGATGTAAGATTCAATTGTACTTTCAGGTAGGAAAGTGAGAGGTGACAGCAATGTGTGTTTCAGAGTTGCAAAGCTCACTGGGTGCTGAAGATGCCCAGCTGGATTTTCCATGCTGGCAATTCGTCTGTTAAATTAGAGTCCAAACGCTCGTCCTCCCCTGTGACATCTGCTCTCGAAACGAGAGAGCGCACCAGAAACTTTGGATTCAAATGCACTTTTAGGAGATAAAGTGAGGAGTGACAGCAATGTTTGTGTCACAGTTTAAAGCTCACTGAGTGCAAAACATGATCAAGCAGGAGATTTTTTGCAAGGCTCTTCTGCTGTTTTAGCCCAGGCTAAACATTCCTGCTCTACTCTCTCTGTTGCTGCTCAGCAGAGAGCGGGCACAGAGGTGTTGGAATCAATTGGTCTTTCAGGCAGGAAAAGAAGAGACAGCAATGTGTGTTGCAGAGTTGCAAAGCTCACTGTGTGCTGAAGATGATCAGTGGGAACTTTCTGGACTGTCTCTTCTGCTGTTTCAGCAGAGTCCAAACGTAAGTGCTATATTCTGCTACTTCTCACAAAGAGCAAGCACAGGAGATGTATTATTCAATTGGACTTTCAGGTAGGAAAGTGAGAGGTGACAGCAATATGTGTTTCAGAGTTGTGAATCTCAATGTGTGCTGAAGATGCCCAGCAGTAGTTTCCATGCTGGCCCTTCGGCTGTGAAATTAGAATCCAAGCGCTCGTCCTCCCCTGTCACAACTGCTCTCGAAGCGAGAGAGCGCACCAGAAACGTTGGCTTGAAATGCACTTTTAGGAGATAAAGTGAGGAGTGACAGCAATGTGTGTTTCAGAGTTGCAAAGCTCACTGTGCGCTGAAGATGATCTGCAAGGACTTTCCCTCCCTGCCCTTCGGAACTGGGAGCGGATTCCAAGCGCTCGTGCTCACCTGCCTCTGCTGCACTGGAAACGAGAGTGGAGACCAGAAACGCTGGATTCAAATGCACTTTTAGGAGCTACAATGAGGAGTGACAACAGTGTGTGTGTCACAGTTGTAAAGCTCAGTGTGTTGAAGAAGCACAAGAGCAGCCTTCAGGCCTGTCTCTTCCACTGCCTTACAGATTGCAGACATCCCTGCTCACTCTGCTGATCAGCAGAGTGCTGACAACGGAGTTCTTGGATTGAAATGGTCTTTTAGGAGAAAGAGTGAAGAGTGACAGCAATGTTTGTGTCACAGTTTAAAGCTCACTGTGTGCTAAACATGATCAGGAGGAGCTTTTTTGCAAGGCTCATCTGCTGTTTTAGCCCAGTCTAAACATTCCTGCTCTACTCTCTCTGTTGCTGCTCAGCAGAGAGTGGGCACAGAGATGTTGGAATCAATTGGTCTTTCAGTCAAGAAAAGGAGGAGTGACAGCAATGTGTGTTGCAGAATTGTAAAGCTCACTGTGTGCTGAAGATGCCCTGCAGGAGTTTCCCTGCTGGCCCTTCGTCTGTGGGATTAGAGTCCAAGCGCTGCTCCTCCCCTGTCACAACTGCTCTCGAAGCGAGAGAGCGCACCAGAAACGTTGGCTTGAAATGCACTTTTAGGAGATAAAGTGAGGAGTGACAGCAATGTTTGTGTCACAGTTTAAAGCTCACTGTGTGAAAAACATGATCAAGCAGGAGATTTTTTTCAAGGCTCTTCTGCTGTTTTAGGCAGGTCTAAAAATTCCTGCTCTACTCTCTCTGTTGCTGCTCAGCAGAGAGCGGGCACAGAGATGGTGGATTCAGCTGGTCTTTCAGGCAAAAAGGGAGGAGTGACAGCAATGTGTGTTGCAGAGTTGCAAAGCTCGCTGTGCGCTGAAGATGATCAGTGGGAACTTTCTGGACTGTCTCTTCTGCTCTTTTAGCATTGGCTAAAAGTTCCTGCTCTACTCTCTCTGCTTCTGCCCAGCAGAGAAAGGGCACAGAGATTTTGGATTCAATTGGACTTTGAGGTAGGAAAGTGCGGAGCGAGAGCAATATATGTGTCACAGTTGCAAAGCTGACTGCATGCTGAAGATGCCCTGCCGGAGCTTTCACTCCGGGCTCTTCGGCTGTGGGAGCAGAGGCCAAGAGATCGTGTTCACCTGTCACTGCTGCTGTTCAAACGAGAGAGGGCGGGAGAGACCATGGATTCAAACGGATTATTAGGAGATGAAGTGAGGAGTGACAGCAATGTGTGTTTCAGAGTTGCAAAGCTCACTGTGCGCTGAAGATGATCTGCAAGGACTTTCCCTCCCTGCCCTTCGGAACTGGGAGCGGATTCCAAGCGCTCGTGCTCACCTTCCTCTGCTGCTCTTGAAACGAGAGTGGAGACCAGAAACGCTGGATTCAAATGCACTTTTAGGAGCTACAATGAGGAGTGACAACAGTGTGTGTGTCACAGTTGTAAAGCTCAGTGTGTTGAAGAAGCACAAGAGCAGCCTTCAGGCCTGTCTCTTCCACTGCCTTACAGATTGCAGACATTCCTGCTCACTCTGCTGCTCAGCAGAGTGCTGGCAACGGAGTTCTTGGATTGAAATGGTCTTTTAGGAGAAAGAGTGAAGAGTGACAGCAATGTTTGTGTCACAGTTTAAAGCTCACTGTGTGCTAAACATGATCAGGAGGAGCTTTTCTGCAAGGCTCTTCTGCTGTTTTAGCCCAGTCTAAACATTCCTTCTCTCTGTTGCTGCTCAGCAGAGAGTGGGCACAGAGATGTTGGAATCAATTGGTCTTCCAGGCAGGAAAAGGAGGAGTTACAGCAATGTGTGTTGCAGAATTGCAAAGCTCACTGTGTGCTGAAGATGCCCTGCAGGAGTTTCCCTGCTGGCCCTTCGTCTGTGGGATTAGAGTCCAAGCGCTGCTCCTCCCCTGTCACAACTCCTCTCGAAACGTGAGAGCGCACCAGAAACTTTGGATTCAAATGCACTTTTAGGAGATAAAGTGAGGAGTGACAGCAATGTTTGTGTCACAGTTTAAAGCTCACTGTGTGCAAAACATGATCAAGCAGGAGATTTTTTTCAAGGCTCTTCTGCTGTTTTAGCCCAGGCTAAACATTCCTGCTCTACTCTCTCTGTTGCTGCTCAGCAGAGAGCGGGCACAGAGGTGTTGGAATCAATTGGTCTTTCAGGCAGGAAAAGAAGTGACAGCAGTGTGTGTTGCAGAGTTGCAAAGCTCACTGTGTGCTGAAGATGATCAGTGGGAACTTTCTGGACTGTCTCTTCTGCTGTTTCAGCAGAGTCCAAACGTAAGTGCTATATTCTGCTACTGCTCACAAAGAGCAAGCACAGGAGATGTATTATTCAATTGGACTTTCAGGTAGGAAAGTGAGAGGTGACAGCAATATGTGTTTCAGAGTTGCGAATCTCAATGTGTGCTGAAGATGCCCAGCAGTAGTTTCCATGCTGGCCCTTCGGCTGTGAAATTAGAATCCAAGCGCTCGTCCTCCCCTGTCACAACTGCTCTCGAAGCGAGAGAGCGCACCAGAAACGTTGGCTTGAAATGCACTTTTAGGAGATAAAGTGAGGAGTGACAGCAATGTTTGTGTCACAGTTTAAAGCTCACTGTGTGCAAAACATGATCAAGCAGGAGATTTTTTTCAAGGCTCTTCTGCTGTTTTAGGCAGGTCTAAAAATTCCTGCTCTACTCTCTCTGTTGCTGCTCAGCAGAGAGCGGGCACAGAGATGGTGGATTCAGCTGGTCTTTCAGGCAAAAAGGGAGGAGTGACAGCAATGTGTGTTGCAGAGTTGCAAAGCTCGCTGTGCGCTGAAGATGATCAGTGGGAACTTTCTGGACTGTCTCTTCTGCTCTTTTAGCATTGGCTAAAGGTTCCTGCTCTACTCTCTCTGCTTCTGCCCAGCAGAGAAAGGGCACAGAGATTTTGGATTCAATTGGACTTTGAGGTAGGAAAGTGCGGAGCGAGAGCAATATATGTGTCACAGTTGCAAAGCTGACTGCGTGCTGAAGATGCCCTGCCGGAGCTTTCACTCCGGGCTCTTCGGCTGTGGGAGCAGAGGCCAAGAGATCGTGTTCACCTGTCACTGCTGCTGTTCAAACGAGAGAGGGCGGGAGAGACCATGGATTCAAACGGATTATTAGGAGATGAAGTGAGGAGTGACAGCAATGTGTGTTTCAGAGTTGCAAAGCTCACTGTGCGCTGAAGATGATCTGCAAGGACTTTCCCTCCCTGCCCTTCGGAACTGGGAGCGGATTCCAAGCGCTCGTGCTCACCTTCCTCTGCTGCTCTTGAAACGAGAGTGGAGACCAGAAACGCTGGATTCAAATGCACTTTTAGGAGCTACAATGAGGAGTGACATCAGTGTGTGTGTCAAAGTTGTAAAGCTCAGTGTGTTGAAGAAGCACAAGAGCAGCCTTCAGGCCTGTTTCTTCCACTGCCTTACAGATTGCAGACATTCCTGCTCACTCTGCTGCGCAGCAGAGTGCTGGCAACGGAGTTCTTGGATTGAAATGGTCTTTTAGGAGAAAGAGTGAAGAGTGACAGCAATGTTTGTGTCACAGTTTAAAGCTCACTGTGTGCTAAACATGATCAGGAGGAGCTTTTTTGCAAGGCTCTTCTGCTGTTTTAGCCCAAGCTAAACATTCCTTCTCTCTGTTGCTGCTCAGCAGAGAGTGGGCACAGAGATGTTGGAATCAATTGGTCTTCCAGGCAGGAAAAGGAGTTACAGCAATGTGTGTTGCAGAATTGCAAAGCTCACTGTGTGCTGAAGATGCCCTGCAGGAGTTTCCCTGCTGGCCCTTCGTCTGTGGGATTCGAGTCCAAGCGCTGCTCCTCCCCTGTCACAACTCCTCTCGAAACGTGAGAGCGCACCAGAAACTTTGGATTCAAATGCACTTTTAGGAGATAAAGTGAGGAGTGACAGCAATGTTTGTGTCACAGTTTAAAGCTCACTGAGTGCAAAACATGATCAAGCAGGAGATTTTTTGCAAGGCTCTTCTGCTGTTTTAGCCCAGGCTAAACATTCCTGCTCTACTCTCTCTGTTGCTGCTCAGCAGAGAGCGGGCACAGAGGTGTTGGAATCAATTGGTCTTTCAGGCAGGAAAAGAAGAGACAGCAATGTGTGTTGCAGAGTTGCAAAGCTCACTGTGTGCTGAAGATGATCAGTGGGAACTTCCTGGACTGTCTCTTCTGCTGTTTCAGCAGAGTCCAAACGTAAGTGCTATATTCTGCTACTGCTCACAAAGAGCAAGCACAGGAGATGTATTATTCAATTGGACTTTCAGGTAGGAAAGTGAGAGGTGACAGCAATATGTGTTTCAGAGTTGTGAATCTCAATGTGTGCTGAAGATGCCCAGCAGTAGTTTCCATGCTGGCCCTTCGGCTGTGAAATTAGAACCCAAGCGCTCGTCCTCCCCTGTCACAACTGCTCTCGAAGCGAGAGAGCGCACCAGAAACGTTGGCTTGAAATGCACTTTTAGGAGATAAAGTGAGGAGTGACAGGAATGTTTGTGTCACAGTTTAAAGCTCACTGTGTGCAAAACATGATCAAGCAGGAGATTTTTTTCAAGGCTCTTCTGCTGTTTTAGGCAGGTCTAAAAATTCCTGCTCTACTCTCTCTGTTGCTGCTCAGCAGAGAGCGGGCACAGAGATGGTGGATTCAGCTGGTCTTTCAGGCAAAAAGGGAGGAGTGACAGCAATGTGTGTTGCAGAGTTGCAAAGCTCGCTGTGCGCTGAAGATGATCAGTGGGAACTTTCTGGACTGTCTCTTCTGCTCTTTTAGCATTGGCTAAAGGTTCCTGCTCTACTCTCTCTGCTTCTGCCCAGCAGAGAAAGGGCACAGAGATTTTGGATTCAATTGGACTTTGAGGTAGGAAAGTGCGGAGCGAGAGCAATATATGTGTCACAGTTGCAAAGCTGACTGCGTGCTGAAGATGCCCTGCCGGAGCTTTCACTCCGGGCTCTTCGGCTGTGGGAGCAGAGGCCAAGAGATCGTGTTCACCTGTCACTGCTGCTGTTCAAACGAGAGAGGGCGGGAGAGACCATGGATTCAAACGGATTATTAGGAGATGAAGTGAGGAGTGACAGCAATGTGTGTTTCAGAGTTGCAAAGCTCACTGTGCGCTGAAGATGATCTGCAAGGACTTTCCCTCCCTGCCCTTCGGAACTGGGAGCGGATTCCAAGCGCTCGTGCTCACCTTCCTCTGCTGCTCTTGAAACGAGAGTGGAGACCAGAAACGCTGGATTCAAATGCACTTTTAGGAGCTACAATGAGGAGTGACAACAGTGTGTGTGTCAAAGTTGTAAAGCTCAGTGTGTTGAAGAAGCACAAGAGCAGCCTTCAGGCCTGTTTCTTCCACTGCCTTACAGATTGCAGACATTCCTGCTCACTCTGCTGCGCAGCAGAGTGCTGGCAACGGAGTTCTTGGATTGAAATGGTCTTTTAGGAGAAAGAGTGAAGAGTGACAGCAATGTTTGTGTCACAGTTTAAAGCTCACTGTGTGCTAAACATGATCAGGAGGAGCTTTTTTGCAAGGCTCTTCTGCTGTTTTAGCCCAAGCTAAACATTCCTTCTCTCTGTTGCTGCTCAGCAGAGAGTGGGCACAGAGATGTTGGAATCAATTGGTCTTCCAGGCAGGAAAAGGAGTTACAGCAATGTGTGTTGCAGAATTGCAAAGCTCACTGTGTGCTGAAGATGCCCTGCAGGAGTTTCCCTGCTGGCCCTTCGTCTGTGGGATTAGAGTCCAAGCGCTGCTCCTCCCCTGTCACAACTCCTCTCGAAACGTGAGAGCGCACCAGAAACTTTGGATTCAAATGCACTTTTAGGAGATAAAGTGAGGAGTGACAGCAATGTTTGTGTCACAGTTTAAAGCTCACTGAGTGCAAAACATGATCAAGCAGGAGATTTTTTGCAAGGCTCTTCTGCTGTTTTAGCCCAGGCTAAACATTCCTGCTCTACTCTCTCTGTTGCTGCTCAGCAGAGAGCGGGCACAGAGGTGTTGGAATCAATTGGTCTTTCAGGCAGGAAAAGAAGAGACAGCAATGTGTGTTGCAGAGTTGCAAAGCTCACTGTGTGCTGAAGATGATCAGTGGGAACTTCCTGGACTGTCTCTTCTGCTGTTTCAGCAGAGTCCAAACGTAAGTGCTATATTCTGCTACTGCTCACAAAGAGCAAGCACAGGAGATGTATTATTCAATTGGACTTTCAGGTAGGAAAGTGAGAGGTGACAGCAATATGTGTTTCAGAGTTGTGAATCTCAATGTGTGCTGAAGATGCCCAGCAGTAGTTTCCATGCTGGCCCTTCGGCTGTGAAATTAGAACCCAAGCGCTCGTCCTCCCCTGTCACAACTGCTCTCGAAGCGAGAGAGCGCACCAGAAACGTTGGCTTGAAATGCACTTTTAGGAGATAAAGTGAGGAGTGACAGGAATGTTTGTGTCACAGTTTAAAGCTCACTGTGTGCAAAACATGATCAAGCAGGAGATTTTTTTCAAGGCTCTTCTGCTGTTTTAGGCAGGTCTAAAAATTCCTGCTCTACTCTCTCTGTTGCTGCTCAGCAGAGAGCGGGCACAGAGATGGTGGATTCAGCTGGTCTTTCAGGCAAAAAGGGAGGAGTGACAGCAATGTGTGTTGCAGAGTTGCAAAGCTCGCTGTGCGCTGAAGATGATCAGTGGGAACTTTCTGGACTGTCTCTTCTGCTCTTTTAGCATTGGCTAAAGGTTCCTGCTCTACTCTCTCTGCTTCTGCCCAGCAGAGAAAGGGCACAGAGATTTTGGATTCAATTGGACTTTGAGGTAGGAAAGTGCGGAGCGAGAGCAATATATGTGTCACAGTTGCAAAGCTGACTGCGTGCTGAAGATGCCCTGCCGGAGCTTTCACTCCGGGCTCTTCGGCTGTGGGAGCAGAGGCCAAGAGATCGTGTTCACCTGTCACTGCTGCTGTTCAAACGAGAGAGGGCGGGAGAGACCATGGATTCAAACGGATTATTAGGAGATGAAGTGAGGAGTGACAGCAATGTGTGTTTCAGAGTTGCAAAGCTCACTGTGCGCTGAAGATGATCTGCAAGGACTTTCCCTCCCTGCCCTTCGGAACTGGGAGCGGATTCCAAGCGCTCGTGCTCACCTTCCTCTGCTGCTCTTGAAACGAGAGTGGAGACCAGAAACGCTGGATTCAAATGCACTTTTAGGAGCTACAATGAGGAGTGACAACAGTGTGTGTGTCACAGTTGTAAAGCTCAGTGTGTTGAAGAAGCACAAGAGCAGCCTTCAGGCCTGTCTCTTCCACTGCCTTACAGATTGCAGACATTCCTGCTCACTCTGCTGCTCAGCAGAGTGCTGGCAACGGAGTTCTTGGATTGAAATGGTCTTTTAGGAGAAAGAGTGAAGAGTGACAGCAATGTTTGTGTCACAGTTTAAAGCTCACTGTGTGCTAAACATGATCAGGAGGAGCTTTTTTGCAAGGCTCTTCTGCTGTTTTAGCCCAAGCTAAACATTCCTTCTCTCTGTTGCTGCTCAGCAGAGAGTGGGCACAGAGATGTTGGAATCAATTGGTCTTCCAGGCAGGAAAAGGAGTTACAGCAATGTGTGTTGCAGAATTGCAAAGCTCACTGTGTGCTGAAGATGCCCTGCAGGATTTTCCCTGCTGGCCCTTCATCTGTGGGATTAGAGTCCAAGCGCTGCTCCTCCCCTGTCACAACTCCTCTCGAAACGTGAGAGCGCACCAGAAACTTTGGATTCAAATGCACTTTTAGGAGATAAAGTGAGGAGTGACAGCAATGTTTGTGTCACAGTTTAAAGCTCACTGTGTGCAAAACATGATCAAGCAGGAGATTTTTTGCGAGGCTCTTCTGCTGTTTTAGCCCAGGCTAAACATTCCTGCTCTACTCTCTCTGTTGCTGCTCAGCAGAGAGCGGGCACAGAGGTGTTGGAATCAATTGGTCTTTCAGGCAGGAAAAGAAGAGACAGCAATGTGTGTTGCAGAGTTGCAAAGCTCGCTGTTCGCTGAAGATGATCAGTGGGAATTTTCTGGACTGTCTCTTCTGCTGTTTCTTCAGAGTCCAAACGTAAGTGCTATATTCTGCTACTGCTCACAAAGAGCAAGCACAGGAGATGTAGGATTCAATTGTACTTTCAGGTAGGAAAGTGAGAGGTGACAGCAATGTGTGTTTCAGAGTTGCAAAGCTCACTGGGTGCTGAAGATGCCCAGCTGGATTTTCCATGCTGGCAATTCGTCTGTGAAATTAGAGTCCAAACGCTCGTCCTCCCCTGTGACATCTGCTCTCGAAACGAGAGAGCGCACCAGAAACTTTGGATTCAAATGCACTTTTAGGAGATAAAGTGAGGAGTGACAGCAATGTTTGTGTCACAGTTTAAAGCTCACTGAGTGCAAAACATGATCAAGCAGGAGATTTTTTGCAAGGCTCTTCTGCTGTTTTAGCCCAGGCTAAACATTCCTGCTCTACTCTCTCTGTTGCTGCTCAGCAGAGAGCGGGCACAGAGGTGTTGGAATCAATTGGTCTTTCAGGCAGGAAAAGAAGAGACAGCAATGTGTGTTGCAGAGTTGCAAAGCTCACTGTGTGCTGAAGATGATCAGTGGGAACTTTCTGGACTGTCTCTTCTGCTGTTTCAGCAAAGTCCAAACGTAAGTGCTATATTCTGCTACTGCTCACAAAGAGCAAGCACAGGAGATGTATTATTCAATTGGACTTTCAGGTAGGAAAGTGAGAGGTGACAGCAATGTGTGTTTCAGAGTTGTGAATCTCAATGTGTGCTGAAGATGCCCAGCAGTAGTTTCCATGCTGGCCCTTCGGCTGTGAAATTAGAATCCAAGCGCTCGTCCTCCCCTGTCACAACTGCTCTCGAAGCGAGAGAGCGCACCAGAAACGTTGGCTTGAGATGCACTTTTAGGAGATAAAGTGAGGAGTGACAGCAATGTGTGTTTCAGAGTTGCAAAGCTCACTGTGCGCTGAAGATGATCTGCAAGGACTTTCCCTCCCTGCCCTTCGGAACTGGGAGCGGATTCCAAGCGCTCGTGCTCACCTGCCTCTGCTGCACTGGAAACGAGAGTGGAGACCAGAAACGCTGGATTCAAATGCACTTTTAGGAGCTACAATGAGGAGTGGCAACAGTGTGTGTGTCACAGTTGTAAAGCTCAGTGTGTTGAAGAAGCACAAGAGCAGCCTTCAGGCCTGTCTCTTCCACTGCCTTACAGATTGCAGACATCCCTGCTCACTCTGCTGATCAGCAGAGTGCTGGCAACGGAGTTCTTGGATTGAAATGGTCTTTTAGGAGAAAGAGTGAAGAGTGACAGCAATGTTTGTGTCACAGTTTAAAGCTCACTGTGTGCTAAACATGATCAGGAGGAGCTTTTTTGCAAGGCTCTTCTGCTGTTTTAGCCCAGTCTAAACATTCCTTCTCTCTGTTGCTGCTCAGCAGAGAGTGGGCACAGAGATGTTGGAATCAATTGGTCTTCCAGGCAGGAAAAGGAGGAGTTACAGCAATGTGTGTTGCAGAATTGCAAAGCTCACTGTGTGCTGAAGATGCCCTGCAGGAGTTTCCCTGCTGGCCCTTCGTCTGTGGGATTAGAGTCCAAGCGCTGCTCCTCCCCTGTCACAACTCCTCTCGAAACGTGAGAGCGCACCAGAAACTTTGGATTCAAATGCACTTTTAGGAGATAAAGTGAGGAGTGACAGCAATGTTTGTGTCACAGTTTAAAGCTCACTGTGTGCAAAACATGATCAAGCAGGAGATTTTTTTCAAGGCTCTTCTGCTGTTTTAGCCCAGGCTAAACATTCCTGCTCTACTCTCTCTGTTGCTGCTCAGCAGAGAGCGGGCACAGAGGTGTTGGAATCAATTGGTCTTTCAGGCAGGAAAAGAAGTGACAGCAGTGTGTGTTGCAGAGTTGCAAAGCTCACTGTGTGCTGAAGATGATCAGTGGGAACTTTCTGGACTGTCTCTTCTGCTGTTTCAGCAGAGTCCAAACGTAAGTGCTGTATTCTGCTACTGCTCACAAAGAGCAAGCACAGGAGATGTATTATTCAATTGGACTTTCAGGTAGGAAAGTGAGAGGTGACAGCAATATGTGTTTCAGAGTTGCGAATCTCAATGTGTGCTGAAGATGCCCAGCAGTAGTTTCCATGCTGGCCCTTCGGCTGTGAAATTAGAATCCAAGCGCTCGTCCTCCCCCGTCACAACTGCTCTCGAAGTGAGAGAGCGCACCAGAAACGTTGGCTTGGAATGCACTTTTAGGAGATAAAGTGAGGAGTGACAGCAATGTGTGTTTCAGAGTTGCAAAGCTCACTGTGCGCTGAAGATGATCTGCAAGGACTTTCCCTCCCCTGCCCTTCGGAACTGGGAGCGGATTCCAAGCGCTCGTGCTCACCTGACTCTGCTGCACTGGAAACGAGGGTGGAGACCAGAAACGCTGGATTCAAATGCACTTTTAGGAGCTACAATGAGGAGTGACAACAGTGTGTGTGTCAAAGTTGTAAAGCTCAGTGTGTTGAAGAAGCACAAGAGCAGCCTTCAGGCCTGTCTCTTCCACTGCCTTACAGATTGCAGACATTCCTGCTCACTCTGCTGCTCAGCAGAGTGCTGGCAACGGAGTTCTTGGATTGAAATGGTCTTTTAGGAGAAAGAGTGAAGAGTGACAGCAATGTTTGTGTCACAGTTTAAAGCTCACTGTGTGCTAAACATGATCAGGAGGAGCTTTTTTGCAAGGCTCTTCTGCTGTTTTAGCCCAGTCTAAACATTCCTGCTCTACTCTCTCTGTTGCTGCTCAGCAGAGAGTGGGCACAGAGATGTTGGAATCAATTGGTCTTTCAGGCAAGAAAAGGAGGAGTGACAGCAATGTGTGTTGCAGAATTGCAAAGCTCACTGTGTGCTGAAGATGCCCTGCAGGAGTTTCCCTGCTGGCCCTTCGTCTGTGGGATTAGAGTCCAAGCGCTGCTCCTCCCCTGTCACAACTGCTCTCGAAGCGAGAGAGCGCACCAGAAACGTTGGCTTGAAATGCACTTTTAGGAGATAAAGTGAGGAGTGACAGCAATGTTTGTGTCACAGTTTAAAGCTCACTGTGTGCAAAACATGATCAAGCAGGAGATTTTTTTCAAGGCTCTTCTGCTGTTTTAGGCAGGTCTAAAAATTCCTGCTCTACTCTCTCTGTTGCTGCTCAGCAGAGAGCGGGCACTGAGATGGTGGATTCAGCTGGTCTTTCAGGCAAAAAGGGAGGAGTGACAGCAATGTGTGTTGCAGAGTTGCAAAGCTCGCTGTGCGCTGAAGATGATCAGTGGGAACTTTCTGGACTGTCTCTTCTGCTCTTTTAGCATTGGCTAAAGGTTCCTGCTCTACTCTCTCTGCTTCTGCCCAGCAGAGAAAGGGCACAGAGATTTTGGATTCAATTGGACTTTGAGGTAGGAAAGTGCGGAGCGAGAGCAATATATGTGTCAGAGTTGCAAAGCTGACTGCGTGCTGAAGATGCCCTGCCGGAGCTTTCACTCCGGGCTCTTCGGCTGTGGGAGCAGAGGCCAAGAGATCGTGTTCACCTGTCACTGCTGCTGTTCAAACGAGAGAGGGCGGGAGAGACCATGGATTCAAACGGATTATTAGGAGATGAAGTGAGGAGTGACAGCAATGTGTGTTTCAGAGTTGCAAAGCTCACTGTGCGCTGAAGATGATCTGCAAGGACTTTCCCTCCCTGCCCTTCGGAACTGGGAGCGGATTCCAAGCGCTCGTGCTCACCTTCCTCTGCTGCTCTTGAAACGAGAGTGGAGACCAGAAACGCTGGATTCAAATGCACTTTTAGGAGCTACAATGAGGAGTGACAACAGTGTGTGTGTCACAGTTGTAAAGCTCAGTGTGTTGAAGAAGCACAAGAGCAGCCTTCAGGCCTGTCTCTTCCACTGCCTTACAGATTGCAGACATTCCTGCTCACTCTGCTGCTCAGCAGAGTGCTGGCAACGGAGTTCTTGGATTGAAATGGTCTTTTAGGAGAAAGAGTGAAGAGTGACAGCAATGTTTGTGTCACAGTTTAAAGCTCACTGTGTGCTAAACATGATCAGGAGGAGCTTTTTTGCAAGGCTCTTCTGCTGTTTTAGCCCAGTCTAAACATTCCTTCTCTCTGTTGCTGCTCAGCAGAGAGTGGGCACAGAGATGTTGGAATCAATTGGTCTTCCAGGCAGGAAAAGGAGGAGTTACAGCAATGTGTGTTGCAGAATTGCAAAGCTCACTGTGTGCTGAAGATGCCCTGCAGGAGTTTCCCTGCTGGCCCTTCGTCTGTGGGATTAGAGTCCAAGCGCTGCTCCTCCCCTGTCACAACTCCTCTCGAAACGTGAGAGCGCACCAGAAACTTTGGATTCAAATGCACTTTTAGGAGATAAAGTGAGGAGTGACAGCAATGTTTGTGTCACAGTTTAAAGCTCACTGTGTGCAAAACATGATCAAGCAGGAGATTTTTTTCAAGGCTCTTCTGCTGTTTTAGCCCAGGCTAAACATTCCTGCTCTACTCTCTCTGTTGCTGCTCAGCAGAGAGCGGGCACAGAGGTGTTGGAATCAATTGGTCTTTCAGGCAGGAAAAGAAGTGACAGCAATGTGTGTTGCAGAGTTGCAAAGCTCACTGTGTGCTGAAGATGATCAGTGGGAACTTTCTGGACTGTCTCTTCTGCTGTTTCAGCAGAGTCCAAACGTAAGTGCTATATTCTGCTACTGCTCACAAAGAGCAAGCACAGGAGATGTATTATTCAATTGGACTTTCAGGTAGTAAAGTGAGAGGTGACAGCAATATGTGTTTCAGAGTTGCGAATCTCAATGTGTGCTGAAGATGCCCAGCAGTAGTTTCCATGCTGGCCCTTCGGCTGTGAAATTAGAATCCAAGCGCTCGTCCTCCCCTGTCACAACTGCTCTCGAAGTGAGAGAGCGCACCAGAAACGTTGGCTTGAAATGCACTTTTAGGAGATAAAGTGAGGAGTGACAGCAATGTGTGTTTCAGAGTTGCAAAGCTCACTGTGCGCTGAAGATGATCTGCAAGGACTTTCCCTCCCTGCCCTTCGGAACTGGGAGCGGATTCCAAGCGCTCGTGCTCACCTGCCTCTGCTGCACTGGAAACGAGAGTGGAGACCAGAAACGCTGGATTCAAATGCACTTTTAGGAGCTACAATGAGGAGTGACAACAGTGTGTGTGTCACAGTTGTAAAGCTCAGTGTGTTGAAGAAGCACAAGAGCAGCCTTCAGGCCTGTCTCTTCCACTGCCTTACAGATTGCAGACATTCCTGCTCACTCTGCTGCTCAGCAGAGTGCTGGCAACGGAGTTCTTGGATTGAAATGGTCTTTTAGGAGAAAGAGTGAAGAGTGACAGCAATGTTTGTGTCACAGTTTAAAGCTCACTGTGTGCTAAACATGATCAGGAGGAGCTTTTTTGCAAGGCTCTTCTGCTGTTTTAGCCCAATCTAAACATTCCTTCTCTCTGTTGCTGCTCAGCAGAGAGTGGGCACAGAGATGTTGGAATCAATTGGTCTTCCAGGCAGGAAAAGGAGTTACAGCAATGTGTGTTGCAGAATTGCAAGGCTCACTGTGTGCTGAAGATGCCCTGCAGGAGTTTCCCTGCTGACCCTTCGTCTGTGGGATTAGAGTCCAAGCGCTGCTCCTCCCCTGTCACAACTCCTCTCGAAACGTGAGAGCGCACCAGAAACTTTGGATTCAAATGCACTTTTAGGAGATAAAGTGAGGAGTGACAGCAATGTTTGTGTCACAGTTTAAAGCTCACTGTGTGCAAAACATGATCAAGCAGGAGATTTTTTGCGAGGCTCTTCTGCTTTTTTAGCCCAGGCTAAACATTCCTGCTCTACTCTCTCTGTTGCTGCTCAGCAGAGAGCGGGCACAGAGGTGTTGGAATCAATTGGTCTTTCAGGCAGGAAAAGAAGAGACAGCAATGTGTGTTGCAGAGTTGCAAAGCTCACTGTGTGCTGAAGATGATCAGTGGGAACTTTCTGGACTGTCTCTTCTGCTGTTTCAGCAGAGTCCAAACGTAAGTGCTATATTCTGCTACTGCTCACAAAGAGCAAGCACAGGAGATGTATTATTCAATTGGACTTTCAGGTAGGAAAGTGAGAGGTGACAGCAATATGTGTTTCAGAGTTGTGAATCTCAATGTGTGCTGAAGATGCCCAGCAGTAGTTTCCATGCTGGCCCTTCGGCTGTGAAATTAGAACCCAAGCGCTCGTCCTCCCCTGTCACAACTGCTCTCGAAGCGAGAGAGCGCACCAGAAACGTTGGCTTGAAATGCACTTTTAGGAGATAAAGTGAGGAGTGACAGCAATGTTTCTGTCACAGTTTAAAGCTCACTGTGTGCAAAACATGATCAAGCAGGAGATTTTTTTCAAGGCTCTTCTGCTGTTTTAGGCAGGTATAAAAATTCCTGCTCTACTCTCTCTGTTGCTGCTCAGCAGAGAGCGGGCACAGAGATGGTGGATTCAGCTGGTCTTTCAGGCAAAAAGGGAGGAGTGACAGCAATGTGTGTTGCAGAGTTGCAAAGCTCGCTGTGCGCTGAAGATGATCAGTGGGAACTTTCTGGACTGTCTTTTCTGCTCTTTTAGCATTGGCTAAAGGTTCCTGCTCTACTCTCTCTGCTTCTGCCCAGCAGAGAAAGGGCACAGAGATTTTGGATTCAATTGGACTTTGAGGTAGGAAAGTGCGGAGCGAGAGCAATATATGTGTCACAGTTGCAAAGCTGACTGCGTGCTGAAGATGCCCTGCCGGAGCTTTCACTCCGGGCTCTTCGGCTGTGGGAGCAGAGGCCAAGAGATCGTGTTCACCTGTCACTGCTGCTGTTCAAACGAGAGAGGGCGGGAGAGACCATGGATTCAAACGGATTATTAGGAGATGAAGTGAGGAGTGACAGCAATGTGTGTTTCAGAGTTGCAAAGCTCACTGTGCGCTGAAGATGATCTGCAAGGACTTTCCCTCCCTGCCCTTCGGAACTGGGAGCGGATTCCAAGCGCTCGTGCTCACCTTCCTCTGCTGCTCTTGAAACGAGAGTGGAGACCAGAAACGCTGGATTCAAATGCACTTTTAAGAGCTACAATGAGGAGTGACAACAGTGTGTGTGTCACAGTTGTAAAGCTCAGTGTGTTGAAGAAGCACAAGAGCAGCCTTCAGGCCTGTCTCTTCCACTGCCTTACAGATTGCAGACATTCCTGCTCACTCTGCTGCTCAGCAGAGTGCTGGCAACGGAGTTCTTGGATTGAAATGGTCTTTTAGGAGAAAGAGTGAAGAGTGACAGCAATGTTTGTGTCACAGTTTAAAGCTCACTGTGTGCTAAACATGATCAGGAGGAGCTTTTTTGCAAGGCTCTTCTGCTGTTTTAGCCCAATCTAAACATTCCTTCTCTCTGTTGCTGCTCAGCAGAGAGTGGGCACAGAGATGTTGGAATCAATTGGTCTTCCAGGCAGGAAAAGGAGTTACAGCAATGTGTGTTGCAGAATTGCAAAGCTCACTGTGTGCTGAAGATGCCCTGCAGGAGTTTCCCTGCTGGCCCTTCGTCTGTGGGATTAGAGTCCAAGCGCTGCTCCTCCCCTGTCACAACTCCTCTCGAAACGTGAGAGCGCACCAGAAACTTTGGATTCAAATGCACTTTTAGGAGATAAAGTGAGGAGTGACAGCAATGTTTGTGTCACAGTTTAAAGCTCACTGTGTGCAAAACATGATCAAGCAGGAGATTTTTTGCAAGGCTCTTCTGCTGTTTTAGCCCAGGCTAAACATTCCTGCTCTACTCTCTCTGTTGCTGCTCAGCAGAGAGCGGGCACAGAGATGGTGGATTCAGCTGGTCTTTCAGGCAGGAAAAGAAGAGACAGCAATGTGTTTTGCAGAGTTGCAAAGCTCACTGTGTGCTGAAGATGATCAGTGGGAACTTTCTGGACTGTCTCTTCTGCTGTTTCAGCAGAGTCCAAACGTAAGTGCTATATTCTGCTACTGCTCACAAAGAGCAAGCACAGGAGATGTATTATTCAATTGGACTTTCAGGCAGGAAAGTGAGAGGTGACAGCAATATGTGTTTCAGAGTTGTGAATCTCAATGTGTGCTGAAGATGCCCAGCAGTAGTTTCCATGCTGGCCCTTCGGCTGTGAAATTAGAATCCAAGCGCTCGTCCTCCCCTGTTACAACTGCTCTCGAAGCGAGAGAGCGCACCAGAAACGTTGGCTTGAAATGCACTTTTAGGAGATAAAGTGAGGAGTGACAGCAATGTGTGTTTCAGAGTTGCAAAGCTCACTGTGCGCTGAAGATGATCTGCAAGGACTTTCCCTCCCTGCCCTTCGGAACTGGGAGCGGATTCCAAGCGCTCGTGCTCACCTGCCTCTGGTGCACTGGAAACGAGAGTGGAGACCAGAAACGCTGGATTCAAATGCACTTTTAGGAGCTACAATGAGGAGTGACAACAGTGTGTGTGTCAAAGTTGTAAAGCTCAGTGTGTTGAAGAAGCACAAGAGCAGCCTTCAGGCCTGTCTCTTCCACTGCCTTACAGATTGCAGACATCCCTGCTCACTCTGCTGCTCAGCAGAGTGCTGGCAACGGAGTTCTGGGATTGAAATGGTCTTTTAGGAGAAAGAGTGCAGAGTGACACCAATGTTTGTGTCACAGTTTAAAGCTCACTGTGTGCTAAACATGATCAGGAGGAGCTTTTCTGCAAGGCTCTTCTGCTGTTTTAGCCCAGTCTAAACATTGCTGCTCTACTCTCTCTGTTGCTGCTCAGCAGAGAGTGGGCACAGAGATGTTGGAATCAATTGGTCTTTCAGGCAAGAAAAGGAGGAGTGACAGCAATGTGTGTTTCAGAATTGTAAAGCTCACTGTGCGCTGAAGATGCCCTGCAGGAGTTTCCCTGCTGGCCCTTCCTCTGTGGGATTAGTCCAAGAGCTGCTCCTCCCCTGTCACAACTCCTCTCGAAACGAGAGAGCGCACCAGAAACTTTGGATTCAAATGCACTTTTAGGAGATAAAGTGAGGAGTGACAGCAATGTTTGTGTCACAGTTTAAAGCTCACTGTGTGCAAAACATGATCAAGCAGGAGATTTTTTTCAAGGCTCTTCTGCTGTTTTAGGCAGGTCTAAAAATTCCTGCTCTACTCTCTCTGTTGCTGCTCAGCAGAGAGCGGGCACAGAGATGGTGGATTCAGCTGGTCTTTCAGGCAAAAAGGGAGGAGTGACAGCAATGTGTGTTGCAGAGTTGCAAAGCTCGCTGTGCGCTGAAGATGATCAGTGGGAACTTTCTGGACTGTCTCTTCTGCTCTTTTAGCATTGGCTAAAGGTTCCTGCTCTACTCTCTCTGCTTCTGCCCAGCAGAGAAAGGGCACAGAGATTTTGGATTCAATTGGACTTTGAGGTAGGAAAGTGCGGAGCGAGAGCAATATATGTGTCACAGTTGCAAAGCTGACTGCGTGCTGAAGATGCCCTGCCGGAGCTTTCACTCCGGGCTCTTCGGCTGTGGGAGCAGAGGCCAAGAGATCGTGTTCACCTGTCACTGCTGCTGTTCAACCGAGAGAGGGCGGGAGAGACCATGGATTCAAACGGATTATTAGGAGATGAAGTGAGGAGTGACAGCAATGTGTGTTTCAGAGTTGCAAAGCTCACTGTGCGCTGAAGATGATCTGCAAGGACTTTCCCTCCCTGCCCTTCGGAACTGGGAGCAGATTCCAAGCGCTCGTGCTCACCTTCCTCTGCTGCTCTTGAAACGAGAGTGGAGACCAGAAACGCTGGATTCAAATGCACTTTTAGGAGCTACAATGAGGAGTGACAACAGTGTGTGTGTCACAGTTGTAAAGCTCAGTGTGTTGAAGAAGCACAAGAGCAGCCTTCAGGCCTGTCTCTTCCACTGCCTTACAGATTGCAGACATTCCTGCTCACTCTGCTGCTCAGCAGAGTGCTGGCAACGGAGTTCTTGGATTGAAATGGTCTTTTAGGAGAAAGAGTGAAGAGTGACAGCAATGTTTGTGTCACAGTTTAAAGCTCACTGTGTGCTAAACATGATCAGGAGGAGCTTTTTTGCAAGGCTCTTCTGCTGTTTTAGCCCAATCTAAACATTCCTTCTCTCTGTTGCTGCTCAGCAGAGAGTGGGCACAGAGATGTTGGAATCAATTGGTCTTCCAGGCAGGAAAAGGAGTTACAGCAATGTGTGTTGCAGAATTGCAAAGCTCACTGTGTGCTGAAGATGCCCTTCAGGAGTTTCCCTGCTGGCCCTTCGTCTGTGGGATTAGAGTCCAAACGCTCGTCCTCCCCTGTGACATCTGCTCTCGAAACGTGAGAGCGCACCAGAAACTTTGGATTCAAATGCACTTTTAGGAGATAAAGTGAGGAGTGACAGCAATGTTTGTGTCACAGTTTAAAGCTCACTGAGTGCAAAACATGATCAAGCAGGAGATTTTTTGCAAGGCTCTTCTGCTGTTTTAGCCCAGGCTAAACATTCCTGCTCTACTCTCTCTGTTGCTGCTCAGCAGAGAGCGGGCACAGAGGTGTTGGAATCAATTGGTCTTTCAGGCAGGAAAAGAAGAGACAGCAATGTGTGTTGCAGAGTTGCAAAGCTCACTGTGTGCTGAAGATGATCAGTGGGAACTTTCTGGACTGTCTCTTCTGCTGTTTCAGCAGAGTCCAAACGTAAGTGCTATATTCTGCTACTGCTCACAAAGAGCAAGCACAGGAGATGTATTATTCAATTGGACTTTCAGGTAGGAAAGTGAGAGGTGACAGCAATATGTGTTTCAGAGTTGTGAATCTCAATGTGTGCTGAAGATGCCCAGCAGTAGTTTCCATGCTGGCCCTTCGGCTGTGAAATTAGAACCCAAGCGCTCGTCCTCCCCTGTCACAACTGCTCTCGAAGCGAGAGAGCGCACCAGAAACGTTGGCTTGAAATGCACTTTTAGGAGATAAAGTGAGGAGTGACAGCAATGTTTGTGTCACAGTTTAAAGCTCACTGTGTGCAAAACATGATCAAGCAGGAGATTTTTTTCAAGGCTCTTCTGCTGTTTTAGGCAGGTCTAAAAATTCCTGCTCTACTCTCTCTGTTGCTGCTCAGCAGAGAGCGGGCACAGAGATGGTGGATTCAGCTGGTCTTTCAGGCAAAAAGGGAGGAGTGACAGCAATGTGTGTTGCAGAGTTGCAAAGCTCGCTGTGCGCTGAAGATGATCAGTGGGAACTTTCTGGACTGTCTCTTCTGCTCTTTTAGCATTGGCTAAAGGTTCCTGCTCTACTCTCTCTGCTTCCTCCCAGCAGAGAAAGGGCACAGAGATTTTGGATTCAATTGGACTTTGAGGTAGGAAAGTGCGGAGCGAGAGCAATATATGTGTCACAGTTGCAAAGCTGACTGCGTGCTGAAGATGCCCTGCCGGAGCTTTCACTCCGGGCTCTTCGGCTGTGGGAGCAGAGGCCAAGAGATCGTGTTCACCTGTCACTGCTGCTGTTCAAACGAGAGAGGGCGGGAGAGACCATGGATTCAAACGGATTATTAGGAGATGAAGTGAGGAGTGACAGCAATGTGTGTTTCAGAGTTGCAAAGCTCACTGTGCGCTGAAGATGATCTGCAAGGACTTTCCCTCCCTGCCCTTCGGAACTGGGAGCGGATTCCAAGCGCTCGTGCTCACCTTCCTCTGCTGCTCTTGAAACGAGAGTGGAGACCAGAAATGCTGGATTCAAATGCACTTTTAGGAGCTACAATGAGGAGTGACAACAGTGTGTGTGTCACAGTTGTAAAGCTCAGTGTGTTGAAGAAGCACAAGAGCAGCCTTCAGGCCTGTCTCTTCCACTGCCTTACAGATTGCAGACATCCCTGCTCACTCTGCTGCTCAGCAGAGTGCTGGCAACGGAGTTCTTGGATTGAAATGGTCTTTTAGGAGAAAGAGTGAAGAGTGACAGCAATGTTTGTGTCACAGTTTAAAGCTCACTGTGTGCTAAACATGATCAGGAGGAGCTTTTTTGCAAGGCTCTTCTGCTGTTTTAGCCCAATCTAAACATTCCTTCTCTCTGTTGCTGCTCAGCAGAGAGTGGGCACAGAGATGTTGGAATCAATTGGTCTTCCAGGCAGGAAAAGGAGTTACAGCAATGTGTGTTGCAGAATTGCAAAGCTCACTGTGTGCTGAAGATGCCCTGCAGGAGTTTCCCTGCTGGCCCTTCATCTGTGGGATTAGAGTCCAAGCGCTGCTCCTCCCCTGTCACAACTCCTCTCGAAACGTGAGAGCGCACCAGAAACTTTGGATTCAAATGCACTTTTAGGAGATAAAGTGAGGAGTGACAGCAATGTTTGTGTCACAGTTTAAAGCTCACTGTGTGCAAAACATGATCAAGCAGGAGATTTTTTGCAAGGCTCTTCTGCTGTTTTAGCCCAGGCTAAACATTCCTGCTCTACTATCTCTGTTGCTGCTCAGCAGAGAGCGGGCACAGAGGTGTTGGAATCAATTGGTCTTTCAGGCAGGAAAAGAAGAGACAGCAATGTGTGTTGCAGAGTTGCAAAGCTCGCTGTTCGCTGAAGATGATCAGTGGGAATTTTCTGGACTGTCTCTTCTGCTGTTTCTTCAGAGTCCAAACGTAAGTGCTATATTCTGCTACTGCTCACAAAGAGCAAGCACAGGAGATGTAGGATTCAATTGTACTTTCAGGTAGGAAAGTGAGAGGTGACAGCAATGTGTGTTTCAGAGTTGCAAAGCTCACTGGGTGCTGAGGATGCCCAGCTGGATTTTCCATGCTGGCAATTCGTCTGTGAAATTAGAGTCCAAACGCTCGTCCTCCCCTGTGACATCTGCTCTCGAAACGAGAGAGCGCACCAGAAACGTTGGCTTGAAATGCACTTTTAGGAGATAAAGTGAGGAGTGACAGCAATGTTTGTGTCACAGTTTAAAGCTCACTGAGTGCAAAACATGATCAAGCAGGAGATTTTTTGCAAGGCTCTTCTGCTGTTTTAGCCCAGGCTAAACATTCCTGCTCTACTCTCTCTGTTGCTGCTCAGCAGAGAGCGGGCACAGAGGTGTTGGAATCAATTGGTCTTTCAGGCAGGAAAAGAAGAGACAGCAATGTGTGTTGCAGAGTTGCAAAGCTCACTGTGTGCTGAAGATGATCAGTGGGAACTTTCTGGACTGTCTCTTCTGCTGTTTCAGCAGAGTCCAAACGTAAGTGCTATATTCTGCTACTGCTCACAAAGAGCAAGCACAGGAGATGTATTATTCAATTGGACTTTCAGGTAGGAAAGTGAGAGGTGACAGCAATATGTGTTTCAGAGTTGTGAATCTCAATGTGTGCTGAAGATGCCCAGCAGTAGTTTCCATGCTGGCCCTTCGGCTGTGAAATTAGAATCCAAGCGCTCGTCCTCCCCTGTCACAACTGCTCTCGAAGCGAGAGAGCGCACCAGAAACGTTGGCTTGAAATGCACTTTTAGGAGATAAAGTGAGGAGTGACAGCAATGTGTGTTTCAGAGTTGCAAAGCTCACTGTGCGCTGAAGATGATCTGCAAGGACTTTCCCTCCCTGCCCTTCGGAACTGGGAGCGGATTCCAAGCGCTCGTGCTCACCTGCCTCTGCTGCACTGGAAACGAGAGTGGAGACCAGAAACGCTGGATTCAAATGCACTTTTAGGAGCTACAATGAGGAGTGACAACAGTGTGTGTGTCACAGTTGTAAAGCTCAGTGTGTTGAAGAAGCACAAGAGCAGCCTTCAGGCCTGTCTCTTCCACTGCCTTACAGATTGCAGACATCCCTGCTCACTCTGCTGATCAGCAGAGTGCTGACAACGGAGTTCTTGGATTGAAATGGTCTTTTAGGAGAAAGAGTGAAGAGTGACAGCAATGTTTGTGTCACAGTTTAAAGCTCACTGTGTGCTAAACATGATCAGGAGGAGCTTTTTTGCAAGGCTCATCTGCTGTTTTAGCCCAGTCTAAACATTCCTGCTCTACTCACTCTGTTGCTGCTCAGCAGAGATTGGGCACAGAGATGTTGGAATCAATTGGTCTTTCAGGCAAGAAAAGGAGGAGTGACAGCAATGTGTGTTGCAGAATTGTAAAGCTCACTGTGTGCTGAAGATGCCCTGCAGGAGTTTCCCTGCTGGCCCTTCGTCTGTGGGATTAGAGTCCAAGCGCTGCTCCTCCCCTGTCACAACTGCTCTCGAAGCGAGAGAGTGCACCAGAAACGTTGGCTTGAAATGCACTTTTAGGAGATAAAGTGAGGAGTGACAGCAATGTTTGTGTCACAGTTTAAAGCTCACTGTGTGCAAAACATGATCAAGCAGGAGATTTTTTTCAAGGCTCTTCTGCTGTTTTAGGCAGGTCTAAAAATTCCTGCTCTACTCTCTCTGTTGCTGCTCAGCAGAGAGCGGGCACAGAGATGGTGGATTCAGCTGGTCTTTCAGGCAAAAAGGGAGGAGTGACAGCAATGTGTGTTGCAGAGTTGCAAAGCTCGCTGTGCGCTGAAGATGATCAGTGGGAACTTTCTGGACTGTCTCTTCTGCTCTTTTAGCATTGGCTAATGGTTCCTGCTCTACTCTCTCTGCTTCTGCCCAGCAGAGAAAGGGCACAGAGATTTTGGATTCAATTGGACTTTGAGGTAGGAAAGTGCGGAGCGAGAGCAATATATGTGTCACAGTTGCAAAGCTGACTGCGTGCTGAAGATGCCCTGCCGGAGCTTTCACTCCGGGCTCTTCGGCTGTGGGAGCAGAGGCCAAGAGATCGTGTTCACCTGTCACTGCTGCTGTTCAAACGAGAGAGGGCGGGAGAGACCATGGATTCAAACGGATTATTAGGAGATGAAGTGAGGAGTGACAGCAATGTGTGTTTCAGAGTTGCAAAGCTCACTGTGCGCTGAAGATGATCTGCAAGGACTTTCCCTCCCTGCCCTTCGGAACTGGGAGCGGATTCCAAGCGCTCGTGCTCACCTTCCTCTGCTGCTCTTGAAACGAGTGTGGAGACCAGAAATGCTGGATTCAAATGCACTTTTAGGAGCTACAATGAGGAGTGACAACAGTGTGTGTGTCACAGTTGTAAAGCTCAGTGTGTTGAAGAAGCACAAGAGCAGCCTTCAGGCCTGTCTCTTCCACTGCCTTACAGATTGCAGACATCCCTGCTCACTCTGCTGCTCAGCAGAGTGCTGGCAACGGAGTTCTTGGATTGAAATGGTCTTTTAGGAGAAAGAGTGAAGAGTGACAGCAATGTTTGTGTCACAGTTTAAAGCTCACTGTGTGCTAAACATGATCAGGAGGAGCTTTTTTGCAAGGCTCTTCTGCTGTTTTAGCCCAATCTAAACATTCCTTCTCTCTGTTGCTGCTCAGCAGAGAGTGGGCACAGAGATGTTGGAATCAATTGGTCTTCCAGGCAGGAAAAGGAGTTACAGCAATGTGTGTTGCAGAATTGCAAAGCTCACTGTGTGCTGAAGATGCCCTGCAGGAGTTTCCCTGCTGGCCCTTCATCTGTGGGATTAGAGTCCAAGCGCTGCTCCTCCCCTGTCACAACTCCTCTCGAAACGTGAGAGCGCACCAGAAACTTTGGATTCAAATGCACTTTTAGGAGATAAAGTGAGGAGTGACAGCAATGTTTGTGTCACAGTTTAAAGCTCACTGTGTGCAAAACATGATCAAGCAGGAGATTTTTTGCAAGGCTCTTCTGCTGTTTTAGCCCAGGCTAAACATTCCTGCTCTACTATCTCTGTTGCTGCTCAGCAGAGAGCGGGCACAGAGGTGTTGGAATCAATTGGTCTTTCAGGCAGGAAAAGAAGAGACAGCAATGTGTGTTGCAGAGTTGCAAAGCTCGCTGTTCGCTGAAGATGATCAGTGGGAATTTTCTGGACTGTCTCTTCTGCTGTTTCTTCAGAGTCCAAACGTAAGTGCTATATTCTGCTACTGCTCACAAAGAGCAAGCACAGGAGATGTAGGATTCAATTGTACTTTCAGGTAGGAAAGTGAGAGGTGACAGCAATGTGTGTTTCAGAGTTGTAAAGCTCACTGGGTGCTGAAGATGCCCAGCTGGATTTTCCATGCTGGCAATTCGTCTGTGAAATTAGAGTCCAAACGCTCGTCCTCCCCTGTGACATCTGCTCTCGAAACGAGAGAGCGCACCAGAAACGTTGGCTTGAAATGCACTTTTAGGAGATAAAGTGAGGAGTGACAGCAATGTTTGTGTCACAGTTTAAAGCTCACTGAGTGCAAAACATGATCAAGCAGGAGATTTTTTGCAAGGCTCTTCTGCTGTTTTAGCCCAGGCTAAACATTCCTGCTCTACTCTCTCTGTTGCTGCTCAGCAGAGAGCGGGCACAGAGGTGTTGGAATCAATTGGTCTTTCAGGCAGGAAAAGAAGAGACAGCAATGTGTGTTGCAGAGTTGCAAAGCTCACTGTGTGCTGAAGATGATCAGTGGGAACTTTCTGGACTGTCTCTTCTGCTGTTTCAGCAGAGTCCAAACGTAAGTGCTATATTCTGCTACTGCTCACAAAGAGCAAGCACAGGAGATGTATTATTCAATTGGACTTTCAGGTAGGAAAGTGAGAGGTGACAGCAATATGTGTTTCAGAGTTGTGAATCTCAATGTGTGCTGAAGATGCCCAGCAGTAGTTTCCATGCTGGCCCTTCGGCTGTGAAATTAGAATCCAAGCGCTCGTCCTCCCCTGTCACAACTGCTCTCGAAGCGAGAGAGCGCACCAGAAACGTTGGCTTGAAATGCACTTTTAGGAGATAAAGTGAGGAGTGACAGCAATGTGTGTTTCAGAGTTGCAAAGCTCACTGTGCGCTGAAGATGATCTGCAAGGACTTTCCCTCCCTGCCCTTCGGAACTGGGAGCGGATTCCAAGCGCTCGTGCTCACCTGCCTCTGCTGCACTGGAAACGAGAGTGGAGACCAGAAACGCTGGATTCAAATGCACTTTTAGGAGCTACAATGAGGAGTGACAACAGTGTGTGTGTCACAGTTGTAAAGCTCAGTGTGTTGAAGAAGCACAAGAGCAGCCTTCAGGCCTGTCTCTTCCACTGCCTTACAGATTGCAGACATCACTGCTCACTCTGCTGATCAGCAGAGTGCTGACAACGGAGTTCTTGGATTGAAATGGTCTTTTAGGAGAAAGAGTGAAGAGTGACAGCAATGTTTGTGTCACAGTTTAAAGCTCACTGTGTGCTAAACATGATCAGGAGGAGCTTTTTTGCAAGGCTCATCTGCTGTTTTAGCCCAGTCTAAACATTCCTGCTCTACTCACTCTGTTGCTGCTCAGCAGAGATTGGGCACAGAGATGTTGGAATCAATTGGTCTTTCAGGCAAGAAAAGGAGGAGTGACAGCAATGTGTGTTGCAGAATTGTAAAGCTCACTGTGTGCTGAAGATGCCCTGCAGGAGTTTCCCTGCTGGCCCTTCGTCTGTGGGATTAGAGTCCAAGCGCTGCTCCTCCCCTGTCACAACTGCTCTCGAAGCGAGAGAGTGCACCAGAAACGTTGGCTTGAAATGCACTTTTAGGAGATAAAGTGAGGAGTGACAGCAATGTTTGTGTCACAGTTTAAAGCTCACTGTGTGCAAAACATGATCAAGCAGGAGATTTTTTTCAAGGCTCTTCTGCTGTTTTAGGCAGGTCTAAAAATTCCTGCTCTACTCTCTCTGTTGCTGCTCAGCAGAGAGCGGGCACAGAGATGGTGGATTCAGCTGGTCTTTCAGGCAAAAAGGGAGGAGTGACAGCAATGTGTGTTGCAGAGTTGCAAAGCTCGCTGTGCGCTGAAGATGATCAGTGGGAACTTTCTGGACTGTCTCTTCTGCTCTTTTAGCATTGGCTAATGGTTCCTGCTCTACTCTCTCTGCTTCTGCCCAGCAGAGAAAGGGCACAGAGATTTTGGATTCAATTGGACTTTGAGGTAGGAAAGTGCGGAGCGAGAGCAATATATGTGTCACAGTTGCAAAGCTGACTGCGTGCTGAAGATGCCCTGCCGGAGCTTTCACTCCGGGCTCTTCGGCTGTGGGAGCAGAGGCCAAGAGATCGTGTTCACCTGTCACTGCTGCTGTTCAAACGAGAGAGGGCGGGAGAGACCATGGATTCAAACGGATTATTAGGAGATGAAGTGAGGAGTGACAGCAATGTGTGTTTCAGAGTTGCAAAGCTCACTGTGCGCTGAAGATGATCTGCAAGGACTTTCCCTCCCTGCCCTTCGGAACTGGGAGCGGATTCCAAGCGCTCGTGCTCACCTTCCTCTGCTGCTCTTGAAACGAGAGTGGAGACCAGAAACGCTGTATTCAAATGCACTTTTAGGAGCTACAATGAGGAGTGACAACAGTGTGTGTGTCACAGTTGTAAAGCTCAGTGTGTTGAAGAAGCACAAGAGCAGCCTTCAGGCCTGTCTCTTCCACTGCCTTACAGATTGCAGACAATCCTGATCACTCTGCTGCTCAGCAGAGTGCTGGCAACGGAGTTCTTGGATTGAAATGGTCTTTTAGGGGAAAGAGTGAAGAGTGACAGCAATGTTTGTGTCACAGTTTAAAGCTCACTGTGTGCTAAACATGATCAGGAGGAGCTTTTCTGCAAGGCTCTTCTGCTGTTTTAGCCCAGTCTAAACATTCCTGCTCTACTCTCTCAGTTGCTGCTCAGCAGAGAGTGGGCACAGAGATGTTGGAATGAATAGGTCTTCCAGGCAGGAAAAGGAGGAGTTATAGCAATGTGTTTCGCAGAGTTGCAAAGCTCACTGTGTGCTGAAGATGCCCTGCAGGAGTTTCCCTGCTGGCCCTTCGTCTGTGGGATTAGAGTCCAAGCGCTGCTCCTCCCCTGTCACAACTCCTCTCCAAACGAGAGAGCGTACCAGAAACTTTGGATTCAAATGAACTTTTAGGAGATAAAGTGAGGAGTGACAGCAATGTTTGTGTCACAGTTTAAAGCTCACTGTGTGCAAAACATGATCAAGCAGGAGATTTTTTGCAAGGCTCTTCTGCTGTTTTAGCCCAGGCTAAACATTCCTGCTCAACTCTCTGTTGCTGCTCAGCAGAGAGTGGGCACAGAGATGTTGGAATCAATTGGTCTTTCAGGCAGGAAAAGAAGAGACAGCAATGTGTGTTGCAGAGTTGCAAAGCTCACTGTGTGCTGAAGATGATCAGTGGGAACTTTCTGGACTGTCTCTTCTGCTGTTTCAGCAGAGTCCAAACGTAAGTGCTGTATTCTGCTACTGCTCACAAAGAGCAAGCACAGGAGATGTATTATTCAATTGGACTTTCAGGTAGGAAAGTGAGAGGTGACAGCAATATGTGTTTCAGAGTTGTGAATCTCAATGTGTGCTGAAGATGCCCAGCAGTAGTTTCCATGCTGGCCCTTCGGCTGTGAAATTAGAATCCAAGCGCTCGTCCTCCCCTGTCACAACTGCTCTCGAAGCGAGAGAGCGCACCAGAAACGTTGGCTTGAAATGCACTTTTAGGAGATAAAGTGAGGAGTGACAGCAATGTGTGTTTCAGAGTTGCAAAGCTCACTGTGCGCTGAAGATGATCTGCAAGGACTTTCCCTCCCTGCCCTTCGGAACTGGGAGCGGATTCCAAGCGCTCGTGCTCACCTGCCTCTGCTGCACTGGAAACGAGAGTGGAGACCAGAAACGCTGGATTCAAATGCACTTTTAGGAGCTACAATGAGGAGTGACAACAGTGTGTGTGTCAAAGTTGTAAAGCTCAGTGTGTTGAAGAAGCACAAGAGCAGCCTTCAGGCCTGTCTCTTCCACTGCCTTACAGATTGCAGACATTCCTGCTCACTCTGCTGCTCAGCAGAGTGCTGGCAACGGAGTTCTTGGATTGAAATGGTCTTTTAGGAGAAAGAGTGAAGAGTGACAGCAATGTTTGTGTCACAGTTTAAATCTCACTGTGTGCTAAACATGATCAGGAGGAGCTTTTTTGCAAGGCTCTTCTGCTGTTTTAGCCCAATCTAAACATTCCTTCTCTCTGTTGCTGCTCAGCAGAGAGTGGGCACAGAGATGTTGGAATCAATTGGTCTTCCAGGCAGGAAAAGGAGTTACAGCAATGTGTGTTGCAGAATTGCAAAGCTCACTGTGTGCTGAAGATGCCCTGCAGGAGTTTCCCTGCTGGCCCTTCGTCTGTGGGATTAGAGTCCAAGCGCTGCTCCTCCCCTGTCACAACTCCTCTCGAAACGTGAGAGCGCACCAGAAACTTTGGATTCAAATGCACTTTTAGGAGATAAAGTGAGGAGTGACATCAATGTTTGTGTCACAGTTTAAAGCTCACTGTGTGCAAAACATGATCAAGCAGGAGATTTTTTGCGAGGCTCTTCTGCTGTTTTAGCCCAGGCTAAACATTCCTGCTCTACTCTCTCTGTTGCTGCTCAGCAGAGAGCGGGCACAGAGGTGTTGGAATCAATTGGTCTTTCAGGCAGGAAAAGAAGAGACAGCAATGTGTGTTGCAGAGTTGCAAAGCTCGCTGTTCGCTGAAGATGATCAGTGGGAATTTTCTGGACTGTCTCTTCTGCTGTTTCTTCAGAGTCCAAACGTAAGTGCTATATTCTGCTACTGCTCACAAAGAGCAAGCACAGGAGATGTAGGATTCAATTGTACTTTCAGGTAGGAAAGTGAGAGGTGACTGCAATGTGTGTTTCAGAGTTGCAAAGCTCACTGGGTGCTGAAGATGCCCAGCTGGATTTTCCATGCTGGCAATTCGTCTGTGAAATTAGAGTCCAAACGCTCGTCCTCCCCTGTGACATCTGCTCTCGAAACGTGAGAGCGCACCAGAAACGTTGGCTTGAAATGCACTTTTAGGAGATAAAGTGAGGAGTGACAGCAATGTTTGTGTCACAGTTTAAAGCTCACTGAGTGCAAAACATGATCAAGCAGGAGATTTTTTGCAAGGCTCTTCTGCTGTTTTAGCCCAGGCTAAACATTCCTGCTCTACTCTCTCTGTTGCTGCTCAGCAGAGAGCGGGCACAGAGGTGTTGGAATCAATTGGTCTTTCAGGCAGGAAAAGAAGAGACAGCAATGTGTGTTGCAGAGTTGCAAAGCTCACTGTGTGCTGAAGATGATCAGTGGGAACTTTCTGGACTGTCTCTTCTGCTGTTTCAGCAGAGTCCAAACGTAAGTGCTATATTCTGCTACTGCTCACAAAGAGCAAGCACAGGAGATGTATTATTCAATTGGACTTTCAGGTAGGAAAGTGAGAGGTGACAGCAATATGTGTTTCAGAGTTGTGAATCTCAATGTGTGCTGAAGATGCCCAGCAGTAGTTTCCATGCTGGCCCTTCGGCTGTGAAATTAGAATCCAAGTGCTCGTCCTCCCCTGTCACAACTGCTCTCGAAGCGAGAGAGCGCACCAGAAACGTTGGCTTGAAATGCACTTTTAGGAGATAAAGTGAGGAGTGACAGCAATGTGTGTTTCAGAGTTGCAAAGCTCACTGTGCGCTGAAGATGATCTGCAAGGACTTTCCCTCCCTTCCCTTCGGAACTGGGAGCGGATTCCAAGCGCTCGTGCTCACCTGCCTCTGCTGCACTGGAAACGAGAGTGGAGACCAGAAACGCTGGATTCAAATGCACTTTTAGGAGCTACAATGAGGAGTGACAACAGTGTGTGTGTCACAGTTGTAAAGCTCAGTGTGTTGAAGAAGCACAAGAGCAGCCTTCAGGCCTGTCTCTTCCACTGCCTTACAGATTGCAGACATCACTGCTCACTCTGCTGATCAGCAGAGTGCTGACAACGGAGTTCTTGGATTGAAATGGTCTTTTAGGAGAAAGAGTGAAGAGTGACAGCAATGTTTGTGTCACAGTTTAAAGCTCACTGTGTGCTAAACATGATCAGGAGGAGCTTTTTTGCAAGGCTCATCTGCTGTTTTAGCCCAGTCTAAACATTCCTGCTCTACTCACTCTGTTGCTGCTCAGCAGAGATTGGGCACAGAGATGTTGGAATCAATTGGTCTTTCAGGCAAGAAAAGGAGGAGTGACAGCAATGTGTGTTGCAGAATTGTAAAGCTCACTGTGTGCTGAAGATGCCCTGCAGGAGTTTCCCTGCTGGCCCTTCGTCTGTGGGATTAGAGTCCAAGCGCTGCTCCTCCCCTGTCACAACTGCTCTCGAAGCGAGAGAGTGCACCAGAAACGTTGGCTTGAAATGCACTTTTAGGAGATAAAGTGAGGAGTGACAGCAATGTTTGTGTCACAGTTTAAAGCTCACTGTGTGCAAAACATGATCAAGCAGGAGATTTTTTTCAAGGCTCTTCTGCTGTTTTAGGCAGGTCTAAAAATTCCTGCTCTACTCTCTCTGTTGCTGCTCAGCAGAGAGCGGGCACAGAGATGGTGGATTCAGCTGGTCTTTCAGGCAAAAAGGGAGGAGTGACAGCAATGTGTGTTGCAGAGTTGCAAAGCTCGCTGTGTGCTGAAGATGATCAGTGGGAACTTTCTGGACTGTCTCTTCTGCTCTTTTAGCATTGGCTAATGGTTCCTGCTCTACTCTCTCTGCTTCTGCCCAGCAGAGAAAGGGCACAGAGATTTTGGATTCAATTGGACTTTGAGGTAGGAAAGTGCGGAGCGAGAGCAATATATGTGTCACAGTTGCAAAGCTGACTGCGTGCTGAAGATGCCCTGCCGGAGCTTTCACTCCGGGCTCTTCGGCTGTGGGAGCAGAGGCCAAGAGATCGTGTTCACCTGTCACTGCTGCTGTTCAAACGAGAGAGGGCGGGAGAGACCATGGATTCAAACGGATTATTAGGAGATGAAGTGAGGAGTGACAGCAATGTGTGTTTCAGAGTTGCAAAGCTCACTGTGCGCTGAAGATGATCTGCAAGGACTTTCCCTCCCTGCCCTTCGGAACTGGGAGCGGATTCCAAGCGCTCGTGCTCACCTTCCTCTGCTGCTCTTGAAACGAGAGTGGAGACCAGAAACGCTGTATTCAAATGCACTTTTAGGAGCTACAATGAGGAGTGACAACAGTGTGTGTGTCACAGTTGTAAAGCTCAGTGTGTTGAAGAAGCACAAGAGCAGCCTTCAGGCCTGTCTCTTCCACTGCCTTACAGATTGCAGACAATCCTGATCACTCTGCTGCTCAGCAGAGTGCTGGCAACGGAGTTCTTGGATTGAAATGGTCTTTTAGGGGAAAGAGTGAAGAGTGACAGCAATGTTTGTGTCACAGTTTAAAGCTCACTGTGTGCTAAACATGATCAGGAGGAGCTTTTCTGCAAGGCTCTTCTGCTGTTTTAGCCCAGTCTAAACATTCCTGCTCTACTCTCTCAGTTGCTGGTCAGCAGAGAGTGGGCACAGAGATGTTGGAATGAATAGGTCTTCCAGGCAGGAAAAGGAGGAGTTACAGCAATGTGTTTCGCAGAGTTGCAAAGCTCACTGTGTGCTGAAGATGCCCTGCAGGAGTTTCCCTGCTGGCCCTTCGTCTGTGGGATTAGAGTCCAAGCGCTGCTCCTCCCCTGTCACAACTCCTCTCCAAACGAGAGAGCGTACCAGAAACTTTGGATTCAAATGAACTTTTAGGAGATAAAGTGAGGAGTGACAGCAATGTTTGTGTCACAGTTTAAAGCTCACTGTGTGCAAAACATGATCAAGCAGGAGATTTTTTGCAAGGCTCTTCTGCTGTTTTAGCCCAGGCTAAACATTCCTGCTCAACTCTCTGTTGCTGCTCAGCAGAGAGTGGGCACAGAGATGTTGGAATCAATTGGTCTTTCAGGCAGGAAAAGAAGAGACAGCAATGTGTGTTGCAGAGTTGCAAAGCTCACTGTGTGCTGAAGATGATCAGTGGGAACTTTCTGGACTGTCTCTTCTGCTGTTTCAGCAGAGTCCAAACGTAAGTGCTGTATTCTGCTACTGCTCACAAAGAGCAAGCACAGGAGATGTATTATTCAATTGGACTTTCAGGTAGGAAAGTGAGAGGTGACAGCAATATGTGTTTCAGAGTTGTGAATCTCAATGTGTGCTGAAGATGCCCAGCAGTAGTTTCCATGCTGGCCCTTCGGCTGTGAAATTAGAATCCAAGCGCTCTTCCTCCCCTGTCACAACTGCTCTCGAAGCGAGAGAGCGCACCAGAAACGTTGGCTTGAAATGCACTTTTAGGAGATAAAGTGAGGAGTGACAGCAATGTGTGTTTCAGAGTTGCAAAGCTCACTGTGCGCTGAAGATGATCTGCAAGGACTTTCCCTCCCTGCCCTTCGGAACTGGGAGCGGATTCCAAGCGCTCGTGCTCACCTGCCTCTGCTGCACTGGAAACGAGAGTGGAGACCAGAAACGCTGGATTCAAATGCACTTTTAGGAGCTACAATGAGGAGTGACAACAGTGTGTGTGTCAAAGTTGTAAAGCTCAGTGTGTTGAAGAAGCACAAGAGCAGCCTTCAGGCCTGTCTCTTCCACTGCCTTACAGATTGCAGACATTCCTGCTCACTCTGCTGCTCAGCAGAGTGCTGGCAACGGAGTTCTTGGATTGAAATGGTCTTTTAGGAGAAAGAGTGAAGAGTGACAGCAATGTTTGTGTCACAGTTTAAATCTCACTGTGTGCTAAACATGATCAGGAGGAGCTTTTTTGCAAGGCTCTTCTGCTGTTTTAGCCCAATCTAAACATTCCTTCTCTCTGTTGCTGCTCAGCAGAGAGTGGGCACAGAGATGTTGGAATCAATTGGTCTTCCAGGCAGGAAAAGGAGTTACAGCAATGTGTGTTGCAGAATTGCAAAGCTCACTGTGTGCTGAAGATGCCCTGCAGGAGTTTCCCTGCTGGCCCTTCGTCTGTGGGATTAGAGTCCAAGCGCTGCTCCTCCCCTGTCACAACTCCTCTCGAAACGTGAGAGCGCACCAGAAACTTTGGATTCAAATGCACTTTTAGGAGATAAAGTGAGGAGTGACATCAATGTTTGTGTCACAGTTTAAAGCTCACTGTGTGCAAAACATGATCAAGCAGGAGATTTTTTGCGAGGCTCTTCTGCTGTTTTAGCCCAGGCTAAACATTCCTGCTCTACTCTCTCTGTTGCTGCTCAGCAGAGAGCGGGCACAGAGGTGTTGGAATCAATTGGTCTTTCAGGCAGGAAAAGAAGAGACAGCAATGTGTGTTGCAGAGTTGCAAAGCTCGCTGTTCGCTGAAGATGATCAGTGGGAATTTTCTGGACTGTCTCTTCTGCTGTTTCTTCAGAGTCCAAACGTAAGTGCTATATTCTGCTACTGCTCACAAAGAGCAAGCACAGGAGATGTAGGATTCAATTGTACTTTCAGGTAGGAAAGTGAGAGGTGACTGCAATGTGTGTTTCAGAGTTGCAAAGCTCACTGGGTGCTGAAGATGCCCAGCTGGATTTTCCATGCTGGCAATTCGTCTGTGAAATTAGAGTCCAAACGCTCGTCCTCCCCTGTGACATCTGCTCTCGAAACGTGAGAGCGCACCAGAAACGTTGGCTTGAAATGCACTTTTAGGAGATAAAGTGAGGAGTGACAGCAATGTTTGTGTCACAGTTTAAAGCTCACTGAGTGCAAAACATGATCAAGCAGGAGATTTTTTGCAAGGCTCTTCTGCTGTTTTAGCCCAGGCTAAACATTCCTGCTCTACTCTCTCTGTTGCTGCTCAGCAGAGAGCGGGCACAGAGGTGTTGGAATCAATTGGTCTTTCAGGCAGGAAAAGAAGAGACAGCAATGTGTGTTGCAGAGTTGCAAAGCTCACTGTGTGCTGAAGATGATCAGTGGGAACTTTCTGGACTGTCTCTTCTGCTGTTTCAGCAGAGTCCAAACGTAAGTGCTGTATTCTGCTACTGCTCACAAAGAGCAAGCACAGGAGATGTATTATTCAATTGGACTTTCAGGTAGGAAAGTGAGAGGTGACAGCAATATGTGTTTCAGAGTTGTGAATCTCAATGTGTGCTGAAGATGCCCAGCAGTAGTTTCCATGCTGGCCCTTCGGCTGTGAAATTAGAATCCAAGCGCTCGTCCTCCCCTGTCACAACTGCTCTCGAAGCGAGAGAGCGCACCAGAAACGTTGGCTTGAAATGCACTTTTAGGAGATAAAGTGAGGAGTGACAGCAATGTGTGTTTCAGAGTTGCAAAGCTCACTGTGCGCTGAAGATGATCTGCAAGGACTTTCCCTCCCTGCCCTTCGGAACTGGGAGCGGATTCCAAGCGCTCGTGCTCACCTGCCTCTGCTGCACTGGAAACGAGAGTGGAGACCAGAAACGCTGGATTCAAATGCACTTTTAGGAGCTACAATGAGGAGTAACAACAGTGTGTGTGTCACAGTTGTAAAGCTCAGTGTGTTGAAGAAGCACAAGAGCAGCCTTCAGGCCTGTCTCTTCCACTGCCTTACAGATTGCAGACATCCCTGCTCACTCTGCTGCTCAGCAGAGTGCTGGCAACGGAGTTCTTGGATTGAAATGGTCTTTTAGGAGAAAGAGTGAAGAGTGACAGCAATGTTTGTGTCACAGTTTAAAGCTCACTGTGTGCTAAACATGATCAGGAGGAGCTTTTTTGCAAGGCTCTTCTGCTGTTTTAGCCCAGTCTAAACATTCCTGCTCTACTCTCTCTGTTGCTGCTCAGCAGAGAGTGGGCACAGAGATGTTGGAATCAATTGGTCTTCCAGGCAGGAAAAGGAGTTACAGCAATGTGTGTTGCAGAATTGCAAAGCTCACTGTGTGCTGAAGATGCCCTGCAGGAGTTTCCCTGCTGGCCCTTCGTCTGTGGGATTAGAGTCCAAGCGCTGCTCCTCCCCTGTCACAACTCCTCTCGAAACGTGAGAGCGCACCAGAAACTTTGGATTCAAATGCACTTTTAGGAGATAAAGTGAGGAGTGACATCAATGTTTGTGTCACAGTTTAAAGCTCACTGTGTGCAAAACATGATCAAGCAGGAGATTTTTTGCAAGGCTCTTCTGCTGTTTTAGCCCAGGCTAAACATTCCTGCTCTACTCTCTCTGTTGCTGCTCAGCAGAGAGCGGGCACAGAGGTGTTGGAATCAATTGGTCTTTCAGGCAGGAAAAGAAGAGACAGCAATGTGTGTTGCAGAGTTGCAAAGCTCGCTGTTCGCTGAAGATGATCAGTGGGAATTTTCTGGACTGTCTCTTCTGCTGTTTCTTCAGAGTCCAAACGTAAGTGCTATATTCTGCTACTGCTCACAAAGAGCAAGCACAGGAGATGTAGGATTCAATTGTACTTTCAGGTAGGAAAGTGAGAGGTGACAACAATGTGTGTTTCAGAGTTGCAAAGCTCACTGGGTGCTGAAGATGCCCAGCTGGATTTTCCATGCTGCCAATTCGTCTGTGAAATTAGAGTCCAAACGCTCGTCCTCCCCTGTGACATCTGCTCTCGAAACGAGAGAGCGCACCAGAAACTTTGGATTCAAATGCACTTTTAGGAGATAAAGTGAGGAGTGACAGCAACGTTTGTGCCCCAGTTTAAAGCTCACTGAGTGCAAAACATGATCAAGCTGGAGATTTTTTGCAAGGCTCTTCTGCTGTTTTAGCCCAGGCTAAACATTCCTGCTCTACTCTCTCTGTTGCTGCTCAGCAGAGAGCGGGCACAGAGGTGTTGGAATCAATTGGTCTTTCAGGCAGGAAAAGAAGAGACAGCAATGTGTGTTGCAGAGTTGCAAAGCTCACTGTGTGCTGAAGATGATCAGTGGGAACTTTCTGGACTGTCTCTTCTGCTGTTTCAGCAGAGTCCAAACGTAAGTGCTATATTCTGCTACTGCTCACAAAGAGCAAGCACAGGAGATGTATTATTCAATTGGACTTTCAGGTAGGAAAGTGAGAGGTGACAGCAATATGTGTTTCAGAGTTGTGAATCTCAATGTGTGCTGAAGATGCCCAGCAGTAGTTTCCATGCTGGCCCTTCGGCTGTGAAATTAGAATCCAAGCGCTCGTCCTCCCCTGTCACAACTGCTCTCGAAGCGAGAGAGCGCACCAGAAACGTTGGCTTGAAATGCACTTTTAGGAGATAAAGTGAGGAGTGACAGCAATGTTTGTGTCACAGTTTAAAGCTCACTGTGTGAAAAACATGATCAAGCAGGAGATTTTTTTCAAGGCTCTTCTGCTGTTTTAGGCAGGTCTAAAAATTCCTGCTCTACTCTCTCTGTTGCTGCTCAGCAGAGAGCGGGCACAGAGATGGTGGATTCAGCTGGTCTTTCAGGCAAAAAGGGAGGAGTGACAGCAATGTGTGTTGCAGAGTTGCAAAGCTCGCTGTGCGCTGAAGATGATCAGTGGGAACTTTCTGGACTGTCTCTTCTGCTCTTTTAGCATTGGCTAAAAGTTCCTGCTCTACTCTCTCTGCTTCTGCCCAGCAGAGAAAGGGCACAGAGATTTTGGATTCAATTGGACTTTGAGGTAGGAAAGTGCGGAGCGAGAGCAATATATGTGTCACAGTTGCAAAGCTGACTGCGTGCTGAAGATGCCCTGCCGGAGCTTTCACTCCGGGCTCTTCGGCTGTGGGAGCAGAGGCCAAGAGATCGTGTTCACCTGTCACTGCTGCTGTTCAAACGAGAGAGGGCGGGAGAGACCATGGATTCAAACGGATTATTAGGAGATGAAGTGAGGAGTGACAGCAATGTGTGTTTCAGAGTTGCAAAGCTCACTGTGCGCTGAAGATGATCTGCAAGGACTTTCCCTCCCTGCCCTTCGGAACTGGGAGCGGATTCCAAGCGCTCGTGCTCACCTTCCTCTGCTGCTCTTGAAACGAGAGTGGAGACCAGAAACGCTGGATTCAAATGCACTTTTAGGAGCTACAATGAGGAGTGACAACAGTGTGTGTGTCACAGTTGTAAAGCTCAGTGTGTTGAAGAAGCACAAGAGCAGCCTTCAGGCCTGTTTCTTCCACTGCCTTACAGATTGCAGACATTCCTGCTCACTCTGCTGCTCAGCAGAGTGCTGGCAACGGAGTTCTTGGATTGAAATGGTCTTTTAGGAGAAAGAGTGAAGAGTGACAGCAATGTTTGTGTCACAGTTTAAAGCTCACTGTGTGCTAAACATGATCAGGAGGAGCTTTTTTGCAAGGCTCTTCTGCTGTTTTAGCCCAGTCTAAACATTCCTTCTCTCTGTTGCTGCTCAGCAGAGAGTGGGCACAGAGATGTTGGAATCAATTGGTCTTCCAGGCAGGAAAAGGAGTTACAGCAATGTGTGTTGCAGAATTGCAAAGCTCACTGTGTGCTGAAGATGCCCTGCAGGAGTTTCCCTGCTGGCCCTTCGTCTGTGGGATTAGAGTCCAAGCGCTGCTCCTCCCCTGTCACAACTCCTCTCGAAACGTGAGAGCGCACCAGAAACTTTGGATTCAAATGCACTTTTAGGAGATAAAGTGAGGAGTGACATCAATGTTTGTGTCACAGTTTAAAGCTCACTGTGTGCAAAACATGATCAAGCAGGAGATTTTTTGCAAGGCTCTTCTGCTGTTTTAGCCCAGGCTAAACATTCCTGCTCTACTCTCTCTGTTGCTGCTCAGCAGAGAGCGGGCACAGAGGTGTTGGAATCAATTGGTCTTTCAGGCAGGAAAAGAAGAGACAGCAATGTGTGTTGCAGAGTTGCAAAGCTCGCTGTTCGCTGAAGATGATCAGTGGGAATTTTCTGGACTGTCTCTTCTGCTGTTTCTTCAGAGTCCAAACGTAAGTGCTATATTCTGCTACTGCTCACAAAGAGCAAGCACAGGAGATGTAGGATTCAATTGTACTTTCAGGTAGGAAAGTGAGAGGTGACAACAATGTGTGTTTCAGAGTTGCAAAGCTCACTGGGTGCTGAAGATGCCCAGCTGGATTTTCCATGCTGGCAATTCGTCTGTGAAATTAGAGTCCAAACGCTCGTCCTCCCCTGTGACATCTGCTCTCGAAACGAGAGAGCGCACCAGAAACTTTGGATTCAAATGCACTTTTAGGAGATAAAGTGAGGAGTGACAGCAATGTTTGTGCCACAGTTTAAAGCTCACTGAGTGCAAAACATGATCAAGCAGGAGATTTTTTGCAAGGCTCTTCTGCTGTTTTAGCCCAGGCTAAACATTCCTGCTCTACTCTCTCTGTTGCTGCTCAGCAGAGAGCGGGCACAGAGGTGTTGGAATCAATTGGTCTTTCAGGCAGGAAAAGAAGAGACAGCAATGTGTGTTGCAGAGTTGCAAAGCTCACTGTGTGCTGAAGATGATCAGTGGGAACTTTCTGGACTGTCTCTTCTGCTGTTTCAGCAGAGTCCAAACGTAAGTGCTATATTCTGCTACTGCTCACAAAGAGCAAGCACAGGAGATGTATTATTCAATTGGACTTTCAGGTAGGAAAGTGAGAGGTGACAGCAATATGTGTTTCAGAGTTGTGAATCTCAATGTGTGCTGAAGATGCCCAGCAGTAGTTTCCATGCTGGCCCTTCGGCTGTGAAATTAGAATCCAAGCGCTCGTCCTCCCCTGTCACAACTGCTCTCGAAGCGAGAGAGCGCACCAGAAACGTTGGCTTGAAATGCACTTTTAGGAGATAAAGTGAGGAGTGACAGCAATGTTTGTGTCACAGTTTAAAGCTCACTGTGTGAAAAACATGATCAAGCAGGAGATTTTTTTCAAGGCTCTTCTGCTGTTTTAGGCAGGTCTAAAAATTCCTGCTCTACTCTCTCTGTTGCTGCTCAGCAGAGAGCGGGCACAGAGATGGTGGATTCAGCTGGTCTTTCAGGCAAAAAGGGAGGAGTGACAGCAATGTGTGTTGCAGAGTTGCAAAGCTCGCTGTGCGCTGAAGATGATCAGTGGGAACTTTCTGGACTGTCTCTTCTGCTCTTTTAGCATTGGCTAAAAGTTCCTGCTCTACTCTCTCTGCTTCTGCCCAGCAGAGAAAGGGCACAGAGATTTTGGATTCAATTGGACTTTGAGGTAGGAAAGTGCGGAGCGAGAGCAATATATGTGTCACAGTTGCAAAGCTGACTGCGTGCTGAAGATGCCCTGCCGGAGCTTTCACTCCGGGCTCTTCGGCTGTGGGAGCAGAGGCCAAGAGATCGTGTTCACCTGTCACTGCTGCTGTTCAAACGAGAGAGGGCGGGAGAGACCATGGATTCAAACGGATTATTAGGAGATGAAGTGAGGAGTGACAGCAATGTGTGTTTCAGAGTTGCAAAGCTCACTGTGCGCTGAAGATGATCTGCAAGGACTTTCCCTCCCTGCCCTTCGGAACTGGGAGCGGATTCCAAGCGCTCGTGCTCACCTTCCTCTGCTGCTCTTGAAACGAGAGTGGAGACCAGAAACGCTGGATTCAAATGCACTTTTAGGAGCTACAATGAGGAGTGACAACAGTGTGTGTGTCACAGTTGTAAAGCTCAGTGTGCTGAAGAAGCACAAGAGCAGCCTTCAGGCCTGTTTCTTCCACTGCCTTACAGATTGCAGACATTCCTGCTCACTCTGCTGCTCAGCAGAGTGCTGGCAACGGAGTTCTTGGATTGAAATGGTCTTTTAGGAGAAAGAGTGAAGAGTGACAGCAATGTTTGTGTCACAGTTTAAAGCTCACTGTGTGCTAAACATGATCAGGAGGAGCTTTTTTGCAAGGCTCTTCTGCTGTTTTAGCCCAGTCTAAACATTCCTTCTCTCTGTTGCTGCTCAGCAGAGAGTGGGCACAGAGATGTTGGAATCAATTGGTCTTCCAGGCAGGAAAAGGAGGAGTTACAGCAATGTGTTTTGCAGAGTTGCAAAGCTCACTGTGTGCTGAAGATGCCCTGCAGGAGTTTCCCTGCTGGCCCTTCATCTGTGGGATTAGAGTCCAAGCGCTGCTCCTCCCCTGTCACAACTCCTCTCCAAACGAGAGTGCGTACCAGAAACTTTGGATTCAAATGCACTTTTAGGAGATAAAGTGAGGAGTGACAGCAATGTTTGTGTCACAGTTTAAAGCTCACTGTGTGCAAAACATGATCAAGCAGGAGATTTTTTGCAAGGCTCTTCTGCTGTTTTAGCCCAGGCTAAACATTCCTGCTCTACTCTCTCTGTTGCTGCTCAGCAGAGAGCGGGCACAGAGATGGTGGATTCAGCTGGTCTTTCAGGCAAAAAGGGAGGAGTGACAGCAATGTGTGTTGCAGAGTTGCAAAGCTCGCTGTGCGCTGAAGATGATCAGTGGGAACTTTCTGGACTGTCTCTTCTGCTCTTTTAGCATTGGCTAAAGGTTCCTGCTCTACTCTCTCTGCTTCTGCCCAGCAGAGAAAGGGCACAGAGATTTTGGATTCAATTGGACTTTGAGGTAGGAAAGTGCGGAGCGAGAGCAATATATGTGTCACAGTTGCAAAGCTGACTGCGTGCTGAAGATGCCCTGCCGGAGCTTTCACTCCGGGCTCTTCGGCTGTGGGAGCAGAGGCCAAGAGATCGTGTTCACCTGTCACTGCTGCTGTTCAAACGAGAGAGGGCGGGAGAGACCATGGATTCAAACGGATTATTAGGAGATGAAGTGAGGAGTGACAGCAATGTGTGTTTCAGAGTTGCAAAGCTCACTGTGCGCTGAAGATGATCTGCAAGGACTTTCCCTCCCTGCCCTTCGGAACTGGGAGCGGATTCCAAGCGCTCGTGCTCACCTTCCTCTGCTGCTCTTGAAACGAGAGTGGAGACCAGAAACGCTGGATTCAAATGCACTTTTAGGAGCTACAATGAGGAGTGACAACAGTGTGTGTGTCACAGTTGTAAAGCTCAGTGTGTTGAAGAAGCACAAGAGCAGCCTTCAGGCCTGTCTCTTCCACTGCCTTACAGATTGCAGACATTCCTGCTCACTCTGCTGCTCAGCAGAGTGCTGGCAACGGAGTTCTTGGATTGAAATGGTCTTTTAGGAGAAAGAGTGAAGAGTGACAGCAATGTTTGTGTCACAGTTTAAAGCTCACTGTGTGCTAAACATGATCAGGAGGAGCTTTTTTGCAAGGCTCTTCTGCTGTTTTAGCCCAGTCTAAACATTCCTTCTCTCTGTTGCTGCTCAGCAGATAGTGGGCACAGAGATGTTGGAATCAATTGGTCTTCCAGGCAGGAAAAGGAGTTACAGCAATGTGTGTTGCAGAATTGCAAAGCTCACTGTGTGCTGAAGATGCCCTGCAGGAGTTTCCCTGCTGGCCCTTCGTCTGTGGGATTAGAGTCCAAGCGCTGCTCCTCCCCTGTCACAACTACTCTCGAAACGTGAGAGCGCACCAGAAACTTTGGATTCAAATGCACTTTTAGGAGATAAAGTGAGGAGTGACATCAATGTTTGTGTCACAGTTTAAAGCTCACTGTGTGCAAAACATGATCAAGCAGGAGATTTTTTGCAAGGCTCTTCTGCTGTTTTAGCCCAGGCTAAACATTCCTGCTCTACTCTCTCTGTTGCTGCTCAGCAGAGAGCGGGCACAGAGATGGTGGATTCAGCTGGTCTTTCAGGCAAAAAGGGAGGAGTGACAGCAATGTGTGTTGCAGAGTTGCAAAGCTCGCTGTGCGCTGAAGATGATCAGTGGGAACTTTCTGGACTGTCTCTTCTGCTCTTTTAGCATTGGCTAAAGGTTCCTGCTCTACTCTCTCTGCTTCTGCCCAGCAGAGAAAGGGCACAGAGATTTTGGATTCAATTGGACTTTGAGGTAGGAAAGTGCGGAGCGAGAGCAATATATGTGTCACAGTTGCAAAGCTGACTGCGTGCTGAAGATGCCCTGCCGGAGCTTTCACTCCGGGCTCTTCGGCTGTGGGAGCAGAGGCCAAGAGATCGTGTTCACCTGTCACTGCTGCTGTTCAAACGAGAGAGGGCGGGAGAGACCATGGATTCAAACGGATTATTAGGAGATGAAGTGAGGAGTGACAGCAATGTGTGTTTCAGAGTTGCAAAGCTCACTGTGCGCTGAAGATGATCTGCAAGGACTTTCCCTCCCTGCCCTTCGGAACTGGGAGCGGATTCCAAGCGCTCGTGCTCACCTTCCTCTGCTGCTCTTGAAACGAGAGTGGAGACCAGAAACGCTGGATTCAAATGCACTTTTAGGAGCTACAATGAGGAGTGACAACAGTGTGTGTGTCACAGTTGTAAAGCTCAGTGTGTTGAAGAAGCACAAGAGCAGCCTTCAGGCCTGTCTCTTCCACTGCCTTACAGATTGCAGACATTCCTGCTCACTCTGCTGCTCAGCAGAGTGCTGGCAACGGAGTTCTTGGATTGAAATGGTCTTTTAGGAGAAAGAGTGAAGAGTGACAGCAATGTTTGTGTCACAGTTTAAAGCTCACTGTGTGCTAAACATGATCAGGAGGAGCTTTTTTGCAAGGCTCTTCTGCTGTTTTAGCCCAGTCTAAACATTCCTTCTCTCTGTTGCTGCTCAGCAGAGAGTGGGCACAGAGATGTTGGAATCAATTGGTCTTCCAGGCAGGAAAAGGAGTTACAGCAATGTGTGTTGCAGAATTGCAAAGCTCACTGTGTGCTGAAGATGCCCTGCAGGAGTTTCCCTGCTGGCCCTTCGTCTGAGGGATTAGAGTCCAAGCGCTGCTCCTCCCCTGTCACAACTCCTCTCGAAACGTGAGAGCGCACCAGAAACTTTGGATTCAAATGCACTTTTAGGAGATAAAGTGAGGAGTGACATCAATGTTTGTGTCACAGTTTAAAGCTCACTGTGTGCAAAACATGATCAAGCAGGAGATTTTTTGCAAGGCTCTTCTGCTGTTTTAGCCCAGGCTAAACATTCCTGCTCTACTCTCTCTGTTGCTGCTCAGCAGAGAGCGGGCACAGAGGTGTTGGAATCAATTGGTCTTTCAGGCAGGAAAAGAAGAGACAGCAATGTGTGTTGCAGAGTTGCAAAGCTCACTGTGTGCTGAAGATGATCAGTGGGAACTTTCTGGACTGTCTCTTCTGCTGTTTCAGCAGAGTCCAAACGTAAGTGCTATATTCTGCTACTGCTCACAAAGAGCAAGCACAGGAGATGTATTATTCAATTGGACTTTCAGGTAGGAAAGTGAGAGGTGACAGCAATATGTGTTTCAGAGTTGTGAATCTCAATGTGTGCTGAAGATGCCCAGCAGTAGTTTCCATGCTGGCCCTTCAGCTGTGAAATTAGAATCCAAGCGCTCGTCCTCCCCTGTCACAACTGCTCTCGAAGCGAGAGAGCGCACCAGAAACGTTGGCTTGAAATGCACTTTTAGGAGATAAAGTGAGGAGTGACAGCAATGTTTGTGTCACAGTTTAAAGCTCACTGTGTGCAAAACATGATCAAGCAGGAGATTTTTTGCAAGGCTCTTCTGCTGTTTTAGCCCAGGCTAAACATTCCTGCTCTACTCTCTCTGTTGCTGCTCAGCAGAGAGTGGGCACAAAGATGTTGGAATTAATAGGTCTTCCAGGCAGGAAAAGGAGGAGTGACAGCAATGTGTTCTGCAGAGTTGCAAAGCTCACAGTGTGCTGAAGATGCCCTGCAGGAGTTTCCCTGCTGGCCCTTCATCTGTGGGATTAGAGTCCAAGCGCTGCTCCTCCCCTGTCACAACTCCTCTCCAAACGAGAGTGCGTACCAGAAACTTTGGATTCAAATGCACTTTTAGGAGATAAAGTGAGGAGTGACAGCAATGTTTGTGTCACAGTTTAAAGCTCACTGTGTGCAAAACATGATCAAGCAGGAGATTTTTTGCAAGGCTCTTCTGCTGTTTTAGGCAGGTCTAAAAATTCCTGCTCTACTCTCTCTGTTGCTGCTCAGCAGAGAGCGGGCACAGAGATGGTGGATTCAGCTGGTCTTTCAGGCAAAAAGGGAGGAGTGACAGCAATGTGTGTTGCAGAGTTGCAAAGCTCGCTGTGCGCTGAAGATGATCAGTGGGAACTTTCTGGACTGTCTCTTCTGCTCTTTTAGCATTGGCTAAAGGTTCCTGCTCTACTCTCTCTGCTTCTGCCCAGCAGAGAAAGGGCACAGAGATTTTGGATTCAATTGGACTTTGAGGTAGGAAAGTGCGGAGCGAGAGCAATATATGTGTCACAGTTGCAAAGCTGACTGCGTGCTGAAGATGCCCTGCCGGAGCTTTCACTCCGGGCTCTTCGGCTGTGGGAGCAGAGGCCAAGAGATCGTGTTCACCTGTCACTGCTGCTGTTCAAACGAGAGAGGGCGGGAGAGACCATGGATTCAAACGGATTATTAGGAGATGAAGTGAGGAGTGACAGCAATGTGTGTTTCAGAGTTGCAAAGCTCACTGTGCGCTGAAGATGATCTGCAAGGACTTTCCCTCCCTGCCCTTCGGAACTGGGAGCGGATTCCAAGCGCTCGTGCTCACCTTCCTCTGCTGCTCTTGAAACGAGAGTGGAGACCAGAAACGCTGGATTCAAATGCACTTTTAGGAGCTACAATGAGGAGTGACAACAGTGTGTGTGTCACAGTTGTAAAGCTCAGTGTGTTGAAGAAGCACAAGAGCAGCCTTCAGGCCTGTCTCTTCCACTGCCTTACAGATTGCAGACATTCCTGCTCACTCTGCTGCTCAGCAGAGTGCTGGCAACGGAGTTCTTGGATTGAAATGGTCTTTTAGGAGAAAGAGTGAAGAGTGACAGCAATGTTTGTGTCACAGTTTAAAGCTCACTGTGTGCTAAACATGATCAGGAGGAGCTTTTTTGCAAGGCTCTTCTGCTGTTTTAGCCCAATCTAAACATTCCTTCTCTCTGTTGCTGCTCAGCAGAGAGTGGGCACAGAGATGTTGGAATCAATTGGTCTTCCAGGCAGGAAAAGGAGTTACAGCAATGTGTGTTGCAGAATTGCAAAGCTCACTGTGTGCTGAAGATGCCCTGCAGGAGTTTCCCTGCTGGCCCTTCGTCTGTGGGATTAGAGTCCAAGCGCTGCTCCTCCCCTGTCACAACTCCTCTCGAAACGTGAGAGCGCACCAGAAACATTGGATTCAAATGCACTTTTAGGAGATAAAGTGAGGAGTGATATCAATGTTTGTGTCACAGTTTAAAGCTCACTGTGTGCAAAACATGATCAAGCAGGAGATTTTTTGCAAGGCTCTTCTGCTGTTTTAGCCCAGGCTAAACATTCCTGCTCTACTCTCTCTGTTGCTGCTCAGCAGAGAGTGGGCACAAAGATGTTGGAATCAATAGGTCTTCCAGGCAGGAAAAGGAGGAGTGACAGCAATGTGTTTTGCAGAGTTGCAAAGCTCACAGTGTGCTGAAGATGCCCTGCAGGAGTTTCCCTGCTGGCCCTTCATCTGTGGGATTAGAGTCCAAGCGCTGCTCCTCCCCTGTCACAACTCCTCTCCAAACGAGAGTGCGTACCAGAAACTTTGGATTCAAATGCACTTTTAGGAGATAAAGTGAGGAGTGACAGCAATGTTTGTGTCACAGTTTAAAGCTCACTGTGTGCAAAACATGATCAAGCAGGAGATTTTTTTCAAGGCTCTTCTGCTGTTTTAGGCAGGTCTAAAAATTCCTGCTCTACTCTCTCTGTTGCTGCTCAGCAGAGAGCGGGCACAGAGATGGTCGATTCAGCTGGTCTTTCAGGCAAAAAGGGAGGAGTGACAGCAATGTGTGTTGCAGAGTTGCAAAGCTCGCTGTGCGCTGAAGATGATCAGTGGGAACTTTCTGGACTGTCTCTTCTGCTCTTTTAGCATTGGCTAAAGGTTCCTGCTCTACTCTCTCTGCTTCTGCCCAGCAGAGAAAGGGCACAGAGATTTTGGATTCAATTGGACTTTGAGGTAGGAAAGTGCGGAGCGAGAGCAATATATGTGTCACAGTTGCAAAGCTGACTGCGTGCTGAAGATGCCCTGCCGGAGCTTTCACTCCGGGCTCTTCGGCTGTGGGAGCAGAGGCCAAGAGATCGTGTTCACCTGTCACTGCTGCTGTTCAAACGAGAGAGGGCGGGAGAGACCATGGATTCAAACGGATTATTAGGAGATGAAGTGAGGAGTGACAGCAATGTGTGTTTCAGAGTTGCAAAGCTCACTGTGCGCTGAAGATGATCTGCAAGGACTTTCCCTCCCTGCCCTTCGGAACTGGGAGCGGATTCCAAGCGCTCGTGCTCACCTGCCTCTGCTGCTCTTGAAACGAGAGTGGAGACCAGAAACGCTGGATTCAAATGCACTTTTAGGAGCTACAATGAGGAGTGACAACAGTGTGTGTGTCACAGTTGTAAAGCTCAGTGTGTTGAAGAAGCACAAGAGCAGCCTTCAGGCCTGTCTCTTCCACTGCCTTACAGATTGCAGACATTCCTGCTCACTCTGCTGCTCAGCAGAGTGCTGGCAACGGAGTTCTTGGATTGAAATGGTCTTTTAGGAGAAAGAGTGAAGAGTGACAGCAATGTTTGTGTCACAGTTTAAAGCTCACTGTGTGCTAAACATGATCAGGAGGAGCTTTTTTGCAAGGCTCTTCTGCTGTTTTAGCCCAATCTAAACATTCCTTCTCTCTGTTGCTGCTCAGCAGAGAGTGGGCACAGAGATGTTGGAATCAATTGGTCTTCCAGGCAGGAAAAGGAGTTACAGCAATGTGTGTTGCAGAATTGCAAAGCTCACTGTGTGCTGAAGATGCCCTGCAGGAGTTTCCCTGCTGGCCCTTCGTCTGTGGGATTAGAGTCCAAGCGCTGCTCCTCCCCTGTCACAACTCCTCTCGAAACGTGAGAGCGCACCAGAAACATTGGATTCAAATGCACTTTTAGGAGATAAAGTGAGGAGTGATATCAATGTTTGTGTCACAGTTTAAAGCTCACTGTGTGCTAAACATGATCAAGCAGGAGATTTTTTGCAAGGCTCTTCTGCTGTTTTAGCCCAGGCTAAACATTCCTGCTCTACTCTCTCTGTTGCTGCTCAGCAGAGAGTGGGCACAAAGATGTTGGAATCAATAGGTCTTCCAGGCAGGAAAAGGAGGAGTGACAGCAATGTGTGTTGCAGAGTTGCAAAGCTCACAGTGTGCTGAAGATGCCCTGCAGGAGTTTCCCTGCTGGCCCTTCATCTGTGGGATTAGAGTCCAAGCGCTGCTCCTCCCCTGTCACAACTCCTCTCCAAACGAGAGTGCGTACCAGAAACTTTGGATTCAAATGCACTTTTAGGAGATAAAGTGAGGAGTGACAGCAATGTTTGTGTCACAGTTTAAAGCTCACTGTGTGCAAAACATGATCAAGCAGGAGATTTTTTGCAAGGCTCTTCTGCTGTTTTAGGCAGGTCTAAAAATTCCTGCTCTACTCTCTCTGTTGCTGCTCAGCAGAGAGCGGGCACAGAGATGGTCGATTCAGCTGGTCTTTCAGGCAAAAAGGGAGGAGTGACAGCAATGTGTGTTGCAGAGCTGCAAAGCTCGCTGTGCGCTGAAGATGATCAGTGGGAACTTTCTGGACTGTCTCTTCTGCTCTTTTAGCATTGGCTAAAGGTTCCTGCTCTACTCTCTCTGCTTCTGCCCAGCAGAGAAAGGGCACAGAGATTTTGGATTCAATTGGACTTTGAGGTAGGAAAGTGCGGAGCGAGAGCAATATATGTGTCACAGTTGCAAAGCTGACTGCGTGCTGAAGATGCCCTGCCGGAGCTTTCACTCCGGGCTCTTCGGCTGTGGGAGCAGAGGCCAAGAGATCGTGTTCACCTGTCACTGCTGCTGTTCAAACGAGAGAGGGCGGGAGAGACCATGGATTCAAACGGATTATTAGGAGATGAAGTGAGGAGTGACAGCAATGTGTGTTTCAGAGTTGCAAAGCTCACTGTGCGCTGAAGATGATCTGCAAGGACTTTCCCTCCCTGCCCTTCGGAACTGGGAGCGGATTCCAAGCGCTCGTGCTCACCTGCCTCTGCTGCTCTTGAAACGAGAGTGGAGACCAGAAACACTGGATTCAAATGCACTTTTAGGAGCTACAATGAGGAGTGACAACAGTGTGTGTGTCACAGTTGTAAAGCTCAGTGTGTTGAAGAAGCACAAGAGCAGCCTTCAGGCCTGTCTCTTCCACTGCCTTACAGATTGCAGACATTCCTGCTCACTCTGCTGCTCAGCAGAGTGCTGGCAACGGAGTTCTTGGATTGAAATGGTCTTTTAGGAGAAAGAGTGAAGAGTGACAGCAATGTTTGTGTCACAGTTTAAAGCTCACTGTGTGCTAAACATGATCAGGAGGAGCTTTTTTGCAAGGCTCTTCTGCTGTTTTAGCCCAGTCTAAACATTCCTGCTCTACTCTCTCTGTTGCTGCTCAGCAGAGAGTGGGCACAGAGATGTTGGAATCAATTGGTCTTCCAGGCAGGAAAAGGAGTTACAGCAATGTGTGTTGCAGAATTGCAAAGCTCACTGTGTGCTGAAGATGCCCTGCAGGAGTTTCCCTGCTGGCCCTTCGTCTGTGGGATTAGAGTCCAAGCGCTGCTCCTCCCCTGTCACAACTCCTCTCGAAACGAGAGAGCGCACCAGAAATTTTGGATTCAAATGCACTTTTAGGAGATAAAGTGAGGAGTGACAGCAATGTTTGTGTCACAGTTTAAAGCTCACTGTGTGCAAAACATGATCAAGCAGGAGATTTTTTTCAAGGCTCTTCTGCTGTTTTAGGCAGGTATAAAAATTCCTGCTCTACTCTCTCTGTTGCTGCTCAGCAGAGAGCGGGCTCAGAGATGGTGGATTCAGCTGGTCTTTCAGGCAAAAAGGGAGGAGTGACAGCAATGTGCGTTGCAGAGTTGCAAAGCTCGCTGTGCGCTGAAGATGATCAGTGGGAACTTTCTGGACTGTCTCTTCTGCTCTTTTAGCATTGGCTAAAGGTTCCTGCTCTACTCTGCTTCTGCCCAGCAGAGAAAGGGCACAGAGATTTTGGATTCAATTGGACTTTGAGGTAGGAAAGTGCGGAGCGAGAGCAATATATGTGTCACAGTTGCAAAGCTGACTGCGTGCTGAAGATGCCCTGCCGGAGCTTTCACTCCGGGCTCTTCGGCTGTGGGAGCAGAGGCCAAGAGATCGTGTTCACCTGTCACTGCTGCTGTTCAAACGAGAGAGGGCGGGAGAGACCATGGATTCAAACGGATTATTAGGAGATGAAGTGAGGAGTGACAGCAATGTGTGTTTCAGAGTTGCAAAGCTCACTGTGCGCTGAAGATGATCTGCAAGGACTTTCCCTCCCTGCCCTTCGGAACTGGGAGCGGATTCCAAGCGCTCGTGCTCACCTGCCTCTGCTGCTCTTGAAACGAGAGTGGAGACCAGAAACGCTGGATTCAAATGCACTTTTAGGAGCTACAATGAGGAGTGACAACAGTGTGTGTGTCACAGTTGTAAAGCTCAGTGTGTTGAAGAAGCACAAGAGCAGCCTTCAGGCCTGTCTCTTCCACTGCCTTACAGATTGCAGACATTCCTGCTCACTCTGCTGCTCAGCAGAGTGCTGGCAACGGAGTTCTTGGATTGAAATGGTCTTTTAGGAGAAAGAGTGAAGAGTGACAGCAATGTTTGTGTCACAGTTTAAAGCTCACTGTGTGCTAAACATGATCAGGAGGAGCTTTTTTGCAAGGCTCTTCTGCTGTTTTAGCCCAGTCTAAACATTCCTTCTCTCTGTTGCTGCTCAGCAGAGAGTGGGCACAGAGATGTTGGAATCAATTGGTCTTCCAGGCAGGAAAAGGAGTTACAGCAATGTGTGTTGCAGAATTGCAAAGCTCACTGTGTGCTGAAGATGCCCTGCAGGAGTTTCCCTGCTGGCCCTTCGTCTGTGGGATTAGAGTCCAAGCGCTCCTCCTCCCCTGTCACAACTACTCTCGAAACGAGAGAGCGCACCAGAAACTTTGGATTCAAATGCACTTTTAGGAGATAAAGTGAGGAGTGATATCAATGTTTGTGTCACAGTTTAAAGCTCACTGTGTGCAAAACATGATCAAGCAGGAGATTTTTTTCAAGGCTCTTCTGCTGTTTTAGGCAGGTCTAAAAATTCCTGCTCTACTCTCTCTGTTGCTGCTCAGCAGAGAGCGGGCTCAGAGATGGTGGATTCAGCTGGTCTTTCAGGCAAAAAGGGAGGAGTGACAGCAATGTGCGTTGCAGAGTTGCAAAGCTCGCTGTGCGCTGAAGATGATCAGTGGGAACTTTCTGGACTGTCTCTTCTGCTCTTTTAGCATTGGCTAAAGGTTCCTGCTCTACTCTCTCTGCTTCTGCCCAGCAGAGAAAGGGCACAGAGATTTTGGATTCAATTGGACTTTGAGGTAGGAAAGTGCGGAGCGAGAGCAATATATGTGTCACAGTTGCAAAGCTGACTGCGTGCTGAAGATGCCCTGCCGGAGCTTACACTCCGGGCTCTTCGGCTGTGGGAGCAGAGGCCAAGAGATCGTGTTCACCTGTCACTGCTGCTGTTCAAACGAGAGAGGGCGGGAGAGACCATGGATTCAAACGGATTATTAGGAGATGAAGTGAGGAGTGACAGCAATGTGTGTTTCAGAGTTGCAAAGCTCACTGTGCGCTGAAGATGATCTGCAAGGACTTTCCCTCCCTGCCCTTCGGAACTGGGAGCGGATTCCAAGCGCTCGTGCTCACCTGCCTCTGCTGCTCTTGAAACGAGAGTGGAGACCAGAAACGCTGGATTCAAATGCACTTTTAGGAGCTACAATGAGGAGTGACAACAGTGTGTGTGTCACAGTTGTAAAGCTCAGTGTGTTGAAGAAGCACAAGAGCAGCCTTCAGGCCTGTCTCTTCCACTGCCTTACAGATTGCAGACATTCCTGCTCACTCTGCTGCTCAGCAGAGTGCTGGCAACGGAGTTCTTGGATTGAAATGGTCTTTTAGGAGAAAGAGTGAAGAGTGACAGCAATGTTTGTGTCACAGTTCAAAGCTCACTGTGTGCTAAACATGATCAGGAGGAGCTTTTTTGCAAGGCTCTTCTGCTGTTTTAGCCCAGTCTAAACATTCCTGCTCTCTGTTGCTGCTCAGCAGAGAGTGGGCACAGAGATGTTGGAATCAATTGGTCTTCCAGGCAGGAAAAGGAGGAGTTACAGCAATGTGTGTTGCAGAATTGCAAAGCTCACTGTGTGCTGAAGATGCCCTGCAGGAGTTTCCCTGCTGGCCCTTCGTCTGTGGGATTAGAGTCCAAGCGCTGCTCCTCCCCTGTCACAACTCCTCTCGAAACGTGAGAGCGCACCAGAAACTTTGGATTCAAATGCACTTTTAGGAGATAAAGTGAGGAGTGACAGCAATGTTTGTGTCACAGTTTAAAGCTCACTGTGTGCAAAACATGATCAAGCAGGAGATTTTTTGCAAGGCTCTTCTGCTGTTTTAGGCAGGTCTGAACATTCCTGCTCTACTCTCTCTGTTGCTGCTCAGCAGAGAGCGGGCACAGAGGTGTTGGAATCAATTGGTCTTTCAGGCAGGAAAAGAAGTGACAGCAATGTGTGTTGCAGAGTTGCAAAGCTCACTGTGCGCTGAAGATGATCAGTGGGAACTTTCTGGACTGTCTCTTCTGCTGTTTCAGCAGAGTCCAAACGTAAGTGCTATATTCTGCTACTGCTCACAAAGAGCAAGCACAGGAGATGTATTATTCAATTGGACTTTCAGGTAGGAAAGTGAGAGGTGACAGCAATATGTGTTTCAGAGTTGCGAATCTCAATGTGTGTTGAAGATGCCCAGCAGTAGTTTCCATGCTGGCCCTTCGTCTGTGAAATTAGAATCCAAGCGCTCGTCCTCCCCTGTCACAACTGCTCTCGAAGCGAGAGAGCGCACCAGAAACGTTGGCTTGAAATGCACTTTTAGGGGATAAAGTGAGGAGTGACAGCAATGTGTGTTTCAGAGTTGTAAAGCTCACTGTGCGCTGAAGATGATCTGCAAGGACTTTCCCTCCCTGCCCTTCGGAACTGGGAGCGGATTCCAAGCGCTCGTGCTCACCTGCCTCTGCTGCACTGGAAACGAGAGTGGAGACCAGAAACGCTGGATTCAAATGCACTTTTAGGAGCTACAATGAGGAGTGACAACAGTGTGTGTGTCAAAGTTGTAAAGCTCAGTGTGTTGAAGAAGCACAAGGGCAGCCTTCAGGCCTGTCTCTTCCACTGCCTTACAGATTGCAGACATCCCTGCTCACTCTGCTGATCAGCAGAGTGCTGGCAACGGAGTTCTTGGATTGAAATGGTCTTTTAGGAGAAAGAGTGAAGAGTGACAGCAATGTTTGTGTCACAGTTTAAAGCTCACTGTGTGCTAAACATGATCAGGAGGAGCTTTTTTGCAAGGCTCTTCTGCTGTTTTAGCCCAGTCTAAACATTCCTTCTCCCTGTTGCTGCTCAGCAGAGAGTGGGCACAGAGATGTTGGAATCAATTGGTCTTTCAGGCAAGAAAAGGAGGAGTGACAGCAATGTGTGTTGCAGAGTTGCAAAGCTCACTGTGTGCTGAAGATGCCCTGCAGGAGTTTCCCTGCTGGCCCTTCGGCTGTGGGATTAGAGTCCAAGCGCTGCTCCTCCCCTGTCACAACTCCTCTCGAAACGAGAGAGCGCACCAGAAACTTTGGATTCAAATGCACTTTTAGGAGATAAAGTGAGGAGTGACAGCAATGTTTGTGTCACAGTTTAAAGCTCACTGTGTGCAAAACATGATCAAGCAGGAGATTTTTTTCAAGGCTCTTCTGCTGTTTTAGGCAGGTCTAAAAATTCCTGCTCTACTCTCTCTGTTGCTGCTCAGCAGAGAGCGGGCACAGAGATGGTGGATTCAGCTGGTCTTTCAGGCAAAAAGGGAGGAGTGACAGCAATGTGTGTTGCAGAGTTGCAAAGCTCGCTGTGCGCTGAAGATGATCAGTGGGAACTTTCTGGACTGTCTCTTCTGCTCTTTTAGCATTGGCTAAAGGTTCCTGCTCTACTCTCTCAGCTTCTGCCCAGCAGAGAAAGGGCACAGAGATTTTGGATTCAATTGGACTTTGAGGTAGGAAAGTGCGGAGCGAGAGCAATATATGTGTCACAGTTGCAAAGCTGACTGCGTGCTGAAGATGCCCTGCCGGAGCTTTCACTCCGGGCTCTTCGGCTGTGGGAGCAGAGGCCAAGAGATCACAGAATCACAGAATCACAGAATCCCAAGGGTTGGAAGGGACCTAAAAAGATCATCTAGTCCAACCCCCCTGCAAGAGCAGGGTAACCTACAGTACATCACACAGGAACTTGTCCAGGCGGGCCTTGAATATCTCCAGTGTAGGAGACTCCACAACCCCCCTGGGCAGCCTGTTCCAGTGCTCTGTCACTCTTACAGTAAAGAAGTTCTTCCTGATGTTAACGTGGAACTTCCTATGCTCCAGTTTACACCCATTGCCCCTTGTCCTATCACTGGATATCACTGAAAAAAGCCTAGCTCCATCATCCTGACACCTACCCTTCACATATTTGTAAACATTGATGAGGTCACCCCTCAGTCTCCTCTTTTGCAAGCTAAAGAGACCCAGCTCCCTCAGCCTCTCCTCATAAGGGAGATGTTCCACTCCCTTAATCATCTTTGTGGCTCTGCGCTGGACTCCTTCAAGCAATTCCCTGTCCTTCTTGAACAGAGGGGCCCAGAACTGGACGCAATATTCCAGATGCGGCCTCACCAAGGCTGAGTAGAGGGGGAGGAGAACCTCTCTTGACCTACTAACCACTCCCTTTCTAATGCACCCTAAGATGCCATTTGCCTTCTTGGCCACAAGAGCACATTGCTGGCTCATGGTCATCCTCCTATCCACCAGGACCCCCAGGTCCCTTTCCCCTTCACTACTTTCCAGCAGGTCACCCCCCAACCTGTACTGGTACATGGGGTTGTTCTTCCCCAGATGCAAGACTCTACACTTGCCCTTGTTAAATTTCATCCAGTTTCTCCCCGCCCAACTCTCCAGCCTGTCCAGGTCTCGCTGAATGGCAGCACAGTCCTCTGGTGTGTCAGCCACTCCTCCCAGTTTTGTGTCATCAGCAAACTTGCTGAGGGTGCACTCAGTTCCCTCATCCAGGTCATTGATGAAAATATTAAACAGCACCGGTCCCAGCACCGACCCCTGAGGAACTCCACTAGTCACAGACCTCCAGCTAGATTCTGCGCCATTGACCACAACTCTCTGCCTTCTTCCTTTCAACCAGTTCTCGATCCACCTCACTACTTGATCGTCAAGCCCACACTTCCTCAGCTTATCTATGAGGATGCTGTGGGAGACAGTATCAAATGCCTTACTGAAATCAAGAAAAACTACATCTACCGCTCTACCATCATCCCTCCACCTAGTCACTTCCTCATAGAAGGCTATAAGGTTGGTCATACATGACTTCCCCCTCATAAAACCATGTTGGCTGTTCTTAATGACCCCCTCATCCTTGATATGCCTAGTGATGGAGTCAAGAATAAGTTGTTCCATCATCTTTCCAGGGATGGAGGTAAGGCTGACCGGTCTATAATTACCCGGGTCCTCCTTCTTGCCCTTCTTATAGATTGGTGTGACCTTTGCCATCCGCCAATCCTCAGGCACCTCGCCCATTTCCCACGACTTACCAAAGATGATGGAAAGTGGCCTAGCAATGACCTCCGCCAGCTCCCTCAGCACCCGTGGGTGCATTCCATCCGGACCCATCGATTTACAGATGTCCAGTTTGCATAGCTGATCCCTAACCCAATCCTCATCTACCAAAGCAAACTCCTCCTTTGTCCTGACTCCTTCTGGGGCTATAGAAATCCGGGGCCCTCGGGGAGAGTCTGCAGGAGTAAAGACAGAGGCAAAGAAGGCATTCAGCACCTCTGCCTTCTTTATATCCTCTGTCTCCAGGGTACCCACTTCGTTCAGCAGTGGGCCTATATTGCCTCTTGTTTTAGTTTTATTTGCTATGTATTTGAAGAAGCCCTTTCTATTGTCTTTAACCCGACTAGCAAGATTGAGTTCCAAGGAGGCCTTAGCTGTCCTAATTGCCTCCCTACATCCTCTAACAACTGTCCTATATTCCTCCCAAGCGGCCAGCCCCTCCTTCCATAATCCATAGATTCTCCTTTTCCACTTGAGTTTGCCCAGCAGCTCCTTGTTTAACCACGCCGGTCTCCTAGATCCCTTACTTGACTTCCTACTCATTGGGACGCTCCGATCCTGAGCTTGGAAGAAGCGGTCCTTGAATGCTAACCAACTATCTTGAGCCCCTTTACCGCCTAGTACACTTTCCCATGAGACTTCCCTTAGCAGTTGACTGAAGAGGCCAAAGTTGGCCCTTCGGAAATCCAGAACTGTGGCTTTGCTAGGTATTCTATTCCTCCCACACAGGATCCTAAACTCCACCATCTCATGGTCACTGCAGCCAAGGCTGCCATTGACCGTCACCACTTCGACCAAACCCTCCTTGTTGGCGAGTACTAAATCTAGCAGCGCTGCTCCCCTAGTTGGTACGTCCACCATTTGCATTAAGAAATTATCATCAATGCACTCGAGGAACCTCCTAGACTGTGAATGACTGGCTGTGTGAGTCTTCCAGCAAATATCGGGGTAATTAAAGTCCCCCACGACGACTAAGGCATGTAGTCGCGAGGCTACTTCCAGTTGCCTGTAGAAAGCCTCATCAACTCCTTCGTGCTGATCAGGAGGTCTGTAATAGACCCCCACAACTGTATCACCCGTGCCAGTCAGCCCCTTGATTCGTACCCACAGACATTCCACTTGCTCCTCATCCGACCCCGGACAGAACTCAATACATTCTAGTTGCTCTCTCACGTAAAGAGCAACTCCACCACCTCGCTTCGCTGACCTATCTTTCCTAAAAAGGACATAGCCATCCATGACCACATTCCAGTCATGTGAACTGTCCCACCATGTCTCTGTAATCGCCACTAGATCATAACCTTTAGCCCGCACACAGACTTCTAACTCCTCCTGTTTATTCCCCATGCTGCGTGCATTGGTGTACAGGCATTTCAGGGAGCCAGTCCTAGTACTCTTTTTCCCCTGCGGGACAGGGTCTAAAGAGCTATCCTTTCCCACAAGTGAAACAAGAGATTGATAGTCCTCCTTAGCCCGCCACCCTTCAATCCCTAGCATGTTCCTCTTGGGCTTGTCCCCAACAGGCCCAGTTAAATCCCCTCCCCCCTTCCTAACTAGTTTAAAGCCCTGTCAATAAGCCCTGCTAACTCCTGCCCCAAAACCCTTTTTTTTCTCTGGGACTGGTGTATCCCGCCTGTCACCAGCAAACCAGGTGTCCCATACAGCAACCCGTGACTGAAAAACCCAAACCCCTGCCTTTGGCACCAGTCACGTAGCCATACATTAACCTGCAGAGTCTTCTTATATATCCCTTCACCCTCGCTTGCAACAGGTATGGAGGCAAACACCACTTGCGCTCCAGACCCTTTAACCAGCCGTCCCAGGGCCCTGTAGTCTCTCTTCATTGCCCTTACGTTCCTCGTAATAATTTCGTCACTGCCAACCTGAAAAACCAGCAGTGGGTAGTAGTCAGACGGCTGCACCAGTTCAGAGAGCTTATTTTTAACATCTCTAATCCGAGCCCCAGGCAGGCAGCAGACCTCCCTGTGGGGTGGATCCGGTCGACAAATGGGCCCTTCTGTTCCCCTCAGAAGGGAGTCACCCACCACAATTACTCTTCTTTTCTTCTTGGTTGGGGAAGTTCTGAGGCATGTGGGTGAGTGACTAGCCCTGGGTGACTCACTAGATAGATTTGCCTCACCATCTCCATTCACCTGGCCCTGAATTTCCAAGACCTCATACCTGTTATTCAAGGGCAACTGGGAGGGAGGAAGGGATTGTGAGGGTTTTCGCTTACCTCTCCGAGGAGGAACCTCCCTCCATCCATCCTTGTCCATTAAGCTCTCTCCTTCTGTCTGATGGTAGGAGGGAAGGGGATCCATATCTTGTTGAACCACTTCCCTCTGCCCTTGCCTTAGGGTGTGGTTCCACCAATCTATTTCACTTTCACACTCTCTAATGGCTCTCAACCTTTCTACCTCCTCCCTCAGTTCAGCCACCTGCCTGAGCAGGTCATTTATTTGCTCACAGCGAACACAAGCAGTGTCACTGGCTCCCTCCAATACAAGTGCCAGGCTCAGGCATTCGCTGCAGCCAGAGACCTGCACAGCTGCATGTCTGCAGGAAGGCTCAGTCTGGATACCCACATTAGTACTCACTACAGCTTTCGATCGTGTTGTAACCATGATCTATCTGGTCAATCAATCCGTCTACGTCCCTCAGCACTCCTTCCCCCTCCTGTACTCCAGGCGAGTCCTCTCGATGAGGCGGATGGAACGCTTCCCTGCCCGCTCGCCTGCCCGCTCGCCTGCCCGCGCGAACTGCCGCGCAAACTGCCTCGACCCTCTGCCTCGACGCTCTCTGTTTGCCGGCTCTGTTCGCCGCGCTCCCTGGGAAGGTTTTTTAGCCACTCCCAGCTGGTGCCACTCCTCTTGGCTCCGCCCCCTGTGAGTCAGCCCCTCGCGGGAGCTGAGCTTCCGAGTCCTGGGCAAGTCCTGTTGAGGACTTGAGGCTCCCTCCTCAGTGGCTCTTGTCGCTCTGAGGTGAGGCTCCTGGACGCTGATCTCTCCCCTCTCCGCTCCGGTGTTGCAGGCGTCCTCTCGCAAGCTACTCACCTCAGCAACTGATCGAGAGTGGCCCTTGATGGCCGGTTTGAATCTGACACCGAGCCTCCTGGCTCCGCCCCCTGTGAGTCAGCCCCTCGCGGGAGCTGAGCTTCCGAGTCCTGGGCAAGTCCTGTTGAGGACTTGAGGCTCCCTCCTCAGTGGCTCTTGTCGCTCTGAGGTGAGGCTCCTGGACGCTGATCTCTCCCCTCTCCGCTCCGGTGTTGCAGGCGTCCTCTCGCAAGCTACTCACCTCAGCAACTGATCGAGAGTGGCCCTTGATGGCCGGTTTGAATCTGACACCGAGCCTCCTGGCTCCGCCCCCTGTGAGTCAGCCCCTCGCGGGAGCTGAGCTTCCGAGTCCTGGGCAAGTCCTGTTGAGGACTTGAGGCTCCCTCCTCAGTGGCTCTTGTCGCTCTGAGGTGAGGCTCCTGGACGCTGATCTCTCCCCTCTCCGCTCCGGTGTTGCAGGCGTCCTCTCGCAAGCTACTCACCTCAGCAACTGATCGAGAGTGGCCCTTGATGGCCGGTTTGAATCTGACACCGAGCCTCCTGGCTCCGCCCCCTGTGAGTCAGCCCCTCGCGGGAGCTGAGCTTCCGAGTCCTGGGCAAGTCCTGTTGAGGACTTGAGGCTCCCTCCTCAGTGGCTCTTGTCGCTCTGAGGTGAGGCTCCTGGACGCTGATCTCTCCCCTCTCCGCTCCGGTGTTGCAGGCGCCCTCTCGCAAGCTACTCACCTGTCACTGCTGCTGTTCAAACGAGAGAGGGCGGGAGAGACCATGGATTCAAACGGATTATTAGGAGATGAAGTGAGGAGTGACAGCAATGTGTGTTTCAGAGTTGCAAAGCTCACTGTGCGCTGAAGATGATCTGCAAGGACTTTCCCTCCCTGCCCTTCGGAACTGGGAGCGGATTCCAAGCGCTTGTGCTCACCTTCCTCTGCTGCTCTTGAAACGAGAGTGGAGACCAGAAACGCTGGATTCAAATGCACTTTTAGGAGCTACAATGAGGAGTGACAACAGTGTGTGTGTCACAGTTGTAAAGCTCAGTGTGTTGAAGAAGCACAAGAGCAGCCTTCAGGCCTGTCTCTTCCACTGCCTTACAGATTGCAGACATTCCTGCTCACTCTGCTGCTCAGCAGAGTGCTGGCAACGGAGTTCTTGGATTGAAATGGTCTTTTAGGAGAAAGAGTGAAGAGTGACAGCAATGTTTGTGTCACAGTTTAAAGCTCACTGTGTGCTAAACATGATCAGGAGGAGCTTTTTTGCAAGGCTCTTCTGCTGTTTTAGCCCAGTCTAAACATTCCTGCTCTACTCTCTCTGTTGCTGCTCAGCAGAGAGTGGGCACAGTGATGTTGGAATCAATTGGACTTTCAGGCAAGAAAAGGAGGAGTGACAGCAATGTGTGTTTCAGAATTGTAAAGCTCACTGTGTGCTGAAGATGCCCTGCAGGAGTTTCCCTGCTGGCCCTTCGTCTGTGGGATTAGAGTCCAAGCGCTGCTCCTCCCCTGTAACAACTCCTCTCCAAACGAGAGAGCGCACCAGAAACTTTGGATTCAAATGCACTTTTAGGAGATAAAGTGAGGAGTGACAGCAATGTTTGTGTCACAGTTTAAAGCTCACTGTGTGCAAAACATGATCAAGCAGGAGATTTTTTTCAAGGCTCTTCTGCTGTTTTAGGCAGGTCTAAAAATTCCTGCTCTACTCTCTCTGTTGCTGCTCAGCAGAGAGCGGGCACAGAGATGGTGGATTCAGCTGGTCTTTCAGGCAAAAAGGGAGGAGTGACAGCAATGTGTGTTGCAGAGTTGCAAAGCTCGCTGTGCGCTGAAGATGATCAGTGGGAACTTTCTGGACTGTCTCTTCTGCTCTTTTAGCATTGGATAAAGGTTCCTGCTCTACTCTCTCTGCTTCTGCCCAGCAGAGAAAGGGCACAGAGATTTTGGATTCAATTGGACTTTGAGGTAGGAAAGTGCGGAGCGAGAGCAATATATGTGTCACAGTTGCAAAGCTGACTGCGTGCTGAAGATGCCCTGCCGGAGCTTTCACTCCGGGCTCTTCGGCTGTGGGAGCAGAGGCCAAGAGATCGTGTTCACCTGTCACTGCTGCTGTTCAAACGAGAGAGGGCGGGAGAGACCATGGATTCAAACGGATTATTAGGAGATGAAGTGAGGAGTGACAGCAATGTGTGTTTCAGAGTTGCAAAGCTCACTGTGCGCTGAAGATGATCTGCAAGGACTTTCCCTCCCTGCCCTTCGGAAGTGGGAGCGGATTCCAAGCGCTCGTGCTCACCTTCCTCTGCTGCTCTTGAAACGAGAGTGGAGACCAGAAACGCTGGATTCAAATGCACTTTTAGGAGCTACAATGAGGAGTGACAACAGTGTGTGTGTCACAGTTGTAAAGCTCAGTGTGTTGAAGAAGCACAAGAGCAGCCTTCAGGCCTGTCTCTTCCACTGCCTTACAGATTGCAGACATTCCTGCTCACTCTGCTGCTCAGCAGAGTGCTGGCAACGGAGTTCTTGGATTGAAATGGTCTTTTAGGAGAAAGAGTGAAGAGTGACAGCAATGTTTGTGTCACAGTTTAAAGCTCACTGTGTGCTAAACATGATCAGGAGGAGCTTTTTTGCAAGGCTCTTCTGCTGTTTTAGCCCAATCTAAACATTCCTTCTCTCTGTTGCTGCTCAGCAGAGAGTGGGCACAGAGATGTTGGAATCAATTGGTCTTCCAGGCAGGAAAAGGAGTTACAGCAATGTGTGTTGCAGAATTGCAAAGCTCACTGTGTGCTGAAGATGCCCTGCAGGAGTTTCCCTGCTGGCCCTTCGTCTGTGGGATTAGAGTCCAAGCGCTGCACCTCCCCTGTCACAACTCCTCTCGAAACGTGAGAGCGCACCAGAAACTTTGGATTCAAATGCACTTTTAGGAGATAAAGTGAGGAGTGACAGCAATGTTTGTGTCACAGTTTAAAGCTCACTGTGTGCAAAACATGATCAAGCAGGAGATTTTTTGCAAGGCTCTTCTGCTGTTTTAGCCCAGGCTAAACATTCCTGCTCTACTCTCTCTGTTGCTGCTCAGCAGAGAGCGGTCACAGAGGTGTTGGAATCAATTGGTCTTTCAGGCAGGAAAAGAAGAGACTGCAATGTGTGTTGCAGAGTTGCAAAGCTCACTGTGTGCTGAAGATGATCAGTGGGAACTTTCTGGACTGTCTCTTCTGCTGTTTCAGCAGAGTCCAAACGTAAGTGCTATATTCTGCTACTGCTCACAAAGAGCAAGCACAGGAGATGTATTATTCAATTGGACTTTCAGGTAGGAAAGTGAGAGGTGACAGCAATATGTGTTTCAGAGTTGTGAATCTCAATGTGTGCTGAAGATGCCCAGCAGTAGTTTCCATGCTGGCCCTTCGGCTGTGAAATTAGAATCCAAGCGCTCGTCCTCCCCTGTCACAACTGCTCTCGAAGCGAGAGAGCGCACCAGAAACGTTGGCTTGAAATGCACTTTTAGGAGATAAAGTGAGGAGTGACAGCAATGTGTGTTTCAGAGTTGCAAAGCTCACTGTGCGCTGAAGATGATCTGCAAGGACTTTCCCTCCCTGCCCTTCGGAACTGGGAGCGGATTCCAAGCGCTCATGCTCACCTTCCTCTGCTGCTCTTGAAACGAGAGTGGAGACCAGAAACGCTGGATTCAAATGCACTTTTAGGAGCTACAATGAGGAGTGACAACAGTGTGTGTGTCACAGTTGTAAAGCTCAGTGTGTGGAAGAAGCACAAGAGCAGCCTTCAGGCCTGTCTCTTCCACTGCCTTACAGATTGCAGACATTCCTGCTCACTCTGCTGCTCAGCAGAGTGCTGGCAACGGAGTTCTGGGATTGAAATGGTCTTTTAGGAGAAAGAGTGAAGAGTGACAGCAATGTTTGTGTCACAGTTTAAAGCTCACTGTGTGCTAAACATGATCAGGAGGAGCTTTTTTGCAAGGCTCTTCTGCTGTTTTAGCCCAATCTAAACATTCCTTCTCTCTGTTGCTGCTCAGCAGAGAGTGGGCACAGAGATGTTGGAATCAATTGGTCTTCCAGGCAGGAAAAGGAGTTACAGCAATGTGTGTTGCAGAATTGCAAAGCTCACTGTGTGCTGAAGATGCCCTGCAGGACTTTCCCTGCTGGCCCTTCGTCTGTGGGATTAGAGTCCAAGCGCTGCACCTCCCCTGTCACAACTCCTCTCGAAACGTGAGAGCGCACCAGAAACTTTGGATTCAAATGCACTTTTAGGAGATAAAGTGAGGAGTGACAGCAATGTTTGTGTCACAGTTTAAAGCTCACTGTGTGCAAAACATGATCAAGCAGGAGATTTTTTGCAAGGCTCTTCTGCTGTTTTAGCCCAGGCTAAACATTCCTGCTCTACTCTCTCTGTTGCTGCTCAGCAGAGAGCGGTCACAGAGGTGTTGGAATCAATTGGTCTTTCAGGCAGGAAAAGAAGAGACAGCAATGTGTGTTGCAGAGTTGCAAAGCTCACTGTGTGCTGAAGATGATCAGTGGGAACTTTCTGGACTGTCTCTTCTGCTGTTTCAGCAGAGTCCAAACGTAAGTGCTATATTCTGCTACTGCTCACAAAGAGCAAGCACAGGAGATGTATTATTCAATTGGACTTTCAGGTAGGAAAGTGAGAGGTGACAGCAATATGTGTTTCAGAGTTGTGAATCTCAATGTGTGCTGAAGATGCCCAGCAGTAGTTTCCATGCTGGCCCTTCGGCTGTGAAATTAGAATCCAAGCGCTCGTCCTCCCCTGTCACAACTGCTCTCGAAGCGAGAGAGCGCACCAGAAACGTTGGCTTGAAATGCACTTTTAGGAGATAAAGTGAGGAGTGACAGCAATGTGTGTTTCAGAGTTGCAAAGCTCACTGTGCGCTGAAGATGATCTGCAAGGACTTTCCCTCCCTGCCCTTCGGAACTGGGAGCGGATTCCAAGCGCTCGTGCTCACCTGCCTCTGCTGCACTGGAAACGAGAGTGGAGACCAGAAACGCTGGATTCAAATGCACTTTTAGGAGCTACAATGAGGAGTGACAACAGTGTGTGTGTCAAAGTTGTAAAGCTCAGTGTGTTGAAGAAGCACAAGAGCAGCCTTCAGGCCTGTCTCTTCCACTGCCTTACAGATTGCAGACATTCCTGCTCACTCTGCTGCTCAGCAGAGTGCTGGCAACGGAGTTCTTGGATTGAAATGGTCTTTTAGGAGAAAGAGTGAAGAGTGACAGCAATGTTTGTGTCACAGTTTAAATCTCACTGTGTGCTAAACATGATCAGGAGGAGCTTTTTTGCAAGGCTCTTCTGCTGTTTTAGCCCAATCTAAACATTCCTTCTCTCTGTTGCTGCTCAGCAGAGAGTGGGCACAGAGATGTTGGAATCAATTGGTCTTCCAGGCAGGAAAAGGAGTTACAGCAATGTGTGTTGCAGAATTGCAAAGCTCACTGTGTGCTGAAGATGCCCTGCAGGAGTTTCCCTGCTGGCCCTTCGTCTGTGGGATTAGAGTCCAAGCGCTGCTCCTCCCCTGTCACAACTCCTCTCGAAACGTGAGAGCGCACCAGAAACTTTGGATTCAAATGCACTTTTAGGAGATAAAGTGAGGAGTGACATCAATGTTTGTGTCACAGTTTAAAGCTCACTGTGTGCAAAACATGATCAAGCAGGAGATTTTTTGCGAGGCTCTTCTGCTGTTTTAGCCCAGGCTAAACATTCCTGCTCTACTCTCTCTGTTGCTGCTCAGCAGAGAGCGGGCACAGAGGTGTTGGAATCAATTGGTCTTTCAGGCAGGAAAAGAAGAGACAGCAATGTGTGTTGCAGAGTTGCAAAGCTCGCTGTTCGCTGAAGATGATCAGTGGGAATTTTCTGGACTGTCTCTTCTGCTGTTTCTTCAGAGTCCAAACGTAAGTGCTATATTCTGCTACTGCTCACAAAGAGCAAGCACAGGAGATGTAGGATTCAATTGTACTTTCAGGTAGGAAAGTGAGAGGTGACTGCAATGTGTGTTTCAGAGTTGCAAAGCTCACTGGGTGCTGAAGATGCCCAGCTGGATTTTCCATGCTGGCAATTCGTCTGTGAAATTAGAGTCCAAACGCTCGTCCTCCCATGTGACATCTGCTCTCGAAACGAGAGAGCGCACCAGAAACTTTGGATTCAAATGCACTTTTAGGAGATAAAGTGAGGAGTGACAGCAATGTTTCTGTCACAGTTTAAAGCTCACTGAGTGCAAAACATGATCAAGCAGGAGATTTTTTGCAAGGCTCTTCTGCTGTTTTAGCCCAGGCTAAACATTCCTGCTCTACTCTCTCTGTTGCTGCTCAGCAGAGAGCGGGCACAGAGGTGTTGGAATCAATTGGTCTTTCAGGCAGGAAAAGAAGAGACAGCAATGTGTGTTGCAGAGTTGCAAAGCTCACTGTGTGCTGAAGATGATCAGTGGGAACTTTCTGGACTGTCTCTTCTGCTGTTTCAGCAGAGTCCAAACGTAAGTGCTATATTCTGCTACTGCTCACAAAGAGCAAGCACAGGAGATGTATTATTCAATTGGACTTTCAGGTAGGAAAGTGAGAGGTGACAGCAATATGTGTTTCAGAGTTGTGAATCTCAATGTGTGCTGAAGATGCCCAGCAGTAGTTTCCATGCTGGCCCTTCGGCTGTGAAATTAGAATCCAAGCGCTCGTCCTCCCATGTCACAACTGCTCTCGAAGCGAGAGAGCGCACCAGAAACGTTGGCTTGAAATGCACTTTTAGGAGATAAAGTGAGGAGTGACAGCAATGTGTGTTTCAGAGTTGCAAAGCTCACTGTGCGCTGAAGATGATCTGCAAGGACTTTCCCTCCCTGCCCTTCGGAACTGGGAGCGGATTCCAAGCGCTCGTGCTCACCTGCCTCTGCTGCACTGGAAACGAGAGTGGAGACCAGAAACGCTGGATTCAAATGCACTTTTAGGAGCTACAATGAGGAGTGACAACAGTGTGTGTGTCACAGTTGTAAAGCTCAGTGTGTTGAAGAAGCACAAGAGCAGCCTTCAGGCCTGTCTCTTCCACTGCCTTACAGATTGCAGACATCCCTGCTCACTCTGCTGCTCAGCAGAGTGCTGGCAACGGAGTTCTTGGATTGAAATGGTCTTTTAGGAGAAAGAGTGAAGAGTGACAGCAATGTTTGTGTCACAGTTTAAAGCTCACTGTGTGCTAAACATGATCAGGAGGAGCTTTTTTGCAAGGCTCTTCTGCTGTTTTAGCCCAGTCTAAACATTCCTGCTCTACTCTCTCTGTTGCTGCTCAGCAGAGAGTGGGCACAGAGATGTTGGAATCAATTGGTCTTTCAGGCAAGAAAAGGAGGAGTGACAGCAATGTGTGTTTCTGAATTGTAAAGCTCACTGTGCGCTGAAGATGCCCTGCAGGAGTTTCCCTGCTGGCCCTTCGTCTGTGGGATTAGAGTCCAAGCGCTGCTCCTCCCCTGTCACAACTCCTCTCGAAACGAGAGAGCGCACCAGAAACTTTGGATTCAAATGCACTTTTAGGAGATAAAGTGAGGAGTGACAGCAATGTTTGTGTCACAGTTTAAAGCTCACTGTGTGCAAAACATGATCAAGCAGGAGATTTTTTGCAAGGCTCTTCTGCTGTTTTAGCCCAGGCTAAACATTCCTGCTCTACTCTCTCTGTTGCTGCTCAGCAGAGAGCGGGCACAGAGATGGTGGATTCAGCTGGTCTTTCAGGCAGGAAAAGAAGAGACAGCAATGTGTGTTGCAGAGTTGCAAAGCTCACTGTGTGCTGAAGATGATCAGTGGGAACTTTCTGGACTGTCTCTTCTGCTGTTTCTTCAGAGTCCAAACGTAAGTGCTATATTCTGCTACTGCTCACTAAGAGCAAGCACAGGAGTTGTAGGATTCAATTGGACTTTCAGGTAGGAAAGTGAGAGGTGACAGCTATTTGTGTTTCAGAGTTGCGAAGCTCACTGGGTGCTGAAGATGCCCTGCAGGAGTTTCCATGCTGGCAATTCGTCTGTGAAATTAGAGTCCAAAAGCTCGTCCTTCCCTGCGACATCTGCTCTCGAAACGAGAGAGCGCACCATAAACTTTGCATTCAAATTCACTTTTAGGAGATAAAGTGAGGAGTGACAGCAATGTTTGTGTCACAGTCTGAAGCTCACTGAGTGCAAAACATGATCAAGCAGGAGATTTTTTGCAAGGCTCTTCTGCTGTTTTAGCCCAGTCTAAACATTCCTGCTCTGATCTCTCTGTTGTTGCTCAGCAGAGAGCGGGCACAGAGATGGTGGAATCTTTTGGTCTTTCAGGCAGGAAAAGGAGGAGTGACAGCAATGTGTGTTGCAGAGTTGCAAAGCTCTCTGTGTTCTGAAGATGATCAGTGGGAACTTTCTAAACTTTCTCTTCTGCTGTTTCAGCAGAGTGCAAACGTATGGGCTATATTCTGCTACTGCTCACAAATTGCAGCACAGGAGATGTAGGATTCAATTGGACTTTCAACTAGGAAAGTCAGAGGTGACAGCTATATGTGTTCAGGGTTGCAAAGATCACAGTGTGCTGAAGATGGCCAGCAGGAGTTTCCCTGCACGCCCTTCGGCTCTGGGATTAGAGTCCAAGCGCTCGTCCTCCCCTGTCACAACTCCACTCGAAACGACAGAGCGCACTAGAAACGTTGGACTCAAATGCACTTTTAGGAGATAAAGTGAGGAGTGACAGCTATGTTTGTGTCACAGCTTCAAAGCTCACTGTGTGCTAATCATGATCAGCAGGAGCTTTTTTGCAAGGCTCTTCTGCTGTTATAGCCCTGTCTAAACATTCCTGTTATACTCTCCCTGTTGCTGCTCAGCAGAGAGCGGGCACAGAGATGGTGGATTCAGTTGGTCATTCAGGCAGGAAAGGTAGGAGTGAAAGCAATGCGTGTTGCAGAGTTGCAAAGCTCGCTGTGTGCTGAAGATGATCAGTGGGAACTTTCAGGACTGTCTCTTCTGCTGTTTCAGCAGAGTGCAAACGTATGTGCTATATTCTGCTACTGCTCACAAGGAGCAAGCACAGGAGATGTATGTTTCAATTGGACTTTCAACTAGGAAAGTCAGAGGTGACAGCTATATGTGTTTCAGAGTTGCAAAGCTCACTGTGTGCTGAAGATGCCCAGCAGGACTTTCCCTGCACGCCCTTCGGCTGTGGGATTAGAGTCCAAGCGCTCGTCCTCCCCTGTCACAACTCCTCTCGAAACGAGAGAGCGCCCCAGAAACGATAGATTCAAATGCACTTTTAGGAGATAAAGTGAGTGGCAGCAATGTTTGTGTCGCAGTTTAAAGCTCACTGTGCGCTAAACATGAAAAGCTGGAGCTTTTTTGCAAGGCTCTTCTGCTGTTTTAGCCCAGTCTAAACATTCCTGCTATACTCTCCCTGTTGCTGCTCAATAGAGTGCGGGCACAGAGATGGTGGAATCAATTGGTCTTTCAGGCAGGTAAGGGAGGAGTGACAGCAATGTGTGTTGCAGAGTTGCAAAGCTCGCTGTGCGCTGAAGATGATCAGTGGGAACTTTCAGGACTGTCTCTTCTGCTGTTTCAGCAGAGTGCAAACGTAAGTGCTATATTCTGCTACTGCTCACAAGGACCAAGCACAGGAGATATATGATTCAATTGGACTTTCAACTAGGAAAGTCAGAGGTGACAGCTATATGTGTTTCAGAGTTGCAAAGCTCAATGTGTGCTGAAGATGCCCAGCAGGACTTTCCCTGCACGCCGTTCGGCTGTGGGATTAGAGTCCAAGCGCTCATCCTCCCCTGTCACAACTCCTCTCGAAACGAGAGAGCGCCCCAGAAACGATAGATTCAAATGCACTTTTAGGAGATAAAGTGAGTGGCAGCAATGTTTGTGTCGCAGTTTAAAGCTCACTGTGCGCTAAACATGAAAAGCTGGAGCTTTTTTGCAAGGCTCTTCTGCTGTTTTAGCCCAGTCTAAACATTCCTGCTATACTCTCCCTGTTGCTGCTCAATAGAGTGCGGGCACAGAGATGGTGGAATCAATTGGTCTTTCAGGCAGGAAAGGGAGGAGTGACAGCAATGTGTGCTGCAGAGCTGCAAAGCTCGCTGTGCGCTGAAGATGATCAGTGTTAACTTTCTGGACTGTCTCTTCTGCTGTTTCAGCAGAATCTGAACGTAAGTGCTATATTCTGCTACTGCTCACAAGGAGCAAGCACAGGAGATGTAGGATTCAATTGGACTTTCAGGTAGGAAAATGAGTGGTGACAGCAATGTGTGTTTCAGAGTAGCAAAGCTCAATGTGTGCTGAAGATGCCCAGCAGGATTTTCCCTGCGCGCCCTTTGGCTGTGGGATTAGAGTCCAAGCGCTCGTCCTCCCCTGTCACAACTCCTCTCGAAACGAGAGAGCGCACCAGAAACGATGGTTTCAAATGCACTTTTAGGAGATAAAGTGAGGAGTGACAGCAATGTTTGTGTCACAGTTTAAAGCTCACTGTGTGCAAAACATGATCAAGCAGGAGATTTTTTGCAAGGCTCTTCTGCTGTTTTAGCCCAGGCTAAACATTCCTGCTCTACTCTCTCTGTTGCTGCTAAGCAGAGGGCGGGCACAGAGATGGTGGATTCAGATGGTCTTTCAGGCAGGAAAAGAAGAGACAGCAATGTGTGTTGCAGAGTTGCAAAGCTCACTGTGTGCTGAAGATGATCAGTGGGAACTTTCTGGACTGTCTCTTCTGCTGTTTCAGCAGAGTCCAAACGTAAGTGCTATATTCTGCTACTGCTCACAAAGAGCAAGCACAGGAGATGTATTATTCAATTGGACTTTCAGGTAGGAAAGTGAGAAGTGACAGCAATATGTGTTTCAGAGTTGCGAATCTCAATGTGTGCTGAAGATGCCCAGCAGTAGTTTCCATGCTGGCCCTTCGGCTGTGAAATTAGAATCCAAGCGCTCGTCCTCCCCTGTCACAACTGCTCTCGAAGCGAGAGAGCGCACCAGAAACGTTGGCTTGAAATGCACTTTTAGGAGATAAAGTGAGGAGTGACAGCAATGTGTGTTTCAGAGTTGCAAAGCTCACTGTGCGCTGAAGATGATCTGCAAGGACTTTCCCTCCCTGCCCTTCGGAACTGGGAGCGGATTCCAAGCGCTCGTGCTCACCTGCCTCTGCTGCACTGGAAACGAGAGTGGAGACCAGAAACGCTGGATTCAGATGCACTTTTAGGAGCTACAATGAGGAGTGACAACAGTGTGTGTGTCACAGTTGTAAAGCTCAGTGTGTTGAAGAAGCACAAGAGCAGCCTTCAGGCCTGTCTCTTCCACTGCCTTACAGATTGCAGACATTCCTGCTCACTCTGCTGATCAGCAGAGTGCTGGCAACGGAGTTCTTGGATTGAAATGGTCTTTTAGGAGAAAGAGTGAAGAGTGACAGCAATGTTTGTGTCACAGTTTAAAGCTCACTGTGTGCTAAACATGATCAGGAGGAGCTTTTTTGCAAGGCTCTTCTGCTGTTTTAGCCCAGTCTAAACATTCCTGCTCTACTCTCTCTGTTGCTGCTCAGCAGAGAGTGGGCACAGTGATGTTGGAATCAATTGGACTTTCAGGCAAGAAAAGGAGGAGTGACAGCAATGTGTGTTGCAGAATTGTAAAGCTCACTGTGTGCTGAAGATGCCCTGCAGGAGTTTCCCTGCTGGCCCTTCGTCTGTGGGATTAGAGTCCAAGCGCTGCTCCTCCCCTGTCACAACTCCTCTCCAAACGAGAGAGCGCACCAGAAACTTTGGATTCAAATGCACTTTTAGGAGATAAAGTGAGGAGTGACAGCAATGTTTGTGTCACAGTTTAAAGCTCACTGTGTGCAAAACATGATCAAGCAGGAGATTTTTTTCAAGGCTCTTCTGCTGTTTTAGGCAGGTCTAAAAATTCCTGCTCTACTCTCTCTGTTGCTGCTCAGCAGAGATCGGGCACAGAGGTGTTGGAATCAATTGGTCTTTCAGGCATAAAGGGAGGAGTGACAGCAATGTGTGTTGCAGAGTTGCAAAGCTCGCTGTGCGCTGAAGATGATCAGTGGGAACTTTCTGGACTGTCTCTTCTGCTCTTTTAGCATTGGCTAAAGGTTCCTGCTCTACTCTCTCTGCTTCTGCCCAGCAGAGAAAGGGCACAGAGATTTTGGATTCAATTGGACTTTGAGGTAGGAAAGTGCGGAGCGAGAGCAATATATGTGTCACAGTTGCAAAGCTGACTGCGTGCTGAAGATGCCCTGCCGGAGCTTTCACTCCGGGCTCTTCGGCTGTGGGAGCAGAGGCCAAGAGATCGTGTTCACCTGTCACTGCTGCTGTTCAAACGTGAGAGGGCGGGAGAGACCATGGATTCAAACGGATTATTAGGAGATGAAGTGAGGAGTGACAGCAATGTGTGTTTCAGAGTTGCAAAGCTCACTGTGCGCTGAAGATGATCTGCAAGGACTTTCCCTCCCTGCCCTTCGGAACTGGGAGCGGATTCCAAGCGCTCGTGCCCACCTTCCTCTGCTGCTCTTGAAACGAGAGTGGAGACCAGAAACGCTGGATTCAAATGCACTTTTAGGAGCTACAATGAGGAGTGACAACATTGTGTGTGTCAAAGTTGTAAAGCTCAGTGTGTTGAAGAAGCACAAGAGCAGCCTTCAGGCCTGTCTCTTCCACTGCCTTACAGATTGCAGACATTCCTGCTCACTCTGCTGCTCAGCAGAGTGCTGGCAACGGAGTTCTTGGATTGAAATGGTCTTTTAGGAGAAAGAGTGAAGAGTGACAGCAATGTTTGTGTCACAGTTTAAAGCACACTGTGTGCTAAACATGATCAGGAGGAGCTTTTTTGCAAGGCTCTTCTGCTGTTTTAGCCCAGTCTAAACATTCCTGCTCTACTCTCTCTGTTGCTGCTCAGCAGAGAGTGGGCACAGAGATGTTGGAATCAATTGGTCTTCCAGGCAGGAGAAGGAGGAGTTACAGCAATGTGTGTTGCAGAATTGTAAAGCTCACTGTGTGCTGAAGATGCCCTGCAGGAGTTTCCCTGCTGGCCCTTCGTCTGTGGGATTAGAGTCCAAGCGCTGCTCCTCCCCTGTCACAACTCCTCTCGAAACGTGAGAGCGCACCAGAAACTTTGGATTCAAATGCACTTTTAGGAGATAAAGTGAGGAGTGACAGCAATGTTTGTGTCACAGTTTAAAGCTCACTGTGTGCAAAACATGATCAAGCAGGAGATTTTTTGCAAGGCTCTTCTGCTGTTTTAGCCCAGGCTAAACATTCCTGCTCAACTCTCTGTTGCTGCTCAGCAGAGAGTGGGCACAGAGATGTTGGAATCAATTGGTCTTTCAGGCAGGAAAAGAAGTGACAGCAATGTGTGTTGCAGAGTTGCAAAGCTCGCTGTTCGCTGAAGATGATCAGTGGGAACTTTCTGGACTGTCTCTTCTGCTGTTTCTTCAGAGTCCAAACGTAAGTGCTATATTCTGCTACTGCTCACTAAGAGCAAGCACAGGAGATGTAGGATTCAATTGGACTTTCAGGTAGGAAAGTGAGAGGTGACAGCTATTTGTGTTTCAGAGTTGCGAAGCTCACTGGGTGCTGAAGATGCCCTGCAGGAGTTTCCATGCTGGCAATTCGTCTGTGAAATTAGAGTCCAAAAGCTCGTCCTTCCCTGCGACATCTGCTCTCGAAACGAGAGAGCGCACCATAAACTTTGCATTCAAATTCACTTTTAGGAGATAAAGTGAGGAGTGACAGCAATGTTTGTGTCACAGTCTGAAGCTCACTGAGTGCAAAACATGATCAAGCAGGAGATTTTTTGCAAGGCTCTTCTGCTGTTTTAGCCCAGTCTAAACATTCCTGCTCTGATCTCTCTGTTGTTGCTCAGCAGAGAGCGGGCACAGAGATGGTGGAATCTTTTGGTCTTTCAGGCAGGAAAAGGAGGAGTGACAGCAATGTGTGTTGCAGAGTTGCAAAGCTCTCTGTGTTCTGAAGATGATCAGTGGGAACTTTCTAGACTTTCTCTTCTGCTGTTTCAGCAGAGTGCAAACGTATGGGCTATATTCTGCTACTGCTCACAAATTGCAGCACAGGAGATGTAGGATTCAATTGGACTTTCAGGTAGGAAAGGGAGAGGTGACAGCTATATGTGTTCAGGGTTGCAAAGATCACAGTGTGCTGAAGATGGCCAGCAGGAGTTTCCCTGCACGCCCTTCGGCTCTGGGATTAGAGTCCAAGCGCTCGTCCTCCCCTGTCACAACTCCACTCGAAACGACAGAGAGCACTAGAAACGTTGGACTCAAATGCACTTTTAGGAGATAAAGTGAGGAGTGACAGCTATGTTTGTGTCACAGCTTCAAAGCTCACTGTGTGCTAATCATGATCAGCAGGAGCTTTTTTGCAAGGCTCTTCTGCTGTTATAGCCGTGTCTAAACATTCCTGTTATACTCTCCCTGTTGCTGCTCAGCAGAGAGCGGGCACAGAGATGGTGGATTCAGTTGGTCATTCAGGCAGGAAAGGTAGGAGTGAAAGCAATGCGTGTTGCAGAGTTGCAAAGCTCGCTGTGTGCTGAAGATGATCAGTGGGAACTTTCAGGACTGTCTCTTCTGCTGTTTCAGCAGAGTGCAAACGTATGTGCTATATTCTGCTACTGCTCACAAGGAGCAAGCACAGGAGATGTATGTTTCAATTGGACTTTCAACTAGGAAAGTCAGAGGTGACAGCTATATGTGTTTCAGAGTTGCAAAGCTCACTGTGTGCTGAAGATGCCCAGCAGGACTTTCCCTGCACGCCCTTCGGCTGTGGGATTAGAGTCCAAGCGCTCGTCCTCCCCTGTCACAACTCCTCTCGAAACGAGAGAGCGCCCCAGAAACGATAGATTCAAATGCACTTTTAGGAGATAAAGTGAGTGGCAGCAATGTTTGTGTCGCAGTTTAAAGCTCACTGTGCGCTAAACATGAAAAGCTGGAGCTTTTTTGCAAGGCTCTTCTGCTGTTTTAGCCCAGTCTAAACATTCCTGCTATACTCTCCCTGTTGCTGCTCAATAGAGTGCGGGCACAGAGATGGTGGAATCAATTGGTCTTTCAGGCAGGTAAGGGAGGAGTGACAGCAATGTGTGTTGCAGAGTTGCAAAGCTCGCTGTGCGCTGAAGATGATCAGTGGGAACTTTCAGGACTGTCTCTTCTGCTGTTTCAGCAGAGTGCAAACGTAAGTGCTATATTCTGCTACTGCTCACAAGGACCAAGCACAGGAGATATATGATTCAATTGGACTTTCAACTAGGAAAGTCAGAGGTGACAGCTATATGTGTTTCAGAGTTGCAAAGCTCAATGTGTGCTGAAGATGCCCAGCAGGACTTTCCCTGCACGCCGTTCGGCTGTGGGATTAGAGTCCAAGCGCTCATCCTCCCCTGTCACAACTCCTCTCGAAACGAGAGAGCGCCCCAGAAACGATAGATTCAAATGCACTTTTAGGAGATAAAGTGAGTGGCAGCAATGTTTGTGTCGCAGTTTAAAGCTCACTGTGCGCTAAACATGAAAAGCTGGAGCTTTTTTGCAAGGCTCTTCTGCTGTTTTAGCCCAGTCTAAACATTCCTGCTATACTCTCCCTGTTGCTGCTCAATAGAGTGCGGGCACAGAGATGGTGGAATCAATTGGTCTTTCAGGCAGGAAAGGGAGGAGTGACAGCAATGTGTGCTGCAGAGCTGCAAAGCTCGCTGTGCGCTGAAGATGATCAGTGTTAACTTTCTGGACTGTCTCTTCTGCTGTTTCAGCAGAATCTGAACGTAAGTGCTATATTCTGCTACTGCTCACAAGGAGCAAGCACAGGAGATGTAGGATTCAATTGGACTTTCAGGTAGGAAAATGAGTGGTGACAGCAATGTGTGTTTCAGAGTAGCAAAGCTCAATGTGTGCTGAAGATGCCCAGCAGGATTTTCCCTGCGCGCCCTTTGGCTGTGGGATTAGAGTCCAAGCGCTCGTCCTCCCCTGTCACAACTCCTCTCGAAACGAGAGAGCGCACCAGAAACGATGGTTTCAAATGCACTTTTAGGAGATAAAGTGAGGAGTGCCAGCAATGTTTGTGTCACAGCTTCAAAACTCACTGTGTGCTAAACATGATCAGCAGGAGCTTTTTTGCAAGGCTCTTCTGCTGTTTTAGCCCAGTCTAAACATTCCAGCTATACTCTCTCTGTTGATGCTCAGCAGAGAGCGGACACAGAGATGGTGGAATCAGTTGGTCTTTCAGGTAGGAAAGGGAGGAGTGACAGCAATGTGTGTTGCAGAGTTGCAAAGCTCGCTGTGCGCTGATGATGATCACAGAATCACAGAATCACAGAATCCCAAGGGTTGGAAGGGACCTAAAAAGATCATCTAGTCCAACCCCCCCGCAAGAGCAGGGTAACCTACAGTACATCACACAGGAACTTGTCCAGGCGGGCCTTGAATATCTCCAGTGTAGGAGACTCCACAACCCCCCTGGGCAACCTGTTCCAGTGCTCTGTCACTCTTACAGTAAAGAAGTTCTTCCTGATGTTAACGTGGAACTTCCTATGTTCCAGTTTACACCCATTGCCCCTTGTCCTATCACTGGATATCACTGAAAAAAGCCTAGCTCCATCATCCTGACACCTACCCTTCACATATTTGTAAACATTGATGAGGTCACCCCTCAGTCTCCTCTTTTGCAAGCTAATGAGACCCAGCTCCCTCAGCCTCTCCTCATAAGGGAGATGTTCCACTCCCTTAATCATCTTTGTGGCTCTGCGCTGGACTCCTTCAAGCAATTCCCTGTCCTTCTTGAACAGAGGGGCCCAGAACTGGACGCAATATTCCAGATGCGGCCTCACCAAGGCTGAGTAGAGGGGGAGGAGAACCTCTCTTGACCTACTAACCACTCCCTTTCTAATGCACCCTAAGATGCCATTTGCCTTCTTGGCCACAAGAGCACATTGCTGGCTCATGGTCATCCTCCTATCCACCAGGACCCCCAGGTCCCTTTCCCCTTCACTACTTTCCAGCAGGTCACCCCCCAACCTGTACTGGTACATGGGGTTGTTCTTCCCCAGATGCAAGACTCTACACTTGCCCTTGTTAAATTTCATCAAGTTTCTCCCCGCCCAACTCTCCAGCCTGTCCAGGTCTCGCTGAATGGCAGCACAGTCCTCTGGTGTGTCAGCCACTCCTCCCAGTTTTGTGTCATCAGCAAACTTGCTGAGGGTGCACTCAGTTCCCTCATCCAGGTCATTGATGAAAATATTAAACAGCACCGGTCCCAGCACCGACCCCTGAGGAACTCCACTAGTCACAGACCTCCAGCTAGATTCTGCGCCATTGACCACAACTCTCTGCCTTCTTCAGTGGGAACTTTCAGGACTGTCTCTTCTGCTGTTTCAGCAGAGTGCAAACGTATGGGCTATATTCTGCTACTGCTCACAAGGAGCAAAGCACAGGAGAAGTAGGATTCAATTGGACTTTCAGGTAGGAAAGTGAGAGGTGACAGCAATGTGTGTTTCCGAGTTGCAAAGCTCACTGTGTGCTGAAGATGCCCATCAGGAGTTTCCCTGCTGGCCCTTCGGCTGTGGGATTAGAGTCCAAGCGCTCGTCCTCCCCTGTCACATCTGCTCTTGAAACGAGAGAGGGCACCAAAAACGTTGGACTCAAATGCACTTTTAGGAGATAAAGTGAGGAGTGACAGCAATGTTTGTGTCACAGCCTCAAAGCTCACTGTGTGCTAAACATGATCAGCAGGAGCTTTTTTGCAAGGCTCTTCTGCTGTTTTAGCCCAGTCTAAACATTATTGCTCTTCTCTCCCTGTTGCTGCTCAGCAGAGAGCAGGCACAGAGATGGTGGAATCTTTTGGTCTTTCAGGCAGGAAAAGGAGGAGTGACAGCAATGTGTGTTGCAGAGTTGCAAAGCTCTCTGTGTTCTGAAGATGATCAGTGGGAACTTTCAGGACTGTCTCTTCTGCTGTTTCAGCAGAGTGCAAACGTATGGGCTATATTCTGCTACTGCTCACAAATTGCAGCACAGGAGATGTAGGATTCAATTGGACTTTCAGGTAGGAAAGGGAGAGGTGACAGCTATATGTGTTCAGGGTTGCAAAGATCACTGTGTGCTGAAGATGGCCAGCAGGAGTTTCCCTGCACGCCCTTCGGCTGTGGGATTAGAGTCCAAGCGCTCGTCCTCCCCTGTCACAACTCCACTCGAAACGAGAGAGCGCAGCAGAAACGATGGTTTCAAATGCACTTTTAGGAGATAAAGTGAGGAGTGACAGCAATGTTTGTGTCACAGCTTCAAAGCTCACTGTGTGCTAATCATGATCAGCAGGAGCTTTTTTGCAAGGCTCTTCTACTGTTTTAGCCCAGTCTAAACATTCCTGCTAAACTCTCTCTGTTGCTGCTCAGCAGAGAGCGGGCACAGAGATGGTGGATTCAGCTGGTCTTTCAGGCAAAAAGGGAGGAGTGACAGCAATGTGTGTTGCAGAGTTGCAAAGCTCGCTGTGCGCTGAAGATGATCAGTGGGATCTTTCTGGACTGTCTCTTCTGCTGTTTCAGCAGAGTCCAAGCGTAAGTGCTATATTCTGCTACTGCTCACAAGGAGCAAGCACAGGAGATGTAGTATACAATTGGACTTTCAGGTAGGATAGTGAGAGGTGACAGCTATATGTGTTTCAGAGCTGCAAAGCTCACTGTGTGCTGAAGATGCCCAGCAGGAGTTTCCCTGCACGCCCTTCGGCTGTGGGATTAGAGTCCAAGCACTCGTCCTCCCCTGTCAGAACTCCTCTCGAAACGAGAGAGCGCACCAGAAACGATGGAGTCAAATGCACTTTTAGGAGATAAAGTGAATGACAGCAATGTTTGTGTCGCAGTTTAATGCTCACTGTGCGCTAAACATGAAAAGCAGGAGCTTTTTTGCAAGGCTCTTCTGCTGTTTTAGCCCAGTCTAAACATTCCTGCTATACTCTCTCTGTTGCTGCTCAGCAGAGAGCGGACACAGAGATGGTGGAATCAGTTGGTCTTTCAGGTAGGAAAGGGAGGAGTGACAGCAATGTGTGTTGCAGAGTTGCAAAGCTCGCTGTGCGCTGAAGATGATCAGTGGGAACTTTCAGGACTGTCTCTTCTGCTGTTTCAGCAGAGTGCAAACGTATGGGCTATATTCTGCTACTGCTCATAAGGACCAAAGCACAGGAGAAGTAGGATTCAATTGGACTTTCAGGTAGGAAAGTGAGAGGTGACAGCAATATGTGTTTCAGAGTTGCAGAGCTCGCTGTGCGCTGAAGATGATCAGTGGGAACTTTCTGGTCTGTCTCTCCTGCTGTTATAGCAGAGTCCAAATGTAAAGTGCTATATTCTGCTACTGCTCACTAAGAGCAAGCACAGGTGATGTAGGATTCAATTGGACTTTCAGGTTGGAAAGTGAGAGGTGACAGCAATGTGTGTTTCAGAGTTGCAAAGCTCGCTGTGCGCTGAAGATGATCAGTGGGAACTTTCTGGACTGTCTCTTCTGCTGTTTCAGCAGAGTCCAAACGTAAGTGCTATATTCTGCTACTGCTCTCAAAGAGCAAGCACAGGTGATGTAGGATTCAATTGGACATTCAGGTAGGAAAGTTAGAGGTGACAGCAATGTGTGTTTCAGAGTAGCAAAGCTCAATGTGTGCTGAGGATGCCCAGCAGGAATTCCCCTGCTGGCCCTTCGGCTGTCGGATTAGAGTCCAAGCCCTCGTCCTTCCCTGTCACATCTGGTCTTGAAACGAGAGAGGGCACCAAAAACATTGGACTCAAATGCACTTTTAGGAGATAAAGTGAGGAGAGACAGCAGTGTTTTTGTCACAGCTTCAAAGCTCACTGTGTGCTAAACATGACCAGCAGGAGCTCTTTTGCTAGGCTCTTCTGCAGTTTTAGCCCAGTCTAAACATTCCTGCTCTACTCTCTCTGTTGCTGCTCAGCAGAGAGCGGACACAGAGATGGTGGAATCAGTTCGTCTTTCAGGCAGGAAAGGGAGGACTGACAGCAATGTGTGTTGCAGAGTTGCAAAGCTCGCTGTGAGCTGAAGATGATCAGTGGGACCTTTCTGGACTGTTTCTTCTGCTGTTTCAGCAGAGTCCAAACGTAAGTGCTATGTTCTGCTACTGCTCACAAAGCAAGAACAGGAGTTGTGGGATTCAATTGGACTTTCAGGTAGGAAAGTGAGAGGTGACAGCAATGTGTGTTTCAGAGTAGCAAAGCTCACTGTGTGCTGAAGATGCCCATCAGGAGTTTCCCTGCTGGCCCTTCGGCTGTGGGATTAGAGTCCAAGCGCTCGTCCTCCCCTGTCACAACTCCTCTCGAAACGAGAGAGCGCACCAGAAACGATGGTTTCAAATGCACTTTTAGGAGATAAAGTGAATGACAGCAATGTTTGTGTCGCTTTTTAATGCTCACTGTGCGCTAAACATGAAAAGCAGGAGCTTTTTTGCAAGGCTCTTCTGCTGTTTTAGCCCAGTCTAAACATTCCTGCTATACTCTCCCTGTTGCTGCTCAATAGAGTGCGGGCTCAGAGATGGTGGAATCAGTTGGTCTTTCAGGCAGGAAAGGGTGGAGTGACAGCAATGTGTGCTGCAGAGTTGCAAAGCTCGCTGTGTGCTGAAGATGATCAGTGGGAACTTCCAGGACTGTCTCTTCTGCTGTTTTAGCAGATTCCAAACGTAAGTGCTATATTCTCCTACTGCTCACAAGGAGCAAGCACAGGAGATGTAGGATTCAATTGGACTTTCAGGTAGGAAAGTGAGAGGTGACAGCCATGTGTGTTTCAGAGTTGCAAAGCTCACTGTGTGCTGAAGATGCCCAGCAGGAGTTTCCTTGCTGGCTCTTCGGCTGTGGGATTAGAGTCCAAGCGCTCGTCCTCCCCTGTCACATCTGCTCTTGAAACGAGAGAGGGCACCAAAAACGTTGGACTCAAATGCACTTTTAGGAGATAAAGTGAGGATTGACAGCAATGTTTGTGTCACAGCCTCAAAGCTCACTGTGTGCTAAACATGATCAGCAGGAGCTTTTTTGCAAGGCTCTTCTGCTGTTTTAGCCCAGTCTAAACATTATTGCTCTTCTCTCCCTGTTGCTGCTCAGCAGAGAGCAGGCACAGAGATGGTGGAATCTTTTGGTCTTTCAGGCAGGAAAAGGAGGAGTGACAGCAATGTGTGTTGCAGAGTTGCAAAGCTCGCTGTGCGCTGAAGATGATCAGTGGGAACTTTCTAAACTTTCTCTTCTGCTGTTTCAGCAGAGTGCAAACGTATGGGCTATATTCTGCTACTGCTCACAAATTGCAGCACAGGAGATGTAGGATTCAATTGGACTTTCAGGTAGGAAAGGGAGAGGTGACAGCTATATGTGTTCAGGGTTGCAAAGATCACTGTGTGCTGAAGATGCCCAGCAGGAGTTTCCCTGCACGCCCTTCGGCTGTGGGATTAGAGTCCAAGCGCTCGTCCTCCCCTGTCGCAACTCCTCTCGAAACGACAGAGCGCACCAGAAATGTTGGACTCAAATGCACTTTTAGGAGATAAAGTGAGGAGTGACAGCTATGTTTGTGTCACAGCTTCAAAACTCACTGTGTGCTAAACATGATCAGCAGGAGCTTTTTTGCAAGGCTCTTCTGCTGTTATAGCCCTGTCTAAACATTCCTGCTATACTCTCTCTGGTGCTGCTAAGCAGAGAGCGGGCACAGAGATGGTGGAATCAGTTCGTCTTTCAGGCAGGAAAGGGAGGAGTGACAGCAATGTGTGTTGCAGAGTTGCAAAGCTCGCTGTGTGCTGATGATCAGTGGGAGCTTTCAGGACTGTCTCTTCTGCTGTTTCAGCAGAGTGCAAACGCATGGGCTATATTCTGCTACAGCTCACAAGGAGCAAGCACAGGAGATGTAGGATTCAATTGGACTTTCAGGTAGGAAAGTGAGAGGTGACAGCTATATGTGTTCAGGGTTGCAAAGATCACAGTGTGCTGAAGATGCCCAGCAGGAGTTTCCCTGCACGCCCTTCGGCTGTGGGATTAGAGTCCAAGCGCTCGTCCTCCCCTGTCGCAACTCCTCTCGAAACGACAGAGCGCACCAGAAACGTTGGACTCAAATGCACTTTTAGGAGATAAAGTGAGGAGTGACAGCTATGTTTGTGTCACAGCTTCAAAACTCACTGTGTGCTAAACATGATCAGCAGGAGCTTTTTTGCAAGGCTCTTCTGCTGTTATAGCCCTGTCTAAACATTCCTGCTATACTCTCTCTGGTGCTGCTAAGGAGAGAGCGGGCACAGAGATGGTGGAATCAGTTCGTCTTTCAGGCAGGAAAGGGAGGAGTGACAGCAATGTGTGTTGCAGAGTTGCAAAGCTCGCTGTGCGCTGAAGATGATCAGTGGGAATTTTCTAGACTGTCTCTTCTGCTGTTTCAGCAGAGTCCAAACGTAAGTGCTATATTCTGCTACTGCTCACAAGGAGAAGGCACAGGAGATGTAGGATTCAATTGGACTTTCAAGTAGGAAAGTGAGAGGTGACAGCAATGTGTGTTTCAGAGTTGCAAAGCTCACTGTGTGCTGAAGATGCCCAGCAGGAGTTTCCCTGATGGCCCTTCGGCTGTGGGATTAGAGTCCACGCGCTCGTCCTCCCCTGTCACAACTCCTCTGGAATCTAGAGTGCGCACCAGAAATGATGGAGTCAAATGCACTTTTAGGAGATAAAGTGAGTGAAAGCAATGTTTGTGTCACAGTTTAAAGCTCACTGTGTGCTAAACATGATCAGCAGGAGCTTTTTTGCAAGGCTCTTCTGCTGTTTTAGCCCAGTCTAAACATTATTGCTCTTCTCTCCCTGTTGCTGCTCAGCAGAGAGCAGGCACAGAGATGGTGGAATCTTTTGGTCTTTCAGGCAGGAAAAGGAGGAGTGACAGCAATGTGTGTTGCAGAGTTGCAAATCTCGCTGTGCGCTGAAGATGATCAGTGGGAACTTTCTAAACTTTCTCTTCTGCTGTTTCAGCAGAGTGCAAACGTATGGGCTATATTCTGCTACTGCTCACAAATTGCAGCACAGGAGATGTAGGATTCAATTGGACTTTCAGGTAGGAAAGGGAGAGGTGACAGCTATATGTGTTCAGGGTTGCAAAGATCACTGTGTGCTGAAGATGCCCAGCAGGAGTTTCCCTGCACGCCCTTCGGCTGTGGGATTAGAGTCCAAGCGCTCGTCCTCCCCTGTCGCAACTCCTCGCGAAACGACAGAGCGCACCAGAAACGTTGGACTCAAATGCACTTTTAGGAGATAAAGTGAGGAGTGACAGCTATGTTCGTGTCACAGCTTCAAAACTCACTGTGTGCTAAACATGATCAGCAGGAGCTTTTTTGCAAGGCTCTTCTGCTGTTATAGCCCTGTCTAAACATTCCTGCTATACTCTCTCTGGTGCTGCTAAGCAGAGAGCGGGCACAGAGATGGTGGAATCAGTTCGTCTTTCAGGCAGGAAAGGGAGGAGTGACAGCAATGTGTGTTGCAGAGTTGCAAAGCTCGCTGTGCTCTGATGATCAGTGGGAACTTTCTGGACTGTCTCTTCTGCTGTTTCAGCTGAGTCCAAACGTAAGTGCTATATTCTGCTACTGCTCACAAGGAGCAAGCACAGGAGATGTAGGATTCAATTGGACTTTCAGGTAGGAAAGTGAGAGGTGACAGCAATGTGTGTTTCAGAGTTGCAAAGCTCACTGTGTGCTGAAGATGCCCAGCAGGAGTTCCCCTGATGGCCCTTCGGCTGTGGGATTAGAGTCCAAGCGCTCGTCCTCCCCTGTCACAACTCCTCTCGAAACGAGAGAGCGCCCCAGAAACGAAAGATTCAAAAGCACTTTTAGGAGATAAAGTGATTGGCAGCAATGTTTGTGTCGCAGTGTAAAGCTCACTGTGCGCTAAACATGAAATGCTGGAGCTTTTTTGCAAGGCTCTTCTGCTGTTTTAGCCTAGTCTAAACATTCCTGCTATACTCTCCCTGTTGCTGCTCAATAGAGTGCGGGCACAGAGATGGTGGAATCAATTGGTCTTTCAGGCAGGAAAGGGAGGAGTGACAGCAATGTGTGCTGCAGAGCTGCAAAGCTCGCTGTGCTCTGAAGATGATCAGTGTTAACTTTCTGGACTGTCTCTTCTGCTGTTTCGGCAGAATCTGAACCTAAGTGCTATATTGTGCTACTGCTCACAAAGAGCAAGCACAGGAGAAGAAGGATTCAATTGGACTTTCAGGTAGGAAAGTGAGAGGTGACAGCTATATGTGTTTCAGAGTTGCAAAGCTCACTGTGTGCTGAAGATGCCCAGCAGGAGTTTCCCTGCACGCCCTTCGGCTGTGCGTTTAGAGTCCAAGCGCTCGTCCTCCCCTGTAACAACTCCTCTCGAAACGAGAGAGCGCACCAGAAACGATGGGTTCAAATGCACTTTTAGGAGATAAAGTGAATGACAGCAATGTTTGTGTCTCAGTTTAATGCTCACTGTGCGCTAAACATGAAAAGCAGGACCTTTTTTGCAAGGCTCTTCTGCTGTTTTAGCCCAGTCTAAACATTCCTGCTATACACTCCCTGTTGCTGCTCAATAGAGTGCGGGCTCAGAGATGGTGGAATCAGTTGGTCTTTCAGGCAGGAAAGGGAGGAGTGACAGCAATGTGTGCTGCAGAGTTGCAAACTCGCTGTGCGCTGAAGATGATCAGTGGGAACTTTCAGGACTGTCTCTTCTGCTGTTTCAGCAGAGTGCAAACCTATGGGCTATATTCTGCTACTGCTCACAAGGAGCAAAGCACAGGAGAAGTAGGATTCAATTGGACTTTCAGGTAGGAAAGTGAGAGGTGACAGCTATATGTGTTTCAGTGTTGCAAAGCTCACTGTGTGCTGAAGATGCCCAGCAGGAATTTCCCTGCTGGCCCTTCGGCTGTGGGATTAGAGTCCAAGCGCTCGTCCTCCCCTGTCACATCTTCTCTTGAAACGAGAGAGGGCACCAAAAACGTTGGACTCAAATGCACTTTTAGGATATAAAGTGAGGAGTGACAGCAATGTTTGTGTCACAGCCTCAAAGCTCACTGTGTGCTAAACATGATCAGCAGGAGCTTTTTTGCAAGGCTCTTCTGCTGTTTTAGCCCAGTCTAAACATTCCTGCTATACTCTCTCTGTTGCTGCTAAGCAGAGAGCGGGCACAGAGATGGTGGTTTCAGCTGGTCATTCATGCAGGAAAGGGAGGAGTGACAGCAATGTGTGTTGCACAGTTGCAAAGCTCGCTGTGCGCTGAAGATGATCAGTGGGAACTTTCTGGACTGTGTCTCCTGCTGTTTCAGCAGAGTGCAAACGTAAGTGCTATATTCTGCTCCTGCTCACAAGGGGCAAGCACAGGAGATGTAGGATTCAATTGGACTTTCAGGTAGGAAAGTGAGAGGTGACAGCTTTATGTGTTTCAGAGTTGCAAAGCTCACTGTGTGCTGAAGATGCCCAGCAGGAGTTTCCCTGCACGCCCTTCGGCTGTGCGATTAGAGTCCAAGCGCTCGTCCTCCCCTGTCACAACTCCTCTCGAAACGAGAGAGCGCACCAGAAACGATGGGTTCAAATGCACTTTTAGGAGATAAAGTGAATGACAGCAATGTTTGTGTCTCAGTTTAATGCTCACTGTGCGCTAAACATGAAAAGCAGGAGCTTTTTTGCAAGGCTCTTCTGCTGTTTTAGCCCAGTCTAAACATTCCTGCTATACACTCCCTGTTGCTGCTCAATAGAGTGCGGGCTCAGAGATGGTGGAATCAGTTGGTCTTTCAGGCAGGAAAGGGAGGAGTGACAGCAATGTGTGTTGCAGAGTTGCAAAGCTCGCTGTGCGCTGAAGATGATCAGTGGGAACTTTCAGGACTGTCTCTTCTGCTGTTTCAGCAGAATCTGAACGTAAGTGCTATATTCTGCTACTGCTCACAAAGAGCAAGCACAGGAGAAGAAGGATTCAATTGGACTTTCAGGTAGGAAAGTGAGAGGTGACAGCAATATGTGTTTCAGAGTTGCAAAGCTCACTGTGTGCTGAAGATGCCCAGCAGGAGTTTCCCTGCTGGCCCTTCGGCTGTGGGATTAGAGTCCAAGCGCTCGTCCTCCCCTGTCACAACTCCTCTCGCAACGAGAGAGCGCACCAGAAACGATGGTTTCAAATGCACTTTTAGGAGATAAAGTGAGGAGTGACAGCAATGTTTGTGTCACAGCTTCAAAGCTCACTGTGTGCTAAACATGATCAGCAGGAGCTTTTTTGCAAGGCTCTTCTGCTGTTTTAGCCCAGTCTAAACATTGCTGCTATACTCTCCCTGTTGCTGCTCAGCAGAGAGCGGGCACAGAGATGGTGGATTCAGTTGGTCTTTCAGGCAGGAAAGGGAGGAGTGACAGCAATGTGTGTTGCAGAGTTGCAAAGCTCGCTGTGCGCTGAAGATGATCAGTGGGAACTTTCAGGACTGTCTCTTCTGCTGTTTCAGCAGAGTGCAAACGTAAGTGCTATGTTCTGCTACTGCTCACAAAGAGCAAGCACAGGAGATGTAGGATTCAATTGGACTTGAAGGTAGGAAAGTGAGAGGTGACAGCAATGTGTGTTACAGAATTGCAAAGCTCACTGTGTGCTGAAGATGCCCAGCAGGAGTTTCCCTGCTGGCCCTTCGGCTGTGGGATTAGAGTCCAAGCGCTCCTCCTCCCCTGTCACAACTCCTCTCGAAACGAGAGAGCGCACCAGAAACTTTGGCTTCAAATGCACTTTTAGGAGATAAAGTGAGGAGTGACAGCAATGTTTGTGTCACAGTTTAAAGATCACTGTGTGCTAAACATGATTAGCAGGATCTTTTTTGCAAGGCTCTTCTGCTGTTTTAGCCCAGGCTAAACATTCCTGCTCTACTCTCTCTGTTGCTGCTCAGCAGAGAGTGGGCACAGAGATGTTGGAATCAATTGGTCTTACAGGCAAAAAGGGAGGAGTGACAGCAATGTGTGTTGCAGAGTTGCAAAGCTCGCTGTGCGCTGAAGATGATCAGTGGGAACTTTCTGGACTGTCTCTTCTGCTCTTTTAGCATTGGCTAAAGGTTCCTGCTCTACTCTCTCTGCTTCTGCCCAGCCGAGAAAGGGCACAGAGATTTTGGATTCAATTGGACTTTGAGGTATGAAAGTGCGGAGCGAGAGCAATATATGTGTCACAGTTGCAAAGCTGACTGCGTGCTCATGATGCCCTGCCGGAGCTTTCACTCCGGGCTCTTCGGCTGTGGGAGCAGAGGCCAAGAGATCGTGTTCACCTGTCACTGCTGCTGTTCAAACGAGAGAGGGCGGGAGAGACCATGGATTCAAACGGATTATTAGGAGATGAAGTGAGGAGTGACAGCAATGTGTGTTTCAGAGTTCAAAGCTCACTGTGCGCTGAAGATGATCTGCAAGGACTTTCCCTCCCTGCCCTTCGGAACTGGGAGCGGATTCCAAGCGCTCGTGCTCACCTTCCTCTGCTGCTCTTGAAACGAGTGTGGAGACCAGAAACGCTGGATTCAAATGCACTTTTAGGAGCTACAATGAGGAGTGACAACAGTGTGTGTGTCAAAGTTGTAAAGCTCAGTGTGTTGAAGAAGCACAAGAGCAGCCTTCAGGCCTGTCTCTTCCACTGTCTTACAGATTGCAGACATTCCTGCTCACTCTGCTGCTCAGCAGAGTGCTGGCAACGGAGTTCTTGGATTGAAATGGTCTTTTAGGAGAAAGAGTGAAGAGTGACAGCAATGTTTGTGTCACAGTTTAAAGCTCACTGTGTGCTAAACATGATCAGGAGGAGCTTTTTTGCAAGGCTCTTCTGCTGTTTTAGCCCAGTCTAAACATTCCTTCTCTCTGTTGCTGCTCAGCAGAGAGGGGGCACAGAGATGTTGGAATCAATTGGTCTTTCAGGCAGGAAAAGGAGGAGTGACAGCAATGTGTGTTGCAGAATTGCAAAGCTCACTGTGTGCTGAAGATGCCCTGCAGGAGTTTCCCTGGTGGCCCTTCGTCTGTGGGATTAGAGCCCAAGCGCTGCTCCTCCCCTTCACAACTCCTCTCGAAACGAGAGAGCGCACCAGAAACGTTGGCTTCAAATGCACTTTTAGGAGATAAAGTGAGGAGTGACAGCAATGTTTGTGTCACAGTTTAAAGATCACTGTGTGCTAAACATGATTAGCAGGAGATTTTTTTGCAATGCTCTTCTGCTGTTTTAGCCCAGGCTAAACATTCCTGCTCTACTCTCTCTGTTGCTGCTCAGTAGAGAGCGGGCTCAGAGATGGTGGATTCAGTTGGTCTTTCTTTCAGGCAGGAAAGGGAGGAGTGACAGCAATGCGTGTTGCTGAGTTGCAAAGCTCGCTGTTCGCTGAAGATGATCAGTGGGTACTTTCTGGACTGTCTCTTCTGCTGTTTCATCAGAGTCCAAACGTAAGTGCTATATTCTGCTACTGCTCATAAAGAGCAAGCACAGGAGATGTATTATTCAATTGGACTTTCAGGTAGGAAAGTGAGAGGTGACAGCAATATGTGTTTCAGAGTTGCAAAGCTCACTGTGTGCTGAAGATGCCCAGCAGGATTTTCCATGCTGGCCCTTCGGCTGTGGGATTAGAGTCCAAGCGCTCGTCCACCCCTGTCACAACTCCTCTCGAAACGAGAGAGCGCACCAGAAACGTTGGCTTCAAATGCACTTTTAGGAGATTAAGTGAGGAGTGACAGCAATGTTTGTGTCAGTTTAAAGCTCACTGTGTGCAAAACATGATCAAGCAGGAGATTTTTTTCAAGGCTCTTCTGCTGTTTTAGGCAGGTCTAAAAATTCCTGCTCTACTCTCTCTGTTGCTGCTCAGCAGAGAGCGGGCACAGAGATGGTGGATTCAGCTGGTCTTTCAGGCAAAAAAGGGAGGAGTGACAGCAATGTGTGTTGCAGAGTTGCAAAGCTCGCTGTGCGCTGAAGATGAACAGTGGGAACTTTCTGGACAGTCTCTTCTGCTCTTTTAGCATTGGCTAAAGGTTCCTGCTGTACTCTCTCTGCTTCTGCCCAGCAGAGAAAGGGCACAGAGATTTTGGATTCAATTGGACTTTGAGGTAGGAAAGTGCGGAGCGAGAGCAATATATGTGTCACAGTTGCAAAGCTGACTGCGTGCTGAAGATGCCCTGCCGGAGCTTTCACTCCGGGCTCTTCGGCTGTGGGAGCAGAGGCCAAGAGATCGTGTTCACCTGTCACTGCTGCTGTTCAAACGAGAGAGGGCGGGAGAGACCATGGATTCAAACGGATTATTAGGAGATGAAGTGAGGAGTGACAGCAATGTGTGTTTCAGAGTTGCAAAGCTCACTGTGCGCTGAAGATGATCTGCAAGGACTTTCCCTCCCTGCCCTTCGGAACTGGGAGCGGATTCCAAGCGCTCGTGCTCACCTTCCTCTGCTGCTCTTGAAACGAGTGTGGAGACCAGAAACGCTGGATTCAAATGCACTTTTAGGAGCTACAATGAGGAGTGACAACAGTGTGTGTGTCAAAGTTGTAAAGCTCAGTGTGTTGAAGAAGCACAAGAGCAGCCTTCAGGCCTGTCTCTTCCACTGCCTTACAGATTGCAGACATTCCTGCTCACTCTGCTGCTCAGCAGAGTGCTGGCAACGGAGTTCTTGGATTGAAATGGTCTTTTAGGAGAAAGAGTGAAGAGTGACAGCAATGTTTGTGTCACAGTTTAAAGCTCACTGTGTGCTAAACATGATCAGGAGGAGCTTTTTTGCAAGGCTCTTCTGCTGTTTTAGCCCAGTCTAAACATTCCTTCTCTCTGTTGCTGCTCAGCAGAGAGGGGGCACAGAGATGTTGGAATCAATTCGTCTTTCAGGCAGGAAAAGGAGGAGTGACAGCAATGTGTGTTGCAGAATTGCAAAGCTCACTGTGTGCTGAAGATGCCCTGCAGGAGTTTCCCTGCTGGCCCTTCGTCGGTGGGATTAGAGTCCAAGCGCTGCTCCTCTCCTGTCACAACTCCTCTCGAAACGAGAGAGCGCACCAGAAACGTTGGCTTCAAATGCACTTTTAGGAGATAAAGTGAGGAGTGACAGCAATGTTTGTGTCACAGTTTAAAGCTCACTGTGTGCAAAACATGATCAAGCAGGAGCTTTTTTGCAAGGCTCTTCTGCTGTTTTAGCCCAGGCTAAACATTCCTGCTCTACTCTCTCTGTTGCTGCTCAGCAGAGAGTGGGCACAGAGATGTTGGAATCAATTGGTCTTCCAGGCAAAAAGGGAGGAGTGACAGCAATGTGTGTTGCAGAGTTGCAAAGCTCGCTGTGCGCTGAAGATGATCAGTGGGAACTTTCTGGACTGTCTCTTCTGCTCTTTTAGCATTGGCTAAAGGTTCCTGCTCTACTCTCTCTGCTTCTGCCCAGCAGAGAAAGGGCACAGAGATTTTGGATTCAATTGGACTTTGAGGTAGGAAAGTGCGGAGCGAGAGCAATATATGTGTCACAGTTGCAAAGCTGACTGCGTGCTGAAGATGCCCTGCCGGAGCTTTCACTCCGGGCTCTTCGGCAGTGGGAGCAGAGGCCAAGAGATCGTGTTCACCTGTCACTGCTGCTGTTCAAACGAGAGAGGGCGGGAGAGACCATGGATTCAAACGGATTATTAGGAGATGAAGTGAGGAGTGACAGCAATGTGTGTTACAGAATTGCAAAGCTCACTGTGTGCTGAAGATGCCCTGCAGGAGTTTCCCTGCTGGCCCTTCGTCTGTGGGATTAGAGTCCAAGCGCTCCTCCTCCCCTGTCACAACTCCTCTCGAAACGAGAGAGCGCACCAGAAACTTTGGATTCATATGCACTTTTAGGAGATAAAGTGAGGAGTGACAGCAATGTTTGTGTCACAGTTTAAAGCTCACTGTGTGCAAAACATGATCAAGCAGGAGATTTTTTGCAAGGCGCTTCTGCTGTTTTAGCCCAGGCTAAACATACCTGCTCTACTCTCTCTGTTGCTGCTCAGCAGAGAGTGGGCACAGAGATGTTGGAATCAATTGGTCTTTCAGGCAGGAAAAGAAGTGACAGCAATGTGTTTTGCAGAGTTGCAAAGCTCACTGTGTGCTGAAGATGATCAGTGGGAACTTTCTGGACTGTCTCTTCTGCTGTTTCTGCAGAGTCCAAACGTAGAGTGCTATATTCTGCTACTGCTCACAAAGGGCAAGCACAGGAGATGTATTATTCAATTGGACTTTCAGGTAGGAAAGTGAGAGGTGACAGCAATATGTGTTTCAGAGTTGCGAATCTCAATGTGTGCTGAAGATGCCCAGCAGGAGTTTCCATGCTGGCCCTTCGACTGTGAAATTAGAATCCAAGCGCTCGTCCTCCCCTGTCACAACTGCTCTCGAAGCGAGAGAGCGCACCAGAAACGTTGGCTTCAAATGCACTTTTAGGAGATAAAGTGAGGAGTGACAGCAATGTTTGTGTCACAGTTTCAAAGCTCACTGTGTGCTAAACATGATTAGCAGGAGCTTTTTTGCAAGGCTCTACTGCTGTTTTAGCCCAGGCTAAACATTCCTGCTCTACTCTCTCTGTTGCTGCTCAGCAGAGAGTGGGCACAGAGATGTTGGAATCAATTGGTCTTTCAGGCAGGAAAAGGAGGAGTGACAGCAATGTGTGTTGCAGAATTGCAAAGCTCACTGTGTGCTGTAGATGATCAGTGGGAACTTTCTGGACTGTCTCTTCTGCTGTTTCTGCAGAGTCCAAACGTAAGTGCTATATTCTGCTACTGCTCACAAAGAGCAAGCACAGGAGCTGTATTATTCAATTGGTCTTTCAGGTAGGAAAGTGAGAGGTGACAGCAATATGTGTTTCAGAGTTGCAAAGCTCACTGTGCGCTGAAGATGATCTGCAAGGACTTTCCCTCCCTGCCCTTCGGAACTGGGAGCGGATTCCAAGCGCTCGTGCTCACCTTCCTCTGCTGCTCTTGAAACGAGAGTGGAGACCAGAAACGCTGGATTCAAATGCACTTTTAGGAGCTACAATGAGGAGTGACAACAGTGTGTGTGTCAAAGTTGTAAAGCTCAGTGTGTTGAAGAAGCACAAGAGCAGCCTTCAGGCCTGTCTCTTCCACTGCCTTACAGATTGCAGACATTCCTGCTCACTCTGCTGCTCAGCAGAGTGCTGGCAACGGAGTTCTTGGATTGAAATGGTCTTTTAGGAGAAAGAGTGAAGAGTGACAGCAATGTTTGTGTCACAGTTTAAAGCTCACTGCGTGCTAAACATGATCAGGAGGAGCTTTTTTGCAAGGCTCTTCTGCTGTTTTAGCCCAGTCTAAACATTCCTTCTCTCTGTTGCTGCTCAGCAGAGAGGGGGCACAGAGATGTTGGAATCAATTGGTCTTTCAGGCAGGAAAAGGAGGAGTGACAGCAATGTGTGTTGCAGAATTGCAAAGCTCACTGTGTGCTGAAGGTGCCCTGCAGGAGTTTCCCTGCTGGCCCTTCGTCTGTGGGATTAGAGTCCAAGCGCTGCTCCTCCCCTGTCACAACTCCTCTCGAAACGAGAGAGCGCACCAGAAACGTTGGCTTCAAATGCACTTTTAGGAGATAAAGTGAGGAGTGACAGCAATGTTTGTGTCACAGTTTAAAGATCACTGTGTGCTAAACATGATTAGCAGAAGCTATTTTTGCAATGCTCTTCTGCTGTTTTAGCCCAGGCTAAACATTCCTGCTCTACTCTCTCTGTTGCTGCTCAGCAGAGAGTGGGCACAGAGATGTTGGAATCAATTGGTCTTTCAGGCAAAAAGGGAGGAGTGACAGCAATGTGTGTTGCAGAGTTGCAAAGCTCGCTGTGCGCTGAAGATGATCAGTGGGAACTTTCTGGACTGTCTCTTCTGCTCTTTTAGCATTGGCTAAAGGTTCCTGCTCTACTCTCTCTGCTTCTGCCCAGCAGAGAAACGGCACAGAGATTTTGGATTCAATTGGAAATTTGAGGTAGGAAAGTGCGGTGCGAGAGCAATATATGTGTCACAGTTGCAAAGCTGACTGCGTGCTGAAGATGCCCTGCCGGAGCTTTCACTCCGGGCTCTTCGGCTGTGGGAGCAGAGGCCGAGAGATCGTGTTCACCTGTCACTGCTGCTGTTCAAACGAGAGAGGGCGGGAGAGACCATGGATTCATACGGATTATTAGGAGATGAAGTGAGGAGTGACAGCAATGTGTGTTTCAGAGTTGCAATGCTCACTGTGCGCTGAAGATGATCTGCAAGGACTTTCCCTCCCTGCCCTTTGGAACTGGGTGCGGATTCCAAGCGCTCGTGCTCACCTTCCTCTGCTGCTCTTGAAACGAGAGTGGAGACCAGAAACGCTGGATTCAAATGCACTTTTAGGAGCTACAATGAGGAGTGACAACAGTGTGTGTGTCACAGTTGTAAAGCTCAGTGTGTTGAAGAAGCACAAGAGCAGCCTTCAGGCCTGTCTCTTCCACTGCCTTACAGATTGCAGACATTCCTGCTCACTCTGCTGCTCAGCAGAGTGCTGGCAACGGAGTTCTTGGATTGAAATGGTCTTTTAGGAGAAAGAGTGAAGAGTGACAGCAATGTTTGTGTCACAGTTTAAAGCTCACTGTGTGCTAAACATGATTAGCAGGAGCTTTTTTGCAAGGCTCTTCTGCTGTTTTAGCCCAGGCTAAAAATTCCTTCTCTCTGTTCCTGCTCAGCAGAGAGGGGGCACAGAGATGTTGGAATCAATTGGTCTTTCAGGCCGGAAAAGGAGGAGTGACAGCAATGTGTGTTGCAGAATTGCAAAGCTCACTGTGTGCTGAAGGTGCCCTGCAGGAGTTTCCCAGCTGGCCCTTCGTCTGTGGGATTAGAGTCCAAGCGCTGCTCCTCCCCTGTCACAACTCCTCTCGAAACAAGAGAGCGCACCAGAAACTTTGGATTCAAATGCACTTTTAGGAGATAAAGTGAGGAGTGACAGCAATGTTTGTGTCACAGTTTAAAGCTCACTGTGTGCAAAACATGATCAAGCAGGAGATTTTTTGCAAGGCTCTTCTGCTGTTTTAGCCCAGGCTAAACATTCCTGCTCTACTCTCTCTGTTGCTGCTCAGCAGAGAGTGGGCACAGAGATGTTGGAATCAATTGGTCTTTCAGGCAGGAAAAGAAGTGACAGCAATGTGTGTTGCAGAGTTGCAAAGCTCACTGTGTGCTGAATATATCAGTGGGAACTTTCTGGACTGTCTCTTCTGCTGTTTCAGCAGAGTCCAAACGTAAGTGCTATATTCTGCTACTGCTCACAAAGAGCAAGCACAGGAGATGTATTATTCAATTGGACTTTCAGGTAGGAAAGTGAGAGGTGACAGCAATATGTGTTTCAGAGTTGCGAATCTCGATGTGTGCTGAAGATGCCCAGCAGGAGTTTCCATGCTGGCCCTTCGGCTGTGAAATTAGAATCCAAGCGCTCGTCCACCCCTGTCACAAGTCCTCTCGAAACGAGAGAGCGCACCAGAAACGTTGGATTCAAATGCACTTTTAGGAGATATAGTGAGGAGTGACAGCAATGTGTCTTTCAGAGTTGCAAAGCTCACTGTGCGCTGAAGATGATCTGCAAGGACTTTCCCTCCCTTCCCTTCGGAAGTGGGAGCGGATTCCAAGCGCTCGTGCTCACCTGCCTCTGCTGCTCTTGATACGAGAGAGGAGACCAGAAATGCTGGATTCAAATGCACTTTTAGGAGCTACAATGAGGAGTGGCAACAGTGTGTCTGTCAAAGTTGTAAAGCTCAGTGTGTTGAAGAAGCACAAGAGCAGCCTTCAGGCCTGTCTCTTCCACTGCCTTACAGATTGCAGACATTCCTGCTCACTCTGCTGCTCAGCAGAGTGCTGGCAACGGAGTTCTTGGATTGAAATGGTCTTTTAGGAGAAAGAGTGAAGAGTGACAGCAATGTTTGTGTCACAGTTTAAAGCTCACTGTGTGCTAAACATGATCAGGAGGAGCTTTTTTGCAAGGCTCTTCTGCTGTTTTAGCCCAGTCTAAACATTCCTGCTCTACTCTCTCTGTTGCTGCTCAGCAGAGAGTGGGCACAGAGATGTTGGAATCAATTGGTCTTTCAGGCAGGAAAAGGTGGAGTGACAGCAATGTGTGTTGCAGAATTGCAAAGCTCACTGTGTGCTGAAGATGCCCAGCAGGAGTTTCCCTGCTGGCCCTTCGTCTGTGGGATTAGAGCCCAAGCGCTGCTCCTCCCCTGTCACAACTCCTCTCGAAACGAGAGAGCGCACCAGAAACGTTGGCTTCAAATGGACTTTTAGGAGATAAAATGAGGAGTGACAGCAATGTTTGTGTCACAGTTTAAAGATCACTGTGTGCTAAACATGATTAGCAGGAGCTTTTTTTGCAATGCTCTTCTGCTGTTTTAGCCCAGGCTAAACATTCCTGCTCTACTCTCTCTGTTGCTGCTCAGTAGAGAGCGGGCACAGAGATGGTGGATTCAGTTGGTCTTTCTTTCAGGCAGGAAAGGGAGGAGTGACAGCAATGCGTGTTGCTGAGTTGCAAAGCTCGCTGTGCACTGAAGATGATCAGTGGGTACTTTCTGGACTGTCTCTTCTGCTGTTTCATCAGAGTCCAAACGTAAGTGCTATATTCTGCTACTGCTCATAAAGAGCAAGCACAGGAGATGTAGGATTCAATTGGACTTTCAGGTAGGAAAGTGAGAGGTGACAGCAATGTGTGTTGCAGAGTTGCAAAGCTCACTGTGTGCTGAAGATGCCCAGCAGGATTTTCCATGCTGGCCCTTCGGCTGTGGGATTAGAGTCCAAGCGCTCGTCCACACCTGTCACAACTCCTCTCGAAACGAGAGAGCGCACCAGAAACGTTGGATTCAAATGCACTTTTAGGAGATAAAGTGAGGAGTGACAGCAATGTTTGTGTCACAGTTTAAAGCTCACTGTGTGCTAAACATGACCAGGAGGAGCTTTTTTTGCAATGCTCTTCTGCTGTTTTAGCCCAGTCTAAACATTCCTGCTCTACTCTCTCTGTTGCTGCTCAGCAGAGAGTGGGCACAGAGATGTTGGAATCAATTGGTCTTCCAGGCAGGAAAAGGAGGAGTTACAGCAATGTGTTTTGCAGAGTTGCAAAGCTCACTGTGTGCTGAAGATGCCCTGCAGGAGTTTCCCTGCTGGCCCTTCGTCTGCGGGATTAGAGTCCAAGCGCTCCTCCTCCCCTGTCACAACTCCTCTCGAAACGAGAGAGAGCACCAGAAACTTTGGATTCAAATGCACTTTTAGGAGATAAAGTGAGGAGTGGCAGCAATGTTTGTGTCACAGTTTCAAAGCTCACTGTGTGCTAAACATGATTAGCAGGAGCTTTTTTGCAAGGCTCTTCTGCTGTTTTAGCCCAGGCTAAACATTCCTGCTCTACTCTCTCTGTTGCTGCTCAGCAGAGAGTGGGCACAGAGATGTTGGAATCAATTGGTCTTTCAGGCAAAAAGGGAGGAGTGACAGCAATGTGTGTTGCAGAGTTGCAAAGCTCGCTGTGCGGTGAAGATGACCAGTGGGAACTTTCTGGACTGTCTCTTCTGCTTTTAGCATTGGCTAAAGGTTCCTGCTCTACTCTCTCTGCTTCTGCCCAGCAGAGAAAGGGCGCAGAGATTTTGGATTCAATTGGACGTTGAGGTAGGAAAGTGCGGAGCGAGAGCAATATATGTGTCACAGTTGCAAAGCTGACTGCGTGCTGAAGATGCCCTGCCGGAGCTTTCACTCCGGGCTCTTCGGCTGTGGGAGCAGAGGCCAAGAGATCGTGTTCACCAGTCACTGCTGCTGTTCAAACGAGAGAGGGCGGGAGTGACCATGGATACAAACAGATTATTAGGAGATGAAGTGAGGAGTGACAGCAATGTGTGTTTCAGAGTTGCAAAGCTCACTGTGCGCTGAAGATGATCTGCAAGGACTTTCCCTCCCTGCCCTTCGGAACTGGGAGCGGATTCCAAGCGCTCGTGCTCACCTTCCTCTGCTGCTCTTGAAACGAGAGCGGAGACCAGAAACGCTGGATTCAAATGCACTTTTAGGAGCTACAATGAGGAGTGACAACAGTGTGTGTGTCAAAGTTGTAAAGCTCAGTGTGTTGAAGAAGCACAAGAGCAGCCTTCAGGCCTGTCTCTTCCACTGCCTTACAGATTGCAGACATTCCTGCTCACTCTGCTGCTCAGCAGAGTGCTGGCAACGGAGTTCTTGGATTGAAATGGTCTTTTAGGAGAAAGAGTGAAGAGTGACAGCAATGTTTGTGTTACAGTTTAAAGCTCACTGTGTGCTAAACATGATCAGGAGGAGCTTTTTTGCAAGGCTCTTCTGCTGTTTTAGCCCAGTCTAAACATTCCTTCTCTCTGTTGCGGCTCAGCAGAGAGGGGGCACAGAGATGTTGGAATCAATTGGTCTTTCAGGCAGGAAAAGGAGGAGTGACAGCAATGTGTGTTGCAGAATTGCAAAGCTCACTGTGTGCTGAAGATGCCCTGCAGGAGTTTCCCTGCTGGCCCTTCATCTGTGGGATTAGAGCCCAAGCGCTGCTCCTCCCCTGTCACAACTCCTCTCGAAACGAGAGAGCGCACCAGAAACGTTGGCTTCAAATGCACTTTTAGGAGATAAAGTGAGGAGTGACAGCAATGTTTGTGTCACAGTTTAAAGATCACTGTGTGCTAAACATGATTAGCAGGAGCTTTTTTTGCAATGCTCTTCTGCTGTTTTAGCCCAGGCTAAACATTCCTGCTCTACTCTCTCTGTTGCTGCTCAGTAGAGAGCGGGCACAGAGATGGTGGATTCAGTTGGTCTTTCTTTCAGGCAGGAAAGGGAGGAGTGACAGCAATGCGTGTTGCTGAGTTGCAAAGCTCGCTGTGCACTGAAGATGATCAGTGGGTACTTTCTGGACTGTCTCTTCTGCTGTTTCATCAGAGTCCAAACGTAAGTGCTATATTCTGCTACTGCTCATAAAGAGCAAGCACAGGAGATGTAGGATTCAATTGGACTTTCAGGTAGGAAAGTGAGAGGTGACAGCAATGTGTGTTGCAGAGTTGCAAAGCTCACTGTGTGCTGAAGATGCCCAGCAGGATTTTCCATGCTGGCCCTTCGGCTGTGGGATTAGAGTCCAAGCGCTCGTCCACACCTGTCACAACTCCTCTCGAAACGAGAGAGCGCACCAGAAACGTTGGATTCAAATGCACTTTTAGGAGATAAAGTGAGGAGTGACAGCAATGTTTGTGTCACAGTTTAAAGCTCACTGTGTGCTAAACATGATCAGGAGGAGCTTTTTTTGCAATGCTCTTCTGCTGTTTTAGCCCAGTCTAAACATTCCTGCTCTACTCTCTCTGTTGCTGCTCAGCAGAGAGTGGGCACAGAGATGTTGGAATCTATTGGTCTTCCAGGCAGGAAAAGGAGGAGTTACAGCAATGTGTTTTGCAGAGTTGCAAAGCTCACTGTGTGCTGAAGATGCCCTGCAGGAGTTTCCCTGCTGGCCCTTCGTCTGCTGGATTAGAGTCCAAGCGCTCCTCCTCCCCTGTCACAACTCCTCTCGAAACGAGAGAGAGCACCAGAAACTTTGGATTCAAATGCACTTTTAGGAGATAAAGTGAGGAGTGACAGCAATGTTTGTGTCACAGTTTCAAAGCTCACTGTGTGCTAAACATGATTAGCAGTAGCTTTTTTGCAAGGCTCTTCTGCTGTTTTAGCCCAGGCTAAACATTCCTGCTCTACTCTCTCTGTTGCTGCTCAGCAGAGAGTGGGCACAGAGATGTTGGAATCAATTGGTCTTTCAGGCAGGAAAAGAAGAGACAGCAATGTGTGTTGCAGAGTTGCAAAGCTCGCTGTGCGCTGAAAATGATCAGTGGGAACTTTCTGGACTGTCTCTTCTGCTCTTTTAGCATTGGCTAAAGGTTCCTGCTCTACTCTCTCTGCTTCTGCCCAGCAGAGAAAGGGCACAGAGATTTTGGATTCAATTGGACTTTGAGGTAGGAAAGTGCGGAGCGAGAGCAATATATGTGTCACAGTTGCAAAGCTGACTGCGTGCTGAAGATGCCCTGCCGGAGCTTTCACTCCGGGCTCTTCGGCTGTGGGAGCAGAGGCCAAGAGATCGTGTTCACCTGTCACTGCTGCTGTTCAAACGAGAGAGGGCGGGAGAGACCATGGATTCAAACGGATTATTAGGAGATGAAGTGAGGAGTGACAGCAATGTGTGTTTCAGAGTTGCAAAGCTCACTGTATGCTGAAGATGCCCAGCAGGATTTTCCCTGCTGGCCTTTCAGCTGTGGGATTAGAGTCGAAGCGCTCGTCCTCCCCTGTCACAACTCCTCTCGAAATGAGAGAGCGCACCAGAAACGATGGTTTCAAATGCACTTTTCGGAGATAAAGTGAGGAGTGACAGCAGTGTTTGTGTCACAGTTTCAAAGCTGACTGTGTGCTAATAATGATCAGCAGGAGCTTTTTTGCAAGGCTCTTCTGCTGTTTTAGCCCAGTCTAAACATTCCTGCTATAGTCTCCCTGTTGCTGCTCAGCAGAGAGCGGGCACAGAGATGGTGGAATCAGTTCGTCTTTCAGGCAGGAAAGGGAGGATTGACAGCAATGTGTGTTGCAGAGTTGTAAAGCTCGCTGTGCGCTGAAGATGCCCAGCAGGATTTTCCATGCTGGCCCTTCGGCTGTGGGATTAGAGTCCAAGCGCTCGTCCACCCCTGTCACAACTCCTCTCGAAACGAGAGAGCGCACCAGAAACGTTGGATTCAAATGCACTTTTAGGAGATAAAGTGAGGAGTGACAGCAATGTTTGTGTCACAGTTTAAAGCTCACTGTGTGCTAAACATGATCAGGAGGAGCTTTTTTTGCAATGCTCTTCTGCTGTTTTAGCCCAGTCTAAACATTCCTGCTCTACTCTCTCTGTTGCTGCTCAGCAGAGAGTGGGCACAGAGATGTTGGAATCAATTGGTCTTCCAGGCAGGAAAAGGAGGAGTGACAGCAATGTGTTTTGCAGAGTTGCAAAGCTCACTGTGTGCTGAAGTTGCCCTGCAGGTGTTTCCCTGCTGGCCCTTGGTCTGAGGGATTAGAGTCCAAGCGCTCCTCCTCCCCAGTCACAACTCCTCTCGAAACGAGAGAGAGCACCAGAAACTTTGGATTCAAATGCACTTTTAGGAGATAAAGTGAGGAGTGACAGCAATGTTTGTGTCACAGTTTCAAAGCTCACTGTGTGCAAAACATGATTAGCAGGAGCTTTTTTGCAAGGCTCTTCTGCTGTTTTAGCCCAGGCTAAACATTCCTGCTCTACTCTCTCTGTTGCTGCTCAGCAGAGAGTGGGCACAGAGATGTTGGAATCAATTGGTCTTTCAGGCAAAAAGGGAGGAGTGACAGCAATGTGTGTTGCAGAGTTGCAAAGCTCGCTGTGCGCTGAAGATGATCAGTGGGAACTTTCTGGACTGTCTCTTCTGCTCTTTTAGCATTGGCTAAAGGTTCCTGCTCTACTCTCTCTGCTTCTGCCCAGCAGAGAAAGGGCACAGAGATTTTGGATTCAATTGGACTTTGAGGTAGGAAAGTGCGGAGCGAGAGCAATATATGTGTCACAGTTGCAAAGCTGACTGCGTGCTGAAGATGCCCTGCCGGAGCTTTCACTCCGGGCTCTTCGGCTGTGGGAGCAGAGGCCAAGAGATCGTGTTCACCTGTCACTGCTGCTGTTCAAACGAGAGAGGGCGGGAGAGACCATGGATTCAAACGGATTATTAGGAGATGAAGTGAGGAGTGACAGCAATGTGTGTTTCAGAGTTGCAAAGCTCACTGTGTGCTGAAGATGCCCATCAGGAGTTTCCCTGCTGGCCCTTCGGCTGTGGGATTAGAGTCCAAGCGCTCGTCCTCCCCTGTCACAACTCCTCTCGAAACGAGAGAGCGCACCAGAAACGATGGATTCAAATGCACTTTTAGGAGATAAAGTGAGGAGTGACAGCAATGTTTGGGTCACAGTTTAAAGCTCACTGTTTGCTAATCATGATCAGCAGGAGCTTTTTTGCAAGGCTCTTCTACTGTTTTAGCCCAGTCTAAACATTCCTGCTAAACTCTCTCTGTTGCTGCTCAGCAGAGAGCAGGCACAGAGATGGTGGATTCAGCTGGTCTTCAAGGCAAAAAGGGAGGAGTGACAGCAATGTGTGTTGCAGAGTTGCAAAGCTCGCTGTGAGCTGAAGATGATCAGTGGGATCTTTCTGGACTGTCTCTTCTGCTGTTTCAGCAGAGTCCAAGCTTAAGTGCTATATTCTGCTACTGCTCACAAGGAGCAAGCACAGGAGATGTAGTATTCAATTGGACTTTCAGGTAGGATAGTGAGAGGTGACAGCTATATGTGTTTCAGAGCTGTAAAGCTCACTGTGTGCTGAAGATGCCCAGCAGGAGTTTCCCTGCACGCCCTTCGGCTGTGGGATTAGAGTCCAAGCACTCGTCCTCCCCTGTCAGAACTCCTCTCGAAACGAGAGAGCGCACCAGAAACGATGGAGTCAAATGCACTTTTAGGAGTTAAAGTGAATGACAGCAATGTTTGTGTCGCAGTTTAATGCTCACTGTGCGCTAAACATGAAAAGCAGGAGCTTTTTTGCAAGGCTCTTCTGCTGTTTTAGCCCAGTCTAAACATTCCTGCTATACTCTCCCTGTTGCTGCTCAATAGAGTGCGGGCTCAGAGATGGTGGAATCAGTTGGTCTTTCAGGCAGGAAAGGGAGGAGTGACAGCAATGTGTGCTGCAGAGTTGCAAAGCTCGCTGTGCGCTGAAGATGATCAGTGGGAACTTTCAGGACTGTCTCTTCTGCTGTTTCAGCAGAGTGCAAACGTATGGGCTATATTCTGCTACTGCTCACTAAGAGCAAGCACAGGTGATGTAGGTTTCAATTGGACTTTCAGGTAGGAAAGTGAGAGGTGACAGCAATGTGTGTTTCAGAGTTGCAAAGCTCACTGTGTGCTGAAGATGCCCAGCAGGAGTTTCCCTGCAAGCCCTTCGGCTGTGGGATTAGAGTCCAAGCGCTCGTCCTCCCCTGTCACATCTGCTCTTGAAACGAGAGAGGGCACCAAAAACGTTGGACTCAAATGCACTTTTAGGAGATAAAGTGAGGAGTGACAGCAATGTTTGTGTCACAGCTTCAAAGCTCACTGTGTGCTAAACATGATCAGCAGGAGCTTTTTTGCAAGGCTCTTCTGCTGTTTTAGCCCAGTCTAAACATTCCTGCTATACTCTCCCTGTTGCTGCTCAGCAGAGAGCTGGCATAGAGATGGTGGTTTCAGTTGGTCTTTCAGGCATTAAAGGGAGGTGTGACAGCAATGTGTGTTGCAGTGTTGCAAAGCTCGCTGTGCACTGAAGATGAGCAATGGGAAATTTCAGGACTGTCTCTTCTGCTGTTTCAGCAGAGTGCAAACGTATGGGCTATATTCAGCTACTGCTTACAAGGAGCAAAGCACAGGAGATGTAGGATTCAATTGGACTTTCAGGTAGGAAAGTCAGAGGTGACAGCAATGTGTGTTTCAGAGTAGCAAAGCTCAATGTGTGCTGAAGATACCCATCAGGAGTTTCCCTGCTGGCCCTTCGGCTGTGGGATTAGAGTCCAAGCGCTCGTCCTCCCCTGTCACAACTCCTCTCGAAACGAGAGAGCGCACCAGAAACGATGGTTTCAAATGCACTTTTAGGAGATAAAGTGAATGACAGCAATGTTTGTGTCGCTTTTAAATGCTCACTGTGCGCTAAACATGAAAAGCAGGAGCTTTTTTGCAAGGCTCTTCTGCTGTTTTAGCCCAGTCTAAACATTCCTGCTCTACTCTCCCTGTTGCTGCTCAATAGAGTGCGGGCTCAGAGATGGTGGAATCAGTTGGTCTTTCAGGCAGGAAAGGGAGGAGTGACAGCAATGTGTGCTGCAGAGTTGCAAAGCTCGCTGTGTGCTGAAGATGATCAGTGGGAACTTTCAGGACTGTCTCTTCTGCTGTTTTAGCAGATTCCAAACTTAAGTGCTATATTCTGCTACTGCTCACAAGGAGCAAGCACAGGAGATGTAGGATTCAATTGGACTTTCAGGTAGGAAAGTGAGAGGCGACAGCAATGTGTGTTTCAGAGTTGCAAAGCTCACTGTGTGCTGAAGATGCCCAGCAGGAGTTTCCCTGATGGCCCTTCGGCTGTGGGATTAGAGTCCACGCGCTCGTCCTCCCCTGTAACAAATCCTCTGGAAACAAGAGTGCGCACCAGAAAATATGGAGTCAAAGGCACTTTTAGGAGATAAAGTGAGTGACAGAAATGTTTGTGTCACAGTTTAAAGCTCACTGTGTGCTAAACATGATCAGCAGGAGCTTTTTTGCAAGGCTCTTCTGCTGTTTTTGCACAGTCTAAACATTCCTGCTATACTCTCCCTGTTGCTGCTCAGCAGAGAGCTGGCACAGAGATGGTGGTTTCAGTTGGTCTTTCAGGCAGGAAAGGGAGGAGTGACAGCAATGTGTGTTGCAGAGTTGCAAAGCTCGCTGTGCACTGAAGATGAGCAATGGGAAATTTCTGGACTGTCTCTTCTGCTGTTTCAGCAGTGTCCAAACGTAAGTGCTATATTCAGCTACTGCTTACAAGGAGCAAAGCACAGGAGATGTAGGATTCAATTGGACTTTCAGGTAGGAAAGTGAGAGGTGACAGCAATGTGTGTTTCCGAGTTGCAAAGATCACTGTGTGCTGAAGATGCCCATCAGTAGTTTCCCTGCTGGCCCTTCGGCTGTGGGATTAGAGTCCAAGCGCTCGTCCTCCCCTGTCACATCTGCTCTTGAAACGAGAGAGGGCACCAAAAACATTGGACTCAAATGCACTTTTAGGAGATAAAGTGAGGATTGACAGCAATGTTTGTGTCACAGCCTCAAAGCTCACTGTGTGCTAAACATGATCAGCAGGAGCTTTTTTGCAAGGCTCTTCTGCTGTTTTAGCCCAGTCTAAACATTATTGCTCTTCTCTCTCTGTTGCTGCTCAGCAGAGAGCAGGCACAGAGATGGTGGAATCTTTTGGTCTTTCAGGCAGGAAAAGGAGGAGTGACAGCAATGTGTGTTGCAGAGTTGCAAAGCTCTCTGTGTTCTGAAGATGATCAGTGGGAACTTTCTAAACTTTCTCTTTTGCTGTTTCAGCAGAGTGCAAACGTATGGGCTATATTCTGCTACTGCTCACAAATTGCAGCACAGGAGATGTAGGATTCAATTGGACTTTCAGGTAGGAAAGGGAGAGGTGACAGCTATATGTGTTCAGGGTTGCAAAGATCACTGTGTGCTGAAGATGGCCAGCAGGAGTTTCCCTGCACGCCCTTCGGCTGTGGGATTAGAGTCCAAGCGCTCGTCCTCCCCTGTCACAACTCCACTCGAAACGAGAGAGCGCAGCAGAAACGATGGTTTCAAATGCACTTTTAGGAGATAAAGTGAGGAGTGACAGCAATGTTTGTGTCACAGCTTCAAAGCTCACTGTGTGCTAATCATGATCAGCAGGAGCTTTTTTGCAAGGCTCTTCTACTGTTTTAGCCCAGTCTAAACATTCCTGCTAAACTCTCTCTGTTGCTGCTCAGCAGAGAGCGGGCACAGAGATGGTGGATTCAGCTGGTCTTTCAGGCAAAAAGGGAGGAGTGACAGCAATGTGTGTTGCAGAGTTGCAAAGCTCGCTGTGCGCTGAAGATGATCAGTGGGATCTTTCTGGACTGTCTCTTCTGCTGTTTCAGCAGAGTCCAAGCGTAAGTGCTATATTCTGCTACTGCTCACAAGGAGCAAGCACAGGAGATGTAGTATACAATTGGACTTTCAGGTAGGATAGTGAGAGGTGACAGCTATATGTGTTTCAGAGCTGCAAAGCTCACTGTGTGCTGAAGATGCCCAGCAGGAGTTTCCCTGCACGCCCTTCGGCTGTGGGATTAGAGTCCAAGCACTCGTCCTCCCCTGTCAGAACTCCTCTCGAAACGAGAGAGCGCACCAGAAACGATGGAGTCAAATGCACTTTTAGGAGATAAAGTGAATGACAGCAATGTTTGTGTCGCAGTTTAATGCTCACTGTGCGCTAAACATGAAAAGCAGGAGCTTTTTTGCAAGGCTCTTCTGCTGTTTTAGCCCAGTCTAAACATTCCTGCTATACTCTCTCTGTTGCTGCTCAGCAGAGAGCGGGCACAGAGATGGTGGATTCAGCTGGTCTTTCAGGCAAAAAGGGAGGAGTGACAGCAATGTGTGTTGCAGAGTTGCAAAGCTCGCTGTGCGCTGAAGATGATCAGTGGGAACTTTCTGGACTGTCTCTTCTGCTGTTTCAGCAGAATCTGAACGTAAGTGCTATATTCTGCTACTGCTCACAAGGAGCAAGCACAGGAGATGTAGGATTCAATTGGACTTTCAGGTAGGAAAGTGAGAGGTGACAGCAATGTGTGTTTCAGAGTAGCAAAGCTCAATGTGTGCTGAAGATGCCCAGCAGGAGTTTCCCTGATGGCCCTTCGGCTGTGGGATTAGAGTCCAAGCGCTCGTCCTCCCCTGTCACAACTCCTCTCCAAACGAGAGAGCGCACCAGAAACGATGGTTTCAAATGCACTTTTAGGAGATAAAGTGAGGAGTGACAGCAATGTTTGTGTCACAGCTTCAAAACTCACTGTGTGCTAAACATGATCAGCAGGAGCTTTTTTGCAAGGCTCTTCTGCTGTTATAGCCCTGTCTAAACATTCCTGCTATACTCTCTCTGTTGCTGCTAAGCAGAGAGCGGGCACAGAGATGGTGGAATCAGTTCGTCTTTCAGGCAGGAAAGGGAGGAGTGACAGCAGTGTGTGTTGCAGAGTTGCAAAGCTCGCTGTGCGCTGATGATCAGTGGGAACTTTCTGGACTGTCTCTTCTGCTGTTTCAGCAGAGTCCAAACGTAAGTGCTATATTCTGCTACTGCTTACAAGGAGCAAAGCACAGGAGATGTAGGATTCAATTGGACTTTCAGGTAGGAAAGTGAGAGGTGACAGCAATGTGTGTTTCAGAGTAGCAAAGCTCAATGTGTGCTGAAGATGCCCATCAGGAGTTTCCCTGCTGGCCCTTCGGCTGTGGGATTAGAGTCCAAGCGCTCGTCCTCCCCTGTCACAACTCCTCTCGAAACGAGAGAGCGCACCAGAAACGATGGCTTCAAATGCACTTTTAGGAGATAAAGTGAGGAGTGACAGCAATGCTTGTGTCACAGTTTCAAAGCTCACTGTGTGCTAATCATGATCAGCAGGAGCTTTTTTGCAAGGCTCTTCTGGTGTTTTAGCCCAGTCTAAACATTCCTGCTATACTCTCCCTGTTGCTGCTCAGCAGAGAGCGGGCACAGAGATGGTGGATTCAGTTGGTCTTTCAGGCAGGAAAGGGAGGAGTGACAGCAATGTGTGTTGCAGAGTTGCAAAGCTCGCTGTGCGCTGAAGATGATCAGTGGGAACTTTCTGGACTGTCTCTTCTGCTGTTTCAGCAGAGTCCAAACGTAAGTGCTATATTCTGCTACTGCTCACAAGGAGCAAAGCACAGGAGAAGTAGGATTCAATTGGACTTTCAGGTAGGAAAGTGAGAGGTGACAGCAATGTGTGTTTCCGAGTTGCAAAGCTCACTGTGTGCTGAAGATGCCCATCAGGAGTTTCCCTGCTGGCCCTTCGGCTGTGGGATTAGAGTCCAAGCGCTCGTCCTCCCCTGTCCCATCAGCTCTTGAAACGAGAGAGGGCACCAAAAACGTTGGACTCAAATGCACTTTTAGGAGATAAAGTGAGGAGTGACAGCAATGTTTGTGTCACAGCCTCAAAGCACACTGTGTGCTAAACATGATCAGCAGGAGCTTCTTCGCAAGGCTCTTCTGCTATTTTAGCCCAGTCTAAACATTATTGCTCTTCTCTCCCTGTTGCTGCTCAGCAGAGAGCAGGCACAGAGATGGTGGAATCTTTTGGTCTTTCAGGCAGGAAAAGGAGGAGTGACAGCAATATGTGTTGCAGAGTTGCAAAGCTCTCTGTGTTCTGAAGATGATCAGTGGGAACTTTCTAAACTTTCTCTTCTGCTGTTTCAGCAGAGTGCAAACGTATGGGCTATATTCTGCTACTGCTCACAAATTGCAGCACAGGAGATGTAGGATTCAATTGGACTTTCAGGTAGGAAAGGGAGAGGTGACAGCTATATGTGTTCAGGGTTGCAAAGATCACTGTGTGCTGAAGATGCACAGCAGGAGTTTCCCTGCAGGCCCTTCGGCTGTGGGATTAGAGTCCAAGCACTCGTCCTCCCCTGTCGCAACTCCTCTCGAAACGACAGAGCGCACCAGAAACGTTGGACTCAAATGCACTTTTAGGAGATAAAGTGAGGAGTGACAGCTATGTTTGTGTCACAGCTTCAAAACTCACTGTGTGCTAAACATGATCAGCAGGAGCTTTTTTGCAAGGCTCTTCTGCTGTTTTAGCCCTGTCTAAACATTCCTGCTATACTCTCTCTGTTGCTGCTAAGCAGAGAGCGGGCACAGAGATGGTGGAATCAGTTCGTCTTTCAGGCAGGAAAGGGAGGAGTGACAGCAATGTGTGTTGCAGAGTTGCAAAGCTCGCTGTGCGCTGATGATCAGTGGGAACTTTCTGGACTGTCTCTTCTGCTGTTTCAGCAGAGTCCAAACGTAAGTGCTATATTCTGCTACTGCTCACAAGGAGCAAGCACAGGAGATGTAGGATTCAATTGGACTTTCAGGTAGGAAAGTGAGAGGTGACAGCAATGTGTGTTTCAGAGTTGCAAAGCTCACTGTGTGCTGAAGATGCCCAGCAGGAGTTTCCCTGATGGCCCTTCGGCTGTGGGATTAGAGTCCACGCGCTCGTCCTCCCCTGTCACAACTCCTCTGGAAACAAGAGTGCGCACAAGAAACGATGGAGTCAAATGCACTTTTAGGAGATAAAGTGAGTGACAGCAATGTTTTTGTCGCAGTTTAAAGCTCACTGTGTGCTAAACATGATCAGCAGGAGCTTTTTTGCAAGGCTCTTCTGCTGTTTTAGCCCAGTCTAAACATTCCTGCTATACTCTCCCTGTTGCTGCTCAGCAGAGAGCTGGCACAGAGATGGTGGTTTCAGTTGGTCTTTCAGGCAGGAAAGGGAGGTGTGACAGCAATGTGTGTTGCAGTGTTGCAAAGCTCGCTGTGCACTGAAGATGAGCAATGGGAAATTTCTGGACTGTCTCTTCTGCTGTTTCAGCAGAGTCCAAACGTAAGTGCTATATTCAGCTACTGCTTACAAGGAGCAAAGCACAGGAGATGTAGGATTCAATTGGACTTTCAGGTAGGAAAGTGAGAGGTGACAGCAATGTGAGTTTCAGAGTAGCAAAGCTCAATGTGTGCTGAAGATGCCCATCAGGAGTTTCCCTGCACGCCCTTCGGCTGTGGGATTAGAGTCCAAGCGCTCGTCCTCCCCTGTCACAACTCCACTCGAAACGAGAGAGCGCAGCAGAAACGATGATTTCAAATGCACTTTTAGGAGATAAAGTGAGGAGTGACAGCAATGTTTGTGTTACAGCTTCAAAGCTCACTGTGTGCTAATCATGATCAGCAGGAGCTTTTTTGCAAGGCTCTTCTGCTGTTTTTGCACAGTCTAAACATTCCTGCTATACTCTCCGTGTTGCTGCTAAGCAGAGGGCGGGCACAGAGATGGTGGATTCAGTTGGTCATTCAGGCAGGAAAGGGAGGAGTGACAGCAATGTGTGTTGCAGAGTTGCAAAGCTCGCTGTGCGCTGAAGATGATCAGTGGGAACTTTCAGGACTGTCTCTTCTGCTGTTTCAGCTGAGTGCAAACGTATGGGCTATATTCTGCTACTGCTCACAAGGAGCAAAGCACAGGAGAAGTAGGATTCAATTGGACTTTCAGGTAGGAAAGTGAGAGGTGACAGCTATATGTGTTCAGGGTTGCAAAGATCACTGTGTGCTGAAGATGGCCAGCAGGAGTTTCCCTGCACGCCCTTCGGCTGTGGGATTAGAGTCCAAGCGCTCGTCCTCCCCTGTCGCAACTCCTCTCGAAACGACAGAGCGCACCAGAAACGTTGGACTCAAATGCACTTTTAGGAGATAAAGTGAGGAGTGACAGCTATGTTTTTGTCACAGCTTCAAAACTCACTGTGTGCTAAACATGATCAGCAGGAGCTTTTTTGCAAGGCTCTTCTGCTGTTATAGCCCTGTCTAAACATTCCTGCTATACTCTCTCTGTTGGTGCTAAGCAGAGAGCGGGCACAGAGATGGTGGAATCAGTTCGTCTTTCAGGCAGGAAAGGGAGGAGTGACAGCAATGTGTGTTGCAGAGTTGCAAAGCTCGCTGTGTGCTGAAGATGATCAGTGGGAACTTTCTGGACTGTCTCTTCTGCTGTTTCAGTAGAGTCCAAGCGTAAGTGCTATATTCTGCTACTGCTCACAAGGAGCAAGAACAGGAGATGTAGTATTCAATTGGACTTTCAGGTAGGATAGTGAGAGGTGACAGCTATATGTGTTTCAGAGCTGCAAAGCTCACTGTGTGCTGAAGATGCCCAGCAGGAGTTTCCCTGCACGCCCTTCGGCTGTGGGATTAGAGTCCAAGCGCTCGTCCTCCCCTGTCACAACTCCTCTCGAAACGAGAGAGCGCACCAGAAACGATGGTTTCAAATGCACTTTTAGGAGATAAAGTGAATGACAGCAATGTTTGTGTCGCAGTTTAATGATCAATGTGCGCTAAACATGAAAAGCAGGAGCTTTTTTGCAAGGCTCTTCTGCTGTTTTAGCCCAGTCTAAACATTCCTGCTATACTCTCCCTGTTGCTGCTCAATAGAGTGCGGGCTCAGTGATGGTGGAATCAGTTGGTCTTTCAGGCAGGAAAGGGAGGAGTGAAAGCAATGTGTGCTGCAGAGTTGCAAAGCTCGCTGTGCGCTGAAGATGATCAGTGGGAACTTTCTGGACTGTCTCTTCTGCTGTTTCAGCAGAGTCCAAACGTAAGTGCTATATTCTGCTACTGCTCACAAGGAGCAAGCACAGGAGATGTAGGATTCAATTGGACTTTCAGGTAGGAAAGTGAGAGGTGACAGCAATGTGTGTTTCAGAGTTGCAAAGCTCGCTGTGCGCTGAAGATGATCAGTGGGAACTTTCTGGACTGTCTCTTCTGCTGTTTCAGCAGAGTCCAAACGTAAGTGCTATATTCTGCTACTGCTCACAAGGAGCAAGCACAGGAGATGTAGGATTCAATTGGACTTTCAGGTAGGAAAGTGAGAGGCGACAGCAATGTGTGTTTCAGAGTTGCAAAGCTCACTGTGTGCTGAAGATGCCCAGCAGGAGTTTCCCTGATGGCCCTTCGGCTGTGGGATTAGAGTCCACGCGCTCGTCCTCCCCTGTAACAACTCCTCTGGAAACAAGAGTGCGCACCAGAAACGATGGAGTCAAATGCACTTTTAGGAGATAAAGTGAGTGACAGCAGTGTTTGTGTCACTCACCCCCATGCCTCAGAACTTCCCCAACCAAGAAGAAAAGAAGAGTAATTGTGGTGGGTGACTCCCTTCTGAGGGGAACAGAAGGGCCCATTTGTCGACCGGATCCACCCCACAGGGAGGTCTGCTGCCTGCCTGGGGCTCGGATTAGAGATGTTAAAAAGAAGCTCTCTGAACTGGTGCAGCCGTCTGACTACTACCCACTGCTGGTTTTTCAGGTTGGCAGTGACGAAATTATTACGAGGAACGTAAGGGCAATGAAGAGAGACTACAGGGCCCTGGGACGGCTGGTTAAAGGGTCTGGAGCGCAAGTGGTGTTTGCCTCCATACCTGTTGCAAGCGAGGGTGAAGGGATATATAAGAAGACTCTGCAGGTTAATGTATGGCTACGTGACTGGTGCCAAAGGCAGGGGTTTGGGTTTTTCAGTCACGGGTTGCTGTATGGGACACCTGGTTTGCTGGTGACAGGCGGGATACACCAGTCCCAGAGAAAAAAAAGGGTTTTGGGGCAGGAGTTAGCAGGGCTTATTGACAGGGCTTTAAACTAGTTAGGAAGGGGGGAGGGGATTTAACTGGGCCTGTTGGGGACAAGCCCAAGAGGAACATGCTAGGGATTGAAGGGTGGCGGGCTAAGGAGGACTATCAATCTCTTGTTTCACTTGTGGGAAAGGATAGCTCTTTAGACCCTGTCCCGCAGGGGAAAAAGAGTACTAGGACTGGCTCCCTGAAATGCCTGTACACCAATGCACGCAGCATGGGGAATAAACAGGAGGAGTTAGAAGTCTGTGTGCGGGCTAAAGGTTATGATCTAGTGGCGATTACAGAGACATGGTGGGACAGTTCACATGACTGGAATGTGGTCATGGATGGCTATGTCCTTTTTAGGAAAGATAGGTCAGCGAAGCGAGGTGGTGGAGTTGCTCTTTACGTGAGAGAGCAACTAGAATGTATTGAGTTCTGTCCGGGGTCGGATGAGGAGCAAGTGGAATGTCTGTGGGTACGAATCAAGGGGCTGACTGGCACGGGTGATACAGTTGTGGGGGTCTATTACAGACCTCCTGATCAGCACGAAGGAGTTGATGAGGCTTTCTACAGGCAACTGGAAGTAGCCTCGCGACTACATGCCTTAGTCGTCGTGGGGGACTTTAATTACCCCGATATTTGCTGGAAGACTCACACAGCCAGTCATTCACAGTCTAGGAGGTTCCTCGAGTGCATTGATGATAATTTCTTAATGCAAATGGTGGACGTACCAACTAGGGGAGCAGCGCTGCTAGATTTAGTACTCGCCAACAAGGAGGGTTTGGTCGAAGTGGTGACGGTCAATGGCAGCCTTGGCTGCAGTGACCATGAGATGGTGGAGTTTAGGATCCTGTGTGGGAGGAATAGAATACCTAGCAAAGCCACAGTTCTGGATTTCCGAAGGGCCAACTTTGGCCTCTTCAGTCAACTGCTAAGGGAAGTCTCATGGGAAAGTGTACTAGGCGGTAAAGGGGCTCAAGATAGTTGGTTAGCATTCAAGGACCGCTTCTTCCAAGCTCAGGATCGGAGCGTCCCAATGAGTAGGAAGTCAAGTAAGGGATCTAGGAGACCGGCGTGGTTAAACAAGGAGCTGCTGGGCAAACTCAAGTGGAAAAGGAGAATCTATGGATTATGGAAGGAGGGGCTGGCCGCTTGGGAGGAATATAGGACAGTTGTTAGAGGATGTAGGGAGGCAATTAGGACAGCTAAGGCCTCCTTGGAACTCAATCTTGCTAGTCGGGTTAAAGACAATAGAAAGGGCTTCTTCAAATACATAGCAAATAAAACTAAAACAAGAGGCAATATAGGCCCATTGCTGAACGAAGTGGGTACCCTGGAGACAGAGGATATAAAGAAGGCAGAGGTGCTGAATGCCTTCTTTGCCTCTGTCTTTACTCCTGCAGACTCTCCCCGAGGGCCCCGGATTTCTATAGCCCCAGAAGGAGTCAGGACAAAGGAGGAGTTTGCTTTGGTAGATGAGGATTGGGTTAGGGATCAGCTATGCAAACTGGACATCTGTAAATCGATGGGTCCGGATGGAATGCACCCACGGGTGCTGAGGGAGCTGGCGGAGGTCATTGCTAGGCCACTTTCCATCATCTTTGGTAAGTCGTGGGAAATGGGCGAGGTGCCTGAGGATTGGCGGATGGCAAAGGTCACACCAATCTATAAGAAGGGCAAGAAGGAGGACCCGGGTAATTATAGACCGGTCAGCCTTACCTCCATCCCTGGAAAGATGATGGAACAACTTATTCTTGACTCCATCACTAGGCATATCAAGGATGAGGGGGTCATTAAGAACAGCCAACATGGTTTTATGAGGGGGAAGTCATGTATGACCAACCTTATAGCCTTCTATGAGGAAGTGACTAGGTGGAGGGATGATGGTAGAGCGGTAGATGTAGTTTTTCTTGATTTCAGTAAGGCATTTGATACTGTCTCCCACAGCATCCTCATAGATAAGCTGAGGAAGTGTGGGCTTGACGATCAAGTAGTGAGGTGGATCGAGAACTGGTTGAAAGGAAGAAGGCAGAGAGTTGTGGTCAATGGCGCAGAATCTAGCTGGAGGTCTGTGACTAGTGGAGTTCCTCAGGGGTCGGTGCTGGGACCGGTGCTGTTTAATATTTTCATCAATGACCTGGATGAGGGAACTGAGTGCACCCTCAGCAAGTTTGCTGATGACACAAAACTGGGAGGAGTGGCTGACACACCAGAGGACTGTGCTGCCATTCAGCGAGACCTGGACAGGCTGGAGAGTTGGGCGGGGAGAAACTTGATGAAATTTAACAAGGGCAAGTGTAGAGTCTTGCATCTGGGGAAGAACAACCCCATGTACCAGTACAGGTTGGGGGGTGACCTGCTGGAAAGTAGTGAAGGGGAAAGGGACCTGGGGGTCCTGGTGGATAGGAGGATGACCATGAGCCAGCAATGTGCTCTTGTGGCCAAGAAGGCAAATGGCATCTTAGGGTGCATTAGAAAGGGAGTGGTTAGTAGGTCAAGAGAGGTTCTCCTCCCCCTCTACTCAGCCTTGGTGAGGCCGCATCTGGAATATTGCGTCCAGTTCTGGGCCCCTCTGTTCAAGAAGGACAGGGAATTGCTTGAAGGAGTCCAGCGCAGAGCCACAAAGATGATTAAGGGAGTGGAACATCTCCCTTATGAGGAGAGGCTGAGGGAGGTGGGTCTCTTTAGCTTGCAAAAGAGGAGACTGAGGGGTGACCTCATCAGTGTTTACAAATATGTGAAGGGTAGGTGTCAGGATGATGGAGCTAGGCTTTTTTCAGTGATATCCAGTGATAGGACAAGGGGCAATGGGTGTAAACTGGAACATAGGAAGTTCCACGTTAACATCAGGAAGAACTTCTTTACTGTAAGAGTGACAGAGCACTGGAACAGGTTGCCCAGGGGGGTTGTGGAGTCTCCTACACTGGAGATATTCAAGGCCCGCCTGGACAAGTTCCTGTGTGATGTACTGTAGGTTACCCTGCTCTTGCAGGGGGGTTGGACTAGATGATCTTTTTAGGTCCCTTCCAACCCTTGGGATTCTGTGATTCTGTGATTCTGTGGCACAGTTTAAAGCTCACTGTGTGCTAAACATGATCAGCAGGAGCTTTTTTGCAAGGCTCTTCTGCTGTTTTTGCACAGTCTAAACATTCCTGCTATACTCTCTCTGTAGCTGCTCAGCAGAGGGCGGGCACAGAGATGGTGGATTCAGTTGGTCATTCAGGCAGGAAAGGGAGGAGTGACAGCAATGTGCGTTGCAGAGTTGCAAAGCTCGCTGTGCGCTGATGATGATCAGTGGGAACTTTCTGGGCTGTCTCTTCTGCTGTTTCAGCAGAGTGCAAACGTATGGGCTTTCAGGTAGGAAAGTGAGAGGTGACAGCAATATGTGTTTCAGAGTTGTGAATCTCAATGTGTGCTGAAGATGCCCAGCAGTAGTTTCCATGCTGGCCCTTCGGCTGTGAAATTAGAATCCAAGCGCTCGTCCTCCCCTGTCACAACTGCTCTCGAAGCGAGAGAGCGCACCAGAAACGTTGGCTTGAAATGCACTTTTAGGTGATAAAGTGAGGAGTGACAGCAATGTGTGTTTCAGAGTTGCAAAGCTCACTGTGCGCTGAAGATGATCTGCAAGGACTTTCCCTCCCTGCCCTTCGGAACTGGGAGCGGATTCCAAGCGCTCGTGCTCACCTGCCTCTGCTGCACTGGAAACGAGAGTGGAGACCAGAAACGCTGGATTCAAATGCACTTTTAGGAGCTACAATGAGGAGTGACAACAGTGTGTGTGTCAAAGTTGTAAAGCTCAGTGTGTTGAAGAAGCACAAGAGCAGCCTTCAGCCTGTCTCTTCCACTGCCTTACAGATTGCAGACATTCCTGCTCACTCTGCTGCTCAGCAGAGTGCTGGCAACGGAGTTCTTGGATTGAAATGGTCTTTTAGGAGAAAGAGTGAAGAGTGACAGCAATGTTTGTGTCACAGTTTAAAGCTCACTGTGTGCTAAACATGATCAGGAGGAGCTTTTTTGCAAGGCTCTTCTGCTGTTTTAGCCCAGTCTAAACATTCCTGCTCTACTCTCTCTGATGCTGCTCAGCAGAGAGTGGGCACAGAGATGTTGGAATCAATTGGTCTTCCAGGCAGGAGAAGGAGGAGTTACAGCAATGTGTTTTGCAGAGTTGCAAAGCTCACTGTGTGCTGAAGATGCCCTGCAGGAGTTTCCCTGCTGGCCCTCCGTCTGTGGTATTAGAGTCCAAGCGCTGCTCCTCCCCTGTCACAACTCCTCTCGAAACGAGAGAGCGCACCAGAAACTTTGGATTCAAATGCACTTTTAGGAGATAAAGTGAGGAGTGACAGCAATGTTTGTGTCACAGTTTAAAGCTCACTGTGTGCAAAACATGATCAAGCAGGAGATTTTTTTCAAGGCTCTTCTGCTGTTTTAGGCAGGTCTAAAAATTCCTGCTCTACTATCTCTGTTGCTGCTCAGCAGAGAGCGGGCACAGAGATGGTGGATTCAGCTGGTCTTTCAGGCAAAAAGGGAGGAGTGACAGCAATGTGTGTTTCAGAGTTGCAAAGCTCACTGTGCGCTGAAGATGATCAGTGGGAACTTTCTGGACTGTCTCTTCTGCTCTTTTAGCATTGGCTAAAAGTTCCTGCTCTACTCTCTCTGCTTCTGCCCAGCAGAGAAAGGGCACAGAGATTTTGGATTCAATTGGACTTTGAGGTAGGAAAGTGCGGAGCGAGAGCAATATATGTGTCACAGTTGCAAAGCTGACTGCGTGCTGAAGATGCCCTGCCGGAGCTTTCACTCCGGGCTCTTCGGCTGTGGGAGCAGAGGCCAAGAGATCGTGTTCACCTGTCACTGCTGCTGTTCAAACGAGAGAGGGCGGGAGAGACCATGGATTCAAACGGATTATTAGGAGATGAAGTGAGGAGTGACAGCAATGTGTGTTTCAGAGTTGCAAAGCTCACTGTGCGCTGAAGATGATCTGCAAGGACTTTCCCTCCCTGCCCTTCGGAACTGGGAGCGGATTACAAGCGCTCGTGCTCACCTGCCTCTGCTGCACTGGAAACGAGAGTGGAGACCAGAAACGCTGGATTCAAATGCACTTTTAGGAGCTACAATGAGGAGTGACAACAGTGTGTGTGTCAAAGTTGTAAAGCTCAGTGTGTTGAAGAAGCACAAGAGCAGCCTTCAGGCCTGTCTCTTCCACTGCCTTACAGATTGCAGACATCCCTGCTCACTCTGCTGCTCAGCAGAGTGCTGGCAACGGAGTTCTCGGATTGAAATGGTCTTTTAGGAGAAAGAGTGAAGAGTGACAGCAATGTTTGTGTCACAGTTTAAAGCTCACTGTGTGCTAAACATGATCAGGAGGAGCTTTTTTGCAAGGCTCTTCTGCTGTTTTAGCCCAGTCTAAACATTCCTGCTCTACTCTCTCTGTTGCTGCTCAGCAGAGAGTGGGCACAGAGATGTTGGAATCAATTGGTCTTCCAGGCAAGAAAAGGAGGAGTGACAGCAATGTGTTTTGCAGAGTTGCAAAGCTCACTGTGTGCTGAAGATGCCCTGCAGGAGTTTCCCTGCTGGCCCTTCGTCTGTGGTATTAGAGTCCAAGCGCTGCTCCTCCCCTGTCACAACTCCTCTCGAAACGAGAGAGCGCACAAGAAACTTTGGATTCAAATGCACTTTTAGGAGATAAAGTGAGGAGTGACAGCAATGTTTGTGTCACAGTTTAAAGCTCACTGAGTGCAAAACATGATCAAGCAGGAGATTTTTTGCAAGGCTCTTCTGCTATTTTAGCCCAGTCTAAACATTCCTGCTCTGCTCTCTCTGTTGTTGCTCAGCAGAGAGCGGGCACAGAGATGGTGGATTCAGTTCGTCTCTCAGGCAGGAAAGGGAGGAGTGACAGCAATGTGTGTTGCAGAGTTGCAAAGCTCACTGTGTGCTGAAGATGATCAGTGGGAACTTTCTGGACTGTCTCTTCTGCTGTTTCAGCAGAGTCCAAACGTAAGTGCTATATTCTGCTACTGCTCACAAAGAGCAAGCACAGGAGATGTATTATTCAATTGGACTTTCAGGTAGGAAAGTGAGAGGTGACAGCAATATGTGTTTCAGAGTTGCGAATCACAATGTGTGCTGAAGATGCCCAGCAGTAGTTTCCATGCTGGCCCTTCGGCTGTGAAATTAGAATCCAAGCGCTCGTCCTCCCCTGTCACAACTGCTCTCGAAGCGAGAGAGCGCACCAGAAACTTTGGATTCAAATGCACTTTTAGGAGATAAAGTGAGGAGTGACAGCAATGTGTGTTTCAGAGTTGCAAAGCTCACTGTGCGCTGAAGATGATCTGCAAGGACTTTCCCTCCCTGCCCTTCGGAACTGGGAGCGGGTTCCAAGCGCTCGTGCTCACCTGCCTCTGCTGCTCTTGAAACGAGAGTGGAGACCAGAAACGCTGGATTCAAATGCACTTTTAGGAGCTACAATGAGGAGTGACAACAGTGTGTGTGTCAAAGTTGTAAAGCTCAGTGTGTTGAAGAAGCACAAGAGCAGCCTTCAGCCTGTCTCTTCCACTGCCTTACAGATTGCAGACATTCCTGCTCACTCTGCTGCTCAGCAGAGTGCTGGCAACGGAGTTCTTGGATTGAAATGGTCTTTTAGGAGAAAGAGTGAAGAGTGACAGCAATGTTTGTGTCACAGTTTAAAGCTCACTGTGTGCTAAACATGATCAGGAGGAGCTTTTTTGCAAGGCTCTTCTGCTGTTTTAGCCCAGTCTAAACATTCCTGCTCTCTGTTGCTGCTCAGCAGAGAGTGGGCACAGAGATGTTGGAATCAATTGGTCTTCCAGGCAGCAGAAGGAGTTACAGCAATGTGTGTTGCAGAATTGCAAAGCTCACTGTGTGCTGAAGATGCCCTGCAGGAGTTTCCCTGCTGGCCCTTCGTCTGTGGGATTAGAGTCCAAGCGCTGCTCCTCCCCTGTCACAACTGCTCTCGAAACGTGAGAGCGCACCAGAAACTTTGGATTCAAATGCACTTTTAGGAGATAAAGTGAGGAGTGACAGCAATGTTTGTGTCACAGTTTAAAGCTCACTGTGTGCAAAACATGATCAAGCAGGAGATTTTTTTCAAGGCTCTTCTCCTGTTTTAGGCAGGTCTAAAAATTCCTGCTCTTCTCTCTCTGTTGCTGCTCAGCAGAGAGCGGGCACAGAGATGGTGGATTCAGCTGGTCTTTCAGGCAGGAAAGGGAGGAGTGAAAGCAATGTGTGTTGCAGAGTTGCAAAGCTCACTGTGTGCTGAAGATGATCAGTGGGAACTTTCTGGACTGTCTCTTCTGCTGTTTCAGCAGAGTCCAAACGTAAGTGCTATATTCTGCTACTGCTCACAAAGAGCAAGCACAGGAGATGTATTATTCAATTGGACTTTCAGGTAGGAAAGTGAGAGGTGACAGCAATATGTGTTTCAGAGTTGCGAATCACAATGTGTGCTGAAGATGCCCAGCAGTAGTTTCCATGCTGGCCCTTCGGCTGTGAAATTAGAATCCAAGCGCTCGTCCTCCCCTGTCACAACTGCTCTCGAAGCGAGAGAGCGCACCAGAAACTTTGGATTCAAATGCACTTTTAGGAGATAAAGTGAGGAGTGACAGCAATGTGTGTTTCAGAGTTGCAAAGCTCACTGTGCGCTGAAGATGATCTGCAAGGACTTTCCCTCCCTGCCCTTCGGAACTGGGAGCGGGTTCCAAGCGCTCGTGCTCACCTGCCTCTGCTGCTCTTGAAACGAGAGTGGAGACCAGAAACGCTGGATTCAAATGCACTTTTAGGAGCTACAATGAGGAGTGACAACAGTGTGTGTGTCAAAGTTGTAAAGCTCAGTGTGTTGAAGAAGCACAAGAGCAGCCTTCAGCCTGTCTCTTCCACTGCCTTACAGATTGCAGACATTCCTGCTCACTCTGCTGCTCAGCAGAGTGCTGGCAACGGAGTTCTTGGATTGAAATGGTCTTTTAGGAGAAAGAGTGAAGAGTGACAGCAATGTTTGTGTCACAGTTTAAAGCTCACTGTGTGCTAAACATGATCAGGAGGAGCTTTTTTGCAAGGCTCTTCTGCTGTTTTAGCCCAGTCTAAACATTCCTGCTCTCTGTTGCTGCTCAGCAGAGAGTGGGCACAGAGATGTTGGAATCAATTGGTCTTCCAGGCAGGAAAAGGAGGAGTTACAGCAATGTGTTTTGCAGAGTTGCAAAGCTCACTGTGTGCTGAAGATGCCCTGCAGGAGTTTCCCTGCTGGCCCTTCGTCTGTGGTATTAGAGTCCAAGCGCTGCTCCTCCCCCGTCACAACTCTTCTCGAAACGAGAGAGCGCACCAGAAACTTTGGTTTCAAATGCAGTTTTAGGAGATAAAGTGAGGAGTGACAGCAATGTTTGTGTCACAGTTTAAAGCTCACTGTGTGCAAAACATGATCAAGCAGGAGATTTTTTTCAAGGCTCTTCTCCTGTTTTAGGCAGGTCTAAAAATTCCTGCTCTACTCTCTCTGTTGCTGCTCAGCAGAGAGCGGGCACAGAGATGGTGGATTCAGCTGGTCTTTCAGGCAGGAAAGGGAGGAGTGAAAGCAATGTGTGTTGCAGAGTTGCAAAGCTCACTGTGTGCTGAAGATGATCAGTGGGAACTTTCTGGACTGTCTCTTCTGCTGTTTCAGCAGAGTCCAAACGTAAGTGCTATATTCTGCTACTGCTCACAAAGAGCAAGCACAGGAGATGTATTATTCAATTGGACTTTCAGGTAGGAAAGTGAGAGGTGACAGCAATATGTGTTTCAGAGTTGCGAATCACAATGTGTGCTGAAGATGCCCAGCAGTAGTTTCCATGCTGGCCCTTCGGCTGTGAAATTAGAATCCAAGCGCTCGTCCTCCCCTGTCACAACTGCTCTCGAAGCGAGAGAGCGCACCAGAAACGTTGGCTTGAAATGCACTTTTAGGAGATAAAGTGAGGAGTGACAGCAATGTGTGTTTCAGAGTTGCAAAGCTCACTGTGCGCTGAAGATGATCTGCAAGGACTTTCCCTCCCTGCCCTTCGGAACTGGGAGCGGATTCCAAGCGCTCGTGCTCACCTTCCTCTGCTGCTCTTGAAACGAGAGTGGAGACCAGAAACGCTGGATTCAAATGCACTTTTAGGAGCTACAATGAGGAGTGACAACAGTGTGTGTGTCACAGTTGTAAAGCTCAGTGTGTTGAAGAAGCACAAGAGCAGCCTTCAGCCTGTCTCTTCCACTGCCTTACAGATTGCAGACATTCCTGCTCACTCTGCTGCTCAGCAGAGTGCTGGCAACGGAGTTCTTGGATTGAAATGGTCTTTTAGGAGAAAGAGTGAAGAGTGACAGCAATGTTTGTGTCACAGTTTAAAGCTCACTGTGTGCTAAACATGATCAGGAGGAGCTTTTTTGCAAGGCTCTTCTGCTGTTTTAGCCCAGTCTAAACATTCCTGCTCTCTGTTGCTGCTCAGCAGAGAGTGGGCACAGAGATGTTGGAATCAATTGGTCTTCCAGGCAGCAGAAGGAGTTACAGCAATGTGTGTTGCAGAATTGCAAAGCTCACTGTGTGCTGAAGATGCCCTGCAGGAGTTTCCCTGCTGGCCCTTCGTCTGTGGGATTAGAGTCCAAGCGCTGCTCCTCCCCTGTCACAACTCCTCTCGAAACGTGAGAGCGCACCAGAAACTTTGGATTCAAATGCAGTTTTAGGAGATAAAGTGAGGAGTGACAGCAATGTTTGTGTCACAGTTTAAAGCTCACTGTGTGCAAAACATGATCAAGCAGGAGATTTTTTTCAAGGCTCTTCTCCTGTTTTAGGCAGGTCTAAAAATTCCTGCTCTACTCTCTCTGTTGCTGCTCAGCAGAGAGCGGGCACAGAGATGGTGGATTCAGCTGGTCTTTCAGGCAGGAAAGGGAGGAGTGAAAGCAATGTGTGTTGCAGAGTTGCAAAGCTCACTGTGTGCTGAAGATGATCAGTGGGAACTTTCTGGACTGTCTCTTCTGCTGTTTCAGCAGAGTCCAAACGTAAGTGCTATATTCTGCTACTGCTCACAAAGAGCAAGCACAGGAGATGTATTATTCAATTGGACTTTCAGGTAGGAAAGTGAGAGGCGACAGCAATGTGTGTTGCAGAGTTGCAAAGCTCGCTGTGCGCTGAAGATGATCAGTGGGAACTTTCTGGACTGTCTCTTCTGCTCTTTTAGCATTGGCTAAAGGTTCCTGCTCTACTCTGCTTCTGCCCAGCAGAGAAAGGGCACAGAGTTTTGGATTCAATTGGACTTTGAGGTAGGAAAGTGCGGAGCGAGAGCAATATATGTGTCACAGTTGCAAAGCTGACTGCGTGCTGAAGATGCCCTGCCGGAGCTTTCACTCCGGGCTCTTCGGCTGTGGGAGCAGAGGCCAAGAGATCGTGTTCACCTGTCACTGCTGCTGTTCAAACGAGAGAGGGCAGGAGAGACCATGGATTCAAACGGATTATTAGGAGATGAAGTGAGGAGTGACAGCAATGTGTGTTTCAGAGTTGCAAAGCTCACTGTGCGCTGAAGATGATCTGCAAGGACTTTCCCTCCCTGCCCTTCGGAACTGGGAGCGGATTCCAAGCGCTCGTGCTCACCTGCCTCTGCTGCACTGGAAACTAGAGTGGAGACCAGAAACGCTGGATTCAAATGCACTTTTAGGAGCTACAATGAGGAGTGACAACAGTGTGTGTGTCACAGTTGTAAAGCTCAGTGTGTTGAAGAAGCACAAGAGCAGCCTTCAGCCTGTCTCTTCCACTGCCTTACAGATTGCAGACATTCCTGCTCACTCTGCTGCTCAGCAGAGTGCTGGCAACGGAGTTCTTGGATTGAAATGGTCTTTTAGGAGAAAGAGTGAAGAGTGACAGCAATGTTTGTGTCACAGTTTAAAGCTCACTGTGTGCTAAACATGATCAGGAGGAGCTTTTTTGCAAGGCTCTTCTGCTGTTTTAGCCCAGTCTAAACATTCCTGCTCTACTCTCTCTGATGCTGCTCAGCAGAGAGTGGGCACAGAGATGTTGGAATCAATTGGTCTTCCAGGCAGGAGAAGGAGGAGTTACAGCAATGTGTTTTGCAGAGTTGCAAACCTCACTGTGTGCTGAAGATGCCCTGCAGGAGTTTCCCTGCTGGCCCTTCGTCTGTGGTATTAGAGTCCAAGCGCTGCTCCTCCCCTGTCACAACTCCTCTCGAAACGAGAGAGCGCACCAGAAACTTTGGATTCAAATGCACTTTTAGGAGATAAAGTGAGGAGTGACAGCAATGTTTGTGTCACAGTTTAAAGCTCACTGTGTGCAAAACATGATCAAGCAGGAGATTTTTTTCAAGGCTCTTCTGCTGTTTTAGGCAGGTCTAAAAATTCCTGCTCTACTATCTCTGTTGCTGCTCAGCAGAGAGCGGGCACAGAGATGGTGGATTCAGCTGGTCTTTCAGGCAAAAAGGGAGGAGTGACAGCAATGTGTGTTGCAGAGTTGCAAAGCTCGCTGTGCGCTGAAGATGATCAGTGGGAACTTTCTGGACTGTCTCTTCTGCCCTTTTAGCATTGGCTAAAGGTTCCTGCTCTACTCTGCTTCTGCCCAGCAGAGAAAGGGCACAGAGTTTTGGATTCAATTGGACTTTGAGGTAGGAAAGTGCGGAGCGAGAGCAATATATGTGTCACAGTTGCAAAGCTGACTGCGTGCTGAAGATGCCCTGCCGGAGCTTTCACTCCGGGCTCTTCGGCTGTGGGAGCAGAGGCCAAGAGATCGTGTTCACCTGTCACTGCTGCTGTTCAAACGAGAGAGGGCGGGAGAGACCATGGATTCAAACGGATTATTAGGAGATGAAGTGAGGAGTGACAGCAATGTGTGTTTCAGAGTTGCAAAGCTCACTGTGCGCTGAAGATGATCTGCAAGGACTTTCCCTCCCTGCCCTTCGGAACTGGGAGCGGATTCCAAGCGCTCGTGCTCACCTGCCTCTGCTGCTCTTGAAACGAGAGTGGAGACCAGAAACGCTGGATTCAAATGCACTTTTAGGAGCTACAATGAGGAGTGACAACAGTGTGTGTGTCACAGTTGTAAAGCTCAGTGTGTTGAAGAAGCACAAGAGCAGCCTTCAGGCCTGTCTCTTCCACTGCCTTACAGATTGCAGACATTCCTGCTCACTCTGCTGCTCAGCAGAGTGCTGGCAACGGAGTTCTTGGATTGAAATGGTCTTTTAGGAGAAAGAGTGAAGAGTGACAGCAATGTTTGTGTCACAGTTTAAAGCTCACTGTGTGCTAAACATGATCAGGAGGAGCTTTTTTGCAAGGCTCTTCTGCTGTTTTAGCCCAGTCTAAACATTCCTGCTCTACTCTCTCTGTTGCTGCTCAGCAGAGAGTGGGCACAGAGATGTTGGAATCAATAGGTCTTCCAGGCAGGAAAAGGAGAAGTTACAGCAATGTGTTTTGCAGAGTTGCAAAGCTCATTGTGTGCTGAAGATGCCCTGCAGGAGTTTCCATGCTGGCCCTTCGTCTGTGGGATTAGAGTCCAAGCGCTGCACCTCCCCTGTCACAACTCCTCTCGAAACGAGAGAGCGCACCAGAAACTTTGGATTCAAATGCACTTTTAGGAGATAAAGTGAGGAGTGACAGCAATGTTTGTGTCACAGTTTAAAGCTCACTGTGTGCAAAACATGATCAAGCAGGAGATTTTTTTCAAGGCTCTTCTGCTGTTTTAGGCAGGTCTAAAAATTCCTGCTCTACTCTCACTGTTGCTGCTCAGCAGAGAGCGGGCACAGAGATGGTGGATTCAGCTGGTCTTTCAGGCAAAAAGGGAGGAGTGACAGCAATGTGTGTTGCAGAGTTGCAAAGCTCGCTGTGCGCTGAAGATGATCAGTGGGAACTTTCTGGACTGTCTCTTCTGCTCTTTTAGCATTGGCTAAAGGTTCCTGCTCTACTCTGCTTCTGCCCAGCAGAGAAAGGGCACAGAGTTTTGGATTCAATTGGACTTTGAGGTAGGAAAGTGCGGAGCGAGAGCTATATATGTGTCACAGTTGCAAAGGTGACTGCGTGCTGAAGATGCCCTGCCGGAGCTTTCACTCCGGGCTCTTCGGCTGTGGGAGCAGAGGCCAAGAGATCGTGTTCACCTGTCACTGCTGCTGTTCAAACGAGAGAGGGCAGGAGAGACCATGGATTCAAACGGATTATTAAGAGATGAAGTGAGGAGTGACAGCAATGTGTGTTTCAGAGTTGCAAAGCTCACTGTGCGCTGAAGATGATCTGCAAGGACTTTCCCTCCCTGCCCTTCGGAACTGGGAGCGGATTCCAAGCGCTCGTGCTCACCTGCCTCTGCTGCACTGGAAACGAGAGTGGAGACCAGAAACGCTGGATTCAAATGCACTTTTAGGAGCTACAATGAGGAGTGACAACAGTGTGTGTGTCAAAGTTGTAAAGCTCAGTGTGTTGAAGAAGCACAAGAGCAGCCTTCAGCCTGTCTCTTCCACTGCCTTACAGATTGCAGACATTCCTGCTCACTCTGCTGCTCAGCAGAGTGCTGGCAACGGAGTTCTTGGATTGAAATGGTCTTTTAGGAGAAAGAGTGAAGAGTGACAGCAATGTTTGTGTCACAGTTTAAAGCTCACTGTGTGCTAAACATGATCAGGAGGAGCTTTTTTGCAAGGCTCTTCTGCTGTTTTAGCCCAGTCTAAACATTCCTGCTCTACTCTCTCTGATGCTGCTCAGCAGAGAGTGGGCACAGAGATGTTGGAATCAATTGGTCTTCCAGGCAGGAGAAGGAGGAGTTACAGCAATGTGTTTTGCAGAGTTGCAAAGCTCACTGTGTGCTGAAGATGCCCTGCAGGAGTTTCCCTGCTGGCCCTTCGTCTGTGGGATTAGAGTCCAAGCGCTGCTCCTCCCCTGTCACAACTCCTCTCGAAACGAGAGAGCGCACCAGAAACTTTGGATTCAAATGCACTTTTAGGAGATAAAGTGAGGAGTGACAGCAATGTTTGTGTCACAGTTTAAAGCTCACTGTGTGCAAAACATGATCAAGCAGGAGATTTTTTTCAAGGCTCTTCTGCTGTTTTAGGCAGGTCTAAAAATTCCTGCTCTACTATCTCTGTTGCTGCTCAGCAGAGAGCGGGCACAGAAATGGTGGATTCAGCTGGTCTTTCAGGCAAAAAGGGAGGAGTGACAGCAATGTGTGTTGCAGAGTTGCAAAGCTCGCTGTGCGCTGAAGATGATCAGTGGGAACTTTCTGGACTGTCTCTTCTGCTCTTTTAGCATTGGCTAAAGGTTCCTGCTCTACTCTGCTTCTGCCCAGCAGAGAAAGGGCACCGAGATTTTGGATTCAATTGGACTTTGAGGTAGGAAAGTGCGGAGCGAGAGCAATATATGTGTCACAGTTGCAAAGCTGACTGCGTGCTGAAGATGCCCTGCCGGAGCTTTCACTCCGGGCTCTTCGGCTGTGGGAGCAGAGGCCAAGTGATCGTGTTCACCTGTCACTGCTGCTGTTCAAACGAGAGAGGGCGGGAGAGACCATGTATTCAAACGGATTATTAGGAGATGAAGTGAGGAGTGACAGCAATGTGTGTTTCAGAGTTGCAAAGCTCACTGTGCGCTGAAGATGATCTGCAAGGACTTTCCCTCCCTGCCCTTCGGAACTGGGAGCGGATTCCAAGCGCTCGTGCTCACCTGCCTCTGCTGCACTGGAAACGAGAGTGGAGACCAGAAACGCTGGATTCAAATGCGCTTTTAGGAGCTACAATGAGGAGTGACAGCAGTGTGTGTGTCACAGTTGTAAAGCTCAGTGTGTTGAAGAAGCACAAGAGCAGCCTTCAGGCCTGTCTCTTCCACTGCCTTACAGATTGCAGACATTCCTGCTCACTCTGCTGCTCAGCAGAGTGCTGGCAACGGAGTTCTTGGATTGAAATGGTCTTTTAGGAGAAAGAGTGAAGAGTGACAGCAATGTTTGTGTCACAGTTTAAAGCTCACTGTGTGCTAAACATGATCAGGAGGAGCTTTTTTGCAAGGCTCTTCTGCTGTTTTAGCCCAGTCTAAACATTCCTTCTCTCTGTTGCTGCTCAGCAGAGAGTGGGCACAGAGATGTTGGAATCAATTGGTCTTCCAGGCAGGAAAAGGAGGAGTGACAGCAATGTGTTTTGCAGAGTTGCAAAGCTCACTGTGTGCTGAAGATGCCCTGCAGGAGTTTCCCTGCTGGCCCTTCGTCTGTGGTATTAGAGTCCAAGCGCTGCTCCTCCCCTGTCACAACTCCTCTCGAAACGAGAGAGCGCACAAGAAACTTTGGATTGAAATGCACTTTTAGGAGATAAAGTGAGGAGTGACAGCAATGTTTGTGTCACAGTTTAAAGCTCACTGTGTGCAAAACATGATCAAGCAGGAGATTTTTTTCAAGGCTCTTCTGCTGTTTTAGGCAGGTCTAAAAATTCCTGCTCTACTATCTCTGTTGCTGCTCAGCAGAGAGCGGGCACAGAGATGGTGGATTCAGCTGGTCTTTCAGGCAAAAAGGGAGGAGTGACAGCAATGTGTGTTGCAGAGTTGCAAAGCTCGCTGTGCGCTGAAGATGATCAGTGGGAACTTTCTGGACTGTCTCTTCTGCTCTTTTAGCATTGGCTAAAGGTTCCTGCTCTACTCTGCTTCTGCCCAGCAGAGAAAGGGCACAGAGATTTTGGATTCAATTGGACTTTGAGGTAGGAAAGTGCGGAGCGAGAGCAATATATGTGTCACAATTGCAAAGCTGACTGCGTGCTGAAGATGCCCTGCCGGAGCTTTCACTCCGGGCTCTTCGGCTGTGGGAGCAGAGGCCAAGAGATCGTGTTCACCTGTCACTGCTGCTGTTCAAACGAGAGAGGGCGGGAGAGACCATGGATTCAAACGGATTATTAGGAGATGAAGTGAGGAGTGACAGCAATGTGTGTTTCAGAGTTGCAAAGCTCACTGTGCGCTGAAGATGATCTGCAAGGACTTTCCCTCCCTGCCCTTCGGAACTGGGAGCGGATTCCAAGCGCTCGTGCTCACCTGCCTCTGCTGCACTGGAAACGAGAGTGGAGACCAGAAACGCTGGATTCAAATGCGCTTTTAGGAGCTACAATGAGGAGTGACAGCAGTGTGTGTGTCACAGTTGTAAAGCTCAGTGTGTTGAAGAAGCACAAGAGCAGCCTTCAGGCCTGTCTCTTCCACTGCCTTACAGATTGCAGACATTCCTGCTCACTCTGCTGCTCAGCAGAGTGCTGGCAACGGAGTTCTTGGATTGAAATGGTCTTTTAGGAGAAAGAGTGAAGAGTGACAGCAATGTTTGTGTCACAGTTTAAAGCTCACTGTGTGCTAAACATGATCAGGAGGAGCTTTTTTGCAAGGCTCTTCTGCTGTTTTAGCCCAATCTAAACATTCCTTCTCTCTGTTGCTGCTCAGCAGAGAGTGGGCACAGAGATGTTGGAATCAATTGGTCTTCCAGGCAGGAAAAGGAGGAGTTACAGCAATGTGTGTTGCAGAATTGCAAAGCTCACTGTGTGCTGAAGATGCCCTGCAGGAGTTTCCCTGCTGGCCCTTCGTCTGTGGGATTAGAGTCCAAGCGCTGCTCCTCCCCTGTCACAACTCCTCTCGAAACGAGAGAGCGCACCAGAAACTTTGGATTCAAATGCACTTTTAGGAGATAAAGTGAGGAGTGACAGCAATGTTTGTGTCACAGTTTAAAGCTCACTGTGTGCAAAACATGATCAAGCAGGAGATTTTTTTCAAGGCTCTTCTGCTGTTTTAGGCAGGTCTAAAAATTCCTGCTCTACTCTCTCTGTTGCTGCTCAGCAGAGAGCGGGCACAGAGATGGTGGATTCAGCTGGTCTTTCAGGCAAAAAGGGAGGAGTGACAGCAATGTGTGTTGCAGAGTTGCAAAGCTCGCTGTGCGCTGAAGATGATCAGTGGGAACTTTCTGGACTGTCTCTTCTGCTCTTTTAGCATTGGCTAAAGGTTCCTGCTCTACTCTGCTTCTGCCCAGCAGAGAAAGGGCACAGAGATTTTGGATTCAATTGGACTTTGAGGTAGGAAAGTGCGGAGCGAGAGCAATATATGTGTCACAGTTGCAAAGCTGACTGCGTGCTGAAGATGCCCTGCCGGAGCTTTCACTCCGGGCTCTTCGGCTGTGGGAGCAGAGGCCAAGAGATCGTGTTCACCTGTCACTGCTGCTGTTCAAACGAGAGAGGGCGGGAGAGACCATGGATTCAAACGGATTATTAGGAGATGATGTGAGGAGTGACAGCAATGTGTGTTTCAGAGTTGCAAAGCTCACTGTGCGCTGAAGATGATCTGCAAGGACTTTCCCTCCCTGCCCTTCGGAACTGGGAGCGGATTCCAAGCGCTCGTGCTCACCTGCCTCTGCTGCACTGGAAACGAGAGTGGAGACCAGAAACGCTGGATTCAAATGCACTTTTAGGAGCTACAATGAGGAGTGACAACAGTGTGTGTGTGTCAAAGTTGTAAAGCTCAGTGTGTTGAAGAAGCACAAGAGCAGCCTTCAGCCTGTCTCTTCCACTGCCTTACAGATTGCAGACATTCCTGCTCACTCTGCTGCTCAGCAGAGTGCTGGCAACGGAGTTCTTGGATTGAAATGGTCTTTTAGGAGAAAGAGTGAAGAGTGACAGCAATGTTTGTGTCACAGTTTAAAGCTCACTGTGTGCAAAACATGATCAAGCAGGAGATTTTTTTCAAGGCTCTTCTGCTGTTTTAGGCAGGTCTAAAAATTCCTGCTCTACTCTCTCTGTTGCTGCTCAGCAGAGAGCGGGCACAGAGATGGTGGATTCAGCTGGTCTTTCAGGCAAAAAGGGAGGAGTGACAGCAATGTGTGTTGCAGAGTTGCAAAGCTCGCTGTGCGCTGAAGATGATCAGTGGGAACTTTCTGGACTGTCTCTTCTGCTCTTTTAGCATTGGCTAAAGGTTCCTGCTCTACTCTGCTTCTGCCCAGCAGAGAAAGGGCACAGAGTTTTGGATTCAATTGGACTTTGAGGTAGGAAAGTGCGGAGCGAGAGCAATATATGTGTCACAGTTGCAAAGCTGACTGCGTGCTGAAGATGCCCTGCCGGAGCTTTCACTCCGGGCTCTTCGGCTGTGGGAGCAGAGGCCAAGAGATCGTGTTCACCTGTCACTGCTGCTGTTCAAACGAGAGAGGGCGGGAGAGACCATGGATTCAAACGGATTATTAGGAGATGAAGTGAGGAGTGACAGCAATGTGTGTTTCAGAGTTGCAAAGCTCACTGTGCGCTGAAGATGATCTGCAAGGACTTTCCCTCCCTGCCCTTCGGAACTGGGAGCGGATTCCAAGCGCTCGTGCTCACCTTCCTCTGCTGCTCTTGAAACGAGAGGGGAGACCAGAAACGCTGGATTCAAATGCACTTTTAGGAGCTACAATGAGGAGTGACAACAGTGTGTGTGTCACAGTTGTAAAGCTCAGTGTGTTGAAGAAGCACAAGAGCAGCCTTCAGGCCTGTCTCTTCCACTGCCTTACAGATTGCAGACATTCCTGCTCACTCTGCTGCTCAGCAGAGTGCTGGCAACGGAGTTCTTGGATTGAAATGGTCTTTTAGGAGAAAGAGTGAAGAGTGACAGCAATGTTTGTGTCACAGTTTAAAGCTCACTGTGTGCTAAACATGATCAGGAGGAGCTTTTTTGCAAGGCTCTTCTGCTGTTTTAGCCCAGTCTAAACATTCCTTCTCTCTGTTGCTGCTCAGCAGAGAGTGGGCACAGAGATGTTGGAATCAATTGGTCTTCCAGGCAGGAAAAGGAGTTACAGCAATGTGTGTTGCAGAATTGCAAAGCTCACTGTGTGCTGAAGATGCCCTGCAGGAGTTTCCCTGCTGGCCCTTCGTCTGTGGGATTAGAGTCCAAGCGCTGCTCCTCCCCTGTCACAACTCCTCTCGAAACGAGAGAGCGCACCAGAAACTTTGGATTCAAATGCACTTTTAGGAGATAAAGTGAGGAGTGACAGCAATGTTTGTGTCACAGTTTAAAGCTCACTGTGTGCAAAACATGATCAAGCAGGAGATTTTTTTCAAGGCTCTTCTGCTGTTTTAGGCAGGTCTAAAAATTCCTGCTCTACTCTCTCTGTTGCTGCTCAGCAGAGAGCGGGCACAGAGATGGTGGATTCAGCTGGTCTTTCAGGCAAAAAGGGAGGAGTGACAGCAATGTGTGTTGCAGAGTTGCAAAGCTCGCTGTGCGCTGAAGATGATCAGTGGGAACTTTCTGGACTGTCTCTTCTGCTCTTTTAGCATTGGCTAAAGGTTCCTGCTCTACTCTGCTTCTGCCCAGCAGAGAAAGGGCACAGAGATTTTGGATTCAATTGGACTTTGAGGTAGGAAAGTGCGGAGTGAGAGCAATATATGTGTCACAGTTGCAAAGCTGACTGCGTGCTGAAGATGCCCTGCCGGAACTTTCACTCCGGGCTCTTCGGCTGTGGGAGCAGAGGCCAAGAGATCGTGTTCACCTGTCACTGCTGCTGTTCAAACGAGAGAGGGCGGGAGAGACCATGGATTCAAATGGATTATTAGGAGATGAAGTGAGGAGTGACAGCAATGTGTGTTTCAGAGTTGCAAAGCTCACTGTGCGCTGAAGATGATCTGCAAGGACTTTCCCTCCCTGCCCTTCGGAACTGGGAGCGGATTCCAAGCGCTCGTGCTCACCTTCCTCTGCTGCTCTTGAAACGAGAGTGGAGACCAGAAACACTGGATTCAAATGCACTTTTAGGAGCTACAATGAGGAGTGACAACAGTGTGTGTGTCACAGTTGTAAAGCTCAGTGTGTTGAAGAAGCACAAGAGCAGCCTTCAGGCCTGTCTCTTCCACTGCCTTACAGATTGCAGACATTCCTGCTCACTCTGCTGCTCAGCAGAGTGCTGGCAACGGAGTTCTTGGATTGAAATGGTCTTTTAGGAGAAAGAGTGAAGAGTGACAGCAATGTTTGTGTCACAGTTTAAAGCTCACTGTGTGCTAAACATGATCAGGAGGAGCTTTTTTGCAAGGCTCTTCTGCTGTTTTAGCCCAGTCTAAACATTCCTGCTCTACTCTCTCTGATGCTGCTCAGCAGAGAGTGGGCACAGAGATGTTGGAATCAATTGGTCTTCCAGGCAGGAGAAGGAGGAGTTACAGCAATGTGTTTTGCAGAGTTGCAAAGCTCACTGTGTGCTGAAGATGCCCTGCAGGAGTTTCCCTGCTGGCCCTTCGTCTGTGGGATTAGAGTCCAAGCGCTGCTCCTCCCCTGTCACAACTCCTCTCGAAACGAGAGAGCGCACACGAAACTTTGGATTCAAATGCACTTTTAGGAGATAAAGTGAGGAGTGACAGCAATGTTTGTGTCACAGTTTAAAGCTCACTGTGTGCAAAACATGATCAAGCAGGAGATTTTTTTCAAGGCTCTTCTGCTGTTTTAGGCAGGTCTAAAAATTCCTGCTCTACTCTCTCTGTTGCTGCTCAGCAGAGAGCGGGCACAGAGATGGTGGATTCAGCTGGTCTTTCAGGCAAAAAGGGAGGAGTGACAGCAATGTGTGTTGCAGAGTTGCAAAGCTCGCTGTGCGCTGAAGATGATCAGTGGGAACTTTCTGGACTGTCTCTTCTGCTCTTTTAGCATTGGCTAAAGGTTCCTGCTCTACTCTGCTTCTGCCCAGCAGAGAAAGGGCACAGAGTTTTGGATTCAATTGGACTTTGAGGTAGGAAAGTGCGGAGCGAGAGCAATATATGTGTCACAGTTGCAAAGCTGACTGCGTGCTGAAGATGCCCTGCCGGAGCTTTCACTCCGGGCTCTTCGGCTGTGGGAGCAGAGGCCAAGAGATCGTGTTCACCTGTCACTGCTGCTGTTCAAACGAGAGAGGGCGGGAGAGACCATGGATTCAAACGGATTATTAGGAGATGAAGTGAGGAGTGACAGCAATGTGTGTTTCAGAGTTGCAAAGCTCACTGTGCGCTGAAGATGATCTGCAAGGACTTTCCCTCCCTGCCCTTCGGAACTGGGAGCGGATTCCAAGCGCTCGTGCTCACCTTCCTCTGCTGCTCTTGAAACGAGAGGGGAGACCAGAAACGCTGGATTCAAATGCACTTTTAGGAGCTACAATGAGGAGTGACAACAGTGTGTGTGTCACAGTTGTAAAGCTCAGTGTGTTGAAGAAGCACAAGAGCAGCCTTCAGGCCTGTCTCTTCCACTGCCTTACAGATTGCAGACATTCCTGCTCACTCTGCTGCTCAGCAGAGTGCTGGCAACGGAGTTCTTGGATTGAAATGGTCTTTTAGGAGAAAGAGTGAAGAGTGACAGCAATGTTTGTGTCACAGTTTAAAGCTCACTGTGTGCTAAACATGATCAGGAGGAGCTTTTTTGCAAGGCTCTTCTGCTGTTTTAGCCCAGTCTAAACATTCCTGCTCTACTCTCTCTGATGCTGCTCAGCAGAGAGTGGGCACAGAGATGTTGGAATCAATTGGTCTTCCAGGCAGGAGAAGGAGGAGTTACAGCAATGTGTTTTGCAGAGTTGCAAAGCTCACTGTGTGCTGAAGATGCCCTGCAGGAGTTTCCCTGCTGGCCCTTCGTCTGTGGGATTAGAGTCCAAGCGCTGCTCCTCCCCTGTCACAACTCCTCTCGAAACGAGAGAGCGCACACGAAACTTTGGATTCAAATGCACTATTAGGAGATAAAGTGAGGAGTGACAGCAATGTTTGTGTCACAGTTTAAAGCTCACTGTGTGCAAAACATGGTCAAGCAGGAGATTTTTTTCAAGGCTCTTCTGCTGTTTTAGGCAGGTCTAAATATTCCTGCTCTACTATCTCTGTTGCTGCTCAGTAGAGAGCGGGCACAGCGATGGTGGATTCAGCTGGTCTTTCAGGCAAAAAGGGAGGAGTGACAGCAATGTGTGTTGCAGAGTTGCAAAGCTCGCTGTGCGCTGAAGATGATCAGTGGGAACTTTCTGGACTGTCTCTTCTGCTCTTTTAGCATTGGCTAAAGGTTCCTGCTCTACTCTGCTTCTGCCCAGCAGAGAAAGGGCACAGAGATTTTGGATTCAATTGGACTTTGAGGTAGGAAAGTGCGGAGCGAGAGCAATATATGTGTCACAGTTGCAAAGCTGACTGCGTGCTGAAGATGCCCTGCCGGAGCTTTCACTCCGGGCTCTTCGGCTGTGGGAGCAGAGGCCAAGAGATCGTGTTCACCTGTCACTGCTGCTGTTCAAACGAGAGAGGGCGGGAGAGACCATGGATTCAAATGGATTATTAGGAGATGAAGTGAGGAGTGACAGCAATGTGTGTTTCAGAGTTGCAAAGCTCACTGTGCGCTGAAGATGATCTGCAAGGACTTTCCCTCCCTGCCCTTCGGAACTGGGAGCGGATTCCAAGCGCTCGTGCTCACCTTCCTCTGCTGCTCTTGAAACGAGAGTGGAGACCAGAAACACTGGATTCAAATGCACTTTTAGGAGCTACAATGAGGAGTGACAACAGTGTGTGTGTCACAGTTGTAAAGCTCAGTGTGTTGAAGAAGCACAAGAGCAGCCTTCAGGCCTGTCTCTTCCACTGCCTTACAGATTGCAGACATTCCTGCTCACTCTGCTGCTCAGCAGAGTGCTGGCAACGGAGTTCTTGGATTGAAATGGTCTTTTAGGAGAAAGAGTGAAGAGTGACAGCAATGTTTGTGTCACAGTTTAAAGCTCACTGTGTGCTAAACATGATCAGGAGGAGCTTTTTTGCAAGGCTCTTCTGCTGTTTTAGCCCAGTCTAAACATTCCTTCTCTCTGTTGCTGCTCAGCAGAGAGTGGGCACAGAGATGTTGGAATCAATTGGTCTTCCAGGCAGGAAAAGGAGTTACAGCAATGTGTGTTGCAGAATTGCAAAGCTCACTGTGTGCTGAAGATGCCCTGCAGGAGTTTCCCTGCTGGCCCTTCATCTGTGGGATTAGAGTCCAAGCGCTGCTCCTCCCCTGTCACAACTCCTCTCGAAACGTGAGAGCGCACCAGGAACTTTGGATTCAAATGCACTTTTAGGAGATAAAGTGAGGAGTGACAGCAATGTTTGTGTCACAGTTTAAAGCTCACTGTGTGCAAAACATGATCAAGCAGGAGATTTTTTTCAAGGCTCTTCTGCTGTTTTAGGCAGGTCTAAAAATTCCTGCTCTACTCTCTCTGTTGCTGCTCAGCAGAGAGCGGGCACAGAGATGGTGGATTCAGCTGGTCTTTCAGGCAAAAAGGGAGGAGTGACAGCAATGTGTGTTGCAGAGTTGCAAAGCTCGCTGTGCGCTGAAGATGATCAGTGGGAACTTTCTGGACTGTCTCTTCTGCTCTTTTAGCATTGGCTAAAGGTTCCTGCTCTACTCTGCTTCTGCCCAGCAGAGAAAGGGCACAGAGATTTTGGATTCAATTGGACTTTGAGGTAGGAAAGTGCGGAGCGAGAGCAATATATGTGTCACAGTTGCAAAGCTGACTGCGTGCTGAAGATGCCCTGCCGGAACTTTCACTCCGGGCTCTTCGGCTGTGGGAGCAGAGGCCAAGAGATCGTGTTCACCTGTCACTGCTGCTGTTCAAACGAGAGAGGGCGGGAGAGACCATGGATTCAAACGGATTATTAGGAGATGAAGTGAGGAGTGACAGCAATGTGTGTTTCAGAGTTGCAAAGCTCACTGTGCGCTGAAGATGATCTGCAAGGACTTTCCCTCCCTGCCCTTCGGAACTGGGAGCGGATTCCAAGCGCTCGTGCTCACCTGCCTCTGCTGCACTGGAAACGAGAGTGGAGACCAGAAACGCTGGATTCAAATGCACTTTTAGGAGCTACAATGAGGAGTGACAACAGTGTGTGTGTGTCAAAGTTGTAAAGCTCAGTGTGTTGAAGAAGCACAAGAGCAGCCTTCAGCCTGTCTCTTCCACTGCCTTACAGATTGCAGACATTCCTGCTCACTCTGCTGCTCAGCAGAGTGCTGGCAACGGAGTTCTTGGATTGAAATGGTCTTTTAGGAGAAAGAGTGAAGAGTGACAGCAATGTTTGTGTCACAGTTTAAAGCTCACTGTGTGCTAAACATGATCAGGAGGAGCTTTTTTGCAAGGCTCTTCTGCTGTTTTAGCCCAGTCTAAACATTCCTGCTCTACTCTCTCTGATGCTGCTCAGCAGAGAGTGGGCACAGAGATGTTGGAATCAATTGGTCTTCCAGGCAGGAGAAGGAGGAGTTACAGCAATGTGTTTTGCAGAGTTGCAAAGCTCACTGTGTGCTGAAGATGCCCTGCAGGAGTTTCCCTGCTGGCCCTTCGTCTGTGGGATTAGAGTCCAAGCGCTGCTCCTCCCCTGTCACAACTCCTCTCCAAACGAGAGAGCGCACAAGAAACTTTGAATTCAAATGCACTTTTAGGAGATAAAGTGAGGAGTGACAGCAATGTTTGTGTCACAGTTTAAAGCTCACTGTGTGCAAAACATGATCAAGCAGGAGATTTTTTTCAAGGCTCTTCTGCTGTTTTAGGCAGGTCTAAAAATTCCTGCTCTACTATCTCTGTTGCTGCTCAGCAGAGAGCGGGCACAGAGATGGTGGATTCAGCTGGTCTTTCAGGCAAAAAGGGAGGAGTGACAGCAATGTGTGTTGCAGAGTTGCAAAGCTCGCTGTGCGCTGAAGATGATCAGTGGGAACTTTCTGGACTGTCTCTTCTGCTCTTTTAGCATTGGCTAAAGGTTCCTGCTCTACTCTGCTTCTGCCCAGCAGAGAAAGGGCACAGAGTTTTGGATTCAATTGGACTTTGAGGTAGGAAAGTGCGGAGCGAGAGCAATATATGTGTCACAGTTGCAAAGCTGACTGCGTGCTGAAGATGCCCTGCCGGAGCTTTCACTCCGGGCTCTTCGGCTGTGGGAGCAGAGGCCAAGAGATCGTGTTCACCTGTCACTGCTGCTGTTCAAACGAGAGAGGGCGGGAGAGACCATGGATTCAAACGGATTATTAGGAGATGAAGTGAGGAGTGACAGCAATGTGTGTTTCAGAGTTGCAAAGCTCACTGTGCGCTGAAGATGATCTGCAAGGACTTTCCCTCCCTGCCCTTCGGAACTGGGAGCGGATTCCAAGCGCTCGTGCTCACCTTCCTCTGCTGCTCTTGAAACGAGAGTGGAGACCAGAAACACTGGATTCAAATGCACTTTTAGGAGCTACAATGAGGAGTGACAACAGTGTGTGTGTCACAGTTGTAAAGCTCAGTGTGTTGAAGAAGCACAAGAGCAGCCTTCAGGCCTGTCTCTTCCACTGCCTTACAGATTGCAGACATTCCTGCTCACTCTGCTGCTCAGCAGAGTGCTGGCAACGGAGTTCTTGGATTGAAATGGTCTTTTAGGAGAAAGAGTGAAGAGTGACAGCAATGTTTGTGTCACAGTTTAAAGCTCACTGTGTGCTAAACATGATCAGGAGGAGCTTTTTTGCAAGGCTCTTCTGCTGTTTTAGCCCAGTCTAAACATTCCTTCTCTCTGTTGCTGCTCAGCAGAGAGTGGGCACAGAGATGTTGGAATCAATTGGTCTTCCAGGCAGGAAAAGGAGTTACAGCAATGTGTGTTGCAGAATTGCAAAGCTCACTGTGTGCTGAAGATGCCCTGCAGGAGTTTCCCTGCTGGCCCTTCATCTGTGGGATTAGAGTCCAAGCGCTGCTCCTCCCCTGTCACAACTCCTCTCGAAACGTGAGAGCGCACCAGGAACTTTGGATTCAAATGCACTTTTAGGAGATAAAGTGAGGAGTGACAGCAATGTTTGTGTCACAGTTTAAAGCTCACTGTGTGCAAAACATGATCAAGCAGGAGATTTTTTTCAAGGCTCTTCTGCTGTTTTAGGCAGGTCTAAAAATTCCTGCTCTACTCTCTCTGTTGCTGCTCAGCAGAGAGCGGGCACAGAGATGGTGGATTCAGCTGGTCTTTCAGGCAAAAAGGGAGGAGTGACAGCAATGTGTGTTGCAGAGTTGCAAAGCTCGCTGTGCGCTGAAGATGATCAGTGGGAACTTTCTGGACTGTCTCTTCTGCTCTTTTAGCATTGGCTAAAGGTTCCTGCTCTACTCTGCTTCTGCCCAGCAGAGAAAGGGCACAGAGATTTTGGATTCAATTGGACTTTGAGGTAGGAAAGTGCGGAGCGAGAGCAATATATGTGTCACAGTTGCAAAGCTGACTGCGTGCTGAAGATGCCCTGCCGGAACTTTCACTCCGGGCTCTTCGGCTGTGGGAGCAGAGGCCAAGAGATCGTGTTCACCTGTCACTGCTGCTGTTCAAACGAGAGAGGGCGGGAGAGACCATGGATTCAAACGGATTATTAGGAGATGAAGTGAGGAGTGACAGCAATGTGTGTTTCAGAGTTGCAAAGCTCACTGTGCGCTGAAGATGATCTGCAAGGACTTTCCCTCCCTGCCCTTCGGAACTGGGAGCGGATTCCAAGCGCTCGTGCTCACCTGCCTCTGCTGCACTGGAAACGAGAGTGGAGACCAGAAACGCTGGATTCAAATGCACTTTTAGGAGCTACAATGAGGAGTGACAACAGTGTGTGTGTGTCAAAGTTGTAAAGCTCAGTGTGTTGAAGAAGCACAAGAGCAGCCTTCAGCCTGTCTCTTCCACTGCCTTACAGATTGCAGACATTCCTGCTCACTCTGCTGCTCAGCAGAGTGCTGGCAACGGAGTTCTTGGATTGAAATGGTCTTTTAGGAGAAAGAGTGAAGAGTGACAGCAATGTTTGTGTCACAGTTTAAAGCTCACTGTGTGCTAAACATGATCAGGAGGAGCTTTTTTGCAAGGCTCTTCTGCTGTTTTAGCCCAGTCTAAACATTCCTGCTCTACTCTCTCTGATGCTGCTCAGCAGAGAGTGGGCACAGAGATGTTGGAATCAATTGGTCTTCCAGGCAGGAGAAGGAGGAGTTACAGCAATGTGTTTTGCAGAGTTGCAAAGCTCACTGTGTGCTGAAGATGCCCTGCAGGAGTTTCCCTGCTGGCCCTTCGTCTGTGGGATTAGAGTCCAAGCGCTGCTCCTCCCCTGTCACAACTCCTCTCCAAACGAGAGAGCGCACAAGAAACTTTGAATTCAAATGCACTTTTAGGAGATAAAGTGAGGAGTGACAGCAATGTTTGTGTCACAGTTTAAAGCTCACTGTGTGCAAAACATGATCAAGCAGGAGATTTTTTTCAAGGCTCTTCTGCTGTTTTAGGCAGGTCTAAAAATTCCTGCTCTACTATCTCTGTTGCTGCTCAGCAGAGAGCGGGCACAGAGATGGTGGATTCAGCTGGTCTTTCAGGCAAAAAGGGAGGAGTGACAGCAATGTGTGTTGCAGAGTTGCAAAGCTCGCTGTGCGCTGAAGATGATCAGTGGGAACTTTCTGGACTGTCTCTTCTGCTCTTTTAGCATTGGCTAAAGGTTCCTGCTCTACTCTGCTTCTGCCCAGCAGAGAAAGGGCACAGAGTTTTGGATTCAATTGGACTTTGAGGTAGGAAAGTGCGGAGCGAGAGCAATATATGTGTCACAGTTGCAAAGCTGACTGCGTGCTGAAGATGCCCTGCCGGAGCTTTCACTCCGGGCTCTTCGGCTGTGGGAGCAGAGGCCAAGAGATCGTGTTCACCTGTCACTGCTGCTGTTCAAACGAGAGAGGGCGGGAGAGACCATGGATTCAAACGGATTATTAGGAGATGAAGTGAGGAGTGACAGCAATGTGTGTTTCAGAGTTGCAAAGCTCACTGTGCGCTGAAGATGATCAGTGGGAACTTTCTGGACTGTCCTTTCTGCTGTTTCAGCAGAGTCCAAACGTAAGTGCTATATTCTGCTACTGCTCACAAAGAGCAAGCACAGGAGATGTATTATTCAATTGGACTTTCAGGTAGGAAAGTGAGAGGTGACAGCAATATGTGTTTCAGAGTTGTGAATCTCAATGTGTGCTGAAGATGCCCAGCAGTAGTTTCCATGCTGGCCCTTCGGCTGTGAAATTAGAATCCAAGCGCTCATCCTCCCCTGTCACAACTGCTCTCGAAGCGAGAGAGCGCACCAGAAACGTTGGCTTGAAATGCACTTTTAGGAGATAAAGTGAGGAGTGACAGCAATGTGTGTTTCAGAGTTGCAAAGCTCACTGTGCGCTGAAGATGATCTGCAAGGACTTTCCCTCCCTGCCCTTCGGAACTGGGAGCGGATTCCAAGCGCTCGTGCTCACCTGCCTCTGCTGCACTGGAAACGAGAGTGGAGACCAGAAACGCTGGATTCAAATGCACTTTTAGGAGCTACAATGAGGAGTGACAACAGTGTGTGTGTCACAGTTGTAAAGCTCAGTGTGTTGAAGAAGCACAAGAGCAGCCTTCAGGCCTGTCTCTTCCACTGCCTTACAGATTGCAGACATCCCTGCTCACTCTGCTGCTCAGCAGAGTGCTGGCAACGGAGTTCTGGGATTGAAATGGTCTTTTAGGAGAAAGAGTGAAGAGTGACAGCAATGTTTGTGTCACAGTTTAAAGCTCACTGTGTGCTAAACATGATCAGGAGGAGCTTTTTTGCAAGGCTCTTCTGCTGTTTTAGCCCAGTCTAAACATTCCTGCTCTACTCTCTCTGTTGCTGCTCAGCAGAGAGTGGGCACAGTGGTGTTGGAATCAATTGGTCTTTCAGGCAAGAAAAGGAGGAGTGACAGCAGTGTGTGTTGCAGAATTGTAAAGCTCACTGTGTGCTGAAGATGCCCTGCAGGAGTTTCCCTGCTGGCCCTTCGTCTGTGGGATTAGAGTCCAAGCGCTGCTCCTCCCTTGTCACAACTCCTCTCCAAACGAGAGAGCGCACCAGAAACTTTGGATTCAAATGCACTTTTAGGAGATAAAGTGAGGAGTGACAGCAATGTTTGTGTCACAGTTTAAAGCTCACTGTGTGCAAAACATGATCAAGCAGGAGATTTTTTTCAAGGCTCTTCTGCTGTTTTAGGCAGGTCTAAAAATTCCTGCTCTACTCTCTCTGTTGCTGCTCAGCAGAGAGCGGGCACAGAGATGGTGGATTCAGCTGGTCTTTCAGGCAAAAAGGGAGGAGTGACAGCAATGTGTGTTGCAGAGTTGCAAAGCTCGCTGTGCGCTGAAGATGATCAGTGGGAACTTTCTGGACTGTCTCTTCTGCTCTTTTAGCATTGGCTAAAGGTTCCTGCTCTACTCTGCTTCTGCCCAGCAGAGAAAGGGCACAGAGATTTTGGATTCAATTGGACTTTGAGGTAGGAAAGTGCGGAGCGAGAGCAATATATGTGTCACAGTTGCAAAGCTGACTGCGTGCTGAAGATGCCCTGCCGGAGCTTTCACTCCGGGCTCTTCGGCTGTGGGAGCAGAGGCCAAGAGATCGTGTTCACCTGTCACTGCTGCTGTTCAAACGAGAGAGGGCGGGAGAGACCATGGATTCAAACGGATTATTAGGAGATGATGTGAGGAGTGACAGCAATGTGTGTTTCAGAGTTGCAAAGCTCACTGTGCGCTGAAGATGATCTGCAAGGACTTTCCCTCCCTGCCCTTCGGAACTGGGAGCGGATTCCAAGCGCTCGTGCTCACCTGCCTCTGCTGCACTGGAAACGAGAGTGGAGACCAGAAACGCTGGATTCAAATGCACTTTTAGGAGCTACAATGAGGAGTGACAACAGTGTGTGTGTGTCAAAGTTGTAAAGCTCAGTGTGTTGAAGAAGCACAAGAGCAGCCTTCAGCCTGTCTCTTCCACTGCCTTACAGATTGCAGACATTCCTGCTCACTCTGCTGCTCAGCAGAGTGCTGGCAACGGAGTTCTTGGATTGAAATGGTCTTTTAGGAGAAAGAGTGAAGAGTGACAGCAATGTTTGTGTCACAGTTTAAAGCTCACTGTGTGCTAAACATGATCAGGAGGAGCTTTTTTGCAAGGCTCTTCTGCTGTTTTAGCCCAGTCTAAACATTCCTGCTCTACTCTCTCTGATGCTGCTCAGCAGAGAGTGGGCACAGAGATGTTGGAATCAATTGGTCTTCCAGGCAGGAGAAGGAGGAGTTACAGCAATGTGTTTTGCAGAGTTGCAAAGCTCACTGTGTGCTGAAGATGCCCTGCAGGAGTTTCCCTGCTGGCCCTTCGTCTGTGGGATTAGAGTCCAAGCGCTGCTCCTCCCCTGTCACAACTCCTCTCCAAACGAGAGAGCGCACAAGAAACTTTGAATTCAAATGCACTTTTAGGAGATAAAGTGAGGAGTGACAGCAATGTTTGTGTCACAGTTTAAAGCTCACTGTGTGCAAAACATGATCAAGCAGGAGATTTTTTTCAAGGCTCTTCTGCTGTTTTAGGCAGGTCTAAAAATTCCTGCTCTACTATCTCTGTTGCTGCTCAGCAGAGAGCGGGCACAGAGATGGTGGATTCAGCTGGTCTTTCAGGCAAAAAGGGAGGAGTGACAGCAATGTGTGTTGCAGAGTTGCAAAGCTCGCTGTGCGCTGAAGATGATCAGTGGGAACTTTCTGGACTGTCTCTTCTGCTCTTTTAGCATTGGCTAAAGGTTCCTGCTCTACTCTGCTTCTGCCCAGCAGAGAAAGGGCACAGAGTTTTGGATTCAATTGGACTTTGAGGTAGGAAAGTGCGGAGCGAGAGCAATATATGTGTCACAGTTGCAAAGCTGACTGCGTGCTGAAGATGCCCTGCCGGAGCTTTCACTCCGGGCTCTTCGGCTGTGGGAGCAGAGGCCAAGAGATCGTGTTCACCTGTCACTGCTGCTGTTCAAACGAGAGAGGGCGGGAGAGACCATGGATTCAAACGGATTATTAGGAGATGAAGTGAGGAGTGACAGCAATGTGTGTTTCAGAGTTGCAAAGCTCACTGTGCGCTGAAGATGATCAGTGGGAACTTTCTGGACTGTCTCTTCTGCTGTTTCAGCAGAGTCCAAACGTAAGTGCTATATTCTGCTACTGCTCACAAAGAGCAAGCACAGGAGATGTATTATTCAATTGGACTTTCAGGTAGGAAAGTGAGAGGTGACAGCAATATGTGTTTCAGAGTTGTGAATCTCAATGTGTGCTGAAGATGCCCAGCAGTAGTTTCCATTCTGGCCCTTCGGCTGTGAAATTAGAATCCAAGCGCTCGTCCTCCCCTGTCACAACTGCTCTCGAAGCGAGAGAGCGCACCAGAAACGTTGGCTTGAAATGCACTTTTAGGAGATAAAGTGAGGAGTGACAGCAATGTGTGTTTCAGAGTTGCAAAGCTCACTGTGCGCTGAAGATGATCTGCAAGGACTTTCCCTCCCTGCCCTTCGGAACTGGGAGCGGATTCCAAGCGCTCGTGCTCACCTGCCTCTGCTGCACTGGAAACGAGAGTGGAGACCAGAAACGCTGGATTCAAATGCACTTTTAGGAGCTACAATGAGGAGTGACAACAGTGTGTGTGTCACAGTTGTAAAGCTCAGTGTGTTGAAGAAGCACAAGAGCAGCCTTCAGGCCTGTCTCTTCCACTGCCTTACAGATTGCAGACATCCCTGCTCACTCTGCTGCTCAGCAGAGTGCTGGCAACGGAGTTCTGGGATTGAAATGGTCTTTTAGGAGAAAGAGTGAAGAGTGACAGCAATGTTTGTGTCACAGTTTAAAGCTCACTGTGTGCTAAACATGATCAGGAGGAGCTTTTTTGCAAGGCTCTTCTGCTGTTTTAGCCCAGTCTTAACATTCCTGCTCTACTCTCTCTGTTGCTGCTCAGCAGAGAGTGGGCACAGTGGTGTTGGAATCAATTGGTCTTTCAGGCAAGAAAAGGAGGAGTGACAGCAGTGTGTGTTGCAGAATTGTAAAGCTCACTGTGTGATGAAGATGCCCTGCAGGAGTTTCCCTGCTGGCCCTTCGTCTGTGGGATTAGAGTCCAAGCGCTGCTCCTCCCTTGTCACAACTCCTCTCCAAACGAGAGAGCGCACCAGAAACTTTGGATTCAAATGCACTTTTAGGAGATAAAGTGAGGAGTGACAGCAATGTTTGTGTCACAGTTTAAAGCTCACTGTGTGCAAAACATGATCAAGCAGGAGATTTTTTTCAAGGCTCTTCTGCTGTTTTAGGCAGGTCTAAAATTTCCTGCTCTACTCTCTCTGTTGCTGCTCAGCAGAGAGCGGGCACAGAGATGGTGGATTCAGCTGGTCTTTCAGGCAAAAAGGGAGGAGTGACAGCAATGTGTGTTTCAGAGTTGCAAAGCTCACTGTGCGCTGAAGATGATCTGCAAGGACTTTCCCTCCCTGCCCTTCGGAACTGGGAGCGGATTCCAAGCGCTCGTGCTCACCTGCCTCTGCTGCACTGGAAACGAGAGTGGAGACCAGAAACGCTGGATTCAAATGCACTTTTAGGAGCTACAATGAGGAGTGACAACAGTGTGTGTGTCACAGTTGTAAAGCTCAGTGTGTTGAAGAAGCACAAGAGCAGCCTTCAGGCCTGTCTCTTCCACTGCCTTACAGATTGCAGACATTCCTGCTCACTCTGCTGCTCAGCAGAGTGCTGGCAACGGAGTTCTTGGATTGAAATGGTCTTTTAGGAGAAAGAGTGAAGAGTGACAGCAATGTTTGTGTCACAGTTTAAAGCTCACTGTGTGCTAAACATGATCAGGAGGAGCTTTTTTGCAAGGCTCTTCTGCTGTTTTAGCCCAGTCTAAACATTCCTGCTCTACTCTCTCTGATGCTGCTCAGCAGAGAGTGGGCACAGAGATGTTGGAATCAATTGGTCTTCCAGGCAGGAAAAGGAGGAGTTACAGCAATGTGTGTTGCAGAATTGCAAAGCTCACTGTGTGCAGAAGATGCCCTGCAGGAGTTTCCCTGCTGGCCCTTCATCTGTGGGATTAGAGTCCAAGCGCTGCTCCTCCCCTGTCACAACTCCTCTCGAAACGAGAGAGCGCACCAGAAACTTTGGATTCAAATGCACTTTTAGGAGATAAAGTGAGGAGTGACAGCAATGTTTGTGTCACAGTTTAAAGCTCACTGTGTGCAAAACATGATCAAGCAGGAGATTTTTTTCAAGGCTCTTCTGCTGTTTTAGGCAGGTCTAAATATTCCTGCTCTACTCTCTCTGTTGCTGCTCAGCAGAGAGCGGGCACAGAGATGGTGTATTCAGCTGGTCTTTCAGGCAAAAAGGGAGGAGTGACAGCAATGTGTGTTGCAGAGTTGCAAAGCTCGCTGTGCGCTGAAGATGATCAGTGGGAACTTTCTGGACTGTCTCTTCTGCTCTTTTAGCATTGGCTAAAGGTTCCTGCTCTACTCTGCTTCTGCCCAGCAGAGAAAGGGCACAGAGATTTTGGATTCAATTGGACTTTGAGGTAGGAAAGTGCGGAGCGAGAGCAATATATGTGTCACAGTTGCAAAGCTGACTGCGTGCTGAAGATGCCCTGCCGGAGCTTTCACTCCGGGCTCTTCGGCTGTGGGAGCAGAGGCCAAGAGATCGTGTTCACCTGTCACTGCTGCTGTTCAAACGAGAGAGGGCAGGAGAGACCATGAATTCAAACGGATTATTAGGAGATGAAGTGAGGAGTGACAGCAATGTGTGTTTCAGAGTTGCAAAGCTCACTGTGCGCTGAAGATGATCTGCAAGGACTTTCCCTCCCTGCCCTTCGGAACTGGGAGCGGATTCCAAGCGCTCGTGCTCACCTTCCTCTGCTGCTCTGGAAACGAGAGTGAAGACCAGAAACGCTGGATTCAAATGCACTTTTAGGAGCTACAATGAGGAGTGACAACAGTGTGTGTGTCAAAGTTGTAAAGCTCAGTGTGTTGAAGAAGCACAAGAGCAGCCTTCAGGCCTGTCTCTTCCACTGCCTTACAGATTGCAGACATCCCTGCTCACTCTGCTGCTCAGCAGAGTGCTGGCAACGGAGTTCTTGGATTGAAATGGTCTTTTAGGAGAAAGAGTGAAGAGTGACAGCAATGTTTGTGTCACAGTTTAAAGCTCACTGTGTGCTAAACATGATCAGGAGGAGCTTTTTTGCAAGGCTCTTCTGCTGTTTTAGCCCAGTCTAAACATTCCTGCTCTACTCTCTCTGTTGCTGCTCAGCAGAGAGTGGGCACAGAGATGTTGGAATCAATTGGTCTTTCAGGCAAGAAAAGGAGGAGTGACAGCAATGTGTGTTGCAGAATTGCAAAGCTCACTGTGTGCTGAAGATGCTCTGCAGGAGTTTCCCTGCTGGCCCTTCGTCTGTGGGATTAGAGTCCAAGCGCTGCTCCTCCCCTGTCACAACTCCTCTCGAAACGAGAGAGCGCGCCAGAAACTTTGGATTCAAATGCACTTTTAGGAGATAAAGTGAGGAGTGACAGCAATGTTTGTGTCACAGTTTAAAGCTCACTGTGTGCAAAACATGATCAAGCAGGAGATTTTTTTCAAGGCTCTTCTGCTGTTTTAGGCAGGTCTAAAAATTCCTGCTCTACTCTCTCTGTTGCTGCTCAGCAGAGAGCGGGCACAGAGATGGTGGATTCAGCTGGTCTTTCAGGCAAAAAGGGAGGAGTGACAGCAATGTGCGTTGCAGAGTTGCAAAGCTCGCTGTGCGCTGAAGATGATCAGTGGGAACTTTCTGGACTGTCTCTTCTGCTCTTTTAGCATTGGCTAAAGGTTCCTGCTCTACTCTGCTTCTGCCCAGCAGAGAAAGGGCACAGAGATTTTGGATTCAATTGGACTTTGAGGTAGGAAAGTGCGGAGCGAGAGCAATATATGTGTCACAGTTGCAAAGCTGACTGCGTGCTGAAGATGCCCTGCCGGAGCTTTCACTCCGGGCTCTTCGGCTGTGGGAGCAGAGGCCAAGAGATCGTGTTCACCTGTCACTGCTGCTGTTTAAACGAGAGAGGGCGGGAGAGACCATGGATTCAAACGGATTATTAGGAGATGAAGTGAGGAGTGACAGCAATGTGTGTTTCAGAGTTGCAAAGCTCACTGTGCGCTGAAGATGATCTGCAAGGACTTTCCCTCCCTGCCCTTCGGAACTGGGAGAGGATTCCAAGCGCTCGTGTTCACCTTCCTCTGCTGCTCTTGAAACGAGAGTGGAGACCAGAAACGCTGGATTCAAATGCACTTTTAGGAGCTACAATGAGGAGTGACAACAGTGTGTGTGTCACAGTTGTAAAGCTCAGTGTGTTGAAGAAGCACAAGAGCAGCCTTCAGCCTGTCTCTTCCACTGCCTTACAGATTGCAGACATTCCTGCTCACTCTGCTGCTCAGCAGAGTGCTGGCAACGGAGTTCTTGGATTGAAATGGTCTTTTAGGAGAAAGAGTGAAGAGTGACAGCAATGTTTGTGTCACAGTTTAAAGCTCACTGTGTGCAAAACATGATCAAGCAGGAGATTTTTTGCAAGGCTCTTCTGCTGTTTTAGCCCAGGCTAAACATTCCTGCTCTACTCTCTCTGTTGCTGCTCAGCAGAGAGCGGGCACAGAGATGGTGGATTCAGCTGGTCTTTCAGGCAGGAAAAGAAGAGACAGCAATGTGTGTTGCAGAGTTGCAAAGCTCACTGTGTGCTGAAGATGATCAGTGGGAACTTTCTGGACTGTCTCTTCTGCTGTTTCAGCAGAGTCCAAACGTAAGTGCTATATTCTGCTACTGCTCACAAAGAGCAAGCACAGGAGATGTATTATTCAATTGGACTTTCAGGTAGGAAAGTGAGAGGTGACAGCAATATGTGTTTCAGAGTTGCGAATCTCAATGTGTGCTGAAGATGCCCAGCAGTAGTTTCCATGCTGGCCCTTCGGCTGTGAAATTAGAATCCAAGCGCTCGTCCTCCCCTGTCACAACTGCTCTCGAAGCGAGAGAGCGCACCAGAAACGTTGGCTTGAAATGCACTTTTTGGAGATAAAGTGAGGAGTGACAGCAATGTGTGTTTCAGAGTTGCAAAGCTCACTGTGCGCTGAAGATGATCTGCAAGAACTTTCCCTCCCTGCCCTTCGGAACTGGGAGCGGATTCCAAGCGCTCGTGCTCACCTGCCTCTGGTGCACTGGAAACGAGAGTGGAGACCAGAAACGCTGGATTCAAATGCACTTTTAGGAGCTACAATGAGGAGTGACAACAGTGTGTGTGTCACAGTTGTAAAGCTCAGTGTGTTGAAGAAGCACAAGAGCAGCCTTCAGGCCTGTCTCTTCCACTGCCTTACAGATTGCAGACATTCCTGCTCACTCTGCTGCTCAGCAGAGTGCTGGCAACGGAGTTCTTGGATTGAAATGGTCTTTTAGGAGAAAGTGTGAAGAGTGACAGCAATGTTTGTGTCACAGTTTAAAGCTCACTGTGTGCTAAACATGATCAGGAGGAGCTTTTTTGCAAGGCTCTTCTGCTGTTTTAGCCCAGTCTAAACATTCCTTCTCTCTGCTGCTGCTCAGCAGAGAGTGGGCACAGAGATGTTGGAATCCATTGGTCTTCCAGGCAGGAAAAGGAGGAGTTACAGCAATGTGTGTTGCAGAATTGCAAAGCTCACTGTGTGCTGAAGATGCCCTGCAGGCGTTTCCCTGCTGGCCCTTCGTCTGTGGGATTAGAGTCCAAGCGCTGCTCCTCCCCTGTCACAACTCCTCTCGAAACGTGAGAGCGCACCAGAAACTTTGGATTCAAATGCACTTTTAGGAGATAAAGTGAGGAGTGACAGCAATGTTTGTGTCACAGTTTAAAGCTCACTGTGTGCAAAACATGATCAAGCAGGAGATTTTTTGCAAGGCTCTTCTGCTGTTTTAGGCAGGTCTAAACATTCCTGCTCTACTCTCTCTGTTGCTGCTCAGCAGAGAGCGGGCACAGAGGTGTTGGAATCAATTGGTCTTTCAGGCAGGAAAAGAAGTGACAGCAATGTGTGTTGCAGAGTTGCAAAGCTCACTGTGTGCTGAAGATGATCAGTGGGAACTTTCTGGACTGTCTCTTCTGCTGTTTCAGCAGAGTCCAAACGTAAGTGCTATATTCTGCTACTGCTCACAAAGAGCAAGCACAGGAGATGTATTATTCAATTGGACTTTCAGGTAGGAAAGTGAGAGGTGACAGCAATATGTGTTTCAGAGTTGCGAATCTCAATGTGTGCTGATGATGCCCAGCAGTAGTTTCCATGCTGGCCCTTCGGCTGTGAAATTAGAATCCAAGCGCTCGTCATCCCCTGTCACAACTGCTCTCAAAGCGAGAGAGCGCACCAGAAACGTTGGCTTGAAATGCACTTTTAGGAGATAAAGTGAGGAGTGACAGCAATGTGTGTTTCAGAGTTGCAATGCTCACTGTGCGCTGAAGATGATCTGCAAGGACTTTCCCTCCCCTGCCCTTCGGAACTGGGAGCGGATTCCAAGCGCTCGTGCTCACCTTCCTCTGCTGCTCTTGAAACGAGAGTGGAGACCAGAAACGCTGGATTCAAATGCACTTTTAGGAGCTACAATGAGGAGTGACAACAGTGTGTGTGTCAAAGTTGTAAAGCTCAGTGTGTTGAAGAAGCACAAGAGCAGCCTTCAGGCCTGTCTCTTCCACTGCCTTACAGATTGCAGACATCCCTGCTCACTCTGCTGCTCAGCAGAGTGCTGGCAACGGAGTTCTTGGATTGAAATGGTCTTTTAGGAGAAAGAGTGAAGAGTGACAGCAATGTTTGTGTCACAGTTTAAAGCTCACTGTGTGCTAAACATGATCAGGAGGAGCTTTTTTGCAAGGCTCTTCTGCTGTTTTAGCCCAGTCTAAACATTCCTGCTCTACTCTCTCTGTTGCTGCTCAGCAGAGAGTGGGCACAGAGATGTTGGAATCAATTCGTCTTTCAGGCAAGAAAAGGAGGAGTGACAGCAATGTGTGTTGCAGAATTGCAAAGCTCACTGTGTGCTGAAGATGCTCTGCAGGAGTTTCCCTGCTGGCCCTTCATCTGTGGGATTAGAGTCCAAGCGCTGCTCCTCCCCTGTCACAACTCCTCTCGAAACGAGAGAGCGCGCCAGAAACTTTGGATTCAAATGTACTTTTAGGAGATAAAGTGAGGAGTGACAGCAATGTTTGTGTCACAGTTTAAAGCTCACTGTGTGCAAAACATGATCAAGCAGGAGATTTTTTTCAAGGCTCTTCTGCTGTTTTAGGCAGGTCTAAAAATTCCTGCTCTACTCTCTCTGTTGCTGCTCAGCAGAGAGCGGGCACAGAGATGGTGGATTCAGCTGGTCTTTCAGGCAAAAAGGGAGGAGTGACAGCAATGTGCGTTGCAGAGTTGCAAAGCTCGCTGTGCGCTGAAGATGATCAGTGGGAACTTTCTGGACTGTCTCTTCTGCTCTTTTAGCATTGGCTAAAGGTTCCTGCTCTACTCTGCTTCTGCCCAGCAGAGAAAGGGCACAGAGATTTTGGATTCAATTGGACTTTGAGGTAGGAAAGTGCGGAGCGAGAGCAATATATGTGTCACAGTTGCAAAGCTGACTGCGTGCTGAAGATGCCCTGCCGGAGCTTTCACTCCGGGCTCTTCGGCTGTGGGAGCAGAGGCCAAGAGATTGTGTTCACCTGTCACTGCTGCTGTTCAAACGAGAGAGGGCGGGAGAGACCATGGATTCAAACGGATTATTAGGAGATGAAGTGAGGAGTGACAGCAATGTGTGTTTCAGAGTTGCAAAGCTCACTGTGCGCTGAAGATGATCTGCAAGGACTTTCCCTCCCTGCCCTTCGGAACTGGGAGAGGATTCCAAGCGCTCGTGTTCACCTTCCTCTGCTGCTCTTGAAACGAGAGTGGAGACCAGAAACGCTGGATTCAAATGCACTTTTAGGAGCTACAATGAGGAGTGACAACAGTGTGTGTGTCACAGTTGTAAAGCTCAGTGTGTTGAAGAAGCACAAGAGCAGCCTTCAGGCCTGTCTCTTCCACTGCCTTACAGATTGCAGACATTCCTGCTCACTCTGCTGCTCAGCAGAGTGCTGGCAACGGAGTTCTTGGATTGAAATGGTCTTTTAGGAGAAAGAGTGAAGAGTGACAGCAATGTTTGTGTCACAGTTTAAAGCTCACTGTGTGCTAAACATGATCAGGAGGAGCTTTTTTGCAAGGCTCTTCTGCTGTTTTAGCCCAGTCTAAACATTCCTTCTCTCTGTTGCTGCTCAGCAGAGAGTGGGCACAGAGATGTTGGAATCAATTGGTCTTCCAGGCAGGAAAAGGAGGAGTTACAGCAATGTGTGTTGCAGAATTGCAAAGCTCACTGTGTGCTGAAGATGCCCTGCAGGAGTTTCCCTGCTGGCCCTTCGTCTGTGGGATTAGAGTCCAAGCGCTGCTCCTCCCCTGTCACAACTCCTCTCGAAACGTGAGAGCGCACCAGAAACTTTGGATTCAAATGCACTTTTAGGAGATAAAGTGAGGAGTGACAGCAATGTTTGTGTCACAGTTTAAAGCTCACTGTGTGCAAAACATGATCAAGCAGGAGATTTTTTGCAAGGCTCTTCTGCTGTTTTAGCCCAGGCTAAACATTCCTGCTCTACTCTCTCTGTTGCTGCTCAGCAGAGAGCGGGCACAGAGGTGTTGGAATCAATTGGTCTTTCAGGCAGGAAAAGAAGTGACAGCAATGTGTGTTGCAGAGTTGCAAAGCACACTGTGCGCTGAAGATGATCAGTGGGAACTTTCTGGACTGTCTCTTCTGCTGTTTCAGCAGAGTCCAAACGTAAGTGCTATATTCTGCTACTGCTCACAAAGAGCAAGCACAGGAGATGTATTATTCAATTGGACTTTCAGGTAGGAAAGTGAGAGGTGACAGCAATATGTGTTTCAGAGTTGCGAATCTCAATGTGTGCTGAAGATGCCCAGCAGTAGTTTCCATGCTGGCCCTTCGGCTGTGAAATTAGAATCCAAGCGCTCGTCCTCCCCTGTCACAACTGCTCTCGAAGCGAGAGAGCGCACCAGAAACGTTGGCTTGAAATGCACTTTTAGGAGATAAAGTGAGGAGTGACAGCAATGTGTGTTTCAGAGTTGCAAAGCTCACTGTGCGCTGAAGATGATCTGCAAGGACTTTCCCTCCCCTGCCCTTCGGAACTGGGAGCGGATTCCAAGCGCTCGTGCTCACCTGCCTCTGCTGCACTGGAAACGAGAGTGGAGACCAGAAACGCTGGATTCAAATGCACTTTTAGGAGATAAAGTGAGGAGTGACAGCAATGTTTGTGTCACAGTTTAAAGCTCACTGTGTGCAAAACATGATGAAGCAGGAGATTTTTTTCAAGGCTCTTCTGCTGTTTTAGGCAGGTCTAAAAATTCCTGCTCTACTCTCTCTGTTGCTGCTCAGCAGAGAGCGGGCACAGAGATGGTGGATTCAGCTGGTCTTTCAGGCAAAAAGGGAGGAGTGACAGCAATGTGTGTTGCAGAGTTGCAAAGCTCGCTGTGCGCTGAAGATGATCAGTGGGAACTTTCTGGACTGTCTCTTCTGCTCTTTTAGCATTGGCTAAAGGTTCCTGCTCTACTCTGCTTCTGCCCAGCAGAGAAAGGGCACAGAGATTTTGGATTCAATTGGACTTTGAGGTAGGAAAGTGCGGAGCGAGAGCAATATATGTGTCACAGTTGCAAAGCTGACTGCGTGCTGAAGATGCCCTGCCGGAGCTTTCACTCCGGGCTCTTCGGCTGTGGGAGCAGAGGCCAAGAGATCGTGTTCACCTGTCACTGCTGCTGTTCAAACGAGAGAGGGCGGGAGAGACCATGGATTCAAACGGATTATTAGGAGATGAAGTGAGGAGTGACAGCAATGTGTGTTTCAGAGTTGCAAAGCTCACTGTGCGCTGAAGATGATCTGCAAGGACTTTCCCTCCCTGCCCTTCGGAACTGGGAGCGGATTCCAAGCGCTCGTGCTCACCTTCCTCTGCTGCTCTGGAAACGAGAGTGGAGACCAGAAACGCTGGATTCAAATGCACTTTTAGGAGCTACAATGAGGAGTGACAACAGTGTGTGTGTCAAAGTTGTAAAGCTCAGTGTGTTGAAGAAGCACAAGAGCAGCCTTCAGGCCTGTCTCTTCCACTGCCTTACAGATTGCAGACATCCCTGCTCACTCTGCTGCTCAGCAGAGTGCTGGCAACGGAGTTCTTGGATTGAAATGGTCTTTTAGGAGAAAGAGTGAAGAGTGACAGCAATGTTTGTGTCACAGTTTAAAGCTCACTGTGTGCTAAACATGATCAGGAGGAGCTTTTTTGCAAGGCTCTTCTGCTGTTTTAGCCCAGTCTAAACATTCCTGCTCTACTCTCTCTGTTGCTGCTCAGCAGAGAGTGGGCACAGAGATGTTGGAATCAATTCGTCTTTCAGGCAAGAAAAGGAGGAGTGACAGCAATGTGTGTTGCAGAATTGCAAAGCTCACTGTGTGCTGAAGATGCCCTGCAGGAGTTTCCCTGCTGGCCCTTTGTCTGTGGGATTAGAGTCCAAGCGCTGCTCCTCCCCTGTCACAACTCCTCTCGAAACGAGAGAGCGCACCAGAAACTTTGGATTCAAATGCACTTTTAGGAGATAAAGTGAGGAGTGACAGCAATGTTTGTGTCACAGTTTAAAGCTCACTGTGTGCAAAACATGATCAAGCAGGAGATTTTTTGCAAGGCTCTTCTGCTGTTTTAGCCCAGGCTAAACATTCCTGCTCTACTCTCTCTGTTGCTGCTCAGCAGAGAGCGGGCACAGAGATGGTGGATTCAGCTGGTCTTTCAGGCAGGAAAAGAAGAGACAGCAATGTGTGTTGCAGAGTTGCAAAGCTCACTGTGTGCTGAAGATGATCAGTGGGAACTTTCTGGACTGTCTCTTCTGCTGTTTCAGCAGAGTCCAAACGTAAGTGCTATATTCTGCTACTGCTCACAAAGAGCAAGCACAGGAGATGTATTATTCAATTGGACTTTCAGGTAGGAAAGTGAGAGGTGACAGCAATATGTGTTTCAGAGTTGCGAATCTCAATGTGTGCTGAAGATGCCCAGCAGTAGTTTCCATGCTGGCCCTTCGGCTGTGAAATAAGAATCCAAGCGCTTGTCCTCCCCTGTCACAACTGCTCTCGAAGCGAGAGAGCGCACCAGAAACGTTGGCTTGAAATGCACTTTTTGGAGATAAAGTGAGGAGTGACAGCAATGTGTGTTTCAGAGTTGCAAAGCTCACTGTGCGCTGAAGATGATCTGCAAGAACTTTCCCTCCCTGCCCTTCGGAACTGGGAGCGGATTCCAAGCGCTCGTGCTCACCTGCCTCTGGTGCACTGGAAACGAGAGTGGAGACCAGAAACGCTGGATTCAAATGCACTTTTAGGAGCTACAATGAGGAGTGACAACAGTGTGTGTGTCAAAGTTGTAAAGCTCAGTGTGTTGAAGAAGCACAAGAGCAGCCTTCAGGCCTGTCTCTTCCACTGCCTTACAGATTGCAGACATCCCTGCTCACTCTGCTGCTCAGCAGAGTGCTGGCAACGGAGTTCTGGGATTGAAATGGTCTTTTAGGAGAAAGAGTGAAGAGTGACACCAATGCTTGTGTCACAGTTTAAAGCTCACTGTGTGCTAAACATGATCAGGAGGAGCTTTTTTGCAAGGCTCTTCTGCTGTTTTAGCCCAGTCTAAACATTCCTGCTCTACTCTCTCTGTTGCTGCTCAGCAGAGAGTGGGCACAGAGATGTTGGAATCAATTGGTCTTTCAGGCAAGAAAAGGAGGAGTGACAGCAATGTGTGTTGCAGAATTGTAAAGCTCACTGTGTGCTGAAGATGCCCTGCAGGAGTTTCCCTGCTGGCCCTTCGTCTGTGGGATTAGAGTCCAAGCGCTGCTCCTCCCTTGTCACAACTCCTCTCCAAACGAGAGAGCGCACCAGAAACTTTGGATTCAAATGCACTTTTAGGAGATAAAGTGAGGAGTGACAGCAATATTTGTGTCACAGTTTAAAGCTCACTGTGTGCAAAACATGATCAAGCAGGAGATTTTTTTCAAGGCTCTTCTGCTGTTTTAGGCAGGTCTAAAAATTCCTGCTCTACTCTCTCTGTTGCTGCTCAGCAGAGAGCGGGCACAGAGATGGTGGATTCAGCTGGTCTTTCAGGCAAAAAGGGAGGAGTGACAGCAATGTGTGTTGCAGAGTTGCAAAGCTCGCTGTGCGCTGAAGATGATCAGTGGGAACTTTCTGGACTGTCTCTTCTGCTCTTTTAGCATTGGCTAAAGGTTCCTGCTCTACTCTCTCTGCTTCTGCCCAGCAGAGAAAGGGCACAGAGATTTTGGATTCAATTGGACTTTGAGGTAGGAAAGTGCGGAGCGAGAGCAATATATGTGTCACAGTTGCAAAGCTGACTGCGTGCTGAAGATGCCCTGCCGGAGCTTTCACTCTGGGCTCTTCGGCTGTGGGAGCAGAGGCCAAGAGATCGTGTTCACCTGTCACTGCTGCTGTTCAAACGAGAGAGGGCGGGAGAGACCATGGATTCAAACGGATTATTAGGAGATGAAGTGAGGAGTGACAGCAATGTGTGTTTCAGAGTTGCAAAGCTCACTGTGCGCTGAAGATGATCTGCAAGGACTTTCCCTCCCTGCCCTTCGGAACTGGGAGAGGATTCCAAGCGCTCGTGTTCACCTTCCTCTGCTGCTCTTGAAACGAGAGTGGAGACCAGAAACGCTGGATTCAAATGCACTTTTAGGAGCTACAATGAGGAGTGACAACAGTGTGTGTGTCACAGTTGTAAAGCTCAGTGTGTTGAAGAAGCACAAGAGCAGCCTTCAGGCCTGTCTCTTCCACTGCCTTACAGATTGCAGACATTCCTGCTCACTCTGCTGCTCAGCAGAGTGCTGGCAAAGGAGTTCTTGGATTGAAATGGTCTTTTAGGAGAAAGAGTGAAGAGTGACAGCAATGTTTGTGTCACAGTTTAAAGCTCACTGTGTGCTAAACATGATCAGGAGGAGCTTTTTTGCAAGGCTCTTCTGCTGTTTTAGCCCAATCTAAACATTCCTTCTCTCTGTTGCTGCTCAGCAGAGAGTGGGCACAGAGATGTTGGAATCAATTGGTCTTCCAGGCAGGAAAAGGAGTTACAGCAATGTGTGTTGCAGAATTGCAAAGCTCACTGTGTGCTGAAGATGCCCTGCAGGAGTTTCCCTGCTGGCCCTTCGTCTGTGGGATTAGAGTCCAAGCGCTGCTCCTCCCCTGTCACAACTCCTCTCGAAACGAGAGAGCGCACCAGAAACTTTGGATTCAAATGCACTTTTAGGAGATAAAGTGAGGAGTGACAGCAATGTTTGTGTCACAGTTTAAAGCTCACTGTGTGCAAAACATGATCAAGCAGGAGATTTTTTGCAAGGCTCTTCTGCTGTTTTAGCCCAGGCTAAACATTCCTGCTCTACTCTCTCTGTTGCTGCTCAGCAGAGAGCGGGCACAGAGATGGTGGATTCAGCTGGTCTTTCAGGCAGGAAAAGAAGAGACAGCAATGTGTGTTGCAGAGTTGCAAAGCTCACTGTGTGCTGAAGATGATCAGTGGGAACTTTCTGGACTGTCTCTTCTGCTGTTTCAGCAGAGTCCAAACGTAAGTGCTATATTCTGCTACTGCTCACAAAGAGCAAGCACAGGAGATGTATTATTCAATTGGACTTTCAGGTAGGAAAGTGAGAGGTGACAGCAATATGTGTTTCAGAGTTGCGAATCTCAATGTGTGCTGAAGATGCCCAGCAGTAGTTTCATGCTGGCCCTTCGGCTGTGAAATTAGAATCCAAGCGCTCGTCCTCCCCTGTCACAACTGCTCTCGAAGCGAGAGAGCGCACCAGAAACGTTGGCTTGAAATGCACTTTTTGGAGATAAAGTGAGGAGTGACAGCAATGTGTGTTTCAGAGTTGCAAAGCTCACTGTGCGCTGAAGATGATCTGCAAGAACTTTCCCTCCCTGCCCTTCGGAACTGGGAGCGGATTCCAAGCGCTCGTGCTCACCTGCCTCTGGTGCACTGGAAACGAGAGTGGAGACCAGAAACGCTGGATTCAAATGCACTTTTAGGAGCTACAATGAGGAGTGACAACAGTGTGTGTGTCAAAGTTGTAAAGCTCAGTGTGTTGAAGAAGCACAAGAGCAGCCTTCAGGCCTGTCTCTTCCACTGCCTTACAGATTGCAGACATCCCTGCTCACTCTGCTGCTCAGCAGAGTGCTGGCAACGGAGTTCTGGGATTGAAATGGTCTTTTAGGAGAAAGAGTGAAGAGTGACACCAATGCTTGTGTCACAGTTTAAAGCTCACTGTGTGCTAAACATGATCAGGAGGAGCTTTTTTGCAAGGCTCTTCTGCTGTTTTAGCCCAGTCTAAACATTCCTGCTCTACTCTCTCTGTTGCTGCTCAGCAGAGAGTGGGCACAGAGATGTTGGAATCAATTGGTCTTTCAGGCAAGAAAAGGAGGAGTGACAGCAATGTGTGTTGCAGAATTGTAAAGCTCACTGTGTGCTGAAGATGCCCTGCAGGAGTTTCCCTGCTGGCCCTTCGTCTGTGGGATTAGAGTCCAAGCGCTGCTCCTCCCTTGTCACAACTCCTCTCCAAACGAGAGAGCGCACCAGAAACTTTGGATTCAAATGCACTTTTAGGAGATAAAGTGAGGAGTGACAGCAATATTTGTGTCACAGTTTAAAGCTCACTGTGTGCAAAACATGATCAAGCAGGAGATTTTTTTCAAGGCTCTTCTGCTGTTTTAGGCAGGTCTAAAAATTCCTGCTCTACTCTCTCTGTTGCTGCTCAGCAGAGAGCGGGCACAGAGATGGTGGATTCAGCTGGTCTTTCAGGCAAAAAGGGAGGAGTGACAGCAATGTGTGTTGCAGAGTTGCAAAGCTCGCTGTGCGCTGAAGATGATCAGTGGGAACTTTCTGGACTGTCTCTTCTGCTCTTTTAGCATTGGCTAAAGGTTCCTGCTCTACTCTCTCTGCTTCTGCCCAGCAGAGAAAGGGCACAGAGATTTTGGATTCAATTGGACTTTGAGGTAGGAAAGTGCGGAGCGAGAGCAATATATGTGTCACAGTTGCAAAGCTGACTGCGTGCTGAAGATGCCCTGCCGGAGCTTTCACTCCGGGCTCTTCGGCTGTGGGAGCAGAGGCCAAGAGATCGTGTTCACCTGTCACTGCTGCTGTTCAACCGAGAGAGGGCGGGAGAGACCATGGATTCAAACGGATTATTAGGAGATGAAGTGAGGAGTGACAGCAATGTGTGTTTCAGAGTTGCAAAGCTCACTGTGCGCTGAAGATGATCTGCAAGGACTTTCCCTCCCTGCCCTTCGGAACTGGGAGCGGATTCCAAGCGCTCGTGCTCACCTGCCTCTGCTGCACTGGAAACGAGAGTGGAGACCAGAAACGCTGGATTCAAATGCACTTTTAGGAGCTACAATGAGGAGTGACAACAGTGTGTGTGTCACAGTTGTAAAGCTCAGTGTGTTGAAGAAGCACAAGAGCAGCCTTCAGGCCTGTCTCTTCCACTGCCTTACAGATTGCAGACATTCCTGCTCACTCTGCTGCTCAGCAGAGTGCTGGCAAAGGAGTTCTTGGATTGAAATGGTCTTTTAGGAGAAAGAGTGAAGAGTGACAGCAATGTTTGTGTCACAGTTTAAAGCTCACTGTGTGCTAAACATGATCAGGAGGAGCTTTTTTGCAAGGCTCTTCTGCTGTTTTAGCCCAATCTAAACATTCCTTCTCTCTGTTGCTGCTCAGCAGAGAGTGGGCACAGAGATGTTGGAATCAATTGGTCTTCCAGGCAGGAAAAGGAGTTACAGCAATGTGTGTTGCAGAATTGCAAAGCTCACTGTGTGCTGAAGATGCCCTGCAGGAGTTTCCCTGCTGGCCCTTCGTCTGTGGGATTAGAGTCCAAGCGCTGCTCCTCCCCTGTCACAACTCCTCTCGAAACGAGAGAGCGCACCAGAAACTTTGGATTCAAATGCACTTTTAGGAGATAAAGTGAGGAGTGACAGCAATGTTTGTGTCACAGTTTAAAGCTCACTGTGTGCAAAACATGATCAAGCAGGAGATTTTTTGCAAGGCTCTTCTGCTGTTTTAGCCCAGGCTAAACATTCCTGCTCTACTCTCTCTGTTGCTGCTCAGCAGAGAGCGGGCACAGAGATGGTGGATTCAGCTGGTCTTTCAGGCAGGAAAAGAAGAGACAGCAATGTGTGTTGCAGAGTTGCAAAGCTCACTGTGTGCTGAAGATGATCAGTGGGAACTTTCTGGACTGTCTCTTCTGCTGTTTCAGCAGAGTCCAAACGTAAGTGCTATATTCTGCTACTGCTCACAAAGAGCAAGCACAGGAGATGTATTATTCAATTGGACTTTCAGGTAGGAAAGTGAGAGGTGACAGCAATATGTGTTTCAGAGTTGCGAATCTCAATGTGTGCTGAAGATGCCCAGCAGTAGTTTCATGCTGGCCCTTCGGCTGTGAAATTAGAATCCAAGCGCTCGTCCTCCCCTGTCACAACTGCTCTCGAAGCGAGAGAGCGCACCAGAAACGTTGGCTTGAAATGCACTTTTTGGAGATAAAGTGAGGAGTGACAGCAATGTGTGTTTCAGAGTTGCAAAGCTCACTGTGCGCTGAAGATGATCTGCAAGAACTTTCCCTCCCTGCCCTTCGGAACTGGGAGCGGATTCCAAGCGCTCGTGCTCACCTGCCTCTGGTGCACTGGAAACGAGAGTGGAGACCAGAAACGCTGGATTCAAATGCACTTTTAGGAGCTACAATGAGGAGTGACAACAGTGTGTGTGTCAAAGTTGTAAAGCTCAGTGTGTTGAAGAAGCACAAGAGCAGCCTTCAGGCCTGTCTCTTCCACTGCCTTACAGATTGCAGACATCCCTGCTCACTCTGCTGCTCAGCAGAGTGCTGGCAACGGAGTTCTGGGATTGAAATGGTCTTTTAGGAGAAAGAGTGAAGAGTGACACCAATGCTTGTGTCACAGTTTAAAGCTCACTGTGTGCTAAACATGATCAGGAGGAGCTTTTTTGCAAGGCTCTTCTGCTGTTTTAGCCCAGTCTAAACATTCCTGCTCTACTCTCTCTGTTGCTGCTCAGCAGAGAGTGGGCACAGAGATGTTGGAATCAATTGGTCTTTCAGGCAAGAAAAGGAGGAGTGACAGCAATGTGTGTTGCAGAATTGTAAAGCTCACTGTGTGCTGAAGATGCCCTGCAGGAGTTTCCCTGCTGGCCCTTCATCTGTGGGATTAGAGTCCAAGCGCTGCTCCTCCCTTGTCACAACTCCTCTCCAAACGAGAGAGCGCACCAGAAACTTTGGATTCAAATGCACTTTTAGGAGATAAAGTGAGGAGTGACAGCAATATTTGTGTCACAGTTTAAAGCTCACTGTGTGCAAAACATGATCAAGCAGGAGATTTTTTTCAAGGCTCTTCTGCTGTTTTAGGCAGGTCTAAAAATTCCTGCTCTACTCTCTCTGTTGCTGCTCAGCAGAGAGCGGGCACAGAGATGGTGGATTCAGCTGGTCTTTCAGGCAAAAAGGGAGGAGTGACAGCAATGTGTGTTGCAGAGTTGCAAAGCTCGCTGTGCGCTGAAGATGATCAGTGGGAACTTTCTGGACTGTCTCTTCTGCTCTTTTAGCATTGGCTAAAGGTTCCTGCTCTACTCTCTCTGCTTCTGCCCAGCAGAGAAAGGGCACAGAGATTTTGGATTCAATTGGACTTTGAGGTAGGAAAGTGCGGAGCGAGAGCAATATATGTGTCACAGTTGCAAAGCTGACTGCGTGCTGAAGATGCCCTGCCGGAGCTTTCACTCCGGGCTCTTCGGCTGTGGGAGCAGAGGCCAAGAGATCGTGTTCACCTGTCACTGCTGCTGTTCAACCGAGAGAGGGCGGGAGAGACCATGGATTCAAACGGATTATTAGGAGATGAAGTGAGGAGTGACAGCAATGTGTGTTTCAGAGTTGCAAAGCTCACTGTGCGCTGAAGATGATCTGCAAGGACTTTCCCTCCCTGCCCTTCGGAACTGGGAGCGGATTCCAAGCGCTCGTGCTCACCTGCCTCTGCTGCACTGGAAACGAGAGTGGAGACCAGAAACGCTGGATTCAAATGCACTTTTAGGAGCTACAATGAGGAGTGACAACAGTGTGTGTGTCACAGTTGTAAAGCTCAGTGTGTTGAAGAAGCACAAGAGCAGCCTTCAGGCCTGTCTCTTCCACTGCCTTACAGATTGCAGACATTCCTGCTCACTCTGCTGCTCAGCAGAGTGCTGGCAACGGAGTTCTTGGATTGAAATGGTCTTTTAGGAGAAAGAGTGAAGAGTGACAGCAATGTTTGTGTCACAGTTTAAAGCTCACTGTGTGCTAAACATGATCAGGAGGAGCTTTTTTGCAAGGCTCTTCTGCTGTTTTAGCCCAATCTAAACATTCCTTCTCTCTGTTGCTGCTCAGCAGAGAGTGGGCACAGAGATGTTGGAATCAATTGGTCTTCCAGGCAGGAAAAGGAGTTACAGCAATGTGTGTTGCAGAATTGCAAAGCTCACTGTGTGCTGAAGATGCCCTGCAGGAGTTTCCCTGCTGGCCCTTCGTCTGTGGGATTAGAGTCCAAGCGCTGCTCCTCCCCTGTCACAACTCCTCTCGAAACGAGAGAGCGCACCAGAAACTTTGGATTCAAATGCACTTTTAGGAGATAAAGTGAGGAGTGACAGCAATGTTTGTGTCACAGTTTAAAGCTCACTGTGTGCAAAACATGATCAAGCAGGAGATTTTTTGCAAGGCTCTTCTGCTGTTTTAGCCCAGGCTAAACATTCCTGCTCTACTCTCTCTGTTGCTGCTCAGCAGAGAGCGGGCACAGAGATGGTGGATTCAGCTGGTCTTTCAGGCAGGAAAAGAAGAGACAGCAATGTGTGTTGCAGAGTTGCAAAGCTCACTGTGTGCTGAAGATGATCAGTGGGAACTTTCTGGACTGTCTCTTCTGCTGTTTCAGCAGAGTCCAAACGTAAGTGCTATATTCTGCTACTGCTCACAAAGAGCAAGCACAGGAGATGTATTATTCAATTGGACTTTCAGGTAGGAAAGTGAGAGGTGACAGCAATATGTGTTTCAGAGTTGCGAATCTCAATGTGTGCTGAAGATGCCCAGCAGTAGTTTCATGCTGGCCCTTCGGCTGTGAAATTAGAATCCAAGCGCTCGTCCTCCCCTGTCACAACTGCTCTCGAAGCGAGAGAGCGCACCAGAAACATTGGCTTGAAATGCACTTTTTGGAGATAAAGTGAGGAGTGACAGCAATGTGTGTTTCAGAGTTGCAAAGCTCACTGTGCGCTGAAGATGATCTGCAAGAACTTTCCCTCCCTGCCCTTCGGAACTGGGAGCGGATTCCAAGCGCTCGTGCTCACCTGCCTCTGGTGCACTGGAAACGAGAGTGGAGACCAGAAACGCTGGATTCAAATGCACTTTTAGGAGCTACAATGAGGAGTGACAACAGTGTGTGTGTCAAAGTTGTAAAGCTCAGTGTGTTGAAGAAGCACAAGAGCAGCCTTCAGGCCTGTCTCTTCCACTGCCTTACAGATTGCAGACATCCCTGCTCACTCTGCTGCTCAGCAGAGTGCTGGCAACGGAGTTCTGGGATTGAAATGGTCTTTTAGGAGAAAGAGTGAAGAGTGACACCAATGCTTGTGTCACAGTTTAAAGCTCACTGTGTGCTAAACATGATCAGGAGGAGCTTTTTTGCAAGGCTCTTCTGCTGTTTTAGCCCAGTCTAAACATTCCTGCTCTACTCTCTCTGTTGCTGCTCAGCAGAGAGTGGGCACAGAGATGTTGGAATCAATTGGTCTTTCAGGCAAGAAAAGGAGGAGTGACAGCAATGTGTGTTGCAGAATTGTAAAGCTCAGTGTGTGCTGAAGATGCCCTGCAGGAGTTTCCCTGCTGGCCCTTCGTCTGTGGGATTAGAGTCCAAGCGCTGCTCCTCCCTTGTCACAACTCCTCTCCAAACGAGAGAGCGCACCAGAAACTTTGGATTCAAATGCACTTTTAGGAGATAAAGTGAGGAGTGACAGCAATATTTGTGTCACAGTTTAAAGCTCACTGTGTGCAAAACATGATCAAGCAGGAGATTTTTTTCAAGGCTCTTCTGCTGTTTTAGGCAGGTCTAAAAATTCCTGCTCTACTCTCTCTGTTGCTGCTCAGCAGAGAGCGGGCACAGAGATGGTGGATTCAGCTGGTCTTTCAGGCAAAAAGGGAGGAGTGACAGCAATGTGTGTTGCAGAGTTGCAAAGCTCGCTGTGCGCTGAAGATGATCAGTGGGAACTTTCTGGACTGTCTCTTCTGCTCTTTTAGCATTGGCTAAAGGTTCCTGCTCTACTCTCTCTGCTTCTGCCCAGCAGAGAAAGGGCACAGAGATTTTGGATTCAATTGGACTTTGAGGTAGGAAAGTGCGGAGCGAGAGCAATATATGTGTCACAGTTGCAAAGCTGACTGCGTGCTGAAGATGCCCTGCCGGAGCTTTCACTCCGGGCTCTTCGGCTGTGGGAGCAGAGGCCAAGAGATCGTGTTCACCTGTCACTGCTGCTGTTCAACCGAGAGAGGGCGGGAGAGACCATGGATTCAAACGGATTATTAGGAGATGAAGTGAGGAGTGACAGCAATGTGTGTTTCAGAGTTGCAAAGCTCACTGTGCGCTGAAGATGATCTGCAAGAACTTTCCCTCCCTGCCCTTCGGAACTGGGAGCGGATTCCAAGCGCTCGTGCTCACCTGCCTCTGCTGCACTGGAAACGAGAGTGGAGACCAGAAACGCTGGATTCAAATGCACTTTTAGGAGCTACAATGAGGAGTGACAACAGTGTGTGTGTCAAAGTTGTAAAGCTCAGTGTGTTGAAGAAGCACAAGAGCAGCCTTCAGGCCTGTCTCTTCCACTGCCTTACAGATTGCAGACATCCCTGCTCACTCTGCTGCTCAGCAGAGTGCTGGCAACGGAGTTCTGGGATTGAAATGGTCTTTTAGGAGAAAGAGTGAAGAGTGACAGCAATGCTTGTGTCACAGTTTAAAGCTCACTGTGTGCTAAACATGATCAGGAGGAGCTTTTTTGCAAGGCTCTTCTGCTGTTTTAGCCCAGTCTAAACATTCCTGCTCTACTCTCTCTGTTGCTGCTCAGCAGAGAGTGGGCACAGAGATGTTGGAATCAATTGGTCTTTCAGGCAAGAAAAGGAGGAGTGACAGCAATGTGTGTTGCAGAATTGTAAAGCTCACTGTGTGCTGAAGATGCCCTGCAGGAGTTTCCCTGCTGGCCCTTCGTCTGTGGGATTAGAGTCCAAGCGCTGCTCCTCCCTTGTCACAACTCCTCTCCAAACGAGAGAGCGCACCAGAAACTTTGGATTCAAATGCACTTTTAGGAGATAAAGTGAGGAGTGACAGCAATATTTGTGTCACAGTTTAAAGCTCACTGTGTGCAAAACATGATCAAGCAGGAGATTTTTTTCAAGGCTCTTCTGCTGTTTTAGGCAGGTCTAAAAATTCCTGCTCTACTCTCTCTGTTGCTGCTCAGCAGAGAGCGGGCACAGAGATGGTGGATTCAGCTGGTCTTTCAGGCAAAAAGGGAGGAGTGACAGCAATGTGTGTTGCAGAGTTGCAAAGCTCGCTGTGCGCTGAAGATGATCAGTGGGAACTTTCTGGACTGTCTCTTCTGCTCTTTTAGCATTGGCTAAAGGTTCCTGCTCTACTCTCTCTGCTTCTGCCCAGCAGAGAAAGGGCACAGAGATTTTGGATTCAATTGGACTTTGAGGTAGGAAAGTGCGGAGCGAGAGCAATATATGTGTCACAGTTGCAAAGCTGACTGCGTGCTGAAGATGCCCTGCCGGAGCTTTCACTCCGGGCTCTTCGGCTGTGGGAGCAGAGGCCAAGAGATCGTGTTCACCTGTCACTGCTGCTGTTCAACCGAGAGAGGGCGGGAGAGACCATGGATTCAAACGGATTATTAGGAGATGAAGTGAGGAGTGACAGCAATGTGTGTTTCAGAGTTGCAAAGCTCACTGTGCGCTGAAGATGATCTGCAAGGACTTTCCCTCCCTGCCCTTCGGAACTGGGAGCGGATTCCAAGCGCTCGTGCTCACCTGCCTCTGCTGCACTGGAAACGAGAGTGGAGACCAGAAACGCTGGATTCAAATGCACTTTTAGGAGCTACAATGAGGAGTGACAACAGTGTGTGTGTCACAGTTGTAAAGCTCAGTGTGTTGAAGAAGCACAAGAGCAGCCTTCAGGCCTGTCTCTTCCACTGCCTTACAGATTGCAGACATCCCTGCTCACTCTGCTGATCAGCAGAGTGCTGACAACGGAGTTCTTGGATTGAAATGGTCTTTTAGGAGAAAGAGTGAAGAGTGACAGCAATGTTTGTGTCACAGTTTAAAGCTCACTGTGTGCTAAACATGATCAGGAGGAGCTTTTTTGCAAGGCTCTTCTGCTGTTTTAGCCCAATCTAAACATTCCTTCTCTCTGTTGCTGCTCAGCAGAGAGTGGGCACAGAGATGTTGGAATCAATTGGTCTTCCAGGCAGGAAAAGGAGTTACAGCAATGTGTGTTGCAGAATTGCAAAGCTCACTGTGTGCTGAAGATGCCCTGCAGGAGTTTCCCTGCTGGCCCTTCGTCTGTGGGATTAGAGTCCAAGCGCTGCTCCTCCCCTGTCACAACTCCTCTCGAAACGAGAGAGCGCACCAGAAACTTTGGATTCAAATGCACTTTTAGGAGATAAAGTGAGGAGTGACAGCAATGTTTGTGTCACAGTTTAAAGCTCACTGTGTGCAAAACATGATCAAGCAGGAGATTTTTTGCAAGGCTCTTCTGCTGTTTTAGCCCAGGCTAAACATTCCTGCTCTACTCTCTCTGTTGCTGCTCAGCAGAGAGCGGGCACAGAGATGGTGGATTCAGCTGGTCTTTCAGGCAGGAAAAGAAGAGACAGCAATGTGTGTTGCAGAGTTGCAAAGCTCACTGTGTGCTGAAGATGATCAGTGGGAACTTTCTGGACTGTCTCTTCTGCTGTTTCAGCAGAGTCCAAACGTAAGTGCTATATTCTGCTACTGCTCACAAAGAGCAAGCACAGGAGATGTATTATTCAATTGGACTTTCAGGTAGGAAAGTGAGAGGTGACAGCAATATGTGTTTCAGAGTTGCGAATCTCAATGTGTGCTGAAGATGCCCAGCAGTAGTTTCATGCTGGCCCTTCGGCTGTGAAATTAGAATCCAAGCGCTCGTCCTCCCCTGTCACAACTGCTCTCGAAGCGAGAGAGCGCACCAGAAACATTGGCTTGAAATGCACTTTTTGGAGATAAAGTGAGGAGTGACAGCAATGTGTGTTTCAGAGTTGCAAAGCTCACTGTGCGCTGAAGATGATCTGCAAGAACTTTCCCTCCCTGCCCTTCGGAACTGGGAGCGGATTCCAAGCGCTCGTGCTCACCTGCCTCTGGTGCACTGGAAACGAGAGTGGAGACCAGAAACGCTGGATTCAAATGCACTTTTAGGAGCTACAATGAGGAGTGACAACAGTGTGTGTGTCAAAGTTGTAAAGCTCAGTGTGTTGAAGAAGCACAAGAGCAGCCTTCAGGCCTGTCTCTTCCACTGCCTTACAGATTGCAGACATCCCTGCTCACTCTGCTGCTCAGCAGAGTGCTGGCAACGGAGTTCTGGGATTGAAATGGTCTTTTAGGAGAAAGAGTGAAGAGTGACACCAATGCTTGTGTCACAGTTTAAAGCTCACTGTGTGCTAAACATGATCAGGAGGAGCTTTTTTGCAAGGCTCTTCTGCTGTTTTAGCCCAGTCTAAACATTCCTGCTCTACTCTCTCTGTTGCTGCTCAGCAGAGAGTGGGCACAGAGATGTTGGAATCAATTGGTCTTTCAGGCAAGAAAAGGAGGAGTGACAGCAATGTGTGTTGCAGAATTGTAAAGCTCAGTGTGTGCTGAAGATGCCCTGCAGGAGTTTCCCTGCTGGCCCTTCGTCTGTGGGATTAGAGTCCAAGCGCTGCTCCTCCCTTGTCACAACTCCTCTCCAAACGAGAGAGCGCACCAGAAACTTTGGATTCAAATGCACTTTTAGGAGATAAAGTGAGGAGTGACAGCAATATTTGTGTCACAGTTTAAAGCTCACTGTGTGCAAAACATGATCAAGCAGGAGATTTTTTTCAAGGCTCTTCTGCTGTTTTAGGCAGGTCTAAAAATTCCTGCTCTACTCTCTCTGTTGCTGCTCAGCAGAGAGCGGGCACAGAGATGGTGGATTCAGCTGGTCTTTCAGGCAAAAAGGGAGGAGTGACAGCAATGTGTGTTGCAGAGTTGCAAAGCTCGCTGTGCGCTGAAGATGATCAGTGGGAACTTTCTGGACTGTCTCTTCTGCTCTTTTAGCATTGGCTAAAGGTTCCTGCTCTACTCTCTCTGCTTCTGCCCAGCAGAGAAAGGGCACAGAGATTTTGGATTCAATTGGACTTTGAGGTAGGAAAGTGCGGAGCGAGAGCAATATATGTGTCACAGTTGCAAAGCTGACTGCGTGCTGAAGATGCCCTGCCGGAGCTTTCACTCCGGGCTCTTCGGCTGTGGGAGCAGAGGCCAAGAGATCGTGTTCACCTGTCACTGCTGCTGTTCAACCGAGAGAGGGCGGGAGAGACCATGGATTCAAACGGATTATTAGGAGATGAAGTGAGGAGTGACAGCAATGTGTGTTTCAGAGTTGCAAAGCTCACTGTGCGCTGAAGATGATCTGCAAGGACTTTCCCTCCCTGCCCTTCGGAACTGGGAGCGGATTCCAAGCGCTCGTGCTCACCTGCCTCTGCTGCACTGGAAACGAGAGTGGAGACCAGAAACGCTGGATTCAAATGCACTTTTAGGAGCTACAATGAGGAGTGACAACAGTGTGTGTGTCACAGTTGTAAAGCTCAGTGTGTTGAAGAAGCACAAGAGCAGCCTTCAGGCCTGTCTCTTCCACTGCCTTACAGATTGCAGACATTCCTGCTCACTCTGCTGCTCAGCAGAGTGCTGGCAACGGAGTTCTTGGATTGAAATGGTCTTTTAGGAGAAAGAGTGAAGAGTGACAGCAATGTTTGTGTCACAGTTTAAAGCTCACTGTGTGCTAAACATGATCAGGAGGAGCTTTTTTGCAAGGCTCTTCTGCTGTTTTAGCCCAATCTAAACATTCCTGCTCTACTCTCTCTGTTGCTGCTCAGCAGAGAGTGGGCACAGAGATGTTGGAATCAATTGGTCTTTCAGGCAAGAAAAGGAGGAGTGACAGCAATGTGTGTTGCAGAATTGCAAAGCTCACTGTGTGCTGAAGATGCCCTGCAGGAGTTTCCCTGCTGGCCCTTCGTCTGTGGGATTAGAGTCCAAGCGCTGCTCCTCCCCTGTCACAACTCCTCTCGAAACGAGAGAGCGCGCCAGAAACTTTGGATTCAAATGCACTTTTAGGAGATAAAGTGAGGAGTGACAGCAATGTTTGTGTCACAGTTTAAAGCTCACTGTGTGCAAAACATGATCAAGCAGGAGATTTTTTTCAAGGCTCTTCTGCTGTTTTAGGCAGGTCTAAAAATTCCTGCTCTACTCTCTCTGTTGCTGCTCAGCAGAGAGCGGGCACAGAGATGGTGGATTCAGCTGGTCTTTCAGGCAAAAAGGGAGGAGTGACAGCAATGTGCGTTGCAGAGTTGCAAAGCTCGCTGTGCGCTGAAGATGATCAGTGGGAACTTTCTGGACTGTCTCTTCTGCTCTTTTAGCATTGGCTAAAGGTTCCTGCTCTACTCTCTCTGCTTCTGCCCAGCAGAGAAAGGGCACAGAGATTTTGGATTCAATTGGACTTTGAGGTAGGAAAGTGCGGAGCGAGAGCAATATATGTGTCACAGTTGCAAAGCTGACTGCGTGCTGAAGATGCCCTGCCGGAGCTTTCACTCCGGGCTCTTCGGCTGTGGGAGCAGAGGCCAAGAGATCGTGTTCACCTGTCACTGCTGCTGTTCAAACGAGAGAGGGCGGGAGAGACCATGGATTCAAACGGATTATTAGGAGATGAAGTGAGGAGTGACAGCAATGTGTGTTTCAGAGTTGCAAAGCTCACTGTGCGCTGAAGATGATCTGCAAGGACTTTCCCTCCCTGCCCTTCGGAACTGGGAGAGGATTCCAAGCGCTCGTGCTCACCTTCCTCTGCTGCTCTTGAAACGAGAGTGGAGACCAGAAACGCTGGATTCAAATGCACTTTTAGGAGCTACAATGAGGAGTGACAACAGTGTGTGTGTCACAGTTGTAAAGCTCAGTGTGTTGAAGAAGCACAAGAGCAGCCTTCAGGCCTGTCTCTTCCACTGCCTTACAGATTGCAGACATTCCTGCTCACTCTGCTGCTCAGCAGAGTGCTGGCAACGGAGTTCTTGGATTGAAATGGTCTTTTAGGAGAAAGAGTGAAGAGTGACAGCAATGTTTGTGTCACAGTTTAAAGCTCACTGTGTGCTAAACATGATCAGGAGGAGCTTTTTTGCAAGGCTCTTCTGCTGTTTTAGCCCAATCTAAACATTCCTGCTCTACTCTCTCTGTTGCTGCTCAGCAGAGAGTGGGCACAGAGATGTTGGAATCAATTGGTCTTTCAGGCAAGAAAAGGAGGAGTGACAGCAATGTGTGTTGCAGAATTGCAAAGCTCACTGTGTGCTGAAGATGCCCTGCAGGAGTTTCCCTGCTGGCCCTTCGTCTGTGGGATTAGAGTCCAAGCGCTGCTCCTCCCCTGTCACAACTCCTCTCGAAACGAGAGAGCGCGCCAGAAACTTTGGATTCAAATGCACTTTTAGGAGATAAAGTGAGGAGTGACAGCAATGTTTGTGTCACAGTTTAAAGCTCACTGTGTGCAAAACATGATCAAGCAGGAGATTTTTTTCAAGGCTCTTCTGCTGTTTTAGGCAGGTCTAAAAATTCCTGCTCTACTCTCTCTGTTGCTGCTCAGCAGAGAGCGGGCACAGAGATGGTGGATTCAGCTGGTCTTTCAGGCAAAAAGGGAGGAGTGACAGCAATGTGCGTTGCAGAGTTGCAAAGCTCGCTGTGCGCTGAAGATGATCAGTGGGAACTTTCTGGACTGTCTCTTCTGCTCTTTTAGCATTGGCTAAAGGTTCCTGCTCTACTCTCTCTGCTTCTGCCCAGCAGAGAAAGGGCACAGAGATTTTGGATTCAATTGGACTTTGAGGTAGGAAAGTGCGGAGCGAGAGCAATATATGTGTCACAGTTGCAAAGCTGACTGCGTGCTGAAGATGCCCTGCCGGAGCTTTCACTCCGGGCTCTTCGGCTGTGGGAGCAGAGGCCAAGAGATCGTGTTCACCTGTCACTGCTGCTGTTCAAACGAGAGAGGGCGGGAGAGACCATGGATTCAAACGGATTATTAGGAGATGAAGTGAGGAGTGACAGCAATGTGTGTTTCAGAGTTGCAAAGCTCACTGTGCGCTGAAGATGATCTGCAAGGACTTTCCCTCCCTGCCCTTCGGAACTGGGAGAGGATTCCAAGCGCTCGTGCTCACCTTCCTCTGCTGCTCTTGAAACGAGAGTGGAGACCAGAAACGCTGGATTCAAATGCACTTTTAGGAGCTACAATGAGGAGTGACAACAGTGTGTGTGTCACAGTTGTAAAGCTCAGTGTGTTGAAGAAGCACAAGAGCAGCCTTCAGGCCTGTCTCTTCCACTGCCTTACAGATTGCAGACATTCCTGCTCACTCTGCTGCTCAGCAGAGTGCTGGCAACGGAGTTCTTGGATTGAAATGGTCTTTTAGGAGAAAGAGTGAAGAGTGACAGCAATGTTTGTGTCACAGTTTAAAGCTCACTGTGTGCTAAACATGATCAGGAGGAGCTTTTTTGCAAGGCTCTTCTGCTGTTTTAGCCCAGTCTAAACATTCCTTCTCTCTGCTGCTGCTCAGCAGAGAGTGGGCACAGAGATGTTGGAATCAATTGGTCTTCCAGGCAGGAAAAGGAGTTACAGCAATGTGTGTTGCAGAATTGCAAAGCTCACTGTGTGCTGAAGATGCCCTGCAGGAGTTTCCCTGCTGGCCCTTCGTCTGTGGGATTAGAGTCCAAGCGCTGCTCCTCCCCTGTCACAACTCCTCTCGAAACGAGAGAGCGCACCAGAAACTTTGGATTCAAATGCACTTTTAGGAGATAAAGTGAGGAGTGACAGCAATGTTTGTGTCACAGTTTAAAGCTCACTGTGTGCAAAACATGATCAAGCAGGAGATTTTTTGCAAGGCTCTTCTGCTGTTTTAGCCCAGGCTAAACATTCCTGCTCTACTCTCTCTGTTGCTGCTCAGCAGAGAGCGGGCACAGAGATGGTGGATTCAGCTGGTCTTTCAGGCAGGAAAAGAAGAGACAGCAATGTGTGTTGCAGAGTTGCAAAGCTCACTGTGTGCTGAAGATGATCAGTGGGAACTTTCTGGACTGTCTCTTCTGCTGTTTCAGCAGAGTCCAAACGTAAGTGCTATATTCTGCTACTGCTCACAAAGAGCAAGCACAGGAGATGTATTATTCAATTGGACTTTCAGGTAGGAAAGTGAGAGGTGACAGCAATATGTGTTTCAGAGTTGCGAATCTCAATGTGTGCTGAAGATGCCCAGCAGTAGTTTCATGCTGGCCCTTCGGCTGTGAAATTAGAATCCAAGCGCTTGTCCTCCCCTGTCACAACTGCTCTCGAAGCGAGAGAGCGCACCAGAAACATTGGCTTGAAATGCACTTTTTGGAGATAAAGTGAGGAGTGACAGCAATGTGTGTTTCAGAGTTGCAAAGCTCACTGTGCGCTGAAGATGATCTGCAAGAACTTTCCCTCCCTGCCCTTCGGAACTGGGAGCGGATTCCAAGCGCTCGTGCTCACCTGCCTCTGGTGCACTGGAAACGAGAGTGGAGACCAGAAACGCTGGATTCAAATGCACTTTTAGGAGCTACAATGAGGAGTGACAACAGTGTGTGTGTCAAAGTTGTAAAGCTCAGTGTGTTGAAGAAGCACAAGAGCAGCCTTCAGGCCTGTCTCTTCCACTGCCTTACAGATTGCAGACATCCCTGCTCACTCTGCTGCTCAGCAGAGTGCTGGCAACGGAGTTCTGGGATTGAAATGGTCTTTTAGGAGAAAGAGTGAAGAGTGACACCAATGCTTGTGTCACAGTTTAAAGCTCACTGTGTGCTAAACATGATCAGGAGGAGCTTTTTTGCAAGGCTCTTCTGCTGTTTTAGCCCAGTCTAAACATTCCTGCTCTACTCTCTCTGTTGCTGCTCAGCAGAGAGTGGGCACAGAGATGTTGGAATCAATTGGTCTTTCAGGCAAGAAAAGGAGGAGTGACAGCAATGTGTGTTGCAGAATTGTAAAGCTCAGTGTGTGCTGAAGATGCCCTGCAGGAGTTTCCCTGCTGGCCCTTCGTCTGTGGGATTAGAGTCCAAGCGCTGCTCCTCCCTTGTCACAACTCCTCTCCAAACGAGAGAGCGCACCAGAAACTTTGGATTCAAATGCACTTTTAGGAGATAAAGTGAGGAGTGACAGCAATATTTGTGTCACAGTTTAAAGCTCACTGTGTGCAAAACATGATCAAGCAGGAGATTTTTTTCAAGGCTCTTCTGCTGTTTTAGGCAGGTCTAAAAATTCCTGCTCTACTCTCTCTGTTGCTGCTCAGCAGAGAGCGGGCACAGAGATGGTGGATTCAGCTGGTCTTTCAGGCAAAAAGGGAGGAGTGACAGCAATGTGTGTTGCAGAGTTGCAAAGCTCGCTGTGCGCTGAAGATGATCAGTGGGAACTTTCTGGACTGTCTCTTCTGCTCTTTTAGCATTGGCTAAAGGTTCCTGCTCTACTCTCTCTGCTTCTGCCCAGCAGAGAAAGGGCACAGAGATTTTGGATTCAATTGGACTTTGAGGTAGGAAAGTGCGGAGCGAGAGCAATATATGTGTCACAGTTGCAAAGCTGACTGCGTGCTGAAGATGCCCTGCCGGAGCTTTCACTCCGGGCTCTTCGGCTGTGGGAGCAGAGGCCAAGAGATCGTGTTCACCTGTCACTGCTGCTGTTCAACCGAGAGAAGGCGGGAGAGACCATGGATTCAAACGGATTATTAGGAGATGAAGTGAGGAGTGACAGCAATGTGTGTTTCAGAGTTGCAAAGCTCACTGTGCGCTGAAGATGATCTGCAAGGACTTTCCCTCCCTGCCCTTCGGAACTGGGAGCGGATTCCAAGCGCTCGTGCTCACCTGCCTCTGCTGCACTGGAAACGAGAGTGGAGACCAGAAACGCTGGATTCAAATGCACTTTTAGGAGCTACAATGAGGAGTGACAACAGTGTGTGTGTCACAGTTGTAAAGCTCAGTGTGTTGAAGAAGCACAAGAGCAGCCTTCAGGCCTGTCTCTTCCACTGCCTTACAGATTGCAGACATTCCTGCTCACTCTGCTGCTCAGCAGAGTGCTGGCAACGGAGTTCTTGGATTGAAATGGTCTTTTAGGAGAAAGAGTGAAGAGTGACAGCAATGTTTGTGTCACAGTTTAAAGCTCACTGTGTGCTAAACATGATCAGGAGGAGCTTTTTTGCAAGGCTCTTCTGCTGTTTTAGCCCAATCTAAACATTCCTGCTCTACTCTCTCTGTTGCTGCTCAGCAGAGAGTGGGCACAGAGATGTTGGAATCAATTGGTCTTTCAGGCAAGAAAAGGAGGAGTGACAGCAATGTGTGTTGCAGAATTGCAAAGCTCACTGTGTGCTGAAGATGCCCTGCAGGAGTTTCCCTGCTGGCCCTTCGTCTGTGGGATTAGAGTCCAAGCGCTGCTCCTCCCCTGTCACAACTCCTCTCGAAACGAGAGAGCGCGCCAGAAACTTTGGATTCAAATGCACTTTTAGGAGATAAAGTGAGGAGTGACAGCAATGTTTGTGTCACAGTTTAAAGCTCACTGTGTGCAAAACATGATCAAGCAGGAGATTTTTTTCAAGGCTCTTCTGCTGTTTTAGGCAGGTCTAAAAATTCCTGCTCTACTCTCTCTGTTGCTGCTCAGCAGAGAGCGGGCACAGAGATGGTGGATTCAGCTGGTCTTTCAGGCAAAAAGGGAGGAGTGACAGCAATGTGCGTTGCAGAGTTGCAAAGCTCGCTGTGCGCTGAAGATGATCAGTGGGAACTTTCTGGACTGTCTCTTCTGCTCTTTTAGCATTGGCTAAAGGTTCCTGCTCTACTCTCTCTGCTTCTGCCCAGCAGAGAAAGGGCACAGAGATTTTGGATTCAATTGGACTTTGAGGTAGGAAAGTGCGGAGCGAGAGCAATATATGTGTCACAGTTGCAAAGCTGACTGCGTGCTGAAGATGCCCTGCCGGAGCTTTCACTCCGGGCTCTTCGGCTGTGGGAGCAGAGGCCAAGAGATCGTGTTCACCTGTCACTGCTGCTGTTCAAACGAGAGAGGGCGGGAGAGACCATGGATTCAAACGGATTATTAGGAGATGAAGTGAGGAGTGACAGCAATGTGTGTTTCAGAGTTGCAAAGCTCACTGTGCGCTGAAGATGATCTGCAAGGACTTTCCCTCCCTGCCCTTCGGAACTGGGAGAGGATTCCAAGCGCTCGTGCTCACCTTCCTCTGCTGCTCTTGAAACGAGAGTGGAGACCAGAAACGCTGGATTCAAATGCACTTTTAGGAGCTACAATGAGGAGTGACAACAGTGTGTGTGTCACAGTTGTAAAGCTCAGTGTGTTGAAGAAGCACAAGAGCAGCCTTCAGGCCTGTCTCTTCCACTGCCTTACAGATTGCAGACATTCCTGCTCACTCTGCTGCTCAGCAGAGTGCTGGCAACGGAGTTCTTGGATTGAAATGGTCTTTTAGGAGAAAGAGTGAAGAGTGACAGCAATGTTTGTGTCACAGTTTAAAGCTCACTGTGTGCTAAACATGATCAGGAGGAGCTTTTTTGCAAGGCTCTTCTGCTGTTTTAGCCCAATCTAAACATTCCTGCTCTACTCTCTCTGTTGCTGCTCAGCAGAGAGTGGGCACAGAGATGTTGGAATCAATTGGTCTTTCAGGCAAGAAAAGGAGGAGTGACAGCAATGTGTGTTGCAGAATTGCAAAGCTCACTGTGTGCTGAAGATGCCCTGCAGGAGTTTCCCTGCTGGCCCTTCGTCTGTGGGATTAGAGTCCAAGCGCTGCTCCTCCCCTGTCACAACTCCTCTCGAAACGAGAGAGCGCGCCAGAAACTTTGGATTCAAATGCACTTTTAGGAGATAAAGTGAGGAGTGACAGCAATGTTTGTGTCACAGTTTAAAGCTCACTGTGTGCAAAACATGATCAAGCAGGAGATTTTTTTCAAGGCTCTTCTGCTGTTTTAGGCAGGTCTAAAAATTCCTGCTCTACTCTCTCTGTTGCTGCTCAGCAGAGAGCGGGCACAGAGATGGTGGATTCAGCTGGTCTTTCAGGCAAAAAGGGAGGAGTGACAGCAATGTGCGTTGCAGAGTTGCAAAGCTCGCTGTGCGCTGAAGATGATCAGTGGGAACTTTCTGGACTGTCTCTTCTGCTCTTTTAGCATTGGCTAAAGGTTCCTGCTCTACTCTCTCTGCTTCTGCCCAGCAGAGAAAGGGCACAGAGATTTTGGATTCAATTGGACTTTGAGGTAGGAAAGTGCGGAGCGAGAGCAATATATGTGTCACAGTTGCAAAGCTGACTGCGTGCTGAAGATGCCCTGCCGGAGCTTTCACTCCGGGCTCTTCGGCTGTGGGAGCAGAGGCCAAGAGATCGTGTTCACCTGTCACTGCTGCTGTTCAAACGAGAGAGGGCGGGAGAGACCATGGATTCAAACGGATTATTAGGAGATGAAGTGAGGAGTGACAGCAATGTGTGTTTCAGAGTTGCAAAGCTCACTGTGCGCTGAAGATGATCTGCAAGGACTTTCCCTCCCTGCCCTTCGGAACTGGGAGAGGATTCCAAGCGCTCGTGCTCACCTTCCTCTGCTGCTCTTGAAACGAGAGTGGAGACCAGAAACGCTGGATTCAAATGCACTTTTAGGAGCTACAATGAGGAGTGACAACAGTGTGTGTGTCACAGTTGTAAAGCTCAGTGTGTTGAAGAAGCACAAGAGCAGCCTTCAGGCCTGTCTCTTCCACTGCCTTACAGATTGCAGACATTCCTGCTCACTCTGCTGCTCAGCAGAGTGCTGGCAACGGAGTTCTTGGATTGAAATGGTCTTTTAGGAGAAAGAGTGAAGAGTGACAGCAATGTTTGTGTCACAGTTTAAAGCTCACTGTGTGCTAAACATGATCAGGAGGAGCTTTTTTGCAAGGCTCTTCTGCTGTTTTAGCCCAGTCTAAACATTCCTTCTCTCTGCTGCTGCTCAGCAGAGAGTGGGCACAGAGATGTTGGAATCCATTGGTCTTCCAGGCAGGAAAAGGAGGAGTTACAGCAATGTGTGTTGCAGAATTGCAAAGCTCACTGTGTGCTGAAGATGCCCTGCAGGAGTTTCCCTGCTGGCCCTTCGTCTGTGGGATTAGAGTCCAAGCGCTGCTCCTCCCCTGTCACAACTCCTCTCGAAACGAGAGAGCGCACCAGAAACTTTGGATTCAAATGCACTTTTAGGAGATAAAGTGAGGAGTGACAGCAATGTTTGTGTCACAGTTTAAAGCTCACTGTGTGCAAAACATGATCAAGCAGGAGATTTTTTGCAAGGCTCTTCTGCTGTTTTAGGCAGGTCTAAACATTCCTGCTCTACTCTCTCTGTTGCTGCTCAGCAGAGAGCGGGCACAGAGGTGTTGGAATCAATTGGTCTTTCAGGCAGGAAAAGAAGTGACAGCAATGTGTGTTGCAGAGTTGCAAAGCTCACTGTGTGCTGAAGATGATCAGTGGGAACTTTCTGGACTGTCTCTTCTGCTGTTTCAGCAGAGTCCAAACGTAAGTGCTATATTCTGCTACTGCTCACAAAGAGCAAGCACAGGAGATGTATTATTCAATTGGACTTTCAGGTAGGAAAGTGAGAGGTGACAGCAATATGTGTTTCAGAGTTGCGAATCTCAATGTGTGCTGATGATGCCCAGCAGTAGTTTCCATGCTGGCCCTTCGGCTGTGAAATTAGAATCCAAGCGCTCGTCCTCCCCTGTCACAACTGCTCTCGAAGCGAGAGAGCGCACCAGAAACGTTTGCTTGAAATGCACTTTTAGGAGATAAAGTGAGGAGTGACAGCAATGTGTGTTTCAGAGTTGCAAAGCTCACTGTGCGCTGAAGATGATCTGCAAGGACTTTCCCTCCCCTGCCCTTCGGAACTGGGAGCGGATTCCAAGCGCTCGTGCTCACCTTCCTCTGCTGCTCTTGAAACGAGAGTGGAGACCAGAAACGCTGGATTCAAATGCACTTTTAGGAGCTACAATGAGGAGTGACAACAGTGTGTGTGTCAAAGTTGTAAAGCTCAGTGTGTTGAAGAAGCACAAGAGCAGCCTTCAGGCCTGTCTCTTCCACTGCCTTACAGATTGCAGACATCCCTGCTCACTCTGCTGCTCAGCAGAGTGCTGGCAACGGAGTTCTTGGATTGAAATGGTCTTTTAGGAGAAAGAGTGAAGAGTGACAGCAATGTTTGTGTCACAGTTTAAAGCTCACTGTGTGCTAAACATGATCAGGAGGAGCTTTTTTGCAAGGCTCTTCTGCTGTTTTAGCCCAGTCTAAACATTCCTGCTCTACTCTCTCTGTTGCTGCTCAGCAGAGAGTGGGCACAGAGATGTTGGAATCAATTGGTCTTTCAGGCAAGAAAAGGAGGAGTGACAGCAATGTGTGTTGCAGAATTGCAAAGCTCACTGTGTGCTGAAGATGCTCTGCAGGAATTTCCCTGCTGGCCCTTCGTCTGTGGGATTAGAGTCCAAGCGCTGCTCCTCCCCTGTCACAACTCCTCTCGAAACGAGAGAGCGCGCCAGAAACTTTGGATTCAAATGCACTTTTAGGAGATAAAGTGAGGAGTGACAGCAATGTTTGTGTCACAGTTTAAAGCTCACTGTGTGCAAAACATGATCAAGCAGGAGATTTTTTTCAAGGCTCTTCTGCTGTTTTAGGCAGGTCTAAAAATTCCTGCTCTACTCTCTCTGTTGCTGCTCAGCAGAGAGCGGGCACAGAGATGGTGGATTCAGCTGGTCTTTCAGGCAAAAAGGGAGGAGTGACAGCAATGTGCGTTGCAGAGTTGCAAAGCTCGCTGTGCGCTGAAGATGATCAGTGGGAACTTTCTGGACTGTCTCTTCTGCTCTTTTAGCATTGGCTAAAGGTTCCTGCTCTACTCTGCTTCTGCCCAGCAGAGAAAGGGCACAGAGATTTTGGATTCAATTGGACTTTGAGGTAGGAAAGTGCGGAGCGAGAGCAATATATGTGTCACAGTTGCAAAGCTGACTGCGTGCTGAAGATGCCCTGCCGGAGCTTTCACTCCGGGCTCTTCGGCTGTGGGAGCAGAGGCCAAGAGATCGTGTTCACCTGTCACTGCTGCTGTTCAAACGAGAGAGGGCGGGAGAGACCATGGATTCAAACGGATTATTAGGAGATGAAGTGAGGAGTGACAGCAATGTGTGTTTCAGAGTTGCAAAGCTCACTGTGCGCTGAAGATGATCTGCAAGGACTTTCCCTCCCTGCCCTTCGGAACTGGGAGAGGATTCCAAGCGCTTGTGTTCACCTTCCTCTGCTGCTCTTGAAACGAGAGTGGAGACCAGAAACGCTGGATTCAAATGCACTTTTAGGAGCTACAATGAGGAGTGACAACAGTGTGTGTGTCACAGTTGTAAAGCTCAGTGTGTTGAAGAAGCACAAGAGCAGCCTTCAGGCCTGTCTCTTCCACTGCCTTACAGATTGCAGACATCCCTGCTCACTCTGCTGCTCAGCAGAGTGCTGGCAACGGAGTTCTGGGATTGAAATGGTCTTTTAGGAGAAAGAGTGAAGAGTGACAGCAATGTTTGTGTCACAGTTTAAAGCTCACTGTGTGCTAAACATGATCAGGAGGAGCTTTTTTGCAAGGCTCTTCTGCTGTTTTAGCCCAGTCTAAACATTCCTTCTCTCTGCTGCTGCTCAGCAGAGAGTGGGCACAGAGATGTTGGAATCAATTGGTCTTCCAGGCAGGAAAAGGAGGAGTTACAGCAATGTGTGTTGCAGAATTGCAAAGCTCACTGTGTGCTGAAGATGCCCTGCAGGAGTTTCCCTGCTGGCCCTTCGTCTGTGGGATTAGAGTCCAAGCGCTGCTCCTCCCCTGTCACAACTCCTCTCGAAACGTGAGAGCGCACCAGAAACTTTGGATTCAAATGCACTTTTAGGAGATAAAGTGAGGAGTGACAGCAATGTTTGTGTCACAGTTTAAAGCTCACTGTGTGCAAAACATGATCAAGCAGGAGATTTTTTGCAAGGCTCTTCTGCTGTTTTAGCCCAGGCTAAACATTCCTGCTCTATTCTCTCTGTTGCTGCTCAGCAGAGTGCGGGCACAGAGGTGTTGGAATCAATTGGTCTTTCAGGCAGGAAAAGAAGTGACAGCAATGTGTGTTGCAGAGTTGCAAAGCTCACTGTGTGCTGAAGATGATCAGTGGGAACTTTCTGGACTGTCTCTTCTGCTGTTTCAGCAGAGTCCAAACGTAAGTGCTATATTCTGCTACTGCTCACAAAGAGCAAGCACAGGAGATGTATTATTCAATTGGACTTTCAGGTAGGAAAGTGAGAGGTGACAGCAATATGTGTTTCAGAGTTGAGAATCTCAATGTGTGCTGAAGATGCCCAGCAGTAGTTTCCATGCTGGCCCTTCGGCTGTGAAATTAGAATCCAAGCGCTCGTCCTCCCCTGTCACAACTGCTCTCGAAGCGAGAGAGCGCACCAGAAACGTTGGCTTGAAATGCACTTTTAGGAGATAAAGTGAGGAGTGACAGCAATGTGTGTTTCAGAGTTGCAAAGCTCACTGTGCGCTGAAGATGATCTGCAAGGACTTTCCCTCCCCTGCCCTTCGGAACTGGGAGCGGATTCCAAACGCTCGTGCTCACCTGCCTCTGCTGCACTGGAAACGAGAGTGGAGACCAGAAACGCTGGATTCAAATGCACTTTTAGGAGATAAAGTGAGGAGTGACAGCAATGTTTGTGTCACAGTTTAAAGCTCACTGTGTGGAAAACATGATCAAGCAGGAGATTTTTTTCAAGGCTCTTCTGCTGTTTTAGGCAGGTCTAAAAATTCCTGCTCTACTCTCTCTGTTGCTGCTCAGCAGAGAGCGGGCACAGAGATGGTGGATTCAGCTGGTCTTTCAGGCAAAAAGGGAGGAGTGACAGCAATGTGTGTTGCAGAGTTGCAAAGCTCGCTGTGCGCTGAAGATGATCAGTGGGAACTTTCTGGACTGTCTCTTCTGCTCTTTTAGCATTGGCTAAAGGTTCCTGCTCTACTCTGCTTCTGCCCAGCAGAGAAAGGGCACAGAGATTTTGGATTCAATTGGACTTTGAGGTAGGAAAGTGCGGAGCGAGAGCAATATATGTGTCACAGTTGCAAAGCTGACTGCGTGCTGAAGATGCCCTGCCGGAGCTTTCACTCCGGGCTCTTCGGCTGTGGGAGCAGAGGCCAAGAGATCGTGTTCACTTGTCACTGCTGCTGTTCAAACGAGAGAGGGCGGGAGAGACCATGGATTCAAACGGATTATTAGGAGATGAAGTGAGGAGTGACAGCAATGTGTGTTTCAGAGTTGCAAAGCTCACTGTGCGCTGAAGATGATCTGCAAGGACTTTCCCTCCCTGCCCTTCGGAACTGGGAGCGGATTCCAAGCGCTCGTGCTCACCTGCCTCTGCTGCACTGGAAACGAGAGTGGAGACCAGAAACGCTGGATTCAAATGCACTTTTAGGAGCTACAATGAGGAGTGACAACAGTGTGTGTGTCACAGTTGTAAAGCTCAGTGTGTTGAAGAAGCACAAGAGCAGCCTTCAGGCCTGTCTCTTCCACTGCCTTACAGATTGCAGACATTCCTGCTCACTCTGCTGCTCAGCAGAGTGCTGGCAACGGAGTTCTTGGATTGAAATGGTCTTTTAGGAGAAAGAGTGAAGAGTGACAGCAATGTTTGTGTCACAGTTTAAAGCTCACTGTGTGCTAAACATGATCAGGAGGAGCTTTTTTGCAAGGCTCTTCTGCTGTTTTAGCCCAGTCTAAACATTCCTGCTCTACTCTCTCTGTTGCTGCTCAGCAGAGAGTGGGCACAGAGATGTTGGAATCAATTGGTCTTTCAGGCAAGAAAAGGAGGAGTGACAGCAATGTGTGTTGCAGAATTGCAAAGCTCACTGTGTGCTGAAGATGCCCTGCAGGAGTTTCCCTGCTGGCCCTTCGTCTGTGGGATTAGAGTCCAAGCGCTGCTCCTCCCCTGTCACAACTCCTCTCGAAACGAGAGAGCGCGCCAGAAACTTTGGATTCAAATGCACTTTTAGGAGATAAAGTGAGGAGTGACAGCAATGTTTGTGTCACAGTTTAAAGCTCACTGTGTGCAAAACATGATCAAGCAGGAGATTTTTTTCAAGGCTCTTCTGCTGTTTTAGGCAGGTCTAAAAATTCCTGCTCTACTCTCTCTGTTGCTGCTCAGCAGAGAGCGGGCACAGAGATGGTGGATTCAGCTGGTCTTTCAGGCAAAAAGGGAGGAGTGACAGCAATGTGCGTTGCAGAGTTGCAAAGCTCGCTGTGCGCTGAAGATGATCAGTGGGAACTTTCTGGACTGTCTCTTCTGCTCTTTTAGCATTGGCTAAAGGTTCCTGCTCTACTCTGCTTCTGCCCAGCAGAGAAAGGGCACAGAGATTTTGGATTCAATTGGACTTTGAGGTAGGAAAGTGCGGAGCGAGAGCAATATATGTGTCACAGTTGCAAAGCTGACTGCGTGCTGAAGATGCCCTGCCGGAGCTTTCACTCCGGGCTCTTCGGCTGTGGGAGCAGAGGCCAAGAGATCGTGTTCACCTGTCACTGCTGCTGTTCAAACGAGAGAGGGCGGGAGAGACCATGGATTCAAACGGATTATTAGGAGATGAAGTGAGGAGTGACAGCAATGTGTGTTTCAGAGTTGCAAAGCTCACTGTGCGCTGAAGATGATCTGCAAGGACTTTCCCTCCCTGCCCTTCGGAACTGGGTGAGGATTCCAAGCGCTCGTGCTCACCTTCCTCTGCTGCTCTTGAAACGAGAGTGGAGACCAGAAACGCTGGATTCAAATGCACTTTTAGGAGCTACAATGAGGAGTGACAACAGTGTGTGTGTCACAGTTGTAAAGCTCAGTGTGTTGAAGAAGCACAAGAGCAGCCTTCAGGCCTGTCTCTTCCACTGCCTTACAGATTGCAGACATTCCTGCTCACTCTGCTGCTCAGCAGAGTGCTGGCAACGGAGTTCTTGGATTGAAATGGTCTTTTAGGAGAAAGAGTGAAGAGTGACAGCAATGTTTGTGTCACAGTTTAAAGCTCACTGTGTGCTAAACATGATCAGGAGGAGCTTTTTTGCAAGGCTCTTCTGCTGTTTTAGCCCAGTCTAAACATTCCTTCTCTCTGCTGCTGCTCAGCAGAGAGTGGGCACAGAGATGTTGGAATCCATTGGTCTTCCAGGCAGGAAAAGGAGGAGTTACAGCAATGTGTGTTGCAGAATTGCAAAGCTCACTGTGTGCTGAAGATGCCCTGCAGGAGTTTCCCTGCTGGCCCTTCGTCTGTGGGATTAGAGTCCAAGCGCTGCTCCTCCCCTGTCACAACTCCTCTCGAAACGAGAGAGCGCACCAGAAACTTTGGATTCAAATGCACTTTTAGGAGATAAAGTGAGGAGTGACAGCAATGTTTGTGTCACAGTTTAAAGCTCACTGTGTGCAAAACATGATCAAGCAGGAGATTTTTTGCAAGGCTCTTCTGCTGTTTTAGGCAGGTCTAAACATTCCTGCTCTACTCTCTCTGTTGCTGCTCAGCAGAGAGCGGGCACAGAGGTGTTGGAATCAATTGGTCTTTCAGGCAGGAAAAGAAGTGACAGCAATGTGTGTTGCAGAGTTGCAAAGCTCACTGTGTGCTGAAGATGATCAGTGGGAACTTTCTGGACTGTCTCTTCTGCTGTTTCAGCAGAGTCCAAACGTAAGTGCTATATTCTGCTACTGCTCACAAAGAGCAAGCACAGGAGATGTATTATTCAATTGGACTTTCAGGTAGGAAAGTGAGAGGTGACAGCAATATGTGTTTCAGAGTTGCGAATCTCAATGTGTGCTGATGATGCCCATCAGTAGTTTCCATGCTGGCCCTTCGGCTGTGAAATTAGAATCCAAGCGCTCGTCCTCCCCTGTCACAACTGCTCTCGAAGCGAGAGAGCGCACCAGAAACGTTGGCTTGAAATGCACTTTTAGGAGATAAAGTGAGGAATGACAGCAATGTGTGTTTCAGAGTTGCAAAGCTCACTGTGCGCTGAAGATGATCTGCAAGGACTTTCCCTCCCCTGCCCTTCGGAACTGGGAGCGGATTCCAAGCGCTCGTGCTCACCTTCCTCTGCTGCTCTTGAAACGAGAGTGGAGACCAGAAACGCTGGATTCAAATGCACTTTTAGGAGCTACAATGAGGAGTGACAACAGTGTGTGTGTCAAAGTTGTAAAGCTCAGTGTGTTGAAGAAGCACAAGAGCAGCCTTCAGGCCTGTCTCTTCCACTGCCTTACAGATTGCAGACATCCCTGCTCACTCTGCTGCTCAGCAGAGTGCTGGCAACGGAGTTCTTGGATTGAAATGGTCTTTTAGGAGAAAGAGTGAAGAGTGACAGCAATGTTTGTGTCACAGTTTAAAGCTCACTGTGTGCTAAACATGATCAGGAGGAGCTTTTTTGCAAGGCTCTTCTGCTGTTTTAGCCCAGTCTAAACATTCCTGCTCTACTCTCTCTGTTGCTGCTCAGCAGAGAGTGGGCACAGAGATGTTGGAATCAATTGGTCTTTCAGGCAAGAAAAGGAGGAGTGACAGCAATGTGTGTTGCAGAATTGCAAAGCTCACTGTGTGCTGAAGATGCCCTGCAGGAATTTCCCTGCTGGCCCTTCGTCTGTGGGATTAGAGTCCAAGCGCTGCTCCTCCCCTGTCACAACTCCTCTCGAAACGAGAGAGCGCGCCAGAAACTTTGGATTCAAATGCACTTTTAGGAGATAAAGTGAGGAGTGACAGCAATGTTTGTGTCACAGTTTAAAGCTCACTGTGTGCAAAACATGATCAAGCAGGAGATTTTTTTCAAGGCTCTTCTGCTGTTTTAGGCAGGTCTAAAAATTCCTGCTCTACTCTCTCTGTTGCTGCTCAGCAGAGAGCGGGCACAGAGATGGTGGATTCAGCTGGTCTTTCAGGCAAAAAGGGAGGAGTGACAGCAATGTGCGTTGCAGAGTTGCAAAGCTCGCTGTGCGCTGAAGATGATCAGTGGGAACTTTCTGGACTGTCTCTTCTGCTCTTTTAGCATTGGCTAAAGGTTCCTGCTCTACTCTGCTTCTGCCCAGCAGAGAAAGGGCACAGAGATTTTGGATTCAATTGGACTTTGAGGTAGGAAAGTGCGGAGCGAGAGCAATATATGTGTCACAGTTGCAAAGCTGACTGCGTGCTGAAGATGCCCTGCCGGAGCTTTCACTCCGGGCTCTTCAGCTGTGGGAGCAGAGGCCAAGAGATCGTGTTCACCTGTCACTGCTGCTGTTCAAACGAGAGAGGGCGGGAGAGACCATGGATTCAAACGGATTATTAGGAGATGAAGTGAGGAGTGACAGCAATGTGTGTTTCAGAGTTGCAAAGCTCACTGTGCGCTGAAGATGATCTGCAAGGACTTTCCCTCCCTGCCCTTCGGAACTGGGAGAGGATTCCAAGCGCTCGTGTTCACCTTCCTCTGCTGCTCTTGAAACGAGAGTGGAGACCAGAAACGCTGGATTCAAATGCACTTTTAGGAGCTACAATGAGGAGTGACAACAGTGTGTGTGTCACAGTTGTAAAGCTCAGTGTGTTGAAGAAGCACAAGAGCAGCCTTCAGGCCTGTCTCTTCCACTGCCTTACAGATTGCAGACATCCCTGCTCACTCTGCTGCTCAGCAGAGTGCTGGCAACGGAGTTCTGGGATTGAAATGGTCTTTTAGGAGAAAGAGTGAAGAGTGACAGCAATGTTTGTGTCACAGTTTAAAGCTCACTGTGTGCTAAACATGATCAGGAGGAGCTTTTTTGCAAGGCTCTTCTGCTGTTTTAGCCCAGTCTAAACATTCCTTCTCTCTGCTGCTGCTCAGCAGAGAGTGGGCACAGAGATGTTGGAATCAATTGGTCTTCCAGGCAGGAAAAGGAGGAGTTACAGCAATGTGTGTTGCAGAATTGCAAAGCTCACTGTGTGCTGAAGATGCCCTGCAGGAGTTTCCCTGCTGGCCCTTCGTCTGTGGGATTAGAGTCCAAGCGCTGCTCCTCCCCTGTCACAACTCCTCTCGAAACGTGAGAGCGCACCAGAAACTTTGGATTCAAATGCACTTTTAGGAGATAAAGTGAGGAGTGACAGCAATGTTTGTGTCACAGTTTAAAGCTCACTGTGTGCAAAACATGATCAAGCAGGAGATTTTTTGCAAGGCTCTTCTGCTGTTTTAGCCCAGGCTAAACATTCCTGCTCTACTCTCTCTGTTGCTGCTCAGCAGGGAGCGGGCACAGAGGTGTTGGAATCAATTGGTCTTTCAGGCAGGAAAAGAAGTGACAGCAATGTGTGTTGCAGAGTTGCAAAGCTCACTGTGTGCTGAAGATGATCAGTGGGAACTTTCTGGACTGTCTCTTCTGCTGTTTCAGCAGAGTCCAAACGTAAGTGCTATATTCTGCTACTGCTCACAAAGAGCAAGCACAGGAGATGTATTATTCAATTGGACTTTCAGGTAGGAAAGTGAGAGGTGACAGCAATATGTGTTTCAGAGTTGAGAATCTCAATGTGTGCTGAAGATGCCCAGCAGTAGTTTCCATGCTGGCCCTTCGGCTGTGAAATTAGAATCCAAGCGCTCGTCCTCCCCTGTCACAACTGCTCTCGAAGCGAGAGAGCGCACCAGAAACGTTGGCTTGAAATGCACTTTTAGGAGATAAAGTGAGGAGTGACAGCAATGTGTGTTTCAGAGTTGCAAAGCTCACTGTGCGCTGAAGATGATCTGCAAGGACTTTCCCTCCCCTGCCCTTCGGAACTGGGAGCGGATTCCAAGCGCTCGTGCTCACCTGCCTCTGCTGCACTGGAAACGAGAGTGGAGACCAGAAACGCTGGATTCAAATGCACTTTTAGGAGATAAAGTGAGGAGTGACAGCAATGTTTGTGTCACAGTTTAAAGCTCACTGTGTGCAAAACATGATCAAGCAGGAGATTTTTTTCAAGGCTCTTCTGCTGTTTTAGGCAGGTCTAAAAATTCCTGCTCTACTCTCTCTGTTGCTGCTCAGCAGAGAGCGGGCACAGAGATGGTGGATTCAGCTGGTCTTTCAGGCAAAAAGGGAGGAGTGACAGCAATGTGCGTTGCAGAGTTGCAAAGCTCGCTGTGCGCTGAAGATGATCAGTGGGAACTTTCTGGACTGTCTCTTCTGCTCTTTTAGCATTGGCTAAAGGTTCCTGCTCTACTCTGCTTCTGCCCAGCAGAGAAAGGGCACAGAGATTTTGGATTCAATTGGACTTTGAGGTAGGAAAGTGCGGAGCGAGAGCAATATATGTGTCACAGTTGCAAAGCTGACTGCGTGCTGAAGATGCCCTGCCGGAGCTTTCACTCCGGGCTCTTCAGCTGTGGGAGCAGAGGCCAAGAGATCGTGTTCACCTGTCACTGCTGCTGTTCAAACGAGAGAGGGCGGGAGAGACCATGGATTCAAACGGATTATTAGGAGATGAAGTGAGGAGTGACAGCAATGTGTGTTTCAGAGTTGCAAAGCTCACTGTGCGCTGAAGATGATCTGCAAGGACTTTCCCTCCCTGCCCTTCGGAACTGGGAGAGGATTCCAAGCGCTCGTGTTCACCTTCCTCTGCTGCTCTTGAAACGAGAGTGGAGACCAGAAACGCTGGATTCAAATGCACTTTTAGGAGCTACAATGAGGAGTGACAACAGTGTGTGTGTCACAGTTGTAAAGCTCAGTGTGTTGAAGAAGCACAAGAGCAGCCTTCAGGCCTGTCTCTTCCACTGCCTTACAGATTGCAGACATCCCTGCTCACTCTGCTGCTCAGCAGAGTGCTGGCAACGGAGTTCTGGGATTGAAATGGTCTTTTAGGAGAAAGAGTGAAGAGTGACAGCAATGTTTGTGTCACAGTTTAAAGCTCACTGTGTGCTAAACATGATCAGGAGGAGCTTTTTTGCAAGGCTCTTCTGCTGTTTTAGCCCAGTCTAAACATTCCTTCTCTCTGCTGCTGCTCAGCAGAGAGTGGGCACAGAGATGTTGGAATCAATTGGTCTTCCAGGCAGGAAAAGGAGGAGTTACAGCAATGTGTGTTGCAGAATTGCAAAGCTCACTGTGTGCTGAAGATGCCCTGCAGGAGTTTCCCTGCTGGCCCTTCGTCTGTGGGATTAGAGTCCAAGCGCTGCTCCTCCCCTGTCACAACTCCTCTCGAAACGTGAGAGCGCACCAGAAACTTTGGATTCAAATGCACTTTTAGGAGATAAAGTGAGGAGTGACAGCAATGTTTGTGTCACAGTTTAAAGCTCACTGTGTGCAAAACATGATCAAGCAGGAGATTTTTTGCAAGGCTCTTCTGCTGTTTTAGCCCAGGCTAAACATTCCTGCTCTACTCTCTCTGTTGCTGCTCAGCAGAGAGCGGGCACAGAGGTGTTGGAATCAATTGGTCTTTCAGGCAGGAAAAGAAGTGACAGCAATGTGTGTTGCAGAGTTGCAAAGCTCACTGTGTGCTGAAGATGATCAGTGGGAACTTTCTGGACTGTCTCTTCTGCTGTTTCAGCAGAGTCCAAACGTAAGTGCTATATTCTGCTACTGCTCACAAAGAGCAAGCACAGGAGATGTATTATTCAATTGGACTTTCAGGTAGGAAAGTGAGAGGTGACAGCAATATGTGTTTCAGAGTTGAGAATCTCAATGTGTGCTGAAGATGCCCAGCAGTAGTTTCCATGCTGGCCCTTCGGCTGTGAAATTAGAATCCAAGCGCTCGTCCTCCCCTGTCACAACTGCTCTCGAAGCGAGAGAGCGCACCAGAAACGTTGGCTTGAAATGCACTTTTAGGAGATAAAGTGAGGAGTGACAGCAATGTGTGTTTCAGAGTTGCAAAGCTCACTGTGCGCTGAAGATGATCTGCAAGGACTTTCCCTCCCCTGCCCTTCGGAACTGGGAGCGGATTCCAAGCGCTCGTGCTCACCTGCCTCTGCTGCACTGGAAACGAGAGTGGAGACCAGAAACGCTGGATTCAAATGCACTTTTAGGAGATAAAGTGAGGAGTGACAGCAATGTTTGTGTCACAGTTTAAAGCTCACTGTGTGCAAAACATGATCAAGCAGGAGATTTTTTTCAAGGCTCTTCTGCTGTTTTAGGCAGGTCTAAAAATTCCTGCTCTACTCTCTCTGTTGCTGCTCAGCAGAGAGCGGGCACAGAGATGGTGGATTCAGCTGGTCTTTCAGGCAAAAAGGGAGGAGTGACAGCAATGTGTGTTGCAGAGTTGCAAAGCTCGCTGTGCGCTGAAGATGATCAGTGGGAACTTTCTGGACTGTCTCTTCTGCTCTTTTAGCATTGGCTAAAGGTTCCTGCTCTACTCTGCTTCTGCCCAGCAGAGAAAGGGCACAGAGATTTTGGATTCAATTGGACTTTGAGGTAGGAAAGTGCGGAGCGAGAGCAATATATGTGTCACAGTTGCAAAGCTGACTGCGTGCTGAAGATGCCCTGCCGGAGCTTTCACTCCGGGCTCTTCGGCTGTGGGAGCAGAGGCCAAGAGATCGTGTTCACCTGTCACTGCTGCTGTTCAAACGAGAGAGGGCGGGAGAGACCATGGATTCAAACGGATTATTAGGAGATGAAGTGAGGAGTGACAGCAATGTGTGTCTCAGAGTTGCAAAGCTCACTGTGCGCTGAAGATGATCTGCAAGGACTTTCCCTCCCTGCCCTTCGGAACTGGGAGCGGATTCCAAGCGCTCGTGCTCACCTTCCTCTGCTGCTCTTGAAACGAGAGTGGAGACCAGAAACGCTGGATTCAAATGCACTTTTAAGAGCTACAATGAGGAGTGACAACAGTGTGTGTGTCACAGTTGTAAAGCTCAGTGTGTTGAAGAAGCACAAGAGCAGCCTTCAGGCCTGTCTCTTCCACTGCCTTACAGATTGCAGACATTCCTGCTCACTCTGCTGCTCAGCAGAGTGCTGGCAACGGAGTTCTTGGATTGAAATGGTCTTTTAGGAGAAAGAGTGAAGAGTGACAGCAATGTTTGTGTCACAGTTTAAAGCTCACTGTGTGCTAAACATGATCAGGAGGAGCTTTTTTGCAAGGCTCTTCTGCTGTTTTAGCCCAGTCTAAACATTCCTTCTCTCTGTTGCTGCTCAGCAGAGAGTGGGCACAGAGATGTTGGAATCAATAGGTCTTCCAGGCAGGAAAAGGAGGAGTTACAGCAATGTGTTTTGCAGAGTTGCAAAGCTCACTGTGTGCTGAAGATGCCCTGCAGGAGTTTCCCTGCTGGCCCTTCGTCTGTGGGATTAGAGTCCAAGCGCTGCTACTCCCCTGTCACAACTCCTCTCCAAACGAGAGAGCGTACCAGAAACTTTGGATTCAAATGAACTTTTAGGAGATAAAGTGAGGAGTGACAGCAATGTTTGTGTCACAGTTTAAAGCTCACTGTGTGCAAAACATGATCAAGCAGGAGATTTTTTGCAAGGCTCTTCTGCTGTTTTAGCCCAGGCTAAACATTCCTGCTAAACTCTCTGTTGCTGCTCAGCAGAGAGTGGGCACAGAGATGTTGGAATCAATTGGTCTTTCAGGCAGGAAAAGAAGTGACAGCAATGTGTGTTGCAGAGTTGCAAAGCTCGCTGTTCGCTGAAGATGATCAGTGGGAATTTTCTGGACTGTCTCTTCTGCTGTTTCTTCAGAGTCCAAACGTAAGAGCTATATTCTGCTACTGCTCACAAAGAGCAAGCACAGGAGATGTAGGATTCAATTGGACTTTCAGGTAGGAAAGTGAGAGGTGACAGCAATGTGTGTTTCAGAGTTGCAAAGCTCACTGGGTGCTGAAGATGCCCAGCAGGATTTTCCATGCTGGCAATTCGTCTGTGAAATTAGAGTCCAAACGCTCGTCCTCCCCTGTGACATCTGCTCTCGAAACGAGAGAGCGCACCAGAAACTTTGGATTCAAATGCACTTTTAGGAGATAAAGTGAGGAGTGACAGCAATGTTTGTGTCACAGTTTAAAGCTCACTGTGTGCAAAACATGATCAAGCAGGAGATTTTTTGCAAGGCTCTTCTGCTGTTTTAGCCCAGGCTAAAAATTCCTGCTCTACTCTCTCTGTTGCTGCTCAGCAGAGAGCGGGCACAGAGGTGTTGGAATCAATTGGTCTTTCAGGCAGGAAAAGAAGTGACAGCAATGTGTGTTGCAGAGTTGCAAAGCTCACTGTGTGCTGAAGATGATCAGTGGGAACTTTCTGGACTGTCTCTTCTGCTGTTTCAGCAGAGTCCAAACGTAAGTGCTATATTCTGCTACTGCTCACAAAGAGCAAGCACAGGAGATGTATTATTCAATTGGACTTTCAGGTAGGAAAGTGAGAGGTGACAGCAATATGTGTTTCAGAGTTGTGAATCTCAATGTGTGCTGAAGATGCCCAGCAGTAGTTTCCATGCTGGCCCTTCGGCTGTGAAATTAGAATCCAAGCGCTCGTCCTCCCCTGTCACAACTGCTCTCGAAGCGAGAGAGCGCACCAGAAACGTTGTCTTGAAATGCACTTTTAGGAGATAAAGTGAGGAGTGACAGCAATGTGTGTTTCAGAGTTGCAAAGCTCACTGTGCGCTGAAGATGATCTGCAAGGACTTTCCCTCCCTGCCCTTCGGAACTGGGAGCGGATTCCAAGCGCTCGTGCTCACCTGCCTCTGGTGCACTGGAAACGAGAGTGGAGACCAGAAACGCTGGATTCAAATGCACTTTTAGGAGCTACAATGAGGAGTGACAACAGTGTGTGTGTCAAAGTTGTAAAGCTCAGTGTGTTGAAGAAGCACAAGAGCAGCCTTCAGGCCTGTCTCTTCCACTGCCTTACAGATTGCAGACATCCCTGCTCACTCTGCTGCTCAGCAGAGTGCTGGCAACGGAGTTCTGGGATTGAAATGGTCTTTTAGGAGAAAGAGTGAAGAGTGACACCAATGTTTGTGTCACAGTTTAAAGCTCACTGTGTGCTAAACATGATCAGGAGGAGCTTTTTTGCAAGGCTCTTCTGCTGTTTTAGCCCAGTCTAAACATTCCTGCTCTACTCTCTCTGTTGCTGCTCAGCAGAGAGTGGGCACAGAGATGTTGGAATCAATTGGTCTTTCAGGCAAGAAAAGGAGGAGTGACAGCAATGTGTGTTTCAGAATTGTAAAGCTCACTGTGCGCTGAAGATGCCCTGCAGGAGTTTCCCTGCTGGCCCTTCGTCTGTGGGATTAGAGTCCAAGCGCTGCTCCTCCCCTGTCACAACTCCTCTCGAAACGAGAGAGAGCACCAGAAACTTTGGATTCAAATGCACTTTTAGGAGATAAAGTGAGGAGTGACAGCAATGTTTGTGTCACAGTTTAAAGCTCACTGTGTGCAAAACATGATCAAGCAGGAGATTTTTTTCAAGGCTCTTCTGCTGTTTTAGGCAGGTCTAAAAATTCCTGCTCTACTCTCTCTGTTGCTGCTCAGCAGAGAGCGGGCACAGAGATGGTGGATTCAGCTGGTCTTTCAGGCAAAAAGGGAGGAGTGACAGCAATGTGTGTTGCAGAGTTGCAAAGCTCGCTGTGCGCTGAAGGTGATCAGTGGGAACTTTCTGGACTGTCTCTTCTGCTCTTTTAGCATTGGCTAAAGGTTCCTGCTCTACTCTCTCTGCTTCTGCCCAGCAGAGAAAGGGCACAGAGATTTTGGATTCAATTGGACTTTGAGGTAGGAAAGTGCGGAGCGAGAGCAATATATGTGTCACAGTTGCAAAGCTGACTGCGTGCTGAAGATGCCCTGCCGGAGCTTTCACTCCGGGCTCTTCGGCTGTGGGAGCAGAGGCCAAGAGATCGTGTTCACCTGTCACTGCTGCTGTTCAAACGAGAGAGGGCGGGAGAGACCATGGATTCAAACGGATTATTAGGAGATGAAGTGAGGAGTGACAGCAATGTGTGTTTCAGAGTTGCAAAGCTCACTGTGCGCTGAAGATGATCTGCAAGGACTTTCCCTCCCTGCCCTTCGGAACTGGGAGCGGATTCCAAGCGCTCGTGCTCACCTGCCTCTGCTGCACTGGAAACGAGAGTGGAGACCAGAAACGCTGGATTCAAATGCACTTTTAGGAGCTACAATGAGGAGTGACAACAGTGTGTGTGTCACAGTTGTAAAGCTCAGTGTGTTGAAGAAGCACAAGAGCAGCCTTCAGGCCTGTCTCTTCCACTGCCTTACAGATTGCAGACATTCCTGCTCACTCTGCTGCTCAGCAGAGTGCTGGCAACGGAGTTCTTGGATTGAAATGGTCTTTTAGGAGAAAGAGTGAAGAGTGACAGCAATGTTTGTGTCACAGTTTAAAGCTCACTGTGTGCTAAACATGATCAGGAGGAGCTTTTTTGCAAGGCTCTTCTGCTGTTTTAGCCCAATCTAAACATTCCTTCTCTCTGTTGCTGCTCAGCAGAGAGTGGGCACAGAGATGTTGGAATCAATTGGTCTTCCAGGCAGGAAAAGGAGTTACAGCAATGTGTGTTGCAGAATTGCAAAGCTCACTGTGTGCTGAAGATTCCCTGCAGGAGTTTCCCTGCTGGCCCTTCGTCTGTGGGATTAGAGTCCAAGCGCTGCTCCTCCCCTGTCACAACTCCTCTCGAAACGTGAGAGCGCACCAGAAACTTTGGATTCAAATGCACTTTTAGGAGATAAAGTGAGGAGTGACAGCAATGTTTGTGTCACAGTTTAAAGCTCACTGTGTGCAAAACATGATCAAGCAGGAGATTTTTTGCAAGGCTCTTCTGCTGTTTTAGCCCAGGCTAAACATTCCTGCTCTACTCTCTCTGTTGCTGCTCAGCAGAGAGCGGGCACAGAGGTGTTGGAATCAATTGGTCTTCCAGGCAGGAAAAGGAGTTACAGCAATGTGTGTTGCAGAGTTGCAAAGCTCACTGTGTGCTGAAGATGATCAGTGGGAACTTTCTGGACTGTCTCTTCTGCTGTTTCAGCAGAGTCCAAACGTAAGTGCTATATTCTGCTACTGCTCACAAAGAGCAAGCACAGGAGATGTATTATTCAATTGGACTTTCAGGTAGGAAAGTGAGAGGTGACAGCAATATGTGTTTCAGAGTTGTGAATCTCAATGTGTGCTGAAGATGCCCAGCAGTAGTTTCCATGCTGGCCCTTCGGCTGTGAAATTAGAATCCAAGCGCTCATCCTCCCCTGTCACAACTGCTCTCGAAGCGAGAGAGCGCACCAGAAACGTTGGCTTGAAATGCACTTTTAGGAGATAAAGTGAGGAGTGACAGCAATGTGTGTTTCAGAGTTGCAAAGCTCACTGTGCGCTGAAGATGATCTGCAAGGACTTTCCCTCCCTGCCCTTCGGAACTGGGAGCGGATTCCAAGCGCTCGTGCTCACCTGCCTCTGGTGCACTGGAAACGAGAGTGGAGACCAGAAACGCTGGATTCAAATGCACTTTTAGGAGCTACAATGAGGAGTGACAACAGTGTGTGTGTCAAAGTTGTAAAGCTCAGTGTGTTGAAGAAGCACAAGAGCAGCCTTCAGGCCTGTCTCTTCCACTGCCTTACAGATTGCAGACATCCCTGCTCACTCTGCTGCTCAGCAGAGTGCTGGCAACGGAGTTCTGGGATTGAAATGGTCTTTTAGGAGAAAGAGTGAAGAGTGACAGCAATGTTTGTGTCACAGTTTAAAGCTCACTGTGTGCTAAACATGATCAGGAGGAGCTTTTTTGCAAGGCTCTTCTGCTGTTTTAGCCCAGTCTAAACATTGCTGCTCTACTCTCTCTGTTGCTGCTCAGCAGAGAGTGGGCACAGAGATGTTGGAATCAATTGGTCTTTCAGGCAAGAAAAGGAGGAGTGACAGCAATGTGTGTTTCAGAATTGTAAAGCTCACTGTGCGCTGAAGATGCCCTGCAGGAGTTTCCCTGCTGGCCCTTCGTCTGTGGGATTAGAGTCCAAGCGCTGCTCCTCCCCTGTCACAACTCCTCTCGAAACGAGAGAGAGCACCAGAAACTTTGGATTCAAATGCACTTTTAGGAGATAAAGTGAGGAGTGACAGCAATGTTTGTGTCACAGTTTAAAGCTCACTGTGTGCAAAACATGATCAAGCAGGAGATTTTTTTCAAGGCTCTTCTGCTGTTTTAGGCAGGTCTAAAAATTCCTGCTCTACTCTCTCTGTTGCTGCTCAGCAGAGAGCGGGCACAGAGATGGTGGATTCAGCTGGTCTTTCAGGCAAAAAGGGAGGAGTGACAGCAATGTGTGTTGCAGAGTTGCAAAGCTCGCTGTGCGCTGAAGATGATCAGTGGGAACTTTCTGGACTGTCTCTTCTGCTCTTTTAGCATTGGCTAAAGGTTCCTGCTCTACTCTCTCTGCTTCTGCCCAGCAGAGAAAGGGCACAGAGATTTTGGATTCAATTGGACTTTGAGGTAGGAAAGTGCGGAGCGAGAGCAATATATGTGTCACAGTTGCAAAGCTGACTGCGTGCTGAAGATGCCCTGCCGGAGCTTTCACTCCGGGCTCTTCGGCTGTGGGAGCAGAGGCCAAGAGATCGTGTTCACCTGTCACTGCTGCTGTTCAAACGAGAGAGGGCGGGAGAGACCATGGATTCAAACGGATTATTAGGAGATGAAGTGAGGAGTGACAGCAATGTGTGTTTCAGAGTTGCAAAGCTCACTGTGCGCTGAAGATGATCTGCAAGGACTTTCCCTCCCTGCCCTTCGGAACTGGGAACGGATTCCAAGCGCTCGTGCTCACCTTCCTCTGCTGCTCTTGAAACGAGAGTGGAGACCAGAAACGCTGGATTCAAATGCACTTTTAGGAGCTACAATGAGGAGTGACAACAGTGTGTGTGTCACAGTTGTAAAGCTCAGTGTGTTGAAGAAGCACAAGAGCAGCCTTCAGGCCTGTCTCTTCCACTGCCTTACAGATTGCAGACATTCCTGCTCACTCTGCTGCTCAGCAGAGTGCTGGCAACGGAGTTCTTGGATTGAAATGGTCTTTTAGGAGAAAGAGTGAAGAGTGACAGCAATGTTTGTGTCACAGTTTAAAGCTCACTGTGTGCTAAACATGATCAGGAGGAGCTTTTTTGCAAGGCTCTTCTGCTGTTTTAGCCCAATCTAAACATTCCTTCTCTCTGTTGCTGCTCAGCAGAGAGTGGGCACAGAGATGTTGGAATCAATTGGTCTTCCAGGCAGGAAAAGGAGTTACAGCAATGTGTGTTGCAGAATTGCAAAGCTCACTGTGTGCTGAAGATGCCCTGCAGGAGTTTCCCTGCTGGCCCTTCGTCTGTGGGATTAGAGTCCAAGCGCTGCTCCTCCCCTGTCACAACTCCTCTCGAAACGTGAGAGCGCACCAGAAACTTTGGATTCAAATGCACTTTTAGGAGATAAAGTGAGGAGTGACAGCAATGTTTGTGTCACAGTTTAAAGCTCACTGTGTGCAAAACATGATCAAGCAGGAGATTTTTTGCAAGGCTCTTCTGCTGTTTTAGCCCAGGCTAAACATTCCTGCTCTACTCTCTCTGTTGCTGCTCAGCAGAGAGCGGGCACAGAGGTGTTGGAATCAATTGGTCTTCCAGGCAGGAAAAGGAGTTACAGCAATGTGTGTTGCAGAGTTGCAAAGCTCACTGTGTGCTGAAGATGATCAGTGGGAACTTTCTGGACTGTCTCTTCTGCTGTTTCAGCAGAGTCCAAACGTAAGTGCTATATTCTGCTACTGCTCACAAAGAGCAAGCACAGGAGATGTATTATTCAATTGGACTTTCAGGTAGGAAAGTGAGAGGTGACAGCAATATGTGTTTCAGAGTTGTGAATCTCAATGTGTGCTGAAGATGCCCAGCAGTAGTTTCCATGCTGGCCCTTCGGCTGTGAAATTAGAATCCAAGCGCTCATCCTCCCCTGTCACAACTGCTCTCGAAGCGAGAGAGCGCACCAGAAACGTTGGCTTGAAATGCACTTTTAGGAGATAAAGTGAGGAGTGACAGCAATGTGTGTTTCAGAGTTGCAAAGCTCACTGTGCGCTGAAGATGATCTGCAAGGACTTTCCCTCCCTGCCCTTCGGAACTGGGAGCGGATTCCAAGCGCTCGTGCTCACCTGCCTCTGGTGCACTGGAAACGAGAGTGGAGACCAGAAACGCTGGATTCAAATGCACTTTTAGGAGCTACAATGAGGAGTGACAACAGTGTGTGTGTCAAAGTTGTAAAGCTCAGTGTGTTGAAGAAGCACAAGAGCAGCCTTCAGGCCTGTCTCTTCCACTGCCTTACAGATTGCAGACATCCCTGCTCACTCTGCTGCTCAGCAGAGTGCTGGCAACGGAGTTCTGGGATTGAAATGGTCTTTTAGGAGAAAGAGTGAAGACTGACACCAATGTTTGTGTCACAGTTTAAAGCTCACTGTGTGCTAAACATGATCAGGAGGAGCTTTTCTGCAAGGCTCTTCTGCTGTTTTAGCCCAGTCTAAACATTCCTGCTCTACTCTCTCTGTTGCTGCTCAGCAGAGAGTGGGCACAGAGATGTTGGAATCAATTGGTCTTTCAGGCAAGAAAAGGAGGAGTGACAGCAATATGTGTTTCAGAATTGTAAAGCTCACTGTGCGCTGAAGATGCCCTGCAGGAGTTTCCCTGCTGGCCCTTCCTCTGTGGGATTAGAGTCCAAGAGCTGCTCCTCCCCTGTCACAACTCCTCTCGAAACGAGAGAGCGCACCAGAAACTTTGGATTCAAATGCACTTTTAGGAGATAAAGTGAGGAGTGACAGCAATGTTTGTGTCACAGTTTAAAGCTCACTGTGTGCAAAACATGATCAAGCAGGAGATTTTTTGCAAGGCTCTTCTGCTGTTTTAGGCAGGTCTAAAAATTCCTGCTCTACTCTCTCTGTTGCTGCTCAGCAGAGAGCGGGCACAGAGATGGTGGATTCAGCTGGTCTTTCAGGCAAAAAGGGAGGAGTGACAGCAATGTGTGTTGCAGAGTTGCAAAGCTCGCTGTGCGCTGAAGATGATCAGTGGGAACTTTCTGGACTGTCTCTTCTGCTCTTTTAGCATTGGCTAAAGGTTCCTGCTCTACTCTCTCTGCTTCTGCCCAGCAGAGAAAGGGCACAGAGATTTTGGATTCAATTGGACTTTGAGGTAGGAAAGTGCGGAGCGAGAGCAATATATGTGTCACAGTTGCAAAGCTGACTGCGTGCTGAAGATGCCCTGCCGGAGCTTTCACTCCGGGCTCTTCGGCTGTGGGAGCAGAGGCCAAGAGATCGTGTTCACCTGTCACTGCTGCTGTTCAAACGAGAGAGGGCGGGAGAGACCATGGATTCAAACGGATTATTAGGAGATGAAGTGAGGAGTGACAGCAATGTGTGTTTCAGAGTTGCAAAGCTCACTGTGCGCTGAAGATGATCTGCAAGGACTTTCCCTCCCTGCCCTTCGGAACTGGGAGCGGATTCCAAGCGCTCGTGCTCACCTGCCTCTGCTGCACTGGAAACGAGAGTGGAGACCAGAAACGCTGGATTCAAATGCACTTTTAGGAGCTACAATGAGGAGTGACAACAGTGTGTGTGTCACAGTTGTAAAGCTCAGTGTGTTGAAGAAGCACAAGAGCAGCCTTCAGGCCTGTCTCTTCCACTGCCTTACAGATTGCAGACATTCCTGCTCACTCTGCTGCTCAGCAGAGTGCTGGCAACGGAGTTCTTGGATTGAAATGGTCTTTTAGGAGAAAGAGTGAAGAGTGACAGCAATGTTTGTGTCACAGTTTAAAGCTCACTGTGTGCTAAACATGATCAGGAGGAGCTTTTTTGCAAGGCTCTTCTGCTGTTTTAGCCCAGTCTAAACATTCCTGCTCTACTCTCTCTGTTGCTGCTCAGCAGAGAGTGGGCACAGAGATGTTGGAATCAATTGGTCTTTCAGGCAAGAAAAGGAGGAGTGACAGCAATGTGTGTTGCAGAATTGCAAAGCTCACTGTGTGCTGAAGATGCCCTGCAGGAGTTTCCCTGCTGGCCCTTCGTCTGTGGGATTAGAGTCCAAGCGCTGCTCCTCCCCTGTCACAACTCCTCTCGAAACGAGAGAGCGCGCCAGAAACTTTGGATTCAAATGCACTTTTAGGAGATAAAGTGAGGAGTGACAGCAATGTTTGTGTCACAGTTTAAAGCTCACTGTGTGCAAAACATGATCAAGCAGGAGATTTTTTTCAAGGCTCTTCTGCTGTTTTAGGCAGGTCTAAAAATTCCTGCTCTACTCTCTCTGTTGCTGCTCAGCAGAGAGCGGGCACAGAGATGGTGGATTCAGCTGGTCTTTCAGGCAAAAAGGGAGGAGTGACAGCAATGTGCGTTGCAGAGTTGCAAAGCTCGCTGTGCGCTGAAGATGATCAGTGGGAACTTTCTGGACTGTCTCTTCTGCTCTTTTAGCATTGGCTAAAGGTTCCTGCTCTACTCTGCTTCTGCCCAGCAGAGAAAGGGCACAGAGATTTTGGATTCAATTGGACTTTGAGGTAGGAAAGTGCGGAGCGAGAGCAATATATGTGTCACAGTTGCAAAGCTGACTGCGTGCTGAAGATGCCCTGCCGGAGCTTTCACTCCGGGCTCTTCGGCTGTGGGAGCAGAGGCCAAGAGATCGTGTTCACCTGTCACTGCTGCTGTTCAAACGAGAGAGGGCGGGAGAGACCATGGATTCAAACGGATTATTAGGAGATGAAGTGAGGAGTGACAGCAATGTGTGTTTCAGAGTTGCAAAGCTCACTGTGCGCTGAAGATGATCTGCAAGGACTTTCCCTCCCTGCCCTTCGGAACTGGGTGAGGATTCCAAGCGCTCGTGCTCACCTTCCTCTGCTGCTCTTGAAACGAGAGTGGAGACCAGAAACGCTGGATTCAAATGCACTTTTAGGAGCTACAATGAGGAGTGACAACAGTGTGTGTGTCACAGTTGTAAAGCTCAGTGTGTTGAAGAAGCACAAGAGCAGCCTTCAGGCCTGTCTCTTCCACTGCCTTACAGATTGCAGACATTCCTGCTCACTCTGCTGCTCAGCAGAGTGCTGGCAACGGAGTTCTTGGATTGAAATGGTCTTTTAGGAGAAAGAGTGAAGAGTGACAGCAATGTTTGTGTCACAGTTTAAAGCTCACTGTGTGCTAAACATGATCAGGAGGAGCTTTTTTGCAAGGCTCTTCTGCTGTTTTAGCCCAGTCTAAACATTCCTTCTCTCTGCTGCTGCTCAGCAGAGAGTGGGCACAGAGATGTTGGAATCCATTGGTCTTCCAGGCAGGAAAAGGAGGAGTTACAGCAATGTGTGTTGCAGAATTGCAAAGCTCACTGTGTGCTGAAGATGCCCTGCAGGAGTTTCCCTGCTGGCCCTTCGTCTGTGGGATTAGAGTCCAAGCGCTGCTCCTCCCCTGTCACAACTCCTCTCGAAACGAGAGAGCGCACCAGAAACTTTGGATTCAAATGCACTTTTAGGAGATAAAGTGAGGAGTGACAGCAATGTTTGTGTCACAGTTTAAAGCTCACTGTGTGCAAAACATGATCAAGCAGGAGATTTTTTGCAAGGCTCTTCTGCTGTTTTAGCCCAGGCTAAACATTCCTGCTCTACTCTCTCTGTTGCTGCTCAGCAGAGAGCGGGCACAGAGGTGTTGGAATCAATTGGTCTTCCAGGCAGGAAAAGGAGTTACAGCAATGTGTGTTGCAGAGTTGCAAAGCTCACTGTGTGCTGAAGATGATCAGTGGGAACTTTCTGGACTGTCTCTTCTGCTGTTTCAGCAGAGTCCAAACGTAAGTGCTATATTCTGCTACTGCTCACAAAGAGCAAGCACAGGAGATGTATTATTCAATTGGACTTTCAGGTAGGAAAGTGAGAGGTGACAGCAATATGTGTTTCAGAGTTGTGAATCTCAATGTGTGCTGAAGATGCCCAGCAGTAGTTTCCATGCTGGCCCTTCGGCTGTGAAATTAGAATCCAAGCGCTCATCCTCCCCTGTCACAACTGCTCTCGAAGCGAGAGAGCGCACCAGAAACGTTGGCTTGAAATGCACTTTTAGGAGATAAAGTGAGGAGTGACAGCAATGTGTGTTTCAGAGTTGCAAAGCTCACTGTGCGCTGAAGATGATCTGCAAGGACTTTCCCTCCCTGCCCTTCGGAACTGGGAGCGGATTCCAAGCGCTCGTGCTCACCTGCCTCTGCTGCTCTGGAAACGAGAGTGGAGACCAGAAACGCTGGATTCAAATGCACTTTTAGGAGCTACAATGAGGAGTGACAACAGTGTGTGTGTCACAGTTGTAAAGCTCAGTGTGTTGAAGAAGCACAAGAGCAGCCTTCAGGCCTGTCTCTTCCACTGCCTTACAGATTGCAGACATTCCTGCTCACTCTGCTGCTCAGCAGAGTGCTGGCAACGGAGTTCTTGGATTGAAATGGTCTTTTAGGAGAAAGAGTGAAGAGTGACAGCAATGTTTGTGTCACAGTTTAAAGCTCACTGTGTGCTAAACATGATCAGGAGGAGCTTTTTTGCAAGGCTCTTCTGCTGTTTTAGCCCAATCTAAACATTCCTTCTCTCTGTTGCTGCTCAGCAGAGAGTGGGCACAGAGATGTTGGAATCAATTGGTCTTCCAGGCAGGAAAAGGAGTTACAGCAATGTGTGTTGCAGAATTGCAAAGCTCACTGTGTGCTGAAGATGCCCTGCAGGAGTTTCCCTGCTGGCCCTTCGTCTGTGGGATTAGAGTCCAAGCGCTGCTCCTCCCCTGTCACAACTCCTCTCGAAACGTGAGAGCGCACCAGAAACTTTGGATTCAAATGCACTTTTAGGAGATAAAGTGAGGAGTGACAGCAATGTTTGTGTCACAGTTTAAAGCTCACTGTGTGCAAAACATGATCAAGCAGGAGATTTTTTGCAAGGCTCTTCTGCTGTTTTAGCCCAGGCTAAACATTCCTGCTCTACTCTCTCTGTTGCTGCTCAGCAGAGAGCGGTCACAGAGGTGTTGGAATCAATTGGTCTTTCAGGCAGGAAAAGAAGAGACAGCAATGTGTGTTGCAGAGTTGCAAAGCTCACTGTGTGCTGAAGATGATCAGTGGGAACTTTCTGGACTGTCTCTTCTGCTGTTTCAGCAGAGTCCAAACGTAAGTGCTATATTCTGCTACTGCTCACAAAGAGCAAGCACAGGAGATGTATTATTCAATTGGACTTTCAGGTAGGAAAGTGAGAGGTGACAGCAATATGTGTTTCAGAGTTGTGAATCTCAATGTGTGCTGAAGATGCCCAGCAGTAGTTTCCATGCTGGCCCTTCGGCTGTGAAATTAGAATCCAAGCGCTCGTCCTCCCCTGTCACAACTGCTCTCGAAGCGAGAGAGCGCACCAGAAACGTTGGCTTGAAATGCACTTTTAGGAGATAAAGTGAGGAGTGACAGCAATGTGTGTTTCAGAGTTGCAAAGCTCACTGTGCGCTGAAGATGATCTGCAAGGACTTTCCCTCCCTGCCCTTCGGAACTGGGAGCGGATTCCAAGCGCTCGTGCTCACCTGCCTCTGCTGCACTGGAAACGAGAGTGGAGACCAGAAACGCTGGATTCAAATGCACTTTTAGGAGCTACAATGAGGAGTGACAACAGTGTGTGTGTCACAGTTGTAAAGCTCAGTGTGTTGAAGAAGCACAAGAGCAGCCTTCAGGCCTGTCTCTTCCACTGCCTTACAGATTGCAGACATTCCTGCTCACTCTGCTGCTCAGCAGAGTGCTGGCAACGGAGTTCTTGGATTGAAATGGTCTTTTAGGAGAAAGAGTGAAGAGTGACAGCAATGTTTGTGTCACAGTTTAAAGCTCACTGTGTGCTAAACATGATCAGGAGGAGCTTTTTTGCAAGGCTCTTCTGCTGTTTTAGCCCAGTCTAAACATTCCTGCTCTACTCTCTCTGTTGCTGCTCAGCAGAGAGTGGGCACAGAGATGTTGGAATCAATTGGTCTTTCAGGCAAGAAAAGGAGGAGTGACAGCAATGTGTGTTGCAGAATTGCAAAGCTCACTGTGTGCTGAAGATGCCCTGCAGGAGTTTCCCTGCTGGCCCTTCGTCTGTGGGATTAGAGTCCAAGCGCTGCTCCTCCCCTGTCACAACTCCTCTCGAAACGAGAGAGCGCGCCAGAAACTTTGGATTCAAATGCACTTTTAGGAGATAAAGTGAGGAGTGACAGCAATGTTTGTGTCACAGTTTAAAGCTCACTGTGTGCAAAACATGATCAAGCAGGAGATTTTTTTCAAGGCTCTTCTGCTGTTTTAGGCAGGTCTAAAAATTCCTGCTCTACTCTCTCTGTTGCTGCTCAGCAGAGAGCGGGCACAGAGATGGTGGATTCAGCTGGTCTTTCAGGCAAAAAGGGAGGAGTGACAGCAATGTGCGTTGCAGAGTTGCAAAGCTCGCTGTGCGCTGAAGATGATCAGTGGGAACTTTCTGGACTGTCTCTTCTGCTCTTTTAGCATTGGCTAAAGGTTCCTGCTCTACTCTGCTTCTGCCCAGCAGAGAAAGGGCACAGAGATTTTGGATTCAATTGGACTTTGAGGTAGGAAAGTGCGGAGCGAGAGCAATATATGTGTCACAGTTGCAAAGCTGACTGCGTGCTGAAGATGCCCTGCCGGAGCTTTCACTCCGGGCTCTTCGGCTGTGGGAGCAGAGGCCAAGAGATCGTGTTCACCTGTCACTGCTGCTGTTCAAACGAGAGAGGGCGGGAGAGACCATGGATTCAAACGGATTATTAGGAGATGAAGTGAGGAGTGACAGCAATGTGTGTTTCAGAGTTGCAAAGCTCACTGTGCGCTGAAGATGATCTGCAAGGACTTTCCCTCCCTGCCCTTCGGAACTGGGTGAGGATTCCAAGCGCTCGTGCTCACCTTCCTCTGCTGCTCTTGAAACGAGAGTGGAGACCAGAAACGCTGGATTCAAATGCACTTTTAGGAGCTACAATGAGGAGTGACAACAGTGTGTGTGTCACAGTTGTAAAGCTCAGTGTGTTGAAGAAGCACAAGAGCAGCCTTCAGGCCTGTCTCTTCCACTGCCTTACAGATTGCAGACATTCCTGCTCACTCTGCTGCTCAGCAGAGTGCTGGCAACGGAGTTCTTGGATTGAAATGGTCTTTTAGGAGAAAGAGTGAAGAGTGACAGCAATGTTTGTGTCACAGTTTAAAGCTCACTGTGTGCTAAACATGATCAGGAGGAGCTTTTTTGCAAGGCTCTTCTGCTGTTTTAGCCCAATCTAAACATTCCTTCTCTCTGCTGCTGCTCAGCAGAGAGTGGGCACAGAGATGTTGGAATCCATTGGTCTTCCAGGCAGGAAAAGGAGGAGTTACAGCAATGTGTGTTGCAGAATTGCAAAGCTCACTGTGTGCTGAAGATGCCCTGCAGGAGTTTCCCTGCTGGCCCTTCGTCTGTGGGATTAGAGTCCAAGCGCTGCTCCTCCCCTGTCACAACTCCTCTCGAAACGTGAGAGCGCACCAGAAACTTTGGATTCAAATGCACTTTTAGGAGATAAAGTGAGGAGTGACAGCAATGTTTGTGTCACAGTTTAAAGCTCACTGTGTGCAAAACATGATCAAGCAGGAGATTTTTTGCAAGGCTCTTCTGCTGTTTTAGGCAGGTCTAAACATTCCTGCTCTACTCTCTCTGTTGCTGCTCAGCAGAGAGCGGGCACAGAGGTGTTGGAATCAATTGGTCTTTCAGGCAGGAAAAGAAGTGACAGCAATGTGTGTTGCAGAGTTGCAAAGCTCACTGTGTGCTGAAGATGATCAGTGGGAACTTTCTGGACTGTCTCTTCTGCTGTTTCAGCAGAGTCCAAACGTAAGTGCTATATTCTGCTACTGCTCACAAAGAGCAAGCACAGGAGATGTATTATTCAATTGGACTTTCAGGTAGGAAAGTGAGAGGTGACAGCAATATGTGTTTCAGAGTTGCGAATCTCAATGTGTGCTGAAGATGCCCAGCAGTAGTTTCCATGCTGGCCCTTCGGCTGTGAAATTAGAATCCAAGCGCTCGTCCTCCCCTGTCACAACTGCTCTCGAAGCGAGAGAGCGCACCAGAAACGTTGGCTTGAAATGCACTTTTAGGAGATAAAGTGAGGAATGACAGCAATGTGTGTTTCAGAGTTGCAAAGCTCACTGTGCGCTGAAGATGATCTGCAAGGACTTTCCCTCCCCTGCCCTTCGGAACTGGGAGCGGATTCCAAGCGCTCGTGCTCACCTTCCTCTGCTGCTCTTGAAACGAGAGTGGAGACCAGAAACGCTGGATTCAAATGCACTTTTAGGAGCTACAATGAGGAGTGACAACAGTGTGTGTGTCAAAGTTGTAAAGCTCAGTGTGTTGAAGAAGCACAAGAGCAGCCTTCAGGCCTGTCTCTTCCACTGCCTTACAGATTGCAGACATCCCTGCTCACTCTGCTGCTCAGCAGAGTGCTGGCAACGGAGTTCTTGGATTGAAATGGTCTTTTAGGAGAAAGAGTGAAGAGTGACAGCAATGTTTGTGTCACAGTTTAAAGCTCACTGTGTGCTAAACATGATCAGGAGGAGCTTTTTTGCAAGGCTCTTCTGCTGTTTTAGCCCAGTCTAAACATTCCTGCTCTACTCTCTCTGTTGCTGCTCAGCAGAGAGTGGGCACAGAGATGTTGGAATCAATTGGTCTTTCAGGCAAGAAAAGGAGGAGTGACAGCAATGTGTGTTGCAGAATTGCAAAGCTCACTGTGTGCTGAAGATGCCCTGCAGGAGTTTCCCTGCTGGCCCTTCGTCTGTGGGATTAGAGTCCAAGCGCTGCTCCTCCCCTGTCACAACTCCTCTCGAAACGAGAGAGCGCGCCAGAAACTTTGGATTCAAATGCACTTTTAGGAGATAAAGTGAGGAGTGACAGCAATGTTTGTGTCACAGTTTAAAGCTCACTGTGTGCAAAACATGATCAAGCAGGAGATTTTTTTCAAGGCTCTTCTGCTGTTTTAGGCAGGTCTAAAAATTCCTGCTCTACTCTCTCTGTTGCTGCTCAGCAGAGAGCGGGCACAGAGATGGTGGATTCAGCTGGTCTTTCAGGCAAAAAGGGAGGAGTGACAGCAATGTGCGTTGCAGAGTTGCAAAGCTCGCTGTGCGCTGAAGATGATCAGTGGGAACTTTCTGGACTGTCTCTTCTGCTCTTTTAGCATTGGCTAAAGGTTCCTGCTCTACTCTGCTTCTGCCCAGCAGAGAAAGGGCACAGAGATTTTGGATTCAATTGGACTTTGAGGTAGGAAAGTGCGGAGCGAGAGCAATATATGTGTCACAGTTGCAAAGCTGACTGCGTGCTGAAGATGCCCTGCCGGAGCTTTCACTCCGGGCTCTTCGGCTGTGGGAGCAGAGGCCAAGAGATCGTGTTCACCTGTCACTGCTGCTGTTCAAACGAGAGAGGGCGGGAGAGACCATGGATTCAAACGGATTATTAGGAGATGAAGTGAGGAGTGACAGCAATGTGTGTTTCAGAGTTGCAAAGCTCACTGTGCGCTGAAGATGATCTGCAAGGACTTTCCCTCCCTGCCCTTCGGAACTGGGAGAGGATTCCAAGCGCTCGTGTTCACCTTCCTCTGCTGCTCTTGAAACGAGAGTGGAGACCAGAAACGCTGGATTCAAATGCACTTTTAGGAGATAAAGTGAGGAGTGACAGCAATGTTTGTGTCACAGTTGTAAAGCTCAGTGTGTTGAAGAAGCACAAGAGCAGCCTTCAGGCCTGTCTCTTCCACTGCCTTACAGATTGCAGACATCCCTGCTCACTCTGCTGCTCAGCAGAGTGCTGGCAACGGAGTTCTGGGATTGAAATGGTCTTTTAGGAGAAAGAGTGAAGAGTGACAGCAATGTTTGTGTCACAGTTTAAAGCTCACTGTGTGCTAAACATGATCAGGAGGAGCTTTTTTGCAAGGCTCTTCTGCTGTTTTAGCCCAGTCTAAACATTCCTTCTCTCTGCTGCTGCTCAGCAGAGAGTGGGCACAGAGATGTTGGAATCAATTGGTCTTCCAGGCAGGAAAAGGAGGAGTTACAGCAATGTGTGTTGCAGAATTGCAAAGCTCACTGTGTGCTGAAGATGCCCTGCAGGAGTTTCCCTGCTGGCCCTTCGTCTGTGGGATTAGAGTCCAAGCGCTGCTCCTCCCCTGTCACAACTCCTCTCGAAACGTGAGAGCGCACCAGAAACTTTGGATTCAAATGCACTTTTAGGAGATAAAGTGAGGAGTGACAGCAATGTTTGTGTCACAGTTTAAAGCTCACTGTGTGCAAAACATGATCAAGCAGGAGATTTTTTGCAAGGCTCTTCTGCTGTTTTAGCCCAGGCTAAACATTCCTGCTCTACTCTCTCTGTTGCTGCTCAGCAGAGAGCGGGCACAGAGGTGTTGGAATCAATTGGTCTTTCAGGCAGGAAAAGAAGTGACAGCAATGTGTGTTGCAGAGTTGCAAAGCTCACTGTGTGCTGAAGATGATCAGTGGGAACTTTCTGGACTGTCTCTTCTGCTGTTTCAGCAGAGTCCAAACGTAAGTGCTATATTCTGCTACTGCTCACAAAGAGCAAGCACAGGAGATGTATTATTCAATTGGACTTTCAGGTAGGAAAGTGAGAGGTGACAGCAATATGTGTTTCAGAGTTGAGAATCTCAATGTGTGCTGAAGATGCCCAGCAGTAGTTTCCATGCTGGCCCTTCGGCTGTGAAATTAGAATCCAAGCGCTCGTCCTCCCCTGTCACAACTGCTCTCGAAGCGAGAGAGCGCACCAGAAACGTTGGCTTGAAATGCACTTTTAGGAGATAAAGTGAGGAGTGACAGCAATGTGTGTTTCAGAGTTGCAAAGCTCACTGTGCGCTGAAGATGATCTGCAAGGACTTTCCCTCCCCTGCCCTTCGGAACTGGGAGCGGATTCCAAGCGCTCGTGCTCACCTGCCTCTGCTGCACTGGAAACGAGAGTGGAGACCAGAAACGCTGGATTCAAATGCACTTTTAGGAGATAAAGTGAGGAGTGACAGCAATGTTTGTGTCACAGTTTAAAGCTCACTGTGTGCAAAACATGATCAAGCAGGAGATTTTTTTCAAGGCTCTTCTGCTGTTTTAGGCAGGTCTAAAAATTCCTGCTCTACTCTCTCTGTTGCTGCTCAGCAGAGAGCGGGCACAGAGATGGTGGATTCAGCTGGTCTTTCAGGCAAAAAGGGAGGAGTGACAGCAATGTGTGTTGCAGAGTTGCAAAGCTCGCTGTGCGCTGAAGATGATCAGTGGGAACTTTCTGGACTGTCTCTTCTGCTCTTTTAGCATTGGCTAAAGGTTCCTGCTCTACTCTGCTTCTGCCCAGCAGAGAAAGGGCACAGAGATTTTGGATTCAATTGGACTTTGAGGTAGGAAAGTGCGGAGCGAGAGCAATATATGTGTCACAGTTGCAAAGCTGACTGCGTGCTGAAGATGCCCTGCCGGAGCTTTCACTCCGGGCTCTTCGGCTGTGGGAGCAGAGGCCAAGAGATCGTGTTCACCTGTCACTGCTGCTGTTCAAACGAGAGAGGGCGGGAGAGACCATGGATTCAAACGGATTATTAGGAGATGAAGTGAGGAGTGACAGCAATGTGTGTCTCAGAGTTGCAAAGCTCACTGTGCGCTGAAGATGATCTGCAAGGACTTTCCCTCCCTGCCCTTCGGAACTGGGAGCGGATTCCAAGCGCTCGTGCTCACCTTCCTCTGCTGCTCTTGAAACGAGAGTGGAGACCAGAAACGCTGGATTCAAATGCACTTTTAAGAGCTACAATGAGGAGTGACAACAGTGTGTGTGTCACAGTTGTAAAGCTCAGTGTGTTGAAGAAGCACAAGAGCAGCCTTCAGGCCTGTCTCTTCCACTGCCTTACAGATTGAAGACATTCCTGCTCACTCTGCTGCTCAGCAGAGTGCTGGCAACGGAGTTCTTGGATTGAAATGGTCTTTTAGGAGAAAGAGTGAAGAGTGACAGCAATGTTTGTGTCACAGTTTAAAGCTCACTGTGTGCTAAACATGATCAGGAGGAGCTTTTTTGCAAGGCTCTTCTGCTGTTTTAGCCCAGTCTAAACATTCCTTCTCTCTGTTGCTGCTCAGCAGAGAGTGGGCACAGAGATGTTGGAATCAATAGGTCTTCCAGGCAGGAAAAGGAGGAGTTACAGCAATGTGTTTTGCAGAGTTGCAAAGCTCACTGTGTGCTGAAGATGCCCTGCAGGAGTTTCCCTGCTGGCCCTTCGTCTGTGGGATTAGAGTCCAAGCGCTGCTACTCCCCTGTCACAACTCCTCTCCAAACGAGAGAGCGTACCAGAAACTTTGGATTCAAATGAACTTTTAGGAGATAAAGTGAGGAGTGACAGCAATGTTTGTGTCACAGTTTAAAGCTCACTGTGTGCAAAACATGATCAAGCAGGAGATTTTTTGCAAGGCTCTTCTGCTGTTTTAGCCCAGGCTAAACATTCCTGCTCAACTCTCTGTTGCTGCTCAGCAGAGAGTGGGCACAGAGATGTTGGAATCAATTGGTCTTTCAGGCAGGAAAAGAAGTGACAGCAATGTGTGTTGCAGAGTTGCAAAGCTCGCTGTTCGCTGAAGATGATCAGTGGGAATTTTCTGGACTGTCTCTTCTGCTGTTTCTTCAGAGTCCAAACGTAAGTGATATATTCTGCTACTGCTCACAAAGAGCAAGCACAGGAGATGTAGGATTCAATTGGACTTTCAGGTAGGAAAGTGAGAGGTGACAGCAATGTGTGTTTCAGAGTTGCAAAGCTCACTGGGTGCTGAAGATGCCCAGCAGGATTTTCCATGCTGGCAATTCGTCTGTGAAATTAGAGTCCAAACGCTCGTCCTCCCCTGTGACATCTGCTCTCGAAACGAGAGAGCGCACCAGAAACTTTGGATTCAAATGCACTTTTAGGAGATAAAGTGAGGAGTGACAGCAATGTTTGTGTCACAGTTTAAAGCTCACTGAGTGCAAAACATGATCAAGCAGGAGATTTTTTGCAAGGCTCTTCTGCTGTTTTAGCCCAGGCTAAACATTCCTGCTCTACTCTCTCTGTTGCTGCTCAGCAGAGAGCGGGCACAGAGGTGTTGGAATCAATTGGTCTTTCAGGCAGGAAAAGAAGAGACAGCAATGTGTGTTGCAGAGTTGCAAAGCTCACTGTGTGCTGAAGATGATCAGTGGGAACTTTCTGGACTGTCTCTTCTGCTGTTTCAGCAGAGTCCAAACGTAAGTGCTATATTCTGCTACTGCTCACAAAGAGCAAGCACAGGAGATGTATTATTCAATTGGACTTTCAGGTAGGAAAGTGAGAGGTGACAGCAATATGTGTTTCAGAGTTGTGAATCTCAATGTGTGCTGAAGATGCCCAGCAGTAGTTTCCATGCTGGCCCTTCGGCTGTGAAATTGGAATCCAAGCGCTCGTCCTCCCCTGTCACAACTGCTCTCGAAGCGAGAGAGCGCACCAGAAACGTTGTCTTGAAATGCACTTTTAGGAGATAAAGTGAGGAGTGACAGCAATGTGTGTTTCAGAGTTGCAAAGCTCACTGTGCGCTGAAGATGATCTGCAAGGACTTTCCCTCCCTGCCCTTCGGAACTGGGAGCGGATTCCAAGCGCTCGTGCTCACCTGCCTCTGGTGCACTGGAAACGAGAGTGGAGACCAGAAACGCTGGATTCAAATGCACTTTTAGGAGCTACAATGAGGAGTGACAACAGTGTGTGTGTCAAAGTTGTAAAGCTCAGTGTGTTGAAGAAGCACAAGAGCAGCCTTCAGGCCTGTCTCTTCCACTGCCTTACAGATTGCAGACATCCCTGCTCACTCTGCTGCTCAGCAGAGTGCTGGCAACGGAGTTCTGGGATTGAAATGGTCTTTTAGGAGAAAGAGTGAAGAGTGACACCAATGTTTGTGTCACAGTTTAAAGCTCACTGTGTGCTAAACATGATCAGGAGGAGCTTTTTTGCAAGGCTCTTCTGCTGTTTTAGCCCAGTCTAAACATTCCTGCTCTACTCTCTCTGTTGCTGCTCAGCAGAGAGTGGGCACAGAGATGTTGGAATCAATTGGTCTTTCAGGCAAGAAAAGGAGGAGTGACAGCAATGTGTGTTGCAGAATTGCAAAGCTCACTGTGTGCTGAAGATGCCCTGCAGGAGTTTCCCTGCTGGCCCTTCGTCTGTGGGATTAGAGTCCAAGCGCTGCTCCTCCCTTGTCACAACTCCTCTCCAAACGAGAGAGCGCACCAGAAACTTTGGATTCAAATGCACTTTTAGGAGATAAAGTGAGGAGTGACAGCAATGTTTGTGTCACAGTTTAAAGCTCACTGTGTGCAAAACATGATCAAGCAGGAGATTTTTTTCAAGGCTCTTCTGCTGTTTTAGGCAGGTCTAAAAATTCCTGCTCTACTCTCTCTGTTGCTGCTCAGCAGAGAGCGGGCACAGAGATGGTGTATTCAGCTGGTCTTTCAGGCAAAAAGGGAGGAGTGACAGCAATGTGTGTTGCAGAGTTGCAAAGCTCGCTGTGCGCTGAAGATGATCAGTGGGAACTTTCTGGACTGTCTCTTCTGCTCTTTTAGCATTGGCTAAAGGTTCCTGCTCTACTCTGCTTCTGCCCAGCAGAGAAAGGGCACAGAGATTTTGGATTCAATTGGACTTTGAGGTAGGAAAGTGCGGAGCGAGAGCAATATATGTGTCACAGTTGCAAAGCTGACTGCGTGCTGAAGATGCCCTGCCGGAGCTTTCACTCCGGGCTCTTCGGCTGTGGGAGCAGAGGCCAAGAGATCGTGTTCACCTGTCACTGCTGCTGTTCAAACGAGAGAGGGCGGGAGAGACCATGGATTCAAACGGATTATTAGGAGATGAAGTGAGGAGTGACAGCAATGTGTGTTTCAGAGTTGCAAAGCTCACTGTGCGCTGAAGATGATCTGCAAGGACTTTCCCTCCCTGCCCTTCGGAACTGGGAACGGATTCCAAGCGCTCGTGCTCACCTTCCTCTGCTGCTCTGGAAACGAGAGTGGAGACCAGAAACGCTGGATTCAAATGCACTTTTAGGAGCTACAATGAGGAGTGACAACAGTGTGTGTGTCAAAGTTGTAAAGCTCAGTGTGTTGAAGAAGCACAAGAGCAGCCTTCAGGCCTGTCTCTTCCACTGCCTTACAGATTGCAGACATCCCTGCTCACTCTGCTGCTCAGCAGAGTGCTGGCAACGGAGTTCTTGGATTGAAATGGTCTTTTAGGAGAAAGAGTGAAGAGTGACAGCAATGTTTGTGTCACAGTTTAAAGCTCACTGTGTGCTAAACATGATCAGGAGGAGCTTTTTTGCAAGGCTCTTCTGCTGTTTTAGCCCAGTCTAAACATTCCTTCTCTCTGTTGCTGCTCAGCAGAGAGTGGGCACAGAGATGTTGGAATCCATTGGTCTTCCAGGCAGGAAAAGGAGGAGTTACAGCAATGTGTGTTGCAGAATTGCAAAGCTCACTGTGTGCTGAAGATGCCCTGCAGGAGTTTCCCTGCTGGCCCTTCGTCTGTGGGATTAGAGTCCAAGCGCTGCTCCTCCCCTGTCACAACTCCTCTCGAAACGTGAGAGCACACCAGAAACTTTGGATTCAAATGCACTTTTAGGAGATAAAGTGAGGAGTGACAGCAATGTTTGTGTCACAGTTTAAAGCTCACTGTGTGCAAAACATGATCAAGCAGGAGATTTTTTGCAAGGCTCTTCTGCTGTTTTAGCCCAGGCTAAAAATTCCTGCTCTACTCTCTCTGTTGCTGCTCAGCAGAGAGCGGGCACAGAGGTGTTGGAATCAATTGGTCTTTCAGGCAGGAAAAGAAGTGACAGCAATGTGTGTTGCAGAGTTGCAAAGCTCACTGTGTGCTGAAGATGATCAGTGGGAACTTTCTGGACTGTCTCTTCTGCTGTTTCAGCAGAGTCCAAACGTAAGTGCTATATTCTGCTACTGCTCACAAAGAGCAAGCACAGGAGATGTATTATTCAATTGGACTTTCAGGTAGGAAAGTGAGAGGTGACAGCAATATGTGTTTCAGAGTTGTGAATCTCAATGTGTGCTGAAGATGCCCAGCAGTAGTTTCCATGCTGGCCCTTCGGCTGTGAAATTAGAATCCAAGCGCTCGTCCTCCCCTGTCACAACTGCTCTCGAAGCGAGAGAGCGCACCAGAAACGTTGTCTTGAAATGCACTTTTAGGAGATAAAGTGAGGAGTGACAGCAATGTGTGTTTCAGAGTTGCAAAGCTCACTGTGCGCTGAAGATGATCTGCAAGGACTTTCCCTCCCTGCCCTTCGGAACTGGGAGCGGATTCCAAGCGCTCGTGCTCACCTGCCTCTGGTGCACTGGAAACGAGAGTGGAGACCAGAAACGCTGGATTCAAATGCACTTTTAGGAGCTACAATGAGGAGTGACAACAGTGTGTGTGTCAAAGTTGTAAAGCTCAGTGTGTTGAAGAAGCACAAGAGCAGCCTTCAGGCCTGTCTCTTCCACTGCCTTACAGATTGCAGACATCCCTGCTCACTCTGCTGCTCAGCAGAGTGCTGGCAACGGAGTTCTGGGATTGAAATGGTCTTTTAGGAGAAAGAGTGAAGAGTGACACCAATGTTTGTGTCACAGTTTAAAGCTCACTGTGTGCTAAACATGATCAGGAGGAGCTTTTTTGCAAGGCTCTTCTGCTGTTTTAGCCCAGTCTAAACATTCCTGCTCTACTCTCTCTGTTGCTGCTCAGCAGAGAGTGGGCACAGAGATGTTGGAATCAATTGGTCTTTCAGGCAAGAAAAGGAGGAGTGACAGCAATGTGTGTTTCAGAATTGTAAAGCTCACTGTGCGCTGAAGATGCCCTGCAGGAGTTTCCCTGCTGGCCCTTCGTCTGTGGGATTAGAGTCCAAGCGCTGCTCCTCCCCTGTCACAACTCCTCTCGAAACGAGAGAGAGCACCAGAAACTTTGGATTCAAATGCACTTTTAGGAGATAAAGTGAGGAGTGACAGCAATGTTTGTGTCACAGTTTAAAGCTCACTGTGTGCAAAACATGATCAAGCAGGAGATTTTTTTCAAGGCTCTTCTGCTGTTTTAGGCAGGTCTAAAAATTCCTGCTCTACTCTCTCTGTTGCTGCTCAGCAGAGAGCGGGCACAGAGATGGTGGATTCAGCTGGTCTTTCAGGCAAAAAGGGAGGAGTGACAGCAATGTGTGTTGCAGAGTTGCAAAGCTCGCTGTGCGCTGAAGATGATCAGTGGGAACTTTCTGGACTGTCTCTTCTGCTCTTTTAGCATTGGCTAAAGGTTCCTGCTCTACTCTCTCTGCTTCTGCCCAGCAGAGAAAGGGCACAGAGATTTTGGATTCAATTGGACTTTGAGGTAGGAAAGTGCGGAGCGAGAGCAATATATGTGTCACAGTTGCAAAAGCTGACTGCGTGCTGAAGATGCCCTGCCGGAGCTTTCACTCCGGGCTCTTCGGCTGTGGGAGCAGAGGCCAAGAGATCGTGTTCACCTGTCACTGCTGCTGTTCAAACGAGAGAGGGCGGGAGAGACCATGGATTCAAACGGATTATTAGGAGATGAAGTGAGGAGTGACAGCAATGTGTGTTTCAGAGTTGCAAAGCTCACTGTGCGCTGAAGATGATCTGCAAGGACTTTCCCTCCCTGCCCTTCGGAACTGGGAGCGGATTCCAAGCGCTCGTGCTCACCTTCCTCTGCTGCTCTTGAAACGAGAGTGGAGACCAGAAACGCTGGATTCAAATGCACTTTTAGGAGCTACACTGAGGAGTGACAACAGTGTGTGTGTCACAGTTGTAAAGCTCAGTGTGTTGAAGAAGCACAAGAGCAGCCTTCAGGCCTGTCTCTTCCACTGCCTTACAGATTGCAGACATTCCTGCTCACTCTGCTGCTCAGCAGAGTGCTGGCAACGGAGTTCTTGGATTGAAATGGTCTTTTAGGAGAAAGAGTGAAGAGTGACAGCAATGTTTGTGTCACAGTTTAAAGCTCACTGTGTGCTAAACATGATCAGGAGGAGCTTTTTTGCAAGGCTCTTCTGCTGTTTTAGCCCAGTCTGAACATTCCTTCTCTCTGTTGCTGCTCAGCAGAGAGTGGGCACAGAGATGTTGGAATCAATTGGTCTTCCAGGCAGGAAAAGGAGTTACAGCAATGTGTGTTGCAGAATTGCAAAGCTCACTGTGTGCTGAAGATGCCCTGCAGGAGTTTCCCTGCTGGCCCTTCGTCTGTGGGATTAGAGTCCAAGCGCTGCTCCTCCCCTGTCACAACTCCTCTCGAAACGTGAGAGCGCACCAGAAACTTTGGATTCAAATGCACTTTTAGGAGATAAAGTGAGGAGTGACAGCAATGTTTGTGTCACAGTTTAAAGCTCACTGTGTGCAAAACATGATCAAGCAGGAGATTTTTTGCAAGGCTCTTCTGCTGTTTTAGGCAGGTCTAAACATTCCTGCTCTACTCTCTCTGTTGCTGCTCAGCAGAGAGCGGGCACAGAGGTGTTGGAATCAATTGGTCTTTCAGGCAGGAAAAGAAGTGACAGCAATGTGTGTTGCAGAGTTGCAAAGCTCACTGTGTGCTGAAGATGATCAGTGGGAACTTTCTGGACTGTCTCTTCTGCTGTTTCAGCAGAGTCCAAACGTAAGTGCTATATTCTGCTACTGCTCACAAAGAGCAAGCACAGGAGATGTATTATTCAATTGGACTTTCAGGTAGGAAAGTGAGAGGTGACAGCAATATGTGTTTCAGAGTTGCGAATCTCAATGTGTGCTGATGATGCCCAGCAGTAGTTTCCATGCTGGCCCTTCGGCTGTGAAATTAGAATCCAAGCGCTCGTCCTCCCCTGTCACAACTGCTCTCGAAGCGAGAGAGCGCACCAGAAACGTTGGCTTGAAATGCACTTTTAGGAGATAAAGTGAGGAATGACAGCAATGTGTGTTTCAGAGTTGCAAAGCTCACTGTGCGCTGAAGATGATCTGCAAGGACTTTCCCTCCCCTGCCCTTCGGAACTGGGAGCGGATTCCAAGCGCTCGTGCTCACCTTCCTCTGCTGCTCTTGAAACGAGAGTGGAGACCAGAAACGCTGGATTCAAATGCACTTTTAGGAGCTACAATGAGGAGTGACAACAGTGTGTGTGTCAAAGTTGTAAAGCTCAGTGTGTTGAAGAAGCACAAGAGCAGCCTTCAGGCCTGTCTCTTCCACTGCCTTACAGATTGCAGACATCCCTGCTCACTCTGCTGCTCAGCAGAGTGCTGGCAACGGAGTTCTTGGATTGAAATGGTCTTTTAGGAGAAAGAGTGAAGAGTGACAGCAATGTTTGTGTCACAGTTTAAAGCTCACTGTGTGCTAAACATGATCAGGAGGAGCTTTTTTGCAAGGCTCTTCTGCTGTTTTAGCCCAGTCTAAACATTCCTTCTCTCTGTTGCTGCTCAGCAGAGAGTGGGCACAGAGATGTTGGAATCAATAGGTCTTCCAGGCAGGAAAAGGAGGAGTTACAGCAATGTGTTTTGCAGAGTTGCAAAGCTCACTGTGTGCTGAAGATGCCCTGCAGGAGTTTCCCTGCTGGCCCTTCGTCTGTGGGATTAGAGTCCAAGCGCTGCTACTCCCCTGTCACAACTCCTCTCCAAACGAGAGAGCGTACCAGAAACTTTGGATTCAAATGAACTTTTAGGAGATAAAGTGAGGAGTGACAGCAATGTTTGTGTCACAGTTTAAAGCTCACTGTGTGCAAAACATGATCAAGCAGGAGATTTTTTGCAAGGCTCTTCTGCTGTTTTAGCCCAGGCTAAACATTCCTGCTCAACTCTCTGTTGCTGCTCAGCAGAGAGTGGGCACAGAGATGTTGGAATCAATTGGTCTTTCAGGCAGGAAAAGAAGTGACAGCAATGTGTGTTGCAGAGTTGCAAAGCTCGCTGTTCGCTGAAGATGATCAGTGGGAATTTTCTGGACTGTCTCTTCTGCTGTTTCTTCAGAGTCCAAACGTAAGTGATATATTCTGCTACTGCTCACAAAGAGCAAGCACAGGAGATGTAGGATTCAATTGGACTTTCAGGTAGGAAAGTGAGAGGTGACAGCAATGTGTGTTTCAGAGTTGCAAAGCTCACTGGGTGCTGAAGATGCCCAGCAGGATTTTCCATGCTGGCAATTCGTCTGTGAAATTAGAGTCCAAACGCTCGTCCTCCCCTGTGACATCTGCTCTCGAAACGAGAGAGCGCACCAGAAACTTTGGATTCAAATGCACTTTTAGGAGATAAAGTGAGGAGTGACAGCAATGTTTGTGTCACAGTTTAAAGCTCACTGAGTGCAAAACATGATCAAGCAGGAGATTTTTTGCAAGGCTCTTCTGCTGTTTTAGCCCAGGCTAAACATTCCTGCTCTACTCTCTCTGTTGCTGCTCAGCAGAGAGCGGGCACAGAGGTGTTGGAATCAATTGGTCTTTCCGGCAGGAAAAGAAGAGACAGCAATGTGTGTTGCAGAGTTGCAAAGCTCACTGTGTGCTGAAGATGATCAGTGGGAACTTTCTGGACTGTCTCTTCTGCTGTTTCAGCAGAGTCCAAACGTAAGTGCTATATTCTGCTACTGCTCACAAAGAGCAAGCACAGGAGATGTATTATTCAATTGGACTTTCAGGTAGGAAAGTGAGAGGTGACAGCAATATGTGTTTCAGAGTTGTGAATCTCAATGTGTGCTGAAGATGCCCAGCAGTAGTTTCCATGCTGGCCCTTCGGCTGTGAAATTAGAATCCAAGCGCTCGTCCTCCCCTGTCACAACTGCTCTCGAAGCGAGAGAGCGCACCAGAAACGTTGTCTTGAAATGCACTTTTAGGAGATAAAGTGAGGAGTGACAGCAATGTGTGTTTCAGAGTTGCAAAGCTCACTGTGCGCTGAAGATGATCTGCAAGGACTTTCCCTCCCTGCCCTTCGGAACTGGGAGCGGATTCCAAGCGCTCGTGCTCACCTTCCTCTGCTGCTCTTGAAACGAGAGTGGAGACCAGAAACGCTGGATTCAAATGCACTTTTAGGAGCTACACTGAGGAGTGACAACAGTGTGTGTGTCACAGTTGTAAAGCTCAGTGTGTTGAAGAAGCACAAGAGCAGCCTTCAGGCCTGTCTCTTCCACTGCCTTACAGATTGCAGACATTCCTGCTCACTCTGCTGCTCAGCAGAGTGCTGGCAACGGAGTTCTTGGATTGAAATGGTCTTTTAGGAGAAAGAGTGAAGAGTGACAGCAATGTTTGTGTCACAGTTTAAAGCTCACTGTGTGCTAAACATGATCAGGAGGAGCTTTTTTGCAAGGCTCTTCTGCTGTTTTAGCCCAGTCTGAACATTCCTTCTCTCTGTTGCTGCTCAGCAGAGAGTGGGCACAGAGATGTTGGAATCAATTGGTCTTCCAGGCAGGAAAAGGAGTTACAGCAATGTGTGTTGCAGAATTGCAAAGCTCACTGTGTGCTGAAGATGCCCTGCAGGAGTTTCCCTGCTGGCCCTTCGTCTGTGGGATTAGAGTCCAAGCGCTGCTCCTCCCCTGTCACAACTCCTCTCGAAACGTGAGAGCGCACCAGAAACTTTGGATTCAAATGCACTTTTAGGAGATAAAGTGAGGAGTGACAGCAATGTTTGTGTCACAGTTTAAAGCTCACTGTGTGCAAAACATGATCAAGCAGGAGATTTTTTGCAAGGCTCTTCTGCTGTTTTAGGCAGGTCTAAACATTCCTGCTCTACTCTCTCTGTTGCTGCTCAGCAGAGAGCGGGCACAGAGGTGTTGGAATCAATTGGTCTTTCAGGCAGGAAAAGAAGTGACAGCAATGTGTGTTGCAGAGTTGCAAAGCTCACTGTGTGCTGAAGATGATCAGTGGGAACTTTCTGGACTGTCTCTTCTGCTGTTTCAGCAGAGTCCAAACGTAAGTGCTATATTCTGCTACTGCTCACAAAGAGCAAGCACAGGAGATGTATTATTCAATTGGACTTTCAGGTAGGAAAGTGAGAGGTGACAGCAATATGTGTTTCAGAGTTGCGAATCTCAATGTGTGCTGATGATGCCCAGCAGTAGTTTCCATGCTGGCCCTTCGGCTGTGAAATTAGAATCCAAGCGCTCGTCCTCCCCTGTCACAACTGCTCTCGAAGCGAGAGAGCGCACCAGAAACGTTGGCTTGAAATGCACTTTTAGGAGATAAAGTGAGGAATGACAGCAATGTGTGTTTCAGAGTTGCAAAGCTCACTGTGCGCTGAAGATGATCTGCAAGGACTTTCCCTCCCCTGCCCTTCGGAACTGGGAGCGGATTCCAAGCGCTCGTGCTCACCTTCCTCTGCTGCTCTTGAAACGAGAGTGGAGACCAGAAACGCTGGATTCAAATGCACTTTTAGGAGCTACAATGAGGAGTGACAACAGTGTGTGTGTCAAAGTTGTAAAGCTCAGTGTGTTGAAGAAGCACAAGAGCAGCCTTCAGGCCTGTCTCTTCCACTGCCTTACAGATTGCAGACATCCCTGCTCACTCTGCTGCTCAGCAGAGTGCTGGCAACGGAGTTCTTGGATTGAAATGGTCTTTTAGGAGAAAGAGTGAAGAGTGACAGCAATGTTTGTGTCACAGTTTAAAGCTCACTGTGTGCTAAACATGATCAGGAGGAGCTTTTTTGCAAGGCTCTTCTGCTGTTTTAGCCCAGTCTAAACATTCCTTCTCTCTGTTGCTGCTCAGCAGAGAGTGGGCACAGAGATGTTGGAATCAATAGGTCTTCCAGGCAGGAAAAGGAGGAGTTACAGCAATGTGTTTTGCAGAGTTGCAAAGCTCACTGTGTGCTGAAGATGCCCTGCAGGAGTTTCCCTGCTGGCCCTTCGTCTGTGGGATTAGAGTCCAAGCGCTGCTACTCCCCTGTCACAACTCCTCTCCAAACGAGAGAGCGTACCAGAAACTTTGGATTCAAATGAACTTTTAGGAGATAAAGTGAGGAGTGACAGCAATGTTTGTGTCACAGTTTAAAGCTCACTGTGTGCAAAACATGATCAAGCAGGAGATTTTTTGCAAGGCTCTTCTGCTGTTTTAGCCCAGGCTAAACATTCCTGCTCAACTCTCTGTTGCTGCTCAGCAGAGAGTGGGCACAGAGATGTTGGAATCAATTGGTCTTTCAGGCAGGAAAAGAAGTGACAGCAATGTGTGTTGCAGAGTTGCAAAGCTCGCTGTTCGCTGAAGATGATCAGTGGGAATTTTCTGGACTGTCTCTTCTGCTGTTTCTTCAGAGTCCAAACGTAAGTGATATATTCTGCTACTGCTCACAAAGAGCAAGCACAGGAGATGTAGGATTCAATTGGACTTTCAGGTAGGAAAGTGAGAGGTGACAGCAATGTGTGTTTCAGAGTTGCAAAGCTCACTGGGTGCTGAAGATGCCCAGCAGGATTTTCCATGCTGGCAATTCGTCTGTGAAATTAGAGTCCAAACGCTCGTCCTCCCCTGTGACATCTGCTCTCGAAACGAGAGAGCGCACCAGAAACTTTGGATTCAAATGCACTTTTAGGAGATAAAGTGAGGAGTGACAGCAATGTTTGTGTCACAGTTTAAAGCTCACTGAGTGCAAAACATGATCAAGCAGGAGATTTTTTGCAAGGCTCTTCTGCTGTTTTAGCCCAGGCTAAACATTCCTGCTCTACTCTCTCTGTTGCTGCTCAGCAGAGAGCGGGCACAGAGGTGTTGGAATCAATTGGTCTTTCCGGCAGGAAAAGAAGAGACAGCAATGTGTGTTGCAGAGTTGCAAAGCTCACTGTGTGCTGAAGATGATCAGTGGGAACTTTCTGGACTGTCTCTTCTGCTGTTTCAGCAGAGTCCAAACGTAAGTGCTATATTCTGCTACTGCTCACAAAGAGCAAGCACAGGAGATGTATTATTCAATTGGACTTTCAGGTAGGAAAGTGAGAGGTGACAGCAATATGTGTTTCAGAGTTGTGAATCTCAATGTGTGCTGAAGATGCCCAGCAGTAGTTTCCATGCTGGCCCTTCGGCTGTGAAATTAGAATCCAAGCGCTCGTCCTCCCCTGTCACAACTGCTCTCGAAGCGAGAGAGCGCACCAGAAACGTTGTCTTGAAATGCACTTTTAGGAGATAAAGTGAGGAGTGACAGCAATGTGTGTTTCAGAGTTGCAAAGCTCACTGTGCGCTGAAGATGATCTGCAAGGACTTTCCCTCCCTGCCCTTCGGAACTGGGAGCGGATTCCAAGCGCTCGTGCTCACCTGCCTCTGGTGCACTGGAAACGAGAGTGGAGACCAGAAACGCTGGATTCAAATGCACTTTTAGGAGCTACAATGAGGAGTGACAACAGTGTGTGTGTCAAAGTTGTAAAGCTCAGTGTGTTGAAGAAGCACAAGAGCAGCCTTCAGGCCTGTCTCTTCCACTGCCTTACAGATTGCAGACATCCCTGCTCACTCTGCTGCTCAGCAGAGTGCTGGCAACGGAGTTCTGGGATTGAAATGGTCTTTTAGGAGAAAGAGTGAAGAGTGACACCAATGTTTGTGTCACAGTTTAAAGCTCACTGTGTGCTAAACATGATCAGGAGGAGCTTTTTTGCAAGGCTCTTCTGCTGTTTTAGCCCAGTCTAAACATTCCTGCTCTACTCTCTCTGTTGCTGCTCAGCAGAGAGTGGGCACAGAGATGTTGGAATCAATTGGTCTTTCAGGCAAGAAAAGGAGGAGTGACAGCAATGTGTGTTGCAGAATTGCAAAGCTCACTGTGTGCTGAAGATGCCCTGCAGGAGTTTCCCTGCTGGCCCTTCGTCTGTGGGATTAGAGTCCAAGCGCTGCTCCTCCCTTGTCACAACTCCTCTCCAAACGAGAGAGCGCACCAGAAACTTTGGATTCAAATGCACTTTTAGGAGATAAAGTGAGGAGTGACAGCAATGTTTGTGTCACAGTTTAAAGCTCACTGTGTGCAAAACATGATCAAGCAGGAGATTTTTTTCAAGGCTCTTCTGCTGTTTTAGGCAGGTCTAAAAATTCCTGCTCTACTCTCTCTGTTGCTGCTCAGCAGAGAGCGGGCACAGAGATGGTGGATTCAGCTGGTCTTTCAGGCAAAAAGGGAGGAGTGACAGCAATGTGTGTTGCAGAGTTGCAAAGCTCGCTGTGCGCTGAAGATGATCAGTGGGAACTTTCTGGACTGTCTCTTCTGCTCTTTTAGCATTGGCTAAAGGTTCCTGCTCTACTCTCTCTGCTTCTGCCCAGCAGAGAAAGGGCACAGAGATTTTGGATTCAATTGGACTTTGAGGTAGGAAAGTGCGGAGCGAGAGCAATATATGTGTCACAGTTGCAAAGCTGACTGCGTGCTGAAGATGCCCTGCCGGAGCTTTCACTCCGGGCTCTTCGGCTGTGGGAGCAGAGGCCAAGAGATCGTGTTCACCTGTCACTGCTGCTGTTCAAACGAGAGAGGGCGGGAGAGACCATGGATTCAAACGGATTATTAGGAGATGAAGTGAGGAGTGACAGCAATGTGTGTTTCAGAGTTGCAAAGCTCACTGTGCGCTGAAGATGATCTGCAAGGACTTTCCCTCCCTGCCCTTCGGAACTGGGAGCGGATTCCAAGCGCTCGTGCTCACCTTCCTCTGCTGCTCTTGAAACGAGAGTGGAGACCAGAAACGCTGGATTCAAATGCACTTTTAGGAGCTACACTGAGGAGTGACAACAGTGTGTGTGTCACAGTTGTAAAGCTCAGTGTGTTGAAGAAGCACAAGAGCAGCCTTCAGGCCTGTCTCTTCCACTGCCTTACAGATTGCAGACATTCCTGCTCACTCTGCTGCTCAGCAGAGTGCTGGCAACGGAGTTCTTGGATTGAAATGGTCTTTTAGGAGAAAGAGTGAAGAGTGACAGCAATGTTTGTGTCACAGTTTAAAGCTCACTGTGTGCTAAACATGATCAGGAGGAGCTTTTTTGCAAGGCTCTTCTGCTGTTTTAGCCCAGTCTGAACATTCCTTCTCTCTGTTGCTGCTCAGCAGAGAGTGGGCACAGAGATGTTGGAATCAATTGGTCTTCCAGGCAGGAAAAGGAGTTACAGCAATGTGTGTTGCAGAATTGCAAAGCTCACTGTGTGCTGAAGATGCCCTGCAGGAGTTTCCCTGCTGGCCCTTCGTCTGTGGGATTAGAGTCCAAGCGCTGCTCCTCCCCTGTCACAACTCCTCTCGAAACGTGAGAGCGCACCAGAAACTTTGGATTCAAATGCACTTTTAGGAGATAAAGTGAGGAGTGACAGCAATGTTTGTGTCACAGTTTAAAGCTCACTGTGTGCAAAACATGATCAAGCAGGAGATTTTTTGCAAGGCTCTTCTGCTGTTTTAGGCAGGTCTAAACATTCCTGCTCTACTCTCTCTGTTGCTGCTCAGCAGAGAGCGGGCACAGAGGTGTTGGAATCAATTGGTCTTTCAGGCAGGAAAAGAAGTGACAGCAATGTGTGTTGCAGAGTTGCAAAGCTCACTGTGTGCTGAAGATGATCAGTGGGAACTTTCTGGACTGTCTCTTCTGCTGTTTCAGCAGAGTCCAAACGTAAGTGCTATATTCTGCTACTGCTCACAAAGAGCAAGCACAGGAGATGTATTATTCAATTGGACTTTCAGGTAGGAAAGTGAGAGGTGACAGCAATATGTGTTTCAGAGTTGCGAATCTCAATGTGTGCTGATGATGCCCAGCAGTAGTTTCCATGCTGGCCCTTCGGCTGTGAAATTAGAATCCAAGCGCTCGTCCTCCCCTGTCACAACTGCTCTCGAAGCGAGAGAGCGCACCAGAAACGTTGGCTTGAAATGCACTTTTAGGAGATAAAGTGAGGAATGACAGCAATGTGTGTTTCAGAGTTGCAAAGCTCACTGTGCGCTGAAGATGATCTGCAAGGACTTTCCCTCCCTGCCCTTCGGAACTGGGAACGGATTCCAAGCGCTCGTGCTCACCTTCCTCTGCTGCTCTGGAAACGAGAGTGGAGACCAGAAACGCTGGATTCAAATGCACTTTTAGGAGCTACAATGAGGAGTGACAACAGTGTGTGTGTCAAAGTTGTAAAGCTCAGTGTGTTGAAGAAGCACAAGAGCAGCCTTCAGGCCTGTCTCTTCCACTGCCTTACAGATTGCAGACATCCCTGCTCACTCTGCTGCTCAGCAGAGTGCTGGCAACGGAGTTCTTGGATTGAAATGGTCTTTTAGGAGAAAGAGTGAAGAGTGACAGCAATGTTTGTGTCACAGTTTAAAGCTCACTGTGTGCTAAACATGATCAGGAGGAGCTTTTTTGCAAGGCTCTTCTGCTGTTTTAGCCCAGTCTAAACATTCCTTCTCTCTGTTGCTGCTCAGCAGAGAGTGGGCACAGAGATGTTGGAATCCATTGGTCTTCCAGGCAGGAAAAGGAGGAGTTACAGCAATGTGTGTTGCAGAATTGCAAAGCTCACTGGGTGCTGAAGATGCCCAGCAGGATTTTCCATGCTGGCAATTCGTCTGTGGGATTAGAGTCCAAACGCTCGTCCTCCCCTGTGACAACTCCTCTCGAAACGAGAGAGCGCACCAGAAACTTTGGATTCAAATGCACTTTTAGGAGATAAAGTGAGGAGTGACAGCAATGTTTGTGTCACAGTTTAAAGCTCACTGTGTGCAAAACATGATCAAGCAGGAGATTTTTTGCAAGGCTCTTCTGCTGTTTTAGCCCAGGCTAAAAATTCCTGCTCTACTCTCTCTGTTGCTGCTCAGCAGAGAGCGGGCACAGAGGTGTTGGAATCAATTGGTCTTTCAGGCAGGAAAAGAAGTGACAGCAATGTGTGTTGCAGAGTTGCAAAGCTCACTGTGTGCTGAAGATGATCAGTGGGAACTTTCTGGACTGTCTCTTCTGCTGTTTCAGCAGAGTCCAAACGTAAGTGCTATATTCTGCTACTGCTCACAAAGAGCAAGCACAGGAGATGTATTATTCAATTGGACTTTCAGGTAGGAAAGTGAGAGGTGACAGCAATATGTGTTTCAGAGTTGTGAATCTCAATGTGTGCTGAAGATGCCCAGCAGTAGTTTCCATGCTGGCCCTTCGGCTGTGAAATTAGAATCCAAGCGCTCGTCCTCCCCTGTCACAACTGCTCTCGAAGCGAGAGAGCGCACCAGAAACGTTGTCTTGAAATGCACTTTTAGGAGATAAAGTGAGGAGTGACAGCAATGTGTGTTTCAGAGTTGCAAAGCTCACTGTGCGCTGAAGATGATCTGCAAGGACTTTCCCTCCCTGCCCTTCGGAACTGGGAGCGGATTCCAAGCGCTCGTGCTCACCTGCCTCTGGTGCACTGGAAACGAGAGTGGAGACCAGAAACGCTGGATTCAAATGCACTTTTAGGAGCTACAATGAGGAGTGACAACAGTGTGTGTGTCAAAGTTGTAAAGCTCAGTGTGTTGAAGAAGCACAAGAGCAGCCTTCAGGCCTGTCTCTTCCACTGCCTTACAGATTGCAGACATCCCTGCTCACTCTGCTGCTCAGCAGAGTGCTGGCAACGGAGTTCTGGGATTGAAATGGTCTTTTAGGAGAAAGAGTGAAGAGTGACACCAATGTTTGTGTCACAGTTTAAAGCTCACTGTGTGCTAAACATGATCAGGAGGAGCTTTTTTGCAAGGCTCTTCTGCTGTTTTAGCCCAGTCTAAACATTCCTGCTCTACTCTCTCTGTTGCTGCTCAGCAGAGAGTGGGCACAGAGATGTTGGAATCAATTGGTCTTTCAGGCAAGAAAAGGAGGAGTGACAGCAATGTGTGTTTCAGAATTGTAAAGCTCACTGTGCGCTGAAGATGCCCTGCAGGAGTTTCCCTGCTGGCCCTTCGTCTGTGGGATTAGAGTCCAAGCGCTGCTCCTCCCCTGTCACAACTCCTCTCGAAACGAGAGAGAGCACCAGAAACTTTGGATTCAAATGCACTTTTAGGAGATAAAGTGAGGAGTGACAGCAATGTTTGTGTCACAGTTTAAAGCTCACTGTGTGCAAAACATGATCAAGCAGGAGATTTTTTTCAAGGCTCTTCTGCTGTTTTAGGCAGGTCTAAAAATTCCTGCTCTACTCTCTCTGTTGCTGCTCAGCAGAGAGCGGGCACAGAGATGGTGGATTCAGCTGGTCTTTCAGGCAAAAAGGGAGGAGTGACAGCAATGTGTGTTGCAGAGTTGCAAAGCTCGCTGTGCGCTGAAGATGATCAGTGGGAACTTTCTGGACTGTCTCTTCTGCTCTTTTAGCATTGGCTAAAGGTTCCTGCTCTACTCTCTCTGCTTCTGCCCAGCAGAGAAAGGGCACAGAGATTTTGGATTCAATTGGACTTTGAGGTAGGAAAGTGCGGAGCGAGAGCAATATATGTGTCACAGTTGCAAAGCTGACTGCGTGCTGAAGATGCCCTGCCGGAGCTTTCACTCCGGGCTCTTCGGCTGTGGGAGCAGAGGCCAAGAGATCGTGTTCACCTGTCACTGCTGCTGTTCAAACGAGAGAGGGCGGGAGAGACCATGGATTCAAACGGATTATTAGGAGATGAAGTGAGGAGTGACAGCAATGTGTGTTTCAGAGTTGCAAAGCTCACTGTGCGCTGAAGATGATCTGCAAGGACTTTCCCTCCCTGCCCTTCGGAACTGGGAGCGGATTCCAAGCGCTCGTGCTCACCTTCCTCTGCTGCTCTTGAAACGAGAGTGGAGACCAGAAACGCTGGATTCAAATGCACTTTTAGGAGCTACACTGAGGAGTGACAACAGTGTGTGTGTCACAGTTGTAAAGCTCAGTGTGTTGAAGAAGCACAAGAGCAGCCTTCAGGCCTGTCTCTTCCACTGCCTTACAGATTGCAGACATTCCTGCTCACTCTGCTGCTCAGCAGAGTGCTGGCAACGGAGTTCTTGGATTGAAATGGTCTTTTAGGAGAAAGAGTGAAGAGTGACAGCAATGTTTGTGTCACAGTTTAAAGCTCACTGTGTGCTAAACATGATCAGGAGGAGCTTTTTTGCAAGGCTCTTCTGCTGTTTTAGCCCAGTCTGAACATTCCTTCTCTCTGTTGCTGCTCAGCAGAGAGTGGGCACAGAGATGTTGGAATCAATTGGTCTTCCAGGCAGGAAAAGGAGTTACAGCAATGTGTGTTGCAGAATTGCAAAGCTCACTGTGTGCTGAAGATGCCCTGCAGGAGTTTCCCTGCTGGCCCTTCGTCTGTGGGATTAGAGTCCAAGCGCTGCTCCTCCCCTGTCACAACTCCTCTCGAAACGTGAGAGCGCACCAGAAACTTTGGATTCAAATGCACTTTTAGGAGATAAAGTGAGGAGTGACAGCAATGTTTGTGTCACAGTTTAAAGCTCACTGTGTGCAAAACATGATCAAGCAGGAGATTTTTTGCAAGGCTCTTCTGCTGTTTTAGGCAGGTCTAAACATTCCTGCTCTACTCTCTCTGTTGCTGCTCAGCAGAGAGCGGGCACAGAGGTGTTGGAATCAATTGGTCTTTCAGGCAGGAAAAGAAGTGACAGCAATGTGTGTTGCAGAGTTGCAAAGCTCACTGTGTGCTGAAGATGATCAGTGGGAACTTTCTGGACTGTCTCTTCTGCTGTTTCAGCAGAGTCCAAACGTAAGTGCTATATTCTGCTACTGCTCACAAAGAGCAAGCACAGGAGATGTATTATTCAATTGGACTTTCAGGTAGGAAAGTGAGAGGTGACAGCAATATGTGTTTCAGAGTTGCGAATCTCAATGTGTGCTGATGATGCCCAGCAGTAGTTTCCATGCTGGCCCTTCGGCTGTGAAATTAGAATCCAAGCGCTCGTCCTCCCCTGTCACAACTGCTCTCGAAGCGAGAGAGCGCACCAGAAACGTTGGCTTGAAATGCACTTTTAGGAGATAAAGTGAGGAATGACAGCAATGTGTGTTTCAGAGTTGCAAAGCTCACTGTGCGCTGAAGATGATCTGCAAGGACTTTCCCTCCCTGCCCTTCGGAACTGGGAACGGATTCCAAGCGCTCGTGCTCACCTTCCTCTGCTGCTCTGGAAACGAGAGTGGAGACCAGAAACGCTGGATTCAAATGCACTTTTAGGAGCTACAATGAGGAGTGACAACAGTGTGTGTGTCAAAGTTGTAAAGCTCAGTGTGTTGAAGAAGCACAAGAGCAGCCTTCAGGCCTGTCTCTTCCACTGCCTTACAGATTGCAGACATCCCTGCTCACTCTGCTGCTCAGCAGAGTGCTGGCAACGGAGTTCTTGGATTGAAATGGTCTTTTAGGAGAAAGAGTGAAGAGTGACAGCAATGTTTGTGTCACAGTTTAAAGCTCACTGTGTGCTAAACATGATCAGGAGGAGCTTTTTTGCAAGGCTCTTCTGCTGTTTTAGCCCAGTCTAAACATTCCTTCTCTCTGTTGCTGCTCAGCAGAGAGTGGGCACAGAGATGTTGGAATCCATTGGTCTTCCAGGCAGGAAAAGGAGGAGTTACAGCAATGTGTGTTGCAGAATTGCAAAGCTCACTGTGTGCTGAAGATGCCCTGCAGGAGTTTCCCTGCTGGCCCTTCGTCTGTGGGATTAGAGTCCAAGCGCTGCTCCTCCCCTGTCACAACTCCTCTCGAAACGTGAGAGCGCACCAGAAACTTTGGATTCAAATGCACTTTTAGGAGATAAAGTGAGGAGTGACAGCAATGTTTGTGTCACAGTTTAAAGCTCACTGTGTGCAAAACATGATCAAGCAGGAGATTTTTTGCAAGGCTCTTCTGCTGTTTTAGCCCAGGCTAAAAATTCCTGCTCTACTCTCTCTGTTGCTGCTCAGCAGAGAGCGGGCACAGAGGTGTTGGAATCAATTGGTCTTTCAGGCAGGAAAAGAAGTGACAGCAATGTGTGTTGCAGAGTTGCAAAGCTCACTGTGTGCTGAAGATGATCAGTGGGAACTTTCTGGACTGTCTCTTCTGCTGTTTCAGCAGAGTCCAAACGTAAGTGCTATATTCTGCTACTGCTCACAAAGAGCAAGCACAGGAGATGTATTATTCAATTGGACTTTCAGGTAGGAAAGTGAGAGGTGACAGCAATATGTGTTTCAGAGTTGTGAATCTCAATGTGTGCTGAAGATGCCCAGCAGTAGTTTCCATGCTGGCCCTTCGGCTGTGAAATTAGAATCCAAGCGCTCGTCCTCCCCTGTCACAACTGCTCTCGAAGCGAGAGAGCGCACCAGAAACGTTGTCTTGAAATGCACTTTTAGGAGATAAAGTGAGGAGTGACAGCAATGTGTGTTTCAGAGTTGCAAAGCTCACTGTGCGCTGAAGATGATCTGCAAGGACTTTCCCTCCCTGCCCTTCGGAACTGGGAGAGGATTCCATGCGCTCGTGTTCACCTTCCTCTGCTGCTCTTGAAACGAGAGTGGAGACCAGAAACGCTGGATTCAAATGCACTTTTAGGAGATAAAGTGAGGAGTGACAGCAATGTTTGTGTCACAGTTGTAAAGCTCAGTGTGTTGAAGAAGCACAAGAGCAGCCTTCAGGCCTGTCTCTTCCACTGCCTTACAGATTGCAGACATCCCTGCTCACTCTGCTGCTCAGCAGAGTGCTGGCAACGGAGTTCTGGGATTGAAATGGTCTTTTAGGAGAAAGAGTGAAGAGTGACAGCAATGTTTGTGTCACAGTTTAAAGCTCACTGTGTGCTAAACATGATCAGGAGGAGCTTTTTTGCAAGGCTCTTCTGCTGTTTTAGCCCAGTCTAAACATTCCTTCTCTCTGTTGCTGCTCAGCAGAGAGTGGGCACAGAGATGTTGGAATCAATTGGTCTTCCAGGCAGGAAAAGGAGGAGTTACAGCAATGTGTGTTGCAGAATTGCAAAGCTCACTGTGTGCTGAAGATGCCCTGCAGGAGTTTCCCTGCTGGCCCTTCGTCTGTGGGATTAGAGTCCAAGCGCTGCTCCTCCCCTGTCACAACTCCTCTCGAAACGTGAGAGCGCACCAGAAACTTTGGATTCAAATGCACTTTTAGGAGATAAAGTGAGGAGTGACAGCAATGTTTGTGTCACAGTTTAAAGCTCACTGTGTGCAAAACATGATCAAGCAGGAGATTTTTTGCAAGGCTCTTCTGCTGTTTTAGCCCAGGCTAAACATTCCTGCTCTACTCTCTCTGTTGCTGCTCAGCAGAGAGCGGGCACAGAGGTGTTGGAATCAATTGGTCTTTCAGGCAGGAAAAGAAGTGACAGCAATGTGTGTTGCAGAGTTGCAAAGCTCACTGTGTGCTGAAGATGATCAGTGGGAACTTTCTGGACTGTCTCTTCTGCTGTTTCAGCAGAGTCCAAACGTAAGTGCTATATTCTGCTACTGCTCACAAAGAGCAAGCACAGGAGATGTATTATTCAATTGGACTTTCAGGTAGGAAAGTGAGAGGTGACAGCAATATGTGTTTCAGAGTTGCGAATCTCAATGTGTGCTGAAGATGCCCAGCAGTAGTTTCCATGCTGGCCCTTCGGCTGTGAAATAAGAATCCAAGTGCTCGTCCTCCCCTGTCACAACTGCTCTCGAAGCGAGAGAGCGCACCAGAAACGTTGGCTTGAAATGCACTTTTAGGAGATAAAGTGAGGAGTGACAGCAATGTGTGTTTCAGAGTTGCAAAGCTCACTGTGCGCTGAAGATGATCTGCAAGGACTTTCCCTCCCCTGCCCTTCGGAACTGGGAGCGGATTCCAAGCGCTCGTGCTCACCTGCCTCTGCTGCACTGGAAACGAGAGTGGAGACCAGAAACGCTGGATTCAAATGCACTTTTAGGAGATAAAGTGAGGAGTGACAGCAATGTTTGTGTCACAGTTTAAAGCTCACTGTGTGCAAAACATGATCAAGCAGGAGATTTTTTTCAAGGCTCTTCTGCTGTTTTAGGCAGGTCTAAAAATTCCTGCTCTACTCTCTCTGTTGCTGCTCAGCAGAGAGCGGGCACAGAGATGGTGGATTCAGCTGGTCTTTCAGGCAAAAAGGGAGGAGTGACAGCAATGTGTGTTGCAGAGTTGCAAAGCTCGCTGTGCGCTGAAGATGATCAGTGGGAACTTTCTGGACTGTCTCTTCTGCTCTTTTAGCATTGGCTAAAGGTTCCTGCTCTACTCTCTCTGCTTCTGCCCAGCAGAGAAAGGGCACAGAGATTTTGGATTCAATTGGACTTTGAGGTAGGAAAGTGCGGAGCGAGAGCAATATATGTGTCACAGTTGCAAAGCTGACTGCGTGCTGAAGATGCCCTGCCGGAGCTTTCACTCCGGGCTCTTCGGCTGTGGGAGCAGAGGCCAAGAGATCGTGTTCACCTGTCACTGCTGCTGTTCAAACGAGAGAGGGCGGGAGAGACCATGGATTCAAACGGATTATTAGGAGATGAAGTGAGGAGTGACAGCAATGTGTGTTTCAGAGTTGCAAAGCTCACTGTGCGCTGAAGATGATCTGCAAGGACTTTCCCTCCCTGCCCTTCGGAACTGGGAGCGGATTCCAAGCGCTCGTGCTCACCTTCCTCTGCTGCTCTTGAAACGAGAGTGGAGACCAGAAACGCTGGATTCAAATGCACTTTTAGGAGCTACACTGAGGAGTGACAACAGTGTGTGTGTCACAGTTGTAAAGCTCAGTGTGTTGAAGAAGCACAAGAGCAGCCTTCAGGCCTGTCTCTTCCACTGCCTTACAGATTGCAGACATTCCTGCTCACTCTGCTGCTCAGCAGAGTGCTGGCAACGGAGTTCTTGGATTGAAATGGTCTTTTAGGAGAAAGAGTGAAGAGTGACAGCAATGTTTGTGTCACAGTTTAAAGCTCACTGTGTGCTAAACATGATCAGGAGGAGCTTTTTTGCAAGGCTCTTCTGCTGTTTTAGCCCAGTCTGAACATTCCTTCTCTCTGTTGCTGCTCAGCAGAGAGTGGGCACAGAGATGTTGGAATCAATTGGTCTTCCAGGCAGGAAAAGGAGTTACAGCAATGTGTGTTGCAGAATTGCAAAGCTCACTGTGTGCTGAAGATGCCCTGCAGGAGTTTCCCTGCTGGCCCTTCGTCTGTGGGATTAGAGTCCAAGCGCTGCTCCTCCCCTGTCACAACTCCTCTCGAAACGTGAGAGCGCACCAGAAACTTTGGATTCAAATGCACTTTTAGGAGATAAAGTGAGGAGTGACATCAATGTTTGTGTCACAGTTTAAAGCTCACTGTGTGCAAAACATGATCAAGCAGGAGATTTTTTGCAAGGCTCTTCTGCTGTTTTAGCCCAGGCTAAACATTCCTGCTCTACTCTCTCTGTTGCTGCTCAGCAGAGAGCGGGCACAGAGATGGTGGATTCAGCTGGTCTTTCAGGCAGGAAAAGAAGAGACAGCAATGTGTGTTGCAGAGTTGCAAAGCTCACTGTGTGCTGAAGATGATCAGTGGGAACTTTCTGGACTGTCTCTTCTGCTGTTTCAGCAGAGTCCAAACGTAAGTGCTATATTCTGCTACTGCTCACAAAGAGCAAGCACAGGAGATGTATTATTCAATTGGACTTTCAGGTAGGAAAGTGAGAGGTGACAGCAATATGTGTTTCAGAGTTGCGAATCTCAATGTGTGCTGAAGATGCCCAGCAGTAGTTTCCATGCTGGCCCTTCGGCTGTGAAATAAGAATCCAAGTGCTCGTCCTCCCCTGTCACAACTGCTCTCGAAGCGAGAGAGCGCACCAGAAACGTTGGCTTGAAATGCACTTTTTGGAGATAAAGTGAGGAGTGACAGCAATGTGTGTTTCAGAGTTGCAAAGCTCACTGTGCGCTGAAGATGATCTGCAAGAACTTTCCCTCCCTGCCCTTCGGAACTGGGAGCGGATTCCAAGCACTCGTGCTCACCTGCCTCTGGAGCACTGGAAACGAGAGTGGAGACCAGAAACGCTGGATTCAAATGCACTTTTAGGAGCTACAATGAGGAGTGACAACAGTGTGTGTGTCAAAGTTGTAAAGCTCAGTGTGTTGAAGAAGCACAAGAGCAGCCTTCAGGCCTGTCTCTTCCACTGCCTTACAGATTGCAGACATTCCTGCTCACTCTGCTGCTCAGCAGAGTGCTGGCAACGGAGTTCTGGGATTGAAATGGTCTTTTAGGAGAAAGAGTGAAGAGTGACACCAATGCTTGTGTCACAGTTTAAAGCTCACTGTGTGCTAAACATGATCAGGAGGAGCTTTTTTGCAAGGCTCTTCTGCTGTTTTAGCCCAGTCTAAACATTCCTGCTCTACTCTCTCTGTTGCTGCTCAGCAGAGAGTGGGCACAGAGATGTTGGAATCAATTGGTCTTTCAGGCAAGAAAAGGAGGAGTGACAGCAATGTGTGTTGCAGAATTGTAAAGCTCACTGTGTGCTGAAGATGCCCTGCAGGAGTTTCCCTGCTGGCCCTTCGTCTGTGGGATTAGAGTCCAAGCGCTGCTCCTCCCTTGTCACAACTCCTCTCCAAACGAGAGAGCGCACCAGAAACTTTGGATTCAAATGCACTTTTAGGAGATAAAGTGAGGAGTGACAGCAATATTTGTGTCACAGTTTAAAGCTCACTGTGTGCAAAACATGATCAAGCAGGAGATTTTTTTCAAGGCTCTTCTGCTGTTTTAGGCAGGTCTAAAAATTCCTGCTCTACTCTCTCTGTTGCTGCTCAGCAGAGAGCGGGCACAGAGATGGTGGATTCAGCTGGTCTTTCAGGCAAAAAGGGAGGAGTGACAGCAATGTGTGTTGCAGAGTTGCAAAGCTCGCTGTGCGCTGAAGATGATCAGTGGGAACTTTCTGGACTGTCTCTTCTGCTCTTTTAGCATTGGCTAAAGGTTCCTGCTCTACTCTCTCTGCTTCTGCCCAGCAGAGAAAGGGCACAGAGATTTTGGATTCAATTGGACTTTGAGGTAGGAAAGTGCGGAGCGAGAGCAATATATGTGTCACAGTTGCAAAGCTGACTGCGTGCTGAAGATGCCCTGCCGGAGCTTTCACTCTGGGCTCTTCGGCTGTGGGAGCAGAGGCCAAGAGATCGTGTTCACCTGTCACTGCTGCTGTTCAAACGAGAGAGGGCGGGAGAGACCATGGATTCAAACGGATTATTAGGAGATGAAGTGAGGAGTGACAGCAATGTGTGTTTCAGAGTTGCAAAGCTCACTGTGCGCTGAAGATGATCTGCAAGGACTTTCCCTCCCTGCCCTTCGGAACTGGGAGAGGATTCCAAGCGCTCGTGTTCACCTTCCTCTGCTGCTCTTGAAACGAGAGTGGAGACCAGAAACGCTGGATTCAAATGCACTTTTAGGAGCTACACTGAGGAGTGACAACAGTGTGTGTGTCACAGTTGTAAAGCTCAGTGTGTTGAAGAAGCACAAGAGCAGCCTTCAGGCCTGTCTCTTCCACTGCCTTACAGATTGCAGACATTCCTGCTCACTCTGCTGCTCAGCAGAGTGCTGGCAACGGAGTTCTTGGATTGAAATGGTCTTTTAGGAGAAAGAGTGAAGAGTGACAGCAATGTTTGTGTCACAGTTTAAAGCTCACTGTGTGCTAAACATGATCAGGAGGAGCTTTTTTGCAAGGCTCTTCTGCTGTTTTAGCCCAATCTAAACATTCCTTCTCTCTGTTGCTGCTCAGCAGAGAGTGGGCACAGAGATGTTGGAATCAATTGGTCTTCCAGGCAGGAAAAGGAGTTACAGCAATGTGTGTTGCAGAATTGCAAAGCTCACTGTGTGCTGAAGATGCCCTGCAGGAGTTTCCCTGCTGGCCCTTCGTCTGTGGGATTAGAGTCCAAGCGCTGCTCCTCCCCTGTCACAACTCCTCTCGAAACGAGAGAGCGCACCAGAAACTTTGGATTCAAATGCACTTTTAGGAGATAAAGTGAGGAGTGACAGCAATGTTTGTGTCACAGTTTAAAGCTCACTGTGTGCAAAACATGATCAAGCAGGAGATTTTTTGCAAGGCTCTTCTGCTGTTTTAGCCCAGGCTAAACATTCCTGCTCTACTCTCTCTGTTGCTGCTCAGCAGAGAGCGGGCACAGAGATGGTGGATTCAGCTGGTCTTTCAGGCAGGAAAAGAAGAGACAGCAATGTGTGTTGCAGAGTTGCAAAGCTCACTGTGTGCTGAAGATGATCAGTGGGAACTTTCTGGACTGTCTCTTCTGCTGTTTCAGCAGAGTCCAAACGTAAGTGCTATATTCTGCTACTGCTCACAAAGAGCAAGCACAGGAGATGTATTATTCAATTGGACTTTCAGGTAGGAAAGTGAGAGGTGACAGCAATATGTGTTTCAGAGTTGCGAATCTCAATGTGTGCTGAAGATGCCCAGCAGTAGTTTCCATGCTGGCCCTTCGGCTGTGAAATTAGAATCCAAGCGCTCGTCCTCCCCTGTCACAACTGCTCTCGAAGCGAGAGAGCGCACCAGAAACGTTGGCTTGAAATGCACTTTTTGGAGATAAAGTGAGGAGTGACAGCAATGTGTGTTTCAGAGTTGCAAAGCTCACTGTGCGCTGAAGATGATCTGCAAGAACTTTCCCTCCCTGCCCTTCGGAACTGGGAGCGGATTCCAAGCGCTCGTGCTCACCTGCCTCTGGTGCACTGGAAACGAGAGTGGAGACCAGAAACGCTGGATTCAAATGCACTTTTAGGAGCTACAATGAGGAGTGACAACAGTGTGTGTGTCAAAGTTGTAAAGCTCAGTGTGTTGAAGAAGCACAAGAGCAGCCTTCAGGCCTGTCTCTTCCACTGCCTTACAGATTGCAGACATCCCTGCTCACTCTGCTGCTCAGCAGAGTGCTGGCAACGGAGTTCTGGGATTGAAATGGTCTTTTAGGAGAAAGAGTGAAGAGTGACAGCAATGTTTGTGTCACAATTTAAAGCTCACTGTGTGCTAAACATGATCAGGAGGAGCTTTTTTGCAAGGCTCTTCTGCTGTTTTAGCCCAGTCTAAACATTCCTTCTCTCTGCTGCTGCTCAGCAGAGAGTGGGCACAGAGATGTTGGAATCCATTGGTCTTCCAGGCAGGAAAAGGAGGAGTTACAGCAATGTGTGTTGCAGAATTGCAAAGCTCACTGTGTGCTGAAGATGCCCTGCAGGAGTTTCCCTGCTGGCCCTTCGTCTGTGGGATTAGAGTCCAAGCGCTGCTCCTCCCCTGTCACAACTCCTCTCGAAACGAGAGAGCGCACCAGAAACTTTGGATTCAAATGCACTTTTAGGAGATAAAGTGAGGAGTGACAGCAATGTTTGTGTCACAGTTTAAAGCTCACTGTGTGCAAAACATGATCAAGCAGGAGATTTTTTGCAAGGCTCTTCTGCTGTTTTAGCCCAGGCTAAACATTCCTGCTCTACTCTCTCTGTTGCTGCTCAGCAGAGAGCGGGCACAGAGGTGTTGGAATCAATTGGTCTTTCAGGCAGGAAAAGAAGTGACAGCAATGTGTGTTGCAGAGTTGCAAAGCTCACTGTGTGCTGAAGATGATCAGTGGGAACTTTCTGGACTGTCTCTTCTGCTGTTTCAGCAGAGTCCAAACGTAAGTGCTATATTCTGCTACTGCTCACAAAGAGCAAGCACAGGAGATGTATTATTCAATTGGACTTTCAGGTAGGAAAGTGAGAGGTGACAGCAATATGTGTTTCAGAGTTGCGAATCTCAATGTGTGCTGAAGATGCCCAGCAGTAGTTTCCATGCTGGCCCTTCGGCTGTGAAATTAGAATCCAAGCGCTCGTCCTCCCCTGTCACAACTGCTCTCGAAGCGAGAGAGCGCACCAGAAACGTTGGCTTGAAATGCACTTTTAGGAGATAAAGTGAGGAGTGACAGCAATGTGTGTTTCAGAGTTGCAAAGCTCACTGTGCGCTGAAGATGATCTGCAAGGACTTTCCCTCCCCTGCCCTTCGGAACTGGGAGCGGATTCCAAGCGCTCGTGCTCACCTTCCTCTGCTGCTCTTGAAACGAGAGTGGAGACCAGAAACGCTGGATTCAAATGCACTTTTAGGAGCTACAATGAGGAGTGACAACAGTGTGTGTGTCAAAGTTGTAAAGCTCAGTGTGTTGAAGAAGCACAAGAGCAGCCTTCAGGCCTTGTTGGAGTCGCGGGAGACAAGCCTCATGCTCTCATGGTCAGCAAGCCTCGTTTATTTAGCAAGACACATCCACTTTTATAGCTTGCAGGGTTAGTTACATTGTCTGATAAGATACAGCAAAATCATTGGTCAGCCTGTGTCGACGCAGGGGTCTCCAGGTAACTGTGACCACCTCTTGTTTCAACATGTCTCGACATGTCCCAACTTGCCCAAGCAAGACCATTGTGCTATTCCAGCAAGATACCGTTGCTCTTATCTCAGCAAGATGCATATCCTGTTTCTTAAGCAAATCAGGGTAAACATTAACCACGAGATTGCTGTGCCCTGGGGGCCTACATTTCCACCAGCTGCACGGTACCATGCCCTTTGTTACTTAGCCATTCAGTTGTTAAGCTCTCTACACTTCCCCCGTTTTCTTTAACAGCAAGCATAGCCATTTTATGATTAAAAGCGTTCGATATCATTTTTTGTAAACACTGCATAATACACGGCAAAAGCAATACTGCTAATAATATTACAACCACCACCAAAACAATTTTTTCTATTAAGGTAACAAGCCAGGGAGATAGCCCGAAAGATGCCAGCCAATTGGTAAAGGGATCACTTGTTTCTTGTAACTTTCGCATATTGTTTCTCAACTGTGCCAATTGTTTGTGAATGGAGTTAGAATGGTCCGAGAGATTCATGCAGCACATACCTTCAAACTCATCACACCCATGACCTTGTGCGAGGAGTAAAAAATCTATGGCGGCTCGATTTTGGAGAACTGCATGCCGGACTCCTTCTAAGTCCATGGCTAGATTTGACAATATGTTTGTTGTAATGTTTATTTGTTTTCCTGTCCAACAAGCTAATTTTCTTAATTGAGTGAGAGCTTGAGCAGATGCTATACCCGGAGCAAAAATACTGGCTAAAATAACTTCAGGAGGATCCCAGAGCGTAACAATATCGGAGCACTCTGGGCCCAGTTGTGTGGTGGCTCTTTTATGGCGTATATGAGTTTTATTGGCTTTAAGAACTGTCATTATGTCGGGTGCAAACATTGTTAGCTGGCCTATATAGCAGGGTCCTCCCTCCGGGCTTCTAGGGATTCCCTGCCACGCCCTATCACCGCAAATCAAGAAATATCCATCAGGCAAATACCCTGTATTGGACGTTACAATGGTTTTGTGTGTGATGTTTTTGCAATAAGCGGTCTCATTATAGGGCCTATTTGAGGAAACATTTACTGAGTTATGTGGAAGCCCAAAAGGGTCCTTCCAAGAGTCAAAGTGAAAACAATATTGTGCAGGCGCAGAACCAAGCAGGTGAAAATCTTGGATTTCAGAGACATTTTTTCTTATATTGAGCTGAAAGGTAAAATTGGCTGGGACGCCTATCAAACAGGTTCTAAAGGGGTCAGAAGCTTTAGCAAGAGCAAGGCATAAACTACTTTGGTTAACTTTTTCAGCCCAAGTGACCCACATGTTTTTTCGTTCCTCTATTTTGTTTAGAGTGTCCCAAGCTCCTGTATTGAGGCCGAAAACGGCGACAAGTACGATCCCAATCTTCAGTTTTAACTTGCCACAAAAGCGGAATACCCACATCTTTACTGCACTTAATCTCTAGAGGCACTGTGGCTAATGCGGTTTGAATCTGGGAGAGAATCTCCTGAACCCGATATTTCAAATATCGTTGTTCCAGATCTTCCCGGTTCTCGACTAATAGATACGTTAAGGGGAGATTTATGGGAGGAGTTATACCTGCCTCCGCCAGCAGTGCTCTATAAGGATTGTAATTATGATGGGGATTCCAGGTACAGTTTACACAAGCACCATGTGCCTGTAATTGGCTTTGGGACACCCAAACCTTTTGGTGACAATTTCCACACTTAATTTTGATCCAAGCTCTATGATAATCTTGTAAACACGCTAAACAATGACGAGTAGGAGACAAAATCCGATCAAATGTTCTCATAAGTTCCCAAAACAAATGGAGTTCTGCCTCTTCTTGAGTCGAATAGGAAAAGCGAATCCCAAAACGTCTTTCAAGCGGTTCCAGCAATGGGCGAAGGATCAGCTGCAGACGATGACGACGACGGAGTTCTGGGCTGTTAATTCGTTTGAGCAGCTCGAGTCCAGCGAGCAGGGATCCACTTGGGTCCAAACACCAGGGGCCTGACAGTCGCGACGAATGTGGCCTAATTTTCCGCATCGAAAACACTTCATTCGGGTGGCTGGGGCTGCTGGACGAGTCTGCGCAACTGCCGCCTGAAGAGGTGCAAGGGCTGCCAAAACTTGGCTTTGAACTTTAGATTGGGCGTTAAGGCCTTCACCAATTTTGTTAAGGGCTTCCACTACAAAAATTTGACTGCTTGAGGGGAGAGTATTTGCTTTATCTAAGAGGTCTTGAATTACCCAGTTGCCAGGAGCGGTAGCGATAAGGGAGCGTGTGACTTGATTACCATTTTGTATAACACACTGCTTTAGGAGTGCGTCCTGCATGTGCTCCGCAACACCAGCTTTAGAAAGGGCTTGCATCAATTTGTCAATGAATGACCCAAGGGGTTCCTCTCGACCTTGTTTAATATTCATATACATAGGAGGCCCCCCCGGCTCCCGAATTTTGTCCATTGCCCTTTTTGCCACCCGCATGACCTCTCTTAATTTTTCTACTCCTATACCAGCCTGGGCATCTGTTCGAGTATAATCACCGTTTCCTAGTAATTCATTCATTGTAATTCCAAAAAGGGGGTCTCCTTGGGCACGAGGTAATGCTACTGAAGCAGCCGCTTCCTCCCCCCATCTTGCATCAAATGTAAGTTTCTGATGAGGGGTATAAATTAAACGAGCGATACCCTTGATGTCTACAGGCAGGAGAATCATTGAATTAAATAAATAATCAAGCATCTGCTTGGCCGGTTCACTAGTAACCCCAAATTGAGAGACTGTAGCTCGGAGTTGTGCCAATATTTTCCAATCCATTTGAGTGATATCTACCCTATGACCGCCGCCTGGTCGAGGGTGAAAAATAACAGGAAAGGCCATAGAAATAGCAACATGGTCTTGTGCCGCGTCGGCAAGGACCCTATCTCCGTTTTCGACTCCGTGGCGTGCCAGAGCAGCCCAAACTTCCCGTCTCTGACTTGCCATAGCCTCCGCGAGGTCCGAAAGGGCCCCGGGGAACGGCTCCGTGGCATTAAGAGACAAAGGAAGGAAGTTTGAGACTCAGATGGTCCGTTTTCCATAATAGAGGCAGACGGGGGAGAGGGAAGAGGGGGAGGAGGGGGGGGGGGTATCCGAGGGGGGAGGGAGAGGAGGAGGAGGGGGGGGGGGTATCTCGACTGTGGAAACGGTCGGCGGATTAGGGGCAGAAGGATCATAGTGACGATTTTGATCTTGTGCCAAACCGGCACTTTCGGCCGCACGTTTCTCTGCCTGTACCATCAAGAGTTCGTTATGTATCAAGCGCCATAATTTGGATAATTTTTTAGCAATTTTATCATCGTCTATCGTAAGGTCCCATAATTTATCGCCGTAGCGGCGCCATTCCGATAATTGGTGAATAGAGTGGGGGTCACTAAAAATACCGAGGGACCGAGCATGGGAAAGAAGGGCAGGGAGGTCCTTATCAAAATCTAAGCCTTTTACCCCCCGACGACGGAGGAAGGCAGTAAAAAGATCATACGCCGCTTGCCTGTCCATATTTACCGGATCCGTTGCACCCTCCAGGCGTCGGCAGCGCGTAGCAGCAGAGCCTGCCGATGCAGCACTCTGGGCCAAAGCAGGAGACGAGCAGCCCACCGATGTAGCACTCCCGTTCTGCAGAAGCCGTCTTTAAATCGAGACCTGCACCCAACGCAACTCCTTCAGGCAAAGGGAAGTGTCCCTGTTCGGGCGCCAGTTGTTGGAGTCGCGGGAGACAAGCCTCATGCTCTCATGGTCAGCAAGCCTCGTTTATTTAGCAAGACACATCCACTTTTATAGCTTGCAGGGTTAGTTACATTGTCTGATAAGATACAGCAAAATCATTGGTCAGCCTGTGTCGACGCAGGGGTCTCCAGGTAACTGTGACCACCTCTTGTTTCAACATGTCTCGACATGTCCCAACTTGCCCAAGCAAGACCATTGTGCTATTCCAGCAAGATACCGTTGCTCTTATCTCAGCAAGATGCATATCCTGTTTCTTAAGCAAATCAGGGTAAACATTAACCACGAGATTGCTGTGCCCTGGGGGCCTACATTTCCACCAGCTGCACGGTACCATGCCCTTTGTTACTTAGCCATTCAGTTGTTAAGCTCTCTACAAGGCCTGTCTCTTCCACTGCCTTACAGATTGCAGACATCCCTGCTCACTCTGCTGCTCAGCAGAGTGCTGGCAACGGAGTTCTTGGATTGAAATGGTCTTTTAGGAGAAAGAGTGAAGAGTGACAGCAATGTTTGTGTCACAGTTTAAAGCTCACTGTGTGCTAAACATGATCAGGAGGAGCTTTTTTGCAAGGCTCTTCTGCTGTTTTAGCCCAGGCTAAACATTCCTGCTCTACTCTCTCTGTTGCTGCTCAGCAGAGAGCGGGCACAGAGATGGTGAATTCAGCTGGTCTTTCAGGCAGGAAAAGAAGAGACAACAATGTGTGTTGCAGAGTTGCAAAGCTCACTGTGTGCTAAAGATGATCAGTGGGAACTTTCTGGACTGTCTCTTCTGCTGTTTCAGCAGAGTCCAAACGTAAGTGCTATATTCTGCTACTGCTCACAAAGAGCAAGCACAGGAGATGTATTATTCCATTGGACTTTCAGGTAGGAAAGTGAGAGGTGACAGCAATATGTGTTTCAGAGTTGTGAATCTCAATGTGTGCTGAAGATGCCCAGCAGTAGTTTCCATGCTGGCCCTTCGGCTGTGAAATTAGAATCCAAGCGCTCATCCTCCCCTGTCACAACTGCTCTCGAAGCGAGAGAGCGCACCAGAAACGTTGGCTTGAAATGCACTTTTAGGAGATAAAGTGAGGAGTGACAGGAATGTGTGTTTCAGAGTTGCAAAGCTCACTGTGCGCTGAAGATGATCTGCAAGGACTTTCCCTCCCTGCCCTTCGGAACTGGGAGCGGATTCCAAGCGCTCGTGCTCACCTGCCTCTGGTGCACTGGAAACGAGAGTGGAGACCAGAAACGCTGGATTCAAATGCACTTTTAGGAGCTACAATGAGGAGTGACAACAGTGTGTGTGTCAAAGTTGTAAAGCTCAGTGTGTTGAAGAAGCACAAGAGCAGCCTTCAGGCCTGTCTCTTCCACTGCCTTACAGATTGCAGACATCCCTGCTCACTCTGCTGCTCAGCAGAGTGCTGGCAACGGAGTTCTGGGATTGAAATGGTCTTTTAGGAGAAAGAGTGAAGACTGACACCAATGTTTGTGTCACAGTTTAAAGCTCACTGTGTGCTAAACATGATCAGGAGGAGCTTTTCTGCAAGGCTCTTCTGCTGTTTTAGCCCAGTCTAAACATTCCTGCTCTACTCTCTCTGCTCCTGCTCAGCAGAGAGTGGGCACAGAGATGTTGGAATCAATTGGTCTTTCAGGCAAGAAAAGGAGGAGTGACAGCAATGTGTGTTTCAGAATTGTAAAGCTCACTGTGCGCTGAAGATGCCCTGCAGGAGTTTCCCTGCTGGCCCTTCGTCTGTGGGATTAGAGTCCAAGCGCTGCTCCTCCCCTGTCACAACTCCTCTCGAAACGAGAGAGAGCACCAGAAACTTTGGATTCAAATGCACTTTTAGGAGATAAAGTGAGGAGTGACAGCAATGTTTGTGTCACAGTTTAAAGCTCACTGTGTGCAAAACATGATCAAGCAGGAGATTTTTTGCAAGGCTCTTCTGCTGTTTTATGCAGGTCTAAAAATTCCTGCTCTACTCTCTCTGTAGCTGCTCAGCAGAGAGCGGGCACAGAGATGGTGGATTCAGCTGGTCTTTCAGGCAAAAAGGGAGGAGTGACAGCAATGTGTGTTGCAGAGTTGCAAAGCTCGCTGTGCGCTGAAGATGATCAGTGGGAACTTTCTGGACTGTCTCTTCTGCTCTTTTAGCATTGGCTAAAGGTTCCTGCTCTACTCTCTCTGCTTCTGCCCAGCAGAGAAAGGGCACAGAGATTTTGGATTCAATTGGACTTTGAGGTAGGAAAGTGCGGAGCGAGAGCAATATATGTGTCACAGTTGCAAAGCTGACTGCGTGCTGAAGATGCCCTGCCGGAGCTTTCACTCCGGGCTCTTCGGCTGTGGGAGCAGAGGCCAAGAGATCGTGTTCACCTGTCACTGCTGCTGTTCAAACGAGAGAGGGCGGGAGAGACCATGGATTCAAACGGATTATTAGGAGATGAAGTGAGGAGTGACAGCAATGTGTGTTTCAGAGTTGCAAAGCTCACTGTGCGCTGAAGATGATCTGCAAGGACTTTCCCTCCCTGCCCTTCGGAACTGGGAGCGGATTCCAAGCGCTCGTGCTCACCTTCCTCTGCTGCTCTTGAAACGAGAGTGGAGACCAGAAACGCTGGATTCAAATGCACTTTTAGGAGCTACAATGAGGAGTGACAACAGTGTGTGTGTCACAGTTGTAAAGCTCAGTGTGTTGAAGAAGCACAAGAGCAGCCTTCAGGCCTGTCTCTTCCACTGCCTTACAGATTGCAGACATCCCTGCTCACTCTGCTGCTCAGCAGAGTGCTGGCAACGGAGTTCTTGGATTGAAATGGTCTTTTAGGAGAAAGAGTGAGGAGTGACAGCAATGTTTGTGTCACAGTTTAAAGCTCACTGTGTGCTAAACATGATCAGGAGGAGCTTTTTTGCAAGGCTCTTCTGCTGTTTTAGCCCAATCTAAACATTCCTTCTCTCTGTTGCTGCTCAGCAGAGAGTGGGCACAGAGATGTTGGAATCAATTGGTCTTCCAGGCAGGAAAAGGAGTTACAGCAATGTGTGTTGCAGAATTGCAAAGCTCACTGTGTGCTGAAGATGCCCTGCAGGAGTTTCCCTGCTGGCCCTTCGTCTGTGGGATTAGAGTCCAAGCGCTGCTCCTCCCCTGTCACAACTCCTCTCCAAACGTGAGAGCGCACCAGAAACTTTGGATTCAAATGCACTTTTAGGAGATAAAGTGAGGAGTGACATCAATGTTTGTGTCACAGTTTAAAGCTCACTGTGTGCAAAACATGATCAAGCAGGAGATTTTTTGCAAGGCTCTTCTGCTGTTTTAGCCCAGGCTAAACATTCCTGCTCTACTCTCTCTGTTGCTGCTCAGCAGAGAGCGGGCACAGAGGTGTTGGAATCAATTGGTCTTTCAGGCAGGAAAAGAAGAGACAGCAATGTGTGTTGCAGAGTTGCAAAGCTCGCTGTTCGCTGAAGATGATCAGTGGGAATTTTCTGGACTGTCTCTTCTGCTGTTTCTTCAGAGTCCAAACGTAAGTGCTATATTCTGCTACTGCTCACAAAGAGCAAGCACAGGAGATGTAGGATTCAATTGTACTTTCAGGTAGGAAAGTGAGAGGTGACAGCAATGTGTGTTTCAGAGTTGCAAAGCTCACTGGGTGCTGAAGATGCCCAGCTGGATTTTCCATGCCGGCAATTCGTCTGTGAAATTAGAGTCCAAACGCTCGTCCTCCCCTGTGACATCTGCTCTCGAAACGAGAGAGCGCACCAGAAACTTTGGATTCAAATGCACTTTTAGGAGATAAAGTGAGGAGTGACAGCAATGTTTGTGTCACAGTTTAAAGCTCACTGAGTGCAAATCATGATCAAGCAGGAGATTTTTTGCAAGGCTCTTCTGCTGTTTTAGCCCAGGCTAAACATTCCTGCTCTACTCTCTCTGTTGCTGCTCAGCAGAGAGCGGGCACAGAGGTGTTGGAATCAATTGGTCTTTCAGGCAGGAAAAGAAGAGACAGCAATGTGTGTTGCAGAGTTGCAAAGCTCACTGTGTGCTGAAGATGATCAGTGGGAACTTTCTGGACTGTCTCTTCTGCTGTTTCAGCAGAGTCCAAACGTAAGTGCTATATTCTGCTACTGCTCACAAAGAGCAAGCACAGGAGATGTATTATTCAATTGGACTTTCAGGTAGGAAAGTGAGAGGTGACAGCAATATGTGTTTCAGAGTTGTGAATCTCAATGTGTGCTGAAGATGCCCAGCAGTAGTTTCCATGCTGGCCCTTCAGCTGTGAAATTAGAATCCAAGCGCTCGTCCTCCCCTGTCACAACTGCTCTCGAAGCGAGAGAGCGCACCAGAAACGTTGGCTTGAAATGCACTTTTAGGAGATAAAGTGAGGAGTGACAGCAATGTGTGTTTCAGAGTTGCAAAGCTCACTGTGCGCTGAAGATGATCTGCAAGGACTTTCCCTCCCTGCCCTTCGGAACTGGGAGCGGATTCCAAGCGCTCGTGCTCACCTGCCTCTGCTGCACTGGAAACGAGAGTGGAGACCAGAAACGCTGGATTCAAATGCACTTTTAGGAGCTACAATGAGGAGTGACAACAGTGTGTGTGTCACAGTTGTAAAGCTCAGTGTGTTGAAGAAGCACAAGAGCAGCCTTCAGGCCTGTCTCTTCCACTGCCTTACAGATTGCAGACATCCCTGCTCACTCTGCTGATCAGCAGAGTGCTGACAACGGAGTTCTAGGATTGAAATGGTCTTTTAGGAGAAAGAGTGAAGAGTGACAGCAATGTTTGTGTCACAGTTTAAAGCTCACTGTGTGCTAAACATGATCAGGAGGAGCTTTTTTGCAAGGCTCTTCTGCTGTTTTAGCCCAGTCTAAACATTCCTTCTCTCTGTTGCTGCTCAGCAGAGAGTGGGCACAGAGATGTTGGAATCAATTGGTCTTCCAGGCAGGAAAAGGAGTTACAGCAATGTGTGTTGCAGAATTGCAAAGCTCACTGTGTGCTGAAGATGCCCTGCAGGAGTTTCCCTGCTGGCCCTTCCTCTGTGGGATTAGAGTCCAAGCGCTGCTCCTCCCCTGTCACAACTCCTCTCGAAACGTGAGAGCGCACCAGAAACTTTGGATACAAATGCACTTTTAGGAGATAAAGTGAGGAGTGACATCAATGTTTGTGTCACAGTTTAAAGCTCACTGTGTGCAAAACATGATCAAGCAGGAGATTTTTTGCAAGGCTCTTCTGCTGTTTTAGCCCAGGCTAAACATTCCTGCTCTACTCTCTCTGTTGCTGCTCAGCAGAGAGCGGGCACAGAGGTGTTGGAATCAATTGGTCTTTCAGGCAGGAAAAGAAGTGACAGCAATGTGTGTTGCAGAGTTGCAAAGCTCACTGTGTGCTGAAGATGATCAGTGGGAACTTTCTGGACTGTCTCTTCTGCTGTTTCTTCAGAGTCCAAACGTAAGTGCTATATTCTGCTACTGCTCACAAAGAGCAAGCACAGGAGATGTAGGATTCAATTGGACTTTCAGGTAGGAAAGTGAGAGGTGACAGCTATTTGTGTTTCAGAGTTGTGAATCTCAATGTGTGCTGAAGATGCCCAGCAGTAGTTTCCATGCTGGCCCTTCGGCTGTGAAATTAGAACCCAAGCGCTCGTCCTCCCCTGTCACAACTGCTCTCGAAGCGAGAGAGCGCACCAGAAACGTTGGCTTGAAATGCACTTTTAGGAGATAAAGTGAGGAGTGACAGCAATGTTTGTGTCACAGTTTAAAGCTCACTGTGTGCAAAACATGATCAAGCAGGAGATTTTTTTCAAGGCTCTTCTGCTGTTTTAGGCAGGTCTAAAAATTCCTGCTCTACTCTCTCTGTTGCTGCTCAGCAGAGAGCGGGCACAGAGATGGTGGATTCAGCTGGTCTTTCAGGCAAAAAGGGAGGAGTGACAGCAATGTGTGTTGCAGAGTTGCAAAGCTCGCTGTGCGCTGAAGATGATCAGTGGGAACTTTCTGGACTGTCTCTTCTGCTCTTTTAGCATTGGCTAAAGGTTCCTGCTCTACTCTCTCTGCTTCTGCCCAGCAGAGAAAGGGCACAGAGATTTTGGATTCAATTGGACTTTGAGGTAGGAAAGTGCGGAGCGAGAGCAATATATGTGTCACAGTTGCAAAGCTGACTGCGTGCTGAAGATGCCCTGCCGGAGCTTTCACTCCGGGCTCTTCGGCTGTGGGAGCAGAGGCCAAGAGATCGTGTTCACCTGTCACTGCTGCTGTTCAAACGAGAGAGGGCGGGAGAGACCATGGATTCAAACGGATTATTAGGAGATGAAGTGAGGAGTGACAGCAATGTGTGTTTCAGAGTTGCAAAGCTCACTGTGCGCTGAAGATGATCTGCAAGGACTTTCCCTCCCTGCCCTTCGGAACTGGGAGTGGATTCCAAGCGCTCGTGCTCACCTTCCTCTGCTGCTCTTGAAACGAGAGTGGAGACCAGAAACGCTGGATTCAAATGCACTTTTAGGAGCTACACTGAGGAGTGACAACAGTGTGTGTGTCACAGTTGTAAAGCTCAGTGTGTTGAAGAAGCACAAGAGCAGCCTTCAGGCCTGTCTCTTCCACTGCCTTACAGATTGCAGACATTCCTGCTCACTCTGCTGCTCAGCAGAGTGCTGGCAACGGAGTTCTTGGATTGAAATGGTCTTTTAGGAGAAAGAGTGAAGAGTGACAGCAATGTTTGTGTCACAGTTTAAAGCTCACTGTGTGCTAAACATGATCAGGAGGAGCTTTTTTGCAAGGCTCTTCTGCTGTTTTAGCCCAGTCTAAACATTCCTTCTCTCTGTTGCTGCTCAGCAGAGAGTGGGCACAGAGATGTTGGAATCAATTGGTCTTCCAGGCAGGAAAAGGAGTTACAGCAATGTGTGTTGCAGAATTGCAAAGCTCACTGTGTGCTGAAGATGCCCTGCAGGAGTTTCCCTGCTGGCCCTTCGTCTGTGGGATTAGAGTCCAAGCGCTGCTCCTCCCCTGTCACAACTCCTCTCGAAACGTGAGAGCGCACCAGAAACTTTGGATTCAAATGCACTTTTAGGAGATAAAGTGAGGAGTGACAGCAATGTTTGTGTCACAGTTTAAAGCTCACTGTGTGCAAAACATGATCAAGCAGGAGATTTTTTGCAAGGCTCTTCTGCTGTTTTAGCCCAGGCTAAACATTCCTGCTCTACTCTCTCTGTTGCTGCTCAGCAGAGAGCGGGCACAGAGGTGTTGGAATCAATTGGTCTTTCAGGCAGGAAAAGAAGAGACAGCAATGTGTGTTGCAGAGTTGCAAAGCTCACTGTGTGCTGAAGATGATCAGTGGGAACTTTCTGGACTGTCTCTTCTGCTGTTTCAGCAGAGTCCAAACGTAAGTGCTATATTCTGCTACTGCTCACAAAGAGCAAGCACAGGAGATGTATTATTCAATTGGACTTTCAGGTAGGAAAGTGAGAGGTGACAGCAATATGTGTTTCAGAGTTGTGAATCTCAATGTGTGCTGAAGATGCCCAGCAGTAGTTTCCATGCTGGCCCTTCGGCTGTGAAATTAAAATCCAAGCGCTCGTCCTCCCCTGTCACAACTGCTCTCGAAGCGAGAGAGCGCACCAGAAACGTTGGCTTGCAATGCACTTTTAGGAGATAAAGTGAGGAGTGACAGCAATGTTTGTGTCACAGTTTAAAGCTCACTGTGTGCAAAACATGATCAAGCAGGAGATTTTTTTCAAGGCTCTTCTGCTGTTTTAGGCAGGTCTAAAAATTCCTGCTCTACTCTCTCTGTTGCTGCTCAGCAGAGAGCGGGCACAGAGATGGTGGATTCAGCTGGTCTTTCAGGCAAAAAGGGAGGAGTGACAGCAATGTGTGTTGCAGAGTTGCAAAGCTCGCTGTGCGCTGAAGATGATCAGTGGGAACTTTCTGGACTGTCTCTTCTGCTCTTTTAGCATTGGCTAAAAGTTCCTGCTCTACTCTCTCTGCTTCTGCCCAGCAGAGAAAGGGCACAGAGATTTTGGATTCAATTGGACTTTGAGGTAGGAAAGTGCGGAGCGAGAGCAATATATGTGTCACAGTTGCAAAGCTGACTGCGTGCTGAAGATGCCCTGCCGGAGCTTTCACTCCGGGCTCTTCGGCTGTGGGAGCAGAGGCCAAGAGATCGTGTTCACCTGTCACTGCTGCTGTTCAAACGAGAGAGGGCGGGAGAGACCATGGATTCAAACGGATTATTAGGAGATGAAGTGAGGAGTGACAGCAATGTGTGTTTCAGAGTTGCAAAGCTCACTGTGCGCTGAAGATGATCTGCAAGGACTTTGCCTCCCTGCCCTTCGGAACTGGGAGCGGATTCCAAGCGCTCGTGCTCACCTTCCTCTGCTGCTCTTGAAACGAGAGTGGAGACCAGAAACGCTGGATTCAAATGCACTTTTAGGAGCTACAATGAGGAGTGACAACAGTGTGTGTGTCACAGTTGTAAAGCTCAGTGTGTTGAAGAAGCACAAGAGCAGCCTTCAGGCCTGTCTCTTCCACTGCCTTACAGATTGCAGACATTCCTGCTCACTCTGCTGCTCAGCAGAGTGCTGGCAACAGAGTTCTTGGATTGAAATGGTCTTTTAGGAGAAAGAGTGAAGAGTGACAGCAATGTTTGTGTCACAGTTTAAAGCTCACTGTGTGCTAAACATGATCAGGAGGAGCTTTTTTGCAAGGCTCTTCTGCTGTTTTAGCCCAGTCTAAACATTCCTTCTCTCTGTTGCTGCTCAGCAGAGAGTGGGCACAGAGATGTTGGAATCAATTGGTCTTCCAGGCAGGAAAAGGAGTTACAGCAATGTGTGTTGCAGAATTGCAAAGCTCACTGTGTGCTGAAGATGCCCTGCAGGAGTTTCCCTGCTGGCCCTTCGTCTGTGGGATTAGAGTCCAAGCGCTGCTCCTCCCCTGTCACAACTCCTCTCGAAACGTGAGAGCGCACCAGAAACTTTGGATTCAAATGCACTTTTAGGAGATAAAGTGAGGAGTGACAGCAATGTTTGTGTCACAGTTTAAAGCTCACTGTGTGCAAAACATGATCAAGCAGGAGATTTTTTGCAAGGCTCTTCTGCTGTTTTAGCCCAGGCTAAACATTCCTGCTCTACTCTCTCTGTTGCTGCTCTGCAGAGAGTGGGCACAGAGATGTTGGAATCAATAGGTCTTCCAGGCAGGAAAAGGAGGAGTGACAGCAATGTGTTTTGCAGAGTTGCAAAGCTCACTGTGTGCTGAAGATGCCCTGCAGGAGTTTCCCTGCTGGCCCTTCATCTGTTGGATTAGAGTCCAAGCGCTGCTCCTCCCCTGTCACAACTCCTCTCCAAACGAGAGTGCGTACCAGAAACTTTGGATTCAAATGCACTTTTAGGAGATAAAGTGAGGAGTGACAGCAATGTTTGTGTCACAGTTTAAAGCTCACTGTGTGCAAAACATGATCAAGCAGGAGATTTTTTGCAAGGCACTTCTGCTGTTTTAGCCCAGGCTAAACATTCCTGCTCAACTCTCTGTTGCTGCTCAGCAGAGAGCAGGCACAGAGGTGTTGGAATCAATTGGTCTTTCAGGCAGGAAAAGAAGAGACAGCAATGTGTGTTGCAGAGTTGCAAAGCTCACTGTGTGCTGAAGATGATCAGTGGGAACTTTCTGGACTGTCTCTTCTGCTGTTTCAGCAGAGTCCAGACGTAAGTGCTATATTCTGCTACTGCTCACAAAGAGCAAGCACAGGAGATGTATTATTCAATTGGACTTTCAGGTAGGAAAGTGAGAGGTGACAGCAATATGTGTTTCAGAGTTGTGAATCTCAATGTGTGCTGAAGATGCCCAGCAGTAGTTTCCATGCTGGCCCTTCGGCTGTGAAATTAGAATCCAAGCGCTCGTCCTCCCCTGTCACAACTGCTCTCGAAGCGAGAGAGCGCACCAGAAACGTTGGCTTGAAATGCACTTTTAGGAGATAAAGTGAGGAGTGACAGCAATGTTTGTGTCACAGTTTAAAGCTCACTGTGTGCAAAACATGATCAAGCAGGAGATTTTTTTCAAGGCTCTTCTGCTGTTTTAGGCAGGTCTAAAAATTCCTGCTCTACTCTCTCTGTTGCTGCTCAGCAGAGAGCGGGCACAGAGATGGTGGATTCAGCTGGTCTTTCAGGCAAAAAGGGAGGAGTGACAGCAATGTGTGTTGCAGAGTTGCAAAGCTCGCTGTGCGCTGAAGATGATCAGTGGGAACTTTCTGGACTGTCTCTTCTGCTCTTTTAGCATTGGCTAAAGGTTCCTGCTCTACTCTGCTTCTGCCCAGCAGAGAAAGGGCACAGAGATTTTGGATTCAATTGGACTTTGAGGTAGGAAAGTGCGGAGCGAGAGCAATATATGTGTCACAGTTGCAAAGCTGACTGCGTGCTGAAGATGCCCTGCCGGAGCTTTCACTCCGGGCTCTTCGGCTGTGGGAGCAGAGGCCAAGAGATCGTGTTCACCTGTCACTGCTGCTGTTCAAACGAGAGAGGGCGGGAGAGACCATGGATTCAAACGGATTATTAGGAGATGAAGTGAGGAGTGACAGCAATGTGTGTTTCAGAGTTGCAAAGCTCACTGTGCGCTGAAGATGATCTGCAAGGACTTTCCCTCCCTGCCCTTCGGAACTGGGAGCGGATTCCAAGCGCTCGTGCTCACCTTCCTCTGCTGCTCTTGAAACGAGAGTGGAGACCAGAAACGCTGGATTCAAATGCACTTTTAGGAGCTACACTGAGGAGTGACAACAGTGTGTGTGTCACAGTTGTAAAGCTCAGTGTGTTGAAGAAGCACAAGAGCAGCCTTCAGGCCTGTCTCTTCCACTGCCTTACAGATTGCAGACATTCCTGCTCACTCTGCTGCTCAGCAGAGTGCTGGCAACGGAGTTCTTGGATTGAAATGGTCTTTTAGGAGAAAGAGTGAAGAGTGACAGCAATGTTTGTGTCACAGTTTAAAGCTCACTGTGTGCTAAACATGATCAGGAGGAGCTTTTTTGCAAGGCTCTTCTGCTGTTTTAGCCCAGTCTAAACATTCCTTCTCTCTGTTGCTGCTCAGCAGAGAGTGGGCACAGAGATGTTGGAATCAATTGGTCTTCCAGGCAGGAAAAGGAGTTACAGCAATGTGTGTTGCAGAATTGCAAAGCTCACTGTGTGCTGAAGATGCCCTGCAGGAGTTTCCCTGCTGGCCCTTCGTCTGTGGGATTAGAGTCCAAGCGCTGCTCCTCCCCTGTCACAACTCCTCTCCAAACGTGAGAGCGCACCAGAAACTTTGGATTCAAATGCACTTTTAGGAGATAAAGTGAGGAGTGACATCAATGTTTGTGTCACAGTTTAAAGCTCACTGTGTGCAAAACATGATCAAGCAGGAGATTTTTTGCAAGGCTCTTCTGCTGTTTTAGCCCAGGCTAAACATTCCTGCTCTACTCTCTCTGTTGCTGCTCAGCAGAGAGTGGGCACAGAGATGTTGGAATCAATTGGTCTTCCAGGCAGGAAAAGGAGTTACAGCAATGTGTGTTGCAGAATTGCAAAGCTCACTGTGTGCTGAAGATGCCCTGCAGGAGTTTCCCTGCTGGCCCTTCGTCTGTGGGATTAGAGTCCAAGCGCTGCTCCTCCCCTGTCACAACTCCTCTCGAAACGTGAGAGCGCACCAGAAACTTTGGATTCAAATGCACTTTTAGGAGATAAAGTGAGGAGTGACAGCAATGTTTGTGTCACAGTTTAAAGCTCACTGTGTGCAAAACATGATCAAGCAGGAGATTTTTTGCAAGGCTCTTCTGCTGTTTTAGCCCAGGCTAAACATTCCTGCTCAACTCTCTGTTGCTGCTCAGCAGAGTGCGGGCACAGAGATGTTGGAATCAATTGGTCTTTCAGGCAGGAAAAGAAGTGACAGCAATGTGTGTTGCAGAGTTGCAAAGCTCACTGTGTGCTGAAGATGATCAGTGGGAACTTTCTGGACTGTCTCTTCTGCTGTTTCAGCAGAGTCCAAACGTAAGTGCAATATTCTGCTACTGCTCACAAAGAGCAAGCACAGGAGATGTATTATTCAATTGGACTTTCAGGTAGGAAAGTGAGAGGTGACAGCAATATGTGTTTCAGAGTTGTGAATCTCAATGTGTGCTGAAGATGCCCAGCAGTAGTTTCCATGCTGGCCCTTCGGCTGTGAAATTAGAATCCAAGCGCTCGTCCTCCCCTGTCACAACTGCTCTCGAAGCGAGAGAGCGCACCAGAAACGTTGGCTTGAAATGCACTTTTAGGAGATAAAGTGAGGAGTGACAGCAATGTGTGTTTCAGAGTTGCAAAGCTCACTGTGCGCTGAAGATGATCAAGCAGGAGATTTTTTTCAAGGCTCTTCTGCTGTTTTAGGCAGGTCTAAAAATTCCTGCTCTACTCTCTCTGTTGCTGCTCAGCAGAGAGCGGGCACAGAGATGGTGGATTCAGCTGGTCTTTCAGGCAAAAAGGGAGGAGTGACAGCAATGTGTGTTGCAGAGTTGCAAAGCTCGCTGTGCGCTGAAGATGATCAGTGGGAACTTTCTGGACTGTCTCTTCTGCTCTTTTAGCATTGGCTAAAGGTTCCTGCTCTACTCTCTCTGCTTCTGCCCAGCAGAGAAAGGGCACAGAGATTTTGGATTCAATTGGACTTTGAGGTAGGAAAGTGCGGAGCGAGAGCAATATATGTGTCACAGTTGCAAAGCTGACTGCGTGCTGAAGATGCCCTGCCGGAGCTTTCACTCCGGGCTCTTCGGCTGTGGGAGCAGAGGCCAAGAGATCGTGTTCACCTGTCACTGCTGCTGTTCAAACGAGAGAGGGCGGGAGAGACCATGGATTCAAACGGATTATTAGGAGATGAAGTGAGGAGTGACAGCAATGTGTGTTTCAGAGTTGCAAAGCTCACTGTGCGCTGAAGATGATCTGCAAGGACTTTCCCTCCCTGCCCTTCGGAACTGGGAGCGGATTCCAAGCGCTCGTGCTCACCTTCCTCTGCTGCTCTTGAAACGAGAGTGGAGACCAGAAACGCTGGATTCAAATGCACTTTTAGGAGCTACACTGAGGAGTGACAACAGTGTGTGTGTCACAGTTGTAAAGCTCAGTGTGTTGAAGAAGCACAAGAGCAGCCTTCAGGCCTGTCTCTTCCACTGCCTTACAGATTGCAGACATTCCTGCTCACTCTGCTGCTCAGCAGAGTGCTGGCAACGGAGTTCTTGGATTGAAATGGTCTTTTAGGAGAAAGAGTGAAGAGTGACAGCAATGTTTGTGTCACAGTTTAAAGCTCACTGTGTGCTAAACATGATCAGGAGGAGCTTTTTTGCAAGGCTCTTCTGCTGTTTTAGCCCAGTCTAAACATTCCTTCTCTCTGTTGCTGCTCAGCAGAGAGTGGGCACAGAGATGTTGGAATCAATTGGTCTTCCAGGCAGGAAAAGGAGTTACAGCAATGTGTGTTGCAGAATTGCAAAGCTCACTGTGTGCTGAAGATGCCCTGCAGGAGTTTCCCTGCTGGCCCTTCGTCTGTGGGATTAGAGTCCAAGCGCTGCTCCTCCCCTGTCACAACTCCTCTCCAAACGTGAGAGCGCACCAGAAACTTTGGATTCAAATGCACTTTTAGGAGATAAAGTGAGGAGTGACAGCAATGTTTGTGTCACAGTTTAAAGCTCACTGTGTGCAAAACATGATCAAGCAGGAGATTTTTTGCAAGGCTCTTCTGCTGTTTTAGCCCAGGCTAAACATTCCTGCTCTACTCTCTCTGTTGCTGCTCAGCAGAGAGTGGGCACAGAGATGTTGGAATCATTAGGTCTTCCAGGCAGGAAAAGGAGGAGTGACAGCAATGTGTTTTGCAGAGTTGCAAAGCTCACTGTGTGCTGAAGATGCCCTGCAGGAGTTTCCCTGCTGGCCCTTCATCTGTTGGATTAGAGTCCAAGCGCTGCTCCTCCCCTGTCACAACTCCTCTCCAAACGAGAGTGCGTACCAGAAACTTTGGATTCAAATGCACTTTTAGGAGATAAAGTGAGGAGTGACAGCAATGTTTGTGTCACAGTTTAAAGCTCACTGTGTGCAAAACATGATCAAGCAGGAGATTTTTTGCAAGGCTCTTCTGCTGTTTTAGCCCAGGCTAAACATTCCTGCTCAACTCTCTGTTGCTGCTCAGCAGAGAGCGGGCACAGAGATGTTGGAATCAATTGGTCTTTCAGGCAGGAAAAGAAGTGACAGCAATGTGTGTTGCAGAGTTGCAAAGCTCGCTGTTCGCTGAAGATGATCAGTGGGAACTTTCTGGACTGTCTCTTCTGCTGTTTCTTCAGAGTCCAAACGTAAGTGCTATATTCTGCTACTGCTCACAAAGAGCAAGCACAGGAGATGTAGGATTCAATTGGACTTTCAGGTAGGAAAGTGAGAGGTGACAGCTATTTGTGTTTCAGAGTTGTGAATCTCAATGTGTGCTGAAGATGCCCAGCAGTAGTTTCCATGCTGGCCCTTCGGCTGTGAAATTAGAACCCAAGCGCTCGTCCTCCCCTGTCACAACTGCTCTCGAAGCGAGAGAGCGCACCAGAAACGTTGGCTTGAAATGCACTTTTAGGAGATAAAGTGAGGAGTGACAGCAATGTTTGTGTCACAGTTTAAAGCTCACTGTGTGCAAAACATGATCAAGCAGGAGATTTTTTTCAAGGCTCTTCTGCTGTTTTAGGCAGGTCTAAAAATTCCTGCTCTACTCTCTCTGTTGCTGCTCAGCAGAGAGCGGGCACAGAGATGGTGGATTCAGCTGGTCTTTCAGGCAAAAAGGGAGGAGTGACAGCAATGTGTGTTGCAGAGTTGCAAAGCTCGCTGTGCGCTGAAGATGATCAGTGGGAACTTTCTGGACTGTCTCTTCTGCTCTTTTAGCATTGGCTAAAGGTTCCTGCTCTACTCTCTCTGCTTCTGCCCAGCAGAGAAAGGGCACAGAGATTTTGGATTCAATTGGACTTTGAGGTAGGAAAGTGCGGAGCGAGAGCAATATATGTGTCACAGTTGCAAAGCTGACTGCGTGCTGAAGATGCCCTGCCGGAGCTTTCACTCCGGGCTCTTCGGCTGTGGGAGCAGAGGCCAAGAGATCGTGTTCACCTGTCACTGCTGCTGTTCAAACGAGAGAGGGCGGGAGAGACCATGGATTCAAACGGATTATTAGGAGATGAAGTGAGGAGTGACAGCAATGTGTGTTTCAGAGTTGCAAAGCTCACTGTGCGCTGAAGATGATCTGCAAGGACTTTCCCTCCCTGCCCTTCGGAACTGGGAGCGGATTCCAAGCGCTCGTGCTCACCTGCCTCTGCTGCTCTTGAAACGAGAGTGGAGACCAGAAACGCTGGATTCAAATGCACTTTTAGGAGCTACAATGAGGAGTGACAACAGTGTGTGTGTCACAGTTGTAAAGCTCAGTGTGTTGAAGAAGCACAAGAGCAGCCTTCAGGCCAGTCTCTTCCACTGCCTTACAGATTGCAGACATCCCTGCTCACTCTGCTGCTCAGCAGAGTGCTGGCAACGGAGTTCTTGGATTGAAATGGTCTTTTAGGAGAAAGAGTGAAGAGTGACAGCAATGTTTGTGTCACAGTTTAAAGCTCACTGTGTGCTAAACATGATCAGGAGGGGCTTTTTTGCAAGGCTCTTCTGCTGTTTTAGCCCAATCTAAACATTCCTTCTCTCTGTTGCTGCTCAGCAGAGAGCGGGCACAGAGGTGTTGGAATCAATTGGTCTTCCAGGCAGGAAAAGGAGTTACAGCAATGTGTGTTGCAGAATTGCAAAGCTCACTGTGTGCTGAAGATGCCCTGCAGGAGTTTCCCTGCTGGCCCTTCGTCTGTGGGATTAGAGTCCAAGCGCTGCTCCTCCCCTGTCACAACTCCTCTCGAAACGTGAGAGCGCACCAGAAACTTTGGATTCAAATGCACTTTTAGGAGATAAAGTGAGGAGTGACATCAATGTTTGTGTCACAGTTTAAAGCTCACTGTGTGCAAAACATGATCAAGCAGGAGATTTTTTGCAAGGCTCTTCTGCTGTTTTAGCCCAGGCTAAACATTCCTGCTCTACTCTCTCTGTTGCTGCTCAGCAGAGAGCGGGCACAGAGGTGTTGGAATCAATTGGTCTTTCAGGCAGGAAAAGAAGAGACAGCAATGTGTGTTGCAGAGTTGCAAAGCTCACTGTGTGCTGAAGATGATCAGTGGGAACTTTCTGGACTGTCTCTTCTGCTGTTTCAGCAGAGTCCAAACGTAAGTGCTATATTCTGCTACTGCTCACAAAGAGCAAGCACAGGAGATGTATTATTCAATTGGACTTTCTGGTAGGAAAGTGAGAGGTGACAGCAATATGTGTTTCAGAGTTGTGAATCTCAATGTGTGCTGAAGATGCCCAGCAGTAGTTTCCATGCTGGCCCTTCGGCTGTGAAATTAGAACCCAAGCGCTCGTCCTCCCCTGTCACAACTGCTCTCGAAGCGAGAGAGCGCACCAGAAACGTTGGCTTGAAATGCACTTTTAGGAGATAAAGTGAGGAGTGACAGCAATGTTTGTGTCACAGTTTAAAGCTCACTGTGTGCAAAACATGATCAAGCAGGAGATTTTTTTCAAGGCTCTTCTGCTGTTTTAGGCAGGTCTAAAAATTCCTGCTCTACTCTCTCTGTTGCTGCTCAGGAGAGAGCGGGCACAGAGATGGTGGATTCAGCTGGTCTTTCAGGCAAAAAGGGAGGAGTGACAGCAATGTGTGTTGCAGAGTTGCAAAGCTCGCTGTGCGCTGAAGATGATCAGTGGGAACTTTCTGGACTGTCTCTTCTGCTCTTTTAGCATTGGCTAAAGGTTCCTGCTCTACTCTCTCTGCTTCTGCCCAGCAGAGAAAGGGCACAGAGATTTTGGATTCAATTGGACTTTGAGGTAGGAAAGTGCGGAGCGAGAGCAATATATGTGTCACAGTTGCAAAGCTGACTGCGTGCTGAAGATGCCCTGCCGTAGCTTTCACTCCGGGCTCTTCGGCTGTGGGAGCAGAGGCCAAGAGATCGTGTACACCTGTCACTGCTGCTGTTCAAACGAGAGAGGGCGGGAGAGACCATGGATTCAAACGGATTATTAGGAGATGAAGTGAGGAGTGACAGCAATGTGTGTTTCAGAGTTGCAAAGCTCACTGTGCGCTGAAGATGATCTGCAAGGACTTTCCCTCCCTGCCCTTCGGAACTGGGAGCGGATTCCAAGCGCTCGTGCTCACCTTCCTCTGCTGCTCTTGAAACGAGAGTGGAGACCAGAAACGCTGGATTCAAATGCACTTTTAGGAGCTACAATGAGGAGTGACAACAGTGTGTGTGTCACAGTTGTAAAGCTCAGTGTGTTGAAGAAGCACAAGAGCAGCCTTCAGGCCAGTCTCTTCCACTGCCTTACAGATTGCAGACATTCCTGCTCACTCTGCTGCTCAGCAGAGTGCTGGCAACGGAGTTCTTGGATTGAAATGGTCTTTTAGGAGAAAGAGTGAAGAGTGACAGCAATGTTTGTGTCACAGTTTAAAGCTCACTGTGTGCTAAACATGATCAGGAGGAGCTTTTTTGCAAGGCTCTTCTGCTGTTTTAGCCCAGTCTAAACATTCCTGCTCTCTGTTGCTGCTCAGCAGAGAGTGGGCACAGAGATGTTGGAATCAATTGGTCTTCCAGGCAGGAAAAGGAGGAGTTACAGCAATGTGTGTTGCAGAATTGCAAAGCTCACTGTGTGCTGAAGATGCCCTGCAGGAGTTTCCCTGCTGGCCCTTCGTCTGTGGGATTAGAGTCCAAGCGCTGCTCCTCCCCTGTCACAACTCCTCTCGAAACGTGAGAGCGCACCAGAAACTTTGGATTCAAATGCACTTTTAGGAGATAAAGTGAGGAGTGACAGCAATGTTTGTGTCACAGTTTAAAGCTCACTGTGTGCAAAACATGATCAAGCAGGAGATTTTTTGCAAGGCTCTTCTGCTGTTTTAGCCCAGGCTAAACATTCCTGCTCTACTCTCTCTGTTGCTGCTCAGCAGAGAGCGGGCACAGAGGTGTTGGAATCAATTGGTCTTTCAGGCAGGAAAAGAAGAGACAGCAATGTGTGTTGCAGAGTTGCAAAGCTCACTGTGTGCTGAAGATGATCAGTGGGAACTTTCTGGACTGTCTCTTCTGCTGTTTCAGCAGAGTCCAAACGTAAGTGCTATATTCTGCTACTGCTCACAAAGAGCAAGCACAGGAGATGTATTATTCAATTGGACTTTCAGGTAGGAAAGTGAGAGGTGACAGCAATATGTGTTTCAGAGTTGTGAATCTCAATGTGTGCTGAAGATGCCCAGCAGTAGTTTCCATGCTGGCCCTTCGTCTGTGGGATTAGAGTCCAAGCACTGCTCCTCCCCTGTCACAACTGCTCTCGAAGCGAGAGAGCGCACCAGAAACGTTGGCTTGAAATGCACTTTTAGGAGATAAAGTGAGGAGTGACAGCAATGTTTGTGTCACAGTTTAAAGCTCACTGTGTGCAAAACATGATCAAGCAGGAGATTTTTTTCAAGGCTCTTCTGCTGTTTTAGGCAGGTCTAAAAATTCCTGCTCTACTCTCTCTGTTGCTGCTCAGGAGAGAGCGGGCACAGAGATGGTGGATTCAGCTGGTCTTTCAGGCAAAAAGGGAGGAGTGACAGCAATGTGTGTTGCAGAGTTGCAAAGCTCGCTGTGCGCTGAAGATGATCAGTGGGAACTTTCTGGACTGTCTCTTCTGCTCTTTTAGCATTGGCTAAAGGTTCCTGCTCTACTCTCTCTGCTTCTGCCCAGCAGAGAAAGGGCACAGAGATTTTGGATTCAATTGGACTTTGAGGTAGGAAAGTGCGGAGCGAGAGCAATATATGTGTCACAGTTGCAAAGCTGACTGCGTGCTGAAGATGCCCTGCCGGAGCTTTCACTCCGGGCTCTTCGGCTGTGGGAGCAGAGGCCAAGAGATCGTGTTCACCTGTCACTGCTGCTGTTCAAACGAGAGAGGGCGGGAGAGACCATGGATTCAAACGGATTATTAGGAGATGAAGTGAGGAGTGACAGCAATGTGTGTTTCAGAGTTGCAAAGCTCACTGTGCGCTGAAGATGATCTGCAAGGACTTTCCCTCCCTGCCCTTCGGAACTGGGAGCGGATTCCAAGCGCTCGTGCTCACCTTCCTCTGCTGCTCTTGAAACGAGAGTGGAAACCAGAAACGCTGGATTCAAATGCACTTTTAGGAGCTACAATGAGGAGTGACAACAGTGTGTGTGTCACAGTTGTAAAGCTCAGTGTGTTGAAGAAGCACAAGAGCAGCCTTCAGGCCTGTCTCTTCCACTGCCTTACAGATTGCAGACATTCCTGCTCACTCTGCTGCTCAGCAGAGTGCTGGCAACGGAGTTCTTGGATTGAAATGGTCTTTTAGGAGAAAGAGTGAAGAGTGACAGCAATGTTTGTGTCACAGTTTAAAGCTCACTGTGTGCTAAACATGATCAGGAGGAGCTTTTTTGCAAGGCTCTTCTGCTGTTTTAGCCCAGTCTAAACATTCCTGCTCTCTGTTGCTGCTCAGCAGAGAGTGGGCACAGAGATGTTGGAATCAATTGGTCTTCCAGGCAGGAAAAGGAGGAGTTACAGCAATGTGTGTTGCAGAATTGCAAAGCTCACTGTGTGCTGAAGATGCCCTGCAGGAGTTTCCCTGCTGGCCCTTCGTCTGTGGGATTAGAGTCCAAGCGCTGCTCCTCCCCTGTCACAACTCCTCTCGAAACGTGAGAGCGCACCAGAAACTTTGGATTCAAATGCACTTTTAGGAGATAAAGTGAGGAGTGACAGCAATGTTTGTGTCACAGTTTAAAGCTCACTGTGTGCAAAACATGATCAAGCAGGAGATTTTTTGCAAGGCTCTTCTGCTGTTTTAGCCCAGGCTAAACATTCCTGCTCTACTCTCTCTGTTGCTGCTCAGCAGAGAGCGGGCACAGAGGTGTTGGAATCAATTGGTCTTTCAGGCAGGAAAAGAAGAGACAGCAATGTGTGTTGCAGAGTTGCAAAGCTCACTGTGTGCTGAAGATGATCAGTGGGAACTTTCTGGACTGTCTCTTCTGCTGTTTCAGCAGAGTCCAAACGTAAGTGCTATATTCTGCTACTGCTCACAAAGAGCAAGCACAGGAGATGTATTATTCAATTGGACTTTCAGGTAGGAAAGTGAGAGGTGACAGCAATATGTGTTTCAGAGTTGTGAATCTCAATGTGTGCTGAAGATGCCCAGCAGTAGTTTCCATGCTGGCCCTTCGTCTGTGGGATTAGAGTCCAAGCACTGCTCCTCCCCTGTCACAACTGCTCTCGAAGCGAGAGAGCGCACCAGAAACGTTGGCTTGAAATGCACTTTTAGGAGATAAAGTGAGGAGTGACAGCAATGTTTGTGTCACAGTTTAAAGCTCACTGTGTGCAAAACATGATCAAGCAGGAGATTTTTTTCAAGGCTCTTCTGCTGTTTTAGGCAGGTCTAAAAATTCCTGCTCTACTCTCTCTGTTGCTGCTCAGGAGAGAGCGGGCACAGAGATGGTGGATTCAGCTGGTCTTTCAGGCAAAAAGGGAGGAGTGACAGCAATGTGTGTTGCAGAGTTGCAAAGCTCGCTGTGCGCTGAAGATGATCAGTGGGAACTTTCTGGACTGTCTCTTCTGCTCTTTTAGCATTGGCTAAAGGTTCCTGCTCTACTCTCTCTGCTTCTGCCCAGCAGAGAAAGGGCACAGAGATTTTGGATTCAATTGGACTTTGAGGTAGGAAAGTGCGGAGCGAGAGCAATATATGTGTCACAGTTGCAAAGCTGACTGCGTGCTGAAGATGCCCTGCCGGAGCTTTCACTCCGGGCTCTTCGGCTGTGGGAGCAGAGGCCAAGAGATCGTGTTCACCTGTCACTGCTGCTGTTCAAACGAGAGAGGGCGGGAGAGACCATGGATTCAAACGGATTATTAGGAGATGAAGTGAGGAGTGACAGCAATGTGTGTTTCAGAGTTGCAAAGCTCACTGTGCGCTGAAGATGATCTGCAAGGACTTTCCCTCCCTGCCCTTCGGAACTGGGAGCGGATTCCAAGCGCTCGTGCTCACCTTCCTCTGCTGCTCTTGAAACGAGAGTGGAAACCAGAAACGCTGGATTCAAATGCACTTTTAGGAGCTACAATGAGGAGTGACAACAGTGTGTGTGTCACAGTTGTAAAGCTCAGTGTGTTGAAGAAGCACAAGAGCAGCCTTCAGGCCTGTCTCTTCCACTGCCTTACAGATTGCAGACATTCCTGCTCACTCTGCTGCTCAGCAGAGTGCTGGCAACGGAGTTCTTGGATTGAAATGGTCTTTTAGGAGAAAGAGTGAAGAGTGACAGCAATGTTTGTGTCACAGTTTAAAGCTCACTGTGTGCTAAACATGATCAGGAAAAGCTTTTTTGCAAGGCTCTTCTGCTGTTTTAGCCCAGTCTAAACATTCCTTCTCTCTGTTGCTGCTCAGCAGAGAGTGGGCACAGAGATGTTGGAATCAATTGGTCTTCCAGGCAGGAAAAGGAGTTACAGCAATGTGTGTTGCAGAATTGCAAAGCTCACTGTGTGCTGAAGATGCCCTGCAGGAGTTTCCCTGCTGGCCCTTCGTCTGTGGGATTAGAGTCCAAGCGCTGCTCCTCCCCTGTCACAACTCCTCTCGAAACGTGAGAGCGCACCAGAAACTTTGGATTCAAATGCACTTTTAGGAGATAAAGTGAGGAGTGACAGCAATGTTTGTGTCACAGTTTAAAGCTCACTGTGTGCAAAACATGATCAAGCAGGAAATTTTTTGCAAGGCTCTTCTGCTGTTTTAGCCCAGGCTAAACATTCCTGCTCAACTCTCTGTTGCTGCTCAGCAGAGAGCGGGCACAGAGGTGTTGGAATCAATTGGTCTTTCAGGCAGGAAAAGAAGTGACAGCAATGTGTGTTGCAGAGTTGCAAAGCTCGCTGTTCGCTGAAGATGATCAGTGGGAACTTTCTGGACTGTCTCTTCTGCTGTTTCTTCAGAGTCCAAACGTAAGTGCTATATTCTGCTACTGCTCACAAAGAGCAAGCACAGGAGATGTAGGATTCAATTGTACTTTCAGGTAGGAAAGTGAGAGGTGACAGCAATGTGTGTTTCAGAGTTGCAAAGCTCACTGGGTGCTGAAGATGCCCAGCTGGATTTTCCATGCTGGCAATTCGTCTGTGAAATTAGAGTCCAAACGCTCGTCCTCCCCTGTGACATCTGCTCTCGAAACGAGAGAGCGCACCAGAAACTTTGGATTCAAATGCACTTTTAGGAGATAAAGTGAGGAGTGACAGCAATGTTTGTGTCACAGTTTAAAGCTCACTGAGTGCAAATCATGATCAAGCAGGAGATTTTTTGCAAGGCTCTTCTGCTGTTTTAGCCCAGGCTAAACATTCCTGCTCTACTCTCTCTGTTGCTGCTCAGCAGAGAGCGGGCACAGAGGTGTTGGAATCAATTGGTCTTTCAGGCAGGAAAAGAAGAGACAGCAATGTGTGTTGCAGAGTTGCAAAGCTCACTGTGTGCTGAAGATGATCAGTGGGAACTTTCTGGACTGTCTCTTCTGCTGTTTCAGCAGAGTCCAAACGTAAGTGCTATATTCTGCTACTGCTCACAAAGAGCAAGCACAGGAGATGTATTATTCAATTGGACTTTCAGGTAGGAAAGTGAGAGGTGACAGCAATATGTTTTTCAGAGTTGTGAATCTCAATGTGTGCTGAAGATGCCCAGCAGTAGTTTCCATGCTGGCCCTTCGGCTGTGAAATTAGAATCCAAGCGCTCGTCCTCCCCTGTCACAACTGCTCTCGAAGCGAGAGAGCGCACCAGAAACGTTGGCTTGAAATGCACTTTTAGGAGATAAAGTGAGGAGTGACAGCAATGTGTGTTTCAGAGTTGCAAAGCTCACTGTGCGCTGAAGATGATCTGCAAGGACTTTCCCTCCCTGCCCTTCGGAACTGGGAGCGGATTCCAAGCGCTCGTGCTCACCTGCCTCTGCTGCACTGGAAACGAGAGTGGAGACCAGAAACGCTGGATTCAAATGCACTTTTAGGAGCTACAATGAGGAGTGACAACAGTGTGTGTGTCACAGTTGTAAAGCTCAGTGTGTTGAAGAAGCACAAGAGCAGCCTTCAGGCCTGTCTCTTCCACTGCCTTACAGATTGCAGACATCCCTGCTCACTCTGCTGATCAGCAGAGTGCTGGCAACGGAGTTCTTGGATTGAAATGGTCTTTTAGGAGAAAGAGTGAAGAGTGACAGCAATGTTTGTGTCACAGTTTAAAGCTCACTGAGTGCTAAACATGATCAGGAGGAGCTTTTTTGCAAGGCTCATCTGCTGTTTTAGCCCAGTCTGAACATTCCTGCTCTACTCTCTCTGTTGCTGCTCAGCAGAGAGTGGGCACAGAGATGTTGGAATCAATTGGTCTTTCAGTCAAGAAAAGGAGGAGTGACAGCAATGTGTGTTGCAGAATTGTAAAGCTCACTGTGTGCTGAAGATGCCCTGCAGGAGTTTCCCTGCTGGCCCTTCGTCTGTGGGATTAGAGTCCAAGCGCTGCTCCTCCCCTGTCACAACTGCTCTCGAAGCGAGAGAGCGCACCAGAAACGTTGGCTTGAAATGCACTTTTAGGAGATAAAGTGAGGAGTGACAGCAATGTTTGTGTCACAGTTTAAAGCTCACTGTGTGCAAAACATGATCAAGCAGGAGATTTTTTTCAAGGCTCTTCTGCTGTTTTAGGCAGGTCTAAAAATTCCTGCTCTACTCTCTCTGTTGCTGCTCAGCAGAGAGCGGGCACAGAGATGGTGGATTCAGCTGGTCTTTCAGGCAAAAAGGGAGGAGTGACAGCAATGTGTGTTGCAGAGTTGCAAAGCTCGCTGTGCGCTGAAGATGATCAGTGGGAACTTTCTGGACTGTCTCTTCTGCTCTTTTAGCATTGGCTAAAGGTTCCTGCTCTACTCTCTCTGCTTCTGCCCAGCAGAGAAAGGGCACAGAGATTTTGGATTCAATTGGACTTTGAGGTAGGAAAGTGCGGAGCGAGAGCAATATATGTGTCACAGTTGCAAAGCTGACTGCGTGCTGAAGATGCCCTGCCGGAGCTTTCACTCCGGGCTCTTCGGCTGTGGGAGCAGAGGCCAAGAGATCGTGTTCACCTGTCACTGCTGCTGTTCAAACGAGAGAGGGCGGGAGAGACCATGGATTCAAACGGATTATTAGGAGATGAAGTGAGGAGTGACAGCAATGTGTGTTTCAGAGTTGCAAAGCTCACTGTGCGCTGAAGATGATCTGCAAGGACTTTCCCTCCCTGCCCTTCGGAACTGGGAGCGGATTCCAAGCGCTCGTGCTCACCTTCCTCTGCTGCTCTTGAAACGAGAGTGGAGACCAGAAACGCTGGATTCAAATGCACTTTTAGGAGCTACAATGAGGAGTGACAACAGTGTGTGTGTCACAGTTGTAAAGCTCAGTGTGTTGAAGAAGCACAAGAGCAGCCTTCAGGCCTGTCTCTTCCACTGCCTTACAGATTGCAGACATTCCTGCTCACTCTGCTGCTCAGCAGAGTGCTGGCAACGGAGTTCTTGGATTGAAATGGTCTTTTAGGAGAAAGAGTGAAGAGTGACAGCAATGTTTGTGTCACAGTTTAAAGCTCACTGTGTGCTAAACATGATCAGGAGGAGCTTTTTTGCAAGGCTCTTCTGCTGTTTTAGCCCAGTCTAAACATTCCTTCTCTCTGTTGCTGCTCAGCAGAGAGTGGGCACAGAGATGTTGGAATCAATTGGTCTTCCAGGCAGGAAAAGGAGTTACAGCAATGTGTGTTGCAGAATTGCAAAGCTCACTGTGTGCTGAAGATGCCCTGCAGGAGTTTCCCTGCTGGCCCTTCGTCTGTGGGATTAGAGTCCAAGCGCTGCTCCTCCCCTGTCACAACTCCTCTCCAAACGTGAGAGCGCACCAGAAACTTTGGATTCAAATGCACTTTTAGGAGATAAAGTGAGGAGTGACATCAATGTTTGTGTCACAGTTTAAAGCTCACTGTGTGCAAAACATGATCAAGCAGGAGATTTTTTGCAAGGCTCTTCTGCTGTTTTAGCCCAGGCTAAACATTCCTGCTCTACTCTCTCTGTTGCTGCTCAGCAGAGAGTGGGCACAGAGATGTTGGAATCAATAGGTCTTCCAGGCAGGAAAAGGAGGAGTGACAGCAATGTGTTTTCCAGAGTTGCAAAGCTCACTGTGTGCTGAAGATGCCCTGCAGGAGTTTCCCTGCTGGCCCTTCATCTGTTGGATTAGAGTCCAAGCGCTGCTCCTCCCCTGTCACAACTCCTCTCCAAACGAGAGTGCGTACCAGAAACTTTGGATTCAAATGCACTTTTAGGAGATAAAGTGAGGAGTGACAGCAATGTTTGTGTCACAGTTTAAAGCTCACTGTGTGCAAAACATGATCAAGCAGGAGATTTTTTGCAAGGCTCTTCTGCTGTTTTAGCCCAGGCTAAACATTCCTGCTCTACTCTCTCTGTTGCTGCTCAGCAGAGAGCGGGCACAGAGATGTTGGAATCAATTGGTCTTTCAGGCAGGAAAAGAAGTGACAGCAATGTGTGTTGCAGAGTTGCAAAGCTCACTGTGTGCTGAAGATGACCAGTGGGAACTTTCTGGACTGTCTCTTCTGCTGTTTCAGCAGAGTCCAAACGTAAGTGCTATATTCTGCTACTGCTCACAAAGAGCAAGCACAGGAGATGTAGGATTCAATTGGACTTTCAGGTAGGAAAGTGAGAGGTGACAGCAATGTGTGTTTCAGAGTTGCAAAGCTCACTGGGTGCTGAAGATGCCCAGCTGGATTTTCCATGCTGGCAATTCGTCTGTGAAATTAGAGTCCAAACGCTCGTCCTCCCCTGTGACATCTGCTCTCGAAACGAGAGAGCGCACCAGAAACTTTGGATTCAAATGCACTTTTAGGAGATAAAGTGAGGAGTGACAGCAATGTTTGTGTCACAGTTTAAAGCTCACTGAGTGCAAATCATGATCAAGCAGGAGATTTTTTGCAAGGCTCTTCTGCTGTTTTAGCCCAGGCTAAACATTCCTGCTCTACTCTCTCTGTTGCTGCTCAGCAGAGAGCGGGCACAGAGGTGTTGGAATCAATTGGTCTTTCAGGCAGGAAAAGAAGAGACAGCAATGTGTGTTGCAGAGTTGCAAAGCTCACTGTGTGCTGAAGATGATCAGTGGGAACTTTCTGGACTGTCTCTTCTGCTGTTTCAGCAGAGTCCAAACGTAAGTGCTATATTCTGCTACTGCTCACAAAGAGCAAGCACAGGAGATGTATTATTCAATTGGACTTTCAGGTAGGAAAGTGAGAGGTGACAGCAATATGTGTTTCAGAGTTGTGAATCTCAATGTGTGCTGAAGATGCCCAGCAGTAGTTTCCATGCTGGCCCTTCGGCTGTGAAATTAGAATCCAAGCGCTCGTCCTCCCCTGTCACAACTGCTCTCGAAGCGAGAGAGCGCACCAGAAACGTTGGCTTGAAATGCACTTTTAGGAGATAAAGTGAGGAGTGACAGCAATGTGTGTTTCAGAGTTGCAAAGCTCACTGTGCGCTGAAGATGATCTGCAAGGACTTTCCCTCCCTGCCCTTCGGAACTGGGAGCGGATTCCAAGCGCTCGTGCTCACCTGCCTCTGCTGCACTGGAAACGAGAGTGGAGACCAGAAACGCTGGATTCAAATGCACTTTTAGGAGCTACAATGAGGAGTGACAACAGTGTGTGTGTCACAGTTGTAAAGCTCAGTGTGTTGAAGAAGCACAAGAGCAGCCTTCAGGCCTGTCTCTTCCACTGCCTTACAGATTGCAGACATCCCTGCTCACTCTGCTGATCAGCCAAGTGCTGACAACGGAGTTCTTGGATTGAAATGGTCTTTTAGGAGAAAGAGTGAAGAGTGACAGCAATGTTTGTGTCACAGTTTAAAGCTCACTGTGTGCTAAACATGATCAGGAGGAGCTTTTTTGCAAGGCTCATCTGCTGTTTTAGCCCAGTCTGAACATTCCTGCTCTACTCTCTCTGTTGCTGCTCAGCAGAGAGTGGGCACAGAGATGTTGGAATCAATTGGTCTTTCAGTCAAGAAAAGGAGGAGTGACAGCAATGTGTGTTGCAGAATTGTAAAGCTCACTGTGTGCTGAAGATGCCCTGCAGGAGTTTCCCTGCTGGCCCTTCGTCTGTGGGATTAGAGTCCAAGCGCTGCTCCTCCCCTGTCACAACTGCTCTCGAAGCGAGAGAGCGCACCAGAAACGTTGGCTTGAAATGCACTTTTAGGAGATAAAGTGAGGAGTGACAGCAATGTTTGTGTCACAGTTTAAAGCTCACTGTGTGCAAAACATGATCAAGCAGGAGATTTTTTTCAAGGCTCTTCTGCTGTTTTAGGCAGGTCTAAAAATTTCTGCTCTACTCTCCCTGTTGCTGCTCAGCAGAGAGCGGGCACAGAGATGTTGGATTCAGCTGGTCTTTCAGGCAAAAAGGGAGGAGTGACAGCAATGTGTGTTGCAGAGTTGCAAAGCTCGCTGTGCGCTGAAGATGATCAGTGGGAACTTTCTGGACTGTCTCTTCTGCTCTTTTAGCATTGGCTAAAGGTTCCTGCTCTACTCTCTCTGCTTCTGCCCAGCAGAGAAAGGGCACAGAGATTTTGGATTCAATTGGACTTTGAGGTAGAAAAGTGCGGAGCGAGAGCAATATATGTGTCACAGTTGCAAAGCTGACTGCGTGCTGAAGATGCCCTGCCGGAGCTTTCACTCCGGGCTCTTCGGCTGTGGGAGCAGAGGCCAAGAGATCGTGTTCACCTGTCACTGCTGCTGTTAAAACGAGAGAGGGCGGGAGAGACCATGGATTCAAACGGATTATTAGGAGATGAAGTGAGGAGTGACAGCAATGTGTGTTTCAGAGTTGCAAAGCTCACTGTGCGCTGAAGATGATCTGCAAGGACTTTCCCTCCCTGCCCTTCGGAACTGGGAGCGGATTCCAAGCGCTCGTGCTCACCTTCCTCTGCTGCTCTTGAAACGAGAGTGGAGACCAGAAACGCTGGATTCAAATGCACTTTTAGGAGCTACAATGAGGAGTGACAACAGTGTGTGTGTCACAGTTGTAAAGCTCAGTGTGTTGAAGAAGCACAAGAGCAGCCTTCAGGCCTGTCTCTTCCACTGCCTTACAGATTGCAGACATTCCTGCTCACTCTGCTGCTCAGCAGAGTGCTGGTAACGGAGTTCTTGGATTGAAATGGTCTTTTAGGAGAAAGAGTGAAGAGTGACAGCAATGTTTGTGTCACAGTTTAAAGCTCACTGTGTGCTAAACATGATCAGGAGGAGCTTTTTTGCAAGGCTCTTCTGCTGTTTTAGCCCAGTCTAAACATTCCTTCTCTCTGTTGCTGCTCAGCAGAGAGTGGGCACAGAGATGTTGGAATCAATAGGTCTTCCAGGCAGGAAAAGGAGGAGTGACAGCAATGTGTTTTGCAGAGTTGCAAAGCTCACTGTGTGCTGAAGATGCCCTGCAGGAGTTTCCCTGCTGGCCCTTCATCTGTTGGATTAGAGTCCAAGCGCTGCTCCTCCCCTGTCACAACTCCTCTCCAAACGAGAGTGCGTACCAGAAACTTTGGATTCAAATGCACTTTTAGGAGATAAAGTGAGGAGTGACAGCAACGTTTGTGTCACAGTTTAAAGCTCACTGTGTGCAAAACATGATCAAGCAGGAGATTTTTTGCAAGGCTCTTCTGCTGTTTTAGCCCAGGCTAAACATTCCTGCTCAACTCTCTGTTGCTGCTCAGCAGAGAGCGGGCACAGAGATGTTGGAATCAATTGGTCTTTCAGGCAGGAAAAGAAGTGACAGCAATGTGTGTTGCAGAGTTGCAAAGCTCGCTGTTCGCTGAAGATGATCAGTGGGAACTTTCTGGACTGTCTCTTCTGCTGTTTCTTCAGAGTCCAAACGTAAGTGCTATATTCTGCTACTGCTCACAAAGAGCAAGCACAGGAGATGTAGGATTCAATTGGACCTTCAGGTAGGAAAGTGAGAGGTGACAGCTATTTGTGTTTCAGAGTTGCGAAGCTCACTGGGTGCTGAAGATGCCCTGCAGGAGTTTCCATGCTGGCAATTCGTCTGTGAAATTAGAGTCCAAAAGCTCGTCCTCCCCTGCGACATCTGCTCTCGAAACGAGAGAGCGCACCATAAACTTTGCATTCAAATTCACTTTTAGGAGATAAAGTGAGGAGTGACAGCAATGTTTGTGTCACAGTTTGAAGCTCACTGAGTGCAAAACATGATCAAGCAGGAGATTTTTTACAAGGCTCTTCTGCTGTTTTAGCCCAGTCTAAACATTCCTGCTCTGCTCTCTCTGTTGTTGCTCAGCAGAGAGCGGGCACAGAGATGGTGGATTCAGTTGGTCTTTCAGGCAGGAAAGGGAGGAGCGACAGCAATGTGTGTTGCAGAGTTGCAAAGCTCACTGTGTGCTGAAGATGATCAGTGGGAACTTTCTGGACTGTCTCTTCTGCTGTTTCAGCAGAGTCCAAACGTAAGTGCTATATTCTGCTACTGCTCACTAAGAGCAAGCACAGGAGATGTATTATTCAATTGGACTTTCAGGTAGGAAAGTGAGAGGTGACAGCAATATGTGTTTCAGAGTTGTGAATCTCAATGTGTGCTGAAGATGCCCAGCAGTAGTTTCCATGCTGGCCCTTCGGCTGTGAAATTAGAATCCAAGCGCTCGTCCTCCCCTGTCACAACTGCTCTCGAAGCGAGAGAGCGCACCAGAAACGTTGGCTTGAAATGCACTTTTAGGAGATAAAGTGAGGAGTGACAGCAATGTGTGTTTCAGAGTTGCAAAGCTCACTGTGCGCTGAAGATGATCTGCAAGGACTTTCCCTCCCTGCCCTTCGGAACTGGGAGCGGATTCCAAGCGCTCGTGCTCACCTGCCTCTGCTGCACTGGAAACGAGAGTGGAGACCAGAAACGCTGGATTCAAATGCACTTTTAGGAGCTACAATGAGGAGTGACAACAGTGTGTGTGTCAAAGTTGTAAAGCTCAGTGTGTTGAAGAAGCACAAGAGCAGCCTTCAGCCTGTCTCTTCCACTGCCTTACAGATTGCAGACATTCCTGCTCACTCTGCTGCTCAGCAGAGTGCTGGCAACGGAGTTCTTGGATTGAAATGGTCTTTTAGGAGAAAGAGTGAAGAGTGACAGCAATGTTTGTGTCACAGTTTAAAGCTCACTGTGTGCTAAACATGATCAGGAGGAGCTTTTTTGCTAGGCTCTTCTGCTGTTTTAGCCCAGTCTAAACATTCCTGCTCTACTCTCTCTGTTGCTGCTCAGCAGAGAGTGGGCACAGAGATGTTGGAATCAATTGGTCTTCCAGGCAGGAGAAGGAGGAGTTACAGCAATGTGTGTTGCAGAACTGTAAAGCTCACTGTGTGCTGAAGATGCCCTGCAGGAGTTTCCCTGCTGGCCCTTCGTCTGTGGGATTAGAGTCCAAGCGCTGCTCCTCCCCTGTCACAACTCCTCTCGAAACGTGAGAGCGCACCAGAATCTTTGGATTCAAATGCACTTTTAGGAGAGAAAGTGAGGAGTGACATCAATGTTTGTGTCACAGTTTGAAGCTCACTGTGTGCAAAACATGATCAAGCAGGAGATTTTTTGCAAGGCTCTTCTGCTGTTTTAGCCCAGGCTAAACATTCCTGCTCTACTCTCTCTGTTGCTGCTCAGCAGAGAGCGGGCACAGAGGTGTTGGAATCAATTGGTCTTTCAGGCAGGAAAAGAAGAGACAGCAATATGTGTTGCAGAGTTGCAAAGCTCACTGTGTGCTGAAGATGACCAGTGGGAACTTTCTGGACTGTCTCTTCTGCTGTTTCAGCAGAGTCCAAACGTAAGTGCTATATTCTGCTACTGCTCACAAAGAGCAAGCACAGGAGATGTATTATTCAATTGGACTTTCAGGTAGGAAAGTGAGAGGTGACAGCAATATGTGTTTCAGAGTTGTGAATCTCAATGTGTGCTGAAGATGCCCAGCAGTAGTTTCCATGCTGGCCCTTCGGCTGTGAAATTAGAATCCAAGCGCTCGTCCTCCCCTGTCACAACTGCTCTCGAAGCGAGAGAGCGCACCAGAAACGTTGGCTTGAAATGCACTTTTAGGAGATAAAGTGAGGAGTGACAGCAATGTTTGTGTCACAGTTTAAAGCTCACTGTGTGCAAAACATGATCAAGCAGGAGATTTTTTTCAAGGCTCTTCTGCTGTTTTAGGCAGGTCTAAAAATTCCTGCTCTACTCTCTCTGTTGCTGCTCAGCAGAGAGCGGGCACAGAGATGGTGGATTCAGCTGGTCTTTCAGGCAAAAAGGGAGGAGTGACAGCAATGTGTGTTGCAGAGTTGCAAAGCTCGCTGTGCGCTGAAGATGATCAGTGGGAACTTTCTGGACTGTCTCTTCTGCTCTTTTAGCATTGGCTAAAGGTTCCTGCTCTACTCTCTCTGCTTCTGCCCAGCAGAGAAAGGGCACAGAGATTTTGGATTCAATTGGACTTTGAGGTAGGAAAGTGCGGAGCGAGAGCAATATATGTGTCACAGTTGCAAAGCTGACTGCGTGCTGAAGATGCCCTGCCGGAGCTTTCACTCCGGGCTCTTCGGCTGTGGGAGCAGAGGCCAAGAGATCGTGTTCACCTGTCACTGCTGCTGTTCAAACGAGAGAGGGCGGGAGAGACCATGGATTCAAACGGATTATTAGGAGATGAAGTGAGGAGTGACAGCAATGTGTGTTTCAGAGTTGCAAAGCTCACTGTGCGCTGAAGATGATCTGCAAGGACTTTCCCTCCCTGCCCTTCGGAACTGGGAGCGGATTCCAAGCGCTCGTGCTCACCTTCCTCTGCTGCTCTTGAAACGAGAGTGGAGACCAGAAACGCTGGATTCAAATGCACTTTTAGGAGCTACAATGAGGAGTGACAACAGTGTGTGTGTCACAGTTGTAAAGCTCAGTGTGTTGAAGAAGCACAAGAGCAGCCTTCAGGCCTGTCTCTTCCACTGCCTTACAGATTGCAGACATTCCTGCTCACTCTGCTGCTCAGCAGAGTGCTGGCAACGGAGTTCTTGGATTGAAATGGTCTTTTAGGAGAAAGAGTGAAGAGTGACAGCAATGTTTGTGTCACAGTTTAAAGCTCACTGTGTGCTAAACATGATCAGGAGGAGCTTTTTTGCAAGGCTCATCTGCTGTTTTAGCCCAGTCTGAACATTCCTGCTCTACTCTCTCTGTTGCTGCTCAGCAGAGAGTGGGCACAGAGATGTTGGAATCAATTGGTCTTTCAGTCAAGAAAAGGAGGAGTGACAGCAATGTGTGTTGCAGAATTGTAAAGCTCACTGTGTGCTGAAGATGCCCTGCAGGAGTTTCCCTGCTGGCCCTTCGTCTGTGGGATTAGAGTCCAAGCGCTGCTCCTCCCCTGTCACAACTGCTCTCGAAGCGAGAGAGCGCACCAGAAACGTTGGCTTGAAATGCACTTTTAGGAGATAAAGTGAGGAGTGACAGCAATGTTTGTGTCACAGTTTAAAGCTCACTGTGTGCAAAACATGATCAAGCAGGAGATTTTTTTCAAGGCTCTTCTGCTGTTTTAGGCAGGTCTAAAAATTCCTGCTCTACTCTCTCTGTTGCTGCTCAGCAGAGAGCGGGCACAGAGATGGTGGATTCAGCTGGTCTTTCAGGCAAAAAGGGAGGAGTGACAGCAATGTGTGTTGCAGAGTTGCAAAGCTCGCTGTGCGCTGAAGATGATCAGTGGGAACTTTCTGGACTGTCTCTTCTGCTCTTTTAGCATTGGATAAAGGTTCCTGCTCTACTCTCTCTGCTTCTGCCCAGCAGAGAAAGGGCACAGAGATTTTGGATTCAATTGGACTTTGAGGTAGAAAAGTGCGGAGCGAGAGCAATATATGTGTCACAGTTGCAAAGCTGACTGCGTGCTGAAAATGCCCTGCCGGAGCTTTCACTCCGGGCTCTTCGGCTGTGGGAGCAGAGGCCAAGAGATCGTGTTCACCTGTCACTGCTGCTGTTCAAACGAGAGAGGGCGGGAGAGACCATGGATTCAAACGGATTATTAGGAGATGAAGTGAGGAGTGACAGCAATGTGTGTTTCAGAGTTGCAAAGCTCACTGTGCGCTGAAGATGATCTGCAAGGACTTTCCCTCCCTGCCCTTCGGAACTGGGAGCGGATTCCAAGCGCTCGTGCTCACCTTCCTCTGCTGCTCTTGAAACGAGAGTGGAGACCAGAAACGCTGGATTCAAATGCACTTTTAGGAGCTACAATGAGGAGTGACAACAGTGTGTGTGTCACAGTTGTAAAGCTCAGTGTGTTGAAGAAGCACAAGAGCAGCCTTCAGGCCTGTCTCTTCCACTGCCTTACAGATTGCAGACATTCCTGCTCACTCTGCTGCTCAGCAGAGTGCTGGCAACGGAGTTCTTGGATTGAAATGGTCTTTTAGGAGAAAGAGTGAAGAGTGACAGCAATGTTTGTGTCACAGTTTAAAGCTCACTGTGTGCTAAACATGATCAGGAGGAGCTTTTTTGCAAGGCTCTTCTGCTGTTTTAGCCCAGTCTAAACATTCCTTCTCTCTGTTGCTGCTCAGCAGAGAGTGGGCACAGAGATGTTGGAATCAATAGGTCTTCCAGGCAGGAAAAGGAGGAGTGACAGCAATGTGTTTTGCAGAGTTGCAAAGCTCACTGTGTGCTGAAGATGCCCTGCAGGAGTTTCCCTGCTGGCCCTTCATCTGTTGGATTAGAGTCCAAGCGCTGCTCCTCCCCTGTCACAACTCCTCTCCAAACGAGAGTGCGTACCAGAAACTTTGGATTCAAATGCACTTTTAGGAGATAAAGTGAGGAGTGACAGCAATGTTTGTGTCACAGTTTAAAGCTCACTGTGTGCAAAACATGATCAAGCAGGAGATTTTTTGCAAGGCTCTTCTGCTGTTTTAGCCCAGGCTAAACATTCCTGCTCAACTCTCTGTTGCTGCTCAGCAGAGAGCGGGCACAGAGATGTTGGAATCAATTGGTCTTTCAGACAGGAAAAGAAGTGACAGCAATGTGTGTTGCAGAGTTGCAAAGCTCGCTGTTCGCTGAAGATGATCAGTGGGAACTTTCTGGACTGTCTCTTCTGCTGTTTCTTCAGAGTCCAAACGTAAGTGCTATATTCTGCTACTGCTCACAAAGAGCAAGCACAGGAGATGTAGGATTCAATTGGACCTTCAGGTAGGAAAGTGAGAGGTGACAGCTATTTGTGTTTCAGAGTTGCGAAGCTCACTGGGTGCTGAAGATGCCCTGCAGGAGTTTCCATGCTGGCAATTCGTCTGTGAAATTAGAGTCCAAAAGCTCGTCCTCCCCTGCGACATCTGCTCTCGAAACGAGAGAGCGCACCATAAACTTTGCATTCAAATTCACTTTTAGGAGATAAAGTGAGGAGTGACAGCAATGTTTGTGTCACAGTTTGAAGCTCACTGAGTGCAAAACATGATCAAGCAGGAGATTTTTTACAAGGCTCTTCTGCTGTTTTAGCCCAGTCTAAACATTCCTGCTCTGCTCTCTCTGTTGTTGCTCAGCAGAGAGCGGGCACAGAGATGGTGGATTCAGTTGGTCTTTCAGGCAGGAAAGGGAGGAGCGACAGCAATGTGTGTTGCAGAGTTGCAAAGCTCACTGTGTGCTGAAGATGATCAGTGGGAACTTTCTGGACTGTCTCTTCTGCTGTTTCAGCAGAGTCCAAACGTAAGTGCTATATTCTGCTACTGCTCACAAAGAGCAAGCACAGGAGATGTATTATTCAATTGGACTTTCAGGTAGGAAAGTGAGAGGTGACAGCAATATGTGTTTCAGAGTTGTGAATCTCAATGTGTGCTGAAGATGCCCAGCAGTAGTTTCCATGCTGGCCCTTCGGCTGTGAAATTAGAATCCAAGCGCTCGTCCTCCCCTGTCACAACTGCTCTCGAAGCGAGAGAGCGCACCAGAAACGTTGGCTTGAAATGCACTTTTAGGAGATAAAGTGAGGAGTGACAGCAATGTGTGTTTCAGAGTTGCAAAGCTCACTGTGCGCTGAAGATGATCTGCAAGGACTTTCCCTCCCTGCCCTTCGGAACTGGGAGCGGATTCCAAGCGCTCGTGCTCACCTGCCTCTGCTGCACTGGAAACGAGAGTGGAGACCAGAAACGCTGGATTCAAATGCACTTTTAGGAGCTACAATGAGGAGTGACAACAGTGTGTGTGTCAAAGTTGTAAAGCTCAGTGTGTTGAAGAAGCACAAGAGCAGCCTTCAGCCTGTCTCTTCCACTGCCTTACAGATTGCAGACATCCCTGCTCACTCCGCTGCTCAGCAGAGTGCTGGCAACGGAGTTCTTGGATTGAAATGGTCTTTTAGGAGAAAGAGTGAAGAGTGACAGCAATGTTTGTGTCACAGTTTAAAGCACACTGTGTGCTAAACATGATCAGGAGGAGCTTTTTTGCTAGGCTCTTCTGCTGTTTTAGCCCAGTCTAAACATTCCTGCTCTACTCTCTCTGTTGCTGCTCAGCAGAGAGTGGGCACAGAGATGTTGGAATCAATTGGTCTTCCAGGCAGGAGAAGGAGGAGTTACAGCAATGTGTGTTGCAGAATTGTAAAGCTCACTGTGTGCTGAAGATGCCCTGCAGGAGTTTCCCTGCTGGCCCTTCGTCTGTGGGATTAGAGTCCAAGCGCTGCTCCTCCCCTGTCACAACTCCTCTCGAAACGTGAGAGCGCACCAGAATCTTTGGATTCAAATGCACTTTTAGGAGAGAAAGTGAGGAGTGACATCAATGTTTGTGTCACAGTTTAAAGCTCACTGTGTGCAAAACATGATCAAGCAGGAGATTTTTTGCAAGGCTCTTCTGCTGTTTTAGCCCAGGCTAAACATTCCTGCTCTACTCTCTCTGTTGCTGCTCAGCAGAGAGTGGGCACAGAGATGTTGGAATCAATTGGTCTTTCAGGCAAGAAAAGGAGGAGTGACAGCAATGTGTGTTGCAGAATTGTAAAGCTCACTGTGTGCTGAAGATGCCCTGCAGGAGTTTCCCTGCTGGCCCTTCGTCTGTGGGATTAGAGTCCAAGCGCTGCTCCTCCCCTGTCACAACTCCTCTCGAAACGAGAGAGCGCACCAGAAACTTTGGATTCAAATGCACTTTTAGGAGATAAAGTGAGGAGTGACAGCAATGTTTGTGTCACAGTTTAAAGCTCACTGTGTGCAAAACATGATCAAGCAGGAGATTTTTTTCAAGGCTCTTCTGCTGTTTTAGGCAGGTCTAAAAATTCCTGCTCTACTCTCTCTGTTGCTGCTCAGCAGAGAGCGGGCACAGAGGTGTTGGAATCAATTGGTCTTTCAGGCAAAAAGGGAGGAGTGACAGCAATGTGTGTTGCAGAGTTGCAAAGCTCGCTGTGCGCTGAAGATGATCAGTTGGATCTTTCTGGACTGTCTCTTCTGCTCTTTTAGCATTGGATAAAGGTTCCTGCTCTACTCTCTCTGCTTCTGCCCAGCAGAGAAAGGGCACAGAGATTTTGGATTCAATTGGACTTTGAGGTAGGAAAGTGCGGAGCGAGAGCAATATATGTGTCACAGTTGCAAAGCTGACTGCGTGCTGAAGATGCCCTGCCGGAGCTTTCACTCCGGGCTCTTCGGCTGTGGGAGCAGAGGCCAAGAGATCGTGTTCACCTGTCACTGCTGCTGTTCAAACGAGAGAGGGCGGGAGAGACCATGGATTCAAACGGATTATTAGGAGATGAAGTGAGGAGTGACAGCAATGTGTGTTTCAGAGTTGCAAAGCTCACTGTGCGCTGAAGATGATCTGCAAGGACTTTCCCTCCCTGCCCTTCGGAACTGGGAGCGGATTCCAAGCGCTCGTGCTCACCTTCCTCTGCTGCTCTTGAAACGAGAGTGGAGACCAGAAACGCTGGATTCAAATGCACTTTTAGGAGCTACAATGAGGAGTGACAACAGTGTGTGTGTCACAGTTGTAAAGCTCAGTGTGTTGAAGAAGCACAAGAGCAGCCTTCAGGCCTGTCTCTTCCACTGCCTTACAGATTGCAGACATTCCTGCTCACTCTGCTGCTCAGCAGAGTGCTGGCAACGGAGTTCTTGGATTGAAATGGTCTTTTAGGAGAAAGAGTGAAGAGTGACAGCAATGTTTGTGTCACAGTTTAAAGCTCACTGTGTGCTAAACATGATCAGGAGGAGCTTTTTTGCAAGGCTCTTCTGCTGTTTTAGCCCAGTCTAAACATTCCTTCTCTCTGTTGCTGCTCAGCAGAGAGTGGGCACAGAGATGTTGGAATCAATAGGTCTTCCAGGCAGGAAAAGGAGGAGTTACAGCAATGTGTGTTGCAGAATTGCAAAGCTCACTGTGTGCTGAAGATGCCCTGCAGGAGTTTCCCTGCTGGCCCTTCGTCTGTGGGATTAGAGTCCAAGCGCTGCTCCTCCCCTGTCACAACTCCTCTCGAAACGAGAGAGCGCACCAGAAACTTTGGATTCAAATGCACTTTTAGGAGATAAAGTGAGGAGTGACAGCAATGTTTGTGTCACAGTTTAAAGCTCACTGTGTGCAAAACATGATCAAGCAGGAGATTTTTTTCAAGGCTCTTCTGCTGTTTTAGGCAGGTCTAAAAATTCCTGCTCTACTCTCTCTGTTGCTGCTCAGCAGAGAGCGGGCTCAGAGATGGTGGAATCAGCTGGTCTTTCAGGCAAAAAGGGAGGAGTGACAGCAATGTGTGTTGCAGAGTTGCAAAGCTCGCTGTGCGCTGAAGATGATCAGTGGGAACTTTCTGGACTGTCTCTTCTGCTCTTTTAGCATTGGCTAAAGGTTCCTGCTCTACTCTGCTTCTGCCCAGCAGAGAAAGGGCACAGAGATTTTGGATTCAATTGGACTTTGAGGTAGGAAAGTGCGGAGCGAGAGCAATATATGTGTCACAGTTGCAAAGCTGACTGCGTGCTGAAGATGCCCTGCCGGAGCTTTCACTCCGGGCTCTTCGGCTGTGGGAGCAGAGGCCAAGAGATCGTGTTCACCTGTCACTGCTGCTGTTCAAACGAGAGAGGGCGGGAGAGACCATGGATTCAAACGGATTATTAGGAGATGAAGTGAGGAGTGACAGCAATGTGTGTTTCAGAGTTGCAAAGCTCACTGTGCGCTGAAGATGATCTGCAAGGACTTTCCCTCCCTGCCCTTCGGAACTGGGAGCGGATTCCAAGCGCTCGTGCTCACCTGCCTCTGCTGCTCTTGAAACGAGAGTGGAGACCAGAAACGCTGGATTCAAATGCACTTTTAGGAGCTACAATGAGGAGTGACAACAGTGTGTGTGTCACAGTTGTAAAGCTCAGTGTGTTGAAGAAGCACAAGAGCAGCCTTCAGGCCTGTCTCTTCCACTGCCTTACAGATTGCAGACATTCCTGCTCACTCTGCTGCTCAGCAGAGTGCTGGCAACGGAGTTCTTGGATTGAAATGGTCTTTTAGGAGAAAGAGTGAAGAGTGACAGCAATGTTTGTGTCACAGTTTAAAGCTCACTGTGTGCTAAACATGATCAGGAGGAGCTTTTTTGCAAGGCTCTTCTGCTGTTTTAGCCCAGTCTAAACATTCCTGCTCTACTCTCTCTGTTGCTGCTCAGCAGAGAGTGGGCACAGAGATGTTGGAATCAATAGGTCTTCCAGGCAGGAAAAGGAGGAGTGACAGCAATGTGTTTTGCAGAGTTGCAAAGCTCACTGTGTGCTGAAGATGCCCTGCAGGCGTTTCCCTGCTGGCCCTTCGTCTGTGGGATTAGAGTCCAAGCGCTGCTCCTCCCCTGTCACAACTCCTCTCCAAGCGAGAGTGCGTACCAGAAACTTTGGATTCAAATGCACTTTTAGGAGATAAAGTGAGGAGTGACAGCAATGTTTGTGTCACAGTTTAAAGCTCACTGTGTGCAAAACATGATCAAGCAGGAGATTTTTTTCAAGGCTCTTCTGCTGTTTTAGGCAGGTCTAAAAATTCCTGCTCTACTCTCTCTGTTGCTGCTCAGCAGAGAGCGGGCACAGAGATGGTGGATTCAGCTGGTCTTTCAGGCAAAAAGGGAGGAGTGACAGCAATGTGCGTTGCAGAGTTGCAAAGCTCGCTGTGCGCTGAAGATGATCAGTGGGAACTTTCTGGACTGTCTCTTCTGCTCTTTTAGCATTGGCTAAAGGTTCCTGCTCTACTCTGCTTCTGCCCAGCAGAGAAAGGGCACAGAGATTTTGGATTCAATTGGACTTTGAGGTAGGAAAGTGCGGAGCGAGAGCAATATATGTGTCACAGTTGCAAAGCTGACTGCGTGCTGAAGATGCCCTGCCGGAGCTTTCACTCCGGGCTCTTCGGCTGTGGGAGCAGAGGCCAAGAGATCGTGTTCACCTGTCACTGCTGCTGTTCAAACGAGAGAGGGCGGGAGAGACCATGGATTCAAACGGATTATTAGGAGATGAAGTGAGGAGTGACAGCAATGTGTGTTTCAGAGTTGCAAAGCTCACTGTGCGCTGAAGATGATCTGCAAGGACTTTCCCTCCCTGCCCTTCGGAACTGGGAGCGGATTCCAAGCGCTCGTGCTCACCTGCCTCTGCTGCTCTTGAAACGAGAGTGGAGACCAGAAACGCTGGATTCAAATGCACTTTTAGGAGCTACAATGAGGAGTGACAACAGTGTGTGTGTCACAGTTGTAAAGCTCAGTGTGTTGAAGAAGCACAAGAGCAGCCTTCAGGCCTGTCTCTTCCACTGCCTTACAGATTGCAGACATTCCTGCTCACTCTGCTGCTCAGCAGAGTGCTGGCAACGGAGTTCTTGGATTGAAATGGTCTTTTAGGAGAAAGAGTGAAGAGTGACAGCAATGTTTGTGTCACAGTTTAAAGCTCACTGTGTGCTAAACATGATCAGGAGGAGCTTTTTTGCAAGGCTCTTCTGCTGTTTTAGCCCAGTCTAAACATTCCTGCTCTACTCTCTCTGTTGCTGCTCAGCAGAGAGTGGGCACAGAGATGTTGGAATCAATAGGTCTTCCAGGCAGGAAAAGGAGGAGTGACAGCAATGTGTTTTGCAGAGTTGCAAAGCTCACTGTGTGCTGAAGATGCCCAGCAGTAGTTTCCATGCTGGCCCTTCGTCTGTGGGATTAGAGTCCAAGCGCTGCTCCTCCCCTGTCACAACTCCTCTCCAAGCGAGAGTGCGTACCAGAAACTTTGGATTCAAATGCACTTTTAGGAGATAAAGTGAGGAGTGACAGCAATGTTTGTGTCACAGTTTAAAGCTCACTGTGTGCAAAACATGATCAAGCAGGAGATTTTTTTCAAGGCTCTTCTGCTGTTTTAGGCAGGTCTAAAAATTCCTGCTCTACTCTCTCTGTTGCTGCTCAGCAGAGAGCGGGCACAGAGATGGTGGATTCAGCTGGTCTTTCAGGCAAAAAGGGAGGAGTGACAGCAATGTGCGTTGCAGAGTTGCAAAGCTCGCTGTGCGCTGAAGATGATCAGTGGGAACTTTCTGGACTGTCTCTTCTGCTCTTTTAGCATTGGCTAAAGGTTCCTGCTCTACTCTGCTTCTGCCCAGCAGAGAAAGGGCACAGAGATTTTGGATTCAATTGGACTTTGAGGTAGGAAAGTGCGGAGCGAGAGCAATATATGTGTCACAGTTGCAAAGCTGACTACGTGCAGAAGATGCCCTGCCGGAGCTTTCACTCCGGGCTCTTCGGCTGTGGGAGCAGAGGCCAAGAGATCGTGTTCACCTGTCACTGCTGCTGTTCAAACGAGAGAGGGCGGGAGAGACCATGGATTCAAACGGATTATTAGGAGATGAAGTGAGGAGTGACAGCAATGTTTGTTTCAGAGTTGCAAAGCTCACTGTGCGCTGAAGATGATCTGCAAGGACTTTCCCTCCCTGCCCTTCGGAACTGGGAGCGGATTCCAAGCGCTCGTGCTCACCTGCCTCTGCTGCTCTTGAAACGAGAGTGGAGACCAGAAACGCTGGATTCAAATGCACTTTTAGGAGCTACAATGAGGAGTGACAACAGTGTGTGTGTCACAGTTGTAAAGCTCAGTGTGTTGAAGAAGCACAAGAGCAGCCTTCAGGCCTGTCTCTTCCACTGCCTTACAGATTGCAGACATTCCTGCTCACTCTGCTGCTCAGCAGAGTGCTGGCAACGGAGTTCTTGGATTGAAATGGTCTTTTAGGAGAAAGAGTGAAGAGTGACAGCAATGTTTGTGTCACAGTTTAAAGCTCACTGTGTGCTAAACATGATCAGGAGGAGCTTTTTTGCAAGGCTCTTCTGCTGTTTTAGCCCAGTCTAAACATTCCTGCTCTCTGTTGCTGCTCAGCAGAGAGTGGGCACAGAGATGTTGGAATCAATTGGTCTTCCAGGCAGGAAAAGGAGGAGTTACAGCAATGTGTGTTGCAGAACTGCAAAGCTCACTGTGTGCTGAAGATGCCCTGCAGGAGTTTCCCTGCTGGCCCTTCGTCTGTGGGATTAGAGTCCAAGCGCTGCTCCTCCCCTGTCACAACTCCTCTCGAAACGTGAGAGCGCACCAGAAACTTTGGATTCAAATGCACTTTTAGGAGATAAAGTGAGGAGTGACAGCAATGTTTGTGTCACAGTTTAAAGCTCACTGTGTGCAAAACATGATCAAGCAGGAGATTTTTTGCAAGGCTCTTCTGCTGTTTTAGCCCAGGCTAAACATTCCTGCTCTACTCTCTCTGTTGCTGCTCAGCAGAGAGCGGGCACAGAGGTGTTGGAATCAATTGGTCTTTCAGAAAGGAAAAGAAGTGACAGCAATGTGTGTTGCAGAGTTGCAAAGCTCACTGTGCGCTGAAGATGATCACTGGGAACTTTCTGGACTGTCTCTTCTGCTGTTTCAGCAGAGTCCAAACGTAAGTGCTATATTCTGCTACTGCTCACAAAGAGCAAGCACAGGAGATGTATTATTCAATTGGACTTTCAGGTAGGAAAGTGAGAGGTGACAGCAATATGTGTTTCAGAGTTGCGAATCTCAATGTGTGTTGAAGATGCCCAGCAGTAGTTTCCATGCTGGCCCTTCGGCTGTGAAATTAGAATCCTAGCGCTCGTCCTCCCCTGTCACAACTGCTCTCGAAGCGAGAGAGCGCACCAGAAACGTTGGCTTGAAATGCACTTTTAGGGGATAAAGTGAGGAGTGACAGCAATGTGTGTTTCAGAGTTGTAAAGCTCACTGTGCGCTGAAGATGATCTGCAAGGACTTTCCCTCCCTGCCCTTCGGAACTGGGAGCGGATTCCAAGCGCTCGTGCTCACCTGCCTCTGCTGCACTGGAAACGAGAGTGGAGACCAGAAACGCTGGATTCAAATGCACTTTTAGGAGCTTCAATGAGGAGTGATAACAGTGTGTGTGTCAAAGTTGTAAAGCTCAGTGTGTTGAAGAAGCACAAGGGCAGCCTTCAGGCCTGTCTCTTCCACTGCCTTACAGATTGCAGACATCCCTGCTCACACTGCTGCTCAGCAGAGTGCTGGCAACGGAGTTCTTGGATTGAAATGGTCTTTTAGGAGAAAGACTGAAGAGTGACAGCAATGTTTGTGTCACAGTTTAAAGCTCACTGTGTGCTAAACATGATCAGGAGGAGCTTTTTTGCAAGGCTCTTCTGCTGTTTTAGCCCAGTCTAAACATTCCTTCTCCCTGTTGCTGCTCAGCAGAGAGTGGGCACAGAGATGTTGGAATCAATTGGTCTTTCAGGCAAGAAAAGGAGGAGTGACAGCAATGTGTGTTGCAGAATTGCAAAGCTCACTGTGTGCTGAAGATGCCCTGCAGGAGTTTCCCTGCTGGCCCTTCGTCTGTGGGATTAGAGTCCAAGCGCTGCTCCTCCCCTGTCACAACTCCTCTCGAAACGTGAGAGCGCACCAGAAACTTTGGATTCAAATGCACTTTTAGGAGATAAAGTGAGGAGTGACATCAATGTTTGTGTCACAGTTTAAAGCTCACTGTGTGCAAAACATGATCAAGCAGGAGATTTTTTGCAAGGCTCTTCTGCTGTTTTAGCCCAGGCTAAACATTCCTGCTCTACTCTCTCTGTTGCGGCTCAGCGGAGAGCGGGCACAGAGGTGTTGGAATCAATTGGTCTTTCAGAAAGGAAAAGAAGAGACAGCAATGTGTGTTGCAGAGTTGCAAAGCTCACTGTGTGCTGAAGATGATCAGTGGGAACTTTCTGGACTGTCTCTTCTGCTGTTTCAGCAGAGTCCAAACGTAAGTGCTATATTCTGCTACTGCTCACAAAGAGCAAGCACAGGAGATGTATTATTCAATTGGACTTTCAGGTAGGAAAGTGAGAGGTGACAGCAATATGTGTTTCAGAGTTGCGAATCTCAATGTGTGCTGAAGATGCCCAGCAGTAGTTTCCATGCTGGCCCTTCGGCTGTGAAATTAGAATCCAAGCGCTCGTCCTCCCCTGTCACAACTGCTCTCGAAGCGAGAGAGCGCACCAGAAACGTTGGCTTGAAATGCACTTTTAGGGGATAAAGTGAGGAGTGACAGCAATGTGTGTTTCAGAGTTGTAAAGCTCACTGTGCGCTGAAGATGATCTGCAAGGACTTTCCCTCCCTGCCCTTCGGAACTGGGAGCGGATTCCAAGCGCTCGTGCTCACCTGCCTCTGCTGCACTGGAAACGAGAGTGGAGACCAGAAACGCTGGATTCAAATGCACTTTTAGGAGCTAGAATGAGGAGTGACAACAGTGTGTGTGTCAAAGTTGTAAAGCTCAGTGTGTTGAAGAAGCACAAGGGCAGCCTTCAGGCCTGTCTCTTCCACTGCCTTACAGATTGCAGACATCCCTGCTCACTCTGCTGCTCAGCAGAGTGCTGGCAACGGAGTTCTTGGATTGAAATGGTCTTTTAGGAGAAAGAGTGAAGAGTGACAGCAATGTTTGTGTCACAGTTTAAAGCTCACTGTGTGCTAAACATGATCAGGAGGAGCTTTTTTGCAAGGCTCTTCTGCTGTTTTAGCCCAGTCTAAACATTCCTGCTCTACTCTCTCTGTTGCTGCTCAGCAGAGAGTGGGCACAGAGATGTTGGAATCAATAGGTCTTCCAGGCAGGAAAAGGAGGAGTGACAGCAATGTGTTTTGCAGAGTTGCAAAGCTCACTGTGTGCTGAAGATGCCCTGCAGGCGTTTCCCTGCTGGCCCTTCGTCTGTGGGATTAGAGTCCAAGCGCTGCTCCTCCCCTGTCACAACTCCTCTCGAAACGTGAGAGCGCACCAGAAACTTTGGATTCAAATGCACTTTTAGGAGATAAAGTGAGGAGTGACATCAATGTTTGTGTCACAGTTTAAAGCTCACTGTGTGCAAAACATGATCAAGCAGGAGATTTTTTGCAAGGCTCTTCTGCTGTTTTAGCCCAGGCTAAACATTCCTGCTCTACTCTCTCTGTTGCGACTCAGCAGAGAGCGGGCACAGAGGTGTTGGAATCAATTGGTCTTTCAGGCAGGAAAAGAAGAGACAGCAATGTGTGTTGCAGAGTTGCAAAGCTCACTGTGTGCTGAAGATGATCAGTGGGAACTTTCTGGACTGTCTCTTCTGCTGTTTCAGCAGAGTCCAAACGTAAGTGCTATATTCTGCTACTGCTCACAAAGAGCAAGCACAGGAGATGTATTATTCAATTGGACTTTCAGGTAGGAAAGTGAGAGGTGACAGCAATATGTGTTTCAGAGTTGCGAATCTCAATGTGTGCTGAAGATGCCCAGCAGTAGTTTCCATGCTGGCCCTTCGGCTGTGAAATTAGAATCCAAGCGCTCGTCCTCCCCTGTCACAACTGCTCTCGAAGCGAGAGAGCGCACCAGAAACGTTGGCTTGAAATGCACTTTTAGGGGATAAAGTGAGGAGTGACAGCAATGTGTGTTTCAGAGTTGCAAAGCTCACTGTGCGCTGAAGATGATCTGCAAGGACTTTCCCTCCCTGCCCTTCGGAACTGGGAGCGGATTCCAAGCGCTCGTGCTCACCTGCCTCTGCTGCTCTTGAAACGAGAGTGGAGACCAGAAACGCTGGATTCAAATGCACTTTTAGGAGCTACAATGAGGAGTGACAACAGTGTGTGTGTCACAGTTGTAAAGCTCAGTGTGTTGAAGAAGCACAAGAGCAGCCTTCAGGCCTGTCTCTTCCACTGCCTTACAGATTGCAGACATTCCTGCTCACTCTGCTGCTCAGCAGAGTGCTGGCAACGGAGTTCTTGGATTGAAATGGTCTTTTAGGAGAAAGAGTGAAGAGTGACAGCAATGTTTGTGTCACAGTTTAAAGCTCACTGTGTGCTAAACATGATCAGGAGGAGCTTTTTTGCAAGGCTCTTCTGCTGTTTTAGCCCAGTCTAAACATTCCTGCTCTACTCTCTCTGTTGCTGCTCAGCAGAGAGTGGGCACAGAGATGTTGGAATCAATAGGTCTTCCAGGCAGGAAAAGGAGGAGTGACAGCAATGTGTTTTGCAGAGTTGCAAAGCTCACTGTGTGCTGAAGATGCCCTGCAGGCGTTTCCCTGCTGGCCCTTCGTCTGTGGGATTAGAGTCCAAGCGCTGCTCCTCCCCTGTCACAACTCCTCTCCAAGCGAGAGTGCGTACCAGAAACTTTGGATTCAAATGCACTTTTAGGAGATAAAGTGAGGAGTGACAGCAATGTTTGTGTCACAGTTTAAAGCTCACTGTGTGCAAAACATGATCAAGCAGGAGATTTTTTTCAAGGCTCTTCTGCTGTTTTAGGCAGGTCTAAAAATTCCTGCTCTACTCTCTCTGTTGCTGCTCAGCAGAGAGCGGGCACAGAGATGGTGGATTCAGCTGGTCTTTCAGGCAAAAAGGGAGGAGTGACAGCAATGTGCGTTGCAGAGTTGCAAAGCTCGCTGTGCGCTGAAGATGATCAGTGGGAACTTTCTGGACTGTCTCTTCTGCTCTTTTAGCATTGGCTAAAGGTTCCTGCTCTACTCTGCTTCTGCCCAGCAGAGAAAGGGCACAGAGATTTTGGATTCAATTGGACTTTGAGGTAGGAAAGTGCGGAGCGAGAGCAATATATGTGTCACAGTTGCAAAGCTGACTGCGTGCAGAAGATGCCCTGCCGGAGCTTTCACTCCGGGCTCTTCGGCTGTGGGAGCAGAGGCCAAGAGATCGTGTTCACCTGTCACTGCTGCTGTTCAAACGAGAGAGGGCGGGAGAGACCATGGATTCAAACGGATTATTAGGAGATGAAGTGAGGAGTGACAGCAATGTGTGTTTCAGAGTTGCAAAGCTCACTGTGCGCTGAAGATGATCTGCAAGGACTTTCCCTCCCTGCCCTTCGGAACTGGGAGCGGATTCCAAGCGCTCGTGCTCACCTGCCTCTGCTGCTCTTGAAACGAGAGTGGAGACCAGAAACGCTGGATTCAAATGCACTTTTAGGAGCTACAATGAGGAGTGACAACAGTGTGTGTGTCACAGTTGTAAAGCTCAGTGTGTTGAAGAAGCACAAGAGCAGCCTTCAGGCCTGTCTCTTCCACTGCCTTACAGATTGCAGACATTCCTGCTCACTCTGCTGCTCAGCAGAGTGCTGGCAACGGAGTTCTTGGATTGAAATGGTCTTTTAGGAGAAAGAGTGAAGAGTGACAGCAATGTTTGTGTCACAGTTTAAAGCTCACTGTGTGCTAAACATGATCAGGAGGAGCTTTTTTGCAAGGCTCTTCTGCTGTTTTAGCCCAGTCTAAACATTCCTGCTCTCTGTTGCTGCTCAGCAGAGAGTGGGCACAGAGATGTTGGAATCAATTGGTCTTCCAGGCAGGAAAAGGAGGAGTTACAGCAATGTGTGTTGCAGAACTGCAAAGCTCACTGTGTGCTGAAGATGCCCTGCAGGAGTTTCCCTGCTGGCCCTTCGTCTGTGGGATTAGAGTCCAAGCGCTGCTCCTCCCCTGTCACAACTCCTCTCGAAACGTGAGAGCGCACCAGAAACTTTGGATTCAAATGCACTTTTAGGAGATAAAGTGAGGAGTGACAGCAATGTTTGTGTCACAGTTTAAAGCTCACTGTGTGCAAAACATGATCAAGCAGGAGATTTTTTTCAAGGCTCTTCTGCTGTTTTAGGCAGGTCTAAAAATTCCTGCTCTACTCTCTCTGTTGCTGCTCAGCAGAGAGCGGGCACAGAGATGGTGGATTCAGCTGGTCTTTCAGGCAAAAAGGGAGGAGTGACAGCAATGTGCGTTGCAGAGTTGCAAAGCTCGCTGTGCGCTGAAGATGATCAGTGGGAACTTTCTGGACTGTCTCTTCTGCTCTTTTAGCATTGGCTAAAGGTTCCTGCTCTACTCTGCTTCTGCCCAGCAGAGAAAGGGCACAGAGATTTTGGATTCAATTGGACTTTGAGGTAGGAAAGTGCGGAGCGAGAGCAATATATGTGTCACAGTTGCAAAGCTGACTGCGTGCAGAAGATGCCCTGCCGGAGCTTTCACTCCGGGCTCTTCGGCTGTGGGAGCAGAGGCCAAGAGATCGTGTTCACCTGTCACTGCTGCTGTTCAAACGAGAGAGGGCGGGAGAGACCATGGATTCAAACGGATTATTAGGAGATGAAGTGAGGAGTGACAGCAATGTGTGTTTCAGAGTTGCAAAGCTCACTGTGCGCTGAAGATGATCTGCAAGGACTTTCCCTCCCTGCCCTTCGGAACTGGGAGCGGATTCCAAGCGCTCGTGCTCACCTGCCTCTGCTGCTCTTGAAACGAGAGTGGAGACCAGAAACGCTGGATTCAAATGCACTTTTAGGAGCTACAATGAGGAGTGACAACAGTGTGTGTGTCACAGTTGTAAAGCTCAGTGTGTTGAAGAAGCACAAGAGCAGCCTTCAGGCCTGTCTCTTCCACTGCCTTACAGATTGCAGACATTCCTGCTCACTCTGCTGCTCAGCAGAGTGCTGGCAACGGAGTTCTTGGATTGAAATGGTCTTTTAGGAGAAAGAGTGAAGAGTGACAGCAATGTTTGTGTCACAGTTTAAAGCTCACTGTGTGCTAAACATGATCAGGAGGAGCTTTTTTGCAAGGCTCTTCTGCTGTTTTAGCCCAGTCTAAACATTCCTTCTCTCTGTTGCTGCTCAGCAGAGAGTGGGCACAGAGATGTTGGAATCAATTGGTCTTCCAGGCAGGAAAAGGAGGAGTTACAGCAATGTGTGTTGCAGAACTGCAAAGCTCACTGTGTGCTGAAGATGCCCTGCAGGAGTTTCCCTGCTGGCCCTTCGTCTGTGGGATTAGAGTCCAAGCGCTGCTCCTCCCCTGTCACAACTCCTCTCGAAACGTGAGAGCGCACCAGAAACTTTGGATTCAAATGCACTTTTAGGAGATAAAGTGAGGAGTGACAGCAATGTTTGTGTCACAGTTTAAAGCTCACTGTGTGCAAAACATGATCAAGCAGGAGATTTTTTGCAAGGCTCTTCTGCTGTTTTAGCCCAGGCTAAACATTCCTGCTCTACTCTCTCTGTTGCTGCTCAGCAGAGAGCGGGCACAGAGGTGTTGGAATCAATTGGTCTTTCAGAAAGGAAAAGAAGTGACAGCAATGTGTGTTGCAGAGTTGCAAAGCTCACTGTGCGCTGAAGATGATCATTGGGAACTTTCTGGACTGTCTCTTCTGCTGTTTCAGCAGAGTCCAAACGTAAGTGCTATATTCTGCTACTGCTCACAAAGAGCAAGCACAGGAGATGTATTATTCAATTGGACTTTCAGGTAGGAAAGTGAGAGGTGACAGCAATATGTGTTTCAGAGTTGCGAATCTCAATGTGTGTTGAAGATGCCCAGCAGTAGTTTCCATGCTGGCCCTTCGGCTGTGAAATTAGAATCCAAGCGCTCGTCCTCCCCTGTCACAACTGCTCTCGAAGCGAGAGAGCGCACCAGAAACGTTGGCTTGAAATGCACTTTTAGGGGATAAAGTGAGGAGTGACAGCAATGTGTGTTTCAGAGTTGTAAAGCTCACTGTGCGCTGAAGATGATCTGCAAGGACTTTCCCTCCCTGCCCTTCGGAACTGGGAGCGGATTCCAAGCGCTCGTGCTCACCTGCCTCTGCTGCACTGGAAACGAGAGTGGAGACCAGAAACGCTGGATTCAAATGCACTTTTAGGAGCTTCAATGAGGAGTGATAACAGTGTGTGTGTCAAAGTTGTAAAGCTCAGTGTGTTGAAGAAGCACAAGGGCAGCCTTCAGGCCTGTCTCTTCCACTGCCTTACAGATTGCAGACATCCCTGCTCACACTGCTGCTCAGCAGAGTGCTGGCAACGGAGTTCTTGGATTGAAATGGTCTTTTAGGAGAAAGACTGAAGAGTGACAGCAATGTTTGTGTCACAGTTTAAAGCTCACTGTGTGCTAAACATGATCAGGAGGAGCTTTTTTGCAAGGCTCTTCTGCTGTTTTAGCCCAGTCTAAACATTCCTTCTCCCTGTTGCTGCTCAGCAGAGAGTGGGCACAGAGATGTTGGAATCAATTGGTCTTTCAGGCAAGAAAAGGAGGAGTGACAGCAATGTGTGTTGCAGAATTGCAAAGCTCACTGTGTGCTGAAGATGCCCTGCAGGAGTTTCCCTGCTGGCCCTTCGTCTGTGGGATTAGAGTCCAAGCGCTGCTCCTCCCCTGTCACAACTCCTCTCGAAACGTGAGAGCGCACCAGAAACTTTGGATTCAAATGCACTTTTAGGAGATAAAGTGAGGAGTGACATCAATGTTTGTGTCACAGTTTAAAGCTCACTGTGTGCAAAACATGATCAAGCAGGAGATTTTTTGCAAGGCTCTTCTGCTGTTTTAGCCCAGGCTAAACATTCCTGCTCTACTCTCTCTGTTGCGGCTCAGCAGAGAGCGGGCACAGAGGTGTTGGAATCAATTGGTCTTTCAGGCAGGAAAAGAAGAGACAGCAATGTGTGTTGCAGAGTTGCAAAGCTCACTGTGTGCTGAAGATGATCAGTGGGAACTTTCTGGACTGTCTCTTCTGCTGTTTCAGCAGAGTCCAAACGTAAGTGCTATATTCTGCTACTGCTCACAAAGAGCAAGCACAGGAGATGTATTATTCAATTGGACTTTCAGGTAGGAAAGTGAGAGGTGACAGCAATATGTGTTTCAGAGTTGCGAATCTCAATGTGTGCTGAAGATGCCCAGCAGTAGTTTCCATGCTGGCCCTTCGGCTGTGAAATTAGAATCCAAGCGCTCGTCCTCCCCTGTCACAACTGCTCTCGAAGCGAGAGAGCGCACCAGAAACGTTGGCTTGAAATGCACTTTTAGGGGATAAAGTGAGGAGTGACAGCAATGTGTGTTTCAGAGTTGTAAAGCTCACTGTGCGCTGAAGATGATCTGCAAGGACTTTCCCTCCCTGCCCTTCGGAACTGGGAGCGGATTCCAAGCGCTCGTGCTCACCTGCCTCTGCTGCACTGGAAACGAGAGTGGAGACCAGAAACGCTGGATTCAAATGCACTTTTAGGAGCTAGAATGAGGAGTGACAACAGTGTGTGTGTCAAAGTTGTAAAGCTCAGTGTGTTGAAGAAGAACAAGGGCAGCCTTCAGGCCTGTCTCTTCCACTGCCTTACAGATTGCAGACATCCCTGCTCACTCTGCTGCTCAGCAGAGTGCTGGCAACGGAGTTCTTGGATTGAAATGGTCTTTTAGGAGAAAGAGTGAAGAGTGACAGCAATGTTTGTGTCACAGTTTAAAGCTCACTGTGTGCTAAACATGATCAGGAGGAGCTTTTTTGCAAGGCTCTTCTGCTGTTTTAGCCCAGTCTAAACATTCCTGCTCTACTCTCTCTGTTGCTGCTCAGCAGAGAGTGGGCACAGAGATGTTGGAATCAATAGGTCTTCCAGGCAGGAAAAGGAGGAGTGACAGCAATGTGTTTTGCAGAGTTGCAAAGCTCACTGTGTGCTGAAGATGCCCTGCAGGCGTTTCCCTGCTGGCCCTTCGTCTGTGGGATTAGAGTCCAAGCGCTGCTCCTCCCCTGTCACAACTCCTCTCGAAACGTGAGAGCGCACCAGAAACTTTGGATTCAAATGCACTTTTAGGAGATAAAGTGAGGAGTGACATCAATGTTTGTGTCACAGTTTAAAGCTCACTGTGTGCAAAACATGATCAAGCAGGAGATTTTTTGCAAGGCTCTTCTGCTGTTTTAGCCCAGGCTAAACATTCCTGCTCTACTCTCTCTGTTGCGGCTCAGCAGAGAGCGGGCACAGAGGTGTTGGAATCAATTGGTCTTTCAGGCAGGAAAAGAAGAGACAGCAATGTGTGTTGCAGAGTTGCAAAGCTCACTGTGTGCTGAAGATGATCAGTGGGAACTTTCTGGACTGTCTCTTCTGCTGTTTCAGCAGAGTCCAAACGTAAGTGCTATATTCTGCTACTGCTCACAAAGAGCAAGCACAGGAGATGTATTATTCAATTGGACTTTCAGGTAGGAAAGTGAGAGGTGACAGCAATATGTGTTTCAGAGTTGCGAATCTCAATGTGTGCTGAAGATGCCCAGCAGTAGTTTCCATGCTGGCCCTTCGGCTGTGAAATTAGAATCCAAGCGCTCGTCCTCCCCTGTCACAACTGCTCTCGAAGCGAGAGAGCGCACCAGAAACGTTGGCTTGAAATGCACTTTTAGGGGATAAAGTGAGGAGTGACAGCAACGTGTGTTTCAGAGTTGTAAAGCTCACTGTGCGCTGAAGATGATCTGCAAGGACTTTCCCTCCCTGCCCTTCGGAACTGGGAGCGGATTCCAAGCGCTCGTGCTCACCTGCCTCTGCTGCACTGGAAACGAGAGTGGAGACCAGAAACGCTGGATTCAAATGCACTTTTAGGAGCTACAATGAGGAGTGACAACAGTGTGTGTGTCAAAGTTGTAAAGCTCAGTGTGTTGAAGAAGCACAAGGGCAGCCTTCAGGCCTGTCTCTTCCACTGCCTTACAGATTGCAGACATCCCTGCTCACTCTGCTGCTCAGCAGAGTGCTGGCAACGGAGTTCTTGGATTGAAATGGTCTTTTAGGAGAAAGAGTGAAGAGTGACAGCAATGTTTGTGTCACAGTTTAAAGCTCACTGTGTGCTAAACATGATCAGGAGGAGCTTTTTTGCAAGGCTCTTCTGCTGTTTTAGCCCAGTCTAAACATTCCTGCTCTACTCTCTCTGTTGCTGCTCAGCAGAGAGTGGGCACAGAGATGTTGGAATCCATTGGTCTTCCAGGCAGGAAAAGGAGGAGTTACAGCAATGTGTGTTGCAGAATTGCAAAGCTCACTGTGTGCTGAAGATGCCCTGCAGGAGTTTCCCTGCTGGCCCTTCGTCTGTGGGATTAGAGTCCAAGCGCTGCTCCTCCCCTGTCACAACTCCTCTCCAAGCGAGAGTGCGTACCAGAAACTTTGGATTCAAATGCACTTTTAGGAGATAAAGTGAGGAGTGACAGCAATGTTTGTGTCACAGTTTAAAGCTCACTGTGTGCAAAACATGATCAAGCAGGAGATTTTTTTCAAGGCTCTTCTGCTGTTTTAGGCAGGTCTAAAAATTCCTGCTCTACTCTCTCTGTTGCTGCTCAGCAGAGAGCGGGCACAGAGATGGTGGATTCAGCTGGTCTTTCAGGCAAAAAGGGAGGAGTGACAGCAATGTGTGTTGCAGAGTTGCAAAGCTCGCTGTGCGCTGAAGATGATCAGTGGGAACTTTCTGGACTGTCTCTTCTGCTCTTTTAGCATTGGCTAAAGGTTCCTGCTCTACTCTCTCTGCTTCTGCCCAGCAGAGAAAGGGCACAGAGATTTTGGATTCAATTGGACTTTGAGGTAGGAAAGTGCGGAGCGAGAGCAATATATGTGTCACAGTTGCAAAGCTGACTGCGTGCTGAAGATGCCCTGCCGGAGCTTTCACTCTGGGCTCTTCGGCTGTGGGAGCAGAGGCCAAGAGATCGTGTTCACCTGTCACTGCTGCTGTTCAAACGAGAGAGGGCGGGAGAGACCATGGATTCAAACGGATTATTAGGAGATGAAGTGAGGAGTGACAGCAATGTGTGTTTCAGAGTTGCAAAGCTCACTGTGCGCTGAAGATGATCTGCAAGGACTTTCCCTCCCTGCCCTTCGGAACTGGGAGCGGATTCCAAGCGCTCGTGCTCACCTTCCTCTGCTGCTCTTGAAACGAGAGTGGAGACCAGAAACGCTGGATTCAAATGCACTTTTAAGAGCTACAATGAGGAGTGACAACAGTGTGTGTGTCACAGTTGTAAAGCTCAGTGTGTTGAAGAAGCACAAGAGCAGCCTTCAGGCCTGTCTCTTCCACTGCCTTACAGATTGCAGACATTCCTGCTCACTCTGCTGCTCAGCAGAGTGCTGGCAACGGAGTTCTTGGATTGAAATGGTCTTTTAGGAGAAAGAGTGAAGAGTGACAGCAATGTTTGTGTCACAGTTTAAAGCTCACTGTGTGCTAAACATGATCAGGAGGAGCTTTTTTGCAAGGCTCTTCTGCTGTTTTAGCCCAATCTAAACATTCCTTCTCTCTGTTGCTGCTCAGCAGAGAGTGGGCACAGAGATGTTGGAATCAATTGGTCTTCCAGGCAGGAAAAGGAGTTACAGCAATGTGTGTTGCAGAATTGCAAAGCTCACTGTGTGCTGAAGATGCCCTGCAGGAGTTTCCCTGCTGGCCCTTCGTCTGTGGGATTAGAGTCCAAGCGCTGCTCCTCCCCTGTCACAACTCCTCTCGAAACGTGAGAGCGCACCAGAAACTTTAGATTCAAATGCACTTTTAGGACATAAAGTGAGGAGTGACAGCAATGTTTGTGTCACAGTTTAAAGCTCACTGTGTGCAAAACATGATCAAGCAGGAGATTTTTTGCAAGGCTCTTCTGCTGTTTTAGGCAGGTCTAAACATTCCTGCTCTACTCTCTCTGTTGCTGCTCAGCAGAGAGCGGGCACAGAGGTGTTGGAATCAATTGGTCTTTCAGGCAGGAAAAGAAGAGACAGCAATGTGTGTTGCAGAGTTGCAAAGCTCACTGTGTGCTGAAGATGATCAGTGGGAACTTTCTGGACTGTCTCTTCTGCTGTTTCAGCAGAGTCCAAACGTAAGTGCTATATTCTGCTACTGCTCACAAAGAGCAAGCACAGGAGATGTATTATTCAATTGGACTTTCAGGTAGGAAAGTGAGAGGTGACAGCAATATGTGTTTCAGAGTTGTGAATCTCAATGTGTGCTGAAGATGCCCAGCAGTAGTTTCCATGCTGGCCCTTCGGCTGTGAAATTAGAATCCAAGCGCTCGTCCTCCCCTGTCACAACTGCTCTCGAAGCGAGAGAGCGCACCAGAAACGTTGGCTTGAAATGCACTTTTAGGAGATAAAGTGAGGAGTGACAGCAATGTGTGTTTCAGAGTTGCAAAGCTCACTGTGCGCTGAAGATGATCTGCAAGGACTTTCCCTCCCTGCCCTTCGGAACTGGGAGCGGATTCCAAGCGCTCGTGCTCACCTGCCTCTGCTGCACTGGAAACGAGAGTGGAGACCAGAAACGCTGGATTCAAATGCACTTTTAGGAGCTACAATGAGGAGTGACCACAGTGTGCGTGTCAAAGTTGTAAAGCTCAGTGTGTTGAAGAAGCACAAGAGCAGCCTTCAGGCCTGTCTCTTCCACTGCCTTACAGATTGCAGACATCCCTGCTCACTCTGCTGCTCAGCAGAGTGCTGGCAACGGAGTTCTGGGATTGAAATGGTCTTTTAGGAGAAAGAGTGAAGAGTGACAGCAATGTTTGTGTCACAGTTTAAAGCTCACTGTGTGCTAAACATGATCAGGAGGAGCTTTTTTGCAAGGCTCTTCTGCTGTTTTAGCCCAGTCTAAACATTCCTGCTCTACTCTCTCTGTTGCTGCTCAGCAGAGAGTGGGCACAGAGATGTTGGAATCAATTGGTCTTTCAGGCAAGAAAAGGAGGAGTGACAGCAATGTGTGTTTCAGAATTGTAAAGCTCACTGTGCGCTGAAGATGCCCTGCAGGAGTTTCCCTGCTGGCCCTTCGTCTGTGGGATTAGAGTCCAAGCGCTGCTCCTCCCCTGTCACAACTCCTCTCGAAACGAGAGAGCGCACCAGAAACTTTGGATTCAAATGCACTTTTAGGAGATAAAGTGAGGAGTGACAGCAATGTTTGTGTCACAGTTTAAAGCTCACTGTGTGCAAAACATGATCAAGCAGGAGATTTTTTTCAAGGCTCTTCTGCTGTTTTAGGCAGGTCTAAAAATTCCTGCTCTACTCTCTCTGTTGCTGCTCAGCAGAGAGCGGGCACAGAGATGGTGGATTCAGCTGGTCTTTCAGGCAAAAAGGGAGGAGTGACAGCAATGTGTGTTGCAGAGTTGCAAAGCTCGCTGTGCGCTGAAGATGATCAGTGGGAACTTTCTGGACTGTCTCTTCTGCTCTTTTAGCATTGGCTAAAGGTTCCTGCTCTACTCTGCTTCTGCCCAGCAGAGAAAGGGCACAGAGATTTTGGATTCAATTGGACTTTGAGGTAGGAAAGTGCGGAGCGAGAGCAATATATGTGTCACAGTTGCAAAGCTGACTGCGTGCTGAAGATGCCCTGCCGGAGCTTTCACTCCGGGCTCTTCGGCTGTGGGAGCAGAGGCCAAGAGATCACAGAATCACAGAATCACAGAATCCCAAGGGTTGGAAGGGACCTAAAAAGATCATCTAGTCCAACCCCCCTGCAAGAGCAGGGTAACCTACAGTACATCACACAGGAACTTGTCCAGGCGGGCCTTGAATATCTCCAGTGTAGGAGACTCCACAACCCCCCTGGGCAGCCTGTTCCAGTGCTCTGTCACTCTTACAGTAAAGAAGTTCTTCCTGATGTTAACGTGGAACTTCCTATGCTCCAGTTTACACCCATTGCCCCTTGTCCTATCACTGGATATCACTGAAAAAAGCCTAGCTCCATCATCCTGACACCTACCCTTCACATATTTGTAAACATTGATGAGGTCACCCCTCAGTCTCCTCTTTTGCAAGCTAAAGAGACCCAGCTCCCTCAGCCTCTCCTCATAAGGGAGATGTTCCACTCCCTTAATCATCTTTGTGGCTCTGCGCTGGACTCCTTCAAGCAATTCCCTGTCCTTCTTGAACAGAGGGGCCCAGAACTGGACGCAATATTCCAGATGCGGCCTCACCAAGGCTGAGTAGAGGGGGAGGAGAACCTCTCTTGACCTACTAACCACTCCCTTTCTAATGCACCCTAAGATGCCATTTGCCTTCTTGGCCACAAGAGCACATTGCTGGCTCATGGTCATCCTCCTATCCACCAGGACCCCCAGGTCCCTTTCCCCTTCACTACTTTCCAGCAGGTCAACCCCCAACCTGTACTGGTACATGGGGTTGTTCTTCCCCAGATGCAAGACTCTACACTTGCCCTTGTTAAATTTCATCCAGTTTCTCCCCGCCCAACTCTCCAGCCTGTCCAGGTCTCGCTGAATGGCAGCACAGTCCTCTGGTGTGTCAGCCACTCCTCCCAGTTTTGTGTCATCAGCAAACTTGCTGAGGGTGCACTCAGTTCCCTCATCCAGGTCATTGATGAAAATATTAAACAGCACCGGTCCCAGCACCGACCCCTGAGGAACTCCACTAGTCACAGACCTCCAGCTAGATTCTGCGCCATTGACCACAACTCTCTGCCTTCTTCCTTTCAACCAGTTCTCGATCCACCTCACTACTTGATCGTCAAGCCCACACTTCCTCAGCTTATCTATGAGGATGCTGTGGGAGACAGTATCAAATGCCTTACTGAAATCAAGAAAAACTACATCTACCGCTCTACCATCATCCCTCCACCTAGTCACTTCCTCATAGAAGGCTATAAGGTTGGTCATACATGACTTCCCCCTCATAAAACCATGTTGGCTGTTCTTAATGACCCCCTCATCCTTGATATGCCTAGTGATGGAGTCAAGAATAAGTTGTTCCATCATCTTTCCAGGGATGGAGGTAAGGCTGACCGGTCTATAATTACCCGGGTCCTCCTTCTTGCCCTTCTTATAGATTGGTGTGACCTTTGCCATCCGCCAATCCTCAGGCACCTCGCCCATTTCCCACGACTTACCAAAGATGATGGAAAGTGGCCTAGCAATGACCTCCGCCAGCTCCCTCAGCACCCGTGGGTGCATTCCATCCGGACCCATCGATTTACAGATGTCCAGTTTGCATAGCTGATCCCTAACCCAATCCTCATCTACCAAAGCAAACTCCTCCTTTGTCCTGACTCCTTCTGGGGCTATAGAAATCCGGGGCCCTCGGGGAGAGTCTGCAGGAGTAAAGACAGAGGCAAAGAAGGCATTCAGCACCTCTGCCTTCTTTATATCCTCTGTCTCCAGGGTACCCACTTCGTTCAGCAGTGGGCCTATATTGCCTCTTGTTTTAGTTTTATTTGCTATGTATTTGAAGAAGCCCTTTCTATTGTCTTTAACCCGACTAGCAAGATTGAGTTCCAAGGAGGCCTTAGCTGTCCTAATTGCCTCCCTACATCCTCTAACAACTGTCCTATATTCCTCCCAAGCGGCCAGCCCCTCCTTCCATAATCCATAGATTCTCCTTTTCCACTTGAGTTTGCCCAGCAGCTCCTTGTTTAACCACGCCGGTCTCCTAGATCCCTTACTTGACTTCCTACTCATTGGGACGCTCCGATCCTGAGCTTGGAAGAAGCGGTCCTTGAATGCTAACCAACTATCTTGAGCCCCTTTACCGCCTAGTACACTTTCCCATGAGACTTCCCTTAGCAGTTGACTGAAGAGGCCAAAGTTGGCCCTTCGGAAATCCAGAACTGTGGCTTTGCTAGGTATTCTATTCCTCCCACACAGGATCCTAAACTCCACCATCTCATGGTCACTGCAGCCAAGGCTGCCATTGACCGTCACCACTTCGACCAAACCCTCCTTGTTGGCGAGTACTAAATCTAGCAGCGCTGCTCCCCTAGTTGGTACGTCCACCATTTGCATTAAGAAATTATCATCAATGCACTCGAGGAACCTCCTAGACTGTGAATGACTGGCTGTGTGAGTCTTCCAGCAAATATCGGGGTAATTAAAGTCCCCCACGACGACTAAGGCATGTAGTCGCGAGGCTACTTCCAGTTGCCTGTAGAAAGCCTCATCAACTCCTTCGTGCTGATCAGGAGGTCTGTAATAGACCCCCACAACTGTATCACCCGTGCCAGTCAGCCCCTTGATTCGTACCCACAGACATTCCACTTGCTCCTCATCCGACCCCGGACAGAACTCAATACATTCTAGTTGCTCTCTCACGTAAAGAGCAACTCCACCACCTCGCTTCGCTGACCTATCTTTCCTAAAAAGGACATAGCCATCCATGACCACATTCCAGTCATGTGAACTGTCCCACCATGTCTCTGTAATCGCCACTAGATCATAACCTTTAGCCCGCACACAGACTTCTAACTCCTCCTGTTTATTCCCCATGCTGCGTGCATTGGTGTACAGGCATTTCAGGGAGCCAGTCCTAGTACTCTTTTTCCCCTGCGGGACAGGGTCTAAAGAGCTATCCTTTCCCACAAGTGAAACAAGAGATTGATAGTCCTCCTTAGCCCGCCACCCTTCAATCCCTAGCATGTTCCTCTTGGGCTTGTCCCCAACAGGCCCAGTTAAATCCCCTCCCCCCTTCCTAACTAGTTTAAAGCCCTGTCAATAAGCCCTGCTAACTCCTGCCCCAAAACCCTTTTTTTTCTCTGGGACTGGTGTATCCCGCCTGTCACCAGCAAACCAGGTGTCCCATACAGCAACCCGTGACTGAAAAACCCAAACCCCTGCCTTTGGCACCAGTCACGTAGCCATACATTAACCTGCAGAGTCTTCTTATATATCCCTTCACCCTCGCTTGCAACAGGTATGGAGGCAAACACCACTTGCGCTCCAGACCCTTTAACCAGCCGTCCCAGGGCCCTGTAGTCTCTCTTCATTGCCCTTACGTTCCTCGTAATAATTTCGTCACTGCCAACCTGAAAAACCAGCAGTGGGTAGTAGTCAGACGGCTGCACCAGTTCAGAGAGCTTATTTTTAACATCTCTAATCCGAGCCCCAGGCAGGCAGCAGACCTCCCTGTGGGGTGGATCCGGTCGACAAATGGGCCCTTCTGTTCCCCTCAGAAGGGAGTCACCCACCACAATTACTCTTCTTTTCTTCTTGGTTGGGGAAGTTCTGAGGCATGTGGGTGAGTGACTAGCCCTGGGTGACTCACTAGATAGATTTGCCTCACCATCTCCATTCACCTGGCCCTGAATTTCCAAGACCTCATACCTGTTATTCAAGGGCAACTGGGAGGGAGGAAGGGATTGTGAGGGTTTTCGCTTACCTCTCCGAGGAGGAACCTCCCTCCATCCATCCTTGTCCATTAAGCTCTCTCCTTCTGTCTGATGGTAGGAGGGAAGGGGATCCATATCTTGTTGAACCACTTCCCTCTGCCCTTGCCTTAGGGTGTGGTTCCACCAATCTATTTCACTTTCACACTCTCTAATGGCTCTCAACCTTTCTACCTCCTCCCTCAGTTCAGCCACCTGCCTGAGCAGGTCATTTATTTGCTCACAGCGAACACAAGCAGTGTCACTGGCTCCCTCCAATACAAGTGCCAGGCTCAGGCATTCGCTGCAGCCAGAGACCTGCACAGCTGCATGTCTGCAGGAAGGCTCAGTCTGGATACCCACATTAGTACTCACTACAGCTTTCGATCGTGTTGTAACCATGATCTATCTGGTCAATCAATCCGTCTACGTCCCTCAGCACTCCTTCCCCCTCCTGTACTCCAGGCGAGTCCTCTCGATGAGGCGGATGGAACGCTTCCCTGCCCGCTCGCCTGCCCGCTCGCCTGCCCGCGCGAACTGCCGCGCAAACTGCCTCGACCCTCTGCCTCGACGCTCTCTGTTTGCCGGCTCTGTTCCCCGCGCTCCCTGGGAAGGTTTTTTAGCCACTCCCAGCTGGTGCCACTCCTCTTGGCTCCGCCCCCTGTGAGTCAGCCCCTCGCGGGAGCTGAGCTTCCGAGTCCTGGGCAAGTCCTGTTGAGGACTTGAGGCTCCCTCCTCAGTGGCTCTTGTCGCTCTGAGGTGAGGCTCCTGGACGCTGATCTCTCCCCTCTCCGCTCCGGTGTTGCAGGCGTCCTCTCGCAAGCTACTCACCTCAGCAACTGATCGAGAGTGGCCCTTGATGGCCGGTTTGAATCTGACACCGAGCCTCCTGGCTCCGCCCCCTGTGAGTCAGCCCCTCGCGGGAGCTGAGCTTCCGAGTCCTGGGCAAGTCCTGTTGAGGACTTGAGGCTCCCTCCTCAGTGGCTCTTGTCGCTCTGAGGAGAGGCTCCTGGACGCTGATCTCTCCCCTCTCCGCTCCGGTGTTGCAGGCGTCCTCTCGCAAGCTACTCACCTGTCACTGCTGTTGTTCAAACGAGAGAGGGCGGGAGAGACCATGGATTCAAACGGATTATTAGGAGATGAAGTGAGGAGTGACAGCAATGTGTGTTTCAGAGTTGCAAAGCTCACTGTGCGCTGAAGATGATCTGCAAGGACTTTCCCTCCCTGCCCTTCGGAACTGGGAGCGGATTCCAAGCGCTCGTGCTCACCTTCCTCTGCTGCTCTTGAAACGAGAGTGGAGACCAGAAACGCTGGATTCAAATGCACTTTTAGGAGCTACAATGAGGAGTGACAACAGTGTGTGTGTCACAGTTGTAAAGCTCAGTGTGTTGAAGAAGCACAAGAGCAGCCTTCAGGCCTGTCTCTTCCACTGCCTTACAGATTGCAGACATTCCTGCTCACTCTGCTGCTCAGCAGAGTGCTGGCAACGGAGTTCTTGGATTGAAATGGTCTTTTAGGAGAAAGAGTGAAGAGTGACAGCAATGTTTGTGTCACAGTTTAAAGCTCACTGTGTGCTAAACATGATCAGGAGGAGCTTTTTTGCAAGGCTCTTCTGCAGTTTTAGCCCAATCTAAACATTCCTTCTCTCTGTTGCTGCTCAGCAGAGAGTGGGCACAGAGATGTTGGAATCAATTGGTCTTCCAGGCAGGAAAAGGAGTTACAGCAATGTGTGTTGCAGAATTGCAAAGCTCACTGTGTGCTGAAGATGCCCTGCAGGAGTTTCCCTGCTGGCCCTTCGTCTGTGGGATTAGAGTCCAAGCGCTGCACCTCCCCTGTCACAACTCCTCTCGAAACGTGAGAGCGCACCAGAAACTTTGGATTCAAATGCACTTTTAGGAGATAAAGTGAGGAGTGACAGCAATGCTTGTGTCACAGTTTAAAGCTCACTGTGTGCAAAACATGATCAAGCAGGAGATTTTTTGCAAGGCTCTTCTGCTGTTTTAGCCCAGGCTAAACATTCCTGCTCTACTCTCTCTGTTGCTGCTCAGCAGAGAGCGGGCACAGAGGTGTTGGAATCAATTGGTCTTTCAGGCAGGAAAAGAAGAGACAGCAATGTGTGTTGCAGAGTTGCAAAGCTCACTGTGTGCTGAAGATGATCAGTGGGAACTTTCTGGACTGTCTCTTCTGCTGTTTCAGCAGAGTCCAAACGTAAGTGCTATATTCTGCTACTGCTCACAAAGAGCAAGCACAGGAGATGTATTATTCAATTGGACTTTCAGGTAGGAAAGTGAGAGGTGACAGCAATATGTGTTTCAGAGTTGTGAATCTCAATGTGTGCTGAAGATGCCCAGCAGTAGTTTCCATGCTGGCCCTTCGGCTGTGAAATTAGAATCCAAGCGCTCGTCCTCCCCTGTCACAACTGCTCTCGAAGCGAGAGAGCGCACCAGAAACGTTGGCTTGAAATGCACTTTTAGGAGATAAAGTGAGGAGTGACAGCAATGTGTGTTTCAGAGTTGCAAAGCTCACTGTGCGCTGAAGATGATCTGCAAGGACTTTCCCTCCCTGCCCTTCGGAACTGGGAGCGGATTCCAAGCGCTCATGCTCACCTTCCTCTGCTGCTCTTGAAACGAGAGTGGAGACCAGAAACGCTGGATTCAAATGCACTTTTAGGAGCTACAATGAGGAGTGACAACAGTGTGTGTGTCACAGTTGTAAAGCTCAGTGTGTGGAAGAAGCACAAGAGCAGCCTTCAGGCCTGTCTCTTCCACTGCCTTACAGATTGCAGACATCCCTGCTCACTCTGCTGCTCAGCAGAGTGCTGGCAACGGAGTTCTGGGATTGAAATGGTCTTTTAGGAGAAAGAGTGAAGAGTGACACCAATGTTTGTGTCACAGTTTAAAGCTCACTGTGTGCTAAACATGATCAGGAGGAGCTTTTTTGCAAGGCTCTTCTGCTGTTTTAGCCCAGTCTAAACATTCCTGCTCTACTCTCTCTGTTGCTGCTCAGCAGAGAGTGGGCACAGAGATGTTGGAATCAATTGGTCTTTCAGGCAAGAAAAGGAGGAGTGACAGCAATGTGTGTTTCAGAATTGTAAAGCTCACTGTGCGCTGAAGATGCCCTGCAGGAGTTTCCCTGCTGGCCCTTCGTCTGTGGGATTAGAGTCCAAGCGCTGCTCCTCCCCTGTCACAACTCCTCTCGAAACGAGAGAGCGCGCCAGAAACTTTGGGTTCAAGTGCACTTTTAGGAGATAAAGTGAGGAGTGACAGCAATGTTTGTGTCACAGTTTAAAGCTCACTGTGTGCAAAACATGATCAAGCAGGAGATTTTTTGCAAGGCTCTTCTGCTGTTTTAGCCCAGGCTAAACATTCCTGCTCTACTCTCTCTGTTGCTGCTCAGCAGAGAGCGGGCACAGAGATGGTGGATTCAGCTGGTCTTTCAGGCAGGAAAAGAAGAGAAAGCAATGTGTGTTGCAGAGTTGCAAAGCTCGCTGTTCGCTGAAGATGATCAGTGGGAACTTTCTGGACTGTCTCTTCTGCTGTTTCAGCAGAGTCCAAACGTAAGTGCTATATTCTGCTACTGCTCACAAAGAGCAAGCACAGGAGATGTAGGATTCAATTGGACTGTCAGGTAGGAAAGTGAGAGGTGACAGCTATTTGTGTTTCAGAGTTGCGAAGCTCACTGGGTGCTGAAGATGCCCTGCAGGAGTTTCCATGCTGGCAATTCGTCTGTGAAATTAGAGTCCAAAAGCTCGTCCTCCCCTGCGACATCTGCTCTCGAAACGAGAGAGCGCACCATAAACTTTGCATTCAAATTCACTTTTAGGAGATAAAGTGAGGAGTGACAGCAATGTTTGTGTCACAGTTTGAAGCTCACTGAGTGCCAAACATGATCAAGCAGGAGATTTTTTTCAAGGCTCTTCTGCTGTTTTAGCCCAGTCTAAACATTCCTGCTCTGATCTCTCTGTTGTTGCTCAGCAGAGAGCGGGCACAGAGATGGTGGATTCAGTTGGTCTTTCAGGCAGGAAAGGGAGGAGTGACAGCAATGTGTGTTGCAGAGTTGAGATGGTGGATTCAGTTGTTCATTCAGGCAGGAAAGGGAGGAGTGACAGCAATGTGTGTTGCAGTGTTGCAAAGCTCGCTGTGCGCTGAAGATGATCAGTGGGAACTTTCTAGACTGTCTCTTCTGCTGTTTCTTCAGAGTCCAAACGTAAGTGCTATATTCTGCTACTGCTCACAAGATGCAAGCACAGGAGATGTGGGATTCAATTGGACTTTCAAGTAGGAAAGTGAGAGGTGACAGCAATGTGTGTTTCAGAGTTGCAAAGCTAACTGTGTGCTGAAGATGCCCAGCAGGAGTTTCCCTGCTGGCCCTTCGGCTGTGAGATTAGAGTCCACGCGCTCGTCCTCCCCTGTCACAACTCCTCTGGAAACAAGAGTGCGCCCCAGAAACGATGGAGTCAAATGCACTTTTAGGAGATAAAGTGAGTGACAGCAATGTTAGTGTCACAGTTTAAAGCTCACTGTGTGCTAAACATGATCAGCAGGAGCTTTTTTGCAAGGCTCTTCTGCTGTTTTAGCACAGTCTAAACATTTCTGCTATACTCTCCCTGTTGCTGCTCAGCAGAGAGCTGGCACAGAGATGGTGGTTTCAGTTGGTCTTTCAGGCAGGAAAGGGAGGTGTGACAGCAATGTGTGTTGCAGTGTTGCAAAGCTCGCTGTGCACTGAAGATGAGCAATGGGAAATTTCTGGACTGTCTCTTCTGCTGTTTCAGCAGAGTGCAAACGTAAGTGCTATATTCAGGTACTGCTTACAAGGAGCAAAGCACAGGAGATGTAGGATTCAATTGGACTTTCAGGTAGGAAAGTGAGAGGTGACAGCAATGTGTGTTTCAGAGTAGCAAAGCTGACTGTGTGCTGAAGATGCCCATCAGGAGTTTCCCTGCTGGCCCTTCGGCTGTGGGATTAGAGTCCAAGCGCTCGTCCTCCCCTGTCACAACTCCTCTCGAAACGAGAGAGCGCACCAGAAACGATGGTTTCAAATGCACTTTTAGGAGATAAAGTGAGGAGTGACAGCAATGCTTGTGTCACATCTTCAAAGCTCACTGTGTGCTAATCATGATCAGCAGGAGCTTTTTTGCAAGGCTCTTCTGCTGTTTTAGCCCAGTCTAAACATTCCTGCTATACTCTCCCTGTTGCTGCTCAGCAGAGAGCGGGCACAGAGATGGTGGATTCAGTTGGTCTTTCAGGCAGGAAAGGGAGGAGTGACAGCAATGTGTGTTGCAGAGTTGCAAAGCTCGCTGTGCGCTGAAGATGATCAATGGGAACTTTCAGGACTGTCTCTTCTGCTGTTTCAGCAGAGTCCAAACGTATGGGCTATATTCTGCTACTGCTCACAAGGAGCAAAGCACAGGAGAAGTAGTATTCAATTGGACTTTCAGGTAGGAAAGTGAGAGGTGACAGCAATGTGTGTTTCCGAGTTGCAAAGCTCACTGTGTGCTGAAGATGCCCATCAGGAGTTTCCCTGCTGGCCCTTCGGCTGTGGGATTAGAGTCCAAGCGCTCGTCCTCCCCTGTCACATCTGCTCTTGAAACGAGAGAGGGCACCAAAAACGTTGGACTCAAATGCACTTATAGGAGATAAAGTGAGGAGTGACAGCAATGTTTGTGTCACAGCCTCAAAGCTCACTGTGTGCTAAACATGATCAGCAGGAGCTTTTTTGCAAGGCTCTTCTGCTGTTTTAGCCCAGTCTAAACATTATTGCTCTTCTCTCCCTATTGCTGCTCAGCAGAGAGCAGGCACAGAGATGGTGGAATCTTTTGGTCTTTCAGGCAGGAAGAGGAGGAGTGACAGCAATGTGTGTTGCAGAGTTGCAAAGCTCTCTGTGTTCTGAAGATGATCAGTGGGAACTTTCTAAACTTTCCCTTCTGCTGTTTCAGCAGAGTGCAAACGTATGGGCTATATTCTGCTACTGCTCACAAATTGCAGCACAGGAGATGTAGGATTCAATTGGACTTTCAGGTAAAAAAGGAAGAGGTGACAGCTATATGTGTTCAGGGTTGCAAAGATCACAGTGTGCTGAAGATGGCCAGCAGGAGTTTCCCTGCACGCCCTTTGGCTGTGGGATTAGAGTCCAAGCGCTCGTCCTCCCCTGTCACAACTCCACTCGAAACGAGAGAGCGCAGCAGAAACGATGGTTTCAAATGCACTTTTAGGAGATAAAGTGAGGAGTGACAGCAATGTTTGTGTCACAGCTTCAAAGCTCACTGTGTGCTAATCATGATCAGCAGGAGCTTTTTTGCAAGGCTCTTCTGCTGTTTTTGCACAGTCTAAACATTCCTGCTATACTCTCTCTGTTGATGCTCAGCAGAGGGCGGGAACAGAGATGGTGGATTCAGTTGGTCATTCAGGCAGGAAAGGGAGGAGTGACAGCAATGTGTGTTGCAGAGCTGCAAAGCTCGCTGTGCGCTGAAGATGATCAGTGGGAACTTTCAGGACTGTCTCTTCTGCTGTTTCAGCAGAGTGCAAACGTATGGGCTATATTCTGCTACTGCTCACAAGGAGCAAAGCACAGGAGAAGTAGGATTCAATTGGACTTTCAACTAGGAAAGTCAGAGGTGACAGCATTGTGAGTTTCAGAGTAGCAAAGCTCAATGTGTGCTGAAGATGCCCATCAGGAGTTTCCCTGCACGCCCTTCGGCTGTGGGATTAGAGTCCAAGCGCTCGTCCTCCCCTGTCACAACTCCTCTCCAAACGAGAGAGCGCCCCAGAAACGATAGATTCAAATGCACTTTTAGGAGATAAAGTGAGTGACAGCAATGTTTGTGTCGCAGTTTAAAGCTCACTGTGCGCTAAACATGAAAAGCTGGAGCTTTTTTGCAAGGCTCTTCTGCTGTTTTAGCCCAGTCTAAACATTCCTGCTATACTCTCCCTGTTGCTGCTCAATAGAGTGCGGGCACAGAGACGGTGGAATCAATTGGTCTTTCAGGCAGGAAAGGGAGGAGTGACAGCAATGTGTGTTGCAGAGTTGCAAAGCTCGCTGTGCGCTGAAGATGATCAGTGGGAACTTTCAGGACTGTCTCTTCTGCTGTTTCAGCAGAGTGCAAACGTAAGTGCTATATTCTGCTACTGCTCACAAGGAGCAAGCACAGGAGATATATGATTCAATTAGACTTTCAACAAGGAAAGTCAGAGGTGACAGCTATATGTGTTTCAGAGTTGCAAAGCTCACTGTGTGCTGAAGATGCCCAGCAGGACTTTCCCTGCACGCCCTTCGGCTGTGGGATTAGAGTCCAAGCGCTCGTCCTCCCCTGTCACAACTCCTCTCGAAACGAGAGAGCGCCCCAGAAACGATAGATTCAAATGCACTTTTAGGAGATAAAGTGAGTGGCAGCAATGTTTGTGTCGCAGTTTAAACCTCACTGTGCGCTAAACATGAAAAGCTGGAGCTTTTTTGCAAGGCTCTTCTGCTGTTTTAGCCCAGTCTAAACAATCCTGCTATACTCTCCCTGTTGCTGCTCAATAGAGTGCGGGCACAGAGATGGTGGAATCAATTGGTCTTTCAGGCAGGAAAGGGAGGAGTGACAGCAATGTGTGCTGCAGAGCTGCAAAGCTCGCTGTGCGCTGAAGATGATCAGTGTTAACTTTCTGGACTGTCTCTTCTGCTGTTTCAGCAGAATCTGAACGTAAGTGCTATATTCTGCTACTGCTCACAAGGAGCAAGCACAGGAGATGTAGGATTCAATTGGACTTTCAGGTAGGAAAGTGAGTGGTGACAGCAATGTGTGTTTCAGAGTAGCAAAGGTCAATGTGTGCTGAAGATGCCCAGCAGGATTTTCCCTGCGCGCCCTTTGGCTGTGGGATTAGAGTCCAAGCGCTCGTCCTCCCCTGTCACAACTCCTCTCGAAACGAGAGAGCGCACCAGAAACGATGGTTTCAAATGCACTTTTAGGAGATAAAGTGAGGAGTGCCAGCAATGTTTGTGTCGCAGTTTAAAGCTCACTGTGCGCTAAACATGAAAAGCTGGAGCTTTTTTGCAAGGCTCTTCTGCTGTTTTAGCCCAGTCTAAACATTCCTGCTATACTCTCCCTGTTGCTGCTCAATAGAGTGCGGGAACAGAGATGGTGGAATCAATTGGTCTTTCAGGCAGGAAAGGGAGGAGTGACAGCAATGTGTGCTGCAGAGCTGCAAAGCTCGCTGTGCGCTGAAGATGATCAGTGTTAACTTTCTGGACTGTCTCTCCTGCTGTTTCAGCAGAGTGCAAACGTAAGTGCTATATTCTGCTACTGCTCACAAGGAGCAAGCACAGGAGATGTAGGATTCAATTGGACTTTCAGGCAGGAAAGTGAGAGGTGACAGCAATGTGTGTTTCAGAGTAGCAAAGCTCAATGTGTGCTGAAGATGCCCAGCAGGAGTTTCCCTGCTGGCCCTTCGGCTGTGGGATTAGAGTCCAAGCGCTCGTCCTCCCCTGTCACAACTCCTCTCGAAACGAGAGAGCGCACCAGAAACGATGGTTTCAAATGCACTTTTAGGAGATAAAGTGAGGAGTGACAGCAATGTTTGTGTCAGAGCTTCAAAACTAACTGTGTGCTAAACATGATCAGCAGGAGCTTTTTTGCAAGGCTCTTCTGCTGTTTTAGCCCAGTCTAAACATTCCAGCTATACTCTCTCTGTTGATGCTCAGCAGAGAGCGGACACAGAGATGGTGGAATCAGTTGGTCTTTCAGGTAGGAAAGGGAGGAGTGACAGCAATGTGTGTTGCAGAGTTGCAAAGCTCGCTGTGCGCTGAAGATGATCAGTGGGAACTTTCAGGACTGTCTCTTCTGCTGTTTCAGCAGAGTGCAAACGTATGGGCTATATTCTGCTACTGCTCACAAGGAGCTAAGCACAGGAGAAGTAGGATTCAATTGGACTTTCAGGTAGGAAAGTGAGAGGTGACAGCAATGTGTGTTTCCGAGTTGCAAAGCTCACTGTGTGCTGAAGATGCCCAGCAGGAGTTTCCCTGCTGGCCCTTCGGCTGTGGGATTAGAGTCCAAGCGCTCGTCCTCCCCTGTCACATCTGCTCTTGAAACGAGAGAGGGCACCAAAAACGTTGGACTCAAATGCACTTTTAGGATATAAAGTGAGGAGTGACAGCAATGTTTGTGTCACAGCCTCAAAGCTCACTGTATGCTAAACATGATCAGCAGGAGCTTTTTTGCAAGGCTCTTCTGGTGTTTTAGCCCAGTCTAAACATTATTGCTCTTCTCTCCCTGTTGCTGCTCAGCAGAGAGCAGGCACAGAGATGGTGGAATCTTTTGGTCTTTCAGGCAGGAAAAGGAGGAGTGACAGCAATGTGTGTTGCAGAGTTGCAAAGCTCTCTGTGTTCTGAAGATGATCAGTGGGAACTTTCAGGACTGTCTCTTTTGCTGTTTCAGCAGAGTGCAAACGTATGGGCTATATTCTGCTACTGCTCACAAATTGCAGCACAGGAGATGTAGGATTCAATTGGACTTTCAGGTAGGAAAGTGAGAGGTGACAGCTATATGTGTTCAGGGTTGCAAAGATCACTGTGTGCTGAAGATGGCCAGCAGGAGTTTCCCTGCACGCCCTTCGGCTGTGGGATTAGAGTCCAAGCGCTCGTCCTCCCCTGTCACAACTCCACTCGAAACGAGAGAGCGCAGCAGAAACGATGGTTTCAAATGCACTTTTAGGAGATAAAGTGAGGAGTGACAGCAATGTTTGTGTCACAGCTTCAAAGCTCACTGTGTGCTAATCATGATCAGCAGGAGCTTTTTTGCAAGGCTCTTCTACTGTTTTAGCCCAGTCTAAACATTCCTGCTAAACTCTCTCTGTTGCTGCTCAGCAGAGAGCGGGCACAGAGATGGTGGATTCAGCTGGTCTTTCAGGCAAAAAGGGAGGAGTGACAGCAATGTGTGTTGCAGAGTTGCAAAGCTCGCTGTGAGCTGAAGATGATCAGTGGGATCTTTCTGGACTGTCTCTTCTGCTGTTTCAGCAGAGTCCAAGCGTAAGTGCTATATTCTGCTACTGCTCACAAGGAGCAAGCACAGGAGATGTAGTATTCAATTGGACTTTCAGGTAGGATAGTGAGAGGTGACAGCTATATGTGTTTCAGAGCTGCAAAGCTCACTGTGTGCTGAAGATGCCCAGCAGGAGTTTCCCTGCACGCCCTTCGGCTGTGGGATTAGAGTGCAAGCACTCGTCCTCCCCTGTCAGAACTCCTCTCGAAACGAGAGAGCGCACCAGAAACGATGGAGTCAAATGCACTTTTAGGAGATAAAGTGAATGACAGCAATGTTTGTGTCTCAGTTTAATGCTCACTGTGCGCTAAACATGAAAAGTAGGAGCTTTTTTGCAAGGCTCTTCTGCTGTTTTAGCCCAGTCTAAACATTCCTGCTATACTCTCTCTGTTGCTGCTCAGCAGAGAGCGGACACAGAGATGGTGGAATCAGTTGGTCTTTCAGGTAGGAAAGGGAGAAGTGACAGCAATGTGTGTTGCAGAGTTGCAAAGCTCGCTGTGCGCTGAAGATGATCAGTGGGAACTTTCAGGACTGTCTCTTCTGCTGTTTCAGCAGCGTGCAAACGTATGGGCTATATTCTGCTACTGCTCATAAGGACCAAAGCACAGGAGAAGTAGGATTCAATTGGACTTTCAGGTAGGAAAGTGAGAGGTGACAGCAATATGTGTTTCAGAGTTGCAAAGCTCGCTGTGCGCTGAAGATGATCAGTGGGAACTTTCTGGTCAGTCTCTTCTGCTGTTATAGCAGAGTCCAAACGTAAAGTGCTATATTCTGCTACTGCTCACTAAGAGCAAGCACAGGTGATGTAGGATTCAATTGGACTTTCAGGTAGGAAAGTGAGAGGTGACAGCAATGTGTGTTTCCGAGTTGCAAAGCTCACTGTGTGCTGAAGATGCCCATTAGGAGTTTCCCTGCTGGCCCTTCGGCTGTGGGATTAGAGTCCAAGCGCTCGTCCTCCCCTGTCACATCTGCTCTTGAAACGAGAGAGGGCACCAAAAACGTTGGACTCAAATGCACTTTTAGGAGATAAAGTGAGGAGTGACAGCAATGTTTGTGTCACAGCCTCAAAGCTCACTGTGTGCTAAACATGATCAGCAGGAGCTTTTTTGCAAGGCTCTTCTGCTGTTTTAGCCCGGTCTAAACATTATTGCTCTTCTCTCCCTGTTGCTGCTCAGCAGAGAGCAGGCACAGAGATGGTGGAATCTTTTGGTCTTTCAGGCAGGAAAAGGAGGAGTGACAGCAATGTGTGTTGCAGAGTTGCAAAGCTCTCTGTGTTCTGAAGATGATCAGTGGGAACTTTCTAAACTTTCTCTTCTGCTGTTTCAGCAGAGTGCAAACGTATGGGCTATATTCTGCTACTGCTCACAAATTGCAGCACAGGAGATGTAGGATTCAATTGGACTTTCAGGTAGGAAAGGGAGAGGTGACAGCTATATGTGTTCAGGGTTGAAAAGATCACTGTGTGCTGAAGATGGCCAGCAGGAGTTTCCCTGCACGCCCTTCGGCTGTGGGATTAGAGTCCAAGCGCTCGTCCTCCCCTGTCGCAACTCCTCTCGAAACGACAGAGCGCACCAGAAACGTTGGACTCAAATGCACTTTTAGGAGATAAAGTGAGGAGTGACAGCTATGTTTGTGTCACAGCTTCAAAACTCACTGTGTGCTAAACATGATCAGCAGGAGCTTTTTTGCAAGGCTCTTCTGCTGTTATAGCCCTGTCTAAACATTCCTGCTATACTCTCTCTGGTGCTGCTAAGCAGAGAGCGGGTACAGAGATGGTGGAATCAGTTCGTCTTTCAGGCAGGAAAGGGAGGAGTGACAGCAATGTGTGTTGCAGAGTTGCAAAGCTCGCTGTGCGCTGATGATCAGTGGGAGCTTTCAGGACTGTCTCTTCTGCTGTTTCAGCAGAGTGCAAACGTATGGGCTATATTGTGCTACTGCTCACAAGGAGCAAGCACAGGAGATGTAGGATTCAATTGGACTTTCAGGTAGGAAAGTGAGAGGTGACAGCTATATGTGTTCAGGGTTGCAAAGATCACAGTGTGCTGAAGATGCCCAGCAGGAGTTTCCCTGCACGCCCTTCGGCTGTGGAATTAGAGTCCAAGCGCTCGTCCTCCCCTGTCGCAACTCCTCTCGAAACGACAGAGCGCACCAGAAACGTTGGACTCAAATGCACTTTTAGGAGATAAAGTGAGGAGTGACAGCTATGTTTGTGTCACAGCTTCAAAACTCACTGTGTGCTAAACATGATCAGCAGGAGCTTTTTTGCAAGGCTCTTCTGCAGTTATAGCCCTGTCTAAACATTCCTGCTATACTCTCTCTGGTGCTGCTAAGCAGAGAGCGGGCACAGAGATGGTGGAATCAGTTGGTCTTTCAGGCAGGAAAGGGAAGAGTGACAGCAATGTGTGTTGCAGAGTTGCAAAGCTCGCTGTGCGCTGAAGATGATCAGTGGGAATTTTCTGGACTGTCTCTTCTGCTGTTTCAGCAGAGTCCAAACGTAAGTGCCATATTCTGCTACTGCTCAAAAGGAGCAAGCACAGGAGATGTAGGATTCAATTGGACTTTCAAGTAGGAAAGTGAGAGGTGACAGCAATGTGTGTTTCAGAGTTGCAAAGCTCACTGTGTGCTGAAGATGCCCAGCAGGAGTTTCCCTGATGGCCCTTCGGCTGTGGGATTAGAGTCCACGCGCTCGTCCTCCCCTGTCACAACTCCTCTGGAAACTAGAGTGCGCACCAGAAACGATGGAGTCAAATGCACTTTTAGGAGATAAAGTGAGTGAAAGAAATGTTTGTGTCACAGTTTAAAGCTCACTGTGTGCTAAACATGATCAGCAGGAGCTTTTTTGCAAGGCTCTTCTGCTGTTTTAGCCCAGTCTAAACATTATTGCTCTTCTCTCCCTGTTGCTGCTCAGCAGAGAGCAGGCACAGAGATGGTGGAATCTTTTGGTCTTTCAGGCAGGAAAAGGAGGAGTGACAGCAATGTGTGTTGCAGAGTTGCAAATCTCGCTGTGCGCTGAAGATGATCAGTGGGAACTTTCTAAACTTTCTCTTCTGCTGTTTCAGCAGAGTGCAAACGTATGGGCTATATTCTGCTACTGCTCACAAATTGCAGCACAGGAGATGTAGGATTCAATTGGACTTTCAGGTAGGAAAGGGAGAGGTGACAGCTATATGTGTTCAGGGTTGCAAAGATCACTGTGTGCTGAAGATGCCCAGCAGGAGGTTCCCTGATGGCCCTACGGCTGTGGGATTAGAGTCCAAGCGCTCGTCCTCCCCTGTCGCAACTCCTCTCGAAACGACAGAGCGCACCAGAAACGTTGGACTCAAATGCACTTTTAGGAGTTAAAGTGAGGAGTGACAGCTATGTTTGTGTCACAGATTCAAAACTCACTGTGTGCTAAACATGATCAGCAGGAGCTTTTTTGCAAGGCTCTTCTGCTGTTATAGCCCTGTCTAAACATTCCTGCTATACTCTCTCAGGTGCTGCTAAGCAGAGAGCGGGCACAGAGATGGTGCAATCTTTTGGTCTTTCAGGCAGGAAAGGGAGGAGTGACAGCAATGTGTGTTGCAGAGTTGCAAAGCTCGCTGTGCTCTGATGATCAGTGGGAACTTTCTGGACTGTCTCTTCTGCTGTTTCAGCAGAGTCCAAACGTAAGTGCTATATTCTGCTACTGCTCACAAGGAGCAAGCACAGGAGATGTAGGATTCAATTGGACTTTCAGGTAGGAAAGTGAGAGGTGACAGCAATGTGTGTTTCAGAGTTGCAAAGCTCACTGTGTGCTGAAGATGCCCAGCAGGAGTTTCCCTGATGGCCCTTCGGCTGTGGGATTAGAGTCCAAGCGCTCGTCCTCCCCTGTCACAACTCCTCTCCAAACGAGAGAGCGCCCCAGAAACTAAAGATTCAAAAGCACTTTTAGGAGATAAAGTGAGTGGCAGCAATGTTTGTGTCGCAGTGTAAAGCTCACTGTGCGCTAAACATGAAATGCTGGACCTTTTTTGCAAGGCTCTTCTGCTGTTTTAGCCTAGTCTAAACATTCCTGCTATACTCTCCCTGTTGCTGCTCAATAGAGTGCGGGCACAGAGATGGTGGAATCAATTGGTCTTTCAGGCAGGAAAGGGAGGAGTGACAGCAATGTGTGCTGCAGAGCTGCAAAGCTCGCTGTGCGCTGAAGATGATCAGTGTTAACTTTCTGGACTGTCTCTTCTGCTGTTTTAGCAGATTCCAAACTTAAGTGCTATATTCTCCTACTGCTCACAAGGAGCAAGCACAGGAGATGTAGGATTCAATTGGACTTTCAGGTAGGAAAGTGAGAGGTGACAGCAATGTGTGTTTCAGAGTTGCAAAGCTCACTGTGTGCTGAAGATGCCCAGCAGGAGTTTCCCTGCACGCCCTTCGGCTGTGCGATTAGAGTCCAAGCGCTCGTCCTCCCCTGTCACAACTCCTCTCGAAACGAGAGAGCGCACCAGAAACGATGGGTTCAAATGCACTTTTAGGAGATAAAGTGAATGACAGCAATGTTTGTGTCTCAGTTTAATGCTCACTGTGCGCTAAACATGAAAAGCAGGAGCTTTTTTGCAAGGCTCTTCTGCTGTTTTAGCTCAGTCTAAACATTATTGCTCTTCTCTCCCTGTTGCTGCTCAGCAGAGAGCAGGCACAGAGATGGTGGAATCTTTTGGTCTTTCAGGCAGGAAAAGGAGGAGTGACAGCAATGTGTGTTGCAGAGTTGCAAAGCTCTCTGTGTTCTGAAGATGATCAGTGGGAACTTTCTAAACTTTCTCTTCTGCTGTTTCAGCAGAGTGCAAACGTATGGGCTATATTCTGCTACTGCTCACAAGGAGCAAAGCACAGGAGAAGTAGGATTCAATTGGACATTCAGGTAGGAAAGGGAGAGGTGACAGCTATATGTGTTCAGGGTTGCAAAGATCACTGTGAGCTGAAGATGGCCAGCAGGAGTTTCCCCGCACGGCCTTCGGCTGTGGGATTAGAGTACAAGCGCTCGTCCTCCCCTGTCACAACTCCTCTCGAAACGAGAGAGCGCACCAGAAACGATGGGTTCAAATGCACTTTTAGGAGATAAAGTGAATGACAGCAATGTTTGTGTCTCAGTTTAATGCTCACTGTGCGCTAAACATGAAAAGCAGGACCTTTTTTGCAAGGCTTTTCTGCTGTTTTAGCCCAGTCTAAACATTCCTGCTATACACTCCCAGTTGCTGCTCAATAGAGTGCGGGCTCAGAGATGGTGGAATCAGTTGGTCTTTCAGGCAGGAAAGGGAGGAGTAACAGCAATGTGTGCTGCAGAGTTGCAAACTCTCTGTGCGCTGAAGATGATCAGTGGGAACTTTCAGGTCTGTCTCTTCTGCTGTTTCAGCAGAGTGCAAACGTATGGGCTATATTCTGCTACTGCTCACAAGGAGCAAAGCACAGGAGAAGTAGGATTCAATTGGACTTTCAGGTAGGAAAGTGAGAGGTGACAGCTATATGTGTTTCAGTGTTGCAAAGCTCACTGTGTGCTGAAGATGCCCAGCAGGAGTTTCCCTGCTGGCCCTTCGGCTGTGGGATTAGAGTCCAAGCGCTCGTCCTCCCCTGTCACATCTTCTCTTGAAACGAGAGAGGGCACCAAAAACGTTGGACTCAAATGCACTTTTAGGATATAAAGTGAGGAGTGACAGCAATGTTTGTGTCACAGCCTCAAAGCTCACTGTGTGCTAAACATGATCAGTAGGAGCTTTTTTGCAAGGCTCTTCTGCTGTTTTAGCCCAGTCTAAACATTCCTGCTATACTCTCCGTGTTGCTGCTAAGCAGAGAGCGGGCACAGAGATGGTGGTTTCAGCTGGTCATTCATGCAGGAAAAGGAGGAGTGACAGCAATGTGTGTTGCACAGTTGCAAAGCTCGCTGTGCGCTGAAGATGATCAGTGGGAACTTTCTGGACTGTGTCTTCTGCTGTTTCAGCAGAGTGCAAACGTAAGTGCTATATTCTGCTCCTGCTCACAAGGGGCAAGCACAGGAGATGTAGGATTCAATTGGACTTTCAGGTAGGAAAGTGAGAGGTGACAGCTTTCTGTGTTTCAGAGTTGCAAAGCTCACTGTGTGCTGAAGATGCCCAGCAGGAGTTTCCCTGCACGCCCTTCGGCTGTGGGATTAGAGTCCAAGCGCTCGTCCTCCCCTGTCACAACTCCTCTCGAAAAGAGAGAGCGCACCAGAAACGATGGGTTCAAATGCACTTTTAGGAGATAAAGTGAATGACAGCAATGTTTGTGTCTCAGTTTAATGCTCACTGTGCGCTAAACATGAAAAGCAGGAGCTTTTTTGCAAGGCTCTTCTGCTGTTTTAGCCCAGTCTAAACATTCCTGCTATACACTCCCTGTTGCTGCTCAATAGAGTGCGGGCTCAGAGATGGTGGAATCAGTTGGTCTTTCAGGCAGGAAAGGGAGGAGTGACAGCAATGTGTGCTGCAGAGTTGCAAAGCTCGCTGTGCGCTGAAGATGATCAGTGGGAACTTTCAGGACTGTCTCTTCTGCTGTTTCAGCAGAATCTGAACGTAAGTGCTATATTCTGCTACTGCTCACAAAGAGCAAGCACAGGAGAAGAAGGATTCAATTGGACTTTCAGGTAGGAAAGTGAGAGGTGACAGCAATATGTGTTTCAGAGTTCCAAAGCTCACTGTGTGCTGAAGATGCCCAGCAGGAGTTTCCCTGCTGGCCCTTCGGCTGTGGGATTAGAGTCCAAGCGCTCGTCCTCCCCTGTCACAACTCCTCTCACAACGAGAGAGCGCACCGGAAACGATGGTTTCAAATGCACTTTTAGGAGATAAAGTGAGGAGTGACAGCAATGTTTGTGTCACAGCTTCAAAGCTCACTGTGTGCTAAACATGATCAGCAGGAGCTTTTTTGCAAGGCTCTTCTGCTGTTTTAGCCCAGTCTAAACATTGCTGCTATACTCTCCCTGTTGCTGCTCAGCAGAGAGCGGGCACAGAGATGGTGGATTCAGTTGGTCTTTCAGGCAGGAAAGGGAGGAGTGACAGCAATGTGTGTTGCAGAGTTGCAAAGCTCGCTGTGCGCTGAAGATGATCAGTGGGAACTTTCAGGACTGTCTCTTCTGCTGTTTCAGCAGAGTGCAAACGTATGGGCTATATTCTGCTACTGCTCACAAGGAGCAAAGCACAGGAGAAGTAGGATTCAATTGGACTTTCAGGTAGGAAAGTGAGAGGTGACAGCTATATGTGTTTCAGTGTTGCAAAGCTCACTGTGTGCTGAAGATGCCCAGCAGGAGTTTCCCTGCTGGCCCTTCGGCTGTGGGATTAGAGTCCAAGCGCTCGTCCTCCCCTGTCACATCTTCTCTTGAAACGAGAGAGGGCACCAAAAACGTTGGACTCAAATGCACTTTTAGGATATAAAGTGAGGAGTGACAGCAATGTTTGTGTCACAGCCTCAAAGCTCACTGTGTGCTAAACATGATCAGTAGGAGCTTTTTTGCAAGGCTCTTCTGCTGTTTTAGCCCAGTCTAAACATTCCTGCTATACTCTCCGTGTTGCTGCTAAGCAGAGAGCGGGCACAGAGATGGTGGTTTCAGCTGGTCATTCATGCAGGAAAAGGAGGAGTGACAGCAATGTGTGTTGCACAGTTGCAAAGCTCGCTGTGCGCTGAAGATGATCAGTGGGAACTTTCTGGACTGTGTCTTCTGCTGTTTCAGCAGAGTGCAAACGTAAGTGCTATATTCTGCTCCTGCTCACAAGGGGCAAGCACAGGAGATGTAGGATTCAATTGGACTTTCAGGTAGGAAAGTGAGAGGTGACAGCTTGCTGTGTTTCAGAGTTGCAAAGCTCACTGTGTGCTGAAGATGCCCAGCAGGAGTTTCCCTGCACGCCCTTCGGCTGTGCGATTAGAGTCCAAGCGCTCGTCCTCCCCTGTCACAACTCCTCTCGAAAAGAGAGAGCGCACCAGAAACGATGGGTTCAAATGCACTTTTAGGAGATAAAGTGAATGACAGCAATGTTTGTGTCTCAGTTTAATGCTCACTGTGCGCTAAACATGAAAAGCAGGAGCTTTTTTGCAAGGCTCTTCTGCTGTTTTAGCCCAGTCTAAACATTCCTGCTATACACTCCCTGTTGCTGCTCAATAGAGTGCGGGCTCAGAGATGGTGGAATCAGTTGGTCTTTCAGGCAGGAAAGGGAGGAGTGACAGCAATGTGTGCTGCAGAGTTGCAAAGCTCGCTGTGCGCTGAAGATGATCAGTGGGAACTTTCAGGACTGTCTCTTCTGCTGTTTCAGCAGAATCTGAACGTAAGTGCTATATTCTGCTACTGCTCACAAAGAGCAAGCACAGGAGAAGAAGGATTCAATTGGACTTTCAGGTAGGAAAGTGAGAGGTGACAGCAATATGTGTTTCAGAGTTCCAAAGCTCACTGTGTGCTGAAGATGCCCAGCAGGAGTTTCCCTGCTGGCCCTTCGGCTGTGGGATTAGAGTCCAAGCGCTCGTCCTCCCCTGTCACAACTCCTCTCACAACGAGTGAGCGCACCGGAAACGATGGTTTCAAATGCACTTTTAGGAGATAAAGTGAGGAGTGACAGCAATGTTTGTGTCACAGCTTCAAAGCTCACTGTGTGCTAAACATGATCAGCAGGAGCTTTTTTGCAAGGCTCTTCTGCTGTTTTAGCCCAGTCTAAACATTGCTGCTATACTCTCCCTGTTGCTGCTCAGCAGAGAGCGGGCACAGAGATGGTGGATTCAGTTGGTCTTTCAGGCAGGAAAGGGAGGAGTGACAGCAATGTGTGTTGCAGAGTTGCAAAGCTCGCTGTGCGCTGAAGATGATCAGTGGGAACTTTCAGGACTGTCTCTTCTGCTGTTTCAGCAGAGTGCAAACGTAAGTGCTATGTTCTGCTACTGCTCACAAAGAGCAAGCACAGGAGATGTAGGATTCAATTGGACTTGAAGGTAGGAAAGTGAGAGGTGACAGCAATGTGTGTTGCAGAGTTGCAAAGCTCGCTGTGCCCTGAGGATGATCAGTGGGAACTTTCTGGACTGTCTCTTCTGCTGTTTCAGCAGAGTGCAAACGTATGGGCTATATTCTGCTACTGCTCACAAGGAGCAAAGCACAGGAGAAGTAGGATTGAATTGGTCTTTCAGGTAGGAAAGTGAGAGGTGACAGCAATGTGTGTTTCCGAGTTGCAAAGCTCACTGTGTGCTGAAGATGCCCAGCAGGAGTTTCCCTGCTGGCCCTTCGGCTGTGGGATTAGAGTCCAAGCGCTCGTCCTCCCCTGTCACATCTGCTCTTGAAACGAGAGAGGGCACCAAAAACGTTGAACTTAAATGCACTTTTAGGAGATAAAGTGAGGAGTGACAGCAATGTTTGTGTCACAGCCTCAAAGCTCACTGTGTGCTAAACATGATCAGCAGGAGCTTTTTTGAAAGGCTCTTCTGCTGTTTTAGCTCAGTCTAAACATTATTGCTCTTCTCTCCCTGTTGCTGCTCAGCAGAGAGCAGGCACAGAGATGGTGGAATCTTTTGGTCTTTCAGGCAGGAAAAGGAGGAGTGACAGCAATGTGTGTTGCAGAGTTGCAAAGCTCTCTGTGTTCTGAAGATGATCAGTGGGAACTTTCTAAACTTTCTCTTCTGCTGTTTCAGCAGAGTGCAAACGTATGGGCTATATTCTGCTACTGCTCACAAGGAGGAAAGCACAGGAGAAGTAGGATTCAATTGGACTTTCAGGTAGGAAAGGGAGAGGTGACAGCTATATGTGTTCAGGGTTGCAAAGATCACTGTGTGCTGAAGATGGCCAGCAGGAGTTTCCCCGCACGCCCTTCGGCTGTGGGATTAGAGTCCAAGCGCTCGTCCTCCCCTGTCACAACTCCTCTCGAAACGAGAGAGCGCACCTGAAACGATGGGTTCAAATGCACTTTTAGGAGATAAAGTGAATGACAGCAATGTTTGTGTCTCAGTTTAATGCTCACTGTGCGCTAAACATGAAAAGCAGGAGCTTTTTTGAAAGGCTCCTCTGCTGTTTTAGTCCAGTCTAAACATTCCTGCTATACACTCCCTGTTGCTGCTCAATAGAGTGCGGGCTCAGAGATGGTGGAATCAGTTGGTCTTTCAGGCAGGAAAGGGAGGAGTGACAGCAATGTGTGCTGCAGAGTTGCAAAGCTCGCTGTGCGCTGAAGATGATCAGTGTTAACTTTCTGGACTGTCTCTTCTGCTGTTTCAGCAGAGTGCAAACGTATGGGCTATATTCTGCTACTGCTCACAAGGAGCAAAGCATAGGAGAAGTAGGATTCAATTGGACTTTCAGGTAGGAAAGTGAGAGGTGACAGCAATGTGTGTTTCCGAGTTGCAAAGCTCACTGTGTGCTGAAGATGCCCAGCAGGAGTTTCCCTGCTGGCCCTTCGGCTGTGGGATTAGAGTCCAAGCGCTCGTCCTCCCCTGTCACATCTGCTCTTGAAACGAGAGAGGGCACCAAAAACGTTGGACTCAAATGCACTTTTAGGATATAAAGTGAGGAGTGACAGCAATGTTTGTGTCACAGCCTCAAAGCTCACTGTGTGCTAATCATGATCAGCAGGAGCTTTTTTGCAAGGCTCTTCTGCTGTTTTAGCCCAGACTAAACGTTCCTGCTATACTCTCTCTGTTGCTGCTCAGCAGAGAGCGGGCACAGAGATGGTGGTTTCAGCTGGTCATTCATGCAGGAAAGGGAGGAGTGACAGCAATGTGTGTTCCACAGTTGCAAAGCTCGCTGTGCGCTGAAGATGATCAGTGGGAACTTTCTGGACTGTGTCTTCTGCTGTTTCAGCAGAGTGCAAACGTAAGTGCTATATTCTGCTACTGCTCACAAGGAGCAAGCACAGGAGATGTAGGATTCAATTGGACTTTCAGGTAGGAAAGTGAGAGGTGACAGCTATATGTGTTTCAGAGTTGCAAAGCTCACTGTGTGCTAAAGATGCCCAGCAGGAGTTTCCCTGCACGCCCTTCGGCTGTGCGATTAGAGTCCAAGCGCTCGTCCTCCCCTGTCACAACTCCTCTCGAAACGAGAGAGCGCACCAGAAACGATGGGTTCAAATGCACTCTTAGGAGATAAAGTGAATGACAGCAATGTTTGTGTCTCAGTTTAATGCTCACTGTGCGCTAAACATGAAAAGCAGGAGCTTTTTTGCAAGGCTCTTCTGCTTCTTAAGCCCAGTCTAAACATTCCTGCTATACACTCCCTGTTGCTGCTCAATAGAGTGCGGGCTCAGAGATGGTGGAATCAGTTGGTCTTTCAGGCGGGAAAGGGAGGAGTGACAGCAATGTGTGCTGCAGAGTTGCAAACTCGCTGTGCGCTGAAGATGATCAGTGGGAACTTTCAGGACTGTCTCTTCTGCTGTTTCAGCAGAGTGCAAACGTATGGGCTATATTCTGCTACTGCTCACAAGGAGCAAAGCACAGGAGAAGTAGGATTCAATTGGACTTTCAGGTAGGAAAGGGAGAGGTGACAGCTATATGTGTTTCAGTGTTGCAAAGCTCACTGTGTGCTGAAGATGCCCAGCACGAGTTTCCCTGCTGGCCCTTCGTCTGTGGGATTAGAGTCCAAGCGCTCCTCCTCCCCTGTCACAACTCCTCTCGAAACGAGAGAGAGCACCAGAAACTTTGGATTCAAATGCACTTTTAGGAGATAAAGTGAGGAGTGACAGCAATGTTTGTGTCACAGTTTCAAAGCTCACTGTGTGCTAAACATGATTAGCAGGAGCTTTTTTGCAAGGCTCTTCTGCTGTTTTAGCCCAGGCTAAACATTCCTGCTCTACTCTCTCTGTTGCTGCTCAGCAGAGAGGGGGCACAGAGATGTTGGAATCAATTGGTCTTTCAGGCAAAAAGGGAGGAGTGACAGCAATGTGTGTTGCAGAGTTGCAAAGCTCGCTGTGCGCTGAAGATGATCTGCAAGGACTTTCCCTCCCTGCCCTTCGGAACTGGGAGCGGATTCCAAGCGCTCGTGCTCACCTGCCTCTGCTGCTCTTGAAACGAGAGTGGAGACCAGAAACGCTGGATTCAAATGCACTTTTAGGAGCTACAATGAGGAGTGACAACAGTGTGTGTGTCACAGTTGTAAAGCTCAGTGTGTTGAAGAAGCACAAGAGCAGCCTTCAGGCCTGTTTCTTCCACTGCCTTACAGATTGCAGACATTCCTGCTCACTCTGCTGCTCAGCAGAGTGCTGGCAACGGAGTTCTTGGATTGAAATGGTCTTTTAGGAGAAAGAGTGAAGAGTGACAGCAATGTTTGTGTCACAGTTTAAAGCTCACTGTGTGCTAAACATGATCAGGAGGAGCTTTTTTGCAAGGCTCTTCTGCTGTTTTAGCCCAGTCTAAACATTCCTTCTCTCTGTTGCTGCTCAGCAGAGAGGGGGCACAGAGATGTTGGAATCAATTGGTCTTCCAGGCAGGAAAAGGAGGAGTGACAGCAATGTGTGTTGCAGAATTGCAAAGCTCACTGTGTGCTGAAGATGCCCTGCAGGAGTTTTCCTGCTGGCCCTTCCTCTGTGGGATTAGAAACCAAGCGCTGCTCCTCCCCTGTCACAACTCCTCTCGAAACGAGAGAGCGCACCAGAAACTTTGGATTCAAATGCACTTTTAGGAGATAAAGTGAGGAGTGACAGCGTTTGTGTCACAGTTTAAAGCTCACTGTGCGCAAAACATGATCAAGCAGGAGATTTTTTGCAAGGCTCTTCTGCTGTTTTAGCCCAGGCTACACATTCCTGCTCTACTCTCTCTGTTGCTGCTCAGCAGAGAGCGGGCACAGAGATGTTGGAATCAATTTGTCTTTCAGGCAGGAAAAGAAGTGACAGCAATGTGTGTTGCAGAGTTGCAAAGCTCGCTGTGCGCTGAAGATGATCATTGGGAACTTTCTGGACTGTCTCTTCTGCTGTTTCAGCAGAGTCCAAACGTAAGTGCTATATTCTGCTACTGCTCACAAAGAGCAAGCACAGGAGATGTATTATTCAATTGGACTTTCAGGTAGGAAAGTGAGAGGTGACAGCAATATGTGTTTCAGAGTTGCGAATCTCAATGTGTGCTGAAGATGCCCAGCAGGAGTTTCCATGCTGGCCCTTCGGCTGTGCAATTAGAATCCAAGCGCTCGTCCTCCCCTGTCACAACTGCTCTCGAAGCGAGAGAGCGCACCAGAAACGTTGGCTTGAAATGCACTTTTAGGAGATAAAGTGAGGAGTGACAGCAATGTGTGTTTCAGAGTTGCAAAGCTCACTGTGCGCTGAAGATGATCTGCAAGGACTTTCCCTCCCTGCCCTTCGGAACTGGGAGCGGATTCCAAGCGCTCGTGCTCACCTGCCTCTGCTGCGCTGGAAACGAGAGTGGAGACCAGAAACGCTGGATTCAAATGCACTTTTAGGAGCTACAATGAGGAGTGACAACAGTGTGTGTGTCAAAGTTGTAAAGCTCAGTGTGTTGAAGAAGCACAAGAGCAGCCTTCAGGCCTGTCTCTTCCACTGCCTTACAGATTGCAGACATCCCTGCTCACTCTGCTGCTCAGCAGAGTGCTGGCAACGGAGTTCTTGGATTGAAATGGTCTTTTAGGAGAAAGAGTGAAGAGTGACAGCAATGTTTGTGTCACAGTTTAAAGCTCACTGTGTGCTAAACATGATCAGGAGGAGCTTTTTTGCAAGGCTCTTCTGCTGTTTTAGCCCAGTCTAAACATTCCTGCTCTACTCTCTCTGTTGCTGCTCATTAGAGAGTAGGCACAAAGATGTTGGAATCAATGGGTCTTCCAGGCAGGAAAAGGAGGAGTGACAGCAATGTGTTTTGAAGAGTTGCAAAGCTCACTGTGTGCTGAAGATACCCTGCAGGAGTTTCCCTGCTGGCCCTTCATCTGTGGGATCAGAGTCCAAGCGCTGCTCCTCCCCTGTCACAACTCCTCTCCAAACGAGAGTGCGTACCAGAAACTTCGGATTCAAATGCACTTTTAGGAGATAAAGTGAGGAGTGACAGCAATGTTTGTGTCACAGTTTAAAGCTCACTGTGTGCAAAACATGATCAAGCAGGAGATTTTTTTCAAGGCTCTTCTGCTGTTTTAGGCAGGTCTAAAAATTCCTGCTCTACTCTCTCTGTTGCTGCTCAGCAGAGAGCGGGCACAGAGATGGTGGATTCAGCTGGTCTTTCAGGCAAAAAGGGAGGAGTGACAGCAATGTGTGTTGCAGAGTTGCAAAGCTCGCTGTGCGCTGAAGATGATCAGTGGGAACTTTCTGGACTGTCTCTTCTGCTCTTTTAGCATTGGCTAAAGGTTCCTGCTCTACTCTCTCTGCTTCTGCCCAGCAGAGAAAGGGCACAGAGATTTTGGATTCAATTGGACTTTGAGGTAGGAAAGTGCGGAGCGAGAGCAATATATGTGTCACAGTTGCAAAGCTGACTGCGTGCTGAAGATGCCCTGCCGGAGCTTTCACTCCGGGCTCTTCGGCTGTGGGAGCAGAGGCCAAGAGATCGTGTTCACCTGTCACTGCTGCTGTTCAAACGAGAGAGGGCGGGAGAGACCATGGATTCAAACGGATTATTAGGAGATGAAGTGAGGAGTGACAGCAATGTGTGTTTCAGAGTTGCAAAGCTCACTGTGCGCTGAAGATGATCTGCAAGGACTTTCCCTCCCTGCCCTTCGGAACTGGGAGCGGATTCCAAGTGCTCGTGCTCACCTACCTCTGCTGCTCTTGAAACGAGAGTGGAGACCAGAAACGCTGGATTCAAATGTGTTGGAGTCGCGGGAGACAAGCCTCATGCTCTCATGGTCAGCAAGCCTCGTTTATTTAGCAAGACACATCCACTTTTATAGCTTGCAGGGTTAGTTACATTGTCTGATAAGATACAGCAAAATCATTGGTCAGCCTGTGTCGATGCAGGGGTCTCCAGGTAACTGTGACCACTTCTTGTTTCAACATGTCTCGACATGTCCCAACTTGCCCAAGCAAGACCATTGTGCTATTCCAGCAAGATACCCTTGCTCTTATCTCAGCAAGATGCATATCCTGTTTCTTATGCAAATCAGGGTAAACATTAACCACGAGATTGCTGTGCCCTGGGGGCCTACATTTCCACCAGCTGCACGGTATCATGCCCTTTGTTACTTAGCCATTCAGTTGTTAAGCTCTCTACACTTCCCCTGTTTTCTTTAACAGCAAGCATAGCCATTTTATGATTAAAAGCGTTCGATATCATTTTTTGTAAACACTGCATAATACACGGCAAAAGCAATACTGCTAATAATATTACAACCACCACCAAAACAATTTTTTCTATTAGGGTAACAAGCCAGGCCTATTTGAGGAAACATTTACTGTGTTATGTGGAAGCCCAAAAGGGTCCTTCCAAGAGTCAAAGTGAAAACAATATTGTGCAGGCGCAGAACCAAGCAGGTGAAATTCTTGGATTTCAGAGACATTTTTTCTTATATTGAGCTGAAAGGTAAAATTGGCTGGGACGCCTATCAAACAGGTTCTAAAGGGGTCAGAAGCTTTAGCAAGAGCAAGGCATAAACTACTTTGGTTAACTTTTTCAGCCCAAGTGACCCACATGTTTTTTCGTTCCTCTATTTTGTTTAGAGTGTCCCAAGCTCCTGTGTTGAGGCCGGAAACGGCGACAAGCACGATCCCAATCTTCAGGTTTAACTTGCCACAAAAGCGGAATACCCACATCTTTACCGCACTTAATCTCTAGAGGCACTGTGGCTAGTGTGGTTTGAATCTGGGAGAGAATCTCCTGAACCCGATATTTCAAATATCGTTGTTCCAGATCTTCCCGATTCTCGACTAATAGATACGTTAAGGGTAGATTTATGGGAGGAGTTATACCTGCCTCCGCCAGCAGTGCTCTATAAGTATTGTAATTATGATGGGGATTCCAGGTACAGTTTACACAAGCACCATGTGCCTGTAATTGGCTTTGGGACACCCAAACCTTTTGGTGACAATTTCCACACTTAATTTTGATCCAAGCCCTATGATAATCTTGTAAACACGCTAAACAATAACGAGTAGGAGACAAAATCCGATCAAATGTTCTCATAAGTTCCCAAAACAAATGGAGTTCTGCCTCTTCTTGAGTCGAATAGGAAAAGCGAATCCCAAAATGTCTTTCAAGTGGTTCCAGCAACGGACGAAGGATCAGCTGCAGACGGTGACGACGACGGAGTTCTGGGCTGTCCATTCGATTGAGCAGCTCGAGTCCAGCGAGCAGGGATCCACTTGGGTCCAAACACCAGGGGCCTGACAGTCGCGACGAATGTGGCCTAATTTTCCGCATCGAAAACACTTCATTCGGGTGGCTGGAGCTGCTGGGCGAGTCTGCGCAACTGCCGCCTGAAGAGGTGCAAGGGCTGCCAAAACTTGGCTTTGAACTTTAGACTGGGCGTTAAGGCCTTCACCAATTTTGTTAAGGGCTTCCACTACAAAAATTTGACTGCTTAAGGGGAGAGTATTTGCTTTATCTAAGAGGTCTTGAATTACCCAGTTGCCAGGAGCAGTAGCGATAAGGGAGCGTGTGACTTGATTACCATTTTGTATAACACACTGCTTTAGGAGTGCGTCCTGCATGTGCTCCGCAACACCAGCTTTAGAAAGGGCTTGCATCAATTTGTCAATGAATGACCCAAGGGGTTCCTCTCGGCCTTGTTTAATGTTCATATACATAGGGGGCCCCCCCGGCTCCCGAATTTTGTCCATTGCCCTTTTTGCCACCCGCATGACCTCTCTTAATTTTTCTACTCCTATACCAGCCTGGGCATCTGTTCGAGTATAATCACCGTTTCCTAGTAATTCATTCATTGTAATTCCAAAAAGGGGGTCTCCTTGGGCACGAGGTAATGCTACTGAAGCAGCCGCTTCCTCCCCCCATCTTGCATCAAATGTAAGTTTCTGATGAGGGGTATAAATTAAACGAGCGATACCCTTGATGTCTACAGGCAGGAGAATCATTGAATTAAATAAGTAATCAAGCATCTGCTTGGCCGGTTCACTAGTAACCCCGAATTGAGAGACTGTAGCTCGGAGTTGTGCCAATATTTTCCAATCCATTTGAGTGATATCTACCCTATGACCGCCGCCTGGTCGAGGGTGGAAAATAACAGGAAAGGCCATAGAAGTAGCAACATGGTCTTGTGCCGCGTCGGCAAGGACCCTGTCTCCGTTTTCGACTCCGTGGCGTGCCAGAGCAGCCCAAACTTCCCGTCTCTGACTTGCCATAGCCTCCGCGAGGTCCGAAAGGGCTCCGGGGAACGGCTCCGTGGCATTAGGAGACAAAGGAAGGGAGTTTGGAGGAGACTCAGATGGTCCGTTTTCCATAATAGAGGCAGACGGGGGAGAGGGAAGAGGGGGAGGAGGAGGGGGGGGGGGGTATCCGAGGGGGGAGGGGGGGGGGGGGGGTATCTCGACTGTCGAAACGGTCGGCGGATTAGGGGCAGAAGGATCATAGTGACGATTTTGATTTTGTGCCAGACGGGCACTTTCGGCCGCACGTTTCTCTGCCTGTACCATCAAGAGTTCGTTATGTATCAAGCGCCATAATTTGGATAATTTTTTAGCAATTTTATCATCGTCTATCGTAAGGTCCCATAATTTATCGCCGTAGCGGCGCCATTCCGATAATTGGTGAATAGAGTGGGGGTCACTAAAAATACCGAGGGACCGAGCATGGGAAAGAAGGGCAGGGAGGTCCTTATCAAAATCTAAGCCTTTTACCCCCCGACGACGGAGGAAGGCAGTAAAAAGATCATACGCCGCTTGCCTGTCCATATTTACCGGATCCGTTGCACCCTCCAGGCGTCGGCAGCGCGTAGCAGCAGAGCCTGCCGATGCAGCACTCTGGGCCAAAGCAGGAGACGAGCAGCCCACCGATGTAGCACTCCCGTTCTGCAGAAGCCGTCTTTAAATCGAGACCTGCACCCAACGCAACTCCTTCAGGCAAAGGGAAGTGTCCCTGTTCGGGCGCCAGTTGTTGGAGTCGCGGGAGACAAGCCTCATGCTCTCATGGTCAGCAAGTCTCGTTTATTTAGCAAGATGTTGTTGGAGTCGCGGGAGACAAGCCTCATGCTCTCATGGTCAGCAAGCCTCGTTTATTTAGCAAGACACATCCACTTTTATAGCTTGCAGGGTTAGTTACATTGTCTGATAAGATACAGCAAAATCATTGGTCAGCCTGTGTCGATGCAGGGGTCTCCAGGTAACTGTGACCACTTCTTGTTTCAACATGTCTCGACATGTCCCAACTTGCCCAAGCAAGACCATTGTGCTATTCCAGCAAGATACCCTTGCTCTTATCTCAGCAAGATGCATATCCTGTTTCTTAAGAAAATCAGGGTAAACATTAACCACGAGATTGCTGTGCCCTGGGGGCCTACATTTCCACCAGCTGCACAGTATCATGCCCTTTGTTACTTAGCCATTCAGTTGTTAAGCTCTCTACACAAATGCACTTTTAGGAGCTACAATGAGGAGTGACAACAGTGTGTGTGTCAAAGTTGTAAAGCTCAGTGTGTTGAAGAAGCACAAGAGCAGCCTTCAGCCTGTCTCTTCCACTGCCTTACAGATTGCAGACATTCCTGCTCACTCTGCTGCTCAGCAGAGTGCTGGCAACGGAGTTCTTGGATTGAAATGGTCTTTTAGGAGAAAGAGTGAAGAGTGACAGCAATGTTTGTGTCACAGTTTAAAGCTCACTGTGTGCTAAACATGATCAGGAGGAGCTTTTTTGCAAGGCTCTTCTGCTGTTTTAGGCAGGTCTAAAAATTCCTGCTCTACTATCTCTGTTGCTGCTCAGCAGAGAGCGGGCACAGAGATGGTGGATTCAGCTGGTCTTTCAGGCAAAAAGGGAGGAGTGACAGCAATGTGTGTTGCAGAGTTGCAAAGCTCGCTGTGCGCTGAAGATGATCAGTGGGAACTTTCTGGACTGTCTCTTCTGCTCTTTTAGCATTGGCTAAAGGTTCCTGCTCTACTCTGCTTCTGCCCAGCAGAGAAAGGGCACAGAGATTTTGGATTCAATTGGACTTTGAGGTAGGAAAGTGCGGAGCGAGAGCAATATATGTGTCACAGTTGCAAAGCTGACTGCGTGCTGAAGATGCCCTGCCGGAGCTTTCACTCCGGGCTCTTCGGCTGTGGGAGCAGAGGCCAAGAGATCGTGTTCACCTGTCACTGCTGCTGTTCAAACGAGAGAGGGCAGGAGAGACCATGGATTCAAACGGATTATTAGGAGATGAAGTGAGGAGTGACAGCAATGTGTGTTTCAGAGTTGCAAAGCTCACTGTGCGCTGAAGATGATCTGCAAGGACTTTCCCTCCCTGCCCTTCGGAACTGGGAGCGGATTCCAAGCGCTCGTGCTCACCTGCCTCTGCTGCACTGGAAACGAGAGTGGAGACCAGAAACGCTGGATTCAAATGCACTTTTAGGAGCTACAATGAGGAGTGACAACAGTGTGTGTGTCAAAGTTGTAAAGCTCAGTGTGTTGAAGAAGCACAAGAGCAGCCTTCAGCCTGTCTCTTCCACTGCCTTACAGATTGCAGACATTCCTGCTCACTCTGCTGCTCAGCAGAGTGCTGGCAACGGAGTTCTTGGATTGAAATGGTCTTTTAGGAGAAAGAGTGAAGAGTGACAGCAATGTTTGTGTCACAGTTTAAAGCTCACTGTGTGCTAAACATGATCAGGAGGAGCTTTTTTGCAAGGCTCTTCTGCTGTTTTAGCCCAGTCTAAACATTCCTGCTCTACTCTCTCTGATGCTGCTCAGCAGAGAGTGGGCACAGAGATGTTGGAATCAATTGGTCTTCCAGGCAGGAGAAGGAGGAGTTACAGCAATGTGTTTTGCAGAGTTGCAAAGCTCACTGTGTGCTGGAGATGCCCTGCAGGAGTTTCCCTGCTGGCCCTTCGTCTGTGGGATTAGAGTCCAAGCGCTGCTCCTCCCTTGTCACAACTCCTCTCATAACGAGAGTGCGTACCAGAAACTTTGGATTCAAATGCACTTTTAGGAGATAAAGTGAGGAGTGACAGCAATGTTTGTGTCACAGTTTAAAGCTCACTGTGTGCAAAACATGATCAAGCAGGAGATTTTTTGCAAGGCTCTTCTGCTGTTTTAGCCCAGGCTAAATATTCCTGCTCAACTCTCTGTTGCTGCTCAGCAGAGAGTGGGCACAGAGATGTTGGAATCAATTGGTCTTTCAGGCAGGAAAAGAAGTGACAGCAATGTGTGTTGCAGAGTTGCAAAGCTCGCTGTTCGCTGAAGATGATCAGTGGGAACTTTCTGGACTGTCTCTTCTGCTGTTTCTTCAGAGTCCAAACGTAAGAGCTATATTCTGCTACTGCTCACAAAGAGCAAGCACAGGAGATGTAGGATTCAATTGGACTTCGAGGTAGGAAAGTGAGAGGTGACAGCTATTTGTGTTTCAGAGTTGCAAAGCTCACTGGGTGCTGAAGATGCCCTGCAAGAGTTTCCATGCTGGCAATTCGTCTGTGAAATTAGAGTCCAAACACTCGTCCTCCCCTGTGACATCTGCTCTCGAAACGAGAGAGCGCACCATAAAATTTGGATTCAAATGCACTTTAAGGAGATAAAGTGAGGAGTGACAGCAATGTTTGTGTCACAGTTTAAAGCTCACTGAGTGCAAAACATGATCAAGCAGGAGATTTTTTGCAAGGCTCTTCTGCTGTTTTAGCCCAGTCCAAACATTCCTGCTCTGCTCTCTCTGTTGTTGCTCAGCAGAGAGCGGGCACAGAGATGGTGGATTCAGTTGGTCTTTCAGGCAGGAAAGGGGGGAGTGACAGCTATGTGTGTTGCAGAGTTGCAAAGCTCACTGTGTGCTGAAGATGATCAGTGGGAACTTTCTGGACTGTCTCTTCTGCTGTTTCAGCAGAGTCCAAACGTAAGTGCTATATTCTGCTACTGCTCACAAAGAGCAAGCACAGGAGATGTATTATTCAATTGGACTTTCAGGTAGGAAAGTGAGAGGTGACAGCAATATGTGTTTCAGAGTTGCGAATCACAATGTGTGCTGAAGATGCCCAGCAGTAGTTTCCATGCTGGCCCTTCGGCTGTGAAATTAGAATCCAAGCGCTCGTCCACCCCTGTCACAACTGCTCTCGAAGCGAGAGAGAGCACCAGAAACGTTGGCTTGAAATGCACTTTTAGGAGATAAAGTGAGGAGTGACAGCAATGTGTGTTTCAGAGTTGCAAAGCTCACTGTGCGCTGAAGATGATCTGCAAGGACTTTCCCTCCCTGCCCTTCGGAACTGGGAGCGGATTCCAAGCGCTCGTGCTCACCTGCCTCTGCTGCACTGGAAACGAGAGTGGAGACCAGAAACGCTGGATTCAAATGCACTTTTAGGAGCTACAATGAGGAGTGACAACAGTGTGTGTGTCAAAGTTGTAAAGCTCAGTGTGTTGAAGAAGCACAAGAGCAGCCTTCAGCCTGTCTCTTCCACTGCCTTACAGATTGCAGACATTCCTGCTCACTCTGCTGCTCAGCAGAGTGCTGGCAACGGAGTTCTTGGATTGAAATGGTCTTTTAGGAGAAAGAGTGAAGAGTGACAGCAATGTTTGTGTCACAGTTTAAAGCTCACTGTGTGCTAAACATGATCAGGAGGAGCTTTTTTGCAAGGCTCTTCTGCTGTTTTAGCCCAGTCTAAACATTCCTGCTCTACTCTCTCTGATGCTGCTCTGCAGAGAGTGGGCACAGAGATGTTGGAATCAATTGGTCTTCCAGGCAGGAGAAGGAGGAGTTACAGCAATGTGTTTTGCAGAGTTGCAAAGCTCATTGTGTGCTGAAGATGCCCTGCAGGAGTTTCCCTGCTGGCCCTTCGTCTGTGGGATTAGAGTCCAAGCGCTGCTCCTCCCCTGTCACAACTCCTCGCGAAACGAGAGAGCGCACAAGAAACTTTGGATTCAAATGCACTTTTAGGAGATAAAGTGAGGAGTGACAGCAATGTTTGTGTCACAGTTTAAAGCTCACTGTGTGCAAAACATGATCAAGCAGGAGATTTTTTTCAAGGCTCTTCTGCTGTTTTAGGCAGGTCTAAAAATTCCTGCTCTACTATCTCTGTTGCTGCTCAGCAGAGAGCGGGCACAGAGATGGTGGATTCAGCTGGTCTTTCAGGCAAAAAGGGAGGAGTGACAGCAATGTGTGTTGCAGAGTTGCAAAGCTCGCTGTGCGCTGAAGATGATCAGTGGGAACTTTCTGGACTGTCTCTTCTGCTCTTTTAGCATTGGCTAAAGGTTCCTGCTCTACTCTGCTTCTGCCCAGCAGAGAAAGGGCACAGAGATTTTGGATTCAATTGGACTTTGAGGTAGGAAAGTGCGGAGCGAGAGCAATATATGTGTCACAGTTGCAAAGCTGACTGCGTGCTGAAGATGCCCTGCCGGAGCTTTCACTCCGGGCTCTTTGGCTGTGGGAGCAGAGGCCAAGAGATCGTGTTCACCTGTCACTGCTGCTGTTCAAACGAGAGAGGGCGGGAGAGACCATGGATTCAAACGGATTATTAGGAGATGAAGTGAGGAGTGACAGCAATGTGTGTTTCAGAGTTGCAAAGCTCACTGTGCGCTGAAGATGATCTGCAAGGACTTTCCCTCCCTGCCCTTCGGAACTGGGAGCGGATTCCAAGCGCTCGTGCTCACCTGCCTCTGCTGCACTGGAAACGAGAGTGGAGACCAGAAACGCTGGATTCAAATGCACTTTTAGGAGCTACAATGAGGAGTGACAACAGTGTGTGTGTCAAAGTTGTAAAGCTCAGTGTGTTGAAGAAGCACAAGAGCAGCCTTCAGCCTGTCTCTTCCACTGCCTTACAGATTGCAGACATTCCTGCTCACTCTGCTGCTCAGCAGAGTGCTGGCAACGGAGTTCTTGGATTGAAATGGTCTTTTAGGAGAAAGAGTGAAGAGTGACAGCAATGTTTGTGTCACAGTTTAAAGCTCACTGTGTGCTAAACATGATCAGGAGGAGCTTTTTTGCAAGGCTCTTCTGCTGTTTTAGCCCAGTCTAAACATTCCTGCTCTACTCTCTCTGATGCTGCTCAGCAGAGAGTGGGCACAGAGATGTTGGAATCAATTGGTCTTCCAGGCAGGAAAAGGAGGAGTTACAGCAATGTGTTTTGCAGAGTTGCAAAGCTCATTGTGTGCTGAAGATGCCCTGCAGGAGTTTCCCTGCTGGCCCTTCGTCTGTGGGATCAGAGTCCAAGCGCTGCTCCTCCCCTGTCACAACTCCTCTCCAAACGAGAGAGCGCACCAGAAACTTTGGATTCAAATGCACTTTTAGGAGATAAAGTGAGGAGTGACAGCAATGTTTGTGTCACAGTTTAAAGCTCACTGTGTGCAAAACATGATCAAGCAGGAGATTTTTTTCAAGGCTCTTCTGCTGTTTTAGGCAGGTCTAAAAATTCCTGCTCTACTATCTCTGTTGCTGCTCAGCAGAGAGCGGGCACAGAGATGGTGGATTCAGCTGGTCTTTCAGGCAAAAAGGGAGGAGTGACAGCAATGTGTGTTGCAGAGTTGCAAAGCTCGCTGTGCGCTGAAGATGATCAGTGGGAACTTTCTGGACTGTCTCTTCTGCTCTTTTAGCATTGGCTAAAGGTTCCTGCTCTACTCTGCTTCTGCCCAGCAGAGAAAGGGCACAGAGATTTTGGATTCAATTGGACTTTGAGGTAGGAAAGTGCGGAGCGAGAGCAATATATGTGTCACAGTTGCAAAGCTGACTGCGTGCTGAAGATGCCCTGCCGGAGCTTTCACTCCGGGCTCTTCGGCTGTGGGAGCAGAGGCCAAGAGATCGTGTTCACCTGTCACTGCTGCTGTTCAAACGAGAGAGGGCGGGAGAGACCATGGATTCAAACGGATTATTAGGAGATGAAGTGAGGAGTGACAGCAATGTGTGTTTCAGAGTTGCAAAGCTCACTGTGCGCTGAAGATGATCTGCAAGGACTTTCCCTCCCTGCCCTTCGGAACTGGGAGCGGATTCCAAGCGCTCGTGCTCACCTGCCTCTGCTGCACTGGAAACGAGAGTGGAGACCAGAAACGCTGGATTCAAATGCACTTTTAGGAGCTACAATGAGGAGTGACAACAGTGTGTGTGTCAAAGTTGTAAAGCTCAGTGTGTTGAAGAAGCACAAGAGCAGCCTTCAGCCTGTCTCTTCCACTGCCTTACAGATTGCAGACATTCCTGCTCACTCTGCTGCTCAGCAGAGTGCTGGCAACGGAGTTCTTGGATTGAAATGGTCTTTTAGGAGAAAGAGTGAAGAGTGACAGCAATGTTTGTGTCACAGTTTAAAGCTCACTGTGTGCTAAACATGATCAGGAGGAGCTTTTTTGCAAGGCTCTTCTGCTGTTTTAGCCCAGTCTAAACATTCCTGCTCTACTCTCTCTGATGCTGCTCAGCAGAGAGTGGGCACAGAGATGTTGGAATCAATTGGTCTTCCAGGCAGGAAAAGGAGGAGTTACAGCAATGTGTTTTGCAGAGTTGCAAAGCTCATTGTGTGCTGAAGATGCCCTGCAGGAGTTTCCCTGCTGGCCCTTCGTCTGTGGGATCAGAGTCCAAGCGCTGCTCCTCCCCTGTCACAACTCCTCTCCAAACGAGAGAGCGCACCAGAAACTTTGGATTCAAATGCACTTTTAGGAGATAAAGTGAGGAGTGACAGCAATGTTTGTGTCACAGTTTAAAGCTCACTGTGTGCAAAACATGATCAAGCAGGAGATTTTTTTCAAGGCTCTTCTGCTGTTTTAGGCAGGTCTAAAAATTCCTGCTCTACTATCTCTGTTGCTGCTCAGCAGAGAGCGGGCACAGAGATGGTGGATTCAGCTGGTCTTTCAGGCAAAAAGGGAGGAGTGACAGCAATGTGTGTTGCAGAGTTGCAAAGCTCGCTGTGCGCTGAAGATGATCAGTGGGAACTTTCTGGACTGTCTCTTCTGCTCTTTTAGCATTGGCTAAAGGTTCCTGCTCTACTCTGCTTCTGCCCAGCAGAGAAAGGGCACAGAGATTTTGGATTCAATTGGACTTTGAGGTAGGAAAGTGCGGAGCGAGAGCAATATATGTGTCACAGTTGCAAAGCTGACTGCGTGCTGAAGATGCCCTGCCGGAGCTTTCACTCCGGGCTCTTCGGCTGTGGGAGCAGAGGCCAAGAGATCGTGTTCACCTGTCACTGCTGCTGTTCAAACGAGAGAGGGCGGGAGAGACCATGGATTCAAACGGATTATTAGGAGATGAAGTGAGGAGTGACAGCAATGTGTGTTTCAGAGTTGCAAAGCTCACTGTGCGCTGAAGATGATCTGCAAGGACTTTCCCTCCCTGCCCTTCGGAACTGGGAGCGGATTCCAAGCGCTCGTGCTCACCTTCCTCTGCTGCTCTTGAAACGAGAGGGGAGACCAGAAACGCTGGATTCAAATGCACTTTTAGGAGCTACAATGAGGAGTGACAACAGTGTGTGTGTCACAGTTGTAAAGCTCAGTGTGTTGAAGAAGCACAAGAGCAGCCTTCAGGCCTGTCTCTTCCACTGCCTTACAGATTGCAGACATTCCTGCTCACTCTGCTGCTCAGCAGAGTGCTGGCAACGGAGTTCTTGGATTGAAATGGTCTTTTAGGAGAAAGAGTGAAGAGTGACAGCAATGTTTGTGTCACAGTTTAAAGCTCACTGTGTGCTAAACATGATCAGGAGGAGCTTTTTTGCAAGGCTCTTCTGCTGTTTTAGCCCAGTCTAAACATTCCTGCTCTACTCTCTCTGATGCTGCTCAGCAGAGAGTGGGCACAGAGATGTTGGAATCAATTGGTCTTCCAGGCAGGAAAAGGAGGAGTTACAGCAATGTGTTTTGCAGAGTTGCAAAGCTCATTGTGTGCTGAAGATGCCCTGCAGGAGTTTCCCTGCTGGCCCTTCGTCTGTGGGATCAGAGTCCAAGCGCTGCTCCTCCCCTGTCACAACTCCTCTCCAAACGAGAGAGCGCACCAGAAACTTTGGATTCAAATGCACTTTTAGGAGATAAAGTGAGGAGTGACAGCAATGTTTGTGTCACAGTTTAAAGCTCACTGTGTGCAAAACATGATCAAGCAGGAGATTTTTTTCAAGGCTCTTCTGCTGTTTTAGGCAGGTCTAAAAATTCCTGCTCTACTCTCTCTGTTGCTGCTCAGCAGAGAGCGGGCACAGAGATGGTGGATTCAGCTGGTCTTTCAGGCAAAAAGGGAGGAGTGACAGCAATGTGTGTTGCAGAGTTGCAAAGCTCGCTGTGCGCTGAAGATGATCAGTGGGAACTTTCTGGACTGTCTCTTCTGCTCTTTTAGCATTGGCTAAAGGTTCCTGCTCTACTCTGCTTCTGCCCAGCAGAGAAAGGGCACAGAGATTTTGGATTCAATTGGACTTTGAGGTAGGAAAGTGCGGAGCGAGAGCAATATATGTGTCACAGTTGCAAAGCTGACTGCGTGCTGAAGATGCCCTGCCGGAGCTTTCACTCCGGGCTCTTTGGCTGTGGGAGCAGAGGCCAAGAGATCGTGTTCACCTGTCACTGCTGCTGTTCAAACGAGAGAGGGCGGGAGAGACCATGGATTCAAACGGATTATTAGGAGATGAAGTGAGGAGTGACAGCAATGTGTGTTTCAGAGTTGCAAAGCTCACTGTGCGCTGAAGATGATCTGCAAGGACTTTCCCTCCCTGCCCTTCGGAACTGGGAGCGGATTCCAAGCGCTCGTGCTCACCTGCCTCTGCTGCACTGGAAACGAGAGTGGAGACCAGAAACGCTGGATTCAAATGCACTTTTAGGAGCTACAATGAGGAGTGACAACAGTGTGTGTGTCAAAGTTGTAAAGCTCAGTGTGTTGAAGAAGCACAAGAGCAGCCTTCAGCCTGTCTCTTCCACTGCCTTACAGATTGCAGACATTCCTGCTCACTCTGCTGCTCAGCAGAGTGCTGGCAACGGAGTTCTTGGATTGAAATGGTCTTTTAGGAGAAAGAGTGAAGAGTGACAGCAATGTTTGTGTCACAGTTTAAAGCTCACTGTGTGCTAAACATTATCAGGAGGAGCTTTTTTGCAAGGCTCTTCTGCTGTTTTAGCCCAGTCTAAACATTCCTGCTCTACTCTCTCTGATGCTGCTCAGCAGAGAGTGGGCACAGAGATGTTGGAATCAATTGGTCTTCCAGGCAGGAGAAGGAGGAGTTACAGCAATGTGTTTTGCAGAGTTGCAAAGCTCACTGTGTGCTGAAGATGCCCTGCAGGAGTTTCCCTGCTGGCCCTTCGTCTGTGGGATTAGAGTCCAAGCGCTGCTCCTCCCCTGTCACAACTCCTCTCGAAACGAGAGAGCGCACCAGAAACTTTGGATTCAAATGCACTTTTAGGAGATAAAGTGAGGAGTGACAGCAATGTTTGTGTCACAGTTTAAAGCTCACTGTGTGCAAAACATGATCAAGCAGGAGATTTTTTTCAAGGCTCTTCTGCTGTTTTAGGCAGGTCTAAAAATTCCTGCTCTACTCTCTCTGTTGCTGCTCAGCAGAGAGCGGGCACAGAGATGGTGGATTCAGCTGGTCTTTCAGGCAAAAAGGGAGGAGTGACAGCAATGTGTGTTGCAGAGTTGCAAAGCTCGCTGTGCGCTGAAGATGATCAGTGGGAACTTTCTGGACTGTCTCTTCTGCTCTTTTAGCATTGGCTAAAGGTTCCTGCTCTACTCTGCTTCTGCCCAGCAGAGAAAGGGCACAGAGATTTTGGATTCAATTGGACTTTGAGGTAGGAAAGTGCGGAGCGAGAGCAATATATGTGTCACAGTTGCAAAGCTGACTGCGTGCTGAAGATGCCCTGCCGGAGCTTTCACTCCGGGCTCTTTGGCTGTGGGAGCAGAGGCCAAGAGATCGTGTTCACCTGTCACTGCTGCTGTTCAAACGAGAGAGGGCGGGAGAGACCATGGATTCAAACGGATTATTAGGAGATGAAGTGAGGAGTGACAGCAATGTGTGTTTCAGAGTTGCAAAGCTCACTGTGCGCTGAAGATGATCTGCAAGGACTTTCCCTCCCTGCCCTTCGGAACTGGGAGCGGATTCCAAGCGCTCGTGCTCACCTGCCTCTGCTGCACTGGAAACGAGAGTGGAGACCAGAAACGCTGGATTCAAATGCACTTTTAGGAGCTACAATGAGGAGTGACAACAGTGTGTGTGTCAAAGTTGTAAAGCTCAGTGTGTTGAAGAAGCACAAGAGCAGCCTTCAGCCTGTCTCTTCCACTGCCTTACAGATTGCAGACATTCCTGCTCACTCTGCTGCTCAGCAGAGTGCTGGCAACGGAGTTCTTGGATTGAAATGGTCTTTTAGGAGAAAGAGTGAAGAGTGACAGCAATGTTTGTGTCACAGTTTAAAGCTCACTGTGTGCTAAACATGATCAGGAGGAGCTTTTTTGCAAGGCTCTTCTGCTGTTTTAGCCCAGTCTAAACATTCCTGCTCTACTCTCTCTGTTGCTGCTCAGCAGAGAGCGGGCACAGAGATGGTGGATTCAGCTGGTCTTTCAGGCAAAAAGGGAGGAGTGACAGCAATGTGTGTTGCAGAGTTGCAAAGCTCGCTGTGCGCTGAAGATGATCAGTGGGAACTTTCTGGACTGTCTCTTCTGCTCTTTTAGCATTGGCTAAAGGTTCCTGCTCTACTCTGCTTCTGCCCAGCAGAGAAAGGGCACAGAGATTTTGGATTCAATTGGACTTTGAGGTAGGAAAGTGCGGAGCGAGAGCAATATATGTGTCACAGTTGCAAAGCTGACTGCGTGCTGAAGATGCCCTGCCGGAGCTTTCACTCCGGGCTCTTCGGCTGTGGGAGCAGAGGCCAAGAGATCGTGTTCACCTGTCACTGCTGCTGTTTAAACGAGAGAGGGCGGGAGAGACCATGGATTCAAACGGATTATTAGGAGATGAAGTGAGGAGTGACAGCAATGTGTGTTTCAGAGTTGCAAAGCTCACTGTGCGCTGAAGATGATCTGCAAGGACTTTCCCTCCCTGCCCTTCGGAACTGGGAGCGGATTCCAAGCGCTCATGCTCACCTTCCTCTGCTGCTCTTGAAACGAGAGTGGAGACCAGAAACGCTGGATTCAAATGCACTTTTAGGAGCTACAATGAGGAGTGACAACAGTGTGTGTGTCACAGTTGTAAAGCTCAGTGTGTTGAAGAAGCACAAGAGCAGCCTTCAGGCCTGTCTCTTCCACTGCCTTACAGATTGCAGACATTCCTGCTCACTCTGCTGCTCAGCAGAGTGCTGGCAACGGAGTTCTTGGATTGAAATGGTCTTTTAGGAGAAAGAGTGAAGAGTGACAGCAATGTTTGTGTCACATTTTAAAGCTCACTGTGTGCTAAACATGATCAGGAGGAGCTTTTTTGCAAGGCTCTTCTGCTGTTTTAGCCCAGTCTAAACATTCCTGCTCTCTGTTGCTGCTCAGCAGAGAGTGGGCACAGAGATGTTGGAATCAATTGGTCTTCCAGGCAGGAGAAGGAGGAGTTACAGCAATGTGTTTTGCAGAGTTGCAAAGCTCACTGTGTGCTGAAGATGCCCTGCAGGAGTTTCCCTGCTGGCCCTTCGTCTGTGGGATTAGAGTCCAAGCGCTGCTCCTCCCCTGTCACAACTCCTCTCCAAACGAGAGAGCGCACCAGAAACTTTGGATTCAAATGCACTTTTAGGAGATAAAGTGAGGAGTGACAGCAATGTTTGTGTCACAGTTTAAAGCTCACTGTGTGCAAAACATGACCAAGCAGGAGATTTTTTTCAAGGCTCTTCTGCTGTTTTAGGCAGGTCTAAAAATTCCTGCTCTACTATCTCTGTTGCTGCTCAGCAGAGAGCGGGCACAGAGATGGTGGATTCAGCTGGTCTTTCAGGCAAAAAGGGAGGAGTGACAGCAATGTGTGTTGCAGAGTTGCAAAGCTCGCTGTGCGCTGAAGATGATCAGTGGGAACTTTCTGGACTGTCTCTTCTGCTCTTTTAGCATTGGCTAAAGGTTCCTGCTCTACTCTGCTTCTGCCCAGCAGAGAAAGGGCACAGAGATTTTGGATTCAATTGGACTTTGAGGTAGGAAAGTGCGGAGCGAGAGCAATATATGTGTCACAGTTGCAAAGCTGACTGCGTGCTGAAGATGCCCTGCCGGAGCTTTCACTCCGGGCTCTTCGGCTGTGGGAGCAGAGGCCAAGAGATCGTGTTCACCTGTCACTGCCGCTGTTCAAACGAGAAAGGGCGGGAGAGACCATGGATTCAAACGGATTATTAGGAGATGAAGTGAGGAGTGACAGCAATGTGTGTTTCAGAGTTGCAAAGCTCACTGTGCGCTGAAGATGATCTGCAAGGACTTTCCCTCCCTGCCCTTCGGAACTGGGAGCGGATTCCAAGCGCTCGTGCTCACCTGCCTCTGCTGCACTGGAAACGAGAGTGGAGACCAGAAACGCTGGATTCAAATGCACTTTTAGGAGCTACAATGAGGAGTGACAACAGTGTGTGTGTCACAGTTGTAAAGCTCAGTGTGTTGAAGAAGCACAAGAGCAGCCTTCAGCCTGTCTCTTCCACTGCCTTACAGATTGCAGACATTCCTGCTCACTCTGCTGCTCAGCAGAGTGCTGGCAACGGAGTTCTTGGATTGAAATGGTCTTTTAGGAGAAAGAGTGAAGAGTGACAGCAATGTTTGTGTCACAGTTTAAAGCTCACTGTGTGCTAAACATGATCAGGAGGAGCTTTTTTGCAAGGCTCTTCTGCTGTTTTAGCCCAGTCTAAACATTCCTGCTCTCTGTTGCTGCTCAGCAGAGAGTGGGCACAGAGATGTTGGAATCAATTGGTCTTCCAGGCAGGAAAAGGAGGAGTTACAGCAATGTGTGTTGCAGAATTGCAAAGCTCACTGTGTGCTGAAGATGCCCTGCAGGAGTTTCCCTGCTGGCCCTTCATCTGTGGGATTAGAGTCCAAGCGCTGCTCCTCCCCTGTCACAACTCCTCTCCAAACGAGAGAGCGCACCAGAAACTTTGGATTCAAATGCACTTTTAGGAGATAAAGTGAGGAGTGACAGCAATGTTTGTGTCACAGTTTAAAGCTCACTGTGTGCAAAACATGATCAAGCAGGAGATTTTTTTCAAGGCTCTTCTGCTGTTTTAGGCAGGTCTAAAAATTCCTGCTCTACTCTCTCTGTTGCTGCTCAGCAGAGAGCGGGCACAGAGATGGTGGATTCAGCTGGTCTTTCAGGCAAAAAGGGAGGAGTGACAGCAATGTGTGTTGCAGAGTTGCAAAGCTCGCTGTGCGCTGAAGATGATCAGTGGGAACTTTCTGGACTGTCTCTTCTGCTCTTTTAGCATTGGCTAAAGGTTCCTGCTCTACTCTGCTTCTGCCCAGCAGAGAAAGGGCACAGAGATTTTGGATTCAATTGGACTTTGAGGTAGGAAAGTGCGGAGCGAGAGCAATATATGTGTCACAGTTGCAAAGCTGACTGCGTGCTGAAGATGCCCTGCCGGAGCTTTCACTCCGGGCTCTTCGGCTGTGGGAGCAGAGGCCAAGAGATCGTGTTCACCTGTCACTGCTGCTGTTCAAACGAGAGAGGGCGGGAGAGACCATGGATTCAAACGGATTATTAGGAGATGAAGTGAGGAGTGACAGCAATGTGTGTTTCAGAGTTGCAAAGCTCACTGTGCGCTGAAGATGATCTGCAAGGACTTTCCCTCCCTGCCCTTCGGAACTGGGAGCGGATTCCAAGCGCTCGTGCTCACCTTCCTCTGCTGCTCTTGAAACGAGAGTGGAGACCAGAAACGCTGGATTCAAATGCACTTTTAGGAGCTACAATGAGGAGTGACAACAGTGTGTGTGTCACAGTTGTAAAGCTCAGTGTGTTGAAGAAGCACAAGAGCAGCCTTCAGGCCTGTCTCTTCCACTGCCTTACAGATTGCAGACATTCCTGCTCACTCTGCTGCTCAGCAGAGTGCTGGCAACGGAGTTCTTGGATTGAAATGGTCTTTTAGGAGAAAGAGTGAAGAGTGACAGCAATGTTTGTGTCACAGTTTAAAGCTCACTGTGTGCTAAACATGATCAGGAGGAGCTTTTTTGCAAGGCTCTTCTGCTGTTTTAGCCCAGTCTAAACATTCCTGCTCTACTCTCTCTGTTGCTGCTCAGCAGAGAGTGGGCACAGAGATGTTGGAATCAATAGGTCTTCCAGGCAGGAAAAGGAGGAGTTACAGCAATGTGTTTTGCAGAGTTGCAAAGCTCACTGTGTGCTGAAGATGCCCTGCAGGCATTTCCCTGCTGGCCCTTCGTCTGTGGGATTAGAGTCCAAGCGCAGCTCCTCCCCTGTCACAACTCCTCTCGAAACGAGAGAGCGCACCAGAAACTTTGGATTCAAATGCACTTTTAGGAGATAAAGTGAGGAGTGACAGCAATGTTTGTGTCACAGTTTAAAGCTCACTGTGTGCAAAACATGATCAAGCAGGAGATTTTTTTCAAGGCTCTTCTGCTGTTTTAGGCAGGTCTAAAAATTCCTGCTCTACTCTCTCTGTTGCTGCTCAGCAGAGAGCGGGCACAGAGATGGTGGATTCAGCTGGTCTTTCAGGCAAAAAGGGAGGAGTGACAGCAATGTGTGTTGCAGAGTTGCAAAGCTCGCTGTGCGCTGAAGATGATCAGTGGGAACTTTCTGGACTGTCTCTTCTGCTCTTTTAGCATTGGCTAAAGGTTCCTGCTCTACTCTGCTTCTGCCCAGCAGAGAAAGGGCACAGAGATTTTGGATTCAATTGGACTTTGAGGTAGGAAAGTGCGGAGCGAGAGCAATATATGTGTCACAGTTGCAAAGCTGACTGCGTGCTGAAGATGCCCTGCCGGAGCTTTCACTCCGGGCTCTTCGGCTGTGGGAGCAGAGGCCAAGAGATCGTGTTCACCTGTCACTGCTGCTGTTCAAACGAGAGAGGGCGGGAGAGACCATGGATTCAAACGGATTATTAGGAGATGAAGTGAGGAGTGACAGCAATGTGTGTTTCAGAGTTGCAAAGCTCACTGTGCGCTGAAGATGATCTGCAAGGACTTTCCCTCCCTGCCCTTCGGAACTGGGAGCGGATTCCAAGCGCTCGTGCTCACCTTCCTCTGCTGCTCTTGAAACGAGAGTGGAGACCAGAAACGCTGGATTCAAATGCACTTTTAGGAGCTACAATGAGGAGTGACAACAGTGTGTGTGTCACAGTTGTAAAGCTCAGTGTGTTGAAGAAGCACAAGAGCAGCCTTCAGGCCTGTCTCTTCCACTGCCTTACAGATTGCAGACATTCCTGCTCACTCTGCTGCTCAGCAGAGTGCTGGCAACGGAGTTCTTGGATTGAAATGGTCTTTTAGGAGAAAGAGTGAAGAGTGACAGCAATGTTTGTGTCACAGTTTAAAGCTCACTGTGTGCTAAACATGATCAGGAGGAGCTTTTTTGCAAGGCTCTTCTGCTGTTTTAGCCCAGTCTAAACATTCCTGCTCTACTCTCTCTGTTGCTGCTCAGCAGAGAGTGGGCACAGAGATGTTGGAATCAATAGGTCTTCCAGGCAGGAAAAGGAGGAGTTACAGCAATGTGTTTTGCAGAGTTGCAAAGCTCACTGTGTGCTGAAGATGCCCTGCAGGCATTTCCCTGCTGGCCCTTCGTCTGTGGGATTAGAGTCCAAGCGCAGCTCCTCCCCTGTCACAACTCCTCTCGAAACGAGAGAGCGCACCAGAAACTTTGGATTCAAATGCACTTTTAGGAGATAAAGTGAGGAGTGACAGCAATGTTTGTGTCACAGTTTAAAGCTCACTGTGTGCAAAACATGATCAAGCAGGAGATTTTTTTCAAGGCTCTTCTGCTGTTTTAGGCAGGTCTAAAAATTCCTGCTCTACTCTCTCTGTTGCTGCTCAGCAGAGAGCGGGCACAGAGATGGTGGATTCAGCTGGTCTTTCAGGCAAAAAGGGAGGAGTGACAGCAATGTGTGTTGCAGAGTTGCAAAGCTCGCTGTGCGCTGAAGATGATCAGTGGGAACTTTCTGGACTGTCTCTTCTGCTCTTTTAGCATTGGCTAAAGGTTCCTGCTCTACTCTGCTTCTGCCCAGCAGAGAAAGGGCACAGAGATTTTGGATTCAATTGGACTTTGAGGTAGGAAAGTGCGGAGCGAGAGCAATATATGTGTCACAGTTGCAAAGCTGACTGCGTGCTGAAGATGCCCTGCCGGAGCTTTCACTCAGGGCTCTTCGGCTGTGGGAGCAGAGGCCAAGAGATCGTGTTCACCTGTCACTGCTGCTGTTCAAACGAGAGAGGGCGGGAGAGACCATGGATTCAAACGGATTATTAGGAGATGAAGTGAGGAGTGACAGCAATGTGTGTTTCAGAGTTGCAAAGCTCACTGTGCGCTGAAGATGATCTGCAAGGACTTTCCCTCCCTGCCCTTCGGAACTGGGAGCGGATTCCAAGCGCTCGTGATCACCTGCCTCTGCTGCTCTTGAAACGAGAGTGGAGACCAGAAACGCTGGATTCAAATGCACTTTTAGGAGCTACAATGAGGAGTGACAACAGTGTGTGTGTGTCACAGTTGTAAAGCTCAGTGTGTTGAAGAAGCACAAGAGCAGCCTTCAGGCCTGTCTCTTCCACTGCCTTACAGATTGCAGACATTCCTGCTCACTCTGCTGCTCAGCAGAGTGCTGGCAACAGAGTTCTTGGATTGAAATGGTCTTTTAGGAGAAAGAGTGAAGAGTGACAGCAATGTTTGTGTCACAGTTTAAAGCTCACTGTGTGCTAAACATGATCAGGAGGAGCTTTTTTGCAAGGCTCTTCTGCTGTTTTAGCCCAGTCTAAACATTCCTGCTCTACTCTCTCTGTTGCTGCTCAGCAGAGAGTGGGCACAGAGATGTTGGAATCAATAGGTCTTCCAGGCAGGAAAAGGAGGAGTTACAGCAATGTGTTTTGCAGAGTTGCAAAGCTCACTGTGTGCTGAAGATGCCCTGCAGGCATTTCCCTGCTGGCCCTTCGTCTGTAGGATTAGAGTCCAAGCGCAGCTCCTCCCCTGTCACAACTCCTCTCGAAACGAGAGAGCGCACCAGAAACTTTGGATTCAAATGCACTTTTAGGAGATAAAGTGAGGAGTGACAGCAATGTTTGTGTCACAGTTTAAAGCTCACTGTGTGCAAAACATGATCAAGCAGGAGATTTTTTTCAAGGCTCTTCTGCTGTTTTAGGCAGGTCTAAAAATTCCTGCTCTACTCTCTCTGTTGCTGCTCAGCAGAGAGCGGGCACAGAGATGGTGGATTCAGCTGGTCTTTCAGGCAAAAAGGGAGGAGTGACAGCAATGTGTGTTGCAGAGTTGCAAAGCTCGCTGTGCGCTGAAGATGATCAGTGGGAACTTTCTGGACTGTCTCTTCTGCTCTTTTAGCATTGGCTAAAGGTTCCTGCTCTACTCTGCTTCTGCCCAGCAGAGAAAGGGCACAGAGATTTTGGATTCAATTGGACTTTGAGGTAGGAAAGTGCGGAGCGAGAGCAATATGTGTGTCACAGTTGCAAAGCTGACTGCGTGCTGAAGATGCCCTGCCGGAGCTTTCACTCAGGGCTCTTCGGCTGTGGGAGCAGAGGCCAAGAGATCGTGTTCACCTGTCACTGCTGCTGTTCAAACGAGAGAGGGCGGGAGAGACCATGGATTCAAACGGATTATTAGGAGATGAAGTGAGGAGTGACAGCAATGTGTGTTTCAGAGTTGCAAAGCTCACTGTGCGCTCAAGATGATCTGCAAGGACTTTCCCTCCCTGCCCTTCGGAACTGGGAGCGGATTCCAAGCGCTCGTGATCACCTGCCTCTGCTGCTCTTGAAACGAGAGTGGAGACCAGAAACGCTGGATTCAAATGCACTTTTAGGAGCTACAATGAGGAGTGACAACAGTGTGTGTGTGTCACAGTTGTAAAGCTCAGTGTGTTGAAGAAGCACAAGAGCAGCCTTCAGGCCTGTCTCTTCCACTGCCTTACAGATTGCAGACATTCCTGCTCACTCTGCTGCTCAGCAGAGTGCTGGCAACGGAGTTCTTGGATTGAAATGGTCTTTTAGGAGAAAGAGTGAAGAGTGACAGCAATGTTTGTGTCACAGTTTAAAGCTCACTGTGTGCTAAACATGATCAGGAGGAGCTTTTTTGCAAGGCTCTTCTGCTGTTTTAGCCCAGTCTAAACATTCCTGCTCTACTCTCTCTGTTGCTGCTCAGCAGAGAGTGGGCACAGAGATGTTGGAATCAATAGGTCTTCCAGGCAGGAAAAGGAGGAGTTACAGCAATGTGTTTTGCAGAGTTGCAAAGCTCACTGTGTGCTGAAGATGCCCTGCAGGCATTTCCCTGCTGGCCCTTCGTCTGTAGGATTAGAGTCCAAGCGCAGCTCCTCCCCTGTCACAACTCCTCTCGAAACGAGAGAGCGCACCAGAAACTTTGGATTCAAATGCACTTTTAGGAGATAAAGTGAGGAGTGACAGCAATGTTTGTGTCACAGTTTAAAGCTCACTGTGTGCAAAACATGATCAAGCAGGAGATTTTTTTCAAGGCTCTTCTGCTGTTTTAGGCAGGTCTAAAAATTCCTGCTCTACTCTCTCTGTTGCTGCTCAGCAGAGAGCGGGCACAGAGATGGTGGATTCAGCTGGTCTTTCAGGCAAAAAGGGAGGAGTGACAGCAATGTGTGTTGCAGAGTTGCAAAGCTCGCTGTGCGCTGAAGATGATCAGTGGGAACTTTCTGGACTGTCTCTTCTGCTCTTTTAGCATTGGCTAAAGGTTCCTGCTCTACTCTGCTTCTGCCCAGCAGAGAAAGGGCACAGAGATTTTGGATTCAATTGGACTTTGAGGTAGGAAAGTGCGGAGCGAGAGCAATATATGTGTCACAGTTGCAAAGCTGACTGCGTGCTGAAGATGCCCTGCCGGAGCTTTCACTCAGGGCTCTTCGGCTGTGGGAGCAGAGGCCAAGAGATCGTGTTCACCTGTCACTGCTGCTGTTCAAACGAGAGAGGGCGGGAGAGACCATGGATTCAAACGGATTATTAGGAGATGAAGTGAGGAGTGACAGCAATGTGTGTTTCAGAGTTGCAAAGCTCACTGTGCGCTCAAGATGATCTGCAAGGACTTTCCCTCCCTGCCCTTCGGAACTGGGAGCGGATTCCAAGCGCTCGTGCTCACCTTCCTCTGCTGCTCTTGAAACGAGAGTGGAGACCAGAAACGCTGGATTCAAATGCACTTTTAGGAGCTACAATGAGGAGTGACAACAGTGTGTGTGTCACAGTTGTAAAGCTCAGTGTGTTGAAGAAGCACAAGAGCAGCCTTCAGGCCTGTCTCTTCCACTGCCTTACAGATTGCAGACATTCCTGCTCACTCTGCTGCTCAGCAGAGTGCTGGCAACGGAGTTCTTGGATTGAAATGGTCTTTTAGGAGAAAGAGTGAAGAGTGACAGCAATGTTTGTGTCACAGTTTAAAGCTCACTGTGTGCTAAACATGATCAGGAGGAGCTTTTTTGCAAGGCTCTTCTGCTGTTTTAGCCCAGTCTAAACATTCCTGCTCTACTCTCTCTGTTGCTGCTCAGCAGAGAGTGGGCACAGAGATGTTGGAATCAATAGGTCTTCCAGGCAGGAAAAGGAGGAGTTACAGCAATGTGTTTTGCAGAGTTGCAAAGCTCACTGTGTGCTGAAGATGCCCTGCAGGCATTTCCCTGCTGGCCCTTCGTCTGTAGGATTAGAGTCCAAGCGCAGCTCCTCCCCTGTCACAACTCCTCTCGAAACGAGAGAGCGCACCAGAAACTTTGGATTCAAATGCACTTTTAGGAGATAAAGTGAGGAGTGACAGCAATGTTTGTGTCACAGTTTAAAGCTCACTGTGTGCAAAACATGATCAAGCAGGAGATTTTTTTCAAGGCTCTTCTGCTGTTTTAGGCAGGTCTAAAAATTCCTGCTCTACTCTCTCTGTTGCTGCTCAGCAGAGAGCGGGCACAGAGATGGTGGATTCAGCTGGTCTTTCAGGCAAAAAGGGAGGAGTGACAGCAATGTGTGTTGCAGAGTTGCAAAGCTCGCTGTGCGCTGAAGATGATCAGTGGGAACTTTCTGGACTGTCTCTTCTGCTCTTTTAGCATTGGCTAAAGGTTCCTGCTCTACTCTGCTTCTGCCCAGCAGAGAAAGGGCACAGAGATTTTGGATTCAATTGGACTTTGAGGTAGGAAAGTGCGGAGCGAGAGCAATATATGTGTCACAGTTGCAAAGCTGACTGCGTGCTGAAGATGCCCTGCCGGAGCTTTCACTCAGGGCTCTTCGGCTGTGGGAGCAGAGGCCAAGAGATCGTGTTCACCTGTCACTGCTGCTGTTCAAACGAGAGAGGGCGGGAGAGACCATGGATTCAAACGGATTATTAGGAGATGAAGTGAGGAGTGACAGCAATGTGTGTTTCAGAGTTGCAAAGCTCACTGTGCGCTCAAGATGATCTGCAAGGACTTTCCCTCCCTGCCCTTCGGAACTGGGAGCGGATTCCAAGCGCTCGTGCTCACCTTCCTCTGCTGCTCTTGAAACGAGAGTGGAGACCAGAAACGCTGGATTCAAATGCACTTTTAGGAGCTACAATGAGGAGTGACAACAGTGTGTGTGTCACAGTTGTAAAGCTCAGTGTGTTGAAGAAGCACAAGAGCAGCCTTCAGGCCTGTCTCTTCCACTGCCTTACAGATTGCAGACATTCCTGCTCACTCTGCTGCTCAGCAGAGTGCTGGCAACGGAGTTCTTGGATTGAAATGGTCTTTTAGGAGAAAGAGTGAAGAGTGACAGCAATGTTTGTGTCGCAGTTTAAAGCTCACTGTGTGCTAAACATGATCAGGAGGAGCTTTTTTGCAAGGCTCTTCTGCTGTTTTAGCCCAGTCTAAACATTCCTGCTCTACTCTCTCTGTTGCTGCTCAGCAGAGAGTGGGCACAGAGATGTTGGAATCAATAGGTCTTCCAGGCAGGAAAAGGAGGAGTTACAGCAATGTGTTTTGCAGAGTTGCAAAGCTCACTGTGTGCTGAAGATGCCCTGCAGGCATTTCCCTGCTGGCCCTTCGTCTGTGGGATTAGAGTCCAAGCGCAGCTCCTCCCCTGTCACAACTCCTCTCGAAACGAGAGAGCGCACCAGAAACTTTGGATTCAAATGCACTTTTAGGAGATAAAGTGAGGAGTGACAGCAATGTTTGTGTCACAGTTTAAAGCTCACTGTGTGCAAAACATGATCAAGCAGGAGATTTTTTTCAAGGCTCTTCTGCTGTTTTAGGCAGGTCTAAAAATTCCTGCTCTACTCTCTCTGTTGCTGCTCAGCAGAGAGCGGGCACAGAGATGGTGGATTCAGCTGGTCTTTCAGGCAAAAAGGGAGGAGTGACAGCAATGTGTGTTGCAGAGTTGCAAAGCTCGCTGTGCGCTGAAGATGATCAGTGGGAACTTTCTGGACTGTCTCTTCTGCTCTTTTAGCATTGGCTAAAGGTTCCTGCTCTACTCTGCTTCTGCCCAGCAGAGAAAGGGCACAGAGATTTTGGATTCAATTGGACTTTGAGGTAGGAAAGTGCGGAGCGAGAGCAATATATGTGTCACAGTTGCAAAGCTGACTGCGTGCTGAAGATGCCCTGCCGGAGCTTTCACTCAGGGCTCTTCGGCTGTGGGAGCAGAGGCCAAGAGATCGTGTTCACCTGTCACTGCTGCTGTTCAAACGAGAGAGGGCGGGAGAGACCATGGATTCAAACGGATTATTAGGAGATGAAGTGAGGAGTGACAGCAATGTGTGTTTCAGAGTTGCAAAGCTCACTGTGCGCTGAAGATGATCTGCAAGGACTTTCCCTCCCTGCCCTTCGGAACTGGGAGCGGATTCCAAGCGCTCGTGATCACCTGCCTCTGCTGCTCTTGAAACGAGAGTGGAGACCAGAAACGCTGGATTCAAATGCACTTTTAGGAGCTACAATGAGGAGTGACAACAGTGTGTGTGTGTCACAGTTGTAAAGCTCAGTGTGTTGAAGAAGCACAAGAGCAGCCTTCAGGCCTGTCTCTTCCACTGCCTTACAGATTGCAGACATTCCTGCTCACTCTGCTGCTCAGCAGAGTGCTGGCAACAGAGTTCTTGGATTGAAATGGTCTTTTAGGAGAAAGAGTGAAGAGTGACAGCAATGTTTGTGTCACAGTTTAAAGCTCACTGTGTGCTAAACATGATCAGGAGGAGCTTTTTTGCAAGGCTCTTCTGCTGTTTTAGCCCAGTCTAAACATTCCTGCTCTACTCTCTCTGTTGCTGCTCAGCAGAGAGTGGGCACAGAGATGTTGGAATCAATAGGTCTTCCAGGCAGGAAAAGGAGGAGTTACAGCAATGTGTTTTGCAGAGTTGCAAAGCTCACTGTGTGCTGAAGATGCCCTGCAGGCATTTCCCTGCTGGCCCTTCGTCTGTAGGATTAGAGTCCAAGCGCAGCTCCTCCCCTGTCACAACTCCTCTCGAAACGAGAGAGCGCACCAGAAACTTTGGATTCAAATGCACTTTTAGGAGATAAAGTGAGGAGTGACAGCAATGTTTGTGTCACAGTTTAAAGCTCACTGTGTGCAAAACATGATCAAGCAGGAGATTTTTTTCAAGGCTCTTCTGCTGTTTTAGGCAGGTCTAAAAATTCCTGCTCTACTCTCTCTGTTGCTGCTCAGCAGAGAGCGGGCACAGAGATGGTGGATTCAGCTGGTCTTTCAGGCAAAAAGGGAGGAGTGACAGCAATGTGTGTTGCAGAGTTGCAAAGCTCGCTGTGCGCTGAAGATGATCAGTGGGAACTTTCTGGACTGTCTCTTCTGCTCTTTTAGCATTGGCTAAAGGTTCCTGCTCTACTCTGCTTCTGCCCAGCAGAGAAAGGGCACAGAGATTTTGGATTCAATTGGACTTTGAGGTAGGAAAGTGCGGAGCGAGAGCAATATGTGTGTCACAGTTGCAAAGCTGACTGCGTGCTGAAGATGCCCTGCCGGAGCTTTCACTCAGGGCTCTTCGGCTGTGGGAGCAGAGGCCAAGAGATCGTGTTCACCTGTCACTGCTGCTGTTCAAACGAGAGAGGGCGGGAGAGACCATGGATTCAAACGGATTATTAGGAGATGAAGTGAGGAGTGACAGCAATGTGTGTTTCAGAGTTGCAAAGCTCACTGTGCGCTCAAGATGATCTGCAAGGACTTTCCCTCCCTGCCCTTCGGAACTGGGAGCGGATTCCAAGCGCTCGTGATCACCTGCCTCTGCTGCTCTTGAAACGAGAGTGGAGACCAGAAACGCTGGATTCAAATGCACTTTTAGGAGCTACAATGAGGAGTGACAACAGTGTGTGTGTGTCACAGTTGTAAAGCTCAGTGTGTTGAAGAAGCACAAGAGCAGCCTTCAGGCCTGTCTCTTCCACTGCCTTACAGATTGCAGACATTCCTGCTCACTCTGCTGCTCAGCAGAGTGCTGGCAACGGAGTTCTTGGATTGAAATGGTCTTTTAGGAGAAAGAGTGAAGAGTGACAGCAATGTTTGTGTCACAGTTTAAAGCTCACTGTGTGCTAAACATGATCAGGAGGAGCTTTTTTGCAAGGCTCTTCTGCTGTTTTAGCCCAGTCTAAACATTCCTGCTCTACTCTCTCTGTTGCTGCTCAGCAGAGAGTGGGCACAGAGATGTTGGAATCAATAGGTCTTCCAGGCAGGAAAAGGAGGAGTTACAGCAATGTGTTTTGCAGAGTTGCAAAGCTCACTGTGTGCTGAAGATGCCCTGCAGGCATTTCCCTGCTGGCCCTTCGTCTGTAGGATTAGAGTCCAAGCGCAGCTCCTCCCCTGTCACAACTCCTCTCGAAACGAGAGAGCGCACCAGAAACTTTGGATTCAAATGCACTTTTAGGAGATAAAGTGAGGAGTGACAGCAATGTTTGTGTCACAGTTTAAAGCTCACTGTGTGCAAAACATGATCAAGCAGGAGATTTTTTTCAAGGCTCTTCTGCTGTTTTAGGCAGGTCTAAAAATTCCTGCTCTAGTATCTCTGTTGCTGCTCAGCAGAGAGCGGGCACAGAGATGGTGGATTCAGCTGGTCTTTCAGGCAAAAAGGGAGGAGTGACAGCAATGTGTGTTGCAGAGTTGCAAAGCTCGCTGTGCGCTGAAGATGATCAGTGGGAACTTTCTGGACTGTCTCTTCTGCTCTTTTAGCATTGGCTAAAGGTTCCTGCTCTACTCTGCTTCTGCCCAGCAGAGAAAGGGCACAGAGTTTTGGATTCAATTGGACTTTGAGGTAGGAAAGTGCGGAGCGAGAGCAATATATGTGTCACAGTTGCAAAGCTGACTGCGTGCTGAAGATGCCCTGCCGGAGCTTTCACTCAGGGCTCTTCGGCTGTGGGAGCAGAGGCCAAGAGATCGTGTTCACCTGTCACTGCTGCTGTTCAAACGAGAGAGGGCGGGAGAGACCATGGATTCAAACGGATTATTAGGAGATGAAGTGAGGAGTGACAGCAATGTGTGTTTCAGAGTTGCAAAGCTCACTGTGCGCTGAAGATGATCTGCAAGGACTTTCCCTCCCTGCCCTTCGGAACTGGGAGCGGATTCCAAGCGCTCGTGCTCACCTGCCTCTGCTGCTCTTGAAACGAGAGTGGAGACCAGAAACGCTGGATTCAAATGCACTTTTAGGAGCTACAATGAGGAGTGACAACAGTGTGTGTGTCACAGTTGTAAAGCTCAGTGTGTTGAAGAAGCACAAGAGCAGCCTTCAGGCCTGTCTCTTCCACTGCCTTACAGATTGCAGACATTCCTGCTCACTCTGCTGCTCAGCAGAGTGCTGGCAACGGAGTTCTTGGATTGAAATGGTCTTTTAGGAGAAAGAGTGAAGAGTGACAGCAATGTTTGTGTCACAGTTTAAAGCTCACTGTGTGCTAAACATGATCAGGAGGAGCTTTTTTACAAGGCTCTTCTGCTGTTTTAGCCCAGTCTAAACATTCCTGCTCTACTCTCTCTGTTGCTGCTCAGCAGAGAGTGGGCACAGAGATGTTGGAATCAATAGGTCTTCCAGGCAGGAAAAGGAGGAGTTACAGCAATGTTCTTTGCAGAGTTGCAAAGCTCACTGTGTGCTGAAGATGCCCTGCAGGCGTTTCCCTGCTGGCCCTTCGTCTGTGGGATTAGAGTCCAAGCGCAGCTCCTCCCCTGTCACAACTCCTCTCGAAACGAGAGAGCGCACCAGAAACTTTGGATTCAAATGCACTTTTAGGAGATAAAGTGAGGAGTGACAGCAATGTTTGTGTCACAGTTTAAAGCTCACTGTGTGCAAAACATGACCAAGCAGGAGATTTTTTTCAAGGCTCTTCTGCTGTTTTAGGCAGGTCTAAAAATTCCTGCTCTACTCTCTCTGTTGCTGCTCAGCAGAGAGCGGGCACAGAGATGGTGGATTCAGCTGGTCTTTCAGGCAAAAAGGGAGGAGTGACAGCAATGTGTGTTGCAGAGTTGCAAAGCTCGCTGTGCGCTGAAGATGATCAGTGGGAACTTTCTGGACTGTCTCTTCTGCTCTTTTAGCATTGGCTAAAGGTTCCTGCTCTACTCTGCTTCTGCCCAGCAGAGAAAGGGCACAGAGATTTTGGATTCAATTGGACTTTGAGGTAGGAAAGTGCGGAGCGAGAGCAATATATGTGTCACAGTTGCAAAGCTGACTGCGTGCTGAAGATGCCCTGCCGGAGCTTTCACTCCGGGCTCTTTGGCTGTGGGAGCAGAGGCCAAGAGATCGTGTTCACCTGTCACTGCTGCTGTTCAAACGAGAGAGGGCGGGAGAGACCATGGATTCAAACGGATTATTAGGAGATGAAGTGAGGAGTGACAGCAATGTGTGTTTCAGAGTTGCAAAGCTCACTGTGCGCTGAAGATGATCTGCAAGGACTTTCCCTCCCTGCCCTTCGGAACTGGGAGCGGATTCCAAGCGCTCGTGCTCACCTGCCTCTGCTGCTCTTGAAACGAGAGTGGAGACCAGAAACGCTGGATTCAAATGCACTTTTAGGAGCTACAATGAGGAGTGACAACAGTGTGTGTGTCACAGTTGTAAAGCTCAGTGTGTTGAAGAAGCACAAGAGCAGCCTTCAGGCCTGTCTCTTCCACTGCCTTACAGATTGCAGACATTCCTGCTCACTCTGCTGCTCAGCAGAGTGCTGGCAACGGAGTTCTTGGATTGAAATGGTCTTTTAGGAGAAAGAGTGAAGAGTGACAGCAATGTTTGTGTCACAGTTTAAAGCTCACTGTGTGCTAAACATGATCAGGAGGAGCTTTTTTGCAAGGCTCTTCTGCTGTTTTAGCCCAGTCTAAACATTCCTGCTCTACTCTCTCTGTTGCTGCTCAGCAGAGAGTGGGCACAGAGATGTTGGAATCAATAGGTCTTCCAGGCAGGAAAAGGAGGAGTTACAGCAATGTGTTTTGCAGAGTTGCAAAGCTCACTGTGTGCTGAAGATGCCCTGCAGGCGTTTCCCTGCTGGCCCTTCGTCTGTGGGATTAGAGTCCAAGCGCAGCTCCTCCCCTGTCACAACTCCTCTCGAAACGAGAGAGCGCACCAGAAACTTTGGATTCAAATGCACTTTTAGGAGATAAAGTGAGGAGTGACAGCAATGTTTGTGTCACAGTTTAAAGCTCACTGTGTGCAAAACATGACCAAGCAGGAGATTTTTTTCAAGGCTCTTCTGCTGTTTTAGGCAGGTCTAAAAATTCCTGCTCTACTCTCTCTGTTGCTGCTCAGCAGAGAGCGGGCACAGAGATGGTGGATTCAGCTGGTCTTTCAGGCAAAAAGGGAGGAGTGACAGCAATGTGTGTTGCAGAGTTGCAAAGCTCGCTGTGCGCTGAAGATGATCAGTGGGAACTTTCTGGACTGTCTCTTCTGCTCTTTTAGCATTGGCTAAAGGTTCCTGCTCTACTCTGCTTCTGCCCAGCAGAGAAAGGGCACAGAGATTTTGGATTCAATTGGACTTTGAGGTAGGAAAGTGCGGAGCGAGAGCAATATATGTGTCACAGTTGCAAAGCTGACTGCGTGCTGAAGATGCCCTGCCGGAGCTTTCACTCAGGGCTCTTCGGCTGTGGGAGCAGAGGCCAAGAGATCGTGTTCACCTGTCACTGCTGCTGTTCAAACGAGAGAGGGCGGGAGAGACCATGGATTCAAACGGATTATTAGGAGATGAAGTGAGGAGTGACAGCAATGTGTGTTTCAGAGTTGCAAAGCTCACTGTGCGCTGAAGATGATCTGCAAGGACTTTCCCTCCCTGCCCTTCGGAACTGGGAGCGGATTCCAAGCGCTCGTGCTCACCTGCCTCTGCTGCTCTTGAAACGAGAGTGGAGACCAGAAACGCTGGATTCAAATGCACTTTTAGGAGCTACAATGAGGAGTGACAACAGTGTGTGTGTCACAGTTGTAAAGCTCAGTGTGTTGAAGAAGCACAAGAGCAGCCTTCAGGCCTGTCTCTTCCACTGCCTTACAGATTGCAGACATTCCTGCTCACTCTGCTGCTCAGCAGAGTGCTGGCAACGGAGTTCTTGGATTGAAATGGTCTTTTAGGAGAAAGAGTGAAGAGTGACAGCAATGTTTGTGTCACAGTTTAAAGCTCACTGTGTGCTAAACATGATCAGGAGGAGCTTTTTTGCAAGGCTCTTCTGCTGTTTTAGCCCAGTCTAAACATTCCTGCTCTACTCTCTCTGTTGCTGCTCAGCAGAGAGTGGGCACAGAGATGTTGGAATCAATAGGTCTTCCAGGCAGGAAAAGGAGGAGTTACAGCAATGTGTTTTGCAGAGTTGCAAAGCTCACTGTGTGCTGAAGATGCCCTGCAGGCGTTTCCCTGCTGGCCCTTCGTCTGTGGGATTAGAGTCCAAGCGCAGCTCCTCCCCTGTCACAACTCCTCTCGAAACGAGAGAGCGCACCAGAAACTTTGGATTCAAATGCACTTTTAGGAGATAAAGTGAGGAGTGACAGCAATGTTTGTGTCACAGTTTAAAGCTCACTGTGTGCAAAACATGATCAAGCAGGAGATTTTTTTCAAGGCTCTTCTGCTGTTTTAGGCAGGTCTAAAAATTCCTGCTCTACTCTCTCTGTTGCTGCTCAGCAGAGAGCGGGCACAGAGATGGTGGATTCAGCTGGTCTTTCAGGCAAAAAGGGAGGAGTGACAGCAATGTGTGTTGCAGAGTTGCAAAGCTCGCTGTGCGCTGAAGATGATCAGTGGGAACTTTCTGGACTGTCTCTTCTGCTCTTTTAGCATTGGCTAAAGGTTCCTGCTCTACTCTGCTTCTGCCCAGCAGAGAAAGGGCACAGAGATTTTGGATTCAATTGGACTTTGAGGTAGGAAAGTGCGGAGCGAGAGCAATATATGTGTCACAGTTGCAAAGCTGACTGCGTGCTGAAGATGCCCTGCCGGAGCTTTCACTCCGGGCTCTTCGGCTGTGGGAGCAGAGGCCAAGAGATCGTGTTCACCTGTCACTGCTGCTGTTCAAACGAGAGAGGGCGGGAGAGACCATGGATTCAAACGGATTATTAGGAGATGAAGTGAGGAGTGACAGCAATGTGTGTTTCAGAGTTGCAAAGCTCACTGTGCGCTGAAGATGATCTGCAAGGACTTTCCCTCCCTGCCCTTCGGAACTGGGAGCGGATTCCAAGCGCTCGTGCTCACCTTCCTCTGCTGCTCTTGAAACGAGAGTGGAGACCAGAAACGCTGGATTCAAATGCACTTTTAGGAGCTACAATGAGGAGTGACAACAGTGTGTGTGTCACAGTTGTAAAGCTCAGTGTGTTGAAGAAGCACAAGAGCAGCCTTCAGGCCTGTCTCTTCCACTGCCTTACAGATTGCAGACATTCCTGCTCACTCTGCTGCTCAGCAGAGTGCTGGCAACGGAGTTCTTGGATTGAAATGGTCTTTTAGGAGAAAGAGTGAAGAGTGACAGCAATGTTTGTGTCGCAGTTTAAAGCTCACTGTGTGCTAAACATGATCAGGAGGAGCTTTTTTGCAAGGCTCTTCTGCTGTTTTAGCCCAGTCTAAACATTCCTGCTCTACTCTCTCTGTTGCTGCTCAGCAGAGAGTGGGCACAGAGATGTTGGAATCAATAGGTCTTCCAGGCAGGAAAAGGAGGAGTTACAGCAATGTGTTTTGCAGAGTTGCAAAGCTCACTGTGTGCTGAAGATGCCCTGCAGGCGTTTCCCTGCTGGCCCTTCGTCTGTGGGATTAGAGTCCAAGCGCAGCTCCTCCCCTGTCACAACTCCTCTCGAAACGAGAGAGCGCACCAGAAACTTTGGATTCAAATGCACTTTTAGGAGATAAAGTGAGGAGTGACAGCAATGTTTGTGTCACAGTTTAAAGCTCACTGTGTGCAAAACATGATCAAGCAGGAGATTTTTTTCAAGGCTCTTCTGCTGTTTTAGGCAGGTCTAAAAATTCCTGCTCTACTCTCTCTGTTGCTGCTCAGCAGAGAGCAGGCACAGAGATGGTGGATTCAGCTGGTCTTTCAGGCAAAAAGGGAGGAGTGACAGCAATGTGTGTTGCAGAGTTGCAAAGCTCGCTGTGCGCTGAAGATGATCAGTGGGAACTTTCTGGACTGTCTCTTCTGCTCTTTTAGCATTGGCTAAAGGTTCCTGCTCTACTCTGCTTCTGCCCAGCAGAGAAAGGGCACAGAGATTTTGGATTCAATTGGACTTTGAGGTAGGAAAGTGCGGAGCGAGAGCAATATATGTGTCACAGTTGCAAAGCTGACTGCGTGCTGAAGATGCCCTGCCGGAGCTTTCACTCCGGGCTCTTCGGCTGTGGGAGCAGAGGCCAAGAGATCGTGTTCACCTGTCACTGCTGCTGTTCAAACGAGAGAGGGCGGGAGAGACCATGGATTCAAACGGATTATTAGGAGATGAAGTGAGGAGTGACAGCAATGTGTGTTTCAGAGTTGCAAAGCTCACTGTGCGCTGAAGATGATCTGCAAGGACTTTCCCTCCCTGCCCTTCGGAACTGGGAGCGGATTCCAAGCGCTCGTGCTCACCTGCCTCTGCTGCTCTTGAAACGAGAGTGGAGACCAGAAACGCTGGATTCAAATGCACTTTTAGGAGCTACAATGAGGAGTGACAACAGTGTGTGTGTCACAGTTGTAAAGCTCAGTGTGTTGAAGAAGCACAAGAGCAGCCTTCAGGCCTGTCTCTTCCACTGCCTTACAGATTGCAGACATTCCTGCTCACTCTGCTGCTCAGCAGAGTGCTGGCAACGGAGTTCTTGGATTGAAATGGTCTTTTAGGAGAAAGAGTGAAGAGTGACAGCAATGTTTGTGTCACAGTTTAAAGCTCACTGTGTGCTAAACATGATCAGGAGGAGCTTTTTTGCAAGGCTCTTCTGCTGTTTTAGCCCAGTCTAAACATTCCTGCTCTACTCTCTCTGATGCTGCTCAGCAGAGAGTGGGCACAGAGATGTTGGAATCAATTGGTCTTCCAGGCAGGAGAAGGAGGAGTTACAGCAATGTGTTTTGCAGAGTTGCAAAGCTCATTGTGTGCTGAAGATGCCCTGCAGGCGTTTCCCTGCTGGCCCTTCGTCTGTGGGATTAGAGTCCAAGCGCTGCTCCTCCCCTGTCACAACTCCTCTCGAAACGAGAGAGCGCACAAGAAACTTTGGATTCAAATGCACTTTTAGGAGATAAAGTGAGGAGTGACAGCAATGTTTGTGTCACAGTTTAAAGCTCACTGTGTGCAAAACATGATCAAGCAGGAGATTTTTTTCAAGGCTCTTCTGCTGTTTTAGGCAGGTCTAAAAATTCCTGCTCTACTCTCTCTGTTGCTGCTCAGCAGAGAGCGGGCACAGAGATGGTGGATTCAGCTGGTCTTTCAGGCAAAAAGGGAGGAGTGACAGCAATGTGTGTTGCAGAGTTGCAAAGCTCGCTGTGCGCTGAAGATGATCAGTGGGAACTTTCTGGACTGTCTCTTCTGCTCTTTTAGCATTGGCTAAAGGTTCCTGCTCTACTCTGCTTCTGCCCAGCAGAGAAAGGGCACAGAGTTTTGGATTCAATTGGACTTTGATGTAGGAAAGTGCGGAGCGAGAGCAATATATGTGTCACAGTTGCAAAGCTGACTGCGTGCTGAAGATGCCCTGCCGGAGCTTTCACTCCGGGCTCTTCGGCTGTGGGAGCAGAGGCCAAGAGATCGTGTTCACCTGTCACTGCTGCTGTTCAAACGAGAGAGGGCGGGAGAGACCATGGATTCAAACGGATTATTAGGAGATGAAGTGAGGAGTGACAGCAATGTGTGTTTCAGAGTTGCAAAGCTCACTGTGCGCTGAAGATGATCTGCAAGGACTTTCCCTCCCTGCCCTTCGGAACTGGGAGCGGATTCCAAGCGCTCGTGCTCACCTGCCTCTGCTGCACTGGAAACGAGAGTGGAGACCAGAAACGCTGGATTCAAATGCACTTTTAGGAGCTACAATGAGGAGTGACAACAGTGTGTGTGTCACAGTTGTAAAGCTCAGTGTGTTGAAGAAGCACAAGAGCAGCCTTCAGGCCTGTCTCTTCCACTGCCTTACAGATTGCAGACATTCCTGCTCACTCTGCTGCTCAGCAGAGTGCTGGCAACGGAGTTCTTGGATTGAAATGGTCTTTTAGGAGAAAGAGTGAAGAGTGACAGCAATGTTTGTGTCACAGTTTAAAGCTCACTGTGTGCTAAACATGATCAGGAGGAGCTTTTTTGCAAGGCTCTTCTGCTGTTTTAGCCCAGTCTAAACATTCCTGCTCTACTCTCTCTGTTGCTGCTCAGCAGAGAGTGGGCACAGAGATGTTGGAATCAATAGGTCTTCCAGGCAGGAAAAGGAGGAGTTACAGCAATGTGTTTTGCAGAGTTGCAAAGCTCATTGTGTGCTGAAGATGCCCTGCAGGCGTTTCCCTGCTGGCCCTTCGTCTGTGGGATTAGAGTCCAAGCGCTGCTCCTCCCCTGTCACAACTCCTCTCCAAACGAGAGAGCGCACCAGAAACTTTGGATTCAAATGCACTTTTAGGAGATAAAGTGAGGAGTGACAGCAATGTTTGTGTCACAGTTTAAAGCTCACTGTGTGCAAAACATGATCAAGCAGGAGATTTTTTTCAAGGCTCTTCTGCTGTTTTAGGCAGGTCTAAAAATTCCTGCTCTACTCTCTCTGTTGCTGCTCAGCAGAGAGCGGGCACAGAGATGGTGGATTCAGCTGGTCTTTCAGGCAAAAAGGGAGGAGTGACAGCAATGTGTGTTGCAGAGTTGCAAAGCTCGCTGTGCGCTGAAGATGATCAGTGGGAACTTTCTGGACTGTCTCTTCTGCTCTTTTAGCATTGGCTAAAGGTTCCTGCTCTACTCTGCTTCTGCCCAGCAGAGAAAGGGCACAGAGATTTTGGATTCAATTGGACTTTGAGGTAGGAAAGTGCGGAGCGAGAGCAATATATGTGTCACAGTTGCAAAGCTGACTGCGTGCTGAAGATGCCCTGCCGGAGCTTTCACTCCGGGCTCTTCGGCTGTGGGAGCAGAGGCCAAGAGATCGTGTTCACCTGTCACTGCTGCTGTTCAAACGAGAGAGGGCGGGAGAGACCATGGATTCAAACGGATTATTAGGAGATGAAGTGAGGAGTGACAGCAATGTGTGTTTCAGAGTTGCAAAGCTCACTGTGCGCTGAAGATGATCTGCAAGGACTTTCCCTCCCTGCCCTTCGGAACTGGGAGCGGATTCCAAGCGCTCGTGCTCACCTGCCTCTGCTGCTCTTGAAACGAGAGTGGAGACCAGAAACGCTGGATTCAAATGCACTTTTAGGAGCTACAATGAGGAGTGACAACAGTGTGTGTGTCACAGTTGTAAAGCTCAGTGTGTTGAAGAAGCACAAGAGCAGCCTTCAGGCCTGTCTCTTCCACTGCCTTACAGATTGCAGACATTCCTGCTCACTCTGCTGCTCAGCAGAGTGCTGGCAACGGAGTTCTTGGATTGAAATGGTCTTTTAGGAGAAAGAGTGAAGAGTGACAGCAATGTTTGTGTCACAGTTTAAAGCTCACTGTGTGCTAAACATGATCAGGAGGAGCTTTTTTGCAAGGCTCTTCTGCTGTTTTAGCCCAGTCTAAACATTCCTGCTCTACTCTCTCTGATGCTGCTCAGCAGAGAGTGGGCACAGAGATGTTGGAATCAATTGGTCTTCCAGGCAGGAAAAGGAGGAGTTACAGCAATGTGTTTTGCAGAGTTGCAAAGCTCATTGTGTGCTGAAGATGCCCTGCAGGAGTTTCCCTGCTGGCCCTTCGTCTGTGGGATTAGAGTCCAAGCGCTGCTCCTCCCCTGTCACACCTCCTCTCCAAACGAGAGAGCGCACCAGAAACTTTGGATTCAAATGCACTTTTAGGAGATAAAGTGAGGAGTGACAGCAATGTTTGTGTCACAGTTTAAAGCTCACTGTGTGCAAAACATGATCAAGCAGGAGATTTTTTTCAAGGCTCTTCTGCTGTTTTAGGCAGGTCTAAAAATTCCTGCTCTACTCTCTCTGTTGCTGCTCAGCAGAGAGCGGGCACAGAGATGGTGGATTCAGCTGGTCTTTCAGGCAAAAAGGGAGGAGTGACAGCAATGTGTGTTGCAGAGTTGCAAAGCTCGCTGTGCGCTGAAGATGATCAGTGGGAACTTTCTGGACTGTCTCTTCTGCTCTTTTAGCATTGGCTAAAGGTTCCTGCTCTACTCTGCTTCTGCCCAGCAGAGAAAGGGCACAGAGATTTTGGATTCAATTGGACTTTGAGGTAGGAAAGTGCGGAGCGAGAGCAATATATGTGTCACAGTTGCAAAGCTGACTGCGTGCTGAAGATGCCCTGCCGGAGCTTTCACTCCGGGCTCTTCGGCTGTGGGAGCAGAGGCCAAGAGATCGTGTTCACCTGTCACTGCTGCTGTTCAAACGAGAGAGGGCGGGAGAGACCATGGATTCAAACGGATTATTAGGAGATGAAGTGAGGAGTGACAGCAATGTGTGTTTCAGAGTTGCAAAGCTCACTGTGCGCTGAAGATGATCTGCAAGGACTTTCCCTCCCTGCCCTTCGGAACTGGGAGCGGATTCCAAGCGCTCGTGCTCACCTGCCTCTGCTGCACTGGAAACGAGAGTGGAGACCAGAAACGCTGGATTCAAATGCACTTTTAGGAGCTACAATGAGGAGTGACAACAGTGTGTGTGTCAAAGTTGTAAAGCTCAGTGTGTTGAAGAAGCACAAGAGCAGCCTTCAGGCCTGTCTCTTCCACTGCCTTACAGATTGCAGACATTCCTGCTCACTCTGCTGCTCAGCAGAGTGCTGGCAACGGAGTTCTTGGATTGAAATGGTCTTTTAGGAGAAAGAGTGAAGAGTGACAGCAATGTTTGTGTCACAGTTTAAAGCTCACTGTGTGCTAAACATGATCAGGAGGAGCTTTTTTGCAAGGCTCTTCTGCTGTTTTAGCCCAGTCTAAACATTCCTGCTCTACTCTCTCTGATGCTGCTCAGCAGAGAGTGGGCACAGAGATGTTGGAATCAATTGGTCTTCCAGGCAGGAGAAGGAGGAGTTACAGCAATGTGTTTTGCAGAGTTGCAAAGCTCATTGTGTGCTGAAGATGCCCTGCAGGCGTTTCCCTGCTGGCCCTTCGTCTGTGGGATTAGAGTCCAAGCGCTGCTCCTCCCCTGTCACAACTCCTCTCCAAACGAGAGAGCGCACCAGAAACTTTGGATTCAAATGCACTTTTAGGAGATAAAGTGAGGAGTGACAGCAATGTTTGTGTCACAGTTTAAAGCTCACTGTGTGCAAAACATGATCAAGCAGGAGATTTTTTTCAAGGCTCTTCTGCTGTTTTAGGCAGGTCTAAAAATTCCTGCTCTACTCTCTCTGTTGCTGCTCAGCAGAGAGCGGGCACAGAGATGGTGGATTCAGCTGGTCTTTCAGGCAAAAAGGGAGGAGTGACAGCAATGTGTGTTGCAGAGTTGCAAAGCTCGCTGTGCGCTGAAGATGATCAGTGGGAACTTTCTGGACTGTCTCTTCTGCTCTTTTAGCATTGGCTAAAGGTTCCTGCTCTACTCTGCTTCTGCCCAGCAGAGAAAGGGCACAGAGATTTTGGATTCAATTGGACTTTGAGGTAGGAAAGTGCGGAGCGAGAGCAATATATGTGTCACAGTTGCAAAGCTGACTGCGTGCTGAAGATGCCCTGCCGGAGCTTTCACTCCGGGCTCTTCGGCTGTGGGAGCAGAGGCCAAGAGATCGTGTTCACCTGTCACTGCTGCTGTTCAAACGAGAGAGGGCGGGAGAGACCATGGATTCAAACGGATTATTAGGAGATGAAGTGAGGAGTGACAGCAATGTGTGTTTCAGAGTTGCAAAGCTCACTGTGCGCTGAAGATGATCTGCAAGGACTTTCCCTCCCTGCCCTTCGGAACTGGGAGCGGATTCCAAGCGCTCGTGCTCACCTGCCTCTGCTGCTCTTGAAACGAGAGTGGAGACCAGAAACGCTGGATTCAAATGCACTTTTAGGAGCTACAATGAGGAGTGACAACAGTGTGTGTGTCACAGTTGTAAAGCTCAGTGTGTTGAAGAAGCACAAGAGCAGCCTTCAGGCCTGTCTCTTCCACTGCCTTACAGATTGCAGACATTCCTGCTCACTCTGCTGCTCAGCAGAGTGCTGGCAACGGAGTTCTTGGATTGAAATGGTCTTTTAGGAGAAAGAGTGAAGAGTGACAGCAATGTTTGTGTCACAGTTTAAAGCTCACTGTGTGCTAAACATGATCAGGAGGAGCTTTTTTGCAAGGCTCTTCTGCTGTTTTAGCCCAGTCTAAACATTCCTGCTCTACTCTCTCTGTTGCTGCTCAGCAGAGAGTGGGCACAGAGATGTTGGAATCAATAGGTCTTCCAGGCAGGAAAAGGAGGAGTTACAGCAATGTGTTTTGCAGAGTTGCAAAGCTCACTGTGTGCTGAAGATGCCCTGCAGGAGTTTCCCTGCTGGCCCTTCGTCTGTGGGATTAGAGTCCAAGCGCTGCTCCTCCCCTGTCACAACTCCTCTCCAAACGAGAGAGCGCACCAGAAACTTTGGATTCAAATGCACTTTTAGGAGATAAAGTGAGGAGTGACAGCAATGTTTGTGTCACAGTTTAAAGCTCACTGTGTGCAAAACATGATCAAGCAGGAGATTTTTTTCAAGGCTCTTCTGCTGTTTTAGGCAGGTCTAAAAATTCCTGCTCTACTATCTCTGTTGCTGCTCAGCAGAGAGCGGGCACAGAGATGGTGGATTCAGCTGGTCTTTCAGGCAAAAAGGGAGGAGTGACAGCAATGTGTGTTGCAGAGTTGCAAAGCTCGCTGTGCGCTGAAGATGATCAGTGGGAACTCTCTGGACTGTCTCTTCTGCTCTTTTAGCATTGGCTAAAGGTTCCTGCTCTACTCTGCTTCTGCCCAGCAGAGAAAGGGCACAGAGTTTTGGATTCAATTGGACTTTGAGGTAGGAAAGTGCGGAGCGAGAGCAATATATGTGTCACAGTTGCAAAGCTGACTGCGTGCTGAAGATGCCCTGCCGGAGCTTTCACTCCGGGCTCTTCGGCTGTGGGAGCAGAGGCCAAGAGATCGTGTTCACCTGTCACTGCTGCTGTTCAAACGAGAGAGGGCGGGAGAGACCATGGATTCAAACGGATTATTAGGAGATGAAGTGAGGAGTGACAGCAATGTGTGTTTCAGAGTTGCAAAGCTCACTGTGCGCTGAAGATGATCTGCAAGGACTTTCCCTCCCTGCCCTTCGGAACTGGGAGCGGATTCCAAGCGCTCGTGCTCACCTGCCTCTGCTGCTCTTGAAACGAGAGTGGAGACCAGAAACGCTGGATTCAAATGCACTTTTAGGAGCTACAATGAGGAGTGACAACAGTGTGTGTGTCACAGTTGTAAAGCTCAGTGTGTTGAAGAAGCACAAGAGCAGCCTTCAGGCCTGTCTCTTCCACTGCCTTACAGATTGCAGACATTCCTGCTCACTCTGCTGCTCAGCAGAGTGCTGGCAACGGAGTTCTTGGATTGAAATGGTCTTTTAGGAGAAAGAGTGAAGAGTGACAGCAATGTTTGTGTCACAGTTTAAAGCTCACTGTGTGCTAAACATGATCAGGAGGAGCTTTTTTGCAAGGCTCTTCTGCTGTTTTAGCCCAGTCTAAACATTCCTGCTCTACTCTCTCTGATGCTGCTCAGCAGAGAGTGGGCACAGAGATGTTGGAATCAATTGGTCTTCCAGGCAGGAGAAGGAGGAGTTACAGCAATGTGTTTTGCAGAGTTGCAAAGCTCACTGTGTGCTGAAGATGCCCTGCAGGAGTTTCCCTGCTGGCCCTTCGTCTGTGGTATTAGAGTCCAAGCGCTGCTCCTCCCCTGTCACAACTCCTCTCGAAACGAGAGAGCGCACAAGAAACTTTGGATTCAAATGCACTTTTAGGAGATAAAGTGAGGAGTGACAGCAATGTTTGTGTCACAGTTTAAAGCTCACTGTGTGCAAAACATGATCAAGCAGGAGATTTTTTTCAAGGCTCTTCTGCTGTTTTAGGCAGGTCTAAAAATTCCTGCTCTACTATCTCTGTTGCTGCTCAGCAGAGAGCGGGCACAGAGATGGTGGATTCAGCTGGTCTTTCAGGCAAAAAGGGAGGAGTGACAGCAATGTGTGTTGCAGAGTTGCAAAGCTCGCTGTGCGCTGAAGATGATCAGTGGGAACTTTCTGGACTGTCTCTTCTGCTCTTTTAGCATTGGCTAAAGGTTCCTGCTCTACTCTGCTTCTGCCCAGCAGAGAAAGGGCACAGAGATTTTGGATTCAATTGGACTTTGAGGTAGGAAAGTGCGGAGCGAGAGCAATATATGTGTCACAGTTGCAAAGCTGACTGCGTGCTGAAGATGCCCTGCCGGAGCTTTCACTCCGGGCTCTTCGGCTGTGGGAGCAGAGGCCAAGAGATCGTGTTCACCTGTCACTGCTGCTGTTCAAACGAGAGAGGGCGGGAGAGACCATGGATTCAAACGGATTATTAGGAGATGAAGTGAGGAGTGACAGCAATGTGTGTTTCAGAGTTGCAAAGCTCACTGTGCGCTGAAGATGATCTGCAAGGACTTTCCCTCCCTGCCCTTCGGAACTGGGAGCGGATTCCAAGCGCTCGTGCTCACCTGCCTCTGCTGCTCTTGAAACGAGAGTGGAGACCAGAAACGCTGGATTCAAATGCACTTTTAGGAGCTACAATGAGGAGTGACAACAGTGTGTGTGTCACAGTTGTAAAGCTCAGTGTGTTGAAGAAGCACAAGAGCAGCCTTCAGGCCTGTCTCTTCCACTGCCTTACAGATTGCAGACATTCCTGCTCACTCTGCTGCTCAGCAGAGTGCTGGCAACGGAGTTCTTGGATTGAAATGGTCTTTTAGGAGAAAGAGTGAAGAGTGACAGCAATGTTTGTGTCACAGTTTAAAGCTCACTGTGTGCTAAACATGATCAGGAGGAGCTTTTTTGCAAGGCTCTTCTGCTGTTTTAGCCCAGTCTAAACATTCCTGCTCTACTCTCTCTGTTGCTGCTCAGCAGAGAGTGGGCACAGAGATGTTGGAATCAATAGGTCTTCCAGGCAGGAAAAGGAGGAGTTACAGCAATGTGTTTTGCAGAGTTGCAAAGCTCACTGTGTGCTGAAGATGCCCTGCAGGAGTTTCCCTGCTGGCCCTTCGTCTGTGGGATTAGAGTCCAAGCGCTGCTCCTCCCCTGTCACAACTCCTCTCCAAACGAGAGAGCGCACCAGAAACTTTGGATTCAAATGCACTTTTAGGAGATAAAGTGAGGAGTGACAGCAATGTTTGTGTCACAGTTTAAAGCTCACTGTGTGCAAAACATGATCAAGCAGGAGATTTTTTTCAAGGCTCTTCTGCTGTTTTAGGCAGGTCTAAAAATTCCTGCTCTACTATCTCTGTTGCTGCTCAGCAGAGAGCGGGCACAGAGATGGTGGATTCAGCTGGTCTTTCAGGCAAAAAGGGAGGAGTGACAGCAATGTGTGTTGCAGAGTTGCAAAGCTCGCTGTGCGCTGAAGATGATCAGTGGGAACTTTCTGGACTGTCTCTTCTGCTCTTTTAGCATTGGCTAAAGGTTCCTGCTCTACTCTGCTTCTGCCCAGCAGAGAAAGGGCACAGAGATTTTGGATTCAATTGGACTTTGAGGTAGGAAAGTGCGGAGCGAGAGCAATATATGTGTCACAGTTGCAAAGCTGACTGCGTGCTGAAGATGCCCTGCCGGAGCTTTCACTCCGGGCTCTTCGGCTGTGGGAGCAGAGGCCAAGAGATCGTGTTCACCTGTCACTGCTGCTGTTCAAACGAGAGAGGGCGGGAGAGACCATGGATTCAAACGGATTATTAGGAGATGAAGTGAGGAGTGACAGCAATGTGTGTTTCAGAGTTGCAAAGCTCACTGTGCGCTGAAGATGATCTGCAAGGACTTTCCCTCCCTGCCCTTCGGAACTGGGAGCGGATTCCAAGCGCTCGTGCTCACCTGCCTCTGCTGCACTGGAAACGAGAGTGGAGACCAGAAACGCTGGATTCAAATGCACTTTTAGGAGCTACAATGAGGAGTGACAACAGTGTGTGTGTCAAAGTTGTAAAGCTCAGTGTGTTGAAGAAGCACAAGAGCAGCCTTCAGCCTGTCTCTTCCACTGCCTTACAGATTGCAGACATTCCTGCTCACTCTGCTGCTCAGCAGAGTGCTGGCAACGGAGTTCTTGGATTGAAATGGTCTTTTAGGAGAAAGAGTGAAGAGTGACAGCAATGTTTGTGTCACAGTTTAAAGCTCACTGTGTGCTAAACATGATCAGGAGGAGCTTTTTTGCAAGGCTCTTCTGCTGTTTTAGCCCAGTCTAAACATTCCTGCTCTACTCTCTCTGATGCTGCTCAGCAGAGAGTGGGCACAGAGATGTTGGAATCAATTGGTCTTCCAGGCAGGAAAAGGAGGAGTTACAGCAATGTGTTTTGCAGAGTTGCAAAGCTCACTGTGTGCTGAAGATGCCCTGCAGGAGTTTCCCTGCTGGCCCTTCGTCTGTGGTATTAGAGTCCAAGCGCTGCTCCTCCCCTGTCACAACTCCTCTCGAAACGAGAGAGCGCACAAGAAACTTTGGATTCAAATGCACTTTTAGGAGATAAAGTGAGGAGTGACAGCAATGTTTGTGTCACAGTTTAAAGCTCACTGTGTGCAAAACATGATCAAGCAGGAGATTTTTTTCAAGGCTCTTCTGCTGTTTTAGGCAGGTCTAAAAATTCCTGCTCTACTCTCTCTGTTGCTGCTCAGCAGAGAGCGGGCACAGAGATGGTGGATTCAGCTGGTCTTTCAGGCAAAAAGGGAGGAGTGACAGCAATGTGTGTTGCAGAGTTGCAAAGCTCGCTGTGCGCAGAAGATGATCAGTGGGAACTTTCTGGACTGTCTCTTCTGCTCTTTTAGCATTGGCTAAAGGTTCCTGCTCTACTCTGCTTCTGCCCAGCAGAGAAAGGGCACAGAGATTTTGGATTCAATTGGACTTTGAAGTAGGAAAGTGCGGAGCGAGAGCAATATATGTGCCACAGTTGCAAAGCTGACTGCGTGCTGAAGATGCCCTGCCGGAGCTTTCACTCCGGGCTCTTCGGCTGTGGGAGCAGAGGCCAAGAGATCGTGTTCACCTGTCACTGCTGCTGTTCAAACGAGAGAGGGCGGGAGAGACCATGGATTCAAACGGATTATTAGGAGATGAAGTGAGGAGTGACAGCAATGTGTGTTTCAGAGTTGCAAAGCTCACTGTGCGCTGAAGATGATCTGCAAGGACTTTCCCTCCCTGCCCTTCGGAACTGGGAGCGGATTCCAAGCGCTCGTGCTCACCTTCCTCTGCTGCTCTTGAAACGAGAGGGGAGACCAGAAACGCTGGATTCAAATGCACTTTTAGGAGCTACAATGAGGAGTGACAACAGTGTGTGTGTCACAGTTGTAAAGCTCAGTGTGTTGAAGAAGCACAAGAGCAGCCTTCAGGCCTGTCTCTTCCACTGCCTTACAGATTGCAGACATTCCTGCTCACTCTGCTGCTCAGCAGAGTGCTGGCAACGGAGTTCTTGGATTGAAATGGTCTTTTAGGAGAAAGAGTGAAGAGTGACAGCAATGTTTGTGTCACAGTTTAAAGCTCACTGTGTGCTAAACATGATCAGGAGGAGCTTTTTTGCAAGGCTCTTCTGCTGTTTTAGCCCAGTCTAAACATTCCTTCTCTCTGTTGCTGCTCAGCAGAGAGTGGGCACAGAGATGTTGGAATCAATTGGTCTTCCAGGCAGGAAAAGGAGGAGTTACAGCAATGTGTGTTGCAGAATTGCAAAGCTCACTGTGTGCTGAAGATGCCCTGCAGGAGTTTCCCTGCTGGCCCTTCGTCTGTGGGATTAGAGTCCAAGCGCTGCTCCTCCCCTGTCACAACTCCTCTCCAAACGAGAGAGCGCACCAGAAACTTTGGATTCAAATGCACTTTTAGGAGATAAAGTGAGGAGTGACAGCAATGTTTGTGTCACAGTTTAAAGCTCACTGTGTGCAAAACATGATCAAGCAGGAGATTTTTTTCAAGGCTCTTCTGCTGTTTTAGGCAGGTCTAAAAATTCCTGCTCTACTATCTCTGTTGCTGCTCAGCAGAGAGCGGGCACAGAGATGGTGGATTCAGCTGGTCTTTCAGGCAAAAAGGGAGGAGTGACAGCAATGTGTGTTGCAGAGTTGCAAAGCTCGCTGTGCGCTGAAGATGATCAGTGGGAACTTTCTGGACTGTCTCTTCTGCTCTTTTAGCATTGGCTAAAGGTTCCTGCTCTACTCTGCTTCTGCCCAGCAGAGAAAGGGCACAGAGATTTTGGATTCAATTGGACTTTGAGGTAGGAAAGTGCGGAGCGAGAGCAATATATGTGTCACAGTTGCAAAGCTGACTGCGTGCTGAAGATGCCCTGCCGGAACTTTCACTCCGGGCTCTTCGGCTGTGGGAGCAGAGGCCAAGAGATCGTGTTCACCTGTCACTGCTGCTGTTCAAACGAGAGAGGGCGGGAGAGACCATGGATTCAAACGGATTATTAGGAGATGAAGTGAGGAGTGACAGCAATGTGTGTTTCAGAGTTGCAAAGCTCACTGTGCGCTGAAGATGATCTGCAAGGACTTTCCCTCCCTGCCCTTCGGAACTGGGAGCGGATTCCAAGCGCTCGTGCTCACCTTCCTCTGCTGCTCTTGAAACGAGAGGGGAGACCAGAAACGCTGGATTCAAATGCACTTTTAGGAGCTACAATGAGGAGTGACAACAGTGTGTGTGTCACAGTTGTAAAGCTCAGTGTGTTGAAGAAGCACAAGAGCAGCCTTCAGGCCTGTCTCTTCCACTGCCTTACAGATTGCAGACATTCCTGCTCACTCTGCTGCTCAGCAGAGTGCTGGCAACGGAGTTCTTGGATTGAAATGGTCTTTTAGGAGAAAGAGTGAAGAGTGACAGCAATGTTTGTGTCACAGTTTAAAGCTCACTGTGTGCTAAACATGATCAGGAGGAGCTTTTTTGCAAGGCTCTTCTGCTGTTTTAGCCCAGTCTAAACATTCCTGCTCTACTCTCTCTGATGCTGCTCAGCAGAGAGTGGGCACAGAGATGTTGGAATCAATTGGTCTTCCAGGCAGGAGAAGGAGGAGTTACAGCAATGTGTTTTGCAGAGTTGCAAAGCTCACTGTGTGCTGAAGATGCCCTGCAGGAGTTTCCCTGCTGGCCCTTCGTCTGTGGTATTAGAGTCCAAGCGCTGCTCCTCCCCTGTCACAACTCCTCTCGAAACGAGAGAGCGCACAAGAAACTTTGGATTCAAATGCACTTTTAGGAGATAAAGTGAGGAGTGACAGCAATGTTTGTGTCACAGTTTAAAGCTCACTGTGTGCAAAACATGATCAAGCAGGAGATTTTTTTCAAGGCTCTTCTGCTGTTTTAGGCAGGTCTAAAAATTCCTGCTCTACTCTCTCTGTTGCTGCTCAGCAGAGAGCGGGCACAGAGATGGTGGATTCAGCTGGTCTTTCAGGCAAAAAGGGAGGAGTGACAGCAATGTGTGTTGCAGAGTTGCAAAGCTCGCTGTGCGCAGAAGATGATCAGTGGGAACTTTCTGGACTGTCTCTTCTGCTCTTTTAGCATTGGCTAAAGGTTCCTGCTCTACTCTGCTTCTGCCCAGCAGAGAAAGGGCACAGAGATTTTGGATTCAATTGGACTTTGAGGTAGGAAAGTGCGGAGCGAGAGCAATATATGTGTCACAGTTGCAAAGCTGACTGCGTGCTGAAGATGCCCTGCCGGAGCTTTCACTCCGGGCTCTTCGGCTGTGGGAGCAGAGGCCAAGAGATCGTGTTCACCTGTCACTGCTGCTGTTCAAACGAGAGAGGGCGGGAGAGACCATGGATTCAAACGGATTATTAGGAGATGAAGTGAGGAGTGACAGCAATGTGTGTTTCAGAGTTGCAAAGCTCACTGTGCGCTGAAGATGATCTGCAAGGACTTTCCCTCCCTGCCCTTCGGAACTGGGAGCGGATTCCAAGCGCTCGTGCTCACCTTCCTCTGCTGCTCTTGAAACGAGAGGGGAGACCAGAAACGCTGGATTCAAATGCACTTTTAGGAGCTACAATGAGGAGTGACAACAGTGTGTGTGTCACAGTTGTAAAGCTCAGTGTGTTGAAGAAGCACAAGAGCAGCCTTCAGGCCTGTCTCTTCCACTGCCTTACAGATTGCAGACATTCCTGCTCACTCTGCTGCTCAGCAGAGTGCTGGCAACGGAGTTCTTGGATTGAAATGGTCTTTTAGGAGAAAGAGTGAAGAGTGACAGCAATGTTTGTGTCACAGTTTAAAGCTCACTGTGTGCTAAACATGATCAGGAGGAGCTTTTTTGCAAGGCTCTTCTGCTGTTTTAGCCCAGTCTAAACATTCCTTCTCTCTGTTGCTGCTCAGCAGAGAGTGGGCACAGAGATGTTGGAATCAATTGGTCTTCCAGGCAGGAAAAGGAGGAGTTACAGCAATGTGTGTTGCAGAATTGCAAAGCTCACTGTGTGCTGAAGATGCCCTGCAGGAGTTTCCCTGCTGGCCCTTCGTCTGTGGGATTAGAGTCCAAGCGCTGCTCCTCCCCTGTCACAACTCCTCTCGAAACGAGAGAGCGCACCAGAAACTTTGGATTCAAATGCACTTTTAGGAGATAAAGTGAGGAGTGACAGCAATGTTTGTGTCACAGTTTAAAGCTCACTGTGTGCAAAACATGATCAAGCAGGAGATTTTTTTCAAGGCTCTTCTGCTGTTTTAGGCAGGTCTAAAAATTCCTGCTCTACTATCTCTGTTGCTGCTCAGCAGAGAGCGGGCACAGAGATGGTGGATTCAGCTGGTCTTTCAGGCAAAAAGGGAGGAGTGACAGCAATGTGTGTTGCAGAGTTGCAAAGCTCGCTGTGCGCTGAAGATGATCAGTGGGAACTTTCTGGACTGTCTCTTCTGCTCTTTTAGCATTGGCTAAAGGTTCCTGCTCTACTCTGCTTCTGCCCAGCAGAGAAAGGGCACAGAGATTTTGGATTCAATTGGACTTTGAGGTAGGAAAGTGCGGAGCGAGAGCAATATATGTGTCACAGTTGCAAAGCTGACTGCGTGCTGAAGATGCCCTGCCGGAGCTTTCACTCCGGGCTCTTCGGCTGTGGGAGCAGAGGCCAAGAGATCGTGTTCACCTGTCACTGCTGCTGTTCAAACGAGAGAGGGCGGGAGAGACCATGGATTCAAACGGATTATTAGGAGATGAAGTGAGGAGTGACAGCAATGTGTGTTTCAGAGTTGCAAAGCTCACTGTGCGCTGAAGATGATCTGCAAGGACTTTCCCTCCCTGCCCTTCGGAACTGGGAGCGGATTCCAAGCGCTCGTGCTCACCTGCCTCTGCTGCACTGGAAACGAGAGTGGAGACCAGAAACGCTGGATTCAAATGCACTTTTAGGAGCTACAATGAGGAGTGACAACAGTGTGTGTGTCAAAGTTGTAAAGCTCAGTGTGTTGAAGAAGCACAAGAGCAGCCTTCAGCCTGTCTCTTCCACTGCCTTACAGATTGCAGACATTCCTGCTCACTCTGCTGCTCAGCAGAGTGCTGGCAACGGAGTTCTTGGATTGAAATGGTCTTTTAGGAGAAAGAGTGAAGAGTGACAGCAATGTTTGTGTCACAGTTTAAAGCTCACTGTGTGCTAAACATGATCAGGAGGAGCTTTTTTGCAAGGCTCTTCTGCTGTTTTAGCCCAGTCTAAACATTCCTGCTCTACTCTCTCTGATGCTGCTCAGCAGAGAGTGGGCACAGAGATGTTGGAATCAATTGGTCTTCCAGGCAGGAGAAGGAGGAGTTACAGCAATGTGTTTTGCAGAGTTGCAAAGCTCACTGTGTGCTGAAGATGCCCTGCAGGAGTTTCCCTGCTGGCCCTTCGTCTGTGGGATTAGAGTCCAAGCGCTGCTCCTCCCCTGTCACACCTCCTCTCCAAACGAGAGAGCGCACCAGAAACTTTGGATTCAAATGCACTTTTAGGAGATAAAGTGAGGAGTGACAGCAATGTTTGTGTCACAGTTTAAAGCTCACTGTGTGCAAAACATGATCAAGCAGGAGATTTTTTTCAAGGCTCTTCTGCTGTTTTAGGCAGGTCTAAAAATTCCTGCTCTACTCTCTCTGTTGCTGCTCAGCAGAGAGCGGGCACAGAGATGGTGGATTCAGCTGGTCTTTCAGGCAAAAAGGGAGGAGTGACAGCAATGTGTGTTGCAGAGTTGCAAAGCTCGCTGTGCGCTGAAGATGATCAGTGGGAACTTTCTGGACTGTCTCTTCTGCTCTTTTAGCACTGGCTAAAGGTTCCTGCTCTACTCTGCTTCTGCCCAGCAGAGAAAGGGCACAGAGATTTTGGATTCAATTGGACTTTGAGGTAGGAAAGTGCGGAGCGAGAGCAATATATGTGTCACAGTTGCAAAGCTGACTGCGTGCTGAAGATGCCCTGCCGGAGCTTTCACTCCAGGCTCTTCGGCTGTGGGAGCAGAGGCCAAGAGATCGTGTTCACCTGTCACTGCTGCTGTTCAAACGAGAGAGGGCAGGAGAGACCATGGATTCAAACGGATTATTAGGAGATGAAGTGAGGAGTGACAGCAATGTGTGTTTCAGAGTTGCAAAGCTCACTGTGCGCTGAAGATGATCTGCAAGGACTTTCCCTCCCTGCCCTTCGGAACTGGGAGCGGATTCCAAGCGCTCGTGCTCACCTGCCTCTGCTGCACTGGAAACGAGAGTGGAGACCAGAAACGCTGGATTCAAATGCACTTTTAGGAGCTACAATGAGGAGTGACAACAGTGTGTGTGTCAAAGTTGTAAAGCTCAGTGTGTTGAAGAAGCACAAGAGCAGCCTTCAGCCTGTCTCTTCCACTGCCTTACAGATTGCAGACATTCCTGCTCACTCTGCTGCTCAGCAGAGTGCTGGCAACGGAGTTCTTGGATTGAAATGGTCTTTTAGGAGAAAGAGTGAAGAGTGACAGCAATGTTTGTGTCACAGTTTAAAGCTCACTGTGTGCTAAACATGATCAGGAGGAGCTTTTTTGCAAGGCTCTTCTGCTGTTTTAGCCCAGTCTAAACATTCCTGCTCTACTCTCTCTGATGCTGCTCAGCAGAGAGTGGGCACAGAGATGTTGGAATCAATTGGTCTTCCAGGCAGGAGAAGGAGGAGTTACAGCAATGTGTTTTGCAGAGTTGCAAAGCTCACTGTGTGCTGAAGATGCCCTGCAGGAGTTTCCCTGCTGGCCCTTCGTCTGTGGTATTAGAGTCCAAGCGCTGCTCCTCCCCTGTCACAACTCCTCTCGAAACGAGAGAGCGCACCAGAAACGTTGGATTCAAATGCACTTTTAGGAGATAAAGTGAGGAGTGACAGCAATGTTTGTGTCACAGTTTAAAGCTCACTGTGTGCAAAACATGATCAAGCAGGAGATTTTTTTCAAGGCTCTTCTGCTGTTTTAGGCAGGTCTAAAAATTCCTGCTCTACTATCTCTGTTGCTGCTCAGCAGAGAGCGGGCACAGAGATGGTGGATTCAGCTGGTCTTTCAGGCAAAAAGGGAGGAGTGACAGCAATGTGTGTTGCAGAGTTGCAAAGCTCGCTGTGCGCTGAAGATGATCAGTGGGAACTTTCTGGACTGTCTCTTCTGCTCTTTTAGCATTGGCTAAAGGTTCCTGCTCTACTCTGCTTCTGCCCAGCAGAGAAAGGGCACAGAGATTTTGGATTCAATTGGACTTTGAGGTAGGAAAGTGCGGAGCGAGAGCAATATATGTGTCACAGTTGCAAAGCTGACTGCGTGCTGAAGATGCCCTGCCGGAGCTTTCACTCCGGGCTCTTCGGCTGTGGGAGCAGAGGCCAAGAGATCGTGTTCACCTGTCACTGCTGCTGTTCAAACGAGAGAGGGCGGGAGAGACCATGGATTCAAACGGATTATTAGGAGATGAAGTGAGGAGTGACAGCAATGTGTGTTTCAGAGTTGCAAAGCTCACTGTGCGCTGAAGATGATCTGCAAGGACTTTCCCTCCCTGCCCTTCGGAACTGGGAGCGGATTCCAAGCGCTCGTGCTCACCTGCCTCTGCTGCACTGGAAACGAGAGTGGAGACCAGAAACGCTGGATTCAAATGCACTTTTAGGAGCTACAATGAGGAGTGACAACAGTGTGTGTGTCAAAGTTGTAAAGCTCAGTGTGTTGAAGAAGCACAAGAGCAGCCTTCAGCCTGTCTCTTCCACTGCCTTACAGATTGCAGACATTCCTGCTCACTCTGCTGCTCAGCAGAGTGCTGGCAACGGAGTTCTTGGATTGAAATGGTCTTTTAGGAGAAAGAGTGAAGAGTGACAGCAATGTTTGTGTCACAGTTTAAAGCTCACTGTGTGCTAAACATGATCAGGAGGAGCTTTTTTGCAAGGCTCTTCTGCTGTTTTAGCCCAGTCTAAACATTCCTGCTCTACTCTCTCTGATGCTGCTCAGCAGAGAGTGGGCACAGAGATGTTGGAATCAATTGGTCTTCCAGGCAGGAGAAGGAGGAGTTACAGCAATGTGTTTTGCAGAGTTGCAAAGCTCACTGTGTGCTGAAGATGCCCTGCAGGAGTTTCCCTGCTGGCCCTTCGTCTGTGGTATTAGAGTCCAAGCGCTGCTCCTCCCCTGTCACAACTCCTCTCGAAACGAGAGAGCGCACAAGAAACTTTGGATTCAAATGCACTTTTAGGAGATAAAGTGAGGAGTGACAGCAATGTTTGTGTCACAGTTTAAAGCTCACTGTGTGCAAAACATGATCAAGCAGGAGATTTTTTTCAAGGCTCTTCTGCTGTTTTAGGCAGGTCTAAAAATTCCTGCTCTACTCTCTCTGTTGCTGCTCAGCAGAGAGCGGGCACAGAGATGGTGGATTCAGCTGGTCTTTCAGGCAAAAAGGGAGGAGTGACAGCAATGTGTGTTGCAGAGTTGCAAAGCTCGCTGTGCGCTGAAGATGATCAGTGGGAACTTTCTGGACTGTCTCTTCTGCTCTTTTAGCATTGGCTAAAGGTTCCTGCTCTACTCTCTCTGCTTCTGCCCAGCAGAGAAAGGGCACAGAGATTTTGGATTCAATTGGACTTTGAGGTAGGAAAGTGCGGAGCGAGAGCAATATATGTGTCACAGTTGCAAAGCTGACTGCGTGCTGAAGATGCCCTGCCGGAGCTTTCACTCCGGGCTCTTCGGCTGTGGGAGCAGAGGCCAAGAGATCGTGTTCACCTGTCACTGCCGCTGTTCAAACGAGAGAGGGCGGGAGAGACCATGGATTCAAACGGATTATTAGGAGATGAAGTGAGGAGTGACAGCAATGTGTGTTTCAGAGTTGCAAAGCTCACTGTGCGCTGAAGATGATCTGCAAGGACTTTCCCTCCCTGCCCTTCGGAACTGGGAGCGGATTCCAAGCGCTCGTGCTCACCTGCCTCTGCTGCACTGGAAACGAGAGTGGAGACCAGAAACGCTGGATTCAAATGCACTTTTAGGAGCTACAATGAGGAGTGACAACAGTGTGTGTGTCAAAGTTGTAAAGCTCAGTGTGTTGAAGAAGCACAAGAGCAGCCTTCAGCCTGTCTCTTCCACTGCCTTACAGATTGCAGACATTCCTGCTCACTCTGCTGCTCAGCAGAGTGCTGGCAACGGAGTTCTTGGATTGAAATGGTCTTTTAGGAGAAAGAGTGAAGAGTGACAGCAATGTTTGTGTCACAGTTTAAAGCTCACTGTGTGCTAAACATGATCAGGAGGAGCTTTTTTGCAAGGCTCTTCTGCTGTTTTAGCCCAGTCTAAACATTCCTGCTCTACTCTCTCTGATGCTGCTCAGCAGAGAGTGGGCACAGAGATGTTGGAATCAATTGGTCTTCCAGGCAGGAGAAGGAGGAGTTACAGCAATGTGTTTTGCAGAGTTGCAAAGCTCACTGTGTGCTGAAGATGCCCTGCAGGAGTTTCCCTGCTGGCCCTTCGTCTGTGGTATTAGAGTCCAAGCGCTGCTCCTCCCCTGTCACAACTCCTCTCGAAACGAGAGAGCGCACAAGAAACTTTGGATTCAAATGCACTTTTAGGAGATAAAGTGAGGAGTGACAGCAATGTTTGTGTCACAGTTTAAAGCTCACTGTGTGCAAAACATGATCAAGCAGGAGATTTTTTTCAAGGCTCTTCTGCTGTTTTAGGCAGGTCTAAAAATTCCTGCTCTACTATCTCTGTTGCTGCTCAGCAGAGAGCGGGCACAGAGATGGTGGATTCAGCTGGTCTTTCAGGCAAAAAGGGAGGAGTGACAGCAATGTGTGTTGCAGAGTTGCAAAGCTCGCTGTGCGCTGAAGATGATCAGTGGGAACTTTCTGGACTGTCTCTTCTGCTCTTTTAGCATTGGCTAAAGGTTCCTGCTCTACTCTGCTTCTGCCCAGCAGAGAAAGGGCACAGAGATTTTGGATTCAATTGGACTTTGAGGTAGGAAAGTGCGGAGCGAGAGCAATATATGTGTCACAGTTGCAAAGCTGACTGCGTGCTGAAGATGCCCTGCCGGAGCTTTCACTCCGGGCTCTTCGGCTGTGGGAGCAGAGGCCAAGAGATCGTGTTCACCTGTCACTGCTGCTGTTCAAACGAGAGAGGGCGGGAGAGACCATGGATTCAAACGGATTATTAGGAGATGAAGTGAGGAGTGACAGCAATGTGTGTTTCAGAGTTGCAAAGCTCACTGTGCGCTGAAGATGATCTGCAAGGACTTTCCCTCCCTGCCCTTCGGAACTGGGAGCGGATTCCAAGCGCTCGTGCTCACCTGCCTCTGCTGCACTGGAAACGAGAGTGGAGACCAGAAACGCTGGATTCAAATGCACTTTTAGGAGCTACAATGAGGAGTGACAACAGTGTGTGTGTCAAAGTTGTAAAGCTCAGTGTGTTGAAGAAGCACAAGAGCAGCCTTCAGCCTGTCTCTTCCACTGCCTTACAGATTGCAGACATTCCTGCTCACTCTGCTGCTCAGCAGAGTGCTGGCAACGGAGTTCTTGGATTGAAATGGTCTTTTAGGAGAAAGAGTGAAGAGTGACAGCAATGTTTGTGTCACAGTTTAAAGCTCACTGTGTGCTAAACATGATCAGGAGGAGCTTTTTTGCAAGGCTCTTCTGCTGTTTTAGCCCAGTCTAAACATTCCTGCTCTCTGTTGCTGCTCAGCAGAGAGTGGGCACAGAGATGTTGGAATCAATTGGTCTTCCAGGCAGGAGAAGGAGGAGTTACAGCAATGTGTTTTGCAGAGTTGCAAAGCTCACTGTGTGCTGGAGATGCCCTGCAGGAGTTTCCCTGCTGGCCCTTCGTCTGTGGTATTAGAGTCCAAGCGCTGCTCCTCCCCTGTCACAACTCCTCTCGAAACGAGAGAGCGCACAAGAAACTTTGGATTCAAATGCACTTTTAGGAGATAAAGTGAGGAGTGACAGCAATGTTTGTGTCACAGTTTAAAGCTCACTGTGTGCAAAACATGATCAAGCAGGAGATTTTTTTCAAGGCTCTTCTGCTGTTTTAGGCAGGTCTAAAAATTCCTGCTCTACTCTCTCTGTTGCTGCTCAGCAGAGAGCGGGCACAGAGATGGTGGATTCAGCTGGTCTTTCAGGCAAAAAGGGAGGAGTGACAGCAATGTGTGTTGCAGAGTTGCAAAGCTCGCTGTGCGCTGAAGATGATCAGTGGGAACTTTCTGGACTGTCTCTTCTGCTCTTTTAGCATTGGCTAAAGGTTCCTGCTCTACTCTGCTTCTGCCCAGCAGAGAAAGGGCACAGAGATTTTGGATTCAATTGGACTTTGAGGTAGGAAAGTGCGGAGCGAGAGCAATATATGTGTCACAGTTGCAAAGCTGACTGCATGCTGAAGATGCCCTGCCGGAGCTTTCACTCCGGGCTCTTCGGCTGTGGGAGCAGAGGCCAAGAGATCGTGTTCACCTGTCACTGCTGCTGTTCAAACGAGAGAGGGCGGGAGAGACCATGGATTCAAACGGATTATTAGGAGATGAAGTGAGGAGTGACAGCAATGTGTGTTTCAGAGTTGCAAAGCTCACTGTGCGCTGAAGATGATCTGCAAGGACTTTCCCTCCCTGCCCTTCGGAACTGGGAGCGGATTCCAAGCGCTCGTGCTCACCTGCCTCTGCTGCACTGGAAACGAGAGTGGAGACCAGAAACGCTGGATTCAAATGCACTTTTAGGAGCTACAATGAGGAGTGACAACAGTGTGTGTGTCAAAGTTGTAAAGCTCAGTGTGTTGAAGAAGCACAAGAGCAGCCTTCAGCCTGTCTCTTCCACTGCCTTACAGATTGCAGACATTCCTGCTCACTCTGCTGCTCAGCAGAGTGCTGGCAACGGAGTTCTTGGATTGAAATGGTCTTTTAGGAGAAAGAGTGAAGAGTGACAGCAATGTTTGTGTCACAGTTTAAAGCTCACTGTGTGCTAAACATGATCAGGAGGAGCTTTTTTGCAAGGCTCTTCTGCTGTTTTAGCCCAGTCTAAACATTCCTGCTCTACTCTCTCTGATGCTGCTCAGCAGAGAGTGGGCACAGAGATGTTGGAATCAATTGGTCTTCCAGGCAGGAGAAGGAGGAGTTACAGCAATGTGTTTTGCAGAGTTGCAAAGCTCACTGTGTGCTGAAGATGCCCTGCAGGAGTTTCCCTGCTGGCCCTTCGTCTGTGGTATTAGAGTCCAAGCGCTGCTCCTCCCCTGTCACAACTCCTCTCGAAACGAGAGAGCGCACCAGAAACTTTGGATTCAAATGCACTTTTAGGAGATAAAGTGAGGAGTGACAGCAATGTTTGTGTCACAGTTTAAAGCTCACTGTGTGCAAAACATGATCAAGCAGGAGATTTTTTTCAAGGCTCTTCTGCTGCTTTAGGCAGGTCTAAAAATTCCTGCTCTACTCTCTCTGTTGCTGCTCAGCAGAGAGCGGGCACAGAGATGGTGGATTCAGCTGGTCTTTCAGGCAAAAAGGGAGGAGTGACAGCAATGTGTGTTGCAGAGTTGCAAAGCTCGCTGTGCGCTGAAGATGATCAGTGGGAACTTTCTGGACTGTCTCTTCTGCTCTTTTAGCATTGGCTAAAGGTTCCTGCTCTACTCTGCTTCTGCCCAGCAGAGAAAGGGCACAGAGATTTTGGATTCAATTGGACTTTGAGGTAGGAAAGTGCGGAGCGAGAGCAATATATGTGTCACAGTTGCAAAGCTGACTGCGTGCTGAAGATGCCCTGCCGGAGCTTTCACTCCGGGCTCTTCGGCTGTGGGAGCGGAGGCCAAGAGATCGTGTTCACCTGTCACTGCTGCTGTTCAAACGAGAGAGGGCGGGAGAGACCATGGATTCAAACGGATTATTAGGAGATGAAGTGAGGAGTGACAGCAATGTGTGTTTCAGAGTTGCAAAGCTCACTGTGCGCTGAAGATGATCTGCAAGGACTTTCCCTCCCTGCCCTTCGGAACTGGGAGCGGATTCCAAGCGCTCGTGCTCACCTGCCTCTGCTGCACTGGAAACGAGAGTGGAGACCAGAAACGCTGGATTCAAATGCACTTTTAGGAGCTACAATGAGGAGTGACAACAGTGTGTGTGTCAAAGTTGTAAAGCTCAGTGTGTTGAAGAAGCACAAGAGCAGCCTTCAGCCTGTCTCTTCCACTGCCTTACAGATTGCAGACATTCCTGCTCACTCTGCTGCTCAGCAGAGTGCTGGCAACGGAGTTCTTGGATTGAAATGGTCTTTTAGGAGAAAGAGTGAAGAGTGACAGCAATGTTTGTGTCACAGTTTAAAGCTCACTGTGTGCTAAACATGATCAGGAGGAGCTTTTTTGCAAGGCTCTTCTGCTGTTTTAGCCCAGTCTAAACATTCCTGCTCTACTCTCTCTGATGCTGCTCAGCAGAGAGTGGGCACAGAGATGTTGGAATCAATTGGTCTTCCAGGCAGGAAAAGGAGGAGTTACAGCAATGTGTTTTGCAGAGTTGCAAAGCTCATTGTGTGCTGAAGATGCCCTGCAGGAGTTTCCCTGCTGGCCCTTCGTCTGTGGGATTAGAGTCCAAGCGCTGCTCCTCCCCTGTCACACCTCCTCTCCAAACGAGAGAGCGCACCAGAAACTTTGGATTCAAATGCACTTTTAGGAGATAAAGTGAGGAGTGACAGCAATGTTTGTGTCACAGTTTAAAGCTCACTGTGTGCAAAACATGATCAAGCAGGAGATTTTTTTCAAGGCTCTTCTGCTGTTTTAGGCAGGTCTAAAAATTCCTGCTCTACTCTCTCTGTTGCTGCTCAGCAGAGAGCGGGCACAGAGATGGTGGATTCAGCTGGTCTTTCAGGCAAAAAGGGAGGAGTGACAGCAATGTGTGTTGCAGAGTTGCAAAGCTCGCTGTGCGCTGAAGATGATCAGTGGGAACTTTCTGGACTGTCTCTTCTGCTCTTTTAGCATTGGCTAAAGGTTCCTGCTCTACTCTGCTTCTGCCCAGCAGAGAAAGGGCACAGAGATTTTGGATTCAATTGGACTTTGAGGTAGGAAAGTGCGGAGCGAGAGCAATATATGTGTCACAGTTGCAAAGCTGACTGCGTGCTGAAGATGCCCTGCCGGAGCTTTCACTCCGGGCTCTTCGGCTGTGGGAGCAGAGGCCAAGAGATCGTGTTCACCTGTCACTGCTGCTGTTCAAACGAGAGAGGGCGGGAGAGACCATGGATTCAAACGGATTATTAGGAGATGAAGTGAGGAGTGACAGCAATGTGTGTTTCAGAGTTGCAAAGCTCACTGTGCGCTGAAGATGATCTGCAAGGACTTTCCCTCCCTGCCCTTCGGAACTGGGAGCGGATTCCAAGCGCTCGTGCTCACCTGCCTCTGCTGCACTGGAAACGAGAGTGGAGACCAGAAACGCTGGATTCAAATGCACTTTTAGGAGCTACAATGAGGAGTGACAACAGTGTGTGTGTCAAAGTTGTAAAGCTCAGTGTGTTGAAGAAGCACAAGAGCAGCCTTCAGCCTGTCTCTTCCACTGCCTTACAGATTGCAGACATTCCTGCTCACTCTGCTGCTCAGCAGAGTGCTGGCAACGGAGTTCTTGGATTGAAATGGTCTTTTAGGAGAAAGAGTGAAGAGTGACAGCAATGTTTGTGTCACAGTTTAAAGCTCACTGTGTGCTAAACATGATCAGGAGGAGCTTTTTTGCAAGGCTCTTCTGCTGTTTTAGCCCAGTCTAAACATTCCTGCTCTACTCTCTCTGATGCTGCTCAGCAGAGAGTGGGCACAGAGATGTTGGAATCAATTGGTCTTCCAGGCAGGAAAAGGAGGAGTTACAGCAATGTGTTTTGCAGAGTTGCAAAGCTCATTGTGTGCTGAAGATGCCCTGCAGGAGTTTCCCTGCTGGCCCTTCGTCTGTGGGATTAGAGTCCAAGCGCTGCTCCTCCCCTGTCACACCTCCTCTCCAAACGAGAGAGCGCACCAGAAACTTTGGATTCAAATGCACTTTTAGGAGATAAAGTGAGGAGTGACAGCAATGTTTGTGTCACAGTTTAAAGCTCACTGTGTGCAAAACATGATCAAGCAGGAGATTTTTTTCAAGGCTCTTCTGCTGTTTTAGGCAGGTCTAAAAATTCCTGCTCTACTCTCTCTGTTGCTGCTCAGCAGAGAGCGGGCACAGAGATGGTGGATTCAGCTGGTCTTTCAGGCAAAAAGGGAGGAGTGACAGCAATGTGTGTTGCAGAGTTGCAAAGCTCGCTGTGCGCTGAAGATGATCAGTGGGAACTTTCTGGACTGTCTCTTCTGCTCTTTTAGCATTGGCTAAAGGTTCCTGCTCTACTCTGCTTCTGCCCAGCAGAGAAAGGGCACAGAGATTTTGGATTCAATTGGACTTTGAGGTAGGAAAGTGCGGAGCGAGAGCAATATATGTGTCACAGTTGCAAAGCTGACTGCGTGCTGAAGATGCCCTGCCGGAGCTTTCACTCCGGGCTCTTCGGCTGTGGGAGCAGAGGCCAAGAGATCGTGTTCACCTGTCACTGCTGCTGTTCAAACGAGAGAGGGCGGGAGAGACCATGGATTCAAACGGATTATTAGGAGATGAAGTGAGGAGTGACAGCAATGTGTGTTTCAGAGTTGCAAAGCTCACTGTGCGCTGAAGATGATCTGCAAGGACTTTCCCTCCCTGCCCTTCGGAACTGGGAGCGGATTCCAAGCGCTCGTGCTCACCTGCCTCTGCTGCACTGGAAACGAGAGTGGAGACCAGAAACGCTGGATTCAAATGCACTTTTAGGAGCTACAATGAGGAGTGACAACAGTGTGTGTGTCAAAGTTGTAAAGCTCAGTGTGTTGAAGAAGCACAAGAGCAGCCTTCAGCCTGTCTCTTCCACTGCCTTACAGATTGCAGACATTCCTGCTCACTCTGCTGCTCAGCAGAGTGCTGGCAACGGAGTTCTTGGATTGAAATGGTCTTTTAGGAGAAAGAGTGAAGAGTGACAGCAATGTTTGTGTCACAGTTTAAAGCTCACTGTGTGCTAAACATGATCAGGAGGAGCTTTTTTGCAAGGCTCTTCTGCTGTTTTAGCCCAGTCTAAACATTCCTGCTCTACTCTCTCTGATGCTGCTCAGCAGAGAGTGGGCACAGAGATGTTGGAATCAATTGGTCTTCCAGGCAGGAAAAGGAGGAGTTACAGCAATGTGTTTTGCAGAGTTGCAAAGCTCACTGTGTGCTGAAGATGCCCTGCAGGAGTTTCCCTGCTGGCCCTTCGTCTGTGGGATTAGAGTCCAAGCGCTGCTCCTCCCCTGTCACACCTCCTCTCGAAACGAGAGAGCGCACCAGAAACTTTGGATTCAAATGCACTTTTAGGAGATAAAGTGAGGAGTGACAGCAATGTTTGTGTCACAGTTTAAAGCTCACTGTGTGCAAAACATGATCAAGCAGGAGATTTTTTTCAAGGCTCTTCTGCTGTTTTAGGCAGGTCTAAAAATTCCTGCTCTACTCTCTCTGTTGCTGCTCAGCAGAGAGCGGGCACAGAGATGGTGGATTCAGCTGGTCTTTCAGGCAAAAAGGGAGGAGTGACAGCAATGTGTGTTGCAGAGTTGCAAAGCTCGCTGTGCGCTGAAGATGATCAGTGGGAACTTTCTGGACTGTCTCTTCTGCTCTTTTAGCATTGGCTAAAGGTTCCTGCTCTACTCTGCTTCTGCCCAGCAGAGAAAGGGCACAGAGATTTTGGATTCAATTGGACTTTGAGGTAGGAAAGTGCGGAGCGAGAGCAATATATGTGTCACAGTTGCAAAGCTGACTGCGTGCTGAAGATGCCCTGCCGGAGCTTTCACTCCGGGCTCTTCGGCTGTGGGAGCAGAGGCCAAGAGATCGTGTTCACCTGTCACTGCTGCTGTTCAAACGAGAGAGGGCGGGAGAGACCATGGATTCAAACGGATTATTAGGAGATGAAGTGAGGAGTGACAGCAATGTGTGTTTCAGAGTTGCAAAGCTCACTGTGCGCTGAAGATGATCTGCAAGGACTTTCCCTCCCTGCCCTTCGGAACTGGGAGCGGATTCCAAGCGCTCGTGCTCACCTGCCTCTGCTGCACTGGAAACGAGAGTGGAGACCAGAAACGCTGGATTCAAATGCACTTTTAGGAGCTACAATGAGGAGTGACAACAGTGTGTGTGTCAAAGTTGTAAAGCTCAGTGTGTTGAAGAAGCACAAGAGCAGCCTTCAGCCTGTCTCTTCCACTGCCTTACAGATTGCAGACATTCCTGCTCACTCTGCTGCTCAGCAGAGTGCTGGCAACGGAGTTCTTGGATTGAAATGGTCTTTTAGGAGAAAGAGTGAAGAGTGACAGCAATGTTTGTGTCACAGTTTAAAGCTCACTGTGTGCTAAACATGATCAGGAGGAGCTTTTTTGCAAGGCTCTTCTGCTGTTTTAGCCCAGTCTAAACATTCCTGCTCTACTCTCTCTGATGCTGCTCAGCAGAGAGTGGGCACAGAGATGTTGGAATCAATTGGTCTTCCAGGCAGGAAAAGGAGGAGTTACAGCAATGTGTTTTGCAGAGTTGCAAAGCTCACTGTGTGCTGAAGATGCCCTGCAGGAGTTTCCCTGCTGGCCCTTCGTCTGTGGGATTAGAGTCCAAGCGCTGCTCCTCCCCTGTCACACCTCCTCTCGAAACGAGAGAGCGCACCAGAAACTTTGGATTCAAATGCACTTTTAGGAGATAAAGTGAGGAGTGACAGCAATGTTTGTGTCACAGTTTAAAGCTCACTGTGTGCAAAACATGATCAAGCAGGAGATTTTTTTCAAGGCTCTTCTGCTGTTTTAGGCAGGTCTAAAAATTCCTGCTCTACTCTCTCTGTTGCTGCTCAGCAGAGAGCGGGCACAGAGATGGTGGATTCAGCTGGTCTTTCAGGCAAAAAGGGAGGAGTGACAGCAATGTGTGTTGCAGAGTTGCAAAGCTCGCTGTGCGCTGAAGATGATCAGTGGGAACTTTCTGGACTGTCTCTTCTGCTCTTTTAGCATTGGCTAAAGGTTCCTGCTCTACTCTGCTTCTGCCCAGCAGAGAAAGGGCACAGAGATTTTGGATTCAATTGGACTTTGAGGTAGGAAAGTGCGGAGCGAGAGCAATATATGTGTCACAGTTGCAAAGCTGACTGCGTGCTGAAGATGCCCTGCCGGAGCTTTCACTCCGGGCTCTTCGGCTGTGGGAGCAGAGGCCAAGAGATCGTGTTCACCTGTCACTGCTGCTGTTCAAACGAGAGAGGGCGGGAGAGACCATGGATTCAAACGGATTATTAGGAGATGAAGTGAGGAGTGACAGCAATGTGTGTTTCAGAGTTGCAAAGCTCACTGTGCGCTGAAGATGATCTGCAAGGACTTTCCCTCCCTGCCCTTCGGAACTGGGAGCGGATTCCAAGCGCTCGTGCTCACCTGCCTCTGCTGCACTGGAAACGAGAGTGGAGACCAGAAACGCTGGATTCAAATGCACTTTTAGGAGCTACAATGAGGAGTGACAACAGTGTGTGTGTCAAAGTTGTAAAGCTCAGTGTGTTGAAGAAGCACAAGAGCAGCCTTCAGCCTGTCTCTTCCACTGCCTTACAGATTGCAGACATTCCTGCTCACTCTGCTGCTCAGCAGAGTGCTGGCAACGGAGTTCTTGGATTGAAATGGTCTTTTAGGAGAAAGAGTGAAGAGTGACAGCAATGTTTGTGTCACAGTTTAAAGCTCACTGTGTGCTAAACATGATCAGGAGGAGCTTTTTTGCAAGGCTCTTCTGCTGTTTTAGCCCAGTCTAAACATTCCTGCTCTACTCTCTCTGATGCTGCTCAGCAGAGAGTGGGCACAGAGATGTTGGAATCAATTGGTCTTCCAGGCAGGAGAAGGAGGAGTTACAGCAATGTGTTTTGCAGAGTTGCAAAGCTCACTGTGTGCTGAAGATGCCCTGCAGGAGTTTCCCTGCTGGCCCTTCGTCTGTGGTATTAGAGTCCAAGCGCTGCTCCTCCCCTGTCACAACTCCTCTCGAAACGAGAGAGCGCACCAGAAACTTTGGATTCAAATGCACTTTTAGGAGATAAAGTGAGGAGTGACAGCAATGTTTGTGTCACAGTTTAAAGCTCACTGTGTGCAAAACATGATCAAGCAGGAGATTTTTTTCAAGGCTCTTCTGCTGTTTTAGGCAGGTCTAAAAATTCCTGCTCTACTCTCTCTGTTGCTGCTCAGCAGAGAGCGGGCACAGAGATGGTGGATTCAGCTGGTCTTTCAGGCAAAAAGGGAGGAGTGACAGCAATGTGTGTTGCAGAGTTGCAAAGCTCGCTGTGCGCTGAAGATGATCAGTGGGAACTTTCTGGACTGTCTCTTCTGCTCTTTTAGCATTGGCTAAAGGTTCCTGCTCTACTCTGCTTCTGCCCAGCAGAGAAAGGGCACAGAGATTTTGGATTCAATTGGACTTTGAGGTAGGAAAGTGCGGAGCGAGAGCAATATATGTGTCACAGTTGCAAAGCTGACTGCGTGCTGAAGATGCCCTGCCGGAGCTTTCACTCCGGGCTCTTTGGCTGTGGGAGCAGAGGCCAAGAGATCGTGTTCACCTGTCACTGCTGCTGTTCAAACGAGAGAGGGCGGGAGAGACCATGGATTCAAACGGATTATTAGGAGATGAAGTGAGGAGTGACAGCAATGTGTGTTTCAGAGTTGCAAAGCTCACTGTGCGCTGAAGATGATCTGCAAGGACTTTCCCTCCCTGCCCTTCGGAACTGGGAGCGGATTCCAAGCGCTCGTGCTCACCTGCCTCTGCTGCACTGGAAACGAGAGTGGAGACCAGAAACGCTGGATTCAAATGCACTTTTAGGAGCTACAATGAGGAGTGACAACAGTGTGTGTGTCAAAGTTGTAAAGCTCAGTGTGTTGAAGAAGCACAAGAGCAGCCTTCAGCCTGTCTCTTCCACTGCCTTACAGATTGCAGACATTCCTGCTCACTCTGCTGCTCAGCAGAGTGCTGGCAACGGAGTTCTTGGATTGAAATGGTCTTTTAGGAGAAAGAGTGAAGAGTGACAGCAATGTTTGTGTCACAGTTTAAAGCTCACTGTGTGCTAAACATGATCAGGAGGAGCTTTTTTGCAAGGCTCTTCTGCTGTTTTAGCCCAGTCTAAACATTCCTGCTCTACTCTCTCTGATGCTGCTCAGCAGAGAGTGGGCACAGAGATGTTGGAATCAATTGGTCTTCCAGGCAGGAGAAGGAGGAGTTACAGCAATGTGTTTTGCAGAGTTGCAAAGCTCACTGTGTGCTGAAGATGCCCTGCAGGAGTTTCCCTGCTGGCCCTTCGTCTGTGGTATTAGAGTCCAAGCGCTGCTCCTCCCCTGTCACAACTCCTCTCGAAACGAGAGAGCGCACCAGAAACTTTGGATTCAAATGCACTTTTAGGAGATAAAGTGAGGAGTGACAGCAATGTTTGTGTCACAGTTTAAAGCTCACTGTGTGCAAAACATGATCAAGCAGGAGATTTTTTTCAAGGCTCTTCTGCTGTTTTAGGCAGGTCTAAAAATTCCTGCTCTACTCTCTCTGTTGCTGCTCAGCAGAGAGCGGGCACAGAGATGGTGGATTCAGCTGGTCTTTCAGGCAAAAAGGGAGGAGTGACAGCAATGTGTGTTGCAGAGTTGCAAAGCTCGCTGTGCGCTGAAGATGATCAGTGGGAACTTTCTGGACTGTCTCTTCTGCTCTTTTAGCATTGGCTAAAGGTTCCTGCTCTACTCTGCTTCTGCCCAGCAGAGAAAGGGCACAGAGATTTTGGATTCAATTGGACTTTGAGGTAGGAAAGTGCGGAGCGAGAGCAATATATGTGTCACAGTTGCAAAGCTGACTGCGTGCTGAAGATGCAAAGCCGGAGCTTTCACTCCGGGCTCTTCGGCTGTGGGAGCAGAGGCCAAGAGATCGTGTTCACCTGTCACTGCTGCTGTTCAAACGAGAGAGGGCGGGAGAGACCATGGATTCAAACGGATTATTAGGAGATGAAGTGAGGAGTGACAGCAATGTGTGTTTCAGAGTTGCAAAGCTCACTGTGCGCTGAAGATGATCTGCAAGGACTTTCCCTCCCTGCCCTTCGGAACTGGGAGCGGATTCCAAGCGCTCGTGCTCACCTGCCTCTGCTGCACTGGAAACGAGAGTGGAGACCAGAAACGCTGGATTCAAATGCACTTTTAGGAGCTACAATGAGGAGTGACAACAGTGTGTGTGTCAAAGTTGTAAAGCTCAGTGTGTTGAAGAAGCACAAGAGCAGCCTTCAGCCTGTCTCTTCCACTGCCTTACAGATTGCAGACATTCCTGCTCACTCTGCTGCTCAGCAGAGTGCTGGCAACGGAGTTCTTGGATTGAAATGGTCTTTTAGGAGAAAGAGTGAAGAGTGACAGCAATGTTTGTGTCACAGTTTAAAGCTCACTGTGTGCTAAACATGATCAGGAGGAGCTTTTTTGCAAGGCTCTTCTGCTGTTTTAGCCCAGTCTAAACATTCCTGCTCTACTCTCTCTGATGCTGCTCAGCAGAGAGTGGGCACAGAGATGTTGGAATCAATTGGTCTTCCAGGCAGGAGAAGGAGGAGTTACAGCAATGTGTTTTGCAGAGTTGCAAAGCTCACTGTGTGCTGAAGATGCCCTGCAGGAGTTTCCCTGCTGGCCCTTCGTCTGTGGGATTAGAGTCCAAGCGCTGCTCCTCCCCTGTCACAACTCCTCTCGAAACGAGAGAGCGCACAAGAAACTTTGGATTCAAATGCACTTTTAGGAGATAAAGTGAGGAGTGACAGCAATGTTTGTGTCACAGTTTAAAGCTCACTGTGTGCAAAACATGATCAAGCAGGAGATTTTTTTCAAGGCTCTTCTGCTGTTTTAGGCAGGTCTAAAAATTCCTGCTCTACTATCTCTGTTGCTGCTCAGCAGAGAGCGGGCACAGAGATGGTGGATTCAGCTGGTCTTTCAGGCAAAAAGGGAGGAGTGACAGCAATGTGTGTTGCAGAGTTGCAAAGCTCGCTGTGCGCTGAAGATGATCAGTGGGAACTTTCTGGACTGTCTCTTCTGCTCTTTTAGCATTGGCTAAAGGTTCCTGATCTACGCTGCTTCTGCCCAGCAGAGAAAGGGCACAGAGATTTTGGATTCAATTGGACTTTGAGGTAGGAAAGTGCGGAGCGAGAGCAATATATGTGTCACAGTTGCAAAGCTGACTGCGTGCTGAAGATGCCCTGCCGGAGCTTTCACTCCGGGCTCTTCGGCTGTGGGAGCAGAGGCCAAGAGATCGTGTTCACCTGTCACTGCTGCTGTTCAAACGAGAGAGGGCGGGAGAGACCATGGATTCAAACGGATTATTAGGAGATGAAGTGAGGAGTGACAGCAATGTGTGTTTCAGAGTTGCAAAGCTCACTGTGCGCTGAAGATGATCTGCAAGGACTTTCCCTCCCTGCCCTTCGGAACTGGGAGCGGATTCCAAGCGCTCGTGCTCACCTGCCTCTGCTGCACTGGAAACGAGAGTGGAGACCAGAAACGCTGGATTCAAATGCACTTTTAGGAGCTACAATGAGGAGTGACAACAGTGTGTGTGTCAAAGTTGTAAAGCTCAGTGTGTTGAAGAAGCACAAGAGCAGCCTTCAGCCTGTCTCTTCCACTGCCTTACAGATTGCAGACATTCCTGCTCACTCTGCTGCTCAGCAGAGTGCTGGCAACGGAGTTCTTGGATTGAAATGGTCTTTTAGGAGAAAGAGTGAAGAGTGACAGCAATGTTTGTGTCACAGTTTAAAGCTCACTGTGTGCTAAACATGATCAGGAGGAGCTTTTTTGCAAGGCTCTTCTGCTGTTTTAGCCCAGTCTAAACATTCCTGCTCTACTCTCTCTGATGCTGCTCAGCAGAGAGTGGGCACAGAGATGTTGGAATCAATTGGTCTTCCAGGCAGGAGAAGGAGGAGTTACAGCAATGTGTTTTGCAGAGTTGCAAAGCTCACTGTGTGCTGAAGATGCCCTGCAGGAGTTTCCCTGCTGGCCCTTCGTCTGTGGTATTAGAGTCCAAGCGCTGCTCCTCCCCTGTCACAACTCCTCTCGAAACGAGACAGCGCACCAGAAACTTTGGATTCAAATGCACTTTTAGGAGATAAAGTGAGGAGTGACAGCAATGTTTGTGTCACAGTTTAAAGCTCACTGTGTGCAAAACATGATCAAGCAGGAGATTTTTTTCAAGGCTCTTCTGCTGTTTTAGGCAGGTCTAAAAATTCCTGCTCTACTATCTCTGTTGCTGCTCAGCAGAGAGCGGGCACAGAGATGGTGGATTCAGCTGGTCTTTCAGGCAAAAAGGGAGGAGTGACAGCAATGTGTGTTGCAGAGTTGCAAAGCTCGCTGTGCGCTGAAGATGATCAGTGGGAACTTTCTGGACTGTCTCTTCTGCTCTTTTAGCATTGGCTAAAGGTTCCTGCTCTACTCTGCTTCTGCCCAGCAGAGAAAGGGCACAGAGATTTTGGATTCAATTGGACTTTGAGGTAGGAAAGTGCGGAGCGAGAGCAATATATGTGTCACAGTTGCAAAGCTGACTGCGTGCTGAAGATGCCCTGCCGGAGCTTTCACTCCGGGCTCTTCGGCTGTGGGAGCAGAGGCCAAGAGATCGTGTTCACCTGTCACTGCTGCTGTTCAAACGAGAGAGGGCGGGAGAGACCATGGATTCAAACGGATTATTAGGAGATGAAGTGAGGAGTGACAGCAATGTGTGTTTCAGAGTTGCAAAGCTCACTGTGCGCTGAAGATGATCTGCAAGGACTTTCCCTCCCTGCCCTTCGGAACTGGGAGCGGATTCCAAGCGCTCGTGCTCACCTGCCTCTGCTGCACTGGAAACGAGAGTGGAGACCAGAAACGCTGGATTCAAATGCACTTTTAGGAGCTACAATGAGGAGTGACAACAGTGTGTGTGTCAAAGTTGTAAAGCTCAGTGTGTTGAAGAAGCACAAGAGCAGCCTTCAGCCTGTCTCTTCCACTGCCTTACAGATTGCAGACATTCCTGCTCACTCTGCTGCTCAGCAGAGTGCTGGCAACGGAGTTCTTGGATTGAAATGGTCTTTTAGGAGAAAGAGTGAAGAGTGACAGCAATGTTTGTGTCACAGTTTAAAGCTCACTGTGTGCTAAACATGATCAGGAGGAGCTTTTTTGCAAGGCTCTTCTGCTGTTTTAGCCCAGTCTAAACATTCCTGCTCTACTCTCTCTGATGCTGCTCAGCAGAGAGTGGGCACAGAGATGTTGGAATCAATTGGTCTTCCAGGCAGGAGAAGGAGGAGTTACAGCAATGTGTTTTGCAGAGTTGCAAAGCTCACTGTGTGCTGAAGATGCCCTGCAGGAGTTTCCCTGCTGGCCCTTCGTCTGTGGGATTAGAGTCCAAGCGCTGCTCCTCCCCTGTCACAACTCCTCTCGAAACGAGAGAGCGCACCAGAAACGTTGGATTCAAATGCACTTTTAGGAGATAAAGTGAGGAGTGACAGCAATGTTTGTGTCACAGTTTAAAGCTCACTGTGTGCAAAACATGATCAAGCAGGAGATTTTTTTCAAGGCTCTTCTGCTGTTTTAGGCAGGTCTAAAAATTCCTGCTCTACTCTCTCTGTTGCTGCTCAGCAGAGAGCGGGCACAGAGATGGTGGATTCAGCTGGTCTTTCAGGCAAAAAGGGAGGAGTGACAGCAATGTGTGTTGCAGAGTTGCAAAGCTCGCTGTGCGCTGAAGATGATCAGTGGGAACTTTCTGGACTGTCTCTTCTGCTCTTTTAGCATTGGCTAAAGGTTCCTGCTCTACTCTGCTTCTGCCCAGCAGAGAAAGGGCACAGAGATTTTGGATTCAATTGGACTTTGAGGTAGGAAAGTGCGGAGCGAGAGCAATATATGTGTCACAGTTGCAAAGCTGACTGCGTGCTGAAGATGCCCTGCCGGAGCTTTCACTCCGGGCTCTTTGGCTGTGGGAGCAGAGGCCAAGAGATCGTGTTCACCTGTCACTGCTGCTGTTCAAACGAGAGAGGGCGGGAGAGACCATGGATTCAAACGGATTATTAGGAGATGAAGTGAGGAGTGACAGCAATGTGTGTTTCAGAGTTGCAAAGCTCACTGTGCGCTGAAGATGATCTGCAAGGACTTTCCCTCCCTGCCCTTCGGAACTGGGAGCGGATTCCAAGCGCTCGTGCTCACCTGCCTCTGCTGCACTGGAAACGAGAGTGGAGACCAGAAACGCTGGATTCAAATGCACTTTTAGGAGCTACAATGAGGAGTGACAACAGTGTGTGTGTCAAAGTTGTAAAGCTCAGTGTGTTGAAGAAGCACAAGAGCAGCCTTCAGCCTGTCTCTTCCACTGCCTTACAGATTGCAGACATTCCTGCTCACTCTGCTGCTCAGCAGAGTGCTGGCAACGGAGTTCTTGGATTGAAATGGTCTTTTAGGAGAAAGAGTGAAGAGTGACAGCAATGTTTGTGTCACAGTTTAAAGCTCACTGTGTGCTAAACATGATCAGGAGGAGCTTTTTTGCAAGGCTCTTCTGCTGTTTTAGCCCAGTCTAAACATTCCTGCTCTACTCTCTCTGATGCTGCTCAGCAGAGAGTGGGCACAGAGATGTTGGAATCAATTGGTCTTCCAGGCAGGAGAAGGAGGAGTTACAGCAATGTGTTTTGCAGAGTTGCAAAGCTCACTGTGTGCTGAAGATGCCCTGCAGGAGTTTCCCTGCTGGCCCTTCGTCTGTGGTATTAGAGTCCAAGCGCTGCTCCTCCCCTGTCACAACTCCTCTCGAAACGAGAGAGCGCACCAGAAACTTTGGATTCAAATGCACTTTTAGGAGATAAAGTGAGGAGTGACAGCAATGTTTGTGTCACAGTTTAAAGCTCACTGTGTGCAAAACATGATCAAGCAGGAGATTTTTTTCAAGGCTCTTCTGCTGTTTTAGGCAGGTCTAAAAATTCCTGCTCTACTCTCTCTGTTGCTGCTCAGCAGAGAGCGGGCACAGAGATGGTGGATTCAGCTGGTCTTTCAGGCAAAAAGGGAGGAGTGACAGCAATGTGTGTTGCAGAGTTGCAAAGCTCGCTGTGCGCTGAAGATGATCAGTGGGAACTTTCTGGACTGTCTCTTCTGCTCTTTTAGCATTGGCTAAAGGTTCCTGCTCTACTCTGCTTCTGCCCAGCAGAGAAAGGGCACAGAGATTTTGGATTCAATTGGACTTTGAGGTAGGAAAGTGCGGAGCGAGAGCAATATATGTGTCACAGTTGCAAAGCTGACTGCGTGCTGAAGATGCAAAGCCGGAGCTTTCACTCCGGGCTCTTCGGCTGTGGGAGCAGAGGCCAAGAGATCGTGTTCACCTGTCACTGCTGCTGTTCAAACGAGAGAGGGCGGGAGAGACCATGGATTCAAACGGATTATTAGGAGATGAAGTGAGGAGTGACAGCAATGTGTGTTTCAGAGTTGCAAAGCTCACTGTGCGCTGAAGATGATCTGCAAGGACTTTCCCTCCCTGCCCTTCGGAACTGGGAGCGGATTCCAAGCGCTCGTGCTCACCTGCCTCTGCTGCACTGGAAACGAGAGTGGAGACCAGAAACGCTGGATTCAAATGCACTTTTAGGAGCTACAATGAGGAGTGACAACAGTGTGTGTGTCAAAGTTGTAAAGCTCAGTGTGTTGAAGAAGCACAAGAGCAGCCTTCAGCCTGTCTCTTCCACTGCCTTACAGATTGCAGACATTCCTGCTCACTCTGCTGCTCAGCAGAGTGCTGGCAACGGAGTTCTTGGATTGAAATGGTCTTTTAGGAGAAAGAGTGAAGAGTGACAGCAATGTTTGTGTCACAGTTTAAAGCTCACTGTGTGCTAAACATGATCAGGAGGAGCTTTTTTGCAAGGCTCTTCTGCTGTTTTAGCCCAGTCTAAACATTCCTGCTCTACTCTCTCTGATGCTGCTCAGCAGAGAGTGGGCACAGAGATGTTGGAATCAATTGGTCTTCCAGGCAGGAGAAGGAGGAGTTACAGCAATGTGTTTTGCAGAGTTGCAAAGCTCACTGTGTGCTGAAGATGCCCTGCAGGAGTTTCCCTGCTGGCCCTTCGTCTGTGGGATTAGAGTCCAAGCGCTGCTCCTCCCCTGTCACAACTCCTCTCGAAACGAGAGAGCGCACAAGAAACTTTGGATTCAAATGCACTTTTAGGAGATAAAGTGAGGAGTGACAGCAATGTTTGTGTCACAGTTTAAAGCTCACTGTGTGCAAAACATGATCAAGCAGGAGATTTTTTTCAAGGCTCTTCTGCTGTTTTAGGCAGGTCTAAAAATTCCTGCTCTACTATCTCTGTTGCTGCTCAGCAGAGAGCGGGCACAGAGATGGTGGATTCAGCTGGTCTTTCAGGCAAAAAGGGAGGAGTGACAGCAATGTGTGTTGCAGAGTTGCAAAGCTCGCTGTGCGCTGAAGATGATCAGTGGGAACTTTCTGGACTGTCTCTTCTGCTCTTTTAGCATTGGCTAAAGGTTCCTGCTCTACTCTGCTTCTGCCCAGCAGAGAAAGGGCACAGAGATTTTGGATTCAATTGGACTTTGAGGTAGGAAAGTGCGGAGCGAGAGCAATATATGTGTCACAGTTGCAAAGCTGACTGCATGCTGAAGATGCCCTGCCGGAGCTTTCACTCCGGGCTCTTCGGCTGTGGGAGCAGAGGCCAAGAGATCGTGTTCACCTGTCACTGCTGCTGTTCAAACGAGAGAGGGCGGGAGAGACCATGGATTCAAACGGATTATTAGGAGATGAAGTGAGGAGTGACAGCAATGTGTGTTTCAGAGTTGCAAAGCTCACTGTGCGCTGAAGATGATCTGCAAGGACTTTCCCTCCCTGCCCTTCGGAACTGGGAGCGGATTCCAAGCGCTCGTGCTCACCTGCCTCTGCTGCACTGGAAACGAGAGTGGAGACCAGAAACGCTGGATTCAAATGCACTTTTAGGAGCTACAATGAGGAGTGACAACAGTGTGTGTGTCAAAGTTGTAAAGCTCAGTGTGTTGAAGAAGCACAAGAGCAGCCTTCAGCCTGTCTCTTCCACTGCCTTACAGATTGCAGACATTCCTGCTCACTCTGCTGCTCAGCAGAGTGCTGGCAACGGAGTTCTTGGATTGAAATGGTCTTTTAGGAGAAAGAGTGAAGAGTGACAGCAATGTTTGTGTCACAGTTTAAAGCTCACTGTGTGCTAAACATGATCAGGAGGAGCTTTTTTGCAAGGCTCTTCTGCTGTTTTAGCCCAGTCTAAACATTCCTGCTCTACTCTCTCTGATGCTGCTCAGCAGAGAGTGGGCACAGAGATGTTGGAATCAATTGGTCTTCCAGGCAGGAGAAGGAGGAGTTACAGCAATGTGTTTTGCAGAGTTGCAAAGCTCACTGTGTGCTGAAGATGCCCTGCAGGAGTTTCCCTGCTGGCCCTTCGTCTGTGGTATTAGAGTCCAAGCGCTGCTCCTCCCCTGTCACAACTCCTCTCGAAACGAGACAGCGCACCAGAAACTTTGGATTCAAATGCACTTTTAGGAGATAAAGTGAGGAGTGACAGCAATGTTTGTGTCACAGTTTAAAGCTCACTGTGTGCAAAACATGATCAAGCAGGAGATTTTTTTCAAGGCTCTTCTGCTGTTTTAGGCAGGTCTAAAAATTCCTGCTCTACTATCTCTGTTGCTGCTCAGCAGAGAGCGGGCACAGAGATGGTGGATTCAGCTGGTCTTTCAGGCAAAAAGGGAGGAGTGACAGCAATGTGTGTTGCAGAGTTGCAAAGCTCGCTGTGCGCTGAAGATGATCAGTGGGAACTTTCTGGACTGTCTCTTCTGCTCTTTTAGCATTGGCTAAAGGTTCCTGCTCTACTCTGCTTCTGCCCAGCAGAGAAAGGGCACAGAGATTTTGGATTCAATTGGACTTTGAGGTAGGAAAGTGCGGAGCGAGAGCAATATATGTGTCACAGTTGCAAAGCTGACTGCGTGCTGAAGATGCCCTGCCGGAGCTTTCACTCCGGGCTCTTCGGCTGTGGGAGCAGAGGCCAAGAGATCGTGTTCACCTGTCACTGCTGCTGTTCAAACGAGAGAGGGCGGGAGAGACCATGGATTCAAACGGATTATTAGGAGATGAAGTGAGGAGTGACAGCAATGTGTGTTTCAGAGTTGCAAAGCTCACTGTGCGCTGAAGATGATCTGCAAGGACTTTCCCTCCCTGCCCTTCGGAACTGGGAGCGGATTCCAAGCGCTCGTGCTCACCTGCCTCTGCTGCACTGGAAACGAGAGTGGAGACCAGAAACGCTGGATTCAAATGCACTTTTAGGAGCTACAATGAGGAGTGACAACAGTGTGTGTGTCAAAGTTGTAAAGCTCAGTGTGTTGAAGAAGCACAAGAGCAGCCTTCAGCCTGTCTCTTCCACTGCCTTACAGATTGCAGACATTCCTGCTCACTCTGCTGCTCAGCAGAGTGCTGGCAACGGAGTTCTTGGATTGAAATGGTCTTTTAGGAGAAAGAGTGAAGAGTGACAGCAATGTTTGTGTCACAGTTTAAAGCTCACTGTGTGCTAAACATGATCAGGAGGAGCTTTTTTGCAAGGCTCTTCTGCTGTTTTAGCCCAGTCTAAACATTCCTGCTCTACTCTCTCTGATGCTGCTCAGCAGAGAGTGGGCACAGAGATGTTGGAATCAATTGGTCTTCCAGGCAGGAGAAGGAGGAGTTACAGCAATGTGTTTTGCAGAGTTGCAAAGCTCACTGTGTGCTGAAGATGCCCTGCAGGAGTTTCCCTGCTGGCCCTTCGTCTGTGGTATTAGAGTCCAAGCGCTGCTCCTCCCCTGTCACAACTCCTCTCGAAACGAGAGAGCGCACCAGAAACGTTGGATTCAAATGCACTTTTAGGAGATAAAGTGAGGAGTGACAGCAATGTTTGTGTCACAGTTTAAAGCTCACTGTGTGCAAAACATGATCAAGCAGGAGATTTTTTTCAAGGCTCTTCTGCTGTTTTAGGCAGGTCTAAAAATTCCTGCTCTACTCTCTCTGTTGCTGCTCAGCAGAGAGCGGGCACAGAGATGGTGGATTCAGCTGGTCTTTCAGGCAAAAAGGGAGGAGTGACAGCAATGTGTGTTGCAGAGTTGCAAAGCTCGCTGTGCGCTGAAGATGATCAGTGGGAACTTTCTGGACTGTCTCTTCTGCTCTTTTAGCATTGGCTAAAGGTTCCTGCTCTACTCTGCTTCTGCCCAGCAGAGAAAGGGCACAGAGATTTTGGATTCAATTGGACTTTGAGGTAGGAAAGTGCGGAGCGAGAGCAATATATGTGTCACAGTTGCAAAGCTGACTGCGTGCTGAAGATGCCCTGCCGGAGCTTTCACTCCGGGCTCTTTGGCTGTGGGAGCAGAGGCCAAGAGATCGTGTTCACCTGTCACTGCTGCTGTTTAAACGAGAGAGGGCGGGAGAGACCATGGATTCAAACGGATTATTAGGAGATGAAGTGAGGAGTGACAGCAATGTGTGTTTCAGAGTTGCAAAGCTCACTGTGCGCTGAAGATGATCTGCAAGGACTTTCCCTCCCTGCCCTTCGGAACTGGGAGCGGATTCCAAGCGCTCGTGCTCACCTTCCTCTGCTGCTCTTGAAACGAGAGTGGAGACCAGAAACGCTGGATTCAAATGCACTTTTAGGAGCTACAATGAGGAGTGACAACAGTGTGTGTGTCACAGTTGTAAAGCTCAGTGTGTTGAAGAAGCACAAGAGCAGCCTTCAGGCCTGTCTCTTCCACTGCCTTACAGATTGCAGACATTCCTGCTCACTCTGCTGCTCAGCAGAGTGCTGGCAACGGAGTTCTTGGATTGAAATGGTCTTTTAGGAGAAAGAGTGAAGAGTGACAGCAATGTTTGTGTCACAGTTTAAAGCTCACTGTGTGCTAAACATGATCAGGAGGAGCTTTTTTGCAAGGCTCTTCTGCTGTTTTAGCCCAGTCTAAACATTCCTGCTCTACTCTCTCTGATGCTGCTCAGCAGAGAGTGGGCACAGAGATGTTGGAATCAATTGGTCTTCCAGGCAGGAAAAGGAGGAGTTACAGCAATGTGTTTTGCAGAGTTGCAAAGCTCACTGTGTGCTGAAGATGCCCTGCAGGAGTTTCCCTGCTGGCCCTTCGTCTGTGGGATTAGAGTCCAAGCGCTGCTCCTCCCCTGTCACAACTCCTCTCGAAACGAGAGAGCGCACAAGAAACTTTGGATTCAAATGCACTTTTAGGAGATAAAGTGAGGAGTGACAGCAATGTTTGTGTCACAGTTTAAAGCTCACTGTGTGCAAAACATGATCAAGCAGGAGATTTTTTTCAAGGCTCTTCTGCTGTTTTAGGCAGGTCTAAAAATTCCTGCTCTACTATCTCTGTTGCTGCTCAGCAGAGAGCGGGCACAGAGATGGTGGATTCAGCTGGTCTTTCAGGCAAAAAGGGAGGAGTGACAGCAATGTGTGTTGCAGAGTTGCAAAGCTCGCTGTGCGCTGAAGATGATCAGTGGGAACTTTCTGGACTGTCTCTTCTGCTCTTTTAGCATTGGCTAAAGGTTCCTGCTCTACTCTGCTTCTGCCCAGCAGAGAAAGGGCACAGAGATTTTGGATTCAATTGGACTTTGAGGTAGGAAAGTGCGGAGCGAGAGCAATATATGTGTCACAGTTGCAAAGCTGACTGCGTGCTGAAGATGCAAAGCCGGAGCTTTCACTCCGGGCTCTTCGGCTGTGGGAGCAGAGGCCAAAAGATCGTGTTCACCTGTCACTGCTGCTGTTCAAACGAGAGAGGGCGGGAGAGACCATGGATTCAAACGGATTATTAGGAGATGAAGTGAGGAGTGACAGCAATGTGTGTTTCAGAGTTGCAAAGCTCACTGTGCGCTGAAGATGATCTGCAAGGACTTTCCCTCCCTGCCCTTCGGAACTGGGAGCGGATTCCAAGCGCTCGTGCTCACCTGCCTCTGCTGCACTGGAAACGAGAGTGGAGACCAGAAACGCTGGATTCAAATGCACTTTTAGGAGCTACAATGAGGAGTGACAACAGTGTGTGTGTCAAAGTTGTAAAGCTCAGTGTGTTGAAGAAGCACAAGAGCAGCCTTCAGCCTGTCTCTTCCACTGCCTTACAGATTGCAGACATTCCTGCTCACTCTGCTGCTCAGCAGAGTGCTGGCAACGGAGTTCTTGGATTGAAATGGTCTTTTAGGAGAAAGAGTGAAGAGTGACAGCAATGTTTGTGTCACAGTTTAAAGCTCACTGTGTGCTAAACATGATCAGGAGGAGCTTTTTTGCAAGGCTCTTCTGCTGTTTTAGCCCAGTCTAAGCATTCCTGCTCTACTCTCTCTGATGCTGCTCAGCAGAGAGTGGGCACAGAGATGTTGGAATCAATTGGTCTTCCAGGCAGGAGAAGGAGGAGTTACAGCAATGTGTTTTGCAGAGTTGCAAAGCTCACTGTGTGCTGAAGATGCCCTGCAGGCGTTTCCCTGCTGGCCCTTCGTCTGTGGGATTAGAGTCCAAGCGCTGCTCCTCCCCTGTCACAACTCCTCTCGAAACGAGAGAGCGCACCAGAAACTTTGGATTCAAATGCACTTTTAGGAGATAAAGTGAGGAGTGACAGCAATGTTTGTGTCACAGTTTAAAGCTCACTGTGTGCAAAACATGATCAAGCAGGAGATTTTTTTCAAGGCTCTTCTGCTGTTTTAGGCAGGTCTAAAAATTCCTGCTCTACTATCTCTGTTGCTGCTCAGCAGAGAGCGGGCACAGAGATGGTGGATTCAGCTGGTCTTTCAGGCAAAAAGGGAGGAGTGACAGCAATGTGTGTTGCAGAGTTGCAAAGCTCGCTGTGCGCTGAAGATGATCAGTGGGAACTTTCTGGACTGTCTCTTCTGCTCTTTTAGCATTGGCTAAAGGTTCCTGCTCTACTCTGCTTCTGCCCAGCAGAGAAAGGGCACAGAGATTTTGGATTCAATTGGACTTTGAGGTAGGAAAGTGCGGAGCGAGAGCAATATATGTGTCACAGTTGCAAAGCTGACTGCGTGCTGAAGATGCAAAGCCGGAGCTTTCACTCCGGGCTCTTCGGCTGTGGGAGCAGAGGCCAAAAGATCGTGTTCACCTGTCACTGCTGCTGTTCAAACGAGAGAGGGCGGGAGAGACCATGGATTCAAACGGATTATTAGGAGATGAAGTGAGGAGTGACAGCAATGTGTGTTTCAGAGTTGCAAAGCTCACTGTGCGCTGAAGATGATCTGCAAGGACTTTCCCTCCCTGCCCTTCGGAACTGGGAGCGGATTCCAAGCGCTCGTGCTCACCTGCCTCTGCTGCACTGGAAACGAGAGTGGAGACCAGAAACGCTGGATTCAAATGCACTTTTAGGAGCTACAATGAGGAGTGACAACAGTGTGTGTGTCAAAGTTGTAAAGCTCAGTGTGTTGAAGAAGCACAAGAGCAGCCTTCAGCCTGTCTCTTCCACTGCCTTACAGATTGCAGACATTCCTGCTCACTCTGCTGCTCAGCAGAGTGCTGGCAACGGAGTTCTTGGATTGAAATGGTCTTTTAGGAGAAAGAGTGAAGAGTGACAGCAATGTTTGTGTCACAGTTTAAAGCTCACTGTGTGCTAAACATGATCAGGAGGAGCTTTTTTGCAAGGCTCTTCTGCTGTTTTAGCCCAGTCTAAGCATTCCTGCTCTACTCTCTCTGATGCTGCTCAGCAGAGAGTGGGCACAGAGATGTTGGAATCAATTGGTCTTCCAGGCAGGAGAAGGAGGAGTTACAGCAATGTGTTTTGCAGAGTTGCAAAGCTCACTGTGTGCTGAAGATGCCCTGCAGGCGTTTCCCTGCTGGCCCTTCGTCTGTGGGATTAGAGTCCAAGCGCTGCTCCTCCCCTGTCACAACTCCTCTCGAAACGAGAGAGCGCACCAGAAACTTTGGATTCAAATGCACTTTTAGGAGATAAAGTGAGGAGTGACAGCAATGTTTGTGTCACAGTTTAAAGCTCACTGTGTGCAAAACATGATCAAGCAGGAGATTTTTTTCAAGGCTCTTCTGCTGTTTTAGGCAGGTCTAAAAATTCCTGCTCTACTCTCTCTGTTGCTGCTCAGCAGAGAGCGGGCACAGAGATGGTGGATTCAGCTGGTCTTTCAGGCAAAAAGGGAGGAGTGACAGCAATGTGTGTTGCAGAGTTGCAAAGCTCGCTGTGCGCTGAAGATGATCAGTGGGAACTTTCTGGACTGTCTCTTCTGCTCTTTTAGCATTGGCTAAAGGTTCCTGCTCTACTCTGCTTCTGCCCAGCAGAGAAAGGGCACAGAGATTTTGGATTCAATTGGACTTTGAGGTAGGAAAGTGCGGAGCGAGAGCAATATATGTGTCACAGTTGCAAAGCTGACTGCGTGCTGAAGATGCCCTGCCGGAGCTTTCACTCCGGGCTCTTTGGCTGTGGGAGCAGAGGCCAAGAGATCGTGTTCACCTGTCACTGCTGCTGTTCAAACGAGAGAGGGCGGGAGAGACCATGGATTCAAACGGATTATTAGGAGATGAAGTGAGGAGTGACAGCAATGTGTGTTTCAGAGTTGCAAAGCTCACTGTGCGCTGAAGATGATCTGCAAGGACTTTCCCTCCCTGCCCTTCGGAACTGGGAGCGGATTCCAAGCGCTCGTGCTCACCTGCCTCTGCTGCACTGGAAACGAGAGTGGAGACCAGAAACGCTGGATTCAAATGCACTTTTAGGAGCTACAATGAGGAGTGACAACAGTGTGTGTGTCAAAGTTGTAAAGCTCAGTGTGTTGAAGAAGCACAAGAGCAGCCTTCAGCCTGTCTCTTCCACTGCCTTACAGATTGCAGACATTCCTGCTCACTCTGCTGCTCAGCAGAGTGCTGGCAACGGAGTTCTTGGATTGAAATGGTCTTTTAGGAGAAAGAGTGAAGAGTGACAGCAATGTTTGTGTCACAGTTTAAAGCTCACTGTGTGCTAAACATGATCAGGAGGAGCTTTTTTGCAAGGCTCTTCTGCTGTTTTAGCCCAGTCTAAACATTCCTGCTCTACTCTCTCTGATGCTGCTCAGCAGAGAGTGGGCACAGAGATGTTGGAATCAATTGGTCTTCCAGGCAGGAAAAGGAGGAGTTACAGCAATGTGTTTTGCAGAGTTGCAAAGCTCACTGTGTGCTGAAGATGCCCTGCAGGAGTTTCCCTGCTGGCCCTTCGTCTGTGGGATTAGAGTCCAAGCGCTGCTCCTCCCCTGTCACAACTCCTCTCGAAACGAGAGAGCGCACAAGAAACTTTGGATTCAAATGCACTTTTAGGAGATAAAGTGAGGAGTGACAGCAATGTTTGTGTCACAGTTTAAAGCTCACTGTGTGCAAAACATGATCAAGCAGGAGATTTTTTTCAAGGCTCTTCTGCTGTTTTAGGCAGGTCTAAAAATTCCTGCTCTACTATCTCTGTTGCTGCTCAGCAGAGAGCGGGCACAGAGATGGTGGATTCAGCTGGTCTTTCAGGCAAAAAGGGAGGAGTGACAGCAATGTGTGTTGCAGAGTTGCAAAGCTCGCTGTGCGCTGAAGATGATCAGTGGGAACTTTCTGGACTGTCTCTTCTGCTCTTTTAGCATTGGCTAAAGGTTCCTGCTCTACTCTGCTTCTGCCCAGCAGAGAAAGGGCACAGAGATTTTGGATTCAATTGGACTTTGAGGTAGGAAAGTGCGGAGCGAGAGCAATATATGTGTCACAGTTGCAAAGCTGACTGCGTGCTGAAGATGCAAAGCCGGAGCTTTCACTCCGGGCTCTTCGGCTGTGGGAGCAGAGGCCAAAAGATCGTGTTCACCTGTCACTGCTGCTGTTCAAACGAGAGAGGGCGGGAGAGACCATGGATTCAAACGGATTATTAGGAGATGAAGTGAGGAGTGACAGCAATGTGTGTTTCAGAGTTGCAAAGCTCACTGTGCGCTGAAGATGATCTGCAAGGACTTTCCCTCCCTGCCCTTCGGAACTGGGAGCGGATTCCAAGCGCTCGTGCTCACCTGCCTCTGCTGCACTGGAAACGAGAGTGGAGACCAGAAACGCTGGATTCAAATGCACTTTTAGGAGCTACAATGAGGAGTGACAACAGTGTGTGTGTCAAAGTTGTAAAGCTCAGTGTGTTGAAGAAGCACAAGAGCAGCCTTCAGCCTGTCTCTTCCACTGCCTTACAGATTGCAGACATTCCTGCTCACTCTGCTGCTCAGCAGAGTGCTGGCAACGGAGTTCTTGGATTGAAATGGTCTTTTAGGAGAAAGAGTGAAGAGTGACAGCAATGTTTGTGTCACAGTTTAAAGCTCACTGTGTGCTAAACATGATCAGGAGGAGCTTTTTTGCAAGGCTCTTCTGCTGTTTTAGCCCAGTCTAAGCATTCCTGCTCTACTCTCTCTGATGCTGCTCAGCAGAGAGTGGGCACAGAGATGTTGGAATCAATTGGTCTTCCAGGCAGGAGAAGGAGGAGTTACAGCAATGTGTTTTGCAGAGTTGCAAAGCTCACTGTGTGCTGAAGATGCCCTGCAGGCGTTTCCCTGCTGGCCCTTCGTCTGTGGGATTAGAGTCCAAGCGCTGCTCCTCCCCTGTCACAACTCCTCTCGAAACGAGAGAGCGCACCAGAAACTTTGGATTCAAATGCACTTTTAGGAGATAAAGTGAGGAGTGACAGCAATGTTTGTGTCACAGTTTAAAGCTCACTGTGTGCAAAACATGATCAAGCAGGAGATTTTTTTCAAGGCTCTTCTGCTGTTTTAGGCAGGTCTAAAAATTCCTGCTCTACTCTCTCTGTTGCTGCTCAGCAGAGAGCGGGCACAGAGATGGTGGATTCAGCTGGTCTTTCAGGCAAAAAGGGAGGAGTGACAGCAATGTGTGTTGCAGAGTTGCAAAGCTCGCTGTGCGCTGAAGATGATCAGTGGGAACTTTCTGGACTGTCTCTTCTGCTCTTTTAGCATTGGCTAAAGGTTCCTGCTCTACTCTGCTTCTGCCCAGCAGAGAAAGGGCACAGAGATTTTGGATTCAATTGGACTTTGAGGTAGGAAAGTGCGGAGCGAGAGCAATATATGTGTCACAGTTGCAAAGCTGACTGCGTGCTGAAGATGCCCTGCCGGAGCTTTCACTCCGGGCTCTTTGGCTGTGGGAGCAGAGGCCAAGAGATCGTGTTCACCTGTCACTGCTGCTGTTCAAACGAGAGAGGGCGGGAGAGACCATGGATTCAAACGGATTATTAGGAGATGAAGTGAGGAGTGACAGCAATGTGTGTTTCAGAGTTGCAAAGCTCACTGTGCGCTGAAGATGATCTGCAAGGACTTTCCCTCCCTGCCCTTCGGAACTGGGAGCGGATTCCAAGCGCTCGTGCTCACCTGCCTCTGCTGCACTGGAAACGAGAGTGGAGACCAGAAACGCTGGATTCAAATGCACTTTTAGGAGCTACAATGAGGAGTGACAACAGTGTGTGTGTCAAAGTTGTAAAGCTCAGTGTGTTGAAGAAGCACAAGAGCAGCCTTCAGCCTGTCTCTTCCACTGCCTTACAGATTGCAGACATTCCTGCTCACTCTGCTGCTCAGCAGAGTGCTGGCAACGGAGTTCTTGGATTGAAATGGTCTTTTAGGAGAAAGAGTGAAGAGTGACAGCAATGTTTGTGTCACAGTTTAAAGCTCACTGTGTGCTAAACATGATCAGGAGGAGCTTTTTTGCAAGGCTCTTCTGCTGTTTTAGCCCAGTCTAAACATTCCTGCTCTACTCTCTCTGATGCTGCTCAGCAGAGAGTGGGCACAGAGATGTTGGAATCAATTGGTCTTCCAGGCAGGAGAAGGAGGAGTTACAGCAATGTGTTTTGCAGAGTTGCAAAGCTCACTGTGTGCTGAAGATGCCCTGCAGGAGTTTCCCTGCTGGCCCTTCGTCTGTGGTATTAGAGTCCAAGCGCTGCTCCTCCCCTGTCACAACTCCTCTCGAAACGAGAGAGCGCACCAGAAACTTTGGATTCAAATGCACTTTTAGGAGATAAAGTGAGGAGTGACAGCAATGTTTGTGTCACAGTTTAAAGCTCACTGTGTGCAAAACATGATCAAGCAGGAGATTTTTTTCAAGGCTCTTCTGCTGTTTTAGGCAGGTCTAAAAATTCCTGCTCTACTATCTCTGTTGCTGCTCAGCAGAGAGCGGGCACAGAGATGGTGGATTCAGCTGGTCTTTCAGGCAAAAAGGGAGGAGTGACAGCAATGTGTGTTGCAGAGTTGCAAAGCTCGCTGTGCGCTGAAGATGATCAGTGGGAACTTTCTGGACTGTCTCTTCTGCTCTTTTAGCATTGGCTAAAGGTTCCTGCTCTACTCTGCTTCTGCCCAGCAGAGAAAGGGCACAGAGATTTTGGATTCAATTGGACTTTGAGGTAGGAAAGTGCGGAGCGAGAGCAATATATGTGTCACAGTTGCAAAGCTGACTGCGTGCTGAAGATGCCCTGCCGGAGCTTTCACTCCGGGCTCTTCGGCTGTGGGAGCAGAGGCCTAGAGATCGTGTTCACCTGTCACTGCTGCTGTTCAAACGAGAGAGGGCGGGAGAGACCATGGATTCAAACGGATTATTAGGAGATGAAGTGAGGAGTGACAGCAATGTGTGTTTCAGAGTTGCAAAGCTCACTGTGCGCTGAAGATGATCTGCAAGGACTTTCCCTCCCTGCCCTTCGGAACTGGGAGCGGATTCCAAGCGCTCGTGCTCACCTGCCTCTGCTGCACTGGAAACGAGAGTGGAGACCAGAAACGCTGGATTCAAATGCACTTTTAGGAGCTACAATGAGGAGTGACAACAGTGTGTGTGTCAAAGTTGTAAAGCTCAGTGTATTGAAGAAGCACAAGAGCAGCCTTCAGCCTGTCTCTTCCACTGCCTTACAGATTGCAGACATTCCTGCTCACTCTGCTCCTCAGCAGAGTGCTGGCAACGGAGTTCTTGGATTGAAATGGTCTTTTAGGAGAAAGAGTGAAGAGTGACAGCAATGTTTGTGTCACAGTTTAAAGCTCACTGTGTGCTAAACATGATCAGGAGGAGCTTTTTTGCAAGGCTCTTCTGCTGTTTTAGCCCAGTCTAAACATTCCTGCTCTACTCTCTCTGATGCTGCTCAGCAGAGAGTGGGCACAGAGATGTTGGAATCAATTTGTCTTCCAGGCAGGAGAAGGAGGAGTTACAGCAATGTGTTTTGCAGAGTTGCAAAGCTCACTGTGTGCTGAAGATGCCCTGCAGGAGTTTCCCTGCTGGCCCTTCGTCTGTGGTATTAGAGTCCAAGCGCTGCTCCTCCCCTGTCACAACTCCTCTCGAAACGAGAGAGCGCACCAGAAACTTTGGATTCAAATGCACTTTTAGGAGATAAAGTGAGGAGTGACAGCAATGTTTGTGTCACAGTTTAAAGCTCACTGTGTGCAAAACATGATCAAGCAGGAGATTTTTTTCAAGGCTCTTCTGCTGTTTTAGGCAGGTCTAAAAATTCCTGCTCTACTCTCTCTGTTGCTGCTCAGCAGAGAGCGGGCACAGAGATGGTGGATTCAGCTGGTATTTCAGGCAAAAAGGGAGGAGTGACAGCAATGTGTGTTGCAGAGTTGCAAAGCTCGCTGTGCGCTGAAGATGATCAGTGGGAACTTTCTGGACTGTCTCTTCTGCTCTTTTAGCATTGGCTAAAGGTTCCTGCTCTACTCTGCTTCTGCCCAGCAGAGAAAGGGCACAGAGATTTTGGATTCAATTGGACTTTGAGGTAGGAAAGTGCGGAGCGAGAGCAATATATGTGTCACAGTTGCAAAGCTGACTGCGTGCTGAAGATGCCCTGCCGGAGCTTTCACTCCGGGCTCTTTGGCTGTGGGAGCAGAGGCCAAGAGATCGTGTTCACCTGTCACTGCTGCTGTTTAAACGAGAGAGGGCGGGAGAGACCATGGATTCAAACGGATTATTAGGAGATGAAGTGAGGAGTGACAGCAATGTGTGTTTCAGAGTTGCAAAGCTCACTGTGCGCTGAAGATGATCTGCAAGGACTTTCCCTCCCTGCCCTTCGGAACTGCGAGCGGATTCCAAGCGCTCGTGCTCAACTTCCTCTGCTGCTCTTGAAACGAGAGTGGAGACCAGAAACGCTGGATTCAAATGCACTTTTAGGAGCTACAATGAGGAGTGACAACAGTGTGTGTGTCACAGTTGTAAAGCTCAGTGTGTTGAAGAAGCACAAGAGCAGCCTTCAGGCCTGTCTCTTCCACTGCCTTACAGATTGCAGACATTCCTGCTCACTCTGCTGCTCAGCAGAGTGCTGGCAACGGAGTTCTTGGATTGAAATGGTCTTTTAGGAGAAAGAGTGAAGAGTGACAGCAATGTTTGTGTCACAGTTTAAAGCTCACTGTGTGCTAAACATGATCAGGAGGAGCTTTTTTGCAAGGCTCTTCTGCTGTTTTAGCCCAGTCTAAACATTCCTGCTCTCTGTTCCTGCTCAGCAGAGAGTGGGCACAGAGATGCTGGAATCAATTGGTCTTCCAGGCAGGAAAAGGAGTTACAGCAATGTGTGTTGCAGAATTGCAAAGCTCACTGTGTGCTGAAGATGCCCTGCAGGAGTTTCCCTGCTGGCCCTTTGTCTGTGGGATTAGAGTCCAAGCGCTGCTCCTCCCCTGTCACAACTCCTCTCGAAACGAGAGAGCGCACCAGAAACTTTGGATTCAAATGCACTTTTAGGAGATAAAGTGAGGAGTGACAGCAATGTTTGTGTCACAGTTTAAAGCTCACTGTGTGCAAAACATGATCAAGCAGGAGATTTTTTTCAAGGCTCTTCTGCTGTTTTAGGCAGGTCTAAAAATTCCTGCTCTACTCTCTGTTGCTGCTCAGCAGAGAGCGGGCACAGAGATGGTGGATTCAGCTGGTCTTTCAGGCAAAAAGGGAGGAGTGACAGCAATGTGTGTTGCAGAGTTGCAAAGCTCGCTGTGCGCTGAAGATGATCAGTGGGAACTTTCTGGACTGTCTCTTCTGCTCTTTTAGCATTGGCTAAAGGTTCCTGCTCTACTCTGCTTCTGCCCAGCAGAGAAAGGGCACAGAGATTTTGGATTCAATTGGACTTTGAGGTAGGAAAGTGCGGAGCGAGAGCAATATATGTGTCACAGTTGCAAAGCTGACTGCGTGCTGAAGATGCCCTGCCGGAGCTTTCACTCCGGGCTCTTTGGCTGTGGGAGCAGAGGCCAAGAGATCGTGTTCACCTGTCACTGCTGCTGTTCAAACGAGAGAGGGCGGGAGAGACCATGGATTCAAACGGATTATTAGGAGATGAAGTGAGGAGTGACAGCAATGTGTGTTTCAGAGTTGCAAAGCTCACTGTGCGCTGAAGATGATCTGCAAGGACTTTCCCTCCCTGCCCTTCGGAACTGGGAGCGGATTCCAAGCGCTCGTGCTCACCTTCCTCTGCTGCTCTTGAAACGAGAGTGGAGACCAGAAACGCTGGATTCAAATGCACTTTTAGGAGCTACAATGAGGAGTGACAACAGTGTGTGTGTCACAGTTGTAAAGCTCAGTGTGTTGAAGAAGCACAAGACCAGCCTTCAGGCCTGTCTCTTCCACTGCCTTACAGATTGCAGACATTCCTGCTCACTCTGCTCCTCAGCAGAGTGCTGGCAACGGAGTTCTTGGATTGAAATGGTCTTTTAGGAGAAAGAGTGAAGAGTGACAGCAATGTTTGTGTCACAGTTTAAAGCTCACTGTGTGCTAAACATGATCAGGAGGAGCTTTTTTGCAAGGCTCTTCTGCTGTTTTAGCCCAGTCTAAACATTCCTGCTCTACTCTCTCTGTTGCTGCTCAGCAGAGAGTGGGCACAGAGATGTTGGAATCAATAGGTCTTCCAGGCAGGAAAAGGAGGAGTTACAGCAATGTGTTTTGCAGAGTTGCAAAGCTCACTGTGTGCTGAAGATGCCCTGCAGGCGTTTCCCTGCTGGCCCTTCGTCTGTGGGATTAGAGTCCAAGCGCTGCTCCTCCCCTGTCACAACTCCTCTCGAAACGAGAGAGCGCACCAGAAACTTTGGATTCAAATGCACTTTTAGGAGATAAAGTGAGGAGTGACAGCAATGTTTGTGTCACAGTTTAAAGCTCACTGTGTGCAAAACATGATCAAGCAGGAGATTTTTTGCAAGGCTCTTCTGCTGTTTTAGCCCAGGCTAAACATTCCTGCTCTACTCTCTCTGTTGCTGCTCAGCAGAGAGCGGGCACAGAGGTGTTGGAATCAATTGGTCTTTCAGGCAGGAAAAGAAGAGACAGCAATGTGTGTTGCAGAGTTGCAAAGCTCACTGTGTGCTGAAGATGATCAGTGGGAACTTTCTGGACTGTCTCTTCTGCTGTTTCAGCAGAGTCCAAACGTAAGTGCTATATTCTGCTACTGCTCACAAAGAGCAAGCACAGGAGATGTATTATTCAATTGGACTTTCTGGTAGGAAAGTGAGAGGTGACAGCAATATGTGTTTCAGAGTTGCGAATCTCACTGTGTGCTGAAGATGCCCAGCAGGATTTTCCATGCTGGCCCTTCGGCTGTGAAATTAGAATCCAAGCGCTCGTCCTCCCCTGTCACAACTGCTCTCGAAGCGAGAGAGCGCACCAGAAACGTTGGCTTGAAATGCACTTTTAGGGGATAAAGTGAGGAGTGACAGCAATGTGTGTTTCAGAGTTGTAAAGCTCACTGTGCGCTGAAGATGATCTGCAAGGACTTTCCCTCCCTGCCCTTCGGAACTGGGAGCGGATTCCAAGCGCTCGTGCTCACCTGCCTCTGCTGCACTGGAAACGAGAGTGGAGACCAGAAACGCTGGATTCAAATGCACTTTTAGGAGCTACAATGAGGAGTGACCACAGTGTGCGTGTCAAAGTTGTAAAGCTCAGTGTGTTGAAGAAGCACAAGGGCAGCCTTCAGGCCTGTCTCTTCCACTGCCTTACAGATTGCAGACATCCCTGCTCACTCTGCTGCTCAGCAGAGTGCTGGCAACGGAGTTCTTGGATTGAAATGGTCTTTTAGGAGAAAGAGTGAAGAGTGACAGCAATGTTTGTGTCACAGTTTAAAGCTCACTGTGTGCTAAACATGATCAGGAGGAGCTTTTTTGCAAGGCTCTTCTGCTGTTTTAGCCCAGTCTAAACATTCCTGCTCTCTGTTGCTGCTCAGCAGAGAGTGGGCACAGAGATGTTGGAATCAATTGGTCTTCCAGGCAGGAAAAGGAGGAGTTACAGCAATGTGTTTTGCAGAGTTGCAAAGCTCACTGTGTGCTGAAGATGCCCTGCAGGAGTTTCCCTGCTGGCCCTTCGTCTGTGGGATTAGAGCCCAAGCGCTGCTCCTCCCTTTCACAACTCCTCTCGAAACGAGAGAGCGCACCAGAAACGTTGGCTTCAAATGCACTTTTAGGAGATAAAGTGAGGAGTGACAGCAATGTTTGTGTCACAGTTTAAAGATCACTGTGTGCTAAACATGATTAGCAGGAGCTTTTTTTGCAATGCTCTTCTGCTGTTTTAGCCCAGGCTAAACATTCCTGCTCTACTCTCTCTGTTGCTGCTCAGTAGAGAGCGGGCACAGAGATGGTGGATTCAGTTGGTCTTTCTTTCAGGCAGGAAAGGGAGGAGTGACAGCAATGCGTGTTGCTGAGTTGCAAAGCTCGCTGTGCGCTGAAGATGATCAGTGGGTACTTTCTGGACTGTCTCTTCTGCTGTTTCTGCAGAGTCCAAACGTAAGTGCTATATTCTGCTACTGCTCATAAAGAGCAAGCACAGGAGATGTAGGATTCAATTGGACTTTCAGGTAGGAAAGTGAGAGGTGACAGCAATGTGTGTTTCAGAGTTGCAAAGCTCACTGTGTGCTGAAGATGCCCTGCAGGAGTTTCCCCGCTGGCCCTTCCTTTGTGGGATTAGAGTCCAAGCGCTGCTCCTCCCCTGTCACAACTCCTCTCGAAACGAGAGAGAGCACCAGAAACTTTGGATTCAAATGCACTTTTAGGAGATAAAGTGAGGAGTGACAGCAATGTTTGTGTCACAGTTTCAAAGCTCACTGTGTGCTAAACATGATTAGCAGGAGCTTTTTTGCAAGGCTCTTCTGCTGTTTTAGCCCAGGCTAAACATTCCTGCTCTACTCTCTCTGTTGCTGCTCAGCAGAGAGTGGGCACAGAGATGTTGGAATCAATTGGTCTTTCAGGCAAAAAGGGAGGAGTGACAGCAATGTGTGTTGCAGAATTGCAAAGCTCACTGTGTGCTGAAGATGCCCTGCAGGAGTTTCCCTGCTGGCCCTTCGTCTGTGGGATTAGAGCCCAACCGCTGCTCCTCCCTTTCACAACTCCTCTCGAAACGAGAGAGAGCACCAGAAACTTTGGATTCAAATGCACTTTATGAGATAAAGTGAGGAGTGACAGCAATGTTTGTGTCACAGTTTCAAAGCTCACTGTGTGCTAAACATGATTAGCAGGAGCTTTTTTGCAAGGTTCTTCTGCTCTTTTAGCCCAGGCTAAACATTCCTGCTCTACTCTCTCTGTTGCTGCTCAGCAGAGAGTGGGCACAGAGATGTTGGAATCAATTGGTCTTTCAGGCAAAAAGGGAGGAGTGACAGCAATGTGTGTTGCAGAGTTGCAAAGCTCGCTGTGCGCTGAAGATGATCAGTGGGAACTTTCTGGACTGTCTCTTCTGCTCTTTTAGCATTGGCTAAAGGTTCCTGCTCTACTCTCTCTGCTTCTGCCCAGCAGAGAAAGGGCGCAGAGATTTTGGATTCAATTAGACTTTGAGGTAGGAAAGTGCGGAGCGAGAGCAATATATGTGTCACAGTTGCAAAGCTGACTGCGTGCTGAAGATGCCCTGCCGGAGCTTTCACTCCAGGCTCTTCGGCTGTGGGAGCAGAGGCCAAGAGATCGTGTTCACCTGTCACTGCTGCTGTTCAAACGAGAGAGGGCGGGAGAGACCATGGATTCAAACGGATTATTAGGAGATGAAGTGAGGAGTGACAGCAATGTGTGTTTCAGAGTTGCAAAGCTCACTGTGCGCTGAAGATGATCTGCACGGACTTTCCCTCCCTGCCCTTCGGAACTGGGAGCGGATTCCAAGCGCTCGTGCTCACCTTCCTCTGCTGCTCTTGAAACGAGAGTGGAGACCAGAAACGCTGGATTCAAATGCACTTTTAGGAGCTACAATGAGGAGTGACAACAGTGTGTGTGTCAAAGTTGTAAAGCTCAGTGTGTTGAAGAAGCACAAGAGCAGCCTTCAGGCCTGTCTCTTCCACTGCCTTACAGATTGCAGACATTCCTGCTCACTCTGCTGCTCAGCAGAGTGCTGGCAACGGAGTTCTTGGATTGAAATGGTCTTTTAGGAGAAAGAGTGAAGAGTGACAGCAATGTTTGTGTCACAGTTTAAAGCTCACTGTGTGCTAAACATGATCAGGAGGAGCTTTTTTGCAAGGCTCTTCTGCTGTTTTAGCACAGTCTAAACATTCCTTCTCTCTGTTGCTGCTCAGCAGAGAGGGGGCACAGAGATGTTGGAATCAATTGGTCTTTCAGGCAGGAAAAGGAGGAGTGACAGCAATGTGTGTTGCAGAATTGCAAAGCTCACTGTGTGCTGAAGATGCCCTGCAGGAGTTTCCCTGCTGGCCCTTCGTCTGTGGGATTAGAGCCCAAGCGCTGCTCCTCCCCTGTCACAACTCCTCTCGAAACGAGAGAGCGCACCAGAAACGTTGGCTTCAAATGCACTTTTAGGAGATAAAGTGAGGAGTGACAGCAATGTTTGTGTCACAGTTTAAAGATCACTGTGTGCTAAACATGATTAGCAGGACCTTTTTTTGCAAGGCTCTTCTGCTGTTTTAGCCCAGGCTAAACATTCCTGCTCTACTCTCTCTGTTGCTGCTCAGTAGAGAGCGGGCACAGAGATGGTTGATTCAGTTGGTCTTTCTTTCAGGCAGGAAAGGGAGGAGTGACAGCAATGCGTGTTGCTGAGTTGCAAAGCTCGCTGTGCGCTGAAGATGATCAGTGGGTACTTTCTGGACTGTCTCTTCTGCTGTTTCTGCAGAGTCCAAACGTAAGTGCTATATTCTGCTACTGCTCATAAAGAGCAAGCACAGGAGATGTAGGATTCAATTGGACTTTCAGGTAGGAAAGTGAGAGGTGACAGCAATGTGTGTTTCAGAGTTGCAAAGCTCACTGTGTGCTGAAGATGCCCAGCAGGATTTTCCATGCTGGCCCTTCGGCTGTGGGATTAGAGTCCAAGCGCTCGCCCACCCCTGTCACAACTCCTCTCGAAACGAGAGAGCGCACCAGAAACGTTGGATTCAAATGCACTTTTAGGAGATAAAGTGAGGAGTGACAGCAATGTTTGTGTCACAGTTTAAAGCTCACTGTGTGCTAAACATGATCAGGAGGAGCTTTTTTTGCAATGCTCTTCTGCTGTTTTAGCCCAGTCTAAACATTCCTGCTCTACTCTCTCTGTTGCTGCTCAGCAGAGAGTGGGCACAGAGATGTTGGAATCAATTGGTCTTCCAGGCAGGAAAAGGAGTAGTTACAGCAATGTGTTTTGCAGAGTTGCAAAGCTCACTGTGTGCTGAAGTTGCCCTGCAGGTGTTTCCCTGCTGGCCCTTGGTCTGAGGGATTAGAGTCCAAGCGCTCCTCCTCCCCAGTCACAACTCCTCTCGAAACGAGAGAGAGCACCAGAAACTTTGGATTCAAATGCACTTTTAGGAGATAAAGTGAGGAGTGACAGCAATGTTTGTGTCACAGTTTCAAAGCTCACTGTGTGCTAAACATGATTAGCAGGAGCTTTTTTGCAAGGCTCTTCTGCTGTTTTAGCCCAGGCTAAACATTCCTGCTCTACTCTCTCTGTTGCTGCTCAGCAGAGAGTGGGCACAGAGATGGTGGAATCAGTTCGTCTTTCAGGCAGGTAATTTAGGACTGACAGCAATGTGTGTTGCAGAGTTGTAAAGCTCGCTGTGCACTGAAGATGATCAGTGGGAACTTTCTGGACTGTCTCTTCTGCTGTTTCAGCAGAGTCCAAACGTATGGGCTATATTCTGCTACTGCTCACAAGGAGCAAAGCACAGGAGAAGTAGGATTCAATTGGACTTTCAGGTAGGAAAGTGAGAGGTGACAGCAATGTGTGTTTCAGAGTTGCAAAGCTCACTGTGTGCTGAAGATGCCCAGCAGGAGTTTCCCTGCTCGCCCTTCGGCTGTGGGATTAGAGTCCAAGCGCTCGTCCTCCCCTGTCACAACTCCTCTCGAAACGAGAGAGCGCACCAGAAACGATGGTTTCAAATGCACTTTTAGGAGATAAAGTGAGGAGTGACAGCAATGTTTGTGTCACAGTTTAAAGCTCACTGTGTGCAAAACATGATCAAGCAGGAGCTTTTTTGCAAGGCTCTTCTGCTGTTTTAGCCCAGTCTAAACATTCCTGCTATACTCTCTCTGTTGCTGCTCAGCAGAGAGCGGGCACAGAGATGGTGGATTCAGCTGGTCATTCAGTACTTTTAGTATTGTGTCACTCATCACAATGTTGATTTATTTGCTCTCAGAGTTTTTGCTCTTGATATCAGAGTTTCAGCATGTCATACCTTACTTGCAGCCAGTATTTGCTGTTTTAGTGTTTATCACCTGGTGGGCCTTGGGCTAAGGTTCTTGTTTCACTGTACTTCATGGTAATGACTTGCAATACATTAGAATCATTGATAATGAAACTGGGCTGGCATTACACAGCAAGCGTTAAGGTAACCTTGTATTATACCTTAGTTACTGGACTGTTCTTATCTCAACCCGTGGGAATCACATTCTTTCAATTCTCCTCCCCATCTGTCTGGGAGCAAGGGGAGGAAAAATTGGGGGAGTGAGCGTGCGGCTGCATGGTTCTGAGTTACAGCCTGGGCTTAAACCACAACAAGTTTATGAATGGTTGTAATTTGCATGATTTGGCCATATCAGAAAGTACAGGGTAAAACAGAAGCACCAGGGAAAGTGTGCCAGGAGCTGGGTATTAATTATTCTCCTGCTAAAGTTTGGTGTTAGGCTTCTTATATTTAATGATGCTGTGTCTGATAACGACAGGTCTTATAGGAATGAGTTAATTTGCCAAGTCCCTTCGTAGTGCTCGGTTTTCCTTATGCTCAATGGCTATATTTAAATAACAAGAGCTTGGATTTTCTCTTCTATTTTATGGAAAGTATTTTATAAAATGCAATGAAAAAAGTTGTAATTCATGCAAAGGCTAATTTGAGGTGAGGGGGGGAAAAATGAAAACCCTTTTTCTCTGGCTCTGGGAACTCCCAGATTCCTCCCCAGCATGTGCAGACAAGGAAGTGAAAACAAGCAGAAATGGAAGCTGCAAGTCTGTTGTCAGAGGCAGTGAAGCCACTTGAAGGCATGTTCCCCACCTGGTGTGGAGACCCCATCCCATTGTATGTCCCATCACTCCAGTCTTTTGCAACATCTTGCACTCCAGGATAGGAAAAGTGCAAGAGGTCAGGAAATGGTAAGAACAGAATTAGATTTTAATTTGCTTTCCCCATTTTTAAATAATCCCTGATGCTGATAATACAGGACTTATATTCCTCTGAAGAACAGAACTAATAAACTGCCTTTTTTTTTCAAGTAAAGCTTGTTCAGGTGGTTAAACCTTATTCCAGGTGCTATTCCAAGAAATGGCAGTATTTTAAACTCCAAAAATTTTAGTCTGCAGGACAAGAAAAGTCTTATTTGAAGCTTGCATAGAGCTGTTTTTTTCATTGTGTACAAACTTTCCCCACCCCCAAAATAACACTTAACCATTTTGAAGAAAAACTTGAGCCAGGTTTTACAACTGACCCCATGTGAAAATGCTGATGCAATTGCAGTGTTAAAAATGAGCTAATATTTAATGCAAAAATGACAATTTTGTGACACATGTAATGAGTGGATGAGGTTGTCAGACCGGTCTTGTGATGTGATGGATGCTGATCATGCTGGAACATGATCAAGCAGGAGATTTTTTGCAAGGCTCTTCTGCAGTTTTAGCCCAGGCTAAACATTCCTGCTCTACTCTCTCTGTTGCTGCTCAGCAGAGAGTGGGCACAGAGATGTTGGAATCAATTGGTCTTTCAGGCAGGAAAAGAAGTGACAGCAATGTGTGTGGCAGAGTTGCAAAGCTCACTGTGTGCTGAAGATGATCAGTGGGAACTTTCTGGACTGTCTCTTCTGCTGTTTCAGCAGAGTCCAAACGTAAGTGCTATATTCTGCTACTGCTCACAAAGAGCAAGCACAGGAGATGTATTATTCAATTGGACTTTCTGGTAGGAAAGTGAGAGGTGACAGCAATATGTGTTTCAGAGTTGCGAATCTCAATGTGTGCTGAAGATGCCCAGCAGCAGTTTCCATGCTGGCCCTTCGGCTGTGAAATTAGAATCCAAGCGCTCGTCCTCCCCTGTCACAACTGCTCTCGAAGCGAGAGAGCGCACCAGAAACGTTGGCTTGAAATGCACTTTTAGGGGATAAAGTGAGGAGTGACAGCAATGTGTGTTTCAGAGTTGTGAAGCTCACTGTGCGCTGAAGATGATCTGCAAGGACTTTCCCTCCCTGCCCTTCAGAACTGGGAGCGGATTCCAAGCGCTCGTGCTCACCTGCCTCTGCTGCTCTTGAAACGAGAGGGGAGACCAGAAACGCTGGATTCAAATGCACTTTTAGGAGCTACAATGAGGAGTGACAACAGTGTGTGTGTCACAGTTGTAAAGCTCAGTGTGTTGAAGAAGCACAAGAGCAGCCTTGAGGCCTGTCTCTTCCACTGCCTTACAGATTGCAGACATTCCTGCTCACTCTGCTCCTCAGCAGAGTGCTGGCAACGGAGTTCTTGGATTGAAATGGTCTTTTAGGAGAAAGAGTGAAGAGTGACAGCAATGTTTGTGTCACAGTTTAAAGCTCACTGTGTGCTAAACATGATCAGGAGGAGCTTTTTTGCAAGGCTCTTCTGCTGTTTTAGCCCAGTCTAAACATTCCTGCTCTACTCTCTCTGTTGCTGCTCAGCAGAGAGTGGGCACAGAGATGTTGGAATCAATAGGTCTTCCAGGCAGGAAAAGGAGGAGTTACAGCAATGTGTTTTGCAGAGTTGCAAAGCTCACTGTGTGCTGAAGATGCCCTGCAGGCGTTTCCCTGCTGGCCCTTCGTCTGTGGGATTAGAGTCCAAGCGCTGCTCCTCCCCTGTCACAACTCCTCTCGAAACGAGAGAGCGCACCAGAAACTTTGGATTCAAATGCACTTTTAGGAGATAAAGTGAGGAGTGACAGCAATGTTTGTGTCACAGTTTAAAGCTCACTGTGTGCAAAACATGATCAAGCAGGAGATTTTTTGCAAGGCTCTTCTGCTGTTTTAGCCCAGGCTAAACATTCCTGCTCTACTCTCTCTGTTGCTGCTCAGCAGAGAGCGGGCACAGAGGTGTTGGAATCAATTGGTCTTTCAGACAGGAAAAGAAGTGACAGCAATGTGTGTTGCAGAGTTGCAAAGGTCACTGTGTGCTGAAGATGATCAGTGGGAACTTTCTGGACTGTCTCTTCTGCTGTTTCAGCAGAGTCCAAACGTAAGTGCTATATTCTGCTACTGCTCACAAAGAGCAAGCACAGGAGATGTATTATTCAATTGGACTTTCTGGTAGGAAAGTGAGAGGTGACAGCAATATGTGTTTCAGAGTTGCGAATCTCAATGTGTGCTGAAGATGCCCAGCAGCAGTTTCCATGCTGGCCCTTCGGCTGTGAAATTAGAATCCAAGCGCTCGTCCTCCCCTGTCACAACTGCTCTCGAAGCGAGAGAGCGCACCAGAAACGTTGGCTTGAAATGCACTTTTAGGGGATAAAGTGAGGAGTGACAGCAATGTGTGTTTCAGAGTTGTGAAGCTCACTGTGCGCTGAAGATGATCTGCAAGGACTTTCCCTCCCTGCCCTTCGGAACTGGGAGCGGATTCCAAGCGCTCGTGCTCACCTGCCTCTGCTGCACTGGAAACGAGAGTGGAGACCAGAAACGCTGGATTCAAATGCACTTTTAGGAGCTACAATGAGGAGTGACCACAGTGTGCGTGTCAAAGTTGTAAAGCTCAGTGTGTTGAAGAAGCACAAGGGCAGCCTTCAGGCCTGTCTCTTCCACTGCCTTACAGATTGCAGACATCCCTGCTCACTCTGCTGCTCAGCAGAGTGCTGGCAACGGAGTTCTTGGATTGAAATGGTCTTTTAGGAGAAAGAGTGAAGAGTGACAGCAATGTTTGTGTCACAGTTTAAAGCTCACTGTGTGCTAAACATGATCAGGAGGAGCTTTTTTGCAAGGCTCTTCTGCTGTTTTAGCCCAGTCTAAACATTCCTTCTCTCTGTTGCTGCTCAGCAGAGAGTGGGCACAGAGATGTTGGAATCAATTTGTCTTTCAGGCAAGAAAAGGAGGAGTGACAGCAATGTGTGTTGCAGAATTGCAAAGCTCACTGTGTGCTGAAGATGCCCTGCAGGAGTTTCCCTGCTGGCCCTTCGTCTGTGGGATTAAAGTCCAAGCGCTGCTCCTCCCCTGTCACAACTCCTCTCCAAACGAGAGAGCGCACCAGAAACTTTGGATTCAAATGCACTTTTAGGAGATAAAGTGAGGAGTGACAGCAATGTTTGTGTCACAGTTTAAAGCTCACTGTGTGCAAAACATGATCAAGCAGGAGATTTTTTTCAAGGCTCTTCTGCTGTTTTAGGCAGGTCTAAAAATTCCTGCTCTACTCTCTCTGTTGCTGCTCAGCAGAGAGCGGGCACAGAGATGGTGGATTCAGCTGGTCTTTCAGGCAAAAAGGGATGAGCGACAGCAATGTGTGTTGCAGAGTTGCAAAGCTCGCTGTGCGCTGAAGATGATCAGTGGGAACTTTCTGGACTGTCTCTTCTGCTCTTTTAGCATTGGCTAAAGGTTCCTGCTCTACTGTCTCTGCTTCTGCCCAGCAGAGAAAGGGCGCAGAGATTTTGGATTCAATTAGACTTTGAGGTAGGAAAGTGCGGAGCGAGAGCAATATATGTGTCACAGTTGCAAAGCTGACTGCGTGCTGAAGATGCCCTGCCGGAGCTTTCACTCCGGGCTCTTTGGCTGTGGGAGCAGAGGCCAAGAGATCGTGTTCACCTGTCACTGCTGCTGTTCAAACGAGAGAGGGCGGGAGAGACCATGGATTCAAACGGATTATTAGGAGATGAAGTGAGGAGTGACAGCAATGTGTGTTTCAGAGTTGCAAAGCTCACTGTGCGCTGAAGATGATCTGCACGGACTTTCCCTCCCTGCCCTTCGGAACTGGGAGCGGATTCCAAGCGCTCGTGCTCACCTTCCTCTGCTGCTCTTGAAACGAGAGTGGAGACCAGAAACGCTGGATTCAAATGCACTTTTAGGAGCTACAATGAGGAGTGACAACAGTGTGTGTGTCACAGTTGTAAAGCTCAGTGTGTTGAAGAAGCACAAGAGCAGCCTTCAGGCCTGTCTCTTCCACTGCCTTACAGATTGCAGACATTCCTGCTCACTCTGCTGCTCAGCAGAGTGCTGGCAACGGAGTTCTTGGATTGAAATGGTCTTTTAGGAGAAAGAGTGAAGAGTGACAGCAATGTTTGTGTCACAGTTTAAAGCTCACTGTGTGCTAAACATGATCAGGAGGAGCTTTTTTGCAAGGCTCTTCTGCTGTTTTAGCCCAGTCTAAACATTCCTTCTCTCTGTTGCTGCTCAGCAGAGAGGGGGCACAGAGATGTTGGAATCAATTGGTCTTTCAGGCAGGAAAAGGAGGAGTGACAGCAATGTGTGTTGCAGAATTGCAAAGCTCACTGTGTGCTGAAGATGCCCTGCAGGAGTTTCCCTGCTGGCCCTTCGTCTGTGGGATTAGAGCCCAAGCGCTGCTCCTCCCCTGTCACAACTCCTCTCGAAACGAGAGAGCGCACCAGAAACGTTGGCTTCAAATGCACTTTTAGGAGATAAAGTGAGGAGTGACAGCAATGTTTGTGTCACAGTTTAAAGATCACTGTGTGCTAAACATGATTAGCAGGACCTTTTTTTGCAATGCTCTTCTGCTGTTTTAGCCCAGGCTAAACATTCCTGCTCTACTCTCTCTGTTGCTGCTCAGTAGAGAGCGGGCACAGAGATGGTGGATTCAGTTGGTCTTTCTTTCAGGCAGGAAAGGGAGGAGTGACAGCAATGCGTGTTGCTGAGTTGCAAAGCTCGCTGTGCGCTGAAGATGATCAGTGGGTACTTTCTGGACTGTCTCTTCTGCTGTTTCTGCAGAGTCCAAACGTAAGTGCTATATTCTGCTACTGCTCATAAAGAGCAAGCACAGGAGATGTAGGATTCAATTGGACTTTCAGGTAGGAAAGTGAGAGGTGACAGCAATGTGTGTTTCAGAGTTGCAAAGCTCACTGTGTGCTGAAGATGCCCAGCAGGATTTTCCATGCTGGCCCTTCGGCTGTGGGATTAGAGTCCAAGCGCTCGCCCACCCCTGTCACAACTCCTCTCGAAACGAGAGAGCGCACCAGAAACGTTGGATTCAAATGCACTTTTAGGAGATAAAGTGAGGAGTGACAGCAATGTTTGTGTCACAGTTTAAAGCTCACTGTGTGCTAAACATGATCAGGAGGAGCTTTTTTTGCAATGCTCTTCTGCTGTTTTAGCCCAGTCTAAACATTCCTGCTCTACTCTCTCTGTTGCTGCTCAGCAGAGAGTGGGCACAGAGATGTTGGAATCAATTGGTCTTCCAGGCAGGAAAAGGAGGAGTTACAGCAATGTGTTTTGCAGAGTTGCAAAGCTCACTGTGTGCTGAAGATGCCCTGCAGGAGTTTCCCTGCTGGCCCTTGGTCTGAGGGATTTGAGTCCAAGCGCTCCTCCTCCCCAGTCACAACTCCTCTCGAAACGAGAGAGCGCACCAGAAACTTTGGATTCAAATGCACTTTTAGGAGATAAAGTGAGGAGTGACAGCAATGTTTGTGTCACAGTTTCAAAGCTCACTGTGTGCTAAACATGATTAGCAGGAGCTTTTTTGCAAGGCTCTTCTGCTGTTTTAGCCCAGGCTAAACATTCCTGCTCTACTCTCTCTGTTGCTGCTCAGCAGAGAGTGGGCACAGAGATGGTGGAATCAGTTCGTCTTTCAGGCAGGTAATTTAGGACTGACAGCAATGTGTGTTGCAGAGTTGTAAAGCTCGCTGTGCACTGAAGATGATCAGTGGGAACTTTCTGGACTGTCTCTTCTGCTGTTTCAGCAGAGTCCAAACGTATGGGCTATATTCTGCTACTGCTCACAAGGAGCAAAGCACAGGAGAAGTAGGATTCAATTGGACTTTCAGGTAGGAAAGTGAGAGGTGACAGCAATGTGTGTTTCAGAGTTGCAAAGCTCACTGTGTGCTGAAGATGCCCAGCAGGAATTTCCCTGCTCGCCCTTCGGCTGTGGGATTAGAGTCCAAGCGCTCGTCCTCCCCTGTCACAACTCCTCTCGAAACGAGAGAGCGCACCAGAAACGATGGTTTCAAATGCACTTTTAGGAGATAAAGTGAGGAGTGACAGCAATGTTTGTGTCACAGTTTAAAGCTCACTGTGTGCAAAACATGATCAAGCAGGAGCTTTTTTGCAAGGCTCTTCTGCTGTTTTAGCCCAGTCTAAACATTCCTGCTATACTCTCTCTGTTGCTGCTCAGCAGAGAGCGGGCACAGAGATGGTGGATTCAGCTGGTCATTCAGTACTTTTAGTATTGTGTCACTCATCACAATGTTGATTTATTTGCTCTCAGAGTTTTTGCTCTTGATATCAGAGTTTCAGCATGTCATGCCTTACTTGCAGCCAGTATTTGCTGTTTTAGTGTTTATCACCTGGTGGGCCTTGGGCTAAGGTTCTTGTTTCACTGTACTTCATGGTAATGACTTGCAATACATTAGAATCATTGATAATGAAACTGGGCTGGCATTACACAGCAAGCGTTAAGGTAACCTTGTATTATACCTTAGTTACTGGACTGTTCTTATCTCAACCCGTGGGAATCACATTCTTTCAATTCTCCTCCCCATCTGTCTGGGAGCAAGGGGAGGAAAAATTGGGGGAGTGAGCGTGCGGCTGCATGGTTCTGAGTTACAGCCTGGGCTTAAACCACAACAAGTTTATGAATGGTTGTAATTTGCATGATTTGGCCATATCAGAAAGTACAGGGTAAAACAGAAGCACCAGGGAAAGTGTGCCAGGAGCTGGGTATTAATTATTCTCCTGCTAAAGTTTGGTGTTAGGCTTCTTATATTTAATGATGCTGTGTCTGATAACGACAGGTCTTATAGGAATGAGTTAATTTGCCAAGTCCCTTCGTAGTGCTCGGTTTTCCTTATGCTCAATGGCTATATTTAAATAACAAGAGCTTGGATTTTCTCTTCTATTTTATGGAAAGTATTTTATAAAATGCAATGAAAAAAGTTGTAATTCATGCAAAGGCTAATTTGAGGTGAGGGGGGGAAAAATGAAAACCCTTTTTCTCTGGCTCTGGGAACTCCCAGATTCCTCCCCAGCATGTGCAGACAAGGAAGTGAAAACAAGCAGAAATGGAAGCTGCAAGTCTGTTGTCAGAGGCAGTGAAGCCACTTGAAGGCATGTTCCCCACCTGGTGTGGAGACCCCATCCCATTGTATGTCCCATCACTCCAGTCTTTTGCAACATCTTGCACTCCAGGATAGGAAAAGTGCAAGAGGTCAGGAAATGGTAAGAACAGAATTAGATTTTAATTTGCTTTCCCCATTTTTAAATAATCCCTGATGCTGATAATACAGGACTTATATTCCTCTGAAGAACAGAACTAATAAACTGCCTTTTTTTTTCAAGTAAAGCTTGTTCAGGTGGTTAAACCTTATTCCAGGTGCTATTCCAAGAAATGGCAGTATTTTAAACTCCAAAAATTTTAGTCTGCAGGACAAGAAAAGTCTTATTTGAAGCTTGCATAGAGCTGTTTTTTTCATTGTGTACAAACTTTCCCCACCCCCAAAATAACACTTAACCATTTTGAAGAAAAACTTGAGCCAGGTTTTACAACTGACCCCATGTGAAAATGCTGATGCAATTGCAGTGTTAAAAATGAGCTAATATTTAATGCAAAAATGACAATTTTGTGACACATGTAATGAGTGGATGAGGTTGTCAGACCGGTCTTGTGATGTGATGGATGCTGATCATGCTGGAACATGATCAAGCAGGAGATTTTTTGCAAGGCTCTTCTGCAGTTTTAGCCCAGGCTAAACATTCCTGCTCTACTCTCTCTGTTGCTGCTCAGCAGAGAGTGGGCACAGAGATGTTGGAATCAATTGGTCTTTCAGGCAGGAAAAGAAGTGACAGCAATGTGTGTGGCAGAGTTGCAAAGCTCACTGTGTGCTGAAGATGATCAGTGGGAACTTTCTGGACTGTCTCTTCTGCTGTTTCAGCAGAGTCCAAACGTAAGTGCTATATTCTGCTACTGCTCACAAAGAGCAAGCACAGGAGATGTATTATTCAATTGGACTTTCTGGTAGGAAAGTGAGAGGTGACAGCAATATGTGTTTCAGAGTTGCGAATCTCAATGTGTGCTGAAGATGCCCAGCAGCAGTTTCCATGCTGGCCCTTCGGCTGTGAAATTAGAATCCAAGCGCTCGTCCTCCCCTGTCACAACTGCTCTCGAAGCGAGAGAGCGCACCAGAAACGTTGGCTTGAAATGCACTTTTAGGAGATAAAGTGAGGAGTGACAGCAATGTGTGTTTCAGAGTTGTGAAGCTCACTGTGCGCTGAAGATGATCTGCAAGGACTTTCCCTCCCTGCCCTTCGGAACTGGGAGCGGATTCCAAGCGCTCGTGCTCACCTGCCTCTGCTGCACTGGAAACGAGAGTGGAGACCAGAAACGCTGGATTCAAATGCACTTTTAGGAGCTACAATGAGGAGTGACCACAGTGTGCGTGTCAAAGTTGTAAAGCTCAGTGTGTTGAAGAAGCACAAGGGCAGCCTTCAGGCCTGTCTCTTCCACTGCCTTACAGATTGCAGACATCCCTGCTCACTCTGCTGCTCAGCAGAGTGCTGGCAACGGAGTTCTTGGATTGAAATGGTCTTTTAGGAGAAAGAGTGAAGAGTGACAGCAATGTTTGTGTCACAGTTTAAAGCTCACTGTGTGCTAAACATGATCAGGAGGAGCTTTTTTGCAAGGCTCTTCTGCTGTTTTAGCCCAGTCTAAACATTCCTTCTCTCTGTTGCTGCTCAGCAGAGAGTGGGCACAGAGATGTTGGAATCAATTGGTCTTTCAGGCAAGAAAAGGAGGAGTGACAGCAATGTGTGTTGCAGAATTGCAAAGCTCACTGTGTGCTGAAGATGCCCTGCAGGAGTTTCCCTGCTGGCCCTTCGTCTGTGGGATTAGAGTCCAAGCGCTGCTCCTCCCCTGTCACAACTCCTCTCCAAACGAGAGAGCGCACCAGAAACTTTGGATTCAAATGCACTTTTAGGAGATAAAGTGAGGAGTGACAGCAATGTTTGTGTCACAGTTTAAAGCTCACTGTGTGCAAAACATGATCAAGCAGGAGATTTTTTTCAAGGCTCTTCTGCTGTTTTAGGCAGGTCTAAAAATTCCTGCTCTACTATCTCTGTTGCTGCACAGCAGAGAGCGGGCACAGAGATGGTGGATTCAGCTGGTCTTTCAGGCAAAAAGGGAGGAGTGACAGCAATGTGTGTTGCAGAGTTGCAAAGCTCGCTGTGCGCTGAAGATGATCAGTGGGAACTTTCTGGACTGTCTCTTCTGCTCTTTTAGCATTGGCTAAAGGTTCCTGCTCTACTCTGCTTCTGCCCAGCAGAGAAAGGGCACAGAGATTTTGGATTCAATTGGACTTTGAGGTAGGAAAGTGCGGAGCGAGAGCAATATATGTGTCACAGTTGCAAAGCTGACTGCGTGCTGAAGATGCCCTGCCGGAGCTTTCACTCCGGGCTCTTTGGCTGTGGGAGCAGAGGCCAAGAGATCGTGTTCACCTGTCACTGCTGCTGTTCAAACGAGAGAGGGCGGGAGAGACCATGGATTCAAACGGATTATTAGGAGATGAAGTGAGGAGTGACAGCAATGTGTGTTTCAGAGTTGCAAAGCTCACTGTGCGCTGAAGATGATCTGCAAGGACTTTCCCTCCCTGCCCTTCGGAACTGGGAGCGGATTCCAAGCGCTCGTGCTCACCTGCCTCTGCTGCTCTTGAAACGAGAGTGGAGACCAGAAACGCTGGATTCAAATGCACTTTTAGGAGCTACAATGAGGAGTGACAACAGTGTGTGTGTCACAGTTGTAAAGCTCAGTGTGTTGAAGAAGCACAAGAGCAGCCTTCAGGCCTGTCTCTTCCACTGCCTTACAGATTGCAGACATTCCTGCTCACTCTGCTGCTCAGCAGAGTGCTGGCAGCGGAGTTCTTGGATTGAAATGGTCTTTTAGGAGAAAGAGTGAAGAGTGACAGCAATGTTTGTGTCACAGTTTAAAGCTCACTGTGTGCTAAACATGATCAGGAGGAGCTTTTTTGCAAGGCTCTTCTGCTGTTTTAGCCCAGTCTAAACATTCCTGCTCTACTCTCTCTGATGCTGCTCAGCAGAGAGTGGGCACAGAGATGTTGGAATCAATTGGTCTTCCAGGCAGGAGAAGGAGGAGTTACAGCAATGTGTTTTGCAGAGTTGCAAAGCTCACTGTGTGCTGAAGATGCCCTGCAGGAGTTTCCCTGCTGGCCCTTCGTCTGTGGTATTAGAGTCCAAGCGCTGCTCCTCCCCTGTCACAACTCCTCTCGAAACGAGAGAGCGCACAAGAAACTTTGGATTCAAATGCACTTTTAGGAGATAAAGTGAGGAGTGACAGCAATGTTTGTGTCACAGTTTAAAGCTCACTGTGTGCAAAACATGATCAAGCAGGAGATTTTTTTCAAGGCTCTTCTGCTGTTTTAGGCAGGCCTAAAAATTCCTGCTCTACTCTCTCTGTTGCTGCTCAGCAGAGAGCGGGCACAGAGATGGTGGATTCAGCTGGTCTTTCAGGCAAAAAGGGAGGAGTGACAGCAATGTGTGTTGCAGAGTTGCAAAGCTCGCTGTGCGCTGAAGATGATCAGTGGGAACTTTCTGGACTGTCTCTTCTGCTCTTTTAGCATTGGCTAAAGGTTCCTGCTCTACTCTGCTTCTGCCCAGCAGAGAAAGGGCACAGAGATTTTGGATTCAATTGGACTTTGAGGTAGGAAAGTGCGGAGCGAGAGCAATATATGTGTCACAGTTGCAAAGCTGACTGCGTGCTGAAGATGCCCTGCCGGAGCTTTCACTCCAGGCTCTTCGGCTGTGGGAGCAGAGGCCAAGAGATCGTGTTCACCTGTCACTGCTGCTGTTCAAACGAGAGAGGGCGGGAGAGACCATGGATTCAAACGGATTATTAGGAGATGAAGTGAGGAGTGACAGCAATGTGTGTTTCAGAGTTGCAAAGCTCACTGTGCGCTGAAGATGATCTGCAAGGACTTTCCCTCCCTGCCCTTCGGAACTGGGAGCGGATTCCAAGCGCTCGTGCTCACCTTCCTCTGCTGCTCTTGAAACGAGAGGGGAGACCAGAAACGCTGGATTCAAATGCACTTTTAGGAGCTACAATGAGGAGTGACAACAGTGTGTGTGTCACAGTTGTAAAGCTCAGTGTGTTGAAGAAGCACAAGAGCAGCCTTCAGGCCTGTCTCTTCCACTGCCTTACAGATTGCAGACATTCCTGCTCACTCTGCTGCTCAGCAGAGTGCTGGCAACGGAGTTCTTGGATTGAAATGGTCTTTTAGGAGAAAGAGTGAAGAGTGACAGCAATGTTTGTGTCACAGTTTAAAGCTCACTGTGTGCTAAACATGATCAGGAGGAGCTTTTTTGCAAGGCTCTTCTGCTGTTTTAGCCCAGTCTAAACATTCCTTCTCTCTGTTGCTGCTCAGCAGAGAGTGGGCACAGAGATGTTGGAATCAATTGGTCTTCCAGGCAGGAAAAGGAGGAGTTACAGCAATGTGTGTTGCAGAATTGCAAAGCTCACTGTGTGCTGAAGATGCCCTGCAGGAGTTTCCCTGCTGGCCCTTCGTCTGTGGGATTAGAGTCCAAGCGCTGCTCCTCCCCTGTCACAACTCCTCTCGAAACGAGAGAGCGCACCAGAAACTTTGGATTCAAATGCACTTTTAGGAGATAAAGTGAGGAGTGACAGCAATGTTTGTGTCACAGTTTAAAGCTCACTGTGTGCAAAACATGATCAAGCAGGAGATTTTTTTCAAGGCTCTTCTGCTGTTTTAGGCAGGTCTAAAAATTCCTGCTCTACTATCTCTGTTGCTGCTCAGCAGAGAGCGGGCACAGAGATGGTGGATTCAGCTGGTCTTTCAGGCAAAAAGGGAGGAGTGACAGCAATGTGTGTTGCAGAGTTGCAAAGCTCGCTGTGCGCTGAAGATGATCAGTGGGAACTTTCTGGACTGTCTCTTCTGCTCTTTTAGCATTGGCTAAAGGTTCCTGCTCTACTCTGCTTCTGCCCAGCAGAGAAAGGGCACAGAGATTTTGGATTCAATTGGACTTTGAGGTAGGAAAGTGCGGAGCGAGAGCAATATATGTGTCACAGTTGCAAAGCTGACTGCGTGCTGAAGATGCCCTGCCGGAGCTTTCACTCCGGGCTCTTCGGCTGTGGGAGCAGAGGCCAAGAGATCGTGTTCACCTGTCACTGCTGCTGTTCAAACGAGAGAGGGCGGGAGAGACCATGGATTCAAACGGATTATTAGGAGATGAAGTGAGGAGTGACAGCAATGTGTGTTTCAGAGTTGCAAAGCTCACTGTGCGCTGAAGATGATCTGCAAGGACTTTCCCTCCCTGCCCTTCGGAACTGGGAGCGGATTCCAAGCGCTCGTGCTCACCTGCCTCTGCTGCACTGGAAACGAGAGTGGAGACCAGAAACGCTGGATTCAAATGCACTTTTAGGAGCTACAATGAGGAGTGACAACAGTGTGTGTGTCAAAGTTGTAAAGCTCAGTGTGTTGAAGAAGCACAAGAGCAGCCTTCAGCCTGTCTCTTCCACTGCCTTACAGATTGCAGACATTCCTGCTCACTCTGCTGCTCAGCAGAGTGCTGGCAACGGAGTTCTTGGATTGAAATGGTCTTTTAGGAGAAAGAGTGAAGAGTGACAGCAATGTTTGTGTCACAGTTTAAAGCTCACTGTGTGCTAAACATGATCAGGAGGAGCTTTTTTGCAAGGCTCTTCTGCTGTTTTAGCCCAGTCTAAACATTCCTGCTCTACTCTCTCTGTTGCTGATCAGCAGAGAGTGGGCACAGAGATGTTGGAATCAATAATGTCTTCCAGGCAGGAAAAGGAGGAGTTACAGCAATGTGTTTTGCAGAGTTGCAAAGCTCACTGTGTGCTGAAGATGCCCTGCAGGAGTTTCCCTGCTGGCCCTCCGTCTGTGGGATTAGAGTCCAAGCGCTGCTCCTCCCCTGTCACAACTCCTCTCGAAACGAGAGAGCGCACCAGAAACTTTGGATTCAAATGCACTTTTAGGAGATAAAGTGAGGAGTGACAGCAATGTTTGTGTCACAGTTTAAAGCTCACTGTGTGCAAAACATGATCAAGCAGGAGATTTTTTTCAAGGCTCTTCTGCTGTTTTAGGCAGGTCTAAAAATTCCTGCTCTACTATCTCTGTTGCTGCTCAGCAGAGAGCGGGCACAGAGATGGTGGATTCAGCTGGTCTTTCAGGCAAAAAGGGAGGAGTGACAGCAATGTGTGTTGCAGAGTTGCAAAGCTCGCTGTGCGCTGAAGATGATCAGTGGGAACTTTCTGGACTGTCTCTTCTGCTCTTTTAGCATTGGCTAAAGGTTCCTGCTCTACTCTGCTTCTGCCCAGCAGAGAAAGGGCACAGAGATTTTGGATTCAATTGGACTTTGAGGTAGGAAAGTGCGGAGCGAGAGCAATATATGTGTCACAGTTGCAAAGCTGACTGCGTGCTGAAGATGCCCTGCCGGAGCTTTCACTCCGGGCTCTTCGGCTGTGGGAGCAGAGGCCAAGAGATCGTGTTCACCTGTCACTGCTGCTGTTCAAACGAGAGAGGGCGGGAGAGACCATGGATTCAAACGGATTATTAGGAGATGAAGTGAGGAGTGACAGCAATGTGTGTTTCAGAGTTGCAAAGCTCACTGTGCGCTGAAGATGATCTGCAAGGACTTTCCCTCCCTGCCCTTCGGAACTGGGAGCGGATTCCAAGCGCTTGTGCTCACCTGCCTCTGCTGCACTGGAAACGAGAGTGGAGACCAGAAACGCTGGATTCAAATGCACTTTTAGGAGCTACAATGAGGAGTGACAACAGTGTGTGTGTCACAGTTGTAAAGCTCAGTGTGTTGAAGAAGCACAAGAGCAGCCTTCAGCCTGTCTCTTCCACTGCCTTACAGATTGCAGACATTCCTGCTCACTCTGCTGCTCAGCAGAGTGCTGGCAACGGAGTTCTTGGATTGAAATGGTCTTTTAGGAGAAAGAGTGAAGAGTGACAGCAATGTTTGTGTCACAGTTTAAAGCTCACTGTGTGCTAAACATGATCAGGAGGAGCTTTTTTGCAAGGCTCTTCTGCTGTTTTAGCCCAGTCTAAACATTCCTGCTCTACTCTCTCTGATGCTGCTCAGCAGAGAGTGGGCACAGAGATGTTGGAATCAATTGGTCTTCCAGGCAGGAGAAGGAGGAGTTACAGCAATGTGTTTTGCAGAGTTGCAAAGCTCACTGTGTGCTGAAGATGCCCTGCAGGAGTTTCCCTGCTGGCCCTTCGTCTGTGGTATTAGAGTCCAAGCGCTGCTCCTCCCCTGTCACAACTCCTCTCCAAACGAGAGAGCGCACAAGAAACTTTGGATTCAAATGCACTTTTAGGAGATAAAGTGAGGAGTGACAGCAATGTTTGTGTCACAGTTTAAAGCTCACTGTGTGCAAAACATGATCAAGCAGGAGATTTTTTTCAAGGCTCTTCTGCTGTTTTAGGCAGGTCTAAAAATTCCTGCTCTACTATCTCTGTTGCTGCTCAGCAGAGAGCGGGCACAGAGATGGTGGATTCAGCTGGTCTTTCAGGCAAAAAGGGAGGAGTGACAGCAATGTGTGTTGCAGAGTTGCAAAGCTCGCTGTGCGCTGAAGATGATCAGTGGGAACTTTCTGGACTGTCTCTTCTGCTCTTTTAGCATTGGCTAAAGGTTCCTGCTCTACTCTGCTTCTGCCCAGCAGAGAAAGGGCGCAGAGATTTTGGATTCAATTGGACTTTGAGGTAGGAAAGTGCGGAGCGAGAGCAATGTATGTGTCACAGTTGCAAAGCTGACTGCGTGCTGAAGATGCCCTGCCGGAGCTTTCACTCCGGGCTCTTTGGCTGTGGGAGCAGAGGCCAAGAGATCGTGTTCACCTGTCACTGCTGCTGTTCAAACGAGAGAGGGCGGGAGAGACCATGGATTCAAACGGATTATTAGGAGATGAAGTGAGGAGTGACAGCAATGTGTGTTTCAGAGTTGCAAAGCTCACTGTGCGCTGAAGATGATCTGCAAGGACTTTCCCTCCCTGCCCTTCGGAACTGGGAGCGGATTCCAAGCGCTCGTGCTCACCTGCCTCTGCTGCACTGGAAACGAGAGTGGAGACCAGAAACGCTGGATTCAAATGCACTTTTAGGAGCTACAATGAGGAGTGACAACAGTGTGTGTGTCAAAGTTGTAAAGCTCAGTGTGTTGAAGAAGCACAAGAGCAGCCTTCAGCCTGTCTCTTCCACTGCCTTACAGATTGCAGACATTCCTGCTCACTCTGCTGCTCAGCAGAGTGCTGGCAACGGAGTTCTTGGATTGAAATGGTCTTTTAGGAGAAAGAGTGAAGAGTGACAGCAATGTTTGTGTCACAGTTTAAAGCTCACTGTGTGCTAAACATGATCAGGAGGAGCTTTTTTGCAAGGCTCTTCTGCTGTTTTAGCCCAGTCTAAACATTCCTGCTCTACTCTCTCTGTTGCTGCTCAGCAGAGAGTGGGCACAGAGATGTTGGAATCAATAATGTCTTCCAGGCAGGAAAAGGAGGAGTTACAGCAATGTGTTTTGCAGAGTTGCAAAGCTCACTGTGTGCTGAAGATGCCCTGCAGGAGTTTCCCTGCTGGCCCTCCGTCTGTGGGATTAGAGTCCAAGCGCTGTTCCTCCCCTGTCACAACTCCTCTCGAAACGAGAGAGCGCACCAGAAACTTTGGATTCAAATGCACTTTTAGGAGATAAAGTGAGGAGTGACAGCAATGTTTGTGTCACAGTTTAAAGCTCACTGTGTGCAAAACATGATCAAGCAGGAGATTTTTTTCAAGGCTCTTCTGCTGTTTTAGGCAGGTCTAAAAATTCCTGCTCTACTATCTCTGTTGCTGCTCAGCAGAGAGCGGGCACAGAGATGGTGGATTCAGCTGGTCTTTCAGGCAAAAAGGGAGGAGTGACAGCAATGTGTGTTGCAGAGTTGCAAAGCTCGCTGTGCGCTGAAGATGATCAGTGGGAACTTTCTGGACTGTCTCTTCTGCTCTTTTAGCATTGGCTAAAGGTTCCTGCTCTACTCTGCTTCTGCCCAGCAGAGAAAGGGCACAGAGATTTTGGATTCAATTGGACTTTGAGGTAGGAAAGTGCGGAGCGAGAGCAATATATGTGTCACAGTTGCAAAGCTGACTGCGTGCTGAAGATGCCCTGCCGGAGCTTTCACTCCGGGCTCTTCGGCTGTGGGAGCAGAGGCCAAGAGATCGTGTTCACCTGTCACTGCTGCTGTTCAAACGAGAGAGGGCGGGAGAGACCATGGATTCAAACGGATTATTAGGAGATGAAGTGAGGAGTGACAGCAATGTGTGTTTCAGAGTTGCAAAGCTCACTGTGCGCTGAAGATGATCTGCAAGGACTTTCCCTCCCTGCCCTTCGGAACTGGGAGCGGATTCCAAGCGCTCGTGCTCACCTGCCTCTGCTGCAATGGAAACGAGAGTGGAGACCAGAAACGCTGGATTCAAATGCACTTTTAGGAGCTACAATGAGGAGTGACAACAGTGTGTGTGTCAAAGTTGTAAAGCTCAGTGTGTTGAAGAAGCACAAGAGCAGCCTTCAGCCTGTCTCTTCCACTGCCTTACAGATTGCAGACATTCCTGCTCACTCTGCTGCTCAGCAGAGTGCTGGCAACGGAGTTCTTGGATTGAAATGGTCTTTTAGGAGAAAGAGTGAAGAGTGACAGCAATGTTTGTGTCACAGTTTAAAGCTCACTGTGTGCTAAACATGATCAGGAGGAGCTTTTTTGCAAGGCTCTTCTGCTGTTTTAGCCCAGTCTAAACATTCCTGCTCTACTCTCTCTGATGCTGCTCAGCAGAGAGTGGGCACAGAGATGTTGGAATCAATTGGTCTTCCAGGCAGGAGAAGGAGGAGTTACAGCAATGTGTTTTGCAGAGTTGCAAAGCTCACTGTGTGCTGAAGATGCCCTGCAGGAGTTTCCCTGCTGGCCCTCCGTCTGTGGGATTAGAGTCCAAGCGCTGCTCCTCCCCTGTCACAACTCCTCTCGAAACGAGAGAGCGCACCAGAAACTTTGGATTCAAATGCACTTTTAGGAGATAAAGTGAGGAGTGACAGCAATGTTTGTGTCACAGTTTAAAGCTCACTGTGTGCAAAACATGATCAAGCAGGAGATTTTTTTCAAGGCTCTTCTGCTGTTTTAGGCAGGTCTAAAAATTCCTGCTCTACTATCTCTGTTGCTGCTCAGCAGAGAGCGGGCACAGAGATGGTGGATTCAGCTGGTCTTTCAGGCAAAAAGGGAGGAGTGACAGCAATGTGTGTTGCAGAGTTGCAAAGCTCGCTGTGCGCTGAAGATGATCAGTGGGAACTTTCTGGACTGTCTCTTCTGCTCTTTTAGCATTGGCTAAAGGTTCCTGCTCTACTCTGCTTCTGCCCAGCAGAGAAAGGGCACAGAGATTTTGGATTCAATTGGACTTTGAGGTAGGAAAGTGCGGAGCGAGAGCAATGTATGTGTCACAGTTGCAAAGCTGACTGCGTGCTGAAGATGCCCTGCCGGAGCTTTCACTCCGGGCTCTTTGGCTGTGGGAGCAGAGGCCAAGAGATCGTGTTCACCTGTCACTGCTGCTGTTCAAACGAGAGAGGGCGGGAGAGACCATGGATTCAAACGGATTATTAGGAGATGAAGTGAGGAGTGACAGCAATGTGTGTTTCAGAGTTGCAAAGCTCACTGTGCGCTGAAGATGATCTGCAAGGACTTTCCCTCCCTGCCCTTCGGAACTGGGAGCGGATTCCAAGCGCTCGTGCTCACCTGCCTCTGCTGCACTGGAAACGAGAGTGGAGACCAGAAACGCTGGATTCAAATGCACTTTTAGGAGCTACAATGAGGAGTGACAACAGTGTGTGTGTCAAAGTTGTAAAGCTCAGTGTGTTGAAGAAGCACAAGAGCAGCCTTCAGCCTGTCTCTTCCACTGCCTTACAGATTGCAGACATTCCTGCTCACTCTGCTGCTCAGCAGAGTGCTGGCAACGGAGTTCTTGGATTGAAATGGTCTTTTAGGAGAAAGAGTGAAGAGTGACAGCAATGTTTGTGTCACAGTTTAAAGCTCACTGTGTGCTAAACATGATCAGGAGGAGCTTTTTTGCAAGGCTCTTCTGCTGTTTTAGCCCAGTCTAAACATTCCTGCTCTACTCTCTCTGATGCTGCTCAGCAGAGAGTGGGCACAGAGATGTTGGAATCAATTGGTCTTCCAGGCAGGAGAAGGAGGAGTTACAGCAATGTGTTTTGCAGAGTTGCAAAGCTCACTGTGTGCTGAAGATGCCCTGCAGGAGTTTCCCTGCTGGCCCTTCGTCTGTGGTATTAGAGTCCAAGCGCTGCTCCTCCCCTGTCACAACTCCTCTCGAAACGAGAGAGCGCACCAGAAACTTTGGATTCAAATGCACTTTTAGGAGATAAAGTGAGGAGTGACAGCAATGTTTGTGTCACAGTTTAAAGCTCACTGTGTGCAAAACATGATCAAGCAGGAGATTTTTTTCAAGGCTCTTCTGCTGTTTTAGGCAGGTCTAAAAATTCCTGCTCTACTCTCTCTGTTGCTGCTCAGCAGAGAGCGGGCACAGAGATGGTGGATTCAGCTGGTCTTTCAGGCAAAAAGGGAGGAGTGACAGCAATGTGTGTTGCAGAGTTGCAAAGCTCGCTGTGCGCTGAAGATGATCAGTGGGAACTTTCTGGACTGTCTCTTCTGCTCTTTTAGCATTGGCTAAAGGTTCCTGCTCTACTCTGCTTCTGCCCAGCAGAGAAAGGGCACAGAGATTTTGGATTCAATTGGACTTTGAGGTAGGAAAGTGCGGAGCGAGAGCAATATATGTGTCACAGTTGCAAAGCTGACTGCGTGCTGAAGATGCCCTGCCGGAGCTTTCACTCCGGGCTCTTTGGCTGTGGGAGCAGAGGCCAAGAGATCGTGTTCACCTGTCACTGCTGCTGTTTAAACGAGAGAGGGCGGGAGAGACCATGGATTCAAACGGATTATTAGGAGATGAAGTGAGGAGTGACAGCAATGTGTGTTTCAGAGTTGCAAAGCTCACTGTGCGCTGAAGATGATCTGCAAGGACTTTCCCTCCCTGCCCTTCGGAACTGGGAGCGGATTCCAAGCGCTCGTGCTCACCTTCCTCTGCTGCTCTTGAAACGAGAGTGGAGACCAGAAACGCTGGATTCAAATGCACTTTTAGGAGCTACAATGAGGAGTGACAACAGTGTGTGTGTCACAGTTGTAAAGCTCAGTGTGTTGAAGAAGCACAAGAGCAGCCTTCAGGCCTGTCTCTTCCACTGCCTTACAGATTGCAGACATTCCTGCTCACTCTGCTGCTCAGCAGAGTGCTGGCAACGGAGTTCTTGGATTGAAATGGTCTTTTAGGAGAAAGAGTGAAGAGTGACAGCAATGTTTGTGTCACAGTTTAAAGCTCACTGTGTGCTAAACATGATCAGGAGGAGCTTTTTTGCAAGGCTCTTCTGCTGTTTTAGCCCAGTCTAAACATTCCTGCTCTCTGTTGCTGCTCAGCAGAGAGTGGGCACAGAGATGTTGGAATCAATTGGTCTTCCAGGCAGGAGAAGGAGGAGTTACAGCAATGTGTTTTGCAGAGTTGCAAAGCTCACTGTGTGCTGAAGATGCCCTGCAGGAGTTTCCCTGCTGGCCCTTCGTCTGTGGGATTAGAGTCGAAGCGCTGCTCCTCCCCTGTCACAACTCCTCTCGAAACGAGAGAGCGCACCTGAAACTTTGGATTCAAATGCACTTTTAGGAGATAAAGTGAGGAGTGACAGCAATGTTTGTGTCACAGTTTAAAGCTCACTGTGTGCAAAACATGATCAAGCAGGAGATTTTTTTCAAGGCTCTTCTGCTGTTTTAGGCAGGTCTAAAAATTCCTGCTCTACTCTCTCTGTTGCTGCTCAGCAGAGAGCGGGCACAGAGATGGTGGATTCAGCTGGTCTTTCAGGCAAAAAGGGAGGAGTGACAGCAATGTGTGTTGCAGAGTTGCAAAGCTCGCTGTGCGCTGAAGATGATCAGTGGGAACTTTCTGGACTGTCTCTTCTGCTCTTTTAGCATTGGCTAAAGGTTCCTGCTCTACTCTGCTTCTGCCCAGCAGAGAAAGGGCACAGAGTTTTGGATTCAATTGGACTTTGAGGTAGGAAAGTGCGGAGCGAGAGCAATATATGTGTCACAGTTGCAAAGCTGACTGCGTGCTGAAGATGCCCTGCCGGAGCTTTCACTCAGGGCTCTTCGGCTGTGGGAGCAGAGGCCAAGAGATCGTGTTCACCTGTCACTGCTGCTGTTCAAACGAGAGAGGGCGGGAGAGACCATGGATTCAAACGGATTATTAGGAGATGAAGTGAGGAGTGACAGCAATGTGTGTTTCAGAGTTGCAAAGCTCACTGTGCGCTGAAGATGATCTGCAAGGACTTTCCCTCCCTGCCCTTCGGAACTGGGAGCGGATTCCAAGCGCTCGTGCTCACCTGCCTCTGCTGCTCTTGAAACGAGAGTGGAGACCAGAAACGCTGGATTCAAATGCACTTTTAGGAGCTACAATGAGGAGTGACAACAGTGTGTGTGTCACAGTTGTAAAGCTCAGTGTGTTGAAGAAGCACAAGAGCAGCCTTCAGGCCTGTCTCTTCCACTGCCTTACAGATTGCAGACATTCCTGCTCACTCTGCTGCTCAGCAGAGTGCTGGCAACGGAGTTCTTGGATTGAAATGGTCTTTTAGGAGAAAGAGTGAAGAGTGACAGCAATGTTTATGTCACAGTTTAAAGCTCACTGTGTGCTAAACATGATCAGGAGGAGCTTTTTTGCAAGGCTCTTCTGCTGTTTTAGCCCAGTCTAAACATTCCTGCTCTACTCTCTCTGATGCTGCTCAGCAGAGAGTGGGCACAGAGATGTTGGAATCAATTGGTCTTCCAGGCAGGAAAAGGAGGAGTTACAGCAATGTGTTTTGCAGAGTTGCAAAGCTCATTGTGTGCTGAAGATGCCCTGCAGGCGTTTCCCTGCTGGCCCTTCGTCTGTGGGATTAGAGTCCAAGCGCTGCTCCTCCCCTGTCACAACTCCTCTCCAAACGAGAGAGCGCACCAGAAACTTTGGATTCAAATGCACTTTTAGGAGATAAAGTGAGGAGTGACAGCAATGTTTGTGTCACAGTTTAAAGCTCACTGTGTGCAAAACATGATCAAGCAGGAGATTTTTTTCAAGGCTCTTCTGCTGTTTTAGGCAGGTCTAAAAATTCCTGCTCTACTATCTCTGTTGCTGCTCAGCAGAGAGCGGGCACAGAGATGGTGGATTCAGCTGGTCTTTCAGGCAAAAAGGGAGGAGTGACAGCAATGTGTGTTGCAGAGTTGCAAAGCTCGCTGTGCGCTGAAGATGATCAGTGGGAACTTTCTGGACTGTCTCTTCTGCTCTTTTAGCATTGGCTAAAGGTTCCTGCTCTACTCTGCTTCTGCCCAGCAGAGAAAGGGCACAGAGTTTTGGATTCAATTGGACTTTGAGGTAGGAAAGTGCGGAGCGAGAGCAATATATGTGTCACAGTTGCAAAGCTGACTGCGTGCTGAAGATGCCCTGCCGGAGCTTTCACTCCGGGCTCTTCGGCTGTGGGAGCAGAGGCCAAGAGATCGTGTTCACCTGTCACTGCTGCTGTTCAAACGAGAGAGGGCGGGAGAGACCATGGATTCAAACGGATTATTAGGAGATGAAGTGAGGAGTGACAGCAATGTGTGTTTCAGAGTTGCAAAGCTCACTGTGCGCTGAAGATGATCTGCAAGGACTTTCCCTCCCTGCCCTTCGGAACTGGGAGCGGATTCCAAGCGCTCGTGCTCACCTGCCTCTGCTGCTCTTGAAACGAGAGTGGAGACCAGAAACGCTGGATTCAAATGCACTTTTAGGAGCTACAATGAGGAGTGACAACAGTGTGTGTGTCACAGTTGTAAAGCTCAGTGTGTTGAAGAAGCACAAGAGCAGCCTTCAGGCCTGTCTCTTCCACTGCCTTACAGATTGCAGACATTCCTGCTCACTCTGCTGCTCAGCAGAGTGCTGGCAACGGAGTTCTTGGATTGAAATGGTCTTTTAGGAGAAAGAGTGAAGAGTGACAGCAATGTTTGTGTCACAGTTTAAAGCTCACTGTGTGCTAAACATGATCAGGAGGAGCTTTTTTGCAAGGCTCTTCTGCTGTTTTAGCCCAGTCTAAACATTCCTGCTCTACTCTCTCTGATGCTGCTCAGCAGAGAGTGGGCACAGAGATGTTGGAATCAATTGGTCTTCCAGGCAGGAAAAGGAGGAGTTACAGCAATGTGTTTTGCAGAGTTGCAAAGCTCATTGTGTGCTGAAGATGCCCTGCAGGCGTTTCCCTGCTGGCCCTTCGTCTGTGGGATTAGAGTCCAAGCGCTGCTCCTCCCCTGTCACAACTCCTCTCGAAACGAGAGAGAGCGCACCAGAAACTTTGGATTCAAATGCACTTTTAGGAGATAAAGTGAGGAGTGACAGCAATGTTTGTGTCACAGTTTAAAGCTCACTGTGTGCAAAACATGATCAAGCAGGAGATTTTTTTCAAGGCTCTTCTGCTGTTTTAGGCAGGTCTAAAAATTCCTGCTCTACTATCTCTGTTGCTGCTCAGCAGAGAGCGGGCACAGAGATGGTGGATTCAGCTGGTCTTTCAGGCAAAAAGGGAGGAGTGACAGCAATGTGTGTTGCAGAGTTGCAAAGCTCGCTGTGCGCTGAAGATGATCAGTGGGAACTTTCTGGACTGTCTCTTCTGCTCTTTTAGCATTGGCTAAAGGTTCCTGCTCTACTCTGCTTCTGCCCAGCAGAGAAAGGGCACAGAGATTTTGGATTCAATTGGACTTTGAGGTAGGAAAGTGCGGAGCGAGAGCAATATATGTGTCACAGTTGCAAAGCTGACTGCGTGCTGAAGATGCCCTGCCGGAGCTTTCACTCCGGGCTCTTTGGCTGTGGGAGCAGAGGCCAAGAGATCGTGTTCACCTGTCACTGCTGCTGTTCAAACGAGAGAGGGCGGGAGAGACCATGGATTCAAACGGATTATTAGGACATGAAGTGAGGAGTGACAGCAATGTGTGTTTCAGAGTTGCAAAGCTCACTGTGCGCTGAAGATGATCTGCAAGGACTTTCCCTCCCTGCCCTTCGGAACTGGGAGCGGATTCCAAGCGCTCGTGCTCACCTGCCTCTGCTGCACTGGAAACGAGAGTGGAGACCAGAAACGCTGGATTCAAATGCACTTTTAGGAGCTACAATGAGGAGTGACAACAGTGTGTGTGTCAAAGTTGTAAAGCTCAGTGTGTTGAAGAAGCACAAGAGCAGCCTTCAGCCTGTCTCTTCCACTGCCTTACAGATTGCAGACATTCCTGCTCACTCTGCTGCTCAGCAGAGTGCTGGCAACGGAGTTCTTGGATTGAAATGGTCTTTTAGGAGAAAGAGTGAAGAGTGACAGCAATGTTTGTGTCACAGTTTAAAGCTCACTGTGTGCTAAACATGATCAGGAGGAGCTTTTTTGCAAGGCTCTTCTGCTGTTTTAGCCCAGTCTAAACATTCCTGCTCTACTCTCTCTGATGCTGCTCAGCAGAGAGTGGGCACAGAGATGTTGGAATCAATTGGTCTTCCAGGCAGGAGAAGGAGGAGTTACAGCAATGTGTTTTGCAGAGTTGCAAAGCTCACTGTGTGCTGAAGATGCCCTGCAGGAGTTTCCCTGCTGGCCCTTCGTCTGTGGTATTAGAGTCCAAGCGCTGCTCCTCCCCTGTCACAACTCCTCTCGAAACGAGAGAGCGCACAAGAAACTTTGGATTCAAATGCACTTTTAGGAGATAAAGTGAGGAGTGACAGCAATGTTTGTGTCACAGTTTAAAGCTCACTGTGTGCAAAACATGACCAAGCAGGAGATTTTTTTCAAGGCTCTTCTGCTGTTTTAGGCAGGTCTAAAAATTCCTGCTCTACTATCTCTGTTGCTGCTCAGCAGAGAGCGGGCACAGAGATGGTGGATTCAGCTGGTCTTTCAGGCAAAAAGGGAGGAGTGACAGCAATGTGTGTTGCAGAGTTGCAAAGCTCGCTGTGCGCTGAAGATGATCAGTGGGAACTTTCTGGACTGTCTCTTCTGCTCTTTTAGCATTGGCTAAAGGTTCCTGCTCTACTCTGCTTCTGCCCAGCAGAGAAAGGGCACAGAGATTTTGGATTCAATTGGACTTTGAGGTAGGAAAGTGCGGAGCGAGAGCAATATATGTGCCACAGTTGCAAAGCTGACTGCGTGCTGAAGATGCCCTGCCGGAGCTTTCACTCCGGGCTCTTCGGCTGTGGGAGCAGAGGCCAAGAGATCGTGTTCACCTGTCACTGCCGCTGTTCAAACGAGAAAGGGCGGGAGAGACCATGGATTCAAACGGATTATTAGGAGATGAAGTGAGGAGTGACAGTAATGTGTGTTTCAGAGTTGCAAAGCTCACTGTGCGCTGAAGATGATCTGCAAGGACTTTCCCTCCCTGCCCTTCGGAACTGGGAGCGGATTCCAAGCGCTCGTGCTCACCTGCCTCTGCTGCACTGGAAACGAGAGTGGAGACCAGAAACGCTGGATTCAAATGCACTTTTAGGAGCTACAATGAGGAGTGACAACAGTGTGTGTGTCAAAGTTGTAAAGCTCAGTGTGTTGAAGAAGCACAAGAGCAGCCTTCAGCCTGTCTCTTCCACTGCCTTACAGATTGCAGACATTCCTGCTCACTCTGCTGCTCAGCAGAGTGCTGGCAACGGAGTTCTTGGATTGAAATGGTCTTTTAGGAGAAAGAGTGAAGAGTGACAGCAATGTTTGTGTCACAGTTTAAAGCTCACTGTGTGCTAAACATGATCAGGAGGAGCTTTTTTGCAAGGCTCTTCTGCTGTTTTAGCCCAGTCTAAACATTCCTGCTCTACTCTCTCTGATGCTGCTCAGCAGAGAGTGGGCACAGAGATGTTGGAATCAATTGGTCTTCCAGGCAGGAGAAGGAGGAGTTACAGCAATGTGTTTTGCAGAGTTGCAAAGCTCACTGTGTGCTGAAGATGCCCTGCAGGAGTTTCCCTGCTGGCCCTTCGTCTGTGGTATTAGAGTCCAAGCGCTGCTCCTCCCCTGTCACAACTCCTCTCGAAACGAGAGAGCGCACCAGAAACTTTGGATTCAAATGCACTTTTAGGAGATAAAGTGAGGAGTGACAGCAATGTTTGTGTCACAGTTTAAAGCTCACTGTGTGCAAAACATGATCAAGCAGGAGATTTTTTTCAAGGCTCTTCTGCTGTTTTAGGCAGGTCTAAAAATTCCTGCTCTACTCTCTCTGTTGCTGCTCAGCAGAGAGCGGGCACAGAGATGGTGGATTCAGCTGGTCTTTCAGGCAAAAAGGGAGGAGTGACAGCAATGTGTGTTGCAGAGTTGCAAAGCTCGCTGTGCGCTGAAGATGATCAGTGGGAACTTTCTGGACTGTCTCTTCTGCTCTTTTAGCATTGGCTAAAGGTTCCTGCTCTACTCTGCTTCCGCCCAGCAGAGAAAGGGCACAGAGATTTTGGATTCAATTGGACTTTGAGGTAGGAAAGTGCGGAGCGAGAGCAATATATGTGTCACAGTTGCAAAGCTGACTGCGTGCTGAAGATGCCCTGCCGGAGCTTTCACTCCGGGCTCTTCGGCTGTGGGAGCAGAGGCCAAGAGATCGTGTTCACCTGTCACTGCTGCTGTTCAAACGAGAGAGGGCGGGAGAGACCATGGATTCAAACGGATTATTAGGAGATGAAGTGAGGAGTGACAGCAATGTGTGTTTCAGAGTTGCAAAGCTCACTGTGCGCTGAAGATGATCTGCAAGGACTTTCCCTCCCTGCCCTTCGGAACTGGGAGCGGATTCCAAGCGCTCGTGCTCACCTGCCTCTGCTGCACTGGAAACGAGAGTGGAGACCAGAAACGCTGGATTCAAATGCACTTTTAGGAGCTACAATGAGGAGTGACAACAGTGTGTGTGTCAAAGTTGTAAAGCTCAGTGTGTTGAAGAAGCACAAGAGCAGCCTTCAGCCTGTCTCTTCCACTGCCTTACAGATTGCAGACATTCCTGCTCACTCTGCTGCTCAGCAGAGTGCTGGCAACGGAGTTCTTGGATTGAAATGGTCTTTTAGGAGAAAGAGTGAAGAGTGACAGCAATGTTTGTGTCACAGTTTAAAGCTCACTGTGTGCAAACATGATCAGGAGGAGCTTTTTTGCAAGGCTCTTCTGCTGTTTTAGCCCAGTCTAAACATTCCTGCTCTACTCTCTCTGATGCTGCTCAGCAGAGAGTGGGCACAGAGATGTTGGAATCAATTGGTCTTCCAGGCAGGAGAAGGAGGAGTTACAGCAATGTGTTTTGCAGAGTTGCAAAGCTCACTGTGTGCTGAAGATGCCCTGCAGGAGTTTCCCTGCTGGCCCTTCGTCTGTGGTATTAGAGTCCAAGCGCTGCTCCTCCCCTGTCACAACTCCTCTCGAAACGAGAGAGCGCACAAGAAACTTTGGATTCAAATGCACTTTTAGGAGATAAAGTGAGGAGTGACAGCAATGTTTGTGTCACAGTTTAAAGCTCACTGTGTGCAAAACATGATCAAGCAGGAGATTTTTTTCAAGGCTCTTCTGCTGTTTTAGGCAGGTCTAAAAATTCCTGCTCTACTATCTCTGTTGCTGCTCAGCAGAGAGCGGGCACAGAGATGGTGGATTCAGCTGGTCTTTCAGGCAAAAAGGGAGGAGTGACAGCAATGTGTGTTGCAGAGTTGCAAAGCTCGCTGTGCGCTGAAGATGATCAGTGGGAACTTTCTGGACTGTCTCTTCTGCTCTTTTAGCATTGGCTAAAGGTTCCTGCTCTACTCTGCTTCTGCCCAGCAGAGAAAGGGCACAGAGATTTTGGATTCAATTGGACTTTGAGGTAGGAAAGTGCGGAGCGAGAGCAATGTATGTGTCACAGTTGCAAAGCTGACTGCGTGCTGAAGATGCCCTGCCGGAGCTTTCACTCCGGGCTCTTCGGCTGTGGGAGCAGAGGCCAAGAGATCGTGTTCACCTGTCACTGCTGCTGTTCAAACGAGAGAGGGCGGGAGAGACCATGGATTCAAACGGATTATTAGGAGATGAAGTGAGGAGTGACAGTAATGTGTGTTTCAGAGTTGCAAAGCTCACTGTGCGCTGAAGATGATCTGCAAGGACTTTCCCTCCCTGCCCTTCGGAACTGGGAGCGGATTCCAAGCGCTCGTGCTCACCTGCCTCTGCTGCACTGGAAACGAGAGTGGAGACCAGAAACGCTGGATTCAAATGCACTTTTAGGAGCTACAATGAGGAGTGACAACAGTGTGTGTGTCACAGTTGTAAAGCTCAGTGTGTTGAAGAAGCACAAGAGCAGCCTTCAGCCTGTCTCTTCCACTGCCTTACAGATTGCAGACATTCCTGCTCACTCTGCTGCTCAGCAGAGTGCTGGCAACGGAGTTCTTGGATTGAAATGGTCTTTTAGGAGAAAGAGTGAAGAGTGACAGCAATGTTTGTGTCACAGTTTAAAGCTCACTGTGTGCTAAACATGATCAGGAGGAGCTTTTTTGCAAGGCTCTTCTGCTGTTTTAGCCCAGTCTAAACATTCCTGCTCTACTCTCTCTGATGCTGCTCAGCAGAGAGTGGGCACAGAGATGTTGGAATCAATTGGTCTTCCAGGCAGGAGAAGGAGGAGTTACAGCAATGTGTTTTGCAGAGTTGCAAAGCTCACTGTGTGCTGAAGATGCCCTGCAGGAGTTTCCCTGCTGGCCCTTCGTCTGTGGTATTAGAGTCCAAGCGCTGCTCCTCCCCTGTCACAACTCCTCTCCAAACGAGAGAGCGCACCAGAAACTTTGGATTCAAATGCACTTTTAGGAGATAAAGTGAGGAGTGACAGCAATGTTTGTGTCACAGTTTAAAGCTCACTGTGTGCAAAACATGATCAAGCAGGAGATTTTTTTCAAGGCTCTTCTGCTGTTTTAGGCAGGTCTAAAAATTCCTGCTCTACTCTCTCTGTTGCTGCTCAGCAGAGAGCGGGCACAGAGATGGTGGATTCAGCTGGTCTTTCAGGCAAAAAGGGAGGAGTGACAGCAATGTGTGTTGCAGAGTTGCAAAGCTCGCTGTGCGCTGAAGATGATCAGTGGGAACTTTCTGGACTGTCTCTTCTGCTCTTTTAGCATTGGCTAAAGGTTCCTGCTCTACTCTGCTTCTGCCCAGCAGAGAAAGGGCACAGAGATTTTGGATTCAATTGGACTTTGAGGTAGGAAAGTGCGGAGCGAGAGCAATATATGTGTCACAGTTGCAAAGCTGACTGCGTGCTGAAGATGCCCTGCCGGAGCTTTCACTCCGGGCTCTTTGGCTGTGGGAGCAGAGGCCAAGAGATCGTGTTCACCTGTCACTGCTGCTGTTTAAACGAGAGAGGGCGGGAGAGACCATGGATTCAAACGGATTATTAGGAGATGAAGTGAGGAGTGACAGCAATGTGTGTTTCAGAGTTGCAAAGCTCACTGTGCGCTGAAGATGATCTGCAAGGACTTTCCCTCCCTGCCCTTCGGAACTGGGAGCGGATTCCAAGCGCTCGTGCTCACCTTCCTCTGCTGCTCTTGAAACGAGAGTGGAGACCAGAAACGCTGGATTCAAATGCACTTTTAGGAGCTACAATGAGGAGTGACAACAGTGTGTGTGTCACAGTTGTAAAGCTCAGTGTGTTGAAGAAGCACAAGAGCAGCCTTCAGGCCTGTCTCTTCCACTGCCTTACAGATTGCAGACATTCCTGCTCACTCTGCTGCTCAGCAGAGTGCTGGCAACGGAGTTCTTGGATTGAAATGGTCTTTTAGGAGAAAGAGTGAAGAGTGACAGCAATGTTTGTGTCACAGTTTAAAGCTCACTGTGTGCTAAACATGATCAGGAGGAGCTTTTTTGCAAGGCTCTTCTGCTGTTTTAGCCCAGTCTAAACATTCCTGCTCTCTGTTGCTGCTCAGCAGAGAGTGGGCACAGAGATGTTGGAATCAATTGGTCTTCCAGGCAGGAGAAGGAGGAGTTACAGCAATGTGTTTTGCAGAGTTGCAAAGCTCACTGTGTGCTGAAGATGCCCTGCAGGAGTTTCCCTGCTGGCCCTTCGTCTGTGGGATTAGAGTCGAAGCGCTGCTCCTCCCCTGTCACAACTCCTCTCGAAACGAGAGAGCGCACCTGAAACTTTGGATTCAAATGCACTTTTAGGAGATAAAGTGAGGAGTGACAGCAATGTTTGTGTCACAGTTTAAAGCTCACTGTGTGCAAAACATGATCAAGCAGGAGATTTTTTTCAAGGCTCTTCTGCTGTTTTAGGCAGGTCTAAAAATTCCTGCTCTACTCTCTCTGTTGCTGCTCAGCAGAGAGCGGGCACAGAGATGGTGGATTCAGCTGGTCTTTCAGGCAAAAAGGGAGGAGTGACAGCAATGTGTGTTGCAGAGTTGCAAAGCTCGCTGTGCGCTGAAGATGATCAGTGGGAACTTTCTGGACTGTCTCTTCTGCTCTTTTAGCATTGGCTAAAGGTTCCTGCTCTACTCTGCTTCTGCCCAGCAGAGAAAGGGCACAGAGTTTTGGATTCAATTGGACTTTGAGGTAGGAAAGTGCGGAGCGAGAGCAATATATGTGTCACAGTTGCAAAGCTGACTGCGTGCTGAAGATGCCCTGCCGGAGCTTTCACTCAGGGCTCTTCGGCTGTGGGAGCAGAGGCCAAGAGATCGTGTTCACCTGTCACTGCTGCTGTTCAAACGAGAGAGGGCGGGAGAGACCATGGATTCAAACGGATTATTAGGAGATGAAGTGAGGAGTGACAGCAATGTGTGTTTCAGAGTTGCAAAGCTCACTGTGCGCTGAAGATGATCTGCAAGGACTTTCCCTCCCTGCCCTTCGGAACTGGGAGCGGATTCCAAGCGCTCGTGCTCACCTGCCTCTGCTGCTCTTGAAACGAGAGTGGAGACCAGAAACGCTGGATTCAAATGCACTTTTAGGAGCTACAATGAGGAGTGACAACAGTGTGTGTGTCACAGTTGTAAAGCTCAGTGTGTTGAAGAAGCACAAGAGCAGCCTTCAGGCCTGTCTCTTCCACTGCCTTACAGATTGCAGACATTCCTGCTCACTCTGCTGCTCAGCAGAGTGCTGGCAACGGAGTTCTTGGATTGAAATGGTCTTTTAGGAGAAAGAGTGAAGAGTGACAGCAATGTTTGTGTCACAGTTTAAAGCTCACTGTGTGCTAAACATGATCAGGAGGAGCTTTTTTGCAAGGCTCTTCTGCTGTTTTAGCCCAGTCTAAACATTCCTGCTCTACTCTCTCTGATGCTGCTCAGCAGAGAGTGGGCACAGAGATGTTGGAATCAATTGGTCTTCCAGGCAGGAAAAGGAGGAGTTACAGCAATGTGTTTTGCAGAGTTGCAAAGCTCATTGTGTGCTGAAGATGCCCTGCAGGCGTTTCCCTGCTGGCCCTTCGTCTGTGGGATTAGAGTCCAAGCGCTGCTCCTCCCCTGTCACAACTCCTCTCCAAACGAGAGAGCGCACCAGAAACTTTGGATTCAAATGCACTTTTAGGAGATAAAGTGAGGAGTGACAGCAATGTTTGTGTCACAGTTTAAAGCTCACTGTGTGCAAAACATGATCAAGCAGGAGATTTTTTTCAAGGCTCTTCTGCTGTTTTAGGCAGGTCTAAAAATTCCTGCTCTACTATCTCTGTTGCTGCTCAGCAGAGAGCGGGCACAGAGATGGTGGATTCAGCTGGTCTTTCAGGCAAAAAGGGAGGAGTGACAGCAATGTGTGTTGCAGAGTTGCAAAGCTCGCTGTGCGCTGAAGATGATCAGTGGGAACTTTCTGGACTGTCTCTTCTGCTCTTTTAGCATTGGCTAAAGGTTCCTGCTCTACTCTGCTTCTGCCCAGCAGAGAAAGGGCACAGAGTTTTGGATTCAATTGGACTTTGAGGTAGGAAAGTGCGGAGCGAGAGCAATATATGTGTCACAGTTGCAAAGCTGACTGCGTGCTGAAGATGCCCTGCCGGAGCTTTCACTCCGGGCTCTTCGGCTGTGGGAGCAGAGGCCAAGAGATCGTGTTCACCTGTCACTGCTGCTGTTCAAACGAGAGAGGGCGGGAGAGACCATGGATTCAAACGGATTATTAGGAGATGAAGTGAGGAGTGACAGCAATGTGTGTTTCAGAGTTGCAAAGCTCACTGTGCGCTGAAGATGATCTGCAAGGACTTTCCCTCCCTGCCCTTCGGAACTGGGAGCGGATTCCAAGCGCTCGTGCTCACCTGCCTCTGCTGCTCTTGAAACGAGAGTGGAGACCAGAAACGCTGGATTCAAATGCACTTTTAGGAGCTACAATGAGGAGTGACAACAGTGTGTGTGTCACAGTTGTAAAGCTCAGTGTGTTGAAGAAGCACAAGAGCAGCCTTCAGGCCTGTCTCTTCCACTGCCTTACAGATTGCAGACATTCCTGCTCACTCTGCTGCTCAGCAGAGTGCTGGCAACGGAGTTCTTGGATTGAAATGGTCTTTTAGGAGAAAGAGTGAAGAGTGACAGCAATGTTTGTGTCACAGTTTAAAGCTCACTGTGTGCTAAACATGATCAGGAGGAGCTTTTTTGCAAGGCTCTTCTGCTGTTTTAGCCCAGTCTAAACATTCCTGCTCTACTCTCTCTGATGCTGCTCAGCAGAGAGTGGGCACAGAGATGTTGGAATCAATTGGTCTTCCAGGCAGGAAAAGGAGGAGTTACAGCAATGTGTTTTGCAGAGTTGCAAAGCTCATTGTGTGCTGAAGATGCCCTGCAGGCGTTTCCCTGCTGGCCCTTCGTCTGTGGGATTAGAGTCCAAGCGCTGCTCCTCCCCTGTCACAACTCCTCTCGAAACGAGAGAGAGCGCACCAGAAACTTTGGATTCAAATGCACTTTTAGGAGATAAAGTGAGGAGTGACAGCAATGTTTGTGTCACAGTTTAAAGCTCACTGTGTGCAAAACATGATCAAGCAGGAGATTTTTTTCAAGGCTCTTCTGCTGTTTTAGGCAGGTCTAAAAATTCCTGCTCTACTATCTCTGTTGCTGCTCAGCAGAGAGCGGGCACAGAGATGGTGGATTCAGCTGGTCTTTCAGGCAAAAAGGGAGGAGTGACAGCAATGTGTGTTGCAGAGTTGCAAAGCTCGCTGTGCGCTGAAGATGATCAGTGGGAACTTTCTGGACTGTCTCTTCTGCTCTTTTAGCATTGGCTAAAGGTTCCTGCTCTACTCTGCTTCTGCCCAGCAGAGAAAGGGCACAGAGATTTTGGATTCAATTGGACTTTGAGGTAGGAAAGTGCGGAGCGAGAGCAATATATGTGTCACAGTTGCAAAGCTGACTGCGTGCTGAAGATGCCCTGCCGGAGCTTTCACTCCGGGCTCTTTGGCTGTGGGAGCAGAGGCCAAGAGATCGTGTTCACCTGTCACTGCTGCTGTTCAAACGAGAGAGGGCGGGAGAGACCATGGATTCAAACGGATTATTAGGACATGAAGTGAGGAGTGACAGCAATGTGTGTTTCAGAGTTGCAAAGCTCACTGTGCGCTGAAGATGATCTGCAAGGACTTTCCCTCCCTGCCCTTCGGAACTGGGAGCGGATTCCAAGCGCTCGTGCTCACCTGCCTCTGCTGCACTGGAAACGAGAGTGGAGACCAGAAACGCTGGATTCAAATGCACTTTTAGGAGCTACAATGAGGAGTGACAACAGTGTGTGTGTCAAAGTTGTAAAGCTCAGTGTGTTGAAGAAGCACAAGAGCAGCCTTCAGCCTGTCTCTTCCACTGCCTTACAGATTGCAGACATTCCTGCTCACTCTGCTGCTCAGCAGAGTGCTGGCAACGGAGTTCTTGGATTGAAATGGTCTTTTAGGAGAAAGAGTGAAGAGTGACAGCAATGTTTGTGTCACAGTTTAAAGCTCACTGTGTGCTAAACATTATCAGGAGGAGCTTTTTTGCAAGGCTCTTCTGCTGTTTTAGCCCAGTCTAAACATTCCTGCTCTACTCTCTCTGATGCTGCTCAGCAGAGAGTGGGCACAGAGATGTTGGAATCAATTGGTCTTCCAGGCAGGAGAAGGACGAGTTACAGCAATGTGTTTTGCAGAGTTGCAAAGCTCACTGTGTGCTGAAGATGCCCTGCAGGAGTTTCCCTGCTGGCCCTTTGTCTGTGGGATTAGAGTCCAAGCGCTGCTCCTCCCCTGTCACAACTCCTCTCGAAACGAGAGAGCGCACCAGAAACTTTGGATTCAAATGCACTTTTAGGAGATAAAGTGAGGAGTGACAGCAATGTTTGTGTCACAGTTTAAAGCTCACTGTGTGCAAAACATGATCAAGCAGGAGATTTTTTTCAAGGCTCTTCTGCTGTTTTAGGCAGGTCTAAAAATTCCTGCTCTACTCTCTCTGTTGCTGCTCAGCAGAGAGCGGGCACAGAGATGGTGGATTCAGCTGGTCTTTCAGGCAAAAAGGGAGGAGTGACAGCAATGTGTGTTGCAGAGTTGCAAAGCTCGCTGTGCGCTGAAGATGATCAGTGGGAACTTTCTGGACTGTCTCTTCTGCTCTTTTAGCATTGGCTAAAGGTTCCTGCTCTACTCTGCTTCTGCCCAGCAGAGAAAGGGCACAGAGATTTTGGATTCAATTGGACTTTGAGGTAGGAAAGTGCGGAGCGAGAGCAATATATGTGTCACAGTTGCAAAGCTGACTGCGTGCTGAAGATGCCCTGCCGGAGCTTTCACTCCGGGCTCTTCGGCTGTGGGAGCAGAGGCCAAGAGATCGTGTTCACCTGTCACTGCTGCTGTTCAAACGAGAGAGGGCGGGAGAGACCATGGATTCAAACGGATTATTAGGACATGAAGTGAGGAGTGACAGCAATGTGTGTTTCAGAGTTGCAAAGCTCACTGTGCGCTGAAGATGATCTGCAAGGACTTTCCCTCCCTGCCCTTCGGAACTGGGAGCGGATTCCAAGCGCTCGTGCTCACCTGCCTCTGCTGCACTGGAAACGAGAGTGGAGACCAGAAACGCTGGATTCAAATGCACTTTTAGGAGCTACAATGAGGAGTGACAACAGTGTGTGTGTCACAGTTGTAAAGCTCAGTGTGTTGAAGAAGCACAAGAGCAGCCTTCAGCCTGTCTCTTCCACTGCCTTACAGATTGCAGACATTCCTGCTCACTCTGCTGCTCAGCAGAGTGCTGGCAACGGAGTTCTTGGATTGAAATGGTCTTTTAGGAGAAAGAGTGAAGAGTGACAGCAATGTTTGTGTCACAGTTTAAAGCTCACTGTGTGCTAAACATGATCAGGAGGAGCTTTTTTGCAAGGCTCTTCTGCTGTTTTAGCCCAGTCTAAACATTCCTGCTCTACTCTCTCTGTTGCTGCTCAGCAGAGAGTGGGCACAGAGATGTTGGAATCAATTGGTCTTCCAGGCAGGAGAAGGAGGAGTTACAGCAATGTGTTTTGCAGAGTTGCAAAGCTCACTGTGTGCTGAAGATGCCCTGCAGGAGTTTCCCTGCTGGCCCTTCGTCTGTGGTATTAGCGTCCAAGCGCTGCTCCTCCCCTGTCACAACTCCTCTCGAAACGAGAGAGCGTACAAGAAACTTTGGATTCAAATGCACTTTTAGGAGATAAAGTGAGGAGTGACAGCAATGTTTGTGTCACAGTTTAAAGCTCACTGTGTGCAAAACATGATCAAGCAGGAGATTTTTTTCAAGGCTCTTCTGCTGTTTTAGGCAGGTCTAAAAATTCCTGCTCTACTATCTCTGTTGCTGCACAGCAGAGAGCGGGCACAGAGATGGTGGATTCAGCTGGTCTTTCAGGCAAAAAGGGAGGAGTGACAGCAATGTGTGTTGCAGAGTTGCAAAGCTCGCTGTGCGCTGAAGATGATCAGTGGGAACTTTCTGGACTGTCTCTTCTGCTCTTTTAGCATTGGCTAAAGGTTCCTGCTCTACTCTGCTTCTGCCCAGCAGTGAAAGGGCACAGAGTTTTGGATTCAATTGGACTTTGAGGTAGGAAAGTGCGGAGCGAGAGCAATATATGTGTCACAGTTGCAAAGCTGACTGCGTGCTGAAGATGCCCTGCCGGAGCTTTCACTCCGGGCTCTTTGGCTGTGGGAGCAGAGGCCAAGAGATCGTGTTCACCTGTCACTGCTGCTGTTCAAACGAGAGAGGGCGGGAGAGACCATGGATTCAAACGGATTATTAGGAGATGAAGTGAGGAGTGACAGCAATGTGTGTTTCAGAGTTGCAAAGCTCACTGTGCGCTGAAGATGATCTGCAAGGACTTTCCCTCCCTGCCCTTCGGAACTGGGAGCGGATTCCAAGCGCTCGTGCTCACCTGCCTCTGCTGCTCTTGAAACGAGAGTGGAGACCAGAAACGCTGGATTCAAATGCACTTTTAGGAGCTACAATGAGGAGTGACAACAGTGTGTGTGTCACAGTTGTAAAGCTCAGTGTGTTGAAGAAGCACAAGAGCAGCCTTCAGGCCTGTCTCTTCCACTGCCTTACAGATTGCAGACATTCCTGCTCACTCTGCTGCTCAGCAGAGTGCTGGCAACGGAGTTCTTGGATTGAAATGGTCTTTTAGGAGAAAGAGTGAAGAGTGACAGCAATGTTTGTGTCACAGTTTAAAGCTCACTGTGTGCTAAACATGATCAGGAGGAGCTTTTTTGCAAGGCTCTTCTGCTGTTTTAGCCCAGTCTAAACATTCCTGCTCTACTCTCTCTGTTGCTGCTCAGCAGAGAGTGGGCACAGAGATGTTGGAATCAATTGGTCTTCCAGGCAGGAAAAGGAGGAGTTACAGCAATGTGTTTTGCAGAGTTGCAAAGCTCATTGTGTGCTGAAGATGCCCTGCAGGAGTTTCCCTGCTGGCCCTTCGTCTGTGGGATTAGAGTCCAAGCGCTGCTCCTCCCCTGTCACAACTCCTCTCCAAACGAGAGAGCGCACCAGAAACTTTGGATTCAAATGCACTTTTAGGAGATAAAGTGAGGAGTGACAGCAATGTTTGTGTCACAGTTTAAAGCTCACTGTGTGCAAAACATGATCAAGCAGGAGATTTTTTTCAAGGCTCTTCTGCTGTTTTAGGCAGGTCTAAAAATTCCTGCTCTACTATCTCTGTTGCTGCACAGCAGAGAGCGGGCACAGAGATGGTGGATTCAGCTGGTCTTTCAGGCAAAAAGGGAGGAGTGACAGCAATGTGTGTTGCAGAGTTGCAAAGCTCGCTGTGCGCTGAAGATGATCAGTGGGAACTTTCTGGACTGTCTCTTCTGCTCTTTTAGCATTGGCTAAAGGTTCCTGCTCTACTCTGCTTCTGCCCAGCAGAGAAAGGGCACAGAGTTTTGGATTCAATTGGACTTTGAGGTAGGAAAGTGCGGAGCGAGAGCAATATATGTGTCACAGTTGCAAAGCTGACTGCGTGCTGAAGATGCCCTGCCGGAGCTTTCACTCCGGGCTCTTTGGCTGTGGGAGCAGAGGCCAAGAGATCGTGTTCACCTGTCACTGCTGCTGTTCAAACGAGAGAGGGCGGGAGAGACCATGGATTCAAACGGATTATTAGGAGATGAAGTGAGGAGTGACAGCAATGTGTGTTTCAGAGTTGCAAAGCTCACTGTGCGCTGAAGATGATCTGCAAGGACTTTCCCTCCCTGCCCTTCGGAACTGGGAGCGGATTCCAAGCGCTCGTGCTCACCTGCCTCTGCTGCTCTTGAAACGAGAGTGGAGACCAGAAACGCTGGATTCAAATGCACTTTTAGGAGCTACAATGAGGAGTGACAACAGTGTGTGTGTCACAGTTGTAAAGCTCAGTGTGTTGAAGAAGCACAAGAGCAGCCTTCAGGCCTGTCTCTTCCACTGCCTTACAGATTGCAGACATTCCTGCTCACTCTGCTGCTCAGCAGAGTGCTGGCAACGGAGTTCTTGGATTGAAATGGTCTTTTAGGAGAAAGAGTGAAGAGTGACAGCAATGTTTGTGTCACAGTTTAAAGCTCACTGTGTGCTAAACATGATCAGGAGGAGCTTTTTTGCAAGGCTCTTCTGCTGTTTTAGCCCAGTCTAAACATTCCTGCTCTACTCTCTCTGTTGCTGCTCAGCAGAGAGTGGGCACAGAGATGTTGGAATCAATAGGTCTTCCAGGCAGGAAAAGGAGGAGTTACAGCAATGTGTTTTGCAGAGTTGCAAAGCTCATTGTGTGCTGAAGATGCCCTGCAGGAGTTTCCCTGCTGGCCCTTCGTCTGTGGGATTAGAGTCCAAGCGCTGCTCCTCCCCTGTCACAACTCCTCTCCAAACGAGAGAGCGCACCAGAAACTTTGGATTCAAATGCACTTTTAGGAGATAAAGTGAGGAGTGACAGCAATGTTTGTGTCACAGTTTAAAGCTCACTGTGTGCAAAACATGATCAAGCAGGAGATTTTTTTCAAGGCTCTTCTGCTGTTTTAGGCAGGTCTAAAAATTCCTGCTCTACTATCTCTGTTGCTGCTCAGCAGAGAGCGGGCACAGAGATGGTGGATTCAGCTGGTCTTTCAGGCAAAAAGGGAGGAGTGACAGCAATGTGTGTTGCAGAGTTGCAAAGCTCGCTGTGCGCTGAAGATGATCAGTGGGAACTTTCTGGACTGTCTCTTCTGCTCTTTTAGCATTGGCTAAAGGTTCCTGCTCTACTCTGCTTCTGCCCAGCAGAGAAAGGGCACAGAGATTTTGGATTCAATTGGACTTTGAGGTAGGAAAGTGCGGAGCGAGAGCAATATATGTGTCACAGTTGCAAAGCTGACTGCGTGCTGAAGATGCCCTGCCGGAGCTTTCACTCCGGGCTCTTCGGCTGTGGGAGCAGAGGCCAAGAGATCGTGTTCACCTGTCACTGCCGCTGTTCAAACGAGAAAGGGCGGGAGAGACCATGGATTCAAACGGATTATTAGGAGATGAAGTGAGGAGTGACAGCAATGTGTGTTTCAGAGTTGCAAAGCTCACTGTGCGCTGAAGATGATCTGCAAGGACTTTCCCTCCCTGCCCTTCGGAACTGGGAGCGGATTCCAAGCGCTCGTGCTCACCTGCCTCTGCTGCTCTTGAAACGAGAGTGGAGACCAGAAACGCTGGATTCAAATGCACTTTTAGGAGCTACAATGAGGAGTGACAACAGTGTGTGTGTCACAGTTGTAAAGCTCAGTGTGTTGAAGAAGCACAAGAGCAGCCTTCAGGCCTGTCTCTTCCACTGCCTTACAGATTGCAGACATTCCTGCTCACTCTGCTGCTCAGCAGAGTGCTGGCAACGGAGTTCTTGGATTGAAATGGTCTTTTAGGAGAAAGAGTGAAGAGTGACAGCAATGTTTGTGTCACAGTTTAAAGCTCACTGTGTGCTAAACATGATCAGGAGGAGCTTTTTTGCAAGGCTCTTCTGCTGTTTTAGCCCAGTCTAAACATTCCTGCTCTACTCTCTCTGATGCTGCTCAGCAGAGAGTGGGCACAGAGATGTTGGAATCAATTGGTCTTCCAGGCAGGAAAAGGAGGAGTTACAGCAATGTGTGTTGCAGAATTGCAAAGCTCACTGTGTGCTGAAGATGCCCTGCAGGAGTTTCCCTGCTGGCCCTTCGTCTGTGGGATTAGAGTCCAAGCGCTGCTCCTCCACTGTCACAACTCCTCTCCAAACGAGAGAGCGCACCAGAAACTTTGGATTCAAATGCACTTTTAGGAGATAAAGTGAGGAGTGACAGCAATGTTTGTGTCACAGTTTAAAGCTCACTGTGTGCAAAACATGATCAAGCAGGAGATTTTTTTCAAGGCTCTTCTGCTGTTTTAGGCAGGTCTAAAAATTCCTGCTCTACTATCTCTGTTGCTGCTCAGCAGAGAGCGGGCACAGAGATGGTGGATTCAGCTGGTCTTTCAGGCAAAAAGGGAGGAGTGACAGCAATGTGTGTTGCAGAGTTGCAAAGCTCGCTGTGCGCTGAAGATGATCAGTGGGAACTTTCTGGACTGTCTCTTCTGCTCTTTTAGCATTGGCTAAAGGTTCCTGCTCTACTCTGCTTCTGCCCAGCAGAGAAAGGGCACAGAGATTTTGGATTCAATTGGACTTTGAGGTAGGAAAGTGCGGAGCGAGAGCAATATATGTGTCACAGTTGCAAAGCTGACTGCGTGCTGAAGATGCCCTGCCGGAGCTTTCACTCCGGGCTCTTCGGCTGTGGGAGCAGAGGCCAAGAGATCGTGTTCACCTGTCACTGCTGCTGTTCAAACGAGAGAGGGCGGGAGAGACCATGGATTCAAACGGATTATTAGGAGATGAAGTGAGGAGTGACAGCAATGTGTGTTTCAGAGTTGCAAAGCTCACTGTGCGCTGAAGATGATCTGCAAGGACTTTCCCTCCCTGCCCTTCGGAACTGGGAGCGGATTCCAAGCGCTCGTGCTCACCTGCCTCTGCTGCTCTTGAAACGAGAGTGGAGACCAGAAACGCTGGATTCAAATGCACTTTTAGGAGCTACAATGAGGAGTGACAACAGTGTGTGTGTCACAGTTGTAAAGCTCAGTGTGTTGAAGAAGCACAAGAGCAGCCTTCAGGCCTGTCTCTTCCACTGCCTTACAGATTGCAGACATTCCTGCTCACTCTGCTGCTCAGCAGAGTGCTGGCAACGGAGTTCTTGGATTGAAATGGTCTTTTAGGAGAAAGAGTGAAGAGTGACAGCAATGTTTGTGTCACAGTTTAAAGCTCACTGTGTGCTAAACATGATCAGGAGGAGCTTTTTTGCAAGGCTCTTCTGCTGTTTTAGCCCAGTCTAAACATTCCTGCTCTACTCTCTCTGATGCTGCTCAGCAGAGAGTGGGCACAGAGATGTTGGAATCAATTGGTCTTCCAGGCAGGAGAAGGAGGAGTTACAGCAATGTGTTTTGCAGAGTTGCAAAGCTCACTGTGTGCTGAAGATGCCCTGCAGGAGTTTCCCTGCTGGCCCTTCGTCTGTGGGATTAGAGTCCAAGCGCTGCTCCTCCCCTGTCACAACTCCTCTCGAAACGAGAGAGCGCACCAGAAACTTTGGATTCAAATGCACTTTTAGGAGATAAAGTGAGGAGTGACAGCAATGTTTGTGTCACAGTTTAAAGCTCACTGTGTGCAAAACATGATCAAGCAGGAGATTTTTTTCAAGGCTCTTCTGCTGTTTTAGGCAGGTCTAAAAATTCCTGCTCTACTCTCTCTGTTGCTGCTCAGCAGAGAGCGGGCACAGAGATGGTGGATTCAGCTGGTCTTTCAGGCAAAAAGGGAGGAGTGACAGCAATGTGTGTTGCAGAGTTGCAAAGCTCGCTGTGCGCTGAAGATGATCAGTGGGAACTTTCTGGACTGTCTCTTCTGCTCTTTTAGCATTGGCTAAAGGTTCCTGCTCTACTCTGCTTCTGCCCAGCAGAGAAAGGGCACAGAGATTTTGGATTCAATTGGACTTTGAGGTAGGAAAGTGCGGAGCGAGAGCAATATATGTGTCACAGTTGCAAAGCTGACTGCGTGCTGAAGATGCCCTGCCGGAGCTTTCACTCCGGGCTCTTCGGCTGTGGGAGCAGAGGCCAAGAGATCGTGTTCACCTGTCACTTCTGCTGTTCAAACGAGAGAGGGCGGGAGAGACCATGGATTCAAACGGATTATTAGGAGATGAAGTGAGGAGTGACAGCAATGTGTGTTTCAGAGTTGCAAAGCTCACTGTGCGCTGAAGATGATCTGCAAGGACTTTCCCTCCCTGCCCTTCGGAACTGGGAGCGGATTCCAAGCGCTCGTGCTCACCTTCCTCTGCTGCTCTTGAAACGAGAGGGGAGACCAGAAACGCTGGATTCAAATGCACTTTTAGGAGCTACAATGAGGAGTGACAACAGTGTGTGTGTCACAGTTGTAAAGCTCAGTGTGTTGAAGAAGCACAAGAGCAGCCTTCAGGCCTGTCTCTTCCACTGCCTTACAGATTGCAGACATTCCTGCTCACTCTGCTGCTCAGCAGAGTGCTGGCAACGGAGTTCTTGGATTGAAATGGTCTTTTAGGAGAAAGAGTGAAGAGTGACAGCAATGTTTGTGTCACAGTTTAAAGCTCACTGTGTGCTAAACATGATCAGGAGGAGCTTTTTTGCAAGGCTCTTCTGCTGTTTTAGCCCAGTCTAAACATTCCTTCTCTCTGTTGCTGCTCAGCAGAGAGTGGGCACAGAGATGTTGGAATCAATTGGTCTTCCAGGCAGGAAAAGGAGGAGTTACAGCAATGTGTGTTGCAGAATTGCAAAGCTCACTGTGTGCTGAAGATGCCCTGCAGGAGTTTCCCTGCTGGCCCTTCGTCTGTGGGATTAGAGTCCAAGCGCTGCTCCTCCCCTGTCACAACTCCTCTCCAAACGAGAGAGCGCACCAGAAACTTTGGATTCAAATGCACTTTTAGGAGATAAAGTGAGGAGTGACAGCAATGTTTGTGTCACAGTTTAAAGCTCACTGTGTGCAAAACATGATCAAGCAGGAGATTTTTTTCAAGGCTCTTCTGCTGTTTTAGGCAGGTCTAAAAATTCCTGCTCTACTATCTCTGTTGCTGCTCAGCAGAGAGCGGGCACAGAGATGGTGGATTCAGCTGGTCTTTCAGGCAAAAAGGGAGGAGTGACAGCAATGTGTGTTGCAGAGTTGCAAAGCTCGCTGTGCGCTGAAGATGATCAGTGGGAACTTTCTGGACTGTCTCTTCTGCTCTTTTAGCATTGGCTAAAGGTTCCTGCTCTACTCTGCTTCTGCCCAGCAGAGAAAGGGCACAGAGATTTTGGATTCAATTGGACTTTGAGGTAGGAAAGTGCGGAGCGAGAGCAATATATGTGTCACAGTTGCAAAGCTGACTGCGTGCTGAAGATGCCCTGCCGGAGCTTTCACTCCGGGCTCTTCGGCTGTGGGAGCAGAGGCCAAGAGATCGTGTTCACCTGTCACTGCTGCTGTTCAAACGAGAGAGGGCGGGAGAGACCATGGATTCAAACGGATTATTAGGAGATGAAGTGAGGAGTGACAGCAATGTGTGTTTCAGAGTTGCAAAGCTCACTGTGCGCTGAAGATGATCTGCAAGGACTTTCCCTCCCTGCCCTTCGGAACTGGGAGCGGATTCCAAGCGCTCGTGCTCACCTGCCTCTGCTGCTCTTGAAACGAGAGTGGAGACCAGAAACGCTGGATTCAAATGCACTTTTAGGAGCTACAATGAGGAGTGACAACAGTGTGTGTGTCACAGTTGTAAAGCTCAGTGTGTTGAAGAAGCACAAGAGCAGCCTTCAGGCCTGTCTCTTCCACTGCCTTACAGATTGCAGACATTCCTGCTCACTCTGCTGCTCAGCAGAGTGCTGGCAACGGAGTTCTTGGATTGAAATGGTCTTTTAGGAGAAAGAGTGAAGAGTGACAGCAATGTTTGTGTCACAGTTTAAAGCTCACTGTGTGCTAAACATGATCAGGAGGAGCTTTTTTGCAAGGCTCTTCTGCTGTTTTAGCCCAGTCTAAACATTCCTGCTCTACTCTCTCTGTTGCTGCTCAGCAGAGAGTGGGCACAGAGATGTTGGAATCAATAGGTCTTCCAGGCAGGAAAAGGAGGAGTTACAGCAATGTGTTTTGCAGAGTTGCAAAGCTCACTGTGTGCTGAAGATGCCCTGCAGGAGTTTCCCTGCTGGCCCTTCGTCTGTGGGATTAGAGTCCAAGCGCTGCTCCTCCACTGTCACAACTCCTCTCCAAACGAGAGAGCGCACCAGAAACTTTGGATTCAAATGCACTTTTAGGAGATAAAGTGAGGAGTGACAGCAATGTTTGTGTCACAGTTTAAAGCTCACTGTGTGCAAAACATGATCAAGCAGGAGATTTTTTTCAAGGCTCTTCTGCTGTTTTAGGCAGGTCTAAAAATTCCTGCTCTACTATCTCTGTTGCTGCTCAGCAGAGAGCGGGCACAGAGATGGTGGATTCAGCTGGTCTTTCAGGCAAAAAGGGAGGAGTGACAGCAATGTGTGTTGCAGAGTTGCAAAGCTCGCTGTGCGCTGAAGATGATCAGTGGGAACTTTCTGGACTGTCTCTTCTGCTCTTTTAGCATTGGCTAAAGGTTCCTGCTCTACTCTGCTTCTGCCCAGCAGAGAAAGGGCACAGAGATTTTGGATTCAATTGGACTTTGAGGTAGGAAAGTGCGGAGCGAGAGCAATATATGTGTCACAGTTGCAAAGCTGACTGCGTGCTGAAGATGCCCTGCCGGAGCTTTCACTCTGGGCTCTTCGGCTGTGGGAGCAGAGGCCAAGAGATCGTGTTCACCTGTCACTGCTGCTGTTCAAACGAGAGAGGGCGGGAGAGACCATGGATTCAAACGGATTATTAGGAGATGAAGTGAGGAGTGACAGCAATGTGTGTTTCAGAGTTGCAAAGCTCACTGTGCGCTGAAGATGATCTGCAAGGACTTTCCCTCCCTGCCCTTCGGAACTGGGAGCGGATTCCAAGCGCTCGTGCTCACCTGCCTCTGCTGCACTGGAAACGAGAGTGGAGACCAGAAACGCTGGATTCAAATGCACTTTTAGGAGCTACAATGAGGAGTGACAACAGTGTGTGTGTCAAAGTTGTAAAGCTCAGTGTGTTGAAGAAGCACAAGAGCAGCCTTCAGCCTGTCTCTTCCACTGCCTTACAGATTGCAGACATTCCTGCTCACTCTGCTGCTCAGCAGAGTGCTGGCAACGGAGTTCTTGGATTGAAATGGTCTTTTAGGAGAAAGAGTGAAGAGTGACAGCAATGTTTGTGTCACAGTTTAAAGCTCACTGTGTGCTAAACATGATCAGGAGGAGCTTTTTTGCAAGGCTCTTCTGCTGTTTTAGCCCAGTCTAAACATTCCTGCTCTACTCTCTCTGTTGCTGCTCAGCAGAGAGTGGGCACAGAGATGTTGGAATCAATTGGTCTTCCAGGCAGGAGAAGGAGGAGTTACAGCAATGTGTTTTGCAGAGTTGCAAAGCTCACTGTGTGCTGAAGATGCCCTGCAGGAGTTTCCCTGCTGGCCCTTCGTCTGTGGTATTAGAGTCCAAGCGCTGCTCCTCCCCTGTCACAACTCCTCTCGAAACGAGAGAGCGCACAAGAAACTTTGGATTCAAATGCACTTTTAGGAGATAAAGTGAGGAGTGACAGCAATGTTTGTGTCACAGTTTAAAGCTCACTGTGTGCAAAACATGATCAAGCAGGAGATTTTTTTCAAGGCTCTTCTGCTGTTTTAGGCAGGTCTAAAAATTCCTGCTCTACTCTCTCTGTTGCTGCTCAGCAGAGAGCGGGCACAGAGATGGTGGATTCAGCTGGTCTTTCAGGCAAAAAGGGAGGAGTGACAGCAATGTGTGTTGCAGAGTTGCAAAGCTCGCTGTGCGCAGAAGATTATCAGTGGGAACTTTCTGGACTGTCTCTTCTGCTCTTTTAGCATTGGCTAAAGGTTCCTGCTCTACTCTGCTTCTGCCCAGCAGAGAAAGGGCACAGAGATTTTGGATTCAATTGGACTTTGAGGTAGGAAAGTGCGGAGCGAGAGCAATATATGTGTCACAGTTGCAAAGCTGACTGCGTGCTGAAGATGCCCTGCCGGAGCTTTCACTCCGGGCTCTTCGGCTGTGGGAGCAGAGGCCAAGAGATCGTGTTCACCTGTCACTGCTGCTGTTCAAACGAGAGAGGGCGGGAGAGACCATGGATTCAAACGGATTATTAGGAGATGAAGTGAGGAGTGACAGCAATGTGTGTTTCAGAGTTGCAAAGCTCACTGTGCGCTGAAGATGATCTGCAAGGACTTTCCCTCCCTGCCCTTCGGAACTGGGAGCGGATTCCAAGCGCTCGTGCTCACCTTCCTCTGCTGCTCTTGAAACGAGAGGGGAGACCAGAAACGCTGGATTCAAATGCACTTTTAGGAGCTACAATGAGGAGTGACAACAGTGTGTGTGTCACAGTTGTAAAGCTCAGTGTGTTGAAGAAGCACAAGAGCAGCCTTCAGGCCTGTCTCTTCCACTGCCTTACAGATTGCAGACATTCCTGCTCACTCTGCTGCTCAGCAGAGTGCTGGCAACGGAGTTCTTGGATTGAAATGGTCTTTTAGGAGAAAGAGTGAAGAGTGACAGCAATGTTTGTGTCACAGTTTAAAGCTCACTGTGTGCTAAACATGATCAGGAGGAGCTTTTTTGCAAGGCTCTTCTGCTGTTTTAGCCCAGTCTAAACATTCCTTCTCTCTGTTGCTGCTCAGCAGAGAGTGGGCACAGAGATGTTGGAATCAATTGGTCTTCCAGGCAGGAAAAGGAGGAGTTACAGCAATGTGTGTTGCAGAATTGCAAAGCTCACTGTGTGCTGAAGATGCCCTGCAGGAGTTTCCCTGCTGGCCCTTCGTCTGTGGGATTAGAGTCCAAGCGCTGCTCCTCCCCTGTCACAACTCCTCTCCAAACGAGAGAGCGCACCAGAAACTTTGGATTCAAATGCACTTTTAGGAGATAAAGTGAGGAGTGACAGCAATGTTTGTGTCACAGTTTAAAGCTCACTGTGTGCAAAACATGATCAAGCAGGAGATTTTTTTCAAGGCTCTTCTGCTGTTTTAGGCAGGTCTAAAAATTCCTGCTCTACTATCTCTGTTGCTGCTCAGCAGAGAGCGGGCACAGAGATGGTGGATTCAGCTGGTCTTTCAGGCAAAAAGGGAGGAGTGACAGCAATGTGTGTTGCAGAGTTGCAAAGCTCGCTGTGCGCTGAAGATGATCAGTGGGAACTTTCTGGACTGTCTCTTCTGCTCTTTTAGCATTGGCTAAAGGTTCCTGCTCTACTCTGCTTCTGCCCAGCAGAGAAAGGGCACAGAGATTTTGGATTCAATTGGACTTTGAGGTAGGAAAGTGCGGAGCGAGAGCAATATATGTGTCACAGTTGCAAAGCTGACTGCGTGCTGAAGATGCCCTGCCGGAGCTTTCACTCTGGGCTCTTCGGCTGTGGGAGCAGAGGCCAAGAGATCGTGTTCACCTGTCACTGCTGCTGTTCAAACGAGAGAGGGCGGGAGAGACCATGGATTCAAACGGATTATTAGGAGATGAAGTGAGGAGTGACAGCAATGTGTGTTTCAGAGTTGCAAAGCTCACTGTGCGCTGAAGATGATCTGCAAGGACTTTCCCTCCCTGCCCTTCGGAACTGGGAGCGGATTCCAAGCGCTCGTGCTCACCTGCCTCTGCTGCACTGGAAACGAGAGTGGAGACCAGAAACGCTGGATTCAAATGCACTTTTAGGAGCTACAATGAGGAGTGACAACAGTGTGTGTGTCAAAGTTGTAAAGCTCAGTGTGTTGAAGAAGCACAAGAGCAGCCTTCAGCCTGTCTCTTCCACTGCCTTACAGATTGCAGACATTCCTGCTCACTCTGCTGCTCAGCAGAGTGCTGGCAACGGAGTTCTTGGATTGAAATGGTCTTTTAGGAGAAAGAGTGAAGAGTGACAGCAATGTTTGTGTCACAGTTTAAAGCTCACTGTGTGCTAAACATGATCAGGAGGAGCTTTTTTGCAAGGCTCTTCTGCTGTTTTAGCCCAGTCTAAACATTCCTTCTCTCTGTTGCTGCTCAGCAGAGAGTGGGCACAGAGATGTTGGAATCAATTGGTCTTCCAGGCAGGAAAAGGAGGAGTTACAGCAATGTGTGTTGCAGAATTGCAAAGCTCACTGTGTGCTGAAGATGCCCTGCAGGAGTTTCCCTGCTGGCCCTTCGTCTGTGGGATTAGAGTCCAAGCGCTGCTCCTCCCCTGTCACAACTCCTCTCCAAACGAGAGAGCGCACCAGAAACTTTGGATTCAAATGCACTTTTAGGAGATAAAGTGAGGAGTGACAGCAATGTTTGTGTCACAGTTTAAAGCTCACTGTGTGCAAAACATGATCAAGCAGGAGATTTTTTTCAAGGCTCTTCTGCTGTTTTAGGCAGGTCTAAAAATTCCTGCTCTACTCTCTCTGTTGCTGCTCAGCAGAGAGCGGGCACAGAGATGGTGGATTCAGCTGGTCTTTCAGGCAAAAAGGGAGGAGTGACAGCAATGTGTGTTGCAGAGTTGCAAAGCTCGCTGTGCGCTGAAGATGATCAGTGGGAACTTTCTGGACTGTCTCTTCTGCTCTTTTAGCATTGGCTAAAGGTTCCTGCTCTACTCTGCTTCTGCCCAGCAGAGAAAGGGCACAGAGATTTTGGATTCAATTGGACTTTGAGGTAGGAAAGTGCGGAGCGAGAGCAATATATGTGTCACAGTTGCAAAGCTGACTGCGTGCTGAAGATGCCCTGCCGGAGCTTTCACTCCGGGCTCTTCGGCTGTGGGAGCAGAGGCCAAGAGATCGTGTTCACCTGTCACTGCTGCTGTTCAAACGAGAGAGGGCGGGAGAGACCATGGATTCAAACGGATTATTAGGAGATGAAGTGAGGAGTGACAGCAATGTGTGTTTCAGAGTTGCAAAGCTCACTGTGCGCTGAAGATGATCTGCAAGGACTTTCCCTCCCTGCCCTTCGGAACTGGGAGCGGATTCCAAGCGCTCGTGCTCACCTGCCTCTGCTGCACTGGAAACGAGAGTGGAGACCAGAAACGCTGGATTCAAATGCACTTTTAGGAGCTACAATGAGGAGTGACAACAGTGTGTGTGTCAAAGTTGTAAAGCTCAGTGTGTTGAAGAAGCACAAGAGCAGCCTTCAGCCTGTCTCTTCCACTGCCTTACAGATTGCAGACATTCCTGCTCACTCTGCTGCTCAGCAGAGTGCTGGCAACGGAGTTCTTGGATTGAAATGGTCTTTTAGGAGAAAGAGTGAAGAGTGACAGCAATGTTTGTGTCACAGTTTAAAGCTCACTGTGTGCTAAACATGATCAGGAGGAGCTTTTTTGCAAGGCTCTTCTGCTGTTTTAGCCCAGTCTAAACATTCCTGCTCTACTCTCTCTGATGCTGCTCAGCAGAGAGTGGGCACAGAGATGTTGGAATCAATTGGTCTTCCAGGCAGGAGAAGGAGGAGTTACAGCAATGTGTTTTGCAGAGTTGCAAAGCTCACTGTGTGCTGAAGATGCCCTGCAGGAGTTTCCCTGCTGGCCCTCCGTCTGTGGGATTAGAGTCCAAGCGCTGCTCCTCCCCTGTCACAACTCCTCTCCAAACGAGAGAGCGCACCAGAAACTTTGGATTCAAATGCACTTTTAGGAGATAAAGTGAGGAGTGACAGCAATGTTTGTGTCACAGTTTAAAGCTCACTGTGTGCAAAACATGATCAAGCAGGAGATTTTTTTCAAGGCTCTTCTGCTGTTTTAGGCAGGTCTAAAAATTCCTGCTCTACTATCTCTGTTGCTGCTCAGCAGAGAGCGGGCACAGAGATGGTGGATTCAGCTGGTCTTTCAGGCAAAAAGGGAGGAGTGACAGCAATGTGTGTTGCAGAGTTGCAAAGCTCGCTGTGCGCTGAATCTGATCAGTGGGAACTTTCTGGACTGTCTCTTCTGCTCTTTTAGCATTGGCTAAAGGTTCCTGCTCTACTCTGCTTCTGCCCAGCAGAGAAAGGGCACAGAGATTTTGGATTCAATTGGACTTTGAGGTAGGAAAGTGCGGAGCGAGAGCAATATATGTGTCACAGTTGCAAAGCTGACTGCGTGCTGAAGATGCCCTGCCGGAGCTTTCACTCCGGGCTCTTCGGCTGTGGGAGCAGAGGCCAAGAGATCGTGTTCACCTGTCACTGCTGCTGTTCAAACGAGAGAGGGCGGGAGAGACCATGGATTCAAACGGATTATTAGGAGATGAAGTGAGGAGTGACAGCAATGTGTGTTTCAGAGTTGCAAAGCTCACTGTGCGCTGAAGATGATCTGCAAGGACTTTCCCTCCCTGCCCTTCGGAACTGGGAGCGGATTCCAAGCGCTCGTGCTCACCTGCCTCTGCTGCACTGGAAACGAGAGTGGAGACCAGAAACGCTGGATTCAAATGCACTTTTAGGAGCTACAATGAGGAGTGACAACAGTGTGTGTGTCAAAGTTGTAAAGCTCAGTGTGTTGAAGAAGCACAAGAGCAGCCTTCAGCCTGTCTCTTCCACTGCCTTACAGATTGCAGACATTCCTGCTCACTCTGCTGCTCAGCAGAGTGCTGGCAACGGAGTTCTTGGATTGAAATGGTCTTTTAGGAGAAAGAGTGAAGAGTGACAGCAATGTTTGTGTCACAGTTTAAAGCTCACTGTGTGCTAAACATGATCAGGAGGAGCTTTTTTGCAAGGCTCTTCTGCTGTTTTAGCCCAGTCTAAACATTCCTGCTCTACTCTCTCTGATGCTGCTCAGCAGAGAGTGGGCACAGAGATGTTGGAATCAATTGGTCTTCCAGGCAGGAGAAGGAGGAGTTACAGCAATGTGTTTTGCAGAGTTGCAAAGCTCACTGTGTGCTGAAGATGCCCTGCAGGAGTTTCCCTGCTGGCCCTTCGTCTGTGGTATTAGAGTCCAAGCGCTGCTCCTCCCCTGTCACAACTGCTCTCGAAACGAGAGAGCGCACCAGAAACTTTGGATTCAAATGCACTTTTAGGAGATAAAGTGAGGAGTGACAGCAATGTTTGTGTCACAGTTTAAAGCTCACTGTGTGCAAAACATGATCAAGCAGGAGATTTTTTTCAAGGCTCTTCTGCTGTTTTAGGCAGGTCTAAAAATTCCTGCTCTACTCTCTCTGTTGCTGCTCAGCAGAGAGCGGGCACAGAGATGGTGGATTCAGCTGGTCTTTCAGGCAAAAAGGGAGGAGTGACAGCAATGTGTGTTGCAGAGTTGCAAAGCTCGCTGTGCGCTGAAGATGATCAGTGGGAACTTTCTGGACTGTCTCTTCTGCTCTTTTAGCATTGGCTAAAGGTTCCTGCTCTACTCTGCTTCTGCCCAGCAGAGAAAGGGCACAGAGATTTTGGATTCAATTGGACTTTGAGGTAGGAAAGTGCGGAGCGAGAGCAATGTATGTGTCACAGTTGCAAAGCTGACTGCGTGCTGAAGATGCCCTGCCGGAGCTTTCACTCCGGGCTCTTTGGCTGTGGGAGCAGAGGCCAAGAGATCGTGTTCACCTGTCACTGCTGCTGTTCAAACGAGAGAGGGCGGGAGAGACCATGGATTCAAACGGATTATTAGGAGATGAAGTGAGGAGTGACAGCAATGTGTGTTTCAGAGTTGCAAAGCTCACTGTGCGCTGAAGATGATCTGCAAGGACTTTCCCTCCCTGCCCTTCGGAACTGGGAGCGGATTCCAAGCGCTCGTGCTCACCTGCCTCTGCTGCACTGGAAACGAGAGTGGAGACCAGAAACGCTGGATTCAAATGCACTTTTAGGAGCTACAATGAGGAGTGACAACAGTGTATGTGTCAAAGTTGTAAAGCTCAGTGTGTTGAAGAAGCACAAGAGCAGCCTTCAGCCTGTCTCTTCCACTGCCTTACAGATTGCAGACATTCCTGCTCACTCTGCTGCTCAGCAGAGTGCTGGCAACGGAGTTCTTGGATTGAAATGGTCTTTTAGGAGAAAGAGTGAAGAGTGACAGCAATGTTTGTGTCACAGTTTAAAGCTCACTGTGTGCTAAACATGATCAGGAGGAGCTTTTTTGCAAGGCTCTTCTGCTGTTTTAGCCCAGTCTAAACATTCCTGCTCTACTCTCTCTGATGCTGCTCAGCAGAGAGTGGGCACAGAGATGTTGGAATCAATTGGTCTTCCAGGCAGGAAAAGGAGGAGTTACAGCAATGTGTTTTGCAGAGTTGCAAAGCTCATTGTGTGCTGAAGATGCCCTGCAGGAGTTTCCCTGCTGGCCCTTCGTCTGTGGGATTAGAGTCCAAGCGCTGCTCCTCCCCTGTCACACCTCCTCTCCAAACGAGAGAGCGCACCAGAAACTTTGGATTCAAATGCACTTTTAGGAGATAAAGTGAGGAGTGACAGCAATGTTTGTGTCACAGTTTAAAGCTCACTGTGTGCAAAACATGATCAAGCAGGAGATTTTTTTCAAGGCTCTTCTGCTGTTTTAGGCAGGTCTAAAAATTCCTGCTCTACTCTCTCTGTTGCTGCTCAGCAGAGAGCGGGCACAGAGATGGTGGATTCAGCTGGTCTTTCAGGCAAAAAGGGAGGAGTGACAGCAATGTGTGTTGCAGAGTTGCAAAGCTCGCTGTGCGCTGAAGATGATCAGTGGGAACTTTCTGGACTGTCTCTTCTGCTCTTTTAGCATTGGCTAAAGGTTCCTGCTCTACTCTGCTTCTGCCCAGCAGAGAAAGGGCACAGAGATTTTGGATTCAATTGGACTTTGAGGTAGGAAAGTGCGGAGCGAGAGCAATATATGTGTCACAGTTGCAAAGCTGACTGCGTGCTGAAGATGCCCTGCCGGAGCTTTCACTCCGGGCTCTTCGGCTGTGGGAGCAGAGGCCAAGAGATCGTGTTCACCTGTCACTGCTGCTGTTCAAACGAGAGAGGGCGGGAGAGACCATGGATTCAAACGGATTATTAGGAGATGAAGTGAGGAGTGACAGCAATGTGTGTTTCAGAGTTGCAAAGCTCACTGTGCGCTGAAGATGATCTGCAAGGACTTTCCCTCCCTGCCCTTCGGAACTGGGAGCGGATTCCAAGCGCTCGTGCTCACCTGCCTCTGCTGCACTGGAAACGAGAGTGGAGACCAGAAACGCTGGATTCAAATGCACTTTTAGGAGCTACAATGAGGAGTGACAACAGTGTGTGTGTCAAAGTTGTAAAGCTCAGTGTGTTGAAGAAGCACAAGAGCAGCCTTCAGCCTGTCTCTTCCACTGCCTTACAGATTGCAGACATTCCTGCTCACTCTGCTGCTCAGCAGAGTGCTGGCAACGGAGTTCTTGGATTGAAATGGTCTTTTAGGAGAAAGAGTGAAGAGTGACAGCAATGTTTGTGTCACAGTTTAAAGCTCACTGTGTGCTAAACATTATCAGGAGGAGCTTTTTTGCAAGGCTCTTCTGCTGTTTTAGCCCAGTCTAAACATTCCTGCTCTACTCTCTCTGATGCTGCTCAGCAGAGAGTGGGCACAGAGATGTTGGAATCAATTGGTCTTCCAGGCAGGAGAAGGAGGAGTTACAGCAATGTGTTTTGCAGAGTTGCAAAGCTCACTGTGTGCTGAAGATGCCCTGCAGGAGTTTCCCTGCTGGCCCTTCGTCTGTGGTATTAGAGTCCAAGCGCTGCTCCTCCCCTGTCACAACTCCTCTCGAAACGAGAGAGCGCACAAGAAACTTTGGATTCAAATGCACTTTTAGGAGATAAAGTGAGGAGTGACAGCAATGTTTGTGTCACAGTTTAAAGCTCACTGTGTGCAAAACATGATCAAGCAGGAGATTTTTTTCAAGGCTCTTCTGCTGTTTTAGGCAGGTCTAAAAATTCCTGCTCTACTATCTCTGTTGCTGCTCAGCAGAGAGCGGGCACAGAGATGGTGGATTCAGCTGGTCTTTCAGGCAAAAAGGGAGGAGTGACAGCAATGTGTGTTGCAGAGTTGCAAAGCTCGCTGTGCGCAGAAGATGATCAGTGGGAACTTTCTGTACTGTCTCTTCTGCTCTTTTAGCATTGGCTAAAGGTTCCTGCTCTACTCTGCTTCTGCCCAGCAGAGAAAGGGCACAGAGATTTTGGATTCAATTGGACTTTGAGGTAGGAAAGTGCGGAGCGAGAGCAATATATGTGTCACAGTTGCAAAGCTGACTGCGTGCTGAAGATGCCCTGCCGGAGCTTTCACTCCGGGCTCTTCGGCTGTGGGAGCAGAGGCCAAGAGATCGTGTTCACCTGTCACTGCTGCTGTTCAAACGAGAGAGGGCGGGAGAGACCATGGATTCAAACGGATTATTAGGAGATGAAGTGAGGAGTGACAGCAATGTGTGTTTCAGAGTTGCAAAGCTCACTGTGCGCTGAAGATGATCTGCAAGGACTTTCCCTCCCTGCCCTTCGGAACTGGGAGCGGATTCCAAGCGCTCGTGCTCACCTGCCTCTGCTGCACTGGAAACGAGAGTGGAGACCAGAAACGCTGGATTCAAATGCACTTTTAGGAGCTACAATGAGGAGTGACAACAGTGTGTGTGTCAAAGTTGTAAAGCTCAGTGTGTTGAAGAAGCACAAGAGCAGCCTTCAGCCTGTCTCTTCCACTGCCTTACAGATTGCAGACATTCCTGCTCACTCTGCTGCTCAGCAGAGTGCTGGCAACGGAGTTCTTGGATTGAAATGGTCTTTTAGGAGAAAGAGTGAAGAGTGACAGCAATGTTTGTGTCACAGTTTAAAGCTCACTGTGTGCTAAACATGATCAGGAGGAGCTTTTTTGCAAGGCTCTTCTGCTGTTTTAGCCCAGTCTAAACATTCCTGCTCTACTCTCTCTGATGCTGCTCAGCAGAGAGTGGGCACAGAGATGTTGGAATCAATTGGTCTTCCAGGCAGGAGAAGGAGGAGTTACAGCAATGTGTTTTGCAGAGTTGCAAAGCTCATTGTGTGCTGAAGATGCCCTGCAGGAGTTTCCCTGCTGGCCCTTCGTCTGTGGTATTAGAGTCCAAGCGCTGCTCCTCCCCTGTCACAACTCCTCTCGAAACGAGAGAGCGCACAAGAAACTTTGGATTCAAATGCACTTTTAGGAGATAAAGTGAGGAGTGACAGCAATGTTTGTGTCACAGTTTAAAGCTCACTGTGTGCAAAACATGATCAAGCAGGAGATTTTTTTCAAGGCTCTTCTGCTGTTTTAGGCAGGTCTAAAAATTCCTGCTCTACTCTCTCTGTTGCTGCTCAGCAGAGAGCGGGCACAGAGATGGTGGATTCAGCTGGTCTTTCAGGCAAAAAGGGAGGAGTGACAGCAATGTGTGTTGCAGAGTTGCAAAGCTCGCTGTGCGCTGAAGATGATCAGTGGGAACTTTCTGGACTGTCTCTTCTGCTCTTTTAGCATTGGCTAAAGGTTCCTGCTCTACTCTGCTTCTGCCCAGCAGAGAAAGGGCACAGAGATTTTGGATTCAATTGGACTTTGAGGTAGGAAAGTGCGGAGCGAGAGCAATATATGTGTCACAGTTGCAAAGCTGACTGCGTGCTGAAGATGCCCTGCCGGAGCTTTCACTCCGGGCTCTTCGGCTGTGGGAGCAGAGGCCAAGAGATCGTGTTCACCTGTCACTGCTGCTGTTCAAACGAGAGAGGGCGGGAGAGACCATGGATTCAAACGGATTATTAGGAGATGAAGTGAGGAGTGACAGCAATGTGTGTTTCAGAGTTGCAAAGCTCACTGTGCGCTGAAGATGATCTGCAAGGACTTTCCCTCCCTGCCCTTCGGAACTGGGAGCGGATTCCAAGCGCTCGTGCTCACCTGCCTCTGCTGCACTGGAAACGAGAGTGGAGACCAGAAACGCTGGATTCAAATGCACTTTTAGGAGCTACAATGAGGAGTGACAACAGTGTGTGTGTCAAAGTTGTAAAGCTCAGTGTGTTGAAGAAGCACAAGAGCAGCCTTCAGCCTGTCTCTTCCACTGCCTTACAGATTGCAGACATTCCTGCTCACTCTGCTGCTCAGCAGAGTGCTGGCAACGGAGTTCTTGGATTGAAATGGTCTTTTAGGAGAAAGAGTGAAGAGTGACAGCAATGTTTGTGTCACAGTTTAAAGCTCACTGTGTGCTAAACATGATCAGGAGGAGCTTTTTTGCAAGGCTCTTCTGCTGTTTTAGCCCAGTCTAAACATTCCTGCTCTACTCTCTCTGATGCTGCTCAGCAGAGAGTGGGCACAGAGATGTTGGAATCAATTGGTCTTCCAGGCAGGAGAAGGAGGAGTTACAGCAATGTGTTTTGCAGAGTTGCAAAGCTCACTGTGTGCTGAAGATGCCCTGCAGGAGTTTCCCTGCTGGCCCTTCGTCTGTGGTATTAGAGTCCAAGCGCTGCTCCTCCCCTGTCACAAATCCTCTCGAAACGAGAGAGCGCACAAGAAACTTTGGATTCAAATGCACTTTTAGGAGATAAAGTGAGGAGTGACAGCAATGTTTGTGTCACAGTTTAAAGCTCACTGTGTGCAAAACATGATCAAGCAGGAGATTTTTTTCAAGGCTCTTCTGCTGTTTTAGGCAGGTCTAAAAATTCCTGCTCTACTATCTCTGTTGCTGCTCAGCAGAGAGCGGGCACAGAGATGGTGGATTCAGCTGGTCTTTCAGGCAAAAAGGGAGGAGTGACAGCAATGTGTGTTGCAGAGTTGCAAAGCTCGCTGTGCGCTGAAGATGATCAGTGGGAACTTTCTGGACTGTCTCTTCTGCTCTTTTAGCATTGGCTAAAGGTTCCTGCTCTACTCTGCTTCTGCCCAGCAGAGAAAGGGCACAGAGATTTTGGATTCAATTGGACTTTGAGGTAGGAAAGTGCGGAGCGAGAGCAATATATGTGTCACAGTTGCAAAGCTGACTGCGTGCTGAAGATGCCCTGCCGGAGCTTTCACTCCGGGCTCTTCGGCTGTGGGAGCAGAGGCCAAGAGATCGTGTTCACCTGTCACTGCTGCTGTTCAAACGAGAGAGGGCGGGAGAGACCATGGATTCAAACGGATTATTAGGAGATGAAGTGAGGAGTGACAGCAATGTGTGTTTCAGAGTTGCAAAGCTCACTGTGCGCTGAAGATGATCTGCAAGGACTTTCCCTCCCTGCCCTTCGGAACTGGGAGCGGATTCCAAGCGCTCGTGCTCACCTGCCTCTGCTGCACTGGAAACGAGAGTGGAGACCAGAAACGCTGGATTCAAATGCACTTTTAGGAGCTACAATGAGGAGTGACAACAGTGTGTGTGTCAAAGTTGTAAAGCTCAGTGTGTTGAAGAAGCACAAGAGCAGCCTTCAGCCTGTCTCTTCCACTGCCTTACAGATTGCAGACATTCCTGCTCACTCTGCTGCTCAGCAGAGTGCTGGCAACGGAGTTCTTGGATTGAAATGGTCTTTTAGGAGAAAGAGTGAAGAGTGACAGCAATGTTTGTGTCACAGTTTAAAGCTCACTGTGTGCTAAACATGATCAGGAGGAGCTTTTTTGCAAGGCTCTTCTGCTGTTTTAGCCCAGTCTAAACATTCCTGCTCTACTCTCTCTGTTGCTGCTCAGCAGAGAGTGGGCACAGAGATGTTGGAATCAATAGGTCTTCCAGGCAGGAAAAGGAGGAGTTACAGCAATGTGTTTTGCAGAGTTGCAATGCTCACTGTGTGCTGAAGATGCCCTGCAGGAGTTTCCCTGCTGGCCCTCCGTCTGTGGGATTAGAGTCCAAGCGCTGCTCCTCCCCTGTCACAACTCCTCTCGAAACGAGAGAGCGCACCAGAAACTTTGGATTCAAATGCACTTTTAGGAGATAAAGTGAGGAGTGACAGCAATGTTTGTGTCACAGTTTAAAGCTCACTGTGTGCAAAACATGATCAAGCAGGAGATTTTTTTCAAGGCTCTTCTGCTGTTTTAGGCAGGTCTAAAAATTCCTGCTCTACTCTCTCTGTTGCTGCTCAGCAGAGAGCGGGCACAGAGATGGTGGATTCAGCTGGTCTTTCAGGCAAAAAGGGAGGAGTGACAGCAATGTGTGTTGCAGAGTTGCAAAGCTCGCTGTGCGCTGAAGATGATCAGTGGGAACTTTCTGGACTGTCTCTTCTGCTCTTTTAGCATTGGCTAAAGGTTCCTGCTCTACTCTGCTTCTGCCCAGCAGAGAAAGGGCACAGAGATTTTGGATTCAATTGGACTTTGAGGTAGGAAAGTGCGGAGCGAGAGCAATATATGTGTCACAGTTGCAAAGCTGACTGCGTGCTGAAGATGCCCTGCCGGAGCTTTCACTCTGGGCTCTTCGGCTGTGGGAGCAGAGGCCAAGAGATCGTGTTCACCTGTCACTGCTGCTGTTCAAACGAGAGAGGGCGGGAGAGACCATGGATTCAAACGGATTATTAGGAGATGAAGTGAGGAGTGACAGCAATGTGTGTTTCAGAGTTGCAAAGCTCACTGTGCGCTGAAGATGATCTGCAAGGACTTTCCCTCCCTGCCCTTCGGAACTGGGAGCGGATTCCAAGCGCTCGTGCTCACCTGCCTCTGCTGCACTGGAAACGAGAGTGGAGACCAGAAACGCTGGATTCAAATGCACTTTTAGGAGCTACAATGAGGAGTGACAACAGTGTGTGTGTCAAAGTTGTAAAGCTCAGTGTGTTGAAGAAGCACAAGAGCAGCCTTCAGCCTGTCTCTTCCACTGCCTTACAGATTGCAGACATTCCTGCTCACTCTGCTGCTCAGCAGAGTGCTGGCAACGGAGTTCTTGGATTGAAATGGTCTTTTAGGAGAAAGAGTGAAGAGTGACAGCAATGTTTGTGTCACAGTTTAAAGCTCACTGTGTGCTAAACATTATCAGGAGGAGCTTTTTTGCAAGGCTCTTCTGCTGTTTTAGCCCAGTCTAAACATTCCTGCTCTACTCTCTCTGATGCTGCTCAGCAGAGAGTGGGCACAGAGATGTTGGAATCAATTGGTCTTCCAGGCAGGAGAAGGAGGAGTTACAGCAATGTGTTTTGCAGAGTTGCAAAGCTCACTGTGTGCTGAAGATGCCCTGCAGGAGTTTCCCTGCTGGCCCTTCGTCTGTGGTATTAGAGTCCAAGCGCTGCTCCTCCCCTGTCACAACTCCTCTCGAAACGAGAGAGCGCACAAGAAACTTTGGATTCAAATGCACTTTTAGGAGATAAAGTGAGGAGTGACAGCAATGTTTGTGTCACAGTTTAAAGCTCACTGTGTGCAAAACATGATCAAGCAGGAGATTTTTTTCAAGGCTCTTCTGCTGTTTTAGGCAGGTCTAAAAATTCCTGCTCTACTCTCTCTGTTGCTGCTCAGCAGAGAGCGGGCACAGAGATGGTGGATTCAGCTGGTCTTTCAGGCAAAAAGGGAGGAGTGACAGCAATGTGTGTTGCAGAGTTGCAAAGCTCGCTGTGCGCTGAAGATGATCAGTGGGAACTTTCTGGACTGTCTCTTCTGCTCTTTTAGCATTGGCTAAAGGTTCCTGCTCTACTCTGCTTCTGCCCAGCAGAGAAAGGGCACAGAGATTTTGGATTCAATTGGACTTTGAGGTAGGAAAGTGCGGAGCGAGAGCAATATATGTGTCACAGTTGCAAAGCTGACTGCGTGCTGAAGATGCCCTGCCGGAGCTTTCACTCCGGGCTCTTCGGCTGTGGGAGCAGAGGCCAAGAGATCGTGTTCACCTGTCACTGCTGCTGTTCAAACGAGAGAGGGCGGGAGAGACCATGGATTCAAACGGATTATTAGGAGATGAAGTGAGGAGTGACAGCAATGTGTGTTTCAGAGTTGCAAAGCTCACTGTGCGCTGAAGATGATCTGCAAGGACTTTCCCTCCCTGCCCTTCGGAACTGGGAGCGGATTCCAAGCGCTCGTGCTCACCTGCCTCTGCTGCACTGGAAACGAGAGTGGAGACCAGAAACGCTGGATTCAAATGCACTTTTAGGAGCTACAATGGGGAGTGACAACAGTGTGTGTGTCAAAGTTGTAAAGCTCAGTGTGTTGAAGAAGCACAAGAGCAGCCTTCAGCCTGTCTCTTCCACTGCCTTACAGATTGCAGACATTCCTGCTCACTCTGCTGCTCAGCAGAGTGCTGGCAACGGAGTTCTTGGATTGAAATGGTCTTTTAGGAGAAAGAGTGAAGAGTGACAGCAATGTTTGTGTCACAGTTTAAAGCTCACTGTGTGCTAAACATGATCAGGAGGAGCTTTTTTGCAAGGCTCTTCTGCTGTTTTAGCCCAGTCTAAACATTCCTGCTCTACTCTCTCTGATGCTGCTCAGCAGAGAGTGGGCACAGAGATGTTGGAATCAATTGGTCTTCCAGGCAGGAGAAGGAGGAGTTACAGCAATGTGTTTTGCAGAGTTGCAAAGCTCACTGTGTGCTGAAGATGCCCTGCAGGAGTTTCCCTGCTGGCCCTTCGTCTGTGGGATTAGAGTCCAAGCGCTGCTCCTCCCCTGTCACAACTCCTCTCGAAACGAGAGAGCGCACAAGAAACTTTGGATTCAAATGCACTTTTAGGAGATAAAGTGAGGAGTGACAGCAATGTTTGTGTCACAGTTTAAAGCTCACTGTGTGCAAAACATGATCAAGCAGGAGATTTTTTTCAAGGCTCTTCTGCTGTTTTAGGCAGGTCTAAAAATTCCTGCTCTACTCTCTCTGTTGCTGCTCAGCAGAGAGCGGGCACAGAGATGGTGGATTCAGCTGGTCTTTCAGGCAAAAAGGGAGGAGTGACAGCAATGTGTGTTGCAGAGTTGCAAAGCTCGCTGTGCGCTGAAGATGATCAGTGGGAACTTTCTGGACTGTCTCTTCTGCTCTTTTAGCATTGGCTAAAGGTTCCTGCTCTACTCTGCTTCTGCCCAGCAGAGAAAGGGCACAGAGATTTTGGATTCAATTGGACTTTGAGGTAGGAAAGTGCGGAGCGAGAGCAATATATGTGTCACAGTTGCAAAGCTGACTGCGTGCTGAAGATGCCCTGCCGGAGCTTTCACTCCGGGCTCTTCGGCTGTGGGAGCAGAGGCCAAGAGATCGTGTTCACCTGTCACTGCTGCTGTTCAAACGAGAGAGGGCGGGAGAGACCATGGATTCAAACGGATTATTAGGAGATGAAGTGAGGAGTGACAGCAATGTGTGTTTCAGAGTTGCAAAGCTCACTGTGCGCTGAAGATGATCTGCAAGGACTTTCCCTCCCTGCCCTTCGGAACTGGGAGCGGATTCCAAGCGCTCGTGCTCACCTGCCTCTGCTGCACTGGAAACGAGAGTGGAGACCAGAAACGCTGGATTCAAATGCACTTTTAGGAGCTACAATGAGGAGTGACAACAGTGTGTGTGTCAAAGTTGTAAAGCTCAGTGTGTTGAAGAAGCACAAGAGCAGCCTTCAGCCTGTCTCTTCCACTGCCTTACAGATTGCAGACATTCCTGCTCACTCTGCTGCTCAGCAGAGTGCTGGCAACGGAGTTCTTGGATTGAAATGGTCTTTTAGGAGAAAGAGTGAAGAGTGACAGCAATGTTTGTGTCACAGTTTAAAGCTCACTGTGTGCTAAACATGATCAGGAGGAGCTTTTTTGCAAGGCTCTTCTGCTGTTTTAGCCCAGTCTAAACATTCCTGCTCTACTCTCTCTGATGCTGCTCAGCAGAGAGTGGGCACAGAGATGTTGGAATCAATTGGTCTTCCAGGCAGGAGAAGGAGGAGTTACAGCAATGTGTTTTGCAGAGTTGCAAAGCTCACTGTGTGCTGAAGATGCCCTGCAGGAGTTTCCCTGCTGGCCCTTCGTCTGTGGGATTAGAGTCCAAGCGCTGCTCCTCCCCTGTCACAACTCCTCTTGAAACGAGAGAGCGCACCAGAAACTTTGGATTCAAATGCACTTTTAGGAGATAAAGTGAGGAGTGACAGCAATGTTTGTGTCACAGTTTAAAGCTCACTGTGTGCAAAACATGATCAAGCAGGAGATTTTTTTCAAGGCTCTTCTGCTGTTTTAGGCAGGTCTAAAAATTCCTGCTCTACTATCTCTGTTGCTGCTCAGCAGAGAGCGGGCACAGAGATGGTGGATTCAGCTGGTCTTTCAGGCAAAAAGGGAGGAGTGACAGCAATGTGTGTTGCAGAGTTGCAAAGCTCGCTGTGCGCTGAAGATGATCAGTGGGAACTTTCTGGACTGTCTCTTCTGCTCTTTTAGCATTGGATAAAGGTTCCTGCTCTACTCTGCTTCTGCCCAGCAGAGAAAGGGCACAGAGATTTTGGATTCAATTGGACTTTGAGGTAGGAAAGTGCGGAGCGAGAGCAATATATGTGTCACAGTTGCAAAGCTGACTGCGTGCTGAAGATGCCCTGCCGGAGCTTTCACTCCGGGCTCTTCGGCTGTGGGAGCAGAGGCCAAGAGATCGTGTTCACCTGTCACTGCTGCTGTTCAAACGAGAGAGGGCGGGAGAGACCATGGATTCAAACGGATTATTAGGAGATGAAGTGAGGAGTGACAGCAATGTGTGTTTCAGAGTTGCAAAGCTCACTGTGCGCTGAAGATGATCTGCAAGGACTTTCCCTCCCTGCCCTTCGGAACTGGGAGCGGATTCCAAGCGCTCGTGCTCACCTGCCTCTGCTGCACTGGAAACGAGAGTGGAGACCAGAAACGCTGGATTCAAATGCACTTTTAGGAGCTACAATGAGGAGTGACAACAGTGTGTGTGTCAAAGTTGTAAAGCTCAGTGTGTTGAAGAAGCACAAGAGCAGCCTTCAGCCTGTCTCTTCCACTGCCTTACAGATTGCAGACATTCCTGCTCACTCTGCTGCTCAGCAGAGTGCTGGCAACGGAGTTCTTGGATTGAAATGGTCTTTTAGGAGAAAGAGTGAAGAGTGACAGCAATGTTTGTGTCACAGTTTAAAGCTCACTGTGTGCTAAACATGATCAGGAGGAGCTTTTTTGCAAGGCTCTTCTGCTGTTTTAGCCCAGTCTAAACATTCCTGCTCTACTCTCTCTGATGCTGCTCAGCAGAGAGTGGGCACAGAGATGTTGGAATCAATTGGTCTTCCAGGCAGGAGAAGGAGGAGTTACAGCAATGTGTTTTGCAGAGTTGCAAAGCTCACTGTGTGCTGAAGATGCCCTGCAGGAGTTTCCCTGCTGGCCCTTCGTCTGTGGGATTAGAGTCCAAGCGCTGCTCCTTTCCTGTCACAACTCCTCTCCAAACGAGAGAGCGCACAAGAAACTTTGGATTCAAATGCACTTTTAGGAGATAAAGTGAGGAGTGACAGCAATGTTTGTGTCACAGTTTAAAGCTCACTGTGTGCAAAACATGATCAAGCAGGAGATTTTTTTCAAGGCTCTTCTGCTGTTTTAGGCAGGTCTAAAAATTCCTGCTCTACTATCTCTGTTGCTGCTCAGCAGAGAGCGGGCACAGAGATGGTGGATTCAGCTGGTCTTTCAGGCAAAAAGGGAGGAGTGACAGCAATGTGTGTTGCAGAGTTGCAAAGCTCGCTGTGCGCTGAAGATGATCAGTGGGAACTTTCTGGACTGTCTCTTCTGCTCTTTTAGCATTGGCTAAAGGTTCCTGCTCTACTCTGCTTCTGCCCAGCAGAGAAAGGGCACAGAGATTTTGGATTCAATTGGACTTTGAGGTAGGAAAGTGCGGAGCGAGAGCAATATATGTGTCACAGTTGCAAAGCTGACTGCGTGCTGAAGATGCCCTGCCGGAGCTTTCACTCCGGGCTCTTCGGCTGTGGGAGCAGAGGCCAAGAGATCGTGTTCACCTGTCACTGCCGCTGTTCAAACGAGAAAGGGCGGGAGAGACCATGGATTCAAACGGATTATTAGGAGATGAAGTGAGGAGTGACAGCAATGTGTGTTTCAGAGTTGCAAAGCTCACTGTGCGCTGAAGATGATCTGCAAGGACTTTCCCTCCCTGCCCTTCGGAACTGGGAGCGGATTCCAAGCGCTCGTGCTCACCTGCCTCTGCTGCACTGGAAACGAGAGTGGAGACCAGAAACGCTGGATTCAAATGCACTTTTAGGAGCTACAATGAGGAGTGACAACAGTGTGTGTGTCAAAGTTGTAAAGCTCAGTGTGTTGAAGAAGCACAAGAGCAGCCTTCAGCCTGTCTCTTCCACTGCCTTACAGATTGCAGACATTCCTGCTCACTCTGCTGCTCAGCAGAGTGCTGGCAACGGAGTTCTTGGATTGAAATGGTCTTTTAGGAGAAAGAGTGAAGAGTGACAGCAATGTTTGTGTCACAGTTTAAAGCTCACTGTGTGCTAAACATGATCAGGAGGAGCTTTTTTGCAAGGCTCTTCTGCTGTTTTAGCCCAGTCTAAACATTCCTGCTCTACTCTCTCTGATGCTGCTCAGCAGAGAGTGGGCACAGAGATGTTGGAATCAATTGGTCTTCCAGGCAGGAGAAGGAGGAGTTACAGCAATGTGTTTTGCAGAGTTGCAAAGCTCACTGTGTGCTGAAGATGCCCTGCAGGCGTTTCCCTGCTGGCCCTTCCTCTGTGGGATTAGAGTCCAAGCGCTGCTCCTCCCCTGTCACAACTCCTCTCGAAACGAGAGAGCGCACCAGAAACTTTGGATTCAAATGCACTTTTAGGAGATAAAGTGAGGAGTGACAGCAATGTTTGTGTCACAGTTTAAAGCTCACTGTGTGCAAAACATGATCAAGCAGGAGATTTTTTTCAAGGCTCTTCTGCTGTTTTAGGCAGGTCTAAAAATTCCTGCTCTACTCTCTCTGTTGCTGCTCAGCAGAGAGCGGGCACAGAGATGGTGGATTCAGCTGGTCTTTCAGGCAAAAAGGGAGGAGTGACAGCAATGTGTGTTGCAGAGTTGCAAAGCTCGCTGTGCGCTGAAGATGATCAGTGGGAACTTTCTGGACTGTCTCTTCTGCTCTTTTAGCATTGGCTAAAGGTTCCTGCTCTACTCTGCTTCTGCCCAGCAGAGAAAGGGCACAGAGATTTTGGATTCAATTGGACTTTGAGGTAGGAAAGTGCGGAGCGAGAGCAATATATGTGTCACAGTTGCAAAGCTGACTGCGTGCTGAAGATGCCCTGCCGGAGCTTTCACTCCGGGCTCTTCGGCTGTGGGAGCAGAGGCCAAGAGATCGTGTTCACCTGTCACTGCTGCTGTTCAAACGAGAGAGGGCGGGAGAGACCATGGATTCAAACGGATTATTAGGAGATGAAGTGAGGAGTGACAGCAATGTGTGTTTCAGAGTTGCAAAGCTCACTGTGCGCTGAAGATGATCTGCAAGGACTTTCCCTCCCTGCCCTTCGGAACTGGGAGCGGATTCCAAGCGCTCGTGCTCACCTGCCTCTGCTGCACTGGAAACGAGAGTGGAGACCAGAAACGCTGGATTCAAATGCACTTTTAGGAGCTACAATGAGGAGTGACAACAGTATGTGTGTCAAAGTTGTAAAGCTCAGTGTGTTGAAGAAGCACAAGAGCAGCCTTCAGCCTGTCTCTTCCACTGCCTTACAGATTGCAGACATTCCTGCTCACTCTGCTGCTCAGCAGAGTGCTGGCAACGGAGTTCTTGGATTGAAATGGTCTTTTAGGAGAAAGAGTGAAGAGTGACAGCAATGTTTGTGTCACAGTTTAAAGCTCACTGTGTGCTAAACATGATCAGGAGGAGCTTTTTTGCAAGGCTCTTCTGCTGTTTTAGCCCAGTCTAAACATTCCTGCTCTACTCTCTCTGATGCTGCTCAGCAGAGAGTGGGCACAGAGATGTTGGAATCAATTGGTCTTCCAGGCAGGAGAAGGAGGAGTTACAGCAATGTGTTTTGCAGAGTTGCAAAGCTCACTGTGTGCTGAAGATGCCCTGCAGGCGTTTCCCTGCTGGCCCTTCCTCTGTGGGATTAGAGTCCAAGCGCTGCTCCTCCCCTGTCACAACTCCTCTCGAAATGAGAGAGCGCACCAGAAACTTTGGATTCAAATGCACTTTTAGGAGATAAAGTGAGGAGTGACAGCAATGTTTGTGTCACAGTTTAAAGCTCACTGTGTGCAAAACATGATCAAGCAGGAGATTTTTTTCAAGGCTCTTCTGCTGTTTTAGGCAGGTCTAAAAATTCCTGCTCTACTCTCTCTGTTGCTGCTCAGCAGAGAGCGGGCACAGAGATGGTGGATTCAGCTGGTCTTTCAGGCAAAAAGGGAGGAGTGACAGCAATGTGTGTTGCAGAGTTGCAAAGCTCGCTGTGCGCTGAAGATGATCAGTGGGAACTTTCTGGACTGTCTCTTCTGCTCTTTTAGCATTGGCTAAAGGTTCCTGCTCTACTCTGCTTCTGCCCAGCAGAGAAAGGGCACAGAGATTTTGGATTCAATTGGACTTTGAGGTAGGAAAGTGCGGAGCGAGAGCAATATATGTGTCACAGTTGCAAAGCTGACTGCGTGCTGAAGATGCCCTGCCGGAGCTTTCACTCCGGGCTCTTCGGCTGTGGGAGCAGAGGCCAAGAGATCGTGTTCACCTGTCACTGCTGCTGTTCAAACGAGAGAGGGCGGGAGAGACCATGGATTCAAACGGATTATTAGGAGATGAAGTGAGGAGTGACAGCAATGTGTGTTTCAGAGTTGCAAAGCTCACTGTGCGCTGAAGATGATCTGCAAGGACTTTCCCTCCCTGCCCTTCGGAACTGGGAGCGGATTCCAAGCGCTCGTGCTCACCTGCCTCTGCTGCACTGGAAACGAGAGTGGAGACCAGAAACGCTGGATTCAAATGCACTTTTAGGAGCTACAATGAGGAGTGACAACAGTATGTGTGTCAAAGTTGTAAAGCTCAGTGTGTTGAAGAAGCACAAGAGCAGCCTTCAGCCTGTCTCTTCCACTGCCTTACAGATTGCAGACATTCCTGCTCACTCTGCTGCTCAGCAGAGTGCTGGCAACGGAGTTCTTGGATTGAAATGGTCTTTTAGGAGAAAGAGTGAAGAGTGACAGCAATGTTTGTGTCACAGTTTAAAGCTCACTGTGTGCTAAACATGATCAGGAGGAGCTTTTTTGCAAGGCTCTTCTGCTGTTTTAGCCCAGTCTAAACATTCCTGCTCTACTCTCTCTGATGCTGCTCAGCAGAGAGTGGGCACAGAGATGTTGGAATCAATTGGTCTTCCAGGCAGGAGAAGGAGGAGTTACAGCAATGTGTTTTGCAGAGTTGCAAAGCTCACTGTGTGCTGAAGATGCCCTGCAGGCGTTTCCCTGCTGGCCCTTCCTCTGTGGGATTAGAGTCCAAGCGCTGCTCCTCCCCTGTCACAACTCCTCTCGAAATGAGAGAGCGCACCAGAAACTTTGGATTCAAATGCACTTTTAGGAGATAAAGTGAGGAGTGACAGCAATGTTTGTGTCACAGTTTAAAGCTCACTGTGTGCAAAACATGATCAAGCAGGAGATTTTTTTCAAGGCTCTTCTGCTGTTTTAGGCAGGTCTAAAAATTCCTGCTCTACTCTCTCTGTTGCTGCTCAGCAGAGAGCGGGCACAGAGATGGTGGATTCAGCTGGTCTTTCAGGCAAAAAGGGAGGAGTGACAGCAATGTGTGTTGCAGAGTTGCAAAGCTCGCTGTGCGCTGAAGATGATCAGTGGGAACTTTCTGGACTGTCTCTTCTGCTCTTTTAGCATTGGCTAAAGGTTCCTGCTCTACTCTGCTTCTGCCCAGCAGAGAAAGGGCACAGAGATTTTGGATTCAATTGGACTTTGAGGTAGGAAAGTGCGGAGCGAGAGCAATATATGTGTCACAGTTGCAAAGCTGACTGCGTGCTGAAGATGCCCTGCCGGAGCTTTCACTCCGGGCTCTTCGGCTGTGGGAGCAGAGGCCAAGAGATCGTGTTCACCTGTCACTGCTGCTGTTCAAACGAGAGAGGGCGGGAGAGACCATGGATTCAAACGGATTATTAGGAGATGAAGTGAGGAGTGACAGCAATGTGTGTTTCAGAGTTGCAAAGCTCACTGTGCGCTGAAGATGATCTGCAAGGACTTTCCCTCCCTGCCCTTCGGAACTGGGAGCGGATTCCAAGCGCTCGTGCTCACCTGCCTCTGCTGCACTGGAAACGAGAGTGGAGACCAGAAACGCTGGATTCAAATGCACTTTTAGGAGCTACAATGAGGAGTGACAACAGTGTGTGTGTCAAAGTTGTAAAGCTCAGTGTATTGAAGAAGCACAAGAGCAGCCTTCAGCCTGTCTCTTCCACTGCCTTACAGATTGCAGACATTCCTGCTCACTCTGCTCCTCAGCAGAGTGCTGGCAACGGAGTTCTTGGATTGAAATGGTCTTTTAGGAGAAAGAGTGAAGAGTGACAGCAATGTTTGTGTCACAGTTTAAAGCTCACTGTGTGCTAAACATGATCAGGAGGAGCTTTTTTGCAAGGCTCTTCTGCTGTTTTAGCCCAGTCTAAACATTCCTGCTCTACTCTCTCTGATGCTGCTCAGCAGAGAGTGGGCACAGAGATGTTGGAATCAATTGGTCTTCCAGGCAGGAGAAGGAGGAGTTACAGCAATGTGTTTTGCAGAGTTGCAAAGCTCACTGTGTGCTGAAGATGCCCTGCAGGAGTTTCCCTGCTGGCCCTTCGTCTGTGGTATTAGAGTCCAAGCGCTGCTCCTCCCCTGTCACAACTCCTCTCGAAACGAGAGAGCGCACAAGAAACTTTGGATTCAAATGCACTTTTAGGAGATAAAGTGAGGAGTGACAGCAATGTTTGTGTCACAGTTTAAAGCTCACTGTGTGCAAAACATGATCAAGCAGGAGATTTTTTTCAAGGCTCTTCTGCTGTTTTAGGCAGGTCTAAAAATTCCTGCTCTACTCTCTCTGTTGCTGCTCAGCAGAGAGCGGGCACAGAGATGGTGGATTCAGCTGGTATTTCAGGCAAAAAGGGAGGAGTGACAGCAATGTGTGTTGCAGAGTTGCAAAGCTCGCTGTGCGCTGAAGATGATCAGTGGGAACTTTCTGGACTGTCTCTTCTGCTCTTTTAGCATTGGCTAAAGGTTCCTGCTCTACTCTGCTTCTGCCCAGCAGAGAAAGGGCACAGAGATTTTGGATTCAATTGGACTTTGAGGTAGGAAAGTGCGGAGCGAGAGCAATATATGTGTCACAGTTGCAAAGCTGACTGCGTGCTGAAGATGCCCTGCCGGAGCTTTCACTCCGGGCTCTTTGGCTGTGGGAGCAGAGGCCAAGAGATCGTGTTCACCTGTCACTGCTGCTGTTTAAACGAGAGAGGGCGGGAGAGACCATGGATTCAAACGGATTATTAGGAGATGAAGTGAGGAGTGACAGCAATGTGTGTTTCAGAGTTGCAAAGCTCACTGTGCGCTGAAGATGATCTGCAAGGACTTTCCCTCCCTGCCCTTCGGAACTGGGAGCGGATTCCAAGCGCTCGTGCTCACCTTCCTCTGCTGCTCTTGAAACGAGAGTGGAGACCAGAAACGCTGGATTCAAATGCACTTTTAGGAGCTACAATGAGGAGTGACAACAGTGTGTGTGTCACAGTTGTAAAGCTCAGTGTGTTGAAGAAGCACAAGAGCAGCCTTCAGGCCTGTCTCTTCCACTGCCTTACAGATTGCAGAAATTCCTGCTCACTCTGCTGCTCAGCAGAGTGCTGGCAACGGAGTTCTGGGATTGAAATGGTCTTTTAGGAGAAAGAGTGAAGAGTGACAGCAATGTTTGTGTCACAGTTTAAAGCTCACTGTGTGCTAAACATGATCAGGAGGAGCTTTTTTGCAAGGCTCTTCTGCTGTTTTAGCCCAGTCTAAACATTCCTGCTCTCTGTTGCTGCTCAGCAGAGAGTGGGCACAGAGATGTTGGAATCAATTGGTCTTCCAGGCAGGAAAAGGAGGAGTTACAGCAATGTGTGTTGCAGAATTGCAAAGCTCACTGTGTGCTGAAGATGCCCTGCAGGAGTTTCCCTGCTGGCCCTTCGTCTGTGGGATTAGAGTCCAAGCGCTGCTCCTCCCCTGTCACAACTCCTCTCGAAACGAGAGAGCGCACCAGAAACTTTGGATTCAAATGCACTTTTAGGAGATAAAGTGAGGAGTGACAGCAATGTTTGTGTCACAGTTTAAAGCTCACTGTGTGCAAAACATGATCAAGCAGGAGATTTTTTTCAAGGCTCTTCTGCTGTTTTAGGCAGGTCTAAAAATTCCTGCTCTACTCTCTCTGTTGCTGCTCAGCAGAGAGCGGGCACAGAGATGGTGGATTCAGCTGGTCTTTCAGGCAAAAAGGGAGGAGTGACAGCAATGTGTGTTGCAGAGTTGCAAAGCTCGCTGTGCGCTGAAGATGATCAGTGGGAACTTTCTGGACTGTCTCTTCTGCTCTTTTAGCATTGGCTAAAGGTTCCTGCTCTACTCTGCTTCTGCCCAGCAGAGAAAGGGCACAGAGATTTTGGATTCAATTGGACTTTGAGGTAGGAAAGTGCGGAGCGAGAGCAATATATGTGTCACAGTTGCAAAGCTGACTGCGTGCTGAAGATGCCCTGCCGGAGCTTTCACTCCGGGCTCTTTGGCTGTGGGAGCAGAGGCCAAGAGATCGTGTTCACCTGTCACTGCTGCTGTTCAAACGAGAGAGGGCGGGAGAGACCATGGATTCAAACGGATTATTAGGAGATGAAGTGAGGAGTGACAGCAATGTGTGTTTCAGAGTTGCAAAGCTCACTGTGCGCTGAAGATGATCTGCAAGGACTTTCCCTCCCTGCCCTTCGGAACTGGGAGCGGATTCCAAGCGCTCGTGCTCACCTTCCTCTGCTGCTCTTGAAACGAGAGTGGAGACCAGAAACGCTGGATTCAAATGCACTTTTAGGAGCTACAATGAGGAGTGACAACAGTGTGTGTGTCACAGTTGTAAAGCTCAGTGTGTTGAAGAAGCACAAGAGCAGCCTTCAGGCCTGTCTCTTCCACTGCCTTACAGATTGCAGACATTCCTGCTCACTCTGCTCCTCAGCAGAGTGCTGGCAACGGAGTTCTTGGATTGAAATGGTCTTTTAGGAGAAAGAGTGAAGAGTGACAGCAATGTTTGTGTCACAGTTTAAAGCTCACTGTGTGCTAAACATGATCAGGAGGAGCTTTTTTGCAAGGCTCTTCTGCTGTTTTAGCCCAGTCTAAACATTCCTGCTCTACTCTCTCTGTTGCTGCTCAGCAGAGAGCGGGCACAGAGATGTTGGAATCAATTGGTCTTCCAGGCAGGAAAAGGAGGAGTGACAGCAATGTGTTTTGCAGAGTTGCAAAGCTCATTGTGTGCTGAAGATGCCCTGCAGGAATTTCCCTGCTGGCCCTTCGTCTGTGGGATTAGAGTCCAAGCGCTGCTCCTCCCCTGTCACACCTCCTCTCCAAACGAGAGAGCGCACCAGAAACTTTGGATTCAAATGCACTTTTAGGAGATAAAGTGAGGAGTGACAGCAATGTTTGTGTCACAGTTTAAAGCTCACTGTGTGCAAAACATGATCAAGCAGGAGATTTTTTTCAAGGCTCTTCTGCTGTTTTAGGCAGGTCTAAAAATTCCTGCTCTACTCTCTCTGTTGCTGCTCAGCAGAGAGCGGGCACAGAGATGGTGGATTCAGCTGGTCTTTCAGGCAAAAAGGGAGGAGTGACAGCAATGTGTGTTGCAGAGTTGCAAAGCTCGCTGTGCGCTGAAGATGATCAGTGGGAACTTTCTGGACTGTCTCTTCTGCTCTTTTAGCATTGGCTAAAGGTTCCTGCTCTACTCTGCTTCTGCCCAGCAGAGAAAGGGCACAGAGATTTTGGATTCAATTGGACTTTGAGGTAGGAAAGTGCGGAGCGAGAGCAATATGTGTCACAGTTGCAAAGCTGACTGCGTGCTGAAGATGCCCTGCCGGAGCTTTCACTCCGGGCTCTTCGGCTGTGGGAGCAGAGGCCAAGAGATCGTGTTCACCTGTCACTGCTGCTGTTCAAACGAGAGAGGGCGGGAGAGACCATGGATTCAAACGGATTATTAGGAGATGAAGTGAGGAGTGACAGCAATGTGTGTTTCAGAGTTGCAAAGCTCACTGTGCGCTGAAGATGATCTGCAAGGACTTTCCCTCCCTGCCCTTCGGAACTGGGAGCGGATTCCAAGCGCTCGTGCTCACCTGCCTCTGCTGCACTGGAAACGAGAGTGGAGACCAGAAACGCTGGATTCAAATGCACTTTTAGGAGCTACAATGAGGAGTGACAACAGTGTGTGTGTCAAAGTTGTAAAGCTCAGTGTGTTGAAGAAGCACAAGAGCAGCCTTCAGCCTGTCTCTTCCACTGCCTTACAGATTGCAGACATTCCTGCTCACTCTGCTGCTCAGCAGAGTGCTGGCAACGGAGTTCTTGGATTGAAATGGTCTTTTAGGAGAAAGAGTGAAGAGTGACAGCAATGTTTGTGTCACAGTTTAAAGCTCACTGTGTGCTAAACATGATCAGGAGGAGCTTTTTTGCAAGGCTCTTCTGCTGTTTTAGCCCAGTCTAAACATTCCTGCTCTACTCTCTCTGATGCTGCTCAGCAGAGAGTGGGCACAGAGATGTTGGAATCAATTGGTCTTCCAGGCAGGAGAAGGAGGAGTTACAGCAATGTGTTTTGCAGAGTTGCAAAGCTCACTGTGTGCTGAAGATGCCCTGCAGGAGTTTCCCTGCTGGCCCTTCGTCTGTGGGATTAGAGTCCAAGCGCTGCTCCTCCCCTGTCACAACTCCTCTCGAAACGAGAGAGCGCACCAGAAACTTTGGATTCAAATGCACTTTTAGGAGATAAAGTGAGGAGTGACAGCAATGTTTGTGTCACAGTTTAAAGCTCACTGTGTGCAAAACATGATCAAGCAGGAGATTTTTTGCAAGGCTCTTCTGCTGTTTTAGCCCAGGCTAAACATTCCTGCTCTACTCTCTCTGTTGCTGCTCAGCAGAGAGCGGGCACAGAGGTGTTGGAATCAATTGGTCTTTCAGGCAGGAAAAGAAGAGACAGCAATGTGTGTTGCAGAGTTGCAAAGCTCACTGTGTGCTGAAGATGATCAGTGGGAACTTTCTGGACTGTCTCTTCTGCTGTTTCAGCAGAGTCCAAACGTAAGTGCTATATTCTGCTACTGCTCACAAGGAGCAAGCACAGGAGATGTATTATTCAATTGGACTTTCAGGTAGGAAAGTGAGAGGTGACAGCAATATGTGTTTCAGAGTTGTGAATCTCAATGTGTGCTGAAGATGCCCAGCAGTAGTTTCCATGCTGGCCCTTCGGCTGTGAAATTAGAATCCAAGCGCTCATCCTCCCCTGTCACAACTGCTCTCGAAGCGAGAGAGCGCACCAGAAACGTTGGCTTGAAATGCACTTTTAGGAGATAAAGTGAGGAGTGACAGCAATGTGTGTTTCAGAGTTGCAAAGCTCACTGTGCGCTGAAGATGATCTGCAAGGACTTTCCCTCCCTGCCCTTCGGAACTGGGAGCGGATTCCAAGCACTCGTGCTCACCTGCCTCTGCTGCACTGGAAACGAGAGTGGAGACCAGAAACGCTGGATTCAAATGCACTTTTAGGAGCTACAATGAGGAGTGACAACAGTGTGTGTGTCAAAGTTGTAAAGCTCAGTGTGTTGAAGAAGCACAAGAGCAGCCTTCAGGCCTGTCTCTTCCACTGCCTTACAGATTGCAGACATCCCTGCTCACTCTGCTGCTCAGCAGAGTGCTGGCAACGGAGTTCTGGGATTGAAATGGTCTTTTAGGAGAAAGAGTGAAGAGTGACAGCAATGTTTGTGTCACAGTTTAAAGCTCACTGTGTGCTAAACATGATCAGGAGGAGCTTTTTTGCAAGGCTCTTCTGCTGTTTTAGCCCAGTCTAAACATTCCTGCTCTACTCTCTCTGTTGCTGCTCAGCAGAGAGTGGGCACAGAGATGTTGGAATCAATTGGTCTTTCAGGCAAGAAAAGGAGGAGTGACAGCAATGTGTGTTGCAGAATTGTAAAGCTCACTGTGTGCTGAAGATGCCCTGCAGGCGTTTCCCTGCTGGCCCTTTGTCTGTGGGATTAGAGTCCAAGCGCTGCTCCTCCCCTGTCACAACTCCTCTCGAAACGAGAGAGCGCACCAGAAACTTTGGATTCAAATGCACTTTTAGGAGATAAAGTGAGGAGTGACAGCAATGTTTGTGTCACAGTTTAAAGCTCACTGTGTGCAAAACATGATCAAGCAGGAGATTTTTTGCAAGGCTCTTCTGCTGTTTTAGCCCAGGCTAAACATTCCTGCTCTACTCTCTCTGTTGCTGCTCAGCAGAGAGCGGGCACAGAGGTGTTGGAATCAATTGGTCTTTCAGGCAGGAAAAGAAGAGACAGCAATGTGTGTTGCAGAGTTGCAAAGCTCACTGTGTGCTGAAGATGATCAGTGGGAACTTTCTGGACTGTCTCTTCTGCTGTTTCAGCAGAGTCCAAACGTAAGTGCTATATTCTGCTACTGCTCATAAAGAGCAAGCACAGGAGATGTATTATTCAATTGGACTTTCTGGTAGGAAAGTGAGAGGTGACAGCAATATGTGTTTCAGAGTTGCGAATCTCACTGTGTGCTGAAGATGCCCAGCAGGATTTTCCATGCTGGCCCTTCGGCTGTGAAATTAGAATCCAAGCGCTCGTCCTCCCCTGTCACAACTGCTCTCGAAGCGAGAGAGTGCACCAGAAACGTTGGCTTGAAATGCACTTTTAGGGGATAAAGTGAGGAGTGACAGCAATGTGTGTTTCAGAGTTGTAAAGCTCACTGTGCGCTGAAGATGATCTGCAAGGACTTTCCCTCCCTGCCCTTCGGAACTGGGAGCGGATTCCAAGCGCTCGTGCTCACCTGCCTCTGCTGCACTGGAAACGAGAGTGGAGACCAGAAACGCTGGATTCAAATGCACTTTTAGGAGCTACAATGAGGAGTGACCACAGTGTGCGTGTCAAAGTTGTAAAGCTCAGTGTGTTGAAGAAGCACAAGGGCAGCCTTCAGGCCTGTCTCTTCCACTGCCTTACAGATTGCAGACATCCCTGCTCACTCTGCTGCTCAGCAGAGTGCTGGCAACGGAGTTCTTGGATTGAAATGGTCTTTTAGGAGAAAGAGTGAAGAGTGACAGCAATGTTTGTGTCACAGTTTAAAGCTCACTGTGTGCTAAACATGATCAGGAGGAGCTTTTTTGCAAGGCTCTTCTGCTGTTTTAGCCCAGTCTAAACATTCCTGCTCTCTGCTGCTGCTCAGCAGAGAGTGGGCACAGAGATGTTGGAATCAATTGGTCTTCCAGGCAGGAAAAGGAGGAGTTACAGCAATGTGTGTTGCAGAATTGCAAAGCTCACTGTGTGCTGAAGATGCCCTGCAGGAGTTTCCCTGCTGGCCCTTCGTCTGTGGGATTAGAGCCCAAGCGCTGCTCCTCCCTTTCACAACTCCTCTCGAAACGAGAGAGCGCACCAGAAACTTTGGATTCAAATGCACTTTTAGGAGATAAAGTGAGGAGTGACAGCAATGTTTGTGTCACAGTTTAAAGATCACTGTGTGCTAAACATGATTAGCAGGAGCTTTTTTTGCAATGCTCTTCTGCTGTTTTAGCCCAGGCTAAACATTCCTGCTCTACTCTCTCTGTTGCTGCTCAGTAGAGAGCGGGCACAGAGATGGTGGATTCAGTTGGTCTTTCTTTCAGGCAGGAAAGGGAGGAGTGACAGCAATGCGTGTTGCTGAGTTGCAAAGCTCGCTGTGCGCTGAAGATGATCAGTGGGTACTTTCTGGACTGTCTCTTCTGCTGTTTCTGCAGAGTCCAAACGTAAGTGCTATATTCTGCTACTGCTCATAAAGAGGAAGCACAGGAGATGTAGGATTCAATTGGACTTTCAGGTAGGAAAGTGAGAGGTGACAGCAATGTGTGTTTCAGAGTTGCAAAGCTCACTGTGTGCTGAAGATGCCCAGCAGGATTTTCCATGCTGGCCCTTCGGCTGTGGGATTAGAGTCCAAGCGCTCGTCCACCCCTGTCACAACTCCTCTCGAAACGAGAGAGCGCACCAGAAACGTTGGATTCAAATGCACTTTTAGGAGATAAAGTGAGGAGTGACAGCAATGTTTGTGTCACAGTTTAAAGCTCACTGTGTGCTAAACATGATCAGGAGGAGCTTTTTTTGCAATGCTCTTCTGCTGTTTTAGCCCAGTCTAAACATTCCTGCTCTACTCTCTCTGTTGCTGCTCAGCAGAGAGTGGGCACAGAGATGTTGGAATCAATTGGTCTTCCAGGCAGGAAAAGGAGGAGTTACAGCAATGTGTTTTGCAGAGTTGCAAAGCTCACTGTGTGCTGAAGATGCCCTGCAGGAGTTTCCCCGCTGGCCCTTCGTTTGTGGGATTAGAGTCCAAGCGCTGCTCCTCCCCTGTCACAACTCCTCTCGAAACGAGAGAGAGCACCAGAAACTTTGGATTCAAATGCACTTTTAGGAGATAAAGTGAGGAGTGACAGCAATGTTTGTGTCACAGTTTCAAAGCTCACTGTGTGCTAAACATGATTAGCAGGAGCTTTTTTGCAAGGCTCTTCTGCTGTTTTAGCCCAGGCTAAACATTCCTGCTCTACTCTCTCTGTTGCTGCTCAGCAGAGAGTGGGCACAGAGATGTTGGAATCAATTGGTCTTTCAGGCAAAAAGGGAGGAGTGACAGCAATGTGTGTTGCAGAGTTGCAAAGCTCGCTGTGCGCTGAAGATGATCAGTGGGAACTTTCTGGACTGTCTCTTCTGCTCTTTTAGCATTGGCTAAAGGTTCCTGCTCTACTCTCTCTGCTTCTGCCCAGCAGAGAAAGGGCGCAGAGATTTTGGATTCAATTAGACTTTGAGGTAGGAAAGTGCGGAGCGAGAGCAATATATGTGTCACAGTTGCAAAGCTGACTGCGTGCTGAAGATGCCCTGCCGGAGCTTTCACTCCAGGCTCTTCGGCTGTGGGAGCAGAGGCCAAGAGATCGTGTTCACCTGTCACTGCTGCTGTTCAAACGAGAGAGGGCGGGAGAGACCATGGATTCAAACGGATTATTAGGAGATGAAGTGAGGAGTGACAGCAATGTGTGTTTCAGAGTTGCAAAGCTCACTGTGCGCTGAAGATGATCTGCACGGACTTTCCCTCCCTGCCCTTCGGAACTGGGAGCGGATTCCAAGCGCTCGTGCTCACCTTCCTCTGCTGCTCTTGAAACGAGAGTGGAGACCAGAAACGCTGGATTCAAATGCACTTTTAGGAGCTACAATGAGGAGTGACAACAGTGTGTGTGTCAAAGTTGTAAAGCTCAGTGTGTTGAAGAAGCACAAGAGCAGCCTTCAGGCCTGTCTCTTCCACTGCCTTACAGATTGCAGACATTCCTGCTCACTCTGCTGCTCAGCAGAGTGCCGGCAACGGAGTTCTTGGATTGAAATGGTCTTTTAGGAGAAAGAGTGAAGAGTGACAGCAATGTTTGTGTCACAGTTTAAAGCTCACTGTGTGCTAAACATGATCAGGAGGAGCTTTTTTGCAAGGCTCTTCTGCTGTTTTAGCCCAGTCTAAACATTCCTTCTCTCTGTTGCTGCTCAGCAGAGAGGGGGCACAGAGATGTTGGAATCAATTGGTCTTTCAGGCAGGAAAAGGAGGAGTGACAGCAATGTGTGTTGCAGAATTGCAAAGCTCACTGTGTGCTGAAGATGCCCTGCAGGAGTTTCCCTGCTGGCCCTTCGTCTGTGGGATTAGAGCCCAAGCGCTGCTCCTCCCCTGTCACAACTCCTCTCGAAACGAGAGAGCGCACCAGAAACGTTGGCTTCAAATGCACTTTTAGGAGATAAAGTGAGGAGTGACAGCAATGTTTGTGTCACAGTTTAAAGATCACTGTGTGCTAAACATGATTAGCAGGACCTTTTTTTGCAATGCTCTTCTGCTGTTTTAGCCCAGGCTAAACATTCCTGCTCTACTCTCTCTGTTGCTGCTCAGTAGAGAGCGGGCACAGAGATGGTGGATTCAGTTGGTCTTTCTTTCAGGCAGGAAAGGGAGGAGTGACAGCAATGCGTGTTGCTGAGTTGCAAAGCTCGCTGTGCGCTGAAGATGATCAGTGGGTACTTTCTGGACTGTCTCTTCTGCTGTTTCTGCAGAGTCCAAACGTAAGTGCTATATTCTGCTACTGCTCATAAAGAGCAAGCACAGGAGATGTAGGATTCAATTGGACTTTCAGGTAGGAAAGTGAGAGGTGACAGCAATGTGTGTTTCAGAGTTGCAAAGCTCACTGTGTGCTGAAGATGCCCAGCAGGATTTTCCATGCTGGCCCTTCGGCTGTGGGATTAGAGTCCAAGCGCTCGCCCACCCCTGTCACAACTCCTCTCGAAACGAGAGAGCGCACCAGAAACGTTGGATTCAAATGCACTTTTAGGAGATAAAGTGAGGAGTGACAGCAATGTTTGTGTCACAGTTTAAAGCTCACTGTGTGCTAAACATGATCAGGAGGAGCTTTTTTTGCAATGCTCTTCTGCTGTTTTAGCCCAGTCTAAACATTCCTGCTCTACTCTCTCTGTTGCTGCTCAGCAGAGTGGGCACAGAGATGTTGGAATCAATTGGTCTTCCAGGCAGGAAAAGGAGGAGTTACAGCAATGTGTTTTGCAGAGTTGCAAAGCTCACTGTGTGCTGAAGTTGCCCTGCAGGTGTTTCCCTGCTGGCCCTTGGTCTGAGGGATTAGAGTCCAAGCGCTCCTCCTCCCCAGTCACAACTCCTCTCGAAACGAGAGAGAGCACCAGAAACTTTGGATTCAAATGCACTTTTAGGAGATAAAGTGAGGAGTGACAGCAATGTTTGTGTCACAGTTTCAAAGCTCACTGTGTGCTAAACATGATTAGCAGGAGCTTTTTTGCAAGGCTCTTCTGCTGTTTTAGCCCAGGCTAAACATTCCTGCTCTACTCTCTCTGTTGCTGCTCAGCAGAGAGTGGGCACAGAGATGGTGGAATCAGTTCGTCTTTCAGGCAGGTAATTTAGGACTGACAGCAATGTGTGTTGCAGAGTTGTAAAGCTCGCTGTGCACTGAAGATGATCAGTGGGAACTTTCTGGACTGTCTCTTCTGCTGTTTCAGCAGAGTCCAAACGTATGGGCTATATTCTGCTACTGCTCACAAGGAGCAAAGCACAGGAGAAGTAGGATTCAATTGGACTTTCAGGTAGGAAAGTGAGAGGTGACAGCAATGTGTGTTTCAGAGTTGCAAAGCTCACTGTGTGCTGAAGATGCCCAGCAGGAGTTTCCCTGCTGGCCCTTCGGCTGTGGGATTAGAGTCCAAGCGCTCGTCCTCCCCTGTCACAACTCCTCTCGAAACGAGAGAGCGCACCAGAAACGATGGTTTCAAATGCACTTTTAGGAGATAAAGTGAGGAGTGACAGCAATGTTTGTGTCACAGTTTAAAGCTCACTGTGTGCAAAACATGATCAAGCAGGAGCTTTTTTGCAAGGCTCTTCTGCTGTTTTAGCCCAGTCTAAACATTCCTGCTATACTCTCTCTGTTGCTGCTCAGCAGAGAGCGGGCACAGAGATGGTGGATTCAGCTGGTCATTCAGTACTTTTAGTATTGTGTCACTCATCACAATGTTGATTTATTTGCTCTCAGAGTTTTTGCTCTTGATATCAGAGTTTCAGCATGTCATACCTTACTTGCAGCCAGTATTTGCTGTTTTAGTGTTTATCACCTGGTGGGCCTTGGGCTAAGGTTCTTGTTTCACTGTACTTCATGGTAATGACTTGCAATACATTAGAATCATTGATAATGAAACTGGGCTGGCATTACACAGCAAGCGTTAAGGTAACCTTGTATTATACCTTAGTTACTGGACTGTTCTTATCTCAACCCGTGGGAATCACATTCTTTCAATTCTCCTCCCCATCTGTCTGGGAGCAAGGGGAGGAAAAAGTGGGGGAGTGAGCGTGCGGCTGCATGGTTCTGAGTTACAGCCTGGGCTTAAACCACAACAAGTTTATGAATGGTTGTAATTTGCATGATTTGGCCATATCAGAAAGTACAGGGTAAAACAGAAGCACCAGGGAAAGTGTGCCAGGAGCTGGGTATTAATTATTCTCCTGCTAAAGTTTGGTGTTAGGCTTCTTATATTTAATGATGCTGTGTCTGATAACGACAGGTCTTATAGGAATGAGTTAATTTGCCAAGTCCCTTCGTAGTGCTCGGTTTTCCTTATGCTCAATGGCTATATTTAAATAACAAGAGCTTGGATTTTCTCTTCTATTTTATGGAAAGTATTTTATAAAATGCAATGAAAAAAGTTGTAATTCATGCAAAGGCTAATTTGAGGTGAGGGGGGGAAAAATGAAAACCCTTTTTCTCTGGCTCTGGGAACTCCCAGATTCCTCCCCAGCATGTGCAGACAAGGAAGTGAAAACAAGCAGAAATGGAAGCTGCAAGTCTGTTGTCAGAGGCAGTGAAGCCACTTGAAGGCATGTTCCCCACCTGGTGTGGAGACCCCATCCCATTGTATGTCCCATCACTCCAGTCTTTTGCAACATCTTGCACTCCAGGATAGGAAAAGTGCAAGAGGTCAGGAAATGGTAAGAACAGAATTAGATTTTAATTTGCTTTCCCCATTTTTAAATAATCCCTGATGCTGATAATACAGGACTTATATTCCTCTGAAGAACAGAACTAATAAACTGCCTTTTTTTTTCAAGTAAAGCTTGTTCAGGTGGTTAAACCTTATTCCAGGTGCTATTCCAAGAAATGGCAGTATTTTAAACTCCAAAAATTTTAGTCTGCAGGACAAGAAAAGTCTTATTTGAAGCTTGCATAGAGCTGTTTTTTTCATTGTGTACAAACTTTCCCCACCCCCAAAATAACACTTAACCATTTTGAAGAAAAACTTGAGCCAGGTTTTACAACTGACCCCATGTGAAAATGCTGATGCAATTGCAGTGTTAAAAATGAGCTAATATTTAATGCAAAAATGACAATTTTGTGACACATGTAATGAGTGGATGAGGTTGTCAGACCGGTCTTGTGATGTGATGGATGCTGATCATGCTGGAACATGATCAAGCAGGAGATTTTTTGCAAGGCTCTTCTGCAGTTTTAGCCCAGGCTAAACATTCCTGCTCTACTCTCTCTGTTGCTGCTCAGCAGAGAGTGGGCACAGAGATGTTGGAATCAATTGGTCTTTCAGGCAGGAAAAGAAGTGACAGCAATGTGTGTGGCAGAGTTGCAAAGCTCACTGTGTGCTGAAGATGATCAGTGGGAACTTTCTGGACTGTCTCTTCTGCTGTTTCAGCAGAGTCCAAACGTAAGTGCTATATTCTGCTACTGCTCACAAAGAGCAAGCACAGGAGATGTATTATTCAATTGGACTTTCTGGTAGGAAAGTGAGAGGTGACAGCAATATGTGTTTCAGAGTTGCGAATCTCAATGTGTGCTGAAGATGCCCAGCAGCAGTTTCCATGCTGGCCCTTCGGCTGTGAAATTAGAATCCAAGCGCTCGTCCTCCCCTGTCACAACTGCTCTCGAAGCGAGAGAGCGCACCAGAAACGTTGGCTTGAAATGCACTTTTAGGGGATAAAGTGAGGAGTGACAGCAATGTGTGTTTCAGAGTTGTGAAGCTCACTGTGCGCTGAAGATGATCTGCAAGGACTTTCCCTCCCTGCCCTTCGGAACTGGGAGCGGATTCCAAGCGCTCGTGCTCACCTGCCTCTGCTGCACTGGAAACGAGAGTGGAGACCAGAAACGCTGGATTCAAATGCACTTTTAGGAGCTACAATGAGGAGTGACCACAGTGTGCGTGTCAAAGTTGTAAAGCTCAGTGTGTTGAAGAAGCACAAGGGCAGCCTTCAGGACTGTCTCTTCCACTGCCTTACAGATTGCAGACATCCCTGCTCACTCTGCTGCTCAGCAGAGTGCTGGCAACGGAGTTCTTGGATTGAAATGGTCTTTTAGGAGAAAGAGTGAAGAGTGACAGCAATGTTTGTGTCACAGTTTAAAGCTCACTGTGTGCTAAACATGATCAGGAGGAGCTTTTTTGCAAGGCTCTTCTGCTGTTTTAGCCCAGTCTAAACATTCCTTCTCTCTGTTGCTGCTCAGCAGAGAGTGGGCACAGAGATGTTGGAATCAATTTGTCTTTCAGGCAAGAAAAGGAGGAGTGACAGCAATGTGTGTTGCAGAATTGCAAAGCTCACTGTGTGCTGAAGATGCCCTGCAGGAGTTTCCCTGCTGGCCCTTCGTCTGTGGGATTAGAGTCCAAGCGCTGCTCCTCCCCTGTCACAACTCCTCTCCAAACGAGAGAGCGCACCAGAAACTTTGGATTCAAATGCACTTTTAGGAGATAAAGTGAGGAGTGACAGCAATGTTTGTGTCACAGTTTCAAAGCTCACTGTGTGCTAAACATGATTAGCAGGAGCTTTTTTGCAAGGCTCTTCTGCTGTTTTAGCCCAGGCTAAACATTCCTGCTCTACTCTCTCTGTTGCTGCTCAGCAGAGAGTGGGCACAGAGATGTTGGAATCAATTGGTCTTTCAGGCAAAAAGGGAGGAGTGACAGCAATGTGTGTTGCAGAATTGCAAAGCTCACTGTGTGCTGAAGATGCCCTGCAGGAGTTTCCCTGCTGGCCCTTCGTCTGTGGGATTAGAGCCCAACCGCTGCTCCTCCCTTTCACAACTCCTCTCGAAACGAGAGAGAGCACCAGAAACTTTGGATTCAAATGCACTTTATGAGATAAAGTGAGGAGTGACAGCAATGTTTGTGTCACAGTTTCAAAGCTCACTGTGTGCTAAACATGATTAGCAGGAGCTTTTTTGCAAGGTTCTTCTGCTCTTTTAGCCCAGGCTAAACATTCCTGCTCTACTCTCTCTGTTGCTGCTCAGCAGAGAGTGGGCACAGAGATGTTGGAATCAATTGGTCTTTCAGGCAAAAAGGGAGGAGTGACAGCAATGTGTGTTGCAGAGTTGCAAAGCTCGCTGTGCGCTGAAGATGATCAGTGGGAACTTTCTGGACTGTCTCTTCTGCTCTTTTAGCATTGGCTAAAGGTTCCTGCTCTACTCTCTCTGCTTCTGCCCAGCAGAGAAAGGGCGCAGAGATTTTGGATTCAATTAGACTTTGAGGTAGGAAAGTGCGGAGCGAGAGCAATATATGTGTCACAGTTGCAAAGCTGAGTGCGTGCTGAAGATGCCCTGCCGGAGCTTTCACTCCAGGCTCTTCGGCTGTGGGAGCAGAGGCCAAGAGATCGTGTTCACCTGTCACTGCTGCTGTTCAAACGAGAGAGGGCGGGAGAGACCATGGATTCAAACGGATTATTAGGAGATGAAGTGAGGAGTGACAGCAATGTGTGTTTCAGAGTTGCAAAGCTCACTGTGCGCTGAAGATGATCTGCACGGACTTTCCCTCCCTGCCCTTCGGAACTGGGAGCGGATTCCAAGCGCTCGTGCTCACCTTCCTCTGCTGCTCTTGAAACGAGAGTGGAGACCAGAAACGCTGGATTCAAATGCACTTTTAGGAGCTACAATGAGGAGTGACAACAGTGTGTGTGTCAAAGTTGTAAAGCTCAGTGTGTTGAAGAAGCACAAGAGCAGCCTTCAGGCCTGTCTCTTCCACTGCCTTACAGATTGCAGACATTCCTGCTCACTCTGCTGCTCAGCAGAGTGCCGGCAACGGAGTTCTTGGATTGAAATGGTCTTTTAGGAGAAAGAGTGAAGAGTGACAGCAATGTTTGTGTCACAGTTTAAAGCTCACTGTGTGCTAAACATGATCAGGAGGAGCTTTTTTGCAAGGCTCTTCTGCTGTTTTAGCCCAGTCTAAACATTCCTTCTCTCTGTTGCTGCTCAGCAGAGAGGGGGCACAGAGATGTTGGAATCAATTGGTCTTTCAGGCAGGAAAAGGAGGAGTGACAGCAATGTGTGTTGCAGAATTGCAAAGCTCACTGTGTGCTGAAGATGCCCTGCAGGAGTTTCCCTGCTGGCCCTTCGTCTGTGGGATTAGAGCCCAAGCGCTGCTCCTCCCCTGTCACAACTCCTCTCGAAACGAGAGAGCGCACCAGAAACGTTGGCTTCAAATGCACTTTTAGGAGATAAAGTGAGGAGTGACAGCAATGTTTGTGTCACAGTTTAAAGATCACTGTGTGCTAAACATGATTAGCAGGACCTTTTTTTGCAATGCTCTTCTGCTGTTTTAGCCCAGGCTAAACATTCCTGCTCTACTCTCTCTGTTGCTGCTCAGTAGAGAGCGGGCACAGAGATGGTGGATTCAGTTGGTCTTTCTTTCAGGCAGGAAAGGGAGGAGTGACAGCAATGCGTGTTGCTGAGTTGCAAAGCTCGCTGTGCGCTGAAGATGATCAGTGGGTACTTTCTGGACTGTCTCTTCTGCTGTTTCTGCAGAGTCCAAACGTAAGTGCTATATTCTGCTACTGCTCATAAAGAGCAAGCACAGGAGATGTAGGATTCAATTGGACTTTCAGGTAGGAAAGTGAGAGGTGACAGCAATGTGTGTTTCAGAGTTGCAAAGCTCACTGTGTGCTGAAGATGCCCAGCAGGATTTTCCATGCTGGCCCTTCGGCTGTGGGATTAGAGTCCAAGCGCTCGCCCACCCCTGTCACAACTCCTCTCGAAACGAGAGAGCGCACCAGAAACGTTGGATTCAAATGCACTTTTAGGAGATAAAGTGAGGAGTGACAGCAATGTTTGTGTCACAGTTTAAAGCTCACTGTGTGCTAAACATGATCAGGAGGAGCTTTTTTTGCAATGCTCTTCTGCTGTTTTAGCCCAGTCTAAACATTCCTGCTCTACTCTCTCTGTTGCTGCTCAGCAGAGAGTGGGCACAGAGATGTTGGAATCAATTGGTCTTCCAGGCAGGAAAAGGAGGAGTTACAGCAATGTGTTTTGCAGAGTTGCAAAGCTCACTGTGTGCTGAAGTTGCCCTGCAGGTGTTTCCCTGCTGGCCCTTGGTCTGAGGGATTAGAGTCCAAGCGCTCCTCCTCCCCAGTCACAACTCCTCTCGAAACGAGAGAGAGCACCAGAAACTTTGGATTCAAATGCACTTTTAGGAGATAAAGTGAGGAGTGACAGCAATGTTTGTGTCACAGTTTCAAAGCTCACTGTGTGCTAAACATGATTAGCAGGAGCTTTTTTGCAAGGCTCTTCTGCTGTTTTAGCCCAGGCTAAACATTCCTGCTCTACTCTCTCTGTTGCTGCTCAGCAGAGAGTGGGCACAGAGATGGTGGAATCAGTTCGTCTTTCAGGCAGGTAATTTAGGACTGACAGCAATGTGTGTTGCAGAGTTGTAAAGCTCGCTGTGCACTGAAGATGATCAGTGGGAACTTTCTGGACTGTCTCTTCTGCTGTTTCAGCAGAGTCCAAACGTATGGACTATATTCTGCTACTGCTCACAAGGAGCAAAGCACAGGAGAAGTAGGATTCAATTGGACTTTCAGGTAGGAAAGTGAGAGGTGACAGCAATGTGTGTTTCAGAGTTGCAAAGCTCACTGTGTGCTGAAGATGCCCAGCAGGAGTTTCCCTGCTGGCCCTTCGGCTGTGGGATTAGAGTCCAAGCGCTCGTCCTCCCCTGTCACAACTCCTCTCGAAACGAGAGAGCGCACCTGAAACGATGGTTTCAAATGCACTTTTAGGAGATAAAGTGAGGAGTGACAGCAATGTTTGTGTCACAGTTTAAAGCTCACTGTGTGCAAAACATGATCAAGCAGGAGCTTTTTTGCAAGGCTCTTCTGCTGTTTTAGCCCAGTCTAAACATTCCTGCTATACTCTCTCTGTTGCTGCTCAGCAGAGAGCGGGCACAGAGATGGTGGATTCAGCTGGTCATTCAGTACTTTTAGTATTGTGTCACTCATCACAATGTTGATTTATTTGCTCTCAGAGTTTTTGCTCTTGATATCAGAGTTTCAGCATGTCATACCTTACTTGCAGCCAGTATTTGCTGTTTTAGTGTTTATCACCTGGTGGGCCTTGGGCTAAGGTTCTTGTTTCACTGTACTTCATGGTAATGACTTGCAATACATTAGAATCATTGATAATGAAACTGGGCTGGCATTACACAGCAAGCGTTAAGGTAACCTTGTATTATACCTTAGTTACTGGACTGTTCTTATCTCAACCCGTGGGAATCACATTCTTTCAATTCTCCTCCCCATCTGTCTGGGAGCAAGGGGAGGAAAAAGTGGGGGAGTGAGCGTGCGGCTGCATGGTTCTGAGTTACAGCCTGGGCTTAAACCACAACAAGTTTATGAATGGTTGTAATTTGCATGATTTGGCCATATCAGAAAGTACAGGGTAAAACAGAAGCACCAGGGAAAGTGTGCCAGGAGCTGGGTATTAATTATTCTCCTGCTAAAGTTTGGTGTTAGGCTTCTTATATTTAATGATGCTGTGTCTGATAACGACAGGTCTTATAGGAATGAGTTAATTTGCCAAGTCCCTTCGTAGTGCTCGGTTTTCCTTATGCTCAATGGCTATATTTAAATAACAAGAGCTTGGATTTTCTCTTCTATTTTATGGAAAGTATTTTATAAAATGCAATGAAAAAAGTTGTAATTCATGCAAAGGCTAATTTGAGGTGAGGGGGGGAAAAATGAAAACCCTTTTTCTCTGGCTCTGGGAACTCCCAGATTCCTCCCCAGCATGTGCAGACAAGGAAGTGAAAACAAGCAGAAATGGAAGCTGCAAGTCTGTTGTCAGAGGCAGTGAAGCCACTTGAAGGCATGTTCCCCACCTGGTGTGGAGACCCCATCCCATTGTATGTCCCATCACTCCAGTCTTTTGCAACATCTTGCACTCCAGGATAGGAAAAGTGCAAGAGGTCAGGAAATGGTAAGAACAGAATTAGATTTTAATTTGCTTTCCCCATTTTTAAATAATCCCTGATGCTGATAATACAGGACTTATATTCCTCTGAAGAACAGAACTAATAAACTGCCTTTTTTTTTCAAGTAAAGCTTGTTCAGGTGGTTAAACCTTATTCCAGGTGCTATTCCAAGAAATGGCAGTATTTTAAACTCCAAAAATTTTAGTCTGCAGGACAAGAAAAGTCTTATTTGAAGCTTGCATAGAGCTGTTTTTTTCATTGTGTACAAACTTTCCCCACCCCCAAAATAACACTTAACCATTTTGAAGAAAAACTTGAGCCAGGTTTTACAACTGACCCCATGTGAAAATGCTGATGCAATTGCAGTGTTAAAAATGAGCTAATATTTAATGCAAAAATGACAATTTTGTGACACATGTAATGAGTGGATGAGGTTGTCAGACCGGTCTTGTGATGTGATGGATGCTGATCATGCTGGAACATGATCAAGCAGGAGATTTTTTGCAAGGCTCTTCTGCAGTTTTAGCCCAGGCTAAACATTCCTGCTCTACTCTCTCTGTTGCTGCTCAGCAGAGAGTGGGCACAGAGATGTTGGAATCAATTGGTCTTTCAGGCAGGAAAAGAAGTGACAGCAATGTGTGTGGCAGAGTTGCAAAGCTCACTGTGTGCTGAAGATGATCAGTGGGAACTTTCTGGACTGTCTCTTCTGCTGTTTCAGCAGAGTCCAAACGTAAGTGCTATATTCTGCTACTGCTCACAAAGAGCAAGCACAGGAGATGTATTATTCAATTGGACTTTCTGGTAGGAAAGTGAGAGGTGACAGCAATATGTGTTTCAGAGTTGCGAATCTCAATGTGTGCTGAAGATGCCCAGCAGCAGTTTCCATGCTGGCCCTTCGGCTGTGAAATTAGAATCCAAGCGCTCGTCCTCCCCTGTCACAACTGCTCTCGAAGCGAGAGAGCGCACCAGAAACGTTGGCTTGAAATGCACTTTTAGGGGATAAAGTGAGGAGTGACAGCAATGTGTGTTTCAGAGTTGTGAAGCTCACTGTGCGCTGAAGATGATCTGCAAGGACTTTCCCTCCCTGCCCTTCGGAACTGGGAGCGGATTCCAAGCGCTCGTGCTCACCTGCCTCTGCTGCACTGGAAACGAGAGTGGAGACCAGAAACGCTGGATTCAAATGCACTTTTAGGAGCTACAATGAGGAGTGACCACAGTGTGCGTGTCAAAGTTGTAAAGCTCAGTGTGTTGAAGAAGCACAAGGGCAGCCTTCAGGCCTGTCTCTTCCACTGCCTTACAGATTGCAGACATCCCTGCTCACTCTGCTGCTCAGCAGAGTGCTGGCAACGGAGTTCTTGGATTGAAATGGTCTTTTAGGAGAAAGAGTGAAGAGTGACAGCAATGTTTGTGTCACAGTTTAAAGCTCACTGTGTGCTAAACATGATCAGGAGGAGCTTTTTTGCAAGGCTCTTCTGCTGTTTTAGCCCAGTCTAAACATTCCTTCTCTCTGTTGCTGCTCAGCAGAGAGTGGGCACAGAGATGTTGGAATCAATTTGTCTTTCAGGCAAGAAAAGGAGGAGTGACAGCAATGTGTGTTGCAGAATTGCAAAGCTCACTGTGTGCTGAAGATGCCCTGCAGGAGTTTCCCTGCTGGCCCTTCGTCTGTGGGATTAGAGTCCAAGCGCTGCTCCTCCCCTGTCACAACTCCTCTCCAAACGAGAGAGCGCACCAGAAACTTTGGATTCAAATGCACTTTTAGGAGATAAAGTGAGGAGTGACAGCAATGTTTGTGTCACAGTTTAAAGCTCACTGTGTGCAAAACATGATCAAGCAGGAGATTTTTTTCAAGGTTCTTCTGCTGTTTTAGGCAGGTCTAAAAATTCCTGCTCTACTCTCTCTGTTGCTGCTCAGCAGAGAGCGGGCACAGAGATGGTGGATTCAGCTGGTCTTTCAGGCAAAAAGGGATGAGTGACAGCAATGTGTGTTGCAGAGTTGCAAAGCTCGCTGTGCGCTGAAGATGATCAGTGGGAACTTTCTGGACTGTCTCTTCTGCTCTTTTAGCATTGGCTAAAGGTTCCTGCTCTACTCTGCTTCTGCCCAGCAGAGAAAGGGCACAGAGATTTTGGATTCAATTGGACTTTGAGGTAGGAAAGTGCGGAGCGAGAGCAATATATGTCACAGTTGCAAAGCTGAATGCGTGCTGAAGATGCCCTGCCGGAGCTTTCACTCCGGGCTCTTCGGCTGTGGGAGCAGAGGCCAAGAGATCGTGTTCACCTGTCACTGCTGCTGTTCAAACGAGAGAGGGCGGGAGAGACCATGGATTCAAACGGATTATTAGGAGATGAAGTGAGGAGTGACAGCAATGTGTGTTTCAGAGTTGCAAAGCTCACTGTGCGCTGAAGATGATCTGCAAGGACTTTCCCTCCCTGCCCTTCGGAACTGGGAGCGGATTCCAAGCACTCGTGCTCACCTTCCTCTGCTGCTCTTGAAACGAGAGGGGAGACCAGAAACGCTGGATTCAAATGCACTTTTAGGAGCTACAATGAGGAGTGACAACAGTGTGTGTGTCACAGTTGTAAAGCTCAGTGTGTTGAAGAAGCACAAGAGCAGCCTTCAGGCCTGTCTCTTCCACTGCCTTACAGATTGCAGACATCCCTGCTCACTCTGCTGCTCAGCAGAGTGCTGGCAACAGAGTTCTTGGATTGAAATGGTCTTTTAGGAGAAAGAGTGAAGAGTGACAGCAATGTTTGTGTCACAGTTTAAAGCTCACTGTGTGCTAAACATGATCAGGAGGAGCTTTTTTGCAAGGCTCTTCTGCTGTTTTAGCCCAGTCTAAACATTCCTTCTCTCTGTTGCTGCTCAGCAGAGAGTGGGCACAGAGATGTTGGAATCAATTGGTCTTCCAGGCAGGAAAAGGAGGAGTTACAGCAATGTGTGTTGCAGAATTGCAAAGCTCACTGTGTGCTGAAGATGCCCTGCAGGAGTTTCCCTGCTGGCCCTCCGTCTGTGGGATTAGAGTCCAAGCGCTGCTCCTCCCCTGTCACAACTCCTCTCCAAACGAGAGAGCGCACCAGAAACTTTGGATTCAAATGCACTTTTAGGAGATAAAGTGAGGAGTGACAGCAATGTTTGTGTCACAGTTTAAAGCTCACTGTGTGCAAAACATGATCAAGCAGGAGATTTTTTGCAAGGCTCTTCTGCTGTTTTAGGCAGGTCTAAAAATTCCTGCTCTACTATCTCTGTTGCTGCTCAGCAGAGAGCGGGCACAGAGATGGTGGATTCAGCTGGTCTTTCAGGCAAAAAGGGAGGAGTGACAGCAATGTGTGTTGCAGAGTTGCAAAGCTCGCTGTGCGCTGAAGATGATCAGTGGGAACTTTCTGGACTGTCTCTTCTGCTCTTTTAGCATTGGCTAAAGGTTCCTGCTCTACTCTGCTTCTGCCCAGCAGAGAAAGGGCACAGAGATTTTGGATTCAATTGGACTTTGAGGTAGGAAAGTGCGGAGCGAGAGCAATATATGTGTCACAGTTGCAAAGCTGACTGCGTGCTGAAGATGCCCTGCCGGAGCTTTCACTCCGGGCTCTTCGGCTGTGGGAGCAGAGGCCAAGAGATCGTGTTCACCTGTCACTGCTGCTGTTCAAACGAGAGAGGGCGGGAGAGACCATGGATTCAAACGGATTATTAGGAGATGAAGTGAGGAGTGACAGCAATGTGTGTTTCAGAGTTGCAAAGCTCACTGTGCGCTGAAGATGATCTGCAAGGGCTTTCCCTCCCTGCCCTTCGGAACTGGGAGCGGATTCCAAGCGCTCGTGCTCACCTTCCTCTGCTGCTCTTGAAACGAGAGGGGAGACCAGAAACGCTGGATTCAAATGCACTTTTAGGAGCTACAATGAGGAGTGACAACAGTTTGTGTGTCACAGTTGTAAAGCTCAGTGTGTTGAAGAAGCACAAGAGCAGCCTTCAGGCCTGTCTCTTCCACTGCCTTACAGATTGCAGACATTCCTGCTCACTCTGCTGCTCAGCAGAGTGCTGGCAACGGAGTTCTTGGATTGAAATGGTCTTTTAGGAGAAAGAGTGAAGAGTGACAGCAATGTTTGTGTCACAGTTTAAAGCTCACTGTGTGCTAAACATGATCAGGAGGAGCTTTTTTGCAAGGCTCTTCTGCTGTTTTAGCCCAGTCTAAACATTCCTGCTCTACTCTCTCTGTTGCTGCTCAGCAGAGAGTGGGCACAGAGATGTTGGAATCAATTGGTCTTCCAGGCAGGAGAAGGAGGAGTTACAGCAATGTGTTTTGCAGAGTTGCAAAGCTCACTGTGTGCTGAAGATGCCCTGCAGGAGTTTCCCTGCTGGCCCTTCGTCTGTGGGATTAGAGTCCAAGCGCTGCTCCTCCCCTGTCACAACTCCTCTCGAAACGAGAGAGCGCACCAGAAACTTTGGATTCAAATGCACTTTTAGGAGATAAAGTGAGGAGTGACAGCAATGTTTGTGTCACAGTTTAAAGCTCACTGTGTGCAAAACATGATCAAGCAGGAGATTTTTTGCAAGGCTCTTCTGCTGTTTTAGCCCAGGCTAAACATTCCTGCTCTACTCTCTCTGTTGCTGCTCAGCAGAGAGCGGGCACAGAGGTGTTGGAATCAATCGGTCTTTCAGACAGGAAAAGAAGTGACAGCAATGTGTGTTGCAGAGTTGCAAAGGTCACTGTGTGCTGAAGATGATCAGTGGGAACTTTCTGGACTGTCTCTTCTGCTGTTTCAGCAGAGTCCAAACGTAAGTGCTATATTCTGCTACTGCTCACAAAGAGCAAGCACAGGAGATGTATTATTCAATTGGACTTTCTGGTAGGAAAGTGAGAGGTGACAGCAATATGTGTTTCAGAGTTGCGAATCTCAATGTGTGCTGAAGATGCCCAGCAGCAGTTTCCATGCTGGCCCTTCGGCTGTGAAATTAGAATCCAAGCGCTCGTCCTCCCCTGTCACAACTGCTCTCGAAGCGAGAGAGCGCACCAGAAATGTTGGCTTGAAATGCACTTTTAGGGGATAAAGTGAGGAGTGACAGCAATGTGTGTTTCAGAGTTGTGAAGCTCACTGTGCGCTGAAGATGATCAGCAAGGACTTTCCCTCCCTGCCCTTCGGAACTGGGAGCGGATTCCAAGCGCTCGTGCTCACCTGCCTCTGCTGCACTGGAAACGAGAGTGGAGACCAGAAACGCTGGATTCAAATGCACTTTTAGGAGCTACAATGAGGAGTGACAACAGTTTGTGTGTCACAGTTGTAAAGCTCAGTGTGTTGAAGAAGCACAAGAGCAGCCTTCAGGCCTGTCTCTTCCACTGCCTTACAGATTGCAGACATTCCTGCTCACTCTGCTGCTCAGCAGAGTGCTGGCAACGGAGTTCTTGGATTGAAATGGTCTTTTAGGAGAAAGAGTGAAGAGTGACAGCAATGTTTGTGTCACAGTTTAAAGCTCACTGTGTGCTAAACATGATCAGGAGGAGCTTTTTTGCAAGGCTCTTCTGCTGTTTTAGCCCAGTCTAAACATTCCTGCTCTACTCTCTCTGTTGCTGCTCAGCAGAGAGTGGGCACAGAGATGTTGGAATCAATAGGTCTTCCAGGCAGGAAAAGGAGGAGTTACAGCAATGTGTTTTGCAGAGATGCAAAGCTCACTGTGTGCTGAAGATGCCCTGCAGGAGTTTCCCTGCTGGCCCTTCGTCTGTGGGATTAGAGTCCAAGCGCTGCGCCTCCCCTGTCACAACTCCTCTCCAAACGAGAGAGCGTACCAGAAACTTTGGATTCAAATGAACTTTTAGGAGATAAAGTGAGGAGTGACAGCAATGTTTGTGTCACAGCTTAAAGCTCACTGTGTGCAAAACATGATCAAGCAGGAGATTTTTTGCAAGGCTCTTCTGCTGTTTTAGCCCAGGCTAAACATTCCTGCTCAACTCTCTGTTGCTGCTCAGCAGAGAGTGGGCACAGAGATGTTGGAATCAATTGGTCTTTCAGGCAGGAAAAGAAGTGACAGCAATGTGTGTTGCAGAGTTGCAAAGCTCGCTGTTCGCTGAAGATGAACAGTGGGAATTTTCTGGACTGTCTCTTCTGCTGTTTCTTCAGAGTCCAAACGTAAGTGCTATATTCTGCTACTGCTCACAAAGAGCAAGCACAGGAGATGTAGGATTCAATTGGACTTTCAGGTAGGAAAGTGAGAGGTGACAGCAATGTGTGTTTCAGCGTTGCAAAGCTCACTGGGTGCTGAAGATGCCCAGCAGGATTTTCCATGCTGGCAATTCGTCTGTGAAATTAGAGTCCAAACGCTCGTCCTCCCCTGTGACATCTGCTCTCGAAACGAGAGAGCGCACCAGAAACTTTGGATTCAAATGCACTTTTAGTAGATAAAGTGAGGAGTGACAGCAATGTTTGTGTCACAGTTTAAAGCTCACTGTGTGCAAAACATGATCAAGCAGGAGCTTTTTTGCAAGGCTCTTCTGCTGTTTTAGCCCAGGCTAAACATTCCTGCTCTACTCTCTCTGTTGCTGCTCAGCAGAGAGCGGGCACAGAGGTGTTGGAATCAATTGGTCTTTCAGGCAGGAAAAGAAGAGACAGCAATGTGTGTTGCAGAGTTGCAAAGCTCACTGCGTGCTGAAGATGATCAGTGGGAACTTTCTGGACTGTCTCTTCTGCTGTTTCAGCAGAGTCCAAACGTAAGTGCTATATTCTGCTACTGCTCACAAAGAGCAAGCACAGGAGATGTATTATTCAATTGGACTTTCAGGTAGGAAAGTGAGAGGTGACAGCAATATGTGTTTCAGAGTTGTGAATCTCAATGTGTGCTGAAGATGCCCAGCAGTAGTTTCCATGCTGGCCCTTCGGCTGTGAAATTAGAATCCAAGCGCTCGTCCTCCCCTGTCACAACTGCTCTCGAAGCGAGAGAGCGCACCAGAAACGTTGGCTTGAAATGCACTTTTAGGAGATAAAGTGAGGAGTGACAGCAATGTGTGTTTCAGAGTTGCAAAGCTCACTGTGCGCTGAAGATGATCTGCAAGGACTTTCCCTCCCTGCCCTTCGGAACTGGGAGCGGATTCCAAGCGCTCGTGCTCACCTGCCTCTGCTGCACTGGAAACGAGAGTGGAGACCAGAAACGCTGGATTCAAATGCACTTTTAGGAGCTACAATGAGGAGTGACAACAGTGTGTGTGTCAAAGTTGTAAAGCTCAGTGTGTTGAAGAAGCACAAGAGCAGCCTTCAGGCCTGTCTCTTCCACTGCCTTACAGATTGCAGACATCCCTGCTCACTCTGCTGCTCAGCAGAGTGCTGGCAACGGAGTTCTGGGATTGAAATGGTCTTTTAGGAGAAAGAGTGAAGAGTGACAGCAATGTTTGTGTCACAGTTTAAAGCTCACTGTGTGCTAAACATGATCAGGAGGAGCTTTTTTGCAAGGCTCTTCTGCTGTTTTAGCCCAGTCTAAACATTCCTGCTCTACTCTCTCTGTTGCTGCTCAGCAGAGAGTGGGCACAGAGATGTTGGAATCAATTGGTCTTTCAGGCAAGAAAAGGAGGAGTGACAGCAATGTGTGTTGCAGAATTGTAAAGCTCACTGTGTGCTGAAGATGCCCTGCAGGAGTTTCCCTGCTGGCCCTTCGTCTGTGGGATTAGAGTCCAAGCGCTGCTCCTCCCCTGTCACAACTCCTCTCGAAACGAGAGAGCGCACCAGAAACTTTGGATTCAAATGCACTTTTAGGAGATAAAGTGAGGAGTGACAGCAATGTTTGTGTCACAGTTTAAAGCTCACTGTGTGCAAAACATGATCAAGCAGGAGATTTTTTTCAAGGCTCTTCTGCTGTTTTAGGCAGGTCTAAAAATTCCTGCTCTACTCTCTCTGTTGCTGCTCAGCAGAGAGCGGGCACAGAGATGGTGGATTCAGCTGGTCTTTCAGGCAAAAAGGGAGGAGTGACAGCAATGTGTGTTGCAGAGTTGCAAAGCTCGCTGTGCGCTGAAGATGATCAGTGGGAACTTTCTGGACTGTCTCTTCTGCTCTTTTAGCATTGGCTAAAGGTTCCTGCTCTACTCTCTCTGCTTCTGCCCAGCAGAGAAAGGGCACAGAGATTTTGGATTCAATTGGACTTTGAGGTAGGAAAGTGCGGAGCGAGAGCAATATATGTGTCACAGTTGCAAAGCTGACTGCGTGCTGAAGATGCCCTGCCGGAGCTTTCACTCCGGGCTCTACGGCTGTGGGAGCAGAGGCCAAGAGATCGTGTTCACCTGTCACTGCTGCTGTTCAAACGAGAGAGGGCGGGAGAGACCATGGATTCAAACGGATTATTAGGAGATGAAGTGAGGAGTGACAGCAATGTGTGTTTCAGAGTTGCAAAGCTCACTGTGCGCTGAAGATGATCTGCAAGGACTTTCCCTCCCTGCCCTTCGGAACTGGGAACGGATTCCAAGCGCTCGTGCTCACCTTCCTCTGCTGCTCTTGAAACGAGAGTGGAGACCAGAAACGCTGGATTCAAATGCACTTTTAGGAGCTACAATGAGGAGTGACAACAGTGTGTGTGTCACAGTTGTAAAGCTCAGTGTGTTGAAGAAGCACAAGAGCAGCCTTCAGGCCTGTCTCTTCCACTGCCTTACAGATTGCAGACATTCCTGCTCACTCTGCTGCTCAGCAGAGTGCTGGCAACGGAGTTCTTGGATTGAAATGGTCTTTTAGGAGAAAGAGTGAAGAGTGACAGCAATGTTTGTGTCACAGTTTAAAGCTCACTGTGTGCTAAACATGATCAGGAGGAGCTTTTTTGCAAGGCTCTTCTGCTGTTTTAGCCCAGTCTAAACATTCCTGCTCTCTGTTGCTGCTCAGCAGAGAGTGGGCACAGAGATGTTGGAATCAATTGGTCTTCCAGGCAGGAAAAGGAGGAGTTACAGCAATGTGTGTTGCAGAATTGCAAAGCTCACTGTGTGCTGAAGATGCCCTGCAGGAGTTTCCCTGCTGGCCCTTCGTCTGTGGGATTAGAGTCCAAGCGCTGCTCCTCCCCTGTCACAACTCCTCTCGAAACGAGAGAGCGCACCAGAAACTTTGGATTCAAATGCACTTTTAGGAGATAAAGTGAGGAGTGACAGCAATGTTTGTGTCACAGTTTAAAGCTCACTGTGTGCAAAACATGATCAAGCAGGAGATTTTTTGCAAGGCTCTTCTGCTGTTTTAGCCCAGGCTAAACATTCCTGCTCTACTCTCTCTGTTGCTGCTCAGCAGAGAGCGGGCACAGAGATGGTGGATTCAGCTGGTCTTTCAGGCAGGAAAAGAAGAGACAGCAATGTGTGTTGCAGAGTTGCAAAGCTCAATGTGTGCTGAAGATGATCAGTGGGAACTTTCTGGACTGTCTCTTCTGCTGTTTCAGCAGAGTCCAAACGTAAGTGCTATATTCTGCTACTGCTCACAAAGAGCAAGCACAGGAGATGTATTATTCAATTGGACTTACAGGTAGGAAAGTGAGAGGTGACAGCAATATGTGTTTCAGAGTTGCGAATCTCAATGTGTGCTGAAGATGCCCAGCAGTAGTTTCCATGCTGGCCCTTCGGCTGTGAAATTAGAATCCAAGCGCTCGTCCTCCCCTGTCACAACTGCTCTCGAAGCGAGAGAGCGCACCAGAAACGTTGGCTTGAAATGCACTTTTAGGAGATAAAGTGAGGAGTGACAGCAATGTGTGTTTCAAAGTTGCAAAGCTCACTGTGCGCTGAAGATGATCTGCAAGGACTTTCCCTCCCTGCCCTTCGGAACTGGGAGCGGATTCCAAGCGCTCGTGCTCACCTGCCTCTGCTGCACTGGAAACGAGAGTGGAGACCAGAAACGCTGGATTCAAATGCACTTTTAGGAGCTACAATGAGGAGTGACAACAGTGTGTGTGTCACAGTTGTAAAGCTCAGTGTGTTGAAGAAGCACAAGAGCAGCCTTCAGGCCTGTCTCTTCCACTGCCTTACAGATTGCAGACATTCCTGCTCACTCTGCTGCTCAGCAGAGTGCTGGCAACGGAGTTCTTGGATTGAAATGGTCTTTTAGGAGAAAGAGTGAAGAGTGACAGCAATGTTTGTGTCACAGTTTAAAGCTCACTGTGTGCTAAACATGATCAGGAGGAGCTTTTTTGCAAGGCTCTTCTGCTGTTTTAGCCCAGTCTAAACATTCCTGCTCTACTCTCTCTGTTGCTGCTCAGCAGAGAGTGGGCACAGTGATGTTGGAATCAATTGGACTTTCAGGCAAGAAAAGGAGGAGTGACAGCAATGTGTGTTGCAGAATTGTAAAGCTCACTGTGTGCTGAAGATGCCCTGCAGGAGTTTCCCTGCTGGCCCTTCGTCTGTGGGATTAGAGTCCAAGCGCTGCTCCTCCCCTGTCACAAGTCCTCTCGAAACGAGAGAGCGCACCAGAAACTTTGGATTCAAATGCACTTTTAGGAGATAAAGTGAGGAGTGACAGCAATGTTTGTGTCACAGTTTAAAGCTCACTGTGTGCAAAACATGATCAAGCAGGAGATTTTTTTCAAGGCTCTTCTGCTGTTTTAGGCAGGTCTAAAAATTCCTGCTCTACTCTCTCTGTTGCTGCTCAGCAGAGAGCGGGCACAGAGATGGTGGATTCAGCTGGTCTTTCAGGCAAAAAGGGAGGAGTGACAGCAATGTGTGTTGCAGAGTTTCAAAGCTCGCTGTGCGCTGAAGATGATCAGTGGGAACTTTCTGGACTGTCTCTTCTGCTCTTTTAGCATTGGCTAAAGGTTCCTGCTCTACTCTCTCTGCTTCTGCCCAGCAGAGAAAGGGCACAGAGATTTTGGATTCAATTGGACTTTGAGGTAGGAAAGTGCGGAGCGAGAGCAATATATGTGTCACAGTTGCAAAGCTGACTGCGTGCTGAAGATGCCCTGCCGGAGCTTTCACTCCGGGCTCTTCGGCTGTGGGAGCAGAGGCCAAGAGATCGTGTTCACCTGTCACTGCTGCTGTTCAAACGAGAGAGGGCGGGAGAGACCATGGATTCAAACGGATTATTAGGAGATGAAGTGAGGAGTGACAGCAATGTGTGTTTCAGAGTTGCAAAGCTCACTGTGCGCTGAAGATGATCAGCAAGGACTTTCCCTCCCTGCCCTTCGGAACTGGGAGCGGATTCCAAGCGCTCGTGCTCACCTTCCTCTGCTGCTCTTGAAACGAGAGTGGAGACCAGAAACGCTGGATTCAAATGCACTTTTAGGAGCTACAATGAGGAGTGACAACAGTGTGTGTGTCAAAGTTGTAAAGCTCAGTGTGTTGAAGAAGCACAAGAGCAGCCTTCAGGCCTGTCTCTTCCACTGCCTTACAGATTGCAGACATTCCTGCTCACTCTGCTGCTCAGCAGAGTGCTGGCAACGGAGTTCTTGGATTGAAATGGTCTTTTAGGAGAAAGAGTGAAGAGTGACAGCAATGTTTGTGTCACAGTTTAAAGCTCACTGTGTGCTAAACATGATCAGGAGGAGCTTTTTTGCAAGGCTCTTCTGCTGTTTTAGCCCAGTCTAAACATTCCTGCTCTACTCTCTCTGTTGCTGCTCAGCAGAGAGTGGGCACAGAGATGTTGGAATCAATTGGTCTTTCAGGCAAGAAAAGGAGGAGTGACAGCAATGTGTGTTTCAGAATTGTAAAGCTCACTGTGCGCTGAAGATGCCCTGCAGGAGTTTCCCTGCTGGCCCTTCGTCTGTGGGATTAGAGTCCAAGCGCTGCTCCTCCCCTGTCACAACTCCTCTCGAAACGAGAGAGCGCACCAGAAACTTTGGATTCAAATGCACTTTTAGGAGATAAAGTGAGGAGTGACAGCAATGTTTGTGTCACAGTTTAAAGCTCACTGTGTGCAAAACATGATCAAGCAGGAGATTTTTTGCAAGGCTCTTCTGCTGTTTTAGCCCAGGCTAAACATTCCTGCTCTACTCTCTCTGTTGCTGCTCAGCAGAGAGCGGGCACAGAGGTGTTGGAATCAATTGGTCTTTCAGGCAGGAAAAGAAGAGACAGCAATGTGTGTTGCAGAGTTGCAAAGCTCACTGTGTGCTGAAGATGATCAGTGGGAACTTTCTGGACTGTCTCTTCTGCTCTTTTAGCATTGGCTAAAGGTTCCTGCTCTACTCTGCTTCTGCCCAGCAGAGAAAGGGCACAGAGATTTTGGATTCAATTGGACTTTGAGGTAGGAAAGTGCGGAGCGAGAGCAATATATGTGTCACAGTTGCAAAGCTGACTGCGTGCTGAAGATGCCCTGCCGGAGCTTTCACTCCGGGCTCTTCGGCTGTGGGAGCAGAGGCCAAGAGATCGTGTTCACCTGTCACTGCTGCTGTTCAAACGAGAGAGGGCGGGAGAGACCATGGATTCAAACGGATTATTAGGAGATGAAGTGAGGAGTGACAGCAATGTGTGTTTCAGAGTTGCAAAGCTCACTGTGCGCTGAAGATGATCAGCAAGGACTTTCCCTCCCTGCCCTTCGGAACTGGGAGCGGATTCCAAGCGCTCGTGCTCACCTTCCTCTGCTGCTCTTGAAACGAGAGTGGAGACCAGAAACGCTGGATTCAAATGCACTTTTAGGAGCTACAATGAGGAGTGACAACAGTGTGTGTGTCACAGTTGTAAAGCTCAGTGTGTTGAAGAAGCACAAGAGCAGCCTTCAGGCCTGTCTCTTCCACTGCCTTACAGATTGCAGACATTCCTGCTCACTCTGCTCCTCAGCAGAGTGCTGGCAACGGAGTTCTTGGATTGAAATGGTCTTTTAGGAGAAAGAGTGAAGAGTGACAGCAATGTTTGTGTCACAGTTTAAAGCTCACTGTGTGCTAAACATGATCAGGAGGAGCTTTTTTGCAAGGCTCTTCTGCTGTTTTAGCCCAGTCTAAACATTCCTGCTCTCTGTTGCTGCTCAGCAGAGAGTGGGCACAGAGATGTTGGAATCAATTGGTCTTCCAGGCAGGAAAAGGAGTTACAGCAATGTGTGTTGCAGAATTGCAAAGCTCACTGTGTGCTGAAGATGCCCTGCAGGAGTTTCCCTGCTGGCCCTTCGTCTGTGGGATTAGAGTCCAAGCGCTGCTCCTCCCCTGTCACAACTCCTCTCGAAACGTGAGAGCGCACCAGAAACTTTGGATTCAAATGCACTTTTAGGAGATAAAGTGAGGAGTGACAGCAATGTTTGTGTCACAGTTTAAAGCTCACTGTGTGCAAAACATGATCAAGCAGGAGATTTTTTGCAAGGCTCTTCTGCTGTTTTAGCCCAGGCTAAACATTCCTGCTCTACTCTCTCTGTTGCTGCTCAGCAGAGAGCGGGCACAGAGATGGTGGATTCAGCTGGTCTTTCAGGCAGGAAAAGAAGAGACAGCAATGTGTGTTGCAGAGTTGCAAAGCTCACTGTGTGCTGAAGATGATCAGTGGGAACTTTCTGGACTGTCTCTTCTGCTGTTTCAGCAGAGTCCAAACGTAAGTGCTATATTCTGCTACTGCTCACAAAGAGCAAGCACAGGAGATGTATTATTCAATTGGACTTACAGGTAGGAAAGTGAGAGGTGACAGCAATATGTGTTTCAGAGTTGCGAATCTCAATGTGTGCTGAAGATGCCCAGCAGTAGTTTCCATGCTGGCCCTTCGGCTGTGAAATTAGAATCCAAACGCTCGTCCTCCCCTGTCACAACTGCTCTCGAAGCGAGAGAGCGCACCAGAAACGTTGGCTTGAAATGCACTTTTAGGAGATAAAGTGAGGAGTGACAGCAATGTGTGTTTCAGAGTTGCAAAGCTCACTGTGCGCTGAAGATGATCTGCAAGGACTTTCCCTCCCTGTCCTTCGGAACTGGGAGCGGATTCCAAGCGCTCGTGCTCACCTGCCTCTGCTGCACTGGAAACGAGAGTGGAGACCAGAAACGCTGGATTCAAATGCACTTTTAGGAGCTACAATGAGGAGTGACAACAGTGTGTGTGTCACAGTTGTAAAGCTCAGTGTGTTGAAGAAGCACAAGAGCAGCCTTCAGGCCTGTCTCTTCCACTGCCTTACAGATTGCAGACATTCCTGCTCACTCTGCTGATCAGCAGAGTGCTGGCAACGGAGTTCTTGGATTGAAATGGTCTTTTAGGAGAAAGAGTGAAGAGTGACAGCAATGTTTGTGTCACAGTTTAAAGCTCACTGTGTGCTAAACATGATCAGGAGGAGCTTTTTTGCAAGGCTCTTCTGCTGTTTTAGCCCAGTCTAAACATTCCTGCTCTACTCTCTCTGTTGCTGCTCAGCAGAGAGTGGGCACAGTTATGTTGGAATCAATTGGACTTTCAGGCAAGAAAAGGAGGAGTGACAGCAATGTGTGTTGCAGAATTGTAAAGCTCACTGTGTGCTGAAGATGCCCTGCAGGAGTTTCCCTGCTGGCCCTTCGTCTGTGGGATTAGAGTCCAAGCGCTGCTCCTCCCCTGTCACAACTCCTCTCGAAACGAGAGAGCGCACCAGAAACTTTGGATTCAAATGCACTTTTAGGAGATAAAGTGAGGAGTGACAGCAATGTTTGTGTCACAGTTTAAAGCTCACTGTGTGCAAAACATGATCAAGCAGGAGATTTTTTTCAAGGCTCTTCTGCTGTTTTAGGCAGGTCTAAAAATTCCTGCTCTACTCTCTCTGTTGCTGCTCAGCAGAGAGCGGGCACAGAGATGGTGGATTCAGCTGGTCTTTCAGGCAAAAAGGGAGGAGTGACAGCAATGTGTGTTGCAGAGTTGCAAAGCTCGCTGTGCGCTGAAGATGATCAGTGGGAACTTTCTGGACTGTCTCTTCTGCTCTTTTAGCATTGGCTAAAGGTTCCTGCTCTACTCTCTCTGCTTCTGCCCAGCAGAGAAAGGGCACAGAGATTTTGGATTCAATTGGACTTTGAGGTAGGAAAGTGCGGAGCGAGAGCAATATATGTGTCACAGTTGCAAAGCTGACTGCGTGCTGAAGATGCCCTGCCGGAGCTTTCACTCCGGGCTCTTCGGCTGTGGGAGCAGAGGCCAAGAGATCGTGTTCACCTGTCACTGCTGCTGTTCAAACGAGAGAGGGCGGGAGAGACCATGGATTCAAACGGATTATTAGGAGATGAAGCGAGGAGTGACAGCAATGTGTGTTTCAGAGTTGCAAAGCTCACTGTGCGCTGAAGATGATCTGCAAGGACTTTCCCTCCCTGCCCTTCGGAACTGGGAGCGGATTCCAAGCGCTCGTGCTCACCTTCCTCTGCTGCTCTTGAAACGAGAGTGGAGACCAGAAACGCTGGATTCAAATGCACTTTTAGGAGCTACAATGAGGAGTGACAACAGTGTGTGTGTCACAGTTGTAAAGCTCAGTGTGTTGAAGAAGCACAAGAGCAGCCTTCAGGCCTGTCTCTTCCACTGCCTTACAGATTGCAGACATTCCTGCTCACTCTGCTGCTCAGCAGAGTGCTGGCAACGGAGTTCTTGGATTGAAATGGTCTTTTAGGAGAAAGAGTGAAGAGTGACAGCAATGTTTGTGTCACAGTTTAAAGCTCACTGTGTGCTAAACATGATCAAGCAGGAGATTTTTTTCAAGGCTCTTCTGCTGTTTTAGGCAGGTCTAAAAATTCCTGCTCTACTCTCCCTGTTTCTGCTCAGCAGAGAGCGGGCACAGAGATGGTCGATTCAGCTGGTCTTTCAGGCAAGAAAAGGAGGAGTGACAGCAATGTGTGTTGCAGAATTGTAAAGCTCACTGTGTGCTGAAGATGATCAGTGGGAACTTTCTGGACTGTCTCTTCTGCTCTTTTAGCATTGGCTAAAGGTTCCTGCTCTACTCTCTCTGCTTCTGCCCAGCAGAGAAAGGGCACAGAGATTTTGGATTCAATTGGACTTTGAGGTAGGAAAGTGCGGAGCGAGAGCAATATATGTGTCACAGTTGCAAAGCTGACTGCGTGCTGAAGATGCCCTGCCGGAGCTTTCACTCAGGGCTCTTCGGCTGTGGGAGCAGAGGCCAAGAGATCGTGTTCACCTGTCACTGCTGCTGTTCAAACGAGAGAGGGCGGGAGAGACCATGGATTCAAACGGATTATTAGGAGATGAAGTGAGGAGTGACAGCAATGTGTGTTTCAGAGTTGCAAAGCTCACTGTGCGCTGAAGATGATCTGCAAGGACTTTCCCTCCCTGCCCTTCGGAACTGGGAGCGGATTCCAAGCGCTCGTGCTCACCTGCCTCTGCTGCTCTTGAAACGAGAGTGGAGACCAGAAACGCTGGATTCAAATGCACTTTTAGGAGCTACAATGAGGAGTGACAACAGTGTGTGTGTCACAGTTGTAAAGCTCAGTGTGTTGAAGAAGCACAAGAGCAGCCTTCAGGCCTGTCTCTTCCACTGCCTTACAGATTGCAGACATCCCTGCTCACTCTGCTGCTCAGCAGAGTGCTGGCAACGGAGTTCTTGGATTGAAATGGTCTTTTAGGAGAAAGAGTGAAGAGTGACAGCAATGTTTGTGTCACAGTTTAAAGCTCACTGTGTGCTAAACATGATCAGGAGGAGCTTTTTTGCAAGGCTCTTCTGCTGTTTTAGCCCAGTCTAAACATTCCTGCTCTACTCTCTCTGTTGCTGCTCAGCAGAGAGTGGGCACAGTGATGTTGGAATCAATTGGACTTTCAGGCAAGAAAAGGAGGAGTGACAGCAATGTGTGTTGCAGAATTGTAAAGCTCACTGTGTGCTGAAGATGCCCTGCAGGAGTTTCCCTGCTGGCCCTTCGGCTGTGGGATTAGAGTCCAAGCGCTGCTCCTCCCCTGTCACAACTCCTCTCGAAACGTGAGAGCGCACCAGAAACTTAGGATTCAAATGCACTTTTAGGAGATAAAGTGAGGAGTGACAGCAATGCTTGTGTCACAGTTTAAAGCTCACTGTGTGCAAAACATGATCAAGCAGGAGCTTTTTTTCAAGGCTCTTCTGCTGTTTTAGGCAGGTCTAAAAATTCCTGCTCTACTCTCTCTGTTGCTGCTCAGCAGAGAGCGGGCACAGAGATGGTGGATTCAGCTGGTCTTTCAGGCAAAAAGGGAGGAGTGACAGCAATGTGTGTTGCAGAGTTGCAAAGCTCGCTGTGCGCTGAAGATGATCAGTGGGAACTTTCTGGACTGTCTCTTCTGCTCTTTTAGCATTGGCTAAAGGTTCCTGCTCTACTCTGCTTCTGCCCAGCAGAGAAAGGGCACAGAGATTTTGGATTCAATTGGACTTTGAGGTAGGAAAGTGCGGAGCGAGAGCAATATATGTGTCACAGTTGCAAAGCTGACTGCGTGCTGAAGATGCCCTGCCGGAGCTTTCACTCCGGGCTCTTCGGCTGTGGGAGCAGAGGCCAAGAGATCGTGTTCTGCAACACACATTGCTGTAACTCCTTTTCCTGCCTGGAAGACCAATTGATTCCAACATCTCTGTGCCCACTCTCTGCTGAGCAGCAACAGAGAGAGTAGAGCAGGAATGTTTAGACTGGGCTAAAACAGCAGAAGAGCCTTGCAAAAAAGCTCCTCCTGATCATGTTTAGCACACAGTGAGCTTTAAAATGTGACACAAACATTGCTGTCACTCCTCACTTTATCTCCTAAAAGTGCATTTGAATCCAAAGTTTCTGGTGCGCTCTCTCGTTTGGAGAGGAGTTGTGACAGGGGAGGAGCAGCGCTAGGAATCTAATCCCACAGCCGAAGGGCGTGCAGGGAAACTCCTGCTGGGCATCTTCAGCACACAGTGATCTTTGCAACCCTGAACACATATAGCTGTCACCTCTCACTTTCCTACCTGAAAGTCCAATTGAATCCTTCTTCTCCTGTGCTTTGCTCCTTGTGAGCAGAAGCAGAATATAGCCCATACGTTTGCACACTGCTGAAACAGCAGAAGAGACAGTCCTGAAAGTTCCCACTGATCATCTTCAGAACACAGAGAGCTTTGCAACTCTGCAACACACATTGCTGTCACTCCTCCTTTTCCTGCCTGAAAGACCAAAAGATTCCACCATCTCTGTGCCTGCTCTCTGCTGAGCAGCAACACGGAGAGTATAGCAGGAATGTTTAGACTGGGCTAAAACAGCAGAAGAGCCTTGCAAAAAAGCTCCTGCTGATCATGTTTAGCACACAGTGAGCTTTGAGGCTGTGACACAAACATTGCTGTCACTCCTCACTTTATCTCCTAAAAGTGCATTTGAAACCATCGTTTCTGGTGCCCTCTCTCGTTTCAAGAGCAGATGTGACAGGGGAGGACGAGCGCTTGGACTCTAATCCCACAGCCGAAGGGCGTGCAGGGAAACTCCTGATGGGCATCTTCAGCACACAGTGAGCTTTGCAACTCTGAAACACACATTGCTGTCACCTCTCACTTTCCTGCCTGAAAGTCCAATTGAATCCTACATCACCTGTGCTTGCTCTTAGTGAGCAGTAGCAGAATATAGCCCATACATTTGCACTCTGCTGAAACAGCAGAAGAGACAGTCCTGAAAGTTCCCACTGATCATGTTCAGCGCACAGCGAGCTTTGCAACTCTGCAACACACATTGCTGTCACTCCTCCCTTTCCTGCCTGAAAGACCAACTGATTCCACCATCTCTGAGCCCGCACTCTATTGAGCAGCAACAGGGAGAGTATTGCAGGAATGTTTAGACTGGGCTAAAACAGCAGAAGAGCCTTGCAAAAAAGCTCCTGCTGATCATGTTTAGCACACAGTGAGCTTTGAGGCTGTGACACAAACATTGCTGTCACTCCTCACTTTATCTCCTAAAAGTGCATTTGAAACCATCGTTTCTGGTGCGCTCTCTCGTTTCGAGAGGAGTTGTGACAGGGGAGGACGAGCGCTTGGACTCTAATCCCACAGCCGAAGGGCGTGCAGGGAAACTCCTGCTGGGCATCTTCAGCACACAGTGAGCTTTGCAGCTCTGAAACACATATAGCTGCCACCTCTCACTATCCTACCTGAAAGTCCAATTGAATACTACATCTCCTGTGCTTGCTCTTTGGAGCAGAAGCAGAATACAGCACTTACGTTTGGACTCTGCTGAAACAGCATAAGAGACAGTCCAGAAAGTTCCCATTGATCATCTTCAGCGCACAGCGACCTTTGCAACTCTGAAACACACATTGCTGTCACCTCTCACTTTCCCCCCTGAAAGTCCAATTGAATCCCTCTTCTCCTGTGCTTTGCTCCTTGTGAGCAGTAGCAGAATATAGCCCATACGTTTGCACTCTGCTGAAACAGCAGAAGAGACAGCCCAGAAAGTTCCCACTGATCATCTTCAGCGCACAGCGAGCTTTGCAACTCTGCAACACACATTGCTGTCAGTCCTCCCTTTCCTGCCTGAAAGACCAACTGATTCCACCATCTCTGTGCCCCCTCTCTGCTGAGCAGCAACAGAGAGAGTATAGCAGGAATGTTTAGACTGGGCTAAAACAGCAGAAGAGCCTTGCAAAAAAGCTCAAGCTTTTCATGTTTAGCGCAGATGAGCTTTAAACTGTGACACAAACATTGCTGTCACTCCTCACTTTATCTCCTAAAAGTGCATTTAAAACCATCGTTTCTGGTGCGCTCTCTCGTTTCGAGAGGAGTTGTGACAGGGGAGGACGAGCGCATGGACTCTAATCCCACAGCTGGCGGGCCAGCAGGGAAAATCCTGCTGGGCATCTTCAGCACACAGTGAGCTTTGCAACTCTGAAACACACATTGCTGTCACCTCTCACTTTCCTACCTGAAAGTCCAATTGAATCCTACATCTCCTGTTCTTGCTTTGTGAGCAGTAGCAGAATATAGCACTTACGTTTGGACTCTGCTGAAACAGCAGAAGAGGCAGTCCAGAAAGTTCCCACTGATCATCTTCAGCGCTCAGCGAGCTTTGTAACTCTGCAGCACACATTGCTGTCACTCCTCCCTTTCCTGCCTGAAAGAGGAACTGATTCCACCATCTCTGTGCCCGCTCTCTGCTGAGCAGCTACAGAGAGAGTAGAGCAGGAATGTTTAGACTGGTCTAAAACAGCAGAAGAGCCTTGCAAAAAATCTCCTGCTGATCATGATTAGCACACAGTGAGCTTTGAAGCTGTGACACAAACACTGCTGTCGCTCCTCACTTTATCTCCTAAAAGTGCATTTGAGTCCAAAGTTTTTGGTGCCCTCTCTCGTTTCAAGAGCAGATGTGACAGGGGAGGACGAGCGCTTGGACTCTAATCCCACAGCCGAAGGGCCAGCAGGGAAACTCCTGCTGGGCATCTTCAGCACACAGTGACCTTTGCAACTGTGAAACACACATTGCTGTCACCTCTCACTTTCCTGCCTGAAAGTCCAATTGAATCCCTCTTCTCCTGTGCTTTGCTCCTTGTGAGCAGTAGCAGAATATAGCCCATAAGTTTGCACTCTGCTGAAACAGCAGAAGAGACAGTCCAGAAAGATCCCACTGATCATCTTAAGCGCACAGCGAGCTTTGCAACTCTGCAACACACATTGCTGTCAGTCCTCCCTTTCCTGCCTGAAAGACGAACTGATTCCACCATCTCTGTGCCCACTCTCTGCTGAGCAGAAACAGGGAGACTATAGCAGGAATGTTTAGACTGGGCTAAAACAGCAGAAGAGCCTTGCAGAAAAGCTCCTGCTCATCATGTTTAGCTCACAGTGAGCTTTGAAACTGTGACAAAAACATTGCTGTCAAACCTCACTTTATCTCCTAAAAGTGCATTTGACTCCATCGTTTCTGGTGCGCGCTCTCGTTTCGAGAGGAGTTGTGACAGGGGAGGACGAGCGCATGGACTCTAATCCCACAGCTGAAAGGCCAGCAGGGAAAATCCTGCTGGGCATCTTCAGCACACAGTGAGCTTTGCAACTCTGAAACACATATTGCTGTCACCTCTCACTTTCCTACCAGAAAGTCCAATTGAATCCTACATCTCCTGTTCTTGCTTTGTGAGCAGTAGCAGAATATAGCACTTACGTTTGGACTCTGCAGAAACAGCAGAAGAGACAGTCCAGAAAGTTCCCACTGATCATCTTCAGCGCACAGTGAGCTTTGCAGCTCTGAAACACATATTGCTGCCACCTCTCACTTTCCTACCTGAAAGTCCAATTGAATCCTACATCTCCTGTGCTTGCTCTTTGTGAGCTGTAGCAGAATATAGCACTTACGTTTGGACTCTGCTGAAACAGCAGAAGAGATAGTCTAGAAAGTTCCCACTGATCATCTTCAGCGCACAGAGAGCTTTGCAACTCTGCAACACACATTGCTGTCACTCCTCCCTTTCCTGCCTGAAAGACCAACTGATTCCACCATCTCTGTGTCCGCTCTCTGCTGAGCAGCAACGGGGAGAGTATAGCAGGAATGTTTAGACTGGGCTAAAACAGCAGAAGAGCCTTGCAAAAAAGCTCCTGCTGATCATGATTAGCAAACAGTGAGCTTTAAACTGTGACACAAACATTGCTGTCACTCCTCACTTTATCTCCTAAAAGTGCATTTGAATCCATCGTTTCTGGTGCGCTCTCTCGTTTCGAGAGGAGTTGTGACAGGGGAGGACGAGCGCTTGGACTCTAATCCCACAGCCGAAGGGCCAGCAGGGAAACTCCTGATGGGCATCTTCAGCACACAGTGAGCTTTGCAAATCTGAAACACACATTGCTGTCACCTCTCACTTTCCTACCTGAAAGTCCAATTGAATCCTACTTCTCCTGTGCTTTGCTCCTTGTGAGCAGTAGCAGAATATAGCACTTACGTTTGCACTCTGCTGAAACACCAGAAGAGACAGTCCAGAAAGATCCCACTGATCATCTTCAGTTCACAGCGAGCTTTGCAACTCTGCAACACACATTGCTGTCAGTCATCCCTTTCCTGCCTGAAAGACGAACTGATACCACCATCTCTGTGCCCACTCTCTGCTGAGCAGCAACAGAGAGAGTAGAGCAGGAATGTTTAGACTGGTCTAAAACAGCAGAAGAGCCTTGCAAAAAAGCTCCTGCTGATCATGTTTAGCACACAGTGAGCTTTGAAGCTGTGACACAAACACTGCTGTCACTCCTCACTTTATCTCCTAAAAGTGCATTTGAGTCCAAAGTTTTTGGTGCCCTCTCTCGTTTCAAGAGCAGATGTGACAGGGGAGGACGAGCGCTTGGACTCTAATCCCACAGCCGAAGGGGCAGCAGGGAAACTCCTGCTGGGCATCTTCAGCACACAGTGAGCTTTGCAACTCTGAAACACACATTGCTGTCACCTCTCACTTTCCTACCTGAAAGTCCAATTGAATCCTTCATCTCCTGTGCTTGCTCTTTGTGAGCAGTAGCAGAAAATAGCACTTACGTTTGGACTCTGCTGAAACAGCAGAAGAGACAGACCAGTAAGTTCCCACTGATCTTCAGCGCACAGCGAGCTTTGCAACTCTGCAACACACATTGCTTTCACTCCTACCTTTCCTGCCTGAAAGACCAACTGAATCCACCATCTCTGTGCCCGCTCTCTGCTGAGCAGCAACGGGGAGAGTATAGCAGGAATGTTTAGTCTGGGCTAAAACAGCAGAAGAGCCATGCAAAAAAGCTCCTGCTGATCATGATAAGCACACAGTGAGCTTTCAATCTGTGACACAACCATTGCTGTCTCTCCTCACTTTATCTCCTTAAAGTGCATTTGAAACCATCGTTTTTGGTGCGCTCTCTCGTTTCGAGAGGAGTTGTGACAGGGGAGGACGAGCGCATGGACTCTAATCCCACAGCTGGCGGGCCAGCAGGGAAACTCCTGCTGGGCATCTTCAGCACACAGTGAGCTTTGCAACTCTGAAACACACATTGCTGTCACCTCTCACTTTCCTACCTGAAAGTCCAATTGAATCCTACATCTCCTGTGCTTGCTCTTTGGAGCAGAAGCAGAATACAGCACTTACGTTTGGACTCTGCTGAAACAGCAGAAGAGACAGTCCAGAACGTTCCCATTGATCATCTTCAGCGCACAGCGAGCTTTGCAACTCTGAAACACACATTGCTGTCACCTCTCAATTTCCTACCTGAAAGTCCAATTGAATCCTACTTCTCCTGTGCTTTGCTCCTTATGAGCAGTACCAGAATATAGCCCATACTTTTGCACTCTGCTGAAACAGCAGAAGAGACAGTCCAGAACGTTCCCATTGATCATCTTCAGCGCACAGCGAGCTTTGCAACTCTGCAACACACATTGCTGTCACTCCTCCCTTTCCTGCCTGAAAGACCAACTGAATCCACATTCTCTGTGCCCGCTCTCTGATGAGCAGCAACAGAGAGAGTATAGCAGGAATGTTTAGACTGGGCTAAAACAGCAGAAGAGCCTTGCAAAAAAGCTCTTGCTGATTATGTTTAGCACACAGTGAGCTTTGAAGCTGTGACACAAACATTGCAGTCACTCCTCACTTTATCTCCTAAAAGTGTATTTGAGTCCAACGTTTTTGTTGCCCTCTCTCGTTTCAAGAGCAGATGTGACAGGGGAGGACGAGCGCTTGGATTCTAATCCCACAGCCGAAGGGCCAACAGGGAAACTCCTCATGGGCATCTTCAGCACACAGTGAGCTTTGCAACTCTGTAACACATATTGCTGTCACCTCTCACTTTCCTATCTGAAAGTCCAATTGAATCCTACTTCTCCTGTGCTTTGGTCCTTATGAGCAGTAGCAGAATATAGCCCATACGTTTGCACTCTGCTGAAACACCAGAAGAGACAGTCCAGAAAGATCCCACTGATCATCTTCAGTTCACAGCGAGCTTTGCAACTCTGCAACACACATTGCTGTCACTCCTCCCTTTCCTGCCTGAAAGACCAACTGATTCCACCATCTCTGTGTCCGCTCTCTGCTGAGCAGCAACGGGGAGAGTATAGCAGGAATGTTTAGACTGGGCTAAAACAGCAGAAGAGCCTTGCAAAAAAGCTCCTGCTGATCATGATTAGCAAACAGTGAGCTTTAAACTGTGACACAAACATTGCTGTCACTCCTCACTTTATCTCCTAAAAGTGCATTTGAATCCATCGTTTCTGGTGCGCTCTCTCGTTTCGAGAGGAGTTGTGACAGGGGAGGACGAGCGCTTGGACTCTAATCCCACAGCCGAAGGGCCAGCAGGGAAACTCCTGATGGGCATCTTCAGCACACAGTGAGCTTTGCAACTCTGAAACACACATTGCTGTCACCTCTCACTTTCCTACCTGAAAGTCCAATTGAATCCTACTTCTCCTGTGCTTTGCTCCTTGTGAGCAGTAGCAGAATATAGCACTTACGTTTGCACTCTGCTGAAACACCAGAAGAGACAGTCCAGAAAGATCCCACTGATCATCTGCATTTCACAGCGAGCTTTGCAACTCTGCAACACACATTGCTGTCAGTCATCCCTTTCCTGCCTGAAAGACGAACTGATACCACCATCTCTGTGCCCACTCTCTGCTGAGCAGCAACAGAGAGAGTAGAGCAGGAATGTTTAGACTGGTCTAAAACAGCAGAAGAGCCTTGCAAAAAAGCTCCTGCTGATCATGTTTAGCACACAGTGAGCTTTGAAGCTGTGACACAAACACTGCTGTCACTCCTCACTTTATCTCCTAAAAGTGCATTTGAGTCCAAAGTTTTTGGTGCCCTCTCTCGTTTCAAGAGCAGATGTGACAGGGGAGGACGAGCGCTTGGACTCTAATCCCACAGCCGAAGGGGCAGCAGGGAAACTCCTGCTGGGCATCTTCAGCACACAGTGAGCTTTGCAACTCTGAAACACACATTGCTGTCACCTCTCACTTTCCTACCTGAAAGTCCAATTGAATCCTTCATCTCCTGTGCTTGCTCTTTGTGAGCAGTAGCAGAAAATAGCACTTACGTTTGGACTCTGCTGAAACAGCAGAAGAGACAGACCAGTAAGTTCCCACTGATCTTCAGCGCACAGCGAGCTTTGCAACTCTGCAACACACATTGCTTTCACTCCTACCTTTCCTGCCTGAAAGACCAACTGAATCCACCATCTCTGTGTCCGCTCTCTGCTGAGCAGCAACGGGGAGAGTATAGCAGGAATGTTTAGTCTGGGCTAAAACAGCAGAAGAGCCATGCAAAAAAGCTCCTGCTGATCATGATAAGCACACAGTGAGCTTTCAATCTGTGACACAACCATTGCTGTCTCTCCTCACTTTATCTCCTTAAAGTGCATTTGAAACCATCGTTTTTGGTGCGCTCTCTCGTTTCGAGAGGAGTTGTGACAGGGGAGGACGAGCGCATGGACTCTAATCCCACAGCTGGCGGGCCAGCAGGGAAACTCCTGCTGGGCATCTTCAGCACACAGTGAGCTTTGCAACTCTGAAACACACATTGCTGTCACCTCTCACTTTCCTACCTGAAAGTCCAATTGAATCCTACATCTCCTGTGCTTGCTCTTTGGAGCAGAAGCAGAATACAGCACTTACGTTTGGACTCTGCTGAAACAGCAGAAGAGACAGTCCAGAACGTTCCCATTGATCATCTTCAGCGCACAGCGAGCTTTGCAACTCTGAAACACACATTGCTGTCACCTCTCACTTTCCTACCTGAAAGTCCAATTGAATCCTACTTCTCCTGTGCTTTGCTCCTTATGAGCAGTAGCAGAATATAGCCCATACTTTTGCACTCTGCTGAAACAGCAGAAGAGACAGTCCAGAACGTTCCCATTGATCATCTTCAGCGCACAGCGAGCTTTGCAACTCTGCAACACACATTGCTGTCACTCCTCCCTTTCCTGCCTGAAAGACCAACTGAATCCACATTCTCTGTGCCCGCTCTCTGATGAGCAGCAACAGAGAGAGTATAGCAGGAATGTTTAGACTGGGCTAAAACAGCAGAAGAGCCTTGCAAAAAAGCTCTTGCTGATTATGTTTAGCACACAGTGAGCTTTGAAGCTGTGACACAAACATTGCAGTCACTCCTCACTTTATCTCCTAAAAGTGTATTTGAGTCCAACGTTTTTGTTGCCCTCTCTCGTTTCAAGAGCAGATGTGACAGGGGAGGACGAGCGCTTGGATTCTAATCCCACAGCCGAAGGGCCAACAGGGAAACTCCTCATGGGCATCTTCAGCACACAGTGAGCTTTGCAATTCTGAAACACATATTGCTGTCACCTCTCACTTTCCTACCTGAAAGTCCAATTGAATCCTACTTCTCCTGTGCTTTGGTCCTTATGAGCAGTAGCAGAATATAGCCCATACGTTTGCACTCTGCTGAAACAGCAGAAGAGACAGTCCTGAAAGTTCCCACTGATCATCTTCAGCGCACAGCGAGCTTTGCAACTCTGCAACACACATTGCTGTCACTCCTCCCTTTCCTACCAGAAAGACCAACTGATTCCACCATCTCTGTGTCCGCTCTCTGCTGAGCAGCAACAGAGAGAGTATAGCAGGAATGTTTAGACTGGGCTAAAACAGCAGAAGAGCCTTGCAAAAAAGCTCCTGATTTCATGTTTAGCGCACAGTGAGCATTAAACTGCGACACAAACATTGCTGTCATTCACTTTATCTCCTAAAAGTGCATTTGACTCCATCGTTTCTGGTGCGCTCTCTCGTTTCGAGAGGAGTTCTGACAGGGGAGGACGAGTGCTTGGACTCTAATCCCACAGCCGAAGGGCGTGCAGGGAAACTCCTGCTGGGCATCTTAAGCACACAGTGAGCTTTGCAGCTCTGAAACACATATAGCTGTCACCTCTCACTATCCTACCTGAAAGTCCAATTGAATACTATATCTCCTGTGCTTGCTCCTTGTGAGCAGAAGCAGAATATAGCACTTACGCTTGGACTCTGCTGAAACAGCAGAAGAGACAGTCCAGAAAGATCCCACTGATCATCTTCAGCTCACAGCGAGCTTTGCAACTCTGCAACACACATTGCTGTCACTCCTCCCTTTTTGCCTGAAAGACCAGCTGAATCCGCCATCTCTGTGCCTGCTCTCTGCTGAGCAGCAACAGAGAGAGTTTAGCAGGAATGTTTAGACTGGGCTAAAACAGTAGAAGAGCCTTGCAAAAAAGCTCCTGCTGATCATGATTAGCAAACAGTGAGCTTTAAACTGTGACCCAAACATTGCTGTCACTCCTCACTTTATCTCCTAAAAGTGCATTTGAAACCATCGTTTCTGGTACGCTCTCTCATTTCGAGAGGAGTTGTGACAGGAGAGGACAAGCGCTTGGACTCTAATCCCACAGCCGAAGGGCCATCAGGGAAACTCCTGCTGGGCATCTTCAGCACACAGTGAGCTTTGCAACTCTGCAACACTCATTGCTGTCACCTCTCACTTTCCTACCTGAAAGTCCAATTGAATCCTACATCTCCTGTGCTTGCTCCTTGTGAGCAGTAGCAGAATATAGCACTTACGTTTGCACTCTTCTGAAACAGCAGAAGAGACAGTCCAGAAAGTTCCCACTGATCATCCTCAGGGCACAGCGAGCTTTGCAACTCTGCAACACATTGCTATCACTCCTCCCTTTCCTGCCTGAATGACCAGCTGAATCCACCATCTCTGTGCCCGCTCTCTGCTGAGCAGCAACAGGGAGAGTATAGCAGGAATGTTTAGACTGGGCTAAAACAGCAGAAGAGCCATGCAAAAAAGCTCCTGCTGATCATGATTAGCACGCAGTGAGCTTTGAAACTGTGACCCAAACATTGCTGTCACTCCTCACTTTATCTCCTAAAAGTGCATTTGAAACCATCGTTTGTGGTGCGCTCTCTCATTTCGAGAGTAGTTGTGACAGGGGAGGAGGAGCGCATGGACTCTAATCCCACAGCCGAAGGTCCAGCAGGGAAACTCCTGCTGGGCATCTTCAGCACTCAGTGAGCTTTGCAACACTGAAACACACATTGCTGACAATTCTCACTTTCCTACCTGAAAGTCAAATTGAATCCTACATCTCCTGTGCTTGCTCTTTGGAGCAGTAGCAGAATACAGCCCTTACGTTTGGACTCTGCTGAAACAGCAGAATCGACAGTTTAGAAAGTTCCCACGGATCATCTTCAGAACACAGAGAGCTTTGCAACTCTGCAACAAACATTGCTGTTACTCCTCCTTTTCCTGCCTGATAGACCAAAAGATTCCACCATCTCTGTGCCCGCTCTCTGCTGAGCTGCAACAGAGGGAGAAGAGCATTAATGTTTAGACTGGGCTAAAACAGCAGAACAGCCTTGCAAAAAAGCTCCTGCTGATCATGTTTAGCACACAGTGAGCTTTGAAGCTGTGACACAAACACTGCTGTCACTCCTCACTTTATCTCCTAAAAGTGCATTTGAGTCCAAAGTTTTTGGTGCCCTCTCTCGTTTCAAGAGCAGATGTGACAGGGGAGGACGAGCGCTTGGACTCTAATTCCTCAGCCGAAGGGCCAGCAGGGAAACTCCTGCTGGGCATCTTCAGCACACAGTGAGCTTTGCAACTGTGAAACACACATTGCTGTCACCTCTCACTTTCCTACCTGAAAGTCCAATTGAATCCCTCTTCTCCTGTGCTTTGCTCCTTGTGAGCAGTAGCAGAATATAGCCCATAAGTTTGCACTCTGCCTAAACAGCAGAAGAGACAGTCCAGAAAGATCCCACTGATCATCTTCAGCGCACAGCGAGCTTTACAACTCTGCAACACACATTGCTGTCAGTCCTCCCTTTTTGCCTGAAAGACCAGCTGAATCCACCATCTCTGTGCCTGCCCTCTGCTGAGCAGCAACAGAGAGAGTTTAGCAGGAATGTTTAGACTGGGCTAAAACAGCAGAAGAGCCTTGCAAAAAAGCTCCTGCTGATCATGATTAGCAAACAGTGAGCTTTAAACTGTGACACAAACATTGCTGTCACTCCTCACTTTATCTCCTAAAAGTGCATTTGAAACCATCGTTTCTGGTGCGCTCTCTCGTTTCGAGAGGACTTGTGACGGGGGAGGAGGAGCGCGTGGACTCTAATCCCACAGCCGAAGGGCCATCAGGGAAACTCCTGCAGGGCATCTTCAGCACACAGTGAGCTTTGCAACTCGGAAACACACATTGCTGTCACCTCTCACTTTCCTACCTGAAAGTCCAATAGAATCCTACTTCTCCTGTGCTTTGCTCCTTGTGAGCAGTAGCAGAATATAGCCCATACGTTTGTACTCTGCTGAAACAGCAGAAGAGACAGTCCTGAAAGTTCCCACTGATCATCTTCAGCGCACAGCGAGATTTGCAACTCTGCAACACACATTGCTGTCACTCCTCCCGTTCCTGCCTGAATGACCAACTGAATCCACCATCTCTGTGCCCGCCCTCTGCTGAGCAGCAACAGGGAGAGTATAACAGGAATGTTTAGACTGTGCAAAAACAGCAGAAGAGCCTTGCAAAAAAGCTCCTGCTGATCATGATTAGCACACAGTGAGCTTTGAAGCTGTGACACAAACATTGCTGTCACTCCTCACTTTATCTCCTAAAAGTGCATTTGAAACCATCGTTTCTGCTGCACTCTCTCGTTTCGAGTGGAGTTGTGACAGGGGAGGACGAGCGCTTGGACTCTAATCCCACAGCCGAAGGGCCAGCAGGGAAACTCCTGCTGGCCATCTTCAGCACACAGTGATCTTTGCAACCCTGAACACATATAGCTGTCACCTCTCCCTTTCCTACCTGAAAGTCCAATTGAATCCTACATCTCCTGTGCTGCAATTTGTGAGCAGTAGCAGAATATAGCCCATACGTCTGCACTCTGCTGAAACAGCAGAAGAGAAAGTTTAGAAAGTTCCCACTGATCATCTTCAGAACACAGAGAGCTTTGCAACTCTGCAACACACATTGCTGTCACTCCTCCTTTTCCTGCCTGAAAGACCAAAAGATTCCACCATCTCAGTGCCTCCTCTCTGCTGAGGAGCAACACGGAGAGTATAGCAGGAATGTTTAGACTGGGCTAAAACAGCAGAAGAGCCTTGCAAAAAAGCTCCTGCTGATCATGATTAGCACACAGTGAGCTTTGAAGCTGTGACACAAGCATTGCTGTCACTCCTCACTTTATCTCCTAAAAGTGCATTTGAAACCATCGTTTCTGGTGGGCTCTCTCGTTTCGAGAGGAGTTGTGACAGGGGTGGACGAGCGGTTGGACTCTAATCCCACAGCCAAAGGGCGTGCAGGGAAAATCCTGCTGGGCATCTTCAGCACACATTGAGCTTTGCTACTCTGAAACACACATTGCTGTCACCTCTCACTTTCCTACCTGAAAGTCCAATTGAATCCTACATCTCCTGTGCTTGCTCCTTGTGAGCAGTAGCAGAATATAGCACTTACGTTTGCACTCTGCTGAAACAGCAGAAGAGACAGTCCAGAAAGTTAACACTGATCATCTTCAGTGCACAGCGAGCTTTGCAGCTCTGCAGCACACATTGCTGTCACTCCTCCCTTTCCTGCCTGAAAGACCAATTGATTCCACCATCTCTGTGCCCGCACTCTATTGAGCAGCAACAGGGAGAGTATAGCAGGAATGTGTAGACTGGGCTAAAACAGCAGAAGAGCCTTGCAAAAAAGCTCCAGCTTTTCATGTTTAGCGCACAGTGAGCTTTAAACTGCGACACAAACATTGCTGCCACTCACTTTATCTCCTAAAAGTGCATTTGAATCTATCGTTTCTGGGGCGCTCTCTCGTTTCGAGAGGAGTTGTGACAGGGGAGGACGAGCGCGTGGACTCTAATCCCACAGCCGAAGGGCTAGCAGGGAGACTCCTGCTGGGCTTCTTCAGCACACAGTGGGCTTTGCAACTCTGAAACACATATAGCTGTCACCTCTCACTTTCCTACCTGAAAGTCCAATTGAATCCTTCTTCTCCTGTGCTTGCTCTTTGTGAGCAGTAGCAGAATATAGCACTTATGTTTAGATTCTGCCGAAACAGCAGAAGAGACAGTCCAGAAAGTTAACACTGATCATCTTCAGCGCACAGCGAGCTTTGCAGCTCTGCAGCACACATTGCTGTCACACCTCCCTTTCCTGCCTGAAAGACCAATTGATTCCACCATCTCTGTGCCCGCTCTCTGCTGAGCAGCAACAGAGAGAGTATAGCAGGAATGTTTAGACAGGGCTAAAACAGCAGAAGAGCCTTGCAAAAAAGCTCCTGCTGATCATGTTTAGCACACAGTGAGCTTTGAGGCTGTGACACAAACATTGCTGTCACTCTTCACTTTATCTCCTAAAAGTGCATTTGAGTCCAACGTTTTTGGTGCCCTCTCACGTTTCAAGAGCAGATGTGAAAGGGGAGGACGAGCGCTTGGACTCTAATCCCACAGCCGAAGGGCCAGCAGGGAAACTCCTGCTGGGCGTCCTCAGTACACAGTGAGCTTTGCAACTCGGAAACACACATTGCTGTCACCTCTCACTTTCCTACCTGAAAGTAAAATTGAATCCTACTTCTCCTGTGCTTTGCTCCTTGTGAGCAGTAGCAGAATATAGCCCATACGTTTGCACTCTGCTGAAACAGCAGAAGAGACAGTCCAGAAAGTTACCACTGATCATCTTCAGCGCACAGCGAGCTTTGCAACTCTGCAGCACACATTGCTGTCACTCCTCCCTTTCCTGCCTGAAAGACCAGCTGAAACTACCATCTCTGTGCCCGCTCTCTGCTTAGCAGCAACACGGAGAGTATAGCAGGAATGTTTAGACTGGGCTAAAACAGCAAAGGAGCCTTGCAAAAAAGCTCCTGCTTTTCATGTTTAGCGCACAGTGAGCATTAAACTGAGACACAAACATTGCTGTCACGCCTCACTTTATCTCCTAAAAGTGCATTTGAAGCCAACGTTTCTGGTGCGCTCTCTCGTTTCGAGAGGAGTTGTGACAGGGGAGGACGAGCGCTTGGACTCTAATCCCACAGCCGAAGGGCGTGCAGGGAAACTCCTGCTGGCCATCTTCAGCACACAGTGATCTTTGCAACCCTGAACACATATAGCTGTCACCTCTCCCTTTCCTACCTGAAAGTCCAATTGAATCCTACTTCTCCTGTGCTTTGCTCCTTGTGAGCAGTAGCAGAATATAGCCCATACGTTTGCACACTGCTGAAACAGCAGAAGAGAAAGTTTAGAAAGTTCCCACTGATCATCTTCAGAACACAGAGAGCTTTGCAACTCTGCAACACACATTGCTGTCACTCCTCCTTCTCCTGCCTGAAAGACCAAAAGATTCCACCATCTCTGCCTGCTCTCTGCTGAGCAGCAACAGGGAGAGAAGAGCAATAATGTTTAGACTGAGCTAAAACAGCAGAAGAGCCTTGCAAAAAAGCTCCTGCTGATCATGTTTAGCACACAGTGAGCTTTGAGGCTGTGACACAAACATTGCTGTCACTCCTCACTTTATCTCCTAAAAGCGCATTTGAGTCCAAAGTTTTTGGTGCCCTCTCTCGTTTCAAGAGCAGATGTGACAGGGGAGGACGAGCGCTTGGACTCTAATCCCACAGCCGAAGGGCCAGCAGGGAAACTCCTGCTGGGCATCTTCAGCACACAGTGAGCTTTGCAACTCGGAAACACACATTGCTGTCACCTCTCACGTTCCTACCTGAAAGTCCAATTGAATCCTACTTCTCCTGTGCTTTGCTCCTTGTGAGCAGTAGCAGAATATAGCCCATACGTTTGCACTCTGCTGAAACAGCAGAAGAGACAGTCCTGAAAGTTCCCACTGATCATCTTCAGCGCACAGCGAGTTTGCAACTCTGCAGCACACATTGCTGTCACTCCTCCCTTTCCTGCCTGAAACACCAACTGATTCCACCATCTCTGAGCCCGCACTCTATTGAGCAGCAACAGGGAGTGTATAGCGGGAATGTTTAGACTGGGCTAATCTGTTTCAGCAGAGTGCAAACTTATGGGCTATATTCTGCTACTGCTCACAAGGAGCAAAGCACAGGAGAAGAGGGATTCAATTGGACTTTCAGGGGGGAAAGTGAGAGGTGACAGCAATGTGTGTTTCAGAGTTGCAAAGCTCACTGTGTGCTGAAGATGCCCAGGAGGATTTTCCCTGCTGCCCCTTCGGCTGTGGGATTAGAGTCCAAGCGCTCGTCCTCCCCTGTCACAATTCCTCTCGAAATGAGAGAGCGCACCAGAAACGATGGTTTCAAATGCACTTTTAGGAGATAAAGTGAGGAGTGACAGCAATGTTTGTGTCACAGTTTAAAGCTCACTGTGAGCTAAACATGATCAGCAGGAGCTTTTCTGCAAGGCTCTTCTGCTGTTTTAGCCCAGTCTAAACATTCCTGCTATACTCTCTCTGTTGCTGCTCAGCAGAGAGCGGGCACAGAGATGGTGGAATCAGTTCGTCTTTCAGGCAGGAAAGGGAGGAGTGACAGCAATGTGTGCTGCAGAGTTGCAAAGCTCGCTGTGCGCTGAAGATGATCAGTGGGAACTTTCAGGACTGTCTCTTCTGCTGTTTCAGCAGAGTGCAAACGTAAGTGCTATATTCTGCTACTGCTCACAAGGAGCAAGCACAGGAGATGTAGGATTCAATTGGACTTTCAGGTAGGAAAGTGAGAGGTGACAGCAATGTGTGTTTCAGAGTTGCAAAGCTCGCTGAGCCCTGAAGATGATCAATGGGAACTTTCTGGACTGTCTCTTCTGCATTTTCAGCAGAGTCCAAACGTAAGTGCTGTATTCTGCTTCTGCCTCAAAGAGCAAAGCACAGGAGATGTAGGATTCAATTGGACTTTCAGGTAGGAAAGTGAGAGGTGACAGCAATGTGAGTTTCAGAGTAGCAAAGCTCAATGTGTGCTGAAGATGCCCATCAGGAGTTTCCCTGCTGGCCCTTCGGCTGTGGGATTAGAGTCCAAGCGCTCTTCCTCCCCTGTCACATCTGCTCTTGAAACGAGAGAGGGCATCAAAAACGTTGGACTCAAATGCACTTTTAGGAGATAAAGTGAGGAGTGACAGCAATGTTTGTGTCACAGCCTCAAAGCTCACTGTGTGCTAAACATGATCAGCAGGAGCTTTTTTGCAAGGCTCTTCTGCTGTTTTAGCCCAGTCTAAACGTTATTGCTCTTCTCTCCCTGTTGCTGCTCAGCAGAGAGCAGGCACAGGGATGGTGGAATCTTTTGGTCTTTCAGGCAGGAAAAGGAGGAGTGACAGCAATGTGTGTTGCAGAGTTGCAAAGCTCTCTGTGTTCTGAAGATGATCAGTGGGAACTTTCTAAACTTTCTCTTCTGCTGTTTCAGCAGAGTGCAAACGTATGGGCTATATTCTGCTACTGCTCACAAATTGCAGCACAGGAGATGTAGGATTCAATTGGACTTTCAGGTAGGAAAGGGAGAGGTGACAGCTATATGTGTTCAGGGTTGCAAAGATCACTGTGTGCTGAAGATGGCCAGCAGGAGTTTCCCTGCACGCCCTTCGGCTGTGGGATTAGAGTCCAAGCGCTCGTCCTCCCCTGTCACAACTCCACTCGAAACGAGAGAGCGCAGCAGAAACGATGGTTTCAAATGCACTTTTAGGAGATAAAGTGAGGAGTGACACCAATGTTTGTGTCACAGCTTCAAAGCTCACTGTGTGCTAATCATGATCAGCAGGAGCTTTTTTGCAAGGCTCTTCTGCTGTTTTAGCCCAGTCTAAACATTCCTGCTATACTCTCCGTGTTGCTGCTCAGCAGAGAGCAGGCACAGAGATGGTGGAATCAATTGGTCTTTCAGGCAGGAAAGGGAGGAGTGACAGCAATGTGTGTTGCAGAGTTGCAAAGCTCGCTGTGCGCTGAAGATGATCAGTGGGAACTTTCAGGACTGTCTCTTCTGCTGTTTCAGCAGAGTGCAAACGTATGGCCTATATTCTGCTACTGCTCACAAATTGCAGCACAGGAGATGTAGGATTCAATTGGACTTTCAACTAGGAAAGTCAGAGGTGACAGCTATATGTGTTTCAGAGTTGCAAAGCTCACTGTGTGCTGAAGATGCCCAGCAGGACTTTCCCTGCACGCCCTTCGGCTGTGGGATTAGAGTCCAAGCGCTCGTCCTCCCCTGTCACAACTCCTCTCGAAACGAGAGAGCGCCCCAGAAACGATAGATTCAAATGCACTTTTAGGAGATAAAGTGAGTGGCAGCAATGTTTGTGTCGCAGTTTAAAGCTCACTGTGCGCTAAACATGAAAGCTGGAGCTTTTTTGCAAGGCTCTTCTGCTGTTTTAGCCCAGTCTAAACATTCCTGCTATACTCTCCCTGTTGCTGCTCAATAGAGTGCGGGCACAGAGATGGTGGAATCAATTGGTCTTTCAGGCAGGAAAGGGAGGAGTGACAGCAATGTGTGCTGCCGAGCTGCAAAGCTCGCTGTGCGCTGAAGATGATCAGTGTTAACTTTCTGGACTGTCTCTTCTGCTGTTTCAGCAGAATCTGAACGTAAGTGCTATATTCTGCTACTGCTCACAAGGAGCAAGCACAGGAGATGTAGTATTCAATTGGACTTTCAGGTAGGATAGTGAGAGGTGGCAGCTATATGTGTTTCAGAGCTGCAAAGCTCACTGTGTGCTGAAGATGCCCAGCAGGAGTTTCCCTGCACGCCCTTCGGCTGTGGGATTAGAGTCCAAGCGCTCGTCCTCCCCTGTCACAACTCCTCTCGAAACGAGAGAGCGCACCAGAAACGATGGATTCAAATGCACTTTTAGGAGATAAAGTGAATGACAGCAATGTTTGTGTCGCAGTTTAATGATCAATGTGCGCTAAACATGAAAAGCAGGAGCTTTTTTGCAAGGCTCTTCTGCTGTTTTTGCCCAGTCTAAACATTCCTGCTATACTCTCCCTGTTGCTGCTCAATAGAGTGCGGGCTCAGAGATGGTGGAATCAGTTGGTCTTTCAGGCACGAAAGGGAGGAGTGACAGCAATGTGTGCTGCAGAGTTGCAAAGCTCGCTGTGCGCTGAAGATGATCAGTGGGATCTTTCAGGACTGTCTCTTCTGCTGTTTCAGCAGAGTGCAAATATATGGGCTATGTTCTGCTACTGCTCACTAAGAGCAAGCACAGGTGATGTAGGATTCAATTGGACTTTCAGGTAGGAAAGTGAGAGGTGACAGCAATGTGTGTTTCAGAGTTGCAAAGCTCACTGTGTGCTGAAGATGCCCATCAGGAGTTTCCCTGCACGCCCTTCGGCTGTGGGATTAGAGTCCAAGCGCTCGTCCTCCCCTGTCACATCTGCTCTTGAAACGAGAGAGGGCACCAAAAACGTTGGACTCAAATGCACTTCTAGGAGATAAAGTGAGGAGTGACAGCAATGTTTGTGTCACAGCCTCAAAGCTCACTGTGTGCTAAACATGATCAGCAGGAGCTTTTTTGCAAGGCTCTTCTGCTGTTTTAGCCCAGTCTAAACATTCCTGCTATACTCTCCGTGTTGCTGCTCAGCAGAGAGCAGGCACAGAGATGGTGGAATCTTTTGGTCTTTCAGGCAGGAAAAGGAGGAGTGACAGCAATGTGTGTTGCAGAGTTGCAAAGCTCTCTGTGTTCTGAAGAGGATCAGTGGGAACTTTCTAAACTTTCTCTTCTGCTGTTTCTGCAGAGTGCAAACGTATGGGCTATATTCTGCTACTGCTCACAAATTGCAGCACAGGAGATGTAGGATTCAATTGGACTTTCAGGTAGGAAAGGGAGAGGTGACAGCTATATGTGTTCAGGGTTGCAAAGATCACTGTGTGCTGAAGATGGCCAGCAGGAGTTTCCCTGCACGCCCTTCGGCTGTGGGATTAGAGTCCAAGCGCTCGTTCTCCCCTGTCACAACTCCTCTCAAAACGAGAGAGCGCACCAGAAACGATGGTTTCAAATGCACTTTTAGGAGATAAAGTGAGGAGTGACAGCAATGTTTGTGTCACAGCTTCAAAGCTCACTGTGTGCTAATCATGATCAGCAGGAGCTTTCTTGCAAGGCTCTTCTGCTGTTTTTGCACAGTCTAAACATTCCTGCTATACTCTCCCTGTTGCTGCTCAGCAGAGGGCGGGCACAGAGATGGTGGATTCAGTTGGTCATTCAGGCTGGAAAGGGAGGAGTGACAGCAATGTGTGCTGCAGAGCTGCAAAGCTCGCTGTGCGCTGAAGATGATCAGTGGGAACTTTCAGGACTGTCTCTTCTGCTGTTTCAGCAGAGTGCAAACGTAAGTGCTATATTCTGCTACTGCTCACAAGGAGCAAGCACAGGAGATGTAGGATTCAATTGGACTTTCAAGTAGGAAAGTGAGAGGTGACAGCAATGTGTGTTTCAGAGTTGCAAAGCTCACTGTGTGCTGAAGATGCCCAGCAGGAGTTTCCCTGATGGCCCTTCGGCTGTGGGATTAGAGTCCACGCGCTCGTCCTCCCCTGTCACAACTCCTCTCGAAATGAGAGTGCGCCCCAGAAACGATGGAGTCAAATGCACTTTTAGGAGATAAAGTGAGTGACAGCAATGTTTGTGTCACAGTTTAAAGCTCACTGTGTGCTAAACATGATCAGCAGGAGCTTTTTTGCAAGGCTCTTCTGCTGTTTTAGCACAGTCTAAACATTCCTGCTATACTCTCCCTGTTGCTGCTCAGCAGAGAGCTGGCACAGAGATGGTGGTTTCAGTTGGTCTTTCAGGCAGGAAAGGGAGGTGTGACAGCAATGTGTGTTGCAGTGTTACAAAGCTCGCTGTGCACTGAAGATGAGCAATGGGAAATTTCTGGACTGTCTCTTCTGCTGTTTCAGCAGAGTCCAAACGTAAGTGCTATATTCAGCTACTGCTTACAAGGAGCAAAGCACAGGAGATGTAGGATTCAATTGGACTTTCAGGTAGGAAAGTGAGAGGTGACAGCAAAGTGAGTTTCAGAGTAGCAAAGCTCAATGTGTGCTGAAGATGCCCATCAGGAGTTTCCCTGCTGGCCCTTCGGCTGTGGGATTAGAGTCCAAGCGCTCTTCCTCCCCTGTCACATCTGCTCTTGAAACGAGAGAGGGCATCAAAAACGTTGGACTCAAATGCACTTTTAGGAGATAAAGTGAGGAGTGACAGCAATGTTTGTGTCACAGCCTCAAAGCTCACTGTGTGCTAAACATTATCAGCAGGAGCTTTTTTGCAAGGCTCTTCTGCTGTTTTAGCCCAGTCTAAACATTATTGCTCTTCTCTCCCTGTTGCTGCTCAGCAGAGAGCAGGCACAGAGATGGTGGAATCTTTTGGTCTTTCAGGCAGGAAAAGGAGGAGTGACAGCAATGTGTGTTGCAGAGTTGCAAAGCTCTCTGTGTTCTGAAGATGATCAGTGGGAACTTTCTAAACTTTCTCTTCTGCTGTTTCAGCAGAGTGCAAACGTATGGGCTATATTCTGCTACTGCTCACAAATTGCAGCACAGGAGATGTAGGATTCAATTGGACTTTCAGGTAGGAAAGGGAGAGGTGACAGCTATATGTGTTCAGGGTTGCAAAGATCACTGTGTGCTGAAGATGGCCAGCAGGAGTTTCCCTGCACGCCCTTCGGCTGTGGGATTAGAGTCCAAGCGCTCGTCCTCCCCTGTCACAACTCCACTCGAAACGAGAGAGCGCAGCAGAAACTATGGTTTCAAATGCACTTTTAGGAGATAAAGTGAGGAGTGACACCAATGTTTGTGTCACAGCTTCAAAGCTCATGTGTGCTAATCATGATCAGCAGGAGCTTTTTTGCAAGGCTCTTCTGCTGTTATAGCCCTGTCTAAACATTCCTGTTATACTCTTCCTGTTGCTGCTCAGCAGAGAGCGGGCACAGAGATGGTGGATTCAGTTGGTCTTTCAGGCAGGAAAGGTAGGAGTGAAAGCAATGCGTGTTGCAGAGTTGCAAAGCTCGCTGTGCGCTGAACATGATCAGTGGGAACTTTCAGGACTGTCTCTTCTGCTGTTTCAGCAGAGTGCAAACGTATGTGCTATATTCTGCTACTGCTCACAAGGAGCAAGCACTGGAGATGTATGTTTCAATTGGACTTTCAACTAGGAAAGTCAGAGGTGACAGCTATATGTGTTTCAGAGTTGCAAAGCTCACTGTGTGCTGAAGATGCCCAGCAGGACTTTCCCTGCACGCCCTTCGGCTGTGGGATTAGAGTCCAAGCGCTCGTCCTCCCCTGTCACAACTCCTCTCGAAACGAGAGAGCGTCCCAGAAACGATAGATTCAAATGCACTTTTAGGAGATAAAGTGAGTGGCAGCAATGTTTGTGTCGCAGTTTAAAGCTCACTGTGCGCTAAACATGAAAAGCTGGAGCTTTTTTGCAAGGCTCTTCTGCTGTTTTAGCCCAGTCTAAACATTCCTGCTATACTCTCCCTGTTGCTGCTCAATAGAGTGCGGGCACAGAGATGGTGGAATCAATTGGTCTTTCAGGCAGGAAAGGGAGGAGTGACAGCAATGTGTGTTGCAGAGTTGCAAAGCTCGCTGTGCGCTGAAGGTGATCAGTGGGAACTTTCAGGACTGTCTCTTCTGCTGTTTCAGCAGAGTGCAAACGTAAGTGCTATATTCTGCTACTGCTCACAAGGAGCAAGCACAGGAGATATATGATTCAATTGGACTTTCAACTAGGAAAGTCAGAGGTGACAGCTATATGTGTTTCAGAGTTGCAAAGCTCACTGTGTGCTGAAGATGCCCAGCAGGACTTTCCCTGCACGCCCTTCGGCTGTGGGATTAGAGTCCAAGCGCTCGTCCTCCCCTGTCACAACTCCTCTCGAAACGAGAGAGCGCCCCAGAAACGATAGATTCAAATGCACTTTTAGGAGATAAAGTGAGTGGCAGCAATGTTTGTGTCGCAGTTTAAAGCTCACTGTGCGCTAAACATGAAAAGCTGGAGCTTTTTTGCAAGGCTCTTCTGCTGTTTTAGCCCAGTCTAAACATTCCTGCTATACTCTCCCTGTTGCTGCTCAATAGAGTGCGGGCACAGAGATGGTGGAATCAATTGGTCTTTCAGGCAGGAAAGGGAGGAGTGACAGCAATGTGTGCTGCAGAGCTGCAAAGCTCGCTGTGCGCTGAAGATGATCAGTGTTAACTTTCTGGACTGTCTCTTCTGCTGTTTCAGCAGAATCTGAACGTAAGAGCTATATTCTGCTACTGCTCACAAGGAGCAAGCACAGGAGATGTAGGATTCAATTGGACTTTCAGGTAGGAAAGTGAGTGGTGACAGCAATGTGTGTTTCAGAGTAGCAAAGCTCACTGTGTGCTGAAGATGCCCAGCAGGATTTTCCCTGCGCGCCCTTCGGCTGTGGGATTAGAGTCCAAGCGCTCGTCCTCCCCTGTCACATCTGCTCTTAAAACGAGAGAGGGCACCAAAAACGTTGGACTCAAATGCACTTTTAGGAGATAAAGTGAGGAGTGACAGCAATGTTTGTGTCACAGCTTCAAAACTCACTGTGTGCTAAACATGATCAGCAGGAGCTTTTTTGCAAGGCTCTTCTGCTGTTTTAGCCCAGTCTAAACATTCCAGCTATACTCTCTCTGTTGATGCTCAGCAGAGAGCGGACACAGAGATGGTGGAATCAGTTGGTCTTTCAGGTAGGAAAGGGAGGAGTGACAGCAATGTGTGTTGCAGAGTTGCAAAGCTCGCTGTGCGCTGATGATGATCACAGAATCACAGAATCACAGAATCCCAAGGGTTGGAAGGGACCTAAAAAGATCATCTAGTCCAACCCCCCTGCAAGAGCAGGGTAACCTACAGTACATCACACAGGAACTTGTCCAGGCGGGCCTTGAATATCTCCAGTGTAGGAGACTCCACAACCCCCCTGGGCAACCTGTTCCAGTGCTCTGTCACTCTTACAGTAAAGAAGTTCTTCCTGATGTTAACGTGGAACTTCCTATGTTCCAGTTTACACCCATTGCCCCTTGTCCTATCACTGGATATCACTGAAAAAAGCCTAGCTCCATCATCCTGACACCTACCCTTTACATATTTGTAAACATTGATGAGGTCACCCCTCAGTCTCCTCTTTTGCAAGCTAAAGAGACCCAGCTCCCTCAGCCTCTCCTCATAAGGGAGATGTTCCACTCCCTTAATCATCTTTGTGGCTCTGCGCTGGACTCCTTCAAGCAATTCCCTGTCCTTCTTGAACAGAGGGGCCCAGAACTGGACGCAATATTCCAGATGCGGCCTCACCAAGGCTGAGTAGAGGGGGAGGAGAACCTCTCTTGACCTACTAACCACTCCCTTTCTAATGCACCCTAAGATGCCATTTGCCTTCTTGGCCACAAGAGCACATTGCTGGCTCATGGTCATCCTCCTATCCACCAGGACCCCCAGGTCCCTTTCCCCTTCACTACTTTCCAGCAGGTCAACCCCCAACCTGTACTGGTACATGGGGTTGTTCTTCCCCAGATGCAAGACTCTACACTTGCCCTTGTTAAATTTCATCAAGTTTCTCCCCGCCCAACTCTCCAGCCTGTCCAGGTCTCGCTGAATGGCAGCACAGTCCTCTGGTGTGTCAGCCACTCCTCCCAGTTTTGTGTCATCAGCAAACTTGCTGAGGGTGCACTCAGTTCCCTCATCCAGGTCATTGATGAAAATATTAAACAGCACCGGTCCCAGCACCGACCCCTGAGGAACTCCACTAGTCACAGACCTCCAGCTAGATTCTGCGCCATTGACCACAACTCTCTGCCTTCTTCAGTGGGAACTTTCAGGACTGTCTCTTCTGCTGTTTCAGCAGAGTGCAAACGTATGGGCTATATTCTGCTACTGCTCACAAGGAGCAAAGCACAGGAGAAGTAGGATTCAATTGGACTTTCAGGTAGGAAAGTGAGAGGTGACAGCAATGTGTGTTTCCGAGTTGCAAAGCTCACTGTGTGCTGAAGATGCCCATCAGGAGTTTCCCTGCTGGCCCTTCGGCTGTGGGATTAGAGTCCAAGCGCTCGTCCTCCCCTGTCACATCTGCTCTTGAAACGAGAGAGGGCACCAAAAACGTTGGACTCAAATGCACTTTTAGGAGATAAAGTGAGGAGTGACAGCAATGTTTGTGTCACAGCCTCAAAGCTCACTGTGTGCGAAACATGATCAGCAGGAGCTTTTTTGCAAGGCTCTTCTGCTGTTTTAGCCCAGTCTAAACATTATTGCTCTTCTCTCCCTGTTGCTGCTCAGCAGAGAGCAGGCACAGAGATGGTGGAATCTTTTGGTCTTTCAGGCAGGAAAAGGAGGAGTGACAGCAATGTGTGTTGCAGAGTTGCAAAGCTCTCTGTGTTCTGAAGATGATCAGTGGGAACTTTCAGGACTGTCTCTTCTGCTGTTTCAGCAGAGTGCAAACGTATGGGCTATATTCTGCTACTGCTCACAAATTGCAGCACAGGAGATGTAGGATTCAATTGGACTTTCAGGTAGGAAAGGGAGAGGTGACAGCTATATGTGTTCAGGGTTGCAAAGATCACTGTGTGCTGAAGATGGCCAGCAGGAGTTTCCCTGCACGCCCTTCGGCTGTGGGATTAGAGTCCAAGCGCTCGTCCTCCCCTGTCGCAACTCCTCTCGAAACGAGAGAGCGCTGCAGAAACGATGGTTTCAAATGCACTTTTAGGAGATAAAGTGAGGAGTGACAGCTATGTTTGTGTCACAGCTTCAAAACGCACTGTGTGCTAAACATGATCAGCAGGAGCTCTTTTGCTAGGCTCTTCTGCGGTTTTAGCCCAGTCTAAACATTCCTGCTATACTCTCTCTGTTGCTGCTAAGCTGAGAGCGGGCACAGAGATGGTGGAATCAGTTCGTCTTTCAGGCAGGAAAGGGAGGAGTGACAGCAGTGTGTGTTGCAGAGTTGCAAAGCTCGCTGTGCGCTGATGATCAGTGGGAACTTTCTGGACTGTCTCTTCTGCTGTTTCAGCAGAGTCCAAACGTAAGTGCTATATTCTGCTACTGCTCACAAGGAGCAAGCACAGGAGATGTAGGATTCAATTGGACTTTCAGGTAGGAAAGGGAGAGGTGACAGCAATGTGTGTTTCAGAGTTGCAAAGCTCACTGTGTGCTGAAGATGCCCAGCAGGAGTTTCCCTGATGGCCCTTCGGCTGTGGGATTAGAGTCCAAGCGCTCGTCCTCCCCTGTCACAACTCCTCTCGAAACGAGAGAGGGCACCAAAAACGATGGCTTCAAATGCACTTTTAGGAGATAAAGTGAGGAGGGACAGCAATGCTTGTGTCACAGTTTCAAAGCTCACTGTGTGCTAATCATGATCAGCAGGAGCTTTTTTGCAAGGCTCTTCTGCTGTTTTAGCCCAGTCTAAACATTCCTGCTATACTCTCCCTGTTGCTGCTCAGCAGAGAGCGGGCACAGAGATGGTGGATTCAGTTGGTCTTTCAGGCAGGAAAGGGAGGAGTGACAGCAATGTGTGCTGCAGAGTTGCAAAGCTCGCTGTGCGCTGAACATGATCAGTGGGAACTTTCAGGACTGCCTCTTCTGCTGTTTCAGCAGAGTGCAAACGTATGGGCTATATTCTGCTACTGCTCACAAATTGCAGCACAGGAGATGTAGGATTCAATTGGACTTTCAGGTAGGAAAGGGAGAGGTGACAGCTATATGTGTTCAGGGTTGCAAAGATCACTGTGTGCTGAAGATGGCCAGCAGGAGTTTCCCTGCACGCCCTTCGGCTGTGGGATTAGAGTCCAAGCGCTTGTCCTCCCCTGTCACAACTCCTCTCGAAACGAGAGAGGGCCCCAGAAACGATAGATTCAAATGCACTTTTAGGAGATAAAGTGTGTGGCAGCAATGTTTGTGTCGCAGTTTAAAGCTCACTGTGTGCTAAACATGAAAAGCTGGAGCTTTTTTGCAAGGCTCTTCTGCTGTTTTTGCCCAGTCTAAACATTCCTGCTATACTCTCCCTGTTGCTGCTCAATAGAGTGCGGGAACAGAGATGGTGGAATCAATTGGTCTTTCAGGCAGGAAAGGGAGGAGTGACAGCAATGTGTACTGCAGAGCTGCAAAGCTCACTGTGCGCTGAAGATGATCAGTGTTAACTTTCTGGACTGTCTCTCCTGCTGTTTCAGCAGAGTGCAAACGTAAGTGCTATATTCTGCTACTGCTCACAAGGAGCAAGCACAGGAGATGTAGGATTCAATTGGACTTTCAGGTAGGAAAGTGAGAGGTGACAGCAATGTGTGTTTCAGAGTAGCAAAGCTCAATGTGTGCTGAAGATGCCCAGCAGGAGTTTCCCTGCTGGCCCTTCGGCTGTGGGATTAGAGTCCAAGCGCTCGTCCTCCCCTGTCACAACTCCTCTCGAAACGAGAGAGCGTCCCAGAAACGATGGTTTCAAATGCACTTTTAGGAGATAAAGTGAGGAGTGACAGCAATGTTTGTGTCACAGCTTCAAAACTAACTGTGTGCTAAACATGATCAGCAGGAGCTTTTTTGCAAGGCTCTTCTGCTGTTTTAGCCCAGTCTAAACATTCCAGCTATACTCTCTCTGTTGATGCTCAGCAGAGAGCAGGCACAGAGATGGTGGAATCAGTTGGTCTTTCAGGTAGGAAAGGGAGGAGTGACAGCAATGTGTGTTGCAGAGTTGCAAAGCTCGCTGTGCGCTGAAGATGATCAGTGGGAACTTTCAGGACTGTCTCTTCTGCTGTTTCAGCAGAGTGCAAACGTATGGGCTATATTCTGCTACTGCTCACAAGGAGCGAGCACAGGAGATGTAGGATTCAACTGGACTTTCAGGTAGGAAAGTGAGAGGTGACAGCAATGTGTGTTTCCGAGTTGCAAAGCTCACTGTGTGCTGAAGATGCCCATGAGGAGTTTCCCTGCTGGCCCTTCGGCTGTGGGATTAGAGTCCAAGCGCTCGTCCTCCCCTGTCACATCTGCTCTTGAAACGAGAGAGGGCACCAAAAACGTTGGACTCAAATGCACTTTTAGGAGATAAAGTGAGGAGTGACAGCAATGTTTGTGTCACAGCCTCAAAGCTCACTGTGTGCTAAACATGATCAGCAGGAGCTTTTTTGCAAGGCTCTTCTGCTGTTTTAGCCCAGTCTAAACATTATTGCTCTTCTCTCCCTGTTGCTGCTCAGCAGAGAGCAGGCACAGAGATGGTGCAATCTTTTGGTCTTTCAGGCAGGAAAAGGAGGAGTGACAGCAATGTGTGTTTCAGAGTTGCAAAGCTCTCTGTGTTCTGAAGATGATCAGTGGGAACTTTCTAAACTTTTTCTTCTGCTGTTTCAGCAGAGTGCAAATGTATGGGCTATATTCTGCTACTGCTCACAAATTGCAGCACAGGAGATGTAGGATTCAATTGGACTTTCAGGTAGGAAAGGGAGAGGTGACAGCTATATGTGTTCAGGGTTGCAAAGATCACTGTGTGCTGAAGATGGCCAGCAGGAGTTTCCCTGCACGCCCTTTGGCTGTGGGATTAGAGTCCATGCGCTCGTCCTCCCCTGTCACAACTCCACTCGAAACGAGAGAGCGCAGCAGAAACGATGGTTTCAAATGCACTTTTAGGAGATAAAGTGAGGAGTGACAGCAATGTTTGTGTCACAGCTTCAAAGCTCACTGTGTGCTAATCATGATCAGCAGGAGCTTTTTTGCAAGGCTCTTCTGCTGTTATAGCCCTGTCTAAACATTGCTGTTATACTCTCCCTGTTGCTGCTCAGCAGAGAGCGGGCACAGAGATGGTGGATTCAGTTGGTCATTCAGGCAGGAAAGGTAGGAGTGAAAGCAATGCGTGTTGCAGAGTTGCAAAGCTCGCTGTGCGCTGAAGATGATCAGTGGGAACTTTCAGGACTGTCTCTTCTGCTGTTTCAGCTGAGTGCAAACGTAAGTGCTATATTCTGCTACTGCTCACAAGGAGCAAGCACAGGAGATGTATGATTCAATTGGACTTTCAACTAGGAAAGTCAGAGGTGACAGCTATATGTGTTTCAGAGTTGCAAAGCTCACTGTGTGCTGAAGATGCCCTGCAGGACTTTCCCTGCACGCCCTTCGGCTGTGGGATTAGAGTCCAAGCGCTCGTCCTCCCCTGTCACAACTCCTCTCGAAACGAGAGAGCGCAACAGAAACGATGGTTTCAAATGCACTTTTAGGAGATAAAGTGAGGAGTGACAGCAATGCTTGTGTCACATCGTCAAAGCTCACTGTGTGCTAATCATGATCAGCAGGAGCTTTTGTGCAAGGCTCTTCTGCTGTTTTAGCCCAGTCTAAACATTCCTGCTATACTCTCCCTGTTGCTGCTCAGCAGAGAGCTGGCACAGAGATGGTGGTTTCAGTTGGTCTTTCAGGCAGGAAAGGGAGGTGTGACAGCAATATGTGATGCAGTGTTGCAAAGCTCGCTGTGCACTGAAGATGAGCAATGGGAAATTTCTGGACTGTCTCTTCTGCTGTTTCAGCAGAGTGCAAACGTAAGTGCTATATTCAGCTACTGCTTACAAGGAGCAAAGCACAGGAGATGTAGGATTCAATTGGACTTTCAGGTAGGAAAGTGAGAGGTGACAGCAATGTGTGTTTCAGAGTAGCAAAGCTCAATGTGTGCTGAAGATGCCCATCAGGAGTTTCCCTGCTGGCCCTTCGGCTGTGGGATTAGAGTCCAAGCGCTCGTCCTCCCCTGTCACAACTCCTCTCGAAACGAGAGAGCGCAACAGAAACGATGGTTTCAAATGCACTTTTAGGAGATAAAGTGAGGAGTGACAGCAATGCTTGTGTCACATCTTCAAAGCTCACTGTGTGCTAATCATGATCAGCAGGAGCTTTTGTGCAAGGCTCTTCTGCTGTTTTAGCCCAGTCTAAACATTCCTGCTATACTCTCCCTGTTGCTGCTCAGCAGAGAGCGGGCACAGAGATGGTGGATTCAGTTGGTCTTTCAGGCAGGAAGGGGAGGAGTGACAGCAATGTGTGTTGCAGAGTTGCAAAGCTCGCTGTGCGCTGAAGATGATCAGTGGGAACTTTCAGGACTGTCTCTTCTGCTGTTTCAGCAGAGTGCAAACGTATGGGCTATATTCTGCTACTGCTCACAAGGAACAAAGCACAGGAGAAGTAGGATTCAATTGGACTTTCAGGTAGGAAAGTGAGAGGTGACAGCAATGTGTGTTTCCGAGTTGCAAAGCTCACTGTGTGCTGAAGATGCCCATGAGGAGTTTCCCTGCTGGCCCTTCGGCTGTGGGATTAGAGTCCAAGCGCTCGTCCTCCCCTGTCACATCTGCTCTTGAAACGAGAGAGGGCACCAAAAACGTTGGACTCAAATGCACTTTTAGGAGATAAAGTGAGGAGTGACAGCAATGTTTGTGTCACAGCCTCAAAGCTCACTGTGTGCTAAACATGATCAGCAGGAGCTTTTTTGCAAGGCTCTTCTGCTGTTTTAGCCCAGTCTAAACATTATTGCTCTTCTCTCCCTGTTGCTGCTCAGCAGAGAGCAGGCACAGAGATGGTGGAATCTTTTGGTCTTTCAGGCAGGAAGAGGAGGAGTGACAGCAATGTGTGTTGCAGAGTTGGAAAGCTCTCTGTGTTCTGAAGATGATCAGTGGGAACTTTCAGGACTGTCTCTTCTGCTGTTTCAGCAGAGTGCAAACGTATGGGCTATATTCTGCTACTGCTCACAAATTGCAGCACAGGAGATGTAGGATTCAATTGGACTTTCAGGTAGGAAAGGGAGAGGTGACAGCTATATGTGTTTCAGAGTTACAAAGCTCACTGTGTGCTGAAGATGGCCAGCAGGAGTTTCCCTGCACGCCCTTCGGCTGTGGGATTAGAGTCCAAGCGCTCGTCCTCCCCTGTCACAACTCCTCTCGAAACGAGAGAGCGCCCCAGAAACGATAGATTCAAATGCACTTTTAGGAGATAAAGTGAGGAGTGCCAGCAATGTTTGTGTCACAGCTTCAAAACTCACTGTGTGCTAAACATGATCAGCAGGAGCTTTTTTGCAAGGCTCTTCTGCTGTTTTAGCCCAGTCTAAACATTCCAGCTATACTCTCTCTGTTGATGCTCAGCAGAGAGCGGACACAGAGATGGTGGAATCAGTTGGTCTTTCAGGTAGGAAAGGGAGGAGTGACAGCAATGTGTGTTGCAGAGTTGCAAAGCTCGCTGTGCGCTGATGATGATCACAGAATCACAGAATCACAGAATCCCAAGGGTTGGAAGGGACCTAAAAAGATCATCTAGTCCAACCCCCCTGCAAGAGCAGGGTAACCTACAGTACATCACACAGGAACTTGTCCAGGCGGGCCTTGAATATCTCCAGTGTAGGAGACTCCACAACCCCCCTGGGCAACCTGTTCCAGTGCTCTGTCACTCTTACAGTAAAGAAGTTCTTCCTGATGTTAACGTGGAACTTCCTATGTTCCAGTTTACACCCATTGCCCCTTGTCCTATCACTGGATATCACTGAAAAAAGCCTAGCTCCATCATCCTGACACCTACCCTTCACATATTTGTAAACATTGATGAGGTCACCCCTCAGTCTCCTCTTTTGCAAGCTAAAGAGACCCAGCTCCCTCAGCCTGTCCTCATAAGGGAGATGTTCCACTCCCTTAATCATCTTTGTGGCTCTGCGCTGGACTCCTTCAAGCAATTCCCTGTCCTTCTTGAACAGAGGGGCCCAGAACTGGACGCAATATTCCAGATGCGGCCTCACCAAGGCTGAGTAGAGGGGGAGGAGAACCTCTCTTGACCTACTAACCACTCCCTTTCTAATGCACCCTAAGATGCCATTTGCCTTCTTGGCCACAAGAGCACATTGCTGGCTCATGGTCATCCTCCTATCCACCAGGACCCCCAGGTCCCTTTCCCCTTCACTACTTTCCAGCAGGTCAACCCCCAACCTGTACTGGTACATGGGGTTGTTCTTCCCCAGATGCAAGACTCTACACTTGCCCTTGTTAAATTTCATCAAGTTTCTCCCCGCCCAACTCTCCAGCCTGTCCAGGTCTCGCTGAATGGCAGCACAGTCCTCTGGTGTGTCAGCCACTCCTCCCAGTTTTGTGTCATCAGCAAACTTGCTGAGGGTGCACTCAGTTCCCTCATCCAGGTCATTGATGAAAATATTAAACAGCACCGGTCCCAGCACCGACCCCTGAGGAACTCCACTAGTCACAGACCTCCAGCTAGATTCTGCGCCATTGACCACAACTCTCTGCCTTCTTCAGTGGGAACTTTCAGGACTGTCTCTTCTGCTGTTTCAGCAGAGTGCAAACGTATGGGCTATATTCTGCTACTGCTCACAAGGAGCAAAGCACAGGAGAAGTAGGATTCAATTGGACTTTCAGGTAGGAAAGTGAGAGGTGACAGCAATGTGTGTTTCCGAGTTGCAAAGCTCACTGTGTGCTGAAGATGCCCATGAGGAGTTTCCCTGCTGGCCCTTCGGCTGTGGGATTAGAGTCCAAGCGCTCGTCCTCCCCTGTCACATCTGCTCTTGAAACGAGAGAGGGCACCAAAAACGTTGGACTCAAATGCACTTTTAGGAGATAAAGTGAGGAGTGACAGCAATGTTTGTGTCACAGCCTCAAAGCTCACTGTGTGCTAAACATGATCAGCAGGAGCTTTTTTGCAAGGCTCTTCTGCTGTTTTAGCCCAGTCTAAACATTATTGCTCTTCTCTCCCTGTTGCTGCTCAGCAGAGAGCAGGCACAGAGATGGTGGAATCTTTTGGTCTTTCAGGCAGGAAAAGGAGGAGTGACAGCAATGTGTGTTGCAGAGTTGCAAAGCTCTCTGTGTTCTGAAGATGATCAGTGGGAACTTTCAGGACTGTCTCTTCTGCTGTTTCAGCAGAGTGCAAACGTATGGGCTATATTCTGCTACTGCTCACAAATTGCAGCACAGGAGATGTAGGATTCAATTGGACTTTCAGGTAGGAAAGGGAGAGGTGACAGCTATATGTGTTCAGGGTTGCAAAGATCACTGTGTGCTGAAGATGGCCAGCAGGAGTTTCCCCGCACGCCCTTCGGCTGTGGGATTAGAGTCCAAGCGCTCGTCCTCCCCTGTCACAACTCCACTCGAAACGAGAGAGCGCAGCAGAAACGATGGTTTCAAATGCACTTTTAGGAGATAAAGTGAGGAGCGACAGCAATGTTTGTGTCACAGCTTCAAAGCTCACTGTGTGCTAATCATGATCAGCAGGAGCTTTTTTGCAAGGCTCTTCTGCTGTTTTAGCCCAGTCTAAACATTCCTGCTATACTCTCCCTGTTGCTGCTCAGCAGAGAGCGGGCACAGAGATGGTGGATTCAGTTGGTCATTCAGGCAGGAAAGGGAGGAGTGACAGCAATGTGTGTTGCAGAGTTGCAAAGCTCGCTGTGCGCTGATGATCAGTGGGAACTTTCTGGACTGTCTCTTCTGCTGTTTCAGCAGAGTCCAAACGTAAGTGCTATATTCTGCTACTGCTCACAAGGAGCAAGCACAGGAGATGTAGGATTCAATTGGACTTTCAGGTAGGAAAGTGAGAGGTGACAGCAATGTGTGTTTCAGAGTTGCAAAGCTCACTGTGTGCTGAAGATGCCCAGCAGGAGTTTCCCTGATGGCCCTTCGGCTGTGGGATTAGAGTCCAAGCGCTCGTCCTCCCCTGTCACAACTCCTCTCGAAACGAGAGAGCGCACCAGAAACGATGGCTTCAAATGCACTTTTAGGAGATAAAGTGAGGAGGGACAGCAATGCTTGTGTCACAGTTTCAAAGCTCACTGTGTGCTAATCATGATCAGCAGGAGCTTTTTTGCAAGGCTCTTCTGCTTTTTTAGCCCAGTCTAAACATTCCTGCTATACTCTCCCTGTTGCTGCTCAGCAGAGAGCGGGCACAGAGATGGTGGATTCAGTTGGTCTTTCAGGCAGGAAAGGGAGGAGTGACAGCAATGTGTGCTGCAGAGTTGCAAAGCTCGCTGTGCGCTGAACATGATCAGTGGGAACTTTCAGGACTGTCTCTTCTGCTGTTTCAGCAGAGTGCAAACGTATGGGCTATATTCTGCTACTGCTCACAAATTGCAGCACAGGAGATGTAGGATTCAATTGGACTTTCAGGTAGGAAAGGGAGAGGTGACAGCTATATGTGTTCAGGGTTGCAAAGATCACTGTGTGCTGAAGATGGCCAGCAGGAGATTCCCTGCACGCCCTTCGGCTGTGGGATTAGAGTCCAAGCGCTTGTACTCCCCTGTCACAACTCCTCTCGAAACGAGAGAGCGCCCCAGAAACGATAGATTCAAATGCACTTTTAGGAGATAAAGTGTGTGGCAGCAATGTTTGTGTCGCAGTTTAAAGCTCACTGTGCGCTAAACATGAAAAGCTGGAGCTTTTTTGCAAGGCTCTTCTGCTGTTTTAGCCCAGTCTAAACATTCCTGCTATACTCACCCTGTTGCTGCTCAATAGAGTGCGGGAACAGAGATGGTGGAATCAATTGGTCTTTCAGGCATGAAAGGGAGGAGTGACAGCAATGTGTGCTGCAGGGCTGCAAAGCTCGCTGTGCGCTGAAGATGATCAGTGTTAACTTTCTGGACTGTCTCTCCTGCTGTTTCAGCAGAGTGCAAACGTAAGTGCTATATTCTGCTACTGCTCACAAGGAGCAAGCACAGGAGATGCAGGATTAAATTGGACTTTCAGGTAGGAAAGTGAGAGGTGACAGCAATGTGTGTTTCAGAGTAGCAAAGCTCAATGTGTGCTGAAGATGGCCAGCAGGAGTTTCCCTGCTGGCCCTTCGGCTGTGGGATTAGAGTCCAAGCGCTCGTCCTCCCCTGTCACAACTCCTCTCGAAACGAGAGAGCGCACCAGAAACGATGGTTTCAAATGCACTTTTAGGAGAAAAAGTGAGGAGTGACAGCAATGTTTGTGTCACAGCTTCAAAGCTCACTGTGTGCTAAACATGATCAGCAGGAGCTTTTTTGCAAGGCTCTTCTGCTGTTTTAGCCCAGTCTAAACATTCCAGCTATACTCTCTCTGTTGATGCTCAGCAGAGAGCGGGCACAGAGATGGTGGATTCAGTTGGTCATTCAGGCAGGAAAGGGAGGAGTGACAGCAATGTGTGTTGCAGAGTTGCAAAGCTCGCTGTGCGCTGAAGATGATCAGTGGGAACTTTCTGGACTGTCTCTTCTGCTGTTTCAGCAGAGTCCAAACGTAAGTGCTATATTCTGCTACTGCTCACAAGGAGCAAGCACAGGAGATGTAGGATTCAATTGGACTTTCAGGTAGGAAAGTGAGAGGTGACAGCAATGTGTGTTTCAGAGTTGCAAAGCTCACTGTGTGCTGAAGATGCCCAGCAGGAGTTTCCCTGATGGCCCTTCGGCTGTGGGATTAGAGTCCAAGCGCTCGTCCTCCCCTGTCACAACTCCTCTCGAAACGAGAGAGCGCACCAGAAACGATGGCTTCAAATGCACTTTTAGGAGATAAAGTGAGGAGGGACAGCAATGCTTGTGTCACAGTTTCAAAGCTCACTGTGTGATAATCATGATCAGCAGGAGCTTTTTTGCAAGGCTCTTCTGCTGTTTTAGCCCAGTCTAAACATTCCTGCTATACTCTCCCTGTTGCTGCTCAGCAGAGAGCGGGCACAGAGATGGTGGATTCAGTTGGTCTTTCAGGCAGGAAAGGGAGGAGTGACAGCAATGTGTGCTGCAGAGTTGCAAAGCTCGCTGTGCGCTGAACATGATCAGTGGGAACTTTCAGGACTGTCTCTTCTGCTGTTTCAGCAGAGTGCAAACGTATGGGCTATATTCTGCTACTGCTCACAAATTGCAGCACAGGAGATGTAGGATTCAATTGGACTTTCAGGTAGGAAAGGGAGAGGTGACAGCTATATGTGTTCAGGGTTGCAAAGATCACTGTGTGCTGAAGATGGCCAGCAGGAGATTCCCTGCACGCCCTTCGGCTGTGGGATTAGAGTCCAAGCGCTTGTCCTCCCCTGTCACAACTCCTCTCGAAACGAGAGAGCGCCCCAGAAACGATAGATTCAAATGCACTTTTAGGAGATAAAGTGTGTGGCAGCAATGTTTGTGTCGCAGTTTAAAGCTCACTGTGCGCTAAACATGAAAAGCTGGAGCTTTTTTGCAAGGCTCTTCTGCTGTTTTAGCCCAGTCCAAACATTCCTGCTATACTCACCCTGTTGCTGCTCAATAGAGTGCGGGAACAGAGATGGTGGAATCAATTGGTCTTTCAGGCATGAAAGGGAGGAGTGACAGCAATGTGTGCTGCAGGGCTGCAAAGCTCGCTGTGCGCTGAAGATGATCAGTGTTAACTTTCTGGACTGTCTCTCCTGCTGTTTCAGCAGAGTGCAAACGTAAGTGCTATATTCTGCTACTGCTCACAAGGAGCAAGCACAGGAGATGCAGGATTAAATTGGACTTTCAGGTAGGAAAGTGAGAGGTGACAGCAGTGTGTGTTTCAGAGTAGCAAAGCTCAATGTGTGCTGAAGATGGCCAGCAGGAGTTTCCCTGCTGGCCCTTCGGCTGTGGGATTAGAGTCCAAGCGCTCGTCCTCCCCTGTCACAACTCCTCTCGAAACGAGAGAGCGCACCAGAAACGATGGTTTCAAATGCACTTTTAGGAGAAAAAGTGAGGAGTGACAGCAATGTTTGTGTCACAGCTTCAAAACTAACTGTGTGCTAAACATGATCAGCAGGAGCTTTTTTGCAAGGCTCTTCTGCTGTTTTAGCCCAGTCTAAACATTCCAGCTATACTCTCTCTGTTGATGCTCAGCAGAGAGCGGACACAGAGATGGTGGAATCAGTTGGTCTTTCAGGTAGGAAAGGGAGGAGTGACAGCAATGTGTGTTGCAGAGTTGCAAAGCTCGCTGTGCGCTGAAGATGATCAGTGGGAACTTTCAGGACTGTCTCTTCTGCTGTTTCAGCAGAGTGCAAACGTATGGGCTATATTCTGCTACTGCTCACAAGGAGCTAAGCACAGGAGAAGTAGGATTCAATTGGACTTTCAGGTAGGAAAGTGAGAGGTGACAGCAATGTGTGTTTCCGAGTTGCAAAGCTCACTGTGCGCTGAAGATGCCCAGCAGGACTTTCCCTGCTGGCCCTTCGGCTGTGGGATTAGAGTCCAAGCGCTCGTCCTCCCCTGTCACATCTGCTCTTGAAACGAGAGAGGGCACCAAAAACGTTGGACTCAAATGCACTTTTAGGAGATAAAGTGAGGAGTGACAGCAATGTTTGTGTCACAGCCTCAAAGCTCACTGTGTGCTAAACATGATCAGCAGGAGCTTTTTTGCAAGGCTCTTCTGCTGTTTTAGCCCAGTCTAAACATTATTGCTCTTCTCTCCCTGTTGCTGCTCAGCAGAGAGCAGGCACAGAGATGGTACAATCTTTTGGTCTATCAGGCAGGAAAAGGAGGAGTGACAGCAATGTGTGTTTCAGAGTTGCAAAGCTCTCTGTGTTCTGAAGATGATCAGTGGGAACTTTCTAAACTTTTTCTTCTGCTGTTTCAGCAGAGTGCAAACGTATGGGCTATATTCTGCTACTGCTCACAAATTGCAGCACAGGAGATGTAGGATTCAATTGGAATTTCAGGTAGGAAAGGGAGAGGTGACAGCAATGTGTGTTTCCGAGTTGCAAAGCTCACTGTGTGCTGAAGATGCCCATGAGGAGTTTCCCTGCTGGCCCTTCGGCTGTGGGATTAGAGTCCAAGCGCTCGTCCTCCCCTGTCACATCTGCTCTTGAAACGAGAGAGGGCACCAAAAACGTTGGACTCAAATGCACTTTTAGGAGATAAAGTGAGGAGTGACAGCAATGTTTGTGTCACAGCCTCAAAGCTCACTGTGTGCTAAACATGATCAGCAGGAGCTTTTTTGCAAGGCTCTTCTGCTGTTTTAGCCCAGTCTAAACATTATTGCTCTTCTCTCCCTGTTGCTGCTCAGCAGAGAGCAGGCACAGAGATGGTACAATCTTTTGGTCTATCAGGCAGGAAAAGGAGGAGTGACAGCAATGTGTGTTTCAGAGTTGCAAAGCTCTCTGTGTTCTGAAGATGATCAGTGGGAACTTTCTAAACTTTTTCTTCTGCTGTTTCAGCAGAGTGCAAACGTATGGGCTATATTCTGCTACTGCTCACAAATTGCAGCACAGGAGATGTAGGATTCAATTGGAATTTCAGGTAGGAAAGGGAGAGGTGACAGCAATGTGTGTTTCCGAGTTGCAAAGCTCACTGTGTGCTGAAGATGCCCATGAGGAGTTTCCCTGCTGGCCCTTCGGCTGTGGGATTAGAGTCCAAGCGCTCGTCCTCCCCTGTCACATCTGCTCTTGAAACGAGAGAGGGCACCAAAAACGTTGGACTCAAATGCACTTTTAGGAGATAAAGTGAGGAGTGACAGCAATGTTTGTGTCACAGCCTCAAAGCTCACTGTGTGCTAAACATGATCAGCAGGAGCTTTTTTGCAAGGCTCTTCTGCTGTTTTAGCCCAGTCTAAACATTATTGCTCTTCTCTCCCTGTTGCTGCTCAGCAGAGAGCAGGCACAGAGATGGTGGAATCTTTTGGTCTTTCAGGCAGGAAAAGGAGGAGTGACAGCAATGTGTGTTGCAGAGTTGCAAAGCTCTCTGTGTTCTGAAGATGATCAGTGGGAACTTTCTGGACTGTCTCTCCTGCTGTTTCAGCAGAGTGCAAACGTAAGAGCTATATTCTGCTACTGCTCACAAGGAGCAAGCACAGGAGATGTAGGATTCAATTGGACTTTCAGGTAGGAAAGTGAGAGGTGACAGCAATGTGTGTTTCAGAGTAGCAAAGCTCAATGTGTGCTGAAGATGCCCAGCAGGAGTTTCCCTGCTGGCCCTTCGGCTGTGGGATTAGAGTCCAAGCGCTCGTCCTCCCCTGTCACAACTCCTCTCGAAACGAGAGAGCGCACCAGAAACGATGGTTTCAAATGCACTTTTAGGAGATAAAGTGAGGAGTGACAGCAATGTTTGTGTCACAGCTTCAAAACTAACTGTGTGCTAAACATGATCAGCAGGAGCTTTTTTGCAAGGCTCTTCTGCTGTTTTAGCCCAGTCTAAACATTCCAGCTATACTCTCTCTGTTGATGCTCAGCAGAGAGCGGACACAGAGATGGTGGAATCAGTTGGTCTTTCAGGTAGGAAAGGGAGGAGTGACAGCAATGTGTGTTGCAGAGTTGCAAAGCTCGCTGTGCGCTGAAGATGATAAGTGGGAACTTTCAGGACTGTCTCTTCTGCTGTTTCAGCAGAGTGCAAACGTATGGGCTATATTCTGCTACTGCTCACAAGGAGCTAAGCACAGGAGAAGTAGGATTCAATTGGACTTTCAGGTAGGAAAGTGAGAGGTGACAGCAATGTGTGTTTCCGAGTTGCAAAGCTCACTGTGCGCTGAAGATGCCCAGCAGGACTTTCCCTGCTGGCCCTTCGGCTGTGGGATTAGAGTCCAAGCGCTCGTCCTCCCCTGTCACATCTGCTCTTGAAACGAGAGAGGGCACCAAAAACGTTGGACTCAAATGCACTTTTAGGAGATAAAGTGAGGAGTGACAGCAATGTTTGTGTCACAGCCTCAAAGCTCACTGTGTGCTAAACATGATCAGCACGAGCTTTTTTGCAAGGCTCTTCTGCTGTTTTAGCCCAGTCTAAACATTATTGCTCTTCTCTCCCTGTTGCTGCTCAGCAGAGAGCAGGCACAGAGATGGTGGAATCTTTTGGTCTTTCAGGCAGGAAAAGGAGGAGTGACAGCAATGTGTGTTGCAGAGTTGCAAAGCTCTCTGTGTTCTGAAGATGATCAGTGGGAACTTTCTAAACTTTTTCTTCTGCTGTTTCAGCAGAGTGCAAACGTATGGGCTATATTCTGCTACTGCTCACAAATTGCAGCACAGGAGATGTAGGATTCAATTGGACTTTCAGGTAGGAAAGGGAGAGGTGACAGCTATATGTGTTCAGGGTTGCAAAGATCACTGTGTGCTGAAGATGCCCAGCAGGAGTTTCCCTGCACGCCCTTTGGCTGTGGGATTAGAGTCCAAGCGCTCGTCCTCCCCTGTCACAACTCCACTCGAAACGAGAGAGCGCAGCAGAAACGATGGTTTCAAATGCACTTTAAGGAGATAAAGTGAGGAGTGACAGAAATGTTTGTGTCACAGCTTCAAAGCTCACTGTGTGCTAATCATGATCAGCAGGAGCTTTTTTGCAAGGCTCTTCTGCTGTTATAGCCCTGTCTAAACATTGCTGTTATACTCTCCCTGTTGCTGCTCAGCAGAGAGCGGGCACAGAGATGGTGGATTCAGTTGGTCATTCAGGCAGGAAAGGTAGGAGTAAAAGCAATGCGTGTTGCAGAGTTGCAAAGCTCGCTGTGCGCTGAAGATGATCAGTGGGAACTTTCAGGACTGTCTCTTCCGCTGTTTCAGCAGAGTGCAAACGTAAGTGCTATATTCTGCTACTGCTCACAAGGAGCAAGCACAGGAGATGTATGATTCAATTGGACTTTCAACTAGGAAAGTCAGAGGTGACAGCTATATGTGTTTCAGAGTTGCAAAGCTCACTGTGTGCTGAAGATGCCCAGCAGGACTTTCCCTGCACGCCCTTCGGCTGTGGGATTAGAGTCCAAGCGCTCGTCCTCCCCTGTCACAACTCCACTCGAAACGAGAGAGCGCAGCAGAAACGATGGTTTCAAATGCACTTTTAGGAGATAAAGTGAGGAGTGACAGCAATGCTTGTGTCACATCTTCAAAGCTCACTGTGTGCTAATCATGATCAGCAGGAGCTTTTTTGCATGGCACTTCTCCTGTTTTAGCCCAGACTAAACATTTCTGCTATACTCTCCCCGTTGCTGCTCAGCAGAGAGCGGACACAGAGATGGTGGAATCAGTTGGTCTTTCAGGCAGGAAAGGGAGGAGTGACAGCAATGTGTGTTGCAGAGTTGCAAAGCTCACTGTGCGCTGAAGATGCCCAGCAGGATTTTCCCTGCTGGCCTTTCAGCTGTGGGATTAGAGTCCATGCGCTCGTCCTCCCCTGTCACAACTCCTCTCGAAATGAGAGAGTTCACCAGAAACGATGGTTTCAAATGCACTTTTAGGTGATAAAGTGAGGAGTGACAGCAATGTTTGTGTCACAGTTTCAAAGCTCACTGTGTGCTAATCATGATCAGCAGGAGCTTTTTTGCAAGGCTCTTCTGCTGTTTTAGCCCAGTCTAAACATTCCTGCTCTACTCTCTCTGTTGCTGCTCAGCAGAGAGCGGGCACAGAGATGGTGGATTCAGCTGGTCTTTCAGGCAAAAAGGGAGGAGTGACCGCAATGTGTGTTGCAGAGTTGCAAAGCTCACTGTGCGCTGAAGATGATCAGTGGGAACTTTCTGGACTGTCTCTTCTGCTGTTTCAGCAGAGTCCAAACGTAAGTGCTATATTCTGCTACTGCTCACAAAGCAAGAACAGGAGATGTAGGATTCAATTGGACTTTCAGGTAGGAAAGTGAGAGGTGACAGCAATGTGTGTTTCAGGGATGCAAAGCTCACTGTGTGCTGAAGATGCCCAGCAGGATTTTCCCTGCTGGCCTTTCAGCTGTGGGATTAGAGTCCATGCGCTCGTCCTCCCCTGTCACAACTCCTCTCGAAACGAGAGAGCGCACCAGAAACGATGGTTTCAAATGCACTTTTAGGAGATAAAGTGAGGAGTGACAGCAATGTTTGGGTCACAGTTTCAAAGCTCACTGTGTGCTAAACATGATCAGCAGGAGCTTTTTTGCAAGGCTCTTCTGCTGTTTTAGCCCAGTCTAAACATTCCTGCTATAGTCTCCCTGTTGCTGCTCAGCAGAGAGCGGGCACAGAGATGGTGGAATCAGTTGGTCTTTCAGGGAGGAAAGGGAAGACTGACAGCAATGTGTGTTGCAGAGTTGTAAAGCTCGCTGTGCGCTGAAGATGATCAGTGGGATCTTTCTGGACTGTCTCTTCTGCTGTTTCAGCAGAGTGCAAACATATGGGCTATATTCTGCTACTGCTCACAAGGAGCAAAGCACAGGAGAAGAGGGATTCAATTGGACTTTCAGGTAGGAAAGTGAGAGGTGACAGCAGTGTGTGTTTCACAGTTGCAAAGCTCACTGTGTGCTGAAGATGCCCATCAGGATTTTCCCTGCTGGCCCTTCGGCTGTGGGATTAGAGTCCAAGCGCTCGTCCTCCCCTGTCACATCTGCTCTTGAAACGAGAGAGGGCACCAAAAACGTTGGACTCAAATGCACTTTTAGGAGATAAAGTGAGGAGTGACAGCAATGTTTGTGTCACAGCCTCAAAGCTCACTGTGTGCTAAACATGATCAGCAGGAGCTTTTTTGCAAGGCTCTTCTGCTGTTTTAGCCCAGTCTAAACATTATTGCTCTTCTCTCCCTGTTGCTGCTCAGCAGAGAGCAGGCACAGAGATGGTGGAATCTTTTGGTCTTTCAGGCAGGAAAAGGAGGAGTGACAGCAATGTGTGTTGCAGAGTTGCAAAGCTCTCTGTGTTCTGAAGATGATCAGTGGGAACTTTCTGGACTGTCTCTTCTGCTGTTTCAGCAGAGTGCAAACGTATGGGCTATATTCTGCTACTGCTCACAAATTGCAGCACAGGAGATGTAGGATTCAATTGGACTTTCAGGTAGGAAAGGGAGAGGTGACAGCAATGTGTGTTTCAGGGTTGCAAAGATCACTGTGTGCTGAAGATGGCCAGCAGGAGTTTCCCTGCACGCCCTTCGGCTGTGGGATTAGAGTCCAAGCCCTCGTTCTTCCCTGTCACATCTGGTCTTGAAACGAGAGAGAGCACCAAAAACATTGGACTCAAATGCACTTTTAGGAGATAAAGTGAGGAGAGACAGCAGTGTTTTTGTCACAGCTTCAAAGCTCACTGTGTGCTAAACATGACCAGCAGGAGCTCTTTTGCTAGGCTCTTCTGCGGTTTTAGCCCAGTCTAAGCATTCCTGCTCTACTCTCTCTGTTGCTGCTCAGCAGAGAGCGGACACAGAGATGGTGGAATCAGTTCGTCTTTCAGGCAGGAAAGGGAGGACTGACAGCAATGTGTGTTGCAGAGTTGCAAAGCTCGCTGTGAGCTGAAGATGATCAGTGGGATCTTTCTGGACTGTCTCTTCTGCTGTTTCAACAGAGTCCAAACGTAAGTGCTATGTTCTGCTACTGCTCACAAAGCAAGAACAGGAGTTGTGGGATTCAATTGGACTTTCAGGTAGGAAAGTGAGAGGTGACAGCAATGTGTGTTTCAGAGTTGCAAAGCTCACTGTGTGCTGAAGATGCCCAGCAGGAGTTTCCCTGATGGCCCTTCGGCTGTGGGATTAGAGTCCAAGCGCTCGTCCTCCCCTGTCACAACTCCTCTCGAAACGAGAGAGCGCACCAGAAACGATGGTTTCAAATGCACTTTTAGGAGATAAAGTGAGTGACAGCAATGTTTGTGTCACAGTTTAAAGCTCACTGTGTGCTAAACATGATCAGCAGGAGCTTTTTTGCAAGGCTCTTCTGCTGTTTTAGCACAGTCTAAACATTCCTGCTATACTCGCCCTGTTGCTGCTCAGCAGAGAGCTGGCACAGAGATGGTGGTTTCAGTTGGTCTTTCAGGCAGGAAAGGGAGGAGTGACAGCAATGTGTGTTGCAGAGTTGCAAAGCTCGCTGTGCACTGAAGATGAGCAATGGGAAATTTCTGGACTGTCTCTTCTGCTGTTTCAGCAGTGTCCAAACGTAAGTGCTATATTCAGCTACTGCTTACAAGGAGCAAAGCACAGGAGATGTAGGATTCAATTGGACTTTCAGGTAGGAAAGTGAGAGGTGACAGCAATGTGTGTTTCCGAGTTGCAAAGCTCACTGTGTGCTGAAGATGCCCATCAGTAGTTTCCCTGCTGGCCCTTCGGCTGTGGGATTAGAGTCCAAGCGCTCGTCCTCCCCTGTCACATCTGCTCTTGAAACGAGAGAGGGCACCAAAAACGTTGGACTCAAATGCACTTTTAGGAGATAAAGTGAGGAGTGACAGCAATGTTTGTGTCACAGCCTCAAAGCTCACTGTGTGCTAAACATGATCAGCAGGAGCTTTTTTGCAAGGCTCTTCTGCTGTTTTAGCCCAGTCTAAACATTATTGCTCTTCTCTCCCTGTTGCTGCTCAGCAGAGAGCAGGCACAGAGATGGTGGAATCTTTTGGTCTTTCAGGCAGGAAAAGGAGGAGTGACAGCAATGTGTGTTGCAGAGTTGCAAAGCTCACTGTGCGCTGAAGATGATCAGTGGGAACTTTCTAAACTTTCTCTTCTGCTGTTTCAGCAGAGTGCAAACGTATGGGCTATATTCTGCTACTGCTCACAAATTGCAGCACAGGAGATGTAGGATTCAATTGGACTTTCAGGTAGGAAAGGGAGAGGTGACAGCTATATGTGTTCAGGGTTGCAAAGATCACTGTGTGCTGAAGATGCCCAGCAGGAGTTTCCCTGCACGCCCTTCGGCTGTGGGATTAGAGTCCAAGCGCTCGTCCTCCCCTGTCGCAACTCCTCTCGAAACGACAGAGCGCACCAGAAACGTTGGACTCAAATGCACTTTTAGGAGATAAAGTGAGGAGTGACAGCTATGTTTGTGTCACAGCTTCAAAACTCACTGTGTGCTAAACATGATCAGCAGGAGCTTTTTTGCAAGGCTCTTCTGCTGTTATAGCCCTGTCTAAACATTCCTGCTATACTCTCTCTGGTGCTGCTAAGCAGAGAGCGGGTACAGAGATGGTGGAATCAGTTCGTCTTTCAGGCAGGAAAAGGAGGAGTGACAGCAATGTGTGTTGCAGAGTTGCAAAGCTCGCTGTGCGCTGATGATCAGTGGGAGCTTTCAGGACTGTCTCTTCTGCTGTTTCAGCAGAGTGCAAACGTATGGGCTATATTCTGCTACTGCTCACAAGGAGCAAGCACAGGAGATGTAGGATTCAATTGGACTTTCAGGTAGGAAAGTGAGAGGTGACAGCTATATGTGTTCAGGGTTGCAAAGATCACAGTGTGCTGAAGATGCCCAGCAGGAGTTTCCCTGCACGCCCTTCGGCTGTGGGATTAGAGTCCAAGCGCTCGTCCTCCCCTGTCGCAACTCCTCTCGAAACGACAGAGCGCACCAGAAACGTTGGACTCAAATGCACTTTTAGGAGATAAAGTGAGGAGTGACAGCTATGTTTGTGTCACAGCTTCAAAACTCACTGTGTGCTAAACATGATCAGCAGGAGCTTTTTTGCAAGGCTCTTCTGCTGTTATAGCCCTGTCTAAACATTCCTGCTATACTCTCTCTGGTGCTGCTAAGCAGAGAGCGGGCACAGAGATGGTGGAATCAGTTCGTCTTTCAGGCAGGAAAGGGAGGAGTGACAGCAATGTGTGTTGCAGAGTTGCAAAGCTCGCTGTGCGCTGAAGATGATCAGTGGGAATTTTCTGGACTGTCTCTTCTGCTGTTTCAGCAGAGTCCAAACGTAAGTGCTATATTCTGCTACTGCTCACAAGGAGCAAGCACAGGAGATGTAGGATTCAATTGGACTTTCAAGTAGGAAAGTGAGAGGTGACAGCAATGTGTGTTTCAGAGTTGCAAAGCTCACAGTGTGCTGAAGATGCCCAGCAGGAGTTTCCCTGATGGCCCTTCGGCTGTGGGATTAGAGTCCACGCGCTCGTCCTCCCCTGTCACAACTCCTCTGGAAACTAGAGTGCGCACCAGAAACGATGGAGTCAAATGCACTTTTAGGAGATAAAGTGAGTGAAAGCAATGTTTGTGTCACAGTTCAAAGCTCACTGTGTGCTAATCAGGATCAGCAGGAGCTTTTTTGCAAGGCTCTTCTGCTGTTTTAGCCCAGTCTAAACATTCCTGCTATAGTCTCCCTGTTGCTGCTCAGCAGAGAGCGGGCACAGAGATGGTGGAATCAGTTGGTCTTTCAGGGAGGAAAGGGAAGACTGACAGCAATGTGTGTTGCAGAGTTGTAAAGCTCGCTGTGCGCTGAAGATGATCAGTGGGATCTTTCTGGACTGTCTCTTCTGCTGTTTCAGCAGAGTGAAAACTTATGGGCTATATTCTGCTACTGCTCACAAGGAGCAAAGCACAGGAGAAGAGGGATTCAATTGGACTTTCAGGTAGGAAAGTGAGAGGTGACAGCAGTGTATGTTTCACAGTTGCAAAGCTCACTGTGTGCTGAAGATGCCCATCAGGAGTTTCCCTGCTGGCCCTTCGGCTGTGGGATTAGAGTCCAAGCGCTCGTCCTCCCCTGTCACATCTGCTCTTGAAACGAGAGAGGGCACCAAAAACGTTGGACTCAAATGCACTTTTAGGAGATAAAGTGAGGAGTGACAGCAATGTTTGTGTCACAGCCTCAAAGCTCACTGTGTGCTAAACATGATCAGCAGGAGCTTTTTTGCAAGGCTCTTCTGCTGTTTTAGCCCAGTCTAAACATTATTGCTCTTCTCTCCCTGTTGCTGCTCAGCAGAGAGCAGGCACAGAGATGGTGGAATCTTTTGGTCTTTCAGGCAGGAAAAGGAGGAGTGACAGCAATGTGTGTTGCAGAGTTGCAAAGCTCTCTGTGTTCTGAAGATGATCAGTGGGAACTTTCAGGACTGTCTCTTCTGCTGTTTCAGCAGAGTGCAAACGTATGGGCTATATTCTGCTACTGCTCACAAATTGCAGCACAGGAGAAGTAGGATTCAATTGGACTTTCAGGTAGGAAAGGGAGAGGTGACAGCAATGTGTGTTTCAGGGTTGCAAAGATCACTGTGTGCTGAAGATGGCCAGCAGGAGTTTCCCTGCACGCCCTTCGGCTGTGGGATTAGAGTCCAAGCCCTCGTTCTTCCCTGTCACATCTGGTCTTGAAACGAGAGAGGGCACCAAAAACATTGGACTCAAATGCACTTTTAGGAGATAAAGTGAGGAGAGACAGCAGTGTTTTTGTCACAGCTTCAAAGCTCACTGTGTGCTAAACATGACCAGCAGGAGCTCTTTTGCTAGGCTCTTCTGCGGTTTTAGCCCAGTCTAAGCATTCCTGCTCTACTCTCTCTGTTGCTGCTCAGCAGAGAGCGGACACAGAGATGGTGGAATCAGTTCGTCTTTCAGGCAGGAAAGGGAGGACTGACAGCAATGTGTGTTGCAGAGTTGCAAAGCTCGCTGTGAGCTGAAGATGATCAGTGGGATCTTTCTGGACTGTCTCTTCTGCTGTTTCAACAGAGTCCAAACGTAAGTGCTATGTTCTGCTACTGCTCACAAAGCAAGAACAGGAGTTGTGGGATTCAATTGGACTTTCAGGTAGGAAAGTGAGAGGTGACAGCAATGTGTGTTTCAGAGTTGCAAAGCTCACTGTGTGCTGAAGATGCCCAGCAGGAGTTTCCCTGATGGCCCTTCGGCTGTGGGATTAGAGTCCAAGCGCTCGTCCTCCCCTGTCACAACTCCTCTCGAAACGAGAGAGCGCACCAGAAACGATGGTTTCAAATGCACTTTTAGGAGATAAAGTGAGTGACAGCAATGTTTGTGTCACAGTTTAAAGCTCACTGTGTGCTAAACATGATCAGCAGGAGCTTTTTTGCAAGGCTCTTCTGCTGTTTTAGCACAGTCTAAACATTCCTGCTATACTCGCCCTGTTGCTGCTCAGCAGAGAGCTGGCACAGAGATGGTGGTTTCAGTTGGTCTTTCAGGCAGGAAAGGGAGGAGTGACAGCAATGTGTGTTGCAGAGTTGCAAAGCTCGCTGTGCACTGAAGATGAGCAATGGGAAATTTCTGGACTGTCTCTTCTGCTGTTTCAGCAGTGTCCAAACGTAAGTGCTATATTCAGCTACTGCTTACAAGGAGCAAAGCACAGGAGATGTAGGATTCAGGCAGGACAGTTAGGACTGACCGCAATGTGTGTTGCAGATTTGTAAAGCTCGCTGTGCACTGAAGATGATCAGTGGGATCTTTCTGGACTGTCTCTTCCTCTGTTTCAGCAGAGTCCAAACGTAAGTGCTATATTCTGCTACTGCTCACAAAGCAAGAACAGGAGATGTAGGATTCAATTAGACTTTCAGGTAGGAAAGCGAGAGGTGACAGCAATGTGTGTTTCAGAGTTGCAAAGCTCACTGTGTGCTGAAGATGCCCAGCAGGATTTTCCCTGCTGGCCTTTCACCTTTGGGATTAGACTCCAAGAGCTCGTCCTCCCCTGTCACAATTCCTCTCGAAATGAATGAGCGCACCAGAAACGATGGTTTCAAATGCACTTTTAGGAGATAAAGTGAGGAGTGACGGCAATGTTTGTGTCGCAGTTTAAAGCTCACTGTGAGCTAAACATGATCAGCAGGAGCTTTTCTGCAAGGCTAAATTCCTCTCTGCACATACAAGCTCAGGAGCTCATTGTACAGTCATTTGCCATCACTTATTTGGGGAAGAACAGAGCCACTACATTTTTCTTCCCACCTCTTAGTATTTAAAACCCACAGTATAGATTCCAGTAGTGTGCAAAAAAAAAAAAAAAAAAAAATTTGCTCCATCCCTGGCAGTGTTCAAGGCCAGGTTGGATGAGGCCTTGTGTGGGATGGTTTAGTGTGAGGTGACCCTGCCCATGCCGGGGGGGTTGGAACTAGATGATCTTGAGGTCCTTCCCAACCATAACTATTCTATGATTCTATGACTGAGGTTTTGCTGAATAAATGTGAACCGGAGTGAAGGAGGAAGCATGAAGTGAGTATAGGAATTGGGAACAGGTAGAAAAAAAGCTCAGCCGTGCTATAGCCACGGATCACAGAATCACAGAATCACAGAATCCCAAGGGTTGGAAGAGACCTAAAAAGATCATCTAGTCCAACCCCCCTGCAAGAGCAGGGTAACCTACAGTACATCACACAGGAACTTGTCCAGGCGGGCCTTGAATATCTCCAGTGTAGGAGACTCCACAACCCCCCTGGGCAACCTGTTCCAGTGCTCTGTCACTCTTACAGTAAAGAAGTTCTTCCTGATGTTAACGTGGAACTTCCTATGTTCCAGTTTACACCCATTGCCCCTTGTCCTATCACTGGATATCACTGAAAAAAGCCTAGCTCCATCATCCTGACACCTACCCTTTACATATTTGTAAACATTGATGAGGTCACCCCTCAGTCTCCTCTTTTGCAAGCTAAAGAGACCCAGCTCCCTCAGCCTCTCCTCATAAGGGAGATGTTCCACTCCCTTAATCATCTTTGTGGCTCTGCGCTGGACTCCTTCAAGCAATTCCCTGTCCTTCTTGAACAGAGGGGCCCAGAACTGGACGCAATATTCCAGATGCGGCCTCACCAAGGCTGAGTAGAGGGGGAGGAGAACCTCTCTTGACCTACTAACCACTCCCTTTCTAATGCACCCTAAGATGCCATTTGCCTTCTTGGCCACAAGAGCACATTGCTGGCTCATGGTCATCCTCCTATCCACCAGGACCCCCGGTCCCTTTCCCCTTCACTACTTTCCAGCAGGTCACCCCCCAACCTGTACTGGTACATGGGGTTGTTCTTCCCCAGATGCAAGATGTGGCACTTGCATTGAAACTGGTGGAGGAGGAATGGCGGACGGAGGTGGAAGAGAGTGCTCTTCTGAGGAACTGGATTGGTATTCTTGGTATGGAGAGTTTGAACTTTGGAAGTGAGGCTGCCCTGGAGGAAGGGACATGGGGAGCTCCAGTGACTGAATTGGAACTAGACTGAACGGGACCTGGGGAATCTACACTAGGAGATCCACTGATTAAATTAAGATAAAGGACTAGAGGAAATAAAGTTGAATTTAATGGATACAGGAGCAACTTATTTGCTATTAAACCGGAAAGAAAAGAATGAATTACACACGTGGGAGCTACTGGCCACCAAGAAAAAGAGAGAAAAAAAAAGAAAAGAAAAGGGAGGCATTCTTTCTGAAACCTTTAAAGTACAAATTGGGAAAACAAATACGAGTGCGCAAATTTTTAGGCACGCCATACTCTCGAAAATCTTTATTAGGTCGAGAAGCAAAATTTAAAGAAGGCAAAATGGAATTTAGAGTTAAAAACAATCAAATAATTGCAGTTTTGAGTTTATCTTTAATTCAGCATTAAAGCTAACAGGATGACCTCCCTGAAACAGAAGAAATCTTTAATCAGTTATATCTGGGACTATGGGCACCTGAAGTTCCAGGTAAGGCGAAAACTGCTTTATCTGTTAAAGTAAAGGGGGTACCTGCCCAATTAGAATAAAACAATATCCCTCAAAATTAGAAGATCAAAAGGAAACAAAAAATCTTTGATAAATTTTAAAATATAGATTATTTATTGAATGTGAATTGGAATGTAACACTCCTATCTGGACAGTAGAGAATAATGATCGGAAAAGTTGCAGACAGATTCAAGGTCTCAGAGTAATCCACAAAATTTCAGAAAATGTTCACACAGTACCAGTTAATTAGTGAGATTTTTGACCAAATTGCATAAGAATCAGAAATGGTTTGCCGTATTTGATATAAGTTACGCTTTCTTTTGCTTACCACTTGCCAAAGAAAGACAAAATTTATTTGCTTTTAATGGGAAAATCCTGACAGAGGAAGGGAAAATCAACTTGGACGGTATTGCCAGTTTGTTCCTGGAGTTTTCTCAGAATCAATTCCCTTGGAAAGACAGTGACCGGGAGTTGTAGCTTTATATCACAAACTTACCCCATGCTGCTTCCCTACAGTTTTACACCGGTGCTATTATATTGATATCAAGATTGTAAAGGCACACAAGCAGAGCAATAGGCTGGCATCTCCAGTAACTCAGCACTGCATAGATGAAGGCTGGAGCTTCGTACTAATCCAAAGGATGGAGCACATCACTGTAATGTCCCAGAGACCCACTTTTCCTGGGACTGGCTGATTCCATTTGAAGAACTGTCGTGGTTTAAACCCAACCACAAACCTCGTCCACTCACTCCCCCCACTTCTTGCCCTCCCCCTGCTCCTGGAGGGACGGAGAGGAGAATCGAAAAGAATGCAACTCCCACGGGTTGAGATAAGAACAGTTCAGTAACTAAGGTATAACACAAATCACTGCTGCTACCACCAGTAATAATGGTGCTAAAGGAAATAACAAGAGGAAAGAATACAACACCTCAACACCAGCCGACCAATAACTCACCCCACTCCCCCCAGCCAAGCACCGACCGATACCTCCTCCAACCCTGCCGTCCCCACCCTTCCGGGTAACTCCAAGTTACATCCTGGGCATGACGTGCTGTGGTATGGAATACCTCTTTGGCTAGCTTGGGTCAGGTGTCCTGTCTCTGCTTCCTCCCAGCCTCCCCTCCTCCCTGGCAGAGCATGAGGCTCAGAAAGTCCTTGGCCAGACCAAACATTCGAGCAGCAACTGAAAACATCGGCGTTATCACCACTGCTCCAAGGCCAAAAGATCAAAACACAGCACTGTACTAGCTCCTAAGAAGGAGAAAAATGACTGCTGCTGCTCAAAACCAGGACATTATCCACCCCTTATTCCATACCATTCATGTCATGCTCAGATCCCACATCTTCAATATGCCATCACTCTTACATATATATATACATCTACATATACACAGAGAAAAACATCATTTCTTAGTGCATGGACCTATAAAGCTGCTGAGTCCATTCGGTCCATGATGTCAGGCTCCATCTCTTGTTACAGTCTCTCAGAGCAGGAGAGGCTGTGTGCAGTGTTCACACTCGTGAATAACCTGGGCAATAGTGCCCATTGCTAAGTCCACCCCTCGATCATGAGTCCATCTCTATGTTGCATCTCTGCCCTGATGGCCTGAAGTGTCATGGCCCACCAGGCTCGAAATAATTCACTGTCCCCTTCAGCAGTTTCTGCAGCTTGTTGCTGGGGACTCCATAGAGCCGCCTTCCATCTCCGACGCTTCCAAAGCACTGGAGGGGCCCAGTGGACCAGATACTCGCTCATACTGTCCCACACACTCTGCCACTCATGGCTGTCCAGCCTTGGGGAATATCTCTTGTTCCTCCCATATTGTTGTCTAACCCCAGACAAGAAGCAAACCCGACTCTGCTTGACTTCTGAGATCAGACAAAATGGCCGTGGGTAGAACACCCTCTGTGTGTGTGCCAACATGCTGATCCCCATCACAATCAGCAGGCAGGTCCCAAGGGTACCCACAGGCCATTCAAACCCTTCAGAACTCTCCAACGATGCTGCTGTACTTGTCCCTGGGGCTGGTGTAGCTGCCGTGCTTGCCGGCTCTCCCACCACCAGCTTCTCTTTTCCCGGGTGCAGCTCTTCCTCCTCTGCCGTGCTGGGAAATGCTGCCTGGGCTCCTGCATCCTCCTGGGGCTCGGCGGGCGGCTGCCGGGGGACGCTCTCGGCCGCTGCGGGGCTGGGCTCCTCCGCTGGGCTCGGCTCCTCCGCGGGGCTCGGCTCCTCGGCCGCCTCCTCCCGCTGCTCAGCAGCCGCCTTCCTCCCGGGCTCCGGCCCCGCTCCCGCCGCCGCCTGGTCCCCGGGGCCGCTCTCCCGGGCCGCTTCGGCCGCTGCCGGCTCCCGGGGCCGCTCCCCCTCAGCTCCCCGCAGCCTCACGAAGACGGAGGCGAGGACAAGGGCCAGGACGGTGAAGAGCAGCGGGACGGCCAGGTACAAGTCCACGGCCACGTCCATCTCTCCCTGCTGCTGGAGCCCACCCGTATTACAAGCCATTGCCATAAAGTACAGTGAAACAAAAACCTTAGCCCAAGCCCCACACTTGATAAACACGAACACAGGGAATACCGGCTCTATGTAATGTACTACATTCTGAAGCGCTGAGAGCAAGAGAAACAACTTTGAGAGCCAATAAATCAGCACTGTGACGACTATTAATCTGATCATCTCCGTCGTTATCTCAACCCTTTGTGCCCCACGTTGGGCGCCAAAAAGAACTGTCGTGGTTTAAACCCAACCACAAACCTCGTCCACTCACTCCCCCCACTTCTTGCCCTCCCCCTGCTCCTGGAGGGACGGAGAGGAGAATCGAAAAGAATGCAACTCCCACGGGTTGAGATAAGAACAGTTCAGTAACTAAGGTATAACACAAATCACTGCTGCTACCACCAGTAATAATGGTGCTAAAGGAAATAACAAGAGGAAAGAATACAACACCTCAACACCAGCCGACCAATAACTCACCCCACTCCCCCCAGCCAAGCACCGACCGATACCTCCTCCAACCCTGCCGTCCCCACCCTTCCGGGTAACTCCAAGTTACATCCTGGGCATGACGTGCTGTGGTATGGAATACCTCTTTGGCTAGCTTGGGTCAGGTGTCCTGTCTCTGCTTCCTCCCAGCCTCCCCTCCTCCCTGGCAGAGCATGAGGCTCAGAAAGTCCTTGGCCAGACCAAACATTCGAGCAGCAACTGAAAACATCGGCGTTATCACCACTGCTCCAAGGCCAAAAGATCAAAACACAGCACTGTACTAGCTCCTAAGAAGGAGAAAAATGACTGCTGCTGCTCAAAACCAGGACAAGCACTGAACAATCCTGGTCATAGTTCCTTTGCAAGGTCATAATATGCTGCTTACGTCTTGTCGTGGAGCCCGTGCTTTTCCTGGGCAAGTTAGAGCAGATAAGACCTTACAGAAACCTGTCTCTTGGAAACATTGACCAAGCGATCCAGAAATCTAGTCCAAAGAGGAGAAAGCACTCATGTTCCCAATGTGTAGTTATGCTTCTAGGTTTTGCGCATGTAGATTGCCACAGCCTAGAAATTTGTTTATTGTATTTAATTTGAAATGTGTTTGCCACATCCTGGAAATTTGTTTATGGCATTTAGTGTGCACAAATCTCTGTTCTTTTATTTTGATTACTTATTTTTGTGGTAATACTGTTGACTGCTCTAGAGGCGACAAGATTCAAAACTTGATGCCGTTCCAGGCACAAAATCGTTTTCAAAGGTCTGGAGGGGCCGTGGATGATAATCTGTTCAAACTTTGCTTTAAATTGTGCAAAGACCCTGGTACAATGCATAGAGTACCTATAAAGAAGTTCTAATGCTCTGCTCAGTGGCAGCAATGGACAAATGCATCCTGACCCACCAAGGCTTCTTCTGTAACCTGTGCATGTCTCTGCCACTGCTGGCAATGAGGTCTAACTCTGAAGAACACAGTGACAAGTGATTGCAACTCACGGATTTTCTGGGAGAGCTGGACAGGTTCCTCGAGATTTGTCATTTCAGTGCTTAAAGCCCTGGCTGAAAAGGGCAGGCAGGGAATCATTTCCAAAAGGAAGTGTTGTAAAGAGCTCTAAATACAAAGAAAGACTACTTTTTCTCAAATAACTTGTCATCCTGCCTGTTTCCACTCTCTGAGGCACTGTCCGTCACCCTGATAACCTTCCCCTGCTCCCTGCTTCGTCAGCTACATCCGAACTGGCTGCCACTTGGCTCTTTGATGGCCAACGCCACTGCCATGGCTCCTGGTGCTCACGGTGGGTAAATGGATTATGCTGAATGTTCTTCCGGCTAACCCAGATCCAGGACATCTCTCCAAACCATATATTTAAATCAAATAATGCAACAGGCAAAATTTTGATCCAGTAAATCTTGACTGAGCAGACTTTCAGGGACAAGATGCTGGCAGATCTCTTCATGACAACATCAGGGAAATTTAACTGTGGCCCCAGTACAGTGTCTGAAGGACAAGTTAGCCAAGTTAGGAACGAGTCTCGGGCAAGAGGCACTGTCATTTCTTATTTACTTTGCCCCACGTGATGCAGAGAGATCTTTTAATCACCATCATACCCTGTGCCAACAATCCCTAGTGCAGGGGATGGAATTCTGAGATAAGATCAAAGCTTGCAAATTCAGTAAATACTTAGGAAAAAATCCACTTAAAGGTATCTGTACAAAAATCCCTCTGTTATATTTCAAAGTCTGGTAATCAGGGCTGCATGCTTTTGCTGAAGATCTACAAAGTCACTCTTCTATAAAACCTGTGCCACTGATCTCTGACACCTTAAATACGTCTCCAGCAAACTCAGGATGGGCTAGCACATTCTGAAAAGTCCTCTTTATTTCACAGCTTTTGTACAGCAGATGAAATATTAGCAACTTCTTATTTTATAAAAAAACCAAAACAACAGAAGAACTTCCACTCTTAAGGGGTCAAGTTTATTGCTGGTTTAATTTTGCTTTAAGGAAGATTGTCAACATAAAATCTCCTTTTTATTAAATTTCCTCCTACAGGTTTCTTGTTTTTCTTGTTTTGGGTGTGTTAATTTATCTGCCTCAGTGTATTCCTTTATTATCTCTATCCGCAAATCCTCCTTGGCTCCTTTGCTTCTTTGAAGCAGTTCCCACGCCATGTCACACACTACCCGCAATGTGAAACGTAAGTGCTATATTCAGCTACTGCTCACAAGGAGCAAAGCACAGGAGATGTAGGATTCAATTGGACTTTCAGGTAGGAAAGTGAGAGGTGACAGCAATGTGTGTTTCCGAGTTGCAAAGCTCACTGTGTGCTGAAGATGCCCATCAGGAGTTTCCCTGCTGGCCCTTCGGCTGTGGGATTAGAGTCCAAGCGCTCGTCCTCCCCTGTCACAACTCCTCTCGAAACGAGAGAGCGCACCAGAAACGATGGTTTCAAATGCACTTTTAGGAGATAAAGTGAGGAGTGACAGCAATGTTTGTGTCACAGTTTAAAGCTCACTGTGTGCAAAACATGATCAAGCAGGAGCTTTTTTGCAAGGCTCTTCTGCTGTTTTAGCCCAGTCTAAACATTCCTGCTATACTCTCTCTGTTGCTGCTCAGCAGAGAGTGGGCACAGAGATGGTGGATTCAGCTGGTCATTCAGTACTTTTAGTATTGTGTCACTCATCACAATGTTGATTTATTTGCTCTCAGAGTTTTTGCTCTTGATATCAGAGTTTCAGCATGTCATACCTTACTTGCAGCCAGTATTTGCTGTTTTAGTGTTTATCACCTGGTGGGCCTTGGGCTAAGGTTCTTGTTTCACTGTACTTCATGGTAATGACTTGCAATACATTAGAATCATTGATAATGAAACTGGGCTGGCATTACACAGCAAGCGTTAAGGTAACCTTGTATTATACCTTAGTTACTGGACTGTTCTTATCTCAACCCGTGGGAATCACATTCTTTCAATTCTCCTCCCCATCTGTCTGGGAGCAAGGGGAGGAAAAAGTGGGGGAGTGAGCGTGCGGCTGCATGGTTCTGAGTTACAGCCTGGGCTTAAACCACAACAAGTTTATGAATGGTTGTAATTTGCATGATTTGGCCATATCAGAAAGTACAGGGTAAAACAGAAGCACCAGGGAAAGTGTGCCAGGAGCTGGGTATTAATTATTCTCCTGCTAAAGTTTGGTGTTAGGCTTCTTATATTTAATGATGCTGTGTCTGATAACGACAGGTCTTATAGGAATGAGTTAATTTGCCAAGTCCCTTCGTAGTGCTCGGTTTTCCTTATGCTCAATGGCTATATTTAAATAACAAGAGCTTGGATTTTCTCTTCTATTTTATGGAAAGTATTTTATAAAATGCAATGAAAAAAGTTGTAATTCATGCAAAGGCTAATTTGAGGTGAGGGGGGGAAAAATGAAAACCCTTTTTCTCTGGCTCTGGGAACTCCCAGATTCCTCCCCAGCATGTGCAGACAAGGAAGTGAAAACAAGCAGAAATGGAAGCTGCAAGTCTGTTGTCAGAGGCAGTGAAGCCACTTGAAGGCATGTTCCCCACCTGGTGTGGAGACCCCATCCCATTGTATGTCCCATCACTCCAGTCTTTTGCAACATCTTGCACTCCAGGATAGGAAAAGTGCAAGAGGTCAGGAAATGGTAAGAACAGAATTAGATTTTAATTTGCTTTCCCCATTTTTAAATAATCCCTGATGCTGATAATACAGGACTTATATTCCTCTGAAGAACAGAACTAATAAACTGCCTTTTTTTTTCAAGTAAAGCTTGTTCAGGTGGTTAAACCTTATTCCAGGTGCTATTCCAAGAAATGGCAGTATTTTAAACTCCAAAAATTTTAGTCTGCAGGACAAGAAAAGTCTTATTTGAAGCTTGCATAGAGCTGTTTTTTTCATTGTGTACAAACTTTCCCCACCCCCAAAATAACACTTAACCATTTTGAAGAAAACCTTGAGCCAGGTTTTACAACTGACCCCATGTGAAAATGCTGATGCAATTGCAGTGTTAAAAATGAGCTAATATTTAATGCAAAAATGACAATTTTGTGACACATGTAATGAGTGGATGAGGTTGTCAGACCGGTCTTGTGATGTGATGGATGCTGATCATGCTGGAACATGATCAAGCAGGAGATTTTTTGCAAGGCTCTTCTGCTGTTTTAGCCCAGGCTAAACATTCCTGCTCTACTCTCTCTGTTGCTGCTCAGCAGAGAGTGGGCACAGAGATGTTGGAATCAATTGGTCTTTCAGGCAGGAAAAGAAGTGACAGCAATGTGTGTGGCAGAGTTGCAAAGCTCACTGTGTGCTGAAGATGATCAGTGGGAACTTTCTGGACTGTCTCTTCTGCTGTTTCAGCAGAGTCCAAACGTAAGTGCTATATTCTGCTACTGCTCACAAAGAGCAAGCACAGGAGATGTATTATACAATTGGACTTTCAGGTAGGAAAGTGAGAGGTGACAGCTATATGTGTTTCAGAGTTGCGAATCTCGATGTGTGCTGAAGATGCCCAGCAGGAGTTTCCATGCTGGCCCTTCGGCTGTGAAATTAGAATCCAAGCGCTCGTCCACCCCTGTCACAAGTCCTCTCGAAACGAGAGAGCGCACCAGAAACGTTGGATTCAAATGCACTTTTAGGAGATATAGTGAGGAGTGACAGCAATGTTTGTGTCACAGTTTAAAGATCACTGTGTGCAAAACATGATCAAGCAGGAGATTTTTTTCAAGGCTCTTCTGCTGTTTTAGGCAGGTCTAAAAATTCCTGCTCTACTCTCTCTGTTGCTGCTCAGCAGAGAGTGGGCACAGAGATGGTGGATTCAGCTGGTCTTTCAGGCAAAAAGGGAGGAGTGACAGCAATGTGTGTTGCAGAGTTGCAAAGCTCGCTGTGCGCTGAAGATGATCAGTGGGAACTTTCTGGACTGTCTCTTCTGCTCTTTTAGCATTGGCTAAAGGTTCCTGCTCTACTCTCTCTGCTTCTGCCCAGCAGAGAAAGGGCACAGAGATTTTGGATTCAATTGGACTTTGAGGTAGGAAAGTGCGGAGCGAGAGCAATATATGTGTCACAGTTGCAAAGCTGACTGCGTGCTGAAGATGCCCTGCCGGAGCTTTCACTCCGGGCTCTTCGGCTGTGGGAGCAGAGGCCAAGAGATCGTGTTCACCTGTCACTGCTGCTGTTCAAACGAGAGAGGGCGGGAGAGACCATGGATTCAAACGGATTATTAGGAGATGAAGTGAGGAGTGACAGCAATGTGTGTTTCAGAGTTGCAAAGCTCACTGTGCGCTGAAGATGATCTGCCAGGACTTTCCCTCCCTGCCCTTCGGAACTGGGAGCGGATTCCAAGCGCTCGTGCTCACCTTCCTCTGCTGCTCTTGAAACGAGAGTGGAGACCAGAAACGCTGGATTCAAATGCACTTTTAGGAGCTACAATGAGGAGTGACAACAGTGTGTGTGTCACAGTTGTAAAGCTCAGTGTGTTGAAGAAGCACAAGAGCAGCCTTCAGGCCTGTCTCTTCCACTGCCTTACAGATTGCAGACATTCCTGCTCACTCTGCTGCTCAGCAGAGTGCTGGCAACGGAGTTCTTGGATTGAAATGGTCTTTTAGGAGAAAGAGTGAAGAGTGACAGCAATGTTTGTGTCACAGTTTAAAGCTCACTGTGTGCTAAACATGATCAGGAGGAGCTTTTTTGCAAGGCTCTTCTGCTGTTTTAGCCCAGTCTAAACATTCCTGCTCTACTCTCTCTGTTGCTGCTCAGCAGAGAGTGGGCACAGTGATGTGGGAATCAATTGGACTTTCAGGCAGGAAAAGGAGGAGTGACAGCAATGTGTGTTGCAGAATTGTAAAGCTCACTGTGTGCTGAAGATGCCCTGCAGGAGTTTCCCTGCTGGCCCTTCGTCTGTGGGATTAGAGTCCAAGCGCTGCTCCTCCCCTGTCACAACTCCTCTCCAAACGAGAGAGCGCACCAGAAACTTTGGCTTCAAATGCACTTTTAGGAGATAAAGTGAGGAGTGACAGCAATGTTTGTGTCACAGTTTAAAGCTCACTGTGTGCAAAACATGATCAAGCAGGAGATTTTTTTCAAGGCTCTTCTGCTGTTTTAGGCAGGTCTAAAAATTCCTGCTCTACTCTCTCTGTTGCTGCTCAGCAGAGAGCGGGCACAGAGATGGTGGATTCAGCTGGTCTTTCAGGCAAAAAGGGAGGAGTGACAGCAATGTGTGTTGCAGAGTTGCAAAGCTCGCTGTGCGCTGAAGATGATCAGTGGGAACTTTCTGGACTGTCTCTTCTGCTCTTTTAGCATTGGCTAAAGGTTCCTGCTCTACTCTCTCTGCTTCTGCCCAGCAGAGAAAGGGCACAGAGATTTTGGATTCAATTGGACTTTGAGGTAGGAAAGTGCGGAGCGAGAGCAATATATGTGTCACAGTTGCAAAGCTGACTGCGTGCTGAAGATGCCCTGCCGGAGCTTTCACTCCGGGCTCTTCGGCTGTGGGAGCAGAGGCCAAGAGATCGTGTTCACCTGTCACTGCTGCTGTTCAAACGAGAGAGGGCGGGAGAGACCATGGATTCAAACGGATTATTAGGAGATGAAGTGAGGAGTGACAGCAATGTGTGTTTCAGAGTTGCAAAGCTCACTGTGCGCTGAAGATGATCTGCCAGGACTTTCCCTCCCTGCCCTTCGGAACTGGGAGCGGATTCCAAGCGCTTGTGCTCACCTTCCTCTGCTGCTCTTGAAACGAGAGTGGAGACCAGAAACGCTGGATTCAAATGCACTTTTAGGAGCTACAATGAGGAGTGACAACAGTGTGTGTGTCACAGTTGTAAAGCTCAGTGTGTTGAAGAAGCACAAGAGCAGCCTTCAGGCCTGTCTCTTCCACTGCCTTACAGATTGCAGACATTCCTGCTCACTCTGCTGCTCAGCAGAGTGCTGGCAACGGAGTTCTTGGATTGAAATGGTCTTTTAGGAGAAAGAGTGAAGAGTGACAGCAATGTTTGTGTCACAGTTTAAAGCTCACTGTGTGCTAAACATGATCAGGAGGAGCTTTTTTGCAAGGCTCTTCTGCTGTTTTAGCCCAGTCTAAACATTCCTGCTCTACTCTCTCTGTTGCTGCTCAGCAGAGAGTGGGCACAGTGATGTGGGAATCAATTGGACTTTCAGGCAGGAAAAGGAGGAGTGACAGCAATGTGTGTTGCAGAATTGTAAAGCTCACTGTGTGCTGAAGATGCCCTGCAGGATTTTCCCTGCTGGCCCTTCGTCTGTGGGATTAGAGTCCAAGCGCTGCTCCTCCCCTGTCACAACTCCTCTCCAAACGAGAGAGCGCACCAGAAACTTTGGCTTCAAATGCACTTTTAGGAGATAAAGTGAGGAGTGACAGCAATGTTTGTGTCACAGTTTAAAGCTCACTGTGTGCAAAACATGATCAAGCAGGAGATTTTTTTCAAGGCTCTTCTGCTGTTTTAGGCAGGTCTAAAAATTCCTGCTCTACTCTCTCTGTTGCTGCTCAGCAGAGAGCGGGCACAGAGATGGTGGATTCAGCTGGTCTTTCAGGCAAAAAGGGAGGAGTGACAGCAATGTGTGTTGCAGAGTTGCAAAGCTCGCTGTGCGCTGAAGATGATCAGTGGGAACTTTCTGGACTGTCTCTTCTGCTCTTTTAGCATTGGCTAAAGGTTCCTGCTCTACTCTCTCTGCTTCTGCCCAGCAGAGAAAGGGCACAGAGATTTTGGATTCAATTGGACTTTGAGGTAGGAAAGTGCGGAGCGAGAGCAATATATGTGTCACAGTTGCAAAGCTGACTGCGTGCTGAAGATGCCCTGCCGGAGCTTTCACTCCGGGCTCTTCGGCTGTGGGAGCAGAGGCCAAGAGATCGTGTTCACCTGTCACTGCTGCTGTTCAAACGAGAGAGGGCGGGAGAGACCATGGATTCAAACGGATTATTAGGAGATGAAGTGAGGAGTGACAGCAATGTGTGTTTCAGAGTTGCAAAGCTCACTGTGCGCTGAAGATGATCTGCAAGGACTTTCCCTCCCTGCCCTTCGGAACTGGGAGCGGATTCCAAGCGCTCGTGCTCACCTGCCTCTGCTGCTCTTGAAACGAGAGTGGAGACCAGAAACGCTGGATTCAAATGCACTTTTAGGAGCTACAATGAGGAGTGACAACAGTGTGTGTGTCACAGTTGTAAAGCTCAGTGTGTTGAAGAAGCACAAGAGCAGCCTTCAGGCCTGTCTCTTGCACTGCCTTACAGATTGCAGACATCCCTGCTCACTCTGCTGCTCAGCAGAGTGCTGGCAACGGAGTTCTTGGATTGAAATGGTCTTTTAGGAGAAAGAGTGAAGAGTGACAGCAATGTTTGTGTCACAGTTTAAAGCTCACTGTGTGCTAAACATGATCAGGAGGAGCTTTTTTGCAAGGCTCTTCTGCTGTTTTAGCCCAGTCTAAACATTCCTGCTCTACTCTCTCTGTTGCTGCTCAGCAGAGAGTGGGCACAGTGATGTTGGAATCAATTGGACTTTCAGGCAGGAAAAGGAGGAGTGACAGCAATGTGTGTTGCAGAATTGTAAAGCTCACTGTGTGCTGAAGATGCCCTGCAGGAGTTTCCCTGCTGGCCCTTCGTCTGTGGGATTAGAGTCCAAGCGCTGCTCCTCCCCTGTCACAACTCCTCTCGAAACGAGAGAGCGCACCAGAAACTTTGGCTTCAAATGCACTTTTAGGAGATAAAGTGAGGAGTGACAGCAATGTTTGTGTCACAGTTTAAAGCTCACTGTGTGCAAAACATGATCAAGCAGGAGATTTTTTTCAAGGCTCTTCTGCTGTTTTAGGCAGGTCTAAAAATTCCTGCTCTACTCTCTCTGTTGCTGCTCAGCAGAGAGCGGGCACAGAGATGGTGGATTCAGCTGGTCTTTCAGGCAAAAAGGGAGGAGTGACAGCAATGTGTGTTGCAGAGTTGCAAAGCTCGCTGTGCGCTGAAGATGATCAGTGGGAACTTTCTGGACTGTCTCTTCTGCTCTTTTAGCATTGGCTAAAGGTTCCTGCTCTACTCTGCTTCTGCCCAGCAGAGAAAGGGCAGAGAGATTTTGGATTCAATTGGACTTTGAGGTAGGAAAGTGCGGAGCGAGAGCAATATATGTGTCACAGTTGCAAAGCTGACTGCGTGCTGAAGATGCCCTGCCGGAGCTTTCACTCCGGGCTCTTCGGCTGTGGGAGCAGAGGCCAAGAGATCGTGTTCACCTGTCACTGCTGCTGTTCAAACGAGAGAGGGCGGGAGAGACCATGGATTCAAACGGATTATTAGGAGATGAAGTGAGGAGTGACAGCAATGTGTGTTTCAGAGTTGCAAAGCTCACTGTGCGCTGAAGATGATCTGCAAGGACTTTCCCTCCCTGCCCTTCGGAACTGGGAGCGGATTCCAAGCGCTCGTGCTCACCTTCCTCTGCTGCTCTTGAAACGAGAGTGGAGACCAGAAATGCTGGATTCAAATGTGTTGGAGTCGCGGGAGACAAGCCTCATGCTCTCATGGTCAGCAAGCCTCGTTTATTTAGCTAGACACATCCACTTTTATAGCTTGCAGGGTTAGTTACATTGTCTGATAAGATACAGCAAAATCATTGGTCAGCCTGTGTGGATGCAGGGGTCTCCAGGTAACTGTGACCACTTCTTGTTTCAACATGTCTCGACATGTCCCAACTTGCCCAAGCAAGACCATTGTGCTATTCCAGCAAGATACCCTTGCTCTTATCTCAGCAAGATGCATATCCTGTTTCTTAAGCAAATCAGGGTAAACATTAACCACGAGATTGCTGTGCCCTGGGGGCCTACATTTCCACCAGCTGCATGGTATCATGCCCTTTGTTACTTAGCCATTCAGTTGTTAAGCTCTCTACACTTCCCCTGTTTTCTTTAACAGCAAGCATAGCCATTTTATGATTAAAAGCGTTCGATATCATTTTTTGTAAACACTGCATAATACACGGCAAAAGCAATACTGCTAATAATATTACAACCACCACCAAAACAATTTTTTCTATTAGGGTAACAAGCCAGGCCTATTTGAGGAAACATTTACTGTGTTATGTGGAAGCCCAAAAGGGTCCTTCCAAGAGTCAAAGTGAAAACAATATTGTGCAGGCGCAGAACCAAGCAGGTGAAATTCTTGGATTTCAGAGACATTTTTTCTTATATTGAGCTGAAAGGTAAAATTGGCTGGGACGCCTATCAAACAGGTTCTAAAGGGGTCAGAAGCTTTAGCAAGAGCAAGGCATAAACTACTTTGGTTAACTTTTTCAGCCCAAGTGACCCACATGTTTTTTCGTTCCTCTATTTTGTTTAGAGTGTCCCAAGCTCCTGTGTTGAGGCCGGAAACGGCGACAAGCACGATCCCAATCTTCAGGTTTAACTTGCCACAAAAGCGGAATACCCACATCTTTACCGCACTTAATCTCTAGAGGCACTGTGGCTAGTGTGGTTTGAATCTGGGAGAGAATCTCCTGAACCCGATATTTCAAATATCGTTGTTCCAGATCTTCCCGATTCTCGACTAATAGATACGTTAAGGGTAGATTTATGGGAGGAGTTATACCTGCCTCCGCCAGCAGTGCTCTATAAGGATTGTAATTATGATGGGGATTCCAGGTACAGTTTACACAAGCACCATGTGCCTGTAATTGGCTTTGGGACACCCAAACCTTTTGGTGACAATTTCCACACTTAATTTTGATCCAAGCCCTATGATAATCTTGTAAACACGCTAAACAATAACGAGTAGGAGACAAAATCCGATCAAATGTTCTCATAAGTTCCCAAAACAAATGGAGTTCTGCCTCTTCTTGAGTCGAATAGGAAAAGCGAATCCCAAAATGTCTTTCAAGTGGTTCCAGCAACGGACGAAGGATCAGCTGCAGACGATGACGACGACGGAGTTCTGGGCTGTCCATTCGATTGAGCAGCTCGAGTCCAGCGAGCAGGGATCCACTTGGGTCCAAACACCAGGGGCCTGACAGTCGCGACGAATGTGGCCTAATTTTCCGCATCGAAAACACTTCATTCGGGTGGCTGGAGCTGCTGGGCGAGTCTGCGCAACTGCCGCCTGAAGAGGTGCAAGGGCTGCCAAAACTTGGCTTTGAACTTTAGACTGGGCGTTAAGGCCTTCACCAATTTTGTTAAGGGCTTCCACTACAAAAATTTGACTGCTTAAGGGGAGAGTATTTGCTTTATCTAAGAGGTCTTGAATTACCCAGTTGCCAGGAGCAGTAGCGATAAGGGAGCGTGTGACTTGATTACCATTTTGTATAACACACTGCTTTAGGAGTGCGTCCTGCATGTGCTCCGCAACACCAGCTTTAGAAAGGGCTTGCATCAATTTGTCAATGAATGACCCAAGGGGTTCCTCTCGGCCTTGTTTAATGTTCATATACATAGGGGGCCCCCCCGGCTCCCGAATTTTGTCCATTGCCCTTTTTGCCACCCGCATGACCTCTCTTAATTTTTCTACTCCTATACCAGCCTGGGCATCTGTTCGAGTATAATCACCGTTTCCTAGTAATTCATTCATTGTAATTCCAAAAAGGGGGTCTCCTTGGGCACGAGGTAATGCTACTGAAGCAGCCGCTTCCTCCCCCCATCTTGCATCAAATGTAAGTTTCTGATGAGGGGTATAAATTAAACGAGCGATACCCTTGATGTCTACAGGCAGGAGAATCATTGAATTAAATAAGTAATCAAGCATCTGCTTGGCCGGTTCACTAGTAACCCCGAATTGAGAGACTGTAGCTCGGAGTTGTGCCAATATTTTCCAATCCATTTGAGTGATATCTACCCTATGACCGCCGCCTGGTCGAGGGTGGAAAATAACAGGAAAGGCCATAGAAGTAGCAACATGGTCTTGTGCCGCGTCGGCAAGGACCCTGTCTCCGTTTTCGACTCCGTGGCGTGCCAGAGCAGCCCAAACTTCCCGTCTCTGACTTGCCATAGCCTCCGCGAGGTCCGAAAGGGCTCCGGGGAACGGCTCCGTGGCATTAGGAGACAAAGGAAGGGAGTTTGGAGGAGACTCAGATGGTCCGTTTTCCATAATAGAGGCAGACGGGGGAGAGGGAAGAGGGGGAGGAGGAGGGGGGGGGGTATCCGAGGGGGGGGGGGGGGGGGGGGGTATCTCGACTGTCGAAACGGTCGGCGGATTAGGGGCAGAAGGATCATAGTGACGATTTTGATTTTGTGCCAGACGGGCACTTTCGGCCGCACGTTTCTCTGCCTGTACCATCAAGAGTTCGTTATGTATCAAGCGCCATAATTTGGATAATTTTTTAGCAATTTTATCATCGTCTATCGTAAGGTCCCATAATTTATCGCCGTAGCGGCGCCATTCCGATAATTGGTGAATAGAGTGGGGGTCACTAAAAATACCGAGGGACCGAGCATGGGAAAGAAGGGCAGGGAGGTCCTTATCAAAATCTAAGCCTTTTACCCCCCGACGACGGAGGAAGGCAGTAAAAAGATCATACGCCGCTTGCCTGTCCATATTTACCGGATCCGTTGCACCCTCCAGGCGTCGGCAGCGCGTAGCAGCAGAGCCTGCCGATGCAGCACTCTGGGACAAAGCAGGAGACGAGCAGCCCACCGATGTAGCACTCCCGTTCTGCAGAAGCCGTCTTTAAATCGAGACCTGCACCCAACGCAACTCCTTCAGGCAAAGGGAAGTGTCCCTGTTCGGGCGCCAGTTGTTGGAGTCGCGGGAGACAAGCCTCATGCTCTCATGGTCAGCAAGTCTCGTTTATTTAGCAAGATGTTGTTGGAGTCGCGGGAGACAAGCCTCATGCTCTCATGGTCAGCAAGCCTCGTTTATTTAGCAAGACACATCCACTTTTATAGCTTGCAGGGTTAGTTACATTGTCTGATAAGATACAGCAAAATCATTGGTCAGCCTGTGTCGATGCAGGGGTCTCCAGGTAACTGTGACCACTTCTTGTTTCAACATGTCTCGACATGTCCCAACTTGCCCAAGCAAGACCATTGTGCTATTCCAGCAAGATACCCTTGCTCTTATCTCAGCAAGATGCATATCCTGTTTCTTAAGCAAATCAGGGTAAACATTAACCACGAGATTGCTGTGCCCTGGGGGCCTACATTTCCACCAGCTGCACAGTATCATGCCCTTTGTTACTTAGCCATTCAGTTGTTAAGCTCTCTACACAAATGCACTTTTAGGAGCTACAATGAGGAGTGACAACAGTGTGTGTGTCAAAGTTGTAAAGCTCAGTGTGTTGAAGAAGCACAAGAGCAGCCTTCAGCCTGTCTCTTCCACTGCCTTACAGATTGCAGACATTCCTGCTCACTCTGCTGCTCAGCAGAGTGCTGGCAACGGAGTTCTTGGATTGAAATGGTCTTTTAGGAGAAAGAGTGAAGAGTGACAGCAATGTTTGTGTCACAGTTTAAAGCTCACTGAGTGCAAAACATGATCAAGCAGGAGATTTTTTGCAAGGCTCTTCTGCTGTTTTAGCCCAGTCCAAACATTCCTGCTCTGCTCTCTCTGTTGTTGCTCAGCAGAGAGCGGGCACAGAGATGGTGGATTCAGTTGGTCTTTCAGGCAGGAAAGGGGGGAGTGACAGCAATGTGTGTTGCAGAGTTGCAAAGCTCACTGTGTGCTGAAGATGATCAGTGGGAACTTTCTGGACTGTCTCTTCTGCTGTTTCAGCAGAGTCCAAACGTAAGTGCTATATTCTGCTACTGCTCACAAAGAGCAAGCACAGGAGATGTATTATTCAATTGGACTTTGAGGTAGGAAAGTGAGAGGTGACAGCAATATGTGTTTCAGAGTTGCGAATCACAATGTGTGCTGAAGATGCCCAGCAGTAGTTTCCATGCTGGCCCTTCGGCTGTGAAATTAGAATCCAAGCGCTCGTCCTCCCCTGTCACAACTGCTCTCGAAGCGAGAGAGCGCACCAGAAACGTTGGCTTGAAATGCACTTTTAGGAGATAAAGTGAGGAGTGACAGCAATGTGTGTTTCAGAGTTGCAAAGCTCACTGTGCGCTGAAGATGATCTGCAAGGACTTTCCCTCCCTGCCCTTCGGAACTGGGAGCGGATTCCAAGCGCTCGTGCTCACCTGCCTCTGCTGCACTGGAAACGAGAGTGGAGACCAGAAACGCTGGATTCGAATGCACTTTTAGGAGCTACAATGAGGAGTGACAACAGTGTGTGTGTCAAAGTTGTAAAGCTCAGTGTGTTGAAGAAGCACAAGAGCAGCCTTCAGCCTGTCTCTTCCACTGCCTTACAGATTGCAGACATTCCTGCTCACTCTGCTGCTCAGCAGAGTGCTGGCAACGGAGTTCTTGGATTGAAATGGTCTTTTAGGAGAAAGAGTGAAGAGTGACAGCAATGTTTGTGTCACAGTTTAAAGCTCACTGTGTGCTAAACATGATCAGGAGGAGCTTTTTTGCAAGGCTCTTCTGCTGTTTTAGCCCAGTCTAAACATTCCTGCTCTACTCTCTCTGATGCTGCTCAGCAGAGAGTGGGCACAGAGATGTTGGAATCAATTGGTCTTCCAGGCAAGAGAAGGAGGAGTTACAGCAATGTGTTTTGCAGAGTTGCAAAGCTCACTGTGTGCTGAAGATGCCCTGCAGGAGTTTCCCTGCTGGCCCTTCGTCTGTGGTATTAGAGTCCAAGCGCTGCTCCTCCCCTGTCACAACTCCTCTCGAAACGAGAGAGCGCACCAGAAACTTTGGATTCAAATGCACTTTTAGGAGATAAAGTGAGGAGTGACAGCAATGTTTGTGTCACAGTTTAAAGCTCACTGTGTGCAAAACATGATCAAGCAGGAGATTTTTTTCAAGGCTCTTCTGCTGTTTTAGGCAGGTCTAAAAATTCCTGCTCTACTATCTCTGTTGCTGCTCAGCAGAGAGCGGGCACAGAGATGGTGGATTCAGCTGGTCTTTCAGGCAAAAAGGGAGGAGTGACAGCAATGTGTGTTGCAGAGTTGCAAAGCTCGCTGTGCGCTGAAGATGATCAGTGGGAACTTTCTGGACTGTCTCTTCTGCTCTTTTAGCATTGGCTAAAGGTTCCTGATCCACTCTGCTTCTGCCCAGCAGAGAAAGGGCACAGAGTTTTGGATTCAATTGGACTTTGAGGTAGGAAAGTGCGGAGCGAGAGCAATATATGTGTCACAGTTGCAAAGCTGACTGCGTGCTGAAGATGCCCTGCCGGAGCTTTCACTCCGGGCTCTTCGGCTGTGGGAGCAGAGGCCAAGAGATCGTGTTCACCTGTCACTGCTGCTGTTCAAACGAGAGAGGGCGGGAGAGACCATGGATTCAAACGGATTATTAGGAGATGAAGTGAGGAGTGACAGCAATGTGTGTTTCAGAGTTGCAAAGCTCACTGTGCGCTGAAGATGATCTGCAAGGACTTTCCCTCCCTGCCCTTCGGAACTGGGAGCGGATTCCAAGCGCTCGTGCTCACCTGCCTCTGCTGCTCTTGAAACGAGAGTGGAGACCAGAAACGCTGGATTCAAATGCACTTTTAGGAGCTACAATGAGGAGTGACAACAGTGTGTGTGTCACAGTTGTAAAGCTCAGTGTGCTGAAGAAGCACAAGAGCAGCCTTCAGGCCTGTCTCTTCCACTGCCTTACAGATTGCAGACATTCCTGCTCACTCTGCTGCTCAGCAGAGTGCTGGCAACGGAGTTCTTGGATTGAAATGGTCTTTTAGGAGAAAGAGTGAAGAGTGACAGCAATGTTTGTGTCACAGTTTAAAGCTCACTGTGTGCTAAACATGATCAGGAGGAGCTTTTTTGCAAGGCTCTTCTGCTGTTTTAGCCCAGTCTAAACATTCCTGCTCTACTCTCTCTGTTGCTGCTCAGCAGAGAGTGGGCACAGAGATGTTGGAATCAATAGGTCTTCCAGGCAGGAAAAGGTGGAGTTACAGCAATGTGTTTTGCAGAGTTGCAAAGCTCACTGTGCGCTGAAGATGCCCTGCAGGAATTTCCCTGCTGGCCCTTCGTCTGTGGGATTAGAGTCCAAGCGCTGCTCCTCCCCTGTCACAACTCCTCTCCAAACGAGAGTGCGTACCAGAAACTTTGGATTCAAATGCACTTTTAGGAGATAAAGTGAGGAGTGACAGCAATGTTTGTGTCACAGTTTAAAGCTCACTGTGTGCAAAACATGATCAAGCAGGAGATTTTTTTCAAGGCTCTTCTGCTGTTTTAGGCAGGTCTAAAAATTCCTGCTCTACTCTCTCTGTTGCTGCTCAGCAGAGAGCGGGCACAGAGATGGTGGATTCAGCTGGTCTTTCAGGCAAAAAGGGAGGAGTGACAGCAATGTGTGTTGCAGAGTTGCAAAGCTCGCTGTGCGCTGAAGATGATCAGTGGGAACTTTCTGGACTGTCTCTTCTGCTCTTTTAGCATTGGCTAAAGGTTCCTGCTCTACTCTGCTTCTGCCCAGCAGAGAAAGGGCAGAGAGATTTTGGATTCAATTGGACTTTGAGGTAGGAAAGTGCGGAGCGAGAGCAATATATGTGTCACAGTTGCAAAGCTGACTGCGTGCTGAAGATGCCCTGCCGGAGCTTTCACTCCGGGCTCTTCGGCTGTGGGAGCAGAGGCCAAGAGATCGTGTTCACCTGTCACTGCTGCTGTTCAAACGAGAGAGGGCGGGAGAGACCATGGATTCAAACGGATTATTAGGAGATGAAGTGAGGAGTGACAGCAATGTGTGTTTCAGAGTTGCAAAGCTCACTGTGCGCTGAAGATGATCTGCAAGGACTTTCCCTCCCTGCCCTTCGGAACTGGGAGCGGATTCCAAGCGCTCGTGCTCACCTTCCTCTGCTGCTCTTGAAACGAGAGTGGAGACCAGAAATGCTGGATTCAAATGTGTTGGAGTCGCGGGAGACAAGCCTCATGCTCTCATGGTCAGCAAGCCTCGTTTATTTAGCTAGACACATCCACTTTTATAGCTTGCAGGGTTAGTTACATTGTCTGATAAGATACAGCAAAATCATTGGTCAGCCTGTGTGGATGCAGGGGTCTCCAGGTAACTGTGACCACTTCTTGTTTCAACATGTCTCGACATGTCCCAACTTGCCCAAGCAAGACCATTGTGCTATTCCAGCAAGATACCCTTGCTCTTATCTCAGCAAGATGCATATCCTGTTTCTTAAGCAAATCAGGGTAAACATTAACCACGAGATTGCTGTGCCCTGGGGGCCTACATTTCCACCAGCTGCATGGTATCATGCCCTTTGTTACTTAGCCATTCAGTTGTTAAGCTCTCTACACTTCCCCTGTTTTCTTTAACAGCAAGCATAGCCATTTTATGATTAAAAGCGTTCGATATCATTTTTTGTAAACACTGCATAATACACGGCAAAAGCAATACTGCTAATAATATTACAACCACCACCAAAACAATTTTTTCTATTAGGGTAACAAGCCAGGCCTATTTGAGGAAACATTTACTGTGTTATGTGGAAGCCCAAAAGGGTCCTTCCAAGAGTCAAAGTGAAAACAATATTGTGCAGGCGCAGAACCAAGCAGGTGAAATTCTTGGATTTCAGAGACATTTTTTCTTATATTGAGCTGAAAGGTAAAATTGGCTGGGACGCCTATCAAACAGGTTCTAAAGGGGTCAGAAGCTTTAGCAAGAGCAAGGCATAAACTACTTTGGTTAACTTTTTCAGCCCAAGTGACCCACATGTTTTTTCGTTCCTCTATTTTGTTTAGAGTGTCCCAAGCTCCTGTGTTGAGGCCGGAAACGGCGACAAGCACGATCCCAATCTTCAGGTTTAACTTGCCACAAAAGCGGAATACCCACATCTTTACCGCACTTAATCTCTAGAGGCACTGTGGCTAGTGTGGTTTGAATCTGGGAGAGAATCTCCTGAACCCGATATTTCAAATATCGTTGTTCCAGATCTTCCCGATTCTCGACTAATAGATACGTTAAGGGTAGATTTATGGGAGGAGTTATACCTGCCTCCGCCAGCAGTGCTCTATAAGGATTGTAATTATGATGGGGATTCCAGGTACAGTTTACACAAGCACCATGTGCCTGTAATTGGCTTTGGGACACCCAAACCTTTTGGTGACAATTTCCACACTTAATTTTGATCCAAGCCCTATGATAATCTTGTAAACACGCTAAACAATAACGAGTAGGAGACAAAATCCGATCAAATGTTCTCATAAGTTCCCAAAACAAATGGAGTTCTGCCTCTTCTTGAGTCGAATAGGAAAAGCGAATCCCAAAATGTCTTTCAAGTGGTTCCAGCAACGGACGAAGGATCATCTGCAGACGATGATGACGACGGAGTTCTGGGCTGTCCATTCGATTGAGCAGCTCGAGTCCAGCGAGCAGGGATCCACTTGGGTCCAAACACCAGGGGCCTGACAGTCGCGACGAATGTGGCCTAATTTTCCGCATCGAAAACACTTCATTCGGGTGGCTGGAGCTGCTGGGCGAGTCTGCGCAACTGCCGCCTGAAGAGGTGCAAGGGCTGCCAAAACTTGGCTTTGAACTTTAGACTGGGCGTTAAGGCCTTCACCAATTTTGTTAAGGGCTTCCACTACAAAAATTTGACTGCTTAAGGGGAGAGTATTTGCTTTATCTAAGAGGTCTTGAATTACCCAGTTGCCAGGAGCAGTAGCGATAAGGGAGCGTGTGACTTGATTACCATTTTGTATAACACACTGCTTTAGGAGTGCGTCCTGCATGTGCTCCGCAACACCAGCTTTAGAAAGGGCTTGCATCAATTTGTCAATGAATGACCCAAGGGGTTCCTCTCGGCCTTGTTTAATGTTCATATACATAGGGGGCCCCCCCGGCTCCCGAATTTTGTCCATTGCCCTTTTTGCCACCCGCATGACCTCTCTTAATTTTTCTACTCCTATACCAGCCTGGGCATCTGTTCGAGTATAATCACCGTTTCCTAGTAATTCATTCATTGTAATTCCAAAAAGGGGGTCTCCTTGGGCACGAGGTAATGCTACTGAAGCAGCCGCTTCCTCCCCCCATCTTGCATCAAATGTAAGTTTCTGATGAGGGGTATAAATTAAACGAGCGATACCCTTGATGTCTACAGGCAGGAGAATCATTGAATTAAATAAGTAATCAAGCATCTGCTTGGCCGGTTCACTAGTAACCCCGAATTGAGAGACTGTAGCTCGGAGTTGTGCCAATATTTTCCAATCCATTTGAGTGATATCTACCCTATGACCGCCGCCTGGTCGAGGGTGGAAAATAACAGGAAAGGCCATAGAAGTAGCAACATGGTCTTGTGCCGCGTCGGCAAGGACCCTGTCTCCGTTTTCGACTCCGTGGCGTGCCAGAGCAGCCCAAACTTCCCGTCTCTGACTTGCCATAGCCTCCGCGAGGTCCGAAAGGGCTCCGGGGAACGGCTCCGTGGCATTAGGAGACAAAGGAAGGGAGTTTGGAGGAGACTCAGATGGTCCGTTTTCCATAATAGAGGCAGACGGGGGAGAGGGAAGAGGGGGAGGAGGAGGGGGGGGGGGGTATCCGAGGGGGGAGGGGGGGGGGGGGGGGGGTATCTCGACTGTCGAAACGGTCGGCGGATTAGGGGCAGAAGGATCATAGTGACGATTTTGATTTTGTGCCAGACGGGCACTTTCGGCCGCACGTTTCTCTGCCTGTACCATCAAGAGTTCGTTATGTATCAAGCGCCATAATTTGGATAATTTTTTAGCAATTTTATCATCGTCTATCGTAAGGTCCCATAATTTATCGCCGTAGCGGCGCCATTCCGATAATTGGTGAATAGAGTGGGGGTCACTAAAAATACCGAGGGACCGAGCATGGGAAAGAAGGGCAGGGAGGTCCTTATCAAAATCTAAGCCTTTTACCCCCCGACGACGGAGGAAGGCAGTAAAAAGATCATACGCCGCTTGCCTGTCCATATTTACCGGATCCGTTGCACCCTCCAGGCGTCGGCAGCGCGTAGCAGCAGAGCCTGCCGATGCAGCACTCTGGGACAAAGCAGGAGACGAGCAGCCCACCGATGTAGCACTCCCGTTCTGCAGAAGCCGTCTTTAAATCGAGACCTGCACCCAACGCAACTCCTTCAGGCAAAGGGAAGTGTCCCTGTTCGGGCGCCAGTTGTTGGAGTCGCGGGAGACAAGCCTCATGCTCTCATGGTCAGCAAGTCTCGTTTATTTAGCAAGATGTTGTTGGAGTCGCGGGAGACAAGCCTCATGCTCTCATGGTCAGCAAGCCTCGTTTATTTAGCAAGACACATCCACTTTTATAGCTTGCAGGGTTAGTTACATTGTCTGATAAGATACAGCAAAATCATTGGTCAGCCTGTGTCGATGCAGGGGTCTCCAGGTAACTGTGACCACTTCTTGTTTCAACATGTCTCGACATGTCCCAACTTGCCCAAGCAAGACCATTGTGCTATTCCAGCAAGATACCCTTGCTCTTATCTCAGCAAGATGCATATCCTGTTTCTTAAGCAAATCAGGGTAAACATTAACCACGAGATTGCTGTGCCCTGGGGGCCTACATTTCCACCAGCTGCACAGTATCATGCCCTTTGTTACTTAGCCATTCAGTTGTTAAGCTCTCTACACAAATGCACTTTTAGGAGCTACAATGAGGAGTGACAACAGTGTGTGTGTCAAAGTTGTAAAGCTCAGTGTGTTGAAGAAGCACAAGAGCAGCCTTCAGCCTGTCTCTTCCACTGCCTTACAGATTGCAGACATTCCTGCTCACTCTGCTGCTCAGCAGAGTGCTGGCAACGGAGTTCTTGGATTGAAATGGTCTTTTAGGAGAAAGAGTGAAGAGTGACAGCAATGTTTGTGTCACAGTTTAAAGCTCACTGAGTGCAAAACATGATCAAGCAGGAGATTTTTTGCAAGGCTCTTCTGCTGTTTTAGCCCAGTCCAAACATTCCTGCTCTGCTCTCTCTGTTGTTGCTCAGCAGAGAGCGGGCACAGAGATGGTGGATTCAGTTGGTCTTTCAGGCAGGAAAGGGGGGAGTGACAGCAATGTGTGTTGCAGAGTTGCAAAGCTCACTGTGTGCTGAAGATGATCAGTGGGAACTTTCTGGACTGTCTCTTCTGCTGTTTCAGCAGAGTCCAAACGTAAGTGCTATATTCTGCTACTGCTCACAAAGAGCAAGCACAGGAGATGTATTATTCAATTGGACTTTGAGGTAGGAAAGTGAGAGGTGACAGCAATATGTGTTTCAGAGTTGCGAATCACAATGTGTGCTGAAGATGCCCAGCAGTAGTTTCCATGCTGGCCCTTCGGCTGTGAAATTAGAATCCAAGCGCTCGTCCTCCCCTGTCACAACTGCTCTCGAAGCGAGAGAGCGCACCAGAAACGTTGGCTTGAAATGCACTTTTAGGAGATAAAGTGAGGAGTGACAGCAATGTGTGTTTCAGAGTTGCAAAGCTCACTGTGCGCTGAAGATGATCTGCAAGGACTTTCCCTCCCTGCCCTTCGGAACTGGGAGCGGATTCCAAGCGCTCGTGCTCACCTGCCTCTGCTGCACTGGAAACGAGAGTGGAGACCAGAAACGCTGGATTCAAATGCACTTTTAGGAGCTACAATGTGGAGTGACAACAGTGTGTGTGTCAAAGTTGTAAAGCTCAGTGTGTTGAAGAAGCACAAGAGCAGCCTTCAGCCTGTCTCTTCCACTGCCTTACAGATTGCAGACATTCCTGCTCACTCTGCTGCTCAGCAGAGTGCTGGCAACGGAGTTCTTGGATTGAAATGGTCTTTTAGGAGAAAGAGTGAAGAGTGACAGCAATGTTTGTGTCACAGTTTAAAGCTCACTGTGTGCTAAACATGATCAGGAGGAGCTTTTTTGCAAGGCTCTTCTGCTGTTTTAGCCCAGTCTAAACATTCCTGCTCTACTCTCTCTGATGCTGCTCAGCAGAGAGTGGGCACAGAGATGTTGGAATCAATTGGTCTTCCAGGCAAGAGAAGGAGGAGTTACAGCAATGTGTTTTGCAGAGTTGCAAAGCTCACTGTGTGCTGAAGATGCCCTGCAGGAGTTTCCCTGCTGGCCCTTCGTCTGTGGTATTAGAGTCCAAGCGCTGCTCCTCCCCTGTCACAACTCCTCTCGAAACGAGAGAGCGCACCAGAAACTTTGGATTCAAATGCACTTTTAGGAGATAAAGTGAGGAGTGACAGCAATGTTTGTGTCACAGTTTAAAGCTCACTGTGTGCAAAACATGATCAAGCAGGAGATTTTTTTCAAGGCTCTTCTGCTGTTTTAGGCAGGTCTAAAAATTCCTGCTCTACTATCTCTGTTGCTGCTCAGCAGAGAGCGGGCACAGAGATGGTGGATTCAGCTGGTCTTTCAGGCAAAAAGGGAGGAGTGACAGCAATGTGTGTTGCAGAGTTGCAAAGCTCGCTGTGCGCTGAAGATGATCAGTGGGAACTTTCTGGACTGTCTCTTCTGCTCTTTTAGCATTGGCTAAAGGTTCCTGATCTACTCTGCTTCTGCCCAGCAGAGAAAGGGCACAGAGTTTTGGATTCAATTGGACTTTGAGGTAGGAAAGTGCGGAGCGAGAGCAATATATGTGTCACAGTTGCAAAGCTGACTGCGTGCTGAAGATGCCCTGCCGGAGCTTTCACTCCGGGCTCTTCGGCTGTGGGAGCAGAGGCCAAGAGATCGTGTTCACCTGTCACTGCTGCTGTTCAAACGAGAGAGGGCGGGAGAGACCATGGATTCAAACGGATTATTAGGAGATGAAGTGAGGAGTGACAGCAATGTGTGTTTCAGAGTTGCAAAGCTCACTGTGCGCTGAAGATGATCTGCAAGGACTTTCCCTCCCTGCCCTTCGGAACTGGGAGCGGATTCCAAGCGCTCGTGCTCACCTGCCTCTGCTGCACTGGAAACGAGAGTGGAGACCAGAAACGCTGGATTCAAATGCACTTTTAGGAGCTACAATGAGGAGTGACAACAGTGTGTGTGTCAAAGTTGTAAAGCTCAGTGCGTTGAAGAAGCACAAGAGCAGCCTTCAGCCTGTCTCTTCCACTGCCTTACAGATTGCAGACATTCCTGCTCACTCTGCTGCTCAGCAGAGTGCTGGCAACGGAGTTCTTGGATTGAAATGGTCTTTTAGGAGAAAGAGTGAAGAGTGACAGCAATGTTTGTGTCACAGTTTAAAGCTCACTGTGTGCTAAACATGATCAGGAGGAGCTTTTTTGCAAGGCTCTTCTGCTGTTTTAGCCCAGTCTAAACATTCCTGCTCTAATCTCTCTGATGCTGCTCAGCAGAGAGTGGGCACAGAGATGTTGGAATCAATTGGTCTTCCAGGCAGGAGAAGGAGGAGTTACAGCAATGTGTTTTGCAGAGTTGCAAAGCTCATTGTGTGCTGAAGATGCCCTGCAGGAGTTTCCCTGCTGGCCCTTCGTCTGTGGCATTACAGTCCAAGCGCTGCTCCTCCCCTGTCACAACTCCTCTCGAAACGAGAGAGCGCACAAGAAACTTTGGATTCAAATGCACTTTTAGGAGATAAAGTGAGGAGTGACAGCAATGTTTGTGTCACAGTTTAAAGCTCACTGTGTGCAAAACATGATCAAGCAGGAGATTTTTTTCAAGGCTCTTCTGCTGTTTTAGGCAGGTCTAAAAATTCCTGCTCTACTATCTCTGTTGCTGCTCAGCAGAGAGCGGGCACAGAGATGGTGGATTCAACTGGTCTTTCAGGCAAAAAGGGAGGAGTGACAGCAATCTGTGTTGCAGAGTTGCAAAGCTCGCTGTGCGCTGAAGATGATCAGTGGGAACTTTCTGGACTGTCTCTTCTGCTCTTTTAGCATTGGCTAAAGGTTCCTGCTCTACTCTGCTTCTGCCCAGCAGAGAAAGGGCACAGAGATTTTGGATTCAATTGGACTTTGAGGTAGGAAAGTGCGGAGCGAGAGCAATATATGTGTCACAGTTGCAAAGCTGACTGCGTGCTGAAGATGCCCTGCCGGAGCTTTCACTCCGGGCTCTTCGGCTGTGGGAGCAGAGGCCAAGAGGTCGTGTTCACCTGTCACTGCTGCTGTTCAAACGAGAGAGGGCGGGAGAGACCATGGATTCAAACGGATTATTAGGAGATGAAGTGAGGAGTGACAGCAATGTGTGTTTCAGAGTTGCAAAGCTCACTGTGCGCTGAAGATGATCTGCAAGGACTTTCCCTCCCTGCCCTTCGGAACTGGGAGCGGATTCCAAGCGCTCATGCTCACCTGCCTCTGCTGCACTGGAAACGAGAGTGGAGACCAGAAACGCTGGATTCAAATGCACTTTTAGGAGCTACAATGAGGAGTGACAACAGTGTGTGTGTCAAAGTTGTAAAGCTCAGTGTGTTGAAGAAGCACAAGAGCAGCCTTCAGCCTGTCTCTTCCACTGCCTTACAGATTGCAGACATTCCTGCTCACTCTGCTGCTCAGCAGAGTGCTGGCAACGGAGTTCTTGGATTGAAATGGTCTTTTAGGAGAAAGAGTGAAGAGTGACAGCAATGTTTGTGTCACAGTTTAAAGCTCACTGTGTGCTAAACATGATCAGGAGGAGCTTTTTTGCAAGGCTCTTCTGCTGTTTTTGCCCAGTCTAAACATTCCTGCTCTACTCTCTCTGTTGCTGCTCAGCAGAGAGTGGGCACAGAGATGTTGGAATCAATTGGTCTTCCAGGCAGGAGAAGGAGGAGTTACAGCAATGTGTTTTGCAGAGTTGCAAAGCTCATTGTGTGCTGAAGATGCCCTGCAGGAGTTTCCCTGCTGGCCCTTCGTCTGTGGCATTACAGTCCAAGCGCTGCTCCTCCCCTGTCACAACTCCTCTCGAAACGAGAGAGCGCACAAGAAACTTTGGATTCAAATGCACTTTTAGGAGATAAAGTGAGGAGTGACAGAAATGTTTGTGTCACAGTTTAAAGCTCACTGTGTGCAAAACATGATCAAGCAGGAGATTTTTTTCAAGGCTCTTCTGCTGTTTTAGGCAGGTCTAAAAATTCCTGCTCTACTATCTCTGTTGCTGCTCAGCAGAGAGCGGGCACAGAGATGCTGGATTCAACTGGTCTTTCAGGCAAAAAGGGAGGAGTGACAGCAATGTGTGTTGCAGAGTTGCAAAGCTCGCTGTGCGCTGAAGATGATCAGTGGGAACTTTCTGGACTGTCTCTTCTGCTCTTTTAGCATTGGCTAAAGGTTCCTGCTCTACTCTGCTTCTGCCCAGCAGAGAAAGGGCAGAGAGATTTTGGATTCAATTGGACTTTGAGGTAGGAAAGTGCGGAGCGAGAGCAATATATGTGTCACAGTTGCAAAGCTGACTGCGTGCTGAAGATGCCCTGCCGGAGCTTTCACTCCGGGCTCTTCGGCTGTGGGAGCAGAGGCCAAGAGATCGTGTTCACCTGTCACTGCTGCTGTTCAAACGAGAGAGGGCGGGAGAGACCATGGATTCAAACGGATTATTAGGAGATGAAGTGAGGAGTGACAGCAATGTGTGTTTCAGAGTTGCAAAGCTCACTGTGCGCTGAAGATGATCTGCAAGGACTTTCCCTCCCTGCCCTTCGGAACTGGGAGCGGATTCCAAGCGCTCATGCTCACCTGCCTCTGCTGCACTGGAAACGAGAGTGGAGACCAGAAACGCTGGATTCAAATGCACTTTTAGGAGCTACAATGAGGAGTGACAACAGTGTGTGTGTCAAAGTTGTAAAGCTCAGTGTGTTGAAGAAGCACAAGAGCTGCCTTCAGCCTGTCTCTTCCACTGCCTTACAGATTGCAGACATTCCTGCTCACTCTGCTGCTCAGCAGAGTGCTGGCAACGGAGTTCTTGGATTGAAATGGTCTTTTAGGAGAAAGAGTGAAGAGTGACAGCAATGTTTGTGTCACAGTTTAAAGCTCTCTGTGTGCTAAACATGATCAGGAGGAGCTTTTTTGCAAGGCTCTTCTGCTGTTTTTGCCCAGTCTAAACATTCCTGCTCTACTCTCTCTGATGCTGCTCAGCAGAGAGTGGGCACAGAGATGTTGGAATCAATTGGTCTTCCAGGCAGGAGAAGGAGGAGTTACAGCAATGTGTTTTGCAGAGTTGCAAAGCTCATTGTGTGCTGAAGATGCCCTGCAGGAGTTTCCCTGCTGGCCCTTCGTCTGTGGCATTACAGTCCAAGCGCTGCTCCTCCCCTGTCACAACTCCTCTCGAAACGAGAGAGCGCACAAGAAACTTTGGATTCAAATGCACTTTTAGGAGATAAAGTGAGGAGTGACAGCAATGTTTGTGTCACAGTTTAAAGCTCACTGTGTGCAAAACATGATCAAGCAGGAGATTTTTTTCAAGGCTCTTCTGCTGTTTTAGGCAGGTCTAAAAATTCCTGCTCTACTATCTCTGTTGCTGCTCAGCAGAGAGCGGGCACAGAGATGGTGGATTCAACTGGTCTTTCAGGCAAAAAGGGAGGAGTGACAGCAATGTGTGTTGCAGAGTTGCAAAGCTCGCTGTGCGCTGAAGATGATCAGTGGGAACTTTCTGGACTGTCTCTTCTGCTCTTTTAGCATTGGCTAAAGGTTCCTGCTCTACTCTGCTTCTGCCCAGCAGAGAAAGGGCACAGAGATTTTGGATTCAATTGGACTTTGAGGTAGGAAAGTGCGGAGCGAGAGCAATATATGTGTCACAGTTGCAAAGCTGACTGCGTGCTGAAGATGCCCTGCCGGAGCTTTCACTCCGGGCTCTTCGGCTGTGGGAGCAGAGGCCAAGAGATCGTGTTCACCTGTCACTGCTGCTGTTCAAACGAGAGAGGGCGGGAGAGACCATGGATTCAAACGGATTATTAGGAGATGAAGTGAGGAGTGACAGCAATGTGTGTTTCAGAGTTGCAAAGCTCACTGTGCGCTGAAGATGATCTGCAAGGACTTTCCCTCCCTGCCCTTCGGAACTGGGAGCGGATTCCAAGCGCTCGTGCTCACCTTCCTCTGCTGCTCTTGAAACGAGAGTGGAGACCAGAAACGCTGGATTCAAATGCACTTTTAGGAGCTACAATGAGGAGTGACAACAGTGTGTGTGTCACAGTTGTAAAGCTCAGTGTGTTGAAGAAGCACAAGAGCAGCCTTCAGGCCTGTCTCTTCCACTGCCTTACAGATTGCAGACATTCCTGCTCACTCTGCTGCTCAGCAGAGTGCTGGCAACGGAGTTCTTGGATTGAAATGGTCTTTTAGGAGAAAGAGTGAAGAGTGACAGCAATGTTTGTGTCACAGTTTAAAGCTCACTGTGTGCTAAACATGATCAGGAGGAGCTTTTTTGCAAGGCTCTTCTGCTGTTTTAGCCCAGTCTAAACATTCCTGCTCTACTCTCTCTGATGCTGCTCAGCAGAGAGTGGGCACAGAGATGTTGGAATCAATTGGTCTTCCAGGCAGGAGAAGGAGGAGTTACAGCAATGTGTTTTGCAGAGTTGCAAAGCTCACTGTGTGCTGAAGATGCCCTGCAGGAGTTTCCCTGCTGGCCCTTCGTCTGTGGGATTAGAGTCCAAGCGCTGCTCCTCCCCTGTCACAACTCCTCTCGAAACGAGAGAGCGCACAAGAAACTTTGGATTCAAATGCACTTTTAGGAGATAAAGTGAGGAGTGACAGCAATGTTTGTGTCACAGTTTAAAGCTCACTGTGTGCAAAACATGATCAAGCAGGAGATTTTTTGCAAGGCTCTTCTGCTGTTTTAGGCAGGTCTAAAAATTCCTGCTCTACTATCTCTGTTGCTGCTCAGCAGAGAGCGGGCACAGAGATGGTGGATTCAGCTGGTCTTTCAGGCAAAAAGGGAGGAGTGACAGCAATGTGTGTTGCAGAGTTGCAAAGCTCGCTGTGCGCTGAAGATGATCAGTGGGAACTTTCTGGACTGTCTCTTCTGCTCTTTTAGCATTGGCTAAAGGTTCCTGCTCTACTCTGCTTCTGCCCAGCAGAGAAAGGGCACAGAGATTTTGGATTCAATTGGACTTTGAGGTAGGAAAGTGCGGAGCGAGAGCAATATATGTGTCACAGTTGCAAAGCTGACTGCGTGCTGAAGATGCCCTGCCGGAGCTTTCACTCCGGGCTCTTCGGCTGTGGGAGCAGAGGCCAAGAGATCGTGTTCACCTGTCACTGCTGCTGTTCAAACGAGAGAGGGCGGGAGAGACCATGGATTCAAACGGATTATTAGGAGATGAAGTGAGGAGTGACAGCAATGTGTGTTGCAGAGTTGCAAAGCTCACTGTGCGCTGAAGATGATCTGCAAGGACTTTCCCTCCCTGCCCTTCGGAACTGGGAGCGGATTCCAAGCGCTCGTGCTCACCTTCCTCTGCTGCTCTTGAAACGAGAGTGGAGACCAGAAACGCTGGATTCAAATGCACTTTTAGGAGCTACAATGAGGAGTGACAACAGTGTGTGTGTCACAGTTGTAAAGCTCAGTGTGTTGAAGAAGCACAAGAGCAGCCTTCAGGCCTGTCTCTTCCACTGCCTTACAGATTGCAGACATTCCTGCTCACTCTGCTGCTCAGCAGAGTGCTGGCAACGGAGTTCTTGGATTGAAATGGTCTTTTAGGAGAAAGAGTGAAGAGTGACAGCAATGTTTGTGTCACAGTTTAAAGCTCACTGTGTGCTAAACATGATCAGGAGGAGCTTTTTTGCAAGGCTCTTCTGCTGTTTTAGCCCAGTCTAAACATTCCTGCTCTACTCTCTCTGATGCTGCTCAGCAGAGAGTGGGCACAGAGATGTTGGAATCAATTGGTCTTCCAGGCAGGAGAAGGAGGAGTTACAGCAATGTGTTTTGCAGAGTTGCAAAGCTCACTGTGTGCTGAAGATGCCCTGCAGGAGTTTCCCTGCTGGCCCTTCGTCTGTGGGATTAGAGTCCAAGCGCTGCTCCTCCCCTGTCACAACTCCTCTCGAAACGAGAGAGCGCACAAGAAACTTTGGATTCAAATGCACTTTTAGGAGATAAAGTGAGGAGTGACAGCAATGTTTGTGTCACAGTTTAAAGCTCACTGTGTGCAAAACATGATCAAGCAGGAGATTTTTTGCAAGGCTCTTCTGCTGTTTTAGGCAGGTCTAAAAATTCCTGCTCTACTATCTCTGTTGCTGCTCAGCAGAGAGCGGGCACAGAGATGGTGGATTCAGCTGGTCTTTCAGGCAAAAAGGGAGGAGTGACAGCAATGTGTGTTGCAGAGTTGCAAAGCTCGCTGTGCGCTGAAGATGATCAGTGGGAACTTTCTGGACTGTCTCTTCTGCTCTTTTAGCATTGGCTAAAGGTTCCTGCTCTACTCTGCTTCTGCCCAGCAGAGAAAGGGCACAGAGATTTTGGATTCAATTGGACTTTGAGGTAGGAAAGTGCGGAGCGAGAGCAATATATGTGTCACAGTTGCAAAGCTGACTGCGTGCTGAAGATGCCCTGCCGGAGCTTTCACTCCGGGCTCTTCGGCTGTGGGAGCAGAGGCCAAGAGATCGTGTTCACCTGTCACTGCTGCTGTTCAAACGAGAGAGGGCGGGAGAGACCATGGATTCAAACGGATTATTAGGAGATGAAGTGAGGAGTGACAGCAATGTGTGTTGCAGAGTTGCAAAGCTCGCTGTGCGCTGAAGATGATCAGTGGGAACTTTCAGGACTGTCTCTTCTGTTGTTTCAGCAGAGTGCAAACGTAAGTGCTATATTCTGCTACTGCTCACAAGGAGCAAGCACAGGAGATGTATGATTCAATTGGACTTTCAACTAGGAAAGTCAGAGGTGACAGCTATATGTGTTTCAGAGTTGCAAAGCTCACTGTGTGCTGAAGATGCCCAGCAGGACTTTCCCTGCACGCCCTTCGGCTGTGGGATTAGAGTCCAAGCGCTCGTCCTCCCCTGTCACAACTCCTCTCGAAACGAGAGAGCGCCCCAGAAACGAGAGATTCAAATGCACTTTTAGGAGATAAAGTGAGTGGCAGCAATGTTTGTGTCCCAGTTTAAAGCTCACTGTGCGCTAAACATGAAAAGCTGGAGCTTTTTTGCAAGGCTCTTCTGCTGTTATAGCCCTGTCTAAACATTCCTGCTATACTCTCTCTGTTGCTGCTAAGCAGAGAGCGGGCACAGAGATGGTGGAATCAATTGGTCTTTCAGGCAGGAAAGGGAGGAGTGACAGCAATGTGTGCTGCAGAGCTGCAAAGCTCGCTGTGCGCTGAAGATGATCAGTGTTAACTTTCTGGACTGTCTCTTCTGCTGTTTCAGCAGAATCTGAACTTAAGTGCTATATTCTGCTACTGCTCACAAGGAGCAAGCACAGGAGATGTAGGATTCAATTGGACTTTCAGGTACGAAAGTGAGAGGTGACAGCAATGTGTGTTTCAGAGTAGCAAAGCTCAATGTGTGCTGAAGATGCCCAGCAGGAGTTTCCCTGATGGCCCTTCGGCTGTGGGATTAGAGTCCAAGCGCTCGTCCTCCCCTGTCACAACTCCTCTCGAAACGAGAGAGCGCACCAGAAACGATGGTTTCAAATGCACTTTTAGGAGATAAAGTGAGGAGTGACAGCAATGTTTGTGTCACAGCTTCAAAACTCACTGTGTGCTAAACATGATCAGCAGGAGCTTTTTTGCATGGCTCTTCTGCTGTTTTAGCCCAGTCTAAACATTCCAGCTATACTCTCTCTGTTGATGCTCAGCAGAGAGCGGACACAGAGATGGTGGAATCAGTTGGTCTTTCAGGTAGGAAAGGGAGGAGTGACAGCAATGTGTGTTGCAGAGTTGCAAAGCTCGCTGTGCGCTGAAGATGATCAGTGGGAACTTTCAGGACTGTCTCTTCTGCTGTTTCAGCAGAGTGCAAACGTATGGGCTATATTCTGCTACTGCTCACAAGGAGCAAAGCACAGGAGAAGTAGGATTCAATTGGACTTTCAGGTAGGAAAGTGAGAGGTGACAGCAATGTGTGTTTCCGAGTTGCAAAGCTCACTGTGTGCTGAAGATGCCCATCAGGAGTTTCCCTGCTGGCCCTTCGGCTGTGGGATTAGAGTCCAAGCGCTCTTCCTCCCCTGTCACATCTGCTCTTGAAACGAGAGAGGGCACCAAAAACGTTGGACTCAAATGCACTTTTAGGAGATAAAGTGAGGAGTGACAGCAATGTTTGTGTCACAGCCTCAAAGCTCACTGTGTGCTAAACATGATCAGCAGGAGCTTTTTTGCAAGGCTCTTCTGCTGTTTTAGCCCAGTCTAAACATTATTGCTCTTCTCTCCCTGTTGCTGCTCAGCAGAGAGCAGGCACAGAGATGGTGGAATCTTTTGGTCTTTCAGGAAGGAAAAGGAGGAGTGACAGCAATGTGTGTTGCAGAGTTGCAAAGCTCTCTGTGTTCTGAAGATGATCAGTGGGAACTTTATAAACTTTCTCTTCTGCTGTTTCAGCAGAGTGCAAACGTATGGGCTATATTCAGCTACTGCTCACAAATTGCAGCACAGGAGATGTAGGATTCAATTGGACTTTCAGGTAGGAAAGGGAGAGGTGACAGCTATATGTGTTCAAGGGCTGCAAAGATCACTGTGTGCTGAAGATGGCCAGCAGGAGTTTCCCTGCACGCCCTTCGGCTGTGGGATTAGAGTCCAAGCGCTCGTCCTCCCCTCTCACAACTCCACTCGAAACGAGAGAGCGCAGCAGAAACGATGGTTTCAAATGCACTTTTAGGAGATAAAGTGAGGAGTGACAGCAATGTTTGTGTCACAGCTTCAAAGCTCACTGTGTGCTAATCATGATCAGCAGCAGCTTTTTTGCAAGGCTCTTCTGCTGTTATAGCCCTGTCTAAACATTCCTGTTATAATCTCCCTGTTGCTGCTCAGCAGAGAGCGGGCACAGAGATGGTGGATTCAGTTGGTCATTCAGGCAGGAAAGGTAGGAGTGAAAGCAATGCGTGTTGCAGAGTTGCAAAGCTCGCTGTGCGCTGAAGATGATCAGTGGGAACTTTCAGGACTGTCTCTTCTGCTGTTTCAGCAGAGTGCAAACGTAAGTGCTATATTCTGCTACTGCTCACAAGGAGCAAGCACAGGAGATGTATGATTCAATTGGACTTTCAACTAGGAAAGTCAGAGGTGACAGCTATATGTGTTTCACAGTTGCAAAGCTCACTGTGTGCTGAAGATGCCCAGCAGGACTTTCCCTGCACGCCCTTCGGCTGTGGGATTAGAGTCCAAGCGCTCGTCCTCCCCTGTCACAACTCCTCTCGAAACGAGACAGCGCCCCAGAAACGATAGATTCAAATGCACTTTTAGGAGATAAAGTGAGTGGCAGCAATGTTTGTGTCGCAGTTTAAAGCTCACTGTGCGCTAAACATGAAAAGCTGGAGCTTTTTTGCAAGGCTCTTCTGCTGTTATAGCCCTGTCTAAACATTCCTGCTATACTCTATTTGTTGCTGCTAAGCAGAGAGCGGGCACAGAGATGGTGGAATCAATTGGTCTTTCAGGCAGGAAAGGGAGGAGTGACAGCAATGTGTGCTGCAGAGCTGCAAAGCTCGCTGTGCGCTGAAGATGATCAGTGTTAACTTTCTGGACTGTCTCTTCTGCTGTTTCAGCAGAATCTGAACGTAAGTGCTATATTCTGCTACTGCTCACAAGGAGCAAGCACAGGAGATGTAGGATTCAATTGGACTTTCAGGTAGGAAAGTGAGAGGTGACAGCAATGTGTGTTTCAGAGTAGCAAAGCTCAATGTGTGCTGAAGATGCCCAGCAGGAGTTTCCCTGATGGCCCTTCGGCTGTGGGATTAGAGTCCAAGCGCTCGTCCTCCCCTGTCACAACTCCTCTCGAAACGAGAGAGCGCACCGGAAACGATGGTTTCAAATGCACTTTTAGGAGATAAAGTGAGGAGTGACAGCAATGTTTGTGTCACAGCTTCAAAACTCACTGTGTGCTAAACATGATCAGCAGGAGCTTTTTTGCATGGCTCTTCTGCTGTTTTAGCCCAGTCTAAACATTCCAGCTATACTCTCTCTGTTGATGCTCAGCAGAGAGCGGACACAGAGATGGTGGAATCAGTTGGTCTTTCAGGTAGGAAAGGGAGGAGTGACAGCAATGTGTGTTGCAGAGTTGCAAAGCTCGCTGTGCGCTGAAGATGATCAGTGGGAACTTTCAGGACTGTCTCTTCTGCTGTTTCAGCAGAGTGCAAACGTATGGGCTATATTCTGCTACTGCTCACAAGGAGCAAAGCACAGGAGAAGTAGGATTCAATTGGACTTTCAGGTAGGAAAGTGAGAGGTGACAGCAATGTGTGTTTCCGAGTTGCAAAGCTCACTGTGTGCTGAAGATGCCCATCAGGAGTTTCCCTGCTGGCCCTTCGGCTGTGGGATTAGAGTACAAGCGCTCGTCCTCCCCTGTCACATCTGCTCTTGAAACGAGAGAGGGCACCAAAAACGTTGGACTCAAATGCACTTTTAGGAGATAAAGTGAGGAGTGACAGCAATGTTTGTGTCACAGCCTCAAAGCTCACTGTGTGCTAAACATGATCAGCAGGAGCTTTTTTGCAAGGCTCTTCTGCTGTTTTAGCCCAGTCTAAACATTATTGCTCTTCTCTCCCTGTTGCTGCTCAGCAGAGAGCAGGCACAGAGATGGTGGAATCTTTTGGTCTTTCAGGCAGGAAAAGGAGGAGTGACAGCAATGTGTGTTGCAGAGTTGCAAAGCTCTCTGTGTTCTGAAGATGATCAGTGGGAACTTTCTAAACTTTCTCTTCTGCTGTTTCAGCAGAGTGCAAACGTATGGGCTATATTCTGCTACTGCTCACAAATTGCAGCACAGGAGATGTAGGATTCAATTGGACTTTCAGGTAGGAAAGGGAGAGGTGACAGCTATATGTGTTCAGGGTTGCAAAGATCACTGTGTGCTGAAGATGCCCAGCAGGAGTTTCCCTGCTCGCCCTTCGGCTGTGGGATTAGAGTCCAAGCGCTCGTCCTCCCCTGTCGCAACTCCTCTCGAAACGACAGAGCGCACCAGAAACGTTGGACTCAAATGCACTTTTAGGAGATAAAGTGAGGAGTGACAGCTATGTTTTTGTCACAGTTTCAAAACTCACTGTGTGCTAAACATGATCAGCAGGAGCTTTTTTGCAAGGCTCTTCTGCTGTTATAGCCCTGTCTAAACATTCCTGCTATACTCTCTCTGTTGCTGCTAAGCAGAGAGCGGGCACAGAGATGGTGGAATCAGTTCGTCTTTCAGGCAGGAAAGGGAGGAGTGACAGCAATGTGTGTTGCAGAGTTGCAAAGCTCGCTGTGCGCTGATGATCAGTGGGAACTTTCTGGACTGTCTCTTCTGCTGTTTCAGCAGAGTCCAAGCGTAAGTGCTATATTCTGCTACTGCTCACAAGGAGCAAGCACAGGAGATGTAGTATTCAATTGGACTTTCAGGTAGGATAGTGAGAGGTGACAGCTATATGTGTTTCAGAGCTGCAAAGCTAACTGTGTGCTGAAGATGCCCAGCAGGAGTTTCCCTGCACGCCCTTCGGCTGTGGGATTAGAGTCCAAGCGCTCGTCCTCCCCTGTCACAACTCCTCTCGAAACGAGAGAGCGCACCAGAAACGATGGTTTCAAATGCACTTTTAGGAGATAAAGTGAATGACAGCAATGTTTGTGTCGCAGTTTAATGATCAATGTGCGCTAAACATGAAAAGCAGGAGCTTTTTTGCAAGGCTCTTCTGCTGTTTTAGCCCAGTCTAAACATTCCTGCTATACTCTCCCTGTTGCTGCTCAATAGAGTGCGGGCTCAGTGATGGTGGAATCAGTTGGTCTTTCAGGCAGGAAAGGGAGGAGTGACAGCAATGTGTGCTGCAGAGTTGCAAAGCTCGCTGTGCGCTGAAGATGATCAGTGGGAACTTTCAGGACTGTCTCTTCTGCTGTTTCAGCAGAGTGCAAACGTATGGGCTATATTCTGCTACTGCTCACAAGGAGCAAAGCACAGGAGAAGTAGGATTCAATTGGACTTTCAGGTAGGAAAGTGAGAGGTGACAGCTATATGTGTTTCAGAGTTGCAAAGCTCACTGTGTGCTGAAGATGCCCAGCAGGACTTTCCCTGCACGCCCTTCGGCTGTGGGATTAGAGTCCAAGCGCTCGTCTTCCCCTGTCGCAACTCCTCTCGAAACGACAGAGCGCACCAGAAACGTTGGACTCAAATGCATTTTTAGGAGATAAAGTGAGGAGTGACAGCTATGTTTGTGTCACAGCTTCAAAACTCACTGTGTGCTAAACATGATCAGCAGGAGCTTTTTTCAAGGCTCTTCTGCTGTTATAGCCCTGTCTAAACATTCCTGCTATACTCTCTCTGTTGCTGCTAAGCAGAGAGCGGGCACAGAGATGGTGGAATCAGTTCGTCTTTCAGGCAGGAAAGGGAGGAGTGACAGCAATGTGTGTTGCAGAGTTGCAAAGCTCGCTGTGCGCTGATGATCAGTGGGAACTTTCTGGACTGTCTCTTCTGCTGTTTCAGCAGAGTCCAAACGTAAGTGCTATATTCTGCTACTGCTCACAAGGAGCAAGCACAGGAGATGTAGGATTCAATTGGACTTTCAGGTAGGAAAGTGAGAGGTGACAGCAATGTGTGTTTCAGAGTTGCAAAGCTCACTGTGTGCTGAAGATGCCCAGCAGGAGTTTCCCTGATGGCCCTTCGGCTGTGGGATTAGAGTCCACGCGCTCGTCCTCCCCTGTCACAACTCCTCTGGAAACAAGAGTGCGCACCCGAAACGATGGAGTCAAATGCACTTTTAGGAGATAAATTGAGTGACAGCAATGTTTGTGTCACTCACCCCCATGCCTCAGAACTTCCCCAACCAAGAAGAAAAAAGAGTAATTGTGGTGGGTGACTCCCTTCTGAGGGGAACAGAAGGGCCCATTTGTCGACCGGATCCATCCCACAGGGAGGTCTGCTGCCTGCCTGGGGCTCGGATTAGAGATGTTAAAAAGAAGCTCTCTGAACTGGTGCAGCCGTCTGACTACTACCCACTGCTGGTTTTTCAGGTTGGCAGTGACGAAATTATTACGAGGAACGTAAGGGCAATGAAGAGAGACTACAGGGCCCTGGGAAGGCTGGTTAAAGGGTCTGGAGCGCAAGTGGTGTTTGCCTCCATACCTGTTGCAAGCGAGGGTGAAGGGATATATAAGAAGACTCTGCAGGTTAATGTATGGCTACGTGACTGGTGCCAAAGGCAGGGGTTTGGGTTTTTCTGTCACGGGCTGCTGTATGGGACACCTGGTTTGCTGGTGACAGGCGGGATACACCAGTCCCAGAGAAGAAAAAGGGTTTTGGGGCAGGAGTTAGCAGGGCTTATTGACAGGGCTTTAAACTAGTTATGAAGTGGGGAGGGGATTTAACTGGGCCTGTTGGGGACAAGCCCAAGAGGAACATGCTAGGGATTGAAGGATGGCGGGCTAAGGAGGACTATCAATCTCTTGTTTCACTTGTGGGAAAGGATAGCTCTTTAGACCCTGTCCCGCAGGGGAAAAAGGGTACTAGGACTGGCTCCCTGAAATGCCTGTACACCAATGCACGCAGCATGGGGAATAAACAGGAGGAGTTAGAAGTCTGTGTGCGGGCTAAAGGTTATGATCTAGTGGCGATTACAGAGACATGGTGGGACAGTTCACATGACTGGAATGTGGTCATGGATGGCTATGTCCTTTTTAGGAAAGATAGGTCAGCAAAGCGAGGTGGTGGAGTTGCTCTTTACGTGAGAGAGCAACTAGAATGTATTGAGTTCTGTCCGGGGTCGGATGAGGAGCAAGTGGAATGTCTGTGGGTACGAATCAAGGGGCTGACTGGCACGGGTGATACAGTTGTGGGGGTCTATTACAGACCTCCTGATCAGGACGAAGGAGTTGATGAGGCTTTCTACAGGCAACTGGAAGTAGCCTCGCGACTACATGCCTTAGTCGTCGTGGGGGACTTTAATTACCCCGATATTTGCTGGAAGACTCACACAGCCAGTCATTCACAGTCTAGGAGGTTCCTCGAGTGCATTGATGATAATTTCTTAATGCAAATGGTGGACGTACCAACTAGGGGAGCAGCGCTGCTAGATTTAGTACTCGCCAACAAGGAGGGTTTGGTCGAAGTGGTGACGGTCAATGGCAGCCTTGGCTGCAGTGGCCATGAGATGGTGGAGTTTAGGATCCTGTGTGGGAGGAATAGAATACCTAGCAAAGCCACAGTTCTGGATTTCCGAAGGGCCAACTTTGGCCTCTTCAGTCAACTGCTAAGGGAAGTCTCATGGGAAAGTGTACTAGGCGGTAAAGGGGCTCAAGATAGTTGGTTAGCATTCAAGGACCGCTTCTTCCAAGCTCAGGATCGGAGCGTCCCAATGAGTAGGAAGTCAAGTAAGGGATCTAGGAGACCGGCGTGGTTAAACAAGGAGCTGCTGGGCAAACTCAAGTGGAAAAGGAGAATCTATGGATTATGGAAGGAGGGGCTGGCCGCTTGGGAGGAATATAGGACAGTTGTTAGAGGATGTAGGGAGGCAATTAGGACAGCTAAGGCCTCCTTGGAACTCAATCTTGCTAGTCGGGTTAAAGACAATAGAAAGGGCTTCTTCAAATACATAGCAAATAAAACTAAAACAAGAGGCAATATAGGCCCATTGCTGAACGAAGTGGGTACCCTGGAGACAGAGGATATAAAGAAGGCAGAGGTGCTGAATGCCTTCTTTGCCTCTGTCTTTACTCCTGCAGACTCTCCCCGAGGGCCCCGGATTTCTATAGCCCCAGAAGGAGTCAGGACAAAGGAGGAGTTTGCTTTGGTAGATGAGGATTGGGTTAGGGATCAGCTATGCAAACTGGACATCTGTAAATCGATGGGTCCGGATGGAATGCACCCACGGGTGCTGAGGGAGCTGGCGGAGGTCATTGCTAGGCCACTTTCCATCATCTTTGGTAAGTCGTGGGAAATGGGCGAGGTGCCTGAGGATTGGCGGATGGCAAAGGTCACACCAATCTATAAGAAGGGCAAGAAGGAGGACCCGGGTAATTATAGACCGGTCAGCCTTACCTCCATCCCTGGAAAGATGATGGAACAACTTATTCTTGACTCCATCACTAGGCATATCAAGGATGAGGGGGTCATTAAGAACAGCCAACATGGTTTTATGAGGGGGAAGTCATGTATGACCAACCTTATAGCCTTCTATGAGGAAGTGACTAGGTGGAGGGATGATGGTAGAGCGGTAGATGTAGTTTTTCTTGATTTCAGTAAGGCATTTGATACTGTCTCCCACAGCATCCTCATAGATAAGCTAAGGAAGTGTGGGCTTGACGATCAAGTAGTGAGGTGGATCGAGAACTGGTTGAAAGGAAGAAGGCAGAGAGTTGTGGTCAATGGCGCAGAATCTAGCTGGAGGTCTGTGACTAGTGGAGTTCCTCAGGGGTCGGTGCTGGGACCGGTGCTGTTTAATATTTTCATCAATGACCTGGATGAGGGAACTGAGTGCACCCTCAGCAAGTTTGCTGATGACACAAAACTGGGAGGAGTGGCTGACACACCAGAGGACTGTGCTGCCATTCAGCGAGACCTGGACAGGCTGGAGAGTTGGGCGGGGAGAAACTTGATGAAATTTAACAAGGGCAAGTGTAGAGTCTTGCATCTGGGGAAGAACAACCCCATGTACCAGTACAGGTTGGGGGTTGACCAGCTGGAAAGTAGTGAAGGGGAAAGGGACCTGGGGGTCCTGGTGGATAGGAGGATGACCATGAGCCAGCAATGTGCTCTTGTGGCCAAGAAGGCAAATGGCATCTTAGGGTGCATTAGAAAGGGAGTGGTTAGTAGGTCAAGAGAGGTTCTCCTCCCCCTCTACTCAGCCTTGGTGAGGCCGCATCTGGAATATTGCGTCCAGTTCTGGGCCCCTCTGTTCAAGAAGGACAGGGAATTGCTTGAAGGAGTCCAGCGCAGAGCCACAAAGAGGATTAAGGGAGTGGAACATCTCCCTTATGAGGAGAGGCTGAGGGAGCTGGGTCTCTTTAGCTTGCAAAAGAGGAGACTGAGGGGTGACCTCATCAGTGTTTACAAATATGTGAAGGGTAGGTGTCAGGATGATGGAGCTAGGCTTTTTTCAGTGATATCCAGTGATAGGACAAGGGGCAATGGGTGTAAACTGGAACATAGGAAGTTCCACGTTAACATCAGGAAGAACTTCTTTACTGTAAGAGTGACAGAGCACTGGAACAGGTTGCCCAGGGGGGTTGTGGAGTCTCCTACACTGGAGATATTCAAGGCCCGCCTGGACAAGTTCCTGTGTGATGTACTGTAGGTTACCCTGCTCTTGCAGGGGGGTTGGACTAGATGATCTTTTTAGGTCCCTTCCAACCCTTGGGATTCTGTGATTCTGTGATTCTGTGGCACAGTTTAAAGCTCACTGTGTGCTAAACATGATCAGCAGGAGCTTTTTTGCAAGGCTCTTCTGCTGTTTTACCCCAGTCTAAACATTCCTGCTATACTCTCCCTGTTGCTGCTCAGCAGAGAGCTGGCACAGAGATGGTGGTTTCAGTTGGTCTTTCAGGCAGGAAAGGGAGGTGTGACAGCAATGTGTGTTGCAGTGTTGCAAAGCTCGCTGTGCGCTGAAGATGATCAGTAGGAACTTTCAGGACTGTCTCTTCTGCTGTTTCAGCAGAGTCCAAACGTAAGTGCTATATTCAGCTACTGCTTACAAGGAGCAAAGCACAGGAGATGTAGGATTCAATTGGACTTTCAGGTAGGAAAGTGAGAGGTGACAGCAATGTGAGTTTCAGAGTAGCAAAGCTCAATGTGTGCTGAAGATGCCCAGCAGGAGTTTCCCTGCTGGCCCTTCGGCTGTGGGATTAGAGTCCAAGCGCTCGTCCTCCCCTGTCACAACTCCTCTCGAAACGAGAGAGCGCACCAGAAACGATGGTTTCAAATGCACTTTTAGGAGATAAAGTGAGGAGTGACAGCAATGCTTGTGTCACAGTTTCAAAGCTCACTGTGTGCTAATCATGATCAGCAGGAGCTTTTTTGCAAGGCTCTTCTGCTGTTTTAGCCTAGGCTAAACATTCCTGCTATACTCTCCCTGTTGCTGCTCAGCAGAGAGCGGGCACAGAGATGGTGGATTCAGTTGGTCTTTCAGGCAGGAAAGGGAGGAGTGACAGCAATGTGTGCTGCAGAGTTGCAAAGCTCGCTGTGCGCTGAAGATGATCAGTGGGAACTTTCAGGACTGTCTCTTCTGCTGTTTCAGCAGAGTGCAAACTTATGGGCTATATTCTGCTACTGCTCACAAATTGCAGCACAGGAGATGTAGGATTCAATTGGACTTTCAGGTAGGAAAGGGAGAGGTGACAGCTATATGTGTTCAGGGTTGCAAAGATCACTGTGTGCTGAAGATGGCCAGCAGGAGTTTCCCTGCACGCCCTTCGGCTGTGGGATTAGAGTCCAAGCGCTCTTCCTCCCCTGTCACAACTCCACTCGAAACGAGAGAGCGCCCCAGAAACGATAGATTCAAATGCACTTTTCGGAGATAAAGTGAGTGGCAGCAATGTTTGTGTCGCAGTTTAAAGCTCACTGTGCGCTAAACATGAAAAGCTGGAGCTTTTTTGCAAGGCTCTTCTGCTGTTTTAGCCCAGTCTAAACATTCCTGCTATACTCTCCCTGTTGCTGCTCAATAGAGTGCGGGCACAGAGATGGTGGAATCAATTGGTCTTTCAGGCAGGAAAGGGAGGAGTGACAGCAATGTGTGCTGCAGAGCTGCAAAGCTCGCTGTGCGCTGAAGATGATCAATGTTAACTTTCTGGACTGTCTCTTCTGCTGTTTCAGCAGAATCTGAACGTTAGTGCTATATTCTGCTACTGCTCACAAGGAGCAAGCACAGGAGATGTAGGATTCAATTGGACTTTCAGGTAGGAAAGTGAGAGGTGACAGCAATGTGTGTTTCCGAGTTGCAAAGCTCAATGTGTGCTGAAGATGCCCAGCAGGATTTTCCCTGCACGCCCTTTGGCTGTGGGATTAGAGTCCAAGCGCTCGTCCTCCCCTGTCACAACTCCTCCCGAATCGAGAGAGCGCACCAGAAACGATGGTTTCAAATGCACTTTTAGGAGATAAAGTGAGGAGTGACAGCAATGTTTGTGTCACAGCTTCAAAACTCACTGTGTGCTAAACATGATCAGCAGGAGCTTTTTTGCAAGGCTCTTCTGCTGTTTTAGCCCAGTCTAAACATTCCAGCTATACTCTCTCTGTTGATGCTCAGCAGAGAGCGGACACAGAGATGGTGGAATCAGTTGGTCATTCAGGCAGGAAAGGGAGGAGTGACAGCAATGTGTGTTGCAGAGTTGCAAAGCTCGCTGTGCGCTGAAGATGATCTGTGGGAACTTTCAGGACTGTCTCTTCTGCTGTTTCAGCAGAGTGCAAACGTATGGGCTATATTCTGCTACTGCTCATAAGGACCAAAGCACAGGAGAAGTAGGATTCAATTGGACTTTCAGGTAGGAAAGTGAGAGGTGACAGCAATGCGTGTTTCAGAGTTGCAAAGCTCACTGTGTGCTGAGGATGCCCAGCAGGAGTTTCCCTGCTGGCCCTTCGGCTGTGGGATTAGAGTCCAAGCGCTCGTCCTCCCCTGTCACATCTGCTCTTTAAACGAGAGAGGGCAACAAAAACGTTGGACTCAAATGCACTTTTAGGAAATAAAGTGAGGAGTGACTGCAATGTTTGTGTCACAGCTTCAAAGCTCACTGTGTGCTAAACATGATCAGCAAGAGCTTTTTTGCAAGGCTCTTCTGCTGTTTTAGCCCAGTCTAAACATTCCTGCTATACTCTCTCTGTTGCTGCTCAGCAGAGAGCGAGCACAGAGAATGTGGATTCAGTTGGTCTTTCAGGCAGAAAAGGTAGGAGTGAAAGCAATGCGTGTTGCAGAGTTGCAAAGCTCGCTGTGCGCTGAAGATGATCAGTGGGAACTTTCAGGACTGTCTCTTCTGCTGTTTCAGCAGAGTCCAAACGTAAGTGCTATATTCTGCTACTGCTCACTAAGAGCAAGCACAGGTGATGTAGGATTCAATTGGACATTCAGGTAGGAAAGTTAGAGGTGACAGCAATGTGTGTTTCAGAGTAGCAAAGCTCAATGTGTGCTGAGGATGCCCAGCAGGAATTCCCCTGCTGGCCCTTCGGCTGTGGGATTAGAGTCCAAGCCCTCGTCCTTCCCTGTCACATCTGGTCTTGAAACGAGAGAGGGCACCAAAAACGTTGGACTCAAATGCACTTTTAGGAGATAAAGTGAGGAGAGACAGCAGTGTTTCTGTCACAGCTTCAAAGCTCACTGTGTGCTAAACATGATCAGCAGGAGCTTTTTTGCAAGGCTCTTCTGCGGTTTTAGCCCAGTCTAAACATTCCTGCTCTACTCTCTCTGCTGCTGCTCAGCAGAGAGCGGGCACAGAGATGGTGGAATCAGTTCGTCTTTCAGGCAGGAAAGGGAGGAGTGACAGCAATGTGTGCTGCAGAGTTGCAAAGCTCGCTGTGAGCTGAAGATGATCAGTGGGATCTTTCTGGACTGTCTCTTCTGCTGTTTCAGCAGAGTCCAAACGTAAGTGCTATATTCTGCTACTGCTCACAAAGCAAGAACAGGAGATGTGGGATTCAACTGGACTTTCCGGTAGGAAAGTGAGAGGTGACATCAATATATATTTCAGAGTTGCAAAGCTCACTGTGTGCTGAAGATGCCCAGCAGGAGTTTCCCTGCTCGCCCTTCGGCTGTGGGATTAGAGTCCACGCGCTCGTCCTCCCCTGTCACAACTCCTCTCGATACGAGAGAGCGCACAAGAAACGATGGTTTCAAATGCACTTATAGAAGATAAAGTGAGGAGTGACAGCAATGTTTGTGTCACAGCTTCAATGCTCACTGTGCGCTAAACATGATCAGCAGGAGCTTTTTTGCAAGGCTCTTCTGCTGTTTTAGCCCAGTCTAAACATTCCTGCTATACTCTCCCTGTTGCTGCTCAGCAGAGAGCTGGCACAGAGATGGTGGTTTCAGTTGGTCTTTCAGGCAGGAAAGGGAGGTGTGACAGCAATGTGTGTTGCAGTGTTGCAAAGCTCGCTGTGCACTGAAGATGAGCAATGGGAAATTTCTGGACTGTCTCTTCTGCTGTTTCAGCAGAGTCCAAACGTAAGTGCTATATTCAGCTACTGCTTACAAGGAGCAAAGCACAGGAGATGTAGGATTCAATTGGACTTTCAGGTAGGAAAGTGAGAGGTGACAGCAATATGTGTTTCAGAGTTGCAAAGCTCACTGTGTGCTGAAGATGCCCATCAGGAGTTTCCCTGCTGGCCCTTCGGCTGTGGGATTAGAGTCCAAGCGCTCGTCCTCCCCTGTCACATCTGCTCTTGAAACGAGAGAGGGCACCAAAAACTTTGGACTCAAATGCACTTTTAGGAGATAAAGTGAGGAGTGACAGCAATGTTTGTGTCACAGCCTCAAAGCTCACTCTGTGCTAAACATGATCAGCAGGAGCTTTTTTGCAAGGCTCTTCTGCTGTTTTAGCCCAGTCTAAACATTATTGCTCTTCTCTCCCTGTTGCTGCTCAGCAGAGAGCAGGCACAGAGATGGTGGAATCTTTTGGTCTTTCAGGAAGGAAAAGGAGGAGTGACAGCAATGTGTGTTGCAGACTTGGAAAGCTCTCTGTGTTCTGAAGATGATCAGTGGGAACTTTCTAAACTTTCTCTTCTGCTGTTTCAGCAGAGTGCAAACGTATGGGCTATATTCTGCTACAGCTCACAAATTGCAGCACAGGAGATGTAGGATTCAATTGGACTTTCAGGTAGGAAAGGGAGAGGTGACAGCTAAATGTGTTCAGGGTTGCAAAGATCACTGTGTGCTGAAGATGGCCAGCAGGAGTTTCCCTGCACGCCCTTCGGCTGTGGGATTAGAGTCCAAGCGCTCGTCCTCCCCTGTCACAACTCCTCTCGAAACGAGAGAGCGCAGCAGAAACGATGGTTTCAAATGCACTTTTAGGAGATAAAGTGAGGAGTGACAGCATTGTTTGTGTCACAGCTTCAAAGCTCACTGTGTGCTAATCATGATCAGCAGGAGCTTTTTTGCAAGGCTCTTCTGCTGTTTTAGCCCATTCTAAACATTCCTGCTATACTCTCCGTGTTGCTGCTCAGCAGAGAGCAGGCACAGAGATGGTGGAATCTTTTGGTCTTTCAGGAAGGAAAAGGAGGAGTGACAGCAATGTGTGTTGCAGAGTTGCAAAGCTCTCTGTGTTCTGAAGATGATCAGTGGGAACTTTCTAAACTTTCTCTTCTGCTGTTTCAGCTGAGTGCAAACGTATGGGCTATATTCTGCTACAGCTCACAAATTGCAGCACAAGAGATGTAGGATTCAATTGGACTTTCAGGTAGGAAAGGGAGAGGTGACAGCTATATGTGTTCAGGGTTGCAAAGATCACTGTGTGCTGAATATGGCCAGCAGGAGTTTCCCTGCACGCCCTTCGGCTGTGGGATTAGAGTCCAAGCGCTCGTCCTCCCCAGTCACAACTCCACTCGAAACGAGAGAGCGCAGCAGAAACGATGGTTTCAAATGCACTTTTAGGAGATAAAGTGAGGAGTGACAGCATTGTTTGTGTCACAGCTTCAAAGCTCACTGTGTGCTAATCATGATCAGCAGGAGCTTTTTTGCAAGGCTCTTCTGCTGTTTTTGCACAGTCTAAACATTCCTGCTATACTCTCCCTGTAGCTGCTCAGCAGAGGGCAGGCACAGAGATGGTGGATTCAGTTGGTCATTCAGGCAGGAAAGGGAGGAGTGACAGCAATGTGTGTTGCAGAGTTGCAAAGCTCGCTATGCGTTGATGATGATCAGTGGGAACTTTCAGGACTGTCTCTTCTGCTGTTTCAGCAGAGTGCAAACGTATGGGCTATATTCTGCTACTGCTCACAAGGAGCAAAGCACAGGAGAAGTAGGATTCAATTGGACTTTCAGGTCGGAAAGTGAGAGGTGACAGCTATATGTGTTCAGGGTTGCAAAGATCACTGTGTGCTGAAGATGCCCATCAGGAGTTTCCCTGCTGGCCCTTCGGCTGTGGGATTAGAGTCCACGCGCTCGTCCTCCCCTGTCACATCTGCTCTTGAAACGAGAGAGGGCACCAAAAACGTTGGACTCAAATGCACTTTTAGGAGATAAAGTGAGGAGTGACAGCAATGTTTGTGTCACAGCCTCAAAGCTCACTGTGTGCTAAACATGATCAGCAGGAGCTTTTTTGCAAGGCTCTTCTGCTGTTTTAGCCCATTCTAAACATTCCTGCTATACTCTCCGTGTTGCTGCTCAGCAGAGAGCAGGCACAGAGATGGTGGAATCTTTTGGTCTTTCAGGAAGGAAAAGGAGGAGTGACAGCAATGTGTGTTGCAGAGTTGCAAAGCTCTCTGTGTTCTGAAGATGATCAGTGGGAACTTTCTAAACTTTCTCTTCTGCTGTTTCAGCTGAGTGCAAACGTATGGGCTATATTCTGCTACAGCTCACAAATTGCAGCACAAGAGATGTAGGATTCAATTGGACTTTCAGGTAGGAAAGGGAGAGGTGACAGCTATATGTGTTTCAGAGCTGCAAAGCTCACTGTGTGCTGAAGATGCCCAGCAGGAGTTTCCCTGCACGCCCTTCGGCTGTGGGATTAGAGTCCAAGCGCTCGTCCTCCCCTGTCACAACTCCTCTCGAAACGAGAGAGCGCCCCAGAAACGATGGAGTCAAATGCACTTTTAGGAGATAAAGTGAGTGACAGCAATGTTTGTGTCGCAGTTTAATGATCAATGTGCGCTAAACATGAAAAGCTGGAGCTTTTTTGCAAGGCTCTTCTGCTGTTTTAGCCCAGTCTAAACATTCCTGCTATACTCTCCCTGTTGCTGCTCAGCAGAGAGCGGGCACAGAGATGGTGGATTCAGTTGGTCTTTCAGGCAGGAAAGGGAGGAGTGACAGCAATGTGTGTTGCACAGTTGCAAAGCTCGCTGTGCGCTGAAGATGATCAGTGGGAACTTTCAGGACTGTCTCTTCTGCTGTTTCAGCAGAGTGCAAACGTATGGGCTATATTCTGCTACTGCTCACAAGGAGCAAGCACAGGAGATGTAGGATTCAATTGGACTTTCAACTAGGAAAGTCAGAGGTGACAGCAATGTGTGTTTCCGAGTTGCAAAGCTCACTGTGTGCTGAAGATGCCCAGCAGGACTTTCCCTGCACGCCCTTCGGCTGTGGGATTAGAGTCCACGCGCTCGTCCTCCCCTGTCACAACTCCTCTGGAAACAAGAGTGCGCACCCGAAAAGATGGAGTCAAATGCACTTTTAGGAGATAAAGTGAGTGGCAGCAATGTTTGTGTCGCAGTGTAAAGCTCACTGTGCGCCAAACATGAAAAGCTGGAGCTTTTTTGCAAGGCTCTTCTGCTGTTTTAGCCTAGTCTAAACATTCCTGCTATACTCTCCCTGTTGCTGCTCAATAGAGTGCGGGCACAGAGATGGTGGAATCAATTGGTCTTTCAGGCAGGAAAGGGAGGAGTGACAGCAATGTGTGCTGCAGAGCTGCAAAGCTCGCTGTGCGCTGAAGATGATCTGTGGGAACTTTCTGGACTGTCTCTTCTGCTGTTTCAGCAGAATCTGAACGTAAGTGCTATATTCTGCTACTGCTCACAAAGAGCAAGCACAGGAGAAGAAGGATTCAATTGGACTTTCAGGTAGGAAAGTGAGAGGTGACAGCAATGTGTGTTTCAGAGTTGCAAAGCTCACTGTGTGCTGAAGATGCCCAGCAGGAGACTCCCTGCTAGCCCTTCGGCTGTGGGATTAGAGTCCAAGCGCTCGTCCTCCCCTGTCACATCTGCTCTTGAAACGAGAGAGGGCACCAAAAACGTTGGACTCAAATGCACTTTTAGGAGATAAAGTGAGGAGTGACAGCAATGTTTGTGTCACAGCCTCAAAGCTCACTGTGTGCTAAACATGATCAGCAGGAGCTTTTTTGCAAGGCTCTTCTGCTGTTTTAGCCCAGTCTAAACATTATTGCTCTTCTCTCCCTGTTGCTGCTCAGCAGAGAGCAGGCATAGAGATGGTGGAATCTTTTGGTCTTTCATGCAGGAAAAGGAGGAGGGACAGCAATGTGTGTTGCAGAGTTGCATAGCTCTCTGTGTTCTGAAGATGATCAGTGGGAACTTTCTAAACTTTCTCTTCTGCTGTTTCAGCAGAGTGCAAACGTATGGGCTATATTCTGCTACTGCTCACAAGGAGCAAGCACAGGAGATGTAGGATTCAATTGGACTTTCAGGTAGGAAAGTGAGAGGTGACAGCAATATGTGTTTCAGAGTTGCAAAGCTCACTGTGTGCTGAAGATGGCCAGCAGGAGTTTCCCTGCTGGCCCTTCGGCTGTGGGATTAGAGTCCAAGCGCTCGTCCTCCCCTGTCACAACTCCACTCGAAACGAGAGAGCGCAGCAGAAACGATGGTTTCAAATGCACTTTTAGGAGATAAAGTGAGGAGTGACAGCAATGTTTGTGTCACAGCTTCAAAACTCACTGTGTGCTAAACATGATCAGCAGGAGCTTTTTTGCAAGGCTCTTCTGCTGTTATAGCCCTGTCTAAACATTCCTGCTATACTCTCTCTGTTGCTGCTAAGCAGAGAGCGGGCACAGAGATGGTGGAATCAGTTCGTCTTTCAGGCAGGAAAGGGAGGAGTGACAGCAGTGTGTGTTGCAGAGTTGCAAAGCTCGCTGTGCGCTGATGATCAGTGGGAACTTTCTGGACTGTCTCTTCTGCTGTTTCAGCAGAGTCCAAACGTAAGTGCTATATTCTGCTACTGCTCACAAGGAGCAAGCACAGGAGATGTAGGATTCAATTGGACTTTCAGGTAGGAAAGTGAGAGGTGACAGCAATGTGTGTTTCAGAGTTGCAAAGCTCACTGTGTGCTGAAGATGCCCAGCAGGAGTTTCCCTGATGGCCCTTCGGCTGTGGGATTAGAGTCCACGCGCTTGTCCTCCCCTGTCACAACTCCTCTGGTAACAAGAGTGCGCACCAGAAACGATGGAGTCAAATGCACTTTTAGGAGATAAAGTGAGTGACAGCAATGTTTGTGTCACAGTTTAAAGCTCACTGTGTGCTAAACATGATCAGCAGGAGCTTTTTTGCAAGGCTCTTCTGCTGTTTTAACCCTGTCTAAACATTCCTGCTATACTCTCTCTGTTGCTGCTAAGCAGAGAGCGGGCACAGAGATGGTGGAATCAGTTCGTCTTTCAGGCAGGAAAGGGAGGAGTGACAGCAATGTGTGTTGCAGTGTTGCAAAGCTCGCTGTGCACTGAAGATGAGCAATGGGAAATTTCTGGACTGTCTCTTCTGCTGTTTCAGCAGAGTGCAAACGTATGGGCTATATTCTGCTACTTCTCACAAGGAGCAAAGCACAGGAGAAGTAGGATTCAATTGGACTTTCAGGTAGGAAAGTGGGAGGTGACAGCAATGTGTGTTTCCGAGTTGCAAAGCTCACTGTGTGCTGAAGATGCCCATCAGGAGTTTCCTTTCTGGCCCTTCGGCTGTAGGATTAGAGTCCAAGCGCTCTTCCTCCCCTGTCACATCTGCTCTTGAAACGAGAGAGGGCACCAAAAACGTTGGACTCAAATGCACTTTTAGGAGATAAAGTGAGGAGTGACAGCAATGTTTGTGTCGCAGCCTCAAAGCTCACTGTGTGCTAAACATGATCAGCACGAGCTTTTTTGCAAGGCTCTTCTGCTGTTTTAGCCCAGTCTAAACATTATTGCTCTTCTCTCCCTGTTGCTGCTCAGCAGAGAGCAGGCACAGAGATGGTGGAATCTTTTGGTCTTTCAGGCAGGAAAAGGAGGAGGGACAGCAATGTGTGTTGCAGAGTTGCAAAGCTCTCTGTGTTCTGAAGATGATCAGTGGGAACTTTCTAAACTTTCTCTTCTGCTGTTTCACCAGAGTGCAAACGTATGGGCTATATTCTGCTGCTGCTCACAAATTGCAGCACAGGAGATGTAGGATTCAATTGGACTTTCAGGTAGGAAAGGGAGAGGTGACAGCTACATGTGTTCAAGGGCTGCAAAGATCACTGTGTGCTGAAGATGGCCAGCAGGACTTTCCCTGTACGCCCTTCGGCTGTGGGATTAGAGTCCACGCGCTCGTCCTCCCCCGTCACAAGTCCTCTCGAAACGAGAGAGCGCAGCAGAAACGATGGTTTCAAATGCACTTTTAGGAGATAAAGTGAGGAGTGACAGCAATGTTTGTGTCACAGTTTAAAGCTCACTGTTTGCTAATCATGATCAGCAGGAGTTTTTTTGCAAGGCTCTTCTGCTGTTTTAGCCCAGTCTAAACATTCCTGCTAAACTCTCTCTGTTGCTGCTCAGCAGAGGGCAGGCACAGAGATGGTGGATTCAGCTGGTCTTTCAGGCAAAAAGGGAGGAGTGACAGCAATGTGTGTTGCAGAGTTGCAAAGCTCACTGTGTGCTGAAGATGCCCAGCAGGATTTTCCCTGCTGGCCTTTCAGCTGTGGGATTAGAGTCCATGCGCTCGTCCTCCCCTGTCACAACTCCTCTCGAAACGAGAGAGCGCACCAGAAACGATGGTTTTAAATGCACTTTTAGGAGATAAAGTGAGGAGTGACTGCAATGTTTGTGTCACAGTTTAAAGCTCATCTGCGCTAAACATGAAAAGCTTGAGCTTTTTTGCAAGGCTCTTCTGCTGTTTTAGCCCAGTCTAAACATTCCTGTTATACTCTCTCTGTTGCTGCTCAGCAGAGAGCGGGCACAGAGAATGTGGATTCAGTTGGTCTTTCAGGCAGGAAAGGGAGGAGTGATAGCAATGTGTGTTGCAGAGTTGCAAAGCTCGCTGTGCGCTGAAGATGATCAGTGTTAACTTTCAGGACTGTCTCTTCTGCTGTTTCAGCAGAGTGCGAAAGTATGGGCTATATTCTGCTACTGCTCATAAGGAGCAAAGCACAGGAGATGTAGGATTCAATTGGACTTTCAGGTAGGAAAGTGAGAGGTGACAGAAATGTGTGTTTCAGAGTTGCAAAGCTCACTGTGTGCTGAAGATGCCCAGCAGCAGTTTCCCTTCTGGCCCGCCAGCTGTGGGATTAGAGTCCATGCGCTCGTCCTCCCCTGTCACAACTCCCCTCGAAACGAGAGAGCGCACCAAAAACGATGGTTTCAAATGCACTTTAAGGAGATAAAGTGAGGAGGGACAGCAATGGTTGTGTCACAGATTCAAAGCTCACTGTGTGCTAATCATGATCAGCAGGAGCTTTTTTGCATGGCTCTTCTGCTGTTTTAGCCCAGACTAAACATTCCTGCTATACTCTCCCCGTTGCTGCTCAGCAGAGAGAGGGCACAGAGATGGTGGAATCAGTTGGTCTTTCAGGCAGGAAAGGGAGGACTGACAGCAATGTGTGTTGCAGAGTTGCAAAGCTCGCTGTGCGCTGAAGATGATCAGTGTGAACTTTCAGGACTGTCTCTTCTGCTGTTTCAGCAAAGTGCAAACGTAAGTGCTATATTCTGCTACTGCTCACAAGGAGCAAAGCACAGGAGAATTAGGATTCAATTGGACTTTCAGGTAGGAAAGTGAGAGGTGACAGCAATGTGTGTTTCAGAGTTGCAAAGCTCGCTGTGTGCTGAAGATGCCCAACAGGAGTTTCCCTGCTGGCCCTTCGGCTGTGGGATTAGAGTCCATGCGCTCGTCCTCCCCTGTCACAACTCCTCTCGAAACGAGAGAGCGCACCAGAAACGATGGTTTTAAATGCACTTTTAGGAGATAAAGTGAGGAGTGACTGCAATGTTTGTGTCACAGTTTAAAGCTCATCTGCGCTAAACATGAAAAGCTTGAGCTTTTTTGCAAGGCTCTTCTGCTGTTTTAGCCCAGTCTAAACATTCCTGTTATACTCTCTCTGTTGCTGCTCAGCAGAGAGCGGGCACAGAGAATGTGGATTCAGTTGGTCTTTCAGGCAGGAAAGGGAGGAGTGATAGCAATGTGTGTTGCAGAGTTGCAAAGCTCGCTGTGCGCTGAAGATGATCAGTGTTAACTTTCAGGACTGTCTCTTCTGCTGTTTCAGCAGAGTGCGAAAGTATGGGCTATATTCTGCTACTGCTCATAAGGAGCAAAGCACAGGAGATGTAGGATTCAATTGGACTTTCAGGTAGGAAAGTGAGAGGTGACAGGAATGTGTGTTTCAGAGTTGCAAAGCTCACTGTGTGCTGAAGATGCCCAGCAGCAGTTTCCCTTCTGGCCCGCCAGCTGTGGGATTAGAGTCCATGCGCTCGTCCTCCCCTGTCACAACTCCCCTCGAAACGAGAGAGCGCACCAAAAACGATGGTTTCAAATGCACTTTAAGGAGATAAAGTGAGGAGGGACAGCAATGGTTGTGTCACAGATTCAAAGCTCACTGTGTGCTAATCATGATCAGCAGGAGCTTTTTTGCATGGCTCTTCTGCTGTTTTAGCCCAGACTAAACATTCCTGCTATACTCTCCCCGTTGCTGCTCAGGAGAGAGTTTTCAGATCGTTCAGAAACGATGGTTTCAAATGCACTTTTAGGAGATAAAGTGAGGAGTGACAGCAATATTTGTGTCACAGTTTAAAGCTCACTGTGAGCTAAACATGATCAGCAGGAGCTTTTTTGCATGGCTCTTCTGCTGTTTTAGCCCATAATTTTGCACTCTGCTGAAAAAGCAGAACAGACAGTCCAGAAAGATCCCACTGATCATCTTCAGTGCACAGCGAGCTTTACCACTCTGCAACACACATTGCTGTCAGTCCTAACTTTCCTGCCTGAAAGACAAACTGATTCCACTATCTCTCTGCTGAGCAGCAACAGGGAGACTATAGCAGGAATGTTTAGACTGGGCTAAAACAGCAGAAGAGCCATGCAAAAAAGCTCCTGCTGGTCATGATTAGCACACAGTGAGCTTTGAAGCTGTGATACAACCATTGCTGTCTCTCCTCACTTTATCTCCTAAAAGTGCATTTGAATCCATCGTTTCTGGTGCGCTCTCTCGTTTCGAGAGTGACAGCAATGTTTGTGTCACAGTTTAAAGATCACTGTGTGCTAAACATGATCAGGAGGAGCTTTTTTGCAAGGCTCTTCTGCTGTTTTAGCCCAGGCTAAACATTCCTGCTCTACTCTCTCTGTTGCTGCTCAGCAGAGAGCGGGCACAGAGATGGTGGAATCAGTTCGTCTTTCAGGCAGGAAAGTTAGGACTGACAGCAATGTGTGTTGCAGAGTTGTAAAGCTCGCTGTGCACTGAAGATGATCAGTGGGATCTTTCTGGACTGTCTCTTCTGCTGTTTCAGCAGAGTGCAAACTTATGGGCTATATTCTGCTACTGCTCACAAGGAGCAAAGCACAGGAGAAGAGGGATTCAATTGGACTTTCAGGTAGGAAAGTGAGAGGTGACAGCAATGTGTGTTTCAGAGTTGCAAAGCTCACTGTGTGCTGAGGACGCCCAGCAGGAGTTTCCCTGCTGCCCCTTCGGCTGTGGGATTAGAGTCCAAGTGCTCGTCCTCCCCTGTCACATCTGCTCTTGAAACGAGAGAGGGCACCAAAAACGTTGGACTCAAATGCACTTTTAGGAGATAAAGTGAGGAGTGACAGCAGTGTTTGTGTCACAGCCTCAAAGCTCACTGTGTGCTAAACATGATCAGCAGGAGCTTTTTTGCAAGGCTCTTCTGCTGTTTTAGCCCTAGGCTAAACATTCCTGCTATACTCTCCCTGTTGCTGCTCAGCAGAGAGCGGGCACAGAGATGGTGGAATCAGTTCGTCTTTCAGGCAGGAAAGTTAGGACTGACCGCAATGTGTGTTGCAGATTTGTAAAGCTCGCTGTGCACTGAAGATGATCAGTGGGATCTTTCTGGACTGTCTCTTCCTCTGTTTCAGCAGAGTCCAAACGTAAGTGCTATATTCTGCTACTGCTCACAAAGCAAGAACAGGAGATGTAGGATTCAATTAGACTTTCAGGTAGGAAAGCGAGAGGTGACAGCAATGTGTGTTTCAGAGTTGCAAAGCTCACTGTGTGCTGAAGATGCCCAGCAGGATTTTCCCTGCTGGCCTTTCACCTTTGGGATTAGACTCCAAGAGCTCGTCCTCCCCTGTCACAATTCCTCTCGAAATGAATGAGCGCACCAGAAACGATGGTTTCAAATGCACTTTTAGGAGATAAAGTGAGGAGTGACAGCAATGTTTGTGTCGCAGTTTAAAGCTCACTGTGAGCTAAACATGATCAGCAGGAGCTTTTCTGCAAGGCTAAATTCCTCTCTGCACATACAAGCTCAGGAGCTCATTGTACAGTCATTTGCCATCACTTATTTGGGGAAGAACAGAGCCACTACATTTTTCTTCCCACCTCTTAGTATTTAAAACCCACAGTATAGATTCCAGTAGTGTGCAAAAAAAAAAAAAAAAAAAAATTTGCTCCATCCCTGGCAGTGTTCAAGGCCAGGTTGGATGAGGCCTTGTGTGGGATGGTTTAGTGTGAGGTGACCCTGCCCATGCCGGGGGGGTTGGAACTAGATGATCTTGAGGTCCTTCCCAACCATAACTATTCTATGATTCTATGACTGAGGTTTTGCTGAATAAATGTGAACCGGAGTGAAGGAGGAAGCATGAAGTGAGTATAGGAATTGGGAACAGGTAGAAAAAAAGCTCAGCCGTGCTATAGCCACGGATCACAGAATCACAGAATCACAGAATCCCAAGGGTTGGAAGAGACCTAAAAAGATCATCTAGTCCAACCCCCCTGCAAGAGCAGGGTAACCTACAGTACATCACACAGGAACTTGTCCAGGCGGGCCTTGAATATCTCCAGTGTAGGAGACTCCACAACCCCCCTGGGCAACCTGTTCCAGTGCTCTGTCACTCTTACAGTAAAGAAGTTCTTCCTGATGTTAACGTGGAACTTCCTATGTTCCAGTTTACACCCATTGCCCCTTGTCCTATCACTGGATATCACTGAAAAAAGCCTAGCTCCATCATCCTGACACCTACCCTTTACATATTTGTAAACATTGATGAGGTCACCCCTCAGTCTCCTCTTTTGCAAGCTAAAGAGACCCAGCTCCCTCAGCCTCTCCTCATAAGGGAGATGTTCCACTCCCTTAATCATCTTTGTGGCTCTGCGCTGGACTCCTTCAAGCAATTCCCTGTCCTTCTTGAACAGAGGGGCCCAGAACTGGACGCAATATTCCAGATGCGGCCTCACCAAGGCTGAGTAGAGGGGGAGGAGAACCTCTCTTGACCTACTAACCACTCCCTTTCTAATGCACCCTAAGATGCCATTTGCCTTCTTGGCCACAAGAGCACATTGCTGGCTCATGGTCATCCTCCTATCCACCAGGACCCCCGGTCCCTTTCCCCTTCACTACTTTCCAGCAGGTCACCCCCCAACCTGTACTGGTACATGGGGTTGTTCTTCCCCAGATGCAAGATGTGGCACTTGCATTGAAACTGGTGGAGGAGGAATGGCGGACGGAGGTGGAAGAGAGTGCTCTTCTGAGGAACTGGATTGGTATTCTTGGTATGGAGAGTTTGAACTTTGGAAGTGAGGCTGCCCTGGAGGAAGGGACATGGGGAGCTCCAGTGACTGAATTGGAACTAGACTGAACGGGACCTGGGGAATCTACACTAGGAGATCCACTGATTAAATTAAGATAAAGGACTAGAGGAAATAAAGTTGAATTTAATGGATACAGGAGCAACTTATTTGCTATTAAACCGGAAAGAAAAGAATGAATTACACACGTGGGAGCTACTGGCCACCAAGAAAAAGAGAGAAAAAAAAAGAAAAGAAAAGGGAGGCATTCTTTCTGAAACCTTTAAAGTACAAATTGGGAAAACTAATACGAGTGCGCAAATTTTTAGGCACGCCATACTCTCGAAAATCTTTATTAGGTCGAGAAGCAAAATTTAAAGAAGGCAAAATGGAATTTAGAGTTAAAAACAATCAAATAATTGCAGTTTTGAGTTTATCTTTAATTCAGCATTAAAGCTAACAGGATGACCTCCCTGAAACAGAAGAAATCTTTAATCAGTTATATCTGGGACTATGGGCACCTGAAGTTCCAGGTAAGGCGAAAACTGCTTTATCTGTTAAAGTAAAGGGGGTACCTGCCCAATTAGAATAAAACAATATCCCTCAAAATTAGAAGATCAAAAGGAAACAAAAAATCTTTGATAAATTTTAAAATATAGATTATTTATTGAATGTGAATTGGAATGTAACACTCCTATCTGGACAGTAGAGAATAATGATCGGAAAAGTTGCAGACAGATTCAAGGTCTCAGAGTAATCCACAAAATTTCAGAAAATGTTCACACAGTACCAGTTAATTAGTGAGATTTTTGACCAAATTGCATAAGAATCAGAAATGGTTTGCCGTATTTGATATAAGTTACGCTTTCTTTTGCTTACCACTTGCCAAAGAAAGACAAAATTTATTTGCTTTTAATGGGAAAATCCTGACAGAGGAAGGGAAAATCAACTTGGACGGTATTGCCAGTTTGTTCCTGGAGTTTTCTCAGAATCAATTCCCTTGGAAAGACAGTGACCGGGAGTTGTAGCTTTATATCACAAACTTACCCCATGCTGCTTCCCTACAGTTTTACACCGGTGCTATTATATTGATATCAAGATTGTAAAGGCACACAAGCAGAGCAATAGGCTGGCATCTCCAGTAACTCAGCACTGCATAGATGAAGGCTGGAGCTTCGTACTAATCCAAAGGATGGAGCACATCACTGTAATGTCCCAGAGACCCACTTTTCCTGGGACTGGCTGATTCCATTTGAAGAACTGTCGTGGTTTAAACCCAACCACAAACCTCGTCCACTCACTCCCCCCACTTCTTGCCCTCCCCCTGCTCCTGGAGGGACGGAGAGGAGAATCGAAAAGAATGCAACTCCCACGGGTTGAGATAAGAACAGTTCAGTAACTAAGGTATAACACAAATCACTGCTGCTACCACCAGTAATAATGGTGCTAAAGGAAATAACAAGAGGAAAGAATACAACACCTCAACACCAGCCGACCAATAACTCACCCCACTCCCCCCAGCCAAGCACCGACCGATACCTCCTCCAACCCTGCCGTCCCCACCCTTCCGGGTAACTCCAAGTTACATCCTGGGCATGACGTGCTGTGGTATGGAATACCTCTTTGGCTAGCTTGGGTCAGGTGTCCTGTCTCTGCTTCCTCCCAGCCTCCCCTCCTCCCTGGCAGAGCATGAGGCTCAGAAAGTCCTTGGCCAGACCAAACATTCGAGCAGCAACTGAAAACATCGGCGTTATCACCACTGCTCCAAGGCCAAAAGATCAAAACACAGCACTGTACTAGCTCCTAAGAAGGAGAAAAATGACTGCTGCTGCTCAAAACCAGGACATTATCCACCCCTTATTCCATACCATTCATGTCATGCTCAGATCCCACATCTTCAATATGCCATCACTCTTACATATATATATACATCTACATATACACAGAGAAAAACATCATTTCTTAGTGCATGGACCTATAAAGCTGCTGAGTCCATTCGGTCCATGATGTCAGGCTCCATCTCTTGTTACAGTCTCTCAGAGCAGGAGAGGCTGTGTGCAGTGTTCACACTCGTGAATAACCTGGGCAATAGTGCCCATTGCTAAGTCCACCCCTCGATCATGAGTCCATCTCTATGTTGCATCTCTGCCCTGATGGCCTGAAGTGTCATGGCCCACCAGGCTCGAAATAATTCACTGTCCCCTTCAGCAGTTTCTGCAGCTTGTTGCTGGGGACTCCATAGAGCCGCCTTCCATCTCCGACGCTTCCAAAGCACTGGAGGGGCCCAGTGGACCAGATACTCGCTCATACTGTCCCACACACTCTGCCACTCATGGCTGTCCAGCCTTGGGGAATATCTCTTGTTCCTCCCATATTGTTGTCTAACCCCAGACAAGAAGCAAACCCGACTCTGCTTGACTTCTGAGATCAGACAAAATGGCCGTGGGTAGAACACCCTCTGTGTGTGTGCCAACATGCTGATCCCCATCACAATCAGCAGGCAGGTCCCAAGGGTACCCACAGGCCATTCAAACCCTTCAGAACTCTCCAACGATGCTGCTGTACTTGTCCCTGGGGCTGGTGTAGCTGCCGTGCTTGCCGGCTCTCCCACCACCAGCTTCTCTTTTCCCGGGTGCAGCTCTTCCTCCTCTGCCGTGCTGGGAAATGCTGCCTGGGCTCCTGCATCCTCCTGGGGCTCGGCGGGCGGCTGCCGGGGGACGCTCTCGGCCGCTGCGGGGCTGGGCTCCTCCGCTGGGCTCGGCTCCTCCGCGGGGCTCGGCTCCTCGGCCGCCTCCTCCCGCTGCTCAGCAGCCGCCTTCCTCCCGGGCTCCGGCCCCGCTCCCGCCGCCGCCTGGTCCCCGGGGCCGCTCTCCCGGGCCGCTTCGGCCGCTGCCGGCTCCCGGGGCCGCTCCCCCTCAGCTCCCCGCAGCCTCACGAAGACGGAGGCGAGGACAAGGGCCAGGACGGTGAAGAGCAGCGGGACGGCCAGGTACAAGTCCACGGCCACGTCCATCTCTCCCTGCTGCTGGAGCCCACCCGTATTACAAGCCATTGCCATAAAGTACAGTGAAACAAAAACCTTAGCCCAAGCCCCACACTTGATAAACACGAACACAGGGAATACCGGCTCTATGTAATGTACTACATTCTGAAGCGCTGAGAGCAAGAGAAACAACTTTGAGAGCCAATAAATCAGCACTGTGACGACTATTAATCTGATCATCTCCGTCGTTATCTCAACCCTTTGTGCCCCACGTTGGGCGCCAAAAAGAACTGTCGTGGTTTAAACCCAACCACAAACCTCGTCCACTCACTCCCCCCACTTCTTGCCCTCCCCCTGCTCCTGGAGGGACGGAGAGGAGAATCGAAAAGAATGCAACTCCCACGGGTTGAGATAAGAACAGTTCAGTAACTAAGGTATAACACAAATCACTGCTGCTACCACCAGTAATAATGGTGCTAAAGGAAATAACAAGAGGAAAGAATACAACACCTCAACACCAGCCGACCAATAACTCACCCCACTCCCCCCAGCCAAGCACCGACCGATACCTCCTCCAACCCTGCCGTCCCCACCCTTCCGGGTAACTCCAAGTTACATCCTGGGCATGACGTGCTGTGGTATGGAATACCTCTTTGGCTAGCTTGGGTCAGGTGTCCTGTCTCTGCTTCCTCCCAGCCTCCCCTCCTCCCTGGCAGAGCATGAGGCTCAGAAAGTCCTTGGCCAGACCAAACATTCGAGCAGCAACTGAAAACATCGGCGTTATCACCACTGCTCCAAGGCCAAAAGATCAAAACACAGCACTGTACTAGCTCCTAAGAAGGAGAAAAATGACTGCTGCTGCTCAAAACCAGGACAAGCACTGAACAATCCTGGTCATAGTTCCTTTGCAAGGTCATAATATGCTGCTTACGTCTTGTCGTGGAGCCCGTGCTTTTCCTGGGCAAGTTAGAGCAGATAAGACCTTACAGAAACCTGTCTCTTGGAAACATTGACCAAGCGATCCAGAAATCTAGTCCAAAGAGGAGAAAGCACTCATGTTCCCAATGTGTAGTTATGCTTCTAGGTTTTGCGCATGTAGATTGCCACAGCCTAGAAATTTGTTTATTGTATTTAATTTGAAATGTGTTTGCCACATCCTGGAAATTTGTTTATGGCATTTAGTGTGCACAAATCTCTGTTCTTTTATTTTGATTACTTATTTTTGTGGTAATACTGTTGACTGCTCTAGAGGCGACAAGATTCAAAACTTGATGCCGTTCCAGGCACAAAATCGTTTTCAAAGGTCTGGAGGGGCCGTGGATGATAATCTGTTCAAACTTTGCTTTAAATTGTGCAAAGACCCTGGTACAATGCATAGAGTACCTATAAAGAAGTTCTAATGCTCTGCTCAGTGGCAGCAATGGACAAATGCATCCTGACCCACCAAGGCTTCTTCTGTAACCTGTGCATGTCTCTGCCACTGCTGGCAATGAGGTCTAACTCTGAAGAACACAGTGACAAGTGATTGCAACTCACGGATTTTCTGGGAGAGCTGGACAGGTTCCTCGAGATTTGTCATTTCAGTGCTTAAAGCCCTGGCTGAAAAGGGCAGGCAGGGAATCATTTCCAAAAGGAAGTGTTGTAAAGAGCTCTAAATACAAAGAAAGACTACTTTTTCTCAAATAACTTGTCATCCTGCCTGTTTCCACTCTCTGAGGCACTGTCCGTCACCCTGATAACCTTCCCCTGCTCCCTGCTTCGTCAGCTACATCCGAACTGGCTGCCACTTGGCTCTTTGATGGCCAACGCCACTGCCATGGCTCCTGGTGCTCACGGTGGGTAAATGGATTATGCTGAATGTTCTTCCGGCTAACCCAGATCCAGGACATCTCTCCAAACCATATATTTAAATCAAATAATGCAACAGGCAAAATTTTGATCCAGTAAATCTTGACTGAGCAGACTTTCAGGGACAAGATGCTGGCAGATCTCTTCATGACAACATCAGGGAAATTTAACTGTGGCCCCAGTACAGTGTCTGAAGGACAAGTTAGCCAAGTTAGGAACGAGTCTCGGGCAAGAGGCACTGTCATTTCTTATTTACTTTGCCCCACGTGATGCAGAGAGATCTTTTAATCACCATCATACCCTGTGCCAACAATCCCTAGTGCAGGGGATGGAATTCTGAGATAAGATCAAAGCTTGCAAATTCAGTAAATACTTAGGAAAAAATCCACTTAAAGGTATCTGTACAAAAATCCCTCTGTTATATTTCAAAGTCTGGTAATCAGGGCTGCATGCTTTTGCTGAAGATCTACAAAGTCACTCTTCTATAAAACCTGTGCCACTGATCTCTGACACCTTAAATACGTCTCCAGCAAACTCAGGATGGGCTAGCACATTCTGAAAAGTCCTCTTTATTTCACAGCTTTTGTACAGCAGATGAAATATTAGCAACTTCTTATTTTATAAAAAAACCAAAACAACAGAAGAACTTCCACTCTTAAGGGGTCAAGTTTATTGCTGGTTTAATTTTGCTTTAAGGAAGATTGTCAACATAAAATCTCCTTTTTATTAAATTTCCTCCTACAGGTTTCTTGTTTTTCTTGTTTTGGGTGTGTTAATTTATCTGCCTCAGTGTATTCCTTTATTATCTCTATCCGCAAATCCTCCTTGGCTCCTTTGCTTCTTTGAAGCAGTTCCCACGCCATGTCACACACTACCCGCAATGTGAAACGTAAGTGCTATATTCAGCTACTGCTCACAAGGAGCAAAGCACAGGAGATGTAGGATTCAATTGGACTTTCAGGTAGGAAAGTGAGAGGTGACAGCAATGTGTGTTTCCGAGTTGCAAAGCTCACTGTGTGCTGAAGATGCCCATCAGGAGTTTCCCTGCTGGCCCTTCGGCTGTGGGATTAGAGTCCAAGCGCTCGTCCTCCCCTGTCACAACTCCTCTCGAAACGAGAGAGCGCACCAGAAACGATGGTTTCAAATGCACTTTTAGGAGATAAAGTGAGGAGTGACAGCAATGTTTGTGTCACAGTTTAAAGCTCACTGTGTGCAAAACATGATCAAGCAGGAGCTTTTTTGCAAGGCTCTTCTGCTGTTTTAGCCCAGTCTAAACATTCCTGCTATACTCTCTCTGTTGCTGCTCAGCAGAGAGTGGGCACAGAGATGGTGGATTCAGCTGGTCATTCAGTACTTTTAGTATTGTGTCACTCATCACAATGTTGATTTATTTGCTCTCAGAGTTTTTGCTCTTGATATCAGAGTTTCAGCATGTCATACCTTACTTGCAGCCAGTATTTGCTGTTTTAGTGTTTATCACCTGGTGGGCCTTGGGCTAAGGTTCTTGTTTCACTGTACTTCATGGTAATGACTTGCAATACATTAGAATCATTGATAATGAAACTGGGCTGGCATTACACAGCAAGCGTTAAGGTAACCTTGTATTATACCTTAGTTACTGGACTGTTCTTATCTCAACCCGTGGGAATCACATTCTTTCAATTCTCCTCCCCATCTGTCTGGGAGCAAGGGGAGGAAAAAGTGGGGGAGTGAGCGTGCGGCTGCATGGTTCTGAGTTACAGCCTGGGCTTAAACCACAACAAGTTTATGAATGGTTGTAATTTGCATGATTTGGCCATATCAGAAAGTACAGGGTAAAACAGAAGCACCAGGGAAAGTGTGCCAGGAGCTGGGTATTAATTATTCTCCTGCTAAAGTTTGGTGTTAGGCTTCTTATATTTAATGATGCTGTGTCTGATAACGACAGGTCTTATAGGAATGAGTTAATTTGCCAAGTCCCTTCGTAGTGCTCGGTTTTCCTTATGCTCAATGGCTATATTTAAATAACAAGAGCTTGGATTTTCTCTTCTATTTTATGGAAAGTATTTTATAAAATGCAATGAAAAAAGTTGTAATTCATGCAAAGGCTAATTTGAGGTGAGGGGGGGAAAAATGAAAACCCTTTTTCTCTGGCTCTGGGAACTCCCAGATTCCTCCCCAGCATGTGCAGACAAGGAAGTGAAAACAAGCAGAAATGGAAGCTGCAAGTCTGTTGTCAGAGGCAGTGAAGCCACTTGAAGGCATGTTCCCCACCTGGTGTGGAGACCCCATCCCATTGTATGTCCCATCACTCCAGTCTTTTGCAACATCTTGCACTCCAGGATAGGAAAAGTGCAAGAGGTCAGGAAATGGTAAGAACAGAATTAGATTTTAATTTGCTTTCCCCATTTTTAAATAATCCCTGATGCTGATAATACAGGACTTATATTCCTCTGAAGAACAGAACTAATAAACTGCCTTTTTTTTTCAAGTAAAGCTTGTTCAGGTGGTTAAACCTTATTCCAGGTGCTATTCCAAGAAATGGCAGTATTTTAAACTCCAAAAATTTTAGTCTGCAGGACAAGAAAAGTCTTATTTGAAGCTTGCATAGAGCTGTTTTTTTCATTGTGTACAAACTTTCCCCACCCCCAAAATAACACTTAACCATTTTGAAGAAAACCTTGAGCCAGGTTTTACAACTGACCCCATGTGAAAATGCTGATGCAATTGCAGTGTTAAAAATGAGCTAATATTTAATGCAAAAATGACAATTTTGTGACACATGTAATGAGTGGATGAGGTTGTCAGACCGGTCTTGTGATGTGATGGATGCTGATCATGCTGGAACATGATCAAGCAGGAGATTTTTTGCAAGGCTCTTCTGCTGTTTTAGCCCAGGCTAAACATTCCTGCTCTACTCTCTCTGTTGCTGCTCAGCAGAGAGTGGGCACAGAGATGTTGGAATCAATTGGTCTTTCAGGCAGGAAAAGAAGTGACAGCAATGTGTGTGGCAGAGTTGCAAAGCTCACTGTGTGCTGAAGATGATCAGTGGGAACTTTCTGGACTGTCTCTTCTGCTGTTTCAGCAGAGTCCAAACGTAAGTGCTATATTCTGCTACTGCTCACAAAGAGCAAGCACAGGAGATGTATTATACAATTGGACTTTCAGGTAGGAAAGTGAGAGGTGACAGCTATATGTGTTTCAGAGTTGCGAATCTCGATGTGTGCTGAAGATGCCCAGCAGGAGTTTCCATGCTGGCCCTTCGGCTGTGAAATTAGAATCCAAGCGCTCGTCCACCCCTGTCACAAGTCCTCTCGAAACGAGAGAGCGCACCAGAAACGTTGGATTCAAATGCACTTTTAGGAGATATAGTGAGGAGTGACAGCAATGTTTGTGTCACAGTTTAAAGATCACTGTGTGCAAAACATGATCAAGCAGGAGATTTTTTTCAAGGCTCTTCTGCTGTTTTAGGCAGGTCTAAAAATTCCTGCTCTACTCTCTCTGTTGCTGCTCAGCAGAGAGTGGGCACAGAGATGGTGGATTCAGCTGGTCTTTCAGGCAAAAAGGGAGGAGTGACAGCAATGTGTGTTGCAGAGTTGCAAAGCTCGCTGTGCGCTGAAGATGATCAGTGGGAACTTTCTGGACTGTCTCTTCTGCTCTTTTAGCATTGGCTAAAGGTTCCTGCTCTACTCTCTCTGCTTCTGCCCAGCAGAGAAAGGGCACAGAGATTTTGGATTCAATTGGACTTTGAGGTAGGAAAGTGCGGAGCGAGAGCAATATATGTGTCACAGTTGCAAAGCTGACTGCGTGCTGAAGATGCCCTGCCGGAGCTTTCACTCCGGGCTCTTCGGCTGTGGGAGCAGAGGCCAAGAGATCGTGTTCACCTGTCACTGCTGCTGTTCAAACGAGAGAGGGCGGGAGAGACCATGGATTCAAACGGATTATTAGGAGATGAAGTGAGGAGTGACAGCAATGTGTGTTTCAGAGTTGCAAAGCTCACTGTGCGCTGAAGATGATCTGCCAGGACTTTCCCTCCCTGCCCTTCGGAACTGGGAGCGGATTCCAAGCGCTCGTGCTCACCTTCCTCTGCTGCTCTTGAAACGAGAGTGGAGACCAGAAACGCTGGATTCAAATGCACTTTTAGGAGCTACAATGAGGAGTGACAACAGTGTGTGTGTCACAGTTGTAAAGCTCAGTGTGTTGAAGAAGCACAAGAGCAGCCTTCAGGCCTGTCTCTTCCACTGCCTTACAGATTGCAGACATTCCTGCTCACTCTGCTGCTCAGCAGAGTGCTGGCAACGGAGTTCTTGGATTGAAATGGTCTTTTAGGAGAAAGAGTGAAGAGTGACAGCAATGTTTGTGTCACAGTTTAAAGCTCACTGTGTGCTAAACATGATCAGGAGGAGCTTTTTTGCAAGGCTCTTCTGCTGTTTTAGCCCAGTCTAAACATTCCTGCTCTACTCTCTCTGTTGCTGCTCAGCAGAGAGTGGGCACAGTGATGTGGGAATCAATTGGACTTTCAGGCAGGAAAAGGAGGAGTGACAGCAATGTGTGTTGCAGAATTGTAAAGCTCACTGTGTGCTGAAGATGCCCTGCAGGAGTTTCCCTGCTGGCCCTTCGTCTGTGGGATTAGAGTCCAAGCGCTGCTCCTCCCCTGTCACAACTCCTCTCCAAACGAGAGAGCGCACCAGAAACTTTGGCTTCAAATGCACTTTTAGGAGATAAAGTGAGGAGTGACAGCAATGTTTGTGTCACAGTTTAAAGCTCACTGTGTGCAAAACATGATCAAGCAGGAGATTTTTTTCAAGGCTCTTCTGCTGTTTTAGGCAGGTCTAAAAATTCCTGCTCTACTCTCTCTGTTGCTGCTCAGCAGAGAGCGGGCACAGAGATGGTGGATTCAGCTGGTCTTTCAGGCAAAAAGGGAGGAGTGACAGCAATGTGTGTTGCAGAGTTGCAAAGCTCGCTGTGCGCTGAAGATGATCAGTGGGAACTTTCTGGACTGTCTCTTCTGCTCTTTTAGCATTGGCTAAAGGTTCCTGCTCTACTCTGCTTCTGCCCAGCAGAGAAAGGGCACAGAGTTTTGGATTCAATTGGACTTTGAGGTAGGAAAGTGCGGAGCGAGAGCAATATATGTGTCACAGTTGCAAAGCTGACTGCGTGCTGAAGATGCCCTGCCGGAGCTTTCACTCCGGGCTCTTCGGCTGTGGGAGCAGAGGCCAAGAGATCGTGTTCACCTGTCACTGCTGCTGTTCAAACGAGAGAGGGCGGGAGAGACCATGGATTCAAACGGATTATTAGGAGATGAAGTGAGGAGTGACAGCAATGTGTGTTTCAGAGTTGCAAAGCTCACTGTGCGCTGAAGATGATCTGCAAGGACTTTCCCTCCCTGCCCTTCGGAACTGGGAGCGGATTCCAAGCGCTCGTGCTCACCTGCCTCTGCTGCTCTTGAAACGAGAGTGGAGACCAGAAACGCTGGATTCAAATGCACTTTTAGGAGCTACAATGAGGAGTGACAACAGTGTGTGTGTCACAGTTGTAAAGCTCAGTGTGTTGAAGAAGCACAAGAGCAGCCTTCAGGCCTGTCTCTTCCACTGCCTTACAGATTGCAGACATTCCTGCTCACTCTGCTGCTCAGCAGAGTGCTGGCAACGGAGTTCTTGGATTGAAATGGTCTTTTAGGAGAAAGAGTGAAGAGTGACAGCAATGTTTGTGTCACAGTTTAAAGCTCACTGTGTGCTAAACATGATCAGGAGGAGCTTTTTTGCAAGGCTCTTCTGCTGTTTTAGCCCAGTCTAAACATTCCTGCTCTACTCTCTCTGTTGCTGCTCAGCAGAGAGTGGGCACAGAGATGTTGGAATCAATTGGTCTTTCAGGCAAGAAAAGGAGGAGTTACAGCAATGTGTGTTGCAGAATTGCAAAGCTCACTGTGTGCTGAAGATGCCCTGCAGGAGTTTCCCTGCTGGCCCTTCGTCTGTGGGATTAGAGTCCAAGCGCTGCTCCTCCCCTGTCACAACTCCTCTCGAAACGTGAGAGCGCACCAGAAACTTTGGATTCAAATGCACTTTTAGGAGATAAAGTGAGGAGTGACAGCAATGTTTGTGTCACAGTTTAAAGCTCACTGTGTGCAAAACATGATCAAGCAGGAGATTTTTTGCAAGGCTCTTCTGCTGTTTTAGCCCAGGCTAAACATTCCTGCTCTACTCTCTCTGTTGCTGCTCAGCAGAGAGCGGGCACAGAGGTGTGGGAATCAATTGGTCTTTCAGGCAGGAAAAGAAGAGACAGCAATGTGTGTTGCAGAGTTGCAAAGCTCACTGTGTGCTGAAGATGATCAGTGGGAACTTTCTGGACTGTCTCTTCTGCTGTTTCAGCAGAGTCCAAACGTAAGTGCTATATTCTGCTACTGCTCACAAAGAGCAAGCACAGGAGATGTATTATTCAATTGGACTTTCAGGTAGGAAAGTGAGAGGTGACAGCAATATGTGTTTCAGAGTTGCGAATCTCAATGTGTGCTGAAGATGCCCAGCAGTAGTTTCCCTGCTGGCCCTTCGTCTGTGGGATTAGAGTCCAAGCGCTGCTCCTCCCCTGTCACAACTGCTCTCGAAGCGAGAGAGCGCACCAGAAACGTTGGCTTGAAATGCACTTTTAGGAGATAAAGTGAGGAGTGACAGCAATGTTTGTGTCACAGTTTAAAGCTCACTGTGTGCAAAACATGATCAAGCAGGAGATTTTTTGCAAGGCTCTTCTGCTGTTTTAGCCCAGTCTAAACATTCCTGCTCTACTCTCTCTGTTGCTGCTCAGCAGAGAGTGGGCACAGAGATGTTGGAATCAATTGGACTTTCAGGCAAGAAAAGGAGGAGTGACAGCAATGTGTGTTGCAGAATTGTAAAGCTCACTGTGTGCTGAAGATGCCCTGCAGGAGTTTCCCTGCTGGCCCTTCGTCTGTGGGATTAGAGTCCAAGCGCTGCTCCTCCCCTGTCACAACTCCTCTCCAAACGAGAGAGCGCACCAGAAACTTTGGATTCAAATGCACTTTTAGGAGATAAAGTGAGGAGTGACAGCAGTGTTTGTGTCACAGTTTAAAGCTCACTGTGTGCAAAACATGATCAAGCAGGAGAATTTTTTCAAGGCTCTTCTGCTGTTTTAGGCAGGTCTAAAAATTCCTGCTCTACTCTCTCTGTTGCTGCTCAGCAGAGAGCGGGCACAGAGATGGTGGATTCAGCTGGTCTTTCAGGCAAAAAGGGAGGAGTGACAGCAATGTGTGTTGCAGAGTTGCAAAGCTCGCTGTGCGCTGAAGATGATCAGTGGGAACTTTCTGGACTGTCTCTTCTGCTCTTTTAGCATTGGCTAAAGGTTCCTGCTCTACTCTCTCTGCTTCTGCCCAGCAGAGAAAGGGCACAGAGATTTTGGATTCAATTGGACTTTGAGGTAGGAAAGTGCGGAGCGAGAGCAATATATGTGTCACAGTTGCAAAGCTGACTGCGTGCTGAAGATGCCCTTCCGGAGCTTTCACTCCGGGCTCTTCGGCTGTGGGAGCAGAGGCCAAGAGATCGTGTTCACCTGTCACTGCTGCTGTTCAAACGAGAGAGGGCGGGAGAGACCATGGATTCAAACGGATTATTAGGAGATGAAGTGAGGAGTGACAGCAATGTGTGTTTCAGAGTTGCAAAGCTCACTGTGCGCTGAAGATGATCTGCCAGGACTTTCCCTCCCTGCCCTTCGGAACTGGGAGCGGATTCCAAGCGCTCGTGCTCACCTTCCTCTGCTGCTCTTGAAACGAGAGTGGAGACCAGAAACGCTGGATTCAAATGCACTTTTAGGAGCTACAATGAGGAGTGACAACAGTGTGTGTGTCACAGTTGTAAAGCTCAGTGTGTTGAAGAAGCACAAGAGCAGCCTTCAGGCCTGTCTCTTCCACTGCCTTACAGATTGCAGACATTCCTGCTCACTCTGCTGCTCAGCAGAGTGCTGGCAACGGAGTTCTTGGATTGAAATGGTCTTTTAGGAGAAAGAGTGAAGAGTGACAGCAATGTTTGTGTCACAGTTTAAAGCTCACTGTGTGCTAAACATGATCAGGAGGAGCTTTTTTGCAAGGCTCTTCTGCTGTTTTAGCCCAGTCTAAACATTCCTGCTCTACTCTCTCTGTTGCTGCTCAGCAGAGAGTGGGCACAGAGATGTTGGAATCAATTGGTCTTCCAGGCAGGAAAAGGAGTTACAGCAATGTGTGTTGCAGAATTGCAAAGCTCACTGTGTGCTGAAGATGCCCTGCAGGAGTTTCCCTGCTGGCCCTTCGTCTGTGGGATTAGAGTCCAAGCGCTGCTCCTCCCCTGTCACAACTCCTCTCCAAACGTGAGAGCGCACCAGAAACTTTGGATTCAAATGCACTTTTAGGAGATAAAGTGAGGAGTGACAGCAATGTTTGTGTCACAGTTTAAAGCTCACTGTGTGCAAAACATGATCAAGCAGGAGATTTTTTGCAAGGCTCTTCTGCTGTTTTAGCCCAGGCTAAACATTCCTGCTCTACTCTCTCTGTTGCTGCTCAGCAGAGAGCGGGCACAGAGGTGTGGGAATCAATTGGTCTTTCAGGCAGGAAAAGAAGAGACAGCAATGTGTGTTGCAGAGTTGCAAAGCTCACTGTGTGCTGAAGATGATCAGTGGGAACTTTCTGGACTGTCTCTTCTGCTGTTTCAGCAGAGTCCAAACGTAAGTGCTATATTCTGCTACTGCTCACAAAGAGCAAGCACAGGAGATGTATTATTCAATTGGACTTTCAGGTAGGAAAGTGAGAGGTGACAGCAATATGTGTTTCAGAGTTGTGAATCTCAATGTGTGCTGAAGATGCCCAGCAGTAGTTTCCATGCTGGCCCTTCGGCTGTGGGATTAGAATCCAAGCGCTCGTCCTCCCCTGTCACAACTGCTCTCGAAGCGAGAGAGCGCACCAGAAACGTTGGCTTGAAATGCACTTTTAGGAGATAAAGTGAGGAGTGACAGCAATGTGTGTTTCAGAGTTGCAAAGCTCACTGTGCGCTGAAGATGATCTGCAAGGACTTTCCCTCCCTGCCCTTCGGAACTGGGAGCGGATTCCAAGCGCTCGTGCTCACCTTCCTCTGCTGCTCTTGAAACGAGAGTGGAGACCAGAAACGCTGGATTCAAATGCACTTTTAGGAGCTACAATGAGGAGTGACAACAGTGTGTGTGTCACAGTTGTAAAGCTCAGTGTGTTGAAGAAGCACAAGAGCAGCCTTCAGGCCTGTCTCTTCCACTGCCTTACAGATTGCAGACATTCCTGCTCACTCTGCTGCTCAGCAGAGTGCTGGCAACGGAGTTCTTGGATTGAAATGGTCTTTTAGGAGAAAGAGTGAAGAGTGACAGCAATGTTTGTGTCACAGTTTAAAGCTCACTGTGTGCTAAACATGATCAGGAGGAGCTTTTTTGCAAGGCTCTTCTGCTGTTTTAGCCCAGTCTAAACATTCCTGCTCTACTCTCTCTGTTGCTGCTCAGCAGAGAGTGGGCACAGAGATGTTGGAATCAATTGGTCTTTCAGGCAAGAAAAGGAGGAGTTACAGCAATGTGTGTTGCAGAATTGCAAAGCTCACTGTGTGCTGAAGATGCCCTGCAGGAGTTTCCCTGCTGGCCCTTCGTCTGTGGGATTAGAGTCCAAGCGCTGCTCCTCCCCTGTCACAACTCCTCTCGAAACGTGAGAGCGCACCAGAAACTTTGGATTCAAATGCACTTTTAGGAGATAAAGTGAGGAGTGACAGCAATGTTTGTGTCACAGTTTAAAGCTCACTGTGTGCAAAACATGATCAAGCAGGAGATTTTTTGCAAGGCTCTTCTGCTGTTTTAGCCCAGGCTAAACATTCCTGCTCTACTCTCTCTGTTGCTGCTCAGAAGAGAGCGGGCACAGAGGTGTGGGAATCAATTGGTCTTTCAGGCAGGAAAAGAAGAGACAGCAATGTGTGTTGCAGAGTTGCAAAGCTCACTGTGTGCTGAAGATGATCAGTGGGAACTTTCTGGACTGTCTCTTCTGCTGTTTCAGCAGAGTCCAAACGTAAGTGCTATATTCTGCTACTGCTCACAAAGAGCAAGCACAGGAGATGTATTATTCAATTGGACTTTCAGGTAGGAAAGTGAGAGGTGACAGCAATATGTGTTTCAGAGTTGCGAATCTCAATGTGTGCTGAAGATGCCCAGCAGTAGTTTCCCTGCTGGCCCTTCGTCTGTGGGATTAGAGTCCAAGCGCTGCTCCTCCCCTGTCACAACTGCTCTCGAAGCGAGAGAGCGCACCAGAAACGTTGGCTTGAAATGCACTTTTAGGAGATAAAGTGAGGAGTGACAGCAATGTTTGTGTCACAGTTTAAAGCTCACTGTGTGCAAAACATGATCAAGCAGGAGATTTTTTGCAAGGCTCTTCTGCTGTTTTAGCCCAGTCTAAACATTCCTGCTCTACTCTCTCTGTTGCTGCTCAGCAGAGAGTGGGCACAGAGATGTTGGAATCAATTGGTCTTTCAGGCAAGAAAAGGAGGAGTGACAGCAATGTGTGTTTCAGAATTGTAAAGCTCAGTGTGCGCTGAAGATGCCCTGCAGGAGTTTCCCTGCTGGCCCTTCGTCTGTGGGATTAGAGTCCAAGCGCTGCTCCTCCCCTGTCACAACTCCTCTCGAAACGAGAGAGCGCACCAGAAACTTTGGATTCAAATGCACTTTTAGGAGATAAAGTGAGGAGTGACAGCAATGTTTGTGTCACAGTTTAAAGCTCACTGTGTGCAAAACATGATCAAGCAGGAGATTTTTTGCAAGGCTCTTCTGCTGTTTTAGCCCAGGCTAAACATTCCTGCTCTACTCTCTCTGTTGCTGCTCAGCAGAGAGCGGGCACAGAGATGGTGGATTCAGCTGGTCTTTCAGGCAGGAAAAGAAGAGACAGCAATGTGTGTTGCAGAGTTGCAAAGCTCACTGTGTGCTGAAGATGATCAGTGGGAACTTTCTGGACTGTCTCTTCTGCTGTTTCAGCAGAGTCCAAACGTAAGTGCTATATTCTGCTACTGCTCACAAAGAGCAAGCACAGGAGATGTATTATTCAATTGGACTTTCAGGTAGGAAAGTGAGAGGTGACAGCAATATGTGTTTCAGAGTTGCGAATCTCAATGTGTGCTGAAGATGCCCAGCAGTAGTTTCCATGCTGGCCCTTCGGCTGTGAAATTAGAATCCAAGCGCTCGTCCTCCCCTGTCACAACTGCTCTCGAAGCGAGAGAGCGCACCAGAAACGTTGGCTTGAAATGCACTTTTAGGAGATAAAGTGAGGAGTGACAGCAATGTGTGTTTCAGAGTTGCAAAGCTCACTGTGCGCTGAAGATGATCTGCAAGGACTTTCCCTCCCTGCCCTTCGGAACTGGGAGCGGATTCCAAGCGCTCGTGCTCACCTGCCTCTGGTGCACTGGAAACGAGAGTGGAGACCAGAAACGCTGGATTCAAATGCACTTTTAGGAGCTACAATGAGGAGTGACAACAGTGTGTGTGTCACAGTTGTAAAGCTCAGTGTGTTGAAGAAGCACAGGAGCAGCCTTCAGGCCTGTCTCTTCCACTGCCTTACAGATTGCAGACATTCCTGCTCACTCTGCTGATCAGCAGAGTGCTGGCAACGGAGTTCTTGGATTGAAATGGTCTTTTAGGAGAAAGAGTGAAGAGTGACAGCAATGTTTGTGTCACAGTTTAAAGCTCACTGTGTGCTAAACATGATCAGGAGGAGCTTTTTTGCAAGGCTCTTCTGCTGTTTTAGCCCAGTCTAAACATTCCTGCTCTACTCTCTCTGTTGCTGCTCAGCAGAGAGTGGGCACAGAGATGTTGGAATCAATTGGTCTTTCAGGCAAGAAAAGGAGGAGTGACAGCAATCTGTGTTGCAGAATTGTAAAGCTCACTGTGTGCTGAAGATGCCCTGCAGGAGTTTCCCTGCTGGCCCTTCGTCTGTGGGATTAGAGTCCAAGCGCTGCTCCTCCCCTGTCACAACTCCTCTCGAAACGAGAGAGCGCACCAGAAACTTTGGATTCAAATGCACTTTTAGGAGATAAAGTGAGGAGTGACAGCAATGTTTGTGTCACAGTTTAAAGCTCACTGTGTGCAAAACATGATCAAGCAGGAGATTTTTTGCAAGGCTCTTCTGCTGTTTTAGCCCAGGCTAAACATTCCTGCTCTACTCTCTCTGTTGCTGCTCAGCAGAGAGCGGGCACAGAGATGGTGGATTCAGCTGGTCTTTCAGGCAGGAAAAGAAGAGACAGCAATGTGTGTTGCAGAGTTGCAAAGCTCACTGTGTGCTGAAGATGATCAGTGGGAACTTTCTGGACTGTCTCTTCTGCTGTTTCAGCAGAGTCCAAACGTAAGTGCTATATTCTGCTACTGCTCACAAAGAGCAAGCACAGGAGATGTATTATTCAATTGGACTTTCAGGTAGGAAAGTGAGAGGTGACAGCAATATGTGTTTCAGAGTTGCGAATCTCAATGTGTGCTGAAGATGCCCAGCAGTAGTTTCCATGCTGGCCCTTCGGCTGTGAAATTAGAATCCAAGCGCTCGTCCTCCCCTGTCACAACTGCTCTCGAAGCGAGAGAGCGCACCAGAAACGTTGGCTTGAAATGCACTTTTAGGAGATAAAGTGAGGAGTGACAGCAATGTTTGTGTCACAGTTTAAAGCTCACTGTGTGCAAAACATGATCAAGCAGGAGATTTTTTGCAAGGCTCTTCTGCTGTTTTAGCCCAGTCTAAACATTCCTGCTCTACTCTCTCTGTTGCTGCTCAGCAGAGAGTGGGCACAGAGATGTTGGAATCAATTGGACTTTCAGGCAAGAAAAGGAGGAGTGACAGCAATGTGTGTTGCAGAATTGTAAAGCTCACTGTGTGCTGAAGATGCCCTGCAGGAGTTTCCCTGCTGGCCCTTCGTCTGTGGGATTAGAGTCCAAGCGCTGCTCCTCCCCTGTCACAACTCCTCTCCAAACGAGAGAGCGCACCAGAAACTTTGGATTCAAATGCACTTTTAGGAGATAAAGTGAGGAGTGACTGCAATGTTTGTGTCACAGTTTAAAGCTCACTGTGTGCAAAACATGATCAAGCAGGAGATTTTTTTCAAGGCTCTTCTGCTGTTTTAGGCAGGTCTAAAAATTCCTGCTCTACTCTCTCTGTTGCTGCTCAGCAGAGAGCGGGCACAGAGATGGTGGATTCAGCTGGTCTTTCAGGCAAAAAGGGAGGAGTGACAGCAATGTGTGTTGCAGAGTTGCAAAGCTCGCTGTGCGCTGAAGATGATCAGTGGGAACTTTCTGGACTGTCTCTTCTGCTCTTTTAGCATTGGCTAAAGGTTCCTGCTCTACTCTCTCTGCTTCTGCCCAGCAGAGAAAGGGCACAGAGATTTTGGATTCAATTGGACTTTGAGGTAGGAAAGTGCGGAGCGAGAGCAATATATGTGTCACAGTTGCAAAGCTGACTGCGTGCTGAAGATGCCCTGCCGGAGCTTTCACTCCGGGCTCTTCGGCTGTGGGAGCAGAGGCCAAGAGGTCGTGTTCACCTGTCACTGCTGCTGTTCAAACGAGAGAGGGCGGGAGAGACCATGGATTCAAACGGATTATAAGGAGATGAAGTGAGGAGTGACAGCAATGTGTGTTTCAGAGTTGCAAAGCTCACTGTGCGCTGAAGATGATCTGCAAGGACTTTCCCTCCCTGCCCTTCGGAACTGGGAGCGGATTCCAAGCGCTCGTGCTCACCTTCCTCTGCTGCTCTTGAAACGAGAGTGGAGACCAGAAACGCTGGATTCAAATGCACTTTTAGGAGCTACAATGAGGAGTGACAACAGTGTGTGTGTCACAGTTGTAAAGCTCAGTGTGTTGAAGAAGCACAAGAGCAGCCTTCAGCCTGTCTCTTCCACTGCCTTACAGATTGCAGACATTCCTGCTCACTCTGCTGCTCAGCAGAGTGCTGGCAACGGAGTTCTTGGATTGAAATGGTCTTTTAGGAGAAAGAGTGAAGAGTGACAGCAATGTTTGTGTCACAGTTTAAAGCTCACTGTGTGCTAAACATGATCAGGAGGAGCTTTTTTGCAAGGCTCTTCTGCTGTTTTAGCCCAGTCTAAACATTCCTGCTCTACTCTCTCTGTTGCTGCTCAGCAGAGAGTGGGCACAGAGATGTTGGAATCAATTGGTCTTCCAGGCAGGAAAAGGAGTTACAGCAATGTGTGTTGCAGAATTGCAAAGCTCACTGTGTGCTGAAGATGCCCTGCAGGAGTTTCCCTGCTGGCCCTTCGTCTGTGGGATTAGAGTCCAAGCGCTGCTCCTCCCCTGTCACAACTCCTCTCCAAACGTGAGAGCGCACCAGAAACTTTGGATTCAAATGCACTTTTAGGAGATAAAGTGAGGAGTGACAGCAATGTTTGTGTCACAGTTTAAAGCTCACTGTGTGCAAAACATGATCAAGCAGGAGATTTTTTGCAAGGCTCTTCTGCTGTTTTAGCCCAGGCTAAACATTCCTGCTCTACTCTCTCTGTTGCTGCTCAGCAGAGAGCGGGCACAGAGGTGTTGGAATCAATTGGTCTTTCAGGCAGGAAAAGAAGAGACAGCAATGTGTGTTGCAGAGTTGCAAAGCTCACTGTGTGCTGAAGATGATCAGTGGGAACTTTCTGGACTGTCTCTTCTGCTGTTTCAGCAGAGTCCAAACGTAAGTGCTATATTCTGCTACTGCTCACAAAGAGCAAGCACAGGAGATGTATTATTCAATTGGACTTTCAGGTAGGAAAGTGAGAGGTGACAGCAATATGTGTTTCAGAGTTGTGAATCTCAATGTGTGCTGAAGATGCCCAGCAGTAGTTTCCATGCTGGCCCTTCGGCTGTGAAATTAGAATCCAAGCGCTCGTCCTCCCCTGTCACAACTGCTCTCGAAGCGAGAGAGCGCACCAGAAACGTTGGCTTGAAATGCACTTTTAGGAGATAAAGTGAAGAGTGACAGCAATGTGTGTTTCAGAGTTGCAAAGCTCACTGTGCGCTGAAGATGATCTGCAAGGACTTTCCCTCCCTGCCCTTCGGAACTGGGAGCGGATTCCAAGCGCTCGTGCTCACCTTCCTCTGCTGCTCTTGAAACGAGAGTGGAGACCAGAAACGCTGGATTCAAATGCACTTTTAGGAGCTACAATGAGGAGTGACAACAGTGTGTGTGTCACAGTTGTAAAGCTCAGTGTGTTGAAGAAGCACAAGAGCAGCCTTCAGCCTGTCTCTTCCACTGCCTTACAGATTGCAGACATTCCTGCTCACTCTGCTGCTCAGCAGAGTGCTGGCAACGGAGTTCTTGGATTGAAATGGTCTTTTAGGAGAAAGAGTGAAGAGTGACAGCAATGTTTGTGTCACAGTTTAAAGCTCACTGTGTGCTAAACATGATCAGGAGGAGCTTTTTTGCAAGGCTCTTCTGCTGTTTTAGCCCAGTCTAAACATTCCTGCTCTACTCTCTCTGTTGCTGCTCAGCAGAGAGTGGGCACAGAGATGTTGGAATCAATTGGTCTTCCAGGCAGGAAAAGGAATTACAGCAATGTGTGTTGCAGAATTGCAAAGCTCACTGTGTGCTGAAGATGCCCTGCAGGAGTTTCCCTGCTGGCCCTTCGTCTGTGGGATTAGAGTCCAAGCGCTGCTCCTCCCCTGTCACAACTCCTCTCCAAACGTGAGAGCGCACCAGAAACTTTGGATTCAAATGCACTTTTAGGAGATAAAGTGAGGAGTGACAGCAATGTTTGTGTCACAGTTTAAAGCTCACTGTGTGCAAAACATGATCAAGCAGGAGATTTTTTGCAAGGCTCTTCTGCTGTTTTAGCCCAGGCTAAACATTCCTGCTCTACTCTCTCTGTTGCTGCTCAGCAGAGAGCGGGCACAGAGGTGTTGGAATCAATTGGTCTTTCAGGCAGGAAAAGAAGAGACAGCAATGTGTGTTGCAGAGTTGCAAAGCTCACTGTGTGCTGAAGATGATCAGTGGGAACTTTCTGGACTGTCTCTTCTGCTGTTTCAGCAGAGTCCAAACGTAAGTGCTATATTCTGCTACTGCTCACAAAGAGCAAGCACAGGAGATGTATTATTCAATTGGACTTTCAGGTAGGAAAGTGAGAGGTGACAGCAATATGTGTTTCAGAGTTGTGAATCTCAATGTGTGCTGAAGATGCCCAGCAGTAGTTTCCATGCTGGCCCTTCGGCTGTGAAATTAGAATCCAAGCGCTCGTCCTCCCCTGTCACAACTGCTCTCGAAGCGAGAGAGCGCACCAGAAACGTTGGCTTGAAATGCACTTTTAGGAGATAAAGTGAAGAGTGACAGCAATGTGTGTTTCAGAGTTGCAAAGCTCACTGTGCGCTGAAGATAATCTGCAAGGACTTTCCCTCCCTGCCCTTCGGAACTGGGAGCGGATTCCAAGCGCTCGTGCTCACCTGCCTCTGCTGCACTGGAAACGAGAGTGGAGACCAGAAACGCTGGATTCAAATGCACTTTTAGGAGCTACAATGAGGAGTGACAACAGTGTGTGTGTCACAGTTGTAAAGCTCAGTGTGTTGAAGAAGCACAAGAGCAGCCTTCAGGCCTGTCTCTTCCACTGCCTTACAGATTGCAGACATTCCTGCTCACTCTGCTGCTCAGCAGAGTGCTGGCAACGGAGTTCTCGGATTGAAATGGTCTTTTAGGAGAAAGAGTGAAGAGTGACAGCAATGTTTGTGTCACAGTTTAAAGCTCACTGTGTGCTAAACATGATCAGGAGGAGCTTTTTTGCAAGGCTCTTCTGCTGTTTTAGCCGAGTCTAAACATTCCTGCTCTACTCTCTCTGTTGCTGCTCAGCAGAGAGTGGGCACAGAGATGTTGGAATCAATAGGTCTTCCAGGCAGGAAAAGGAGGAGTTACAGCAATGTGTTTTGCAGAGTTGCAAAGCTCACTGTGCGCTGAAGATGCCCTGCAGGAGTTTCCCTGCTGGCCCTTCGTCTGTGGGATTAGAGTCCAAGCGCTGCTCCTCCCCTGTCACAACTCCTCTCCAAACGAGAGTGCGTACCAGAAACTTTGGATTCAAATGCACTTTTAGGAGATAAAGTGAGGAGTGACAGCAATGTTTGTGTCACAGTTTAAAGCTCACTGTGTGCAAAACATGATCAAGCAGGAGATTTTTTTCAAGGCTCTTCTGCTGTTTTAGGCAGGTCTAAAAATTCCTGCTCTACTCTCTCTGTTGCTGCTCAGCAGAGAGCGGGCACAGAGATGGTGGATTCAGCTGGTCTTTCAGGCAAAAAGGGAGGAGTGACAGCAATGTGTGTTGCAGAGTTGCAAAGCTCGCTGTGCGCTGAAGATGATCAGTGGGAACTTTCTGGACTGTCTCTTCTGCTCTTTTAGCATTGGCTAAAGGTTCCTGCTCTACTCTGCTTCTGCCCAGCAGAGAAAGGGCACAGAGATTTTGGATTCAATTGGACTTTGAGGTAGGAAAGTGCGGAGCGAGAGCAATATATGTGTCACAGTTGCAAAGCTGACTGCGTGCTGAAGATGCCCTGCCGGAGCTTTCACTCCGGGCTCTTCGGCTGTGGAAGCAGAGGCCAAGAGATCGTGTTCACCTGTCACTGCTGCTGTTCAAACGAGAGAGGGCGGGAGAGACCATGGATTCAAACGGATTATTAGGAGATGAAGTGAGGAGTGACAGCAATGTGTGTTTCAGAGTTGCAAAGCTCACTGTGCGCTGAAGATGATCTGCAAGGACTTTCCCTCCCTGCCCTTCGGAACTGGGAGCGGATTCCAAGCGCTCGTGCTCACCTACCTCTGCTGCTCTTGAAACGAGAGTGGAGACCAGAAACGCTGGATTCAAATGTGTTGGAGTCGCGGGAGACAAGCCTCATGCTCTCATGGTCAGCAAGCCTCGTTTATTTAGCAAGACACATCCACTTTTATAGCTTGCAGGGTTAGTTACATTGTCTGATAAGATACAGCAAAATCATTGGTCAGCCTGTGTCGATGCAGGGGTCTCCAGGTAACTGTGACCACTTCTTGTTTCAACATGTCTCGACATGTCCCAACTTGCCCAAGCAAGACCATTGTGCTATTCCAGCAAGATACCCTTGCTCTTATCTCAGCAAGATGCATATCCTGTTTCTTAAGCAAATCAGGGTAAACATTAACCACGAGATTGCTGTGCCCTGGGGGCCTACATTTCCACCAGCTGCATGGTATCATGCCCTTTGTTACTTAGCCATTCAGTTGTTAAGCTCTCTACACTTCCCCTGTTTTCTTTAACAGCAAGCATAGCCATTTTATGATTAAAAGCGTTCGATATCATTTTTTGTAAACACTGCATAATACACGGCAAAAGCAATACTGCTAATAATATTACAACCACCACCAAAACAATTTTTTCTATTAGGGTAACAAGCCAGGCCTATTTGAGGAAACATTTACTGTGTTATGTGGAAGCCCAAAAGGGTCCTTCCAAGAGTCAAAGTGAAAACAATATTGTGCAGGCGCAGAACCAAGCAGGTGAAATTCTTGGATTTCAGAGACATTTTTTCTTATATTGAGCTGAAAGGTAAAATTGGCTGGGACGCCTATCAAACAGGTTCTAAAGGGGTCAGAAGCTTTAGCAAGAGCAAGGCATAAACTACTTTGGTTAACTTTTTCAGCCCAAGTGACCCACATGTTTTTTCGTTCCTCTATTTTGTTTAGAGTGTCCCAAGCTCCTGTGTTGAGGCCGGAAACGGCGACAAGCACGATCCCAATCTTCAGGTTTAACTTGCCACAAAAGCGGAATACCCACATCTTTACCGCACTTAATCTCTAGAGGCACTGTGGCTAGTGTGGTTTGAATCTGGGAGAGAATCTCCTGAACCCGATATTTCAAATATCGTTGTTCCAGATCTTCCCGATTCTCGACTAATAGATACGTTAAGGGTAGATTTATGGGAGGAGTTATACCTGCCTCCGCCAGCAGTGCTCTATAAGGATTGTAATTATGATGGGGATTCCAGGTACAGTTTACACAAGCACCATGTGCCTGTAATTGGCTTTGGGACACCCAAACCTTTTGGTGACAATTTCCACACTTAATTTTGATCCAAGCCCTATGATAATCTTGTAAACACGCTAAACAATAACGAGTAGGAGACAAAATCCGATCAAATGTTCTCATAAGTTCCCAAAACAAATGGAGTTCTGCCTCTTCTTGAGTCAAATAGGAAAAGCGAATCCCAAAATGTCTTTCAAGTGGTTCCAGCAACGGACGAAGGATCAGCTGCAGACGATGACGACGACGGAGTTCTGGGCTGTCCATTCGATTGAGCAGCTCGAGTCCAGCGAGCAGGGATCCACTTGGGTCCAAACACCAGGGGCCTGACAGTCGCGACGAATGTGGCCTAATTTTCCGCATCGAAAACACTTCATTCGGGTGGCTGGAGCTGCTGGGCGAGTCTGCGCAACTGCCGCCTGAAGAGGTGCAAGGGCTGCCAAAACTTGGCTTTGAACTTTAGACTGGGCGTTAAGGCCTTCACCAATTTTGTTAAGGGCTTCCACTACAAAAATTTGACTGCTTAAGGGGAGAGTATTTGCTTTATCTAAGAGGTCTTGAATTACCCAGTTGCCAGGAGCAGTAGCGATAAGGGAGCGTGTGACTTGATTACCATTTTGTATAACACACTGCTTTAGGAGTGCGTCCTGCATGTGCTCCGCAACACCAGCTTTAGAAAGGGCTTGCATCAATTTGTCAATGAATGACCCAAGGGGTTCCTCTCGGCCTTGTTTAATGTTCATATACATAGGGGGCCCCCCCGGCTCCCGAATTTTGTCCATTGCCCTTTTTGCCACCCGCATGACCTCTCTTAATTTTTCTACTCCTATACCAGCCTGGGCATCTGTTCGAGTATAATCACCGTTTCCTAGTAATTCATTCATTGTAATTCCAAAAAGGGGGTCTCCTTGGGCACGAGGTAATGCTACTGAAGCAGCCGCTTCCTCCCCCCATCTTGCATCAAATGTAAGTTTCTGATGAGGGGTATAAATTAAACGAGCGATACCCTTGATGTCTACAGGCAGGAGAATCATTGAATTAAATAAGTAATCAAGCATCTGCTTGGCCGGTTCACTAGTAACCCCGAATTGAGAGACTGTAGCTCGGAGTTGTGCCAATATTTTCCAATCCATTTGAGTGATATCTACCCTATGACCGCCGCCTGGTCGAGGGTGGAAAATAACAGGAAAGGCCATAGAAGTAGCAACATGGTCTTGTGCCGCGTCGGCAAGGACCCTGTCTCCGTTTTCGACTCCGTGGCGTGCCAGAGCAGCCCAAACTTCCCGTCTCTGACTTGCCATAGCCTCCGCGAGGTCCGAAAGGGCTCCGGGGAACGGCTCCGTGGCATTAGGAGACAAAGGAAGGGAGTTTGGAGGAGACTCAGATGGTCCGTTTTCCATAATAGAGGCAGACGGGGGAGAGGGAAGAGGGGGAGGAGGAGGGGGGGGGGTATCCGAGGGGGGAGGGGGGGGGGGGGGGGTATCTCGACTGTCGAAACGGTCGGCGGATTAGGGGCAGAAGGATCATAGTGACGATTTTGATTTTGTGCCAGACGGGCACTTTCGGCCGCACGTTTCTCTGCCTGTACCATCAAGAGTTCGTTATGTATCAAGCGCCATAATTTGGATAATTTTTTAGCAATTTTATCATCGTCTATCGTAAGGTCCCATAATTTATCGCCGTAGCGGCGCCATTCCGATAATTGGTGAATAGAGTGGGGGTCACTAAAAATACCGAGGGACCGAGCATGGGAAAGAAGGGCAGGGAGGTCCTTATCAAAATCTAATCCTTTTACCCCCCGACGACGGAGGAAGGCAGTAAAAAGATCATACGCCGCTTGCCTGTCCATATTTACCGGATCCGTTGCACCCTCCAGGCGTCGGCAGCGCGTAGCAGCAGAGCCTGCCGATGCAGCACTCTGGGACAAAGCAGGAGACGAGCAGCCCACCGATGTAGCACTCCCATTCTGCAGAAGCCGTCTTTAAATCGAGACCTGCACCCAACGCAACTCCTTCAGGCAAAGGGAAGTGTCCCTGTTCGGGCGCCAGTTGTTGGAGTCGCGGGAGACAAGCCTCATGCTCTCATGGTCAGCAAGTCTCGTTTATTTAGCAAGATGTTGTTGGAGTCGCGGGAGACAAGCCTCATGCTCTCATGGTCAGCAAGCCTCGTTTATTTAGCAAGACACATCCACTTTTATAGCTTGCAGGGTTAGTTACATTGTCTGATAAGATACAGCAAAATCATTGGTCAGCCTGTGTGGATGCAGGGGTCTCCAGGTAACTGTGACCACTTCTTGTTTCAACATGTCTCGACATGTCCCAACTTGCCCAAGCAAGACCATTGTGCTATTCCAGCAAGATACCCTTGCTCTTATCTCAGCAAGATGCATATCCTGTTTCTTAAGCAAATCAGGGTAAACATTAACCACGAGATTGCTGTGCCCTGGGGGCCTACATTTCCACCAGCTGCATGGTATCATGCCCTTTGTTACTTAGCCATTCAGTTGTTAAGCTCTCTATACTTCCCCTGTTTTCTTTAACAGCAAGCATAGCCATTTTATGATTAAAAGCGTTCGATATCATTTTTTGTAAACACTGCATAATACACGGCAAAAGCAATACTGCTAATAATATTACAACCACCACCAAAACAATTTTTTCTATTAGGGTAACAAGCCAGGCCTATTTGAGGAAACATTTACTGTGTTATGTGGAAGCCCAAAAGGGTCCTTCCAAGAGTCAAAGTGAAAACAATATTGTGCAGGCGCAGAACCAAGCAGGTGAAATTCTTGGATTTCAGAGACATTTTTTCTTATATTGAGCTGAAAGGTAAAATTGGCTGGGACGCCTAACAAACAGGTTCTAAAGGGGTCAGAAGCTTTAGCAAGAGCAAGGCATAAACTACTTTGGTTAACTTTTTCAGCCCAAGTGACCCACATGTTTTTTCGTTCCTCTATTTTGTTTAGAGTGTCCCAAGCTCCTGTGTTGAGGCCGGAAACGGCGACAAGCACGATCCCAATCTTCAGGTTTAACTTGCCACAAAAGCGGAATACCCACATCTTTACCGCACTTAATCTCTAGAGGCACTGTGGCTAGTGTGGTTTGAATCTGGGAGAGAATCTCCTGAACCCGATATTTCAAATATCGTTGTTCCAGATCTTCCCGATTCTCGACTAATAGATACGTTAAGGGTAGATTTATGGGAGGAGTTATACCTGCCTCCGCCAGCAGTGCTCTATAAGGATTGTAATTATGATGGGGATTCCAGGTACAGTTTACACAAGCACCATGTGCCTGTAATTGGCTTTGGGACACCCAAACCTTTTGGTGACAATTTCCACACTTAATTTTGATCCAAGCCCTATGATAATCTTGTAAACACGCTAAACAATAACGAGTAGGAGACAAAATCCGATCAAATGTTCTCATAAGTTCCCAAAACAAATGGAGTTCTGCCTCTTCTTGAGTCAAATAGGAAAAGCGAATCCCAAAATGTCTTTCAAGTGGTTCCAGCAACGGACGAAGGATCAGCTGCAGACGATGACGACGACGGAGTTCTGGGCTGTCCATTCGATTGAGCAGCTCGAGTCCAGCGAGCAGGGATCCACTTGGGTCCAAACACCAGGGGCCTGACAGTCGCGACGAATGTGGCCTAATTTTCCGCATCGAAAACACTTCATTCGGGTGGCTGGAGCTGCTGGGCGAGTCTGCGCAACTGCCGCCTGAAGAGGTGCAAGGGCTGCCAAAACTTGGCTTTGAACTTTAGACTGGGCGTTAAGGCCTTCACCAATTTTGTTAAGGGCTTCCACTACAAAAATTTGACTGCTTAAGGGGAGAGTATTTGCTTTATCTAAGAGGTCTTGAATTACCCAGTTGCCAGGAGCAGTAGCGATAAGGGAGCGTGTGACTTGATTACCATTTTGTATAACACACTGCTTTAGGAGTGCGTCCTGCATGTGCTCCGCAACACCAGCTTTAGAAAGGGCTTGCATCAATTTGTCAATGAATGACCCAAGGGGTTCCTCTCGGCCTTGTTTAATGTTCATATACATAGGGGGCCCCCCCGGCTCCCGAATTTTGTCCATTGCCCTTTTTGCCACCCGCATGACCTCTCTTAATTTTTCTACTCCTATACCAGCCTGGGCATCTGTTCGAGTATAATCACCGTTTCCTAGTAATTCATTCATTGTAATTCCAAAAAGGGGGTCTCCTTGGGCACGAGGTAATGCTACTGAAGCAGCCGCTTCCTCCCCCCATCTTGCATCAAATGTAAGTTTCTGATGAGGGGTATAAATTAAACGAGCGATACCCTTGATGTCTACAGGCAGGAGAATCATTGAATTAAATAAGTAATCAAGCATCTGCTTGGCCGGTTCACTAGTAACCCCGAATTGAGAGACTGTAGCTCGGAGTTGTGCCAATATTTTCCAATCCATTTGAGTGATATCTACCCTATGACCGCCGCCTGGTCGAGGGTGGAAAATAACAGGAAAGGCCATAGAAGTAGCAACATGGTCTTGTGCCGCGTCGGCAAGGACCCTGTCTCCGTTTTCGACTCCGTGGCGTGCCAGAGCAGCCCAAACTTCCCGTCTCTGACTTGCCATAGCCTCCGCGAGGTCCGAAAGGGCTCCGGGGAACGGCTCCGTGGCATTAGGAGACAAAGGAAGGGAGTTTGGAGGAGACTCAGATGGTCCGTTTTCCATAATAGAGGCAGACGGGGGAGAGGGAAGAGGGGGAGGAGGAGGGGGGGGGGTATCCGAGGGGGGAGGGGGGGGGGGGGGGGTATCTCGACTGTCGAAACGGTCGGCGGATTAGGGGCAGAAGGATCATAGTGACGATTTTGATTTTGTGCCAGACGGGCACTTTCGGCCGCACGTTTCTCTGCCTGTACCATCAAGAGTTCGTTATGTATCAAGCGCCATAATTTGGATAATTTTTTAGCAATTTTATCATCGTCTATCGTAAGGTCCCATAATTTATCGCCGTAGCGGCGCCATTCCGATAATTGGTGAATAGAGTGGGGGTCACTAAAAATACCGAGGGACCGAGCATGGGAAAGAAGGGCAGGGAGGTCCTTATCAAAATCTAATCCTTTTACCCCCCGACGACGGAGGAAGGCAGTAAAAAGATCATACGCCGCTTGCCTGTCCATATTTACCGGATCCGTTGCACCCTCCAGGCGTCGGCAGCGCGTAGCAGCAGAGCCTGCCGATGCAGCACTCTGGGACAAAGCAGGAGACGAGCAGCCCACCGATGTAGCACTCCCATTCTGCAGAAGCCGTCTTTAAATCGAGACCTGCACCCAACGCAACTCCTTCAGGCAAAGGGAAGTGTCCCTGTTCGGGCGCCAGTTGTTGGAGTCGCGGGAGACAAGCCTCATGCTCTCATGGTCAGCAAGTCTCGTTTATTTAGCAAGATGTTGTTGGAGTCGCGGGAGACAAGCCTCATGCTCTCATGGTCAGCAAGCCTCGTTTATTTAGCAAGACACATCCACTTTTATAGCTTGCAGGGTTAGTTACATTGTCTGATAAGATACAGCAAAATCATTGGTCAGCCTGTGTGGATGCAGGGGTCTCCAGGTAACTGTGACCACTTCTTGTTTCAACATGTCTCGACATGTCCCAACTTGCCCAAGCAAGACCATTGTGCTATTCCAGCAAGATACCCTTGCTCTTATCTCAGCAAGATGCATATCCTGTTTCTTAAGCAAATCAGGGTAAACATTAACCACGAGATTGCTGTGCCCTGGGGGCCTACATTTCCACCAGCTGCATGGTATCATGCCCTTTGTTACTTAGCCATTCAGTTGTTAAGCTCTCTATACTTCCCCTGTTTTCTTTAACAGCAAGCATAGCCATTTTATGATTAAAAGCGTTCGATATCATTTTTTGTAAACACTGCATAATACACGGCAAAAGCAATACTGCTAATAATATTACAACCACCACCAAAACAATTTTTTCTATTAGGGTAACAAGCCAGGCCTATTTGAGGAAACATTTACTGTGTTATGTGGAAGCCCAAAAGGGTCCTTCCAAGAGTCAAAGTGAAAACAATATTGTGCAGGCGCAGAACCAAGCAGGTGAAATTCTTGGATTTCAGAGACATTTTTTCTTATATTGAGCTGAAAGGTAAAATTGGCTGGGACGCCTAACAAACAGGTTCTAAAGGGGTCAGAAGCTTTAGCAAGAGCAAGGCATAAACTACTTTGGTTAACTTTTTCAGCCCAAGTGACCCACATGTTTTTTCGTTCCTCTATTTTGTTTAGAGTGTCCCAAGCTCCTGTGTTGAGGCCGGAAACGGCGACAAGCACGATCCCAATCTTCAGGTTTAACTTGCCACAAAAGCGGAATACCCACATCTTTACCGCACTTAATCTCTAGAGGCACTGTGGCTAGTGTGGTTTGAATCTGGGAGAGAATCTCCTGAACCCGATATTTCAAATATCGTTGTTCCAGATCTTCCCGATTCTCGACTAATAGATACGTTAAGGGTAGATTTATGGGAGGAGTTATACCTGCCTCCGCCAGCAGTGCTCTATAAGGATTGTAATTATGATGGGGATTCCAGGTACAGTTTACACAAGCACCATGTGCCTGTAATTGGCTTTGGGACACCCAAACCTTTTGGTGACAATTTCCACACTTAATTTTGATCCAAGCCCTATGATAATCTTGTAAACACGCTAAACAATAACGAGTAGGAGACAAAATCCGATCAAATGTTCTCATAAGTTCCCAAAACAAATGGAGTTCTGCCTCTTCTTGAGTCAAATAGGAAAAGCGAATCCCAAAATGTCTTTCAAGTGGTTCCAGCAACGGACGAAGGATCAGCTGCAGACGATGACGACGACGGAGTTCTGGGCTGTCCATTCGATTGAGCAGCTCGAGTCCAGCGAGCAGGGATCCACTTGGGTCCAAACACCAGGGGCCTGACAGTCGCGACGAATGTGGCCTAATTTTCCGCATCGAAAACACTTCATTCGGGTGGCTGGAGCTGCTGGGCGAGTCTGCGCAACTGCCGCCTGAAGAGGTGCAAGGGCTGCCAAAACTTGGCTTTGAACTTTAGACTGGGCGTTAAGGCCTTCACCAATTTTGTTAAGGGCTTCCACTACAAAAATTTGACTGCTTAAGGGGAGAGTATTTGCTTTATCTAAGAGGTCTTGAATTACCCAGTTGCCAGGAGCAGTAGCGATAAGGGAGCGTGTGACTTGATTACCATTTTGTATAACACACTGCTTTAGGAGTGCGTCCTGCATGTGCTCCGCAACACCAGCTTTAGAAAGGGCTTGCATCAATTTGTCAATGAATGACCCAAGGGGTTCCTCTCGGCCTTGTTTAATGTTCATATACATAGGGGGCCCCCCCGGCTCCCGAATTTTGTCCATTGCCCTTTTTGCCACCCGCATGACCTCTCTTAATTTTTCTACTCCTATACCAGCCTGGGCATCTGTTCGAGTATAATCACCGTTTCCTAGTAATTCATTCATTGTAATTCCAAAAAGGGGGTCTCCTTGGGCACGAGGTAATGCTACTGAAGCAGCCGCTTCCTCCCCCCATCTTGCATCAAATGTAAGTTTCTGATGAGGGGTATAAATTAAACGAGCGATACCCTTGATGTCTACAGGCAGGAGAATCATTGAATTAAATAAGTAATCAAGCATCTGCTTGGCCGGTTCACTAGTAACCCCGAATTGAGAGACTGTAGCTCGGAGTTGTGCCAATATTTTCCAATCCATTTGAGTGATATCTACCCTATGACCGCCGCCTGGTCGAGGGTGGAAAATAACAGGAAAGGCCATAGAAGTAGCAACATGGTCTTGTGCCGCGTCGGCAAGGACCCTGTCTCCGTTTTCGACTCCGTGGCGTGCCAGAGCAGCCCAAACTTCCCGTCTCTGACTTGCCATAGCCTCCGCGAGGTCCGAAAGGGCTCCGGGGAACGGCTCCGTGGCATTAGGAGACAAAGGAAGGGAGTTTGGAGGAGACTCAGATGGTCCGTTTTCCATAATAGAGGCAGACGGGGGAGAGGGAAGAGGGGGAGGAGGAGGGGGGGGGGTATCCGAGGGGGGAGGGGGGGGGGGGGGGGTATCTCGACTGTCGAAACGGTCGGCGGATTAGGGGCAGAAGGATCATAGTGACAATTTTGATTTTGTGCCAGACGGGCACTTTCGGCCGCACGTTTCTCTGCCTGTACCATCAAGAGTTCGTTATGTATCAAGCGCCATAATTTGGATAATTTTTTAGCAATTTTATCATCGTCTATCGTAAGGTCCCATAATTTATCGCCGTAGCGGCGCCATTCCGATAATTGGTGAATAGAGTGGGGGTCACTAAAAATACCGAGGGACCGAGCATGGGAAAGAAGGGCAGGGAGGTCCTTATCAAAATCTAAGCCTTTTACCCCCCGACGACGGAGGAAGGCAGTAAAAAGATCATACGCCGCTTGCCTGTCCATATTTACCGGATCCGTTGCACCCTCCAGGCGTCGGCAGCGCGTAGCAGCAGAGCCTGCCGATGCAGCACTCTGGGACAAAGCAGGAGACGAGCAGCCCACCGATGTAGCACTCCCGTTCTGCAGAAGCCGTCTTTAAATCGAGACCTGCACCCAACGCAACTCCTTCAGGCAAAGGGAAGTGTCCCTGTTCGGGCGCCAGTTGTTGGAGTCGCGGGAGACAAGCCTCATGCTCTCATGGTCAGCAAGCCTCGTTTATTTAGCAAGACACATCCACTTTTATAGCTTGCAGGGTTAGTTACATTGTCTGATAAGATACAGCAAAATCATTGGTCAGCCTGTGTCGATGCAGGGGTCTCCAGGTAACTGTGACCACTTCTTGTTTCAACATGTCTCGACATGTCCCAACTTGCCCAAGCAAGACCATTGTGCTATTCCAGCAAGATACCCTTGCTCTTATCTCAGCAAGATGCATATCCTGTTTCTTAAGCAAATCAGGGTAAACATTAACCACGAGATTGCTGTGCCCTGGGGGCCTACATTTCCACCAGCTGCACAGTATCATGCCCTTTGTTACTTAGCCATTCAGTTGTTAAGCTCTCTACACAAATGCACTTTTAGGAGCTACAATGAGGAGTGACAACAGTGTGTGTGTCAAAGTTGTAAAGCTCAGTGTGTTGAAGAAGCACAAGAGCAGCCTTCAGCCTGTCTCTTCCACTGCCTTACAGATTGCAGACATTCCTGCTCACTCTGCTGCTTAGCAGAGTGCTGGCAACGGAGTTCTCGGATTGAAATGGTCTTTTAGGAGAAAGAGTGAAGAGTGACAGCAATGTTTGTGTCACAGTTTAAAGCTCACTGTGTGCTAAACATGATCAGGAGGAGCTTTTTTGCAAGGCTCTTCTGCTGTTTTAGCCCAGTCTAAACATTCCTGCTCTACTCTCTCTGTTGCTGCTCAGCAGAGAGTGGGCACAGAGATGTTGGAATCAATAGGTCTTCCAGGCAGGAAAAGGAGGAGTTACAGCAATGTGTTTTGCAGAGTTGCAAAGCTCACTGTGTGCTGAAGATGCCCTGCAGGAGTTTCCCTGCTGGCCCTTCGTCTGTGGGATTAGAGTCCAAGCGCTGCTCCTCCCCTGTCACAACTCCTCTCCAAACGAGAGTGCGTACCAGAAACTTTGGATTCAAATGCACTTTTAGGAGATAAAGTGAGGAGTGACAGCAATGTTTGTGTCACAGTTTAAAGCTCACTGTGTGCAAAACATGATCAAGCAGGAGATTTTTTGCAAGGCTCTTCTGCTGTTTTAGCCCAGGCTAAATATTCCTGCTCAACTCTCTGTTGCTGCTCAGCAGAGAGTGGGCACAGAGATGTTGGAATCAATTGGTCTTTCAGGCAGGAAAAGAAGTGACAGCAATGTGTGTTGCAGAGTTGCAAAGCTCGCTGTTCGCTGAAGATGATCAGTGGGAACTTTCTGGACTGTCTCTTCTGCTGTTTCAGCAGAGTCCAAACGTAAGTGCTATATTCTGCTACTGCTCACAAAGAGCAAGCACAGGAGATGTAGGATTCAATTGGACTTTGAGGTAGGAAAGTGAGAGGTGACAGCTATTTGTGTTTCAGAGTTGCAAAGCTCACTGGGTGCTGAAGATGCCCTGCAGGAGTTTCCATGCTGGCAATTCGTCTGTGAAATTAGAGTCCAAACACTCGTCCTCCCCTGTGACATCTGCTCTCGAAACGAGAGAGCGCACCATAAACTTTGGATTCAAATGCACTTTTAGGAGATAAAGTGAGGAGTGACAGCAATGTTTGTGTCACAGTTTAAAGCTCACTGAGTGCAAAACATGATCAAGCAGGAGATTTTTTGCAAGGCTCTTCTGCTGTTTTAGCCCAGTCCAAACATTCCTGCTCTGCTCTCTCTGTTGTTGCTCAGCAGAGAGCGGGCACAGAGATGGTGGATTCAGTTGGTCTTTCAGGCAGGAAAGGGGGGAGTGACAGCAATGTGTGTTGCAGAGTTGCAAAGCTCACTGTGTGCTGAAGATGATCAGTGGGAACTTTCTGGACTGTCTCTTCTGCTGTTTCAGCAGAGTCCAAACGTAAGTGCTATATTCTGCTACTGCTCACAAAGAGCAAGCACAGGAGATGTATTATTCAATTGGACTTTCAGGTAGGAAAGGGAGAGGTGACAGCAATATGTGTTTCAGAGTTGCGAATCACAATGTGTGCTGAAGATGCCCAGCAGTAGTTTCCATGCTGGCCCTTCGGCTGTGAAATTAGAATCCAAGCGCTCGTCCTCCCCTGTCACAACTGCTCTCGAAGCGAGAGAGCGCACCAGAAACGTTGGCTTGAAATGCACTTTTAGGAGATAAAGTGAGGAGTGACAGCAATGTGTGTTTCAGAGTTGCAAAGCTCACTGTGCGCTGAAGATGATCTGCAAGGACTTTCCCTCCCTGCCCTTCGGAACTGGGAGCGGATTCCAAGCGCTCGTGCTCACCTGCCTCTGCTGCACTGGAAACGAGAGTGGAGACCAGAAACGCTGGATTCAAATGCACTTTTAGGAGCTACAATGAGGAGTGACAACAGTGTGTGTGTCAAAGTTGTAAAGCTCAGTGTGTTGAAGAAGCACAAGAGCAGCCTTCAGCCTGTCTCTTCCACTGCCTTACAGATTGCAGACATTCCTGCTCACTCTGCTGCTCAGCAGAGTGCTGGCAACGGAGTTCTCGGATTGAAATGGTCTTTTAGGAGAAAGAGTGAAGAGTGACAGCAATGTTTGTGTCACAGTTTAAAGCTCACTGTGTGCTAAACATGATCAGGAGGAGCTTTTTTGCAAGGCTCTTCTGCTGTTTTAGCCCAGTCTAAACATTCCTGCTCTACTCTCTCTGATGCTGCTCAGCAGAGAGTGGGCACAGAGATGTTGGAATCAATTGGTCTTCCAGGCAGGAGAAGGAGGAGTTACAGCAATGTGTTTTGCAGAGTTGCAAAGCTCACTGTGTGCTGAAGATGCCCTGCAGGAGTTTCCCTGCTGGCCCTTCGTCTGTGGTATTAGAGTCCAAGCGCTGCTCCTCCCCTGTCACAACTCCTCTCGAAACGAGAGAGCGCACAAGAAACTTTGGATTCAAATGCACTTTTAGGAGATAAAGTGAGGAGTGACAGCAATGTTTGTGTCACAGTTTAAAGCTCACTGTGTGCAAAACATGATCAAGCAGGAGATTTTTTTCAAGGCTCTTCTGCTGTTTTAGGCAGGTCTAAAAATTCCTGCTCTACTATCTCTGTTGCTGCTCAGCAGAGAGCGGGCACAGAGATGGTGGATTCAGCTGGTCTTTCAGGCAAAAAGGGAGGAGTGACAGCAATGTGTGTTGCAGAGTTGCAAAGCTCGCTGTGCGCTGAAGATGATCAGTGGGAACTTTCTGGACTGTCTCTTCTGCTCTTTTAGCATTGGCTAAAGGTTCCTGCTCTACTCTGCTTCTGCCCAGCAGAGAAAGGGCACAGAGTTTTGGATTCAATTGGACTTTGAGGTAGGAAAGTGCGGAGCGAGAGCAATATATGTGTCACAGTTGCAAAGCTGACTGCGTGCTGAAGATGCCCTTCCGGAGCTTTCACTCCGGGCTCTTCGGCTGTGGGAGCAGAGGCCAAGAGATCGTGTTCACCTGTCACTGCTGCTGTTCAAACGAGAGTGGGCGGGAGAGACCATGGATTCAAACGGATTATTAGGAGATGAAGTGAGGAGTGACAGCAATGTGTGTTTCAGAGTTGCAAAGCTCACTGTGCGCTGAAGATGATCTGCAAGGACTTTCCCTCCCTGCCCTTCGGAACTGGGAGCGGATTCCAAGCGCTCGTGCTCACCTGCCTCTGCTGCTCTTGAAACGAGAGTGGAGACTAGAAACGCTGGATTCAAATGCACTTTTAGGAGCTACAATGAGGAGTGACAACAGTGTGTGTGTCACAGTTGTAAAGCTCAGTGTGTTGAAGAAGCACAAGAGCAGCCTTCAGGCCTGTCTCTTCCACTGCCTTACAGATTGCAGACATTCCTGCTCACTCTGCTGCTCAGCAGAGTGCTGGCAACGGAGTTCTTGGATTGAAATGGTCTTTTAGGAGAAAGAGTGAAGAGTGACAGCAATGTTTGTGTCACAGTTTAAAGCTCACTGTGTGCTAAACATGATCAGGAGGAGCTTTTTTGCAAGGCTCTTCTGCTGTTTTAGCCCAGTCTAAACATTCCTGCTCTACTCTCTCTGTTGCTGCTCAGTAGAGAGTGGGCACAGAGATGTTGGAATCAATAGGTCTTCCAGGCAGGAAAAGGAGGAGTTACAGCAATGTGTTTTGCAGAGTTGCAAAGCTCATTGTGTGCTGAAGATGCCCTGCAGGAGTTTCCCTGCTGGCCCTTCCTCTGTGGGATTAGAGTCCAAGCGCTGCTCCTCCCCTGTCACAACTCCTCTCGAAACGAGAGAGCGCACCAGAAACTTTGGATTCAAATGCACTTTTAGGAGATAAAGTGAGGAGTGACAGCAATGTTTGTGTCACAGTTTAAGGCTCACTGTGTGCAAAACATGATCAAGCAGGAGATTTTTTTCAAGGCTCTTCTGCTGTTTTAGGCAGGTCTAAAAATTCCTGCTCTACTATCTCTGTTGCTGCTCAGCAGAGAGCGGGCACAGAGATGGTGGATTCAGCTGGTCTTTCAGGCAAAAAGGGAGGAGTGACAGCAACGTGTGTTGCAGAGTTGCAAAGCTCGCTGTGCGCTGAAGATGATCAGTGGGAACTTTCTGGACTGTCTCTTCTGCTCTTTTAGCATTGGCTAAAGGTTCCTGCTCTACTCTGCTTCTGCCCAGCAGAGAAAGGGCACAGAGATTTTGGATTCAATTGGACTTTGAGGTAGGAAAGTGCGGAGCGAGAGCAATATATGTGTCACAGTTGCAAAGCTGACTGCGTGCTGAAGATGCCCTGCCGGAGCTTTCACTCCGGGCTCTTCGGCTGTGGGAGCAGAGGCCAAGAGATCGTGTTCACCTGTCACTGCTGCTGTTCAAACGAGAGAGGGCGGGAGAGACCATGGATTCAAACGGATTATTAGGAGATGAAGTGAGGAGTGACAGCAATGTGTGTTTCAGAGTTGCAAAGCTCACTGTGCGCTGAAGATGATCTGCAAGGACTTTCCCTCCCTGCCCTTCGGAACTGGGAGCGGATTCCAAGCGCTCGTGCTCACCTGCCTCTGCTGCACTGGAAACGAGAGTGGAGACCAGAAACGCTGGATTCAAATGCACTTTTAGGAGCTACAATGAGGAGTGACAACAGTGTGTGAGTCAAAGTTGTAAAGCTCAGTGTGTTGAAGAAGCACAAGAGCAGCCTTCAGCCTGTCTCTTCCACTGCCTTACAGATTGCAGACATTCCTGCTCACTCTGCTGCTCAGCAGAGTGCTGGCAACGGAGTTCTTGGATTGAAATGGTCTTTTAGGAGAAAGAGTGAAGAGTGACAGCAATGTTTGTGTCACAGTTTAAAGCTCACTGTGTGCTAAACATGATCAGGAGGAGCTTTTTTGCAAGGCTCTTCTGCTGTTTTAGCCCAGTCTAAACATTCCTGCTCTACTCTCTCTGTTGCTGCTCAGCAGAGAGTGGGCACAGAGATGTTGGAATCAATAGGTCTTCCAGGCAGGAAAAGGAGGAGTTACAGCAATGTGTTTTGCAGAGTTGCAAAGCTCACTGTGTGCTGAAGATGCCCTGCAGGAGTTTCCCTGCTGGCCCTTCGTCTGTGGGATTAGAGTCCAAGCGCTGCTCCTCCCCTGTCACAACTCCTCTCGAAACGTGAGAGCGCACCAGAAACTTTGGATTCAAATGCACTTTTAGGAGATAAAGTGAGGAGTGACAGCAATGTTTGTGTCACAGTTTAAAGCTCACTGTGTGCAAAACATGATCAAGCAGGAGATTTTTTGCAAGGCTCTTCTGCTGTTTTAGCCCAGGCTAAATATTCCTGCTCAACTCTCTGTTGCTGCTCAGCAGAGAGTGGGCACAGATATGTTGGAATCAATTGGTCTTTCAGGCAGGAAAAGAAGTGACAGCAATGTGTGTTGCAGAGTTGCAAAGCTCGCTGTTCGCTGAAGATGATCAGTGGGAACTTTCTGGACTGTCTCTTCTGCTGTTTCTTCAGAGTCCAAACGTAAGTGCTATATTCTGCTACTGCTCACAAAGAGCAAGCACAGGAGATGTAGGATTCAATTGGACTTCGAGGTAGGAAAGTGAGAGGTGACAGCTATTTGTGTTTCAGAGTTGCAAAGCTCACTGGGTGCTGAAGATGCCCTGCAGGAGTTTCCATGCTGGCAATTCGTCTGTGAAATTAGAGTCCAAACACTCGTCCTCCCCTGTGACATCTGCTCTCGAAACGAGAGAGCGCACCATAAACTTTGGATTCAAATGCACTTTTAAGAGATAAAGTGAGGAGTGACAGCAATGTTTGTGTCACAGTTTAAAGCTCACTGAGTGCAAAACATGATCAAGCAGGAGATTTTTTGCAAGGCTCTTCTGCTGTTTTAGCCCAGTCCAAACATTCCTGCTCTGCTCTCTCTGTTGTTGCTCAGCAGAGAGCGGGCACAGAGATGGTGGATTCAGTTGGTCTTTCAGGCAGGAAAGGGGGGAGTGACAGCAATGTGTGTTGCAGAGTTGCAAAGCTCGCTGTGTGCTGAAGATGATCAGTGGGAACTTTCTGGACTGTCTCTTCTGCTGTTTCAGCAGAGTCCAAACGTAAGTGCTATATTCTGCTACTGCTCACAAAGAGCAAGCACAGGAGATGTATTATTCAATTGGACTTTCAGGTAGGAAAGTGAGAGGTGACAGCAATATGTGTTTCAGAGTTGCGAATCACAATGTGTGCTGAAGATGCCCAGCAGTAGTTTCCATGCTGGCCCTTCGGCTGTGAAATTAGAATCCAAGCGCTCGTCCTCCCCTGTCACAACTGCTCTCGAAGCGAGAGAGCGCACCAGAAACGTTGGCTTGAAATACACTTTTAGGAGATAAAGTGAGGAGTGACAGCAATGTGTGTTTCAGAGTTGCAAAGCTCACTGTGCGCTGAAGATGATCTGCAAGGACTTTCCCTCCCTGCCCTTCGGAACTGGGAGCGGATTCCAAGCGCTCGTGCTCACCTTCCTCTGCTGCTCTTGAAACGAGAGTGGAGACCAGAAACGCTGGATTCAAATGCACTTTTAGGAGCTACAATGAGGAGTGACAACAGTGTGTGTGTCACAGTTGTAAAGCTCAGTGTGTTGAAGAAGCACAAGAGCAGCCTTCAGGCCTGTCTCTTCCACTGCCTTACAGATTGCAGACATTCCTGCTCACTCTGCTGCTCAGCAGAGTGCTGGCAACGGAGTTCTTGGATTGAAATGGTCTTTTAGGAGAAAGAGTGAAGAGTGACAGCAATGTTTGTGTCACAGTTTAAAGCTCACTGTGTGCTAAACATGATCAGGAGGAGCTTTTTTGCAAGGCTCTTCTGCTGTTTTAGCCCAGTCTAAACATTCCTGCTCTACTCTCTCTGTTGCTGCTCAGCAGAGAGTGGGCACAGAGATGTTGGAATCAATAGGTCTTCCAGGCAGGAAAAGGAGGAGTTACAGCAATGTGTTTTGCAGAGTTGCAAAGCTCACTGTGTGCTGAAGATGCCCTGCAGGAGTTTCCCTGCTGGCCCTTCGTCTGTGGGATTAGAGTCCAAGCGCTGCTCCTCCCCTGTCACAACTCCTCTCCAAACGAGAGTGCGTACCAGAAACTTTGGATTCAAATGCACTTTTAGGAGATAAAGTGAGGAGTGACAGCAATGTTTGTGTCACAGTTTAAAGCTCACTGTGTGCAAAACATGATCAAGCAGGAGATTTTTTGCAAGGCTCTTCTGCTGTTTTAGCCCAGTCCAAACATTCCTGCTCTGCTCTCTCTGTTGTTGCTCAGCAGAGAGTGGGCACAGAGATGTTGGAATCAATTGGTCTTTCAGGCAGGAAAAGAAGTGACAGCAACGTGTGTTGCAGAGTTGCAAAGCTCGCTGTTCGCTGAAGATGATCAGTGGGAACTTTCTGGACTGTCTCTTCTGCTGTTTCTTCAGAGTCCAAACGTAAGTGCTATATTCTGCTACTGCTCACAAAGAGCAAGCACAGGAGATGTAGGATTCAATTGGACTTCGAGGTAGGAAAGTGAGAGGTGACAGCTATTTGTGTTTCAGAGTTGCAAAGCTCACTGGGTGCTGAAGATGCCCAGCAGTAGTTTCCATGCTGGCCCTTCGTCTGTGAAATTAGAATCCAAGCGCTCGTCCTCCCCTGTCACAACTGCTCTCGAAGCGAGAGAGCGCACCAGAAACGTTGGCTTGAAATGCACTTTTAGGAGATAAAGTGAGGAGTGACAGCAATGTGTGTTTCAGAGTTGCAAAGCTCACTGTGCGCTGAAGATGATCTGCAAGGACTTTCCCTCCCTGCCCTTCGGAACTGGGAGCGGATTCCAAGCGCTCGTGCTCACCTGCCTCTGCTGCACTGGAAACGAGAGTGGAGACCAGAAACGCTGGATTCAAATGCACTTTTAGGAGCTACAATGAGGAGTGACAACAGTGTGTGTGTCAAAGTTGTAAAGCTCAGTGTGTTGAAGAAGCACAAGAGCAGCCTTCAGCCTGTCTCTTCCACTGCCTTACAGATTGCAGACATTCCTGCTCACTCTGCTGCTCAGCAGAGTGCTGGCAACGGAGTTCTTGGATTGAAATGGTCTTTTAGGAGAAAGAGTGAAGAGTGACAGCAATGTTTGTGTCACAGTTTAAAGCTCACTGTGTGCTAAACATGATCAGGAGGAGCTTTTTTGCAAGGCTCTTCTGCTGTTTTAGCCCAGTCTAAACATTCCTGCTCTACTCTCTCTGATGCTGCTCAGCAGAGAGTGGGCACAGAGATGTTGGAATCAATTGGTCTTCCAGGCAGGAGAAGGAGGAGTTACAGCAATGTGTTTTGCAGAGTTGCAAAGCTCACTGTGTGCTGAAGATGCCCTGCAGGAGTTTCCCTGCTGGCCCTTCGTCTGTGTGATTAGAGTCCAAGCGCTGCTCCTCCCCTGTCACAACTCCTCTCCAAACGAGAGAGCGCACCAGAAACTTTGGATTCAAATGCACTTTTAGGAGATAAAGTGAGGAGTGACAGCAATGTTTGTGTCACAGTTTAAGGCTCACTGTGTGCAAAACATGATCAAGCAGGAGATTTTTTTCAAGGCTCTTCTGCTGTTTTAGGCAGGTCTAAAAATTCCTGCTCTACTATCTCTGTTGCTGCTCAGCAGAGAGCGGGCACAGAGACGGTGGATTCAGCTGGTCTTTCAGGCAAAAAGGGAGGAGTGACAGCAACGTGTGTTGCAGAGTTGCAAAGCTCGCTGTGCGCTGAAGATGATCAGTGGGAACTTTCTGGACTGTCTCTTCTGCTCTTTTAGCATTGGCTAAAGGTTCCTGCTCTACTCTGCTTCTGCCCAGCAGAGAAAGGGCACAGAGATTTTGGATTCAATTGGACTTTGAGGTAGGAAAGTGCGGAGCGAGAGCAATATATGTGTCACAGTTGCAAAGCTGACTGCGTGCTGAAGATGCCCTGCCGGAGCTTTCACTCCGGGCTCTTCGGCTGTGGGAGCAGAGGCCAAGAGATCGTGTTCACCTGTCACTGCTGCTGTTCAAACGAGAGAGGGCGGGAGAGACCATGGATTCAAACGGATTATTAGGAGATGAAGTGAGGAGTGACAGCAATGTGTGTTTCAGAGTTGCAAAGCTCACTGTGCGCTGAAGATGATCTGCAAGGACTTTCCCTCCCTGCCCTTCGGAACTGGGAGCGGATTCCAAGCGCTCGTGCTCACCTGCCTCTGCTGCACTGGAAACGAGAGTGGAGACCAGAAACGCTGGATTCAAATGCACTTTTAGGAGCTACAATGAGGAGTGACAACAGTGTGTGAGTCAAAGTTGTAAAGCTCAGTGTGTTGAAGAAGCACAAGAGCAGCCTTCAGCCTGTCTCTTCCACTGCCTTACAGATTGCAGACATTCCTGCTCACTCTGCTGCTCAGCAGAGTGCTGGCAACGGAGTTCTTGGATTGAAATGGTCTTTTAGGAGAAAGAGTGAAGAGTGACAGCAATGTTTGTGTCACAGTTTAAAGCTCACTGTGTGCTAAACATGATCAGGAGGAGCTTTTTTGCAAGGCTCTTCTGCTGTTTTAGCCCAGTCTAAACATTCCTGCTCTACTCTCTCTGTTGCTGCTCAGCAGAGAGTGGGCACAGAGATGTTGGAATCAATAGGTCTTCCAGGCAGGAAAAGGAGGAGTTACAGCAATGTGTTTTGCAGAGTTGCAAAGCTCACTGTGTGCTGAAGATGCCCTGCAGGAGTTTCCCTGCTGGCCCTTCGTCTGTGGGATTAGAGTCCAAGCGCTGCTCCTCCCCTGTCACAACTCCTCTCGAAACGTGAGAGCGCACCAGAAACTTTGGATTCAAATGCACTTTTAGGAGATAAAGTGAGGAGTGACAGCAATGTTTGTGTCACAGTTTAAAGCTCACTGTGTGCAAAACATGATCAAGCAGGAGATTTTTTGCAAGGCTCTTCTGCTGTTTTAGCCCAGGCTAAATATTCCTGCTCAACTCTCTGTTGCTGCTCAGCAGAGAGTGGGCACAGAGATGTTGGAATCAATTGGTCTTTCAGGCAGGAAAAGAAGTGACAGCAACGTGTGTTGCAGAGTTGCAAAGCTCGCTGTTCGCTGAAGATGATCAGTGGGAACTTTCTGGACTGTCTCTTCTGCTGTTTCTTCAGAGTCCAAACGTAAGTGCTATATTCTGCTACTGCTCACAAAGAGCAAGCACAGAGATTTTGGATTCAATTGGACTTCGAGGTAGGAAAGTGAGAGGTGACAGCTATTTGTGTTTCAGAGTTGCAAAGCTCACTGGGTGCTGAAGATGCCCTGCAGGAGTTTCCATGCTGGCAATTCGTCTGTGAAATTAGAGTCCAAACACTCGTCCTCCCCTGTGACATCTGCTCTCGAAACGAGAGAGCGCACCATAAACTTTGGATTCAAATGCACTTTTAGGAGATAAAGTGAGGAGTGACAGCAATGTTTGTGTCACAGTTTAAAGCTCACTGAGTGCAAAACATGATCAAGCAGGAGATTTTTTGCAAGGCTCTTCTGCTGTTTTAGCCCAGTCCAAACATTCCTGCTCTGCTCTCTCTGTTGTTGCTCAGCAGAGAGCGGGCACAGAGATGGTGGATTCAGTTGGTCTTTCAGGCAAAAAGGGAGGAGTGACAGCAATGTGTGTTGCAGAGTTGCAAAGCTCGCTGTGTGCTGAAGATGATCAGTGGGAACTTTCTGGACTGTCTCTTCTGCTGTTTCAGCAGAGTTTAAACGTAAGTGCTATATTCTGCTACTGCTCACAAAGAGCAAGCACAGGAGATGTATTATTCAATTGGACTTTCAGGTAGGAAAGTGAGAGGTGACAGCAATATGTGTTTCAGAGTTGCGAATCACAATGTGTGCTGAAGATGCCCAGCAGTAGTTTCCATGCTGGCCCTTCGGCTGTGAAATTAGAATCCAAGCGCTCGTCCTCCCCTGTCACAACTGCTCTCGAAGCGAGAGAGCGCACCAGAAACGTTGGCTTGAAATACACTTTTAGGAGATAAAGTGAGGAGTGACAGCAATGTGTGTTTCAGAGTTGCAAAGCTCACTGTGCGCTGAAGATGATCTGCAAGGACTTTCCCTCCCTGCCCTTCGGAACTGGGAGCGGATTCCAAGCGCTCGTGCTCACCTTCCTCTGCTGCTCTTGAAACGAGAGTGGAGACCAGAAACGCTGGATTCAAATGCACTTTTAGGAGCTACAATGAGGAGTGACAACAGTGTGTGTGTCACAGTTGTAAAGCTCAGTGTGTTGAAGAAGCACAAGAGCAGCCTTCAGGCCTGTCTCTTCCACTGCCTTACAGATTGCAGACATTCCTGCTCACTCTGCTGCTCAGCAGAGTGCTGGCAACGGAGTTCTTGGATTGAAATGGTCTTTTAGGAGAAAGAGTGAAGAGTGACAGCAATGTTTGTGTCACAGTTTAAAGCTCACTGTGTGCTAAACATGATCAGGAGGAGCTTTTTTGCAAGGCTCTTCTGCTGTTTTAGCCCAGTCTAAACATTCCTGCTCTACTCTCTCTGTTGCTGCTCAGCAGAGAGTGGGCACAGAGATGTTGGAATCAATAGGTCTTCCAGGCAGGAAAAGGAGGAGTTACAGCAATGTGTTTTGCAGAGTTGCAAAGCTCACTGTGTGCTGAAGATGCCCTGCAGGAGTTTCCCTGCTGGCCCTTCGTCTGTGGGATTAGAGTCCAAGCGCTGCTCCTCCCCTGTCACAACTCCTCTCCAAACGAGAGTGCGTACCAGAAACTTTGGATTCAAATGCACTTTTAGGAGATAAAGTGAGGAGTGACAGCAATGTTTGTGTCACAGTTTAAAGCTCACTGTGTGCAAAACATGATCAAGCAGGAGATTTTTTGCAAGGCTCTTCTGCTGTTTTAGCCCAGTCCAAACATTCCTGCTCTGCTCTCTCTGTTGTTGCTCAGCAGAGAGTGGGCACAGAGATGTTGGAATCAATTGGTCTTTCAGGCAGGAAAAGAAGTGACAGCAACGTGTGTTGCAGAGTTGCAAAGCTCGCTGTTCGCTGAAGATGATCAGTGGGAACTTTCTGGACTGTCTCTTCTGCTGTTTCTTCAGAGTCCAAACGTAAGTGCTATATTCTGCTACTGCTCACAAAGAGCAAGCACAGGAGATGTAGGATTCAATTGGACTTCGAGGTAGGAAAGTGAGAGGTGACAGCTATTTGTGTTTCAGAGTTGCAAAGCTCACTGGGTGCTGAAGATGCCCAGCAGTAGTTTCCATGCTGGCCCTTCGTCTGTGAAATTAGAATCCAAGCGCTCGTCCTCCCCTGTCACAACTGCTCTCGAAGCGAGAGAGCGCACCAGAAACGTTGGCTTGAAATGCACTTTTAGGAGATAAAGTGAGGAGTGACAGCAATGTGTGTTTCAGAGTTGCAAAGCTCACTGTGCGCTGAAGATGATCTGCAAGGACTTTCCCTCCCTGCCCTTCGGAACTGGGAGCGGATTCCAAGCGCTCGTGCTCACCTGCCTCTGCTGCACTGGAAACGAGAGTGGAGACCAGAAACGCTGGATTCAAATGCACTTTTAGGAGCTACAATGAGGAGTGACAACAGTGTGTGTGTCAAAGTTGTAAAGCTCAGTGTGTTGAAGAAGCACAAGAGCAGCCTTCAGCCTGTCTCTTCCACTGCCTTACAGATTGCAGACATTCCTGCTCACTCTGCTGCTCAGCAGAGTGCTGGCAACGGAGTTCTTGGATTGAAATGGTCTTTTAGGAGAAAGAGTGAAGAGTGACAGCAATGTTTGTGTCACAGTTTAAAGCTCACTGTGTGCTAAACATGATCAGGAGGAGCTTTTTTGCAAGGCTCTTCTGCTGTTTTAGCCCAGTCTAAACATTCCTGCTCTACTCTCTCTGATGCTGCTCAGCAGAGAGTGGGCACAGAGATGTTGGAATCAATTGGTCTTCCAGGCAGGAGAAGGAGGAGTTACAGCAATGTGTTTTGCAGAGTTGCAAAGCTCACTGTGTGCTGAAGATGCCCTGCAGGAGTTTCCCTGCTGGCCCTTCGTCTGTGTGATTAGAGTCCAAGCGCTGCTCCTCCCCTGTCACAACTCCTCTCCAAACGAGAGAGCGCACCAGAAACTTTGGATTCAAATGCACTTTTAGGAGATAAAGTGAGGAGTGACAGCAATGTTTGTGTCACAGTTTAAGGCTCACTGTGTGCAAAACATGATCAAGCAGGAGATTTTTTTCAAGGCTCTTCTGCTGTTTTAGGCAGGTCTAAAAATTCCTGCTCTACTATCTCTGTTGCTGCTCAGCAGAGAGCGGGCACAGAGATGGTGGATTCAGCTGGTCTTTCAGGCAAAAAGGGAGGAGTGACAGCAACGTGTGTTGCAGAGTTGCAAAGCTCGCTGTGCGCTGAAGATGATCAGTGGGAACTTTCTGGACTGTCTCTTCTGCTCTTTTAGCATTGGCTAAAGGTTCCTGCTCTACTCTGCTTCTGCCCAGCAGAGAAAGGGCACAGAGATTTTGGATTCAATTGGACTTTGAGGTAGGAAAGTGCGGAGCGAGAGCAATATATGTGTCACAGTTGCAAAGCTGACTGCGTGCTGAAGATGCCCTGCCGGAGCTTTCACTCCGGGCTCTTCGGCTGTGGGAGCAGAGGCCAAGAGATCGTGTTCACCTGTCACTGCTGCTGTTCAAACGAGAGAGGGCGGGAGAGACCATGGATTCAAACGGATTATTAGGAGATGAAGTGAGGAGTGACAGCAATGTGTGTTTCAGAGTTGCAAAGCTCACTGTGCGCTGAAGATGATCTGCAAGGACTTTCCCTCCCTGCCCTTCGGAACTGGGAGCGGATTCCAAGCGCTCGTGCTCACCTGCCTCTGCTGCACTGGAAACGAGAGTGGAGACCAGAAACGCTGGATTCAAATGCACTTTTAGGAGCTACAATGAGGAGTGACAACAGTGTGTGAGTCAAAGTTGTAAAGCTCAGTGTGTTGAAGAAGCACAAGAGCAGCCTTCAGCCTGTCTCTTCCACTGCCTTACAGATTGCAGACATTCCTGCTCACTCTGCTGCTCAGCAGAGTGCTGGCAACGGAGTTCTTGGATTGAAATGGTCTTTTAGGAGAAAGAGTGAAGAGTGACAGCAATGTTTGTGTCACAGTTTAAAGCTCACTGTGTGCTAAACATGATCAGGAGGAGCTTTTTTGCAAGGCTCTTCTGCTGTTTTAGCCCAGTCTAAACATTCCTGCTCTACTCTCTCTGTTGCTGCTCAGCAGAGAGTGGGCACAGAGATGTTGGAATCAATAGGTCTTCCAGGCAGGAAAAGGAGGAGTTACAGCAATGTGTTTTGCAGAGTTGCAAAGCTCACTGTGTGCTGAAGATGCCCTGCAGGAGTTTCCCTGCTGGCCCTTCGTCTGTGGGATTAGAGTCCAAGCGCTGCTCCTCCCCTGTCACAACTCCTCTCGAAACGTGAGAGCGCACCAGAAACTTTGGATTCAAATGCACTTTTAGGAGATAAAGTGAGGAGTGACAGCAATGTTTGTGTCACAGTTTAAAGCTCACTGTGTGCAAAACATGATCAAGCAGGAGATTTTTTGCAAGGCTCTTCTGCTGTTTTAGCCCAGGCTAAATATTCCTGCTCAACTCTCTGTTGCTGCTCAGCAGAGAGTGGGCACAGATATGTTGGAATCAATTGGTCTTTCAGGCAGGAAAAGAAGTGACAGCAATGTGTGTTGCAGAGTTGCAAAGCTCGCTGTTCGCTGAAGATGATCAGTGGGAACTTTCTGGACTGTCTCTTCTGCTGTTTCTTCAGAGTCCAAACGTAAGTGCTATATTCTGCTACTGCTCACAAAGAGCAAGCACAGGAGATGTAGGATTCAATTGGACTTCGAGGTAGGAAAGTGAGAGGTGACAGCTATTTGTGTTTCAGAGTTGCAAAGCTCACTGGGTGCTGAAGATGCCCTGCAGGAGTTTCCATGCTGGCAATTCGTCTGTGAAATTAGAGTCCAAACACTCGTCCTCCCCTGTGACATCTGCTCTCGAAACGAGAGAGCGCACCATAAACTTTGGATTCAAATGCACTTTTAAGAGATAAAGTGAGGAGTGACAGCAATGTTTGTGTCACAGTTTAAAGCTCACTGAGTGCAAAACATGATCAAGCAGGAGATTTTTTGCAAGGCTCTTCTGCTGTTTTAGCCCAGTCCAAACATTCCTGCTCTGCTCTCTCTGTTGTTGCTCAGCAGAGAGCGGGCACAGAGATGGTGGATTCAGTTGGTCTTTCAGGCAGGAAAGGGGGGAGTGACAGCAATGTGTGTTGCAGAGTTGCAAAGCTCGCTGTGTGCTGAAGATGATCAGTGGGAACTTTCTGGACTGTCTCTTCTGCTGTTTCAGCAGAGTCCAAACGTAAGTGCTATATTCTGCTACTGCTCACAAAGAGCAAGCACAGGAGATGTATTATTCAATTGGACTTTCAGGTAGGAAAGTGAGAGGTGACAGCAATATGTGTTTCAGAGTTGCGAATCACAATGTGTGCTGAAGATGCCCAGCAGTAGTTTCCATGCTGGCCCTTCGTCTGTGAAATTAGAATCCAAGCGCTCGTCCTCCCCTGTCACAACTGCTCTCGAAGCGAGAGAGCGCACCAGAAACGTTGGCTTGAAATACACTTTTAGGAGATAAAGTGAGGAGTGACAGCAATGTGTGTTTCAGAGTTGCAAAGCTCACTGTGCGCTGAAGATGATCTGCAAGGACTTTCCCTCCCTGCCCTTCGGAACTGGGAGCGGATTCCAAGCGCTCGTGCTCACCTTCCTCTGCTGCTCTTGAAACGAGAGTGGAGACCAGAAACGCTGGATTCAAATGCACTTTTAGGAGCTACAATGAGGAGTGACAACAGTGTGTGTGTCACAGTTGTAAAGCTCAGTGTGTTGAAGAAGCACAAGAGCAGCCTTCAGGCCTGTCTCTTCCATTGCCTTACAGATTGCAGACATTCCTGCTCACTCTGCTGCTCAGCAGAGTGCTGGCAACGGAGTTCTTGGATTGAAATGGTCTTTTAGGAGAAAGAGTGAAGAGTGACAGCAATGTTTGTGTCACAGTTTAAAGCTCACTGTGTGCTAAACATGATCAGGAGGAGCTTTTTTGAAAGGCTCTTCTGCTGTTTTAGCCCAGTCTAAACATTCCTGCTCTACTCTCTCTGTTGCTGCTCAGCAGAGAGTGGGCACAGAGATGTTGGAATCAATAGGTCTTCCAGGCAGGAAAAGGAGGAGTTACAGCAATGTGTTTTGCAGAGTTGCAAAGCTCACTGTGTGCTGAAGATGCCCTGCAGGAGTTTCCCTGCTGGCCCTTCGTCTGTGGGATTAGAGTCCAAGCGCTGCTCCTCCCCTGTCACAACTCCTCTCCAAACGAGAGTGCGTACCAGAAACTTTGGATTCAAATGCACTTTTAGGAGATAAAGTGAGGAGTGACAGCAATGTTTGTGTCACAGTTTAAAGCTCACTGTGTGCAAAACATGATCAAGCAGGAGATTTTTTGCAAGGCTCTTCTGCTGTTTTAGCCCAGGCTAAATATTCCTGCTCAACTCTCTGTTGCTGCTCAGCAGAGAGTGGGCACAGAGATGTTGGAATCAATTGGTCTTTCAGGCAGGAAAAGAAGTGACAGCAACGTGTGTTGCAGAGTTGCAAAGCTCGCTGTTCGCTGAAGATGATCAGTGGGAACTTTCTGGACTGTCTCTTCTGCTGTTTCTTCAGAGTCCAAACGTAAGTGCTATATTCTGCTACTGCTCACAAAGAGCAAGCACAGGAGATGTAGGATTCAATTGGACTTCGAGGTAGGAAAGTGAGAGGTGACAGCTATTTGTGTTTCAGAGTTGCAAAGCTCACTGGGTGCTGAAGATGCCCAGCAGTAGTTTCCATGCTGGCCCTTCGTCTGTGAAATTAGAATCCAAGCGCTCGTCCTCCCCTGTCACAACTGCTCTCGAAGCGAGAGAGCGCACCAGAAACGTTGGCTTGAAATGCACTTTTAGGAGATAAAGTGAGGAGTGACAGCAATGTGTGTTTCAGAGTTGCAAAGCTCACTGTGCGCTGAAGATGATCTGCAAGGACTTTCCCTCCCTGCCCTTCGGAACTGGGAGCGGATTCCAAGCGCTCGTGCTCACCTGCCTCTGCTGCACTGGAAACGAGAGTGGAGACCAGAAACGCTGGATTCAAATGCACTTTTAGGAGCTACAATGAGGAGTGACAACAGTGTGTGTGTCACAGTTGTAAAGCTCAGTGTGCTGAAGAAGCACAAGAGCAGCCTTCAGGCCTGTCTCTTCCACTGCCTTACAGATTGCAGACATTCCTGCTCACTCTGCTGCTCAGCAGAGTGCTGGCAACGGAGTTCTTGGATTGAAATGGTCTTTTAGGAGAAAGAGTGAAGAGTGACAGCAATGTTTGTGTCACAGTTTAAAGCTCACTGTGTGCTAAACATGATCAGGAGGAGCTTTTTTGCAAGGCTCTTCTGCTGTTTTAGCCCAGTCTAAACATTCCTGCTCTACTCTCTCTGTTGCTGCTCAGCAGAGAGTGGGCACAGAGATGTTGGAATCAATAGGTCTTCCAGGCAGGAAAAGGAGGAGTTACAGCAATGTGTTTTGCAGAGTTGCAAAGCTCATTGTGTGCTGAAGATGCCCTGCAGGAGTTTCCCTGCTGGCCCTTCGTCTGTGGGATTAGAGTCCAAGCGCTGCTCCTCCCCTGTCACAACTCCTCTCGAAACGAGAGAGCGCACCAGAAACTTTGGATTCAAATGCACTTTTAGGAGATAAAGTGAGGAGTGACAGCAATGTTTGTGTCACAGTTTAAAGCTCACTGTGTGCAAAACATGATCAAGCAGGAGATTTTTTTCAAGGCTCTTCTGCTGTTTTAGGCAGGTCTAAAAATTCCTGCTCTACTATCTCTGTTGCTGCTCAGCAGAGAGCGGGCACAGAGATGGTGGATTCAGCTGGTCTTTCAGGCAAAAAGGGAGGAGTGACAGCAATGTGTGTTGCAGAGTTGCAAAGCTCGCTGTGCGCTGAAGATGATCAGTGGGAACTTTCTGGACTGTCTCTTCTGCTCTTTTAGCATTGGCTAAAGGTTCCTGCTCTACTCTGCTTCTGCCCAGCAGAGAAAGGGCACAGAGTTTTGGATTCAATTGGACTTTGAGGTAGGAAAGTGCGGAGCGAGAGCAATATATGTGTCACAGTTGCAAAGCTGACTGCGTGCTGAAGATGCCCTGCCGGAGCTTTCACTCCGGGCTCTTCGGCTGTGGGAGCAGAGGCCAAGAGATCGTGTTCACCTGTCACTGCTGCTGTTCAAACGAGAGAGGGCGGGAGAGACCATGGATTCAAACGGATTATTAGGAGATGAAGTGAGGAGTGACAGCAATGTGTGTTTCAGAGTTGCAAAGCTCACTGTGCGCTGAAGATGATCTGCAAGGACTTTCCCTCCCTGCCCTTCGGAACTGGGAGCGGATTCCAAGCGCTCGTGCTCACCTGCCTCTGCTGCACTGGAAACGAGAGTGGAGACCAGAAACGCTGGATTCAAATGCACTTTTAGGAGCTACAATGAGGAGTGACAACAGTGTGTGTGTCAAAGTTGTAAAGCTCAGTGTGTTGAAGAAGCACAAGAGCTGCCTTCAGCCTGTCTCTTCCACTGCCTTACAGATTGCAGACATTCCTGCTCACTCTGCTGCTCAGCAGAGTGCTGGCAACGGAGTTCTTGGATTGAAATGGTCTTTTAGGAGAAAGAGTGAAGAGTGACAGCAATGTTTGTGTCACAGTTTAAAGCTCACTGTGTGCTAAACATGATCAGGAGGAGCTTTTTTGCAAGGCTCTTCTGCTGTTTTAGCCCAGTCTAAACATTCCTGCTCTACTCTCTCTGATGCTGCTCAGCAGAGAGTGGGCACAGAGATGTTGGAATCAATTGGTCTTCCAGGCAGGAGAAGGAGGAGTTACAGCAATGTGTTTTGCAGAGTTGCAAAGCTCACTGTGTGCTGAAGATGCCCTGCAGGAGTTTCCCTGCTGGCCCTTCGTCTGTGTGATTAGAGTCCAAGCGCTGCTCCTCCCCTGTCACAACTCCTCTCCAAACGAGAGTGCGTACCAGAAACTTTGGATTCAAATGCACTTTTAGGAGATAAAGTGAGGAGTGACAGCAATGTTTGTGTCACAGTTTAAAGCTCACTGTGTGCAAAACATGATCAAGCAGGAGATTTTTTGCAAGGCTCTTCTGCTGTTTTAGCCCAGGCTAAATATTCCTGCTCAACTCTCTGTTGCTGCTCAGCAGAGAGTGGGCACAGAGATGTTGGAATCAATTGGTCTTTCAGGCAGGAAAAGAAGTGACAGCAATGTGTGTTGCAGAGTTGCAAAGCTCGCTGTTCGCTGAAGATGATCAGTGGGAACTTTCTGGACTGTCTCTTCTGCTGTTTCTTCAGAGTCCAAACGTAAGTGCTATATTCTGCTACTGCTCACAAAGAGCAAGCACAGAGATTTTGGATTCAATTGGACTTCGAGGTAGGAAAGTGAGAGGTGACAGCTATTTGTGTTTCAGAGTTGCAAAGCTCACTGGGTGCTGAAGATGCCCTGCAGGAGTTTCCATGCTGGCAATTCGTCTGTGAAATTAGAGTCCAAACACTCGTCCTCCCCTGTGACATCTGCTCTCGAAACGAGAGAGCGCACCATAAGCTTTGGATTCAAATGCACTTTTAGGAGATAAAGTGAGGAGTGACAGCAATGTTTGTGTCACAGTTTAAAGCTCACTGAGTGCAAAACATGATCAAGCAGGAGATTTTTTGCAAGGCTCTTCTGCTGTTTTAGCCCAGTCCAAACATTCCTGCTCTGCTCTCTCTGTTGTTGCTCAGCAGAGAGCGGGCACAGAGATGGTGGATTCAGTTGGTCTTTCAGGCAGGAAAGGGGGGAGTGACAGCAATGTGTGTTGCAGAGTTGCAAAGCTCACTGTGTGCTGAAGATGATCAGTGGGAACTTTCTGGACTGTCTCTTCTGCTGTTTCAGCAGAGTCCAAACGTAAGTGCTATATTCTGCTACTGCTCACAAAGAGCAAGCACAGGAGATGTATTATTCAATTGGACTTTCAGGTAGGAAAGGGAGAGGTGACAGCAATATGTGTTTCAGAGTTGCGAATCACAATGTGTGCTGAAGATGCCCAGCAGTAGTTTCCATGCTGGCCCTTCGGCTGTGAAATTAGAATCCAAGCGCTCGTCCTCCCCTGTCACAACTGCTCTCGAAGCGAGAGAGCGCACCAGAAACGTTGGCTTGAAATGCACTTTTAGGAGATAAAGTGAGGAGTGACAGCAATGTGTGTTTCAGAGTTGCAAAGCTCACTGTGCGCTGAAGATGATCTGCAAGGACTTTCCCTCCCTGCCCTTCGGAACTGGGAGCGGATTCCAAGCGCTCATGCTCACCTGCCTCTGCTGCACTGGAAACGAGAGTGGAGACCAGAAACGCTGGATTCAAATGCACTTTTAGGAGCTACAATGAGGAGTGACAACAGTGTGTGTGTCAAAGTTGTAAAGCTCAGTGTGTTGAAGAAGCACAAGAGCAGCCTTCAGCCTGTCTCTTCCACTGCCTTACAGATTGCAGACATTCCTGCTCACTCTGCTGCTCAGCAGAGTGCTGGCAATGGAGTTCTTGGATTGAAATGGTCTTTTAGGAGAAAGAGTGAAGAGTGACAGCAATGTTTGTGTCACAGTTTAAAGCTCACTGTGTGCTAAACATGATCAGGAGGAGCTTTTTTGCAAGGCTCTTCTGCTGTTTTAGCCCAGTCTAAACATTCCTGCTCTACTCTCTCTGATGCTGCTCAGCAGAGAGTGGGCACAGAGATGTTGGAATCAATTGGTCTTCCAGGCAGGAGAAGGAGGAGTTACAGCAATGTGTTTTGCAGAGTTGCAAAGCTCACTGTGTGCTGAAGATGCCCTGCAGGAGTTTCCCTGCTGGCCCTTCATCTGTGGTATTAGAGTCCAAGCGCTGCTCCTCCCCTGTCACAACTCCTCTCGAAACGAGAGAGCGCACAAGAAACTTTGGATTCAAATGCACTTTTAGGAGATAAAGTGAGGAGTGACAGCAATGTTTGTGTCACAGTTTAAAGCTCACTGTGTGCAAAACATGATCAAGCAGGAGATTTTTTTCAAGGCTCTTCTGCTGTTTTAGGCAGGTCTAAAAATTCCTGCTCTACTATCTCTGTTGCTGCTCAGCAGAGAGCGGGCACAGAGATGGTGGATTCAGCTGGTCTTTCAGGCAAAAAGGGAGGAGTGACAGCAATGTGTGTTGCAGAGTTGCAAAGCTCGCTGTGCGCTGAAGATGATCAGTGGGAACTTTCTGGACTGTCTCTTCTGCTCTTTTAGCATTGGCTAAAGGTTCCTGCTCTACTCTGCTTCTGCCCAGCAGAGAAAGGGCACAGAGTTTTGGATTCAATTGGACTTTGAGGTAGGAAAGTGCGGAGCGAGAGCAATATATGTGTCACAGTTGCAAAGCTGACTGCGTGCTGAAGATGCCCTGCCGGAGCTTTCACTCCGGGCTCTTCGGCTGTGGGAGCAGAGGCCAAGAGATCGTGTTCACCTGTCACTGCTGCTGTTCAAACGAGAGAGGGCGGGAGAGACCATGGATTCAAACGGATTATTAGGAGATGAAGTGAGGAGTGACAGCAATGTGTGTTTCAGAGTTGCAAAGCTCACTGTGCGCTGAAGATGATCTGCAAGGACTTTCCCTCCCTGCCCTTCGGAACTGGGAGCGGATTCCAAGCGCTCATGCTCACCTGCCTCTGCTGCACTGGAAACGAGAGTGGAGACCAGAAACGCTGGATTCAAATGCACTTTTAGGAGCTACAATGAGGAGTGACAACAGTGTGTGTGTCAAAGTTGTAAAGCTCAGTGTGTTGAAGAAGCACAAGAGCTGCCTTCAGCCTGTCTCTTCCACTGCCTTACAGATTGCAGACATTCCTGCTCACTCTGCTGCTCAGCAGAGTGCTGGCAACGGAGTTCTTGGATTGAAATGGTCTTTTAGGAGAAAGAGTGAAGAGTGACAGCAATGTTTGTGTCACAGTTTAAAGCTCACTGTGTGCTAAACATGATCAGGAGGAGCTTTTTTGCAAGGCTCTTCTGCTGTTTTTGCCCAGTCTAAACATTCCTGCTCTACTCTCTCTGATGCTGCTCAGCAGAGAGTGGGCACAGAGATGTTGGAATCAATTGGTCTTCCAGGCAGGAGAAGGAGGAGTTACAGCAATGTGTTTTGCAGAGTTGCAAAGCTCATTGTGTGCTGAAGATGCCCTGCAGGAGTTTCCCTGCTGGCCCTTCGTCTGTGGCATTACAGTCCAAGCGCTGCACCTCCCCTGTCACAACTCCTCTCGAAACGAGAGAGCGCACAAGAAACTTTGGATTCAAATGCACTTTTAGGAGATAAAGTGAGGAGTGACAGCAATGTTTGTGTCACAGTTTAAAGCTCACTGTGTGCAAAACATGATCAAGCAGGAGATTTTTTTCAAGGCTCTTCTGCTGTTTTAGGCAGGTCTAAAAATTCCTGCTCTACTATCTCTGTTGCTGCTCAGCAGAGAGCGGGCACAGAGATGGTGGATTCAACTGGTCTTTCAGGCAAAAAGGGAGGAGTGACAGCAATGTGTGTTGCAGAGTTGCAAAGCTCGCTGTGCGCTGAAGATGATCAGTGGGAACTTTCTGGACTGTCTCTTCTGCTCTTTTAGCATTGGCTAAAGGTTCCTGCTCTACTCTGCTTCTGCCCAGCAGAGAAAGGGCACAGAGATTTTGGATTCAATTGGACTTTGAGGTAGGAAAGTGCGGAGCGAGAGCAATATATGTGTCACAGTTGCAAAGCTGACTGCGTGCTGAAGATGCCCTGCCGGAGCTTTCACTCCGGGCTCTTCGGCTGTGGGAGCAGAGGCCAAGAGATCGTGTTCACCTGTCACTGCTGCTGTTCAAACGAGAGAGGGCGGGAGAGACCATGGATTCAAACGGATTATTAGGAGATGAAGTGAGGAGTGACAGCAATGTGTGTTTCAGAGTTGCAAAGCTCACTGTGCGCTGAAGATGATCTGCAAGGACTTTCCCTCCCTGCCCTTCGGAACTGGGAGCGGATTCCAAGCGCTCGTGCTCACCTGCCTCTGCTGCACTGGAAACGAGAGTGGAGACCAGAAACGCTGGATTCAAATGCACTTTTAGGAGCTACAATGAGGAGTGACAACAGTGTGTGTGTCAAAGTTGTAAAGCTCAGTGTGTTGAAGAAGCACAAGAGCTGCCTTCAGCCTGTCTCTTCCACTGCCTTACAGATTGCAGACATTCCTGCTCACTCTGCTGCTCAGCAGAGTGCTGGCAACGGAGTTCTTGGATTGAAATGGTCTTTTAGGAGAAAGAGTGAAGAGTGACAGCAATGTTTGTGTCACAGTTTAAAGCTCACTGTGTGCTAAACATGATCAGGAGGAGCTTTTTTGCAAGGCTCTTCTGCTGTTTTAGCCCAGTCTAAACATTCCTGCTCTACTCTCTCTGATGCTGCTCAGCAGAGAGTGGGCACAGAGATGTTGGAATCAATTGGTCTTCCAGGCAGGAGAAGGAGGAGTTACAGCAATGTGTTTTGCAGAGTTGCAAAGCTCATTGTGTGCTGAAGATGCCCTGCAGGAGTTTCCCTGCTGGCCCTTCGTCTGTGGCATTACAGTCCAAGCGCTGCTCCTCCCCTGTCACAACTCCTCTCGAAACGAGAGAGCGCTAAAGAAACTTTGGATTCAAATGCACTTTTAGGAGATAAAGTGAGGAGTGACAGCAATGTTTGTGTCACAGTTTAAAGCTCACTGTGTGCAAAACATGATCAAGCAGGAGATTTTTTGCAAGGCTCTTCTGCTGTTTTAGGCAGGTCTAAAAATTCCTGCTCTACTATCTCTGTTGCTGCTCAGCAGAGAGCGGGCACAGAGATGGTGGATTCAGCTGGTCTTTCAGGCAAAAAGGGAGGAGTGACAGCAATGTGTGTTGCAGAGTTGCAAAGCTCGCTGTGCGCTGAAGATGATCAGTGGGAACTTTCTGGACTGTCTCTTCTGCTCTTTTAGCATTGGCTAAAGGTTCCTGCTCTACTCTGCTTCTGCCCAGCAGAGAAAGGGCACAGAGATTTTGGATTCAATTGGACTTTGAGGTAGGAAAGTGCGGAGCGAGAGCAATATATGTGTCACAGTTGCAAAGCTGACTGCGTGCTGAAGATGCCCTGCCGGAGCTTTCACTCCGGGCTCTTCGGCTGTGGGAGCAGAGGCCAAGAGATCGTGTTCACCTGTCACTGCTGCTGTTCAAACGAGAGAGGGCGGGAGAGACCATGGATTCAAACGGATTATTAGGAGATGAAGTGAGGAGTGACAGCAATGTGTGTTGCAGAGTTGCAAAGCTCGCTGTGCGCTGAAGATGATCAGTGGGAACTTTCAGGACTGTCTCTTCTGCTGTTTCAGCAGAGTGCAAACGTAAGTGCTATATTCTGCTACTGCTCACAAGGAGCAAGCACAGGAGATGTATGATTCAATTGGACTTTCAACTAGGAAAGTCAGAGGTGACAGCTATATGTGTTTCAGAGTTGCAAAGCTCACTGTGTGCTGAATATGCCCAGCAGGACTTTCCCTGCACGCCCTTCGGCTGTGGGATTAGAGTCCAAGCGCTCGTCCTCCCCTGTCACAACTCCTCTCGAAACGAGAGAGCGCCCCAGAAACGAGAGATTCAAATGCAATTTTAGGAGATAAAGTGAGTGGCAGCAATGTTTGTGTCGCAGTTTAAAGCTCACTGTGCGCTAAACATGAAAAGCTGGAGCTTTTTTGCAAGGCTCTTCTACTGTTATAGCCCTGTCTAAACATTCCTGCTATACTCTCTCTGTTGCTGCTAAGCAGAGAGCGGGCACAGAGATGGTGGAATCAATTGGTCTTTCAGGCAGGAAAGGGAGGAGTGACAGCAATGTGTGCTGCAGAGCTGCAAAGCTCGCTGTGCGCTGAAGATGATCAGAGTTAACTTTCTGGACTGTCTCTTCTGCTGTTTCAGCAGAATCTGAACGTAAGTGCTATATTCTGCTACTGCTCACAAGGAGCAAGCACAGGAGATGTAGGATTCAATTGGACTTTCAGGTAGGAAAGTGAGAGGTGACAGCAATGTGTGTTTCAGAGTAGCAAAGCTCAATGTGTGCTGAAGATGCTCAGCAGGAGTTTCCCTGATGGCCCTTCGGCTGTGGGATTAGAGTCCAAGCGCTCGTCCTCCCCTGTCACAACTCCTCTCGAAACGAGAGAGCGCACCAGAAACGATGGTTTCTAATGCACTTTTAGGAGATAAAGTGAGGAGTGACAGCAATGTTTGTGTCACAGCTTCAAAACTCACTGTGTGCTAAACATGATCAGCAGGAGCTTTTTTGCATGGCTCTTCTGCTGTTTTAGCCCAGTCTAAACATTCCAGCTATACTCTCTCTGTTGATGCTCAGCAGAGAGCGGACACAGAGATGGTGGAATCAGGTGGTCTTTCAGGTAGGAAAGGGAGGAGTGACAGCAATGTGTGTTGCAGAGTTGCAAAGCTCGCTGTGCGCTGAAGATGATCAGTGGGAACTTTCAGGACTGTCTCTTCTGCTGTTTCAGCAGAGTGCAAACGTATGGGCTATATTCTGCTACTGCTCACAAGGAGCAAAGCACAGGAGAAGTAGGATTCAATTGGACTTTCAGGTAGGAAAGTGAGAGGTGACAGCAATGTGTGTTTCCGAGTTGCAAAGCTCACTGTGTGCTGAAGATGCCCATCAGGAGTTTCCCTGCTGGCCCTTCGGCTGTGGGATTAGAGTCCAAGCGCTCTTCCTCCCCTGTCACATCTGCTCTTGAAACGAGAGAGGGCACCAAAAACGTTGGACTCAAATGCACTTTTAGGAGATAAAGTGAGGAGTGACAGCAATGTTTGTGTCACAGCCTCAAAGCTCACTGTGTGCTAAACATGATCAGCAGGAGCTTTCTTGCAAGGCTCTTCTGCTGTTTTAGCCCAGTCTAAACATTATTGCTCTTCTCTCCCTGTTGCTGCTCAGCAGAGAGCAGGCACAGAGATGGTGGAATCTTTTGGTCTTTCAGGCAGGAAAAGGAGGAGTGACAGCAATGTGTGTTGCAGAGTTGCAAAGCTCTCTGTGTTCTGAAGATGATCAGTGGGAACTTTATAAACTTTCTCTTCTGCTGTTTCAGCAGAGTGCAAACGTATGGGCTATATTCTGCTACTGCTCACAAATTGCAGCACAGGAGATGTAGGATTCAATTGGACTTTCAGGTAGGAAAGGGAGAGGTGACAGCTATATGTGTTCAAGGGCTGCAAAGATCACTGTGTGCTGAAGATGGCCAGCAGGAGTTTCCCTGCACGCCCTTCGGCTGTGGGATTAGAGTCCAAGCGCTCGTCCTCCCCTGTCACAACTCCACTCGAAACGAGAGAGCGCAGCAGAAACGATGGTTTCAAATGCACTTTTAGGAGATAAAGTGAGGAGTGACAGCAATGTTTGTGTCACAGCTTCAAAGCTCACTGTGTGCTAATCATGATCAGCAGCAGCTTTTTTGCAAGGCTCTTCTGCTGTTATAGCCCTGTCTAAACATTCCTGTTATAATCTCCCTGTTGCTGCTCAGCAGAGAGCGGGCACAGAGATGGTGGATTCAGTTGGTCATTCAGGCAGGAAAGGTAGGAGTGAAAGCAATGCGTGTTGCAGAGTTGCAAAGCTCGCTGTGCGCTGAAGATGATCAGTGGGAACTTTCAGGACTGTCTCTTCTGCTGTTTCAGCAGAGTGCAAACGTAAGTGCTATATTCTGCTACTGCTCACAAGGAGCAAGCACAGGAGATGTATGATTCAATTGGACTTTCAACTAGGAAAGTCAGAGGTGACAGCTATATGTGTTTCAGAGTTGCAAAGCTCACTGTGTGCTGAAGATGCCCAGCAGGACTTTCCCTGCACGCCCTTCGGCTGTGGGATTAGAGTCCAAGCGCTCGTCCTCCCCTGTCACAACTCCTCTCGAAACGAGAGAGCGCACCATAAGCTTTGGATTCAAATGCACTTTTAGGAGATAAAGTGAGTGGCAGCAATGTTTGTGTCGCAGTTTAAAGCTCACTGTGCGCTAAACATGAAAAGCTGGAGCTTTTTTGCAAGGCTCTTCTGCTGTTTTAGCCCAGTCTAAACATTCCTGCTATACTCTCCCTGTTGCTGCTCAATAGAGTGCGGGCACAGAGATGGTGGAATCAATTGGTCTTTCAGGCAGGAAAGGGAGGAGTGACAGCAATGTGTGTTGCAGAGTTGCAAAGCTCGCTGTGCGCTGAAGATGATCAGTGGGAACTTTCTGGACTGTCTCTTCTGCTGTTTCAGCAGAGTGCAAACGTAAGTGCTATATTCTGCTACTGCTCACAAGGAGCAAGCACAGGAGATGTATGATTCAATTGGACTTTCAACTAGGAAAGTCAGAGGTGACAGCTATATGTGTTTCAGAGTTGCAAAGCTCACTGTGTGCTGAAGATGCCCAGCAGGACTTTCCCTGCACGCCCTTCGGCTGTGGGATTAGAGTCCAAGCGCTCGTCCTCCCCTGTCACAACTCCTCTCGAAACGAGAGAGCGCCCCAGAAACGAGAGATTCAAATGCACTTTTAGGAGATAAAGTGAGTGGCAGCAATGTTTGTGTCGCAGTTTAAAGCTCACTGTGCGCTAAACATGAAAAGCTGGAGCTTTTTTGCAAGGCTCTTCTGCTGTTATAGCCCTGTCTAAACATTCCTGCTATACTCTATCTGTTGCTGCTAAGCAGAGAGCGGGCACAGAGATGGTGGAATCAATTGGTCTTTCAGGCAGGAAAGGGAGGAGTGACAGCAATGTGTGCTGCAGAGCTGCAAAGCTCGCTGTGCGCTGAAGATGATCAGTGTTAACTTTCTGGACTGTCTCTTCTGCTGTTTCAGCAGAATCTGAACGTAAGTGCTATATTCTGCTACTGCTCACAAGGAGCAAGCACAGGAGATGTAGGATTCAATTGGACTTTCAGGTAGGAAAGTGAGAGGTGACAGCAATGTGTGTTTCAGAGTAGCAAAGCTCAATGTGTGCTGAAGATGCCCAGCAGGAGTTTCCCTGATGGCCCTTCGGCTGTGGGATTAGAGTCCAAGCGCTCGTCCTCCCCTGTCACAACTCCTCTCGAAACGAGAGAGCGCACCGGAAACGATGGTTTCAAATGCACTTTTAGGAGATAAAGTGAGGAGTGACAGCAATGTTTGTGTCACAGCTTCAAAACTCACTGTGTGCTAAACATGATCAGCAGGAGCTTTTTTGCATGGCTCTTCTGCTGTTTTAGCCCAGTCTAAACATTCCAGCTATACTCTCTCTGTTGATGCTCAGCAGAGAGCGGACACAGAGATGGTGGAATCAGTTGGTCTTTCAGGTAGGAAAGGGAGGAGTGACAGCAATGTGTGTTGCAGAGTTGCAAAGCTCGCTGTGCGCTGAAGATGATCAGTGGGAACTTTCAGGACTGTCTCTTCTGCTGTTTCAGCAGAGTGCAAACGTATGGGCTATATTCTGCTACTGCTCACAAGGAGCAAAGCACAGGAGAAGTAGGATTCAATTGGACTTTCAGGTAGGAAAGTGAGAGGTGACAGCAATGTGTGTTTCCGAGTTGCAAAGCTCACTGTGTGCTGAAGATGCCCATCAGGAGTTTCCCTGCTGGCCCTTCGGCTGTGGGATTAGAGTCCAAGCGCTCGTCCTCCCCTGTCACATCTGCTCTTGAAACGAGAGAGGGCACCAAAAACGTTGGACTCAAATGCACTTTTAGGAGATAAAGTGAGGAGTGACAGCAATGTTTGTGTCACAGCCTCAAAGCTCACTGTGTGCTAAACATGATCAGCAGGAGCTTTCTTGCAAGGCTCTTCTGCTGTTTTAGCCCAGTCTAAACATTATTGCTCTTCTCTCCCTGTTGCTGCTCAGCAGAGAGCAGGCACAGAGATGGTGGAATCTTTTGGTCTTTCAGGCAGGAAAAGTAGGAGTGACAGCAATGTGTGTTGCAGAGTTGCAAAGCTCTCTGTGTTCTGAAGATGATCAGTGGGAACTTTCTAAACTTTCTCTTCTGCTGTTTCAGCTGAGTGCAAACGTATGGGCTATATTCTGCTACTGCTCACAAATTGCAGCACAGGAGATGTAGGATTCAATTGGACTTTCAGGTAGGAAAGGGAGAGGTGACAGCTATATGTGTTCAAGGGCTGCAAAGATCACTGTGTGCTGAAGATGGCCAGCAGGAGTTTCCCTGCACGCCCTTCGGCTGTGGGATTAGAGTCCAAGCGCTCGTCCTCCCCTGTCACAACTCCACTCGAAACGAGAGAGCGCAGCAGAAACGATGGTTTCAAATGCACTTTTAGGAGATAAAGTGAGGAGTGACAGCAATGTTTGTGTCACAGCTTCAAAGCTCACTGTGTGCTAATCATGATCAGCAGGAGCTTTTTTGCAAGGCTCTTCTGCTGTTATAGCCCTGTCTAAACATTCCTGCTATACTCTCTCTGTTGCTGCTAAGCAGAGAGCGGGCACAGAGATGGTGGAATCAGTTCGTCTTTCAGGCAGGAAAGGGAGGAGTGACAGCAATGTGTGTTGCAGAGTTGCAAAGCTCGCTGTGCGCTGATGATCAGTGGGAACTTTCTGGACTGTCTCTTCTGCTGTTTCAGCAGAGTCCAAGCGTAAGTGCTATATTCTGCTACTGCTCACAAGGAGCAAGAACAGGAGATGTAGTATTCAATTGGACTTTCAGGTAGGATAGTGAGAGGTGACAGCTATATGTGTTTCAGAGCTGCAAAGCTCACTGTGTGCTGAAGATGCCCAGCAGGAGTTTCCCTGCACGCCCTTCGGCTGTGGGATTAGAGTCCAAGCGCTCGTCCTCCCCTGTCACAACTCCTCTCGAAACGAGAGAGCGCACCAGAAACGATGGTTTCAAATGCACTTTTAGGAGATAAAGTGAATGACAGCAATGTTTGTGTCGCAGTTTAATGATCAATGTGCGCTAAACATGAAAAGCAGGAGCTTTTTTGCAAGGCTCTTCTGCTGTTTTAGCCCAGTCTAAACATTCCTGCTATACTCTCCCTGTTGCTGCTCAATAGAGTGCGGGCTCAGTGATGGTGGAATCAGTTGGTCTTTCAGGCAGGAAAGGGAGGAGTGACAGCAATGTGTGCTGCAGAGTTGCAAAGCTCGCTGTGCGCTGAAGATGATCAGTGGGAACTTTCAGGACTGTCTCTTCTGCTGTTTCAGCAGAGTGCAAACGTATGGGCTATATTCTGCTACTGCTCACAAGGAGCAAAGCACAGGAGAAGTAGGATTCAATTGGACTTTCAGGTAGGAAAGTGAGAGGTGACAGCTATATGTGTTTCAGAGTTGCAAAGCTCACTGTGTGCTGAAGATGCCCAGCAGGACTTTCCCTGCACGCCCTTCGGCTGTGGGATTAGAGTCCAAGCGCTCGTCTTCCCCTGTCGCAACTCCTCTCGAAACGACAGAGCGCACCAGAAACGTTGGACTCAAATGCACTTTTAGGAGATAAAGTGAGGAGTGACAGCTATGTTTGTGTCACAGCTTCAAAACTCACTGTGTGCTAAACATGATCAGCAGGAGCTTTTTTGCAAGGCTCTTCTGCTGTTATAGCCCTGTCTAAACATTCCTGCTATACTCTCTCTGTTGCTGCTAAGCAGAGAGCGGGCACAGAGATGGTGGAATCAGTTCGTCTTTCAGGCAGGAAAGGGAGGAGTGACAGCAATGTGTGTTGCAGAGTTGCAAAGCTCGCTGTGCGCTGATGATCAGTGGGAACTTTCTGGACTGTCTCTTCTGCTGTTTCAGCAGAGTCCAAACGTAAGTGCTATATTCTGCTACTGCTCACAAGGAGCAAGCACAGGAGATGTAGGATTCAATTGGACTTTCAGGTAGGAAAGTGAGAGGTGACAGCAATGTGTGTTTCAGAGTTGCAAAGCTCACTGTGTGCTGAAGATGCCCAGCAGGAGTTTCCCTGATGGCCCTTCGGCTGTGGGATTAGAGTCCACGCGCTCGTCCTCCCCTGTCACAACTCCTCTGGAAACAAGAGTGCGCACCCGAAACGATGGAGTCAAATGCACTTTTAGGAGATAAATTGAGTGACAGCAATGTTTGTGTCACTCACCCCCATGCCTCAGAACTTCCCCAACCAAGAAGAAAAAAGAGTAATTGTGGTGGGTGACTCCCTTCTGAGGGGAACAGAAGGGCCCATTTGTCGACCGGATCCACCCCACAGGGAGGTCTGCTGCCTGCCTGGGGCTCGGATTAGAGATGTTAAAAAGAAGCTCTCTGAACTGGTGCAGCCGTCTGACTACTACCCACTGCTGGTTTTTCAGGTTGGCAGTGACGAAATTATTACGAGGAACGTAAGGGCAATGAAGAGAGACTACAGGGCCCTGGGAAGGCTGGTTAAAGGGTCTGGAGCGCAAGTGGTGTTTGCCTCCATACCTGTTGCAAGCGAGGGTGAAGGGATATATAAGAAGACTCTGCAGGTTAATGTATGGCTATGTGACTGGTGCCAAAGGCAGGGGTTTGGGTTTTTCTGTCACGGGCTGCTGTATGGGACACCTGGTTTGCTGGTGACAGGCGGGATACACCAGTCCCAGAGAAGAAAAAGGGTTTTGGGGCAGGAGTTAGCAGGGCTTATTGACAGGGCTTTAAACTAGTTATGAAGTGGGGAGGGGATTTAACTGGGCCTGTTGGGGACAAGCCCAAGAGGAACATGCTAGGGATTGAAGGATGGCGGGCTAAGGAGGACTATCAATCTCTTGTTTCACTTGTGGGAAAGGATAGCTCTTTAGACCCTGTCCCGCAGGGGAAAAAGGGTACTAGGACTGGCTCCCTGAAATGCCTGTACACCAATGCACGCAGCATGGGGAATAAACAGGAGGAGTTAGAAGTCTGTGTGCGGGCTAAAGGTTATGATCTAGTGGCGATTACAGAGACATGGTGGGACAGTTCACATGACTGGAATGTGGTCATGGATGGCTATGTCCTTTTTAGGAAAGATAGGTCAGCAAAGCGAGGTGGTGGAGTTGCTCTTTACGTGAGAGAGCAACTAGAATGTATTGAGTTCTGTCCGGGGTCGGATGAGGAGCAAGTGGAATGTCTGTGGGTACGAATCAAGGGGCTGACTGGCACGGGTGATACAGTTGTGGGGGTCTATTACAGACCTCCTGATCAGGACGAAGGAGTTGATGAGGCTTTCTACAGGCAACTGGAAGTAGCCTCGCGACTACATGCCTTAGTCGTCGTGGGGGACTTTAATTACCCCGATATTTGCTGGAAGACTCACACAGCCAGTCATTCACAGTCTAGGAGGTTCCTCGAGTGCATTGATGATAATTTCTTAATGCAAATGGTGGACGTACCAACTAGGGGAGCAGCGCTGCTAGATTTAGTACTCGCCAACAAGGAGGGTTTGGTCGAAGTGGTGACGGTCAATGGCAGCCTTGGCTGCAGTGGCCATGAGATGGTGGAGTTTAGGATCCTGTGTGGGAGGAATAGAATACCTAGCAAAGCCACAGTTCTGGATTTCCGAAGGGCCAACTTTGGCCTCTTCAGTCAACTGCTAAGGGAAGTCTCATGGGAAAGTGTACTAGGCGGTAAAGGGGCTCAAGATAGTTGGTTAGCATTCAAGGACCGCTTCTTCCAAGCTCAGGATCGGAGCGTCCCAATGAGTAGGAAGTCAAGTAAGGGATCTAGGAGACCGGCGTGGTTAAACAAGGAGCTGCTGGGCAAACTCAAGTGGAAAAGGAGAATCTATGGATTATGGAAGGAGGGGCTGGCCGCTTGGGAGGAATATAGGACAGTTGTTAGAGGATGTAGGGAGGCAATTAGGACAGCTAAGGCCTCCTTGGAACTCAATCTTGCTAGTCGGGTTAAAGACAATAGAAAGGGCTTCTTCAAATACATAGCAAATAAAACTAAAACAAGAGGCAATATAGGCCCATTGCTGAACGAAGTGGGTACCCTGGAGACAGAGGATATAAAGAAGGCAGAGGTGCTGAATGCCTTCTTTGCCTCTGTCTTTACTCCTGCAGACTCTCCCCGAGGGCCCCGGATTTCTATAGCCCCAGAAGGAGTCAGGACAAAGGAGGAGTTTGCTTTGGTAGATGAGGATTGGGTTAGGGATCAGCTATGCAAACTGGACATCTGTAAATCGATGGGTCCGGATGGAATGCACCCACGGGTGCTGAGGGAGCTGGCGGAGGTCATTGCTAGGCCACTTTCCATCATCTTTGGTAAGTCGTGGGAAATGGGCGAGGTGCCTGAGGATTGGCGGATGGCAAAGGTCACACCAATCTATAAGAAGGGCAAGAAGGAGGACCCGGGTAATTATAGACCGGTCAGCCTTACCTCCATCCCTGGAAAGATGATGGAACAACTTATTCTTGACTCCATCACTAGGCATATCAAGGATGAGGGGGTCATTAAGAACAGCCAACATGGTTTTATGAGGGGGAAGTCATGTATGACCAACCTTATAGCCTTCTATGAGGAAGTGACTAGGTGGAGGGATGATGGTAGAGCGGTAGATGTAGTTTTTCTTGATTTCAGTAAGGCATTTGATACTGTCTCCCACAGCATCCTCATAGATAAGCTAAGGAAGTGTGGGCTTGACGATCAAGTAGTGAGGTGGATCGAGAACTGGTTGAAAGGAAGAAGGCAGAGAGTTGTGGTCAATGGCGCAGAATCTAGCTGGAGGTCTGTGACTAGTGGAGTTCCTCAGGGGTCGGTGCTGGGACCGGTGCTGTTTAATATTTTCATCAATGACCTGGATGAGGGAACTGAGTGCACCCTCAGCAAGTTTGCTGATGACACAAAACTGGGAGGAGTGGCTGACACACCAGAGGACTGTGCTGCCATTCAGCGAGACCTGGACAGGCTGGAGAGTTGGGCGGGGAGAAACTTGATGAAATTTAACAAGGGCAAGTGTAGAGTCTTGCATCTGGGGAAGAACAACCCCATGTACCAGTACAGGTTGGGGGTTGACCAGCTGGAAAGTAGTGAAGGGGAAAGGGACCTGGGGGTCCTGGTGGATAGGAGGATGACCATGAGCCAGCAATGTGCTCTTGTGGCCAAGAAGGCAAATGGCATCTTAGGGTGCATTAGAAAGGGAGTGGTTAGTAGGTCAAGAGAGGTTCTCCTCCCCCTCTACTCAGCCTTGGTGAGGCCGCATCTGGAATATTGCGTCCAGTTCTGGGCCCCTCTGTTCAAGAAGGACAGGGAATTGCTTGAAGGAGTCCAGCGCAGAGCCACAAAGAGGATTAAGGGAGTGGAACATCTCCCTTATGAGGAGAGGCTGAGGGAGCTGGGTCTCTTTAGCTTGCAAAAGAGGAGACTGAGGGGTGACCTCATCAGTGTTTACAAATATGTGAAGGGTAGGTGTCAGGATGATGGAGCTAGGCTTTTTTCAGTGATATCCAGTGATAGGACAAGGGGCAATGGGTGTAAACTGGAACATAGGAAGTTCCACGTTAACATCAGGAAGAACTTCTTTACTGTAAGAGTGACAGAGCACTGGAACAGGTTGCCCAGGGGGGTTGTGGAGTCTCCTACACTGGAGATATTCAAGGCCCGCCTGGACAAGTTCCTGTGTGATGTACTGTAGGTTACCCTGCTCTTGCAGGGGGGTTGGACTAGATGATCTTTTTAGGTCCCTTCCAACCCTTGGGATTCTGTGATTCTGTGATTCTGTGGCACAGTTTAAAGCTCACTGTGTGCTAAACATGATCAGCAGGAGCTTTTTTGCAAGGCTCTTCTGCTGTTTTACCCCAGTCTAAACATTCCTGCTATACTCTCCCTGTTGCTGCTCAGCAGAGAGCTGGCACAGAGATGGTGGTTTCAGTTGGTCTTTCAGGCAGGAAAGGGAGGTGTGACAGCAATGTGTGTTGCAGTGTTGCAAAGCTCGCTGTGCGCTGAAGATGATCAGTAGGAACTTTCAGGACTGTCTCTTCTGCTGTTTCAGCAGAGTCCAAACGTAAGTGCTATATTCAGCTACTGCTTACAAGGAGCAAAGCACAGGAGATGTAGGATTCAATTGGACTTTCAGGTAGGAAAGTGAGAGGTGACAGCAATGTGAGTTTCAGAGTAGCAAAGCTCAATGTGTGCTGAAGATGCCCAGCAGGAGTTTCCCTGCTGGCTCTTCGGCTGTGGGATTAGAGTCCAAGCGCTCGTCCTCCCCTGTCACAACTCCTCTCGAAACGAGAGAGCGCACCAGAAACGATGGTTTCAAATGCACTTTTAGGAGATAAAGTGAGGAGTGACAGCAATGCTTGTGTCACAGTTTCAAAGCTCACTGTGTGCTAATCATGATCAGCAGGAGCTTTTTTGCAAGGCTCTTCTGCTGTTTTAGCCTAGGCTAAACATTCTGCTATACTCTCCCTGTTGCTGCTCAGCAGAGAGCGGGCACAGAGATGGTGGATTCAGTTGGTCTTTCAGGCAGGAAAGGGAGGAGTGACAGCAATGTGTGCTGCAGAGTTGCAAAGCTCGCTGTGCGCTGAAGATGATCAGTGGGAACTTTCAGGACTGTCTCTTCTGCTGTTTCAGCAGAGTGCAAACTTATGGGCTATATTCTGCTACTGCTCACAAATTGCAGCACAGGAGATGTAGGATTCAATTGGACTTTCAGGTAGGAAAGGGAGAGGTGACAGCTATATGTGTTCAGGGTTGCAAAGATCACTGTGTGCTGAAGATGGCCAGCAGGAGTTTCCCTGCACGCCCTTCGGCTGTGGGATTAGAGTCCAAGCGCTCTTCCTCCCCTGTCACAACTCCACTCGAAACGAGAGAGCGCCCCAGAAACGATAGATTCAAATGCACTTTTCGGAGATAAAGTGAGTGGCAGCAATGTTTGTGTCGCAGTTTAAAGCTCACTGTGCGCTAAACATGAAAAGCTGGAGCTTTTTTGCAAGGCTCTTCTGCTGTTTTAGCCCAGTCTAAACATTCCTGCTATACTCTCCCTGTTGCTGCTCAATAGAGTGCGGGCACAGAGATGGTGGAATCAATTGGTCTTTCAGGCAGGAAAGGGAGGAGTGACAGCAATGTGTGCTGCAGAGCTGCAAAGCTCGCTGTGCGCTGAAGATGATCAATGTTAACTTTCTGGACTGTCTCTTCTGCTGTTTCAGCAGAATCTGAACGTTAGTGCTATATTCTGCTACTGCTCACAAGGAGCAAGCACAGGAGATGTAGGATTCAATTGGACTTTCAGGTAGGAAAGTGAGAGGTGACAGCAATGTGTGTTTCCGAGTTGCAAAGCTCAATGTGTGCTGAAGATGCCCAGCAGGATTTTCCCTGCACGCCCTTTGGCTGTGGGATTAGAATCCAAGCGCTCGTCCTCCCCTGTCACAACTCCTCCCGAAACGAGAGAGCGCACCAGAAACGATGGTTTCAAATGAACTTTTAGGAGATAAAGTGAGGAGTGACAGCAATGTTTGTGTCACAGCTTCAAAACTCACTGTGTGCTAAACATGATCAGCAGGAGCTTTTTTGCAAGGCTCTTCTGCTGTTTTAGCCCAGTCTAAACATTCCAGCTATACTCTCTCTGTTGATGCTCAGCAGAGAGCGGACACAGAGATGGTGGAATCAGTTGGTCATTCAGGCAGGAAAGGGAGGAGTGACAGCAATGTGTGTTGCAGAGTTGCAAAGCTCGCTGTGCGCTGAAGATGATCTGTGGGAACTTTCAGGACTGTCTCTTCTGCTGTTTCAGCAGAGTGCAAACGTATGGGCTATATTCTGCTACTGCTCATAAGGACCAAAGCACAGGAGAAGTAGGATTCAATTGGACTTTCAGGTAGGAAAGTGAGAGGTGACAGCAATGCGTGTTTCAGAGTTGCAAAGCTCACTGTGTGCTGAGGATGCCCAGCAGGAGTTTCCCTGCTGGCCCTTCGGCTGTGGGATTAGAGTCCAAGCGCTCGTCCTCCCCTGTCACATCTGCTCTTTAAACGAGAGAGGGCAACAAAAACGTTGGACTCAAATGCACTTTTAGGAAATAAAGTGAGGAGTGACTGCAATGTTTGTGTCACAGCTTCAAAGCTCACTGTGTGCTAAACATGATCAGCAGGAGCTTTTTTGCAAGGCTCTTCTGCTGTTTTAGCCCAGTCTAAACATTCCTGCTATACTCTCTCTGTTGCTGCTCAGCAGAGAGCGAGCACAGAGAATGTGGATTCAGTTGGTCTTTCAGGCAGAAAAGGTAGGAGTGAAAGCAATGCGTGTTGCAGAGTTGCAAAGCTCGCTGTGCGCTGAAGATGATCAGTGGGAACTTTCAGGACTGTCTCTTCTGCTGTTTCAGCAGAGTCCAAACGTAAGTGCTATATTCTGCTACTGCTCACTAAGAGCAAGCACAGGTGATGTAGGATTCAATTGGACATTCAGGTAGGAAAGTTAGAGGTGACAGCAATGTGTGTTTCAGAGTAGCAAAGCTCAATGTGTGCTGAGGATGCCCAGCAGGAATTCCCCTGCTGGCCCTTCGGCTGTCGGATTAGAGTCCAAGCCCTCGTCCTTCCCTGTCACATCTGGTCTTGAAACGAGAGAGGGCACCAAAAACGTTGGACTCAAATGCACTTTTAGGAGATAAAGTGAGGAGAGACAGCAGTGTTTTTGTCACAGCTTCAAAGCTCACTGTGTGCTAAACATGATCAGCAGGAGCTTTTTTGCAAGGCTCTTCTGCGGTTTTAGCCCAGTCTAAACATTCCTGCTCTACTCTCTCTGCTGCTGCTCAGCAGAGAGCGGGCACAGAGATGGTGGAATCAGTTCGTCTTTCAGGCAGGAAAGGGAGGAGTGACAGCAATGTGTGCTGCAGAGTTGCAAAGCTCGCTGTGAGCTGAAGATGATCAGTGGGATCTTTCTGGACTGTCTCTTCTGCTGTTTCAGCAGAGTCCAAACGTAAGTGCTATATTCTGCTACTGCTCACAAAGCAAGAACAGGAGATGTGGGATTCAACTGGACTTTCCGGTAGGAAAGTGAGAGGTGACATCAATATATATTTCAGAGTTGCAAAGCTCACTGTGTGCTGAAGATGCCCAGCAGGAGTTTCCCTGCTCGCCCTTCGGCTGTGGGATTAGAGTCCACGCGCTCGTCCTCCCCTGTCACAACTCCTCTCGATACGAGAGAGCGCACAAGAAACGATGGTTTCAAATGCACTTATAGAAGATAAAGTGAGGAGTGACAGCAATGTTTGTGTCACAGCTTCAATGCTCACTGTGCGCTAAACATGATCAGCAGGAGCTTTTTTGCAAGGCTCTTCTGCTGTTTTAGCCCAGTCTAAACATTCCTGCTATACTCTCCCTGTTGCTGCTCAGCAGAGAGCTGGCACAGAGATGGTGGTTTCAGTTGGTCTTTCAGGCAGGAAAGGGAGGTGTGACAGCAATGTGTGTTGCAGTGTTGCAAAGCTCGCTGTGCACTGAAGATGAGCAATGGGAAATTTCTGGACTGTCTCTTCTGCTGTTTCAGCAGAGTCCAAACGTAAGTGCTATATTCAGCTACTGCTTACAAGGAGCAAAGCACAGGAGATGTAGGATTCAATTGGACTTTCAGGTAGGAAAGTGAGAGGTGACAGCAATGTGTGTTTCAGAGTAGCAAAGCTCAATGTGTGCTGAAGATGCCCATCAGGAGTTTCCCTGCTGGCCCTTCGGCTGTGGGATTAGAGTCCAAGCGCTCGTCCTCCCCTGTCACATCTGCTCTTGAAACGAGAGAGGGCACCAAAAACGTTGGACTCAAATGCACTTTTAGGAGATAAAGTGAGGAGTGACAGCATTGTTTGTGTCACAGCTTCAAAGCTCACTGTGTGCTAATCATGATCAGCAGGAGCTTTTTTGCAAGGCTCTTCTGCTGTTTTAGCCCATTCTAAACATTCCTGCTATACTCTCCGTGTTGCTGCTCAGCAGAGAGCAGGCACAGAGATGGTGGAATCTTTTGGTCTTTCAGGAAGGAAAAGGAGGAGTGACAGCAATGTGTGTTGCAGAGTTGCAAAGCTCTCTGTGTTCTGAAGATGATCAGTGGGAACTTTCTAAACTTTCTCTTCTGCTGTTTCAGCTGAGTGCAAACGTATGGGCTATATTCTGCTACAGCTCACAAATTGCAGCACAAGAGATGTAGGATTCAATTGGACTTTCAGGTAGGAAAGGGAGAGGTGACAGCTATATGTGTTCAGGGTTGCAAAGATCACTGTGTGCTGAATATGGCCAGCAGGAGTTTCCCTGCACGCCCTTCGGCTGTGGGATTAGAGTCCAAGCGCTCGTCCTCCCCTGTCACAACTCCACTCGAAACGAGAGAGCGCAGCAGAAACGATGGTTTCAAATGCACTTTTAGGAGATAAAGTGAGGAGTGACAGCATTGTTTGTGTCACAGCTTCAAAGCTCACTGTGTGCTAATCATGATCAGCAGGAGCTTTTTTGCAAGGCTCTTCTGCTGTTTTTGCACAGTCTAAACATTCCTGCTATACTCTCCCTGTAGCTGCTCAGCAGAGGGCGGGCACAGAGATGGTGGATTCAGTTGGTCATTCAGGCAGGAAAGGGAGGAGTGACAGCAATGTGTGTTGCAGAGTTGCAAAGCTCGCTGTGCGTTGATGATGATCAGTGGGAACTTTCAGGACTGTCTCTTCTGCTGTTTCAGCAGAGTGCAAACGTATGGGCTATATTCTGCTACTGCTCACAAGGAGCAAAGCACAGGAGAAGTAGGATTCAATTGGACTTTCAGGTCAGAAAGTGAGAGGTGACAGCTATATGTGTTCAGGGTTGCAAAGATCACTGTGTGCTGAAGATGCCCATCAGGAGTTTCCCTGCTGGCCCTTCGGCTGTGGGATTAGAGTCCACGCGCTCGTCCTCCCCTGTCACATCTGCTCTTGAAACGAGAGAGGGCACCAAAAACGTTGGACTCAAATGCACTTTTAGGAGATAAAGTGAGGAGTGACAGCAATGTTTGTGTCACAGCCTCAAAGCTCACTGTGTGCTAAACATGATCAGCAGGAGCTTTTTTGCAAGGCTCTTCTGCTGTTTTAGCCCATTCTAAACATTCCTGCTATACTCTCCGTGTTGCTGCTCAGCAGAGAGCAGGCACAGAGATGGTGGAATCTTTTGGTCTTTCAGGAAGGAAAAGGAGGAGTGACAGCAATGTGTGTTGCAGAGTTGCAAAGCTCTCTGTGTTCTGAAGATGATCAGTGGGAACTTTCTAAACTTTCTCTTCTGCTGTTTCAGCTGAGTGCAAACGTATGGGCTATATTCTGCTACAGCTCACAAATTGCAGCACAAGAGATGTAGGATTCAATTGGACTTTCAGGTAGGAAAGGGAGAGGTGACAGCTATATGTGTTTCAGAGCTGCAAAGCTCACTGTGTGCTGAAGATGCCCAGCAGGAGTTTCCCTGCACGCCCTTCGGCTGTGGGATTAGAGTCCAAGCGCTCGTCCTCCCCTGTCACAACTCCTCTGGAAACAAGAGTGCGCTCCAGAAACGATGGAGTCAAATGCACTTTTAGGAGATAAAGTGAGTGACAGCAATGTTTGTGTCGCAGTTTAATGATCAATGTGCGCTAAACATGAAAAGCAGGAGCTTTTTTGCAAGGCTCTTCTGCTGTTTTAGCCCAGTCTAAACATTCCTGCTATACTCTCCCTGTTGCTGCTCAGCAGAGAGCGGGCACAGAGATGGTGGATTCAGTTGGTCTTTCAGGCAGGAAAGGGAGGAGTGACAGCAATGTGTGTTGCACAGTTGCAAAGCTCGCTGTGCGCTGAAGATGATCAGTGGGAACTTTCAGGACTGTCTCTTCTGCTGTTTCAGCAGAGTGCAAACGTATGGGCTATATTCTGCTACTGCTCACAAGGAGCAAGCACAGGAGATGTAGGATTCAATTGGACTTTCAACTAGGAAAGTCAGAGGTGACAGCAATGTGTGTTTCCGAGTTGCAAAGCTCACTGTGTGCTGAAGATGCCCAGCAGGACTTTCCCTGCACGCCCTTCGGCTGTGGGATTAGAGTCCACGCGCTCGTCCTCCCCTGTCACAACTCCTCTGGAAACAAGAGTGCGCACCCGAAAAGATGGAGTCAAATGCACTTTTAGGAGATAAAGTGAGTGGCAGCAATGTTTGTGTCGCAGTGTAAAGCTCACTGTGCGCCAAACATGAAAAGCTGGAGCTTTTTTGCAAGGCTCTTCTGCTGTTTTAGCCTAGTCTAAACATTCCTGCTATACTCTCCCTGTTGCTGCTCAATAGAGTGCGGGCACAGAGATGGTGGAATCAATTGGTCTTTCAGGCAGGAAAGGGAGGAGTGACAGCAATGTGTGCTGCAGAGCTGCAAAGCTCGCTGTGCGCTGAAGATGATCTGTGGGAACTTTCTGGACTGTCTCTTCTGCTGTTTCAGCAGAATCTGAACGTAAGTGCTATATTCTGCTACTGCTCACAAAGAGCAAGCACAGGAGAAGAAGGATTCAATTGGACTTTCAGGTAGGAAAGTGAGAGGTGACAGCAATGTGTGTTTCAGAGTTGCAAAGCTCACTGTGTGCTGAAGATGCCCAGCAGGAGACTCCCTGCTAGCCCTTCGGCTGTGGGATTAGATTCCAAGCGCTCGTCCTCCCCTGTCACATCTGCTCTTGAAACGAGAGAGGGCACCAAAAACGTTGGACTCAAATGCACTTTTAGGAGATAAAGTGAGGAGTGACAGCAATGTTTGTGTCACAGCCTCAAAGCTCACTGTGTGCTAAACATGATCAGCAGGAGCTTTTTTGCAAGGCTCTTCTGCTGTTTTAGCCCAGTCTAAACATTATTGCTCTTCTCTCCCTGTTGCTGCTCAGCAGAGAGCAGGCATAGAGATGGTGGAATCTTTTGGTCTTTCAGGCAGGAAAAGGAGGAGGGACAGCAATGTGTGTTGCAGAGTTGCAAAGCTCTCTGTGTTCTGAAGATGATCAGTGGGAACTTTCTAAACTTTCTCTTCTGCTGTTTCAGCAGAGTGCAAACGTATGGGCTATATTCTGCTACTGCTCACAAGGAGCAAGCACAGGAGATGTAGGATTCAATTGGACTTTCAGGTAGGAAAGTGAGAGGTGACAGCAATATGTGTTTCAGAGTTGCAAAGCTCACTGTGTGCTGAAGATGCCCAGCAGGAGTTTCCCTGCTGGCCCTTCGGCTGTGGGATTAGAGTCCAAGCGCTCGTCCTCCCCTGTCACAACTCCACTCGAAACGAGAGAGCGCAGCAGAAACGATGGTTTCAAATGCACTTTTAGGAGATAAAGTGAGGAGTGACAGCAATGTTTGTGTCACAGCTTCAAAACTCAATGTGTGCTAAACATGATCAGCAGGAGCTTTTTTGCAAGGCTCTTCTGCTGTTATAGCCCTGTCTAAACATTCCTGCTATACTCTCTCTGTTGCTGCTAAGCAGAGAGCGGGCACAGAGATGGTGGAATCAGTTCGTCTTTCAGGCAGGAAAGGGAGGAGTGACAGCAGTGTGTGTTGCAGAGTTGCAAAGCTCGCTGTGCGCTGATGATCAGTGGGAACTTTCTAAACTTTCTCTTCTGCTGTTTCAGCAGAGTGCAAACGTATGGGCTATATTCTGCTACTGCTCATAAGGACCAAAGCACAGGAGAAGTAGGATTCAATTGGACTTTCAGGTAGGAAAGTGAGAGGTGACAGCAATGTGTGTTTCAGAGTTGCAAAGCTCACTGTGTGCTGAAGATGCCCAGCAGGAGTTTCCCTGATGGCCCTTCGGCTGTGGGATTAGAGTCCACGCGCTTGTCCTCCCCTGTCACAACTCCTCTGGTAACAAGAGTGCGCACCAGAAACGATGGAGTCAAATGCACTTTTAGGAGATAAAGTGAGTGACAGCAATGTTTGTGTCACAGTTTAAAGCTCACTGTGTGCTAAACATGATCAGCAGGAGCTTTTTTGCAAGGCTCTTCTGCTGTTTTAACCCTGTCTAAACATTCCTGCTATACTCTCTCTGTTGCTGCTAAGCAGAGAGCGGGCACAGAGATGGTGGAATCAGTTCGTCTTTCAGGCAGGAAAGGGAGGAGTGACAGCAATGTGTGTTGCAGTGTTGCAAAGCTCGCTGTGCACTGAAGATGAGCAATGGGAAATTTCTGGACTGTCTCTTCTGCTGTTTCAGCAGAGTGCAAACGTATGGGCTATATTCTGCTACTTCTCACAAGGAGCAAAGCACAGGAGAAGTAGGATTCAATTGGACTTTCAGGTAGGAAAGTGGGAGGTGACAGCAATGTGTGTTTCCGAGTTGCAAAGCTCACTGTGTGCTGAAGATGCCCATCAGGAGTTTCCCTGCTGGCCCTTCGGCTGTAGGATTAGAGTCCAAGCGCTCTTCCTCCCCTGTCACATCTGCTCTTGAAACGAGAGAGGGCACCAAAAACGTTGGACTCAAATGCACTTTTAGGAGATAAAGTGAGGAGTGACAGCAATGTTTGTGTCGCAGCCTCAAAGCTCACTGTGTGCTAAACATGATCAGCACGAGCTTTTTTGCAAGGCTCTTCTGCTGTTTTAGCCCAGTCTAAACATTATTGCTCTTCTCTCCCTGTTGCTGCTCAGCAGAGAGCAGGCACAGAGATGGTGGAATCTTTTGGTCTTTCAGGCAGGAAAAGGAGGAGGGACAGCAATGTGTGTTGCAGAGTTGCAAAGCTCTCTGTGTTCTGAAGATGATCAGTGGGAACTTTCTAAACTTTCTCTTCTGCTGTTTCACCAGAGTGCAAACGTATGGGCTATATTCTGCTGCTGCTCACAAATTGCAGCACAGGAGATGTAGGATTCAATTGGACTTTCAGGTAGGAAAGGGAGAGGTGACAGCTATATGTGTTCAAGGGCTGCAAAGATCACTGTGTGCTGAAGATGGCCAGCAGGACTTTCCCTGCACGCCCTTCGGCTGTGGGATTAGAGTCCACGCGCTCGTCCTCCCCCATCACAAGTCCTCTCGAAACGAGAGAGCGCACCAGAAACGATGGTTTCAAATGCACTTTTAGGAGATAAAGTGAGGAGTGACAGCAATGTTTGTGTCACAGTTTAAAGCTCACTGTTTGCTAATCATGATCAGCAGGAGCTTTTTTGCAAGGCTCTTCTGCTGTTTTAGCCCAGTCTAAACATTCCTGCTAAACTCTCTCTGTTGCTGCTCAGCAGAGGGCAGGCACAGAGATGGTGGATTCAGCTGGTCTTTCAGGCAAAAAGGGAGGAGTGACAGCAATGTGTGTTGCAGAGTTGCAAAGCTCACTGTGTGCTGAAGATGCCCAGCAGGATTTTCCCTGCTGGCCTTTCAGCTGTGGGATTAGAGTCCAAGCGCTCGTCCTCCCCTGTCACAACTCCTCTCGAAACGAGAGAGCGCACCAGAAACGATGGTTTCAAATGCACTTTTAGGAGATAAAGTGAGGAGGGACAGCAATGGTTGTGTCACAGTTTCAAAGCTCACTGTGTGCTAATCATGATCAGCAGGAGCTTTTTTGCAAGGCTCTTCTGCTGTTTTAGCCCAGTCTAAACATTCCTGCTATACTCTCCCTGTTGCTGCTCAGCAGAGAGCGGGCACAGAGATGGTGGATTCAGTTGGTCTTTCAGGCAGGAAAGGGAGGAGTGACAGCAATGTGTGCTGCAGAGTTGCAAAGCTCGCTGTGCGCTGAAGATGATCAGTGGGAACTTTCAGGACTGTCTCTTCTGCTGTTTCAGCAGAGTGCAAACTTATGGGCTATATTCTGCTACTGCTCACAAATTGCAGCACAGGAGATGTAGGATTCAATTGGACTTTCAGGTAGGAAAGGGAGAGGTGACAGCTATATGTGTTCAGGGTTGCAAAGATCACTGTGTGCTGAAGATGGCCAGCAGGAGTTTCCCTGCACGCCCTTCGGCTGTGGGATTAGAGTCCAAGCGCTCTTCCTCCCCTGTCACAACTCCACTCGAAACGAGAGAGCGCCCCAGAAACGATAGATTCAAATGCACTTTTCGGAGATAAAGTGAGTGGCAGCAATGTTTGTGTCGCAGTTTAAAGCTCACTGTGCGCTAAACATGAAAAGCTGGAGCTTTTTTGCAAGGCTCTTCTGCTGTTTTAGCCCAGTCTAAACATTCCTGCTATACTCTCCCTGTTGCTGCTCAATAGAGTGCGGGCACAGAGATGGTGGAATCAATTGGTCTTTCAGGCAGGAAAGGGAGGAGTGACAGCAATGTGTGCTGCAGAGCTGCAAAGCTCGCTGTGCGCTGAAGATGATCAATGTTAACTTTCTGGACTGTCTCTTCTGCTGTTTCAGCAGAATCTGAACGTTAGTGCTATATTCTGCTACTGCTCACAAGGAGCAAGCACAGGAGATGTAGGATTCAATTGGACTTTCAGGTAGGAAAGTGAGAGGTGACAGCAATGTGTGTTTCCGAGTTGCAAAGCTCAATGTGCGCTGAAGATGCCCAGCAGGATTTTCCCTGCACGCCCTTTGGCTGTGGGATTAGAATCCAAGCGCTCGTCCTCCCCTGTCACAACTCCTCCCGAAACGAGAGAGCGCACCAGAAACGATGGTTTCAAATGAACTTTTAGGAGATAAAGTGAGGAGTGACAGCAATGTTTGTGTCACAGCTTCAAAACTCACTGTGTGCTAAACATGATCAGCAGGAGCTTTTTTGCAAGGCTCTTCTGCTGTTTTCGCCCAGTCTAAACATTCCAGCTATACTCTCTCTGTTGATGCTCAGCAGAGAGCGGACACAGAGATGGTGGAATCAGTTGGTCATTCAGGCAGGAAAGGGAGGAGTGACAGCAATGTGTGTTGCAGAGTTGCAAAGCTCGCTGTGCGCTGAAGATGATCTGTGGGAACTTTCAGGACTGTCTCTTCTGCTGTTTCAGCAGAGTGCAAACGTATGGGCTATATTCTGCTACTGCTCATAAGGACCAAAGCACAGGAGAAGTAGGATTCAATTGGACTTTCAGGTAGGAAAGTGAGAGGTGACAGCAATGCGTGTTTCAGAGTTGCAAAGCTCACTGTGTGCTGAGGATGCCCAGCAGGAGTTTCCCTGCTGGCCTTTCAGCTGTGGGATTAGAGTCCAAGCGCTCGTCCTCCGCTGTCACAACTCCTCTCGAAACGAGAGAGCGCACCAGAAACGATGGTTTCAAATGCACTTTTAGGAGATAAAGTGAGGAGGGACAGCAATGGTTGTGTCACAGTTTCAAAGCTCACTGTGTGCTAATCATGATCAGCAGGAGCTTTTTTGCAAGGCTCTTCTGCTGTTTTAGCCCAGTCTAAACATTCCTGCTATACTCTCCCTGTTGCTGCTCAGCAGAGAGCGGGCACAGAGATGGTGGATTCAGTTGGTCTTTCAGGCAGGAAAGGGAGGAGTGACAGCAATGTGTGCTGGAGAGTTGCAAAGCTCGCTGTGCGCTGAAGATGATCAGTGGGAACTTTCAGGACTGTCTCTTCTGCTGTTTCAGCAGAGTGCAAACTTATGGGCTATATTCTGCTACTGCTCACAAATTGCAGCACAGGAGATGTAGGATTCAATTGGACTTTCAGGTAGGAAAGGGAGAGGTGACAGCTATATGTGTTCAGGGTTGCAAAGATCACTGTGTGCTGAAGATGGCCAGCAGGAGTTTCCCTGCACGCCCTTCGGCTGTGGGATTAGAGTCCAAGCGCTCTTCCTCCCCTGTCACAACTCCACTCGAAACGAGAGAGCGCCCCAGAAACGATAGATTCAAATGCACTTTTCGGAGATAAAGTGAGTGGCAGCAATGTTTGTGTCGCAGTTTAAAGCTCACTGTGCGCTAAACATGAAAAGCTGGAGCTTTTTTGCAAGGCTCTTCTGCTGTTTTAGCCCAGTCTAAACATTCCTGCTATACTCTCCCTGTTGCTGCTCAATAGAGTGCGGGCACAGAGATGGTGGAATCAATTGGTCTTTCAGGCAGGAAAGGGAGGAGTGACAGCAATGTGTGCTGCAGAGCTGCAAAGCTCGCTGTGCGCTGAAGATGATCAATGTTAACTTTCTGGACTGTCTCTTCTGCTGTTTCAGCAGAATCTGAACGTTAGTGCTATATTCTGCTACTGCTCACAAGGAGCAAGCACAGGAGATGTAGGATTCAATTGGACTTTCAGGTAGGAAAGTGAGAGGTGACAGCAATGTGTGTTTCCGAGTTGCAAAGCTCAATGTGTGCTGAAGATGCCCAGCAGGATTTTCCCTGCACGCCCTTTGGCTGTGGGATTAGAATCCAAGCGCTCGTCCTCCCCTGTCACAACTCCTCCCGAAACGAGAGAGCGCACCAGAAACGATGGTTTCAAATGAACTTTTAGGAGATAAAGTGAGGAGTGACAGCAATGTTTGTGTCACAGCTTCAAAACTCACTGTGTGCTAAACATGATCAGCAGGAGCTTTTTTGCAAGGCTCTTCTGCTGTTTTAGCCCAGTCTAAACATTCCAGCTATACTCTCTCTGTTGATGCTCAGCAGAGAGCGGACACAGAGATGGTGGAATCAGTTGGTCATTCAGGCAGGAAAGGGAGGAGTGACAGCAATGTGTGTTGCAGAGTTGCAAAGCTCGCTGTGCGCTGAAGATGATCTGTGGGAACTTTCAGGACTGTCTCTTCTGCTGTTTCAGCAGAGTGCAAACGTATGGGCTATATTCTGCTACTGCTCATAAGGACCAAAGCACAGGAGAAGTAGGATTCAATTGGACTTTCAGGTAGGAAAGTGAGAGGTGACAGCAATGCGTGTTTCAGAGTTGCAAAGCTCACTGTGTGCTGAGGATGCCCAGCAGGAGTTTCCCTGCTGGCCCTTCGGCTGTGGGATTAGAGTCCAAGCGCTCGTCCTCCCCTGTCACATCTGCTCTTTAAACGAGAGAGGGCAACAAAAACGTTGGACTCAAATGCACTTTTAGGAAATAAAGTGAGGAGTGACTGCAATGTTTGTGTCACAGCTTCAAAGCTCACTGTGTGCTAAACATGATCAGCAGGAGCTTTTTTGCAAGGCTCTTCTGCTGTTTTAGCCCAGTCTAAACATTCCTGCTATACTCTCTCTGTTGCTGCTCAGCAGAGAGCGAGCACAGAGAATGTGGATTCAGTTGGTCTTTCAGGCAGAAAAGGTAGGAGTGAAAGCAATGCGTGTTGCAGAGTTGCAAAGCTCGCTGTGCGCTGAAGATGATCAGTGGGAACTTTCAGGACTGTCTCTTCTGCTGTTTCAGCAGAGTCCAAACGTAAGTGCTATATTCTGCTACTGCTCACTAAGAGCAAGCACAGGTGATGTAGGATTCAATTGGACATTCAGGTAGGAAAGTTAGAGGTGACAGCAATGTGTGTTTCAGAGTAGCAAAGCTCAATGTGTGCTGAGGATGCCCAGCAGGAATTCCCCTGCTGGCCCTTCGGCTGTCGGATTAGAGTCCAAGCCCTCGTCCTTCCCTGTCACATCTGGTCTTGAAACGAGAGAGGGCACCAAAAACGTTGGACTCAAATGCACTTTTAGGAGATAAAGTGAGGAGAGACAGCAGTGTTTTTGTCACAGCTTCAAAGCTCACTGTGTGCTAAACATGATCAGCAGGAGCTTTTTTGCAAGGCTCTTCTGCGGTTTTAGCCCAGTCTAAACATTCCTGCTCTACTCTCTCTGCTGCTGCTCAGCAGAGAGCGGGCACAGAGATGGTGGAATCAGTTCGTCTTTCAGGCAGGAAAGGGAGGAGTGACAGCAATGTGTGCTGCAGAGTTGCAAAGCTCGCTGTGAGCTGAAGATGATCAGTGGGATCTTTCTGGACTGTCTCTTCTGCTGTTTCAGCAGAGTCCAAACGTAAGTGCTATATTCTGCTACTGCTCACAAAGCAAGAACAGGAGATGTGGGATTCAACTGGACTTTCCGGTAGGAAAGTGAGAGGTGACATCAATATATATTTCAGAGTTGCAAAGCTCACTGTGTGCTGAAGATGCCCAGCAGGAGTTTCCCTGCTCGCCCTTCGGCTGTGGGATTTGAGTCCACGCGCTCGTCCTCCCCTGTCACAACTCCTCTCGATACGAGAGAGCGCACAAGAAACGATGGTTTCAAATGCACTTATAGAAGATAAAGTGAGGAGTGACAGCAATGTTTGTGTCACAGCTTCAATGCTCACTGTGCGCTAAACATGATCAGCAGGAGCTTTTTTGCAAGGCTCTTCTGCTGTTTTAGCCCAGTCTAAACATTCCTGCTATACTCTCCCTGTTGCTGCTCAGCAGAGAGCTGGCACAGAGATGGTGGTTTCAGTTGGTCTTTCAGGCAGGAAAGGGAGGTGTGACAGCAATGTGTGTTGCAGTCTTGCAAAGCTCGCTGTGCACTGAAGATGAGCAATGGGAAATTTCTGGACTGTCTCTTCTGCTGTTTCAGCAGAGTCCAAACGTAAGTGCTATATTCAGCTACTGCTTACAAGGAGCAAAGCACAGGAGATGTAGGATTCAATTGGACTTTCAGGTAGGAAAGTGAGAGGTGACAGCAATGTGTGTTTCAGAGTAGCAAAGCTCAATGTGTGCTGAAGATGCCCATCAGGAGTTTCCCTGCTGGCCCTTCGGCTGTGGGATTAGAGTCCAAGCGCTCGTCCTCCCCTGTCACATCTGCTCTTGAAACGAGAGAGGGCACCAAAAACGTTGGACTCAAATGCACTTTTAGGAGATAAAGTGAGGAGTGACAGCAATGTTTGTGTCACAGCCTCAAAGCTCACTGTGTGCTAAACATGATCAGCAGGAGCTTTTTTGCAAGGCTCTTCTGCTGTTTTAGCCCAGTCTAAACATTCCTGCTCTACTCTCTCTGTTGCTGCTCAGCAGAGAGCAGGCACAGAGATGGTGGAATCTTTTGGTCTTTCAGGAAGGAAAAGGAGGAGTGACAGCAATGTGTGTTGCAGACTTGGAAAGCTCTCTGTGTTCTGAAGATGATCAGTGGGAACTTTCTAAACTTTCTCTTCTGCTGTTTCAGCAGAGTGCAAACGTATGGGCTATATTCTGCTACAGCTCACAAATTGCAGCACAGGAGATGTAGGATTCAATTGGACTTTCAGGTAGGAAAGGGAGAGGTGACAGCTAAATGTGTTCAGGGTTGCAAAGATCACTGTGTGCTGAAGATGGCCAGCAGGAGTTTCCCTGCACGCCCTTCGGCTGTGGGATTAGAGTCCAAGCGCTCGTCCTCCCCTGTCACAACTCCTCTCGAAACGAGAGAGCGCAGCAGAAACGATGGTTTCAAATGCACTTTTAGGAGATAAAGTGAGGAGTGACAGCATTGTTTGTGTCACAGCTTCAAAGCTCACTGTGTGCTAATCATGATCAGCAGGAGCTTTTTTGCAAGGCTCTTCTGCTGTTTTAGCCCATTCTAAACATTCCTGCTATACTCTCCGTGTTGCTGCTCAGCAGAGAGCAGGCACAGAGATGGTGGAATCTTTTGGTCTTTCAGGAAGGAAAAGGAGGAGTGACAGCAATGTGTGTTGCAGAGTTGCAAAGCTCTCTGTGTTCTGAAGATGATCAGTGGGAACTTTCTAAACTTTCTCTTCTGCTGTTTCAGCTGAGTGCAAACGTATGGGCTATATTCTGCTACAGCTCACAAATTGCAGCACAAGAGATGTAGGATTCAATTGGACTTTCAGGTAGGAAAGGGAGAGGTGACAGCTATATGTGTTCAGGGTTGCAAAGATCACTGTGTGCTGAATATGGCCAGCAGGAGTTTCCCTGCACGCCCTTCGGCTGTGGGATTAGAGTCCAAGCGCTCGTCCTCCCCTGTCACAACTCCACTCGAAACGAGAGAGCGCAGCAGAAACGATGGTTTCAAATGCACTTTTAGGAGATAAAGTGAGGAGTGACAGCATTGTTTGTGTCACAGCTTCAAAGCTCACTGTGTGCTAATCATGATCAGCAGGAGCTTTTTTGCAAGGCTCTTCTGCTGTTTTTGCACAGTCTAAACATTCCTGCTATACTCTCCGTGTTGCTGCTCAGCAGAGGGCGGGCACAGAGATGGTGGATTCAGTTGGTCATTCAGGCAGGAAAGGGAGGAGTGACAGCAATGTGTGTTGCAGAGTTGCAAAGCTCGCTGTGCGTTGATGATGATCAGTGGGAACTTTCAGGACTGTCTCTTCTGCTGTTTCAGCAGAGTGCAAACGTATGGGCTATATTCTGCTACTGCTCACAAAGAGCAAGCACAGGAGAAGAAGGATTCAATTGGACTTTCAGGTAGGAAAGTGAGAGGTGACAGCAATGTGTGTTTCAGAGTTGCAAAGCTCACTGTGTGCTGAAGATGCCCAGCAGGAGACTCCCTGCTAGCCCTTCGGCTGTGGGATTAGATTCCAAGCGCTCGTCCTCCCCTGTCACATCTGCTCTTGAAACGAGAGAGGGCACCAAAAACGTTGGACTCAAATGCACTTTTAGGAGATAAAGTGAGGAGTGACAGCAATGTTTGTGTCACAGCCTCAAAGCTCACTGTGTGCTAAACATGATCAGCAGGAGCTTTTTTGCAAGGCTCTTCTGCTGTTTTAGCCCAGTCTAAACATTATTGCTCTTCTCTCCCTGTTGCTGCTCAGCAGAGAGCAGGCATAGAGATGGTGGAATCTTTTGGTCTTTCAGGCAGGAAAAGGAGGAGGGACAGCAATGTGTGTTGCAGAGTTGCAAAGCTCTCTGTGTTCTGAAGATGATCAGTGGGAACTTTCTAAACTTTCTCTTCTGCTGTTTCAGCTGAGTGCAAACGTATGGGCTATATTCTGCTACTGCTCACAAGGAGCAAGCACAGGAGATGTAGGATTCAATTGGACTTTCAGGTAGGAAAGTGAGAGGTGACAGCAATATGTGTTTCAGAGTTGCAAAGCTCACTGTGTGCTGAAGATGCCCAGCAGGAGTTTCCCTGCTGGCCCTTCGGCTGTGGGATTAGAGTCCAAGCGCTCGTCCTCCCCTGTCACAACTCCACTCGAAACGAGAGAGCGCAGCAGAAACGATGGTTTCAAATGCACTTTTAGGAGATAAAGTGAGGAGTGACAGCAATGTTTGTGTCACAGCTTCAAAACTCACTGTGTGCTAAACATGATCAGCAGGAGCTTTTTTGCAAGGCTCTTCTGCTGTTATAGCCCTGTCTAAACATTCCTGCTATACTCTCTCTGTTGCTGCTAAGCAGAGAGCGGGCACAGAGATGGTGGAATCAGTTCGTCTTTCAGGCAGGAAAGGGAGGAGTGACAGCAGTGTGTGTTGCAGAGTTGCAAAGCTCGCTGTGCGCTGATGATCAGTGGGAACTTTCTGGACTGTCTCTTCTGCTGTTTCAGCAGAGTCCAAACGTAAGTGCTATATTCTGCTACTGCTCACAAGGAGCAAGCACAGGAGATGTAGGATTCAATTGGACTTTCAGGTAGGAAAGTGAGAGGTGACAGCAATGTGTGTTTCAGAGTTGCAAAGCTCACTGTGTGCTGAAGATGCCCAGCAGGAGTTTCCCTGATGGCCCTTCGGCTGTGGGATTAGAGTCCACGCGCTTGTCCTCCCCTGTCACAACTCCTCTGGTAACAAGAGTGCGCACCAGAAACGATGGAGTCAAATGCACTTTTAGGAGATAAAGTGAGTGACAGCAATGTTTGTGTCACAGTTTAAAGCTCACTGTGTGCTAAACATGATCAGCAGGAGCTTTTTTGCAAGGCTCTTCTGCTGTTTTAACCCTGTCTAAACATTCCTGCTATACTCTCTCTGTTGCTGCTAAGCAGAGAGCGGGCACAGAGATGGTGGAATCAGTTCGTCTTTCAGGCAGGAAAGGGAGGAGTGACAGCAATGTGTGTTGCAGTGTTGCAAAGCTCGCTGTGCACTGAAGATGAGCAATGGGAAATTTCTGGACTGTCTCTTCTGCTGTTTCAGCAGAGTGCAAACGTATGGGCTATATTCTGCTACTTCTCACAAGGAGCAAAGCACAGGAGAAGTAGGATTCAATTGGACTTTCAGGTAGGAAAGTGGGAGGTGACAGCAATGTGTGTTTCCGAGTTGCAAAGCTCACTGTGTGCTGAAGATGCCCATCAGGAGTTTCCCTGCTGGCCCTTCGGCTGTAGGATTAGAGTCCAAGCGCTCTTCCTCCCCTGTCACATCTGCTCTTGAAACGAGAGAGGGCACCAAAAACGTTGGACTCAAATGCACTTTTAGGAGATAAAGTGAGGAGTGACAGCAATGTTTGTGTCACAGCCTCAAAGCTCACTGTGTGCTAAACATGATCAGCACGAGCTTTTTTGCAAGGCTCTTCTGCTGTTTTAGCCCAGTCTAAACATTATTGCTCTTCTCTCCCTGTTGCTGCTCAGCAGAGAGCAGGCACAGAGATGGTGGAATCTTTTGGTCTTTCAGGCAGGAAAAGGAGGAGGGACAGCAATGTGTGTTGCAGAGTTGCAAAGCTCTCTGTGTTCTGAAGATGATCAGTGGGAACTTTCTAAACTTTCTCTTCTGCTGTTTCACCAGAGTGCAAACGTATGGGCTATATTCTGCTGCTGCTCACAAATTGCAGCACAGGAGATGTAGGATTCAATTGGACTTTCAGGTAGGAAAGGGAGAGGTGACAGCTATATGTGTTCAAGGGCTGCAAAGATCACTGTGTGCTGAAGATGGCCAGCAGGACTTTCCCTGCACGCCCTTCGGCTGTGGGATTAGAGTCCACGCGCTCGTCCTCCCCCGTCACAAGTCCTCTCGAAACGAGAGAGCGCACCAGAAACGATGGTTTCAAATGCACTTTTAGGAGATAAAGTGAGGAGTGACAGCAATGTTTGTGTCACAGTTTAAAGCTCACTGTTTGCTAATCATGATCAGCAGGAGCTTTTTTGCAAGGCTCTTCTGCTGTTTTAGCCCAGTCTAAACATTCCTGCTAAACTCTCTCTGTTGCTGCTCAGCAGAGGGCAGGCACAGAGATGGTGGATTCAGCTGGTCTTTCAGGCAAAAAGGGAGGAGTGACAGCAATGTGTGTTGCAGAGTTGCAAAGCTCACTGTGTGCTGAAGATGCCCAGCAGGATTTTCCCTGCTGGCCTTTCAGCTGTGGGATTAGAGTCCATGCGCTCGTCCTCCCCTGTCACAACTCCTCTCGAAATGAGAGAGCGCACCAGAAACGATGGTTTCAAATGCACTTTTAGGAGATAAAGTGAGGAGGGACAGCAATGGTTGTGTCACAGTTTCAAAGCTCACTGTGTGCTAATCATGATCAGCAGGAGCTTTTTTGCAAGGCTCTTCTGCTGTTTTAGCCCAGTCTAAACATTCCTGCTATAGTCTCCCTGTTGCTGCTCAGCAGAGAGCGGGCACAGAGATGGTGGAATCAGTTGGTCGTTCAGGCAGGAAAGGGAGGACTGACAGCAATGTGTGTTGCAGAGTTGCAAAGCTCGCTGTGCGCTGAAGATGATCAGTGGGAACTTTCTAGACTATCTCTTCTGCTGTTTCAGCAGAGTGCAAACTTATGGGCTATATTCTGCTACTGCTCACAAAGAGCAAAGCACAGGAGAAGAGGGATTCAATTAGACTTTCAGGTAGGAAAGTGAGAGGTGACAGCAATGTGTGTTTCAGAGTTGCAAAGCTCACTGTGTGCTGAAGATGTCCAGCAGGAGTTTCCCTGCTGCCCCTTCGGCTGTGGGATTAGAGTCCAAGCGCTCGTCCTCCCCTGTCACAACTCCTCTCGAAACGAGAGAGCGCACAAAAAACGATGGTTTCAAATGCACTTTAAGGAGATAAAGTGAGGAGGGACAGCAATGGTTGTGTCACAGATTCAAAGCTCACTGTGTGCTAATCATGATCAGCAGGGGCTTTTTTGCATGGCGCTTCTGCTGTTTTAGCCCAGACTAAACATTCCTGCTATACTGTCCCCGTTGCTGCTCAGCAGAGAGAGGACACAGAGATGGTGGAATCAGTTGGTCTTTCAGGCAGGAAAGGGAGGACTGACAGCAATGTGTCTTGCAGAGTTGCAAAGCTCGCTGTGCGCTGAAGATGATCAGTGTTAACTTTCAGGACTGTCTCTTCTGCTGTTTCAGCAGAGTGCGAAAGTATGGGCTATATTCTGCTACTGCTCATAAGGAGCAAAGCACAGGAGAAGTAGGATTCAATTGGACTTTCAGGTAGGAAAGTGAGAGGTGACAGCAATGTGTGTTTCAGAGTTGCAAAGCTCGCTGTGCGCTGAAGATGATCAATGGGAACTTTCTGGACTGTCTCTTCTGCTGTTTCAGCAGAGTCCAAACGTAAGTGCTGTATTCTGCTTCTGCTCCAAAGAGCAAGCACAGGAGATGTAGGATACAATTGGACTTTCAGGTAGGAAAGTGAGAGGTGACAGGAATGTGTGTTTCAGAGTTGCAAAGCTCACTGTGTGCTGAAGATGCCCAGCAGCAGTTTCCCTTCTGGCCCGCCAGCTGTGGGATTAGAGTCCATGCGCTCGTCCTCCCCTGTCACAACTCCCCTCGAAACGAGAGAGCGCACCAAAAACGATGGTTTCAAATGCACTTTAAGGAAATAAAGTGAGGAGGGACAGCAATGGTTGTGTCACAGATTCAAAGCTCACTGTGTGCTAATCATGATCAGCAGGAGCTTTTTTGCATGGCTCTTCTGCTGTTTTAGCCCAGACTAAACATTCCTGCTATACTCTCCCCGTTGCTGCTCAGGAGAGAGTTTTCAGATCGTTCAGAAACGATGGTTTCAAATGCACTTTTAGGAGATAAAGTGAGGAGTGACAGCAATGTTTGTGTCACAGTTTAAAGCTCACTGTGTGCTAAACATGATCAGCAGGAGCTTTTTTGCAAGGCTCTTCTGCTGTTTTAACCCTGTCTAAACATTCCTGCTATACTCTCTCTGTTGCTGCTAAGCAGAGAGCGGGCACAGAGATGGTGGAATCAGTTCGTCTTTCAGGCAGGAAAGGGAGGAGTGACAGCAATGTGTGTTGCAGTGTTGCAAAGCTCGCTGTGCACTGAAGATGAGCAATGGGAAATTTCTGGACTGTCTCTTCTGCTGTTTCAGCAGAGTGCAAACGTATGGGCTATATTCTGCTACTTCTCACAAGGAGCAAAGCACAGGAGAAGTAGGATTCAATTGGACTTTCAGGTAGGAAAGTGGGAGGTGACAGCAATGTGTGTTTCCGAGTTGCAAAGCTCACTGTGTGCTGAAGATGCCCATCAGGAGTTTCCCTGCTGGCCCTTCGGCTGTAGGATTAGAGTCCAAGCGCTCTTCCTCCCCTGTCACATCTGCTCTTGAAACGAGAGAGGGCACCAAAAACGTTGGACTCAAATGCACTTTTAGGAGATAAAGTGAGGAGTGACAGCAATGTTTGTGTCACAGCCTCAAAGCTCACTGTGTGCTAAACATGATCAGCACGAGCTTTTTTGCAAGGCTCTTCTGCTGTTTTAGCCCAGTCTAAACATTATTGCTCTTCTCTCCCTGTTGCTGCTCAGCAGAGAGCAGGCACAGAGATGGTGGAATCTTTTGGTCTTTCAGGCAGGAAAAGGAGGAGGGACAGCAATGTGTGTTGCAGAGTTGCAAAGCTCTCTGTGTTCTGAAGATGATCAGTGGGAACTTTCTAAACTTTCTCTTCTGCTGTTTCACCAGAGTGCAAACGTATGGGCTATATTCTGCTGCTGCTCACAAATTGCAGCACAGGAGATGTAGGATTCAATTGGACTTTCAGGTAGGAAAGGGAGAGGTGACAGCTATATGTGTTCAAGGGCTGCAAAGATCACTGTGTGCTGAAGATGGCCAGCAGGACTTTCCCTGCACGCCCTTCGGCTGTGGGATTAGAGTCCACGCGCTCGTCCTCCCCCGTCACAAGTCCTCTCGAAACGAGAGAGCGCACCAGAAACGATGGTTTCAAATGCACTTTTAGGAGATAAAGTGAGGAGTGACAGCAATGTTTGTGTCACAGTTTAAAGCTCACTGTTTGCTAATCATGATCAGCAGGAGCTTTTTTGCAAGGCTCTTCTGCTGTTTTAGCCCAGTCTAAACATTCCTGCTAAACTCTCTCTGTTGCTGCTCAGCAGAGGGCAGGCACAGAGATGGTGGATTCAGCTGGTCTTTCAGGCAAAAAGGGAGGAGTGACAGCAATGTGTGTTGCAGAGTTGCAAAGCTCACTGTGTGCTGAAGATGCCCAGCAGGATTTTCCCTGCTGGCCTTTCAGCTGTGGGATTAGAGTCCATGCGCTCGTCCTCCCCTGTCACAACTCCTCTCGAAATGAGAGAGCGCACCAGAAACGATGGTTTCAAATGCACTTTTAGGAGATAAAGTGAGGAGGGACAGCAATGGTTGTGTCACAGTTTCAAAGCTCACTGTGTGCTAATCATGATCAGCAGGAGCTTTTTTGCAAGGCTCTTCTGCTGTTTTAGCCCAGTCTAAACATTCCTGCTATAGTCTCCCTGTTGCTGCTCAGCAGAGAGCGGGCACAGAGATGGTGGAATCAGTTGGTCGTTCAGGCAGGAAAGGGAGGACTGACAGCAATGTGTGTTGCAGAGTTGCAAAGCTCGCTGTGCGCTGAAGATGATCAGTGGGAACTTTCTAGACTATCTCTTCTGCTGTTTCAGCAGAGTGCAAACTTATGGGCTATATTCTGCTACTGCTCACAAAGAGCAAAGCACAGGAGAAGAGGGATTCAATTAGACTTTCAGGTAGGAAAGTGAGAGGTGACAGCAATGTGTGTTTCAGAGTTGCAAAGCTCACTGTGTGCTGAAGATGTCCAGCAGGAGTTTCCCTGCTGCCCCTTCGGCTGTGGGATTAGAGTCCAAGCGCTCGTCCTCCCCTGTCACAACTCCTCTCGAAACGAGAGAGCGCACAAAAAACGATGGTTTCAAATGCACTTTAAGGAGATAAAGTGAGGAGGGACAGCAATGGTTGTGTCACAGATTCAAAGCTCACTGTGTGCTAATCATGATCAGCAGGGGCTTTTTTGCATGGCGCTTCTGCTGTTTTAGCCCAGACTAAACATTCCTGCTATACTGTCCCCGTTGCTGCTCAGCAGAGAGAGGACACAGAGATGGTGGAATCAGTTGGTCTTTCAGGCAGGAAAGGGAGGACTGACAGCAATGTGTCTTGCAGAGTTGCAAAGCTCGCTGTGCGCTGAAGATGATCAGTGTTAACTTTCAGGACTGTCTCTTCTGCTGTTTCAGCAGAGTGCGAAAGTATGGGCTATATTCTGCTACTGCTCATAAGGAGCAAAGCACAGGAGAAGTAGGATTCAATTGGACTTTCAGGTAGGAAAGTGAGAGGTGACAGCAATGTGTGTTTCAGAGTTGCAAAGCTCGCTGTGCGCTGAAGATGATCAATGGGAACTTTCTGGACTGTCTCTTCTGCTGTTTCAGCAGAGTCCAAACGTAAGTGCTGTATTCTGCTTCTGCTCCAAAGAGCAAGCACAGGAGATGTAGGATACAATTGGACTTTCAGGTAGGAAAGTGAGAGGTGACAGGAATGTGTGTTTCAGAGTTGCAAAGCTCACTGTGTGCTGAAGATGCCCAGCAGCAGTTTCCCTTCTGGCCCGCCAGCTGTGGGATTAGAGTCCATGCGCTCGTCCTCCCCTGTCACAACTCCCCTCGAAACGAGAGAGCGCACCAAAAACGATGGTTTCAAATGCACTTTAAGGAAATAAAGTGAGGAGGGACAGCAATGGTTGTGTCACAGATTCAAAGCTCACTGTGTGCTAATCATGATCAGCAGGAGCTTTTTTGCATGGCTCTTCTGCTGTTTTAGCCCAGACTAAACATTCCTGCTATACTCTCCCCGTTGCTGCTCAGGAGAGAGTTTTCAGATCGTTCAGAAACGATGGTTTCAAATGCACTTTTAGGAGATAAAGTGAGGAGTGACAGCAATGTTTGTGTCACAGTTTAAAGCTCACTGTGTGCTAAACATGATCAGCAGGAGCTTTTTTGCATGGCTCTTCTGCTGTTTTAGCCCATAATTTTGCACTCTGCTGAAAAAGCAGAACAGACAGTCCAGAAAGATCCCACTGATCATCTTCAGTGCACAGCGAGCTTTACAACTCTGCAACACACATTGCTGTCAGTCCTAACTTTCCTGCCTGAAAGACAAACTGATTCCACTATCTCTCTGCTGAGCAGCAACAGGGAGACTATAGCAGGAATGTTTAGACTGGGCTAAAACAGCAGAAGAGCCATGCAAAAAAGCTCCTGCTGATCATGATTAGCACACAGTGAGCTTTGAAGCTGTGATACAACCATTGCTGTCTCTCCTCACTTTATCTCCTAAAAGTGCATTTGAATCCATCGTTTCTGGTGCGCTCTCTCGTTTCGAGAGGAGTTGTGACAGGGGAGGACGAGCGCTTGGACTCTAATCCCACAGCCGAAGGGCCAGCAGGGAAACTCCTGATGGGCATTTTCAGCACACAGTGAGCTTTGCAAATCTGAAACACACATTGATGTCACCTCTCACTTTCCTACCTGAAAGTCCAATTGAATCCTACATCTCCTGTGCTTTGCTCCTTGTAAGCAGTAGCTGAATATAGCACTTACGTTTGGACTCTGCTGAAACAGCAGAAGAGACAGTCCAGAAAGTTCCCATTGCTCATCTTCAGTGCACAGCGAGCTTTGCAACTCTGCAACACACATTGCTGTCACACCTCCCTTTCCTGCCTGAAAGACGAAATGATTCCACCATCTGTGTGCCCTCTCTCTGCTGAGCAGCAACAGGGAGAGTATAGCAGGAATGTTTAGACTGGGCTAAAACAGTAGAAGAGCCTTGCAAAAAAGCTCCTGGTGATCATGTTTAGCGCACCGTGAGCTTTAAACTTTGACACAAACATTGCTGTCACTCACTTTATCTCCTAAAAGTGCATTTGACTCCATTGTTTCTGGTGCGCTCTCTTGTTTCAAGAGGAGTTGTGACAGGGGAGGACGAGCGCTTGGATTCAAATCCCGCAGCCGAAGGGCCAGCAGGGAAACTCCTGCTGGGCATCTTCAGCACACAGTGAGCTTTGCAACTCTGAAACACACATTGCTGTCACCTCTCACTTTACTACCTGAAAGTCCAATTGAATCCTACATCTCCTGTTCTTGCTTTGTGAGCAGCAGCAGAATATAGCACTTACGTTTGGACTCTGCTGAAACAGCAGAAGAGACAGTCCAGAAAGATCTTACTGATCATCTTCAGCGCACAGCGAGCTTTGCAACTCTGCAACACACATTGCTGTCACTCCTCCCTTTCCTGCCTGAAAGACGAACTGATTCCACCATCTCTGTGCCCGCTCTCTGCTGAGCAGCAACAGAGAGAGTATAGCAGGAATGTTTAGACTGGGCTAAAACAGCAGAAGAGCCTTGCAAAAAAGCGCAAGCTTTTCATGTTTAGCGCAGATGAGCTTTAAACTGTGACACAAACATTGCTGTCACTCCTCACTTTATCTCCTAAAAGTGCATTTAAAACCATCGTTTCTGGTGCGCTCTCTCGTTTCGAGAGGAGTTGTGACAGGGGAGGACGAGCGCATGGACTCTAATCCCACAGCTGGCGGGCCAGCAGGGAAAATCCTGCTGGGCATCTTCAGCACACAGTGAGCTTTGCAAATCTGAAACACACATTGATGTCACCTCTCACTTTCCTACCTGAAAGTCCAATTGAATCCTACATCTCCTGTGCTTTGCTCCTTGTAAGCAGTAGCTGAATATAGCACTTACGTTTGGACTCTGCTGAAACAGCAGAAGAGACAGTCCAGAAAGTTCCCATTGCTCATCTTCAGTGCACAGCGAGCTTTGCAACTCTGCAACACACATTGCTGTCACACCTCCCTTTCCTGCCTGAAAGACGAAATGATTCCACCATCTGTGTGCCCTCTCTCTGCTGAGCAGCAACAGGGAGAGTATAGCAGGAATGTTTAGACTGGGCTAAAACAGTAGAAGAGCCTTGCAAAAAAGCTCCTGCTGATCATGTTTAGCGCACCGTGAGCTTTAAACTTTGACACAAACATTGCTGTCACTCACTTTATCTCCTAAAAGTGCATTTGACTCCATTGTTTCTGGTGCGCTCTCTTGTTTCCAGAGGAGTTGTGACAGGGGAGGACGAGCGCTTGGACTCAAATCCCACAGCCGAAGGGCCAGCAGGGAAACTCCTGCTGGGCATCTTCAGCACACAGTGAGCTTTGCAACTCTGAAACACACATTGCTGTCACCTCTCACTTTCCTACCTGAAAGTCCAATTGAATCCTACATCTCCTGTTCTTGCTTTGTGAGCAGCAGCAGAATATAGCACTTACGTTTGGACTCTGCTGAAACAGCAGAAGAGACAGTCCAGAAAGATCTTACTGATCATCTTCAGCGCACAGCGAGCTTTGCAACTCTGCAGCACACATTGCTGTCAGTCCTCCCTTTCCTGCCTGAAAGACGAACTGATTCCACCATCTCTGTGCCCGCTCTCTGCTGAGCAGCAACAGAGAGAGTAGAGCAGGAATGTTTAGACTGGTCTAAAACAGCAGAAGAGCCTTGCAAAAAAGCTCCTGCTGATCATGTTTAGCACACAGTGAGCTTTGAAGCTGTGACACAAACACTGCTGTCACTCCTCACTTTATCTCCTAAAAGTGCATTTGATTCCAAAGTTTTTGGTGCCCTCTCTCGTTTCAAGAGCAGATGTGACAGGGGAGGAGAAGCGCTTGGACTCTAATCCCACAGCCGAAGGGCCAGCAGGGAAATTCCTGCTGGGCATCCTCAGCGCACAGTGAGCTTTGCAACTCTGAAACACATATTGCTGTCACCTCTCACTTTCCGACCTGAAAGTCCAATTGAATCCTACATCTCCTGTGCTTGCTCTTTGTGAGCAGTAGCAGAATATAGCACTTACGCTTGCACTCTGCTGAAACAGCAGAAGAGATAGTCTAGAAAGTTCCCACTGATCATCTTCAGCGCACAGCGAGCTTTGCAACTGTGCAACACAAATTGCTGTCACTCCTGCCTTTACTGCCTGAAAGACCAACTGATTCCACCATCTCTGTGTCCGCTCTCTGCTGAGCAGCAACGGGGAGAGTATAGCAGGAATGTTTAGTCTGGGCTAAAACAGCAGAAGAGCCTTGCAAAAAAGCTCCTGCTGATCATGATTAGCACACAGTGAGCTTTAAACTGTGACACAAACATTGCTGTCACTCCTCACTTTATCTCCTAAAAGTGCATTTGAATCCATCGTTTCTGGTGCGCTCTCTCGTTTTGAGAGGAGTTGTGACAGGGGAGGACGAGCGCTTGGACTCTAATCCCACAGCCGAAGGGCCAGCAGGGAAACTCCTGTTGGGCATCTTCAGCACACAGTGAGCTTTGCAACTCTGAAACACACATTGCTGTCACCTCTCACTTTCCTACCTGAAAGTCCAATTGAATCCCTCTTTTCCTGTGCTTTACTCCTTGTGAGCAGTAGCAGAATATAGCCCATAAGTTTGCACTCAGCTGAAAAAGCAGAAGAGACAGTCCAGAAAGATCCCACTGATCATCTTCAGCGCACAGCGAGATTTACAACTGTGCAACACACATTGCTGTCAGTCCTCCATTTCCTGCCTGAAAGACGAACAGATTCCACCATCTCTGTGCCCGCTCTCTGCTCAGCAGCAACAGGGAGACTATAGCAGGAATGTTTAGACTGGGCTAAAACAGAAGAGCCTTGCAAAAAAGCTCCTGCTGATCATGTTTAGCGCACAGTGAGCTTTAAACTGTGACACAAACATTGCTGTCACTCCTCACTTTATCTCCTAAAAGTCCAATTGAATCCTCCATCTCCTGTGCTGGCTTCTTGTGAGCAGTAGCAGAATATAGCACTTACGTTTGGAATCTGCTGAAACAGCAGAAGAGACAGTCCAGAAAGTTCCCACTGATCATCAGCGCACAGCGAACTTTGCAACTCTGCAACACACATTGCTGTCACTCCTCCCTTTCCTGCCTGAAAGACGAACTGATTCCACCATCTCTGTGCCCGCTCTCTGCTGAGCAGCAACAGAGAGATTATAGCAGGAATGTTTAGACTGGGCTAAAACAGCAGAAGAGCCTTGCAAAAAAGCTCCTGTTGATCATGTTTAGCACACAGTGAGTTTTGAAGCTGTGACACAAACATTGCTGTCACTCCTCACTTTATCTCCTAAAAGTGCATTTGAAACCATCGTTTCTGCTGCGCTCTCTCATTTCGAGAGGAATTGTGACAGGGGAGGACGAGCGCTTGGACTCTAATCATACAGCCGAAGGGGCAGCAGGGAAACTCCTGATGGGCATCTTCAGCACACAGTGAGCTTTGCAAATCTGAAACACACATTGCTGTCACCTCTCACTTTCCTACCTGAAAGTCCAATTGAATCCTACTTCTCCTGTGCTTTGCTCCTTGTGAGCAGTAGCAGAATATAGCACTTACGTTTGCACTCTGCTGAAACAGCAGAAGAGACAGTCCTGAAAGTTCCCACTGATCATCTTCAGCGCACAGCGAGCTTTGCAACTCTGCAGCACACATTGCTGTCACTCCTCCTTTTTTGCCTGAAAGACCAATTGATTCCACCATCACTGTGCCCGCACTCTATTGAGCAGGTACGGGGAGAGTATAGCAGGAATGTTTAGACTGGGCTAAAACAGCAGAAGAGCCTTGCAAAAAAGCTCCTGCTTTTCATGTTTAGCGCACAGTGAGCTTTAAACTGCGACACAAACATTGCTGCCACTCCTCAGTTAGCCTCCTAAAAGTGCATTTGAAACCATCGTTTCTTTTGTGCTCTCTCGTTTCGAGAGGAGTTGTGACAGGGGAGGACGAGCGCTTGGACTCTAATCCCACAGCCGAAGGGCCAGCAGGGAAACTCCTGCTGGGCATCTTCAGCACACAGTGAGCTTTGCAACTCTGAAACACACATGGCTGTCGCCTCTCACTTTCCTACCTGAAAGTCCAGTTGAATCCTACATCTCCTGTGCTTGCTCCTTGTGAGCAGTAGCAGAATATAGCACTTACGTTTGGAATCTGCTGAAACAGCAGAAGAGCACAGGAGATGTAGGATTCAATTGGACATTCAGGTAAAAAAGTGAGAGGTGACAGCTATATGTGTTTCAGAGTTGCAAAGCTCACTGTGTGCTGAAGATGCCCAGCAGGAGTTTCCCTGCTGGCCCTTCGGCTGTGGGATTAGAGTCCAAGCGCTCGTCCTCCCCTGTCACATCTGCTCTTGAAAGGAGAGAGGGTACCAAAAACGTTGGACTCAAATGCACTTTTAGGAGATAAAGTGAGTGACAGCAATGTTTGTGTCGCAGTTTAAAGCTCACTGTGCGCTAAACATGAAAAGCAGGAGCTTTTTTGCATGGCTCTTCTGCTGTTTTAGCCCAGTCTAAGCCTTCCTGCTATACTCTCCATGTTGCTGCTCAGCAGAGAGCGGGCACAGAGATGGTGGAATCAGTTGGTCTTTCAGGCAGGAAAGGGAGGAGTGACAGCAATGTGTGTTGCAGAGTTGGAAAGCTCGCTGCGCACTGAAGATGATCAGTGGGAACTTTCTGGACTGTCTTTTCTGCTGTTTCAGCAGAGTCCAAACGTAACTGCTATATTCTGCTACTGCTCACAAAGCAAGAACAGGAGATGTAGGATTCAATTGGACTTTCAGGTAGGAAAGTGAGAATTGTCAGCAATGTGTGTTTCAGAGTTGCAAAGCTCACTGTGTGCTGAAGATGCCCAGCAGGATTTTCCCTGCTGGCCCGCCAGCTGTGGGATTAGAGTCCATGCGCTCGTCCTCCCCTGTCACAACTCCTCTCGAAATGAGAGAGCGCCCCAGAAACAATGGTTTCAAATGCACTTTTAGGAGATAAAGTGAGGAGTGACAGCAATGTTTGTGTCACAGTTTCAAAGCTCACTGTGTGCTAATCATGATCAGCAGGAGCTTTTTTGCAAGGCTCTTATGCTGTTTTAGCCCAGTCTAAACATTCCTGCTATAGTCTCCCTGTTGCTGCTCAGCAGAGAGCGGGCACAGAGATGGTGGAATCAGTTCGTCTTTCAGGCAGGAAAGTTAGGACTGACAGCAATGTGTGTTGCAGAGTTGTAAAGCTCGCTGTGCACTGAAGATGATCAGTGGGATCTTTCTGGACTGTCTCTTCTGCTGTTTCAGCAGAGTGCAAACTTATGGGCTATATTCTGCTACTTCTCACAAGGAGCAAAGCACAGGAGAAGTAGGATTCAATTGGACTTTCAGGTAGGAAAGTGAGAGGTGACAGCAATGTGTGTTTCAGAGTTGCAAAGCTCACTGTGTGCTGAGGACGCCCAGCAGGAGTTTCCCTGCTGCCCCTTCGGCTGTGGGATTAGAGTCCAAGTGCTCGTCCTCCCCTGTCACATCTGCTCTTGAAACGAGAGAGGGCACCAAAAACGTTGGACTCAAATGCACTTTTAGGAGATAAAGTGAGGAGTGACAGCAGTGTTTGTGTCACAGCCTCAAAGCTCACTGTGTGCTAAACATGATCAGCAGGAGCTTTTTTGCAAGGCTCTTCTGCTGTTTTAGCCCTAGGCTAAACATTCCTGCTATACTCTCCCTGTTGCTGCTCAGCAGAGAGCGGGCACAGAGATGGTGGAATCAATTGGTCTTTCAGGCAAAAAAGGAGGAGTGACAGCAATGTGTGCTGCAGAGTTGCAAAGCTCGCTGTGCGCTGAAGATGATCAGTGGGAACTTTCAGGACTGTCTCTTCTGCTGTTTCAGCAGAGTGCAAACGTAAGTGCTATATTCTGCTACTGCTCACAAGGAGCAAAGCACAGGAGAAGTAGGATTCAATTGGACTTTCAGGTAGGAAAGTGAGAGGTGACAGCAATGTGTGTTTCAGATTTGCAAAGCTCACTGTGTGCTGAAGATGCCCATCAGGAGTTTCCCTGCTGCCCCTTCGGCTGTATGATTAGAGTCCAAGCGCTCGTCCTCCCCTGTCACAATTCCTCTCGAAATGAGAGAGCGCACCAGAAACGATGGTTTCAAATGCACTTTTAGGAGATAAAGTGAGGAGTGACAGCAATGTTTGTGTCGCAGTTTAAAGCTCACTGTGAGCTAAACATGATCAGCAGGAGCTTTTCTGCAAGGCTAAATTCCTCTCTGCACATACAAGCTCAGGAGCTCATTGTACAGTCATTTGCCATCACTTATTTGGGGAAGAACAGAGCCACTACATTTTTCTTCCCACCTCTTAGTATTTAAAACCCACAGTATAGATTCCAGTAGTGTGCAAAAAAAAAAAAAAAAAAAAATTTGCTCCATCCCTGGCAGTGTTCAAGGCCAGGTTGGATGAGGCCTTGTGTGGGATGGTTTAGTGTGAGGTGACCCTGCCCATGCCGGGGGGGTTGGAACTAGATGATCTTGAGGTCCTTCCCAACCATAACTATTCTATGATTCTATGACTGAGGTTTTGCTGAATAAATGTGAACCGGAGTGAAGGAGGAAGCATGAAGTGAGTATAGGAATTGGGAACAGGTAGAAAAAAAGCTCAGCCGTGCTATAGCCACGGATCACAGAATCACAGAATCACAGAATCCCAAGGGTTGGAAGAGACCTAAAAAGATCATCTAGTCCAACCCCCCTGCAAGAGCAGGGTAACCTACAGTACATCACACAGGAACTTGTCCAGGCGGGCCTTGAATATCTCCAGTGTAGGAGACTCCACAACCCCCCTGGGCAACCTGTTCCAGTGCTCTGTCACTCTTACAGTAAAGAAGTTCTTCCTGATGTTAACGTGGAACTTCCTATGTTCCAGTTTACACCCATTGCCCCTTGTCCTATCACTGGATATCACTGAAAAAAGCCTAGCTCCATCATCCTGACACCTACCCTTTACATATTTGTAAACACTGATGAGGTCACCCCTCAGTCTCCTCTTTTGCAAGCTAAAGAGACCCAGCTCCCTCAGCCTCTCCTCATAAGGGAGATGTTCCACTCCCTTAATCATCTTTGTGGCTCTGCGCTGGACTCCTTCAAGCAATTCCCTGTCCTTCTTGAACAGAGGGGCCCAGAACTGGACGCAATATTCCAGATGCGGCCTCACCAAGGCTGAGTAGAGGGGGAGGAGAACCTCTCTTGACCTACTAACCACTCCCTTTCTAATGCACCCTAAGATGCCATTTGCCTTCTTGGCCACAAGAGCACATTGCTGGCTCATGGTCATCCTCCTATCCACCAGGACCCCCGGTCCCTTTCCCCTTCACTACTTTCCAGCAGGTCACCCCCCAACCTGTACTGGTACATGGGGTTGTTCTTCCCCAGATGCAAGATGTGGCACTTGCATTGAAACTGGTGGAGGAGGAATGGCGGACGGAGGTGGAAGAGAGTGCTCTTCTGAGGAACTGGATTGGTATTCTTGGTATGGAGAGTTTGAACTTTGGAAGTGAGGCTGCCCTGGAGGAAGGGACATGGGGAGCTCCAGTGACTGAATTGGAACTAGACTGAACGGGACCTGGGGAATCTACACTAGGAGATCCACTGATTAAATTAAGATAAAGGACTAGAGGAAATAAAGTTGAATTTAATGGATACAGGAGCAACTTATTTGCTATTAAACCGGAAAGAAAAGAATGAATTACACACGTGGGAGCTACTGGCCACCAAGAAAAAGAGAGAAAAAAAAAGAAAAGAAAAGGGAGGCATTCTTTCTGAAACCTTTAAAGTACAAATTGGGAAAACAAATACGAGTGCGTAAATTTTTAGGCACGCCATACTCTCGAAAATCTTTATTAGGTCGAGAAGCAAAATTTAAAGAAGGCAAAATGGAATTTAGAGTTAAAAACAATCAAATAATTGCAGTTTTGAGTTTATCTTTAATTCAGCATTAAAGCTAACAGGATGACCTCCCTGAAACAGAAGAAATCTTTAATCAGTTATATCTGGGACTATGGGCACCTGAAGTTCCAGGTAAGGCGAAAACTGCTTTATCTGTTAAAGTAAAGGGGGTACCTGCCCAATTAGAATAAAACAATATCCCTCAAAATTAGAAGATCAAAAGGAAACAAAAAATCTTTGATAAATTTTAAAATATAGATTATTTATTGAATGTGAATTGGAATGTAACACTCCTATCTGGACAGTAGAGAATAATGATCGGAAAAGTTGCAGACAGATTCAAGGTCTCAGAGTAATCCACAAAATTTCAGAAAATGTTCACACAGTACCAGTTAATTAGTGAGATTTTTGACCAAATTGCATAAGAATCAGAAATGGTTTGCCGTATTTGATATAAGTTACGCTTTCTTTTGCTTACCACTTGCCAAAGAAAGACAAAATTTATTTGCTTTTAATGGGAAAATCCTGACAGAGGAAGGGAAAATCAACTTGGACGGTATTGCCAGTTTGTTCCTGGAGTTTTCTCAGAATCAATTCCCTTGGAAAGACAGTGACCGGGAGTTGTAGCTTTATATCACAAACTTACCCCATGCTGCTTCCCTACAGTTTTACACCGGTGCTATTATATTGATATCAAGATTGTAAAGGCACACAAGCAGAGCAATAGGCTGGCATCTCCAGTAACTCAGCACTGCATAGATGAAGGCTGGAGCTTCGTACTAATCCAAAGGATGGAGCACATCACTGTAATGTCCCAGAGACCCACTTTTCCTGGGACTGGCTGATTCCATTTGAAGAACTGTCGTGGTTTAAACCCAACCACAAACCTCGTCCACTCACTCCCCCCACTTCTTGCCCTCCCCCTGCTCCTGGAGGGACGGAGAGGAGAATCGAAAAGAATGCAACTCCCACGGGTTGAGATAAGAACAGTTCAGTAACTAAGGTATAACACAAATCACTGCTGCTACCACCAGTAATAATGGTGCTAAAGGAAATAACAAGAGGAAAGAATACAACACCTCAACACCAGCCGACCAATAACTCACCCCACTCCCCCCAGCCAAGCACCGACCGATACCTCCTCCAACCCTGCCGTCCCCACCCTTCCGGGTAACTCCAAGTTACATCCTGGGCATGACGTGCTGTGGTATGGAATACCTCTTTGGCTAGCTTGGGTCAGGTGTCCTGTCTCTGCTTCCTCCCAGCCTCCCCTCCTCCCTGGCAGAGCATGAGGCTCAGAAAGTCCTTGGCCAGACCAAACATTCGAGCAGCAACTGAAAACATCGGCGTTATCACCACTGCTCCAAGGCCAAAAGATCAAAACACAGCACTGTACTAGCTCCTAAGAAGGAGAAAAATGACTGCTGCTGCTCAAAACCAGGACATTATCCACCCCTTATTCCATACCATTCATGTCATGCTCAGATCCCACATCTTCAATATGCCATCACTCTTACATATATATATACATCTACATATACACAGAGAAAAACATCATTTCTTAGTGCATGGACCTATAAAGCTGCTGAGTCCATTCGGTCCATGATGTCAGGCTCCATCTCTTGTTACAGTCTCTCAGAGCAGGAGAGGCTGTGTGCAGTGTTCACACTCGTGAATAACCTGGGCAATAGTGCCCATTGCTAAGTCCACCCCTCGATCATGAGTCCATCTCTATGTTGCATCTCTGCCCTGATGGCCTGAAGTGTCATGGCCCACCAGGCTCGAAATAATTCACTGTCCCCTTCAGCAGTTTCTGCAGCTTGTTGCTGGGGACTCCATAGAGCCGCCTTCCATCTCCGACGCTTCCAAAGCACTGGAGGGGCCCAGTGGACCAGATACTCGCTCATACTGTCCCACACACTCTGCCACTCATGGCTGTCCAGCCTTGGGGAATATCTCTTGTTCCTCCCATATTGTTGTCTAACCCCAGACAAGAAGCAAACCCGACTCTGCTTGACTTCTGAGATCAGACAAAATGGCCGTGGGTAGAACACCCTCTGTGTGTGTGCCAACATGCTGATCCCCATCACAATCAGCAGGCAGGTCCCAAGGGTACCCACAGGCCATTCAAACCCTTCAGAACTCTCCAACGATGCTGCTGTACTTGTCCCTGGGGCTGGTGTAGCTGCCGTGCTTGCCGGCTCTCCCACCACCAGCTTCTCTTTTCCCGGGTGCAGCTCTTCCTCCTCTGCCGTGCTGGGAAATGCTGCCTGGGCTCCTGCATCCTCCTGGGGCTCGGCGGGCGGCTGCCGGGGGACGCTCTCGGCCGCTGCGGGGCTGGGCTCCTCCGCTGGGCTCGGCTCCTCCGCGGGGCTCGGCTCCTCGGCCGCCTCCTCCCGCTGCTCAGCAGCCGCCTTCCTCCCGGGCTCCGGCCCCGCTCCCGCCGCCGCCTGGTCCCCGGGGCCGCTCTCCCGGGCCGCTTTGGCCGCCGCCGGCTCCCGGGGCCGCTCCCCCTCAGCTCCCCGCAGCCTCACGAAGACGGAGGCGAGGACAAGGGCCAGGACGGTGAAGAGCAGCGGGACGGCCAGGTACAAGTCCACGGCCACGTCCATCTCTCCCTGCTGCTGGAGCCCACCCGTATTACAAGCCATTGCCATAAAGTACAGTGAAACAAAAACCTTAGCCCAAGCCCCACACTTGATAAACACGAACACAGGGAATACCGGCTCTATGTAATGTACTACATTCTGAAGCGCTGAGAGCAAGAGAAACAACTTTGAGAGCCAATAAATCAGCACTGTGACGACTATTAATCTGATCATCTCCGTCGTTATCTCAACCCTTTGTGCCCCACGTTGGGCGCCAAAAAGAACTGTCGTGGTTTAAACCCAACCACAAACCTCGTCCACTCACTCCCCCCACTTCTTGCCCTCCCCCTGCTCCTGGAGGGACGGAGAGGAGAATCGAAAAGAATGCAACTCCCACGGGTTGAGATAAGAACAGTTCAGTAACTAAGGTATAACACAAATCACTGCTGCTACCACCAGTAATAATGGTGCTAAAGGAAATAACAAGAGGAAAGAATACAACACCTCAACACCAGCCGACCAATAACTCACCCCACTCCCCCCAGCCAAGCACCGACCGATACCTCCTCCAACCCTGCCGTCCCCACCCTTCCGGGTAACTCCAAGTTACATCCTGGGCATGACGTGCTGTGGTATGGAATACCTCTTTGGCTAGCTTGGGTCAGGTGTCCTGTCTCTGCTTCCTCCCAGCCTCCCCTCCTCCCTGGCAGAGCATGAGGCTCAGAAAGTCCTTGGCCAGACCAAACATTCGAGCAGCAACTGAAAACATCGGCGTTATCACCACTGCTCCAAGGCCAAAAGATCAAAACACAGCACTGTACTAGCTCCTAAGAAGGAGAAAAATGACTGCTGCTGCTCAAAACCAGGACAAGCACTGAACAATCCTGGTCATAGTTCCTTTGCAAGGTCATAATATGCTGCTTACGTCTTGTCGTGGAGCCCGTGCTTTTCCTGGGCAAGTTAGAGCAGATAAGACCTTACAGAAACCTGTCTCTTGGAAACATTGACCAAGCGATCCAGAAATCTAGTCCAAAGAGGAGAAAGCACTCATGTTCCCAATGTGTAGTTATGCTTCTAGGTTTTGCGCATGTAGATTGCCACAGCCTAGAAATTTGTTTATTGTATTTAATTTGAAATGTGTTTGCCACATCCTGGAAATTTGTTTATGGCATTTAGTGTGCACAAATCTCTGTTCTTTTATTTTGATTACTTATTTTTGTGGTAATACTGTTGACTGCTCTAGAGGCGACAAGATTCAAAACTTGATGCCGTTCCAGGCACAAAATCGTTTTCAAAGGTCTGGAGGGGCCGTGGATGATAATCTGTTCAAACTTTGCTTTAAATTGTGCAAAGACCCTGGTACAATGCATAGAGTACCTATAAAGAAGTTCTAATGCTCTGCTCAGTGGCAGCAATGGACAAATGCATCCTGACCCACCAAGGCTTCTTCTGTAACCTGTGCATGTCTCTGCCACTGCTGGCAATGAGGTCTAACTCTGAAGAACACAGTGACAAGTGATTGCAACTCACGGATTTTCTGGGAGAGCTGGACAGGTTCCTCGAGATTTGTCATTTCAGTGCTTAAAGCCCTGGCTGAAAAGGGCAGGCAGGGAATCATTTCCAAAAGGAAGTGTTGTAAAGAGCTCTAAATACAAAGAAAGACTACTTTTTCTCAAATAACTTGTCATCCTGCCTGTTTCCACTCTCTGAGGCACTGTCCGTCACCCTGATAACCTTCCCCTGCTCCCTGCTTCGTCAGCTACATCCGAACTGGCTGCCACTTGGCTCTTTGATGGCCAACGCCACTGCCATGGCTCCTGGTGCTCACGGTGGGTAAATGGATTATGCTGAATGTTCTTCCGGCTAACCCAGATCCAGGACATCTCTCCAAACCATATATTTAAATCAAATAATGCAACAGGCAAAATTTTGATCCAGTAAATCTTGACTGAGCAGACTTTCAGGGACAAGATGCTGGCAGATCTCTTCATGACAACATCAGGGAAATTTAACTGTGGCCCCAGTACAGTGTCTGAAGGACAAGTTAGCCAAGTTAGGAACGAGTCTCGGGCAAGAGGCACTGTCATTTCTTATTTACTTTGCCCCACGTGATGCAGAGAGATCTTTTAATCACCATCATACCCTGTGCCAACAATCCCTAGTGCAGGGGATGGAATTCTGAGATAAGATCAAAGCTTGCAAATTCAGTAAATACTTAGGAAAAAATCCACTTAAAGGTATCTGTACAAAAATCCCTCTGTTATATTTCAAAGTCTGGTAATCAGGGCTGCATGCTTTTGCTGAAGATCTACAAAGTCACTCTTCTATAAAACCTGTGCCACTGATCTCTGACACCTTAAATACGTCTCCAGCAAACTCAGGATGGGCTAGCACATTCTGAAAAGTCCTCTTTATTTCACAGCTTTTGTACAGCAGATGAAATATTAGCAACTTCTTATTTTATAAAAAAACCAAAACAACAGAAGAACTTCCACTCTTAAGGGGTCAAGTTTATTGCTGGTTTAATTTTGCTTTAAGGAAGATTGTCAACATAAAATCTCCTTTTTATTAAATTTCCTCCTACAGGTTTCTTGTTTTTCTTGTTTTGGGTGTGTTAATTTATCTGCCTCAGTGTATTCCTTTATTATCTCTATCCGCAAATCCTCCTTGGCTCCTTTGCTTCTTTGAAGCAGTTCCCACGCCATGTCACACACTACCCGCAATGTGAAACGTAAGTGCTATATTCAGCTACTGCTCACAAGGAGCAAAGCACAGGAGATGTAGGATTCAATTGGACTTTCAGGTAGGAAAGTGAGAGGTGACAGCAATGTGTGTTTCCGAGTTGCAAAGCTCACTGTGTGCTGAAGATGCCCATCAGGAGTTTCCCTGCTGGCCCTTCGGCTGTGGGATTAGAGTCCAAGCGCTCGTCCTCCCCTGTCACAACTCCTCTCGAAACGAGAGAGCGCACCAGAAACGATGGTTTCAAATGCACTTTTAGGAGATAAAGTGAGGAGTGACAGCAATGTTTGTGTCACAGTTTAAAGCTCACTGTGTGCAAAACATGATCAAGCAGGAGCTTTTTTGCAAGGCTCTTCTGCTGTTTTAGCCCAGTCTAAACATTCCTGCTATACTCTCTCTGTTGCTGCTCAGCAGAGAGCGGGCACAGAGATGGTGGATTCAGCTGGTCATTCAGTACTTTTAGTATTGTGTCACTCATCACAATGTTGATTTATTTGCTCTCAGAGTTTTTGCTCTTGATATCAGAGTTTCAGCATGTCATACCTTACTTGCAGCCAGTATTTGCTGTTTTAGTGTTTATCACCTGGTGGGCCTTGGGCTAAGGTTCTTGTTTCACTGTACTTCATGGTAATGACTTGCAATACATTAGAATCATTGATAATGAAACTGGGCTGGCATTACACAGCAAGCGTTAAGGTAACCTTGTATTATACCTTAGTTACTGGACTGTTCTTATCTCAACCCGTGGGAATCACATTCTTTCAATTCTCCTCCCCATCTGTCTGGGAGCAAGGGGAGGAAAAAGTGGGGGAGTGAGCGTGCGGCTGCATGGTTCTGAGTTACAGCCTGGGCTTAAACCACAACAAGTTTATGAATGGTTGTAATTTGCATGATTTGGCCATATCAGAAAGTACAGGGTAAAACAGAAGCACCAGGGAAAGTGTGCCAGGAGCTGGGTATTAATTATTCTCCTGCTAAAGTTTGGTGTTAGGCTTCTTATATTTAATGATGCTGTGTCTGATAACGACAGGTCTTATAGGAATGAGTTAATTTGCCAAGTCCCTTCGTAGTGCTCGGTTTTCCTTATGCTCAATGGCTATATTTAAATAACAAGAGCTTGGATTTTCTCTTCTATTTTATGGAAAGTATTTTATAAAATGCAATGAAAAAAGTTGTAATTCATGCAAAGGCTAATTTGAGGTGAGGGGGGGAAAAATGAAAACCCTTTTTCTCTGGCTCTGGGAACTCCCAGATTCCTCCCCAGCATGTGCAGACAAGGAAGTGAAAACAAGCAGAAATGGAAGCTGCAAGTCTGTTGTCAGAGGCAGTGAAGCCACTTGAAGGCATGTTCCCCACCTGGTGTGGACACCCCATCCCATTGTATGTCCCATCACTCCAGTCTTTTGCAACATCTTGCACTCCAGGATAGGAAAAGTGCAAGAGGTCAGGAAATGGTAAGAACAGAATTAGATTTTAATTTGCTTTCCCCATTTTTAAATAATCCCTGATGCTGATAATACAGGACTTATATTCCTCTGAAGAACAGAACTAATAAACTGCCTTTTTTTTTCAAGTAAAGCTTGTTCAGGTGGTTAAACCTTATTCCAGGTGCTATTCCAAGAAATGGCAGTATTTTAAACTCCAAAAATTTTAGTCTGCAGGACAAGAAAAGTCTTATTTGAAGCTTGCATAGAGCTGTTTTTTTCATTGTGTACAAACTTTCCCCACCCCCAAAATAACACTTAACCATTTTGAAGAAAAACTTGAGCCAGGTTTTACAACTGACCCCATGTGAAAATGCTGATGCAATTGCAGTGTTAAAAATGAGCTAATATTTAATGCAAAAATGACAATTTTGTGACACATGTAATGAGTGGATGAGGTTGTCAGACCGGTCTTGTGATGTGATGGATGCTGATCATGCTGGAACATGATCAAGCAGGAGATTTTTTGCAAGGCTCTTCTGCAGTTTTAGCCCAGGCTAAACATTCCTGCTCTACTCTCTCTGTTGCTGCTCAGCAGAGAGTGGGCACAGAGATGTTGGAATCAATTGGTCTTTCAGGCAGGAAAAGAAGTGACAGCAATGTGTGTGGCAGAGTTGCAAAGCTCACTGTGTGCTGAAGATGATCAGTGGGAACTTTCTGGACTGTCTCTTCTGCTGTTTCAGCAGAGTCCAAACGTAAGTGCTATATTCTGCTACTGCTCACAAAGAGCAAGCACAGGAGATGTATTATTCAATTGGACTTTCTGGTAGGAAAGTGAGAGGTGACAGCAATATGTGTTTCAGAGTTGCGAATCTCAATGTGTGCTGAAGATGCCCAGCAGCAGTTTCCATGCTGGCCCTTCGGCTGTGAAATTAGAATCCAAGCGCTCGTCCTCCCCTGTCACAACTGCTCTCGAAGCGAGAGAGCGCACCAGAAACGTTGGCTTGAAATGCACTTTTAGGGGATAAAGTGAGGAGTGACAGCAATGTGTGTTTCAGAGTTGTGAAGCTCACTGTGCGCTGAAGATGATCTGCAAGGACTTTCCCTCCCTGCCCTTCGGAACTGGGAGCGGATTCCAAGCGCTCGTGCTCACCTGCCTCTGCTGCACTGGAAACGAGAGTGGAGACCAGAAACGCTGGATTCAAATGCACTTTTAGGAGCTACAATGAGGAGTGACCACAGTGTGCGTGTCAAAGTTGTAAAGCTCAGTGTGTTGAAGAAGCACAAGGGCAGCCTTCAGGCCTGTCTCTTCCACTGCCTTACAGATTGCAGACATCCCTGCTCACTCTGCTCCTCAGCAGAGTGCTGGCAACGGAGTTCTTGGATTGAAATGGTCTTTTAGGAGAAAGAGTGAAGAGTGACAGCAATGTTTGTGTCACAGTTTAAAGCTCACTGTGTGCTAAACATGATCAGGAGGAGCTTTTTTGCAAGGCTCTTCTGCTGTTTTAGCCCAGTCTAAACATTCCTTCTCTCTGTTGCTGCTCAGCAGAGAGTGGGCACAGAGATGTTGGAATCAATTTGTCTTTCAGGCAAGAAAAGGAGGAGTGACAGCAATGTGTGTTGCAGAATTGCAAAGCTCACTGTGTGCTGAAGATGCCCTGCAGGAGTTTCCCTGCTGGCCCTTCGTCTGTGGGATTAGAGTCCAAGCGCTGCTCCTCCCCTGTCACAACTCCTCTCCAAACGAGAGAGCGCACCAGAAACTTTGGATTCAAATGCACTTTTAGGAGATAAAGTGAGGAGTGACAGCAATGTTTGTGTCACAGTTTAAAGCTCACTGTGTGCAAAACATGATCAAGCAGGAGATTTTTTTCAAGGCTCTTCTGCTGTTTTAGGCAGGTCTAAAAATTCCTGCTCTACTATCTCTGTTGCTGCTCAGCAGAGAGCGGGCACAGAGATGGTGGATTCAGCTGGTCTTTCAGGCAAAAAGGGAGGAGTGACAGCAATGTGTGTTGCAGAGTTGCAAAGCTCGCTGTGCGCTGAAGATGATCAGTGGGAACTTTCTGGACTGTCTCTTCTGCTCTTTTAGCATTGGCTAAAGGTTCCTGCTCTACTCTGCTTCTGCCCAGCAGAGAAAGGGCACAGAGATTTTGGATTCAATTGGACTTTGAGGTAGGAAAGTGCGGAGCGAGAGCAATATATGTCACAGTTGCAAAGCTGACTGCGTGCTGAAGATGCCCTGCCGGAGCTTTCACTCCGGGCTCTTCGGCTGTGGGAGCAGAGGCCAAGAGATCTTGTTCACCTGTCACTGCTGCTGTTCAAACGAGAGAGGGCGGGAGAGACCATGGATTCAAACGGATTATTAGGAGATGAAGTGAGGAGTGACAGCAATGTGTGTTTCAGAGTTGCAAAGCTCACTGTGCGCTGAAGATGATCTGCAAGGACTTTCCCTCCCTGCCCTTCGGAACTGGGAGCGGATTCCAAGCGCTCGTGCTCACCTTCCTCTGCTGCTCTTGAAACGAGAGGGGAGACCAGAAACGCTGGATTCAAATGCACTTTTAGGAGCTACAATGAGGAGTGACAACAGTGTGTGTGTCACAGTTGTAAAGCTCAGTGTGTTGAAGAAGCACAAGAGCAGCCTTCAGGCCTGTCTCTTCCACTGCCTTACAGATTGCAGACATTCCTGCTCACTCTGCTGCTCAGCAGAGTGCTGGCAACGGAGTTCTTGGATTGAAATGGTCTTTTAGGAGAAAGAGTGAAGAGTGACAGCAATGTTTGTGTCACAGTTTAAAGCTCACTGTGTGCTAAACATGATCAGGAGGAGCTTTTTTGCAAGGCTCTTCTGCTGTTTTAGCCCAGTCTAAACATTCTTTCTCTCTGTTGCTGCTCAGCAGAGAGTGGGCACAGAGATGTTGGAATCAATTGGTCTTCCAGGCAGGAAAAGGAGGAGTTACAGCAATGTGTGTTGCAGAATTGCAAAGCTCACTGTGTGCTGAAGATGCCCTGCAGGAGTTTCCCTGCTGGCCCTCCGTCTGTGGGATTAGAGTCCAAGCGCTGCTCCTCCCCTGTCACAACTCCTCTCCAAACGAGAGAGCGCACCAGAAACTTTGGATTCAAATGCACTTTTAGGAGATAAAGTGAGGAGTGACAGCAATGTTTGTGTCACAGTTTAAAGCTCACTGTGTGCAAAACATGATCAAGCAGGAGATATTTTTCAAGGCTCTTCTGCTGTTTTAGGCAGGTCTAAAAATTCCTGCTCTACTATCTCTGTTGCTGCTCAGCAGAGAGCGGGCACAGAGATGGTGGATTCAGCTGGTCTTTCAGGCAAAAAGGGAGGAGTGACAGCAATGTGTGTTGCAGAGTTGCAAAGCTCGCTGTGCGCTGAAGATGATCAGTGGGAACTTTCTGGACTGTCTCTTCTGCTCTTTTAGCATTGGCTAAAGGTTCCTGCTCTACTCTGCTTCTGCCCAGCAGAGAAAGGGCACAGAGATTTTGGATTCAATTGGACTTTGAGGTAGGAAAGTGCGGAGCGAGAGCAATATATGTCACAGTTGCAAAGCTGACTGCGTGCTGAAGATGCCCTGCCGGAGCTTTCACTCCGGGCTCTTCGGCTGTGGGAGCAGAGGCCAAGAGATCTTGTTCACCTGTCACTGCTGCTGTTCAAACGAGAGAGGGCGGGAGAGACCATGGATTCAAACGGATTATTAGGAGATGAAGTGAGGAGTGACAGCAATGTGTGTTTCAGAGTTGCAAAGCTCACTGTGCGCTGAAGATGATCTGCAAGGACTTTCCCTCCCTGCCCTTCGGAACTGGGAGCGGATTCCAAGCGCTCGTGCTCACCTTCCTCTGCTGCTCTTGAAACGAGAGTGGAGACCAGAAACGCTGGATTCAAATGCACTTTTAGGAGCTACAATGAGGAGTGACAACAGTGTGTGTGTCACAGTTGTAAAGCTCAGTGTGTTGAAGAAGCACAAGAGCAGCCTTCAGGCCTGTCTCTTCCACTGCCTTACAGATTGCAGACATTCCTGCTCACTCTGCTGCTCAGCAGAGTGCTGGCAATGGAGTTCTTGGATTGAAATGGTCTTTTAGGAGAAAGAGTGAAGAGTGACAGCAATGTTTGTGTCACAGTTTAAAGCTCACTGTGTGCTAAACATGATCAGGAGGAGCTTTTTTGCAAGGCTCTTCTGCTGTTTTAGCCCAGTCTAAACATTCTTTCTCTCTGTTGCTGCTCAGCAGAGAGTGGGCACAGAGATGTTGGAATCAATTGGTCTTCCAGGCAGGAAAAGGAGGAGTTACAGCAATGTGTGTTGCAGAATTGCAAAGCTCACTGTGTGCTGAAGATGCCCTGCAGGAGTTTCCCTGCTGGCCCTCCGTCTGTGGGATTAGAGTCCAAGCGCTGCTCCTCCCCTGTCACAACTCCTCTCCAAACGAGAGAGCGCACCAGAAACTTTGGATTCAAATGCACTTTTAGGAGATAAAGTGAGGAGTGACAGCAATGTTTGTGTCACAGTTTAAAGCTCACTGTGTGCAAAACATGATCAAGCAGGAGATTTTTTTCAAGGCTCTTCTGCTGTTTTAGGCAGGTCTAAAAATTCCTGCTCTACTATCTCTGTTGCTGCTCAGCAGAGAGCGGGCACAGAGATGGTGGATTCAGCTGGTCTTTCAGGCAAAAAGGGAGGAGTGACAGCAATGTGTGTTGCAGAGTTGCAAAGCTCGCTGTGCGCTGAAGATGATCAGTGGGAACTTTCTGGACTGTCTCTTCTGCTCTTTTAGCATTGGCTAAAGGTTCCTGCTCTACTCTGCTTCTGCCCAGCAGAGAAAGGGCACAGAGATTTTGGATTCAATTGGACTTTGAGGTAGGAAAGTGCGGAGCGAGAGCAATATATGTGTCACAGTTGCAAAGCTGACTGCGTGCTGAAGATGCCCTGCCGGAGCTTTCACTCCGGGCTCTTCGGCTGTGGGAGCAGAGGCCAAGAGATCGTGTTCACCTGTCACTGCTGCTGTTCAAACGAGAGAGGGCGGGAGAGACCATGGATTCAAACGGATTATTAGGAGATGAAGTGAGGAGTGACAGCAATGTGTGTTTCAGAGTTGCAAAGCTCACTGTGCGCTGAAGATGATCTGCAAGGGCTTTCCCTCCCTGCCCTTCGGAACTGGGAGCGGATTCCAAGCGCTCGTGCTCACCTTCCTCTGCTGCTCTTGAAACGAGAGGGGAGACCAGAAACGCTGGATTCAAATGCACTTTTAGGAGCTACAATGAGGAGTGACAACAGTGTGTGTGTCACAGTTGTAAAGCTCAGTGTGTTGAAGAAGCACAAGAGCAGCCTTCAGGCCTGTCTCTTCCACTGCCTTACAGATTGCAGACATTCCTGCTCACTCTGCTGCTCAGCAGAGTGCTGGCAACGGAGTTCTTGGATTGAAATGGTCTTTTAGGAGAAAGAGTGAAGAGTGACAGCAATGTTTGTGTCACAGTTTAAAGCTCACTGTGTGCTAAACATGATCAGGAGGAGCTTTTTTGCAAGGCTCTTCTGCTGTTTTAGCCCAGTCTAAACATTCCTGCTCTACTCTCTCTGTTGCTGCTCAGCAGAGAGTGGGCACAGAGATGTTGGAATCAATTGGTCTTCCAGGCAGGAGAAGGAGGAGTTACAGCAATGTGTTTTGCAGAGTTGCAAAGCTCACTGTGTGCTGAAGATGCCCTGCAGGAGTTTCCCTGCTGGCCCTTCGTCTGTGGGATTAGAGTCCAAGCGCTGCTCCTCCCCTGTCACAACTCCTCTTGAAACGAGAGAGCGCACCAGAAACTTTGGATTCAAATGCACTTTTAGGAGATAAAGTGAGGAGTGACAGCAATGTTTGTGTCACAGTTTAAAGCTCACTGTGTGCAAAACATGATCAAGCAGGAGATTTTTTGCAAGGCTCTTCTGCTGTTTTAGCCCAGGCTAAACATTCCTGCTCTACTCTCTCTGTTGCTGCTCAGCAGAGAGCGGGCACAGAGGTGTTGGAATCAATTGGTCTTTCAGACAGGAAAAGAAGTGACAGCAATGTGTGTTGCAGAGTTGCAAAGGTCACTGTGTGCTGAAGATGATCAGTGGGAACTTTCTGGACTGTCTCTTCTGCTGTTTCAGCAGAGTCCAAACGTAAGTGCTATATTCTGCTACTGCTCACAAAGAGCAAGCACAGGAGATGTATTATTCAATTGGACTTTCTGGTAGGAAAGTGAGAGGTGACAGCAATATGTGTTTCAGAGTTGCGAATCTCAATGTGTGCTGAAGATGCCCAGCAGCAGTTTCCATGCTGGCCCTTCGGCTGTGAAATTAGAATCCAAGCGCTCGTCCTCCCCTGTCACAACTGCTCTCGAAGCGAGAGAGCGCACCAGAAACGTTGGCTTGAAATGCACTTTTAGGGGATAAAGTGAGGAGTGACAGCAATGTGTGTTTCAGAGTTGTGAAGCTCACTGTGCGCTGAAGATGATCTGCAAGGACTTTCCCTCCCTGCCCTTCGGAACTGGGAGCGGATTCCAAGCGCTCGTGCTCACCTGCCTCTGCTGCACTGGAAACGAGAGTGGAGACCAGAAACGCTGGATTCAAATGCACTTTTAGGAGCTACAATGAGGAGTGACCACAGTGTGCGTGTCAAAGTTGTAAAGCTCAGTGTGTTGAAGAAGCACAAGGGCAGCCTTCAGGCCTGTCTCTTCCACTGCCTTACAGATTGCAGACATCCCTGCTCACTCTGCTGCTCAGCAGAGTGCTGGCAACGGAGTTCTTGGATTGAAATGGTCTTTTAGGAGAAAGAGTGAAGAGTGACAGCAATGTTTGTGTCACAGTTTAAAGCTCACTGTGTGCTAAACATGATCAGGAGGAGCTTTTTTGCAAGGCTCTTCTGCTGTTTTAGCCCAGTCTAAACATTCCTTCTCTCTGTTGCTGCTCAGCAGAGAGTGGGCACAGAGATGTTGGAATCAATTTGTCTTTCAGGCAAGAAAAGGAGGAGTGACAGCAATGTGTGTTGCAGAATTGCAAAGCTCACTGTGTGCTGAAGATGCCCTGCAGGAGTTTCCCTGCTGGCCCTTCGTCTGTGGGATTAGAGTCCAAGCGCTGCTCCTCCCCTGTCACAACTCCTCTCCAAACGAGAGAGCGCACCAGAAACTTTGGATTCAAATGCACTTTTAGGAGATAAAGTGAGGAGTGACAGCAATGTTTGTGTCACAGTTTAAAGCTCACTGTGTGCAAAACATGATCAAGCAGGAGATTTTTTGCAAGGCTCTTCTGCTGTTTTAGCCCAGGCTAAACATTCCTGCTCTACTCTCTCTGTTGCTGCTCAGCAGAGAGCGGGCACAGAGGTGTTGGAATCAATCGGTCTTTCAGACATAAAAGAAGTGACAGCAATGTGTGTTGCAGAGTTGCAAAGGTCACTGTGTGCTGAAGATGATCAGTGGGAACTTTCTGGACTGTCTCTTCTGCTGTTTCAGCAGAGTCCAAACGTAAGTGCTATATTCTGCTACTGCTCACAAAGAGCAAGCACAGGAGATGTATTATTCAATTGGACTTTCAGGTAGGAAAGTGAGAGGTGACAGCAATATGTGTTTCAGAGTTGCGAATCTCAATGTGTGCTGAAGATGCCCAGCAGCAGTTTCCATGCTGGCCCTTCGGCTGTGAAATTAGAATCCAAGCGCTCGTCCTCCCCTGTCACAACTGCTCTCGAAGCGAGAGAGCGCACCAGAAACGTTGGCTTGAAATGCACTTTTAGGGGATAAAGTGAGGAGTGACAGCAATGTGTGTTTCAGAGTTGTGAAGCTCACTGTGCGCTGAAGATGATCTGCAAGGACTTTCCCTCCCTGCCCTTCGGAACTGGGAGCGGATTCCAAGCGCTCGTGCTCACCTGCCTCTGCTGCACTGGAAACGAGAGTGGAGACCAGAAACGCTGGATTCAAATGCACTTTTAGGAGCTACAATGAGGAGTGACCACAGTGTGCGTGTCAAAGTTGTAAAGCTCAGTGTGTTGAAGAAGCACAAGGGCAGCCTTCAGGCCTGTCTCTTCCACTGCCTTACAGATTGCAGACATCCCTGCTCACTCTGCTGCTCAGCAGAGTGCTGGCAACGGAGTTCTTGGATTGAAATGGTCTTTTAGGAGAAAGAGTGAAGAGTGACAGCAATGTTTGTGTCACAGTTTAAAGCTCACTGTGTGCTAAACATGATCAGGAGGAGCTTTTTTGCAAGGCTCTTCTGCTGTTTTAGCCCAGTCTAAACATTCCTTCTCTCTGTTGCTGCTCAGCAGAGAGTGGGCACAGAGATGTTGGAATCAATTTGTCTTTCAGGCAAGAAAAGGAGGAGTGACAGCAATGTGTGTTGCAGAATTGCAAAGCTCACTGTGTGCTGAAGATGCCCTGCAGGAGTTTCCCTGCTGGCCCTTCGTCTGTGGGATTAGAGTCCAAGCGCTGCTCCTCCCCTGTCACAACTCCTCTCCAAACGAGAGAGCGCACCAGAAACTTTGGATTCAAATGCACTTTTAGGAGATAAAGTGAGGAGTGACAGCAATGTTTGTGTCACAGTTTAAAGCTCACTGTGTGCAAAACATGATCAAGCAGGAGATTTTTTTCAAGGTTCTTCTGCTGTTTTAGGCAGGTCTAAAAATTCCTGCTCTACTCTCTCTGTTGCTGCTCAGCAGAGAGCGGGCACAGAGATGGTGGATTCAGCTGGTCTTTCAGGCAAAAAGGGATGAGCGACAGCAATGTGTGTTGCAGAGTTGCAAAGCTCGCTGTGCGCTGAAGATGATCAGTGGGAACTTTCTGGACTGTCTCTTCTGCTCTTTTAGCATTGGCTAAAGGTTCCTGCTCTACTCTGCTTCTGCCCAGCAGAGAAAGGGCACAGAGATTTTGGATTCAATTGGACTTTGAGGTAGGAAAGTGCGGAGCGAGAGCAATATATGTCACAGTTGCAAAGCTGACTGCGTGCTGAAGATGCCCTGCCGGAGCTTTCACTCCGGGCTCTTCGGCTGTGGGAGCAGAGGCCAAGAGATCGTGTTCACCTGTCACTGCTGCTGTTCAAACGAGAGAGGGCGGGAGAGACCATGGATTCAAACGGATTATTAGGAGATGAAGTGAGGAGTGACAGCAATGTGTGTTTCAGAGTTGCAAAGCTCACTGTGCGCTGAAGATGATCTGCAAGGGCTTTCCCTCCCTGCCCTTCGGAACTGGGAGCGGATTCCAAGCGCTCGTGCTCACCTTCCTCTGCTGCTCTTGAAACGAGAGGGGAGACCAGAAACGCTGGATTCAAATGCACTTTTAGGAGCTACAATGAGGAGTGACAACAGTGTGTGTGTCACAGTTGTAAAGCTCAGTGTGTTGAAGAAGCACAAGAGCAGCCTTCAGGCCTTTCTCTTCCACTGCCTTACAGATTGCAGACATTCCTGCTCACTCTGCTGCTCAGCAGAGTGCTGGCAACGGAGTTCTTGGATTGAAATGGTCTTTTAGGAGAAAGAGTGAAGAGTGACAGCAATGTTTGTGTCACAGTTTAAAGCTCACTGTGTGCTAAACATGATCAGGAGGAGCTTTTTTGCAAGGCTCTTCTGCTGTTTTAGCCCAGTCTAAACATTCCTGCTCTACTCTCTCTGTTGCTGCTCAGCAGAGAGTGGGCACAGAGATGTTGGAATCAATAGGTCTTCCAGGCAGGAAAAGGAGGAGTTACAGCAATGTGTTTTGCAGAGTTGCAAAGCTCACTGTGTGCTGAAGATGCCCTGCAGGAGTTTCCCTGCTGGCCCTTCGTCTGTGGGATTAGAGTCCAAGCGCTGCGCCTCCCCTGTCACAACTCCTCTCCAAACGAGAGAGCGTACCAGAAACTTTGGATTCAAATGAACTTTTAGGAGATAAAGTGAGGAGTGACAGCAATGTTTGTGTCACAGTTTAAAGCTCACTGTGTGCAAAACATGATCAAGCAGGAGATTTTTTGCAAGGCTCTTCTGCTGTTTTAGCCCAGGCTAAACATTCCTGCTCAACTCTCTGTTGCTGCTCAGCAGAGAGTGGGCACAGAGATGTTGGAATCAATTGGTCTTTCAGGCAGGAAAGGAAGTGACAGCAATGTGTGTTGCAGAGTTGCAAAGCTCGCTGTTCGCTGAAGATGAACAGTGGGAATTTTCTGGACTGTCTCTTCTGCTGTTTCTTCAGAGTCCAAACGTAAGTGCTATATTCTGCTACTGCTCACAAAGAGCAAGCACAGGAGATGTAGGATTCAATTGGACTTTCAGGTAGGAAAGTGAGAGGTGACGGCAATGTGTGTTTCAGCGTTGCAAAGCTCACTGGGTGCTGAAGATGCCCAGCAGGATTTTCCATGCTGGCAATTCGTCTGTGAAATTAGAGTCCAAACGCTCGTCCTCCCCTGTGACATCTGCTCTCGAAACGAGAGAGCGCACCAGAAACTTTGGATTCAAATGCACTTTTAGTAGATAAAGTGAGGAGTGACAGCAATGTTTGTGTCACAGTTTAAAGCTCACTGTGTGCAAAACATGATCAAGCAGGAGCTTTTTTGCAAGGCTCTTCTGCTGTTTTAGCCCAGGCTAAACATTCCTGCTCTACTCTCTCTGTTGCTGCTCAGCAGTGAGCGGGCACAGAGGTGTTGGAATCAATTGGTCTTTCAGGCAGGAAAAGAAGAGACAGCAATGTGTGTTGCAGAGTTGCAAAGCTCACTGTGTGCTGAAGATGATCAGTGGGAACTTTCTGGACTGTCTCTTCTGCTGTTTCAGCAGAGTCCAAACGTAAGTGCTATATTCTGCTACTGCTCACAAAGAGCAAGCACAGGAGATGTATTATTCAATTGGACTTTCAGGTAGGAAAGTGAGAGGTGACAGCAATATGTGTTTCAGAGTTGTGAATCTCAATGTGTGCTGAAGATGCCCAGCAGTAGTTTCCATGCTGGCCCTTCGGCTGTGAAATTAGAATCCAAGCGCTCGTCCTCCCCTGTCACAACTGCTCTCGAAGCGAGAGAGCGCACCAGAAACGTTGGCTTGAAATGCACTTTTAGGAGATAAAGTGAGGAGTGACAGCAATGTGTGTTTCAGAGTTGCAAAGCTCACTGTGCGCTGAAGATGATCTGCAAGGACTTTCCCTCCCTGCCCTTCGGAACTGGGAGCGGATTCCAAGCGCTCGTGCTCACCTGCCTCTGCTGCACTGGAAACGAGAGTGGAGACCAGAAACGCTGGATTCAAATGCACTTTTAGGAGCTACAATGAGGAGTGACAACAGTGTGTGTGTCAAAGTTGTAAAGCTCAGTGTGTTGAAGAAGCACAAGAGCAGCCTTCAGGCCTGTCTCTTCCACTGCCTTACAGATTGCAGACATCCCTGCTCACTCTGCTGCTCAGCAGAGTGCTGGCAACGGAGTTCTTGGATTGAAATGGTCTTTTAGGAGAAAGAGTGAAGAGTGACAGCAATGTTTGTGTCACAGTTTAAAGCTCACTGTGTGCTAAACATGATCAGGAGGAGCTTTTTTGCAAGGCTCTTCTGCTGTTTTAGCCCAGTCTAAACATTCCTGCTCTACTCTCTCTGTTGCTGCTCAGCAGAGAGTGGGCACAGAGATGTTGGAATCAATTGGTCTTTCAGGCAAGAAAAGGAGGAGTGACAGCAATGTGTGTTGCAGAATTGTAAAGCTCACTGTGTGCTGAAGATGCCCTGCAGGAGTTTCCCTGCTGGCCCTTCGTCTGTGGGATTAGAGTCCAAGCGCTGCTCCTCCCCTGTCACAACTGCTCTCGAAGCGAGAGAGCGCACCAGAAACGTTGGCTTGAAATGCACTTTTAGGAGATAAAGTGAGGAGTGACAGCAATGTTTGTGTCACAGTTTAAAGCTCACTGTGTGCAAAACATGATCAAGCAGGAGATTTTTTTCAAGGCTCTTCTGCTGTTTTAGGCAGGTCTAAAAATTCCTGCTCTACTCTCTCTGTTGCTGCTCAGCAGAGAGCGGGCACAGAGACGGTGGATTCAGCTGGTCTTTCAGGCAAAAAGGGAGGAGTGACAGCAATGTGTGTTGCAGAGTTGCAAAACTCGCTGTGCGCTGAAGATGATCAGTGGGAACTTTCTGGACTGTCTCTTCTGCTCTTTTAGCATTGGCTAAAGGTTCCTGCTCTACTCTCTCTGCTTCTGCCCAGCAGAGAAAGGGCACAGAGATTTTGGATTCAATTGGACTTTGAGGTAGGAAAGTGCGGAGCGAGAGCAATATATGTGTCACAGTTGCAAAGCTGACTGCGTGCTGAAGATGCCCTGCCGGAGCTTTCACTCCGGGCTCTTCGGCTGTGGGAGCAGAGGCCAAGAGATCGTGTTCACCTGTCACTGCTGCTGTTCAAACGAGAGAGGGCGGGAGAGACCATGGATTCAAACGGATTATTAGGAGATGAAGTGAGGAGTGACAGCAATGTGTGTTTCAGAGTTGCAAAGCTCACTGTGCGCTGAAGATGATCTGCAAGGACTTTCCCTCCCTGCCCTTCGGAACTGGGAGCGGATTCCAAGCGCTCGTGCTCACCTGCCTCTGCTGCTCTTGAAACGAGAGTGGAGACCAGAAACGCTGGATTCAAATGCACTTTTAGGAGCTACAATGAGGAGTGACAACAGTGTGTGTGTCACAGTTGTAAAGCTCAGTGTGTTGAAGAAGCACAAGAGCAGCCTTCAGGCCTGTTTCTTCCACTGCCTTTCAGATTGCAGACATTCCTGCTCACTCTGCTGCTCAGCAGAGTGCTGGCAACGGAGTTCTTGGATTGAAATGGTCTTTTAGGAGAAAGAGTGAAGAGTGACAGCAATGTTTGTGTCACAGTTTAAAGCTCACTGTGTGCTAAACATGATCAGGAGGAGCTTTTTTGCAAGGCTCTTCTGCTGTTTTAGCCCAGTCTAAACATTCCTGCTCTACTCTCTCTGTTGCTGCTCAGCAGAGAGTGGGCACAGAGATGTTGGAATCAATTGGTCTTTCAGGCAAGAAAAGGAATTACAGCAATGTGTGTTGCAGAATTGCAAAGCTCACTGTGTGCTGAAGATGCCCTGCAGGAGTTTCCCTGCTGGCCCTTCGTCTGTGGGATTAGAGTCCAAGCGCTGCTCCTCCCCTGTCACAACTCCTCTCCAAACGTGAGAGCGCACCAGAAACTTTGGATTCAAATGCACTTTTAGGAGATAAAGTGAGGAGTGACAGCAATGTTTGTGTCACAGTTTAAAGCTCACTGTGTGCAAAACATGATCAAGCAGGAGATTTTTTGCAAGGCTCTTCTGCTGTTTTAGCCCAGGCTAAACATTCCTGCTCTACTCTCTCTGTTGCTGCTCAGCAGAGAGCGGGCACAGAGGTGTTGGAATCAATTGGTCTTTCAGGCAGGAAAAGAAGAGACAGCAATGTGTGTTGCAGAGTTGCAAAGCTCACTGTGTGCTGAAGATGATCAGTGGGAACTTTCTGGACTGTCTCTTCTGCTGTTTCAGCAGAGTCCAAACGTAAGTGCTATATTCTGCTACTGCTCACAAAGAGCAAGCACAGGAGATGTATTATTCAATTGGACTTTCAGGTAGGAAAGTGAGAGGTGACAGCAATATGTGTTTCAGAGTTGTGAATCTCAATGTGTGCTGAAGATGCCCAGCAGTAGTTTCCATGCTGGCCCTTCGGCTGTGAAATTAGAATCCAAGCGCTCGTCCTCCCCTGTCACAACTGCTCTCGAAGCGAGAGAGCGCACCAGAAACGTTGGCTTGAAATGCACTTTTAGGAGATAAAGTGAGGAGTGACAGCAATGTTTGTGTCACAGTTTAAAGCTCACTGTGTGCAAAACATGATCAAGCAGGAGATTTTTTTCAAGGCTCTTCTGCTGTTTTAGGCAGGTCTAAAAATTCCTGCTCTACTCTCTCTGTTGCTGCTCAGCAGAGAGCGGGCACAGAGATGGTGGATTCAGCTGGTCTTTCAGGCAAAAAGGGAGGAGTGACAGCAATGTGTGTTGCAGAGTTGCAAAGCTCGCTGTGCGCTGAAGATGACCAGTGGGAACTTTCTGGACTGTCTCTTCTGCTCTTTTAGCATTGGCTAAAAGTTCCTGCTCTACTCTCTCTGATTCTGCCCAGCAGAGAAAGGGCACAGAGATTTTGGATTCAATTGGACTTTGAGGTAGGAAAGTGCGGAGCGAGAGCAATATATGTGTCACAGTTGCAAAGCTGACTGCGTGCTGAAGATGCCCTGCCGGAGCTTTCACTCCGGGCTCTTCGGCTGTGGGAGCAGAGGCCAAGAGATCGTGTTCACCTGTCACTGCTGCTGTTCAAATGAGAGAGGGCGGGAGAGACCATGGATTCAAACGGATTATTAGGAGATGAAGTGAGGAGTGACAGCAATGTGTGTTTCAGAGTTGCAAAGCTCACTGTGCGCTGAAGATGATCAGCAAGGACTTTCCCTCCCTGCCCTTCGGAACTGGGAGCGGATTCCAAGCGCTCGTGCTCACCTTCCTCTGCTGCTCTTGAAACGAGAGTGGAGACCAGAAACGCTGGATTCAAATGCACTTTTAGGAGCTACAATGAGGAGTGACAACAGTGTGTGTGTCACAGTTGTAAAGCTCAGTGTGTTGAAGAAGCACAAGAGCAGCCTTCAGGCCTGTCTCTTCCACTGCCTTACAGATTGCAGACATTCCTGCTCACTCTGCTGCTCAGCAGAGTGCTGGCAACGGAGTTCTTGGATTGAAATGGTCTTTTAGGAGAAAGAGTGAAGAGTGACAGCAATGTTTGTGTCACAGTTTAAAGCTCACTGTGTGCTAAACATGATCAGGAGGAGTTTTTTTGCAAGGCTCTTCTGCTGTTTTAGCCCAATCTAAACATTCCTTCTCTCTGTTGCTGCTCAGCAGAGAGTGGGCACAGAGATGTTGGAATCAATTGGTCTTCCAGGCAGGAAAAGGAGTTACAGCAATGTGTGTTGCAGAATTGCAAAGCTCACTGTGTGCTGAAGATGCCCTGCAGGAGTTTCCCTGCTGGCCCTTCGTCTGTGGGATTAGAGTCCAAGCGCTGCTCCTCCCCTGTCACAACTCCTCTCGAAACGTGAGAGCGCACCAGAAACTTTGGATTCAAATGCACTTTTAGGAGATAAAGTGAGGAGTGACAGCAATGTTTGTGTCACAGTTTAAAGCTCACTGTGTGCAAAACATGATCAAGCAGGAGATTTTTTGCAAGGCTCTTCTGCTGTTTTAGCCCAGGCTAAACATTCCTGCTCTACTCTCTCTGTTGCTGCTCAGCAGAGAGCGGGCACAGAGGTGTTGGAATCAATTGGTCTTTCAGGCAGGAAAAGAAGAGACAGCAATGTGTGTTGCAGAGTTGCAAAGCTCACTGTGTGCTGAAGATGATCAGTGGGAACTTTCTGGACTGTCTCTTCTGCTGTTTCAGCAGAGTCCAAACGTAAGTGCTATATTCTGCTACTGCTCACAAAGAGCAAGCACAGGAGATGTATTATTCAATTGGACTTTCAGGTAGGAAAGTGAGAGGTGACAGCAATATGTGTTTCAGAGTTGTGAATCTCAATGTGTGCTGAAGATGCCCAGCAGTAGTTTCCATGCTGGCCCTTCGGCTGTGAAATTAGAATCCAAGCGCTCGTCCTCCCCTCTCACAACTGCTCTCGAAGCGAGAGAGCGCACCAGAAACGTTGGCTTGAAATGCACTTTTAGGAGATAAAGTGAGGAGTGACAGCAATGTGTGTTTCAGAGTTGCAAAGCTCACTGTGCGCTGAAGATGATCTGCAAGGACTTTCCCTCCCTGCCCTTCGGAACTGGGAGCGGATTCCAAGCGCTCGTGCTCACCTGCCTCTGCTGCTCTTGAAACGAGAGTGGAGACCAGAAACGCTGGATTCAAATGCACTTTTAGGAGCTGCAATGAGGAGTGACAACAGTGTGTGTGTCACAGTTGTAAAGCTCAGTGTGTTGAAGAAGCACAAGAGCAGCCTTCAGGCCTGTCTCTTCCACTGCCTTACAGATTGCAGACATTCCTGCTCACTCTGCTCCTCAGCAGAGTGCTGGCAACGGAGTTCTTGGATTGAAATGGTCTTTTAGGAGAAAGAGTGAAGAGTGACAGCAATGTTTGTGTCACAGTTTAAAGCTCACTGTGTGCTAAACATGATCAGGAGGAGTTTTTTTGCAAGGCTCTTCTGCTGTTTTAGCCCAATCTAAACATTCCTTCTCTCTGTTGCTGCTCAGCAGAGAGTGGGCACAGAGATGTTGGAATCAATTGGTCTTCCAGGCAGGAAAAGGAGTTACAGCAATGTGTGTTGCAGAATTGCAAAGCTCACTGTGTGCTGAAGATGCCCTGCAGGAGTTTCCCTGCTGGCCCTTCGTCTGTGGGATTAGAGTCCAAGCGCTGCTCCTCCCCTGTCACAACTCCTCTCGAAACGTGAGAGCGCACCAGAAACTTTGGATTCAAATGCACTTTTAGGAGATAAAGTGAGGAGTGACAGCAATGTTTGTGTCACAGTTTAAAGCTCACTGTGTGCAAAACATGATCAAGCAGGAGATTTTTTGCAAGGCTCTTCTGCTGTTTTAGCCCAGGCTAAACATTCCTGCTCTACTCTCTCTGTTGCTGCTCAGCAGAGAGCGGGCACAGAGGTGTTGGAATCAATTGGTCTTTCAGGCAGGAAAAGAAGAGACAGCAATGTGTGTTGCAGAGTTGCAAAGCTCACTGTGTGCTGAAGATGATCAGTGGGAACTTTCTGGACTGTCTCTTCTGCTGTTTCAGCAGAGTCCAAACGTAAGTGCTATATTCTGCTACTGCTCACAAAGAGCAAGCACAGGAGATGTATTATTCAATTGGACTTTCAGGTAGGAAAGTGAGAGGTGACAGCAATATGTGTTTCAGAGTTGTGAATCTCAATGTGTGCTGAAGATGCCCAGCAGTAGTTTCCATGCTGGCCCTTCGGCTGTGAAATTAGAATCCAAGCGCTCGTCCTCCCCTCTCACAACTGCTCTCGAAGCGAGAGAGCGCACCAGAAACGTTGGCTTGAAATGCACTTTTAGGAGATAAAGTGAGGAGTGACAGCAATGTGTGTTTCAGAGTTGCAAAGCTCACTGTGCGCTGAAGATGATCTGCAAGGACTTTCCCTCCCTGCCCTTCGGAACTGGGAGCGGATTCCAAGCGCTCGTGCTCACCTTCCTCTGCTGCTCTTGAAACGAGAGTGGAGACCAGAAACGCTGGATTCAAATGCACTTTTAGGAGCTACAATGAGGAGTGACAACAGTGTGTGTGTCACAGTTGTAAAGCTCAGTGTGTTGAAGAAGCACAAGAGCAGCCTTCAGGCCTGTCTCTTCCACTGCCTTACAGATTGCAGACATTCCTGCTCACTCTGCTCCTCAGCAGAGTGCTGGCAACGGAGTTCTTGGATTGAAATGGTCTTTTAGGAGAAAGAGTGAAGAGTGACAGCAATGTTTGTGTCACAGTTTAAAGCTCACTGTGTGCTAAACATGATCAGGAGGAGCTTTTTTGCAAGGCTCTTCTGCTGTTTTAGCCCAGTCTAAACATTCCTGCTCTACTCTCTCTGTTGCTGCTCAGCAGAGAGTGGGCACAGAGATGTTGGAATCAATAGGTCTTCCAGGCAGGAAAAGGAGTTACAGCAATGTGTGTTGCAGAATTGCAAAGCTCACTGTGTGCTGAAGATGCCCTGCAGGAGTTTCCCTGCTGGCCCTTCGTCTGTGGGATTAGAGTCCAAGCGCTGCTCCTCCCCTGTCACAACTCCTCTCCAAACGTGAGAGCGCACCAGAAACTTTGGATTCAAATGCACTTTTAGGAGATAAAGTGAGGAGTGACAGCAATGTTTGTGTCACAGTTTAAAGCTCACTATGTGCAAAACATGATCAAGCAGGAGATTTTTTGCAAGGCTCTTCTGCTGTTTTAGCCCAGGCTAAACATTCCTGCTCTACTCTCTCTGTTGCTGCTCAGCAGAGAGCGGGCACAGAGGTGTTGGAATCAATTGGTCTTTCAGGCAGGAAAAGAAGAGACAGCAATGTGTGTTGCAGAGTTGCAAAGCTCACTGTGTGCTGAAGATGATCAGTGGGAACTTTCTGGACTGTCTCTTCTGCTGTTTCAGCAGAGTCCAAACGTAAGTGCTATATTCTGCTACTGCTCACAAAGAGCAAGCACAGGAGATGTATTATTCAATTGGACTTTCAGGTAGGAAAGTGAGAGGTGACAGCAATATGTGTTTCAGAGTTGTGAATCTCAATGTGTGCTGAAGACGCCCAGCAGTAGTTTCCATGCTGGCCCTTCGGCTGTGAAATTAGAATCCAAGCGCTCATCCTCCCCTGTCACAACTGCTCTCGAAGCGAGAGAGCGCACCAGAAACGTTGGCTTGAAATGCACTTTTAGGAGATAAAGTGAGGAGTGACAGCAATGTGTGTTTCAGAGTTGCAAAGCTCACTGTGCGCTGAAGATGATCTGCAAGGACTTTCCCTCCCTGCCCTTCGGAACTGGGAGCGGATTCCAAGCACTCGTGCTCACCTGCCTCTGCTGCACTGGAAACGAGAGTGGAGACCAGAAACGCTGGATTCAAATGCACTTTTAGGAGCTACAATGAGGAGTGACAACAGTGTGTGTGTCAAAGTTGTAAAGCTCAGTGTGTTGAAGAAGCACAAGAGCAGCCTTCAGGCCTGTCTCTTCCACTGCCTTACAGATTGCAGACATCCCTGCTCACTCTGCTGCTCAGCAGAGTGCTGGCAACGGAGTTCTTGGATTGAAATGGTCTTTTAGGAGAAAGAGTGAAGAGTGACAGCAATGTTTGTGTCACAGTTTAAAGCTCACTGTGTGCTAAACATGATCAGGAGGAGCTTTTTTGCAAGGCTCTTCTGCTGTTTTAGCCCAGTCTAAACATTCCTGCTCTACTCTCTCTGTTGCTGCTCAGCAGAGAGTGGGCACAGAGATGTTGGAATCAATTGGTCTTTCAGGCAAGAAAAGGAGGAGTGACAGCAATGTGTGTTGCAGAATTGTAAAGCTCACTGTGTGCTGAAGATGCCCTGCAGGAGTTTCCCTGCTGGCCCTTCGTCTGTGGGATTAGAGTCCAAGCGCTGCTCCTCCCCTGTCACAACTCCTCTCGAAACGAGAGAGCGCACCAGAAACTTTGGATTCAAATGCACTTTTAGGAGATAAAGTGAGGAGTGACAGCAATGTTTGTGTCACAGTTTAAAGCTCACTGTGTGCAAAACATGATCAAGCAGGAGATTTTTTTCAAGGCTCTTCTGCTGTTTTAGGCAGGTCTAAAAATTCCTGCTCTACTCTCTCTGTTGCTGCTCAGCAGAGAGCGGGCACAGAGATGGTGGATTCAGCTGGTCTTTCAGGCAAAAAGGGAGGAGTGACAGCAATGTGTGTTGCAGAGTTGCAAAGCTCGCTGTGCGCTGAAGATGATCAGTGGGAACTTTCTGGACTGTCTCTTCTGCTCTTTTAGCATTGGCTAAAGGTTCCTGCTCTACTCTCTCTGCTTCTGCCCAGCAGAGAAAGGGCACAGAGATTTTGGATTCAATTGGACTTTGAGGTAGGAAAGTGCGGAGCGAGAGCAATATATGTGTCACAGTTGCAAAGCTGACTGCGTGCTGAAGATGCCCTGCCGGAGCTTTCACTCCGGGCTCTACGGCTGTGGGAGCAGAGGCCAAGAGATCGTGTTCACCTGTCACTGCTGCTGTTCAAACGAGAGAGGGCGGGAGAGACCATGGATTCAAACGGATTATTAGGAGATGAAGTGAGGAGTGACAGCAATGTGTGTTTCAGAGTTGCAAAGCTCACTGTGCGCTGAAGATGATCTGCAAGGACTTTCCCTCCCTGCCCTTCGGAACTGGGAGCGGATTCCAAGCGCTCGTGCTCACCTTCCTCTGCTGCTCTTGAAACGAGAGTGGAGACCAGAAACGCTGGATTCAAATGCACTTTTAGGAGCTACAATGAGGAGTGACAACAGTGTGTGTGTCACAGTTGTAAAGCTCAGTGTGTTGAAGAAGCACAAGAGCAGCCTTCAGGCCTGTCTCTTCCACTGCCTTACAGATTGCAGACATTCCTGCTCACTCTGCTGCTCAGCAGAGTGCTGGCAACGGAGTTCTTGGATTGAAATGGTCTTTTAGGAGAAAGAGTGAAGAGTGACAGCAATGTTTGTGTCACAGTTTAAAGCTCACTGTGTGCTAAACATGATCAGGAGGAGTTTTTTTGCAAGGCTCTTCTGCTGTTTTAGCCCAATCTAAACATTCCTTCTCTCTGTTGCTGCTCAGCAGAGAGTGGGCACAGAGATGTTGGAATCAATTGGTCTTCCAGGCAGGAAAAGGAGTTACAGCAATGTGTGTTGCAGAATTGCAAAGCTCACTGTGTGCTGAAGATGCCCTGCAGGAGTTTCCCTGCTGGCCCTTCGTCTGTGGGATTAGAGTCCAAGCGCTGCTCCTCCCCTGTCACAACTCCTCTCGAAACGTGAGAGCGCACCAGAAACTTTGGATTCAAATGCACTTTTAGGAGATAAAGTGAGGAGTGACAGCAATGTTTGTGTCACAGTTTAAAGCTCACTGTGTGCAAAACATGATCAAGCAGGAGATTTTTTGCAAGGCTCTTCTGCTGTTTTAGCCCAGGCTAAACATTCCTGCTCTACTCTCTCTGTTGCTGCTCAGCAGAGAGCGGGCACAGAGGTGTTGGAATCAATTGGTCTTTCAGGCAGGAAAAGAAGAGACAGCAATGTGTGTTGCAGAGTTGCAAAGCTCACTGTGTGCTGAAGATGATCAGTGGGAACTTTCTGGACTGTCTCTTCTGCTGTTTCAGCAGAGTCCAAACGTAAGTGCTATATTCTGCTACTGCTCACAAAGAGCAAGCACAGGAGATGTATTATTCAATTGGACTTTCAGGTAGGAAAGTGAGAGGTGACAGCAATATGTGTTTCAGAGTTGTGAATCTCAATGTGTGCTGAAGATGCCCAGCAGTAGTTTCCATGCTGGCCCTTCGGCTGTGAAATTAGAATCCAAGCGCTCGTCCTCCCCTCTCACAACTGCTCTCGAAGCGAGAGAGCGCACCAGAAACGTTGGCTTGAAATGCACTTTTAGGAGATAAAGTGAGGAGTGACAGCAATGTGTGTTTCAGAGTTGCAAAGCTCACTGTGCGCTGAAGATGATCTGCAAGGACTTTCCCTCCCTGCCCTTCGGAACTGGGAGCGGATTCCAAGCGCTCGTGCTCACCTTCCTCTGCTGCTCTTGAAACGAGAGTGGAGACCAGAAACGCTGGATTCAAATGCACTTTTAGGAGCTACAATGAGGAGTGACAACAGTGTGTGTGTCACAGTTGTAAAGCTCAGTGTGTTGAAGAAGCACAAGAGCAGCCTTCAGGCCTGTCTCTTCCACTGCCTTACAGATTGCAGACATTCCTGCTCACTCTGCTCCTCAGCAGAGTGCTGGCAACGGAGTTCTTGGATTGAAATGGTCTTTTAGGAGAAAGAGTGAAGAGTGACAGCAATGTTTGTGTCACAGTTTAAAGCTCACTGTGTGCTAAACATGATCAGGAGGAGCTTTTTTGCAAGGCTCTTCTGCTGTTTTAGCCCAGTCTAAACATTCCTGCTCTACTCTCTCTGTTGCTGCTCAGCAGAGAGTGGGCACAGAGATGTTGTAATCAATTGGTCTTCCAGGCAGGAAAAGGAGTTACAGCAATGTGTGTTGCAGAATTGCAAAGCTCACTGTGTGCTGAAGATGCCCTGCAGGAGTTTCCCTGCTGGCCCTTCGTCTGTGGGATTAGAGTCCAAGCGCTGCTCCTCCCCTGTCACAACTCCTCTCCAAACGTGAGAGCGCACCAGAAACTTTGGATTCAAATGCACTTTTAGGAGATAAAGTGAGGAGTGACAGCAATGTTTGTGTCACAGTTTAAAGCTCACTATGTGCAAAACATGATCAAGCAGGAGATTTTTTGCAAGGCTCTTCTGCTGTTTTAGCCCAGGCTAAACATTCCTGCTCTACTCTCTCTGTTGCTGCTCAGCAGAGAGCGGGCACAGAGGTGTTGGAATCAATTGGTCTTTCAGGCAGGAAAAGAAGAGACAGCAATGTGTGTTGCAGAGTTGCAAAGCTCACTGTGTGCTGAAGATGATCAGTGGGAACTTTCTGGACTGTCTCTTCTGCTGTTTCAGCAGAGTCCAAACGTAAGTGCTATATTCTGCTACTGCTCACAAAGAGCAAGCACAGGAGATGTATTATTCAATTGGACTTTCAGGTAAGAAAGTGAGAGGTGACAGCAATATGTGTTTCAGAGTTGTGAATCTCAATGTGTGCTGAAGACGCCCAGCAGTAGTTTCCATGCTGGCCCTTCGGCTGTGAAATTAGAATCCAAGCGCTCATCCTCCCCTGTCACAACTGCTCTCGAAGCGAGAGAGCGCACCAGAAACGTTGGCTTGAAATGCACTTTTAGGAGATAAAGTGAGGAGTGACAGCAATGTGTGTTTCAGAGTTGCAAAGCTCACTGTGCGCTGAAGATGATCTTCAAGGACTTTCCCTCCCTGCCCTTCGGAACTGGGAGCGGATTCCAAGCGCTCGTGCTCACCTTCCTCTGCTGCTCTTGAAACGAGAGTGGAGACCAGAAACGCTGGATTCAAATGCACTTTTAGGAGCTACAATGAGGAGTGACAACAGTGTGTGTGTCACAGTTGTAAAGCTCAGTGTGTTGAAGAAGCACAAGAGCAGCCTTCAGGCCTGTCTCTTCCACTGCCTTACAGATTGCAGACATTCCTGCTCACTCTGCTCCTCAGCAGAGTGCTGGCAACGGAGTTCTTGGATTGAAATGGTCTTTTAGGAGAAAGAGTGAAGAGTGACAGCAATGTTTGTGTCACAGTTTAAAGCTCACTGTGTGCTAAACATGATCAGGAGGAGCTTTTTTGCAAGGCTCTTCTGCTGTTTTAGCCCAGTCTAAACATTCCTGCTCTACTCTCTCTGTTGCTGCTCAGCAGAGAGTGGGCACAGAGATGTTGTAATCAATTGGTCTTCCAGGCAGGAAAAGGAGTTACAGCAATGTGTGTTGCAGAATTGCAAAGCTCACTGTGTGCTGAAGATGCCCTGCAGGAGTTTCCCTGCTGGCCCTTCATCTGTGGGATTAGAGTCCAAGCGCTGCTCCTCCCCTGTCACAACTCCTCTCCAAACGTGAGAGCGCACCAGAAACTTTGGATTCAAATGCACTTTTAGGAGATAAAGTGAGGAGTGACAGCAATGTTTGTGTCACAGTTTAAAGCTCACTATGTGCAAAACATGATCAAGCAGGAGATTTTTTGCAAGGCTCTTCTGCTGTTTTAGCCCAGGCTAAACATTCCTGCTCTACTCTCTCTGTTGCTGCTCAGCAGAGAGCGGGCACAGAGGTGTTGGAATCAATTGGTCTTTCAGGCAGGAAAAGAAGAGACAGCAATGTGTGTTGCAGAGTTGCAAAGCTCACTGTGTGCTGAAGATGATCAGTGGGAACTTTCTGGACTGTCTCTTCTGCTGTTTCAGCAGAGTCCAAACGTAAGTGCTATATTCTGCTACTGCTCACAAAGAGCAAGCACAGGAGATGTATTATTCAATTGGACTTTCAGGTAGGAAAGTGAGAGGTGACAGCAATATGTGTTTCAGAGTTGTGAATCTCAATGTGTGCTGAAGACGCCCAGCAGTAGTTTCCATGCTGGCCCTTCGGCTGTGAAATTAGAATCCAAGCGCTCATCCTCCCCTGTCACAACTGCTCTCGAAGCGAGAGAGCGCACCAGAAACGTTGGCTTGAAATGCACTTTTAGGAGATAAAGTGAGGAGTGACAGCAATGTGTGTTTCAGAGTTGCAAAGCTCACTGTGCGCTGAAGATGATCTGCAAGGACTTTCCCTCCCTGCCCTTCGGAACTGGGAGCGGATTCCAAGCACTCGTGCTCACCTGCCTCTGCTGCACTGGAAACGAGAGTGGAGACCAGAAACGCTGGATTCAAATGCACTTTTAGGAGCTACAATGAGGAGTGACAACAGTGTGTGTGTCAAAGTTGTAAAGCTCAGTGTGTTGAAGAAGCACAAGAGCAGCCTTCAGGCCTGTCTCTTCCACTGCCTTACAGATTGCAGACATCCCTGCTCACTCTGCTGCTCAGCAGAGTGCTGGCAACGGAGTTCTGGGATTGAAATGGTCTTTTAGGAGAAAGAGTGAAGAGTGACAGCAATGTTTGTGTCACAGTTTAAAGCTCACTGTGTGCTAAACATGATCAGGAGGAGCTTTTTTGCAAGGCTCTTCTGCTGTTTTAGCCCAGTCTAAACATTCCTGCTCTACTCTCTCTGTTGCTGCTCAGCAGAGAGTGGGCACAGAGATGTTGGAATCAATTGGTCTTTCAGGCAAGAAAAGGAGGAGTGACAGCAATGTGTGTTGCAGAATTGTAAAGCTCACTGTGTGCTGAAGATGCCCTGCAGGAGTTTCCCTGCTGGCCCTTCGTCTGTGGGATTAGAGTCCAAGCGCTGCTCCTCCCCTGTCACAACTCCTCTCGAAACGAGAGAGCGCACCAGAAACTTTGGATTCAAATGCACTTTTAGGAGATAAAGTGAGGAGTGACAGCAATGTTTGTGTCACAGTTTAAAGCTCACTGTGTGCAAAACATGATCAAGCAGGAGATTTTTTTCAAGGCTCTTCTGCTGTTTTAGGCAGGTCTAAAAATTCCTGCTCTACTCTCTCTGTTGCTGCTCAGCAGAGAGCGGGCACAGAGATGGTGGATTCAGCTGGTCTTTCAGGCAAAAAGGGAGGAGTGACAGCAATGTGTGTTGCAGAGTTGCAAAGCTCGCTGTGCGCTGAAGATGATCAGTGGGAACTTTCTGGACTGTCTCTTCTGCTCTTTTAGCATTGGCTAAAGGTTCCTGCTCTACTCTCTCTGCTTCTGCCCAGCAGAGAAAGGGCACAGAGATTTTGGATTCAATTGGACTTTGAGGTAGGAAAGTGCGGAGCGAGAGCAATATATGTGTCACAGTTGCAAAGCTGACTGCGTGCTGAAGATGCCCTGCCGGAGCTTTCACTCCGGGCTCTACGGCTGTGGGAGCAGAGGCCAAGAGATCGTGTTCACCTGTCACTGCTGCTGTTCAAACGAGAGAGGGCGGGAGAGACCATGGATTCAAACGGATTATTAGGAGATGAAGTGAGGAGTGACAGCAATGTGTGTTTCAGAGTTGCAAAGCTCACTGTGCGCTGAAGATGATCTGCAAGGACTTTCCCTCCCTGCCCTTCGGAACTGGGAGCGGATTCCAAGCGCTCGTGCTCACCTTCCTCTGCTGCTCTTGAAACGAGAGTGGAGACCAGAAACGCTGGATTCAAATGCACTTTTAGGAGCTACAATGAGGAGTGACAACAGTGTGTGTGTCACAGTTGTAAAGCTCAGTGTGTTGAAGAAGCACAAGAGCAGCCTTCAGGCCTGTCTCTTCCACTGCCTTACAGATTGCAGACATTCCTGCTCACTCTGCTGCTCAGCAGAGTGCTGGCAACGGAGTTCTTGGATTGAAATGGTCTTTTAGGAGAAAGAGTGAAGAGTGACAGCAATGTTTGTGTCACAGTTTAAAGCTCACTGTGTGCTAAACATGATCAGGAGGAGTTTTTTTGCAAGGCTCTTCTGCTGTTTTAGCCCAATCTAAACATTCCTTCTCTCTGTTGCTGCTCAGCAGAGAGTGGGCACAGAGATGTTGGAATCAATTGGTCTTCCAGGCAGGAAAAGGAGTTACAGCAATGTGTGTTGCAGAATTGCAAAGCTCACTGTGTGCTGAAGATGCCCTGCAGGAGTTTCCCTGCTGGCCCTTCGTCTGTGGGATTAGAGTCCAAGCGCTGCTCCTCCCCTGTCACAACTCCTCTCGAAACGTGAGAGCGCACCAGAAACTTTGGATTCAAATGCACTTTTAGGAGATAAAGTGAGGAGTGACAGCAATGTTTGTGTCACAGTTTAAAGCTCACTGTGTGCAAAACATGATCAAGCAGGAGATTTTTTGCAAGGCTCTTCTGCTGTTTTAGCCCAGGCTAAACATTCCTGCTCTACTCTCTCTGTTGCTGCTCAGCAGAGAGCGGGCACAGAGGTGTTGGAATCAATTGGTCTTTCAGGCAGGAAAAGAAGAGACAGCAATGTGTGTTGCAGAGTTGCAAAGCTCACTGTGTGCTGAAGATGATCAGTGGGAACTTTCTGGACTGTCTCTTCTGCTGTTTCAGCAGAGTCCAAACGTAAGTGCTATATTCTGCTACTGCTCACAAAGAGCAAGCACAGGAGATGTATTATTCAATTGGACTTTCAGGTAGGAAAGTGAGAGGTGACAGCAATATGTGTTTCAGAGTTGTGAATCTCAATGTGTGCTGAAGATGCCCAGCAGTAGTTTCCATGCTGGCCCTTCGGCTGTGAAATTAGAATCCAAGCGCTCGTCCTCCCCTCTCACAACTGCTCTCGAAGCGAGAGAGCGCACCAGAAACGTTGGCTTGAAATGCACTTTTAGGAGATAAAGTGAGGAGTGACAGCAATGTGTGTTTCAGAGTTGCAAAGCTCACTGTGCGCTGAAGATGATCTGCAAGGACTTTCCCTCCCTGCCCTTCGGAACTGGGAGCGGATTCCAAGCGCTCGTGCTCACCTTCCTCTGCTGCTCTTGAAACGAGAGTGGAGACCAGAAACGCTGGATTCAAATGCACTTTTAGGAGCTACAATGAGGAGTGACAACAGTGTGTGTGTCACAGTTGTAAAGCTCAGTGTGTTGAAGAAGCACAAGAGCAGCCTTCAGGCCTGTCTCTTCCACTGCCTTACAGATTGCAGACATTCCTGCTCACTCTGCTCCTCAGCAGAGTGCTGGCAACGGAGTTCTTGGATTGAAATGGTCTTTTAGGAGAAAGAGTGAAGAGTGACAGCAATGTTTGTGTCACAGTTTAAAGCTCACTGTGTGCTAAACATGATCAGGAGGAGCTTTTTTGCAAGGCTCTTCTGCTGTTTTAGCCCAGTCTAAACATTCCTGCTCTACTCTCTCTGTTGCTGCTCAGCAGAGAGTGGGCACAGAGATGTTGTAATCAATTGGTCTTCCAGGCAGGAAAAGGAGTTACAGCAATGTGTGTTGCAGAATTGCAAAGCTCACTGTGTGCTGAAGATGCCCTGCAGGAGTTTCCCTGCTGGCCCTTCGTCTGTGGGATTAGAGTCCAAGCGCTGCTCCTCCCCTGTCACAACTCCTCTCCAAACGTGAGAGCGCACCAGAAACTTTGGATTCAAATGCACTTTTAGGAGATAAAGTGAGGAGTGACAGCAATGTTTGTGTCACAGTTTAAAGCTCACTATGTGCAAAACATGATCAAGCAGGAGATTTTTTGCAAGGCTCTTCTGCTGTTTTAGCCCAGGCTAAACATTCCTGCTCTACTCTCTCTGTTGCTGCTCAGCAGAGAGCGGGCACAGAGGTGTTGGAATCAATTGGTCTTTCAGGCAGGAAAAGAAGAGACAGCAATGTGTGTTGCAGAGTTGCAAAGCTCACTGTGTGCTGAAGATGATCAGTGGGAACTTTCTGGACTGTCTCTTCTGCTGTTTCAGCAGAGTCCAAACGTAAGTGCTATATTCTGCTACTGCTCACAAAGAGCAAGCACAGGAGATGTATTATTCAATTGGACTTTCAGGTAGGAAAGTGAGAGGTGACAGCAATATGTGTTTCAGAGTTGTGAATCTCAATGTGTGCTGAAGACGCCCAGCAGTAGTTTCCATGCTGGCCCTTCGGCTGTGAAATTAGAATCCAAGCGCTCATCCTCCCCTGTCACAACTGCTCTCGAAGCGAGAGAGCGCACCAGAAACGTTGGCTTGAAATGCACTTTTAGGAGATAAAGTGAGGAGTGACAGCAATGTGTGTTTCAGAGTTGCAAAGCTCACTGTGCGCTGAAGATGATCTGCAAGGACTTTCCCTCCCTGCCCTTCGGAACTGGGAGCGGATTCCAAGCACTCGTGCTCACCTGCCTCTGCTGCACTGGAAACGAGAGTGGAGACCAGAAACGCTGGATTCAAATGCACTTTTAGGAGCTACAATGAGGAGTGACAACAGTGTGTGTGTCAAAGTTGTAAAGCTCAGTGTGTTGAAGAAGCACAAGAGCAGCCTTCAGGCCTGTCTCTTCCACTGCCTTACAGATTGCAGACATCCCTGCTCACTCTGCTGCTCAGCAGAGTGCTGGCAACGGAGTTCTGGGATTGAAATGGTCTTTTAGGAGAAAGAGTGAAGAGTGACAGCAATGTTTGTGTCACAGTTTAAAGCTCACTGTGTGCTAAACATGATCAGGAGGAGCTTTTTTGCAAGGCTCTTCTGCTGTTTTAGCCCAGTCTAAACATTCCTGCTCTACTCTCTCTGTTGCTGCTCAGCAGAGAGTGGGCACAGAGATGTTGGAATCAATTGGTCTTTCAGGCAAGAAAAGGAGGAGTGACAGCAATGTGTGTTGCAGAATTGTAAAGCTCACTGTGTGCTGAAGATGCCCTGCAGGAGTTTCCCTGCTGGCCCTTCGTCTGTGGGATTAGAGTCCAAGCGCTGCTCCTCCCCTGTCACAACTCCTCTCGAAACGAGAGAGCGCACCAGAAACTTTGGATTCAAATGCACTTTTAGGAGATAAAGTGAGGAGTGACAGCAATGTTTGTGTCACAGTTTAAAGCTCACTGTGTGCAAAACATGATCAAGCAGGAGATTTTTTTCAAGGCTCTTCTGCTGTTTTAGGCAGGTCTAAAAATTCCTGCTCTACTCTCTCTGTTGCTGCTCAGCAGAGAGCGGGCACAGAGATGGTGGATTCAGCTGGTCTTTCAGGCAAAAAGGGAGGAGTGACAGCAATGTGTGTTGCAGAGTTGCAAAGCTCGCTGTGCGCTGAAGATGATCAGTGGGAACTTTCTGGACTGTCTCTTCTGCTCTTTTAGCATTGGCTAAAGGTTCCTGCTCTACTCTCTCTGCTTCTGCCCAGCAGAGAAAGGGCACAGAGATTTTGGATTCAATTGGACTTTGAGGTAGGAAAGTGCGGAGCGAGAGCAATATATGTGTCACAGTTGCAAAGCTGACTGCGTGCTGAAGATGCCCTGCCGGAGCTTTCACTCCGGGCTCTACGGCTGTGGGAGCAGAGGCCAAGAGATCGTGTTCACCTGTCACTGCTGCTGTTCAAACGAGAGAGGGCGGGAGAGACCATGGATTCAAACGGATTATTAGGAGATGAAGTGAGGAGTGACAGCAATGTGTGTTTCAGAGTTGCAAAGCTCACTGTGCGCTGAAGATGATCTGCAAGGACTTTCCCTCCCTGCCCTTCGGAACTGGGAGCGGATTCCAAGCGCTCGTGCTCACCTGCCTCTGCTGCTCTTGAAACGAGAGTGGAGACCAGAAACGCTGGATTCAAATGCACTTTTAGGAGCTACAATGAGGAGTGACAACAGTGTGTGTGTCACAGTTGTAAAGCTCAGTGTGTTGAAGAAGCACAAGAGCAGCCTTCAGGCCTGTCTCTTCCACTGCCTTACAGATTGCAGACATTCCTGCTCACTCTGCTCCTCAGCAGAGTGCTGGCAACGGAGTTCTTGGATTGAAATGGTCTTTTAGGAGAAAGAGTGAAGAGTGACAGCAATGTTTGTGTCACAGTTTAAAGCTCACTGTGTGCTAAACATGATCAGGAGGAGCTTTTTTGCAAGGCTCTTCTGCTGTTTTAGCCCAGTCTAAACATTCCTGCTCTACTCTCTCTGTTGCTGCTCAGCAGAGAGTGGGCACAGAGATGTTGTAATCAATTGGTCTTCCAGGCAGGAAAAGGAGTTAAAGCAATGTGTGTTGCAGAATTGCAAAGCTCACTGTGTGCTGAAGATGCCCTGCAGGAGTTTCCCTGCTGGCCCTTCGTCTGTGGGATTAGAGTCCAAGCGCTGCTCCTCCCCTGTCACAACTCCTCTCCAAACGTGAGAGCGCACCAGAAACTTTGGATTCAAATGCACTTTTAGGAGATAAAGTGAGGAGTGACAGCAATGTTTGTGTCACAGTTTAAAGCTCACTATGTGCAAAACATGATCAAGCAGGAGATTTTTTGCAAGGCTCTTCTGCTGTTTTAGCCCAGGCTAAACATTCCTGCTCTACTCTCTCTGTTGCTGCTCAGCAGAGAGCGGGCACAGAGGTGTTGGAATCAATTGGTCTTTCAGGCAGGAAAAGAAGAGACAGCAATGTGTGTTGCAGAGTTGCAAAGCTCACTGTGTGCTGAAGATGATCAGTGGGAACTTTCTGGACTGTCTCTTCTGCTGTTTCAGCAGAGTCCAAACGTAAGTGCTATATTCTGCTACTGCTCACAAAGAGCAAGCACAGGAGATGTATTATTCAATTGGACTTTCAGGTAGGAAAGTGAGAGGTGACAGCAATATGTGTTTCAGAGTTGTGAATCTCAATGTGTGCTGAAGACGCCCAGCAGTAGTTTCCATGCTGGCCCTTCGGCTGTGAAATTAGAATCCAAGCGCTCATCCTCCCCTGTCACAACTGCTCTCGAAGCGAGAGAGCGCACCAGAAACGTTGGCTTGAAATGCACTTTTAGGAGATAAAGTGAGGAGTGACAGCAATGTGTGTTTCAGAGTTGCAAAGCTCACTGTGCGCTGAAGATGATCTGCAAGGACTTTCCCTCCCTGCCCTTCGGAACTGGGAGCGGATTCCAAGCACTCGTGCTCACCTGCCTCTGCTGCACTGGAAACGAGAGTGGAGACCAGAAACGCTGGATTCAAATGCACTTTTAGGAGCTACAATGAGGAGTGACAACAGTGTGTGTGTCAAAGTTGTAAAGCTCAGTGTGTTGAAGAAGCACAAGAGCAGCCTTCAGGCCTGTCTCTTCCACTGCCTTACAGATTGCAGACATTCCTGCTCACTCTGCTGCTCAGCAGAGTGCTGGCAACGGAGTTCTTGGATTGAAATGGTCTTTTAGGAGAAAGAGTGAAGAGTGACAGCAATGTTTGTGTCACAGTTTAAAGCTCACTGTGTGCTAAACATGATCAGGAGGAGCTTTTTTGCAAGGCTCTTCTGCTGTTTTAGCCCAGTCTAAACATTCCTGCTCTACTCTCTCTGTTGCTGCTCAGCAGAGAGTGGGCACAGAGATGTTGGAATCAATTGGTCTTTCAGGCAAGAAAAGGAGGAGTGACAGCAATGTGTGTTGCAGAATTGTAAAGCTCACTGTGTGCTGAAGATGCCCTGCAGGAGTTTCCCTGCTGGCCCTTCGTCTGTGGGATTAGAGTCCAAGCGCTGCTCCTCCCCTGTCACAACTCCTCTCGAAACGAGAGAGCGCACCAGAAACTTTGGATTCAAATGCACTTTTAGGAGATAAAGTGAGGAGTGACAGCAATGTTTGTGTCACAGTTTAAAGCTCACTGTGTGCAAAACATGATCAAGCAGGAGATTTTTTTCAAGGCTCTTCTGCTGTTTTAGGCAGGTCTAAAAATTCCTGCTCTACTCTCTCTGTTGCTGCTCAGCAGAGAGCGGGCACAGAGATGGTGGATTCAGCTGGTCTTTCAGGCAAAAAGGGAGGAGTGACAGCAATGTGTGTTGCAGAGTTGCAAAGCTCGCTGTGCGCTGAAGATGATCAGTGGGAACTTTCTGGACTGTCTCTTCTGCTCTTTTAGCATTGGCTAAAGGTTCCTGCTCTACTCTCTCTGCTTCTGCCCAGCAGAGAAAGGGCACAGAGATTTTGGATTCAATTGGACTTTGAGGTAGGAAAGTGCGGAGCGAGAGCAATATATGTGTCACAGTTGCAAAGCTGACTGCGTGCTGAAGATGCCCTGCCGGAGCTTTCACTCCGGGCTCTACGGCTGTGGGAGCAGAGGCCAAGAGATCGTGTTCACCTGTCACTGCTGCTGTTCAAACGAGAGAGGGCGGGAGAGACCATGGATTCAAACGGATTATTAGGAGATGAAGTGAGGAGTGACAGCAATGTGTGTTTCAGAGTTGCAAAGCTCACTGTGCGCTGAAGATGATCTGCAAGGACTTTCCCTCCCTGCCCTTCGGAACTGGGAGCGGATTCCAAGCGCTCGTGCTCACCTTCCTCTGCTGCTCTTGAAACGAGAGTGGAGACCAGAAACGCTGGATTCAAATGCACTTTTAGGAGCTACAATGAGGAGTGACAACAGTGTGTGTGTCACAGTTGTAAAGCTCAGTGTGTTGAAGAAGCACAAGAGCAGCCTTCAGGCCTGTCTCTTCCACTGCCTTACAGATTGCAGACATTCCTGCTCACTCTGCTGCTCAGCAGAGTGCTGGCAACGGAGTTCTTGGATTGAAATGGTCTTTTAGGAGAAAGAGTGAAGAGTGACAGCAATGTTTGTGTCACAGTTTAAAGCTCACTGTGTGCTAAACATGATCAGGAGGAGCTTTTTTGCAAGGCTCTTCTGCTGTTTTAGCCCAGTCTAAACATTCCTGCTCTACTCTCTCTGTTGCTGCTCAGCAGAGAGTGGGCACAGAGATGTTGGAATCAATTGGTCTTTCAGGCAAGAAAAGGAGGAGTGACAGCAATGTGTGTTTCAGAATCGTAAAGCTCACTGTGCGCTGAAGATGCCCTGCAGGAGTTTCCCTGCTGGCCCTTCGTCTGTGGGATTAGAGTCCAAGCGCTGCTCCTCCCCTGTCACAACTCCTCTCGAAACGAGAGAGCGCACCAGAAACTTTGGATTCAAATGCACTTTTAGGAGATAAAGTGAGGAGTGACAGCAATGTTTGTGTCACAGTTTAAAGCTCACTGTGTGCAAAACATGATCAAGCAGGAGATTTTTTGCAAGGCTCTTCTGCTGTTTTAGCCCAGGCTAAACATTCCTGCTCTACTCTCTCTGTTGCTGCTCAGCAGAGAGCGGGCACAGAGGTGTTGGAATCAATTGGTCTTTCAGGCAGGAAAAGAAGAGACAGCAATGTGTGTTGCAGAGTTGCAAAGCTCACTGTGTGCTGAAGATGATCAGTGGGAACTTTCTGGACTGTCTCTTCTGCTCTTTTAGCATTGGCTAAAGGTTCCTGCTCTACTCTGCTTCTGCCCAGCAGAGAAAGGGCACAGAGATTTTGGATTCAATTGGACTTTGAGGTAGGAAAGTGCGGAGCGAGAGCAATATATGTGTCACAGTTGCAAAGCTGACTGCGTGCTGAAGATGCCCTGCCGGAGCTTTCACTCCGGGCTCTTCGGCTGTGGGAGCAGAGGCCAAGAGATCGTGTTCACCTGTCACTGCTGCTGTTCAAACGAGAGAGGGCGGGAGAGACCATGGATTCAAACGGATTATTAGGAGATGAAGTGAGGAGTGACAGCAATGTGTGTTTCAGAGTTGCAAAGCTCACTGTGCGCTGAAGATGATCTGCAAGGACTTTCCCTCCCTGCCCTTCGGAACTGGGAGCGGATTCCAAGCGCTCGTGCTCACCTTCCTCTGCTGCTCTTGAAACGAGAGTGGAGACCAGAAACGCTGGATTCAAATGCACTTTTAGGAGCTACAATGAGGAGTGACAACAGTGTGTGTGTCACAGTTGTAAAGCTCAGTGTGTTGAAGAAGCACAAGAGCAGCCTTCAGGCCTGTCTCTTCCACTGCCTTACAGATTGCAGACATTCCTGCTCACTCTGCTCCTCAGCAGAGTGCTGGCAACGGAGTTCTTGGATTGAAATGGTCTTTTAGGAGAAAGAGTGAAGAGTGACAGCAATGTTTGTGTCACAGTTTAAAGCTCACTGTGTGCTAAACATGATCAGGAGGAGCTTTTTTGCAAGGCTCTTCTGCTGTTTTAGCCCAGTCTAAACATTCCTGCTCTCTGTTGCTGCTCAGCAGAGAGTGGGCACAGAGATGTTGGAATCAATTGGTCTTCCAGGCAGGAAAAGGAGTTACAGCAATGTGTGTTGCAGAATTGCAAAGCTCACTGTGTGCTGAAGATGCCCTGCAGGAGTTTCCCTGCTGGCCCTTCGTCTGTGGGATTACAGTCCAAGCGCTGCTCCTCCCCTGTCACAACTCCTCTCGAAACGTGAGAGCGCACCAGAAACTTTGGATTCAAATGCACTTTTAGGAGATAAAGTGAGGAGTGACAGCAATGTTTGTGTCACAGTTTAAAGCTCACTGTGTGCAAAACATGATCAAGCAGGAGATTTTTTGCAAGGCTCTTCTGCTGTTTTAGCCCAGGCTAAACATTCCTGCTCTACTCTCTCTGTTGCTGCTCAGCAGAGAGCGGGCACAGAGATGGTGGATTCAGCTGGTCTTTCAGGCAGGAAAAGAAGAGACAGCAATGTGTGTTGCAGAGTTGCAAAGCTCACTGTGTGCTGAAGATGATCAGTGGGAACTTTCTGGACTGTCTCTTCTGCTGTTTCAGCAGAGTCCAAACGTAAGTGCTATATTCTGCTACTGCTCACAAAGAGCAAGCACAGGAGATGTATTATTCAATTGGACTTACAGGTAGGAAAGTGAGAGGTGACAGCAATATGTGTTTCAGAGTTCCGAATCTCAATGTGTGCTGAAGATGCCCAGCAGTAGTTTCCATGCTGGCCCTTCGGCTGTGAAATTAGAATCCAAGCGCTCGTCCTCCCCTGTCACAACTGCTCTCGAAGCGAGAGAGCGCACCAGAAACGTTGGCTTGAAATGCACTTTTAGGAGATAAAGTGAGGAGTGACAGCAATGTGTGTTTCAGAGTTGCAAAGCTCACTGTGCGCTGAAGATGATCTGCAAGGACTTTCCCTCCCTGCCCTTCGGAACTGGGAGCGGATTCCAAGCGCTCGTGCTCACCTGCCTCTGCTGCACTGGAAACGAGAGTGGAGACCAGAAACGCTGGATTCAAATGCACTTTTAGGAGCTACAATGAGGAGTGACAACAGTGTGTGTGTCACAGTTGTAAAGCTCAGTGTGTTGAAGAAGCACAAGAGCAGCCTTCAGGCCTGTCTCTTCCACTGCCTTACAGATTGCAGACATTCCTGCTCACTCTGCTGATCAGCAGAGTGCTGGCAACGGAGTTCTTGGATTGAAATGGTCTTTTAGGAGAAAGAGTGAAGAGTGACAGCAATGTTTGTGTCACAGTTTAAAGCTCACTGTGTGCTAAACATGATCAGGAGGAGCTTTTTTGCAAGGCTCTTCTGCTGTTTTAGCCCAGTCTAAACATTCCTGCTCTACTCTCTCTGTTGCTGCTCAGCAGAGAGTGGGCACAGTTATGTTGGAATCAATTGGACTTTCAGGCAAGAAAAGGAGGAGTGACAGCAATGTGTGTTGCAGAATTGTAAAGCTCACTGTGTGCTGAAGATGCCCTGCAGGAGTTTCCCTGCTGGCCCTTCGTCTGTGGGATTAGAGTCCAAGCGCTGCTCCTCCCCTGTCACAACTCCTCTCGAAACGAGAGAGCGCACCAGAAACTTTGGATTCAAATGCACTTTTAGGAGATAAAGTGAGGAGTGACAGCAATGTTTGTGTCACAGTTTAAAGCTCACAGTGTGCAAAACATGATCAAGCAGGAGATTTTTTTCAAGGCTCTTCTGCTGTTTTAGGCAGGTCTAAAAATTCCTGCTCTACTCTCTCTGTTGCTGCTCAGCAGAGAGCGGGCACAGAGATGGTCGATTCAGCTGGTCTTTCAGGCAAAAAGGGAGGAGTGACAGCAATGTGTGTTGCAGAGTTGCAAAGCTCGCTGTGCGCTGAAGATGATCAGTGGGAACTTTCTGGACTGTCTCTTCTGCTCTTTTAGCATTGGCTAAAGGTTCCTGCTCTACTCTCTCTGCTTCTGCCCAGCAGAGAAAGGGCACAGAGATTTTGGATTCAATTGGACTTTGAGGTAGGAAAGTGCGGAGCGAGAGCAATATATGTGTCACAGTTGCAAAGCTGACTGCGTGCTGAAGATGCCCTGCCGGAGCTTTCACTCCGGGCTCTTCGGCTGTGGGAGCAGAGGCCAAGAGATCGTGTTCACCTGTCACTGCTGCTGTTCAAACGAGAGAGGGCGGGAGAGACCATGGATTCAAACGGATTATTAGGAGATGAATTGAGGAGTGACAGCAATGTGTGTTTCAGAGTTGCAAAGCTCACTGTGCGCTGAAGATGATCTGCAAGGACTTTCCCTCCCTGCCCTTCGGAACTGGGAGCGGATTCCAAGCGCTCGTGCTCACCTTCCTCTGCTGCTCTTGAAACGAGAGTGGAGACCAGAAACGCTGGATTCAAATGCACTTTTAGGAGCTACAATGAGGAGTGACAACAGTGTGTGTGTCACAGTTGTAAAGCTCAGTGTGTTGAAGAAGCACAAGAGCAGCCTTCAGGCCTGTCTCTTCCACTGCCTTACAGATTGCAGACATTCCTGCTCACTCTGCTGCTCAGCAGAGTGCTGGCAACGGAGTTCTTGGATTGAAATGGTCTTTTAGGAGAAAGAGTGAAGAGTGACAGCAATGTTTGTGTCACAGTTTAAAGCTCACTGTGTGCTAAACATGATCAGGAGGAGCTTTTTTGCAAGGCTCTTCTGCTGTTTTAGCCCAGTCTAAACATTCCTGCTCTACTCTCTCTGTTGCTGCTCAGCAGAGAGTGGGCACAGTTATGTTGGAATCAATTGGACTTTCAGGCAAGAAAAGGAGGAGTGACAGCAATGTGTGTTGCAGAATTGTAAAGCTCACTGTGTGCTGAAGATGCCCTGCAGGAGTTTCCCTGCTGGCCCTTCGTCTGTGGGATTAGAGTCCAAGCGCTGCTCCTCCCCTGTCACAACTCCTCTTGAAACGAGAGAGCGCACCAGAAACTTTGGATTCAAATGCACTTTTAGGAGATAAAGTGAGGAGTGACAGCAATGTTTGTGTCACAGTTTAAAGCTCACTGTGTGCAAAACATGATCAAGCAGGAGATTTTTTGCAAGGCTCTTCTGCTGTTTTAGCCCAGGCTAAACATTCCTGCTCTACTCTCTCTGTTGCTGCTCAGCAGAGAGCGGGCACAGAGGTGTTGGAATCAATTGGTCTTTCAGGCAGGAAAAGAAGAGACAGCAATGTGTGTTGCAGAGTTGCAAAGCTCACTGTGTGCTGAAGATGATCAGTGGGAACTTTCTGGACTGTCTCTTCTGCTGTTTCAGCAGAGTCCAAACGTAAGTGCTATATTCTGCTACTGCTCACAAAGAGCAAGCACAGGAGATGTATTATTCAATTGGACTTTCAGGTAGGAAAGTGAGAGGTGACAGCAATATGTGTTTCAGAGTTGTGAATCTCAATGTGTGCTGAAGATGCCCAGCAGTAGTTTCCATGCTGGCCCTTCGGCTGTGAAATTAGAATCCAAGCGCTCGTCCTCCCCTGTCACAACTGCTCTCGAAGCGAGAGAGCGCACCAGAAACGTTGGCTTGAAATGCACTTTTAGGAGATAAAGTGAGGAGTGACAGCAATGTTTGTGTCACGGTTTAAAGCTCACTGTGTGCAAAACATGATCAAGCAGGAGATTTTTTTCAAGGCTCTTCTGCTGTTTTAGGCAGGTCTAAAAATTCCTGCTCTACTCTCCCTGTTTCTGCTCAGCAGAGAGCGGGCACAGAGATGGTCGATTCAGCTGGTCTTTCAGGCAAAAAGGGAGGAGTGACAGCAATGTGTGTTGCAGAGTTGCAAAGCTCGCTGTGCGCTGAAGATGATCAGTGGGAACTTTCTGGACTGTCTCTTCTGCTCTTTTAGCATTGGCTAAAGGTTCCTGCTCTACTCTGCTTCTGCCCAGCAGAGAAAGGGCACAGAGATTTTGGATTCAATTGGACTTTGAGGTAGGAAAGTGCGGAGCGAGAGCAATATATGTGTCACAGTTGCAAAGCTGACTGCGTGCTGAAGATGCCCTGCCGGAGCTTTCACTCCGGGCTCTTCGGCTGTGGGAGCAGAGGCCAAGAGATCGTGTTCACCTGTCACTGCTGCTGTTCAAACGAGAGAGGGCGGGAGAGACCATGGATTCAAACGGATTATTAGGAGATGAAGTGAGGAGTGACAGCAATGTGTGTTTCAGAGTTGCAAAGCTCACTGTGCGCTGAAGATGATCTGCAAGGACTTTCCCTCCCTGCCCTTCGGAACTGGGAGCGGATTCCAAGCGCTCGTGCTCACCTTCCTCTGCTGCTCTTGAAACGAGAGTGGAGACCAGAAACGCTGGATTCAAATGCACTTTTAGGAGCTACAATGAGGAGTGACAACAGTGTGTGTGTCACAGTTGTAAAGCTCAGTGTGTTGAAGAAGCACAAGAGCAGCCTTCAGGCCTGTCTCTTCCACTGCCTTACAGATTGCAGACATCCCTGCTCACTCTGCTGCTCAGCAGAGTGCTGGCAACGGAGTTCTTGGATTGAAATGGTCTTTTAGGAGAAAGAGTGAAGAGTGACAGCAATGTTTGTGTCACAGTTTAAAGCTCACTCTGTGCTAAACATGATCAGGAGGAGCTTTTTTGCAAGGCTCTTCTGCTGTTTTAGCCCAGTCTAAACATTCCTGCTCTACTCTCTCTGTTGCTGCTCAGCAGAGAGTGGGCACAGTGATGTTGGAATCAATTGGACTTTCAGGCAAGAAAAGGAGGAGTGACAGCAATGTGTGTTGCAGAATTGTAAAGCTCACTGTGTGCTGAAGATGCCCTGCAGGAGTTTCCCTGCTGGCCCTTCGGCTGTGGGATTAGAGTCCAAGCGCTGCTCCTCCCCTGTCACAACTCCTCTCGAAACGTGAGAGCGCACCAGAAACTTTGGATTCAAATGCACTTTTAGGAGATAAAGTGAGGAGTGACAGCAATGCTTGTGTCACAGTTTAAAGCTCACTGTGTGCAAAACATGATCAAGCAGGAGCTTTTTTTCAAGGCTCTTCTGCTGTTTTAGGCAGGTCTAAAAATTCCTGCTCTACTCTCTCTGTTGCTGCTCAGCAGAGAGCGGGCACAGAGATGGTGGATTCAGCTGGTCTTTCAGGCAAAAAGGGAGGAGTGACAGCAATGTGTGTTGCAGAGTTGCAAAGCTCGCTGTGCGCTGAAGATGATCAGTGGGAACTTTCTGGACTGTCTCTTCTGCTCTTTTAGCATTGGCTAAAGGTTCCTGCTCTACTCTGCTTCTGCCCAGCAGAGAAAGGGCACAGAGATTTTGGATTCAATTGGACTTTGAGGTAGGAAAGTGCGGAGCGAGAGCAATATATGTGTCACAGTTGCAAAGCTGACTGCGTGCTGAAGATGCCCTGCCGGAGCTTTCACTCCGGGCTCTTCGGCTGTGGGAGCAGAGGCCAAGAGATCGTGTTCTGCAACACACATTGCTGTAACTCCTTTTCCTGCCTGGAAGACCAATTGATTCCAACATCTCTGTGCCCACTCTCTGCTGAGCAGCAACAGAGAGAGTAGAGCAGGAATGTTTAGACTGGGCTAAAACAGCAGAAGAGCCTTGCAAAAAAGCTCCTCCTGATCATGTTTAGCACACAGTGAGCTTTAAACTGTGACACAAACATTGCTGTCACTCCTCACTTTATCTCCTAAAAGTGCATTTGAATCCAAAGTTTCTGGTGCGCTCTCTCGTTTGGAGAGGAGTTGTGACAGGGGAGGAGCAGCGCTAGGAATCTAATCCCACAGCCGAAGGGCGTGCAGGGAAACTCCTGCTGGGCATCTTCAGCACACAGTGATCTTTGCAACCCTGAACACATATAGCTGTCACCTCTCACTTTCCTACCTGAAAGTCCAATTGAATCCTTCTTCTCCTGTGCTTTGCTCCTTGTGAGCAGAAGCAGAATATAGCCCATACGTTTGCACTCTGCTGAAACAGCAGAAGAGACAGTCCTGAAAGTTCCCACTGATCATCTTCAGAACACAGAGAGCTTTGCAACTCTGCAACACACATTGCTGTCACTCCTCCTTTTCCTGCCTGAAAGACCAAAAGATTCCACCATCTCTGTGCCTGCTCTCTGCTGAGCAGCAACACGGAGAGTATAGCAGGAATGTTTAGACTGGGCTAAAACAGCAGAAGAGCCTTGCAAAAAAGCTCCTGCTGATCATGTTTAGCACACAGTGAGCTTTGAGGCTGTGACACAAACATTGCTGTAACTCCTCACTTTATCTCCTAGAAGTGCATTTGAGTCCAACGTTTTTGGTGCCCTCTCTCGTTTCAAGAGCAGATGTGACAGGGGAGGACGAGCGCTTGGACTCTAATCCCACAGCCGAAGGGCGTGCAGGGAAACTCCTGATGGGCATCTTCAGCACACAGTGAGCTTTGCAACTCTGAAACACACATTGCTGTCACCTCTCACTTTCCTGCCTGAAAGTCCAATTGAATCCTACATCACCTGTGCTTGCTCTTAGTGAGCAGTAGCAGAATATAGCCCATACATTTGCACTCTGCTGAAACAGCAGAAGAGACAGTCCTGAAAGTTCCCACTGATCATGTTCAGCGCACAGCGAGCTTTGCAACTCTGCAACACACATTGCTGTCACTCCTCCCTTTCCTGCCTGAAAGACCAACTGATTCCACCATCTCTGAGCCCGCACTCTATTGAGCAGCAACAGGGAGAGTATTGCAGGAATGTTTAGACTGGGCTAAAACAGCAGAAGAGCCTTGCAAAAAAGCTCCTGCTGATCATGTTTAGCACACAGTGAGCTTTGAGGCTGTGACGCAAACATTGCTGTCACTCCTCACTTTATCTCCTAAAAGTGCATTTGAAACCATCGTTTCTGGTGCGCTCTCTCGTTTCGAGAGGAGTTGTGACAGGGGAGGACGAGCGCTTGGACTCTAATCCCATAGCCGAAGGGCGTGCAGGGAAACTCCTGCTGGGCATCTTCAGCACACAGTGAGCTTTGCAGCTCTGAAACACATATAGCTGCCACCTCTCACTATCCTACCTGAAAGTCCAATTGAATACTACATCTCCTGTGCTTGCTCTTTGGAGCAGAAGCAGAATACGGCACTTACGTTTGGACTCTGCTGAAACAGCATAAGAGACAGTCCAGAAAGTTCCCATTGATCATCTTCAGCGCACAGCGACCTTTGCAACTCTGAAACACACATTGCTGTCACCTCTCACTTTCCCCCCTGAAAGTCCAATTGAATCCCTCTTCTCCTGTGCTTTGCTCCTTGTGAGCAGTAGCAGAATATAGCACTTACGTTTGCACTCTGCTGAAACAGCAGAAGAGACAGCCCAGAAAGTTCCCACTGATCATCTTCAGCGCACAGCGAGCTTTGCAACTCTGCAACACACATTGCTGTCACTCCTCCCTTTCCTGCCTGAAAGACCAACTGATTCCACCATCTCTGTGCCCGCTCTCTGCTGAGCAGCAACAGAGAGAGTAGAGCAGGAATGTTTAGACTGGTCTAAAACAGCAGAAGAGCCTTGCAGAAAAGCTCCTGCTGATCATGTTTAGCTCACAGTGAGCTTTAAACTGTGACACAAACATTGCTGTCACTCCTCACTTTATCTCCTAAAAGTGCATTTGAGTCCAACGTTTTTGGTGCCCTCCCTTGTTTCAAGAGCTGATGTGACAGGGGAGGACGAGCGCTTGGACTCTAATCCCACAGCTGAAGGGCTAGCAGGGAAACTCCTGCTGGGCATCTTCAGCACACAGTGAGCTTTGCAACTCTGAAACACACATTGCTGTCACCTCTCACTTTCCTACCTGAAAGTCCAATTGAATCCTACATCTCCTGTGCTTTGCTCCTTATGAGCAGTAGCAGAATATAGCCCATACTTTTGCACTCAGCTGAAAGAGCAGAAGAGACAGTCCTGAAAGTTCCCACTGATCATCTTCAGCGCACAGCGAGGTTTGCAACTCTGCAACACACATTGCTGTCACTCCTCCCTTTCCTGCCTGAAAGACCAACTGAATCCACATTCTCTGTGCCCGCTCTCTGCTGAGCAGCAACAGAGAGAGTATAGCAGGAATGTTTAGACTGGGCTAAAACAGCAGAAGAGCCTTGCAAAAAAGCTCAAGCTTTTCATGTTTAGCGCAGATGAGCTTTAAACTGTGACACAAACATTGCTGTCACTCCTCACTTTATCTCCTAAAAGTGCATTTAAAACCATCGTTTCTGGTGCGCTCTCTCGTTTCGAGAGGAGTTGTGACAGGGGAGGACGAGCGCATGGACTCTAATCCCACAGCTGGCGGGCCAGCAGGGAAAATCCTGCTGGGCATCTTCAGCACACAGTGAGCTTTGCAACTCTGAAACACACATTGCTGTCACCTCTCACTTTCCTACCTGAAAGTCCAATTGAATCCTACATCTCCTGTTCTTGCTTTGTGAGCAGTAGCAGAATATAGCACTTACGTTTGGACTCTGCTGAAACAGCAGAAGAGGCAGTCCAGAAAGTTCCCACTGATCATCTTCAGCGCTCAGCGAGCTTTGCAACTCTGCAGCACACATTGCTGTCACTCCTCCCTTTCCTGCCTGAAAGAGGATCTGATTCCACCATCTCTGTGCCCGCTCTCTGCTGAGCAGCTACAGAGAGAGTAGAGCAGGAATGTTTAGACTGGTCTAAAACAGCAGAAGAGCCTTGCAAAAAAGCTCCTGCTGATCATGATTAGCACACAGTGAGCTTTGAAGCTGTGACACAAACACTGCTGTCGCTCCTCACTTTATTTCCTAAAAGTGCATTTGAGTCCAAAGTTTTTGGTGCCCGCTCTCGTTTCAAGAGCAGATGTGACAGGGGAGGACGAGCGCTTGGACTCTAATCCCACAGCCGAAGGGCCAGCAGGGAAACTCCTGCTGGGCATCTTCAGCAGACAGTGACCTTTGCAACTGTGAAACACACATTGCTGTCACCTCTCACTTTCCTGCCTGAAAGTCCAATTGAATCCCTCTTCTCCTGTGCTTTGCTCCTTGTGAGCAGTAGCAGAATATAGCCCATAAGTTTGCACTCTGCTGAAACAGCAGAAGAGACAGTCCAGAAAGATCCCACTGATCATCTTAAGCGCACAGCGAGCTTTGCAACTCTGCAACACACATTGCTGTCAGTCCTCCCTTTCCTGCCTGAAAGACGAACTGATTCCACCATCTCTGTGCCCACTCTCTGCTGAGCAGAAACAGGGAGACTATAGCAGGAATGTTTAGACTGGGCTAAAACAGCAGAAGAGCCTTGCAGAAAAGCTCCTGCTCATCATGTTTAGCTCACAGTGAGCTTTGAAACTGTGACACAAACATTGCTGTCAAACCTCACTTTATCTCCTAAAAGTGCATTTGACTCCATCGTTTCTGGTGCGCGCTCTCGTTTCGAGAGGAGTTGTGACAGGGGAGGACGAGCGCATGGACTCTAATCCCACAGCTGAAAGGCCAGCAGGGAAAATCCTGCTGGGCATCTTCAGCACACAGTGAGCTTTGCAACTCTGAAACACATATTGCTGTCACCTCTCACTTTCCTACCAGAAAGTCCAATTGAATCCTACATCTCCTGTTCTTGCTTTGTGAGCAGTAGCAGAATATAGCACTTACGTTTGGACTCTGCAGAAACAGCAGAAGAGACAGTCCAGAAAGTTCCCACTGATCATCTTCAGCGCACAGTGAGCTTTGCAGCTCTGAAACACATATTGCTGCCACCTCTCACTTTCCTACCTGAAAGTCCAATTGAATCCTACATCTCCTGTGCTTGCTCTTTGTGAGCAGTAGCAGAATATAGCACTTACGTTTGGACTCTGCTGAAACAGCAGAAGAGATAGTCTAGAAAGTTCCCACTGATCATCTTCAGCGCACAGCGAGCTTTGCAACTCTGCAACACACATTGCTGTCACTCCTCCCTTTCCTGCCTGAAAGACCAACTGATTCCACCATCTCTGTGTCCGCTCTCTGCTGAGCAGCAACGGGGAGAGTATAGCAGGAATGTTTAGACTGGGCTAAAACAGCAGAAGAGCCTTGCAAAAAAGCTCCTGCTGATCATGATTAGCAAACAGTGAGCTTTAAACTGTGACACAAACATTGCTGTCACTCCTCACTTTATCTCCTAAAAGTGCATTTGAATCCATCGTTTCTGGTGCGCTCTCTCGTTTCGAGAGGAGTTGTGACAGGGGAGGACGAGCGCTTGGACTCTAATCCCACAGCCGAAGGGCCAGCAGGGAAACTCCTGATGGGCATCTTCAGCACACAGTGAGCTTTGCAACTCTGAAACACACATTGCTGTCACCTCTCACTTTCCTACCTGAAAGTCCAATTGAATCCTACTTCTCCTGTGCTTTGCTCCTTGTGAGCAGTAGCAGAATATAGCACTTACGTTTGCACTCTGCTGAAACACCAGAAGAGACAGTCCAGAAAGATCCCACTGATCATCTTCATTTCACAGCGAGCTTTGCAACTCTGCAACACACATTGCTGTCAGTCATCCCTTTCCTGCCTGAAAGACGAACTGATACCACCATCTCTGTGCCCACTCTCTGCTGAGCAGCAACAGAGAGAGTAGAGCAGGAATGTTTAGACTGGTCTAAAACAGCAGAAGAGCCTTGCAAAAAAGCTCCTGCTGATCATGTTTAGCACACAGTGAGCTTTGAAGCTGTGACACAAACACTGCTGTCACTCCTCACTTTATCTCCTAAAAGTGCATTTGAGTCCAAAGTTTTTGGTGCCCTCTCTCGTTTCAAGAGCAGATGTGACAGGGGAGGACGAGCGCTTGGACTCTAATCCCACAGCCGAAGGGGCAGCAGGGAAACTCCTGCTGGGCATCTTCAGCACACAGTGAGCTTTGCAACTCTGAAACACACATTGCTGTCACCTCTCACTTTCCTACCTGAAAGTCCAATTGAATCCTTCATCTCCTGTGCTTGCTCTTTGTGAGCAGTAGCAGAAAATAGCACTTACGTTTGGACTCTGCTGAAACAGCAGAAGAGACAGACCAGTAAGTTCCCACTGATCTTCAGCGCACAGCGAGCTTTGCAACTCTGCAACACACATTGCTTTCACTCCTACCTTTCCTGCCTGAAAGACCAACTGAATCCACCATCTCTGTGTCCGCTCTCTGCTGAGCAGCAACGGGGAGAGTATAGCAGGAATGTTTAGTCTGGGCTAAAACAGCAGAAGAGCCATGCAAAAAAGCTCCTGCTGATCATGATAAGCACACAGTGAGCTTTCAATCTGTGACACAACCATTGCTGTCTCTCCTCACTTTATCTCCTTAAAGTGCATTTGAAACCATCGTTTTTGGTGCGCTCTCTCGTTTCGAGAGGAGTTGTGACAGGGGAGGACGAGCGCATGGACTCTAATCCCACAGCTGGCGGGCCAGCAGGGAAACTCCTGCTGGGCATCTTCAGCACACAGTGAGCTTTGCAACTCTGAAACACACATTGCTGTCACCTCTCACTTTCCTACCTGAAAGTCCAATTGAATCCTACATCTCCTGTGCTTGCTCTTTGGAGCAGAAGCAGAATACAGCACTTACGTTTGGACTCTGCTGAAACAGCAGAAGAGACAGTCCAGAACGTTCCCATTGATCATCTTCAGCGCACAGCGAGCTTTGCAACTCTGAAACACACATTGCTGTCACCTCTCACTTTCCTACCTGAAAGTCCAATTGAATCCTACTTCTCCTGTGCTTTGCTCCTTATGAGCAGTAGCAGAATATAGCCCATACTTTTGCACTCTGCTGAAACAGCAGAAGAGACAGTCCAGAACGTTCCCATTGATCATCTTCAGCGCACAACGAGCTTTGCAACTCTGCAACACACATTGCTGTCACTCCTCCCTTTCCTGCCTGAAAGACCAACTGAATCCACATTCTCTGTGCCCGCTCTCTGATGAGCAGCAACAGAGAGAGTATAGCAGGAATGTTTAGACTGGGCTAAAACAGCAGAAGAGCCTTGCAAAAAAGCTCTTGCTGATTATGTTTAGCACACAGTGAGCTTTGAAGCTGTGACACAAACATTGCAGTCACTCCTCACTTTATCTCCTAAAAGTGTATTTGAGTCCAACGTTTTTGTTGCCCTCTCTCGTTTCAAGAGCAGATGTGACAGGGGAGGACGAGCGCTTGGATTCTAATCCCACAGCCGAAGGGCCAACAGGGAAACTCCTCATGGGCATCTTCAGCACACAGTGAGCTTTGCAACTCTGTAACACATATTGCTGTCACCTCTCACTTTCCTACCTGAAAGTCCAATTGAATCCTACTTCTCCTGTGCTTTGGTCCTTATGAGCAGTAGCAGAATATAGCCCATACGTTTGCACTCTGCTGAAACAGCAGAAGAGACAGTCCTGAAAGTTCCCACTGATCATCTTCAGCGCACAGCGAGCTTTGCAACTCTGCAACACACATTGCTGTCACTCCTCCCTTTCCTACCAGAAAGACCAACTGATTCCACCATCTCTGTGTCCGCTCTCTGCTGAGCAGCAACAGAGAGAGTATAGCAGGAATGTTTAGACTGGGCTAAAACAGCAGAAGAGCCTTGCAAAAAAGCTCCTGATTTCATGTTTAGCGCACAGTGAGCATTAAACTGCGACACAAACATTGCTGTCATTCACTTTATCTCCTAAAAGTGCATTTGACTCCATCGTTTCTGGTGCGCTCTCTCGTTTCGAGAGGAGTTCTGACAGGGGAGGACGAGTGCTTGGACTCTAATCCCACAGCCGAAGGGCGTGCAGGGAAACTCCTGCTGGGCATCTTAAGCACACAGTGAGCTTTGCAGCTCTGAAACACATATAGCTGTCACCTCTCACTTTCCTACCTGAAAGTCCAATTGAATACTATATCTCCTGTGCTTGCTCCTTGTGAGCAGTAGCAGAATATAGCACTTACGCTTGGACTCTGCTGAAACAGCAGAAGAGACAGTCCAGAAAGATCCCACTGATCATCTTCAGCGAACAGCGAGCTTTGCAACTCTGCAACACACATTGCTGTCACTCCTCCCTTTTTGCCTGAAAGACCGGCTGAATCCGCCATCTCTGTGCCTGCTCTCTGCTGAGCAGCAACAGAGAGAGTTTAGCAGGAATGTTTAGACTGGGCTAAAACAGTAGAAGAGCCTTGCAAAAAAGCTCCTGCTGATCATGATTAGCAAACAGTGAGCTTTAAACTGTGACCCAAACATTGCTGTCACTCCTCACTTTATCTCCTAAAAGTGCATTTGAAACCATCGTTTCTGGTGCGCTCTCTCATTTCGAGAGGAGTTGTGACAGGAGAGGACAAGCGCTTAGACTCTAATCCCACAGCCGAAGGGCCAGCCGGGAAACTCCTGCTGGGCATCTTCAGCACACAGTGAGCTTTGCAACTCTGCAACACACATTGCTGTCACCTCTCACTTTCCTACCTGAAAGTCCAATTGAATCCTACATCTCCTGTGCTTTCTCCTTGTGAGCAGTAGCAGAATATAGCACTTACGCTTGGACTCTGCTGAAACAGCAGAAGAGACAGTCCAGAAAGATCCCACTGATCATCTTCAGCTCACAGCGAGCTTTGCAACTCTGCAACACACATTGCTGTCACTCCTCCCTTTTTGCCTGAAAGACCAGCTGAATCCGCCATCTCTGTGCCTGCTCTCTGCTGAGCAGCAACAGAGAGAGTTTAGCAGGAATGTTTAGACTGGGCTAAAACAGTAGAAGAGCCTTGCAAAAAAGCTCCTGCTGATCATGATTAGCAAACAGTGAGCTTTAAACTGTGACCCAAACATTGCTGTCACTCCTCACTTTATCTCCTAAAAGTGCATTTGAAACCATCGTTTCTGGTGCGCTCTCTCATTTCGAGAGGAGTTGTGACAGGAGAGGACAAGCGCTTGGACTCTAATCCCACAGCCGAAGGGCCAGCAGGGAAACTCCTGCTGGGCATCTTCAGCACACAGTGAGCTTTGCAACTCTGCAACACACATTGCTGTCACCTCTCACTTTCCTACCTGAAAGTCCAATTGAATCCTACATCTCCTGTGCTTGCTCCTTGTGAGCAGTAGCAGAATATAGCACTTACGTTTGCACTCTTCTGAAACAGCAGAAGAGACAGTCCAGAAAGTTCCCACTGATCATCCTCAGGGCACAGCGAGCTTTGCAACTCTGCAACACATTGCTATCACTCCTCCCTTTCCTGCCTGAATGACCAGCTGAATCCACCATCTCTGTGCCCGCTCTCTGCTGAGCAGCAACAGGGAGAGTATAGCAGGAATGTTTAGACTGGGCTAAAACAGCAGAAGAGCCATGCAAAAAAGCTCCTGCTGATCATGATTAGCACGCAGTGAGCTTTGAAACTGTGACCCAAACATTGCTGTCACTCCTCACTTTATCTCCTAAAAGTGCATTTGAAACCATCGTTTGTGGTGCGCTCTCTCATTTCGAGAGTAGTTGTGACAGGGGAGGAGGAGCGCATGGACTCTAATCCCACAGCCGAAGGGCCAGCAGGGAAACTCCTGCTGGGCATCTTCAGCACTCAGTGAGCTTTGCAACACTGAAACACACATTGCTGACAATTCTCACTTTCCTACCTGAAAGTCAAATTGAATCCTACATCTCCTGTGCTTGCTCTTTGGAGCAGTAGCAGAATACAGCCCTTACGTTTGGACTCTGCTGAAACAGCAGAATCGACAGTTTAGAAAGTTCCCACGGATCATCTTCAGAACACAGAGAGCTTTGCAACTCTGCAACAAACATTGCTGTTACTCCTCCTTTACCTGCCTGAAAGACCAAAAGATTCCACCATCTCTGTGCCCGCTCTCTGCTGAGCTGCAACAGAGGGAGAAGAGCATTAATGTTTAGACTGGGCTAAAACAGCAGAACAGCTTTGCAAAAAAGCTCCTGCTGATCATGTTTAGCACACAGTGAGCTTTGAAGCTGTGACACAAACACTGCTGTCACTCCTCACTTTATCTCCTAAAAGTGCATTTGAGTCCAAAGTTTTTGGTGCCCTCTCTCGTTTCAAGAGCAGATGTGACAGGGGAGGACGAGCGCTTGGACTCTAATTCCTCAGCCGAAGGGCCAGCAGGGAAACTCCTGCTGGGCATCTTCAGCACACAGTGAGCTTTGCAACTGTGAAACACACATTGCTGTCACCTCTCACTTTCCTACCTGAAAGTCCAATTGAATCCCTCTTCTCCTGTGCTTTGCTCCTTGTGAGCAGTAGCAGAATATAGCCCATAAGTTTGCACTCTGCCTAAACAGCAGAAGAGACAGTCCTGAAAGATCCCACTGATCATCTTCAGCGCACAGCGAGCTTTACAACTCTGCAACACACATTGCTGTCAGTCCTCTCTTTTTGCCTGAAAGACCAGCTGAATCCACCATCTCTGTGCCTGCCCTCTGCTGAGCAGCAACAGAGAGAGTCTAGCAGGAATGTTTAGACTGGGCTAAAACAGCAGAAGAGCCTTGCAAAAAAGCTCCTGCTGATCATGATTAGCAAACAGTGAGCTTTAAACTGTGACACAAACATTGCTGTCACTCCTCACTTTATCTCCTAAAAGTGCATTTGAAACCATCGTTTCTGGTGCGCTCTCTCGTTTCGAGAGGACTTGTGACGGGGGAGGAGGAGCGCGTGGACTCTAATCCCACAGCCGAAGGGCCATCAGGGAAACTCCTGCAGGGCATCTTCAGCACACAGTGAGCTTTGCAACTCGGAAACACACATTGCTGTCACCTCTCACTTTCCTACCTGAAAGTCCAATAGAATCCTACTTCTCCTGTGCTTTGCTCCTTGTGAGCAGTAGCAGAATATAGCCCATACGTTTGCACTCTGCTGAAACAGCAGAAGAGACAGTCCTGAAAGTTCCCACTGATCATCTTCAGCACACAGCGAGATTTGCAACTCTGCAACACACATTGCTGTCACTCCTCCCGTTCCTGCCTGAATGACCAACTGAATCCACCATCTCTGTGCCCGCCCTCTGCTGAGCAGCAACAGGGAGAGTATAACAGGAATGTTTAGACTGTGCAAAAACAGCAGAAGAGCCTTGCAAAAAAGCTCCTGCTGATCATGATTAGCACACAGTGAGCTTTGAAGCTGTGACACAAACATTGCTGTCACTCCTCACTTTATCTCCTAAAAGTGCATTTGAAACCATCGTTTCTGCTGCACTCTCTCGTTTCGAGTGGAGTTGTGACAGGGGAGGACGAGCACTTGGACTCTAATCCCACAGCCGAAGGGCCAGCAGGGAAACTCCTGCTGGCCATCTTCAGCACACAGTGATCTTTGCAACCCTGAACACATATAGCTGTCACCTCTCCCTTTCCTACCTGAAAGTCCAATTGAATCCTACATCTCCTGTGCTGCAATTTGTGAGCAGTAGCAGAATATAGCCCATACGTTTGCACTCTGCTGAAACAGCAGAAGAGAAAGTTTAGAAAGTTCCCACTGATCATCTTCAGAACACAGAGAGCTTTGCAACTCTGCAACACACATTGCTGTCACTCCTCCTTTTCCTGCCTGAAAGACCAAAAGATTCCACCATCTCAGTGCCTCCTCTCTGCTGAGGAGCAACACGGAGAGTATAGCAGGAATGTTTAGACTGGGCTAAAACAGCAGAAGAGCCTTGCAAAAAAGCTCCTCCTGATCATGTTTAGCACACAGTGAGCTTTGAGGCTGTGACACAAACATTGCTGTCACTCCTCACTTTATCTCCTAAAAGTGCATTTGAGTCCAACGTTTTTGGTGCCCTCTCTCGTTTCAAGAGCAGATGTGACAGGGGAGGACGAGCGCTTGGACTCTAATCCCACAGCCGAAGGGCCAGCAGGGAAACTCCTGATGGGCATCTTCAGCACACAGTGAGCTTTGCAACTCGGAAACACACATTGCTGTCACCTCTCACTTTCCTACCTGAAAGTCCAATTGAATCCTACATCTCCTGTGCTTTGCTCCTTATGAGCAGTACCAGAATATAGCCCATACTTTTGCACTCTGCTGAAAGAGCAGAAGAGACAGTCCTGAAAGTTCCCACTGATCATCTTCAGCGCACAGCGTGGTTTGCAACTCTGCAACACACATTGCTGTCACTCCTCCCTTTCCTGCCTGAAAGACCAACTGAATCCACATTCTCTGTGCCCGCTCTCTGCTGAGCAGCAACAGAGAGAGTATAGCAGGAATGTTTAGACTGGGCTAAAACAGCAGAAGAGCCTTGCAAAAAAGCTCAAGCTTTTCATGTTTAGCGCAGATGAGCTTTAAACTGTGACACAAACATTGCTGTCACTCCTCACTTTATCTCCTAAAAGTGCATTTAAAACCATCGTTTCTGGTGCGCTCTCTCGTTTCGAGAGGAGTTGTGACAGGGGAGGACGAGCGCATGGACTCTAATCCCACAGCTGGCGGGCCAGCAGGGAAACTCCTGCTGGGCATCTTCAGCACACAGTGAGCTTTGCAACTCTGAAACACACATTGCTGTCACCTCTCACTTTCCTACCTGAAAGTCCAATTGAATCCTACATCTCCTGTTCTTGCTTTGTGAGCAGTAGCAGAATATAGCACTTACGTTTGGACTCTGCTGAAACAGCAGAAGAGGCAGTCCAGAAAGTTCCCACTGATCATCTTCAGCGCTCAGCGAGCTTTGCAACTCTGCAGCACACATTGCTGTCACTCCTCCCTTTCCTGCCTGAAAGAGGAACTGATTCCACCATCTCTGTGCCCGCTCTCTGCTGAGCAGCTACAGAGAGAGTAGAGCAGGAATGTTTAGACTGGTCTAAAACAGCAGAAGAGCCTTGCAAAAAAGCTCCTGCTGATCATGTTTAGCACACAGTGAGCTTTGAAGCTGTGACACAAACACTGCTGTCGCTCCTCACTTTATCTCCTAAAAGTGCATTTGAGTCCAAAGTTTTTGGTGCCCTCTCTCGTTTTAAGAGCAGATGTGACAGGGGAGGACGAGCGCTTGGACTCTAATCCCACAGCCGAAGGGCCAGCAGGGAAACTCCTGCTGGGCATCTTCAGCACACAGTGACCTTTGCAACTGTGAAACACACATTGCTGTCACCTCTCACTTTCCTGCCTGAAAGTCCAATTGAATCCCTCTTCTCCTGTGCTTTGCTCCTTGTGAGCAGTAGCAGAATATAGCCCATAAGTTTGCACTCTGCTGAAACAGCAGAAGAGACAGTCCAGAAAGATCCCACCGATCATCTTAAGCGCACAGCGAGCTTTGCAACTCTGCAACGCACATTGCTGTCAGTCCTCCCTTTCCTGCCTGAAAGACGAACTGATTCCACCATCTCTGTGCCCACTCTCTGCTGAGCAGAAACAGGGAGACTATAGCAGGAATGTTTAGACTGGGCTAAAACAGCAGAAGAGCCTTGCAGAAAAGCTCCTGCTCATCATGTTTAGCTCACAGTGAGCTTTGAAACTGTGACACAAACATTGCTGTCAAACCTCACTTTATCTCCTAAAAGTGCATTTGACTCCATCGTTTCTGGTGCGCGCTCTCGTTTCGAGAGGAGTTGTGACAGGGGAGGACGAGCGCATGGACTCTAATCCCACAGCTGAAAGGCCAGCAGGGAAAATCCTGCTGGGCATCTTCAGCACACAGTGAGCTTTGCAACTCTGAAACACATATTGCTGTCACCTCTCACTTTCCTACCTGAAAGTCCAATTGAATCCTACATCTCCTGTTCTTGCTTTGTGAGCAGTAGCAGAATATAGCACTTACGTTTGGACTCTGCAGAAACAGCAGAAGAGACAGTCCAGAAAGTTCCCACTGATCATCTTCAGCGCACAGTGAGCTTTGCAGCTCTGAAACACATATTGCTGCCACCTCTCACTTTCCTACCTGAACGTCCAATTGAATCCTACATCTCCTGTGCTTGCTCTTTGTGAGCAGTAGCAGAATATAGCACTTACGTTTGGACTCTGCTGAAACAGCAGAAGAGATAGTCTAGAAAGTTCCCACTGATCATCTTCAGCGCACAGCGAGCTTTGCAACTCTGCAACACACATTGCTGTCACTCCTCCCTTTCCTGCCTGAAAGACCAACTGATTCCACCATCTCTGTGTCCGCTCTCTGCTGAGCAGCAACGGGGAGAGTATAGCAGGAATGTTTAGACTGGGCTAAAACAGCAGAAGAGCCTTGCAAAAAAGCTCCTGCTGATCATGATTAGCAAACAGTGAGCTTTAAACTGTGACACAAACATTGCTGTCACTCCTCACTTTATCTCCTAAAAGTGCATTTGAATCCATCGTTTCTGGTGCGCTCTCTCGTTTCGAGAGGAGTTGTGACAGGGGAGGACGAGCGCTTGGACTCTAATCCCACAGCCGAAGGGCCAGCAGGGAAACTCCTGATGGGCATCTTCAGCACACAGTGAGCTTTGCAAATCTGAAACACACATTGCTGTCACCTCTCACTTTCCTACCTGAAAGTCCAATTGAATCCTACTTCTCCTGTGCTTTGCTCCTTGTGAGCAGTAGCAGAATATAGCACTTACGTTTGCACTCTGCTGAAACACCAGAAGAGACAGTCCAGAAAGATCCCACTGATCATCTTCAGTTCACAGCGAGCTTTGCAACTCTGCAACACACATTGCTGTCAGTCATCCCTTTCCTGCCTGAAAGACGAACTGATACCACCATCTCTGTGCCCACTCTCTGCTGAGCAGCAACAGAGAGAGTAGAGCAGGAATGTTTAGACTGGTCTAAAACAGCAGAAGAGCCTTGCAAAAAAGCTCCTGCTGATCATGTTTAGCACACAGTGAGCTTTGAAGCTGTGACACAAACACTGCTGTCACTCCTCACTTTATCTCCTAAAAGTGCATTTGAGTCCAAAGTTTTTGGTGCCCTCTCTCGTTTCAAGAGCAGATGTGACAGGGGAGGACGAGCGCTTGGACTCTAATCCCACAGCCGAAGGGGCAGCAGGGAAACTCCTGCTGGGCATCTTCAGCACACAGTGAGCTTTGCAACTCTGAAACACACATTGCTGTCACCTCTCACTTTCCTACCTGAAAGTCCAATTGAATCCTTCATCTCCTGTGCTTGCTCTTTGTGAGCAGTAGCAGAAAATAGCACTTACGTTTGGACTCTGCTGAAACAGCAGAAGAGACAGACCAGTAAGTTCCCACTGATCTTCAGCGCACAGCGAGCTTTGCAACTCTGCAACACACATTGCTTTCACTCCTACCTTTCCTGCCTGAAAGACCAACTGAATCCACCATCTCTGTGTCCGCTCTCTGCTGAGCAGCAACGGGGAGAGTATAGCAGGAATGTTTAGCCTGGGCTAAAACAGCAGAAGAGCCATGCAAAAAAGCTCCTGCTGATCATGATAAGCACACAGTGAGCTTTCAATCTGTGACACAACCATTGCTGTCTCTCCTCACTTTATCTCCTTAAAGTGCATTTGAAACCATCGTTTTTGGTGCGCTCTCTCGTTTCGAGAGGAGTTGTGACAGGGGAGGACGAGCGCATGGACTCTAATCCCACAGCTGGCGGGCCAGCAGGGAAACTCCTGCTGGGCATCTTCAGCACACAGTGAGCTTTGCAACTCTGAAACACACATTGCTGTCACCTCTCACTTTCCTACCTGAAAGTCCAATTGAATCCTACATCTCCTGTGCTTGCTCTTTGGAGCAGAAGCAGAATACAGCACTTACGTTTGGACTCTGCTGAAACAGCAGAAGAGACAGTCCAGAACGTTCCCATTGATCATCTTCAGCGCACAGCGACCTTTGCAACTCTGAAACACACATTGCTGTCACCTCTCACTTTCCTACCTGAAAGTCCAATTGAATCCTACTTCTCCTGTGCTTTGCTCCTTATGAGCAGTAGCAGAATATAGCCCATACTTTTGCACTCTGCTGAAACAGCAGAAGAGACAGTCCAGAACGTTCCCATTGATCATCTTCAGCGCACAGCGAGCTTTGCAACTCTGCAACACACATTGCTGTCACTCCTCCCTTTCCTGCCTGAAAGACCAACTGAATCCACATTCTCTGTGCCCGCTCTCTCATGAGCAGCAACAGAGAGAGTATAGCAGGAATGTTTAGACTGGGCTAAAACAGCAGAAGAGCCTTGCAAAAAAGCTCTTGCTGATTATGTTTAGCACACAGTGAGCTTTGAAGCTGTGACACAAACATTGCAGTCACTCCTCACTTTATCTCCTAAAAGTGTATTTGAGTCCAACGTTTTTGTTGCCCTCTCTCGTTTCAAGAGCAGATGTGACAGGGGAGGACGAGCGCTTGGATTCTAATCCCACAGCCGAAGGGCCAACAGGGAAACTCCTCATGGGCATCTTCAGCACACAGTGAGCTTTGCAACTCTGAAACACATATTGCTGTCACCTCTCACTTTCCTACCTGAAAGTCCAATTGAATCCTACTTCTCCTGTGCTTTGGTCCTTATGAGCAGTAGCAGAATATAGCCCATACGTTTGCACTCTGCTGAAACAGCTGAAGAGACAGTCCTGAAAGTTCCCACTGATCATCTTCAGCGCACAGCGAGCTTTGCAACTCTGCAACACACATTGCTGTCACTCCTCCCTTTCCTACCAGAAAGACCAACTGATTCCACCATCTCTGTGTCCGCTCTCTGCTGAGCAGCAACAGAGAGAGTATAGCAGGAATGTTTAGACTGGGCTAAAACAGCAGAAGAGCCTTGCAAAAAAGCTCCTGATTTCATGTTTAGCGCACAGTGAGCATTAAACTGCGACACAAACATTGCTGTCATTCACTTTATCTCCTAAAAGTGCATTTGACTCCATCGTTTCTGGTGCGCTCTCTCGTTTCGAGAGGAGTTCTGACAGGGGAGGACGAGTGCTTGGACTCTAATCCCACAGCCGAAGGGCGTGCAGGGAAACTCCTGCTGGGCATCTTAAGCACACAGTGAGCTTTGCAGCTCTGAAACACATATAGCTGTCACCTCTCACTATCCTACCTGAAAGTCCAATTGAATACTATATCTCCCGTGCTTGCTCCTTGTGAGCAGTAGCAGAATATAGCACTTACGCTTGGACTCTGCTGAAACAGCAGAAGAGACAGTCCAGAAAGATCCCACTGATCATCTTCAGCTCACAGCGAGCTTTGCAACTCTGCAACACACATTGCTGTCACTCCTCCCTTTTTGCCTGAAAGACCAGCTGAATCCGCCATCTCTGTGCCTGCTCTCTGCTGAGCAGCAACAGAGAGAGTTTAGCAGGAATGTTTAGACTGGGCTAAAACAGTAGAAGAGCCTTGCAAAAAAGCTCCTGCTGATCATGATTAGCAAACAGTGAGCTTTAAACTGTGACCCAAACATTGCTGTCACTCCTCACTTTATCTCCTAAAAGTGCATTTGAAACCATCGTTTCTGGTGCGCTCTCTCATTTCGAGAGGAGTTGTGACAGGAGAGGACAAGCGCTTGGACTCTAATCCCACAGCCGAAGGGCCAGCAGGGAAACTCCTGCTGGGCATCTTCAGCACACAGTGAGCTTTGCAACTCTGCAACACACATTGCTGTCACCTCTCACTTTCCTACCTGAAAGTCCAATTGAATCCTACATCTCCTGTGCTTGCTCCTTGTGAGCAGTAGCAGAATATAGCACTTACGTTTGCACTCTTCTGAAACAGCAGAAGAGACAGTCCAGAAAGTTCCCACTGATCATCCTCAGGGCACAGCGAGCTTTGCAACTCTGCAACACATTGCTATCACTCCTCCCTTTCCTGCCTGAATGACCAGCTGAATCCACCATCTCTGTGCCCGCTCTCTGCTGAGCAGCAACAGGGAGAGTATAGCAGGAATGTTTAGACTGGGCTAAAACAGCAGAAGAGCCATGCAAAAAAGCTCCTGCTGATCATGATTAGCACGCAGTGAGCTTTGAAACTGTGACCCAAACATTGCTGTCACTCCTCACTTTATCTCCTAAAAGTGCATTTGAAACCATCGTTTGTGGTGCGCTCTCTCATTTCGAGAGTAGTTGTGACAGGGGAGGAGGAGCGCATGGACTCTAATCCCACAGCCGAAGGGCCAGCAGGGAAACTCCTGCTGGGCATCTTCAGCACTCAGTGAGCTTTGCAACACTGAAACACACATTGCTGACAATTCTCACTTTCCTACCTGAAAGTCAAATTGAATCCTACATCTCCTGTGCTTGCTCTTTGGAGCAGTAGCAGAATACAGCCCTTACGTTTGGACTCTGCTGAAACAGCAGAATCGACAGTTTAGAAAGTTCCCACGGATCATCTTCAGAACACAGAGAGCTTTGCAACTCTGCAACAAACATTGCTGTTACTCCTCCTTTTCCTGCCTGAAAGACCAAAAGATTCCACCATCTCTGCGCCCGCTCTCTGCTGAGCTGCAACAGAGGGAGAAGAGCATTAATGTTTAGACTGGGCTAAAACAGCAGAACAGCCTTGCAAAAAAGCTCCTGCTGATCATGTTTAGCACACAGTGAGCTTTGAAGCTGTGACACAAACACTGCTGTCACTCCTCACTTTATCTCCTAAAAGTGCATTTGAGTCCAAAGTTTTTGGTGCCCTCTCTCGTTTCAAGAGCAGATGTGACAGGGGAGGACGAGCGCTTGGACTCTAATTCCTCAGCCGAAGGGCCAGCAGGGAAACTCCTGCTGGGCATCTTCAGCACACAGTGAGCTTTGCAACTGTGAAACACACATTGCTGTCACCTCTCACTTTCCTACCTGAAAGTCCAATTGAATCCCTCTTCTCCTGTGCTTTGCTCCTTGTGAGCAGTAGCAGAATATAGCCCATAAGTTTGCACTCTGCCTAAACAGCAGAAGAGACAGTCCAGAAAGATCCCACTGATCATCTTCAGCGCACAGCGAGCTTTACAACTCTGCAACACACATTGCTGTCAGTCCTCCCTTTTTGCCTGAAAGACCAGCTGAATCCACCATCTCTGTGCCTGCCCTCTGCTGAGCAGCAACAGAGAGAGTTTAGCAGGAATGTTTAGACTGGGCTAAAACAGCAGAAGAGCCTTGCAAAAAAGCTCCTGCTGATCATGATTAGCAAACAGTGAGCTTTAAACTGTGACACAAACATTGCTGTCACTCCTCACTTTATCTCCTAAAAGTGCATTTGAATCCATCGTTTCTGGTGCGCTCTCTCGTTTCGAGAGGAGTTGTGACAGGGGAGGACGAGCGCTTGGACTCTAATCCCACAGCCGAAGGGCCAGCAGGGAAACTCCTGAGAGTCTCCTGCAGAGAGCAGGCACAGGGATGGTGGAATCTTTTGGTCTTTCAGGCAGGAAAAGGAGGAGTGACAGCAATGTGTGTTGCAGAGTTGCAAAGCTCTCTGTGTTCTGAAGATGATCAGTGGGAACTTTCTAAACTTTCTCTTCTGCTGTTTCTGCAGAGTGCAAACGTATGGGCTATATTCTGCTACTGCTCACAAATTGCAGCACAGGAGATGTAGGATTCAATTGGACTTTCAGGTAGGAAAGGGAGAGGTGACAGCTATATGTGTTCAGGGTTGCAAAGATCACTGTGTGCTGAAGATGGCCAGCAGGAGTTTCCCTGCACGCCCTTCGGCTGTGGGATTAGAGTCCAAGCGCTCGTTCTCCCCTGTCACAACTCCTCTCAAAACGAGAGAGCGCACCAGAAACGATGGTTTCAAATGCACTTTTAGGAGATAAAGTGAGGAGTGACAGCAATGTTTGTGTCACAGCTTCAAAGCTCACTGTGTGCTAATCATGATCAGCAGGAGCTTTCTTGCAAGGCTCTTCTGCTGTTTTTGCACAGTCTAAACATTCCTGCTATACTCTCCCTGTTGCTGCTCAGCAGAGGGCGGGCACAGAGATGGTGGATTCAGTTGGTCATTCAGGCAGGAAAGGGAGGAGTGACAGCAATGTGTGCTGCAGAGCTGCAAAGCTCGCTGTGCGCTGAAGATGATCAGTGGGAACTTTCAGGACTGTCTCTTCTGCTGTTTCAGCAGAGTGCAAACGTAAGTGCTATATTCTGCTACTGCTCACAAGGAGCAAGCACAGGAGATGTAGGATTCAATTGGACTTTCAAGTAGGAAAGTGAGAGGTGACAGCAATGTGTGTTTCAGAGTTGCAAAGCTCACTGTGTGCTGAAGATGCCCAGCAGGAGTTTCCCTGATGGCCCTTCGGCTGTGGGATTAGAGTCCACGCGCTCGTCCTCCCCTGTCACAACTCCTCTCGAAATGAGAGAGCGCACCAGAAACGATGGTTTCAAATGCAATTTTAGCAGATAAAGTGAATGACAGCAATGTTTGTGTCGCAGTTTAATGCTCACTGTGCGCTAAACATGAAAAGCAGGAGCTTTTTTGCAAGGCTCTTCTGCTGTTTTAGCCCAGTCTAAACATTCCTGCTATACTCTCCCTGTTGCTGCTCAGCAGAGAGCGGGCTCAGAGATGGTGGAATCAGTTGGTCTTTCAGGCAGGAAAGGGAGGAGTGACAGCAATGTGTGTTGCAGAGTTGCAAAGCTCGCTGTGCGCTGATGATCAGTGGGAACTTTCAGGACTGTCTCTTCTGCTGTTTCAGCAGAGTGCAAACGTATGGGCTATGTTCTGCTACTGCTCACAAGGAGCAAGCACAGGAGATGTAGGATTCAATTGGACTTTCAGGTAGGAAAGTGAGAGGTGACAGCAATGTGTGTTTCAGAGTTGCAAAGCTCACTGTGTGCTGAAGATGCCCAGCAGGAGTTTCCCTGATGGCCCTTCGGCTGTGGGATTAGAGTCCAAGCGCTCGTCCTCCCCTGTCACAACTCCTCTCGAAACGAGAGAGCGCACCAGAAACGATGGCTTCAAATGCACTTTTAGGAGATAAAGTGAGGAGGGACAGCAATGCTTGTGTCACAGTTTCAAAGCTCACTGTGTGCTAATCATGATCAGCAGGAGCTTTTTTGCAAGGCTCTTCTGCTGTTTTAGCCCAGTCTAAACATTCCTGCTATACTCTCCCTGTTGCTGCTCAGCAGAGAGCGGGCACAGAGATGGTGGATTCAGTTGGTCTTTCAGGCAGGAAAGGGAGGAGTGACAGCAATGTGTGCTGCAGAGTTGCAAAGCTCGCTGTGCGCTGAACATGATCAGTGGGAACTTTCAGGACTGTCTCTTCTGCTGTTTCAGCAGAGTGCAAACGTATGGGCTATATTCTGCTACTGCTCACAAATTGCAGCACAGGAGATGTAGGATTCAATTGGACTTTCAGGTAGGAAAGGGAGAGGTGACAGCTATATGTGTTCAGGGTTGCAAAGATCACTGTGTGCTGAAGATGGCCAGCAGGAGATTCCCTGCACGCCCTTCGGCTGTGGGATTAGAGTTCAAGCGCTTGTCCTCCCCTGTCACAACTCCTCTCGAAACGAGAGAGCGCCCCAGAAACGATAGATTCAAATGCACTTTTAGGAGATAAAGTGTGTGGCAGCAATGTTTGTGTCGCAGTTTAAAGCTCACTGTGCGCTAAACATGAAAAGCTGGAGCTTTTTTGCAAGGCTCTTCTGCTGTTTTAGCCCAGTCTAAACATTCCTGCTATACTCACCCTGTTGCTGCTCAATAGAGTGCGGGAACAGAGATGGTGGAATCAATTGGTCTTTCAGGCATGAAAGGGAGGAGTGACAGCAATGTGTGCTGCAGGGCTGCAAAGCTCGCTGTGCGCTGAAGATGATCAGTGTTAACTTTCTGGACTGTCTCTCCTGCTGTTTCAGCAGAGTGCAAACGTAAGTGCTCTATTCTGCTACTGCTCACAAGGAGCAAGCACAGGAGATGCAGGATTAAATTGGACTTTCAGGTAGGAAAGTGAGAGGTGACAGCAATGTGTGTTTCAGAGTAGCAAAGCTCAATGTGTGCTGAAGATGCCCAGCAGGAGTTTCCCTGCTGGCCCATCGGCTGTGGGATTAGAGTCCAAGCGCTCGTCCTCCCCTGTCACAACTCCTCTCGAAACGAGAGAGCGCACCAGAAACGATGGTTTCAAATGCACTTTTAGGAGAAAAAGTGAGGAGTGACAGCAATGTTTGTGTCACAGCTTCAAAACTAACTGTGTGCTAAACATGATCAGCAGGAGCTTTTTTGCAAGGCTCTTCTGCTGTTTTAGCCCAGTCTAAACATTCCAGCTATACTCTCTCTGTTGATGCTCAGCAGAGAGCGGACACAGAGATGGTGGAATCAGTTGGTCTTTCAGGTAGGAAAGGGAGGAGTGACAGCAATGTGTGTTTCAGAGTTGCAAAGCTCTCTGTGTTCTGAAGATGATCAGTGGGAACTTTCTAAACTTTTTCTTCTGCTGTTTCAGCAGAGTGCAAACGTATGGGCTATATTCTGCTACTGCTCACAAATTGCAGCACAGGAGATGTAGGATTCAATTGGAATTTCAGGTAGGAAAGGGAGAGGTGACAGCAATGTGTGTTTCCGAGTTGCAAAGCTCACTGTGTGCTGAAGATGCCCATGAGGAGTTTCCCTGCTGACCCTTCGGCTGTGGGATTAGAGTCCAAGCGCTCGTCCTCCCCTGTCACATCTGCTCTTGAAACGAGAGAGGGCACCAAAAACGTTGGACTCAAATGCACTTTTAGGAGATAAAGTGAGGAGTGACAGCAATGTTTGTGTCACAGCCTCAAAGCTCACTGTGTGCTAAACATGATCAGCAGGAGCTTTTTTGCAAGGCTCTTCTGCTGTTTTAGCCCAGTCTAAACATTATTGCTCTTCTCTCCCTGTTGCTGCTCAGCAGAGAGCAGGCACAGAGATGGTGGAATCTTTTGGTCTTTCAGGCAGGAAAAGGAGGAGTGACAGCAATGTGTGTTGCAGAGTTGCAAAGCTCTCTGTGTTCTGAAGATGATCAGTGGGAACCTTCAGGACTGTCTCTTCTGCTGTTTCAGCAGAGTGCAAACGTATGGGCTATATTCTGCTACTGCTCACAAATTGCAGCACAGGATATGTAGGATTCAATTGGACTTTCAGGTAGGAAAGGGAGAGGTGACAGCTATATGTGTTCAGGGTTGCAAAGATCACTGTGTGCTGAAGATGGCCAGCAGGAGTTTCCCTGCACGCCCTTCGGCTGTGGGATTAGAGTCCAAGCGCTCGTCCTCCCCTGTCACAACTCCACTCGAAACGAGAGAGCGCAGCAGAAACGATGGTTTCAAATGCACTTTTAGGAGATAAAGTGAGGAGTGACAGCTATGTTTGTGTCACAGCTTCAAAGCTCACTGTGTGCTAATCTTGATCAGCAGGAGCTTTTTTGCAAGGCTCTTCTGCTGTTTTAGCCCAGTCTAAACATTCCTGCTATACTCTCCCTGTTGCTGCTCAGCAGAGAGCGGGCACAGAGATGGTGGATTCAGTTGGCCATTCAGGCAGGAAAGGGACGAGTGACAGCAATGTGTGTTGCAGAGTTGCAAAGCTCGCTGGGCGCTGAAGATGATCAGTGGGAACTTTCAGGACTGTCTCTTCTGCTGTTTCAGCAGAGTGCAAACGTAAGTGCTATATTCTGCTACTGCTCACAAGGAGCTAAGCACAGGAGAAGTAGGATTCAATTGGACTTTCAGGTAGGAAAGTTAGAGGTGACAGCTATATGTGTTCAGGGTTGCAAAGATCACTGTGTGCTGAAGATGCCCAGCAGGAGTTTCCCTGCACGCCCTTCGGCTGTGGGATTAGAGTCCAAGCGCTCGTCCTCCCCTGTCACAACTCCACTCGAAACGAGAGAGCGCAGCAGAAACGATGGACTCAAATGCACTTTTAGGAGATAAAGTGAGGAGTGACAGCAATGTTTGTGTCACAGCCTCAAAGCTCACTGTGTGCTAAACATGATCAGCAGGAGCTTTTTTGCAAGGCTCTTCTGCTGTTTTAGCCCAGTCTAAACATTATTGCTCTTCTCTCCCTGTTGCTGCTCAGCAGAGAGCAGGCACAGAGATGGTGCAATCTTTTGGTCTATCAGGCAGGAAAAGGAGGAGTGACAGCAATGTGTGTTTCAGAGTTGCAAAGCTCTCTGTGTTCTGAAGATGATCAGTGGGAACTTTCTAAACTTTTTCTTCTGCTGTTTCAGCAGAGTGCAAACGTATGGGCTATATTCTGCTACTGCTCACAAATTGCAGCACAGGAGATGTAGGATTCAATTGGAATTTCAGGTAGGAAAGGGAGAGGTGACAGCAATGTGTGTTTCCGAGTTGCAAAGCTCACTGTGTGCTGAAGATGCCCATGAGGAGTTTCCCTGCTGACCCTTCGGCTGTGGGATTAGAGTCCAAGCGCTCGTCCTCCCCTGTCACATCTGCTCTTGAAACGAGAGAGGGCACCAAAAACGTTGGACTCAAATGCACTTTTAGGAGATAAAGTGAGGAGTGACAGCAATGTTTGTGTCACAGCCTCAAAGCTCACTGTGTGCTAAACATGATCAGCAGGAGCTTTTTTGCAAGGCTCTTCTGCTGTTTTAGCCCAGTCTAAACATTATTGCTCTTCTCTCCCTGTTGCTGCTCAGCAGAGAGCAGGCACAGAGATGGTGGAATCTTTTGGTCTTTCAGGCAGGAAAAGGAGGAGTGACAGCAATGTGTGTTGCAGAGTTGCAAAGCTCTCTGTGTTCTGAAGATGATCAGTGGGAACTTTCAGGACTGTCTCTTCTGCTGTTTCAGCAGAGTGCAAACGTATGGGCTATATTCTGCTACTGCTCACAAATTGCAGCACAGGAGATGTAGGATTCAATTGGACTTTCAGGTAGGAAAGGGAGAGGTGACAGCTATATGTGTTCAGGGTTGCAAAGATCACTGTGTGCTGAAGATGGCCAGCAGGAGTTTCCCTGCACGCCCTTCGGCTGTGGGATTAGAGTCCAAGCGCTCGTCCTCCCCTGTCACAACTCCACTCGAAACGAGAGAGCGCAGCAGAAACGATGGTTTCAAATGCACTTTTAGGAGATAAAGTGAGGAGTGACAGCTATGTTTGTGTCACAGCTTCAAAGCTCACTGTGTGCTAATCTTGATCAGCAGGAGCTTTTTTGCAAGGCTCTTCTGCTGTTTTAGCCCAGTCTAAACATTCCTGCTATACTCTCCCTGTTGCTGCTCAGCAGAGAGCGGGCACAGAGATGGTGGATTCAGTTGGTCATTCAGGCAGGAAAGGGACGAGTGACAGCAATGTGTGTTGCAGAGTTGCAAAGCTCGCTGGGCGCTGAAGATGATCAGTGGGAACTTTCAGGACTGTCTCTTCTGCTGTTTCAGCAGAGTGCAAACGTAAGTGCTATATTCTGCTACTGCTCACAAGGAGCTAAGCACAGGAGAAGTAGGATTCAATTGGACTTTCAGGTAGGAAAGTTAGAGGTGACAGCTATATGTGTTCAGGGTTGCAAAGATCACTGTGTGCTGAAGATGCCCAGCAGGAGTTTCCCTGCACGCCCTTCGGCTGTGGGATTAGAGTCCAAGCGCTCGTCCTCCCCTGTCACAACTCCACTCGTAACGAGAGAGCGCAGCAGAAACGATGGTTTCAAATGCACTTTTAGGAGATAAAGTGAGGAGTGACAGCTATGTTTGTGTCACAGCTTCAAAACTCACTGTGTGCTAAACATGATCAGCAGGAGCTTTTTTGCAAGGCTCTTCTGCTGTTTTAGCCCTGTCTAAACATTCCTGCTATACTCTCTCTGTTGCTGCTAAGCTGAGAGCGGGCACAGAGATGGTGGAATCAGTTCGTCTTTCAGGCAGGAAAGGGAGGAGTGACAGCAGTGTGTGTTGCAGAGTTGCAAAGCTCGCTGTGCGCTGATGATCAGTGGGAACTTTCTGGACTGTCTCTCCTGCTGTTTCAGCAGAGTGCAAACGTAAGAGCTATATTCTGCTACTGCTCACAAGGAGCAAGCACAGGAGATGTAGGATTCAATTGGACTTTCAGGTAGGAAAGTGAGAGGTGACAGCAATGTGTGTTTCAGAGTAGCAAAGCTCAATGTGTGCTGAAGATGCCCAGCAGGAGTTTCCCTGCTGGCCCTTCGGCTGTGGGATTAGAGTCCAAGCGCTCGTCCTCCCCTGTCACAACTCCTCTCGAAACGAGAGAGCGCACCAGAAACGATGGTTTCAAATGCACTTTTAGGAGATAAAGTGAGGAGTGACAGCAATGTTTGTGTCACAGCTTCAAAACTAACTGTGTGCTAAACATGATCAGCAGGAGCTTTTTTGCAAGGCTCTTCTGCTGTTTTAGCCCAGTCTAAACATTCCAGCTATACTCTCTCTGTTGATGCTCAGCAGAGAGCGGACACAGAGATGGTGGAATCAGTTGGTCTTTCAGGTAGGAAAGGGAGGAGTGACAGCAATGTGTGTTGCAGAGTTGCAAAGCTCGCTGTGCGCTGAAGATGATCAGTGGGAACTTTCAGGACTGTCTCTTCTGCTGTTTCAGCAGAGTGCAAACGTATGGGCTATATTCTGCTACTGCTCACAAGGAGCTAAGCACAGGAGAAGTAGGATTCAATTGGACTTTCAGGTAGGAAAGTGAGAGGTGACAGCAATGTGTGTTTCCGAGTTGCAAAGCTCACTGTGCGCTGAAGATGCCCAGCAGGAGTTTCCCTGTTGGCCCTTCGGCTGTGGGATTAGAGTCCAAGCGCTCGTCCTCCCCTGTCACATCTGCTCTTGAAACGAGAGAGGGCACCAAAAACGTTGGACTCAAATGCACTTTTAGGAGATAAAGTGAGGAGTGACAGCAATGTTTGTGTCACAGCCTCAAAGCTCACTGTGTGCTAAACATGATCAGCAGGAGCTTTTTTGCAAGGCTCTTCTGCTGTTTTAGCCCAGTCTAAACATTATTGCTCTTCTCTCCCTGTTGCTGCTCAGCAGAGAGCAGGCACAGAGATGGTGCAATCTTTTGGTCTATCAGGCAGGAAAAGGAGGAGTGACAGCAATGTGTGTTGCAGAGTTGCAAAGCTCTCTGTGTTCTGAAGATGATCAGTGGGAACTTTCTAAACTTTTTCTTCTGCTGTTTCAGCAGAGTGCAAACGTATGGGCTATATTCTGCTACTGCTCACAAATTGCAGCACAGGAGATGTAGGATTCAATTGGAATTTCAGGTAGGAAAGGGAGAGGTGACAGCAATGTGTGTTTCCGAGTTGCAAAGCTCACTGTGTGCTGAAGATGCCCATGAGGAGTTTCCCTGCTGACCCTTCGGCTGTGGGATTAGAGTCCAAGCGCTCGTCCTCCCCTGTCACATCTGCTCTTGAAACGAGAGAGGGCACCAAAAACGTTGGACTCAAATGCACTTTTAGGAGATAAAGTGAGGAGTGACAGCAATGTTTGTGTCACAGCCTCAAAGCTCACTGTGTGCTAAACATGATCAGCAGGAGCTTTTTTGCAAGGCTCTTCTGCTGTTTTAGCCCAGTCTAAACATTATTGCTCTTCTCTCCCTGTTGCTGCTCAGCAGAGAGCAGGCACAGAGATGGTGGAATCTTTTGGTCTTTCAGGCAGGAAAAGGAGGAGTGACAGCAATGTGTGTTGCAGAGTTGCAAAGCTCTCTGTGTTCTGAAGATGATCAGTGGGAACTTTCAGGACTGTCTCTTCTGCTGTTTCAGCAGAGTGCAAACGTATGGGCTATATTCTGCTACTGCTCACAAGGAGCTAAGCACAGGAGAAGTAGGATTCAATTGGACTTTCAGGTAGGAAAGTGAGAGGTGACAGCAATGTGTGTTTCCGAGTTGCAAAGCTCACTGTGCGCTGAAGATGCCCAGCAGGAGTTTCCCTGCTGGCCCTTCGGCTGTGGGATTAGAGTCCAAGCGCTCGTCCTCCCCTGTCACAACTCCTCTCGAAACGAGAGAGCGCACCAGAAACGATGGTTTCAAATGCACTTTTAGGAGATAAAGTGAGGAGTGACAGCAATGTTTGTGTCACAGCTTCAAAACTAACTGTGTGCTAAACATGATCAGCAGGAGCTTTTTTGCAAGGCTCTTCTGCTGTTTTAGCCCAGTCTAAACATTCCAGCTATACTCTCTCTGTTGATGCTCAGCAGAGAGCGGACACAGAGATGGTGGAATCAGTTGGTCTTTCAGGTAGGAAAGGGAGGAGTGACAGCAATGTGTGTTGCAGAGTTGCAAAGCTCGCTGTGCGCTGAAGATGATCAGTGGGAACTTTCAGGACTGTCTCTTCTGCTGTTTCAGCAGAGTGCAAACGTATGGGCTATATTCTGCTACTGCTCACAAGGAGCTAAGCACAGGAGAAGTAGGATTCAATTGGACTTTCAGGTAGGAAAGTGAGAGGTGACAGCAATGTGTGTTTCCGAGTTGCAAAGCTCACTGTGCGCTGAAGATGCCCAGCAGGAGTTTCCCTGTTGGCCCTTCGGCTGTGGGATTAGAGTCCAAGCGCTCGTCCTCCCCTGTCACATCTGCTCTTGAAACGAGAGAGGGCACCAAAAACGTTGGACTCAAATGCACTTTTAGGAGATAAAGTGAGGAGTGACAGCAATGTTTGTGTCACAGCCTCAAAGCTCACTGTGTGCTAAACATGATCAGCAGGAGCTTTTTTGCAAGGCTCTTCTGCTGTTTTAGCCCAGTCTAAACATTATTGCTCTTCTCTCCCTGTTGCTGCTCAGCAGAGAGCAGGCACAGAGATGGTGCAATCTTTTGGTCTATCAGGCAGGAAAAGGAGGAGTGACAGCAATGTGTGTTGCAGAGTTGCAAAGCTCTCTGTGTTCTGAAGATGATCAGTGGGAACTTTCTAAACTTTTTCTTCTGCTGTTTCAGCAGAGTGCAAACGTATGGGCTATATTCTGCTACTGCTCACAAATTGCAGCACAGGAGATGTAGGATTCAATTGGAATTTCAGGTAGGAAAGGGAGAGGTGACAGCAATGTGTGTTTCCGAGTTGCAAAGCTCACTGTGTGCTGAAGATGCCCATGAGGAGTTTCCCTGCTGACCCTTCGGCTGTGGGATTAGAGTCCAAGCGCTCGTCCTCCCCTGTCACATCTGCTCTTGAAACGAGAGAGGGCACCAAAAACGTTGGACTCAAATGCACTTTTAGGAGATAAAGTGAGGAGTGACAGCAATGTTTGTGTCACAGCCTCAAAGCTCACTGTGTGCTAAACATGATCAGCAGGAGCTTTTTTGCAAGGCTCTTCTGCTGTTTTAGCCCAGTCTAAACATTATTGCTCTTCTCTCCCTGTTGCTGCTCAGCAGAGAGCAGGCACAGAGATGGTGGAATCTTTTGGTCTTTCAGGCAGGAAAAGGAGGAGTGACAGCAATGTGTGTTGCAGAGTTGCAAAGCTCTCTGTGTTCTGAAGATGATCAGTGGGAACTTTCAGGACTGTCTCTTCTGCTGTTTCAGCAGAGTGCAAACGTATGGGCTATATTCTGCTACTGCTCACAAATTGCAGCACAGGAGATGTAGGATTCAATTGGACTTTCAGGTAGGAAAGGGAGAGGTGACAGCTATATGTGTTCAGGGTTGCAAAGATCACTGTGTGCTGAAGATGGCCAGCAGGAGTTTCCCTGCACGCCCTTCGGCTGTGGGATTAGAGTCCAAGCGCTCGTCCTCCCCTGTCACAACTCCACTCGAAACGAGAGAGCGCAGCAGAAACGATGGTTTCAAATGCACTTTTAGGAGATAAAGTGAGGAGTGACAGCTATATTTGTGTCACAGCTTCAAAGCTCACTGTGTGCTAATCTTGATCAGCAGGAGCTTTTTTGCAAGGCTCTTCTGCTGTTTTAGCCCAGTCTAAACATTCCTGCTATACTCTCCCTGTTGCTGCTCAGCAGAGAGCGGGCACAGAGATGGTGGATTCAGTTGGTCATTCAGGCAGGAAAGGGACGAGTGACAGCAATGTGTGTTGCAGAGTTGCAAAGCTCGCTGGGCGCTGAAGATGATCAGTGGGAACTTTCAGGACTGTCTCTTCTGCTGTTTCAGCAGAGTGCAAACGTAAGTGCTATATTCTGCTACTGCTCACAAGGAGCTAAGCACAGGAGAAGTAGGATTCAATTGGACTTTCAGGTAGGAAAGTTAGAGGTGACAGCTATATGTGTTCAGGGTTGCAAAGCTCACTGTGTGCTGAAGATGCCCAGCAGGAGTTTCCCTGCACGCCCTTCGGCTGTGGGATTAGAGTCCAAGCGCTCGTCCTCCCCTGTCACAACTCCTCTCGAAACGACAGAGCGCACTAGAAATGTTGGACTCAAATGCACTTTTAGGAGATAAAGTGAGGAGTGACAGCTATGTTTGTGTCACAGCTTCAAAACTCACTGTGTGCTAAACATGATCAGCAGGAGCTTTTTTGCAAGGCTCTTCTGCTGTTATAGCCCTGTCTAAACATTCCTGCTATACTCTCTCTGTTGCTGCTAAGCTGAGAGCGGGCACAGAGATGGTGGAATCAGTTCGTCTTTCAGGCAGGAAAGGGAGGAGTGACAGCAGTGTGTGTTGCAGAGTTGCAAAGCTCGCTGTGCGCTGATGATCAGTGGGAACTTTCTGGACTGTCTCTCCTGCTGTTTCAGCAGAGTGCAAACGTAAGAGCTATATTCTGCTACTGCTCACAAGGAGCAAGCACAGGAGATGTAGGATTCAATTGGACTTTCAGGTAGGAAAGTGAGAGGTGACAGCAATGTGTGTTTCAGAGTAGCAAAGCTCAATGTGTGCTGAAGATGCCCAGCAGGAGTTTCCCTGCTGGCCCTTCGGCTGTGGGATTAGAGTCCAAGCGCTCGTCCTCCCCTGTCACAACTCCTCTCGAAACGAGAGAGCGCACCAGAAACGATGGTTTCAAATGCACTTTTAGGAGATAAAGTGAGGAGTGACAGCAATGTTTGTGTCACAGCTTCAAAACTAACTGTGTGCTAAACATGATCAGCAGGAGCTTTTTTGCAAGGCTCTTCTGCTGTTTTAGCCCAGTCTAAACATTCCAGCTATACTCTCTCTGTTGATGCTCAGCAGAGAGCGGACACAGAGATGGTGGAATCAGTTGGTCTTTCAGGTAGGAAAGGGAGGAGTGACAGCAATGTGTGTTGCAGAGTTGCAAAGCTCGCTGTGCGCTGAAGATGATCAGTGGGAACTTTCAGGACTGTCTCTTCTGCTGTTTCAGCAGAGTGCAAACGTATGGGCTATATTCTGCTACTGCTCACAAGGAGCTAAGCACAGGAGAAGTAGGATTCAATTGGACTTTCAGGTAGGAAAGTGAGAGGTGACAGCAATGTGTGTTTCCGAGTTGCAAAGCTCACTGTGTGCTGAAGATGCCCAGCAGGAGTTTCCCTGCTGGCCCTTCGGCTGTGGGATTAGAGTCCAAGCGCTCGTCCTCCCCTGTCACATCTGCTCTTGAAACGAGAGAGGGCACCAAAAACGTTGGACTCAAATGCACTTTTAGGAGATAAAGTGAGGAGTGACAGCAATGTTTGTGTCACAGCCTCAAAGCTCACTGTGTGCTAAACATGATCAGCAGGAGCTTTTTTGCAAGGCTCTTCTGCTGTTTTAGCCCAGTCTAAACATTATTGCTCTTCTCTCCCTGTTGCTGCTCAGCAGAGAGCAGGCACAGAGATGGTGCAATCTTTTGGTCTTTCAGGCAGGAAAAGGAGGAGTGACAGCAATGTGTGTTGCAGAGTTGCAAAGCTCTCTGTGTTCTGAAGATGATCAGTGGGAACTTTCTAAACTTTTTCTTCTGCTGTTTCAGCAGAGTGCAAACGTATGGGCTATATTCTGCTACTGCTCACAAATTGCAGCACAGGAGATGTAGGATTCAATTGGACTTTCAGGTAGGAAAGGGAGAGGTGACAGCTATATGTGTTCAGGGTTGCAAAGATCACTGTGTGCTGAAGATGCCCAGCAGGAGTTTCCCTGCACGCCCTTTGGCTGTGGGATTAGAGTCCAAGCGCTCGTCCTCCCCTGTCACAACTCCACTCGAAACGAGAGAGCGCAGCAGAAACGATGGTTTCAAATGCACTTTAAGGAGATAAAGTGAGGAGTGACAGCAATGTTTGTGTCACAGCTTCAAAGCTCACTGTGTGCTAATCATGATCAGCAGGAGCTTTTTTGCAAGGCTCTTCTGCTGTTATAGCCCTGTCTAAACATTGCTGTTATACTCTCCCTGTTGCTGCTCAGCAGAGAGCGGGCACAGAGATGGTGGATTCAGTTGGTCATTCAGGCAGGAAAGGTAGGAGTGAAAGCAATGCGTGTTGCAGAGTTGCAAAGCTCGCTGTGCGCTGAAGATGATCAGTGGGAACTTTCAGGACTGTCTCTTCCGCTGTTTCAGCAGAGTGCAAACGTAAGTGCTATATTCTGCTACTGCTCACAAGGAGCAAGCACAGGAGATGTATGATTCAATTGGACTTTCAACTAGGAAAGTCAGAGGTGACAGCTATATGTGTTTCAGAGTTGCAAAGCTCACTGTGTGCTGAAGATGCCCAGCAGGACTTTCCCTGCACGCCCTTCGGCTGTGGGATTAGAGTCCAAGCTCTCGTCCTCCCCTGTCACAACTCCACTCGAAACGAGAGAGCGCAGCAGAAACGATGGTTTCAAATGCACTTTTAGGAGATAAAGTGAGGAGTGACAGCAATGCTTGTGTCACATCTTCAAAGCTCACTGTGTGCTAATCATGATCAGCAGGAGCTTTTTTGCATGGCTCTTCTGCTGTTTTAGCCCAGACTAAACATTTCTGCTATACTCTCCCCGTTGCTGCTCAGCAGAGAGCGGACACAGAGATGATGGAATCAGTTGGTCTTTCAGGCAGGAAAGGGAGGAGTGACAGCAATGTGTGTTGCAGAGTTGCAAAGCTCACTGTGCGCTGAAGATGCCCAGCAGGATTTTCCCTGCTGGCCCTTCAGCTGTGGGATTAGAGTCCATGCGCTCGTCCTCCCCTGTCACAACTCCTCTCGAAATGAGAGAGCGCCCCAGAAACGATGGTTTCAAATGCACTTTTAGGAGATAAAGTGAGGAGTGACAGCAATGTTTGTGTCACAGTTTCAAAGCTCACTGTGTGCTAATCATGATCAGCAGGAGCTTTTTTGCAAGGCTCTTATGCTGTTTTAGCCCAGTCTAAACATTCCTGCTATAGTCTCCCTGTTGCTGCTCAGCAGAGAGCGGGCACAGAGATGGTGGAATCAGTTCGTCTTTCAGGCAGGAAAGTTAGGACTGACAGCAATGTGTGTTGCAGAGTTGTAAAGCTCGCTGTGCACTGAAGATGATCAGTGGGATCTTTCTGGACTGTCTCTTCTGCTGTTTCAGCAGAGTGCAAACTTATGGGCTATATGCTGCTACTGCTCACAAGGAGCAAAGCACAGGAGAAGAGGGATTCAATTGGACTTTCAGGTAGGAAAGTGAGAGGTGACAGCAATGTGTGTTTCCGAGTTGCAAAGCTCACTGTGTGCTGAGGACGCCCAGCAGGAGTTTCCCTGCTGCCCCTTCGGCTGTGGGATTAGAGTCCAAGTGCTCGTCCTCCCCTGTCACATCTGCTCTTGAAACGAGAGAGGGCACCAAAAACGTTGGACTCAAATGCACTTTTAGGAGATAAAGTGAGGAGTGACAGCAGTGTTTGTGTCACAGCCTCAAAGCTCACTGTGTGCTAAACATGATCAGCAGGAGCTTTTTTGCAAGGCTCTTCTGCTGTTTTAGCCCTAGGCTAAACATTCCTGCTATACTCTCCCTGTTGCTGCTCAGCAGAGAGCGGGCACAGAGATGGTGGAATCAATTGGTCTTTCAGGCAAAAAAGGAGGAGTGACAGCAATGTGTGCTGCAGAGTTGCAAAGCTCGCTGTGCGCTGAAGATGATCAGTGGGAACTTTCAGGACTGTCTCTTCTGCTGTTTCAGCAGAGTGCAAACGTAAGTGCTATATTCTGCTACTGCTCACAAGGAGCAAAGCACAGGAGAAGTAGGATTCAATTTGACTTTCAGGTAGGAAAGTGAGTGGTGACAGCAATGTGTGTTTCAGATTTGCAAAGCTCACTGTGTGCTGAAGATGCCCATCAGGAGTTTCCCTGCTGCCCCTTCGGCTGTATGATTAGAGTCCAAGCGCTCGTCCTCCCCTGTCACAATTCCTCTCGAAATGAGAGAGCGCACCAGAAACGATGGTTTCAAATGCACTTTTAGGAGATAAAGTGAGGAGTGACAGCAATGTTTGTGTCGCAGTTTAAAGCTCACTGTGAGCTAAACATGATCAGCAGGAGCTTTTCTGCAAGGCTAAATTCCTCTCTGCACATACAAGCTCAGGAGCTCATTGTACAGTCATTTGCCATCACTTATTTGGGGAAGAACAGAGCCACTACATTTTTCTTCCCACCTCTTAGTATTTAAAACCCACAGTATAGATTCCAGTAGTGTGCAAAAAAAAAAAAAAAAAAAAATTTGCTCCATCCCTGGCAGTGTTCAAGGCCAGGTTGGATGAGGCCTTGTGTGGGATGGTTTAGTGTGAGGTGACCCTGCCCATGCCGGGGGGGTTGGAACTAGATGATCTTGAGGTCCTTCCCAACCATAACTATTCTATGATTCTATGACTGAGGTTTTGCTGAATAAATGTGAACCGGAGTGAAGGAGGAAGCATGAAGTGAGTATAGGAATTGGGAACAGGTAGAAAAAAAGCTCAGCCGTGCTATAGCCACGGATCACAGAATCACAGAATCACAGAATCCCAAGGGTTGGAAGAGACCTAAAAAGATCATCTAGTCCAACCCCCCTGCAAGAGCAGGGTAACCTACAGTACATCACACAGGAACTTGTCCAGGCGGGCCTTGAATATCTCCAGTGTAGGAGACTCCACAACCCCCCTGGGCAACCTGTTCCAGTGCTCTGTCACTCTTACAGTAAAGAAGTTCTTCCTGATGTTAACGTGGAACTTCCTATGTTCCAGTTTACACCCATTGCCCCTTGTCCTATCACTGGATATCACTGAAAAAAGCCTAGCTCCATCATCCTGACACCTACCCTTTACATATTTGTAAACACTGATGAGGTCACCCCTCAGTCTCCTCTTTTGCAAGCTAAAGAGACCCAGCTCCCTCAGCCTCTCCTCATAAGGGAGATGTTCCACTCCCTTAATCATCTTTGTGGCTCTGCGCTGGACTCCTTCAAGCAATTCCCTGTCCTTCTTGAACAGAGGGGCCCAGAACTGGACGCAATATTCCAGATGCGGCCTCACCAAGGCTGAGTAGAGGGGGAGGAGAACCTCTCTTGACCTACTAACCACTCCCTTTCTAATGCACCCTAAGATGCCATTTGCCTTCTTGGCCACAAGAGCACATTGCTGGCTCATGGTCATCCTCCTATCCACCAGGACCCCCGGTCCCTTTCCCCTTCACTACTTTCCAGCAGGTCACCCCCCAACCTGTACTGGTACATGGGGTTGTTCTTCCCCAGATGCAAGATGTGGCACTTGCATTGAAACTGGTGGAGGAGGAATGGCGGACGGAGGTGGAAGAGAGTGCTCTTCTGAGGAACTGGATTGGTATTCTTGGTATGGAGAGTTTGAACTTTGGAAGTGAGGCTGCCCTGGAGGAAGGGACATGGGGAGCTCCAGTGACTGAATTGGAACTAGACTGAACGGGACCTGGGGAATCTACACTAGGAGATCCACTGATTAAATTAAGATAAAGGACTAGAGGAAATAAAGTTGAATTTAATGGATACAGGAGCAACTTATTTGCTATTAAACCGGAAAGAAAAGAATGAATTACACACGTGGGAGCTACTGGCCACCAAGAAAAAGAGAGAAAAAAAAAGAAAAGAAAAGGGAGGCATTCTTTCTGAAACCTTTAAAGTACAAATTGGGAAAACTAATACGAGTGCGCAAATTTTTAGGCACGCCATACTCTCGAAAATCTTTATTAGGTCGAGAAGCAAAATTTAAAGAAGGCAAAATGGAATTTAGAGTTAAAAACAATCAAATAATTGCAGTTTTGAGTTTATCTTTAATTCAGCATTAAAGCTAACAGGATGACCTCCCTGAAACAGAAGAAATCTTTAATCAGTTATATCTGGGACTATGGGCACCTGAAGTTCCAGGTAAGGCGAAAACTGCTTTATCTGTTAAAGTAAAGGGGGTACCTGCCCAATTAGAATAAAACAATATCCCTCAAAATTAGAAGATCAAAAGGAAACAAAAAATCTTTGATAAATTTTAAAATATAGATTATTTATTGAATGTGAATTGGAATGTAACACTCCTATCTGGACAGTAGAGAATAATGATCGGAAAAGTTGCAGACAGATTCAAGGTCTCAGAGTAATCCACAAAATTTCAGAAAATGTTCACACAGTACCAGTTAATTAGTGAGATTTTTGACCAAATTGCATAAGAATCAGAAATGGTTTGCCGTATTTGATATAAGTTACGCTTTCTTTTGCTTACCACTTGCCAAAGAAAGACAAAATTTATTTGCTTTTAATGGGAAAATCCTGACAGAGGAAGGGAAAATCAACTTGGACGGTATTGCCAGTTTGTTCCTGGAGTTTTCTCAGAATCAATTCCCTTGGAAAGACAGTGACCGGGAGTTGTAGCTTTATATCACAAACTTACCCCATGCTGCTTCCCTACAGTTTTACACCGGTGCTATTATATTGATATCAAGATTGTAAAGGCACACAAGCAGAGCAATAGGCTGGCATCTCCAGTAACTCAGCACTGCATAGATGAAGGCTGGAGCTTCGTACTAATCCAAAGGATGGAGCACATCACTGTAATGTCCCAGAGACCCACTTTTCCTGGGACTGGCTGATTCCATTTGAAGAACTGTCGTGGTTTAAACCCAACCACAAACCTCGTCCACTCACTCCCCCCACTTCTTGCCCTCCCCCTGCTCCTGGAGGGACGGAGAGGAGAATCGAAAAGAATGCAACTCCCACGGGTTGAGATAAGAACAGTTCAGTAACTAAGGTATAACACAAATCACTGCTGCTACCACCAGTAATAATGGTGCTAAAGGAAATAACAAGAGGAAAGAATACAACACCTCAACACCAGCCGACCAATAACTCACCCCACTCCCCCCAGCCAAGCACCGACCGATACCTCCTCCAACCCTGCCGTCCCCACCCTTCCGGGTAACTCCAAGTTACATCCTGGGCATGACGTGCTGTGGTATGGAATACCTCTTTGGCTAGCTTGGGTCAGGTGTCCTGTCTCTGCTTCCTCCCAGCCTCCCCTCCTCCCTGGCAGAGCATGAGGCTCAGAAAGTCCTTGGCCAGACCAAACATTCGAGCAGCAACTGAAAACATCGGCGTTATCACCACTGCTCCAAGGCCAAAAGATCAAAACACAGCACTGTACTAGCTCCTAAGAAGGAGAAAAATGACTGCTGCTGCTCAAAACCAGGACATTATCCACCCCTTATTCCATACCATTCATGTCATGCTCAGATCCCACATCTTCAATATGCCATCACTCTTACATATATATATACATCTACATATACACAGAGAAAAACATCATTTCTTAGTGCATGGACCTATAAAGCTGCTGAGTCCATTCGGTCCATGATGTCAGGCTCCATCTCTTGTTACAGTCTCTCAGAGCAGGAGAGGCTGTGTGCAGTGTTCACACTCGTGAATAACCTGGGCAATAGTGCCCATTGCTAAGTCCACCCCTCGATCATGAGTCCATCTCTATGTTGCATCTCTGCCCTGATGGCCTGAAGTGTCATGGCCCACCAGGCTCGAAATAATTCACTGTCCCCTTCAGCAGTTTCTGCAGCTTGTTGCTGGGGACTCCATAGAGCCGCCTTCCATCTCCGACGCTTCCAAAGCACTGGAGGGGCCCAGTGGACCAGATACTCGCTCATACTGTCCCACACACTCTGCCACTCATGGCTGTCCAGCCTTGGGGAATATCTCTTGTTCCTCCCATATTGTTGTCTAACCCCAGACAAGAAGCAAACCCGACTCTGCTTGACTTCTGAGATCAGACAAAATGGCCGTGGGTAGAACACCCTCTGTGTGTGTGCCAACATGCTGATCCCCATCACAATCAGCAGGCAGGTCCCAAGGGTACCCACAGGCCATTCAAACCCTTCAGAACTCTCCAACGATGCTGCTGTACTTGTCCCTGGGGCTGGTGTAGCTGCCGTGCTTGCCGGCTCTCCCACCACCAGCTTCTCTTTTCCCGGGTGCAGCTCTTCCTCCTCTGCCGTGCTGGGAAATGCTGCCTGGGCTCCTGCATCCTCCTGGGGCTCGGCGGGCGGCTGCCGGGGGACGCTCTCGGCCGCTGCGGGGCTGGGCTCCTCCGCTGGGCTCGGCTCCTCCGCGGGGCTCGGCTCCTCGGCCGCCTCCTCCCGCTGCTCAGCAGCCGCCTTCCTCCCGGGCTCCGGCCCCGCTCCCGCCGCCGCCTGGTCCCCGGGGCCGCTCTCCCGGGCCGCTTCGGCCGCCGCCGGCTCCCGGGGCCGCTCCCCCTCAGCTCCCCGCAGCCTCACGAAGACGGAGGCGAGGACAAGGGCCAGGACGGTGAAGAGCAGCGGGACGGCCAGGTACAAGTCCACGGCCACGTCCATCTCTCCCTGCTGCTGGAGCCCACCCGTATTACAAGCCATTGCCATAAAGTACAGTGAAACAAAAACCTTAGCCCAAGCCCCACACTTGATAAACACGAACACAGGGAATACCGGCTCTATGTAATGTACTACATTCTGAAGCGCTGAGAGCAAGAGAAACAACTTTGAGAGCCAATAAATCAGCACTGTGACGACTATTAATCTGATCATCTCCGTCGTTATCTCAACCCTTTGTGCCCCACGTTGGGCGCCAAAAAGAACTGTCGTGGTTTAAACCCAACCACAAACCTCGTCCACTCACTCCCCCCACTTCTTGCCCTCCCCCTGCTCCTGGAGGGACGGAGAGGAGAATCGAAAAGAATGCAACTCCCACGGGTTGAGATAAGAACAGTTCAGTAACTAAGGTATAACACAAATCACTGCTGCTACCACCAGTAATAATGGTGCTAAAGGAAATAACAAGAGGAAAGAATACAACACCTCAACACCAGCCGACCAATAACTCACCCCACTCCCCCCAGCCAAGCACCGACCGATACCTCCTCCAACCCTGCCGTCCCCACCCTTCCGGGTAACTCCAAGTTACATCCTGGGCATGACGTGCTGTGGTATGGAATACCTCTTTGGCTAGCTTGGGTCAGGTGTCCTGTCTCTGCTTCCTCCCAGCCTCCCCTCCTCCCTGGCAGAGCATGAGGCTCAGAAAGTCCTTGGCCAGACCAAACATTCGAGCAGCAACTGAAAACATCGGCGTTATCACCACTGCTCCAAGGCCAAAAGATCAAAACACAGCACTGTACTAGCTCCTAAGAAGGAGAAAAATGACTGCTGCTGCTCAAAACCAGGACAAGCACTGAACAATCCTGGTCATAGTTCCTTTGCAAGGTCATAATATGCTGCTTACGTCTTGTCGTGGAGCCCGTGCTTTTCCTGGGCAAGTTAGAGCAGATAAGACCTTACAGAAACCTGTCTCTTGGAAACATTGACCAAGCGATCCAGAAATCTAGTCCAAAGAGGAGAAAGCACTCATGTTCCCAATGTGTAGTTATGCTTCTAGGTTTTGCGCATGTAGATTGCCACAGCCTAGAAATTTGTTTATTGTATTTAATTTGAAATGTGTTTGCCACATCCTGGAAATTTGTTTATGGCATTTAGTGTGCACAAATCTCTGTTCTTTTATTTTGATTACTTATTTTTGTGGTAATACTGTTGACTGCTCTAGAGGCGACAAGATTCAAAACTTGATGCCGTTCCAGGCACAAAATCGTTTTCAAAGGTCTGGAGGGGCCGTGGATGATAATCTGTTCAAACTTTGCTTTAAATTGTGCAAAGACCCTGGTACAATGCATAGAGTACCTATAAAGAAGTTCTAATGCTCTGCTCAGTGGCAGCAATGGACAAATGCATCCTGACCCACCAAGGCTTCTTCTGTAACCTGTGCATGTCTCTGCCACTGCTGGCAATGAGGTCTAACTCTGAAGAACACAGTGACAAGTGATTGCAACTCACGGATTTTCTGGGAGAGCTGGACAGGTTCCTCGAGATTTGTCATTTCAGTGCTTAAAGCCCTGGCTGAAAAGGGCAGGCAGGGAATCATTTCCAAAAGGAAGTGTTGTAAAGAGCTCTAAATACAAAGAAAGACTACTTTTTCTCAAATAACTTGTCATCCTGCCTGTTTCCACTCTCTGAGGCACTGTCCGTCACCCTGATAACCTTCCCCTGCTCCCTGCTTCGTCAGCTACATCCGAACTGGCTGCCACTTGGCTCTTTGATGGCCAACGCCACTGCCATGGCTCCTGGTGCTCACGGTGGGTAAATGGATTATGCTGAATGTTCTTCCGGCTAACCCAGATCCAGGACATCTCTCCAAACCATATATTTAAATCAAATAATGCAACAGGCAAAATTTTGATCCAGTAAATCTTGACTGAGCAGACTTTCAGGGACAAGATGCTGGCAGATCTCTTCATGACAACATCAGGGAAATTTAACTGTGGCCCCAGTACAGTGTCTGAAGGACAAGTTAGCCAAGTTAGGAACGAGTCTCGGGCAAGAGGCACTGTCATTTCTTATTTACTTTGCCCCACGTGATGCAGAGAGATCTTTTAATCACCATCATACCCTGTGCCAACAATCCCTAGTGCAGGGGATGGAATTCTGAGATAAGATCAAAGCTTGCAAATTCAGTAAATACTTAGGAAAAAATCCACTTAAAGGTATCTGTACAAAAATCCCTCTGTTATATTTCAAAGTCTGGTAATCAGGGCTGCATGCTTTTGCTGAAGATCTACAAAGTCACTCTTCTATAAAACCTGTGCCACTGATCTCTGACACCTTAAATACGTCTCCAGCAAACTCAGGATGGGCTAGCACATTCTGAAAAGTCCTCTTTATTTCACAGCTTTTGTACAGCAGATGAAATATTAGCAACTTCTTATTTTATAAAAAAACCAAAACAACAGAAGAACTTCCACTCTTAAGGGGTCAAGTTTATTGCTGGTTTAATTTTGCTTTAAGGAAGATTGTCAACATAAAATCTCCTTTTTATTAAATTTCCTCCTACAGGTTTCTTGTTTTTCTTGTTTTGGGTGTGTTAATTTATCTGCCTCAGTGTATTCCTTTATTATCTCTATCCGCAAATCCTCCTTGGCTCCTTTGCTTCTTTGAAGCAGTTCCCACGCCATGTCACACACTACCCGCAATGTGAAACGTAAGTGCTATATTCAGCTACTGCTCACAAGGAGCAAAGCACAGGAGATGTAGGATTCAATTGGACTTTCAGGTAGGAAAGTGAGAGGTGACAGCAATGTGTGTTTCCGAGTTGCAAAGCTCACTGTGTGCTGAAGATGCCCATCAGGAGTTTCCCTGCTGGCCCTTCGGCTGTGGGATTAGAGTCCAAGCGCTCGTCCTCCCCTGTCACAACTCCTCTCGAAACGAGAGAGCGCACCAGAAACGATGGTTTCAAATGCACTTTTAGGAGATAAAGTGAGGAGTGACAGCAATGTTTGTGTCACAGTTTAAAGCTCACTGTGTGCAAAACATGATCAAGCAGGAGCTTTTTTGCAAGGCTCTTCTGCTGTTTTAGCCCAGTCTAAACATTCCTGCTATACTCTCTCTGTTGCTGCTCAGCAGAGAGTGGGCACAGAGATGGTGGATTCAGCTGGTCATTCAGTACTTTTAGTATTGTGTCACTCATCACAATGTTGATTTATTTGCTCTCAGAGTTTTTGCTCTTGATATCAGAGTTTCAGCATGTCATACCTTACTTGCAGCCAGTATTTGCTGTTTTAGTGTTTATCACCTGGTGGGCCTTGGGCTAAGGTTCTTGTTTCACTGTACTTCATGGTAATGACTTGCAATACATTAGAATCATTGATAATGAAACTGGGCTGGCATTACACAGCAAGCGTTAAGGTAACCTTGTATTATACCTTAGTTACTGGACTGTTCTTATCTCAACCCGTGGGAATCACATTCTTTCAATTCTCCTCCCCATCTGTCTGGGAGCAAGGGGAGGAAAAAGTGGGGGAGTGAGCGTGCGGCTGCATGGTTCTGAGTTACAGCCTGGGCTTAAACCACAACAAGTTTATGAATGGTTGTAATTTGCATGATTTGGCCATATCAGAAAGTACAGGGTAAAACAGAAGCACCAGGGAAAGTGTGCCAGGAGCTGGGTATTAATTATTCTCCTGCTAAAGTTTGGTGTTAGGCTTCTTATATTTAATGATGCTGTGTCTGATAACGACAGGTCTTATAGGAATGAGTTAATTTGCCAAGTCCCTTCGTAGTGCTCGGTTTTCCTTATGCTCAATGGCTATATTTAAATAACAAGAGCTTGGATTTTCTCTTCTATTTTATGGAAAGTATTTTATAAAATGCAATGAAAAAAGTTGTAATTCATGCAAAGGCTAATTTGAGGTGAGGGGGGGAAAAATGAAAACCCTTTTTCTCTGGCTCTGGGAACTCCCAGATTCCTCCCCAGCATGTGCAGACAAGGAAGTGAAAACAAGCAGAAATGGAAGCTGCAAGTCTGTTGTCAGAGGCAGTGAAGCCACTTGAAGGCATGTTCCCCACCTGGTGTGGACACCCCATCCCATTGTATGTCCCATCACTCCAGTCTTTTGCAACATCTTGCACTCCAGGATAGGAAAAGTGCAAGAGGTCAGGAAATGGTAAGAACAGAATTAGATTTTAATTTGCTTTCCCCATTTTTAAATAATCCCTGATGCTGATAATACAGGACTTATATTCCTCTGAAGAACAGAACTAATAAACTGCCTTTTTTTTTCAAGTAAAGCTTGTTCAGGTGGTTAAACCTTATTCCAGGTGCTATTCCAAGAAATGGCAGTATTTTAAACTCCAAAAATTTTAGTCTGCAGGACAAGAAAAGTCTTATTTGAAGCTTGCATAGAGCTGTTTTTTTCATTGTGTACAAACTTTCCCCACCCCCAAAATAACACTTAACCATTTTGAAGAAAACCTTGAGCCAGGTTTTACAACTGACCCCATGTGAAAATGCTGATGCAATTGCAGTGTTAAAAATGAGCTAATATTTAATGCAAAAATGACAATTTTGTGACACATGTAATGAGTGGATGAGGTTGTCAGACCGGTCTTGTGATGTGATGGATGCTGATCATGCTGGAACATGATCAAGCAGGAGATTTTTTGCAAGGCTCTTCTGCAGTTTTAGCCCAGGCTAAACATTCCTGCTCTACTCTCTCTGTTGCTGCTCAGCAGAGAGTGGGCACAGAGATGTTGGAATCAATTGGTCTTTCAGGCAGGAAAAGAAGTGACAGCAATGTGTGTGGCAGAGTTGCAAAGCTCACTGTGTGCTGAAGATGATCAGTGGGAACTTTCTGGACTGTCTCTTCTGCTGTTTCAGCAGAGTCCAAACGTAAGTGCTATATTCTGCTACTGCTCACAAAGAGCAAGCACAGGAGATGTATTATTCAATTGGACTTTCTGGTAGGAAAGTGAGAGGTGACAGCAATATGTGTTTCAGAGTTGCGAATCTCAATGTGTGCTGAAGATGCCCAGCAGCAGTTTCCATGCTGGCCCTTCGGCTGTGAAATTAGAATCCAAGCGCTCGTCCTCCCCTGTCACAACTGCTCTCGAAGCGAGAGAGCGCACCAGAAACGTTGGCTTGAAATGCACTTTTAGGGGATAAAGTGAGGAGTGACAGCAATGTGTGTTTCAGAGTTGTGAAGCTCACTGTGCGCTGAAGATGATCTGCAAGGACTTTCCCTCCCTGCCCTTCGGAACTGGGAGCGGATTCCAAGCGCTCGTGCTCACCTGCCTCTGCTGCACTGGAAACGAGAGTGGAGACCAGAAACGCTGGATTCAAATGCACTTTTAGGAGCTACAATGAGGAGTGACCACAGTGTGCGTGTCAAAGTTGTAAAGCTCAGTGTGTTGAAGAAGCACAAGGGCAGCCTTCAGGCCTGTCTCTTCCACTGCCTTACAGATTGCAGACATCCCTGCTCACTCTGCTCCTCAGCAGAGTGCTGGCAACGGAGTTCTTGGATTGAAATGGTCTTTTAGGAGAAAGAGTGAAGAGTGACAGCAATGTTTGTGTCACAGTTTAAAGCTCACTGTGTGCTAAACATGATCAGGAGGAGCTTTTTTGCAAGGCTCTTCTGCTGTTTTAGCCCAGTCTAAACATTCCTTCTCTCTGTTGCTGCTCAGCAGAGAGTGGGCACAGAGATGTTGGAATCAATTTGTCTTTCAGGCAAGAAAAGGAGGAGTGACAGCAATGTGTGTTGCAGAATTGCAAAGCTCACTGTGTGCTGAAGATGCCCTGCAGGAGTTTCCCTGCTGGCCCTTCGTCTGTGGGATTAGAGTCCAAGCGCTGCTCCTCCCCTGTCACAACTCCTCTCCAAACGAGAGAGCGCACCAGAAACTTTGGATTCAAATGCACTTTTAGGAGATAAAGTGAGGAGTGACAGCAATGTTTGTGTCACAGTTTAAAGCTCACTGTGTGCAAAACATGATCAAGCAGGAGATTTTTTTCAAGGCTCTTCTGCTGTTTTAGGCAGGTCTAAAAATTCCTGCTCTACTATCTCTGTTGCTGCTCAGCAGAGAGCGGGCACAGAGATGGTGGATTCAGCTGGTCTTTCAGGCAAAAAGGGAGGAGTGACAGCAATGTGTGTTGCAGAGTTGCAAAGCTCGCTGTGCGCTGAAGATGATCAGTGGGAACTTTCTGGACTGTCTCTTCTGCTCTTTTAGCATTGGCTAAAGGTTCCTGCTCTACTCTCTCTGCTTCTGCCCAGCAGAGAAAGGGCACAGAGATTTTGGATTCAATTGGACTTTGAGGTAGGAAAGTGCGGAGCGAGAGCAATATATGTGTCACAGTTGCAAAGCTGACTGCGTGCTGAAGATGCCCTGCCGGAGCTTTCACTCCGGGCTCTTCGGCTGTGGGAGCAGAGGCCAAGAGATCGTGTTCACCTGTCACTGCTGCTGTTCAAACGAGAGAGGGCGGGAGAGACCATGGATTCAAACGGATTATTAGGAGATGAAGTGAGGAGTGACAGCAATGTGTGTTTCAGAGTTGCAAAGCTCACTGTGCGCTGAAGATGATCTGCAAGGACTTTCCCTCCCTGCCCTTCGGAACTGGGAGCGGATTCCAAGCGCTCGTGCTCACCTTCCTCTGCTGCTCTTGAAACGAGAGGGGAGACCAGAAACGCTGGATTCAAATGCACTTTTAGGAGCTACAATGAGGAGTGACAACAGTGTGTGTGTCACAGTTGTAAAGCTCAGTGTGTTGAAGAAGCACAAGAGCAGCCTTCAGGCCTGTCTCTTCCACTGCCTTACAGATTGCAGACATTCCTGCTCACTCTGCTGCTCAGCAGAGTGCTGGCAACGGAGTTCTTGGATTGAAATGGTCTTTTAGGAGAAAGAGTGAAGAGTGACAGCAATGTTTGTGTCACAGTTTAAAGCTCACTGTGTGCTAAACATGATCAGGAGGAGTTTTTTTGCAAGGCTCTTCTGCTGTTTTAGCCCAATCTAAACATTCCTTCTCTCTGTTGCTGCTCAGCAGAGAGTGGGCACAGAGATGTTGGAATCAATTGGTCTTCCAGGCAGGAAAAGGAGTTACAGCAATGTGTGTTGCAGAATTGCAAAGCTCACTGTGTGCTGAAGATGCCCTGCAGGAGTTTCCCTGCTGGCCCTTCGTCTGTGGGATTAGAGTCCAAGCGCTGCTCCTCCCCTGTCACAACTCCTCTCGAAACGTGAGAGCGCACCAGAAACTTTGGATTCAAATGCACTTTTAGGAGATAAAGTGAGGAGTGACAGCAATGTTTGTGTCACAGTTTAAAGCTCACTGTGTGCAAAACATGATCAAGCAGGAGATTTTTTGCAAGGCTCTTCTGCTGTTTTAGCCCAGGCTAAACATTCCTGCTCTACTCTCTCTGTTGCTGCTCAGCAGAGAGCGGGCACAGAGGTGTTGGAATCAATTGGTCTTTCAGGCAGGAAAAGAAGAGACAGCAATGTGTGTTGCAGAGTTGCAAAGCTCACTGTGTGCTGAAGATGATCAGTGGGAACTTTCTGGACTGTCTCTTCTGCTGTTTCAGCAGAGTCCAAACGTAAGTGCTATATTCTGCTACTGCTCACAAAGAGCAAGCACAGGAGATGTATTATTCAATTGGACTTTCAGGTAGGAAAGTGAGAGGTGACAGCAATATGTGTTTCAGAGTTGTGAATCTCAATGTGTGCTGAAGATGCCCAGCAGTAGTTTCCATGCTGGCCCTTCGGCTGTGAAATTAGAATCCAAGCGCTCGTCCTCCCCTCTCACAACTGCTCTCGAAGCGAGAGAGCGCACCAGAAACGTTGGCTTGAAATGCACTTTTAGGAGATAAAGTGAGGAGTGACAGCAATGTGTGTTTCAGAGTTGCAAAGCTCACTGTGCGCTGAAGATGATCTGCAAGGACTTTCCCTCCCTGCCCTTCGGAACTGGGAGCGGATTCCAAGCGCTCGTGCTCACCTTCCTCTGCTGCTCTTGAAACGAGAGTGGAGACCAGAAACGCTGGATTCAAATGCACTTTTAGGAGCTACAATGAGGAGTGACAACAGTGTGTGTGTCACAGTTGTAAAGCTCAGTGTGTTGAAGAAGCACAAGAGCAGCCTTCAGGCCTGTCTCTTCCACTGCCTTACAGATTGCAGACATTCCTGCTCACTCTGCTCCTCAGCAGAGTGCTGGCAACGGAGTTCTTGGATTGAAATGGTCTTTTAGGAGAAAGAGTGAAGAGTGACAGCAATGTTTGTGTCACAGTTTAAAGCTCACTGTGTGCTAAACATGATCAGGAGGAGCTTTTTTGCAAGGCTCTTCTGCTGTTTTAGCCCAGTCTAAACATTCCTGCTCTACTCTCTCTGTTGCTGCTCAGCAGAGAGTGGGCACAGAGATGTTGTAATCAATTGGTCTTCCAGGCAGGAAAAGGAGTTACAGCAATGTGTGTTGCAGAATTGCAAAGCTCACTGTGTGCTGAAGATGCCCTGCAGGAGTTTCCCTGCTGGCCCTTCGTCTGTGGGATTAGAGTCCAAGCGCTGCTCCTCCCCTGTCACAACTCCTCTCCAAACGTGAGAGCGCACCAGAAACTTTGGATTCAAATGCACTTTTAGGAGATAAAGTGAGGAGTGACAGCAATGTTTGTGTCACAGTTTAAAGCTCACTATGTGCAAAACATGATCAAGCAGGAGATTTTTTGCAAGGCTCTTCTGCTGTTTTAGCCCAGGCTAAACATTCCTGCTCTACTCTCTCTGTTGCTGCTCAGCAGAGAGCGGGCACAGAGGTGTTGGAATCAATTGGTCTTTCAGGCAGGAAAAGAAGAGACAGCAATGTGTGTTGCAGAGTTGCAAAGCTCACTGTGTGCTGAAGATGATCAGTGGGAACTTTCTGGACTGTCTCTTCTGCTGTTTCAGCAGAGTCCAAACGTAAGTGCTATATTCTGCTACTGCTCACAAAGAGCAAGCACAGGAGATGTATTATTCAATTGGACTTTCAGGTAGGAAAGTGAGAGGTGACAGCAATATGTGTTTCAGAGTTGTGAATCTCAATGTGTGCTGAAGACGCCCAGCAGTAGTTTCCATGCTGGCCCTTCGGCTGTGAAATTAGAATCCAAGCGCTCATCCTCCCCTGTCACAACTGCTCTCGAAGCGAGAGAGCGCACCAGAAACGTTGGCTTGAAATGCACTTTTAGGAGATAAAGTGAGGAGTGACAGCAATGTGTGTTTCAGAGTTGCAAAGCTCACTGTGCGCTGAAGATGATCTGCAAGGACTTTCCCTCCCTGCCCTTCGGAACTGGGAGCGGATTCCAAGCACTCGTGCTCACCTGCCTCTGCTGCACTGGAAACGAGAGTGGAGACCAGAAACGCTGGATTCAAATGCACTTTTAGGAGCTACAATGAGGAGTGACAACAGTGTGTGTGTCAAAGTTGTAAAGCTCAGTGTGTTGAAGAAGCACAAGGGCAGCCTTCAGGCCTGTCTCTTCCACTGCCTTACAGATTGCAGACATCCCTGCTCACTCTGCTCCTCAGCAGAGTGCTGGCAACGGAGTTCTTGGATTGAAATGGTCTTTTAGGAGAAAGAGTGAAGAGTGACAGCAATGTTTGTGTCACAGTTTAAAGCTCACTGTGTGCTAAACATGATCAGGAGGAGCTTTTTTGCAAGGCTCTTCTGCTGTTTTAGCCCAGTCTAAACATTCCTTCTCTCTGTTGCTGCTCAGCAGAGAGTGGGCACAGAGATGTTGGAATCAATTTGTCTTTCAGGCAAGAAAAGGAGGAGTGACAGCAATGTGTGTTGCAGAATTGCAAAGCTCACTGTGTGCTGAAGATGCCCTGCAGGAGTTTCCCTGCTGGCCCTTCGTCTGTGGGATTAGAGTCCAAGCGCTGCTCCTCCCCTGTCACAACTCCTCTCCAAACGAGAGAGCGCACCAGAAACTTTGGATTCAAATGCACTTTTAGGAGATAAAGTGAGGAGTGACAGCAATGTTTGTGTCACAGTTTAAAGCTCACTGTGTGCAAAACATGATCAAGCAGGAGATTTTTTTCAAGGCTCTTCTGCTGTTTTAGGCAGGTCTAAAAATTCCTGCTCTACTATCTCTGTTGCTGCTCAGCAGAGAGCGGGCACAGAGATGGTGGATTCAGCTGGTCTTTCAGGCAAAAAGGGAGGAGTGACAGCAATGTGTGTTGCAGAGTTGCAAAGCTCGCTGTGCGCTGAAGATGATCAGTGGGAACTTTCTGGACTGTCTCTTCTGCTCTTTTAGCATTGGCTAAAGGTTCCTGCTCTACTCTCTCTGCTTCTGCCCAGCAGAGAAAGGGCACAGAGATTTTGGATTCAATTGGACTTTGAGGTAGGAAAGTGCGGAGCGAGAGCAATATATGTGTCACAGTTGCAAAGCTGACTGCGTGCTGAAGATGCCCTGCCGGAGCTTTCACTCCGGGCTCTTCGGCTGTGGGAGCAGAGGCCAAGAGATCGTGTTCACCTGTCACTGCTGCTGTTCAAACGAGAGAGGGCGGGAGAGACCATGGATTCAAACGGATTATTAGGAGATGAAGTGAGGAGTGACAGCAATGTGTGTTTCAGAGTTGCAAAGCTCACTGTGCGCTGAAGATGATCTGCAAGGACTTTCCCTCCCTGCCCTTCGGAACTGGGAGCGGATTCCAAGCGCTCGTGCTCACCTTCCTCTGCTGCTCTTGAAACGAGAGGGGAGACCAGAAACGCTGGATTCAAATGCACTTTTAGGAGCTACAATGAGGAGTGACAACAGTGTGTGTGTCACAGTTGTAAAGCTCAGTGTGTTGAAGAAGCACAAGAGCAGCCTTCAGGCCTGTCTCTTCCACTGCCTTACAGATTGCAGACATTCCTGCTCACTCTGCTGCTCAGCAGAGTGCTGGCAACGGAGTTCTTGGATTGAAATGGTCTTTTAGGAGAAAGAGTGAAGAGTGACAGCAATGTTTGTGTCACAGTTTAAAGCTCACTGTGTGCTAAACATGATCAGGAGGAGTTTTTTTGCAAGGCTCTTCTGCTGTTTTAGCCCAATCTAAACATTCCTTCTCTCTGTTGCTGCTCAGCAGAGAGTGGGCACAGAGATGTTGGAATCAATTGGTCTTCCAGGCAGGAAAAGGAGTTACAGCAATGTGTGTTGCAGAATTGCAAAGCTCACTGTGTGCTGAAGATGCCCTGCAGGAGTTTCCCTGCTGGCCCTTCGTCTGTGGGATTAGAGTCCAAGCGCTGCTCCTCCCCTGTCACAACTCCTCTCGAAACGTGAGAGCGCACCAGAAACTTTGGATTCAAATGCACTTTTAGGAGATAAAGTGAGGAGTGACAGCAATGTTTGTGTCACAGTTTAAAGCTCACTGTGTGCAAAACATGATCAAGCAGGAGATTTTTTGCAAGGCTCTTCTGCTGTTTTAGCCCAGGCTAAACATTCCTGCTCTACTCTCTCTGTTGCTGCTCAGCAGAGAGCGGGCACAGAGGTGTTGGAATCAATTGGTCTTTCAGGCAGGAAAAGAAGAGACAGCAATGTGTGTTGCAGAGTTGCAAAGCTCACTGTGTGCTGAAGATGATCAGTGGGAACTTTCTGGACTGTCTCTTCTGCTGTTTCAGCAGAGTCCAAACGTAAGTGCTATATTCTGCTACTGCTCACAAAGAGCAAGCACAGGAGATGTATTATTCAATTGGACTTTCAGGTAGGAAAGTGAGAGGTGACAGCAATATGTGTTTCAGAGTTGTGAATCTCAATGTGTGCTGAAGATGCCCAGCAGTAGTTTCCATGCTGGCCCTTCGGCTGTGAAATTAGAATCCAAGCGCTCGTCCTCCCCTCTCACAACTGCTCTCGAAGCGAGAGAGCGCACCAGAAACGTTGGCTTGAAATGCACTTTTAGGAGATAAAGTGAGGAGTGACAGCAATGTGTGTTTCAGAGTTGCAAAGCTCACTGTGCGCTGAAGATGATCTGCAAGGACTTTCCCTCCCTGCCCTTCGGAACTGGGAGCGGATTCCAAGCGCTCGTGCTCACCTTCCTCTGCTGCTCTTGAAACGAGAGTGGAGACCAGAAACGCTGGATTCAAATGCACTTTTAGGAGCTACAATGAGGAGTGACAACAGTGTGTGTGTCACAGTTGTAAAGCTCAGTGTGTTGAAGAAGCACAAGAGCAGCCTTCAGGCCTGTCTCTTCCACTGCCTTACAGATTGCAGACATTCCTGCTCACTCTGCTCCTCAGCAGAGTGCTGGCAACGGAGTTCTTGGATTGAAATGGTCTTTTAGGAGAAAGAGTGAAGAGTGACAGCAATGTTTGTGTCACAGTTTAAAGCTCACTGTGTGCTAAACATGATCAGGAGGAGCTTTTTTGCAAGGCTCTTCTGCTGTTTTAGCCCAGTCTAAACATTCCTGCTCTACTCTCTCTGTTGCTGCTCAGCAGAGAGTGGGCACAGAGATGTTGTAATCAATTGGTCTTCCAGGCAGGAAAAGGAGTTACAGCAATGTGTGTTGCAGAATTGCAAAGCTCACTGTGTGCTGAAGATGCCCTGCAGGAGTTTCCCTGCTGGCCCTTCGTCTGTGGGATTAGAGTCCAAGCGCTGCTCCTCCCCTGTCACAACTCCTCTCCAAACGTGAGAGCGCACCAGAAACTTTGGATTCAAATGCACTTTTAGGAGATAAAGTGAGGAGTGACAGCAATGTTTGTGTCACAGTTTAAAGCTCACTATGTGCAAAACATGATCAAGCAGGAGATTTTTTGCAAGGCTCTTCTGCTGTTTTAGCCCAGGCTAAACATTCCTGCTCTACTCTCTCTGTTGCTGCTCAGCAGAGAGCGGGCACAGAGGTGTTGGAATCAATTGGTCTTTCAGGCAGGAAAAGAAGAGACAGCAATGTGTGTTGCAGAGTTGCAAAGCTCACTGTGTGCTGAAGATGATCAGTGGGAACTTTCTGGACTGTCTCTTCTGCTGTTTCAGCAGAGTCCAAACGTAAGTGCTATATTCTGCTACTGCTCACAAAGAGCAAGCACAGGAGATGTATTATTCAATTGGACTTTCAGGTAGGAAAGTGAGAGGTGACAGCAATATGTGTTTCAGAGTTGTGAATCTCAATGTGTGCTGAAGACGCCCAGCAGTAGTTTCCATGCTGGCCCTTCGGCTGTGAAATTAGAATCCAAGCGCTCATCCTCCCCTGTCACAACTGCTCTCGAAGCGAGAGAGCGCACCAGAAACGTTGGCTTGAAATGCACTTTTAGGAGATAAAGTGAGGAGTGACAGCAATGTGTGTTTCAGAGTTGCAAAGCTCACTGTGCGCTGAAGATGATCTGCAAGGACTTTCCCTCCCTGCCCTTCGGAACTGGGAGCGGATTCCAAGCACTCGTGCTCACCTGCCTCTGCTGCACTGGAAACGAGAGTGGAGACCAGAAACGCTGGATTCAAATGCACTTTTAGGAGCTACAATGAGGAGTGACAACAGTGTGTGTGTCAAAGTTGTAAAGCTCAGTGTGTTGAAGAAGCACAAGAGCAGCCTTCAGGCCTGTCTCTTCCACTGCCTTACAGATTGCAGACATCCCTGCTCACTCTGCTGCTCAGCAGAGTGCTGGCAACGGAGTTCTGGGATTGAAATGGTCTTTTAGGAGAAAGAGTGAAGAGTGACAGCAATGTTTGTGTCACAGTTTAAAGCTCACTGTGTGCTAAACATGATCAGGAGGAGCTTTTTTGCAAGGCTCTTCTGCTGTTTTAGCCCAGTCTAAACATTCCTGCTCTACTCTCTCTGTTGCTGCTCAGCAGAGAGTGGGCACAGAGATGTTGGAATCAATTGGTCTTTCAGGCAAGAAAAGGAGGAGTGACAGCAATGTGTGTTGCAGAATTGTAAAGCTCACTGTGTGCTGAAGATGCCCTGCAGGAGTTTCCCTGCTGGCCCTTCGTCTGTGGGATTAGAGTCCAAGCGCTGCTCCTCCCCTGTCACAACTCCTCTCGAAACGAGAGAGCGCACCAGAAACTTTGGATTCAAATGCACTTTTAGGAGATAAAGTGAGGAGTGACAGCAATGTTTGTGTCACAGTTTAAAGCTCACTGTGTGCAAAACATGATCAAGCAGGAGATTTTTTTCAAGGCTCTTCTGCTGTTTTAGGCAGGTCTAAAAATTCCTGCTCTACTCTCTCTGTTGCTGCTCAGCAGAGAGCGGGCACAGAGATGGTGGATTCAGCTGGTCTTTCAGGCAAAAAGGGAGGAGTGACAGCAATGTGTGTTGCAGAGTTGCAAAGCTCGCTGTGCGCTGAAGATGATCAGTGGGAACTTTCTGGACTGTCTCTTCTGCTCTTTTAGCATTGGCTAAAGGTTCCTGCTCTACTCTCTCTGCTTCTGCCCAGCAGAGAAAGGGCACAGAGATTTTGGATTCAATTGGACTTTGAGGTAGGAAAGTGCGGAGCGAGAGCAATATATGTGTCACAGTTGCAAAGCTGACTGCGTGCTGAAGATGCCCTGCCGGAGCTTTCACTCCGGGCTCTACGGCTGTGGGAGCAGAGGCCAAGAGATCGTGTTCACCTGTCACTGCTGCTGTTCAAACGAGAGAGGGCGGGAGAGACCATGGATTCAAACGGATTATTAGGAGATGAAGTGAGGAGTGACAGCAATGTGTGTTTCAGAGTTGCAAAGCTCACTGTGCGCTGAAGATGATCTGCAAGGACTTTCCCTCCCTGCCCTTCGGAACTGGGAGCGGATTCCAAGCGCTCGTGCTCACCTGCCTCTGCTGCTCTTGAAACGAGAGTGGAGACCAGAAACGCTGGATTCAAATGCACTTTTAGGAGCTACAATGAGGAGTGACAACAGTGTGTGTGTCACAGTTGTAAAGCTCAGTGTGTTGAAGAAGCACAAGAGCAGCCTTCAGGCCTGTCTCTTCCACTGCCTTACAGATTGCAGACATTCCTGCTCACTCTGCTCCTCAGCAGAGTGCTGGCAACGGAGTTCTTGGATTGAAATGGTCTTTTAGGAGAAAGAGTGAAGAGTGACAGCAATGTTTGTGTCACAGTTTAAAGCTCACTGTGTGCTAAACATGATCAGGAGGAGCTTTTTTGCAAGGCTCTTCTGCTGTTTTAGCCCAGTCTAAACATTCCTGCTCTACTCTCTCTGTTGCTGCTCAGCAGAGAGTGGGCACAGAGATGTTGTAATCAATTGGTCTTCCAGGCAGGAAAAGGAGTTAAAGCAATGTGTGTTGCAGAATTGCAAAGCTCACTGTGTGCTGAAGATGCCCTGCAGGAGTTTCCCTGCTGGCCCTTCGTCTGTGGGATTAGAGTCCAAGCGCTGCTCCTCCCCTGTCACAACTCCTCTCCAAACGTGAGAGCGCACCAGAAACTTTGGATTCAAATGCACTTTTAGGAGATAAAGTGAGGAGTGACAGCAATGTTTGTGTCACAGTTTAAAGCTCACTATGTGCAAAACATGATCAAGCAGGAGATTTTTTGCAAGGCTCTTCTGCTGTTTTAGCCCAGGCTAAACATTCCTGCTCTACTCTCTCTGTTGCTGCTCAGCAGAGAGCGGGCACAGAGGTGTTGGAATCAATTGGTCTTTCAGGCAGGAAAAGAAGAGACAGCAATGTGTGTTGCAGAGTTGCAAAGCTCACTGTGTGCTGAAGATGATCAGTGGGAACTTTCTGGACTGTCTCTTCTGCTGTTTCAGCAGAGTCCAAACGTAAGTGCTATATTCTGCTACTGCTCACAAAGAGCAAGCACAGGAGATGTATTATTCAATTGGACTTTCAGGTAGGAAAGTGAGAGGTGACAGCAATATGTGTTTCAGAGTTGTGAATCTCAATGTGTGCTGAAGACGCCCAGCAGTAGTTTCCATGCTGGCCCTTCGGCTGTGAAATTAGAATCCAAGCGCTCATCCTCCCCTGTCACAACTGCTCTCGAAGCGAGAGAGCGCACCAGAAACGTTGGCTTGAAATGCACTTTTAGGAGATAAAGTGAGGAGTGACAGCAATGTGTGTTTCAGAGTTGCAAAGCTCACTGTGCGCTGAAGATGATCTGCAAGGACTTTCCCTCCCTGCCCTTCGGAACTGGGAGCGGATTCCAAGCACTCGTGCTCACCTGCCTCTGCTGCACTGGAAACGAGAGTGGAGACCAGAAACGCTGGATTCAAATGCACTTTTAGGAGCTACAATGAGGAGTGACAACAGTGTGTGTGTCAAAGTTGTAAAGCTCAGTGTGTTGAAGAAGCACAAGAGCAGCCTTCAGGCCTGTCTCTTCCACTGCCTTACAGATTGCAGACATTCCTGCTCACTCTGCTGCTCAGCAGAGTGCTGGCAACGGAGTTCTTGGATTGAAATGGTCTTTTAGGAGAAAGAGTGAAGAGTGACAGCAATGTTTGTGTCACAGTTTAAAGCTCACTGTGTGCTAAACATGATCAGGAGGAGCTTTTTTGCAAGGCTCTTCTGCTGTTTTAGCCCAGTCTAAACATTCCTGCTCTACTCTCTCTGTTGCTGCTCAGCAGAGAGTGGGCACAGAGATGTTGGAATCAATTGGTCTTTCAGGCAAGAAAAGGAGGAGTGACAGCAATGTGTGTTGCAGAATTGTAAAGCTCACTGTGTGCTGAAGATGCCCTGCAGGAGTTTCCCTGCTGGCCCTTCGTCTGTGGGATTAGAGTCCAAGCGCTGCTCCTCCCCTGTCACAACTCCTCTCGAAACGAGAGAGCGCACCAGAAACTTTGGATTCAAATGCACTTTTAGGAGATAAAGTGAGGAGTGACAGCAATGTTTGTGTCACAGTTTAAAGCTCACTGTGTGCAAAACATGATCAAGCAGGAGATTTTTTTCAAGGCTCTTCTGCTGTTTTAGGCAGGTCTAAAAATTCCTGCTCTACTCTCTCTGTTGCTGCTCAGCAGAGAGCGGGCACAGAGATGGTGGATTCAGCTGGTCTTTCAGGCAAAAAGGGAGGAGTGACAGCAATGTGTGTTGCAGAGTTGCAAAGCTCGCTGTGCGCTGAAGATGATCAGTGGGAACTTTCTGGACTGTCTCTTCTGCTCTTTTAGCATTGGCTAAAGGTTCCTGCTCTACTCTCTCTGCTTCTGCCCAGCAGAGAAAGGGCACAGAGATTTTGGATTCAATTGGACTTTGAGGTAGGAAAGTGCGGAGCGAGAGCAATATATGTGTCACAGTTGCAAAGCTGACTGCGTGCTGAAGATGCCCTGCCGGAGCTTTCACTCCGGGCTCTTCGGCTGTGGGAGCAGAGGCCAAGAGATCGTGTTCACCTGTCACTGCTGCTGTTCAAACGAGAGAGGGCGGGAGAGACCATGGATTCAAACGGATTATTAGGAGATGAAGTGAGGAGTGACAGCAATGTGTGTTTCAGAGTTGCAAAGCTCACTGTGCGCTGAAGATGATCTGCAAGGGCTTTCCCTCCCTGCCCTTCGGAACTGGGAGCGGATTCCAAGCGCTCGTGCTCACCTTCCTCTGCTGCTCTTGAAACGAGAGGGGAGACCAGAAACGCTGGATTCAAATGCACTTTTAGGAGCTACAATGAGGAGTGACAACAGTGTGTGTGTCACAGTTGTAAAGCTCAGTGTGTTGAAGAAGCACAAGAGCAGCCTTCAGGCCTGTCTCTTCCACTGCCTTACAGATTGCAGACATTCCTGCTCACTCTGCTGCTCAGCAGAGTGCTGGCAACGGAGTTCTTGGATTGAAATGGTCTTTTAGGAGAAAGAGTGAAGAGTGACAGCAATGTTTGTGTCACAGTTTAAAGCTCACTGTGTGCTAAACATGATCAGGAGGAGCTTTTTTGCAAGGCTCTTCTGCTGTTTTAGCCCAGTCTAAACATTCCTGCTCTACTCTCTCTGTTGCTGCTCAGCAGAGAGTGGGCACAGAGATGTTGGAATCAATTGGTCTTCCAGGCAGGAGAAGGAGGAGTTACAGCAATGTGTTTTGCAGAGTTGCAAAGCTCACTGTGTGCTGAAGATGCCCTGCAGGAGTTTCCCTGCTGGCCCTTCGTCTGTGGGATTAGAGTCCAAGCGCTGCTCCTCCCCTGTCACAACTCCTCTCCAAACGAGAGAGCGCACCAGAAACTTTGGATTCAAATGCACTTTTAGGAGATAAAGTGAGGAGTGACAGCAATGTTTGTGTCACAGTTTAAAGCTCACTGTGTGCAAAACATGATCAAGCAGGAGATTTTTTGCAAGGCTCTTCTGCTGTTTTAGCCCAGGCTAAACATTCCTGCTCTACTCTCTCTGTTGCTGCTCAGCAGAGAGCGGGCACAGAGGTGTTGGAATCAATTGGTCTTTCAGACAGGAAAAGAAGTGACAGCAATGTGTGTTGCAGAGTTGCAAAGGTCACTGTGTGCTGAAGATGATCAGTGGGAACTTTCTGGACTGTCTCTTCTGCTGTTTCAGCAGAGTCCAAACGTAAGTGCTATATTCTGCTACTGCTCACAAAGAGCAAGCACAGGAGATGTATTATTCAATTGGACTTTCTGGTAGGAAAGTGAGAGGTGACAGCAATATGTGTTTCAGAGTTGCGAATCTCAATGTGTGCTGAAGATGCCCAGCAGCAGTTTCCATGCTGGCCCTTCGGCTGTGAAATTAGAATCCAAGCGCTCGTCCTCCCCTGTCACAACTGCTCTCGAAGCGAGAGAGCGCACCAGAAACGTTGGCTTGAAATGCACTTTTAGGGGATAAAGTGAGGAGTGACAGCAATGTGTGTTTCAGAGTTGCAAAGCTCACTGTGCGCTGAAGATGATCTGCAAGGACTTTCCCTCCCTGCCCTTCGGAACTGGGAGCGGATTCCAAGCGCTCGTGCTCACCTGCCTCTGCTGCACTGGAAACGAGAGTGGAGACCAGAAACGCTGGATTCAAATGCACTTTTAGGAGCTACAATGAGGAGTGACAACAGTGTGTGTGTCACAGTTGTAAAGCTCAGTGTGTTGAAGAAGCACAAGAGCAGCCTTCAGGCCTGTCTCTTCCACTGCCTTACAGATTGCAGACATTCCTGCTCACTCTGCTGATCAGCAGAGTGCTGGCAACGGAGTTCTTGGATTGAAATGGTCTTTTAGGAGAAAGAGTGAAGAGTGACAGCAATGTTTGTGTCACAGTTTAAAGCTCACTGTGTGCTAAACATGATCAGGAGGAGCTTTTTTGCAAGGCTCTTCTGCTGTTTTAGCCCAGTCTAAACATTCCTGCTCTACTCTCTCTGTTGCTGCTCAGCAGAGAGTGGGCACAGTTATGTTGGAATCAATTGGACTTTCAGGCAAGAAAAGGAGGAGTGACAGCAATGTGTGTTGCAGAATTGTAAAGCTCACTGTGTGCTGAAGATGCCCTGCAGGAGTTTCCCTGCTGGCCCTTCGTCTGTGGGATTAGAGTCCAAGCGCTGCTCCTCCCCTGTCACAACTCCTCTCGAAACGAGAGAGCGCACCAGAAACTTTGGATTCAAATGCACTTTTAGGAGATAAAGTGAGGAGTGACAGCAATGTTTGTGTCACAGTTTAAAGCTCACAGTGTGCAAAACATGATCAAGCAGGAGATTTTTTTCAAGGCTCTTCTGCTGTTTTAGGCAGGTCTAAAAATTCCTGCTCTACTCTCTCTGTTGCTGCTCAGCAGAGAGCGGGCACAGAGATGGTCGATTCAGCTGGTCTTTCAGGCAAAAAGGGAGGAGTGACAGCAATGTGTGTTGCAGAGTTGCAAAGCTCGCTGTGCGCTGAAGATGATCAGTGGGAACTTTCTGGACTGTCTCTTCTGCTCTTTTAGCATTGGCTAAAGGTTCCTGCTCTACTCTCTCTGCTTCTGCCCAGCAGAGAAAGGGCACAGAGATTTTGGATTCAATTGGACTTTGAGGTAGGAAAGTGCGGAGCGAGAGCAATATATGTGTCACAGTTGCAAAGCTGACTGCGTGCTGAAGATGCCCTGCCGGAGCTTTCACTCCGGGCTCTTCGGCTGTGGGAGCAGAGGCCAAGAGATCGTGTTCACCTGTCACTGCTGCTGTTCAAACGAGAGAGGGCGGGAGAGACCATGGATTCAAACGGATTATTAGGAGATGAATTGAGGAGTGACAGCAATGTGTGTTTCAGAGTTGCAAAGCTCACTGTGCGCTGAAGATGATCTGCAAGGACTTTCCCTCCCTGCCCTTCGGAACTGGGAGCGGATTCCAAGCGCTCGTGCTCACCTTCCTCTGCTGCTCTTGAAACGAGAGTGGAGACCAGAAACGCTGGATTCAAATGCACTTTTAGGAGCTACAATGAGGAGTGACAACAGTGTGTGTGTCACAGTTGTAAAGCTCAGTGTGTTGAAGAAGCACAAGAGCAGCCTTCAGGCCTGTCTCTTCCACTGCCTTACAGATTGCAGACATTCCTGCTCACTCTGCTGCTCAGCAGAGTGCTGGCAACGGAGTTCTTGGATTGAAATGGTCTTTTAGGAGAAAGAGTGAAGAGTGACAGCAATGTTTGTGTCACAGTTTAAAGCTCACTGTGTGCTAAACATGATCAGGAGGAGCTTTTTTGCAAGGCTCTTCTGCTGTTTTAGCCCAGTCTAAACATTCCTGCTCTACTCTCTCTGTTGCTGCTCAGCAGAGAGTGGGCACAGTTATGTTGGAATCAATTGGACTTTCAGGCAAGAAAAGGAGGAGTGACAGCAATGTGTGTTGCAGAATTGTAAAGCTCACTGTGTGCTGAAGATGCCCTGCAGGAGTTTCCCTGCTGGCCCTTCGTCTGTGGGATTAGAGTCCAAGCGCTGCTCCTCCCCTGTCACAACTCCTCTTGAAACGAGAGAGCGCACCAGAAACTTTGGATTCAAATGCACTTTTAGGAGATAAAGTGAGGAGTGACAGCAATGTTTGTGTCACAGTTTAAAGCTCACTGTGTGCAAAACATGATCAAGCAGGAGATTTTTTGCAAGGCTCTTCTGCTGTTTTAGCCCAGGCTAAACATTCCTGCTCTACTCTCTCTGTTGCTGCTCAGCAGAGAGCGGGCACAGAGGTGTTGGAATCAATTGGTCTTTCAGGCAGGAAAAGAAGAGACAGCAATGTGTGTTGCAGAGTTGCAAAGCTCACTGTGTGCTGAAGATGATCAGTGGGAACTTTCTGGACTGTCTCTTCTGCTGTTTCAGCAGAGTCCAAACGTAAGTGCTATATTCTGCTACTGCTCACAAAGAGCAAGCACAGGAGATGTATTATTCAATTGGACTTTCAGGTAGGAAAGTGAGAGGTGACAGCAATATGTGTTTCAGAGTTGTGAATCTCAATGTGTGCTGAAGATGCCCAGCAGTAGTTTCCATGCTGGCCCTTCGGCTGTGAAATTAGAATCCAAGCGCTCGTCCTCCCCTGTCACAACTGCTCTCGAAGCGAGAGAGCGCACCAGAAACGTTGGCTTGAAATGCACTTTTAGGAGATAAAGTGAGGAGTGACAGCAATGTTTGTGTCACGGTTTAAAGCTCACTGTGTGCAAAACATGATCAAGCAGGAGATTTTTTTCAAGGCTCTTCTGCTGTTTTAGGCAGGTCTAAAAATTCCTGCTCTACTCTCCCTGTTTCTGCTCAGCAGAGAGCGGGCACAGAGATGGTCGATTCAGCTGGTCTTTCAGGCAAAAAGGGAGGAGTGACAGCAATGTGTGTTGCAGAGTTGCAAAGCTCGCTGTGCGCTGAAGATGATCAGTGGGAACTTTCTGGACTGTCTCTTCTGCTCTTTTAGCATTGGCTAAAGGTTCCTGCTCTACTCTGCTTCTGCCCAGCAGAGAAAGGGCACAGAGATTTTGGATTCAATTGGACTTTGAGGTAGGAAAGTGCGGAGCGAGAGCAATATATGTGTCACAGTTGCAAAGCTGACTGCGTGCTGAAGATGCCCTGCCGGAGCTTTCACTCCGGGCTCTTCGGCTGTGGGAGCAGAGGCCAAGAGATCGTGTTCACCTGTCACTGCTGCTGTTCAAACGAGAGAGGGCGGGAGAGACCATGGATTCAAACGGATTATTAGGAGATGAAGTGAGGAGTGACAGCAATGTGTGTTTCAGAGTTGCAAAGCTCACTGTGCGCTGAAGATGATCTGCAAGGACTTTCCCTCCCTGCCCTTCGGAACTGGGAGCGGATTCCAAGCGCTCGTGCTCACCTTCCTCTGCTGCTCTTGAAACGAGAGTGGAGACCAGAAACGCTGGATTCAAATGCACTTTTAGGAGCTACAATGAGGAGTGACAACAGTGTGTGTGTCACAGTTGTAAAGCTCAGTGTGTTGAAGAAGCACAAGAGCAGCCTTCAGGCCTGTCTCTTCCACTGCCTTACAGATTGCAGACATCCCTGCTCACTCTGCTGCTCAGCAGAGTGCTGGCAACGGAGTTCTTGGATTGAAATGGTCTTTTAGGAGAAAGAGTGAAGAGTGACAGCAATGTTTGTGTCACAGTTTAAAGCTCACTCTGTGCTAAACATGATCAGGAGGAGCTTTTTTGCAAGGCTCTTCTGCTGTTTTAGCCCAGTCTAAACATTCCTGCTCTACTCTCTCTGTTGCTGCTCAGCAGAGAGTGGGCACAGTGATGTTGGAATCAATTGGACTTTCAGGCAAGAAAAGGAGGAGTGACAGCAATGTGTGTTGCAGAATTGTAAAGCTCACTGTGTGCTGAAGATGCCCTGCAGGAGTTTCCCTGCTGGCCCTTCGGCTGTGGGATTAGAGTCCAAGCGCTGCTCCTCCCCTGTCACAACTCCTCTCGAAACGTGAGAGCGCACCAGAAACTTTGGATTCAAATGCACTTTTAGGAGATAAAGTGAGGAGTGACAGCAATGCTTGTGTCACAGTTTAAAGCTCACTGTGTGCAAAACATGATCAAGCAGGAGCTTTTTTTCAAGGCTCTTCTGCTGTTTTAGGCAGGTCTAAAAATTCCTGCTCTACTCTCTCTGTTGCTGCTCAGCAGAGAGCGGGCACAGAGATGGTGGATTCAGCTGGTCTTTCAGGCAAAAAGGGAGGAGTGACAGCAATGTGTGTTGCAGAGTTGCAAAGCTCGCTGTGCGCTGAAGATGATCAGTGGGAACTTTCTGGACTGTCTCTTCTGCTCTTTTAGCATTGGCTAAAGGTTCCTGCTCTACTCTGCTTCTGCCCAGCAGAGAAAGGGCACAGAGATTTTGGATTCAATTGGACTTTGAGGTAGGAAAGTGCGGAGCGAGAGCAATATATGTGTCACAGTTGCAAAGCTGACTGCGTGCTGAAGATGCCCTGCCGGAGCTTTCACTCCGGGCTCTTCGGCTGTGGGAGCAGAGGCCAAGAGATCGTGTTCTGCAACACACATTGCTGTAACTCCTTTTCCTGCCTGGAAGACCAATTGATTCCAACATCTCTGTGCCCACTCTCTGCTGAGCAGCAACAGAGAGAGTAGAGCAGGAATGTTTAGACTGGGCTAAAACAGCAGAAGAGCCTTGCAAAAAAGCTCCTCCTGATCATGTTTAGCACACAGTGAGCTTTAAACTGTGACACAAACATTGCTGTCACTCCTCACTTTATCTCCTAAAAGTGCATTTGAATCCAAAGTTTCTGGTGCGCTCTCTCGTTTGGAGAGGAGTTGTGACAGGGGAGGAGCAGCGCTAGGAATCTAATCCCACAGCCGAAGGGCGTGCAGGGAAACTCCTGCTGGGCATCTTCAGCACACAGTGATCTTTGCAACCCTGAACACATATAGCTGTCACCTCTCACTTTCCTACCTGAAAGTCCAATTGAATCCTTCTTCTCCTGTGCTTTGCTCCTTGTGAGCAGAAGCAGAATATAGCCCATACGTTTGCACTCTGCTGAAACAGCAGAAGAGACAGTCCTGAAAGTTCCCACTGATCATCTTCAGAACACAGAGAGCTTTGCAACTCTGCAACACACATTGCTGTCACTCCTCCTTTTCCTGCCTGAAAGACCAAAAGATTCCACCATCTCTGTGCCTGCTCTCTGCTGAGCAGCAACACGGAGAGTATAGCAGGAATGTTTAGACTGGGCTAAAACAGCAGAAGAGCCTTGCAAAAAAGCTCCTGCTGATCATGTTTAGCACACAGTGAGCTTTGAGGCTGTGACACAAACATTGCTGTAACTCCTCACTTTATCTCCTAGAAGTGCATTTGAGTCCAACGTTTTTGGTGCCCTCTCTCGTTTCAAGAGCAGATGTGACAGGGGAGGACGAGCGCTTGGACTCTAATCCCACAGCCGAAGGGCGTGCAGGGAAACTCCTGATGGGCATCTTCAGCACACAGTGAGCTTTGCAACTCTGAAACACACATTGCTGTCACCTCTCACTTTCCTGCCTGAAAGTCCAATTGAATCCTACATCACCTGTGCTTGCTCTTAGTGAGCAGTAGCAGAATATAGCCCATACATTTGCACTCTGCTGAAACAGCAGAAGAGACAGTCCTGAAAGTTCCCACTGATCATGTTCAGCGCACAGCGAGCTTTGCAACTCTGCAACACACATTGCTGTCACTCCTCCCTTTCCTGCCTGAAAGACCAACTGATTCCACCATCTCTGAGCCCGCACTCTATTGAGCAGCAACAGGGAGAGTATTGCAGGAATGTTTAGACTGGGCTAAAACAGCAGAAGAGCCTTGCAAAAAAGCTCCTGCTGATCATGTTTAGCACACAGTGAGCTTTGAGGCTGTGACGCAAACATTGCTGTCACTCCTCACTTTATCTCCTAAAAGTGCATTTGAAACCATCGTTTCTGGTGCGCTCTCTCGTTTCGAGAGGAGTTGTGACAGGGGAGGACGAGCGCTTGGACTCTAATCCCATAGCCGAAGGGCGTGCAGGGAAACTCCTGCTGGGCATCTTCAGCACACAGTGAGCTTTGCAGCTCTGAAACACATATAGCTGCCACCTCTCACTATCCTACCTGAAAGTCCAATTGAATACTACATCTCCTGTGCTTGCTCTTTGGAGCAGAAGCAGAATACGGCACTTACGTTTGGACTCTGCTGAAACAGCATAAGAGACAGTCCAGAAAGTTCCCATTGATCATCTTCAGCGCACAGCGACCTTTGCAACTCTGAAACACACATTGCTGTCACCTCTCACTTTCCCCCCTGAAAGTCCAATTGAATCCCTCTTCTCCTGTGCTTTGCTCCTTGTGAGCAGTAGCAGAATATAGCACTTACGTTTGCACTCTGCTGAAACAGCAGAAGAGACAGCCCAGAAAGTTCCCACTGATCATCTTCAGCGCACAGCGAGCTTTGCAACTCTGCAACACACATTGCTGTCACTCCTCCCTTTCCTGCCTGAAAGACCAACTGATTCCACCATCTCTGTGCCCGCTCTCTGCTGAGCAGCAACAGAGAGAGTAGAGCAGGAATGTTTAGACTGGTCTAAAACAGCAGAAGAGCCTTGCAGAAAAGCTCCTGCTGATCATGTTTAGCTCACAGTGAGCTTTAAACTGTGACACAAACATTGCTGTCACTCCTCACTTTATCTCCTAAAAGTGCATTTGAGTCCAACGTTTTTGGTGCCCTCCCTTGTTTCAAGAGCTGATGTGACAGGGGAGGACGAGCGCTTGGACTCTAATCCCACAGCTGAAGGGCTAGCAGGGAAACTCCTGCTGGGCATCTTCAGCACACAGTGAGCTTTGCAACTCTGAAACACACATTGCTGTCACCTCTCACTTTCCTACCTGAAAGTCCAATTGAATCCTACATCTCCTGTGCTTTGCTCCTTATGAGCAGTAGCAGAATATAGCCCATACTTTTGCACTCAGCTGAAAGAGCAGAAGAGACAGTCCTGAAAGTTCCCACTGATCATCTTCAGCGCACAGCGAGGTTTGCAACTCTGCAACACACATTGCTGTCACTCCTCCCTTTCCTGCCTGAAAGACCAACTGAATCCACATTCTCTGTGCCCGCTCTCTGCTGAGCAGCAACAGAGAGAGTATAGCAGGAATGTTTAGACTGGGCTAAAACAGCAGAAGAGCCTTGCAAAAAAGCTCAAGCTTTTCATGTTTAGCGCAGATGAGCTTTAAACTGTGACACAAACATTGCTGTCACTCCTCACTTTATCTCCTAAAAGTGCATTTAAAACCATCGTTTCTGGTGCGCTCTCTCGTTTCGAGAGGAGTTGTGACAGGGGAGGACGAGCGCATGGACTCTAATCCCACAGCTGGCGGGCCAGCAGGGAAAATCCTGCTGGGCATCTTCAGCACACAGTGAGCTTTGCAACTCTGAAACACACATTGCTGTCACCTCTCACTTTCCTACCTGAAAGTCCAATTGAATCCTACATCTCCTGTTCTTGCTTTGTGAGCAGTAGCAGAATATAGCACTTACGTTTGGACTCTGCTGAAACAGCAGAAGAGGCAGTCCAGAAAGTTCCCACTGATCATCTTCAGCGCTCAGCGAGCTTTGCAACTCTGCAGCACACATTGCTGTCACTCCTCCCTTTCCTGCCTGAAAGAGGATCTGATTCCACCATCTCTGTGCCCGCTCTCTGCTGAGCAGCTACAGAGAGAGTAGAGCAGGAATGTTTAGACTGGTCTAAAACAGCAGAAGAGCCTTGCAAAAAAGCTCCTGCTGATCATGATTAGCACACAGTGAGCTTTGAAGCTGTGACACAAACACTGCTGTCGCTCCTCACTTTATTTCCTAAAAGTGCATTTGAGTCCAAAGTTTTTGGTGCCCGCTCTCGTTTCAAGAGCAGATGTGACAGGGGAGGACGAGCGCTTGGACTCTAATCCCACAGCCGAAGGGCCAGCAGGGAAACTCCTGCTGGGCATCTTCAGCAGACAGTGACCTTTGCAACTGTGAAACACACATTGCTGTCACCTCTCACTTTCCTGCCTGAAAGTCCAATTGAATCCCTCTTCTCCTGTGCTTTGCTCCTTGTGAGCAGTAGCAGAATATAGCCCATAAGTTTGCACTCTGCTGAAACAGCAGAAGAGACAGTCCAGAAAGATCCCACTGATCATCTTAAGCGCACAGCGAGCTTTGCAACTCTGCAACACACATTGCTGTCAGTCCTCCCTTTCCTGCCTGAAAGACGAACTGATTCCACCATCTCTGTGCCCACTCTCTGCTGAGCAGAAACAGGGAGACTATAGCAGGAATGTTTAGACTGGGCTAAAACAGCAGAAGAGCCTTGCAGAAAAGCTCCTGCTCATCATGTTTAGCTCACAGTGAGCTTTGAAACTGTGACACAAACATTGCTGTCAAACCTCACTTTATCTCCTAAAAGTGCATTTGACTCCATCGTTTCTGGTGCGCGCTCTCGTTTCGAGAGGAGTTGTGACAGGGGAGGACGAGCGCATGGACTCTAATCCCACAGCTGAAAGGCCAGCAGGGAAAATCCTGCTGGGCATCTTCAGCACACAGTGAGCTTTGCAACTCTGAAACACATATTGCTGTCACCTCTCACTTTCCTACCAGAAAGTCCAATTGAATCCTACATCTCCTGTTCTTGCTTTGTGAGCAGTAGCAGAATATAGCACTTACGTTTGGACTCTGCAGAAACAGCAGAAGAGACAGTCCAGAAAGTTCCCACTGATCATCTTCAGCGCACAGTGAGCTTTGCAGCTCTGAAACACATATTGCTGCCACCTCTCACTTTCCTACCTGAAAGTCCAATTGAATCCTACATCTCCTGTGCTTGCTCTTTGTGAGCAGTAGCAGAATATAGCACTTACGTTTGGACTCTGCTGAAACAGCAGAAGAGATAGTCTAGAAAGTTCCCACTGATCATCTTCAGCGCACAGCGAGCTTTGCAACTCTGCAACACACATTGCTGTCACTCCTCCCTTTCCTGCCTGAAAGACCAACTGATTCCACCATCTCTGTGTCCGCTCTCTGCTGAGCAGCAACGGGGAGAGTATAGCAGGAATGTTTAGACTGGGCTAAAACAGCAGAAGAGCCTTGCAAAAAAGCTCCTGCTGATCATGATTAGCAAACAGTGAGCTTTAAACTGTGACACAAACATTGCTGTCACTCCTCACTTTATCTCCTAAAAGTGCATTTGAATCCATCGTTTCTGGTGCGCTCTCTCGTTTCGAGAGGAGTTGTGACAGGGGAGGACGAGCGCTTGGACTCTAATCCCACAGCCGAAGGGCCAGCAGGGAAACTCCTGATGGGCATCTTCAGCACACAGTGAGCTTTGCAACTCTGAAACACACATTGCTGTCACCTCTCACTTTCCTACCTGAAAGTCCAATTGAATCCTACTTCTCCTGTGCTTTGCTCCTTGTGAGCAGTAGCAGAATATAGCACTTACGTTTGCACTCTGCTGAAACACCAGAAGAGACAGTCCAGAAAGATCCCACTGATCATCTTCATTTCACAGCGAGCTTTGCAACTCTGCAACACACATTGCTGTCAGTCATCCCTTTCCTGCCTGAAAGACGAACTGATACCACCATCTCTGTGCCCACTCTCTGCTGAGCAGCAACAGAGAGAGTAGAGCAGGAATGTTTAGACTGGTCTAAAACAGCAGAAGAGCCTTGCAAAAAAGCTCCTGCTGATCATGTTTAGCACACAGTGAGCTTTGAAGCTGTGACACAAACACTGCTGTCACTCCTCACTTTATCTCCTAAAAGTGCATTTGAGTCCAAAGTTTTTGGTGCCCTCTCTCGTTTCAAGAGCAGATGTGACAGGGGAGGACGAGCGCTTGGACTCTAATCCCACAGCCGAAGGGGCAGCAGGGAAACTCCTGCTGGGCATCTTCAGCACACAGTGAGCTTTGCAACTCTGAAACACACATTGCTGTCACCTCTCACTTTCCTACCTGAAAGTCCAATTGAATCCTTCATCTCCTGTGCTTGCTCTTTGTGAGCAGTAGCAGAAAATAGCACTTACGTTTGGACTCTGCTGAAACAGCAGAAGAGACAGACCAGTAAGTTCCCACTGATCTTCAGCGCACAGCGAGCTTTGCAACTCTGCAACACACATTGCTTTCACTCCTACCTTTCCTGCCTGAAAGACCAACTGAATCCACCATCTCTGTGTCCGCTCTCTGCTGAGCAGCAACGGGGAGAGTATAGCAGGAATGTTTAGTCTGGGCTAAAACAGCAGAAGAGCCATGCAAAAAAGCTCCTGCTGATCATGATAAGCACACAGTGAGCTTTCAATCTGTGACACAACCATTGCTGTCTCTCCTCACTTTATCTCCTTAAAGTGCATTTGAAACCATCGTTTTTGGTGCGCTCTCTCGTTTCGAGAGGAGTTGTGACAGGGGAGGACGAGCGCATGGACTCTAATCCCACAGCTGGCGGGCCAGCAGGGAAACTCCTGCTGGGCATCTTCAGCACACAGTGAGCTTTGCAACTCTGAAACACACATTGCTGTCACCTCTCACTTTCCTACCTGAAAGTCCAATTGAATCCTACATCTCCTGTGCTTGCTCTTTGGAGCAGAAGCAGAATACAGCACTTACGTTTGGACTCTGCTGAAACAGCAGAAGAGACAGTCCAGAACGTTCCCATTGATCATCTTCAGCGCACAGCGAGCTTTGCAACTCTGAAACACACATTGCTGTCACCTCTCACTTTCCTACCTGAAAGTCCAATTGAATCCTACTTCTCCTGTGCTTTGCTCCTTATGAGCAGTAGCAGAATATAGCCCATACTTTTGCACTCTGCTGAAACAGCAGAAGAGACAGTCCAGAACGTTCCCATTGATCATCTTCAGCGCACAACGAGCTTTGCAACTCTGCAACACACATTGCTGTCACTCCTCCCTTTCCTGCCTGAAAGACCAACTGAATCCACATTCTCTGTGCCCGCTCTCTGATGAGCAGCAACAGAGAGAGTATAGCAGGAATGTTTAGACTGGGCTAAAACAGCAGAAGAGCCTTGCAAAAAAGCTCTTGCTGATTATGTTTAGCACACAGTGAGCTTTGAAGCTGTGACACAAACATTGCAGTCACTCCTCACTTTATCTCCTAAAAGTGTATTTGAGTCCAACGTTTTTGTTGCCCTCTCTCGTTTCAAGAGCAGATGTGACAGGGGAGGACGAGCGCTTGGATTCTAATCCCACAGCCGAAGGGCCAACAGGGAAACTCCTCATGGGCATCTTCAGCACACAGTGAGCTTTGCAACTCTGTAACACATATTGCTGTCACCTCTCACTTTCCTACCTGAAAGTCCAATTGAATCCTACTTCTCCTGTGCTTTGGTCCTTATGAGCAGTAGCAGAATATAGCCCATACGTTTGCACTCTGCTGAAACAGCAGAAGAGACAGTCCTGAAAGTTCCCACTGATCATCTTCAGCGCACAGCGAGCTTTGCAACTCTGCAACACACATTGCTGTCACTCCTCCCTTTCCTACCAGAAAGACCAACTGATTCCACCATCTCTGTGTCCGCTCTCTGCTGAGCAGCAACAGAGAGAGTATAGCAGGAATGTTTAGACTGGGCTAAAACAGCAGAAGAGCCTTGCAAAAAAGCTCCTGATTTCATGTTTAGCGCACAGTGAGCATTAAACTGCGACACAAACATTGCTGTCATTCACTTTATCTCCTAAAAGTGCATTTGACTCCATCGTTTCTGGTGCGCTCTCTCGTTTCGAGAGGAGTTCTGACAGGGGAGGACGAGTGCTTGGACTCTAATCCCACAGCCGAAGGGCGTGCAGGGAAACTCCTGCTGGGCATCTTAAGCACACAGTGAGCTTTGCAGCTCTGAAACACATATAGCTGTCACCTCTCACTTTCCTACCTGAAAGTCCAATTGAATACTATATCTCCTGTGCTTGCTCCTTGTGAGCAGTAGCAGAATATAGCACTTACGCTTGGACTCTGCTGAAACAGCAGAAGAGACAGTCCAGAAAGATCCCACTGATCATCTTCAGCGAACAGCGAGCTTTGCAACTCTGCAACACACATTGCTGTCACTCCTCCCTTTTTGCCTGAAAGACCGGCTGAATCCGCCATCTCTGTGCCTGCTCTCTGCTGAGCAGCAACAGAGAGAGTTTAGCAGGAATGTTTAGACTGGGCTAAAACAGTAGAAGAGCCTTGCAAAAAAGCTCCTGCTGATCATGATTAGCAAACAGTGAGCTTTAAACTGTGACCCAAACATTGCTGTCACTCCTCACTTTATCTCCTAAAAGTGCATTTGAAACCATCGTTTCTGGTGCGCTCTCTCATTTCGAGAGGAGTTGTGACAGGAGAGGACAAGCGCTTAGACTCTAATCCCACAGCCGAAGGGCCAGCCGGGAAACTCCTGCTGGGCATCTTCAGCACACAGTGAGCTTTGCAACTCTGCAACACACATTGCTGTCACCTCTCACTTTCCTACCTGAAAGTCCAATTGAATCCTACATCTCCTGTGCTTTCTCCTTGTGAGCAGTAGCAGAATATAGCACTTACGCTTGGACTCTGCTGAAACAGCAGAAGAGACAGTCCAGAAAGATCCCACTGATCATCTTCAGCTCACAGCGAGCTTTGCAACTCTGCAACACACATTGCTGTCACTCCTCCCTTTTTGCCTGAAAGACCAGCTGAATCCGCCATCTCTGTGCCTGCTCTCTGCTGAGCAGCAACAGAGAGAGTTTAGCAGGAATGTTTAGACTGGGCTAAAACAGTAGAAGAGCCTTGCAAAAAAGCTCCTGCTGATCATGATTAGCAAACAGTGAGCTTTAAACTGTGACCCAAACATTGCTGTCACTCCTCACTTTATCTCCTAAAAGTGCATTTGAAACCATCGTTTCTGGTGCGCTCTCTCATTTCGAGAGGAGTTGTGACAGGAGAGGACAAGCGCTTGGACTCTAATCCCACAGCCGAAGGGCCAGCAGGGAAACTCCTGCTGGGCATCTTCAGCACACAGTGAGCTTTGCAACTCTGCAACACACATTGCTGTCACCTCTCACTTTCCTACCTGAAAGTCCAATTGAATCCTACATCTCCTGTGCTTGCTCCTTGTGAGCAGTAGCAGAATATAGCACTTACGTTTGCACTCTTCTGAAACAGCAGAAGAGACAGTCCAGAAAGTTCCCACTGATCATCCTCAGGGCACAGCGAGCTTTGCAACTCTGCAACACATTGCTATCACTCCTCCCTTTCCTGCCTGAATGACCAGCTGAATCCACCATCTCTGTGCCCGCTCTCTGCTGAGCAGCAACAGGGAGAGTATAGCAGGAATGTTTAGACTGGGCTAAAACAGCAGAAGAGCCATGCAAAAAAGCTCCTGCTGATCATGATTAGCACGCAGTGAGCTTTGAAACTGTGACCCAAACATTGCTGTCACTCCTCACTTTATCTCCTAAAAGTGCATTTGAAACCATCGTTTGTGGTGCGCTCTCTCATTTCGAGAGTAGTTGTGACAGGGGAGGAGGAGCGCATGGACTCTAATCCCACAGCCGAAGGGCCAGCAGGGAAACTCCTGCTGGGCATCTTCAGCACTCAGTGAGCTTTGCAACACTGAAACACACATTGCTGACAATTCTCACTTTCCTACCTGAAAGTCAAATTGAATCCTACATCTCCTGTGCTTGCTCTTTGGAGCAGTAGCAGAATACAGCCCTTACGTTTGGACTCTGCTGAAACAGCAGAATCGACAGTTTAGAAAGTTCCCACGGATCATCTTCAGAACACAGAGAGCTTTGCAACTCTGCAACAAACATTGCTGTTACTCCTCCTTTACCTGCCTGAAAGACCAAAAGATTCCACCATCTCTGTGCCCGCTCTCTGCTGAGCTGCAACAGAGGGAGAAGAGCATTAATGTTTAGACTGGGCTAAAACAGCAGAACAGCTTTGCAAAAAAGCTCCTGCTGATCATGTTTAGCACACAGTGAGCTTTGAAGCTGTGACACAAACACTGCTGTCACTCCTCACTTTATCTCCTAAAAGTGCATTTGAGTCCAAAGTTTTTGGTGCCCTCTCTCGTTTCAAGAGCAGATGTGACAGGGGAGGACGAGCGCTTGGACTCTAATTCCTCAGCCGAAGGGCCAGCAGGGAAACTCCTGCTGGGCATCTTCAGCACACAGTGAGCTTTGCAACTGTGAAACACACATTGCTGTCACCTCTCACTTTCCTACCTGAAAGTCCAATTGAATCCCTCTTCTCCTGTGCTTTGCTCCTTGTGAGCAGTAGCAGAATATAGCCCATAAGTTTGCACTCTGCCTAAACAGCAGAAGAGACAGTCCTGAAAGATCCCACTGATCATCTTCAGCGCACAGCGAGCTTTACAACTCTGCAACACACATTGCTGTCAGTCCTCTCTTTTTGCCTGAAAGACCAGCTGAATCCACCATCTCTGTGCCTGCCCTCTGCTGAGCAGCAACAGAGAGAGTCTAGCAGGAATGTTTAGACTGGGCTAAAACAGCAGAAGAGCCTTGCAAAAAAGCTCCTGCTGATCATGATTAGCAAACAGTGAGCTTTAAACTGTGACACAAACATTGCTGTCACTCCTCACTTTATCTCCTAAAAGTGCATTTGAAACCATCGTTTCTGGTGCGCTCTCTCGTTTCGAGAGGACTTGTGACGGGGGAGGAGGAGCGCGTGGACTCTAATCCCACAGCCGAAGGGCCATCAGGGAAACTCCTGCAGGGCATCTTCAGCACACAGTGAGCTTTGCAACTCGGAAACACACATTGCTGTCACCTCTCACTTTCCTACCTGAAAGTCCAATAGAATCCTACTTCTCCTGTGCTTTGCTCCTTGTGAGCAGTAGCAGAATATAGCCCATACGTTTGCACTCTGCTGAAACAGCAGAAGAGACAGTCCTGAAAGTTCCCACTGATCATCTTCAGCACACAGCGAGATTTGCAACTCTGCAACACACATTGCTGTCACTCCTCCCGTTCCTGCCTGAATGACCAACTGAATCCACCATCTCTGTGCCCGCCCTCTGCTGAGCAGCAACAGGGAGAGTATAACAGGAATGTTTAGACTGTGCAAAAACAGCAGAAGAGCCTTGCAAAAAAGCTCCTGCTGATCATGATTAGCACACAGTGAGCTTTGAAGCTGTGACACAAACATTGCTGTCACTCCTCACTTTATCTCCTAAAAGTGCATTTGAAACCATCGTTTCTGCTGCACTCTCTCGTTTCGAGTGGAGTTGTGACAGGGGAGGACGAGCACTTGGATTCTAATCCCACAGCCGAAGGGCCAGCAGGGAAACTCCTGCTGGCCATCTTCAGCACACAGTGATCTTTGCAACCCTGAACACATATAGCTGTCACCTCTCCCTTTCCTACCTGAAAGTCCAATTGAATCCTACATCTCCTGTGCTGCAATTTGTGAGCAGTAGCAGAATATAGCCCATACGTTTGCACTCTGCTGAAACAGCAGAAGAGAAAGTTTAGAAAGTTCCCACTGATCATCTTCAGAACACAGAGAGCTTTGCAACTCTGCAACACACATTGCTGTCACTCCTCCTTTTCCTGCCTGAAAGACCAAAAGATTCCACCATCTCAGTGCCTCCTCTCTGCTGAGGAGCAACACGGAGAGTATAGCAGGAATGTTTAGACTGGGCTAAAACAGCAGAAGAGCCTTGCAAAAAAGCTCCTCCTGATCATGTTTAGCACACAGTGAGCTTTGAGGCTGTGACACAAACATTGCTGTCACTCCTCACTTTATCTCCTAAAAGTGCATTTGAGTCCAACGTTTTTGGTGCCCTCTCTCGTTTCAAGAGCAGATGTGACAGGGGAGGACGAGCGCTTGGACTCTAATCCCACAGCCGAAGGGCCAGCAGGGAAACTCCTGATGGGCATCTTCAGCACACAGTGAGCTTTGCAACTCGGAAACACACATTGCTGTCACCTCTCACTTTCCTACCTGAAAGTCCAATTGAATCCTACATCTCCTGTGCTTTGCTCCTTATGAGCAGTACCAGAATATAGCCCATACTTTTGCACTCTGCTGAAAGAGCAGAAGAGACAGTCCTGAAAGTTCCCACTGATCATCTTCAGCGCACAGCGTGGTTTGCAACTCTGCAACACACATTGCTGTCACTCCTCCCTTTCCTGCCTGAAAGACCAACTGAATCCACATTCTCTGTGCCCGCTCTCTGCTGAGCAGCAACAGAGAGAGTATAGCAGGAATGTTTAGACTGGGCTAAAACAGCAGAAGAGCCTTGCAAAAAAGCTCAAGCTTTTCATGTTTAGCGCAGATGAGCTTTAAACTGTGACACAAACATTGCTGTCACTCCTCACTTTATCTCCTAAAAGTGCATTTAAAACCATCGTTTCTGGTGCGCTCTCTCGTTTCGAGAGGAGTTGTGACAGGGGAGGACGAGCGCATGGACTCTAATCCCACAGCTGGCGGGCCAGCAGGGAAACTCCTGCTGGGCATCTTCAGCACACAGTGAGCTTTGCAACTCTGAAACACACATTGCTGTCACCTCTCACTTTCCTACCTGAAAGTCCAATTGAATCCTACATCTCCTGTTCTTGCTTTGTGAGCAGTAGCAGAATATAGCACTTACGTTTGGACTCTGCTGAAACAGCAGAAGAGGCAGTCCAGAAAGTTCCCACTGATCATCTTCAGCGCTCAGCGAGCTTTGCAACTCTGCAGCACACATTGCTGTCACTCCTCCCTTTCCTGCCTGAAAGAGGAACTGATTCCACCATCTCTGTGCCCGCTCTCTGCTGAGCAGCTACAGAGAGAGTAGAGCAGGAATGTTTAGACTGGTCTAAAACAGCAGAAGAGCCTTGCAAAAAAGCTCCTGCTGATCATGTTTAGCACACAGTGAGCTTTGAAGCTGTGACACAAACACTGCTGTCGCTCCTCACTTTATCTCCTAAAAGTGCATTTGAGTCCAAAGTTTTTGGTGCCCTCTCTCGTTTTAAGAGCAGATGTGACAGGGGAGGACGAGCGCTTGGACTCTAATCCCACAGCCGAAGGGCCAGCAGGGAAACTCCTGCTGGGCATCTTCAGCACACAGTGACCTTTGCAACTGTGAAACACACATTGCTGTCACCTCTCACTTTCCTGCCTGAAAGTCCAATTGAATCCCTCTTCTCCTGTGCTTTGCTCCTTGTGAGCAGTAGCAGAATATAGCCCATAAGTTTGCACTCTGCTGAAACAGCAGAAGAGACAGTCCAGAAAGATCCCACCGATCATCTTAAGCGCACAGCGAGCTTTGCAACTCTGCAACGCACATTGCTGTCAGTCCTCCCTTTCCTGCCTGAAAGACGAACTGATTCCACCATCTCTGTGCCCACTCTCTGCTGAGCAGAAACAGGGAGACTATAGCAGGAATGTTTAGACTGGGCTAAAACAGCAGAAGAGCCTTGCAGAAAAGCTCCTGCTCATCATGTTTAGCTCACAGTGAGCTTTGAAACTGTGACACAAACATTGCTGTCAAACCTCACTTTATCTCCTAAAAGTGCATTTGACTCCATCGTTTCTGGTGCGCGCTCTCGTTTCGAGAGGAGTTGTGACAGGGGAGGACGAGCGCATGGACTCTAATCCCACAGCTGAAAGGCCAGCAGGGAAAATCCTGCTGGGCATCTTCAGCACACAGTGAGCTTTGCAACTCTGAAACACATATTGCTGTCACCTCTCACTTTCCTACCTGAAAGTCCAATTGAATCCTACATCTCCTGTTCTTGCTTTGTGAGCAGTAGCAGAATATAGCACTTACGTTTGGACTCTGCAGAAACAGCAGAAGAGACAGTCCAGAAAGTTCCCACTGATCATCTTCAGCGCACAGTGAGCTTTGCAGCTCTGAAACACATATTGCTGCCACCTCTCACTTTCCTACCTGAACGTCCAATTGAATCCTACATCTCCTGTGCTTGCTCTTTGTGAGCAGTAGCAGAATATAGCACTTACGTTTGGACTCTGCTGAAACAGCAGAAGAGATAGTCTAGAAAGTTCCCACTGATCATCTTCAGCGCACAGCGAGCTTTGCAACTCTGCAACACACATTGCTGTCACTCCTCCCTTTCCTGCCTGAAAGACCAACTGATTCCACCATCTCTGTGTCCGCTCTCTGCTGAGCAGCAACGGGGAGAGTATAGCAGGAATGTTTAGACTGGGCTAAAACAGCAGAAGAGCCTTGCAAAAAAGCTCCTGCTGATCATGATTAGCAAACAGTGAGCTTTAAACTGTGACACAAACATTGCTGTCACTCCTCACTTTATCTCCTAAAAGTGCATTTGAATCCATCGTTTCTGGTGCGCTCTCTCGTTTCGAGAGGAGTTGTGACAGGGGAGGACGAGCGCTTGGACTCTAATCCCACAGCCGAAGGGCCAGCAGGGAAACTCCTGATGGGCATCTTCAGCACACAGTGAGCTTTGCAAATCTGAAACACACATTGCTGTCACCTCTCACTTTCCTACCTGAAAGTCCAATTGAATCCTACTTCTCCTGTGCTTTGCTCCTTGTGAGCAGTAGCAGAATATAGCACTTACGTTTGCACTCTGCTGAAACACCAGAAGAGACAGTCCAGAAAGATCCCACTGATCATCTTCAGTTCACAGCGAGCTTTGCAACTCTGCAACACACATTGCTGTCAGTCATCCCTTTCCTGCCTGAAAGACGAACTGATACCACCATCTCTGTGCCCACTCTCTGCTGAGCAGCAACAGAGAGAGTAGAGCAGGAATGTTTAGACTGGTCTAAAACAGCAGAAGAGCCTTGCAAAAAAGCTCCTGCTGATCATGTTTAGCACACAGTGAGCTTTGAAGCTGTGACACAAACACTGCTGTCACTCCTCACTTTATCTCCTAAAAGTGCATTTGAGTCCAAAGTTTTTGGTGCCCTCTCTCGTTTCAAGAGCAGATGTGACAGGGGAGGACGAGCGCTTGGACTCTAATCCCACAGCCGAAGGGGCAGCAGGGAAACTCCTGCTGGGCATCTTCAGCACACAGTGAGCTTTGCAACTCTGAAACACACATTGCTGTCACCTCTCACTTTCCTACCTGAAAGTCCAATTGAATCCTTCATCTCCTGTGCTTGCTCTTTGTGAGCAGTAGCAGAAAATAGCACTTACGTTTGGACTCTGCTGAAACAGCAGAAGAGACAGACCAGTAAGTTCCCACTGATCTTCAGCGCACAGCGAGCTTTGCAACTCTGCAACACACATTGCTTTCACTCCTACCTTTCCTGCCTGAAAGACCAACTGAATCCACCATCTCTGTGTCCGCTCTCTGCTGAGCAGCAACGGGGAGAGTATAGCAGGAATGTTTAGCCTGGGCTAAAACAGCAGAAGAGCCATGCAAAAAAGCTCCTGCTGATCATGATAAGCACACAGTGAGCTTTCAATCTGTGACACAACCATTGCTGTCTCTCCTCACTTTATCTCCTTAAAGTGCATTTGAAACCATCGTTTTTGGTGCGCTCTCTCGTTTCGAGAGGAGTTGTGACAGGGGAGGACGAGCGCATGGACTCTAATCCCACAGCTGGCGGGCCAGCAGGGAAACTCCTGCTGGGCATCTTCAGCACACAGTGAGCTTTGCAACTCTGAAACACACATTGCTGTCACCTCTCACTTTCCTACCTGAAAGTCCAATTGAATCCTACATCTCCTGTGCTTGCTCTTTGGAGCAGAAGCAGAATACAGCACTTACGTTTGGACTCTGCTGAAACAGCAGAAGAGACAGTCCAGAACGTTCCCATTGATCATCTTCAGCGCACAGCGACCTTTGCAACTCTGAAACACACATTGCTGTCACCTCTCACTTTCCTACCTGAAAGTCCAATTGAATCCTACTTCTCCTGTGCTTTGCTCCTTATGAGCAGTAGCAGAATATAGCCCATACTTTTGCACTCTGCTGAAACAGCAGAAGAGACAGTCCAGAACGTTCCCATTGATCATCTTCAGCGCACAGCGAGCTTTGCAACTCTGCAACACACATTGCTGTCACTCCTCCCTTTCCTGCCTGAAAGACCAACTGAATCCACATTCTCTGTGCCCGCTCTCTCATGAGCAGCAACAGAGAGAGTATAGCAGGAATGTTTAGACTGGGCTAAAACAGCAGAAGAGCCTTGCAAAAAAGCTCTTGCTGATTATGTTTAGCACACAGTGAGCTTTGAAGCTGTGACACAAACATTGCAGTCACTCCTCACTTTATCTCCTAAAAGTGTATTTGAGTCCAACGTTTTTGTTGCCCTCTCTCGTTTCAAGAGCAGATGTGACAGGGGAGGACGAGCGCTTGGATTCTAATCCCACAGCCGAAGGGCCAACAGGGAAACTCCTCATGGGCATCTTCAGCACACAGTGAGCTTTGCAACTCTGAAACACATATTGCTGTCACCTCTCACTTTCCTACCTGAAAGTCCAATTGAATCCTACTTCTCCTGTGCTTTGGTCCTTATGAGCAGTAGCAGAATATAGCCCATACGTTTGCACTCTGCTGAAACAGCTGAAGAGACAGTCCTGAAAGTTCCCACTGATCATCTTCAGCGCACAGCGAGCTTTGCAACTCTGCAACACACATTGCTGTCACTCCTCCCTTTCCTACCAGAAAGACCAACTGATTCCACCATCTCTGTGTCCGCTCTCTGCTGAGCAGCAACAGAGAGAGTATAGCAGGAATGTTTAGACTGGGCTAAAACAGCAGAAGAGCCTTGCAAAAAAGCTCCTGATTTCATGTTTAGCGCACAGTGAGCATTAAACTGCGACACAAACATTGCTGTCATTCACTTTATCTCCTAAAAGTGCATTTGACTCCATCGTTTCTGGTGCGCTCTCTCGTTTCGAGAGGAGTTCTGACAGGGGAGGACGAGTGCTTGGACTCTAATCCCACAGCCGAAGGGCGTGCAGGGAAACTCCTGCTGGGCATCTTAAGCACACAGTGAGCTTTGCAGCTCTGAAACACATATAGCTGTCACCTCTCACTATCCTACCTGAAAGTCCAATTGAATACTATATCTCCCGTGCTTGCTCCTTGTGAGCAGTAGCAGAATATAGCACTTACGCTTGGACTCTGCTGAAACAGCAGAAGAGACAGTCCAGAAAGATCCCACTGATCATCTTCAGCTCACAGCGAGCTTTGCAACTCTGCAACACACATTGCTGTCACTCCTCCCTTTTTGCCTGAAAGACCAGCTGAATCCGCCATCTCTGTGCCTGCTCTCTGCTGAGCAGCAACAGAGAGAGTTTAGCAGGAATGTTTAGACTGGGCTAAAACAGTAGAAGAGCCTTGCAAAAAAGCTCCTGCTGATCATGATTAGCAAACAGTGAGCTTTAAACTGTGACCCAAACATTGCTGTCACTCCTCACTTTATCTCCTAAAAGTGCATTTGAAACCATCGTTTCTGGTGCGCTCTCTCATTTCGAGAGGAGTTGTGACAGGAGAGGACAAGCGCTTGGACTCTAATCCCACAGCCGAAGGGCCAGCAGGGAAACTCCTGCTGGGCATCTTCAGCACACAGTGAGCTTTGCAACTCTGCAACACACATTGCTGTCACCTCTCACTTTCCTACCTGAAAGTCCAATTGAATCCTACATCTCCTGTGCTTGCTCCTTGTGAGCAGTAGCAGAATATAGCACTTACGTTTGCACTCTTCTGAAACAGCAGAAGAGACAGTCCAGAAAGTTCCCACTGATCATCCTCAGGGCACAGCGAGCTTTGCAACTCTGCAACACATTGCTATCACTCCTCCCTTTCCTGCCTGAATGACCAGCTGAATCCACCATCTCTGTGCCCGCTCTCTGCTGAGCAGCAACAGGGAGAGTATAGCAGGAATGTTTAGACTGGGCTAAAACAGCAGAAGAGCCATGCAAAAAAGCTCCTGCTGATCATGATTAGCACGCAGTGAGCTTTGAAACTGTGACCCAAACATTGCTGTCACTCCTCACTTTATCTCCTAAAAGTGCATTTGAAACCATCGTTTGTGGTGCGCTCTCTCATTTCGAGAGTAGTTGTGACAGGGGAGGAGGAGCGCATGGACTCTAATCCCACAGCCGAAGGGCCAGCAGGGAAACTCCTGCTGGGCATCTTCAGCACTCAGTGAGCTTTGCAACACTGAAACACACATTGCTGACAATTCTCACTTTCCTACCTGAAAGTCAAATTGAATCCTACATCTCCTGTGCTTGCTCTTTGGAGCAGTAGCAGAATACAGCCCTTACGTTTGGACTCTGCTGAAACAGCAGAATCGACAGTTTAGAAAGTTCCCACGGATCATCTTCAGAACACAGAGAGCTTTGCAACTCTGCAACAAACATTGCTGTTACTCCTCCTTTTCCTGCCTGAAAGACCAAAAGATTCCACCATCTCTGCGCCCGCTCTCTGCTGAGCTGCAACAGAGGGAGAAGAGCATTAATGTTTAGACTGGGCTAAAACAGCAGAACAGCCTTGCAAAAAAGCTCCTGCTGATCATGTTTAGCACACAGTGAGCTTTGAAGCTGTGACACAAACACTGCTGTCACTCCTCACTTTATCTCCTAAAAGTGCATTTGAGTCCAAAGTTTTTGGTGCCCTCTCTCGTTTCAAGAGCAGATGTGACAGGGGAGGACGAGCGCTTGGACTCTAATTCCTCAGCCGAAGGGCCAGCAGGGAAACTCCTGCTGGGCATCTTCAGCACACAGTGAGCTTTGCAACTGTGAAACACACATTGCTGTCACCTCTCACTTTCCTACCTGAAAGTCCAATTGAATCCCTCTTCTCCTGTGCTTTGCTCCTTGTGAGCAGTAGCAGAATATAGCCCATAAGTTTGCACTCTGCCTAAACAGCAGAAGAGACAGTCCAGAAAGATCCCACTGATCATCTTCAGCGCACAGCGAGCTTTACAACTCTGCAACACACATTGCTGTCAGTCCTCCCTTTTTGCCTGAAAGACCAGCTGAATCCACCATCTCTGTGCCTGCCCTCTGCTGAGCAGCAACAGAGAGAGTTTAGCAGGAATGTTTAGACTGGGCTAAAACAGCAGAAGAGCCTTGCAAAAAAGCTCCTGCTGATCATGATTAGCAAACAGTGAGCTTTAAACTGTGACACAAACATTGCTGTCACTCCTCACTTTATCTCCTAAAAGTGCATTTGAATCCATCGTTTCTGGTGCGCTCTCTCGTTTCGAGAGGAGTTGTGACAGGGGAGGACGAGCGCTTGGACTCTAATCCCACAGCCGAAGGGCCAGCAGGGAAACTCCTGAGAGTCTCCTGCAGAGAGCAGGCACAGGGATGGTGGAATCTTTTGGTCTTTCAGGCAGGAAAAGGAGGAGTGACAGCAATGTGTGTTGCAGAGTTGCAAAGCTCTCTGTGTTCTGAAGATGATCAGTGGGAACTTTCTAAACTTTCTCTTCTGCTGTTTCTGCAGAGTGCAAACGTATGGGCTATATTCTGCTACTGCTCACAAATTGCAGCACAGGAGATGTAGGATTCAATTGGACTTTCAGGTAGGAAAGGGAGAGGTGACAGCTATATGTGTTCAGGGTTGCAAAGATCACTGTGTGCTGAAGATGGCCAGCAGGAGTTTCCCTGCACGCCCTTCGGCTGTGGGATTAGAGTCCAAGCGCTCGTTCTCCCCTGTCACAACTCCTCTCAAAACGAGAGAGCGCACCAGAAACGATGGTTTCAAATGCACTTTTAGGAGATAAAGTGAGGAGTGACAGCAATGTTTGTGTCACAGCTTCAAAGCTCACTGTGTGCTAATCATGATCAGCAGGAGCTTTCTTGCAAGGCTCTTCTGCTGTTTTTGCACAGTCTAAACATTCCTGCTATACTCTCCCTGTTGCTGCTCAGCAGAGGGCGGGCACAGAGATGGTGGATTCAGTTGGTCATTCAGGCAGGAAAGGGAGGAGTGACAGCAATGTGTGCTGCAGAGCTGCAAAGCTCGCTGTGCGCTGAAGATGATCAGTGGGAACTTTCAGGACTGTCTCTTCTGCTGTTTCAGCAGAGTGCAAACGTAAGTGCTATATTCTGCTACTGCTCACAAGGAGCAAGCACAGGAGATGTAGGATTCAATTGGACTTTCAAGTAGGAAAGTGAGAGGTGACAGCAATGTGTGTTTCAGAGTTGCAAAGCTCACTGTGTGCTGAAGATGCCCAGCAGGAGTTTCCCTGATGGCCCTTCGGCTGTGGGATTAGAGTCCACGCGCTCGTCCTCCCCTGTCACAACTCCTCTCGAAATGAGAGAGCGCACCAGAAACGATGGTTTCAAATGCAATTTTAGCAGATAAAGTGAATGACAGCAATGTTTGTGTCGCAGTTTAATGCTCACTGTGCGCTAAACATGAAAAGCAGGAGCTTTTTTGCAAGGCTCTTCTGCTGTTTTAGCCCAGTCTAAACATTCCTGCTATACTCTCCCTGTTGCTGCTCAATAGAGTGCGGGCTCAGAGATGGTGGAATCAGTTGGTCTTTCAGGCAGGAAAGGGAGGAGTGACAGCAATGTGTGCTGCAGAGTTTCAAAGCTCGCTATGCGCTGAAGATGATCAGTGGGAACTTTCAGGACTGTCTCTTCTGCTGTTTCAGCAGAGTGCAAACGTATGGGCTATGTTCTGCTACTGCTCACTAAGAGCAAGCACAGGTGATGTAGGATTCAATTGGACTTTCAGGTAGGAAAGTGAGAGGTGACAGCAATGTGTGTTTCAGAGTTGCAAAGCTCACTGTGTGCTGAAGATGCCCAGCAGGAGTTTCCCTGCTAGCCCTTCGGCTGTGGGATTAGAGTCCAAGCGCTCGTCCTCCCCTGTCACATATGCTCTTGAAACGAGAGAGGGCACCAAAAACGTTGGACTCAAATGCACTTTTAGGCGATAAAGTGAGGAGTGACAGCAATGCTTGTGTCACAGTTTCCAAGCTCACTGTGTGCTAATCATGATCAGCAGGAGCTTTTTTGCAAGGCTCTTCTGCTGTTTTAGCCCAGTCTAAACATTCCTGCTATACTCTCCCTGTTGCTGCTCAGCAGAGAGCGGGCACAGAGATGGTGGATTCAGTTGGTCTTTCAGGCAGGAAAGGGAGGAGTGACAGCAATGTGTGCTGCAGAGTTGCAAAGCTCGCTGTGCGCTGAACAGGATCAGTGGGAACTTTCAGGACTGTCTCTTCTGCTGTTTCAGCAGAGTGCAAACGTATGGGCTATATTCTGCTACTGCTCACAAATTGCAGCACAGGAGATGTAGGATTCAATTGGACTTTCAGGTAGGAAAGGGAGAGGTGACAGCAATGTGTGTTTCAGAGTTGCAAAGCTCACTGTGTGCTGAAGATGCCCAGCAGGACTTTACCTGCTGGCCCTTCGGCTGTGGGATTAGAGTCCACGCGCTCGTCCTCCCCTGTCACAACTCCTCTGGAAACAAGAGTGCGCCCCAGAAACGATGGAGTCAAATGCACTTTTAGGAGATAAAGTGAGTGACAGCAATGTTTGTGTCACAGTTTAAAGCTCACTGTGTGCTAAACATGATCAGCAGGAGCTTTTTTGCAAGGCTCTTCTGCTGTTTTAGCACAGTCTAAACATTCCTGCTATACTCTCCCTGTTGCTGCTCAATAGAGTGCGGGAACAGAGATGGTGGAATCAATTGGTCTTTCAGGCAGGAAAGGGAGGAGTGACAGCAATGTGTGCTGCAGAGCTGCAAAGCTCGCTGTGCGCTGAAGATGATCAGTGGGAACTTTCAGGACTGTCTCTTCTGCTGTTTCAGCAGAGTGCAAACGTAAGAGCTATATTCTGCTACTGCTCACAAGGAGCAAGCACAGGAGATGTAGGATTCAATTGGACTTTCAGGTAGGAAAGTGAGAGGTGACAGCAATGTGTGTTTCAGAGTAGCAAAGCTCAATGTGTGCTGAAGATGCCCAGCAGGAGTTTCCCTGCTGGCCCTTCGGCTGTGGGATTAGAGTCCAAGCGCTCGTCCTCCCCTGTCACAACTCCTCTCGAAACGAGAGAGCGTCCCAGAAACGATGGTTTCAAATGCACTTTTAGGAGATAAAGTGAGGAGTGACAGCAATGTTTGTGTCACAGCTTCAAAACTAACTGTGTGCTAAACATGATCAGCAGGAGCTTTTTTGCAAGGCTCTTCTGCTGTTTTAGCCCAGTCTAAACATTCCAGCTATACTCTCTCTGTTGATGCTCAGCAGAGAGCAGGCACAGAGATGGTGGAATCAGTTGGTCTTTCAGGTAGGAAAGGGAGGAGTGACAGCAATGTGTGTTGCAGAGTTGCAAAGCTCGCTGTGCGCTGAAGATGATCAGTGGGAACTTTCAGGACTGTCTCTTCTGCTGTTTCAGCAGAGTGCAAACGTATGGGCTATATTCTGCTACTGCTCACAAGGAGCGAGCACAGGAGATGTAGGATTCAACTGGACTTTCAGGTAGGAAAGTGAGAGGTGACAGCAATGTGTGTTTCCGAGTTGCAAAGCTCACTGTGTGCTGAAGATGCCCATGAGGAGTTTCCCTGCTGGCCCTTCGGCTGTGGGATTAGAGTCCAAGCGCTCGTCCTCCCCTGTCACATCTGCTCTTGAAACGAGAGAGGGCACCAAAAACGTTGGACTCAAATGCACTTTTAGGAGATAAAGTGAGGAGTGACAGCAATGTTTGTGTCACAGCCTCAAAGCTCACTGTGTGCTAAACATGATCAGCAGGAGCTTTTTTGCAAGGCTCTTCTGCTGTTTTAGCCCAGTCTAAACATTATTGCTCTTCTCTCCCTGTTGCTGCTCAGCAGAGAGCAGGCACAGAGATGGTGCAATCTTTTGGTCTTTCAGGCAGGAAAAGGAGGAGTGACAGCAATGTGTGTTTCAGAGTTGCAAAGCTCTCTGTGTTCTGAAGATGATCAGTGGGAACTTTCTAAACTTTTTCTTCTGCTGTTTCAGCAGAGTGCAAATGTATGGGCTATATTCTGCTACTGCTCACAAATTGCAGCACAGGAGATGTAGGATTCAATTGGACTTTCAGGTAGGAAAGGGAGAGGTGACAGCTATATGTGTTCAGGGTTGCAAAGATCACTGTGTGCTGAAGATGGCCAGCAGGAGTTTCCCTGCACGCCCTTTGGCTGTGGGATTAGAGTCCAAGCGCTCGTCCTCCCCTGTCACAACTCCACTCGAAACGAGAGAGCGCAGCAGAAACGATGGTTTCAAATGCACTTTTAGGAGATAAAGTGAGGAGTGACAGCAATGTTTGTGTCACAGCTTCAAAGCTCACTGTGTGCTAATCATGATCAGCAGGAGCTTTTTTGCAAGGCTCTTCTGCTGTTATAGCCCTGTCTAAACATTGCTGTTATACTCTCCCTGTTGCTGCTCAGCAGAGAGCGGGCACAGAGATGGTGGATTCAGTTGGTCATTCAGGCAGGAAAGGTAGGAGTGAAAGCAATGCGTGTTGCAGAGTTGCAAAGCTCGCTGTGCGCTGAAGATGATCAGTGGGAACTTTCAGGACTGTCTCTTCTGCTGTTTCAGCAGAGTGCAAACGTAAGTGCTATATTCTGCTACTGCTCACAAGGAGCAAGCACAGGAGATGTATGATTCAATTGGACTTTCAACTAGGAAAGTCAGAGGTGACAGCTATATGTGTTTCAGAGTTGCAAAGCTCACTGTGTGCTGAAGATGCCCTGCAGGACTTTCCCTGCACGCCCTTCGGCTGTGGGATTAGAGTCCAAGCGCTCGTCCTCCCCTGTCACAACTCCTCTCGAAACGAGAGAGCGCAACAGAAACGATGGTTTCAAATGCACTTTTAGGAGATAAAGTGAGGAGTGACAGCAATGCTTGTGTCACAACTTCAAAGCTCACTGTGTGCTAATCATGATCAGCAGGAGCTTTTTTGCAAGGCTCTTCTGCTCTTTTAGCCCAGTCTAAACATTCCTGCTATACTCTCCCTGTTGCTGCTCAGCAGAGAGCTGGCACAGAGATGGTGGTTTCAGTTGGTCTTTCAGGCAGGAAAGGGAGGTGTGACAGCAATGTGTGATGCAGTGTTGCAAAGCTCGCTGTGCACTGAAGATGAGCAATGGGAAATTTCTGGACTGTCTCTTCTGCTGTTTCAGCAGAGTGCAAACGTAAGTGCTATATTCAGCTACTGCTTACAAGGAGCAAAGCACAGGAGATGTAGGATTCAATTGGACTTTCAGGTAGGAAAGTGAGAGGTGACAGCAATGTGTGTTTCAGAGTAGCAAAGCTCAATGTGTGCTGAAGATGCCCATCAGGAGTTTCCCTGCTGGCCCTTCGGCTGTGGGATTAGAGTCCAAGCGCTCGTCCTCCCCTGTCACAACTCCTCTCGAAACGAGAGAGCGCAACAGAAACGATGGTTTCAAATGCACTTTTAGGAGATAAAGTGAGGAGTGACAGCAATGCTTGTGTCACATCTTCAAAGCTCACTGTGTGCTAATCATGATCAGCAGGAGCTTTTGTGCAAGGCTCTTCTGCTGTTTTAGCCCAGTCTAAACATTCCTGCTATACTCTCCCTGTTGCTGCTCAGCAGAGAGCGGGCACAGAGATGGTGGATTCAGTTGGTCTTTCAGGCAGGAAGGGGAGGAGTGACAGCAATGTGTGTTGCAGAGTTGCAAAGCTCGCTGTGCGCTGAAGATGATCAGTGGGAACTTTCAGGACTGTCTCTTCTGCTGTTTCAGCAGAGTGCAAACGTATGGGCTATATTCTGCTACTGCTCACAAGGAACAAAGCACAGGAGAAGTAGGATTCAATTGGACTTTCAGGTAGGAAAGTGAGAGGTGACAGCAATGTGTGTTTCCGAGTTGCAAAGCTCACTGTGTGCTGAAGATGCCCATGAGGAGTTTCCCTGCTGGCCCTTCGGCTGTGGGATTAGAGTCCAAGCGCTCGTCCTCCCCTGTCACATCTGCTCTTGAAACGAGAGAGGGCACCAAAAACGTTGGACTCAAATGCACTTTTAGGAGATAAAGTGAGGAGTGACAGCAATGTTTGTGTCACAGCCTCAAAGCTCACTGTGTGCTAAACATGATCAGCAGGAGCTTTTTTGCAAGGCTCTTCTGCTGTTTTAGCCCAGTCTAAACATTATTGCTCTTCTCTCCCTGTTGCTGCTCAGCAGAGAGCAGGCATAGAGATGGTGGAATCTTTTGGTCTTTCAGGCAGGAAGAGGAGGAGTGACAGCAATGTGTGTTGCAGAGTTGCAAAGCTCTCTGTGTTCTGAAGATGATCAGTGGGAACTTTCAGGACTGTCTCTTCTGCTGTTTCAGCAGAGTGCAAACGTATGGGCTATATTCTGCTACTGCTCACAAATTGCAGCACAGGAGATGTAGGATTCAATTGGACTTTCAGGTAGGAAAGGGAGAGGTGACAGCTATATGTGTTTCAGAGTTACAAAGCTCACTGTGTGCTGAAGATGCCCAGCAGGAGTTTCCCTGCACGCCCTTCGGCTGTGGGATTAGAGTCCAAGCGCTCGTCCTCCCCTGTCACAACTCCTCTCGAAACGAGAGAGCGCCCCAGAAACGATAGATTCAAATGCACTTTTAGGAGATAAAGTGAGGAGTGCCAGCAATGTTTGTGTCACAGCTTCAAAACTCACTGTGTGCTAAACATGATCAGCAGGAGCTTTTTTGCAAGGCTCTTCTGCTGTTTTAGCCCAGTCTAAACATTCCAGCTATACTCTCTCTGTTGATGCTCAGCAGAGAGCGGACACAGAGATGGTGGAATCAGTTGGTCTTTCAGGTAGGAAAGGGAGGAGTGACAGCAATGTGTGTTGCAGAGTTGCAAAGCTCGCTGTGCGCTGATGATGATCACAGAATCACAGAATCACAGAATCCCAAGGGTTGGAAGGGACCTAAAAAGATCATCTAGTCCAACCCCCCTGCAAGAGCAGGGTAACCTACAGTACATCACACAGGAACTTGTCCAGGCGGGCCTTGAATATCTCCAGTGTAGGAGACTCCACAACCCCCCTGGGCAACCTGTTCCAGTGCTCTGTCACTCTTACAGTAAAGAAGTTCTTCCTGATGTTAACGTGGAACTTCCTATGTTCCAGTTTACACCCATTGCCCCTTGTCCTATCACTGGATATCACTGAAAAAAGCCTAGCTCCATCATCCTGACACCTACCCTTCACATATTTGTAAACATTGATGAGGTCACCCCTCAGTCTCCTCTTTTGCAAGCTAAAGAGACCCAGCTCCCTCAGCCTCTCCTCATAAGGGAGATGTTCCACTCCCTTAATCATCTTTGTGGCTCTGCGCTGGACTCCTTCAAGCAATTCCCTGTCCTTCTTGAACAGAGGGGCCCAGAACTGGACGCAATATTCCAGATGCGGCCTCACCAAGGCTGAGTAGAGGGGGAGGAGAACCTCTCTTGACCTACTAACCACTCCCTTTCTAATGCACCCTAAGATGCCATTTGCCTTCTTGGCCACAAGAGCACATTGCTGGCTCATGGTCATCCTCCTATCCACCAGGACCCCCAGGTCCCTTTCCCCTTCACTACTTTCCAGCAGGTCAACCCCCAACCTGTACTGGTACATGGGGTTGTTCTTCCCCAGATGCAAGACTCTACACTTGCCCTTGTTAAATTTCATCAAGTTTCTCCCCGCCCAACTCTCCAGCCTGTCCAGGTCTCGCTGAATGGCAGCACAGTCCTCTGGTGTGTCAGCCACTCCTCCCAGTTTTGTGTCATCAGCAAACTTGCTGAGGGTGCACTCAGTTCCCTCATCCAGGTCATTGATGAAAATATTAAACAGCACCGGTCCCAGCACCGACCCCTGAGGAACTCCACTAGTCACAGACCTCCAGCTAGATTCTGCGCCATTGACCACAACTCTCTGCCTTCTTCAGTGGGAACTTTCAGGACTGTCTCTTCTGCTGTTTCAGCAGAGTGCAAACGTATGGGCTATATTCTGCTACTGCTCACAAGGAGCAAAGCACAGGAGAAGTAGGATTCAATTGGACTTTCAGGTAGGAAAGTGAGAGGTGACAGCAATGTGTGTTTCCGAGTTGCAAAGCTCACTGTGTGCTGAAGATGCCCATGAGGAGTTTCCCTGCTGGCCCTTCGGCTGTGGGATTAGAGTCCAAGCGCTCGTCCTCCCCTGTCACATCTGCTCTTGAAACGAGAGAGGGCACCAAAAACGTTGGACTCAAATGCACTTTTAGGAGATAAAGTGAGGAGTGACAGCAATGTTTGTGTCACAGCCTCAAAGCTCACTGTGTGCTAAACATGATCAGCAGGAGCTTTTTTGCAAGGCTCTTCTGCTGTTTTAGCCCAGTCTAAACATTATTGCTCTTCTCTCCCTGTTGCTGCTCAGCAGAGAGCAGGCACAGAGATGGTGGAATCTTTTGGTCTTTCAGGCAGGAAAAGGAGGAGTGACAGCAATGTGTGTTGCAGAGTTGCAAAGCTCTCTGTGTTCTGAAGATGATCAGTGGGAACTTTCAGGACTGTCTCTTCTGCTGTTTCAGCAGAGTGCAAACGTATGGGCTATATTCTGCTACTGCTCACAAATTGCAGCACAGGAGATGTAGGATTCAATTGGACTTTCAGGTAGGAAAGGGAGAGGTGACAGCTATATGTGTTCAGGGTTGCAAAGATCACTGTGTGCTGAAGATGGCCAGCAGGAGTTTCCCTGCACGCCCTTCGGCTGTGGGATTAGAGTCCAAGCGCTCGTCCTCCCCTGTCACAACTCCACTCGAAACAAGAGAGCGCAGCAGAAACGATGGTTTCAAATGCACTTTTAGGAGATAAAGTGAGGAGTGACAGCAATGTTTGTGTCACAGCTTCAAAGCTCACTGTGTGCTAATCATGATCAGCAGGAGCTTTTTTGCAAGGCTCTTCTGCTGTTTTAGCCCAGTCTAAACATTCCTGCTATACTCTCCCTGTTGCTGCTCAGCAGAGAGCGGGCACAGAGATGGTGGATTCAGTTGGTCATTCAGGCAGGAAAGGGAGGAGTGACAGCAATGTGTGTTGCAGAGTTGCAAAGCTCGCTGTGCGCTGATGATCAGTGGGAACTTTCTGGACTGTCTCTTCTGCTGTTTAAGCAGAGTCCAAACGTAAGTGCTATATTCTGCTACTGCTCACAAGGAGCAAGCACAGGAGATGTAGGATTCAATTGGACTTTCAGGTAGGAAAGTGAGAGGTGACAGCAATGTGTGTTTCAGAGTTGCAAAGCTCACTGTGTGCTGAAGATGCCCAGCAGGAGTTTCCCTGATGGCCCTTCGGCTGTGGGATTAGAGTCCAAGCGCTCGTCCTCCCCTGTCACAACTCCTCTCGAAACGAGAGAGCGCACCAGAAACGATGGCTTCAAATGCACTTTTAGGAGATAAAGTGAGGAGGGACAGCAATGCTTGTGTCACAGTTTCAAAGCTCACTGTGTGCTAATCATGATCAGCAGGAGCTTTTTTGCAAGGCTCTTCTGCTGTTTTAGCCCAGTCTAAACATTCCTGCTATACTCTCCCTGTTGCTGCTCAGCAGAGAGCGGGCACAGAGATGGTGGATTCAGTTGGTCTTTCAGGCAGGAAAGGGAGGAGTGACAGCAATGTGTGCTGCAGAGTTGCAAAGCTCGCTGTGCGCTGAACATGATCAGTGGGAACTTTCAGGACTGTCTCTTCTGCTGTTTCAGCAGAGTGCAAACGTATGGGCTATATTCTGCTACTGCTCACAAATTGCAGCACAGGAGATGTAGGATTCAATTGGACTTTCAGGTAGGAAAGGGAGAGGTGACAGCTATATGTGTTCAGGGTTGCAAAGATCACTGTGTGCTGAAGATGGCCAGCAGGAGATTCCCTGCACGCCCTTCGGCTGTGGGATTAGAGTTCAAGCGCTTGTCCTCCCCTGTCACAACTCCTCTCGAAACGAGAGAGCGCCCCAGAAACGATAGATTCAAATGCACTTTTAGGAGATAAAGTGTGTGGCAGCAATGTTTGTGTCGCAGTTTAAAGCTCACTGTGCGCTAAACATGAAAAGCTGGAGCTTTTTTGCAAGGCTCTTCTGCTGTTTTAGCCCAGTCTAAACATTCCTGCTATACTCACCCTGTTGCTGCTCAATAGAGTGCGGGAACAGAGATGGTGGAATCAATTGGTCTTTCAGGCATGAAAGGGAGGAGTGACAGCAATGTGTGCTGCAGGGCTGCAAAGCTCGCTGTGCGCTGAAGATGATCAGTGTTAACTTTCTGGACTGTCTCTCCTGCTGTTTCAGCAGAGTGCAAACGTAAGTGCTCTATTCTGCTACTGCTCACAAGGAGCAAGCACAGGAGATGCAGGATTAAATTGGACTTTCAGGTAGGAAAGTGAGAGGTGACAGCAATGTGTGTTTCAGAGTAGCAAAGCTCAATGTGTGCTGAAGATGCCCAGCAGGAGTTTCCCTGCTGGCCCTTCGGCTGTGGGATTAGAGTCCAAGCGCTCGTCCTCCCCTGTCACAACTCCTCTCGAAACGAGAGAGCGCACCAGAAACGATGGTTTCAAATGCACTTTTAGGAGAAAAAGTGAGGAGTGACAGCAATGTTTGTGTCACAGCTTCAAAACTAACTGTGTGCTAAACATGATCAGCAGGAGCTTTTTTGCAAGGCTCTTCTGCTGTTTTAGCCCAGTCTAAACATTCCAGCTATACTCTCTCTGTTGATGCTCAGCAGAGAGCGGACACAGAGATGGTGGAATCAGTTGGTCTTTCAGGTAGGAAAGGGAGGAGTGACAGCAATGTGTGTTTCAGAGTTGCAAAGCTCTCTGTGTTCTGAAGATGATCAGTGGGAACTTTCTAAACTTTTTCTTCTGCTGTTTCAGCAGAGTGCAAACGTATGGGCTATATTCTGCTACTGCTCACAAATTGCAGCACAGGAGATGTAGGATTCAATTGGAATTTCAGGTAGGAAAGGGAGAGGTGACAGCAATGTGTGTTTCCGAGTTGCAAAGCTCACTGTGTGCTGAAGATGCCCATGAGGAGTTTCCCTGCTGACCCTTCGGCTGTGGGATTAGAGTCCAAGCGCTCGTCCTCCCCTGTCACATCTGCTCTTGAAACGAGAGAGGGCACCAAAAACGTTGGACTCAAATGCACTTTTAGGAGATAAAGTGAGGAGTGACAGCAATGTTTGTGTCACAGCCTCAAAGCTCACTGTGTGCTAAACATGATCAGCAGGAGCTTTTTTGCAAGGCTCTTCTGCTGTTTTAGCCCAGTCTAAACATTATTGCTCTTCTCTCCCTGTTGCTGCTCAGCAGAGAGCAGGCACAGAGATGGTGGAATCTTTTGGTCTTTCAGGCAGGAAAAGGAGGAGTGACAGCAATGTGTGTTGCAGAGTTGCAAAGCTCTCTGTGTTCTGAAGATGATCAGTGGGAACCTTCAGGACTGTCTCTTCTGCTGTTTCAGCAGAGTGCAAACGTATGGGCTATATTCTGCTACTGCTCACAAATTGCAGCACAGGATATGTAGGATTCAATTGGACTTTCAGGTAGGAAAGGGAGAGGTGACAGCTATATGTGTTCAGGGTTGCAAAGATCACTGTGTGCTGAAGATGGCCAGCAGGAGTTTCCCTGCACGCCCTTCGGCTGTGGGATTAGAGTCCAAGCGCTCGTCCTCCCCTGTCACAACTCCACTCGAAACGAGAGAGCGCAGCAGAAACGATGGTTTCAAATGCACTTTTAGGAGATAAAGTGAGGAGTGACAGCTATGTTTGTGTCACAGCTTCAAAGCTCACTGTGTGCTAATCTTGATCAGCAGGAGCTTTTTTGCAAGGCTCTTCTGCTGTTTTAGCCCAGTCTAAACATTCCTGCTATACTCTCCCTGTTGCTGCTCAGCAGAGAGCGGGCACAGAGATGGTGGATTCAGTTGGCCATTCAGGCAGGAAAGGGACGAGTGACAGCAATGTGTGTTGCAGAGTTGCAAAGCTCGCTGGGCGCTGAAGATGATCAGTGGGAACTTTCAGGACTGTCTCTTCTGCTGTTTCAGCAGAGTGCAAACGTAAGTGCTATATTCTGCTACTGCTCACAAGGAGCTAAGCACAGGAGAAGTAGGATTCAATTGGACTTTCAGGTAGGAAAGTTAGAGGTGACAGCTATATGTGTTCAGGGTTGCAAAGATCACTGTGTGCTGAAGATGCCCAGCAGGAGTTTCCCTGCACGCCCTTCGGCTGTGGGATTAGAGTCCAAGCGCTCGTCCTCCCCTGTCACAACTCCTCTCGAAACGAGAGAGCGCAGCAGAAACGATGGTTTCAAATGCACTTTTAGGAGATAAAGTGAGGAGTGACAGCTATGTTTGTGTCACAGCTTCAAAGCTGACTGTGTGCTAATCTTGATCAGCAGGAGCTTTTTTGCAAGGCTCTTCTGCTGTTTTAGCCCAGTCTAAACATTCCTGCTATACTCTCCCTGTTGCTGCTCAGCAGAGAGCGGGCACAGAGATGGTGGATTCAGTTGGTCATTCAGGCAGGAAAGGGACGAGTGACAGCAATGTGTGTTGCAGAGTTGCAAAGCTCGCTGGGCGCTGAAGATGATCAGTTGGAACTTTCAGGACTGTCTCTTCTGCTGTTTCAGCAGAGTGCAAACGTAAGTGCTATATTCTGCTACTGCTCACAAGGAGCTAAGCACAGGAGAAGTAGGATTCAATTGGACTTTCAGGTAGGAAAGTTAGAGGTGACAGCTATATGTGTTCAGGGTTGCAAAGATCACTGTGTGCTGAAGATGCCCAGCAGGAGTTTCCCTGCACGCCCTTCGGCTGTGGGATTAGAGTCCAAGCGCTCGTCCTCCCCTGTCACATCTGCTCTTGAAACGAGAGAGGGCACCAAAAACGTTGGACTCAAATGCACTTTTAGGAGATAAAGTGAGGAGTGACAGCAATGTTTGTGTCACAGCCTCAAAGCTCACTGTGTGCTAAACATGATCAGCAGGAGCTTTTTTGCAAGGCTCTTCTGCTGTTTTAGCCCAGTCTAAACATTATTGCTCTTCTCTCCCTGTTGCTGCTCAGCAGAGAGCAGGCACAGAGATGGTGCAATCTTTTGGTCTATCAGGCAGGAAAAGGAGGAGTGACAGCAATGTGTGTTTCAGAGTTGCAAAGCTCTCTGTGTTCTGAAGATGATCAGTGGGAACTTTCTAAACTTTTTCTTCTGCTGTTTCAGCAGAGTGCAAACGTATGGGCTATATTCTGCTACTGCTCACAAATTGCAGCACAGGAGATGTAGGATTCAATTGGAATTTCAGGTAGGAAAGGGAGAGGTGACAGCAATGTGTGTTTCCGAGTTGCAAAGCTCACTGTGTGCTGAAGATGCCCATGAGGAGTTTCCCTGCTGACCCTTCGGCTGTGGGATTAGAGTCCAAGCGCTCGTCCTCCCCTGTCACATCTGCTCTTGAAACGAGAGAGGGCACCAAAAACGTTGGACTCAAATGCACTTTTAGGAGATAAAGTGAGGAGTGACAGCAATGTTTGTGTCACAGCCTCAAAGCTCACTGTGTGCTAAACATGATCAGCAGGAGCTTTTTTGCAAGGCTCTTCTGCTGTTTTAGCCCAGTCTAAACATTATTGCTCTTCTCTCCCTGTTGCTGCTCAGCAGAGAGCAGGCACAGAGATGGTGGAATCTTTTGGTCTTTCAGGCAGGAAAAGGAGGAGTGACAGCAATGTGTGTTGCAGAGTTGCAAAGCTCTCTGTGTTCTGAAGATGATCAGTGGGAACTTTCAGGACTGTCTCTTCTGCTGTTTCAGCAGAGTGCAAACGTATGGGCTATATTCTGCTACTGCTCACAAATTGCAGCACAGGAGATGTAGGATTCAATTGGACTTTCAGGTAGGAAAGGGAGAGGTGACAGCTATATGTGTTCAGGGTTGCAAAGATCACTGTGTGCTGAAGATGGCCAGCAGGAGTTTCCCTGCACGCCCTTCGGCTGTGGGATTAGAGTCCAAGCGCTCGTCCTCCCCTGTCACAACTCCACTCGAAACGAGAGAGCGCAGCAGAAACGATGGTTTCAAATGCACTTTTAGGAGATAAAGTGAGGAGTGACAGCTATGTTTGTGTCACAGCTTCAAAGCTCACTGTGTGCTAATCTTGATCAGCAGGAGCTTTTTTGCAAGGCTCTTCTGCTGTTTTAGCCCAGTCTAAACATTCCTGCTATACTCTCCCTGTTGCTGCTCAGCAGAGAGCGGGCACAGAGATGGTGGATTCAGTTGGTCATTCAGGCAGGAAAGGGACGAGTGACAGCAATGTGTGTTGCAGAGTTGCAAAGCTCGCTGGGCGCTGAAGATGATCAGTGGGAACTTTCAGGACTGTCTCTTCTGCTGTTTCAGCAGAGTGCAAACGTAAGTGCTATATTCTGCTACTGCTCACAAGGAGCTAAGCACAGGAGAAGTAGGATTCAATTGGACTTTCAGGTAGGAAAGTTAGAGGTGACAGCTATATGTGTTCAGGGTTGCAAAGATCACTGTGTGCTGAAGATGCCCAGCAGGAGTTTCCCTGCACGCCCTTCGGCTGTGGGATTAGAGTCCAAGCGCTCGTCCTCCCCTGTCACAACTCCACTCGTAACGAGAGAGCGCAGCAGAAACGATGGTTTCAAATGCACTTTTAGGAGATAAAGTGAGGAGTGACAGCTATGTTTGTGTCACAGCTTCAAAACTCACTGTGTGCTAAACATGATCAGCAGGAGCTTTTTTGCAAGGCTCTTCTGCTGTTTTAGCCCTGTCTAAACATTCCTGCTATACTCTCTCTGTTGCTGCTAAGCTGAGAGCGGGCACAGAGATGGTGGAATCAGTTCGTCTTTCAGGCAGGAAAGGGAGGAGTGACAGCAGTGTGTGTTGCAGAGTTGCAAAGCTCGCTGTGCGCTGATGATCAGTGGGAACTTTCTGGACTGTCTCTCCTGCTGTTTCAGCAGAGTGCAAACGTAAGAGCTATATTCTGCTACTGCTCACAAGGAGCAAGCACAGGAGATGTAGGATTCAATTGGACTTTCAGGTAGGAAAGTGAGAGGTGACAGCAATGTGTGTTTCAGAGTAGCAAAGCTCAATGTGTGCTGAAGATGCCCAGCAGGAGTTTCCCTGCTGGCCCTTCGGCTGTGGGATTAGAGTCCAAGCGCTCGTCCTCCCCTGTCACAACTCCTCTCGAAACGAGAGAGCGCACCAGAAACGATGGTTTCAAATGCACTTTTAGGAGATAAAGTGAGGAGTGACAGCAATGTTTGTGTCACAGCTTCAAAACTAACTGTGTGCTAAACATGATCAGCAGGAGCTTTTTTGCAAGGCTCTTCTGCTGTTTTAGCCCAGTCTAAACATTCCAGCTATACTCTCTCTGTTGATGCTCAGCAGAGAGCGGACACAGAGATGGTGGAATCAGTTGGTCTTTCAGGTAGGAAAGGGAGGAGTGACAGCAATGTGTGTTGCAGAGTTGCAAAGCTCGCTGTGCGCTGAAGATGATCAGTGGGAACTTTCAGGACTGTCTCTTCTGCTGTTTCAGCAGAGTGCAAACGTATGGGCTATATTCTGCTACTGCTCACAAGGAGCTAAGCACAGGAGAAGTAGGATTCAATTGGACTTTCAGGTAGGAAAGTGAGAGGTGACAGCAATGTGTGTTTCCGAGTTGCAAAGCTCACTGTGCGCTGAAGATGCCCAGCAGGAGTTTCCCTGTTGGCCCTTCGGCTGTGGGATTAGAGTCCAAGCGCTCGTCCTCCCCTGTCACATCTGCTCTTGAAACGAGAGAGGGCACCAAAAACGTTGGACTCAAATGCACTTTTAGGAGATAAAGTGAGGAGTGACAGCAATGTTTGTGTCACAGCCTCAAAGCTCACTGTGTGCTAAACATGATCAGCAGGAGCTTTTTTGCAAGGCTCTTCTGCTGTTTTAGCCCAGTCTAAACATTATTGCTCTTCTCTCCCTGTTGCTGCTCAGCAGAGAGCAGGCACAGAGATGGTGCAATCTTTTGGTCTATCAGGCAGGAAAAGGAGGAGTGACAGCAATGTGTGTTGCAGAGTTGCAAAGCTCTCTGTGTTCTGAAGATGATCAGTGGGAACTTTCTAAACTTTTTCTTCTGCTGTTTCAGCAGAGTGCAAACGTATGGGCTATATTCTGCTACTGCTCACAAATTGCAGCACAGGAGATGTAGGATTCAATTGGAATTTCAGGTAGGAAAGGGAGAGGTGACAGCAATGTGTGTTTCCGAGTTGCAAAGCTCACTGTGTGCTGAAGATGCCCATGAGGAGTTTCCCTGCTGACCCTTCGGCTGTGGGATTAGAGTCCAAGCGCTCGTCCTCCCCTGTCACATCTGCTCTTGAAACGAGAGAGGGCACCAAAAACGTTGGACTCAAATGCACTTTTAGGAGATAAAGTGAGGAGTGACAGCAATGTTTGTGTCACAGCCTCAAAGCTCACTGTGTGCTAAACATGATCAGCAGGAGCTTTTTTGCAAGGCTCTTCTGCTGTTTTAGCCCAGTCTAAACATTATTGCTCTTCTCTCCCTGTTGCTGCTCAGCAGAGAGCAGGCACAGAGATGGTGGAATCTTTTGGTCTTTCAGGCAGGAAAAGGAGGAGTGACAGCAATGTGTGTTGCAGAGTTGCAAAGCTCTCTGTGTTCTGAAGATGATCAGTGGGAACTTTCAGGACTGTCTCTTCTGCTGTTTCAGCAGAGTGCAAACGTATGGGCTATATTCTGCTACTGCTCACAAGGAGCTAAGCACAGGAGAAGTAGGATTCAATTGGACTTTCAGGTAGGAAAGTGAGAGGTGACAGCAATGTGTGTTTCCGAGTTGCAAAGCTCACTGTGCGCTGAAGATGCCCAGCAGGAGTTTCCCTGTTGGCCCTTCGGCTGTGGGATTAGAGTCCAAGCGCTCGTCCTCCCCTGTCACATCTGCTCTTGAAACGAGAGAGGGCACCAAAAACGTTGGACTCAAATGCACTTTTAGGAGATAAAGTGAGGAGTGACAGCAATGTTTGTGTCACAGCCTCAAAGCTCACTGTGTGCTAAACATGATCAGCAGGAGCTTTTTTGCAAGGCTCTTCTGCTGTTTTAGCCCAGTCTAAACATTATTGCTCTTCTCTCCCTGTTGCTGCTCAGCAGAGAGCAGGCACAGAGATGGTGCAATCTTTTGGTCTATCAGGCAGGAAAAGGAGGAGTGACAGCAATGTGTGTTTCAGAGTTGCAAAGCTCTCTGTGTTCTGAAGATGATCAGTGGGAACTTTCTAAACTTTTTCTTCTGCTGTTTCAGCAGAGTGCAAACGTATGGGCTATATTCTGCTACTGCTCACAAATTGCAGCACAGGAGATGTAGGATTCAATTGGAATTTCAGGTAGGAAAGGGAGAGGTGACAGCAATGTGTGTTTCCGAGTTGCAAAGCTCACTGTGTGCTGAAGATGCCCATGAGGAGTTTCCCTGCTGACCCTTCGGCTGTGGGATTAGAGTCCAAGCGCTCGTCCTCCCCTGTCACATCTGCTCTTGAAACGAGAGAGGGCACCAAAAACGTTGGACTCAAATGCACTTTTAGGAGATAAAGTGAGGAGTGACAGCAATGTTTGTGTCACAGCCTCAAAGCTCACTGTGTGCTAAACATGATCAGCAGGAGCTTTTTTGCAAGGCTCTTCTGCTGTTTTAGCCCAGTCTAAACATTATTGCTCTTCTCTCCCTGTTGCTGCTCAGCAGAGAGCAGGCACAGAGATGGTGGAATCTTTTGGTCTTTCAGGCAGGAAAAGGAGGAGTGACAGCAATGTGTGTTGCAGAGTTGCAAAGCTCTCTGTGTTCTGAAGATGATCAGTGGGAACTTTCAGGACTGTCTCTTCTGCTGTTTCAGCAGAGTGCAAACGTATGGGCTATATTCTGCTACTGCTCACAAATTGCAGCACAGGAGATGTAGGATTCAATTGGACTTTCAGGTAGGAAAGGGAGAGGTGACAGCTATATGTGTTCAGGGTTGCAAAGATCACTGTGTGCTGAAGATGGCCAGCAGGAGTTTCCCTGCACGCCCTTCGGCTGTGGGATTAGAGTCCAAGCGCTCGTCCTCCCCTGTCACAACTCCACTCGAAACGAGAGAGCGCAGCAGAAACGATGGTTTCAAATGCACTTTTAGGAGATAAAGTGAGGAGTGACAGCTATGTTTGTGTCACAGCTTCAAAGCTCACTGTGTGCTAATCTTGATCAGCAGGAGCTTTTTTGCAAGGCTCTTCTGCTGTTTTAGCCCAGTCTAAACATTCCTGCTATACTCTCCCTGTTGCTGCTCAGCAGAGAGCGGGCACAGAGATGGTGGATTCAGTTGGTCATTCAGGCAGGAAAGGGACGAGTGACAGCAATGTGTGTTGCAGAGTTGCAAAGCTCGCTGGGCGCTGAAGATGATCAGTGGGAACTTTCAGGACTGTCTCTTCTGCTGTTTCAGCAGAGTGCAAACGTAAGTGCTATATTCTGCTACTGCTCACAAGGAGCTAAGCACAGGAGAAGTAGGATTCAATTGGACTTTCAGGTAGGAAAGTTAGAGGTGACAGCTATATGTGTTCAGGGTTGCAAAGCTCACTGTGTGCTGAAGATGCCCAGCAGGAGTTTCCCTGCACGCCCTTCGGCTGTGGGATTAGAGTCCAAGCGCTCGTCCTCCCCTGTCACAACTCCTCTCGAAACGACAGAGCGCACTAGAAATGTTGGACTCAAATGCACTTTTAGGAGATAAAGTGAGGAGTGACAGCTATGTTTGTGTCACAGCTTCAAAACTCACTGTGTGCTAAACATGATCAGCAGGAGCTTTTTTGCAAGGCTCTTCTGCTGTTATAGCCCTGTCTAAACATTCCTGCTATACTCTCTCTGTTGCTGCTAAGCTGAGAGCGGGCACAGAGATGGTGGAATCAGTTCGTCTTTCAGGCAGGAAAGGGAGGAGTGACAGCAGTGTGTGTTGCAGAGTTGCAAAGCTCGCTGTGCGCTGATGATCAGTGGGAACTTTCTGGACTGTCTCTCCTGCTGTTTCAGCAGAGTGCAAACGTAAGAGCTATATTCTGCTACTGCTCACAAGGAGCAAGCACAGGAGATGTAGGATTCAATTGGACTTTCAGGTAGGAAAGTGAGAGGTGACAGCAATGTGTGTTTCAGAGTAGCAAAGCTCAATGTGTGCTGAAGATGCCCAGCAGGAGTTTCCCTGCTGGCCCTTCGGCTGTGGGATTAGAGTCCAAGCGCTCGTCCTCCCCTGTCACAACTCCTCTCGAAACGAGAGAGCGCACCAGAAACGATGGTTTCAAATGCACTTTTAGGAGATAAAGTGAGGAGTGACAGCAATGTTTGTGTCACAGCTTCAAAACTAACTGTGTGCTAAACATGATCAGCAGGAGCTTTTTTGCAAGGCTCTTCTGCTGTTTTAGCCCAGTCTAAACATTCCAGCTATACTCTCTCTGTTGATGCTCAGCAGAGAGCGGACACAGAGATGGTGGAATCAGTTGGTCTTTCAGGTAGGAAAGGGAGGAGTGACAGCAATGTGTGTTGCAGAGTTGCAAAGCTCGCTGTGCGCTGAAGATGATCAGTGGGAACTTTCAGGACTGTCTCTTCTGCTGTTTCAGCAGAGTGCAAACGTATGGGCTATATTCTGCTACTGCTCACAAGGAGCTAAGCACAGGAGAAGTAGGATTCAATTGGACTTTCAGGTAGGAAAGTGAGAGGTGACAGCAATGTGTGTTTCCGAGTTGCAAAGCTCACTGTGTGCTGAAGATGCCCAGCAGGAGTTTCCCTGCTGGCCCTTCGGCTGTGGGATTAGAGTCCAAGCGCTCGTCCTCCCCTGTCACATCTGCTCTTGAAACGAGAGAGGGCACCAAAAACGTTGGACTCAAATGCACTTTTAGGAGATAAAGTGAGGAGTGACAGCAATGTTTGTGTCACAGCCTCAAAGCTCACTGTGTGCTAAACATGATCAGCAGGAGCTTTTTTGCAAGGCTCTTCTGCTGTTTTAGCCCAGTCTAAACATTATTGCTCTTCTCTCCCTGTTGCTGCTCAGCAGAGAGCAGGCACAGAGATGGTGCAATCTTTTGGTCTTTCAGGCAGGAAAAGGAGGAGTGACAGCAATGTGTGTTGCAGAGTTGCAAAGCTCTCTGTGTTCTGAAGATGATCAGTGGGAACTTTCTAAACTTTTTCTTCTGCTGTTTCAGCAGAGTGCAAACGTATGGGCTATATTCTGCTACTGCTCACAAATTGCAGCACAGGAGATGTAGGATTCAATTGGACTTTCAGGTAGGAAAGGGAGAGGTGACAGCTATATGTGTTCAGGGTTGCAAAGATCACTGTGTGCTGAAGATGCCCAGCAGGAGTTTCCCTGCACGCCCTTTGGCTGTGGGATTAGAGTCCAAGCGCTCGTCCTCCCCTGTCACAACTCCACTCGAAACGAGAGAGCGCAGCAGAAACGATGGTTTCAAATGCACTTTAAGGAGATAAAGTGAGGAGTGACAGCAATGTTTGTGTCACAGCTTCAAAGCTCACTGTGTGCTAATCATGATCAGCAGGAGCTTTTTTGCAAGGCTCTTCTGCTGTTATAGCCCTGTCTAAACATTGCTGTTATACTCTCCCTGTTGCTGCTCAGCAGAGAGCGGGCACAGAGATGGTGGATTCAGTTGGTCATTCAGGCAGGAAAGGTAGGAGTGAAAGCAATGCGTGTTGCAGAGTTGCAAAGCTCGCTGTGCGCTGAAGATGATCAGTGGGAACTTTCAGGACTGTCTCTTCCGCTGTTTCAGCAGAGTGCAAACGTAAGTGCTATATTCTGCTACTGCTCACAAGGAGCAAGCACAGGAGATGTATGATTCAATTGGACTTTCAACTAGGAAAGTCAGAGGTGACAGCTATATGTGTTTCAGAGTTGCAAAGCTCACTGTGTGCTGAAGATGCCCAGCAGGACTTTCCCTGCACGCCCTTCGGCTGTGGGATTAGAGTCCAAGCTCTCGTCCTCCCCTGTCACAACTCCACTCGAAACGAGAGAGCGCAGCAGAAACGATGGTTTCAAATGCACTTTTAGGAGATAAAGTGAGGAGTGACAGCAATGCTTGTGTCACATCTTCAAAGCTCACTGTGTGCTAATCATGATCAGCAGGAGCTTTTTTGCATGGCTCTTCTGCTGTTTTAGCCCAGACTAAACATTTCTGCTATACTCTCCCCGTTGCTGCTCAGCAGAGAGCGGACACAGAGATGATGGAATCAGTTGGTCTTTCAGGCAGGAAAGGGAGGAGTGACAGCAATGTGTGTTGCAGAGTTGCAAAGCTCACTGTGCGCTGAAGATGCCCAGCAGGATTTTCCCTGCTGGCCCTTCAGCTGTGGGATTAGAGTCCATGCGCTCGTCCTCCCCTGTCACAACTCCTCTCGAAATGAGAGAGCGCCCCAGAAACGATGGTTTCAAATGCACTTTTAGGAGATAAAGTGAGGAGTGACAGCAATGTTTGTGTCACAGTTTCAAAGCTCACTGTGTGCTAATCATGATCAGCAGGAGCTTTTTTGCAAGGCTCTTATGCTGTTTTAGCCCAGTCTAAACATTCCTGCTATAGTCTCCCTGTTGCTGCTCAGCAGAGAGCGGGCACAGAGATGGTGGAATCAGTTCGTCTTTCAGGCAGGAAAGTTAGGACTGACAGCAATGTGTGTTGCAGAGTTGTAAAGCTCGCTGTGCACTGAAGATGATCAGTGGGATCTTTCTGGACTGTCTCTTCTGCTGTTTCAGCAGAGTGCAAACTTATGGGCTATATGCTGCTAGTGCTCACAAGGAGCAAAGCACAGGAGAAGAGGGATTCAATTGGACTTTCAGGTAGGAAAGTGAGAGGTGACAGCAATGTGTGTTTCCGAGTTGCAAAGCTCACTGTGTGCTGAGGACGCCCAGCAGGAGTTTCCCTGCTGCCCCTTCGGCTGTGGGATTAGAGTCCAAGTGCTCGTCCTCCCCTGTCACATCTGCTCTTGAAACGAGAGAGGGCACCAAAAACGTTGGACTCAAATGCACTTTTAGGAGATAAAGTGAGGAGTGACAGCAGTGTTTGTGTCACAGCCTCAAAGCTCACTGTGTGCTAAACATGATCAGCAGGAGCTTTTTTGCAAGGCTCTTCTGCTGTTTTAGCCCTAGGCTAAACATTCCTGCTATACTCTCCCTGTTGCTGCTCAGCAGAGAGCGGGCACAGAGATGGTGGAATCAATTGGTCTTTCAGGCAAAAAAGGAGGAGTGACAGCAATGTGTGCTGCAGAGTTGCAAAGCTCGCTGTGCGCTGAAGATGATCAGTGGGAACTTTCAGGACTGTCTCTTCTGCTGTTTCAGCAGAGTGCAAACGTAAGTGCTATATTCTGCTACTGCTCACAAGGAGCAAAGCACAGGAGAAGTAGGATTCAATTTGACTTTCAGGTAGGAAAGTGAGTGGTGACAGCAATGTGTGTTTCAGATTTGCAAAGCTCACTGTGTGCTGAAGATGCCCATCAGGAGTTTCCCTGCTGCCCCTTCGGCTGTATGATTAGAGTCCAAGCGCTCGTCCTCCCCTGTCACAATTCCTCTCGAAATGAGAGAGCGCACCAGAAACGATGGTTTCAAATGCACTTTTAGGAGATAAAGTGAGGAGTGACAGCAATGTTTGTGTCGCAGTTTAAAGCTCACTGTGAGCTAAACATGATCAGCAGGAGCTTTTCTGCAAGGCTAAATTCCTCTCTGCACATACAAGCTCAGGAGCTCATTGTACAGTCATTTGCCATCACTTATTTGGGGAAGAACAGAGCCACTACATTTTTCTTCCCACCTCTTAGTATTTAAAACCCACAGTATAGATTCCAGTAGTGTGCAAAAAAAAAAAAAAAAAAAAATTTGCTCCATCCCTGGCAGTGTTCAAGGCCAGGTTGGATGAGGCCTTGTGTGGGATGGTTTAGTGTGAGGTGACCCTGCCCATGCCGGGGGGGTTGGAACTAGATGATCTTGAGGTCCTTCCCAACCATAACTATTCTATGATTCTATGACTGAGGTTTTGCTGAATAAATGTGAACCGGAGTGAAGGAGGAAGCATGAAGTGAGTATAGGAATTGGGAACAGGTAGAAAAAAAGCTCAGCCGTGCTATAGCCACGGATCACAGAATCACAGAATCACAGAATCCCAAGGGTTGGAAGAGACCTAAAAAGATCATCTAGTCCAACCCCCCTGCAAGAGCAGGGTAACCTACAGTACATCACACAGGAACTTGTCCAGGCGGGCCTTGAATATCTCCAGTGTAGGAGACTCCACAACCCCCCTGGGCAACCTGTTCCAGTGCTCTGTCACTCTTACAGTAAAGAAGTTCTTCCTGATGTTAACGTGGAACTTCCTATGTTCCAGTTTACACCCATTGCCCCTTGTCCTATCACTGGATATCACTGAAAAAAGCCTAGCTCCATCATCCTGACACCTACCCTTTACATATTTGTAAACACTGATGAGGTCACCCCTCAGTCTCCTCTTTTGCAAGCTAAAGAGACCCAGCTCCCTCAGCCTCTCCTCATAAGGGAGATGTTCCACTCCCTTAATCATCTTTGTGGCTCTGCGCTGGACTCCTTCAAGCAATTCCCTGTCCTTCTTGAACAGAGGGGCCCAGAACTGGACGCAATATTCCAGATGCGGCCTCACCAAGGCTGAGTAGAGGGGGAGGAGAACCTCTCTTGACCTACTAACCACTCCCTTTCTAATGCACCCTAAGATGCCATTTGCCTTCTTGGCCACAAGAGCACATTGCTGGCTCATGGTCATCCTCCTATCCACCAGGACCCCCGGTCCCTTTCCCCTTCACTACTTTCCAGCAGGTCACCCCCCAACCTGTACTGGTACATGGGGTTGTTCTTCCCCAGATGCAAGATGTGGCACTTGCATTGAAACTGGTGGAGGAGGAATGGCGGACGGAGGTGGAAGAGAGTGCTCTTCTGAGGAACTGGATTGGTATTCTTGGTATGGAGAGTTTGAACTTTGGAAGTGAGGCTGCCCTGGAGGAAGGGACATGGGGAGCTCCAGTGACTGAATTGGAACTAGACTGAACGGGACCTGGGGAATCTACACTAGGAGATCCACTGATTAAATTAAGATAAAGGACTAGAGGAAATAAAGTTGAATTTAATGGATACAGGAGCAACTTATTTGCTATTAAACCGGAAAGAAAAGAATGAATTACACACGTGGGAGCTACTGGCCACCAAGAAAAAGAGAGAAAAAAAAAGAAAAGAAAAGGGAGGCATTCTTTCTGAAACCTTTAAAGTACAAATTGGGAAAACTAATACGAGTGCGCAAATTTTTAGGCACGCCATACTCTCGAAAATCTTTATTAGGTCGAGAAGCAAAATTTAAAGAAGGCAAAATGGAATTTAGAGTTAAAAACAATCAAATAATTGCAGTTTTGAGTTTATCTTTAATTCAGCATTAAAGCTAACAGGATGACCTCCCTGAAACAGAAGAAATCTTTAATCAGTTATATCTGGGACTATGGGCACCTGAAGTTCCAGGTAAGGCGAAAACTGCTTTATCTGTTAAAGTAAAGGGGGTACCTGCCCAATTAGAATAAAACAATATCCCTCAAAATTAGAAGATCAAAAGGAAACAAAAAATCTTTGATAAATTTTAAAATATAGATTATTTATTGAATGTGAATTGGAATGTAACACTCCTATCTGGACAGTAGAGAATAATGATCGGAAAAGTTGCAGACAGATTCAAGGTCTCAGAGTAATCCACAAAATTTCAGAAAATGTTCACACAGTACCAGTTAATTAGTGAGATTTTTGACCAAATTGCATAAGAATCAGAAATGGTTTGCCGTATTTGATATAAGTTACGCTTTCTTTTGCTTACCACTTGCCAAAGAAAGACAAAATTTATTTGCTTTTAATGGGAAAATCCTGACAGAGGAAGGGAAAATCAACTTGGACGGTATTGCCAGTTTGTTCCTGGAGTTTTCTCAGAATCAATTCCCTTGGAAAGACAGTGACCGGGAGTTGTAGCTTTATATCACAAACTTACCCCATGCTGCTTCCCTACAGTTTTACACCGGTGCTATTATATTGATATCAAGATTGTAAAGGCACACAAGCAGAGCAATAGGCTGGCATCTCCAGTAACTCAGCACTGCATAGATGAAGGCTGGAGCTTCGTACTAATCCAAAGGATGGAGCACATCACTGTAATGTCCCAGAGACCCACTTTTCCTGGGACTGGCTGATTCCATTTGAAGAACTGTCGTGGTTTAAACCCAACCACAAACCTCGTCCACTCACTCCCCCCACTTCTTGCCCTCCCCCTGCTCCTGGAGGGACGGAGAGGAGAATCGAAAAGAATGCAACTCCCACGGGTTGAGATAAGAACAGTTCAGTAACTAAGGTATAACACAAATCACTGCTGCTACCACCAGTAATAATGGTGCTAAAGGAAATAACAAGAGGAAAGAATACAACACCTCAACACCAGCCGACCAATAACTCACCCCACTCCCCCCAGCCAAGCACCGACCGATACCTCCTCCAACCCTGCCGTCCCCACCCTTCCGGGTAACTCCAAGTTACATCCTGGGCATGACGTGCTGTGGTATGGAATACCTCTTTGGCTAGCTTGGGTCAGGTGTCCTGTCTCTGCTTCCTCCCAGCCTCCCCTCCTCCCTGGCAGAGCATGAGGCTCAGAAAGTCCTTGGCCAGACCAAACATTCGAGCAGCAACTGAAAACATCGGCGTTATCACCACTGCTCCAAGGCCAAAAGATCAAAACACAGCACTGTACTAGCTCCTAAGAAGGAGAAAAATGACTGCTGCTGCTCAAAACCAGGACATTATCCACCCCTTATTCCATACCATTCATGTCATGCTCAGATCCCACATCTTCAATATGCCATCACTCTTACATATATATATACATCTACATATACACAGAGAAAAACATCATTTCTTAGTGCATGGACCTATAAAGCTGCTGAGTCCATTCGGTCCATGATGTCAGGCTCCATCTCTTGTTACAGTCTCTCAGAGCAGGAGAGGCTGTGTGCAGTGTTCACACTCGTGAATAACCTGGGCAATAGTGCCCATTGCTAAGTCCACCCCTCGATCATGAGTCCATCTCTATGTTGCATCTCTGCCCTGATGGCCTGAAGTGTCATGGCCCACCAGGCTCGAAATAATTCACTGTCCCCTTCAGCAGTTTCTGCAGCTTGTTGCTGGGGACTCCATAGAGCCGCCTTCCATCTCCGACGCTTCCAAAGCACTGGAGGGGCCCAGTGGACCAGATACTCGCTCATACTGTCCCACACACTCTGCCACTCATGGCTGTCCAGCCTTGGGGAATATCTCTTGTTCCTCCCATATTGTTGTCTAACCCCAGACAAGAAGCAAACCCGACTCTGCTTGACTTCTGAGATCAGACAAAATGGCCGTGGGTAGAACACCCTCTGTGTGTGTGCCAACATGCTGATCCCCATCACAATCAGCAGGCAGGTCCCAAGGGTACCCACAGGCCATTCAAACCCTTCAGAACTCTCCAACGATGCTGCTGTACTTGTCCCTGGGGCTGGTGTAGCTGCCGTGCTTGCCGGCTCTCCCACCACCAGCTTCTCTTTTCCCGGGTGCAGCTCTTCCTCCTCTGCCGTGCTGGGAAATGCTGCCTGGGCTCCTGCATCCTCCTGGGGCTCGGCGGGCGGCTGCCGGGGGACGCTCTCGGCCGCTGCGGGGCTGGGCTCCTCCGCTGGGCTCGGCTCCTCCGCGGGGCTCGGCTCCTCGGCCGCCTCCTCCCGCTGCTCAGCAGCCGCCTTCCTCCCGGGCTCCGGCCCCGCTCCCGCCGCCGCCTGGTCCCCGGGGCCGCTCTCCCGGGCCGCTTCGGCCGCCGCCGGCTCCCGGGGCCGCTCCCCCTCAGCTCCCCGCAGCCTCACGAAGACGGAGGCGAGGACAAGGGCCAGGACGGTGAAGAGCAGCGGGACGGCCAGGTACAAGTCCACGGCCACGTCCATCTCTCCCTGCTGCTGGAGCCCACCCGTATTACAAGCCATTGCCATAAAGTACAGTGAAACAAAAACCTTAGCCCAAGCCCCACACTTGATAAACACGAACACAGGGAATACCGGCTCTATGTAATGTACTACATTCTGAAGCGCTGAGAGCAAGAGAAACAACTTTGAGAGCCAATAAATCAGCACTGTGACGACTATTAATCTGATCATCTCCGTCGTTATCTCAACCCTTTGTGCCCCACGTTGGGCGCCAAAAAGAACTGTCGTGGTTTAAACCCAACCACAAACCTCGTCCACTCACTCCCCCCACTTCTTGCCCTCCCCCTGCTCCTGGAGGGACGGAGAGGAGAATCGAAAAGAATGCAACTCCCACGGGTTGAGATAAGAACAGTTCAGTAACTAAGGTATAACACAAATCACTGCTGCTACCACCAGTAATAATGGTGCTAAAGGAAATAACAAGAGGAAAGAATACAACACCTCAACACCAGCCGACCAATAACTCACCCCACTCCCCCCAGCCAAGCACCGACCGATACCTCCTCCAACCCTGCCGTCCCCACCCTTCCGGGTAACTCCAAGTTACATCCTGGGCATGACGTGCTGTGGTATGGAATACCTCTTTGGCTAGCTTGGGTCAGGTGTCCTGTCTCTGCTTCCTCCCAGCCTCCCCTCCTCCCTGGCAGAGCATGAGGCTCAGAAAGTCCTTGGCCAGACCAAACATTCGAGCAGCAACTGAAAACATCGGCGTTATCACCACTGCTCCAAGGCCAAAAGATCAAAACACAGCACTGTACTAGCTCCTAAGAAGGAGAAAAATGACTGCTGCTGCTCAAAACCAGGACAAGCACTGAACAATCCTGGTCATAGTTCCTTTGCAAGGTCATAATATGCTGCTTACGTCTTGTCGTGGAGCCCGTGCTTTTCCTGGGCAAGTTAGAGCAGATAAGACCTTACAGAAACCTGTCTCTTGGAAACATTGACCAAGCGATCCAGAAATCTAGTCCAAAGAGGAGAAAGCACTCATGTTCCCAATGTGTAGTTATGCTTCTAGGTTTTGCGCATGTAGATTGCCACAGCCTAGAAATTTGTTTATTGTATTTAATTTGAAATGTGTTTGCCACATCCTGGAAATTTGTTTATGGCATTTAGTGTGCACAAATCTCTGTTCTTTTATTTTGATTACTTATTTTTGTGGTAATACTGTTGACTGCTCTAGAGGCGACAAGATTCAAAACTTGATGCCGTTCCAGGCACAAAATCGTTTTCAAAGGTCTGGAGGGGCCGTGGATGATAATCTGTTCAAACTTTGCTTTAAATTGTGCAAAGACCCTGGTACAATGCATAGAGTACCTATAAAGAAGTTCTAATGCTCTGCTCAGTGGCAGCAATGGACAAATGCATCCTGACCCACCAAGGCTTCTTCTGTAACCTGTGCATGTCTCTGCCACTGCTGGCAATGAGGTCTAACTCTGAAGAACACAGTGACAAGTGATTGCAACTCACGGATTTTCTGGGAGAGCTGGACAGGTTCCTCGAGATTTGTCATTTCAGTGCTTAAAGCCCTGGCTGAAAAGGGCAGGCAGGGAATCATTTCCAAAAGGAAGTGTTGTAAAGAGCTCTAAATACAAAGAAAGACTACTTTTTCTCAAATAACTTGTCATCCTGCCTGTTTCCACTCTCTGAGGCACTGTCCGTCACCCTGATAACCTTCCCCTGCTCCCTGCTTCGTCAGCTACATCCGAACTGGCTGCCACTTGGCTCTTTGATGGCCAACGCCACTGCCATGGCTCCTGGTGCTCACGGTGGGTAAATGGATTATGCTGAATGTTCTTCCGGCTAACCCAGATCCAGGACATCTCTCCAAACCATATATTTAAATCAAATAATGCAACAGGCAAAATTTTGATCCAGTAAATCTTGACTGAGCAGACTTTCAGGGACAAGATGCTGGCAGATCTCTTCATGACAACATCAGGGAAATTTAACTGTGGCCCCAGTACAGTGTCTGAAGGACAAGTTAGCCAAGTTAGGAACGAGTCTCGGGCAAGAGGCACTGTCATTTCTTATTTACTTTGCCCCACGTGATGCAGAGAGATCTTTTAATCACCATCATACCCTGTGCCAACAATCCCTAGTGCAGGGGATGGAATTCTGAGATAAGATCAAAGCTTGCAAATTCAGTAAATACTTAGGAAAAAATCCACTTAAAGGTATCTGTACAAAAATCCCTCTGTTATATTTCAAAGTCTGGTAATCAGGGCTGCATGCTTTTGCTGAAGATCTACAAAGTCACTCTTCTATAAAACCTGTGCCACTGATCTCTGACACCTTAAATACGTCTCCAGCAAACTCAGGATGGGCTAGCACATTCTGAAAAGTCCTCTTTATTTCACAGCTTTTGTACAGCAGATGAAATATTAGCAACTTCTTATTTTATAAAAAAACCAAAACAACAGAAGAACTTCCACTCTTAAGGGGTCAAGTTTATTGCTGGTTTAATTTTGCTTTAAGGAAGATTGTCAACATAAAATCTCCTTTTTATTAAATTTCCTCCTACAGGTTTCTTGTTTTTCTTGTTTTGGGTGTGTTAATTTATCTGCCTCAGTGTATTCCTTTATTATCTCTATCCGCAAATCCTCCTTGGCTCCTTTGCTTCTTTGAAGCAGTTCCCACGCCATGTCACACACTACCCGCAATGTGAAACGTAAGTGCTATATTCAGCTACTGCTCACAAGGAGCAAAGCACAGGAGATGTAGGATTCAATTGGACTTTCAGGTAGGAAAGTGAGAGGTGACAGCAATGTGTGTTTCCGAGTTGCAAAGCTCACTGTGTGCTGAAGATGCCCATCAGGAGTTTCCCTGCTGGCCCTTCGGCTGTGGGATTAGAGTCCAAGCGCTCGTCCTCCCCTGTCACAACTCCTCTCGAAACGAGAGAGCGCACCAGAAACGATGGTTTCAAATGCACTTTTAGGAGATAAAGTGAGGAGTGACAGCAATGTTTGTGTCACAGTTTAAAGCTCACTGTGTGCAAAACATGATCAAGCAGGAGCTTTTTTGCAAGGCTCTTCTGCTGTTTTAGCCCAGTCTAAACATTCCTGCTATACTCTCTCTGTTGCTGCTCAGCAGAGAGTGGGCACAGAGATGGTGGATTCAGCTGGTCATTCAGTACTTTTAGTATTGTGTCACTCATCACAATGTTGATTTATTTGCTCTCAGAGTTTTTGCTCTTGATATCAGAGTTTCAGCATGTCATACCTTACTTGCAGCCAGTATTTGCTGTTTTAGTGTTTATCACCTGGTGGGCCTTGGGCTAAGGTTCTTGTTTCACTGTACTTCATGGTAATGACTTGCAATACATTAGAATCATTGATAATGAAACTGGGCTGGCATTACACAGCAAGCGTTAAGGTAACCTTGTATTATACCTTAGTTACTGGACTGTTCTTATCTCAACCCGTGGGAATCACATTCTTTCAATTCTCCTCCCCATCTGTCTGGGAGCAAGGGGAGGAAAAAGTGGGGGAGTGAGCGTGCGGCTGCATGGTTCTGAGTTACAGCCTGGGCTTAAACCACAACAAGTTTATGAATGGTTGTAATTTGCATGATTTGGCCATATCAGAAAGTACAGGGTAAAACAGAAGCACCAGGGAAAGTGTGCCAGGAGCTGGGTATTAATTATTCTCCTGCTAAAGTTTGGTGTTAGGCTTCTTATATTTAATGATGCTGTGTCTGATAACGACAGGTCTTATAGGAATGAGTTAATTTGCCAAGTCCCTTCGTAGTGCTCGGTTTTCCTTATGCTCAATGGCTATATTTAAATAACAAGAGCTTGGATTTTCTCTTCTATTTTATGGAAAGTATTTTATAAAATGCAATGAAAAAAGTTGTAATTCATGCAAAGGCTAATTTGAGGTGAGGGGGGGAAAAATGAAAACCCTTTTTCTCTGGCTCTGGGAACTCCCAGATTCCTCCCCAGCATGTGCAGACAAGGAAGTGAAAACAAGCAGAAATGGAAGCTGCAAGTCTGTTGTCAGAGGCAGTGAAGCCACTTGAAGGCATGTTCCCCACCTGGTGTGGACACCCCATCCCATTGTATGTCCCATCACTCCAGTCTTTTGCAACATCTTGCACTCCAGGATAGGAAAAGTGCAAGAGGTCAGGAAATGGTAAGAACAGAATTAGATTTTAATTTGCTTTCCCCATTTTTAAATAATCCCTGATGCTGATAATACAGGACTTATATTCCTCTGAAGAACAGAACTAATAAACTGCCTTTTTTTTTCAAGTAAAGCTTGTTCAGGTGGTTAAACCTTATTCCAGGTGCTATTCCAAGAAATGGCAGTATTTTAAACTCCAAAAATTTTAGTCTGCAGGACAAGAAAAGTCTTATTTGAAGCTTGCATAGAGCTGTTTTTTTCATTGTGTACAAACTTTCCCCACCCCCAAAATAACACTTAACCATTTTGAAGAAAAACTTGAGCCAGGTTTTACAACTGACCCCATGTGAAAATGCTGATGCAATTGCAGTGTTAAAAATGAGCTAATATTTAATGCAAAAATGACAATTTTGTGACACATGTAATGAGTGGATGAGGTTGTCAGACCGGTCTTGTGATGTGATGGATGCTGATCATGCTGGAACATGATCAAGCAGGAGATTTTTTGCAAGGCTCTTCTGCAGTTTTAGCCCAGGCTAAACATTCCTGCTCTACTCTCTCTGTTGCTGCTCAGCAGAGAGTGGGCACAGAGATGTTGGAATCAATTGGTCTTTCAGGCAGGAAAAGAAGTGACAGCAATGTGTGTGGCAGAGTTGCAAAGCTCACTGTGTGCTGAAGATGATCAGTGGGAACTTTCTGGACTGTCTCTTCTGCTGTTTCAGCAGAGTCCAAACGTAAGTGCTATATTCTGCTACTGCTCACAAAGAGCAAGCACAGGAGATGTATTATTCAATTGGACTTTCTGGTAGGAAAGTGAGAGGTGACAGCAATATGTGTTTCAGAGTTGCGAATCTCAATGTGTGCTGAAGATGCCCAGCAGCAGTTTCCATGCTGGCCCTTCGGCTGTGAAATTAGAATCCAAGCGCTCGTCCTCCCCTGTCACAACTGCTCTCGAAGCGAGAGAGCGCACCAGAAACGTTGGCTTGAAATGCACTTTTAGGGGATAAAGTGAGGAGTGACAGCAATGTGTGTTTCAGAGTTGTGAAGCTCACTGTGCGCTGAAGATGATCTGCAAGGACTTTCCCTCCCTGCCCTTCGGAACTGGGAGCGGATTCCAAGCGCTCGTGCTCACCTGCCTCTGCTGCACTGGAAACGAGAGTGGAGACCAGAAACGCTGGATTCAAATGCACTTTTAGGAGCTACAATGAGGAGTGACCACAGTGTGCGTGTCAAAGTTGTAAAGCTCAGTGTGTTGAAGAAGCACAAGGGCAGCCTTCAGGCCTGTCTCTTCCACTGCCTTACAGATTGCAGACATCCCTGCTCACTCTGCTCCTCAGCAGAGTGCTGGCAACGGAGTTCTTGGATTGAAATGGTCTTTTAGGAGAAAGAGTGAAGAGTGACAGCAATGTTTGTGTCACAGTTTAAAGCTCACTGTGTGCTAAACATGATCAGGAGGAGCTTTTTTGCAAGGCTCTTCTGCTGTTTTAGCCCAGTCTAAACATTCCTGCTCTACTCTCTCTGTTGCTGCTCAGCAGAGAGTGGGCACAGAGATGTTGGAATCAATTTGTCTTTCAGGCAAGAAAAGGAGGAGTGACAGCAATGTGTGTTGCAGAATTGTAAAGCTCACTGTGTGCTGAAGATGCCCTGCAGGAGTTTCCCTGCTGGCCCTTCGTCTGTGGGATTAGAGTCCAAGCGCTGCTCCTCCCCTGTCACAACTCCTCTCCTAACGAGAGAGCGCACCAGAAACTTTGGATTCAAATGCACTTTTAGGAGATAAAGTGAGGAGTGACAGCAATGTTTGTGTCACAGTTTAAAGCTCACTGTGTGCAAAACATGATCAAGCAGGAGATTTTTTTCAAGGCTCTTCTGCTGTTTTAGGCAGGTCTAAAAATTCCTGCTCTACTCTCTCTGTTGCTGCTCAGCAGAGAGCGGGCACAGAGATGGTGGATTCAGCTGGTCTTTCAGGCAAAAAGGGAGGAGTGACAGCAATGTGTGTTGCAGAGTTGCAAAGCTCGCTGTGCGCTGAAGATGATCAGTGGGAACTTTCTGGACTGTCTCTTCTGCTCTTTTAGCATTGGCTAAAGGTTCCTGCTCTACTCTCTCTGCTTCTGCCCAGCAGAGAAAGGGCACAGAGATTTTGGATTCAATTGGACTTTGAGGTAGGAAAGTGCGGAGCGAGAGCAATATATGTGTCACAGTTGCAAAGCTGACTGCGTGCTGAAGATGCCCTGCCGGAGCTTTCACTCCGGGCTCTTCGGCTGTGGGAGCAGAGGCCAAGAGATCGTGTTCACCTGTCACTGCTGCTGTTCAAACGAGAGAGGGCGGGAGAGACCATGGATTCAAACGGATTATTAGGAGATGAAGTGAGGAGTGACAGCAATGTGTGTTTCAGAGTTGCAAAGCTCACTGTGCGCTGAAGATGATCTGCAAGGACTTTCCCTCCCTGCCCTTCGGAACTGGGAGCGGATTCCAAGCGCTCGTGCTCACCTTCCTCTGCTGCTCTTGAAACGAGAGTGGAGACCAGAAACGCTGGATTCAAATGCACTTTTAGGAGCTACAATGAGGAGTGACAACAGTGTGTGTGTCACAGTTGTAAAGCTCAGTGTGTTGAAGAAGCACAAGAGCAGCCTTCAGGCCTGTCTCTTCCACTGCCTTACAGATTGCAGACATCCCTGCTCACTCTGCTGATCAGCAGAGTGCTGGCAACGGAGTTCTTGGATTGAAATGGTCTTTTAGGAGAAAGAGTGAAGAGTGACAGCAATGTTTGTGTCACAGTTTAAAGCTCACTGTGTGCTGAAGATGCCCTGCAGGAGTTTCCATGCTGGCCCTTCGGCTGTGGGATTAGAGTCCAAGCGCTGCTCCTCCCCTGTCACAACTCCTCTCCAAACGTGAGAGCGCACCAGAAACTTTGGATTCAAATGCACTTTTAGGAGATAAAGTGAGGAGTGACAGCAATGTTTGTGTCACAGTTTAAAGCTCACTGTGTGCAAAACATGATCAAGCAGGAGATTTTTTGCAAGGCTCTTCTGCTGTTTTAGCCCAGGCTAAACATTCCTGCTCTACTCTCTCTGTTGCTGCTCAGCAGAGAGCGGGCACAGAGATGGTGGATTCAGCTGGTCTTTCAGGCAGGAAAAGAAGAGACAGCAATGTGTGTTGCAGAGTTGCAAAGCTCACTGTGTGCTGAAGATGATCAGTGGGAACTTTCTGGACTGTCTCTTCTGCTGTTTCAGCAGAGTCCAAACGTAAGTGCTATATTCTGCTACTGCTCACAAAGAGCAAGCACAGGAGATGTATTATTCAATTGGACTTTCAGGTAGGAAAGTGAGAGGTGACAGCAATATGTGTTTCAGAGTTGCGAATCTCAATGTGTGCTGAAGATGCCCAGCAGTAATTTCCATGCTGGCCCTTCGGCTGTGAAATTAGAATCCAAGCGCTCGTCCTCCCCTGTCACAACTGCTCTCGAAGCGAGAGAGCGCACCAGAAACGTTGGCTTGAAATGCACTTTTAGGAGATAAAGTGAGGAGTGACAGCAATGTGTGTTTCAGAGTTGCAAAGCTCACTGTGCGCTGAAGATGATCTGCAAGGACTTTCCCTCCCTGCCCTTCGGAACTGGGAGCGGATTCCAAGCGCTCGTGCTCACCTGCCTCTGGTGCACTGGAAACGAGAGTGGAGACCAGAAACGCTGGATTCAAATGCACTTTTAGGAGCTACAATGAGGAGTGACAACAGTGTGTGTGTCACAGTTGTAAAGCTCAGTGTGTTGAAGAAGCACAGGAGCAGCCTTCAGGCCTGTCTCTTCCACTGCCTTACAGATTGCAGACATCCCTGCTCACTCTGCTGATCAGCAGAGTGCTGGCAACGGAGTTCTTGGATTGAAATGGTCTTTTAGGAGAAAGAGTGAAGAGTGACAGCAATGTTTGTGTCACAGTTTAAAGCTCACTGTGTGCTAAACATGATCAGGAGGAGCTTTTTTGCAAGGCTCTTCTGCTGTTTTAGCCCAGTCTAAACATTCCTGCTCTACTCTCTCTGTTGCTGCTCAGCAGAGAGTGGGCACAGAGATGTTGGAATCAATTGGTCTTTCAGGCAAGAAAAGGAGGAGTGACAGCAATCTGTGTTGCAGAATTGTAAAGCTCACAGTGTGCTGAAGATGCCCTGCAGGAGTTTCCCTGCTGGCCCTTCGTCTGTGGGATTAGAGTCCAAGCGCTGCTCCTCCCCTGTCACAACTCCTCTCCAAACGAGAGAGCGCACCAGAAACTTTGGATTCAAATGCACTTTTAGGAGATAAAGTGAGGAGTGACAGCAATGTTTGTGTCACAGTTTAAAGCTCACTGTGTGCAAAACATGATCAAGCAGGAGATTTTTTTCAAGGCTCTTCTGCTGTTTTAGGCAGGTCTAAAAATTCCTGCTCTACTCTCTCTGTTGCTGCTCAGCAGAGAGCGGGCACAGAGATGGTGGATTCAGCTGGTCTTTCAGGCAAAAAGGGAGGAGTGACAGCAATGTGTGTTGCAGAGTTGCAAAGCTCGCTGTGCGCTGAAGATGATCAGTGGGAACTTTCTGGACTGTCTCTTCTGCTCTTTTAGCATTGGCTAAAGGTTCCTGCTCTACTCTCTCTGCTTCTGCCCAGCAGAGAAAGGGCACAGAGATTTTGGATTCAATTGGACTTTGAGGTAGGAAAGTGCGGAGCGAGAGCAATATATGTGTCACAGTTGCAAAGCTGACTGCGTGCTGAAGATGCCCTGCCGGAGCTTTCACTCCGGGCTCTTCGGCTGTGGGAGCAGAGGCCAAGAGATCGTGTTCACCTGTCACTGCTGCTGTTCAAACGAGAGAGGGCGGGAGAGACCATGGATTCAAACGGATTATTAGGAGATGAAGTGAGGAGTGACAGCAATGTGTGTTTCAGAGTTGCAAAGCTCACTGTGCGCTGAAGATGCTCTGCCAGGACTTTCCCTCCCTGCCCTTCGGAACTGGGAGCGGATTCCAAGCGCTCGTGCTCACCTTCCTCTGCTGCTCTTGAAACGAGAGTGGAGACCAGAAACGCTGGATTCAAATGCACTTTTAGGAGCTACAATGAGGAGTGACAACAGTGTGTGTGTCAAAGTTGTAAAGCTCAGTGTGTTGAAGAAGCACAAGAGCAGCCTTCAGGCCTGTCTCTTCCACTGCCTTACAGATTGCAGACATTCCTGCTCACTCTGCTGCTCAGCAGAGTGCTGGCAACGGAGTTCTTGGATTGAAATGGTCTTTTAGGAGAAAGAGTGAAGAGTGACAGCAATGTTTGTGTCACAGTTTAAAGCTCACTGTGTGCTAAACATGATCAGGAGGAGCTTTTTTGCAAGGCTCTTCTGCTGTTTTAGCCCAGTCTAAACATTCCTGCTCTACTCTCTCTGTTGCTGCTCAGCAGAGAGTGGGCACAGAGATGTTGGAATCAATTGGTCTTCCAGGCAGGAAAAGGAATTACAGCAATGTGTGTTGCAGAATTGCAAAGCTCACTGTGTGCTGAAGATGCCCTGCAGGAGTTTCCCTGCTGGCCCTTCGTCTGTGGGATTAGAGTCCAAGCGCTGCTCCTCCCCTGTCACAACTCCTCTCCAAACGTGAGAGCGCACCAGAAACTTTGGATTCAAATGCACTTTTAGGAGATAAAGTGAGGAGTGACAGCAATGTTTGTGTCACAGTTTAAAGCTCACTGTGTGCAAAACATGATCAAGCAGGAGATTTTTTGCAAGGCTCTTCTGCTGTTTTAGCCCAGGCTAAACATTCCTGCTCTACTCTCTCTGTTGCTGCTCAGCAGAGAGCGGGCACAGAGGTGTTGGAATCAATTGGTCTTTCAGGCAGGAAAAGAAGAGACAGCAATGTGTGTTGCAGAGTTGCAAAGCTCACTGTGTGCTGAAGATGATCCGTGGGAACTTTCTGGACTGTCTCTTCTGCTGTTTCAGCAGAGTCCAAACGTAAGTGCTATATTCTGCTACTGCTCACAAAGAGCAAGCACAGGAGATGTATTATTCAATTGGACTTTCAGGTAGGAAAGTGAGAGGTGACAGCAATATGTGTTTCAGAGTTGCGAATCTCAATGTGTGCTGAAGATGCCCAGCAGTAGTTTCCATGCTGGCCCTTCGGCTGTGGGATTAGAATCCAAGCGCTCGTCCTCCCCTGTCACAACTGCTCTCGAAGCGAGAGAGCGCACCAGAAACGTTGGCTTGAAATGCACTTTTAGGAGATAAAGTGAGGAGTGACAGCAATGTTTGTGTCACAGTTTAAAGCTCACTGTGTGCAAAACATGATCAAGCAGGAGATTTTTTGCAAGGCTCTTCTGCTGTTTTAGCCCAGTCTAAACATTCCTGCTCTACTCTCTCTGTTGCTGCTCAGCAGAGAGTGGGCACAGAGATGTTGGAATCAATTGGACTTTCAGGCAAGAAAAGGAGGAGTGACAGCAATGTGTGTTGCAGAATTGTAAAGCTCACTGTGTGCTGAAGATGCCCTGCAGGAGTTTCCCTGCTGGCCCTTCGTCTGTGGGATTAGAGTCCAAGCGCTGCTCCTCCCCTGTCACAACTCCTCTCCAAACGAGAGAGCGCACCAGAAACTTTGGATTCAAATGCACTTTTAGGAGATAAAGTGAGGAGTGACTGCAATGTTTGTGTCACAGTTTAAAGCTCACTGTGTGCAAAACATGATCAAGCAGGAGATTTTTTTCAAGGCTCTTCTGCTGTTTTAGGCAGGTCTAAAAATTCCTGCTCTACTCTCTCTGTTGCTGCTCAGCAGAGAGCGGGCACAGAGATGGTGGATTCAGCTGGTCTTTCAGGCAAAAAGGGAGGAGTGACAGCAATGTGTGTTGCAGAGTTGCAAAGCTCGCTGTGCGCTGAAGATGATCAGTGGGAACTTTCTGGACTGTCTCTTCTGCTCTTTTAGCATTGGCTAAAGGTTCCTGCTCTACTCTCTCTGCTTCTGCCCAGCAGAGAAAGGGCACAGAGATTTTGGATTCAATTGGACTTTGAGGTAGGAAAGTGCGGAGCGAGAGCAATATATGTGTCACAGTTGCAAAGCTGACTGCGTGCTGAAGATGCCCTGCCGGAGCTTTCACTCCGGGCTCTTCGGCTGTGGGAGCAGAGGCCAAGAGGTCGTGTTCACCTGTCACTGCTGCTGTTCAAACGAGAGAGGGCGGGAGAGACCATGGATTCAAACGGATTATAAGGAGATGAAGTGAGGAGTGACAGCAATGTGTGTTTCAGAGTTGCAAAGCTCACTGTGCGCTGAAGATGATCTGCAAGGACTTTCCCTCCCTGCCCTTCGGAACTGGGAGCGGATTCCAAGCGCTCGTGCTCACCTTCCTCTGCTGCTCTTGAAACGAGAGTGGAGACCAGAAACGCTGGATTCAAATGCACTTTTAGGAGCTACAATGAGGAGTGACAACAGTGTGTGTGTCACAGTTGTAAAGCTCAGTGTGTTGAAGAAGCACAAGAGCAGCCTTCAGCCTGTCTCTTCCACTGCCTTACAGATTGCAGACATTCCTGCTCACTCTGCTGCTCAGCAGAGTGCTGGCAACGGAGTTCTTGGATTGAAATGGTCTTTTAGGAGAAAGAGTGAAGAGTGACAGCAATGTTTGTGTCACAGTTTAAAGCTCACTGTGTGCTAAACATGATCAGGAGGAGCTTTTTTGCAAGGCTCTTCTGCTGTTTTAGCCCAGTCTAAACATTCCTGCTCTACTCTCTCTGTTGCTGCTCAGCAGAGAGTGGGCACAGAGATGTTGGAATCAATTGGTCTTCCAGGCAGGAAAAGGAATTACAGCAATGTGTGTTGCAGAATTGCAAAGCTCACTGTGTGCTGAAGATGCCCTGCAGGAGTTTCCCTGCTGGCCCTTCGTCTGTGGGATTAGAGTCCAAGCGCTGCTCCTCCCCTGTCACAACTCCTCTCCAAACGTGAGAGCGCACCAGAAACTTTGGATTCAAATGCACTTTTAGGAGATAAAGTGAGGAGTGACAGCAATGTTTGTGTCACAGTTTAAAGCTCACTGTGTGCAAAACATGATCAAGCAGGAGATTTTTTGCAAGGCTCTTCTGCTGTTTTAGCCCAGGCTAAACATTCCTGCTCTACTCTCTCTGTTGCTGCTCAGCAGAGAGCGGGCACAGAGGTGTTGGAATCAATTGGTCTTTCAGGCAGGAAAAGAAGAGACAGCAATGTGTGTTGCAGAGTTGCAAAGCTCACTGTGTGCTGAAGATGATCAGTGGGAACTTTCTGGACTGTCTCTTCTGCTGTTTCAGCAGAGTCCAAACGTAAGTGCTATATTCTGCTACTGCTCACAAAGAGCAAGCACAGGAGATGTATTATTCAATTGGACTTTCAGGTAGGAAAGTGAGAGGTGACAGCAATATGTGTTTCAGAGTTGTGAATCTCAATGTGTGCTGAAGATGCCCAGCAGTAGTTTCCATGCTGGCCCTTCGGCTGTGAAATTAGAATCCAAGCGCTCGTCCTCCCCTGTCACAACTGCTCTCGAAGCGAGAGAGCGCACCAGAAACGTTGGCTTGAAATGCACTTTTAGGAGATAAAGTGAAGAGTGACAGCAATGTGTGTTTCAGAGTTGCAAAGCTCACTGTGCGCTGAAGATAATCTGCAAGGACTTTCCCTCCCTGCCCTTCGGAACTGGGAGCGGATTCCAAGCGCTCGTGCTCACCTGCCTCTGCTGCACTGGAAACGAGAGTGGAGACCAGAAACGCTGGATTCAAATGCACTTTTAGGAGCTACAATGAGGAGTGACAACAGTGTGTGTGTCACAGTTGTAAAGCTCAGTGTGTTGAAGAAGCACAAGAGCAGCCTTCAGGCCTGTCTCTTCCACTGCCTTACAGATTGCAGACATTCCTGCTCACTCTGCTGCTCAGCAGAGTGCTGGCAACGGAGTTCTCGGATTGAAATGGTCTTTTAGGAGAAAGAGTGAAGAGTGACAGCAATGTTTGTGTCACAGTTTAAAGCTCACTGTGTGCTAAACATGATCAGGAGGAGCTTTTTTGCAAGGCTCTTCTGCTGTTTTAGCCGAGTCTAAACATTCCTGCTCTACTCTCTCTGTTGCTGCTCAGCAGAGAGTGGGCACAGAGATGTTGGAATCAATAGGTCTTCCAGGCAGGAAAAGGAGGAGTTACAGCAATGTGTTTTGCAGAGTTGCAAAGCTCACTGTGCGCTGAAGATGCCCTGCAGGAGTTTCCCTGCTGGCCCTTCGTCTGTGGGATTAGAGTCCAAGCGCTGCTCCTCCCCTGTCACAACTCCTCTCCAAACGAGAGTGCGTACCAGAAACTTTGGATTCAAATGCACTTTTAGGAGATAAAGTGAGGAGTGACAGCAATGTTTGTGTCACAGTTTAAAGCTCACTGTGTGCAAAACATGATCAAGCAGGAGATTTTTTTCAAGGCTCTTCTGCTGTTTTAGGCAGGTCTAAAAATTCCTGCTCTACTCTCTCTGTTGCTGCTCAGCAGAGAGCGGGCACAGAGATGGTGGATTCAGCTGGTCTTTCAGGCAAAAAGGGAGGAGTGACAGCAATGTGTGTTGCAGAGTTGCAAAGCTCGCTGTGCGCTGAAGATGATCAGTGGGAACTTTCTGGACTGTCTCTTCTGCTCTTTTAGCATTGGCTAAAGGTTCCTGCTCTACTCTGCTTCTGCCCAGCAGAGAAAGGGCACAGAGATTTTGGATTCAATTGGACTTTGAGGTAGGAAAGTGCGGAGCGAGAGCAATATATGTGTCACAGTTGCAAAGCTGACTGCGTGCTGAAGATGCCCTGCCGGAGCTTTCACTCCGGGCTCTTCGGCTGTGGGAGCAGAGGCCAAGAGATCGTGTTCACCTGTCACTGCTGCTGTTCAAACGAGAGAGGGCGGGAGAGACCATGGATTCAAACGGATTATTAGGAGATGAAGTGAGGAGTGACAGCAATGTGTGTTTCAGAGTTGCAAAGCTCACTGTGCGCTGAAGATGATCTGCAAGGACTTTCCCTCCCTGCCCTTCGGAACTGGGAGCGGATTCCAAGCGCTCGTGCTCACCTACCTCTGCTGCTCTTGAAACGAGAGTGGAGACCAGAAACGCTGGATTCAAATGTGTTGGAGTCGCGGGAGACAAGCCTCATGCTCTCATGGTCAGCAAGCCTCGTTTATTTAGCAAGACACATCCACTTTTATAGCTTGCAGGGTTAGTTACATTGTCTGATAAGATACAGCAAAATCATTGGTCAGCCTGTGTCGATGCAGGGGTCTCCAGGTAACTGTGACCACTTCTTGTTTCAACATGTCTCGACATGTCCCAACTTGCCCAAGCAAGACCATTGTGCTATTCCAGCAAGATACCCTTGCTCTTATCTCAGCAAGATGCATATCCTGTTTCTTAAGCAAATCAGGGTAAACATTAACCACGAGATTGCTGTGCCCTGGGGGCCTACATTTCCACCAGCTGCATGGTATCATGCCCTTTGTTACTTAGCCATTCAGTTGTTAAGCTCTCTACACTTCCCCTGTTTTCTTTAACAGCAAGCATAGCCATTTTATGATTAAAAGCGTTCGATATCATTTTTTGTAAACACTGCATAATACACGGCAAAAGCAATACTGCTAATAATATTACAACCACCACCAAAACAATTTTTTCTATTAGGGTAACAAGCCAGGCCTATTTGAGGAAACATTTACTGTGTTATGTGGAAGCCCAAAAGGGTCCTTCCAAGAGTCAAAGTGAAAACAATATTGTGCAGGCGCAGAACCAAGCAGGTGAAATTCTTGGATTTCAGAGACATTTTTTCTTATATTGAGCTGAAAGGTAAAATTGGCTGGGACGCCTATCAAACAGGTTCTAAAGGGGTCAGAAGCTTTAGCAAGAGCAAGGCATAAACTACTTTGGTTAACTTTTTCAGCCCAAGTGACCCACATGTTTTTTCGTTCCTCTATTTTGTTTAGAGTGTCCCAAGCTCCTGTGTTGAGGCCGGAAACGGCGACAAGCACGATCCCAATCTTCAGGTTTAACTTGCCACAAAAGCGGAATACCCACATCTTTACCGCACTTAATCTCTAGAGGCACTGTGGCTAGTGTGGTTTGAATCTGGGAGAGAATCTCCTGAACCCGATATTTCAAATATCGTTGTTCCAGATCTTCCCGATTCTCGACTAATAGATACGTTAAGGGTAGATTTATGGGAGGAGTTATACCTGCCTCCGCCAGCAGTGCTCTATAAGGATTGTAATTATGATGGGGATTCCAGGTACAGTTTACACAAGCACCATGTGCCTGTAATTGGCTTTGGGACACCCAAACCTTTTGGTGACAATTTCCACACTTAATTTTGATCCAAGCCCTATGATAATCTTGTAAACACGCTAAACAATAACGAGTAGGAGACAAAATCCGATCAAATGTTCTCATAAGTTCCCAAAACAAATGGAGTTCTGCCTCTTCTTGAGTCGAATAGGAAAAGCGAATCCCAAAATGTCTTTCAAGTGGTTCCAGCAACGGACGAAGGATCAGCTGCAGACGATGACGACGACGGAGTTCTGGGCTGTCCATTCGATTGAGCAGCTCGAGTCCAGCGAGCAGGGATCCACTTGGGTCCAAACACCAGGGGCCTGACAGTCGCGACGAATGTGGCCTAATTTTCCGCATCGAAAACACTTCATTCGGGTGGCTGGAGCTGCTGGGCGAGTCTGCGCAACTGCCGCCTGAAGAGGTGCAAGGGCTGCCAAAACTTGGCTTTGAACTTTAGACTGGGCGTTAAGGCCTTCACCAATTTTGTTAAGGGCTTCCACTACAAAAATTTGACTGCTTAAGGGGAGAGTATTTGCTTTATCTAAGAGGTCTTGAATTACCCAGTTGCCAGGAGCAGTAGCGATAAGGGAGCGTGTGACTTGATTACCATTTTGTATAACACACTGCTTTAGGAGTGCGTCCTGCATGTGCTCCGCAACACCAGCTTTAGAAAGGGCTTGCATCAATTTGTCAATGAATGACCCAAGGGGTTCCTCTCGGCCTTGTTTAATGTTCATATACATAGGGGGCCCCCCCGGCTCCCGAATTTTGTCCATTGCCCTTTTTGCCACCCGCATGACCTCTCTTAATTTTTCTACTCCTATACCAGCCTGGGCATCTGTTCGAGTATAATCACCGTTTCCTAGTAATTCATTCATTGTAATTCCAAAAAGGGGGTCTCCTTGGGCACGAGGTAATGCTACTGAAGCAGCCGCTTCCTCCCCCCATCTTGCATCAAATGTAAGTTTCTGATGAGGGGTATAAATTAAACGAGCGATACCCTTGATGTCTACAGGCAGGAGAATCATTGAATTAAATAAGTAATCAAGCATCTGCTTGGCCGGTTCACTAGTAACCCCGAATTGAGAGACTGTAGCTCGGAGTTGTGCCAATATTTTCCAATCCATTTGAGTGATATCTACCCTATGACCGCCGCCTGGTCGAGGGTGGAAAATAACAGGAAAGGCCATAGAAGTAGCAACATGGTCTTGTGCCGCGTCGGCAAGGACCCTGTCTCCGTTTTCGACTCCGTGGCGTGCCAGAGCAGCCCAAACTTCCCGTCTCTGACTTGCCATAGCCTCCGCGAGGTCCGAAAGGGCTCCGGGGAACGGCTCCGTGGCATTAGGAGACAAAGGAAGGGAGTTTGGAGGAGACTCAGATGGTCCGTTTTCCATAATAGAGGCAGACGGGGGAGAGGGAAGAGGGGGAGGAGGAGGGGGGGGGGTATCCGAGGGGGGAGGGGGGGGGGGGGGTATCTCGACTGTCGAAACGGTCGGCGGATTAGGGGCAGAAGGATCATAGTGACGATTTTGATTTTGTGCCAGACGGGCACTTTCGGCCGCACGTTTCTCTGCCTGTACCATCAAGAGTTCGTTATGTATCAAGCGCCATAATTTGGATAATTTTTTAGCAATTTTATCATCGTCTATCGTAAGGTCCCATAATTTATCGCCGTAGCGGCGCCATTCCGATAATTGGTGAATAGAGTGGGGGTCACTAAAAATACCGAGGGACCGAGCATGGGAAAGAAGGGCAGGGAGGTCCTTATCAAAATCTAAGCCTTTTACCCCCCGACGACGGAGGAAGGCAGTAAAAAGATCATACGCCGCTTGCCTGTCCATATTTACCGGATCCGTTGCACCCTCCAGGCGTCGGCAGCGCGTAGCAGCAGAGCCTGCCGATGCAGCACTCTGGGACAAAGCAGGAGACGAGCAGCCCACCGATGTAGCACTCCCGTTCTGCAGAAGCCGTCTTTAAATCGAGACCTGCACCCAACGCAACTCCTTCAGGCAAAGGGAAGTGTCCCTGTTCGGGCGCCAGTTGTTGGAGTCGCGGGAGACAAGCCTCATGCTCTCATGGTCAGCAAGTCTCGTTTATTTAGGAAGATGTTGTTGGAGTCGCGGGAGACAAGCCTCATGCTCTCATGGTCAGCAAGCCTCGTTTATTTAGCAAGACACATCCACTTTTATAGCTTGCAGGGTTAGTTACATTGTCTGATAAGATACAGCAAAATCATTGGTCAGCCTGTGTCGATGCAGGGGTCTCCAGGTAACTGTGACCACTTCTTGTTTCAACATGTCTCGACATGTCCCAACTTGCCCAAGCAAGACCATTGTGCTATTCCAGCAAGATACCCTTGCTCTTATCTCAGCAAGATGCATATCCTGTTTCTTAAGCAAATCAGGGTAAACATTAACCACGAGATTGCTGTGCCCTGGGGGCCTACATTTCCACCAGCTGCACGGTATCATGCCCTTTGTTACTTAGCCATTCAGTTGTTAAGCTCTCTACACTTCCCCTGTTTTCTTTAACAGCAAGCATAGCCATTTTATGATTAAAAGCGTTCGATATCATTTTTTGTAAACACTGCATAATACACGGCAAAAGCAATACTGCTAATAATATTACAACCACCACCAAAACAATTTTTTCTATTAGGGTAACAAGCCAGGCCTATTTGAGGAAACATTTACTGTGTTATGTGGAAGCCCAAAAGGGTCCTTCCAAGAGTCAAAGTGAAAACAATATTGTGCAGGCGCAGAACCAAGCAGGTGAAATTCTTGGATTTCAGAGACATTTTTTCTTATATTGAGCTGAAAGGTAAAATTGGCTGGGACGCCTAACAAACAGGTTCTAAAGGGGTCAGAAGCTTTAGCAAGAGCAAGGCATAAACTACTTTGGTTAACTTTTTCAGCCCAAGTGACCCACATGTTTTTTCGTTCCTCTATTTTGTTTAGAGTGTCCCAAGCTCCTGTGTTGAGGCCGGAAACGGCGACAAGCACGATCCCAATCTTCAGGTTTAACTTGCCACAAAAGCGGAATACCCACATCTTTACCGCACTTAATCTCTAGAGGCACTGTGGCTAGTGTGGTTTGAATCTGGGAGAGAATCTCCTGAACCCGATATTTCAAATATCGTTGTTCCAGATCTTCCCGATTCTCGACTAATAGATACGTTAAGGGTAGATTTATGGGAGGAGTTATACCTGCCTCCGCCAGCAGTGCTCTATAAGGATTGTAATTATGATGGGGATTCCAGGTACAGTTTACACAAGCACCATGTGCCTGTAATTGGCTTTGGGACACCCAAACCTTTTGGTGACAATTTCCACACTTAATTTTGATCCAAGCCCTATGATAATCTTGTAAACACGCTAAACAATAACGAGTAGGAGACAAAATCCGATCAAATGTTCTCATAAGTTCCCAAAACAAATGGAGTTCTGCCTCTTCTTGAGTCGAATAGGAAAAGCGAATCCCAAAATGTCTTTCAAGTGGTTCCAGCAACGGACGAAGGATCAGCTGCAGACGATGACGACGACGGAGTTCTGGGCTGTCCATTCGATTGAGCAGCTCGAGTCCAGCGAGCAGGGATCCACTTGGGTCCAAACACCAGGGGCCTGACAGTCGCGACGAATGTGGCCTAATTTTCCGCATCGAAAACACTTCATTCGGGTGGCTGGAGCTGCTGGGCGAGTCTGCGCAACTGCCGCCTGAAGAGGTGCAAGGGCTGCCAAAACTTGGCTTTGAACTTTAGACTGGGCGTTAAGGCCTTCACCAATTTTGTTAAGGGCTTCCACTACAAAAATTTGACTGCTTAAGGGGAGAGTATTTGCTTTATCTAAGAGGTCTTGAATTACCCAGTTGCCAGGAGCAGTAGCGATAAGGGAGCGTGTGACTTGATTACCATTTTGTATAACACACTGCTTTAGGAGTGCGTCCTGCATGTGCTCCGCAACACCAGCTTTAGAAAGGGCTTGCATCAATTTGTCAATGAATGACCCAAGGGGTTCCTCTCGGCCTTGTTTAATGTTCATATACATAGGGGGCCCCCCCGGCTCCCGAATTTTGTCCATTGCCCTTTTTGCCACCCGCATGACCTCTCTTAATTTTTCTACTCCTATACCAGCCTGGGCATCTGTTCGAGTATAATCACCGTTTCCTAGTAATTCATTCATTGTAATTCCAAAAAGGGGGTCTCCTTGGGCACGAGGTAATGCTACTGAAGCAGCCGCTTCCTCCCCCCATCTTGCATCAAATGTAAGTTTCTGATGAGGGGTATAAATTAAACGAGCGATACCCTTGATGTCTACAGGCAGGAGAATCATTGAATTAAATAAGTAATCAAGCATCTGCTTGGCCGGTTCACTAGTAACCCCGAATTGAGAGACTGTAGCTCGGAGTTGTGCCAATATTTTCCAATCCATTTGAGTGATATCTACCCTATGACCGCCGCCTGGTCGAGGGTGGAAAATAACAGGAAAGGCCATAGAAGTAGCAACATGGTCTTGTGCCGCGTCGGCAAGGACCCTGTCTCCGTTTTCGACTCCGTGGCGTGCCAGAGCAGCCCAAACTTCCCGTCTCTGACTTGCCATAGCCTCCGCGAGGTCCGAAAGGGCTCCGGGGAACGGCTCCGTGGCATTAGGAGACAAAGGAAGGGAGTTTGGAGGAGACTCAGATGGTCCGTTTTCCATAATAGAGGCAGACGGGGGAGAGGGAAGAGGGGGAGGAGGAGGGGGGGGGGGGGTATCCGAGGGGGGAGGGGGGGGGGGGGGGTATCTCGACTGTCGAAACGGTCGGCGGATTAGGGGCAGAAGGATCATAGTGACGATTTTGATTTTGTGCCAGACGGGCACTTTCGGCCGCACGTTTCTCTGCCTGTACCATCAAGAGTTCGTTATGTATCAAGCGCCATAATTTGGATAATTTTTTAGCAATTTTATCATCGTCTATCGTAAGGTCCCATAATTTATCGCCGTAGCGGCGCCATTCCGATAATTGGTGAATAGAGTGGGGGTCACTAAAAATACCGAGGGACCGAGCATGGGAAAGAAGGGCAGGGAGGTCCTTATCAAAATCTAAGCCTTTTACCCCCCGACGACGGAGGAAGGCAGTAAAAAGATCATACGCCGCTTGCCTGTCCATATTTACCGGATCCGTTGCACCCTCCAGGCGTCGGCAGCGCGTAGCAGCAGAGCCTGCCGATGCAGCACTCTGGGACAAAGCAGGAGACGAGCAGCCCACCGATGTAGCACTCCCGTTCTGCAGAAGCCGTCTTTAAATCGAGACCTGCACCCAACGCAACTCCTTCAGGCAAAGGGAAGTGTCCCTGTTCGGGCGCCAGTTGTTGGAGTCGCGGGAGACAAGCCTCATGCTCTCATGGTCAGCAAGTCTCGTTTATTTAGCAAGATGTTGTTGGAGTCGCGGGAGACAAGCCTCATGCTCTCATGGTCAGCAAGCCTCGTTTATTTAGCAAGACACATCCACTTTTATAGCTTGCAGGGTTAGTTACATTGTCTGATAAGATACAGCAAAATCATTGGTCAGCCTGTGTCGATGCAGGGGTCTCCAGGTAACTGTGACCACTTCTTGTTTCAACATGTCTCGACATGTCCCAACTTGCCCAAGCAAGACCATTGTGCTATTCCAGCAAGATACCCTTGCTCTTATCTCAGCAAGATGCATATCCTGTTTCTTAAGCAAATCAGGGTAAACATTAACCACGAGATTGCTGTGCCCTGGGGGCCTACATTTCCACCAGCTGCACAGTATCATGCCCTTTGTTACTTAGCCATTCAGTTGTTAAGCTCTCTACACAAATGCACTTTTAGGAGCTACAATGAGGAGTGACAACAGTGTGTGTGTCAAAGTTGTAAAGCTCAGTGTGTTGAAGAAGCACAAGAGCAGCCTTCAGCCTGTCTCTTCCACTGCCTTACAGATTGCAGACATTCCTGCTCACTCTGCTGCTCAGCAGAGTGCTGGCAACGGAGTTCTCGGATTGAAATGGTCTTTTAGGAGAAAGAGTGAAGAGTGACAGCAATGTTTGTGTCACAGTTTAAAGCTCACTGTGTGCTAAACATGATCAGGAGGAGCTTTTTTGCAAGGCTCTTCTGCTGTTTTAGCCCAGTCTAAACATTCCTGCTCTACTCTCTCTGTTGCTGCTCAGCAGAGAGTGGGCACAGAGATGTTGGAATCAATAGGTCTTCCAGGCAGGAAAAGGAGGAGTTACAGCAATGTGTTTTGCAGAGTTGCAAAGCTCACTGTGTGCTGAAGATGCCCTGCAGGAGTTTCCCTGCTGGCCCTTCGTCTGTGGGATTAGAGTCCAAGCGCTGCTCCTCCCCTGTCACAACTCCTCTCCAAACGAGAGTGCGTACCAGAAACTTTGGATTCAAATGCACTTTTAGGAGATAAAGTGAGGAGTGACAGCAATGTTTGTGTCACAGTTTAAAGCTCACTGTGTGCAAAACATGATCAAGCAGGAGATTTTTTGCAAGGCTCTTCTGCTGTTTTAGCCCAGGCTAAATATTCCTGCTCAACTCTCTGTTGCTGCTCAGCAGAGAGTGGGCACAGAGATGTTGGAATCAATTGGTCTTTCAGGCAGGAAAAGAAGTGACAGCAATGTGTGTTGCAGAGTTGCAAAGCTCGCTGTTCGCTGAAGATGATCAGTGGGAACTTTCTGGACTGTCTCTTCTGCTGTTTCTTCAGAGTCCAAACGTAAGTGCTATATTCTGCTACTGCTCACAAAGAGCAAGCACAGGAGATGTAGGATTCAATTGGACTTTGAGGTAGGAAAGTGAGAGGTGACAGCTATTTGTGTTTCAGAGTTGCAAAGCTCACTGGGTGCTGAAGATGCCCTGCAGGAGTTTCCATGCTGGCAATTCGTCTGTGAAATTAGAGTCCAAACACTCGTCCTCCCCTGTGACATCTGCTCTCGAAACGAGAGAGCGCACCATAAACTTTGGATTCAAATGCACTTTTAGGAGATAAAGTGAGGAGTGACAACAATGTTTGTGTCACAGTTTAAAGCTCACTGAGTGCAAAACATGATCAAGCAGGAGATTTTTTGCAAGGCTCTTCTGCTGTTTTAGCCCAGTCCAAACATTCCTGCTCTGCTCTCTCTGTTGTTGCTCAGCAGAGAGCGGGCACAGAGATGGTGGATTCAGTTGGTCTTTCAGGCAGGAAAGGGGGGAGTGACAGCAATGTGTGTTGCAGAGTTGCAAAGCTCACTGTGTGCTGAAGATGATCAGTGGGAACTTTCTGGACTGTCTCTTCTGCTGTTTCAGCAGAGTCCAAACGTAAGTGCTATATTCTGCTACTGCTCACAAAGAGCAAGCACAGGAGATGTATTATTCAATTGGACTTTGAGGTAGGAAAGTGAGAGGTGACAGCAATATGTGTTTCAGAGTTGCGAATCACAATGTGTGCTGAAGATGCCCAGCAGTAGTTTCCATGCTGGCCCTTCGGCTGTGAAATTAGAATCCAAGCGCTCGTCCTCCCCTGTCACAACTGCTCTCGAAGCGAGAGAGCGCACCAGAAACGTTGGCTTGAAATGCACTTTTAGGAGATAAAGTGAGGAGTGACAGCAATGTGTGTTTCAGAGTTGCAAAGCTCACTGTGCGCTGAAGATGATCTGCAAGGACTTTCCCTCCCTGCCCTTCGGAACTGGGAGCGGATTCCAAGCGCTCGTGCTCACCTGCCTCTGCTGCACTGGAAACGAGAGTGGAGACCAGAAACGCTGGATTCAAATGCACTTTTAGGAGCTACAATGAGGAGTGACAACAGTGTGTGTGTCAAAGTTGTAAAGCTCAGTGTGTTGAAGAAGCACAAGAGCTGCCTTCAGCCTGTCTCTTCCACTGCCTTACAGATTGCAGACATTCCTGCTCACTCTGCTGCTCAGCAGAGTGCTGGCAACGGAGTTCTTGGATTGAAATGGTCTTTTAGGAGAAAGAGTGAAGAGTGACAGCAATGTTTGTGTCACAGTTTAAAGCTCACTGTGTGCTAAACATGATCAGGAGGAGCTTTTTTGCAAGGCTCTTCTGCTGTTTTAGCCCAGTCTAAACATTCCTGCTCTACTCTCTCTGATGCTGCTCAGCAGAGAGTGGGCACAGAGATGTTGGAATCAATTGGTCTTCCAGGCAGGAGAAGGAGGAGTTACAGCAATGTGTTTTGCAGAGTTGCAAAGCTCATTGTGTGCTGAAGATGCCCTGCAGGAGTTTCCCTGCTGGCCCTTCGTCTGTGGCATTACAGTCCAAGCGCTGCTCCTCCCCTGTCACAACTCCTCTCGAAACGAGAGAGCGCACAAGAAACTTTGGATTCAAATGCACTTTTAGGAGATAAAGTGAGGAGTGACAGCAATGTTTGTGTCACAGTTTAAAGCTCACTGTGTGCAAAACATGATCAAGCAGGAGATTTTTTGCAAGGCTCTTCTGCTGTTTTAGGCAGGTCTAAAAATTCCTGCTCTACTATCTCTGTTGCTGCTCAGCAGAGAGCGGGCACAGAGATGGTGGATTCAGCTGGTCTTTCAGGCAAAAAGGGAGGAGTGACAGCAATGTGTGTTGCAGAGTTGCAAAGCTCGCTGTGCGCTGAAGATGATCAGTGGGAACTTTCTGGACTGTCTCTTCTGCTCTTTTAGCATTGGCTAAAGGTTCCTGCTCTACTCTGCTTCTGCCCAGCAGAGAAAGGGCACAGAGATTTTGGATTCAATTGGACTTTGAGGTAGGAAAGTGCGGAGCGAGAGCAATATATGTGTCACAGTTGCAAAGCTGACTGCGTGCTGAAGATGCCCTGCCGGAGCTTTCACTCCGGGCTCTTCGGCTGTGGGAGCAGAGGCCAAGAGATCGTGTTCACCTGTCACTGCTGCTGTTCAAACGAGAGAGGGCGGGAGAGACCATGGATTCAAACGGATTATTAGGAGATGAAGTGAGGAGTGACAGCAATGTGTGTTGCAGAGTTGCAAAGCTCGCTGTGCGCTGAAGATGATCAGTGGGAACTTTCAGGACTGTCTCTTCTGCTGTTTCAGCAGAGTGCAAACGTAAGTGCTATATTCTGCTACTGCTCACAAGGAGCAAGCACAGGAGATGTATGATTCAATTGGACTTTCAACTAGGAAAGTCAGAGGTGACAGCTATATGTGTTTCAGAGTTGCAAAGCTCACTGTGTGCTGAAGATGCCCAGCAGGACTTTCCCTGCACGCCCTTCGGCTGTGGGATTAGAGTCCAAGCGCTCGTCCTCCCCTGTCACAACTCCTCTCGAAACGAGAGAGCGCCCCAGAAACGAGAGATTCAAATGCACTTTTAGGAGATAAAGTGAGTGGCAGCAATGTTTGTGTCGCAGTTTAAAGCTCACTGTGCGCTAAACATGAAAAGCTGGAGCTTTTTTGCAAGGCTCTTCTGCTGTTATAGCCCTGTCTAAACATTCCTGCTATACTCTCTCTGTTGCTGCTAAGCAGAGAGCGGGCACAGAGATGGTGGAATCAATTGGTCTTTCAGGCAGGAAAGGGAGGAGTGACAGCAATGTGTGCTGCAGAGCTGCAAAGCTCGCTGTGCGCTGAAGATGATCAGTGTTAACTTTCTGGACTGTCTCTTCTGCTGTTTCAGCAGAATCTGAACGTAAGTGCTATATTCTGCTACTGCTCACAAGGAGCAAGCACAGGAGATGTAGGATTCAATTGGACTTTCAGGTAGGAAAGTGAGAGGTGACAGCAATGTGTGTTTCAGAGTAGCAAAGCTCAATGTGTGCTGAAGATGCTCAGCAGGAGTTTCCCTGATGGCCCTTCGGCTGTGGGATTAGAGTCCAAGCGCTCGTCCTCCCCTGTCACAACTCCTCTCGAAACGAGAGAGCGCACCAGAAACGATGGTTTCAAATGCACTTTTAGGAGATAAAGTGAGGAGTGACAGCAATGTTTGTGTCACAGCCTCAAAGCTCACTGTGTGCTAAACATGATCAGCAGGAGCTTTTTTGCATGGCTCTTCTGCTGTTTTAGCCCAGTCTAAACATTCCAGCTATACTCTCTCTGTTGATGCTCAGCAGAGAGCGGACACAGAGATGGTGGAATCAGGTGGTCTTTCAGGTAGGAAAGGGAGGAGTGACAGCAATGTGTGTTGCAGAGTTGCAAAGCTCGCTGTGCGCTGAAGATGATCAGTGGGAACTTTCAGGACTGTCTCTTCTGCTGTTTCAGCAGAGTGCAAACGTATGGGCTATATTCTGCTACTGCTCACAAGGAGCAAAGCACAGGAGAAGTAGGATTCAATTGGACTTTCAGGTAGGAAAGTGAGAGGTGACAGCAATGTGTGTTTCCGAGTTGCAAAGCTCACTGTGTGCTGAAGATGCCCATCAGGAGTTTCCCTGCTGGCCCTTCGGCTGTGGGATTAGAGTCCAAGCGCTCGTCCTCCCCTGTCACATCTGCTCTTGAAACGAGAGAGGGCACCAAAAACGTTGGACTCAAATGCACTTTTAGGAGATAAAGTGAGGAGTGACAGCAATGTTTGTGTCACAGCCTCAAAGCTCACTGTGTGCTAAACATGATCAGCAGGAGCTTTCTTGCAAGGCTCTTCTGCTGTTTTAGCCCAGTCTAAACATTATTGCTCTTCTCTCCCTGTTGCTGCTCAGCAGAGAGCAGGCACAGAGATGGTGGAATCTTTTGGTCTTTCAGGCAGGAAAAGGAGGAGTGACAGCAATGTGTGTTGCAGAGTTGCAAAGCTCTCTGTGTTCTGAAGATGATCAGTGGGAACTTTATAAACTTTCTCTTCTGCTGTTTCAGCAGAGTGCAAACGTATGGGCTATATTCTGCTACTGCTCACAAATTGCAGCACAGGAGATGTAGGATTCAATTGGACTTTCAGGTAGGAAAGGGAGAGGTGACAGCTATATGTGTTCAAGGGCTGCAAAGATCACTGTGTGCTGAAGATGGCCAGCAGGAGTTTCCCTGCACGCCCTTCGGCTGTGGGATTAGAGTCCAAGCGCTCGTCCTCCCCTGTCACAACTCCACTCGAAACGAGAGAGCGCAGCAGAAACGATGGTTTCAAATGCACTTTTAGGAGATAAAGTGAGGAGTGACAGCAATGTTTGTGTCACAGCTTCAAAGCTCACTGTGTGCTAATCATGATCAGCAGCAGCTTTTTTGCAAGGCTCTTCTGCTGTTATAGCCCTGTCTAAACATTCCTGTTATAATCTCCCTGTTGCTGCTCAGCAGAGAGCGGGCACAGAGATGGTGGATTCAGTTGGTCATTCAGGCAGGAAAGGTAGGAGTGAAAGCAATGCGTGTTGCAGAGTTGCAAAGCTCGCTGTGCGCTGAAGATGATCAGTGGGAACTTTCAGGACTGTCTCTTCTGCTGTTTCAGCAGAGTGCAAACGTAAGTGCTATATTCTGCTACTGCTCACAAGGAGCAAGCACAGGAGATGTATGATTCAATTGGACTTTCAACTAGGAAAGTCAGAGGTGACAGCTATATGTGTTTCAGAGTTGCAAAGCTCACTGTGTGCTGAAGATGCCCAGCAGGACTTTCCCTGCACGCCCTTCGGCTGTGGGATTAGAGTCCAAGCGCTCGTCCTCCCCTGTCACAACTCCTCTCGAAACGAGAGAGCGCCCCAGAAACGATAGATTCAAATGCACTTTTAGGAGATAAAGTGAGTGGCAGCAATGTTTGTGTCGCAGTTTAAAGCTCACTGTGCGCTAAACATGAAAAGCTGGAGCTTTTTTGCAAGGCTCTTCTGCTGTTTTAGCCCAGTCTAAACATTCCTGCTATACTCTCCCTGTTGCTGCTCAATAGAGTGCGGGCACAGAGATGGTGGAATCAATTGGTCTTTCAGGCATGAAAGGGAGGAGTGACAGCAATGTGTGTTGCAGAGTTGCAAAGCTCGCTGTGCGCTGAAGATGATCAGTGGGAACTTTCAGGACTGTCTCTTCTGCTGTTTCAGCAGAGTGCAAACGTAAGTGCTATATTCTGCTACTGCTCACAAGGAGCAAGCACAGGAGATGTATGATTCAATTGGACTTTCAACTAGGAAAGTCAGAGGTGACAGCTATATGTGTTTCACAGTTGCAAAGCTCACTGTGTGCTGAAGATGCCCAGCAGGACTTTCCCTGCACGCCCTTCGGCTGTGGGATTAGAGTCCAAGCGCTCGTCCTCCCCTGTCACAACTCCTCTCGAAACGAGAGAGCGCCCCAGAAACGAGAGATTCAAATGCACTTTTAGGAGATAAAGTGAGTGGCAGCAATGTTTGTGTCGCAGTTTAAAGCTCACTGTGCGCTAAACATGAAAAGCTGGAGCTTTTTTGCAAGGCTCTTCTGCTGTTATAGCCCTGTCTAAACATTCCTGCTATACTCTATCTGTTGCTGCTAAGCAGAGAGCGGGCACAGAGATGGTGGAATCAATTGGTCTTTCAGGCAGGAAAGGGAGGAGTGACAGCAATGTGTGCTGCAGAGCTGCAAAGCTCGCTGTGCGCTGAAGATGATCAGTGTTAACTTTCTGGACTGTCTCTTCTGCTGTTTCAGCAGAATCTGAACGTAAGTGCTATATTCTGCTACTGCTCACAAGGAGCAAGCACAGGAGATGTAGGATTCAATTGGACTTTCAGGTAGGAAAGTGAGAGGTGACAGCAATGTGTGTTTCAGAGTAGCAAAGCTCAATGTGTGCTGAAGATGCCCAGCAGGAGTTTCCCTGATGGCCCTTCGGCTGTGGGATTAGAGTCCAAGCGCTCGTCCTCCCCTGTCACAACTCCTCTCGAAACGAGAGAGCGCACCGGAAACGATGGTTTCAAATGCACTTTTAGGAGATAAAGTGAGGAGTGACAGCAATGTTTGTGTCACAGCTTCAAAACTCACTGTGTGCTAAACATGATCAGCAGGAGCTTTTTTGCATGGCTCTTCTGCTGTTTTAGCCCAGTCTAAACATTCCAGCTATACTCTCTCTGTTGATGCTCAGCAGAGAGCGGACACAGAGATGGTGGAATCAGTTGGTCTTTCAGGTAGGAAAGGGAGGAGTGACAGCAATGTGTGTTGCAGAGTTGCAAAGCTCGCTGTGCGCTGAAGATGATCAGTGGGAACTTTCAGGACTGTCTCTTCTGCTGTTTCAGCAGAGTGCAAACGTATGGGCTATATTCTGCTACTGCTCACAAGGAGCAAAGCACAGGAGAAGTAGGATTCAATTGGACTTTCAGGTAGGAAAGTGAGAGGTGACAGCAATGTGTGTTTCCGAGTTGCAAAGCTCACTGTGTGCTGAAGATGCCCATCAGGAGTTTCCCTGCTGGCCCTTCGGCTGTGGGATTAGAGTCCAAGCGCTCGTCCTCCCCTGTCACATCTGCTCTTGAAACGAGAGAGGGCACCAAAAACGTTGGACTCAAATGCACTTTTAGGAGATAAAGTGAGGAGTGACAGCAATGTTTGTGTCACAGCCTCAAAGCTCACTGTGTGCTAAACATGATCAGCAGGAGCTTTTTTGCAAGGCTCTTCTGCTGTTTTAGCCCAGTCTAAACATTATTGCTCTTCTCTCCCTGTTGCTGCTCAGCAGAGAGCAGGCACAGAGATGGTGGAATCTTTTGGTCTTTCAGGCAGGAAAAGGAGGAGTGACAGCAATGTGTGTTGCAGAGTTGCAAAGCTCTCTGTGTTCTGAAGATGATCAGTGGGAACTTTCTAAACTTTCTCTTCTGCTGTTTCAGCAGAGTGCAAACGTATGGGCTTTATTCTGCTACTGCTCACAAATTGCAGCACAGGAGATGTAGGATTCAATTGGACTTTCAGGTAGGAAAGTGAGAGGTGACAGCTATATGTGTTTCAGAGTTGCAAAGCTCACTGTGTGCTGAAGATGCCCAGCAGGACTTTCCCTGCACGCCCTTCGGCTGTGGGATTAGAGTCCAAGCGCTCGTCCTCCCCTGTCACAACTCCACTCGAAACGAGAGAGCGCAGCAGAAACGATGGTTTCAAATGCACTTTTAGGAGATAAAGTGAGGAGTGACAGCAATGTTTGTGTCACAGCTTCAAAGCTCACTGTGTGCTAATCATGATCAGCAGGAGCTTTTTTGCAAGGCTCTTCTGCTGTTATAGCCCTGTCTAAACATTCCTGCTATACTCTCTCTGTTGCTGCTAAGCAGAGAGCGGGCACAGAGATGGTGGAATCAGTTCGTCTTTCAGGCAGGAAAGGGAGGAGTGACAGCAATGTGTGTTGCAGAGTTGCAAAGCTCGCTGTGCGCTGATGATCAGTGGGAACTTTCTGGACTGTCTCTTCTGCTGTTTCAGCAGAGTCCAAACGTAAGTGCTATATTCTGCTACTGCTCACAAGGAGCAAGCACAGGAGATGTAGGATTCAATTGGACTTTCAGGTAGGAAAGTGAGAGGTGACAGCAATGTGTGTTTCAGAGTTGCAAAGCTCACTGTGTGCTGAAGATGCCCAGCAGGAGTTTCCCTGATGGCCCTTCGGCTGTGGGATTAGAGTCCACGCGCTCGTCCTCCCCTGTCACAACTCCTCTGGAAACAAGAGTGCGCACCCGAAACGATGGAGTCAAATGCACTTTTAGGAGATAAATTGAGTGACAGCAATGTTTGTGTCACTCACCCCCATGCCTCAGAACTTCCCCAACCAAGAAGAAAAAAGAGTAATTGTGGTGGGTGACTCCCTTCTGAGGGGAACAGAAGGGCCCATTTGTCGACCGGATCCACCCCACAGGGAGGTCTGCTGCCTGCCTGGGGCTCGGATTAGAGATGTTAAAAATAAGCTCTCTGAACTGGTGCAGCCGTCTGACTACTACCCACTGCTGGTTTTTCAGGTTGGCAGTGACGAAATTATTACGAGGAACGTAAGGGCAATGAAGAGAGACTACAGGGCCCTGGGAAGGCTGGTTAAAGGGTCTGGAGCGCAAGTGGTGTTTGCCTCCATACCTGTTGCAAGCGAGGGTGAAGGGATATATAAGAAGACTCTGCAGGTTAATGTATGGCTACGTGACTGGTGCCAAAGGCAGGGGTTTGGGTTTTTCTGTCACGGGCTGCTGTATGGGACACCTGGTTTGCTGGTGACAGGCGGGATACACCAGTCCCAGAGAAGAAAAAGGGTTTTGGGGCAGGAGTTAGCAGGGCTTATTGACAGGGCTTTAAACTAGTTATGAAGTGGGGAGGGGATTTAACTGGGCCTGTTGGGGACAAACCCAAGAGGAACATGCTAGGGATTGAAGGATGGCGGGCTAAGGAGGACTATCAATCTCTTGTTTCACTTGTGGGAAAGGATAGCTCTTTAGACCCTGTCCCGCAGGGGAAAAAGGGTACTAGGACTGGCTCCCTGAAATGCCTGTACACCAATGCACGCAGCATGGGGAATAAACAGGAGGAGTTAGAAGTCTGTGTGCGGGCTAAAGGTTATGATCTAGTGGCGATTACAGAGACATGGTGGGACAGTTCACATGACTGGAATGTGGTCATGGATGGCTATGTCCTTTTTAGGAAAGATAGGTCAGCAAAGCGAGGTGGTGGAGTTGCTCTTTACGTGAGAGAGCAACTAGAATGTATTGAGTTCTGTCCGGGGTCGGATGAGGAGCAAGTGGAATGTCTGTGGGTACGAATCAAGGGGCTGACTGGCACGGGTGATACAGTTGTGGGGGTCTATTACAGACCTCCTGATCAGGACGAAGGAGTTGATGAGGCTTTCTACAGGCAACTGGAAGTAGCCTCGCGACTACATGCCTTAGTCGTCGTGGGGGACTTTAATTACCCCGATATTTGCTGGAAGACTCACACAGCCAGTCATTCACAGTCTAGGAGGTTCCTCGAGTGCATTGATGATAATTTCTTAATGCAAATGGTGGACGTACCAACTAGGGGAGCAGCGCTGCTAGATTTAGTACTCGCCAACAAGGAGGGTTTGGTCGAAGTGGTGACGGTCAATGGCAGCCTTGGCTGCAGTGACCATGAGATGGTGGAGTTTAGGATCCTGTGTGGGAGGAATAGAATACCTAGCAAAGCCACAGTTCTGGATTTCCGAAGGGCCAACTTTGGCCTCTTCAGTCAACTGCTAAGGGAAGTCTCATGGGAAAGTGTACTAGGCGGTAAAGGGGCTCAAGATAGTTGGTTAGCATTCAAGGACTGCTTCTTCCAAGCTCAGGATCGGAGCGTCCCAATGAGTAGGAAGTCAAGTAAGGGATCTAGGAGACCGGCGTGGTTAAACAAGGAGCTGCTGGGCAAACTCAAGTGGAAAAGGAGAATCTATGGATTATGGAAGGAGGGGCTGGCCGCTTGGGAGGAATATAGGACAGTTGTTAGAGGATGTAGGGAGGCAATTAGGACAGCTAAGGCCTCCTTGGAACTCAATCTTGCTAGTCGGGTTAAAGACAATAGAAAGGGCTTCTTCAAATACATAGCAAATAAAACTAAAACAAGAGGCAATATAGGCCCATTGCTGAACGAAGTGGGTACCCTGGAGACAGAGGATATAAAGAAGGCAGAGGTGCTGAATGCCTTCTTTGCCTCTGTCTTTACTCCTGCAGACTCTCCCCGAGGGCCCCGGATTTCTATAGCCCCAGAAGGAGTCAGGACAAAGGAGGAGTTTGCTTTGGTAGATGAGGATTGGGTTAGGGATCAGCTATGCAAACTGGACATCTGTAAATCGATGGGTCCGGATGGAATGCACCCACGGGTGCTGAGGGAGCTGGCGGAGGTCATTGCTAGGCCACTTTCCATCATCTTTGGTAAGTCGTGGGAAATGGGCGAGGTGCCTGAGGATTGGCGGATGGCAAAGGTCACACCAATCTATAAGAAGGGCAAGAAGGAGGACCCGGGTAATTATAGACCGGTCAGCCTTACCTCCATCCCTGGAAAGATGATGGAACAACTTATTCTTGACTCCATCACTAGGCATATCAAGGATGAGGGGGTCATTAAGAACAGCCAACATGGTTTTATGAGGGGGAAGTCATGTATGACCAACCTTATAGCCTTCTATGAGGAAGTGACTAGGTGGAGGGATGATGGTAGAGCGGTAGATGTAGTTTTTCTTGATTTCAGTAAGGCATTTGATACTGTCTCCCACAGCATCCTCATAGATAAGCTAAGGAAGTGTGGGCTTGACGATCAAGTAGTGAGGTGGATCGAGAACTGGTTGAAAGGAAGAAGGCAGAGAGTTGTGGTCAATGGCGCAGAATCTAGCTGGAGGTCTGTGACTAGTGGAGTTCCTCAGGGGTCGGTGCTGGGACCGGTGCTGTTTAATATTTTCATCAATGACCTGGATGAGGGAACTGAGTGCACCCTCAGCAAGTTTGCTGATGACACAAAACTGGGAGGAGTGGCTGACACACCAGAGGACTGTGCTGCCATTCAGCGAGACCTGGACAGGCTGGAGAGTTGGGCGGGGAGAAACTTGATGAAATTTAACAAGGGCAAGTGTAGAGTCTTGCATCTGGGGAAGAACAACCCCATGTACCAGTACAGGTTGGGGGTTGACCTGCTGGAAAGTAGTGAAGGGGAAAGGGACCTGGGGGTCCTGGTGGATAGGAGGATGACCATGAGCCAGCAATGTGCTCTTGTGGCCAAGAAGGCAAATGGCATCTTAGGGTGCATTAGAAAGGGAGTGGTTAGTAGGTCAAGAGAGGTTCTCCTCCCCCTCTACTCAGCCTTGGTGAGGCCGCATCTGGAATATTGCGTCCAGTTCTGGGCCCCTCTGTTCAAGAAGGACAGGGAATTGCTTGAAGGAGTCCAGCGCAGAGCCACAAAGATGATTAAGGGAGTGGAACATCTCCCTTATGAGGAGAGGCTGAGGGAGGTGGGTCTCTTTAGCTTGCAAAAGAGGAGACTGAGGGGTGACCTCATCAGTGTTTACAAATATGTGAAGGGTAGGTGTCAGGATGATGGAGCTAGGCTTTTTTCAGTGATATCCAGTGATAGGACAAGGGGCAATGGGTGTAAACTGGAACATAGGAAGTTCCACGTTAACATCAGGAAGAACTTCTTTACTGTAAGAGTGACAGAGCACTGGAACAGGTTGCCCAGGGGGGTTGTGGAGTCTCCTACACTGGAGATATTCAAGGCCCGCCTGGACAAGTTCCTGTGTGATGTACTGTAGGTTACCCTGCTCTTGCAGGGGGGTTGGACTAGATGATCTTTTTAGGTCCCTTCCAACCCTTGGGATTCTGTGATTCTGTGATTCTGTGGCACAGTTTAAAGCTCACTGTGTGCTAAACATGATCAGCAGGAGCTTTTTTGCAAGGCTCTTCTGCTGTTTTACCCCAGTCTAAACATTCCTGCTATACTCTCCCTGTTGCTGCTCAGCAGAGAGCTGGCACAGAGATGGTGGTTTCAGTTGGTCTTTCAGGCAGGAAAGGGAGGTGTGACAGCAATGTGTGTTGCAGTGTTGCAAAGCTCGCTGTGCGCTGAAGATGATCAGTAGGAACTTTCAGGACTGTCTCTTCTGCTGTTTCAGCAGAGTCCAAACGTAAGTGCTATATTCAGCTACTGCTTACAAGGAGCAAAGCACAGGAGATGTAGGATTCAATTGGACTTTCAGGTAGGAAAGTGAGAGGTGACAGCAATGTGAGTTTCAGAGTAGCAAAGCTCAATGTGTGCTGAAGATGCCCAGCAGGAGTTTCCCTGCTGGCCCTTCGGCTGTGGGATTAGAGTCCAAGCGCTCGTCCTCCCCTGTCACAACTCCTCTCGAAACGAGAGAGCGCACCAGAAACGATGGTTTCAAATGCACTTTTAGGAGATAAAGTGAGGAGTGACAGCAATGCTTGTGTCACAGTTTCAAAGCTCACTGTGTGCTAATCATGATCAGCAGGAGCTTTTTTGCAAGGCTCTTCTGCTGTTTTAGCCTAGGCTAAACATTCCTGCTATACTCTCCCTGTTGCTGCTCAGCAGAGAGCGGGCACAGAGATGGTGGATTCAGTTGGTCTTTCAGGCAGGAAAGGGAGGAGTGACAGCAATGTGTGCTGCAGAGTTGCAAAGCTCGCTGTGCGCTGAAGATGATCAGTGGGAACTTTCAGGACTGTCTCTTCTGCTGTTTCAGCAGAGTGCAAACTTATGGGCTATATTCTGCTACTGCTCACAAATTGCAGCACAGGAGATGTAGGATTCAATTGGACTTTCAGGTAGGAAAGGGAGAGGTGACAGCTATATGTGTTCAGGGTTGCAAAGATCACTGTGTGCTGAAGATGGCCAGCAGGAGTTTCCCTGCACGCCCTTCGGCTGTGGGATTAGAGTCCAAGCGCTCTTCCTCCCCTGTCACAACTCCACTCGAAACGAGAGAGCGCCCCAGAAACGATAGATTCAAATGCACTTTTCGGAGATAAAGTGAGTGGCAGCAATGTTTGTGTCGCAGTTTAAAGCTCACTGTGCGCTAAACATGAAAAGCTGGAGCTTTTTTGCAAGGCTCTTCTGCTGTTTTAGCCCAGTCTAAACATTCCTGCTATACTCTCCCTGTTGCTGCTCAATAGAGTGCGGGCACAGAGATGGTGGAATCAATTGGTCTTTCAGGCAGGAAAGGGAGGAGTGACAGCAATGTGTGCTGCAGAGCTGCAAAGCTCGCTGTGCGCTGAAGATGATCAATGTTAACTTTCTGGACTGTCTCTTCTGCTGTTTCAGCAGAGTGCAAACGTAAGTGCTATATTCTGCTACTGCTCACAAGGAGCAAAGCACAGGAGAAGTAGGATTCAATTGGACTTTCAGGTAGGAAAGTGAGAGGTGACAGCAATGTGTGTTTCAGATTTGCAAAGCTCACTGTGTGCTGAAGATGCCCATCAGGAGTTTCCCTGCTGCCCCTTCGGCTGTATGATTAGAGTCCAAGCGCTCGTCCTCCCCTGTCACAATTCCTCTCGAAATGAGAGAGCGCACCAGAAACGATGGTTTCAAATGCACTTTTAGGAGATAAAGTGAGGAGTGACAGCAATGTTTGTGTCACAGCTTCAAAACTCACTGTGTGCTAAACATGATCAGCAGGAGCTTTTTTGCAAGGCTCTTCTGCTGTTTTAGCCCCGTCTAAACATTCCAGCTATACTCTCTCTGTTGATGCTCAGCAGAGAGCGGACACAGAGATGGTGGAATCAGTTGGTCATTCAGGCAGGAAAGGGAGGAGTGACAGCAATGTGTGTTGCAGAGTTGCAAAGCTCGCTGTGCGCTGAAGATGATCTGTGGGAACTTTCTGGACTGTCTCTTCTGCTGTTTCAGCAGAGTGCAAACGTATGGGCTATATTCTGCTACTGCTCATAAGGACCAAAGCACAGGAGAAGTAGGATTCAATTGGACTTTCAGGTAGGAAAGTGAGAGGTGACAGCAATGCGTGTTTCAGAGTTGCAAAGCTCACTGTGTGCTGAGGATGCCCAGCAGGAGTTTCCCTGCTGGCCCTTCGGCTGTGGGATTAGAGTCCAAGCGCTCGTCCTCCCCTGTCACATCTGCTCTTTAAACGAGAGAGGGCAACAAAAACGTTGGTCTCAAATGCACTTTTAGGAAATAAAGTGAGGAGTGACTGCAATGTTTGTGTCACAGCTTCAAAGCTCACTGTGTGCTAAACATGATCAGCAAGAGCTTTTTTGCAAGGCTCTTCTGCTGTTTTAGCCCAGTCTAAACATTCCTGCTATACTCTCTCTGTTGCTGCTCAGCAGAGAGCGAGCACAGAGAATGTGGATTCAGTTGGTCTTTCAGGCAGAAAAGGTAGGAGTGAAAGCAATGCGTGTTGCAGAGTTGCAAACCTCGCTGTGCGCTGAAGATGATCAGTGGGAACTTTCAGGACTGTCTCTTCTGCTGTTTCAGCAGAGTCCAAACGTAAGTGCTATATTCTGCTACTGCTCACTAAGAGCAAGCACAGGTGATGTAGGATTCAATTGGACATTCAGGTAGGAAAGTTAGAGGTGACAGCAATGTGTGTTTCAGAGTAGCAAAGCTCAATGTGTGCTGAGGATGCCCAGCAGGAATTCTCCTGCTGGCCCTTCGGCTGTCGGATTAGAGTCCAAGCCCTCGTCCTTCCCTGTCACATCTGGTCTTGAAACGAGAGAGGGCACCAAAAACGTTGGACTCAAATGCACTTTTAGGAGATAAAGTGAGGAGAGACAGCAGTGTTTTTGTCACAGCTTCAAAGCTCACTGTGTGCTAAACATGATCAGCAGGAGCTTTTTTGCAAGGCTCTTCTGCGGTTTTAGCCCAGTCTAAACATTCCTGCTCTACTCTCTCTGCTGCTGCTCAGCAGAGAGCGGGCACAGAGATGGTGGAATCAGTTCGTCTTTCAGGCAGGAAAGGGAGGAGTGACAGCAATGTGTGTTGCACAGTTGCAAAGCTCGCTGTGAGCTGAAGATGATCAGTGGGATCTTTCTGGACTGTCTCTTCTGCTGTTTCAGCAGAGTCCAAACGTAAGTGCTATATTCTGCTACTGCTCACAAAGCAAGAACAGGAGATGTGGGATTCAACTGGACTTTCCGGTAGGAAAGTGAGAGGTGACATCAATATATATTTCAGAGTTGCAAAGCTCAGTGTGTGCTGAAGATGCCCAGCAGGAGTTTCCCTGCTCGCCCTTTGGCTGTGGGATTAGAGTCCACGCGCTCGTCCTCCCCTGTCACAACTCCTCTCGATACGAGAGAGCGCACAAGAAACGATGGTTTCAAATGCACTTATAGAAGATAAAGTGAGGAGTGACAGCAATGTTTGTGTCACAGCTTCAATGCTCACTGTGCGCTAAACATGATCAGCAGGAGCTTTTTTGCAAGGCTCTTCTGCTGTTTTAGCCCAGTCTAAACATTCCTGCTATACTCTCCCTGTTGCTGCTCAGCAGAGAGCTGGCACAGAGATGGTGGTTTCAGTTGGTCTTTCAGGCAGGAAAGGGAGGTGTGACAGCAATGTGTGTTGCAGTGTTGCAAAGCTCGCTGTGCACTGAAGATGAGCAATGGGAAATTTCTGGACTGTCTCTTCTGCTGTTTCAGCAGAGTCCAAACGTAAGTGCTATATTCAGCTACTGCTTACAAGGAGCAAAGCACAGGAGATGTAGGATTCAATTGGACTTTCAGGTAGGAAAGTGAGAGGTGACAGCAATGTGTGTTTCAGAGTAGCAAAGCTCAATGTGTGCTGAAGATGCCCATCAGGAGTTTCCCTGCTGGCCCTTCGGCTGTGGGATTAGAGTCCACGCGCTCGTCCTCCCCTGTCACATCTGCTCTTGAAACGAGAGAGGGCACCAAAAACGTTGGACTCAAATGCACTTTTAGGAGATAAAGTGAGGAGTGACAGCAATGTTTGTGTCACAGCCTCAAAGCTCACTGTGTGCTAAACATGATCAGCAGGAGCTTTTTTGCAAGGCTCTTCTGCTGTTTTAGCCCAGTCTAAACATTCCTGCTCTACTCTCTCTGTTGCTGCTCAGCAGAGAGCAGGCACAGAGATGGTGGAATCTTTTGGTCTTTCAGGAAGGAAAAGGAGGAGTGACAGCAATGTGTGTTGCAGACTTGGAAAGCTCTCTGTGTTCTGAAGATGATCAGTGGGAACTTTCTAAACTTTCTCTTCTGCTGTTTCAGCAGAGTGCAAACGTATGGGCTATATTCTGCTACAGCTCACAAATTGCAGCACAGGAGATGTAGGATTCAATTGGACTTTCAGGTAGGAAAGGGAGAGGTGACAGCTAAATGTGTTCAGGGTTGCAAAGATCACTGTGTGCTGAAGATGGCCAGCAGGAGTTTCCCTGCACGCCCTTCGGCTGTGGGATTAGAGTCCAAGCGCTCGTCCTCCCCTGTCACAACTCCTCTCGAAACGAGAGAGCGCAGCAGAAACGATGGTTTCAAATGCACTTTTAGGAGATAAAGTGAGGAGTGACAGCATTGTTTGTGTCACAGCTTCAAAGCTCACTGTGTGCTAATCATGATCAGCAGGAGCTTTTTTGCAAGGCTCTTCTGCTGTTTTAGCCCATTCTAAACATTCCTGCTATACTCTCCGTGTTGCTGCTCAGCAGAGAGCAGGCACAGAGATGGTGGAATCTTTTGGTCTTTCAGGCAGGAAAAGGAGGAGTGACAGCAATGTGTGTTGCAGAGTTGCAAAGCTCTCTGTGTTCTGAAGATGATCAGTGGGAACTTTCTAAACTTTCTCTTCTGCTGTTTCAGCTGAGTGCAAACGTATGGGCTATATTCTGCTACAGCTCACAAATTGCAGCACAAGAGATGTAGGATTCAATTGGACTTTCAGGTAGGAAAGGGAGAGGTGACAGCTATATGTGTTTCAGAGCTGCAAAGCTCACTGTGTGCTGAAGATGCCCAGCAGGACTTTCCCTGCACGCCCTTCGGCTGTGGGATTAGAGTCCAAGCGCTCGTCCTCCCCTGTCACAACTCCTCTGGAAACAAGAGTGCGCACCAGAAACGATGGAGTCAAATGCACTTTTAGGAGATAAAGTGAGTGACAGCAATGTTTGTGTCGCAGTTTAATGATCAATGTGCGCTAAACATGAAAAGCAGGAGCTTTTTTGCAAGGCTCTTCTGCTGTTTTAGCCCAGTCTAAACATTCCTGCTATACTCTCCCTGTTGCTGCTCAGCAGAGAGCGGGCACAGAGATGGTGGATTCAGTTGGTCTTTCAGGCAGGAAAGGGAGGAGTGACAGCAATGTGTGTTGCACAGTTGCAAAGCTCGCTGTGCGCTGAAGATGATCAGTGGGAACTTTCAGGACTGTCTCTTCTGCTGTTTCAGCAGAGTGCAAACGTATGGGCTATATTCTGCTACTGCTCACAAGGAGCAAGCACAGGAGATGTAGGATTCAATTGGACTTTCAACTAGGAAAGTCAGAGGTGACAGCAATGTGTGTTTCCGAGTTGCAAAGCTCACTGTGTGCTGAAGATGCCCAGCAGGACTTTCCCTGCACGCCCTTCGGCTGTGGGATTAGAGTCCACGCGCTCGTCCTCCCCTGTCACAACTCCTCTGGAAACAAGAGTGCGCACCCGAAAAGATGGAGTCAAATGCACTTTTAGGAGATAAAGTGAGTGGCAGCAATGTTTGTGTCGCAGTGTAAAGCTCACTGTGCGCCAAACATGAAAAGCTGGAGCTTTTTTGCAAGGCTCTTCTGCTGTTTTAGCCTAGTCTAAACATTCCTGCTATACTCTCCCTGTTGCTGCTCAATAGAGTGCGGGCACAGAGATGGTGGAATCAATTGGTCTTTCAGGCAGGAAAGGGAGGAGTGACAGCAATGTGTGCTGCAGAGCTGCAAAGCTCGCTGTGCGCTGAAGATGATCTGTGGGAACTTTCTGGACTGTCTCTTCTGCTGTTTCAGCAGAATCTGAACGTAAGTGCTATATTCTGCTACTGCTCACAAAGAGCAAGCACAGGAGAAGAAGGATTCAATTGGACTTTCAGGTAGGAAAGTGAGAGGTGACAGCAATGTGTGTTTCAGAGTTGCAAAGCTCACTGTGTGCTGAAGATGCCCAGCAGGAGACTCCCTGCTAGCCCTTCGGCTGTGGGATTAGAGTCCAAGCGCTCGTCCTCCCCTGTCACATCTGCTCTTGAAACGAGAGAGGGCACCAAAAACGTTGGACTCAAATGCACTTTTAGGAGATAAAGTGAGGAGTGACAGCAATGTTTGTGTCACAGCCTCAAAGCTCACTGTGTGCTAAACATGATCAGCAGGAGCTTTTTTGCAAGGCTCTTCTGCTGTTTTAGCCCAGTCTAAACATTCCTGCTATAATCTCTCTGTTGCTGCTCAGCAGAGAGCAGGCATAGAGATGGTGGAATCTTTTGGTCTTTCAGGCAGGAAAAGGAGGAGGGACAGCAATGTGTGTTGCAGAGTTGCAAAGCTCTCTGTGTTCTGAAGATGATCAGTGGGAACTTTCTAAACTTTCTCTTCTGCTGTTTCAGCAGAGTGCAAACGTATGGGCTATATTCTGCTACTGCTCACAAGGAGCAAGCACAGGAGATGTAGGATTCAATTGGACTTTCAGGTAGGAAAGTGAGAGGTGACAGCAATATGTGTTTCAGAGTTGCAAAGCTCACTGTGTGCTGAAGATGCCCAGCAGGAGTTTCCCTGCTGGCCCTTCGGCTGTGGGATTAGAGTCCAAGCGCTCGTCCTCCCCTGTCACAACTCCACTCGAAACGAGAGAGCGCAGCAGAAACGATGGTTTCAAATGCACTTTTAGGAGATAAAGTGAGGAGTGACAGCAATGTTTGTGTCACAGCTTCAAAACTCACTGTGTGCTAAACATGATCAGCAGGAGCTTTTTTGCAAGGCTCTTCTGCTGTTATAGCCCTGTCTAAACATTCCTGCTATACTCTCTCTGTTGCTGCTAAGCAGAGAGCGGGCACAGAGATGGTGGAATCAGTTCGTCTTTCAGGCAGGAAAGGGAGGAGTGACAGCAGTGTGTGTTGCAGAGTTGCAAAGCTCGCTGTGCGCTGATGATCAGTGGGAACTTTCTGGACTGTCTCTTCTGCTGTTTCAGCAGAGTCCAAACGTAAGTGCTATATTCTGCTACTGCTCACAAGGAGCAAGCACAGGAGATGTAGGATTCAATTGGACTTTCAGGTAGGAAAGTGAGAGGTGACAGCAATGTGTGTTTCAGAGTTGCAAAGCTCACTGTGTGCTGAAGATGCCCAGCAGGAGTTTCCCTGATGGCCCTTCGGCTGTGGGATTAGAGTCCACGCGCTTGTCCTCCCCTGTCACAACTCCTCTGGTAACAAGAGTGCGCACCAGAAACGATGGAGTCAAATGCACTTTTAGGAGATAAAGTGAGTGACAGCAATGTTTGTGTCACAGTTTAAAGCTCACTGTGTGCTAAACATGATCAGCAGGAGCTTTTTTGCAAGGCTCTTCTGCTGTTTTAACCCTGTCTAAACATTCCTGCTATACTCTCTCTGTTGCTGCTCAGCAGAGAGCGGGCACAGAGATGGTGGAATCAATTCGTCTTTCAGGCAGGAAAGGGAGGAGTGACAGCAATGTGTGTTGCAGTGTTGCAAAGCTCGCTGTGCACTGAAGATGAGCAATGGGAAATTTCTGGACTGTCTCTTCTGCTGTTTCAGCAGAGTGCAAACGTATGGGCTATATTCTGCTACTTCTCACAAGGGGCAAAGCACAGGAGAAGTAGGATTCAATTGGACTTTCAGGTAGGAAAGTGGGAGGTGACAGCAATGTGTGTTTCCGAGTTGCAAAGCTCACTGTGTGCTGAAGATGCCCATCAGGAGTTTCCCTGCTGGCCCTTCGGCTGTAGGATTAGAGTCCAAGCGCTCTTCCTCCCCTGTCACATCTGCTCTTGAAACGAGAGAGGGCACCAAAAACGTTGGACTCAAATGCACTTTTAGGAGATAAAGTGAGGAGTGACAGCAATGTTTGTGTCGCAGCCTCAAAGCTCACTGTGTGCTAAACATGATCAGCACGAGCTTTTTTGCAAGGCTCTTCTGCTGTTTTAGCCCAGTCTAAACATTATTGCTCTTCTCTCCCTGTTGCTGCTCAGCAGAGAGCAGGCACAGAGATGGTGGAATCTTTTGGTCTTTCAGGCAGGAAAAGGAGGAGGGACAGCAATGTGTGTTGCAGAGTAGCAAAGCTCTCTGTGTTCTGAAGATGATCAGTGGGAACTTTCTAAACTTTCTCTTCTGCTGTTTCACCAGAGTGCAAACGTATGGGCTATATTCTGCTGCTGCTCAGAAATTGCAGCACAGGAGATGTAGGATTCAATTGGACTTTCAGGTAGGAAAGGGAGAGGTGACAGCTATATGTGTTCAAGGGCTGCAAAGATCACTGTGTGCTGAAGATGGCCAGCAGGACTTTCCCTGCACGCCCTTCGGCTGTGGGATTAGAGTCCACGCGCTCGTCCTCCCCCGTCACAAGTCCTCTCGAAACGAGAGAGCGCACCAGAAACGATGGTTTCAAATGCACTTTTAGGAGATAAAGTGAGGAGTGACAGCAATGTTTGTGTCACAGTTTAAAGCTCACTGTTTGCTAATCATGATCAGCAGGAGCTTTTTTGCAAGGCTCTTCTGCTGTTTTAGCCCAGTCTAAACATTCCTGCTAAACTCTCTCTGTTGCTGCTCAGCAGAGGGCAGGCACAGAGATGGTGGATTCAGCTGGTCTTTCAGGCAAAAAGGGAGGAGTGACAGCAATGTGTGTTGCAGAGTTGCAAAGCTCACTGTGTGCTGAAGATGCCCAGCAGGATTTTCCCTGCTGGCCTTTCAGCTGTGGGATTAGAGTCCATGCGCTCGTCCTCCCCTGTCACAACTCCTCTCGAAATGAGAGAGCGCACCAGAAACGATGGTTTCAAATGCACTTTTAGGAGATAAAGTGAGGAGGGACAGCAATGGTTGTGTCACAGTTTCAAAGCTCACTGTGTGCTAATCATGATCAGCAGGAGCTTTTTTGCAAGGCTCTTGTGCTGTTTTAGCCCAGTCTAAACATTCCTGCTATAGTCTCCCTGTTGCTGCTCAGCAGAGAGCGGGCACAGAGATGGTGGAATCAGTTGGTCGTTCAGGCAGGAAAGGGAGGACTGACAGCAATGTGTGTTGCAGAGTTGCAAAGCTCGCTGTGCGCTGAAGATGATCAGAGGGAACTTTCTAGACTATCTCTTCTGCTGTTTCAGCAGAGTGCAAACTTATGGGCTATATTCTGCTACTGCTCACAAAGAGCAAAGCACAGGAGAAGAGGGATTCAATTAGACTTTCAGGTAGGAAAGTGAGAGGTGACAGCAATGTGTGTTTCAGAGTTGCAAAGCTCACTGTGTGCTGAAGATGTCCAGCAGGAGTTTCCCTGCTGCCCCTTCGGCTGTGGGATTAGAGTCCAAGCGCTCGTCCTCCCCTGTCACAACTCCTCTCGAAACGAGAGAGCGCACAAAAAACGATGGTTTCAAATGCACTTTAAGGAGATAAAGTGAGGAGAGACAGCAATGGTTGTGTCACAGATTCAAAGCTCACTGTGTGCTAATCATGATCAGCAGGGGCTTTTTTGCATGGCGCTTCTTCTGTTTTAGCCCAGACTAAACATTCCTGCTATACTCTCCCCGTTGCTGCTCAGCAGAGAGAGGACACAGAGATGGTGGAATCAGTTGGTCTTTCAGGCAGGAAAGGGAGGACTGACAGCAATGTGTGTTGCAGAGTTGCAAAGCTCGCTGTGCGCTGAAGATGATCAGTGTGAACTTTCAGGACTGTCTCTTCTGCTGTTTCAGCAAAGTGCAAACGTAAGTGCTATATTCTGCTACTGCTCACAAGGAGCAAAGCACAGGAGAATTAGGATTCAATTGGACTTTCAGGTAGGAAAGTGAGTGGTGACAGCAATGTGTGTTTCAGAGTTGCAAAGCTCGCTGTGTGCTGAAGATGCCCAGCAGGATTTTCCCTGCTGGCCCTTCGGCTGTGGGATTAGAGTCCATGCGCTCGTCCTCCCCTGTCACAACTCCTCTCGAAACGAGAGAGCGCACCAGAAACGATGGTTTTAAATGCACTTTTAGGAGATAAAGTGAGGAGTGACTGCAATGTTTGTGTCACAGTTTAAAGCTCATCTGCGCTAAACATGAAAAGCTTGAGCTTTTTTGCAAGGCTCTTCTGCTGTTTTAGCCCAGTCTAAACATTCCTGTTATACTCTCTCTGTTGCTGCTCAGCAGAGAGCGGGCACAGAGAATGTGGATTCAGTTGGTCTTTCAGGCAGGAAAGGGAGGAGTGATAGCAATGTGTGTTGCAGAGTTGCAAAGCTCGCTGTGCGCTGAAGATGATCAGTGTTAACTTTCAGGACTGTCTCTTCTGCTGTTTCAGCAGAGTGCGAAAGTATGGGCTATATTCTGCTACTGCTCATAAGGAGCAAAGCACAGGAGAAGTAGGATTCAATTGGACTTTCAGGTAGGAAAGTGAGAGGTGACAGCAATGTGTGTTTCAGAGTTGCAAAGCTCGCTGTGCGCTGAAGATGATCAATGGGAACTTTCTGGACTGTCTCTTCTGCTGTTTCAGCAGAGTCCAAACGTAAGTGCTGTATTCTGCTTCTGCTCCAAAGAGCAAGCACAGGAGATGTAGGATTCAATTGGACTTTCAGGTAGGAAAGTGAGAGGTGACAGGAATGTGTGTTTCAGAGTTGCAAAGCTCACTGTGTGCTGAAGATGCCCAGCAGCAGTTTCCCTTCTGGCCCGCCAGCTGTGGGATTAGAGTCCATGCGCTCGTCCTCCCCTGTCACAACTCCCCTCGAAACGAGAGAGCGCACCAGAAACGATGGATTCAAATGCACTTTTAGGAGATAAAGTGAGGAGAGACAGCAATGGTTGTGTCACAGCTTCAAGGCTCACTGTGTGCTAATCATGATCAGCAGGAGCTTTTTTGCATGGCTCTTCTGCTGTTTTAGCCCAGACTAAACATTCCTGCTATACTCTCCCCGTTGCTGCTCAGGAGAGAGTTTTCAGATCGTTCAGAAACGATGGTTTCAAATGCACTTTTAGGAGATAAAGTGAGGAGTGACAGCAATGTTTGTGTCACAGTTTAAAGCTCACTGTGAGCTAAACATGATCAGCAGGAGCTTTTTTGCATGGCTCTTCTGCTGTTTTAGCCCATAATTTTGCACTCTGCTGAAAAAGCAGAACAGACAGTCCAGAAAGATCCCACTGATCATCTTCAGTGCACAGCGAGCTTTACAACTCTGCAACACACATTGCTGTCAGTCCTAACTTTCCTGCCTGAAAGACAAACTGATTCCACTATCTCTCTGCTGAGCAGCAACAGGGAGACTATAGCAGGAATGTTTAGACTGGGCTAAAACAGCTGAAGAGCCATGCAAAAAAGCTCCTGCTGATCATGATAAGCACACAGTGAGCCTTGAAGCTGTGATACAACCATTGCTGTCTCTCCTCACTTTATCTCCTAAAAGTGCATTTGAATCCATCGTTTCTGGTGCGCTCTCTCGTTTCGAGAGGAGTTGTGACAGGGGAGGACGAGCGCTTGGACTCTAATCCCACAGCCGAAGGGCCAGCAGGGAAACTCCTGATGGGCATTTTCAGCACACAGTGAGCTTTGCAAATCTGAAACACACATTGATGTCACCTCTCACTTTCCTACCTGAAAGTCCAATTGAATCCTACATCTCCTGTGCTTTGCTCCTTGTAAGCAGTAGCTGAATATAGCACTTACGTTTGGACTCTGCTGAAACAGCAGAAGAGACAGTCCAGAAAGTTCCCATTGCTCATCTTCAGTGCACAGCGAGCTTTGCAACTCTGCAACACACATTGCTGTCACTCCTCCCTTTCCTGCCTGAAAGACGAAATGATTCCACCATCTGTGTGCCCTCTCTCTGCTGAGCAGCAACAGGGAGAGTATAGCAGGAATGTTTAGACTGGGCTAAAACAGTAGAAGAGCCTTGCAAAAAAGCTCCTGCTGATCATGTTTAGCGCACCGTGAGCTTTAAACTTTGACACAAACATTGCTGTCACTCCTCACTTTATCTCCTAAAAGTGCATTTGACTCCATTGTTTCTGGTGCGCTCTCTTGTTTCAAGAGGAGTTGTGACAGGGGAGGACGAGCGCTTGGACTCAAATCCCGCAGCCGAAGGTCCAGCAGGGAAACTCCTGCTGGGCATCTTCAGCACACAGTGAGCTTTGCAACTCTGAAACACACATTGCTGTCACCTCTCACTTTCCTACCTGAAAGTCCAATTGAATCCTACATCTCCTGTGCTTTGCTCCTTGTAAGCAGTAGCTGAATATAGCACTTACGTTTGGACTCTGCTGAAACAGCAGAAGAGACAGTCCAGAAAGATCTTACTGATCATCTTCAGCGCACAGCGAGCTTTGCAACTCTGCAACACACATTGCTGTCACTCCTCCCTTTCCTGCCTGAAAGACGAACTGATTCCACCATCTCTGTGCCCGCTCTCTGCTGAGCAGCAACAGAGAGAGTATAGCAGGAATGTTTAGACTGGGCTAAAACAGCAGAAGAGCCTTGCAAAAAAGCGCAAGCTTTTCATGTTTAGCGCAGATGAGCTTTAAACTGTGACACAAACATTGCTGTCACTCCTCACTTTATCTCCTAAAAGTGCATTTAAAACCATCGTTTCTGGTGCGCTCTCTCGTTTCGAGAGGAGTTGTGACAGGGGAGGACGAGCGCATGGACTCTAATCCCACAGCTGGCGGGCCAGCAGGGAAAATCCTGCTGGGCATCTTCAGCACACAGTGAGCTTTGCAAATCTGAAACACACATTGATGTCACCTCTCACTTTCCTACCTGAAAGTCCAATTGAATCCTACATCTCCTGTGCTTTGCTCCTTGTAAGCAGTAGCTGAATATAGCACTTACGTTTGGACTCTGCTGAAACAGCAGAAGAGACAGTCCAGAAAGTTCCCATTGCTCATCTTCAGTGCACAGCGAGCTTTGCAACTCTGCAACACACATTGCTGTCACACCTCCCTTTCCTGCCTGAAAGACGAAATGATTCCACCATCTGTGTGCCCTCTCTCTGCTGAGCAGCAACAGGGAGAGTATAGCAGGAATGTTTAGACTGGGCTAAAACAGCAGAAGAGCCTTGCAAAAAAGCTCCTGCTGATCATGTTTAGCGCACCGTGAGCTTTAAACTTTGACACAAACATTGCTGTCACTCACTTTATCTCCTAAAAGTGCATTTGACTCCATTGTTTCTGGTGCGCTCACTTGTTTCCAGAGGAGTTGTGACAGGGGAGGACGAGCGCTTGGACTCAAATCCCACAGCCGAAGGGCCAGCAGGGAAACTCCTGCTGGGCATCTTCAGCACACAGTGAGCTTTGCAACTCTGAAACACACATTGCTGTCACCTCTCACTTTCCTACCTGAAAGTCCAATTGAATCCTACATCTCCTGTTCTTGCTTTGTGAGCAGCAGCAGAATATAGCACTTACGTTTGGACTCTGCTGAAACAGCAGAAGAGACAGTCCAGAAAGATCTTACTGATCATCTTCAGCGCACAGCGAGCTTTGCAACTCTGCAGCACACATTGCTGTCAGTCCTCCCTTTCCTGCCTGAAAGACGAACTGATTCCACCATCTCTGTGCCCGCTATCTGCTGAGCAGCAACAGAGAGAGTAGAGCAGGAATGTTTACACTGGTCTAAAACAGCAGAAGAGCCTTGCAAAAAAGCTCCTGCTGATCATGTTTAGCACACAGTGAGCTTTGAAGCTGTGACACAAACACTGCTGTCACTCCTCACTTTATCTCCTAAAAGTGCATTTGATTCCAAAGTTTTTGGTGCCCTCTCTCGTTTCAAGAGCAGATGTGACAGGGGAGGAGAAGCGCTTGGACTCTAATCCCACAGCCGAAGGGCCAGCAGGGAAATTCCTGCTGGGCATCCTCAGCGCACAGTGAGCTTTGCAACTCTGAAACACATATTGCTGTCACCTCTCACTTTCCGACCTGAAAGTCCAATTGAATCCTACATCTCCTGTGCTTGCTCTTTGTGAGCAGTAGCAGAATATAGCACTTACGTTTGCACTCTGCTGAAACAGCAGAAGAGATAGTCTAGAAAGTTCCCACTGATCATCTTCAGCGCACAGCGAGCTTTGCAACTGTGCAACACAAATTGCTGTCACTCCTGCCTTTACTGCCTGAAAGACCAACTGATTCCACCATCTCTGTGTCCGCTCTCTGCTGAGCAGCAACGGGGAGAGTATAGCAGGAATGTTTAGTCTGGGCTAAAAAAGCAGAAGAGCCTTGCAAAAAAGCTCCTGCTGATCATGATTAGCACACAGTGAGTTTTGAAGCTGTGACACAAACATTGCTGTCACTCCTCACTTTATCTCCTAAAAGTGCATTTGAAACCATCGTTTCTGGTGCGCTCTCTCATTTCGAGAGGAATTGTGACAGGGGAGGACGAGCGCTTGGACTCTAATCATACAGCCGAAGGGGCAGCAGGGAAACTCCTGATGGGCATCTTCAGCACACAGTGAGCTTTGCAAATCTGAAACACACATTGCTGTCACCTCTCACTTTCCTACCTGAAAGTCCAATTGAATCCTACTTCTCCTGTGCTTTGCTCCTTGTGAGCAGTAGCAGAATATAGCACTTACGTTTGCACTCTGCTGAAACAGCAGAAGAGACAGTCCTGAAAGTTCCCACTGATCATCTTCAGCGCACAGCGAGCTTTGCAACTCTGCAGCACACATTGCTGTCACTCCTCCTTTTTTGCCTGAAAGACCAATTGATTCCACCATCACTGTGCCCGCACTCTATTGAGCAGGTACGGGGAGAGTATAGCAGGAATGTTTAGACTGGGCTAAAACAGCAGAAGAGCCTTGCAAAAAAGCTCCTGCTTTTCATGTTTAGCGCACAGTGAGCTTTAAACTGCGACACAAACATTGCTGCCACTCCTCAGTTAGCCTCCTAAAAGTGCATTTGAAACCATTGTTTCTGGTGTGCTCTCTCGTTTCGAGAGGAGTTGTGACAGGGGAGGACGAGCGCTTGGACTCTAATCATACAGCCGAAGGGCCAGCAGGGAAACTCCTGCTGGGCATCTTCAGCACACAGTGAGCTTTGCAACTCTGAAACACACATGCCTGTCGCCTCTCACTTTCCTACCTGAAAGTCCAGTTGAATCCTACATCTCCTGTGCTTGCTCCTTGTGAGCAGTAGCAGAATATAGCACTTACGTTTGGAATCTGCTGAAACAGCAGAAGAGCACAGGAGATGTAGGATTCAATTGGACATTCAGGTAAAAAAGTGAGAGGTGACAGCTATATGTGTTTCAGAGTTGCAAAGCTCACTGTGTGCTGAAGATGCCCAGCAGGAGTTTCCCTGCTGCCCCTTCGGCTGTGGGATTAGAGTCCAAGTGCTCGTCCTCCCCTGTCACATCTGCTCTTGAAACGAGAGAGGGCACCAAAAACGTTGGACTCAAATGCACTTTTAGGAGATAAAGTGAGGAGTGACAGCAGTGTTTGTGTCACAGCCTCAAAGCTCACTGTGTGCTAAACATGATCAGCAGGAGCTTTTTTGCAAGGCTCTTCTGCTGTTTTAGCCCTAGGCTAAACATTCCTGCTATACTCTCCCTGTTGCTGCTCAGCAGAGAGCGGGCACAGAGATGGTGGAATCAATTGGTCTTTCAGGCAAAAAAGGAGGAGTGACAGCAATGTGTGCTGCAGAGTTGCAAAGCTCGCTGTGCGCTGAAGATGATCAGTGGGAACTTTCAGGACTGTCTCTTCTGCTGTTTCAGCAGAGTGCAAACGTAAGTGCTATATTCTGCTACTGCTCACAAGGAGCAAAGCACAGGAGAAGTAGGATTCAATTGGACTTTCAGGTAGGAAAGTGAGAGGTGACAGCAATGTGTGTTTCAGATTTGCAAAGCTCACTGTGTGCTGAAGATGCCCATCAGGAGTTTCCCTGCTGCCCCTTCGGCTGTATGATTAGAGTCCAAGCGCTCGTCCTCCCCTGTCACAATTCCTCTCGAAATGAGAGAGCGCACCAGAAACGATGGTTTCAAATGCACTTTTAGGAGATAAAGTGAGGAGTGACAGCAATGTTTGTGTCGCAGTTTAAAGCTCACTGTGAGCTAAACATGATCAGCAGGAGCTTTTCTGCAAGGCTAAATTCCTCTCTGCACATACAAGCTCAGGAGCTCATTGTACAGTCATTTGCCATCACTTATTTGGGGAAGAACAGAGCCACTACATTTTTCTTCCCACCTCTTAGTATTTAAAACCCACAGTATAGATTCCAGTAGTGTGCAAAAAAAAAAAAAAAAAAAAATTTGCTCCATCCCTGGCAGTGTTCAAGGCCAGGTTGGATGAGGCCTTGTGTGGGATGGTTTAGTGTGAGGTGACCCTGCCTATGCCGGGGCGTTGGAACTAGATGATCTTGAGGTCCTTCCCAACCATAACTATTCTATGATTCTATGACTGAGGTTTTGCTGAATAAATGTGAACCGGAGTGAAGGAGGAAGCATGAAGTGAGTATAGGAATTGGGAACAGGTAGAAAAAAAGCTCAGCCGTGCTATAGCCACGGATCACAGAATCACAGAATCACAGAATCCCAAGGGTTGGAAGAGACCTAAAAAGATCATCTAGTCCAACCCCCCTGCAAGAGCAGGGTAACCTACAGTACATCACACAGGAACTTGTCCAGGCGGGCCTTGAATATCTCCAGTGTAGGAGACTCCACAACCCCCCTGGGCAACCTGTTCCAGTGCTCTGTCACTCTTACAGTAAAGAAGTTCTTCCTGATGTTAACGTGGAACTTCCTATGTTCCAGTTTACACCCATTGCCCCTTGTCCTATCACTGGATATCACTGAAAAAAGCCTAGCTCCATCATCCTGACACCTACCCTTTACATATTTGTAAACACTGATGAGGTCACCCCTCAGTCTCCTCTTTTGCAAGCTAAAGAGACCCAGCTCCCTCAGCCTCTCCTCATAAGGGAGATGTTCCACTCCCTTAATCATCTTTGTGGCTCTGCGCTGGACTCCTTCAAGCAATTCCCTGTCCTTCTTGAACAGAGGGGCCCAGAACTGGACGCAATATTCCAGATGCGGCCTCACCAAGGCTGAGTAGAGGGGGAGGAGAACCTCTCTTGACCTACTAACCACTCCCTTTCTAATGCACCCTAAGATGCCATTTGCCTTCTTGGCCACAAGAGCACATTGCTGGCTCATGGTCATCCTCCTATCCACCAGGACCCCCGGTCCCTTTCCCCTTCACTACTTTCCAGCAGGTCACCCCCCAACCTGTACTGGTACATGGGGTTGTTCTTCCCCAGATGCAAGATGTGGCACTTGCATTGAAACTGGTGGAGGAGGAATGGCGGACGGAGGTGGAAGAGAGTGCTCTTCTGAGGAACTGGATTGGTATTCTTGGTATGGAGAGTTTGAACTTTGGAAGTGAGGCTGCCCTGGAGGAAGGGACATGGGGAGCTCCAGTGACTGAATTGGAACTAGACTGAACGGGACCTGGGGAATCTACACTAGGAGATCCACTGATTAAATTAAGATAAAGGACTAGAGGAAATAAAGTTGAATTTAATGGATACAGGAGCAACTTATTTGCTATTAAACCGGAAAGAAAAGAATGAATTACACACGTGGGAGCTACTGGCCACCAAGAAAAAGAGAGAAAAAAAAAGAAAAGAAAAGGGAGGCATTCTTTCTGAAACCTTTAAAGTACAAATTGGGAAAACTAATACGAGTGCGCAAATTTTTAGGCACGCCATACTCTCGAAAATCTTTATTAGGTCGAGAAGCAAAATTTAAAGAAGGCAAAATGGAATTTAGAGTTAAAAACAATCAAATAATTGCAGTTTTGAGTTTATCTTTAATTCAGCATTAAAGCTAACAGGATGACCTCCCTGAAACAGAAGAAATCTTTAATCAGTTATATCTGGGACTATGGGCACCTGAAGTTCCAGGTAAGGCGAAAACTGCTTTATCTGTTAAAGTAAAGGGGGTACCTGCCCAATTAGAATAAAACAATATCCCTCAAAATTAGAAGATCAAAAGGAAACAAAAAATCTTTGATAAATTTTAAAATATAGATTATTTATTGAATGTGAATTGGAATGTAACACTCCTATCTGGACAGTAGAGAATAATGATCGGAAAAGTTGCAGACAGATTCAAGGTCTCAGAGTAATCCACAAAATTTCAGAAAATGTTCACACAGTACCAGTTAATTAGTGAGATTTTTGACCAAATTGCATAAGAATCAGAAATGGTTTGCCGTATTTGATATAAGTTACGCTTTCTTTTGCTTACCACTTGCCAAAGAAAGACAAAATTTATTTGCTTTTAATGGGAAAATCCTGACAGAGGAAGGGAAAATCAACTTGGACGGTATTGCCAGTTTGTTCCTGGAGTTTTCTCAGAATCAATTCCCTTGGAAAGACAGTGACCGGGAGTTGTAGCTTTATATCACAAACTTACCCCATGCTGCTTCCCTACAGTTTTACACCGGTGCTATTATATTGATATCAAGATTGTAAAGGCACACAAGCAGAGCAATAGGCTGGCATCTCCAGTAACTCAGCACTGCATAGATGAAGGCTGGAGCTTCGTACTAATCCAAAGGATGGAGCACATCACTGTAATGTCCCAGAGACCCACTTTTCCTGGGACTGGCTGATTCCATTTGAAGAACTGTCGTGGTTTAAACCCAACCACAAACCTCGTCCACTCACTCCCCCCACTTCTTGCCCTCCCCCTGCTCCTGGAGGGACGGAGAGGAGAATCGAAAAGAATGCAACTCCCACGGGTTGAGATAAGAACAGTTCAGTAACTAAGGTATAACACAAATCACTGCTGCTACCACCAGTAATAATGGTGCTAAAGGAAATAACAAGAGGAAAGAATACAACACCTCAACACCAGCCGACCAATAACTCACCCCACTCCCCCCAGCCAAGCACCGACCGATACCTCCTCCAACCCTGCCGTCCCCACCCTTCCGGGTAACTCCAAGTTACATCCTGGGCATGACGTGCTGTGGTATGGAATACCTCTTTGGCTAGCTTGGGTCAGGTGTCCTGTCTCTGCTTCCTCCCAGCCTCCCCTCCTCCCTGGCAGAGCATGAGGCTCAGAAAGTCCTTGGCCAGACCAAACATTCGAGCAGCAACTGAAAACATCGGCGTTATCACCACTGCTCCAAGGCCAAAAGATCAAAACACAGCACTGTACTAGCTCCTAAGAAGGAGAAAAATGACTGCTGCTGCTCAAAACCAGGACATTATCCACCCCTTATTCCATACCATTCATGTCATGCTCAGATCCCACATCTTCAATATGCCATCACTCTTACATATATATATACATCTACATATACACAGAGAAAAACATCATTTCTTAGTGCATGGACCTATAAAGCTGCTGAGTCCATTCGGTCCATGATGTCAGGCTCCATCTCTTGTTACAGTCTCTCAGAGCAGGAGAGGCTGTGTGCAGTGTTCACACTCGTGAATAACCTGGGCAATAGTGCCCATTGCTAAGTCCACCCCTCGATCATGAGTCCATCTCTATGTTGCATCTCTGCCCTGATGGCCTGAAGTGTCATGGCCCACCAGGCTCGAAATAATTCACTGTCCCCTTCAGCAGTTTCTGCAGCTTGTTGCTGGGGACTCCATAGAGCCGCCTTCCATCTCCGACGCTTCCAAAGCACTGGAGGGGCCCAGTGGACCAGATACTCGCTCATACTGTCCCACACACTCTGCCACTCATGGCTGTCCAGCCTTGGGGAATATCTCTTGTTCCTCCCATATTGTTGTCTAACCCCAGACAAGAAGCAAACCCGACTCTGCTTGACTTCTGAGATCAGACAAAATGGCCGTGGGTAGAACACCCTCTGTGTGTGTGCCAACATGCTGATCCCCATCACAATCAGCAGGCAGGTCCCAAGGGTACCCACAGGCCATTCAAACCCTTCAGAACTCTCCAACGATGCTGCTGTACTTGTCCCTGGGGCTGGTGTAGCTGCCGTGCTTGCCGGCTCTCCCACCACCAGCTTCTCTTTTCCCGGGTGCAGCTCTTCCTCCTCTGCCGTGCTGGGAAATGCTGCCTGGGCTCCTGCATCCTCCTGGGGCTCGGCGGGCGGCTGCCGGGGGACGCTCTCGGCCGCTGCGGGGCTGGGCTCCTCCGCTGGGCTCGGCTCCTCCGCGGGGCTCGGCTCCTCGGCCGCCTCCTCCCGCTGCTCAGCAGCCGCCTTCCTCCCGGGCTCCGGCCCCGCTCCCGCCGCCGCCTGGTCCCCGGGGCCGCTCTCCCGGGCCGCTTCGGCCGCCGCCGGCTCCCGGGGCCGCTCCCCCTCAGCTCCCCGCAGCCTCACGAAGACGGAGGCGAGGACAAGGGCCAGGACGGTGAAGAGCAGCGGGATGGCCAGGTACAAGTCCACGGCCACGTCCATCTCTCCCTGCTGCTGGAGCCCACCCGTATTACAAGCCATTGCCATAAAGTACAGTGAAACAAAAACCTTAGCCCAAGCCCCACACTTGATAAACACGAACACAGGGAATACCGGCTCTATGTAATGTACTACATTCTGAAGCGCTGAGAGCAAGAGAAACAACTTTGAGAGCCAATAAATCAGCACTGTGACGACTATTAATCTGATCATCTCCGTCGTTATCTCAACCCTTTGTGCCCCACGTTGGGCGCCAAAAAGAACTGTCGTGGTTTAAACCCAACCACAAACCTCGTCCACTCACTCCCCCCACTTCTTGCCCTCCCCCTGCTCCTGGAGGGACGGAGAGGAGAATCGAAAAGAATGCAACTCCCACGGGTTGAGATAAGAACAGTTCAGTAACTAAGGTATAACACAAATCACTGCTGCTACCACCAGTAATAATGGTGCTAAAGGAAATAACAAGAGGAAAGAATACAACACCTCAACACCAGCCGACCAATAACTCACCCCACTCCCCCCAGCCAAGCACCGACCGATACCTCCTCCAACCCTGCCGTCCCCACCCTTCCGGGTAACTCCAAGTTACATCCTGGGCATGACGTGCTGTGGTATGGAATACCTCTTTGGCTAGCTTGGGTCAGGTGTCCTGTCTCTGCTTCCTCCCAGCCTCCCCTCCTCCCTGGCAGAGCATGAGGCTCAGAAAGTCCTTGGCCAGACCAAACATTCGAGCAGCAACTGAAAACATCGGCGTTATCACCACTGCTCCAAGGCCAAAAGATCAAAACACAGCACTGTACTAGCTCCTAAGAAGGAGAAAAATGACTGCTGCTGCTCAAAACCAGGACAAGCACTGAACAATCCTGGTCATAGTTCCTTTGCAAGGTCATAATATGCTGCTTACGTCTTGTCGTGGAGCCCGTGCTTTTCCTGGGCAAGTTAGAGCAGATAAGACCTTACAGAAACCTGTCTCTTGGAAACATTGACCAAGCGATCCAGAAATCTAGTCCAAAGAGGAGAAAGCACTCATGTTCCCAATGTGTAGTTATGCTTCTAGGTTTTGCGCATGTAGATTGCCACAGCCTAGAAATTTGTTTATTGTATTTAATTTGAAATGTGTTTGCCACATCCTGGAAATTTGTTTATGGCATTTAGTGTGCACAAATCTCTGTTCTTTTATTTTGATTACTTATTTTTGTGGTAATACTGTTGACTGCTCTAGAGGCGACAAGATTCAAAACTTGATGCCGTTCCAGGCACAAAATCGTTTTCAAAGGTCTGGAGGGGCCGTGGATGGTAATCTGTTCAAACTTTGCTTTAAATTGTGCAAAGACCCTGGTACAATGCATAGAGTACCTATAAAGAAGTTCTAATGCTCTGCTCAGTGGCAGCAATGGACAAATGCATCCTGACCCACCAAGGCTTCTTCTGTAACCTGTGCATGTCTCTGCCACTGCTGGCAATGAGGTCTAACTCTGAAGAACACAGTGACAAGTGATTGCAACTCACGGATTTTCTGGGAGAGCTGGACAGGTTCCTCGAGATTTGTCATTTCAGTGCTTAAAGCCCTGGCTGAAAAGGGCAGGCAGGGAATCATTTCCAAAAGGAAGTGTTGTAAAGAGCTCTAAATACAAAGAAAGACTACTTTTTCTCAAATAACTTGTCATCCTGCCTGTTTCCACTCTCTGAGGCACTGTCCGTCACCCTGATAACCTTCCCCTGCTCCCTGCTTCGTCAGCTACATCCGAACTGGCTGCCACTTGGCTCTTTGATGGCCAACGCCACTGCCATGGCTCCTGGTGCTCACGGTGGGTAAATGGATTATGCTGAATGTTCTTCCGGCTAACCCAGATCCAGGACATCTCTCCAAACCATATATTTAAATCAAATAATGCAACAGGCAAAATTTTGATCCAGTAAATCTTGACTGAGCAGACTTTCAGGGACAAGATGCTGGCAGATCTCTTCATGACAACATCAGGGAAATTTAACTGTGGCCCCAGTACAGTGTCTGAAGGACAAGTTAGCCAAGTTAGGAACGAGTCTCGGGCAAGAGGCACTGTCATTTCTTATTTACTTTGCCCCACGTGATGCAGAGAGATCTTTTAATCACCATCATACCCTGTGCCAACAATCCCTAGTGCAGGGGATGGAATTCTGAGATAAGATCAAAGCTTGCAAATTCAGTAAATACTTAGGAAAAAATCCACTTAAAGGTATCTGTACAAAAATCCCTCTGTTATATTTCAAAGTCTGGTAATCAGGGCTGCATGCTTTTGCTGAAGATCTACAAAGTCACTCTTCTATAAAACCTGTGCCACTGATCTCTGACACCTTAAATACGTCTCCAGCAAACTCAGGATGGGCTAGCACATTCTGAAAAGTCCTCTTTATTTCACAGCTTTTGTACAGCAGATGAAATATTAGCAACTTCTTATTTTATAAAAAAACCAAAACAACAGAAGAACTTCCACTCTTAAGGGGTCAAGTTTATTGCTGGTTTAATTTTGCTTTAAGGAAGATTGTCAACATAAAATCTCCTTTTTATTAAATTTCCTCCTACAGGTTTCTTGTTTTTCTTGTTTTGGGTGTGTTAATTTATCTGCCTCAGTGTATTCCTTTATTATCTCTATCCGCAAATCCTCCTTGGCTCCTTTGCTTCTTTGAAGCAGTTCCCACGCCATGTCACACACTACCCGCAATGTGAAACGTAAGTGCTATATTCAGCTACTGCTCACAAGGAGCAAAGCACAGGAGATGTAGGATTCAATTGGACTTTCAGGTAGGAAAGTGAGAGGTGACAGCAATGTGTGTTTCCGAGTTGCAAAGCTCACTGTGTGCTGAAGATGCCCATCAGGAGTTTCCCTGCTGGCCCTTCGGCTGTGGGATTAGAGTCCAAGCGCTCGTCCTCCCCTGTCACAACTCCTCTCGAAACGAGAGAGCGCACCAGAAACGATGGTTTCAAATGCACTTTTAGGAGATAAAGTGAGGAGTGACAGCAATGTTTGTGTCACAGTTTAAAGCTCACTGTGTGCAAAACATGATCAAGCAGGAGCTTTTTTGCAAGGCTCTTCTGCTGTTTTAGCCCAGTCTAAACATTCCTGCTATACTCTCTCTGTTGCTGCTCAGCAGAGAGTGGGCACAGAGATGGTGGATTCAGCTGGTCATTCAGTACTTTTAGTATTGTGTCACTCATCACAATGTTGATTTATTTGCTCTCAGAGTTTTTGCTCTTGATATCAGAGTTTCAGCATGTCATACCTTACTTGCAGCCAGTATTTGCTGTTTTAGTGTTTATCACCTGGTGGGCCTTGGGCTAAGGTTCTTGTTTCACTGTACTTCATGGTAATGACTTGCAATACATTAGAATCATTGATAATGAAACTGGGCTGGCATTACACAGCAAGCGTTAAGGTAACCTTGTATTATACCTTAGTTACTGGACTGTTCTTATCTCAACCCGTGGGAATCACATTCTTTCAATTCTCCTCCCCATCTGTCTGGGAGCAAGGGGAGGAAAAAGTGGGGGAGTGAGCGTGCGGCTGCATGGTTCTGAGTTACAGCCTGGGCTTAAACCACAACAAGTTTATGAATGGTTGTAATTTGCATGATTTGGCCATATCAGAAAGTACAGGGTAAAACAGAAGCACCAGGGAAAGTGTGCCAGGAGCTGGGTATTAATTATTCTCCTGCTAAAGTTTGGTGTTAGGCTTCTTATATTTAATGATGCTGTGTCTGATAACGACAGGTCTTATAGGAATGAGTTAATTTGCCAAGTCCCTTCGTAGTGCTCGGTTTTCCTTATGCTCAATGGCTATATTTAAATAACAAGAGCTTGGATTTTCTCTTCTATTTTATGGAAAGTATTTTATAAAATGCAATGAAAAAAGTTGTAATTCATGCAAAGGCTAATTTGAGGTGAGGGGGGGAAAAATGAAAACCCTTTTTCTCTGGCTCTGGGAACTCCCAGATTCCTCCCCAGCATGTGCAGACAAGGAAGTGAAAACAAGCAGAAATGGAAGCTGCAAGTCTGTTGTCAGAGGCAGTGAAGCCACTTGAAGGCATGTTCCCCACCTGGTGTGGAGACCCCATCCCATTGTATGTCCCATCACTCCAGTCTTTTGCAACATCTTGCACTCCAGGATAGGAAAAGTGCAAGAGGTCAGGAAATGGTAAGAACAGAATTAGATTTTAATTTGCTTTCCCCATTTTTAAATAATCCCTGATGCTGATAATACAGGACTTATATTCCTCTGAAGAACAGAACTAATAAACTGCCTTTTTTTTTCAAGTAAAGCTTGTTCAGGTGGTTAAACCTTATTCCAGGTGCTATTCCAAGAAATGGCAGTATTTTAAACTCCAAAAATTTTAGTCTGCAGGACAAGAAAAGTCTTATTTGAAGCTTGCATAGAGCTGTTTTTTTCATTGTGTACAAACTTTCCCCACCCCCAAAATAACACTTAACCATTTTGAAGAAAACCTTGAGCCAGGTTTTACAACTGACCCCATGTGAAAATGCTGATGCAATTGCAGTGTTAAAAATGAGCTAATATTTAATGCAAAAATGACAATTTTGTGACACATGTAATGAGTGGATGAGGTTGTCAGACCGGTCTTGTGATGTGATGGATGCTGATCATGCTGGAACATGATCAAGCAGGAGATTTTTTGCAAGGCTCTTCTGCTGTTTTAGCCCAGGCTAAACATTCCTGCTCTACTCTCTCTGTTGCTGCTCAGCAGAGAGTGGGCACAGAGATGTTGGAATCAATTGGTCTTTCAGGCAGGAAAAGAAGTGACAGCAATGTGTGTGGCAGAGTTGCAAAGCTCACTGTGTGCTGAAGATAATCAGTGGGAACTTTCTGGACTGTCTCTTCTGCTGTTTCAGCAGAGTCCAAACGTAAGTGCTATATTCTGCTACTGCTCACAAAGAGCAAGCACAGGAGATGTATTATACAATTGGACTTTCAGGTAGGAAAGTGAGAGGTGACAGCTATATGTGTTTCAGAGTTGCGAATCTCGATGTGTGCTGAAGATGCCCAGCAGGAGTTTCCATGCTGGCCCTTCGGCTGTGAAATTAGAATCCAAGCGCTCGTCCACCCCTGTCACAAGTCCTCTCGAAACGAGAGAGCGCACCAGAAACGTTGGATTCAAATGCACTTTTAGGAGATAAAGTGAGGAGGGACAGCAATGTTTGTGTCACAGTTTAAAGATCACTGTGTGCAAAACATGATCAAGCAGGAGATTTTTTTCAAGGCTCTTCTGCTGTTTTAGGCAGGTCTAAAAATTCCTGCTCTACTCTCTCTGTTGCTGCTCAGCAGAGAGCGGGCACAGAGATGGTGAATTCAGCTGGTCTTTCAGGCAAAAAGGGAGGAGTGACAGCAATGTGTGTTGCAGAGTTGCAAAGCTCGCTGTGCGCTGAAGATGATCAGTGGGAACTTTCTGGACTGTCTCTTCTGCTCTTTTAGCATTGGCTAAAGGTTCCTGCTCTACTCTCTCTGCTTCTGCCCAGCAGAGAAAGGGCACAGAGATTTTGGATTCAATTGGACTTTGAGGTAGGAAAGTGCGGAGCGAGAGCAATATATGTGTCACAGTTGCAAAGCTGACTGCGTGCTGAAGATGCCCTGCCGGAGCTTTCACTCCGGGCTCTTCGGCTGTGGGAGCAGAGGCCAAGAGATCGTGTTCACCTGTCACTGCTGCTGTTCAAACGAGAGAGGGCGGGAGAGACCATGGATTCAAACGGATTATTAGGAGATGAAGTGAGGAGTGACAGCAATGTGTGTTTCAGAGTTGCAAAGCTCACTGTGCGCTGAAGATGATCTGCAAGGACTTTCCCTCCCTGCCCTTCGGAACTGGGAGCGGATTCCAAGCGCTCGTGCTCACCTTCCTCTGCTGCTCTTGAAACGAGAGTGGAGACCAGAAACGCTGGATTCAAATGCACTTTTAGGAGCTACAATGAGGAGTGACAACAGTGTGTGTGTCACAGTTGTAAAGCTCAGTGTGTTGAAGAAGCACAAGAGCAGCCTTCAGGCCTGTCTCTTCCACTGCCTTAGGGATTGCAGACATTCCTGCTCACTCTGCTGCTCAGCAGAGTGCTGGCAACGGAGTTCTTGGATTGAAATGGTCTTTTAGGAGAAAGAGTGAAGAGTGACAGCAATGTTTGTGTCACAGTTTAAAGCTCACTGTGTGCTAAACATGATCAGGAGGAGCTTTTTTGCAAGGCTCTTCTGCTGTTTTAGCCCAGTCTAAACATTCCTGCTCTACTCTCTCTGTTGCTGCTCAGCAGAGAGTGGGCACAGTGATGTTGGAATCAATTGGACTTTCAGGCAGGAAAAGGAGGAGTGACAGCAATGTGTGTTGCAGAATTGTAAAGCTCACTGTGTGCTGAAGATGCCCTGCAGGAGTTTCCCTGCTGGCCCTTCGTCTGTGGGATTAGAGTCCAAGCGCTGCTCCTCCCCTGTCACAACTCCTCTCCAAACGAGAGAGCGCACCAGAAACTTTGGATTCAAATGCACTTTTAGGAGATAAAGTGAGGAGTGACAGCAATGTTTGTGTCACAGTTTAAAGCTCACTGTGTGCAAAACATGATCAAGCAGGAGATTTTTTTCAAGGCTCTTCTGCTGTTTTAGGCAGGTCTAAAAATTCCTGCTCTACTCTCTCTGTTGCTGCTCAGCAGAGAGCGGGCACAGAGATGGTGGATTCAGCTGGTCTTTCAGGCAAAAAGGGAGGAGTGACAGCAATGTGTGTTGCAGAGTTGCAAAGCTCGCTGTGCGCTGAAGATGATCAGTGGGAACTTTCTGGACTGTCTCTTCTGCTCTTTTAGCATTGGCTAAAGGTTCCTGCTCTACTCTCTCTGCTTCTGCCCAGCAGAGAAAGGGCACAGAGATTTTGGATTCAATTGGACTTTGAGGTAGGAAAGTGCGGAGCGAGAGCAATATATGTGTCACAGTTGCAAAGCTGACTGCGTGCTGAAGATGCCCTGCCGGAGCTTTCACTCCGGGCTCTTCGGCTGTGGGAGCAGAGGCCAAGAGATCGTGTTCACCTGTCACTGCTGCTGTTCAAACGAGAGAGGGCGGGAGAGACCATGGATTCAAACGGATTATAAGGAGATGAAGTGAGGAGTGACAGCAATGTGTGTTTCAGAGTTGCAAAGCTCACTGTGCGCTGAAGATGATCTGCAAGGACTTTCCCTCCCTGCCCTTCGGAACTGGGAGCGGATTCCAAGCGCTCGTGCTCACCTTCCTCTGCTGCTCTTGAAACGAGAGTGGAGACCAGAAACGCTGGATTCAAATGCACTTTTAGGAGCTACAATGAGGAGTGACAACAGTGTGTGTGTCACAGTTGTAAAGCTCAGTGTGTTGAAGAAGCACAAGAGCAGCCTTCAGGCCTGTCTCTTCCACTGCCTTACAGATTGCAGACATTCCTGCTCACTCTGCTGCTCAGCAGAGTGCTGGCAACGGAGTTCTCGGATTGAAATGGTCTTTTAGGAGAAAGAGTGAAGAGTGACAGCAATGTTTGTGTCACAGTTTAAAGCTCACTGTGTGCTAAACATGATCAGGAGGAGCTTTTTTGCAAGGCTCTTCTGCTGTTTTAGCCCAGTCTAAACATTCCTGCTCTACTCTCTCTGTTGCTGCTCAGCAGAGAGTGGGCACAGAGATGTTGGAATCAATAGGTCTTCCAGGCAGGAAAAGGAGGAGTTACAGCAATGTGTTTTGCAGAGTTGCAAAGCTCACTGTGCGCTGAAGATGCCCTGCAGGAGTTTCCCTGCTGGCCCTTCGTCTGTGGGATTAGAGTCCAAGCGCTGCTCCTCCCCTGTCACAACTCCTCTCGAAACGAGAGAGCGCACCAGAAACTTTGGATTCAAATGCACTTTTAGGAGATAAAGTGAGGAGTGACAGCAATGTTTGTGTCACAGTTTAAAGCTCACTGTGTGCAAAACATGATCAAGCAGGAGATTTTTTTCAAGGCTCTTCTGCTGTTTTAGGCAGGTCTAAAAATTCCTGCTCTACTATCTCTGTTGCTGCTCAGCAGAGAGCGGGCACAGAGATGGTGGATTCAGCTGGTCTTTCAGGCAAAAAGGGAGGAGTGACAGCAATGTGTGTTGCAGAGTTGCAAAGCTCGCTGTGCGCTGAAGATGATCAGTGGGAACTTTCTGGACTGTCTCTTCTGCTCTTTTAGCATTGGCTAAAGGTTCCTGCTCTACTCTGCTTCTGCCCAGCAGAGAAAGGGCACAGAGATTTTGGATTCAATTGGACTTTGAGGTAGGAAAGTGCGGAGCGAGAGCAATATATGTGTCACAGTTGCAAAGCTGACTGCGTGCTGAAGATGCCCTGCCGGAGCTTTCACTCCGGGCTCTTCGGCTGTGGGAGCAGAGGCCAAGAGATCGTGTTCACCTGTCACTGCTGCTGTTCAAACGAGAGAGGGCGGGAGAGACCATGGATTCAAACGGATTATTAGGAGATGAAGTGAGGAGTGACAGCAATGTGTGTTTCAGAGTTGCAAAGCTCACTGTGCGCTGAAGATGATCTGCAAGGACTTTCCCTCCCTGCCCTTCGGAACTGGGAGCGGATTCCAAGCGCTCGTGCTCACCTACCTCTGCTGCTCTTGAAACGAGAGTGGAGACCAGAAACGCTGGATTCAAATGTGTTGGAGTCGCGGGAGACAAGCCTCATGCTCTCATGGTCAGCAAGCCTCGTTTATTTAGCTAGACACATCCACTTTTATAGCTTGCAGGGTTAGTTACATTGTCTGATAAGATACAGCAAAATCATTGGTCAGCCTGTGTGGATGCAGGGGTCTCCAGGTAACTGTGACCACTTCTTGTTTCAACATGTCTCGACATGTCCCAACTTGCCCAAGCAAGACCATTGTGCTATTCCAGCAAGATACCCTTGCTCTTATCTCAGCAAGATGCATATCCTGTTTCTTAAGCAAATCAGGGTAAACATTAACCACGAGATTGCTGTGCCCTGGGGGCCTACATTTCCACCAGCTGCATGGTATCATGCCCTTTGTTACTTAGCCATTCAGTTGTTAAGCTCTCTACACTTCCCCTGTTTTCTTTAACAGCAAGCATAGCCATTTTATGATTAAAAGCGTTCGATATCATTTTTTGTAAACACTGCATAATACACGGCAAAAGCAATACTGCTAATAATATTACAACCACCACCAAAACAATTTTTTCTATTAGGGTAACAAGCCAGGCCTATTTGAGGAAACATTTACTGTGTTATGTGGAAGCCCAAAAGGGTCCTTCCAAGAGTCAAAGTGAAAACAATATTGTGCAGGCGCAGAACCAAGCAGGTGAAATTCTTGGATTTCAGAGACATTTTTTCTTATATTGAGCTGAAAGGTAAAATTGGCTGGGACGCCTATCAAACAGGTTCTAAAGGGGTCAGAAGCTTTAGCAAGAGCAAGGCATAAACTACTTTGGTTAACTTTTTCAGCCCAAGTGACCCACATGTTTTTTCGTTCCTCTATTTTGTTTAGAGTGTCCCAAGCTCCTGTGTTGAGGCCGGAAACGGCGACAAGCACGATCCCAATCTTCAGGTTTAACTTGCCACAAAAGCGGAATACCCACATCTTTACCGCACTTAATCTCTAGAGGCACTGTGGCTAGTGTGGTTTGAATCTGGGAGAGAATCTCCTGAACCCGATATTTCAAATATCGTTGTTCCAGATCTTCCCGATTCTCGACTAATAGATACGTTAAGGGTAGATTTATGGGAGGAGTTATACCTGCCTCCGCCAGCAGTGCTCTATAAGGATTGTAATTATGATGGGGATTCCAGGTACAGTTTACACAAGCACCATGTGCCTGTAATTGGCTTTGGGACACCCAAACCTTTTGGTGACAATTTCCACACTTAATTTTGATCCAAGCCCTATGATAATCTTGTAAACACGCTAAACAATAACGAGTAGGAGACAAAATCCGATCAAATGTTCTCATAAGTTCCCAAAACAAATGGAGTTCTGCCTCTTCTTGAGTCGAATAGGAAAAGCGAATCCCAAAATGTCTTTCAAGTGGTTCCAGCAACGGACGAAGGATCAGCTGCAGACGATGACGACGACGGAGTTCTGGGCTGTCCATTCGATTGAGCAGCTCGAGTCCAGCGAGCAGGGATCCACTTGGGTCCAAACACCAGGGGCCTGACAGTCGCGACGAATGTGGCCTAATTTTCCGCATCGAAAACACTTCATTCGGGTGGCTGGAGCTGCTGGGCGAGTCTGCGCAACTGCCGCCTGAAGAGGTGCAAGGGCTGCCAAAACTTGGCTTTGAACTTTAGACTGGGCGTTAAGGCCTTCACCAATTTTGTTAAGGGCTTCCACTACAAAAATTTGACTGCTTAAGGGGAGAGTATTTGCTTTATCTAAGAGGTCTTGAATTACCCAGTTGCCAGGAGCAGTAGCGATAAGGGAGCGTGTGACTTGATTACCATTTTGTATAACACACTGCTTTAGGAGTGCGTCCTGCATGTGCTCCGCAACACCAGCTTTAGAAAGGGCTTGCATCAATTTGTCAATGAATGACCCAAGGGGTTCCTCTCGGCCTTGTTTAATGTTCATATACATAGGGGGCCCCCCCGGCTCCCGAATTTTGTCCATTGCCCTTTTTGCCACCCGCATGACCTCTCTTAATTTTTCTACTCCTATACCAGCCTGGGCATCTGTTCGAGTATAATCACCGTTTCCTAGTAATTCATTCATTGTAATTCCAAAAAGGGGGTCTCCTTGGGCACGAGGTAATGCTACTGAAGCAGCCGCTTCCTCCCCCCATCTTGCATCAAATGTAAGTTTCTGATGAGGGGTATAAATTAAACGAGCGATACCCTTGATGTCTACAGGCAGGAGAATCATTGAATTAAATAAGTAATCAAGCATCTGCTTGGCCGGTTCACTAGTAACCCCGAATTGAGAGACTGTAGCTCGGAGTTGTGCCAATATTTTCCAATCCATTTGAGTGATATCTACCCTATGACCGCCGCCTGGTCGAGGGTGGAAAATAACAGGAAAGGCCATAGAAGTAGCAACATGGTCTTGTGCCGCGTCGGCAAGGACCCTGTCTCCGTTTTCGACTCCGTGGCGTGCCAGAGCAGCCCAAACTTCCCGTCTCTGACTTGCCATAGCCTCCGCGAGGTCCGAAAGGGCTCCGGGGAACGGCTCCGTGGCATTAGGAGACAAAGGAAGGGAGTTTGGAGGAGACTCAGATGGTCCGTTTTCCATAATAGAGGCAGACGGGGGAGAGGGAAGAGGGGGAGGAGGAGGGGGGGGGGTATCCGAGGGGGGAGGGGGGGGGGGGGGGTATCTCGACTGTCGAAACGGTCGGCGGATTAGGGGCAGAAGGATCATAGTGACGATTTTGATTTTGTGCCAGACGGGCACTTTCGGCCGCACGTTTCTCTGCCTGTACCATCAAGAGTTCGTTATGTATCAAGCGCCATAATTTGGATAATTTTTTAGCAATTTTATCATCGTCTATCGTAAGGTCCCATAATTTATCGCCGTAGCGGCGCCATTCCGATAATTGGTGAATAGAGTGGGGGTCACTAAAAATACCGAGGGACCGAGCATGGGAAAGAAGGGCAGGGAGGTCCTTATCAAAATCTAAGCCTTTTACCCCCCGACGACGGAGGAAGGCAGTAAAAAGATCATACGCCGCTTGCCTGTCCATATTTACCGGATCCGTTGCACCCTCCAGGCGTCGGCAGCGCGTAGCAGCAGAGCCTGCCGATGCAGCACTCTGGGACAAAGCAGGAGACGAGCAGCCCACCGATGTAGCACTCCCGTTCTGCAGAAGCCGTCTTTAAATCGAGACCTGCACCCAACGCAACTCCTTCAGGCAAAGGGAAGTGTCCCTGTTCGGGCGCCAGTTGTTGGAGTCGCGGGAGACAAGCCTCATGCTCTCATGGTCAGCAAGTCTCGTTTATTTAGCAAGATGTTGTTGGAGTCGCGGGAGACAAGCCTCATGCTCTCATGGTCAGCAAGCCTCGTTTATTTAGCAAGACACATCCACTTTTATAGCTTGCAGGGTTAGTTACATTGTCTGATAAGATACAGCAAAATCATTGGTCAGCCTGTGTGGATGCAGGGGTCTCCAGGTAACTGTGACCACTTCTTGTTTCAACATGTCTCGACATGTCCCAACTTGCCCAAGCAAGACCATTGTGCTATTCCAGCAAGATACCCTTGCTCTTATCTCAGCAAGATGCATATCCTGTTTCTTAAGCAAATCAGGGTAAACATTAACCACGAGATTGCTGTGCCCTGGGGGCCTACATTTCCACCAGCTGCACAGTATCATGCCCTTTGTTACTTAGCCATTCAGTTGTTAAGCTCTCTACACAAATGCACTTTTAGGAGCTACAATGAGGAGTGACAACAGTGTGTGTGTCAAAGTTGTAAAGCTCAGTGTGTTGAAGAAGCACAAGAGCAGCCTTCAGCCTGTCTCTTCCACTGCCTTACAGATTGCAGACATTCCTGCTCACTCTGCTGCTTAGCAGAGTGCTGGCAACGGAGTTCTCGGATTGAAATGGTCTTTTAGGAGAAAGAGTGAAGAGTGACAGCAATGTTTGTGTCACAGTTTAAAGCTCACTGTGTGCTAAACATGATCAGGAGGAGCTTTTTTGCAAGGCTCTTCTGCTGTTTTAGCCCAGTCTAAACATTCCTGCTCTACTCTCTCTGTTGCTGCTCAGCAGAGAGTGGGCACAGAGATGTTGGAATCAATAGGTCTTCCAGGCAGGAAAAGGAGGAGTTACAGCAATGTGTTTTGCAGAGTTGCAAAGCTCACTGTGTGCTGAAGATGCCCTGCAGGAGTTTCCCTGCTGGCCCTTCGTCTGTGGGATTAGAGTCCAAGCGCTGCTCCTCCCCTGTCACAACTCCTCTCCAAACGAGAGTGCGTACCAGAAACTTTGGATTCAAATGCACTTTTAGGAGATAAAGTGAGGAGTGACAGCAATGTTTGTGTCACAGTTTAAAGCTCACTGTGTGCAAAACATGATCAAGCAGGAGATTTTTTGCAAGGCTCTTCTGCTGTTTTAGCCCAGGCTAAATATTCCTGCTCAACTCTCTGTTGCTGCTCAGCAGAGAGTGGGCACAGAGATGTTGGAATCAATTGGTCTTTCAGGCAGGAAAAGAAGTGACAGCAATGTGTGTTGCAGAGTTGCAAAGCTCGCTGTTCGCTGAAGATGATCAGTGGGAACTTTCTGGACTGTCTCTTCTGCTGTTTCAGCAGAGTCCAAACGTAAGTGCTATATTCTGCTACTGCTCACAAAGAGCAAGCACAGGAGATGTAGGATTCAATTGGACTTTGAGGTAGGAAAGTGAGAGGTGACAGCTATTTGTGTTTCAGAGTTGCAAAGCTCACTGGGTGCTGAAGATGCCCTGCAGGAGTTTCCATGCTGGCAATTCGTCTGTGAAATTAGAGTCCAAACACTCGTCCTCCCCTGTGACATCTGCTCTCGAAACGAGAGAGCGCACCATAAACTTTGGATTCAAATGCACTTTTAGGAGATAAAGTGAGGAGTGACAGCAATGTTTGTGTCACAGTTTAAAGCTCACTGAGTGCAAAACATGATCAAGCAGGAGATTTTTTGCAAGGCTCTTCTGCTGTTTTAGCCCAGTCCAAACATTCCTGCTCTGCTCTCTCTGTTGTTGCTCAGCAGAGAGCGGGCACAGAGATGGTGGATTCAGTTGGTCTTTCAGGCAGGAAAGGGGGGAGTGACAGCAATGTGTGTTGCAGAGTTGCAAAGCTCACTGTGTGCTGAAGATGATCAGTGGGAACTTTCTGGACTGTCTCTTCTGCTGTTTCAGCAGAGTCCAAACGTAAGTGCTATATTCTGCTACTGCTCACAAAGAGCAAGCACAGGAGATGTATTATTCAATTGGACTTTGAGGTAGGAAAGTGAGAGGTGACAGCAATATGTGTTTCAGAGTTGCGAATCACAATGTGGGCTGAAGATGCCCAGCAGTAGTTTCCATGCTGGCCCTTCGGCTGTGAAATTAGAATCCAAGCGCTCGTCCTCCCCTGTCACAACTGCTCTCGAAGCGAGAGAGCGCACCAGAAACGTTGGCTTGAAATGCACTTTTAGGAGATAAAGTGAGGAGTGACAGCAATGTGTGTTTCAGAGTTGCAAAGCTCACTGTGCGCTGAAGATGATCTGCAAGGACTTTCCCTCCCTGCCCTTCGGAACTGGGAGCGGATTCCAAGCGCTCGTGCTCACCTGCCTCTGCTGCACTGGAAACGAGAGGGGAGACCAGAAACGCTGGATTCAAATGCACTTTTAGGAGCTACAATGAGGAGTGACAACAGTGTGTGTGTCAAAGTTGTAAAGCTCAGTGTGTTGAAGAAGCACAAGAGCAGCCTTCAGCCTGTCTCTTCCACTGCCTTACAGATTGCAGACATTCCTGCTCACTCTGCTGCTCAGCAGAGTGCTGGCAACGGAGTTCTCGGATTGAAATGGTCTTTTAGGAGAAAGAGTGAAGAGTGACAGCAATGTTTGTGTCACAGTTTAAAGCTCACTGTGTGCTAAACATGATCAGGAGGAGCTTTTTTGCAAGGCTCTTCTGCTGTTTTAGCCCAGTCTAAACATTCCTGCTCTACTCTCTCTGATGCTGCTCAGCAGAGAGTGGGAACAGAGATGTTGGAATCAATTGGTCTTCCAGGCAGGAGAAGGAGGAGTTACAGCAATGTGTTTTGCAGAGTTGCAAAGCTCACTGTGTGCTGAAGATGCCCTGCAGGAGTTTCCCTGCTGGCCCTTCGTCTGTGGTATTAGAGTCCAAGCGCTGCTCCTCCCCTGTCACAACTCCTCTCGAAACGAGAGAGCGCACAAGAAACTTTGGATTCAAATGCACTTTTAGGAGATAAAGTGAGGAGTGACAGCAATGTTTGTGTCACAGTTTAAAGCTCACTGTGTGCAAAACATGATCAAGCAGGAGATTTTTTTCAAGGCTCTTCTGCTGTTTTAGGCAGGTCTAAAAATTCCTGCTCTACTCTCTCTGTTGCTGCTCAGCAGAGAGCGGGCACAGAGATGGTGGATTCAGCTGGTCTTTCAGGCAAAAAGGGAGGAGTGACAGCAATGTGTGTTGCAGAGTTGCAAAGCTCGCTGTGCGCTGAAGATGATCAGTGGGAACTTTCTGGACTGTCTCTTCAGCTCTTTTAGCATTGGCTAAAGGTTCCTGCTCTACTCTGCTTCTGCCCAGCAGAGAAAGGGCACAGAGTTTTGGATTCAATTGGACTTTGAGGTAGGAAAGTGCGGAGCGAGAGCAATATATGTGTCACAGTTGCAAAGCTGACTGCGTGCTGAAGATGCCCTGCCGGAGCTTTCACTCCGGGCTCTTCGGCTGTGGGAGCAGAGGCCAAGAGATCGTGTTCACCTGTCACTGCTGCTGTTCAAACGAGAGAGGGCGGGAGAGACCATGGATTCAAACGGATTATTAGGAGATGAAGTGAGGAGTGACAGCAATGTGTGTTTCAGAGTTGCAAAGCTCACTGTGCGCTGAAGATGATCTGCAAGGACTTTCCCTCCCTGCCCTTCGGAACTGGGAGCGGATTCCAAGCGCTCGTGTTCACCTGCCTCTGCTGCTCTTGAAACGAGAGTGGAGACTAGAAACGCTGGATTCAAATGCACTTTTAGGAGCTACAATGAGGAGTGACAACAGTGTGTGTGTCACAGTTGTAAAGCTCAGTGTGTTGAAGAAGCACAAGAGCAGCCTTCAGGCCTGTCTCTTCCACTGCCTTACAGATTGCAGACATTCCTGCTCACTCTGCTGCTCAGCAGAGTGCTGGCAACGGAGTTCTTGGATTGAAATGGTCTTTTAGGAGAAAGAGTGAAGAGTGACAGCAATGTTTGTGTCACAGTTTAAAGCTCACTGTGTGCTAAACATGATCAGGAGGAGCTTTTTTGCAAGGCTCTTCTGCTGTTTTAGCCCAGTCTAAACATTCCTGCTCTACTCTCTCTGTTGCTGCTCAGCAGAGAGTGGGCACAGAGATGTTGGAATCAATAGGTCTTCCAGGCAGGAAACGGAGGAGTTACAGCAATGTGTTTTGCAGAGTTGCAAAGCTCATTGTGTGCTGAAGATGCCCTGCAGGAGTTTCCCTGCTGGCCCTTCGTCTGTGGGATTAGAGTCCAAGCGCTGCTCCTCCCCTGTCACAACTCCTCTCCAAACGAGAGAGCGCACCAGAAACTTTGGATTCAAATGCACTTTTAGGAGATAAAGTGAGGAGTGACAGCAATGTTTGTGTCACAGTTTAAGGCTCACTGTGTGCAAAACATGATCAAGCAGGAGATTTTTTTCAAGGCTCTTCTGCTGTTTTAGGCAGGTCTAAAAATTCCTGCTCTACTATCTCTGTTGCTGCTCAGCAGAGAGCGGGCACAGAGATGGTGGATTCAGCTGGTCTTTCAGGCAAAAAGGGAGGAGTGACAGCAATGTGTGTTGCAGAGTTGCAAAGCTCGCTGTGCGCTGAAGATGATCAGTGGGAACTTTCTGGACTGTCTCTTCTGCTCTTTTAGCATTGGCTAAAGGTTCCTGCTCTACTCTGCTTCTGCCCAGCAGAGAAAGGGCACAGAGATTTTGGATTCAATTGGACTTTGAGGTAGGAAAGTGCGGAGCGAGAGCAATATATGTGTCACAGTTGCAAAGCTGACTGCGTGGTGAAGATGCCCTGCCGGAGCTTTCATTCCGGGCTCTTCGGCTGTGGGAGCAGAGGCCAAGAGATCGTGTTCACCTGTCACTGCTGCTGTTCAAACGAGAGAGGGCGGGAGAGACCATGGATTCAAACGGATTATTAGGAGATGAAGTGAGGAGTGACAGCAATGTGTGTTTCAGAGTTGCAAAGCTCACTGTGCGCTGAAGATGATCTGCAAGGACTTTCCCTCCCTGCCCTTCGGAACTGGGAGCGGATTCCAAGCGCTCGTGCTCACCTGCCTCTGCTGCACTGGAAACGAGAGTGGAGACCAGAAACGCTGGATTCAAATGCACTTTTAGGAGCTACAATGAGGAGTGACAACAGTGTGTGAGTCAAAGTTGTAAAGCTCAGTGTGTTGAAGAAGCACAAGAGCAGCCTTCAGCCTGTCTCTTCCACTGCCTTACAGATTGCAGACATTCCTGCTCACTCTGCTGCTCAGCAGAGTGCTGGCAACGGAGTTCTTGGATTGAAATGGTCTTTTAGGAGAAAGAGTGAAGAGTGACAGCAATGTTTGTGTCACAGTTTAAAGCTCACTGTGTGCTAAACATGATCAGGAGGAGCTTTTTTGCAAGGCTCTTCTGCTGTTTTAGCCCAGTCTAAACATTCCTGCTCTACTCTCTCTGTTGCTGCTCAGCAGAGAGTGGGCACAGAGATGTTGAAATCAATTGGTCTTCCAGGCAGGAGAAGGAGGAGTTACAGCAATGTGTTTTGCAGAGTTGCAAAGCTCACTGTGTGCTGAAGATGCCCTGCAGGAGTTTCCCTGCTGGCCCTTCGTCTGTGGGATTAGAGTCCAAGCGCTGCTCCTCCCCTGTCACAACTCCTCTCCAAACGAGAGTGCGTACCAGAAACTTTGGATTCAAATGCACTTTTAGGAGATAAAGTGAGGAGTGACAGCAATGTTTGTGTCACAGTTTAAAGCTCACTGTGTGCAAAACATGATCAAGCAGGAGATTTTTTGCAAGGCTCTTCTGCTGTTTTAGCCCAGGATAAATATTCCTGCTCAACTCTCTGTTGCTGCTCAGCAGAGAGTGGGCACAGAGATGCTGGAATCAATTGGTCTTTCAGGCAGGAAAAGAAGAGACAGCAATGTGTGTTGCAGAGTTGCAAAGCTCACTGTGTGCTGAAGATGATCAGTGGGAACTTTCTGGACTGTCTCTTCTGCTGTTTCAGCAGAGTCCAAACGTAAGTGCTATATTCTGCTACTGCTCACAAAGAGCAAGCACAGGAGATGTAGGATTCAATTGGACTTTGAGGTAGGAAAGTGAGAGGTGACAGCAATATGTGTTTCAGAGTTGCGAATCACAATGTGTCCTGAAGATGCCCAGCAGTAGTTTCCATGCTGGCCCTTCGGCTGTGAAATTAGAATCCAAGCGCTCGTCCTCCCCTGTCACAACTGCTCTCGAAGCGAGAGAGCGCACCAGAAACGTTGGCTTGAAATGCACTTTTAGGAGATAAAGTGAGGAGTGACAGCAATGTGTGTTTCAGAGTTGCAAAGCTCACTGTGCGCTGAAGATGATCTGCAAGGACTTTCCCTCCCTGCCCTTCGGAACTGGGAGCGGATTCCAAGCGCTCGTGCTCACCTGCCTCTGCTGCTCTTGAAACGAGAGTGGAGACCAGAAACGCTGGATTCAAATGCACTTTTAGGAGCTACAATGAGGAGTGACAACAGTGTGTGTGTCACAGTTGTAAAGCTCAGTGTGTTGAAGAAGCACAAGAGCAGCCTTCAGGCCTGTCTCTTCCACTGCCTTATAGATTGCAGACATTCCTGCTCACTCTGCTGCTCAGCAGAGTGCTGGCAACGGAGTTCTTGGATTGAAATGGTCTTTTAGGAGAAAGAGTGAAGAGTGACAGCAATGTTTGTGTCACAGTTTAAAGCTCACTGTGTGCTAAACATGATCAGGAGGAGCTTTTTTGCAAGGCTCTTCTGCTGTTTTAGCCCAGTCTAAACATTCCTGCTCTACTCTCTCTGTTGCTGCTCAGCAGAGAGTGGGCACAGAGATGTTGGAATCAATAGGTCTTCCAGGCAGGAAAAGGAGGAGTTACAGCAATGTGTTTTGCAGAGTTGCAAAGCTCACTGTGTGCTGAAGATGCCCTGCAGGAGTTTCCCTGCTGGCCCTTCGTCTGTGGGATTAGAGTCCAAGCGCTGCTCCTCCCCTGTCACAACTCCTCTCGAAACGTGAGAGCGCACCAGAAACTTTGGATTCAAATGCACTTTTAGGAGATAAAGTGAGGAGTGACAGCAATGTTTGTGTCACAGTTTAAAGCTCACTGTGTGCAAAACATGATCAAGCAGGAGATTTTTTGCAAGGCTCTTCTGCTGTTTTAGCCCAGGTTAAATATTCCTGCTCAACTCTCTGTTGCTGCTCAGCAGAGAGTGGGCACAGATATGTTGGAATCAATTGGTCTTTCAGGCAGGAAAAGAAGTGACAGCAATGTGTGTTGCAGAGTGGCAAAGCTCGCTGTTCGCTGAAGATGATCAGTGGGAACTTTCTGGACTGTCTCTTCTGCTGTTTCTTCAGAGTCCAAACGTAAGTGCTATATTCTGCTACTGCTCACAAAGAGCAAGCACAGGAGATGTAGGATTCAATTGGACTTTGAGGTAGGAAAGTGAGAGGTGACAGCTATTTGTGTTTCAGAGTTGCAAAGCTCACTGGGTGCTGAAGATGCCCTGCAGGAGTTTCCATGCTGGCAATTCGTCTGTGAAATTAGAGTCCAAACACTCGTCCTCCCCTGTGACATCTGCTCTCGACACGAGAGAGCGCACCATAAACTTTGGATTCAAATGCACTTTTAGGAGATAAAGTGAGGAGTGACAGCAATGTTTGTGTCACAGTTTAAAGCTCACTGAGTGCAAAACATGATCAAGCAGGAGATTTTTTGCAAGGCTCTTCTGCTGTTTTAGCCCAGTCCAAACATTCCTGCTCTGCTCTCGCTGTTGTTGCTCAGCAGAGAGCGGGCACAGAGATGGTGGATTCAGTTGGTCTTTCAGGCAGGAAAGGGGGGAGTGACAGCAATGTGTGTTGCAGAGTTGCAAAGCTCGCTGTGTGCTGAAGATGATCAGTGGGAACTTTCTGGACTGTCTCTTCTGCTGTTTCAGCAGAGTCCAAACGTAAGTGCTATATTCTGCTACTGCTCACAAAGAGCAAGCACAGGAGATGTATTATTCAATTGGACTTTCAGGTAGGAAAGTGAGAGGTGACAGCAATATGTGTTTCAGAGTTGCGAATCACAATGTGTGCTGAAGATGCCCAGCAGTAGTTTCCATGCTGGCCCTTCGGCTGTGAAATTAGAATCCAAGCGCTCGTCCTCCCCTGTCACAACTGCTCTCGAAGCGAGAGAGCGCACCAGAAACGTTGGCTTGAAATGCACTTTTAGGAGATAAAGTGAGGAGTGACAGCAATGTGTGTTTCAGAGTTGCAAAGCTCACTGTGCGCTGAAGATGATCTGCAAGGACTTTCCCTCCCTGCCCTTCGGAACTGGGAGCGGATTCCAAGCGCTCGTGCTCACCTTCCTCTGCTGCTCTTGAAACGAGAGTGGAGACCAGAAACGCTGGATTCAAATGCACTTTTAGGAGCTACAATGAGGAGTGACAACAGTGTGTGTGTCACAGTTGTAAAGCTCAGTGTGTTGAAGAAGCACAAGAGCAGCCTTCAGGCCTGTCTCTTCCACTGCCTTACAGATTGCAGACATTCCTGCTCACTCTGCTGCTCAGCAGAGTGCTGGCAACGGAGTTCTTGGATTGAAATGGTCTTTTAGGAGAAAGAGTGAAGAGTGACAGCAATGTTTGTGTCACAGTTTAAAGCTCACTGTGTGCTAAACATGATCAGGAGGAGCTTTTTTGCAAGGCTCTTCTGCTGTTTTAGCCCAGTCTAAACATTCCTGCTCTACTCTCTCTGTTGCTGCTCAGCAGAGAGTGGGCACAGAGATGTTGGAATCAATAGGTCTTCCAGGCAGGAAAAGGAGGAGTTACAGCAATGTGTTTTGCAGAGTTGCAAAGCTCACTGTGTGCTGAAGATGCCCTGCAGGAGTTTCCCTGCTGGCCCTTCGTCTGTGGGATTAGAGTCCAAGCGCTGCTCCTCCCCTGTCACAACTCCTCTCCAAACGAGAGTGCGTACCAGAAACTTTGGATTCAAATGCACTTTTAGGAGATAAAGTGAGGAGTGACAGCAATGTTTGTGTCACAGTTTAAAGCTCACTGTGTGCAAAACATGATCAAGCAGGAGATTTTTTGCAAGGCTCTTCTGCTGTTTTAGCCCAGGATAAATATTCCTGCTCAACTCTCTGTTGCTGCTCAGCAGAGAGTGGGCACAGAGATGTTGGAATCAATTGGTCTTTCAGGCAGGAAAAGAAGTGACAGCAACGTGTGTTGCAGAGTTGCAAAGCTCGCTGTTCGCTGAAGATGATCAGTGGGAACTTTCTGGACTGTCTCTTCTGCTGTTTCTTCAGAGTCCAAACGTAAGTGCTATATTCTGCTACTGCTCACAAAGAGCAAGCACAGGAGATGTAGGATTCAATTGGACTTCGAGGTAGGAAAGTGAGAGGTGACAGCTATTTGTGTTTCAGAGTTGCAAAGCTCACTGGGTGCTGAAGATGCCCAGCAGTAGTTTCCATGCTGGCCCTTCGGCTGTGAAATTAGAATCCAAGCGCTCGTCCTCCCCTGTCACAACTGCTCTCGAAGCGAGAGAGCGCACCAGAAACGTTGGCTTGAAATGCACTTTTAGGAGATAAAGTGAGGAGTGACAGCAATGTGTGTTTCAGAGTTGCAAAGCTCACTGTGCGCTGAAGATGATCTGCAAGGACTTTCCCTCCCTGCCCTTCGGAACTGGGAGCGGATTCCAAGCGCTCGTGCTCACCTGCCTCTGCTGCACTGGAAACGAGAGTGGAGACCAGAAACGCTGGATTCAAATGCACTTTTAGGAGCTACAATGAGGAGTGACAACAGTGTGTGTGTCAAAGTTGTAAAGCTCAGTGTGTTGAAGAAGCACAAGAGCAGCCTTCAGCCTGTCTCTTCCACTGCCTTACAGATTGCAGACATTCCTGCTCACTCTGCTGCTCAGCAGAGTGCTGGCAATGGAGTTCTTGGATTGAAATGGTCTTTTAGGAGAAAGAGTGAAGAGTGACAGCAATGTTTGTGTCACAGTTTAAAGCTCACTGTGTGCTAAACATGATCAGGAGGAGCTTTTTTGCAAGGCTCTTCTGCTGTTTTAGCCCAGTCTAAACATTCCTGCTCTACTCTCTCTGATGCTGCTCAGCAGAGAGTGGGCACAGAGATGTTGGAATCAATTGGTCTTCCAGGCAGGAGAAGGAGGAGTTACAGCAATGTGTTTTGCAGAGTTGCAAAGCTCACTGTGTGCTGAAGATGCCCTGCAGGAGTTTCCCTGCTGGCCCTTCATCTGTGGTATTAGAGTCCAAGCGCTGCTCCTCCCCTGTCACAACTCCTCTCGAAACGAGAGAGCGCACAAGAAACTTTGGATTCAAATGCACTTTTAGGAGATAAAGTGAGGAGTGACAGCAATGTTTGTGTCACAGTTTAAAGCTCACTGTGTGCAAAACATGATCAAGCAGGAGATTTTTTTCAAGGCTCTTCTGCTGTTTTAGGCAGGTCTAAAAATTCCTGCTCTACTATCTCTGTTGCTGCTCAGCAGAGAGCGGGCACAGAGATGGTGGATTCAGCTGGTCTTTCAGGCAAAAAGGGAGGAGTGACAGCAATGTGTGTTGCAGAGTTGCAAAGCTCGCTGTGCGCTGAAGATGATCAGTGGGAACTTTCTGGACTGTCTCTTCTGCTCTTTTAGCATTGGCTAAAGGTTCCTGTTCTACTCTGCTTCTGCCCAGCAGAGAAAGGGCACAGATATTTTGGATTCAATTGGACTTTGAGGTAGGAAAGTGCGGAGCGAGAGCAATATATGTGTCACAGTTGCAAAGCTGACTGCGTGCTGAAGATGCCCTGCCGGAGCTTTCACTCCGGGCTCTTTGGCTGTGGGAGCAGAGGCCAAGAGATCGTGTTCACCTGTCACTGCTGCTGTTCAAACGAGAGAGGGCGGGAGAGACCATGGATTCAAACGGATTATTAGGAGATGAAGTGAGGAGTGACAGCAATGTGTGTTTCAGAGTTGCAAAGCTCACTGTGCGCTGAAGATGATCTGCAAGGACTTTCCCTCCCTGCCCTTCGGAACTGGGAGCGGATTCCAAGCGCTCATGCTCACCTGCCTCTGCTGCACTGGAAACGAGAGTGGAGACCAGAAACGCTGGATTCAAATGCACTTTTAGGAGCTACAATGAGGAGTGACAACAGTGTGTGTGTCAAAGTTGTAAAGCTCAGTGTGTTGAAGAAGCACAAGAGCTGCCTTCAGCCTGTCTCTTCCACTGCCTTACAGATTGCAGACATTCCTGCTCACTCTGCTGCTCAGCAGAGTGCTGGCAACGGAGTTCTTGGATTGAAATGGTCTTTTAGGAGAAAGAGTGAAGAGTGACAGCAATGTTTGTGTCACAGTTTAAAGCTCACTGTGTGCTAAACATGATCAGGAGGAGCTTTTTTGCAAGGCTCTTCTGCTGTTTTAGCCCAGTCTAAACATTCCTGCTCTACTCTCTCTGATGCTGCTCAGCAGAGAGTGGGCACAGAGATGTTGGAATCAATTGGTCTTCCAGGCAGGAAAAGGAGGAGTTACAGCAATGTGTTTTGCAGAGTTGCAAAGCTCACTGTGTGCTGAAGATGCCCTGCAGGAGTTTCCCTGCTGGCCCTTCGTCTGTGGGATTAGAGTCCAAGCGCTGCTCCTCCCCTGTCACAACTCCTCTCGAAACGTGAGAGCGCACCAGAAACTTTGGATTCAAATGCACTTTTAGGAGATAAAGTGAGGAGTGACAGCAATGTTTGTGTCACAGTTTAAAGCTCACTGTGTGCAAAACATGATCAAGCAGGAGATTTTTTGCAAGGCTCTTCTGCTGTTTTAGCCCAGGCTAAATATTCCTGCTCAACTCTCTGTTGCTGCTCAGCAGAGAGTGGGCACAGATATGTTGGAATCAATTGGTCTTTCAGGCAGGAAAAGAAGTGACAGCAATGTGTGTTGCAGAGTTGCAAAGCTCGCTGTTCGCTGAAGATGATCAGTGGGAACTTTCTGGACTGTCTCTTCTGCTGTTTCTTCAGAGTCCAAACGTAAGTGCTATATTCTGCTACTGCTCACAAAGAGCAAGCACAGGAGATGTAGGATTCAATTGGACTTTGAGGTAGGAAAGTGAGAGGTGACAGCTATTTTTGTTTCAGAGTTGCAAAGCTCACTGGGTGCTGAAGATGCCCTGCAGGAGTTTCCATGCTGGCAATTCGTCTGTGAAATTAGAGTCCAAACACTCGTCCTCCCCTGTGACATCTGCTCTCGAAACGAGAGAGCGCACCATAAACTTTGGATTCAAATGCACTTTTAGGAGATAAAGTGAGGAGTGACAGCAATGTTTGTGTCACAGTTTAAAGCTCACTGAGTGCAAAACATGATCAAGCAGGAGATTTTTTGCAAGGCTCTTCTGCTGTTTTAGCCCAGTCCAAACATTCCTGCTCTGCTCTCTCTGTTGTTGCTCAGCAGAGAGCGGGCACAGAGATGGTGGATTCAGTTGGTCTTTCAGGCAGGAAAGGGGGGAGTGACAGCAATGTGTGTTGCAGAGTTGCAAAGCTCGCTGTGTGCTGAAGATGATCAGTGGGAACTTTCTGGACTGTCTCTTCTGCTGTTTCAGCAGAGTCCAAACGTAAGTGCTATATTCTGCTACTGCTCACAAAGAGCAAGCACAGGAGATGTATTATTCAATTGGACTTTCAGGTAGGAAAGTGAGAGGTGACAGCAATATGTGTTTCAGAGTTGCGAATCTCAATGTGTGCTGAAGATGCCCAGCAGTAGTTTCCATGCTGGCCCTTCGGCTGTGAAATTAGAATCCAAGCGCTCGTCCTCCCCTGTCACAACTGCTCTCGAAGCGAGAGAGCGCACCAGAAACGTTGGCTTGAAATGCACTTTTAGGAGATAAAGTGAGGAGTGACAGCAATGTGTGTTTCAGAGTTGCAAAGCTCACTGTGCGCTGAAGATGATCTGCAAGGACTTTCCCTCCCTGCCCTTCGGAACTGGGAGCGGATTCCAAGCGCTCGTGCTCACCTGCCTCTGGTGCACTGGAAACGAGAGTGGAGACCAGAAACGCTGGATTCAAATGCACTTTTAGGAGCTACAATGAGGAGTGACAACAGTGTGTGTGTCACAGTTGTAAAGCTCAGTGTGTTGAAGAAGCACAAGAGCAGCCTTCAGGCCTGTCTCTTCCACTGCCTTACAGATTGCAGACATCCCTGCTCACTCTGCTGATCAGCAGAGTGCTGGCAACGGAGTTCTTGGATTGAAATGGTCTTTTAGGAGAAAGAGTGAAGAGTGACAGCAATGTTTGTGTCACAGTTTAAAGCTCACTGTGTGCTAAACATGATCAGGAGGAGCTTTTTTGCAAGGCTCTTCTGCTGTTTTAGCCCAGTCTAAACATTCCTGCTCTACTCTCTCTGATGCTGCTCAGCAGAGAGTGGGCACAGAGATGTTGGAATCAATTGGTCTTCCAGGCAGGAAAAGGAGGAGTTACAGCAATGTGTTTTGCAGAGTTGCAAAGCTCACTGTGTGCTGAAGATGCCCTGCAGGAGTTTCCCTGCTGGCCCTTCGTCTGTGGGATTAGAGTCCAAGCGCTGCTCCTCCCCTGTCACAACTCCTCTCGAAACGTGAGAGCGCACCAGAAACTTTGGATTCAAATGCACTTTTAGGAGATAAAGTGAGGAGTGACAGCAATGTTTGTGTCACAGTTTAAAGCTCACTGTGTGCAAAACATGATCAAGCAGGAGATTTTTTGCAAGGCTCTTCTGCTGTTTTAGCCCAGGCTAAATATTCCTGCTCAACTCTCTGTTGCTGCTTAGCAGAGAGTGGGCACAGATATGTTGGAATCAATTGGTCTTTCAGGCAGGAAAAGAAGTGACAGCAATGTGTGTTGCAGAGTTGCAAAGCTCGCTGTTCGCTGAAGATGATCAGTGGGAACTTTCTGGACTGTCTCATCTGCTGTTTCTTCAGAGTCCAAACGTAAGTGCTATATTCTGCTACTGCTCACAAAGAGCAAGCACAGGAGATGTAGGATTCAATTGGACTTTGAGGTAGGAAAGTGAGAGGTGACAGCTATTTGTGTTTCAGAGTTGCAAAGCTCACTGGGTGCTGAAGATGCCCTGCAGGAGTTTCCATGCTGGCAATTCGTCTGTGAAATTAGAGTCCAAACACTCGTCCTCCCCTGTGACATCTGCTCTCGAAACGAGAGAGCGCACCATAAACTTTGGATTCAAATGCACTTTTAGGAGATAAAGTGAGGAGTGACAGCAATGTTTGTGTCACAGTTTAAAGCTCACTGAGTGCAAAACATGATCAAGCAGGAGATTTTTTGCAAGGCTCTTCTGCTGTTTTAGCCCAGTCCAAACATTCCTGCTCTGCTCTCTCTGTTGTTGCTCAGCAGAGAGCGGGCACAGAGATGGTGGATTCAGTTGGTCTTTCAGGCAGGAAAGGGGGGAGTGACAGCAATGTGTGTTGCAGAGTTGCAAAGCTCGCTGTGTGCTGAAGATGATCAGTGGGAACTTTCTGGACTGTCTCTTCTGCTGTTTCAGCAGAGTCCAAACGTAAGTGCTATATTCTGCTACTGCTCACAAAGAGCAAGCACAGGAGATGTATTATTCAATTGGACTTTCAGGTAGGAAAGTGAGAGGTGACAGCAATATGTGTTTCAGAGTTGCGAATCTCAATGTGTGCTGAAGATGCCCAGCAGTAGTTTCCATGCTGGCCCTTCGGCTGTGAAATTAGAATCCAAGCGCTCGTCCTCCCCTGTCACAACTGCTCTCGAAGCGAGAGAGCGCACCAGAAACGTTGGCTTGAAATGCACTTTTAGGAGATAAAGTGAGGAGTGACAGCAATGTGTGTTTCAGAGTTGCAAAGCTCACTGTGCGCTGAAGATGATCTGCAAGGACTTTCCCTCCCTGCCCTTCGGAACTGGGAGCGGATTCCAAGCGCTCGTGCTCACCTGCCTCTGGTGCACTGGAAACGAGAGTGGAGACCAGAAACGCTGGATTCAAATGCACTTTTAGGAGCTACAATGAGGAGTGACAACAGTGTGTGTGTCACAGTTGTAAAGCTCAGTGTGTTGAAGAAGCACAAGAGCAGCCTTCAGGCCTGTCTCTTCCACTGCCTTACAGATTGCAGACATCCCTGCTCACTCTGCTGATCAGCAGAGTGCTGGCAACGGAGTTCTTGGATTGAAATGGTCTTTTAGGAGAAAGAGTGAAGAGTGACAGCAATGTTTGTGTCACAGTTTAAAGCTCACTGTGTGCTAAACATGATCAGGAGGAGCTTTTTTGCAAGGCTCTTCTGCTGTTTTAGCCCAGTCTAAACATTCCTGCTCTACTCTCTCTGTTGCTGCTCAGCAGAGAGTGGGCACAGAGATGTTGGAATCAATTGGACTTTCAGGCAAGAAAAGGAGGAGTGACAGCAATGTGTGTTGCAGAATTGTAAAGCTCACTGTGTGCTGAAGATGCCCTGCAGGAGTTTCCCTGCTGGCCCTTCGTCTGTGGGATTAGAGTCCAAGCGCTGCTCCTCCCCTGTCACAACTCCTCTCCAAACGAGAGAGCGCACCAGAAACTTTGGATTCAAATGCACTTTTAGGAGATAAAGTGAGGAGTGACAGGAATGTTTGTGTCACAGTTTAAAGCTCACTGTGTGCAAAACATGATCAAGCAGGAGATTTTTTTCAAGGCTCTTCTGCTGTTTTAGGCAGGTCTAAAAATTCCTGCTCTACTCTCTCTGTTGCTGCTCAGCAGAGAGCGGGCACAGAGATGGTGGATTCAGCTGGTCTTTCAGGCAAAAAGGGAGGAGTGACAGCAATGTGTGTTGCAGAGTTGCAAAGCTCGCTGTGCGCTGAAGATGATCAGTGGGAACTTTCTGGACTGTCTCTTCTGCTCTTTTAGCATTGGCTAAAGGTTCCTGCTCTACTCTCTCTGCTTCTGCCCAGCAGAGAAAGGGCACAGAGATTTTGGATTCAATTGGACTTTGAGGTAGGAAAGTGCGGAGCGAGAGCAATATATGTGTCACAGTTGCAAAGCTGACTGCGTGCTGAAGATGCCCTTCCGGAGCTTTCACTCCGGGCTCTTCGGCTGTGGGAGCAGAGGCCAAGAGATCGTGTTCACCTGTCACTGCTGCTGTTCAAACGAGAGAGGGTGGGAGAGACCATGGATTCAAACGGATTATTAGGAGATGAAGTGAGGAGTGACAGCAATGTGTGTTTCAGAGTTGCAAAGCTCACTGTGCGCTGAAGATGATCTGCAAGGACTTTCCCTCCCTGCCCTTCGGAACTGGGAGCGGATTCCAAGCGCTCGTGCTCACCTTCCTCTGCTGCTCTTGAAACGAGAGTGGAGACCAGAAACGCTGGATTCAAATGCACTTTTAGGAGCTACAATGAGGAGTGACAACAGTGTGTGTGTCACAGTTGTAAAGCTCAGTGTGTTGAAGAAGCACAAGAGCAGCCTTCAGGCCTGTCTCTTCCACTGCCTTACAGATTGCAGACATTCCTGCTCACTCTGCTGCTCAGCAGAGTGCTGGCAACGGAGTTCTTGGATTGAAATGGTCTTTTAGGAGAAAGAGTGAAGAGTGACAGCAATGTTTGTGTCACAGTTTAAAGCTCACTGTGTGCTAAACATGATCAGGAGGAGCTTTTTTGCAAGGCTCTTCTGCTGTTTTAGCCCAGTCTAAACATTCCTGCTCTACTCTCTCTGTTGCTGCTCAGCAGAGAGTGGGCACAGAGATGTTGGAATCAATTGGTCTTCCAGGCAGGAGAAGGAGGAGTTACAGCAATGTGTGTTGCAGAATTGCAAAGCTCACTGTGTGCTGAAGATGCCCTGCAGGAGTTTCCCTGCTGGCCCTTCGTCTGTGGGATTAGAGTCCAAGCGCTGCTCCTCCCCTGTCACAACTCCTCTCCAAACGTGAGAGCGCACCAGAAACTTTGGATTCAAATGCACTTTTAGGAGATAAAGTGAGGAGTGACAGCAATGTTTGTGTCACAGTTTAAAGCTCACTGTGTGCAAAACATGATCAAGCAGGAGATTTTTTGCAAGGCTCTTCTGCTGTTTTAGCCCAGGCTAAACATTCCTGCTCTACTCTCTCTGTTGCTGCTCAGCAGAGAGCGGGCACAGAGGTGTGGGAATCAATTGGTCTTTCAGGCAGGAAAAGAAGAGACAGCAATGTGTGTTGCAGAGTTGCAAAGCTCACTGTGTGCTGAAGATGATCAGTGGGAACTTTCTGGACTGTCTCTTCTGCTGTTTCAGCAGAGTCCAAACGTAAGTGCTATATTCTGCTACTGCTCACAAAGAGCAAGCACAGGAGATGTATTATTCAATTGGACTTTCAGGTAGGAAAGTGAGAGGTGACAGCAATATGTGTTTCAGAGTTGTGAATCTCAATGTGTGCTGAAGATGCCCAGCAGTAGTTTCCATGCTGGCCCTTCGGCTGTGGGATTAGAATCCAAGCGCTCGTCCTCCCCTGTCACAACTGCTCTCGAAGCGAGAGAGCGCACCAGAAACGTTGGCTTGAAATGCACTTTTAGGAGATAAAGTGAGGAGTGACAGCAATGTGTGTTTCAGAGTTGCAAAGCTCACTGTGCGCTGAAGATGATCTGCAAGGACTTTCCCTCCCTGCCCTTCGGAACTGGGAGCGGATTCCAAGCGCTCGTGCTCACCTTCCTCTGCTGCTCTTGAAACGAGAGTGGAGACCAGAAACGCTGGATTCAAATGCACTTTTAGGAGCTACAATGAGGAGTGACAACAGTGTGTGTGTCACAGTTGTAAAGCTCAGTGTGTTGAAGAAGCACAAGAGCAGCCTTCAGGCCTGTCTCTTCCACTGCCTTACAGATTGCAGACATCCCTGCTCACTCTGCTGCTCAGCAGAGTGCTGGCAACGGAGTTCTGGGATTGAAATGGTCTTTTAGGAGAAAGAGTGAAGAGTGACAGCAATGTTTGTGTCACAGTTTAAAGCTCACTGTGTGCTAAACATGATCAGGAGGAGCTTTTTTGCAAGGCTCTTCTGCTGTTTTAGCCCAGTCTAAACATTCCTGCTCTACTCTCTCTGATGCTGCTCAGCAGAGAGTGGGCACAGAGATGTTGGAATCAATTGGTCTTTCAGGCAAGAAAAGGAGGAGTGACAGCAATGTGTGTTTCAGAATTGTAAAGCTCAGTGTGCGCTGAAGATGCCCTGCAGGAGTTTCCCTGCTGGCCCTTCGTCTGTGGGATTAGAGTCCAAGCGCTGCTCCTCCCCTGTCACAACACCTCTCGAAACGAGAGAGCGCACCAGAAACTTTGGATTCAAATGCACTTTTAGGAGATAAAGTGAGGAGTGACAGCAATGTTTGTGTCACAGTTTAAAGCTCACTGTGTGCAAAACATGATCAAGCAGGAGATTTTTTGCAAGGCTCTTCTGCTGTTTTAGCCCAGGCTAAACATTCCTGCTCTACTCTCTCTGTTGCTGCTCAGCAGAGAGCGGGCACAGAGATGGTGGATTCAGCTGGTCTTTCAGGCAGGAAAAGAAGAGACAGCAATGTGTGTTGCAGAGTTGCAAAGCTCACTGTGTGCTGAAGATGATCAGTGGGAACTTTCTGGACTGTCTCTTCTGCTGTTTCAGCAGAGTCCAAACGTAAGTGCTATATTCTGCTACTGCTCACAAAGAGCAAGCACAGGAGATGTATTATTCAATTGGACTTTCAGGTAGGAAAGTGAGAGGTGACAGCAATATGTGTTTCAGAGTTGCGAATCTCAATGTGTGCTGAAGATGCCCAGCAGTAGTTTCCATGCTGGCCCTTCGGCTGTGAAATTAGAATCCAAGCGCTCGTCCTCCCCTGTCACAACTGCTCTCGAAGCGAGAGAGCGCACCAGAAACGTTGGCTTGAAATGCACTTTTAGGAGATAAAGTGAGGAGTGACAGCAATGTGTGTTTCAGAGTTGCAAAGCTCACTGTGCGCTGAAGATGATCTGCAAGGACTTTCCCTCCCTGCCCTTCGGAACTGGGAGCGGATTCCAAGCGCTCGTGCTCACCTTCCTCTGCTGCTCTTGAAACGAGAGTGGAGACCAGAAACGCTGGATTCAAATGCACTTTTAGGAGCTACAATGAGGAGTGACAACAGTGTGTGTGTCACAGTTGTAAAGCTCAGTGTGTTGAAGAAGCACAAGAGCAGCCTTCAGGCCTGTCTCTTCCACTGCCTTACAGATTGCAGACATTCCTGCTCACTCTGCTGCTCAGCAGAGTGCTGGCAACGGAGTTCTTGGATTGAAATGGTCTTTTAGGAGAAAGAGTGAAGAGTGACAGCAATGTTTGTGTCACAGTTTAAAGCTCACTGTGTGCTAAACATGATCAGGAGGAGCTTTTTTGCAAGGCTCTTCTGCTGTTTTAGCCCAGTCTAAACATTCCTGCTCTACTCTCTCTGTTGCTGCTCAGCAGAGAGTGGGCACAGAGATGTTGGAATCAATAGGTCTTCCAGGCAGGAAAAGGAGGAGTTACAGCAATGTGTTTTGCAGAGTTGCAAAGCTCACTGTGTGCTGAAGATGCCCTGCAGGAGTTTCCCTGCTGGCCCTTCGTCTGTGGGATTAGAGTCCAAGCGCTGCTCCTCCCCTGTCACAACTCCTCTCCAAACGAGAGTGCGTACCAGAAACTTTGGATTCAAATGCACTTTTAGGAGATAAAGTGAGGAGTGACAGCAATGTTTGTGTCACAGTTTAAAGCTCACTGTGTGCAAAACATGATCAAGCAGGAGATTTTTTGCAAGGCTCTTCTGCTGTTTTAGGCAGGTCTAAAAATTCCTGCTCTACTATCTCTGTTGCTGCTCAGCAGAGAGCGGGCACAGAGATGGTGGATTCAGCTGGTCTTTCAGGCAAAAAGGGAGGAGTGACAGCAATGTGTGTTGCAGAGTTGCAAAGCTCGCTGTGCGCTGAAGATGATCAGTGGGAACTTTCTGGACTGTCTCTTCTGCTCTTTTAGCATTGGCTAAAGGTTCCTGCTCTACTCTGCTTCTGCCCAGCAGAGAAAGGGCACAGAGATTTTGGATTCAATTGGACTTTGAGGTAGGAAAGTGCGGAGCGAGAGCAATATATGTGTCACAGTTGCAAAGCTGACTGCGTGCTGAAGATGCCCTGCCGGAGCTTTCACTCCGGGCTCTTCGGCTGTGGGAGCAGAGGCCAAGAGATCGTGTTCACCTGTCACTGCTGCTGTTCAAACGAGAGAGGGCGGGAGAGACCATGGATTCAAATGGATTATTAGGAGATGAAGTGAGGAGTGACAGCAATGTGTGTTTCAGAGTTGCAAAGCTCACTGTGCGCTGAAGATGATCTGCAAGGACTTTCCCTCCCTGCCCTTCGGAACTGGGAGCGGATTCCAAGCGCTCATGCTCACCTGCCTCTGCTGCACTGGAAACGAGAGTGGAGACCAGAAACGCTGGATTCAAATGCACTTTTAGGAGCTACAATGAGGAGTGACAACAGTGTGTGTGTCACAGTTGTAAAGCTCAGTGTGTTGAAGAAGCACAAGAGCTGCCTTCAGCCTGTCTCTTCCACTGCCTTACAGATTGCAGACATTCCTGCTCACTCTGCTGCTCAGCAGAGTGCTGGCAACGGAGTTCTTGGATTGAAATGGTCTTTTAGGAGAAAGAGTGAAGAGTGACAGCAATGTTTGTGTCACAGTTTAAAGCTCACTGTGTGCTAAACATGATCAGGAGGAGCTTTTTTGCAAGGCTCTTCTGCTGTTTTAGCCCAGTCTAAACATTCCTGCTCTACTCTCTCTGATGCTGCTCAGCAGAGAGTGGGCACAGAGATGTTGGAATCAATTGGTCTTCCAGGCAGGAAAAGGAGGAGTTACAGCAATGTGTTTTGCAGAGTTGCAAAGCTCACTGTGTGCTGAAGATGCCCTGCAGGAGTTTCCCTGCTGGCCCTTCGTCTGTGGGATTAGAGTCCAAGCGCTGCTCCTCCCCTGTCACAACTCCTCTCGAAACGTGAGAGCGCACCAGAAACTTTGGATTCAAATGCACTTTTAGGAGATAAAGTGAGGAGTGACAGCAATGTTTGTGTCACAGTTTAAAGCTCACTGTGTGCAAAACATGATCAAGCAGGAGATTTTTTGCAAGGCTCTTCTGCTGTTTTAGCCCAGGCTAAATATTCCTGCTCAACTCTCTGTTGCTGCTCAGCAGAGAGTGGGCACAGATATGTTGGAATCAATTGGTCTTTCAGGCAGGAAAAGAAGTGACAGCAATGTGTGTTGCAGAGTTGCAAAGCTCGCTGTTCGCTGAAGATGATCAGTGGGAACTTTCTGGACTGTCTCTTCTGCTGTTTCTTCAGAGTCCAAACGTAAGTGCTATATTCTGCTACTGCTCACAAAGAGCAAGCACAGGAGATGTAGGATTCAATTGGACTTTGAGGTAGGAAAGTGAGAGGTGACAGCTATTTGTGTTTCAGAGTTGCAAAGCTCACTGGGTGCTGAAGATGCCCTGCAGGAGTTTCCATGCTGGCAATTCGTCTGTGAAATTAGAGTCCAAACACTCGTCCTCCCCTGTGACATCTGCTCTCGAAACGAGAGAGCGCACCATAAACTTTGGATTCAAATGCACTTTTAGGAGATAAAGTGAGGAGTGACAGCAATGTTTGTGTCACAGTTTAAAGCTCACTGAGTGCAAAACATGATCAAGCAGGAGATTTTTTGCAAGGCTCTTCTGCTGTTTTAGCCCAGTCCAAACATTCCTGCTCTGCTCTCTCTGTTGTTGCTCAGCAGAGAGCGGGCACAGAGATGGTGGATTCAGTTGGTCTTTCAGGCAGGAAAGGGGGGAGTGACAGCAATGTGTGTTGCAGAGTTGCAAAGCTCGCTGTGTGCTGAAGATGATCAGTGGGAACTTTCTGGACTGTCTCTTCTGCTGTTTCAGCAGAGTCCAAACGTAAGTGCTATATTCTGCTACTGCTCACAAAGAGCAAGCACAGGAGATGTATTATTCAATTGGACTTTCAGGTAGGAAAGTGAGAGGTGACAGCAATATGTGTTTCAGAGTTGCGAATCACAATGTGTGCTGAAGATGCCCAGCAGTAGTTTCCATGCTGGCCCTTCGGCTGTGAAATTAGAATCCAAGCGCTCGTCCTCCCCTGTCACAACTGCTCTCGAAGCGAGAGAGCGCACCAGAAACGTTGGCTTGAAATGCACTTTTAGGAGATAAAGTGAGGAGTGACAGCAATGTGTGTTTCAGAGTTGCAAAGCTCACTGTGCGCTGAAGATGATCTGCAAGGACTTTCCCTCCCTGCCCTTCGGAACTGGGAGCGGATTCCAAGCGCTCGTGCTCACCTTCCTCTGCTGCTCTTGAAACGAGAGTGGAGACCAGAAACGCTGGATTCAAATGCACTTTTAGGAGCTACAATGAGGAGTGACAACAGTGTGTGTGTCACAGTTGTAAAGCTCAGTGTGTTGAAGAAGCACAAGAGCAGCCTTCAGGCCTGTCTCTTCCACTGCCTTACAGATTGCAGACATTCCTGCTCACTCTGCTGCTCAGCAGAGTGCTGGCAACGGAGTTCTTGGATTGAAATGGTCTTTTAGGAGAAAGAGTGAAGAGTGACAGCAATGTTTGTGTCACAGTTTAAAGCTCACTGTGTGCTAAACATGATCAGGAGGAGCTTTTTTGCAAGGCTCTTCTGCTGTTTTAGCCCAGTCTAAACATTCCTGCTCTACTCTCTCTGTTGCTGCTCAGCAGAGAGTGGGCACAGAGATGTTGGAATCAATAGGTCTTCCAGGCAGGAAAAGGAGGAGTTACAGCAATGTGTTTTGCAGAGTTGCAAAGCTCACTGTGTGCTGAAGATGCCCTGCAGGAGTTTCCCTGCTGGCCCTTCGTCTGTGGGATTAGAGTCCAAGCGCTGCTCCTCCCCTGTCACAACTGCTCTCCAAACGAGAGTGCGTACCAGAAACTTTGGATTCAAATGCACTTTTAGGAGATAAAGTGAGGAGTGACAGCAATGTTTGTGTCACAGTTTAAAGCTCACTGTGTGCAAAACATGATCAAGCAGGAGATTTTTTGCAAGGCTCTTCTGCTGTTTTAGCCCAGGCTAAATATTCCTGCTCAACTCTCTGTTGCTGCTCAGCAGAGAGTGGGCACAGAGATGTTGGAATCAATTGGTCTTTCAGGCAGGAAAAGAAGTGACAGCAACGTGTGTTGCAGAGTTGCAAAGCTCGCTGTTCGCTGAAGATGATCAGTGGGAACTTTCTGGACTGTCTCTTCTGCTGTTTCTTCAGAGTCCAAACGTAAGTGCTATATTCTGCTACTGCTCACAAAGAGCAAGCACAGGAGATGTAGGATTCAATTGGACTTCGAGGTAGGAAAGTGAGAGGTGACAGCTATTTGTGTTTCAGAGTTGCAAAGCTCACTGGGTGCTGAAGATGCCCAGCAGTAGTTTCCATGCTGGCCCTTCGGCTGTGAAATTAGAATCCAAGCGCTCGTCCTCCCCTGTCACAACTGCTCTCGAAGCGAGAGAGCGCACCAGAAACGTTGGCTTGAAATGCACTTTTAGGAGATAAAGTGAGGAGTGACAGCAATGTGTGTTTCAGAGTTGCAAAGCTCACTGTGCGCTGAAGATGATCTGCAAGGACTTTCCCTCCCTGCCCTTCGGAACTGGGAGCGGATTCCAAGCGCTCGTGCTCACCTGCCTCTGCTGCACTGGAAACGAGAGTGGAGACCAGAAACGCTGGATTCAAATGCACTTTTAGGAGCTACAATGAGGAGTGACAACAGTGTGTGTGTCAAAGTTGTAAAGCTCAGTGTGTTGAAGAAGCACAAGAGCAGCCTTCAGCCTGTCTCTTCCACTGCCTTACAGATTGCAGACATTCCTGCTCACTCTGCTGCTCAGCAGAGTGCTGGCAACGGAGTTCTTGGATTGAAATGGTCTTTTAGGAGAAAGAGTGAAGAGTGACAGCAATGTTTGTGTCACAGTTTAAAGCTCACTGTGTGCTAAACATGATCAGGAGGAGCTTTTTTGCAAGGCTCTTCTGCTGTTTTAGCCCAGTCTAAACATTCCTGCTCTACTCTCTCTGTTGCTGCTCAGCAGAGAGTGGGCACAGAGATGTTGGAATCAATAGGTCTTCCAGGCAGGAAAAGGAGGAGTTACAGCAATGTGTTTTGCAGAGTTGCAAAGCTCACTGTGTGCTGAAGATGCCCTGCAGGAGTTTCCCTGCTGGCCCTTCGTCTGTGGGGTTAGAGTCCAAGCGCTGCTCCTCCCCTGTCACAACTGCTCTCCAAACGAGAGTGCGTACCAGAAACTTTGGATTCAAATGCACTTTTAGGAGATAAAGTGAGGAGTGACAGCAATGTTTGTGTCACAGTTTAAAGCTCACTGTGTGCAAAACATGATCAAGCAGGAGATTTTTTGCAAGGCTCTTCTGCTGTTTTAGCCCAGGCTAAATATTCCTGCTCAACTCTCTGTTGCTGCTCAGCAGAGAGTGGGCACAGAGATGTTGGAATCAATTGGTCTTTCAGGCAGGAAAAGAAGTGACAGCAACGTGTGTTGCAGAGTTGCAAAGCTCGCTGTTCGCTGAAGATGATCAGTGGGAACTTTCTGGACTGTCTCTTCTGCTGTTTCTTCAGAGTCCAAACGTAAGTGCTATATTCTGCTACTGCTCACAAAGAGCAAGCACAGGAGATGTAGGATTCAATTGGACTTCGAGGTAGGAAAGTGAGAGGTGACAGCTATTTGTGTTTCAGAGTTGCAAAGCTCACTGGGTGCTGAAGATGCCCAGCAGTAGTTTCCATGCTGGCCCTTCGGCTGTGAAATTAGAATCCAAGCGCTCGTCCTCCCCTGTCACAACTGCTCTCGAAGCGAGAGAGCGCACCAGAAACGTTGGCTTGAAATGCACTTTTAGGAGATAAAGTGAGGAGTGACAGCAATGTGTGTTTCAGAGTTGCAAAGCTCACTGTGCGCTGAAGATGATCTGCAAGGACTTTCCCTCCCTGCCCTTCGGAACTGGGAGCGGATTCCAAGCGCTCGTGCTCACCTGCCTCTGCTGCACTGGAAACGAGAGTGGAGACCAGAAACGCTGGATTCAAATGCACTTTTAGGAGCTACAATGAGGAGTGACAACAGTGTGTGTGTCAAAGTTGTAAAGCTCAGTGTGTTGAAGAAGCACAAGAGCAGCCTTCAGCCTGTCTCTTCCACTGCCTTACAGATTGCAGACATTCCTGCTCACTCTGCTGCTCAGCAGAGTGCTGGCAACGGAGTTCTTGGATTGAAATGGTCTTTTAGGAGAAAGAGTGAAGAGTGACAGCAATGTTTGTGTCACAGTTTAAAGCTCACTGTGTGCTAAACATGATCAGGAGGAGCTTTTTTGCAAGGCTCTTCTGCTGTTTTAGCCCAGTCTAAACATTCCTGCTCTACTCTCTCTGTTGCTGCTCAGCAGAGAGTGGGCACAGAGATGTTGGAATCAATAGGTCTTCCAGGCAGGAAAAGGAGGAGTTACAGCAATGTGTTTTGCAGAGTTGCAAAGCTCACTGTGTGCTGAAGATGCCCTGCAGGAGTTTCCCTGCTGGCCCTTCGTCAGTGGGGTTAGAGTCCAAGCGCTGCTCCTCCCCTGTCACAACTGCTCTCCAAACGAGAGTGCGTACCAGAAACTTTGGATTCAAATGCACTTTTAGGAGATAAAGTGAGGAGTGACAGCAATGTTTGTGTCACAGTTTAAAGCTCACTGTGTGCAAAACATGATCAAGCAGGAGATTTTTTGCAAGGCTCTTCTGCTGTTTTAGCCCAGGCTAAATATTCCTGCTCAACTCTCTGTTGCTGCTCAGCAGAGAGTGGGCACAGAGATGTTGGAATCAATTGGTCTTTCAGGCAGGAAAAGAAGTGACAGCAACGTGTGTTGCAGAGTTGCAAAGCTCGCTGTTCGCTGAAGATGATCAGTGGGAACTTTCTGGACTGTCTCTTCTGCTGTTTCTTCAGAGTCCAAACGTAAGTGCTATATTCTGCTACTGCTCACAAAGAGCAAGCACAGGAGATGTAGGATTCAATTGGACTTCGAGGTAGGAAAGTGAGAGGTGACAGCTATTTGTGTTTCAGAGTTGCAAAGCTCACTGGGTGCTGAAGATGCCCAGCAGTAGTTTCCATGCTGGCCCTTCGGCTGTGAAATTAGAATCCAAGCGCTCGTCCTCCCCTGTCACAACTGCTCTCGAAGCGAGAGAGCGCACCAGAAACGTTGGCTTGAAATGCACTTTTAGGAGATAAAGTGAGGAGTGACAGCAATGTGTGTTTCAGAGTTGCAAAGCTCACTGTGCGCTGAAGATGATCTGCAAGGACTTTCCCTCCCTGCCCTTCGGAACTGGGAGCGGATTCCAAGCGCTCGTGCTCACCTGCCTCTGCTGCACTGGAAACGAGAGTGGAGACCAGAAACGCTGGATTCAAATGCACTTTTAGGAGCTACAATGAGGAGTGACAACAGTGTGTGTGTCAAAGTTGTAAAGCTCAGTGTGTTGAAGAAGCACAAGAGCAGCCTTCAGCCTGTCTCTTCCACTGCCTTACAGATTGCAGACATTCCTGCTCACTCTGCTGCTCAGCAGAGTGCTGGCAACGGAGTTCTTGGATTGAAATGGTCTTTTAGGAGAAAGAGTGAAGAGTGACAGCAATGTTTGTGTCACAGTTTAAAGCTCACTGTGTGCAAAACATGATCAGGAGGAGCTTTTTTGCAAGGCTCTTCTGCTGTTTTAGCCCAGTCTAAACATTCCTGCTCTACTCTCTCTGATGCTGCTCAGCAGAGAGTGGGCACAGAGATGTTGGAATCAATTGGTCTTCCAGGCAGGAGAAGGAGGAGTTACAGCAATGTGTTTTGCAGAGTTGCAAAGCTCACTGTGTGCTGAAGATGCCCTGCAGGAGTTTCCCTGCTGGCCCTTCGTCTGTGGGATTAGAGTCCAAGCGCTGCTCCTCCCCTGTCACAACTCCTCTCGAAACGAGAGAGCGCACAAGAAACTTTGGATTCAAATGCACTTTTAGGAGATAAAGTGAGGAGTGACAGCAATGTTTGTGTCACAGTTTAAAGCTCACTGTGTGCAAAACATGATCAAGCAGGAGATTTTTTTCAAGGCTCTTCTGCTGTTTTAGGCAGGTCTAAAAATTCCTGCTCTACTATCTCTGTTGCTGCTCAGCAGAGAGCGGGCACAGAGATGGTGGATTCAGCTGGTCTTTCAGGCAAAAAGGGAGGAGTGACAGCAATGTGTGTTGCAGAGTTGCAAAGCTCGCTGTGCGCTGAAGATGATCAGTGGGAACTTTCTGGACTGTCTCTTCTGCTCTTTTAGCATTGGCTAAAGGTTCCTGCTCTACTCTGCTTCTGCCCAGCAGAGAAAGGGCACAGAGATTTTGGATTCAATTGGACTTTGAGGTAGGAAAGTGCGGAGCGAGAGCAATATATGTGTCACAGTTGCAAAGCTGACTGCGTGCTGAAGATGCCCTGCCGGAGCTTTCACTCCGGGCTCTTCGGCTGTGGGAGCAGAGGCCAAGAGATCGTGTTCACCTGTCACTGCTGCTGTTCAAACGAGAGAGGGCGGGAGAGACCATGGATTCAAACGGATTATTAGGAGATGAAGTGAGGAGTGACAGCAATGTGTGTTTCAGAGTTGCAAAGCTCACTGTGCGCTGAAGATGATCTGCAAGGACTTTCCCTCCCTGCCCTTCGGAACTGGGAGCGGATTCCAAGCGCTCGTGCTCACCTTCCTCTGCTGCTCTTGAAACGAGAGTGGAGACCAGAAACGCTGGATTCAAATGCACTTTTAGGAGCTACAATGAGGAGTGACAACAGTGTGTGTGTCACAGTTGTAAAGCTCAGTGTGTTGAAGAAGCACAAGAGCAGCCTTCAGGCCTGTCTCTTCCACTGCCTTACAGATTGCAGACATTCCTGCTCACTCTGCTGCTCAGCAGAGTGCTGGCAACGGAGTTCTTGGATTGAAATGGTCTTTTAGGAGAAAGAGTGAAGAGTGACAGCAATGTTTGTGTCACAGTTTAAAGCTCACTGTGTGCTAAACATGATCAGGAGGAGCTTTTTTGCAAGGCTCTTCTGCTGTTTTAGCCCAGTCTAAACATTCCTGCTCTACTCTCTCTGATGCTGCTCAGCAGAGAGTGGGCACAGAGATGTTGGAATCAATTGGTCTTCCAGGCAGGAGAAGGAGGAGTTACAGCAATGTGTTTTGCAGAGTTGCAAAGCTCACTGTGTGCTGAAGATGCCCTGCAGGAGTTTCCCTGCTGGCCCTTCGTCTGTGGTATTAGAGTCCAAGCGCTGCTCCTCCCCTGTCACAACTCCTCTCGAAACGAGAGAGCGCACCAGAAACTTTGGATTCAAATGCACTTTTAGGAGATAAAGTGAGGAGTGACAGCAATGTTTGTGTCACAGTTTAAAGCTCACTGTGTGCAAAACATGATCAAGCAGGAGATTTTTTTCAAGGCTCTTCTGCTGTTTTAGGCAGGTCTAAAAATTCCTGCTCTACTATCTCTGTTGCTGCTCAGCAGAGAGCGGGCACAGAGATGGTGGATTCAGCTGGTCTTTCAGGCAAAAAGGGAGGAGTGACAGCAATGTGTGTTGCAGAGTTGCAAAGCTCGCTGTGCGCTGAAGATGATCAGTGGGAACTTTCTGGACTGTCTCTTCTGCTCTTTTAGCATTGGCTAAAGGTTCCTGCTCTACTCTGCTTCTGCCCAGCAGAGAAAGGGCACAGAGATTTTGGATTCAATTGGACTTTGAGGTAGGAAAGTGCGGAGCGAGAGCAATATATGTGTCACAGTTGCAAAGCTGACTGCGTGCTGAAGATGCCCTGCCGGAGCTTTCACTCCGGGCTCTTTGGCTGTGGGAGCAGAGGCCAAGAGATCGTGTTCACCTGTCACTGCTGCTGTTCAAACGAGAGAGGGCGGGAGAGACCATGGATTCAAACGGATTATTAGGAGATGAAGTGAGGAGTGACAGCAATGTGTGTTTCAGAGTTGCAAAGCTCACTGTGCGCTGAAGATGATCTGCAAGGACTTTCCCTCCCTGCCCTTCGGAACTGGGAGCGGATTCCAAGCGCTCGTGCTCACCTGCCTCTGCTGCACTGGAAACGAGAGTGGAGACCAGAAACGCTGGATTCAAATGCACTTTTAGGAGCTACAATGAGGAGTGACAACAGTGTGTGTGTCAAAGTTGTAAAGCTCAGTGTGTTGAAGAAGCACAAGAGCAGCCTTCAGCCTGTCTCTTCCACTGCCTTACAGATTGCAGACATTCCTGCTCACTCTGCTGCTCAGCAGAGTGCTGGCAACGGAGTTCTTGGATTGAAATGGTCTTTTAGGAGAAAGAGTGAAGAGTGACAGCAATGTTTGTGTCACAGTTTAAAGCTCACTGTGTGCTAAACATGATCAGGAGGAGCTTTTTTGCAAGGCTCTTCTGCTGTTTTAGCCCAGTCTAAACATTCCTGCTCTACTCTCTCTGATGCTGCTCAGCAGAGAGTGGGCACAGAGATGTTGGAATCAATTGGTCTTCCAGGCGGGAGAAGGAGGAGTTACAGCAATGTGTTTTGCAGAGTTGCAAAGCTCACTGTGTGCTGAAGATGCCCTGCAGGAGTTTCCCTGCTGGCCCTTCGTCTGTGGGATTAGAGTCCAAGCGCTGCTCCTCCCCTGTCACAACTCCTCTCGAAACGAGAGAGCGCACCAGAAACTTTGGATTCAAATGCACTTTTAGGAGATAAAGTGAGGAGTGACAGCAATGTTTGTGTCACAGTTTAAAGCTCACTGTGTGCAAAACATGATCAAGCAGGAGATTTTTTTCAAGGCTCTTCTGCTGTTTTAGGCAGGTCTAAAAATTCCTGCTCTACTATCTCTGTTGCTGCTCAGCAGAGAGCGGGCACAGAGATGGTGGATTCAGCTGGTCTTTCAGGCAAAAAGGGAGGAGTGACAGCAATGTGTGTTGCAGAGTTGCAAAGCTCGCTGTGCGCTGAAGATGATCAGTGGGAACTTTCTGGACTGTCTCTTCTGCTCTTTTAGCATTGGCTAAAGGTTCCTGCTCTACTCTGCTTCTGCCCAGCAGAGAAAGGGCACAGAGATTTTGGATTCAATTGGACTTTGAGGTAGGAAAGTGCGGAGCGAGAGCAATATATGTGTCACAGTTGCAAAGCTGACTGCGTGCTGAAGATGCCCTGCCGGAGCTTTCACTCCGGGCTCTTCGGCTGTGGGAGCAGAGGCCAAGAGATCGTGTTCACCTGTCACTGCTGCTGTTCAAACGAGAGAGGGCGGGAGAGACCATGGATTCAAACGGATTATTAGGAGATGAAGTGAGGAGTGACAGCAATGTGTTTTTCAGAGTTGCAAAGCTCACTGTGCGCTGAAGATGATCTGCAAGGACTTTCCCTCCCTGCCCTTCGGAACTGGGAGCGGATTCCAAGCGCTCGTGCTCACCTGCCTCTGCTGCACTGGAAACGAGAGTGGAGACCAGAAACGCTGGATTCAAATGCACTTTTAGGAGCTACAATGAGGAGTGACAACAGTGTGTGTGTGTCAAAGTTGTAAAGCTCAGTGTGTTGAAGAAGCACAAGAGCAGCCTTCAGCCTGTCTCTTCCACTGCCTTACAGATTGCAGACATTCCTGCTCACTCTGCTGCTCAGCAGAGTGCTGGCAACGGAGTTCTTGGATTGAAATGGTCTTTTAGGAGAAAGAGTGAAGAGTGACAGCAATGTTTGTGTCACAGTTTAAAGCTCACTGTGTGCTAAACATGATCAGGAGGAGCTTTTTTGCAAGGCTCTTCTGCTGTTTTAGCCCAGTCTAAACATTCCTGCTCTACTCTCTCTGATGCTGCTCAGCAGAGAGTGGGCACAGAGATGTTGAAATCAATTGGTCTTCCAGGCGGGAGAAGGAGGAGTTACAGCAATGTGTTTTGCAGAGTTGCAAAGCTCACTGTGTGCTGAAGATGCCCTGCAGGAGTTTCCCTGCTGGCCCTTCGTCTGTGGGATTAGAGTCCAAGCGCTGCTCCTCCCCTGTCACAACTCCTCTCGAAACGAGAGAGCGCACCAGAAACTTTGGATTCAAATGCACTTTTAGGAGATAAAGTGAGGAGTGACAGCAATGTTTGTGTCACAGTTTAAAGCTCACTGTGTGCAAAACATGATCAAGCAGGAGATTTTTTTCAAGGCTCTTCTGCTGTTTTAGGCAGGTCTAAAAATTCCTGCTCTACTCTCTCTGTTGCTGCTCAGCAGAGAGCGGGCACAGAGATGGTGGATTCAGCTGGTCTTTCAGGCAAAAAGGGAGGAGTGACAGCAATGTGTGTTGCAGAGTTGCAAAGCTCGCTGTGCGCTGAAGATGATCAGTGGGAACTTTCTGGACTGTCTCTTCTGCTCTTTTAGCATTGGCTAAAGGTTCCTGCTCTACTCTGCTTCTGCCCAGCAGATAAAGGGCACAGATATTTTGGATTCAATTGGACTTTGAGGTAGGAAAGTGCGGAGCGAGAGCAATATATGTGTCACAGTTGCAAAGCTGACTGCGTGCTGAAGATGCCCTGCCGGAGCTTTCACTCCGGGCTCTTTGGCTGTGGGAGCAGAGGCCAAGAGATCGTGTTCACCTGTCACTGCTGCTGTTCAAACGAGAGAGGGCGGGAGAGACCATGGATTCAAACGGATTATTAGGAGATGAAGTGAGGAGTGACAGCAATGTGTGTTTCAGAGTTGCAAAGCTCACTGTGCGCTGAAGATGATCTGCAAGGACTTTCCCTCCCTGCCCTTCGGAACTGGGAGCGGATTCCAAGCGCTCGTGCTCACCTGCCTCTGCTGCACTGGAAACGAGAGTGGAGACCAGAAACGCTGGATTCAAATGCACTTTTAGGAGCTACAATGAGGAGTGACAACAGTGTGTGTGTGTCAAAGTTGTAAAGCTCAGTGTGTTGAAGAAGCACAAGAGCAGCCTTCAGCCTGTCTCTTCCACTGCCTTACAGATTGCAGACATTCCTGCTCACTCTGCTGCTCAGCAGAGTGCTGGCAACGGAGTTCTTGGATTGAAATGGTCTTTTAGGAGAAAGAGTGAAGAGTGACAGCAATGTTTGTGTCACAGTTTAAAGCTCACTGTGTGCTAAACATGATCAGGAGGAGCTTTTTTGCAAGGCTCTTCTGCTGTTTTAGCCCAGTCTAAACATTCCTGCTCTACTCTCTCTGATGCTGCTCAGCAGAGAGTGGGCACAGAGATGTTGAAATCAATTGGTCTTCCAGGCGGGAGAAGGAGGAGTTACAGCAATGTGTTTTGCAGAGTTGCAAAGCTCACTGTGTGCTGAAGATGCCCTGCAGGAGTTTCCCTGCTGGCCCTTCGTCTGTGGTATTAGAGTCCAAGCGCTGCTCCTCCCCTGTCACAACTCCTCTCGAAACGAGAGAGCGCACCAGAAACTTTGGATTCAAATGCACTTTTAGGAGATAAAGTGAGGAGTGACAGCAATGTTTGTGTCACAGTTGAAAGCTCACTGTGTGCAAAACATGATCAAGCAGGAGATTTTTTTCAAGGCTCTTCTGCTGTTTTAGGCAGGTCTAAAAATTCCTGCTCTACTCTCTCTGTTGCTGCTCAGCAGAGAGCGGGCACAGAGATGGTGGATTCAGCTGGTCTTTCAGGCAAAAAGGGAGGAGTGACAGCAATGTGTGTTGCAGAGTTGCAAAGCTCGCTGTGCGCTGAAGATGATCAGTGGGAACTTTCTGGACTGTCTCTTCTGCTCTTTTAGCATTGGCTAAAGGTTCCTGCTCTACTCTGCTTCTGCCCAGCAGAGAAAGGGCACAGATATTTTGGATTCAATTGGACTTTGAGGTAGGAAAGTGCGGAGCGAGAGCAATATATGTGTCACAGTTGCAAAGCTGACTGCGTGCTGAAGATGCCCTGCCGGAGCTTTCACTCCGGGCTCTTTGGCTGTGGGAGCAGAGGCCAAGAGATCGTGTTCACCTGTCACTGCTGCTGTTCAAACGAGAGAGGGCGGGAGAGACCATGGATTCAAACGGATTATTAGGAGATGAAGTGAGGAGTGACAGCAATGTGTGTTTCAGAGTTGCAAAGCTCACTGTGCGCTGAAGATGATCTGCAAGGACTTTCCCTCCCTGCCCTTCGGAACTGGGAGCGGATTCCAAGCGCTCGTGCTCACCTGCCTCTGCTGCACTGGAAACGAGAGTGGAGACCAGAAACGCTGGATTCAAATGCACTTTTAGGAGCTACAATGAGGAGTGACAACAGTGTGTGTGTCAAAGTTGTAAAGCTCAGTGTGTTGAAGAAGCACAAGAGCAGCCTTCAGCCTGTCTCTTCCACTGCCTTACAGATTGCAGACATTCCTGCTCACTCTGCTGCTCAGCAGAGTGCTGGCAACGGAGTTCTTGGATTGAAATGGTCTTTTAGGAGAAAGAGTGAAGAGTGACAGCAATGTTTGTGTCACAGTTTAAAGCTCACTGTGTGCTAAACATGATCAGGAGGAGCTTTTTTGCAAGGCTCTTCTGCTGTTTTAGCCCAGTCTAAACATTCCTGCTCTACTCTCTCTGATGCTGCTCAGCAGAGAGTGGGCACAGAGATGTTGGAATCAATTGGTCTTCCAGGCGGGAGAAGGAGGAGTTACAGCAATGTGTTTTGCAGAGTTGCAAAGCTCACTGTGTGCTGAAGATGCCCTGCAGGAGTTTCCCTGCTGGCCCTTCGTCTGTGGGATTAGAGTCCAAGCGCTGCTCCTCCCCTGTCACAACTCCTCTCGAAACGAGAGAGCGCACCAGAAACTTTGGATTCAAATGCACTTTTAGGAGATAAAGTGAGGAGTGACAGCAATGTTTGTGTCACAGTTTAAAGCTCACTGTGTGCAAAACATGATCAAGCAGGAGATTTTTTTCAAGGCTCTTCTGCTGTTTTAGGCAGGTCTAAAAATTCCTGCTCTACTCTCTCTGTTGCTGCTCAGCAGAGAGCGGGCACAGAGATGGTGGATTCAGCTGGTCTTTCAGGCAAAAAGGGAGGAGTGACAGCAATGTGTGTTGCAGAGTTGCAAAGCTCGCTGTGCGCTGAAGATGATCAGTGGGAACTTTCTGGACTGTCTCTTCTGCTCTTTTAGCATTGGCTAAAGGTTCCTGCTCTACTCTGCTTCTGCCCAGCAGAGAAAGGGCACAGAGATTTTGGATTCAATTGGACTTTGAGGTAGGAAAGTGCGGAGCGAGAGCAATATATGTGTCACAGTTGCAAAGCTGACTGCGTGCTGAAGATGCCCTGCCGGAGCTTTCACTCCGGGCTCTTCGGCTGTGGGAGCAGAGGCCAAGAGATCGTGTTCACCTGTCACTGCTGCTGTTCAAACGAGAGAGGGCGGGAGAGACCATGGATTCAAACGGATTATTAGGAGATGAAGTGAGGAGTGACAGCAATGTGTGTTTCAGAGTTGCAAAGCTCACTGTGCGCTGAAGATGATCTGCAAGGACTTTCCCTCCCTGCCCTTCGGAACTGGGAGCGGATTCCAAGCGCTCGTGCTCACCTGCCTCTGCTGCACTGGAAACGAGAGTGGAGACCAGAAACGCTGGATTCAAATGCACTTTTAGGAGCTACAATGAGGAGTGACAACAGTGTGTGTGTGTCAAAGTTGTAAAGCTCAGTGTGTTGAAGAAGCACAAGAGCAGCCTTCAGCCTGTCTCTTCCACTGCCTTACAGATTGCAGACATTCCTGCTCACTCTGCTGCTCAGCAGAGTGCTGGCAACGGAGTTCTTGGATTGAAATGGTCTTTTAGGAGAAAGAGTGAAGAGTGACAGCAATGTTTGTGTCACAGTTTAAAGCTCACTGTGTGCTAAACATGATCAGGAGGAGCTTTTTTGCAAGGCTCTTCTGCTGTTTTAGCCCAGTCTAAACATTCCTTCTCTCTGTTGCTGCTCAGCAGAGAGTGGGCACAGAGATGTTGGAATCAATTGGTCTTCCAGGCAGGAAAAGGAGGAGTTACAGCAATGTGTGTTGCAGAATTGCAAAGCTCACTGTGTGCTGAAGATGCCCTGCAGGAGTTTCCCTGCTGGCCCTTCGTCTGTGGTATTAGAGTCCAAGCGCTGCTCCTCCCCTGTCACAACTCCTCTCGAAACGAGAGAGCGCACCAGAAACTTTGGATTCAAATGCACTTTTAGGAGATAAAGTGAGGAGTGACAGCAATGTTTGTGTCACAGTATAAAGCTCACTGTGTGCAAAACATGATCAAGCAGGAGATTTTTTTCAAGGCTCTTCTGCTGTTTTAGGCAGGTCTAAAAATTCCTGCTCTACTCTCTCTGTTGCTGCTCAGCAGAGAGCGGGCACAGAGATGGTGGATTCAGCTGGTCTTTCAGGCAAAAAGGGAGGAGTGACAGCAATGTGTGTTGCAGAGTTGCAAAGCTCGCTGTGCGCTGAAGATGATCAGTGGGAACTTTCTGGACTGTCTCTTCTGCTCTTTTAGCATTGGCTAAAGGTTCCTGCTCTACTCTGCTTCTGCCCAGCAGAGAAAGGGCACAGAGATTTTGGATTCAATTGGACTTTGAGGTAGGAAAGTGCGGAGCGAGAGCAATATATGTGTCACAGTTGCAAAGCTGACTGCGTGCTGAAGATGCCCTGCCGGAGCTTTCACTCCGGGCTCTTCGGCTGTGGGAGCAGAGGCCAAGAGATCGTGTTCACCTGTCACTGCTGCTGTTCAAACGAGAGAGGGCGGGAGAGACCATGGATTCAAACGGATTATTAGGAGATGAAGTGAGGAGTGACAGCAATGTGTGTTTCAGAGTTGCAAAGCTCACTGTGCGCTGAAGATGATCTGCAAGGACTTTCCCTCCCTGCCCTTCGGAACTGGGAGCGGATTCCAAGCGCTCGTGCTCACCTGCCTCTGCTGCTCTTGAAACGAGAGTGGAGACCAGAAACGCTGGATTCAAATGCACTTTTAGGAGCTACAATGAGGAGTGACAACAGTGTGTGTGTCACAGTTGTAAAGCTCAGTGTGTTGAAGAAGCACAAGAGCAGCCTTCAGGCCTGTCTCTTCCACTGCCTTACAGATTGCAGACATTCCTGCTCACTCTGCTGCTCAGCAGAGTGCTGGCAACGGAGTTCTTGGATTGAAATGGTCTTTTAGGAGAAAGAGTGAAGAGTGACAGCAATGTTTGTGTCACAGTTTAAAGCTCACTGTGTGCTAAACATGATCAGGAGGAGCTTTTTTGCAAGGCTCTTCTGCTGTTTTAGCCCAGTCTAAACATTCCTGCTCTACTCTCTCTGTTGCTGCTCAGCAGAGTGGGCACAGAGATGTTGGAATCAATAGGTCTTCCTGGCAGGAAAAGGAGGAGTTACAGCAATGTGTTTTGCAGAGTTGCAAAGCTCATTGTGTGCTGAAGATGCCCTGCAGGAGTTTCCCTGCTGGCCCTTCGTCTGTGGGATTAGAGTCCAAGCGCTGCTCCTCCCCTGTCACAACTCCTCTCGAAACGAGAGAGCGCACCAGAAACTTTGGATTCAAATGCACTTTTAGGAGATAAAGTGAGGAGTGACAGCAATGTTTGTGTCACAGTTTAAAGCTCACTGTGTGCAAAACATGATCAAGCAGGAGATTTTTTTCAAGGCTCTTCTGCTGTTTTAGGCAGGTCTAAAAATTCCTGCTCTGCTCTCTCTGTTGCTGCTCAGCAGAGAGCGGGCACAGAGATGGTGGATTCAGCTGGTCTTTCAGGCAAAAAGGGAGGAGTGACAGCAATGTGTGTTGCAGAGTTGCAAAGCTCGCTGTGCGCTGAAGATGATCAGTGGGAACTTTCTGGACTGTCTCTTCTGCTCTTTTAGCATTGGCTAAAGGTTCCTGCTCTACTCTGCTTCTGCCCAGCAGAGAAAGGGCACAGAGTTTTGGATTCAATTGGACTTTGAGGTAGGAAAGTGCGGAGCGAGAGCAATATATGTGTCACAGTTGCAAAGCTGACTGCGTGCTGAAGATGCCCTGCCGGAGCTTTCACTCCGGGCTCTTCGGCTGTGGGAGCAGAGGCCAAGAGATCGTGTTCACCTGTCACTGCTGCTGTTCAAACGAGAGAGGGCGGGAGAGACCATGGATTCAAACGGATTATTAGGAGATGAAGTGAGGAGTGACAGCAATGTGTGTTTCAGAGTTGCAAAGCTCACTGTGCGCTGAAGATGATCTGCAAGGACTTTCCCTCCCTGCCCTTCGGAACTGGGAGCGGATTCCAAGCGCTCGTGCTCACCTGCCTCTGCTGCTCTTGAAACGAGAGTGGAGACCAGAAACGCTGGATTCAAATGCACTTTTAGGAGCTACAATGAGGAGTGACAACAGTGTGTGTGTCACAGTTGTAAAGCTCAGTGTGTTGAAGAAGCACAAGAGCAGCCTTCAGCCTGTCTCTTCCACTGCCTTACAGATTGCAGACATTCCTGCTCACTCTGCTGCTCAGCAGAGTGCTGGCAACGGAGTTCTTGGATTGAAATGGTCTTTTAGGAGAAAGAGTGAAGAGTGACAGCAATGTTTGTGTCACAGTTTAAAGCTCACTGTGTGCTAAACATGATCAGGAGGAGCTTTTTTGCAAGGCTCTTCTGCTGTTTTAGCCCAGTCTAAACATTCCTGCTCTACTCTCTCTGATGCTGCTCAGCAGAGAGTGGGCACAGAGATGTTGGAATCAATTGGTCTTCCAGGCAGGAGAAGGAGGAGTTACAGCAATGTGTTTTGCAGAGTTGCAAAGCTCACTGTGTGCTGAAGATGCCCTGCAGGAGTTTCCCTGCTGGCCCTTCGTCTGTGGTATTAGAGTCCAAGCGCTGCTCCTCCCCTGTCACAACTCCTCTCCAAACGAGAGAGCGCACCAGAAACTTTGGATTCAAATGCACTTTTAGGAGATAAAGTGAGGAGTGACAGCAATGTTTGTGTCACAGTTGAAAGCTCACTGTGTGCAAAACATGATCAAGCAGGAGATTTTTTTCAAGGCTCTTCTGCTGTTTTAGGCAGGTCTAAAAATTCCTGCTCTACTCTCTCTGTTGCTGCTCAGCAGAGAGCGGGCACAGAGATGGTGGATTCAGCTGGTCTTTCAGGCAAAAAGGGAGGAGTGACAGCAATGTGTGTTGCAGAGTTGCAAAGCTCGCTGTGCGCTGAAGATGATCAGTGGGAACTTTCTGGACTGTCTCTTCTGCTCTTTTAGCATTGGCTAAAGGTTCCTGCTCTACTCTGCTTCTGCCCAGCAGAGAAAGGGCACAGAGTTTTTGATTCAATTGGACTTTGAGGTAGGAAAGTGCGGAGCGAGAGCAATATATGTGTCACAGTTGCAAAGCTGACTGCGTGCTGAAGATGCCCTGCCGGAGCTTTCACTCCGGGCTCTTCGGCTGTGGGAGCAGAGGCCAAGAGATCGTGTTCACCTGTCACTGCTGCTGTTCAAACGAGAGAGGGCGGGAGAGACCATGGATTCAAACGGATTATTAGGAGATGAAGTGAGGAGTGACAGCAATGTGTGTTTCAGAGTTGCAAAGCTCACTGTGCGCTGAAGATGATCTGCAAGGACTTTCCCTCCCTGCCCTTCGGAACTGGGAGCGGATTCCAAGCGCTCATGCTCACCTGCCTCTGCTGCACTGGAAACGAGAGTGGAGACCAGAAACGCTGGATTCAAATGCACTTTTAGGAGCTACAATGAGGAGTGACAACAGTGTGTGTGTCAAAGTTGTAAAGCTCAGTGTGTTGAAGAAGCACAAGAGCTGCCTTCAGCCTGTCTCTTCCACTGCCTTACAGATTGCAGACATTCCTGCTCACTCTGCTGCTCAGCAGAGTGCTGGCAACGGAGTTCTTGGATTGAAATGGTCTTTTAGGAGAAAGAGTGAAGAGTGACAGCAATGTTTGTGTCACAGTTTAAAGCTCACTGTGTGCTAAACATGATCAGGAGGAGCTTTTTTGCAAGGCTCTTCTGCTGTTTTTGCCCAGTCTAAACATTCCTGCTCTACTCTCTCTGATGCTGCTCAGCAGAGAGTGGGCACAGAGATGTTGGAATCAATTGGTCTTCCAGGCAGGAGAAGGAGGAGTTACAGCAATGTGTTTTGCAGAGTTGCAAAGCTCATTGTGTGCTGAAGATGCCCTGCAGGAGTTTCCCTGCTGGCCCTTCGTCTGTGGCATTACAGTCCAAGCGCTGCTCCTCCCCTGTCACAACTCCTCTCGAAACGAGAGAGCGCACAAGAAACTTTGGATTCAAATGCACTTTTAGGAGATAAAGTGAGGAGTGACAGCAATGTTTGTGTCACAGTTTAAAGCTCACTGTGTGCAAAACATGATCAAGCAGGAGATTTTTTTCAAGGCTCTTCTGCTGTTTTAGGCAGGTCTAAAAATTCCTGCTCTACTCTCTCTGTTGCTGCTCAGCAGAGAGCGGGCACAGAGATGGTGGATTCAGCTGGTCTTTCAGGCAAAAAGGGAGGAGTGACAGCAATGTGTGTTGCAGAGTTGCAAAGCTCGCTGTGCGCTGAAGATGATCAGTGGGAACTTTCTGGACTGTCTCTTCTGCTCTTTTAGCATTGGCTAAAGGTTCCTGCTCTACTCTGCTTCTGCCCAGCAGAGAAAGGGCACAGAGATTTTGGATTCAATTGGACTTTGAGGTAGGAAAGTGCGGAGCGAGAGCAATATATGTGTCACAGTTGCAAAGCTGACTGCGTGCTGAAGATGCCCTGCCGGAGCTTTCACTCCGGGCTCTTCGGCTGTGGGAGCAGAGGCCAAGAGATCGTGTTCACCTGTCACTGCTGCTGTTCAAATGAGAGAGGGCGGGAGAGACCATGGATTCAAACGGATTATTAGGAGATGAAGTGAGGAGTGACAGCAATGTGTGTTTCAGAGTTGCAAAGCTCACTGTGCGCTGAAGATGATCTGCAAGAACTTTCCCTCCCTGCCCTTCGGAACTGGGAGCGGATTCCAAGCGCTCGTGCTCACCTGCCTCTGCTGCTCTTGAAACGAGAGTGGAGACCAGAAACGCTGGATTCAAATGCACTTTTAGGAGCTACAATGAGGAGTGACAACAGTGTGTGTGTCACAGTTGTAAAGCTCAGTGTGTTGAAGAAGCACAAGAGCAGCCTTCAGGCCTGTCTCTTCCACTGCCTTACAGATTGCAGACATTCCTGCTCACTCTGCTGCTCAGCAGAGTGCTGGCAACGGAGTTCTTGGATTGAAATGGTCTTTTAGGAGAAAGACTGAAGAGTGACAGCAATGTTTGTGTCACAGTTTAAAGCTCACTGTGTGCTAAACATGATCAGGAGGAGCTTTTTTGCAAGGCTCTTCTGCTGTTTTAGCCCAGTCTAAACATTCCTGCTCTACTCTCTCTGTTGCTGCTCAGCAGAGTGGGCACAGAGATGTTGGAATCAATTGGTCTTCCTGGCAGGAAAAGGAGGAGTTACAGCAATGTGTTTTGCAGAGTTGCAAAGCTCATTGTGTGCTGAAGATGCCCTGCAGGAGTTTCCCTGCTGGCCCTTCGTCTGTGGGATTAGAGTCCAAGCGCTGCTCCTCCCCTGTCACAACTCCTCTCGAAACGAGAGAGCGCACCAGAAACTTTGGATTCAAATGCACTTTTAGGAGATAAAGTGAGGAGTGACAGCAATGTTTGTCTCACAGTTTAAAGCTCACTGTGTGCAAAACATGATCAAGCAGGAGATTTTTTTCAAGGCTCTTCTGCTGTTTTAGGCAGGTCTAAAAATTCCTGCTCTACTCTCTCTGTTGCTGCTCAGCAGAGAGCGGGCACAGAGATGGTGGATTCAGCTGGTCTTTCAGGCAAAAAGGGAGGAGTGACAGCAATGTGTGTTGCAGAGTTGCAAAGCTCGCTGTGCGCTGAAGATGATCAGTGGGAACTTTCTGGACTGTCTCTTCTGCTCTTTTAGCATTGGCTAAAGGTTCCTGCTCTACTCTGCTTCTGCCCAGCAGAGAAAGGGCACAGAGTTTTGGATTCAATTGGACTTTGAGGTAGGAAAGTGCGGAGCGAGAGCAATATATGTGTCACAGTTGCAAAGCTGACTGCGTGCTGAAGATGCCCTGCCGGAGCTTTCACTCCGGGCTCTTCGGCTGTGGGAGCAGAGGCCAAGAGATCGTGTTCACCTGTCACTGCTGCTGTTCAAACGAGAGAGGGCGGGAGAGACCATGGATTCAAACGGATTATTAGGAGATGAAGTGAGGAGTGACAGCAATGTGTGTTTCAGAGTTGCAAAGCTCACTGTGCGCTGAAGATGATCTGCAAGGACTTTCCCTCCCTGCCCTTCGGAACTGGGAGCGGATTCCAAGCGCTCGTGCTCACCTGCCTCTGCTGCTCTTGAAACGAGAGTGGAGACCAGAAACGCTGGATTCAAATGCACTTTTAGGAGCTACAATGAGGAGTGACAACAGTGTGTGTGTCACAGTTGTAAAGCTCAGTGTGTTGAAGAAGCACAAGAGCAGCCTTCAGCCTGTCTCTTCCACTGCCTTACAGATTGCAGACATTCCTGCTCACTCTGCTGCTCAGCAGAGTGCTGGCAACGGAGTTCTTGGATTGAAATGGTCTTTTAGGAGAAAGAGTGAAGAGTGACAGCAATGTTTGTGTCACAGTTTAAAGCTCACTGTGTGCTAAACATGATCAGGAGGAGCTTTTTTGCAAGGCTCTTCTGCTGTTTTAGCCCAGTCTAAACATTCCTTCTCTCTGTTGCTGCTCAGCAGAGAGTGGGCACAGAGATGTTGGAATCAATTGGTCTTCCAGGCAGGAAAAGGAGGAGTTACAGCAATGTGTGTTGCAGAATTGCAAAGCTCACTGTGTGCTGAAGATGCCCTGCAGGAGTTTCCCTGCTGGCCCTTCGTCTGTGGGATTAGAGTCCAAGCGCTGCTCCTCCCCTGTCACAACTCCTCTCGAAACGAGAGAGCGCACCAGAAACTTTGGATTCAAATGCACTTTTAGGAGATAAAGTGAGGAGTGACAGCAATGTTTGTGTCACAGTTTAAAGCTCACTGTGTGCAAAACATGATCAAGCAGGAGATTTTTTTCAAGGCTCTTCTGCTGTTTTAGGCAGGTCTAAAAATTCCTGCTCTACTATCTCTGTTGCTGCTCAGCAGAGAGCGGGCACAGAGATGGTGGATTCAACTGGTCTTTCAGGCAAAAAGGGAGGAGTGACAGCAATGTGTGTTGCAGAGTTGCAAAGCTCGCTGTGCGCTGAAGATGATCAGTGGGAACTTTCTGGACTGTCTCTTCTGCTCTTTTAGCATTGGCTAAAGGTTCCTGCTCTACTCTGCTTCTGCCCAGCAGAGAAAGGGCACAGAGATTTTGGATTCAATTGGACTTTGAGGTAGGAAAGTGCGGAGCGAGAGCAATATATGTGTCACAGTTGCAAAGCTGACTGCGTGCTGAAGATGCCCTGCCGGAGCTTTCACTCCGGGCTCTTCGGCTGTGGGAGCAGAGGCCAAGAGATCGTGTTCACCTGTCACTGCTGCTGTTCAAACGAGAGAGGGCGGGAGAGACCATGGATTCAAACGGATTATTAGGAGATGAAGTGAGGAGTGACAGCAATGTGTGTTTCAGAGTTGCAAAGCTCACTGTGCGCTGAAGATGATCTGCAAGGACTTTCCCTCCCTGCCCTTCGGAACTGGGAGCGGATTCCAAGCGCTCATGCTCACCTGCCTCTGCTGCACTGGAAACGAGAGTGGAGACCAGAAACGCTGGATTCAAATGCACTTTTAGGAGCTACAATGAGGAGTGACAACAGTGTGTGTGTCAAAGTTGTAAAGCTCAGTGTGTTGAAGAAGCACAAGAGCTGCCTTCAGCCTGTCTCTTCCACTGCCTTACAGATTGCAGACATTCCTGCTCACTCTGCTGCTCAGCAGAGTGCTGGCAACGGAGTTCTTGGATTGAAATGGTCTTTTAGGAGAAAGAGTGAAGAGTGACAGCAATGTTTGTGTCACAGTTTAAAGCTCACTGTGTGCTAAACATGATCAGGAGGAGCTTTTTTGCAAGGCTCTTCTGCTGTTTTAGCCCAGTCTAAACATTCCTTCTCTCTGTTGCTGCTCAGCAGAGAGTGGGCACAGAGATGTTGGAATCAATTGGTCTTCCAGGCAGGAGAAGGAGGAGTTACAGCAATGTGTTTTGCAGAGTTGCAAAGCTCATTGTGTGCTGAAGATGCCCTGCAGGAGTTTCCCTGCTGGCCCTTCGTCTGTGGGATTACAGTCCAAGCGCTGCTCCTCCCCTGTCACAACTCCTCTCGAAACGAGAGAGCGCACAAGAAACTTTGGATTCAAATGCACTTTTAGGAGATAAAGTGAGGAGTGACAGCAATGTTTGTGTCACAGTTTAAAGCTCACTGTGTGCAAAACATGATCAAGCAGGAGATTTTTTTCAAGGCTCTTCTGCTGTTTTAGGCAGGTCTAAAAATTCCTGCTCTACTATCTCTGTTGCTGCTCAGCAGAGAGCGGGCACAGAGATGGTGGATTCAACTGGTCTTTCAGGCAAAAAGGGAGGAGTGACAGCAATGTGTGTTGCAGAGTTGCAAAGCTCGCTGTGCGCTGAAGATGATCAGTGGGAACTTTCTGGACTGTCTCTTCTGCTCTTTTAGCATTGGCTAAAGGTTCCTGCTCTTCTCTGCTTCTGCCCAGCAGAGAAAGGGCACAGAGATTTTGGATTCAATTGGACTTTGAGGTAGGAAAGTGCGGAGCGAGAGCAATATATGTGTCACAGTTGCAAAGCTGACTGCGTGCTGAAGATGCCCTGCCGGAGCTTTCACTCCGGGCTCTTTGGCTGTGGGAGCAGAGGCCAAGAGATCGTGTTCACCTGTCACTGCTGCTGTTCAAACGAGAGAGGGCGGGAGAGACCATGGATTCAAACGGATTATTAGGAGATGAAGTGAGGAGTGACAGCAATGTGTGTTTCAGAGTTGCAAAGCTCACTGTGCGCTGAAGATGATCTGCAAGGACTTTCCCTCCCTGCCCTTCGGAACTGGGAGCGGATTCCAAGCGCTCGTGCTCACCTTCCTCTGCTGCTCTTGAAACGAGAGTGGAGACCAGAAACGCTGGATTCAAATGCACTTTTAGGAGCTACAATGAGGAGTGACAACAGTGTGTGTGTCACAGTTGTAAAGCTCAGTGTGTTGAAGAAGCACAAGAGCAGCCTTCAGGCCTGTCTCTTCCACTGCCTTACAGATTGCAGACATTCCTGCTCACTCTGCTGCTCAGCAGAGTGCTGGCAACGGAGTTCTTGGATTGAAATGGTCTTTTAGGAGAAAGAGTGAAGAGTGACAGCAATGTTTGTGTCACAGTTTAAAGCTCACTGTGTGCTAAACATGATCAGGAGGAGCTTTTTTGCAAGGCTCTTCTGCTGTTTTAGCCCAGTCTAAACATTCCTGCTCTACTCTCTCTGATGCTGCTCAGCAGAGAGTGGGCACAGAGATGTTGGAATCAATTGGTCTTCCAGGCAGGAGAAGGAGGAGTTACAGCAATGTGTTTTGCAGAGTTGCAAAGCTCACTGTGTGCTGAAGATGCCCTGCAGGAGTTTCCCTGCTGGCCCTTCGTCTGTGGGATTAGAGTCCAAGCGCTGCTCCTCCCCTGTCACAACTCCTCTCGAAACGAGAGAGCGCACAAGAAACTTTGGATTCAAATGCACTTTTAGGAGATAAAGTGAGGAGTGACAGCAATGTTTGTGTCACAGTTTAAAGCTCACTGTGTGCAAAACATGATCAAGCAGGAGATTTTTTTCAAGGCTCTTCTGCTGTTTTAGGCAGGTCTAAAAATTCCTGCTCTACTCTCTCTGTTGCTGCTCAGCAGAGAGCGGGCACAGAGATGGTGGATTCAGCTGGTCTTTCAGGCAAAAAGGGAGGAGTGACAGCAATGTGTGTTGCAGAGTTGCAAAGCTCGCTGTGCGCTGAAGATGATCAGTGGGAACTTTCTGGACTGTCTCTTCTGCTCTTTTAGCATTGGCTAAAGGTTCCTGCTCTACTCTGCTTCTGCCCAGCAGAGAAAGGGCACAGAGATTTTGGATTCAATTGGACTTTGAGGTAGGAAAGTGCGGAGCGAGAGCAATATATGTGTCACAGTTGCAAAGCTGACTGCGTGCTGAAGATGCCCTGCCGGAGCTTTCACTCCGGGCTCTTTGGCTGTGGGAGCAGAGGCCAAGAGATCGTGTTCACCTGTCACTGCTGCTGTTCAAACGAGAGAGGGCGGGAGAGACCATGGATTCAAACGGATTATTAGGAGATGAAGTGAGGAGTGACAGCAATGTGTGTTTCAGAGTTGCAAAGCTCACTGTGCGCTGAAGATGATCTGCAAGGACTTTCCCTCCCTGCCCTTCGGAACTGGGAGCGGATTCCAAGCGCTCGTGCTCACCTTCCTCTGCTGCTCTTGAAACGAGAGTGGAGACCAGAAACGCTGGATTCAAATGCACTTTTAGGAGCTACAATGAGGAGTGACAACAGTGTGTGTGTCACAGTTGTAAAGCTCAGTGTGTTGAAGAAGCACAAGAGCAGCCTTCAGGCCTGTCTCTTCCACTGCCTTACAGATTGCAGACATTCCTGCTCACTCTGCTGCTCAGCAGAGTGCTGGCAACGGAGTTCTTGGATTGAAATGGTCTTTTAGGAGAAAGAGTGAAGAGTGACAGCAATGTTTGTGTCACAGTTTAAAGCTCACTGTGTGCTAAACATGATCAGGAGGAGCTTTTTTGCAAGGCTCTTCTGCTGTTTTAGCCCAGTCTAAACATTCCTGCTCTACTCTCTCTGATGCTGCTCAGCGGAGAGTGGGCACAGAGATGTTGGAATCAATTGGTCTTCCAGGCAGGAGAAGGAGGAGTTACAGCAATGTGTTTTGCAGAGTTGCAAAGCTCACTGTGTGCTGAAGATGCCCTGCAGGAGTTTCCCTGCTGGCCCTTCGTCTGTGGTATTAGAGTCCAAGCGCTGCTCCTCCCCTGTCACAACTCCTCTCGAAACGAGAGAGCGCACCAGTAACTTTGGATTCAAATGCACTTTTAGGAGATAAAGTGAGGAGTGACAGCAATGTTTGTGTCACAGTTTAAAGCTCACTGTGTGCAAAACATGATCAGGCAGGATATTTTTTTCAAGGCTCTTCTGCTGTTTTAGGCAGGTCTAAAAATTCCTGCTCTACTATCTCTGTTGCTGCTCAGCAGAGAGCGGGCACAGAGATGGTGGATTCAGCTGGTCTTTCAGGCAAAAAGGGAGGAGTGACAGCAATGTGTGTTGCAGAGTTGCAAAGCTCGCTGTGCGCTGAAGATGATCAGTGGGAACTTTCTGGACTGTCTCTTCTGCTCTTTTAGCATTGGCTAAAGGTTCCTGCTCTACTCTGCTTCTGCCCAGCAGAGAAAGGGCACAGAGATTTTGGATTCAATTGGACTTTGAGGTAGGAAAGTGCGGAGCGAGAGAAATATATGTGTCACAGTTGCAAAGCTGACTGCGTGCTGAAGATGCCCTGCCGGAGCTTTCACTCCGGGCTCTTCGGCTGTGGGAGCAGAGGCCAAGAGATCGTGTTCACCTGTCACTGCTGCTGTTCAAACGAGAGAGGGCGGGAGAGACCATGGATTCAAACGGATTATTAGGAGATGAAGTGAGGAGTGACAGCAATGTGTGTTTCAGAGTTGCAAAGCTCACTGTGCGCTGAAGATGATCTGCAAGGACTTTCCCTCCCTGCCCTTCGGAACTGGGAGCGGATTCCAAGCGCTCGTGCTCACCTGCCTCTGCTGCACTGGAAACGAGAGTGGAGACCAGAAACGCTGGATTCAAATGCACTTTTAGGAGCTACAATGAGGAGTGACAACAGTGTGTGTGTGTCAAAGTTGTAAAGCTCAGTGTGTTGAAGAAGCACAAGAGCAGCCTTCAGCCTGTCTCTTCCACTGCCTTACAGATTGCAGACATTCCTGCTCACTCTGCTGCTCAGCAGAGTGCTGGCAACGGAGTTCTTGGATTGAAATGGTCTTTTAGGAGAAAGAGTGAAGAGTGACAGCAATGTTTGTGTCACAGTTTAAAGCTCACTGTGTGCTAAACATGATCAGGAGGAGCTTTTTTGCAAGGCTCTTCTGCTGTTTTAGCCCAGTCTAAACATTCCTGCTCTACTCTCTCTGATGCTGCTCAGCAGAGAGTGGGCACAGAGATGTTGGAATCAATTGGTCTTCCAGGCAGGAGAAGGAGGAGTTACAGCAATGTGTTTTGCAGAGTTGCAAAGCTCACTGTGTGCTGAAGATGCCCTGCAGGAGTTTCCCTGCTGGCCCTTCGTCTGTGGTATTAGAGTCCAAGCGCTGCTCCTCCCCTGTCACAACTCCTCTCGAAACGAGAGAGCGCACCAGAAACTTTGGATTCAAATGCACTTTTAGGAGATAAAGTGAGGAGTGACAGCAATGTTTGTGTCACAGTTTAAAGCTCACTGTGTGCAAAACATGATCAAGCAGGAGATTTTTTTCAAGGCTCTTCTGCTGTTTTAGGCAGGTCTAAAAATTCCTGCTCTACTCTCTCTGTTGCTGCTCAGCAGAGAGCGGGCACAGAGATGGTGGATTCAGCTGGTCTTTCAGGCAAAAAGGGAGGAGTGACAGCAATGTGTGTTGCAGAGTTGCAAAGCTCGCTGTGCGCTGAAGATGATCAGTGGGAACTTTCTGGACTGTCTCTTCTGCTCTTTTAGCATTGGCTAAAGGTTCCTGCTCTACTCTGCTTCTGCCCAGCAGAGAAAGGGCACAGAGATTTTGGATTCAATTGGACTTTGAGGTAGGAAAGTGCGGAGCGAGAGCAATATATGTGTCACAGTTGCAAAGCTGACTGCGTGCTGAAGATGCCCTGCCGGAGCTTTCACTCCGGGCTCTTTGGCTGTGGGAGCAGAGGCCAAGAGATCGTGTTCACCTGTCACTGCTGCTGTTCAAACGAGAGAGGGCGGGAGAGACCATGGATTCAAACGGATTATTAGGAGATGAAGTGAGGAGTGACAGCAATGTGTGTTTCAGAGTTGCAAAGCTCACTGTGCGCTGAAGATGATCTGCAAGGACTTTCCCTCCCTGCCCTTCGGAACTGGGAGCGGATTCCAAGCGCTCGTGCTCACCTGCCTCTGCTGCTCTTGAAACGAGAGTGGAGACCAGAAACGCTGGATTCAAATGCACTTTTAGGAGCTACAATGAGGAGTGACAACAGTGTGTGTGTCAAAGTTGTAAAGCTCAGTGTGTTGAAGAAGCACAAGAGCAGCCTTCAGCCTGTCTCTTCCACTGCCTTACAGATTGCAGACATTCCTGCTCACTCTGCTGCTCAGCAGAGTGCTGGCAACGGAGTTCTTGGATTGAAATGGTCTTTTAGGAGAAAGAGTGAAGAGTGACAGCAATGTTTGTGTCACAGTTTAAAGCTCACTGTGTGCTAAACATGATCAGGAGGAGCTTTTTTGCAAGGCTCTTCTGCTGTTTTAGCCCAGTCTAAACATTCCTGCTCTACTCTCTCTGATGCTGCTCAGCAGAGAGTGGGCACAGAGATGTTGGAATCAATTGGTCTTCCAGGCAGGAGAAGGAGGAGTTACAGCAATGTGTTTTGCAGAGTTGCAAAGCTCACTGTGTGCTGAAGATGCCCTGCAGGAGTTTCCCTGCTGGCCCTTCGTCTGTGGGATTAGAGTCCAAGCGCTGCTCCTCCCCTGTCACAACTCCTCTCGAAACGAGAGAGCGCACCAGAAACTTTGGATTCAAATGCACTTTTAGGAGATAAAGTGAGGAGTGACAGCAATGTTTGTGTCACAGTTTAAAGCTCACTGTGTGCAAAACATGATCAAGCAGGAGATTTTTTTCAAGGCTCTTCTGCTGTTTTAGGCAGGTCTAAAAATTCCTGCTCTACTCTCTCTGTTGCTGCTCAGCAGAGAGCGGGCACAGAGATGGTGGATTCAGCTGGTCTTTCAGGCAAAAAGGGAGGAGTGACAGCAATGTGTGTTGCAGAGTTGCAAAGCTCGCTGTGCGCTGAAGATGATCAGTGGGAACTTTCTGGACTGTCTCTTCTGCTCTTTTAGCATTGGCTAAAGGTTCCTGCTCTACTCTGCTTCTGCCCAGCAGAGAAAGGGCACAGAGATTTTGGATTCAATTGGACTTTGAGGTAGGAAAGTGCGGAGCGAGAGCAATATATGTGTCACAGTTGCAAAGCTGACTGCGTGCTGAAGATGCCCTGCCGGAGCTTTCACTCCGGGCTCTTTGGCTGTGGGAGCAGAGGCCAAGAGATCGTGTTCACCTGTCACTGCTGCTGTTCAAACGAGAGAGGGCGGGAGAGACCATGGATTCAAACGGATTATTAGGAGATGAAGTGAGGAGTGACAGCAATGTGTGTTTCAGAGTTGCAAAGCTCACTGTGCGCTGAAGATGATCTGCAAGGACTTTCCCTCCCTGCCCTTCGGAACTGGGAGCGGATTCCAAGCGCTCGTGCTCACCTTCCTCTGCTGCTCTTGAAACGAGAGTGGAGACCAGAAACGCTGGATTCAAATGCACTTTTAGGAGCTACAATGAGGAGTGACAACAGTGTGTGTGTCACAGTTGTAAAGCTCAGTGTGTTGAAGAAGCACAAGAGCAGCCTTCAGGCCTGTCTCTTCCACTGCCTTACAGATTGCAGACATTCCTGCTCACTCTGCTGCTCAGCAGAGTGCTGGCAACGGAGTTCTTGGATTGAAATGGTCTTTTAGGAGAAAGAGTGAAGAGTGACAGCAATGTTTGTGTCACAGTTTAAAGCTCACTGTGTGCTAAACATGATCAGGAGGAGCTTTTTTGCAAGGCTCTTCTGCTGTTTTAGCCCAGTCTAAACATTCCTGCTCTACTCTCTCTGATGCTGCTCAGCGGAGAGTGGGCACAGAGATGTTGGAATCAATTGGTCTTCCAGGCAGGAGAAGGAGGAGTTACAGCAATGTGTTTTGCAGAGTTGCAAAGCTCACTGTGTGCTGAAGATGCCCTGCAGGAGTTTCCCTGCTGGCCCTTCGTCTGTGGTATTAGAGTCCAAGCGCAGCTCCTCCCCTGTCACAACTCCTCTCGAAACGAGAGAGCGCACCAGTAACTTTGGATTCAAATGCACTTTTAGGAGATAAAGTGAGGAGTGACAGCAATGTTTGTGTCACAGTTTAAAGCTCACTGTGTGCAAAACATGATCAGGCAGGATATTTTTTTCAAGGCTCTTCTGCTGTTTTAGGCAGGTCTAAAAATTCCTGCTCTACTATCTCTGTTGCTGCTCAGCAGAGAGCGGGCACAGAGATGGTGGATTCAGCTGGTCTTTCAGGCAAAAAGGGAGGAGTGACAGCAATGTGTGTTGCAGAGTTGCAAAGCTCGCTGTGCGCTGAAGATGATCAGTGGGAACTTTCTGGACTGTCTCTTCTGCTCTTTTAGCATTGGCTAAAGGTTCCTGCTCTACTCTGCTTCTGCCCAGCAGAGAAAGGGCACAGAGATTTTGGATTCAATTGGACTTTGAGGTAGGAAAGTGCGGAGCGAGAGCAATATATGTGTCACAGTTGCAAAGCTGACTGCGTGCTGAAGATGCCCTGCCGGAGCTTTCACTCCGGGCTCTTCGGCTGTGGGAGCAGAGGCCAAGAGATCGTGTTCACCTGTCACTGCTGCTGTTCAAACGAGAGAGGGCGGGAGAGACCATGGATTCAAACGGATTATTAGGAGATGAAGTGAGGAGTGACAGCAATGTGTGTTTCAGAGTTGCAAAGCTCACTGTGCGCTGAAGATGATCTGCAAGGACTTTCCCTCCCTGCCCTTCGGAACTGGGAGCGGATTCCAAGCGCTCGTGCTCACCTGCCTCTGCTGCACTGGAAACGAGAGTGGAGACCAGAAACGCTGGATTCAAATGCACTTTTAGGAGCTACAATGAGGAGTGACAACAGTGTGTGTGTGTCAAAGTTGTAAAGCTCAGTGTGTTGAAGAAGCACAAGAGCAGCCTTCAGCCTGTCTCTTCCACTGCCTTACAGATTGCAGACATTCCTGCTCACTCTGCTGCTCAGCAGAGTGCTGGCAACGGAGTTCTTGGATTGAAATGGTCTTTTAGGAGAAAGAGTGAAGAGTGACAGCAATGTTTGTGTCACAGTTTAAAGCTCACTGTGTGCTAAACATGATCAGGAGGAGCTTTTTTGCAAGGCTCTTCTGCTGTTTTAGCCCAGTCTAAACATTCCTGCTCTACTCTCTCTGATGCTGCTCAGCAGAGAGTGGGCACAGAGATGTTGAAATCAATTGGTCTTCCAGGCAGGAGAAGGAGGAGTTACAGCAATGTGTTTTGCAGAGTTGCAAAGCTCACTGTGTGCTGAAGATGCCCTGCAGGAGTTTCCCTGCTGGCCCTTCGTCTGTGGTATTAGAGTCCAAGCGCTGCTCCTCCCCTGTCACAACTCCTCTCGAAACGAGAGAGCGCACCAGAAACTTTGGATTCAAATGCACTTTTAGGAGATAAAGTGAGGAGTGACAGCAATGTTTGTGTCACAGTTTAAAGCTCACTGTGTGCAAAACATGATCAAGCAGGAGATTTTTTTCAAGGCTCTTCTGCTGTTTTAGGCAGGTCTAAAAATTCCTGCTCTACTCTCTCTGTTGCTGCTCAGCAGAGAGCGGGCACAGAGATGGTGGATTCAGCTGGTCTTTCAGGCAAAAAGGGAGGAGTGACAGCAATGTGTGTTGCAGAGTTGCAAAGCTCGCTGTGCGCTGAAGATGATCAGTGGGAACTTTCTGGACTGTCTCTTCTGCTCTTTTAGCATTGGCTAAAGGTTCCTGCTCTACTCTGCTTCTGCCCAGCAGAGAAAGGGCACAGAGTTTTGGATTCAATTGGACTTTGAGGTAGGAAAGTGCGGAGCGAGAGCAATATATGTGTCACAGTTGCAAAGCTGACTGCGTGCTGAAGATGCCCTGCCGGAGCTTTCACTCCGGGCTCTTCGGCTGTGGGAGCAGAGGCCAAGAGATCGTGTTCACCTGTCACTGCTGCTGTTCAAACGAGAGAGGGCGGGAGAGACCATGGATTCAAACGGATTATTAGGAGATGAAGTGAGGAGTGACAGCAATGTGTGTTTCAGAGTTGCAAAGCTCACTGTGCGCTGAAGATGATCTGCAAGGACTTTCCCTCCCTGCCCTTCGGAACTGGGAGCGGATTCCAAGCGCTCGTGCTCACCTGCCTCTGCTGCTCTTGAAACGAGAGTGGAGACCAGAAACGCTGGATTCAAATGCACTTTTAGGAGCTACAATGAGGAGTGACAACAGTGTGTGTGTCACAGTTGTAAAGCTCAGTGTGTTGAAGAAGCACAAGAGCAGCCTTCAGCCTGTCTCTTCCACTGCCTTACAGATTGCAGACATTCCTGCTCACTCTGCTGCTCAGCAGAGTGCTGGCAACGGAGTTCTTGGATTGAAATGGTCTTTTAGGAGAAAGAGTGAAGAGTGACAGCAATGTTTGTGTCACAGTTTAAAGCTCACTGTGTGCTAAACATGATCAGGAGGAGCTTTTTTGCAAGGCTCTTCTGCTGTTTTAGCCCAGTCTAAACATTCCTGCTCTACTCTCTCTGATGCTGCTCAGCAGAGAGTGGGCACAGAGATGTTGGAATCAATTGGTCTTCCAGGCAGGAGAAGGAGGAGTTACAGCAATGTGTTTTGCAGAGTTGCAAAGCTCACTGTGCGCTGAAAATGCCCTGCAGGAGTTTCCCTGCTGGCCCTTCGTCTGTGGTATTAGAGTCCAAGCGCTGCTCCTCCCCTGTCACAACTCCTCTCCAAACGAGAGAGCGCACCAGAAACTTTGGATTCAAATGCACTTTTAGGAGATAAAGTGAGGAGTGACAGCAATGTTTGTGTCACAGTTGAAAGCTCACTGTGTGCAAAACATGATCAAGCAGGAGATTTTTTTCAAGGCTCTTCTGCTGTTTTAGGCAGGTCTAAAAATTCCTGCTCTACTCTCTCTGTTGCTGCTCAGCAGAGAGCGGGCACAGAGATGGTGGATTCAGCTGGTCTTTCAGGCAAAAAGGGAGGAGTGACAGCAATGTGTGTTGCAGAGTTGCAAAGCTCGCTGTGCGCTGAAGATGATCAGTGGGAACTTTCTGGACTGTCTCTTCTGCTCTTTTAGCATTGGCTAAAGGTTCCTGCTCTACTCTGCTTCTGCCCAGCAGAGAAAGGGCACAGAGATTTTGGATTCAATTGGACTTTGAGGTAGGAAAGTGCGGAGCGAGAGCAATATATGTGTCACAGTTGCAAAGCTGACTGCGTGCTGAAGATGCCCTGCCGGAGCTTTCACTCCGGGCTCTTCGGCTGTGGGAGCAGAGGCCAAGAGATCGTGTTCACCTGTCACTGCTGCTGTTCAAACGAGAGAGGGCGGGAGAGACCATGGATTCAAACGGATTATTAGGAGATGAAGTGAGGAGTGACAGCAATGTGTGTTTCAGAGTTGCAAAGCTCACTGTGCGCTGAAGATGATCTGCAAAGACTTTCCCTCCCTGCCCTTCGGAACTGGGAGCGGATTCCAAGCGCTCGTGCTCACCTGCCTCTGCTGCTCTTGAAACGAGAGTGGAGACCAGAAACGCTGGATTCAAATGCACTTTTAGGAGCTACAATGAGGAGTGACAACAGTGTGTGTGTCACAGTTGTAAAGCTCAGTGTGTTGAAGAAGCACAAGAGCAGCCTTCAGGCCTGTCTCTTCCACTGCCTTACAGATTGCAGACATTCCTGATCACTCTGCTGCTCAGCAGAGTGCTGGCAACGGAGTTCTTGGATTGAAATGGTCTTTTAGGAGAAAGAGTGAAGAGTGACAGCAATGTTTGTGTCACAGTTTAAAGCTCACTGTGTGCTAAACATGATCAGGAGGAGCTTTTTTGCAAGGCTCTTCTGCTGTTTTAGCCCAATCTAAACATTCCTGCTCTCTGTTGCTGCTCAGCAGAGAGTGGGCACAGAGATGTTGGAATCAATTGGTCTTCCAGGCAGGAAAAGGAGTTACAGCAATGTGTGTTGCAGAATTGCAAAGCTCACTGTGTGCTGAAGATGCCCTGCAGGAGTTTCCCTGCTGGCCCTTCGTCTGTGGGATTAGAGTCCAAGCGCTGCTCCTCCCCTGTCACAACTCCTCTCGAAACGTGAGAGCGCACCAGAAACTTTGGATTCAAATGCACTTTTAGGAGATAAAGTGAGGAGTGACATCAATGTTTGTGTCACAGTTTAAAGCTCACTGTGTGCAAAACATGATCAAGCAGGAGATTTTTTGCAAGGCTCTTCTGCTGTTTTAGGCAGGTCTAAAAATTCCTGCTCTACTCTCTCTGTTGCTGCTCAGCAGAGAGCGGGCACAGAGGTGTTGGAATCAATTGGTCTTTCAGGCAGGAAAAGAAGAGACAGCAATGTGTGTTGCAGAGTTGCAAAGCTCGCTGTTCGCTGAAGATGATCAGTGGGAATTTTCTGGACTGTCTCTTCTGCTGTTTCTTCAGAGTCCAAACGTAAGTGCTATATTCTGCTACTGCTCACAAAGAGCAAGCACAGGAGATGTAGGATTCAATTGTACTTTCAGGTAGGAAAGTGAGAGGTGACAGCAATGTGTGTTTCAGAGTTGCAAAGCTCACTGGGTGCTGAAGATGCCCAGCTGGATTTTCCATGCTGGCAATTCGTCTGTGAAATTAGAGTCCAAACGCTCGTCCTCCCCTGTGACATCTGCTCTCGAAACGAGAGAGCGCACCAGAAACTTTGGATTCAAATGCACTTTTAGGAGATAAAGTGAGGAGTGACAGCAATGTTTGTGTCACAGTTTAAAGCTCACTGAGTGCAAAACATGATCAAGCAGGAGATTTTTTGCAAGGCTCTTCTGCTGTTTTAGCCCAGGCTAAACATTCCTGCTCTACTCTCTCTGTTGCTGCTCAGCAGAGAGCGGGCACAGAGGTGTTGGAATCAATTGGTCTTTCAGGCAGGAAAAGAAGAGACAGCAATGTGTGTTGCAGAGTTGCAAAGCTCACTGTGTGCTGAAGATGATCAGTGGGAACTTTCTGGACTGTCTCTTCTGCTGTTTCAGCAGAGTCCAAACGTAAGTGCTATATTCTGCTACTGCTCACAAAGAGCAAGCACAGGAGATGTATTATTCAATTGGACTTTCAGGTAGGAAAGTGAGAGGTGACAGCAATATGTGTTTCAGAGTTGTGAATCTCAATGTGTGCTGAAGATGCCCAGCAGTAGTTTCCATGCTGGCCCTTCGGCTGTGAAATTAGAATCCAAGCGCTCGTCCTCCCCTGTCACAACTGCTCTCGAAGCGAGAGAGCGCACCAGAAACGTTGGCTTGAAATGCACTTTTAGGAGATAAAGTGAGGAGTGACAGCAATGTGTGTTTCAGAGTTGCAAAGCTCACTGTGCGCTGAAGATGATCTGCAAGGACTTTCCCTCCCTGCCCTTCGGAACTGGGAGCGGATTCCAAGCGCTCATGCTCACCTGCCTCTGCTGCACTGGAAACGAGAGTGGAGACCAGAAACGCTGGATTCAAATGCACTTTTAGGAGCTACAATGAGGAGTGACAACAGTGTGTGTGTCACAGTTGTAAAGCTCAGTGTGTTGAAGAAGCACAAGAGCAGCCTTCAGGCCTGTCTCTTCCACTGCCTTACAGATTGCAGACATCCCTGCTCACTCTGCTGCTCAGCAGAGTGCTGGCAACGGAGTTCTTGGATTGAAATGGTCTTTTAGGAGAAAGAGTGAAGAGTGACAGCAATGTTTGTGTCACAGTTTAAAGCTCACTGTGTGCTAAACATGATCAGGAGGAGCTTTTTTGCAAGGCTCTTCTGCTGTTTTAGCCCAGTCTAAACATTCCTTCTCTCTGTTGCTGCTCAGCAGAGAGTGGGCACAGAGATGTTGGAATCAATTGGTCTTCCAGGCAGGAAAAGGAGTTACAGCAATGTGTGTTGCAGAATTGCAAAGCTCACTGTGTGCTGAAGATGCCCTGCAGGAGTTTCCCTGCTGGCCCTTCGTCTGTGGGATTAGAGTCCAAGCGCTGCTCCTCCCCTGTCACAACTCCTCTCGAAACGTGAGAGCGCACCAGAAACTTTGGATTCAAATGCACTTTTAGGAGATAAAGTGAGGAGTGACATCAATGTTTGTGTCACAGTTTAAAGCTCACTGTGTGCAAAACATGATCAAGCAGGAGATTTTTTGCAAGGCTCTTCTGCTGTTTTAGCCCAGGCTAAACATTCCTGCTCTACTCTCTCTGTTGCTGCTCAGCAGAGAGCGGGCACAGAGGTGTTGGAATCAATTGGTCATTCAGGCAGGAAAAGAAGAGACAGCAATGTGTGTTGCAGAGTTGCAAAGCTCGCTGTTCGCTGAAGATGATCAGTGGGAATTTTCTGGACTGTCTCTTCTGCTGTTTCTTCAGAGTCCAAACGTAAGTGCTATATTCTGCTACTGCTCACAAAGAGCAAGCACAGGAGATGTAGGATTCAATTGTACTTTCAGGTAGGAAAGTGAGAGGTGACAACAATGTGTGTTTCAGAGTTGCAAAGCTCACTGGGTGCTGAAGATGCCCAGCTGGATTTTCCATGCTGGCAATTCGTCTGTGAAATTAGAGTCCAAACGCTCGTCCTCCCCTGTGACATCTGCTCTCGAAACGAGAGAGCGCACCAGAAACTTTGGATTCAAATGCACTTTTAGGAGATAAAGTGAGGAGTGACAGCAATATTTGTGCCACAGTTTAAAGCTCACTGAGTGCAAAACATGATCAAGCAGGAGATTTTTTGCAAGGCTCTTCTGCTGTTTTAGCCCAGGCTAAACATTCCTGCTCTACTCTCTCTGTTGCTGCTCAGCAGAGAGCGGGCACAGAGGTGTTGGAATCAATTGGTCTTTCAGGCAGGAAAAGAAGAGACAGCAATGTGTGTTGCAGAGTTGCAAAGCTCACTGTGTGCTGAAGATGATCAGTGGGAACTTTCTGGACTGTCTCTTCTGCTGTTTCAGCAGAGTCCAAACGTAAGTGCTATATTCTGCTACTGCTCACAAAGAGCAAGCACAGGAGATGTATTATTCAATTGGACTTTCAGGTAGGAAAGTGAGAGGTGACAGCAATATGTGTTTCAGAGTTGTGAATCTCAATGTGTGCTGAAGATGCCCAGCAGTAGTTTCCATGCTGGCCCTTCGGCTGTGAAATTAGAATCCAAGCGCTCGTCCTCCCCTGTCACAACTGCTCTCGAAGCGAGAGAGCGCACCAGAAACGTTGGCTTGAAATGCACTTTTAGGAGATAAAGTGAGGAGTGACAGCAATGTGTGTTTCAGAGTTGCAAAGCTCACTGTGCGCTGAAGATGCCCTGCAGGAGTTTCCCTGCTGGCCCTTCGTCTGTGGGATTAGAGTCCAAGCGCTGCTCCTCCCCTGTCACAACTCCTATCGAAACGAGAGAGTGCACCAGTAACTTTGGATTCAAATGCACTTTTAGGAGATAAAGTGAGGAGTGACATCAATGTTTGTGTCACAGTTTAAAGCTCACTGTGTGCAAAACATGATCAAGCAGGAGATTTTTTTCAAGGCTCTTCTGCTGTTTTAGCCCAGGCTAAACATTCCTGCTCTACTCTCTCTGTTGCTGCTCAGCAGAGAGCGGGCACAGAGATGTTGGAATCAATTGGTCTTCCAGGCAGGAAAAGGAGTTACAGCAATGTGTGTTGCAGAATTGCAAAGCTCACTGTGTGCTGAAGATGCCCTGCAGGAGTTTCCCTGCTGGCCCTTCGTCTGTGGGATTAGAGTCCAAGCGCTGCTCCTCCCCTGTCACAACTCCTCTCGAAACGTGAGAGCGCACCAGAAACTTTGGATTCAAATGCACTTTTAGGAGATAAAGTGAGGAGTGACATCAATGTTTGTGTCACAGTTTAAAGCTCACTGTGTGCAAAACATGATCAAGCAGGAGATTTTTTGCAAGGCTCTTCTGCTGTTTTAGCCCAGGCTAAACATTCCTGCTCTACTCTCTCTGTTGCTGCTCAGCAGAGAGCGGGCACAGAGGTGTTGGAATCAATTGGTCTTTCAGGCAGGAAAAGAAGAGACAGCAATGTGTGTTGCAGAGTTGCAAAGCTCACTGTGTGCTGAAGATGATCAGTGGGAACTTTCTGGACTGTCTCTTCTGCTGTTTCAGCAGAGTCCAAACGTAAGTGCTATATTCTGCTACTGCTCACAAAGAGCAAGCACAGGAGATGTATTATTCAATTGGACTTTCAGGTAGGAAAGTGAGAGGTGACAGCAATATGTGTTTCAGAGTTGTGAATCTCAATGTGTGCTGAAGATGCCCAGCAGTAGTTTCCATGCTGGCCCTTCGGCTGTGAAATTAGAATCCAAGCGCTCGTCCTCCCCTGTCACAACTGCTCTCGAAGCGAGAGAGCGCACCAGAAACGTTGGCTTGAAATGCACTTTTAGGAGATAAAGTGAGGAGTGACAGCAATGTGTGTTTCAGAGTTGCAAAGCTCACTGTGCGCTGAAGATGATCTGCAAGGACTTTCCCTCCCTGCCCTTCGGAACTGGGAGCGGATTCCAAGCGCTCGTGCTCACCTTCCTCTGCTGCTCTTGAAACGAGAGTGGAGACCAGAAACGCTGGATTCAAATGCACTTTTAGGAGCTACAATGAGGAGTGACAACAGTGTGTGTGTCACAGTTGTAAAGCTCAGTGTGTTGAAGAAGCACAAGAGCAGCCTTCAGCCTGTCTCTTCCACTGCCTTACAGATTGCAGACATTCCTGCTCACTCTGCTGCTCAGCAGAGTGCTGGCAACGGAGTTCTTGGATTGAAATGGTCTTTTAGGAGAAAGAGTGAAGAGTGACAGCAATGTTTGTGTCACAGTTTAAAGCTCACTGTGTGCTAAACATGATCAGGAGGAGCTTTTTTGCAAGGCTCTTCTGCTGTTTTAGCCCAGTCTAAACATTCCTGCTCTACTCTCTCTGTTGCTGCTCAGCAGAGAGTGGGCACAGAGATGTTGGAATCAATTGGTCTTCCAGGCAGGAAAAGGAATTACAGCAATGTGTGTTGCAGAATTGCAAAGCTCACTGTGTGCTGAAGATGCCCTGCAGGAGTTTCCCTGCTGGCCCTTCGTCTGTGGGATTAGAGTCCAAGCGCTGCTCCTCCCCTGTCACAACTCCTCTCCAAACGTGAGAGCGCACCAGAAACTTTGGATTCAAATGCACTTTTAGGAGATAAAGTGAGGAGTGACAGCAATGTTTGTGTCACAGTTTAAAGCTCACTGTGTGCAAAACATGATCAAGCAGGAGATTTTTTGCAAGGCTCTTCTGCTGTTTTAGCCCAGGCTAAACATTCCTGCTCTACTCTCTCTGTTGCTGCTGAGCAGAGAGCGGGCACAGAGGTGTTGGAATCAATTGGTCTTTCAGGCAGGAAAAGAAGAGACAGCAATGTGTGTTGCAGAGTTGCAAAGCTCACTGTGTGCTGAAGATGATCAGTGGGAACTTTCTGGACTGTCTCTTCTGCTGTTTCAGCAGAGTCCAAACGTAAGTGCTATATTCTGCTACTGCTCACAAAGAGCAAGCACAGGAGATGTATTATTCAATTGGACTTTCAGGTAGGAAAGTGAGAGGTGACAGCAATATGTGTTTCAGAGTTGTGAATCTCAATGTGTGCTGAAGATGCCCAGCAGTAGTTTCCATGCTGGCCCTTCGGCTGTGAAATTAGAATCCAAGCGCTCGTCCTCCCCTGTCACAACTGCTCTCGAAGCGAGAGAGCGCACCAGAAACGTTGGCTTGAAATGCACTTTTAGGAGATAAAGTGAAGAGTGACAGCAATGTGTGTTTCAGAGTTGCAAAGCTCACTGTGCGCTGAAGATGATCTGCAAGGACTTTCCCTCCCTGCCCTTCGGAACTGGGAGCGGATTCCAAGCGCTCGTGCTCACCTTCCTCTGCTGCTCTTGAAACGAGAGTGGAGACCAGAAACGCTGGTTTCAAATGCACTTTTAGGAGCTACAATGAGGAGTGACAACAGTGTGTGTGTCACAGTTGTAAAGCTCAGTGTGTTGAAGAAGCACAAGAGCAGCCTTCAGCCTGTCTCTTCCACTGCCTTACAGATTGCAGACATTCCTGCTCACTCTGCTGCTCAGCAGAGTGCTGGCAACGGAGTTCTTGGATTGAAATGGTCTTTTAGGAGAAAGAGTGAAGAGTGACAGCAATGTTTGTGTCACAGTTTAAAGCTCACTGTGTGCTAAACATGATCAGGAGGAGCTTTTTTGCAAGGCTCTTCTGCTGTTTTAGCCCAGTCTAAACATTCCTGCTCTACTCTCTCTGTTGCTGCTCAGCAGAGAGTGGGCACAGAGATGTTGGAATCAATTGGTCTTCCAGGCAGGAAAAGGAATTACAGCAATGTGTGTTGCAGAATTGCAAAGCTCACTGTGTGCTGAAGATGCCCTGCAGGAGTTTCCCTGCTGGCCCTTCGTCTGTGGGATTAGAGTCCAAGCGCTGCTCCTCCCCTGTCACAACTCCTCTCCAAACGTGAGAGCGCACCAGAAACTTTGGATTCAAATGCACTTTTAGGAGATAAAGTGAGGAGTGACAGCAATGTTTGTGTCACAGTTTAAAGCTCACTGTGTGCAAAACATGATCAAGCAGGAGATTTTTTGCAAGGCTCTTCTGCTGTTTTAGCCCAGGCTAAACATTCCTGCTCTACTCTCTCTGTTGCTGCTCAGCAGAGAGCGGGCACAGAGGTGTTGGAATCAATTGGTCTTTCAGGCAGGAAAAGAAGAGACAGCAATGTGTGTTGCAGAGTTGCAAAGCTCACTGTGTGCTGAAGATGATCAGTGGGAACTTTCTGGACTGTCTCTTCTGCTGTTTCAGCAGAGTCCAAACGTAAGTGCTATATTCTGCTACTGCTCACAAAGAGCAAGCACAGGAGATGTATTATTCAATTGGACTTTCAGGTAGGAAAGTGAGAGGTGACAGCAATATGTGTTTCAGAGTTGTGAATCTCAATGTGTGCTGAAGATGCCCAGCAGTAGTTTCCATGCTGGCCCTTCGGCTGTGAAATTAGAATCCAAGCGCTCGTCCTCCCCTGTCACAACTGCTCTCGAAGCGAGAGAGCGCACCAGAAACGTTGGCTTGAAATGCACTTTTAGGAGATAAAGTGAAGAGTGACAGCAATGTGTGTTTCAGAGTTGCAAAGCTCACTGTGCGCTGAAGATGATCTGCAAGGACTTTCCCTCCCTGCCCTTCGGAACTGGGAGCGGATTCCAAGCGCTCGTGCTCACCTTCCTCTGCTGCTCTTGAAACGAGAGTGGAGACCAGAAACGCTGGTTTCAAATGCACTTTTAGGAGCTACAATGAGGAGTGACAACAGTGTGTGTGTCACAGTTGTAAAGCTCAGTGTGTTGAAGAAGCACAAGAGCAGCCTTCAGGCCTGTCTCTTCCACTGCCTTACAGATTGCAGACATTCCTGCTCACTCTGCTGCTCAGCAGAGTGCTGGCAACGGAGTTCTCGGATTGAAATGGTCTTTTAGGAGAAAGAGTGAAGAGTGACAGCAATGTTTGTGTCACAGTTTAAAGCTCACTGTGTGCTAAACATGATCAGGAGGAGCTTTTTTGCAAGGCTCTTCTGCTGTTTTAGCCCAGTCTAAACATTCCTGCTCTACTCTCTCTGTTGCTGCTCAGCAGAGAGTGGGCACAGAGATGTTGGAATCAATAGGTCTTCCAGGCAGGAAAAGGAGGAGTTACAGCAATGTGTTTTGCAGAGTTGCAAAGCTCACTGTGCGCTGAAGATGCCCTGCAGGAGTTTCCCTGCTGGCCCTTCGTCTGTGGGATTAGAGTCCAAGCGCTGCTCCTCCCCTGTCACAACTCCTCTCCAAACGAGAGTGCGTACCAGAAACTTTGGATTCAAATGCACTTTTAGGAGATAAAGTGAGGAGTGACAGCAATGTTTGTGTCACAGTTTAAAGCTCACTGTGTGCAAAACATGATCAAGCAGGAGATTTTTTTCAAGGCTCTTCTGCTGTTTTAGGCAGGTCTAAAAATTCCTGCTCTACTCTCTCTGTTGCTGCTCAGCAGAGAGCGGGCACAGAGATGGTGGATTCAGCTGGTCTTTCAGGCAAAAAGGGAGGAGTGACAGCAATGTGTGTTGCAGAGTTGCAAAGCTCGCTGTGCGCTGAAGATGATCAGTGGGAACTTTCTGGACTGTCTCTTCTGCTCTTTTAGCATTGGCTAAAGGTTCCTGCTCTACTCTGCTTCTGCCCAGCAGAGAAAGGGCACAGAGATTTTGGATTCAATTGGACTTTGAGGTAGGAAAGTGCGGAGCGAGAGCAATATATGTGTCACAGTTGCAAAGCTGACTGCGTGCTGAAGATGCCCTGCCGGAGCTTTCACTCCGGGCTCTTCGGCTGTGGGAGCAGAGGCCAAGAGATCGTGTTCACCTGTCACTGCTGCTGTTCAAACGAGAGAGGGCGGGAGAGACCATGGATTCAAACGGATTATTAGGAGATGAAGTGAGGAGTGACAGCAATGTGTGTTTCAGAGTTGCAAAGCTCACTGTGCGCTGAAGATGATCTGCAAGGACTTTCCCTCCCTGCCCTTCGGAACTGGGAGCGGATTCCAAGCGCTCGTGCTCACCTACCTCTGCTGCTCTTGAAACGAGAGTGGAGACCAGAAACGCTGGATTCAAATGTGTTGGAGTCGCGGGAGACAAGCCTCATGCTCTCATGGTCAGCAAGCCTCGTTTATTTAGCTAGACACATCCACTTTTATAGCTTGCAGGGTTAGTTACATTGTCTGATAAGATACAGCAAAATCATTGGTCAGCCTGTGTGGATGCAGGGGTCTCCAGGTAACTGTGACCACTTCTTGTTTCAACATGTCTGGACATGTCCCAACTTGCCCAAGCAAGACCATTGTGCTATTCCAGCAAGATACCCTTGCTCTTATCTCAGCAAGATGCATATCCTGTTTCTTAAGCAAATCAGGGTAAACATTAACCACGAGATTGCTGTGCCCTGGGGGCCTACATTTCCACCAGCTGCATGGTATCATGCCCTTTGTTACTTAGCCATTCAGTTGTTAAGCTCTCTACACTTCCCCTGTTTTCTTTAACAGCAAGCATAGCCATTTTATGATTAAAAGCGTTCGATATCATTTTTTGTAAACACTGCATAATACACGGCAAAAGCAATACTGCTAATAATATTACAACCACCACCAAAACAATTTTTTCTATTAGGGTAACAAGCCAGGCCTATTTGAGGAAACATTTACTGTGTTATGTGGAAGCCCAAAAGGGTCCTTCCAAGAGTCAAAGTGAAAACAATATTGTGCAGGCGCAGAACCAAGCAGGTGAAATTCTTGGATTTCAGAGACATTTTTTCTTATATTGAGCTGAAAGGTAAAATTGGCTGGGACGCCTATCAAACAGGTTCTAAAGGGGTCAGAAGCTTTAGCAAGAGCAAGGCATAAACTACTTTGGTTAACTTTTTCAGCCCAAGTGACCCACATGTTTTTTCGTTCCTCTATTTTGTTTAGAGTGTCCCAAGCTCCTGTGTTGAGGCCGGAAACGGCGACAAGCACGATCCCAATCTTCAGGTTTAGCTTGCCACAAAAGCGGAATACCCACATCTTTACCGCACTTAATCTCTAGAGGCACTGTGGCTAGTGTGGTTTGAATCTGGGAGAGAATCTCCTGAACCCGATATTTCAAATATCGTTGTTCCAGATCTTCCCGATTCTCGACTAATAGATACGTTAAGGGTAGATTTATGGGAGGAGTTATACCTGCCTCCGCCAGCAGTGCTCTATAAGGATTGTAATTATGATGGGGATTCCAGGTACAGTTTACACAAGCACCATGTGCCTGTAATTGGCTTTGGGACACCCAAACCTTTTGGTGACAATTTCCACACTTAATTTTGATCCAAGCCCTATGATAATCTTGTAAACACGCTAAACAATAACGAGTAGGAGACAAAATCCGATCAAATGTTCTCATAAGTTCCCAAAACAAATGGAGTTCTGCCTCTTCTTGAGTCGAATAGGAAAAGCGAATCCCAAAATGTCTTTCAAGTGGTTCCAGCAACGGACGAAGGATCAGCTGCAGACGATGACGACGACGGAGTTCTGGGCTGTCCATTCGATTGAGCAGCTCGAGTCCAGCGAGCAGGGATCCACTTGGGTCCAAACACCAGGGGCCTGACAGTCGCGACGAATGTGGCCTAATTTTCCGCATCGAAAACACTTCATTCGGGTGGCTGGAGCTGCTGGGCGAGTCTGCGCAACTGCCGCCTGAAGAGGTGCAAGGGCTGCCAAAACTTGGCTTTGAACTTTAGACTGGGCGTTAAGGCCTTCACCAATTTTGTTAAGGGCTTCCACTACAAAAATTTGACTGCTTAAGGGGAGAGTATTTGCTTTATCTAAGAGGTCTTGAATTACCCAGTTGCCAGGAGCAGTAGCGATAAGGGAGCGTGTGACTTGATTACCATTTTGTATAACACACTGCTTTAGGAGTGCGTCCTGCATGTGCTCCGCAACACCAGCTTTAGAAAGGGCTTGCATCAATTTGTCAATGAATGACCCAAGGGGTTCCTCTCGGCCTTGTTTAATGTTCATATACATAGGGGGCCCCCCCGGCTCCCGAATTTTGTCCATTGCCCTTTTTGCCACCCGCATGACCTCTCTTAATTTTTCTACTCCTATACCAGCCTGGGCATCTGTTCGAGTATAATCACCGTTTCCTAGTAATTCATTCATTGTAATTCCAAAAAGGGGGTCTCCTTGGGCACGAGGTAATGCTACTGAAGCAGCCGCTTCCTCCCCCCATCTTGCATCAAATGTAAGTTTCTGATGAGGGGTATAAATTAAACGAGCGATACCCTTGATGTCTACAGGCAGGAGAATCATTGAATTAAATAAGTAATCAAGCATCTGCTTGGCCGGTTCACTAGTAACCCCGAATTGAGAGACTGTAGCTCGGAGTTGTGCCAATATTTTCCAATCCATTTGAGTGATATCTACCCTATGACCGCCGCCTGGTCGAGGGTGGAAAATAACAGGAAAGGCCATAGAAGTAGCAACATGGTCTTGTGCCGCGTCGGCAAGGACCCTGTCTCCGTTTTCGACTCCGTGGCGTGCCAGAGCAGCCCAAACTTCCCGTCTCTGACTTGCCATAGCCTCCGCGAGGTCCGAAAGGGCTCCGGGGAACGGCTCCGTGGCATTAGGAGACAAAGGAAGGGAGTTTGGAGGAGACTCAGATGGTCCGTTTTCCATAATAGAGGCAGACGGGGGAGAGGGAAGAGGGGGAGGAGGAGGGGGGGGGGTATCCGAGGGGGGGAGGGGGGGGGGGGGGTATCTCGACTGTCGAAACGGTCGGCGGATTAGGGGCAGAAGGATCATAGTGACGATTTTGATTTTGTGCCAGACGGGCACTTTCGGCCGCACGTTTCTCTGCCTGTACCATCAAGAGTTCGTTATGTATCAAGCGCCATAATTTGGATAATTTTTTAGCAATTTTATCATCGTCTATCGTAAGGTCCCATAATTTATCGCCGTAGCGGCGCCATTCCGATAATTGGTGAATAGAGTGGGGGTCACTAAAAATACCGAGGGACCGAGCATGGGAAAGAAGGGCAGGGAGGTCCTTATCAAAATCTAAGCCTTTTACCCCCCGACGACGGAGGAAGGCAGTAAAAAGATCATACGCCGCTTGCCTGTCCATATTTACCGGATCCGTTGCACCCTCCAGGCGTCGGCAGCGCGTAGCAGCAGAGCCTGCCGATGCAGCACTCTGGGACAAAGCAGGAGACGAGCAGCCCACCGATGTAGCACTCCCGTTCTGCAGAAGCCGTCTTTAAATCGAGACCTGCACCCAACGCAACTCCTTCAGGCAAAGGGAAGTGTCCCTGTTCGGGCGCCAGTTGTTGGAGTCGCGGGAGACAAGCCTCATGCTCTCATGGTCAGCAAGTCTCGTTTATTTAGCAAGATGTTGTTGGAGTCGCGGGAGACAAGCCTCATGCTCTCATGGTCAGCAAGCCTCGTTTATTTAGCAAGACACATCCACTTTTATAGCTTGCAGGGTTAGTTACATTGTCTGATAAGATACAGCAAAATCATTGGTCAGCCTGTGTGGATGCAGGGGTCTCCAGGTAACTGTGACCACTTCTTGTTTCAACATGTCTCGACATGTCCCAACTTGCCCAAGCAAGACCATTGTGCTATTCCAGCAAGATACCCTTGCTCTTATCTCAGCAAGATGCATATCCTGTTTCTTAAGCAAATCAGGGTAAACATTAACCACGAGATTGCTGTGCCCTGGGGGCCTACATTTCCACCAGCTGCATGGTATCATGCCCTTTGTTACTTAGCCATTCAGTTGTTAAGCTCTCTACACTTCCCCTGTTTTCTTTAACAGCAAGCATAGCCATTTTATGATTAAAAGCGTTCGATATCATTTTTTGTAAACACTGCATAATACACGGCAAAAGCAATACTGCTAATAATATTACAACCACCACCAAAACAATTTTTTCTATTAGGGTAACAAGCCAGGCCTATTTGAGGAAACATTTACTGTGTTATGTGGAAGCCCAAAAGGGTCCTTCCAAGAGTCAAAGTGAAAACAATATTGTGCAGGCGCAGAACCAAGCAGGTGAAATTCTTGGATTTCAGAGACATTTTTTCTTATATTGAGCTGAAAGGTAAAATTGGCTGGGACGCCTAACAAACAGGTTCTAAAGGGGTCAGAAGCTTTAGCAAGAGCAAGGCATAAACTACTTTGGTTAACTTTTTCAGCCCAAGTGACCCACATGTTTTTTCGTTCCTCTATTTTGTTTAGAGTGTCCCAAGCTCCTGTGTTGAGGCCGGAAACGGCGACAAGCACGATCCCAATCTTCAGGTTTAACTTGCCACAAAAGCGGAATACCCACATCTTTACCGCACTTAATCTCTAGAGGCACTGTGGCTAGTGTGGTTTGAATCTGGGAGAGAATCTCCTGAACCCGATATTTCAAATATCGTTGTTCCAGATCTTCCCGATTCTCGACTAATAGATACGTTAAGGGTAGATTTATGGGAGGAGTTATACCTGCCTCCGCCAGCAGTGCTCTATAAGGATTGTAATTATGATGGGGATTCCAGGTACAGTTTACACAAGCACCATGTGCCTGTAATTGGCTTTGGGACACCCAAACCTTTTGGTGACAATTTCCACACTTAATTTTGATCCAAGCCCTATGATAATCTTGTAAACACGCTAAACAATAACGAGTAGGAGACAAAATCCGATCAAATGTTCTCATAAGTTCCCAAAACAAATGGAGTTCTGCCTCTTCTTGAGTCGAATAGGAAAAGCGAATCCCAAAATGTCTTTCAAGTGGTTCCAGCAACGGACGAAGGATCAGCTGCAGACGATGACGACGACGGAGTTCTGGGCTGTCCATTCGATTGAGCAGCTCGAGTCCAGCGAGCAGGGATCCACTTGGGTCCAAACACCAGGGGCCTGACAGTCGCGACGAATGTGGCCTAATTTTCCGCATCGAAAACACTTCATTCGGGTGGCTGGAGCTGCTGGGCGAGTCTGCGCAACTGCCGCCTGAAGAGGTGCAAGGGCTGCCAAAACTTGGCTTTGAACTTTAGACTGGGCGTTAAGGCCTTCACCAATTTTGTTAAGGGCTTCCACTACAAAAATTTGACTGCTTAAGGGGAGAGTATTTGCTTTATCTAAGAGGTCTTGAATTACCCAGTTGCCAGGAGCAGTAGCGATAAGGGAGCGTGTGACTTGATTACCATTTTGTATAACACACTGCTTTAGGAGTGCGTCCTGCATGTGCTCCGCAACACCAGCTTTAGAAAGGGCTTGCATCAATTTGTCAATGAATGACCCAAGGGGTTCCTCTCGGCCTTGTTTAATGTTCATATACATAGGGGGCCCCCCCGGCTCCCGAATTTTGTCCATTGCCCTTTTTGCCACCCGCATGACCTCTCTTAATTTTTCTACTCCTATACCAGCCTGGGCATCTGTTCGAGTATAATCACCGTTTCCTAGTAATTCATTCATTGTAATTCCAAAAAGGGGGTCTCCTTGGGCACGAGGTAATGCTACTGAAGCAGCCGCTTCCTCCCCCCATCTTGCATCAAATGTAAGTTTCTGATGAGGGGTATAAATTAAACGAGCGATACCCTTGATGTCTACAGGCAGGAGAATCATTGAATTAAATAAGTAATCAAGCATCTGCTTGGCCGGTTCACTAGTAACCCCGAATTGAGAGACTGTAGCTCGGAGTTGTGCCAATATTTTCCAATCCATTTGAGTGATATCTACCCTATGACCGCCGCCTGGTCGAGGGTGGAAAATAACAGGAAAGGCCATAGAAGTAGCAACATGGTCTTGTGCCGCGTCGGCAAGGACCCTGTCTCCGTTTTCGACTCCGTGGCGTGCCAGAGCAGCCCAAACTTCCTGTCTCTGACTTGCCATAGCCTCCGCGAGGTCCGAAAGGGCTCCGGGGAACGGCTCCGTGGCATTAGGAGACAAAGGAAGGGAGTTTGGAGGAGACTCAGATGGTCCGTTTTCCATAATAGAGGCAGACGGGGGAGAGGGAAGAGGGGGAGGAGGAGGGGGGGGGGTATCCGAGGGGGGAGGGGGGGGGGGGGGTATCTCGACTGTCGAAACGGTCGGCGGATTAGGGGCAGAAGGATCATAGTGACGATTTTGATTTTGTGCCAGACGGGCACTTTCGGCCGCACGTTTCTCTGCCTGTACCATCAAGAGTTCGTTATGTATCAAGCGCCATAATTTGGATAATTTTTTAGCAATTTTATCATCGTCTATCGTAAGGTCCCATAATTTATCGCCGTAGCGGCGCCATTCCGATAATTGGTGAATAGAGTGGGGGTCACTAAAAATACCGAGGGACCGAGCATGGGAAAGAAGGGCAGGGAGGTCCTTATCAAAATCTAAGCCTTTTACCCCCCGACGACGGAGGAAGGCAGTAAAAAGATCATACGCCGCTTGCCTGTCCATATTTACCGGATCCGTTGCACCCTCCAGGCGTCGGCAGCGCGTAGCAGCAGAGCCTGCCGATGCAGCACTCTGGGACAAAGCAGGAGACGAGCAGCCCACCGATGTAGCACTCCCGTTCTGCAGAAGCCGTCTTTAAATCGAGACCTGCACCCAACGCAACTCCTTCAGGCAAAGGGAAGTGTCCCTGTTCGGGCGCCAGTTGTTGGAGTCGCGGGAGACAAGCCTCATGCTCTCATGGTCAGCAAGTCTCGTTTATTTAGCAAGATGTTGTTGGAGTCGCGGGAGACAAGCCTCATGCTCTCATGGTCAGCAAGCCTCGTTTATTTAGCAAGACACATCCACTTTTATAGCTTGCAGGGTTAGTTACATTGTCTGATAAGATACAGCAAAATCATTGGTCAGCCTGTGTCGATGCAGGGGTCTCCAGGTAACTGTGACCACTTCTTGTTTCAACATGTCTCGACATGTCCCAACTTGCCCAAGCAAGACCATTGTGCTATTCCAGCAAGATACCCTTGCTCTTATCTCAGCAAGATGCATATCCTGTTTCTTAAGCAAATCAGGGTAAACATTAACCACGAGATTGCTGTGCCCTGGGGGCCTACATTTCCACCAGCTGCACGGTATCATGCCCTTTGTTACTTAGCCATTCAGTTGTTAAGCTCTCTACACTTCCCCTGTTTTCTTTAACAGCAAGCATAGCCATTTTATGATTAAAAGCGTTCGATATCATTTTTTGTAAACACTGCATAATACACGGCAAAAGCAATACTGCTAATAATATTACAACCACCACCAAAACAATTTTTTCTATTAGGGTAACAAGCCAGGCCTATTTGAGGAAACATTTACTGTGTTATGTGGAAGCCCAAAAGGGTCCTTCCAAGAGTCAAAATGAAAACAATATTGTGCAGGCGCAGAACCAAGCAGGTGAAATTCTTGGATTTCAGAGACATTTTTTCTTATATTGAGCTGAAAGGTAAAATTGGCTGGGACGCCTAACAAACAGGTTCTAAAGGGGTCAGAAGCTTTAGCAAGAGCAAGGCATAAACTACTTTGGTTAACTTTTTCAGCCCAAGTGACCCACATGTTTTTTCGTTCCTCTATTTTGTTTAGAGTGTCCCAAGCTCCTGTGTTGAGGCCGGAAACGGCGACAAGCACGATCCCAATCTTCAGGTTTAACTTGCCACAAAAGCGGAATACCCACATCTTTACCGCACTTAATCTCTAGAGGCACTGTGGCTAGTGTGGTTTGAATCTGGGAGAGAATCTCCTGAACCCGATATTTCAAATATCGTTGTTCCAGATCTTCCCGATTCTCGACTAATAGATACGTTAAGGGTAGATTTATGGGAGGAGTTATACCTGCCTCCGCCAGCAGTGCTCTATAAGGATTGTAATTATGATGGGGATTCCAGGTACAGTTTACACAAGCACCATGTGCCTGTAATTGGCTTTGGGACACCCAAACCTTTTGGTGACAATTTCCACACTTAATTTTGATCCAAGCCCTATGATAATCTTGTAAACACGCTAAACAATAACGAGTAGGAGACAAAATCCGATCAAATGTTCTCATAAGTTCCCAAAACAAATGGAGTTCTGCCTCTTCTTGAGTCGAATAGGAAAAGCGAATCCCAAAATGTCTTTCAAGTGGTTCCAGCAACGGACGAAGGATCAGCTGCAGACGATGACGACGACGGAGTTCTGGGCTGTCCATTCGATTGAGCAGCTCGAGTCCAGCGAGCAGGGATCCACTTGGGTCCAAACACCAGGGGCCTGACAGTCGCGACGAATGTGGCCTAATTTTCCGCATCGAAAACACTTCATTCGGGTGGCTGGAGCTGCTGGGCGAGTCTGCGCAACTGCCGCCTGAAGAGGTGCAAGGGCTGCCAAAACTTGGCTTTGAACTTTAGACTGGGCGTTAAGGCCTTCACCAATTTTGTTAAGGGCTTCCACTACAAAAATTTGACTGCTTAAGGGGAGAGTATTTGCTTTATCTAAGAGGTCTTGAATTACCCAGTTGCCAGGAGCAGTAGCGATAAGGGAGCGTGTGACTTGATTACCATTTTGTATAACACACTGCTTTAGGAGTGCGTCCTGCATGTGCTCCGCAACACCAGCTTTAGAAAGGGCTTGCATCAATTTGTCAATGAATGACCCAAGGGGTTCCTCTCGGCCTTGTTTAATGTTCATATACATAGGGGGCCCCCCCGGCTCCCGAATTTTGTCCATTGCCCTTTTTGCCACCCGCATGACCTCTCTTAATTTTTCTACTCCTATACCAGCCTGGGCATCTGTTCGAGTATAATCACCGTTTCCTAGTAATTCATTCATTGTAATTCCAAAAAGGGGGTCTCCTTGGGCACGAGGTAATGCTACTGAAGCAGCCGCTTCCTCCCCCCATCTTGCATCAAATGTAAGTTTCTGATGAGGGGTATAAATTAAACGAGCGATACCCTTGATGTCTACAGGCAGGAGAATCATTGAATTAAATAAGTAATCAAGCATCTGCTTGGCCGGTTCACTAGTAACCCCGAATTGAGAGACTGTAGCTCGGAGTTGTGCCAATATTTTCCAATCCATTTGAGTGATATCTACCCTATGACCGCCGCCTGGTCGAGGGTGGAAAATAACAGGAAAGGCCATAGAAGTAGCAACATGGTCTTGTGCCGCGTCGGCAAGGACCCTGTCTCCGTTTTCGACTCCGTGGCGTGCCAGAGCAGCCCAAACTTCCCGTCTCTGACTTGCCATAGCCTCCGCGAGGTCCGAAAGGGCTCCGGGGAACGGCTCCGTGGCATTAGGAGACAAAGGAAGGGAGTTTGGAGGAGACTCAGATGGTCCGTTTTCCATAATAGAGGCAGACGAGGGAGAGGGAAGAGGGGGAGGAGGAGGGGGGGGGGGTATCCGAGGGGGGAGGGGGGGGGGGGGGTATCTCGACTGTCGAAACGGTCGGCGGATTAGGGGCAGAAGGATCATAGTGACGATTTTGATTTTGTGCCAGACGGGCACTTTCGGCCGCACGTTTCTCTGCCTGTACCATCAAGAGTTCGTTATGTATCAAGCGCCATAATTTGGATAATTTTTTAGCAATTTTATCATCGTCTATCGTAAGGTCCCATAATTTATCGCCGTAGCGGCGCCATTCCGATAATTGGTGAATAGAGTGGGGGTCACTAAAAATACCGAGGGACCGAGCATGGGAAAGAAGGGCAGGGAGGTCCTTATCAAAATCTAAGCCTTTTACCCCCCGACGACGGAGGAAGGCAGTAAAAAGATCATACGCCGCTTGCCTGTCCATATTTACCGGATCCGTTGCACCCTCCAGGCGTCGGCAGCGCGTAGCAGCAGAGCCTGCCGATGCAGCACTCTGGGACAAAGCAGGAGACGAGCAGCCCACCGATGTAGCACTCCCGTTCTGCAGAAGCCGTCTTTAAATCGAGACCTGCACCCAACGCAACTCCTTCAGGCAAAGGGAAGTGTCCCTGTTCGGGCGCCAGTTGTTGGAGTCGCGGGAGACAAGCCTCATGCTCTCATGGTCAGCAAGTCTCGTTTATTTAGCAAGATGTTGTTGGAGTCGCGGGAGACAAGCCTCATGCTCTCATGGTCAGCAAGCCTCGTTTATTTAGCAAGACACATCCACTTTTATAGCTTGCAGGGTTAGTTACATTGTCTGATAAGATACAGCAAAATCATTGGTCAGCCTGTGTCGATGCAGGGGTCTCCAGGTAACTGTGACCACTTCTTGTTTCAACATGTCTCGACATGTCCCAACTTGCCCAAGCAAGACCATTGTGCTATTCCAGCAAGATACCCTTGCTCTTATCTCAGCAAGATGCATATCCTGTTTCTTAAGCAAATCAGGGTAAACATTAACCACGAGATTGCTGTGCCCTGGGGGCCTACATTTCCACCAGCTGCACAGTATCATGCCCTTTGTTACTTAGCCATTCAGTTGTTAAGCTCTCTACACAAATGCACTTTTAGGAGCTACAATGAGTAGTGACAACAGTGTGTGTGTCAAAGTTGTAAAGCTCAGTGTGTTGAAGAAGCACAAGAGCAGCCTTCAGCCTGTCTCTTCCACTGCCTTACAGATTGCAGACATTCCTGCTCACTCTGCTGCTCAGCAGAGTGCTGGCAACGGAGTTCTCGGATTGAAATGGTCTTTTAGGAGAAAGAGTGAAGAGTGACAGCAATGTTTGTGTCACAGTTTAAAGCTCACTGTGTGCTAAACATGATCAGGAGGAGCTTTTTTGCAAGGCTCTTCTGCTGTTTTAGCCCAGTCTAAACATTCCTGCTCTACTCTCTCTGTTGCTGCTCAGCAGAGAGTGGGCACAGAGATGTTGGAATCAATAGGTCTTCCAGGCAGGAAAAGGAGGAGTTACAGCAATGTGTTTTGCAGAGTTGCAAAGCTCACTGTGTGCTGAAGATGCCCTGCAGGAGTTTCCCTGCTGGCCCTTCGTCTGTGGGATTAGAGTCCAAGCGCTGCTCCTCCCCTGTCACAACTCCTCTCCAAACGAGAGTGCGTACCAGAAACTTTGGATTCAAATGCACTTTTAGGAGATAAAGTGAGGAGTGACAGCAATGTTTGTGTCACAGTTTAAAGCTCACTGTGTGCAAAACATGATCAAGCAGGAGATTTTTTGCAAGGCTCTTCTGCTGTTTTAGCCCAGGCTAAATATTCCTGCTCAACTCTCTGTTGCTGCTCAGCAGAGAGTGGGCACAGAGATGTTGGAATCAATTGGTCTTTCAGGCAGGAAAAGAAGTGACAGCAATGTGTGTTGCAGAGTTGCAAAGCTCGCTGTTCGCTGAAGATGATCAGTGGGAACTTTCTGGACTGTCTCTTCTGCTGTTTCTTCAGAGTCCAAACGTAAGTGCTATATTCTGCTACTGCTCACAAAGAGCAAGCACAGGAGATGTAGGATTCAATTGGACTTTGAGGTAGGAAAGTGAGAGGTGACAGCTATTTGTGTTTCAGAGTTGCAAAGCTCACTGGGTGCTGAAGATGCCCTGCAGGAGTTTCCATGCTGGCAATTCGTCTGTGAAATTAGAGTCCAAACACTCGTCCTCCCCTGTGACATCTGCTCTCGAAACGAGAGAGCGCACCATAAACTTTGGATTCAAATGCACTTTTAGGAGATAAAGTGAGGAGTGACAGCAATGTTTGTGTCACAGTTTAAAGCTCACTGAGTGCAAAACATGATCAAGCAGGAGATTTTTTGCAAGGCTCTTCTGCTGTTTTAGCCCAGTCCAAACATTCCTGCTCTGCTCTCTCTGTTGTTGCTCAGCAGAGAGCGGGCACAGAGATGGTGGATTCAGTTGGTCTTTCAGGCAGGAAAGGGGGGAGTGACAGCAATGTGTGTTGCAGAGTTGCAAAGCTCACTGTGTGCTGAAGATGATCAGTGGGAACTTTCTGGACTGTCTCTTCTGCTGTTTCAGCAGAGTCCAAACGTAAGTGCTATATTCTGCTACTGCTCACAAAGAGCAAGCACAGGAGATGTATTATTCAATTGGACTTTGAGGTAGGAAAGTGAGAGGTGACAGCAATATGTGTTTCAGAGTTGCGAATCACAATGTGTGCTGAAGATGCCCAGCAGTAGTTTCCATGCTGGCCCTTCGGCTGTGAAATTAGAATCCAAGCGCTCGTCCTCCCCTGTCACAACTGCTCTCGAAGCGAGAGAGCGCACCAGAAACGTTGGCTTGAAATGCACTTTTAGGAGATAAAGTGAGGAGTGACAGCAATGTGTGTTTCAGAGTTGCAAAGCTCACTGTGCGCTGAAGATGATCTGCAAGGACTTTCCCTCCCTGCCCTTCGGAACTGGGAGCGGATTCCAAGCGCTCGTGCTCACCTGCCTCTGCTGCACTGGAAACGAGAGTGGAGACCAGAAACGCTGGATTCAAATGCACTTTTAGGAGCTACAATGAGGAGTGACAACAGTGTGTGTGTCAAAGTTGTAAAGCTCAGTGTGTTGAAGAAGCACAAGAGCAGCCTTCAGCCTGTCTCTTCCACTGCCTTACAGATTGCAGACATTCCTGCTCACTCTGCTGCTCAGCAGAGTGCTGGCAACGGAGTTCTCGGATTGAAATGGTCTTTTAGGAGAAAGAGTGAAGAGTGACAGCAATGTTTGTGTCACAGTTTAAAGCTCACTGTGTGCTAAACATGATCAGGAGGAGCTTTTTTGCAAGGCTCTTCTGCTGTTTTAGCCCAGTCTAAACATTCCTGCTCTACTCTCTCTGATGCTGCTCAGCAGAGAGTGGGCACAGAGATGTTGGAATCAATTGGTCTTCCAGGCAGGAGAAGGAGGAGTTACAGCAATGTGTTTTGCAGAGTTGCAAAGCTCACTGTGTGCTGAAGATGCCCTGCAGGAGTTTCCCTGCTGGCCCTTCGTCTGTGGTATTAGAGTCCAAGCGCTGCTCCTCCCCTGTCACAACTCCTCTCGAAACGAGAGAGCGCACAAGAAACTTTGGATTCAAATGCACTTTTAGGAGATAAAGTGAGGAGTGACAGCAATGTTTGTGTCACAGTTTAAAGCTCACTGTGTGCAAAACATGATCAAGCAGGAGATTTTTTTCAAGGCTCTTCTGCTGTTTTAGGCAGGTCTAAAAATTCCTGCTCTACTATCTCTGTTGCTGCTCAGCAGAGAGCGGGCACAGAGATGGTGGATTCAGCTGGTCTTTCAGGCAAAAAGGGAGGAGTGACAGCAATGTGTGTTGCAGAGTTGCAAAGCTCGCTGTGCGCTGAAGATGATCAGTGGGAACTTTCTGGACTGTCTCTTCTGCTCTTTTAGCATTGGCTAAAGGTTCCTGCTCTACTCTGCTTCTGCCCAGCAGAGAAAGGGCACAGAGATTTTGGATTCAATTGGACTTTGAGGTAGGAAAGTGCGGAGCGAGAGCAATATATGTGTCACAGTTGCAAAGCTGACTGCGTGGTGAAGATGCCCTGCCGGAGCTTTCATTCCGGGCTCTTCGGCTGTGGGAGCAGAGGCCAAGAGATCGTGTTCACCTGTCACTGCTGCTGTTCAAACGAGAGAGGGCGGGAGAGACCATGGATTCAAACGGATTATTAGGAGATGAAGTGAGGAGTGACAGCAATGTGTGTTTCAGAGTTGCAAAGCTCACTGTGCGCTGAAGATGATCTGCAAGGACTTTCCCTCCCTGCCCTTCGGAACTGGGAGCGGATTCCAAGCGCTCGTGCTCACCTTCCTCTGCTGCTCTTGAAACGAGAGTGGAGACCAGAAACGCTGGATTCAAATGCACTTTTAGGAGCTACAATGAGGAGTGACAACAGTGTGTGAGTCAAAGTTGTAAAGCTCAGTGTGTTGAAGAAGCACAAGAGCAGCCTTCAGCCTGTCTCTTCCACTGCCTTACAGATTGCAGACATTCCTGCTCACTCTGCTGCTCAGCAGAGTGCTGGCAACGGAGTTCTTGGATTGAAATGGTCTTTTAGGAGAAAGAGTGAAGAGTGACAGCAATGTTTGTGTCACAGTTTAAAGCTCACTGTGTGCTAAACATGATCAGGAGGAGCTTTTTTGCAAGGCTCTTCTGCTGTTTTAGCCCAGTCTAAACATTCCTGCTCTACTCTCTCTGTTGCTGCTCAGCAGAGAGTGGGCACAGAGATGTTGGAATCAATAGGTCTTCCAGGCAGGAAAAGGAGGAGTTACAGCAATGTGTTTTGCAGAGTTGCAAAGCTCACTGTGTGCTGAAGATGCCCTGCAGGAGTTTCCCTGCTGGCCCTTCGTCTGTGGGATTAGAGTCCAAGCGCTGCTCCTCCCCTGTCACAACTCCTCTCGAAACGTGAGAGCGCACCAGAAACTTTGGATTCAAATGCACTTTTAGGAGATAAAGTGAGGAGTGACAGCAATGTTTGTGTCACAGTTTAAAGCTCACTGTGTGCAAAACATGATCAAGCAGGAGATTTTTTGCAAGGCTCTTCTGCTGTTTTAGCCCAGGCTAAATATTCCTGCTCAACTCTCTGTTGCTGCTCAGCAGAGAGTGGGCACAGATATGTTGGAATCAATTGGTCTTTCAGGCAGGAAAAGAAGTGACAGCAATGTGTGTTGCAGAGTTGCAAAGCTCGCTGTTCGCTGAAGATGATCAGTGGGAACTTTCTGGACTGTCTCTTCTGCTGTTTCTTCAGAGTCCAAACGTAAGTGCTATATTCTGCTACTGCTCACAAAGAGCAAGCACAGGAGATGTAGGATTCAATTGGACTTCGAGGTAGGAAAGTGAGAGGTGACAGCTATTTGTGTTTCAGAGTTGCAAAGCTCACTGGGTGCTGAAGATGCCCTGCAGGAGTTTCCATGCTGGCAATTCGTCTGTGAAATTAGAGTCCAAACACTCGTCCTCCCCTGTGACATCTGCTCTCGAAACGAGAGAGCGCACCATAAACTTTGGATTCAAATGCACTTTTAGGAGATAAAGTGAGGAGTGACAGCAATGTTTGTGTCACAGTTTAAAGCTCACTGAGTGCAAAACATGATCAAGCAGGAGATTTTTTGCAAGGCTCTTCTGCTGTTTTAGCCCAGTCCAAACATTCCTGCTCTGCTCTCTCTGTTGTTGCTCAGCAGAGAGCGGGCACAGAGATGGTGGATTCAGTTGGTCTTTCAGGCAGGAAAGGGGGGAGTGACAGCAATGTGTGTTGCAGAGTTGCAAAGCTCACTGTGTGCTGAAGATGATCAGTGGGAACTTTCTGGACTGTCTCTTCTGCTGTTTCAGCAGAGTCCAAACGTAAGTGCTATATTCTGCTACTGCTCACAAAGAGCAAGCACAGGAGATGTATTATTCAATTGGACTTTCAGGTAGGAAAGTGAGAGGTGACAGCAATATGTGTTTCAGAGTTGCGAATCACAATGTGTGCTGAAGATGCCCAGCAGTAGTTTCCATGCTGGCCCTTCGGCTGTGAAATTAGAATCCAAGCGCTCGTCCTCCCCTGTCACAACTGCTCTCGAAGCGAGAGAGCGCACCAGAAACGTTGGCTTGAAATACACTTTTAGGAGATAAAGTGAGGAGTGACAGCAATGTGTGTTTCAGAGTTGCAAAGCTCACTGTGCGCTGAAGATGATCTGCAAGGACTTTCCCTCCCTGCCCTTCGGAACTGGGAGCGGATTCCAAGCGCTCGTGCTCACCTTCCTCTGCTGCTCGTGAAACGAGAGTGGAGACCAGAAACGCTGGATTCAAATGCACTTTTAGGAGCTACAATGAGGAGTGACAACAGTGTGTGTGTCACAGTTGTAAAGCTCAGTGTGTTGAAGAAGCACAAGAGCAGCCTTCAGGCCTGTCTCTTCCACTGCCTTACAGATTGCAGACATTCCTGCTCACTCTGCTGCTCAGCAGAGTGCTGGCAACGGAGTTCTTGGATTGAAATGGTCTTTTAGGAGAAAGAGTGAAGAGTGACAGCAATGTTTGTGTCACAGTTTAAAGCTCACTGTGTGCTAAACATGATCAGGAGGAGCTTTTTTGCAAGGCTCTTCTGCTGTTTTAGCCCAGTCTAAACATTCCTGCTCTACTCTCTCTGTTGCTGCTCAGCAGAGAGTGGGCACAGAGATGTTGGAATCAATAGGTCTTCCAGGCAGGAAAAGGAGGAGTTACAGCAATGTGTTTTGCAGAGTTGCAAAGCTCACTGTGTGCTGAAGATGCCCTGCAGGAGTTTCCCTGCTGGCCCTTCGTCTGTGGGATTAGAGTCCAAGCGCTGCTCCTCCCCTGTCACAACTCCTCTCCAAACGAGAGAGCGTACCAGAAACTTTGGATTCAAATGCACTTTTAGGAGATAAAGTGAGGAGTGACAGCAATGTTTGTGTCACAGTTTAAAGCTCACTGTGTGCAAAACATGATCAAGCAGGAGATTTTTTGCAAGGCTCTTCTGCTGTTTTAGCCCAGGCTAAATATTCCTGCTCAACTCTCTGTTGCTGCACAGCAGAGAGTGGGCACAGAGATGTTGGAATCAATTGGTCTTTCAGGCAGGAAAAGAAGTGACAGCAACGTGTGTTGCAGAGTTGCAAAGCTCGCTGTTCGCTGAAGATGATCAGTGGGAACTTTCTGGACTGTCTCTTCTGCTGTTTCTTCAGAGTCCAAACGTAAGTGCTATATTCTGCTACTGCTCACAAAGAGCAAGCACAGGAGATGTAGGATTCAATTGGACTTCGAGGTAGGAAAGTGAGAGGTGACAGCTATTTGTGTTTCAGAGTTGCAAAGCTCACTGGGTGCTGAAGATGCCCAGCAGTAGTTTCCATGCTGGCCCTTCGGCTGTGAAATTAGAATCCAAGCGCTCGTCCTCCCCTGTCACAACTGCTCTCGAAGCGAGAGAGCGCACCAGAAACGTTGGCTTGAAATGCACTTTTAGGAGATAAAGTGAGGAGTGACAGCAATGTGTGTTTCAGAGTTGCAAAGCTCACTGTGCGCTGAAGATGATCTGCAAGGACTTTCCCTCCCTGCCCTTCGGAACTGGGAGCGGATTCCAAGCGCTCGTGCTCACCTGCCTCTGCTGCACTGGAAACGAGAGTGGAGACCAGAAACGCTGGATTCAAATGCACTTTTAGGAGCTACAATGAGGAGTGACAACAGTGTGTGTGTCAAAGTTGTAAAGCTCAGTGTGTTGAAGAAGCACAAGAGCAGCCTTCAGCCTGTCTCTTCCACTGCCTTACAGATTGCAGACATTCCTGCTCACTCTGCTGCTCAGCAGAGTGCTGGCAACGGAGTTCTTGGATTGAAATGGTCTTTTAGGAGAAAGAGTGAAGAGTGACAGCAATGTTTGTGTCACAGTTTAAAGCTCACTGTGTGCTAAACATGATCAGGAGGAGCTTTTTTGCAAGGCTCTTCTGCTGTTTTAGCCCAGTCTAAACATTCCTGCTCTACTCTCTCTGATGCTGCTCAGCAGAGAGTGGGCACAGAGATGTTGGAATCAATTGGTCTTCCAGGCAGGAGAAGGAGGAGTTACAGCAATGTGTTTTGCAGAGTTGCAAAGCTCACTGTGTGCTGAAGATGCCCTGCAGGAGTTTCCCTGCTGGCCCTTCGTCTGTGGTATTAGAGTCCAAGCGCTGCTCCTCCCCTGTCACAACTCCTCTCGAAACGAGAGAGCGCACCAGAAACTTTGGATTCAAATGCACTTTTAGGAGATAAAGTGAGGAGTGACAGCAATGTTTGTGTCACAGTTTAAAGCTCACTGTGTGCTAAACATGATCAGGAGGAGCTTTTTTGCAAGGCTCTTCTGCTCTTTTAGCCCAGGCTAAATATTCCTGCTCAACTCTCTGTTGCTGCTCAGCAGAGAGTGGGCACAGATATGTTGGAATCAATTGGTCTTTCAGGCAGGAAAAGAAGTGACAGCAATGTGTGTTGCAGAGTTGCAAAGCTCGCTGTTCGCTGAAGATGATCAGTGGGAACTTTCTGGACTGTCTCTTCTGCTGTTTCTTCAGAGTCCAAACGTAAGTGCTATATTCTGCTACTGCTCACAAAGAGCAAGCACAGGAGATGTAGGATTCAATTGGACTTCGAGGTAGGAAAGTGAGAGGTGACAGCTATTTGTGTTTCAGAGTTGCAAAGCTCACTGGGTGCTGAAGATGCCCAGCAGTAGTTTCCATGCTGGCCCTTCGGCTGTGAAATTAGAATCCAAGCGCTCGTCGTCCCCTGTCACAACTGCTCTCGAAGCGAGAGAGCGCACCAGAAACGTTGGCTTGAAATGCACTTTTAGGAGATAAAGTGAGGAGTGACAGCAATGTGTGTTTCAGAGTTGCAAAGCTCACTGTGCTCTGAAGATGATCTGCAAGGACTTTCCCTCCCTGCCCTTCGGAACTGGGAGCGGATTCCAAGCGCTCGTGCTCACCTGCCTCTGCTGCACTGGAAACGAGAGTGGAGACCAGAAACGCTGGATTCAAATGCACTTTTAGGAGCTACAATGAGGAGTGACAACAGTGTGTGTGTCAAAGTTGTAAAGCTCAGTGTGTTGAAGAAGCACAAGAGCAGCCTTCAGCCTGTCTCTTCCACTGCCTTACAGATTGCAGACATTCCTGCTCACTCTGCTGCTCAGCAGAGTGCTGGCAACGGAGTTCTTGGATTGAAATGGTCTTTTAGGAGAAAGAGTGAAGAGTGACAGCAATGTTTGTGTCACAGTTTAAAGCTCACTGTGTGCTAAACATGATCAGGAGGAGCTTTTTTGCAAGGCTCTTCTGCTGTTTTAGCCCAGTCTAAACATTCCTGCTCTACTCTCTCTGATGCTGCTCAGCAGAGAGTGGGCACAGAGATGTTGGAATCAATTGGTCTTCCAGGCAGGAGAAGGAGGAGTTACAGCAATGTGTTTTGCAGAGTTGCAAAGCTCACTGTGTGCTGAAGATGCCCTGCAGGAGTTTCCCTGCTGGCCCTTCGTCTGTGGTATTAGAGTCCAAGCGCTGCTCCTCCCCTGTCACAACTCCTCTCGAAACGAGAGAGCGCACCAGAAACTTTGGATTCAAATGCACTTTTAGGAGATAAAGTGAGGAGTGACAGCAATGTTTGTGTCACAGTTTAAAGCTCACTGTGTGCAAAACATGATCAAGCAGGAGATTTTTTTCAAGGCTCTTCTGCTGTTTTAGGCAGGTCTAAAAATTCCTGCTCTACTATCTCTGTTGCTGCTCAGCAGAGAGCGGGCACAGAGATGGTGGATTCAGCTGGTCTTTCAGGCAAAAAGGGAGGAGTGACAGCAATGTGTGTTGCAGAGTTGCAAAGCTCGCTGTGCGCTGAAGATGATCAGTGGGAACTTTCTGGACTGTCTCTTCTGCTCTTTTAGCATTGGCTAAAGGTTCCTGCTCTACTCTGCTTCTGCCCAGCAGAGAAAGGGCACAGAGTTTTGGATTCAATTGGACTTTGAGGTAGGAAAGTGCGGAGCGAGAGCAATATATGTGTCACAGTTGCAAAGCTGACTGCGTGCTGAAGATGCCCTGCCGGAGCTTTCACTCCGGGCTCTTCGGCTGTGGGAGCAGAGGCCAAGAGATCGTGTTCACCTGTCACTGCTGCTGTTCAAACGAGAGAGGGCGGGAGAGACCATGGATTCAAACGGATTATTAGGAGATGAAGTGAGGAGTGACAGCAATGTGTGTTTCAGAGTTGCAAAGCTCACTGTGCGCTGAAGATGATCTGCAAGGACTTTCCCTCCCTGCCCTTCGGAACTGGGAGCGGATTCCAAGCGCTCGTGCTCACCTGCCTCTGCTGCACTGGAAACGAGAGTGGAGACCAGAAACGCTGGATTCAAATGCACTTTTAGGAGCTACAATGAGGAGTGACAACAGTGTGTGTGTCAAAGTTGTAAAGCTCAGTGTGTTGAAGAAGCACAAGAGCTGCCTTCAGCCTGTCTCTTCCACTGCCTTACAGATTGCAGACATTCCTGCTCACTCTGCTGCTCAGCAGAGTGCTGGCAACGGAGTTCTTGGATTGAAATGGTCTTTTAGGAGAAAGAGTGAAGAGTGACAGCAATGTTTGTGTCACAGTTTAAAGCTCACTGTGTGCTAAACATGATCAGGAGGAGCTTTTTTGCAAGGCTCTTCTGCTGTTTTAGCCCAGTCTAAACATTCCTGCTCTACTCTCTCTGATGCTGCTCAGCAGAGAGTGGGCACAGAGATGTTGGAATCAATTGGTCTTCCAGGCAGGAGAAGGAGGAGTTACAGCAATGTGTTTTGCAGAGTTGCAAAGCTCACTGTGTGCTGAAGATGCCCTGCAGGAGTTTCCCTGCTGGCCCTTCGTCTGTGGGATTAGAGTCCAAGCGCTGCTCCTCCCCTGTCACAACTCCTCTCCAAACGAGAGTGCGTACCAGAAACTTTGGATTCAAATGCACTTTTAGGAGATAAAGTGAGGAGTGACAGCAATGTTTGTGTCACAGTTTAAAGCTCACTGTGTGCAAAACATGATCAAGCAGGAGATTTTTTGCAAGGCTCTTCTGCTGTTTTAGCCCAGGCTAAATATTCCTGCTCAACTCTCTGTTGCTGCTCAGCAGAGAGTGGGCACAGAGATGTTGGAATCAATTGGTCTTTCAGGCAGGAAAAGAAGTGACAGCAATGTGTGTTGCAGAGTTGCAAAGCTCGCTGTTCGCTGAAGATGATCTGTGGGAACTTTCTGGACTGTCTCTTCTGCTGTTTCTTCAGAGTCCAAACGTAAGTGCTATATTCTGCTACTGCTCACAAAGAGCAAGCACAGGAGATGTAGGATTCAATTGGACTTCGAGGTAGGAAAGTGAGAGGTGACAGCTATTTGTGTTTCAGAGTTGCAAAGCTCACTGGGTGCTGAAGATGCCCTGCAGGAGTTTCCATGCTGGCAATTCGTCTGTGAAATTAGAGTCCAAACACTCGTCCTCCCCTGTGACATCTGCTCTCGAAACGAGAGAGCGCACCATAAGCTTTGGATTCAAATGCACTTTTAGGAGATAAAGTGAGGAGTGACAGCAATGTTTGTGTCACAGTTTAAAGCTCACTGAGTGCAAAACATGATCAAGCAGGAGATTTTTTGCAAGGCTCTTCTGCTGTTTTAGCCCAGTCCAAACATTCCTGCTCTGCTCTCTCTGTTGTTGCTCAGCAGAGAGCGGGCACAGAGATGGTGGATTCAGTTGGTCTTTCAGGCAGGAAAGGGGGGAGTGACAGCAATGTGTGTTGCAGAGTTGCAAAGCTCACTGTGTGCTGAAGATGATCAGTGGGAACTTTCTGGACTGTCTCTTCTGCTGTTTCAGCAGAGTCCAAACGTAAGTGCTATATTCTGCTACTGCTCACAAAGAGCAAGCACAGGAGATGTATTATTCAATTGGACTTTCAGGTAGGAAAGGGAGAGGTGACAGCAATATGTGTTTCAGAGTTGCGAATAACAATGTGTGCTGAAGATGCCCAGCAGTAGTTTCCATGCTGGCCCTTCGGCTGTGAAATTAGAATCCAAGCGCTCGTCCTCCCCTGTCACAACTGCTCTCGAAGCGAGAGAGCGCACCAGAAACGTTGGCTTGAAATGCACTTTTAGGAGATAAAGTGAGGAGTGACAGCAATGTGTGTTTCAGAGTTGCAAAGCTCACTGTGCGCTGAAGATGATCTGCAAGGACTTTCCCTCCCTGCCCTTCGGAACTGGGAGCGGATTCCAAGCGCTCGTGCTCACCTGCCTCTGCTGCACTGGAAACGAGAGTGGAGACCAGAAACGCTGGATTCAAATGCACTTTTAGGAGCTACAATGAGGAGTGACAACAGTGTGTGTGTCAAAGTTGTAAAGCTCAGTGTGTTGAAGAAGCACAAGAGCTGCCTTCAGCCTGTCTCTTCCACTGCCTTACAGATTGCAGACATTCCTGCTCACTCTGCTGCTCAGCAGAGTGCTGGCAACGGAGTTCTTGGATTGAAATGGTCTTTTAGGAGAAAGAGTGAAGAGTGACAGCAATGTTTGTGTCACAGTTTAAAGCTCACTGTGTGCTAAACATGATCAGGAGGAGCTTTTTTGCAAGGCTCTTTTGCTGTTTTTGCCCAGTCTAAACATTCCTGCTCTACTCTCTCTGATGCTGCTCAGCAGAGAGTGGGCACAGAGATGTTGGAATCAATTGGTCTTCCAGGCAGGAGAAGGAGGAGTTACAGCAATGTGTTTTGCAGAGTTGCAAAGCTCATTGTGTGCTGAAGATGCCCTGCAGGAGTTTCCCTGCTGGCCCTTCGTCTGTGGCATTACAGTCCAAGCGCTGCACCTCCCCTGTCACAACTCCTCTCGAAACGAGAGAGCGCGCAAGAAACTTTGGATTCAAATGCACTTTTAGGAGATAAAGTGAGGAGTGACAGCAATGTTTGTGTCACAGTTTAAAGCTCACTGTGTGCAAAACATGATCAAGCAGGAGATTTTTTTCAAGGCTCTTCTGCTGTTTTAGGCAGGTCTAAAAATTCCTGCTCTACTATCTCTGTTGCTGCTCAGCAGAGAGCGGGCACAGAGATGGTGGATTCAACTGGTCTTTCAGGCAAAAAGGGAGGAGTGACAGCAATGTGTGTTGCAGAGTTGCAAAGCTCGCTGTGCGCTGAAGATGATCAGTGGGAACTTTCTGGAGTGTCTCTTCTGCTCTTTTAGCATTGGCTAAAGGTTCCTGCTCTACTCTGCTTCTGCCCAGCAGAGAAAGGGCACAGAGATTTTGGATTCAATTGGACTTTGAGGTAGGAAAGTGCGGAGCGAGAGCAATATATGTGTCACAGTTGCAAAGCTGACTGCGTGCTGAAGATGCCCTGCCGGAGCTTTCACTCCGGGCTCTTCGGCTGTGGGAGCAGAGGCCAAGAGATCGTGTTCACCTGTCACTGCTGCTGTTCAAACGAGAGAGGGCGGGAGAGACCATGGATTCAAACGGATTATTAGGAGATGAAGTGAGGAGTGACAGCAATGTGTGTTTCAGAGTTGCAAAGCTCACTGTGCGCTGAAGATGATCTGCAAGGACTTTCCCTCCCTGCCCTTCGGAACTGGGAGTGGATTCCAAGCGCTCGTGCTCACCTTCCTCTGCTGCTCTTGAAACGAGAGTGGAGACCAGAAACGCTGGATTCAAATGCACTTTTAGGAGCTACAATGAGGAGTGACAACAGTGTGTGTGTCACAGTTGTAAAGCTCAGTGTGTTGAAGAAGCACAAGAGCAGCCTTCAGGCCTGTCTCTTCCACTGCCTTACAGATTGCAGACATTCCTGCTCACTCTGCTGCTCAGCAGAGTGCTGGCAACGGAGTTCTTGGATTGAAATGGTCTTTTAGGAGAAAGAGTGAAGAGTGACAGCAATGTTTGTGTCACAGTTTAAAGCTCACTGTGTGCTAAACATGATCAGGAGGAGCTTTTTTGCAAGGCTCTTCTGCTGTTTTAGCCCAGTCTAAACATTCCTGCTCTACTCTCTCTGATGCTGCTCAGCAGAGAGTGGGCACAGAGATGTTGGAATCAATTGGTCTTCCAGGCAGGAAAAGGAGGAGTTACAGCAATGTGTGTTGCAGAGTTGCAAAGCTCACTGTGTGCTGAAGATGCCCTGCAGGAGTTTCCCTGCTGGCCCTTCGTCTGTGGTATTAGAGTCCAAGCGCTGCTCCTCCCCTGTCACAACTCCTCTCGAAACGAGAGAGCGCACAAGAAACTTTGGATTCAAATGCACTTTTAGGAGATAAAGTGAGGAGTGACAGCAATGTTTGTGTCACAGTTTAAAGCTCACTGTGTGCAAAACATGATCAAGCAGGAGATTTTTTGCAAGGCTCTTCTGCTGTTTTAGGCAGGTCTAAAAATTCCTGCTCTACTATCTCTGTTGCTGCTCAGCAGAGAGCGGGCACAGAGATGGTGGATTCAGCTGGTCTTTCAGGCAAAAAGGGAGGAGTGACAGCAATGTGTGTTGCAGAGTTGCAAAGCTCGCTGTGCGCTGAAGATGATCAGTGGGAACTTTCTGGACTGTCTCTTCTGCTCTTTTAGCATTGGCTAAAGGTTCCTGCTCTACTCTGCTTCTGCCCAGCAGAGAAAGGGCACAGAGATTTTGGATTCAATTGGACTTTGAGGTAGGAAAGTGCGGAGCGAGAGCAATATATGTGTCACAGTTGCAAAGCTGACTGCGTGCTGAAGATGCCCTGCCGGAGCTTTCACTCCGGGCTCTTCGGCTGTGGGAGCAGAGGCCAAGAGATCGTGTTCACCTGTCACTGCTGCTGTTCAAACGAGAGAGGGCGGGATAGACCATGGATTCAAACGGATTATTAGGAGATGAAGTGAGGAGTGACAGCAATGTGTGTTGCAGAGTTGCAAAGCTCGCTGTGCGCTGAAGATGATCAGTGGGAACTTTCAGGACTGTCTCTTCTGCTGTTTCAGCAGAGTGCAAACGTAAGTGCTATATTCTGCTACTGCTCACAAGGAGCAAGCACAGGAGATGTATGATTCAATTGGTCTTTCAACTAGGAAAGTCAGAGGTGACAGCTATATGTGTTTCAGAGTTGCAAAGCTCACTGTGTGCTGAAGATGCCCAGCAGGACTTTCCCTGCACGCCCTTCGGCTGTGGGATTAGAGTCCAAGCGCTCGTCCTCCCCTGTCACAACTCCTCTCGAAACGAGAGAGCGCCCCAGAAACGATAGATTCAAATGCACTTTTAGGAGATAAAGTGAGTGGCAGCAATGTTTGTGTCGCAGTTTAAAGCTCACTGTGCGCTAAACATGAAAAGCTGGAGCTTTTTTGCAAGGCTCTTCTGCTGTTTTAGCCCAGTCTAAACATTCCTGCTATACTCTCCCTGTTGCTGCTCAATAGAGTGCGGGCACAGAGATGGTGGAATCAATTGGTCTTTCAGGCAGGAAAGGGAGGAGTGACAGCAATGTGTGTTGCAGAGTTGCAAAGCTCGCTGTGCGCTGAAGATGATCAGTGGGAACTTTCAGGACTGTCTCTTCTGCTGTTTCAGCAGAGTGCAAACGTAAGTGCTATATTCTGCTACTGCTCACAAGGAGCAAGCACAGGAGATGTATGATTCAATTGGTCTTTCAACTAGGAAAGTCAGAGGTGACAGCTATATGTGTTTCAGAGTTGCAAAGCTCACTGTGTGCTGAAGATGCCCAGCAGGACTTTCCCTGCACGCCCTTCGGCTGTGGGATTAGAGTCCAAGCGCTCGTCCTCCCCTGTCACAACTCCTCTCGAAACGAGAGAGCGCCCCAGAAACGATAGATTCAAATGCACTTTTAGGAGATAAAGTGAGTGGCAGCAATGTTTGTGTCGCAGTTTAAAGCTCACTGTGCGCTAAACATGAAAAGCTGGAGCTTTTTTGCAAGGCTCTTCTGCTGTTTTAGCCCAGTCTAAACATTCCTGCTATACTCTCCCTGTTGCTGCTCAATAGAGTGCGGGCACAGAGATGGTGGAATCAATTGGTCTTTCAGGCAGGAAAGGGAGGAGTGACAGCAATGTGTGTTGCAGAGTTGCAAAGCTCGCTGTGCGCTGAAGATGATCAGTGGGAACTTTCAGGACTGTCTCTTCTGCTGTTTCAGCAGAGTGCAAACGTAAGTGCTATATTCTGCTACTGCTCACAAGGAGCAAGCACAGGAGATGTATGATTCAATTGGACTTTCAACTAGGAAAGTCAGAGGTGACAGCTATATGTGTTTCAGAGCTGCAAAGCTCACTGTGTGCTGAAGATGCCCAGCAGGACTTTCCCTGCACGCCCTTCGGCTGTGGGATTAGAGTCCAAGCGCTCGTCCTCCCCTGTCACAACTCCTCTCGAAACGAGAGAGCGCCCCAGAAACGAGAGATTCAAATGCACTTTTAGGAGATAAAGTGAGTGGCAGCAATGTTTGTGTCGCAGTTTAAAGCTCACTGTGCGCTAAACATGAAAAGCTGGAGCTTTTTTGCAAGGCTCTTCTGCTGTTATAGCCCTGTCTAAACATTCCTGCTATACTCTATCTGTTGCTGCTAAGCAGAGAGCGGGCACAGAGATGGTGGAATCAATTGGTCTTTCAGGCAGGAAAGGGAGGAGTGACAGCAATGTGTGCTGCAGAGCTGCAAAGCTCGCTGTGCGCTGAAGATGATCAGTGTTAACTTTCTGGACTGTCTCTTCTGCTGTTTCAGCAGAATCTGAACGTAAGTGCTATATTCTGCTACTGCTCACAAGGAGCAAGCACAGGAGATGTAGGATTCAATTGGACTTTCAGGTAGGAAAGTGAGAGGTGACAGCAATGTGTGTTTCAGAGTAGCAAAGCTCAATGTGTGCTGAAGATGCCCAGCAGGAGTTTCCCTGATGGCCCTTCGGCTGTGGGATTAGAGTCCAAGCGCTCGTCCTCCCCTGTCACAACTCCTCTCGAAACGAGAGAGCGCACCGGAAACGATGGTTTCAAATGCACTTTTAGGAGATAAAGTGAGGAGTGACAGCAATGTTTGTGTCACAGCTTCAAAACTCACTGTGTGCTAAACATGATCAGCAGGAGCTTTTTTGCATGGCTCTTCTGCTGTTTTAGCCCAGTCTAAACATTCCAGCTATACTCTCTCTGTTGATGCTCAGCAGAGAGCGGACACAGAGATGGTGGAATCAGTTGGTCTTTCAGGTAGGAAAGGGAGGAGTGACAGCAATGTGTGTTGCAGAGTTGCAAAGCTCGCTGTGCGCTGAAGATGATCAGTGGGAACTTTCAGGACTGTCTCTTCTGCTGTTTCAGCAGAGTGCAAACGTATGGGCTATATTCTGCTACTGCTCACAAGGAGCAAAGCACAGGAGAAGTAGGATTCAATTGGACTTTCAGGTAGGAAAGTGAGAGGTGACAGCAATGTGTGTTTCCGAGTTGCAAAGCTCACTGTGTGCTGAAGATGCCCATCAGGAGTTTCCCTGCTGGCCCTTCGGCTGTGGGATTAGAGTCCAAGCGCTCGTCCTCCCCTGTCACATCTGCTCTTGAAACGAGAGAGGGCACCAAAAACGTTGGACTCAAATGCACTTTTAGGAGATAAAGTGAGGAGTGACAGCAATGTTTGTGTCACAGCCTCAAAGCTCACTGTGTGCTAAACATGATCAGCAGGAGCTTTTTTGCAAGGCTCTTCTGCTGTTTTAGCCCAGCCTAAACATTATTGCTCTTCTCTCCCTGTTGCTGCTCAGCAGAGAGCAGGCACAGAGATGGTGGAATCTCTTGGTCTTTCAGGCAGGAAAAGGAGGAGTGACAGCAATGTGTGTTGCAGAGTTGCAAAGCTCTCTGTGTTCTGAAGATGATCAGTGGGAACTTTCTAAACTTTCTCTTCTGCTGTTTCAGCAGAGTGCAAACGTATGGGCTATATTCTGCTACTGCTCACAAATTGCAGCACAGGAGATGTAGGATTCAATTGGACTTTCAGGTAGGAAAGGGAGAGGTGACAGCTATATGTGTTCAAGGGCTGCAAAGATCACTGTGTGCTGAAGATGGCCAGCAGGAGTTTCCCTGCACGCCCTTCGGCTGTGGGATTAGAGTCCAAGCGCTCGTCCTCCCCTGTCACAACTCCACTCGAAACGAGAGAGCGCAGCAGAAACGATGGTTTCAAATGCACTTTTAGGAGATAAAGTGTGGAGTGACAGCAATGTTTGTGTCACAGCTTCAAAGCTCACTGTGTGCTAAACATGATCAGCAGGAGCTTTTTTGCAAGGCTCTTCTGCTGTTATAGCCCTGTCTAAACATTCCTGCTATACTCTCTCTGTTGCTGCTAAGCAGAGAGCGGGCACAGAGATGGTGGAATCAGTTCGTCTTTCAGGCAGGAAAGGGAGGAGTGACAGCAATGTGTGTTGCAGAGTTGCAAAGCTCGCTGTGCGCTGATGATCAGTGGGAACTTTCTGGACTGTCTCTTCTGCTGTTTCAGCAGAGTCCAAGCGTAAGTGCTATATTCTGCGACTGCTCACAAGGAGCAAGAACAGGAGATGTAGTATTCAATTGGACTTTCAGGTAGGATAGTGAGAGGTGACAGCTATATGTGTTTCAGAGCTGCAAAGCTCACTGTGTGCTGAAGATGCCCAGCAGGACTTTCCCTGCACGCCCTTCGGCTGTGGGATTAGAGTCCAAGCGCTCGTCCTCCCCTGTCACAACTCCTCTCGAAACGAGAGAGCGCACCAGAAACGATGGTTTCAAATGCACTTTTAGGAGATAAAGTGAATGACAGCAATGTTTGTGTCGCAGTTTAATGATCAATGTGCGCTAAACATGAAAAGCAGGAGCTTTTTTGCAAGGCTCTTCTGCTGTTTTAGCCCAGTCTAAACATTCCTGCTATACTCTCCCTGTTGCTGCTCAATAGAGTGCGGGCTCAGTGATGGTGGAATCAGTTGGTCTTTCAGGCAGGAAAGGGAGGAGTGACAGCAATGTGTGCTGCAGAGTTGCAAAGCTCGCTGTGCGCTGAAGATGATCAGTGGGAACTTTCAGGACTGTCTCTTCTGCTGTTTCAGCAGAGTGCAAACGTATGGGCTATATTCTGCTACTGCTCACAAGGAGCAAAGCACAGGAGAAGTAGGATTCAATTGGACTTTCAGGTAGGAAAGTGAGAGGTGACAGCTATATGTGTTTCAGAGTTGCAAAGCTCAATGTGTGCTGAAGATGCCCAGCAGGACTTTCCCTGCACGCCCTTCGGCTGTGGGATTAGAGTCCAAGCGCTCGTCTTCCCCTGTCGCAACTCCTCTCGAAACGACAGAGCGCACCAGAAACGTTGGACTCAAATGCACTTTTAGGAGATAAAGTGAGGAGTGACAGCTATGTTTGTGTCACAGCTTCAAAACTCACTGTGTGCTAAACATGATCAGCAGGAGCTTTTTTGCAAGGCTCTTCTGCTGTTATAGCCCTGTCTAAACATTCCTGCTATACTCTCTCTGTTGCTGCTAAGCAGAGAGCGGGCACAGAGATGGTGGAATCAGTTCGTCTTTCAGGCAGGAAAGGGAGGAGTGACAGCAATGTGTGTTGCAGAGTTGCAAAGCTCGCTGTGCGCTGATGATCAGTGGGAACTTTCTGGACTGTCTCTTCTGCTGTTTCAGCAGAGTCCAAACGTAAGTGCTATATTCTGCTACTGCTCACAAGGAGCAAGCACAGGAGATGTAGGATTCAATTGGACTTTCAGGTAGGAAAGTGAGAGGTGACAGCAATGTGTGTTTCAGAGTTGCAAAGCTCACTGTGTGCTGAAGATGCCCAGCAGGAGTTTCCCTGATGGCCCTTCGGCTGTGGGATTAGAGTCCACGCGCTCGTCCTCCCCTGTCACAACTCCTCTGGAAACAAGAGTGCGCACCCGAAACGATGGAGTCAAATGCACTTTTAGGAGATAAATTGAGTGACAGCAATGTTTGTGTCACTCACCCCCATGCCTCAGAACTTCCCCAACCAAGAAGAAAAAAGAGTAATTGTGGTGGGTGACTCCCTTCTGAGGGGAACAGAAGGGCCCATTTGTCGACCGGATCCACCCCACAGGGAGGTCTGCTGCCTGCCTGGGGCTCGGATTAGAGATGTTAAAAAGAAGCTCTCTGAACTGGTGCAGCCGTCTGACTACTACCCACTGCTGGTTTTTCAGGTTGGCAGTGACGAAATTATTACGAGGAACGTAAGGGCAATGAAGAGAGACTACAGGGCCCTGGGAAGGCTGGTTAAAGGGTCTGGAGCGCAAGTGGTGTTTGCCTCCATACCTGTTGCAAGCGAGGGTGAAGGGATATATAAGAAGACTCTGCAGGTTAATGTATGGCTACGTGACTGGTGCCAAAGGCAGGGGTTTGGGTTTTTCTGTCACGGGCTGCTGTATGGGACACCTGGTTTGCTGGTGACAGGCGGGATACACCAGTCCCAGAGAAGAAAAAGGGTTTTGGGGCAGGAGTTAGCAGGGCTTATTGACAGGGCTTTAAACTAGTTATGAAGTGGGGAGGGGATTTAACTGGGCCTGTTGGGGACAAGCCCAAGAGGAACATGCTAGGGATTGAAGGATGGCGGGCTAAGGAGGACTATCAATCTCTTGTTTCACTTGTGGGAAAGGATAGCTCTTTAGACCCTGTCCCGCAGGGGAAAAAGGGTACTAGGACTGGCTCCCTGAAATGCCTGTACACCAATGCACGCAGCATGGGGAATAAACAGGAGGAGTTAGAAGTCTGTGTGCGGGCTAAAGGTTATGATCTAGTGGCGATTACAGAGACATGGTGGGACAGTTCACATGACTGGAATGTGGTCATGGATGGCTATGTCCTTTTTAGGAAAGATAGGTCAGCAAAGCGAGGTGGTGGAGTTGCTCTTTACGTGAGAGAGCAACTAGAATGTATTGAGTTCTGTCCGGGGTCGGATGAGGAGCAAGTGGAATGTCTGTGGGTACGAATCAAGGGGCTGACTGGCACGGGTGATACAGTTGTGGGGGTCTATTACAGACCTCCTGATCAGGACGAAGGAGTTGATGAGGCTTTCTACAGGCAACTGGAAGTAGCCTCGCGACTACATGCCTTAGTCGTCGTGGGGGACTTTAATTACCCCGATATTTGCTGGAAGACTCACACAGCCAGTCATTCACAGTCTAGGAGGTTCCTCGAGTGCATTGATGATAATTTCTTAATGCAAATGGTGGACGTACCAACTAGGGGAGCAGCGCTGCTAGATTTAGTACTCGCCAACAAGGAGGGTTTGGTCGAAGTGGTGACGGTCAATGGCAGCCTTGGCTGCAGTGACCATGAGATGGTGGAGTTTAGGATCCTGTGTGGGAGGAATAGAATACCTAGCAAAGCCACAGTTCTGGATTTCCGAAGGGCCAACTTTGGCCTCTTCAGTCAACTGCTAAGGGAAGTCTCATGGGAAAGTGTACTAGGCGGTAAAGGGGCTCAAGATAGTTGGTTAGCATTCAAGGACCGCTTCTTCCAAGCTCAGGATCGGAGCGTCCCAATGAGTAGGAAGTCAAGTAAGGGATCTAGGAGACCGGCGTGGTTAAACAAGGAGCTGCTGGGCAAACTCAAGTGGAAAAGGAGAATCTATGGATTATGGAAGGAGGGGCTGGCCGCTTGGGAGGAATATAGGACAGTTGTTAGAGGATGTAGGGAGGCAATTAGGACAGCTAAGGCCTCCTTGGAACTCAATCTTGCTAGTCGGGTTAAAGACAATAGAAAGGGCTTCTTCAAATACATAGCAAATAAAACTAAAACAAGAGGCAATATAGGCCCATTGCTGAACGAAGTGGGTACCCTGGAGACAGAGGATATAAAGAAGGCAGAGGTGCTGAATGCCTTCTTTGCCTCTGTCTTTACTCCTGCAGACTCTCCCCGAGGGCCCCGGATTTCTATAGCCCCAGAAGGAGTCAGGACAAAGGAGGAGTTTGCTTTGGTAGATGAGGATTGGGTTAGGGATCAGCTATGCAAACTGGACATCTGTAAATCGATGGGTCCGGATGGAATGCACCCACGGGTGCTGAGGGAGCTGGCGGAGGTCATTGCTAGGCCACTTTCCATCATCTTTGGTAAGTCGTGGGAAATGGGCGAGGTGCCTGAGGATTGGCGGATGGCAAAGGTCACACCAATCTATAAGAAGGGCAAGAAGGAGGACCCGGGTAATTATAGACCGGTCAGCCTTACCTCCATCCCTGGAAAGATGATGGAACAACTTATTCTTGACTCCATCACTAGGCATATCAAGGATGAGGGGGTCATTAAGAACAGCCAACATGGTTTTATGAGGGGGAAGTCATGTATGACCAACCTTATAGCCTTCTATGAGGAAGTGACTAGGTGGAGGGATGATGGTAGAGCGGTAGATGTAGTTTTTCTTGATTTCAGTAAGGCATTTGATACTGTCTCCCACAGCATCCTCATAGATAAGCTAAGGAAGTGTGGGCTTGACGATCAAGTAGTGAGGTGGATCGAGAACTGGTTGAAAGGAAGAAGGCAGAGAGTTGTGGTCAATGGCGCAGAATCTAGCTGGAGGTCTGTGACTAGTGGAGTTCCTCAGGGGTCGGTGCTGGGACCGGTGCTGTTTAATATTTTCATCAATGACCTGGATGAGGGAACTGAGTGCACCCTCAGCAAGTTTGCTGATGACACAAAACTGGGAGGAGTGGCTGACACACCAGAGGACTGTGCTGCCATTCAGCGAGACCTGGACAGGCTGGAGAGTTGGGCGGGGAGAAACTTGATGAAATTTAACAAGGGCAAGTGTAGAGTCTTGCATCTGGGGAAGAACAACCCCATGTACCAGTACAGGTTGGGGGTTGACCTGCTGGAAAGTAGTGAAGGGGAAAGGGACCTGGGGGTCCTGGTGGATAGGAGGATGACCATGAGCCAGCAATGTGCTCTTGTGGCCAAGAAGGCAAATGGCATCTTAGGGTGCATTAGAAAGGGAGTGGTTAGTAGGTCAAGAGAGGTTCTCCTCCCCCTCTACTCAGCCTTGGTGAGGCCGCATCTGGAATATTGCGTCCAGTTCTGGGCCCCTCTGTTCAAGAAGGACAGGGAATTGCTTGAAGGAGTCCAGCGCAGAGCCACAAAGATGATTAAGGGAGTGGAACATCTCCCTTATGAGGAGAGGCTGAGGGAGGTGGGTCTCTTTAGCTTGCAAAAGAGGAGACTGAGGGGTGACCTCATCAGTGTTTACAAATATGTGAAGGGTAGGTGTCAGGATGATGGAGCTAGGCTTTTTTCAGTGATATCCAGTGATAGGACAAGGGGCAATGGGTGTAAACTGGAACATCGGAAGTTCCACGTTAACATCAGGAAGAACTTCTTTACTGTAAGAGTGACAGAGCACTGGAACAGGTTGCCCAGGGGGGTTGTGGAGTCTCCTACACTGGAGATATTCAAGGCCCGCCTGGACAAGTTCCTGTGTGATGTACTGTAGGTTACCCTGCTCTTGCAGGGGGGTTGGACTAGATGATCTTTTTAGGTCCCTTCCAACCCTTGGGATTCTGTGATTCTGTGATTCTGTGGCACAGTTTAAAGCTCACTGTGTGCTAAACATGATCAGCAGGAGCTTTTTTGCAAGGCTCTTCTGCTGTTTTACCCCAGTCTAAACATTCCTGCTATACTATCCCTGTTGCTGCTCAGCAGAGAGCTGGCACAGAGATGGTGGTTTCAGTTGGTCTTTCAGGCAGGAAAGGGAGGTGTGACAGCAATGTGTGTTGCAGTGTTGCAAAGCTCGCTGTGCGCTGAAGATGATCAGTAGGAACTTTCAGGACTGTCTCTTCTGCTGTTTCAGCAGAGTCCAAACGTAAGTGCTATATTCAGCTACTGCTTACAAGGAGCAAAGCACAGGAGATGTAGGATTCAATTGGACTTTCAGGTAGGAAAGTGAGAGGTGACAGCAATGTGAGTTTCAGAGTAGCAAAGCTCAATGTGTGCTGAAGATGCCCAGCAGGAGTTTCCCTGCTGGCCCTTCGGCTGTGGGATTAGAGTCCAAGCGCTCGTCCTCCCCTGTCACAACTCCTCTCGAAACGAGAGAGCGCACCAGAAACGATGGTTTCAAATGCACTTTTAGGAGATAAAGTGAGGAGTGACAGCAATGCTTGTGTCACAGTTTCAAAGCTCACAGTGTGCTAATCATGATCAGCAGGAGCTTTTTTGCAAGGCTCTTCTGCTGTTTTAGCCTAGGCTAAACATTCCTGCTATACTCTCCCTGTTGCTGCTCAGCAGAGAGCGGGCACAGAGATGGTGGATTCAGTTGGTCTTTCAGGCAGGAAAGGGAGGAGTGACAGCAATGTGTGCTGCAGAGTTGCAAAGCTCGCTGTGCGCTGAAGATGATCAGTGGGAACTTTCAGGACTGTCTCTTCTGCTGTTTCAGCAGAGTGCAAACTTATGGGCTATATTCTGCTACTGCTCACAAATTGCAGCACAGGAGATGTAGGATTCAATTGGACTTTCAGGTAGGAAAGGGAGAGGTGACAGCTATATGTGTTCAGGGTTGCAAAGATCACTGTGTGCTGAAGATGGCCAGCAGGAGTTTCCCCGCACGCCCTTCGGCTGTGGGATTAGAGTCCAAGCGCTCTTCCTCCCCTGTCACAACTCCACTCGAAACGAGAGAGCGCCCCAGAAACGATAGATTCAAATGCACTTTTCGGAGATAAAGTGAGTGGCAGCAATGTTTGTGTCGCAGTTTAAAGCTCACTGTGCGCTAAACATGAAAAGCTGGAGCTTTTTTGCAAGGCTCTTCTGCTGTTTTAGCCCAGTCTAAACATTCCTGCTATACTCTCCCTGTTGCTGCTCAATAGTGTGCGGGTACAGAGATGGTGGAATCAATTGGTCTTTCAGGCAGGAAAGGGAGGAGTGACAGCAATGTGTGCTGCAGAGCTGCAAAGCTCGCTGTGCGCTGAAGATGATCAATGTTAACTTTCTGGACTGTCTCTTCTGCTGTTTCAGCAGAATCTGAACGTTAGTGCTATATTCTGCTACTGCTCACAAGGAGCAAGCACAGGAGATGTAGGATTCAATTGGACTTTCAGGTAGGAAAGTGAGAGGTGACAGCAATGTGTGTTTCCGAGTTGCAAAGCTCAATGTGTGCTGAAGATGCCCAGCAGGATTTTCCCTGCACGCCCTTTGGCTGTGGGATTAGAGTCCAAGCGCTCGTCCTCCCCTGTCACAACTCCTCCCGAAACGAGAGAGCGCACCAGAAACGATGGTTTCAAATGCACTTTTAGGAGATAAAGTGAGGAGTGACAGCAATGTTTGTGTCACAGCTTCAAAACTCACTGTGTGCTAAACATGATCAGCAGGAGCTTTTTTGCAAGGCTCTTCTGCTGTTTTAGCCCAGTCTAAACATTCCAGCTATACTCTCTCTGTTGATGCTCAGCAGAGAGCGGACACAGAGATGGTGGAATCAGTTGGTCATTCAGGCAGGAAAGGGAGGAGTGACAGCAATGTGTGTTGCAGAGTTGCAAAGCTCGCTGTGCGCTGAAGATGATCTGTGGGAACTTTCAGGACTGTCTCTTCTGCTGTTTCAGCAGAGTGCAAACGTATGGGCTATATTCTGCTACTGCTCATAAGGACCAAAGCACAGGAGAAGTAGGATTCAATTGGACTTTCAGGTAGGAAAGTGAGAGGTGACAGCAATGCGTGTTTCAGAGTTGCAAAGCTCACTGTGTGCTGAGGATGCCCAGCAGGAGTTTCCCTGCTGGCCCTTCGGCTGTGGGATTAGAGTCCAAGCGCTCGTCCTCCCCTGTCACATCTGCTCTTTAAACGAGAGAGGGCAACAAAAACGTTGGACTCAAATGCACTTTTAGGAAATAAAGTGAGGAGTGACTGCAATGTTTGTGTCACAGCTTCAAAGCTCACTGTGTGCTAAACATGATCAGCAAGAGCTTTTTTGCAAGGCTCTTCTGCTGTTTTAGCCCAGTCTAAACATTCCTGCTATACTCTCTCTGTTGCTGCTCAGCAGAGAGCGAGCACAGAGAATGTGGATTCAGTTGGTCTTTCAGGCAGAAAAGGTAGGAGTGAAAGCAATGCGTGTTGCAGAGTTGCAAAGCTCGCTGTGCGCTGAAGATGATCAGTGGGAACTTTCAGGACTGTCTCTTCTGCTGTTTCAGCAGAGTCCAAACGTAAGTGCTATATTCTGCTACTGCTCACTAAGAGCAAGCACAGGTGATGTAGGATTCAATTGGACATTCAGGTAGGAAAGTTAGAGGTGACAGCAATGTGTGTTTCAGAGTAGCAAAGCTCAATGTGTGCTGAGGATGCCCAGCAGGAATTCCCCTGCTGGCCCTTCGGCTGTCGGATTAGAGTCCAAGCCCTCGTCCTTCCCTGTCACATCTGGTCTTGAAACGAGAGAGGGCACAAAAAACGTTGGACTCAAATGCACTTTTAGGAGATAAAGTGAGGAGAGACAGCAGTGTTTTTGTCACAGCTTCAAAGCTCACTGTGTGCTAAACATGATCAGCAGGAGCTTTTTTGCAAGGCTCTTCTGCGGTTTTAGCCCAGTCTAAACATTCCTGCTCTACTCTCTCTGCTGCTGCTCAGCAGAGAGCGGGCACAGAGATGGTGGAATCAGTTCGTCTTTCAGGCAGGAAAGGGAGGAGTGACAGCAATGTGTGCTGCAGAGTTGCAAAGCTCGCTGTGAGCTGAAGATGATCAGTGGGATCTTTCTGGACTGTCTCTTCTGCTGTTTCAGCAGAGTCCAAACGTAAGTGCTATATTCTGCTACTGCTCACAAAGCAAGAACAGGAGATGTGGGATTCAACTGGACTTTCCGGTAGGAAAGTGAGAGGTGACATCAATATATATTTCAGAGTTGCAAAGCTCACTGTGTGCTGAAGATGCCCAGCAGGAGTTTCCCTGCTCGCCCTTCGGCTGTGGGATTAGAGTCCACGCGCTCGTCCTCCCCTGTCACAACTCCTCTCGATACGAGAGAGCGCACAAGAAACGATGGTTTCAAATGCACTTATAGAAGATAAAGTGAGGAGTGACAGCAATGTTTGTGTCACAGCTTCAATGCTCACTGTGTGCTAATCATGATCAGCAGGAGCTTTTTTGCAAGGCTCTTCTGCTGTTTTAGCCCATTCTAAACATTCCTGCTATACTCTCCCTGTTGCTGCTCAGCAGAGAGCTGGCACAGAGATGGTGGTTTCAGTTGGTCTTTCAGGCAGGAAAGGGAGGTGTGACAGCAATGTGTGTTGCAGTGTTGCAAAGCTCGCTGTGCACTGAAGATGAGCAATGGGAAATTTCTGGACTGTCTCTTCTGCTGTTTCAGCAGAGTCCAAACGTAAGTGCTATATTCAGCTACTGCTTACAAGGAGCAAAGCACAGGAGATGTAGGATTCAATTGGACTTTCAGGTAGGAAAGTGAGAGGTGACAGCAATGTGTGTTTCAGAGTAGCAAAGCTCAATGTGTGCTGAAGATGCCCATCAGGAGTTTCCCTGCTGGCCCTTCGGCTGTGGGATTAGAGTCCAAGCGCTCGTCCTCCCCTGTCACATCTGCTCTTGAAACGAGAGAGGGCACCAAAAACGTTGGACTCAAATGCACTTTTAGGAGATAAAGTGAGGAGTGACAGCAATGTTTGTGTCACAGCCTCAAAGCTCACTGTGTGCTAAACATGATCAGCAGGAGCTTTTTTGCAAGGCTCTTCTGCTGTTTTAGCCCAGTCTAAACATTCCTGCTCTACTCTCTCTGTTGCTGCTCAGCAGAGAGCAGGCACAGAGATGGTGGAATCTTTTGGTCTTTCAGGAAGGAAAAGGAGGAGTGACAGCAATGTGTGTTGCAGAGTTGCAAAGCTCTCTGTGTTCTGAAGATGATCAGTGGGAACTTTCTAAACTTTCTCTTCTGCTGTTTCAGCAGAGTGCAAACGTATGGGCTATATTCTGCTACAGCTCACAAATTGCAGCACAGGAGATGTAGGATTCAATTGGACTTTCAGGTAGGAAAGGGAGAGGTGACAGCTAAATGTGTTCAGGGTTGCAAAGATCACTGTATGCTGAAGATGGCCAGCAGGAGTTTCCCTGCACGCCCTTCGGCTGTGGGATTAGAGTCCAAGCGCTCGTCCTCCCCTGTCACAACTCCTCTCGAAACGAGAGAGCGCAGCAGAAACGATGGTTTCAAATGCACTTTTAGGAGATAAAGTGAGGAGTGACAGCATTGTTTGTGTCACAGCTTCAAAGCTCACTGTGTGCTAATCATGATCAGCAGGAGCTTTTTTGCAAGGCTCTTCTGCTGTTTTAGCCCATTCTAAACATTCCTGCTATACTCTCCGTGTTGCTGCTCAGCAGAGAGCAGGCACAGAGATGGTGGAATCTTTTGGTCTTTCAGGAAGGAAAAGGAGGAGTGACAGCAATGTGTGTTGCAGAGTTGCAAAGCTCTCTGTGTTCTGAAGATGATCAGTGGGAACTTTCTAAACTTTCTCTTCTGCTGTTTCAGCTGAGTGCAAACGTATGGGCTATATTCTGCTACAGCTCACAAATTGCAGCACAAGAGATGTAGGATTCAATTGGACTTTCAGGTAGGAAAGGGAGAGGTGACAGCTATATGTGTTCAGGGTTGCAAAGATCACTGTGTGCTGAATATGGCCAGCAGGAGTTTCCCTGCACGCCCTTCGGCTGTGGGATTAGAGTCCAAGCGCTCGTCCTCCCCTGTCACAACTCCACTCGAAACGAGAGAGCGCAGCAGAAACGATGGTTTCAAATGCACTTTTAGGAGATAAAGTGAGGAGTGACAGCATTGTTTGTGTCACAGCTTCAAAGCTCACTGTGTGCTAATCATGATCAGCAGGAGCTTTTTTGCAAGGCTCTTCTGCTGTTTTTGCACAGTCTAAACATTCCTGCTATACTCTCCCTGTAGCTGCTCAGCAGAGGGCGGGCACAGAGATGGTGGATTCAGTTGGTCATTCAGGCAGGAAAGGGAGGAGTGACAGCAATGTGTGTTGCAGAGTTGCAAAGCTCGCTGTGCGTTGATGATGATCAGTGGGAACTTTCAGGACTGTCTCTTCTGCTGTTTCAGCAGAGTGCAAACGTATGGGCTATATTCTGCTACTGCTCACAAGGAGCAAAGCACAGGAGAAGTAGGATTCAATTGGACTTTCAGGTCAGAAAGTGAGAGGTGACAGCTATATGTGTTCAGGGTTGCAAAGATCACTGTGTGCTGAAGATGCCCATCAGGAGTTTCCCTGCTGGCCTTTCGGCTGTGGGATTAGAGTCCACGCGCTCGTCCTCCCCTGTCACATCTGCTCTTGAAACGAGAGAGGGCACCAAAAACGTTGGACTCAAATGCACTTTTAGGAGATAAAGTGAGGAGTGACAGCAATGTTTGTGTCACAGCCTCAAAGCTCACTGTGTGCTAAACATGATCAGCAGGAGCTTTTTTGCAAGGCTCTTCTGCTGTTTTAGCCCATTCTAAACATTCCTGCTATACTCTCCGTGTTGCTGCTCAGCAGAGAGCAGGCACAGAGATGGTGGAATCTTTTGGTCTTTCAGGAAGGAAAGGGAGGAGTGACAGCAATGTGTGTTGCAGAGTTGCAAAGCTCGCTGTGCGCTGAAGATGATCTGTGGGAACTTTCAGGACTGTCTCTTCTGCTGTTTCAGCAGAGTGCAAACGTATGGGCTATATTCTGCTACTGCTCATAAGGACCAAAGCACAGGAGAAGTAGGATTCAATTGGACTTTCAGGTAGGAAAGTGAGAGGTGACAGCAATGCGTGTTTCAGAGTTGCAAAGCTCACTGTGTGCTGAGGATGCCCAGCAGGAGTTTCCCTGCTGGCCCTTCGGCTGTGGGATTAGAGTCCAAGCGCTCGTCCTCCCCTGTCACATCTGCTCTTGAAACGAGAGAGGGCACCAAAAACGTTGGACTCAAATGCACTTTTAGGAGATAAAGTGAGGAGTGACAGCAATGTTTGTGTCACAGCCTCAAAGCTCACTGTGTGCTAAACATGATCAGCAGGAGCTTTTTTGCAAGGCTCTTCTGCTGTTTTAGCCCAGTCTAAACATTCCTGCTCTACTCTCTCTGTTGCTGCTCAGCAGAGAGCAGGCACAGAGATGGTGGAATCTTTTGGTCTTTCAGGAAGGAAAAGGAGGAGTGACAGCAATGTGTGTTGCAGAGTTGCAAAGCTCTCTGTGTTCTGAAGATGATCAGTGGGAACTTTCTAAACTTTCTCTTCTGCTGTTTCAGCAGAGTGCAAACGTATGGGCTATATTCTGCTACAGCTCACAAATTGCAGCACAGGAGATGTAGGATTCAATTGGACTTTCAGGTAGGAAAGGGAGAGGTGACAGCTAAATGTGTTCAGGGTTGCAAAGATCACTGTATGCTGAAGATGGCCAGCAGGAGTTTCCCTGCACGCCCTTCGGCTGTGGGATTAGAGTCCAAGCGCTCGTCCTCCCCTGTCACAACTCCTCTCGAAACGAGAGAGCGCAGCAGAAACGATGGTTTCAAATGCACTTTTAGGAGATAAAGTGAGGAGTGACAGCATTGTTTGTGTCACAGCTTCAAAGCTCACTGTGTGCTAATCATGATCAGCAGGAGCTTTTTTGCAAGGCTCTTCTGCTGTTTTAGCCCATTCTAAACATTCCTGCTATACTCTCCGTGTTGCTGCTCAGCAGAGAGCAGGCACAGAGATGGTGGAATCTTTTGGTCTTTCAGGAAGGAAAAGGAGGAGTGACAGCAATGTGTGTTGCAGAGTTGCAAAGCTCTCTGTGTTCTGAAGATGATCAGTGGGAACTTTCTAAACTTTCTCTTCTGCTGTTTCAGCTGAGTGCAAACGTATGGGCTATATTCTGCTACAGCTCACAAATTGCAGCACAAGAGATGTAGGATTCAATTGGACTTTCAGGTAGGAAAGGGAGAGGTGACAGCTATATGTGTTCAGGGTTGCAAAGATCACTGTGTGCTGAATATGGCCAGCAGGAGTTTCCCTGCACGCCCTTCGGCTGTGGGATTAGAGTCCAAGCGCTCGTCCTCCCCTGTCACAACTCCACTCGAAACGAGAGAGCGCAGCAGAAACGATGGTTTCAAATGCACTTTTAGGAGATAAAGTGAGGAGTGACAGCATTGTTTGTGTCACAGCTTCAAAGCTCACTGTGTGCTAATCATGATCAGCAGGAGCTTTTTTGCAAGGCTCTTCTGCTGTTTTTGCACAGTCTAAACATTCCTGCTATACTCTCCCTGTAGCTGCTCAGCAGAGGGCGGGCACAGAGATGGTGGATTCAGTTGGTCATTCAGGCAGGAAAGGGAGGAGTGACAGCAATGTGTGTTGCAGAGTTGCAAAGCTCGCTGTGCGTTGATGATGATCAGTGGGAACTTTCAGGACTGTCTCTTCTGCTGTTTCAGCAGAGTGCAAACGTATGGGCTATATTCTGCTACTGCTCACAAGGAGCAAAGCACAGGAGAAGTAGGATTCAATTGGACTTTCAGGTCAGAAAGTGAGAGGTGACAGCTATATGTGTTCAGGGTTGCAAAGATCACTGTGTGCTGAAGATGCCCATCAGGAGTTTCCCTGCTGGCCTTTCGGCTGTGGGATTAGAGTCCACGCGCTCGTCCTCCCCTGTCACATCTGCTCTTGAAACGAGAGAGGGCACCAAAAACGTTGGACTCAAATGCACTTTTAGGAGATAAAGTGAGGAGTGACAGCAATGTTTGTGTCACAGCCTCAAAGCTCACTGTGTGCTAAACATGATCAGCAGGAGCTTTTTTGCAAGGCTCTTCTGCTGTTTTAGCCCATTCTAAACATTCCTGCTATACTCTCCGTGTTGCTGCTCAGCAGAGAGCAGGCACAGAGATGGTGGAATCTTTTGGTCTTTCAGGAAGGAAAAGGAGGAGTGACAGCAATGTGTGTTGCAGAGTTGCAAAGCTCTCTGTGTTCTGAAGATGATCAGTGGGAACTTTCTAAACTTTCTCTTCTGCTGTTTCAGCTGAGTGCAAACGTATGGGCTATATTCTGCTACAGCTCACAAATTGCAGCACAAGAGATGTAGGATTCAATTGGACTTTCAGGTAGGAAAGGGAGAGGTGACAGCTATATGTGTTTCAGAGCTGCAAAGCTCACTGTGTGCTGAAGATGCCCAGCAGGACTTTCCCTGCACGCCCTTCGGCTGTGGGATTAGAGTCCAAGCGCTCGTCCTCCCCTGTCACAACTCCTCTGGAAACAAGAGTGCGCAACAGAAACGATGGAGTCAAATGCACTTTTAGGAGATAAAGTGAGTGACAGCAATGTTTGTGTCGCAGTTTAATGATCAATGTGCGCTAAACATGAAAAGCAGGAGCTTTTTTGCAAGGCTCTTCTGCTGTTTTAGCCCAGTCTAAACATTCCTGCTATACTCTCCCTGTTGCTGCTCAGCAGAGAGCGGGCACAGAGATGGTGGATTCAGTTGGTCTTTCAGGCAGGAAAGGGAGGAGTGACAGCAATGTGTGTTGCACAGTTGCAAAGCTCGCTGTGCGCTGAAGATGATCAGTGGGAACTTTCAGGACTGTCTCTTCTGCTGTTTCAGCAGAGTGCAAACGTATGGGCTATATTCTGCTACTGCTCACAAGGAGCAAGCACAGGAGATGTAGGATTCAATTGGACTTTCAACTAGGAAAGTCAGAGGTGACAGCAATGTGTGTTTCAGAGTTGCAAAGCTCACTGTGTGCTGAAGATGTCCAGCAGGAGTTTCCCTGCTGCCCCTTCGGCTGTGGGATTAGAGTCCAAGCGCTCGTCCTCCCCTGTCACAACTCCTCTCGAAACGAGAGAGCGCACAAAAAACGATGGTTTCAAATGCACTTTAAGGAGATAAAGTGAGGAGGGACAGCAATGGTTGTGTCACAGATTCAAAGCTCACTGTGTGCTAATCATGATCAGCAGGGGCTTTTTTGCATGGCGCTTCTGCTGTTTTAGCCCAGACTAAACATTCCTGCTATACTCTCCCCGTTGCTGCTCAGCAGAGAGAGGACACAGAGATGGTGGAATCAGTTGGTCTTTCAGGCAGGAAAGGGAGGACTGACAGCAATGTGTGTTGCAGAGTTGCAAAGCTCGCTGTGCGCTGAAGATGATCAGTGTGAACTTTCAGGACTGTCTCTTCTGCTGTTTCAGCAAAGTGCAAACGTAAGTGCTATATTCTGCTACTGCTCACAAGGAGCAAAGCACAGGAGAATTAGGATTCAATTGGACTTTCAGGTAGGAAAGTGAGAGGTGACAGCAATGTGTGTTTCAGAGTTGCAAAGCTCGCTGTGTGCTGAAGATGCCCAGCAGGATTTTCCCTGCTGGCCCTTCGGCTGTGGGATTAGAGTCCATGCGCTCGTCCTCCCCTGTCACAACTCCTCTCGAAACGAGAGAGCGCACCAGAAACGATGGTTTTAAATGCACTTTTAGGAGATAAAGTGAGGAGTGACTGCAATGTTTGTGTCACAGTTTAAAGCTCATCTGCGCTAAACATGAAAAGCTTGAGCTTTTTTGCAAGGCTCTTCTGCTGTTTTAGCCCAGTCTAAACATTCCTGTTATACTCTCTCTGTTGCTGCTCAGCAGAGAGCGGGCACAGAGAATGTGGATTCAGTTGGTCTTTCAGGCAGGAAAGGGAGGAGTGATAGCAATGTGTGTTGCAGAGTTGCAAAGCTCGCTGTGCGCTGAAGATGATCAGTGTTAACTTTCCGGACTGTCTCTTCTGCTGTTTCAGCAGAGTGCGAAAGTATGGGCTATATTCTGCTACTGCTCATAAGGAGCAAAGCACAGGAGAAGTAGGATTCAATTGGACTTTCAGGTAGGAAAGTGAGAGGTGACAGCAATGTGTGTTTCAGAGTTGCAAAGCTCGCTGTGCGCTGAAGATGATCAATGGGAACTTTCTGGACTGTCTCTTCTGCTGTTTCAGCAGAGTCCAAACGTAAGTGCTGTATTCTGCTTCTGCTCCAAAGAGCAAGCACAGGAGATGTAGGATTCAATTGGACTTTCAGGTAGGAAAGTGAGAGGTGACAGGAATGTGTGTTTCAGAGTTGCAAAGCTCACTGTGTGCTGAAGATGCCCAGCAGCAGTTTCCCTTCTGGCCCGCCAGCTGTGGGATTAGAGTCCATGCGCTCGTCCTCCCCTGTCACAACTCCCCTCGAAACGAGAGAGCGCACCAAAAACGATGGTTTCAAATGCACTTTAAGGAGATAAAGTGAGGAGGGACAGCAATGGTTGTGTCACAGATTCAAAGCTCACTGTGTGCTAATCATGATCAGCAGGAGCTTTTTTGCATGGCTCTTCTGCTGTTTTAGCCCAGACTAAACATTCCTGCTATACTCTCCCCGTTGCTGCTCAGGAGAGAGTTTTCAGATCGTTCAGAAACGATGGTTTCAAATGCACTTTTAGGAGATAAAGTGAGGAGTGACAGCAATGTTTGTGTCACAGTTTAAAGCTCACTGTGAGCTAAACATGATCAGCAGGAGCTTTTTTGCATGGCTCTTCTGCTGTTTTTGCCCATAATTTTGCACTCTGCTGAAAAAGCAGAACAGACAGTCCAGAAAGATCTCACTGATCATCTTCAGTGCACAGCGAGCTTTACAACTCTGCAACACACATTGCTGTCAGTCCTAACTTTCCTGCCTGAAAGACAAACTGATTCCACTATCTCTCTGCTGAGCAGCAACAGGGAGACTATAGCAGGAATGTTTAGACTGGGCTAAAACAGCAGAAGAGCCATGCAAAAAAGCTCCTGCTGATCATGATTAGCACACAGTGAGCTTTGAAGCTGTGATACAACCATTGCTGTCTCTCCTCACTTTATCTCCTAAAAGTGCATTTGAATCCATCGTTTCTGGTGCGCTCTCTCGTTTCGAGAGGAGTTGTGACAGGGGAGGACGAGCGCTTGGACTCTAATCCCACAGCCGAAGGGCCAGCAGGGAAACTCCTGATGGGCATTTTCAGCACACAGTGAGCTTTGCAAATCTGAAACACACATTGATGTCACCTCTCACTTTCCTACCTGAAAGTCCAATTGAATCCTACATCTCCTGTGCTTTGCTCCTTGTAAGCAGTAGCTGAATATAGCACTTACGTTTGGACTCTGCTGAAACAGCAGAAGAGACAGTCCAGAAAGTTCCCATTGCTCATCTTCAGTGCACAGCGAGCTTTGCAACTCTGCAACACACATTGCTGTCACACCTCCCTTTCCTGCCTGAAAGACGAAATGATTCCACCATCTGTGTGCCCTCTCTCTGCTGAGCAGCAACAGGGAGAGTATAGCAGGAATGTTTAGACTGGGCTAAAACAGTAGAAGAGCCTTGCAAAAAAGCTCCTGGTGATCATGTTTAGCGCACCGTGAGCTTTAAACTTTGACACAAACATTGCTGTCACTCACTTTATCTCCTAAAAGTGCATTTGACTCCATTGTTTCTGGTGCGCTCTCTTGTTTCAAGAGGAGTTGTGACAGGGGAGGACGAGCGCTTGGACTCAAATCCCGCAGCCGAAGGGCCAGCAGGGAAACTCCTGCTGGGCATCTTCAGCACACAGTGAGCTTTGCAACTCTGAAACACACATTGCTGTCACCTCTCACTTTCCTACCTGAAAGTCCAATTGAATCCTACATCTCCTGTTCTTGCTTTGTGAGCAGCAGCAGAATATAGCACTTACGTTTGGACTCTGCTGAAACAGCAGAAGAGACAGTCCAGAAAGATCTTACTGATCATCTTCAGCGCACAGCGAGCTTTGCAACTCTGCAACACACATTGCTGTCACTCCTCCCTTTCCTGCCTGAAAGACGAACTGATTCCACCATCTCTGTGCCCGCTCTCTGCTGAGCAGCAACAGAGAGAGTATAGCAGGAATGTTTAGACTGGGCTAAAACAGCAGAAGAGCCTTGCAAAAAAGCGCAAGCTTTTCATGTTTAGCGCAGATGAGCTTTAAACTGTGACACAAACATTGCTGTCACTCCTCACTTTATCTCCTAAAAGTGCATTTAAAACCATCGTTTCTGGTGCGCTCTCTCGTTTCGAGAGGAGTTGTGACAGGGGAGGACGAGCGCATGGACTCTAATCCCACAGCTGGCGGGCCAGCAGGGAAAATCCTGCTGGGCATCTTCAGCACACAGTGAGCTTTGCAAATCTGAAACACACATTGATGTCACCTCTCACTTTCCTACCTGAAAGTCCAATTGAATCCTACATCTCCTGTGCTTTGCTCCTTGTAAGCAGTAGCTGAATATAGCACTTACGTTTGGACTCTGCTGAAACAGCAGAAGAGACAGTCCAGAAAGTTCCCATTGCTCATCTTCAGTGCACAGCGAGCTTTGCAACTCTGCAACACACATTGCTGTCACACCTCCCTTTCCTGCCTGAAAGACGAAATGATTCCACCATCTGTGTGCCCTCTCTCTGCTGAGCAGCAACAGGGAGAGTATAGCAGGAATGTTTAGACTGGGCTAAAACAGTAGAAGAGCCTTGCAAAAAAGCTCCTGCTGATCATGTTTAGCGCACCGTGAGCTTTAAACTTTGACACAAACATTGCTGTCACTCACTTTATCTCCTAAAAGTGCATTTGACTCCATTGTTTCTGGTGCGCTCTCTTGTTTCCAGAGGAGTTGTGACAGGGGAGGACGAGCGCTTGGACTCAAATCCCACAGCCGAAGGGCCAGCAGGGAAACTCCTGCTGGGCATCTTCAGCACACAGTGAGCTTTGCAACTCTGAAACACACATTGCTGTCACCTCTCACTTTCCTACCTGAAAGTCCAATTGAATCCTACATCTCCTGTTCTTGCTTTGTGAGCAGCAGCAGAATATAGCACTTACGTTTGGACTCTGCTGAAACAGCAGAAGAGACAGTCCAGAAAGATCTTACTGATCATCTTCAGCGCACAGCGAGCTTTGCAACTCTGCAGCACACATTGCTGTCAGTCCTCCCTTTCCTGCCTGAAAGACGAACTGATTCCACCATCTCTGTGCCCGCTCTCTGCTGAGCAGCAACAGAGAGAGTAGAGCAGGAATGTTTAGACTGGTCTAAAACAGCAGAAGAGCCTTGCAAAAAAGCTCCTGCTGATCATGTTTAGCACACAGTGAGCTTTGAAGCTGTGACACAAACACTGCTGTCACTCCTCACTTTATCTCCTAAAAGTGCATTTGATTCCAAAGTTTTTGGTGCCCTCTCTCGTTTCAAGAGCAGATGTGACAGGGGAGGAGAAGCGCTTGGACTCTAATCCCACAGCCGAAGGGCCAGCAGGGAAATTCCTGCTGGGCATCCTCAGCGCACAGTGAGCTTTGCAACTCTGAAACACATATTGCTGTCACCTCTCACTTTCCGACCTGAAAGTCCAATTGAATCCTACATCTCCTGTGCTTGCTCTTTGTGAGCAGTAGCAGAATATAGCACTTACGCTTGCACTCTGCTGAAACAGCAGAAGAGATAGTCTAGAAAGTTCCCACTGATCATCTTCAGCGCACAGCGAGCTTTGCAACTGTGCAACACAAATTGTTGTCACTCCTGCCTTTACTGCCTGAAAGACCAACTGATTCCACCATCTCTGTGTCCGCTCTCTGCTGAGCAGCAACGGGGAGAGTATAGCAGGAATGTTTAGTCTGGGCTAAAACAGCAGAAGAGCCTTGCAAAAAAGCTCCTGCTGATCATGATTAGCACACAGTGAGCTTTAAACTGTGACACAAACATTGCTGTCACTCCTCACTTTATCTCCTAAAAGTGCATTTGAATCCATCGTTTCTGGTGCGCTCTCTCGTTTTGAGAGGAGTTGTGACAGGGGAGGACGAGCGCTTGGACTCTAATCCCACAGCCGAAGGGCCAGCAGGGAAACTCCTGTTGGGCATCTTCAGCACACAGTGAGCTTTGCAACTCTGAAACACACATTGCTGTCACCTCTCACTTTCCTACCTGAAAGTCCAATTGAATCCCTCTTTTCCTGTGCTTTACTCCTTGTGAGCAGTAGCAGAATATAGCCCATAAGTTTGCACTCAGCTGAAAAAGCAGAAGAGACAGTCCAGAAAGATCCCACTGATCATCTTCAGCGCACAGCGAGATTTACAACTGTGCAACACACATTGCTGTCAGTCCTCCATTTCCTGCCTGAAAGACGAACAGATTCCACCATCTCTGTGCCCGCTCTCTGCTGAGCAGCAACAGGGAGACTATAGCAGGAATGTTTAGACTGGGCTAAAACAGAAGAGCCTTGCAAAAAAGCTCCTGTTGATCATGTTTAGCACACAGTGAGTTTTGAAGCTGTGACACAAACATTGCTGTCACTCCTCACTTTATCTCCTAAAAGTCCAATTGAATCCTCCATCTCCTGTGCTGGCTTCTTGTGAGCAGTAGCAGAATATAGCACTTACGTTTGGAATCTGCTGAAACAGCAGAAGAGACAGTCCAGAAAGTTCCCACTGATCATCAGCGCACAGCGAACTTTGCAACTCTGCAACACACATTGCTGTCACTCCTCCCTTTCCTGCCTGAAAGACGAACTGATTCCACCATCTCTGTGCCCGCTCTCTGCTGAGCAGCAACAGAGAGATTATAGCAGGAATGTTTAGACTGGGCTAAAACAGCAGAAGAGCCTTGCAAAAAAGCTCCTGTTGATCATGTTTAGCACACAGTGAGTTTTGAAGCTGTGACACAAACATTGCTGTCACTCCTCACTTTATCTCCTAAAAGTGCATTTGAAACCATCGTTTCTGGTGCGCTCTCTCATTTCGAGAGGAATTGTGACAGGGGAGGACGAGCGCTTGGACTCTAATCATACAGCCGAAGGGGCAGCAGGGAAACTCCTGATGGGCATCTTCAGCACACAGTGAGCTTTGCAAATCTGAAACACACATTGCTGTCACCTCTCACTTTCCTACCTGAAAGTCCAATTGAATCCTACTTCTCCTGTGCTTTGCTCCTTGTGAGCAGTAGCAGAATATAGCACTTACGTTTGCACTCTGCTGAAACAGCAGAAGAGACAGTCCTGAAAGTTCCCACTGATCATCTTCAGCGCACAGCGAGCTTTGCAACTCTGCAGCACACATTGCTGTCACTCCTCCTTTTTTGCCTGAAAGACCAATTGATTCCACCATCACTGTGCCCGCACTCTATTGAGCAGGTACGGGGAGAGTATAGCAGGAATGTTTAGACTGGGCTAAAACAGCAGAAGAGCCTTGCAAAAAAGCTCCTGCTTTTCATGTTTAGCGCACAGTGAGCTTTAAACTGCGACACAAACATTGCTGCCACTCCTCAGTTAGCCTCCTAAAAGTGCATTTGAAACCATTGTTTCTGGTGTGCTCTCTCGTTTCGAGAGGAGTTGTGACAGGGGAGGACGAGCGCTTGGACTCTAATCATACAGCCGAAGGGCCAGCAGGGAAACTCCTGCTGGGCATCTTCAGCACACAGTGAGCTTTGCAACTCTGAAACACACATGGCTGTCGCCTCTCACTTTCCTACCTGAAAGTCCAGTTGAATCCTACATCTCCTGTGCTTGCTCCTTGTGAGCAGTAGCAGAATATAGCACTTACGTTTGGAATCTGCTGAAACAGCAGAAGAGCACAGGAGATGTAGGATTCAATTGGACATTCAGGTAAAAAAGTGAGAGGTGACAGCTATATGTGTTTCAGAGTTGCAAAGCTCACTGTGTGCTGAAGATGCCCAGCAGGAGTTTCCCTGCTGGCCCTTCGGCTGTGGGATTAGAGTCCAAGCGCTCGTCCTCCCCTGTCACATCTGCTCTTGAAAGGAGAGAGGGTACCAAAAACGTTGGACTCAAATGCACTTTTAGGAGATAAAGTGAGTGACAGCAATGTTTGTGTCGCAGTTTAAAGCTCACTGTGCGCTAAACATGAAAAGCAGGAGCTTTTTTGCATGGCTCTTCTGCTGTTTTAGCCCAGTCTAAGCCTTCCTGCTATACTCTCCATGTTGCTGCTCAGCAGAGAGCGGACACAGAGATGGTGGAATCAGTTGGTCTTTCAGGCAGGAAAGGGAGGAGTGACAGCAATGTGTGTTGCAGAGTTGGAAAGCTCGCTGCGCACTGAAGATGATCAGTGGGAACTTTCTGGACTGTCTTTTCTGCTGTTTCAGCAGAGTCCAAACGTAACTGCTATATTCTGCTACTGCTCACAAAGCAAGAACAGGAGATGTAGGATTCAATTGGACTTTCAGGTAGGAAAGTGAGAATTGTCAGCAATGTGTGTTTCAGAGTTGCAAAGCTCACTGTGTGCTGAAGATGCCCAGCAGGATTTTCCCTTCTGGCCCTTCAGCTGTGGGATTAGAGTCCATGCGCTCGTCCTCCCCTGTCACAACTCCTCTCGAAATGAGAGAGCGCCCCAGAAACGATGGTTTCAAATGCACTTTTAGGAGATAAAGTGAGGAGTGACAGCAATGTTTGTGTCACAGTTTCAAAGCTCACTGTGTGCTAATCATGATCAGCAGGAGCTTTTTTGCAAGGCTCTTCTGCTGTTTTAGCCCAGTCTAAACATTCCTGCTATAGTCTCCCTGTTGCTGCTCAGCAGAGAGCGGGCACAGAGATGGTGGAATCAGTTCGTCTTTCAGGCAGGAAAGTTAGGACTGACAGCAATGTGTGTTGCAGAGTTGTAAAGCTCGCTGTGCACTGAAGATGATCAGTGGGATCTTTCTGGACTGTCTCTTCTGCTGTTTCAGCAGAGTGCAAACTTATGGGCTATATTCTGCTACTGCTCACAAGGAGCAAAGCACAGGAGAAGAGGGATTCAATTGGACTTTCAGGTAGGAAAGTGAGAGGTGACAGCAATGTGTGTTTCAGAGTTGCAAAGCTCACTGTGTGCTGAGGACGCCCAGCAGGAGTTTCCCTGCTGCCCCTTCGGCTGTGGGATTAGAGTCCAAGTGCTCGTCCTCCCCTGTCACATCTGCTCTTGAAACGAGAGAGGGCACCAAAAACGTTGGACTCAAATGCACTTTTAGGAGATAAAGTGAGGAGTGACAGCAGTGTTTGTGTCACAGCCTCAAAGCTCACTGTGTGCTAAACATGATCAGCAGGAGCTTTTTTGCAAGGCTCTTCTGCTGTTTTAGCCCTAGGCTAAACATTCCTGCTATACTCTCCCTGTTGCTGCTCAGCAGAGAGCGGGCACAGAGATGGTGGAATCAATTGGTCTTTCAGGCAAAAAAGGAGGAGTGACAGCAATGTGTGCTGCAGAGTTGCAAAGCTCGCTGTGCGCTGAAGATGATCAGTGGGAACTTTCAGGACTGTCTCTTCTGCTGTTTCAGCAGAGTGCAAACGTAAGTGCTATATTCTGCTACTGCTCACAAGGAGCAAAGCACAGGAGAAGTAGGATTCAATTGGACTTTCAGGTAGGAAAGTGAGAGGTGACAGCAATGTGTGTTTCAGATTTGCAAAGCTCACTGTGTGCTGAAGATGCCCATCAGGAGTTTCCCTGCTGCCCCTTCGGCTGTATGATTAGAGTCCAAGCGCTCGTCCTCCCCTGTCACAATTCCTCTCGAAATGAGAGAGCGCACCAGAAACGATGGTTTCAAATGCACTTTTAGGAGATAAAGTGAGGAGTGACAGCAATGTTTGTGTCGCAGTTTAAAGCTCACTGTGAGCTAAACATGATCAGCAGGAGCTTTTCTGCAAGGCTAAATTCCTCTCTGCACATACAAGCTCAGGAGCTCATTGTACAGTCATTTGCCATCACTTATTTGGGGAAGAACAGAGCCACTACATTTTTCTTCCCACCTCTTAGTATTTAAAACCCACAGTATAGATTCCAGTAGTGTGCAAAAAAAAAAAAAAAAAAAAATTTGCTCCATCCCTGGCAGTGTTCAAGGCCAGGTTGGATGAGGCCTTGTGTGGGATGGTTTAGTGTGAGGTGACCCTGCCTATGCCGGGGCGTTGGAACTAGATGATCTTGAGGTCCTTCCCAACCATAACTATTCTATGATTCTATGACTGAGGTTTTGCTGAATAAATGTGAACCGGAGTGAAGGAGGAAGCATGAAGTGAGTATAGGAATTGGGAACAGGTAGAAAAAAAGCTCAGCCGTGCTATAGCCACGGATCACAGAATCACAGAATCACAGAATCCCAAGGGTTGGAAGAGACCTAAAAAGATCATCTAGTCCAACCCCCCTGCAAGAGCAGGGTAACCTACAGTACATCACACAGGAACTTGTCCAGGCGGGCCTTGAATATCTCCAGTGTAGGAGACTCCACAACCCCCCTGGGCAACCTGTTCCAGTGCTCTGTCACTCTTACAGTAAAGAAGTTCTTCCTGATGTTAACGTGGAACTTCCTATGTTCCAGTTTACACCCATTGCCCCTTGTCCTATCACTGGATATCACTGAAAAAAGCCTAGCTCCATCATCCTGACACCTACCCTTTACATATTTGTAAACACTGATGAGGTCACCCCTCAGTCTCCTCTTTTGCAAGCTAAAGAGACCCAGCTCCCTCAGCCTCTCCTCATAAGGGAGATGTTCCACTCCCTTAATCATCTTTGTGGCTCTGCGCTGGACTCCTTCAAGCAATTCCCTGTCCTTCTTGAACAGAGGGGCCCAGAACTGGACGCAATATTCCAGATGCGGCCTCACCAAGGCTGAGTAGAGGGGGAGGAGAACCTCTCTTGACCTACTAACCACTCCCTTTCTAATGCACCCTAAGATGCCATTTGCCTTCTTGGCCACAAGAGCACATTGCTGGCTCATGGTCATCCTCCTATCCACCAGGACCCCCGGTCCCTTTCCCCTTCACTACTTTCCAGCAGGTCACCCCCCAACCTGTACTGGTACATGGGGTTGTTCTTCCCCAGATGCAAGATGTGGCACTTGCATTGAAACTGGTGGAGGAGGAATGGCGGACGGAGGTGGAAGAGAGTGCTCTTCTGAGGAACTGGATTGGTATTCTTGGTATGGAGAGTTTGAACTTTGGAAGTGAGGCTGCCCTGGAGGAAGGGACATGGGGAGCTCCAGTGACTGAATTGGAACTAGACTGAACGGGACCTGGGGAATCTACACTAGGAGATCCACTGATTAAATTAAGATAAAGGACTAGAGGAAATAAAGTTGAATTTAATGGATACAGGAGCAACTTATTTGCTATTAAACCGGAAAGAAAAGAATGAATTACACACGTGGGAGCTACTGGCCACCAAGAAAAAGAGAGAAAAAAAAAGAAAAGAAAAGGGAGGCATTCTTTCTGAAACCTTTAAAGTACAAATTGGGAAAACTAATACGAGTGCGCAAATTTTTAGGCACGCCATACTCTCGAAAATCTTTATTAGGTCGAGAAGCAAAATTTAAAGAAGGCAAAATGGAATTTAGAGTTAAAAACAATCAAATAATTGCAGTTTTGAGTTTATCTTTAATTCAGCATTAAAGCTAACAGGATGACCTCCCTGAAACAGAAGAAATCTTTAATCAGTTATATCTGGGACTATGGGCACCTGAAGTTCCAGGTAAGGCGAAAACTGCTTTATCTGTTAAAGTAAAGGGGGTACCTGCCCAATTAGAATAAAACAATATCCCTCAAAATTAGAAGATCAAAAGGAAACAAAAAATCTTTGATAAATTTTAAAATATAGATTATTTATTGAATGTGAATTGGAATGTAACACTCCTATCTGGACAGTAGAGAATAATGATCGGAAAAGTTGCAGACAGATTCAAGGTCTCAGAGTAATCCACAAAATTTCAGAAAATGTTCACACAGTACCAGTTAATTAGTGAGATTTTTGACCAAATTGCATAAGAATCAGAAATGGTTTGCCGTATTTGATATAAGTTACGCTTTCTTTTGCTTACCACTTGCCAAAGAAAGACAAAATTTATTTGCTTTTAATGGGAAAATCCTGACAGAGGAAGGGAAAATCAACTTGGACGGTATTGCCAGTTTGTTCCTGGAGTTTTCTCAGAATCAATTCCCTTGGAAAGACAGTGACCGGGAGTTGTAGCTTTATATCACAAACTTACCCCATGCTGCTTCCCTACAGTTTTACACCGGTGCTATTATATTGATATCAAGATTGTAAAGGCACACAAGCAGAGCAATAGGCTGGCATCTCCAGTAACTCAGCACTGCATAGATGAAGGCTGGAGCTTCGTACTAATCCAAAGGATGGAGCACATCACTGTAATGTCCCAGAGACCCACTTTTCCTGGGACTGGCTGATTCCATTTGAAGAACTGTCGTGGTTTAAACCCAACCACAAACCTCGTCCACTCACTCCCCCCACTTCTTGCCCTCCCCCTGCTCCTGGAGGGACGGAGAGGAGAATCGAAAAGAATGCAACTCCCACGGGTTGAGATAAGAACAGTTCAGTAACTAAGGTATAACACAAATCACTGCTGCTACCACCAGTAATAATGGTGCTAAAGGAAATAACAAGAGGAAAGAATACAACACCTCAACACCAGCCGACCAATAACTCACCCCACTCCCCCCAGCCAAGCACCGACCGATACCTCCTCCAACCCTGCCGTCCCCACCCTTCCGGGTAACTCCAAGTTACATCCTGGGCATGACGTGCTGTGGTATGGAATACCTCTTTGGCTAGCTTGGGTCAGGTGTCCTGTCTCTGCTTCCTCCCAGCCTCCCCTCCTCCCTGGCAGAGCATGAGGCTCAGAAAGTCCTTGGCCAGACCAAACATTCGAGCAGCAACTGAAAACATCGGCGTTATCACCACTGCTCCAAGGCCAAAAGATCAAAACACAGCACTGTACTAGCTCCTAAGAAGGAGAAAAATGACTGCTGCTGCTCAAAACCAGGACAAGCACTGAACAATCCTGGTCATAGTTCCTTTGCAAGGTCATAATATGCTGCTTACGTCTTGTCGTGGAGCCCGTGCTTTTCCTGGGCAAGTTAGAGCAGATAAGACCTTACAGAAACCTGTCTCTTGGAAACATTGACCAAGCGATCCAGAAATCTAGTCCAAAGAGGAGAAAGCACTCATGTTCCCAATGTGTAGTTATGCTTCTAGGTTTTGCGCATGTAGATTGCCACAGCCTAGAAATTTGTTTATTGTATTTAATTTGAAATGTGTTTGCCACATCCTGGAAATTTGTTTATGGCATTTAGTGTGCACAAATCTCTGTTCTTTTATTTTGATTACTTATTTTTGTGGTAATACTGTTGACTGCTCTAGAGGCGACAAGATTCAAAACTTGATGCCGTTCCAGGCACAAAATCGTTTTCAAAGGTCTGGAGGGGCCGTGGATGGTAATCTGTTCAAACTTTGCTTTAAATTGTGCAAAGACCCTGGTACAATGCATAGAGTACCTATAAAGAAGTTCTAATGCTCTGCTCAGTGGCAGCAATGGACAAATGCATCCTGACCCACCAAGGCTTCTTCTGTAACCTGTGCATGTCTCTGCCACTGCTGGCAATGAGGTCTAACTCTGAAGAACACAGTGACAAGTGATTGCAACTCACGGATTTTCTGGGAGAGCTGGACAGGTTCCTCGAGATTTGTCATTTCAGTGCTTAAAGCCCTGGCTGAAAAGGGCAGGCAGGGAATCATTTCCAAAAGGAAGTGTTGTAAAGAGCTCTAAATACAAAGAAAGACTACTTTTTCTCAAATAACTTGTCATCCTGCCTGTTTCCACTCTCTGAGGCACTGTCCGTCACCCTGATAACCTTCCCCTGCTCCCTGCTTCGTCAGCTACATCCGAACTGGCTGCCACTTGGCTCTTTGATGGCCAACGCCACTGCCATGGCTCCTGGTGCTCACGGTGGGTAAATGGATTATGCTGAATGTTCTTCCGGCTAACCCAGATCCAGGACATCTCTCCAAACCATATATTTAAATCAAATAACGCAACAGGCAAAATTTTGATCCAGTAAATCTTGACTGAGCAGACTTTCAGGGACAAGATGCTGGCAGATCTCTTCATGACAACATCAGGGAAATTTAACTGTGGCCCCAGTACAGTGTCTGAAGGACAAGTTAGCCAAGTTAGGAACGAGTCTCGGGCAAGAGGCACTGTCATTTCTTATTTACTTTGCCCCACGTGATGCAGAGAGATCTTTTAATCACCATCATACCCTGTGCCAACAATCCCTAGTGCAGGGGATGGAATTCTGAGATAAGATCAAAGCTTGCAAATTCAGTAAATACTTAGGAAAAAATCCACTTAAAGGTATCTGTACAAAAATCCCTCTGTTATATTTCAAAGTCTGGTAATCAGGGCTGCATGCTTTTGCTGAAGATCTACAAAGTCACTCTTCTATAAAACCTGTGCCACTGATCTCTGACACCTTAAATACGTCTCCAGCAAACTCAGGATGGGCTAGCACATTCTGAAAAGTCCTCTTTATTTCACAGCTTTTGTACAGCAGATGAAATATTAGCAACTTCTTATTTTATAAAAAAACCAAAACAACAGAAGAACTTCCACTCTTAAGGGGTCAAGTTTATTGCTGGTTTAATTTTGCTTTAAGGAAGATTGTCAACATAAAATCTCCTTTTTATTAAATTTCCTCCTACAGGTTTCTTGTTTTTCTTGTTTTGGGTGTGTTAATTTATCTACCTCAGTGTATTCCTTTATTATCTCTATCCGCAAATCCTCCTTGGCTCCTTTGCTTCTTTGAAGCAGTTCCCACGCCATGTCACACACTACCCGCAATGTGAAACGTAAGTGCTATATTCAGCTACTGCTCACAAGGAGCAAAGCACAGGAGATGTAGGATTCAATTGGACTTTCAGGTAGGAAAGTGAGAGGTGACAGCAATGTGTGTTTCCGAGTTGCAAAGCTCACTGTGTGCTGAAGATGCCCATCAGGAGTTTCCCTGCTGGCCCTTCGGCTGTGGGATTAGAGTCCAAGCGCTCGTCCTCCCCTGTCACAACTCCTCTCGAAACGAGAGAGCGCACCAGAAACGATGGTTTCAAATGCACTTTTAGGAGATAAAGTGAGGAGTGACAGCAATGTTTGTGTCACAGTTTAAAGCTCACTGTGTGCAAAACATGATCAAGCAGGAGCTTTTTTGCAAGGCTCTTCTGCTGTTTTAGCCCAGTCTAAACATTCCTGCTATACTCTCTCTGTTGCTGCTCAGCAGAGAGTGGGCACAGAGATGGTGGATTCAGCTGGTCATTCAGTACTTTTAGTATTGTGTCACTCATCACAATGTTGATTTATTTGCTCTCAGAGTTTTTGCTCTTGATATCAGAGTTTCAGCATGTCATACCTTACTTGCAGCCAGTATTTGCTGTTTTAGTGTTTATCACCTGGTGGGCCTTGGGCTAAGGTTCTTGTTTCACTGTACTTCATGGTAATGACTTGCAATACATTAGAATCATTGATAATGAAACTGGGCTGGCATTACACAGCAAGCGTTAAGGTAACCTTGTATTATACCTTAGTTACTGGACTGTTCTTATCTCAACCCGTGGGAATCACATTCTTTCAATTCTCCTCCCCATCTGTCTGGGAGCAAGGGGAGGAAAAAGTGGGGGAGTGAGCGTGCGGCTGCATGGTTCTGAGTTACAGCCTGGGCTTAAACCACAACAAGTTTATGAATGGTTGTAATTTGCATGATTTGGCCATATCAGAAAGTACAGGGTAAAACAGAAGCACCAGGGAAAGTGTGCCAGGAGCTGGGTATTAATTATTCTCCTGCTAAAGTTTGGTGTTAGGCTTCTTATATTTAATGATGCTGTGTCTGATAACGACAGGTCTTATAGGAATGAGTTAATTTGCCAAGTCCCTTCGTAGTGCTCGGTTTTCCTTATGCTCAATGGCTATATTTAAATAACAAGAGCTTGGATTTTCTCTTCTATTTTATGGAAAGTATTTTATAAAATGCAATGAAAAAAGTTGTAATTCATGCAAAGGCTAATTTGAGGTGAGGGGGGGAAAAATGAAAACCCTTTTTCTCTGGCTCTGGGAACTCCCAGATTCCTCCCCAGCATGTGCAGACAAGGAAGTGAAAACAAGCAGAAATGGAAGCTGCAAGTCTGTTGTCAGAGGCAGTGAAGCCACTTGAAGGTATGTTCCCCACCTGGTGTGGAGACCCCATCCCATTGTATGTCCCATCACTCCAGTCTTTTGCAACATCTTGCACTCCAGGATAGGAAAAGTGCAAGAGGTCAGGAAATGGTAAGAACAGAATTAGATTTTAATTTGCTTTCCCCATTTTTAAATAATCCCTGATGCTGATAATACAGGACTTATATTCCTCTGAAGAACAGAACTAATAAACTGCCTTTTTTTTTCAAGTAAAGCTTGTTCAGGTGGTTAAACCTTATTCCAGGTGCTATTCCAAGAAATGGCAGTATTTTAAACTCCAAAAATTTTAGTCTGCAGGACAAGAAAAGTCTTATTTGAAGCTTGCATAGAGCTGTTTTTTTCATTGTGTACAAACTTTCCCCACCCCCAAAATAACACTTAACCATTTTGAAGAAAACCTTGAGCCAGGTTTTACAACTGACCCCATGTGAAAATGCTGATGCAATTGCAGTGTTAAAAATGAGCTAATATTTAATGCAAAAATGACAATTTTGTGACACATGTAATGAGTGGATGAGGTTGTCAGACCGGTCTTGTGATGTGATGGATGCTGATCATGCTGGAACATGATCAAGCAGGAGATTTTTTGCAAGGCTCTTCTGCTGTTTTAGCCCAGGCTAAACATTCCTGCTCTACTCTCTCTGTTGCTGCTCAGCAGAGAGTGGGCACAGAGATGTTGGAATCAATTGGTCTTTCAGGCAGGAAAAGAAGTGACAGCAATGTGTGTGGCAGAGTTGCAAAGCTCACTGTGTGCTGAAGATAATCAGTGGGAACTTTCTGGACTGTCTCTTCTGCTGTTTCAGCAGAGTCCAAACGTAAGTGCTATATTCTGCTACTGCTCACAAAGAGCAAGCACAGGAGATGTATTATACAATTGGACTTTCAGGTAGGAAAGTGAGAGGTGACAGCTATATGTGTTTCAGAGTTGCGAATCTCGATGTGTGCTGAAGATGCCCAGCAGGAGTTTCCATGCTGGCCCTTCGGCTGTGAAATTAGAATCCAAGCGCTCGTCCACCCCTGTCACAAGTCCTCTCGAAACGAGAGAGCGCACCAGAAACGTTGGATTCAAATGCACTTTTAGGAGATATAGTGAGGAGTGACAGCAATGTTTGTGTCACAGTTTAAAGATCACTGTGTGCTAAACATGATTAGCAGGAGCTTTTTTGCAAGGCTCTTCTGCTGTTTTAGCCCAGGCTAAACATTCCTGCTCTACTCTCTCTGTTGCTGCTCAGCAGAGAGTGGGCACAGAGATGTTGGAATCAATTGGTCTTTCAGGCAGGAAAAGAAGTGACAGCAATGTGTGTTGCAGAGTTGCAAAGCTCAATGTGTGCTGAAGATGATCAGTGGGAACTTTCTGGACTGTCTCTTCTGCTGTTTCAGCAGAGTGCAAACGTAAGTGCTATATTCTGCTACTGCTCACAAAGAGCAAGCACAGGAGATGTATTATTCAATTGGACTTTCAGGTAGGAAAGTGAGAGGTGACAGCAATGTGTGTTTCAGAGTTGCGAATCTCAATGTGTGCTGAAGATGCCCAGCAGGAGTTTCCATGCTGGCCCTTCGGCTGTGGGATTAGAGTCCAAGCGCTCGTCCACACCTGTCACAAGTCCTCTCGAAACGAGAGAGCGCACCAGAAACGTTGGATTCAAATGCACTTTTAGGAGATAAAGTGAGGAGGGACAGCAATGTTTGTGTCACAGTTTAAAGATCACTGTGTGCAAAACATGATCAAGCAGGAGATTTTTTTCAAGGCTCTTCTGCTGTTTTAGGCAGGTCTAAACATTCCTGCTCTACTCTCTCTGTTGCTGCTCAGCAGAGAGCGGGCACAGAGATGGTGAATTCAGCTGGTCTTTCAGGCAAAAAGGGAGGAGTGACAGCAATGTGTGTTGCAGAGTTGCAAAGCTCGCTGTGCGCTGAAGATGATCAGTGGGAACTTTCTGGACTGTCTCTTCTGCTCTTTTAGCATTGGCTAAAGGTTCCTGCTCTACTCTCTCTGCTTCTGCCCAGCAGAGAAAGGGCACAGAGATTTTGGATTCAATTGGACTTTGAGGTAGGAAAGTGCGGAGCGAGAGCAATATATGTGTCACAGTTGCAAAGCTGACTGCGTGCTGAAGATGCCCTGCCGGAGCTTTCACTCCGGGCTCTTCGGCTGTGGGAGCAGAGGCCAAGAGATCGTGTTCACCTGTCACTGCTGCTGTTCAAACGAGAGAGGGCGGGAGAGACCATGGATTCAAACGGATTATTAGGAGATGAAGTGAGGAGTGACAGCAATGTGTGTTTCAGAGTTGCAAAGCTCACTGTGCGCTGAAGATGATCTGCAAGGACTTTCCCTCCCTGCCCTTCGGAACTGGGAGCGGATTCCAAGCGCTCGTGCTCACCTTCCTCTGCTGCTCTTGAAACGAGAGTGGAGACCAGAAACGCTGGATTCAAATGCACTTTTAGGAGCTACAATGAGGAGTGACAACAGTGTGTGTGTCACAGTTGTAAAGCTCAGTGTGTTGAAGAAGCACAAGAGCAGCCTTCAGGCCTGTCTCTTCCACTGCCTTAGGGATTGCAGACATTCCTGCTCACTCTGCTGCTCAGCAGAGTGCTGGCAACGGAGTTCTTGGATTGAAATGGTCTTTTAGGAGAAAGAGTGAAGAGTGACAGCAATGTTTGTGTCACAGTTTAAAGCTCACTGTGTGCTAAACATGATCAGGAGGAGCTTTTTTGCAAGGCTCTTCTGCTGTTTTAGCCCAGTCTAAACATTCCTGCTCTACTCTCTCTGTTGCTGCTCAGCAGAGAGTGGGCACAGTGATGTTGGAATCAATTGGACTTTCAGGCAGGAAAAGGAGGAGTGACAGCAATGTGTGTTGCAGAATTGTAAAGCTCACTGTGTGCTGAAGATGCCCTGCAGGAGTTTCCCTGCTGGCCCTTCGTCTGTGGGATTAGAGTCCAAGCGCTGCTCCTCCCCTGTCACAACTCCTCTCCAAACGAGAGAGCGCACCAGAAACTTTGGATTCAAATGCACTTTTAGGAGATAAAGTGAGGAGTGACAGCAATGTTTGTGTCACAGTTTAAAGCTCACTGTGTGCAAAACATGATCAAGCAGGAGATTTTTTTCAAGGCTCTTCTGCTGTTTTAGGCAGGTCTAAAAATTCCTGCTCTACTCTCTCTGTTGCTGCTCAGCAGAGAGCGGGCACAGAGATGGTGGATTCAGCTGGTCTTTCAGGCAAAAAGGGAGGAGTGACAGCAATGTGTGTTGCAGAGTTGCAAAGCTCGCTGTGCGCTGAAGATGATCAGTGGGAACTTTCTGGACTGTCTCTTCTGCTCTTTTAGCATTGGCTAAAGGTTCCTGCTCTACTCTCTCTGCTTCTGCCCAGCAGAGAAAGGGCACAGAGATTTTGGATTCAATTGGACTTTGAGGTAGGAAAGTGCGGAGCGAGAGCAATATATGTGTCACAGTTGCAAAGCTGACTGCATGCTGAAGATGCCCTGCCGGAGCTTTCACTCCGGGCTCTTCGGCTGTGGGAGCAGAGGCCAAGAGATCGTGTTCACCTGTCACTGCTGCTGTTCAAACGAGAGAGGGCGGGAGAGACCATGGATTCAAACGGATTATTAGGAGATGAAGTGAGGAGTGACAGCAATGTGTGTTTCAGAGTTGCAAAGCTCACTGTGCGCTGAAGATGATCTGCAAGGACTTTCCCTCCCTGCCCTTCGGAACTGGGAGCGGATTCCAAGCGCTCGTGCTCACCTTCCTCTACTGCTCTTGAAACGAGAGTGGAGACCAGAAACGCTGGATTCAAATGCACTTTTAGGAGCTACAATGAGGAGTGACAACAGTGTGTGTGTCACAGTTGTAAAGCTCAGTGTGTTGAAGAAGCACAAGAGCAGCCTTCAGGCCTGTCTCTTCCACTGCCTTACAGATTGCAGACATTCCTGCTCACTCTGCTGCTCAGCAGAGTGCTGGCAACGGAGTTCTTGGATTGAAATGGTCTTTTAGGAGAAAGAGTGAAGAGTGACAGCAATGTTTGTGTCACAGTTTAAAGCTCACTGTGTGCTAAACATGATCAGGAGGAGCTTTTTTGCAAGGCTCTTCTGCTGTTTTAGCCCAGTCTAAACATTCCTGCTCTACTCTCTCTGTTGCTGCTCAGCAGAGAGTGGGCACAGAGATGTTGGAATCAATTGGTCTTTCAGGCAAGAAAAGGAGGAGTGACAGCAATGTGTGTTTCAGAATTGTAAAGCTCAGTGTGCGCTGAAGATGCCCTGCAGGAGTTTCCCTGCTGGCCCTTCGTCTGTGGGATTAGAGTCCAAGCGCTGCTCCTCCCCTGTCACAACTCCTCTCGAAACGAGAGAGCGCACCAGAAACTTTGGATTCAAATGCACTTTTAGGAGATAAAGTGAGGAGTGACAGCAATGCTTGTGTCACAGTTTAAAGCTCACTGTGTGCAAAACATGATCAAGCAGGAGATTTTTTGCAAGGCTCTTCTGCTGTTTTAGCCCAGGCTAAACATTCCTGCTCTACTCTCTCTGTTGCTGCTCAGCAGAGAGCGGGCACAGAGATGGTGGATTCAGCTGGTCTTTCAGGCAGGAAAAGAAGAGACAGCAATGTGTGTTGCAGAGTTGCAAAGCTCACTGTGTGCTGAAGATGATCAGTGGGAACTTTCTGGACTGTCTCTTCTGCTGTTTCAGCAGAGTCCAAACGTAAGTGCTATATTCTGCAACTGCTCACAAAGAGCAAGCACAGGAGATGTATTATTCAATTGGACTTTCAGGTAGGAAAGTGAGAGGTGACAGCAATATGTGTTTCAGAGTTGCGAATCTCAATGTGTGCTGAAGATGCCCAGCAGTAGTTTCCATGCTGGCCCTTCGGCTGTGAAATTAGAATCCAAGCGCTCGTCCTCCCCTGTCACAACTGCTCTCGAAGCGAGAGAGCGCACCAGAAACGTTGGCTTGAAATGCACTTTTAGGAGATAAAGTGAGGAGTGACAGCAATGTGTGTTTCAGAGTTGCAAAGCTCACTGTGCGCTGAAGATGATCTGCAAGGACTTTCCCTCCCTGCCCTTCGGAACTGGGAGCGGATTCCAAGCGCTCGTGCTCACCTGCCTCTGCTGCACTGGAAACGAGAGTGGAGACCAGAAACGCTGGATTCAAATGCACTTTTAGGAGCTACAATGAGGAGTGACAACAGTGTGTGTGTCACAGTTGTAAAGCTCAGTGTGTTGAAGAAGCACAAGAGCAGCCTTCAGGCCTGTCTCTTCCACTGCCTTACAGATTGCAGACATCCCTGCTCACTCTGCTGATCAGCAGAGTGCTGGCAACGGAGTTCTTGGATTGAAATGGTCTTTTAGGAGAAAGAGTGAAGAGTGACAGCAATGTTTGTGTCACAGTTTAAAGCTCACTGTGTGCTAAACATGATCAGGAGGAGCTTTTTTGCAAGGCTCTTCTGCTGTTTTAGCCCAGTCTAAACATTCCTGCTCTACTCTCTCTGTTGCTGCTCAGCAGAGAGTGGGCACAGAGATGTTGGAATCAATTGGACTTTCAGGCAAGAAAAGGAGGAGTGACAGCAATGTGTGTTGCAGAATTGTAAAGCTCACTGTGTGCTGAAGATGCCCTGCAGGAGTTTCCCTGCTGGCCCTTCGTCTGTGGGATTAGAGTCCAAGCGCTGCTCCTCCCCTGTCACAACTCCTCTCCAAACGAGAGAGCGCACCAGAAACTTTGGATTCAAATGCACTTTTAGGAGATAAAGTGAGGAGTGACAGCAATGTTTGTGTCACAGTTTAAAGCTCACTGTGTGCAAAACATGATCAAGCAGGAGATTTTTTTCAAGGCTCTTCTGCTGTTTTAGGCAGGTCTAAAAATTCCTGCTCTACTCTCTCTGTTGCTGCTCAGCAGAGAGCGGGCACAGAGATGGTGGATTCAGCTGGTCTTTCAGGCAAAAAGGGAGGAGTGACAGCAATGTGTGTTGCAGAGTTGCAAAGCTCGCTGTGCGCTGAAGATGATCAGTGGGAACTTTCTGGACTGTCTCTTCTGCTCTTTTAGCATTGGCTAAAGGTTCCTGCTCTACTCTCTCTGCTTCTGCCCAGCAGAGAAAGGGCACAGAGATTTTGGATTCAATTGGACTTTGAGGTAGGAAAGTGCGGAGCGAGAGCAATATATGTGTCACAGTTGCAAAGCTGACTGCGTGCTGAAGATGCCCTGCCGGAGCTTTCACTCCGGGCTCTTCGGCTGTGGGAGCAGAGGCCAAGAGATCGTGTTCACCTGTCACTGCTGCTGTTCAAACGAGAGAGGGCGGGAGAGACCATGGATTCAAACGGATTATTAGGAGATGAAGTGAGGAGTGACAGCAATGTGTGTTTCAGAGTTGCAAAGCTCACTGTGCGCTGAAGATGATCTGCAAGGACTTTCCCTCCCTGCCCTTCGGAACTGGGAGCGGATTCCAAGCGCTCGTGCTCACCTTCCTCTGCTGCTCTTGAAACGAGAGTGGAGACCAGAAACGCTGGATTCAAATGCACTTTTAGGAGCTACAATGAGGAGTGACAACAGTGTGTGTGTCACAGTTGTAAAGCTCAGTGTGTTGAAGAAGCACAAGAGCAGCCTTCAGGCCTGTCTCTTCCACTGCCTTACAGATTGCAGACATTCCTGCTCACTCTGCTGCTCAGCAGAGTGCTGGCAACGGAGTTCTTGGATTGAAATGGTCTTTTAGGAGAAAGAGTGAAGAGTGACAGCAATGTTTGTGTCACAGTTTAAAGCTCACTGTGTGCTAAACATGATCAGGAGGAGCTTTTTTGCAAGGCTCTTCTGCTGTTTTAGCCCAGTCTAAACATTCCTGCTCTACTCTCTCTGTTGCTGCTCAGCAGAGAGTGGGCACAGAGATGTTGGAATCAATTGGTCTTCCAGGCAGGAGAAGGAGGAGTTACAGCAATGTGTGTTGCAGAATTGCAAAGCTCACTGTGTGCTGAAGATGCCCTGCAGGAGTTTCCCTGCTGGCCCTTCGTCTGTGGGATTAGAGTCCAAGCGCTGCTCCTCCCCTGTCACAACTCCTCTCCAAACGTGAGAGCGCACCAGAAACTTTGGATTCAAATGCACTTTTAGGAGATAAAGTGAGGAGTGACAGCAATGTTTGTGTCACAGTTTAAAGCTCACTGTGTGCAAAACATGATCAAGCAGGAGATTTTTTGCAAGGCTCTTCTGCTGTTTTAGCCCAGGCTAAACATTCCTGCTCTACTCTCTCTGTTGCTGCTCAGCAGAGAGCGGGCACAGAGGTGTGGGAATCAATTGGTCTTTCAGGCAGGAAAAGAAGAGACAGCAATGTGTGTTGCAGAGTTGCAAAGCTCACTGTGTGCTGAAGATGATCAGTGGGAACTTTCTGGACTGTCTCTTCTGCTGTTTCAGCGGAGTCCAAACGTAAGTGCTATATTCTGCTACTGCTCACAAAGAGCAAGCACAGGAGATGTATTATTCAATTGGACTTTCAGGTAGGAAAGTGAGAGGTGACAGCAATATGTGTTTCAGAGTTGTGAATCTCAATGTGTGCTGAAGATGCCCAGCAGTAGTTTCCATGCTGGCCCTTCGGCTGTGGGATTAGAATCCAAGCGCTCGTCCTCCCCTGTCACAACTGCTCTCGAAGCGAGAGAGCGCACCAGAAACGTTGGCTTGAAATGCACTTTTAGGAGATAAAGTGAGGAGTGACAGCAATGTGTGTTTCAGAGTTGCAAAGCTCACTGTGCGCTGAAGATGATCTGCAAGGACTTTCCCTCCCTGCCCTTCGGAACTGGGAGCGGATTCCAAGCGCTCGTGCTCACCTTCCTCTGCTGCTCTTGAAACGAGAGTGGAGACCAGAAACGCTGGATTCAAATGCACTTTTAGGAGCTACAATGAGGAGTGACAACAGTGTGTGTGTCACAGTTGTAAAGCTCAGTGTGTTGAAGAAGCACAAGAGCAGCCTTCAGGCCTGTCTCTTCCACTGCCTTACAGATTGCAGACATTCCTGCTCACTCTGCTGCTCAGCAGAGTGCTGGCAACGGAGTTCTGGGATTGAAATGGTCTTTTAGGAGAAAGAGTGAAGAGTGACAGCAATGTTTGTGTCACAGTTTAAAGCTCACTGTGTGCTAAACATGATCAGGAGGAGCTTTTTTGCAAGGCTCTTCTGCTGTTTTAGCCCAGTCTAAACATTCCTGCTCTACTCTCTCTGTTGCTGCTCAGCAGAGAGTGGGCACAGAGATGTTGGAATCAATTGGTCTTTCAGGCAAGAAAAGGAGGAGTGACAGCAATGTGTGTTTCAGAATTGTAAAGCTCAGTGTGCGCTGAAGATGCCCTGCAGGAGTTTCCCTGCTGGCCCTTCGTCTGTGGGATTAGAGTCCAAGCGCTGCTCCTCCCCTGTCACAACTCCTCTCGAAACGAGAGAGCGCACCAGAAACTTTGGATTCAAATGCACTTTTAGGAGATAAAGTGAGGAGTGACAGCAATGTTTGTGTCACAGTTTAAAGCTCACTGTGTGCAAAACATGATCAAGCAGGAGATTTTTTGCAAGGCTCTTCTGCTGTTTTAGCCCAGGCTAAACATTCCTGCTCTACTCTCTCTGTTGCTGCTCAGCAGAGAGCGGGCACAGAGATGGTGGATTCAGCTGGTCTTTCAGGCAGGAAAAGAAGAGACAGCAATGTGTGTTGCAGAGTTGCAAAGCTCACTGTGTGCTGAAGATGATCAGTGGGAACTTTCTGGACTGTCTCTTCTGCTGTTTCAGCAGAGTCCAAACGTAAGTGCTATATTCTGCTACTGCTCACAAAGAGCAAGCACAGGAGATGTATTATTCAATTGGACTTTCAGGTAGGAAAGTGAGAGGTGACAGCAATATGTGTTTCAGAGTTGCGAATCTCAATGTGTGCTGAAGATGCCCAGCAGTAGTTTCCATGCTGGCCCTTCGGCTGTGAAATTAGAATCCAAGCGCTCGTCCTCCCCTGTCACAACTGCTCTCGAAGCGAGAGAGCGCACCAGAAACGTTGGCTTGAAATGCACTTTTAGGAGATAAAGTGAGGAGTGACAGCAATGTGTGTTTCAGAGTTGCAAAGCTCACTGTGCGCTGAAGATGATCTGCAAGGACTTTCCCTCCCTGCCCTTCGGAACTGGGAGCGGATTCCAAGCGCTCGTGCTCACCTTCCTCTGCTGCTCTTGAAACGAGAGTGGAGACCAGAAACGCTGGATTCAAATGCACTTTTAGGAGCTACAATGAGGAGTGACAACAGTGTGTGTGTCACAGTTGTAAAGCTCAGTGTGTTGAAGAAGCACAAGAGCAGCCTTCAGGCCTGTCTCTTCCACTGCCTTACAGATTGCAGACATTCCTGCTCACTCTGCTGCTCAGCAGAGTGCTGGCAACGGAGTTCTTGGATTGAAATGGTCTTTTAGGAGAAAGAGTGAAGAGTGACAGCAATGTTTGTGTCACAGTTTAAAGCTCACTGTGTGCTAAACATGATCAGGAGGAGCTTTTTTGCAAGGCTCTTCTGCTGTTTTAGCCCAGTCTAAACATTCCTGCTCTACTCTCTCTGTTGCTGCTCAGCAGAGAGTGGGCACAGAGATGTTGGAATCAATTGGTCTTCCAGGCAGGAGAAGGAGGAGTTACAGCAATGTGTGTTGCAGAATTGCAAAGCTCACTGTGTGCTGAAGATGCCCTGCAGGAGTTTCCCTGCTGGCCCTTCGTCTGTGGGATTAGAGTCCAAGCGCTGCTCCTCCCCTGTCACAACTCCTCTCCAAACGTGAGAGCGCACCAGAAACTTTGGATTCAAATGCACTTTTAGGAGATAAAGTGAGGAGTGACAGCAATGTTTGTGTCACAGTTTAAAGCTCACTGTGTGCAAAACATGATCAAGCAGGAGATTTTTTGCAAGGCTCTTCTGCTGTTTTAGCCCAGGCTAAACATTCCTGCTCTACTCTCTCTGTTGCTGCTCAGCAGAGAGCGGGCACAGAGGTGTGGGAATCAATTGGTCTTTCAGGCAGGAAAAGAAGAGACAGCAATGTGTGTTGCAGAGTTGCAAAGCTCACTGTGTGCTGAAGATGATCAGTGGGAACTTTCTGGACTGTCTCTTCTGCTGTTTCAGCAGAGTCCAAACGTAAGTGCTATATTCTGCTACTGCTCACAAAGAGCAAGCACAGGAGATGTATTATTCAATTGGACTTTCAGGTAGGAAAGTGAGAGGTGACAGCAATATGTGTTTCAGAGTTGTGAATCTCAATGTGTGCTGAAGATGCCCAGCAGTAGTTTCCATGCTGGCCCTTCGGCTGTGGGATTAGAATCCAAGCGCTCGTCCTCCCCTGTCACAACTGCTCTCGAAGCGAGAGAGCGCACCAGAAACGTTGGCTTGAAATGCACTTTTAGGAGATAAAGTGAGGAGTGACAGCAATGTGTGTTTCAGAGTTGCAAAGCTCACTGTGCGCTGAAGATGATCTGCAAGGACTTTCCCTCCCTGCCCTTCGGAACTGGGAGCGGATTCCAAGCGCTCGTGCTCACCTGCCTCTGCTGCTCTTGAAACGAGAGTGGAGACCAGAAACGCTGGATTCAAATGCACTTTTAGGAGCTACAATGAGGAGTGACAACAGTGTGTGTGTCACAGTTGTAAAGCTCAGTGTGTTGAAGAAGCACAAGAGCAGCCTTCAGGCCTGTCTCTTCCACTGCCTTACAGATTGCAGACATCCCTGCTCACTCTGCTGCTCAGCAGAGTGCTGGCAACGGAGTTCTGGGATTGAAATGGTCTTTTAGGAGAAAGAGTGAAGAGTGACAGCAATGTTTGTGTCACAGTTTAAAGCTCACTGTGTGCTAAACATGATCAGGAGGAGCTTTTTTGCAAGGCTCTTCTGCTGTTTTAGCCCAGTCTAAACATTCCTGCTCTACTCTCTCTGTTGCTGCTCAGCAGAGAGTGGGCACAGAGATGTTGGAATCAATTGGTCTTTCAGGCAAGAAAAGGAGGAGTGACAGCAATGTGTGTTTCAGAATTGTAAAGCTCAGTGTGCGCTGAAGATGCCCTGCAGGAGTTTCCCTGCTGGCCCTTCGTCTGTGGGATTAGAGTCCAAGCGCTGCTCCTCCCCTGTCACAACTCCTCTCGAAACGAGAGAGCGCACCAGAAACTTTGGATTCAAATGCACTTTTAGGAGATAAAGTGAGGAGTGACAGCAATGTTTGTGTCACAGTTTAAAGCTCACTGTGTGCAAAACATGATCAAGCAGGAGATTTTTTGCAAGGCTCTTCTGCTGTTTTAGCCCAGGATAAATATTCCTGCTCAACTCTCTGTTGCTGCTCAGCAGAGAGTGGGCACAGAGATGTTGGAATCAATTGGTCTTTCAGGCAGGAAAAGAAGAGACAGCAATGTGTGTTGCAGAGTTGCAAAGCTCACTGTGTGCTGAAGATGATCAGTGGGAACATTCTGGACTGTCTCTTCTGCTGTTTCAGCAGAGTCCAAACGTAAGTGCTATATTCTGCTACTGCTCACAAAGAGCAAGCACAGGAGATGTAGGATTCAATTGGACTTTCAGGTAGGAAAGTGAGAGGTGACAGCAATATGTGTTTCAGAGTTGCGAATCTCAATGTGTGCTGAAGATGCCCAGCAGTAGTTTCCATGCTGGCCCTTCGGCTGTGAAATTAGAATCCAAGCGCTCGTCCTCCCCTGTCACAACTGCTCTCGAAGCGAGAGAGCGCACCAGAAACGTTGGCTTGAAATGCACTTTTAGGAGATAAAGTGAGGAGTGACAGCAATGTGTGTTTCAGAGTTGCAAAGCTCACTGTGCGCTGAAGATGATCTGCAAGGACTTTCCCTCCCTGCCCTTCGGAACTGGGAGCGGATTCCAAGCGCTCGTGCTCACCTGCCTCTGGTGCACTGGAAACGAGAGTGGAGACCAGAAACGCTGGATTCAAATGCACTTTTAGGAGCTACAATGAGGAGTGACAACAGTGTGTGTGTCACAGTTGTAAAGCTCAGTGTGTTGAAGAAGCACAAGAGCAGCCTTCAGGCCTGTCTCTTCCACTGCCTTACAGATTGCAGACATCCCTGCTCACTCTGCTGATCAGCAGAGTGCTGGCAACGGAGTTCTTGGATTGAAATGGTCTTTTAGGAGAAAGAGTGAAGAGTGACAGCAATGTTTGTGTCACAGTTTAAAGCTCACTGTGTGCTAAACATGATCAGGAGGAGCTTTTTTGCAAGGCTCTTCTGCTGTTTTAGCCCAGTCTAAACATTCCTGCTCTACTCTCTCTGTTGCTGCTCAGCAGAGAGTGGGCACAGAGATGTTGGAATCAATTGGTCTTTCAGGCAAGAAAAGGAGGAGTGACAGCAATCTGTGTTGCAGAATTGTAAAGCTCACAGTGTGCTGAAGATGCCCTGCAGGAGTTTCCCTGCTGGCCCTTCGTCTGTGGGATTAGAGTCCAAGCACTGCTCCTCCCCTGTCACAACTCCTCTCCAAACGAGAGAGCGCACCAGAAACTTTGGATTCAAATGCACTTTTAGGAGATAAAGTGAGGAGTGACAGCAATGTTTGTGTCACAGTTTAAAGCTCACTGTGTGCAAAACATGATCAAGCAGGAGATTTTTTTCAAGGCTCTTCTGCTGTTTTAGGCAGGTCTAAAAATTCCTGCTCTACTCTCTCTGTTGCTGCTCAGCAGAGAGCGGGCACAGAGATGGTGGATTCAGCTGGTCTTTCAGGCAAAAAGGGAGGAGTGACAGCAATGTGTGTTGCAGAGTTGCAAAGCTCGCTGTGCGCTGAAGATGATCAGTGGGAACTTTCTGGACTGTCTCTTCTGCTCTTTTAGCATTGGCTAAAGGTTCCTGCTCTACTCTCTCTGCTTCTGCCCAGCAGAGAAAGGGCACAGAGATTTTGGATTCAATTGGACTTTGAGGTAGGAAAGTGCGGAGCGAGAGCAATATATGTGTCACAGTTGCAAAGCTGACTGCGTGCTGAAGATGCCCTGCCGGAGCTTTCACTCCGGGCTCTTCGGCTGTGGGAGCAGAGGCCAAGAGATCGTGTTCACCTGTCACTGCTGCTGTTCAAACGAGAGAGGGCGGGAGAGACCATGGATTCAAACGGATTATTAGGAGATGAAGTGAGGAGTGACAGCAATGTGTGTTTCAGAGTTGCAAAGCTCACTGTGCGCTGAAGATGATCTGCCAGGACTTTCCCTCCCTGCCCTTCGGAACTGGGAGCGGATTCCAAGCGCTCGTGCTCACCTTCCTCTGCTGCTCTTGAAACGAGAGTGGAGACCAGAAACGCTGGATTCAAATGCACTTTTAGGAGCTACAATGAGGAGTGACAACAGTGTGTGTGTCAAAGTTGTAAAGCTCAGTGTGTTGAAGAAGCACAAGAGCAGCCTTCAGGCCTGTCTCTTCCACTGCCTTACAGATTGCAGACATTCCTGCTCACTCTGCTGCTCAGCAGAGTGCTGGCAACGGAGTTCTTGGATTGAAATGGTCTTTTAGGAGAAAGAGTGAAGAGTGACAGCAATGTTTGTGTCACAGTTTAAAGCTCACTGTGTGCTAAACATGATCAGGAGGAGCTTTTTTGCAAGGCTCTTCTGCTGTTTTAGCCCAGTCTAAACATTCCTGCTCTACTCTCTCTGTTGCTGCTCAGCAGAGAGTGGGCACAGAGATGTTGGAATCAATTGGTCTTCCAGGCAGGAAAAGGAGTTACAGCAATGTGTGTTGCAGAATTGCAAAGCTCACTGTGTGCTGAAGATGCCCTGCAGGAGTTTCCCTGCTGGCCCTTCGTCTGTGGGATTAGAGTCCAAGCGCTGCTCCTCCCCTGTCACAACTCCTCTCCAAACGTGAGAGCGCACCAGAAACTTTGGATTCAAATGCACTTTTAGGAGATAAAGTGAGGAGTGACAGCAATGTTTGTGTCACAGTTTAAAGCTCACTGTGTGCAAAACATGATCAAGCAGGAGATTTTTTGCAAGGCTCTTCTGCTGTTTTAGCCCAGGCTAAACATTCCTGCTCTACTCTCTCTGTTGCTGCTCAGCAGAGAGCGGGCACAGAGGTGTTGGAATCAATTGGTCTTTCAGGCAGGAAAAGAAGAGACAGCAATGTGTGTTGCAGAGTTGCAAAGCTCACTGTGTGCTGAAGATGATCAGTGGGAACTTTCTGGACTGTCTCTTCTGCTGTTTCAGCAGAGTCCAAACGTAAGTGCTATATTCTGCTACTGCTCACAAAGAGCAAGCACAGGAGATGTATTATTCAATTGGACTTTCAGGTAGGAAAGTGAGAGGTGACAGCAATATGTGTTTCAGAGTTGTGAATCTCAATGTGTGCTGAAGATGCCCAGCAGTAGTTTCCATGCTGGCCCTTCGGCTGTGAAATTAGAATCCAAGCGCTCGTCCTCCCCTGTCACAACTGCTCTCGAAGCGAGAGAGCGCACCAGAAACGTTGGCTTGAAATGCACTTTTAGGAGATAAAGTGAAGAGTGACAGCAATGTGTGTTTCAGAGTTGCAAAGCTCACTGTGCGCTGAAGATAATCTGCAAGGACTTTCCCTCCCTGCCCTTCGGAACTGGGAGCGGATTCCAAGCGCTCGTGCTCACCTGCCTCTGCTGCACTGGAAACGAGAGTGGAGACCAGAAACGCTGGATTCAAATGCACTTTTAGGAGCTACAATGAGGAGTGACAACAGTGTGTGTGTCACAGTTGTAAAGCTCAGTGTGTTGAAGAAGCACAAGAGCAGCCTTCAAGCCTGTCTCTTCCACTGCCTTACAGATTGCAGACATTCCTGCTCACTCTGCTGCTCAGCAGAGTGCTGGCAACGGAGTTCTCGGATTGAAATGGTCTTTTAGGAGAAAGAGTGAAGAGTGACAGCAATGTTTGTGTCACAGTTTAAAGCTCACTGTGTGCTAAACATGATCAGGAGGAGCTTTTTTGCAAGGCTCTTCTGCTGTTTTAGCCCAGTCTAAACATTCCTGCTCTACTCTCTCTGTTGCTGCTCAGCAGAGAGTGGGCACAGAGATGTTGGAATCAATAGGTCTTCCAGGCAGGAAAAGGAGGAGTTACAGCAATGTGTTTTGCAGAGTTGCAAAGCTCACTGTGCGCTGAAGATGCCCTGCAGGAGTTTCCCTGCTGGCCCTTCGTCTGTGGGATTAGAGTCCAAGCGCTGCTCCTCCCCTGTCACAACTCCTCTCCAAACGAGAGAGCGCACCAGAAACTTTGGATTCAAATGCACTTTTAGGAGATAAAGTGAGGAGTGACAGCAATGTTTGTGTCACAGTTTAAAGCTCACTGTGTGCAAAACATGATCAAGCAGGAGATTTTTTTCAAGGCTCTTCTGCTGTTTTAGGCAGGTCTAAAAATTCCTGCTCTACTATCTCTGTTGCTGCTCAGCAGAGAGCGGGCACAGAGATGGTGGATTCAGCTGGTCTTTCAGGCAAAAAGGGAGGAGTGACAGCAATGTGTGTTGCAGAGTTGCAAAGCTCGCTGTGCGCTGAAGATGATCAGTGGGAACTTTCTGGACTGTCTCTTCTGCTCTTTTAGCATTGGCTAAAGGTTCCTGCTCTACTCTGCTTCTGCCCAGCAGAGAAAGGGCACAGAGATTTTGGATTCAATTGGACTTTGAGGTAGGAAAGTGCGGAGCGAGAGCAATATATGTGTCACAGTTGCAAAGCTGACTGCGTGCTGAAGATGCCCTGCCGGAGCTTTCACTCCGGGCTCTTCGGCTGTGGGAGCAGAGGCCAAGAGATCGTGTTCACCTGTCACTGCTGCTGTTCAAACGAGAGAGGGCGGGAGAGACCATGGATTCAAACGGATTATTAGGAGATGAAGTGAGGAGTGACAGCAATGTGTGTTTCAGAGTTGCAAAGCTCACTGTGCGCTGAAGATGATCTGCAAGGACTTTCCCTCCCTGCCCTTCGGAACTGGGAGCGGATTCCAAGCGCTCGTGCTCACCTACCTCTGCTGCTCTTGAAACGAGAGTGGAGACCAGAAACGCTGGATTCAAATGTGTTGGAGTCGCGGGAGACAAGCCTCATGCTCTCATGGTCAGCAAGCCTCGTTTATTTAGCTAGACACATCCACTTTTATAGCTTGCAGGGTTAGTTACATTGTCTGATAAGATACAGCAAAATCATTGGTCAGCCTGTGTGGATGCAGGGGTCTCCAGGTAACTGTGACCACTTCTTGTTTCAACATGTCTCGACATGTCCCAACTTGCCCAAGCAAGACCATTGTGCTATTCCAGCAAGATACCCTTGCTCTTATCTCAGCAAGATGCATATCCTGTTTCTTAAGCAAATCAGGGTAAACATTAACCACGAGATTGCTGTGCCCTGGGGGCCTACATTTCCACCAGCTGCATGGTATCATGCCCTTTGTTACTTAGCCATTCAGTTGTTAAGCTCTCTACACTTCCCCTGTTTTCTTTAACAGCAAGCATAGCCATTTTATGATTAAAAGCATTCGATATCATTTTTTGTAAACACTGCATAATACACGGCAAAAGCAATACTGCTAATAATATTACAACCACCACCAAAACAATTTTTTCTATTAGGGTAACAAGCCAGGCCTATTTGAGGAAACATTTACTGTGTTATGTGGAAGCCCAAAAGGGTCCTTCCAAGAGTCAAAGTGAAAACAATATTGTGCAGGCGCAGAACCAAGCAGGTGAAATTCTTGGATTTCAGAGACATTTTTTCTTATATTGAGCTGAAAGGTAAAATTGGCTGGGACGCCTATCAAACAGGTTCTAAAGGGGTCAGAAGCTTTAGCAAGAGCAAGGCATAAACTACTTTGGTTAACTTTTTCAGCCCAAGTGACCCACATGTTTTTTCGTTCCTCTATTTTGTTTAGAGTGTCCCAAGCTCCTGTGTTGAGGCCGGAAACGGCGACAAGCACGATCCCAATCTTCAGGTTTAACTTGCCACAAAAGCGGAATACCCACATCTTTACCGCACTTAATCTCTAGAGGCACTGTGGCTAGTGTGGTTTGAATCTGGGAGAGAATCTCCTGAACCCGATATTTCAAATATCGTTGTTCCAGATCTTCCCGATTCTCGACTAATAGATACGTTAAGGGTAGATTTATGGGAGGAGTTATACCTGCCTCCGCCAGCAGTGCTCTATAAGGATTGTAATTATGATGGGGATTCCAGGTACAGTTTACACAAGCACCATGTGCCTGTAATTGGCTTTGGGACACCCAAACCTTTTGGTGACAATTTCCACACTTAATTTTGATCCAAGCCCTATGATAATCTTGTAAACACGCTAAACAATAACGAGTAGGAGACAAAATCCGATCAAATGTTCTCATAAGTTCCCAAAACAAATGGAGTTCTGCCTCTTCTTGAGTCGAATAGGAAAAGCGAATCCCAAAATGTCTTTCAAGTGGTTCCAGCAACGGACGAAGGATCAGCTGCAGACGATGACGACGACGGAGTTCTGGGCTGTCCATTCGATTGAGCAGCTCGAGTCCAGCGAGCAGGGATCCACTTGGGTCCAAACACCAGGGGCCTGACAGTCGCGACGAATGTGGCCTAATTTTCCGCATCGAAAACACTTCATTCGGGTGGCTGGAGCTGCTGGGCGAGTCTGCGCAACTGCCGCCTGAAGAGGTGCAAGGGCTGCCAAAACTTGGCTTTGAACTTTAGACTGGGCGTTAAGGCCTTCACCAATTTTGTTAAGGGCTTCCACTACAAAAATTTGACTGCTTAAGGGGAGAGTATTTGCTTTATCTAAGAGGTCTTGAATTACCCAGTTGCCAGGAGCAGTAGCGATAAGGGAGCGTGTGACTTGATTACCATTTTGTATAACACACTGCTTTAGGAGTGCGTCCTGCATGTGCTCCGCAACACCAGCTTTAGAAAGGGCTTGCATCAATTTGTCAATGAATGACCCAAGGGGTTCCTCTCGGCCTTGTTTAATGTTCATATACATAGGGGGCCCCCCCGGCTCCCGAATTTTGTCCATTGCCCTTTTTGCCACCCGCATGACCTCTCTTAATTTTTCTACTCCTATACCAGCCTGGGCATCTGTTCGAGTATAATCACCGTTTCCTAGTAATTCATTCATTGTAATTCCAAAAAGGGGGTCTCCTTGGGCACGAGGTAATGCTACTGAAGCAGCCGCTTCCTCCCCCCATCTTGCATCAAATGTAAGTTTCTGATGAGGGGTATAAATTAAACGAGCGATACCCTTGATGTCTACAGGCAGGAGAATCATTGAATTAAATAAGTAATCAAGCATCTGCTTGGCCGGTTCACTAGTAACCCCGAATTGAGAGACTGTAGCTCGGAGTTGTGCCAATATTTTCCAATCCATTTGAGTGATATCTACCCTATGACCGCCGCCTGGTCGAGGGTGGAAAATAACAGGAAAGGCCATAGAAGTAGCAACATGGTCTTGTGCCGCGTCGGCAAGGACCCTGTCTCCGTTTTCGACTCCGTGGCGTGCCAGAGCAGCCCAAACTTCCCGTCTCTGACTTGCCATAGCCTCCGCGAGGTCCGAAAGGGCTCCGGGGAACGGCTCCGTGGCATTAGGAGACAAAGGAAGGGAGTTTGGAGGAGACTCAGATGGTCCGTTTTCCATAATAGAGGCAGACGGGGGAGAGGGAAGAGGGGGAGGAGGAGGGGGGGGGGTATCCGAGGGGGGAGGGGGGGGGGGGGGGGTATCTCGACTGTCGAAACGGTCGGCGGATTAGGGGCAGAAGGATCATAGTGACGATTTTGATTTTGTGCCAGACGGGCACTTTCGGCCGCACGTTTCTCTGCCTGTACCATCAAGAGTTCGTTATGTATCAAGCGCCATAATTTGGATAATTTTTTAGCAATTTTATCATCGTCTATCGTAAGGTCCCATAATTTATCGCCGTAGCGGCGCCATTCCGATAATTGGTGAATAGAGTGGGGGTCACTAAAAATACCGAGGGACCGAGCATGGGAAAGAAGGGCAGGGAGGTCCTTATCAAAATCTAAGCCTTTTACCCCCCGACGACGGAGGAAGGCAGTAAAAAGATCATACGCCGCTTGCCTGTCCATATTTACCGGATCCGTTGCACCCTCCAGGCGTCGGCAGCGCGTAGCAGCAGAGCCTGCCGATGCAGCACTCTGGGACAAAGCAGGAGACGAGCAGCCCACCGATGTAGCACTCCCGTTCTGCAGAAGCCGTCTTTAAATCGAGACCTGCACCCAACGCAACTCCTTCAGGCAAAGGGAAGTGTCCCTGTTCGGGCGCCAGTTGTTGGAGTCGCGGGAGACAAGCCTCATGCTCTCATGGTCAGCAAGTCTCGTTTATTTAGCAAGATGTTGTTGGAGTCGCGGGAGACAAGCCTCATGCTCTCATGGTCAGCAAGCCTCGTTTATTTAGCAAGACACATCCACTTTTATAGCTTGCAGGGTTAGTTACATTGTCTGATAAGATACAGCAAAATCATTGGTCAGCCTGTGTGGATGCAGGGGTCTCCAGGTAACTGTGACCACTTCTTGTTTCAACATGCCTCGACATGTCCCAACTTGCCCAAGCAAGACCATTGTGCTATTCCAGCAAGATACCCTTGCTCTTATCTCAGCAAGATGCATATCCTGTTTCTTAAGCAAATCAGGGTAAACATTAACCACGAGATTGCTGTGCCCTGGGGGCCTACATTTCCACCAGCTGCATGGTATCATGCCCTTTGTTACTTAGCCATTCAGTTGTTAAGCTCTCTACACAAATGCACTTTTAGGAGCTACAATGAGGAGTGACAACAGTGTGTGTGTCAAAGTTGTAAAGCTCAGTGTGTTGAAGAAGCACAAGAGCAGCCTTCAGCCTGTCTCTTCCACTGCCTTACAGATTGCAGACATTCCTGCTCACTCTGCTGCTCAGCAGAGTGCTGGCAACGGAGTTCTCGGATTGAAATGGTCTTTTAGGAGAAAGAGTGAAGAGTGACAGCAATGTTTGTGTCACAGTTTAAAGCTCACTGTGTGCTAAACATGATCAGGAGGAGCTTTTTTGCAAGGCTCTTCTGCTGTTTTAGCCCAGTCTAAACATTCCTGCTCTACTCTCTCTGTTGCTGCTCAGCAGAGAGTGGGCACAGAGATGTTGGAATCAATAGGTCTTCCAGGCAGGAAAAGGAGGAGTTACAGCAATGTGTTTTGCAGAGTTGCAAAGCTCACTGTGTGCTGAAGATGCCCTGCAGGAGTTTCCCTGCTGGCCCTTCGTCTGTGGGATTAGAGTCCAAGCGCTGCTCCTCCCCTGTCACAACTCCTCTCCAAACGAGAGTGCGTACCAGAAACTTTGGATTCAAATGCACTTTTAGGAGATAAAGTGAGGAGTGACAGCAATGTTTGTGTCACAGTTTAAAGCTCACTGTGTGCAAAACATGATCAAGCAGGAGATTTTTTGCAAGGCTCTTCTGCTGTTTTAGCCCAGGCTAAATATTCCTGCTCAACTCTCTGTTGCTGCTCAGCAGAGAGTGGGCACAGAGATGTTGGAATCAATTGGTCTTTCAGGCAGGAAAAGAAGTGACAGCAATGTGTGTTGCAGAGTTGCAAAGCTCGCTGTTCGCTGAAGATGATCAGTGGGAACTTTCTGGACTGTCTCTTCTGCTGTTTCTTCAGAGTCCAAACGTAAGTGCTATATTCTGCTACTGCTCACAAAGAGCAAGCACAGGAGATGTAGGATTCAATTGGACTTTGAGGTAGGAAAGTGAGAGGTGACAGCTATTTGTGTTTCAGAGTTGCAAAGCTCACTGGGTGCTGAAGATGCCCTGCAGGAGTTTCCATGCTGGCAATTCGTCTGTGAAATTAGAGTCCAAACACTCGTCCTCCCCTGTGACATCTGCTCTCGAAACGAGAGAGCGCACCATAAACTTTGGATTCAAATGCACTTTTAGGAGATAAAGTGTGGAGTGACAGCAATGTTTGTGTCACAGTTTAAAGCTCACTGAGTGCAAAACATGATCAAGCAGGAGATTTTTTGCAAGGCTCTTCTGCTGTTTTAGCCCAGTCCAAACATTCCTGCTCTGCTCTCTCTGTTGTTGCTCAGCAGAGAGCGGGCACAGAGATGGTGGATTCAGTTGGTCTTTCAGGCAGGAAAGGGGGGAGTGACAGCAATGTGTGTTGCAGAGTTGCAAAGCTCACTGTGTGCTGAAGATGATCAGTGGGAACTTTCTGGACTGTCTCTTCTGCTGTTTCTGCAGAGTCCAAACGTAAGTGCTATATTCTGCTACTGCTCACAAAGAGCAAGCACAGGAGATGTATTATTCAATTGGACTTTCAGGTAGGAAAGTGAGAGGTGACAGCAATATGTGTTTCAGAGTTGTGAATCTCAATGTGTGCTGAAGATGCCCAGCAGTAGTTTCCATGCTGGCCCTTCGGCTGTGAAATTAGAATCCAAGCGCTCGTCCTCCCCTGTCACAACTGCTCTCGAAGCGAGAGAGCGCACCAGAAACGTTGGCTTGAAATGCACTTTTAGGAGATAAAGTGAGGAGTGACAGCAATGTGTGTTTCAGAGTTGCAAAGCTCACTGTGCGCTGAAGATGATCTGCAAGGACTTTCCCTCCCTGCCCTTCGGAACTGGGAGCGGATTCCAAGCGCTCGTGCTCACCTGCCTCTGCTGCACTGGAAACGAGAGTGGAGACCAGAAACGCTGGATTCAAATGCACTTTTAGGAGCTACAATGAGGAGTGACAACAGTGTGTGTGTCACAGTTGTAAAGCTCAGTGTGTTGAAGAAGCACAAGAGCAGCCTTCAGGCCTGTCTCTTCCACTGCCTTACAGATTGCAGACATTCCTGCTCACTCTGCTGCTCAGCAGAGTGCTGGCAACGGAGTTCTTGGATTGAAATGGTCTTTTAGGAGAAAGAGTGAAGAGTGACAGCAATGTTTGTGTCACAGTTTAAAGCTCACTGTGTGCTAAACATGATCAGGAGGAGCTTTTTTGCAAGGCTCTTCTGCTGTTTTAGCCCAGTCTAAACATTCCTGCTCTACTCTCTCTGTTGCTGCTCAGCAGAGAGTGGGCACAGAGATGTTGGAATCAATTGGTCTTCCAGGCAGGAGAAGGAGGAGTTACAGCAATGTGTTTTGCAGAGTTGCAAAGCTCACTGTGTGCTGAAGATGCCCTGCAGGAGTTTCCCTGCTGGCCCTTCGTCTGTGGTATTAGAGTCCAAGCGCTGCTCCTCCCCTGTCACAACTCCTCTCGAAACGAGAGAGCGCACAAGAAACTTTGGATTCAAATGCACTTTTAGGAGATAAAGTGAGGAGTGACAGCAATGTTTGTGTCACAGTTTAAAGCTCACTGTGTGCAAAACATGATCAAGCAGGAGATTTTTTTCAAGGCTCTTCTGCTGTTTTAGGCAGGTCTAAAAATTCCTGCTCTACTCTCTCTGTTGCTGCTCAGCAGAGAGCGGGCACAGAGATGGTGGATTCAGCTGGTCTTTCAGGCAAAAAGGGAGGAGTGACAGCAATGTGTGTTGCAGAGTTGCAAAGCTCGCTGTGCGCTGAAGATGATCAGTGGGAACTTTCTGGACTGTCTCTTCTGCTCTTTTAGCATTGGCTAAAGGTTCCTGCTCTACTCTGCTTCTGCCCAGCAGAGAAAGGGCACAGAGATTTTGGATTCAATTGGACTTTGAGGTAGGAAAGTGCGGAGCGAGAGCAATATATGTGTCACAGTTGCAAAGCTGACTGCGTGGTGAAGATGCCCTGCCGGAGCTTTCATTCCGGGCTCTTCGGCTGTGGGAGCAGAGGCCAAGAGATCGTGTTCACCTGTCACTGCTGCTGTTCAAACGAGAGAGGGCGGGAGAGACCATGGATTCAAACGGATTATTAGGAGATGAAGTGAGGAGTGACAGCAATGTGTGTTTCAGAGTTGCAAAGCTCACTGTGCGCTGAAGATGATCTGCAAGGACTTTCCCTCCCTGCCCTTCGGAACTGGGAGCGGATTCCAAGCGCTCGTGCTCACCTGCCTCTGCTGCACTGGAAACGAGAGTGGAGACCAGAAACGCTGGATTCAAATGCACTTTTAGGAGCTACAATGAGGAGTGACAACAGTGTGTGAGTCAAAGTTGTAAAGCTCAGTGTGTTGAAGAAGCACAAGAGCAGCCTTCAGCCTGTCTCTTCCACTGCCTTACAGATTGCAGACATTCCTGCTCACTCTGCTGCTCAGCAGAGTGCTGGCAACGGAGTTCTTGGATTGAAATGGTCTTTTAGGAGAAAGAGTGAAGAGTGACAGCAATGTTTGTGTCACAGTTTAAAGCTCACTGTGTGCTAAACATGATCAGGAGGAGCTTTTTTGCAAGGCTCTTCTGCTGTTTTAGCCCAGTCTAAACATTCCTGCTCTACTCTCTCTGATGCTGCTCAGCAGAGAGTGGGCACAGAGATGTTGAAATCAATTGGTCTTCCAGGCAGGAGAAGGAGGAGTTACAGCAATGTGTTTTGCAGAGTTGCAAAGCTCACTGTGTGCTGAAGATGCCCTGCAGGAGTTTCCTTGCTGGCCCTTCGTCTGTGGGATTAGAGTCCAAGCGCTGCTCCTCCCCTGTCACAACTCCTCTCCAAACGAGAGTGCGTACCAGAAACTTTGGATTCAAATGCACTTTTAGGAGATAAAGTGAGGAGTGACAGCAATGTTTGTGTCACAGTTTAAAGCTCACTGTGTGCAAAACATGATCAAGCAGGAGATTTTTTGCAAGGCTCTTCTGCTGTTTTAGCCCAGGATAAATATTCCTGCTCAACTCTCTGTTGCTGCTCAGCAGAGAGTGGGCACAGAGATGTTGGAATCAATTGGTCTTTCAGGCAGGAAAAGAAGAGACAGCAATGTGTGTTGCAGAGTTGCAAAGCTCACTGTGTGCTGAAGATGATCAGTGGGAACATTCTGGACTGTCTCTTCTGCTGTTTCAGCAGAGTCCAAACGTAAGTGCTATATTCTGCTACTGCTCACAAAGAGCAAGCACAGGAGATGTAGGATTCAATTGGACTTTGAGGTAGGAAAGTGAGAGGTGACAGCAATATGTGTTTCAGAGTTGCGAATCACAATGTGTCCTGAAGATGCCCAGCAGTAGTTTCCATGCTGGCCCTTCGGCTGTGAAATTAGAATCCAAGCGCTCGTCCTCCCCTGTCACAACTGCTCTCGAAGCGAGAGAGCGCACCAGAAACGTTGGCTTGAAATGCACTTTTAGGAGATAAAGTGAGGAGTGACAGCAATGTGTGTTTCAGAGTTGCAAAGCTCACTGTGCGCTGAAGATGATCTGCAAGGACTTTCCCTCCCTGCCCTTCGGAACTGGGAGCGGATTCCAAGCGCTCGTGCTCACCTGCCTCTGCTGCTCTTGAAACGAGAGTGGAGACCAGAAACGCTGGATTCAAATGCACTTTTAGGAGCTACAATGAGGAGTGACAACAGTGTGTGTGTCACAGTTGTAAAGCTCAGTGTGTTGAAGAAGCACAAGAGCAGCCTTCAGGCCTGTCTCTTCCACTGCCTTACAGATTGCAGACATTCCTGCTCACTCTGCTGCTCAGCAGAGTGCTGGCAACGGAGTTCTTGGATTGAAATGGTCTTTTAGGAGAAAGAGTGAAGAGTGACAGCAATGTTTGTGTCACAGTTTAAAGCTCACTGTGTGCTAAACATGATCAGGAGGAGCTTTTTTGCAAGGCTCTTCTGCTGTTTTAGCCCAGTCTAAACATTCCTGCTCTACTCTCTCTGTTGCTGCTCAGCAGAGAGTGGGCACAGAGATGTTGGAATCAATAGGTCTTCCAGGCAGGAAAAGGAGGAGTTACAGCAATGTGTTTTGCAGAGTTGCAAAGCTCACTGTGTGCTGAAGATGCCCTGCAGGAGTTTCCCTGCTGGCCCTTCGTCTGTGGGATTAGAGTCCAAGCGCTGCTATTCCCCTGTCACAACTCCTCTCCAAACGAGAGTGCGTACCAGAAACTTTGGATTCAAATGCACTTTTAGGAGATAAAGTGAGGAGTGACAGCAATGTTTGTGTCACAGTTTAAAGCTCACTGTGTGCAAAACATGATCAAGCAGGAGATTTTTTGCAAGGCTCTTCTGCTGTTTTAGCCCAGGCTAAACATTCCTGCTCTACTCTCTCTGTTGCTGCTCAGCAGAGAGCGGGCACAGAGATGTTGGAATCAATTGGTCTTTCAGGCAGGAAAAGAAGTGACAGCAACGTGTGCTGCAGAGTTGCAAAGCTCGCTGTTCGCTGAAGATGATCAGTGGGAACTTTCTGGACTGTCTCTTCTGCTGTTTCTTCAGAGTCCAAACGTAAGTGCTATATTCTGCTACTGCTCACAAAGAGCAAGCACAGGAGATGTAGGATTCAATTGGACTTCGAGGTAGGAAAGTGAGAGGTGACAGCTATTTGTGTTTCAGAGTTGCAAAGCTCACTGGGTGCTGAAGAGGCCCAGCAGTAGTTTCCATGCTGGCCCTTCGGCTGTGAAATTAGAATCCAAGCGCTCGTCCTCCCCTGTCACAACTGCTCTCGAAGCGAGAGAGCGCACCAGAAACGTTGGCTTGAAATGCACTTTTAGGAGATAAAGTGAGGAGTGACAGCAATGTGTGTTTCAGAGTTGCAAAGCTCACTGTGCGCTGAAGATGATCTGCAAGGACTTTCCCTCCCTGCCCTTCGGAACTGGGAGCGGATTCCAAGCGCTCGTGCTCACCTTCCTCTGCTGCTCTTGAAACGAGAGTGGAGACCAGAAACGCTGGATTCAAATGCACTTTTAGGAGCTACAATGAGGAGTGACAACAGTGTGTGTGTCACAGTTGTAAAGCTCAGTGTGTTGAAGAAGCACAAGAGCAGCCTTCAGGCCTGTCTCTTCCACTGCCTTACAGATTGCAGACATTCCTGCTCACTCTGCTGCTCAGCAGAGTGCTGGCAATGGAGTTCTTGGATTGAAATGGTCTTTTAGGAGAAAGAGTGAAGAGTGACAGCAATGTTTGTGTCACAGTTTAAAGCTCACTGTGTGCTAAACATGATCAGGAGGAGCTTTTTTGCAAGGCTCTTCTGCTGTTTTAGCCCAGTCTAAACATTCCTGCTCTACTCTCTCTGATGCTGCTCAGCAGAGAGTGGGCACAGAGATGTTGGAATCAATTAGTCTTCCAGGCAGGAGAAGGAGGAGTTACAGCAATGTGTTTTGCAGAGTTGCAAAGCTCACTGTGTGCTGAAGATGCCCTGCAGGAGTTTCCCTGCTGGCCCTTCGTCTGTGGGATTAGAGTCCAAGCGCTGCTCCTCCCCTGTCACAACTCCTCTCGAAACGAGAGAGCGCACAAGAAACTTTGGATTCAAATGCACTTTTAGGAGATAAAGTGAGGAGTGACAGCAATGTTTGTGTCACAGTTTAAAGCTCACTGTGTGCAAAACATGATCAAGCAGGAGATTTTTTTCAAGGCTCTTCTGCTGTTTTAGGCAGGTCTAAAAATTCCTGCTCTACTCTCTCTGTTGCTGCTCAGCAGAGAGCGGGCACAGAGATGGTGGATTCAGCTGGTCTTTCAGGCAAAAAGGGAGGAGTGACAGCAATGTGTGTTGCAGAGTTGCAAAGCTCGCTGTGCGCTGAAGATGATCAGTGGGAACTTTCTGGACTGTCTCTTCTGCTCTTTTAGCATTGGCTAAAGGTTCCTGCTCTACTCTGCTTCTGCCCAGCAGAGAAAGGGCACAGAGATTTTGGATTCAATTGGACTTTGAGGTAGGAAAGTGCGGAGCGAGAGCAATATATGTGTCACAGTTGCAAAGCTGACTGCGTGCTGAAGATGCCCTGCCGGAGCTTTCACTCCGGGCTCTTCGGCTGTGGGAGCAGAGGCCAAGAGATCGTGTTCACCTGTCACTGCTGCTGTTCAAACGAGAGAGGGCGGGAGAGACCATGGATTCAAACGGATTATTAGGAGATGAAGTGAGGAGTGACAGCAATGTGTGTTTCAGAGTTGCAAAGCTCACTGTGCGCTGAAGATGATCTGCAAGGACTTTCCCTCCCTGCCCTTCGGAACTGGGAGCGGATTCCAAGCGCTCATGCTCACCTGCCTCTGCTGCACTGGAAACGAGAGTGGAGACCAGAAACGCTGGATTCAAATGCACTTTTAGGAGCTACAATGAGGAGTGACAACAGTGTGTGTGTCAAAGTTGTAAAGCTCAGTGTGTTGAAGAAGCACAAGAGCTGCCTTCAGCCTGTCTCTTCCACTGCCTTACAGATTGCAGACATACCTGCTCACTCTGCTGCTCAGCAGAGTGCTGGCAACGGAGTTCTTGGATTGAAATGGTCTTTTAGGAGAAAGAGTGAAGAGTGACAGCAATGTTTGTGTCACAGTTTAAAGCTCACTGTGTGCTAAACATGATCAGGAGGAGCTTTTTTGCAAGGCTCTTCTGCTGTTTTAGCCCAGTCTAAACATTCCTGCTCTACTCTCTCTGATGCTGCTCAGCAGAGAGTGGGCACAGAGATGTTGGAATCAATTGGTCTTCCAGGCAGGAAAAGGAGGAGTTACAGCAATGTGTTTTGCAGAGTTGCAAAGCTCACTGTGTGCTGAAGATGCCCTGCAGGAGTTTCCCTGCTGGCCCTTCGTCTGTGGGATTAGAGTCCAAGCGCTGCTCCTCCCCTGTCACAACTCCTCTCGAAACGTGAGAGCGCACCAGAAACTTTGGATTCAAATGCACTTTTAGGAGATAAAGTGAGGAGTGACAGCAATGTTTGTGTCACAGTTTAAAGCTCACTGTGTGCAAAACATGATCAAGCAGGAGATTTTTTGCAAGGCTCTTCTGCTGTTTTAGCCCAGGCTAAATATTCCTGCTCAACTCTCTGTTGCTGCTCAGCAGAGAGTGGGCACAGATATGTTGGAATCAATTGGTCTTTCAGGCAGGAAAAGAAGTGACAGCAATGTGTGTTGCAGAGTTGCAAAGCTCGCTGTTCGCTGAAGATGATCAGTGGGAACTTTCTGGACTGTCTCTTCTGCTGTTTCTTCAGAGTCCAAACGTAAGTGCTATATTCTGCTACTGCTCACAAAGAGCAAGCACAGGAGATGTAGGATTCAATTGGACTTTGAGGTAGGAAAGTGAGAGGTGACAGCTATTTGTGTTTCAGAGTTGCAAAGCTCACTGGGTGCTGAAGATGCCCTGCAGGAGTTTCCATGCTGGCAATTCGTCTGTGAAATTAGAGTCCAAACACTCGTCCTCCCCTGTGACATCTGCTCTCGAAACGAGAGAGCGCACCATAAACTTTGGATTCAAATGCACTTTTAGGAGATAAAGTGAGGAGTGACAGCAATGTGTGTTTCAGAGTTGCAAAGCTCACTGTGCGCTGAAGATGATCTGCAAGGACTTTCCCTCCCTGCCCTTCGGAACTGGGAGCGGATTCCAAGCGCTCGTGCTCACCTTCCTCTGCTGCTCTTGAAACGAGAGTGGAGACCAGAAACGCTGGATTCAAATGCACTTTTAGGAGCTACAATGAGGAGTGACAACAGTGTGTGTGTCACAGTTGTAAAGCTCAGTGTGTTGAAGAAGCACAAGAGCAGACTTCAGGCCTGTCTCTTCCACTGCCTTACAGATTGCAGACATTCCTGCTCACTCTGCTGCTCAGCAGAGTGCTGGCAACGGAGTTCTTGGATTGAAATGGTCTTTTAGGAGAAAGAGTGAAGAGTGACAGCAATGTTTGTGTCACAGTTTAAAGCTCACTGTGTGCTAAACATGATCAGGAGGAGCTTTTTTGCAAGGCTCTTCTGCTGTTTTAGCCCAGTCTAAACATTCCTGCTCTACTCTCTCTGTTGCTGCTCAGCAGAGAGTGGGCACAGAGATGTTGGAATCAATAGGTCTTCCAGGCAGGAAAAGGAGGAGTTACAGCAATGTGTTTTGCAGAGTTGCAAAGCTCACTGTGTGCTGAAGATGCCCTGCAGGAGTTTCCCTGCTGGCCCTTCGTCTGTGGGATTAGAGTCCAAGCGCTGCTCCTCCCCTGTCACAACTCCTCTCCAAACGAGAGTGCGTACCAGAAACTTTGGATTCAAATGCACTTTTAGGAGATAAAGTGAGGAGTGACAGCAATGTTTGTGTCACAGTTTAAAGCTCACTGTGTGCAAAACATGATCAAGCAGGAGATTTTTTGCAAGGCTCTTCTGCTGTTTTAGCCCAGGCTAAATATTCCTGCTCAACTCTCTGTTGCTGCTCAGCAGAGAGTGGGCACAGAGATTTTGGAATCAATTGGTCTTTCAGGCAGGAAAAGAAGTGACAGCAACGTGTGTTGCAGAGTTGCAAAGCTCGCTGTTCGCTGAAGATGATCAGTGGGAACTTTCTGGACTGTCTCTTCTGCTGTTTCTTCAGAGTCCAAACGTAAGTGCTATATTCTGCTACTGCTCACAAAGAGCAAGCACAGGAGATGTAGGATTCAATTGGACTTCGAGGTAGGAAAGTGAGAGGTGACAGCTATTTGTGTTTCAGAGTTGCAAAGCTCACTGGGTGCTGAAGATGCCCAGCAGTAGTTTCCATGCTGGCCCTTCGGCTGTGAAATTAGAATCCAAGCGCTCGTCCTCCCCTGTCACAACTGCTCTCGAAGCGAGAGAGCGCACCAGAAACGTTGGCTTGAAATGCACTTTTAGGAGATAAAGTGAGGAGTGACAGCAATGTGTGTTTCAGAGTTGCAAAGCTCACTGTGCGCTGAAGATGATCTGCAAGGACTTTCCCTCCCTGCCCTTCGGAACTGGGAGCGGATTCCAAGCGCTCGTGCTCACCTGCCTCTGCTGCACTGGAAACGAGAGTGGAGACCAGAAACGCTGGATTCAAATGCACTTTTAGGAGCTACAATGAGGAGTGACAACAGTGTGTGTGTCAAAGTTGTAAAGCTCAGTGTGTTGAAGAAGCACAAGAGCAGCCTTCAGCCTGTCTCTTCCACTGCCTTACAGATTGCAGACATTCCTGCTCACTCTGCTGCTCAGCAGAGTGCTGGCAACGGAGTTCTTGGATTGAAATGGTCTTTTAGGAGAAAGAGTGAAGAGTGACAGCAATGTTTGTGTCACAGTTTAAAGCTCACTGTGTGCTAAACATGATCAGGAGGAGCTTTTTTGCAAGGCTCTTCTGCTGTTTTAGCCCAGTCTAAACATTCCTGCTCTACTCTCTCTGATGCTGCTCAGCAGAGAGTGGGCACAGAGATGTTGGAATCAATTGGTCTTCCAGGCAGGAGAAGGAGGAGTTACAGCAATGTGTTTTGCAGAGTTGCAAAGCTCACTGTGTGCTGAAGATGCCCTGCAGGAGTTTCCCTGCTGGCCCTTCGTCTGTGGGATTAGAGTCCAAGCGCTGCTCCTCCCCTGTCACAACTCCTCTCGAAACGAGAGAGCGCACCAGAAACTTTGGATTCAAATGCACTTTTAGGAGATAAAGTGAGGAGTGACAGCAATGTTTGTGTCACAGTTTAAAGCTCACTGTGTGCAAAACATGATCAAGCAGGAGATTTTTTTCAAGGCTCTTCTGCTGTTTTAGGCAGGTCTAAAAATTCCTGCTCTACTATCTCTGTTGCTGCTCAGCAGAGAGCGGGCACAGAGATGGTGGATTCAGCTGGTCTTTCAGGCAAAAAGGGAGGAGTGACAGCAATGTGTGTTGCAGAGTTGCAAAGCTCGCTGTGCGCTGAAGATGATCAGTGGGAACTTTCTGGACTGTCTCTTCTGCTCTTTTAGCATTGGCTAAAGGTTCCTGCTCTACTCTGCTTCTGCCCAGCAGAGAAAGGGCACAGAGATTTTGGATTCAATTGGACTTTGAGGTAGGAAAGTGCGGAGCGAGAGCAATATATGTGTCACAGTTGCAAAGCTGACTGCGTGCTGAAGATGCCCTGCCGGAGCTTTCACTCCGGGCTCTTCGGCTGTGGGAGCAGAGGCCAAGAGATCGTGTTCACCTGTCACTGCTGCTGTTCAAACGAGAGAGGGCGGGAGAGACCATGGATTCAAACGGATTATTAGGAGATGAAGTGAGGAGTGACAGCAATGTGTGTTTCAGAGTTGCAAAGCTCACTGTGCGCTGAAGATGATCTGCAAGGACTTTCCCTCCCTGCCCTTCGGAACTGGGAGCGGATTCCAAGCGCTCGTGCTCACCTTCCTCTGCTGCTCTTGAAACGAGAGTGGAGACCAGAAACGCTGGATTCAAATGCACTTTTAGGAGCTACAATGAGGAGTGACAACAGTGTGTGTGTCACAGTTGTAAAGCTCAGTGTGTTGAAGAAGCACAAGAGCTGCCTTCAGGCCTGTCTCTTCCACTGCCTTACAGATTGCAGACATTCCTGCTCACTCTGCTGCTCAGCAGAGTGCTGGCAACGGAGTTCTTGGATTGAAATGGTCTTTTAGGAGAAAGAGTGAAGAGTGACAGCAATGTTTGTGTCACAGTTTAAAGCTCACTGTGTGCTAAACATGATCAGGAGGAGCTTTTTTGCAAGGCTCTTCTGCTGTTTTAGCCCAGTCTAAACATTCCTGCTCTACTCTCTCTGATGCTGCTCAGCAGAGAGTGGGCACAGAGATGTTGGAATCAATTGGTCTTCCAGGCAGGAGAAGGAGGAGTTACAGCAATGTGTTTTGCAGAGTTGCAAAGCTCACTGTGTGCTGAAGATGCCCTGCAGGAGTTTCCCTGCTGGCCCTTCGTCTGTGGTATTAGAGTCCAAGCGCTGCTCCTCCCCTGTCACAACTCCTCTCGAAACGAGAGAGCGCACCAGAAACTTTGGATTCAAATGCACTTTTAGGAGATAAAGTGAGGAGTGACAGCAATGTTTGTGTCACAGTTTAAAGCTTACTGTGTGCAAAACATGATCAAGCAGGAGATTTTTTTCAAGGCTCTTCTGCTGTTTTAGGCAGGTCTAAAAATTCCTGCTCTACTATCTCTGTTGCTGCTCAGCAGAGAGCGGGCACAGAGATGGTGGATTCAGCTGGTCTTTCAGGCAAAAAGGGAGGAGTGACAGCAATGTGTGTTGCAGAGTTGCAAAGCTCGCTGTGCGCTGAAGATGATCAGTGGGAACTTTCTGGACTGTCTCTTCTGCTCTTTTAGCATTGGCTAAAGGTTCCTGCTCTACTCTGCTTCTGCCCAGCAGAGAAAGGGCACAGAGATTTTGGATTCAATTGGACTTTGAGGTAGGAAAGTGCGGAGCGAGAGCAATATATGTGTCACAGTTGCAAAGCTAACTGCGTGCTGAAGATGCCCTGCCGGAGCTTTCACTCCGGGCTCTTTGGCTGTGGGAGCAGAGGCCAAGAGATCGTGTTCACCTGTCACTGCTGCTGTTCAAACGAGAGAGGGCGGGAGAGACCATGGATTCAAACGGATTATTAGGAGATGAAGTGAGGAGTGACAGCAATGTGTGTTTCAGAGTTGCAAAGCTCACTGTGCGCTGAAGATGATCTGCAAGGACTTTCCCTCCCTGCCCTTCGGAACTGGGAGCGGATTCCAAGCGCTCGTGCTCACCTGCCTCTGCTGCACTGGAAACGAGAGTGGAGACCAGAAACGCTGGATTCAAATGCACTTTTAGGAGCTACAATGAGGAGTGACAACAGTGTGTGTGTCAAAGTTGTAAAGCTCAGTGTGTTGAAGAAGCACAAGAGCAGCCTTCAGCCTGTCTCTTCCACTGCCTTACAGATTGCAGACATTCCTGCTCACTCTGCTGCTCAGCAGAGTGCTGGCAACGGAGTTCTTGGATTGAAATGGTCTTTTAGGAGAAAGAGTGAAGAGTGACAGCAATGTTTGTGTCACAGTTTAAAGCTCACTGTGTGCAAAACATGATCAAGCAGGAGATTTTTTTCAAGGCTCTTCTGCTGTTTTAGGCAGGTCTAAAAATTCCTGCTCTACTATCTCTGTTGCTGCTCAGCAGAGAGCGGGCACAGAGATGGTGGATTCAGCTGGTCTTTCAGGCAAAAAGGGAGGAGTGACAGCAATGTGTGTTGCAGAGTTGCAAAGCTCGCTGTGCGCTGAAGATGATCAGTGGGAACTTTCTGGACTGTCTCTTCTGCTCTTTTAGCATTGGCTAAAGGTTCCTGCTCTTCTCTGCTTCTGCCCAGCAGAGAAAGGGCACAGAGATTTTGGATTCAATTGGACTTTGAGGTAGGAAAGTGCGGAGCGAGAGCAATATATGTGTCACAGTTGCAAAGCTGACTGCGTGCTGAAGATGCCCTGCCGGAGCTTTCACTCCGGGCTCTTCGGCTGTGGGAGCAGAGGCCAAGAGATCGTGTTCACCTGTCACTGCTGCTGTTCAAACGAGAGAGGGCGGGAGAGACCATGGATTCAAACGGATTATTAGGAGATGAAGTGAGGAGTGACAGCAATGTGTGTTTCAGAGTTGCAAAGCTCGCTGTGCGCTGAAGATGATCTGCAAGGACTTTCCCTCCCTGCCCTTCGGAACTGGGAGCGGATTCCAAGCGCTCGTGCTCACCTTCCTCTGCTGCTCTTGAAACGAGAGTGGAGACCAGAAACGCTGGATTCAAATGCACTTTTAGGAGCTACAATGAGGAGTGACAACAGTGTGTGTGTCAAAGTTGTAAAGCTCAGTGTGTTGAAGAAGCACAAGAGCAGCCTTCAGGCCTGTCTCTTCCACTGCCTTACAGATTGCAGACATTCCTGCTCACTCTGCTGCTCAGCAGAGTGCTGGCAACGGAGTTCTTGGATTGAAATGGTCTTTTAGGAGAAAGAGTGAAGAGTGACAGCAATGTTTGTGTCACAGTTTAAAGCTCACTGTGTGCTAAACATGATCAGGAGGAGCTTTTTTGCAAGGCTCTTCTGCTGTTTTAGCCCAGTCTAAACATTCCTGCTCTACTCTCTCTGATGCTGCTCAGCAGAGAGTGGGCACAGAGATGTTGGAATCAATTGGTCTTCCAGGCAGGAGAAGGAGGAGTTACAGCAATGTGTTTTGCAGAGTTGCAAAGCTCACTGTGTGCTGAAGATGCCCTGCAGGAGTTTCCCTGCTGGCCCTTCGTCTGTGGTATTAGAGTCCAAGCGCTGCTCCTCCCCTGTCACAACTCCTCTCGAAACGAGAGAGCGCACCAGAAACTTTGGATTCAAATGCACTTTTAGGAGATAAAGTGAGGAGTGACAGCAATGTTTGTGTCACAGTTTAAAGCTCACTGTGTGCAAAACATGATCAAGCAGGAGATTTTTTTCAAGGCTCTTCTGCTGTTTTAGGCAGGTCTAAAAATTCCTGCTCTACTATCTCTGTTGCTGCTCAGCAGAGAGCGGGCACAGAGATGGTGGATTCAGCTGGTCTTTCAGGCAAAAAGGGAGGAGTGACAGCAATGTGTGTTGCAGAGTTGCAAAGCTCGCTGTGCGCTGAAGATGATCAGTGGGAACTTTCTGGACTGTCTCTTCTGCTCTTTTAGCATTGGCTAAAGGTTCCTGCTCTACTCTGCTTCTGCCCAGCAGAGAAAGGGCACAGAGATTTTGGATTCAATTGGACTTTGAGGTAGGAAAGTGCGGAGCGAGAGCAATATATGTGTCACAGTTGCAAAGCTGACTGCGTGCTGAAGATGCCCTGCCGGAGCTTTCACTCCGGGCTCTTCGGCTGTGGGAGCAGAGGCCAAGAGATCGTGTTCACCTGTCACTGCTGCTGTTCAAACGAGAGAGGGCGGGAGAGACCATGGATTCAAACGGATTATTAGGAGATGAAGTGAGGAGTGACAGCAATGTGTGTTTCAGAGTTGCAAAGCTCACTGTGCGCTGAAGATGATCTGCAAGGACTTTCCCTCCCTGCCCTTCGGAACTGGGAGCGGATTCCAAGCGCTCGTGCTCACCTTCCTCTGCTGCTCTTGAAACGAGAGTGGAGACCAGAAACGCTGGATTCAAATGCACTTTTAGGAGCTACAATGAGGAGTGACAACAGTGTGTGTGTCACAGTTGTAAAGCTCAGTGTGTTGAAGAAGCACAAGAGCTGCCTTCAGGCCTGTCTCTTCCACTGCCTTACAGATTGCAGACATTCCTGCTCACTCTGCTGCTCAGCAGAGTGCTGGCAACGGAGTTCTTGGATTGAAATGGTCTTTTAGGAGAAAGAGTGAAGAGTGACAGCAATGTTTGTGTCACAGTTTAAAGCTCACTGTGTGCTAAACATGATCAGGAGGAGCTTTTTTGCAAGGCTCTTCTGCTGTTTTAGCCCAGTCTAAACATTCCTGCTCTACTCTCTCTGATGCTGCTCAGCAGAGAGTGGGCACAGAGATGTTGGAATCAATTGGTCTTCCAGGCAGGAGAAGGAGGAGTTACAGCAATGTGTTTTGCAGAGTTGCAAAGCTCACTGTGTGCTGAAGATGCCCTGCAGGAGTTTCCCTGCTGGCCCTTCGTCTGTGGTATTAGAGTCCAAGCGCTGCTCCTCCCCTGTCACAACTCCTCTCGAAACGAGAGAGCGCACCAGAAACTTTGGATTCAAATGCACTTTTAGGAGATAAAGTGAGGAGTGACAGCAATGTTTGTGTCACAGTTTAAAGCTTACTGTGTGCAAAACATGATCAAGCAGGAGATTTTTTTCAAGGCTCTTCTGCTGTTTTAGGCAGGTCTAAAAATTCCTGCTCTACTATCTCTGTTGCTGCTCAGCAGAGAGCGGGCACAGAGATGGTGGATTCAGCTGGTCTTTCAGGCAAAAAGGGAGGAGTGACAGCAATGTGTGTTGCAGAGTTGCAAAGCTCGCTGTGCGCTGAAGATGATCAGTGGGAACTTTCTGGACTGTCTCTTCTGCTCTTTTAGCATTGGCTAAAGGTTCCTGCTCTACTCTGCTTCTGCCCAGCAGAGAAAGGGCACAGAGATTTTGGATTCAATTGGACTTTGAGGTAGGAAAGTGCGGAGCGAGAGCAATATATGTGTCACAGTTGCAAAGCTAACTGCGTGCTGAAGATGCCCTGCCGGAGCTTTCACTCCGGGCTCTTTGGCTGTGGGAGCAGAGGCCAAGAGATCGTGTTCACCTGTCACTGCTGCTGTTCAAACGAGAGAGGGCGGGAGAGACCATGGATTCAAACGGATTATTAGGAGATGAAGTGAGGAGTGACAGCAATGTGTGTTTCAGAGTTGCAAAGCTCACTGTGCGCTGAAGATGATCTGCAAGGACTTTCCCTCCCTGCCCTTCGGAACTGGGAGCGGATTCCAAGCGCTCGTGCTCACCTGCCTCTGCTGCACTGGAAACGAGAGTGGAGACCAGAAACGCTGGATTCAAATGCACTTTTAGGAGCTACAATGAGGAGTGACAACAGTGTGTGTGTCAAAGTTGTAAAGCTCAGTGTGTTGAAGAAGCACAAGAGCAGCCTTCAGCCTGTCTCTTCCACTGCCTTACAGATTGCAGACATTCCTGCTCACTCTGCTGCTCAGCAGAGTGCTGGCAACGGAGTTCTTGGATTGAAATGGTCTTTTAGGAGAAAGAGTGAAGAGTGACAGCAATGTTTGTGTCACAGTTTAAAGCTCACTGTGTGCTAAACATGATCAGGAGGAGCTTTTTTGCAAGGCTCTTCTGCTGTTTTAGCCCAGTCTAAACATTCCTGCTCTACTCTCTCTGATGCTGCTCAGCAGAGAGTGGGCACAGAGATGTTGGAATCAATTGGTCTTCCAGGCAGGAGAAGGAGGAGTTACAGCAATGTGTTTTGCAGAGTTGCAAAGCTCACTGTGTGCTGAAGATGCCCTGCAGGAGTTTCCCTGCTGGCCCTTCGTCTGTGGTATTAGAGTCCAAGCGCTGCTCCTCCCCTGTCACAACTCCTCTCGAAACGAGAGAGCGCACCAGAAACTTTGGATTCAAATGCACTTTTAGGAGATAAAGTGAGGAGTGACAGCAATGTTTGTGTCACAGTTTAAAGCTCACTGTGTGCAAAACATGATCAAGCAGGAGATTTTTTTCAAGGCTCTTCTGCTGTTTTAGGCAGGTCTAAAAATTCCTGCTCTACTATCTCTGTTGCTGCTCAGCAGAGAGCGGGCACAGAGATGGTGGATTCAGCTGGTCTTTCAGGCAAAAAGGGAGGAGTGACAGCAATGTGTGTTGCAGAGTTGCAAAGCTCGCTGTGCGCTGAAGATGATCAGTGGGAACTTTCTGGACTGTCTCTTCTGCTCTTTTAGCATTGGCTAAAGGTTCCTGCTCTACTCTGCTTCTGCCCAGCAGAGAAAGGGCACAGAGATTTTGGATTCAATTGGACTTTGAGGTAGGAAAGTGCGGAGCGAGAGCAATATATGTGTCACAGTTGCAAAGCTGACTGCGTGCTGAAGATGCCCTGCCGGAGCTTTCACTCCGGGCTCTTCGGCTGTGGGAGCAGAGGCCAAGAGATCGTGTTCACCTGTCACTGCTGCTGTTCAAACGAGAGAGGGCGGGAGAGACCATGGATTCAAACGGATTATTAGGAGATGAAGTGAGGAGTGACAGCAATGTGTGTTTCAGAGTTGCAAAGCTCACTGTGCGCTGAAGATGATCTGCAAGGACTTTCCCTCCCTGCCCTTCGGAACTGGGAGCGGATTCCAAGCGCTCGTGCTCACCTTCCTCTGCTGCTCTTGAAACGAGAGTGGAGACCAGAAACGCTGGATTCAAATGCACTTTTAGGAGCTACAATGAGGAGTGACAACAGTGTGTGTGTCACAGTTGTAAAGCTCAGTGTGTTGAAGAAGCACAAGAGCTGCCTTCAGGCCTGTCTCTTCCACTGCCTTACAGATTGCAGACATTCCTGCTCACTCTGCTGCTCAGCAGAGTGCTGGCAACGGAGTTCTTGGATTGAAATGGTCTTTTAGGAGAAAGAGTGAAGAGTGACAGCAATGTTTGTGTCACAGTTTAAAGCTCACTGTGTGCTAAACATGATCAGGAGGAGCTTTTTTGCAAGGCTCTTCTGCTGTTTTAGCCCAGTCTAAACATTCCTGCTCTACTCTCTCTGATGCTGCTCAGCAGAGAGTGGGCACAGAGATGTTGGAATCAATTGGTCTTCCAGGCAGGAGAAGGAGGAGTTACAGCAATGTGTTTTGCAGAGTTGCAAAGCTCACTGTGTGCTGAAGATGCCCTGCAGGAGTTTCCCTGCTGGCCCTTCGTCTGTGGTATTAGAGTCCAAGCGCTGCTCCTCCCCTGTCACAACTCCTCTCGAAACGAGAGAGCGCACCAGAAACTTTGGATTCAAATGCACTTTTAGGAGATAAAGTGAGGAGTGACAGCAATGTTTGTGTCACAGTTTAAAGCTTACTGTGTGCAAAACATGATCAAGCAGGAGATTTTTTTCAAGGCTCTTCTGCTGTTTTAGGCAGGTCTAAAAATTCCTGCTCTACTATCTCTGTTGCTGCTCAGCAGAGAGCGGGCACAGAGATGGTGGATTCAGCTGGTCTTTCAGGCAAAAAGGGAGGAGTGACAGCAATGTGTGTTGCAGAGTTGCAAAGCTCGCTGTGCGCTGAAGATGATCAGTGGGAACTTTCTGGACTGTCTCTTCTGCTCTTTTAGCATTGGCTAAAGGTTCCTGCTCTACTCTGCTTCTGCCCAGCAGAGAAAGGGCACAGAGATTTTGGATTCAATTGGACTTTGAGGTAGGAAAGTGCGGAGCGAGAGCAATATATGTGTCACAGTTGCAAAGCTAACTGCGTGCTGAAGATGCCCTGCCGGAGCTTTCACTCCGGGCTCTTTGGCTGTGGGAGCAGAGGCCAAGAGATCGTGTTCACCTGTCACTGCTGCTGTTCAAACGAGAGAGGGCGGGAGAGACCATGGATTCAAACGGATTATTAGGAGATGAAGTGAGGAGTGACAGCAATGTGTGTTTCAGAGTTGCAAAGCTCACTGTGCGCTGAAGATGATCTGCAAGGACTTTCCCTCCCTGCCCTTCGGAACTGGGAGCGGATTCCAAGCGCTCGTGCTCACCTGCCTCTGCTGCACTGGAAACGAGAGTGGAGACCAGAAACGCTGGATTCAAATGCACTTTTAGGAGCTACAATGAGGAGTGACAACAGTGTGTGTGTCAAAGTTGTAAAGCTCAGTGTGTTGAAGAAGCACAAGAGCAGCCTTCAGCCTGTCTCTTCCACTGCCTTACAGATTGCAGACATTCCTGCTCACTCTGCTGCTCAGCAGAGTGCTGGCAACGGAGTTCTTGGATTGAAATGGTCTTTTAGGAGAAAGAGTGAAGAGTGACAGCAATGTTTGTGTCACAGTTTAAAGCTCACTGTGTGCAAAACATGATCAAGCAGGAGATTTTTTTCAAGGCTCTTCTGCTGTTTTAGGCAGGTCTAAAAATTCCTGCTCTACTCTCTCTGTTGCTGCTCAGCAGAGAGCGGGCACAGAGATGGTGGATTCAGCTGGTCTTTCAGGCAAAAAGGGAGGAGTGACAGCAATGTGTGTTGCAGAGTTGCAAAGCTCGCTGTGCGCTGAAGATGATCAGTGGGAACTTTCTGGACTGTCTCTTCTGCTCTTTTAGCATTGGCTAAAGGTTCCTGCTCTACTCTGCTTCTGCCCAGCAGAGAAAGGGCACAGAGATTTTGGATTCAATTGGACTTTGAGGTAGGAAAGTGCGGAGCGAGAGCAATATATGTGTCACAGTTGCAAAGCTGACTGCGTGCTGAAGATGCCCTGCCGGAGCTTTCACTCCGGGCTCTTCGTTTGTGGGAGCAGAGGCCAAGAGATCGTGTTCACCTGTCACTGCTGCTGTTCAAACGAGAGAGGGCGGGAGAGACCATGGATTCAAACGGATTATTAGGAGATGAAGTGAGGAGTGACAGCAATGTGTGTTTCAGAGTTGCAAAGCTCACTGTGCGCTGAAGATGATCTGCAAGGACTTTCCCTCCCTGCCCTTCGGAACTGGGAGCGGATTCCAAGCGCTCGTGCTCACCTGCCTCTGCTGCTCTTGAAACGAGAGTGGAGACCAGAAACCCTGGATTCAAATGCACTTTTAGGAGCTACAATGAGGAGTGACAACAGTGTGTGTGTCACAGTTGTAAAGCTCAGTGTGTTGAAGAAGCACAAGAGCAGCCTTCAGGCCTGTCTCTTCCACTGCCTTACAGATTGCAGACATTCCTGCTCACTCTGCTGCTCAGCAGAGTGCTGGCAACGGAGTTCTTGGATTGAAATGGTCTTTTAGGAGAAAGAGTGAAGAGTGACAGCAATGTTTGTGTCACAGTTTAAAGCTCACTGTGTGCTAAACATGATCAGGAGGAGCTTTTTTGCAAGGCTCTTCTGCTGTTTTAGCCCAGGCTAAACATTCCTTCTCTCTGTTGCTGCTCAGCAGAGAGTGGGCACAGAGATGTTGGAATCAATTGGTCTTCCAGGCAGGAAAAGGAGTTACAGCAATGTGTGTTGCAGAATTGCAAAGCTCACTGTGTGCTGAAGATGCCCTGCAGGAGTTTCCCTGCTGGCCCTTCGTCTGTGGGATTAGAGTCCAAGCGCTGCTCCTCCCCTGTCACAACTCCTCTCGAAACGTGAGAGCGCACCAGAAACTTCGGATTCAAATGCACTTTTATTAGATAAAGTGAGGAGTGACAGCAATGTTTGTGTCACAGTTTAAAGCTCACTGTGTGCAAAACATGATAAAGCAGGAGATTTTTTGCAAGGCTCTTCTGCTGTTTTAGCCAAGGCTAAACATTCCTGCTCTACTCTCTCTGTTGCTGCTCAGCAGAGAGCGGGCACAGAGGTGTTGGAATCAATTGGTCTTTCAGGCAGGAAAAGAAGAGACATCAATGTGTGTTGCAGAGTTGCAAAGCTCACTGTGTGCTGAAGATGATCAGTGGGAACTTTCTGGACTGTCTCTTCTGCTGTTTCAGCAGAGTCCAAACGTAAGTGCTATATTCTGCTACTGCTCACAAAGAGCAAGCACAGGAGATGTATTATTCAATTGGACTTTCAGGTAGGAAAGTGAGAGGTGACAGCAATATGTGTTTCAGAGTTGTGAATCTCAATGTGTGCTGAAGATGCCCAGCAGTAGTTTCCATGCTGGCCCTTCGGCTGTGAAATTAGAATCCAAGCGCTCGTCCTCCCCTGTCACAACTGCTCTCGAAGCGAGAGAGCGCACCAGAAACGTTGGCTTGAAATGCACTTTTAGGAGATAAAGTGAGGAGTGACAGCAATGTGTGTTTCAGAGTTGCAAAGCTCACTGTGCGCTGAAGATGATCTGCAAGGACTTTCCCTCCCTGCCCTTCGGAACTGGGAGCGGATTCCAAGCGCTCGTGCTCACCTGCCTCTGCTGCACTGGAAACGAGAGTGGAGACCAGAAACGCTGGATTCAAATGCACTTTTAGGAGCTACAATGAGGAGTGACAACAGTGTGTGTGTCAAAGTTGTAAAGCTCAGTGTGTTGAAGAAGCACAAGAGCAGCCTTCAGCCTGTCTCTTCCACTGCCTTACAGATTGCAGACATTCCTGCTCACTCTGCTGCTCAGCAGAGTGCTGGCAACGGAGTTCTTGGATTGAAATGGTCTTTTAGGAGAAAGAGTGAAGAGTGACAGCAATGTTTGTGTCACAGTTTAAAGCTCACTGTGTGCTAAACATGATCAGGAGGAGCTTTTTTGCAAGGCTCTTCTGCTGTTTTAGCCCAGTCTAAGCATTCCTGCTCTCTGTTGCTGCTCAGCAGAGAGTGGGCACAGAGATGTTGGAATCAATTGGTCTTCCAGGCAGGAGAAGGAGTTACAGCTATGTGTGTTGCAGAATTGCAAAGCTCACTGTGTGCTGAAGATGCCCTGCAGGAGTTTCCCTGCTGGCCCTTCGTCTGTGGGATTAGAGTCCAAGCGCTGCTCCTCCCCTGTCACAACTCCTCTCGAAACGTGAGAGCGCACCAGAAACTTTGGATTCAAATGCACTTTTAGGAGATCAAGTGAGGAGTGACAGCAATGTTTGTGTCACAGTTTAAAGCTCACTGTGTGCAAAACATGATCAAGCAGGAGATTTTTTTCAAGGCTCTTCTGCTGTTTTAGGCAGGTCTAAGAATTCCTGCTCTACTCTCTCTGTTGCTGCTCAGCAGAGAGCGGGCACAGAGATGGTGGATTCAGCTGGTCTTTCAGGCAGGAAAGGGAGGAGTGAAAGCAATGTGTGTTGCAGAGTTGCAAAGCTCACTGTGTGCTGAAGATGATCAGTGGGAACTTTCTGGACTGTCTCTTCTGCTGTTTCAGCAGAGTCCAAACGTAAGTGCTATATTCTGCTACTGCTCACAAAGAGCAAGCACAGGAGATGTATTATTCAATTGGACTTTCAGGTAGGAAAGTGAGAGGTGACAGCAATATGTGTTTCAGAGTTGCGAATCACAATGTGTGCTGAAGATGCCCAGCAGTAGTTTCCATGCTGGCCCTTCGGCTGTGAAATTAGAATCTAAGCGCTCGTCCTCCCCTGTCACAACTGCTCTCGAACCGAGAGAGCGCACCAGAAACTTTGGATTCAAATGCACTTTTAGGAGATAAAGTGAGGAGTGACAGCAATGTGTGTTTCAGAGTTGCAAAGCTCACTGTGCGCTGAAGATGATCTGCAAGGACTTTCCCTCCCTGCCCTTCGGAACTGGGAGCGGATTCCAAGCGCTCGTGCTCACCTGCCTCTGCTGCACTGGAAACGAGAGTGGAGACCAGAAACGCTGGATTCAAATGCACTTTTAGGAGCTACAATGAGGAGTGACAACAGTGTGTGTGTCAAAGTTGTAAAGCTCAGTGTGTTGAAGAAGCACAAGAGCAGCCTTCAGCCTGTCTCTTCCACTGCCTTACAGATTGCAGACATTCCTGCTCACTCTGCTGCTCAGCAGAGTGCTGGCAACGGAGTTCTTGGATTGAAATGGTCTTTTAGGACAAAGAGTGAAGAGTGACAGCAATGTTTGTGTCACAGTTTAAAGCTCACTGTGTGCTAAACATGATCAGGAGGAGCTTTTTTGCAAGGCTCTTCTGCTGTTTTAGCCCAGTCTAAACATTCCTGCTCTCTGTTGCTGCTCAGCAGAGAGTGGGCACAGAGATGTTGGAATCAATTGGCCTTCCAGGCAGGAGAAGGAGGAGTTACAGCAATGTGTTTTGCAGAGTTGCAAAGCTCACTGTGTGCTGAAGATGCCCTGCAGGAGTTTCCCTGCTGGCCCTTCGTCTGTGGGATTAGAGTCCAAGCGCTGCTCCTCCCCTGTCACAACTCCTCTCCAAACGAGAGTGCGTACCAGAAACTTTGGATTCAAATGCACTTTTATCAGATAAAGTGAGGAGTGACAGCAATGTTTGTGTCACAGTTTAAAGCTCACTGTGTGCAAAACATGATCAAGCAGGAGATTTTTTGCAAGGCTCTTCTGCTGTTTTAGCCCAGGCTAAATATTCCTGCTCAACTCTCTGTTGCTGCTCAGCAGAGAGTGGGCACAGAGATGTTGGAATCAATTGGTCTTTCAGGCAGGAAAAGAAGTGACAGCAATGTGTGTTGCAGAGTTGCAAAGCTCGCTGTTCGCTGAAGATGATCAGTGGGAACTTTCTGGACTGTCTCTTCTGCTGTTTCTTCAGAGTCCAAACGTAAGTGCTATTTTCTGCTACTGCTCACAAAGAGCAAGCACAGGAGATGTAGGATTCAATTGGACTTTGAGGTAGGAAAGTGAGAGGTGACAGCTATTTGTGTTTCAGAGTTGCAAAGCTCACTGGGTGCTGAAGATGCCCTGCAGGAGTTTCCATGCTGGCAATTCGTCTGTGAAATTAGAGTCCAAACACTCGTCCTCCCCTGTGACATCTGCTCTCGAAACGAGAGAGCGCACCATAAACTTTGGATTCAAATGCACTTTTAGGAGATAAAGTGAGGAGTGACAGCAATGTTTGTGTCACAGTTTAAAGCTCACTGAGTGCAAAACATGATCAAGCAGGAGATTTTTTGCAAGGCTCTTCTGCTGTTTTAGCCCAGTCCAAACATTCCTGCTCTGCTCTCTCTGTTGTTGCTCAGCAGAGAGCGGGCACAGAGATGGTGGATTCAGTTGGTCTTTCAGGCAGGAAAGGGGGGAGTGACAGCAATGTGTGTTGCAGAGTTGCAAAGCTCACTGTGTGCTGAAGATGATCAGTGGGAACTTTCTGGACTGTCTCTTCTGCTGTTTCAGCAGAGTCCAAACGTAAGTGCTATATTCTGCTACTGCTCACAAAGAGCAAGCACAGGAGATGTATTATTCAATTGGACTTTCAGGTAGCTAAGTGAGAGGTGACAGCAATATGTGTTTCAGAGTTGCGAATCACAATGTGTGCTGAAGATGCCCAGCAGTAGTTTCCATGCTGGCCCTTCGGCTGTGAAATTAGAATCCAAGCTCTCGTCCTCCCCTGTCACAACTGCTCTCGAAGCGAGAGAGCGCACCAGAAACGTTGGCTTGAAATGCACTTTTAGGAGATAAAGTGAGGAGTGACAGCAATGTGTGTTTCAGAGTTGCAAAGCTCACTGTGCGCTGAAGATGATCTGCAAGGACTTTCCCTCCCTGCCCTTCGGAACTGGGAGCGGATTCCAAGCGCTCGTGCTCACCTGCCTCTGCTGCACTGGAAACGAGAGTGGAGACCAGAAACGCTGGATTCAAATGCACTTTTAGGAGCTACAATGAGGAGTGACAACAGTGTGTGTGTCAAAGTTGTAAAGCTCAGTGTGTTGAAGAAGCACAAGAGCAGCCTTCAGCCTGTCTCTTCCACTGCCTTACAGATTGCAGACATTCCTGCTCACTCTGCTGCTCAGCAGAGTGCTGGCAACGGAGTTCTTGGATTGAAATGGTCTTTTAGGAGAAAGAGTGAAGAGTGACAGCAATGTTTGTGTCACAGTTTAAAGCTCACTGTGTGCTAAACATGATCAGGAGGAGCTTTTTTGCAAGGCTCTTCTGCTGTTTTAGCCCAGGCTAAACATTCCTGCTCTACTCTCTCTGTTGCTGCTCAGCAGAGAGCGGGCACAGAGATGTTGGAATCAATTGGTCTTTCAGGCAAGAAAAGGAGGAGTGACAGCAATGTGTGTTTCAGAATTGTAAAGCTCACTGTGCGCTGAAGATGCCCTGCAGGAGTTTCCCTGCTGGCCCTTCGTCTGTGGGATTAGAGTCCAAGCGCTGCTCCTCCCCTGTCACAACTCCTCTCGAAACGAGAGAGCGCACCAGAAACTTTGGATTCAAATGCACTTTTAGGAGATAAAGTGAGGAGTGACAGCAATGTTTGTGTCACAGTTTAAAGCTCACTGTGTGCAAAACATGATCAAGCAGGAGATTTTTTTCAAGGCTCTTCTGCTGTTTTAGGCAGGTCTAAAAATTCCTGCTCTACTATCTCTGTTGCTGCTCAGCAGAGAGCGGGCACAGAGATGGTGGATTCAGCTGGTCTTTCAGGCAAAAAGGGAGGAGTGACAGCAATGTGTGTTGCAGAGTTGCAAAGCTCGCTGTGCGCTGAAGATGATCAGTGGGAACTTTCTGGACTGTCTCTTCTGCTCTTTTAGCATTGGCTAAAGGTTCCTGCTCTACTCTGCTTCTGCCCAGCAGAGAAAGGGCACAGAGATTTTGGATTCAATTGGACTTTGAGGTAGGAAAGTGCGGAGCGAGAGCAATATATGTGTCCCAGTTGCAAAGCTGACTGCGTGCTGAAGATGCCCTGCCGGAGCTTTCACTCCGGGCTCTTCGGCTGTGGGAGCAGAGGCCAAGAGATCGTGTTCACCTGTCACTGCTGCTGTTCAAACGAGAGAGGGCGGGAGAGACCATGGATTCAAACGGATTATTAGGAGATGAAGTGAGGAGTGACAGCAATGTGTGTTTCAGAGTTGCAAAGCTCACTGTGCGCTGAAGATGATCTGCAAGGACTTTCCCTCCCTGCCCTTCGGAACTGGGAGCGGATTCCAAGCGCTCGTGCTCACCTGCCTCTGCTGCTCTTGAAACGAGAGTGGAGACCAGAAACCCTGGATTCAAATGCACTTTTAGGAGCTACAATGAGGAGTGACAACAGTGTGTGTGTCACAGTTGTAAAGCTCAGTGTGTTGAAGAAGCACAAGAGCAGCCTTCAGGCCTGTCTCTTCCACTGCCTTACAGATTGCAGACATTCCTGCTCACTCTGCTGCTCAGCAGAGTGCTGGCAACGGAGTTCTTGGATTGAAATGGTCTTTTAGGAGAAAGAGTGAAGAGTGACAGCAATGTTTGTGTCACAGTTTAAAGCTCACTGTGTGCTAAACATGATCAGGAGGAGCTTTTTTGCAAGGCTCTTCTGCTGTTTTAGCCCAGGCTAAACATTCCTTCTCTCTGTTGCTGCTCAGCAGAGAGTGGGCACAGAGATGTTGGAATCAATTGGTCTTCCAGGCAGGAAAAGGAGTTACAGCAATGTGTGTTGCAGAATTGCAAAGCTCACTGTGTGCTGAAGATGCCCTGCAGGAGTTTCCCTGCTGGCCCTTCGTCTGTGGGATTAGAGTCCAAGCGCTGCTCCTCCCCTGTCACAACTCCTCTCGAAACGTGAGAGCGCACCAGAAACTTCGGATTCAAATGCACTTTTATTAGATAAAGTGAGGAGTGACAGCAATGTTTGTGTCACAGTTTAAAGCTCACTGTGTGCAAAACATGATAAAGCAGGAGATTTTTTGCAAGGCTCTTCTGCTGTTTTAGCCAAGGCTAAACATTCCTGCTCTACTCTCTCTGTTGCTGCTCAGCAGAGAGCGGGCACAGAGGTGTTGGAATCAATTGGTCTTTCAGGCAGGAAAAGAAGAGACAGCAATGTGTGTTGCAGAGTTGCAAAGCTCACTGTGTGCTGAAGATGATCAGTGGGAACTTTCTGGACTGTCTCTTCTGCTGTTTCAGCAGAGTCCAAACGTAAGTGCTATATTCTGCTACTGCTCACAAAGAGCAAGCACAGGAGATGTATTATTCAATTGGACTTTCAGGTAGCTAAGTGAGAGGTGACAGCAATATGTGTTTCAGAGTTGCGAATCACAATGTGTGCTGAAGATGCCCAGCAGTAGTTTCCATGCTGGCCCTTCGGCTGTGAAATTAGAATCCAAGCTCTCGTCCTCCCCTGTCACAACTGCTCTCGAAGCGAGAGAGCGCACCAGAAACGTTGGCTTGAAATGCACTTTTAGGAGATAAAGTGAGGAGTGACAGCAATGTGTGTTTCAGAGTTGCAAAGCTCACTGTGCGCTGAAGATGATCTGCAAGGACTTTCCCTCCCTGCCCTTCGGAACTGGGAGCGGATTCCAAGCGCTCGTGCTCACCTGCCTCTGCTGCACTGGAAACGAGAGTGGAGACCAGAAACGCTGGATTCAAATGCACTTTTAGGAGCTACAATGAGGAGTGACAACAGTGTGTGTGTCAAAGTTGTAAAGCTCAGTGTGTTGAAGAAGCACAAGAGCAGCCTTCAGCCTGTCTCTTCCACTGCCTTACAGATTGCAGACATTCCTGCTCACTCTGCTGCTCAGCAGAGTGCTGGCAACGGAGTTCTTGGATTGAAATGGTCTTTTAGGAGAAAGAGTGAAGAGTGACAGCAATGTTTGTGTCACAGTTTAAAGCTCACTGTGTGCTAAACATGATCAGGAGGAGCTTTTTTGCAAGGCTCTTCTGCTGTTTTAGCCCAGGCTAAACATTCCTGCTCTACTCTCTCTGTTGCTGCTCAGCAGAGAGCGGGCACAGAGATGTTGGAATCAATTGGTCTTTCAGGCAAGAAAAGGAGGAGTGACAGCAATGTGTGTTTCAGAATTGTAAAGCTCACTGTGCGCTGAAGATGCCCTGCAGGAGTTTCCCTGCTGGCCCTTCGTCTGTGGGATTAGAGTCCAAGCGCTGCTCCTCCCCTGTCACAACTCCTCTCGAAACGAGAGAGCGCACCAGAAACTTTGGATTCAAATGCACTTTTAGGAGATAAAGTGAGGAGTGACAGCAATGTTTGTGTCACAGTTTAAAGCTCACTGTGTGCAAAACATGATCAAGCAGGAGATTTTTTTCAAGGCTCTTCTGCTGTTTTAGGCAGGTCTAAAAATTCCTGCTCTACTATCTCTGTTGCTGCTCAGCAGAGAGCGGGCACAGAGATGGTGGATACAGCTGGTCTTTCAGGCAAAAAGGGAGGAGTGACAGCAATGTGTGTTGCAGAGTTGCAAAGCTCGCTGTGCGCTGAAGATGATCAGTGGGAACTTTCTGGACTGTCTCTTCTGCTCTTTTAGCATTGGCTAAAGGTTCCTGCTCTACTCTGCTTCTGCCCAGCAGAGAAAGGGCACAGAGATTTTGGATTCAATTGGACTTTGAGGTAGGAAAGTGCGGAGCGAGAGCAATATATGTGTCACAGTTGCAAAGCTGACTGCGTGCTGAAGATGCCCTGCCGGAGCTTTCACTCCGGGCTCTTCGGCTGTGGGAGCAGAGGCCAAGAGATCGTGTTCACCTGTCACTGCTGCTGTTCAAACGAGAGAGGGCGGGAGAGACCATGGATTCAAACGGATTATTAGGAGATGAAGTGAGGAGTGACAGCAATGTGTGTTTCAGAGTTGCAAAGCTCACTGTGCGCTGAAGATGATCTGCAAGGACTTTCCCTCCCTGCCCTTCGGAACTGGGAGCGGATTCCAAGCGCTCGTGCTCACCTGCCTCTGCTGCTCTTGAAACGAGAGTGGAGACCAGAAACCCTGGATTCAAATGCACTTTTAGGAGCTACAATGAGGAGTGACAACAGTGTGTGTGTCACAGTTGTAAAGCTCAGTGTGTTGAAGAAGCACAAGAGCAGCCTTCAGGCCTGTCTCTTCCACTGCCTTACAGATTGCAGACATCCCTGCTCACTCTGCTGCTCAGCAGAGTGCTGGCAACGGAGTTCTTGGATTGAAATGGTCTTTTAGGAGAAAGAGTGAAGAGTGACAGCAATGTTTGTGTCACAGTTTAAAGCTCACTGTGTGCTAAACATGATCAGGAGGAGCTTTTTTGCAAGGCTCTTCTGCTGTTTTAGCCCAATCTAAACATTCCTTCTCTCTGTTGCTGCTCAGCAGAGAGCGGGCACAGAGATGGTGGATTCAGCTGGTCTTTCAGGCAAAAAGGGAGGAGTGACAGCAATGTGTGTTGCAGAGTTGCAAAGCTCGCTGTGCGCTGAAGATGATCAGTGGGAACTTTCTGGACTGTCTCTTCTGCTCTTTTAGCATTGGCTAAAAGTTCCTGCTCTACTCTCTCTGCTTCTGCCCAGCAGAGAAAGGGCACAGAGATTTTGGATTCAATTGGACTTTGAGGTAGGAAAGTGCGGAGCGAGAGCAATATATGTGTCACAGTTGCAAAGCTGACTGCGTGCTGAAGATGCCCTGCCGGAGCTTTCACTCCGGGCTCTTCGGCTGTGGGAGCAGGGGCCAAGAGATCGTGTTCACCTGTCACTGCTGCTGTTCAAACGAGAGAGGGCAGGAGAGACCATGGATTCAAACGGATTATTAGGAGATGAAGTGAGGAGTGACAGCAATGTGTGTTTCAGAGTTGCAAAGCTCACTGTGTGCTGAAGATGATCAGTGGGAACTTTCTGGACTGTCTCTTCTGCTGTTTCAGCAGAGTCCAAACGTAAGTGCTATATTCTGCTACTGCTCTCAAAGAGCAAGCACAGGAGATGTATTATTCAATTGGACTTTCAGGTAGGAAAGTGAGAGGTGACAGCAATATGTGTTTCAGAGTTGCGAATCTCAATGTGTGCTGAAGATGCCCAGCAGTAGTTTCCATGCTGGCCCTTCGGCTGTGGGATTAGAATCCAAGCGCTCGTCCTCCCCTGTCACAACTGCTCTCGAAGCGAGAGAGCGCACCAGAAACGTTGGCTTGAAATGCACTTTTAGGAGATAAAGTGAGGAGTGACAGCAATGTGTGTTTCAGAGTTGCAAAGCTCACTGTGCGCTGAAGATGATCTGCAAGGACTTTCCCTCCCTGCCCTTCGGAACTGGGAGCGGATTCCAAGCGCTCGTGCTCACCTGCCTCTGCTGCACTGGAAACGAGAGTGGAGACCAGAAACGCTGGATTCAAATGCACTTTTAGGAGCTGCAATGAGGAGTGACAACAGTGTGTGTGTCAAAGTTGTAAAGCTCAGTGTGTTGAAGAAGCACAAGAGCAGCCTTCAGACTGTCTCTTCCACTGCCTTACAGATTGCAGACATTCCTGCCCACTCTGCTGCTCAGCAGAGTGCTGGCAACGGAGTTCTTGGATTGAAATGGTCTTTTAGGACAAAGAGTGAAGAGTGACAGCAATGTTTGTGTCACAGTTTAAAGCTCACTGTGTGCTAAACATGATCAGGAGGAGCTTTTTTGCAAGGCTCTTCTGCTGTTTTAGCCCAGTCTAAACATTCCTGCTCTCTGTTGCTGCTCAGCAGAGAGTGGGCACAGAGATGTTGGAATCAATTGGTCTTCCAGGCAGGAGAAGGAGGAGTTACAGCAATGTGTTTTGCAGAGTTGCAAAGCTCACTGTGTGCTAAAGATGATCAGTGGGAACTTTCTGGACTGTCTCTTCAGCTGTTTCAGCAGAGTCCAAACGTAAGTGCTATATTCTGCTACTGCTCACAAAGAGCAAGCACAGGAGATGTATTATTCAATTGGACTTTCAGGTAGGAAAGTGAGAGGTGACAGCAATATGTGTTTCAGAGTTGCGAATCACAATGTGTGCTGAAGATGCCCAGCAGTAGTTTCCATGCTGGCCCTTCGGCTGTGAAATTAGAATCTAAGCGCTCGTCCTCCCCTGTCACAACTGCTCTCGAAGCGAGAGAGCGCACCAGAAACTTTGGATTCAAATGCACTTTTAGGAGATAAAGTGAGGAGTGACAGCAATGTGTGTTTCAGAGTTGCAAAGCTCACTGTGCGCTGAAGATGATCTGCAAGGACTTTCCCTCCCTGCCCTTCGGAACTGGGAGCGGATTCCAAGCGCTCGTGCTCACCTGCCTCTGCTGCACTGGAAACGAGAGTGGAGACCAGAAACGCTGGATTCAAATGCACTTTTAGGAGCTGCAATGAGGAGTGACAACAGTGTGTGTGTCAAAGTTGTAAAGCTCAGTGTGTTGAAGAAGCACAAGAGCAGCCTTCAGACTGTCTCTTCCACTGCCTTACAGATTGCAGACATTCCTGCTCACTCTGCTGCTCAGCAGAGTGCTGGCAACGGAGTTCTTGGATTGAAATGGTCTTTTAGGACAAAGAGTGAAGAGTGACAGCAATGTTTGTGTCACAGTTTAAAGCTCACTGTGTGCTAAACATGATCAGGAGGAGCTTTTTTGCAAGGCTCTTCTGCTGTTTTAGCCCAGTCTAAACATTCCTGCTCTCTGTTGCTGCTCAGCAGAGAGTGGGCACAGAGATGTTGGAATCAATTGGTCTTCCAGGCAGGAGAAGGAGGAGTTACAGCAATGTGTTTTGCAGAGTTGCAAAGCTCACTGTGTGCTGAAGATGCCCTGCAGGAGTTTCCCTGCTGGCCCTTCGTCTGTGGTATTAGAGTCCAAGCGCTGCTCCTCCCCTGTCACAACTCCTCTCGAAACGAGAGAGCGCACCAGAAACTTTGGATTCAAATGCAGTTTTAGGAGATAAAGTGAGGAGTGACAGCAATGTTTGTGTCACAGTTTAAAGCTCACTGTGTGCAAAACATGATCAAGCAGGAGATTTTTTTCAAGGCTCTTCTCCTGTTTTAGGCAGGTCTAAAAATTCCTGCTCTACTCTCTCTGTTGCTGCTCAGCAGAGAGCGGGCACAGAGATGGTGGATTCAGCTGGTCTTTCAGGCAGGAAAGGGAGGAGTGAAAGCAATGTGTGTTGCAGAGTTGCAAAGCTCACTGTGTGCTGAAGATGATCAGTGGGAACTTTCTGGACTGTCTCTTCTGCTGTTTCAGCAGAGTCCAAACGTAAGTGCTATATTCTGCTACTGCTCACAAAGAGCAAGCACAGGAGATGTATTATTCAATTGGACTTTCAGGTAGGAAAGTGAGAGGTGACAGCAATATGTGTTTCAGAGTTGCGAATCACAATGTGTGCTGAAGATGCCCAGCAGTAGTTTCCATGCTGGCCCTTCGGCTGTGAAATTAGAATCCAAGCGCTCGTCCTCCCCTGTCACAACTGCTCTCGAAGCGAGAGAGCGCACCAGAAACGTTGGCTTGAAATGCACTTTTAGGAGATAAAGTGAGGAGTGACAGCAATGTGTGTTTCAGAGTTGCAAAGCTCACTGTGCGCTGAAGATGATCTGCAAGGACTTTCCCTCCCTGCCCTTCGGAACTGGGAGCGGATTCCAAGCGCTCGTGCTCACCTGCCTCTGCTGCTCTTGAAACGAGAGTGGAGACCAGAAACGCTGGATTCAAATGCACTTTTAGGAGCTACAATGAGGAGTGACAACAGTGTGTGTGTCACAGTTGTAAAGCTCAGTGTGTTGAAGAAGCACAAGAGCAGCCTTCAGGCCTGTCTCTTCCACTGCCTTACAGATTGCAGACATTCCTGCTCACTCTGCTGCTCAGCAGAGTGCTGGCAACGGAGTTCTTGGATTGAAATGGTCTTTTAGGAGAAAGAGTGAAGAGTGACAGCAATGTTTGTGTCACAGTTTAAAGCTCACTGTGTGCTAAACATGATCAGGAGGAGCTTTTTTGCAAGGCTCTTCTGCTGTTTTAGCCCAGTCTAAACATTCCTGCTCTCTGTTGCTGCTCAGCAGAGAGTGGGCACAGAGATGTTGGAATCAATTGGTCTTCCAGGCAGGAGAAGGAGTTACAGCAATGTGTGTTGCAGAATTGCAAAGCTCACTGTGTGCTGAAGATGCCCTGCAGGAGTTTCCCTGCTGGCCCTTCGTCTGTGGGATTAGAGTCCAAGCGCTGCTCCTCCCCTGTCACAACTCCTCTCGAAACGTGAGAGCGAACCAGAAACTTCGGATTCAAATGCACTTTTATTAGATAAAGTGAGGAGTGACAGCAATGTTTGTGTCACAGTTTAAAGCTCACTGTGTGCAAAACATGATCAAGCAGGAGATTTTTTTCAAGGCTCTTCTCCTGTTTTTGGCAGGTCTAAAAATTCCTGCTCTACTCTCTCTGTTGCTGCTCAGCAGAGAGCGGGCACAGAGATGGTGGATTCAGCTGGTCTTTCAGGCAAAAAGGGAGGAGTGACAGCAATGTGTGTTGCAGAGTTGCAAAGCTCACTGTGTGCTGAAGATGATCAGTGGGAACTTTCTGGACTGTCTCTTCTGCTGTTTCAGCAGAGTCCAAACGTAAGTGCTATATTCTGCTACTGCTCACAAAGAGCAAGCACAGGAGATGTATTATTCAATTGGACTTTCAGGTAGGAAAGTGAGAGGTGACAGCAATATGTGTTTCAGAGTTGCGAATCACAATGTGTGCTGAAGATGCCCAGCAGTAGTTTCCATGCTGGCCCTTCGGCTGTGAAATTAGAATCCAAGCGCTCGTCCTCCCCTGTCACAACTGCTCTCGAAGCGAGAGAGCGCACCAGAAACTTTGGATTCAAATGCACTTTTAGGAGATAAAGTGAGGAGTGACAGCAATGTGTGTTTCAGAGTTGCAAAGCTCACTGTGCGCTGAAGATGATCTGCAAGGACTTTCCCTCCCTGCCCTTCGGAACTGGGAGCGGATTCCAAGCGCTCGTGCTCACCTGCCTCTGCTGCACTGGAAACGAGAGTGGAGACCAGAAACGCTGGATTCAAATGCACTTTTAGGAGCTACAATGAGGAGTGACAACAGTGTGTGTGTCAAAGTTGTAAAGCTCAGTGTGTTGAAGAAGCACAAGAGCAGCCTTCAGGCCTGTCTCTTCCACTGCCTTACAGATTGCAGACATCCCTGCTCACTCTGCTGCTCAGCAGAGTGCTGGCAACGGAGTTCTTGGATTGAAATGGTCTTTTAGGAGAAAGAGTGAAGAGTGACAGCAATGTTTGTGTCACAGTTTAAAGCTCACTGTGTGCTAAACATGATCAGGAGGAGCTTTTTTGCAAGGCTCTTCTGCTGTTTTAGCCCAGTCTAAACATTCCTGCTCTACTCTCTCTGTTGCTGCTCAGCAGAGAGTGGGCACAGAGATGTTGGAATCAATTGGTCTTCCAGGCAAGAAAAGGAGGAGTGACAGCAATGTGTTTTGCAGAGTTGCAAAGCTCACTGTGTGCTGAAGATGCCCTGCAGGAGTTTCCCTGCTGGCCCTTTGTCTGTGGTATTAGAGTCCAAGCGCTGCTCCTCCCCTGTCACAACTCCTCTCGAAACGAGAGAGCGCACCAGAAACTTTGGATTCAAATGCACTTTTAGGAGATAAAGTGAGGAGTGACAGCAATGTTTGTGTCACAGTTTAAAGCTCACTGTTGCAAAACATGATCAAGCAGGAGATTTTTTTCAAGGCTCTTCTGCTGTTTTAGGCAGGTCTAAAAATTCCTGCTCTACTCTCTCTGTTGCTGCTCAGCAGAGAGCGGGCACAGAGATGGTGGATTCAGCTGGTCTTTCAGGCAAAAAGGGAGGAGTGACAGCAATGTGTGTTGCAGAGTTGCAAAGCTCGCTGTGCGCTGAAGATGATCAGTGGGAACTTTCTGGACTGTCTCTTCTGCTCTTTTAGCATTGGCTAAAGGTTCCTGCTCTACTCTCTCTGCTTCTGCCCAGCAGAGAAAGGGCACAGAGATTTTGGATTCAATTGGACTTTGAGGTAGGAAAGTGCGGAGCGAGAGCAATATATGTGTCACAGTTGCAAAGCTGACTGCGTGCTGAAGATGCCCTGCCGGAGCTTTCACTCCGGGCTCTTCGGCTGTGGGAGCAGAGGCCAAGAGATCGTGTTCACCTGTCACTGCTGCTGTTCAAACGAGAGAGGGCGGGAGAGACCATGGATTCAAACGGATTATTAGGAGATGAAGTGAGGAGTGACAGCAATGTGTGTTTCAGAGTTGCAAAGCTCACTGTGCGCTGAAGATGATCTGCAAGGACTTTCCCTCCCTGCCCTTCGGAACTGGGAGCGGATTCCAAGCGCTCGTGCTCACCTACCTCTGCTGCTCTTGAAACGAGAGTGGAGACCAGAAACGCTGGATTCAAATGTGTTGGAGTCGCGGGAGACAAGCCTCATGCTCTCATGGTCAGCAAGCCTCGTTTATTTAGCAAGACACATCCACTTTTATAGCTTGCAGGGTTAGTTACATTGTCTGATAAGATACAGCAAAATCATTGGTCAGCCTGTGTCGATGCAGGGGTCTCCAGGTAACTGTGACCACTTCTTGTTTCAACATGTCTCGACATGTCCCAACTTGCCCAAGCAAGACCATTGTGCTATTCCAGCAAGATACCCTTGCTCTTATCTCAGCAAGATGCATATCCTGTTTCTTAAGCAAATCAGGGTAAACATTAACCACGAGATTGCTGTGCCCTGGGGGCCTACATTTCCACCAGCTGCACGGTATCATGCCCTTTGTTACTTAGCCATTCAGTTGTTAAGCTCTCTACACTTCCCCTGTTTTCTTTAACAGCAAGCATAGCCATTTTATGATTAAAAGCGTTCGATATCATTTTTTGTAAACACTGCATAATACACGGCAAAAGCAATACTGCTAATAATATTACAACCACCACCAAAACAATTTTTTCTATTAGGGTAACAAGCCAGGCCTATTTGAGGAAACATTTACTGTGTTATGTGGAAGCCCAAAAGGGTCCTTCCAAGAGTCAAAGTGAAAACAATATTGTGCAGGCGCAGAACCAAGCAGGTGAAAATCTTGGATTTCAGAGACATTTTTTCTTATATTGAGCTGAAAGGTAAAATTGGCTGGGACGCCTATCAAACAGGTTCTAAAGGGGTCAGAAGCTTTAGCAAGAGCAAGGCATAAACTACTTTGGTTAACTTTTTCAGCCCAAGTGACCCACATGTTTTTTCGTTCCTCTATTTTGTTTAGAGTGTCCCAAGCTCCTGTGTTGAGGCCGGAAACGGCGACAAGCACGATCCCAATCTTCAGGTTTAACTTGCCACAAAAGCGGAATACCCACATCTTTACCGCACTTAATCTCTAGAGGCACTGTGGCTAGTGTGGTTTGAATCTGGGAGAGAATCTCCTGAACCCGATATTTCAAATATCGTTGCTCCAGATCTTCCCGATTCTCGACTAATAGATACGTTAAGGGTAGATTTATGGGAGGAGTTATACCTGCCTCCGCCAGCAGTGCTCTATAAGGATTGTAATTATGATGGGGATTCCAGGTACAGTTTACACAAGCACCATGTGCCTGTAATTGGCTTTGGGACACCCAAACCTTTTGGTGACAATTTCCACACTTAATTTTGATCCAAGCCCTATGATAATCTTGTAAACACGCTAAACAATAACGAGTAGGAGACAAAATCCGATCAAATGTTCTCATAAGTTCCCAAAACAAATGGAGTTCTGCCTCTTCTTGAGTCGAATAGGAAAAGCGAATCCCAAAATGTCTTTCAAGTGGTTCCAGCAACGGACGAAGGATCAGCTGCAGACGATGACGACGACGGAGTTCTGGGCTGTCCATTCGATTGAGCAGCTCGAGTCCAGCGAGCAGGGATCCACTTGGGTCCAAACACCAGGGGCCTGACAGTCGCGACGAATGTGGCCTAATTTTCCGCATCGAAAACACTTCATTCGGGTGGCTGGAGCTGCTGGGCGAGTCTGCGCAACTGCCGCCTGAAGAGGTGCAAGGGCTGCCAAAATTTGGCTTTGAACTTTAGACTGGGCGTTAAGGCCTTCACCAATTTTGTTAAGGGCTTCCACTACAAAAATTTGACTGCTTAAGGGGAGAGTATTTGCTTTATCTAAGAGGTCTTGAATTACCCAGTTGCCAGGAGCAGTAGCGATAAGGGAGCGTGTGACTTGATTACCATTTTGTATAACACACTGCTTTAGGAGTGCGTCCTGCATGTGCTCCGCAACACCAGCTTTAGAAAGGGCTTGCATCAATTTGTCAATGAATGACCCAAGGGGTTCCTCTCGGCCTTGTTTAATGTTCATATACATAGGGGGCCCCCCCGGCTCCCGAATTTTGTCCATTGCCCTTTTTGCCACCCGCATGACCTCTCTTAATTTTTCTACTCCTATACCAGCCTGGGCATCTGTTCGAGTATAATCACCGTTTCCTAGTAATTCATTCATTGTAATTCCAAAAAGGGGGTCTCCTTGGGCACGAGGTAATGCTACTGAAGCAGCCGCTTCCTCCCCCCATCTTGCATCAAATGTAAGTTTCTGATGAGGGGTATAAATTAAACGAGCGATACCCTTGATGTCTACAGGCAGGAGAATCATTGAATTAAATAAGTAATCAAGCATCTGCTTGGCCGGTTCACTAGTAACCCCGAATTGAGAGACTGTAGCTCGGAGTTGTGCCAATATTTTCCAATCCATTTGAGTGATATCTACCCTATGACCGCCGCCTGGTCGAGGGTGGAAAATAACAGGAAAGGCCATAGAAGTAGCAACATGGTCTTGTGCCGCGTCGGCAAGGACCCTGTCTCCGTTTTCGACTCCGTGGCGTGCCAGAGCAGCCCAAACTTCCCGTCTCTGACTTGCCATAGCCTCCGTGAGGTCCGAAAGGGCTCCGGGGAACGGCTCCGTGGCATTAGGAGACAAAGGAAGGGAGTTTGGAGGAGACTCAGATGGTCCGTTTTCCATAATAGAGGCAGACGGGGGAGAGGGAAGAGGGGGAGGAGGAGGGGGGGGGGTATCCGAGGGGGGAGGGGGGGGGGGGGGGTATCTCGACTGTCGAAACGGTCGGCGGATTAGGGGCAGAAGGATCATAGTGACGATTTTGATTTTGTGCCAGACGGGCACTTTCGGCCGCACGTTTCTCTGCCTGTACCATCAAGAGTTCGTTATGTATCAAGCGCCATAATTTGGATAATTTTTTAGCAATTTTATCATCGTCTATCGTAAGGTCCCATAATTTATCGCCGTAGCGGCGCCATTCCGATAATTGGTGAATAGAGTGGGGGTCACTAAAAATACCGAGGGACCGAGCATGGGAAAGAAGGGCAGGGAGGTCCTTATCAAAATCTAAGCCTTTTACCCCCCGACGACGGAGGAAGGCAGTAAAAAGATCATACGCCGCTTGCCTGTCCATATTTACCGGATCCGTTGCACCCTCCAGGCGTCGGCAGCGCGTAGCAGCAGAGCCTGCCGATGCAGCACTCTGGGCCAAAGCAGGAGACGAGCAGCCCACCGATGTAGCACTCCCGTTCTGCAGAAGCCGTCTTTAAATCGAGACCTGCACCCAACGCAACTCCTTCAGGCAAAGGGAAGTGTCCCTGTTCGGGCGCCAGTTGTTGGAGTCGCGGGAGACAAGCCTCAAGCTCTCATGGTCAGCAAGTCTCGTTTATTTAGCAAGATGTTGTTGGAGTCGCGGGAGACAAGCCTCATGCTCTCATGGTCAGCAAGCCTTGTTTATTTAGCAAGACACATCCACTTTTATAGCTTGCAGGGTTAGTTACATTGTCTGATAAGATACAGCAAAATCATTGGTCAGCCTGTGTCGATGCAGGGGTCTCCAGGTAACTGTGACCACTTCTTGTTTCAACATGTCTCGACATGTCCCAACTTGCCCAAGCAAGACCATTGTGCTATTCCAGCAAGATACCCTTGCTCTTATCTCAGCAAGATGCATATCCTGTTTCTTAAGCAAATCAGGGTAAACATTAACCACGAGATTGCTGTGCCCTGGGGGCCTACATTTCCACCAGCTGCACGGTATCATGCCCTTTGTTACTTAGCCATTCAGTTGTTAAGCTCTCTACACAAATGCACTTTTAGGAGCTACAATGAGGAGTGACAACAGTGTGTGTGTCACAGTTGTAAAGCTCAGTGTGTTGAAGAAGCACAAGAGCAGCCTTCAGCCTGTCTCTTCCACTGCCTTACAGATTGCAGACATTCCTGCTCACTCTGCTGCTCAGCAGAGTGCTGGCAACGGAGTTCTTGGATTGAAATGGTCTTTTAGGAGAAAGAGTGAAGAGTGACAGCAATGTTTGTGTCACAGTTTAAAGCTCACTGTGTGCTAAACATGATCAGGAGGAGCTTTTTTGCAAGGCTCTTCTGCTGTTTTAGCCCAGTCTAAACATTCCTGCTCTACTCTCTCTGTTGCTGCTCAGCAGAGAGTGGGCACAGAGATGTTGGAATCAATAGGTCTTCCAGGCAGGAAAAGGAGGAGTTACAGCAATGTGTTTTGCAGAGTTGCAAAGCTCACTGTGTGCTGAAGATGCCCTGCAGGAGTTTCCCTGCTGGCTCTTCGTCTGTGGGATTAGAGTCCAAGCGCTGCTCCTCCCCTGTCACAACTCCTCTCCAAACGAGAGTGCGTACCAGAAACTTTGGATTCAAATGCACTTTTAGGAGATAAAGTGAGGAGTGACAGCAATGTTTGTGTCACAGTTTAAAGCTCACTGTGTGCAAAACATGATCAAGCAGGAGATTTTTTTCAAGGCTCTTCTGCTGTTTTAGGCAGGTCTAAAAATTCCTGCTCTACTCTCTCTGTTGCTGCTCAGCAGAGAGCGGGCACAGAGATGGTGGATTCAGCTGGTCTTTCAGGCAAAAAGGGAGGAGTGACAGCAATGTGTGTTGCAGAGTTGCAAAGCTCGCTGTGCGCTGAAGATGATCAGTGGGAACTTTCTGGACTGTCTCTTCTGCTCTTTTAGCATTGGCTAAAGGTTCCTGCTCTACTCTCTCTGCTTCTGCCCGGCAGAGAAAGGGCACAGAGATTTTGGATTCAATTGGACTTTGAGGTAGGAAAGTGCGGAGCGAGAGCAATATATGTGTCACAGTTGCAAAGCTGACTGCGTGCTGAAGATGCCCTGCCGGAGCTTTCACTCCGGGCTCTTCGGCTGTGGGAGCAGAGGCCAAGAGATCGTGTTCACCTGTCACTGCTGCTGTTCAAACGAGAGAGGGCGGGAGAGACCATGGATTCAAACGGATTATTAGGAGATGAAGTGAGGAGTGACAGCAATGTGTGTTTCAGAGTTGCAAAGCTCACTGTGCGCTGAAGATGATCTGCAAGGACTTTCCCTCCCTGCCCTTCGGAACTGGGAGCGGATTCCAAGCGCTCGTGCTCACCTGCCTCTGCTGCTCTTGAAACGAGAGTGGAGACCAGAAACGCTGGATTCAAATGCACTTTTAGGAGCTACAATGAGGAGTGACAACAGTGTGTGTGTCACAGTTGTAAAGCTCAGTGTGTTGAAGAAGCACAAGAGCAGCCTTCAGGCCTGTCTCTTCCACTGCCTTACAGATTGCAGACATTCCTGCTCACTCTGCTGCTCAGCAGAGTGCTGGCAACGGAGTTCTTGGATTGAAATGGTCTTTTAGGAGAAAGAGTGAAGAGTGACAGCAATGTTTGTGTCACAGTTTAAAGCTCACTGTGTGCTAAACATGATCAGGAGGAGCTTTTTTGCAAGGCTCTTCTGCTGTTTTAGCCCAGTCTAAACATTCCTGCTCTACTCTCTCTGATGCTGCTCAGCAGAGAGTGGGCACAGAGATGTTGGAATCAATTGGTCTTCCAGGCAGGAGAAGGAGGAGTTACAGCAATGTGTTTTGCAGAGTTGCAAAGCTCACTGTGTGCTGAAGATGCCCTGCAGGAGTTTCCCTGCTGGCCCTTCGTCTGTGGGATTAGAGTCCAAGCGCTGCTCCTCCCCTGTCACAACTCCTATCGAAACGAGAGAGCGCAAGAGTAACTTTGGATTCAAATGCACTTTTAGGAGATAAAGTGAGGAGTGACAGCAATGTTTGTGTCACAGTTTAAAGCTCACTGTGTGCAAAACATGATAAAGCAGGAGATTTTTTGCAAGGCTCTTCTGCTGTTTTAGGCAGGTCTAAAAATTCCTGCTCTACTCTCTCTGTTGCTGCTCAGCAGAGAGTGGGCACAGAGATGTTGGAATCAATTGGTCTTTCAGGCAGGAAAAGAAGTGACAGCAATGTGTGTTGCAGAGTTGCAAAGCTCGCTGTTCGCTGAAGATGATCAGTGGGAACTTTCTGGACTGTCTCTTCTGCTGTTTCTTCAGAGTCCAAACGTAAGTGCTATATTCTGCTACTGCTCACAAAGAGCAAGCACAGGAGATGTAGGATTCAATTGGACTTTGAGGTAGGAAAGTGAGAGGTGACGGCTATTTGTGTTTCAGAGTTGCAAAGCTCACTGGGTGCTGAAGATGCCCTGCAGGAGTTTCCATGCTGGCAATTCGTCTGTGAAATTAGAGTCCAAACACTCGTCCTCCCCTGTGACATCTGCTCTCGATACGAGAGAGCGCACCATAAACTTTGGATTCAAATGCACTTTTAGGAGATAAAGTGAGGAGTGACAGCAATGTTTGTGTCACAGTTTAAAGCTCACTGAGTGCAAAACATGATCAAGCAGGAGATTTTTTGCAAGGCTCTTCTGCTGTTTTAGCCCAGTCCAAACATTCCTGCTCTGCTCTCTCTGTTGTTGCTCAGCAGAGAGCGGGCACAGAGATGGTGGATTCAGTTGGTCTTTCAGGCAGGAAAGGGGGGAGTGACAGCAATGTGTGTTGCAGAGTTGCAAAGCTCACTGTGTGCTGAAGATGATCAGTGGGAACTTTCTGGACTGTCTCTTCTGCTGTTTCAGCAGAGTCCAAACGTAAGTGCTATATTCTGCTACTGCTCACAAAGAGCAAGCACAGGAGATGTATTATTCAATTGGACTTTCAGGAAGGAAAGTGAGAGGTGACAGCAATATGTGTTTCAGAGTTGCGAATCACAATGTGTGCTGAAGATGCCCAGCAGTAGTTTCCATGCTGGCCCTTCGGCTGTGAAATTAGAATCCAAGCGCTCGTCCTCCCCTGTCACAACTGCTCTCGAAGCGAGAGAGCGCACCAGAAACGTTGGCTTGAAATGCACTTTTAGGAGATAAAGTGAGGAGTGACAGCAATGTGTGTTTCAGAGTTGCAAAGCTCACTGTGCGCTGAAGATGATCTGCAAGGACTTTCCCTCCCTGCCCTTCGGAACTGGGAGCGGATTCCAAGCGCTCGTGCTCACCTGCCTCTGCTGCTCTTGAAACGAGAGTGGAGACCAGAAACGCTGGATTCAAATGCACTTTTAGGAGCTACAATGAGGAGTGACAACAGTGTGTGTGTCACAGTTGTAAAGCTCAGTGTGTTGAAGAAGCACAAGAGCAGCCTTCAGGCCTGTCTCTTCCACTGCCTTACAGATTGCAGACATTCCTGCTCACTCTGCTGCTCAGCAGAGTGCTGGCAACGGAGTTCTTGGATTGAAATGGTCTTTTAGGAGAAAGAGTGAAGAGTGACAGCAATGTTTGTGTCACAGTTTAAAGCTCACTGTGTGCTAAACATGATCAGGAGGAGCTTTTTTGCAAGGCTCTTCTGCTGTTTTAGCCCAGTCTAAACATTCCTGCTCTCTGTTGCTGCTCAGCAGAGAGTGGGCACAGAGATGTTGGAATCAATTGGTCTTCCAGGCAGGAGAAGGAGGAGTTACAGCAATGTGTGTTGCAGAATTGCAAAGCTCACTGTGTGCTGAAGATGCCCTGCAGGAGTTTCCCTGCTGGCCCTTCGTCTGTGGGATTAGAGTCCAAGCGCTGCTCCTCCCCTGTCACAACTCCTCTCGAAACGTGAGAGCGAACCAGAAACTTCGGATTCAAATGCACTTTTATTAGATAAAGTGAGGAGTGACAGCAATGTTTGTGTCACAGTTTAAAGCTCACTGTGTGCAAAACATGATCAAGCAGGAGATTTTTTTCAAGGCTCTTCTGCTGTTTTAGGCAGGTCTAAAAATTCCTGCTCTACTCTCTCTGTTGCTGCTCAGCAGAGAGCGGGCACAGAGATGGTGGATTCAGCTGGTCTTTCAGGCAAAAAGGGAGGAGTGACAGCAATGTGTGTTGCAGAGTTGCAAAGCTCACTGTGTGCTGAAGATGATCAGTGGGAACTTTCTGGACTGTCTCTTCTGCTGTTTCAGCAGAGTCCAAACGTAAGTGCTATATTCTGCTACTGCTCACAAAGAGCAAGCACAGGAGATGTATTATTCAATTGGACTTTCAGGTAGGAAAGTGAGAGGTGACAGCAATATGTGTTTCAGAGTTGCGAATCACAATGTGTGCTGAAGATGCCCAGCAGTAGTTTCCATGCTGGCCCTTCGGCTGTGAAATTAGAATCCAAGCGCTCATCCTCCCCTGTCACAACTGCTCTCGAAGCGAGAGAGCGCACCAGAAACTTTGGATTCAAATGCACTTTTAGGAGATAAAGTGAGGAGTGACAGCAATGTGTGTTTCAGAGTTGCAAAGCTCACTGTGCGCTGAAGATGATCTGCAAGGACTTTCCCTCCCTGCCCTTCGGAACTGGGAGCGGATTCCAAGCGCTCGTGCTCACCTGCCTCTGCTGCACTGGAAACGAGAGTGGAGACCAGAAACGCTGGATTCATATGCACTTTTAGGAGCTACAATGAGGAGTGACAACAGTGTGTGTGTCAAAGTTGTAAAGCTCAGTGTGTTGAAGAAGCACAAGAGCAGCCTTCAGACTGTCTCTTCCACTGCCTTACAGATTGCAGACATCCCTGCTCACTCTGCTGCTCAGCAGAGTGCTGGCAACGGAGTTCTTGGATTGAAATGGTCTTTTAGGAGAAAGAGTGAAGAGTGACAGCAATGTTTGTGTCACAGTTTAAAGCTCACTGTGTGCTAAACATGATCAGGAGGAGCTTTTTTGCAAGGCTCTTCTGCTGTTTTAGCCCAGTCTAAACATTCCTGCTCTACTCTCTCTGTTGCTGCTCAGCAGAGAGTGGGCACAGAGATGTTGGAATCAATTGGTCTTCCAGGCAAGAAAAGGAGGAGTGACAGCAATGTGTTTTGCAGAGTTGCAAAGCTCACTGTGTGCTGAAGATGCCCTGCAGGAGTTTCCCTGCTGGCCCTTTGTCTGTGGTATTAGAGTCCAAGCGCTGCTCCTCCCCTGTCACAACTCCTCTCGAAGCGAGAGAGCGCACCAGAAACTTTGGATTCAAATGCACTTTTAGGAGATAAAGTGAGGAGTGACAGCAATGTTTGTGTCACAGTTTAAAGCTCACTGTTGCAAAACATGATCAAGCAGGAGATTTTTTTCAAGGCTCTTCTGCTGTTTTAGGCAGGTCTAAAAATTCCTGCTCTACTCTCTCTGTTGCTGCTCAGCAGAGAGCGGGCACAGAGATGGTGGATTCAGCTGGTCTTTCAGGCAAAAAGGGAGGAGTGACAGCAATGTGTGTTGCAGAGTTGCAAAGCTCGCTGTGCGCTGAAGATGATCAGTGGGAACTTTCTGGACTGTCTCTTCTGCTCTTTTAGCATTGGCTAAAGGTTCCTGCTCTACTCTCTCTGCTTCTGCCCAGCAGAGAAAGGGCACAGAGATTTTGGATTCAATTGGACTTTGAGGTAGGAAAGTGCGGAGCGAGAGCAATATATGTGTCACAGTTGCAAAGCTGACTGCGTGCTGAAGATGCCCTGCCGGAGCTTTCACTCCGGGCTCTTCGGCTGTGGGAGCAGAGGCCAAGAGATCGTGTTCACCTGTCACTGCTGCTGTTCAAACGAGAGAGGGCGGGAGAGACCATGGATTCAAACGGATTATTAGGAGATGAAGTGAGGAGTGACAGCAATGTGTGTTTCAGAGTTGCAAAGCTCACTGTGCGCTGAAGATGATCTGCAAGGACTTTCCCTCCCTGCCCTTCGGAACTGGGAGCGGATTCCAAGCGCTCGTGCTCACCTACCTCTGCTGCTCTTGAAACGAGAGTGGAGACCAGAAACGCTGGATTCAAATGTGTTGGAGTCGCGGGAGACAAGCCTCATGCTCTCATGGTCAGCAAGCCTCGTTTATTTAGCAAGACACATCCACTTTTATAGCTTGCAGGGTTAGTTACATTGTCTGATAAGATACAGCAAAATCATTGGTCAGCCTGTGTCGATGCAGGGGTCTCCAGGTAACTGTGACCACTTCTTGTTTCAACATGTCTCGACATGTCCCAACTTGCCCAAGCAAGACCATTGTGCTATTCCAGCAAGATACCCTTGCTCTTATCTCAGCAAGATGCATATCCTGTTTCTTAAGCAAATCAGGGTAAACATTAACCACGAGATTGCTGTGCCCTGGGGGCCTACATTTCCACCAGCTGCACGGTATCATGCCCTTTGTTACTTAGCCATTCAGTTGTTAAGCTCTCTACACTTCCCCTGTTTTCTTTAACAGCAAGCATAGCCATTTTATGATTAAAAGCGTTCGATATCATTTTTTGTAAACACTGCATAATACACGGCAAAAGCAATACTGCTAATAATATTACAACCACCACCAAAACAATTTTTTCTATTAGGGTAACAAGCCAGGCCTATTTGAGGAAACATTTACTGTGTTATGTGGAAGCCCAAAAGGGTCCTTCCAAGAGTCAAAGTGAAAACAATATTGTGCAGGCGCAGAACCAAGCAGGTGAAAATCTTGGATTTCAGAGACATTTTTTCTTATATTGAGCTGAAAGGTAAAATTGGCTGGGACGCCTATCAAACAGGTTCTAAAGGGGTCAGAAGCTTTAGCAAGAGCAAGGCATAAACTACTTTGGTTAACTTTTTCAGCCCAAGTGACCCACATGTTTTTTCGTTCCTCTATTTTGTTTAGAGTGTCCCAAGCTCCTGTGTTGAGGCCGGAAACGGCGACAAGCACGATCCCAATCTTCAGGTTTAACTTGCCACAAAAGCGGAATACCCACATCTTTACCGCACTTAATCTCTAGAGGCACTGTGGCTAGTGTGGTTTGAATCTGGGAGAGAATCTCCTGAACCCGATATTTCAAATATCGTTGCTCCAGATCTTCCCGATTCTCGACTAATAGATACGTTAAGGGTAGATTTATGGGAGGAGTTATACCTGCCTCCGCCAGCAGTGCTCTATAAGGATTGTAATTATGATGGGGATTCCAGGTACAGTTTACACAAGCACCATGTGCCTGTAATTGGCTTTGGGACACCCAAACCTTTTGGTGACAATTTCCACACTTAATTTTGATCCAAGCCCTATGATAATCTTGTAAACACGCTAAACAATAACGAGTAGGAGACAAAATCCGATCAAATGTTCTCATAAGTTCCCAAAACAAATGGAGTTCTGCCTCTTCTTGAGTCGAATAGGAAAAGCGAATCCCAAAATGTCTTTCAAGTGGTTCCAGCAACGGACGAAGGATCAGCTGCAGACGATGACGACGACGGAGTTCTGGGCTGTCCATTCGATTGAGCAGCTCGAGTCCAGCGAGCAGGGATCCACTTGGGTCCAAACACCAGGGGCCTGACAGTCGCGACGAATGTGGCCTAATTTTCCGCATCGAAAACACTTCATTCGGGTGGCTGGAGCTGCTGGGCGAGTCTGCGCAACTGCCGCCTGAAGAGGTGCAAGGGCTGCCAAAATTTGGCTTTGAACTTTAGACTGGGCGTTAAGGCCTTCACCAATTTTGTTAAGGGCTTCCACTACAAAAATTTGACTGCTTAAGGGGAGAGTATTTGCTTTATCTAAGAGGTCTTGAATTACCCAGTTGCCAGGAGCAGTAGCGATAAGGGAGCGTGTGACTTGATTACCATTTTGTATAACACACTGCTTTAGGAGTGCGTCCTGCATGTGCTCCGCAACACCAGCTTTAGAAAGGGCTTGCATCAATTTGTCAATGAATGACCCAAGGGGTTCCTCTCGGCCTTGTTTAATGTTCATATACATAGGGGGCCCCCCCGGCTCCCGAATTTTGTCCATTGCCCTTTTTGCCACCCGCATGACCTCTCTTAATTTTTCTACTCCTATACCAGCCTGGGCATCTGTTCGAGTATAATCACCGTTTCCTAGTAATTCATTCATTGTAATTCCAAAAAGGGGGTCTCCTTGGGCACGAGGTAATGCTACTGAAGCAGCCGCTTCCTCCCCCCATCTTGCATCAAATGTAAGTTTCTGATGAGGGGTATAAATTAAACGAGCGATACCCTTGATGTCTACAGGCAGGAGAATCATTGAATTAAATAAGTAATCAAGCATCTGCTTGGCCGGTTCACTAGTAACCCCGAATTGAGAGACTGTAGCTCGGAGTTGTGCCAATATTTTCCAATCCATTTGAGTGATATCTACCCTATGACCGCCGCCTGGTCGAGGGTGGAAAATAACAGGAAAGGCCATAGAAGTAGCAACATGGTCTTGTGCCGCGTCGGCAAGGACCCTGTCTCCGTTTTCGACTCCGTGGCGTGCCAGAGCAGCCCAAACTTCCCGTCTCTGACTTGCCATAGCCTCCGTGAGGTCCGAAAGGGCTCCGGGGAACGGCTCCGTGGCATTAGGAGACAAAGGAAGGGAGTTTGGAGGAGACTCAGATGGTCCGTTTTCCATAATAGAGGCAGACGGGGGAGAGGGAAGAGGGGGAGGAGGAGGGGGGGGGGGGTATCCGAGGGGGGAGGGGGGGGGGGGGGGGTATCTCGACTGTCGAAACGGTCGGCGGATTAGGGGCAGAAGGATCATAGTGACGATTTTGATTTTGTGCCAGACGGGCACTTTCGGCCGCACGTTTCTCTGCCTGTACCATCAAGAGTTCGTTATGTATCAAGCGCCATAATTTGGATAATTTTTTAGCAATTTTATCATCGTCTATCGTAAGGTCCCATAATTTATCGCCGTAGCGGCGCCATTCCGATAATTGGTGAATAGAGTGGGGGTCACTAAAAATACCGAGGGACCGAGCATGGGAAAGAAGGGCAGGGAGGTCCTTATCAAAATCTAAGCCTTTTACCCCCCGACGACGGAGGAAGGCAGTAAAAAGATCATACGCCGCTTGCCTGTCCATATTTACCGGATCCGTTGCACCCTCCAGGCGTCGGCAGCGCGTAGCAGCAGAGCCTGCCGATGCAGCACTCTGGGCCAAAGCAGGAGACGAGCAGCCCACCGATGTAGCACTCCCGTTCTGCAGAAGCCGTCTTTAAATCGAGACCTGCACCCAACGCAACTCCTTCAGGCAAAGGGAAGTGTCCCTGTTCGGGCGCCAGTTGTTGGAGTCGCGGGAGACAAGCCTCAAGCTCTCATGGTCAGCAAGTCTCGTTTATTTAGCAAGATGTTGTTGGAGTCGCGGGAGACAAGCCTCATGCTCTCATGGTCAGCAAGCCTTGTTTATTTAGCAAGACACATCCACTTTTATAGCTTGCAGGGTTAGTTACATTGTCTGATAAGATACAGCAAAATCATTGGTCAGCCTGTGTCGATGCAGGGGTCTCCAGGTAACTGTGACCACTTCTTGTTTCAACATGTCTCCACATGTCCCAACTTGCCCAAGCAAGACCATTGTGCTATTCCAGCAAGATACCCTTGCTCTTATCTCAGCAAGATGCATATCCTGTTTCTTAAGCAAATCAGGGTAAACATTAACCACGAGATTGCTGTGCCCTGGGGGCCTACATTTCCACCAGCTGCACGGTATCATGCCCTTTGTTACTTAGCCATTCAGTTGTTAAGCTCTCTACACAAATGCACTTTTAGGAGCTACAATGAGGAGTGACAACAGTGTGTGTGTCAAAGTTGTAAAGCTCAGTGTGTTGAAGAAGCACAAGAGCAGCCTTCAGCCTGTCTCTTCCACTGCCTTACAGATTGCAGACATTCCTGCTCACTCTGCTGCTCAGCAGAGTGCTGGCAACGGAGTTCTTGGATTGAAATGGTCTTTTAGGAGAAAGAGTGAAGAGTGACAGCAATGTTTGTGTCACAGTTTAAAGCTCACTGTGTGCTAAACATGATCAGGAGGAGCTTTTTTGCAAGGCTCTTCTGCTGTTTTAGCCCAGTCTAAACATTCCTGCTCTACTCTCTCTGTTGCTGCTCAGCAGAGAGTGGGCACAGAGATGTTGGAATCAATAGGTCTTCCAGGCAGGAAAAGGAGGAGTTACAGCAATGTGTTTTGCAGAGTTGCAAAGCTCACTGTGTGCTGAAGATGCCCTGCAGGAGTTTCCCTGCTGGCTCTTGGTCTGTGGTATTAGAGTCCAAGCGCTGCTCCTCCCCTGTCACAACTCCTCTCCAAACGAGAGTGCGTACCAGAAACTTTGGATTCAAATGCACTTTTAGGAGATAAAGTGAGGAGTGACAGCAATGTTTGTGTCACAGTTTAAAGCTCACTGTGTGCAAAACATGATCAAGCAGGAGATTTTTTTCAAGGCTCTTCTGCTGTTTTAGGCAGGTCTAAAAATTCCTGCTCTACTCTCTCTGTTGCTGCTCAGCAGAGAGCGGGCACAGAGATGGTGGATTCAGCTGGTCTTTCAGGCAAAAAGGGAGGAGTGACAGCAATGTGTGTTGCAGAGTTGCAAAGCTCGCTGTGCGCTGAAGATGATCAGTGGGAACTTTCTGGACTGTCTCTTCTGCTCTTTTAGCATTGGCTAAAGGTTCCTGCTCTACTCTCTCTGCTTCTGCCCAGCAGAGAAAGGGCACAGAGATTTTGGATTCAATTGGACTTTGAGGTAGGAAAGTGCGGAGCGAGAGCAATATATGTGTCACAGTTGCAAAGCTGACTGCGTGCTGAAGATGCCCTGCCGGAGCTTTCACTCCGGGCTCTTCGGCTGTGGGAGCAGAGGCCAAGAGATCGTGTTCACCTGTCACTGCTGCTGTTCAAACGAGAGAGGGCGGGAGAGACCATGGATTCAAACGGATTATTAGGAGATGAAGTGAGGAGTGACAGCAATGTGTGTTTCAGAGTTGCAAAGCTCACTGTGCGCTGAAGATGATCTGCAAGGACTTTCCCTCCCTGCCCTTCGGAACTGGGAGCGGATTCCAAGCGCTCGTGCTCACCTGCCTCTGCTGCTCTTGAAACGAGAGTGGAGACCAGAAACGCTGGATTCAAATGCACTTTTAGGAGCTACAATGAGGAGTGACAACAGTGTGTGTGTCACAGTTGTAAAGCTCAGTGTGTTGAAGAAGCACAAGAGCAGCCTTCAGGCCTGTCTCTTCCACTGCCTTACAGATTGCAGACATTCCTGCTCACTCTGCTGCTCAGCAGAGTGCTGGCAACGGAGTTCTTGGATTGAAATGGTCTTTTAGGAGAAAGAGTGAAGAGTGACAGCAATGTTTGTGTCACAGTTTAAAGCTCACTGTGTGCTAAACATGATCAGGAGGAGCTTTTTTGCAAGGCTCTTCTGCTGTTTTAGCCCAGTCTAAACATTCCTGCTCTACTCTCTCTGATGCTGCTCAGCAGAGAGTGGGCACAGAGATGTTGGAATCAATTGGTCTTCCAGGCAGGAGAAGGAGGAGTTACAGCAATGTGTTTTGCAGAGTTGCAAAGCTCACTGTGTGCTGAAGATGCCCTGCAGGAGTTTCCCTGCTGGCCCTTCGTCTGTGGGATTAGAGTCCAAGCGCTGCTCCTCCCCTGTCACAACTCCTCTCCAAACGAGAGTGCGTACCAGAAACTTTGGATTCAAATGCACTTTTAGGAGATAAAGTGAGGAGTGACAGCAATGTTTGTGTCACAGTTTAAAGCTCACTGTGTGCAAAACATGATCAAGCAGGAGATTTTTTGCAAGGCTCTTCTGCTGTTTTAGCCCAGGCTAAATATTCCTGCTCAACTCTCTGTTGCTGCTCAGCAGAGAGTGGGCACAGAGATGTTGGAATCAATTGGTCTTTCAGGCAGGAAAAGAAGTGACAGCAATGTGTGTTGCAGAGTTGCAAAGCTCGCTGTTCGCTGAAGATGATCAGTGGGAACTTTCTGGACTGTCTCTTCTGCTGTTTCTTCAGAGTCCAAACGTAAGTGCTATATTCTGCTACTGCTCACAAAGAGCAAGCACAGGAGATGTAGGATTCAATTGGACTTTGAGGTAGGAAAGTGAGAGGTGACAGCTATTTGTGTTTCAGAGTTGCAAAGCTCACTGGGTGCTGAAGATGCCCTGCAGGAGTTTCCATGCTGGCAATTCGTCTGTGAAATTAGAGTCCAAACACTCGTCCTCCCCTGTGACATCTGCTCTCGAAACGAGAGAGCGCACCATAAACTTTGCATTCAAATGCACTTTTAGGAGATAAAGTGAGGAGTGACAGCAATGTTTGTGTCACAGTTTAAAGCTCACTGAGTGCAAAACATGATCAAGCAGGAGATTTTTTGCAAGGCTCTTCTGCTGTTTTAGCCCAGTCCAAACATTCCTGCTCTGCTCTCTCTGTTGTTGCTCAGCAGAGAGCGGGCACAGAGATGGTGGATTCAGTTGGTCGTTCAGGCAGGAAAGGGGGGAGTGACAGCAATGTGTGTTGCAGAGTTGCAAAGCTCACTGTGTGCTGAAGATGGTCAGTGGGAACTTTCTGGACTGTCTCTTCTGCTGTTTCAGCAGAGTCCAAACGTAAGTGCTATATTCTGCTACTGCTCACAAAGAGCAAGCACAGGAGATGTATTATTCAATTGGACTTTCAGGTAGGAAAGTGAGAGGTGACAGCAATATGTGTTTCAGAGTTGCGAATCACAATGTGTGCTGAAGATGCCCAGCAGTAGTTTCCATGCTGGCCCTTCGGCTGTGAAATTAGAATCCAAGCGCTCGTCCTCCCCTGTCACAACTGCTCTCGAAGCGAGAGAGCGCACCAGAAACGTTGGCTTGAAATGCACTTTTAGGAGATAAAGTGAGGAGTGACAGCAATGTGTGTTTCAGAGTTGCAAAGCTCACTGTGCGCTGAAGATGATCTGCAAGGACTTTCCCTCCCTGCCCTTCGGAACAGGGAGCGGATTCCAAGCGCTCGTGCTCACCTGCCTCTGCTGCACTGGAAACGAGAGTGGAGACCAGAAACGCTGGATTCAAATGCACTTTTAGGAGCTACAATGAGGAGTGACAACAGTGTGTGTGTCAAAGTTGTAAAGCTCAGTGTGTTGAAGAAGCACAAGAGCAGCCTTCAGCCTGTCTCTTCCACTGCCTTACAGATTGCAGACATTCCTGCTCACTCTGCTGCTCAGCAGAGTGCTGGCAACGGAGTTCTTGGATTGAAATGGTCTTTTAGGAGAAAGAGTGAAGAGTGACAGCAATGTTTGTGTCACAGTTTAAAGCTCACTGTGTGCTAAACATGATCAGGAGGAGCTTTTTTGCAAGGCTCTTCTGCTGTTTTAGCCCAGGCTAAACATTCCTGCTCTACTCTCTCTGTTGCTGCTCAGCAGAGAGCGGGCACAGAGATGGTGGATTCAGCTGGTCTTTCAGGCAAAAAGGGAGGAGTGACAGCAATGTGTGTTGCAGAGTTGCAAAGCTCGCTGTGCGCTGAAGATGATCAGTGGGAACTTTCTGGACTGTCTCTTCTGCTCTTTTAGCATTGGCTAAAGGTTCCTGCTCTACTCTGCTTCTGCCCAGCAGAGAAAGGGCACAGAGATTTTGGATTCAATTGGACTTTGAGGTAGGAAAGTGCGGAGCGAGAGCAATATATGTGTCACAGTTGCAAAGCTGACTGCGTGCTGAAGATGCCCTGCCGGAGCTTTCACTCCGGGCTCTTCGGCTGTGGGAGCAGAGGCCAAGAGATCGTGTTCACCTGTCACTGCTGCTGTTCAAACGAGAGAGGGCGGGAGAGACCATGGATTCAAACAGATTATTAGGAGATGAAGTGAGGAGTGACAGCAATGTGTGTTTCAGAGTTGCAAAGCTCACTGTGCGCTGAAGATGATCTGCAAGGACTTTCCCTCCCTGCCCTTCGGAACTGGGAGCGGATTCCAAGCGCTCGTGCTCACCTTCCTCTGCTGCTCTTGAAACGAGAGTGGAGACCAGAAACGCTGGATTCAAATGCACTTTTAGGAGCTACAATGAGGAGTGACAACAGTGTGTGTGTCACAGTTGTAAAGCTCAGTGTGTTGAAGAAGCACAAGAGCAGCCTTCAGCCTGTCTCTTCCACTGCCTTACAGATTGCAGACATTCCTGCTCACTCTGCTGCTCAGCAGAGTGCTGGCAACGGAGTTCTTGGATTGAAATGGTCTTTTAGGAGAAAGAGTGAAGAGTGACAGCAATGTTTGTGTCACAGTTTAAAGCTCACTGTGTGCTAAACATGATCAGGAGGAGCTTTTTTGCAAGGCTCTTCTGCTGTTTTAGCCCAGTCTAAACATTCCTGCTCTACTCTCTCTGATGCTGCTCAGCAGAGAGTGGGCACAGAGATGTTGGAATCAATTGGTCTTCCAGGCAGGAGAAGGAGGAGTTACAGCAATGTGTTTTGCAGAGTTGCAAAGCTCACTGTGTGCTGAAGATGCCCTGCAGGAGTTTCCCTGCTGGCCCTTCGTCTGTGGTATTAGAGTCCAAGCGCTGCTCCTCCCCTGTCACAACTCCTCTCGAAACGAGAGAGCGCACAAGAAACTTTGGATTCAAATGCACTTTTAGGAGATAAAGTGAGGAGTGACAGCAATGTTTGTGTCACAGTTTAAAGCTCACTGTGTGCAAAACATGATCAAGCAGGAGATTTTTTTCAAGGCTCTTCTGCTGTTTTAGGCAGGTCTAAAAATTCCTGCTCTACTATCTCTGTTGCTGCTCAGCAGAGAGCGGGCACAGAGATGGTGGATTCAGCTGGTCTTTCAGGCAAAAAGGGAGGAGTGACAGCAATGTGTGTTGCAGAGTTGCAAAGCTCGCTGTGCGCTGAAGATGATCAGTGGGAACTTTCTGGACTGTCTCTTCTGCTCTTTTAGCATTGGCTAAAGGTTCCTGCTCTACTCTGCTTCTGCCCAGCAGAGAAAGGGCACAGAGATTTTGGATTCAATTGGACTTTGAGGTAGGAAAGTGCGGAGCGAGAGCAATATATGTGTCACAGTTGCAAAGCTGACTGCGTGCTGAAGATGCCCTGCCGGAGCTTTCACTCCGGGCTCTTCGGCTGTGGGAGCAGAGGCCAAGAGATCGTGTTCACCTGTCACTGCTGCTGTTCAAACGAGAGAGGGCGGGAGAGACCATGGATTCAAACGGATTATTAGGAGATGAAGTGAGGAGTGACAGCAATGTGTGTTTCAGAGTTGCAAAGCTCACTGTGCGCTGAAGATGATCTGCAAGGACTTTCCCTCCCTGCCCTTCGGAACTGGGAGCGGATTCCAAGCGCTCGTGCTCACCTTCCTCTGCTGCTCTTGAAACGAGAGTGGAGACCAGAAACGCTGGATTCAAATGCACTTTTAGGAGCTACAATGAGGAGTGACAACAGTGTGTGTGTCACAGTTGTAAAGCTCAGTGTGTTGAAGAAGCACAAGAGCAGCCTTCAGGCCTGTCTCTTCCACTGCCTTACAGATTGCAGACATTCCTGCTCACTCTGCTGCTCAGCAGAGTGCTGGCAACGGAGTTCTTGGATTGAAATGGTCTTTTAGGAGAAAGAGTGAAGAGTGACAGCAATGTTTGTGTCACAGTTTAAAGCTCACTGTGTGCTAAACATGATCAGGAGGAGCTTTTTTGCAAGGCTCTTCTGCTGTTTTAGCCCAGTCTAAACATTCCTGCTCTACTCTCTCTGATGCTGCTCAGCAGAGAGTGGGCACAGAGATGTTGGAATCAATTGGTCTTCCAGGCAGGAGAAGGAGGAGTTACAGCAATGTGTGTTGCAGAGTTGCAAAGCTCACTGTGTGCTGAAGATGCCCTGCAGGAGTTTCCCTGCTGGCCCTTCGTCTGTGGTATTAGAGTCCAAGCGCTGCTCCTCCCCTGTCACAACTCCTCTCGAAACGAGAGAGCGCACAAGAAACTTTGGATTCAAATGCACTTTTAGGAGATAAAGTGAGGAGTGACAGCAATGTTTGTGTCGCAGTTTAAAGCTCACTGTGTGCAAAACATGATCAAGCAGGAGATTTTTTTCAAGGCTCTTCTGCTGTTTTAGGCAGGTCTAAAAATTCCTGCTCTACTATCTCTGTTGCTGCTCAGCAGAGAGCGGGCACAGAGATGGTGGATTCAGCTGGTCTTTCAGGCAAAAAGGGAGGAGTGACAGCAATGTGTGTTGCAGAGTTGCAAAGCTCGCTGTGCGCTGAAGATGATCAGTGGGAACTTTCTGGACTGTCTCTTCTGCTCTTTTAGCATTGGCTAAAGGTTCCTGCTCTACTCTGCTTCTGCCCAGCAGAGAAAGGGCACAGAGATTTTGGATTCAATTGGACTTTGAGGTAGGAAAGTGCGGAGCGAGAGCAATATATGTGTCACAGTTGCAAAGCTGACTGCGCGCTGAAGATGCCCTGCCGGAGCTTTCACTCCGGGCTCTTCGGCTGTGGGAGCAGAGGCCAAGAGATCGTGTTCACCTGTCACTGCTGCTGTTCAAACGAGAGAGGGCGGGAGAGACCATGGATTCAAACGGATTATTAGGAGATGAAGTGAGGAGTGACAGCAATGTGTGTTTCAGAGTTGCAAAGCTCACTGTGCGCTGAAGATGATCTGCAAGGACTTTCCCTCCCTGCCCTTCGGAACTGGGAGCGGATTCCAAGCGCTCGTGCTCACCTTCCTCTGCTGCTCTTGAAACGAGAGTGGAGACGAGAAACACTGGATTCAAATGCACTTTTAGGAGCTACAATGAGGAGTGACAACAGTGTGTGTGTCACAGTTGTAAAGCTCAGTGTGTTGAAGAAGCACAAGAGCAGCCTTCAGGCCTGTCTCTTCCACTGCCTTACAGATTGCAGACATTCCTGCTCACTCTGCTGCTCAGCAGAGTGCTGGCAACGGAGTTCTTGGATTGAAATGGTCTTTTAGGAGAAAGAGTGAAGAGTGACAGCAATGTTTGTGTCACAGTTTAAAGCTCACTGTGTGCTAAACATGATCAGGAGGAGCTTTTTTGCAAGGCTCTTCTGCTGTTTTAGCCCAGTCTAAACATTCCTTCTCTCTGTTGCTGCTCAGCAGAGAGTGGGCACAGAGATGTTGGAATCAATTGGTCTTCCAGGCAGGAAAAGGAGGAGTTACAGCAATGTGTGTTGCAGAATTGCAAAGCTCACTGTGTGCTGAAGATGCCCTGCAGGAGTTTCCCTGCTGGCCCTTCGTCTGTGGTATTAGAGTCCAAGCGCTGCTCCTCCCCTGTCACAACTCCTCTCGAAACGAGAGAGCGCACAAGAAACTTTGGATTCAAATGCACTTTTAGGAGATAAAGTGAGGAGTGACAGCAATGTTTGTGTCACAGTTTAAAGCTCACTGTGTGCAAAACATGATCAAGCAGGAGATTTTTTTCAAGGCTCTTCTGCTGTTTTAGGCAGGTCTAAAAATTCCTGCTCTACTCTCTCTGTTGCTGCTCAGCAGAGAGCGGGCACAGAGATGGTGGATTCAGCTGGTCTTTCAGGCAAAAAGGGAGGAGTGACAGCAATGTGTGTTGCAGAGTTGCAAAGCTCGCTGTGCGCTGAAGATGATCAGTGGGAACTTTCTGGACTGTCTCTTCTGCTCTTTTAGCATTGGCTAAAGGTTCCTGCTCTACTCTGCTTCTGCCCAGCAGAGAAAGGGCACAGAGATTTTGGATTCAATTGGACTTTGAGGTAGGAAAGTGCGGAGCGAGAGCAATATATGTGTCACAGTTGCAAAGCTGACTGCGTGCTGAAGATGCCCTGCCGGAGCTTTCACTCCGGGCTCTTCGTTTGTGGGAGCAGAGGCCAAGAGATCGTGTTCACCTGTCACTGCTGCTGTTCAAACGAGAGAGGGCGGGAGAGACCATGGATTCAAACGGATTATTAGGAGATGAAGTGAGGAGTGACAGCAATGTGTGTTTCAGAGTTGCAAAGCTCACTGTGCGCTGAAGATGATCTGCAAGGACTTTCCCTCCCTGCCCTTCGGAACTGGGAGCGGATTCCAAGCGCTCGTGCTCACCTGCCTCTGCTGCACTGGAAACGAGAGGGGAGACCAGAAACACTGGATTCAAATGCACTTTTAGGAGCTACAATGAGGAGTGACAACAGTGTGTGTGTCACAGTTGTAAAGCTCAGTGTGTTGAAGAAGCACAAGAGCAGCCTTCAGGCCTGTCTCTTCCACTGCCTTACAGATTGCAGACATTCCTGCTCACTCTGCTGCTCAGCAGAGTGCTGGCAACGGAGTTCTTGGATTGAAATGGTCTTTTAGGACAAAGAGTGAAGAGTGACAGCAATGTTTGTGTCACAGTTTAAAGCTCACTGTGTGCTAAACATGATCAGGAGGAGCTTTTTTGCAAGGCTCTTCTGCTGTTTTAGCCCAGTCTAAACATTCCTGCTCTACTCTCTCTGATGCTGCTCAGCAGAGAGTGGGCACAGAGATGTTGGAATCAATTGGTCTTCCAGGCAGGAGAAGGAGGAGTTACAGCAATGTGTTTTGCAGAGTTGCAAAGCTCACTGTGTGCTGAAGATGCCCTGCAGGAGTTTCCCTGCTGGCCCTTCGTCTGTGGTATTAGAGTCCAAGCGCTGCTCCTCCCCTGTCACAACTCCTCTCGAAACGAGAGAGCGCACAAGAAACTTTGGATTCAAATGCACTTTTAGGAGATAAAGTGAGGAGTGACAGCAATGTTTGTGTCACAGTTTAAAGCTCACTGTGTGCAAAACATGATCAAGCAGGAGATTTTTTTCAAGGCTCTTCTGCTGTTTTAGGCAGGTCTAAAAATTCCTGCTCTACTCTCTCTGTTGCTGCTCAGCAGAGAGCGGGCACAGAGATGGTGGATTCAGCTGGTCTTTCAGGCAAAAAGGGAGGAGTGACAGCAATGTGTGTTGCAGAGTTGCAAAGCTCGCTGTGCGCTGAAGATGATCAGTGGGAACTTTCTGGACTGTCTCTTCTGCTCTTTTAGCATTGGCTAAAGGTTCCTGCTCTACTCTGCTTCTGCCCAGCAGAGAAAGGGCACAGAGATTTTGGATTCAATTGGACTTTGAGGTAGGAAAGTGCGGAGCGAGAGCAATATATGTGTCACAGTTGCAAAGCTGACTGCGTGCTGAAGATGCCCTGCCGGAGCTTTCACTCCGGGCTCTTCGTTTGTGGGAGCAGAGGCCAAGAGATCGTGTTCACCTGTCACTGCTGCTGTTCAAACGAGAGAGGGCGGGAGAGACCATGGATTCAAACGGATTATTAGGAGATGAAGTGAGGAGTGACAGCAATGTGTGTTTCAGAGTTGCAAAGCTCACTGTGCGCTGAAGATGATCTGCAAGGACTTTCCCTCCCTGCCCTTCGGAACTGGGAGCGGATTCCAAGCGCTCGTGCTCACCTGCCTCTGCTGCACTGGAAACGAGAGGGGAGACCAGAAACACTGGATTCAAATGCACTTTTAGGAGCTACAATGAGGAGTGACAACAGTGTGTGTGTGTCAAAGTTGTAAAGCTCAGTGTGTTGAAGAAGCACAAGAGCAGCCTTCAGCCTGTCTCTTCCACTGCCTTACAGATTGCAGACATTCCTGCTCACTCTGCTGCTCAGCAGAGTGCTGGCAACGGAGTTCTTGGATTGAAATGGTCTTTTAGGACAAAGAGTGAAGAGTGACAGCAATGTTTGTGTCACAGTTTAAAGCTCACTGTGTGCTAAACATGATCAGGAGGAGCTTTTTTGCAAGGCTCTTCTGCTGTTTTAGCCCAGTCTAAACATTCCTGCTCTACTCTCTCTGATGCTGCTCAGCAGAGAGTGGGCACAGAGATGTTGGAATCAATTGGTCTTCCAGGCAGGAGAAGGAGGAGTTACAGCAATGTGTGTTGCAGAGTTGCAAAGCTCACTGTGTGCTGAAGATGCCCTGCAGGAGTTTCCCTGCTGGCCCTTCGTCTGTGGTATTAGAGTCCAAGCGCTGCTCCTCCCCTGTCACAACTCCTCTCGAAACGAGAGAGCGCACAAGAAACTTTGGATTCAAATGCACTTTTAGGAGATAAAGTGAGGAGTGACAGCAATGTTTGTGTCGCAGTTTAAAGCTCACTGTGTGCAAAACATGATCAAGCAGGAGATTTTTTTCAAGGCTCTTCTGCTGTTTTAGGCAGGTCTAAAAATTCCTGCTCTACTATCTCTGTTGCTGCTCAGCAGAGAGCGGGCACAGAGATGGTGGATTCAGCTGGTCTTTCAGGCAAAAAGGGAGGAGTGACAGCAATGTGTGTTGCAGAGTTGCAAAGCTCGCTGTGCGCTGAAGATGATCAGTGGGAACTTTCTGGACTGTCTCTTCTGCTCTTTTAGCATTGGCTAAAGGTTCCTGCTCTACTCTGCTTCTGCCCAGCAGAGAAAGGGCACAGAGATTTTGGATTCAATTGGACTTTGAGGTAGGAAAGTGCGGAGCGAGAGCAATATATGTGTCACAGTTGCAAAGCTGACTGCGCGCTGAAGATGCCCTGCCGGAGCTTTCACTCCGGGCTCTTCGGCTGTGGGAGCAGAGGCCAAGAGATCGTGTTCACCTGTCACTGCTGCTGTTCAAACGAGAGAGGGCGGGAGAGACCATGGATTCAAACGGATTATTAGGAGATGAAGTGAGGAGTGACAGCAATGTGTGTTTCAGAGTTGCAAAGCTCACTGTGCGCTGAAGATGATCTGCAAGGACTTTCCCTCCCTGCCCTTCGGAACTGGGAGCGGATTCCAAGCGCTCGTGCTCACCTTCCTCTGCTGCTCTTGAAACGAGAGTGGAGACGAGAAACACTGGATTCAAATGCACTTTTAGGAGCTACAATGAGGAGTGACAACAGTGTGTGTGTCACAGTTGTAAAGCTCAGTGTGTTGAAGAAGCACAAGAGCAGCCTTCAGGCCTGTCTCTTCCACTGCCTTACAGATTGCAGACATTCCTGCTCACTCTGCTGCTCAGCAGAGTGCTGGCAACGGAGTTCTTGGATTGAAATGGTCTTTTAGGACAAAGAGTGAAGAGTGACAGCAATGTTTGTGTCACAGTTTAAAGCTCACTGTGTGCTAAACATGATCAGGAGGAGCTTTTTTGCAAGGCTCTTCTGCTGTTTTAGCCCAGTCTAAACATTCCTTCTCTCTGTTGCTGCTCAGCAGAGAGTGGGCACAGAGATGTTGGAATCAATTGGTCTTCCAGGCAGGAAAAGGAGGAGTTACAGCAATGTGTGTTGCAGAATTGCAAAGCTCACTGTGTGCTGAAGATGCCCTGCAGGAGTTTCCCTGCTGGCCCTTCGTCTGTGGTATTAGAGTCCAAGCGCTGCTCCTCCCCTGTCACAACTCCTCTCGAAACGAGAGAGCGCACAAGAAACTTTGGATTCAAATGCACTTTTAGGAGATAAAGTGAGGAGTGACAGCAATGTTTGTGTCACAGTTTAAAGCTCACTGTGTGCAAAACATGATCAAGCAGGAGATTTTTTTCAAGGCTCTTCTGCTGTTTTAGGCAGGTCTAAAAATTCCTGCTCTACTCTCTCTGTTGCTGCTCAGCAGAGAGCGGGCACAGAGATGGTGGATTCAGCTGGTCTTTCAGGCAAAAAGGGAGGAGTGACAGCAATGTGTGTTGCAGAGTTGCAAAGCTCGCTGTGCGCTGAAGATGATCAGTGGGAACTTTCTGGACTGTCTCTTCTGCTCTTTTAGCATTGGCTAAAGGTTCCTGCTCTACTCTGCTTCTGCCCAGCAGAGAAAGGGCACAGAGATTTTGGATTCAATTGGACTTTGAGGTAGGAAAGTGCGGAGCGAGAGCAATATATGTGTCACAGTTGCAAAGCTGACTGCGTGCTGAAGATGCCCTGCCGGAGCTTTCACTCCGGGCTCTTCGTTTGTGGGAGCAGAGGCCAAGAGATCGTGTTCACCTGTCACTGCTGCTGTTCAAACGAGAGAGGGCGGGAGAGACCATGGATTCAAACGGATTATTAGGAGATGAAGTGAGGAGTGACAGCAATGTGTGTTTCAGAGTTGCAAAGCTCACTGTGCGCTGAAGATGATCTGCAAGGACTTTCCCTCCCTGCCCTTCGGAACTGGGAGCGGATTCCAAGCGCTCGTGCTCACCTGCCTCTGCTGCACTGGAAACGAGAGGGGAGACCAGAAACACTGGATTCAAATGCACTTTTAGGAGCTACAATGAGGAGTGACAACAGTGTGTGTGTGTCAAAGTTGTAAAGCTCAGTGTGTTGAAGAAGCACAAGAGCAGCCTTCAGCCTGTCTCTTCCACTGCCTTACAGATTGCAGACATTCCTGCTCACTCTGCTGCTCAGCAGAGTGCTGGCAACGGAGTTCTTGGATTGAAATGGTCTTTTAGGACAAAGAGTGAAGAGTGACAGCAATGTTTGTGTCACAGTTTAAAGCTCACTGTGTGCTAAACATGATCAGGAGGAGCTTTTTTGCAAGGCTCTTCTGCTGTTTTAGCCCAGTCTAAACATTCCTGCTCTACTCTCTCTGATGCTGCTCAGCAGAGAGTGGGCACAGAGATGTTGGAATCAATTGGTCTTCCAGGCAGGAGAAGGAGGAGTTACAGCAATGTGTTTTGCAGAGTTGCAAAGCTCACTGTGTGCTGAAGATGCCCTGCAGGAGTTTCCCTGCTGGCCCTTCGTCTGTGGTATTAGAGTCCAAGCGCTGCTCCTCCCCTGTCACAACTCCTCTCGAAACGAGAGAGCGCACAAGAAACTTTGGATTCAAATGCACTTTTAGGAGATAAAGTGAGGAGTGACAGCAATGTTTGTGTCACAGTTTAAAGCTCACTGTGTGCAAAACATGATCAAGCAGGAGATTTTTTTCAAGGCTCTTCTGCTGTTTTAGGCAGGTCTAAAAATTCCTGCTCTACTCTCTCTGTTGCTGCTCAGCAGAGAGCGGGCACAGAGATGGTGGATTCAGCTGGTCTTTCAGGCAAAAAGGGAGGAGTGACAGCAATGTGTGTTGCAGAGTTGCAAAGCTCGCTGTGCGCTGAAGATGATCAGTGGGAACTTTCTGGACTGTCTCTTCTGCTCTTTTAGCATTGGCTAAAGGTTCCTGCTCTACTCTGCTTCTGCCCAGCAGAGAAAGGGCACAGAGATTTTGGATTCAATTGGACTTTGAGGTAGGAAAGTGCGGAGCGAGAGCAATATATGTGTCACAGTTGCAAAGCTGACTGCGTGCTGAAGATGCCCTGCCGGAGCTTTCACTCCGGGCTCTTCGTTTGTGGGAGCAGAGGCCAAGAGATCGTGTTCACCTGTCACTGCTGCTGTTCAAACGAGAGAGGGCGGGAGAGACCATGGATTCAAACGGATTATTAGGAGATGAAGTGAGGAGTGACAGCAATGTGTGTTTCAGAGTTGCAAAGCTCACTGTGCGCTGAAGATGATCTGCAAGGACTTTCCCTCCCTGCCCTTCGGAACTGGGAGCGGATTCCAAGCGCTCGTGCTCACCTGCCTCTGCTGCTCTTGAAACGAGAGTGGAGACCAGAAACGCTGGATTCAAATGCACTTTTAGGAGCTACAATGAGGAGTGACAACAGTGTGTGTGTCACAGTTGTAAAGCTCAGTGTGTTGAAGAAGCACAAGAGCAGCCTTCAGGCCTGTCTCTTCCACTGCCTTACAGATTGCAGACATTCCTGCTCACTCTGCTGCTCAGCAGAGTGCTGGCAACGGAGTTCTTGGATTGAAATGGTCTTTTAGGAGAAAGAGTGAAGAGTGACAGCAATGTTTGTGTCACAGTTTAAAGCTCACTGTGTGCTAAACATGATCAGGAGGAGCTTTTTTGCAAGGCTCTTCTGCTGTTTTAGCCCAGTCTAAACATTCCTGCTCTCTGATGCTGCTCAGCAGAGAGTGGGCACAGAGATGTTGGAATCAATTGGTCTTCCAGGCAGGAGAAGGAGGAGTTACAGCAATGTGTGTTGCAGAGTTGCAAAGCTCACTGTGTGCTGAAGATGCCCTGCAGGAGTTTCCCTGCTGGCCCTTCGTCTGTGGTATTAGAGTCCAAGCGCTGCTCCTCCCCTGTCACAACTCCTCTCGAAACGAGAGAGCGCACAAGAAACTTTGGATTCAAATGCACTTTTAGGAGATAAAGTGAGGAGTGACAGCAATGTTTGTGTCGCAGTTTAAAGCTCACTGTGTGCAAAACATGATCAAGCAGGAGATTTTTTTCAAGGCTCTTCTGCTGTTTTAGGCAGGTCTAAAAATTCCTGCTCTACTATCTCTGTTGCTGCTCAGCAGAGAGCGGGCACAGAGATGGTGGATTCAGCTGGTCTTTCAGGCAAAAAGGGAGGAGTGACAGCAATGTGTGTTGCAGAGTTGCAAAGCTCGCTGTGCGCTGAAGATGATCAGTGGGAACTTTCTGGACTGTCTCTTCTGCTCTTTTAGCATTGGCTAAAGGTTCCTGCTCTACTCTGCTTCTGCCCAGCAGAGAAAGGGCACAGAGATTTTGGATTCAATTGGACTTTGAGGTAGGAAAGTGCGGAGCGAGAGCAATATATGTGTCACAGTTGCAAAGCTGACTGCGTGCTGAAGATGCCCTGCCGGAGCTTTCACTCCGGGCTCTTCGTTTGTGGGAGCAGAGGCCAAGAGATCGTGTTCACCTGTCACTGCTGCTGTTCAAACGAGAGAGGGCGGGAGAGACCATGGATTCAAACGGATTATTAGGAGATGAAGTGAGGAGTGACAGCAATGTGTGTTTCAGAGTTGCAAAGCTCACTGTGCGCTGAAGATGATCTGCAAGGACTTTCCCTCCCTGCCCTTCGGAACTGGGAGCGGATTCCAAGCGCTCGTGCTCACCTTCCTCTGCTGCTCTTGAAACGAGAGTGGAGACCAGAAACGCTGGATTCAAATGCACTTTTAGGAGCTACAATGAGGAGTGACAACAGTGTGTGTGTCACAGTTGTAAAGCTCAGTGTGTTGAAGAAGCACAAGAGCAGCCTTCAGGCCTGTCTCTTCCACTGCCTTACAGATTGCAGACATTCCTGCTCACTCTGCTGCTCAGCAGAGTGCTGGCAACGGAGTTCTTGGATTGAAATGGTCTTTTAGGAGAAAGAGTGAAGAGTGACAGCAATGTTTGTGTCACAGTTTAAAGCTCACTGTGTGCTAAACATGATCAGGAGGAGCTTTTTTGCAAGGCTCTTCTGCTGTTTTAGCCCAGTCTAAACATTCCTGCTCTACTCTCTCTGATGCTGCTCAGCAGAGAGTGGGCACAGAGATGTTGGAATCAATTGGTCTTCCAGGCAGGAGAAGGAGGAGTTACAGCAATGTGTGTTGCAGAGTTGCAAAGCTCACTGTGTGCTGAAGATGCCCTGCAGGAGTTTCCCTGCTGGCCCTTCGTCTGTGGTATTAGAGTCCAAGCGCTGCTCCTCCCCTGTCACAACTCCTCTCGAAACGAGAGAGCGCACAAGAAACTTTGGATTCAAATGCACTTTTAGGAGATAAAGTGAGGAGTGACAGCAATGTTTGTGTCACAGTTTAAAGCTCACTGTGTGCAAAACATGATCAAGCAGGAGATTTTTTTCAAGGCTCTTCTGCTGTTTTAGGCAGGTCTAAAAATTCCTGCTCTACTATCTCTGTTGCTGCTCAGCAGAGAGCGGGCACAGAGATGGTGGATTCAGCTGGTCTTTCAGGCAAAAAGGGAGGAGTGACAGCAATGTGTGTTGCAGAGTTGCAAAGCTCGCTGTGCGCTGAAGATGATCAGTGGGAACTTTCTGGACTGTCTCTTCTGCTCTTTTAGCATTGGCTAAAGGTTCCTGCTCTACTCTGCTTCTGCCCAGCAGAGAAAGGGCACAGAGATTTTGGATTCAATTGGACTTTGAGGTAGGAAAGTGCGGAGCGAGAGCAATATATGTGTCACAGTTGCAAAGCTGACTGCGTGCTGAAGATGCCCTGCCGGAGCTTTCACTCCGGGCTCTTCGGCTGTGGGAGCAGAGGCCAAGAGATCGTGTTCACCTGTCACTGCTGCTGTTCAAACGAGAGAGGGCGGGAGAGACCATGGATTCAAACGGATTATTAGGAGATGAAGTGAGGAGTGACAGCAATGTGTGTTTCAGAGTTGCAAAGCTCACTGTGCGCTGAAGATGATCTGCAAGGACTTTCCCTCCCTGCCCTTCGGAACTGGGAGCGGATTCCAAGCGCTCGTGCTCACCTGCCTCTGCTGCACTGGAAACGAGAGTGGAGACCAGAAACGCTGGATTCAAATGCACTTTTAGGAGCTACAATGAGGAGTGACAACAGTGTGTGTGTCACAGTTGTAAAGCTCAGTGTGTTGAAGAAGCACAAGAGCAGCCTTCAGGCCTGTCTCTTCCACTGCCTTACAGATTGCAGACATTCCTGCTCACTCTGCTGCTCAGCAGAGTGCTGGCAACGGAGTTCTTGGATTGAAATGGTCTTTTAGGAGAAAGAGTGAAGAGTGACAGCAATGTTTGTGTCACAGTTTAAAGCTCACTGTGTGCTAAACATGATCAGGAGGAGCTTTTTTGCAAGGCTCTTCTGCTGTTTTAGCCCAGTCTAAACATTCCTGCTCTACTCTCTCTGATGCTGCTCAGCAGAGAGTGGGCACAGAGATGTTGGAATCAATTGGTATTCCAGGCAGGAGAAGGAGGAGTTACAGCAATGTGTGTTGCAGAGTTGCAAAGCTCACTGTGTGCTGAAGATGCCCTGCAGGAGTTTCCCTGCTGGCCCTTCGTCTGTGGTATTAGAGTCCAAGCGCTGCTCCTCCCCTGTCACAACTCCTCTCGAAACGAGAGAGCGCACAAGAAACTTTGGATTCAAATGCACTTTTAGGAGATAAAGTGAGGAGTGACAGCAATGTTTGTGTCACAGTTTAAAGCTCACTGTGTGCAAAACATGATCAAGCAGGAGATTTTTTTCAAGGCTCTTCTGCTGTTTTAGGCAGGTCTAAAAATTCCTGCTCTACTCTCTCTGTTGCTGCTCAGCAGAGAGCGGGCACAGAGATGGTGGATTCAGCTGGTCTTTCAGGCAAAAAGGGAGGAGTGACAGCAATGTGTGTTGCAGAGTTGCAAAGCTCGCTGTGCGCTGAAGATGATCAGTGGGAACTTTCTGGACTGTCTCTTCTGCTCTTTTAGCATTGGCTAAAGGTTCCTGCTCTACTCTGCTTCTGCCCAGCAGAGAAAGGGCACAGAGATTTTGGATTCAATTGGACTTTGAGGTAGGAAAGTGCGGAGCGAGAGCAATATATGTGTCACAGTTGCAAAGCTGACTGCGTGCTGAAGATGCCCTGCCGGAGCTTTCACTCCGGGCTCTTCGGCTGTGGGAGCAGAGGCCAAGAGATCGTGTTCACCTGTCACTGCTGCTGTTCAAACGAGAGAGGGCGGGAGAGACCATGGATTCAAACGGATTATTAGGAGATGAAGTGAGGAGTGACAGCAATGTGTGTTTCAGAGTTGCAAAGCTCACTGTGCGCTGAAGATGATCTGCAAGGACTTTCCCTCCCTGCCCTTCGGAACTGGGAGCGGATTCCAAGCGCTCGTGCTCACCTGCCTCTGCTGCACTGGAAACGAGAGTGGAGACCAGAAACGCTGGATTCAAATGCACTTTTAGGAGCTACAATGAGGAGTGACAACAGTGTGTGTGTGTCAAAGTTGTAAAGCTCAGTGTGTTGAAGAAGCACAAGAGCAGCCTTCAGCCTGTCTCTTCCACTGCCTTACAGATTGCAGACATTCCTGCTCACTCTGCTGCTCAGCAGAGTGCTGGCAACGGAGTTCTTGGATTGAAATGGTCTTTTAGGAGAAAGAGTGAAGAGTGACAGCAATGTTTGTGTCACAGTTTAAAGCTCACTGTGTGCTAAACATGATCAGGAGGAGCTTTTTTGCAAGGCTCTTCTGCTGTTTTAGCCCAGTCTAAACATTCCTGCTCTACTCTCTCTGATGCTGCTCAGCAGAGAGTGGGCACAGAGATGTTGGAATCAATTGGTCTTCCAGGCAGGAGAAGGAGGAGTTACAGCAATGTGTTTTGCAGAGTTGCAAAGCTCACTGTGTGCTGAAGATGCCCTGCAGGAGTTTCCCTGCTGGCCCTTCGTCTGTGGTATTAGAGTCCAAGCGCTGCTCCTCCCCTGTCACAACTCCTCTCGAAACGAGAGAGCGCACACGAAACTTTGGATTCAAATGCACTTTTAGGAGATAAAGTGAGGAGTGACAGCAATGTTTGTGTCACAGTTTAAAGCTCACTGTGTGCAAAACATGATCAAGCAGGAGATTTTTTTCAAGGCTCTTCTGCTGTTTTAGGCAGGTCTAAAAATTCCTGCTCTACTATCTCTGTTGCTGCTCAGCAGAGAGCGGGCACAGAGATGGTGGATTCAGCTGGTCTTTCAGGCAAAAAGGGAGGAGTGACAGCAATGTGTGTTGCAGAGTTGCAAAGCTCGCTGTGCGCTGAAGATGATCAGTGGGAACTTTCTGGACTGTCTCTTCTGCTCTTTTAGCATTGGCTAAAGGTTCCTGCTCTACTCTGCTTCTGCCCAGCAGAGAAAGGGCACAGAGATTTTGGATTCAATTGGACTTTGAGGTAGGAAAGTGCGGAGCGAGAGCAATATATGTGTCACAGTTGCAAAGCTGACTGCGTGCTGAAGATGCCCTGCCGGAGCTTTCACTCCGGGCTCTTCGGCTGTGGGAGCAGAGGCCAAGAGATCGTGTTCACCTGTCACTGCTGCTGTTCAAACGAGAGAGGGCGGGAGAGACCATGGATTCAAACGGATTATTAGGAGATGAAGTGAGGAGTGACAGCAATGTGTGTTTCAGAGTTGCAAAGCTCACTGTGCGCTGAAGATGATCTGCAAGGACTTTCCCTCCCTGCCCTTCGGAACTGGGAGCGGATTCCAAGCGCTCGTGCTCACCTGCCTCTGCTGCACTGGAAACGAGAGTGGAGACCAGAAACGCTGGATTCAAATGCGCTTTTAGGAGCTACAATGAGGAGTGACAGCAGTGTGTGTGTCACAGTTGTAAAGCTCAGTGTGTTGAAGAAGCACAAGAGCAGCCTTCAGGCCTGTCTCTTCCACTGCCTTACAGATTGCAGACATTCCTGCTCACTCTGCTGCTCAGCAGAGTGCTGGCAACGGAGTTCTTGGATTGAAATGGTCTTTTAGGAGAAAGAGTGAAGAGTGACAGCAATGTTTGTGTCACAGTTTAAAGCTCACTGTGTGCTAAACATGATCAGGAGGAGCTTTTTTGCAAGGCTCTTCTGCTGTTTTAGCCCAGTCTAAACATTCCTGCTCTACTCTCTCTGATGCTGCTCAGCAGAGAGTGGGCACAGAGATGTTGGAATCAATTGGTCTTCCAGGCAGGAGAAGGAGGAGTTACAGCAATGTGTTTTGCAGAGTTGCAAAGCTCATTGTGTGCTGAAGATGCCCTGCAGGAGTTTCCCTGCTGGCCCTTCGTCTGTGGTATTAGAGTCCAAGCGCTGCTCCTCCCCTGTCACAACTCCTCTCGAAACGAGAGAGCGCACAAGAAACTTTGGATTCAAATGCACTTTTAGGAGATAAAGTGAGGAGTGACAGCAATGTTTGTGTCACAGTTTAAAGCTCACTGTGTGCAAAACATGATCAAGCAGGAGATTTTTTTCAAGGCTCTTCTGCTGTTTTAGGCAGGTCTAAAAATTCCTGCTCTACTATCTCTGTTGCTGCTCAGCAGAGAGCGGGCACAGAGATGGTGGATTCAGCTGGTCTTTCAGGCAAAAAGGGAGGAGTGACAGCAATGTGTGTTGCAGAGTTGCAAAGCTCGCTGTGCGCTGAAGATGATCAGTGGGAACTTTCTGGACTGTCTCTTCTGCTCTTTTAGCATTGGCTAAAGGTTCCTGCTCTACTCTGCTTCTGCCCAGCAGAGAAAGGGCACAGAGATTTTGGATTCAATTGGACTTTGAGGTAGGAAAGTGCGGAGCGAGAGCAATATATGTGTCACAGTTGCAAAGCTGACTGCGTGCTGAAGATGCCCTGCCGGAGCTTTCACTCCGGGCTCTTCGGCTGTGGGAGCAGAGGCCAAGAGATCGTGTTCACCTGTCACTGCTGCTGTTCAAACGAGAGAGGGCGGGAGAGACCATGGATTCAAACGGATTATTAGGAGATGAAGTGAGGAGTGACAGCAATGTGTGTTTCAGAGTTGCAAAGCTCACTGTGCGCTGAAGATGATCTGCAAGGACTTTCCCTCCCTGCCCTTCGGAACTGGGAGCGGATTCCAAGCGCTCGTGCTCACCTGCCTCTGCTGCACTGGAAACGAGAGGGGAGACCAGAAACACTGGATTCAAATGCACTTTTAGGAGCTACAATGAGGAGTGACAACAGTGTGTGTGTGTCAAAGTTGTAAAGCTCAGTGTGTTGAAGAAGCACAAGAGCAGCCTTCAGCCTGTCTCTTCCACTGCCTTACAGATTGCAGACATTCCTGCTCACTCTGCTGCTCAGCAGAGTGCTGGCAACGGAGTTCTTGGATTGAAATGGTCTTTTAGGACAAAGAGTGAAGAGTGACAGCAATGTTTGTGTCACAGTTTAAAGCTCACTGTGTGCTAAACATGATCAGGAGGAGCTTTTTTGCAAGGCTCTTCTGCTGTTTTAGCCCAGTCTAAACATTCCTGCTCTACTCTCTCTGATGCTGCTCAGCAGAGAGTGGGCACAGAGATGTTGGAATCAATTGGTCTTCCAGGCAGGAGAAGGAGGAGTTACAGCAATGTGTTTTGCAGAGTTGCAAAGCTCACTGTGTGCTGAAGATGCCCTGCAGGAGTTTCCCTGCTGGCCCTTCGTCTGTGGTATTAGAGTCCAAGCGCTGCTCCTCCCCTGTCACAACTCCTCTCGAAACGAGAGAGCGCACACGAAACTTTGGATTCAAATGCACTTTTAGGAGATAAAGTGAGGAGTGACAGCAATGTTTGTGTCACAGTTTAAAGCTCACTGTGTGCAAAACATGATCAAGCAGGAGATTTTTTTCAAGGCTCTTCTGCTGTTTTAGGCAGGTCTAAAAATTCCTGCTCTACTATCTCTGTTGCTGCTCAGCAGAGAGCGGGCACAGAGATGGTGGATTCAGCTGGTCTTTCAGGCAAAAAGGGAGGAGTGACAGCAATGTGTGTTGCAGAGTTGCAAAGCTCGCTGTGCGCTGAAGATGATCAGTGGGAACTTTCTGGACTGTCTCTTCTGCTCTTTTAGCATTGGCTAAAGGTTCCTGCTCTACTCTGCTTCTGCCCAGCAGAGAAAGGGCACAGAGATTTTGGATTCAATTGGACTTTGAGGTAGGAAAGTGCGGAGCGAGAGCAATATATGTGTCACAGTTGCAAAGCTGACTGCGTGCTGAAGATGCCCTGCCGGAGCTTTCACTCCGGGCTCTTCGGCTGTGGGAGCAGAGGCCAAGAGATCGTGTTCACCTGTCACTGCTGCTGTTCAAACGAGAGAGGGCGGGAGAGACCATGGATTCAAACGGATTATTAGGAGATGAAGTGAGGAGTGACAGCAATGTGTGTTTCAGAGTTGCAAAGCTCACTGTGCGCTGAAGATGATCTGCAAGGACTTTCCCTCCCTGCCCTTCGGAACTGGGAGCGGATTCCAAGCGCTCGTGCTCACCTTCCTCTGCTGCTCTTGAAACGAGAGGGGAGACCAGAAACGCTGGATTCAAATGCACTTTTAGGAGCTACAATGAGGAGTGACAACAGTGTGTGTGTCACAGTTGTAAAGCTCAGTGTGTTGAAGAAGCACAAGAGCAGCCTTCAGGCCTGTCTCTTCCACTGCCTTACAGATTGCAGACATTCCTGCTCACTCTGCTGCTCAGCAGAGTGCTGGCAACGGAGTTCTTGGATTGAAATGGTCTTTTAGGAGAAAGAGTGAAGAGTGACAGCAATGTTTGTGTCACAGTTTAAAGCTCACTGTGTGCTAAACATGATCAGGAGGAGCTTTTTTGCAAGGCTCTTCTGCTGTTTTAGCCCAGTCTAAACATTCCTGCTCTACTCTCTCTGATGCTGCTCAGCAGAGAGTGGGCACAGAGATGTTGGAATCAATAGGTTTTCCAGGCAGGAAAAGGAGGAGTTACAGCAATGTGTTTTCAGAGTTGCAAAGCTCTTTGTGTGCTGAAGATGCCCTGCAGGAGTTTCCCTGCTGGCCCTTCGTCTGTGGGATTAGAGTCCAAGCGCTGCTCCTCCCCTGTCACAACTCCTCTCGAAACGAGAGAGCGCACAAGAAACTTTGGATTCAAATGCACTTTTAGGAGATAAAGTGAGGAGTGACAGCAATGTTTGTGTCACAGTTTAAAGCTCACTGTTTGCAAAACATGATCAAGCAGGAGATTTTTTTCAAGGCTCTTCTGCTGTTTTAGGCAGGTCTAAAAATTCCTGCTCTACTCTCTCTGTTGCTGCTCAGCAGAGAGCGGGCACAGAGATGGTGGATTCAGCTGGTCTTTCAGGCAAAAAGGGAGGAGTGACAGCAATGTGTGTTGCAGAGTTGCAAAGCTCGCTGTGCGCTGAAGATGATCAGTGGGAACTTTCTGGACTGTCTCTTCTGCTCTTTTAGCATTGGCTAAAGGTTCCTGCTCTACTCTGCTTCTGCCCAGCAGAGAAAGGGCACAGAGTTTTGGATTCAATTGGACTTTGAGGTAGGAAAGTGCGGAGCGAGAGCAATATATGTGTCACAGTTGCAAAGCTGACTGCGTGCTGAAGATGCCCTGCCGGAGCTTTCACTCCGGGCTCTTCGTTTGTGGGAGCAGAGGCCAAGAGATCGTGTTCACCTGTCACTGCTGCTGTTCAAACGAGAGAGGGCGGGAGAGACCATGGATTCAAACGGATTATTAGGAGATGAAGTGAGGAGTGACAGCAATGTGTGTTTCAGAGTTGCAAAGCTCACTGTGCGCTGAAGATGATCTGCAAGGACTTTCCCTCCCTGCCCTTCGGAACTGGGAGCGGATTCCAAGCGCTCGTGCTCACCTTCCTCTGCTGCTCTTGAAACGAGAGTGGAGACCAGAAACGCTGGATTCAAATGCACTTTTAGGAGCTACAATGAGGAGTGACAACAGTGTGTGTGTCACAGTTGTAAAGCTCAGTGTGTTGAAGAAGCACAAGAGCAGCCTTCAGGCCTGTCTCTTCCACTGCCTTACAGATTGCAGACATTCCTGCTCACTCTGCTGCTCAGCAGAGTGCTGGCAACGGAGTTCTTGGATTGAAATGGTCTTTTAGGAGAAAGAGTGAAGAGTGACAGCAATGTTTGTGTCACAGTTTAAAGCTCACTGTGTGCTAAACATGATCAGGAGGAGCTTTTTTGCAAGGCTCTTCTGCTGTTTTAGCCCAGTCTAAACATTCCTGCTCTACTCTCTCTGATGCTGCTCAGCAGAGAGTGGGCACAGAGATGTTGGAATCAATTGGTCTTCCAGGCAGGAGAAGGAGGAGTTACAGCAATGTGTTTTGCAGAGTTGCAAAGCTCACTGTGTGCTGAAGATGCCCTGCAGGAGTTTCCCTGCTGGCCCTTCGTCTGTGGTATTAGAGTCCAAGCGCTGCTCCTCCCCTGTCACAACTCCTCTCGAAATGAGAGAGCGCACCAGAAACTTTGGATTCAAATGCACTTTTAGGAGATAAAGTGAGGAGTGACAGCAATGTTTGTGTCACAGTTTAAAGCTCACTGTGTGCAAAACATGATCAAGCAGGAGATTTTTTTCAAGGCTCTTCTGCTGTTTTAGGCAGGTCTAAAAATTCCTGCTCTACTCTCTCTGTTGCTGCTCAGCAGAGAGCGGGCACAGAGATGGTGGATTCAGCTGGTCTTTCAGGCAAAAAGGGAGGAGTGACAGCAATGTGTGTTGCAGAGTTGCAAAGCTCGCTGTGCGCTGAAGATGATCAGTGGGAACTTTCTGGACTGTCTCTTCTGCTCTTTTAGCATTGGCTAAAGGTTCCTGCTCTACTCTGCTTCTGCCCAGCAGAGAAAGGGCACAGAGATTTTGGATTCAATTGGACTTTGAGGTAGGAAAGTGCGGAGCGAGAGCAATATATGTGTCACAGTTGCAAAGCTGACTGCGTGCTGAAGATGCCCTGCCGGAGCTTTCACTCCGGGCTCTTCGGCTGTGGGAGCAGAGGCCAAGAGATCGTGTTCACCTGTCACTGCTGCTGTTCAAACGAGAGATGGCGGGAGAGACCATGGATTCAAATGGATTATTAGGAGATGAAGTGAGGAGTGACAGCAATGTGTGTTTCAGAGTTGCAAAGCTCACTGTGCGCTGAAGATGATCTGCAAGGACTTTCCCTCCCTGCCCTTCGGAACTGGGAGCGGATTCCAAGCGCTCGTGCTCACCTTCCTCTGCTGCTCTTGAAACGAGAGTGGAGACCAGAAACACTGGATTCAAATGCACTTTTAGGAGCTACAATGAGGAGTGACAACAGTGTGTGTGTCACAGTTGTAAAGCTCAGTGTGTTGAAGAAGCACAAGAGCAGCCTTCAGGCCTGTCTCTTCCACTGCCTTACAGATTGCAGACATTCCTGCTCACTCTGCTGCTCAGCAGAGTGCTGGCAACGGAGTTCTTGGATTGAAATGGTCTTTTAGGAGAAAGAGTGAAGAGTGACAGCAATGTTTGTGTCACAGTTTAAAGCTCACTGTGTGCTAAACATGATCAGGAGGAGCTTTTTTGCAAGGCTCTTCTGCTGTTTTAGCCCAGTCTAAACATTCCTTCTCTCTGTTGCTGCTCAGCAGAGAGTGGGCACAGAGATGTTGGAATCAATTGGTCTTCCAGGCAGGAAAAGGAGGAGTTACAGCAATGTGTGTTGCAGAATTGCAAAGCTCACTGTGTGCTGAAGATGCCCTGCAGGAGTTTCCCTGCTGGCCCTTCGTCTGTGGTATTAGAGTCCAAGTGCTGCTCCTCCCCTGTCACAACTCCTCTCGAAACGAGAGAGCGCACATGAAACTTTGGATTCAAATGCACTTTTAGGAGATAAAGTGAGGAGTGACAGCAATGTTTGTGTCACAGTTTAAAGCTCACTGTGTGCAAAACATGATCAAGCAGGAGATTTTTTTCAAGGCTCTTCTGCTGTTTTAGGCAGGTCTAAAAATTCCTGCTCTACTATCTCTGTTGCTGCTCAGCAGAGAGCGGGCACAGAGATGGTGGATTCAGCTGGTCTTTCAGGCAAAAAGGGAGGAGTGACAGCAATGTGTGTTGCAGAGTTGCAAAGCTCGCTGTGCGCTGAAGATGATCAGTGGGAACTTTCTGGACTGTCTCTTCTGCTCTTTTAGCATTGGCTAAAGGTTCCTGCTCTACTCTGCTTCTGCCCAGCAGAGAAAGGGCACAGAGATTTTGGATTCAATTGGACTTTGAGGTAGGAAAGTGAGGAGCGAGAGCAATATATGTGTCACAGTTGCAAAGCTGACTGCGTGCTGAAGATGCCCTGCCGGAGCTTTCACTCCGGGCTCTTCGGCTGTGGGAGCAGAGGCCAATAGATCGTGTTCACCTGTCACTGCTGCTGTTCAAACGAGAGAGGGCGGGAGAGACCATGGATTCAAACGGATTATTAGGAGATGAAGTGAGGAGTGACAGCAATGTGTGTTTCAGAGTTGCAAAGCTCACTGTGCGCTGAAGATGATCTGCAAGGACTTTCCCTCCCTGCCCTTCGGAACTGGGAGCGGATTCCAAGCGCTCGTGCTCACCTGCCTCTGCTGCTCTTGAAACGAGAGTGGAGACCAGAAACGCTGGATTCAAATGCACTTTTAGGAGCTACAATGAGGAGTGACAACAGTGTGTGTGTGTCAAAGTTGTAAAGCTCAGTGTGTTGAAGAAGCACAAGAGCAGCCTTCAGCCTGTCTCTTCCACTGCCTTACAGATTGCAGACATTCCTGCTCACTCTGCTGCTCAGCAGAGTGCTGGCAACGGAGTTCTTGGATTGAAATGGTCTTTTAGGAGAAAGAGTGAAGAGTGACAGCAATGTTTGTGTCACAGTTTAAAGCTCACTGTGTGCTAAACATGATCAGGAGGAGCTTTTTTGCAAGGCTCTTCTGCTGTTTTAGCCCAGTCTAAACATTCCTGCTCTACTCTCTCTGATGCTGCTCAGCAGAGAGTGGGCACAGAGATGTTGAAATCAATTGGTCTTCCAGGCAGGAGAAGGAGGAGTTACAGCAATGTGTTTTGCAGAGTTGCAAAGCTCACTGTGTGCTGAAGATGCCCTGCAGGAGTTTCCCTGCTGGCCCTTCGTCTGTGGGATTAGAGTCCAAGCGCTGCTCCTCCCCTGTCACAACTCCTCTCGAAACGAGAGAGCGCACCAGAAACTTTGGATTCAAATGCACTTTTAGGAGATAAAGTGAGGAGTGACAGCAATGTTTGTGTCACAGTTTAAAGCTCACTGTGTGCAAAACATGATCAAGCAGGAGATTTTTTTCAAGGCTCTTCTGCTGTTTTAGGCAGGTCTAAAAATTCCTGCTCTACTATCTCTGTTGCTGCTCAGCAGAGAGCGGGCACAGAGATGGTGGATTCAGCTGGTCTTTCAGGCAAAAAGGGAGGAGTGACAGCAATGTGTGTTGCAGAGTTGCAAAGCTCGCTGTGCGCTGAAGATGATCAGTGGGAACTTTCTGGACTGTCTCTTCTGCTCTTTTAGCATTGGCTAAAGGTTCCTGCTCTACTCTGCTTCTGCCCAGCAGAGAAAGGGCACAGAGATTTTGGATTCAATTGGACTTTGAGGTAGGAAAGTGCGGAGCGAGAGCAATATATGTGTCACAGTTGCAAAGCTGACTGCGTGCTGAAGATGCCCTGCCGGAGCTTTCACTCCGGGCTCTTCGGCTGTGGGAGCAGAGGCCAAGAGATCGTGTTCACCTGTCACTGCTGCTGTTCAAACGAGAGAGGGCGGGAGAGACCATGGATTCAAACGGATTATTAGGAGATGAAGTGAGGAGTGACAGCAATGTGTGTTTCAGAGTTGCAAAGCTCACTGTGCGCTGAAGATGATCTGCAAGGACTTTCCCTCCCTGCCCTTCGGAACTGGGAGCGGATTCCAAGCACTCGTGCTCACCTGCCTCTGCTGCACTGGAAACGAGAGTGGAGACCAGAAACGCTGGATTCAAATGCACTTTTAGGAGCTACAATGAGGAGTGACAACAGTGTGTGTGTGTCAAAGTTGTAAAGCTCAGTGTGTTGAAGAAGCACAAGAGCAGCCTTCAGCCTGTCTCTTCCACTGCCTTACAGATTGCAGACATTCCTGCTCACTCTGCTGCTCAGCAGAGTGCTGGCAACGGAGTTCTTGGATTGAAATGGTCTTTTAGGAGAAAGAGTGAAGAGTGACAGCAATGTTTGTGTCACAGTTTAAAGCTCACTGTGTGCTAAACATGATCAGGAGGAGCTTTTTTGCAAGGCTCTTCTGCTGTTTTAGCCCAGTCTAAACATTCCTGCTCTACTCTCTCTGATGCTGCTCAGCAGAGAGTGGGCACAGAGATGTTGGAATCAATTGGTCTTCCAGGCAGGAGAAGGAGGAGTTACAGCAATGTGTTTTGCAGAGTTGCAAAGCTCACTGTGTGCTGAAGATGCCCTGCAGGAGTTTCCCTGCTGGCCCTTCGTCTGTGGGATTAGAGTCCAAGCGCTGCTCCTCCCCTGTCACAACTCCTCTCGAAACGAGAGAGCGCACACGAAACTTTGGATTCAAATGCACTTTTAGGAGATAAAGTGAGGAGTGACAGCAATGTTTGTGTCACAGTTTAAAGCTCACTGTGTGCAAAACATGATCAAGCAGGAGATTTTTTTCAAGGCTCTTCTGCTGTTTTAGGCAGGTCTAAAAATTCCTGCTCTACTATCTCTGTTGCTGCTCAGCAGAGAGCGGGCACAGAGATGGTGGATTCAGCTGGTCTTTCAGGCAAAAAGGGAGGAGTGACAGCAATGTGTGTTGCAGAGTTGCAAAGCTCGCTGTGCGCTGAAGATGATCAGTGGGAACTTTCTGGACTGTCTCTTCTGCTCTTTTAGCATTGGCTAAAGGTTCCTGCTCTACTCTGCTTCTGCCCAGCAGAGAAAGGGCACAGAGATTTTGGATTCAATTGGACTTTGAGGTAGGAAAGTGAGGAGCGAGAGCAATATATGTGTCACAGTTGCAAAGCTGACAGCGTGCTGAAGATGCCCTGCCGGAGCTTTCACTCCGGGCTCTTCGGCTGTGGGAGCAGAGGCCAAGAGATCGTGTTCACCTGTCACTGCTGCTGTTCAAACGAGAGAGGGCGGGAGAGACCATGGATTCAAACGGATTATTAGGAGATGAAGTGAGGAGTGACAGCAATGTGTGTTTCAGAGTTGCAAAGCTCACTGTGCGCTGAAGATGATCTGCAAGGACTTTCCCTCCCTGCCCTTCGGAACTGGGAGCGGATTCCAAGCGCTCGTGCTCACCTGCCTCTGCTGCTCTTGAAACGAGAGTGGAGACCAGAAACGCTGGATTCAAATGCACTTTTAGGAGCTACAATGAGGAGTGACAACAGTGTGTGTGTCACAGTTGTAAAGCTCAGTGTGTTGAAGAAGCACAAGAGCAGCCTTCAGCCTGTCTCTTCCACTGCCTTACAGATTGCAGACATTCCTGCTCACTCTGCTGCTCAGCAGAGTGCTGGCAACGGAGTTCTTGGATTGAAATGGTCTTTTAGGAGAAAGAGTGAAGAGTGACAGCAATGTTTGTGTCACAGTTTAAAGCTCACTGTGTGCTAAACATGATCAGGAGGAGCTTTTTTGCAAGGCTCTTCTGCTGTTTTAGCCCAGTCTAAACATTCCTGCTCTACTCTCTCTGATGCTGCTCAGCAGAGAGTGGGCACAGAGATGTTGAAATCAATTGGTCTTCCAGGCAGGAGAAGGAGGAGTTACAGCAATGTGTTTTGCAGAGTTGCAAAGCTCACTGTGTGCTGAAGATGCCCTGCAGGAGTTTCCCTGCTGGCCCTTCGTCTGTGGTATTAGAGTCCAAGCGCTGCTCCTCCCCTGTCACAACTCCTCTCGAAACGAGAGAGCGCACCAGAAACTTTGGATTCAAATGCACTTTTAGGAGATAAAGTGAGGAGTGACAGCAATGTTTGTGTCACAGTTTAAAGCTCACTGTGTGCAAAACATGATCAAGCAGGAGATTTTTTTCAAGGCTCTTCTGCTGTTTTAGGCAGGTCTAAAAATTCCTGCTCTACTATCTCTGTTGCTGCTCAGCAGAGAGCGGGCACAGAGATGGTGGATTCAGCTGGTCTTTCAGGCAAAAAGGGAGGAGTGACAGCAATGTGTGTTGCAGAGTTGCAAAGCTCGCTGTGCGCTGAAGATGATCAGTGGGAACTTTCTGGACTGTCTCTTCTGCTCTTTTAGCATTGGCTAAAGGTTCCTGCTCTACTCTGCTTCTGCCCAGCAGAGAAAGGGCACAGAGATTTTGGATTCAATTGGACTTTGACGTAGGAAAGTGCGGAGCGAGAGCAATATATGTGTCACAGTTGCAAAGCTGACTGCGTGCTGAAGATGCCCTGCCGGAGCTTTCACTCCGGGCTCTTCGGCTGTGGGAGCAGAGGCCAAGAGATCGTGTTCACCTGTCACTGCTGCTGTTCAAACGAGAGAGGGCGGGAGAGACCATGGATTCAAACGGATTATTAGGAGATGAAGTGAGGAGTGACAGCAATGTGTGTTTCAGAGTTGCAAAGCTCACTGTGCGCTGAAGATGATCTGCAAGGACTTTCCCTCCCTGCCCTTCGGAACTGGGAGCGGATTCCAAGCACTCGTGCTCACCTGCCTCTGCTGCACTGGAAACGAGAGTGGAGACCAGAAACGCTGGATTCAAATGCACTTTTAGGAGCTACAATGAGGAGTGACAACAGTGTGTGTGTGTCAAAGTTGTAAAGCTCAGTGTGTTGAAGAAGCACAAGAGCAGCCTTCAGCCTGTCTCTTCCACTGCCTTACAGATTGCAGACATTCCTGCTCACTCTGCTGCTCAGCAGAGTGCTGGCAACGGAGTTCTTGGATTGAAATGGTCTTTTAGGAGAAAGAGTGAAGAGTGACAGCAATGTTTGTGTCACAGTTTAAAGCTCACTGTGTGCTAAACATGATCAGGAGGAGCTTTTTTGCAAGGCTCTTCTGCTGTTTTAGCCCAGTCTAAACATTCCTGCTCTACTCTCTCTGATGCTGCTCAGCAGAGAGTGGGCACAGAGATGTTGGAATCAATTGGTCTTCCAGGCAGGAGAAGGAGGAGTTACAGCAATGTGTTTTGCAGAGTTGCAAAGCTCACTGTGTGCTGAAGATGCCCTGCAGGAGTTTCCCTGCTGGCCCTTCGTCTGTGGTATTAGAGTCCAAGCGCTGCTCCTCCCCTGTCACAACTCCTCTCGAAACGAGAGAGCGCACCAGAAACTTTGGATTCAAATGCACTTTTAGGAGATAAAGTGAGGAGTGACAGCAATGTTTGTGTCACAGTTTAAAGCTCACTGTGTGCAAAACATGATCAAGCAGGAGATTATTTTCAAGGCTCTTCTGCTGTTTTAGGCAGGTCTAAAAATTCCTGCTCTACTCTCTCTGTTGCTGCTCAGCAGAGAGCGGGCACAGAGATGGTGGATTCAGCTGGTCTTTCGGGCAAAAAGGGAGGAGTGACAGCAATGTGTGTTGCAGAGTTGCAAAGCTCGCTGTGCGCTGAAGATGATCAGTGGGAACTTTCTGGACTGTCTCTTCTGCTCTTTTAGCATTGGCTAAAGGTTCCTGCTCTACTCTGCTTCTGCCCAGCAGAGAAAGGGCACAGAGATTTTGGATTCAATTGGACTTTGAGGTAGGAAAGTGCGGAGCGAGAGCAATATATGTGTCACAGTTGCAAAGCTGACTGCGTGCTGAAGATGCCCTGCCGGAGCTTTCACTCCGGGCTCTTCGGCTGTGGGAGCAGAGGCCAAGAGATCGTGTTCACCTGTCACTGCTGCTGTTCAAACGAGAGAGGGCGGGAGAGACCATGGATTCAAACGGATTATTAGGAGATGAAGTGAGGAGTGACAGCAATGTGTGTTTCAGAGTTGCAAAGCTCACTGTGCGCTGAAGATGATCTGCAAGGACTTTCCCTCCCTGCCCTTCGGAACTGGGAGCGGATTCCAAGCGCTCGTGCTCACCTACCTCTGCTGCTCTTGAAACGAGAGTGGAGACCAGAAACGCTGGATTCAAATGCACTTTTAGGAGCTACAATGAGGAGTGACAACAGTGTGTGTGTCACAGTTGTAAAGCTCAGTGTGTTGAAGAAGCACAAGAGCAGCCTTCAGCCTGTCTCTTCCACTGCCTTACAGATTGCAGACATTCCTGCTCACTCTGCTGCTCAGCAGAGTGCTGGCAACGGAGTTCTTGGATTGAAATGGTCTTTTAGGAGAAAGAGTGAAGAGTGACAGCAATGTTTGTGTCACAGTTTAAAGCTCACTGTGTGCTAAACATGATCAGGAGGAGCTTTTTTGCAAGGCTCTTCTGCTGTTTTAGCCCAGTCTAAACATTCCTGCTCTACTCTCTCTGATGCTGCTCAGCAGAGAGTGGGCACAGAGATGTTGGAATCAATTGGTCTTCCAGGCAGGAGAAGGAGGAGTTACAGCAATGTGTTTTGCAGAGTTGCAAAGCTCACTGTGTGCTGAAGATGCCCTGCAGGAGTATCCCTGCTGGCCCTTCGTCTGTGGGATTAGAGTCCAAGCGCTGCTCCTCCCCTGTCACAACTCCTCTCGAAACAAGAGAGCGCACAAGAAACTTTGAATTCAAATACACTTTTAGGAGATAAAGTGAGGAGTGACAGCAATGTTTGTGTCACAGTTTAAAGCTCACTGTGTGCAAAACATGATCAAGCAGGAGATTTTTTTCAAGGCTCTTCTGCTGTTTTAGGCAGGTCTAAAAATTCCTGCTCTACTCTCTCTGTTGCTGCTCAGCAGAGAGCGGGCACAGAGATGGTGGATTCAGCTGGTCTTTCAGGCAAAAAGGGAGGAGTGACAGCAATGTGTGTTGCAGAGTTGCAAAGCTCGCTGTGCGCTGAAGATGATCAGTGGGAACTTTCTGGACTGTCTCTTCTGCTCTTTTAGCATTGGCTAAAGGTTCCTGCTCTACTCTGCTTCTGCCCAGCAGAGAAAGGGCACAGAGTTTTGGATTCAATTGGACTTTGAGGTAGGAAAGTGCGGAGCGAGAGCAATATATGTGTCACAGTTGCAAAGCTGACTGCGTGCTGAAGATGCCCTGCCGGAGCTTTCACTCCGGGCTCTTCGGCTGTGGGAGCAGAGGCCAAGAGATCGTGTTCACCTGTCACTGCTGCTGTTCAAACGAGAGAGGGCGGGAGAGACCATGGATTCAAACGGATTATTAGGAGATGAAGTGAGGAGTGACAGCAATGTGTGTTTCAGAGTTGCAAAGCTCACTGTGCGCTGAAGATGATCTGCAAGGACTTTCCCTCCCTGCCCTTCGGAACTGGGAGCGGATTCCAAGCGCTCGTGCTCACCTGCCTCTGCTGCACTGGAAACGAGAGTGGAGACCAGAAACGCTGGATTCAAATGCACTTTTAGGAGCTACAATGAGGAGTGACAACAGTGTGTGTGTGTCAAAGTTGTAAAGCTCAGTGTGTTGAAGAAGCACAAGAGCAGCCTTCAGCCTGTCTCTTCCACTGCCTTACAGATTGCAGACATTCCTGCTCACTCTGCTGCTCAGCAGAGTGCTGGCAACGGAGTTCTTGGATTGAAATGGTCTTTTAGGAGAAAGAGTGAAGAGTGACAGCAATGTTTGTGTCACAGTTTAAAGCTCACTGTGTGCTAAACATGATCAGGAGGAGCTTTTTTGCAAGGCTCTTCTGCTGTTTTAGCCCAGTCTAAACATTCCTGCTCTACTCTCTCTGATGCTGCTCAGCAGAGAGTGGGCACAGAGATGTTGGAATCAATTGGTCTTCCAGGCAGGAGAAGGAGGAGTTACAGCAATGTGTTTTGCAGAGTTGCAAAGCTCACTGTGTGCTGAAGATGCCCTGCAGGAGTTTCCCTGCTGGCCCTTCGTCTGTGGGATTAGAGTCCAAGCGCTGCTCCTCCCCTGTCACAACTCCTCTCGAAACGAGAGAGCGCACCAGAAACTTTGGATTCAAATGCACTTTTAGGAGATAAAGTGAGGAGTGACAGCAATGTTTGTGTCACAGTTTAAAGCTCACTGTGTGCAAAACATGATCAAGCAGGAGATTTTTTTCAAGGCTCTTCTGCTGTTTTAGGCAGGTCTAAAAATTCCTGCTCTACTATCTCTGTTGCTGCTCAGCAGAGAGCGGGCACAGAGATGGTGGATTCAGCTGGTCTTTCAGGCAAAAAGGGAGGAGTGACAGCAATGTGTGTTGCAGAGTTGCAAAGCTCGCTGTGCGCTGAAGATGATCAGTGGGAACTTTCTGGACTGTCTCTTCTGCTCTTTTAGCATTGGCTAAAGGTTCCTGCTCTACTCTGCTTCTGCCCAGCAGAGAAAGGGCACAGAGATTTTGGATTCAATTGGACTTTGAGGTAGGAAAGTGCGGAGCGAGAGCAATATATGTGTCCCAGTTGCAAAGCTGACTGCGTGCTGAAGATGCCCTGCCGGAGCTTTCACTCCGGGCTCTTCGGCTGTGGGAGCAGAGGCCAAGAGATCGTGTTCACCTGTCACTGCTGCTGTTCAAACGAGAGAGGGCGGGAGAGACCATGGATTCAAACGGATTATTAGGAGATGAAGTGAGGAGTGACAGCAATGTGTGTTTCAGAGTTGCAAAGCTCACTGTGCGCTGAAGATGATCTGCAAGGACTTTCCCTCCCTGCCCTTCGGAACTGGGAGCAGATTCCAAGCGCTCGTGCTCACCTGCCTCTGCTGCTCTTGAAACGAGAGTGGAGACCAGAAACGCTGGATTCAAATGCACTTTTAGGAGCTACAATGAGGAGTGACAACAGTGTGTGTGTCACAGTTGTAAAGCTCAGTGTGTTGAAGAAGCACAAGAGCAGCCTTCAGGCCTGTCTCTTCCACTGCCTTACAGATTGCAGACATTCCTGCTCACTCTGCTGCTCAGCAGAGTGCTGGCAACGGAGTTCTTGGATTGAAATGGTCTTTTAGGAGAAAGAGTGAAGAGTGACAGCAATGTTTGTGTCACAGTTTAAAGCTCACTGTGTGCTAAACATGATCAGGAGGAGCTTTTTTGCAAGGCTCTTCTGCTGTTTTAGCCCAGGCTAAACATTCCTGCTCTACTCTCTCTGATGCTGCTCAGCAGAGAGTGGGCACAGAGATGTTGGAATCAATAGGTCTTCCAGGCAGGAAAAGGAGGAGTTACAGCAATGTGTTTTGCAGAGTTGCAAAGCTCACTGTGTGCTGAAGATGCCCTGCAGGAGTTTCCCTGCTGGCCCTTCCTCTGTGGGATTAGAGTCCAAGCGCTGCTCCTCCCCTGTCACAACTCCTCTCGAAACGAGAGAGCGCACCAGAAACTTTGGATTCAAATGCACTTTTAGGAGATAAAGTGAGGAGTGACAGCAATGTTTGTGTCACAGTTTAAAGCTCACTGTGTGCAAAACATGATCAAGCAGGAGATTTTTTTCAAGGCTCTTCTGCTGTTTTAGGCAGGTCTAAAAATTCCTGCTCTACTCTCTCTGTTGCTGCTCAGCAGAGAGCGGGCACAGAGATGGTGGATTCAGCTGGTCTTTCAGGCAAAAAGGGAGGAGTGACAGCAATGTGTGTTGCAGAGTTGCAAAGCTCGCTGTGCGCTGAAGATGATCAGTGGGAACTTTCTGGACTGTCTCTTCTGCTCTTTTAGCTTTGGCTAAAGGTTCCTGCTCTACTCTCTCTGCTTCTGCCCAGCAGAGAAAGGGCACAGAGATTTTGGATTCAATTGGACTTTGAGGTAGGAAAGTGCGGAGCGAGAGCAATATATGTGTCACAGTTGCAAAGCTGACTGCGTGCTGAAGATGCCCTGCCGGAGCTTTCACTCCGGGCTCTTCGGCTGTGGGAGCAGAGGCCAAGAGATCGTGTTCACCTGTCACTGCTGCTGTTCAAACGAGAGAGGGCGGGAGAGACCATGGATTCAAACGGATTATTAGGAGATGAAGTGAGGAGTGACAGCAATGTGTGTTTCAGAGTTGCAAAGCTCACTGTGCGCTGAAGATGATCTGCAAGGACTTTCCCTCCCTGCCCTTCGGAACTGGGAGCGGATTCCAAGCGCTCGTGCTCACCTTCCTCTGCTGCTCTTGAAACGAGAGTGGAGACCAGAAACGCTGGATTCAAATGCACTTTTAGGAGCTACAATGAGGAGTGACAACAGTGTGTGTGTCACAGTTGTAAAGCTCAGTGTGTTGAAGAAGCACAAGAGCAGCCTTCAGGCCTGTCTCTTCCACTGCCTTACAGATTGCAGACATTCCTGCTCACTCTGCTGCTCAGCAGAGTGCTGGCAACGGAGTTCTTGGATTGAAATGGTCTTTTAGGAGAAAGAGTGAAGAGTGACAGCAATGTTTGTGTCACAGTTTAAAGCTCACTGTGTGCTAAACATGATCAGGAGGAGCTTTTTTGCAAGGCTCTTCTGCTGTTTTAGCCCAGTCTAAACATTCCTGCTCTACTCTCTCTGTTGCTGCTCAGCAGAGAGTGGGCACAGAGATGTTGGAATCAATTGGTCTTCCAGGCAGGAAAAGGAGTTACAGCAATGTGTGTTGCAGAATTACAAAGCTCACTGTGTGCTGAAGATGCCCTGCAGGCGTTTCCCTGCTGGCCCTTCGTCTGTGGGATTAGAGTCCAAGCGCTGCTCCTCCCCTGTCACAACTCCCCTCGAAACGTGAGAGCGCACCAGAAACTTTGGATTCAAATGCACTTTTAGGAGATAAAGTGAGGAGTGACAGCAATGTTTGTGTCACAGTTTAAAGCTCACTGTGTGCAAAACATGATCAAGCAGGAGATTTTTTGCAAGGCTCTTCTGCTGTTTTAGCCCAGGCTAAAAATTCCTGCTCTACTCTCTCTGTTGCTGCTCAGCAGAGAGCGGGCACAGAGGTGTTGGAATCAATTGGTCTTTCAGGCAGGAAAAGAAGAGACAGCAATGTGTGTTGCAGAGTTGCAAAGCTCACTGTGTGCTGAAGATGATCAGTGGGAACTTTCTGGACTGTCTCTTCTGCTGTTTCAGCAGAGTCCAAACGTAAGTGCTATATTCTGCTACTGCTCACAAAGAGCAAGCACAGGAGATGTATTATTCAATTGGACTTTCAGGTAGGAAAGTGAGAGGTGACAGCAATATGTGTTTCAGAGTTGTGAATCTCAATGTGTGCTGAAGATGCCCAGCAGTAGTTTCCATTCTGGCCCTTCGGCTGTGAAATTAGAATCCAAGCGCTCGTCCTCCCCTGTCACAACTGCTCTCGAAGCGAGAGAGCGCACCAGAAACGTTGGCTTGAAATGCACTTTTAGGAGATAAAGTGAGGAGTGACAGCAATGTGTGTTTCAGAGTTGCAAAGCTCACTGTGCGCTGAAGATGATCTGCAAGGACTTTCCCTCCCTGCCCTTCGGAACTGGGAGCGGATTCCAAGCGCTCGTGCTCACCTGCCTCTGGTGCACTGGAAACGAGAGTGGAGACCAGAAACGCTGGATTCAAATGCACTTTTAGGAGCTACAATGAGGAGTGACAACAGTGTGTGTGTCAAAGTTGTAAAGCTCAGTGTGTTGAAGAAGCACAAGAGCAGCCTTCAGGCCTGTCTCTTCCACTGCCTTACAGATTGCAGACATCCCTGCTCACTCTGCTGCTCAGCAGAGTGCTGGCAACGGAGTTCTGGGATTGAAATGGTCTTTTAGGAGAAAGAGTGAAGAGTGACAGCAATGTTTGTGTCACAGTTTAAAGCTCACTGTGTGCTAAACATGATCAGGAGGAGCTTTTTTGCAAGGCTCTTCTGCTGTTTTAGCCCAGTCTAAACATTCCTGCTCTACTCTCTCTGTTGCTGCTCAGCAGAGAGTGGGCACAGAGGTGTTGGAATCAATTGGTCTTTCAGGCAAGAAAAGGAGGAGTGACAGCAGTGTGTGTTGCAGAATTGTAAAGCTCACTGTGTGCTGAAGATGCCCTGCAGGAGTTTCCCTGCTGGCCCTTCGTCTGTGGGATTAGAGTCCAAGCGCTGCTCCTCCCTTGTCACAACTCCTCTCCAAACGAGAGAGCGCACCAGAAACTTTGGATTCAAATGCACTTTTAGGAGATAAAGTGAGGAGTGACAGCAATGTTTGTGTCACAGTTTAAAGCTCACTGTGTGCAAAACATGATCAAGCAGGAGATTTTTTTCAAGGCTCTTCTGCTGTTTTAGGCAGGTCTAAAAATTCCTGCTCTACTCTCTCTGTTGCTGCTCAGCAGAGAGCGGGCACAGAGATGGTGGATTCAGCTGGTCTTTCAGGCAAAAAGGGAGGAGTGACAGCAATGTGTGTTGCAGAGTTGCAAAGCTCGCTGTGCGCTGAAGATGATCAGTGGGAACTTTCTGGACTGTCTCTTCTGCTCTTTTAGCATTGGCTAAAGGTTCCTGCTCTACTCTGCTTCTGCCCAGCAGAGAAAGGGCACAGAGATTTTGGATTCAATTGGACTTTGAGGTAGGAAAGTGCGGAGCGAGAGCAATATATGTGTCACAGTTGCAAAGCTGACTGCGTGCTGAAGATGCCCTGCCGGAGCTTTCACTCCGGGCTCTTCGGCTGTGGGAGCAGAGGCCAAGAGATCGTGTTCACCTGTCACTGCTGCTGTTCAAACGAGAGAGGGCGGGAGAGACCATGGATTCAAACGGATTATTAGGAGATGAAGTGAGGAGTGACAGCAATGTGTGTTTCAGAGTTGCAAAGCTCACTGTGCGCTGAAGATGATCTGCAAGGACTTTCCCTCCCTGCCCTTCGGAACTGGGAGCGGATTCCAAGCGCTCGTGCTCACCTGCCTCTGCTGCACTGGAAACGAGAGTGGAGACCAGAAACGCTGGATTCAAATGCACTTTTAGGAGCTACAATGAGGAGTGACAACAGTGTGTGTGTCACAGTTGTAAAGCTCAGTGTGTTGAAGAAGCACAAGAGCAGCCTTCAGGCCTGTCTCTTCCACTGCCTTACAGATTGCAGACATTCCTGCTCACTCTGCTGCTCAGCAGAGTGCTGGCAACGGAGTTCTTGGATTGAAATGGTCTTTTAGGAGAAAGAGTGAAGAGTGACAGCAATGTTTGTGTCACAGTTTAAAGCTCACTGTGTGCTAAACATGATCAGGAGGAGCTTTTTTGCAAGGCTCTTCTGCTGTTTTAGCCCAGTCTAAACATTCCTTCTCTCTGTTGCTGCTCAGCAGAGAGTGGGCACAGAGATGTTGGAATCCATTGGTCTTCCAGGCAGGAAAAGGAGGAGTTACAGCAATGTGTGTTGCAGAATTGCAAAGCTCACTGTGTGCTGAAGATGCCCTGCAGGCGTTTCCCTGCTGGCCCTTCCTCTGTGGGATTAGAGTCCAAGCGCTGCTCCTCCCCTGTCACAACTCCTCTCGAAACGTGAGAGCGCACCAGAAACTTTGGATTCAAATGCACTTTTAGGAGATAAAGTGAGGAGTGACAGCAATGTTTGTGTCACAGTTTAAAGCTCACTGTGTGCAAAACATGATCAAGCAGGAGATTTTTTGCAAGGCTCTTCTGCTGTTTTAGCCCAGGCTAAACATTCCTGCTCTACTCTCTCTGTTGCTGCTCAGCAGAGAGCGGGCACAGAGGTGTTGGAATCAATTGGTCTTTCAGGCAGGAAAAGAAGAGACAGCAATGTGTGTTGCAGAGTTGCAAAGCTCACTGTGTGCTGAAGATGATCAGTGGGAACTTTCTGGACTGTCTCTTCTGCTGTTTCAGCAGGGTCCAAACGTAAGTGCTATATTCTGCTACTGCTCACAAAGAGCAAGCACAGGAGATGTATTATTCAATTGGACTTTCAGGTAGGAAAGTGAGAGGTGACAGCAATATGTGTTTCAGAGTTGCGAATCACAATGTGTGCTGAAGATGCCCAGCAGTAGTTTCCATGCTGGCCCTTCGGCTGTGAAATTAGAATCCAAGCGCTCGTCCTCCCCTGTCACAACTGCTCTCGAAGCGAGAGAGCGCACCAGAAACGTTGGCTTGAAATGCACTTTTAGGAGATAAAGTGAGGAGTGACAGCAATGTGTGTTTCAGAGTTGCAAAGCTCACTGTGCGCTGAAGATGATCTGCAAGGACTTTCCCTCCCTGCCCTTCGGAACTGGGAGCGGATTCCAAGCGCTCGTGCTCACCTGCCTCTGCTGCACTGGAAACGAGAGTGGAGACCAGAAACGCTGGATTCAAATGCACTTTTAGGAGCTACAATGAGGAGTGACAACAGTGTGTGTGTCAAAGTTGTAAAGCTCAGTGTGTTGAAGAAGCACAAGAGCAGCCTTCAGCCTGTCTCTTCCACTGCCTTACAGATTGCAGACATTCCTGCTCACTCTGCTGCTCAGCAGAGTGCTGGCAACGGAGTTCTTGGATTGAAATGGTCTTTTAGGAGAAAGAGTGAAGAGTGACAGCAATGTTTGTGTCACAGTTTAAAGCTCACTGTGTGCTAAACATGATCAGGAGGAGCTTTTTTGCAAGGCTCTTCTGCTGTTTTAGCCCAGGCTAAACATTCCTGCTCTACTCTCTCTGATGCTGCTCAGCAGAGAGTGGGCACAGAGATGTTGGAATCAATTGGTCTTCCAGGCAGGAGAAGGAGGAGTTACAGCAATGTGTTTTGCAGAGTTGCAAAGCTCACTGTGTGCTGAAGATGCCCTGCAGGAGTTTCCCTGCTGGCCCTTCGTTTGTGGGATTAGAGTCCAAGCGCTGCTCCTCCCCTGTCACAACTCCTCTCCAAACGAGAGTGCGTACCAGAAACTTCGGATTCAAATGCACTTTTAGGAGATAAAGTGAGGAGTGACAGCAATGTTTGTGTCACAGTTTAAAGCTCACTGTGTGCAAAACATGATCAAGCAGGAGATTTTTTGCAAGGCTCTTCTGCTGTTTTAGCCCAGGCTAAATATTCCTGCTCAACACTCTGTTGCTGCTCAGCAGAGAGTGGGCAGAGAGATGTTGGAATCAATTGGACTTTCAGGCAGGAAAAGAAGTGACAGCAATGTGTGTTGCAGAGTTGCAAAGCTCGCTGTGCGCTGAAGATGATCAGTGGGAACTTTCTGGACTGTCTCTTCTGCTGTTTCTTCAGAGTCCAAACGTAAGTGCTATATTCTGCTACTGCTCACAAAGAGCAAGCACAGGAGATGTAGGATTCAATTGGACTTTGAGGTAGGAAAGTGAGAGGTGACAGCTATTTGTGTTTCAGAGTTGCAAAGCTCACTGGGTGCTGAATATGCCCTGCAGGAGTTTCCATGCTGGCAATTCGTCTGTGAAATTAGAGTCCAAACACTCGTCCTCCCCTGTGACATCTGCTCTCGAAACGAGAGAGCGCACCATAAACTTTGGATTCAAATGCACTTTTAGGAGATAAAGTGAGGAGTGACAGCAATGTTTGTGTCACAGTTTAAAGCTCACTGAGTGCAAAACATGATCTAGCAGGAGATTTTTTGCAAGGCTCTTCTGCTGTTTTAGCCCAGTCCAAACATTCCTGCTCTGCTCTCTCTGTTGTTGCTCAGCAGAGAGCGGGCACAGAGATGGTGGATTCAGTTGGTCGTTCAGGCAGGAAAGGGGGGAGTGACAGCAATGTGTGTTGCAGAGTTGCAAAGCTCACTGTGTGCTGAAGATGATCAGTGGGAACTTTCTGGACTGTCTCTTCTGCTGTTTCAGCAGGGTCCAAACGTAAGTGCTATATTCTGCTACTGCTCACAAAGAGCAAGCACAGGAGATGTATTATTCAATTGGACTTTCAGGTAGGAAAGTGAGAGGTGACAGCAATATGTGTTTCAGAGTTGCGAATCACAATGTGTGCTGAAGATGCCCAGCAGTAGTTTCCATGCTGGCCCTTCGGCTGTGAAATTAGAATCCAAGCGCTCGTCCTCCCCTGTCACAACTGCTCTCGAAGCGAGAGAGCGCACCAGAAACGTTGGCTTGAAATGCACTTTTAGGAGATAAAGTGAGGAGTGACAGCAATGTGTGTTTCAGAGTTGCAAAGCTCACTGTGCGCTGAAGATGATCTGCAAGGACTTTCCCTCCCTGCCCTTCGGAACTGGGAGCGGATTCCAAGCGCTCGTGCTCACCTGCCTCTGCTGCACTGGAAACGAGAGTGGAGACCAGAAACGCTGGATTCAAATGCACTTTTAGGAGCTACAATGAGGAGTGACAACAGTGTGTGTGTCAAAGTTGTATAGCTCAGTGTGTTGAAGAAGCACAAGAGCAGCCTTCAGCCTGTCTCTTCCACTGCCTTACAGATTGCAGACATTCCTGCTCACTCTGCTGCTCAGCAGAGTGCTGACAACGGAGTTCTTGGATTGAAATGGTCTTTTAGGAGAAAGAGTGAAGAGTGACAGCAATGTTTGTGTCACAGTTTAAAGCTCACTGTGTGCTAAACATGATCAGGAGGAGCTTTTTTGCAAGGCTCTTCTGCTGTTTTAGCCCAGGCTAAACATTCCTGCTCCACTCTCTCTGTTGCTGCTCAGCAGAGAGCGGGCACAGAGATGTTGGAATCAATTGGTCTTTCAGGCAAGAAAAGGAGGAGTGACAGCAATGTGTGTTTCAGAATTGTAAAGCTCACTGTGCGCTGAAGATGCCCTGCAGGAGTTTCCCTTCTGGCCCTTCGTCTGTGGGATTAGAGTCCAAGCGCTGCTCCTCCCCTGTCACAACTCCTCTCGAAACGAGAGAGCGCACACGAAACTTTGGATTCAAATGCACTTTTAGGAGATAAAGTGAGGAGTGACAGCAATGTTTGTGTCACAGTTTAAAGCTCACTGTGTGCAAAACATGATCAAGCAGGAGATTTTTTTCAAGGCTCTTCTGCTGTTTTAGGCAGGTCTAAAAATTCCTGCTCTACTATCTCTGTTGCTGCTCAGCAGAGAGCGGGCACAGAGATGGTGGATTCAGCTGGTCTTTCAGGCAAAAAGGGAGGAGTGACAGCAATGTGTGTTGCAGAGTTGCAAAGCTCGCTGTGCGCTGAAGATGATCAGTGGGAACTTTCTGGACTGTCTCTTCTGCTCTTTTAGCATTGGCTAAAGGTTCCTGCTCTACTCTGCTTCTGCCCAGCAGAGAAAGGGCACAGAGATTTTGGATTCAATTGGACTTTGAGGTAGGAAAGTGCGGAGCGAGAGCAATATATGTGTCACAGTTGCAAAGCTGACTGCGTGCTGAAGATGCCCTGCCGGAGCTTTCACTCCGGGCTCTTCGGCTGTGGGAGCAGAGGCCAAGAGATCGTGTTCACCTGTCACTGCTGCTGTTCAAACGAGAGAGGGCGGGAGAGACCATGGATTCAAACGGATTATTAGGAGATGAAGTGAGGAGTGACAGCAATGTGTGTTTCAGAGTTGCAAAGCTCACTGTGCGCTGAAGATGATCTGCAAGGACTTTCCCTCCCTGCCCTTCGGAACTGGGAGCGGATTCCAAGCGCTCGTGCTCACCTTCCTCTGCTGCTCTTGAAACGAGAGTGGAGACCAGAAACGCTGGATTCAAATGCACTTTTAGGAGCTACAATGAGGAGTGACAACAGTGTGTGTGTCACAGTTGTAAAGCTCAGTGTGTTGAAGAAGCACAAGAGCAGCCTTCAGGCCTGTCTCTTCCACTGCCTTACAGATTGCAGACATTCCTGCTCACTCTGCTGCTCAGCAGAGTGCTGGCAACGGAGTTCTTGGATTGAAATGGTCTTTTAGGAGAAAGAGTGAAGAGTGACAGCAATGTTTGTGTCACAGTTTAAAGCTCACTGTGTGCTAAACATGATCAGGAGGAGCTTTTTTGCAAGGCTCTTCTGCTGTTTTAGCCCAGTCTAAATATTCCTGCTCTACTCTCTCTGATGCTGCTCAGCAGAGAGTGGGCACAGAGATGTTGGAATCAATTGGTCTTCCAGGCAGGAGAAGGAGGAGTTACAGCAATGTGTTTTGCAGAGTTGCAAAGCTCACTGTGTGCTGAAGATGCCCTGCAGGAGTTTCCCTGCTGGCCCTTCGTCTGTGGTATTAGAGTCCAAGCGCTGCTCCTCCCCTGTCACAACTCCTCTCGAAACGAGAGAGCGCACAAGAAACTTTGGATTCAAATGCACTTTTAGGAGATAAAGTGAGGAGTGACAGCAATGTTTGTGTCACAGTTTAAAGCTCACTGTGTGCAAAACATGATCAAGCAGGAGATTTTTTGCAAGGCTCTTCTGCTGTTTTAGCCCAGGCTAAATATTCCTGCTCAACTCTCTGTTGCTGCTCAGCAGAGAGTGGGCACAGAGATGTTGGAATCAATTGGTCTTTCAGGCAGGAAAAGAAGTGACAGCAATGTGTGTTGCAGAGTTGCAAAGCTCGCTGTTCGCTGAAGATGATCAGTGGGAACTTTCTGGACTGTCTCTTCTGCTGTTTCTTCAGAGTCCAAACGTAAGTGCTATATTCTGCTACTGCTCTCAAAGAGCAAGCACAGGAGATGTAGGATTCAATTGGACTTTGAGGTAGGAAAGTGAGAGGTGACAGCTATTTGTGTTTCAGAGTTGCAAAGCTCGCTGGGTGCTGAAGATACCCTGCAGGAGTTTCCATGCTGCCAATTCGTCTGTGAAATTAGAGTCCAAACACTCGTCCAACCCTGTGACATCTGCTCTCGAAACGAGAGAGCGCACCATAAACTTTGGATTCAAATGCACTTTTAGGAGATAAAGTGAGGAGTGACAGCAATGTTTGTGTCACAGTTTAAGGCTCACTGAGTGCAAAACATGATCAAGCAGGAGATTTTTTGCAAGGCTCTTCTGCTGTTTTAGCCCAGTCCAAACATTCCTGCTCTGCTCTCTCTGTTGTTGCTCAGCAGAGAGCGGGCACAGAGATGGTGGATTCAGTTGGTCTTTCAGGCAGGAAAGGGGGGAGTGACAGCAATGTGTGTTGCAGAGTTGCAAAGCTCACTGTGTGCTGAAGATGATCAGTGGGAACTTTCTGGACTGTCTCTTCTGCTGTTTCAGCAGAGTCCAAACGTAAGTGCTATATTCTGCTACTGCTCACAAAGAGCAAGCACAGGAGATGTATTATTCAATTGGACTTTCAGGTAGGAAAGTGAGAGGTGACAGCAATATGTGTTTCAGAGTTGCGAATCACAATGTGTGCTGAAGATGCCCAGCAGTAGTTTCCATGCTGGCCCTTCGGCTGTGAAATTAGAATCCAAGCGCTCGTCCTCCCCTGTCACAACTGCTCTCGAAGCGAGAGAGCGCACCAGAAACGTTGGCTTGAAATGCACTTTTAGGAGATAAAGTGAGGAGTGACAGCAATGTGTGTTTCAGAGTTGCAAAGCTCACTGTGCGCTGAAGATGATCTGCAAGGACTTTCCCACCCTGCCCTTCGGAACTGGGAGCGGATTCCAAGCGCTCGTGCTCACCTTCCTCTGCTGCTCTTGAAACGAGAGGGGAGACCAGAAACGCTGGATTCAAATGCACTTTTAGGAGCTACAATGAGGAGTGACAACAGTGTGTGTGTCACAGTTGTAAAGCTCAGTGTGTTGAAGAAGCACAAGAGCAGCCTTCTGGCCTGTCTCTTCCACTGCCTTACAGATTGCAGACATTCCTGCTCACTCTGCTGCTCAGCAGAGTGCTGGCAACGGAGTTCTTGGATTGAAATGGTCTTTTAGGAGAAAGAGTGAAGAGTGACAGCAATGTTTGTGTCACAGTTTAAAGCTCACTGTGTGCTAAACATGATCAGGAGGAGCTTTTTTGCAAGGCTCTTCTGCTGTTTTAGCCCAGTCTAAACATTCCTGCTCTACTCTCTCTGATGCTGCTCAGCAGAGAGTTGGCACAGAGATGTTGGAATCAATAGGTCTTCCAGGCAGGAAAAGGAGGAGTTACAGCAATGTGTTTTGCAGAGTTGCAAAGCTCATTGTGTGCTGAAGATGCCCTGCAGGAGTTTCCCTGCTGGCCCTTTGTCTGTGGTATTAGAGTCCAAGCGCTGCTCCTCCCCTGTCACAACTCCTCTCGAAACGAGAGAGCGCACAAGAAACTTTGGATTCAAATGCACTTTTAGGAGATAAAGTGAGGAGTGACAGCAATGTTTGTGTCACAGTTTAAAGCTCACTGTGTGCAAAACATGATCAAGCAGGAGATTTTTTTCAAGGCTCTTCTGCTGTTTTAGGCAGGTCTAAAAATTCCTGCTCTACTATCTCTGTTGCTGCTCAGCAGAGAGCGGGCACAGAGATGGTGGATTCAGCTGGTCTTTCAGGCAAAAAGGGAGGAGTGACAGCAATGTGTGTTGCAGAGTTGCAAAGCTCGCTGTGCGCTGAAGATGATCAGTGGGAACTTTCTGGACTGTCTCTTCTGCTCTTTTAGCATTGGCTAAAGTTTCCTGCTCTACTCTGCTTCTGCCCAGCAGAGAAAGGGCACAGAGTTTTGGATTCAATTGGACTTTGAGGTAGGAAAGTGCGGAGCGAGAGCAATATATGTGTCACAGTTGCAAAGCTGACTGCGTGCTGAAGATGCCCTGCCGGAGCTTTCACTCCGGGCTCTTCGGCTGTGGGAGCAGAGGCCAAGAGATCGTGTTCACCTGTCACTGCTGCTGTTCAAACGAGAGAGGGCGGGAGAGACCATGGATTCAAACGGATTATTAGGAGATGAAGTGAGGAGTGACAGCAATGTGTGTTTCAGAGTTGCAAAGCTCACTGTGCGCTGAAGATGATCTGCAAGGACTTTCCCTCCCTGCCCTTCGGAACTGGGAGCGGATTCCAAGCGCTCGTGCTCACCTTCCTCTGCTGCTCTTGAAACGAGAGTGGAGACCAGAAACGCTGGATTCAAATGCACTTTTAGGAGCTACAATGAGGAGTGACAACAGTGTGTGTGTCACAGTTGTAAAGCTCAGTGTGTTGAAGAAGCACAAGAGCAGCCTTCAGGCCTGTCTCTTCCACTGCCTTACAGATTGCAGACATTCCTGCTCACTCTGCTGCTCAGCAGAGTGCTGGCAACGGAGTTCTTGGATTGAAATGGTCTTTTAGGAGAAAGAGTGAAGAGTGACAGCAATGTTTGTGTCACAGTTTAAAGCTCACTGTGTGCTAAACATGATCAGGAGGAGCTTTTTTGCAAGGCTCTTCTGCTGTTTTAGCCCAGTCTAAACATTCCTTCTCTCTGTTGCTGCTCAGCAGAGAGTGGGCACAGAGATGTTGGAATCAATTGGTCTTCCAGGCAGGAAAAGGAGGAGTTACAGCAATGTGTGTTGCAGAATTGCAAAGCTCACTGTGTGCTGAAGATGCCCTGCAGGAGTTTCCCTGCTGGCCCTTCGTCTGTGGGATTAGAGTCCAAGCGCTGCTCCTCCCCTGTCACAACTCCTCTCGAAACGAGAGAGCGCACCAGAAACTTTGGATTCAAATGCACTTTTAGGAGATAAAGTGAGGAGTGACAGCAATGTTTGTGTCACAGTTTAAAGCTCACTGTGTGCAAAACATGATCAAGCAGGAGATTTTTTTCAAGGCTCTTCTGCTGTTTTAGGCAGGTCTAAAAATTCCTGCTCTACTATCTCTGTTGCTGCTCAGCAGAGAGCGGGCACAGAGATGGTGGATTCAGCTGGTCTTTCAGGCAAAAAGGGAGGAGTGACAGCAATGTGTGTTGCAGAGTTGCAAAGCTCGCTGTGCGCTGAAGATGATCAGTGGGAACTTTCTGGACTGTCTCTTCTGCTCTTTTAGCATTGGCTAAAGGTTCCTGCTCTACTCTGCTTCTGCCCAGCAGAGAAAGGGCACAGAGATTTTGGATTCAATTGGACTTTGAGGTAGGAAAGTGCGGAGCGAGAGCAATATATGTGTCACAGTTGCAAAGCTGACTGCGTGCTGAAGATGCCCTGCCGGAGCTTTCACTCCGGGCTCTTCGGCTGTGGGAGCAGAGGCCAAGAGATCGTGTTCACCTGTCACTGCTGCTGTTCAAACGAGAGAGGGCGGGAGAGACCATGGATTCAAACGGATTATTAGGAGATGAAGTGAGGAGTGACAGCAATGTGTGTTTCAGAGTTGCAAAGCTCACTGTGCGCTGAAGATGATCTGCAAGGACTTTCCCTCCCTGCCCTTCGGAACTGGGAGCGGATTCCAAGCGCTCGTGCTCACCTGCCTCTGCTGCTCTTGAAACGAGAGTGGAGACCAGAAACGCTGGATTCAAATGCACTTTTAGGAGCTACAATGAGGAGTGACAACAGTGTGTGTGTCACAGTTGTAAAGCTCAGTGTGTTGAAGAAGCACAAGAGCAGCCTTCAGGCCTGTCTCTTCCACTGCCTTACAGATTGCAGACATTCCTGCTCACTCTGCTGCTCAGCAGAGTGCTGGCAACGGAGTTCTTGGATTGAAATGGTCTTTTAGGAGAAAGAGTGAAGAGTGACAGCAATGTTTGTGTCACAGTTTAAAGCTCACTGTGTGCTAAACATGATCAGGAGGAGCTTTTTTGCAAGGCTCTTCTGCTGTTTTAGCCCAGTCTAAACATTCCTGCTCTACTCTCTCTGATGCTGCTCAGCAGAGAGTGGGCACAGAGATGTTGGAATCAATTGGTCTTCCAGGCAGGAGAAGGAGGAGTTACAGCAATGTGTTTTGCAGAGTTGCAAAGCTCACTGTGTGCTGAAGATGCCCTGCAGGAGTTTCCCTGCTGGCCCTTCGTCTGTGGTATTAGAGTCCAAGCGCTGCTCCTCCCCTGTCACAACTCCTCTCGAAACGAGAGAGCGCACACGAAACTTTGGATTCAAATGCACTTTTAGGAGATAAAGTGAGGAGTGACAGCAATGTTTGTGTCACAGTTTAAAGCTCACTGTGTGCAAAACATGATCAAGCAGGAGATTTTTTTCAAGGCTCTTCTGCTGTTTTAGGCAGGTCTAAAAATTCCTGCTCTACTATCTCTGTTGCTGCTCAGCAGAGAGCGGGCACAGAGATGGTGGATTCAGCTGGTCTTTCAGGCAAAAAGGGAGGAGTGACAGCAATGTGTGTTGCAGAGTTGCAAAGCTCGCTGTGCGCTGAAGATGATCAGTGGGAACTTTCTGGACTGTCTCTTCTGCTCTTTTAGCATTGACTAAAGGTTCCTGCTCTACTCTGCTTCTGCCCAGCAGAGAAAGGGCACAGAGATTTTGGATTCAATTGGACTTTGAGGTAGGAAAGTGCGGAGCGAGAGCAATATATGTGTCACAGTTGCAAAGCTGACTGCGTGCTGAAGATGCCCTGCCGGAGCTTTCACTCCGGGCTCTTCGGCTGTGGGAGCAGAGGCCAAGAGATCGTGTTCACCTGTCACTGCTGCTGTTCAAACGAGAGAGGGCGGGAGAGACCATGGATTCAAATGGATTATTAGGAGATGAAGTGAGGAGTGACAGCAATGTGTGTTTCAGAGTTGCAAAGCTCACTGTGCGCTGAAGATGATCTGCAAGGACTTTCCCTCCCTGCCCTTCGGAACTGGGAGCGGATTCCAAGCGCTCGTGCTCACCTGCCTCTGCTGCTCTTGAAACGAGAGTGGAGACCAGAAACACTGGATTCAAATGCACTTTTAGGAGCTACAATGAGGAGTGACAACAGTGTGTGTGTCACAGTTGTAAAGCTCAGTGTGTTGAAGAAGCACAAGAGCAGCCTTCAGGCCTGTCTCTTCCACTGCCTTACAGATTGCAGACATTCCTGCTCACTCTGCTGCTCAGCAGAGTGCTGGCAACGGAGTTCTTGGATTGAAATGGTCTTTTAGGAGAAAGAGTGAAGAGTGACAGCAATGTTTGTGTCACAGTTTAAAGCTCACTGTGTGCTAAACATGATCAGGAGGAGCTTTTTTGCAAGGCTCTTCTGCTGTTTTAGCCCAGTCTAAACATTCCTTCTCTCTGTTGCTGCTCAGCAGAGAGTGGGCACAGAGATGTTGGAATCAATTGGTCTTCCAGGCAGGAAAAGGAGGAGTTACAGCAATGTGTGTTGCAGAATTGCAAAGCTCACTGTGTGCTGAAGATGCCCTGCAGGAGTTTCCCTGCTGGCCCTTCGTCTGTGGGATTAGAGTCCAAGCGCTGCTCCTCCCCTGTCACAACTCCTCTCGAAACGAGAGAGCGCACCAGAAACTTTGGATTCAAATGCACTTTTAGGAGATAAAGTGAGGAGTGACAGCAATGTTTGTGTCACAGTTTAAAGCTCACTGTGTGCAAAACATGATCAAACAGGAGATTTTTTTCAAGGCTCTTCTGCTGTTTTAGGCAGGTCTAAAAATTCCTGCTCTACTATCTCTGTTGCTGCTCAGCAGAGAGCGGGCACAGAGATGGTGGATTCAGCTGGTCTTTCAGGCAAAAAGGGAGGAGTGACAGCAATGTGTGTTGCAGAGTTGCAAAGCTCGCTGTGCGCTGAAGATGATCAGTGGGAACTTTCTGGACTGTCTCTTCTGCTCTTTTAGCATTGGCTAAAGGTTCCTGCTCTACTCTGCTTCTGCCCAGCAGAGAAAGGGCACAGAGATTTTGGATTCAATTGGACTTTGAGGTAGGAAAGTGCGGAGCGAGAGCAATATATGTGTCACAGTTGCAAAGCTGACTGCGTGCTGAAGATGCCCTGCCGGAGCTTTCACTCCGGGCTCTTCGGCTGTGGGAGCAGAGGCCAAGAGATCGTGTTCACCTGTCACTGCTGCTGTTCAAACGAGAGAGGGCGGGAGAGACCATGGATTCAAACGGATTATTAGGAGATGAAGTGAGGAGTGACAGCAATGTGTGTTTCAGAGTTGCAAAGCTCACTGTGCGCTGAAGATGATCTGCAAGGACTTTCCCTCCCTGCCCTTCGGAACTGGGAGCGGATTCCAAGCGCTCGTGCTCACCTGCCTCTGCTGCTCTTGAAACGAGAGTGGAGACCAGAAACGCTGGATTCAAATGCACTTTTAGGAGCTACAATGAGGAGTGACAACAGTGTGTGTGTCACAGTTGTAAAGCTCAGTGTGTTGAAGAAGCACAAGAGCAGCCTTCAGGCCTGTCTCTTCCACTGCCTTACAGATTGCAGACATTCCTGCTCACTCTGCTGCTCAGCAGAGTGCTGGCAACGGAGTTCTTGGATTGAAATGGTCTTTTAGGAGAAAGAGTGAAGAGTGACAGCAATGTTTGTGTCACAGTTTAAAGCTCACTGTGTGCTAAACATGATCAGGAGGAGCTTTTTTGCAAGGCTCTTCTGCTGTTTTAGCCCAGTCTAAACATTCCTGCTCTACTCTCTCTGATGCTGCTCAGCAGAGAGTGGGCACAGAGATGTTGGAATCAATTGGTCTTCCAGGCAGGAGAAGGAGGAGTTACAGCAATGTGTTTTGCAGAGTTGCAAAGCTCACTGTGTGCTGAAGATGCCCTGCAGGAGTTTCCCTGCTGGCCCTTCGTCTGTGGTATTAGAGTCCAAGCGCTGCTCCTCCCCTGTCACAACTCCTCTCGAAACGAGAGAGCGCACACGAAACTTTGGATTCAAATGCACTTTTAGGAGATAAAGTGAGGAGTGACAGCAATGTTTGTGTCACAGTTTAAAGCTCACTGTGTGCAAAACATGATCAAGCAGGAGATTTTTTTCAAGGCTCTTCTGCTGTTTTAGGCAGGTCTAAAAATTCCTGTTCTACTATCTCTGTTGCTGCTCAGCAGAGAGCGGGCACAGAGATGGTGGATTCAGCTGGTCTTTCAGGCAAAAAGGGAGGAGTGACAGCAATGTGTGTTGCAGAGTTGCAAAGCTCGCTGTGCGCTGAAGATGATCAGTGGGAACTTTCTGGACTGTCTCTTCTGCTCTTTTAGCATTGGCTAAAGGTTCCTGCTCTACTCTGCTTCTGCCCAGCAGAGAAAGGGCACAGAGATTTTGGATTCAATTGGACTTTGAGGTAGGAAAGTGCGGAGCGAGAGCAATATATGTGTCACAGTTGCAAAGCTGACTGCGTGCTGAAGATGCCCTGCCGGAGCTTTCACTCCGGGCTCTTCGGCTGTGGGAGCAGAGGCCAAGAGATCGTGTTCACCTGTCACTGCTGCTGTTCAAACGAGAGAGGGCGGGAGAGACCATGGATTCAAACGGATTATTAGGAGATGAAGTGAGGAGTGACAGCAATGTGTGTTTCAGAGTTGCAAAGCTCACTGTGCGCTGAAGATGATCTGCAAGGACTTTCCCTCCCTGCCCTTCGGAACTGGGAGCGGATTCCAAGCGCTCGTGCTCACCTGCCTCTGCTGCACTGGAAACGAGAGTGGAGACCAGAAACGCTGGATTCAAATGCACTTTTAGGAGCTACAATGAGGAGTGACAACAGTGTGTGTGTGTCAAAGTTGTAAAGCTCAGTGTGTTGAAGAAGCACAAGAGCAGCCTTCAGCCTGTCTCTTCCACTGCCTTACAGATTGCAGACATTCCTGCTCACTCTGCTGCTCAGCAGAGTGCTGGCAACGGAGTTCTTGGATTGAAATGGTCTTTTAGGAGAAAGAGTGAAGAGTGACAGCAATGTTTGTGTCACAGTTTAAAGCTCACTGTGTGCTAAACATGATCAGGAGGAGCTTTTTTGCAAGGCTCTTCTGCTGTTTTAGCCCAGTCTAAACATTCCTTCTCTCTGTTGCTGCTCAGCAGAGAGTGGGCACAGAGATGTTGGAATCAATTGGTCTTCCAGGCAGGAAAAGGAGGAGTTACAGCAATGTGTGTTGCAGAATTGCAAAGCTCACTGTGTGCTGAAGATGCCCTGCAGGAGTTTCCCTGCTGGCCCTTCGTCTGTGGGATTAGAGTCCAAGCGCTGCTCCTCCCCTGTCACAACTCCTCTCGAAACGAGAGAGCGCACCAGAAACTTTGGATTCAAATGCACTTTTAGGAGATAAAGTGAGGAGTGACAGCAATGTTTGTGTCACAGTTTAAAGCTCACTGTGTGCAAAACATGATCAAGCAGGAGATTTTTTTCAAGGCTCTTCTGCTGTTTTAGGCAGGTCTAAAAATTCCTGCTCTACTATCTCTGTTGCTGCTCAGCAGAGAGCGGGCACAGAGATGGTGGATTCAGCTGGTCTTTCAGGCAAAAAGGGAGGAGTGACAGCAATGTGTGTTGCAGAGTTGCAAAGCTCGCTGTGCGCTGAAGATGATCAGTGGGAACTTTCTGGACTGTCTCTTCTGCTCTTTTAGCATTGGCTAAAGGTTCCTGCTCTACTCTGCTTCTGCCCAGCAGAGAAAGGGCACAGAGATTTTGGATTCAATTGGACTTTGAGGTAGGAAAGTGCGGAGCGAGAGCAATATATGTGTCACAGTTGCAAAGCTGACTGCGTGCTGAAGATGCCCTGCCGGAGCTTTCACTCCGGGCTCTTCGGCTGTGGGAGCAGAGGCCAAGAGATCGTGTTCACCTGTCACTGCTGCTGTTCAAACGAGAGAGGGCGGGAGAGACCATGGATTCAAACGGATTATTAGGAGATGAAGTGAGGAGTGACAGCAATGTGTGTTTCAGAGTTGCAAAGCTCACTGTGCGCTGAAGATGATCTGCAAGGACTTTCCCTCCCTGCCCTTCGGAACTGGGAGCGGATTCCAAGCGCTCGTGCTCACCTGCCTCTGCTGCACTGGAAACGAGAGTGGAGACCAGAAACGCTGGATTCAAATGCACTTTTAGGAGCTACAATGAGGAGTGACAACAGTGTGTGTGTGTCAAAGTTGTAAAGCTCAGTGTGTTGAAGAAGCACAAGAGCAGCCTTCAGGCCTGTCTCTTCCACTGCCTTACAGATTGCAGACATTCCTGCTCACTCTGCTGCTCAGCAGAGTGCTGGCAACGGAGTTCTTGGATTGAAATGGTCTTTTAGGAGAAAGAGTGAAGAGTGACAGCAATGTTTGTGTCACAGTTTAAAGCTCACTGTGTGCTAAACATGATCAGGAGGAGCTTTTTTGCAAGGCTCTTCTGCTGTTTTAGCCCAGTCTAAACATTCCTGCTCTATTCTCTCTGATGCTGCTCAGCAGAGAGTGGGCACAGAGATGTTGGAATCAATTGGTCTTCCAGGCAGGAGAAGGAGGAGTTACAGCAATGTGTTTTGCAGAGTTGCAAAGCTCACTGTGTGCTGAAGATGCCCTGCAGGAGTTTCCCTGCTGGCCCTTCGTCTGTGGGATTAGAGTCCAAGCGCTGCTCCTCCCCTGTCACAACTCCTCTCGAAACGAGAGAGCGCACCAGAAACTTTGGATTCAAATGCACTTTTAGGAGATAAAGTGAGGAGTGACAGCAATGTTTGTGTCACAGTTTAAAGCTCACTGTGTGCAAAACATGATCAAGCAGGAGATTTTTTTCAAGGCTCTTCTGCTGTTTTAGGCAGGTCTAAAAATTCCTGCTCTACTATCTCTGTTGCTGCTCAGCAGAGAGCGGGCACAGAGATGGTGGATTCAGCTGGTCTTTCAGGCAAAAAGGGAGGAGTGACAGCAATGTGTGTTGCAGAGTTGCAAAGCTCGCTGTGCGCTGAAGATGATCAGTGGGAACTTTCTGGACTGTCTCTTCTGCTCTTTTAGCATTGGCTAAAGGTTCCTGCTCTACTCTGCTTCTGCCCAGCAGAGAAAGGGCACAGAGATTTTGGATTCAATTGGACTTTGAGGTAGGAAAGTGCGGAGCGAGAGCAATATATGTGTCACAGTTGCAAAGCTGACTGCGTGCTGAAGATGCCCTGCCGGAGCTTTCACTCCGGGCTCTTCGGCTGTGGGAGCAGAGGCCAAGAGATCGTGTTCACCTGTCACTGCTGCTGTTCAAACGAGAGAGGGCGGGAGAGACCATGGATTCAAACGGATTATTAGGAGATGAAGTGAGGAGTGACAGCAATGTGTGTTTCAGAGTTGCAAAGCTCACTGTGCGCTGAAGATGATCTGCAAGGACTTTCCCTCCCTGCCCTTCGGAACTGGGAGCGGATTCCAAGCGCTCGTGCTCACCTGCCTCTGCTGCACTGGAAACGAGAGTGGAGACCAGAAACGCTGGATTCAAATGCACTTTTAGGAGCTACAATGAGGAGTGACAACAGTGTGTGTGTGTCAAAGTTGTAAAGCTCAGTGTGTTGAAGAAGCACAAGAGCAGCCTTCAGCCTGTCTCTTCCACTCCCTTACAGATTGCAGACATTCCTGCTCACTCTGCTGCTCAGCAGAGTGCTGGCAACGGAGTTCTTGGATTGAAATGGTCTTTTAGGAGAAAGAGTGAAGAGTGACAGCAATGTTTGTGTCACACTTTAAAGCTCACTGTGTGCTAAACATGATCAGGAGGAGCTTTTTTGCAAGGCTCTTCTGCTGTTTTAGCCCAGTCTAAACATTCCTGCTCTACTCTCTCTGATGCTGCTCAGCAGAGAGTGGGCACAGAGATGTTGGAATCAATAGGTCTTCCAGGCAGGAAAAGGAGGAGTTACAGCAATGTGTTTTGCAGAGTTGCAAAGCTCACTGTGTGCTGAAGATGCCCTGCAGGCGTTTCCCTGCTGGCCCTTCGTCTGTGGGATTAGAGTCCAAGCGCTGCTCCTCCCCTGTCACAACTCCTCTCGAAACGAGAGAGCGCACCAGAAACTTTGGATTCAAATGCACTTTTAGGAGATAAAGTGAGGAGTGACAGCAATGTTTGTGTCACAGTTTAAAGCTCACTGTGTGTAAAACATGATCAAGCAGGAGATTTTTTGCAAGGCTCTTCTGCTGTTTTAGCCCAGGCTAAACATTCCTGCTCTACTCTCTCTGTTGCTGCTCAGCAGAGAGCGGGCACAGAGGTGTTGGAATCAATTGGGCTTTCAGGCAGGAAAAGAAGAGACAGCAATGTGTGTTGCAGAGTTGCAAAGCTCACTGTGTGCTGAAGATGATCAGTGGGAACTTTCTGGACTGTCTCTTCTGCTGTTTCAGCAGAGTCCAAACGTAAGTGCTATATTCTGCTACTGCTCACAAAGAGCAAGCACAGGAGATGTATTATTCAATTGGACTTTCAGGTAGGAAAGTGAGAGGTGACAGCAATATGTGTTTCAGAGTTGTGAATCTCAATGTGTGCTGAAGATGCCCAGCAGTAGTTTCCATGCAGGCCCTTCGGCTGTGAAATTAGAATCCAAGCGCTCGTCCTCCCCTGTCACAACTGCTCTCGAAGCGAGAGAGCGCACCAGAAACGTTGGCTTGAAATGCACTTTCAGGAGATAAAGTGAGGAGTGACAGCAATGTGTGTTTCAGAGTTGCAAAGCTCACTGTGCGCTGAAGATGATCTGCAAGGACTTTCCCTCCCTGCCCTTCGGAACTGGGAGCGGATTCCAAGCGCTCGTGCTCACCTGCCTCTGGTGCACTGGAAACGAGAGTGGAGACCAGAAACGCTGGATTCAAATGCACTTTTAGGAGCTACAATGAGGAGTGACAACAGTGTGTGTGTCAAAGTTGTAAAGCTCAGTGTGTTGAAGAAGCACAAGAGCAGCCTTCAGGCCTGTCTCTTCCACTGCCTTACAGATTGCAGACATCCCTGCTCACTCTGCTGCTCAGCAGAGTGCTGGCAACAGAGTTCTGGGATTGAAATGGTCTTTTAGGAGAAAGAGTGAAGAGTGACAGCAATGTTTGTGTCACAGTTTAAAGCTCACTGTGTGCTAAACATGATCAGGAGGAGCTTTTTTGCAAGGCTCTTCTGCTGTTTTAGCCCAGTCTAAACATTCCTGCTCTACTCTCTCTGTTGCTGCTCAGCAGAGAGTGGGCACAGAGGTGTTGGAATCAATTGGTCTTTCAGGCAAGAAAAGGAGGAGTGACAGCAGTGTGTGTTGCAGAATTGTAAAGCTCACTGTGTGCTGAAGATGCCCTGCAGGAGTTTCCCTGCTGGCCCTTCGTCTGTGGGATTAGAGTCCAAGCGCTGCTCCTCCCCTGTCACAACTCCTCTCCAAACGAGAGAGCGCACCAGAAACTTTGGATTCAAATGCACTTTTAGGAGATAAAGTGAGGAGTGACAGCAATGTTTGTGTCACAGTTTAAAGCTCACTGTGTGCAAAACATGATCAAGCAGGAGATTTTTTTCAAGGCTGTTCTGCTGTTTTAGGCAGGTCTAAACATTCCTGCTCTACTCTCTCTGTTGCTGCTCAGCAGAGAGCGGGCACAGAGATGGTGGATTCAGCTGGTCTTTCAGGCAAAAAGGGAGGAGTGACAGCAATGTGTGTTGCAGAGTTGCAAAGCTCGCTGTGCGCTGAAGATGATCAGTGGGAACTTTCTGGACTGTCTCTTCTGCTCTTTTAGCATTGGCTAAAGGTTCCTGCTCTACTCTGCTTCTGCCCAGCAGAGAAAGGGCACAGAGATTTTGGATTCAATTGGACTTTGAGGTAGGAAAGTGCGGAGCGAGAGCAATATATGTGTCACAGTTGCAAAGCTGACTGCGTGCTGAAGATGCCCTGCCGGAGCTTTCACTCCGGGCTCTTCGGCTGTGGGAGCAGAGGCCAAGAGATCGTGTTCACCTGTCACTGCTGCTGTTCAAACGAGAGACTGCGGGAGAGACCATGGATTCAAACGGATTATTAGGAGATGAAGTGAGGAGTGACAGCAATGTGTGTTTCAGAGTTGCAAAGCTCACTGTGCGCTGAAGATGATCTGCAAGGACTTTCCCTCCCTGCCCTTCGGAACTGGGAGCGGATTCCAAGCGCTCGTGCTCACCTTCCTCTGCTGCTCTTGAAACGAGAGTGGAGACCAGAAACGCTGGATTCAAATGCACTTTTAGGAGCTACAATGAGGAGTGACAACAGTGTGTGTGTCACAGTTGTAAAGCTCAGTGTGTTGAAGAAGCACAAGAGCAGCCTTCAGGCCTGTCTCTTCCACTGCCTTACAGATTGCAGACATTCCTGCTCACTCTGCTGCTCAGCAGAGTGCTGGCAACGGAGTTCTTGGATTGAAATGGTCTTTTAGGAGAAAGAGTGAAGAGTGACAGCAATGTTTGTGTCACAGTTTAAAGCTCACTGTGTGCTAAACATGATCAGGAGGAGCTTTTTTGCAAGGCTCTTCTGCTGTTTTAGCCCAGTCTAAACATTCCTGCTCTACTCTCTCTGTTGCTGCTCAGCAGAGAGTGGGCACAGAGATGTTGGAATCAATTGGTCTTCCAGGCAGGAAAAGGAGGAGTTACAGCAATGTGTTTTGCAGAGTTGCAAAGCTCATTGTGTGCTGAAGATGCCCTGCAGGAGTTTCCCTGCTGGCCCTTCGTCTGTGGGTTTAGAGTCCAAGCGCTGCTCCTCCCCTGTCACAACTCCTCTCGAAACGAGAGAGCGCACCAGAAACTTTGGATTCAAATGCACTTTTAGGAGATAAAGTGAGGAGTGACAGCAATGTTTGTGTCACAGTTTAAAGCTCACTGTGTGCAAAACATGATCAAGCAGGAGATTTTTTTCAAGGCTCTTCTGCTGTTTTAGGCAGGTCTAAAAATTCCTGCTCTACTCTCTCTGTTGCTGCTCAGCAGAGAGCGGGCACAGAGATGGTGGATTCAGCTGGTCTTTCAGGCAAAAAGGGAGGAGTGACAGCAATGTGTGTTTCAGAGTTGCAAAGCTCACTGTGCGCTGAAGATGATCTGCAAGGACTTTCCCTCCCTGCCCTTCGGAACTGGGAGCGGATTCCAAGCGCTCGTGCTCACCTTCCTCTGCTGCTCTTGAAACGAGAGTGGAGACCAGAAACGCTGGATTCAAATGCACTTTTAGGAGCTACAATGAGGAGTGACAACAGTGTGTGTGTCACAGTTGTAAAGCTCAGTGTGTTGAAGAAGCACAAGAGCAGCCTTCAGGCCTGTCTCTTCCACTGCCTTACAGATTGCAGACATTCCTGCTCACTCTGCTGCTCAGCAGAGTGCTGGCAATGGAGTTCTTGGATTGAAATGGTCTTTTAGGAGAAAGAGTGAAGAGTGACAGCAATGTTTGTGTCACAGTTTAAAGCTCACTGTGTGCTAAACATGATCAGGAGGAGCTTTTTTGCAAGGCTCTTCTGCTGTTTTAGCCCAGTCTAAACATTCCTTCTCTCTGTTGCTGCTCAGCAGAGAGTGGGCACAGAGATGTTGGAATCAATTGGTCTTCCATGCAGGAAAAGGAGGAGTTACAGCAATGTGTGTTGCAGAATTGCAAAGCTCACTGTGTGCTGAAGATGCCCTGCAGGAGTTTCCCTGCTGGCCCTTCATCTGTGGGATTAGAGTCCAAGCGCTGCTCCTCCCCTGTCACAACTCCTCTCGAAACGTGAGAGCGCACCAGAAACTTTGGATTCAAATGCACTTTTAGGAGATAAAGTGAGGAGTGACAGCAATGTTTGTGTCACAGTTTAAAGCTCACTGTGTGCAAAACATGATCAAGCAGGAGATTTTTTGCAAGGCTCTTCTGCTGTTTTAGCCCAGGATAAACATTCCTGCTCCACTCTCTCTGTTGCTGCTCAGCAGAGAGCGGGCACAGAGGTGTTGGAATCAATTGGTCTTTCAGGCAGGAAAAGAAGTGACAGCAATGTGTGTTGCAGAGTTGCAAAGCTCACTGTGTGCTGAAGATGATCAGTGGGAACTTTCTGGACTGTCTCTTCTGCTGTTTCAGCAGAGTCCAAACGTAAGTGCTATATTCTGCTACTGCTCACAAAGAGCAAGCACGGGAGATGTATTATTCAATTGGACTTTCAGGTAGTAAAGTGAGAGGTGACAGCAATATGTGTTTCAGAGTTGCGAATCTCAATGTGTGCTGAAGATGCCCAGCAGTAGTTTCCATGCTGGCCCTTCGGCTGTGAAATTAGAATCCAAGCGCTCGTCCTCCCCTGTCACAACTGCTCTCGAAGCGAGAGAGCGCACCAGAAACGTTGGCTTGAAATGCACTTTTAGGAGATAAAGTGAGGAGTGACAGCAATGTGTGTTTCAGAGTTGCAAAGCTCACTGTGCGCTGAAGATGATCTGCAAGGACTTTCCCTCCCCTGCCCTTCGGAACTGGGAGCGGATTCCAAGCGCTCGTGCTCACCTGCCTCTGCTGCACTGGAAACGAGAGTGGAGACCAGAAACGCTGGATTCAAATGCACTTTTAGGAGCTACAATGAGGAGTGACAACAGTGTGTGTGTCAAAGTTGTAAAGCTCAGTGTGTTGAAGAAGCACAAGAGCAGCCTTCAGGCCTGTCTCTTCCACTGCCTTACAGATTGCAGACATCCCTGCTCACTCTGCTGCTCAGCAGAGTGCTGGCAACGGAGTTCTTGGATTGAAATGGTCTTTTAGGAGAAAGAGTGAAGAGTGACTGCAATGTTTGTGTCACAGTTTAAAGCTCACTGTGTGCTAAACATGATCAGGAGGAGCTTTTTTGCAAGGCTCTTCTGCTGTTTTAGCCCAGTCTAAACATTCCTGCTCTACTCTCTCTGTTGCTGCTCAGCAGAGAGTGGGCACAGAGATGTTGGAATCAATTGGTCTTTCAGGCAAGAAAAGGAGGAGTGACAGCAATGTGTGTTGCAGAATTGCAAAGCTCACTGTGTGCTGAAGATGCTCTGCAGGAGTTTCCCTGCTGGCCCTTCGTCTGTGGGATTAGAGTCCAAGCGCTGCTCCTCCCCTGTCACAACTCCTCTCGAAACGAGAGAGCGCGCCAGAAACTTTGGATTCAAATGCACTTTTAGGAGATAAAGTGAGGAGTGACAGCAATGTTTGTGTCACAGTTTAAAGCTCACTGTGTGCAAAACATGATCAAGCAGGAGATTTTTTTCAAGGCTGTTCTGCTGTTTTAGGCAGGTCTAAACATTCCTGCTCTACTCTCTCTGTTGCTGCTCAGCAGAGAGCGGGCACAGAGATGGTGGATTCAGCTGGTCTTTCAGGCAAAAAGGGAGGAGTGACAGCAATGTGCGTTGCAGAGTTGCAAAGCTCGCTGTGCGCTGAAGATGATCAGTGGGAACTTTCTGGACTGTCTCTTCAGCTCTTTTAGCATTGGCTAAAGGTTCCTGCTCTACTCTGCTTCTGCCCAGCAGAGAAAGGTCACAGAGATTTTGGATTGAATTGGACTTTGAGGTAGGAAAGTGCGGAGCGAGAGCAATATATGTGTCACAGTTGCAAAGCTGACTGCGTGCTGAAGATGCCCTGCCGGAGCTTTCACTCCGGGCTCTTCGGCTGTGGGAGCAGAGGCCAAGAGATCGTGTTCACCTGTCACTGCTGCTGTTCAAACGAGAGAGGGCGGGAGAGACCATGGATTCAAACGGATTATTAGGAGATGAAGTGAGGAGTGACAGCAATGTGTGTTTCAGAGTTGCAAAGCTCACTGTGCGCTGAAGATGATCTGCAAGGACTTTCCCTCCCTGCCCTTCGGAACTGGGAGCGGATTCCAAGCGCTCGTGCTCACCTTCCTCTGCTGCTCTTGAAACGAGAGTGGAGACCAGAAACGCTGGATTCAAATGCACTTTTAGGAGCTACAATGAGGAGTGACAACAGTGTGTGTGTCACAGTTGTAAAGCTCAGTGTGTTGAAGAAGCACAAGAGCAGCCTTCAGGCCTGTCTCTTCCACTGCCTTACAGATTGCAGACATTCCTGCTCACTCTGCTGCTCAGCAGAGTGCTGGCAATGGAGTTCTTGGATTGAAATGGTCTTTTAGGAGAAAGAGTGAAGAGTGACAGCAATGTTTGTGTCACAGTTTAAAGCTCACTGTGTGCTAAACATGATCAGGAGGAGCTTTTTTGCAAGGCTCTTCTGCTGTTTTAGCCCAGTCTAAACATTCCTTCTCTCTGTTGCTGCTCAGCAGAGAGTGGGCACAGAGATGTTGGAATCAATTGGTCTTCCATGCAGGAAAAGGAGGAGTTACAGCAATGTGTGTTGCAGAATTGCAAAGCTCACTGTGTGCTGAAGATGCCCTGCAGGAGTTTCCCTGCTGGCCCTTCATCTGTGGGATTAGAGTCCAAGCGCTGCTCCTCCCCTGTCACAACTCCTCTCGAAACGTGAGAGCGCACCAGAAACTTTGGATTCAAATGCACTTTTAGGAGATAAAGTGAGGAGTGACAGCAATGTTTGTGTCACAGTTTAAAGCTCACTGTGTGCAAAACATGATCAAGCAGGAGATTTTTTGCAAGGCTCTTCTGCTGTTTTAGCCCAGGATAAACATTCCTGCTCTACTCTCTCTGTTGCTGCTCAGCAGAGAGCGGGCACAGAGGTGTTGGAATCAATTGGTCTTTCAGGCAGGAAAAGAAGTGACAGCAATGTGTGTTGCAGAGTTGCAAAGCTCACTGTGTGCTGAAGATGATCAGTGGGAACTTTCTGGACTGTCTCTTCTGCTGTTTCAGCAGAGTCCAAACGTAAGTGCTATATTCTGCTACTGCTCACAAAGAGCAAGCACGGGAGATGTATTATTCAATTGGACTTTCAGGTAGGAAAGTGAGAGGTGACAGCAATATGTGTTTCAGAGTTGCGAATCTCAATGTGTGCTGAAGATGCCCAGCAGTAGTTTCCATGCTGGCCCTTCGGCTGTGAAATTAGAATCCAAGCGCTCGTCCTCCCCTGTCACAACTGCTCTCGAAGCGAGAGAGCGCACCAGAAACGTTGGCTTGAAATGCACTTTTAGGAGATAAAGTGAGGAGTGACAGCAATGTGTGTTTCAGAGTTGCAAAGCTCACTGTGCGCTGAAGATGATCTGCAAGGACTTTCCCTCCCCTGCCCTTCGGAACTGGGAGCGGATTCCAAGCGCTCGTGCTCACCTGCCTCTGCTGCACTGGAAACGAGAGTGGAGACCAGAAACGCTGGATTCAAATGCACTTTTAGGAGCTACAATGAGGAGTGACAACAGTGTGTGTGTCAAAGTTGTAAAGCTCAGTGTGTTGAAGAAGCACAAGAGCAGCCTTCAGGCCTGTCTCTTCCACTGCCTTACAGATTGCAGACATCCCTGCTCACTCTGCTGCTCAGCAGAGTGCTGGCAACGGAGTTCTTGGATTGAAATGGTCTTTTAGGAGAAAGAGTGAAGAGTGACTGCAATGTTTGTGTCACAGTTTAAAGCTCACTGTGTGCTAAACATGATCAGGAGGAGCTTTTTTGCAAGGCTCTTCTGCTGTTTTAGCCCAGTCTAAACATTCCTGCTCTACTCTCTCTGTTGCTGCTCAGCAGAGAGTGGGCACAGAGATGTTGGAATCAATTGGTCTTTCAGGCAAGAAAAGGAGGAGTGACAGCAATGTGTGTTGCAGAATTGCAAAGCTCACTGTGTGCTGAAGATGCTCTGCAGGAGTTTCCCTGCTGGCCCTTCGTCTGTGGGATTAGAGTCCAAGCGCTGCTCCTCCCCTGTCACAACTCCTCTCCAAACGAGAGAGCGCACCAGAAACTTTGGATTCAAATGCACTTTTAGGAGATAAAGTGAGGAGTGACAGCAATGTTTGTGTCACAGTTTAAAGCTCACTGTGTGCAAAACATGATCAAGCAGGAGATTTTTTTCAAGGCTGTTCTGCTGTTTTAGGCAGGTCTAAACATTCCTGCTCTACTCTCTCTGTTGCTGCTCAGCAGAGAGCGGGCACAGAGATGGTGGATTCAGCTGGTCTTTCAGGCAAAAAGGGAGGAGTGACAGCAATGTGTGTTGCAGAGTTGCAAAGCTCGCTGTGCGCTGAAGATGATCAGTGGGAACTTTCTGGACTGTCTCTTCTGCTCTTTTAGCATTGGCTAAAGGTTCCTGCTCTACTCTGCTTCTGCCCAGCAGAGAAAGGGCACAGAGATTTTGGATTCAATTGGACTTTGAGGTAGGAAAGTGCGGAGCGAGAGCAATATATGTGTCACAGTTGCAAAGCTGACTGCGTGCTGAAGATGCCCTGCCGGAGCTTTCACTCCGGGCTCTTCGGCTGTGGGAGCAGAGGCCAAGAGATCGTGTTCACCTGTCACTGCTGCTGTTCAAACGAGAGACTGCGGGAGAGACCATGGATTCAAACGGATTATTAGGAGATGAAGTGAGGAGTGACAGCAATGTGTGTTTCAGAGTTGCAAAGCTCACTGTGCGCTGAAGATGATCTGCAAGGACTTTCCCTCCCTGCCCTTCGGAACTGGGAGCGGATTCCAAGCGCTCGTGCTCACCTTCCTCTGCTGCTCTTGAAACGAGAGTGGAGAACAGAAACGCTGGATTCAAATGCACTTTTAGGAGCTACAATGAGGAGTGACAACAGTGTGTGTGTCACAGTTGTAAAGCTCAGTGTGTTGAAGAAGCACAAGAGCAGCCTTCAGGCCTGTCTCTTCCACTGCCTTACAGATTGCAGACATTCCTGCTCACTCTGCTGCTCAGCAGAGTGCTGGCAACGGAGTTCTTGGATTGAAATGGTCTTTTAGGAGAAAGAGTGAAGAGTGACAGCAATGTTTGTGTCACAGTTTAAAGCTCACTGTGTGCTAAACATGATCAGGAGGAGCTTTTTTGCAAGGCTCTTCTGCTGTTTTAGCCCAGTCTAAACATTCCTGCTCTACTCTCTCTGTTGCTGCTCAGCAGAGAGTGGGCACAGAGATGTTGGAATCAATTGGTCTTCCAGGCAGGAAAAGGAGGAGTTACAGCAATGTGTTTTGCAGAGTTGCAAAGCTCATTGTGTGCTGAAGATGCCCTGCAGGAGTTTCCCTGCTGGCCCTTCGTCTGTGGGTTTAGAGTCCAAGCGCTGCTCCTCCCCTGTCACAACTCCTCTCGAAACGAGAGAGCGCACCAGAAACTTTGGATTCAAATGCACTTTTAGGAGATAAAGTGAGGAGTGACAGCAATGTTTGTGTCACAGTTTAAAGCTCACTGTGTGCAAAACATGATCAAGCAGGAGATTTTTTTCAAGGCTCTTCTGCTGTTTTAGGCAGGTCTAAAAATTCCTGCTCTACTCTCTCTGTTGCTGCTCAGCAGAGAGCGGGCACAGAGATGGTGGATTCAGCTGGTCTTTCAGGCAAAAAGGGAGGAGTGACAGCAATGTGTGTTTCAGAGTTGCAAAGCTCACTGTGCGCTGAAGATGATCTGCAAGGACTTTCCCTCCCTGCCCTTCGGAACTGGGAGCGGATTCCAAGCGCTCGTGCTCACCTTCCTCTGCTGCTCTTGAAACGAGAGTGGAGACCAGAAACGCTGGATTCAAATGCACTTTTAGGAGCTACAATGAGGAGTGACAACAGTGTGTGTGTCACAGTTGTAAAGCTCAGTGTGTTGAAGAAGCACAAGAGCAGCCTTCAGGCCTGTCTCTTCCACTGCCTTACAGATTGCAGACATTCCTGCTCACTCTGCTGCTCAGCAGAGTGCTGGCAATGGAGTTCTTGGATTGAAATGGTCTTTTAGGAGAAAGAGTGAAGAGTGACAGCAATGTTTGTGTCACAGTTTAAAGCTCACTGTGTGCTAAACATGATCAGGAGGAGCTTTTTTGCAAGGCTCTTCTGCTGTTTTAGCCCAGTCTAAACATTCCTTCTCTCTGTTGCTGCTCAGCAGAGAGTGGGCACAGAGATGTTGGAATCAATTGGTCTTCCATGCAGGAAAAGGAGGAGTTACAGCAATGTGTGTTGCAGAATTGCAAAGCTCACTGTGTGCTGAAGATGCCCTGCAGGAGTTTCCCTGCTGGCCCTTCATCTGTGGGATTAGAGTCCAAGCGCTGCTCCTCCCCTGTCACAACTCCTCTCGAAACGTGAGAGCGCACCAGAAACTTTGGATTCAAATGCACTTTTAGGAGATAAAGTGAGGAGTGACAGCAATGTTTGTGTCACAGTTTAAAGCTCACTGTGTGCAAAACATGATCAAGCAGGAGATTTTTTGCAAGGCTCTTCTGCTGTTTTAGCCCAGGATAAACATTCCTGCTCCACTCTCTCTGTTGCTGCTCAGCAGAGAGCGGGCACAGAGGTGTTGGAATCAATTGGTCTTTCAGGCAGGAAAAGAAGTGACAGCAATGTGTGTTGCAGAGTTGCAAAGCTCACTGTGTGCTGAAGATGATCAGTGGGAACTTTCTGGACTGTCTCTTCTGCTGTTTCAGCAGAGTCCAAACGTAAGTGCTATATTCTGCTACTGCTCACAAAGAGCAAGCACGGGAGATGTATTATTCAATTGGACTTTCAGGTAGTAAAGTGAGAGGTGACAGCAATATGTGTTTCAGAGTTGCGAATCTCAATGTGTGCTGAAGATGCCCAGCAGTAGTTTCCATGCTGGCCCTTCGGCTGTGAAATTAGAATCCAAGCGCTCGTCCTCCCCTGTCACAACTGCTCTCGAAGCGAGAGAGCGCACCAGAAACGTTGGCTTGAAATGCACTTTTAGGAGATAAAGTGAGGAGTGACAGCAATGTGTGTTTCAGAGTTGCAAAGCTCACTGTGCGCTGAAGATGATCTGCAAGGACTTTCCCTCCCCTGCCCTTCGGAACTGGGAGCGGATTCCAAGCGCTCGTGCTCACCTGCCTCTGCTGCACTGGAAACGAGAGTGGAGACCAGAAACGCTGGATTCAAATGCACTTTTAGGAGCTACAATGAGGAGTGACAACAGTGTGTGTGTCAAAGTTGTAAAGCTCAGTGTGTTGAAGAAGCACAAGAGCAGCCTTCAGGCCTGTCTCTTCCACTGCCTTACAGATTGCAGACATCCCTGCTCACTCTGCTGCTCAGCAGAGTGCTGGCAACGGAGTTCTTGGATTGAAATGGTCTTTTAGGAGAAAGAGTGAAGAGTGACTGCAATGTTTGTGTCACAGTTTAAAGCTCACTGTGTGCTAAACATGATCAGGAGGAGCTTTTTTGCAAGGCTCTTCTGCTGTTTTAGCCCAGTCTAAACATTCCTGCTCTACTCTCTCTGTTGCTGCTCAGCAGAGAGTGGGCACAGAGATGTTGGAATCAATTGGTCTTTCAGGCAAGAAAAGGAGGAGTGACAGCAATGTGTGTTGCAGAATTGCAAAGCTCACTGTGTGCTGAAGATGCTCTGCAGGAGTTTCCCTGCTGGCCCTTCGTCTGTGGGATTAGAGTCCAAGCGCTGCTCCTCCCCTGTCACAACTCCTCTCGAAACGAGAGAGCGCGCCAGAAACTTTGGATTCAAATGCACTTTTAGGAGATAAAGTGAGGAGTGACAGCAATGTTTGTGTCACAGTTTAAAGCTCACTGTGTGCAAAACATGATCAAGCAGGAGATTTTTTTCAAGGCTGTTCTGCTGTTTTAGGCAGGTCTAAACATTCCTGCTCTACTCTCTCTGTTGCTGCTCAGCAGAGAGCGGGCACAGAGATGGTGGATTCAGCTGGTCTTTCAGGCAAAAAGGGAGGAGTGACAGCAATGTGCGTTGCAGAGTTGCAAAGCTCGCTGTGCGCTGAAGATGATCAGTGGGAACTTTCTGGACTGTCTCTTCAGCTCTTTTAGCATTGGCTAAAGGTTCCTGCTCTACTCTGCTTCTGCCCAGCAGAGAAAGGTCACAGAGATTTTGGATTGAATTGGACTTTGAGGTAGGAAAGTGCGGAGCGAGAGCAATATATGTGTCACAGTTGCAAAGCTGACTGCGTGCTGAAGATGCCCTGCCGGAGCTTTCACTCCGGGCTCTTCGGCTGTGGGAGCAGAGGCCAAGAGATCGTGTTCACCTGTCACTGCTGCTGTTCAAACGAGAGAGGGCGGGAGAGACCATGGATTCAAACGGATTATTAGGAGATGAAGTGAGGAGTGACAGCAGTGTGTGTTTCAGAGTTGCAAAGCTCACTGTGCGCTGAAGATGATCTGCAAGGACTTTCCCTCCCTGCCCTTCGGAACTGGGAGCGGATTCCAAGCGCTCGTGCTCACCTTCCTCTGCTGCTCTTGAAACGAGAGTGGAGACCAGAAACGCTGGATTCAAATGCACTTTTAGGAGCTACAATGAGGAGTGACAACAGTGTGTGTGTCACAGTTGTAAAGCTCAGTGTGTTGAAGAAGCACAAGAGCAGCCTTCAGGCCTGTCTCTTCCACTGCCTTACAGATTGCAGACATTCCTGCTCACTCTGCTGCTCAGCAGAGTGCTGGCAATGGAGTTCTTGGATTGAAATGGTCTTTTAGGAGAAAGAGTGAAGAGTGACAGCAATGTTTGTGTCACAGTTTAAAGCTCACTGTGTGCTAAACATGATCAGGAGGAGCTTTTTTGCAAGGCTCTTCTGCTGTTTTAGCCCAGTCTAAACATTCCTTCTCTCTGTTGCTGCTCAGCAGAGAGTGGGCACAGAGATGTTGGAATCAATTGGTCTTCCATGCAGGAAAAGGAGGAGTTACAGCAATGTGTGTTGCAGAATTGCAAAGCTCACTGTGTGCTGAAGATGCCCTGCAGGAGTTTCCCTGCTGGCCCTTCATCTGTGGGATTAGAGTCCAAGCGCTGCTCCTCCCCTGTCACAACTCCTCTCGAAACGTGAGAGCGCACCAGAAACTTTGGATTCAAATGCACTTTTAGGAGATAAAGTGAGGAGTGACAGCAATGTTTGTGTCACAGTTTAAAGCTCACTGTGTGCAAAACATGATCAAGCAGGAGATTTTTTGCAAGGCTCTTCTGCTGTTTTAGCCCAGGATAAACATTCCTGCTCTACTCTCTCTGTTGCTGCTCAGCAGAGAGCGGGCACAGAGGTGTTGGAATCAATTGGTCTTTCAGGCAGGAAAAGAAGTGACAGCAATGTGTGTTGCAGAGTTGCAAAGCTCACTGTGTGCTGAAGATGATCAGTGGGAACTTTCTGGACTGTCTCTTCTGCTGTTTCAGCAGAGTCCAAACGTAAGTGCTATATTCTGCTACTGCTCACAAAGAGCAAGCACGGGAGATGTATTATTCAATTGGACTTTCAGGTAGTAAAGTGAGAGGTGACAGCAATATGTGTTTCAGAGTTGCGAATCTCAATGTGTGCTGAAGATGCCCAGCAGTAGTTTCCATGCTGGCCCTTCGGCTGTGAAATTAGAATCCAAGCGCTCGTCCTCCCCTGTCACAACTGCTCTCGAAGCGAGAGAGCGCACCAGAAACGTTGGCTTGAAATGCACTTTTAGGAGATAAAGTGAGGAGTGACAGCAATGTGTGTTTCAGAGTTGCAAAGCTCACTGTGCGCTGAAGATGATCTGCAAGGACTTTCCCTCCCTGCCCTTCGGAACTGGGAGCGGATTCCAAGCACTCGTGCTCACCTGCCTCTGCTGCACTGGAAACGAGAGTGGAGACCAGAAACGCTGGATTCAAATGCACTTTTAGGAGCTACAATGAGGAGTGACAACAGTGTGTGTGTCAAAGTTGTAAAGCTCAGTGTGTTGAAGAAGCACAAGAGCAGCCTTCAGGCCTGTCTCTTCCACTGCCTTACAGATTGCAGACATCCCTGCTCACTCTGCTGCTCAGCAGAGTGCTGGCAACGGAGTTCTTGGATTGAAATGGTCTTTTAGGAGAAAGAGTGAAGAGTGACTGCAATGTTTGTGTCACAGTTTAAAGCTCACTGTGTGCTAAACATGATCAGGAGGAGCTTTTTTGCAAGGCTCTTCTGCTGTTTTAGCCCAGTCTAAACATTCCTGCTCTACTCTCTCTGTTGCTGCTCAGCAGAGAGTGGGCACAGAGATGTTGGAATCAATTGGTCTTTCAGGCAAGAAAAGGAGGAGTGACAGCAATGTGTGTTGCAGAATTGCAAAGCTCACTGTGTGCTGAAGATGCTCTGCAGGAGTTTCCCTGCTGGCCCTTCGTCTGTGGGATTAGAGTCCAAGCGCTGCTCCTCCCCTGTCACAACTCCTCTCGAAACGAGAGAGCGCGCCAGAAACTTTGGATTCAAATGCACTTTTAGGAGATAAAGTGAGGAGTGACAGCAATGTTTGTGTCACAGTTTAAAGCTCACTGTGTGCAAAACATGATCAAGCAGGAGATTTTTTTCAAGGCTGTTCTGCTGTTTTAGGCAGGTCTAAACATTCCTGCTCTACTCTCTCTGTTGCTGCTCAGCAGAGAGCGGGCACAGAGATGGTGGATTCAGCTGGTCTTTCAGGCAAAAAGGGAGGAGTGACAGCAATGTGCGTTGCAGAGTTGCAAAGCTCGCTGTGCGCTGAAGATGATCAGTGGGAACTTTCTGGACTGTCTCTTCAGCTCTTTTAGCATTGGCTAAAGGTTCCTGCTCTACTCTGCTTCTGCCCAGCAGAGAAAGGTCACAGAGATTTTGGATTGAATTGGACTTTGAGGTAGGAAAGTGCGGAGCGAGAGCAATATATGTGTCACAGTTGCAAAGCTGACTGCGTGCTGAAGATGCCCTGCCGGAGCTTTCACTCCGGGCTCTTCGGCTGTGGGAGCAGAGGCCAAGAGATCGTGTTCACCTCTCACTGCTGCTGTTCAAACGAGAGAGGGCGGGAGAGACCATGGATTCAAACGGATTATTAGGAGATGAAGTGAGGAGTGACAGCAATGTGTGTTTCAGAGTTGCAAAGCTCACTGTGCGCTGAAGATGATCTGCAAGGACTTTCCCTCCCTGCCCTTCGGAACTGGGAGCGGATTCCAAGCGCTCGTGCTCACCTTCCTCTGCTGCTCTTGAAACGAGAGTGGAGACCAGAAACGCTGGATTCAAATGCACGTTTAGGAGCTACAATGAGGAGTGACAACAGTGTGTGTGTCACAGTTGTAAAGCTCAGTGTGTTGAAGAAGCACAAGAGCAGCCTTCAGGCCTGTCTCTTCCACTGCCTTACAGATTGCAGACATTCCTGCTCACTCTGCTGCTCAGCAGAGTGCTGGCAACGGAGTTCTTGGATTGAAATGGTCTTTTAGGAGAAAGAGTGAAGAGTGACAGCAATGTTTGTGTCACAGTTTAAAGCTCACTGTGTGCTAAACATGATCAGGAGGAGCTTTTTTGCAAGGCTCTTCTGCTGTTTTAGCCCAGTCTAAACATTCCTTCTCTCTGTTGCTGCTCAGCAGAGAGTGGGCACAGAGATGTTGGAATCAATTGGTCTTCCATGCAGGAAAAGGAGGAGTTACAGCAATGTGTGTTGCAGAATTGCAAAGCTCACTGTGTGCTGAAGATGCCCTGCAGGAGTTTCCCTGCTGGCCCTTCATCTGTGGGATTAGAGTCCAAGCGCTGCTCCTCCCCTGTCACAACTCCTCTCGAAACGTGAGAGCGCACCAGAAACTTTGGATTCAAATGCACTTTTAGGAGATAAAGTGAGGAGTGACAGCAATGTTTGTGTCACAGTTTAAAGCTCACTGTGTGCAAAACATGATCAAGCAGGAGATTTTTTGCAAGGCTCTTCTGCTGTTTTAGCCCAGGATAAACATTCCTGCTCTACTCTCTCTGTTGCTGCTCAGCAGAGAGCGGGCACAGAGGTGTTGGAATCAATTGGTCTTTCAGGCAGGAAAAGAAGTGACAGCAATGTGTGTTGCAGAGTTGCAAAGCTCACTGTGTGCTGAAGATGATCAGTGGGAACTTTCTGGACTGTCTCTTCTGCTGTTTCAGCAGAGTCCAAACGTAAGTGCTATATTCTGCTACTGCTCACAAAGAGCAAGCACGGGAGATGTATTATTCAATTGGACTTTCAGGTAGTAAAGTGAGAGGTGACAGCAATATGTGTTTCAGAGTTGCGAATCTCAATGTGTGCTGAAGATGCCCAGCAGTAGTTTCCATGCTGGCCCTTCGGCTGTGAAATTAGAATCCAAGCGCTCGTCCTCCCCTGTCACAACTGCTCTCGAAGCGAGAGAGCGCACCAGAAACGTTGGCTTGAAATGCACTTTTAGGAGATAAAGTGAGGAGTGACAGCAATGTGTGTTTCAGAGTTGCAAAGCTCACTGTGCGCTGAAGATGATCTGCAAGGACTTTCCCTCCCCTGCCCTTCGGAACTGGGAGCGGATTCCAAGCGCTCGTGCTCACCTGCCTCTGCTGCACTGGAAACGAGAGTGGAGACCAGAAACGCTGGATTCAAATGCACTTTTAGGAGCTACAATGAGGAGTGACAACAGTGTGTGTGTCAAAGTTGTAAAGCTCAGTGTGTTGAAGAAGCACAAGAGCAGCCTTCAGGCCTGTCTCTTCCACTGCCTTACAGATTGCAGACATCCCTGCTCACTCTGCTGCTCAGCAGAGTGCTGGCAACGGAGTTCTTGGATTGAAATGGTCTTTTAGGAGAAAGAGTGAAGAGTGACTGCAATGTTTGTGTCACAGTTTAAAGCTCACTGTGTGCTAAACATGATCAGGAGGAGCTTTTTTGCAAGGCTCTTCTGCTGTTTTAGCCCAGTCTAAACATTCCTGCTCTACTCTCTCTGTTGCTGCTCAGCAGAGAGTGGGCACAGAGATGTTGGAATCAATTGGTCTTTCAGGCAAGAAAAGGAGGAGTGACAGCAATGTGTGTTGCAGAATTGCAAAGCTCACTGTGTGCTGAAGATGCTCTGCAGGAGTTTCCCTGCTGGCCCTTCGTCTGTGGGATTAGAGTCCAAGCGCTGCTCCTCCCCTGTCACAACTCCTCTCGAAACGAGAGAGCGCGCCAGAAACTTTGGATTCAAATGCACTTTTAGGAGATAAAGTGAGGAGTGACAGCAATGTTTGTGTCACAGTTTAAAGCTCACTGTGTGCAAAACATGATCAAGCAGGAGATTTTTTTCAAGGCTGTTCTGCTGTTTTAGGCAGGTCTAAACATTCCTGCTCTACTCTCTCTGTTGCTGCTCAGCAGAGAGCGGGCACAGAGATGGTGGATTCAGCTGGTCTTTCAGGCAAAAAGGGAGGAGTGACAGCAATGTGCGTTGCAGAGTTGCAAAGCTCGCTGTGCGCTGAAGATGATCAGTGGGAACTTTCTGGACTGTCTCTTCTGCTCTTTTAGCATTGGCTAAAGGTTCCTGCTCTACTCTCTCTGCTTCTGCCCAGCAGAGAAAGGGAACAGAGATTTTGGATTCAATTGGACTTTGAGGTAGGAAAGTGCAGAGCGAGAGCAATATATGTGTCACAGTTGCAAAGCTGACTGCGTGCTGAAGATGCCCTGCCGGAGCTTTCACTCCGGGCTCTTCGGCTGTGGGAGCAGAGGCCAAGAGATCGTGTTCACCTGTCACTGCTGCTGTTCAAACGAGAGAGGGCGGGAGAGACCATGGATTCAAACGGATTATTAGGAGATGAAGTGAGGAGTGACAGCAATGTGTGTTTCAGAGTTGCAAAGCTCACTGTGCGCTGAAGATGATCTGCAAGGACTTTCCCTCTCTGCCCTTCGGAACTGGGAGCGGATTCCAAGCGCTCGTGCTCACCTTCCTCTGCTGCTCTTGAAACGAGAGTGGAGACCAGAAACGCTGGATTCAAATGCACTTTTAGGAGCTACAATGAGGAGTGACAACAGTGTGTGTGTCACAGTTGTAAAGCTCAGTGTGTTGAAGAAGCACAAGAGCAGCCTTCAGGCCTGTCTCTTCCACTGCCTTACAGATTGCAGACATTCCTGCTCACTCTGCTGCTCAGCAGAGTGCTGGCAACGGAGTTCTTGGATTGAAATGGTCTTTTAGGAGAAAGAGTGAAGAGTGACAGCAATGTTTGTGTCACAGTTTAAAGCTCACTGTGTGCTAAACATGATCAGGAGGAGCTTTTTTGCAAGGCTCTTCTGCTGTTTTAGCCCAATCTAAACATTCCTTCTCTCTGTTGCTGCTCAGCAGAGAGTGGGCACAGAGATGTTGGAATCAATTGGTCTTCCAGGCAGGAAAAGGAGTTACAGCAATGTGTGTTGCAGAATTGCAAAGCTCACTGTGTGCTGAAGATGCCCTGCAGGAGTTTCCCTGCTGGCCCTTCGTCTGTGGGATTAGAGTCCAAGCGCTGCTCCTCCCCTGTCACAACTCCTCTCGAAACGTGAGAGCGCACCAGAAACTTTGGATTCAAATGCACTTTTAGGAGATAAAGTGAGGAGTGACAGCAATGTTTGTGTCACAGTTTAAAGCTCACTGTGTGCAAAACATGATCAAGCAGGAGATTTTTTGCAAGGCTCTTCTGCTGTTTTAGCCCAGGCTAAACATTGCTGCTCTACTCTCTCTGTTGCTGCTCAGCAGAGAGCGGGCACAGAGATGGTGGATTCAGCTGGTCTTTCAGGCAGGAATAGAAGAGACAGCAATGTGTGTTGCAGAGTTGCAAAGCTCACTGTGTGCTGAAGATGATCAGTGGGAACTTTCTGGACTGTCTCTTCTGCTGTTTCAGCAGAGTCCAAACGTAAGTGCTATATTCTGCTACTGCTCACAAAGAGCAAGCACAGGAGATGTATTATTCAATTGGACTTTCAGGTAGGAAAGTGAGAGGTGACAGCAATATGTGTTTCAGAGTTGTGAATCTCAATGTGTGCTGAAGATGCCCAGCAGTAGTTTCCATGCAGGCCCTTCGGCTGTGAAATTAGAATCCAAGCGCTCGTCCTCCCCTGTCACAACTGCTCTCGAAGCGAGAGAGCGCACCAGAAACGTTGGCTTGAAATGCACTTTTAGGAGATAAAGTGAGGAGTGACAGCAATGTGTGTTTCAGAGTTGCAAAGCTCACTGTGCGCTGAAGATGATCTGCAAGGACTTTCCCTCCCTGCCCTTCGGAACTGGGAGCGGATTCCAAGCGCTCGTGCTCACCTGCCTCTGCTGCACTGGAAACGAGAGTGGTGACCAGAAACGCTGGATTCAAATGCACTTTTAGGAGCTACAATGAGGAGTGACAACAGTGTGTGTGTCACAGTTGTAAAGCTCAGTGTGTTGAAGAAGCACAAGAGCAGCCTTCAGGCCTGTCTCTTCCACTGCCTTACAGATTGCAGACATCCCTGCTCACTCTGCTGCTCAGCAGAGTGCTGGCAACGGAGTTCTGGGATTGAAATGGTCTTCTAGGAGAAAGAGTGAAGAGTGACAGCAATGTTTGTGTCACAGTTTAAAGCTCACTGTGTGCTAAACATGATCAGGAGGAGCTTTTTTGCAAGGCTCTTCTGCTGTTTTAGCCCAGTCTAAACATTCCTTCTCTCTGTTGCTGCTCAGCAGAGAGTGGGCACAGAGATGTTGGAATCAATTGGTCTTCCAGGCAGGAAAAGGAGTTACAGCAATGTGTGTTGCAGAATTGTAAAGCTCACTGTGTGCTGAAGATGCCCTGCAGGAGTTTCCCTGCTGGCCCTTCGTCTGTGGGATTAGAGTCCAAGCGCTGCTCCTCCCTTGTCACAACTCCTCTCCAAACGAGAGAGCGCACCAGAAACTTTGGATTCAAATGCACTTTTAGGAGATAAAGTGAGGAGTGACAGCAATGTTTGTGTCACAGTTTAAAGCTCACTGTGTGCAAAACATGATCAAGCAGGAGATTTTTTGCAAGGCTCTTCTGCTGTTTTAGCCCAGGCTAAACATTCCTGCTCTACTCTCTCTGTTGCTGCTCAGCAGAGAGCGGGCACAGAGGTGTTGGAATCAATTGGTCTTTCAGGCAGGAAAAGAAGTGACAGCAATGTGTGTTGCAGAGTTGCAAAGCTCACTGTGTGCTGAAGATGATCAGTGGGAACTTTCTGGACTGTCTCTTCTGCTGTTTCAGCAGAGTCCAAACGTAAGTGCTATATTCTGCTACTGCTCACAAAGAGCAAGCACAGGAGATGTATTATTCAATTGGACTTTCAGGTAGGAAAGTGAGAGGTGACAGCAATATGTGTTTCAGAGTTGCGAATCTCAATGTGTGCTGAAGATGCCCAGCAGTAGTTTCCATGCTGGCCCTTCGGCTGTGAAATTAGAATCCAAACGCTCGTCCTCCCCTGTCACAACTGCTCTCGAAGCGAGAGAGCGCACCAGAAACGCTGGCTTGAAATGCACTTTTAGGAGATAAAGTGAGGAGTGACAGCAAAGTGTGTTTCAGAGTTGCAAAGCTCACTGTGCGCTGAAGATGATCTGCAAGGACTTTCCCTCCCTGCCCTTCGGAACTGGGAGCGGATTCCAAGCGCTCGTGCTCACCTTCCTCTGCTGCTCTTGAAACGAGAGTGGAGACCAGAAACGCTGGATTCAAATGCACTTTTAGGAGCTACAATGAGGAGTGACAACAGTGTGTGTGTCACAGTTGTAAAGCTCAGTGTGTTGAAGAAGCACAAGAGCAGCCTTCAGGCCTGTCTCTTCCACTGCCTTACAGATTGCAGACATTCCTGCTCACTCTGCTGCTCAGCAGAGTGCTGGCAACGGAGTTCTTGGATTGAAATGGTCTTTTAGGAGAAAGAGTGAAGAGTGACAGCAATGTTTGTGTCACAGTTTAAAGCTCACTGTGTGCTAAACATGATCAGGAGGAGCTTTTTTGCAAGGCTCTTCTGCTGTTTTAGCCCAGTCTAAACATTCCTGCTCTACTCTCTCTGTTGCTGCTCAGCAGAGAGTGGGCACAGAGATGTTGGAATCAATTGGTCTTTCAGGCAAGAAAAGGAGGAGTGACAGCAATGTGTGTTGCAGAATTGTAAAGCTCACTGTGTGCTGAAGATGCCCTGCAGGAGTTTCCCTGATGGCCCTTCGTCTGTGGGATTAGAGTCCAAGCGCTGCTCCTCCCTTGTCACAACTCCTCTCCCAACGAGAGAGCGCACCAGAAACTTTGGATTCAAATGCACTTTTAGGAGATAAAGTGAGGAGTGACAGCAATGTTTGTGTCACAGTTTAAAGCTCACTGTGTGCTAAACATGATCAGGAGGAGCTTTTTTGCAAGGCTCTTCTGCTGTTTTAGCCCAGTCTAAACATTCCTGCTCTACTCTCTCTGTTGCTGCTCAGCAGAGAGTGGGCACAGAGATGTTGGAATCAATTGGTCTTTCAGGCAAGAAAAGGAGGAGTGACAGCAATGTGTGTTGCAGAATTGTAAAGCTCACTGTGTGCTGAAGATGCCCTGCAGGAGTTTCCCTGCTGGCCCTTCGTCTGTGGGATTAGAGTCCAAGCGCTTCTCCTCCCTTGTCACAACTCCTCTCCAAACGAGAGAGCGCACCAGAAACTTTGGATTCAAATGCACTTTTAGGAGATAAAGTGAGGAGTGACAGCAATACTTGTGTCACAGTTTAAAGCTCACTGTGTGCAAAACATGATCAAGCAGGAGATTTTTTTCAAGGCTCTTCTGCTGTTTTAGGCAGGTCTAAAAATTCCTGCTCTACTCTCTCTGTTGCTGCTCAGCAGAGAGCGGGCACAGAGGTGTTGGAATCAATTGGTCTTTCAGGCAGGAAAAGAAGTGACAGCAATGTGTGTTGCAGAGTTGCAAAGCTCACTGTGTGCTGAAGATGATCAGTGGGATCTTTCTGGACTGTCTCTTCTGCTGTTTCAGCAGAGTCCAAACGTAAGTGCTATATTCTGCTACTGCTCACAAAGAGCAAGCACAGGAGATGTATTATTCAATTGGACTTTCAGGTAGGAAAGTGAGAGGTGACAGCAATATGTGTTTCAGAGTTGCGAATCTCAATGTGTGCTGAAGATGCCCAGCAGTAGTTTCCATGCTGGCCCTTCGGCTGTGAAATTAGAATCCAAGCGCTCGTCCTCCCCTGTCACAACTGCTCTCGAAGCGAGAGAGCGCACCAGAAACGTTGGCTTGAAATGCACTTTTAGGAGATAAAGTGAGGAGTGACAGCAATGTGTGTTTCAGAGTTGCAAAGCTCACTGTGCGCTGAAGATGATCTGCAAGGACTTTCCCTCCCTGCCCTTCGGAACTGGGAGCGGATTCCAAGCGCTCGTGCTCACCTGCCTCTGCTGCACTGGAAACGAGAGTGGTGACCAGAAACGCTGGATTCAAATGCACTTTTAGGAGCTACAATGAGGAGTGACAACAGTGTGTGTGTCACAGTTGTAAAGCTCAGTGTGTTGAAGAAGCACAAGAGCAGCCTTCAGGCCTGTCTCTTCCACTGCCTTACAGATTGCAGACATCCCTGCTCACTCTGCTGCTCAGCAGAGTGCTGGCAACGGAGTTCTGGGATTGAAATGGTCTTCTAGGAGAAAGAGTGAAGAGTGACAGCAATGTTTGTGTCACAGTTTAAAGCTCACTGTGTGCTAAACATGATCAGGAGGAGCTTTTTTGCAAGGCTCTTCTGCTGTTTTAGCCCAGTCTAAACATTCCTTCTCTCTGTTGCTGCTCAGCAGAGAGTGGGCACAGAGATGTTGGAATCAATTGGTCTTCCAGGCAGGAAAAGGAGTTACAGCAATGTGTGTTGCAGAATTGTAAAGCTCACTGTGTGCTGAAGATGCCCTGCAGGAGTTTCCCTGCTGGCCCTTCGTCTGTGGGATTAGAGTCCAAGCGCTGCTCCTCCCTTGTCACAACTCCTCTCCAAACGAGAGAGCGCACCAGAAACTTTGGATTCAAATGCACTTTTAGGAGATAAAGTGAGGAGTGACAGCAATGTTTGTGTCACAGTTTAAAGCTCACTGTGTGCAAAACATGATCAAGCAGGAGATTTTTTGCAAGGCTCTTCTGCTGTTTTAGCCCAGGCTAAACATTCCTGCTCTACTCTCTCTGTTGCTGCTCAGCAGAGAGCGGGCACAGAGGTGTTGGAATCAATTGGTCTTTCAGGCAGGAAAAGAAGTGACAGCAATGTGTGTTGCAGAGTTGCAAAGCTCACTGTGTGCTGAAGATGATCAGTGGGAACTTTCTGGACTGTCTCTTCTGCTGTTTCAGCAGAGTCCAAACGTAAGTGCTATATTCTGCTACTGCTCACAAAGAGCAAGCACAGGAGATGTATTATTCAATTGGACTTTCAGGTAGGAAAGTGAGAGGTGACAGCAATATGTGTTTCAGAGTTGCGAATCTCAATGTGTGCTGAAGATGCCCAGCAGTAGTTTCCATGCTGGCCCTTCGGCTGTGAAATTAGAATCCAAACGCTCGTCCTCCCCTGTCACAACTGCTCTCGAAGCGAGAGAGCGCACCAGAAACGCTGGCTTGAAATGCACTTTTAGGAGATAAAGTGAGGAGTGACAGCAAAGTGTGTTTCAGAGTTGCAAAGCTCACTGTGCGCTGAAGATGATCTGCAAGGACTTTCCCTCCCTGCCCTTCGGAACTGGGAGCGGATTCCAAGCGCTCGTGCTCACCTTCCTCTGCTGCTCTTGAAACGAGAGTGGAGACCAGAAACGCTGGATTCAAATGCACTTTTAGGAGCTACAATGAGGAGTGACAACAGTGTGTGTGTCACAGTTGTAAAGCTCAGTGTGTTGAAGAAGCACAAGAGCAGCCTTCAGGCCTGTCTCTTCCACTGCCTTACAGATTGCAGACATTCCTGCTCACTCTGCTGCTCAGCAGAGTGCTGGCAACGGAGTTCTTGGATTGAAATGGTCTTTTAGGAGAAAGAGTGAAGAGTGACAGCAATGTTTGTGTCACAGTTTAAAGCTCACTGTGTGCTAAACATGATCAGGAGGAGCTTTTTTGCAAGGCTCTTCTGCTGTTTTAGCCCAGTCTAAACATTCCTGCTCTACTCTCTCTGTTGCTGCTCAGCAGAGAGTGGGCACAGAGATGTTGGAATCAATTGGTCTTTCAGGCAAGAAAAGGAGGAGTGACAGCAATGTGTGTTGCAGAATTGTAAAGCTCACTGTGTGCTGAAGATGCCCTGCAGGAGTTTCCCTGATGGCCCTTCGTCTGTGGGATTAGAGTCCAAGCGCTGCTCCTCCCTTGTCACAACTCCTCTCCCAACGAGAGAGCGCACCAGAAACTTTGGATTCAAATGCACTTTTAGGAGATAAAGTGAGGAGTGACAGCAATGTTTGTGTCACAGTTTAAAGCTCACTGTGTGCTAAACATGATCAGGAGGAGCTTTTTTGCAAGGCTCTTCTGCTGTTTTAGCCCAGTCTAAACATTCCTGCTCTACTCTCTCTGTTGCTGCTCAGCAGAGAGTGGGCACAGAGATGTTGGAATCAATTGGTCTTTCAGGCAAGAAAAGGAGGAGTGACAGCAATGTGTGTTGCAGAATTGTAAAGCTCACTGTGTGCTGAAGATGCCCTGCAGGAGTTTCCCTGCTGGCCCTTCGTCTGTGGGATTAGAGTCCAAGCGCTTCTCCTCCCTTGTCACAACTCCTCTCCAAACGAGAGAGCGCACCAGAAACTTTGGATTCAAATGCACTTTTAGGAGATAAAGTGAGGAGTGACAGCAATACTTGTGTCACAGTTTAAAGCTCACTGTGTGCAAAACATGATCAAGCAGGAGATTTTTTTCAAGGCTCTTCTGCTGTTTTAGGCAGGTCTAAAAATTCCTGCTCTACTCTCTCTGTTGCTGCTCAGCAGAGAGCGGGCACAGAGGTGTTGGAATCAATTGGTCTTTCAGGCAGGAAAAGAAGTGACAGCAATGTGTGTTGCAGAGTTGCAAAGCTCACTGTGTGCTGAAGATGATCAGTGGGATCTTTCTGGACTGTCTCTTCTGCTGTTTCAGCAGAGTCCAAACGTAAGTGCTATATTCTGCTACTGCTCACAAAGAGCAAGCACAGGAGATGTATTATTCAATTGGACTTTCAGGTAGGAAAGTGAGAGGTGACAGCAATATGTGTTTCAGAGTTGCGAATCTCAATGTGTGCTGAAGATGCCCAGCAGTAGTTTCCATGCTGGCCCTTCGGCTGTGAAATTAGAATCCAAACGCTCGTCCTCCCCTGTCACAACTGCTCTCGAAGCGAGAGAGCGCACCAGAAACGCTGGCTTGAAATGCACTTTTAGGAGATAAAGTGAGGAGTGACAGCAATGTGTGTTTCAGAGTTGCAAAGCTCACTGTGCGCTGAAGATGATCTGCAAGGACTTTCCCTGCCCTGCCCTTCGGAACTGGGAGCGGATTCCAAGCGCTCGTGCTCACCTTCCTCTGCTGCTCTTGAAACGAGAGTGGAGACCAGAAACGCTGGATTCAAATGCACTTTTAGGAGCTACAATGAGGAGTGACAACAGTGTGTGTGTCAAAGTTGTAAAGCTCAGTGTGTTGAAGAAGCACAAGAGCAGCCTTCAGGCCTGTCTCTTCCACTGCCTTACAGATTGCAGACATCCCTGCTCACTCTGCTGCTCAGCAGAGTGCTGGCAACGGAGTTCTTGGATTGAAATGGTCTTTTAGGAGAAAGAGTGAAGAGTGACAGCAATGTTTGTGTCACAGTTTAAAGCTCACTGTGTGCTAAACATGATCAGGAGGAGCTTTTTTGCAAGGCTCTTCTGCTGTTTTAGCCCAGTCTAAACATTCCTGCTCTACTCTCTCTGTTGCTGCTCAGCAGAGAGTGGGCACAGAGATGTTGGAATCAATTGGTCTTTCAGGCAAGAAAAGGAGGAGTGACAGCAATGTGTGTTGCAGAATTGCAAAGCTCACTGTGTGCTGAAGATGCTCTGCAGGAGTTTCCCTGCTGGCCCTTCGTCTGTGGGATTAGAGTCCAAGCGCTGCTCCTCCCCTGTCACAACTCCTCTCGAAACGAGAGAGCGCGCCAGAAACTTTGGATTCAAATGCACTTTTAGGAGATAAAGTGAGGAGTGACAGCAATGTTTGTGTCACAGTTTAAAGCTCACTGTGTGCAAAACATGATCAAGCAGGAGATTTTTTGCAAGGCTCTTCTGCTGTTTTAGCCCAGGCTAAACATTCCTGCTCTACTCTCTCTGTTGCTGCTCAGCAGAGAGCGGGCACAGAGATGGTGGATTCAGCTGGTCTTTCAGGCAGGAAAAGAAGAGACAGCAATGTGTGTTGCAGAGTTGCAAAGCTCACTGTGTGCTGAAGATGATCAGTGGGAACTTTCTGGACTGTCTCTTCTGCTGTTTCAGCAGAGTCCAAACGTAAGTGCTATATTCTGCTACTGCTCACAAAGAGCAAGCACAGGAGATGTATTATTCAATTGGACTTTCAGGTAGGAAAGTGAGAGGTGACAGCAATATGTGTTTCAGAGTTGCGAATCTCAATGTGTGCTGAAGATGCCCAGCAGTAGTTTCCATGCTGGCCCTTCGGCTGTGAAATTAGAATCCAAGCGCTCGTCCTCCCCTGTCACAACTGCTCTCGAAGCGAGAGAGCGCACCAGAAACGTTGGCTTGAAATGCACTTTTTGGAGATAAAGTGAGGAGTGACAGCAATGTGTGTTTCAGTGTTGCAAAGCTCACTGTGCGCTGAAGATGATCTGCAAGAACTTTCCCTCCCTGCCCTTCGGAACTGGGAGCGGATTCCAAGCGCTCGTGCTCACCTGCCTCTGGTGCACTGGAAACGAGAGTGGAGACCAGAAACGCTGGATTCAAATGCACTTTTAGGAGCTACAATGAGGAGTGACAACAGTGTGTGTGTCAAAGTTGTAAAGCTCAGTGTGTTGAAGAAGCACAAGAGCAGCCTTCAGGCCTGTCTCTTCCACTGCCTTACAGATTGCAGACATCCCTGCTCACTCTGCTGCTCAGCAGAGTGCTGGCAACGGAGTTCTGGGATTGAAATGGTCTTTTAGGAGAAAGAGTGAAGAGTGACACCAATGCTTGTGTCACAGTTTAAAGCTCACTGTGTGCTAAACATGATCAGGAGGAGCTTTTTTGCAAGGCTCTTCTGCTGTTTTAGCCCAGTCTAAACATTCCTGATCTACTCTCTCTGTTGCTGCTCAGCAGAGAGTGGGCACAGAGATGTTGGAATCAATTGGTCTTTCAGGCAAGAAAAGGAGGAGTGACAGCAATGTGTGTTGCAGAATTGTAAAGCTCACTGTGTGCTGAAGATGCCCTGCAGGAGTTTCCCTGCTGGCCCTTCGTCTCTGGGATTAGAGTCCAAGCGCTGCTCCTCCCTTGTCACAACTCCTCTCCAAACGAGAGAGCACACCAGAAACTTTGGATTCAAATGCACTTTTAGGAGATAAAGTGAGGAGTGACAGCAATGTTTGTGTCACAGTTTAAAGCTCACTGTGTGCTAAACATGATCAGGAGGAGCTTTTTTGCAAGGCTCTTCTGCTGTTTTAGCCCAGTCGAAACATTCCTGCTCTACTCTCTCTGTTACTGATCAGCAGAGAGTGGGCACAGAGATGTTGGAATCAATTGGTCTTTCAGGCAAGAAAAGGAGGAGTGACAGCAATGTGTGTTGCAGAATTGTAAAGCTCACTGTGTGCTGAAGATGCCCTGCAGGAGTTTCCCTGCTGGCCCTTCGTCTGTGGGATTAGAGTCCAAGCGCTTCTCCTCCCTTGTCACAACTCCTCTCCAAACGAGAGAGCGCACCAGAAACTTTGGATTCAAATGCACTTTTAGGAGATAAAGTGAGGAGTGACAGCAATGTTTGTGTCACAGTTTAAAGCTCACTGTGTGCAAAACATGATCAAGCAGGAGATTTTTTGCAAGGCTCTTCTGCTGTTTTAGCCCAGGCTAAACATTCCTGCTCTACTCTCTCTGTTGCTGCTCAGCAGAGAGCGGGCACAGAGGTGTTGGAATCAATTGGTCTTTCAGGCAGGAAAAGAAGTGACAGCAATGTGTGTTGCAGAGTTGCAAAGCTCACTGTGTGCTGAAGATGATCAGTGGGATCTTTCTGGACTGTCTCTTCTGCTGTTTCAGCAGAGTCCAAACGTAAGTGCTATATTCTGCTACTGCTCACAAAGAGCAAGCACAGGAGATGTATTATTCAATTGGACTTTCAGGTAGGAAAGTGAGAGGTGACAGCAATATGTGTTTCAGAGTTGCGAATCTCAATGTGTGCTGAAGATGCCCAGCAGTAGTTTCCATGCTGGCCCTTCGGCTGTGAAATTAGAATCCAAACGCTCGTCCTCCCCTGTCACAACTGCTCTCGAAGCGAGAGAGCGCACCAGAAACGCTGGCTTGAAATGCACTTTTAGGAGATAAAGTGAGGAGTGACAGCAATGTGTGTTTCAGAGTTGCAAAGCTCACTGTGCGCTGAAGATGATCTGCAAGGACTTTCCCTGCCCTGCCCTTCGGAACTGGGAGCGGATTCCAAGCGCTCGTGCTCACCTTCCTCTGCTGCTCTTGAAACGAGAGTGGAGACCAGAAACGCTGGATTCAAATGCACTTTTAGGAGCTACAATGAGGAGTGACAACAGTGTGTGTGTCAAAGTTGTAAAGCTCAGTGTGTTGAAGAAGCACAAGAGCAGCCTTCAGGCCTGTCTCTTCCACTGCCTTACAGATTGCAGACATCCCTGCTCACTCTGCTGCTCAGCAGAGTGCTGGCAACGGAGTTCTTGGATTGAAATGGTCTTTTAGGAGAAAGAGTGAAGAGTGACAGCAATGTTTGTGTCACAGTTTAAAGCTCACTGTGTGCTAAACATGATCAGGAGGAGCTTTTTTGCAAGGCTCTTCTGCTGTTTTAGCCCAGTCTAAACATTCCTTCTCTCTGTTGCTGCTCAGCAGAGAGTGGGCACAGAGATGTTGGAATCAATTGGTCTTCCAGGCAGGAAAAGGAGTTACAGCAATGTGTGTTGCAGAATTGCAAAGCTCACTGTGTGCTGAAGATGCCCTGCAGGAGTTTCCCTGCTGGCCCTTCGTCTGTGGGATTAGAGTCCAAGCGCTGCTCCTCCCCTGTCACAACTCCTCTCGAAACGAGAGAGCGCACCAGAAACTTTGGATTCAAATGCACTTTTAGGAGATAAAGTGAGGAGTGACAGCAATGTTTGTGTCACAGTTTAAAGCTCACTGTGTGCAAAACATGATCAAGCAGGAGATTTTTTGCAAGGCTCTTCTGCTGTTTTAGCCCAGGCTAAACATTCCTGCTCTACTCTCTCTGTTGCTGCTCAGCAGAGAGCGGGCACAGAGATGGTGGATTCAGCTGGTCTTTCAGGCAGGAAAAGAAGAGACAGCAATGTGTGTTGCAGAGTTGCAAAGCTCACTGTGTGCTGAAGATGATCAGTGGGAACTTTCTGGACTGTCTCTTCTGCTGTTTCAGCAGAGTCCAAACGTAAGTGCTATATTCTGCTACTGCTCACAAAGAGCAAGCACAGGAGATGTATTATTCAATTGGACTTTCAGGTAGGAAAGTGAGAGGTGACAGCAATATGTGTTTCAGAGTTGCGAATCTCAATGTGTGCTGAAGATGCCCAGCAGTAGTTTCCATGCTGGCCCTTCGGCTGTGAAATTAGAATCCAAGCGCTCGTCCTCCCCTGTCACAACTGCTCTCGAAGCGAGAGAGCGCACCAGAAACGTTGGCTTGAAATGCACTTTTTGGAGATAAAGTGAGGAGTGACAGCAATGTGTGTTTCAGTGTTGCAAAGCTCACTGTGCGCTGAAGATGATCTGCAAGAACTTTCCCTCCCTGCCCTTCGGAACTGGGAGCGGATTCCAAGCGCTCGTGCTCACCTGCCTCTGGTGCACTGGAAACGAGAGTGGAGACCAGAAACGCTGGATTCAAATGCACTTTTAGGAGCTACAATGAGGAGTGACAACAGTGTGTGTGTCAAAGTTGTAAAGCTCAGTGTGTTGAAGAAGCACAAGAGCAGCCTTCAGGCCTGTCTCTTCCACTGCCTTACAGATTGCAGACATCCCTGCTCACTCTGCTGCTCAGCAGAGTGCTGGCAACGGAGTTCTGGGATTGAAATGGTCTTTTAGGAGAAAGAGTGAAGAGTGACACCAATGCTTGTGTCACAGTTTAAAGCTCACTGTGTGCTAAACATGATCAGGAGGAGCTTTTTTGCAAGGCTCTTCTGCTGTTTTAGCCCAGTCTAAACATTCCTGATCTACTCTCTCTGTTGCTGCTCAGCAGAGAGTGGGCACAGAGATGTTGGAATCAATTGGTCTTTCAGGCAAGAAAAGGAGGAGTGACAGCAATGTGTGTTGCAGAATTGTAAAGCTCACTGTGTGCTGAAGATGCCCTGCAGGAGTTTCCCTGCTGGCCCTTCGTCTCTGGGATTAGAGTCCAAGCGCTGCTCCTCCCTTGTCACAACTCCTCTCCAAACGAGAGAGCACACCAGAAACTTTGGATTCAAATGCACTTTTAGGAGATAAAGTGAGGAGTGACAGCAATGTTTGTGTCACAGTTTAAAGCTCACTGTGTGCTAAACATGATCAGGAGGAGCTTTTTTGCAAGGCTCTTCTGCTGTTTTAGCCCAGTCTAAACATTCCTGCTCTACTCTCTCTGTTGCTGCTCAGCAGAGAGTGGGCACAGAGATGTTGGAATCAATTGGTCTTTCAGGCAAGAAAAGGAGGAGTGACAGCAATGTGTGTTGCAGAATTGTAAAGCTCACTGTGTGCTGAAGATGCCCTGCAGGAGTTTCCCTGCTGGCCCTTCGTCTGTGGGATTAGAGTCCAAGCGCTTCTCCTCCCTTGTCACAACTCCTCTCCAAACGAGAGAGCGCACCAGAAACTTTGGATTCAAATGCACTTTTAGGAGATAAAGTGAGGAGTGACAGCAATGTTTGTGTCACAGTTTAAAGCTCACTGTGTGCAAAACATGATCAAGCAGGAGATTTTTTGCAAGGCTCTTCTGCTGTTTTAGCCCAGGCTAAACATTCCTGCTCTACTCTCTCTGTTGCTGCTCAGCAGAGAGCGGGCACAGAGGTGTTGGAATCAATTGGTCTTTCAGGCAGGAAAAGAAGTGACAGCAATGTGTGTTGCAGAGTTGCAAAGCTCACTGTGTGCTGAAGATGATCAGTGGGATCTTTCTGGACTGTCTCTTCTGCTGTTTCAGCAGAGTCCAAACGTAAGTGCTATATTCTGCTACTGCTCACAAAGAGCAAGCACAGGAGATGTATTATTCAATTGGACTTTCAGGTAGGAAAGTGAGAGGTGACAGCAATATGTGTTTCAGAGTTGCGAATCTCAATGTGTGCTGAAGATGCCCAGCAGTAGTTTCCATGCTGGCCCTTCGGCTGTGAAATTAGAATCCAAACGCTCGTCCTCCCCTGTCACAACTGCTCTCGAAGCGAGAGAGCGCACCAGAAACGCTGGCTTGAAATGCACTTTTAGGAGATAAAGTGAGGAGTGACAGCAATGTGTGTTTCAGAGTTGCAAAGCTCACTGTGCGCTGAAGATGATCTGCAAGGACTTTCCCTGCCCTGCCCTTCGGAACTGGGAGCGGATTCCAAGCGCTCGTGCTCACCTTCCTCTGCTGCTCTTGAAACGAGAGTGGAGACCAGAAACGCTGGATTCAAATGCACTTTTAGGAGCTACAATGAGGAGTGACAACAGTGTGTGTGTCAAAGTTGTAAAGCTCAGTGTGTTGAAGAAGCACAAGAGCAGCCTTCAGGCCTGTCTCTTCCACTGCCTTACAGATTGCAGACATCCCTGCTCACTCTGCTGCTCAGCAGAGTGCTGGCAACGGAGTTCTTGGATTGAAATGGTCTTTTAGGAGAAAGAGTGAAGAGTGACAGCAATGTTTGTGTCACAGTTTAAAGCTCACTGTGTGCTAAACATGATCAGGAGGAGCTTTTTTGCAAGGCTCTTCTGCTGTTTTAGCCCAGTCTAAACATTCCTTCTCTCTGTTGCTGCTCAGCAGAGAGTGGGCACAGAGATGTTGGAATCAATTGGTCTTCCAGGCAGGAAAAGGAGTTACAGCAATGTGTGTTGCAGAATTGCAAAGCTCACTGTGTGCTGAAGATGCCCTGCAGGAGTTTCCCTGCTGGCCCTTCGTCTGTGGGATTAGAGTCCAAGCGCTGCTCCTCCCCTGTCACAACTCCTCTCGAAACGAGAGAGCGCACCAGAAACTTTGGATTCAAATGCACTTTTAGGAGATAAAGTGAGGAGTGACAGCAATGTTTGTGTCACAGTTTAAAGCTCACTGTGTGCAAAACATGATCAAGCAGGAGATTTTTTTCAAGGCTCTTCTGCTGTTTTAGGCAGGTCTAAAAATTCCTGCTCTACTCTCTCTGTTGCTGCTCAGCAGAGAGCGGGCACAGAGATGGTGGATTCAGCTGGTCTTTCAGGCAAAAAGGGAGGAGTGACAGCAATGTGCGTTGCAGAGTTGCAAAGCTCGCTGTGCGCTGAAGATGATCAGTGGGAACTTTCTGGACTGTCTCTTCTGCTCTTTTAGCATTGGCTAAAGGTTCCTGCTCTACTCTGCTTCTGCCCAGCAGAGAAAGGGCACAGAGATTTTGGATTCAATTGGACTTTGAGGTAGGAAAGTGCGGAGCGAGAGCAATATATGTGTCACAGTTGCAAAGCTGACTGCGTGCTGAAGATGCCCTGCCGGAGCTTTCACTCCGGGCTCTTCGGCTGTGGGAGCAGAGGCCAAGAGATCGTGTTCACCTGTCACTGCTGCTGTTCAAACGAGAGAGGGCGGGAGAGACCATGGATTCAAACGGATTATTAGGAGATGAAGTGAGGAGAGACAGCAATGTGTGTTTCAGAGTTGCAAAGCTCACTGTGCGCTGAAGATGATCTGCAAGGACTTTCCCTCCCTGCCCTTCGGAACTGGGCGAGGATTCCAAGCGCTCGTGTTCACCTTCCTCTGCTGCTCTTGAAACGAGAGTGGAGACCAGAAACGCTGGATTCAAATGCACTTTTAGGAGCTACAATGAGGAGTGACAACAGTGTGTGTGTCACAGTTGTAAAGCTCAGTGTGTTGAAGAAGCACAAGAGCAGCCTTCAGGCCTGTCTCTTCCACTGCCTTACAGATTGCAGACATTCCTGCTCACTCTGCTGCTCAGCAGAGTGCTGGCAACGGAGTTCTTGGATTGAAATGGTCTTTTAGGAGAAAGAGTGAAGAGTGACAGCAATGTTTGTGTCACAGTTTAAAGCTCACTGTGTGCTAAACATGATCAGGAGGAGCTTTTTTGCAAGGCTCTTCTGCTGTTTTAGCCCAGTCTAAACATTCCTTCTCTCTGTTGCTGCTCAGCAGAGAGTGGGCACAGAGATGTTGGAATCAATTGGTCTTCCAGGCAGGAAAAGGAGTTACAGCAATGTGTGTTGCAGAATTGCAAAGCTCACTGTGTGCTGAAGATGCCCTGCAGGAGTTTCCCTGCTGGCCCTTCGTCTGTGGGATTAGAGTCCAAGCGCTGCTCCTCCCCTGTCACAACTCCTCTCGAAACGAGAGAGCGCACCAGAAACTTTGGATTCAAATGCACTTTTAGGAGATAAAGTGAGGAGTGACAGCAATGTTTGTGTCACAGTTTAAAGCTCACTGTGTGCAAAACATGATCAAGCAGGAGATTTTTTGCAAGGCTCTTCTGCTGTTTTAGCCCAGGCTAAACATTCCTGCTCTACTCTCTCTGTTGCTGCTCAGCAGAGAGCGGGCACAGAGATGGTGGATTCAGCTGGTCTTTCAGGCAGGAAAAGAAGAGACAGCAATGTGTGTTGCAGAGTTGCAAAGCTCACTGTGTGCTGAAGATGATCAGTGGGAACTTTCTGGACTGTCTCTTCTGCTGTTTCAGCAGAGTCCAAACGTAAGTGCTATATTCTGCTACTGCTCACAAAGAGCAAGCACAGGAGATGTATTATTCAATTGGACTTTCAGGTAGGAAAGTGAGAGGTGACAGCAATATGTGTTTCAGAGTTGCGAATCTCAATGTGTGCTGAAGATGCCCAGCAGTAGTTTCCATGCTGGCCCTTCGGCTGTGAAATTAGAATCCAAGCGCTCGTCCTCCCCTGTCACAACTGCTCTCGAAGCGAGAGAGCGCACCAGAAACGTTGGCTTGAAATGCACTTTTTGGAGATAAAGTGAGGAGTGACAGCAATGTGTGTTTCAGTGTTGCAAAGCTCACTGTGCGCTGAAGATGATCTGCAAGAACTTTCCCTCCCTGCCCTTCGGAACTGGGAGCGGATTCCAAGCGCTCGTGCTCACCTGCCTCTGGTGCACTGGAAACGAGAGTGGAGACCAGAAACGCTGGATTCAAATGCACTTTTAGGAGCTACAATGAGGAGTGACAACAGTGTGTGTGTCAAAGTTGTAAAGCTCAGTGTGTTGAAGAAGCACAAGAGCAGCCTTCAGGCCTGTCTCTTCCACTGCCTTACAGATTGCAGACATCCCTGCTCACTCTGCTGCTCAGCAGAGTGCTGGCAACGGAGTTCTGGGATTGAAATGGTCTTTTAGGAGAAAGAGTGAAGAGTGACACCAATGCTTGTGTCACAGTTTAAAGCTCACTGTGTGCTAAACATGATCAGGAGGAGCTTTTTTGCAAGGCTCTTCTGCTGTTTTAGCCCAGTCTAAACATTCCTGCTCTACTCTCTCTGTTGCTGCTCAGCAGAGAGTGGGCACAGAGATGTTGGAATCAATTGGTCTTTCAGGCAAGAAAAGGAGGAGTGACAGCAATGTGTGTTGCAGAATTGTAAAGCTCACTGTGTGCTGAAGATGCCCTGCAGGAGTTTCCCTGCTGGCCCTTCGTCTCTGGGATTAGAGTCCAAGCGCTGCTCCTCCCTTGTCACAACTCCTCTCCAAACGAGAGAGCACACCAGAAACTTTGGATTCAAATGCACTTTTAGGAGATAAAGTGAGGAGTGACAGCAATATTTGTGTCACAGTTTAAAGCTCACTGTGTGCAAAACATGATCAAGCAGGAGATTTTTTTCAAGGCTCTTCTGCTGTTTTAGGCAGGTCTAAAAATTCCTGCTCTACTCTCTCTGTTGCTGCTCAGCAGAGAGCGGGCACAGAGATGGTGGATTCAGCTGGTCTTTCAGGCAAAAAGGGAGGAGTGACAGCAATGTGTGTTGCAGAGTTGCAAAGCTCGCTGTGCGCTGAAGATGATCAGTGGGAACTTTCAGGACTGTCTCTTCTGCTCTTTTAGCATTGGCTAAAGGTTCCTGCTCTACTCTCTCTGCTTCTGCCCAGCAGAGAAAGGGCACAGAGATTTTGGATTCAATTGGACTTTGAGGTAGGAAAGTGCGGAGCGAGAGCAATATATGTGTCACAGTTGCAAAGCTGACTGCGTGCTGAAGATGCCCTGCCGGAGCTTTCACTCCGGGCTCTTCGGCTGTGGGAGCAGAGGCCAAGAGATCGTGTTCACCTGTCACTGCTGCTGTTCAAACGAGAGAGGGCGGGAGAGACCATGGATTCAAACGGATTATTAGGAGATGAAGTGAGGAGTGACAGCAATGTGTGTTTCAGAGTTGCAAAGCTCACTGTGCGCTGAAGATGATCTGCAAGGACTTTCCCTCCCTGCCCTTCGGAACTGGGAGCGGATTCCAAGCGCTCGTGCTCACCTTCCTCTGCTGCTCTTGAAACGAGAGTGGAGACCAGAAACGCTGGATTCAAATGCACTTTTAGGAGCTACAATGAGGAGTGACAACAGTGTGTGTGTCACAGTTGTAAAGCTCAGTGTGTTGAAGAAGCACAAGAGCAGCCTTCAGGCCTGTCTCTTCCACTGCCTTACAGATTGCAGACATTCCTGCTCACTCTGCTGCTCAGCAGAGTGCTGGCAACGGAGTTCTTGGATTGAAATGGTCTTTTAGGAGAAAGAGTGAAGAGTGACAGCAATGTTTGTGTCACAGTTTAAAGCTCACTGTGTGCTAAACATGATCAGGAGGAGCTTTTTTGCAAGGCTCTTCTGCTGTTTTAGCCCAGTCTAAACATTCCTTCTCTCTGTTGCTGCTCAGCAGAGAGTGGGCACAGAGATGTTGGAATCCATTGGTCTTCCAGGCAGGAAAAGGAGGAGTTACAGCAATGTGTGTTGCAGTGTTGCAAAGCTCACTGTGTGCTGAAGATGCCCTGCAGGAGTTTCCCTGCTGGCCCTTCGTCTGTGGGATTAGAGTCCAAGCGCTGCTCCTCCCCTGTCACAACTCCTCTCGAAACGTGAGAGCGCACCAGAAACTTTGGATTCAAATGCACTTTTAGGAGATAAAGTGAGGAGTGACAGCAATGTTTGTGTCACAGTTTAAAGCTCACTGTGTGCAAAACATGATCAAGCAGGAGATTTTTTGCAAGGCTCTTCTGCTGTTTTAGCCCAGGCTAAAAATTCCTGCTCTACTCTCTCTGTTGCTGCTCAGCAGAGAGCAGGCACAGAGGTGTTGGAATCAATTGGTCTTTCAGGCAGGAAAAGAAGTGACAGCAATGTGTGTTGCAGAGTTGCAAAGCTCACTGTGTGCTGAAGATGATCAGTGGGAACTTTCTGGACTGTCTCTTCTGCTGTTTCAGCAGAGTCCAAACGTAAGTGCTATATTCTGCTACTGCTCACAAAGAGCAAGCACAGGAGATGTATTATTCAATTGGACTTTCAGGTAGGAAAGTGAGAGGTGACAGCAATATGTGTTTCAGAGTTGTGAATCTCAATGTGTGCTGAAGATGCCCAGCAGTAGTTTCCATGCTGGCCCTTCGGCTGTGAAATTAGAATCCAAGCGCTCGTCCTCCCCTGTCACAACTGCTCTCGAAGCGAGAGAGCGCACCAGAAACGTTGGCTTGAAATGCACTTTTAGGAGATAAAGTGAGGAGTGACAGCAATGTGTGTTTCAGTGTTGCAAAGCTCACTGTGCGCTGAAGATGATCTGCAAGAACTTTCCCTCCCTGCCCTTCGGAACTGGGAGCGGATTCCAAGCGCTCGTGCTCACCTGCCTCTGGTGCACTGGAAACGAGAGTGGAGACCAGAAACGCTGGATTCAAATGCACTTTTAGGAGCTACAATGAGGAGTGACAACAGTGTGTGTGTCAAAGTTGTAAAGCTCAGTGTGTTGAAGAAGCACAAGAGCAGCCTTCAGGCCTGTCTCTTCCACTGCCTTACAGATTGCAGACATCCCTGCTCACTCTGCTGCTCAGCAGAGTGCTGGCAACGGAGTTCTGGGATTGAAATGGTCTTTTAGGAGAAAGAGTGAAGAGTGACACCAATGCTTGTGTCACAGTTTAAAGCTCACTGTGTGCTAAACATGATCAGGAGGAGCTTTTTTGCAAGGCTCTTCTGCTGTTTTAGCCCAGTCTAAACATTCCTGCTCTACTCTCTCTGTTGCTGCTCAGCAGAGAGTGGGCACAGAGATGTTGGAATCAATTGGTCTTTCAGGCAAGAAAAGGAGGAGTGACAGCAATGTGTGTTGCAGAATTGTAAAGCTCACTGTGTGCTGAAGATGCCCTGCAGGAGTTTCCCTGCTGGCCCTTCGTCTCTGGGATTAGAGTCCAAGCGCTGCTCCTCCCTTGTCACAACTCCTCTCCAAACGAGAGAGCACACCAGAAACTTTGGATTCAAATGCACTTTTAGGAGATAAAGTGAGGAGTGACAGCAATATTTGTGTCACAGTTTAAAGCTCACTGTGTGCAAAACATGATCAAGCAGGAGATTTTTTTCAAGGCTCTTCTGCTGTTTTAGGCAGGTCTAAAAATTCCTGCTCTACTCTCTCTGTTGCTGCTCAGCAGAGAGCGGGCACAGAGATGGTGGATTCAGCTGGTCTTTCAGGCAAAAAGGGAGGAGTGACAGCAATGTGTGTTGCAGAGTTGCAAAGCTCGCTGTGCGCTGAAGATGATCAGTGGGAACTTTCAGGACTGTCTCTTCTGCTCTTTTAGCATTGGCTAAAGGTTCCTGCTCTACTCTCTCTGCTTCTGCCCAGCAGAGAAAGGGCACAGAGATTTTGGATTCAATTGGACTTTGAGGTAGGAAAGTGCGGAGCGAGAGCAATATATGTGTCACAGTTGCAAAGCTGACTGCGTGCTGAAGATGCCCTGCCGGAGCTTTCACTCCGGGCTCTTCGGCTGTGGGAGCAGAGGCCAAGAGATCGTGTTCACCTGTCACTGCTGCTGTTCAAACGAGAGAGGGCGGGAGAGACCATGGATTCAAACGGATTATTAGGAGATGAAGTGAGGAGTGACAGCAATGTGTGTTTCAGAGTTGCAAAGCTCACTGTGCGCTGAAGATGATCTGCAAGGACTTTCCCTCCCTGCCCTTCGGAACTGGGAGCGGATTCCAAGCGCTCGTGCTCACCTTCCTCTGCTGCTCTTGAAACGAGAGTGGAGACCAGAAACGCTGGATTCAAATGCACTTTTAGGAGCTACAATGAGGAGTGACAACAGTGTGTGTGTCACAGTTGTAAAGCTCAGTGTGTTGAAGAAGCACAAGAGCAGCCTTCAGGCCTGTCTCTTCCACTGCCTTACAGATTGCAGACATTCCTGCTCACTCTGCTGCTCAGCAGAGTGCTGGCAACGGAGTTCTTGGATTGAAATGGTCTTTTAGGAGAAAGAGTGAAGAGTGACAGCAATGTTTGTGTCACAGTTTAAAGCTCACTGTGTGCTAAACATGATCAGGAGGAGCTTTTTTGCAAGGCTCTTCTGCTGTTTTAGCCCAGTCTAAACATTCCTTCTCTCTGTTGCTGCTCAGCAGAGAGTGGGCACAGAGATGTTGGAATCCATTGGTCTTCCAGGCAGGAAAAGGAGGAGTTACAGCAATGTGTGTTGCAGTGTTGCAAAGCTCACTGTGTGCTGAAGATGCCCTGCAGGAGTTTCCCTGCTGGCCCTTCGTCTGTGGGATTAGAGTCCAAGCGCTGCTCCTCCCCTGTCACAACTCCTCTCGAAACGTGAGAGCGCACCAGAAACTTTGGATTCAAATGCACTTTTAGGAGATAAAGTGAGGAGTGACAGCAATGTTTGTGTCACAGTTTAAAGCTCACTGTGTGCAAAACATGATCAAGCAGGAGATTTTTTGCAAGGCTCTTCTGCTGTTTTAGCCCAGGCTAAAAATTCCTGCTCTACTCTCTCTGTTGCTGCTCAGCAGAGAGCAGGCACAGAGGTGTTGGAATCAATTGGTCTTTCAGGCAGGAAAAGAAGTGACAGCAATGTGTGTTGCAGAGTTGCAAAGCTCACTGTGTGCTGAAGATGATCAGTGGGAACTTTCTGGACTGTCTCTTCTGCTGTTTCAGCAGAGTCCAAACGTAAGTGCTATATTCTGCTACTGCTCACAAAGAGCAAGCACAGGAGATGTATTATTCAATTGGACTTTCAGGTAGGAAAGTGAGAGGTGACAGCAATATGTGTTTCAGAGTTGTGAATCTCAATGTGTGCTGAAGATGCCCAGCAGTAGTTTCCATGCTGGCCCTTCGGCTGTGAAATTAGAATCCAAGCGCTCGTCCTCCCCTGTCACAACTGCTCTCGAAGCGAGAGAGCGCACCAGAAACGTTGGCTTGAAATGCACTTTTAGGAGATAAAGTGAGGAGTGACAGCAATGTGTGTTTCAGAGTTGCAAAGCTCACTGTGCGCTGAAGATGATCTGCAAGGACTTTCCCTCCCTGCCCTTCGGAACTGGGAGCGGATTCCAAGCGCTCGTGCTCACCTGCCTCTGGTGCACTGGAAACGAGAGTGGAGACCAGAAACGCTGGATTCAAATGCACTTTTAGGAGCTACAATGAGGAGTGACAACAGTGTGTGTGTCAAAGTTGTAAAGCTCAGTGTGTTGAAGAAGCACAAGAGCAGCCTTCAGGCCTGTCTCTTCCACTGCCTTACAGATTGCAGACATCCCTGCTCACTCTGCTGCTCAGCAGAGTGCTGGCAACGGAGTTCTGGGATTGAAATGGTCTTTTAGGAGAAAGAGTGAAGAGTGACAGCAATGTTTGTGTCACAGTTTAAAGCTCACTGTGTGCTAAACATGATCAGGAGGAGCTTTTTTGCAAGGCTCTTCTGCTGTTTTAGCCCAGTCTAAACATTCCTGCTCTACTCTCTCTGTTGCTGCTCAGCAGAGAGTGGGCACAGAGGTGTTGGAATCAATTGGTCTTTCAGGCAAGAAAAGGAGGAGTGACAGCAATGTGTGTTGCAGAATTGTAAAGCTCACTGTGTGCTGAAGATGCCCTGCAGGAGTTTCCCTGCTGGCCCTTCGTCTGTGGGATTAGAGTCCAAGCGCTGCTCCTCCCTTGTCACAATTCCTCTCCAAACGAGAGAGCGCACCAGAAACTTTGGATTCAAATGCACTTTTAGGAGATAAAGTGAGGAGTGACAGCAATGTTTGTGTCACAGTTTAAAGCTCACTGTGTGCAAAACATGATCAAGCAGGAGATTTTTTTCAAGGCTCTTCTGCTGTTTTAGGCAGGTCTAAAAATTCCTGCTCTACTCTCTCTGTTGCTGCTCAGCAGAGAGCGGGCACAGAGATGGTGGATTCAGCTGGTCTTTCAGGCAAAAAGGGAGGAGTGACAGCAATGTGTGTTGCAGAGTTGCAAAGCTCGCTGTGCGCTGAAGATGATCAGTGGGAACTTTCTGGACTGTCTCTTCTGCTCTTTTAGCATTGGCTAAAGGTTCCTGCTCTACTCTCTCTGCTTCTGCCCAGCAGAGAAAGGGCACAGAGATTTTGGATTCAATTGGACTTTGAGGTAGGAAAGTGCGGAGCGAGAGCAATATATGTGTCACAGTTGCAAAGCTGACTGCGTGCTGAAGATGCCCTGCCGGAGCTTTCACTCCGGGCTCTTCGGCTGTGGGAGCAGAGGCCAAGAGATCGTGTTCACCTGTCACTGCTGCTGTTCAAACGAGAGAGGGCGGGAGAGACCATGGATTCAAACGGATTATTAGGAGATGAAGTGAGGAGTGACAGCAATGTGTGTTTCAGAGTTGCAAAGCTCACTGTGCGCTGAAGATGATCTGCAAGGACTTTCCCTCCCTGCCCTTCGGAACTGGGAGCGGATTCCAAGCGCTCGTGCTCACCTTCCTCTGCTGCTCTTGAAACGAGAGTGGAGACCAGAAACGCTGGATGCAAATGCACTTTTAGGAGCTACAATGAGGAGTGACAACAGTGTGTGTGTCACAGTTGTAAAGCTCAGTGTGTTGAAGAAGCACAAGAGCAGCCTTCAGGCCTGTCTCTTCCACTGCCTTACAGATTGCAGACATTCCTGCTCACTCTGCTGCTCAGCAGAGTGCTGGCAACGGAGTTCTTGGATTGAAATGGTCTTTTAGGAGAAAGAGTGAAGAGTGACAGCAATGTTTGTGTCACAGTTTAAAGCTCACTGTGTGCTAAACATGATCAGGAGGAGCTTTTTTGCAAGGCTCTTCTGCTGTTTTAGCCCAGTCTAAACATTCCTTCTCTCTGTTGCTGCTCAGCAGAGAGTGGGCACAGAGATGTTGGAATCAATTGGTCTTCCAGGCAGGAAAAGGAGGAGTTACAGCAATGTGTGTTGCAGAATTGCAAAGCTCACTGTGTGCTGAAGATGCCCTGCAGGAGTTTCCCTGCTGGCCCTTCGTCTGTGGGATTAGAGTCCAAGCGCTGCTCCTCCCCTGTCACAACTCCTCTCGAAACGTGAGAGCGCACCAGAAACTTTGGATTCAAATGCACTTTTAGGAGATAAAGTGAGGAGTGACAGCAATGTTTGTGTCACAGTTTAAAGCTCACTGTGTGCAAAACATGATCAAGCAGGAGATTTTTTGCAAGGCTCTTCTGCTGTTTTAGGCAGGTCTAAACATTCCTGCTCTACTCTCTCTGTTGCTGCTCAGCAGAGAGCGGGCACAGAGGTGTTGGAATCAATTGGTCTTTCAGGCAGGAAAAGAAGTGACAGCAATGTGTGTTGCAGAGTTGCAAAGCTCACTGTGTGCTGAAGATGATCAGTGGGAACTTTCTGGACTGTCTCTTCTGCTGTTTCAGCAGAGTCCAAACGTAAGTGCTATATTCTGCTACTGCTCACAAAGAGCAAGCACAGGAGATGTATTATTCAATTGGACTTTCAGGTAGGAAAGTGAGAGGTGACAGCAATATGTGTTTCAGAGTTGCGAATCTCAATGTGTGCTGATGATGCCCAGCAGTAGTTTCCATGCTGGCCCTTCAGCTGTGAAATTAGAATCCAAGCGCTCGTCCTCCCCTGTCACAACTGCTCTCGAAGCGAGAGAGCGCACCAGAAACGTTGGCTTGAAATGCACTTTTAGGAGATAAAGTGAGGAGTGACAGCAATGTGTGTTTCAGAGTTGCAAAGCTCACTGTGCGCTGAAGATGATCTGCAAGGACTTTCCCTCCCCTGCCCTTCGGAACTGGGAGCGGGTTCCAAGCGCTCGTGCTCACCTTCCTCTGCTGCTCTTGAAACGAGAGTGGAGACCAGAAACGCTGGATTCAAATGCACTTTTAGGAGCTACAATGAGGAGTGACAACAGTGTGTGTGTCAAAGTTGTAAAGCTCAGTGTGTTGAAGAAGCACAAGAGCAGCCTTCAGGCCTGTCTCTTCCACTGCCTTACAGATTGCAGACATCCCTGCTCACTCTGCTGCTCAGCAGAGTGCTGGCAACGGAGTTCTTGGATTGAAATGGTCTTTTAGGAGAAAGAGTGAAGAGTGACAGCAATGTTTGTGTCACACTTTAAAGCTCACTGTGTGCTAAACATGATCAGGAGGAGCTTTTTTGCAAGGCTCTTCTGCTGTTTTAGCCCAGTCTAAACATTCCTGCTCTACTCTCTCTGTTGCTGCTCAGCAGAGAGTGGGCACAGAGATGTTGGAATCAATTGGTCTTTCAGGCAGGAAAAGGAGTTACAGCAATGTGTGTTGCAGAATTGCAAAGCTCACTGTGTGCTGAAGATGCTCTGCAGGAGTTTCCCTGCTGGCCCTTCGTCTGTGGGATTAGAGTCCAAGCGCTGCTCCTCCCCTGTCACAACTCCTCTCGAAACGAGAGAGCGCGCCAGAAACTTTGGATTCAAATGCACTTTTAGGAGATAAAGTGAGGAGTGACAGCAATGTTTGTGTCACAGTTTAAAGCTCACTGTGTGCAAAACATGATCAAGCAGGAGATTTTTTTCAAGGCTCTTCTGCTGTTTTAGGCAGGTCTAAAAATTCCTGCTCTACTCTCTCTGTTGCTGCTCAGCAGAGAGCGGGCACAGAGATGGTGGATTCAGCTGGTCTTTCAGGCAAAAAGGGAGGAGTGACAGCAATGTGTGTTGCAGATTTGCAAAGCTCGCTGTTCGCTGAAGATGATCAGTGGGAACTTTCTGGACTGTCTCTTCTGCTCTTTTAGCATTGGCTAAAGGTTCCTGCTCTACTCTGCTTCTGCCCAGCAGAGAAAGGGCACAGAGATTTTGGATTCAATTGGACTTTGAGGTAGGAAAGTGCGGAGCGAGAGCAATGTATGTGTCACAGTTGCAAAGCTGACTGCGTGCTGAAGATGCCCTGCCGGAGCTTTCACTCCGGGCTCTTCGGCTGTGGGAGCAGAGGCCAAGAGATCGTGTTCACCTGTCACTGCTGCTGTTCAAACGAGAGAGGGCGGGAGAGACCATGGATTCAAACGGATTATTAGGAGATGAAGTGAGGAGTGACAGCAATGTGTGTTTCAGAGTTGCAAAGCTCACTGTGCGCTGAAGATGATCTGCAAGGACTTTCCCTCCCTGCCCTTCGGAACTGGGAGAGGATTCCAAGCGCTCGTGTTCACCTTCCTCTGCTGCTCTTGAAACGAGAGTGGAGACCAGAAACGCTGGATTCAAATGCACTTTTAGGAGCTACAATGAGGAGTGACAACAGTGTGTGTGTCACAGTTGTAAAGCTCAGTGTGTTGAAGAAGCACAAGAGCAGCCTTCAGGCATGTCTCTTCCACTGCCTTACAGATTGCAGACATTCCTGCTCACTCTGCTGCTCAGCAGAGTGCTGGCAACGGAGTTCTTGGATTGAAATGGTCTTTTAGGAGAAAGAGTGAAGAGTGACAGCAATGTTTGTGTCACAGTTTAAAGCTCACTGTGTGCTAAACATGATCAGGAGGAGCTTTTTTGCAAGGCTCTTCTGCTGTTTTAGCCCAGTCTAAACATTCCTTCTCTCTGTTGCTGCTCAGCAGAGAGTGGGCACAGAGATGTTGGAATCAATTGGTCTTCCAGGCAGGAAAAGGAGGAGTTACAGCAATGTGTGTTGCAGAATTGCAAAGCTCACTGTGTGCTGAAGATGCCCTGCAGGAGTTTCCCTGCTGGCCCTTCGTCTGTGGGATTAGAGTCCAAGCGCTGCTCCTCCCCTGTCACAACTCCTCTCGAAACGTGAGAGCGCACCAGAAACTTTGGATTCAAATGCACTTTTAGGAGATAAAGTGAGGAGTGACAGCAATGTTTGTGTCACAGTTTAAAGCTCACTGTGTGCAAAACATGATCAAGCAGGAGATTTTTTGCAAGGCTCTTCTGCTGTTTTAGGCAGGTCTAAACATTCCTGCTCTACTCTCTCTGTTGCTGCTCAGCAGAGAGCGGGCACAGAGGTGTTGGAATCAATTGGTCTTTCAGGCAGGAAAAGAAGTGACAGCAATGTGTGTTGCAGAGTTGCAAAGCTCACTGTGTGCTGAAGATGATCAGTGGGAACTTTCTGGACTGTCTCTTCTGCTGTTTCAGCAGAGTCCAAACGTAAGTGCTATATTCTGCTACTGCTCACAAAGAGCAAGCACAGGAGATGTATTATTCAATTGGACTTTCAGGTAGGAAAGTGAGAGGTGACAGCAATATGTGTTTCAGAGTTGCAAATCTCAATGTGTGCTGATGATGCCCAGCAGTAGTTTCCATGCTGGCCCTTCAGCTGTGAAATTAGAATCCAAGCGCTCGTCCTCCCCTGTCACAACTGCTCTCGAAGCGAGAGAGCGCACCAGAAACGTTGGCTTGAAATGCACTTTTAGGAGATAAAGTGAGGAGTGACAGCAATGTGTGTTTCAGAGTTGCAATGCTCACTGTGCGCTGAAGATGATCTGCAAGGACTTTCCCTCCCCTGCCCTTCGGAACTGGGAGCGGGTTCCAAGCGCTCGTGCTCACCTTCCTCTGCTGCTCTTGAAACGAGAGTGGAGACCAGAAACGCTGGATTCAAATGCACTTTTAGGAGCTACAATGAGGAGTGACAACAGTGTGTGTGTCAAAGTTGTAAAGCTCAGTGTGTTGAAGAAGCACAAGAGCAGCCTTCAGGCCTGTCTCTTCCACTGCCTTACAGATTGCAGACATCCCTGCTCACTCTGCTGCTCAGCAGAGTGCTGGCAACGGAGTTCTTGGATTGAAATGGTCTTTTAGGAGAAAGAGTGAAGAGTGACAGCAATGTTTGTGTCACAGTTTAAAGCTCACTGTGTGCTAAACATGATCAGGAGGAGCTTTTTTGCAAGGCTCTTCTGCTGTTTTAGCCCAGTCTAAACATTCCTGCTCTACTCTCTCTGTTGCTGCTCAGCAGAGAGTGGGCACAGAGATGTTGGAATCAATTGGTCTTTCAGGCAGGAAAAGGAGTTACAGCAATGTGTGTTGCAGAATTGCAAAGCTCACTGTGTGCTGAAGATGCTCTGCAGGAGTTTCCCTGCTGGCCCTTCGTCTGTGGGATTAGAGTCCAAGCGCTGCTCCTCCCCTGTCACAACTCCTCTCGAAACGAGAGAGCGCGCCAGAAACTTTGGATTCAAATGCACTTTTAGGAGATAAAGTGAGGAGTGACAGCAATGTTTGTGTCACAGTTTAAAGCTCACTGTGTGCAAAACATGATCAAGCAGGAGATTTTTTTCAAGGCTCTTCTGCTGTTTTAGGCAGGTCTAAAAATTCCTGCTCTACTCTCTCTGTTGCTGCTCAGCAGAGAGCGGGCACAGAGATGGTGGATTCAGCTGGTCTTTCAGGCAAAAAGGGAGGAGTGACAGCAATGTGTGTTGCAGATTTGCAAACTCGCTGTTCGCTGAAGATGATCAGTGGGAACTTTCTGGACTGTCTCTTCTGCTCTTTTAGCATTGGCTAAAGGTTCCTGCTCTACTCTGCTTCTGCCCAGCAGAGAAAGGGCACAGAGATTTTGGATTCAATTGGACTTTGAGGTAGGAAAGTGCGGAGCGAGAGCAATATATGTGTCACAGTTGCAAAGCTGACTGCGTGCTGAAGATGCCCTGCCGGAGCTTTCACTCCGGGCTCTTCGGCTGTGGGAGCAGAGGCCAAGAGATCGTGTTCACCTGTCACTGCTGCTGTTCAAACGAGAGAGGGCGGGAGAGACCATGGATTCAAACGGATTATTAGGAGATGAAGTGAGGAGTGACAGCAATGTGTGTTTCAGAGTTGCAAAGCTCACTGTGCGCTGAAGATGATCTGCAAGGACTTTCCCTCCCTGCCCTTCGGAACTGGGAGAGGATTCCAAGCGCTCGTGTTCACCTTCCTCTGCTGCTCTTGAAACGAGAGTGGAGACCAGAAACGCTGGATTCAAATGCACTTTTAGGAGCTACAATGAGGAGTGACAACAGTGTGTGTGTCACAGTTGTAAAGCTCAGTGTGTTGAAGAAGCACAAGAGCAGCCTTCAGGCCTGTCTCTTCCACTGCCTTACAGATTGCAGACATTCCTGCTCACTCTGCTGCTCAGCAGAGTGCTGGCAACGGAGTTCTTGGTTTGAAATGGTCTTTTAGGAGAAAGAGTGAAGAGTGACAGCAATGTTTGTGTCACAGTTTAAAGCTCACTGTGTGCTAAACATGATCAGGAGGAGCTTTTTTGCAAGGCTCTTCTGCTGTTTTAGCCCAGTCTAAACATTCCTTCTCTCTGCTGCTGCTCAGCAGAGAGTGGGCACAGAGATGTTGGAATCAATTGGTCTTCCAGGCAGGAAAAGGAGGAGTTACAGCAATGTGTGTTGCAGAATTGCAAAGCTCACTGTGTGCTGAAGATGCCCTGCAGGAGTTTCCCTGCTGGCCCTTCATCTGTGGGATTAGAGTCCAAGCGCTGCTCCTCCCCTGTCACAACTCCTCTCGAAACGTGAGAGCGCACCAGAAACTTTGGATTCAAATGCACTTTTAGGAGATAAAGTGAGGAGTGACAGCAATGTTTGTGTCACAGTTTAAAGCTCACTGTGTGCAAAACATGATCAAGCAGGAGATTTTTTGCAAGGCTCTTCTGCTGTTTTAGCCCAGGCTAAACATTCCTGCTCTACTCTCTCTGTTGCTGCTCAGCAGAGAGCGGGCACAGAGGTGTTGGAATCAATTGGTCTTTCAGGCAGGAAAAGAAGTGACAGCAATGTGTGTTGCAGAGTTGCAAAGCTCACTGTGTGCTGAAGATGATCAGTGGGAACTTTCTGGACTGTCTCTTCTGCTGTTTCAGCAGAGTCCAAACGTAAGTGCTATATTCTGCTACTGCTCACAAAGAGCAAGCACAGGAGATGTATTATTCAATTGGACTTTCAGGTAGGAAAGTGAGAGGTGACAGCAATATGTGTTTCAGAGTTGAGAGTCTCAATGTGTGCTGAAGATGCCCAGCAGTAGTTTCCATGCTGGCCCTTCGGCTGTGAAATTAGAATCCAAGCGCTCGTCCTCCCCTGTCACAACTGCTCTCGAAGCGAGAGAGAGCACCAGAAACGTTGGCTTGAAATGCACTTTTAGGAGATAAAGTGAGGAGTGACAGCAATGTGTGTTTCAGAGTTGCAAAGCTCACTGTGCGCTGAAGATGATCTGCAAGGACTTTCCCTCCCCTGCCCTTCGGAACTGGGAGCGGATTCCAAGCGCTCGTGCTCACCTGCCTCTGCTGCACTGGAAACGAGAGTGGAGACCAGAAACGCTGGATTCAAATGCACTTTTAGGAGATAAAGTGAGGAGTGACAGCAATGTTTGTGTCACAGTTTAAAGCTCACTGTGTGCAAAACATGATCAAGCAGGAGATTTTTTTCAAGGCTCTTCTGCTGTTTTAGGCAGGTCTAAAAATTCCTGCTCTACTCTCTCTGTTGCTGCTCAGCAGAGAGCGGGCACAGAGATGGTGGATTCAGCTGGTCTTTCAGGCAAAAAGGGAGGAGTGACAGCAATGTGTGTTGCAGAGTTGCAAAGCTCGCTGTGCGCTGAAGATGATCAGTGGGAACTTTCTGGACTGTCTCTTCTGCTCTTTTAGCATTGGCTAAAGGTTCCTGCTCTACTCTGCTTCTGCCCAGCAGAGAAAGGGCACAGAGATTTTGGATTCAATTGGACTTTGAGGTAGGAAAGTGCGGAGCGAGAGCAATATATGTGTCACAGTTGCAAAGCTGACTGCGTGCTGAAGATGCCCTGCCGGAGCTTTCACTCCGGGCTCTTCGGCTGTGGGAGCAGAGGCCAAGAGATCGTGTTCACCTGTCACTGCTGCTGTTCAAACGAGAGAGGGCAGGAGAGACCATGGATTCAAACGGATTATTAGGAGATGAAGTGAGGAGTGACAGCAATGTGTGTTTCAGAGTTGCAAAGCTCACTGTGCGCTGAAGATGATCTGCAAGGACTTTCCCTCCCTGCCCTTCGGAACTGGGAGCGGATTCCAAGCGCTCGTGCTCACCTGCCCCTGCTGCACTGGAAACGAGAGTGGAGACCAGAAACGCTGGATTCAAATGCACTTTTAGGAGCTACAATGAGGAGTGACAACAGTGTGTGTGTCAAAGTTGTAAAGCTCAGTGTGTTGAAGAAGCACAAGAGCAGCCTTCAGCCTGTCTCTTCCACTGCCTTACAGATTGCAGACATTCCTGCTCACTCTGCTGCTCAGCAGAGTGCTGGCAACGGAGTTCTTGGATTGAAATGGTCTTTTAGGAGAAAGAGTGAAGAGTGACAGCAATGTTTGTGTCACAGTTTAAAGCTCACTGTGTGCTAAACATGATCAGGAGGAGCTTTTTTGCAAGGCTCTTCTGCTGTTTTAGCCCAGTCTAAACATTCCTGCTCTACTCTCTCTGTTGCTGCTCAGCAGAGAGTGGGCACAGAGATGTTGGAATCAATTGGTCTTTCAGGCAAGAAAAGGAGGAGTGACAGCAATGTGTGTTGCAGAATTGTAAAGCTCACTGTGTGCTGAAGATGCCCTGCAGGAGTTTCCCTGATGGCCCTTCGTCTGTGGGATTAGAGTCCAAGCGCTGCTCCTCCCTTGTCACAACTCCTCTCCAAACGAGAGAGCGCACCAGAAACTTTGGATTCAAATGCACTTTTAGGAGATAAAGTGAGGAGTGACAGCAATGTTTGTGTCACAGTTTAAAGCTCACTGTGTGCAAAACATGATCAAGCGGGAGATTTTTTGCAAGGCTCTTCTGCTGTTTTAGCCCAGGCTAAACATTCCTGCTCAACTCTCTGTTGCTGCTCAGCAGAGAGTGGGCACGGAGATGTTGGAATCAATTGGTCTTTCAGGCAGGAAAAGAAGTGACAGCCATGTGTGTTGCAGAGTTGCAAAGCTCGCTGTTCGCTGAAGATGATCAGTGGGAATTTTCTGGACTGTCTCTTCTGCTGTTTCTTCAGAGTCCAAACGTAAGTGCTATATTCTGCTACTGCTCACAAAGAGCAAGCACAGGAGATGTAGGATTCAATTGGACTTTCAGGTAGGAAAGTGAGAGGTGACAGCAATGTGTGTTTCAGAGTTGCAAAGCTCACTGGGTGCTGAAGATGCCCAGCAGGATTTTCCATGCTGGCAATTCGTCTGTGAAATTAGAGTCCAAACGCTCGTCCTCCCCTGTGACATCTGCTCTCGAAACGAGAGAGCGCACCAGAAACGTTGGCTTGAAATGCACTTTTAGGAGATAAAGTGAGGAGTGACAGCAATGTGTGTTTCAGAGTTGCAAAGCTCACTGTGCGCTGAAGATGATCTGCAAGGACTTTCCCTCCCTGCCCTTCGGAACTGGGAGCGGATTCCAAGCGCTCGTGCACACCTGCCTCTGCTGCACTGGAAACGAGAGTGGAGACCAGAAACCCTGGATTCAAATGCACTTTTAGGAGCTACAATGAGGAGTGACAACAGTGTGTGTGTCAAAGTTGTAAAGCTCAGTGTGTTGAAGAAGCACAAGAGCAGCCTTCAGGCCTGTCTCTTCCACTGCCTTACAGATAGCAGACATCCCTGCTCACTCTGCTGCTCAGCAGAGTGCTGGCAACGGAGTTCTTGGATTGAAATGGTCTTTTAGGAGAAAGAGTGAAGAGTGACAGCAATGTTTGTGTCACAGTTTAAAGCTCACTGTGTGCTAAACATGATCAGGAGGAGCTTTTCTGCAAGGCTCTTCTGCTGTTTTAGCCCAGTCTAAACATTCCTTCTCTCTGTTGCTGCTCAGCAGAGAGTGGGCACAGAGATGTTGGAATCCATTGGTCTTCCAGGCAGGAAAAGGAGGAGTTACAGCAATGTGTGTTGCAGAATTGCAAAGCTCACTGTGTGCTGAAGATGCCCTGCAGGAGTTTCCCTGCTGGCCCTTCGTCTGTGGGATTAGAGTCCAAGCGCTGCTCCTCCCCTGTCACAACTCCTCTCGAAACGTGAGAGCGCACCAGAAACTTTGGATTCAAATGCACTTTTAGGTGATAAAGTGAGGAGTGACAGCAATGTTTGTGTCACAGTTTAAAGCTCACTGTGTGCAAAACATGATCAAGCAGGAGATTTTTTGCAAGGCTCTTCTGCTGTTTTAGCCCAGGCTAAAAATTCCTGCTCTACTCTCTCTGTTGCTGCTCAGCAGAGAGCAGGCACAGAGGTGTTGGAATCAATTGGTCTTTCAGGCAGGAAAAGAAGTGACAGCAATGTGTGTTGCAGAGTTGCAAAGCTCACTGTGTGCTGAAGATGATCAGTGGGAACTTTCTGGACTGTCTCTTCTGCTGTTTCAGCAGAGTCCAAACGTAAGTGCTATATTCTGCTACTGCTCACAAAGAGCAAGCACAGGAGATGTATTATTCAATTGGACTTTCAGGTAGGAAAGTGAGAGGTGACAGCAATATGTGTTTCAGAGTTGTGAATCTCAATGTGTGCTGAAGATGCCCAGCAGTAGTTTCCATGCTGGCCCTTCGGCTGTGAAATTAGAATACAAGCGCTCGTCCTCCCCTGTCACAACTGCTCTCGAAGCGAGAGAGAGCACCAGAAACGTTGGCTTGAAATGCACTTTTAGGAGATAAAGTGAGGAGTGACAGCAATGTGTGTTTCAGAGTTGCAAAGCTCACTGTGCGCTGAAGATGATCTGCAAGGACTTTCCCTCCCTGCCCTTCGGAACTGGGAGCGGATTCCAAGCGCTCGTGCACACCTGCCTCTGCTGCACTGGAAACGAGAGTGGAGACCAGAAACCCTGGATTCAAATGCACTTTTAGGAGCTACAATGAGGAGTGACAACAGTGTGTGTGTCAAAGTTGTAAAGCTCAGTGTGTTGAAGAAGCACAAGAGCAGCCTTCAGGCCTGTCTCTTCCACTGCCTTACAGATAGCAGACATCCCTGCTCACTCTGCTGCTCAGCAGAGTGCTGGCAACGGAGTTCTTGGATTGAAATGGTCTTTTAGGAGAAAGAGTGAAGAGTGACAGCAATGTTTGTGTCACAGTTTAAAGCTCACTGTGTGCTAAACATGATCAGGAGGAGCTTTTCTGCAAGGCTCTTCTGCTGTTTTAGCCCAGTCTAAACATTCCTTCTCTCTGTTGCTGCTCAGCAGAGAGTGGGCACAGAGATGTTGGAATCCATTGGTCTTCCAGGCAGGAAAAGGAGGAGTTACAGCAATGTGTGTTGCAGAATTGCAAAGCTCACTGTGTGCTGAAGATGCCCTGCAGGAGTTTCCCTGCTGGCCCTTCGTCTGTGGGATTAGAGTCCAAGCGCTGCTCCTCCCCTGTCACAACTCCTCTCGAAACGTGAGAGCGCACCAGAAACTTTGGATTCAAATGCACTTTTAGGTGATAAAGTGAGGAGTGACAGCAATGTTTGTGTCACAGTTTAAAGCTCACTGTGTGCAAAACATGATCAAGCAGGAGATTTTTTGCAAGGCTCTTCTGCTGTTTTAGCCCAGGCTAAAAATTCCTGCTCTACTCTCTCTGTTGCTGCTCAGCAGAGAGCAGGCACAGAGGTGTTGGAATCAATTGGTCTTTCAGGCAGGAAAAGAAGTGACAGCAATGTGTGTTGCAGAGTTGCAAAGCTCACTGTGTGCTGAAGATGATCAGTGGGAACTTTCTGGACTGTCTCTTCTGCTGTTTCAGCAGAGTCCAAACGTAAGTGCTATATTCTGCTACTGCTCACAAAGAGCAAGCACAGGAGATGTATTATTCAATTGGACTTTCAGGTAGGAAAGTGAGAGGTGACAGCAATATGTGTTTCAGAGTTGTGAATCTCAATGTGTGCTGAAGATGCCCAGCAGTAGTTTCCATGCTGGCCCTTCGGCTGTGAAATTAGAATACAAGCGCTCGTCCTCCCCTGTCACAACTGCTCTCGAAGCGAGAGAGAGCACCAGAAACGTTGGCTTGAAATGCACTTTTAGGAGATAAAGTGAGGAGTGACAGCAATGTGTGTTTCAGAGTTGCAAAGCTCACTGTGCGCTGAAGATGATCTGCAAGGACTTTCCCTCCCTGCCCTTCGGAACTGGGAGCGGATTCCAAGCGCTCGTGCTCACCTGCCTCTGGTGCACTGGAAACGAGAGTGGAGACCAGAAACGCTGGATTCAAATGCACTTTTAGGAGCTACAATGAGGAGTGACAACAGTGTGTGTGTCACAGTTGTAAAGCTCAGTGTGTTGAAGAAGCACAAGAGCAGCCTTCAGGCCTGTCTCTTCCACTGCCTTACAGATTGCAGACATCCCTGCTCACTCTGCTGCTCAGCAGAGTGCTGGCAACGGAGTTCTGGGATTGAAATGGTCTTTTAGGAGAAAGAGTGAAGAGTGACAGCAATGTTTGTGTCACAGTTTAAAGCTCACTGTGTGCTAAACATGATCAGGAGGAGCTTTTTTGCAAGGCTCTTCTGCTGTTTTAGCCCAGTCTAAACATTCCTGCTCTACTCTCTCTGTTGCTGCTCAGCAGAGAGTGGGCACAGAGGTGTTGGAATCAATTGGTCTTTCAGGCAAGAAAAGGAGGAGTGACAGCAATGTGTGTTGCAGAATTGTAAAGCTCACTGTGTGCTGAAGATGCCCTGCAGGAGTTTCCCTGCTGGCCCTTCGTCTGTGGGATTAGAGTCCAAGCGCAGCTCCTCCCTTGTCACAATTCCTCTCCAAACGAGAGAGCGCACCAGAAACTTTGGATTCAAATGCACTTTTAGGAGATAAAGTGAGGAGTGACAGCAATGTTTGTGTCACAGTTTAAAGCTCACTGTGTGCAAAACATGATCAAGCAGGAGATTTTTTTCAAGGCTCTTCTGCTGTTTTAGGCAGGTCTAAAAATTCCTGCTCTACTCTCTCTGTTGCTGCTCAGCAGAGAGCGGGCACAGAGATGGTGGATTCAGCTGGTCTTTCAGGCAAAAAGGGAGGAGTGACAGCAATGTGTGTTGCAGAGTTGCAAAGCTCGCTGTGCGCTGAAGATGATCAGTGGGAACTTTCTGGACTGTCTCTTCTGCTCTTTTAGCATTGGCTAAAGGTTCCTGCTCTACTCTCTCTGCTTCTGCCCAGCAGAGAAAGGGCACAGAGATTTTGGATTCAATTGGACTTTGAGGTAGGAAAGTGCGGAGCGAGAGCAATATATGTGTCACAGTTGCAAAGCTGACTGCGTGCTGAAGATGCCCTGCCGGAGCTTTCACTCCGGGCTCTTCGGCTGTGGGAGCAGAGGCCAAGAGATCGTGTTCACCTGTCACTGCTGCTGTTCAAACGAGAGAGGGCGGGAGAGACCATGGATTCAAACGGATTATTAGGAGATGAAGTGAGGAGTGACAGCAATGTGTGTTTCAGAGTTGCAAAGCTCACTGTGCGCTGAAGATGATCTGCAAGGACTTTCCCTCCCTGCCCTTCGGAACTGGGAGCGGATTCCAAGCGCTCGTGCTCACCTTCCTCTGCTGCTCTTGAAACGAGAGTGGAGACCAGAAACGCTGGATTCAAATGCACTTTTAGGAGCTACAATGAGGAGTGACAACAGTGTGTGTGTCACAGTTGTAAAGCTCAGTGTGTTGAAGAAGCACAAGAGCAGCCTTCAGGCCTGTCTCTTCCACTGCCTTACAGATTGCAGACATTCCTGCTCACTCTGCTGCTCAGCAGAGTGCTGGCAACGGAGTTCTTGGATTGAAATGGTCTTTTAGGAGAAAGAGTGAAGAGTGACAGCAATGTTTGTGTCACAGTTTAAAGCTCACTGTGTGCTAAACATGATCAGGAGGAGCTTTTTTGCAAGGCTCTTCTGCTGTTTTAGCCCAGTCTAAACATTCCTTCTCTCTGTTGCTGCTCAGCAGAGAGTGGGCACAGAGATGTTGGAATCAATTGGTCTTCCAGGCAGGAAAAGGAGGAGTTACAGCAATGTGTGTTGCAGAATTGCAAAGCTCACTGTGTGCTGAAGATGCCCTGCAGGAGTTTCCCTGCTGGCCCTTCGTCTGTGGGATTAGAGTCCAAGCGCTGCTCCTCCCCTGTCACAACTCCTCTCGAAACGTGAGAGCGCACCAGAAACTTTGGATTCAAATGCACTTTTAGGAGATAAAGTGAGGAGTGACAGCAATGTTTGTGTCACAGTTTAAAGCTCACTGTGTGCAAAACATGATCAAGCAGGAGATTTTTTGCAAGGCTCTTCTGCTGTTTTAGGCAGGTCTAAACATTCCTGCTCTACTCTCTCTGTTGCTGCTCAGCAGAGAGCGGGCACAGAGGTGTTGGAATCAATTGGTCTTTCAGGCAGGAAAAGAAGTGACAGCAATGTGTGTTGCAGAGTTGCAAAGCTCACTGTGTGCTGAAGATGATCAGTGGGAACTTTCTGGACTGTCTCTTCTGCTGTTTCAGCAGAGTCCAAACGTAAGTGCTATATTCTGCTACTGCTCACAAAGAGCAAGCACAGGAGATGTATTATTCAATTGGACTTTCAGGTAGGAAAGTGAGAGGTGACAGCAATATGTGTTTCAGAGTTGCAAATCTCAATGTGTGCTGATGATGCCCAGCAGTAGTTTCCATGCTGGCCCTTCAGCTGTGAAATTAGAATCCAAGCGCTCGTCCTCCCCTGTCACAACTGCTCTCGAAGCGAGAGAGCGCACCAGAAACGTTGGCTTGAAATGCACTTTTAGGAGATAAAGTGAGGAGTGACAGCAATGTGTGTTTCAGAGTTGCAATGCTCACTGTGCGCTGAAGATGATCTGCAAGGACTTTCCCTCCCCTGCCCTTCGGAACTGGGAGCGGGTTCCAAGCGCTCGTGCTCACCTTCCTCTGCTGCTCTTGAAACGAGAGTGGAGACCAGAAACGCTGGATTCAAATGCAATTTTAGGAGCTACAATGAGGAGTGACAACAGTGTGTGTGTCAAAGTTGTAAAGCTCAGTGTGTTGAAGAAGCACAAGAGCAGCCTTCAGGCCTGTCTCTTCCACTGCCTTACAGATTGCAGACATCCCTGCTCACTCTGCTGCTCAGCAGAGTGCTGGCAACGGAGTTCTTGGATTGAAATGGTCTTTTAGGAGAAAGAGTGAAGAGTGACAGCAATGTTTGTGTCACAGTTTAAAGCTCACTGTGTGCTAAACATGATCAGGAGGAGCTTTTTTGCAAGGCTCTTCTGCTGTTTTAGCCCAGTCTAAACATTCCTGCTCTACTCTCTCTGTTGCTGCTCAGCAGAGAGTGGGCACAGAGATGTTGGAATCAATTGGTCTTTCAGGCAGGAAAAGGAGTTACAGCAATGTGTGTTGCAGAATTGCAAAGCTCACTGTGTGCTGAAGATGCTCTGCAGGAGTTTCCCTGCTGGCCCTTCGTCTGTGGGATTAGAGTCCAAGCGCTGCTCCTCCCCTGTCACAACTCCTCTCGAAACGAGAGAGCGCGCCAGAAACTTTGGATTCAAATGCACTTTTAGGAGATAAAGTGAGGAGTGACAGCAATGTTTGTGTCACAGTTTAAAGCTCACTGTGTGCAAAACATGATCAAGCAGGAGATTTTTTTCAAGGCTCTTCTGCTGTTTTAGGCAGGTCTAAAAATTCCTGCTCTACTCTCTCTGTTGCTGCTCAGCAGAGAGCGGGCACAGAGATGGTGGATTCAGCTGGTCTTTCAGGCAAAAAGGGAGGAGTGACAGCAATGTGTGTTGCAGATTTGCAAACTCGCTGTTCGCTGAAGATGATCAGTGGGAACTTTCTGGACTGTCTCTTCTGCTCTTTTAGCATTGGCTAAAGGTTCCTGCTCTACTCTGCTTCTGCCCAGCAGAGAAAGGGCACAGAGATTTTGGATTCAATTGGACTTTGAGGTAGGAAAGTGCGGAGCGAGAGCAATATATGTGTCACAGTTGCAAAGCTGACTGCGTGCTGAAGATGCCCTGCCGGAGCTTTCACTCCGGGCTCTTCGGCTGTGGGAGCAGAGGCCAAGAGATCCTGTTCACCTGTCACTGCTGCTGTTCAAACGAGAGAGGGCGGGAGAGACCATGGATTCAAACGGATTATTAGGAGATGAAGTGAGGAGTGACAGCAATGTGTGTTTCAGAGTTGCAAAGCTCACTGTGCGCTGAAGATGATCTGCAAGGACTTTCCCTCCCTGCCCTTCGGAACTGGGAGAGGATTCCAAGCGCTCGTGTTCACCTTCCTCTGCTGCTCTTGAAACGAGAGTGGAGACCAGAAACGCTGGATTCAAATGCACTTTTAGGAGCTACAATGAGGAGTGACAACAGTGTGTGTGTCACAGTTGTAAAGCTCAGTGTGTTGAAGAAGCACAAGAGCAGCCTTCAGGCCTGTCTCTTCCACTGCCTTACAGATTGCAGACATTCCTGCTCACTCTGCTGCTCAGCAGAGTGCTGGCAACGGAGTTCTTGGATTGAAATGGTCTTTTAGGAGAAAGAGTGAAGAGTGACAGCAATGTTTGTGTCACAGTTTAAAGCTCACTGTGTGCTAAACATGATCAGGAGGAGCTTTTTTGCAAGGCTCTTCTGCTGTTTTAGCCCAGTCTAAACATTCCTTCTCTCTGCTGCTGCTCAGCAGAGAGTGGGCACAGAGATGTTGGAATCAATTGGTCTTCCAGGCAGGAAAAGGAGGAGTTACAGCAATGTGTGTTGCAGAATTGCAAAGCTCACTGTGTGCTGAAGATGCCCTGCAGGAGTTTCCCTGCTGGCCCTTCATCTGTGGGATTAGAGTCCAAGCGCTGCTCCTCCCCTGTCACAACTCCTCTCGAAACGTGAGAGCGCACCAGAAACTTTGGATTCAAATGCACTTTTAGGAGATAAAGTGAGGAGTGACAGCAATGTTTGTGTCACAGTTTAAAGCTCACTGTGTGCAAAACATGATCAAGCAGGAGATTTTTTGCAAGGCTCTTCTGCTGTTTTAGCCCAGGCTAAACATTCCTGCTCTACTCTCTCTGTTGCTGCTCAGCAGAGAGCGGGCACAGAGGTGTTGGAATCAATTGGTCTTTCAGGCAGGAAAAGAAGTGACAGCAATGTGTGTTGCAGAGTTGCAAAGCTCACTGTGTGCTGAAGATGATCAGTGGGAACTTTCTGGACTGTCTCTTCTGCTGTTTCAGCAGAGTCCAAACGTAAGTGCTATATTCTGCTACTGCTCACAAAGAGCAAGCACAGGAGATGTATTATTCAATTGGACTTTCAGGTAGGAAAGTGAGAGGTGACAGCAATATGTGTTTCAGAGTTGAGAGTCTCAATGTGTGCTGAAGATGCCCAGCAGTAGTTTCCATGCTGGCCCTTCGGCTGTGAAATTAGAATCCAAGCGCTCGTCCTCCCCTGTCACAACTGCTCTCGAAGCGAGAGAGAGCACCAGAAACGTTGGCTTGAAATGCACTTTTAGGAGATAAAGTGAGGAGTGACAGCAATGTGTGTTTCAGAGTTGCAAAGCTCACTGTGCGCTGAAGATGATCTGCAAGGACTTTCCCTCCCCTGCCCTTCGGAACTGGGAGCGGATTCCAAGCGCTCGTGCTCACCTGCCTCTGCTGCACTGGAAACGAGAGTGGAGACCAGAAACGCTGGATTCAAATGCACTTTTAGGAGATAAAGTGAGGAGTGACAGCAATGTTTGTGTCACAGTTTAAAGCTCACTGTGTGCAAAACATGATCAAGCAGGAGATTTTTTTCAAGGCTCTTCTGCTGTTTTAGGCAGGTCTAAAAATTCCTGCTCTACTCTCTCTGTTGCTGCTCAGCAGAGAGCGGGCACAGAGATGGTGGATTCAGCTGGTCTTTCAGGCAAAAAGGGAGGAGTGACAGCAATGTGTGTTGCAGAGTTGCAAAGCTCGCTGTGCGCTGAAGATGATCAGTGGGAACTTTCTGGACTGTCTCTTCTGCTCTTTTAGCATTGGCTAAAGGTTCCTGCTCTACTCTGCTTCTGCCCAGCAGAGAAAGGGCACAGAGATTTTGGATTCAATTGGACTTTGAGGTAGGAAAGTGCGGAGCGAGAGCAATATATGTGTCACAGTTGCAAAGCTGACTGCGTGCTGAAGATGCCCTGCCGGAGCTTTCACTCCGGGCTCTTCGGCTGTGGGAGCAGAGGCCAAGAGATCGTGTTCACCTGTCACTGCTGCTGTTCAAACGAGAGAGGGCAGGAGAGACCATGGATTCAAACGGATTATTAGGAGATGAAGTGAGGAGTGACAGCAATGTGTGTTTCAGAGTTGCAAAGCTCACTGTGCGCTGAAGATGATCTGCAAGGACTTTCCCTCCCTGCCCTTCGGAACTGGGAGCGGATTCCAAGCGCTCGTGCTCACCTGCCCCTGCTGCACTGGAAACGAGAGTGGAGACCAGAAACGCTGGATTCAAATGCACTTTTAGGAGCTACAATGAGGAGTGACAACAGTGTGTGTGTCAAAGTTGTAAAGCTCAGTGTGTTGAAGAAGCACAAGAGCAGCCTTCAGCCTGTCTCTTCCACTGCCTTACAGATTGCAGACATTCCTGCTCACTCTGCTGCTCAGCAGAGTGCTGGCAACGGAGTTCTTGGATTGAAATGGTCTTTTAGGAGAAAGAGTGAAGAGTGACAGCAATGTTTGTGTCACAGTTTAAAGCTCACTGTGTGCTAAACATGATCAGGAGGAGCTTTTTTGCAAGGCTCTTCTGCTGTTTTAGCCCAGTCTAAACATTCCTGCTCTACTCTCTCTGTTGCTGCTCAGCAGAGAGTGGGCACAGAGATGTTGGAATCAATTGGTCTTTCAGGCAAGAAAAGGAGGAGTGACAGCAATGTGTGTTGCAGAATTGTAAAGCTCACTGTGTGCTGAAGATGCCCTGCAGGAGTTTCCCTGCTGGCCCTTCGTCTGTGGGATTAGAGTCCAAGCGCTGCTCCTCCCTTGTCACAACTCCTCTCCAAACGAGAGAGCGCACCAGAAACTTTGGATTCAAATGCACTTTTAGGAGATAAAGTGAGGAGTGACAGCAATGTTTGTGTCACAGTTTAAAGCTCACTGTGTGCAAAACATGATCAAGCGGGAGATTTTTTGCAAGGCTCTTCTGCTGTTTTAGCCCAGGCTAAACATTCCTGCTCAACTCTCTGTTGCTGCTCAGCAGAGAGTGGGCACGGAGATGTTGGAATCAATTGGTCTTTCAGGCAGGAAAAGAAGTGACAGCCATGTGTGTTGCAGAGTTGCAAAGCTCGCTGTTCGCTGAAGATGATCAGTGGGAATTTTCTGGACTGTCTCTTCTGCTGTTTCTTCAGAGTCCAAACGTAAGTGCTATATTCTGCTACTGCTCACAAAGAGCAAGCACAGGAGATGTAGGATTCAATTGGACTTTCAGGTAGGAAAGTGAGAGGTGACAGCAATGTGTGTTTCAGAGTTGCAAAGCTCACTGGGTGCTGAAGATGCCCAGCAGGATTTTCCATGCTGGCAATTCGTCTGTGAAATTAGAGTCCAAACGCTCGTCCTCCCCTGTGACATCTGCTCTCGAAACGAGAGAGCGCACCAGAAACTTTGGATTCAAATGCTCTTTTAGGAGATAAAGTGAGGAGTGACAGCAATGTTTGTGTCACAGTTTAAAGCTCACTGTGTGCAAAACATGATCAAGCAGGAGATTTTTTGCAAGGCTCTTCTGCTGTTTTAGCCCAGGCTAAAAATTCCTGCTCTACTCTCTCTGTTGCTGCTCAGCAGAGAGCAGGCACAGAGGTGTTGGAATCAATTGGTCTTTCAGGCAGGAAAAGAAGTGACAGCAATGTGTGTTGCAGAGTTGCAAAGCTCACTGTGTGCTGAAGATGATCAGTGGGAACTTTCTGGACTGTCTCTTCTGCTGTTTCAGCAGAGTCCAAACGTAAGTGCTATATTCTGCTACTGCTCACAAAGAGCAAGCACAGGAGATGTATTATTCAATTGGACTTTCAGGTAGGAAAGTGAGAGGTGACAGCAATATGTGTTTCAGAGTTGTGAATCTCAATGTGTGCTGAAGATGCCCAGCAGTAGTTTCCATGCTGGCCCTTCGGCTGTGAAATTAGAATCCAAGCGCTCGTCCTCCCCTGTCACAACTGCTCTCGAAGCGAGAGAGCGCACCAGAAACGTTGGCTTGAAATGCACTTTTAGGAGATAAAGTGAGGAGTGACAGCAATGTGTGTTTCAGAGTTGCAAAGCTCACTGTGCGCTGAAGATGATCTGCAAGGACTTTCCCTCCCTGCCCTTCGGAACTGGGAGCGGATTCCAAGCGCTCGTGCACACCTGCCTCTGCTGCACTGGAAACGAGAGTGGAGACCAGAAACCCTGGATTCAAATGCACTTTTAGGAGCTACAATGAGGAGTGACAACAGTGTGTGTGTCAAAGTTGTAAAGCTCAGTGTGTTGAAGAAGCACAAGAGCAGCCTTCAGGCCTGTCTCTTCCACTGCCTTACAGATAGCAGACATCCCTGCTCACTCTGCTGCTCAGCAGAGTGCTGGCAACGGAGTTCTTGGATTGAAATGGTCTTTTAGGAGAAAGAGTGAAGAGTGACAGCAATGTTTGTGTCACAGTTTAAAGCTCACTGTGTGCTAAACATGATCAGGAGGAGCTTTTCTGCAAGGCTCTTCTGCTGTTTTAGCCCAGTCTAAACATTCCTTCTCTCTGTTGCTGCTCAGCAGAGAGTGGGCACAGAGATGTTGGAATCCATTGGTCTTCCAGGCAGGAAAAGGAGGAGTTACAGCAATGTGTGTTGCAGAATTGCAAAGCTCACTGTGTGCTGAAGATGCCCTGCAGGAGTTTCCCTGCTGGCCCTTCGTCTGTGGGATTAGAGTCCAAGCGCTGCTCCTCCCCTGTCACAACTCCTCTCGAAACGTGAGAGCGCACCAGAAACTTTGGATTCAAATGCACTTTTAGGTGATAAAGTGAGGAGTGACAGCAATGTTTGTGTCACAGTTTAAAGCTCACTGTGTGCAAAACATGATCAAGCAGGAGATTTTTTGCAAGGCTCTTCTGCTGTTTTAGCCCAGGCTAAAAATTCCTGCTCTACTCTCTCTGTTGCTGCTCAGCAGAGAGCAGGCACAGAGGTGTTGGAATCAATTGGTCTTTCAGGCAGGAAAAGAAGTGACAGCAATGTGTGTTGCAGAGTTGCAAAGCTCACTGTGTGCTGAAGATGATCAGTGGGAACTTTCTGGACTGTCTCTTCTGCTGTTTCAGCAGAGTCCAAACGTAAGTGCTATATTCTGCTACTGCTCACAAAGAGCAAGCACAGGAGATGTATTATTCAATTGGACTTTCAGGTAGGAAAGTGAGAGGTGACAGCAATATGTGTTTCAGAGTTGTGAATCTCAATGTGTGCTGAAGATGCCCAGCAGTAGTTTCCATGCTGGCCCTTCGGCTGTGAAATTAGAATACAAGCGCTCGTCCTCCCCTGTCACAACTGCTCTCGAAGCGAGAGAGAGCACCAGAAACGTTGGCTTGAAATGCACTTTTAGGAGATAAAGTGAGGAGTGACAGCAATGTGTGTTTCAGAGTTGCAAAGCTCACTGTGCGCTGAAGATGATCTGCAAGGACTTTCCCTCCCTGCCCTTCGGAACTGGGAGCGGATTCCAAGCGCTCGTGCTCACCTGCCTCTGGTGCACTGGAAACGAGAGTGGAGACCAGAAACGCTGGATTCAAATGCACTTTTAGGAGCTACAATGAGGAGTGACAACAGTGTGTGTGTCACAGTTGTAAAGCTCAGTGTGTTGAAGAAGCACAAGAGCAGCCTTCAGGCCTGTCTCTTCCACTGCCTTACAGATTGCAGACATCCCTGCTCACTCTGCTGCTCAGCAGAGTGCTGGCAACGGAGTTCTGGGATTGAAATGGTCTTTTAGGAGAAAGAGTGAAGAGTGACAGCAATGTTTGTGTCACAGTTTAAAGCTCACTGTGTGCTAAACATGATCAGGAGGAGCTTTTTTGCAAGGCTCTTCTGCTGTTTTAGCCCAGTCTAAACATTCCTGCTCTACTCTCTCTGTTGCTGCTCAGCAGAGAGTGGGCACAGAGGTGTTGGAATCAATTGGTCTTTCAGGCAAGAAAAGGAGGAGTGACAGCAATGTGTGTTGCAGAATTGTAAAGCTCACTGTGTGCTGAAGATGCCCTGCAGGAGTTTCCCTGCTGGCCCTTCGTCTGTGGGATTAGAGTCCAAGCGCTGCTCCTCCCTTGTCACAATTCCTCTCCAAACGAGAGAGCGCACCAGAAACTTTGGATTCAAATGCACTTTTAGGAGATAAAGTGAGGAGTGACAGCAATGTTTGTGTCACAGTTTAAAGCTCACTGTGTGCAAAACATGATCAAGCAGGAGATTTTTTTCAAGGCTCTTCTGCTGTTTTAGGCAGGTCTAAAAATTCCTGCTCTACTCTCTCTGTTGCTGCTCAGCAGAGAGCGGGCACAGAGATGGTGGATTCAGCTGGTCTTTCAGGCAAAAAGGGAGGAGTGACAGCAATGTGTGTTGCAGAGTTGCAAAGCTCGCTGTGCGCTGAAGATGATCAGTGGGAACTTTCTGGACTGTCTCTTCTGCTCTTTTAGCATTGGCTAAAGGTTCCTGCTCTACTCTCTCTGCTTCTGCCCAGCAGAGAAAGGGCACAGAGATTTTGGATTCAATTGGACTTTGAGGTAGGAAAGTGCGGAGCGAGAGCAATATATGTGTCACAGTTGCAAAGCTGACTGCGTGCTGAAGATGCCCTGCCGGAGCTTTCACTCCGGGCTCTTCGGCTGTGGGAGCAGAGGCCAAGAGATCGTGTTCACCTGTCACTGCTGCTGTTCAAACGAGAGAGGGCGGGAGAGACCATGGATTCAAACGGATTATTAGGAGATGAAGTGAGGAGTGACAGCAATGTGTGTTTCAGAGTTGCAAAGCTCACTGTGCGCTGAAGATGATCTGCAAGGACTTTCCCTCCCTGCCCTTCGGAACTGGGAGCGGATTCCAAGCGCTCGTGCTCACCTTCCTCTGCTGCTCTTGAAACGAGAGTGGAGACCAGAAACGCTGGATTCAAATGCACTTTTAGGAGCTACAATGAGGAGTGACAACAGTGTGTGTGTCACAGTTGTAAAGCTCAGTGTGTTGAAGAAGCACAAGAGCAGCCTTCAGGCCTGTCTCTTCCACTGCCTTACAGATTGCAGACATTCCTGCTCACTCTGCTGCTCAGCAGAGTGCTGGCAACGGAGTTCTTGGATTGAAATGGTCTTTTAGGAGAAAGAGTGAAGAGTGACAGCAATGTTTGTGTCACAGTTTAAAGCTCACTGTGTGCTAAACATGATCAGGAGGAGCTTTTTTGCAAGGCTCTTCTGCTGTTTTAGCCCAGTCTAAACATTCCTTCTCTCTGTTGCTGCTCAGCAGAGAGTGGGCACAGAGGTGTTGGAATCAATTGGTCTTTCAGGCAGGAAAAGAAGTGACAGCAATGTGTGTTGCAGAGTTGCAAAGCTCACTGTGTGCTGAAGATGATCAGTGGGAACTTTCTGGACTGTCTCTTCTGCTGTTTCAGCAGAGTCCAAACGTAAGTGCTATATTCTGCTACTGCTCACAAAGAGCAAGCACAGGAGATGTATTATTCAATTGGACTTTCAGGTAGGAAAGTGAGAGGTGACAGCAATATGTGTTTCAGAGTTGAGAGTCTCAATGTGTGCTGAAGATGCCCAGCAGTAGTTTCCATGCTGGCCCTTCGGCTGTGAAATTAGAATCCAAGCGCTCGTCCTCCCCTGTCACAACTGCTCTCGAAGCGAGAGAGAGCACCAGAAACGTTGGCTTGAAATGCACTTTTAGGAGATAAAGTGAGGAGTGACAGCAATGTGTGTTTCAGAGTTGCAAAGCTCACTGTGCGCTGAAGATGATCTGCAAGGACTTTCCCTCCCCTGCCCTTCGGAACTGGGAGCGGATTCCAAGCGCTCGTGCTCACCTGCCTCTGCTGCACTGGAAACGAGAGTGGAGACCAGAAACGCTGGATTCAAATGCACTTTTAGGAGATAAAGTGAGGAGTGACAGCAATGTTTGTGTCACAGTTTAAAGCTCACTGTGTGCAAAACATGATCAAGCAGGAGATTTTTTTCAAGGCTCTTCTGCTGTTTTAGGCAGGTCTAAAAATTCCTGCTCTACTCTCTCTGTTGCTGCTCAGCAGAGAGCGGGCACAGAGATGGTGGATTCAGCTGGTCTTTCAGGCAAAAAGGGAGGAGTGACAGCAATGTGTGTTGCAGAGTTGCAAAGCTCGCTGTGCGCTGAAGATGATCAGTGGGAACTTTCTGGACTGTCTCTTCTGCTCTTTTAGCATTGGCTAAAGGTTCCTGCTCTACTCTGCTTCTGCCCAGCAGAGAAAGGGCACAGAGATTTTGGATTCAATTGGACTTTGAGGTAGGAAAGTGCGGAGCGAGAGCAATATATGTGTCACAGTTGCAAAGCTGACTGCGTGCTGAAGATGCCCTGCCGGAGCTTTCACTCCGGGCTCTTCGGCTGTGGGAGCAGAGGCCAAGAGATCGTGTTCACCTGTCACTGCTGCTGTTCAAACGAGAGAGGGCGGGAGAGACCATGGATTCAAACGGATTATTAGGAGATGAAGTGAGGAGTGACAGCAATGTGTGTTTCAGAGTTGCAAAGCTCACTGTGCGCTGAAGATGATCTGCAAGGACTTTCCCTCCCTGCCCTTCGGAACTGGGAGCGGATTCCAAGCGCTCGTGCTCACCTGCCCCTGCTGCACTGGAAACGAGAGTGGAGACCAGAAACGCTGGATTCAAATGCACTTTTAGGAGCTACAATGAGGAGTGACAACAGTGTGTGTGTCAAAGTTGTAAAGCTCAGTGTGTTGAAGAAGCACAAGAGCAGCCTTCAGCCTGTCTCTTCCACTGCCTTACAGATTGCAGACATTCCTGCTCACTCTGCTGCTCAGCAGAGTGCTGGCAACGGAGTTCTTGGATTGAAATGGTCTTTTAGGAGAAAGAGTGAAGAGTGACAGCAATGTTTGTGTCACAGTTTAAAGCTCACTGTGTGCTAAACATGATCAGGAGGAGCTTTTTTGCAAGGCTCTTCTGCTGTTTTAGCCCAGTCTAAACATTCCTGCTCTACTCTCTCTGTTGCTGCTCAGCAGAGAGTGGGCACAGAGATGTTGGAATCAATTGGTCTTTCAGGCAAGAAAAGGAGGAGTGACAGCAATGTGTGTTGCAGAATTGTAAAGCTCACTGTGTGCTGAAGATGCCCTGCAGGAGTTTCCCTGATGGCCCTTCGTCTGTGGGATTAGAGTCCAAGCGCTGCTCCTCCCTTGTCACAACTCCTCTCCAAACGAGAGAGCGCACCAGAAACTTTGGATTCAAATGCACTTTTAGGAGATAAAGTGAGGAGTGACAGCAATGTTTGTGTCACAGTTTAAAGCTCACTGTGTGCAAAACATGATCAAGCGGGAGATTTTTTGCAAGGCTCTTCTGCTGTTTTAGCCCAGGCTAAACATTCCTGCTCAACTCTCTGTTGCTGCTCAGCAGAGAGTGGGCACGGAGATGTTGGAATCAATTGGTCTTTCAGGCAGGAAAAGAAGTGACAGCCATGTGTGTTGCAGAGTTGCAAAGCTCGCTGTTCGCTGAAGATGATCAGTGGGAATTTTCTGGACTGTCTCTTCTGCTGTTTCTTCAGAGTCCAAACGTAAGTGCTATATTCTGCTACTGCTCACAAAGAGCAAGCACAGGAGATGTAGGATTCAATTGGACTTTCAGGTAGGAAAGTGAGAGGTGACAGCAATGTGTGTTTCAGAGTTGCAAAGCTCACTGGGTGCTGAAGATGCCCAGCAGGATTTTCCATGCTGGCAATTCGTCTGTGAAATTAGAGTCCAAACGCTCGTCCTCCCCTGTGACATCTGCTCTCGAAACGAGAGAGCGCACCAGAAACTTTGGATTCAAATGCTCTTTTAGGAGATAAAGTGAGGAGTGACAGCAATGTTTGTGTCACAGTTTAAAGCTCACTGTGTGCAAAACATGATCAAGCAGGAGATTTTTTGCAAGGCTCTTCTGCTGTTTTAGCCCAGGCTAAAAATTCCTGCTCTACTCTCTCTGTTGCTGCTCAGCAGAGAGCAGGCACAGAGGTGTTGGAATCAATTGGTCTTTCAGGCAGGAAAAGAAGTGACAGCAATGTGTGTTGCAGAGTTGCAAAGCTCACTGTGTGCTGAAGATGATCAGTGGGAACTTTCTGGACTGTCTCTTCTGCTGTTTCAGCAGAGTCCAAACGTAAGTGCTATATTCTGCTACTGCTCACAAAGAGCAAGCACAGGAGATGTATTATTCAATTGGACTTTCAGGTAGGAAAGTGAGAGGTGACAGCAATATGTGTTTCAGAGTTGTGAATCTCAATGTGTGCTGAAGATGCCCAGCAGTAGTTTCCATGCTGGCCCTTCGGCTGTGAAATTAGAATCCAAGCGCTCGTCCTCCCCTGTCACAACTGCTCTCGAAGCGAGAGAGCGCACCAGAAACGTTGGCTTGAAATGCACTTTTAGGAGATAAAGTGAGGAGTGACAGCAATGTGTGTTTCAGAGTTGCAAAGCTCACTGTGCGCTGAAGATGATCTGCAAGGACTTTCCCTCCCTGCCCTTCGGAACTGGGAGCGGATTCCAAGCGCTCGTGCACACCTGCCTCTGCTGCACTGGAAACGAGAGTGGAGACCAGAAACCCTGGATTCAAATGCACTTTTAGGAGCTACAATGAGGAGTGACAACAGTGTGTGTGTCAAAGTTGTAAAGCTCAGTGTGTTGAAGAAGCACAAGAGCAGCCTTCAGGCCTGTCTCTTCCACTGCCTTACAGATAGCAGACATCCCTGCTCACTCTGCTGCTCAGCAGAGTGCTGGCAACGGAGTTCTTGGATTGAAATGGTCTTTTAGGAGAAAGAGTGAAGAGTGACAGCAATGTTTGTGTCACAGTTTAAAGCTCACTGTGTGCTAAACATGATCAGGAGGAGCTTTTCTGCAAGGCTCTTCTGCTGTTTTAGCCCAGTCTAAACATTCCTTCTCTCTGTTGCTGCTCAGCAGAGAGTGGGCACAGAGATGTTGGAATCCATTGGTCTTCCAGGCAGGAAAAGGAGGAGTTACAGCAATGTGTGTTGCAGAATTGCAAAGCTCACTGTGTGCTGAAGATGCCCTGCAGGAGTTTCCCTGCTGGCCCTTCGTCTGTGGGATTAGAGTCCAAGCGCTGCTCCTCCCCTGTCACAACTCCTCTCGAAACGTGAGAGCGCACCAGAAACTTTGGATTCAAATGCACTTTTAGGTGATAAAGTGAGGAGTGACAGCAATGTTTGTGTCACAGTTTAAAGCTCACTGTGTGCAAAACATGATCAAGCAGGAGATTTTTTGCAAGGCTCTTCTGCTGTTTTAGCCCAGGCTAAAAATTCCTGCTCTACTCTCTCTGTTGCTGCTCAGCAGAGAGCAGGCACAGAGGTGTTGGAATCAATTGGTCTTTCAGGCAGGAAAAGAAGTGACAGCAATGTGTGTTGCAGAGTTGCAAAGCTCACTGTGTGCTGAAGATGATCAGTGGGAACTTTCTGGACTGTCTCTTCTGCTGTTTCAGCAGAGTCCAAACGTAAGTGCTATATTCTGCTACTGCTCACAAAGAGCAAGCACAGGAGATGTATTATTCAATTGGACTTTCAGGTAGGAAAGTGAGAGGTGACAGCAATATGTGTTTCAGAGTTGTGAATCTCAATGTGTGCTGAAGATGCCCAGCAGTAGTTTCCATGCTGGCCCTTCGGCTGTGAAATTAGAATACAAGCGCTCGTCCTCCCCTGTCACAACTGCTCTCGAAGCGAGAGAGAGCACCAGAAACGTTGGCTTGAAATGCACTTTTAGGAGATAAAGTGAGGAGTGACAGCAATGTGTGTTTCAGAGTTGCAAAGCTCACTGTGCGCTGAAGATGATCTGCAAGGACTTTCCCTCCCTGCCCTTCGGAACTGGGAGCGGATTCCAAGCGCTCGTGCTCACCTGCCTCTGGTGCACTGGAAACGAGAGTGGAGACCAGAAACGCTGGATTCAAATGCACTTTTAGGAGCTACAATGAGGAGTGACAACAGTGTGTGTGTCACAGTTGTAAAGCTCAGTGTGTTGAAGAAGCACAAGAGCAGCCTTCAGGCCTGTCTCTTCCACTGCCTTACAGATTGCAGACATCCCTGCTCACTCTGCTGCTCAGCAGAGTGCTGGCAACGGAGTTCTGGGATTGAAATGGTCTTTTAGGAGAAAGAGTGAAGAGTGACAGCAATGTTTGTGTCACAGTTTAAAGCTCACTGTGTGCTAAACATGATCAGGAGGAGCTTTTTTGCAAGGCTCTTCTGCTGTTTTAGCCCAGTCTAAACATTCCTGCTCTACTCTCTCTGTTGCTGCTCAGCAGAGAGTGGGCACAGAGGTGTTGGAATCAATTGGTCTTTCAGGCAAGAAAAGGAGGAGTGACAGCAATGTGTGTTGCAGAATTGTAAAGCTCACTGTGTGCTGAAGATGCCCTGCAGGAGTTTCCCTGATGGCCCTTCGTCTGTGGGATTAGAGTCCAAGCGCTGCTCCTCCCTTGTCACAATTCCTCTCCAAACGAGAGAGCGCACCAGAAACTTTGGATTCAAATGCACTTTTAGGAGATAAAGTGAGGAGTGACAGCAATGTTTGTGTCACAGTTTAAAGCTCACTGTGTGCAAAACATGATCAAGCAGGAGATTTTTTTCAAGGCTCTTCTGCTGTTTTAGGCAGGTCTAAAAATTCCTGCTCTACTCTCTCTGTTGCTGCTCAGCAGAGAGCGGGCACAGAGATGGTGGATTCAGCTGGTCTTTCAGGCAAAAAGGGAGGAGTGACAGCAATGTGTGTTGCAGAGTTGCAAAGCTCGCTGTGCGCTGAAGATGATCAGTGGGAACTTTCTGGACTGTCTCTTCTGCTCTTTTAGCATTGGCTAAAGGTTCCTGCTCTACTCTCTCTGCTTCTGCCCAGCAGAGAAAGGGCACAGAGATTTTGGATTCAATTGGACTTTGAGGTAGGAAAGTGCGGAGCGAGAGCAATATATGTGTCACAGTTGCAAAGCTGACTGCGTGCTGAAGATGCCCTGCCGGAGCTTTCACTCCGGGCTCTTCGGCTGTGGGAGCAGAGGCCAAGAGATCGTGTTCACCTGTCACTGCTGCTGTTCAAACGAGAGAGGGCGGGAGAGACCATGGATTCAAACGGATTATTAGGAGATGAAGTGAGGAGTGACAGCAATGTGTGTTTCAGAGTTGCAAAGCTCACTGTGCGCTGAAGATGATCTGCAAGGACTTTCCCTCCCTGCCCTTCGGAACTGGGAGCGGATTCCAAGCGCTCGTGCTCACCTTCCTCTGCTGCTCTTGAAACGAGAGTGGAGACCAGAAACGCTGGATTCAAATGCACTTTTAGGAGCTACAATGAGGAGTGACAACAGTGTGTGTGTCACAGTTGTAAAGCTCAGTGTGTTGAAGAAGCACAAGAGCAGCCTTCAGGCCTGTCTCTTCCACTGCCTTACAGATTGCAGACATTCCTGCTCACTCTGCTGCTCAGCAGAGTGCTGGCAACGGAGTTCTTGGATTGAAATGGTCTTTTAGGAGAAAGAGTGAAGAGTGACAGCAATGTTTGTGTCACAGTTTAAAGCTCACTGTGTGCTAAACATGATCAGGAGGAGCTTTTTTGCAAGGCTCTTCTGCTGTTTTAGCCCAGTCTAAACATTCCTTCTCTCTGTTGCTGCTCAGCAGAGAGTGGGCACAGAGATGTTGGAATCAATTGGTCTTCCAGGCAGGAAAAGGATTTACAGCAATGTGTGTTGCAGAATTGCAAAGCTCACTGTGTGCTGAAGATGCCCTGCAGGAGTTTCCCTGCTGGCCCTTCGTCTGTGGGATTAGAGTCCAAGCGCTGCTCCTCCCCTGTCACAACTCCTCTCGAAACGAGAGAGCGCACCAGAAACTTTGGATTCAAATGCACTTTTAGGAGATAAAGTGAGGAGTGACAGCAATGTTTGTGTCACAGTTTAAAGCTCACTGTGTGCAAAACATGATCAAGCAGGAGATTTTTTGCAAGGCTCTTCTGCTGTTTTAGACCAGGCTAAACATTCCTGCTCTACTCTCTCTGTTGCTGCTCAGCAGAGAGCGGGCACAGAGATGGTGGATTCAGCTGGTCTTTCAGGCAGGAAAAGAAGAGACAGCAATGTGTGTTGCAGAGTTGCAAAGCTCACTGTGTGCTGAAGATGATCAGTGGGAACTTTCTGGACTGTCTCTTCTGCTGTTTCAGCAGAGTCCAAACGTAAGTGCTATATTCTGCTACTGCTCACAAAGAGCAAGCACAGGAGATGTATTATTCAATTGGACTTTCAGGTAGGAAAGTGAGAGGTGACAGCAATATGTGTTTCAGAGTTGCGAATCTCAATGTGTGCTGAAGATGCCCAGCAGTAGTTTCCATGCTGGCCCTTCGGCTGTGAAATTAGAATCCAAGCGCTCGTCCTCCCCTGTCACAACTGCTCTCGAAGCGAGAGAGCGCACCAGAAACGTTGGCTTGAAATGCACTTTTAGGAGATAAAGTGAGGAGTGACAGCAATGTGTGTTTCAGAGTTGCAAAGCTCACTGTGCGCTGAAGATGATCTGCAAGGACTTTCCCTCCCTGCCCTTCGGAACTGGGAGCGGATTCCAAGCGCTCGTGCTCACCTTCCTCTGATGCTCTTGAAACGAGAGTGGAGACCAGAAACGCTGGATTCAAATGCACTTTTAGGAGCTACAATGAGGAGTGACAACAGTGTGTGTGTCACAGTTGTAAAGCTCAGTGTGTTGAAGAAGCACAAGAGCAGCCTTCAGGCCTGTCTCTTCCACTGCCTTACAGATTGCAGACATTCCTGCTCACTCTGCTGCTCAGCAGAGTGCTGGCAACGGAGTTCTTGGATTGAAATGGTCTTTTAGGAGAAAGAGTGAAGAGTGACAGCAATGTTTGTGTCACAGTTTAAAGCTCACTGTGTGCTAAACATGATCAGGAGGAGCTTTTTTGCAAGGCTCTTCTGCTGTTTTAGCCCAGTCTAAACATTCCTTCTCTCTGTTGCTGCTCAGCAGAGAGTGGGCACAGAGATGTTGGAATCAATTGGTCTTCCAGGCAGGAAAAGGAGGAGTTACAGCAATGTGTGTTGCAGAATTGCAAAGCTCACTGTGTGCTGAAGATGCCCTGCAGGAGTTTCCCTGCTGGCCCTTCATCTGTGGGATTAGAGTCCAAGCGCTGCTCCTCCCCTGTCACAACTCCTCTCGAAACGTGAGAGCGCACCAGAAACTTTGGATTCAAATGCACTTTTAGGAGATAAAGTGAGGAGTGACAGCAATGTTTGTGTCACAGTTTAAAGCTCACTGTGTGCAAAACATGATCAAGCAGGAGATTTTTTGCAAGGCTCTTCTGCTGTTTTAGCCCAGGCTAAACATTCCTGCTCTACTCTCTCTGTTGCTGCTCAGCAGAGAGCGGGCACAGAGGTGTTGGAATCAATTGGTCTTTCAGGCAGGAAAAGAAGAGACAGCAATGTGTGTTGCAGAGTTGCAAAGCTCACTGTGTGCTGAAGATGATCAGTGGGAACTTTCTGGACTGTCTCTTCTGCTGTTTCAGCAGAGTCCAAACGTAAGTGCTATATTCTGCTACTGCTCACAAAGAGCAAGCACAGGAGATGTATTATTCAATTGGACTTTCAGGTAGGAAAGTGAGAGGTGACAGCAATATGTGTTTCAGAGTTGTGAATCTCAATGTGTGCTGAAGATGCCCAGCAGTAGTTTCCATGCTGGCCCTTCGGCTGTGAAATTAGAATCCAAGCGCTCGTCCTCCCGTCACAACTGCTCTCGAAGCGAGAGAGCGCACCAGAAACGTTGGCTTGAAATGCACTTTTAGGAGATAAAGTGAGGAGTGACAGCAATGTGTGTTTCAGAGTTGCAAAGCTCACTGTGCGCTGAAGATGATCTGCAAGGACTTTCCCTCCCTGCCCTTCGGAACTGGGAGCGGATTCCAAGCGCTCGTGCTCACCTTCCTCTGCTGCTCTTGAAACGAGAGTGGAGACCAGAAACGCTGGATTCAAATGCACTTTTAGGAGCTACAATGAGGAGTGACAACAGTGTGTGTGTCACAGTTGTAAAGCTCAGTGTGTTGAAGAAGCACAAGAGCAGCCTTCAGGCCTGTCTCTTCCACTGCCTTACAGATTGCAGACATCCCTGCTCACTCTGCTGCTCAGCAGAGTGCTGGCAACGGAGTTCTGGGATTGAAATGGTCTTTTAGGAGAAAGAGTGAAGAGTGACAGCAATGTTTGTGTCACAGTTTAAAGCTCACTGTGTGCTAAACATGATCAGGAGGAGCTTTTTTGCAAGGCTCTTCTGCTGTTTTAGCCCAGTCTAAACATTCCTGCTCTACTCTCTCTGTTGCTGCTCAGCAGAGAGTGGGCACAGTGATGTTGGAATCAATTGGACTTTCAGGCAAGAAAAGGAGGAGTGACAGCAATGTGTGTTGCAGAATTGTAAAGCTCACTGTGTGCTGAAGATGCCCTGCAGGAGTTTCCCTGCTGGCCCTTCGTCTGTGGGATTAGAGTCCAAGCGCTGCTCCTCCCCTGTCACAACTCCTCTCGAAACGAGAGAGCGCACCAGAAACTTTGGATTCAAATGCACTTTTAGGAGATAAAGTGAGGAGTGACAGCAATGTTTGTGTCACAGTTTAAAGCTCACTGTGTGCAAAACATGATCAAGCAGGAGATTTTTTTCAAGGCTCTTCTGCTGTTTTAGGCAGGTCTAAAAATTCCTGCTCTACTCTCTCTGTTGCTGCTCAGCAGAGAGCGGGCACAGAGATGGTGGATTCAGCTGGTCTTTCAGGCAGGAAAAGAAGAGACAGCAATGTGTGTTGCAGAGTTGCAAAGCTCACTGTGTGCTGAAGATGATCAGTGGGAACTTTCTGGACTGTCTCTTCTGCTGTTTCAGCAGAGTCCAAACGTAAGTGCTATATTCTGCTACTGCTCACAAAGAGCAAGCACAGGAGATGTATTATTCAATTGGACTTTCAGGTAGGAAAGTGAGAGGTGACAGCAATATGTGTTTCAGAGTTGTGAATCTCAATGTGTGCTGAAGATGCCCAGCAGTAGTTTCCATGCTGGCCCTTCGGCTGTGAAATTAGAATCCAAGCGCTCGTCCTCCCCTGTCACAACTGCTCTCGAAGCGAGAGAGCGCACCAGAAACGTTGGCTTGAAATGCACTTTTAGGAGATAAAGTGAGGAGTGACAGCAATGTGTGTTTCAGAGTTGCAAAGCTCACTGTGCGCTGAAGATGATCTGCAAGGACTTTCCCTCCCTGCCCTTCGGAACTGGGAGCGGATTCCAAGCGCTCGTGCTCACCTGCCTCTGCTGCACTGGAAACGAGAGTGGAGACCAGAAACGCTGGATTCAAATGCACTTTTAGGAGCTACAATGAGGAGTGACAACAGTGTGTGTGTCACAGTTGTAAAGCTCAGTGTGTTGAAGAAGCACAAGAGCAGCCTTCAGGCCTGTCTCTTCCACTGCCTTACAGATTGCAGACATCCCTGCTCACTCTGCTGATCAGCAGAGTGCTGACAACAGAGTTCTTGGATTGAAATGGTCTTTTAGGAGAAAGAGTGAAGAGTGACAGCAATGTTTGTGTCACAGTTTAAAGCTCACTGTGTGCTAAACATGATCAGGAGGAGCTTTTTTGCAAGGCTCTTCTGCTGTTTTAGCCCAGTCTAAACATTCCTGCTCTACTCTCTCTGTTGCTGCTCAGCAGAGAGTGGGCACAGAGATGTTGGAATCAATTGGTCTTTCAGGCAAGAAAAGGAGGAGTGACAGCAATCTGTGTTGCAGAATTGTAAAGCTCACTGTGTGCTGAAGATGCCCTGCAGGAGTTTCCCTGCTGGCCCTTCGTCTGTGGGATTAGAGTCCAAGCGCTGCTCCTCCCCTGTCACAACTCCTCTCCAAACGAGAGAGCGCACCAGAAACTTTGGATTCAAATGCACTTTTAGGAGATAAAGTGAGGAGTGACAGCAATGTTTGTGTCACAGTTTAAAGCTCACTGTGTGAAAAACATGATCAAGCAGGAGATTTTTTTCAAGGCTCTTCTGCTGTTTTAGGCAGGTCTAAACATTCCTGCTCTACTCTCTCTGTTGCTGCTCAGCAGAGAAAGGGCACAGAGATGGTCGATTCAGCTGGTCTTTCAGGCAAAAAGGGAGGAGTGACAGCAATGTGTGTTGCAGAGTTGCAAAGCTCGCTGTGCGCTGAAGATGATCAGTGGGAACTTTCTGGACTGTCTCTTCTGCTCTTTTAGCATTGGCTAAAGGTTCCTGCTCTACTCTCTCTGCTTCTGCCCAGCAGAGAAAGGGCACAGAGATTTTGGATTCAATTGGACTTTGAGGTAGGAAAGTGCGGAGCGAGAGCAATATATGTGTCACAGTTGCAAAGCTGACTGCGTGCTGAAGATGCCCTGCCGGAGCTTTCACTCCGGGCTCTTCGGCTGTGGGAGCAGAGGCCAAGAGATCGTGTTCACCTGTCACTGCTGCTGTTCAAACGAGAGAGGGCGGGAGAGACCATGGATTCAAACGGATTATTAGGAGATGAAGTGAGGAGTGACAGCAATGTGTGTTTCAGAGTTGCAAAGCTCACTGTGCGCTGAAGATGATCTGCAAGGACTTTCCCTCCCTGCCCTTCGGAACTGGGAGCGGATTCCAAGCGCTCGTGCTCACCTTCCTCTGCTGCTCTTGAAACGAGAGTGGAGACCAGAAACGCTGGATTCAAATGCACTTTTAGGAGCTACAATGAGGAGTGACAACAGTGTGTGTGTCACAGTTGTAAAGCTCAGTGTGTTGAAGAAGCACAAGAGCAGCCTTCAGGCCTGTCTCTTCCACTGCCTTACAGATTGCAGACATTCCTGCTCACTCTGCTGCTCAGCAGAGTGCTGGCAACGGAGTTCTTGGATTGAAATGGTCTTTTAGGAGAAAGAGTGAAGAGTGACAGCAATGTTTGTGTCACAGTTTAAAGCTCACTGTGTGCTAAACATGATCAGGAGGAGCTTTTTTGCAAGGCTCTTCTGCTGTTTTAGCCCAGTCTAAACATTCCTTCTCTCTGTTGCTGCTCAGCAGAGAGTGGGCACAGAGTTGTTGGAATCCATTGGTCTTCCAGGCAGGAAAAGGAGGAGTTACAGCAATGTGTGTTGCAGAATTGCAAAGCTCACTGTGTGCTGAAGATGCCCTGCAGGAGTTTCCCTGCTGGCCCTTCGTCTGTGGGATTAGAGTCCAAGCGCTGCTCCTCCCTTGTCACAATTCCTCTCCAAACGAGAGAGCGCACCAGAAACTTTGGATTCAAATGCACTTTTAGGAGATAAAGTGAGGAGTGACAGCAATGTTTGTGTCACAGTTTAAAGCTCACTGTGTGCAAAACATGATCAAGCAGGAGATTTTTTTCAAGGCTCTTCTGCTGTTTTAGGCAGGTCTAAATATTCCTGCTCTACTCTCTCTGTTGCTGCTCAGCAGAGAGCGGGCTCAGAGAATGTGGATTCAGCTGGTCTTTCAGGCAAAAAGGGAGGAGTGACAGCAATGTGCGTTGCAGAGTTGCAAAGCTCGCTGTGCGCTGAAGATGATCAGTGGGAACTTTCTGGACTGTCTCTTCTGCTCTTTTAGCATTGGCTAAAGGTTCCTGCTCTACTCTCTCTGCTTCTGCCCAGCAGAGAAAGGGCACAGAGATTTTGGATTCAATTGGACTTTGAGGTAGGAAAGTGCGGAGCGAGAGCAATATATGTGTCACAGTTGCAAAGCTGACTGCGTGCTGAAGATGCCCTGCCGGAGCTTTCACTCCGGGCTCTTCGGCTGTGGGAGCAGAGGCCAAGAGATCGTGTTCACCTGTCACTGCTGCTGTTCAAACGAGAGAGGGCGGGAGAGACCATGGATTCAAATGGATTATTAGGAGATGAAGTGAGGAGTGACAGCAATGTGTGTTTCAGAGTTGCAAAGCTCACTGTGCGCTGAAGATGATCTGCAAGGACTTTCCCTCCCTGCCCTTCGGAACTGGGAGCGGATTCCAAGCGCTCGTGCTCACCTGCCTCTGCTGCTCTTGAAACGAGAGTGGAGACCAGAAACGCTGGATTCAAATGCACTTTTAGGAGCTACAATGAGGAGTGACAACAGTGTGTGTGTCACAGTTGTAAAGCTCAGTGTGTTGAAGAAGCACAAGAGCAGCCTTCAGGCCTGTCTCTTCCACTGCCTTACAGATTGCAGACATTCCTGCTCACTCTGCTGCTCAGCAGAGTGCTGGCAACGGAGTTCTTGGATTGAAATGGTCTTTTAGGAGAAAGAGTGAAGAGTGACAGCAATGTTTGTGTCACAGTTTAAAGCTCACTGTGTGCTAAACATGATCAGGAGGAGCTTTTTTGCAAGGCTCTTCTGCTGTTTTAGCCCAGTCTAAACATTCCTTCTCTCTGTTGCTGCTCAGCAGAGAGTGGGCACAGAGATGTTGGAATCAATTGGTCTTTCAGGCAAGAAAAGGAGGAGTTACAGCAATGTGTGTTTCAGAATTGTAAAGCTCACTGTGTGCTGAAGATGCCCTGCAGGAGTTTCCCTGCTGGCCCTTCGTCTGTGGGATTAGAGTCCAAGCGCTGCTCCTCCCCTGTCACAACTCCTCTCGAAACGAGAGAGCGCAAGAGTAACTTTGGATTCAAATGCACTTTTAGGAGATAAAGTGAGGAGTGACAGCAATGTTTGTGTCACAGTTTAAAGCTCACTGTGTGCAAAACATGATCAAGCAGGAGATTTTTTGCAAGGCTCTTCTGCTGTTTTAGCCCAGGCTAAACATTCCTGCTCTACTCTCTCTGTTGCTGCTCAGCAGAGAGCGGGCACAGAGATGGTGGATTCAGCTGGTCTTTCAGGCAGGAAAAGAAGAGACAGCAATGTGTGTTGCAGAGTTGCAAAGCTCACTGTGTGCTGAAGATGATCAGTGGGAACTTTCTGGACTGTCTCTTCTGCTGTTTCAGCAGAGTCCAAACGTAAGTGCTATATTCTGCTACTGCTCACAAAGAGCAAGCACAGGAGATGTATTATTCAATTGGACTTTCAGGTAGGAAAGTGAGAGGTGACAGCAATATGTGTTTCAGAGTTGTGAATCTCAATGTGTGCTGAAGATGCCCAGCAGTAGTTTCCATGCTGGCCCTTCGGCTGTGAAATTAGAATCCAAGCGCTCGTCCTCCCCTGTCACAACTGCTCTCGAAGCGAGAGAGCGCACCAGAAACGTTGGCTTGAAATGCACTTTTAGGAGATAAAGTGAGGAGTGACAGCAATGTGTGTTTCAGAGTTGCAAAGCTCACTGTGCGCTGAAGATGATCTGCAAGGACTTTCCCTCCCTGCCCTTCGGAACTGGGAGCGGATTCCAAGCGCTCGTGCTCACCTTCCTCTGCTGCACTGGAAACGAGAGTGGAGACCAGAAACGCTGGATTCAAATGCACTTTTAGGAGCTACAATGAGGAGTGACAACAGTGTGTGTGTCAAAGTTGTAAAGCTCAGTGTGTTGAAGAAGCACAAGAGCAGCCTTCAGGCCTGTCTCTTCCACTGCCTTACAGATTGCAGACATCCCTGCTCACTCTGCTGCTCAGCAGAGTGCTGGCAACGGAGTTCTTGGATTGAAATGGTCTTTTAGGAGAAAGAGTGAAGAGTGACAGCAATGTTTGTGTCACAGTTTAAAGCTCACTGTGTGCTAAACATGATCAGGAGGAGCTTTTTTGCAAGGCTCTTCTGCTGTTTTAGCCCAGTCTAAACATTCCTGCTCTACTCTCTCTGTTGCTGCTCAGCAGAGAGTGGGCACAGAGATGTTGGAATCAATTGGTCTTTCAGGCAAGAAAAGGAGAAGTGACAGCAATCTGTGTTTCAGAATTGTAAAGCTCACTGTGTGCTGAAGATGCCCTGCAGGAGTTTCCCTGCTGGCCCTTCGTCTGTGGGATTAGAGTCCAAGCGCTGCTCCTCCCTTGTCACAACTCCTATCGAAACGAGAGAGCGCAAGAGTAACTTTGGATTCAAATGCACTTTTAGGAGATAAAGTGAGGAGTGACAGCAATGTTTGTGTCACAGTTTAAAGCTCACTGTGTGCAAAACATGATCAAGCAGGAGATTTTTTGCAAGGCTCTTCTGCTGTTTTAGCCCAGGCTAAACATTCCTGCTCTACTCTCTCTGTTGCTGCTCAGCAGAGAGCGGGCACAGAGATGGTGGATTCAGCTGGTCTTTCAGGCAGGAAAAGAAGAGACAGCAATGTGTGTTGCAGAGTTGCAAAGCTCACTGTGTGCTGAAGATGATCAGTGGGAACTTTCTGGACTGTCTCTTCTGCTGTTTCAGCAGAGTCCAAACGTAAGTGCTATATTCTGCTACTGCTCACAAAGAGCAAGCACAGGAGATGTATTATTCAATTGGACTTTCAGGTAGGAAAGTGAGAGGTGACAGCAATATGTGTTTCAGAGTTGTGAATCTCAATGTGTGCTGAAGATGCCCAGCAGTAGTTTCCATGCTGGCCCTTCGGCTGTGAAATTAGAATCCAAGCGCTCGTCCTCCCCTGTCACAACTGCTCTCGAAGCGAGAGAGCGCACCAGAAACGTTGGCTTGAAATGCACTTTTAGGAGATAAAGTGAGGAGTGACAGCAATGTGTGTTTCAGAGTTGCAAAGCTCACTGTGCGCTGAAGATGATCTGCAAGGACTTTCCCTCCCTGCCCTTCGGAACTGGGAGCGGATTCCAAGCGCTCGTGCTCACCTTACTCTGCTGCACTGGAAACGAGAGTGGAGACCAGAAACGCTGGATTCAAATGCACTTTTAGGAGCTACAATGAGGAGTGACAACAGTGTGTGTGTCAAAGTTGTAAAGCTCAGTGTGTTGAAGAAGCACAAGAGCAGCCTTCAGGCCTGTCTCTTCCACTGCCTTACAGATTGCAGACATCCCTGCTCACTCTGCTGCTCAGCAGAGTGCTGGCAACGGAGTTCTTGGATTGAAATGGTCTTTTAGGAGAAAGAGTGAAGAGTGACAGCAATGTTTGTGTCACAGTTTAAAGCTCACTGTGTGCTAAACATGATCAGGAGGAGCTTTTTTGCAAGGCTCTTCTGCTGTTTTAGCCCAGTCTAAACATTCCTGCTCTCTGTTGCTGCTCAGCAGAGAGTGGGCACAGAGATGTTGGAATCAATTGGTCTTCCAGGCAGGAAAAGGAGTTACAGCAATGTGTGTTGCAGAATTGCAAAGCTCACTGTGTGCTGAAGATGCCCTGCAGGAGTTTCCCTGCTGGCCCTTCGTCTGTGGGATTAGAGTCCAAGCGCTGCTCCTCCCCTGTCACAACTCCTCTCGAAACGTGAGAGCGCACCAGAAACATTGGATTCAAATGCACTTTTAGGAGATAAAGTGAGAAGTGATATCAATGTTTGTGTCACAGTTTAAAGCTCACTGTGTGCAAAACATGATCAAGCAGGAGATTTTTTGCAAGGCTCTTCTGCTGTTTTAGCCCAGGCTAAACATTCCTGCTCTACTCTCTCTGTTGCTGCTCAGCAGAGAGTGGGCACAAAGATGTTGGAATCAATAGGTCTTCCAGGCAGGAAAAGGAGGAGTGACAGCAATGTGTTTTGCAGAGTTGCAAAGCTCACAGTGTGCTGAAGATGCCCTGCAGGAGTTTCCCTGCTGGCCCTTCATCTGTGGGATTAGAGTCCAAGCGCTGCTCCTCCCCTGTCACAACTCCTCTCCAAACGAGAGTGCGTACCAGAAACTTTGGATTCAAATGCACTTTTAGGAGATAAAGTGAGGAGTGACAGCAATGTTTGTGTCACAGTTTAAAGCTCACTGTGTGCAAAACATGATCAAGCAGGAGATTTTTTGCAAGGCTCTTCTGCTGTTTTAGGCAGGTCTAAAAATTCCTGCTCTACTCTCTCTGTTGCTGCTCAGCAGAGAGCGGGCACAGAGATGGTGGATTCAGCTGGTCTTTCAGGCAAAAAGGGAGGAGTGACAGCAATGTGCGTTGCAGTGTTGCAAAGCTCGCTGTGCGCTGAAGATGATCAGTGGAAACTTTCTGGACTGTCTCTTCTGCTCTTTTAGCATTGGCTAAAGGTTCCTGCTCTACTATGCTTCTGCCCAGCAGAGAAAGGGCACAGAGATTTTGGATTCAATTGGACTTTGAGGTAGGAAAGTGCGGAGCGAGAGCAATATATGTGTCACAGTTGCAAAGCTGACTGCGTGCTGAAGATGCCCTGCCGGAGCTTTCACTCCGGGCTCTTCGGCTGTGGGAGCAGAGGCCAAGAGATCGTGTTCACCTGTCACTGCTGCTGTTCAAACGAGAGAGGGCGGGAGAGACCATGGATTCAAACGGATTATTAGGAGATGAAGTGAGGAGTGACAGCAATGTGTGTTTCAGAGTTGCAAAGCTCACTGTGCGCTGAAGATGATCTGCAAGGACTTTCCCTCCCTGCCCTTCGGAACTGGGAGCGGATTCCAAGCGCTCGTGCTCACCTTCCTCTGCTGCTCTTGAAACGAGAGTGGAGACCAGAAACGCTGGATTCAAATGCACTTTTAGGAGCTACAATGAGGAGTGACAACAGTGTGTGTGTCACAGTTGTAAAGCTCAGTGTGTTGAAGAAGCACAAGAGCAGCCTTCAGGCCTGTCTCTTCCACTGCCTTACAGATTGCAGACATTCCTGCTCACTCTGCTGCTCAGCAGAGTGCTGGCAACGGAGTTCTTGGATTGAAATGGTCTTTTAGGAGAAAGAGTGAAGAGTGACAGCAATGTTTGTGTCACAGTTTAAAGCTCACTGTGTGCTAAACATGATCAGGAGGAGCTTTTTTGCAAGGCTCTTCTGCTGTTTTAGCCCAGTCTAAACATTCCTTCTCTCTGTTGCTGCTCAGCAGAGAGTGGGCACAGAGTTGTTGGAATCCATTGGTCTTCCAGGCAGGAAAAGGAGGAGTTACAGCAATGTGTGTTGCAGAATTGCAAAGCTCACTGTGTGCTGAAGATGCCCTGCAGGAGTTTCCCTGCTGGCCCTTCGTCTGTGGGATTAGAGTCCAAGCGCTGCTCCTCCCTTGTCACAATTCCTCTCCAAACGAGAGAGCGCACCAGAAACTTTGGATTCAAATGCACTTTTAGGAGATAAAGTGAGGAGTGACAGCAATGTTTGTGTCACAGTTTAAAGCTCACTGTGTGCAAAACATGATCAAGCAGGAGATTTTTTTCAAGGCTCTTCTGCTGTTTTAGGCAGGTCTAAATATTCCTGCTCTACTCTCTCTGTTGCTGCTCAGCAGAGAGCGGGCTCAGAGATGGTGGATTCAGCTGGTCTTTCAGGCAAAAAGGGAGGAGTGACAGCAATGTGCGTTGCAGAGTTGCAAAGCTCGCTGTGCGCTGAAGATGATCAGTGGGAACTTTCTGGACTGTCTCTTCTGCTCTTTTAGCATTGGCTAAAGGTTCCTGCTCTACTCTCTCTGCTTCTGCCCAGCAGAGAAAGGGCACAGAGATTTTGGATTCAATTGGACTTTGAGGTAGGAAAGTGCGGAGCGAGAGCAATATATGTGTCACAGTTGCAAAGCTGACTGCGTGCTGAAGATGCCCTGCCGGAGCTTTCACTCCGGGCTCTTCGGCTGTGGGAGCAGAGGCCAAGAGATCGTGTTCACCTGTCACTGCTGCTGTTCAAACGAGAGAGGGCGGGAGAGACCATGGATTCAAATGGATTATTAGGAGATGAAGTGAGGAGTGACAGCAATGTGTGTTTCAGAGTTGCAAAGCTCACTGTGCGCTGAAGATGATCTGCAAGGACTTTCCCTCCCTGCCCTTCGGAACTGGGAGCGGATTCCAAGCGCTCGTGCTCACCTGCCTCTGCTGCTCTTGAAACGAGAGTGGAGACCAGAAACGCTGGATTCAAATGCACTTTTAGGAGCTACAATGAGGAGTGACAACAGTGTGTGTGTCACAGTTGTAAAGCTCAGTGTGTTGAAGAAGCACAAGAGCAGCCTTCAGGCCTGTCTCTTCCACTGCCTTACAGATTGCAGACATTCCTGCTCACTCTGCTGCTCAGCAGAGTGCTGGCAACGGAGTTCTTGGATTGAAATGGTCTTTTAGGAGAAAGAGTGAAGAGTGACAGCAATGTTTGTGTCACAGTTTAAAGCTCACTGTGTGCTAAACATGATCAGGAGGAGCTTTTTTGCAAGGCTCTTCTGCTGTTTTAGCCCAGTCTAAACATTCCTGCTCTCTGTTGCTGCTCAGCAGAGAGTGGGCACAGAGATGTTGGAATCAATTGGTCTTTCAGGCAAGAAAAGGAGGAGTTACAGCAATGTGTGTTTCAGAATTGTAAAGCTCACTGTGTGCTGAAGATGCCCTGCAGGAGTTTCCCTGCTGGCCCTTCGTCTGTGGGATTAGAGTCCAAGCGCTGCTCCTCCCCTGTCACAACTCCTCTCGAAATGAGAGAGCGCAAGAGTAACTTTGGATTCAAATGCACTTTTAGGAGATAAAGTGAGGAGTGACAGCAATGTTTGTGTCACAGTTTAAAGCTCACTGTGTGCAAAACATGATCAAGCAGGAGATTTTTTGCAAGGCTCTTCTGCTGTTTTAGCCCAGGCTAAACATTCCTGCTCTACTCTCTCTGTTGCTGCTCAGCAGAGAGCGGGCACAGAGATGGTGGATTCAGCTGGTCTTTCAGGCAGGAAAAGAAGAGACAGCAATGTGTGTTGCAGAGTTGCAAAGCTCACTGTGTGCTGAAGATGATCAGTGGGAACTTTCTGGACTGTCTCTTCTGCTGTTTCAGCAGAGTCCAAACGTAAGTGCTATATTCTGCTACTGCTCACAAAGAGCAAGCACAGGAGATGTATTATTCAATTGGACTTTCAGGTAGGAAAGTGAGAGGTGACAGCAATATGTGTTTCAGAGTTGTGAATCTCAATGTGTGCTGAAGATGCCCAGCAGTAGTTTCCATGCTGGCCCTTCGGCTGTGAAATTAGAATCCAAGCGCTCGTCCTCCCCTGTCACAACTGCTCTCGAAGCGAGAGAGCGCACCAGAAACGTTGGCTTGAAATGCACTTTTAGGAGATAAAGTGAGGAGTGACAGCAATGTGTGTTTCAGAGTTGCAAAGCTCACTGTGCGCTGAAGATGATCTGCAAGGACTTTCCCTCCCTGCCCTTCGGAACTGGGAGCGGATTCCAAGCGCTCGTGCTCACCTTCCTCTGCTGCACTGGAAACGAGAGTGGAGACCAGAAACGCTGGATTCAAATGCACTTTTAGGAGCTACAATGAGGAGTGACAACAGTGTGTGTGTCAAAGTTGTAAAGCTCAGTGTGTTGAAGAAGCACAAGAGCAGCCTTCAGGCCTGTCTCTTCCACTGCCTTACAGATTGCAGACATCCCTGCTCACTCTGCTGCTCAGCAGAGTGCTGGCAACGGAGTTCTTGGATTGAAATGGTCTTTTAGGAGAAAGAGTGAAGAGTGACAGCAATGTTTGTGTCACAGTTTAAAGCTCACTGTGTGCTAAACATGATCAGGAGGAGCTTTTTTGCAAGGCTCTTCTGCTGTTTTAGCCCAGTCTAAACATTCCTGCTCTACTCTCTCTGTTGCTGCTCAGCAGAGAGTGGGCACAGAGATGTTGGAATCAATTGGTCTTTCAGGCAAGAAAAGGAGAAGTGACAGCAATCTGTGTTTCAGAATTGTAAAGCTCACTGTGTGCTGAAGATGCCCTGCAGGAGTTTCCCTGCTGGCCCTTCGTCTGTGGGATTAGAGTCCAAGCGCTGCTCCTCCCTTGTCACAACTCCTATCGAAACGAGAGAGCGCAAGAGTAACTTTGGATTCAAATGCACTTTTAGGAGATAAAGTGAGGAGTGACAGCAATGTTTGTGTCACAGTTTAAAGCTCACTGTGTGCAAAACATGATCAAGCAGGAGATTTTTTGCAAGGCTCTTCTGCTGTTTTAGCCCAGGCTAAACATTCCTGCTCTACTCTCTCTGTTGCTGCTCAGCAGAGAGCGGGCACAGAGATGGTGGATTCAGCTGGTCTTTCAGGCAGGAAAAGAAGAGACAGCAATGTGTGTTGCAGAGTTGCAAAGCTCACTGTGTGCTGAAGATGATCAGTGGGAACTTTCTGGACTGTCTCTTCTGCTGTTTCAGCAGAGTCCAAACGTAAGTGCTATATTCTGCTACTGCTCACAAAGAGCAAGCACAGGAGATGTATTATTCAATTGGACTTTCAGGTAGGAAAGTGAGAGGTGACAGCAATATGTGTTTCAGAGTTGTGAATCTCAATGTGTGCTGAAGATGCCCAGCAGTAGTTTCCATGCTGGCCCTTCGGCTGTGAAATTAGAATCCAAGCGCTCGTCCTCCCCTGTCACAACTGCTCTCGAAGCGAGAGAGCGCACCAGAAACGTTGGCTTGAAATGCACTTTTAGGAGATAAAGTGAGGAGTGACAGCAATGTGTGTTTCAGAGTTGCAAAGCTCACTGTGCGCTGAAGATGATCTGCAAGGACTTTCCCTCCCTGCCCTTCGGAACTGGGAGCGGATTCCAAGCGCTCGTGCTCACCTTACTCTGCTGCACTGGAAACGAGAGTGGAGACCAGAAACGCTGGATTCAAATGCACTTTTAGGAGCTACAATGAGGAGTGACAACAGTGTGTGTGTCAAAGTTGTAAAGCTCAGTGTGTTGAAGAAGCACAAGAGCAGCCTTCAGGCCTGTCTCTTCCACTGCCTTACAGATTGCAGACATCCCTGCTCACTCTGCTGCTCAGCAGAGTGCTGGCAACGGAGTTCTTGGATTGAAATGGTCTTTTAGGAGAAAGAGTGAAGAGTGACAGCAATGTTTGTGTCACAGTTTAAAGCTCACTGTGTGCTAAACATGATCAGGAGGAGCTTTTTTGCAAGGCTCTTCTGCTGTTTTAGCCCAGTCTAAACATTCCTGCTCTCTGTTGCTGCTCAGCAGAGAGTGGGCACAGAGATGTTGGAATCAATTGGTCTTCCAGGCAGGAAAAGGAGTTACAGCAATGTGTGTTGCAGAATTGCAAAGCTCACTGTGTGCTGAAGATGCCCTGCAGGAGTTTCCCTGCTGGCCCTTCGTCTGTGGGATTAGAGTCCAAGCGCTGCTCCTCCCCTGTCACAACTCCTCTCGAAACGTGAGAGCGCACCAGAAACATTGGATTCAAATGCACTTTTAGGAGATAAAGTGAGAAGTGATATCAATGTTTGTGTCACAGTTTAAAGCTCACTGTGTGCAAAACATGATCAAGCAGGAGATTTTTTGCAAGGCTCTTCTGCTGTTTTAGCCCAGGCTAAACATTCCTGCTCTACTCTCTCTGTTGCTGCTCAGCAGAGAGTGGGCACAAAGATGTTGGAATCAATAGGTCTTCCAGGCAGGAAAAGGAGGAGTGACAGCAATGTGTTTTGCAGAGTTGCAAAGCTCACAGTGTGCTGAAGATGCCCTGCAGGAGTTTCCCTGCTGGCCCTTCATCTGTGGGATTAGAGTCCAAGCGCTGCTCCTCCCCTGTCACAACTCCTCTCCAAACGAGAGTGCGTACCAGAAACTTTGGATTCAAATGCACTTTTAGGAGATAAAGTGAGGAGTGACAGCAATGTTTGTGTCACAGTTTAAAGCTCACTGTGTGCAAAACATGATCAAGCAGGAGATTTTTTGCAAGGCTCTTCTGCTGTTTTAGGCAGGTCTAAAAATTCCTGCTCTACTCTCTCTGTTGCTGCTCAGCAGAGAGCGGGCACAGAGATGGTGGATTCAGCTGGTCTTTCAGGCAAAAAGGGAGGAGTGACAGCAATGTGCGTTGCAGTGTTGCAAAGCTCGCTGTGCGCTGAAGATGATCAGTGGAAACTTTCTGGACTGTCTCTTCTGCTCTTTTAGCATTGGCTAAAGGTTCCTGCTCTACTATGCTTCTGCCCAGCAGAGAAAGGGCACAGAGATTTTGGATTCAATTGGACTTTGAGGTAGGAAAGTGCGGAGCGAGAGCAATATATGTGTCACAGTTGCAAAGCTGACTGCGTGCTGAAGATGCCCTGCCGGAGCTTTCACTCCGGGCTCTTCGGCTGTGGGAGCAGAGGCCAAGAGATCGTGTTCACCTGTCACTGCTGCTGTTCAAACGAGAGAGGGCGGGAGAGACCATGGATTCAAACGGATTATTAGGAGATGAAGTGAGGAGTGACAGCAATGTGTGTTTCAGAGTTGCAAAGCTCACTGTGCGCTGAAGATGATCTGCAAGGACTTTCCCTCCCTGCCCTTCGGAACTGGGAGCGGATTCCAAGCGCTCGTGCTCACCTTCCTCTGCTGCTCTTGAAACGAGAGTGGAGACCAGAAACGCTGGATTCAAATGCACTTTTAGGAGCTACAATGAGGAGTGACAACAGTGTGTGTGTCAAAGTTGTAAAGCTCAGTGTGTTGAAGAAGCACAAGAGCAGCCTTCAGGCCTGTCTCTTCCACTGCCTTACAGATTGCAGACATTCCTGCTCACTCTGCTGCTCAGCAGAGTGCTGGCAACGGAGTTCTTGGATTGAAATGGTCTTTTAGGAGAAAGAGTGAAGAGTGACAGCAATGTTTGTGTCACAGTTTAAAGCTCACTGTGTGCTAAACATGATCAGGAGGAGCTTTTTTGCAAGGCTCTTCTGCTGTTTTAGCCCAGTCTAAACATTCCTGCTCTACTCTCTCTGTTGCTGCTCAGCAGAGAGTGGGCACAGAGATGTTGGAATCAATTGGTCTTTCAGGCAAGAAAAGGAGGAGTGACAGCAATGTGTGTTTCAGAATTGTAAAGCTCACTGTGTGCTGAAGATGCCCTGCAGGAGTTTCCCTGCTGGCCCTTCGTCTGTGGGATTAGAGTCCAAGCGCTGCTCCTCCCCTGTCACAACTCCTATCGAAACGAGAGAGCGCAAGAGTAACTTTGGATTCAAATGCACTTTTAGGAGATAAAGTGAGGAGTGACAGCAATGTTTGTGTCACAGTTTAAAGCTCACTGTGTGCAAAACATGATCAAGCAGGAGATTTTTTGCAAGGCTCTTCTGCTGTTTTAGCCCAGGCTAAACATTCCTGCTCTACTCTCTCTGTTGCTGCTCAGCAGAGAGCGGGCACAGAGATGGTGGATTCAGCTGGTCTTTCAGGCAGGAAAAGAAGAGACAGCAATGTGTGTTGCAGAGTTGCAAAGCTCACTGTGTGCTGAAGATGATCAGTGGGAACTTTCTGGACTGTCTCTTCTGCTGTTTCAGCAGAGTCCAAACGTAAGTGCTATATTCTGCTACTGCTCACAAAGAGCAAGCACAGGAGATGTATTATTCAATTGGACTTTCAGGTAGGAAAGTGAGAGGTGACAGCAATATGTGTTTCAGAGTTGTGAATCTCAATGTGTGCTGAAGATGCCCAGCAGTAGTTTCCATGCTGGCCCTTCGGCTGTGAAATTAGAATCCAAGCGCTCGTCCTCCCCTGTCACAACTGCTCTCGAAGCGAGAGAGCGCACCAGAAACGTTGGCTTGAAATGCACTTTTAGGAGATAAAGTGAGGAGTGACAGCAATGTGTGTTTCAGAGTTGCAAAGCTCACTGTGCGCTGAAGATGATCTGCAAGGACTTTCCCTCCCTGCCCTTCGGAACTGGGAGCGGATTCCAAGCGCTCGTGCTCACCTTCCTCTGCTGCACTGGAAACGAGAGTGGAGACCAGAAACGCTGGATTCAAATGCACTTTTAGGAGCTACAATGAGGAGTGACAACAGTGTGTGTGTCAAAGTTGTAAAGCTCAGTGTGTTGAAGAAGCACAAGAGCAGCCTTCAGGCCTGTCTCTTCCACTGCCTTACAGATTGCAGACATCCCTGCTCACTCTGCTGCTCAGCAGAGTGCTGGCAACGGAGTTCTTGGATTGAAATGGTCTTTTAGGAGAAAGAGTGAAGAGTGACAGCAATGTTTGTGTCACAGTTTAAAGCTCACTGTGTGCAAAACATGATCAAGCAGGAGATTTTTTGCAAGGCTCTTCTGCTGTTTTAGCCCAGGCTAAACATTCCTGCTCTACTCTCTCTGTTGCTGCTCAGCAGAGAGCGGGCACAGAGATGGTGGATTCAGCTGGTCTTTCAGGCAGGAAAAGAAGAGACAGCAATGTGTGTTGCAGAGTTGCAAAGCTCACTGTGTGCTGAAGATGATCAGTGGGAACTTTCTGGACTGTCTCTTCTGCTGTTTCAGCAGAGTCCAAACGTAAGTGCTATATTCTGCTACTGCTCACAAAGAGCAAGCACAGGAGATGTATTATTCAATTGGACTTTCAGGTAGGAAAGTGAGAGGTGACAGCAATATGTGTTTCAGAGTTGTGAATCTCAATGTGTGCTGAAGATGCCCAGCAGTAGTTTCCATGCTGGCCCTTCGGCTGTGAAATTAGAATCCAAGCGCTCGTCCTCCCCTGTCACAACTGCTCTCGAAGCGAGAGAGCGCACCAGAAACGTTGGCTTGAAATGCACTTTTAGGAGATAAAGTGAGGAGTGACAGCAATGTGTGTTTCAGAGTTGCAAAGCTCACTGTGCGCTGAAGATGATCTGCAAGGACTTTCCCTCCCTGCCCTTCGGAACTGGGAGCGGATTCCAAGCGCTCGTGCTCACCTTCCTCTGCTGCACTGGAAACGAGAGTGGAGACCAGAAACGCTGGATTCAAATGCACTTTTAGGAGCTACAATGAGGAGTGACAACAGTGTGTGTGTCAAAGTTGTAAAGCTCAGTGTGTTGAAGAAGCACAAGAGCAGCCTTCAGGCCTGTCTCTTCCACTGCCTTACAGATTGCAGACATCCCTGCTCACTCTGCTGCTCAGCAGAGTGCTGGCAACGGAGTTCTTGGATTGAAATGGTCTTTTAGGAGAAAGAGTGAAGAGTGACAGCAATGTTTGTGTCACAGTTTAAAGCTCACTGTGTGCAAAACATGATCAAGCAGGAGATTTTTTGCAAGGCTCTTCTGCTGTTTTAGCCCAGGCTAAACATTCCTGCTCTACTCTCTCTGTTGCTGCTCAGCAGAGAGCGGGCACAGAGATGGTGGATTCAGCTGGTCTTTCAGGCAGGAAAAGAAGAGACAGCAATGTGTGTTGCAGAGTTGCAAAGCTCACTGTGTGCTGAAGATGATCAGTGGGAACTTTCTGGACTGTCTCTTCTGCTGTTTCAGCAGAGTCCAAACGTAAGTGCTATATTCTGCTACTGCTCACAAAGAGCAAGCACAGGAGATGTATTATTCAATTGGACTTTCAGGTAGGAAAGTGAGAGGTGACAGCAATATGTGTTTCAGAGTTGCGAATCTCAATGTGTGCTGAAGATGCCCAGCAGTAGTTTCCATGCTGGCCCTTCGGCTGTGAAATTAGAATCCAAGCGCTCGTCCTCCCCTGTCACAACTGCTCTCGAAGCGAGAGAGCGCACCAGAAACGTTGGCTTGAAATGCACTTTTTGGAGATAAAGTGAGGAGTGACAGCAATGTGTGTTTCAGAGTTGCAAAGCTCACTGTGCGCTGAAGATGATCTGCAAGGACTTTCCCTCCCTGCCCTTCGGAACTGGGAGCGGATTCCAAGCGCTCGTGCTCACCTGCCTCTGGTGCACTGGAAACGAGAGTGGAGACCAGAAACGCTGGATTCAAATGCACTTTTAGGAGCTACAATGAGGAGTGACAACAGTGTGTGTGTCAAAGTTGTAAAGCTCAGTGTGTTGAAGAAGCACAAGAGCAGCCTTCAGGCCTGTCTCTTCCACTGCCTTACAGATTGCAGACATTCCTGCTCACTCTGCTGCTCAGCAGAGTGCTGGCAACGGAGTTCTGGGATTGAAATGGTCTTTTAGGAGAAAGAGTGAAGAGTGACACCAATGCTTGTGTCACAGTTTAAAGCTCACTGTGTGCTAAACATGATCAGGAGGAGCTTTTTTGCAAGGCTCTTCTGCTGTTTTAGCCCAGTCTAAACATTCCTGCTCTACTCTCTCTGTTGCTGCTCAGCAGAGAGTGGGCACAGAGATGTTGGAATCAATTGGTCTTTCAGGCAAGAAAAGGAGGAGTGACAGCAATGTGTGTTGCAGAATTGCAAAGCTCACTGTGTGCTGAAGATGCCCTGCAGGAGTTTCCCTGCTGGCCCTTCGTCTGTGGGATTAGAGTCCAAGCGCTGCTCCTCCCCTGTCACAACTCCTCTCCAAACGAGAGAGCGCGCCAGAAACTTTGGATTCAAATGCACTTTTAGGAGATAAAGTGAGGAGTGACAGCAATGTTTGTGTCACAGTTTAAAGCTCACTGTGTGCAAAACATGATCAAGCAGGAGATTTTTTTCAAGGCTCTTCTGCTGTTTTAGGCAGGTCTAAAAATTCCTGCTCTACTCTCTCTGTTGCTGCTCAGCAGAGAGCGGGCACAGAGATGGTGGATTCAGCTGGTCTTTCAGGCAAAAAGGGAGGAGTGACAGCAATGTGTGTTGCAGAGTTGCAAAGCTCGCTGTGCGCTGAAGATGATCAGTGGGAACTTTCTGGACTGTCTCTTCTGCTCTTTTAGCATTGGCTAAAGGTTCCTGCTCTACTCTCTCTGCTTCTGCCCAGCAGAGAAAGGGCACAGAGATTTTGGATTCAATTGGACTTTGAGGTAGGTAAGTGCGGGGTGCGAGAGCGATATATGTGTCACAGTTGCAAAGCTGACTGCGTGCTGAAGATGCCCTGCCGGAGCTTTCACTCCGGGCTCTTCGTTTGTGGGAGCAGAGGCCAAGAGATCGTGTTCACCTGTCACTGCTGCTGTTCAAACGAGAGAGGGCGGGAGAGACCATGGATTCAAACGGATTATTAGGAGATGAAGTGAGGAGTGACAGCAATGTGTGTTTCAGAGTTGCAAAGCTCACTGTGCGCTGAAGATGATCTGCAAGGACTTTCCCTCCCTGCCCTTCGGAACTGGGAGAGGATTCCAAGCGCTCGTGCTCACCTGCCTCTGCTGCACTGGAAACGAGAGTGGAGACCAGAAACGCTGGATTCAAATGCACTTTTAGGAGCTACAATGAGGAGTGACAACAGTGTGTGTGTCACAGTTGTAAAGCTCAGTGTGTTGAAGAAGCACAAGAGCAGCCTTCAGGCCTGTCTCTTCCACTGCCTTACAGATTGCAGACATTCCTGCTCACTCTGCTGCTCAGCAGAGTGCTGGCAACGGAGTTCTTGGATTGAAATGGTCTTTTAGGAGAAAGAGTGAAGAGTGACAGCAATGTTTGTGTCACAGTTTAAAGCTCACTGTGTGCTAAACATGATCAGGAGGAGCTTTTTTGCAAGGCTCTTCTGCTGTTTTAGCCCAGTCTAAACATTCCTTCTCTCTGTTGCTGCTCAGCAGAGAGTGGGCACAGAGATGTTGGAATCAATTGGTCTTCCAGGCAGGAAAAGGAGGAGTTACAGCAATGTGTGTTGCAGAATTGCAAAGCTCACTGTGTGCTGAAGATGCCCTGCAGGAGTTTCCCTGCTGGCCCTTCATCTGTGGGATTAGAGTCCAAGCGCTGCTCCTCCCCTGTCACAACTCCTCTCCAAACGAGAGAGCGCACCAGAAACTTTGGATTCAAATGCACTTTTAGGAGATAAAGTGAGGAGTGACAGCAATGTTTGTGTCACAGTTTAAAGCTCACTGTGTGCAAAACATGATCAAGCAGGAGATTTTTTTCAAGGCTCTTCTGCTGTTTTAGGCAGGTCTAAAAATTCCTGCTCTACTCTCTCTGTTGCTGCTCAGCAGAGAGCGGGCACAGAGATGGTGGATTCAGCTGGTCTTTCAGGCAAAAAGGGAGGAGTGACAGCAATGTGTGTTGCAGTGTTGCAAAGCTCGCTGTGCGCTGAAGATGATCAGTGGGAACTTTCTGGACTGTCTCTTCAGCTCTTTTAGCATTGGCTAAAGGTTCCTGCTCTACTCTGCTTCTGCCCAGCAGAGAAAGGGCACAGAGATTTTGGATTCAATTGGACTTTGAGGTAGGAAAGTGCGGAGCGAGAGAAATATATGTGTCACAGTTGCAAAGCTGACTGCGTGCTGAAGATGCCCTGCCGGAGCTTTCACTCCGGGCTCTTCGGCTGTGGGAGCAGAGGCCAAGAGATCGTGTTCACCTGTCACTGCTGCTGTTCAAACGAGAGAGGGCGGGAGAGACCATGGATTCAAACGGATTATTAGGAGATGAAGTGAGGAGTGACAGCAATGTGTGTTTCAGAGTTGCAAAGCTCACTGTGCGCTGAAGATGATCTGCAAGGACTTTCCCTCCCTGCCCTTCGGAACTGGGAGCGGATTCCAAGCGCTCGTGCTCACCTTCCTCTGCTGCTCTTGAAACGAGAGTGGAGACCAGAAACGCTGGATTCAAATACACTTTTAGGAGCTACAATGAGGAGTGACAACAGTGTGTGTGTCACAGTTGTAAAGCTCAGTGTGTTGAAGAAGCACAAGAGCAGCCTTCAGGCCTGTCTCTTCCACTGCCTTACAGATTGCAGACATTCCTGCTCACTCTGCTGCTCAGCAGAGTGCTGGCAACGGAGTTCTTGGATTGAAATGGTCTTTTAGGAGAAAGAGTGAAGAGTGACAGCAATGTTTGTGTCACAGTTTAAAGCTCACTGTGTGCTAAACATGATCAGGAGGAGCTTTTTTGCAAGGCTCTTCTGCTGTTTTAGCCCAGTCTAAACATTCCTTCTCTCTGTTGCTGCTCAGCAGAGAGTGGGCACAGAGATGTTGGAATCAATTGGTCTTCCAGGCAGGAAAAGGAGGAGTTACAGCAATGTGTGTTGCAGAATTGCAAAGCTCACTGTGTGCTGAAGATGCCCTGCAGGCGTTTCCCTGCTGGCCCTTCGTCTGTGGGATTAGAGTCCAAGCGCTGCTCCTCCCCTGTCACAACTCCTCTCGAAACGTGAGAGCGCACCAGAAACTTTGGATTCAAATGCACTTTTAGGAGATAAAGTGAGGAGTGACAGCAATGTTTGTGTCACAGTTTAAAGCTCACTGTGTGCAAAACATGATTAAGCAGGAGATTTTTTGCAAGGCTCTTCTGCTGTTTTAGCCCAGGCTAAACATTCCTGCTCTACTCTCTCTGTTGCTGCTCAGCAGGGAGCGGGCACAGAGATGTTGGAATCAATTGGTCTTTCAGGCAAGAAAAGGAGGAGTGACAGCAATGTGTGTTGCAGAGTTGCAAAGCTCGCTGTGCGCTGAAGATGATCAGTGGGAACTTTCTGGACTGTCTCTTCTGCTCTTTTAGCATTGGCTAAAGGTTCCTGCTCTACTCTCTCTGCTTCTGCCCAGCAGAGAAAGGGCACAGAGATTTTGGATTCAATTGGACTTTGAGGTAGGAAAGTGCGGAGCGAGAGCAATATATGTGTCACAGTTGCAAAGCTGACTGCGTGCTGAAGATGCCCTGCCGGAGCTTTCACTCCGGGCTCTTCGGCTGTGGGAGCAGAGGCCAAGAGATCGTGTTCACCTGTCACTGCTGCTGTTCAAACGAGAGAGGGCGGGAGAGACCATGGATTCAAACAGATTATTAGGAGATGAAGTGAGGTGTGACAGCAATGTGTGTTTCAGAGTTGCAAAGCTCACTGTGCGCTGAAGATGATCTGCAAGGACTTTCCCTCCCTGCCCTTCAGAACTGGGAGCGGATTCCAAGCGCTCGTGCTCACCTTCCTCTGCTGCTCTTGAAACGAGAGTGGAGACCAGAAACGCTGGATTCAAATGCACTTTTAGGAGCTACAATGAGGAGTGACAACAGTGTGTGTGTCACAGTTGTAAAGCTCAGTGTGTTGAAGAAGCACAAGAGCAGCCTTCAGGCCTGTCTCTTCCACTGCCTTACAGATTGCAGACATTCCTGCTCACTCTGCTGCTCAGCAGAGTGCTGGCAACGGAGTTCTTGGATTGAAATGGTCTTTTAGGAGAAAGAGTGAAGAGTGACAGCAATGTTTGTGTCACAGTTTAAAGCTCACTGTGTGCTAAACATGATCAGGAGGAGCTTTTTTGCAAGGCTCTTCTGCTGTTTTAGCCCAGTCTAAACATTCCTTCTCTCTGTTGCTGCTCAGCAGAGAGTGGGCACAGAGATGTTGGAATCAATTGGTCTTCCAGGCAGGAAAAGGAGGAGTGACAGCAATGTGTGTTGCAGAATTGTAAAGCTCACTGTGCGCTGAAGATGCCCTGCAGGAGTTTCCCTGCTGGCCCTTCGTCTGTGGGATTAGAGTCCAAGCGCTGCTCCTCCCCTGTCACAACTCCTCTCGAAACGTGAGAGCGCACCAGAAACTTTGGATTCAAATGCACTTTTAGGAGATAAAGTGAGGAGTGACAGCAATGTTTGTGTCACAGTTTAAAGCTCACTGTGTGCAAAACATGATCAAGCAGGAGATTTTTTTCAAGGCTCTTCTGCTGTTTTAGGCAGGTCTAAAAATTCCTGCTCTACTCTCTCTGTTGCTGCTCAGCAGAGAGCGGGCACAGAGATGGTGGATTCAGCTGGTCTTTCAGGCAAAAAGGGAGGAGTGACAGCAATGTGTGTTGCAGAGTTGCAAAGCTCGCTGTGCGCTGAAGATGATCAGTGGGAACTTTCTGGACTGTCTCTTCTGCTCTTTTAGCATTGGCTAAAGGTTCCTGCTCTACTCTCTCAGCTTCTGCCCAGCAGAGAAAGGGCACAGAGATTTTGGATTCAATTGGACTTTGAGGTAGGAAAGTGCGGAGCGAGAGCAATATATGTGTCACAGTTGCAAAGCTGACTGCGTGCTGAAGATGCCCTGCCGGAGCTTTCACTCCGGGCTCTTCGGCTGTGGGAGCAGAGGCCAAGAGATCACAGAATCACAGAATCACAGAATCCCAAGGGTTGGAAGGGACCTAAAAAGATCATCTAGTCCAACCCCCCTGCAAGAGCAGGGTAACCTACAGTACATCACACAGGAACTTGTCCAGGCGGGCCTTGAATATCTCCAGTGTAGGAGACTCCACAACCCCCCTGGGCAGCCTGTTCCAGTGCTCTGTCACTCTTACAGTAAAGAAGTTCTTCCTGATGTTAACGTGGAACTTCCTATGTTCCAGTTTACACCCATTGCCCCTTGTCCTATCACTGGATATCACTGAAAAAAGCCTAGCTCCATCATCCTGACACCTACCCTTCACATATTTGTAAACATTGATGAGGTCACCCCTCAGTCTCCTCTTTTGCAAGCTAAAGAGACCCAGCTCCCTCAGCCTCTCCTCATAAGGGAGATGTTCCACTCCCTTAATCATCTTTGTGGCTCTGCGCTGGACTCCTTCAAGCAATTCCCTGTCCTTCTTGAACAGAGGGGCCCAGAACTGGACGCAATATTCCAGATGCGGCCTCACCAAGGCTGAGTAGAGGGGGAGGAGAACCTCTCTTGACCTACTAACCACTCCCTTTCTAATGCACCCTAAGATGCCATTTGCCTTCTTGGCCACAAGAGCACATTGCTGGCTCATGGTCATCCTCCTATCCACCAGGACCCCCAGGTCCCTTTCCCCTTCACTACTTTCCAGCAGGTCACCCCCCAACCTGTACTGGTACATGGGGTTGTTCTTCCCCAGATGCAAGACTCTACACTTGCCCTTGTTAAATTTCATCCAGTTTCTCCCCGCCCAACTCTCCAGCCTGTCCAGGTCTCGCTGAATATCAGCACAGTCCTCTGGTGTGTCAGCCACTCCTCCCAGTTTTGTGTCATCAGCAAACTTGCTGAGGGTGCACTCAGTTCCCTCATCCAGGTCATTGATGAAAATATTAAACAGCACCGGTCCCAGCACCGACCCCTGAGGAACTCCACTAGTCACAGACCTCCAGCTAGATTCTGCGCCATTGACCACAACTCTCTGCCTTCTTCAGTGGGAACTTTCAGGACTGTCTCTTCTGCTGTTTCAGCAGAGTGCAAACGTATGGGCTATATTCTGCTACTGCTCACAAGGAGCAAAGCACAGGAGAAGTAGGATTCAATTGGACTTTCAGGTAGGAAAGTGAGAGGTGACAGCAATGTGTGTTTCCGAGTTGCAAAGCTCACTGTGTGCTGAAGATGCCCTGCAGGAGTTTCCCTGCTGGCCCTTTGGCTGTGGGATTAGAGTCCAAGCGCTCGTCCTCCCCTGTCACATCTGCTCTTGAAACGAGAAAGGGCACCAAAAACGTTGGACTCAAATGCACTTTTAGGAGATAAAGTGAGGAGTGACAGCAATGTTTGTGTCACAGCCTCAAAGCTCACTGTGTGCTAAACATGATCAGCAGGAGCTTTTTTGCAAGGCTCTTCTGCTGTTTTAGCCCAGTCTAAACATTATTGCTCTTCTCTCCCTGTTGCTGCTCAGCAGAGAGCAGGCACAGAGATGGTGGAATCTTTTGGTCTTTCAGGCAGGAAAAGGAGGAGTGACAGCAATGTGTGTTGCACAGTTGCAAAGCTCTCTGTGTTCTGAAGATGATCAGTGGGAACTTTCAGGACTGTCTCTTCTGCTGTTTCAGCAGAGTGCAAACGTATGGGCTATATTCTGCTACTGCTCACAAATTGCAGCACAGGAGATGTAGGATTCAATTGGACTTTCAGGTAGGAAAGGGAGAGGTGACAGCTATATGTGTTCAGGGTTGCAAAGATCACTGTGTGCTGAAGATGGCCAGCAGGAGTTTCCATGCACGCCCTTCGGCTGTGGGATTAGAGTCCAAGCGCTCGTCCTCCCCTGTCACAAGTCCACTCGAAACGAGAGAGCGCAGCAGAAACGATGGTTTCAAATGCACTTTTAGGAGATAAAGTGAGGAGTGACAGCAATGTTTGTGTCACAGCTTCAAAGCTCACTGTGTGCTAATCATGATCAGCAGGAGCTTTTTTGCAAGGCTCTTCTGCAGTTTTAGCCCAGTCTAAACATTCCTGCTATACTCTCCCTGTTGCTGCTCAGCAGAGAGCGGGCACAGAGATGGTGGATTCAGTTGGTCATTCAGGCAGGAAAGGGAGGAGTGACAGCAATGTGTGTTGCAGAGTTGCAAAGCTCGCTGTGCGCTGAAGATGATCAGTGGGAACTTTCTGGACTGTCTCTTCCGCTCTTTTAGCATTGGCTAAAGGTTCCTGCTCTACTCTCTCTGCTTCTGCCCAGCAGAGAAAGGGCGCAGAGATTTTGGATTCAATTGGACTTTGAGGTAGGAAAGTGCGGAGCGAGAGCAATATATGTGTCACAGTTGCAAAGCTGACTGCGTGCTGAAGATGCCCTGCCGGAGCTTTCACTCCGGGCTCTTCGGCTGTGGGAGCAGGGGCCAAGAGATCGTGTTCACCTGTCACTGCTGCTGTTCAAACGAGAGAGGGCGGGAGAGACCATGGATTCAAACGGATTATTAGGAGATGAAGTGAGGAGTGACAGCAATGTGTGTTTCAGAGTTGCAAAGCTCACTGTGCGCTGAAGATGATCTGCAAGGACTTTCCCTCCCTGCCCTTCGGAACTGGGAGCGGATTCCAAGCGCTCGTGCTCACCTTCCTCTGCTGCTCTTGAAACGAGAGTGGAGACCAGAAACGCTGGATTCAAATGCACTTTTAGGAGCTACAATGAGGAGTGACAACAGTGTGTGTGTCACAGTTGTAAAGCTCAGTGTGTTGAAGAAGCACAAGAGCAGCCTTCAGGCCTGTCTCTTCCACTGCCTTACAGATTGCAGACATTCCTGCTCACTCTGCTGATCAGCAGAGTGCTGGCAACGGAGTTCTTGGATTGAAATGGTCTTTTAGGAGAAAGAGTGAAGAGTGACAGCAATGTTTGTGTCACAGTTTAAAGCTCACTGTGTGCTAAACATGCTCAGGAGGAGCTTTTTTGCAAGGCTCTTCTGCTGTTTTAGCCCAGTCTAAACATTCCTGCTCTACTCTCTCTGTTGCTGCTCAGCAGAGAGTGGGCACAGAGATGTTGGAATCAATTGGTCTTTCAGGCAAGAAAAGGAGGAGTGACAGCAATGTGTGTTTCAGAATTGTAAAGCTCACTGTGTGCTGAAGATGCCCTGCAGGAGTTTCCCTGCTGGCCATTCGTCTGTGGGATTAGAGTCCAAGCGCTGCTCCTCCCCTGTCACAACTCCTATCGAAACGAGAGAGCGCAAGAGTAACTTTGGATTCAAATGCACTTTTAGGAGATAAAGTGAGGAGTGACAGCAATGTTTGTGTCACAGTTTAAAGCTCACTGTGTGCAAAACATGATCAAGCAGGAGATTTTTTGCAAGGCTCTTCTGCTGTTTTAGGCAGGTCTAAAAATTCCTGCTCTACTCTCTCTGTTGCTGCTCAGCAGAGAGCGGGCACAGAGGTGTTGGAATCAATTGGTCTTTCAGGCAAAAAGGGAGGAGTGACAGCAATGTGTGTTGCAGAGTTGCAAAGCTCGCTGTGCGCTGAAGATGATCAGTGGGAACTTTCTGGACTGTCTCTTCTGCTCTTTTAGCATTGGCTAAAGGTTCCTGCTCTACTCTCTCTGCTTCTGCCCAGCAGAGAAAGGGCACAGAGATTTTGGATTCAATTGGACTTTGAGGTAGGAAAGTGCGGAGCGAGAGCAATATATGTGTCACAGTTGCAAAGCTGACTGCGTGCTGAAGATGCCCTGCCGGAGCTTTCACTCCGGGCTCTTCGGCTGTGGGAGCAGAGGCCAAGAGATCGTGTTCACCTGTCACTGCTGCTGTTCAAACGAGAGAGGGCGGGAGAGACCATGGATTCAAACGGATTATTAGGAGATGAAGTGAGGAGTGACAGCAATGTGTGTTTCAGAGTTGCAAAGCTCACTGTGCGCTGAAGATGATCTGCAAGGACTTTCCCTCCCTGCCCTTCGGAACTGGGAGCGGATTCCAAGCGCTCGTGCTCACCTACCTCTGCTGCTCTTGAAACGAGAGTGGAGACCAGAAACGCTGGATTCAAATGTGTTGGAGTCGCGGGAGACAAGCCTCATGCTCTCATGGTCAGCAAGCCTCGTTTATTTAGCAAGACACATCCACTTTTATAGCTTGCAGGGTTAGTTACATTGTCTGATAAGATACAGCAAAATCATTGGTCAGCCTGTGTCGATGCAGGGGTCTCCAGGTAACTGTGACCACTTCTTGTTTCAACATGTCTCGACATGTCCCAACTTGCCCAAGCAAGACCATTGTGCTATTCCAGCAAGATACCCTTGCTCTTATCTCAGCAAGATGCATATCCTGTTTCTTAAGCAAATCAGGGTAAACATTAACCACGAGATTGCTGTGCCCTGGGGGCCTACATTTCCACCAGCTGCACGGTATCATGCCCTTTGTTACTTAGCCATTCAGTTGTTAAGCTCTCTACACTTCCCCTGTTTTCTTTAACAGCAAGCATAGCCATTTTATGATTAAAAGCGTTCGATATCATTTTTTGTAAACACTGCATAATACACGGCAAAAGCAATACTGCTAATAATATTACAACCACCACCAAAACAATTTTTTCTATTAGGGTAACAAGCCAGGCCTATTTGAGGAAACATTTACTGTGTTATGTGGAAGCCCAAAAGGGTCCTTCCAAGAGTCAAAGTGAAAACAATATTGTGCAGGCGCAGAACCAAGCAGGTGAAAATCTTGGATTTCAGAGACATTTTTTCTTATATTGAGCTGAAAGGTAAAATTGGCTGGGACGCCTATCAAACAGGTTCTAAAGGGGTCAGAAGCTTTAGCAAGAGCAAGGCATAAACTACTTTGGTTAACTTTTTCAGCCCAAGTGACCCACATGTTTTTTCGTTCCTCTATTTTGTTTAGAGTGTCCCAAGCTCCTGTGTTGAGGCCGGAAACGGCGACAAGCACGATCCCAATCTTCAGGTTTAACTTGCCACAAAAGCGGAATACCCACATCTTTACCGCACTTAATCTCTAGAGGCACTGTGGCTAGTGTGGTTTGAATCTGGGAGAGAATCTCCTGAACCCGATATTTCAAATATCGTTGCTCCAGATCTTCCCGATTCTCGACTAATAGATACGTTAAGGGTAGATTTATGGGAGGAGTTATACCTGCCTCCGCCAGCAGTGCTCTATAAGGATTGTAATTATGATGGGGATTCCAGGTACAGTTTACACAAGCACCATGTGCCTGTAATTGGCTTTGGGACACCCAAACCTTTTGGTGACAATTTCCACACTTAATTTTGATCCAAGCCCTATGATAATCTTGTAAACACGCTAAACAATAACGAGTAGGAGACAAAATCCGATCAAATGTTCTCATAAGTTCCCAAAACAAATGGAGTTCTGCCTCTTCTTGAGTCGAATAGGAAAAGCGAATCCCAAAATGTCTTTCAAGTGGTTCCAGCAACGGACGAAGGATCAGCTGCAGACGATGACGACGACGGAGTTCTGGGCTGTCCATTCGATTGAGCAGCTCGAGTCCAGCGAGCAGGGATCCACTTGGGTCCAAACACCAGGGGCCTGACAGTCGCGACGAATGTGGCCTAATTTTCCGCATCGAAAACACTTCATTCGGGTGGCTGGAGCTGCTGGGCGAGTCTGCGCAACTGCCGCCTGAAGAGGTGCAAGGGCTGCCAAAATTTGGCTTTGAACTTTAGACTGGGCGTTAAGGCCTTCACCAATTTTGTTAAGGGCTTCCACTACAAAAATTTGACTGCTTAAGGGGAGAGTATTTGCTTTATCTAAGAGGTCTTGAATTACCCAGTTGCCAGGAGCAGTAGCGATAAGGGAGCGTGTGACTTGATTACCATTTTGTATAACACACTGCTTTAGGAGTGCGTCCTGCATGTGCTCCGCAACACCAGCTTTAGAAAGGGCTTGCATCAATTTGTCAATGAATGACCCAAGGGGTTCCTCTCGGCCTTGTTTAATGTTCATATACATAGGGGGCCCCCCCGGCTCCCGAATTTTGTCCATTGCCCTTTTTGCCACCCGCATGACCTCTCTTAATTTTTCTACTCCTATACCAGCCTGGGCATCTGTTCGAGTATAATCACCGTTTCCTAGTAATTCATTCATTGTAATTCCAAAAAGGGGGTCTCCTTGGGCACGAGGTAATGCTACTGAAGCAGCCGCTTCCTCCCCCCATCTTGCATCAAATGTAAGTTTCTGATGAGGGGTATAAATTAAACGAGCGATACCCTTGATGTCTACAGGCAGGAGAATCATTGAATTAAATAAGTAATCAAGCATCTGCTTGGCCGGTTCACTAGTAACCCCGAATTGAGAGACTGTAGCTCGGAGTTGTGCCAATATTTTCCAATCCATTTGAGTGATATCTACCCTATGACCGCCGCCTGGTCGAGGGTGGAAAATAACAGGAAAGGCCATAGAAGTAGCAACATGGTCTTGTGCCGCGTCGGCAAGGACCCTGTCTCCGTTTTCGACTCCGTGGCGTGCCAGAGCAGCCCAAACTTCCCGTCTCTGACTTGCCATAGCCTCCGTGAGGTCCGAAAGGGCTCCGGGGAACGGCTCCGTGGCATTAGGAGACAAAGGAAGGGAGTTTGGAGGAGACTCAGATGGTCCGTTTTCCATAATAGAGGCAGACGGGGGAGAGGGAAGAGGGGGAGGAGGAGGGGGGGGGGGTATCCGAGGGGGGAGGGGGGGGGGGGGGGGTATCTCGACTGTCGAAACGGTCGGCGGATTAGGGGCAGAAGGATCATAGTGACGATTTTGATTTTGTGCCAGACGGGCACTTTCGGCCGCACGTTTCTCTGCCTGTACCATCAAGAGTTCGTTATGTATCAAGCGCCATAATTTGGATAATTTTTTAGCAATTTTATCATCGTCTATCGTAAGGTCCCATAATTTATCGCCGTAGCGGCGCCATTCCGATAATTGGTGAATAGAGTGGGGGTCACTAAAAATACCGAGGGACCGAGCATGGGAAAGAAGGGCAGGGAGGTCCTTATCAAAATCTAAGCCTTTTACCCCCCGACGACGGAGGAAGGCAGTAAAAAGATCATACGCCGCTTGCCTGTCCATATTTACCGGATCCGTTGCACCCTCCAGGCGTCGGCAGCGCGTAGCAGCAGAGCCTGCCGATGCAGCACTCTGGGCCAAAGCAGGAGACGAGCAGCCCACCGATGTAGCACTCCCGTTCTGCAGAAGCCGTCTTTAAATCGAGACCTGCACCCAACGCAACTCCTTCAGGCAAAGGGAAGTGTCCCTGTTCGGGCGCCAGTTGTTGGAGTCGCGGGAGACAAGCCTCAAGCTCTCATGGTCAGCAAGTCTCGTTTATTTAGCAAGATGTTGTTGGAGTCGCGGGAGACAAGCCTCATGCTCTCATGGTCAGCAAGCCTTGTTTATTTAGCAAGACACATCCACTTTTATAGCTTGCAGGGTTAGTTACATTGTCTGATAAGATACAGCAAAATCATTGGTCAGCCTGTGTCGATGCAGGGGTCTCCAGGTAACTGTGACCACTTCTTGTTTCAACATGTCTCCACATGTCCCAACTTGCCCAAGCAAGACCATTGTGCTATTCCAGCAAGATACCCTTGCTCTTATCTCAGCAAGATGCATATCCTGTTTCTTAAGCAAATCAGGGTAAACATTAACCACGAGATTGCTGTGCCCTGGGGGCCTACATTTCCACCAGCTGCACGGTATCATGCCCTTTGTTACTTAGCCATTCAGTTGTTAAGCTCTCTACACAAATGCACTTTTAGGAGCTACAATGAGGAGTGACAACAGTGTGTGTGTCAAAGTTGTAAAGCTCAGTGTGTTGAAGAAGCACAAGAGCAGCCTTCAGCCTGTCTCTTCCACTGCCTTACAGATTGCAGACATTCCTGCTCACTCTGCTGCTCAGCAGAGTGCTGGCAACGGAGTTCTTGGATTGAAATGGTCTTTTAGGAGAAAGAGTGAAGAGTGACAGCAATGTTTGTGTCACAGTTTAAAGCTCACTGTGTGCTAAACATGATCAGGAGGAGCTTTTTTGCAAGGCTCTTCTGCTGTTTTAGCCCAGTCTAAACATTCCTGCTCTACTCTCTCTGTTGCTGCTCAGCAGAGAGTGGGCACAGAGATGTTGGAATCAATAGGTCTTCCAGGCAGGAAAAGGAGGAGTTACAGCAATGTGTTTTGCAGAGTTGCAAAGCTCACTGTGTGCTGAAGATGCCCTGCAGGAGTTTCCCTGCTGGCTCTTCGTCTGTGGGATTAGAGTCCAAGCGCTGCTCCTCCCCTGTCACAACTCCTCTCCAAACGAGAGAGCGCACCAGAAACTTTGGATTCAAATGCACTTTTAGGAGATAAAGTGAGGAGTGACAGCAATGTTTGTGTCACAGTTTAAAGCTCACTGTGTGCAAAACATGATCAAGCAGGAGATTTTTTTCAAGGCTCTTCTGCTGTTTTAGGCAGGTCTAAAAATTCCTGCTCTACTCTCTCTGTTGCTGCTCAGCAGAGAGCGGGCACAGAGATGGTGGATTCAGCTGGTCTTTCAGGCAAAAAGGGAGGAGTGACAGCAATGTGTGTTGCAGAGTTGCAAAGCTCGCTGTGCGCTGAAGATGATCAGTGGGAACTTTCTGGACTGTCTCTTCTGCTCTTTTAGCATTGGCTAAAGGTTCCTGCTCTACTCTCTCTGCTTCTGCCCAGCAGAGAAAGGGCACAGAGATTTTGGATTCAATTGGACTTTGAGGTAGGAAAGTGCGGAGCGAGAGCAATATATGTGTCACAGTTGCAAAGCTGACTGCGTGCTGAAGATGCCCTGCCGGAGCTTTCACTCCGGGCTCTTCGGCTGTGGGAGCAGAGGCCAAGAGATCGTGTTCACCTGTCACTGCTGCTGTTCAAACGAGAGAGGGCGGGAGAGACCATGGATTCAAACGGATTATTAGGAGATGAAGTGAGGAGTGACAGCAATGTGTGTTTCAGAGTTGCAAAGCTCACTGTGCGCTGAAGATGATCTGCAAGGACTTTCCCTCCCTGCCCTTCGGAACTGGGAGCGGATTCCAAGCGCTCGTGCTCACCTGCCTCTGCTGCTCTTGAAACGAGAGTGGAGACCAGAAACGCTGGATTCAAATGCACTTTTAGGAGCTACAATGAGGAGTGACAACAGTGTGTGTGTCACAGTTGTAAAGCTCAGTGTGTTGAAGAGGCACAAGAGCAGCCTTCAGGCCTGTCTCTTCCACTGCCTTACAGATTGCAGACATTCCTGCTCACTCTGCTGCTCAGCAGAGTGCTGGCAACGGAGTTCTTGGATTGAAATGGTCTTTTAGGAGAAAGAGTGAAGAGTGACAGCAATGTTTGTGTCACAGTTTAAAGCTCACTGTGTGCTAAACATGATCAGGAGGAGCTTTTTTGCAAGGCTCTTCTGCTGTTTTAGCCCAGTCTAAACATTCCTGCTCTACTCTCTCTGATGCTGCTCAGCAGAGAGTGGGCACAGAGATGTTGGAATCAATTGGTCTTCCAGGCAGGAGAAGGAGGAGTTACAGCAATGTGTTTTGCAGAGTTGCAAAGCTCACTGTGTGCTGAAGATGCCCTGCAGGAGTTTCCCTGCTGGCCCTTCGTCTGTGGGATTAGAGTCCAAGCGCTGCTCCTCCCCTGTCACAACTCCTCTCCAAACGAGAGTGCGTACCAGAAACTTTGGATTCAAATGCACTTTTAGGAGATAAAGTGAGGAGTGACAGCAATGTTTGTGTCACAGTTTAAAGCTCACTGTGTGCAAAACATGATCAAGCAGGAGATTTTTTGCAAGGCTCTTCTGCTGTTTTAGCCCAGGCTAAATATTCCTGCTCAACTCTCTGTTGCTGCTCAGCAGAGAGTGGGCACAGAGATGTTGGAATCAATTGGTCTTTCAGGCAGGAAAAGAAGTGACAGCAATGTGTGTTGCAGAGTTGCAAAGCTCGCTGTTCGCTGAAGATGATCAGTGGGAACTTTCTGGACTGTCTCTTCTGCTGTTTCTTCAGAGTCCAAACGTAAGTGCTATATTCTGCTACTGCTCACAAAGAGCAAGCACAGGAGATGTAGGATTCAATTGGACTTTGAGGTAGGAAAGTGAGAGGTGACAGCTATTTGTGTTTCAGAGTTGCAAAGCTCACTGGGTGCTGAAGATGCCCTGCAGGAGTTTCCATGCTGGCAATTCGTCTGTGAAATTAGAGTCCAAACACTCGTCCTCCCCTGTGACATCTGCTCTCGAAACGAGAGAGCGCACCATAAACTTTGCATTCAAATGCACTTTTAGGAGATAAAGTGAGGAGTGACAGCAATGTTTGTGTCACAGTTTAAAGCTCACTGAGTGCAAAACATGATCAAGCAGGAGATTTTTTGCAAGGCTCTTCTGCTGTTTTAGCCCAGTCCAAACATTCCTGCTCTGCTCTCTCTGTTGTTGCTCAGCAGAGAGCGGGCACAGAGATGGTGGATTCAGTTGGTCGTTCAGGCAGGAAAGGGGGGAGTGACAGCAATGTGTGTTGCAGAGTTGCAAAGCTCACTGTGTGCTGAAGATGGTCAGTGGGAACTTTCTGGACTGTCTCTTCTGCTGTTTCAGCAGAGTCCAAACGTAAGTGCTATATTCTGCTACTGCTCACAAAGAGCAAGCACAGGAGATGTATTATTCAATTGGACTTTCAGGTAGGAAAGTGAGAGGTGACAGCAATATGTGTTTCAGAGTTGCGAATCACAATGTGTGCTGAAGATGCCCAGCAGTAGTTTCCATGCTGGCCCTTCGGCTGTGAAATTAGAATCCAAGCGCTCGTCCTCCCCTGTCACAACTGCTCTCGAAGCGAGAGAGCGCACCAGAAACGTTGGCTTGAAATGCACTTTTAGGAGATAAAGTGAGGAGTGACAGCAATGTGTGTTTCAGAGTTGCAAAGCTCACTGTGCGCTGAAGATGACCTGCAAGGACTTTCCCTCCCTGCCCTTCGGAACAGGGAGCGGATTCCAAGCGCTCGTGCTCACCTGCCTCTGCTGCACTGGAAACGAGAGTGGAGACCAGAAACGCTGGATTCAAATGCACTTTTAGGAGCTACAATGAGGAGTGACAACAGTGTGTGTGTCAAAGTTGTAAAGCTCAGTGTGTTGAAGAAGCACAAGAGCAGCCTTCAGCCTGTCTCTTCCACTGCCTTACAGATTGCAGACATTCCTGCTCACTCTGCTGCTCAGCAGAGTGCTGGCAACGGAGTTCTTGGATTGAAATGGTCTTTTAGGAGAAAGAGTGAAGAGTGACAGCAATGTTTGTGTCACAGTTTAAAGCTCACTGTGTGCTAAACATGATCAGGAGGAGCTTTTTTGCAAGGCTCTTCTGCTGTTTTAGCCCAGGCTAAACATTCCTGCTCTACTCTCTCTGTTGCTGCTCAGCAGAGAGCGGGCACAGAGATGGTGGATTCAGCTGGTCTTTCAGGCAAAAAGGGAGGAGTGACAGCAATGTGTGTTGCAGAGTTGCAAAGCTCGCTGTGCGCTGAAGATGATCAGTGGGAACTTTCTGGACTGTCTCTTCTGCTCTTTTAGCATTGGCTAAAGGTTCCTGCTCTACTCTGCTTCTGCCCAGCAGAGAAAGGGCACAGAGATTTTGGATTCAATTGGACTTTGAGGTAGGAAAGTGCGGAGCGAGAGCAATATATGTGTCACAGTTGCAAAGCTGACTGCGTGCTGAAGATGCCCTGCCGGAGCTTTCACTCCGGGCTCTTCGGCTGTGGGAGCAGAGGCCAAGAGATCGTGTTCACCTGTCACTGCTGCTGTTCAAACGAGAGAGGGCGGGAGAGACCATGGATTCAAACAGATTATTAGGAGATGAAGTGAGTAGTGACAGCAATGTGTGTTTCAGAGTTGCAAAGCTCACTGTGCGCTGAAGATGATCTGCAAGGACTTTCCCTCCCTGCCCTTCGGAACTGGGAGCGGATTCCAAGCGCTCGTGCTCACCTTCCTCTGCTGCTCTTGAAACGAGAGTGGAGACCAGAAACGCTGGATTCAAATGCACTTTTAGGAGCTACAATGAGGAGTGACAACAGTGTGTGTGTCACAGTTGTAAAGCTCAGTGTGTTGAAGAAGCACAAGAGCAGCCTTCAGCCTGTCTCTTCCACTGCCTTACAGATTGCAGACATTCCTGCTCACTCTGCTGCTCAGCAGAGTGCTGGCAACGGAGTTCTTGGATTGAAATGGTCTTTTAGGAGAAAGAGTGAAGAGTGACAGCAATGTTTGTGTCACAGTTTAAAGCTCACTGTGTGCTAAACATGATCAGGAGGAGCTTTTTTGCAAGGCTCTTCTGCTGTTTTAGCCCAGTCTAAACATTCCTGCTCTACTCTCTCTGATGCTGCTCAGCAGAGAGTGGGCACAGAGATGTTGGAATCAATTGGTCTTCCAGGCAGGAGAAGGAGGAGTTACAGCAATGTGTTTTGCAGAGTTGCAAAGCTCACTGTGTGCTGAAGATGCCCTGCAGGAGTTTCCCTGCTGGCCCTTCGTCTGTGGTATTAGAGTCCAAGCGCTGCTCCTCCCCTGTCACAACTCCTCTCGAAACGAGAGAGCGCACAAGAAACTTTGGATTCAAATGCACTTTTAGGAGATAAAGTGAGGAGTGACAGCAATGTTTGTGTCACAGTTTAAAGCTCACTGTGTGCAAAACATGATCAAGCAGGAGATTTTTTTCAAGGCTCTTCTGCTGTTTTAGGCAGGTCTAAAAATTCCTGCTCTACTATCTCTGTTGCTGCTCAGCAGAGAGCGGGCACAGAGATGGTGGATTCAGCTGGTCTTTCAGGCAAAAAGGGAGGAGTGACAGCAATGTGTGTTGCAGAGTTGCAAAGCTCGCTGTGCGCTGAAGATGATCAGTGGGAACTTTCTGGACTGTCTCTTCTGCTCTTTTAGCATTGGCTAAAGGTTCCTGCTCTACTCTGCTTCTGCCCAGCAGAGAAAGGGCACAGAGATTTTGGATTCAATTGGACTTTGAGGTAGGAAAGTGCGGAGCGAGAGCAATATATGTGTCACAGTTGCAAAGCTGACTGCGTGCTGAAGATGCCCTGCCGGAGCTTTCACTCCGGGCTCTTCGGCTGTGGGAGCAGAGGCCAAGAGATCGTGTTCACCTGTCACTGCTGCTGTTCAAACGAGAGAGGGCGGGAGAGACCATGGATTCAAACGGATTATTAGGAGATGAAGTGAGGAGTGACAGCAATGTGTGTTTCAGAGTTGCAAAGCTCACTGTGCGCTGAAGATGATCTGCAAGGACTTTCCCTCCCTGCCCTTCGGAACTGGGAGCGGATTCCAAGCGCTCGTGCTCACCTTCCTCTGCTGCTCTTGAAACGAGAGTGGAGACCAGAAACGCTGGATTCAAATGCACTTTTAGGAGCTACAATGAGGAGTGACAACAGTGTGTGTGTCACAGTTGTAAAGCTCAGTGTGTTGAAGAAGCACAAGAGCAGCCTTCAGGCCTGTCTCTTCCACTGCCTTACAGATTGCAGACATTCCTGCTCACTCTGCTGCTCAGCAGAGTGCTGGCAACGGAGTTCTTGGATTGAAATGGTCTTTTAGGAGAAAGAGTGAAGAGTGACAGCAATGTTTGTGTCACAGTTTAAAGCTCACTGTGTGCTAAACATGATCAGGAGGAGCTTTTTTGCAAGGCTCTTCTGCTGTTTTAGCCCAGTCTAAACATTCCTGCTCTACTCTCTCTGATGCTGCTCAGCAGAGAGTGGGCACAGAGATGTTGGAATCAATTGGTCTTCCAGGCAGGAGAAGGAGGAGTTACAGCAATGTGTGTTGCAGAGTTGCAAAGCTCACTGTGTGCTGAAGATGCCCTGCAGGAGTTTCCCTGCTGGCCCTTCGTCTGTGGTATTAGAGTCCAAGCGCTGCTCCTCCCCTGTCACAACTCCTCTCGAAACGAGAGAGCGCACAAGAAACTTTGGATTCAAATGCACTTTTAGGAGATAAAGTGAGGAGTGACAGCAATGTTTGTGTCGCAGTTTAAAGCTCACTGTGTGCAAAACATGATCAAGCAGGAGATTTTTTTCAAGGCTCTTCTGCTGTTTTAGGCAGGTCTAAAAATTCCTGCTCTACTATCTCTGTTGCTGCTCAGCAGAGAGCGGGCACAGAGATGGTGGATTCAGCTGGTCTTTCAGGCAAAAAGGGAGGAGTGACAGCAATGTGTGTTGCAGAGTTGCAAAGCTCGCTGTGCGCTGAAGATGATCAGTGGGAACTTTCTGGACTGTCTCTTCTGCTCTTTTAGCATTGGCTAAAGGTTCCTGCTCTACTCTGCTTCTGCCCAGCAGAGAAAGGGCACAGAGATTTTGGATTCAATTGGACTTTGAGGTAGGAAAGTGCGGAGCGAGAGCAATATATGTGTCACAGTTGCAAAGCTGACTGCGCGCTGAAGATGCCCTGCCGGAGCTTTCACTCCGGGCTCTTCGGCTGTGGGAGCAGAGGCCAAGAGATCGTGTTCACCTGTCACTGCTGCTGTTCAAACGAGAGAGGGCGGGAGAGACCATGGATTCAAACGGATTATTAGGAGATGAAGTGAGGAGTGACAGCAATGTGTGTTTCAGAGTTGCAAAGCTCACTGTGCGCTGAAGATGATCTGCAAGGACTTTCCCTCCCTGCCCTTCGGAACTGGGAGCGGATTCCAAGCGCTCGTGCTCACCTTCCTCTGCTGCTCTTGAAACGAGAGTGGAGACGAGAAACACTGGATTCAAATGCACTTTTAGGAGCTACAATGAGGAGTGACAACAGTGTGTGTGTCACAGTTGTAAAGCTCAGTGTGTTGAAGAAGCACAAGAGCAGCCTTCAGGCCTGTCTCTTCCACTGCCTTACAGATTGCAGACATTCCTGCTCACTCTGCTGCTCAGCAGAGTGCTGGCAACGGAGTTCTTGGATTGAAATGGTCTTTTAGGAGAAAGAGTGAAGAGTGACAGCAATGTTTGTGTCACAGTTTAAAGCTCACTGTGTGCTAAACATGATCAGGAGGAGCTTTTTTGCAAGGCTCTTCTGCTGTTTTAGCCCAGTCTAAACATTCCTTCTCTCTGTTGCTGCTCAGCAGAGAGTGGGCACAGAGATGTTGGAATCAATTGGTCTTCCAGGCAGGAAAAGGAGGAGTTACAGCAATGTGTGTTGCAGAATTGCAAAGCTCACTGTGTGCTGAAGATGCCCTGCAGGAGTTTCCCTGCTGGCCCTTCGTCTGTGGTATTAGAGTCCAAGCGCTGCTCCTCCCCTGTCACAACTCCTCTCGAAACGAGAGAGCGCACAAGAAACTTTGGATTCAAATGCACTTTTAGGAGATAAAGTGAGGAGTGACAGCAATGTTTGTGTCACAGTTTAAAGCTCACTGTGTGCAAAACATGATCAAGCAGGAGATTTTTTTCAAGGCTCTTCTGCTGTTTTAGGCAGGTCTAAAAATTCCTGCTCTACTCTCTCTGTTGCTGCTCAGCAGAGAGCGGGCACAGAGATGGTGGATTCAGCTGGTCTTTCAGGCAAAAAGGGAGGAGTGACAGCAATGTGTGTTGCAGAGTTGCAAAGCTCGCTGTGCGCTGAAGATGATCAGTGGGAACTTTCTGGACTGTCTCTTCTGCTCTTTTAGCATTGGCTAAAGGTTCCTGCTCTACTCTGCTTCTGCCCAGCAGAGAAAGGGCACAGAGATTTTGGATTCAATTGGACTTTGAGGTAGGAAAGTGCGGAGCGAGAGCAATATATGTGTCACAGTTGCAAAGCTGACTGCGTGCTGAAGATGCCCTGCCGGAGCTTTCACTCCGGGCTCTTCGTTTGTGGGAGCAGAGGCCAAGAGATCGTGTTCACCTGTCACTGCTGCTGTTCAAACGAGAGAGGGCGGGAGAGACCATGGATTCAAACGGATTATTAGGAGATGAAGTGAGGAGTGACAGCAATGTGTGTTTCAGAGTTGCAAAGCTCACTGTGCGCTGAAGATGATCTGCAAGGACTTTCCCTCCCTGCCCTTCGGAACTGGGAGCGGATTCCAAGCGCTCGTGCTCACCTGCCTCTGCTGCACTGGAAACGAGAGGGGAGACCAGAAACACTGGATTCAAATGCACTTTTAGGAGCTACAATGAGGAGTGACAACAGTGTGTGTGTGTCAAAGTTGTAAAGCTCAGTGTGTTGAAGAAGCACAAGAGCAGCCTTCAGCCTGTCTCTTCCACTGCCTTACAGATTGCAGACATTCCTGCTCACTCTGCTGCTCAGCAGAGTGCTGGCAACGGAGTTCTTGGATTGAAATGGTCTTTTAGGACAAAGAGTGAAGAGTGACAGCAATGTTTGTGTCACAGTTTAAAGCTCACTGTGTGCTAAACATGATCAGGAGGAGCTTTTTTGCAAGGCTCTTCTGCTGTTTTAGCCCAGTCTAAACATTCCTGCTCTACTCTCTCTGATGCTGCTCAGCAGAGAGTGGGCACAGAGATGTTGGAATCAATTGGTCTTCCAGGCAGGAGAAGGAGGAGTTACAGCAATGTGTTTTGCAGAGTTGCAAAGCTCACTGTGTGCTGAAGATGCCCTGCAGGAGTTTCCCTGCTGGCCCTTCGTCTGTGGTATTAGAGTCCAAGCGCTGCTCCTCCCCTGTCACAACTCCTCTCGAAACGAGAGAGCGCACAAGAAACTTTGGATTCAAATGCACTTTTAGGAGATAAAGTGAGGAGTGACAGCAATGTTTGTGTCACAGTTTAAAGCTCACTGTGTGCAAAACATGATCAAGCAGGAGATTTTTTTCAAGGCTCTTCTGCTGTTTTAGGCAGGTCTAAAAATTCCTGCTCTACTCTCTCTGTTGCTGCTCAGCAGAGAGCGGGCACAGAGATGGTGGATTCAGCTGGTCTTTCAGGCAAAAAGGGAGGAGTGACAGCAATGTGTGTTGCAGAGTTGCAAAGCTCGCTGTGCGCTGAAGATGATCAGTGGGAACTTTCTGGACTGTCTCTTCTGCTCTTTTAGCATTGGCTAAAGGTTCCTGCTCTACTCTGCTTCTGCCCAGCAGAGAAAGGGCACAGAGATTTTGGATTCAATTGGACTTTGAGGTAGGAAAGTGCGGAGCGAGAGCAATATATGTGTCACAGTTGCAAAGCTGACTGCGTGCTGAAGATGCCCTGCCGGAGCTTTCACTCCGGGCTCTTCGTTTGTGGGAGCAGAGGCCAAGAGATCGTGTTCACCTGTCACTGCTGCTGTTCAAACGAGAGAGGGCGGGAGAGACCATGGATTCAAACGGATTATTAGGAGATGAAGTGAGGAGTGACAGCAATGTGTGTTTCAGAGTTGCAAAGCTCACTGTGCGCTGAAGATGATCTGCAAGGACTTTCCCTCCCTGCCCTTCGGAACTGGGAGCGGATTCCAAGCGCTCGTGCTCACCTGCCTCTGCTGCACTGGAAACGAGAGGGGAGACCAGAAACACTGGATTCAAATGCACTTTTAGGAGCTACAATGAGGAGTGACAACAGTGTGTGTGTGTCAAAGTTGTAAAGCTCAGTGTGTTGAAGAAGCACAAGAGCAGCCTTCAGCCTGTCTCTTCCACTGCCTTACAGATTGCAGACATTCCTGCTCACTCTGCTGCTCAGCAGAGTGCTGGCAACGGAGTTCTTGGATTGAAATGGTCTTTTAGGACAAAGAGTGAAGAGTGACAGCAATGTTTGTGTCACAGTTTAAAGCTCACTGTGTGCTAAACATGATCAGGAGGAGCTTTTTTGCAAGGCTCTTCTGCTGTTTTAGCCCAGTCTAAACATTCCTGCTCTACTCTCTCTGATGCTGCTCAGCAGAGAGTGGGCACAGAGATGTTGGAATCAATTGGTCTTCCAGGCAGGAGAAGGAGGAGTTACAGCAATGTGTTTTGCAGAGTTGCAAAGCTCACTGTGTGCTGAAGATGCCCTGCAGGAGTTTCCCTGCTGGCCCTTCGTCTGTGGTATTAGAGTCCAAGCGCTGCTCCTCCCCTGTCACAACTCCTCTCGAAACGAGAGAGCGCACACGAAACTTTGGATTCAAATGCACTTTTAGGAGATAAAGTGAGGAGTGACAGCAATGTTTGTGTCACAGTTTAAAGCTCACTGTGTGCAAAACATGATCAAGCAGGAGATTTTTTTCAAGGCTCTTCTGCTGTTTTAGGCAGGTCTAAAAATTCCTGCTCTACTATCTCTGTTGCTGCTCAGCAGAGAGCGGGCACAGAGATGGTGGATTCAGCTGGTCTTTCAGGCAAAAAGGGAGGAGTGACAGCAATGTGTGTTGCAGAGTTGCAAAGCTCGCTGTGCGCTGAAGATGATCAGTGGGAACTTTCTGGACTGTCTCTTCTGCTCTTTTAGCATTGGCTAAAGGTTCCTGCTCTACTCTGCTTCTGCCCAGCAGAGAAAGGGCACAGAGATTTTGGATTCAATTGGACTTTGAGGTAGGAAAGTGCGGAGCGAGAGCAATATATGTGTCACAGTTGCAAAGCTGACTGCGTGCTGAAGATGCCCTGCCGGAGCTTTCACTCCGGGCTCTTCGGCTGTGGGAGCAGAGGCCAAGAGATCGTGTTCACCTGTCACTGCTGCTGTTCAAACGAGAGAGGGCGGGAGAGACCATGGATTCAAACGGATTATTAGGAGATGAAGTGAGGAGTGACAGCAATGTGTGTTTCAGAGTTGCAAAGCTCACTGTGCGCTGAAGATGATCTGCAAGGACTTTCCCTCCCTGCCCTTCGGAACTGGGAGCGGATTCCAAGCGCTCGTGCTCACCTGCCTCTGCTGCTCTTGAAACGAGAGTGGAGACCAGAAACGCTGGATTCAAATGCACTTTTAGGAGCTACAATGAGGAGTGACAACAGTGTGTGTGTCACAGTTGTAAAGCTCAGTGTGTTGAAGAAGCACAAGAGCAGCCTTCAGGCCTGTCTCTTCCACTGCCTTACAGATTGCAGACATTCCTGCTCACTCTGCTGCTCAGCAGAGTGCTGGCAACGGAGTTCTTGGATTGAAATGGTCTTTTAGGAGAAAGAGTGAAGAGTGACAGCAATGTTTGTGTCACAGTTTAAAGCTCACTGTGTGCTAAACATGATCAGGAGGAGCTTTTTTGCAAGGCTCTTCTGCTGTTTTAGCCCAGTCTAAACATTCCTGCTCTACTCTCTCTGATGCTGCTCAGCAGAGAGTGGGCACAGAGATGTTGGAATCAATTGGTCTTCCAGGCAGGAGAAGGAGGAGTTACAGCAATGTGTGTTGCAGAGTTGCAAAGCTCACTGTGTGCTGAAGATGCCCTGCAGGAGTTTCCCTGCTGGCCCTTCGTCTGTGGTATTAGAGTCCAAGCGCTGCTCCTCCCCTGTCACAACTCCTCTCGAAACGAGAGAGCGCACAAGAAACTTTGGATTCAAATGCACTTTTAGGAGATAAAGTGAGGAGTGACAGCAATGTTTGTGTCGCAGTTTAAAGCTCACTGTGTGCAAAACATGATCAAGCAGGAGATTTTTTTCAAGGCTCTTCTGCTGTTTTAGGCAGGTCTAAAAATTCCTGCTCTACTATCTCTGTTGCTGCTCAGCAGAGAGCGGGCACAGAGATGGTGGATTCAGCTGGTCTTTCAGGCAAAAAGGGAGGAGTGACAGCAATGTGTGTTGCAGAGTTGCAAAGCTCGCTGTGCGCTGAAGATGATCAGTGGGAACTTTCTGGACTGTCTCTTCTGCTCTTTTAGCATTGGCTAAAGGTTCCTGCTCTACTCTGCTTCTGCCCAGCAGAGAAAGGGCACAGAGATTTTGGATTCAATTGGACTTTGAGGTAGGAAAGTGCGGAGCGAGAGCAATATATGTGTCACAGTTGCAAAGCTGACTGCGCGCTGAAGATGCCCTGCCGGAGCTTTCACTCCGGGCTCTTCGGCTGTGGGAGCAGAGGCCAAGAGATCGTGTTCACCTGTCACTGCTGCTGTTCAAACGAGAGAGGGCGGGAGAGACCATGGATTCAAACGGATTATTAGGAGATGAAGTGAGGAGTGACAGCAATGTGTGTTTCAGAGTTGCAAAGCTCACTGTGCGCTGAAGATGATCTGCAAGGACTTTCCCTCCCTGCCCTTCGGAACTGGGAGCGGATTCCAAGCGCTCGTGCTCACCTTCCTCTGCTGCTCTTGAAACGAGAGTGGAGACCAGAAACACTGGATTCAAATGCACTTTTAGGAGCTACAATGAGGAGTGACAACAGTGTGTGTGTCACAGTTGTAAAGCTCAGTGTGTTGAAGAAGCACAAGAGCAGCCTTCAGGCCTGTCTCTTCCACTGCCTTACAGATTGCAGACATTCCTGCTCACTCTGCTGCTCAGCAGAGTGCTGGCAACGGAGTTCTTGGATTGAAATGGTCTTTTAGGAGAAAGAGTGAAGAGTGACAGCAATGTTTGTGTCACAGTTTAAAGCTCACTGTGTGCTAAACATGATCAGGAGGAGCTTTTTTGCAAGGCTCTTCTGCTGTTTTAGCCCAATCTAAACATTCCTTCTCTCTGTTGCTGCTCAGCAGAGAGTGGGCACAGAGATGTTGGAATCAATTGGTCTTCCAGGCAGGAAAAGGAGTTACAGCAATGTGTGTTGCAGAATTGCAAAGCTCACTGTGTGCTGAAGATGCCCTGCAGGAGTTTCCCTGCTGGCCCTTCATCTGTGGGATTAGAGTCCAAGCGCTGCTCCTCCCCTGTCACAACTCCTCTCGAAACGTGAGAGCGCACCAGAAACTTTGGATTCAAATGCAGTTTTAGGAGATAAAGTGAGGAGTGACAGCAATGCTTGTGTCACAGTTTAAAGCTCACTGTGTGCAAAACATGATCAAGCAGGAGATTTTTTGCAAGGCTCTTCTGCTGTTTTAGCCCAGGCTAAACATTCCTGCTCTACTCTCTCTGTTGCTGCTCAGCAGAGAGCGGGCACAGAGGTGTTGGAATCAATTGGTCTTTCAGGCAGGAAAAGAAGAGACAGCAATGTGTGTTGCAGAGTTGCAAAGCTCACTGTGTGTTGAAGATGATCAGTGGGAACTTTCTGGACTGTCTCTTCTGCTGTTTCAGCAGAGTCCAAACGTAAGTGCTATATTCTGCTACTGCTCACAAAGAGCAAGCACAGGAGATGTATTATTCAATTGGACTTTCAGGTAGGAAAGTGAGAGGTGACAGCAATATGTGTTTCAGAGTTGTGAATCTCAATGTGTGCTGAAGATGCCCAGCAGTAGTTTCCGTGCTGGCCCTTCGGCTGTGAAATTAGAATCCAAGCGCTCGTCCTCCCCTGTCACAACTGCTCTCGAAGCGAGAGAGCGCACCAGAAACGTTGGCTTGAAATGCACTTTTAGGAGATAAAGTGAGGAGTGACAGCAATGTGTGTTTCAGAGTTGCAAAGCTCACTGTGCGCTGAAGATGATCTGCAAGGACTTTCCCTCCCTGCCCTTCGGAACTGGGAGCGGATTCCAAGCGCTCGTGCTCACCTGCCTCTGCTGCACTGGAAACGAGAGTGGAGACCAGAAACGCTGGATTCAAATGCACTTTTAGGAGCTACAATGAGGAGTGACAACAGTGTGTGTGTCAAAGTTGTAAAGCTCAGTGTGTTGAAGAAGCACAAGAGCAGCCTTCAGCCTATCTCTTCCACTGCCTTACAGATTGCAGACATCCCTGCTCACTCTGCTGCTCAGCAGAGTGCTGGCAACGGAGTTCTTGGATTGAAATGGTCTTTTAGGAGAAAGAGTGAAGAGTGACAGCAATGTTTGTGTCACAGTTTAAAGCACACTGTGTGCTAAACATGATCAGGAGGAGCTTTTTTGCTAGGCTCTTCTGCTGTTTTAGCCCAGTCTAAACATTCCTGCTCTACTCTCTCTGTTGCTGCTCAGCAGAGAGTGGGCACAGAGATGTTGGAATCAATTGGTCTTCCAGGCAGGAGAAGGAGGAGTTACAGCAATGTGTGTTGCAGAATTGTAAAGCTCACTGTGTGCTGAAGATGCCCTGCAGGAGTTTCCCTGCTGGCCCTTCGTCTGTGGGATTAGAGTCCAAGCGCTGCTCCTCCCCTGTCACAACTCCTCTCGAAACGTGAGAGCGCACCAGAAACTTTGGATTCAAATGCACTTTTAGGAGATAAAGTGAGGAGTGACAGCAATGTTTGTGTCACAGTTTAAAGCTCACTGTGTGCAAAACATGATCAAGCAGGAGATTTTTTGCAAGGCTCTTCTGCTGTTTTAGCCCAGGCTAAACATTCCTGCTCAACTCTTTGTTGCTGCTCAGCAGAGAGTGGGCACAGAGATGGTGGAATCAATTGGTCTTTCAGGCAGGAAAAGAAGTGACAGCAATGTGTGTTGCAGAGTTGCAAAGCTCGCTGTTCGCTGAAGATGATCAGTGGGAACTTTCTGGACTGTCTCTTCTGCTGTTTCTTCAGAGTCCAAACGTAAGTGCTATATTCTGCTACTGCTCACAAAGAGCAAGCACAGGAGACGTAGGATTCAATTGGACTTTCAGGTAGGAAAGTGAGAGGTGACAGCTATTTGTGTTTCAGAGTTGCGAAGCTCACTGGGTGCTGAAGATGCCCTGCAGGAGTTTCCATGCTGGCAATTCGTCTGTGAAATTAGAGTCCAAAAGCTCGTCCTCCCCTGCGACATCTGCTCTCGAAACGAGAGAGCGCACCATAAACTTTGCATTCAAATTCACTTTTAGGAGATAAAGTGAGGAGTGACAGCAATGTTTGTGTCACAGTTTGAAGCTCACTGAGTTCAAAACATGATCAAGCAGGAGATTTTTTGCAAGGCTCTTCTGCTGTTTTAGCCCAGTCTAAACATTCCTGCTCTGATCTCTCTGTTGTTGCTCAGCAGAGAGCGGGCACAGAGATGGTGGAATCTTTTGGTCTTTCAGGCAGGAAAAGGAGGAGTGACAGCAATGTGTGTTGCAGAGTTGCAAAGCTCTCTGTGTTGTGAAGATGATCAGTGGGAACTTTCTAAACTTTCTCTTCTGCTGTTTCAGCAGAGTGCAAACGTATGGGCTATATTCTGCTACTGCTCACAAATTGCAGCACAGGAGATGTAGGATTCAATTGGACTTTCAGGTAGGAAAGGGAGAGGTGACAGCTATATGTGTTCAGGGTTGCAAAGATCACTGTGTGCTGAAGATGGCCAGCAGGAGTTTCCCTGCACGCCCTTCGGCTCTGGGATTAGAGTCCAAGCGCTCGTCCTCCCCTGTCACAACTCCACTCGAAACGACAGAGCGCACTAGAAACGTTGGACTCAAATGCACTTTTAGGAGATAAAGTGAGGAGTGACAGCTATGTTTGTGTCACAGCTTCAAAGCTCACTGTGTGCTAATCATGATCAGCAGGAGCTTTTTTGCAAGGCTCTTCTGCTGTTATAGCCCTGTCTAAACATTCCTGTTATACTCTCCCTGTTGCTGCTCAGCAGAGAGCGGGCACAGAGATGGTGGATTCAGTTGGTCATTCAGGCAGGAAAGGTAGGAGTGAAAGCAATGCGTGTTGCAGAGTTGCAAAGCTCGCTGTGCGCTGAAGATGATCAGTGGGAACTTTCAGGACTGTCTCTTCTGCTGTTTCAGCAGAGTGCAAACGTATGTGCTATATTCTGCTACTGCTCACAAGGAGCAAGCACAGGAGATGTATGTTTCAATTGGACTTTCAACTAGGAAAGTCAGAGGTGACAGCTATATGTGTTTCAGAGTTGCAAAGCTCACTGCGTGCTGAAGATGCCCAGCAGGACTTTCCCTGCACGCCCTTCGGCTGTGGGATTAGAGTCCAAGCGCTCGTCCTCCCCTGTCACAACTCCTCTCGAAACGAGAGAGCGCCCCAGAAACGATAGATTCAAATGCACTTTTAGGAGATAAAGTGAGTGGCAGCAATGTTTGTGTCGCAGTTTAAAGCTCACTGTGCGCTAAACATGAAAAGCTGGAGCTTTTTTGCAAGGCTCTTCTGCTGTTTTAGCCCAGTCTAAACATTCCTGCTATACTCTCCCTGTTGCTGCTCAATAGAGTGCGGGCTCAGAGATGGTGGAATCAATTGGTCTTTCAGGCAGGAAAGGGAGGAGTGACAGCAATGTGTGTTGCAGAGTTGCAAAGCTCGCTGTGCGCTGAAGATGATCAGTGGGAACTTTCAGGACTGTCTCTTCTGCTGTTTCAGCAGAGTGCAAACGTAAGTGCTATATTCTGCTACTGCTCACAAGGAGCAAGCACAGGAGATATATGATTCAATTGGACTTTCAACTAGGAAAGTCAGAGGTGACAGCTATATGTGTTTCAGAGTTGCAAAGCTCACTGTGTGCTGAAGATGCCCAGCAGGACTTTCCCTGCACGCCCTTCGGCTGTGGGATTAGAGTCCAAGCGCTCGTCCTCCCCTGTCACAACTCCTCTCGAAACGAGAGAGCGCCCCAGAAACGATAGATTCAAATGCACTTTTAGGAGATAAAGTGAGTGGCAGCAATGTTTGTGTCGCAGTTTAAAGCTCACTGTGCGCTAAACATGAAAAGCTGGAGCTTTTTTGCAAGGCTCTTCTGCTGTTTTAGCCCAGTCTAAACATTCCTGCTATACTCTCCCTGTTGCTGCTCAATAGAGTGCGGGCACAGAGATGGTGGAATCAATTGGTCTTTCAGGCAGGAAAGGGAGGAGTGACAGCAATGTGTGCTGCAGAGCTGCAAAGCTCGCTGTGCGCTGAAGATGATCAGTGTTAACTTTCTGGACTGTCTCTTCTGCTGTTTCAGCAGAATGTGAACGTAAGTGCTACATTCTGCTACTGCTCACAAGGAGCAAGCACAGGAGATGTAGGATTCAATTGGACTTTCAGGTAGGAAAATGAGTGGTGACAGCAATGTGTGTTTCAGAGTGGCAAAGCTCAATGTGTGCTGAAGATGCCCAGCAGGATTTTCCCTGCGCGCCCTTTGGCTGTGGGATTAGAGTCCAAGCGCTCGTCCTCCCCTGTCACAACTCCTCTCGAAACGAGAGAGCGCACCAGAAACGATGGTTTCAAATGCACTTTTAGGAGATAAAGTGAGGAGTGCCAGCAATGTTTGTGTCACAGCTTCAAAACTCACTGTGTGCTAAACATGATCAGCAGGAGCTTTTTTGCAAGGCTCTTCTGCTGTTTTAGCCCAGTCTAAACATTCCTGCTATACTCTCTCTGTTGATGCTCAGCAGAGAGCGGACACAGAGATGGTGGAATCAGTTGGTCTTTCAGGTAGGAAAGGGAGGAGTGACAGCAATGTGTGTTGCAGAGTTGCAAAGCTCGCTGTGCGCTGATGATGATCACAGAATCACAGAATCACAGAATCCCAAGGGTTGGAAGGGACCTAAAAAGATCATCTAGTCCAACCCCCCCGCAAGAGCAGGGTAACCTACAGTACATCACACAGGAACTTGTCCAGGCGGGCCTTGAATATCTCCAGTGTAGGAGACTCCACAACCCCCCTGGGCAACCTGTTCCAGTGCTCTGTCACTCTTCCAGTAAAGAAGTTCTTCCTGATGTTAACGTGGAACTTCCTATGTTCCAGTTTACACCCATTGCCCCTTGTCCTATCACTGGATATCACTGAAAAAAGCCTAGCTCCATCATCCTGACACCTACCCTTCACATATTTGTAAACATTGATGAGGTCACCCCTCAGTCTCCTCTTTTGCAAGCTAAAGAGACCCAGCTCCCTCAGCCTCTCCTCATAAGGGAGATGTTCCACTCCCTTAATCATCTTTGTGGCTCTGCGCTGGACTCCTTCAAGCAATTCCCTGTCCTTCTTGAACAGAGGGGCCCAGAACTGGACGCAATATTCCAGATGCGGCCTCACCAAGGCTGAGTAGAGGGGGAGGAGAACCTCTCTTGACCTACTAACCACTCCCTTTCTAATGCACCCTAAGATGCCATTTGCCTTCTTGGCCACAAGAGCACATTGCTGGCTCATGGTCATCCTCCTATCCACCAGGACCCCCAGGTCCCTTTCCCCTTCACTACTTTCCAGCAGGTCACCCCCCAACCTGTACTGGTACATGGGGTTGTTCTTCCCCAGATGCAAGACTCTACACTTGCCCTTGTTAAATTTCATCCAGTTTCTCCCCGCCCAACTCTCCAGCCTGTCCAGGTCTCGCTGAATATCAGCACAGTCCTCTGGTGTGTCAGCCACTCCTCCCAGTTTTGTGTCATCAGCAAACTTGCTGAGGGTGCACTCAGTTCCCTCATCCAGGTCATTGATGAAAATATTAAACAGCACCGGTCCCAGCACCGACCCCTGAGGAACTCCACTAGTCACAGACCTCCAGCTAGATTCTGCGCCATTGACCACAACTCTCTGCCTTCTTCAGTGGGAACTTTCAGGACTGTCTCTTCTGCTGTTTCAGCAGAGTGCAAACGTATGGGCTATATTCTGCTACTGCTCACAAGGAGCAAAGCACAGGAGAAGTAGGATTCAATTGGACATTCAGGTAGGAAAGTGAGAGGTGACAGCAATGTGTGTTTCCGAGTTGCAAAGCTCACTGTGTGCTGAAGATGCCCTGCAGGAGTTTCCCTGCTGGCCCTTCGGCTGTGGGATTAGAGTCCAAGCGCCCGTCCTCCCCTGTCACATCTGCTCTTGAAACGAGAAAGGGCACCAAAAACGTTGGACTCAAATGCACTTTTAGGAGATAAAGTGAGGAGTGACAGCAATGTTTGTGTCACAGCCTCAAAGCTCACTGTGTGCTAAACATGATCAGCAGGAGCTTTTTTGCAAGGCTCTTCTGCTGTTTTAGCCCAGTCTAAACATTATTGCTCTTCTCTCCCTGTTGCTGCTCAGCAGAGAGCAGGCACAGAGATGGTGGAATCTTTTGGTCTTTCAGGCAGGAAAAGGAGGAGTGACAGCAATGTGTGTTGCAGAGTTGCAAAGCTCTCTGTGTTCTGAAGATGATCAGTGGGAACTTTCAGGACTGTCTCTTCTGCTGTTTCAGCAGAGTGCAAACGTATGGGCTATATTCTGCTACTGCTCACAAATTGCAGCACAGGAGATGTAGGATTCAATTGGACTTTCAGGTAGGAAAGGGAGAGGTGACAGCTATATGTGTTCAGGGTTGCAAAGATCACAGTGTGCTGAAGATGCCCAGCAGGAGTTTCCCTGCACGCCCTTCGGCTGTGGGATTAGAGTCCAAGCGCTCGTCCTCCCCTGTCGCAACTCCTCTCGAAACGACAGAGCGCACCAGAAACGTTGGACTCAAATGCACTTTTAGGAGATACAGTGAGAAGTGACAGCTATGTTTGTGTCACAGCTTCAAAACTCACTGTGTGCTAAACATGATCAGCAGGAGCTTTTTTGCAAGGCTCTTCTGCTGTTATAGCCCTGTCTAAACATTCCTGCTATACTCTCTCTGGTGCTGCTAAGGAGAGAGCGGGCACAGAGATGGTGGAATCAGTTCGTCTTTCAGGCAGGAAAGGGAGGAGTGACAGCAATGTGTGTTGCAGAGTTGCAAAGCTCGCTGTGCGCTGAAGATGATCAGTGGGAATTTTCTGGACTGTCACTTCTGCTGTTTCAGCAGAGTCCAAACGTAAGTGCTATATTCTGCTACTGCTCACAAGGAGAAGGCACAGGAGAAGTAGGATTCAATTGGACTTTCAAGTAGGAAAGTGAGAGGTGACAGCAATGTGTGTTTCAGAGTTGCAAAGCTCACTGTGTGCTGAAGATGCCCAGCAGGAGTTTCCCTGATGGCCCTTCGGCTGTGGGATTAGAGTCCACGCGCTCGTCCTCCCCTGTCACAACTCCTCTGGAAACTAGAGTGCGCACCAGAAATGATGGAGTCAAATGCACTTTTAGGAGATAAAGTGAGTGGCAGCAATGTTTCTGTCGCAGTGTAAAGCTCACTGTGCGCTACACATGAAATGCTGGAGCTTTTTTGCAAGGCTCTTCTGCTGTTTTAGCCTAGTCTAAACATTCCTGCTATACTCTCCCTGTTGCTGCTCAATAGAGTGCGGGCACAGAGATGGTGGAATCAATTGGTCTTTCAGGCAGGAAAGGGAGGAGTGACAGCAATGTGTGCTGCAGAGCTGCAAAGCTCGCTGTGCTCTGAAGATGATCAGTGTTAACTTTCTGGACTGTCTCTTCTGCTGTTTCGGCAGAATCTGAACCTAAGTGCTATATTCTGCTACTGCTCACAAAGAGCAAGCACAGGAGAAGAAGGATTCAATTGGACTTTCAGGTAGGAAAGCGAGAGGTGACAGCTATATGTGTTTCAGAGTTGCAAAGCTCACTGTGTGCTGAAGATGCCCAGCAGGAGTTTCCCTGCACGCCCTTCGGCTGTGCGATTAGAGTCCAAGCGCTCGTCCTCCCCTGTCACAACTCCTCTCGAAACGAGAGAGCGCACCAGAAACGATGGGTTCAAATGCACTTTTAGGAGATAAAGTGAATGACAGCAATGTTTGTGTCTCAGTTTAATGCTCACTGTGCGCTAAACATGAAAAGCAGGAGCTTTTTTGCAAGGCTCTTCTGCTGTTTTAGCTCAGTCTAAACATTATTGCTCTTCTCTCCCTGTTGCTGCTCAGCAGAGAGCAGGCACAGAGATGGTGGAATCTTTTGGTCTTTCAGGCAGGAAAAGGAGGAGTGACAGCAATGTGTGTTGCAGAGTTGCAAAGCTCTCTGTGTTCTGAAGATGATCAGTGGGAACTTTCTAAACTTTCTCTTCTGCTGTTTCAGCAGAGTGCAAACGTATGGGCTATATTCTGCTACTGCTCACAAGGAGCAAAGCACAGGAGAAGTAGGATTACATTGGACTTTCAGGTAGGAAAGGGAGAGGTGACAGCTATATGTGTTCAGGGTTGCAAAGATCACTGTGTGCTGAAGATGGCCAGCAGGAGTTTCCCCGCACGCCCTTCGGCTGTGGGATTAGAGTCCAAGCGCTCGTCCTCCCCTGTCACAACTCCTCTCGAAACGAGAGAGCGCACCAAAAACGATGGGTTCAAATGCACTTTTAGGAGATAAAGTGAATGACAGCAATGTTTGTGTCTCAGTTTAATGCTCACTGTGCGCTAAACATGAAAAGCAGGAGCTTTTTTGCAAGGCTCTTCTGCTGTTTTAGCCCAGTCTAAACATTCCTGCTATACACTCCCTGTTGCTGCTCAATAGAGTGCGGGCTCAGAGATGGTGGAATCAGTTGGTCTTTCAGGCAGGAAAGGGAGGAGTGACAGCAATGTGTGCTGCAGAGTTGCAAACTCGCAGTGCGCTGAAGATGATCAGTGGGAACTTTCAGGACTGTCTCTTCTGCTGTTTCAGCAGAGTGCAAACGTATGGGCTATATTCTGCTACTGCTCACAAGGAGCAAAGCACAGGAGAAGTAGGATTCAATTGGACTTTCAGGTAGGAAAGTGAGAGGTGACAGCTATATGTGTTTCAGTGTTGCAAAGCTCACTGTGTGCTGAAGATGCCCAGCAGGAGTTTCCCTGCTGGCCCTTCGGCTGTGGGATTAGAGTCCAAGCGCTCATCCTCCCCTGTCACATCTTCTCTTGAAACGAGAGAGGGCACCAAAAACGTTGGACTCAAATGCACTTTTAGGATATAAAGTGAGGAGTGACAGCAATGTTTGTGTCACAGCCTCAAAGCTCACTGTGTGCTAAACATGATCAGCAGGAGCTTTTTTGCAAGGCTCTTCTGCTGTTTTAGCCAGGTCTAAACATTCCTGCTATACTCTCCGTGTTGCTGCTAAGCAGAGAGCGGGCACAGAGATGGTGGTTTCAGCTGGTCATTCATGCAGGAAAGGGAGGAGTGACAGCAATGTGTGTTGCACAGTTGCAAAGCTCGCTGTGCGCTGAAGATGATCAGTGGGAACTTTCTGGACTGTGTCTTCTGCTGTTTCAGCAGAGTGCAAACGTAAGTGCTATATTCTGCTCCTGCTCACAAGGGGCAAGCACAGGAGATGTAGGATTCAATTGGACTTTCAGGTAGGAAAGTGAGAGGTGACAGCTTTATGTGTTCAGGGTTGCAAAGCTCACTGTGTGCTGAAGATGCCCAGCAGGAGTTTCCCTGCACGCCCTTCGGCTGTGCGATTAGAGTCCAAGCGCTCGTCCTCCCCTGTCACAACTCCTCTCGAAACGAGAGAGCGCACCAGAAACGATGGGTTCAAATGCACTTTTAGGAGATAAAGTGAGGAGTGACAGCAATGTTTGTGTCACAGTTTAAAGATCACTGTGTGCTAAACATGATTAGCAGGAGCTATTTTTGCAAGGCTCTTCTGCTGTTTTAGCCCAGGCTAAACATTCCTGCTCTACTCTCTCTGTTGCTGCTCAGCAGAGAGTGGGCACAGAGATGTTGGAATCAATTGGTCTTTCAGGCAAAAAGGGAGGAGTGACAGCAATGTGTGTTGCAGAGTTGCAAAGCTCGCTGTGCGCTGAAGATGATCAGTGGGAACTTTCTGGACTGTCTCTTCTGCTCTTTTAGCATTGGCTAAAGGTTCCTGCTCTACTCTCTCTGCTTCTGCCCAGCAGAGAAACGGCACAGAGATTTTGGATTCAATTGGAAATTTGAGGTAGGAAAGTGCGGAGCCAGAGCAATATATGTGTCACAGTTGCAAAGCTGACTGCGTGCTGAAGATGCTCTGCCGGAGCTTTCACTCCGGGCTCTTCGGCTGTGGGAGCAGAGGCCGAGAGATCGTGTTCACCTGTCACTGCTGCTGTTCAAACGAGAGAGGGCGGGAGAGACCATGGATTCATACGGATTATTAGGAGATGAAGTGAGGAGTGACAGCAATGTGTGTTTCAGAGTTGCAAAGCTCACTGTGCGCTGAAGATGATCTGCAAGGACTTTCCCTCCCTGCCCTTCGGAACTGGGAGCGGATTCCAAGCGCTCGTGCTCACCTGCCTCTGCTGCTCTTGAAACGAGAGTGGAGACCAGAAACGCTGGATTCAAATGCACTTTTAGGAGCTACAATGAGGAGTGACAACAGTGTGTGTGTCACAGTTGTAAAGCTCAGTGTGTTGAAGAAGCACAAGAGCAGCCTTCAGGCCTGTCTCTTCCACTGCCTTACAGATTGCAGACATTCCTGCTCACTCTGCTGCTCAGCAGAGTGCTGGCAACGGAGTTCTTGGATTGAAATGGTCTTTTAGGAGAAAGAGTGAAGAGTGACAGCAATGTTTGTGTCACAGTTTAAAGCTCACTGTGTGCTAAACATGATTAGCAGGAGCTTTTTTGCAAGGCTCTTCTGCTGTTTTAGCCCAGGCTAAACATTCCTTCTCTCTGTTGCTGCTCAGCAGAGAGGGGGCACAGAGATGTTGGAATCAATTGGTCTTTCAGGCAGGAAAAGGAGGAGCGACAGCAATGTGTGTTGCAGAATTGCACAGCTCACTGTGTGCTGAAGGTGCCCTGCAGGAGTTTCCCTGCTGGCCCTTCGTCTGTGGGATTAGAGTCCAAGCGCTGCTCCTCCCCTGTCACAACTCCTCTCGAAACAAGAGAGCGCACCAGAAACTTTGGATTCAAATGCACTTTTAGGAGATAAAGTGAGGAGTGACAGCAATGTTTGTGTCACAGTTTAAAGCTCACTGTGTGCAAAACATGATCAAGCAGGAGATTTTTTGCAAGGCTCTTCTGCTGTTTTAGCCCAGGCTAAACATTCCTGCTCTACTCTCTCTGTTGCTGCTCAGCAGAGAGTGGGCACAGAGATGTTGGAATCAATTGGTCTTTCAGGCAGGAAAAGAAGTGACAGCAATGTGTGTTGCAGAGTTGCAAAGCTCACTGTGTGCTGAAGATGATCAGTGGGAACTTTCTGGACTGTCTCTTCTGCTGTTTCAGCAGAGTCCAAACGTAAGTGCTATATTCTGCTACTGCTCACAAAGAGCAAGCACAGGAGATGTATTATTCAATTGGACTTTCAGGTAGGAAAGTGAGAGGTGACAGCAATATGTGTTTCAGAGTTGCGAATCTCAATGTGTGCTGAAGATGCCCAGCAGTAGTTTCCATGCTGGCCCTTCGGCTGTGAAATTAGAATCCAAGCGCTCGTCCTCCCCTGTCACAACTGCTCTCGAAGCGAGAGAGCGCACCAGAAACGTTGGCTTGAAATGCACTTTTAGGAGATAAAGTGAGGAGTGACAGCAATGTGTGTTTCAGAGTTGCAAAGCTCACTGTGCGCTGAAGATGATCTGCAAGGACTTTCCCTCCCTGCCCTTCGGAACTGGGAGCGGATTCCAAGCGCTCGTGCTCACCTGCCTCTGCTGCACTGGAAACGAGGGTGGAGACCAGAAACGCTGGATTCAAATGCACTTTTAGGAGCTACAATGAGGAGTGACAACAGTGTGTGTGTCACAGTTGTAAAGCTCAGTGTGTTGAAGAAGCACAAGAGCAGCCTTCAGGCCTGTCTCTTCCACTGCCTTACAGATTGCAGACATTCCTGCTCACTCTGCTGCTCAGCAGAGTGCTGGCAACGGAGTTCTCGGATTGAAATGGTCTTTTAGGAGAAAGAGTGAAGAGTGACAGCAATGTTTGTGTCACAGTTTAAAGCTCACTGTGTGCTAAACATGATCAGGAGGAGCTTTTTTGCAAGGCTCTTCTGCTGTTTTAGCCCAGTCTAAACATTCCTGCTCTACTCTCTCTGTTGCTGCTCAGCAGAGAGTGGGCACAGAGATGTTGGAATCAATTGGTCTTCCAGGCAAGAAAAGGAGGAGTGACAGCAATGTGTTTTGCAGAGTTGCAAAGCTCACTGTGTGCTGAAGATGCCCTGCAGGAGTTTCCCTGCTGGCCCTTTGTCTGTGGTATTAGAGTCCAAGCGCTGCTCCTCCCCTGTCACAACTCCTCTCGAAACGAGAGAGCGCACAAGAAACTTTGGATTCAAATGCACTTTTAGGAGATAAAGTGAGGAGTGACAGCAATGTTTGTGTCACAGTTTAAAGCTCACTGTGTGCAAAACATGATCAAGCAGGAGATTTTTTTCAAGGCTCTTCTCCTGTTTTAGGCAGGTCTAAAAATTCCTGCTCTACTCTCTCTGTTGCTGCTCAGCAGAGAGCGGGCACAGAGATGGTGGATTCAGCTGGTCTTTCAGGCAGGAAAGGGAGGAGTGAAAGCAATGTGTGTTGCAGAGTTGCAAAGCTCACTGTGTGCTGAAGATGATCAGTGGGAACTTTCTGGACTGTCTCTTCTGCTGTTTCAGCAGAGTCCAAACGTAAGTGCTATATTCTGCTACTGCTCACAAAGAGCAAGCACAGGAGATGTATTATTCAATTGGACTTTCAGGTAGGAAAGTGAGAGGTGACAGCAATATGTGTTTCAGAGTTGCGAATCACAATGTGTGCTGAAGATGCCCAGCAGTAGTTTCCATGCTGGCCCTTCGGCTGTGAAATTAGAATCTAAGCGCTCGTCCTCCCCTGTCACAACTGCTCTCGAAGCGAGAGAGCGCACCAGAAACTTTGGATTCAAATGCACTTTTAGGAGATAAAGTGAGGAGTGACAGCAATGTGTGTTTCAGAGTTGCAAAGCTCACTGTGCGCTGAAGATGATCTGCAAGGACTTTCCCTCCCTGCCCTTCGGAACTGGGAGCGGATTCCAAGCGCTCGTGCTCACCTGCCTCTGCTGCACTGGAAACGAGAGTGGAGACCAGAAACGCTGGATTCAAATGCGCTTTTAGGAGCTACAATGAGGAGTGACAACAGTGTGTGTGTCACAGTTGTAAAGCTCAGTGTGTTGAAGAAGCACAAGAGCAGCCTTCAGGCCTGTCTCTTCCACTGCCTTACAGATTGCAGACATTCCTGCTCACTCTGCTGCTCAGCAGAGTGCTGGCAACGGAGTTCTCGGATTGAAATGGTCTTTTAGGAGAAAGAGTGAAGAGTGACAGCAATGTTTGTGTCACAGTTTAAAGCTCACTGTGTGCTAAACATGATCAGGAGGAGCTTTTTTGCAAGGCTCTTCTGCTGTTTTAGCCCAGTCTAAACATTCCTGCTCTACTCTCTCTGTTGCTGCTCAGCAGAGAGTGGGCACAGAGATGTTGGAATCAATTGGTCTTCCAGGCAAGAAAAGGAGGAGTGACAGCAATGTGTTTTGCAGAGTTGCAAAGCTCACTGTGTGCTGAAGATGCCCTGCAGGAGTTTCCCTGCTGGCCCTTTGTCTGTGGTATTAGAGTCCAAGCGCTGCTCCTCCCCTGTCACAACTCCTCTCGAAACGAGAGAGCGCACAAGAAACTTTGGATTCAAATGCACTTTTAGGAGATAAAGTGAGGAGTGACAGCAATGTTTGTGTCACAGTTTAAAGCTCACTGTGTGCAAAACATGATCAAGCAGGAGATTTTTTTCAAGGCTCTTCTCCTGTTTTAGGCAGGTCTAAAAATTCCTGCTCTACTCTCTCTGTTGCTGCTCAGCAGAGAGCGGGCACAGAGATGGTGGATTCAGCTGGTCTTTCAGGCAGGAAAGGGAGGAGTGAAAGCAATGTGTGTTGCAGAGTTGCAAAGCTCACTGTGTGCTGAAGATGATCAGTGGGAACTTTCTGGACTGTCTCTTCTGCTGTTTCAGCAGAGTCCAAACGTAAGTGCTATATTCTGCTACTGCTCACAAAGAGCAAGCACAGGAGATGTATTATTCAATTGGACTTTCAGGTAGGAAAGTGAGAGGTGACAGCAATATGTGTTTCAGAGTTGCGAATCACAATGTGTGCTGAAGATGCCCAGCAGTAGTTTCCATGCTGGCCCTTCGGCTGTGAAATTAGAATCTAAGCGCTCGTCCTCCCCTGTCACAACTGCTCTCGAAGCGAGAGAGCGCACCAGAAACTTTGGATTCAAATGCACTTTTAGGAGATAAAGTGAGGAGTGACAGCAATGTGTGTTTCAGAGTTGCAAAGCTCACTGTGCGCTGAAGATGATCTGCAAGGACTTTCCCTCCCTGCCCTTCGGAACTGGGAGCGGATTCCAAGCGCTCGTGCTCACCTGCCTCTGCTGCACTGGAAACGAGAGTGGAGACCAGAAACGCTGGATTCAAATGCGCTTTTAGGAGCTACAATGAGGAGTGACAACAGTGTGTGTGTCAAAGTTGTAAAGCTCAGTGTGTTGAAGAAGCACAAGAGCAGCCTTCAGACTGTCTCTTCCACTGCCTTACAGATTGCAGACATTCCTGCTCACTCTGCTGCTCAGCAGAGTGCTGGCAACGGAGTTCTTGGATTGAAATGGTCTTTTAGGACAAAGAGTGAAGAGTGACAGCAATGTTTGTGTCACAGTTTAAAGCTCACTGTGTGCTAAACATGATCAGGAGGAGCTTTTTTGCAAGGCTCTTCTGCTGTTTTAGCCCAGTCTAAACATTCCTGCTCTCTGTTGCTGCTCAGCAGAGAGTGGGCACAGAGATGTTGGAATCAATTGGTCTTCCAGGCAGGAAAAGGAGGAGTTACAGCAATGTGTTTTGCAGAGTTGCAAAGCTCACTGTGTGCTGAAGATGCCCTGCAGGAGTTTCCCTGCTGGCCCTTCGTCTGTGGTATTAGAGTCCAAGCGCTGCTCCTCCCCTGTCACAACTCCTCTCGAAACGAGAGAGCGCACCAGAAACTTTGGATTCAAATGCAGTTTTAGGAGATAAAGTGAGGAGTGACAGCAATGTTTGTGTCACAGTTTAAAGCTCACTGTGTGCAAAACATGATCAAGCAGGAGATTTTTTTCAAGGCTCTTCTCCTGTTTTAGGCAGGTCTAAAAATTCCTGCTCTACTCTCTCTGTTGCTGCTCAGCAGAGAGCGGGCACAGAGATGGTGGATTCAGCTGGTCTTTCAGGCAGGAAAGGGAGGAGTGAAAGCAATGTGTGTTGCAGAGTTGCAAAGCTCACTGTGTGCTGAAGATGATCAGTGGGAACTTTCTGGACTGTCTCTTCTGCTGTTTCAGCAGAGTCCAAACGTAAGTGCTATATTCTGCTACTGCTCACAAAGAGCAAGCACAGGAGATGTATTATTCAATTGGACTTTCAGGTAGGAAAGTGAGAGGTGACAGCAATATGTGTTTCAGAGTTGCGAATCACAATGTGTGCTGAAGATGCCCAGCAGTAGTTTCTATGCTGGCCCTTCGGCTGTGAAATTAGAATCCAAACGCTCGTCCTCCCCTGTCACAACTGCTCTCGAAGCGAGAGAGCGCACCAGAAACGTTGGCTTGAAATGCACTTTTAGGAGATAAAGTGAGGAGTGACAGCAATGTGTGTTTCAGAGTTGCAAAGCTCACTGTGCGCTGAAGATGATCTGCAAGGACTTTCCCTCCCTGCCCTTCGGAACTGGGAGCGGATTCCAAGCGCTCGTGCTCACCTTCCTCTGCTGCTCTTGAAACGAGAGTGGAGACCAGAAACGCTGGATTCAAATGCACTTTTAGGAGCTACAATGAGGAGTGACAACAGTGTGTGTGTCACAGTTGTAAAGCTCAGTGTGTTGAAGAAGCACAAGAGCAGCCTTCAGGCCTGTCTCTTCCACTGCCTTACAGATTGCAGACATTCCTGCTCACTCTGCTGCTCAGCAGAGTGCTGGCAACGGAGTTCTTGGATTGAAATGGTCTTTTAGGAGAAAGAGCGAAGAGTGACAGCAATGTTTGTGTCACAGTTTAAAGGTCACTGTGTGCTAAACATGATCAGGAGGAGCTTTTTTGCAAGGCTCTTCTGCTGTTTTAGCCCAGTCTAAACATTCCTGCTCTCTGTTGCTGCTCAGCAGAGAGTGGGCACAGAGATGTTGGAATCAATTGGTCTTCCAGGCAGGAGAAGGAGTTACAGCAATGTGTGTTGCAGAATTGCAAAGCTCACTGTGTGCTGAAGATGCCCTGCAGGAGTTTCCCTGCTGTCCCTTCGTCTGTGGGATTAGAGTCCAAGCGCTGCTCCTCCCCTGTCACAACTCCTCTCGAAACGTGAGAGCGCACCAGAAACTTTGGATTCAAATGCAGTTTTAGGAGATAAAGTGAGGAGTGACAGCAATGTTTGTGTCACAGTTTAAAGCTCACTGTGTGCAAAACATGATCAAGCAGGAGATTTTTTTCAAGGCTCTTCTCCTGTTTTAGGCAGGTCTAAAAATTCCTGCTCTACTCTCTCTGTTGCTGCTCAGCAGAGAGCGGGCACAGAGATGGTGGATTCAGCTGGTCTTTCAGGCAGGAAAGGGAGGAGTGAAAGCAATGTGTGTTGCAGAGTTGCAAAGCTCACTGTGTGCTGAAGATGATCAGTGGGAACTTTCTGGACTGTCTCTTCTGCTGTTTCAGCAGAGTCCAAACGTAAGTGCTATATTCTGCTACTGCTCACAAAGAGCAAGCACAGGAGATGTATTATTCAATTGGACTTTCAGGTAGGAAAGTGAGAGGTGACAGCAATATGTGTTTCAGAGTTGTGAATCTCAATGTGTGCTGAAGATGCCCAGCAGTAGTTTCCATGCTGGCCCTTCGGCTGTGAAATTAGAATCCAAGCGCTCGTCCTCCCCTGTCACAACTGCTCTCGAAGCGAGAGAGCGCACCAGAAACTTTGGATTCAAATGCACTTTTAGGAGATAAAGTGAGGAGTGACAGCAATGTGTGTTTCAGAGTTGCAAAGCTCACTGTGCGCTGAAGATGATCTGCAAGGACTTTCCCTCCCTGCCCTTCGGAACTGGGAGCGGATTCCAAGCGCTCGTGCTCACCTGCCTCTGCTGCACTGGAAACGAGAGTGGAGACCAGAAATGCTGGATTCAAATGCACTTTTAGGAGCTACAATGAGGAGTGACAACAGTGTGTGTGTCAAAGTTGTAAAGCTCAGTGTGTTGAAGAAGCACAAGAGCAGCCTTCAGACTGTCTCTTCCACTGCCTTACAGATTGCAGACATTCCTGCTCACTCTGCTGCTCAGCAGAGTGCTGGCAACGGAGTTCTTGGATTGAAATGGTCTTTTAGGACAAAGAGTGAAGAGTGACAGCAATGTTTGTGTCACAGTTTAAAGCTCACTGTGTGCTAAACATGATCAGGAGGAGCTTTTTTGCAAGGCTCTTCTGCTGTTTTAGCCCAGTCTAAACATTCCTGCTCTCTGTTGCTGCTCAGCAGAGAGTGGGCACAGAGATGTTGGAATCAATTGGTCTTCCAGGCAGGAAAAGGAGGAGTTACAGCAATGTGTTTTGCAGAGTTGCAAAGCTCACTGTGTGCTGAAGATGCCCTGCAGGAGTTTCCCTGCTGGCCCTTCGTCTGTGGTATTAGAGTCCAAGCGCTGCTCCTCCCCTGTCACAACTCCTCTCGAAACGAGAGAGCGCACCAGAAACTTTGGATTCAAATGCAGTTTTAGGAGATAAAGTGAGGAGTGACAGCAATGTTTGTGTCACAGTTTAAAGCTCACTGTGTGCAAAACATGATCAAGCAGGAGATTTTTTTCAAGGCTCTTCTCCTGTTTTAGGCAGGTCTAAAAATTCCTGCTCTACTCTCTCTGTTGCTGCTCAGCAGAGAGCGGGCACAGAGATGGTGGATTCAGCTGGTCTTTCAGGCAGGAAAGGGAGGAGTGAAAGCAATGTGTGTTGCAGAGTTGCAAAGCTCACTGTGTGCTGAAGATGATCAGTGGGAACTTTCTGGACTGTCTCTTCTGCTGTTTCAGCAGAGTCCAAACGTAAGTGCTATATTCTGCTACTGCTCACAAAGAGCAAGCACAGGAGATGTATTATTCAATTGGACTTTCAGGTAGGAAAGTGAGAGGTGACAGCAATATGTGTTTCAGAGTTGCGAATCACAATGTGTGCTGAAGATGCCCAGCAGTACTTTCCATGCTGGCCCTTCGGCTGTGAAATTAGAATCCAAGCGCTCGTCCTCCCCTGTCACAACTGCTCTCGAAGCGAGAGAGCGCACCAGAAACGTTGGCTTGAAATGCACTTTTAGGAGATAAAGTGAGGAGTGACAGCAATGTGTGTTTCAGAGTTGCAAAGCTCACTGTGCGCTGAAGATGATCTGCAAGGACTTTCCCTCCCTGCCCTTCGGAACTGGGAGCGGATTCCAAGCGCTCGTGCTCACCTTCCTCTGCTGCTCTTGAAACGAGAGTGGAGACCAGAAACGCTGGATTCAAATGCACTTTTAGGAGCTACAATGAGGAGTGACAACAGTGTGTGTGTCACAGTTGTAAAGCTCAGTGTGTTGAAGAAGCACAAGAGCAGCCTTCAGACTGTCTCTTCCACTGCCTTACAGATTGCAGACATTCCTGCTCACTCTGCTGCTCAGCAGAGTGCTGGCAACGGAGTTCTTGGATTGAAATGGTCTTTTAGGAGAAAGAGTGAAGAGTGACAGCAATGTTTGTGTCACAGTTTAAAGCTCACTGTGTGCTAAACATGATCAGGAGGAGCTTTTTTGCAAGGCTCTTCTGCTGTTTTAGCCCAGTCTAAACATTCCTGCTCTCTGTTGCTGCTCAGCAGAGAGTGGGCACAGAGATGTTGGAATCAATTGGTCTTCCAGGCAGGAGAAGGAGTTACAGCAATGTGTGTTGCAGAATTGCAAAGCTCACTGTGTGCTGAAGATGCCCTGCAGGCGTTTCCCTGCTGGCCCTTCGTCTGTGGGATTAGAGTCCAAGCGCTGCTCCTCCCCTGTCACAACTCCTCTCGAAACGTGAGAGCGCACCAGAAACTTTGGATTCAAATGCAGTTTTAGGAGATAAAGTGAGGAGTGACAGCAATGTTTGTGTCACAGTTTAAAGCTCACTGTGTGCAAAACATGATCAAGCAGGAGATTTTTTTCAAGGCTCTTCTCCTGTTTTAGGCAGGTCTAAAAATTCCTGCTCTACTCTCTCTGTTGCTGCTCAGCAGAGAGCGGGCACAGAGATGGTGGATTCAGCTGGTCTTTCAGGCAGGAAAGGGAGGAGTGAAAGCAATGTGTGTTGCAGAGTTGCAAAGCTCACTGTGTGCTGAAGATGATCAGTGGGAACTTTCTGGACTGTCTCTTCTGCTGTTTCAGCAGAGTCCAAACGTAAGTGCTATATTCTGCTACTGCTCACAAAGAGCAAGCACAGGAGATGTATTATTCAATTGGACTTTCAGGTAGGAAAGTGAGAGGTGACAGCAATATGTGTTTCAGAGTTGCGAATCACAATGTGTGCTGAAGATGCCCAGCAGTAGTTTCCATGCTGGCCCTTCGGCTGTGAAATTAGAATCCAAGCGCTCGTCCTCCCCTGTCACAACTGCTCTCGAAGCGAGAGAGCGCACCAGAAACGTTGGCTTGAAATGCACTTTTAGGAGATAAAGTGAGGAGTGACAGCAATGTGTGTTTCAGAGTTGCAAAGCTCACTGTGCGCTGAAGATGATCTGCAAGGACTTTCCCTCCCTGCCCTTCGGAACTGGGAGCGGATTCCAAGCGCTCGTGCTCACCTGCCTCTGCTGCACTGGAAACGAGAGTGGAGACCAGAAATGCTGGATTCAAATGCACTTTTAGGAGCTACAATGAGGAGTGACAACAGTGTGTGTGTCAAAGTTGTAAAGCTCAGTGTGTTGAAGAAGCACAAGAGCAGCCTTCAGCCTGTCTCTTGCACTGCCTTACAGATTGCAGACATTCCTGCTCACTCTGCTGCTCAGCAGAGTGCTGGCAACGGAGTTCTTGGATTGAAATGGTCTTTTAGGAGAAAGAGTGAAGAGTGACAGCAATGTTTGTGTCACAGTTTAAAGCTCACTGTGTGCTAAACATGATCAGGAGGAGCTTTTTTGCAAGGCTCTTCTGCTGTTTTAGCCCAGTCTAAACATTCCTGCTCTCTGTTGCTGCTCAGCAGAGAGTGGGCACAGAGATGTTGGAATCAATTGGTCTTCCAGGCAGGAGAAGGAGTTACAGCAATGTGTGTTGCAGAATTGCAAAGCTCACTGTGTGCTGAAGATGCCCTGCAGGAGTTTCCCTGCTGGCCCTTCGTCTGTGGGATTAGAGTCCAAACGCTGCTCCTCCCCTGTCACAACTCCTCTCGAAACGTGAGAGCGCACCAGAAACTTTGGATTCAAATGCAGTTTTAGGAGATAAAGTGAGGAGTGACAGCAATGTTTGTGTCACAGTTTAAAGCTCACTGTGTGCAAAACATGATCAAGCAGGAGATTTTTTTCAAGGCTCTTCTCCTGTTTTAGGCAGGTCTAAAAATTCCTGCTCTACTCTCTCTGTTGCTGCTCAGCAGAGAGCGGGCACAGAGATGGTGGATTCAGCTGGTCTTTCAGGCAGGAAAGGGAGGAGTGAAAGCAATGTGTGTTGCAGAGTTGCAAAGCTCACTGTGTGCTGAAGATGATCAGTGGGAACTTTCTGGACTGTCTCTTCTGCTGTTTCAGCAGAGTCCAAACGTAAGTGCTATATTCTGCTACTGCTCACAAAGAGCAAGCACAGGAGATGTATTATTCAATTGGACTTTCAGGTAGGAAAGTGAGAGGTGACAGCAATATGTGTTTCAGAGTTGCGAATCACAATGTGTGCTGAAGATGCCCAGCAGTAGTTTCCATGCTGGCCCTTCGGCTGTGAAATTAGAATCCAAGCGCTCGTCCTCCCCTGTCACAACTGCTCTCGAAGCGAGAGAGCGCACCAGAAACGTTGGCTTGAAATGCACTTTTAGGAGATAAAGTGAGGAGTGACAGCAATGTGTGTTTCAGAGTTGCAAAGCTCACTGTGCGCTGAAGATGATCTGCAAGGACTTTCCCTCCCTGCCCTTCGGAACTGGGAGCGGATTCCAAGCGCTCGTGCTCACCTGCCTCTGCTGCTCTTGAAACGAGAGTGGAGACCAGAAACGCTGGATTCAAATGCACTTTTAGGAGCTACAATGAGGAGTGACAACAGTGTGTGTGTCACAGTTGTAAAGCTCAGTGTGTTGAAGAAGCACAAGAGCAGCCTTCAGGCCTGTCTCTTCCACTGCCTTACAGATTGCAGACATTCCTGCTCACTCTGCTGCTCAGCAGAGTGCTGGCAACGGAGTTCTTGGATTGAAATGGTCTTTTAGGAGAAAGAGTGAAGAGTGACAGCAATGTTTGTGTCACAGTTTAAAGCTCACTGTGTGCTAAACATGATCAGGAGGAGCTTTTTTGCAAGGCTCTTCTGCTGTTTTAGCCCAGTCTAAACATTCCTTCTCTCTGTTGCTGCTCAGCAGAGAGTGGGCACAGAGATGTTGGAATCAATTGGTCTTCCAGGCAGGAAAAGGAGTTACAGCAATGTGTGTTGCAGAATTGCAAAGCTCACTGTGTGCTGAAGATGCCCTGAAGGAGTTTCCCTGCTGGCCCTTCATCTGTGGGATTAGAGTCCAAGCGCTGCTCCTCCCCTGTCACAACTCCTCTCGAAACGTGAGAGCGCACCAGAAACTTTGGATTCAAATGCACTTTTAGGAGATAAAGTGAGGAGTGACAGCAATGTTTGTGTCACAGTTTAAAGCTCACTGTGTGCAAAACATGATCAAGCAGGAGATTTTTTGCAAGGCTCTTCTGCTGTTTTAGCCCAGGCTAAACATTCCTGCTCTACTCTCTCTGTTGCTGCTCAGCAGAGAGCGGGCACAGAGGTGTTGGAATCAATTGGCCTTTCAGGCAGGAAAAGAAGAGACAGCAATGTGTGTTGCAGAGTTGCAAAGCTCACTGTGTGCTGAAGATGATCAGTGGGAACTTTCTGGACTGTCTCTTCTGCTGTTTCTTCAGAGTCCAAACGTAAGTGCTATATTCTGCTACTGCTCACAAAGAGCAAGCACAGGAGATGTAGGATTCAATTGGACTTTGAGGTAGGAAAGTGAGAGGTGACAGCTATTTGTGTTTCAGAGTTGCAAAGCTCACTGGGTGCTGAAGATGCCCTGCAGGAGTTTCCATGCTGGCAATTCGTCTGTGAAATTAGAGTCCAAACACTCGTCCTCCCCTGTGACATCTGCTCTCGAAACGAGAGAGCGCACCATAAACTTTGGATTCAAATGCACTTTTAGGAGATAAAGTGAGGAGTGACAGCAATGTTTGTGTCACAGTTTAAAGCTCACTGAGTGCAAAACATGATCAAGCAGGAGATTTTTTGCAAGGCTCTTCTGCTGTTTTAGCCCAGTCCAAACATTCCTGCTCTGCTCTGTCTGTTGTTGCTCAGCAGAGAGCGGGCACAGAGATGGTGGATTCAGTTGGTCGTTCAGGCAGGAAAGGGGGGAGTGACAGCAATGTGTGTTGCAGAGTTGCAAAGCTCACTGTGTGCTGAAGATGATCAGTGGGAACTTTCTGGACTGTCTCTTCTGCTGTTTCTTCAGAGTCCAAACGTAAGTGCTATATTCTGCTACTGCTCACAAAGAGGAAGCACAGGAGATGTATTATTCAATTGGACTTTCAGGTAGGAAAGTGAGAGGTGACAGCAATATGTGTTTCAGAGTTGCGAATCACAATGTGTGCTGAAGATGCCCAGCAGTAGTTTCCATGCTGGCCCTTCGGCTGTGAAATTAGAATCCAAGCTCTCGTCCTCCCCTGTCACAACTGCTCTCGAAGCGAGAGAGCGCACCAGAAACGTTGGCTTGAAATGCACTTTTAGGAGATAAAGTGAGGAGTGACAGCAATGTGTGTTTCAGAGTTGCAAAGCTCACTGTGCGCTGAAGATGATCTGCAAGGACTTTCCCTCCCTGCCCTTCGGAACTGGGAGCGGATTCCAAGCGCTCGTGCTCACCTGCCTCTGCTGCACTGGAAACGAGAGTGGAGACCAGAAACGCTGGATTCAAATGCACTTTTAGGAGCTACAATGAGGAGTGACAACAGTGTGTGTGTCACAGTTGTAAAGCTCAGTGTGTTGAAGAAGCACAAGAGCAGCCTTCAGCCTGTCTCTTCCACTGCCTTACAGATTGCAGACATTCCTGCTCACTCTGCTGCTCAGCAGAGTGCTGGCAACGGAGTTCTTGGATTGAAATGGTCTTTTAGGAGAAAGAGTGAAGAGTGACAGCAATGTTTGTGTCACAGTTTAAAGCTCACTGTGTGCTAAACATGATCAGGAGGAGCTTTTTTGCAAGGCTCTTCTGCTGTTTTAGCCCAGGCTAAACATTCCTGCTCTACTCTCTCTGTTGCTGCTCAGCAGAGAGCGGGCACAGAGATGTTGGAATCAATTGGTCTTTCAGGCAAGAAAAGGAGGAGTGACAGCAATGTGTGTTTCAGAATTGTAAAGCTCACTGTGCGCTGAAGATGCCCTGCAGGAGTTTCCCTGCTGTCCCTTCGTCTGTGGGATTAGAGTCCAAGCGCTGCTCCTCCCCTGTCACAACTCCTCTCGAAACGAGAGAGCGCACCAGAAACTTTGGATTCAAATGCACTTTTAGGAGATAAAGTGAGGAGTGACAGCAATGTTTGTGTCACAGTTTAAAGCTCACAGTGTGCAAAACATGATCAAGCAGGAGATTTTTTTCAAGGCTCTTCTGCTGTTTTAGGCAGGTCTAAAAATTCCTGCTCTACTATCTCTGTTGCTGCTCAGCAGAGAGCGGGCACAGAGATGGTGGATTCAGCTGGTCTTTCAGGCAAAAAGGGAGGAGTGACAGCAATGTGTGTTGCAGAGTTGCAAAGCTCGCTGTGCGCTGAAGATGATCAGTGGGAAGTTTCTGGACAGTCTCTTCTGCTCTTTTAGCATTGGCTAAAGGTTCCTGCTCTACTCTGCTTCTGCCCAGCAGAGAAAGGGCACAGAGATTTTGGATTCAATTGGACTTTGAGGTAGGAAAGTGCGGAGCGAGAGCAATATATGTGTCACAGTTGCAAAGCTGACTGCGTGCTGAAGATGCCCTGCCGGAGCTTTCACTCCGGGCTCTTCGTTTGTGGGAGCAGAGGCCAAGAGATCGTGTTCACCTGTCACTGCTGCTGTTCAAACGAGAGAGGGCGGGAGAGACCATGGATTCAAACGGATTATTAGGAGATGAAGTGAGGAGTGACAGCAATGTGTGTTTCAGAGTTGCAAAGCTCACTGTGCGCTGAAGATGATCTGCAAGGACTTTCCCTCCCTGCCCTTCGGAAGTGGGAGCGGATTCCAAGCGCTCGTGCTCACCTTCCTCTGCTGCTCTTGAAACGAGAGTGGAGACCAGAAACCCTGGATTCAAATGCACTTTTAGGAGCTACAATGAGGAGTGACAACAGTGTGTGTGTCACAGTTGTAAAGCTCAGTGTGTTGAAGAAGCACAAGAGCAGCCTTCAGGCCTGTCTCTTCCACTGCCTTACAGATTGCAGACATTCCTGCTCACTCTGCTGCTCAGCAGAGTGCTGGCAACGGAGTTCTTGGATTGAAATGGTCTTTTAGGAGAAAGAGTGAAGAGTGACAGCAATGTTTGTGTCACAGTTTAAAGCTCACTGTGTGCTAAACATGATCAGGAGGAGCTTTTTTGCAAGGCTCTTCTGCTGTTTTAGCCCAGTCTAAACATTCCTGCTCTACTCTCTCTGTTGCTGCTCAGCAGAGAGTGGGCACAGAGATGTTGGAATCAATAGGTCTTCCAGGCAGGAAAAGGAGGAGTTACAGCAATGTGTTTTGCAGAGTTGCAAAGCTCACTGTGTGCTGAAGATGCCCTGCAGGAGTTTCCCTGCTGGCTCTTCGTCTGTGGGATTAGAGTCCAAGCGCTGCTCCTCCCCTGTCACAACTCCTCTCCAAACGAGAGTGCGTACCAGAAACTTTGGATTCAAATGCACTTTTAGGAGATAAAGTGAGGAGTGACAGCAATGTTTGTGTCACAGTTTAAAGCTCACTGTGTGCAAAACATGATCAAGCAGGAGATTTTTTTCAAGGCTCTTCTCCTGTTTTAGGCAGGTCTAAAAATTCCTGCTCTACTCTCTCTGTTGCTGCTCAGCAGAGAGCGGGCACAGAGATGGTGGATTCAGCTGGTCTTTCAGGCAAAAAGGGAGGAGTGACAGCAATGTGTGTTGCAGAGTTGCAAAGCTCGCTGTGCGCTGAAGATGATCAGTGGGAACTTTCTGGACTGTCTCTTCTGCTCTTTTAGCATTGGCTAAAGGTTCCTGCTCTACTCTCTCTGCTTCTGCCCAGCAGAGAAAGGGCACAGAGATTTTGGATTCAATTGGACTTTGAGGTAGGAAAGTGCGGAGCGAGAGCAATATATGTGTCACAGTTGCAAAGCTGACTGCGTGCTGAAGATGCCCTGCCGGAGCTTTCACTCCGGGCTCTTCGGCTGTGGGAGCAGAGGCCAAGAGATCGTGTTCACCTGTCACTGCTGCTGTTCAAACGAGAGAGGGCGGGAGAGACCATGGATTCAAACGGATTATTAGGAGATGAAGTGAGGAGTGACAGCAATGTGTGTTTCAGAGTTGCAAAGCTCACTGTGCGCTGAAGATGATCTGCAAGGACTTTCCCTCCCAGCCCTTCGGAACTGGGAGCGGATTCCAAGCGCTCGCGCTCACCTACCTCTGCTGCTCTTGAAACGAGAGTGGAGACCAGAAACGCTGGATTCAAATGCACTTTTAGGAGCTACAATGAGGAGTGACAACAGTGTGTGTGTCAAAGTTGTAAAGCTCAGTGTGTTGAAGAAGCACAAGAGCAGCCTTCAGGCCTGTCTCTTCCACTGCCTTACAGATTGCAGACATTCCTGCTCACTCTGCTGCTCAGCAGAGTGCTGGCAACAGAGTTCTCGGATTGAAATGGTCTTTTAGGAGAAAGAGTGAAGAGTGACAGCAATGTTTGTGTCACAGTTTAAAGCTCACTGTGTGCTAAACATGATCAGGAGGAGCTTTTTTGCAAGGCTCTTCTGCTGTTTTAGCCCAGTCTAAACATTCCTGCTCTACTCTCTCTGTTGCTGCTCAGCAGAGAGCGGGCACAGAGATGGTGGATTCAGCTGGTCTTTCAGGCAGGAAAGGGAGGAGTGAAAGCAATGTGTGTTGCAGAGTTGCAAAGCTCACTGTGTGCTGAAGATGATCAGTGGGAACTTTCTGGACTGTCTCTTCTGCTGTTTCAGCAGAGTCCAAACGTAAGTGCTATATTCTGCTACTGCTCACAAAGAGCAAGCACAGGAGATGTATTATTCAATTGGACTTTCAGGTAGGAAAGTGAGAGGTGACAGCAATATGTGTTTCAGAGTTGCGAATCACAATGTGTGCTGAAGATGCCCAGCAGTAGTTTCCATGCTGGCCCTTCGGCTGTGAAATTAGAATCCAAGCGCTCGTCCTCCCCTGTCACAACTGCTCTCGAAGCGAGAGAGCGCACCAGAAACTTTGGATTCAAATGCACTTTTAGGAGATAAAGTGAGGAGTGACAGCAATGTGTGTTTCAGAGTTGCAAAGCTCACTGTGCGCTGAAGATGATCTGCAAGGACTTTCCCTCCCTGCCCTTCGGAACTGGGAGCGGATTCCAAGCGCTCGTGCTCACCTGCCTCTGCTGCACTGGAAACGAGAGTGGAGACCAGAAACGCTGGATTCAAATGCACTTTTAGGAGCTACAATAAGGAGTGACAACAGTGTGTGTGTCAAAGTTGTAAAGCTCAGTGTGTTGAAGAAGCACAAGAGCAGCCTTCAGGCCTGTCTCTTCCACTGCCTTACAGATTGCAGACATCCCTGCTCACTCTGCTGCTCAGCAGAGTGCTGGCAACGGAGTTCTTGGATTGAAATGGTCTTTTAGGAGAAAGAGTGAAGAGTGACAGCAATGTTTGTGTCACAGTTTAAAGCTCACTGTGTGCTAAACATGATCAGGAGGAGCTTTTTTGCAAGGCTCTTCTGCTGTTTTAGCCCAGTCTAAACATTCCTGCTCTACTCTCTCTGTTGCTGCTCAGCAGAGAGTGGGCACAGAGATGTTGGAATCAATTGGTCTTCCAGGCAAGAAAAGGAGGAGTGACAGCAATGTGTTTTGCAGAGTTGCAAAGCTCACTGTGTGCTGAAGATGCCCTGCAGGAGTTTCCCTGCTGGCCCTTTGTCTGTGGTATTAGAGTCCAAGCGCTGCTCCTCCCCTGTCACAACTCCTCTCGAAACGAGAGAGCGCACCAGAAACTTTGGATTCAAATGCACTTTTAGGAGATAAAGTGAGGAGTGACAGCAATGTTTGTGTCACAGTTTAAAGCTCACTGTGTGCAAAACATGATCAAGCAGGAGATTTTTTTCAAGGCTCTTCTGCTGTTTTAGGCAGGTCTAAAAATTCCTGCTCTACTCTCTCTGTTGCTGCTCAGCAGAGAGCGGGCACAGAGATGGTGGATTCAGCTGGTCTTTCAGGCAAAAAGGGAGGAGTGACAGCAATGTGTGTTGCAGAGTTGCAAAGCTCGCTGTGCGCTGAAGATGATCAGTGGGAACTTTCTGGACTGTCTCTTCTGCTCTTTTAGCATTGGCTAAAGGTTCCTGCTCTACTCTCTCTGCTTCTGCCCAGCAGAGAAAGGGCACAGAGATTTTGGATTCAATTGGACTTTGAGGTAGGAAAGTGCGGAGCGAGAGCAATATATGTGTCACAGTTGCAAAGCTGACTGCGTGCTGAAGATGCCCTGCCGGAGCTTTCACTCCGGGCTCTTCGGCTGTGGGAGCAGAGGCCAAGAGATCGTGTTCACCTGTCACTGCTGCTGTTCAAACGAGAGAGGGCGGGAGAGACCATGGATTCAAACGGATTATTAGGAGATGAAGTGAGGAGTGACAGCAATGTGTGTTTCAGAGTTGCAAAGCTCACTGTGCGCTGAAGATGATCTGCAAGGACTTTCCCTCCCAGCCCTTCGGAACTGGGAGCGGATTCCAAGCGCTCGCGCTCACCTACCTCTGCTGCTCTTGAAACGAGAGTGGAGACCAGAAACGCTGGATTCAAATGCACTTTTAGGAGCTACAATGAGGAGTGACAACAGTGTGTGTGTCAAAGTTGTAAAGCTCAGTGTGTTGAAGAAGCACAAGAGCAGCCTTCAGGCCTGTCTCTTCCACTGCCTTACAGATTGCAGACATTCCTGCTCACTCTGCTGCTCAGCAGAGTGCTGGCAACAGAGTTCTCGGATTGAAATGGTCTTTTAGGAGAAAGAGTGAAGAGTGACAGCAATGTTTGTGTCACAGTTTAAAGCTCACTGTGTGCTAAACATGATCAGGAGGAGCTTTTTTGCAAGGCTCTTCTGCTGTTTTAGCCCAGTCTAAACATTCCTGCTCTACTCTCTCTGTTGCTGCTCAGCAGAGAGCGGGCACAGAGATGGTGGATTCAGCTGGTCTTTCAGGCAGGAAAGGGAGGAGTGAAAGCAATGTGTGTTGCAGAGTTGCAAAGCTCACTGTGTGCTGAAGATGATCAGTGGGAACTTTCTGGACTGTCTCTTCTGCTGTTTCAGCAGAGTCCAAACGTAAGTGCTATATTCTGCTACTGCTCACAAAGAGCAAGCACAGGAGATGTATTATTCAATTGGACTTTCAGGTAGGAAAGTGAGAGGTGACAGCAATATGTGTTTCAGAGTTGCGAATCACAATGTGTGCTGAAGATGCCCAGCAGTAGTTTCCATGCTGGCCCTTCGGCTGTGAAATTAGAATCCAAGCGCTCGTCCTCCCCTGTCACAACTGCTCTCGAAGCGAGAGAGCGCACCAGAAACTTTGGATTCAAATGCACTTTTAGGAGATAAAGTGAGGAGTGACAGCAATGTGTGTTTCAGAGTTGCAAAGCTCACTGTGCGCTGAAGATGATCTGCAAGGACTTTCCCTCCCTGCCCTTCGGAACTGGGAGCGGATTCCAAGCGCTCGTGCTCACCTGCCTCTGCTGCACTGGAAACGAGAGTGGAGACCAGAAACGCTGGATTCAAATGCACTTTTAGGAGCTACAATAAGGAGTGACAACAGTGTGTGTGTCAAAGTTGTAAAGCTCAGTGTGTTGAAGAAGCACAAGAGCAGCCTTCAGGCCTGTCTCTTCCACTGCCTTACAGATTGCAGACATCCCTGCTCACTCTGCTGCTCAGCAGAGTGCTGGCAACGGAGTTCTTGGATTGAAATGGTCTTTTAGGAGAAAGAGTGAAGAGTGACAGCAATGTTTGTGTCACAGTTTAAAGCTCACTGTGTGCTAAACATGATCAGGAGGAGCTTTTTTGCAAGGCTCTTCTGCTGTTTTAGCCCAGTCTAAACATTCCTGCTCTACTCTCTCTGTTGCTGCTCAGCAGAGAGTGGGCACAGAGATGTTGGAATCAATTGGTCTTCCAGGCAAGAAAAGGAGGAGTGACAGCAATGTGTTTTGCAGAGTTGCAAAGCTCACTGTGTGCTGAAGATGCCCTGCAGGAGTTTCCCTGCTGGCCCTTTGTCTGTGGTATTAGAGTCCAAGCGCTGCTCCTCCCCTGTCACAACTCCTCTCGAAACGAGAGAGCGCACCAGAAACTTTGGATTCAAATGCACTTTTAGGAGATAAAGTGAGGAGTGACAGCAATGTTTGTGTCACAGTTTAAAGCTCACTGTGTGCAAAACATGATCAAGCAGGAGATTTTTTTCAAGGCTCTTCTGCTGTTTTAGGCAGGTCTAAAAATTCCTGCTCTACTCTCTCTGTTGCTGCTCAGCAGAGAGCGGGCACAGAGATGGTGGATTCAGCTGGTCTTTCAGGCAAAAAGGGAGGAGTGACAGCAATGTGTGTTGCAGAGTTGCAAAGCTCGCTGTGCGCTGAAGATGATCAGTGGGAACTTTCTGGACTGTCTCTTCTGCTCTTTTAGCATTGGCTAAAGGTTCCTGCTCTACTCTCTCTGCTTCTGCCCAGCAGAGAAAGGGCACAGAGATTTTGGATTCAATTGGACTTTGAGGTAGGAAAGTGCGGAGCGAGAGCAATATATGTGTCACAGTTGCAAAGCTGACTGCGTGCTGAAGATGCCCTGCCGGAGCTTTCACTCCGGGCTCTTCGGCTGTGGGAGCAGAGGCCAAGAGATCGTGTTCACCTGTCACTGCTGCTGTTCAAACGAGAGAGGGCGGGAGAGACCATGGATTCAAACTGATTATTAGGAGATGAAGTGAGGAGTGACAGCAATGTGTGTTTCAGAGTTGCAAAGCTCACTGTGCGCTGAAGATGATCTGCAAGGACTTTCCCTCCCTGCCCTTCGGAACTGGGAGCGGATTCCAAGCGCTCGTGCTCACCTACCTCTGCTGCTCTTGAAACGAGAGTGGAGACCAGAAACGCTGGATTCAAATGTGTTGGAGTCGCGGGAGACAAGCCTCATGCTCTCATGGTCAGCAAGCCTCGTTTATTTAGCAAGACACATCCACTTTTATAGCTTGCAGGGTTAGTTACATTGTCTGATAAGATACAGCAAAATCATTGGTCAGCCTGTGTCTATGCAGGGGTCTCCAGGTAACTGTGACCACTTCTTGTTTCAACATGTCTCCACATGTCCCAACTTGCCCAAGCAAGACCATTGTGCTATTCCAGCAAGATACCCTTGCTCTTATCTCAGCAAGATGCATATCCTGTTTCTTAAGCAAATCAGGGTAAACATTAACCACGAGATTGCTGTGCCCTGGGGGCCTACATTTCCACCAGCTGCACGGTATCATGCCCTTTGTTACTTAGCCATTCAGTTGTTAAGCTCTCTACACTTCCCCTGTTTTCTTTAACAGCAAGCATAGCCATTTTATGATTAAAAGCGTTCGATATCATTTTTTGTAAACACTGCATAATACACGGCAAAAGCAATACTGCTAATAATATTACAACCACCACCAAAACAATTTTTTCTATTAGGGTAACAAGCCAGGCCTATTTGAGGAAACATTTACTGTGTTATGTGGAAGCCCAAAAGGGTCCTTCCAAGAGTCAAAGTGAAAACAATATTGTGCAGGCGCAGAACCAAGCAGGTGAAAATCTTGGATTTCAGAGACATTTTTTCTTATATTGAGCTGAAAGGTAAAATTGGCTGGGACGCCTATCAAACAGGTTCTAAAGGGGTCAGAAGCTTTAGCAAGAGCAAGGCATAAACTACTTTGGTTAACTTTTTCAGCCCAAGTGACCCACATGTTTTTTCGTTCCTCTATTTTGTTTAGAGTGTCCCAAGCTCCTGTGTTGAGGCCGGAAACGGCGACAAGCACGATCCCAATCTTCAGGTTTAACTTGCCACAAAAGCGGAATACCCACATCTTTACCGCACTTAATCTCTAGAGGCACTGTGGCTAGTGTGGTTTGAATCTGGGAGAGAATCTCCTGAACCCGATATTTCAAATATCGTTGCTCCAGATCTTCCCGATTCTCGACTAATAGATACGTTAAGGGTAGATTTATGGGAGGAGTTATACCTGCCTCCGCCAGCAGTGCTCTATAAGGATTGTAATTATGATGGGGATTCCAGGTACAGTTTACACAAGCACCATGTGCCTGTAATTGGCTTTGGGACACCCAAACCTTTTGGTGACAATTTCCACACTTAATTTTGATCCAAGCCCTATGATAATCTTGTAAACACGCTAAACAATAACGAGTAGGAGACAAAATCCGATCAAATGTTCTCATAAGTTCCCAAAACAAATGGAGTTCTGCCTCTTCTTGAGTCGAATAGGAAAAGCGAATCCCAAAATGTCTTTCAAGTGGTTCCAGCAACGGACGAAGGATCAGCTGCAGACGATGACGACGACGGAGTTCTGGGCTGTCCATTCGATTGAGCAGCTCGAGTCCAGCGAGCAGGGATCCACTTGGGTCCAAACACCAGGGGCCTGACAGTCGCGACGAATGTGGCCTAATTTTCCGCATCGAAAACACTTCATTCGGGTGGCTGGAGCTGCTGGGCGAGTCTGCGCAACTGCCGCCTGAAGAGGTGCAAGGGCTGCCAAAATTTGGCTTTGAACTTTAGACTGGGCGTTAAGGCCTTCACCAATTTTGTTAAGGGCTTCCACTACAAAAATTTGACTGCTTAAGGGGAGAGTATTTGCTTTATCTAAGAGGTCTTGAATTACCCAGTTGCCAGGAGCAGTAGCGATAAGGGAGCGTGTGACTTGATTACCATTTTGTATAACACACTGCTTTAGGAGTGCGTCCTGCATGTGCTCCGCAACACCAGCTTTAGAAAGGGCTTGCATCAATTTGTCAATGAATGACCCAAGGGGTTCCTCTCGGCCTTGTTTAATGTTCATATACATAGGGGGCCCCCCCGGCTCCCGAATTTTGTCCATTGCCCTTTTTGCCACCCGCATGACCTCTCTTAATTTTTCTACTCCTATACCAGCCTGGGCATCTGTTCGAGTATAATCACCGTTTCCTAGTAATTCATTCATTGTAATTCCAAAAAGGGGGTCTCCTTGGGCACGAGGTAATGCTACTGAAGCAGCCGCTTCCTCCCCCCATCTTGCATCAAATGTAAGTTTCTGATGAGGGGTATAAATTAAACGAGCGATACCCTTGATGTCTACAGGCAGGAGAATCATTGAATTAAATAAGTAATCAAGCATCTGCTTGGCCGGTTCACTAGTAACCCCGAATTGAGAGACTGTAGCTCGGAGTTGTGCCAATATTTTCCAATCCATTTGAGTGATATCTACCCTATGACCGCCGCCTGGTCGAGGGTGGAAAATAACAGGAAAGGCCATAGAAGTAGCAACATGGTCTTGTGCCGCGTCGGCAAGGACCCTGTCTCCGTTTTCGACTCCGTGGCGTGCCAGAGCAGCCCAAACTTCCCGTCTCTGAGTTGCCATAGCCTCCGCGAGGTCCGAAAGGGCTCCGGGGAACGGCTCCGTGGCATTAGGAGACAAAGGAAGGGAGTTTGGAGGAGACTCAGATGGTCCGTTTTCCATAATAGAGGCAGACGGGGGAGAGGGAAGAGGGGGAGGAGGAGGGGGGGGGGGGTATCCGAGGGGGGAGGGGGGGGGGGGTATCTCGACTGTCGAAACGGTCGGCGGATTAGGGGCAGAAGGATCATAGTGACGATTTTGATTTTGTGCCAGACGGGCACTTTCGGCCGCACGTTTCTCTGCCTGTACCATCAAGAGTTCGTTATGTATCAAGCGCCATAATTTGGATAATTTTTTAGCAATTTTATCATCGTCTATCGTAAGGTCCCATAATTTATCGCCGTAGCGGCGCCATTCCGATAATTGGTGAATAGAGTGGGGGTCACTAAAAATACCGAGGGACCGAGCATGGGAAAGAAGGGCAGGGAGGTCCTTATCAAAATCTAAGCCTTTTACCCCCCGACGACGGAGGAAGGCAGTAAAAAGATCATACGCCGCTTGCCTGTCCATATTTACCGGATCCGTTGCACCCTCCAGGCGTCGGCAGCGCGTAGCAGCAGAGCCTGCCGATGCAGCACTCTGGGCCAAAGCAGGAGACGAGCAGCCCACCGATGTAGCACTCCCGTTCTGCAGAAGCCGTCTTTAAATCGAGACCTGCACCCAACGCAACTCCTTCAGGCAAAGGGAAGTGTCCCTGTTCGGGCGCCAGTTGTTGGAGTCGCGGGAGACAAGCCTCAAGCTCTCATGGTCAGCAAGTCTCGTTTATTTAGCAAGATGTTGTTGGAGTCGCGGGAGACAAGCCTCATGCTCTCATGGTCAGCAAGCCTTGTTTATTTAGCAAGACACATCCACTTTTATAGCTTGCAGGGTTAGTTACATTGTCTGATAAGATACAGCAAAATCATTGGTCAGCCTGTGTCGATGCAGGGGTCTCCAGGTAACTGTGACCACTTCTTGTTTCAACATGTCTCCACATGTCCCAACTTGCCCAAGCAAGACCATTGTGCTATTCCAGCAAGATACCCTTGCTCTTATCTCAGCAAGATGCATATCCTGTTTCTTAAGCAAATCAGGGTAAACATTAACCACGAGATTGCTGTGCCCTGGGGGCCTACATTTCCACCAGCTGCACGGTATCATGCCCTTTGTTACTTAGCCATTCAGTTGTTAAGCTCTCTACACAAATGCACTTTTAGGAGCTACAATGAGGAGTGACAACAGTGTGTGTGTCAAAGTTGTAAAGCTCAGTGTGTTGAAGAAGCACAAGAGCAGCCTTCAGACTGTCTCTTCCACTGCCTTACAGATTGCAGACATTCCTGCTCACTCTGATGCTCAGCAGAGTGCTGGCAACGGAGTTCTTGGATTGAAATGGTCTTTTAGGAGAAAGAGTGAAGAGTGACAGCAATGTTTGTGTCACAGTTTAAAGCTCACTGTGTGCTAAACATGATCAGGAGGAGCTTTTTTGCAAGGCTCTTCTGCTGTTTTAGCCCAGTCTAAACATTCCTGCTCTACTCTCTCTGTTGCTGCTCAGCAGAGAGTGGGCACAGAGATGTTGGAATCAATAGGTCTTCCAGGCAGGAAAAGGAGGAGTTACAGCAATGTGTTTTGCAGAGTTGCAAAGCTCATTGTGTGCTGAAGATGCCCTGCAGGAGTTTCCCTGCTGGCCCTTCGTCTGTGGGATTAGAGTCCAAGCGCTGCTCCTCCCCTGTCACAACTCCTCTCCAAACGAGAGAGCGCACCAGAAACTTTGGATTCAAATGCACTTTTAGGAGATAAAGTGAGGAGTGACAGCAATGTTTGTGTCACAGTTTAAAGCTCACTGTGTGCAAAACATGATCAAGCAGGAGATTTTTTTCAAGGCTCTTCTGCTGTTTTAGGCAGGTCTAAAAATTCCTGCTCTACTCTCTCTGTTGCTGCTCAGCAGAGAGCGGGCACAGAGATGGTGGATTCAGCTGGTCTTTCAGGCAAAAAGGGAGGAGTGACAGCAATGTGTGTTGCAGAGTTGCAAAGCTCGCTGTGCGCTGAAGATGATCAGTGGGAACTTTCTGGACTGTCTCTTCTGCTCTTTTAGCATTGGCTAAAGGTTCCTGCTCTACTCTGCTTCTGCCCAGCAGAGAAAGGGCACAGAGATTTTGGATTCAATTGGACTTTGAGGTAGGAAAGTGCGGAGCGAGAGCAATATATGTGTCACAGTTGCAAAGCTGACTGCGTGCTGAAGATGCCGTGCCGGAGCTTTCACTCCGGGCTCTTCGGCTGTGGGAGCAGAGGCCAAGAGATCGTGTTCACCTGTCACTGCTGCTGTTCAAACGAGAGAGGGCAGGAGAGACCATGGATTCAAACGGATTATTAGGAGATGAAGTGAGGAGTGACAGCAATGTGTGTTTCAGAGTTGCAAAGCTCACTGTGCGCTGAAGATGATCTGCAAGGACTTTCCCTCCCTGCCCTTCGGAACTGGGAGGGGATTCCAAGCGCTCGTGCTCACCTGCCTCTGCTGCACTGGAAACGAGAGTGGAGACCAGAAACGCTGGATTCAAATGCACTTTTAGGAGCTACAATGAGGAGTGACAACAGTGTGTGTGTCAAAGTTGTAAAGCTCAGTGTGTTGAAGAAGCACAAGAGCAGCCTTCAGCGTGTCTCTTCCACTGCCTTACAGATTGCAGACATTCCTGCTCACTCTGCTGCTCAGCAGAGTGCTGGCAACGGAGTTCTTGGATTGAAATGGTCTTTTAGGAGAAAGAGTGAAGAGTGACAGCAATGTTTGTGTCACAGTTTAAAGCTCACTGTGTGCTAAACATGATCAGGAGGAGCTTTTTTGCAAGGCTCTTCTGCTGTTTTAGCCCAGTCTAAACATTCCTGCTCTACTCTCTCTGATGCTGCTCAGCAGAGAGTGGGCACAGAGATGTTGGAATCAATTGGTCTTCCAGGCAGGAGAAGGAGGAGTTACAGCAATGTGTTTTGCAGAGTTGCAAAGCTCACTGTGTGCTGAAGATGCCCTGCAGGAGTTTCCCTGCTGGCCCTTCGTCTGTGGGATTAGAGTCCAAGCGCTGCTCCTCCCCTGTCACAACTCCTCTCCAAACGAGAGTGCGTACCAGAAACTTTGGATTCAAATGCACTTTTAGGAGATAAAGTGAGGAGTGACAGGAATGTTTGTGTCACAGTTTAAAGCTCACTGTGTGCAAAACATGATCAAGCAGGAGATTTTTTGCAAGGCTCTTCTGCTGTTTTAGCCCAGGCTAAATATTCCTGCTCAACTCTCTGTTGCTGCTCAGCAGAGAGTGGGCACAGAGATGTTGGAATCAATTGGTCTTTCAGGCAGGAAAAGAAGTGACAGCAATGTGTGTTGCAGAGTTGCAAAGCTCGCTGTTCGCTGAAGATGATCAGTGGGAACTTTCTGGACTGTCTCTTCTGCTGTTTCTTCAGAGTCCAAACGTAAGTGCTATATTCTGCTACTGCTCACAAAGAGCAAGCACAGGAGATGTAGGATTCAATTGGACTTTGAGGTAGGAAAGTGAGAGGTGACAGCTATTTGTGTTTCAGAGTTGCAAAGCTCACTGGGTGCTGAAGATACCCTGCAGGAGTTTCCATGCTGCCAATTCGTCTGTGAAATTAGAGTCCAAACACTCGTCCTCCCCTGTGACATCTGCTCTCGAAACGAGAGAGAGCACCATAAACTTTGGATTCAAATGCACTTTTAGGAGATAAAGTGAGGAGTGACAGCAATGTTTGTGTCACAGTTTAAATCTCACTGAGTGCAAAACATGATCAAGCAGGAGATTTTTTGCAAGGCTCTTCTGCTGTTTTAGCCCAGTCCAAACATTCCTGCTCTGCTCTCTCTGTTGTTGCTCAGCAGAGAGCGGGCACAGAGATGGTGGATTCAGTTGGTCTTTCAGGCAGGAAAGGGGGGAGTGACAGCAATGTGTGTTGCAGAGTTGCAAAGCTCACTGTGTGCTGAAGATGATCAGTGGGAACTTTCTGGACTGTCTCTTCTGCTGTTTCAGCAGAGTCCAAACGTAAGTGCTATATTCTGCTACTGCTCACAAAGAGCAAGCACAGGAGATGTATTATTCAATTGGACTTTCAGGTAGGAAAGTGAGAGGTGACAGCAATATGTGTTTCAGACTTGCGAATCACAATGTGTGCTGAAGATGCCCAGCAGTAGTTTCCATGCTGGCCCTTCGGCTGTGAAATTAGAATCCAAGCGCTCGTCCTCCCCTGTCACAACTGCTCTCGAAGCGAGAGAGCGCACCAGAAACGTTGGCTTGAAATGCACTTTTAGGAGATAAAGTGAGGAGTGACAGCAATGTGTGTTTCAGAGTTGCAAAGCTCACTGTGCGCTGAAGATGATCTGCAAGGACTTTCCCTCCCTGCCCTTCGGAACTGGGAGCGGATTCCAAGCGCTCGTGCTCACCTGCCTCTGCTGCTCTTGAAACGAGAGGGGAGACCAGAAACGCTGGATTCAAATGCACTTTTAGGAGCTACAATGAGGAGTGACAACAGTGTGTGTGTCACAGTTGTAAAGCTCAGTGTGTTGAAGAAGCACAAGAGCAGCCTTCAGGCCTGTCTCTTCCACTGCCTTACAGATTGCAGACATTCCTGCTCACTCTGCTGCTCAGCAGAGTGCTGGCAACGGAGTTCTTGGATTGAAATGGTCTTTTAGGAGAAAGAGTGAAGAGTGACAGCAATGTTTGTGTCACAGTTTAAAGCTCACTGTGTGCTAAACATGATCAGGAGGAGCTTTTTTGCAAGGCTCTTCTGCTGTTTTAGCCCAGTCTAAACATTCCTGCTCTACTCTCTCTGATGCTGCTCAGCAGAGAGTGGGCACAGAGATGTTGGAATCAATTGGTCTTCCAGGCAGGAAAAGGAGGAGTTACAGCAATGTGTTTTGCAGAGTTGCAAAGCTCATTGTGTGCTGAAGATGCCCTGCAGGAGTTTCCCTGCTGGCCCTTCGTCTGTGGTATTAGAGTCCAAGCGCTGCTCCTCCCCTGTCACAACTCCTCTCGAAACGAGAGAGCGCACAAGAAACTTTGGATTCAAATGCACTTTTAGGAGATAAAGTGAGGAGTGACAGCAATGTTTGTGTCACAGTTTAAAGCTCACTGTTTGCAAAACATGATCAAGCAGGAGATTTTTTTCAAGGCTCTTCTGCTGTTTTAGGCAGGTCTAAAAATTCCTGCTCTACTCTCTCTGTTGCTGCTCAGCAGAGAGCGGGCACAGAGATGGTGGATTCAGCTGGTCTTTCAGGCAAAAAGGGAGGAGTGACAGCAATGTGTGTTGCAGAGTTGCAAAGCTCGCTGTGCGCTGAAGATGATCAGTGGGAACTTTCTGGACTGTCTCTTCTGCTCTTTTAGCATTGGCTAAAGTTTCCTGCTCTACTCTGCTTCTGCCCAGCAGAGAAAGGGCACAGAGTTTTGGATTCAATTGGACTTTGAGGTAGGAAAGTGCGGAGCGAGAGCAATATATGTGTCACAGTTGCAAAGCTGACTGCATGCTGAAGATGCCCTGCCGGAGCTTTCACTCCGAGCTCTTCGGCTGTGGGAGCAGAGGCCAAGAGATCGTGTTCACCTGTCACTGCTGCTGTTCAAACGAGAGAGGGCGGGAGAGACCATGGATTCAAACGGATTATTAGGAGATGAAGTGAGGAGTGACAGCAATGTGTGTTTCAGAGTTGCAAAGCTCACTGTGCGCTGAAGATGATCTGCAAGGACTTTCCCTCCCTGCCCTTCGGAACTGGGAGCGGATTCCAAGCGCTCGTGCTCACCTGCCTCTGCTGCACTGGAAACGAGAGTGGAGACCAGAAACGCTGGATTCAAATGCACTTTTAGGAGCTACAATGAGGAGTGACAACAGTGTGTGTGTCACAGTTGTAAAGCTCAGTGTGTTGAAGAAGCACAAGAGCAGCCTTCAGGCCTGTCTCTTCCACTGCCTTACAGATTGCAGACATTCCTGCTCACTCTGCTGCTCAGCAGAGTGCTGGCAACGGAGTTCTTGGATTGAAATGGTCTTTTAGGAGAAAGAGTGAAGAGTGACAGCAATGTTTGTGTCACAGTTTAAAGCTCACTGTGTGCTAAACATGATCAGGAGGAGCTTTTTTGCAAGGCTCTTCTGCTGTTTTAGCCCAGTCTAAACATTCCTGCTCTACTCTCTCTGATGCTGCTCAGCAGAGAGTGGGCACAGAGATGTTGGAATCAATTGGTCTTCCAGGCAGGAGAAGGAGGAGTTACAGCAATGTGTTTTGCAGAATTGCAAAGCTCACTGTGTGCTGAAGATGCCCTGCAGGAGTTTCCCTGCTGGCCCTTCGTCTGTGGTATTAGAGTCCAAGCGCTGCTCCTCCCCTGTCACAACTCCTCTCGAAACGAGAGAGCGCACAAGAAACTTTGGATTCAAATGCACTTTTAGGAGATAAAGTGAGGAGTGACAGCAATGTTTGTGTCACAGTTTAAAGCTCACTGTGTGCAAAACATGATCAAGCAGGAGATTTTTTTCAAGGCTCTTCTGCTCTTTTAGGCAGGTCTAAAAATTCCTGCTCTACTCTCTCTGTTGCTGCTCAGCAGAGAGCGGGCACAGAGATGGTGGATTCAGCTGGTCTTTCAGGCAAAAAGGGAGGAGTGACAGCAATGTGTGTTGCAGAGTTGCAAAGCTCGCTGTGCGCTGAAGATGATCAGTGGGAACTTTCTGGACTGTCTCTTCTGCTCTTTTAGCATTGGCTAAAGTTTCCTGCTCTACTCTGCTTCTGCCCAGCAGAGAAAGGGCACAGAGTTTTGGATTCAATTGGACTTTGAGGTAGGAAAGTGCGGAGCGAGAGCAATATATGTGTCACAGTTGCAAAGCTGACTGCATGCTGAAGATGCCCTGCCGGAGCTTTCACTCCGAGCTCTTCGGCTGTGGGAGCAGAGGCCAAGAGATCGTGTTCACCTGTCACTGCTGCTGTTCAAACGAGAGAGGGCGGGAGAGACCATGGATTCAAACGGATTATTAGGAGATGAAGTGAGGAGTGACAGCAATGTGTGTTTCAGAGTTGCAAAGCTCACTGTGCGCTGAAGATGATCTGCAAGGACTTTCCCTCCCTGCCCTTCGGAACTGGGAGCGGATTCCAAGCGCTCGTGCTCACCTGCCTCTGCTGCTCTTGAAACGAGAGTGGAGACCAGAAACGCTGGATTCAAATGCACTTTTAGGAGCTACAATGAGGAGTGACAACAGTGTGTGTGTCACAGTTGTAAAGCTCAGTGTGTTGAAGAAGCACAAGAGCAGCCTTCAGGCCTGTCTCTTCCACTGCCTTACAGATTGCAGACATTCCTGCTCACTCTGCTGCTCAGCAGAGTGCTGGCAACGGAGTTCTTGGATTGAAATGGTCTTTTAGGAGAAAGAGTGAAGAGTGACAGCAATGTTTGTGTCACAGTTTAAAGCTCACTGTGTGCTAAACATGATCAGGAGGAGCTTTTTTGCAAGGCTCTTCTGCTGTTTTAGCCCAGTCTAAACATTCCTGCTCTACTCTCTCTGATGCTGCTCAGCAGAGAGTGGGCACAGAGATGTTGGAATCAATTGGTCTTCCAGGCAGGAGAAGGAGGAGTTACAGCAATGTGTTTTGCAGAATTGCAAAGCTCACTGTGTGCTGAAGATGCCCTGCAGGAGTTTCCCTGCTGGCCCTTCGTCTGTGGTATTAGAGTCCAAGCGCTGCTCCTCCCCTGTCACAACTCCTCTCGAAACGAGAGAGCGCACAAGAAACTTTGGATTCAAATGCACTTTTAGGAGATAAAGTGAGGAGTGACAGCAATGTTTGTGTCACAGTTTAAAGCTCACTGTGTGCAAAACATGATCAAGCAGGAGATTTTTTTCAAGGCTCTTCTGCTCTTTTAGGCAGGTCTAAAAATTCCTGCTCTACTCTCTCTGTTGCTGCTCAGCAGAGAGCGGGCACAGAGATGGTGGATTCAGCTGGTCTTTCAGGCAAAAAGGGAGGAGTGACAGCAATGTGTGTTGCAGAGTTGCAAAGCTCACTGTGCGCTGAAGATGATCAGTGGGAACTTTCTGGACTGTCTCTTCTGCTCTTTTAGCATTGGCTAAAGGTTCCTGCTCTACTCTGCTTCTGCCCAGCAGAGAAAGGGCACAGAGTTTTTGGATTCAATTGGACTTTGAGGTAGGAAAGTGCGGAGCGAGAGCAATATATGTGTCACAGTTGCAAAGCTGACTGCGTGCTGAAGATGCCCTGCCGGAGCTTTCACTCCGGGCTCTTCGGCTGTGGGAGCAGAGGCCAAGAGATCGTGTTCACCTGTCACTGCTGCTGTTCAAACGAGAGAGGGCGGGAGAGACCATGGATTCAAACGGATTATTAGGAGATGAAGTGAGGAGTGACAGCAATGTGTGTTTCAGAGTTGCAAAGCTCACTGTGCGCTGAAGATGATCTGCAAGGACTTTCCCTCCCTGCCCTTCGGAACTGGGAGCTGATTCCAAGCGCTCGTGCTCACCTGCCTCTGCTGCTCTTGAAACGAGAGTGGAGACCAGAAACGCTGGATTCAAATGCACTTTTAGGAGCTACAATGAGGAGTGACAACAGTGTGTGTGTCACAGTTGTAAAGCTCAGTGTGTTGAAGAAGCACAAGAGCAGCCTTCAGGCCTGTCTCTTCCACTGCCTTACAGATTGCAGACATTCCTGCTCACTCTGCTGCTCAGCAGAGTGCTGGCAACGGAGTTCTTGGATTGAAATGGTCTTTTAGGAGAAAGAGTGAAGAGTGACAGCAATGTTTGTGTCACAGTTTAAAGCTCACTGTGTGCTAAACATGATCAGGAGGAGCTTTTTTGCAAGGCTCTTCTGCTGTTTTAGCCCAGTCTAAACATTCCTGCTCTACTCTCTCTGATGCTGCTCAGCAGAGAGTGGGCACAGAGATGTTGGAATCAATTGGTCTTCCAGGCAGGAGAAGGAGGAGTTACAGCAATGTGTTTTGCAGAATTGCAAAGCTCACTGTGTGCTGAAGATGCCCTGCAGGAGTTTCCCTGCTGGCCCTTCGTCTGTGGTATTAGAGTCCAAGCGCTGCTCCTCCCCTGTCACAACTCCTCTCGAAACGAGAGAGCGCACAAGAAACTTTGGATTCAAATGCACTTTTAGGAGATAAAGTGAGGAGTGACAGCAATGTTTGTGTCACAGTTTAAAGCTCACTGTGTGCAAAACATGATCAAGCAGGAGATTTTTTTCAAGGCTCTTCTGCTCTTTTAGGCAGGTCTAAAAATTCCTGCTCTACTCTCTCTGTTGCTGCTCAGCAGAGAGCGGGCACAGAGATGGTGGATTCAGCTGGTCTTTCAGGCAAAAAGGGAGGAGTGACAGCAATGTGTGTTGCAGAGTTGCAAAGCTCACTGTGCGCTGAAGATGATCAGTGGGAACTTTCTGGACTGTCTCTTCTGCTCTTTTAGCATTGGCTAAAGGTTCCTGCTCTACTCTGCTTCTGCCCAGCAGAGAAAGGGCACAGAGTTTTTGGATTCAATTGGACTTTGAGGTAGGAAAGTGCGGAGCGAGAGCAATATATGTGTCACAGTTGCAAAGCTGACTGCGTGCTGAAGATGCCCTGCCGGAGCTTTCACTCCGGGCTCTTCGGCTGTGGGAGCAGAGGCCAAGAGATCGTGTTCACCTGTCACTGCTGCTGTTCAAACGAGAGAGGGCGGGAGAGACCATGGATTCAAACGGATTATTAGGAGATGAAGTGAGGAGTGACAGCAATGTGTGTTTCAGAGTTGCAAAGCTCACTGTGCGCTGAAGATGATCTGCAAGGACTTTCCCTCCCTGCCCTTCGGAACTGGGAGCGGATTCCAAGCGCTCGTGCTCACCTGCCTCTGCTGCTCTTGAAACGAGAGTGGAGACCAGAAACGCTGGATTCAAATGCACTTTTAGGAGCTACAATGAGGAGTGACAACAGTGTGTGTGTCAAAGTTGTAAAGCTCAGTGTGTTGAAGAAGCACAAGAGCAGCCTTCAGCCTGTCTCTTCCACTGCCTTACAGATTGCAGACATTCCTGCTCACTCTGCTGCTCAGCAGAGTGCTGGCAACGGAGTTCTTGGATTGAAATGGTCTTTTAGGAGAAAGAGTGAAGAGTGACAGCAATGTTTGTGTCACAGTTTAAAGCTCACTGTGTGCTAAACATGATCAGGAGGAGCTTTTTTGCAAGGCTCTTCTGCTGTTTTAGCCCAGTCTAAACATTCCTGCTCTACTCTCTCTGATGCTGCTCAGCAGAGAGTGGGCACAGAGATGTTGAAATCAATTGGTCTTCCAGGCAGGAGAAGGAGGAGTTACAGCAATGTGTTTTGCAGAGTTGCAAAGCTCACTGTGTGCTGAAGATGCCCTGCAGGAGTTTCCCTGCTGGCCCTTCGTCTGTGGGATTAGAGTCCAAGCGCTGCTCCTCCCCTGTCACAACTCCTCTCCAAACGAGAGAGCGCACCAGAAACTTTGGATTCAAATGCACTTTTAGGAGATAAAGTGAGGAGTGACAGCAATGTTTGTGTCACAGTTTAAAGCTCACTGTGTGCAAAACATGATCAAGCAGGAGATTTTTTTCAAGGCTCTTCTGCTGTTTTAGGCAGGTCTAAAAATTCCTGCTCTACTATCTCTGTTGCTGCTCAGCAGAGAGCGGGCACAGAGATGGTGGATTCAGCTGGTCTTTCAGGCAAAAAGGGAGGAGTGACAGCAATGTGTGTTGCAGAGTTGCAAAGCTCGCTGTGCGCTGAAGATGATCAGTGGGAACTTTCTGGACTGTCTCTTCTGCTCTTTTAGCATTGGCTAAAGGTTCCTGCTCTACTCTGCTTCTGCCCAGCAGAGAAAGGGCACAGAGATTTTGGATTCAATTGGACTTTGAGGTAGGAAAGTGCGGAGCGAGAGCAATATATGTGTCACAGTTGCAAAGCTGACTGCGTGCTGAAGATGCCCTGCCGGAGCTTTCACTCCGGGCTCTTCGGCTGTGGGAGCAGAGGCCAAGAGATCGTGTTCACCTGTCACTGCTGCTGTTCAAACGAGAGAGGGCGGGAGAGACCATGGATTCAAACGGATTATTAGGAGATGAAGTGAGGAGTGACAGCAATGTGTGTTTCAGAGTTGCAAAGCTCACTGTGCGCTGAAGATGATCTGCAAGGACTTTCCCTCCCTGCCCTTCGGAACTGGGAGCGGATTCCAAGCGCTCGTGCTCACCTGCCTCTGCTGCTCTTGAAACGAGAGTGGAGACCAGAAACGCTGGATTCAAATGCACTTTTAGGAGCTACAATGAGGAGTGACAACAGTGTGTGTGTCACAGTTGTAAAGCTCAGTGTGTTGAAGAAGCACAAGAGCAGCCTTCAGGCCTGTCTCTTCCACTGCCTTACAGATTGCAGACATTCCTGCTCACTCTGCTGCTCAGCAGAGTGCTGGCAACGGAGTTCTTGGATTGAAATGGTCTTTTAGGAGAAAGAGTGAAGAGTGACAGCAATGTTTGTGTCACAGTTTAAAGCTCACTGTGTGCTAAACATGATCAGGAGGAGCTTTTTTGCAAGGCTCTTCTGCTGTTTTAGCCCAGTCTAAACATTCCTGCTCTACTCTCTCTGATGCTGCTCAGCAGAGAGTGGGCACAGAGATGTTGGAATCAATTGGTCTTCCAGGCAGGAGAAGGAGGAGTTACAGCAATGTGTTTTGCAGAATTGCAAAGCTCACTGTGTGCTGAAGATGCCCTGCAGGAGTTTCCCTGCTGGCCCTTCGTCTGTGGTATTAGAGTCCAAGCGCTGCTCCTCCCCTGTCACAACTCCTCTCGAAACGAGAGAGCGCACAAGAAACTTTGGATTCAAATGCACTTTTAGGAGATAAAGTGAGGAGTGACAGCAATGTTTGTGTCACAGTTTAAAGCTCACTGTGTGCAAAACATGATCAAGCAGGAGATTTTTTTCAAGGCTCTTCTGCTCTTTTAGGCAGGTCTAAAAATTCCTGCTCTACTCTCTCTGTTGCTGCTCAGCAGAGAGCGGGCACAGAGATGGTGGATTCAGCTGGTCTTTCAGGCAAAAAGGGAGGAGTGACAGCAATGTGTGTTGCAGAGTTGCAAAGCTCGCTGTGCGCTGAAGATGATCAGTGGGAACTTTCTGGACTGTCTCTTCTGCTCTTTTAGCATTGGCTAAAGGTTCCTGCTCTACTCTGCTTCTGCCCAGCAGAGAAAGGGCACAGAGTTTTTGGATTCAATTGGACTTTGAGGTAGGAAAGTGCGGAGCGAGAGCAATATATGTGTCACAGTTGCAAAGCTGACTGCGTGCTGAAGATGCCCTGCCGGAGCTTTCACTCCGGGCTCTTCGGCTGTGGGAGCAGAGGCCAAGAGATCGTGTTCACCTGTCACTGCTGCTGTTCAAACGAGAGAGGGCGGGAGAGACCATGGATTCAAACGGATTATTAGGAGATGAAGTGAGGAGTGACAGCAATGTGTGTTTCAGAGTTGCAAAGCTCACTGTGCGCTGAAGATGATCTGCAAGGACTTTCCCTCCCTGCCCTTCGGAACTGGGAGCGGATTCCAAGCGCTCGTGCTCACCTGCCTCTGCTGCTCTTGAAACGAGAGTGGAGACCAGAAACGCTGGATTCAAATGCACTTTTAGGAGCTACAATGAGGAGTGACAACAGTGTGTGTGTCAAAGTTGTAAAGCTCAGTGTGTTGAAGAAGCACAAGAGCAGCCTTCAGCCTGTCTCTTCCACTGCCTTACAGATTGCAGACATTCCTGCTCACTCTGCTGCTCAGCAGAGTGCTGGCAACGGAGTTCTTGGATTGAAATGGTCTTTTAGGAGAAAGAGTGAAGAGTGACAGCAATGTTTGTGTCACAGTTTAAAGCTCACTGTGTGCTAAACATGATCAGGAGGAGCTTTTTTGCAAGGCTCTTCTGCTGTTTTAGCCCAGTCTAAACATTCCTGCTCTACTCTCTCTGATGCTGCTCAGCAGAGAGTGGGCACAGAGATGTTGAAATCAATTGGTCTTCCAGGCAGGAGAAGGAGGAGTTACAGCAATGTGTTTTGCAGAGTTGCAAAGCTCACTGTGTGCTGAAGATGCCCTGCAGGAGTTTCCCTGCTGGCCCTTCGTCTGTGGGATTAGAGTCCAAGCGCTGCTCCTCCCCTGTCACAACTCCTCTCCAAACGAGAGAGCGCACCAGAAACTTTGGATTCAAATGCACTTTTAGGAGATAAAGTGAGGAGTGACAGCAATGTTTGTGTCACAGTTTAAAGCTCACTGTGTGCAAAACATGATCAAGCAGGAGATTTTTTTCAAGGCTCTTCTGCTGTTTTAGGCAGGTCTAAAAATTCCTGCTCTACTATCTCTGTTGCTGCTCAGCAGAGAGCGGGCACAGAGATGGTGGATTCAGCTGGTCTTTCAGGCAAAAAGGGAGGAGTGACAGCAATGTGTGTTGCAGAGTTGCAAAGCTCGCTGTGCGCTGAAGATGATCAGTGGGAACTTTCTGGACTGTCTCTTCTGCTCTTTTAGCATTGGCTAAAGGTTCCTGCTCTACTCTGCTTCTGCCCAGCAGAGAAAGGGCACAGAGATTTTGGATTCAATTGGACTTTGAGGTAGGAAAGTGCGGAGCGAGAGCAATATATGTGTCACAGTTGCAAAGCTGACTGCGTGCTGAAGATGCCCTGCCGGAGCTTTCACTCCGGGCTCTTCGGCTGTGGGAGCAGAGGCCAAGAGATCGTGTTCACCTGTCACTGCTGCTGTTCAAACGAGAGAGGGCGGGAGAGACCATGGATTCAAACGGATTATTAGGAGATGAAGTGAGGAGTGACAGCAATGTGTGTTTCAGAGTTGCAAAGCTCACTGTGCGCTGAAGATGATCTGCAAGGACTTTCCCTCCCTGCCCTTCGGAACTGGGAGCGGATTCCAAGCGCTCGTGCTCACCTGCCTCTGCTGCACTGGAAACGAGAGTGGAGACCAGAAACGCTGGATTCAAATGCACTTTTAGGAGCTACAATGAGGAGTGACAACAGTGTGTGTGTGTCAAAGTTGTAAAGCTCAGTGTGTTGAAGAAGCACAAGAGCAGCCTTCAGCCTGTCTCTTCCACTGCCTTACAGATTGCAGACATTCCTGCTCACTCTGCTGCTCAGCAGAGTGCTGGCAACGGAGTTCTTGGATTGAAATGGTCTTTTAGGAGAAAGAGTGAAGAGTGACAGCAATGTTTGTGTCACAGTTTAAAGCTCACTGTGTGCTAAACATGATCAGGAGGAGCTTTTTTGCAAGGCTCTTCTGCTGTTTTAGCCCAGTCTAAACATTCCTGCTCTACTCTCTCTGATGCTGCTCAGCAGAGAGTGGGCACAGAGATGTTGGAATCAATTGGTCTTCCAGGCAGGAGAAGGAGGAGTTACAGCAATGTGTTTTGCAGAGTTGCAAAGCTCACTGTGTGCTGAAGATGCCCTGCAGGAGTTTCCCTGCTGGCCCTTCGTCTGTGGTATTAGAGTCCAAGCGCTGCTCCTCCCCTGTCACAACTCCTCTCGAAACGAGAGAGCGCACAAGAAACTTTGGATTCAAATGCACTTTTAGGAGATAAAGTGAGGAGTGACAGCAATGTTTGTGTCACAGTTTAAAGCTCACTGTGTGCAAAACATGATCAAGCAGGAGATTTTTTTCAAGGCTCTTCTGCTGTTTTAGGCAGGTCTAAAAATTCCTGCTCTACTCTCTCTGTTGCTGCTCAGCAGAGAGCGGGCACAGAGATGGTGGATTCAGCTGGTCTTTCAGGCAAAAAGGGAGGAGTGACAGCAATGTGTGTTGCAGAGTTGCAAAGCTCGCTGTGCGCTGAAGATGATCAGTGGGAACTTTCTGGACTGTCTCTTCTGCTCTTTTAGCATTGGCTAAAGGTTCCTGCTCTACTCTGCTTCTGCCCAGCAGAGAAAGGGCACAGAGTTTTGGATTCAATTGGACTTTGAGGTAGGAAAGTGCGGAGCGAGAGCAATGTATGTGTCACAGTTGCAAAGCTGACTGCGTGCTGAAGATGCCCTGCCGGAGCTTTCACTCCGGGCTCTTCGGCTGTGGGAGCAGAGGCCAAGAGATCGTGTTCACCTGTCACTGCTGCTGTTCAAACGAGAGAGGGCGGGAGAGACCATGGATTCAAACGGATTATTAGGAGATGAAGTGAGGAGTGACAGCAATGTGTGTTTCAGAGTTGCAAAGCTCACTGTGCGCTGAAGATGATCTGCAAGGACTTTCCCTCCCTGCCCTTCGGAACTGGGAGCGGATTCCAAGCGCTCGTGCTCACCTGCCTCTGCTGCACTGGAAACGAGAGTGGAGACCAGAAACGCTGGATTCAAATGCACTTTTAGGAGCTACAATGAGGAGTGACAACAGTGTGTGTGTGTCAAAGTTGTAAAGCTCAGTGTGTTGAAGAAGCACAAGAGCAGCCTTCAGCCTGTCTCTTCCACTGCCTTACAGATTGCAGACATTCCTGCTCACTCTGCTGCTCAGCAGAGTGCTGGCAACGGAGTTCTTGGATTGAAATGGTCTTTTAGGAGAAAGAGTGAAGAGTGACAGCAATGTTTGTGTCACAGTTTAAAGCTCACTGTGTGCTAAACATGATCAGGAGGAGCTTTTTTGCAAGGCTCTTCTGCTGTTTTAGCCCAGTCTAAACATTCCTGCTCTACTCTCTCTGATGCTGCTCAGCAGAGAGTGGGCACAGAGATGTTGGAATCAATTGGTCTTCCAGGCAGGAGAAGGAGGAGTTACAGCAATGTGTTTTGCAGAGTTGCAAAGCTCACTGTGTGCTGAAGATGCCCTGCAGGAGTTTCCCTGCTGGCCCTTCGTCTGTGGGATTAGAGTCCAAGCGCTGCTCCTCCCCTGTCACAACTCCTCTCGAAACGAGAGAGCGCACAAGAAACTTTGAATTCAAATGCACTTTTAGGAGATAAAGTGAGGAGTGACAGCAATGTTTGTGTCACGGTTTAAAGCTCACTGTGTGCAAAACATGATCAAGCAGGAGATTTTTTTCAAGGCTCTTCTGCTGTTTTAGGCAGGTCTAAAAATTCCTGCTCTACTCTCTCTGTTGCTGCTCAGCAGAGAGCGGGCACAGAGATGGTGGATTCAGCTGGTCTTTCAGGCAAAAAGGGAGGAGTGACAGCAATGTGTGTTGCAGAGTTGCAAAGCTCGCTGTGCGCTGAAGATGATCAGTGGGAACTTTCTGGACTGTCTCTTCTGCTCTTTTAGCATTGGCTAAAGGTTCCTGCTCTACTCTGCTTCTGCCCAGCAGAGAAAGGGCACAGAGTTTTGGATTCAATTGGACTTTGAGGTAGGAAAGTGCGGAGCGAGAGCAATATATGTGTCACAGTTGCAAAGCTGACTGCGTGCTGAAGATGCCCTGCCGGAGCTTTCACTCCGGGCTCTTCGGCTGTGGGAGCAGAGGCCAAGAGATCGTGTTCACCTGTCACTGCTGCTGTTCAAACGAGAGAGGGCGGGAGAGACCATGGATTCAAACGGATTATTAGGAGATGAAGTGAGGAGTGACAGCAATGTGTGTTTCAGAGTTGCAAAGCTCACTGTGCGCTGAAGATGATCTGCAAGGACTTTCCCTCCCTGCCCTTCGGAACTGGGAGCGGATTCCAAGCGCTCGTGCTCACCTGCCTCTGCTGCTCTTGAAACGAGAGTGGAGACCAGAAACGCTGGATTCAAATGCACTTTTAGGAGCTACAATGAGGAGTGACAACAGTGTGTGTGTCACAGTTGTAAAGCTCAGTGTGTTGAAGAAGCACAAGAGCAGCCTTCAGGCCTGTCTCTTCCACTGCCTTACAGATTGCAGACATTCCTGCTCACTCTGCTGCTCAGCAGAGTGCTGGCAACGGAGTTCTTGGATTGAAATGGTCTTTTAGGAGAAAGAGTGAAGAGTGACAGCAATGTTTGTGTCACAGTTTAAAGCTCACTGTGTGCTAAACATGATCAGGAGGAGCTTTTTTGCAAGGCTCTTCTGCTGTTTTAGCCCAGTCTAAACATTCCTGCTCTACTCTCTCTGATGCTGCTCAGCAGAGAGTGGGCACAGAGATGTTGGAATCAATTGGTCTTCCAGGCAGGAGAAGGAGGAGTTACAGCAATGTGTTTTGCAGAGTTGCAAAGCTCGCTGTGTGCTGAAGATGCCCTGCAGGAGTTTCCCTGCTGGCCCTTCGTCTGTGGGATTAGAGTCCAAGCGCTGCTCCTCCCCTGTCACAACTCCTCTCGAAACGAGAGAGCGCACAAGAAACTTTGAATTCAAATGCACTTTTAGGAGATAAAGTGAGGAGTGACAGCAATGTTTGTGTCACGGTTTAAAGCTCACTGTGTGCAAAACATGATCAAGCAGGAGATTTTTTTCAAGGCTCTTCTGCTGTTTTAGGCAGGTCTAAAAATTCCTGCTCTACTCTCTCTGTTGCTGCTCAGCAGAGAGCGGGCACAGAGATGGTGGATTCAGCTGGTCTTTCAGGCAAAAAGGGAGGAGTGACAGCAATGTGTGTTGCAGAGTTGCAAAGCTCGCTGTGCGCTGAAGATGATCAGTGGGAACTTTCTGGACTGTCTCTTCTGCTCTTTTAGCATTGGCTAAAGGTTCCTGCTCTACTCTGCTTCTGCCCAGCAGAGAAAGGGCACAGAGTTTTGGATTCAATTGGACTTTGAGGTAGGAAAGTGCGGAGCGAGAGCAATATATGTGTCACAGTTGCAAAGCTGACTGCGTGCTGAAGATGCCCTGCCGGAGCTTTCACTCCGGGCTCTTCGGCTGTGGGAGCAGAGGCCAAGAGATCGTGTTCACCTGTCACTGCTGCTGTTCAAACGAGAGAGGGCGGGAGAGACCATGGATTCAAACGGATTATTAGGAGATGAAGTGAGGAGTGACAGCAATGTGTGTTTCAGAGTTGCAAAGCTCACTGTGCGCTGAACATGATCTGCAAGGACTTTCCCTCCCTGCCCTTCGGAACTGGGAGCGGATTCCAAGCGCTCGTGCTCACCTGCCTCTGCTGCTCTTGAAACGAGAGTGGAGACCAGAAACGCTGGATTCAAATGCACTTTTAGGAGCTACAATGAGGAGTGACAACAGTGTGTGTGTCACAGTTGTAAAGCTCAGTGTGTTGAAGAAGCACAAGAGCAGCCTTCAGGCCTGTCTCTTCCACTGCCTTACAGATTGCAGACATTCCTGCTCACTCTGCTGCTCAGCAGAGTGCTGGCAACGGAGTTCTTGGATTGAAATGGTCTTTTAGGAGAAAGAGTGAAGAGTGACAGCAATGTTTGTGTCACAGTTTAAAGCTCACTGTGTGCTAAACATGATCAGGAGGAGCTTTTTTGCAAGGCTCTTCTGCTGTTTTAGCCCAGTCTAAACATTCCTGCTCTACTCTCTCTGATGCTGCTCAGCAGAGAGTGGGCACAGAGATGTTGGAATCAATTGGTCTTCCAGGCAGGAGAAGGAGGAGTTACAGCAATGTGTTTTGCAGAGTTGCAAAGCTCGCTGTGTGCTGAAGATGCCCTGCAGGAGTTTCCCTGCTGGCCCTTCGTCTGTGGGATTAGAGTCCAAGCGCTGCTCCTCCCCTGTCACAACTCCTCTCGAAACGAGAGAGCGCACAAGAAACTTTGAATTCAAATGCACTTTTAGGAGATAAAGTGAGGAGTGACAGCAATGTTTGTGTCACAGTTTAAAGCTCACTGTGTGCAAAACATGATCAAGCAGGAGATTTTTTTCAAGGCTCTTCTGCTGTTTTAGGCAGGTCTAAAAATTCCTGCTCTACTCTCTCTGTTGCTGCTCAGCAGAGAGCGGGCACAGAGATGGTGGATTCAGCTGGTCTTTCAGGCAAAAAGGGAGGAGTGACAGCAATGTGTGTTGCAGAGTTGCAAAGCTCGCTGTGCGCTGAAGATGATCAGTGGGAACTTTCTGGACTGTCTCTTCTGCTCTTTTAGCATTGGCTAAAGGTTCCTGCTCTACTCTGCTTCTGCCCAGCAGAGAAAGGGCACAGAGTTTTGGATTCAATTGGACTTTGAGGTAGGAAAGTGCGGAGCGAGAGCAATATATGTGTCACAGTTGCAAAGCTGACTGCGTGCTGAAGATGCCCTGCCGGAGCTTTCACTCCGGGCTCTTCGGCTGTGGGAGCAGAGGCCAAGAGATCGTGTTCACCTGTCACTGCTGCTGTTCAAACGAGAGAGGGCGGGAGAGACCATGGATTCAAACGGATTATTAGGAGATGAAGTGAGGAGTGACAGCAATGTGTGTTTCAGAGTTGCAAAGCTCACTGTGCGCTGAACATGATCTGCAAGGACTTTCCCTCCCTGCCCTTCGGAACTGGGAGCGGATTCCAAGCGCTCGTGCTCACCTGCCTCTGCTGCTCTTGAAACGAGAGTGGAGACCAGAAACGCTGGATTCAAATGCACTTTTAGGAGCTACAATGAGGAGTGACAACAGTGTGTGTGTCACAGTTGTAAAGCTCAGTGTGTTGAAGAAGCACAAGAGCAGCCTTCAGGCCTGTCTCTTCCACTGCCTTACAGATTGCAGACATTCCTGCTCACTCTGCTGCTCAGCAGAGTGCTGGCAACGGAGTTCTTGGATTGAAATGGTCTTTTAGGAGAAAGAGTGAAGAGTGACAGCAATGTTTGTGTCACAGTTTAAAGCTCACTGTGTGCTAAACATGATCAGGAGGAGCTTTTTTGCAAGGCTCTTCTGCTGTTTTAGCCCAGTCTAAACATTCCTGCTCTACTCTCTCTGTTGCTGCTCAGCAGAGAGTGGGCACAGAGATGTTGGAATCAATAGGTCTTCCAGGCAGGAAAAGGAGGAGTTACAGCAATGTGTTTTGCAGAGTTGCAAAGCTCATTGTGTGCTGAAGATGCCCTGCAGGAGTTTCCCTGCTGGCCCTTCCTCTGTGGGATTAGAGTCCAAGCGCTGCTCCTCCCCTGTCACAACTCCTCTCCAAACGAGAGAGCGCACCAGAAACTTTGGATTCAAATGCACTTTTAGGAGATAAAGTGAGGAGTGACAGCAATGTTTGTGTCACAGTTTAAAGCTCACAGTGTGCAAAACATGATCAAGCAGGAGATTTTTTTCAAGGCTCTTCTGCTGTTTTAGGCAGGTCTAAAAATTCCTGCTCTACTATCTCTGTTGCTGCTCAGCAGAGAGCGGGCACAGAGATGGTGGATTCAGCTGGTCTTTCAGGCAAAAAGGGAGGAGTGACAGCAATGTGTGTTGCAGAGTTGCAAAGTTCGCTGTGCGCTGAAGATGATCAGTGGGAACTTTCTGGACTGTCTCTTCTGCTCTTTTAGCATTGGCTAAAGGTTCCTGCTCTACTCTGCTTCTGCCCAGCAGAGAAAGGGCACAGAGATTTTGGATTCAATTGGACTTTGAGGTAGGAAAGTGCGGAGCGAGAGCAATATATGTGTCACAGTTGCAAAGCTGACTGCGTGCTGAAGATGCCCTGCCGGAGCTTTCACTCCGGGCTCTTCGGCTGTGGGAGCAGAGTCCAAGAGATCGTGTTCACCTGTCACTGCTGCTGTTCAAACGAGAGAGGGCGGGAGAGACCATGGATTCAAACGGATTATTAGGAGATGAAGTGAGGAGTGACAGCAATGTGTGTTTCAGAGTTGCAAAGCTCACTGTGCGCTGAAGATGATCTGCAAGGACTTTCCCTCCCTGCCCTTCGGAACTGGGAGCGGATTCCAAGCGCTCGTGCTCACCTGCCTCTGCTGCTCTTGAAACGAGAGTGGAGACCAGAAACGCTGGATTCAAATGCACTTTTAGGAGCTACAATGAGGAGTGACAACAGTGTGTGTGTCACAGTTGTAAAGCTCAGTGTGTTGAAGAAGCACAAGAGCAGCCTTCAGCCTGTCTCTTCCACTGCCTTACAGATTGCAGACATTCCTGCTCACTCTGCTGCTCAGCAGAGTGCTGGCAACGGAGTTCTTGGATTGAAATGGTCTTTTAGGAGAAAGAGTGAAGAGTGACAGCAATGTTTGTGTCACAGTTTAAAGCTCACTGTGTGCTAAACATGATCAGGAGGAGCTTTTTTGCAAGGCTCTTCTGCTGTTTTAGCCCAGTCTAAACATTCCTGCTCTACTCTCTCTGTTGCTGCTCAGCAGAGAGTGGGCACAGAGATGTTGGAATCAATTGGTCTTCCAGGCAGGAGAAGGAGGAGTTACAGCAATGTGTTTTGCAGAGTTGCAAAGCTCACTGTGTGCTGAAGATGCCCTGCAGGAGTTTCCCTGCTGGCCCTTCGTCTGTGGGATTAGAGTCCAAGCGCTGCTCCTCCCCTGTCACAACTCCTCTCGAAACGAGAGAGCGCACAAGAAACTTTGAATTCAAATGCACTTTTAGGAGATAAAGTGAGGAGTGACAGCAATGTTTGTGTCACAGTTTAAAGCTCACTGTGTGCAAAACATGATCAAGCAGGAGATTTTTTTCAAGGCTCTTCTGCTGTTTTAGGCAGGTCTAAAAATTCCTGCTCTACTCTCTCTGTTGCTGCTCAGCAGAGAGCGGGCACAGAGATGGTGGATTCAGCTGGTCTTTCAGGCAAAAAGGGAGGAGTGACAGCAATGTGTGTTGCAGAGTTGCAAAGCTCGCTGTGCGCTGAAGATGATCAGTGGGAACTTTCTGGACTGTCTCTTCTGCTCTTTTAGCATTGGCTAAAGGTTCCTGCTCTACTCTGCTTCTGCCCAGCAGAGAAAGGGCGCAGAGTTTTGGATTCAATTGGACTTTGAGGTAGGAAAGTGCGGAGCGAGAGCAATATATGTGTCACAGTTGCAAAGCTGACTGCGTGCTGAAGATGCCCTGCCGGAGCTTTCACTCCGGGCTCTTCGGCTGTGGGAGCAGAGGCCAAGAGATCGTGTTCACCTGTCACTGCTGCTGTTCAAACGAGAGAGGGCGGGAGAGACCATGGATTCAAACGGATTATTAGGAGATGAAGTGAGGAGTGACAGCAATGTGTGTTTCAGAGTTGCAAAGCTCACTGTGCGCTGAAGATGATCTGCAAGGACTTTCCCTCCCTGCCCTTCGGAACTGGGAGCGGATTCCAAGCGCTCGTGCTCACCTGCCTCTGCTGCTCTTGAAACAAGAGTGGAGACCAGAAACGCTGGATTCAAATGCACTTTTAGGAGCTACAATGAGGAGTGACAACAGTGTGTGTGTCAAAGTTGTAAAGCTCAGTGTGTTGAAGAAGCACAAGAGCAGCCTTCAGCCTGTCTCTTCCACTGCCTTACAGATTGCAGACATTCCTGCTCACTCTGCTGCTCAGCAGAGTGCTGGCAACGGAGTTCTTGGATTGAAATGGTCTTTTAGGAGAAAGAGTGAAGAGTGACAGCAATGTTTGTGTCACAGTTTAAAGCTCACTGTGTGCTAAACATGATCAGGAGGAGCTTTTTTGCAAGGCTCTTCTGCTGTTTTAGCCCAGTCTAAACATTCCTGCTCTACTCTCTCTGATGCTGCTCAGCAGAGAGTGGGCACAGAGATGTTGGAATCAATTGGTCTTCCAGGCAGGAGAAGGAGGAGTTACAGCAATGTGTTTTGCAGAGTTGCAAAGCTCACTGTGTGCTGAAGATGCCCTGCAGGAGTTTCCCTGCTGGCCCTTCGTCTGTGGGATTAGAGTCCAAGCGCTGCTCCTCCCCTGTCACAACTCCTCTCGAAACGTGAGAGCGCACCAGAAACTTTGGATTCAAATGCACTTTTAGGAGATAAAGTGAGGAGTGACAGCAATGTTTGTGTCACAGTTTAAAGCTCACTGTGTGCAAAACATGATCAAGCAGGAGATTTTTTGCAAGGCTCTTCTGCTGTTTTAGCCCAGGCTAAACATTCCTGCTCTACTCTCTCTGTTGCTGCTCAGCAGAGAGCGGGCACAGAGGTGTTGGAATCAATTGGTCTTTCAGGCAGGAAAAGAAGAGACAGCAATGTGTGTTGCAGAGTTGCAAAGCTCACTGTGTGCTGAAGATGATCAGTGGGAACTTTCTGGACTGTCTCTTCTGCTGTTTCAGCAGAGTCCAAACGTAAGTGCTATATTCTGCTACTGCTCACAAAGAGCAAGCACAGGAGATGTATTATTCAATTGGACTTTCAGGTAGGAAAGTGAGAGGTGACAGCAATATGTGTTTCAGAGTTGTGAATCTCAATGTGTGCTGAAGATGCCCAGCAGTAGTTTCCATGCTGGCCCTTCGGCTGTGAAATTAGAATCCAAGCGCTCGTCCTCCCCTGTCACAACTGCTCTCGAAGCGAGAGAGCGCACCAGAAACGTTGGCTTGAAATGCACTTTTAGGAGATAAAGTGAGGAGTGACAGCAATGTGTGTTTCAGAGTTGCAAAGCTCACTGTGCGCTGAAGATGATCTGCAAGGACTTTCCCTCCCTGCCCTTCGGAACTGGGAGCGGATTCCAAGCGCTCGTGCTCACCTGCCTCTGGTGCACTGGAAACGAGAGTGGAGACCAGAAACGCTGGATTCAAATGCACTTTTAGGAGCTACAATGAGGAGTGACAACAGTGTGTGTGTCAAAGTTGTAAAGCTCAGTGTGTTGAAGAAGCACAAGTGCAGCCTTCAGGCCTGTCTCTTCCACTGCCTTACAGATTGCAGACATCCCTGCTCACTCTGCTGCTCAGCAGAGTGCTGGCAACGGAGTTCTGGGATTGAAATGGTCTTTTAGGAGAAAGAGTGAAGAGTGACAGCAATGTTTGTGTCACAGTTTAAAGCTCACTGTGTGCTAAACATGATCAGGAGGAGCTTTTTTGCAAGGCTCTTCTGCTGTTTTAGCCCAGTCTAAACATTCCTGCTCTACTCTCTCTGTTGCTGCTCAGCAGAGAGTGGGCACAGAGGTGTTGGAATCAATTGGTCTTTCAGGCAAGAAAAGGAGGAGTGACAGCAGTGTGTGTTGCAGAATTGTAAAGCTCACTGTGTGCTGAAGATGCCCTGCAGGAGTTTCCCTGCTGGCCCTTCGTCTGTGGGATTAGAGTCCAAGCGCTGCTCCTCCCCTGTCACAACTCCTCTCGAAACGAGAGAGCGCACCAGAAACTTTGGATTCAAATGCACTTTTAGGAGATAAAGTGAGGAGTGACAGCAATGTTTGTGTCACAGTTTAAAGCTCACTGTGTGCAAAACATGATCAAGCAGGAGATTTTTTTCAAGGCTCTTCTGCTGTTTTAGGCAGGTCTAAAAATTCCTGCTCTACTCTCTCTGTTGCTGCTCAGCAGAGAGCGGGCACAGAGATGGTGGATTCAGCTGGTCTTTCAGGCAAAAAGGGAGGAGTGACAGCAATGTGTGTTGCAGAGTTGCAAAGCTCGCTGTGCGCTGAAGATGATCAGTGGGAACTTTCTGGACTGTCTCTTCTGCTCTTTTAGCATTGGCTAAAGGTTCCTGCTCTATTCTCTCTGCTTCTGCCCAGCAGAGAAAGGGCACAGAGATTTTGGATTCAATTGGACTTTGAGGTAGGAAAGTGCGGAGCGAGAGCAATATATGTGTCACAGTTGCAAAGCTGACTGCGTGCTGAAGATGCCCTGCCGGAGCTTTCACTCCGGGCTCTTCGGCTGTGGGAGCAGAGGCCAAGAGATCGTGTTCACCTGTCACTGCTGCTGTTCAAACGAGAGAGGGCGGGAGAGACCATGGATTCAAACGGATTATTAGGAGATGAAGTGAGGAGTGACAGCAATGTGTGTTTCAGAGTTGCAAAGCTCACTGTGCGCTGAAGATGATCTGCAAGGACTTTCCCTCCCTGCCCTTCGGAACTGGGAGCGGATTCCAAGCGCTCGTGCTCACCTGCCTCTGCTGCTCTTGAAACAAGAGTGGAGACCAGAAACGCTGGATTCAAATGCACTTTTAGGAGCTACAATGAGGAGTGACAACAGTGTGTGTGTCACAGTTGTAAAGCTCAGTGTGTTGAAGAAGCACAAGAGCAGCCTTCAGGCCTGTCTCTTCCACTGCCTTAAAGATTGCAGACATTCCTGCTCACTCTGCTGCTCAGCAGAGTGCTGGCAACGGAGTTCTTGGATTGAAATGGTCTTTTAGGAGAAAGAGTGAAGAGTGACAGCAATGTTTGTGTCACAGTTTAAAGCTCACTGTGTGCTAAACATGATCAGGAGGAGCTTTTTTGCAAGGCTCTTCTGCTGTTTTAGCCCAGTCTAAACATTCCTGCTCTCTGTTGCTGCTCAGCAGAGAGTGGGCACAGAGATGTTGGAATCCATTGGTCTTCCAGGCAGGAAAAGGAGGAGTTACAGCAATGTGTGTTGCAGAATTGCAAAGCTCACTGTGTGCTGAAGATGCCCTGCAGGCGTTTCCCTGCTGGCCCTTCGTCTGTGGGATTAGAGTCCAAGCGCTGCTCCTCCCCTGTCACAACTCCTCTCGAAACGTGAGAGCGCACCAGAAACTTTGGATTCAAATGCACTTTTAGGAGATAAAGTGAGGAGTGACAGCAATGTTTGTGTCACTGTTTAAAGCTCACTGTGTGCAAAACATGATCAAGCAGGAGATTTTTTGCAAGGCTCTTCTGCTGTTTTAGCCCAGGCTAAACATTCCTGCTCTACTCTCTCTGTTGCTGCTCAGCAGAGAGCGGGCACAGAGGTGTTGGAATCAATTGGTCTTTCAGGCAGGAAAAGAAGAGACAGCAATGTGTGTTGCAGAGTTGCAAAGCTCACTGTGTGCTGAAGATGATCAGTGGGAACTTTCTGGACTGTCTCTTCTGCTGTTTCAGCAGAGTCCAAACGTAAGTGCTATATTCTGCTACTGCTCACAAAGAGCAAGCACAGGAGATGTATTATTCAATTGGACTTTCAGGTAGGAAAGTGAGAGGTGACAGCAATATGTGTTTCAGAGTTGCGAATCTCAATGTGTGCTGAAGATGCCCAGCAGTAGTTTCCATGCTGGCCCTTCGGCTGTGAAATTAGAATCCAAGCGCTCGTCCTCCCCTGTCACAACTGCTCTCGAAGCGAGAGAGCGCACCAGAAACGTTGGCTTGAAATGCACTTTTAGGAGATAAAGTGAGGAGTGACAGCAATGTGTGTTTCAGAGTTGCAAAGCTCACTGTGCGCTGAAGATGATCTGCAAGGACTTTCCCTCCCTGCCCTTCGGAACTGGGAGCGGATTCCAAGCGCTCGTGCTCACCTGCCTCTGCTGCACTGGAAACGAGAGTGGAGACCAGAAACGCTGGATTCAAATGCACTTTTAGGAGCTACAATGAGGAGTGACAACAGTGTGTGTGTCAAAGTTGTAAAGCTCAGTGTGTTGAAGAAGCACAAGAGCAGCCTTCAGGCCTGTCTCTTCCACTGCCTTACAGATTGCAGACATCCCTGCTCACTCTGCTGCTCAGCAGAGTGCTGGCAACGGAGTTCTTGGATTGAAATGGTCTTTTAGGAGAAAGAGTGAAGAGTGACAGCAATGTTTGTGTCACAGTTTAAAGCTCACTGTGTGCTAAACATGATCAGGAGGAGCTTTTTTGCAAGGCTCTTCTGCTGTTTTAGCCCAGTCTAAACATTCCTGCTCTACTCTCTCTGTTGCTGCTCAGCAGAGAGTGGGCACAGAGATGTTGGAATCAATAGGTCTTCCAGGCAGGAAAAGGAGGAGTTACAGCAATGTGTTTTGCAGAGTTGCAAAGCTCACTGTGTGCTGAAGATGCCCTGCAGGCGTTTCCCTGCTGGCCCTTCGTCTGTGGGATTAGAGTCCAAGCGCTGCTCCTCCCCTGTCACAACTCCTCTCGAAACGAGAGAGCGCACAAGAAACTTTGGATTCAAATGCACTTTTAGGAGATAAAGTGAGGAGTGACAGCAATGTTTGTGTCACAGTTTAAAGCTCACTGTGTGCAAAACATGATCAAGCAGGAGATTTTTTTCAAGGCTCTTCTGCTGTTTTAGGCAGGTCTAAAAATTCCTGCTCTACTCTCTCTGTTGCTGCTCAGCAGAGAGCGGGCACAGAGATGGTGGAATCAATTGGTCTTTCAGGCAAAAAGGGAGGAGTGACAGCAATGTGTGTTGCAGAGTTGCAAAGCTCGCTGTGCGCTGAAGATGATCAGTGGGAACTTTCTGGACTGTCTCTTCTGCTCTTTTAGCATTGGCTAAAGGTTCCTGCTCTACTCTGCTTCTGCCCAGCAGAGAAAGGGCACAGAGATTTTGGATTCAATTGGACTTTGAGGTAGGAAAGTGCGGAGCGAGAGCAATATATGTGTCACAGTTGCAAAGCTGACTGCGTGCTGAAGATGCCCTGCCGGAGCTTTCACTCCGGGCTCTTCGGCTGTGGGAGCAGAGGCCAAGAGATCGTGTTCACCTGTCACTGCTGCTGTTCAAACGAGAGAGGGCGGGAGAGACCATGGATTCAAACGGATTATTAGGAGATGAAGTGAGGAGTGACAGCAATGTGTGTTTCAGAGTTGCAAAGCTCACTGTGCGCTGAAGATGATCTGCAAGGACTTTCCCTCCCTGCCCTTCGGAACTGGGAGCGGATTCCAAGCGCTCGTGCTCACCTTCCTCTGCTGCTCTTGAAACGAGAGTGGAGACCAGAAACGCTGGATTCAAATGCACTTTTAGGAGCTACAATGAGGAGTGACAACAGTGTGTGTGTCACAGTTGTAAAGCTCAGTGTGTTGAAGAAGCACAAGAGCAGCCTTCAGGCCTGTCTCTTCCACTGCCTTACAGATAGCAGACATTCCTGCTCACTCTGCTGCTCAGCAGAGTGCTGGCAACGGAGTTCTTGGATTGAAATGGTCTTTTAGGAGAAAGAGTGAAGAGTGACAGCAATGTTTGTGTCACAGTTTAAAGCTCACTGTGTGCTAAACATGATCAGGAGGAGCTTTTTTGCAAGGCTCTTCTGCTGTTTTAGCCCAGGCTAAACATTCCTTCTCTCTGTTGCTGCTCAGCAGAGAGTGGGCACAGAGATGTTGGAATCAATTGGTCTTCCAGGCAGGAAAAGGAGTTACAGCAATGTGTTTTGCAGAGTTGCAAAGCTCACTGTGTGCTGAAGATGCCCTGCAGGAGTTTCCCTGCTGGCCCTTCGTCTGTGGTATTAGAGTCCAAGCGCTGCTCCTCCCCTGTCACAACTCCTCTCGAAACGAGAGAGCGCACCAGAAACTTTGGATTCAAATGCACTTTTATTAGATAAAGTGAGGAGTGACAGCAATGTTTGTGTCACAGTTTAAAGCTCACTGTGTGCAAAACATGATCAAGCAGGAGATTTTTTTCAAGGCTCTTCTCCTGTTTTAGGCAGGTCTAAAAATTCCTGCTCTACTCTCTCTGTTGCTGCTCAGCAGAGAGCGGGCACAGAGATGGTGGATTCAGCTGGTCTTTCAGGCAGGAAAGGGAGGAGTGAAAGCAATGTGTGTTGCAGAGTTGCAAAGCTCACTGTGTGCTGAAGATGATCAGTGGGAACTTTCTGGACTGTCTCTTCTGCTGTTTCAGCAGAGTCCAAACGTAAGTGCTATATTCTGCTACTGCTCACAAAGAGCAAGCACAGGAGATGTATTATTCAATTGGACTTTCAGGTAGGAAAGTGAGAGGTGACAGCAATATGTGTTTCAGAGTTGCGAATCACAATGTGTGCTGAAGATGCCCAGCAGTAGTTTCCATGCTGGCCCTTCGGCTGTGAAATTAGAATCCAAGCGCTCGTCCTCCCCTGTCACAACTGCTCTCGAAGCGAGAGAGCGCACCAGAAACGTTGGCTTGAAATGCACTTTTAGGAGATAAAGTGAGGAGTGACAGCAATGTGTGTTTCAGAGTTGTAAAGCTCACTGTGCGCTGAAGATGATCTGCAAGGACTTTCCCTCCCTGCCCTTCGGAACTGGGAGCGGATTCCAAGCGCTCGTGCTCACCTGCCTCTGCTGCTCTTGAAACGAGAGTGGAGACCAGAAACGCTGGATTCAAATGCACTTTTAGGAGCTACAATGAGGAGTGACAACAGTGTGTGTGTCACAGTTGTAAAGCTCAGTGTGTTGAAGAAGCACAAGAGCAGCCTTCAGGCCTGTCTCTTCCACTGCCTTACAGATTGCAGACATTCCTGCTCACTCTGCTGCTCAGCAGAGTGCTGGCAACGGAGTTCTTGGATTGAAATGGTCTTTTAGGAGAAAGAGTGAAGAGTGACAGCAATGTTTGTGTCACAGTTTAAAGCTCACTGTGTGCTAAACATGATCAGGAGGAGCTTTTTTGCAAGGCTCTTCTGCTGTTTTAGCCCAGTCTAAACATTCCTTCTCTCTGTTGCTGCTCAGCAGAGAGTGGGCACAGAGATGTTGGAATCAATTGGTCTTCCAGGCAGGAAAAGGAGTTACAGCAATGTGTGTTGCAGAATTGCAAAGCTCACTGTGTGCTGAAGATGCCCTGCAGGAGTTTCCCTGCTGGCCCTTCGTCTGTGGGATTAGAGTCCAAGCGCTGCTCCTCCCCTGTCACAACTCCTCTCGAAACGTGAGAGCGCACCAGAAACTTTGGATTCAAATGCACTTTTAGGAGATAAAGTGAGGAGTGACAGCAATGTTTGTGTCACAGTTTAAAGCTCACTGTGTGCAAAACATGATCAAGCAGGAGATTTTTTGCAAGGCTCTTCTGCTGTTTTAGCCCAGGCTAAACATTCCTGCTCTACTCTCTCTGTTGCTGCTCAGCAGAGAGCGGGCACAGAGGTGTTGGAATCAATTGGTCTTTCAGGCAGGAAAAGAAGAGACAGCAATGTGTGTTGCAGAGTTGCAAAGCTCACTGTGTGCTGAAGATGATCAGTGGGAACTTTCTGGACTGTCTCTTCTGCTGTTTCAGCAGAGTCCAAACGTAAGTGCTATATTCTGCTACTGCTCACAAAGAGCAAGCACAGGAGATGTATTATTCAATTGGACTTTCAGGTAGGAAAGTGAGAGGTGACAGCAATATGTGTTTCAGAGTTGCGAATCACAATGTGTGCTGAAGATGCCCAGCAGTAGTTTCCATGCTGGCCCTTCGGCTGTGAAATTAGAATCCAAGCGCTCGTCCTCCCCTGTCACAACTGCTCTCGAAGCGAGAGAGCGCACCAGAAACGTTGGCTTGAAATGCACTTTTAGGAGATAAAGTGAGGAGTGACAGCAATGTGTGTTTCAGAGCTGCAAAGCTCACTGTGCGCTGAAGATGATCTGCAAGGACTTTCCCTCCCTGCCCTTCGGAACTGGGAGCGGATTCCAAGCGCTCGTGCTCACCTGCCTCTGCTGCACTGGAAACGAGAGTGGAGACCAGAAACGCTGGATTCAAATGCACTTTTAGGAGCTACAATGAGGAGTGACAACAGTGTGTGTGTCAAAGTTGTAAAGCTCAGTGTGTTGAAGAAGCACAAGAGCAGCCTTCAGGCCTGTCTCTTCCACTGCCTTACAGATTGCAGACATCCCTGCTCACTCTGCTGCTCAGCAGAGTGCTGGCAACGGAGTTCTTGGATTGAAATGGTCTTTTAGGAGAAAGAGTGAAGAGTGACAGCAATGTTTGTGTCACAGTTTAAAGCTCACTGTGTGCTAAACATGATCAGGAGGAGCTTTTTTGTAAGGCTCTTCTGCTGTTTTAGCCCAGTCTAAACATTCCTGCTCTACTCTCTCTGTTGCTGCTCAGCAGAGAGTGGGCACAGAGATGTTGGAATCAATTGGTCTTCCAGGCAAGAAAAGGAGGAGTGACAGCAATGTGTTTTGCAGAGTTGCAAAGCTCACTGTGTGTTGAAGATGCCCTGCAGGAGTTTCCCTGCTGGCCCTTTGTCTGTGGTATTAGAGTCCAAGCGCTGCTCCTCCCCTGTCACAACTCCTCTCGAAACGTGAGAGCGCACAAGAAACTTTGGATTCAAATGCACTTTTAGGAGATAAAGTGAGGAGTGACAGCAATGTTTGTGTCACAGTTTAAAGCTCACTGAGTGCAAAACATGATCAAGCAGGAGATTTTTTGCAAGGCTCTTCTGCTATTTTAGCCCAGTCTAAACATTCCTGCTCTGCTCTCTCTGTTGTTGCTCAGCAGAGAGCGGGCACAGAGATGGTGGATTCAGTTCGTCTCTCAGGCAGGAAAGGGAGGAGTGACAGCAATGTGTGTTGCAGAGTTGCAAAGCTCACTGTGTGCTGAAGATGATCAGTGGGAACTTTCTGGACTGTCTCTTCTGCTGTTTCAGCAGAGTCCAAACGTAAGTGCTATATTCTGCTACTGCTCACAAAGAGCAAGCACAGGAGATGTATTATTCAATTGGACTTTCAGGTAGGAAAGTGAGAGGTGACAGCAATATGTGTTTCAGAGTTGCGAATCTCAATGTGTGCTGAAGATGCCCAGCAGTAGTTTCCATGCTGGCCCTTCGGCTGTGGGATTAGAATCCAAGCGCTCGTCCTCCCCTGTCACAACTGCTCTCGAAGCGAGAGAGCGCACCAGAAACGTTGGCTTGAAATGCACTTTTAGGAGATAAAGTGAGGAGTGACAGCAATGTGTGTTTCAGAGTTGCAAAGCTCACTGTGCGCTGAAGATGATCTGGAAGGACTTTCCCTCCCTGCCCTTCGGAACTGGGAGCGGATTCCAAGCGCTCGTGCTCACCTGCCTCTGCTGCACTGGAAACGAGAGTGGAGACCAGAAACGCTGGATTCAAATGCACTTTTAGGAGCTACAATGAGGAGTGACAACAGTGTGTGTGTCAAAGTTGTAAAGCTCAGTGTGTTGAAGAAGCACAAGAGCAGCCTTCAGCCTGTCTCTTCCACTGCCTTACAGATTGCAGACATTCCTGCTCACTCTGCTGCTCAGCAGAGTGCTGCCAACGGAGTTCTTGGATTGAAATGGTCTTTTAGGACAAAGAGTGAAGAGTGACAGCAATGTTTGTGTCACAGTTTAAAGCTCACTGTGTGCTAAACATGATCAGGAGGAGCTTTTTTGCAAGGCTCTTCTGCTGTTTTAGCCCAGTCTAAACATTCCTGCTCTCTGTTGCTGCTCAGCAGAGAGTGGGCACAGAGATGTTGGAATCAATTGGTCTTCCAGGCAGGAAAAGGAGGAGTTACAGCAATGTGTTTTGCAGAGTTGCAAAGCTCACTGTGTGCTGAAGATGCCCTGCAGGAGTTTCCCTGCTGGCCCTTCGTCTGTGGTATTAGAGTCCAAGCGCTGCTCCTCCCCTGTCACAACTCCTCTCGAAACGAGAGAGCGCACCAGAAACTTTGGATTCAAATGCAGTTTTAGGAGATAAAGTGAGGAGTGACAGCAATGTTTGTGTCACAGTTTAAAGCTCACTGTGTGCAAAACATGATCAAGCAGGAGATTTTTTTCAAGGCTCTTCTCCTGTTTTAGGCAGGTCTAAAAATTCCTGCTCTACTCTCTCTGTTGCTGCTCAGCAGAGAGCGGGCACAGAGATGGTGGATTCAGCTGGTCTTTCAGGCAGGAAAGGGAGGAGTGAAAGCAATGTGTGTTGCAGAGTTGCAAAGCTCACTGTGTGCTGAAGATGATCAGTGGGAACTTTCTGGACTGTCTCTTCTGCTGTTTCAGCAGAGTCCAAACGTAAGTGCTATATTCTGCTACTGCTCACAAAGAGCAAGCACAGGAGATGTATTATTCAATTGGACTTTCAGGTAGGAAAGTGAGAGGTGACAGCAATATGTGTTTCAGAGTTGCGAATCACAATGTGTGCTGAAGATGCCCAGCAGTAGTTTCCATGCTGGCCCTTCGGCTGTGAAATTAGAATCCAAGCGCTCGTCCTCCCCTGTCACAACTGCTCTCGAAGCGAGAGAGCGCACCAGAAACGTTGGCTTGAAATGCACTTTTAGGAGATAAAGTGAGGAGTGACAGCAATGTGTGTTTCAGAGTTGCAAAGCTCACTGTGCGCTGAAGATGATCTGCAAGGACTTTCCCTCCCTGCCCTTCGGAACTGGGAGCGGATTCCAAGCGCTCGTGCTCACCTGCCTCTGCTGCACTGGAAACGAGAGTGGAGACCAGAAATGCTAGATTCAAATGCACTTTTAGGAGCTACAATGAGGAGTGACAACAGTGTGTGTGTCAAAGTTGTAAAGCTCAGTGTGTTGAAGAAGCACAAGAGCAGCCTTCAGCCTGTCTCTTGCACTGCCTTACAGATTGCAGACATTCCTGCTCACTCTGCTGCTCAGCAGAGTGCTGGCAACGGAGTTCTTGGATTGAAATGGTCTTTTAGGAGAAAGAGTGAAGAGTGACAGCAATGTTTGTGTCACAGTTTAAAGCTCACTGTGTGCTAAACATGATCAGGAGGAGCTTTTTTGCAAGGCTCTTCTGCTGTTTTAGCCCAGTCTAAACATTCCTGCTCTCTGTTGCTGCTCAGCAGAGAGTGGGCACAGAGATGTTGGAATCAATTGGTCTTCCAGGCAGGAGAAGGAGTTACAGCAATGTGTGTTGCAGAATTGCAAAGCTCACTGTGTGCTGAAGATGCCCTGCAGGAGTTTCCCTGCTGGCCCTTTGTCTGTGGGATTAGAGTCCAAACGCTGCTCCTCCCCTGTCACAACTCCTCTCGAAACGAGAGAGCGCACCAGAAACTTTGGATTCAAATGCAGTTTAAGGAGATAAAGTGAGGAGTGACAGCAATGTTTGTGTCACAGTTTAAAGCTCACTGTGTGCAAAACATGATCAAGCAGGAGATTTTTTTCAAGGCTCTTCTGCTGTTTTAGGCAGGTCTAAAAATTCCTGCTCTACTCTCTCTGTTGCTGCTCAGCAGAGAGCGGGCACAGAGATGGTGGATTCAGCTGGTCTTTCAGGCAGGAAAGGGAGGAGTGAAAGCAATGTGTGTTGCAGAATTGCAAAGCTCACTGTGTGCTGAAGATGATCAGTGGGAACTTTCTGGACTGTCTCTTCTGCTGTTTCAGCAGAGTCCAAACGTAAGTGCTATATTCTGCTACTGCTCACAAAGAGCAAGCACAGGAGATGTATTATTCAATTGGACTTTCAGGTAGGAAAGTGAGAGGTGACAGCAATATGTGTTTCAGAGTTGCGAATCACAATGTGTGCTGAAGATGCCCAGCAGTAGTTTCCATGCTGGCCCTTCGGCTGTGAAATTAGAATCCAAGCGCTCGTCCTCCCCTGTCACAACTGCTCTCGAAGCGAGAGAGCGCACCAGAAACGTTGGCTTGAAATGCACTTTTAGGAGATAAAGTGAGGAGTGACAGCAATGTGTGTTTCAGAGTTGCAAAGCTCACTGTGCGCTGAAGATGATCTGCAAGGACTTTCCCTCCCTGCCCTTCGGAACTGGGAGCGGATTCCAAGCGCTCGTGCTCACCTGCCTCTGCTGCTCTTGAAACGAGAGTGGAGACCAGAAACGCTGGATTCAAATGCACTTTTAGGAGCTACAATGAGGAGTGACAACAGTGTGTGTGTCACAGTTGTAAAGCTCAGTGTGTTGAAGAAGCACAAGAGCAGCCTTCAGGCCTGTCTCTTCCACTGCCTTACAGATTGCAGACATTCCTGCTCACTCTGCTGCTCAGCAGAGTGCTGGCAACGGAGTTCTTGGATTGAAATGGTCTTTTAGGAGAAAGAGTGAAGAGTGACAGCAATGTTTGTGTCACAGTTTAAAGCTCACTGTGTGCTAAACATGATCAGGAGGAGCTTTTTTGCAAGGCTCTTCTGCTGTTTTAGCCCAGTCTAAACATTCCTTCTCTCTGTTGCTGCTCAGCAGAGAGTGGGCACAGAGATGTTGGAATCAATTGGTCTTCCAGGCAGGAAAAGGAGTTACAGCAATGTGTGTTGCAGAATTGCAAAGCTCACTGTGTGCTGAAGATGCCCTGCAGGAGTTTCCCTGCTGGCCCTTCGTCTGTGGGATTAGAGTCCAAGCGCTGCTCCTCCCCTGTCACAACTCCTCTCGAAACGTGAGAGCGCACCAGAAACTTTGGATTCAAATGCACTTTTAGGAGATAAAGTGAGGAGTGACAGCAATGTTTGTGTCACAGTTTAAAGCTCACTGTGTGCAAAACATGATCAAGCAGGAGATTTTTTGCAAGGCTCTTCTGCTGTTTTAGCCCAGGCTAAACATTCCTGCTCTACTCTCTCTGTTGCTGCTCAGCAGAGAGCGGGCACAGAGGTGTTGGAATCAATTGGTCTTTCAGGCAGGAAAAGAAGAGACAGCAATGTGTGTTGCAGAGTTGCAAAGCTCACTGTGTGCTGAAGATGATCAGTGGGAACTTTCTGGACTGTCTCTTCTGCTGTTTCAGCAGAGTCCAAACGTAAGTGCTATATTCTGCTACTGCTCACAAAGAGCAAGCACAGGAGATGTATTATTCAATTGGACTTTCAGGTAGGAAAGTGAGAGGTGACAGCAATATGTGTTTCAGAGTTGCGAATCACAATGTGTGCTGAAGATGCCCAGCAGTAGTTTCCATGCTGGCCCTTCGGCTGTGAAATTAGAATCCAAGCGCTCGTCCTCCCCTGTCACAACTGCTCTCGAAGCGAGAGAGCGCACCAGAAACGTTGGCTTGAAATGCACTTTTAGGAGATAAAGTGAGGAGTGACAGCAATGTGTGTTTCAGAGCTGCAAAGCTCACTGTGCGCTGAAGATGATCTGCAAGGACTTTCCCTCCCTGCCCTTCGGAACTGGGAGCGGATTCCAAGCGCTCGTGCTCACCTGCCTCTGCTGCACTGGAAACGAGAGTGGAGACCAGAAACGCTGGATTCAAATGCACTTTTAGGAGCTACAATGAGGAGTGACAACAGTGTGTGTGTCAAAGTTGTAAAGCTCAGTGTGTTGAAGAAGCACAAGAGCAGCCTTCAGGCCTGTCTCTTCCACTGCCTTACAGATTGCAGACATCCCTGCTCACTCTGCTGCTCAGCAGAGTGCTGGCAACGGAGTTCTTGGATTGAAATGGTCTTTTAGGAGAAAGAGTGAAGAGTGACAGCAATGTTTGTGTCACAGTTTAAAGCTCACTGTGTGCTAAACATGATCAGGAGGAGCTTTTTTGCAAGGCTCTTCTGCTGTTTTAGCCCAGTCTAAACATTCCTGCTCTACTCTCTCTGTTGCTGCTCAGCAGAGAGTGGGCACAGAGATGTTGGAATCAATTGGTCTTCCAGGCAAGAAAAGGAGGAGTGACAGCAATGTGTTTTGCAGAGTTGCAAAGCTCACTGTGTGTTGAAGATGCCCTGCAGGAGTTTCCCTGCTGGCCCTTTGTCTGTGGTATTAGAGTCCAAGCGCTGCTCCTCCCCTGTCACAACTCCTCTCGAAACGTGAGAGCGCACAAGAAACTTTGGATTCAAATGCACTTTTAGGAGATAAAGTGAGGAGTGACAGCAATGTTTGTGTCACAGTTTAAAGCTCACTGAGTGCAAAACATGATCAAGCAGGAGATTTTTTGCAAGGCTCTTCTGCTATTTTAGCCCAGTCTAAACATTCCTGCTCTGCTCTCTCTGTTGTTGCTCAGCAGAGAGCGGGCACAGAGATGGTGGATTCAGTTCGTCTCTCAGGCAGGAAAGGGAGGAGTGACAGCAATGTGTGTTGCAGAGTTGCAAAGCTCACTGTGTGCTGAAGATGATCAGTGGGAACTTTCTGGACTGTCTCTTCTGCTGTTTCAGCAGAGTCCAAACGTAAGTGCTATATTCTGCTACTGCTCACAAAGAGCAAGCACAGGAGATGTATTATTCAATTGGACTTTCAGGTAGGAAAGTGAGAGGTGACAGCAATATGTGTTTCAGAGTTGCGAATCTCAATGTGTGCTGAAGATGCCCAGCAGTAGTTTCCATGCTGGCCCTTCGGCTGTGGGATTAGAATCCAAGCGCTCGTCCTCCCCTGTCACAACTGCTCTCGAAGCGAGAGAGCGCACCAGAAACGTTGGCTTGAAATGCACTTTTAGGAGATAAAGTGAGGAGTGACAGCAATGTGTGTTTCAGAGTTGCAAAGCTCACTGTGCGCTGAAGATGATCTGGAAGGACTTTCCCTCCCTGCCCTTCGGAACTGGGAGCGGATTCCAAGCGCTCGTGCTCACCTGCCTCTGCTGCACTGGAAACGAGAGTGGAGACCAGAAACGCTGGATTCAAATGCACTTTTAGGAGCTACAATGAGGAGTGACAACAGTGTGTGTGTCAAAGTTGTAAAGCTCAGTGTGTTGAAGAAGCACAAGAGCAGCCTTCAGCCTGTCTCTTCCACTGCCTTACAGATTGCAGACATTCCTGCTCACTCTGCTGCTCAGCAGAGTGCTGGCAACGGAGTTCTTGGATTGAAATGGTCTTTTAGGAGAAAGAGTGAAGAGTGACAGCAATGTTTGTGTCACAGTTTAAAGCTCACTGTGTGCTAAACATGATCAGGAGGAGCTTTTTTGCAAGGCTCTTCTGCTGTTTTAGCCCAGTCTAAACATTCCTGCTCTCTGTTGCTGCTCAGCAGAGAGTGGGCACAGAGATGTTGGAATCAATAGGTCTTCCACGCAGGAGAAGGAGTTACAGCAATGTGTGTTGCAGAATTGCAAAGCTCACTGTGTGCTGAAGATGCCCTGCAGGCGTTTCCCTGCTGGCCCTTCGTCTGTGGGATTAGAGTCCAAGCGCTGCTCCTCCCCTGTCACAACTCCTCTCGAAACGTGAGAGCGCACCAGAAACTTTGGATTCAAATGCACGTTTAGGAGATAAAGTGAGGAGTGACAGCAATGTTTGTGTCACAGTTTAAAGCTCACTGTGTGCAAAACATGATCAAGCAGGAGATTTTTTTCAAGGCTCTTCTCCTGTTTTAGGCAGGTCTAAAAATTCCTGCTCTACTCTCTCTGTTGCTGCTCAGCAGAGAGCGGGCACAGAGATGGTGGATTCAGCTGGTCTTTCAGGCAGGAAAGGGAGGAGTGAAAGCAATGTGTGTTGCAGAGTTGCAAAGCTCACTGTGTGCTGAAGATGATCAGTGGGAACTTTCTGGACTGTCTCTTCTGCTGTTTCAGCAGAGTCCAAACGTAAGTGCTATATTCTGCTACTGCTCACAAAGAGCAAGCACAGGAGATGTATTATTCAATTGGACTTTCAGGTAGGAAAGTGAGAGGTGACAGCAATATGTGTTTCAGAGTTGCGAATCACAATGTGTGCTGAAGATGCCCAGCAGTAGTTTCCATGCTGGCCCTTCGGCTGTGAAATTAGAATCCAAGCGCTCGTCCTCCCCTGTCACAACTGCTCTCGAAGCGAGAGAGCGCACCAGAAACTTTGGATTCAAATGCACTTTTAGGAGATAAAGTGAGGAGTGACAGCAATGTGTGTTTCAGAGTTGCAAAGCTCACTGTGCGCTGAAGATGATCTGGAAGGACTTTCCCTCCCTGCCCTTCGGAACTGGGAGCGGATTCCAAGCGCTCGTGCTCACCTGCCTCTGCTGCACTGGAAACGAGAGTGGAGACCAGAAACGCTGGATTCAAATGCACTTTTAGGAGCTACAATGAGGAGTGACAACAGTGTGTGTGTCAAAGTTGTAAAGCTCAGTGTGTTGAAGAAGCACAAGAGCAGCCTTCAGCCTGTCTCTTGCACTGCCTTACAGATTGCAGACATTCCTGCTCACTCTGCTGCTCAGCAGAGTGCTGGCAACGGAGTTCTTGGATTGAAATGGTCTTTTAGGAGAAAGAGTGAAGAGTGACAGCAATGTTTGTGTCACAGTTTAAAGCTCACTGTGTGCTAAACATGATCAGGAGGAGCTTTTTTGCAAGGCTCTTCTGCTGTTTTAGCCCAGTCTAAACATTCCTGCTCTCTGTTGCTGCTCAGCAGAGAGTGGGCACAGAGATGTTGGAATCAATTGGTCTTCCAGGCAGGAGAAGGAGGAGTTACAGCAATGTGTTTTGCAGAGTTGCAAAGCTCACTGTGTGCTGAAGATGCCCTGCAGGAGTTTCCCTGCTGGCCCTTTGTCTGTGGTATTAGAGTCCAAGCGCTGCTCCTCCCCTGTCACAACTCCTCTCCAAACGAGAGTGCGTACCAGAAACTTTGGATTCAAATGCACTTTTAGGAGATAAAGTGAGGAGTGACAGCAATGTTTGTGTCACAGTTTAAAGCTCACTGTGTGCAAAACATGATCAAGCAGGAGATTTTTTGCAAGGCTCTTCTGCTGTTTTAGCCCAGGCTAAATATTCCTGCTCAACTCTCTGTTGCTGCTCAGCAGAGAGTGGGCACAGAGATGTTGGAATCAATTAGTCTTTCAGGCAGGAAAAGAAGTGACAGCAATGTGTGTTGCAGAGTTGCAAAGCTCGCTGTTCGCTGAAGATGATCAGTGGGAACTTTCTGGACTGTCTCTTCTGCTGTTTCTTCAGAGTCCAAACGTAAGTGCTATATTCTGCAACTGCTCACACAGAGCAAGCACAGGAGATGTAGGATTCAATTGGACTTTGAGGTAGGAAAGTGAGAGGTGACAGCTATTTGTGTTTCAGAGTTGCAAAGCTCACTGGGTCCTGAAGATGCCCTGCAGGAGTTTCCATGCTGGCAATTCGTCTGTGAAATTAGAGTCCAAACACTCGTCCTCCCCTGTGACATCTGCTCTCGAAACGAGAGAGCGCACCATAAACTTTGGATTCAAATGCACTTTTAGGAGATAAAGTGAGGAGTGACAGCAATGTTTGTGTCACAGTTTAAAGCTCACTGAGTGCAAAACATGATCAAGCAGGAGATTTTTTGCAAGGCTCTTCTGCTGTTTTAGCCCAGTCCAAACATTCCTGCTCTGCTCTCTCTGTTGTTGCTCAGCAGAGAGCGGGCACAGAGATGGTGGATTCAGTTGGTCGTTCAGGCAGGAAAGGGGGGAGTGACAGCAATGTGTGTTGCACAGTTGCAAAGCTCACTGTGTGCTGAAGATGATCAGTGGGAACTTTCTGGACTGTCTCTTCTGCTGTTTCAGCAGAGTCCAAACGTAAGTGCTATATTCTGCTACTGCTCACAAAGAGCAAGCACAGGAGATGTATTATTCAATTGGACTTTCAGGTAGGAAAGTGAGAGGTGACAGCAATATGTGTTTCAGAGTTGCGAATCACAATGTGTGCTGAAGATGCCCAGCAGTAGTTTCCATGCTGGCCCTTCGGCTGTGAAATTAGAATCCAAGCGCTCGTCCTCCCCTGTCACAACTGCTCTCGAAGCGAGAGAGCGCACCAGAAACGTTGGCTTGAAATGCACTTTTAGGAGATAAAGTGAGGAGTGACAGCAATGTGTGTTTCAGAGTTGCAAAGCTCACTGTGCGCTGAAGATGATCTGCAAGGACTTTCCCTCCCTGCCCTTCGGAACTGGGAGCGGATTCCAAGCGCTCGTGCTCACCTTCCTCTGCTGCTCTTGAAACGAGAGTGGAGACCAGAAACGCTGGATTCAAATGCACTTTTAGGAGCTACAATGAGGAGTGACAACAGTGTGTGTGTCACAGTTGTAAAGCTCAGTGTGTTGAAGAAGCACAAGAGCAGCCTTCAGGCCTGTCTCTTCCACTGCCTTACAGATTGCAGACATCCCTGCTCACTCTGCTGCTCAGCAGAGTGCTGGCAACGGAGTTCTTGGATTGAAATGGTCTTTTAGGAGAAAGAGTGAAGAGTGACAGCAATGTTTGTGTCACAGTTTAAAGCTCACTGTGTGCTAAACATGATCAGGAGGAGCTTTTTTGCAAGGCTCTTCTGCTGTTTTAGCCCAGTCTAAACATTCCTGCTCTACTCTCTCTGATGCTGCTCAGCAGAGAGTGGGCACAGAGATGTTGGAATCAATAGGTCTTCCAGGCAGGAAAAGGAGGAGTTACAGCAATGTGTTTTGCAGAGTTGCAAAGCTCATTGTGTGCTGAAGATGCCCTGCAGGAGTTTCCCTGCTGGCCCTTCGTCTGTGGGATTAGAGTCCAAGCGCTGCTCCTCCCCTGTCACAACTCCTCTCGAAACGAGAGAGCGCACAAGAAACTTTGGATTCAAATGCACTTTTAGGAGATAAAGTGAGGAGTGACAGCAATGTTTGTGTCACAGTTTAAAGCTCACTGTTTGCAAAACATGATCAAGCAGGAGATTTTTTTCAAGGCTCTTCTGCTGTTTTAGGCAGGTCTAAAAATTCCTGCTCTACTATCTCTGTTGCTGCTCAGCAGAGAGCGGGCACAGAGATGGTGGATTCAGCTGGTCTTTCAGGCAAAAAGGGAGGAGTGACAGCAATGTGTGTTGCAGAGTTGCAAAGCTCGCTGTGCGCTGAAGATGATCAGTGGGAACTTTCTGGACTGTCTCTTCTGCTCTTTTAGCATTGGCTAAAGTTTCCTGCTCTACTCTGCTTCTGCCCAGCAGTGAAAGGGCACAGAGATTTTGGATTCAATTGGACTTTGAGGTAGGAAAGTGCGGAGCGAGAGCAATATATGTGTCACAGTTGCAAAGCTGACTGCGTGCTGAAGATGCCCTGCCGGAGCTTTCACTCTGGGCTCTTCGGCTGTGGGAGCAGAGGCCAAGAGATCGTGTTCACCTGTCACTGCTGCTGTTCAAACGAGAGAGGGCGGGAGAGACCATGGATTCAAACGGATTATTAGGAGATGAAGTGAGGAGTGACAGCAATGTGTGTTTCAGAGTTGCAAAGCTCACTGTGCGCTGAAGATGATCTGCAAGGACTTTCCCTCCCTGCCCTTCGGAACTGGGAGCGGATTCCAAGCGCTCGTGCTCACCTGCCTCTGCTGCTCTTGAAACGAGAGTGGAGACCAGAAACGCTGGATTCAAATGCACTTTTAGGAGCTACAATGAGGAGTGACAACAGTGTGTGTGTCACAGTTGTAAAGCTCAGTGTGTTGAAGAAGCACAAGAGCAGCCTTCAGGCCTGTCTCTTCCACTGCCTTACAGATTGCAGACATTCCTGCTCACTCTGCTGATCAGCAGAGTGCTGGCAACGGAGTTCTTGGATTGAAATGGTCTTTTAGGAGAAAGAGTGAAGAGTGACAGCAATGTTTGTGTCACAGTTTAAAGCTCACTGTGTGCTAAACATGATCAGGAGGAGCTTTTTTGCAAGGCTCTTCTGCTGTTTTAGCCCAGTCTAAACATTCCTGCTCTACTCTCTCTGATGCTGCTCAGCAGAGAGTGGGCACAGAGATGTTGGAATCAATTGGTCTTCCAGGCAGGAGAAGGAGGAGTTACAGCAATGTGTGTTGCAGAATTGCAAAGCTCACTGTGTGCTGAAGATGCCCTGCAGGAGTTTCCCTGCTGGCCCTTCGTCTGAGGGATTAGAGTCCAAGCGCTGCTCCTCCCCTGTCACAACTCCTCTCGAAACGAGAGAGCGCACAAGAAACTTTGGATTCAAATGCACTTTTAGGAGATAAAGTGAGGAGTGACAGCAATGTTTGTGTCACAGTTTAAAGCTCACTGTGTGCAAAACATGATCAAGCAGGAGATTTTTTTCAAGGCTCTTCTGCTGTTTTAGGCAGGTCTAAAAATTCCTGCTCTACTCTCTCTGTTGCTGCTCAGCAGAGAGCGGGCACAGAGATGGTGGATTCAGCTGGTCTTTCAGGCAAAAAGGGAGGAGTGACAGCAATGTGTGTTGCAGAGTTGCAAAGCTCGCTGTGCGCTGAAGATGATCAGTGGGAACTTTCTGGACTGTCTCTTCTGCTCTTTTAGCATTGGCTAAAGGTTCCTGCTCTACTCTGCTTCTGCCCAGCAGAGAAAGGGCACAGAGATTTTGGATTCAATTGGACTTTGAGGTAGGAAAGTGCGGAGCGAGAGCAATATATGTGTCACAGTTGCAAAGCTGACTGCGTGCTGAAGATGCCCTGCCGGAGCTTTCACTCCGGGCTCTTCGGCTGTGGGAGCAGAGGCCAAGAGATCGTGTTCACCTGTCACTGCTGCTGTTCAAACGAGAGAGGGCGGGAGAGACCATGGAATCAAATGGATTATTAGGAGATGAAGTGAGGAGTGACAGCAATGTGTGTTTCAGAGTTGCAAAGCTCACTGTGCGCTGAAGATGATCTGCAAGGACTTTCCCTCCCTGCCCTTCGGAACTGGGAGCGGATTCCAAGCGCTCGTGCTCACCTTCCTCTGCTGCTCTTGAAACGAGAGTGGAGACCAGAAACACTGGATTCAAATGCACTTTTAGGAGCTACAATGAGGAGTGACAACAGTGTGTGTGTCACAGTTGTAAAGCTCAGTGTGTTGAAGAAGCACAAGAGCAGCCTTCAGGCCTGTCTCTTCCACTGCCTTACAGATTGCAGACATTCCTGCTCACTCTGCTGCTCAGCAGAGTGCTGGCAACGGAGTTCTTGGATTGAAATGGTCTTTTAGGAGAAAGAGTGAAGAGTGACAGCAATGTTTGTGTCACAGTTTAAAGCTCACTGTGTGCTAAACATGATCAGGAGGAGCTTTTTTGCAAGGCTCTTCTGCTGTTTTAGCCCAGTCTAAACATTCCTTCTCTCTGTTGCTGCTCAGCAGAGAGTGGGCACAGAGATGTTGGAATCAATTGGTCTTCCAGGCAGGAAAAGGAGGAGTTACAGCAATGTGTGTTGCAGAATTGCAAAGCTCACTGTGTGCTGAAGATGCCCTGCAGGAGTTTCCCTGCTGGCCCTTCGTCTGTGGGATTAGAGTCCAAGCGCTGCTCCTCCCCTGTCACAACTCCTCTCGAAACGAGAGAGCGCACCAGAAACTTTGGATTCAAATGCACTTTTAGGAGATAAAGTGAGGAGTGACAGCAATGTTTGTGTCACAGTTTAAAGCTCACTGTGTGCAAAACATGATCAAGCAGGAGATTTTTTTCAAGGCTCTTCTGCTGTTTTAGGCAGGTCTAAAAATTCCTGCTCTACTATCTCTGTTGCTGCTCAGCAGAGAGCGGGCACAGAGATGGTGGATTCAGCTGGTCTTTCAGGCAAAAAGGGAGGAGTGACAGCAATGTGTGTTGCAGAGTTGCAAAGCTCGCTGTGCGCTGAAGATGATCAGTGGGAACTTTCTGGACTGTCTCTTCTGCTCTTTTAGCATTGGCTAAAGGTTCCTGCTCTACTCTGCTTCTGCCCAGCAGAGAAAGGGCACAGAGATTTTGGATTCAATTGGACTTTGAGGTAGGAAAGTGCGGAGCGAGAGCAATATATGTGTCACAGTTGCAAAGCTGACTGCGTGCTGAAGATGCCCTGCCGGAGCTTTCACTCCGGGCTCTTCGGCTGTGGGAGCAGAGGCCAAGAGATCGTGTTCACCTGTCACTGCTGCTGTTCAAACGAGAGAGGGCGGGAGAGACCATGGATTCAAACGGATTATTAGGAGATGAAGTGAGGAGTGACAGCAATGTGTGTTTCAGAGTTGCAAAGCTCACTGTGCGCTGAAGATGATCTGCAAGGACTTTCCCTCCCTGCCCTTCGGAACTGGGAGCGGATTCCAAGCGCTCGTGCTCACCTGCCTCTGCTGCACTGGAAACGAGAGTGGAGACCAGAAACGCTGGATTCAAATGCACTTTTAGGAGCTACATGAGGAGTGACAACAGTGTGTGTGTGTCAAAGTTGTAAAGCTCAGTGTGTTGAAGAAGCACAAGAGCAGCCTTCAGCCTGTCTCTTCCACTGCCTTACAGATTGCAGACATTCCTGCTCACTCTGCTGCTCAGCAGAGTGCTGGCAACGGAGTTCTTGGATTGAAATGGTCTTTTAGGAGAAAGAGTGAAGAGTGACAGCAATGTTTGTGTCACAGTTTAAAGCTCACTGTGTGCTAAACATGATCAGGAGGAGCTTTTTTGCAAGGCTCTTCTGCTGTTTTAGCCCAGTCTAAACATTCCTGCTCTACTCTCTCTGATGCTGCTCAGCAGAGAGTGGGCACAGAGATGTTGGAATCAATTGGTCTTTCAGGCAAGAAAAGGAGGAGTGACAGCAATGTGTTTTGCAGAGTTGCAAAGCTCACTGTGTGCTGAAGATGCCCTGCAGGAGTTTCCCTGCTGGCCCTTCGTCTGTGGTATTAGAGTCCAAGCGCTGCTCCTCCCCTGTCACAACTCCTCTCGAAACGAGAGAGCGCACCAGAAACTTTGGATTCAAATGCACTTTTAGGAGATAAAGTGAGGAGTGACAGCAATGTTTGTGTCACAGTTTAAAGCTCACTGTGTGCAAAACATGATCAAGCAGGAGATTTTTTTCAAGGCTCTTCTGCTGTTTTAGGCAGGTCTAAAAATTCCTGCTCTACTATCTCTGTTGCTGCTCAGCAGAGAGCGGGCACAGAGATGGTGGATTCAGCTGGTCTTTCAGGCAAAAAGGGAGGAGTGACAGCAATGTGTGTTGCAGAGTTGCAAAGCTCGCTGTGCGCTGAAGATGATCAGTGGGAACTTTCTGGACTGTCTCTTCTGCTCTTTTAGCATTGGCTAAAGGTTCCTGCTCTACTCTGCTTCTGCCCAGCAGAGAAAGGGCACAGAGATTTTGGATTCAATTGGACTTTGAGGTAGGAAAGTGCGGAGCGAGAGCAATATATGTGTCACAGTTGCAAAGCTGACTGCCTGCTGAAGATGCCCTGCCGGAGCTTTCACTCCGGGCTCTTCGGCTGTGGGAGCAGAGGCCAAGAGATCGTGTTCACCTGTCACTGCTGCTGTTCAAACGAGAGAGGGCGGGAGAGACCATGGATTCAAACGGATTATTAGGAGATGAAGTGAGGAGTGACAGCAATGTGTGTTTCAGAGTTGCAAAGCTCACTGTGCGCTGAAGATGATCTGCAAGGACTTTCCCTCCCTGCCCTTCGGAACTGGGAGCGGATTCCAAGCGCTCGTGCTCACCTGCCTCTGCTGCACTGGAAACGAGAGTGGAGACCAGAAACGCTGGATTCAAATGCACTTTTAGGAGCTACATGAGGAGTGACAACAGTGTGTGTGTGTCAAAGTTGTAAAGCTCAGTGTGTTGAAGAAGCACAAGAGCAGCCTTCAGCCTGTCTCTTCCACTGCCTTACAGATTGCAGACATTCCTGCTCACTCTGCTGCTCAGCAGAGTGCTGGCAACGGAGTTCTTGGATTGAAATGGTCTTTTAGGAGAAAGAGTGAAGAGTGACAGCAATGTTTGTGTCACAGTTTAAAGCTCACTGTGTGCTAAACATGATCAGGAGGAGCTTTTTTGCAAGGCTCTTCTGCTGTTTTAGCCCAGTCTAAACATTCCTGCTCTACTCTCTCTGATGCTGCTCAGCAGAGAGTGGGCACAGAGATGTTGGAATCAATTGGTCTTCCAGGCAGGAGAAGGAGGAGTTACAGCAATGTGTTTTGCAGAGTTGCAAAGCTCACTGTGTGCTGAAGATGCCCTGCAGGAGTTTCCCTGCTGGCCCTTCGTCTGTGGGATTAGAGTCCAAGCGCTGCTCCTCCCCTGTCACAACTCCTCTCGAAACGAGAGAGCGCACCAGAAACTTTGGATTCAAATGCACTTTTAGGAGATAAAGTGAGGAGTGACAGCAATGTTTGTGTCACAGTTTAAAGCTCACTGTGTGCAAAACATGATCAAGCAGGAGATTTTTTTCAAGGCTCTTCTGCTGTTTTAGGCAGGTCTAAAAATTCCTGCTCTACTCTCTCTGTTGCTGCTCAGCAGAGAGCGGGCACAGAGATGGTGGATTCAGCTGGTCTTTCAGGCAAAAAGGGAGGAGTGACAGCAATGTGCGTTGCAGAGTTGCAAAGCTCGCTGTGCGCTGAAGATGATCAGTGGGAACTTTCTGGACTGTCTCTTCTGCTCTTTTAGCATTGGCTAAAGGTTCCTGCTCTACTCTGCTTCTGCCCAGCAGAGAAAGGGCACAGAGATTTTGGATTCAATTGGACTTTGAGGTAGGAAAGTGCGGAGCGAGAGCAATATATGTGTCACAGTTGCAAAGCTGACTGCGTGCTGAAGATGCCCTGCCGGAGCTTTCACTCCGGGCTCTTCGGCTGTGGGAGCAGAGGCCAAGAGATCGTGTTCACCTGTCACTGCTGCTGTTCAAACGAGAGAGGGCGGGAGAGACCATGGATTCAAACGGATTATTAGGAGATGAAGTGAGGAGTGACAGCAATGTGTGTTTCAGAGTTGCAAAGCTCACTGTGCGCTGAAGATGATCTGCAAGGACTTTCCCTCCCTGCCCTTCGGAACTGGGAGCGGATTCCAAGCGCTCGTGCTCACCTTCCTCTGCTGCTCTTGAAACGAGAGTATAGACCAGAAACGCTGGATTCAAATGCACTTTTAGGAGCTACAATGAGGAGTGACAACAGTGTGTGTGTCACAGTTGTAAAGCTCAGTGTGTTGAAGAAGCACAAGAGCAGCCTTCAGGCCTGTCTCTTCCACTGCCTTACAGATTGCAGACATTCCTGCTCACTCTGCTGCTCAGCAGAGTGCTGGCAACGGAGTTCTTGGATTGAAATGGTCTTTTAGGAGAAAGAGTGAAGAGTGACAGCAATGTTTGTGTCACAGTTTAAAGCTCACTGTGTGCTAAACATGATCAGGAGGAGCTTTTTTGCAAGGCTCTTCTGCTGTTTTAGCCCAGTCTAAACATTCCTTCTCTCTGTTGCTGCTCAGCAGAGAGTGGGCACAGAGATGTTGGAATCAATTGGTCTTCCAGGCAGGAAAAGGAGGAGTTACAGCAATGTGTGTTGCAGAATTGCAAAGCTCACTGTGTGCTGAAGATGCCCTGCAGGAGTTTCCCTGCTGGCCCTTCGTCTGTGGGATTAGAGTCCAAGCGCTGCTCCTCCCCTGTCACAACTCCTCTCGAAACGAGAGAGCGCACCAGAAACTTTGGATTCAAATGCACTTTTTGGAGATAAAGTGAGGAGTGACAGCAATGTTTGTGTCACAGTTTAAAGCTCACTGTGTGCAAAACATGATCAAGCAGGAGATTTTTTTCAAGGCTCTTCTGCTGTTTTAGGCAGGTCTAAAAATACCTGCTCTACTATCTCTGTTGCTGCTCAGCAGAGAGCGGGCACAGAGATGGTGGATTCAGCTGGTCTTTCAGGCAAAAAGGGAGGAGTGACAGCAATGTGTGTTGCAGAGTTGCAAAGCTCGCTGTGCGCTGAAGATGATCAGTGGGAACTTTCTGGACCGTCTCTTCTGCTCTTTTAGCATTGGCTAAAGGTTCCTGCTCTACTCTGCTTCTGCCCAGCAGAGAAAGGGCACAGAGATTTTGGATTCAATTGGACTTTGAGGTAGGAAAGTGCGGAGCGAGAGCAATATATGTGTCACAGTTGCAAAGCTGACTGCGTGCTGAAGATGCCCTGCCGGAGCTTTCACTCCGGGCTCTTCGGCTGTGGGAGCAGAGGCCAAGAGATCGTGTTCACCTGTCACTGCTGCTGTTCAAACGAGAGAGGGCGGGAGAGACCATGGATTCAAACGGATTATTAGGAGATGAAGTGAGGAGTGACAGCAATGTGTGTTTCAGAGTTGCAAAGCTCACTGTGCGCTGAAGATGATCTGCAAGGACTTTCCCTCCCTGCCCTTCGGAACTGGGAGCGGATTCCAAGCGCTCGTGCTCACCTTCCTCTGCTGCTCTTGAAACGAGAGTGGAGACCAGAAACGCTGGATTCAAATGCACTTTTAGGAGCTACAATGAGGAGTGACAACAGTGTGTGTGTCACAGTTGTAAAGCTCAGTGTGTTGAAGAAGCACAAGAGCAGCCTTCAGGCCTGTCTCTTCCACTGCCTTACAGATTGCAGACATTCCTGCTCACTCTGCTGCTCAGCAGAGTGCTGGCAACGGAGTTCTTGGATTGAAATGGTCTTTTAGGAGAAAGAGTGAAGAGTGACAGCAATGTTTGTGTCACAGTTTAAAGCTCACTGTGTGCTAAACATGATCAGGAGGAGCTTTTTTGCAAGGCTCTTCTGCTGTTTTAGCCCAGTCTAAACATTCCTTCTCTCTGTTGCTGCTCAGCAGAGAGTGGGCACAGAGATGTTGGAATCAATTGGTCTTCCAGGCAGGAAAAGGAGGAGTTACAGCAATGTGTGTTGCAGAATTGCAAAGCTCACTGTGTGCTGAAGATGCCCTGCAGGAGTTTCCCTGCTGGCCCTTCGTCTGTGGGATTAGAGTCCAAGCGCTGCTCCTCCCCTGTCACAACTCCTCTCGAAACGAGAGAGCGCACCAGAAACTTTGGATTCAAATGCACTTTTAGGAGATAAAGTGAGGAGTGACAGCAATGTTTGTGTCACAGTTTAAAGCTCACTGTGTGCAAAACATGATCAAGCAGGAGATTTTTTTCAAGGCTCTTCTGCTGTTTTAGGCAGGTCTAAAAATACCTGCTCTACTATCTCTGTTGCTGCTCAGCAGAGAGCGGGCACAGAGATGGTGGATTCAGCTGGTCTTTCAGGCAAAAAGGGAGGAGTGACAGCAATGTGTGTTGCAGAGTTGCAAAGCTCGCTGTGCGCTGAAGATGATCAGTGGGAACTTTCTGGACCGTCTCTTCTGCTCTTTTAGCATTGGCTAAAGGTTCCTGCTCTACTCTGCTTCTGCCCAGCAGAGAAAGGGCACAGAGATTTTGGATTCAATTGGACTTTGAGGTAGGAAAGTGCGGAGCGAGAGCAATATATGTGTCACAGTTGCAAAGCTGACTGCGTGCTGAAGATGCCCTGCCGGAGCTTTCACTCCGGGCTCTTCGGCTGTGGGAGCAGAGGCCAAGAGATCGTGTTCACCTGTCACTGCTGCTGTTCAAACGAGAGAGGGCGGGAGAGACCATGGATTCAAACGGATTATTAGGAGATGAAGTGAGGAGTGACAGCAATGTGTGTTTCAGAGTTGCAAAGCTCACTGTGCGCTGAAGATGATCTGCAAGGACTTTCCCTCCCTGCCCTTCGGAACTGGGAGCGGATTCCAAGCGCTCGTGCTCACCTGCCTCTGCTGCTCTTGAAACGAGAGTGGAGACCAGAAACGCTGGATTCAAATGCACTTTTAGGAGCTACAATGAGGAGTGACAACAGTGTGTGTGTGTCAAAGTTGTAAAGCTCAGTGTGTTGAAGAAGCACAAGAGCAGCCTTCAGCCTGTCTCTTCCACTGCCTTACAGATTGCAGACATTCCTGCTCACTCTGCTGCTCAGCAGAGTGCTGGCAACGGAGTTCTTGGATTGAAATGGTCTTTTAGGAGAAAGAGTGAAGAGTGACAGCAATGTTTGTGTCACAGTTTAAAGCTCACTGTGTGCTAAACATGATCAGGAGGAGCTTTTTTGCAAGGCTCTTCTGCTGTTTTAGCCCAGTCTAAACATTCCTGCTCTACTCTCTCTGATGCTGCTCAGCAGAGAGTGGGCACAGAGATGTTGAAATCAATTGGTCTTCCAGGCAGGAGAAGGAGGAGTTACAGCAATGTGTTTTGCAGAGTTGCAAAGCTCACTGTGTGCTGAAGATGCCCTGCAGGAGTTTCCCTGCTGGCCCTTCGTCTGTGGTATTAGAGTCCAAGCGCTGCTCCTCCCCTGTCACAACTCCTCTCGAAACGAGAGAGCGCACCAGAAACTTTGGATTCAAATGCACTTTTAGGAGATAAAGTGAGGAGTGACAGCAATGTTTGTGTCACAGTTTAAAGCTCACTGTGTGCAAAACATGATCAAGCAGGAGATTTTTTCAAGGCTCTTCTGCTGTTTTAGGCAGGTCTAAAAATTCCTGCTCTACTATCTCTGTTGCTGCTCAGCAGAGAGCGGGCACAGAGATGGTGGATTCAGCTGGTCTTTCAGGCAAAAAGGGAGGAGTGACAGCAATGTGTGTTGCAGAGTTGCAAAGCTCGCTGTGCGCTGAAGATGATCAGTGGGAACTTTCTGGACTGTCTCTTCTGCTCTTTTAGCATTGGCTAAAGGTTCCTGCTCTACTCTGCTTCTGCCCAGCAGAGAAAGGGCACAGAGATTTTGGATTCAATTGGACTTTGAGGTAGGAAAGTGCGGAGCGAGAGCAATATATGTGTCACAGTTGCAAAGCTGACTGCGTGCTGAAGATGCCCTGCCGGAGCTTTCACTCCGGGCTCTTCGGCTGTGGGAGCAGAGGCCAAGAGATCGTGTTCACCTGTCACTGCTGCTGTTCAAACGAGAGAGGGCGGGAGAGACCATGGATTCAAACGGATTATTAGGAGATGAAGTGAGGAGTGACAGCAATGTGTGTTTCAGAGTTGCAAAGCTCACTGTGCGCTGAAGATGATCTGCAAGGACTTTCCCTCCCTGCCCTTCGGAACTGGGAGCGGATTCCAAGCGCTCGTGCTCACCTGCCTCTGCTGCACTGGAAACGAGAGTGGAGACCAGAAACGCTGGATTCAAATGCACTTTTAGGAGCTACAATGAGGAGTGACAACAGTGTGTGTGTCACAGTTGTAAAGCTCAGTGTGTTGAAGAAGCACAAGAGCAGCCTTCAGCCTGTCTCTTCCACTGCCTTACAGATTGCAGACATTCCTGCTCACTCTGCTGCTCAGCAGAGTGCTGGCAACGGAGTTCTTGGATTGAAATGGTCTTTTAGGAGAAAGAGTGAAGAGTGACAGCAATGTTTGTGTCACAGTTTAAAGCTCACTGTGTGCTAAACATGATCAGGAGGAGCTTTTTTGCAAGGCTCTTCTGCTGTTTTAGCCCAGTCTAAACATTCCTGCTCTACTCTCTCTGATGCTGCTCAGCAGAGAGTGGGCACAGAGATGTTGAAATCAATTGGTCTTCCAGGCAGGAGAAGGAGGAGTTACAGCAATGTGTTTTGCAGAGTTGCAAAGCTCACTGTGTGCTGAAGATGCCCTGCAGGAGTTTCCCTGCTGGCCCTTCGTCTGTGGTATTAGAGTCCAAGCGCTGCTCCTCCCCTGTCACAACTCCTCTCGAAACGAGAGAGCGCACCAGAAACTTTGGATTCAAATGCACTTTTAGGAGATAAAGTGAGGAGTGACAGCAATGTTTGTGTCACAGTTTAAAGCTCACTGTGTGCAAAACATGATCAAGCAGGAGATTTTTTCAAGGCTCTTCTGCTGTTTTAGGCAGGTCTAAAAATTCCTGCTCTACTATCTCTGTTGCTGCTCAGCAGAGAGCGGGCACAGAGATGGTGGATTCAGCTGGTCTTTCAGGCAAAAAGGGAGGAGTGACAGCAATGTGTGTTGCAGAGTTGCAAAGCTCGCTGTGCGCTGAAGATGATCAGTGGGAACTTTCTGGACTGTCTCTTCTGCTCTTTTAGCATTGGCTAAAGGTTCCTGCTCTACTCTGCTTCTGCCCAGCAGAGAAAGGGCACAGAGATTTTGGATTCAATTGGACTTTGAGGTAGGAAAGTGCGGAGCGAGAGCAATATATGTGTCACAGTTGCAAAGCTGACTGCGTGCTGAAGATGCCCTGCCGGAGCTTTCACTCCGGGCTCTTCGGCTGTGGGAGCAGAGGCCAAGAGATCGTGTTCACCTGTCACTGCTGCTGTTCAAACGAGAGAGGGCGGGAGAGACCATGGATTCAAACGGATTATTAGGAGATGAAGTGAGGAGTGACAGCAATGTGTGTTTCAGAGTTGCAAAGCTCACTGTGCGCTGAAGATGATCTGCAAGGACTTTCCCTCCCTGCCCTTCGGAACTGGGAGCGGATTCCAAGCGCTCGTGCTCACCTGCCTCTGCTGCACTGGAAACGAGAGTGGAGACCAGAAACGCTGGATTCAAATGCACTTTTAGGAGCTACAATGAGGAGTGACAACAGTGTGTGTGTCACAGTTGTAAAGCTCAGTGTGTTGAAGAAGCACAAGAGCAGCCTTCAGCCTGTCTCTTCCACTGCCTTACAGATTGCAGACATTCCTGCTCACTCTGCTGCTCAGCAGAGTGCTGGCAACGGAGTTCTTGGATTGAAATGGTCTTTTAGGAGAAAGAGTGAAGAGTGACAGCAATGTTTGTGTCACAGTTTAAAGCTCACTGTGTGCTAAACATGATCAGGAGGAGCTTTTTTGCAAGGCTCTTCTGCTGTTTTAGCCCAGTCTAAACATTCCTGCTCTACTCTCTCTGATGCTGCTCAGCAGAGAGTGGGCACAGAGATGTTGGAATCAATTGGTCTTCCAGGCAGGAGAAGGAGGAGTTACAGCAATGTGTTTTGCAGAGTTGCAAAGCTCACTGTGTGCTGAAGATGCCCTGCAGGAGTTTCCCTGCTGGCCCTTCGTCTGTGGGATTAGAGTCCAAGCGCTGCTCCTCCCCTGTCACAACTCCTCTCGAAACGAGAGAGCGCACAAGAAACTTTGGATTCAAATGCACTTTTAGGAGATAAAGTGAGGAGTGACAGCAATGTTTGTGTCACAGTTTAAAGCTCACTGTGTGCAAAACATGATCAAGCAGGAGATTTTTTTCAAGGCTCTTCTGCTGTTTTAGGCAGGTCTAAAAATTCCTGCTCTACTATCTCTGTTGCTGCTCAGCAGAGAGCGGGCACAGAGATGGTGGATTCAGCTGGTCTTTCAGGCAAAAAGGGAGGAGTGACAGCAATGTGTGTTGCAGAGTTGCAAAGCTCGCTGTGCGCTGAAGATGATCAGTGGGAACTTTCTGGACTGTCTCTTCTGCTCTTTTAGCATTGGCTAAAGGTTCCTGCTCTACTCTGCTTCTGCCCAGCAGAGAAAGGGCACAGAGATTTTGGATTCAATTGGACTTTGAGGTAGGAAAGTGCGGAGCGAGAGCAATATATGTGTCACAGTTGCAAAGCTGACTGCCTGCTGAAGATGCCCTGCCGGAGCTTTCACTCCGGGCTCTTCGGCTGTGGGAGCAGAGGCCAAGAGATCGTGTTCACCTGTCACTGCTGCTGTTCAAACGAGAGAGGGCGGGAGAGACCATGGATTCAAACGGATTATTAGGAGATGAAGTGAGGAGTGACAGCAATGTGTGTTTCAGAGTTGCAAAGCTCACTGTGCGCTGAAGATGATCTGCAAGGACTTTCCCTCCCTGCCCTTCGGAACTGGGAGCGGATTCCAAGCGCTCGTGCTCACCTTCCTCTGCTGCTCTTGAAACGAGAGTGGAGACCAGAAACGCTGGATTCAAATGCACTTTTAGGAGCTACAATGAGGAGTGACAACAGTGTGTGTGTCACAGTTGTAAAGCTCAGTGTGTTGAAGAAGCACAAGAGCAGCCTTCAGGCCTGTCTCTTCCACTGCCTTACAGATTGCAGACATTCCTGCTCACTCTGCTGCTCAGCAGAGTGCTGGCAACGGAGTTCTTGGATTGAAATGGTCTTTTAGGAGAAAGAGTGAAGAGTGACAGCAATGTTTGTGTCACAGTTTAAAGCTCACTGTGTGCTAAACATGATCAGGAGGAGCTTTTTTGCAAGGCTCTTCTGCTGTTTTAGCCCAGTCTAAACATTCCTTCTCTCTGTTGCTGCTCAGCAGAGAGTGGGCACAGAGATGTTGGAATCAATTGGTCTTCCAGGCAGGAAAAGGAGGAGTTACAGCAATGTGTGTTGCAGAATTGCAAAGCTCACTGTGTGCTGAAGATGCCCTGCAGGAGTTTCCCTGCTGGCCCTTCGTCTGTGGGATTAGAGTCCAAGCGCTGCTCCTCCCCTGTCACAACTCCTCTCGAAACGAGAGAGCGCACCAGAAACTTTGGATTCAAATGCACTTTTAGGAGATAAAGTGAGGAGTGACAGCAATGTTTGTGTCACAGTTTAAAGCTCACTGTGTGCAAAACATGATCAAGCAGGAGATTTTTTTCAAGGCTCTTCTGCTGTTTTAGGCAGGTCTAAAAATACCTGCTCTACTATCTCTGTTGCTGCTCAGCAGAGAGCGGGCACAGAGATGGTGGATTCAGCTGGTCTTTCAGGCAAAAAGGGAGGAGTGACAGCAATGTGTGTTGCAGAGTTGCAAAGCTCGCTGTGCGCTGAAGATGATCAGTGGGAACTTTCTGGACCGTCTCTTCTGCTCTTTTAGCATTGGCTAAAGGTTCCTGCTCTACTCTGCTTCTGCCCAGCAGAGAAAGGGCACAGAGATTTTGGATTCAATTGGACTTTGAGGTAGGAAAGTGCGGAGCGAGAGCAATATATGTGTCACAGTTGCAAAGCTGACTGCGTGCTGAAGATGCCCTGCCGGAGCTTTCACTCCGGGCTCTTCGGCTGTGGGAGCAGAGGCCAAGAGATCGTGTTCACCTGTCACTGCTGCTGTTCAAACGAGAGAGGGCGGGAGAGACCATGGATTCAAACGGATTATTAGGAGATGAAGTGAGGAGTGACAGCAATGTGTGTTTCAGAGTTGCAAAGCTCACTGTGCGCTGAAGATGATCTGCAAGGACTTTCCCTCCCTGCCCTTCGGAACTGGGAGCGGATTCCAAGCGCTCGTGCTCACCTGCCTCTGCTGCTCTTGAAACGAGAGTGGAGACCAGAAACGCTGGATTCAAATGCACTTTTAGGAGCTACAATGAGGAGTGACAACAGTGTGTGTGTGTCAAAGTTGTAAAGCTCAGTGTGTTGAAGAAGCACAAGAGCAGCCTTCAGCCTGTCTCTTCCACTGCCTTACAGATTGCAGACATTCCTGCTCACTCTGCTGCTCAGCAGAGTGCTGGCAACGGAGTTCTTGGATTGAAATGGTCTTTTAGGAGAAAGAGTGAAGAGTGACAGCAATGTTTGTGTCACAGTTTAAAGCTCACTGTGTGCTAAACATGATCAGGAGGAGCTTTTTTGCAAGGCTCTTCTGCTGTTTTAGCCCAGTCTAAACATTCCTGCTCTACTCTCTCTGATGCTGCTCAGCAGAGAGTGGGCACAGAGATGTTGAAATCAATTGGTCTTCCAGGCAGGAGAAGGAGGAGTTACAGCAATGTGTTTTGCAGAGTTGCAAAGCTCACTGTGTGCTGAAGATGCCCTGCAGGAGTTTCCCTGCTGGCCCTTCGTCTGTGGTATTAGAGTCCAAGCGCTGCTCCTCCCCTGTCACAACTCCTCTCGAAACGAGAGAGCGCACCAGAAACTTTGGATTCAAATGCACTTTTAGGAGATAAAGTGAGGAGTGACAGCAATGTTTGTGTCACAGTTTAAAGCTCACTGTGTGCAAAACATGATCAAGCAGGAGATTTTTTCAAGGCTCTTCTGCTGTTTTAGGCAGGTCTAAAAATTCCTGCTCTACTATCTCTGTTGCTGCTCAGCAGAGAGCGGGCACAGAGATGGTGGATTCAGCTGGTCTTTCAGGCAAAAAGGGAGGAGTGACAGCAATGTGTGTTGCAGAGTTGCAAAGCTCGCTGTGCGCTGAAGATGATCAGTGGGAACTTTCTGGACTGTCTCTTCTGCTCTTTTAGCATTGGCTAAAGGTTCCTGCTCTACTCTGCTTCTGCCCAGCAGAGAAAGGGCACAGAGATTTTGGATTCAATTGGACTTTGAGGTAGGAAAGTGCGGAGCGAGAGCAATATATGTGTCACAGTTGCAAAGCTGACTGCGTGCTGAAGATGCCCTGCCGGAGCTTTCACTCCGGGCTCTTCGGCTGTGGGAGCAGAGGCCAAGAGATCGTGTTCACCTGTCACTGCTGCTGTTCAAACGAGAGAGGGCGGGAGAGACCATGGATTCAAACGGATTATTAGGAGATGAAGTGAGGAGTGACAGCAATGTGTGTTTCAGAGTTGCAAAGCTCACTGTGCGCTGAAGATGATCTGCAAGGACTTTCCCTCCCTGCCCTTCGGAACTGGGAGCGGATTCCAAGCGCTCGTGCTCACCTGCCTCTGCTGCACTGGAAACGAGAGTGGAGACCAGAAACGCTGGATTCAAATGCACTTTTAGGAGCTACAATGAGGAGTGACAACAGTGTGTGTGTCACAGTTGTAAAGCTCAGTGTGTTGAAGAAGCACAAGAGCAGCCTTCAGCCTGTCTCTTCCACTGCCTTACAGATTGCAGACATTCCTGCTCACTCTGCTGCTCAGCAGAGTGCTGGCAACGGAGTTCTTGGATTGAAATGGTCTTTTAGGAGAAAGAGTGAAGAGTGACAGCAATGTTTGTGTCACAGTTTAAAGCTCACTGTGTGCTAAACATGATCAGGAGGAGCTTTTTTGCAAGGCTCTTCTGCTGTTTTAGCCCAGTCTAAACATTCCTGCTCTACTCTCTCTGATGCTGCTCAGCAGAGAGTGGGCACAGAGATGTTGGAATCAATTGGTCTTCCAGGCAGGAGAAGGAGGAGTTACAGCAATGTGTTTTGCAGAGTTGCAAAGCTCACTGTGTGCTGAAGATGCCCTGCAGGAGTTTCCCTGCTGGCCCTTCGTCTGTGGGATTAGAGTCCAAGCGCTGCTCCTCCCCTGTCACAACTCCTCTCGAAACGAGAGAGCGCACAAGAAACTTTGGATTCAAATGCACTTTTAGGAGATAAAGTGAGGAGTGACAGCAATGTTTGTGTCACAGTTTAAAGCTCACTGTGTGCAAAACATGATCAAGCAGGAGATTTTTTTCAAGGCTCTTCTGCTGTTTTAGGCAGGTCTAAAAATTCCTGCTCTACTATCTCTGTTGCTGCTCAGCAGAGAGCGGGCACAGAGATGGTGGATTCAGCTGGTCTTTCAGGCAAAAAGGGAGGAGTGACAGCAATGTGTGTTGCAGAGTTGCAAAGCTCGCTGTGCGCTGAAGATGATCAGTGGGAACTTTCTGGACTGTCTCTTCTGCTCTTTTAGCATTGGCTAAAGGTTCCTGCTCTACTCTGCTTCTGCCCAGCAGAGAAAGGGCACAGAGATTTTGGATTCAATTGGACTTTGAGGTAGGAAAGTGCGGAGCGAGAGCAATATATGTGTCACAGTTGCAAAGCTGACTGCGTGCTGAAGATGCCCTGCCGGAGCTTTCACTCCGGGCTCTTCGGCTGTGGGAGCAGAGGCCAAGAGATCGTGTTCACCTGTCACTGCTGCTGTTCAAACGAGAGAGGGCGGGAGAGACCATGGATTCAAACGGATTATTAGGAGATGAAGTGAGGAGTGACAGCAATGTGTGTTTCAGAGTTGCAAAGCTCACTGTGCGCTGAAGATGATCTGCAAGGACTTTCCCTCCCTGCCCTTCGGAACTGGGAGCGGATTCCAAGCGCTCGTGCTCACCTTCCTCTGCTGCTCTTGAAACGAGAGTGGAGACCAGAAACGCTGGATTCAAATGCACTTTTAGGAGCTACAATGAGGAGTGACAACAGTGTGTGTGTCACAGTTGTAAAGCTCAGTGTGTTGAAGAAGCACAAGAGCAGCCTTCAGGCCTGTCTCTTCCACTGCCTTACAGATTGCAGACATTCCTGCTCACTCTGCTGCTCAGCAGAGTGCTGGCAACGGAGTTCTTGGATTGAAATGGTCTTTTAGGAGAAAGAGTGAAGAGTGACAGCAATGTTTGTGTCACAGTTTAAAGCTCACTGTGTGCTAAACATGATCAGGAGGAGCTTTTTTGCAAGGCTCTTCTGCTGTTTTAGCCCAGTCTAAACATTCCTTCTCTCTGTTGCTGCTCAGCAGAGAGTGGGCACAGAGATGTTGGAATCAATTGGTCTTCCAGGCAGGAAAAGGAGGAGTTACAGCAATGTGTGTTGCAGAATTGCAAAGCTCACTGTGTGCTGAAGATGCCCTGCAGGAGTTTCCCTGCTGGCCCTTCGTCTGTGGGATTAGAGTCCAAGCGCTGCTCCTCCCCTGTCACAACTCCTCTCGAAACGAGAGAGCGCACCAGAAACTTTGGATTCAAATGCACTTTTAGGAGATAAAGTGAGGAGTGACAGCAATGTTTGTGTCACAGTTTAAAGCTCACTGTGTGCAAAACATGATCAAGCAGGAGATTTTTTTCAAGGCTCTTCTGCTGTTTTAGGCAGGTCTAAAAATTCCTGCTCTACTCTCTCTGTTGCTGCTCAGCAGAGAGCGGGCACAGAGATGGTGGATTCAGCTGGTCTTTCAGGCAAAAAGGGAGGAGTGACAGCAATGTGTGTTGCAGAGTTGCAAAGCTCGCTGTGCGCTGAAGATGATCAGTGGGAACTTTCTGGACTGTCTCTTCTGCTCTTTTAGCATTGGCTAAAGGTTCCTGCTCTACTCTGCTTCTGCCCAGCAGAGAAAGGGCACAGAGATTTTGGATTCAATTGGACTTTGAGGTAGGAAAGTGCGGAGCGAGAGCAATATATGTGTCACAGTTGCAAAGCTGACTGCGTGCTGAAGATGCCCTGCCGGAGCTTTCACTCCGGGCTCTTCGGCTGTGGGAGCAGAGGCCAAGAGATCGTGTTCACCTGTCACTGCTGCTGTTCAAACGAGAGAGGGCGGGAGAGACCATGGATTCAAACGGATTATTAGGAGATGAAGTGAGGAGTGACAGCAATGTGTGTTTCAGAGTTGCAAAGCTCACTGTGCGCTGAAGATGATCTGCAAGGACTTTCCCTCCCTGCCCTTCGGAACTGGGAGCGGATTCCAAGCGCTCGTGCTCACCTGCCTCTGCTGCTCTTGAAACGAGAGTGGAGACCAGAAACGCTGGATTCAAATGCACTTTTAGGAGCTACAATGAGGAGTGACAACAGTGTGTGTGTGTCAAAGTTGTAAAGCTCAGTGTGTTGAAGAAGCACAAGAGCAGCCTTCAGCCTGTCTCTTCCACTGCCTTACAGATTGCAGACATTCCTGCTCACTCTGCTGCTCAGCAGAGTGCTGGCAACGGAGTTCTTGGATTGAAATGGTCTTTTAGGAGAAAGAGTGAAGAGTGACAGCAATGTTTGTGTCACAGTTTAAAGCTCACTGTGTGCTAAACATGATCAGGAGGAGCTTTTTTGCAAGGCTCTTCTGCTGTTTTAGCCCAGTCTAAACATTCCTGCTCTACTCTCTCTGTTGCTGCTCAGCAGAGAGTGGGCACAGAGATGTTGAAATCAATTGGTCTTCCAGGCAGGAGAAGGAGGAGTTACAGCAATGTGTTTTGCAGAGTTGCAAAGCTCACTGTGTGCTGAAGATGCCCTGCAGGAGTTTCCCTGCTGGCCCTTCGTCTGTGGTATTAGAGTCCAAGCGCTGCTCCTCCCCTGTCACAACTCCTCTCGAAACGAGAGAGCGCACCAGAAACTTTGGATTCAAATGCACTTTTAGGAGATAAAGTGAGGAGTGACAGCAATGTTTGTGTCACAGTTTAAAGCTCACTGTGTGCAAAACATGATCAAGCAGGAGATTTTTTCAAGGCTCTTCTGCTGTTTTAGGCAGGTCTAAAAATTCCTGCTCTACTATCTCTGTTGCTGCTCAGCAGAGAGCGGGCACAGAGATGGTGGATTCAGCTGGTCTTTCAGGCAAAAAGGGAGGAGTGACAGCAATGTGTGTTGCAGAGTTGCAAAGCTCGCTGTGCGCTGAAGATGATCAGTGGGAACTTTCTGGACTGTCTCTTCTGCTCTTTTAGCATTGGCTAAAGGTTCCTGCTCTACTCTGCTTCTGCCCAGCAGAGAAAGGGCACAGAGATTTTGGATTCAATTGGACTTTGAGGTAGGAAAGTGCGGAGCGAGAGCAATATATGTGTCACAGTTGCAAAGCTGACTGCGTGCTGAAGATGCCCTGCCGGAGCTTTCACTCCGGGCTCTTCGGCTGTGGGAGCAGAGGCCAAGAGATCGTGTTCACCTGTCACTGCTGCTGTTCAAACGAGAGAGGGCGGGAGAGACCATGGATTCAAACGGATTATTAGGAGATGAAGTGAGGAGTGACAGCAATGTGTGTTTCAGAGTTGCAAAGCTCACTGTGCGCTGAAGATGATCTGCAAGGACTTTCCCTCCCTGCCCTTCGGAACTGGGAGCGGATTCCAAGCGCTCGTGCTCACCTGCCTCTGCTGCTCTTGAAACGAGAGTGGAGACCAGAAACGCTGGATTCAAATGCACTTTTAGGAGCTACAATGAGGAGTGACAACAGTGTGTGTGTGTCAAAGTTGTAAAGCTCAGTGTGTTGAAGAAGCACAAGAGCAGCCTTCAGCCTGTCTCTTCCACTGCCTTACAGATTGCAGACATTCCTGCTCACTCTGCTGCTCAGCAGAGTGCTGGCAACGGAGTTCTTGGATTGAAATGGTCTTTTAGGAGAAAGAGTGAAGAGTGACAGCAATGTTTGTGTCACAGTTTAAAGCTCACTGTGTGCTAAACATGATCAGGAGGAGCTTTTTTGCAAGGCTCTTCTGCTGTTTTAGCCCAGTCTAAACATTCCTGCTCTACTCTCTCTGTTGCTGCTCAGCAGAGAGTGGGCACAGAGATGTTGAAATCAATTGGTCTTCCAGGCAGGAGAAGGAGGAGTTACAGCAATGTGTTTTGCAGAGTTGCAAAGCTCACTGTGTGCTGAAGATGCCCTGCAGGAGTTTCCCTGCTGGCCCTTCGTCTGTGGTATTAGAGTCCAAGCGCTGCTCCTCCCCTGTCACAACTCCTCTCGAAACGAGAGAGCGCACCAGAAACTTTGGATTCAAATGCACTTTTAGGAGATAAAGTGAGGAGTGACAGCAATGTTTGTGTCACAGTTTAAAGCTCACTGTGTGCAAAACATGATCAAGCAGGAGATTTTTTCAAGGCTCTTCTGCTGTTTTAGGCAGGTCTAAAAATTCCTGCTCTACTATCTCTGTTGCTGCTCAGCAGAGAGCGGGCACAGAGATGGTGGATTCAGCTGGTCTTTCAGGCAAAAAGGGAGGAGTGACAGCAATGTGTGTTGCAGAGTTGCAAAGCTCGCTGTGCGCTGAAGATGATCAGTGGGAACTTTCTGGACTGTCTCTTCTGCTCTTTTAGCATTGGCTAAAGGTTCCTGCTCTACTCTGCTTCTGCCCAGCAGAGAAAGGGCACAGAGATTTTGGATTCAATTGGACTTTGAGGTAGGAAAGTGCGGAGCGAGAGCAATATATGTGTCACAGTTGCAAAGCTGACTGCGTGCTGAAGATGCCCTGCCGGAGCTTTCACTCCGGGCTCTTCGGCTGTGGGAGCAGAGGCCAAGAGATCGTGTTCACCTGTCACTGCTGCTGTTCAAACGAGAGAGGGCGGGAGAGACCATGGATTCAAACGGATTATTAGGAGATGAAGTGAGGAGTGACAGCAATGTGTGTTTCAGAGTTGCAAAGCTCACTGTGCGCTGAAGATGATCTGCAAGGACTTTCCCTCCCTGCCCTTCGGAACTGGGAGCGGATTCCAAGCGCTCGTGCTCACCTGCCTCTGGTGCACTGGAAACGAGAGTGGAGACCAGAAACGCTGGATTCAAATGCACTTTTAGGAGCTACAATGAGGAGTGACAACAGTGTGTGTGTCACAGTTGTAAAGCTCAGTGTGTTGAAGAAGCACAAGAGCAGCCTTCAGCCTGTCTCTTCCACTGCCTTACAGATTGCAGACATTCCTGCTCACTCTGCTGCTCAGCAGAGTGCTGGCAACGGAGTTCTGGGATTGAAATGGTCTTTTAGGAGAAAGAGTGAAGAGTGACAGCAATGTTTGTGTCACAGTTTAAAGCTCACTGTGTGCTAAACATGATCAGGAGGAGCTTTTTTGCAAGGCTCTTCTGCTGTTTTAGCCCAGTCTAAACATTCCTGCTCTACTCTCTCTGATGCTGCTCAGCAGAGAGTGGGCACAGAGATGTTGGAATCAATTGGTCTTCCAGGCAGGAGAAGGAGGAGTTACAGCAATGTGTTTTGCAGAGTTGCAAAGCTCACTGTGTGCTGAAGATGCCCTGCAGGAGTTTCCCTGCTGGCCCTTCGTCTGTGGGATTAGAGTCCAAGCGCTGCTCCTCCCCTGTCACAACTCCTCTCGAAACGAGAGAGCGCACCAGAAACTTTGGATTCAAATGCACTTTTAGGAGATAAAGTGAGGAGTGACAGCAATGTTTGTGTCACAGTTTAAAGCTCACTGTGTGCAAAACATGATCAAGCAGGAGATTTTTTTCAAGGCTCTTCTGCTGTTTTAGGCAGGTCTAAAAATTCCTGCTCTACTATCTCTGTTGCTGCTCAGCAGAGAGCGGGCACAGAGATGGTGGATTCAGCTGGTCTTTCAGGCAAAAAGGGAGGAGTGACAGCAATGTGTGTTGCAGAGTTGCAAAGCTCGCTGTGCGCTGAAGATGATCAGTGGGAACTTTCTGGACTGTCTCTTCTGCTCTTTTAGCATTGGCTAAAGGTTCCTGCTCTACTCTGCTTCTGCCCAGCAGAGAAAGGGCACAGAGTTTTGGATTCAATTGGACTTTGAGGTAGGAAAGTGCGGAGCGAGAGCAATATATGTGTCACAGTTGCAAAGCTGACTGCGTGCTGAAGATGCCCTGCCGGAGCTTTCACTCCGGGCTCTTCGGCTGTGGGAGCAGAGGCCAAGAGATCGTGTTCACCTGTCACTGCTGCTGTTCAAACGAGAGAGGGTGGGAGAGACCATGGATTCAAACGGATTATTAGGAGATGAAGTGAGGAGTGACAGCAATGTGTGTTTCAGAGTTGCAAAGCTCACTGTGCGCTGAAGATGATCTGCAAGGACTTTCCCTCCCTGCCCTTCGGAACTGGGAGCGGATTCCAAGCGCTCGTGCTCACCTGCCTCTGCTGCACTGGAAACGAGAGTGGAGACCAGAAACGCTGGATTCAAATGCACTTTTAGGAGCTACAATGAGGAGTGACAACAGTGTGTGTGTGTCAAAGTTGTAAAGCTCAGTGTGTTGAAGAAGCACAAGAGCAGCCTTCAGCCTGTCTCTTCCACTGCCTTACAGATTGCAGACATTCCTGCTCACTCTGCTGCTCAGCAGAGTGCTGGCAACGGAGTTCTTGGATTGAAATGGTCTTTTAGGAGAAAGAGTGAAGAGTGACAGCAATGTTTGTGTCACAGTTTAAAGCTCACTGTGTGCTAAACATGATCAGGAGGAGCTTTTTTGCAAGGCTCTTCTGCTGTTTTAGCCCAGTCTAAACATTCCTGCTCTACTCTCTCTGATGCTGCTCAGCAGAGAGTGGGCACAGAGATGTTGAAATCAATTGGTCTTCCAGGCAGGAGAAGGAGGAGTTACAGCAATGTGTTTTGCAGAGTTGCAAAGCTCACTGTGTGCTGAAGATGCCCTGCAGGAGTTTCCCTGCTGGCCCTTCGTCTGTGGGATTAGAGTCCAAGCGCTGCTCCTCCCCTGTCACAACTCCTCTCGAAACGAGAGAGCGCACAAGAAACTTTGGATTCAAATGCACTTTTAGGAGATAAAGTGAGGAGTGACAGCAATGTTTGTGTCACAGTTTAAAGCTCACTGTGTGCAAAACATGATCAAGCAGGAGATTTTTTTCAAGGCTCTTCTGCTGTTTTAGGCAGGTCTAAAAATTCCTGCTCTACTCTCTCTGTTGCTGCTCAGCAGAGAGCGGGCACAGAGATGGTGGATTCAGCTGGTCTTTCAGGCAAAAAGGGAGGAGTGACAGCAATGTGTGTTGCAGAGTTGCAAAGCTCGCTGTGCGCTGAAGATGATCAGTGGGAACTTTCTGGACTGTCTCTTCTGCTCTTTTAGCATTGGCTAAAGGTTCCTGCTCTACTCTGCTTCTGCCCAGCAGAGAAAGGGCACAGAGATTTTGGATTCAATTGGACTTTGAGGTAGGAAAGTGCGGAGCGAGAGCAATATATGTGTCACAGTTGCAAAGCTGACTGCGTGCTGAAGATGCCCTGCCGGAGCTTTCACTCCGGGCTCTTCGGCTGTGGGAGCAGAGGCCAAGAGATCGTGTTCACCTGTCACTGCTGCTGTTCAAACGAGAGAGGGCGGGAGAGACCATGGATTCAAACGGATTATTAGGAGATGAAGTGAGGAGTGACAGCAATGTGTGTTTCAGAGTTGCAAAGCTCACTGTGCGCTGAAGATGATCTGCAAGGACTTTCCCTCCCTGCCCTTCGGAACTGGGAGCAGATTCCAAGCGCTCGTGCTCACCTTCCTCTGCTGCTCTTGAAACGAGAGTGGAGACCAGAAACGCTGGATTCAAATGCACTTTTAGGAGCTACAATGAGGAGTGACAACAGTGTGTGTGTCACAGTTGTAAAGCTCAGTGTGTTGAAGAAGCACAAGAGCAGCCTTCAGGCCTGTCTCTTCCACTGCCTTACAGATTGCAGACATTCCTGCTCACTCTGCTGCTCAGCAGAGTGCTGGCAACGGAGTTCTTGGATTGAAATGGTCTTTTAGGAGAAAGAGTGAAGAGTGACAGCAATGTTTGTGTCACAGTTTAAAGCTCACTGTGTGCTAAACATGATCAGGAGGAGCTTTTTTGCAAGGCTCTTCTGCTGTTTTAGCCCAGTCTAAACATTCCTGCTCTACTCTCTCTGATACTGCTCAGCAGATAGTGGGCACAGAGATGTTGGAATCAATTGGTCTTCCAGGCAGGAGAAGGAGGAGTTACAGCAATGTGTTTTGCAGAGTTGCAAAGCTCACTGTGTGCTGAAGATGCCCTGCAGGAGTTTCCCTGCTGGCCCTTCGTCTGTGGGATTAGAGTCCAAGCGCTGCTCCTCCCCTGTCACAACTCCTCTCGAAACGAGAGAGCGCACCAGAAACTTTGGATTCAAATGCACTTTTAGGAGATAAAGTGAGGAGTGACAGCAATGTTTGTGTCACAGTTTAAAGCTCACTGTGTGCAAAACATGATCAAGCAGGAGATTTTTTGCAAGGCTCTTCTGCTGTTTTAGGCAGGTCTACAAATTCCTGCTCTACTCTCTCTGTTGCTGCTCAGCAGAGAGCGGGCACAGAGATGGTGGATTCAGCTGGTCTTTCAGGCAAAAAGGGAGGAGTGACAGCAATGTGTGTTGCAGAGTTGCAAAGCTCGCTGTGCGCTGAAGATGATCAGTGGGAACTTTCTGGACTGTCTCTTCTGCTCTTTTAGCTTTGGCTAAAGGTTCCTGCTCTACTCTCTCTGCTTCTGCCCAGCAGAGAAAGGGCACAGAGATTTTGGATTCAATTGGACTTTGAGGTAGGAAAGTGCGGAGCGAGAGCAATATATGTGTCACAGTTGCAAAGCTGACTGCGTGCTGAAGATGCCCTGCCGGAGCTTTCACTCCGGGCTCTTCGGCTGTGGGAGCAGAGGCCAAGAGATCGTGTTCACCTGTCACTGCTGCTGTTCAAACGAGAGAGGGCGGGAGAGACCATGGATTCAAACGGATTATTAGGAGATGAAGTGAGGAGTGACAGCAATGTGTGTTTCAGAGTTGCAAAGCTCACTGTGCGCTGAAGATGATCTGCAAGGACTTTCCCTCCCTGCCCTTCGGAACTGGGAGCGGATTCCAAGCGCTCGTGCTCACCTGCCTCTGCTGCTCTTGAAACGAGAGTGGAGACCAGAAACGCTGGATTCAAATGCACTTTTAGGAGCTACAATGAGGAGTGACAACAGTGTGTGTGTCACAGTTGTAAAGCTCAGTGTGTTGAAGAAGCACAAGAGCAGCCTTCAGGCCTGTCTCTTCCACTGCCTTACAGATTGCAGACATTCCTGCTCACTCTGCTGCTCAGCAGAGTGCTGGCAACGGAGTTCTTGGATTGAAATGGTCTTTTAGGAGAAAGAGTGAAGAGTGACAGCAATGTTTGTGTCACAGTTTAAAGCTCACTGTGTGCTAAACATGATCAGGAGGAGCTTTTTTGCAAGGCTCTTCTGCTGTTTTAGCCCAGTCTAAACATTCCTGCTCTACTCTCTCTGATGCTGCTCAGCAGAGAGTGGGCACAGAGATGTTGGAATCAATTGGTCTTCCAGGCAGGAGAAGGAGGAGTTACAGCAATGTGTTTTGCAGAGTTGCAAAGCTCACTGTGTGCTGAAGATGCCCTGCAGGAGTTTCCCTGCTGGCCCTTCGTCTGTGGGATTAGAGTCCAAGCGCTGCTCCTCCCCTGTCACAACTCCTCTCGAAACGAGAGAGCGCACAAGAAACTTTGGATTCAAATGCACTTTTAGGAGATAAAGTGAGGAGTGACAGCAATGTTTGTGTCACAGTTTAAAGCTCACTGTGTGCAAAACATGATCAAGCAGGAGATTTTTTTCAAGGCTCTTCTGCTGTTTTAGGCAGGTCTAAAAATTCCTGCTCTACTCTCTCTGTTGCTGCTCAGCAGAGAGCGGGCACAGAGATGGTGGATTCAGCTGGTCTTTCAGGCAAAAAGGGAGGAGTGACAGCAATGTGTGTTGCAGAGTTGCAAAGCTCGCTGTGCGCTGAAGATGATCAGTGGGAACTTTCTGGACTGTCTCTTCTGCTCTTTTAGCATTGGCTAAAGGTTCCTGCTCTACTCTGCTTCTGCCCAGCAGAGAAAGGGCACAGAGATTTTGGATTCAATTGGACTTTGAGGTAGGAAAGTGCGGAGCGAGAGCAATATATGTGTCACAGTTGCAAAGCTGACTGCGTGCTGAAGATGCCCTGCCGGAGCTTTCACTCCGGGCTCTTCGGCTGTGGGAGCAGAGGCCAAGAGATCGTGTTCACCTGTCACTGCTGCTGTTCAAACGAGAGAGGGCGGGAGAGACCATGGATTCAAACGGATTATTAGGAGATGAAGTGAGGAGCGACAGCAATGTGTGTTTCAGAGTTGCAAAGCTCACTGTGCGCTGAAGATGATCTGCAAGGACTTTCCCTCCCTGCCCTTCGGAACTGGGAGCGGATTCCAAGCGCTCGTGCTCACCTGCCTCTGCTGCACTGGAAACGAGAGTGGAGACCAGAAACGCTGGATTCAAATGCACTTTTAGGAGCTACAATGAGGAGTGACAACAGTGTGTGTGTGTCAAAGTTGTAAATCTCAGTGTGTTGAAGAAGCACAAGAGCAGCCTTCAGCCTGTCTCTTCCACTGCCTTACAGATTGCAGACATCCCTGCTCACTCTGCTGCTCAGCAGAGTGCTGGCAACGGAGTTCTTGGATTGAAATGGTCTTTTAGGAGAAAGAGTGAAGAGTGACAGCAATGTTTGTGTCACAGTTTAAAGCTCACTGTGTGCTAAACATGATCAGGAGGAGCTTTTTTGCAAGGCTCTTCTGCTGTTTTAGCCCAGTCTAAACATTCCTGCTCTACTCTCTCTGATGCTGCTCAGCAGAGAGTGGGCACAGAGATGTTGAAATCAATTGGTCTTCCAGGCAGGAGAAGGAGGAGTTACAGCAATGTGTTTTGCAGAGTTGCAAAGCTCACTGTGTGCTGAAGATGCCCTGCAGGAGTTTCCCTGCTGGCCCTTTGTCTGTGGTATTAGAGTCCAAGCGCTGCTCCTCCCCTGTCACAACTCCTCTCGAAACGAGAGAGCGCACAAGAAACTTTGGATTCAAATGCACTTTTAGGAGATAAAGTGAGGAGTGACAGCAATGTTTGTGTCACAGTTTAAAGCTCACTGTGTGCAAAACATGATCAAGCAGGAGATTTTTTTCAAGGCTCTTCTGCTGTTTTAGGCAGGTCTAAAAATTCCTGCTCTACTCTCTCTGTTGCTGCTCAGCAGAGAGCGGGCACAGAGATGGTGGATTCAGCTGGTCTTTCAGGCAAAAAGGGAGGAGTGACAGCAATGTGTGTTGCAGAGTTGCAAAGCTCGCTGTGCGCTGAAGATGATCAGTGGGAACTTTCTGGACTGTCTCTTCTGCTCTTTTAGCATTGGCTAAAGGTTCCTGCTCTACTCTGCTTCTGCCCAGCAGAGAAAGGGCACAGAGTTTTGGATTCAATTGGACTTTGAGGTAGGAAAGTGCGGAGCGAGAGCAATATATGTGTCACAGTTGCAAAGCTGACTGCGTGCTGAAGATGCCCTGCCGGAGCTTTCACTCCGGGCTCTTCGGCTGTGGGAGCAGAGGCCAAGAGATCGTGTTCACCTGTCACTGCTGCTGTTCAAACGAGAGAGGGCGGGAGAGACCATGGATTCAAACGGATTATTAGGAGATGAAGTGAGGAGTGACAGCAATGTGTGTTTCAGAGTTGCAAAGCTCACTGTGCGCTGAAGATGATCTGCAAGGACTTTCCCTCCCTGCCCTTCGGAACTGGGAGCAGATTCCAAGCGCTCGTGCTCACCTGCCTCTGCTGCTCTTGAAACGAGAGTGGAGACCAGAAACGCTGGATTCAAATGCACTTTTAGGAGCTACAATGAGGAGTGACAACAGTGTGTGTGTCACAGTTGTAAAGCTCAGTGTGTTGAAGAAGCACAAGAGCAGCCTTCAGGCCTGTCTCTTCCACTGCCTTACAGATTGCAGACATTCCTGCTCACTCTGCTGCTCAGCAGAGTGCTGGCAACGGAGTTCTTGGATTGAAATGGTCTTTTAGGAGAAAGAGTGAAGAGTGACAGCAATGTTTGTGTCACAGTTTAAAGCTCACTGTGTGCTAAACATGATCAGGAGGAGCTTTTTTGCAAGGCTCTTCTGCTGTTTTAGCCCAGTCTAAACATTCCTGCTCTACTCTCTCTGTTGCTGCTCAGCAGAGAGTGGGCACAGAGATGTTGGAATCAATTGGTCTTCCAGGCAGGAAAAGGAGTTACAGCAATGTGTGTTGCAGAATTGTAAAGCTCACTGTGTGCTGAAGATGCCCTGCAGGAGTTTCCCTGCTGGCCCTTCGTCTGTGCGATTAGAGTCCAAGCGCTGCTCCTCCCTTGTCACAACTCCTCTCCAAACGAGAGAGCGCACCAGAAACTTTGGATTCAAATGCACTTTTAGGAGATAAAGTGAGGAGTGACAGCAATGTTTGTGTCACAGTTTAAAGCTCACTGTGTGCAAAACATGATCAAGCAGGAGATTTTTTTCAAGGCTCTTCTGCTGTTTTAGGCAGGTCTAAAAATTCCTGCTCTACTCTCTCTGTTGCTGCTCAGCAGAGAGCGGGCACAGAGATGGTGGATTCAGCTGGTCTTTCAGGCAAAAAGGGAGGAGTGACAGCAATGTGTGTTGCAGAGTTGCAAAGCTCGCTGTGCGCTGAAGATGATCAGTGGGAACTTTCTGGACTGTCTCTTCTGCTCTTTTAGCATTGGCTAAAGGTTCCTGCTCTACTCTCTCTGCTTCTGCCCAGCAGAGAAAGGGCACAGAGATTTTGGATTCAATTGGACTTTGAGGTAGGAAAGTGCGGAGCGAGAGCAATATATGTGTCACAGTTGCAAAGCTGACTGCGTGCTGAAGATGCCCTGCCGGAGCTTTCACTCCGGGCTCTTCGGCTGTGGGAGCAGAGGCCAAGAGATCGTGTTCACCTGTCACTGCTGCTGTTCAAACGAGAGAGGGCGGGAGAGACCATGGATTCAAACGGATTATTAGGAGATGAAGTGAGGAGTGACAGCAATGTGTGTTTCAGAGTTGCAAAGCTCACTGTGCGCTGAAGATGATCTGCAAGGACTTTCCCTCCCTGCCCTTCGGAACTGGGAGCGGATTCCAAGCGCTCGTGCTCACCTGCCTCTGCTGCACTGGAAACGAGAGTGGAGACCAGAAACGCTGGATTCAAATGCACTTTTAGGAGCTACAATGAGGAGTGACAACAGTGTGTGTGTCACAGTTGTAAAGCTCAGTGTGTTGAAGAAGCACAAGAGCAGCCTTCAGGCCTGTCTCTTCCACTGCCTTACAGATTGCAGACATTCCTGCTCACTCTGCTGCTCAGCAGAGTGCTGGCAACGGAGTTCTTGGATTGAAATGGTCTTTTAGGAGAAAGAGTGAAGAGTGACAGCAATGTTTGTGTCACAGTTTAAAGCTCACTGTGTGCTAAACATGATCAGGAGGAGCTTTTTTGCAAGGCTCTTCTGCTGTTTTAGCCCAGTCTAAACATTCCTTCTCTCTGTTGCTGCTCAGCAGAGAGTGGGCACAGAGATGTTGGAATCCATTGGTCTTCCAGGCAGGAAAAGGAGGAGTTACAGCAATGTGTGTTGCAGAATTGCAAAGCTCACTGTGTGCTGAAGATGCCCTGCAGGCGTTTCCCTGCTGGCCCTTCGTCTGTGGGATTAGAGTCCAAGCGCTGCTCCTCTCCTGTCACAACTCCTCTCGAAACGTGAGAGCGCACCAGAAACTTTGGATTCAAATGCACTTTTAGGAGATAAAGTGAGGAGTGACAGCAATGTTTGTGTCACAGTTTAAAGCTCACTGTGTGCAAAACATGATCAAGCAGGAGATTTTTTGCAAGGCTCTTCTGCTGTTTTAGCCCAGGCTAAACATTCCTGCTCTACTCTCTCTGTTGCTGCTCAGCAGAGAGCGGGCACAGAGGTGTTGGAATCAATTGGTCTTTCAGGCAGGAAAAGAAGAGACAGCAATGTGTGTTGCAGAGTTGCAAAGCTCACTGTGTGCTGAAGATGATCAGTGGGAACTTTCTGGACTGTCTCTTCTGCTGTTTCAGCAGAGTCCAAACGTAAGTGCTATATTCTGCTACTGCTCACAAAGAGCAAGCACAGGAGATGTATTATTCAATTGGACTTTCAGGTAGGAAAGTGAGAGGTGACAGCAATATGTGTTTCAGAGTTGTGAATCTCAATGTGTGCTGAAGATGCCCAGCAGTAGTTTCCATGCTGGCCCTTCGGCTGTGAAATTAGAATCCAAGCGCTCGTCCTCCCCTGTCACAACTGCTCTCGAAGCGAGAGAGCGCACCAGAAACGTTGGCTTGAAATGCACTTTTAGGAGATAAAGTGAGGAGTGACAGCAATGTGTGTTTCAGAGTTGCAAAGCTCACTGTGCGCTGAAGATGATCTGCAAGGACTTTCCCTCCCTGCCCTTCGGAACTGGGAGCGGATTCCAAGCGCTCGTGCTCACCTGCCTCTGCTGCACTGGAAACGAGAGTGGAGACCAGAAACGCTGGATTCAAATGCACTTTTAGGAGCTACAATGAGGAGTGACAACAGTGTGTGTGTCAAAGTTGTAAAGCTCAGTGTGTTGAAGAAGCACAAGAGCAGCCTTCAGGCCTGTCTCTTCCACTGCCTTACAGATTGCAGACATCCCTGCTCACTCTGCTGCTCAGCAGAGTGCTGGCAACGGAGTTCTGGGATTGAAATGGTCTTTTAGGAGAAAGAGTGAAGAGTGACAGCAATGTTTGTGTCACAGTTTAAAGCTCACTGTGTGCTAAACATGATCAGGAGGAGCTTTTTTGCAAGGCTCTTCTGCTGTTTTAGCCCAGTCTAAACATTCCTGCTCTACTCTCTCTGTTGCTGCTCAGCAGAGAGTGGGCACAGAGGTGTTGGAATCAATTGGTCTTTCAGGCAAGAAAAGGAGGAGTGACAGCAGTGTGTGTTGCAGAATTGTAAAGCTCACTGTGTGCTGAAGATGCCCTGCAGGAGTTTCCCTGCTGGCCCTTCGTCTGTGGGATTAGAGTCCAAGCGCTGCTCCTCCCTTGTCACAACTCCTCTCGAAACGAGAGAGCGCACCAGAAACTTTGGATTCAAATGCACTTTTAGGAGATAAAGTGAGGAGTGACAGCAATGTTTGTGTCACAGTTTAAAGCTCACTGTGTGCAAAACATGATCAAGCAGGAGATTTTTTTCAAGGCTCTTCTGCTGTTTTAGGCAGGTCTAAAAATTCCTGCTCTACTCTCTCTGTTGCTGCTCAGCAGAGAGCGGGCACAGAGATGGTGGATTCAGCTGGTCTTTCAGGCAAAAAGGGAGGAGTGACAGCAATGTGTGTTGCAGAGTTGCAAAGCTCGCTGTGCGCTGAAGATGATCAGTGGGAACTTTCTGGACTGTCTCTTCTGCTCTTTTAGCATTGGCTAAAGGTTCCTGCTCTATTCTCTCTGCTTCTGCCCAGCAGAGAAAGGGCACAGAGATTTTGGATTCAATTGGACTTTGAGGTAGGAAAGTGCGGAGCGAGAGCAATATATGTGTCACAGTTGCAAAGCTGACTGCGTGCTGAAGATGCCCTGCCGGAGCTTTCACTCCGGGCTCTTCGGCTGTGGGAGCAGAGGCCAAGAGATCGTGTTCACCTGTCACTGCTGCTGTTCAAACGAGAGAGGGCGGGAGAGACCATGGATTCAAACGGATTATTAGGAGATGAAGTGAGGAGTGACAGCAATGTGTGTTTCAGAGTTGCAAAGCTCACTGTGCGCTGAAGATGATCTGCAAGGACTTTCCCTCCCTGCCCTTCGGAACTGGGAGCGGATTCCAAGCGCTCGTGCTCACCTGCCTCTGCTGCACTGGAAACGAGAGTGGAGACCAGAAACGCTGGATTCAAATGCACTTTTAGGAGCTACAATGAGGAGTGACAACAGTGTGTGTGTCACAGTTGTAAAGCTCAGTGTGTTGAAGAAGCACAAGAGCAGCCTTCAGGCCTGTCTCTTCCACTGCCTTACAGATTGCAGACATTCCTGCTCACTCTGCTGCTCAGCAGAGTGCTGGCAACGGAGTTCTTGGATTGAAATGGTCTTTTAGGAGAAAGAGTGAAGAGTGACAGCAATGTTTGTGTCACAGTTTAAAGCTCACTGTGTGCTAAACATGATCAGGAGGAGCTTTTTTGCAAGGCTCTTCTGCTGTTTTAGCCCAGTCTAAACATTCCTTCTCTCTGTTGCTGCTCAGCAGAGAGTGGGCACAGAGATGTTGGAATCCATTGGTCTTCCAGGCAGGAAAAGGAGGAGTTACAGCAATGTGTGTTGCAGAATTGCAAAGCTCACTGTGTGCTGAAGATGCCCTGCAGGCGTTTCCCTGCTGGCCCTTCGTCTGTGGGATTAGAGTCCAAGCGCTGCTCCTCCCCTGTCACAACTCCTCTCGAAACGTGAGAGCGCACCAGAAACTTTGGATTCAAATGCACTTTTAGGAGATAAAGTGAGGAGTGACAGCAATGTTTGTGTCACAGTTTAAAGCTCACTGTGTGCAAAACATGATCAAGCAGGAGATTTTTTGCAAGGCTCTTCTGCTGTTTTAGCCCAGGCTAAACTTTCCTGCTCTACTCTCTCTGTTGCTGCTCAGCAGAGAGCGGGCACAGAGGTGTTGGAATCAATTGGTCTTTCAGGCAGGAAAAGAAGAGACAGCAATGTGTGTTGCAGAGTTGCAAAGCTCACTGTGTGCTGAAGATGATCAGTGGGAACTTTCTGGACTGTCTCTTCTGCTGTTTCAGCAGAGTCCAAACGTAAGTGCTATATTCTGCTACTGCTCACAAAGAGCAAGCACAGGAGATGTATTATTCAATTGGACTTTCAGGTAGGAAAGTGAGAGGTGACAGCAATATGTGTTTCAGAGTTGTGAATCTCAATGTGTGCTGAAGATGCCCAGCAGTAGTTTCCATGCTGGCCCTTCGGCTGTGAAATTAGAATCCAAGCGCTCGTCCTCCCCTGTCACAACTGCTCTCGAAGCGAGAGAGCGCACCAGAAACGTTGGCTTGAAATGCACTTTTAGGAGATAAAGTGAGGAGTGACAGCAATGTGTGTTTCAGAGTTGCAAAGCTCACTGTGCGCTGAAGATGATCTGCAAGGACTTTCCCTCCCTGCCCTTCGGAACTGGGAGCGGATTCCAAGCGCTCGTGCTCACCTGCCTCTGCTGCACTGGAAACGAGAGTGGAGACCAGAAACGCTGGATTCAAATGCACTTTTAGGAGCTACAATGAGGAGTGACAACAGTGTGTGTGTCAAAGTTGTAAAGCTCAGTGTGTTGAAGAAGCACAAGAGCAGCCTTCAGCCTGTCTCTTCCACTGCCTTACAGACTGCAGACATTCCTGCTCACTCTGCTGCTCAGCAGAGTGCTGGCAACGGAGTTCTTGGATTGAAATGGTCTTTTAGGAGAAAGAGTGAAGAGTGACAGCAATGTTTGTGTCACAGTTTAAAGCTCACTGTGTGCTAAACATGATCAGGAGGAGCTTTTTTGCAAGGCTCTTCTGCTGTTTTAGCCCAGTCTAAACATTCCTGCTCTACTCTCTCTGATGCTGCTCAGCAGAGAGTGGGCACAGAGATGTTGGAATCAATTGGTCTTCCAGGCAGGAGAAGGAGGAGTTACAGCAATGTGTTTTGCAGAGTTGCAAAGCTCACTGTGTGCTGAAGATGCCCTGCAGGAGTTTCCCTGCTGGCCCTTCGTCTGTGGTATTAGAGTCCAAGCGCTGCTCCTCCCCTGTCACAACTCCTCTCGAAACGAGAGAGCGCACCAGAAACTTTGGATTCAAATGCACTTTTAGGAGATAAAGTGAGGAGTGACAGCAATGTTTGTGTCACAGTTTAAAGCTCACTGTTTGCAAAACATGATCAAGCAGGAGATTTTTTTCAAGGCTCTTCTGCTGTTTTAGGCAGGTCTAAAATTTCCTGCTCTACTCTCTCTGTTGCTGCTCAGCAGAGAGCGGGCACAGAGATGGTGGATTCAGCTGGTCTTTCAGGCAAAAAGGGAGGAGTGACAGCAATGTGTGTTGCAGAGTTGCAAAGCTCGCTGTGCGCTGAAGATGATCAGTGGGAACTTTCTGGACTGTCTCTTCTGCTCTTTTAGCATTGGCTAAAGTTTCCTGCTCTACTCTGCTTCAGCCCAGCAGAGAAAGGGCACAGAGTTTTGGATTCAATTGGACTTTGAGGTAGGAAAGTGCGGAGCGAGAGCAATATATGTGTCACAGTTGCAAAGCTGACTGCGTGCTGAAGATGCCCTGCCGGAGCTTTCACTCCGGGCTCTTCGGCTGTGGGAGCAGAGGCCAAGAGATAGTGTTCACCTGTCACTGCTGCTGTTCAAACGAGAGAGGGCGGGAGAGACCATGGATTCAAACGGATTATTAGGAGATGAAGTGAGGAGTGACAGCAATGTGTGTTTCAGAGTTGCAAAGCTCACTGTGCGCTGAAGATGATCTGCAAGGACTTTCCCTCCCTGCCCTTCGGAACTGGGAGCGGATTCCAAGCGCTCGTGCTCACCTTCCTCTGCTGCTCTTGAAACGAGAGTGGAGACCAGAAACGCTGGATTCAAATGCACTTTTAGGAGCTACAATGAGGAGTGACAACAGTGTGTGTGTCACAGTTGTAAAGCTCAGTGTGTTGAAGAAGCACAAGAGCAGCCTTCAGGCCTGTCTCTTCCACTGCCTTACAGATTGCAGACATTCCTGCTCACTCTGCTGCTCAGCAGAGTGCTGGCAACGGAGTTCTTGGATTGAAATGGTCTTTTAGGAGAAAGAGTGAAGAGTGACAGCAATGTTTGTGTCACAGTTTAAAGCTCACTGTGTGCTAAACATGATCAGGAGGAGCTTTTTTGCAAGGCTCTTCTGCTGTTTTAGCCCAGTCTAAACATTCCTTCTCTCTGTTGCTGCTCAGCAGAGAGTGGGCACAGAGATGTTGGAATCAATTGGTCTTCCAGGCAGGAAAAGGAGGAGTTACAGCAATGTGTGTTGCAGAATTGCAAAGCTCACTGTGTGCTGAAGATGCCCTGCAGGAGTTTCCCTGCTGGCCCTTCGTCTGTGGGATTAGAGTCCAAGCGCTGCTCCTCCCCTGTCACAACTCCTCTCGAAACGAGAGAGCGCACCAGAAACTTTGGATTCAAATGCACTTTTAGGAGATAAAGTGAGGAGTGACAGCAATGTTTGCGTCACAGTTTAAAGCTCACTGTGTGCAAAACATGATCAAGCAGGAGATTTTTTTCAAGGCTCTTCTGCTGTTTTAGGCAGGTCTAAAAATTCCTGCTCTACTCTCTCTGTTGCTGCTCAGCAGAGAGCGGGCACAGAGATGGTGGATTCAGCTGGTCTTTCAGGCAAAAAGGGAGGAGTGACAGCAATGTGTGTTGCAGAGTTGCAAAGCTCGCTGTGCGCTGAAGATGATCAGTGGGAACTTTCTGGACTGTCTCTTCTGCTCTTTTAGCATTGGCTAAAGGTTCCTGCTCTACTCTGCTTCTGCCCAGCAGAGAAAGGGCACAGAGATTTTGGATTCAATTGGACTTTGAGGTAGGAAAGTGCGGAGCGAGAGCAATATATGTGTCACAGTTGCAAAGCTGACTGCGTGCTGAAGATGCCCTGCCGGAGCTTTCACTCCGGGCTCTTCGGCTGTGGGAGCAGAGGCCAAGAGATCGTGTTCACCTGTCACTGCTGCTGTTCAAACGAGAGAGGGCGGGAGAGACCATGGATTCAAACGGATTATTAGGAGATGAAGTGAGGAGTGACAGCAATGTGTGTTTCAGAGTTGCAAAGCTCACTGTGCGCTGAAGATGATCTGCAAGGACTTTCCCTCCCTGCCCTTCGGAACTGGGAGCGGATTCCAAGCGCTCGTGCTCACCTGCCTCTGCTGCTCTTGAAACGAGAGTGGAGACCAGAAACGCTGGATTCAAATGCACTTTTAGGAGCTACAATGAGGAGTGACAACAGTGTGTGTGTGTCAAAGTTGTAAAGCTCAGTGTGTTGAAGAAGCACAAGAGCAGCCTTCAGCCTGTCTCTTCCACTGCCTTACAGATTGCAGACATTCCTGCTCACTCTGCTGCTCAGCAGAGTGCTGGCAACGGAGTTCTTGGATTGAAATGGTCTTTTAGGAGAAAGAGTGAAGAGTGACAGCAATGTTTGTGTCACAGTTTAAAGCTCACTGTGTGCTAAACATGATCAGGAGGAGCTTTTTTGCAAGGCTCTTCTGCTGTTTTAGCCCAGTCTAAACATTCCTGCTCTACTCTCTCTGATGCTGCTCAGCAGAGAGTGGGCACAGAGATGTTGGAATCAATTGGTCTTCCAGGCAGGAGAAGGAGGAGTTACAGCAATGTGTTTTGCAGAGTTGCAAAGCTCACTGTGTGCTGAAGATGCCCTGCAGGAGTTTCCCTGCTGGCCCTTCGTCTGTGGGATTAGAGTCCAAGCGCTGCTCCTCCCCTGTCACAACTCCTCTCGAAACGAGAGAGCGCACCAGAAACTTTGGATTCAAATGCACTTTTAGGAGATAAAGTGAGGAGTGACAGCAATGTTTGTGTCACAGTTTAAAGCTCACTGTGTGCAAAACATGATCAAGCAGGAGATTTTTTTCAAGGCTCTTCTGCTGTTTTAGGCAGGTCCAAAAATTCCTGCTCTACTATCTCTGTTGCTGCTCAGCAGAGAGCGGGCACAGAGATGGTGGATTCAGCTGGTCTTTCAGGCAAAAAGGGAGGAGTGACAGCAATGTGTGTTGCAGAGTTGCAAAGCTCGCTGTGCGCTGAAGATGATCAGTGGGAACTTTCTGGACCGTCTCTTCTGCTCTTTTAGCATTGGCTAAAGGTTCCTGCTCTACTCTGCTTCAGCCCAGCAGAGAAAGGGCACAGAGATTTTGGATTCAATTGGACTTTGAGGTAGGAAAGTGCGGAGCGAGAGCAATATATGTGTCACAGTTGCAAAGCTGACTGCGTGCTGAAGATGCCCTGCCGGAGCTTTCACTCCGGGCTCTTCGGCTGTGGGAGCAGAGGCCAAGAGATCGTGTTCACCTGTCACTGCTGCTGTTCAAACGAGAGAGGGCGGGAGAGACCATGGATTCAAACGGATTATTAGGAGATGAAGTGAGGAGTGACAGCAATGTGTGTTTCAGAGTTGCAAAGCTCACTGTGCGCTGAAGATGATCTGCAAGGACTTTCCCTCCCTGCCCTTCGGAACTGGGAGCGGATTCCAAGCGCTCGTGCTCACCTGCCTCTGCTGCTCTTGAAACGAGAGTGGAGACCAGAAACGCTGGATTCAAATGCACTTTTAGGAGCTACAATGAGGAGTGACAACAGTGTGTGTGTGTCAAAGTTGTAAAGCTCAGTGTGTTGAAGAAGCACAAGAGCAGCCTTCAGCCTGTCTCTTCCACTGCCTTACAGATTGCAGACATTCCTGCTCACTCTGCTGCTCAGCAGAGTGCTGGCAACGGAGTTCTTGGATTGAAATGGTCTTTTAGGAGAAAGAGTGAAGAGTGACAGCAATGTTTGTGTCACAGTTTAAAGCTCACTGTGTGCTAAACATGATCAGGAGGAGCTTTTTTGCAAGGCTCTTCTGCTGTTTTAGCCCAGTCTAAACATTCCTGCTCTACTCTCTCTGATGCTGCTCAGCAGAGAGTGGGCACAGAGATGTTGAAATCAATTGGTCTTCCAGGCAGGAGAAGGAGGAGTTACAGCAATGTGTTTTGCAGAGTTGCAAAGCTCACTGTGTGCTGAAGATGCCCTGCAGGAGTTTCCCTGCTGGCCCTTCGTCTGTGGTATTAGAGTCCAAGCGCTGCTCCTCCCCTGTCACAACTCCTCTCGAAACGAGAGAGCGCACCAGAAACTTTGGATTCAAATGCACTTTTAGGAGATAAAGTGAGGAGTGACAGCAATGTTTGTGTCACAGTTTAAAGCTCACTGTGTGCAAAACATGATCAAGCAGGAGATTTTTTTCAAGGCTCTTCTGCTGTTTTAGGCAGGTCCAAAAATTCCTGCTCTACTATCTCTGTTGCTGCTCAGCAGAGAGCGGGCACAGAGATGGTGGATTCAGCTGGTCTTTCAGGCAAAAAGGGAGGAGTGACAGCAATGTGTGTTGCAGAGTTGCAAAGCTCGCTGTGCGCTGAAGATGATCAGTGGGAACTTTCTGGACCGTCTCTTCTGCTCTTTTAGCATTGGCTAAAGGTTCCTGCTCTACTCTGCTTCAGCCCAGCAGAGAAAGGGCACAGAGATTTTGGATTCAATTGGACTTTGAGGTAGGAAAGTGCGGAGCGAGAGCAATATATGTGTCACAGTTGCAAAGCTGACTGCGTGCTGAACATGCCCTGCCGGAGCTTTCACTCCGGGCTCTTCGGCTGTGGGAGCAGAGGCCAAGAGATCGTGTTCACCTGTCACTGCTGCTGTTCAAACGAGAGAGGGCGGGAGAGACCATGGATTCAAACGGATTATTAGGAGATGAAGTGAGGAGTGACAGCAATGTGTGTTTCAGAGTTGCAAAGCTCACTGTGCGCTGAAGATGATCTGCAAGGACTTTCCCTCCCTGCCCTTCGGAACTGGGAGCGGATTCCAAGCGCTCGTGCTCACCTGCCTCTGCTGCTCTTGAAACGAGAGTGGAGACCAGAAACGCTGGATTCAAATGCACTTTTAGGAGCTACAATGAGGAGTGACAACAGTGTGTGTGTGTCAAAGTTGTAAAGCTCAGTGTGTTGAAGAAGCACAAGAGCAGCCTTCAGCCTGTCTCTTCCACTGCCTTACAGATTGCAGACATTCCTGCTCACTCTGCTGCTCAGCAGAGTGCTGGCAACGGAGTTCTTGGATTGAAATGGTCTTTTAGGAGAAAGAGTGAAGAGTGACAGCAATGTTTGTGTCACAGTTTAAAGCTCACTGTGTGCTAAACATGATCAGGAGGAGCTTTTTTGCAAGGCTCTTCTGCTGTTTTAGCCCAGTCTAAACATTCCTGCTCTACTCTCTCTGATGCTGCTCAGCAGAGAGTGGGCACAGAGATGTTGAAATCAATTGGTCTTCCAGGCAGGAGAAGGAGGAGTTACAGCAATGTGTTTTGCAGAGTTGCAAAGCTCACTGTGTGCTGAAGATGCCCTGCAGGAGTTTCCCTGCTGGCCCTTCGTCTGTGGTATTAGAGTCCAAGCGCTGCTCCTCCCCTGTCACAACTCCTCTCGAAACGAGAGAGCGCACCAGAAACTTTGGATTCAAATGCACTTTTAGGAGATAAAGTGAGGAGTGACAGCAATGTTTGTGTCACAGTTTAAAGCTCACTGTGTGCAAAACATGATCAAGCAGGAGATTTTTTCAAGGCTCTTCTGCTGTTTTAGGCAGGTCTAAAAATTCCTGCTCTACTATCTCTGTTGCTGCTCAGCAGAGAGCGGGCACAGAGATGGTGGATTCAGCTGGTCTTTCAGGCAAAAAGGGAGGAGTGACAGCAATGTGTGTTGCAGAGTTGCAAAGCTCGCTGTGCGCTGAAGATGATCAGTGGGAACTTTCTGGACTGTCTCTTCTGCTCTTTTAGCATTGGCTAAAGGTTCCTGCTCTACTCTGCTTCTGCCCAGCAGAGAAAGGGCACAGAGATTTTGGATTCAATTGGACTTTGAGGTAGGAAAGTGCGGAGCGAGAGCAATATATGTGTCACAGTTGCAAAGCTGACTGCGTGCTGAAGATGCCCTGCCGGAGCTTTCACTCCGGGCTCTTCGGCTGTGGGAGCAGAGGCCAAGAGATCGTGTTCACCTGTCACTGCTGCTGTTCAAACGAGAGAGGGCGGGAGAGACCATGGATTCAAACGGATTATTAGGAGATGAAGTGAGGAGTGACAGCAATGTGTGTTTCAGAGTTGCAAAGCTCACTGTGCGCTGAAGATGATCTGCAAGGACTTTCCCTCCCTGCCCTTCGGAACTGGGAGCGGATTCCAAGCGCTCGTGCTCACCTGCCTCTGCTGCTCTTGAAACGAGAGTGGAGACCAGAAACGCTGGATTCAAATGCACTTTTAGGAGCTACAATGAGGAGTGACAACAGTGTGTGTGTGTCAAAGTTGTAAAGCTCAGTGTGTTGAAGAAGCACAAGAGCAGCCTTCAGCCTGTCTCTTCCACTGCCTTACAGATTGCAGACATTCCTGCTCACTCTGCTGCTCAGCAGAGTGCTGGCAACGGAGTTCTTGGATTGAAATGGTCTTTTAGGAGAAAGAGTGAAGAGTGACAGCAATGTTTGTGTCACAGTTTAAAGCTCACTGTGTGCTAAACATGATCAGGAGGAGCTTTTTTGCAAGGCTCTTCTGCTGTTTTAGCCCAGTCTAAACATTCCTGCTCTACTCTCTCTGATGCTGCTCAGCAGAGAGTGGGCACAGAGATGTTGGAATCAATTGGTCTTCCAGGCAGGAGAAGGAGGAGTTACAGCAATGTGTTTTGCAGAGTTGCAAAGCTCACTGTGTGCTGAAGATGCCCTGCAGGAGTTTCCCTGCTGGCCCTTCGTCTGTGGGATTAGAGTCCAAGCGCTGCTCCTCCCATGTCACAACTCCTCTCGAAACGAGAGAGCGCACAAGAAACTTTGGATTCAAATGCACTTTTAGGAGATAAAGTGAGGAGTGACAGCAATGTTTGTGTCACAGTTTAAAGCTCACTGTGTGCAAAACATGATCAAGCAGGAGATTTTTTTCAAGGCTCTTCTGCTGTTTTAGGCAGGTCTAAAAATTCCTGCTCTACTCTCTCTGTTGCTGCTCAGCAGAGAGCGGGCACAGAGATGGTGGATTCAGCTGGTCTTTCAGGCAAAAAGGGAGGAGTGACAGCAATGTGTGTTGCAGAGTTGCAAAGCTCGCTGTGCGCTGAAGATGATCAGTGGGAACTTTCTGGACTGTCTCTTCTGCTCTTTTAGCATTGGCTAAAGGTTCCTGCTCTACTCTGCTTCAGCCCAGCAGAGAAAGGGCACAGAGATTTTGGATTCAATTGGACTTTGAGGTAGGAAAGTGCGGAGCGAGAGCAATATATGTGTCACAGTTGCAAAGCTGACTGCGTGCTGAAGATGCCCTGCCGGAGCTTTCACTCCGGGCTCTTCGGCTGTGGGAGCAGAGGCCAAGAGATAGTGTTCACCTGTCACTGCTGCTGTTCAAACGAGAGAGGGCGGGAGAGACCATGGATTCAAACGGATTATTAGGAGATGAAGTGAGGAGTGACAGCAATGTGTGTTTCAGAGTTGCAAAGCTCACTGTGCGCTGAAGATGATCTGCAAGGACTTTCCCTCCCTGCCCTTCGGAACTGGGAGCGGATTCCAAGCGCTCGTGCTCACCTTCCTCTGCTGCTCTTGAAACGAGAGTGGAGACCAGAAACGCTGGATTCAAATGCACTTTTAGGAGCTACAATGAGGAGTGACAACAGTGTGTGTGTCACAGTTGTAAAGCTCAGTGTGTTGAAGAAGCACAAGAGCAGCCTTCAGGCCTGTCTCTTCCACTGCCTTACAGATTGCAGACATTCCTGCTCACTCTGCTGCTCAGCAGAGTGCTGGCAACGGAGTTCTTGGATTGAAATGGTCTTTTAGGAGAAAGAGTGAAGAGTGACAGCAATGTTTGTGTCACAGTTTAAAGCTCACTGTGTGCTAAACATGATCAGGAGGAGCTTTTTTGCAAGGCTCTTCTGCTGTTTTAGCCCAGTCTAAACATTCCTGCTCTACTCTCTCTGATGCTGCTCAGCAGAGAGTGGGCACAGAGATGTTGGAATCAATTGGTCTTCCAGGCAGGAGAAGGAGGAGTTACAGCAATGTGTTTTGCAGAGTTGCAAAGCTCACTGTGTGCTGAAGATGCCCTGCAGGAGTTTCCCTGCTGGCCCTTCGTCTGTGGGATTAGAGTCCAAGCGCTGCTCCTCCCCTGTCACAACTCCTCTCGAAACGAGAGAGCGCACAAGAAACTTTGGATTCAAATGCACTTTTAGGAGATAAAGTGAGGAGTGACAGCAATGTTTGTGTCACAGTTTAAAGCTCACTGTGTGCAAAACATGATCAAGCAGGAGATTTTTTTCAAGGCTCTTCTGCTGTTTTAGGCAGGTCTAAAAATTCCTGCTCTACTCTCTCTGTTGCTGCTCAGCAGAGAGCGGGCACAGAGATGGTGGATTCAGCTGGTCTTTCAGGCAAAAAGGGAGGAGTGACAGCAATGTGTGTTGCAGAGTTGCAAAGCTCGCTGTGCGCTGAAGATGATCAGTGGGAACTTTCTGGACTGTCTCTTCTGCTCTTTTAGCATTGGCTAAAGGTTCCTGCTCTACTCTGCTTCTGCCCAGCAGAGAAAGGGCACAGAGATTTTGGATTCAATTGGACTTTGAGGTAGGAAAGTGCGGAGCGAGAGCAATATATGTGTCACAGTTGCAAAGCTGACTGCGTGCTGAAGATGCCCTGCCGGAGCTTTCACTCCGGGCTCTTCGGCTGTGGGAGCAGAGGCCAAGAGATCGTGTTCACCTGTCACTGCTGCTGTTCAAACGAGAGAGGGCGGGAGAGACCATGGATTCAAACGGATTATTAGGAGATGAAGTGAGGAGTGACAGCAATGTGTGTTTCAGAGTTGCAAAGCTCACTGTGCGCTGAAGATGATCTGCAAGGACTTTCCCTCCCTGCCCTTCGGAACTGGGAGCGGATTCCAAGCGCTCGTGCTCACCTTCCTCTGCTGCTCTTGAAACGAGAGTGGAGACCAGAAACGCTGGATTCAAATGCACTTTTAGGAGCTACAATGAGGAGTGACAACAGTGTGTGTGTCACAGTTGTAAAGCTCAGTGTGTTGAAGAAGCACAAGAGCAGCCTTCAGGCCTGTCTCTTCCACTGCCTTACAGATTGCAGACATTCCTGCTCGCTCTGCTGCTCAGCAGAGTGCTGGCAACGGAGTTCTTGGATTGAAATGGTCTTTTAGGAGAAAGAGTGAAGAGTGACAGCAATGTTTGTGTCACAGTTTAAAGCTCACTGTGTGCTAAACATGATCAGGAGGAGCTTTTTTGCAAGGCTCTTCTGCTGTTTTAGCCCAGTCTAAACATTCCTTCTCTCTGTTGCTGCTCAGCAGAGAGTGGGCACAGAGATGTTGGAATCAATTGGTCTTCCAGCCAGGAAAAGGAGGAGTTACAGCAATGTGTGTTGCAGAATTGCAAAGCTCACTGTGTGCTGAAGATGCCCTGCAGGAGTTTCCCTGCTGGCCCTTCGTCTGTGGGATTAGAGTCCAAGCGCTGCTCCTCCCCTGTCACAACTCCTCTCGAAACGAGAGAGCGCACCAGAAACTTTGGATTCAAATGCACTTTTAGGAGATAAAGTGAGGAGTGACAGCAATGTTTGTGTCACAGTTTAAAGCTCACTGTGTGCAAAACATGATCAAGCAGGAGATTTTTTTCAAGGCTCTTCTGCTGTTTTAGGCAGGTCTAAAAATTCCTGCTCTACTATCTCTGTTGCTGCTCAGCAGAGAGCGGGCACAGAGATGGTGGATTCAGCTGGTCTTTCAGGCAAAAAGGGAGGAGTGACAGCAATGTGTGTTGCAGAGTTGCAAAGCTCGCTGTGCGCTGAAGATGATCAGTGGGAACTTTCTGGACTGTCTCTTCTGCTCTTTTAGCATTGGCTAAAGGTTCCTGCTCTACTCTGCTTCTGCCCAGCAGAGAAAGGGCACAGAGATTTTGGATTCAATTGGACTTTGAGGTAGGAAAGTGCGGAGCGAGAGCAATATATGTGTCACAGTTGCAAAGCTGACTGCGTGCTGAAGATGCCCTGCCGGAGCTTTCACTCCGGGCTCTTCGGCTGTGGGAGCAGAGGCCAAGAGATCGTGTTCACCTGTCACTGCTGCTGTTCAAACGAGAGAGGGCGGGAGAGACCATGGATTCAAACGGATTATTAGGAGATGAAGTGAGGAGTGACAGCAATGTGTGTTTCAGAGTTGCAAAGCTCACTGTGCGCTGAAGATGATCTGCAAGGACTTTCCCTCCCTGCCCTTCGGAAGTGGGAGCGGATTCCAAGCGCTCGTGCTCACCTGCCTCTGCTGCACTGGAAAGGAGAGTGGAGACCAGAAACGCTGGATTCAAATGCACTTTTAGGAGCTACAATGAGGAGTGACAGCAGTGTGTGTGTCACAGTTGTAAAGCTCAGTGTGTTGAAGAAGCACAAGAGCAGCCTTCAGGCCTGTCTCTTCCACTGCCTTACAGATTGCAGACATTCCTGCTCACTCTGCTGCTCAGCAGAGTGCTGGCAACGGAGTTCTTGGATTGAAATGGTCTTTTAGGAGAAAGAGTGAAGAGTGACAGCAATGTTTGTGTCACAGTTTAAAGCTCACTGTGTGCTAAACATGATCAGGAGGAGCTTTTTTGCAAGGCTCTTCTGCTGTTTTAGCCCAGTCTAAACATTCCTGCTCTACTCTCTCTGATGCTGCTCAGCAGAGAGTGGGCACAGAGATGTTGGAATCAATTGGTCTTCCAGGCAGGAAAAGGAGGAGTTACAGCAATGTGTGTTGCAGAATTGCAAAGCTCACTGTGGGCTGAAGATGCCCTGCAGGAGTTTCCCTGCTGGCCCTTCGTCTGTGGGATTAGAGTCCAAGCGCTGCTCCTCCCCTGTCACAACTCCTCTCGAAACGAGAGAGCGCACCAGAAACTTTGGATTCAAATGCACTTTTAGGAGATAAAGTGAGGAGTGACAGCAATGTTTGCGTCACAGTTTAAAGCTCACTGTGTGCAAAACATGATCAAGCAGGAGATTTTTTTCAAGGCTCTTCTGCTGTTTTAGGCAGGTCTAAAAATTCCTGCTCTACTCTCTCTGTTGCTGCTCAGCAGAGAGCGGGCACAGAGATGGTGGATTCAGCTGGTCTTTCAGGCAAAAAGGGAGGAGTGACAGCAATGTGTGTTGCAGAGTTGCAAAGCTCGCTGTGCGCTGAAGATGATCAGTGGGAACTTTCTGGACTGTCTCTTCTGCTCTTTTAGCATTGGCTAAAGGTTCCTGCTCTACTCTGCTTCTGCCCAGCAGAGAAAGGGCACAGAGATTTTGGATTCAATTGGACTTTGAGGTAGGAAAGTGCGGAGCGAGAGCAATATATGTGTCACAGTTGCAAAGCTGACTGCGTGCTGAAGATGCCCTGCCGGAGCTTTCACTCCGGGCTCTTCGGCTGTGGGAGCAGAGGCCAAGAGATCGTGTTCACCTGTCACTGCTGCTGTTCAAACGAGAGAGGGCGGGAGAGACCATGGATTCAAACGGATTATTAGGAGATGAAGTGAGGAGTGACAGCAATGTGTGTTTCAGAGTTGCAAAGCTCACTGTGCGCTGAAGATGATCTGCAAGGACTTTCCCTCCCTGCCCTTCGGAACTGGGAGCGGATTCCAAGCGCTCGTGCTCACCTGCCTCTGCTGCACTGGAAACGAGAGTGGAGACCAGAAACGCTGGATTCAAATGCACTTTTAGGAGCTACAATGAGGAGTGACAACAGTGTGTGTGTGTCAAAGTTGTAAAGCTCAGTGTGTTGAAGAAGCACAAGAGCAGCCTTCAGCCTGTCTCTTCCACTGCCTTACAGATTGCAGACATTCCTGCTCACTCTGCTGCTCAGCAGAGTGCTGGCAACGGAGTTCTTGGATTGAAATGGTCTTTTAGGAGAAAGAGTGAAGAGTGACAGCAATGTTTGTGTCACAGTTTAAAGCTCACTGTGTGCTAAACATGATCAGGAGGAGCTTTTTTGCAAGGCTCTTCTGCTGTTTTAGCCCAGTCTAAACATTCCTTCTCTCTGTTGCTGCTCAGCAGAGAGTGGGCACAGAGATGTTGGAATCAATTGGTCTTCCAGGCAGGAAAAGGAGGAGTTACAGCAATGTGTGTTGCAGAATTGCAAAGCTCACTGTGGGCTGAAGATGCCCTGCAGGAGTTTCCCTGCTGGCCCTTCGTCTGTGGGATTAGAGTCCAAGCGCTGCTCCTCCCCTGTCACAACTCCTCTCGAAACGAGAGAGCGCACCAGAAACTTTGGATTCAAATGCACTTTTAGGAGATAAAGTGAGGAGTGACAGCAATGTTTGCGTCACAGTTTAAAGCTCACTGTGTGCAAAACATGATCAAGCAGGAGATTTTTTTCAAGGCTCTTCTGCTGTTTTAGGCAGGTCTAAAAATTCCTGCTCTACTCTCTCTGTTGCTGCTCAGCAGAGAGCGGGCACAGAGATGGTGGATTCAGCTGGTCTTTCAGGCAAAAAGGGAGGAGTGACAGCAATGTGTGTTGCAGAGTTGCAAAGCTCGCTGTGCGCTGAAGATGATCAGTGGGAACTTTCTGGACTGTCTCTTCTGCTCTTTTAGCATTGGCTAAAGGTTCCTGCTCTACTCTGCTTCTGCCCAGCAGAGAAAGGGCACAGAGATTTTGGATTCAATTGGACTTTGAGGTAGGAAAGTGCGGAGCGAGAGCAATATATGTGTCACAGTTGCAAAGCTGACTGCGTGCTGAAGATGCCCTGCCGGAGCTTTCACTCCGGGCTCTTCGGCTGTGGGAGCAGAGGCCAAGAGATCGTGTTCACCTGTCACTGCTGCTGTTCAAACGAGAGAGGGCGGGAGAGACCATGGATTCAAACGGATTATTAGGAGATGAAGTGAGGAGTGACAGCAATGTGTGTTTCAGAGTTGCAAAGCTCACTGTGCGCTGAAGATGATCTGCAAGGACTTTCCCTCCCTGCCCTTCGGAACTGGGAGCGGATTCCAAGCGCTCGTGCTCACCTGCCTCTGCTGCACTGGAAACGAGAGTGGAGACCAGAAACGCTGGATTCAAATGCACTTTTAGGAGCTACAATGAGGAGTGACAACAGTGTGTGTGTGTCAAAGTTGTAAAGCTCAGTGTGTTGAAGAAGCACAAGAGCAGCCTTCAGCCTGTCTCTTCCACTGCCTTGCAGATTGCAGACATTCCTGCTCACTCTGCTGCTCGGCAGAGTGCTGGCAACGGAGTTCTTGGATTGAAATGGTCTTTTAGGAGAAAGAGTGAAGAGTGACAGCAATGTTTGTGTCACAGTTTAAAGCTCACTGTGTGCTAAACATGATCAGGAGGAGCTTTTTTGCAAGGCTCTTCTGCTGTTTTAGCCCAGTCTAAACATTCCTGCTCTACTCTCTCTGATGCTGCTCAGCAGAGAGTGGGCACAGAGATGTTGGAATCAATTGGTCTTCCAGGCAGGAGAAGGAGGAGTTACAGCAATGTGTTTTGCAGAGTTGCAAAGCTCACTGTGTGCTGAAGATGCCCTGCAGGAGTTTCCCTGCTGGCCCTTCGTCTGTGGGATTAGAGTCCAAGCGCTGCTCCTCCCCTGTCACAACTCCTCTCGAAACGAGAGAGCGCACAAGAAACTTTGGATTCAAATGCACTTTTAGGAGATAAAGTGAGGAGTGACAGCAATGTTTGTGTCACAGTTTAAAGCTCACTGTGTGCAAAACATGATCAAGCAGGAGATTTTTTTCAAGGCTCTTCTGCTGTTTTAGGCAGGTCTAAAAATTCCTGCTCTACTCTCTCTGTTGCTGCTCAGCAGAGAGCGGGCACAGAGATGGTGGATTCAGCTGGTCTTTCAGGCAAAAAGGGAGGAGTGACAGCAATGTGTGTTGCAGAGTTGCAAAGCTCGCTGTGCGCTGAAGATGATCAGTGGGAACTTTCTGGACTGTCTCTTCTGCTCTTTTAGCATTGGCTAAAGGTTCCTGCTCTACTCTGCTTCTGCCCAGCAGAGAAAGGGCACAGAGATTTTGGATTCAATTGGACTTTGAGGTAGGAAAGTGCGGAGCGAGAGCAATATATGTGTCACAGTTGCAAAGCTGACTGCGTGCTGAAGATGCCCTGCCGGAGCTTTCACTCCGGGCTCTTCGGCTGTGGGAGCAGAGGCCAAGAGATCGTGTTCACCTGTCACTGCTGCTGTTCAAACGAGAGAGGGCGGGAGAGACCATGGATTCAAACGGATTATTAGGAGATGAAGTGAGGAGTGACAGCAATGTGTGTTTCAGAGTTGCAAAGCTCACTGTGCGCTGAAGATGATCTGCAAGGACTTTCCCTCCCTGCCCTTCGGAACTGGGAGCGGATTCCAAGCGCTCGTGCTCACCTGCCTCTGCTGCACTGGAAACGAGAGTGGAGACCAGAAACGCTGGATTCAAATGCACTTTTAGGAGCTACAATGAGGAGTGACAACAGTGTGTGTGTGTCAAAGTTGTAAAGCTCAGTGTGTTGAAGAAGCACAAGAGCAGCCTTCAGCCTGTCTCTTCCACTGCCTTACAGATTGCAGACATTCCTGCTCACTCTGCTGCTCAGCAGAGTGCTGGCAACGGAGTTCTTGGATTGAAATGGTCTTTTAGGAGAAAGAGTGAAGAGTGACAGCAATGTTTGTGTCACAGTTTAAAGCTCACTGTGTGCTAAACATGATCAGGAGGAGCTTTTTTGCAAGGCTCTTCTGCTGTTTTAGCCCAGTCTAAACATTCCTGCTCTACTCTCTCTGTTGCTGCTCAGCAGAGAGTGGGCACAGAGATGTTGGAATCAATTGGTCTTCCAGGCAGGAGAAGGAGGAGTTACAGCAATGTGTTTTGCAGAGTTGCAAAGCTCACTGTGTGCTGAAGATGCCCTGCAGGAGTTTCCCTGCTGGCCCTTCGTCTGTGGGATTAGAGTCCAAGCGCTGCTCCTCCCTTGTCACAACTCCTCTCGAAACGAGAGAGCGCACCAGAAACTTTGGATTCAAATGCACTTTTAGGAGATAAAGTGAGGAGTGACAGCAATGTTTGTGTCACAGTTTAAAGCTCACTGTGTGCAAAACATGATCAAGCAGGAGATTTTTTTCAAGGCTCTTCTGCTGTTTTAGGCAGGTCTAAAAATTCCTGCTCTACTCTCTCTGTTGCTGCTCAGCAGAGAGCGGGCACAGAGATGGTGGATTCAGCTGGTCTTTCAGGCAAAAAGGGAGGAGTGACAGCAATGTGTGTTGCAGAGTTGCAAAGCTCGCTGTGCGCTGAAGATGATCAGTGGGAACTTTCTGGACTGTCTCTTCTGCTCTTTTAGCATTGGCTAAAGGTTCCTGCTCTACTCTGCTTCTGCCCAGCAGAGAAAGGGCACAGAGATTTTGGATTCAATTGGACTTTGAGGTAGGAAAGTGCGGAGCGAGAGCAATATATGTGTCACAGTTGCAAAGCTGACTGCGTGCTGAAGATGCCCTGCCGGAGCTTTCACTCCGGGCTCTTCGGCTGTGGGAGCAGAGGCCAAGAGATCGTGTTCACCTGTCACTGCTGCTGTTCAAACGAGAGAGGGCGGGAGAGACCATGGATTCAAACGGATTATTAGGAGATGAAGTGAGGAGTGACAGCAATGTGTGTTTCAGAGTTGCAAAGCTCACTGTGCGCTGAAGATGATCTGCAAGGACTTTCCCTCCCTGCCCTTCGGAACTGGGAGCGGATTCCAAGCGCTCGTGCTCACCTACCTCTGCTGCTCTTGAAACGAGAGTGGAGACCAGAAACGCTGGATTCAAATGCACTTTTAGGAGCTACAATGAGGAGTGACAACAGTGTGTGTGTCAAAGTTGTAAAGCTCAGTGTGTTGAAGAAGCACAAGAGCAGCCTTCAGGCCTGTCTCTTCCACTGCCTTACAGATTGCAGACATCCCTGCTCACTCTGCTGCTCAGCAGAGTGCTGGCAACGGAGTTCTTGGATTGAAATGGTCTTTTAGGAGAAAGAGTGAAGAGTGACAGCAATGTTTGTGTCACAGTTTAAAGCTCACTGTGTGCTAAACATGATCAGGAGGAGCTTTTTTGCAAGGCTCTTCTGCTGTTTTAGCCCAGTCTAAACATTCCTGCTCTACTCTCTCTGTTGCTGCTCAGCAGAGAGTGGGCACAGAGATGTTGGAATCAATTGGTCTTTCAGGCAAGAAAAGGAGGAGTGACAGCAATGTGTGTTGCAGAATTGTAAAGCTCACTGTGTGCTGAAGATGCCCTGCAGGAGTTTCCCTGCTGGCCCTTCGTCTGTGGGATTAGAGTCCAAGCGCTGCTCCTCCCCTGTCACAACTCCTCTCCAAACGAGAGAGCGCACCCGAAACTTTGGATTCAAATGCACTTTTAGGAGATAAAGTGAGGAGTGACAGCAATGTTTGTGTCACAGTTTAAAGCTCACTGTGTGCAAAACATGATCAAGCAGGAGATTTTTTTCAAGGCTCTTCTGCTGTTTTAGGCAGGTCTAAAAATTCCTGCTCTACTCTCTCTGTTGCTGCTCAGCAGAGAGCGGGCACAGAGATGGTGGATTCAGCTGGTCTTTCAGGCAAAAAGGGAGGAGTGACAGCAATGTGTGTTGCAGAGTTGCAAAGCTCGCTGTGCGCTGAAGATGATCAGTGGGAACTTTCTTGACTGTCTCTTCTGCTCTTTTAGCATTGGCTAAAGGTTCCTGCTCTACTCTGCTTCTGCCCAGCAGAGAAAGGGCACAGAGATTTTGGATTCAATTGGACTTTGAGGTAGGAAAGTGCGGAGCGAGAGCAATATATGTGTCACAGTTGCAAAGCTGACTGCGTGCTGAAGATGCCCTGCCGGAGCTTTCACTCCGGGCTCTTCGGCTGTGGGAGCAGAGGCCAAGAGATCGTGTTCACCTGTCACTGCTGCTGTTCAAACGAGAGAGGGCGGGAGAGACCATGGATTCAAACGGATTATTAGGAGATGAAGTGAGGAGTGACAGCAATGTGTGTTTCAGAGTTGCAAAGCTCACTGTGCGCTGAAGATGATCTGCAAGGACTTTCCCTCCCTGCCCTTCGGAACTGGGAGCGGATTCCAAGCGCTCGTGCTCACCTTCCTCTGCTGCTCTTGAAACGAGAGTGGAGACCAGAAACGCTGGATTCAAATGCACTTTTAGGAGCTACAATGAGGAGTGACAACAGTGTGTGTGTCACAGTTGTAAAGCTCAGTGTGTTGAAGAAGCACAAGAGCAGCCTTCAGGCCTGTCTCTTCCACTGCCTTACAGATTGCAGACATTCCTGCTCACTCTGCTGCTCAGCACAGTGCTGGCAACGGAGTTCTTGGATTGAAATGGTCTTTTAGGAGAAAGAGTGAAGAGTGACAGCAATGTTTGTGTCACAGTTTAAAGCTCACTGTCTGCTAAACATGATCAGGAGGAGCTTTTTTGCAAGGCTCTTCTGCTGTTTTAGCCCAGTCTAAACATTCCTTCTCTCTGTTGCTGCTCAGCAGAGAGTGGGCACAGAGATGTTGGAATCAATTGGTCTTCCAGGCAGGAAAAGGAGGAGTTACAGCAATGTGTGTTGCAGAATTGCAAAGCTCACTGTGTGCTGAAGATGCCCTGCAGGAGTTTCCCTGCTGGCCCTTCGTCTGTGGGATTAGAGTCCAAGCGCTGCTCCTCCCCTGTCACAACTCCTCTCGAAACGAGAGAGCGCACCAGAAACTTTGGATTCAAATGCACTTTTAGGAGATAAAGTGAGGAGTGACAGCAATGTTTGTGTCACAGTTTAAAGCTCACTGTGTGCAAAACATGATCAAGCAGGAGATTTTTTGCAAGGCTCTTCTGCTGTTTTAGCCCAGGCTAAACATTGCTGCTCTACTCTCTCTGTTGCTGCTCAGCAGAGAGCGGGCACAGAGGTGTTGGAATCAATTGGTCTTTCAGGCAGGAAAAGAAGTGACAGCAATGTGTGTTGCAGAGTTGCAAAGCTCACTGTGTGCTGAAGATGATCAGTGGGAACTTTCTGGACTGTCTCTTCTGCTGTTTCAGCAGAGTCCAAACGTAAGTGCTATATTCTGCTACTGCTCACAAAGAGCAAGCACAGGAGATGTATTATTCAATTGGACTTTCAGGTAGGAAAGTGAGAGGTGACAGCAATATGTGTTTCAGAGTTGTGAATCTCAATGTGTGCTGAAGATGCCCAGCAGTAGTTTCCATGCTGGCCCTTCGGCTGTGAAATTAGAATCCAAGCGCTCGTCCTCCCCTGTCACAACTGCTCTCGAAGCGAGAGAGCGCACCAGAAACGTTGGCTTGAAATGCACTTTTAGGAGATAAAGTGAGGAGTGACAGCAATGTGTGTTTCAGAGTTGCAAAGCTCACTGTGCGCTGAAGATGATCTGCAAGGACTTTCCCTCCCTGCCCTTCGGAACTGGGAGCGGATTCCAAGCGCTCGTGCTCACCTTCCTCTGCTGCTCTGGAAACGAGAGTGGAGACCAGAAACGCTGGATTCAAATGCACTTTTAGGAGCTACAATGAGGAGTGACAACAGTGTGTGTGTCAAAGTTGTAAAGCTCAGTGTGTTGAAGAAGCACAAGAGCAGCCTTCAGGCCTGTCTCTTCCACTGCATTACAGATTGCAGACATCCCTGCTCACTCTGCTGCTCAGCAGAGTGCTGGCAACGGAGTTCTTGGATTGAAATGGTCTTTTAGGAGAAAGAGTGAAGAGTGACAGCAATGTTTGTGTCACAGTTTAAAGCTCACTGTGTGCTAAACATGATCAGGAGGAGCTTTTTTGCAAGGCTCTTCTGCTGTTTTAGCCCAGTCTAAACATTCCTGCTCTACTCTCTCTGTTGCTGCTCAGCAGAGAGTGGGCACAGAGATGTTGGAATCAATTGGTCTTTCAGGCAAGAAAAGGAGGAGTGATAGCAATGTGTGTTGCAGAATTGCAAAGCTCACTGTGTGCTGAAGATGCCCTGCAGGAGTTTCCCTGCTGGCCCTTCGTCTGTGGGATTAGAGTCCAAGCGCTGCTCCTCCCCTGTCACAACTCCTCTCCAAACGAGAGAGCGCACCAGAAACTTTGGATTCAAATGCACTTTTAGGAGATAAAGTGAGGAGTGACAGCAATGTTTGTGTCACAGTTTAAAGCTCACTGTGTGCAAAACATGATCAAGCAGGAGATTTTTTTCAAGGCTCTTCTGCTGTTTTAGGCAGGTCTAAAAATTCCTGCTCTACTCTCTCTGTTGCTGCTCAGCAGAGAGCGGGCACAGAGATGGTGGATTCAGCTGGTCTTTCAGGCAAAAAGGGAGGAGTGACAGCAATGTGTGTTGCAGAGTTGCAAAGCTCGCTGTGCGCTGAAGATGATCAGTGGGAACTTTCTGGACTGTCTCTTCTGCTCTTTTAGCATTGGCTAAAGGTTCCTGCTCTACTCTGCTTCTGCCCAGCAGAGAAAGGGCACAGAGATTTTGGATTCAATTGGACTTTGAGGTAGGAAAGTGCGGAGCGAGAGCAATATATGTGTCACAGTTGCAAAGCTGACTGCGTGCTGAAGATGCCCTGCCGGAGCTTTCACTCCGGGCTCTTCGGCTGTGGGAGCAGAGGCCAAGAGATCGTGTTCACCTGTCACTGCTGCTGTTCAAACGAGAGACTGCGGGAGAGACCATGGATTCAAACGGATTATTAGGAGATGAAGTGAGGAGTGACAGCAATGTGTGTTTCAGAGTTGCAAAGCTCACTGTGCGCTGAAGATGATCTGCAAGGACTTTCCCTCCCTGCCCTTCGGAACTGGGAGCGGATTCCAAGCGCTCGTGCTCACCTTCCTCTGCTGCTCTTGAAACGAGAGTGGAGACCAGAAACGCTGGATTCAAATGCACTTTTAGGAGCTACAATGAGGAGTGACAACAGTGTGTGTGTCACAGTTGTAAAGCTCAGTGTGTTGAAGAAGCACAAGAGCAGCCTTCAGGCCTGTCTCTTCCACTGCCTTACAGATTGCAGACATTCCTGCTCACTCTGCTGCTCAGCAGAGTGCTGGCAACGGAGTTCTTGGATTGAAATGGTCTTTTAGGAGAAAGAGTGAAGAGTGACAGCAATGTTTGTGTCACAGTTTAAAGCTCACTGTGTGCTAAACATGATCAGGAGGAGCTTTTTTGCAAGGCTCTTCTGCTGTTTTAGCCCAGTCTAAACATTCCTGCTCTACTCTCTCTGTTGCTGCTCAGCAGAGAGTGGGCACAGAGATGTTGGAATCTATTGGTCTTTCAGGCAAGAAAAGGAGGAGTTACAGCAATGTGTGTTGCAGAATTGCAAAGCTCACTGTGTGCTGAAGATGCCCTGCAGGAGTTTCCCTGCTGGCCCTTCGTCTGTGGGATTAGAGTCCAAGCGCTGCTCCTCCCCTGTCACAACTCCTCTCGAAACGTGAGAGCGCACCAGAAACTTTGGATTCAAATGCACTTTTAGGAGCTAAAGTGAGGAGTGACAGCAATGTTTGTGTCAAAGTTTAAAGCTCACTGTGTGCAAAACATGATCAAGCAGGAGATTTTTTGCAAGGCTCTTCTGCTGTTTTAGCCCAGGCTAAACATTGCTGCTCTACTCTCTCTGTTGCTGCTCTGCAGAGAGCGGGCACAGAGGTGTTGGAATCAATTGGTCTTTCAGGCAGGAAAAGAAGTGACAGCAATGTGTGTTGCAGAGTTGCAAAGCTCACTGTGTGCTGAAGATGATCAGTGGGAACTTTCTGGACTGTCTCTTCTGCTGTTTCAGCAGAGTCCAAACGTAAGTGCTATATTCTGCTACTGCTCACAAAGAGCAAGCACAGGAGATGTATTATTCAATTGGACTTTCAGGTAGTAAAGTGAGAGGTGACAGCAATATGTGTTTCAGAGTTGCGTATCTCAATGTGTGCTGAAGATGCCCAGCAGTAGTTTCCATGCTGGCCCTTCGGCTGTGAAATTAGAATCCAAGCGCTCGTCCTCCCCTGTCACAACTGCTCTCGAAGCGAGAGAGCGCACCAGAAACGTTGGCTTGAAATGCACTTTTAGGAGATAAAGTGAGGAGTGACAGCAATGTTTGTGTCACAGTTTAAAGCTCACTGTGTGCAAAACATGATCAAGCAGGAGATTTTTTTCAAGGCTCTTCTGCTGTTTTAGGCAGGTCTAAAAATTCCTGCTCTACTCTCTCTGTTGCTGCTCAGCAGAGAGCGGGCACAGAGATGGTGGATTCAGCTGGTCTTTCAGGCAAAAAGGGAGGAGTGACAGCAATGTGTGTTGCAGAGTTGCAAAGCTCGCTGTGCGCTGAAGATGATCAGTGGGAACTTTCTGGACTGTCTCTTCTGCTCTTTTAGCATTGGCTAAAGGTTCCTGCTCTACTCTCTCTGCTTCTGCCCAGCAGAGAAAGGGCACAGAGATTTTGGATTCAATTGGACTTTGAGGTAGGAAAGTGCGGAGCGAGAGCAATATATGTGTCACAGTTGCAAAGCTGACTGCGTGCTGAAGATGCCCTGCCGGAGCTTTCACTCCGGGCTCTTCGGCTGTGGGAGCAGAGGCCAAGAGATCGTGTTCACCTGTCACTGCTGCTGTTCAAACGAGAGAGGGCGGGAGAGACCATGGATTCAAACGGATTATTAGGAGATGAAGTGAGGAGTGACAGCAATGTGTGTTTCAGAGTTGCAAAGCTCACTGTGCGCTGAAGATGATCTGCAAGGACTTTCCCTCCCTGCCCTTCAGAACTGGGAGCGGATTCCAAGCGCTCGTGCTCACCTTCCTCTGCTGCTCTTGAAACGAGAGTGGAGACCAGAAACGCTGGATTCAAATGCACTTTTAGGAGCTACAATGAGGAGTGACAACAGTGTGTGTGTCACAGTTGTAAAGCTCAGTGTGTTGAAGAAGCACAAGAGCAGCCTTCAGGCCTGTCTCTTCCACTGCCTTACAGATTGCAGACATTCCTGCTCACTCTGCTGCTCAGCAGAGTGCTGGCAACGGAGTTCTTGGATTGAAATGGTCTTTTAGGAGAAAGAGTGAAGAGTGACAGCAATGTTTGTGTCACAGTTTAAAGCTCACTGTGTGCTAAACATGATCAGGAGGAGCTTTTTTGCAAGGCTCTTCTGCTGTTTTAGCCCAGTCTAAACATTCCTTCTCTCTGTTGCTGCTCAGCAGAGAGTGGGCACAGAGATGTTGGAATCAATTGGTCTTCCAGGCAGGAAAAGGAGGAGTTACAGCAATGTGTGTTGCAGAATTGCAAAGCTCACTGTGTGCTGAAGATGCCCTGCAGGAGTTTCCCTGCTGGCCCTTCGTCTGTGGGATTAGAGTCCAAGCGCTGCTCCTCCCCTGTCACAACTCCTCTCGAAACGTGAGAGCGCACCAGAAACTTTGGATTCAAATGCACTTTTAGGAGATAAAGTGAGGAGTGACAGCAATGTTTGTGTCACAGTTTAAAGCTCACTGTGTGCAAAACATGATCAAGCAGGAGATTTTTTTCAAGGCTCTTCTGCTGTTTTAGGCAGGTCTAAAAATTCCTGCTCTACTCTCTCTGTTGCTGCTCAGCAGAGAGCGGGCACAGAGATGGTGGATTCAGCTGGTCTTTCAGGCAAAAAGGGAGGAGTGACAGCAATGTGTGTTGCAGAGTTGCAAAGCTCGCTGTGCGCTGAAGATGATCAGTGGGAACTTTCTGGACTGTCTCTTCTGCTCTTTTAGCATTGGCTAAAGGTTCCTGCTCTACTCTCTCTGCTTCTGCCCAGCAGAGAAAGGGCACAGAGATTTTGGATTCAATTGGACTTTGAGGTAGGAAAGTGCGGAGCGAGAGCAATATATGTGTCACAGTTGCAAAGCTGACTGCGTGCTGAAGATGCCCTGCCGGAGCTTTCACTCCGGGCTCTTCGGCTGTGGGAGCAGAGGCCAAGAGATCGTGTTCACCTGTCACTGCTGCTGTTCAAACGAGAGAGGGCGGGAGAGACCATGGATTCAAACGGATTATTAGGAGATGAAGTGAGGAGTGACAGCAATGTGTGTTTCAGAGTTGCAAAGCTCACTGTGCGCTGAAGATGATCTGCAAGGACTTTCCCTCCCTGCCCTTCAGAACTGGGAGCGGATTCCAAGCGCTCGTGCTCACCTTCCTCTGCTGCTCTTGAAACGAGAGTGGAGACCAGAAACGCTGGATTCAAATGCACTTTTAGGAGCTACAATGAGGAGTGACAACAGTGTGTGTGTCACAGTTGTAAAGCTCAGTGTGTTGAAGAAGCACAAGAGCAGCCTTCAGGCCTGTCTCTTCCACTGCCTTACAGATTGCAGACATTCCTGCTCACTCTGCTGCTCAGCAGAGTGCTGGCAACGGAGTTCTTGGATTGAAATGGTCTTTTAGGAGAAAGAGTGAAGAGTGACAGCAATGTTTGTGTCACAGTTTAAAGCTCACTGTGTGCTAAACATGATCAGGAGGAGCTTTTTTGCAAGGCTCTTCTGCTGTTTTAGCCCAGTCTAAACATTCCTTCTCTCTGTTGCTGCTCAGCAGAGAGTGGGCACAGAGATGTTGGAATCAATTGGTCTTCCAGGCAGGAAAAGGAGGAGTTACAGCAATGTGTGTTGCAGAATTGCAAAGCTCACTGTGTGCTGAAGATGCCCTGCAGGAGTTTCCCTGCTGGCCCTTCGTCTGTGGGATTAGAGTCCAAGCGCTGCTCCTCCCCTGTCACAACTCCTCTCGAAACGTGAGAGCGCACCAGAAACTTTGGATTCAAATGCACTTTTAGGAGATAAAGTGAGGAGTGACAGCAATGTTTGTGTCACAGTTTAAAGCTCACTGTGTGCAAAACATGATCAAGCAGGAGATTTTTTGCAAGGCTCTTCTGCTGTTTTAGCCCAGGCTAAACATTGCTGCTCTACTCTCTCTGTTGCTGCTCAGCAGAGAGCGGGCACAGAGGTGTTGGAATCAATTGGTCTTTCAGGCAGGAAAAGAAGTGACAGCAATGTGTGTTGCAGAGTTGCAAAGCTCACTGTGTGCTGAAGATGATCAGTGGGAACTTTCTGGACTGTCTCTTCTGCTGTTTCAGCAGAGTCCAAACGTAAGTGCTATATTCTGCTACTGCTCACAAAGAGCAAGCACAGGAGATGTATTATTCAATTGGACTTTCAGGTAGGAAAGTGAGAGGTGACAGCAATATGTGTTTCAGAGTTGCGAATCTCAATGTGTGCTGAAGATGCCCAGCAGTAGTTTCCATGCTGGCCCTTCGGCTGTGAAATTAGAATCCAAGCGCTCGTCCTCCCCTGTCACAACTGCTCTCGAAGCGAGAGAGCGCACCAGAAACGTTGGCTTGAAATGCACTTTTAGGAGATAAAGTGAGGAGTGACAGCAATGTGTGTTTCAGAGTTGCAAAGCTCACTGTGCGCTGAAGATGATCTGCAAGGACTTTCCCTCCCCCGCCCTTCGGAACTGGGAGCGGATTCCAAGCGCTCGTGCTCACCTGCCTCTGCTGCTCTGGAAACGAGAGTGGAGACCAGAAACGCTGGATTCAAATGCACTTTTAGGAGCTACAATGAGGAGTGACAACAGTGTGTGTGTCAAAGTTGTAAAGCTCAGTGTGTTGAAGAAGCACAAGAGCAGCCTTCAGGCCTGTCTCTTCCACTGCCTTTACAGATTGCAGACATCCCTGCTCACTCTGCTGCTCAGCAGAGTGCTGGCAACGGAGTTCTGGGATTGAAATGGTCTTTTAGGAGAAAGAGTGAAGAGTGACAGCAATGTTTGTGTCACAGTTTAAAGCTCACTGTGTGCTAAACATGATCAGGAGGAGCTTTTTTGCAAGGCTCTTCTGCTGTTTTAGCCCAGTCTAAACATTCCTGCTCTACTCTCTCTGTTGCTGCTCAGCAGAGAGTGGGCACAGAGATGTTGGAATCAATTGGTCTTTCAGGCAAGAAAAGGAGGAGTGACAGCAATGTGTGTTGCAGAATTGCAAAGCTCACTGTGTGCTGAAGATGCCCTGCAGGATTTTCCCTGCTGGCCCTTCGTCTGTGGGATTAGAGTCCAAGCGCTGCTCCTCCCCTGTCACAACTCCTCTCGAAACGAGAGAGCGCACCAGAAACTTTGGATTCAAATGCACTTTTAGGAGATAAAGTGAGGAGTGACAGCAATGTTTGTGTCACAGTTTAAAGCTCACTGTGTGCAAAACATGATCAAGCAGGAGATTTTTTTCAAGGCTCTTCTGCTGTTTTAGGCAGGTCTAAAAATTCCTGCTCTACTCTCTCTGTTGCTGCTCAGCAGAGAGCGGGCACAGAGATGGTGGATTCAGCTGGTCTTTCAGGCAAAAAGGGAGGAGTGACAGCAATGTGTGTTGCAGAGTTGCAAAGCTCGCTGTGCGCTGAAGATGATCAGTGGGAACTTTCTGGACTGTCTCTTCTGCTCTTTTAGCATTGGCTAAAGGTTCCTGCTCTACTCTCTCTGCTTCTGCCCAGCAGAGAAAGGGCACAGAGATTTTGGATTCAATTGGACTTTGAGGTAGGAAAGTGCGGAGCGAGAGCAATATATGTGTCACAGTTGCAAAGCTGACTGCGTGCTGAAGATGCCCTGCCGGAGCTTTCACTCCGGGCTCTTCGGCTGTGGGAGCAGAGGCCAAGAGATCGTGTTCACCTGTCACTGCTGCTGTTCAAACGAGAGAGGGCGGGAGAGACCATGGATTCAAACGGATTATTAGGAGATGAAGTGAGGAGTGACAGCAATGTGTGTTTCAGAGTTGCAAAGCTCACTGTGCGCTGAAGATGATCTGCAAGGACTTTCCCTCCCTGCCCTTCAGAACTGGGAGCGGATTCCAAGCGCTCGTGCTCACCTTCCTCTGCTGCTCTTGAAACGAGAGTGGAGACCAGAAACGCTGGATTCAAATGCACTTTTAGGAGCTACAATGAGGAGTGACAACAGTGTGTGTGTCACAGTTGTAAAGCTCAGTGTGTTGAAGAAGCACAAGAGCAGCCTTCAGGCCTGTCTCTTCCACTGCCTTACAGATTGCAGACATTCCTGCTCACTCTGCTGCTCAGCAGAGTGCTGGCAACGGAGTTCTTGGATTGAAATGGTCTTTTAGGAGAAAGAGTGAAGAGTGACAGCAATGTTTGTGTCACAGTTTAAAGCTCACTGTGTGCTAAACATGATCAGGAGGAGCTTTTTTGCAAGGCTCTTCTGCTGTTTTAGCCCAGTCTAAACATTCCTTCTCTCTGTTGCTGCTCAGCAGAGAGTGGGCACAGAGATGTTGGAATCTATTGGTCTTTCAGGCAAGAAAAGGAGGAGTTACAGCAATGTGTGTTGCAGAATTGCAAAGCTCACTGTGTGCTGAAGATGCCCTGCAGGAGTTTCCCTGCTGGCCCTTCGTCTGTGGGATTAGAGTCCAAGCGCTGCTCCTCCCCTGTCACAACTCCTCTCGAAACGTGAGAGCGCACCAGAAACTTTGGATTCAAATGCACTTTTAGGAGCTAAAGTGAGGAGTGACAGCAATGTTTGTGTCACAGTTTAAAGCTCACTGTGTGCAAAACATGATCAAGCAGGAGATTTTTTGCAAGGCTCTTCTGCTGTTTTAGGCCGGTCTAAACATTATTGCTCTTCTCTCCCTGTTGCTGCTCAGCAGAGAGCGGGCACAGAGGTGTTGGAATCAATTGGTCTTTCAGGCAGGAAAAGAAGTGACAGCAATGTGTGTTGCAGAGTTGCAAAGCTCACTGTGTGCTGAAGATGATCAGTGGGAACTTTCTGGACTGTCTCTTCTGCTGTTTCAGCAGAGTCCAAACGTAAGTGCTATATTCTGCTACTGCTCACAAAGAGCAAGCACAGGAGATGTATTATTCAATTGGACTTTCAGGTAGGAAAGTGAGAGGTGACAGCAATATGTGTTTCAGAGTTGAGAATCTCAATGTGTGCTGAAGATGCCCAGCAGTAGTTTCCATGCTGGCCCTTCGGCTGTGAAATTAGAATCCAAGCGCTCGTCCTCCCCTGTCACAACTGCTCTCGAAGCGAGAGAGCGCACCAGAAACGTTGGCTTGAAATGCACTTTTAGGAGATAAAGTGAGGAGTGACAGCAATGTGTGTTTCAGAGTTGCAAAGCTCACTGTGCGCTGAAGATGATCTGCAAGGACTTTCCCTCCCCTGCCCTTCGGAACTGGGAGCGGATTCCAAGCGCTCGTGCTCACCTGCCTCTGCTGCACTGGAAACGAGAGTGGAGACCAGAAACGCTGGATTCAAATGCACTTTTAGGAGATAAAGTGAGGAGTGACAGCAATGTTTGTGTCACAGTTTAAAGCTCACTGTGTGCAAAACATGATCAAGCAGGAGATTTTTTTCAAGGCTCTTCTGCTGTTTTAGGCAGGTCTAAAAATTCCTGCTCTACTCTCTCTGTTGCTGCTCAGCAGAGAGCGGGCACAGAGATGGTGGATTCAGCTGGTCTTTCAGGCAAAAAGGGAGGAGTGACAGCAATGTGTGTTGCAGAGTTGCAAAGCTCGCTGTGCGCTGAAGATGATCAGTGGGAACTTTCTGGACTGTCTCTTCTGCTCTTTTAGCATTGGCTAAAGGTTCCTGCTCTACTCTGCTTCTGCCCAGCAGAGAAAGGGCACAGAGATTTTGGATTCAATTGGACTTTGAGGTAGGAAAGTGCGGAGCGAGAGCAATATATGTGTCACAGTTGCAAAGCTGACTGCGTGCTGAAGATGCCCTGCCGGAGCTTTCACTCCGGGCTCTTCGGCTGTGGGAGCAGAGGCCAAGAGATCGTGTTCACCTGTCACTGCTGCTGTTCAAACGAGAGAGGGCGGGAGAGACCATGGATTCAAACGGATTATTAGGAGATGAAGTGAGGAGTGACAGCAATGTGTGTTTCAGAGTTGCAAAGCTCACTGTGCGCTGAAGATGATCTGCAAGGACTTTCCCTCCCTGCCCTTCGGAACTGGGAGCGGATTCCAAGCGCTCGTGCTCACCTTCCTCTGCTGCTCTTGAAACGAGAGTGGAGACCAGAAACGCTGGATTCAAATGCACTTTTAGGAGCTACAATGAGGAGTGACAACAGTGTGTGTGTCACAGTTGTAAAGCTCAGTGTGTTGAAGAAGCACAAGAGCAGCCTTCAGGCCTGTCTCTTCCACTGCCTTACAGATTGCAGACATTCCTGCTCACTCTGCTGCTCAGCACAGTGCTGGCAACGGAGTTCTTGGATTGAAATGGTCTTTTAGGAGAAAGAGTGAAGAGTGACAGCAATGTTTGTGTCACAGTTTAAAGCTCACTGTGTGCTAAACATGATCAGGAGGAGCTTTTTTGCAAGGCTCTTCTGCTGTTTTAGCCCAGTCTAAACATTCCTTCTCTCTGTTGCTGCTCAGCAGAGAGTGGGCACAGAGATGTTGGAATCAATTGGTCTTCCAGGCAGGAAAAGGAGGAGTTACAGCAATGTGTGTTGCAGAATTGCAAAGCTCACTGTGTGCTGAAGATGCCCTGCAGGAGTTTCCCTGCTGGCCCTTCGTCTGTGGGATTAGAGTCCAAGCGCTGCTCCTCCCCTGTCACAACTCCTCTCGAAACGAGAGAGCGCACCAGAAACTTTGGATTCAAATGCACTTTTAGGAGATAAAGTGAGGAGTGACAGCAATGTTTGTGTCACAGTTTAAAGCTCACTGTGTGCAAAACATGATCAAGCAGGAGATTTTTTGCAAGGCTCTTCTGCTGTTTTAGCCCAGGCTAAACATTCCTGCTCTACTCTCTCTGTTGGTGCTCAGCAGAGAGCGGCCACAGAGGTGTTGGAATCAATTGGTCTTTCAGGCAGGAAAAGAAGTGACAGCAATGTGTGTTGCAGAGTTGCAAAGCTCACTGTGTGCTGAAGATGATCAGTGGGAACTTTCTGGACTGTCTCTTCTGCTGTTTCAGCAGAGTCCAAACGTAAGTGCTATATTCTGCTACTGCTCACAAAGAGCAAGCACAGGAGATGTATTATTCAATTGGACTTTCAGGTAGGAAAGTGAGAGGTGACAGCAATATGTGTTTCAGAGTTGTGAATCTCAATGTGTGCTGAAGATGCCCAGCAGTAGTTTCCATGCTGGCCCTTCGGCTGTGAAATTAGAATCCAAGCGCTCGTCCTCCCCTGTCACAACTGCTCTCGAAGCGAGAGAGCGCACCAGAAACGTTGGCTTGAAATGCACTTTTAGGAGATAAAGTGAGGAGTGACAGCAATGTGTGTTTCAGAGTTGCAAAGCTCACTGTGCGCTGAAGATGATCTGCAAGGACTTTCCCTCCCTGCCCTTCGGAACTGGGAGCGGATTCCAAGCGCTCGTGCTCACCTTCCTCTGCTGCTCTGGAAACGAGAGTGGAGACCAGAAACGCTGGATTCAAATGCACTTTTAGGAGCTACAATGAGGAGTGACAACAGTGTGTGTGTCAAAGTTGTAAAGCTCAGTGTGTTGAAGAAGCACAAGAGCAGCCTTCAGGCCTGTCTCTTCCACTGCATTACAGATTGCAGACATCCCTGCTCACTCTGCTGCTCAGCAGAGTGCTGGCAACGGAGTTCTTGGATTGAAATGGTCTTTTAGGAGAAAGAGTGAAGAGTGACAGCAATGTTTGTGTCACAGTTTAAAGCTCACTGTGTGCTAAACATGATCAGGAGGAGCTTTTTTGCAAGGCTCTTCTGCTGTTTTAGCCCAGTCTAAACATTCCTGCTCTACTCTCTCTGTTGCTGCTCAGCAGAGAGTGGGCACAGAGATGTTGGAATCAATTGGTCTTTCAGGCAAGAAAAGGAGGAGTGACAGCAATGTGTGTTGCAGAATTGCAAAGCTCACTGTGTGCTGAAGATGCCCTGCAGGAGTTTCCCTGCTGGCCCTTCGTCTGTGGGATTAGAGTCCAAGCGCTGCTCCTCCCCTGTCACAACTCCTCTCCAAACGAGAGAGCGCACCAGAAACTTTGGATTCAAATGCACTTTTAGGAGATAAAGTGAGGAGTGACAGCAATGTTTGTGTCACAGTTTAAAGCTCACTGTGTGCAAAACATGATCAAGCAGGAGATTTTTTTCAAGGCTCTTCTGCTGTTTTAGGCAGGTCTAAAAATTCCTGCTCTACTCTCTCTGTTGCTGCTCAGCAGAGAGCGGGCACAGAGATGGTGGATTCAGCTGGTCTTTCAGGCAAAAAGGGAGGAGTGACAGCAATGTGTGTTGCAGAGTTGCAAAGCTCGCTGTGCGCTGAAGATGATCAGTGGGAACTTTCTGGACTGTCTCTTCTGCTCTTTTAGCATTGGCTAAAGGTTCCTGCTCTACTCTGCTTCTGCCCAGCAGAGAAAGGGCACAGAGATTTTGGATTCAATTGGACTTTGAGGTAGGAAAGTGCGGAGCGAGAGCAATATATGTGTCACAGTTGCAAAGCTGACTGCGTGCTGAAGATGCCCTGCCGGAGCTTTCACTCCGGGCTCTTCGGCTGTGGGAGCAGAGGCCAAGAGATCGTGTTCACCTGTCACTGCTGCTGTTCAAACGAGAGACTGCGGGAGAGACCATGGATTCAAACGGATTATTAGGAGATGAAGTGAGGAGTGACAGCAATGTGTGTTTCAGAGTTGCAAAGCTCACTGTGCGCTGAAGATGATCTGCAAGGACTTTCCCTCCCTGCCCTTCGGAACTGGGAGCGGATTCCAAGCGCTCGTGCTCACCTTCCTCTGCTGCTCTTGAAACGAGAGTGGAGACCAGAAACGCTGGATTCAAATGCACTTTTAGGAGCTACAATGAGGAGTGACAACAGTGTGTGTGTCACAGTTGTAAAGCTCAGTGTGTTGAAGAAGCACAAGAGCAGCCTTCAGGCCTGTCTCTTCCACTGCCTTACAGATTGCAGACATTCCTGCTCACTCTGCTGCTCAGCAGAGTGCTGGCAACGGAGTTCTTGGATTGAAATGGTCTTTTAGGAGAAAGAGTGAAGAGTGACAGCAATGTTTGTGTCACAGTTTAAAGCTCACTGTGTGCTAAACATGATCAGGAGGAGCTTTTTTGCAAGGCTCTTCTGCTGTTTTAGCCCAGTCTAAACATTCCTGCTCTACTCTCTCTGTTGCTGCTCAGCAGAGAGTGGGCACAGAGATGTTGGAATCTATTGGTCTTTCAGGCAAGAAAAGGAGGAGTTACAGCAATGTGTGTTGCAGAATTGCAAAGCTCACTGTGTGCTGAAGATGCCCTGCAGGAGTTTCCCTGCAGGCCCTTCGTCTGTGGGATTAGAGTCCAAGCGCTGCTCCTCCCCTGTCACAACTCCTCTCGAAACGTGAGAGCGCACCAGAAACTTTGGATTCAAATGCACTTTTAGGAGCTAAAGTGAGGAGTGACAGCAATGTTTGTGTCAAAGTTTAAAGCTCACTGTGTGCAAAACATGATCAAGCAGGAGATTTTTTGCAAGGCTCTTCTGCTGTTTTAGCCCAGGCTAAACATTGCTGCTCTACTCTCTCTGTTGCTGCTCAGCAGAGAGCGGGCACAGAGGTGTTGGAATCAATTGGTCTTTCAGGCAGGAAAAGAAGTGACAGCAATGTGTGTTGCAGAGTTGCAAAGCTCACTGTGTGCTGAAGATGATCAGTGGGAACTTTCTGGACTGTCTCTTCTGCTGTTTCAGCAGAGTCCAAACGTAAGTGCTATATTCTGCTACTGCTCACAAAGAGCAAGCACAGGAGATGTATTATTCAATTGGACTTTCAGGTAGTAAAGTGAGAGGTGACAGCAATATGTGTTTCAGAGTTGCGAATCTCAATGTGTGCTGAAGATGCCCAGCAGTAGTTTCCATGCTGGCCCTTCGGCTGTGAAATTAGAATCCAAGCGCTCGTCCTCCCCTGTCACAACTGCTCTCGAAGCGAGAGAGCGCACCAGAAACGTTGGCTTGAAATGCACTTTTAGGAGATAAAGTGAGGAGTGACAGCAATGTGTGTTTCAGAGTTGCAAAGCTCACTGTGCGCTGAAGATGATCTGCAAGAACTTTCCCTCCCCCGCCCTTCGGAACTGGGAGCGGATTCCAAGCGCTCGTGCTCACCTGCCTCTGCTGCACTGGAAACGAGAGTGGAGACCAGAAACGCTGGATTCAAATGCACTTTTAGGAGCTACAATGAGGAGTGACAACAGTGTGTGTGTCAAAGTTGTAAAGCTCAGTGTGTTGAAGAAGCACAAGAGCAGCCTTCAGGCCTGTCTCTTCCACTGCCTTACAGATTGCAGACATTCCTGCTCACTCTGCTGCTCAGCAGAGTGCTGGCAACGGAGTTCTTGGATTGAAATGGTCTTTTAGGAGAAAGAGTGAAGAGTGACAGCAATGTTTGTGTCACAGTTTAAAGCTCACTGTGTGCTAAACATGATCAGGAGGAGCTTTTTTGCAAGGCTCTTCTGCTGTTTTAGCCCAGTCTAAACATTCCTGCTCTACTCTCTCTGTTGCTGCTCAGCAGAGAGTGGGCACAGAGATGTTGGAATCAATTGGTCTTTCAGGCAAGAAAAGGAGGAGTGACAGCAATGTGTGTTGCAGAATTGCAAAGCTCACTGTGTGCTGAAGATGCCCTGCAGGAGTTTCCCTGCTGGCCCTTCGTCTGTGGGATTAAAGTCCAAGCGCTGCTCCTCCCCTGTCACAACTCCTCTCGAAACGAGAGAGCGCACCAGAAACTTTGGATTCAAATGCACTTTTAGGAGATAAAGTGAGGAGTGACAGCAATGTTTGTGTCACAGTTTAAAGCTCACTGTGTGCAAAACATGATCAAGCAGGAGATTTTTTTCAAGGCTCTTCTGCTGTTTTAGGCAGGTCTAAAAATTCCTGCTCTACTCTCTCTGTTGCTGCTCAGCAGAGAAAGGGCACAGAGATGGTCGATTCAGCTGGTCTTTCAGGCAAAAAGGGAGGAGTGACAGCAATGTGTGTTGCAGAGTTGCAAAGCTCGCTGTGCGCTGAAGATGATCAGTGGGAACTTTCTGGACTGTCTCTTCTGCTCTTTTAGCATTGGCTAAAGGTTCCTGCTCTACTCTCTCTGCTTCTGCCCAGCAGAGAAAGGGCACAGAGATTTTGGATTCAATTGGACTTTGAGGTAGGAAAGTGCGGAGCGAGAGCAATATATGTGTCACAGTTGCAAAGCTGACTGCGTGCTGAAGATGCCCTGCCGGAGCTTTCACTCCGGGCTCTTCGGCTGTGGGAGCAGAGGCCAAGAGATCGTGTTCACCTGTCACTGCTGCTGTTCAAACGAGAGAGGGCGGGAGAGACCATGGATTCAAACGGATTATTAGGAGATGAAGTGAGGAGTGACAGCAATGTGTGTTTCAGAGTTGCAAAGCTCACTGTGCGCTGAAGATGATCTGCAAGGACTTTCCCTCCCCCGCCATTCGGAACTGGGAGCGGATTCCAAGCGCTCGTGCTCACCTTCCTCTGCTGCTCTTGAAACGAGAGTGGAGACCAGAAACGCTGGATTCAAATGCACTTTTAGGAGCTACAATGAGGAGTGACAACAGTGTGTGTGTCACAGTTGTAAAGCTCAGTGTGTTGAAGAAGCACAAGAGCAGCCTTCAGGCCTGTCTCTTCCACTGCCTTACAGATTGCAGACATTCCTGCTCACTCTGCTGCTCAGCAGAGTGCTGGCAACGGAGTTCTTGGATTGAAATGGTCTTTTAGGAGAAAGAGTGAAGAGTGACAGCAATGTTTGTGTCACAGTTTAAAGCTCACTGTGTGCTAAACATGATCAGGAGGAGCTTTTTTGCAAGGCTCTTCTGCTGTTTTAGCCCAGTCTAAACATTCCTTCTCTCTGTTGCTGCTCAGCAGAGAGTGGGCACAGAGATGTTGGAATCAATTGGTCTTCCAGGCAGGAAAAGGAGGAGTTACAGCAATGTGTGTTGCAGAATTGCAAAGCTCACTGTGTGCTGAAGATGCCCTGCAGGAGTTTCCCTGCTGGCCCTTCGTCTGTGGGATTAGAGTCCAAGCGCTGCTCCTCCCCTGTCACAACTCCTCTCGAAACGTGAGAGCGCACCAGAAACTTTGGATTCAAATGCACTTTTAGGAGATAAAGTGAGGAGTGACAGCAATGTTTGTGTCACAGTTTAAAGCTCACTGTGTGCAAAACATGATCAAGCAGGAGATTTTTTGCAAGGCTCTTCTGCTGTTTTAGCCCAGGCTAAACATTGCTGCTCTACTCTCTCTGTTGCTGCTCAGCAGAGAGCGGGCACAGAGGTGTTGGAATCAATTGGTCTTTCAGGCAGGAAAAGAAGTGACAGCAATGTGTGTTGCAGAGTTGCAAAGCTCACTGTGTGCTGAAGATGATCAGTGGGAACTTTCTGGACTGTCTCTTCTGCTGTTTCAGCAGAGTCCAAACGTAAGTGCTATATTCTGCTACTGCTCACAAAGAGCAAGCACAGGAGATGTATTATTCAATTGGACTTTCAGGTAGGAAAGTGAGAGGTGACAGCAATATGTGTTTCAGAGTTGCGAATCTCAATGTGTGCTGAAGATGCCCAGCAGTAGTTTCCATGCTGGCCCTTCGGCTGTGAAATTAGAATCCAAGCGCTCGTCCTCCCCTGTCACAACTGCTCTCGAAGCGAGAGAGCGCACCAGAAACGTTGGCTTGAAATGCACTTTTAGGAGATAAAGTGAGGAGTGACAGCAATGTGTGTTTCAGAGTTGCAAAGCTCACTGTGCGCTGAAGATGATCTGCAAGGACTTTCCCTCCCCTGCCCTTCGGAACTGGGAGCGGATTCCAAGCGCTCGTGCTCACCTGCCTCTGCTGCACTGGAAACGAGAGTGGAGACCAGAAACGCTGGATTCAAATGCACTTTTAGGAGATAAAGTGAGGAGTGACAGCAATGTTTGTGTCACAGTTTAAAGCTCACTGTGTGCAAAACATGATCAAGCAGGAGATTTTTTGCAAGGCTCTTCTGCTGTTTTAGCCCAGGCTAAACATTGCTGCTCTACTCTCTCTGTTGCTGCTCAGCAGAGAGCGGGCACAGAGGTGTTGGAATCAATTGGTCTTTCAGGCAGGAAAAGAAGTGACAGCAATGTGTGTTGCAGAGTTGCAAAGCTCACTGTGTGCTGAAGATGATCAGTGGGAACTTTCTGGACTGTCTCTTCTGCTGTTTCAGCAGAGTCCAAACGTAAGTGCTATATTCTGCTACTGCTCACAAAGAGCAAGCACAGGAGATGTATTATTCAATTGGACTTTCAGGTAGTAAAGTGAGAGGTGACAGCAATATGTGTTTCAGAGTTGCGAATCTCAATGTGTGCTGAAGATGCCCAGCAGTAGTTTCCATGCTGGCCCTTCGGCTGTGAAATTAGAATCCAAGCGCTCGTTCTCCCCTGTCACAACTGCTCTCGAAGCGAGAGAGCGCACCAGAAACGTTGGCTTGAAATGCACTTTTAGGAGATAAAGTGAGGAGTGACAGCAATGTGTGTTTCAGAGTTGCAAAGCTCACTGTGCGCTGAAGATGATCTGCAAGGACTTTCCCTCCCCCGCCCTTCGGAACTGGGAGCGGATTCCAAGCGCTCGTGCTCACCTGCCTCTGCTGCTCTGGAAACGAGAGTGGAGACCAGAAACGCTGGATTCAAATGCACTTTTAGGAGCTACAATGAGGAGTGACAACAGTGTGTGTGTCAAAGTTGTAAAGCTCAGTGTGTTGAAGAAGCACAAGAGCAGCCTTCAGGCCTGTCTCTTCCACTGCCTTACAGATTGCAGACATCCCTGCTCACTCTGCTGCTCAGCAGAGTGCTGGCAACGGAGTTCTGGGATTGAAATGGTCTTTTAGGAGAAAGAGTGAAGAGTGACAGCAATGTTTGTGTCACAGTTTAAAGCTCACTGTGTGCTAAACATGATCAGGAGGAGCTTTTTTGCAAGGCTCTTCTGCTGTTTTAGCCCAGTCTAAACATTCCTGCTCTACTCTCTCTGTTGCTGCTCAGCAGAGAGTGGGCACAGAGATGTTGGAATCAATTGGTCTTTCAGGCAAGAAAAGGAGGAGTGACAGCAATGTGTGTTGCAGAATTGCAAAGCTCACTGTGTGCTGAAGATGCCCTGCAGGAGTTTCCCTGCTGGCCCTTCGTCTGTGGGATTAGAGTCCAAGCGCTGCTCCTCCCCTGTCACAACTCCTCTCGAAACGAGAGAGCGCACCAGAAACTTTGGATTCAAATGCACTTTTAGGAGATAAAGTGAGGAGTGACAGCAATGTTTGTGTCACAGTTTAAAGCTCACTGTGTGCAAAACATGATCAAGCAGGAGATTTTTTTCAAGGCTCTTCTGCTGTTTTAGGCAGGTCTAAAAATTCCTGCTCTACTTTCTCTGTTGCTGCTCAGCAGAGAGCGGGCACAGAGATGGTGGATTCAGCTGGTCTTTCAGGCAAAAAGGGAGGAGTGACAGCAATGTGTGTTGCAGAGTTGCAAAGCTCGCTGTGCGCTGAAGATGATCAGTGGGAACTTTCTGGACTGTCTCTTCTGCTCTTTTAGCATTGGCTAAAGGTTCCTGCTCTACTCTCTCTGCTTCTGCCCAGCAGAGAAAGGGCACAGAGATTTTGGATTCAATTGGACTTTGAGGTAGGAAAGTGCGGAGCGAGAGCAATATATGTGTCACAGTTGCAAAGCTGACTGCGTGCTGAAGATGCCCTGCCGGAGCTTTCACTCCGGGCTCTTCGGATGTGGGAGCAGAGGCCAAGAGATCGTGTTCACCTGTCACTGCTGCTGTTCAAACGAGAGAGGGCGGGAGAGACCATGGATTCAAACGGATTATTAGGAGATGAAGTGAGGAGTGACAGCAATGTGTGTTTCAGAGTTGCAAAGCTCACTGTGCGCTGAAGATGATCTGCAAGGACTTTCCCTCCCTGCCCTTCAGAACTGGGAGCGGATTCCAAGCGCTCGTGCTCACCTTCCTCTGCTGCTCTTGAAACGAGAGTGGAGACCAGAAACGCTGGATTCAAATGCACTTTTAGGAGCTACAATGAGGAGTGACAACAGTGTGTGTGTCACAGTTGTAAAGCTCAGTGTGTTGAAGAAGCACAAGAGCAGCCTTCAGGCCTGTCTCTTCCACTGCCTTACAGATTGCAGACATTCCTGCTCACTCTGCTGCTCAGCAGAGTGCTGGCAACGGAGTTCTTGGATTGAAATGGTCTTTTAGGAGAAAGAGTGAAGAGTGACAGCAATGTTTGTGTCACAGTTTAAAGCTCACTGTGTGCTAAACATGATCAGGAGGAGCTTTTTTGCAAGGCTCTTCTGCTGTTTTAGCCCAGTCTAAACATTCCTTCTCTCTGTTGCTGCTCAGCAGAGAGTGGGCACAGAGATGTTGGAATCAATTGGTCTTCCAGGCAGGAAAAGGAGGAGTTACAGCAATGTGTGTTGCAGAATTGCAAAGCTCACTGTGTGCTGAAGATGCCCTGCAGGAGTTTCCCTGCTGGCCCTTCGTCTGTGGGATTAGAGTCCAAGCGCTGCTCCTCCCCTGTCACAACTCCTCTCGAAACGTGAGAGCGCACCAGAAACTTTGGATTCAAATGCACTTTTAGGAGATAAAGTGAGGAGTGACAGCAATGTTTGTGTCACAGTTTAAAGCTCACTGTGTGCAAAACATGATCAAGCAGGAGATTTTCTTCAAGGCTCTTCTGCTGTTTTAGGCAGGTCTAAAAATTCCTGCTCTACTCTCTCTGTTGCTGCTCAGCAGAGAGCGGGCACAGAGATGGTGGATTCAGCTGGTCTTTCAGGCAGGAAAGGGAGGAGTGAAAGCAATGTGTGTTGCAGAGTTGCAAAGCTCACTGTGTGCTGAAGATGATCAGTGGGAACTTTCTGGACTGTCTCTTCTGCTGTTTCAGCAGAGTCCAAACGTAAGTGCTATATTCTGCTACTGCTCACAAAGCGCAAGCACAGGAGATGTATTATTCAATTGGACTTTCAGGTAGGAAAGTGAGAGGTGACAGCAATATGTGTTTCAGAGTTGTGAATCTCAATGTGTGCTGAAGATGCCCAGCAGTAGTTTCCATGCTGGCCCTTCGGCTGTGAAATTAGAATCCAAGCGCTCGTCCTCCCCTGTCACAACTGCTCTCGAAGCGAGAGAGCGCACCAGAAACGTTGGCTTGAAATGCACTTTTAGGAGATAAAGTGAGGTGTGACAGCAATGTGTGTTTCAGAGTTGCAAAGCTCACTGTGCGCTGAAGATGATCTGCAAGGACTTTCCCTCCCTGCCCTTCGGAACTGGGAGCGGATTCCAAGCGCTCATGCTCACCTGCCTCTGGTGCACTGGAAACGAGAGTGGAGACCAGAAACGCTGGATTCAAATGCACTTTTAGGAGCTACAATGAGGAGTGACAACAGTGTGTGTGTCAAAGTTGTAAAGCTCAGTGTGTTGAAGAAGCACAAGAGCAGCCTTCAGGCCTGTCTCTTCCACTGCCTTACAGATTGCAGACATCCCTGCTCACTCTGCTGCTCAGCAGAGTGCTGGCAACGGAGTTCTGGGATTGAAATGGTCTTTTAGGAGAAAGAGTGAAGAGTGACAGCAATGTTTGTGTCACAGTTTAAAGCTCACTGTGTGCTAAACATGATCAGGAGGAGCTTTTTTGCAAGGCTCTTCTGCTGTTTTAGCCCAGTCTAAACATTCCTGCTCTACTCTCTCTGTTGCTGCTCAGCAGAGAGTGGGCACAGAGATGTTGGAATCAATTGGTCTTTCAGGCAAGAAAAGGAGGAGTGACAGCAATGTGTGTTGCAGAATTGTAAAGCTCACTGTGTGCTGAAGATGCCCTGCAGGAGTTTCCCTGATGGCCCTTCGTCTGTGGGATTAGAGTCCAAGCGCTGCTCCTCCCTTGTCACAACTCCTCTCCAAACGAGAGAGCGCACCAGAAACTTTGGATTCAAATGCACTTTTAGGAGATAAAGTGAGGAGTGACAGCAATGTTTGTGTCACAGTTTAAAGCTCACTGTGTGCTAAACATGATCAGGAGGAGCTTTTTTGCAAGGCTCTTCTGCTGTTTTAGCCCAGTCTAAACATTCCTGCTCTACTCTCTCTGTTGCTGCTCAGCAGAGAGTGGGCACAGAGATGTTGGAATCAATTGGTCTTTCAGGCAAGAAAAGGAGGAGTGACAGCAATGTGTGTTGCAGAATTGTAAAGCTCACTGTGTGCTGAAGATGCCCTGCAGGAGTTTCCCTGCTGGCCCTTCGTCTGTGGGATTAGAGTCCAAGCGCTGCTCCTCCCTTGTCACAACTCCTCTCCAAACGAGAGAGCGCACCAGAAACGCTGGCTTGAAATGCACTTTTAGGAGATAAAGTGAGGAGTGACAGCAATGTTTGTGTCACAGTTTAAAGCTCACTGTGTGCAAAACATGATCAAGCAGGAGATTTTTTGCAAGGCTCTTCTGCTGTTTTAGCCCAGGCTAAACATTCCTGCTCTACTCTCTCTGTTGCTGCTCAGCAGAGAGCGGGCACAGAGGTGTTGGAATCAATTGGTCTTTCAGGCAGGAAAAGAAGTGACAGCAATGTGTGTTGCAGAGTTGCAAAGCTCACTGTGTGCTGAAGATGATCAGTGGGAACTTTCTGGACTGTCTCTTCTGCTGTTTCAGCAGAGTCCAAACGTAAGTGCTATATTCTGCTACTGCTCACAAAGAGCAAGCACAGGAGATGTATTATTCAATTGGACTTTCAGGTAGGAAAGTGAGAGGTGACAGCAATATGTGTTTCAGAGTTGCGAATCTCAATGTGTGCTGAAGATGCCCAGCAGTAGTTTCCATGCTGGCCCTTCGGCTGTGAAATTAGAATCCAAACGCTCGTCCTCCCCTGTCACAACTGCTCTCGAAGCGAGAGAGCGCACCAGAAACGCTGGCTTGAAATGCACTTTTAGGAGATAAAGTGAGGAGTGACAGCAATGTGTGTTTCAGAGTTGCAAAGCTCACTGTGCGCTGAAGATGATCTGCAAGGACTTTCCCTCCCTGCCCTTCGGAACTGGGAGCGGATTCCAAGCGCTCGTGCTCACCTTCCTCTGCTGCTCTTGAAACGAGAGTGGAGACCAGAAACGCTGGATTCAAATGCACTTTTAGGAGCTACAATGAGGAGTGACAACAGTGTGTGTGTCACAGTTGTAAAGCTCAGTGTGTTGAAGAAGCACAAGAGCAGCCTTCAGGCCTGTCTCTTCCACTGCCTTACAGATTGCAGACATTCCTGCTCACTCTGCTGCTCAGCAGAGTGCTGGCAACGGAGTTCTTGGATTGAAATGGTCTTTTAGGAGAAAGAGTGAAGAGTGACAGCAATGTTTGTGTCACAGTTTAAAGCTCACTGTGTGCTAAACATGATCAGGAGGAGCTTTTTTGCAAGGCTCTTCTGCTGTTTTAGCCCAATCTAAACATTCCTTCTCTCTGTTGCTGCTCAGCAGAGAGTGGGCACAGAGATGTTGGAATCAATTGGTCTTCCAGGCAGGAAAAGGAGTTACAGCAATGTGTGTTGCAGAATTGCAAAGCTCACTGTGTGCTGAAGATGCCCTGCAGAGTTTCCCTGCTGGCCCTTCGTCTGTGGGATTAGAGTCCAAGCGCTGCTCCTCCCCTGTCACAACTCCTCTCGAAACGTGAGAGCGCACCAGAAACTTTGGATTCAAATGCACTTTTAGGAGATAAAGTGAGGAGTGACAGCAATGTTTGTGTCACAGTTTAAAGCTCACTGTGTGCAAAACATGATCAAGCAGGAGATTTTTTGCAAGGCTCTTCTGCTGTTTTAGCCCAGGCTAAACATTCCTGCTCTACTCTCTCTGTTGCTGCTCAGCAGAGAGCGGGCACAGAGGTGTTGGAATCAATTGGTCTTTCAGGCAGGAAAAGAAGTGACAGCAATGTGTGTTGCAGAGTTGCAAAGCACACTGTGCGCTGAAGATGATCAGTGGGAACTTTCTGGACTGTCTCTTCTGCTGTTTCAGCAGAGTCCAAACGTAAGTGCTATATTCTGCTACTGCTCACAAAGAGCAAGCACAGGAGATGTATTATTCAATTGGACTTTCAGGTAGGAAAGTGAGAGGTGACAGCAATATGTGTTTCAGAGTTGTGAATCTCAATGTGTGCTGAAGATGCCCAGCAGTAGTTTCCATGCTGGCCCTTCGGCTGTGAAATTAGAATCCAAGCGCTCGTCCTCCCCTGTCACAACTGCTCTCGAAGCGAGAGAGCGCACCAGAAACGTTGGCTTGAAATGCACTTTTAGGAGATAAAGTGAGGTGTGACAGCAATGTGTGTTTCAGAGTTGCAAAGCTCACTGTGCGCTGAAGATGATCTGCAAGGACTTTCCCTCCCTGCCCTTCGGAACTGGGAGCGGATTCCAAGCGCTCATGCTCACCTGCCTCTGCTGCACTGGAAACGAGAGTGGAGACCAGAAACGCTGGATTCAAATGCACTTTTAGGAGCTACAATGAGGAGTGACAACAGTGTGTGTGTCAAAGTTGTAAAGCTCAGTGTGTTGAAGAAGCACAAGAGCAGCCTTCAGGCCTGTCTCTTCCACTGCCTTACAGATTGCAGACATCCCTGCTCACTCTGCTGCTCAGCAGAGTGCTGGCAACGGAGTTCTGGGATTGAAATGGTCTTTTAGGAGAAAGAGTGAAGAGTGACAGCAATGTTTGTGTCACAGTTTAAAGCTCACTGTGTGCTAAACATGATCAGGAGGAGCTTTTTTGCAAGGCTCTTCTGCTGTTTTAGCCCAGTCTAAACATTCCTGCTCTACTCTCTCTGTTGCTGCTCAGCAGAGAGTGGGCACAGAGATGTTGGAATCAATTGGTCTTTCAGGCAAGAAAAGGAGGAGTGACAGCAATGTGTGTTGCAGAATTGTAAAGCTCACTGTGTGCTGAAGATGCCCTGCAGGAGTTTCCCTGATGGCCCTTCGTCTGTGGGATTAGAGTCCAAGCGCTGCTCCTCCCTTGTCACAACTCCTCTCCAAACGAGAGAGCGCACCAGAAACTTTGGATTCAAATGCACTTTTAGGAGATAAAGTGAGGAGTGACAGCAATGTTTGTGTCACAGTTTAAAGCTCACTGTGTGCAAAACATGATCAAGCAGGAGATTTTTTGCAAGGCTCTTCTGCTGTTTTAGCCCAGGCTAAACATTCCTGCTCTACTCTCTCTGTTGCTGCTCAGCAGAGAGCGGGCACAGAGGTGTTGGAATCAATTGGTCTTTCAGGCAGGAAAAGAAGTGACAGCAATGTGTGTTGCAGAGTTGCAAAGCTCACTGTGTGCAGAAGATGATCAGTGGGAACTTTCTGGACTGTCTCTTCTGCTGTTTCAGCAGAGTCCAAACGTAAGTGCTATATTCTGCTACTGCTCACAAAGAGCAAGCACAGGAGATGTATTATTCAATTGGACTTTCAGGTAGGAAAGTGAGAGGTGACAGCAATATGTGTTTCAGAGTTGCGAATCTCAATGTGTGCTGAAGATGCCCAGCAGTAGTTTCCATGCTGGCCCTTCGGCTGTGAAATTAGAATCCAAACGCTCGTCCTCCCCTGTCACAACTGCTCTCGAAGCGAGAGAGCGCACCAGAAACGCTGGCTTGAAATGCACTTTTAGGAGATAAAGTGAGGAGTGACAGCAATGTGTGTTTCAGAGTTGCAAAGCTCACTGTGCGCTGAAGATGATCTGCAAGGACTTTCCCTCCCTGCCCTTCGGAACTGGGAGCGGATTCCAAGCGCTCGTGCTCACCTGCCTCTGCTGCTCTTGAAACGAGAGTGGAGACCAGAAACGCTGGATTCAAATGCACTTTTAGGAGCTACAATGAGGAGTGACAACAGTGTGTGTGTCACAGTTGTAAAGCTCAGTGTGTTGAAGAAGCACAAGAGCAGCCTTCAGGCCTGTCTCTTCCACTGCCTTACAGATTGCAGACATTCCTGCTCACTCTGCTGCTCAGCAGAGTGCTGGCAACGGAGTTCTTGGATTGAAATGGTCTTTTAGGAGAAAGAGTGAAGAGTGACAGCAATGTTTGTGTCACAGTTTAAAGCTCACTGTGTGCTAAACATGATCAGGAGGAGCTTTTTTGCAAGGCTCTTCTGCTGTTTTAGCCCAATCTAAACATTCCTTCTCTCTGTTGCTGCTCAGCAGAGAGTGGGCACAGAGATGTTGGAATCAATTGGTCTTCCAGGCAGGAAAAGGAGTTACAGCAATGTGTGTTGCAGAATTGCAAAGCTCACTGTGTGCTGAAGATGCCCTGCAGGAGTTTCCCTGCTGGCCCTTCGTCTGTGGGATTAGAGTCCAAGCGCTGCTCCTCCCCTGTCACAACTCCTCTCGAAACGTGAGAGCGCACCAGAAACTTTGGATTCAAATGCACTTTTAGGAGATAAAGTGAGGAGTGACAGCAATGTTTGTGTCACAGTTTAAAGCTCACTGTGTGCAAAACATGATCAAGCAGGAGATTTTTTGCAAGGCTCTTCTGCTGTTTTAGCCCAGGCTAAACATTGCTGCTCTACTCTCTCTGTTGCTGCTCAGCAGAGAGCGGGCACAGAGGTGTTGGAATCAATTGGTCTTTCAGGCAGGAAAAGAAGTGACAGCAATGTGTGTTGCAGAGTTGCAAAGCACACTGTGCGCTGAAGATGATCAGTGGGAACTTTCTGGACTGTCTCTTCTGCTGTTTCAGCAGAGTCCAAACGTAAGTGCTATATTCTGCTACTGCTCACAAAGAGCAAGCACAGGAGATGTATTATTCAATTGGACTTTCAGGTAGGAAAGTGAGAGGTGACAGCAATATGTGTTTCAGAGTTGTGAATCTCAATGTGTGCTGAAGATGCCCAGCAGTAGTTTCCATGCTGGCCCTTCGGCTGTGAAATTAGAATCCAAGCGCTCGTCCTCCCCTGTCACAACTGCTCTCGAAGCGAGAGAGCGCACCAGAAACGTTGGCTTGAAATGCACTTTTAGGAGATAAAGTGAGGTGTGACAGCAATGTGTGTTTCAGAGTTGCAAAGCTCACTGTGCGCTGAAGATGATCTGCAAGGACTTTCCCTCCCTGCCCTTCGGAACTGGGAGCGGATTCCAAGCGCTCATGCTCACCTGCCTCTGGTGCACTGGAAACGAGAGTGGAGACCAGAAACGCTGGATTCAAATGCACTTTTAGGAGCTACAATGAGGAGTGACAACAGTGTGTGTGTCAAAGTTGTAAAGCTCAGTGTGTTGAAGAAGCACAAGAGCAGCCTTCAGGCCTGTCTCTTCCACTGCCTTACAGATTGCAGACATCCCTGCTCACTCTGCTGCTCAGCAGAGTGCTGGCAACGGAGTTCTGGGATTGAAATGGTCTTTTAGGAGAAAGAGTGAAGAGTGACAGCAATGTTTGTGTCACAGTTTAAAGCTCACTGTGTGCTAAACATGATCAGGAGGAGCTTTTTTGCAAGGCTCTTCTGCTGTTTTAGCCCAGTCTAAACATTCCTGCTCTACTCTCTCTGTTGCTGCTCAGCAGAGAGTGGGCACAGAGATGTTGGAATCAATTGGTCTTCCAGGCAGGAAAAGGAGTTACAGCAATGTGTGTTGCAGAATTGCAAAGCTCACTGTGTGCTGAAGATGCCCTGCAGGAGTTTCCCTGCTGGCCCTTCGTCTGTGGGATTAGAGTCCAAGCGCTGCTCCTCCCCTGTCACAACTCCTCTCGAAACGTGAGAGCGCACCAGAAACTTTGGATTCAAATGCACTTTTAGGAGATAAAGTGAGGAGTGACAGCAATGTTTGTGTCACAGTTTAAAGCTCACTGTGTGCAAAACATGATCAAGCAGGAGATTTTTTGCAAGGCTCTTCTGCTGTTTTAGCCCAGGCTAAACATTCCTGCTCTACTCTCTCTGTTGCTGCTCAGCAGAGAGCGGGCACAGAGGTGTTGGAATCAATTGGTCTTTCAGGCAGGAAAAGAAGTGACAGCAATGTGTGTTGCAGAGTTGCAAAGCACACTGTGCGCTGAAGATGATCAGTGGGAACTTTCTGGACTGTCTCTTCTGCTGTTTCAGCAGAGTCCAAACGTAAGTGCTATATTCTGCTACTGCTCACAAAGAGCAAGCACAGGAGATGTATTATTCAATTGGACTTTCAGGTAGGAAAGTGAGAGGTGACAGCAATATGTGTTTCAGAGTTGTGAATCTCAATGTGTGCTGAAGATGCCCAGCAGTAGTTTCCATGCTGGCCCTTCGGCTGTGAAATTAGAATCCAAGCGCTCGTCCTCCCCTGTCACAACTGCTCTCGAAGCGAGAGAGCGCACCAGAAACGCTGGCTTGAAATGCACTTTTAGGAGATAAAGTGAGGTGTGACAGCAATGTGTGTTTCAGAGTTGCAAAGCTCACTGTGCGCTGAAGATGATCTGCAAGGACTTTCCCTCCCTGCCCTTCGGAACTGGGAGCGGATTCCAAGCGCTCATGCTCACCTGCCTCTGGTGCACTGGAAACGAGAGTGGAGACCAGAAACGCTGGATTCAAATGCACTTTTAGGAGCTACAATGAGGAGTGACAACAGTGTGTGTGTCAAAGTTGTAAAGCTCAGTGTGTTGAAGAAGCACAAGAGCAGCCTTCAGGCCTGTCTCTTCCACTGCCTTACAGATTGCAGACATCCCTGCTCACTCTGCTGCTCAGCAGAGTGCTGGCAACGGAGTTCTGGGATTGAAATGGTCTTTTAGGAGAAAGAGTGAAGAGTGACAGCAATGTTTGTGTCACAGTTTAAAGCTCACTGTGTGCTAAACATGATCAGGAGGAGCTTTTTTGCAAGGCTCTTCTGCTGTTTTAGCCCAGTCTAAACATTCCTGCTCTACTCTCTCTGTTGCTGCTCAGCAGAGAGTGGGCACAGAGATGTTGGAATCAATTGGTCTTTCAGGCAAGAAAAGGAGGAGTGACAGCAATGTGTGTTGCAGAATTGTAAAGCTCACTGTGTGCTGAAGATGCCCTGCAGGAGTTTCCCTGATGGCCCTTCGTCTGTGGGATTAGAGTCCAAGCGCTGCTCCTCCCTTGTCACAACTCCTCTCCAAACGAGAGAGCGCACCAGAAACTTTGGATTCAAATGCACTTTTAGGAGATAAAGTGAGGAGTGACAGCAATGTTTGTGTCACAGTTTAAAGCTCACTGTGTGCAAAACATGATCAAGCAGGAGATTTTTTGCAAGGCTCTTCTGCTGTTTTAGCCCAGGCTAAACATTCCTGCTCTACTCTCTCTGTTGCTGCTCAGCAGAGAGCGGGCACAGAGGTGTTGGAATCAATTGGTCTTTCAGGCAGGAAAAGAAGTGACAGCAATGTGTGTTGCAGAGTTGCAAAGCTCACTGTGTGCTGAAGATGATCAGTGGGAACTTTCTGGACTGTCTCTTCTGCTGTTTCAGCAGAGTCCAAACGTAAGTGCTATATTCTGCTACTGCTCACAAAGAGCAAGCACAGGAGATGTATTATTCAATTGGACTTTCAGGTAGGAAAGTGAGAGGTGACAGCAATATGTGTTTCAGAGTTGCGAATCTCAATGTGTGCTGAAGATGCCCAGCAGTAGTTTCCATGCTGGCCCTTCGGCTGTGAAATTAGAATCCAAACGCTCGTCCTCCCCTGTCACAACTGCTCTCGAAGCGAGAGAGCGCACCAGAAACGCTGGCTTGAAATGCACTTTTAGGAGATAAAGTGAGGAGTGACAGCAATGTGTGTTTCAGAGTTGCAAAGCTCACTGTGCGCTGAAGATGATCTGCAAGGACTTTCCCTCCCCTGCCCTTCGGAACTGGGAGCGGATTCCAAGCGCTCGTGCTCACCTTCCTCTGCTGCTCTTGAAACGAGAGTGGAGACCAGAAACGCTGGATTCAAATGCACTTTTAGGAGCTACAATGAGGAGTGACAACAGTGTGTGTGTCAAAGTTGTAAAGCTCAGTGTGTTGAAGAAGCACAAGAGCAGCCTTCAGGCCTGTCTCTTCCACTGCCTTACAGATTGCAGACATCCCTGCTCACTCTGCTGCTCAGCAGAGTGCTGGCAACGGAGTTCTTGGATTGAAATGGTCTTTTAGGAGAAAGAGTGAAGAGTGACAGCAATGTTTGTGTCACAGTTTAAAGCTCACTGTGTGCTAAACATGATCAGGAGGAGCTTTTTTGCAAGGCTCTTCTGCTGTTTTAGCCCAGTCTAAACATTCCTGCTCTACTCTCTCTGTTGCTGCTCAGCAGAGAGTGGGCACAGAGATGTTGGAATCAATTGGTCTTTCAGGCAAGAAAAGGAGGAGTGACAGCAATGTGTGTTGCAGAATTGCAAAGCTCACTGTGTGCTGAAGATGCTCTGCAGGAGTTTCCCTGCTGGCCCTTCGTCTGTGGGATTAGAGTCCAAGCGCTGCTCCTCCCCTGTCACAACTCCTCTCGAAACGAGAGAGCGCGCCAGAAACTTTGGATTCAAATGCACTTTTAGGAGATAAAGTGAGGAGTGACAGCAATGTTTGTGTCACAGTTTAAAGCTCACTGTGTGCAAAACATGATCAAGCAGGAGATTTTTTTCAAGGCTCTTCTGCTGTTTTAGGCAGGTCTAAAAATTCCTGCTCTACTCTCTCTGTTGCTGCTCAGCAGAGAGCGGGCACAGAGATGGTGGATTCAGCTGGTCTTTCAGGCAAAAAGGGAGGAGTGACAGCAATGTGCGTTGCAGAGTTGCAAAGCTCGCTGTGCGCTGAAGATGATCAGTGGGAACTTTCTGGACTGTCTCTTCTGCTCTTTTAGCATTGGCTAAAGGTTCCTGCTCTACTCTGCTTCTGCCCAGCAGAGAAAGGGCACAGAGATTTTGGATTCAATTGGACTTTGAGGTAGGAAAGTGCGGAGCGAGAGCAATATATGTGTCACAGTTGCAAAGCTGACTGCGTGCTGAAGATGCCCTGCCGGAGCTTTCACTCCGGGCTCTTCGGCTGTGGGAGCAGAGGCCAAGAGATCGTGTTCACCTGTCACTGCTGCTGTTCAAACGAGAGAGGGCGGGAGAGACCATGGATTCAAACGGATTATTAGGAGATGAAGTGAGGAGTGACAGCAATGTGTGTTTCAGAGTTGCAAAGCTCACTGTGCGCTGAAGATGATCTGCAAGGACTTTCCCTCCCTGCCCTTCGGAACTGGGAGCGGATTCCAAGCGCTCGTGCTCACCTTCCTCTGCTGCTCTTGAAACGAGAGTGGAGACCAGAAACGCTGGATTCAAATGCACTTTTAGGAGCTACAATGAGGAGTGACAACAGTGTGTGTGTCACAGTTGTAAAGCTCAGTGTGTTGAAGAAGCACAAGAGCAGCCTTCAGGCCTGTCTCTTCCACTGCCTTACAGATTGCAGACATTCCTGCTCACTCTGCTGCTCAGCAGAGTGCTGGCAACGGAGTTCTTGGATTGAAATGGTCTTTTAGGAGAAAGAGTGAAGAGTGACAGCAATGTTTGTGTCACAGTTTAAAGCTCACTGTGTGCTAAACATGATCAGGAGGAGCTTTTTTGCAAGGCTCTTCTGCTGTTTTAGCCCAGTCTAAACATTCCTTCTCTCTGTTGCTGCTCAGCAGAGAGTGGGCACAGAGATGTTGGAATCAATTCGTCTTTCAGGCAAGAAAAGGAGGAGTGACAGCAATGTGTGTTGCAGAATTGCAAAGCTCACTGTGTGCTGAAGATGCTCTGCAGGAGTTTCCCTGCTGGCCCTTCGTCTGTGGGATTAGAGTCCAAGCGCTGCTCCTCCCCTGTCACAACTCCTCTCGAAACGAGAGAGCGCGCCAGAAACTTTGGATTCAAATGCACTTTTAGGAGATAAAGTGAGGAGTGACAGCAATGTTTGTGTCACAGTTTAAAGCTCACTGTGTGCAAAACATGATCAAGCAGGAGATTTTTTGCAAGGCTCTTCTGCTGTTTTAGCCCAGGCTAAACATTCCTGCTCTACTCTCTCTGTTGCTGCTCAGCAGAGAGCGGGCACAGAGGTGTTGGAATCAATTGGTCTTTCAGGCAGGAAAAGAAGTGACAGCAATGTGTGTTGCAGAGTTGCAAAGGACACTGTGCGCTGAAGATGATCAGTGGGAACTTTCTGGACTGTCTCTTCTGCTGTTTCAGCAGAGTCCAAACGTAAGTGCTATATTCTGCTACTGCTCACAAAGAGCAAGCACAGGAGATGTATTATTCAATTGGACTTTCAGGTAGGAAAGTGAGAGGTGACAGCAATATGTGTTTCAGAGTTGTGAATCTCAATGTGTGCTGAAGATGCCCAGCAGTAGTTTCCATGCTGGCCCTTCGGCTGTGAAATTAGAATCCAAGCGCTCGTCCTCCCCTGTCACAACTGCTCTCGAAGCGAGAGAGCGCACCAGAAACGTTGGCTTGAAATGCACTTTTAGGAGATAAAGTGAGGAGTGACAGCAATGTGTGTTTCAGAGTTGCAAAGCTCACTGTGCGCTGAAGATGATCTGCAAGGACTTTCCCTCCCTGCCCTTCGGAACTGGGAGCGGATTCCAAGCGCTCGTGCTCACCTTCCTCTGCTGCTCTGGAAACGAGAGTGGAGACCAGAAACGCTGGATTCAAATGCAATTTTAGGAGCTACAATGAGGAGTGACAACAGTGTGTGTGTCAAAGTTGTAAAGCTCAGTGTGTTGAAGAAGCACAAGAGCAGCCTTCAGGCCTGTCTCTTCCACTGCCTTACAGATTGCAGACATCCCTGCTCACTCTGCTGCTCAGCAGAGTGCTGGCAACGGAGTTCTTGGATTGAAATGGTCTTTTAGGAGAAAGAGTGAAGAGTGACAGCAATGTTTGTGTCACAGTTTAAAGCTCACTGTGTGCTAAACATGATCAGGAGGAGCTTTTTTGCAAGGCTCTTCTGCTGTTTTAGCCCAGTCTAAACATTCCTGCTCTACTCTCTCTGTTGCTGCTCAGCAGAGAGTGGGCACAGAGATGTTGGAATCAATTGGTCTTTCAGGCAAGAAAAGGAGGAGTGACAGCAATGTGTGTTGCAGAATTGTAAAGCTCACTGTGTGCTGAAGATGCCCTGCAGGAGTTTCCCTGATGGCCCTTCGTCTGTGGGATTAGAGTCCAAGCGCTGCTCCTCCCTTGTCACAACTCCTCTCCAAACGAGAGAGCGCACCAGAAACTTTGGATTCAAATGCACTTTTAGGAGATAAAGTGAGGAGTGACAGCAATGTTTGTGTCACAGTTTAAAGCTCACTGTGTGCAAAACATGATCAAGCAGGAGATTTTTTGCAAGGCTCTTCTGCTGTTTTAGCCCAGGCTAAACATTCCTGCTCTACTCTCTCTGTTGCTGCTCAGCAGAGAGCGGGCACAGAGGTGTTGGAATCAATTGGTCTTTCAGGCAGGAAAAGAAGTGACAGCAATGTGTGTTGCAGAGTTGCAAAGCTCACTGTGTGCTGAAGATGATCAGTGGGAACTTTCTGGACTGTCTCTTCTGCTGTTTCAGCAGAGTCCAAACGTAAGTGCTATATTCTGCTACTGCTCACAAAGAGCAAGCACAGGAGATGTATTATTCAATTGGACTTTCAGGTAGGAAAGTGAGAGGTGACAGCAATATGTGTTTCAGAGTTGCGAATCTCAATGTGTGCTGAAGATGCCCAGCAGTAGTTTCCATGCTGGCCCTTCGGCTGTGAAATTAGAATCCAAACGCTCGTCCTCCCCTGTCACAACTGCTCTCGAAGCGAGAGAGCGCACCAGAAACGCTGGCTTGAAATGCACTTTTAGGAGATAAAGTGAGGAGTGACAGCAATGTGTGTTTCAGAGTTGCAAAGCTCACTGTGCGCTGAAGATGATCTGCAAGGACTTTCCCTCCCCTGCCCTTCGGAACTGGGAGCGGATTCCAAGCGCTCGTGCTCACCTTCCTCTGCTGCTCTTGAAACGAGAGTGGAGACCAGAAACGCTGGATTCAAATGCACTTTTAGGAGCTACAATGAGGAGTGACAACAGTGTGTGTGTCAAAGTTGTAAAGCTCAGTGTGTTGAAGAAGCACAAGAGCAGCCTTCAGGCCTGTCTCTTCCACTGCCTTACAGATTGCAGACATCCCTGCTCACTCTGCTGCTCAGCAGAGTGCTGGCAACGGAGTTCTTGGATTGAAATGGTCTTTTAGGAGAAAGAGTGAAGAGTGACAGCAATGTTTGTGTCACAGTTTAAAGCTCACTGTGTGCTAAACATGATCAGGAGGAGCTTTTTTGCAAGGCTCTTCTGCTGTTTTAGCCCAGTCTAAACATTCCTGCTCTACTCTCTCTGTTGCTGCTCAGCAGAGAGTGGGCACAGAGATGTTGGAATCAATTGGTCTTTCAGGCAAGAAAAGGAGGAGTGACAGCAATGTGTGTTGCAGAATTGCAAAGCTCACTGTGTGCTGAAGATGCTCTGCAGGAGTTTCCCTGCTGGCCCTTCGTCTGTGGGATTAGAGTCCAAGCGCTGCTCCTCCCCTGTCACAACTCCTCTCGAAACGAGAGAGCGCGCCAGAAACTTTGGATTCAAATGCACTTTTAGGAGATAAAGTGAGGAGTGACAGCAATGTTTGTGTCACAGTTTAAAGCTCACTGTGTGCAAAACATGATCAAGCAGGAGATTTTTTTCAAGGCTCTTCTGCTGTTTTAGGCAGGTCTAAAAATTCCTGCTCTACTCTCTCTGTTGCTGCTCAGCAGAGAGCGGGCACAGAGATGGTGGATTCAGCTGGTCTTTCAGGCAAAAAGGGAGGAGTGACAGCAATGTGCGTTGCAGAGTTGCAAAGCTCGCTGTGCGCTGAAGATGATCAGTGGGAACTTTCTGGACTGTCTCTTCTGCTCTTTTAGCATTGGCTAAAGGTTCCTGCTCTACTCTGCTTCTGCCCAGCAGAGAAAGGGCACAGAGATTTTGGATTCAATTGGACTTTGAGGTAGGAAAGTGCGGAGCGAGAGCAATATATGTGTCACAGTTGCAAAGCTGACTGCGTGCTGAAGATGCCCTGCCGGAGCTTTCACTCCGGGCTCTTCGGCTGTGGGAGCAGAGGCCAAGAGATCGTGTTCACCTGTCACTGCTGCTGTTCAAACGAGAGAGGGCGGGAGAGACCATGGATTCAAACGGATTATTAGGAGATGAAGTGAGGAGTGACAGCAATGTGTGTTTCAGAGTTGCAAAGCTCACTGTGCGCTGAAGATGATCTGCAAGGACTTTCCCTCCCTGCCCTTCGGAACTGGGAGCGGATTCCAAGCGCTCGTGCTCACCTTCCTCTGCTGCTCTTGAAACGAGAGTGGAGACCAGAAACGCTGGATTCAAATGCACTTTTAGGAGCTACAATGAGGAGTGACAACAGTGTGTGTGTCACAGTTGTAAAGCTCAGTGTGTTGAAGAAGCACAAGAGCAGCCTTCAGGCCTGTCTCTTCCACTGCCTTACAGATTGCAGACATTCCTGCTCACTCTGCTGCTCAGCAGAGTGCTGGCAACGGAGTTCTTGGATTGAAATGGTCTTTTAGGAGAAAGAGTGAAGAGTGACAGCAATGTTTGTGTCACAGTTTAAAGCTCACTGTGTGCTAAACATGATCAGGAGGAGCTTTTTTGCAAGGCTCTTCTGCTGTTTTAGCCCAGTCTAAACATTCCTTCTCTCTGTTGCTGCTCAGCAGAGAGTGGGCACAGAGATGTTGGAATCAATTCGTCTTTCAGGCAAGAAAAGGAGGAGTGACAGCAATGTGTGTTGCAGAATTGCAAAGCTCACTGTGTGCTGAAGATGCTCTGCAGGAGTTTCCCTGCTGGCCCTTCGTCTGTGGGATTAGAGTCCAAGCGCTGCTCCTCCCCTGTCACAACTCCTCTCGAAACGAGAGAGCGCGCCAGAAACTTTGGATTCAAATGCACTTTTAGGAGATAAAGTGAGGAGTGACAGCAATGTTTGTGTCACAGTTTAAAGCTCACTGTGTGCAAAACATGATCAAGCAGGAGATTTTTTGCAAGGCTCTTCTGCTGTTTTAGCCCAGGCTAAACATTCCTGCTCTACTCTCTCTGTTGCTGCTCAGCAGAGAGCGGGCACAGAGGTGTTGGAATCAATTGGTCTTTCAGGCAGGAAAAGAAGTGACAGCAATGTGTGTTGCAGAGTTGCAAAGGACACTGTGCGCTGAAGATGATCAGTGGGAACTTTCTGGACTGTCTCTTCTGCTGTTTCAGCAGAGTCCAAACGTAAGTGCTATATTCTGCTACTGCTCACAAAGAGCAAGCACAGGAGATGTATTATTCAATTGGACTTTCAGGTAGGAAAGTGAGAGGTGACAGCAATATGTGTTTCAGAGTTGTGAATCTCAATGTGTGCTGAAGATGCCCAGCAGTAGTTTCCATGCTGGCCCTTCGGCTGTGAAATTAGAATCCAAGCGCTCGTCCTCCCCTGTCACAACTGCTCTCGAAGCGAGAGAGCGCACCAGAAACGTTGGCTTGAAATGCACTTTTAGGAGATAAAGTGAGGAGTGACAGCAATGTGTGTTTCAGAGTTGCAAAGCTCACTGTGCGCTGAAGATGATCTGCAAGGACTTTCCCTCCCTGCCCTTCGGAACTGGGAGCGGATTCCAAGCGCTCGTGCTCACCTTCCTCTGCTGCTCTGGAAACGAGAGTGGAGACCAGAAACGCTGGATTCAAATGCAATTTTAGGAGCTACAATGAGGAGTGACAACAGTGTGTGTGTCAAAGTTGTAAAGCTCAGTGTGTTGAAGAAGCACAAGAGCAGCCTTCAGGCCTGTCTCTTCCACTGCCTTACAGATTGCAGACATCCCTGCTCACTCTGCTGCTCAGCAGAGTGCTGGCAACGGAGTTCTTGGATTGAAATGGTCTTTTAGGAGAAAGAGTGAAGAGTGACAGCAATGTTTGTGTCACAGTTTAAAGCTCACTGTGTGCTAAACATGATCAGGAGGAGCTTTTTTGCAAGGCTCTTCTGCTGTTTTAGCCCAGTCTAAACATTCCTGCTCTACTCTCTCTGTTGCTGCTCAGCAGAGAGTGGGCACAGAGATGTTGGAATCAATTGGTCTTTCAGGCAAGAAAAGGAGGAGTGACAGCAATGTGTGTTGCAGAATTGCAAAGCTCACTGTGTGCTGAAGATGCTCTGCAGGAGTTTCCCTGCTGGCCCTTCGTCTGTGGGATTAGAGTCCAAGCGCTGCTCCTCCCCTGTCACAACTCCTCTCGAAACGAGAGAGCGCGCCAGAAACTTTGGATTCAAATGCACTTTTAGGAGATAAAGTGAGGAGTGACAGCAATGTTTGTGTCACAGTTTAAAGCTCACTGTGTGCAAAACATGATCAAGCAGATTTTTTTCAAGGCTCTTCTGCTGTTTTAGGCAGGTCTAAAAATTCCTGCTCTACTCTCTCTGTTGCTGCTCAGCAGAGAGCGGGCACAGAGATGGTGGATTCAGCTGGTCTTTCAGGCAAAAAGGGAGGAGTGACAGCAATGTGCGTTGCAGAGTTGCAAAGCTCGCTGTGCGCTGAAGATGATCAGTGGGAACTTTCTGGACTGTCTCTTCTGCTCTTTTAGCATTGGCTAAAGGTTCCTGCTCTACTCTGCTTCTGCCCAGCAGAGAAAGGGCACAGAGATTTTGGATTCAATTGGACTTTGAGGTAGGAAAGTGCGGAGCGAGAGCAATATATGTGTCACAGTTGCAAAGCTGACTGCGTGCTGAAGATGCCCTGCCGGAGCTTTCACTCCGGGCTCTTCGGCTGTGGGAGCAGAGGCCAAGAGATCGTGTTCACCTGTCACTGCTGCTGTTCAAACGAGAGAGGGCGGGAGAGACCATGGATTCAAACGGATTATTAGGAGATGAAGTGAGGAGTGACAGCAATGTGTGTTTCAGAGTTGCAAAGCTCACTGTGCGCTGAAGATGATCTGCAAGGACTTTCCCTCCCTGCCCTTCGGAACTGGGAGAGGATTCCAAGCGCTCGTGTTCACCTTCCTCTGCTGCTCTTGAAACGAGAGTGGAGACCAGAAACGCTGGATTCAAATGCACTTTTAGGAGCTACAATGAGGAGTGACAACAGTGTGTGTGTCACAGTTGTAAAGCTCAGTGTGTTGAAGAAGCACAAGAGCAGCCTTCAGGCCTGTCTCTTCCACTGCCTTACAGATTGCAGACATTCCTGCTCACTCTGCTGCTCAGCAGAGTGCTGGCAACGGAGTTCTTGGATTGAAATGGTCTTTTAGGAGAAAGAGTGAAGAGTGACAGCAATGTTTGTGTCACAGTTTAAAGCTCACTGTGTGCTAAACATGATCAGGAGGAGCTTTTTTGCAAGGCTCTTCTGCTGTTTTAGCCCAGTCTAAACATTCCTTCTCTCTGTTGCTGCTCAGCAGAGAGTGGGCACAGAGATGTTGGAATCAATTGGTCTTCCAGGCAGGAAAAGGAGTTACAGCAATGTGTGTTGCAGAATTGCAAAGCTCACTGTGTGCTGAAGATGCCCTGCAGGAGTTTCCCTGCTGGCCCTTCGTCTGTGGGATTAGAGTCCAAGCGCTGCTCCTCCCTTGTCACAACTCCTCTCCAAACGAGAGAGCGCACCAGAAACTTTGGATTCAAATGCACTTTTAGGAGATAAAGTGAGGAGTGACAGCAATGTTTGTGTCACAGTTTAAAGCTCACTGTGTGCAAAACATGATCAAGCAGGAGATTTTTTGCAAGGCTCTTCTGCTGTTTTAGCCCAGGCTAAACATTCCTGCTCTACTCTCTCTGTTGCTGCTCAGCAGAGAGCGGGCACAGAGATGGTGGATTCAGCTGGTCTTTCAGGCAGGAAAAGAAGAGACAGCAATGTGTGTTGCAGAGTTGCAAAGCTCACTGTGTGCTGAAGATGATCAGTGGGAACTTTCTGGACTGTCTCTTCTGCTGTTTCAGCAGAGTCCAAACGTAAGTGCTATATTCTGCTACTGCTCACAAAGAGCAAGCACAGGAGATGTATTATTCAATTGGACTTTCAGGTAGGAAAGTGAGAGGTGACAGCAATATGTGTTTCAGAGTTGTGAATCTCAATGTGTGCTGAAGATGCCCAGCAGTAGTTTCCATGCTGGCCCTTCGGCTGTGAAATTAGAATCCAAGCGCTCGTCCTCCCCCGTCACAACTGCTCTCGAAGCGAGAGAGCGCACCAGAAACGTTGGCTTGAAATGCACTTTTTGGAGATAAAGTGAGGAGTGACAGCAATGTGTGTTTCAGAGTTGCAAAGCTCACTGTGCGCTGAAGATGATCTGCAAGAACTTTCCCTCCCTGCCCTTCGGAACTGGGAGCGGATTCCAAGCGCTCGTGCTCACCTGCCTCTGGTGCACTGGAAACGAGAGTGGAGACCAGAAACGCTGGATTCAAATGCACTTTTAGGAGCTACAATGAGGAGTGACAACAGTGTGTGTGTCAAAGTTGTAAAGCTCAGTGTGTTGAAGAAGCACAAGAGCAGCCTTCAGGCCTGTCTCTTCCACTGCCTTACAGATTGCAGACATCCCTGCTCACTCTGCTGCTCTGCAGAGTGCTGGCAACGGAGTTCTGGGATTGAAATGGTCTTTTAGGAGAAAGAGTGAAGAGTGACACCAATGCTTGTGTCACAGTTTAAAGCTCACTGTGTGCTAAACATGATCAGGAGGAGCTTTTTTGCAAGGCTCTTCTGCTGTTTTAGCCCAGTCTAAACATTCCTGCTCTACTCTCTCTGTTGCTGCTCAGCAGAGAGTGGGCACAGAGATGTTGGAATCAATTGGTCTTTCAGGCAAGAAAAGGAGGAGTGACAGCAATGTGTGTTGCAGAATTGTAAAGCTCACTGTGTGCTGAAGATGCCCTGCAGGAGTTTCCCTGCTGGCCCTTCGTCTGTGGGATTAGAGTCCAAGCGCTGCTCCTCCCTTGTCACAACTCCTCTCCAAACGAGAGAGCGCACCAGAAACTTTGGATTCAAATGCACTTTTAGGAGATAAAGTGAGGAGTGACAGCAATGTTTGTGTCACAGTTTAAAGCTCACTGTGTGCAAAACATGATCAAGCAGGAGATTTTTTTCAAGGCTCTTCTGCTGTTTTAGGCAGGTCTAAAAATTCCTGCTCTACTCTCTCTGTTGCTGCTCAGCAGAGAGCGGGCACAGAGATGGTGGATTCAGCTGGTCTTTCAGGCAAAAAGGGAGGAGTGACAGCAATGTGTGTTGCAGAGTTGCAAAGCTCGCTGTGCGCTGAAGATGATCAGTGGGAACTTTCTGGACTGTCTCTTCTGCTCTTTTAGCATTGGCTAAAGGTTCCTGCTCTACTCTCTCTGCTTCTGCCCAGCAGAGAAAGGGCACAGAGATTTTGGATTCAATTGGACTTTGAGGTAGGAAAGTGCGGAGCGAGAGCAATATATGTGTCACAGTTGCAAAGCTGACTGCGTGCTGAAGATGCCCTGCCGCAGCTTTCACTCCGGGCTCTTCGGCTGTGGGAGCAGAGGCCAAGAGATCGTGTTCACCTGTCACTGCTGCTGTTCAAACGAGAGAGGGCGGGAGAGACCATGGATTCAAACGGATTATTAGGAGATGAAGTGAGGAGTGACAGCAATGTGTGTTTCAGAGTTGCAAAGCTCACTGTGCGCTGAAGATGATCTGCAAGGACTTTCCGTCCCTGCCCTTCGGAACTGGGAGAGGATTCCAAGCGCTCGTGTTCACCTTCCTCTGCTGCTCTTGAAACGAGAGTGGAGACCAGAAACGCTGGATTCAAATGCACTTTTAGGAGCTACAATGAGGAGTGACAACAGTGTGTGTGTCACAGTTGTAAAGCTCAGTGTGTTGAAGAAGCACAAGAGCAGCCTTCAGGCCTGTCTCTTCCACTGCCTTACAGATTGCAGACATTCCTGCTCACTCTGCTGCTCAGCAGAGTGCTGGCAACGGAGTTCTTGGATTGAAATGGTCTTTTAGGAGAAAGAGTGAAGAGTGACAGCAATGTTTGTGTCACAGTTTAAAGCTCACTGTGTGCTAAACATGATCAGGAGGAGCTTTTTTGCAAGGCTCTTCTGCTGTTTTAGCCCAGTCTAAACATTCCTTCTCTCTGCTGCTGCTCAGCAGAGAGTGGGCACAGAGATGTTGGAATCAATTGGTCTTCCAGGCAGGAAAAGGAGGAGTTACAGCAATGTGTGTTGCAGAATTGCAAAGCTCACTGTGTGCTGAAGATGCCCTGCAGGAGTTTCCCTGCTGGCCCTTCGTCTGTGGGATTAGAGTCCAAGCGCTGCTCCTCCCCTGTCACAACTCCTCTCGAAACGAGAGAGCGCACCAGAAACTTTGGATTCAAATGCACTTTTAGGAGATAAAGTGAGGAGTGACAGCAATGTTTGTGTCACAGTTTAAAGCTCACTGTGTGCAAAACATGATCAAGCAGGAGATTTTTTTCAAGGCTCTTCTGCTGTTTTAGGCAGGTCTAAAAATTCCTGCTCTACTCTCTCTGTTGCTGCTCAGCAGAGAGCGGGCACAGAGATGGTGGATTCAGCTGGTCTTTCAGGCAAAAAGGGAGGAGTGACAGCAATGTGTGTTGCAGAGTTGCAAAGCTCGCTGTGCGCTGAAGATGATCAGTGGGAACTTTCTGGACTGTCTCTTCTGCTCTTTTAGCATTGGCTAAAGGTTCCTGCTCTACTCTGCTTCTGCCCAGCAGAGAAAGGGCACAGAGATTTTGGATTCAATTGGACTTTGAGGTAGGAAAGTGCGGAGCGAGAGCAATGTATGTGTCACAGTTGCAAAGCTGACTGCGTGCTGAAGATGCCCTGCCGGAGTTTTCACTCCGGGCTCTTCGGCTGTGGGAGCAGAGGCCAAGAGATCGTGTTCACCTGTCACTGCTGCTGTTCAAACGAGAGAGGGCGGGAGAGACCATGGATTCAAACGGATTATTAGGAGATGAAGTGAGGAGTGACAGCAATGTGTGTTTCAGAGTTGCAAAGCTCACTGTGCGCTGAAGATGATCTGCAAGGACTTTCCCTCCCTGCCCTTCGGAACTGGGAGCGGATTCCAAGCGCTCGTGCTCACCTTCCTCTGCTGCTCTTGAAACGAGAGTGGAGACCAGAAACGCTGGATTCAAATGCACTTTTAGGAGCTACAATGAGGAGTGACAACAGTGTGTGTGTCACAGTTGTAAAGCTCAGTGTGTTGAAGAAGCACAAGAGCAGCCTTCAGGCCTGTCTCTTCCACTGCCTTACAGATTGCAGACATTCCTGCTCACTCTGCTGCTCAGCAGAGTGCTGGCAACGGAGTTCTTGGATTGAAATGGTCTTTTAGGAGAAAGAGTGAAGAGTGACAGCAATGTTTGTGTCACAGTTTAAAGCTCACTGTGTGCTAAACATGATCAGGAGGAGCTTTTTTGCAAGGCTCTTCTGCTGTTTTAGCCCAGTCTAAACATTCCTTCTCTCTGTTGCTGCTCAGCAGAGAGTGGGACACAGAGATGTTGGAATCCATTGGTCTTCCAGGCAGGAAAAGGAGGAGTTACAGCAATGTGTGTTGCAGAATTGCAAAGCTCACTGTGTGCTGAAGATGCCCTGCAGGAGTTTCCCTGCTGGCCCTTCGTCTGAGGGATTAGAGTCCAAGCGCTGCTCCTCCCCTGTCACAACTCCTCTCGAAACGTGAGAGCGCACCAGAAACTTTGGATTCAAATGCACTTTTAGGAGATAAAGTGAGGAGTGACAGCAATGTTTGTGTCACAGTTTAAAGCTCACTGTGTGCAAAACATGATCAAGCAGGAGATTTTTTGCAAGGCTCTTCTGCTGTTTTAGGCAGGTCTAAAAATTCCTGCTCTACTCTCTCTGTTGCTGCTCAGCAGAGAGCGGGCACAGAGGTGTTGGAATCAATTGGTCTTTCAGGCAGGAAAAGAAGTGACAGCAATGTGTGTTGCAGAGTTGCAAAGCTCACTGTGTGCTGAAGATGATCAGTGGGAACTTTCTGGACTGTCTCTTCTGCTGTTTCAGCAGAGTCCAAACGTAAGTGCTATATTCTGCTACTGCTCACAAAGAGCAAGCACAGGAGATGTATTATTCAATTGGACTTTCAGGTAGGAAAGTGAGAGGTGACAGCAATATGTGTTTCAGAGTTGAGAATCTCAATGTGTGCTGAAGATGCCCAGCAGTAGTTTCCATGCTGGCCCTTCGGCTGTGAAATTAGAATCCAAGCGCTCGTCCTCCCCTGTCACAACTGCTCTCGAAGCGAGAGAGAGCACCAGAAACGTTGGCTTGAAATGCACTTTTAGGAGATAAAGTGAGGAGTGACAGCAATGTGTGTTTCAGAGTTGCAAAGCTCACTGTGCGCTGAAGATGATCTGCAAGGACTTTCCCTCCCCTGCCCTTCGGAACTGGGAGCGGATTCCAAGCGCTCGTGCTCACCTGCCTCTGCTGCACTGGAAACGAGAGTGGAGACCAGAAACTTTGGATTCAAATGCACTTTTAGGAGATAAAGTGAGGAGTGACAGCAATGTTTGTGTCACAGTTTAAAGCTCACTGTGTGCAAAACATGATCAAGCAGGAGATTTTTTTCAAGGCTCTTCTGCTGTTTTAGGCAGGTCTAAAAATTCCTGCTCTACTCTCTCTGTTGCTGCTCAGCAGAGAGCGGGCACAGAGATGGTGGATTCAGCTGGTCTTTCAGGCAAAAAGGGAGGAGTGACAGCAATGTGTGTTGCAGAGTTGCAAAGCTCGCTGTGCGCTGAAGATGATCAGTGGGAACTTTCTGGACTGTCTCTTCTGCTCTTTTAGCATTGGCTAAAGGTTCCTGCTCTACTCTGCTTCTGCCCAGCAGAGAAAGGGCACAGAGATTTTGGATTCAATTGGACTTTGAGGTAGGAAAGTGCGGAGCGAGAGCAATGTATGTGTCACAGTTGCAAAGCTGACTGCGTGCTGAAGATGCCCTGCCGGAGTTTTCACTCCGGGCTCTTCGGCTGTGGGAGCAGAGGCCAAGAGATCGTGTTCACCTGTCACTGCTGCTGTTCAAACGAGAGAGGGCGGGAGAGACCATGGATTCAAACGGATTATTAGGAGATGAAGTGAGGAGTGACAGCAATGTGTGTTTCAGAGTTGCAAAGCTCACTGTGCGCTGAAGATGATCTGCAAGGACTTTCCCTCCCTGCCCTTCGGAACTGGGAGCGGATTCCAAGCGCTCGTGCTCACCTTCCTCTGCTGCTCTTGAAACGAGAGTGGAGACCAGAAACGCTGGATTCAAATGCACTTTTAGGAGCTACAATGAGGAGTGACAACAGTGTGTGTGTCACAGTTGTAAAGCTCAGTGTGTTGAAGAAGCACAAGAGCAGCCTTCAGGCCTGTCTCTTCCACTGCCTTACAGATTGCAGACATTCCTGCTCACTCTGCTGCTCAGCAGAGTGCTGGCAACGGAGTTCTTGGATTGAAATGGTCTTTTAGGAGAAAGAGTGAAGAGTGACAGCAATGTTTGTGTCACAGTTTAAAGCTCACTGTGTGCTAAACATGATCAGGAGGAGCTTTTTTGCAAGGCTCTTCTGCTGTTTTAGCCCAGTCTAAACATTCCTTCTCTCTGTTGCTGCTCAGCAGAGAGTGGGCACAGAGATGTTGGAATCCATTGGTCTTCCAGGCAGGAAAAGGAGGAGTTACAGCAATGTGTGTTGCAGAATTGCAAAGCTCACTGTGTGCTGAAGATGCCCTGCAGGAGTTTCCCTGCTGGCCCTTCGTCTGAGGGATTAGAGTCCAAGCGCTGCTCCTCCCCTGTCACAACTCCTCTCGAAACGTGAGAGCGCACCAGAAACTTTGGATTCAAATGCACTTTTAGGAGATAAAGTGAGGAGTGACAGCAATGTTTGTGTCACAGTTTAAAGCTCACTGTGTGCAAAACATGATCAAGCAGGAGATTTTTTGCAAGGCTCTTCTGCTGTTTTAGGCAGGTCTAAAAATTCCTGCTCTACTCTCTCTGTTGCTGCTCAGCAGAGAGCGGGCACAGAGGTGTTGGAATCAATTGGTCTTTCAGGCAGGAAAAGAAGTGACAGCAATGTGTGTTGCAGAGTTGCAAAGCTCACTGTGTGCTGAAGATGATCAGTGGGAACTTTCTGGACTGTCTCTTCTGCTGTTTCAGCAGAGTCCAAACGTAAGTGCTATATTCTGCTACTGCTCACAAAGAGCAAGCACAGGAGATGTATTATTCAATTGGACTTTCAGGTAGGAAAGTGAGAGGTGACAGCAATATGTGTTTCAGAGTTGAGAATCTCAATGTGTGCTGAAGATGCCCAGCAGTAGTTTCCATGCTGGCCCTTCGGCTGTGAAATTAGAATCCAAGCGCTCGTCCTCCCCTGTCACAACTGCTCTCGAAGCGAGAGAGAGCACCAGAAACGTTGGCTTGAAATGCACTTTTAGGAGATAAAGTGAGGAGTGACAGCAATGTGTGTTTCAGAGTTGCAAAGCTCACTGTGCGCTGAAGATGATCTGCAAGGACTTTCCCTCCCCTGCCCTTCGGAACTGGGAGCGGATTCCAAGCGCTCGTGCTCACCTGCCTCTGCTGCACTGGAAACGAGAGTGGAGACCAGAAACGCTGGATTCAAATGCACTTTTAGGAGATAAAGTGAGGAGTGACAGCAATGTTTGTGTCACAGTTTAAAGCTCACTGTGTGCAAAACATGATCAAGCAGGAGATTTTTTTCAAGGCTCTTCTGCTGTTTTAGGCAGGTCTAAAAATTCCTGCTCTACTCTCTCTGTTGCTGCTCAGCAGAGAGCGGGCACAGAGATGGTGGATTCAGCTGGTCTTTCAGGCAAAAAGGGAGGAGTGACAGCAATGTGTGTTGCAGAGTTGCAAAGCTCGCTGTGCGCTGAAGATGATCAGTGGGAACTTTCTGGACTGTCTCTTCTGCTCTTTTAGCATTGGCTAAAGGTTCCTGCTCTACTCTCTCTGCTTCTGCCCAGCAGAGAAAGGGCACAGAGATTTTGGATTCAATTGGACTTTGAGGTAGGAAAGTGCGGAGCGAGAGCAATATATGTGTCACAGTTGCAAAGCTGACTGCGTGCTGAAGATGCCCTGCCGGAGCTTTCACTCCGGGCTCTTCGGCTGTGGGAGCAGAGGCCAAGAGATCGTGTTCACCTGTCACTGCTGCTGTTCAAACGAGAGAGGGCGGGAGAGACCATGGATTCAAACGGATTATTAGGAGATGAAGTGAGGAGTGACAGCAATGTGTGTTTCAGAGTTGCAAAGCTCACTGTGCGCTGAAGATGATCTGCAAGGACTTTCCCTCCCTGCCCTTCGGAACTGGGAGCGGATTCCAAGCGCTCGTGCTCACCTTCCTCTGCTGCTCTTGAAACGAGAGTGGAGACCAGAAACGCTGGATTCAAATGCACTTTTAGGAGCTACAATGAGGAGTGACAACAGTGTGTGTGTCACAGTTGTAAAGCTCAGTGTGTTGAAGAAGCACAAGAGCAGCCTTCAGGCCTGTCTCTTCCACTGCCTTACAGATTGCAGACATTCCTGCTCACTCTGCTGCTCAGCAGAGTGCTGGCAACGGAGTTCTTGGATTGAAATGGTCTTTTAGGAGAAAGAGTGAAGAGTGACAGCAATGTTTGTGTCACAGTTTAAAGCTCACTGTGTGCTAAACATGATCAGGAGGAGCTTTTTTGCAAGGCTCTTCTGCTGTTTTAGCCCAGTCTAAACATTCCTTCTCTCTGTTGCTGCTCAGCAGAGAGTGGGCACAGAGATGTTGGAATCAATAGGTCTTCCAGGCAGGAAAAGGAGGAGTTACAGCAATGTGTTTTGCAGAGTTGCAAAGCTCACTGTGTGCTGAAGATGCCCTGCAGGAGTTTCCCTGCTGGCCCTTCGTCTGTGGGATTAGAGTCCAAGCGCTGCTACTCCCCTGTCACAACTCCTCTCGAAACGAGAGAGCGTACCAGAAACTTTGGATTCAAATGAACTTTTAGGAGATAAAGTGAGGAGTGACAGCAATGTTTGTGTCACAGTTTAAAGCTCACTGTGTGCAAAACATGATCAAGCAGGAGATTTTTTGCAAGGCTCTTCTGCTGTTTTAGCCCAGGCTAAACATTCCTGCTCAACATTCTGTTGCTGCTCAGCAGAGAGTGGGCACAGAGATGTTGGAATCAATTGGTCTTTCAGGCAGGAAAAGAAGTGACAGCAATGTGTGTTGCAGAGTTGCAAAGCTCGCTGTTCGCTGAAGATGATCAGTGGGAATTTTCTGGACTGTCTCTTCTGCTGTTTCTTCAGAGTCCAAACGTAAGTGCTATATTCTGCTACTGCTCACAAAGAGCAAGCACAGGAGATGTAGGATTCAATTGGACTTTCAGGTAGGAAAGTGAGAGGTGACAGCAATGTGTGTTTCAGAGTTGCAAAGCTCACTGGGTGCTGAAGATGCCCAGCAGGATTTTCCATGCTGGCAATTCGTCTGTGAAATTAGAGTCCAAACGCTCGTCCTCCCCTGTGACATCTGCTCTCGAAACGAGAGAGTGCACCAGAAACTTTGGATTCAAATGCATTTTAGGAGATAAAGTGAGGAGTGACAGCAATGTTTGTGTCACAGTTTAAAGCTCACTGAGTGCAAAACATGATCAAGCAGGAGATTTTTTGCAAGGCTCTTCTGCTGTTTTAGCCCAGGCTAAACATTCCTGCTCTACTCTCTCTGTTGCTGCTCAGCAGAGAGCGGGCACAGAGGTGTTGGAATCAATTGGTCTTTCCGGCAGGAAAAGAAGAGACAGCAATGTGTGTTGCAGAGTTGCAAAGCTCACTGTGTGCTGAAGATGATCAGTGGGAACTTTCTGGACTGTCTCTTCTGCTGTTTCAGCAGAGTCCAAACGTAAGTGCTATATTCTGCTACTGCTCACAAAGAGCAAGCACAGGAGATGTATTATTCAATTGGACTTTCAGGTAGGAAAGTGAGAGGTGACAGCAATATGTGTTTCAGAGTTGTGAATCTCAATGTGTGCTGAAGATGCCCAGCAGTAGTTTCCATGCTGGCCCTTCGGCTGTGAAATTAGAATCCAAGCGCTCGTCCTCCCCTGTCACAACTGCTCTCGAAGCGAGAGAGCGCACCAGAAACGTTGGCTTGAAATGCACTTTTAGGAGATAAAGTGAGGAGTGACAGCAATGTGTGTTTCAGAGTTGCAAAGCTCACTGTGCGCTGAAGATGATCTGCAAGGACTTTCCCTCCCTGCCCTTCGGAACTGGGAGCGGATTCCAAGCGCTCGTGCTCACCTGCCTCTGCTGCTCTTGAAACGAGAGTGGAGACCAGAAACGCTGGATTCAAATGCACTTTTAGGAGCTACAATGAGGAGTGACAACAGTGTGTGTGTCACAGTTGTAAAGCTCAGTGTGTTGAAGAAGCACAAGAGCAGCCTTCAGGCCTGTCTCTTCCACTGCCTTACAGATTGCAGACATTCCTGCTCACTCAGCTGCTCAGCAGAGTGCTGGCAACGGAGTTCTTGGATTGAAATGGTCTTTTAGGAGAAAGAGTGAAGAGTGACAGCAATGTTTGTGTCACAGTTTAAAGCTCACTGTGTGCTAAACATGATCAGGAGGAGCTTTTTTGCAAGGCTCTTCTGCTGTTTTAGCCCAGTCTAAACATTCCTTCTCTCTGTTGCGGCTCAGCAGAGAGTGGGTACAGTGATGTTGGAATCAATTGGACTTTCAGGCAAGAAAAGGAGGAGTGACAGCAATGTGTGTTGCAGAATTGTAAAGCTCACTGTGTGCTGAAGATGCCCTGCAGGAGTTTCCCTGCTGGCCCTTCGTCTGTGGGATTAGAGTCCAAGCGCTGCTCCTCCCCTGTCACAACTCCTCTCGAAACGAGAGAGCGCACCAGAAACTTTGGATTCAAATGCACTTTTAGGAGATAAAGTGAGGAGTGACAGCAATGTTTGTGTCACAGTTTAAAGCTCACTGTGTGCAAAACATGATCAAGCAGGAGATTTTTTTCAAGGCTCTTCTGCTGTTTTAGGCAGGTCTAAAAATTCCTGCTCTACTCTCTCTGTTGCTGCTCAGCAGAGAGCGGGCACAGAGATGGTGGATTCAGCTGGTCTTTCAGGCAAAAAGGGAGGAGTGACAGCAATGTGCGTTGCAGAGTTGCAAAGCTCGCTGTGCGCTGAAGATGATCAGTGGGAACTTTCTGGACTGTCTCTTCTGCTCTTTTAGCATTGGCTAAAGGTTCCTGCTCTACTCTCTCTGCTTCTGCCCAGCAGAGAAAGGGCACAGAGATTTTGGATTCAATTGGACTTTGAGGTAGGAAAGTGCGGAGCGAGAGCAATATATGTGTCACAGTTGCAAAGCTGACTGCGTGCTGAAGATGCCCTGCCGGAGCTTTCACTCCGGGCTCTTCGGCTGTGGGAGCAGAGGCCAAGAGATCGTGTTCACCTGTCACTGCTGCTGTTCAAACGAGAGAGGGCGGGAGAGACCATGGATTCAAACGGATTATTAGGAGTTGAAGTGAGGAGTGACAGCAATGTGTGTTTCAGAGTTGCAAAGCTCACTGTGCGCTGAAGATGATCTGCAAGGACTTTCCCTCCCTGCCCTTCGGAACTGGGAGCGGATTCCAAGCGCTCGTGCTCACCTTCCTCTGCTGCTCTTGAAACGAGAGTGGAGACCAGAAACGCTGGATTCAAATGCACTTTTAGGAGCTACAATGAGGAGTGACAACAGTGTGTGTGTCAAAGTTGTAAAGCTCAGTGTGTTGAAGAAGCACAAGAGCAGCCTTCAGGCCTGTCTCTTCCACTGCCTTACAGATTGCAGACATTCCTGCTCACTCTGCTGCTCAGCAGAGTGCTGGCAACGGAGTTCTTGGATTGAAATGGTCTTTTAGGAGAAAGAGTGAAGAGTGACAGCAATGTTTGTGTCACAGTTTAAAGCTCACTGTGTGCTAAACATGATCAGGAGGAGCTTTTTTGCAAGGCTCTTCTGCTGTTTTAGCCCAGTCTAAACATTCCTGCTCTACTCTCTCTGTTGCTGCTCAGCAGAGAGTGGGCACAGAGATGTTGGAATCAATTGGTGTTCCAGGCAGGAAAAGGAGTTACAGCAATGTGTGTTGCAGAATTGCAAAGCTCACTGTGTGCTGAAGATGCCTTGCAGGAGTTTCCCTGCTGGCCCTTCGTCTGTGGGATTAGAGTCCAAGCGCTGCTCCTCCCCTGTCACAACTCCTCTCGAAACGTGAGAGCGCACCAGAAACTTTGGATTCAAATGCACTTTTAGGAGATAAAGTGAGGAGTGACAGCAATGCTTGTGTCACAGTTTAAAGCTCACTGTGTGCAAAACATGATCAAGCAGGAGATTTTTTGCAAGGCTCTTCTGCTGTTTTAGCCCAGGCTAAACATTCCTGCTCTACTCTCTCTGTTGCTGCTCAGCAGAGAGCGGGCACAGAGATGGTGGATTCAGCTGGTCTTTCAGGCAGGAAAAGAAGGGACAGCAATGTGTGTTGCAGAGTTGCAAAGCTCACTGTGTGCTGAAGATGATCAGTGGGAACTTTCTGGACTGTCTCTTCTGCTGTTTCAGCAGAGTCCAAACGTAAGTGCTATATTCTGCTACTGCTCACAAAGAGCAAGCACAGGAGATGTATTATTCAATTGGACTTTCAGGTAGGAAAGTGAGAGGTGACAGCAATATGTGTTTCAGAGTTGTGAATCTCAATGTGTGCTGAAGATGCCCAGCAGTAGTTTCCATGCTGGCCCTTCGGCTGTGAAATTAGAATCCAAGCGCTCGTCCTCCCCTGTCACAACTGCTCTCAAAGCGAGAGAGCGCACCAGAAACGTTGGCTTGAAATGCACTTTTAGGAGATAAAGTGAGGAGTGACAGCAATGTGTGTTTCAGAATTGCAAACCTCACTGTGCGCTGAAGATGCCCTGCAGGAGTTTCCCTGCTGGCCCTTCGTCTGTGGGATTAGAGTCCAAGCGCTGCTCCTCCCCTGTCACAACTCCTATCGAAACGAAAGAGTGCACCAGTAACTTTGGATTCAAATGCACTTTTAGGAGATAAAGTGAGGAGTGACATCAATGTTTGTGTCACAGTTTAAAGCTCACTGTGTGCAAAACATGATCAAGCAGGAGATTTTTTGCAAGGCTCTTCTGCTGTTTTAGCCCAGGCTAAACATTCCTGCTCTACTCTCTCTGTTGCTGCTCAGCAGAGAGCGGGCACAGAGATGGTGGATTCAGCTGGTCTTTCAGGCAGGAAAAGAAGAGACAGCAATGTGTGTTGCAGAGTTGCAAAGCTCACTGTGTGCTGAAGATGATCAGTGGGAACTTTCTGGACTGTCTCTTCTGCTGTTTCAGCAGAGTCCAAACGTAAGTGCTATATTCTGCTACTGCTCACAAAGAGCAAGCACAGGAGATGTATTATTCAAATGGACTTTCAGGTAGGAAAGTGAGAGGTGACAGCAATGTGTGTTTCAGAGTTGCAAAGCTCACTGGGTGCTGAAGATGCCCAGCAGGATTTTCCATGCTGGCAATTCGTCTGTGAAATTAGAGTCCAAACGCTCGTCCTCCCCTGTGACATCTGCTCTCGAAACGAGAGAGTGCACCAGAAACTTTGAATTCAAATGCATTTTAGGAGATAAAGTGAGGAGTGACAGCAATGTGTGTTTCAGAGTTGCAAAGCTCACTGTGCGCTGAAGATGATCTGCAAGGACTTTCCCTCCCTGCCCTTCGGAACTGGGAGCGGATTCCAAGCGCTCGTGCTCACCTGCCTCTGCTGCACTGGAAACGAGAGTGGAGACCAGAAACGCTGGATTCAAATGCACTTTTAGGAGCTACAATGAGGAGTGACAACAGTGTGTGTGTCACAGTTGTAAAGCTCAGTGTGTTGAAGAAGCACAAGAGCAGCCTTCAGGCCTGTCTCTTCCACTGCCTTACAGATTGCAGACATCCCTGCTCACTCTGCTGATCAGCAGAGTGCTGACAACGGAGTTCTTGGATTGAAATGGTCTTTTAGGAGAAAGAGTGAAGAGTGACAGCAATGTTTGTGTCACAGTTTAAAGCTCACTGTGTGCTAAACATGATCAGGAGGAGCTTTTTTGCAAGGCTCTTCTGCTGTTTTAGCCCAGTCTAAACATTCCTGCTCTCTGTTGCTGCTCAGCAGAGAGTGGGCACAGAGATGTTGGAATCAATTGGTCTTCCAGGCAGGAAAAGGAGTTACAGCAATGTGTGTTGCAGAATTGCAAAGCTCACTGTGTGCTGAAGATGCCCTGCAGGAGTTTCCCTGCTGGCCCTTCGTCTGTGGGATTAGAGTCCAAGCGCTGCTCCTCCCCTGTCACAACTCCTATCGAAACGAGAGAGTGCACCAGTAACTTTGGATTCAAATGCACTTTTAGGAGATAAAGTGAGGAGTGACATCAATGTTTGTGTCACAGTTTAAAGCTCACTGTGTGCAAAACATGATCAAGCAGGAGATTTTTTGCAAGGCTCTTCTGCTGTTTTAGCCCAGTCTAAACATTCCTGCTCTACTCTCTCTGTTGCTGCTCAGCAGAGAGCGGGCACAGAGATGGTGGATTCAGCTGGTCTTTCAGGCAGGAAAAGAAGAGACATCAATGTGTGTTGCAGAGTTGCAAAGCTCACTGTGTGCTGAAGATGATCAGTGGGAACTTTCTGGACTGTCTCTTCTGCTGTTTCAGCAGAGTCCAAACGTAAGTGCTATATTCTGCTACTGCTCACAAAGAGCAAGCACAGGAGATGTATTATTCAATTGGACTTTCAGGTAGGAAAGTGAGAGGTGACAGCAATATGTGTTTCAGAGTTGCGAATCTCAATGTGTGCTGAAGATGCCCAGCAGTAGTTTCCATGCTGGCCCTTCGGCTGTGAAATTAGAATCCAAGCGCTCGTCCTCCCCTGTCACAACTGCTCTCGAAGCGAGAGAGCGCACCAGAAACGTTGGCTTGAAATGCACTTTTAGGAGATAAAGTGAGGAGTGACAGCAATGTGTGTTTCAGAGTTGCAAAGCTCACTGTGCGCTGAAGATGATCTGCAAGGACTTTCCCTCCCTGCCCTTCGGAACTGGGAGCGGATTCCAAGCGCTCGTGCTCACCTGCCTCTGCTGCACTGGAAACGAGAGTGGAGACCAGAAACGCTGGATTCAAATGCACTTTTAGGAGCTACAATGAGGAGTGACAACAGTGTGTGTGTCACAGTTGTAAAGCTCAGTGTGTTGAAGAAGCACAAGAGCAGCCTTCAGGCCTGTCTCTTCCACTGCCTTACAGATTGCAGACATCCCTGCTCACTCTGCTGATCAGCAGAGTGCTGACAACGGAGTTCTTGGATTGAAATGGTCTTTTAGGAGAAAGAGTGAAGAGTGACAGCAATGTTTGTGTCACAGTTTAAAGCTCACTGTGTGCTAAACATGATCAGGAGGAGCTTTTTTGCAAGGCTCTTCTGCTGTTTTAGCCCAGTCTAAACATTCCTGCTCTACTCTCTCTGTTGCTGCTCAGCAGAGAGTGGGCACAGAGATGTTGGAATCAATTGGTCTTTCAGGCAAGAAAAGGAGGAGTGACAGCAATCTGTGTTGCAGAATTGTAAAGCTCACTGTGTGCTGAAGATGCCCTGCAGGAGTTTCCCTGCTGGCCCTTCGTCTGTGGGATTAGAGTCCAAGCGCTGCTCCTCCCCTGTCACAACTCCTCTCCAAACGAGAGAGCGCACCAGAAACTTTGGATTCAAATGCACTTTTAGGAGATAAAGTGAGGAGTGACAGCAATGTTTGTGTCACAGTTTAAAGCTCACTGTGTGCAAAACATGATCAAGCAGGAGATTTTTTTCAAGGCTCTTCTGCTGTTTTAGGCAGGTCTAAAAATTCCTGCTCTACTCTCTCTGTTGCTGCTCAGCAGAGAAAGGGCACAGAGATGGTCGATTCAGCTGGTCTTTCAGGCAAAAAGGGAGGAGTGACAGCAATGTGTGTTGCAGAGTTGCAAAGCTCGCTGTGCGCTGAAGATGATCAGTGGGAACTTTCTGGACTGTCTCTTCTGCTCTTTTAGCATTGGCTAAAGGTTCCTGCTCTACTCTCTCTGCTTCTGCCCAGCAGAGAAAGGGCACAGAGATTTTGGATTCAATTGGACTTTGAGGTAGGAAAGTGCGGAGCGAGAGCAATATATGTGTCACAGTTGCAAAGCTGACTGCGTGCTGAAGATGCCCTGCCGGAGCTTTCACTCCGGGCTCTTCGGCTGTGGGAGCAGAGGCCAAGAGATCGTGTTCACCTGTCACTGCTGCTGTTCAAACGAGAGAGGGCGGGAGAGACCATGGATTCAAACGGATTATTAGGAGTTGAAGTGAGGAGTGACAGCAATGTGTGTTTCAGAGTTGCAAAGCTCACTGTGCGCTGAAGATGATCTGCAAGGACTTTCCCTCCCTGCCCTTCGGAACTGGGAGCGGATTCCAAGCGCTCGTGCTCACCTTCCTCTGCTGCTCTTGAAACGAGAGTGGAGACCAGAAACGCTGGATTCAAATGCACTTTTAGGAGCTACAATGAGGAGTGACAACAGTGTGTGTGTCAAAGTTGTAAAGCTCAGTGTGTTGAAGAAGCACAAGAGCAGCCTTCAGGCCTGTCTCTTCCACTGCCTTACAGATTGCAGACATTCCTGCTCACTCTGCTGCTCAGCAGAGTGCTGGCAACGGAGTTCTTGGATTGAAATGGTCTTTTAGGAGAAAGAGTGAAGAGTGACAGCAATGTTTGTGTCACAGTTTAAAGCTCACTGTGTGCTAAACATGATCAGGAGGAGCTTTTTTGCAAGGCTCTTCTGCTGTTTTAGCCCAGTCTAAACATTCCTGCTCTACTCTCTCTGTTGCTGCTCAGCAGAGAGTGGGCACAGAGATGTTGGAATCAATTGGTCTTCCAGGCAGGAAAAGGAGTTACAGCAATGTGTGTTGCAGAATTGCAAAGCTCACTGTGTGCTGAAGATGCCTTGCAGGAGTTTCCCTGCTGGCCCTTCGTCTGTGGGATTAGAGTCCAAGCGCTGCTCCTCCCCTGTCACAACTCCTCTCGAAACGTGAGAGCGCACCAGAAACTTTGGATTCAAATGCACTTTTAGGAGATAAAGTGAGGAGTGACAGCAATGCTTGTGTCACAGTTTAAAGCTCACTGTGTGCAAAACATGATCAAGCAGGAGATTTTTTGCAAGGCTCTTCTGCTGTTTTAGCCCAGGCTAAACATTCCTGCTCTACTCTCTCTGTTGCTGCTCAGCAGAGAGCGGGCACAGAGATGGTGGATTCAGCTGGTCTTTCAGGCAGGAAAAGAAGGGACAGCAATGTGTGTTGCAGAGTTGCAAAGCTCACTGTGTGCTGAAGATGATCAGTGGGAACTTTCTGGACTGTCTCTTCTGCTGTTTCAGCAGAGTCCAAACGTAAGTGCTATATTCTGCTACTGCTCACAAAGAGCAAGCACAGGAGATGTATTATTCAATTGGACTTTCAGGTAGGAAAGTGAGAGGTGACAGCAATATGTGTTTCAGAGTTGTGAATCTCAATGTGTGCTGAAGATGCCCAGCAGTAGTTTCCATGCTGGCCCTTCGGCTGTGAAATTAGAATCCAAGCGCTCGTCCTCCCCTGTCACAACTGCTCTCAAAGCGAGAGAGCGCACCAGAAACGTTGGCTTGAAATGCACTTTTAGGAGATAAAGTGAGGAGTGACAGCAATGTGTGTTTCAGAATTGCAAAGCTCACTGTGCGCTGAAGATGCCCTGCAGGAGTTTCCCTGCTGGCCCTTCGTCTGTGGGATTAGAGTCCAAGCGCTGCTCCTCCCCTGTCACAACTCCTATCGAAACGAAAGAGTGCACCAGTAACTTTGGATTCAAATGCACTTTTAGGAGATAAAGTGAGGAGTGACATCAATGTTTGTGTCACAGTTTAAAGCTCACTGTGTGCAAAACATGATCAAGCAGGAGATTTTTTGCAAGGCTCTTCTGCTGTTTTAGCCCAGGCTAAACATTCCTGCTCTACTCTCTCTGTTGCTGCTCAGCAGAGAGCGGGCACAGAGATGGTGGATTCAGCTGGTCTTTCAGGCAGGAAAAGAAGAGACAGCAATGTGTGTTGCAGAGTTGCAAAGCTCACTGTGTGCTGAAGATGATCAGTGGGAACTTTCTGGACTGTCTCTTCTGCTGTTTCAGCAGAGTCCAAACGTAAGTGCTATATTCTGCTACTGCTCACAAAGAGCAAGCACAGGAGATGTAGGATTCAATTGGACTTTCAGGTAGGAAAGTGAGAGGTGACAGCAATGTGTGTTTCAGAGTTGCAAAGCTCACTGGGTGCTGAAGATGCCCAGCAGGATTTTCCATGCTGGCAATTCGTCTGTGAAATTAGAGTCCAAACGCTCGTCCTCCCCTGTGACATCTGCTCTCGAAACGAGAGAGTGCACCAGAAACTTTGGATTCAAATGCATTTTAGGAGATAAAGTGAGGAGTGACAGCAATGTGTGTTTCAGAGTTGCAAAGCTCACTGTGCGCTGAAGATGATCTGCAAGGACTTTCCCTCCCTGCCCTTCGGAACTGGGAGCGGATTCCAAGCGCTCGTGCTCACCTGCCTCTGCTGCACTGGAAACGAGAGTGGAGACCAGAAACGCTGGATTCAAATGCACTTTTAGGAGCTACAATGAGGAGTGACAACAGTGTGTGTGTCACAGTTGTAAAGCTCAGTGTGTTGAAGAAGCACAAGAGCAGCCTTCAGGCCTGTCTCTTCCACTGCCTTACAGATTGCAGACATCCCTGCTCACTCTGCTGATCAGCAGAGTGCTGACAACGGAGTTCTTGGATTGAAATGGTCTTTTAGGAGAAAGAGTGAAGAGTGACAGCAATGTTTGTGTCACAGTTTAAAGCTCACTGTGTGCTAAACATGATCAGGAGGAGCTTTTTTGCAAGGCTCTTCTGCTGTTTTAGCCCAGTCTAAACATTCCTGCTCTACTCTCTCTGTTGCTGCTCAGCAGAGAGTGGGCACAGAGATGTTGGAATCAATTGGTCTTTCAGGCAAGAAAAGGAGGAGTGACAGCAATCTGTGTTGCAGAATTGTAAAGCTCACTGTGTGCTGAAGATGCCCTGCAGGAGTTTCCCTGCTGGCCCTTCGTCTGTGGGATTAGAGTCCAAGCGCTGCTCCTCCCCTGTCACAACTCCTCTCCAAACGAGAGAGCGCACCAGAAACTTTGGATTCAAATGCACTTTTAGGAGATAAAGTGAGGAGTGACAGCAATGTTTGTGTCACAGTTTAAAGCTCACTGTGTGCAAAACATGATCAAGCAGGAGATTTTTTTCAAGGCTCTTCTGCTGTTTTAGGCAGGTCTAAAAATTCCTGCTCTACTCTCTCTGTTGCTGCTCAGCAGAGAAAGGGCACAGAGATGGTCGATTCAGCTGGTCTTTCAGGCAAAAAGGGAGGAGTGACAGCAATGTGTGTTGCAGAGTTGCAAAGCTCGCTGTGCGCTGAAGATGATCAGTGGGAACTTTCTGGACTGTCTCTTCTGCTCTTTTAGCATTGGCTAAAGGTTCCTGCTCTACTCTCTCTGCTTCTGCCCAGCAGAGAAAGGGCACAGAGATTTTGGATTCAATTGGACTTTGAGGTAGGAAAGTGCGGAGCGAGAGCAATATATGTGTCACAGTTGCAAAGCTGACTGCGTGCTGAAGATGCCCTGCCGGAGCTTTCACTCCGGGCTCTTCGGCTGTGGGAGCAGAGGCCAAGAGATCGTGTTCACCTGTCACTGCTGCTGTTCAAACGAGAGAGGGCGGGAGAGACCATGGATTCAAACGGATTATTAGGAGATGAAGTGAGGAGTGACAGCAATGTGTGTTTCAGAGTTGCAAAGCTCACTGTGCGCTGAAGATGATCTGCAAGGACTTTCCCTCCCTGCCCTTCGGAACTGGGAGCGGATTCCAAGCGCTCGTGCTCACCTTCCTCTGCTGCTCTTGAAACGAGAGTGGAGACCAGAAACGCTGGATTCAAATGCACTTTTAGGAGCTACAATGAGGAGTGACAACAGTGTGTGTGTCACAGTTGTAAAGCTCAGTGTGTTGAAGAAGCACAAGAGCAGCCTTCAGGCCTGTCTCTTCCACTGCCTTACAGATTGCAGACATTCCTGCTCACTCTGCTGCTCAGCAGAGTGCTGGCAACGGAGTTCTTGGATTGAAATGGTCTTTTAGGAGAAAGAGTGAAGAGTGACAGCAATGTTTGTGTCACAGTTTAAAGCTCACTGTGTGCTAAACATGATCAGGAGGAGCTTTTTTGCAAGGCTCTTCTGCTGTTTTAGCCCAGTCTAAACATTCCTGCTCTCTGTTGCTGCTCAGCAGAGAGTGGGCACAGAGATGTTGGAATCAATTGGTCTTCCAGGCAGGAAAAGGAGTTACAGCAATGTGTGTTGCAGAATTGCAAAGCTCACTGTGTGCTGAAGATGCCCTGCAGGAGTTTCCCTGCTGGCCCTTCGTCTGTGGGATTAGAGTCCAAGCGCTGCTCCTCCCCTGTCACAACTCCTATCGAAACGAGAGAGTGCACCAGTAACTTTGGATTCAAATGCACTTTTAGGAGATAAAGTGAGGAGTGACATCAATGTTTGTGTCACAGTTTAAAGCTCACTGTGTGCAAAACATGATCAAGCAGGAGATTTTTTGCAAGGCTCTTCTGCTGTTTTAGCCCAGGCTAAACATTCCTGCTCTACTCTCTCTGTTGCTGCTCAGCAGAGAGCGGGCACAGAGATGGTGGATTCAGCTGGTCTTTCAGGCAGGAAAGGGAGGAGTGAAAGCAATGTGTGTTGCAGAGTTGCAAAGCTCACTGTGTGCTGAAGATGATCAGTGGGAACTTTCTGGACTGTCTCTTCTGCTGTTTCAGCAGAGTCCAAACGTAAGTGCTATATTCTGCTACTGCTCACAAAGAGCAAGCACAGGAGATGTATTATTCAATTGGACTTTCAGGTAGGAAAGTGAGAGGTGACAGCAATATGTGTTTCAGAGTTGCGAATCTCAATGTGTGCTGAAGATGCCCAGCAGTAGTTTCCATGCTGGCCCTTCGGCTGTGAAATTAGAATCCAAGCGCTCGTCCTCCCCTGTCACAACTGCTCTCGAAGCGAGAGAGCGCACCAGAAACGTTGGCTTGAAATGCACTTTTAGGAGATAAAGTGAGGAGTGACAGCAATGTGTGTTTCAGAGTTGCAAAGCTCACTGTGCGCTGAAGATGATCTGCAAGGACTTTCCCTCCCTGCCCTTCGGAACTGGGAGCGGATTCCAAGCGCTCGTGCTCACCTGCCTCTGCTGCACTGGAAACGAGAGTGGAGACCAGAAACGCTGGATTCAAATGCACTTTTAGGAGCTACAATGAGGAGTGACAACAGTGTGTGTGTCACAGTTGTAAAGCTCAGTGTGTTGAAGAAGCACAAGAGCAGCCTTCAGGCCTGTCTCTTCCACTGCCTTACAGATTGCAGACATCCCTGCTCACTCTGCTGATCAGCAGAGTGCTGACAACGGAGTTCTTGGATTGAAATGGTCTTTTAGGAGAAAGAGTGAAGAGTGACAGCAATGTTTGTGTCACAGTTTAAAGCTCACTGTGTGCTAAACATGATCAGGAGGAGCTTTTTTGCAAGGCTCTTCTGCTGTTTTAGCCCAGTCTAAACATTCCTGCTCTACTCTCTCTGTTGCTGCTCAGCAGAGAGTGGGCACAGAGATGTTGGAATCAATTGGTCTTTCAGGCAAGAAAAGGAGGAGTGACAGCAATCTGTGTTGCAGAATTGTAAAGCTCACTGTGTGCTGAAGATGCCCTGCAGGAGTTTCCCTGCTGGCCCTTCGTCTGTGGGATTAGAGTCCAAGCGCTGCTCCTCCCCTGTCACAACTCCTCTCCAAACGAGAGAGCGCACCAGAAACTTTGGATTCAAATGCACTTTTAGGAGATAAAGTGAGGAGTGACAGCAATGTTTGTGTCACAGTTTAAAGCTCACTGTGTGCAAAACATGATCAAGCAGGAGATTTTTTTCAAGGCTCTTCTGCTGTTTTAGGCAGGTCTAAAAATTCCTGCTCTACTCTCTCTGTTGCTGCTCAGCAGAGAAAGGGCACAGAGATGGTCGATTCAGCTGGTCTTTCAGGCAAAAAGGGAGGAGTGACAGCAATGTGTGTTGCAGAGTTGCAAAGCTCGCTGTGCGCTGAAGATGATCAGTGGGAACTTTCTGGACTGTCTCTTCTGCTCTTTTAGCATTGGCTAAAGGTTCCTGCTCTACTCTCTCTGCTTCTGCCCAGCAGAGAAAGGGCACAGAGATTTTGGATTCAATTGGACTTTGAGGTAGGAAAGTGCGGAGCGAGAGCAATATATGTGTCACAGTTGCAAAGCTGACTGCGTGCTGAAGATGCCCTGCTGGAGCTTTCACTCCGGGCTCTTCGGCTGTGGGAGCAGAGGCCAAGAGATCGTGTTCACCTGTCACTGCTGCTGTTCAAACGAGAGAGGGCGGGAGAGACCATGGATTCAAACGGATTATTAGGAGATGAAGTGAGGAGTGACAGCAATGTGTGTTTCAGAGTTGCAAAGCTCACTGTGCGCTGAAGATGATCTGCAAGGACTTTCCCTCCCTGCCCTTCGGAACTGGGAGCGGATTCCAAGCGCTCGTGCTCACCTGCCTCTGCTGCTCTTGAAACGAGAGTGGAGACCAGAAACGCTGGATTCAAATGCACTTTTAGGAGCTACAATGAGGAGTGACAACAGTGTGTGTGTCACAGTTGTAAAGCTCAGTGTGTTGAAGAAGCACAAGAGCAGCCTTCAGGCCTGTCTCTTCCACTGCCTTACAGATTGCAGACATTCCTGCTCACTCTGCTGCTCAGCAGAGTGCTGGCAACGGAGTTCTTGGATTGAAATGGTCTTTTAGGAGAAAGAGTGAAGAGTGACAGCAATGTTTGTGTCACAGTTTAAAGCTCACTGTGTGCTAAACATGATCAGGAGGAGCTTTTTTGCAAGGCTCTTCTGCTGTTTTAGCCCAGTCTAAACATTCCTGCTCTCTGTTGCTGCTCAGCAGAGAGTGGGCACAGAGATGTTGGAATCAATTGGTCTTCCAGGCAGGAAAAGGAGTTACAGCAATGTGTGTTGCAGAATTGCAAAGCTCACTGTGTGCTGAAGATGCCCTGCAGGAGTTTCCCTGCTGGCCCTTCGTCTGTGGGATTAGAGTCCAAGCGCTGCTCCTCCCCTGTCACAACTCCTCTCGAAACGTGAGAGCGCACCAGAAACTTTGGATTCAAATGCACTTTTAGGAGATAAAGTGAGAAGTGATATCAATGTTTGTGTCACAGTTTAAAGCTCACTGTGTGCAAAACATGATCAAGCAGGAGATTTTTTGCAAGGCTCTTCTGCTGTTTTAGCCCAGGCTAAACATTCCTGCTCTACTCTCTCTGTTGCTGCTCAGCAGAGAGTGGGCACAAAGATGTTGGAATCAATAGGTCTTCCAGGCAGGAAAAGGAGGAGTGACAGCAATGTGTTTTGCAGAGTTGCAAAGCTCACAGTGTGCTGAAGATGCCCTGCAGGAGTTTCCCTGCTGGCCCTTCATCTGTGGGATTAGAGTCCAAGCGCTGCTCCTCCCCTGTCACAACTCCTCTCCAAACGAGAGTGCGTACCAGAAACATTGGATTCAAATGCACTTTTAGGAGATAAAGTGAGAAGTGATATCAATGTTTGTGTCACAGTTTAAAGCTCACTGTGTGCAAAACATGATCAAGCAGGAGATTTTTTGCAAGGCTCTTCTGCTGTTTTAGGCAGGTCTAAAAATTCCTGCTCTACTCTCTCTGTTGCTGCTCAGCAGAGAGCGGGCACAGAGATGGTCGATTCAGCTGGTCTTTCAGGCAAAAAGGGAGGAGTGACAGCAATGTGTGTTGCAGAGTTGCAAAGCTCGCTGTGCGCTGAAGATGATCAGTGGGAACTTTCTGGACTGTCTCTTCTGCTCTTTTAGCATTGGCTAAAGGTTCCTGCTCTACTCTCTCTGCTTCTGCCCAGCAGAGAAAGGGCACAGAGATTTTGGATTCAATTGGACTTTGAGGTAGGAAAGTGCGGAGCAAGAGCAATATATGTGTCACAGTTGCAAAGCTGACTGCGTGCTGAAGATGCCCTGCCGGAGCTTTCACTCCGGGCTCTTCGGCTGTGGGAGCAGAGGCCAAGAGATCGTGTTCACCTGTCACTGCTGCTGTTCAAACGAGAGAGGGCGGGAGAGACCATGGATTCAAATGGATTATTAGGAGATGAAGTGAGGAGTGACAGCAATGTGTGTTTCAGAGTTGCAAAGCTCACTGTGCGCTGAAGATGATCTGCAAGGACTTTCCCTCCCTGCCCTTCGGAACTGGGAGCGGATTCCAAGCGCTCGTGCTCACCTGCCTCTGCTGCTCTTGAAACGAGAGTGGAGACCAGAAACGCTGGATTCAAATGCACTTTTAGGAGCTACAATGAGGAGTGACAACAGTGTGTGTGTCACAGTTGTAAAGCTCAGTGTGTTGAAGAAGCACAAGAGCAGCCTTCAGGCCTGTCTCTTCCACTGCCTTACAGATTGCAGACATTCCTGCTCACTCTGCTGCTCAGCAGAGTGCTGGCAACGGAGTTCTTGGATTGAAATGGTCTTTTAGGAGAAAGAGTGAAGAGTGACAGCAATGTTTATGTCACAGTTTAAAGCTCACTGTGTGCTAAACATGATCAGGAGGAGCTTTTTTGCAAGGCTCTTCTGCTGTTTTAGCCCAGTCTAAACATTCCTGCTCTCTGTTGCTGCTCAGCAGAGAGTGGGCACAGAGATGTTGGAATCAATTGGTCTTCCAGGCAGGAAAAGGAGTTACAGCAATGTGTGTTGCAGAATTGCAAAGCTCACTGTGTGCTGAAGATGCCCTGCAGGAGTTTCCCTGCTGGCCCTTCGTCTGTGGGATTAGAGTCCAAGCGCTGCTCCTCCCCTGTCACAACTCCTCTCGAAACGTGAGAGCGCACCAGAAACTTTGGATTCAAATGCACTTTTAGGAGATAAAGTGAGAAGTGATATCAATGTTTGTGTCACAGTTTAAAGCTCACTGTGTGCAAAACATGATCAAGCAGGAGATTTTTTGCAAGGCTCTTCTGCTGTTTTAGCCCAGGCTAAACATTCCTGCTCTACTCTCTCTGTTGCTGCTCAGCAGAGAGTGGGCACAAAGATGTTGGAATCAATAGGTCTTCCAGGCAGGAAAAGGAGGAGTGACAGCAATGTGTTTTGCAGAGTTGCAAAGCTCACAGTGTGCTGAAGATGCCCTGCAGGAGTTTCCCTGCTGGCCCTTCATCTGTGGGATTAGAGTCCAAGCGCTGCTCCTCCCCTGTCACAACTCCTATCGAAACGAGAGAGCGCAAGAGTAACTTTGGATTCAAATGCACTTTTAGGAGATAAAGTGAGGAGTGACAGCAATGTTTGCGTCACAGTTTAAAGCTCACTGTGTGCAAAACATGATCAAGCAGGATATTTTTTGCAAGGCTCTTCTGCTGTTTTAGCCCAGGCTAAACATTCCTGCTCTACTCTCTCTGTTGCTGCTCAGCAGAGAGCGGGCACAGAGATGGTGGATTCAGCTGGTCTTTCAGGCAGGAAAAGAAGGGACAGCAATGTGTGTTGCAGAGTTGCAAAGCTCACTGTGCGCTGAAGATGATCATTGGGAACTTTCTGGACTGTCTCTTCTGCTGTTTCAGCAGAGTCCAAACGTAAGTGCTATATTCTGCTACTGCTCACAAAGAGCAAGCACAGGAGATGTATTATTCAATTGGACTTTCAGGTAGGAAAGTGAGAGGTGACAGCAATATGTGTTTCAGAGTTGTGAATCTCAATGTGTGCTGAAGATGCCCAGCAGTAGTTTCCATGCTGGCCCTTCGGCTGTGAAATTAGAATCCAAGCGCTCGTCCTCCCCTGTCACAACTGCTCTCGAAGCGAGAGAGCGCACCAGAAACGTTGGCTTGAAATGCACTTTTAGGAGATAAAGTGAGGAGTGACAGCAATGTGTGTTTCAGAGTTGTAAAGCTCACTGTGCGCTGAAGATGATCTGCAAGGACTTTCCCTCCCTGCCCTTCGGAACTGGGAGCGGATTCCAAGCGCTCGTGCTCACCTGCCTCTGCTGCACTGGAAACGAGAGTGGAGACCAGAAACGCTGGATTCAAATGCACTTTTAGGAGCTACAATGAGGAGTGACAACAGTGTGTGTGTCAAAGTTGTAAAGCTCAGTGTGTTGAAGAAGCACAAGAGCAGCCTTCAGGCCTGTCTCTTCCACTGCCTTACAGATTGCAGACATTCCTGCTCACTCTGCTGCTCAGCAGAGTGCTGGCAACGGAGTTCTTGGATTGAAATGGTCTTTTAGGAGAAAGAGTGAAGAGTGACAGCAATGTTTGTGTCACAGTTTAAAGCTCACTGTGTGCTAAACATGATCAGGAGGAGCTTTTTTGCAAGGCTCTTCTGCTGTTTTAGCCCAGTCTAAACATTCCTGCTCTACTCTCTCTGTTGCTGCTCAGCAGAGAGTGGGCACAGAGATGTTGGAATCAATTGGTCTTTCAGGCAAGAAAAGGAGGAGTGACAGCAATGTGTGTTTCAGAATTGTAAAGCTCACTGTGTGCTGAATATGCCCTGCAGGAGTTTCCCTGCTGGCCCTTCGTCTGTGGGATTAGAGTCCAAGCGCTGCTCCTCCCCTGTCACAACTCCTATCGAAACGAGAGAGCGCAAGAGTAACTTTGGATTCAAATGCACTTTTAGGAGATAAAGTGAGGAGTGACAGCAATGTTTGTGTCACAGTTTAAAGCTCACTGTGTGCAAAACATGATCAAGCAGGAGATTTTTTGCAAGGCTCTTCTGCTGTTTTAGCCCAGGCTAAACATTCCTGCTCTACTCTCTCTGTTGCTGCTCAGCAGAGAGCGGGCACAGAGATGGTGGATTCAGCTGGTCTTTCAGGCAGGAAAAGAAGAGACAGCAATGTGTGTTGCAGAGTTGCAAAGCTCACTGTGTGCTGAAGATGATCAGTGGGAACTTTCTGGACTGTCTCTTCTGCTGTTTCAGCAGAGTCCAAACGTAAGTGCTATATTCTGCTACTGCTCACAAAGAGCAAGCACAGGAGATGTATTATTCAATTGGACTTTCAGGTAGGAAAGTGAGAGGTGACAGCAATATGTGTTTCAGAGTTGTGAATCTCAATGTGTGCTGAAGATGCCCAGCAGTAGTTTCCATGCTGGCCCTTCGGCTGTGAAATTAGAATCCAAGCGCTCGTCCTCCCCTGTCACAACTGCTCTCGAAGCGAGAGAGCGCACCAGAAATGTTGGCTTGAAATGCACTTTTAGGAGATAAAGTGAGGAGTGACAGCAATGTGTGTTTCAGAGTTGCAAAGCTCACTGTGCGCTGAAGATGATCTGCAAGGACTTTCCCTCCCTGCCCTTCGGAACTGGGAGCGGATTCCAAGCGCTCGTGCTCACCTGCCTCTGGTGCACTGGAAACGAGAGTGGAGACCAGAAACGCTGGATTCAAATGCACTTTTAGGAGCTACAATGAGGAGTGACAACAGTGTGTGTGTCAAAGTTGTAAAGCTCAGTGTGTTGAAGAAGCACAAGAGCAGCCTTCAGGCCTGTCTCTTCCACTGCCTTACAGATTGCAGACATCCCTGCTCACTCTGCTGCTCAGCAGAGTGCTGGCAACGGAGTTCTGGGATTGAAATGGTCTTTTAGGAGAAAGAGTGAAGAGTGACAGCAATGTTTGTGTCACAGTTTAAAGCTCACTGTGTGCTAAACATGATCAGGAGGAGCTTTTTTGCAAGGCTCTTCTGCTGTTTTAGCCCAGTCTAAACATTCCTGCTTTACTCTCTCTGTTGCTGCTCAGCAGAGAGTGGGCACAGAGATGTTGGAATCAATTGGTCTTTCAGGCAAGAAAAGGAGGAGTGACAGCAATGTGTGTTGCAGAATTGTAAAGCTCACTGTGTGCTGAAGATGCCCTGCAGGAGTTTCCCTGCTGGCCCTTCGTCTGTGGGATTAGAGTCCAAGCGCTGCTCCTCCCCTGTCACAACTCCTCTCGAAACGAGAGAGCGCACCAGAAACATTGGATTCAAATGCACTTTTAGGAGATAAAGTGAGGAGTGACAGCAATGTTTGTGTCACAGTTTAAAGCTCACTGTGTGCAAAACATGATCAAGCAGGAGATTTTTTTCAAGGCTCTTCTGCTGTTTTAGGCAGGTCTAAAAATTCCTGCTCTACTCTCTCTGTTGCTGCTCAGCAGAGAGCGGGCACAGAGGTGTTGGAATCAATTGGTCTTTCAGGCAAAAAGGGAGGAGTGACAGCAATGTGTGTTGCAGAGTTGCAAAGCTCGCTGTGCGCTGAAGATGATCAGTGGGAACTTTCTGGACTGTCTCTTCTGCTCTTTTAGCATTGGCTAAAGGTTCCTGCTCTACTCTGCTTCTGCCCAGCAGAGAAAGGGCACAGAGATTTTGGATTCAATTGGACTTTGAGGTAGGAAAGTGCGGAGCGAGAGCAATATATGTGTCACAGTTGCAAAGCTGACTGCGTGCTGAAGATGCCCTGCCGGAGCTTTCACTCCGGGCTCTTCGGCTGTGGGAGCAGAGGCCAAGAGATCGTGTTCACCTGTCACTGCTGCTGTTCAAACGAGAGAGGGCGGGAGAGACCATGGTTTCAAACGGATTATTAGGAGATGAAGTGAGGAGTGACAGCAATGTGTGTTTCAGAGTTGCAAAGCTCACTGTGCGCTGAAGATGATCTGCAAGGACTTTCCCTCCCTGCCCTTCGGAACTGGGAGCGGATTCCAAGCGCTCGTGCTCACCTTCCTCTGCTGCTCTTGAAACGAGAGTGGAGACCAGAAACGCTGGATTCAAATGCACTTTTAGGAGCTACAATGAGGAGTGACAACAGTGTGTGTGTCACAGTTGTAAAGCTCAGTGTGTTGAAGAAGCACAAGAGCAGCCTTCAGGCCTGTCTCTTCCACTGCCTTACAGATTGCAGACATTCCTGCTCACTCTGCTGCTCAGCAGAGTGCTGGCAACGGAGTTCTTGGATTGAAATGGTCTTTTAGGAGAAAGAGTGAAGAGTGACAGCAATGTTTATGTCACAGTTTAAAGCTCACTGTGTGCTAAACATGATCAGGAGGAGCTTTTTTGCAAGGCTCTTCTGCTGTTTTAGCCCAGTCTAAACATTCCTTCTCTCTGTTGCTGCTCAGCAGAGAGTGGGCACAGAGATGTTGGAATCAATTGGTCTTCCAGGCAGGAAAAGGAGGAGTTACAGCAATGTGTGTTGCAGAATTGCAAAGCTCACTGTGTGCTGAAGATGCCCTGCAGGAGTTTCAATGCTGGCCCTTCGTCTGTGGGATTAGAGTCCAAGCGCTGCTCCTCCCCTGTCACAACTCCTCTCGAAACGTGAGAGCGCACCAGAAACTTTGGATTCAAATGCACTTTTAGGAGATAAAGTGAGGAGTGACAGCAATGTTTGTGTCACAGTTTAAAGCTCACTGTGTGCAAAACATGATCAAGCAGGAGATTTTTTGCAAGGCTCTTCTGCTGTTTTAGCCCAGGCTAAACATTCCTGCTCTACTCTCTCTGTTGCTGCTCAGCAGAGAGCGGGCACAGAGATGGTGGATTCAGCTGGTCTTTCAGGCAGGAAAAGAAGAGACAGCAATGTGTGTTGCAGAGTTGCAAAGCTCACTGTGTGCTGAAGATGATCAGTGGGAACTTTCTGGACTGTCTCTTCTGCTGTTTCAGCAGAGTCCAAACGTAAGTGCTATATTCTGCTACTGCTCACAAAGAGCAAGCACAGGAGATGTATTATTCAATTGGACTTTCAGGTAGGAAAGTGCAAGGTGACAGCAATATGTGTTTCAGAGTTGCGAATCTCAATGTGTGCTGAAGATGCCCAGCAGTAGTTTCCATGCTGGCCCTTCGGCTGTGAAATTAGAATCCAAGCGCTCGTCCTCCCCTGTCACAACTGCTCTCGAAGCGAGAGAGCGCACCAGAAACGTTGGCTTGAAATGCACTTTTTGGAGATAAAGTGAGGAGTGACAGCAATGTGTGTTTCAGAGTTGCAAAGCTCACTGTGCGCTGAAGATGATCTGCAAGAACTTTCCCTCCCTGCCCTTCGGAACTGGGAGCGGATTCCAAGCGCTCGTGCTCACCTGCCTCTGGTGCACTGGAAACGAGAGTGGAGACCAGAAACGCTGGATTCAAATGCACTTTTAGGAGCTACAATGAGGAGTGACAACAGTGTGTGTGTCAAAGTTGTAAAGCTCAGTGTGTTGAAGAAGCACAAGAGCAGCCTTCAGGCCTGTCTCTTCCACTGCCTTACAGATTGCAGACATCCCTGCTCACTCTGCTGCTCAGCAGAGTGCTGGCAACGGAGTTCTGGGATTGAAATGGTCTTTTAGGAGAAAGAGTGAAGAGTGACACCAATGCTTGTGTCACAGTTTAAAGCTCACTGTGTGCTAAACATGATCAGGAGGAGCTTTTTTGCAAGGCTCTTCTGCTGTTTTAGCCCAGTCTAAACATTCCTGCTCTACTCTCTCTGTTGCTGCTCAGCAGAGAGTGGGCACAGAGATGTTGGAATCAATTGGTCTTTCAGGCAAGAAAAGGAGGAGTGACAGCAATGTGTGTTGCAGAATTGTAAAGCTCACTGTGTGCTGAAGATGCCCTGCAGGAGTTTCCCTGCTGGCCCTTCGTCTGTGGGATTAGAGTCCAAGCGCTGCTCCTCCCCTGTCACAACTCCTCTCGAAACGAGAGAGCGCACCAGAAACTTTGGATTCAAATGCACTTTTAGGAGATAAAGTGAGGAGTGACAGCAATGTTTGTGTCACAGTTTAAAGCTCACTGTGTGCAAAACATGATCAAGCAGGAGATTTTTTTCAAGGCTCTTCTGCTGTTTTAGGCAGGTCTAAAAATTCCTGCTCTACTCTCTCTGTTGCTGCTCAGCAGAGAGCGGGCACAGAGGTGTTGGAATCAATTGGTCTTTCAGGCAAAAAGGGAGGAGTGACAGCAATGTGTGTTGCAGAGTTGCAAAGCTCGCTGTGCGCTGAAGATGATCAGTGGGAACTTTCTGGACTGTCTCTTCTGCTCTTTTAGCATTGGCTAAAGGTTCCTGCTCTACTCTGCTTCTGCCCAGCAGAGAAAGGGCACAGAGATTTTGGATTCAATTGGACTTTGAGGTAGGAAAGTGCGGAGCGAGAGCAATATATGTGTCACAGTTGCAAAGCTGACTGCGTGCTGAAGATGCCCTGCCGGAGCTTTCACTCCGGGCTCTTCGGCTGTGGGAGCAGAGGCCAAGAGATCGTGTTCACCTGTCACTGCTGCTGTTCAAACGAGAGAGGGCGGGAGAGACCATGGTTTCAAACGGATTATTAGGAGATGAAGTGAGGAGTGACAGCAATGTGTGTTTCAGAGTTGCAAAGCTCACTGTGCGCTGAAGATGATCTGCAAGGACTTTCCCTCCCTGCCCTTCGGAACTGGGAGCGGATTCCAAGCGCTCGTGCTCACCTTCCTCTGCTGCTCTTGAAACGAGAGTGGAGACCAGAAACGCTGGATTCAAATGCACTTTTAGGAGCTACAATGAGGAGTGACAACAGTGTGTGTGTCACAGTTGTAAAGCTCAGTGTGTTGAAGAAGCACAAGAGCAGCCTTCAGGCCTGTCTCTTCCACTGCCTTACAGATTGCAGACATTCCTGCTCACTCTGCTGCTCAGCAGAGTGCTGGCAACGGAGTTCTTGGATTGAAATGGTCTTTTAGGAGAAAGAGTGAAGAGTGACAGCAATGTTTGTGTCACAGTTTAAAGCTCACTGTGTGCTAAACATGATCAGGAGGAGCTTTTTTGCAAGGCTCTTCTGCTGTTTTAGCCCAGTCTAAACATTCCTTCTCTCTGTTGCTGCTCAGCAGAGAGTGGGCACAGAGATGTTGGAATCAATTGGTCTTCCAGGCAGGAAAAGGAGGAGTTACAGCAATGTGTGTTGCAGAATTGCAAAGCTCACTGTGTGCTGAAGATGCCCTGCAGGAGTTTCAATGCTGGCCCTTCGTCTGTGGGATTAGAGTCCAAGCGCTGCTCCTCCCCTGTCACAACTCCTCTCGAAACGTGAGAGCGCACCAGAAACTTTGGATTCAAATGCACTTTTAGGAGATAAAGTGAGGAGTGACAGCAATGTTTGTGTCACAGTTTAAAGCTCACTGTGTGCAAAACATGATCAAGCAGGAGATTTTTTGCAAGGCTCTTCTGCTGTTTTAGCCCAGGCTAAACATTCCTGCTCTACTCTCTCTGTTGCTGCTCAGCAGAGAGCGGGCACAGAGATGGTGGATTCAGCTGGTCTTTCAGGCAGGAAAAGAAGAGACAGCAATGTGTGTTGCAGAGTTGCAAAGCTCACTGTGTGCTGAAGATGATCAGTGGGAACTTTCTGGACTGTCTCTTCTGCTGTTTCAGCAGAGTCCAAACGTAAGTGCTATATTCTGCTACTGCTCACAAAGAGCAAGCACAGGAGATGTATTATTCAATTGGACTTTCAGGTAGGAAAGTGCAAGGTGACAGCAATATGTGTTTCAGAGTTGCGAATCTCAATGTGTGCTGAAGATGCCCAGCAGTAGTTTCCATGCTGGCCCTTCGGCTGTGAAATTAGAATCCAAGCGCTCGTCCTCCCCTGTCACAACTGCTCTCGAAGCGAGAGAGCGCACCAGAAACGTTGGCTTGAAATGCACTTTTTGGAGATAAAGTGAGGAGTGACAGCAATGTGTGTTTCAGAGTTGCAAAGCTCACTGTGCGCTGAAGATGATCTGCAAGAACTTTCCCTCCCTGCCCTTCGGAACTGGGAGCGGATTCCAAGCGCTCGTGCTCACCTGCCTCTGGTGCACTGGAAACGAGAGTGGAGACCAGAAACGCTGGATTCAAATGCACTTTTAGGAGCTACAATGAGGAGTGACAACAGTGTGTGTGTCAAAGTTGTAAAGCTCAGTGTGTTGAAGAAGCACAAGAGCAGCCTTCAGGCCTGTCTCTTCCACTGCCTTACAGATTGCAGACATCCCTGCTCACTCTGCTGCTCAGCAGAGTGCTGGCAACGGAGTTCTGGGATTGAAATGGTCTTTTAGGAGAAAGAGTGAAGAGTGACACCAATGCTTGTGTCACAGTTTAAAGCTCACTGTGTGCTAAACATGATCAGGAGGAGCTTTTTTGCAAGGCTCTTCTGCTGTTTTAGCCCAGTCTAAACATTCCTGCTCTACTCTCTCTGTTGCTGCTCAGCAGAGAGTGGGCACATAGATGTTGGAATCAATTGGTCTTTCAGGCAAGAAAAGGAGGAGTGACAGCAATGTGTGTTGCAGAATTGTAAAGCTCACTGTGTGCTGAAGATGCCCTGCAGGAGTTTCCCTGCTGGCCCTTCGTCTGTGGGATTAGAGTCCAAGCGCTGCTCCTCCCCTGTCACAACTCCTCTCGAAACGAGAGAGCGCACCAGAAACTTTGGATTCAAATGCACTTTTAGGAGATAAAGTGAGGAGTGACAGCAATGTTTGTGTCACAGTTTAAAGCTCACTGTGTGCAAAACATGATCAAGCAGGAGATTTTTTTCAAGGCTCTTCTGCTGTTTTAGGCAGGTCTAAAAATTCCTGCTCTACTCTCTCTGTTGCTGCTCAGCAGAGAGCGGGCACAGAGGTGTTGGAATCAATTGGTCTTTCAGGCAAAAAGGGAGGAGTGACAGCAATGTGTGTTGCAGAGTTGCAAAGCTCGCTGTGCGCTGAAGATGATCAGTGGGAACTTTCTGGACTGTCTCTTCTGCTCTTTTAGCATTGGCTAAAGGTTCCTGCTCTACTCTGCTTCTGCCCAGCAGAGAAAGGGCACAGAGATTTTGGATTCAATTGGACTTTGAGGTAGGAAAGTGCGGAGCGAGAGCAATATATGTGTCACAGTTGCAAAGCTGACTGCGTGCTGAAGATGCCCTGCCGGAGCTTTCACTCCGGGCTCTTCGGCTGTGGGAGCAGAGGCCAAGAGATCGTGTTCACCTGTCACTGCTGCTGTTCAAACGAGAGAGGGCGGGAGAGACCATGGTTTCAAACGGATTATTAGGAGATGAAGTGAGGAGTGACAGCAATGTGTGTTTCAGAGTTGCAAAGCTCACTGTGCGCTGAAGATGATCTGCAAGGACTTTCCCTCCCTGCCCTTCGGAACTGGGAGCGGATTCCAAGCGCTCGTGCTCACCTTCCTCTGCTGCTCTTGAAACGAGAGTGGAGACAAGAAACGCTGGATTCAAATGCACTTTTAGGAGCTACAATGAGGAGTGACAACAGTGTGTGTGTCACAGTTGTAAAGCTCAGTGTGTTGAAGAAGCACAAGAGCAGCCTTCAGGCCTGTCTCTTCCACTGCCTTACAGATTGCAGACATTCCTGCTCACTCTGCTGCTCAGCAGAGTGCTGGCAACGGAGTTCTTGGATTGAAATGGTCTTTTAGGAGAAAGAGTGAAGAGTGACAGCAATGTTTATGTCACAGTTTAAAGCTCACTGTGTGCTAAACATGATCAGGAGGAGCTTTTTTGAAAGGCTCTTCTGCTGTTTTAGCCCAGTCTAAACATTCCTTCTCTCTGTTGCTGCTCAGCAGAGAGTGGGCACAGAGATGTTGGAATCAATTGGTCTTCCAGGCAGGAAAAGGAGGAGTTACAGCAATGTGTGTTGCAGAATTGCAAAGCTCACTGTGTGCTGAAGATGCCCTGCAGGAGTTTCAATGCTGGCCCTTCGTCTGTGGGATTAGAGTCCAAGCGCTGCTCCTCCCCTGTCACAACTCCTCTCGAAACGTGAGAGCGCACCAGAAACTTTGGATTCAAATGCACTTTTAGGAGATAAAGTGAGGAGTGACAGCAATGTTTGTGTCACAGTTTAAAGCTCACTGTGTGCAAAACATGATCAAGCAGGAGATTTTTTGCAAGGCTCTTCTGCTGTTTTAGCCCAGGCTAAACATTCCTGCTCTACTCTCTCTGTTGCTGCTCAGCAGAGAGCGGGCACAGAGATGGTGGATTCAGCTGGTCTTTCAGGCAGGAAAAGAAGAGACAGCAATGTGTGTTGCAGAGTTGCAAAGCTCACTGTGTGCTGAAGATGATCAGTGGGAACTTTCTGGACTGTCTCTTCTGCTGTTTCAGCAGAGTCCAAACGTAAGTGCTATATTCTGCTACTGCTCACAAAGAGCAAGCACAGGAGATGTATTATTCAATTGGACTTTCAGGTAGGAAAGTGCAAGGTGACAGCAATATGTGTTTCAGAGTTGCGAATCTCAATGTGTGCTGAAGATGCCCAGCAGTAGTTTCCATGCTGGCCCTTCGGCTGTGAAATTAGAATCCAAGCGCTCGTCCTCCCCTGTCACAACTGCTCTCGAAGCGAGAGAGCGCACCAGAAACGTTGGCTTGAAATGCACTTTTTGGAGATAAAGTGAGGAGTGACAGCAATGTGTGTTTCAGAGTTGCAAAGCTCACTGTGCGCTGAAGATGATCTGCAAGAACTTTCCCTCCCTGCCCTTCGGAACTGGGAGCGGATTCCAAGCGCTCGTGCTCACCTGCCTCTGGTGCACTGGAAACGAGAGTGGAGACCAGAAACGCTGGATTCAAATGCACTTTTAGGAGCTACAATGAGGAGTGACAACAGTGTGTGTGTCAAAGTTGTAAAGCTCAGTGTGTTGAAGAAGCACAAGAGCAGCCTTCAGGCCTGTCTCTTCCACTGCCTTACAGATTGCAGACATCCCTGCTCACTCTGCTGCTCAGCAGAGTGCTGGCAACGGAGTTCTGGGATTGAAATGGTCTTTTAGGAGAAAGAGTGAAGAGTGACACCAATGCTTGTGTCACAGTTTAAAGCTCACTGTGTGCTAAACATGATCAGGAGGAGCTTTTTTGCAAGGCTCTTCTGCTGTTTTAGCCCAGTCTAAACATTCCTGCTCTACTCTCTCTGTTGCTGCTCAGCAGAGAGTGGGCACAGAGATGTTGGAATCAATTGGTCTTTCAGGCAAGAAAAGGAGGAGTGACAGCAATGTGTGTTGCAGAATTGTAAAGCTCACTGTGTGCTGAAGATGCCCTGCAGGAGTTTCCCTGCTGGCCCTTCATCTGTGGGATTAGAGTCCAAGCGCTGCTCCTCCCTTGTCACAACTCCTCTCCAAACGAGAGAGCGCACCAGAAACTTTGGATTCAAATGCACTTTTAGGAGATAAAGTGAGGAGTGACAGCAATATTTGTGTCACAGTTTAAAGCTCACTGTGTGCAAAACATGATCAAGCAGGAGATTTTTTTCAAGGCTCTTCTGCTGTTTTAGGCAGGTCTAAAAATTCCTGCTCTACTCTCTCTGTTGCTGCTCAGCAGAGAGCGGGCACAGAGATGGTGGATTCAGCTGGTCTTTCAGGCAAAAAGGGAGGAGTGACAGCAATGTGTGTTGCAGAGTTGCAAAGCTCGCTGTGCGCTGAAGATGATCAGTGGGAACTTTCTGGACTGTCTCTTCTGCTCTTTTAGCATTGGCTAAAGGTTCCTGCTCTACTCTCTCTGCTTCTGCCCAGCAGAGAAAGGGCACAGAGATTTTGGATTCAATTGGACTTTGAGGTAGGAAAGTGCGGAGCGAGAGCAATATATGTGTCACAGTTGCAAAGCTGACTGCGTGCTGAAGATGCCCTGCCGGAGCTTTCACTCCGGGCTCTTCGGCTGTGGGAGCAGAGGCCAAGAGATCGTGTTCACCTGTCACTGCTGCTGTTCAAACGAGAGAGGGCGGGAGAGACCATGGATTCAAACGGATTATTAGGAGATGAAGTGAGGAGTGACAGCAATGTGTGTTTCAGAGTTGCAAAGCTCACTGTGCGCTGAAGATGATCTGCAAGGACTTTCCCTCCCTGCCCTTCGGAACTGGGAGCGGATTCCAAGCGCTCGTGCTCACCTGCCTCTGCTGCTCTGGAAACGAGGGTGGAGACCAGAAACGCTGGATTCAAATGCACTTTTAGGAGCTACAATGAGGAGTGACAACAGTGTGTGTGTCACAGTTGTAAAGCTCAGTGTGTTGAAGAAGCACAAGAGCAGCCTTCAGGCCTGTCTCTTCCACTGCCTTACAGATTGCAGACATTCCTGCTCACTCTGCTGCTCAGCAGAGTGCTGGCAACGGAGTTCTTGGATTGAAATGGTCTTTTAGGAGAAAGAGTGAAGAGTGACAGCAATGTTTGTGTCACAGTTTAAAGCTCACTGTGTGCTAAACATGATCAGGAGGAGCTTTTTTGCAAGGCTCTTCTGCTGTTTTAGCCCAGTCTAAACATTCCTGCTCTACTCTCTCTGTTGCTGCTCAGCAGAGAGTGGGCACAGAGATGTTGGAATCAATTGGTCTTTCAGGCAAGAAAAGGAGGAGTGACAGCAATGTGTGTTGCAGAATTGCAAAGCTCACTGTGTGCTGAAGATGCCCTGCAGGAGTTTCCCTGCTGGCCCTTCGTCTGTGGGATTAGAGTCCAAGCGCTGCTCCTCCCCTGTCACAACTCCTCTCGAAACGAGAGAGCGCACCAGAAACTTTGGATTCAAATGCACTTTTAGGAGATAAAGTGAGGAGTGACAGCAATGTTTGTGTCACAGTTTAAAGCTCACTGTGTGCAAAACATGATCAAGCAGGAGATTTTTTTCAAGGCTCTTCTGCTGTTTTAGGCAGGTCTAAAAATTCCTGCTCTACTCTCTCTGTTGCTGCTCAGCAGAGAGCGGGCTCAGAGATGGTGGATTCAGCTGGTCTTTCAGGCAAAAAGGGAGGAGTGACAGCAATGTGTGTTGCAGAGTTGCAAAGCTCGCTGTGCGCTGAAGATGATCAGTGGGAACTTTCTGGACTGTCTCTTCTGCTCTTTTAGCATTGGCTAAAGGTTCCTGCTCTACTCTGCTTCTGCCCAGCAGAGAAAGGGCACAGAGATTTTGGATTCAATTGGACTTTGAGGTAGGAAAGTGCGGAGCGAGAGCAATATATGTGTCACAGTTGCAAAGCTGACTGCGTGCTGAAGATGCCCTGCCGGAGCTTTCACTCCGGGCTCTTCGGCTGTGGGAGCAGAGGCCAAGAGATCGTGTTCACCTGTCACTGCTGCTGTTCAAACGAGAGAGGGCGGGAGAGACCATGGTTTCAAACGGATTATTAGGAGATGAAGTGAGGAGTGACAGCAATGTGTGTTTCAGAGTTGCAAAGCTCACTGTGCGCTGAAGATGATCTGCAAGGACTTTCCCTCCCTGCCCTTCGGAACTGGGAGCGGATTCCAAGCGCTCGTGCTCACCTTCCTCTGCTGCTCTTGAAACGAGAGTGGAGACCAGAAACGCTGGATTCAAATGCACTTTTAGGAGCTACAATGAGGAGTGACAACAGTGTGTGTGTCAAAGTTGTAAAGCTCAGTGTGTTGAAGAAGCACAAGAGCAGCCTTCAGGCCTGTCTCTTCCACTGCCTTACAGATTGCAGACATTCCTGCTCACTCTGCTGCTCAGCAGAGTGCTGGCAACGGAGTTCTTGGATTGAAATGGTCTTTTAGGAGAAAGAGTGAAGAGTGACAGCAATGTTTATGTCACAGTTTAAAGCTCACTGTGTGCTCAACATGATCAGGAGGAGCTTTTTTGCAAGGCTCTTCTGCTGTTTTAGCCCAGTCTAAACATTCCTTCTCTCTGTTGCTGCTCAGCAGAGAGTGGGCACAGAGATGTTGGAATCAATTGGTCTTTCAGGCAAGAAAAGGAGGAGTGACAGCAATGTGTGTTGCAGAATTGTAAAGCTCACTGTGTGCTGAAGATGCCCTGCAGGAGTTTCCCTGCTGGCCCTTCGTCTGTGGGATTAGAGTCCAAGCGCTGCTCCTCCCTTGTCACAACTCCTCTCCAAACGAGAGAGCGCACCAGAAACTTTGGATTCAAATGCACTTTTAGGAGATAAAGTGAGGAGTGACAGCAATACTTGTGTCACAGTTTAAAGCTCACTGTGTGCAAAACATGATCAAGCAGGAGATTTTTTTCAAGGCTCTTCTGCTGTTTTAGGCAGGTCTAAAAATTCCTGCTCTACTCTCTCTGTTGCTGCTCAGCAGAGAGCGGGCACAGAGATGGTGGATTCAGCTGGTCTTTCAGGCAAAAAGGGAGGAGTGACAGCAATGTGTGTTGCAGAGTTGCAAAGCTCGCTGTGCGCTGAAGATGATCAGTGGGAACTTTCTGGACTGTCTCTTCTGCTCTTTTAGCATTGGCTAAAGGTTCCTGCTCTACTCTCTCTGCTTCTGCCCAGCAGAGAAAGGGCACAGAGATTTTGGATTCAATTGGACTTTGAGGTAGGAAAGTGCGGAGCGAGAGCAATATATGTGTCACAGTTGCAAAGCTGACTGCGTGCTGAAGATGCCCTGCCGGAGCTTTCACTCCGGGCTCTTCGGCTGTGGGAGCAGAGGCCAAGAGATCGTGTTCACCTGTCACTGCTGCTGTTCAAACGAGAGAGGGCGGGAGAGACCATGGATTCAAACGGATTATTAGGAGATGAAGTGAGGAGTGACAGCAATGTGTGTTTCAGAGTTGCAAAGCTCACTGTGCGCTGAAGATGATCTGCAAGGACTTTCCCTCCCTGCCCTTCGGAACTGGGAGCGGATTCCAAGCGCTCGTGCTCACCTGCCTCTGCTGCACTGGAAACGAGGGTGGAGACCAGAAACGCTGGATTCAAATGCACTTTTAGGAGCTACAATGAGGAGTGACAACAGTGTGTGTGTCACAGTTGTAAAGCTCAGTGTGTTGAAGAAGCACAAGAGCAGCCTTCAGGCCTGTCTCTTCCACTGCCTTACAGATTGCAGACATTCCTGCTCACTCTGCTGCTCAGCAGAGTGCTGGCAACGGAGTTCTTGGATTGAAATGGTCTTTTAGGAGAAAGAGTGAAGAGTGACAGCAATGTTTGTGTCACAGTTTAAAGCTCACTGTGTGCTAAACATGATCAGGAGGAGCTTTTTTGCAAGGCTCTTCTGCTGTTTTAGCCCAGTCTAAACATTCCTGCTCTACTCTCTCTGTTGCTGCTCAGCAGAGAGTGGGCACAGAGATGTTGGAATCAATTGGTCTTTCAGGCAAGAAAAGGAGGAGTGACAGCAATGTGTGTTGCAGAATTGCAAAGCTCACTGTGTGCTGAAGATGCCCTGCAGGAGTTTCCCTGCTGGCCCTTCGTTTGTGGGATTAGAGTCCAAGCGCTGCTCCTCCCCTGTCACAACTCCTCTCGAAACGAGAGAGCGCACCAGAAACTTTGGATTCAAATGCACTTTTAGGAGATAAAGTGAGGAGTGACAGCAATGTTTGTGTCACAGTTTAAAGCTCACTGTGTGCAAAACATGATCAAGCAGGAGATTTTTTTCAAGGCTCTTCTGCTGTTTTAGGCAGGTCTAAAAATTCCTGCTCTACTCTCTCTGTTGCTGCTCAGCAGAGAGCGGGCTCAGAGATGGTGGATTCAGCTGGTCTTTCAGGCAAAAAGGGAGGAGTGACAGCAATGTGTGTTGCAGAGTTGCAAAGCTCGCTGTGCGCTGAAGATGATCAGTGGGAACTTTCTGGACTGTCTCTTCTGCTCTTTTAGCATTGGCTAAAGGTTCCTGCTCTACTCTGCTTCTGCCCAGCAGAGAAAGGGCACAGAGATTTTGGATTCAATTGGACTTTGAGGTAGGAAAGTGCGGAGCGAGAGCAATATATGTGTCACAGTTGCAAAGCTGACTGCGTGCTGAAGATGCCCTGCCGGAGCTTTCACTCCGGGCTCTTCGGCTGTGGGAGCAGAGGCCAAGAGATCGTGTTCACCTGTCACTGCTGCTGTTCAAACGAGAGAGGGCGGGAGAGACCATGGTTTCAAACGGATTATTAGGAGATGAAGTGAGGAGTGACAGCAATGTGTGTTTCAGAGTTGCAAAGCTCACTGTGCGCTGAAGATGATCTGCAAGGACTTTCCCTCCCTGCCCTTCGGAACTGGGAGCGGATTCCAAGCGCTCGTGCTCACCTTCCTCTGCTGCTCTTGAAACGAGAGTGGAGACCAGAAACGCTGGATTCAAATGCACTTTTAGGAGCTACAATGAGGAGTGACAACAGTGTGTGTGTCAAAGTTGTAAAGCTCAGTGTGTTGAAGAAGCACAAGAGCAGCCTTCAGGCCTGTCTCTTCCACTGCCTTACAGATTGCAGACATTCCTGCTCACTCTGCTGCTCAGCAGAGTGCTGGCAACGGAGTTCTTGGATTGAAATGGTCTTTTAGGAGAAAGAGTGAAGAGTGACAGCAATGTTTGTGTCACAGTTTAAAGCTCACTGTGTGCTCAACATGATCAGGAGGAGCTTTTTTGCAAGGCTCTTCTGCTGTTTTAGCCCAGTCTAAACATTCCTGCTCTACTCTCTCTGTTGCTGCTCAGCAGAGAGTGGGCACAGAGATGTTGGAATCAATTGGTCTTTCAGGCAAGAAAAGGAGGAGTGACAGCAATGTGTGTTGCAGAATTGCAAAGCTCACTGTGTGCTGAAGATGCCCTGCAGGAGTTTCCCTGCTGGCCCTTCGTCTGTGGGATTAGAGTCCAAGCGCTGCTCCTCCCCTGTCACAACTCCTCTCGAAACGAGAGAGCGCACCAGAAACTTTGGATTCAAATGCACTTTTAGGAGATAAAGTGAGGAGTGACAGCAATGTTTGTGTCACAGTTTAAAGCTCACTGTGTGCAAAACATGATCAAGCAGGAGATTTTTTTCAAGGCTCTTCTGCTGTTTTAGGCAGGTCTAAAAATTCCTGCTCTACTCTCTCTGTTGCTGCTCAGCAGAGAGCGGGCTCAGAGATGGTGGATTCAGCTGGTCTTTCAGGCAAAAAGGGAGGAGTGACAGCAATGTGTGTTGCAGAGTTGCAAAGCTCGCTGTGCGCTGAAGATGATCAGTGGGAACTTTCTGGACTGTCTCTTCTGCTCTTTTAGCATTGGCTAAAGGTTCCTGCTCTACTCTGCTTCTGCCCAGCAGAGAAAGGGCACAGAGATTTTGGATTCAATTGGACTTTGAGGTAGGAAAGTGCGGAGCGAGAGCAATATATGTGTCACAGTTGCAAAGCTGACTGCGTGCTGAAGATGCCCTGCCGGAGCTTTCACTCCGGGCTCTTCGGCTGTGGGAGCAGAGGCCAAGAGATCGTGTTCACCTGTCACTGCTGCTGTTCAAACGAGAGAGGGCGGGAGAGACCATGGTTTCAAACGGATTATTAGGAGATGAAGTGAGGAGTGACAGCAATGTGTGTTTCAGAGTTGCAAAGCTCACTGTGCGCTGAAGATGATCTGCAAGGACTTTCCCTCCCTGCCCTTCGGAACTGGGAGCGGATTCCAAGCGCTCGTGCTCACCTTCCTCTGCTGCTCTTGAAACGAGAGTGGAGACCAGAAACGCTGGATTCAAATGCACTTTTAGGAGCTACAATGAGGAGTGACAACAGTGTGTGTGTCAAAGTTGTAAAGCTCAGTGTGTTGAAGAAGCACAAGAGCAGCCTTCAGGCCTGTCTCTTCCACTGCCTTACAGATTGCAGACATTCCTGCTCACTCTGCTGCTCAGCAGAGTGCTGGCAACGGAGTTCTTGGATTGAAATGGTCTTTTAGGAGAAAGAGTGAAGAGTGACAGCAATGTTTATGTCACAGTTTAAAGCTCACTGTGTGCTCAACATGATCAGGAGGAGCTTTTTTGCAAGGCTCTTCTGCTGTTTTAGCCCAGTCTAAACATTCCTTCTCTCTGTTGCTGCTCAGCAGAGAGTGGGCACAGAGATGTTGGAATCAATTGGTCTTTCAGGCAAGAAAAGGAGGAGTGACAGCAATGTGTGTTGCAGAATTGTAAAGCTCACTGTGTGCTGAAGATGCCCTGCAGGAGTTTCCCTGCTGGCCCTTCGTCTGTGGGATTAGAGTCCAAGCGCTGCTCCTCCCTTGTCACAACTCCTCTCCAAACGAGAGAGCGCACCAGAAACTTTGGATTCAAATGCACTTTTAGGAGATAAAGTGAGGAGTGACAGCAATACTTGTGTCACAGTTTAAAGCTCACTGTGTGCAAAACATGATCAAGCAGGAGATTTTTTTCAAGGCTCTTCTGCTGTTTTAGGCAGGTCTAAAAATTCCTGCTCTACTCTCTCTGTTGCTGCTCAGCAGAGAGCGGGCACAGAGATGGTGGATTCAGCTGGTCTTTCAGGCAAAAAGGGAGGAGTGACAGCAATGTGTGTTGCAGAGTTGCAAAGCTCGCTGTGCGCTGAAGATGATCAGTGGGAACTTTCTGGACTGTCTCTTCTGCTCTTTTAGCATTGGCTAAAGGTTCCTGCTCTACTCTCTCTGCTTCTGCCCAGCAGAGAAAGGGCACAGAGATTTTGGATTCAATTGGACTTTGAGGTAGGAAAGTGCGGAGCGAGAGCAATATATGTGTCACAGTTGCAAAGCTGACTGCGTGCTGAAGATGCCCTGCCGGAGCTTTCACTCCGGGCTCTTCGGCTGTGGGAGCAGAGGCCAAGAGATCGTGTTCACCTGTCACTGCTGCTGTTCAAACGAGAGAGGGCGGGAGAGACCATGGATTCAAACGGATTATTAGGAGATGAAGTGAGGAGTGACAGCAATGTGTGTTTCAGAGTTGCAAAGCTCACTGTGCGCTGAAGATGATCTGCAAGGACTTTCCCTCCCTGCCCTTCGGAACTGGGAGCGGATTCCAAGCGCTCGTGCTCACCTGCCTCTGCTGCACTGGAAACGAGGGTGGAGACCAGAAACGCTGGATTCAAATGCACTTTTAGGAGCTACAATGAGGAGTGACAACAGTGTGTGTGTCACAGTTGTAAAGCTCAGTGTGTTGAAGAAGCACAAGAGCAGCCTTCAGGCCTGTCTCTTCCACTGCCTTACAGATTGCAGACATTCCTGCTCACTCTGCTGCTCAGCAGAGTGCTGGCAACGGAGTTCTTGGATTGAAATGGTCTTTTAGGAGAAAGAGTGAAGAGTGACAGCAATGTTTGTGTCACAGTTTAAAGCTCACTGTGTGCTAAACATGATCAGGAGGAGCTTTTTTGCAAGGCTCTTCTGCTGTTTTAGCCCAGTCTAAACATTCCTGCTCTACTCTCTCTGTTGCTGCTCAGCAGAGAGTGGGCACAGAGATGTTGGAATCAATTGGTCTTTCAGGCAAGAAAAGGAGGAGTGACAGCAATGTGTGTTGCAGAATTGCAAAGCTCACTGTGTGCTGAAGATGCCCTGCAGGAGTTTCCCTGCTGGCCCTTCGTCTGTGGGATTAGAGTCCAAGCGCTGCTCCTCCCCTGTCACAACTCCTCTCGAAACGAGAGAGCGCACCAGAAACTTTGGATTCAAATGCACTTTTAGGAGATAAAGTGAGGAGTGACAGCAATGTTTGTGTCACAGTTTAAAGCTCACTGTGTGCAAAACATGATCAAGCAGGAGATTTTTTTCAAGGCTCTTCTGCTGTTTTAGGCAGGTCTAAAAATTCCTGCTCTACTCTCTCTGTTGCTGCTCAGCAGAGAGCGGGCTCAGAGATGGTGGATTCAGCTGGTCTTTCAGGCAAAAAGGGAGGAGTGACAGCAATGTGTGTTGCAGAGTTGCAAAGCTCGCTGTGCGCTGAAGATGATCAGTGGGAACTTTCTGGACTGTCTCTTCTGCTCTTTTAGCATTGGCTAAAGGTTCCTGCTCTACTCTGCTTCTGCCCAGCAGAGAAAGGGCACAGAGATTTTGGATTCAATTGGACTTTGAGGTAGGAAAGTGCGGAGCGAGAGCAATATATGTGTCACAGTTGCAAAGCTGACTGCGTGCTGAAGATGCCCTGCCGGAGCTTTCACTCCGGGCTCTTCGGCTGTGGGAGCAGAGGCCAAGAGATCGTGTTCACCTGTCACTGCTGCTGTTCAAACGAGAGAGGGCGGGAGAGACCATGGATTCAAACGGATTATTAGGAGATGAAGTGAGGAGTGACAGCAATGTGTGTTTCAGAGTTGCAAAGCTCACTGTGCGCTGAAGATGATCTGCAAGGACTTTCCCTCCCTGCCCTTCGGAACTGGGAGCGGATTCCAAGCGCTCGTGCTCACCTGCCTCTGCTGCACTGGAAACGAGGGTGGAGACCAGAAACGCTGGATTCAAATGCACTTTTAGGAGCTACAATGAGGAGTGACAACAGTGTGTGTGTCACAGTTGTAAAGCTCAGTGTGTTGAAGAAGCACAAGAGCAGCCTTCAGGCCTGTCTCTTCCACTGCCTTACAGATTGCAGACATTCCTGCTCACTCTGCTGCTCAGCAGAGTGCTGGCAACGGAGTTCTTGGATTGAAATGGTCTTTTAGGAGAAAGAGTGAAGAGTGACAGCAATGTTTGTGTCACAGTTTAAAGCTCACTGTGTGCTAAACATGATCAGGAGGAGCTTTTTTGCAAGGCTCTTCTGCTGTTTTAGCCCAGTCTAAACATTCCTGCTCTACTCTCTCTGTTGCTGCTCAGCAGAGAGTGGGCACAGAGATGTTGGAATCAATTGGTCTTTCAGGCAAGAAAAGGAGGAGTGACAGCAATGTGTGTTGCAGAATTGCAAAGCTCACTGTGTGCTGAAGATGCCCTGCAGGAGTTTCCCTGCTGGCCCTTCGTCTGTGGGATTAGAGTCCAAGCGCTGCTCCTCCCCTGTCACAACTCCTCTCGAAACGAGAGAGCGCACCAGAAACTTTGGATTCAAATGCACTTTTAGGAGATAAAGTGAGGAGTGACAGCAATGTTTGTGTCACAGTTTAAAGCTCACTGTGTGCAAAACATGATCAAGCAGGAGATTTTTTTCAAGGCTCTTCTGCTGTTTTAGGCAGGTCTAAAAATTCCTGCTCTACTCTCTCTGTTGCTGCTCAGCAGAGAGCGGGCTCAGAGATGGTGGATTCAGCTGGTCTTTCAGGCAAAAAGGGAGGAGTGACAGCAATGTGTGTTGCAGAGTTGCAAAGCTCGCTGTGCGCTGAAGATGATCAGTGGGAACTTTCTGGACTGTCTCTTCTGCTCTTTTAGCATTGGCTAAAGGTTCCTGCTCTACTCTGCTTCTGCCCAGCAGAGAAAGGGCACAGAGATTTTGGATTCAATTGGACTTTGAGGTAGGAAAGTGCGGAGCGAGAGCAATATATGTGTCACAGTTGCAAAGCTGACTGCGTGCTGAAGATGCCCTGCCGGAGCTTTCACTCCGGGCTCTTCGGCTGTGGGAGCAGAGGCCAAGAGATCGTGTTCACCTGTCACTGCTGCTGTTCAAACGAGAGAGGGCGGGAGAGACCATGGTTTCAAACGGATTATTAGGAGATGAAGTGAGGAGTGACAGCAATGTGTGTTTCAGAGTTGCAAAGCTCACTGTGCGCTGAAGATGATCTGCAAGGACTTTCCCTCCCTGCCCTTCGGAACTGGGAGCGGATTCCAAGCGCTCGTGCTCACCTTCCTCTGCTGCTCTTGAAACGAGAGTGGAGACCAGAAACGCTGGATTCAAATGCACTTTTAGGAGCTACAATGAGGAGTGACAACAGTGTGTGTGTCAAAGTTGTAAAGCTCAGTGTGTTGAAGAAGCACAAGAGCAGCCTTCAGGCCTGTCTCTTCCACTGCCTTACAGATTGCAGACATTCCTGCTCACTCTGCTGCTCAGCAGAGTGCTGGCAACGGAGTTCTTGGATTGAAATGGTCTTTTAGGAGAAAGAGTGAAGAGTGACAGCAATGTTTATGTCACAGTTTAAAGCTCACTGTGTGCTCAACATGATCAGGAGGAGCTTTTTTGCAAGGCTCTTCTGCTGTTTTAGCCCAGTCTAAACATTCCTTCTCTCTGTTGCTGCTCAGCAGAGAGTGGGCACAGAGATGTTGGAATCAATTGGTCTTTCAGGCAAGAAAAGGAGGAGTGACAGCAATGTGTGTTGCAGAATTGTAAAGCTCACTGTGTGCTGAAGATGCCCTGCAGGAGTTTCCCTGCTGGCCCTTCGTCTGTGGGATTAGAGTCCAAGCGCTGCTCCTCCCTTGTCACAACTCCTCTCCAAACGAGAGAGCGCACCAGAAACTTTGGATTCAAATGCACTTTTAGGAGATAAAGTGAGGAGTGACAGCAATACTTGTGTCACAGTTTAAAGCTCACTGTGTGCAAAACATGATCAAGCAGGAGATTTTTTTCAAGGCTCTTCTGCTGTTTTAGGCAGGTCTAAAAATTCCTGCTCTACTCTCTCTGTTGCTGCTCAGCAGAGAGCGGGCACAGAGATGGTGGATTCAGCTGGTCTTTCAGGCAAAAAGGGAGGAGTGACAGCAATGTGTGTTGCAGAGTTGCAAAGCTCGCTGTGCGCTGAAGATGATCAGTGGGAACTTTCTGGACTGTCTCTTCTGCTCTTTTAGCATTGGCTAAAGGTTCCTGCTCTACTCTCTCTGCTTCTGCCCAGCAGAGAAAGGGCACAGAGATTTTGGATTCAATTGGACTTTGAGGTAGGAAAGTGCGGAGCGAGAGCAATATATGTGTCACAGTTGCAAAGCTGACTGCGTGCTGAAGATGCCCTGCCGGAGCTTTCACTCCGGGCTCTTCGGCTGTGGGAGCAGAGGCCAAGAGATCGTGTTCACCTGTCACTGCTGCTGTTCAAACGAGAGAGGGCGGGAGAGACCATGGATTCAAACGGATTATTAGGAGATGAAGTGAGGAGTGACAGCAATGTGTGTTTCAGAGTTGCAAAGCTCACTGTGCGCTGAAGATGATCTGCAAGGACTTTCCCTCCCTGCCCTTCGGAACTGGGAGCGGATTCCAAGCGCTCGTGCTCACCTGCCTCTGCTGCTCTGGAAACGAGGGTGGAGACCAGAAACGCTGGATTCAAATGCACTTTTAGGAGCTACAATGAGGAGTGACAACAGTGTGTGTGTCACAGTTGTAAAGCTCAGTGTGTTGAAGAAGCACAAGAGCAGCCTTCAGGCCTGTCTCTTCCACTGCCTTACAGATTGCAGACATTCCTGCTCACTCTGCTGCTCAGCAGAGTGCTGGCAACGGAGTTCTTGGATTGAAATGGTCTTTTAGGAGAAAGAGTGAAGAGTGACAGCAATGTTTGTGTCACAGTTTAAAGCTCACTGTGTGCTAAACATGATCAGGAGGAGCTTTTTTGCAAGGCTCTTCTGCTGTTTTAGCCCAGTCTAAACATTCCTGCTCTACTCTCTCTGTTGCTGCTCAGCAGAGAGTGGGCACAGAGATGTTGGAATCAATTGGTCTTTCAGGCAAGAAAAGGAGGAGTGACAGCAATGTGTGTTGCAGAATTGCAAAGCTCACTGTGTGCTGAAGATGCCCTGCAGGAGTTTCCCTGCTGGCCCTTCGTCTGTGGGATTAGAGTCCAAGCGCTGCTCCTCCCCTGTCACAACTCCTCTCGAAACGAGAGAGCGCACCAGAAACTTTGGATTCAAATGCACTTTTAGGAGATAAAGTGAGGAGTGACAGCAATGTTTGTGTCACAGTTTAAAGCTCACTGTGTGCAAAACATGATCAAGCAGGAGATTTTTTTCAAGGCTCTTCTGCTGTTTTAGGCAGGTCTAAAAATTCCTGCTCTACTCTCTCTGTTGCTGCTCAGCAGAGAGCGGGCTCAGAGATGGTGGATTCAGCTGGTCTTTCAGGCAAAAAGGGAGGAGTGACAGCAATGTGTGTTGCAGAGTTGCAAAGCTCGCTGTGCGCTGAAGATGATCAGTGGGAACTTTCTGGACTGTCTCTTCTGCTCTTTTAGCATTGGCTAAAGGTTCCTGCTCTACTCTGCTTCTGCCCAGCAGAGAAAGGGCACAGAGATTTTGGATTCAATTGGACTTTGAGGTAGGAAAGTGCGGAGCGAGAGCAATATATGTGTCACAGTTGCAAAGCTGACTGCGTGCTGAAGATGCCCTGCCGGAGCTTTCACTCCGGGCTCTTCGGCTGTGGGAGCAGAGGCCAAGAGATCGTGTTCACCTGTCACTGCTGCTGTTCAAACGAGAGAGGGCGGGAGAGACCATGGTTTCAAACGGATTATTAGGAGATGAAGTGAGGAGTGACAGCAATGTGTGTTTCAGAGTTGCAAAGCTCACTGTGCGCTGAAGATGATCTGCAAGGACTTTCCCTCCCTGCCCTTCGGAACTGGGAGCGGATTCCAAGCGCTCGTGCTCACCTTCCTCTGCTGCTCTTGAAACGAGAGTGGAGACCAGAAACGCTGGATTCAAATGCACTTTTAGGAGCTACAATGAGGAGTGACAACAGTGTGTGTGTCAAAGTTGTAAAGCTCAGTGTGTTGAAGAAGCACAAGAGCAGCCTTCAGGCCTGTCTCTTCCACTGCCTTACAGATTGCAGACATTCCTGCTCACTCTGCTGCTCAGCAGAGTGCTGGCAACGGAGTTCTTGGATTGAAATGGTCTTTTAGGAGAAAGAGTGAAGAGTGACAGCAATGTTTATGTCACAGTTTAAAGCTCACTGTGTGCTAAACATGATCAGGAGGAGCTTTTTTGCAAGGCTCTTCTGCTGTTTTAGCCCAGTCTAAACATTCCTTCTCTCTGTTGCTGCTCAGCAGAGAGTGGGCACAGAGATGTTGGAATCAATTGGTCTTCCAGGCAGGAAAAGGAGGAGTTACAGCAATGTGTGTTGCAGAATTGCAAAGCTCACTGTGTGCTGAAGATGCCCTGCAGGAGTTTCAATGCTGGCCCTTCGTCTGTGGGATTAGAGTCCAAGCGCTGCTCCTCCCCTGTCACAACTCCTCTCGAAACGTGAGAGCGCACCAGAAACTTTGGATTCAAATGCACTTTTAGGAGATAAAGTGAGGAGTGACAGCAATGTTTGTGTCACAGTTTAAAGCTCACTGTGTGCAAAACATGATCAAGCAGGAGATTTTTTGCAAGGCTCTTCTGCTGTTTTAGCCCAGGCTAAACATTCCTGCTCTACTCTCTCTGTTGCTGCTCAGCAGAGAGCGGGCACAGAGATGGTGGATTCAGCTGGTCTTTCAGGCAGGAAAAGAAGAGACAGCAATGTGTGTTGCAGAGTTGCAAAGCTCACTGTGTGCTGAAGATGATCAGTGGGAACTTTCTGGACTGTCTCTTCTGCTGTTTCAGCAGAGTCCAAACGTAAGTGCTATATTCTGCTACTGCTCACAAAGAGCAAGCACAGGAGATGTATTATTCAATTGGACTTTCAGGTAGGAAAGTGAGAGGTGACAGCAATATGTGTTTCAGAGTTGCGAATCTCAATGTGTGCTGAAGATGCCCAGCAGTAGTTTCCATGCTGGCCCTTCGGCTGTGAAATTAGAATCCAAGCGCTCGTCCTCCCCTGTCACAACTGCTCTCGAAGCGAGAGAGCGCACCAGAAACGTTGGCTTGAAATGCACTTTTTGGAGATAAAGTGAGGAGTGACAGCAATGTGTGTTTCAGAGTTGCAAAGCTCACTGTGCGCTGAAGATGATCTGCAAGAACTTTCCCTCCCTGCCCTTCGGAACTGGGAGCGGATTCCAAGCGCTCGTGCTCACCTGCCTCTGCTGCACTGGAAACGAGAGTGGAGACCAGAAACGCTGGATTCAAATGCACTTTTAGGAGCTACAATGAGGAGTGACAACAGTGTGTGTGTCAAAGTTGTAAAGCTCAGTGTGTTGAAGAAGCACAAGAGCAGCCTTCAGGCCTGTCTCTTCCACTGCCTTACAGATTGCAGACATCCCTGCTCACTCTGCTGCTCAGCAGAGTGCTGGCAACGGAGTTCTTGGATTGAAATGGTCTTTTAGGAGAAAGAGTGAAGAGTGACACCAATGCTTGTGTCACAGTTTAAAGCTCACTGTGTGCTAAACATGATCAGGAGGAGCTTTTTTGCAAGGCTCTTCTGCTGTTTTAGCCCAGTCTAAACATTCCTGCTCTACTCTCTCTGTTGCTGCTCAGCAGAGAGTGGGCACAGAGATGTTGGAATCAATTGGTCTTTCAGGCAAGAAAAGGAGGAGTGACAGCAATGTGTGTTGCAGAATTGTAAAGCTCACTGTGTGCTGAAGATGCCCTGCAGGAGTTTCCCTGCTGGCCCTTCGTCTGTGGGATTAGAGTCCAAGCGCTGCTCCTCCCTTGTCACAACTCCTCTCCAAACGAGAGAGCGCACCAGAAACTTTGGATTCAAATGCACTTTTAGGAGATAAAGTGAGGAGTGACAGCAATATTTGTGTCACAGTTTAAAGCTCACTGTGTGCAAAACATGATCAAGCAGGAGATTTTTTTCAAGGCTCTTCTGCTGTTTTAGGCAGGTCTAAAAATTCCTGCTCTACTCTCTCTGTTGCTGCTCAGCAGAGAGCGGGCACAGAGATGGTCGATTCAGCTGGTCTTTCAGGCAAAAAGGGAGGAGTGACAGCAATGTGTGTTGCAGAGTTGCAAAGCTCGCTGTGCGCTGAAGATGATCAGTGGGAACTTTCTGGACTGTCTCTTCTGCTCTTTTAGCATTGGCTAAAGGTTCCTGCTCTACTCTCTCTGCTTCTGCCCAGCAGAGAAAGGGCACAGAGATTTTGGATTCAATTGGACTTTGAGGTAGGAAAGTGCGGAGCGAGAGCAATATATGTGTCACAGTTGCAAAGCTGACTGCGTGCTGAAGATGCCCTGCCGGAGCTTTCACTCCGGGCTCTTCGGCTGTGGGAGCAGAGGCCAAGAGATCGTGTTCACCTGTCACTGCTGCTGTTCAAACGAGAGAGGGCGGGAGAGACCATGGATTCAAACGGATTATTAGGAGATGAAGTGAGGAGTGACAGCAATGTGTGTTTCAGAGTTGCAAAGCTCACTGTGCGCTGAAGATGATCTGCAAGGACTTTCCCTCCCTGCCCTTCGGAACTGGGAGCGGATTCCAAGCGCTCGTGCTCACCTGCCTCTGCTGCACTGGAAACGAGGGTGGAGACCAGAAACGCTGGATTCAAATGCACTTTTAGGAGCTACAATGAGGAGTGACAACAGTGTGTGTGTCACAGTTGTAAAGCTCAGTGTGTTGAAGAAGCACAAGAGCAGCCTTCAGGCCTGTCTCTTCCACTGCCTTACAGATTGCAGACATTCCTGCTCACTCTGCTGCTCAGCAGAGTGCTGGCAACGGAGTTCTTGGATTGAAATGGTCTTTTAGGAGAAAGAGTGAAGAGTGACAGCAATGTTTGTGTCACAGTTTAAAGCTCACTGTGTGCTAAACATGATCAGGAGGAGCTTTTTTGCAAGGCTCTTCTGCTGTTTTAGCCCAGTCTAAACATTCCTGCTCTACTCTCTCTGTTGCTGCTCAGCAGAGAGTGGGCACAGAGATGTTGGAATCAATTGGTCTTTCAGGCAAGAAAAGGAGGAGTGACAGCAATGTGTGTTGCAGAATTGCAAAGCTCACTGTGTGCTGAAGATGCCCTGCAGGAGTTTCCCTGCTGGCCCTTCGTCTGTGGGATTAGAGTCCAAGCGCTGCTCCTCCCCTGTCACAACTCCTCTCGAAACGAGAGAGCGCACCAGAAACTTTGGATTCAAATGCACTTTTAGGAGATAAAGTGAGGAGTGACAGCAATGTTTGTGTCACAGTTTAAAGCTCACTGTGTGCAAAACATGATCAAGCAGGAGATTTTTTTCAAGGCTCTTCTGCTGTTTTAGGCAGGTCTAAAAATTCCTGCTCTACTCTCTCTGTTGCTGCTCAGCAGAGAGCGGGCACAGAGATGGTGGATTCAGCTGGTCTTTCAGGCAAAAAGGGAGGAGTGACAGCAATGTGTGTTGCAGAGTTGCAAAGCTCGCTGTGTGCTGAAGATGATCAGTGGGAACTTTCTGGACTGTCTCTTCCGCTCTTTTAGCATTGGCTAAAGATTCCTGCTCTACTCTGCTTCTGCCCAGCAGAGAAAGGGCACAGAGATTTTGGATTCAATTGGACTTTGAGGTAGGAAAGTGCGGAGCGAGAGCAATATATGTGTCACAGTTGCAAAGCTGACTGCGTGCTGAAGATGCCCTGCCGGAGCTTTCACTCCGGGCTCTTCGGCTGTGGGAGCAGAGGCCAAGAGATCGTGTTCACCTGTCACTGCTGCTGTTCAAACGAGAGAGGGCGGGAGAGACCATGGATTCAAACGGATTATTAGGAGATGAAGTGAGGAGTGACAGCAATGTGTGTTTCAGAGTTGCAAAGCTCACTGTGCGCTGAAGATGATCTGCAAGGACTTTCCCTCCCCTACCCTTCGGAACTGGGAGCGGATTCCAAGCGCTCGTGCTCACCTTCCTCTGCTGCTCTTGAAACGAGAGTGGAGACCAGAAACGCTGGATTCAAATGCACTTTTAGGAGCTACAATGAGGAGTGACAACAGTGTGTGTGTCAAAGTTGTAAAGCTCAGTGTGTTGAAGAAGCACAAGAGCAGCCTTCAGGCCTGTCTCTTCCACTGCCTTACAGATTGCAGACATCCCTGCTCACTCTGCTGCTCAGCAGAGTGCTGGCAACGGAGTTCTGGGATTGAAATGGTCTTTTAGGAGAAAGAGTGAAGAGTGACAGCAATGTTTGTGTCACAGTTTAAAGCTCACTGTGTGCTAAACATGATCAGGAGGAGCTTTTTTGCAAGGCTCTTCTGCTGTTTTAGCCCAGTCTAAACATTCCTGCTCTACTCTCTCTGTTGCTGCTCAGCAGAGAGTGGGCACAGAGATGTTGGAATCAATTGGTCTTTCAGGCAAGAAAAGGAGGAGTGACAGCAATGTGTGTTGCAGAATTGCAAAGCTCACTGTGTGCTGAAGATGCTCTGCAGGAGTTTCCCTGCTGGCCCTTCGTCTGTGGGATTAGAGTCCAAGCGCTGCTCCTCCCCTGTCACAACTCCTCTCGAAACGAGAGAGCGCGCCAGAAACTTTGGATTCAAATGCACTTTTAGGAGATAAAGTGAGGAGTGACAGCAATGTTTGTGTCACAGTTTAAAGCTCACTGTGTGCAAAACATGATCAAGCAGGAGATTTTTTTCAAGGCTCTTCTGCTGTTTTAGGCAGGTCTAAAAATTCCTGCTCTACTCTCTCTGTTGCTGCTCAGCAGAGAGCGGGCACAGAGATGGTGGATTCAGCTGGTCTTTCAGGCAAAAAGGGAGGAGTGACAGCAATGTGCGTTGCAGAGTTGCAAAGCTCGCTGTGCGCTGAAGATGATCAGTGGGAACTTTCTGGACTGTCTCTTCTGCTCTTTTAGCATTGGCTAAAGGTTCCTGCTCTACCCTGCTTCTGCCCAGCAGAGAAAGGGCACAGAGATTTTGGATTCAATTGGACTTTGAGGTAGGAAAGTGCGGAGCGAGAGCAATATATGTGTCACAGTTGCAAAGCTGACTGCGTGCTGAAGATGCCCTGCCGGAGCTTTCACTCCGGGCTCTTCGGCTGTGGGAGCAGAGGCCAAGAGATCGTGTTCACCTGTCACTGCTGCTGTTCAAACGAGAGAGGGCGGGAGAGACCATGGATTCAAACGGATTATTAGGAGATGAAGTGAGGAGTGACAGCAATGTGTGTTTCAGAGTTGCAAAGCTCACTGTGCGCTGAAGATGATCTGCAAGAACTTTCCCTCCCTGCCCTTCGGAACTGGGAGAGGTTTCCAAGCGCTCGTGCTCACCTGCCTCTGCTGCACTGGAAACGAGGGTGGAGACCAGAAACGCTGGATTCAAATGCACTTTTAGGAGCTACAATGAGGAGTGACAACAGTGTGTGTGTCACAGTTGTAAAGCTCAGTGTGTTGAAGAAGCACAAGAGCAGCCTTCAGGCCTGTCTCTTCCACTGCCTTACAGATTGCAGACATTCCTGCTCACTCTGCTGCTCAGCAGAGTGCTGGCAACGGAGTTCTTGGATTGAAATGGTCTTTTAGGAGAAAGAGTGAAGAGTGACAGCAATGTTTGTGTCACAGTTTAAAGCTCACTGTGTGCTAAACATGATCAGGAGGAGCTTTTTTGCAAGGCTCTTCTGCTGTTTTAGCCCAGTCTAAACATTCCTTCTCTCTGTTGCTGCTCAGCAGAGAGTGGGCACAGAGATGTTGGAATCAATTGGTCTTCCAGGCAGGAAAAGGAGGAGTTACAGCAATGTGTGTTGCAGAATTGCAAAGCTCACTGTGTGCTGAAGATGCCCTGCAGGAGTTTCCCTGCTGGCCCTTCGTCTGTGGGATTAGAGTCCAAGCGCTGCTCCTCCCCTGTCACAACTCCTCTCGAAACGAGAGAGCGCACCAGAAACTTTGGATTCAAATGCACTTTTAGGAGATAAAGTGAGGAGTGACAGCAATGTTTGTGTCACAGTTTAAAGCTCACTGTGTGCAAAACATGATCAAGCAGGAGATTTTTTTCAAGGCTCTTCTGCTGTTTTAGGCAGGTCTAAAAATTCCTGCTCTACTCTCTCTGTTGCTGCTCAGCAGAGAGCGGGCACAGAGATGGTGGATTCAGCTGGTCTTTCAGGCAAAAAGGGAGGAGTGACAGCAATGTGTGTTGCAGAGTTGCAAAGCTCGCTGTGCGCTGAAGATGATCAGTGGGAACTTTCTGGACTGTCTCTTCCGCTCTTTTAGCATTGGCTAAAGATTCCTGCTCTACTCTGCTTCTGCCCAGCAGAGAAAGGGCACAGAGATTTTGGATTCAATTGGACTTTGAGGTAGGAAAGTGCGGAGCGAGAGCAATATATGTGTCACAGTTGCAAAGCTGACTGCGTGCTGAAGATGCCCTGCCGGAGCTTTCACTCCGGGCTCTTCGGCTGTGGGAGCAGAGGCCAAGAGATCGTGTTCACCTGTCACTGCTGCTGTTCAAACGAGAGAGGGCGGGAGAGACCATGGATTCAAACGGATTATTAGGAGATGAAGTGAGGAGTGACAGCAATGTGTGTTTCAGAGTTGCAAAGCTCACTGTGCGCTGAAGATGATCTGCAAGGTCTTTCCCTCCCCTACCCTTCGGAACTGGGAGCGGATTCCAAGCGCTCGTGCTCACCTTCCTCTGCTGCTCTTGAAACGAGAGTGGAGACCAGAAACGCTGGATTCAAATGCACTTTTAGGAGCTACAATGAGGAGTGACAACAGTGTGTGTGTCAAAGTTGTAAAGCTCAGTGTGTTGAAGAAGCACAAGAGCAGCCTTCAGGCCTGTCTCTTCCACTGCCTTACAGATTGCAGACATCCCTGCTCACTCTGCTGCTCAGCAGAGTGCTGGCAACGGAGTTCTTGGATTGAAATGGTCTTTTAGGAGAAAGAGTGAAGAGTGACAGCAATGTTTGTGTCACAGTTTAAAGCTCACTGTGTGCTAAACATGATCAGGAGGAGCTTTTTTGCAAGGCTCTTCTGCTGTTTTAGCCCAGTCTAAACATTCCTGCTCTACTCTCTCTGTTGCTGCTCAGCAGAGAGTGGGCACAGAGATGTTGGAATCAATTGGTCTTTCAGGCAAGAAAAGGAGGAGTGACAGCAATGTGTGTTGCAGAATTGCAAAGCTCACTGTGTGCTGAAGATGCTCTGCAGGAGTTTCCCTGCTGGCCCTTCGTCTGTGGGATTAGAGTCCAAGCGCTGCTCCTCCCCTGTCACAACTCCTCTCGAAACGAGAGAGCGCGCCAGAAACTTTGGATTCAAATGCACTTTTAGGAGATAAAGTGAGGAGTGACAGCAATGTTTGTGTCACAGTTTAAAGCTCACTGTGTGCAAAACATGATCAAGCAGGAGATTTTTTTCAAGGCTCTTCTGCTGTTTTAGGCAGGTCTAAACATTCCTGCTCTACTCTCTCTGTTGCTGCTCAGCAGAGAGCGGGCACAGAGATGGTGGATTCAGCTGGTCTTTCAGGCAAAAAGGGAGGAGTGACAGCAATGTGTGTTGCAGAGTTGCAAAGCTCGCTGTGCGCTGAAGATGATCAGTGGGAACTTTCTGGACTGTCTCTTCCGCTCTTTTAGCATTGGCTAAAGATTCCTGCTCTACTCTGCTTCTGCCCAGCAGAGAAAGGGCACAGAGATTTTGGATTCAATTGGACTTTGAGGTAGGAAAGTGCGGAGCGAGAGCAATATATGTGTCACAGTTGCAAAGCTGACTGCGTGCTGAAGATGCCCTGCCGGAGCTTTCACTCCGGGCTCTTCGGCTGTGGGAGCAGAGGCCAAGAGATCGTGTTCACCTGTCACTGCTGCTGTTCAAACGAGAGAGGGCGGGAGAGACCATGGATTCAAACGGATTATTAGGAGATGAAGTGAGGAGTGACAGCAATGTGTGTTTCAGAGTTGCAAAGCTCACTGTGCGCTGAAGATGATCTGCAAGGTCTTTCCCTCCCCTACCCTTCGGAACTGGGAGCGGATTCCAAGCGCTCGTGCTCACCTTCCTCTGCTGCTCTTGAAACGAGAGTGGAGACCAGAAACGCTGGATTCAAATGCACTTTTAGGAGCTACAATGAGGAGTGACAACAGTGTGTGTGTCAAAGTTGTAAAGCTCAGTGTGTTGAAGAAGCACAAGAGCAGCCTTCAGGCCTGTCTCTTCCACTGCCTTACAGATTGCAGACATCCCTGCTCACTCTGCTGCTCAGCAGAGTGCTGGCAACGGAGTTCTTGGATTGAAATGGTCTTTTAGGAGAAAGAGTGAAGAGTGACAGCAATGTTTGTGTCACAGTTTAAAGCTCACTGTGTGCTAAACATGATCAGGAGGAGCTTTTTTGCAAGGCTCTTCTGCTGTTTTAGCCCAGTCTAAACATTCCTGCTCTACTCTCTCTGTTGCTGCTCAGCAGAGAGTGGGCACAGAGATGTTGGAATCAATTGGTCTTTCAGGCAAGAAAAGGAGGAGTGACAGCAATGTGTGTTGCAGAATTGCAAAGCTCACTGTGTGCTGAAGATGCTCTGCAGGAGTTTCCCTGCTGGCCCTTCGTCTGTGGGATTAGAGTCCAAGCGCTGCTCCTCCCCTGTCACAACTCCTCTCGAAACGAGAGAGCGCGCCAGAAACTTTGGATTCAAATGCACTTTTAGGAGATAAAGTGAGGAGTGACAGCAATGTTTGTGTCACAGTTTAAAGCTCACTGTGTGCAAAACATGATCAAGCAGGAGATTTTTTTCAAGGCTCTTCTGCTGTTTTAGGCAGGTCTAAACATTCCTGCTCTACTCTCTCTGTTGCTGCTCAGCAGAGAGCGGGCACAGAGATGGTGGATTCAGCTGGTCTTTCAGGCAAAAAGGGAGGAGTGACAGCAATGTGTGTTGCAGAGTTGCAAAGCTCGCTGTGCGCTGAAGATGATCAGTGGGAACTTTCTGGACTGTCTCTTCTGCTCTTTTAGCATTGGCTAAAGGTTCCTGCTCTACTCTGCTTCTGCCCAGCAGAGAAAGGGCACAGAGATTTTGGATTCAATTGGACTTTGAGGTAGGAAAGTGCGGAGCGAGAGCAATATATGTGTCACAGTTGCAAAGCTGACTGCGTGCTGAAGATGCCCTGCCGGAGCTTTCACTCCGGGCTCTTCGGCTGTGGGAGCAGAGGCCAAGAGATCGTGTTCACCTGTCACTGCTGCTGTTCAAACGAGAGAGGGCGGGAGAGACCATGGATTCAAACGGATTATTAGGAGATGAAGTGAGGAGTGACAGCAATGTGTGTTTCAGAGTTGCAAAGCTCACTGTGCGCTGAAGATGATCTGCAAGAACTTTCCCTCCCTGCCCTTCGGAACTGGGAGAGGATTCCAAGCGCTCGTGCTCACCTGCCTCTGCTGCACTGGAAACGAGGGTGGAGACCAGAAACGCTGGATTCAAATGCACTTTTAGGAGCTACAATGAGGAGTGACAACAGTGTGTGTGTCACAGTTGTAAAGCTCAGTGTGTTGAAGAAGCACAAGAGCAGCCTTCAGGCCTGTCTCTTCCACTGCCTTACAGATTGCAGACATTCCTGCTCACTCTGCTGCTCAGCAGAGTGCTGGCAACGGAGTTCTTGGATTGAAATGGTCTTTTAGGAGAAAGAGTGAAGAGTGACAGCAATGTTTGTGTCACAGTTTAAAGCTCACTGTGTGCTAAACATGATCAGGAGGAGCTTTTTTGCAAGGCTCTTCTGCTGTTTTAGCCCAGTCTAAACATTCCTTCTCTCTGTTGCTGCTCAGCAGAGAGTGGGCACAGAGATGTTGGAATCAATTGGTCTTCCAGGCAGGAAAAGGAGGAGTTACAGCAATGTGTGTTGCAGAATTGCAAAGCTCACTGTGTGCTGAAGATGCCCTGCAGGAGTTTCCCTGCTGGCCCTTCGTCTGTGGGATTAGAGTCCAAGCGCTGCTCCTCCCCTGTCACAACTCCTCTCGAAACGAGAGAGCGCACCAGAAACTTTGGATTCAAATGCACTTTTAGGAGATAAAGTGAGGAGTGACAGCAATGTTTGTGTCACAGTTTAAAGCTCACTGTGTGCAAAACATGATCAAGCAGGAGATTTTTTTCAAGGCTCTTCTGCTGTTTTAGGCAGGTCTAAAAATTCCTGCTCTACTCTCTCTGTTGCTGCTCAGCAGAGAGCGGGCACAGAGATGGTGGATTCAGCTGGTCTTTCAGGCAAAAAGGGAGGAGTGACAGCAATGTGTGTTGCAGAGTTGCAAAGCTCGCTGTGCGCTGAAGATGATCAGTGGGAACTTTCTGGACTGTCTCTTCCGCTCTTTTAGCATTGGCTAAAGATTCCTGCTCTACTCTGCTTCTGCCCAGCAGAGAAAGGGCACAGAGATTTTGGATTCAATTGGACTTTGAGGTAGGAAAGTGCGGAGCGAGAGCAATATATGTGTCACAGTTGCAAAGCTGACTGCGTGCTGAAGATGCCCTGCCGGAGCTTTCACTCCGGGCTCTTCGGCTGTGGGAGCAGAGGCCAAGAGATCGTGTTCACCTGTCACTGCTGCTGTTCAAACGAGAGAGGGCGGGAGAGACCATGGATTCAAACGGATTATTAGGAGATGAAGTGAGGAGTGACAGCAATGTGTGTTTCAGAGTTGCAAAGCTCACTGTGCGCTGAAGATGATCTGCAAGGTCTTTCCCTCCCCTACCCTTCGGAACTGGGAGCGGATTCCAAGCGCTCGTGCTCACCTTCCTCTGCTGCTCTTGAAACGAGAGTGGAGACCAGAAACGCTGGATTCAAATGCACTTTTAGGAGCTACAATGAGGAGTGACAACAGTGTGTGTGTCAAAGTTGTAAAGCTCAGTGTGTTGAAGAAGCACAAGAGCAGCCTTCAGGCCTGTCTCTTCCACTGCCTTACAGATTGCAGACATCCCTGCTCACTCTGCTGCTCAGCAGAGTGCTGGCAACGGAGTTCTTGGATTGAAATGGTCTTTTAGGAGAAAGAGTGAAGAGTGACAGCAATGTTTGTGTCACAGTTTAAAGCTCACTGTGTGCTAAACATGATCAGGAGGAGCTTTTTTGCAAGGCTCTTCTGCTGTTTTAGCCCAGTCTAAACATTCCTGCTCTACTCTCTCTGTTGCTGCTCAGCAGAGAGTGGGCACAGAGATGTTGGAATCAATTGGTCTTTCAGGCAAGAAAAGGAGGAGTGACAGCAATGTGTGTTGCAGAATTGCAAAGCTCACTGTGTGCTGAAGATGCTCTGCAGGAGTTTCCCTGCTGGCCCTTCGTCTGTGGGATTAGAGTCCAAGCGCTGCTCCTCCCCTGTCACAACTCCTCTCGAAACGAGAGAGCGCGCCAGAAACTTTGGATTCAAATGCACTTTTAGGAGATAAAGTGAGGAGTGACAGCAATGTTTGTGTCACAGTTTAAAGCTCACTGTGTGCAAAACATGATCAAGCAGGAGATTTTTTTCAAGGCTCTTCTGCTGTTTTAGGCAGGTCTAAAAATTCCTGCTCTACTCTCTCTGTTGCTGCTCAGCAGAGAGCGGGCACAGAGATGGTGGATTCAGCTGGTCTTTCAGGCAAAAAGGGAGGAGTGACAGCAATGTGTGTTGCAGAGTTGCAAAGCTCGCTGTGCGCTGAAGATGATCAGTGGGAACTTTCTGGACTGTCTCTTCTGCTCTTTTAGCATTGGCTAAAGGTTCCTGCTCTACTCTGCTTCTGCCCAGCAGAGAAAGGGCACAGAGATTTTGGATTCAATTGGACTTTGAGGTAGGAAAGTGCGGAGCGAGAGCAATATATGTGTCACAGTTGCAAAGCTGACTGCGTGCTGAAGATGCCCTGCCGGAGCTTTCACTCCGGGCTCTTCGGCTGTGGGAGCAGAGGCCAAGAGATCGTGTTCACCTGTCACTGCTGCTGTTCAAACGAGAGAGGGCGGGAGAGACCATGGATTCAAACGGATTATTAGGAGATGAAGTGAGGAGTGACAGCAATGTGTGTTTCAGAGTTGCAAAGCTCACTGTGCGCTGAAGATGATCTGCAAGAACTTTCCCTCCCTGCCCTTCGGAACTGGGAGAGGATTCCAAGCGCTCGTGCTCACCTGCCTCTGCTGCACTGGAAACGAGGGTGGAGACCAGAAACGCTGGATTCAAATGCACTTTTAGGAGCTACAATGAGGAGTGACAACAGTGTGTGTGTCACAGTTGTAAAGCTCAGTGTGTTGAAGAAGCACAAGAGCAGCCTTCAGGCCTGTCTCTTCCACTGCCTTACAGATTGCAGACATTCCTGCTCACTCTGCTGCTCAGCAGAGTGCTGGCAACGGAGTTCTTGGATTGAAATGGTCTTTTAGGAGAAAGAGTGAAGAGTGACAGCAATGTTTGTGTCACAGTTTAAAGCTCACTGTGTGCTAAACATGATCAGGAGGAGCTTTTTTGCAAGGCTCTTCTGCTGTTTTAGCCCAGTCTAAACATTCCCTCTCTCTGTTGCTGCTCAGCAGAGAGTGGGCACAGAGATGTTGGAATCAATTGGTCTTCCAGGCAGGAAAAGGAGGAGTTACAGCAATGTGTGTTGCAGAATTGCAAAGCTCACTGTGTGCTGAAGATGCCCTGCAGGAGTTTCCCTGCTGGCCCTTCGTCTGTGGGATTAGAGTCCAAGCGCTGCTCCTCCCCTGTCACAACTCCTCTCGAAACGAGAGAGCGCACCAGAAACTTTGGATTCAAATGCACTTTTAGGAGATAAAGTGAGGAGTGACAGCAATGTTTGTGTCACAGTTTAAAGCTCACTGTGTGCAAAACATGATCAACCAGGAGATTTTTTGCAAGGCTCTTCTGCTGTTTTAGGCAGGTCTAAACATTCCTGCTCTACTCTCTCTGTTGCTGCTCAGCAGAGAGCGGGCACAGAGGTGTTGGAATCAATTGGTCTTTCAGGCAGGAAAAGAAGTGACAGCAATGTGTGTTGCAGAGTTGCAAAGCTCACTGTGTGTTGAAGATGATCAGTGGGAACTTTCTGGACTGTCTTTTCTGCTGTTTCAGCAGAGTCCAAACGTAAGTGCTATATTCTGCTACTGCTCACAAAGAGCAAGCACAGGAGATGTATTATTCAATTGGACTTTCAGGTAGGAAAGTGAGAGGTGACAGCAATATGTGTTTCAGAGTTGCGAATCTCAATGTGTGCTGATGATGCCCAGCAGTAGTTTGATGCTGGCCCTTCGGCTGTGAAATTAGAATCCAAGCACTCGTCCTCCCCTGTCACAACTGCTCTCGAAGCGAGAGAGCGCACCAGAAACGTTGGCTTGAAATGCACTTTTAGGAGATAAAGTGAGGAGTGACAGCAATGTGTGTTTCAGAGTTGCAAAGCTCACTGTGCGCTGAAGATGATCTGCAAGGACTTTCCCTCCCCTGCCCTTCGGAACTGGGAGCGGATTCCAAGCGCTCGTGCTCACCTTCCTCTGCTGCTCTTGAAACGAGAGTGGAGACCAGAAACGCTGGATTCAAATGCACTTTTAGGAGCTACAATGAGGAGTGACAACAGTGTGTGTGTCAAAGTTGTAAAGCTCAGTGTGTTGAAGAAGCACAAGAGCAGCCTTCAGGCCTGTCTCTTCCACTGCCTTACAGATTGCAGACATCCCTGCTCACTCTGCTGCTCAGCAGAGTGCTGGCAACGGAGTTCTGGGATTGAAATGGTCTTTTAGGAGAAAGAGTGAAGAGTGACAGCAATGTTTGTGTCACAGTTTAAAGCTCACTGTGTGCTAAACATGATCAGGAGGAGCTTTTTTGCAAGGCTCTTCTGCTGTTTTAGCCCAGTCTAAACATTCCTGCTCTACTCTCTCTGTTGCTGCTCAGCAGAGAGTGGGCACAGAGATGTTGGAATCAATTGGTCTTTCAGGCAAGAAAAGGAGGAGTGACAGCAATGTGTGTTGCAGAATTGCAAAGCTCACTGTGTGCTGAAGATGCTCTGCAGGAGTTTCCCTGCTGGCCCTTCGTCTGTGGGATTAGAGTCCAAGCGCTGCTCCTCCCCTGTCACAACTCCTCTCGAAACGAGAGAGCGCGCCAGAAACTTTGGATTCAAATGCACTTTTAGGAGATAAAGTGAGGAGTGACAGCAATGTTTGTGTCACAGTTTAAAGCTCACTGTGTGCAAAACATGATCAAGCAGGAGATTTTTTTCAAGGCTCTTCTGCTGTTTTAGGCAGGTCTAAAAATTCCTGCTCTACTCTCTCTGTTGCTGCTCAGCAGAGAGCGGGCACAGAGATGGTGGATTCAGCTGGTCTTTCAGGCAAAAAGGGAGGAGTGACAGCAATGTGCGTTGCAGAGTTGCAAAGCTCGCTGTGCGCTGAAGATGATCAGTGGGAACTTTCTGGACTGTCTCTTCTGCTCTTTTAGCATTGGCTAAAGGTTCCTGCTCTACTCTGCTTCTGCCCAGCAGAGAAAGGGCACAGAGATTTTGGATTCAATTGGACTTTGAGGTAGGAAAGTGCGGAGCGAGAGCAATATATGTGTCACAGTTGCAAAGCTGACTGCGTGCTGAAGATGCCCTGCCGGAGCTTTCACTCCGGGCTCTTCGGCTGTGGGAGCAGAGGCCAAGAGATCGTGTTCACCTGTCACTGCTGCTGTTCAAACGAGAGAGGGCGGGAGAGACCATGGATTCAAACGGATTATTAGGAGATGAAGTGAGGAGTGACAGCAATGTGTGTTTCAGAGTTGCAAAGCTCACTGTGCGCTGAAGATGATCTGCAAGGACTTTCCCTCCCTGCCCTTCGGAACTGGGAGCGGATTCCAAGCGCTCGTGCTCACCTTCCTCTGCTGCTCTTGAAACGAGAGTGGAGACCAGAAACCCTGGATTCAAATGCACTTTTAGGAGCTACAATGAGGAGTGACAACAGTGTGTGTGTCACAGTTGTAAAGCTCAGTGTGTTGAAGAAGCACAAGAGCAGCCTTCAGGCCTGTCTCTTCCACTGCCTTACAGATTGCAGACATTCCTGCTCACTCTGCTGCTCAGCAGAGTGCTGGCAACGGAGTTCTTGGATTGAAATGGTCTTTTAGGAGAAAGAGTGAAGAGTGACAGCAATGTTTGTGTCACAGTTTAAAGCTCACTGTGTGCTAAACATGATCAGGAGGAGCTTTTTTGCAAGGCTCTTCTGCTGTTTTAGCCCAGTCTAAACATTCCTTCTCTCTGTTGCTGCTCAGCAGAGAGTGGGCACAGAGATGTTGGAATCAATAGGTCTTCCAGGCAGGAAAAGGAGGAGTTACAGCAATGTGTTTTGCAGAGTTGCAAAGCTCACTGTGTGCTGAAGATGCCCTGCAGGATTTTCCCTGCTGGCCCTTCGTCTGTGGGATTAGAGTCCAAGCGCTGCTCCTCCCCTGTCACAACTCCTCTCCAAACGAGAGAGCGTACCAGAAACTTTGGATTCAAATGAACTTTTAGGAGATAAAGTGAGGAGTGACAGCAATGTTTGTGTCACAGTTTAAAGCTCACTGTGTGCAAAACATGATCAAGCAGGAGATTTTTTGCAAGGCTCTTCTGCTGTTTTAGCCCAGGCTAAACATTCCTGCTCAACTCTCTGTTGCTACTCAGCAGAGAGTGGGCACAGAGATGTTGGAATCAATTGGTCTTTCAGGCAGGAAAAGAAGTGACAGCAATGTGTGTTGCAGAGTTGCAAAGCTCGCTGTTCGCTGAAGATGATCAGTGGGAATTTTCTGGACTGTCTCTTCTGCTGTTTCTTCAGAGTCCAAACGTAAGTGCTATATTCTGCTACTGCTCACAAAGAGCAAGCACAGGAGATGTAGGATTCAATTGGACTTTCAGGTAGGAAAGTGAGAGGTGACAGCAATGTGTGTTTCAGAGTTGCAAAGCTCACTGGGTGCTGAAGATGCCCAGCAGGATTTTCCATGCTGGCAATTCGTCTGTGAAATTAGAGTCCAAACGCTCGTCCTCCCCTGTGACATCTGCTCTCGAAACGAGAGAGCGCACCAGAGACTTTGGATTCAAATGCACTTTTAGGAGATAAAGTGAGGAGTGACAGCAATGTTTGTGTCACAGTTTAAAGCTCACTGAGTGCAAAACATGATCAAGCAGGAGATTTTTTGCAAGGCTCTTCTGCTGTTTTAGCCCAGGCTAAACATTCCTGCTCTACTCTCTCTGTTGCTGCTCAGCAGAGAGCGGGCACAGAGGTGTTGGAATCAATTGGTCTTTCCGGCAGGAAAAGAAGAGACAGCAATGTGTCTTGCAGAGTTGCAAAGCTCACTGTGTGCTGAAGATGATCAGTGGGAACTTTCTGGACTGTCTCTTCTGCTGTTTCAGCAGAGTCCAAACGTAAGTGCTATATTCTGCTACTGCTCACAAAGAGCAAGCACAGGAGATGTAGGATTCAATTGGACTTTCAGGTAGGAAAGTGAGAGGTGACAGCAATATGTGTTTCAGAGTTGAGAATCTCAATGTGTGCTGAAGATGCCCAGCAGTAGTTTCCATGCTGGCCCTTCGGCTGTGAAATTAGAATCCAAGCGCTCGTCCTCCCCTGTCACAACTGCTCTCGAAGCGAGAGAGCGCACCAGAAACGTTGGCTTCAAATGCACTTTTAGGAGATAAAGTGAGGAGTGACAGCAATGTGTGTTTCAGAGTTGCAAAGCTCACTGTGCGCTGAAGATGATCTGCAAGGACTTTCCCTCCCCTGCCCTTCGGAACTGGGAGCGGATTCCAAGCGCTCGTGCTCACCTGCCTCTGCTGCACTGGAAACGAGAGTGGAGACCAGAAACCCTGGATTCAAATGCACTTTTAGGAGCTACAATGAGGAGTGACAACAGTGTGTGTGTCAAAGTTGTAAAGCTCAGTGTGTTGAAGAAAAACAAGAGCAGCCTTCAGGCCTGTCTCTTCCACTGCCTTACAGATTGCAGACATCCCTGCTCACTCTGCTGCTCAGCAGAGTGCTGGCAACGGAGTTCTTGGATTGAAATGGTCTTTTAGGAGAAAGAGTGAAGAGTGACAGCAATGTTTGTGTCACAGTTTAAAGCTCACTGTGTGCTAAACATGATCAGGAGGAGCTTTTTTGCAAGGCTCTTCTGCTGTTTTAGCCCAGTCTAAACATTCCTGCTCTACTCTCTCTGTTGCTGCTCAGCAGAGAGTGGGCACAGAGATGTTGGAATCCATTGGTCTTCCAGGCAGGAAAAGGAGGAGTTACAGCAATGTGTGTTGCAGAATTGCAAAGCTCACTGTGTGCTGAAGATGCCCTGCAGGAGTTTCCCTGCTGGCCCTTCGTCTGTGGGATTAGAGTCCAAGCGCTGCTCCTCCCCTGTCACAACTCCTCTCGAAACGTGAGAGCGCACCAGAAACTTTGGATTCAAATGCACTTTTAGGAGATAAAGTGAGGAGTTACGGCAATGTTTGTGTCACAGTTTAAAGCTCACTGTGTGCAAAACATGATCAAGCAGGAGATTTTTTGCAAGGCTCTTCTGCTGTTTTAGCCCAGGCTAAACATTCCTGCTCTACTCTCTCTGTTGCTGCTCAGCAGAGAGCGGGCACAGAGGTGTTGGAATCAATTGGTCTTTCAGGCAGGAAAAGAAGTGACAGCAATGTGTGTTGCAGAGTTGCAAAGCTCACTGTGCGCTGAAGATGATCAGTGGGAACTTTCTGGACTGTCTCTTCTGCTGTTTCAGCAGAGTCCAAACGTAAGTGCTATATTCTGCTACTGCTCACAAAGAGCAAGCACAGGAGATGTATTATTCAATTGGACTTTCAGGTAGGAAAGTGAGAGGTGACAGCAATATGTGTTTCAGAGTTGCGAATCTCAATGTGTGCTGAAGATGCCCAGCAGTAGTTTCCATGCTGGCCCTTCGGCTGTGAAATTAGAATCCAAACGCTCGTCCTCCCCTGTCACAACTGCTCTCGAAGCGAGAGAGCGCACCAGAAACGTTGGCTTGAAATGCACTTTTAGGAGATAAAGTGAGGAGTGACAGCAATGTGTGTTTCAGAGTTGCAAAGCTCACTGTGCGCTGAAGATGATCTGCAAGGACTTTCCCTCCCCTGCCCTTCGGAACTGGGAGCGGATTCCAAGCGCTCGTGCTCACCTGCCTCTGCTGCACTGGAAACGAGAGTGGAGACCAGAAACGCTGGATTCAAATGCACTTTTAGGAGATAAAGTGAGGAGTGACAGCAATGTTTGTGTCACAGTTTAAAGCTCACTGTGTGCAAAACATGATCAAGCAGGAGATTTTTTTCAAGGCTCTTCTGCTGTTTTAGGCAGGTCTAAAAATTCCTGCTCTACTCTCTCTGTTGCTGCTCAGCAGAGAGCGGGCACAGAGATGGTGGATTCAGCTGGTCTTTCAGGCAAAAAGGGAGGAGTGACAGCAATGTGCGTTGCAGAGTTGCAAAGCTCGCTGTGCGCTGAAGATGATCAGTGGGAACTTTCTGGACTGTCTCTTCTGCTCTTTTAGCATTGGCTAAAGGTTCCTGCTCTACTCTGCTTCTGCCCAGCAGAGAAAGGGCACAGAGATTTTGGATTCAATTGGACTTTGAGGTAGGAAAGTGCGGAGCGAGAGCAATATATGTGTCCCAGTTGCAAAGCTGACTGCGTGCTGAAGATGCCCTGCCGGAGCTTTCACTCCGGGCTCTTCGGCTGTGGGAGCAGAGGCCAAGAGATCGTGTTCACCTGTCACTGCTGCTGTTCAAACGAGAGAGGGCGGGAGAGACCATGGATTCAAACGGATTATTAGGAGATGAAGTGAGGAGTGACAGCAATGTGTGTTTCAGAGTTGCAAAGCTCACTGTGCGCTGAAGATGATCTGCAAGGACTTTCCCTCCCTGCCCTTCGGAACTGGGAGCGGATTCCAAGCGCTCGTGCTCACCTTCCTCTGCTGCTCTTGAAACGAGAGTGGAGACCAGAAACCCTGGATTCAAATGCACTTTTAGGAGCTACAATGAGGAGTGACAACAGTGTGTGTGTCACAGTTGTAAAGCTCAGTGTGTTGAAGAAGCACAAGAGCAGCCTTCAGGCCTGTCTCTTCCACTGCCTTACAGATTGCAGACATTCCTGCTCACTCTGCTGCTCAGCAGAGTGCTGGCAACGGAGTTCTTGGATTGAAATGGTCTTTTAGGAGAAAGAGTGAAGAGTGACAGCAATGTTTGTGTCACAGTTTAAAGCTCACTGTGTGCTAAACATGATCAGGAGGAGCTTTTTTGCAAGGCTCTTCTGCTGTTTTAGCCCAGTCTAAACATTCCTTCTCTCTGTTGCTGCTCAGCAGAGAGTGGGCACAGAGATGTTGGAATCAATAGGTCTTCCAGGCAGGAAAAGGAGGAGTTACAGCAATGTGTTTTGCAGAGTTGCAAAGCTCACTGTGTGCTGAAGATGCCCTGCAGGATTTTCCCTGCTGGCCCTTCGTCTGTGGGATTAGAGTCCAAGCGCTGCTCCTCCCCTGTCACAACTCCTCTCCAAACGAGAGAGCGTACCAGAAACTTTGGATTCAAATGAACTTTTAGGAGATAAAGTGAGGAGTGACAGCAATGTTTGTGTCACAGTTTAAAGCTCACTGTGTGCAAAACATGATCAAGCAGGAGATTTTTTGCAAGGCTCTTCTGCTGTTTTAGCCCAGGCTAAACATTCCTGCTCAACTCTCTGTTGCTACTCAGCAGAGAGTGGGCACAGAGATGTTGGAATCAATTGGTCTTTCAGGCAGGAAAAGAAGTGACAGCAATGTGTGTTGCAGAGTTGCAAAGCTCGCTGTTCGCTGAAGATGATCAGTGGGAATTTTCTGGACTGTCTCTTCTGCTGTTTCTTCAGAGTCCAAACGTAAGTGCTATATTCTGCTACTGCTCACAAAGAGCAAGCACAGGAGATGTAGGATTCAATTGGACTTTCAGGTAGGAAAGTGAGAGGTGACAGCAATGTGTGTTTCAGAGTTGCAAAGCTCACTGGGTGCTGAAGATGCCCAGCAGGATTTTCCATGCTGGCAATTCGTCTGTGAAATTAGAGTCCAAACGCTCGTCCTCCCCTGTGACATCTGCTCTCGAAACGAGAGAGCGCACCAGAGACTTTGGATTCAAATGCACTTTTAGGAGATAAAGTGAGGAGTGACAGCAATGTTTGTGTCACAGTTTAAAGCTCACTGAGTGCAAAACATGATCAAGCAGGAGATTTTTTGCAAGGCTCTTCTGCTGTTTTAGCCCAGGCTAAACATTCCTGCTCTACTCTCTCTGTTGCTGCTCAGCAGAGAGCGGGCACAGAGGTGTTGGAATCAATTGGTCTTTCCGGCAGGAAAAGAAGAGACAGCAATGTGTCTTGCAGAGTTGCAAAGCTCACTGTGTGCTGAAGATGATCAGTGGGAACTTTCTGGACTGTCTCTTCTGCTGTTTCAGCAGAGTCCAAACGTAAGTGCTATATTCTGCTACTGCTCACAAAGAGCAAGCACAGGAGATGTAGGATTCAATTGGACTTTCAGGTAGGAAAGTGAGAGGTGACAGCAATATGTGTTTCAGAGTTGAGAATCTCAATGTGTGCTGAAGATGCCCAGCAGTAGTTTCCATGCTGGCCCTTCGGCTGTGAAATTAGAATCCAAGCGCTCGTCCTCCCCTGTCACAACTGCTCTCGAAGCGAGAGAGCGCACCAGAAACGTTGGCTTCAAATGCACTTTTAGGAGATAAAGTGAGGAGTGACAGCAATGTGTGTTTCAGAGTTGCAAAGCTCACTGTGCGCTGAAGATGATCTGCAAGGACTTTCCCTCCCCTGCCCTTCGGAACTGGGAGCGGATTCCAAGCGCTCGTGCTCACCTGCCTCTGCTGCACTGGAAACGAGAGTGGAGACCAGAAACCCTGGATTCAAATGCACTTTTAGGAGCTACAATGAGGAGTGACAACAGTGTGTGTGTCAAAGTTGTAAAGCTCAGTGTGTTGAAGAAAAACAAGAGCAGCCTTCAGGCCTGTCTCTTCCACTGCCTTACAGATTGCAGACATCCCTGCTCACTCTGCTGCTCAGCAGAGTGCTGGCAACGGAGTTCTTGGATTGAAATGGTCTTTTAGGAGAAAGAGTGAAGAGTGACAGCAATGTTTGTGTCACAGTTTAAAGCTCACTGTGTGCTAAACATGATCAGGAGGAGCTTTTTTGCAAGGCTCTTCTGCTGTTTTAGCCCAGTCTAAACATTCCTGCTCTACTCTCTCTGTTGCTGCTCAGCAGAGAGTGGGCACAGAGATGTTGGAATCCATTGGTCTTCCAGGCAGGAAAAGGAGGAGTTACAGCAATGTGTGTTGCAGAATTGCAAAGCTCACTGTGTGCTGAAGATGCCCTGCAGGAGTTTCCCTGCTGGCCCTTCGTCTGTGGGATTAGAGTCCAAGCGCTGCTCCTCCCCTGTCACAACTCCTCTCGAAACGTGAGAGCGCACCAGAAACTTTGGATTCAAATGCACTTTTAGGAGATAAAGTGAGGAGTTACGGCAATGTTTGTGTCACAGTTTAAAGCTCACTGTGTGCAAAACATGATCAAGCAGGAGATTTTTTGCAAGGCTCTTCTGCTGTTTTAGCCCAGGCTAAACATTCCTGCTCTACTCTCTCTGTTGCTGCTCAGCAGAGAGCGGGCACAGAGGTGTTGGAATCAATTGGTCTTTCAGGCAGGAAAAGAAGTGACAGCAATGTGTGTTGCAGAGTTGCAAAGCTCACTGTGCGCTGAAGATGATCAGTGGGAACTTTCTGGACTGTCTCTTCTGCTGTTTCAGCAGAGTCCAAACGTAAGTGCTATATTCTGCTACTGCTCACAAAGAGCAAGCACAGGAGATGTATTATTCAATTGGACTTTCAGGTAGGAAAGTGAGAGGTGACAGCAATATGTGTTTCAGAGTTGCGAATCTCAATGTGTGCTGAAGATGCCCAGCAGTAGTTTCCATGCTGGCCCTTCGGCTGTGAAATTAGAATCCAAACGCTCGTCCTCCCCTGTCACAACTGCTCTCGAAGCGAGAGAGCGCACCAGAAACGTTGGCTTGAAATGCACTTTTAGGAGATAAAGTGAGGAGTGACAGCAATGTGTGTTTCAGAGTTGCAAAGCTCACTGTGCGCTGAAGATGATCTGCAAGGACTTTCCCTCCCCTGCCCTTCGGAACTGGGAGCGGATTCCAAGCGCTCGTGCTCACCTGCCTCTGCTGCACTGGAAACGAGAGTGGAGACCAGAAACGCTGGATTCAAATGCACTTTTAGGAGATAAAGTGAGGAGTGACAGCAATGTTTGTGTCACAGTTTAAAGCTCACTGTGTGCAAAACATGATCAAGCAGGAGATTTTTTTCAAGGCTCTTCTGCTGTTTTAGGCAGGTCTAAAAATTCCTGCTCTACTCTCTCTGTTGCTGCTCAGCAGAGAGCGGGCACAGAGATGGTGGATTCAGCTGGTCTTTCAGGCAAAAAGGGAGGAGTGACAGCAATGTGCGTTGCAGAGTTGCAAAGCTCGCTGTGCGCTGAAGATGATCAGTGGGAACTTTCTGGACTGTCTCTTCTGCTCTTTTAGCATTGGCTAAAGGTTCCTGCTCTACTCTGCTTCTGCCCAGCAGAGAAAGGGCACAGAGATTTTGGATTCAATTGGACTTTGAGGTAGGAAAGTGCGGAGCGAGAGCAATATATGTGTCCCAGTTGCAAAGCTGACTGCGTGCTGAAGATGCCCTGCCGGAGCTTTCACTCCGGGCTCTTCGGCTGTGGGAGCAGAGGCCAAGAGATCGTGTTCACCTGTCACTGCTGCTGTTCAAACGAGAGAGGGCGGGAGAGACCATGGATTCAAACGGATTATTAGGAGATGAAGTGAGGAGTGACAGCAATGTGTGTTTCAGAGTTGCAAAGCTCACTGTGCGCTGAAGATGATCTGCAAGGACTTTCCCTCCCTGCCCTTCGGAACTGGGAGCGGATTCCAAGCGCTCGTGCTCACCTGCCTCTGCTGCTCTTGAAACGAGAGTGGAGACCAGAAACGCTGGATTCAAATGCACTTTTAGGAGCTACAATGAGGAGTGACAACAGTGTGTGTGTCACAGTTGTAAAGCTCAGTGTGTTGAAGAAGCACAAGAGCAGCCTTCAGGCCTGTCTCTTCCACTGCCTTACAGATTGCAGACATTCCTGCTCACTCTGCTGCTCAGCAGAGTGCTGGCAACGGAGTTCTTGGATTGAAATGGTCTTTTAGGAGAAAGAGTGAAGAGTGACAGCAATGTTTGTGTCACAGTTTAAAGCTCACTGTGTGCTAAACATGATCAGGAGGAGCTTTTTTGCAAGGCTCTTCTGCTGTTTTAGCCCAGTCTAAACATTCCTGCTCTACTCTCTCTGTTGCTGCTCAGCAGAGAGTGGGCACAGAGATGTTGGAATCAATTGGTCTTCCAGGCAGGAAAAGGAGGAGTTACAGCAGTGTGTTTTGCAAAGTTGCAAAGCTCACTGTGTGCTGAAGATGCCCTGCAGGAGTTTCCCTGCTGGCCCTTCGTCTGTGGGATTAGAGTCCAAGCGCTGCTCCTCCCCTGTCACAACTCCTCTCCAAACGAGAGAGCGCACCAGAAACTTTGGATTCAAATGCACTTTTAGGAGATAAAGTGAGGAGTGACAGCAATGTTTGTGTCACAGTTTAAAGCTCACTGTGTGCAAAACATGATCAAGCAGGAGATTTTTTTCAAGGCTCTTCTGCTGTTTTAGGCAGGTCTAAAAATTCCTGCTCTACTCTCTCTGTTGCTGCTCAGCAGAGAGCGGGCACAGAGATGGTGGATTCAGCTGGTCTTTCAGGCAAAAAGGGAGGAGTGACAGCAATGTGTGTTGCAGAGTTGCAAAGCTCGCTGTGCGCTGAAGATGATCAGTGGGAACTTTCTGGACTGTCTCTTCTGCTCTTTTAGCATTGGCTAAAGGTTCCTGCTCTACTCTGCTTCTGCCCAGCAGAGAAAGGGCACAGAGTTTTGGATTCAATTGGACTTTGAGGTAGGAAAGTGCGGAGCGAGAGCAATATATGTGTCACAGTTGCAAAGCTGACTGCGTGCTGAAGATGCCCTGCCGGAGCTTTCACTCCGGGCTCTTCGGCTGTGGGAGCAGAGGCCAAGAGATCGTGTTCACCTGTCACTGCTGCTGTTCAAACGAGAGAGGGCGGGAGAGACCATGGATTCAAACGGATTATTAGGAGATGAAGTGAGGAGTGACAGCAATGTGTGTTTCAGAGTTGCAAAGCTCACTGTGCGCTGAAGATGATCTGCAAGGACTTTCCCTCCCTGCCCTTCGGAACTGGGAGCGGATTCCAAGCGCTCGTGCTCACCTGCCTCTGCTGCTCTTGAAACGAGAGTGGAGACCAGAAACGCTGGATTCAAATGCACTTTTAGGAGCTACAATGAGGAGTGACAACAGTGTGTGTGTCACAGTTGTAAAGCTCAGTGTGTTGAAGAAGCACAAGAGCAGCCTTCAGGCCTGTCTCTTCCACTGCCTTACAGATTGCAGACATTCCTGCTCACTCTGCTGCTCAGCAGAGTGCTGGCAACGGAGTTCTTGGATTGAAATGGTCTTTTAGGAGAAAGAGTGAAGAGTGACAGCAATGTTTGTGTCACAGTTTAAAGCTCACTGTGTGCTAAACATGATCAGGAGGAGCTTTTTTGCAAGGCTCTTCTGCTGTTTTAGCCCAGTCTAAACATTCCTGCTCTACTCTCTCTGTTGCTGCTCAGCAGAGAGTGGGCACAGAGATGTTGGAATCAATTGGTCTTCCAGGCAGGAAAAGGAGGAGTTACAGCAGTGTGTTTTGCAAAGTTGCAAAGCTCACTGTGTGCTGAAGATGCCCTGCAGGAGTTTCCCTGCTGGCCCTTCGTCTGTGGGATTAGAGTCCAAGCGCTGCTCCTCCCCTGTCACAACTCCTCTCCAAACGAGAGAGCGCACCAGAAACTTTGGATTCAAATGCACTTTTAGGAGATAAAGTGAGGAGTGACAGCAATGTTTGTGTCACAGTTTAAAGCTCACTGTGTGCAAAACATGATCAAGCAGGAGATTTTTTTCAAGGCTCTTCTGCTGTTTTAGGCAGGTCTAAAAATTCCTGCTCTACTCTCTCTGTTGCTGCTCAGCAGAGAGCGGGCACAGAGATGGTGGATTCAGCTGGTCTTTCAGGCAAAAAGGGAGGAGTGACAGCAATGTGTGTTGCAGAGTTGCAAAGCTCGCTGTGCGCTGAAGATGATCAGTGGGAACTTTCTGGACTGTCTCTTCTGCTCTTTTAGCATTGGCTAAAGGTTCCTGCTCTACTCTGCTTCTGCCCAGCAGAGAAAGGGCACAGAGTTTTGGATTCAATTGGACTTTGAGGTAGGAAAGTGCGGAGCGAGAGCAATATATGTGTCACAGTTGCAAAGCTGACTGCGTGCTGAAGATGCCCTGCCGGAGCTTTCACTCCGGGCTCTTCGGCTGTGGGAGCAGAGGCCAAGAGATCGTGTTCACCTGTCACTGCTGCTGTTCAAACGAGAGAGGGCGGGAGAGACCATGGATTCAAACGGATTATTAGGAGATGAAGTGAGGAGTGACAGCAATGTGTGTTTCAGAGTTGCAAAGCTCACTGTGCGCTGAAGATGATCTGCAAGGACTTTCCCTCCCTGCCCTTCGGAACTGGGAGCGGATTCCAAGCGCTCGTGCTCACCTGCCTCTGCTGCTCTTGAAACGAGAGTGGAGACCAGAAACGCTGGATTCAAATGCACTTTTAGGAGCTACAATGAGGAGTGACAACAGTGTGTGTGTCACAGTTGTAAAGCTCAGTGTGTTGAAGAAAAACAAGAGCAGCCTTCAGGCCTGTCTCTTCCACTGCCTTACAGATTGCAGACATTCCTGCTCACTCTGCTGCTCAGCAGAGTGCTGGCAACGGAGTTCTTGGATTGAAATGGTCTTTTAGGAGAAAGAGTGAAGAGTGACAGCAATGTTTGTGTCACAGTTTAAAGCTCACTGTGTGCTAAACATGATCAGGAGGAGCTTTTTTGCAAGGCTCTTCTGCTGTTTTAGCCCAGTCTAAACATTCCTGCTCTACTCTCTCTGTTGCTGCTCAGCAGAGAGTGGGCACAGAGATGTTGGAATCAATTGGTCTTCCAGGCAGGAAAAGGAGGAGTTACAGCAGTGTGTTTTGCAAAGTTGCAAAGCTCACTGTGTGCTGAAGATGCCCTGCAGGAGTTTCCCTGCTGGCCCTTCGTCTGTGGGATTAGAGTCCAAGCGCTGCTCCTCCCCTGTCACAACTCCTCTCCAAACGAGAGAGCGCACCAGAAACTTTGGATTCAAATGCACTTTTAGGAGATAAAGTGAGGAGTGACAGCAATGTTTGTGTCACAGTTTAAAGCTCACTGTGTGCAAAACATGATCAAGCAGGAGATTTTTTTCAAGGCTCTTCTGCTGTTTTAGGCAGGTCTAAAAATTCCTGCTCTACTCTCTCTGTTGCTGCTCAGCAGAGAGCGGGCACAGAGATGGTGGATTCAGCTGGTCTTTCAGGCAAAAAGGGAGGAGTGACAGCAATGTGTGTTGCAGAGTTGCAAAGCTCGCTGTGCGCTGAAGATGATCAGTGGGAACTTTCTGGACTGTCTCTTCTGCTCTTTTAGCATTGGCTAAAGGTTCCTGCTCTACTCTGCTTCTGCCCAGCAGAGAAAGGGCACAGAGTTTTGGATTCAATTGGACTTTGAGGTAGGAAAGTGCGGAGCGAGAGCAATATATGTGTCACAGTTGCAAAGCTGACTGCGTGCTGAAGATGCCCTGCCGGAGCTTTCACTCCGGGCTCTTCGGCTGTGGGAGCAGAGGCCAAGAGATCGTGTTCACCTGTCACTGCTGCTGTTCAAACGAGAGAGGGCGGGAGAGACCATGGATTCAAACGGATTATTAGGAGATGAAGTGAGGAGTGACAGCAATGTGTGTTTCAGAGTTGCAAAGCTCACTGTGCGCTGAAGATGATCTGCAAGGACTTTCCCTCCCTGCCCTTCGGAACTGGGAGCGGATTCCAAGCGCTCGTGCTCACCTGCCTCTGCTGCTCTTGAAACGAGAGTGGAGACCAGAAACGCTGGATTCAAATGCACTTTTAGGAGCTACAATGAGGAGTGACAACAGTGTGTGTGTCACAGTTGTAAAGCTCAGTGTGTTGAAGAAGCACAAGAGCAGCCTTCAGGCCTGTCTCTTCCACTGCCTTACAGATTGCAGACATTCCTGCTCACTCTGCTGCTCAGCAGAGTGCTGGCAACGGAGTTCTTGGATTGAAATGGTCTTTTAGGAGAAAGAGTGAAGAGTGACAGCAATGTTTGTGTCACAGTTTAAAGCTCACTGTGTGCTAAACATGATCAGGAGGAGCTTTTTTGCAAGGCTCTTCTGCTGTTTTAGCCCAGTCTAAACATTCCTGCTCTACTCTCTCTGTTGCTGCTCAGCAGAGAGTGGGCACAGAGATGTTGGAATCAATTGGTCTTCCAGGCAGGAAAAGGAGGAGTTACAGCAGTGTGTTTTGCAAAGTTGCAAAGCTCACTGTGTGCTGAAGATGCCCTGCAGGAGTTTCCCTGCTGGCCCTTCGTCTGTGGGATTAGAGTCCAAGCGCTGCTCCTCCCCTGTCACAACTCCTCTCCAATCGAGAGAGCGCACCAGAAACTTTGGATTCAAATGCACTTTTAGGAGATAAAGTGAGGAGTGACAGCAATGTTTGTGTCACAGTTTAAAGCTCACTGTGTGCAAAACATGATCAAGCAGGAGATTTTTTTCAAGGCTCTTCTGCTGTTTTAGGCAGGTCTAAAAATTCCTGCTCTACTCTCTCTGTTGCTGCTCAGCAGAGAGCGGGCACAGAGATGGTGGATTCAGCTGGTCTTTCAGGCAAAAAGGGAGGAGTGACAGCAATGTGTGTTGCAGAGTTGCAAAGCTCGCTGTGCGCTGAAGATGATCAGTGGGAACTTTCTGGACTGTCTCTTCTGCTCTTTTAGCATTGGCTAAAGGTTCCTGCTCTACTCTGCTTCTGCCCAGCAGAGAAAGGGCACAGAGTTTTGGATTCAATTGGACTTTGAGGTAGGAAAGTGCGGAGCGAGAGCAATATATGTGTCACAGTTGCAAAGCTGACTGCGTGCTGAAGATGCCCTGCCGGAGCTTTCACTCCGGGCTCTTCGGCTGTGGGAGCAGAGGCCAAGAGATCGTGTTCACCTGTCACTGCTGCTGTTCAAACGAGAGAGGGCGGGAGAGACCATGGATTCAAACGGATTATTAGGAGATGAAGTGAGGAGTGACAGCAATGTGTGTTTCAGAGTTGCAAAGCTCACTGTGCGCTGAAGATGATCTGCAAGGACTTTCCCTCCCTGCCCTTCGGAACTGGGAGCGGATTCCAAGCGCTCGTGCTCACCTGCCTCTGCTGCTCTTGAAACGAGAGTGGAGACCAGAAACGCTGGATTCAAATGCACTTTTAGGAGCTACAATGAGGAGTGACAACAGTGTGTGTGTCACAGTTGTAAAGCTCAGTGTGTTGAAGAAGCACAAGAGCAGCCTTCAGGCCTGTCTCTTCCACTGCCTTACAGATTGCAGACATTCCTGCTCACTCTGCTGCTCAGCAGAGTGCTGGCAACGGAGTTCTTGGATTGAAATGGTCTTTTAGGAGAAAGAGTGAAGAGTGACAGCAATGTTTGTGTCACAGTTTAAAGCTCACTGTGTGCTAAACATGATCAGGAGGAGCTTTTTTGCAAGGCTCTTCTGCTGTTTTAGCCCAGTCTAAACATTCCTGCTCTACTCTCTCTGTTGCTGCTCAGCAGAGAGTGGGCACAGAGATGTTGGAATCAATTGGTCTTCCAGGCAGGAAAAGGAGGAGTTACAGCAGTGTGTTTTGCAAAGTTGCAAAGCTCACTGTGTGCTGAAGATGCCCTGCAGGAGTTTCCCTGCTGGCCCTTCGTCTGTGGGATTAGAGTCCAAGCGCTGCTCCTCCCCTGTCACAACTCCTCTCCAATCGAGAGAGCGCACCAGAAACTTTGGATTCAAATGCACTTTTAGGAGATAAAGTGAGGAGTGACAGCAATGTTTGTGTCACAGTTTAAAGCTCACTGTGTGCAAAACATGATCAAGCAGGAGATTTTTTTCAAGGCTCTTCTGCTGTTTTAGGCAGGTCTAAAAATTCCTGCTCTACTCTCTCTGTTGCTGCTCAGCAGAGAGCGGGCACAGAGATGGTGGATTCAGCTGGTCTTTCAGGCAAAAAGGGAGGAGTGACAGCAATGTGTGTTGCAGAGTTGCAAAGCTCGCTGTGCGCTGAAGATGATCAGTGGGAACTTTCTGGACTGTCTCTTCTGCTCTTTTAGCATTGGCTAAAGGTTCCTGCTCTACTCTGCTTCTGCCCAGCAGAGAAAGGGCACAGAGTTTTGGATTCAATTGGACTTTGAGGTAGGAAAGTGCGGAGCGAGAGCAATATATGTGTCACAGTTGCAAAGCTGACTGCGTGCTGAAGATGCCCTGCCGGAGCTTTCACTCCGGGCTCTTCGGCTGTGGGAGCAGAGGCCAAGAGATCGTGTTCACCTGTCACTGCTGCTGTTCAAACGAGAGAGGGCGGGAGAGACCATGGATTCAAACGGATTATTAGGAGATGAAGTGAGGAGTGACAGCAATGTGTGTTTCAGAGTTGCAAAGCTCACTGTGCGCTGAAGATGATCTGCAAGGACTTTCCCTCCCTGCCCTTCGGAACTGGGAGCGGATTCCAAGCGCTCGTGCTCACCTGCCTCTGCTGCTCTTGAAACGAGAGTGGAGACCAGAAACGCTGGATTCAAATGCACTTTTAGGAGCTACAATGAGGAGTGACAACAGTGTGTGTGTCACAGTTGTAAAGCTCAGTGTGTTGAAGAAGCACAAGAGCAGCCTTCAGGCCTGTCTCTTCCACTGCCTTACAGATTGCAGACATTCCTGCTCACTCTGCTGCTCAGCAGAGTGCTGGCAACGGAGTTCTTGGATTGAAATGGTCTTTTAGGAGAAAGAGTGAAGAGTGACAGCAATGTTTGTGTCACAGTTTAAAGCTCACTGTGTGCTAAACATGATCAGGAGGAGCTTTTTTGCAAAGCTCTTCTGCTGTTTTAGCCCAGTCTAAACATTCCTGCTCTACTCTCTCTGTTGCTGCTCAGCAGAGAGTGGGCACAGAGATGTTGGAATCAATAGGTCTTCCAGGCAGGAAAAGGAGGAGTTACAGCAATGTGTTTTGCAGAGTTGCAAAGCTCACTGTGTGCTGAAGATGCCCTGCAGGAGTTTCCCTGCTGGCCCTTCGTCTGTGGGATTAGAGTCCAAGCGCTGCTCCTCCCCTGTCACAACTGCTCTCGAAACGAGAGAGCGCACCTGAAACTTTGGATTCAAATGCACTTTTAGGAGATAAAGTGAGGAGTGACAGCAATGTTTGTGTCACAGTTTAAAGCTCACTGTGTGCAAAATATGATCAAGCAGGAGATTTTTTTCAAGGCTCTTCTGCTGTTTTAGGCAGGTCTAAAAATTCCTGCTCTACTATCTCTGTTGCTGCTCAGCAGAGAGCGGGCACAGAGATGGTGGATTCAGCTGGTCTTTCAGGCAAAAAGGGAGGAGTGACAGCAATGTGCGTTGCAGTGTTGCAAAGCTCGCTGTGCGCTGAAGATGATCAGTGGGAACTTTCTGGACTGTCTCTTCTGCTCTTTTAGCATTGGCTAAAGGTTCCTGCTCTACTCTGCTTCTGCCCAGCAGAGAAAGGGCACAGAGATTTTGGATTCAACTGGACTTTGAGGTAGGAAAGTGCGGAGCGAGAGCAATATATGTGTCACAGTTGCAAAGCTGACTGCGTGCTGAAGATGCCCTGCCGGAGCTTTCACTCCGGGCTCTTCGGCTGTGGGAGCAGAGGCCAAGAGATCGTGTTCACCTGTCACTGCTGCTGTTCAAACGAGAGAGGGCGGGAGAGACCATGGATTCAAACGGATTATTAGGAGATGAAGTGAGGAGTGACAGCAATGTGTGTTTCAGAGTTGCAAAGCTCACTGTGCGCTGAAGATGATCTGCAAGGACTTTCCCTCCCTGCCCTTCGGAACTGGGAGCGGATTCCAAGCGCTCGTGCTCACCTGCCTCTGCTGCTCTTGAAACGAGAGTGGAGACCAGAAACGCTGGATTCAAATGCACTTTTAGGAGCTACAATGAGGAGTGACAACAGTGTGTGTGTCACAGTTGTAAAGCTCAGTGTGTTGAAGAAGCACAAGAGCAGCCTTCAGGCCTGTCTCTTCCACTGCCTTACAGATTGCAGACATTCCTGCTCACTCTGCTGCTCAGCAGAGTGCTGGCAACGGAGTTCTTGGATTGAAATGGTCTTTTAGGAGAAAGAGTGAAGAGTGACAGCAATGTTTGTGTCACAGTTTAAAGCTCACTGTGTGCTAAACATGATCAGGAGGAGCTTTTTTGCAAGGCTCTTCTGCTGTTTTAGCCCAGTCTAAACATTCCTGCTCTACTCTCTCTGTTGCTGCTCAGCAGAGAGTGGGCACAGAGATGTTGGAATCAATTGGTCTTCCAGGCAGGAAAAGGAGGAGTTACAGCAGTGTGTTTTGCAAAGTTGCAAAGCTCACTGTGTGCTGAAGATGCCCTGCAGGAGTTTCCCTGCTGGCCCTTCGTCTGTGGGATTAGAGTCCAAGCGCTGCTCCTCCCCTGTCACAACTCCTCTCCAATCGAGAGAGCGCACCAGAAACTTTGGATTCAAATGCACTTTTAGGAGATAAAGTGAGGAGTGACAGCAATGTTTGTGTCACAGTTTAAAGCTCACTGTGTGCAAAACATGATCAAGCAGGAGATTTTTTTCAAGGCTCTTCTGCTGTTTTAGGCAGGTCTAAAAATTCCTGCTCTACTCTCTCTGTTGCTGCTCAGCAGAGAGCGGGCACAGAGATGGTGGATTCAGCTGGTCTTTCAGGCAAAAAGGGAGGAGTGACAGCAATGTGCGTTGCAGAGTTGCAAAGCTCGCTGTGCGCTGAAGATGATCAGTGGGAACTTTCTGGACTGTCTCTTCTGCTCTTTTAGCATTGGCTAAAGGTTCCTGCTCTACTCTGCTTCTGCCCAGCAGAGAAAGGGCACAGAGTTTTGGATTCAATTGGACTTTGAGGTAGGAAAGTGCGGAGCGAGAGCAATATATGTGTCACAGTTGCAAAGCTGACTGCGTGCTGAAGATGCCCTGCCGGAGCTTTCACTCCGGGCTCTTCGGCTGTGGGAGCAGAGGCCAAGAGATCGTGTTCACCTGTCACTGCTGCTGTTCAAACGAGAGAGGGCGGGAGAGACCATGGATTCAAACGGATTATTAGGAGATGAAGTGAGGAGTGACAGCAATGTGTGTTTCAGAGTTGCAAAGCTCACTGTGCGCTGAAGATGATCTGCAAGGACTTTCCCTCCCTGCCCTTCGGAACTGGGAGCGGATTCCAAGCGCTCGTGCTCACCTTCCTCTGCTGCTCTTGAAACGAGAGTGGAGACCAGAAACGCTGGATTCAAATGCACTTTTAGGAGCTACAATGAGGAGTGACAACAGTGTGTGTGTCACAGTTGTAAAGCTCAGTGTGTTGAAGAAGCACAAGAGCAGCCTTCAGGCCTGTCTCTTCCACTGCCTTACAGATTGCAGACATTCCTGCTCACTCTGCTGCTCAGCAGAGTGCTGGCAACGGAGTTCTTGGATTGAAATGGTCTTTTAGGAGAAAGAGTGAAGAGTGACAGCAATGTTTGTGTCACAGTTTAAAGCTCACTGTGTGCTAAACATGATCAGGAGGAGCTTTTTTTCAAGGCTCTTCTGCTGTTTTAGCCCAGTCTAAACATTCCTGCTCTACTCTCTCTGTTGCTGCTCAGCAGAGAGTGGGCACAGAGATGTTGGAATCAATAGGTCTTCCAGGCAGGAAAAGGAGGAGTTACAGCAATGTGTGTTGCAGAATTGCAAAGCTCACTGTGTGCTGAAGATGCCCTGCAGGAGTTTCCCTGCTGGCCCTTCGTCTGTGGGATTAGAGTCCAAGCGCTGCTCCTCCCCTGTCACAACTCCTCTCGAAACGTGAGAGCGCACCAGAAACTTTGGATTCAAATGCACTTTTAGGAGATAAAGTGAGGAGTGACAGCAATGTTTGTGTCACAGTTTAAAGCTCACTGTGTGCAAAACATGATCAAGCAGGAGATTTTTTTCAAGGCTCTTCTGCTGTTTTAGGCAGGTCTAAAAATTCCTGCTCTACTCTCTCTGTTGCTGCTCAGCAGAGAGCGGGCACAGAGATGGTGGATTCAGCTGGTCTTTCAGGCAAAAAGGGAGGAGTGACAGCAATGTGCGTTGCAGTGTTGCAAAGCTCGCTGTGCGCTGAAGATGATCAGTGGGAACTTTTTGGACTGTCTCTTCTGCTCTTTTAGCATTGGCTAAAGGTTCCTGCTCTACTCTGCTTCTGCCCAGCAGAGAAAGGGCACAGAGATTTTGGATTCAATTGGACTTTGAGGTAGGAAAGTGCGGAGCGAGAGCAATATATGTGTCACAGTTGCAAAGCTGACTGCGTGCTGAAGATGCCCTGCCGGAGCTTTCACTCCGGGCTCTTCGGCTGTGGGAGCAGAGGCCAAGAGATCGTGTTCACCTGTCACTGCTGCTGTTCAAACGAGAGAGGGCGGGAGAGACCATGGATTCAAACGGATTATTAGGAGATGAAGTGAGGAGTGACAGCAATGTGTGTTTCAGAGTTGCAAAGCTCACTGTGCGCTGAAGATGATCTGCAAGGACTTTCCCTCCCTGCCCTTCGGAACTGGGAGCGGATTCCAAGCGCTCGTGCTCACCTGCCTCTGCTGCTCTTGAAACGAGAGTGGAGACCAGAAACGCTGGATTCAAATGCACTTTTAGGAGCTACAATGAGGAGTGACAACAGTGTGTGTGTCACAGTTGTAAAGCTCAGTGTGTTGAAGAAGCACAAGAGCAGCCTTCAGGCCTGTCTCTTCCACTGCCTTACAGATTGCAGACATTCCTGCTCACTCTGCTGCTCAGCAGAGTGCTGGCAACGGAGTTCTTGGATTGAAATGGTCTTTTAGGAGAAAGAGTGAAGAGTGACAGCAATGTTTGTGTCACAGTTTAAAGCTCACTGTGTGCTAAACATGATCAGGAGGAGCTTTTTTGCAAGGCTCTTCTGCTGTTTTAGCCCAGTCTAAACATTCCTGCTCTACTCTCTCTGTTGCTGCTCAGCAGAGAGTGGGCACAGAGATGTTGGAATCAATTGGTCTTCCAGGCAGGAAAAGGAGGAGTTACAGCAGTGTGTTTTGCAAAGTTGCAAAGCTCACTGTGTGCTGAAGATGCCCTGCAGGAGTTTCCCTGCTGGCCCTTCCTCTGTGGGATTAGAGTCCAAGCGCTGCTCCTCCCCTGTCACAACTCCTCTCGAAACGTGAGAGCGCACCAGAAACTTTGGATTCAAATGCACTTTTAGGAGATAAAGTGAGGAGTGACAGCAATGTTTGTGTCACAGTTTAAAGCTCACTGTGTGCAAAACATGATCAAGCAGGAGATTTTTTTCAAGGCTCTTCTGCTGTTTTAGGCAGGTCTAAAAATTCCTGCTCTACTCTCTCTGTTGCTGCTCAGCAGAGAGCGGGCACAGAGATGGTGGATTCAGCTGGTCTTTCAGGCAAAAAGGGAGGAGTGACAGCAATGTGCGTTGCAGTGTTGCAAAGCTCGCTGTGCGCTGAAGATGATCAGTGGGAACTTTTTGGACTGTCTCTTCTGCTCTTTTAGCATTGGCTAAAGGTTCCTGCTCTACTCTGCTTCTGCCCAGCAGAGAAAGGGCACAGAGATTTTGGATTCAATTGGACTTTGAGGTAGGAAAGTGCGGAGCGAGAGCAATATATGTGTCACAGTTGCAAAGCTGACTGCGTGCTGAAGATGCCCTGCCGGAGCTTTCACTCCGGGCTCTTCGGCTGTGGGAGCAGAGGCCAAGAGATCGTGTTCACCTGTCACTGCTGCTGTTCAAACGAGAGAGGGCGGGAGAGACCATGGATTCAAACGGATTATTAGGAGATGAAGTGAGGAGTGACAGCAATGTGTGTTTCAGAGTTGCAAAGCTCACTGTGCGCTGAAGATGATCTGCAAGGACTTTCCCTCCCTGCCCTTCGGAACTGGGAGCGGATTCCAAGCGCTCGTGCTCACCTGCCTCTGCTGCACTGGAAACGAGAGTGGAGACCAGAAACGCTGGATTCAAATGCACTTTTAGGAGCTACAATGAGGAGTGACAACAGTGTGTGTGTCACAGTTGTAAAGCTCAGTGTGTTGAAGAAGCACAAGAGCAGCCTTCAGGCCTGTCTCTTCCACTGCCTTACAGATTGCAGACATTCCTGCTCACTCTGCTGCTCAGCAGAGTGCTGGCAACGGAGTTCTTGGATTGAAATGGTCTTTTAGGAGAAAGAGTGAAGAGTGACAGCAATGTTTGTGTCACAGTTTAAAGCTCACTGTGTGCTAAACATGATCAGGAGGAGCTTTTTTGCAAAGCTCTTCTGCTGTTTTAGCCCAGTCTAAACATTCCTGCTCTACTCTCTCTGTTGCTGCTCAGCAGAGAGTGGGCACAGAGATGTTGGAATCAATAGGTCTTCCAGGCAGGAAAAGGAGGAGTTACAGCAATGTGTTTTGCAGAGTTGCAAAGCTCACTGTGTGCTGAAGATGCCCTGCAGGAGTTTCCCTGCTGGCCCTTCGTCTGTGGGATTAGAGTCCAAGCGCTGCTACTCCCCTGTCACAACTGCTCTCGAAACGAGAGAGCGCACCTGAAACTTTGGATTCAAATGCACTTTTAGGAGATAAAGTGAGGAGTGACAGCAATGTTTGTGTCACAGTTTAAAGCTCACTGTGTGCAAAATATGATCAAGCAGGAGATTTTTTTCAAGGCTCTTCTGCTGTTTTAGGCAGGTCTAAAAATTCCTGCTCTACTATCTCTGTTGCTGCTCAGCAGAGAGTGGGCACAGAGATGGTGGATTCAGCTGGTCTTTCAGGCAAAAAGGGAGGAGTGACAGCAATGTGCGTTGCAGTGTTGCAAAGCTCGCTGTGCGCTGAAGATGATCAGTGGGAACTTTCTGGACTGTCTCTTCTGCTCTTTTAGCATTGGCTAAAGGTTCCTGCTCTACTCTGCTTCTGCCCAGCAGAGAAAGGGCACAGAGATTTTGGATTCAACTGGACTTTGAGGTAGGAAAGTGCGGAGCGAGAGCAATATATGTGTCACAGTTGCAAAGCTGACTGCGTGCTGAAGATGCCCTGCCGGAGCTTTCACTCCGGGCTCTTCGGCTGTGGGAGCAGAGGCCAAGAGATCGTGTTCACCTGTCACTGCTGCTGTTCAAACGAGAGAGGGCGGGAGAGACCATGGATTCAAACGGATTATTAGGAGATGAAGTGAGGAGTGACAGCAATGTGTGTTTCAGAGTTGCAAAGCTCACTGTGCGCTGAAGATGATCTGCAAGGACTTTCCCTCCCTGCCCTTCGGAACTGGGAGCGGATTCCAAGCGCTCGTGCTCACCTTCCTCTGCTGCTCTTGAAACGAGAGTGGAGACCAGAAACGCTGGATTCAAATGCACTTTTAGGAGCTACAATGAGGAGTGACAACAGTGTGTGTGTCACAGTTGTAAAGCTCAGTGTGTTGAAGAAGCACAAGAGCAGCCTTCAGGCCTGTCTCTTCCACTGCCTTACAGATTGCAGACATTCCTGCTCACTCTGCTGCTCAGCAGAGTGCTGGCAACGGAGTTCTTGGATTGAAATGGTCTTTTAGGAGAAAGAGTGATGAGTGACAACAATGTTTGTGTCACAGTTTAAAGCTCACTGTGTGCTAAACATGATCAGGAGGAGCTTTTTTGCAAGGCTCTTCTGCTGTTTTAGCCCAGTCTAAACATTCCTTCTCTCTGTTGCTGCTCAGCAGAGAGTGGGCACAGAGATGTTGGAATCCATTGGTCTTCCAGGCAGGAAAAGGAGGAGTTACAGCAATGTGTGTTGCAGAATTGCAAAGCTCACTGTGTGCTGAAGATGCCCTGCAGGAGTTTCCCTGCTGGCCCTTCGTCTGTGGGATTAGAGTCCAAGCGCTGCTCCTCCCCTGTCACAACTCCTCTCGAAACGTGAGAGCGCACCAGAAACTTTGGATTCAAATGCACTTTTAGGAGATAAAGTGAGGAGTGACAGCAATGTTTGTGTCACAGTTTAAAGCTCACTGTGTGCAAAACATGATCAAGCAGGAGATTTTTTTCAAGGCTCTTCTGCTGTTTTAGGCAGGTCTAAAAATTCCTGCTCTACTCTCTCTGTTGCTGCTCAGCAGAGAGCGGGCACAGAGATGGTGGATTCAGCTGGTCTTTCAGGCAAAAAGGGAGGAGTGACAGCAATGTGCGTTGCAGTGTTGCAAAGCTCGCTGTGCGCTGAAGATGATCAGTGGGAACTTTTTGGACTGTCTCTTCTGCTCTTTTAGCATTGGCTAAAGGTTCCTGCTCTACTCTGCTTCTGCCCAGCAGAGAAAGGGCACAGAGATTTTGGATTCAATTGGACTTTGAGGTAGGAAAGTGCGGAGCGAGAGCAATATATGTGTCACAGTTGCAAAGCTGACTGCGTGCTGAAGATGCCCTGCCGGAGCTTTCACTCCGGGCTCTTCGGCTGTGGGAGCAGAGGCCAAGAGATCGTGTTCACCTGTCACTGCTGCTGTTCAAACGAGAGAGGGCGGGAGAGACCATGGATTCAAACGGATTATTAGGAGATGAAGTGAGGAGTGACAGCAATGTGTGTTTCAGAGTTGCAAAGCTCACTGTGCGCTGAAGATGATCTGCAAGGACTTTCCCTCCCTGCCCTTCGGAACTGGGAGCGGATTCCAAGCGCTCGTGCTCACCTGCCTCTGCTGCACTGGAAACGAGAGTGGAGACCAGAAACGCTGGATTCAAATGCACTTTTAGGAGCTACAATGAGGAGTGACAACAGTGTGTGTGTCACAGTTGTAAAGCTCAGTGTGTTGAAGAAGCACAAGAGCAGCCTTCAGGCCTGTCTCTTCCACTGCCTTACAGATTGCAGACATTCCTGCTCACTCTGCTGCTCAGCAGAGTGCTGGCAACGGAGTTCTTGGATTGAAATGGTCTTTTAGGAGAAAGAGTGAAGAGTGACAGCAATGTTTGTGTCACAGTTTAAAGCTCACTGTGTGCTAAACATGATCAGGAGGAGCTTTTTTGCAAAGCTCTTCTGCTGTTTTAGCCCAGTCTAAACATTCCTGCTCTACTCTCTCTGTTGCTGCTCAGCAGAGAGTGGGCACAGAGATGTTGGAATCAATAGGTCTTCCAGGCAGGAAAAGGAGGAGTTACAGCAATGTGTTTTGCAGAGTTGCAAAGCTCACTGTGTGCTGAAGATGCCCTGCAGGAGTTTCCCTGCTGGCCCTTCGTCTGTGGGATTAGAGTCCAAGCGCTGCTACTCCCCTGTCACAACTGCTCTCGAAACGAGAGAGCGCACCTGAAACTTTGGATTCAAATGCACTTTTAGGAGATAAAGTGAGGAGTGACAGCAATGTTTGTGTCACAGTTTAAAGCTCACTGTGTGCAAAATATGATCAAGCAGGAGATTTTTTTCAAGGCTCTTCTGCTGTTTTAGGCAGGTCTAAAAATTCCTGCTCTACTATCTCTGTTGCTGCTCAGCAGAGAGTGGGCACAGAGATGGTGGATTCAGCTGGTCTTTCAGGCAAAAAGGGAGGAGTGACAGCAATGTGCGTTGCAGTGTTGCAAAGCTCGCTGTGCGCTGAAGATGATCAGTGGGAACTTTCTGGACTGTCTCTTCTGCTCTTTTAGCATTGGCTAAAGGTTCCTGCTCTACTCTGCTTCTGCCCAGCAGAGAAAGGGCACAGAGATTTTGGATTCAACTGGACTTTGAGGTAGGAAAGTGCGGAGCGAGAGCAATATATGTGTCACAGTTGCAAAGCTGACTGCGTGCTGAAGATGCCCTGCCGGAGCTTTCACTCCGGGCTCTTCGGCTGTGGGAGCAGAGGCCAAGAGATCGTGTTCACCTGTCACTGCTGCTGTTCAAACGAGAGAGGGCGGGAGAGACCATGGATTCAAACGGATTATTAGGAGATGAAGTGAGGAGTGACAGCAATGTGTGTTTCAGAGTTGCAAAGCTCACTGTGCGCTGAAGATGATCTGCAAGGACTTTCCCTCCCTGCCCTTCGGAACTGGGAGCGGATTCCAAGCGCTCGTGCTCACCTTCCTCTGCTGCTCTTGAAACGAGAGTGGAGACCAGAAACGCTGGATTCAAATGCACTTTTAGGAGCTACAATGAGGAGTGACAACAGTGTGTGTGTCACAGTTGTAAAGCTCAGTGTGTTGAAGAAGCACAAGAGCAGCCTTCAGGCCTGTCTCTTCCACTGCCTTACAGATTGCAGACATTCCTGCTCACTCTGCTGCTCAGCAGAGTGCTGGCAACGGAGTTCTTGGATTGAAATGGTCTTTTAGGAGAAAGAGTGAAGAGTGACAGCAATGTTTGTGTCACAGTTTAAAGCTCACTGTGTGCTAAACATGATCAGGAGGAGCTTTTTTGCAAGGCTCTTCTGCTGTTTTAGCCCAGTCTAAACATTCCTTCTCTCTGTTGCTGCTCAGCAGAGAGTGGGCACAGAGATGTTGGAATCCATTGGTCTTCCAGGCAGGAAAAGGAGGAGTTACAGCAATGTGTGTTGCAGAATTGCAAAGCTCACTGTGTGCTGAAGATGCCCTGCAGGAATTTCCCTGCTGGCCCTTCGTCTGTGGGATTAGAGTCCAAGCGCTGCTCCTCCCCTGTCACAACTCCTCTCCAAACGAGAGAGCGCACCAGAAACTTTGGATTCAAATGCACTTTTAGGAGATAAAGTGAGGAGTGACAGCAATGTTTGTGTCACAGTTTAAAGCTCACTGTGTGCAAAACATGATCAAGCAGGAGATTTTTTTCAAGGCTCTTCTGCTGTTTTAGGCAGGTCTAAAAATTCCTGCTCTACTCTCTCTGTTGCTGCTCAGCAGAGAGCGGGCACAGAGATGGTGGATTCAGCTGGTCTTTCAGGCAAAAAGGGAGGAGTGACAGCAATGTGTGTTGCAGAGTTGCAAAGCTCGCTGTGCGCTGAAGATGATCAGTGGGAACTTTCTGGACTGTCTCTTCTGCTCTTTTAGCATTGGCTAAAGGTTCCTGCTCTACTCTGCTTCTGCCCAGCAGAGAAAGGGCACAGAGTTTTGGATTCAATTGGACTTTGAGGTAGGAAAGTGCGGAGCGAGAGCAATATATGTGTCACAGTTGCAAAGCTGACTGCGTGCTGAAGATGCCCTGCCGGAGCTTTCACTCCGGGCTCTTCGGCTGTGGGAGCAGAGGCCAAGAGATCGTGTTCACCTGTCACTGCTGCTGTTCAAACGAGAGAGGGCGGGAGAGACCATGGATTCAAACGGATTATTAGGAGATGAAGTGAGGAGTGACAGCAATGTGTGTTTCAGAGTTGCAAAGCTCACTGTGCGCTGAAGATGATCTGCAAGGACTTTCCCTCCCTGCCCTTCGGAACTGGGAGCGGATTCCAAGCGCTCGTGCTCACCTTCCTCTGCTGCTCTTGAAACGAGAGTGGAGACCAGAAACGCTGGATTCAAATGCACTTTTAGGAGCTACAATGAGGAGTGACAACAGTGTGTGTGTCACAGTTGTAAAGCTCAGTGTGTTGAAGAAGCACAAGAGCAGCCTTCAGGCCTGTCTCTTCCACTGCCTTACAGATTGCAGACATTCCTGCTCACTCTGCTGCTCAGCAGAGTGCTGGCAACGGAGTTCTTGGATTGAAATGGTCTTTTAGGAGAAAGAGTGAAGAGTGACAGCAATGTTTGTGTCACAGTTTAAAGCTCACTGTGTGCTAAACATGATCAGGAGGAGCTTTTTTGCAAGGCTCTTCTGCTGTTTTAGCCCAGTCTAAACATTCCTGCTCTACTCTCTCTGTTGCTGCTCAGCAGAGAGTGGGCACAGAGATGTTGGAATCAATAGGTCTTCCAGGCAGGAAAAGGAGGAGTGACAGCAATGTGTGTTGCAGAATTGCAAAGCTCACTGTGTGCTGAAGATGCCCTGCAGGAGTTTCCCTGCTGGCCCTTCGTCTGTGGGATTAGAGTCCAAGCGCTGCTCCTCCCCTGTCACAACTCCTCTCGAAACGTGAGAGCGCACCAGAAACTTTGGATTCAAATGCACTTTTAGGAGATAAAGTGAGGAGTGACAGCAATGTTTGTGTCACAGTTTAAAGCTCACTGTGTGCAAAACATGATCAAGCAGGAGATTTTTTTCAAGGCTCTTCTGCTGTTTTAGGCAGGTCTAAAAATTCCTGCTCTACTCTCTCTGTTGCTGCTCAGCAGAGAGCGGGCACAGAGATGGTGGATTCAGCTGGTCTTTCAGGCAAAAAGGGAGGAGTGACAGCAATGTGCGTTGCAGTGTTGCAAAGCTCGCTGTGCGCTGAAGATGATCAGTGGGAACTTTTTGGACTGTCTCTTCTGCTCTTTTAGCATTGGCTAAAGGTTCCTGCTCTACTCTGCTTCTGCCCAGCAGAGAAAGGGCACAGAGATTTTGGATTCAATTGGACTTTGAGGTAGGAAAGTGCGGAGCGAGAGCAATATATGTGTCACAGTTGCAAAGCTGACTGCGTGCTGAAGATGCCCTGCCGGAGCTTTCACTCCGGGCTCTTCGGCTGTGGGAGCAGAGGCCAAGAGATCGTGTTCACCTGTCACTGCTGCTGTTCAAACGAGAGAGGGCGGGAGAGACCATGGATTCAAACGGATTATTAGGAGATGAAGTGAGGAGTGACAGCAATGTGTGTTTCAGAGTTGCAAAGCTCACTGTGCGCTGAAGATGATCTGCAAGGACTTTCCCTCCCTGCCCTTCGGAACTGGGAGCGGATTCCAAGCGCTCGTGCTCACCTGCCTCTGCTGCACTGGAAACGAGAGTGGAGACCAGAAACGCTGGATTCAAATGCACTTTTAGGAGCTACAATGAGGAGTGACAACAGTGTGTGTGTCACAGTTGTAAAGCTCAGTGTGTTGAAGAAGCACAAGAGCAGCCTTCAGGCCTGTCTCTTCCACTGCCTTACAGATTGCAGACATTCCTGCTCACTCTGCTGCTCAGCAGAGTGCTGGCAACGGAGTTCTTGGATTGAAATGGTCTTTTAGGAGAAAGAGTGAAGAGTGACAGCAATGTTTGTGTCACAGTTTAAAGCTCACTGTGTGCTAAACATGATCAGGAGGAGCTTTTTTGCAAGGCTCTTCTGCTGTTTTAGCCCAGTCTAAACATTCCTTCTCTCTGTTTTTGCTCAGCAGAGAGTGGGCACAGAGATGTTGGAATCAATTGGTCTTCCAGGCAGGAAAAGGAGGAGTTACAGCAATGTGTGTTGCAGAATTGCAAAGCTCACTGTGTGCTGAAGATGCCCTGCAGGCGTTTCCCTGCTGGCCCTTCGTCTGTGGGATTAGAGTCCAAGCGCTGCTCCTCCCCTGTCACAACTCCTCTCGAAACGTGAGAGCGCACCAGAAACTTTGGATTCAAATGCACTTTTAGGAGATAAAGTGAGGAGTTACGGCAATGTTTGTGTCACAGTTTAAAGCTCACTGTGTGCAAAACATGATCAAGCAGGAGATTTTTTGCAAGGCTCTTCTGCTGTTTTAGCCCAGGCTAAACATTCCTGCTCTACTCTCTCTGTTGCTGCTCAGCAGAGAGCGGGCACAGAGGTGTTGGAATCAATTGGTCTTTCAGGCAGGAAAAGAAGTGACAGCAATGTGTGTTGCAGAGTTGCAAAGCTCACTGTGTGCTGAAGATGATCAGTGGGAACTTTCTGGACTGTCTCTTCTGCTGTTTCAGCAGAGTCCAAACGTAAGTGCTATATTCTGCTACTGCTCACAAAGAGCAAGCACAGGAGATGTATTATTCAATTGGACTTTCAGGTAGGAAAGTGAGAGGTGACAGCAATATGTGTTTCAGAGTTGCGAATCTCAATGTGTGCTGAAGATGCCCAGCAGTAGTTTCCATGCTGGCCCTTCGGCTGTGAAATTAGAATCCAAGCGCTCGTCCTCCCCTGTCACAACTGCTCTCGAAGCGAGAGAGCGCACCAGAAACGTTGGCTTGAAATGCACATTTAGGAGATAAAGTGAGGAGTGACAGCAATGTGTGTTTCAGAGTTGCAAAGCTCACTGTGCGCTGAAGATGATCTGCAAGGACTTTCCCTCCCCTGCCCTTCGGAACTGGGAGCGGATTCCAAGCGCTCGTGCTCACCTGCCTCTGCTGCTCTTGAAACGAGAGTGGAGACCAGAAACGCTGGATTCAAATGCACTTTTAGGAGCTACAATGAGGAGTGACAACAGTGTGTGTGTCACATTTGTAAAGCTCAGTGTGTTGAAGAAGCACAAGAGCAGCCTTCAGGCCTGTCTCTTCCACTGCCTTACAGATTGCAGACATCCCTGCTCACTCTGCTGCTCAGCAGAGTGCTGGCAACGGAGTTCTGGGATTGAAATGGTCTTTTAGGAGAAAGAGTGAAGAGTGACAGCAATGTTTGTGTCACAGTTTAAAGCTCACTGTGTGCTAAACATGATCAGGAGGAGCTTTTTTGCAAGGCTCTTCTGCTGTTTTAGCCCAGTCTAAACATTCCTGCTCTACTCTCTCTGTTGCTGCTCAGCAGAGAGTGGGCACAGAGATGTTGGAATCAATTGGTCTTTCAGGCAAGAAAAGGAGGAGTGACAGCAATGTGTGTTGCAGAATTGCAAAGCTCACTGTGTGCTGAAGATGCCCTGCAGGAGTTTCCCTGCTGGCCCTTCGTCTGTGGGATTAGAGTCCAAGCGCTGCTCCTCCCCTGTCACAACTCCTCTCGAAACGAGAGAGCGCGCCAGAAACTTTGGATTCAAATGCACTTTTAGGAGATAAAGTGAGGAGTGACAGCAATGTTTGTGTCACAGTTTAAAGCTCACTGTGTGCAAAACATGATCAAGCAGGAGATTTTTTTCAAGGCTCTTCTGCTGTTTTAGGCAGGTCTAAAAATTCCTGCTCTACTCTCTCTGTTGCTGCTCAGCAGAGAGCGGGCACAGAGATGGTGGATTCAGCTGGTCTTTCAGGCAAAAAGGGAGGAGTGACAGCAATGTGCGTTGCAGAGTTGCAAAGCTCGCTGTGCGCTGAAGATGATCAGTGGGAACTTTCTGGACTGTCTCTTCTGCTCTTTTAGCATTGGCTAAAGGTTCCTGCTCTACTCTGCTTCTGCCCAGCAGAGAAAGGGCACAGAGATTTTGGATTCAATTGGACTTTGAGGTAGGAAAGTGCGGAGCGAGAGCAATATATGTGTCACAGTTGCAAAGCTGACTGCGTGCTGAAGATGCCCTGCCGGAGCTTTCACTCCGGGCTCTTCGGCTGTGGGAGCAGAGGCCAAGAGATCGTGTTCACCTGTCACTGCTGCTGTTCAAACGAGAGAGGGCGGGAGAGACCATGGATTCAAACGGATTATTAGGAGATGAAGTGAGGAGTGACAGCAATGTGTGTTTCAGAGTTGCAAAGCTCACTGTGCGCTGAAGATGATCTGCAAGGACTTTCCCTCCCTGCCCTTCGGAACTGGGAGAGGATTCCAAGCGCTCGTGTTCACCTTCCTCTGCTGCTCTTGAAACGAGAGTGGAGACCAGAAACGCTGGATTCAAATGCACTTTTAGGAGCTACAATGAGGAGTGACAACAGTGTGTGTGTCACAGTTGTAAAGCTCAGTGTGTTGAAGAAGCACAAGAGCAGCCTTCAGGCCTGTCTCTTCCACTGCCTTACAGATTGCAGACATTCCTGCTCACTCTGCTGCTCAGCAGAGTGCTGGCAACGGAGTTCTTGGATTGAAATGGTCTTTTAGGAGAAAGAGTGAAGAGTGACAGCAATGTTTGTGTCACAGTTTAAAGCTCACTGTGTGCTAAACATGATCAGGAGGAGCTTTTTTGCAAGGCTCTTCTGCTGTTTTAGCCCAGTCTAAACATTCCTTCTCTCTGTTGCTGCTCAGCAGAGAGTGGGCACAGAGATGTTGGAATCAATTGGTCTTCCAGGCAGGAAAAGGAGGAGTTACAGCAATGTGTGTTGCAGAATTGCAAAGCTCACTGTGTGCTGAAGATGCCCTGCAGGAGTTTCCCTGCTGGCCCTTCGTCTGTGGGATTAGAGTCCAAGCGCTGCTCCTCCCCTGTCACAACTCCTCTCGAAACGTGAGAGCGCACCAGAAACTTTGGATTCAAATGCACTTTTAGGAGATAAAGTGAGGAGTGACAGCAATGTTTGTGTCACAGTTTAAAGCTCACTGTGTGCAAAACATGATCAAGCAGGAGATTTTTTGCAAGGCTCTTCTGCTGTTTTAGCCCAGGCTAAACATTCCTGCTCTACTCTCTCTGTTGCTGCTCAGCAGAGAGTGGGCACAGAGGTGTTGGAATCAATTGGTCTTTCAGGCAGGAAAAGAAGTGACAGCAATGTGTGTTGCAGAGTTGCAAAGCTCGCTGTGCGCTGAAGATGATCAGTGGGAACTTTCTGGACTGTCTCTTCTGCTGTTTCAGCAGAGTCCAAACGTAAGTGCTATATTCTGCTACTGCTCACAAAGAGCAAGCACAGGAGATGTAGGATTCAATTGGACTTTCAGGTAGGAAAGTGAGAGGTGACAGCAATATGTGTTTCAGAGTTGAGAATCTCAATGTGTGCTGAAGATGCCCAGCAGTAGTTTCCATGCTGGCCCTTCGGCTGTGAAATTAGAATCCAAGCGCTCGTCCTCCCCTGTCACAACTGCTCTCGAAGCGAGAGAGCGCACCAGAAAGGTTGGCTTGAAATGCACTTTTAGGAGATAAAGTGAGGAGTGACAGCAATGTGTGTTTCAGAGTTGCAAAGCTCACTGTGCGCTGAAGATGATCTGCAAGGACTTTCCCTCCCCTGCCCTTCGGAACTGGGAGCGGATTCCAAGCGCTCGTGCTCACCTGCCTCTGCTGCACTGGAAACGAGAGTGGAGACCAGAAACGCTGGATTCAAATGCACTTTTAGGAGATAAAGTGAGGAGTGACAGCAATGTTTGTGTCACAGTTTAAAGCTCACTGTGTGCAAAACATGATCAAGCAGGAGATTTTTTTCAAGGCTCTTCTGCTGTTTTAGGCAGGTCTAAAAATTCCTGCTCTACTCTCTCTGTTGCTGCTCAGCAGAGAGCGGGCACAGAGATGGTGGATTCAGCTGGTCTTTCAGGCAAAAAGGGTGGAGTGACAGCAATGTGCGTTGCAGAGTTGCAAAGCTCGCTGTGCGCTGAAGATGATCAGTGGGAACTTTCTGGACTGTCTCTTCTGCTCTTTTAGAATTGGCTAAAGGTTCCTGTTCTACTCTGCTTCTGCCCAGCAGAGAAAGGGCACAGAGATTCTGGATTCAATTGGACTTTGAGGTAGGAAAGTGCGGAGCGAGAGCAATATATGTGTCACAGTTGCAAAGCTGACTGCGTGCTGAAGATGTCCTGCCGGAGCTTTCACTCCGGGCTCTTCGGCTGTGGGAGCAGAGGCCAAGGGATCGTGTTCACCTGTCACTGCTGCAGTTCAAACGAGAGAGGGCGGGAGAGACCATGGATTCAAACGGATTATTAGGAGATGAAGTGAGGAGTGACAGCAATGTGTGTTTCAGAGTTGCAAAGCTCACTGTGCGCTGAAGATGATCTGCAAGGACTTTCCCTCCCTGCCCTTCGGAACTGGGAGCGGATTCCAAGCGCTCGTGCTCACCTTCCTCTGCTGCTCTTGAAACGAGAGTGGAGACCAGAAACGCTGGATTCAAATGCACTTTTAGGAGCTACAATGAGGAGTGACAACAGTGTGTGTGTCACAGTTGTAAAGCTCAGTGTGTTGAAGAAGCACAAGAGCAGCCTTCAGGCCTGTCTCTTCCACTGCCTTACAGATTGCAGACATTCCTGCTCACTCTGCTGCTCAGCAGAGTGCTGGCAACGGAGTTCTTGGATTGAAATGGTCTTTTAGGAGAAAGAGTGAAGAGTGACAGCAATGTTTGTGTCACAGTTTAAAGCTCACTGTGTGCTAAACATGATCAGGAGGAGCTTTTTTGCAAGGCTCTTCTGCTGTTTTAGCCCAGTCTAAACATTCCTGCTCTACTCTCTCTGTTGCTGCTCAGCAGAGAGTGGGCACAGAGATGTTGGAATCAATAGGTCTTCCAGGCAGGAAAAGGAGGAGTTACAGCAGTGTGTTTTGCAAAGTTGCAAAGCTCACTGTGTGCTGAAGATGCCCTGCAGGAGTTTCCCTGCTGGCCCTTCGTCTGTGGGATTAGAGTCCAAGCGCTGCTCCTCCCCTGTCACAACTCCTCTCCAAACGAGAGAGCGCACCAGAAACTTTGGATTCAAATGCACTTTTAGGAGATAAAGTGAGGAGTGACAGCAATGTTTGTGTCACAGTTTAAAGCTCACTGTGTGCAAAACATGATCAAGCAGGAGATTTTTTTCAAGGCTCTTCTGCTGTTTTAGGCAGGTCTTAAAATTCCTGCTCTACTCTCTCTGTTGCTGCTCAGCAGAGAGCGGGCACAGAGATGGTGGATTCAGCTGGTCTTTCAGGCAAAAAGGGAGGAGTGACAGCAATGTGCGTTGCAGAGTTGCAAAGCTCGCTGTGCGCTGAAGATGATCAGAGGGAACTTTCTGGACTGTCTCTTCTGCTCTTTTAGCATTGGCTAAAGGTTCCTGCTCTACTCTGCTTCTGCCCAGCAGAGAAAGGGCACAGAGTTTTGGATTCAATTGGACTTTGAGGTAGGAAAGTGCGGAGCGAGAGCAATATATGTGTCACAGTTGCAAAGCTGACTGCGTGCTGAAGATGCCCTGCCGGAGCTTTCACTCCGGGCTCTTCGGCTGTGGGAGCAGAGGCCAAGAGATCGTGTTCACCTGTCACTGCTGCTGTTCAAACGAGAGAGGGCGGGAGAGACCATGGATTCAAACGGATTATTAGGAGATGAAGTGAGGAGTGACAGCAATGTGTGTTTCAGAGTTGCAAAGCTCACTGTGCGCTGAAGATGATCTGCAAGGACTTTCCCTCCCTGCCCTTCGGAACTGGGAGCGGATTCCAAGCGCTCGTGCTCACCTGCCTCTGCTGCTCTTGAAACGAGAGTGGAGACCAGAAACGCTGGATTCAAATGCACTTTTAGGAGCTACAATGAGGAGTGACAACAGTGTGTGTGTCAAAGTTGTAAAGCTCAGTGTGTTGAAGAAGCACAAGAGCAGCCTTCAGGCCTGTCTCTTCCACTGCCTTACAGATTGCAGACATCCCTGCTCACTCTGCTGCTCAGCAGAGTGCTGGCAACGGAGTTCTTGGATTGAAATGGTCTTTTAGGAGAAAGAGTGAAGAGTGACAGCAATGTTTGTGTCACAGTTTAAAGCTCACTGTGTGCTAAACATGATCAGGAGGAGCTTTTTTGCAAAGCTCTTCTGCTGTTTTAGCCCAGTCTAAACATTCCTGCTCTACTCTCTCTGTTGCTGCTCAGCAGAGAGCGGGCACAGAGATGTTGGAATCAATTGGTCTTTCAGGCAAGAAAAGGAGGAGTGACAGCAATGTGTGTTGCAGAGTTGCAAAGCTCACTGTGTGCTGAAGATGATCAGTGGGAACTTTCTGGACTGTCTCTTCTGCTGTTTCAGCAGAGTCCAAACGTAAGTGCTATATTCTGCTACTGCTCACAAAGAGCAAGCACAGGAGATGTATTATTCAATTGGACTTTCAGGTAGGAAAGTGAGAGGTGACAGCAATATGTGTTTCAGAGTTGTGAATCTCAATGTGTGCTGAAGATGCCCAGCAGTAGTTTCCATGCTGGCCCTTCGGCTGTGAAATTAGAATCCAAGCGCTCGTCCTCCCCTGTCACAACTGCTCTCGAAGCGAGAGAGCGCACCAGAAACGTTGGCTTGAAATGCACTTTTAGGAGATAAAGTGAGGAGTGACAGCAATGTGTGTTTCAGAGTTGCAAAGCTCACTGTGCGCTGAAGATGATCTGCAAGGACTTTCCCTCCCCTGCCCTTCGGAACTGGGAGCGGATTCCAAGCGCTCGTGCTCACCTGCCTCTGCTGCACTGGAAACGAGAGTGGAGACCAGAAACGCTGGATTCAAATGCACTTTTAGGAGATAAAGTGAGGAGTGACAGCAATGTTTGTGTCACAGTTTAAAGCTCACTGTGTGCAAAACATGATCAAGCAGGAGATTTTTTTCAAGGCTCTTCTGCTGTTTTAGGCAGGTCTAAAAATTCCTGCTCTACTCTCTCTGTTGCTGCTCAGCAGAGAGCGGGCACAGAGATGGTGGATTCAGCTGGTCTTTCAGGCAAAAAGGGTGGAGTGACAGCAATGTGCGTTGCAGAGTTGCAAAGCTCGCTGTGCGCTGAAGATGATCAGTGGGAACTTTCTGGACTGTCTCTTCTGCTCTTTTAGCATTGGCTAAAGGTTCCTGCTCTACTCTGCTTCTGCCCAGCAGAGAAAGGGCACAGAGATTCTGGATTCAATTGGACTTTGAGGTAGGAAAGTGCGGAGCGAGAGCAATATATGTGTCACAGTTGCAAAGCTGACTGCGTGCTGAAGATGTCCTGCCGGAGCTTTCACTCCGGGCTCTTCGGCTGTGGGAGCAGAGGCCAAGAGATCGTGTTCACCTGTCACTGCTGCTGTTCAAACGAGAGAGGGCGGGAGAGACCATGGATTCAAACGGATTATTAGGAGATGAAGTGAGGAGTGACAGCAATGTGTGTTTCAGAGTTGCAAAGCTCACTGTGCGCTGAAGATGATCTGCAAGGACTTTCCCTCCCTGCCCTTCGGAACTGGGAGCGGATTCCAAGCGCTCGTGCTCACCTTCCTCTGCTGCTCTTGAAACGAGAGTGGAGACCAGAAACGCTGGATTCAAATGCACTTTTAGGAGCTACAATGAGGAGTGACAACAGTGTGTGTGTCACAGTTGTAAAGCTCAGTGTGTTGAAGAAGCACAAGAGCAGCCTTCAGGCCTGTCTCTTCCACTGCCTTACAGATTGCAGACATTCCTGCTCACTCTGCTGCTCAGCAGAGTGCTGGCAACGGAGTTCTTGGATTGAAATGGTCTTTTAGGAGAAAGAGTGAAGAGTGACAGCAATGTTTGTGTCACAGTTTAAAGCTCACTGTGTGCTAAACATGATCAGGAGGAGCTTTTTTGCAAGGCTCTTCTGCTGTTTTAGCCCAGTCTAAACATTCCTGCTCTACTCTCTCTGTTGCTGCTCAGCAGAGAGTGGGCACAGAGATGTTGGAATCAATAGGTCTTCCAGGCAGGAAAAGGAGGAGTTACAGCAGTGTGTTTTGCAAAGTTGCAAAGCTCACTGTGTGCTGAAGATGCCCTGCAGGAGTTTCCCTGCTGGCCCTTCGTCTGTGGGATTAGAGTCCAAGCGCTGCTCCTCCCCTGTCACAACTCCTCTCCAAACGAGAGAGCGCACCAGAAACTTTGGATTCAAATGCACTTTTAGGAGATAAAGTGAGGAGTGACAGCAATGTTTGTGTCACAGTTTAAAGCTCACTGTGTGCAAAACATGATCAAGCAGGAGATTTTTTTCAAGGCTCTTCTGCTGTTTTAGGCAGGTCTTAAAATTCCTGCTCTACTCTCTCTGTTGCTGCTCAGCAGAGAGCGGGCACAGAGATGGTGGATTCAGCTGGTCTTTCAGGCAAAAAGGGAGGAGTGACAGCAATGTGTGTTGCAGAGTTGCAAAGCTCGCTGTGCGCTGAAGATGATCAGTGGGAACTTTCTGGACTGTCTCTTCTGCTCTTTTAGCATTGGCTAAAGGTTCCTGCTCTACTCTGCTTCTGCCCAGCAGAGAAAGGGCACAGAGTTTTGGATTCAATTGGACTTTGAGGTAGGAAAGTGCGGAGCGAGAGCAATATATGTGTCACAGTTGCAAAGCTGACTGCGTGCTGAAGATGCCCTGCCGGAGCTTTCACTCCGGGCTCTTCGGCTGTGGGAGCAGAGGCCAAGAGATCGTGTTCACCTGTCACTGCTGCTGTTCAAACGAGAGAGGGCGGGAGAGACCATGGATTCAAACGGATTATTAGGAGATGAAGTGAGGAGTGACAGCAATGTGTGTTTCAGAGTTGCAAAGCTCACTGTGCGCTGAAGATGATCTGCAAGGACTTTCCCTCCCTGCCCTTCGGAACTGGGAGCGGATTCCAAGCGCTCGTGCTCACCTTCCTCTGCTGCTCTTGAAACGAGAGTGGAGACCAGAAACGCTGGATTCAAATGCACTTTTAGGAGCTACAATGAGGAGTGACAACAGTGTGTGTGTCACAGTTGTAAAGCTCAGTGTGTTGAAGAAGCACAAGAGCAGCCTTCAGGCCTGTCTCTTCCACTGCCTTACAGATTGCAGACATTCCTGCTCACTCTGCTGCTCAGCAGAGTGCTGGCAACGGAGTTCTTGGATTGAAATGGTCTTTTAGGAGAAAGAGTGAAGAGTGACAGCAATGTTTGTGTCACAGTTTAAAGCTCACTGTGTGCTAAACATGATCAGGAGGAGCTTTTTTGCAAAGCTCTTCTGCTGTTTTAGCCCAGTCTAAACATTCCTGCTCTACTCTCTCTGTTGCTGCTCAGCAGAGAGTGGGCACAGAGATGTTGGAATCAATAGGTCTTCCAGGCAGGAAAAGGAGGAGTTACAGCAATGTGTTTTGCAGAGTTGCAAAGCTCACTGTGTGCTGAAGATGCCCTGCAGGAGTTTCCCTGCTGGCCCTTCGTCTGTGGGATTAGAGTCCAAGCGCTGCTCCTCCCCTGTCACAACTGCTCTCGAAACGAGAGAGCGCACCTGAAACTTTGGATCCAAATGCACTTTTAGGGGATAAAGTGAGGAGTGACAGCAATGTGTGTTTCAGAGTTGTAAAGCTCACTGTGTGCAAAACATGATCAAGCAGGAGATTTTTTTCAAGGCTCTTCTGCTGTTTTAGGCAGGTCTAAAAATTCCTGCTCTACTCTCTCTGTTGCTGCTCAGCAGAGAGCGGGCACAGAGATGGTGGATTCAGCTGGTCTTTCAGGCAAAAAGGGAGGAGTGACAGCAATGTGCGTTGCAGTGTTGCAAAGCTCGCTGTGCGCTGAAGATGATCAGTGGGAACTTTCTGGACTGTCTCTTCTGCTCTTTTAGCATTGGCTAAAGGTTCCTGCTCTACTCTGCTTCTGCCCAGCAGAGAAAGGGCACAGAGATTTTGGATTCAATTGGACTTTGAGGTAGGAAAGTGCGGAGCGAGAGCAATATATGTGTCACAGTTGCAAAGCTGACTGCGTGCTGAAGATGCCCTGCCGGAGCTTTCACTCCGGGCTCTTCGGCTGTGGGAGCAGAGGCCAAGAGATCGTGTTCACCTGTCACTGCTGCTGTTCAAACGAGAGAGGGCGGGAGAGACCATGGATTCAAACGGATTATTAGGAGATGAAGTGAGGAGTGACAGCAATGTGTGTTTCAGAGTTGCAAAGCTCACTGTGCGCTGAAGATGATCTGCAAGGACTTTCCCTCCCTGCCCTTCGGAACTGGGAGCGGATTCCAAGCGCTCGTGCTCACCTGCCTCTGCTGCACTGGAAACGAGAGTGGAGACCAGAAACGCTGGATTCAAATGCACTTTTAGGAGCTACAATGAGGAGTGACAACAGTGTGTGTGTCACAGTTGTAAAGCTCAGTGTGTTGAAGAAGCACAAGAGCAGCCTTCAGGCCTGTCTCTTCCACTGCCTTACAGATTGCAGACATTCCTGCTCACTCTGCTGCTCAGCAGAGTGCTGGCAACGGAGTTCTTGGATTGAAATGGTCTTTTAGGAGAAAGAGTGAAGAGTGACAGCAATGTTTGTGTCACAGTTTAAAGCTCACTGTGTGCTAAACATGATCAGGAGGAGCTTTTTTGCAAGGCTCTTCTGCTGTTTTAGCCCAGTCTAAACATTCCTGCTCTACTCTCTCTGTTGCTGCTCAGCAGAGAGTGGGCACAGAGATGTTGGAATCAATAGGTCTTCCAGGCAGGAAAAGGAGGAGTTACAGCAATGTGTGTTGCAGAATTGCAAAGCTCACTGTGTGCTGAAGATGCCCTGCAGGAGTTTCCCTGCTGGCCCTTCGTCTGTGGGATTAGAGTCCAAGCGCTGCTCCTCCCCTGTCACAACTCCTCTCGAAACGTGAGAGCGCACCAGAAACCTTGGATTCAAATGCACTTTTAGGAGATAAAGTGAGGAGTGACAGCAATGTTTGTGTCACAGTTTAAAGCTCACTGTGTGCAAAACATGATCAAGCAGGAGATTTTTTGCAAGGCTCTTCTGCTGTTTTAGCCCAGGCTAAACATTCCTGCTCTACTCTCTCTGTTGCTGCTCAGCAGAGAGCGGGCACAGAGGTGTTGGAATCAATTGGTCTTTCAGACAGGAAAAGAAGTGACAGCAATGTGTGTTGCAGAGTTGCAAAGCTCACTGTGCGCTGAAGATGATCATTGGGAACTTTCTGGACTGTCTCTTCTGCTGTTTCAGCAGAGTCCAAACGTAAGTGCTATATTCTGCTACTGCTCACAAAGAGCAAGCACAGGAGATGTATTATTCAATTGGACTTTCAGGTAGGAAAGTGAGAGGTGACAGCAATATGTGTTTCAGAGTTGCGAATCTCAATGTGTGTTGAAGATGCCCAGCAGTAGTTTCCATGCTGGCCCTTCGGCTGTGAAATTAGAATCCAAGCGCTCGTCCTCCCCTGTCACAACTGCTCTCGAATCGAGAGAGCGCACCAGAAACGTTGGCTTGAAATGCACTTTTAGGGGATAAAGTGAGGAGTGACAGCAATGTGTGTTTCAGAGTTGTAAAGCTCACTGTGCGCTGAAGATGATCTGCAAGGACTTTCCCTCCCTGCCCTTCGGAACTGGGAGCGGATTCCAAGCGCTCGTGCTCACCTGCCTGTGCTGCACTGGAAACGAGAGTGGAGACCAGAAACGCTGGATTCAAATGCACTTTTAGGAGCTACAATGAGGAGTGACAACAGTGTGTGTGTCAAAGTTGTAAAGCTCAGTGTGTTGAAGAAGCACAAGGGCAGCCTTCAGGCCTGTCTCTTCCACTGCCTTACAGATTGCAGACATCCCTGCTCACTCTGCTGCTCAGCAGAGTGCTGGCAACGGAGTTCTTGGATTGAAATGGTCTTTTAGGAGAAAGAGTGAAGAGTGACAGCAATGTTTGTGTCACAGTTTAAAGCTCACTGTGTGCTAAACATGATCAGGAGGAGCTTTTTTGCAAGGCTCTTCTGCTGTTTTAGCCCAGTCTAAACATTCCTTCTCCCTGTTGCTGCTCAGCAGAGAGTGGGCACAGAGATGTTGGAATCAATTGGTCTTTCAGGCAAGAAAAGGAGGAGTGACAGCAATGTGTGTTGCAGAATTGCAAAGCTCACTGTGTGCTGAAGATGCCCTGCAGGAGTTTCCCTGCTGGCCCTTCGTCTGTGGGATTAGAGTCCAAGCGCTGCTCCTCCCCTGTCACAACTCCTCTCGAAACGAGAGAGCGCACCAGAAACTTTGGATTCAAATGCACTTTTAGGAGATAAAGTGAGGAGTGACAGCAATGTTTGTGTCACAGTTTAAAGCTCACTGTGTGCAAAACATGATCAAGCAGGAGATTTTTTTCAAGGCTCTTCTGCTGTTTTAGGCAGGTCTAAAAATTCCTGCTCTACTCTCTCTGTTGCTGCTCAGCAGAGAGCGGGCACAGAGATGGTGGATTCAGCTGGTCTTTCAGGCAAAAAGGGAGGAGTGACAGCAATGTGCGTTGCAGTGTTGCAAAGCTCGCTGTGCGCTGAAGATGATCAGTGGGAACTTTCTGGACTGTCTCTTCTGCTCTTTTAGCATTGGCTAAAGGTTCCTGCTCTACTCTGCTTCTGCCCAGCAGAGAAAGGGCACAGAGATTTTGGATTCAATTGGACTTTGAGGTAGGAAAGTGCGGAGCGAGAGCAATATATGTGTCACAGTTGCAAAGCTGACTGCGTGCTGAAGATGCCCTGCTGGAGCTTTCACTCCGGGCTCTTCGGCTGTGGGAGCAGAGGCCAAGAGATCGTGTTCACCTGTCACTGCTGCTGTTCAAACGAGAGAGGGCGGGAGAGACCATGGATTCAAACGGATTATTAGGAGATGAAGTGAGGAGTGACAGCAATGTGTGTTTCAGAGTTGCAAAGCTCACTGTGCGCTGAAGATGATCTGCAAGGACTTTCCCTCCCTGCCCTTCGGAACTGGGAGCGGATTCCAAGCGCTCGTGCTCACCTGCCTCTGCTGCACTGGAAACGAGAGTGGAGACCAGAAACGCTGGATTCAAATGCACTTTTAGGAGCTACAATGAGGAGTGACAACAGTGTGTGTGTCAAAGTTGTAAAGCTCAGTGTGTTGAAGAAGCACAAGAGCAGCCTTCAGGCCTGTCTCTTCCACTGCCTTACAGATTGCAGACATTCCTGCTCACTCTGCTGATCAGCAGAGTGCTGGCAACGGAGTTCTTGGATTGAAATGGTCTTTTAGGAGAAAGAGTGAAGAGTGACAGCAATGTTTGTGTCACAGTTTAAAGCTCACTGTGTGCTAAACATGATCAGGAGGAGCTTTTTTGCAAGGCTCTTCTGCTGTTTTAGCCCAGTCTAAACATTCCTGCTCTGCTCTCTCTGTTGCTGCTCAGCAGAGAGTGGGCACAGAGGTGTTGGAATCAATTGGTCTTCCAGGCAGGAAAAGGAGTTACAGCAATGTGTGTTGCAGAATTGCAAAGCTCACTGTGTGCTGAACATGCCCTGCAGGAGTTTCCCTGCTGGCCCTTCGTCTGTGGGATTAGAGTCCAAGCGCTGCTCCTCCCCTGTCACAACTCCTCTCCAAACGTGAGAGCGCACCAGAAACTTTGGATTCAAATGCACTTTTAGGAGATAAAGTGAGGAGTGACATCAATGTTTGTGTCACAGTTTAAAGCTCACTGTGTGCAAAACATGATCAAGCAGGAGATTTTTTGCAAGGCTCTTCTGCTGTTTTAGCCCAGGCTAAAAATTCCTGCTCTACTCTCTCTGTTGCTGCTCAGCAGAGAGCGGGCACAGAGGTGTTGGAATCAATTGGTCTTTCAGGCAGGAAAAGAAGAGACAGCAATGTGTGTTGCAGAGTTGCAAAGCTCACTGTGTGCTGAAGATGATCAGTGGGAACTTTCTGGACTGTCTCTTCTGCTGTTTCAGCAGAGTCCAAACGTAAGTGTTATATTCTGCTACTGCTCACAAAGAGCAAGCACAGGAGATGTATTATTCAATTGGACTTTCAGGTAGGAAAGTGAGAGGTGACAGCAATATGTGTTTCAGAGTTGTGAATCTCAATGTGTGCTGAAGATGCCCAGCAGTAGTTTCCATGCTGGCCCTTCGGCTGTGAAATTAGAATCCAAGCGCTCGTTCTCCCCTGTCACAACTGCTCTCGAAGCGAGAGAGCGCACCAGAAACGTTGGCTTGAAATGCACTTTTAGGAGATAAAGTGAGGAGTGACAGCAATGTTTGTGTCACAGTTTAAAGCTCACTGTGTGCAAAACATGATCAAGCAGGAGATTTTTTTCAAGGCTCTTCTGCTGTTTTAGGCAGGTCTAAAAATTCCTGCTCTACTCTCTCTGTTGCTGCTCAGCAGAGAGCGGGCACAGAGATGGTGGATTCAGCTGGTCTTTCAGGCAAAAAGGGAGGAGTGACAGCAATGTGTGTTGCAGAGTTCCAAAGCTCGCTGTGCGCTGAAGATGATCAGTGGGAACTTTCTGGACTGTCTCTTCTGCTCTTTTAGCATTGGCTAAAAGTTCCTGCTCTACTCTCTCTGCTTCTGCCCAGCAGAGAAAGGGCACAGAGATTTTGGATTCAATTGGACTTTGAGGTAGGAAAGTGCGGAGCGAGAGCAATATATGTGTCACAGTTGCAAAGCTGACTGCGTGCTGAAGATGCCCTGCCGGAGCTTTCACTCCGGGCTCTTCGGCTGTGGGAGCAGAGGCCAAGAGATCGTGTTCACCTGTCACTGCTGCTGTTCAAACGAGAGAGGGCGGGAGAGACCATGGATTCAAACGGATTATTAGGAGATGAAGTGAGGAGTGACAGCAATGTGTGTTTCAGAGTTGCAAAGCTCACTGTGCGCTGAAGATGATCTGCAAGGACTTTCCCTCCCTGCCCTTCGGAACTGGGAGCGGATTCCAAGCGCTCGTGCTCACCTTCCTCTGCTGCTCTTGAAACGAGAGTGGAGAACAGAAACGCTGGATTCAAATGCACTTTTAGGAGCTACAATGAGGAGTGACAACAGTGTGTGTGTCACAGTTGTAAAGCTCAGTGTGTTGAAGAAGCACAAGAGCAGCCTTCAGGCCTGTCTCTTCCACTGCCTTACAGATTGCAGACATTCCTGCTCACTCTGCTGCTCAGCAGAGTGCTGGCAACGGAGTTCTTGGATTGAAATGGTCTTTTAGGAGAAAGAGTGAAGAGTGACAGCAATGTTTGTGTCACAGTTTAAAGCTCACTGTGTGCTAAACATGATCAGGAGGAGCTTTTTTGCAAGGCTCTTCTGCTGTTTTAGCCCAATCTAAACATTCCTTCTCTCTGTTGCTGCTCAGCAGAGAGTGGGCACAGAGATGTTGGAATCAATTGGTCTTCCAGGCAGGAAAAGGAGTTACAGCAATGTGTGTTGCAGAATTGCAAAGCTCACTGTGTGCTGAAGATGCCCTGCAGGAGTTTCCCTGCTGGCCCTTCGTCTGTGGGATTAGAGTCCAAGCGCTGCTCCTCCCCTGTCACAACTCCTCTCGAAACGTGAGAGCGCACCAGAAACTTTAGATTCAAATGCACTTTTAGGAGATAAAGTGAGGAGTGACAGCAATGTTTGTGTCACAGTTTAAAGCTCACTGTGTGCAAAACATGATCAAGCAGGAGATTTTTTGCAAGGCTCTTCTGCTGTTTTAGGCAGGTCTAAACATTCCTGCTCTACTCTCTCTGTTGCTGCTCAGCAGAGAGCGGGCACAGAGGTGTTGGAATCAATTGGTCTTTCAGGCAGGAAAAGAAGAGACAGCAATGTGTGTTGCAGAGTTGCAAAGCTCACTGTGTGCTGAAGATGATCAGTGGGAACTTTCTGGACTGTCTCTTCTGCTGTTTCAGCAGAGTCCAAACGTAAGTGTTATATTCTGCTACTGCTCACAAAGAGCAAGCACAGGAGATGTATTATTCAATTGGACTTTCAGGTAGGAAAGTGAGAGGTGACAGCAATATGTGTTTCAGAGTTGTGAATCTCAATGTGTGCTGAAGATGCCCAGCAGTAGTTTCCATGCTGGCCCTTCGGCTGTGAAATTAGAATCCAAGCGCTCGTCCTCCCCTGTCACAACTGCTCTCGAAGCGAGAGAGCGCACCAGAAACGTTGGCTTGAAATGCACTTTTAGGAGATAAAGTGAGGAGTGACAGCAATGTTTGTGTCACAGTTTAAAGCTCACTGTGTGCAAAACATGATCAAGCAGGAGATTTTTTTCAAGGCTCTTCTGCTGTTTTAGGCAGGTCTAAAAATTCCTGCTCTACTCTCTCTGTTGCTGCTCAGCAGAGAGCGGGCACAGAGATGGTGGATTCAGCTGGTCTTTCAGGCAAAAAGGGAGGAGTGACAGCAATGTGTGTTGCAGAGTTCCAAAGCTCGCTGTGCGCTGAAGATGATCAGTGGGAACTTTCTGGACTGTCTCTTCTGCTCTTTTAGCATTGGCTAAAAGTTCCTGCTCTACTCTCTCTGCTTCTGCCCAGCAGAGAAAGGGCACAGAGATTTTGGATTCAATTGGACTTTGAGGTAGGAAAGTGCGGAGCGAGAGCAATATATGTGTCACAGTTGCAAAGCTGACTGCGTGCTGAAGATGCCCTGCCGGAGCTTTCACTCCGGGCTCTTCGGCTGTGGGAGCAGAGGCCAAGAGATCGTGTTCACCTGTCACTGCTGCTGTTCAAACGAGAGAGGGCGGGAGAGACCATGGATTCAAACGGATTATTAGGAGATGAAGTGAGGAGTGACAGCAATGTGTGTTTCAGAGTTGCAAAGCTCACTGTGCGCTGAAGATGATCTGCAAGGACTTTCCCTCCCTGCCCTTCGGAACTGGGAGCGGATTCCAAGCGCTCGTGCTCACCTTCCTCTGCTGCTCTTGAAACGAGAGTGGAGAACAGAAACGCTGGATTCAAATGCACTTTTAGGAGCTACAATGAGGAGTGACAACAGTGTGTGTGTCACAGTTGTAAAGCTCAGTGTGTTGAAGAAGCACAAGAGCAGCCTTCAGGCCTGTCTCTTCCACTGCCTTACAGATTGCAGACATTCCTGCTCACTCTGCTGCTCAGCAGAGTGCTGGCAACGGAGTTCTTGGATTGAAATGGTCTTTTAGGAGAAAGAGTGAAGAGTGACAGCAATGTTTGTGTCACAGTTTAAAGCTCATTGTGTGCTAAACATGATCAGGAGGAGCTTTTTTGCAAGGCTCTTCTGCTGTTTTAGCCCAATCTAAACATTCCTTCTCTCTGTTGCTGCTCAGCAGAGAGTGGGCACAGAGATGTTGGAATCAATTGGTCTTCCAGGCAGGAAAAGGAGTTACAGCAATGTGTGTTGCAGAATTGCAAAGCTCACTGTGTGCTGAAGATGCCCTGCAGGAGTTTCCCTGCTGGCCCTTCGTCTGTGGGATTAGAGTCCAAGCGCTGCTCCTCCCCTGTCACAACTCCTCTCGAAACGTGAGAGCGCACCAGAAACTTTAGATTCAAATGCACTTTTAGGAGATAAAGTGAGGAGTGACAGCAATGTTTGTGTCACAGTTTAAAGCTCACTGTGTGCAAAACATGATCAAGCAGGAGATTTTTTGCAAGGCTCTTCTGCTGTTTTAGGCAGGTCTAAACATTCCTGCTCTACTCTCTCTGTTGCTGCTCAGCAGAGAGCGGGCACAGAGGTGTTGGAATCAATTGGTCTTTCAGGCAGGAAAAGAAGAGACAGCAATGTGTGTTGCAGAGTTGCAAAGCTCACTGTGTGCTGAAGATGATCAGTGGGAACTTTCTGGACTGTCTCTTCTGCTGTTTCAGCAGAGTCCAAACGTAAGTGCTATATTCTGCTACTGCTCACAAAGAGCAAGCACAGGAGATGTATTATTCAATTGGACTTTCAGGTAGGAAAGTGAGAGGTGACAGCAATATGTGTTTCAGAGTTGTGAATCTCAATGTGTGCTGAAGATGCCCAGCAGTAGTTTCCATGCTGGCCCTTCGGCTGTGAAATTAGAATCCAAGCGCTCGTCCTCCCCTGTCACAACTGCTCTCGAAGCGAGAGAGCGCACCAGAAACGTTGGCTTGAAATGCACTTTTAGGAGATAAAGTGAGGAGTGACAGCAATGTGTGTTTCAGAGTTGCAAAGCTCACTGTGCGCTGAAGATGATCTGCAAGGACTTTCCCTCCCTGCCCTTCGGAACTGGGAGCGGATTCCAAGCGCTCGTGCTCACCTGCCTCTGCTGCACTGGAAACGAGAGTGGAGACCAGAAACGCTGGATTCAAATGCACTTTTAGGAGCTACAATGAGGAGTGACAACAGTGTGTGTGTCAAAGTTGTAAAGCTCAGTGTGTTGAAGAAGCACAAGAGCAGCCTTCAGGCCTGTCTCTTCCACTGCCTTACAGATTGCAGACATCCCTGCTCACTCTGCTGCTCAGCAGAGTGCTGGCAACGGAGTTCTGGGATTGAAATGGTCTTTTAGGAGAAAGAGTGAAGAGTGACAGCAATGTTTGTGTCACAGTTTAAAGCTCACTGTGTGCTAAACATGATCAGGAGGAGCTTTTTTGCAAGGCTCTTCTGCTGTTTTAGCCCAGTCTAAACATTCCTGCTCTACTCTCTCTGTTGCTGCTCAGCAGAGAGTGGGCACAGAGATGTTGGAATCAATTGGTCTTTCAGGCAAGAAAAGGAGGAGTGACAGCAATGTGTGTTGCAGAATTGTAAAGCTCACTGTGCGCTGAAGATGCCCTGCAGGAGTTTCCCTGCTGGCCCTTCGTCTGTGGGATTAGAGTCCAAGCGCTGCTCCTCCCCTGTCACAACTCCTCTCGAAACGAGAGAGCGCACCAGAAACTTTGGATTCAAATGCACTTTTAGGAGATAAAGTGAGGAGTGACAGCAATGTTTGTGTCACAGTTTAAAGCTCACTGTGTGCAAAACATGATCAAGCAGGAGATTTTTTTCAAGGCTCTTCTGCTGTTTTAGGCAGGTCTAAAAATTCCTGCTCTACTCTCTCTGTTGCTGCTCAGCAGAGAGCGGGCACAGAGATGGTGGATTCAGCTGGTCTTTCAGGCAAAAAAGGAGGAGTGACAGCAATGTGTGTTGCAGAGTTGCAAAGCTCGCTGTGCGCTGAAGATGATCAGTGGGAACTTTCTGGACTGTCTCTTCTGCTCTTTTAGCATTGGCTAAAGGTTCCTGCTCTACTCTCTCAGCTTCTGCCCAGCAGAGAAAGGGCACAGAGATTTTGGATTCAATTGGACTTTGAGGTAGGAAAGTGCGGAGCGAGAGCAATATATGTGTCACAGTTGCAAAGCTGACTGCGTGCTGAAGATGCCCTGCCGGAGCTTTCACTCCGGGCTCTTCGGCTGTGGGAGCAGAGGCCAAGAGATCACAGAATCACAGAATCACAGAATCCCAAGGGTTGGAAGGGACCTAAAAAGATCATCTAGTCCAACCCCCCTGCAAGAGCAGGGTAACCTACAGTACATCACACAGGAACTTGTCCAGGCGGGCCTTGAATATCTCCAGTGTAGGAGACTCCACAACCCCCCTGGGCAGCCTGTTCCAGTGCTCTGTCACTCTTACAGTAAAGAAGTTCTTCCTGATGTTAACGTGGAACTTCCTATGCTCCAGTTTACACCCATTGCCCCTTGTCCTATCACTGGATATCACTGAAAAAAGCCTAGCTCCATCATCCTGACACCTACCCTTCACATATTTGTAAACATTGATGAGGTCTCCCCTCAGTCTCCTCTTTTGCAAGCTAAAGAGACCCAGCTCCCTCAGCCTCTCCTCATAAGGGAGATGTTCCACTCCCTTAATCATCTTTGTGGCTCTGCGCTGGACTCCTTCAAGCAATTCCCTGTCCTTCTTGAACAGAGGGGCCCAGAACTGGACGCAATATTCCAGATGCGGCCTCACCAAGGCTGAGTAGAGGGGGAGGAGAACCTCTCTTGACCTACTAACCACTCCCTTTCTAATGCACCCTAAGATGCCATTTGCCTTCTTGGCCACAAGAGCACATTGCTGGCTCATGGTCATCCTCCTATCCACCAGGACCCCCAGGTCCCTTTCCCCTTCACTACTTTCCAGCAGGTCACCCCCCAACCTGTACTGGTACATGGGGTTGTTCTTCCCCAGATGCAAGACTCTACACTTGCCCTTGTTAAATTTCATCCAGTTTCTCCCCGCCCAACTCTCCAGCCTGTCCAGGTCTCGCTGAATATCAGCACAGTCCTCTGGTGTGTCAGCCACTCCTCCCAGTTTTGTGTCATCAGCAAACTTGCTGAGGGTGCACTCAGTTCCCTCATCCAGGTCATTGATGAAAATATTAAACAGCACCGGTCCCAGCACCGACCCCTGAGGAACTCCACTAGTCACAGACCTCCAGCTAGATTCTGCGCCATTGACCACAACTCTCTGCCTTCTTCCTTTCAACCAGTTCTCGATCCACCTCACTACTTGATCGTCAAGCCCACACTTCCTCAGCTTATCTATGAGGATGCTGTGGGAGACAGTATCAAATGCCTTACTGAAATCAAGAAAAACTACATCTACCGCTCTACCATCATCCCTCCACCTAGTCACTTCCTCATAGAAGGCTATAAGGTTGGTCATACATGACTTCCCCCTCATAAAACCATGTTGGCTGTTCTTAATGACCCCCTCATCCTTGATATGCCTAGTGATGGAGTCAAGAATAAGTTGTTCCATCATCTTTCCAGGGATGGAGGTAAGGCTGACCGGTCTATAATTACCCGGGTCCTCCTTCTTGCCCTTCTTATAGATTGGTGTGACCTTTGCCATCCGCCAATCCTCAGGCACCTCGCCCATTTCCCACGACTTACCAAAGATGATGGAAAGTGGCCTAGCAATGACCTCCGCCAGCTCCCTCAGCACCCGTGGGTGCATTCCATCCGGACCCATCGATTTACAGATGTCCAGTTTGCATAGCTGATCCCTAACCCAATCCTCATCTACCAAAGCAAACTCCTCCTTTGTCCTGACTCCTTCTGGGGCTATAGAAATCCGGGGCCCTCGGGGAGAGTCTGCAGGAGTAAAGACAGAGGCAAAGAAGGCATTCAGCACCTCTGCCTTCTTTATATCCTCTGTCTCCAGGGTACCCACTTCGTTCAGCAGTGGGCCTATATTGCCTCTTGTTTTAGTTTTATTTGCTATGTATTTGAAGAAGCCCTTTCTATTGTCTTTAACCCGACTAGCAAGATTGAGTTCCAAGGAGGCCTTAGCTGTCCTAATTGCCTCCCTACATCCTCTAACAACTGTCCTATATTCCTCCCAAGCGGCCAGCCCCTCCTTCCATAATCCATAGATTCTCCTTTTCCACTTGAGTTTGCCCAGCAGCTCCTTGTTTAACCACGCCGGTCTCCTAGATCCCTTACTTGACTTCCTACTCATTGGGACGCTCCGATCCTGAGCTTGGAAGAAGCGGTCCTTGAATGCTAACCAACTATCTTGAGCCCCTTTACCGCCTAGTACACTTTCCCATGAGACTTCCCTTAGCAGTTGACTGAAGAGGCCAAAGTTGGCCCTTCGGAAATCCAGAACTGTGGCTTTGCTAGGTATTCTATTCCTCCCACACAGGATCCTAAACTCCACCATCTCATGGTCACTGCAGCCAAGGCTGCCATTGACCGTCACCACTTCGACCAAACCCTCCTTGTTGGCGAGTACTAAATCTAGCAGCGCTGCTCCCCTAGTTGGTACGTCCACCATTTGCATTAAGAAATTATCATCAATGCACTCGAGGAACCTCCTAGACTGTGAATGACTGGCTGTGTGAGTCTTCCAGCAAATATCGGGGTAATTAAAGTCCCCCACGACGACTAAGGCATGTAGTCGCGAGGCTACTTCCAGTTGCCTGTAGAAAGCCTCATCAACTCCTTCGTGCTGATCAGGAGGTCTGTAATAGACCCCCACAACTGTATCACCCGTGCCAGTCAGCCCCTTGATTCGTACCCACAGACATTCCACTTGCTCCTCATCCGACCCCGGACAGAACTCAATACATTCTAGTTGCTCTCTCACGTAAAGAGCAACTCCACCACCTCGCTTCGCTGACCTATCTTTCCTAAAAAGGACATAGCCATCCATGACCACATTCCAGTCATGTGAACTGTCCCACCATGTCTCTGTAATCGCCACTAGATCATAACCTTTAGCCCGCACACAGACTTCTAACTCCTCCTGTTTATTCCCCATGCTGCGTGCATTGGTGTACAGGCATTTCAGGGAGCCAGTCCTAGTACTCTTTTTCCCCTGCGGGACAGGGTCTAAAGAGCTATCCTTTCCCACAAGTGAAACAAGAGATTGATAGTCCTCCTTAGCCCGCCACCCTTCAATCCCTAGCATGTTCCTCTTGGGCTTGTCCCCAACAGGCCCAGTTAAATCCCCTCCCCCCTTCCTAACTAGTTTAAAGCCCTGTCAATAAGCCCTGCTAACTCCTGCCCCAAAACCCTTTTTTTTCTCTGGGACTGGTGTATCCCGCCTGTCACCAGCAAACCAGGTGTCCCATACAGCAACCCGTGACTGAAAAACCCAAACCCCTGCCTTTGGCACCAGTCACGTAGCCATACATTAACCTGCAGAGTCTTCTTATATATCCCTTCACCCTCGCTTGCAACAGGTATGGAGGCAAACACCACTTGCGCTCCAGACCCTTTAACCAGCCGTCCCAGGGCCCTGTAGTCTCTCTTCATTGCCCTTACGTTCCTCGTAATAATTTCGTCACTGCCAACCTGAAAAACCAGCAGTGGGTAGTAGTCAGACGGCTGCACCAGTTCAGAGAGCTTATTTTTAACATCTCTAATCCGAGCCCCAGGCAGGCAGCAGACCTCCCTGTGGGGTGGATCCGGTCGACAAATGGGCCCTTCTGTTCCCCTCAGAAGGGAGTCACCCACCACAATTACTCTTCTTTTCTTCTTGGTTGGGGAAGTTCTGAGGCATGTGGGTGAGTGACTAGCCCTGGGTGACTCACTAGATAGATTTGCCTCACCATCTCCATTCACCTGGCCCTGAATTTCCAAGACCTCATACCTGTTATTCAAGGGCAACTGGGAGGGAGGAAGGGATTGTGAGGGTTTTCGCTTACCTCTCCGAGGAGGAACCTCCCTCCATCCATCCTTGTCCATTAAGCTCTCTCCTTCTGTCTGATGGTAGGAGGGAAGGGGATCCATATCTTGTTGAACCACTTCCCTCTGCCCTTGCCTTAGGGTGTGGTTCCACCAATCTATTTCACTTTCACACTCTCTAATGGCTCTCAACCTTTCTACCTCCTCCCTCAGTTCAGCCACCTGCCTGAGCAGGTCATTTATTTGCTCACAGCGAACACAAGCAGTGTCACTGGCTCCCTCCAATACAAGTGCCAGGCTCAGGCATTCGCTGCAGCCAGAGACCTGCACAGCTGCATGTCTGCAGGAAGGCTCAGTCTGGATACCCACATTAGTACTCACTACAGCTTTCGATCGTGTTGTAACCATGATCTATCTGGTCAATCAATCCGTCTACGTCCCTCAGCACTCCTTCCCCCTCCTGTACTCCAGGCGAGTCCTCTCGATGAGGCGGATGGAACGCTTCCCTGCCCGCTCGCCTGCCCGCTCGCCTGCCCGTGCGAACTGCCGCGCAAACTGCCTCGACCCTCTGCCTCGACGCTCTCTGTTTGCCGGCTCTGTTCGCCACGCTCCTGGTCGCCGCGCTCCCTGGGAAGGTTTTTAGCCACTCCCAGCTGGTGCCACTCCTCTTGGCTCCGCCCCCTGTGAGTCAGCCCCTCGCGGGAGCTGAGCTTCCGAGTCCTGGGCAAGTCCTGTTGAGGACTTGAGGCTCCCTCCTCAGTGGCTCTTGTCGCTCTGAGGTGAGGCTCCTGGACGCTGATCTCTCCCCTCTCCGCTCCGGTGTTGCAGGCGTCCTCTCGCAAGCTACTCACCTCAGCAACTGATCGAGAGTGGCCCTTGATGGCCGGTTTGAATCTGACACCGAGCCTCCTGGCTCCGCCCCCTGTGAGTCAGCCCCTCGCGGGAGCTGAGCTTCCGAGTCCTGGGCAAGTCCTGTTGAGGACTTGAGGCTCCCTCCTCAGTGGCTCTTGTCGCTCTGAGGTGAGGCTCCTGGACGCTGATCTCTCCCCTCTCCGCTCCGGTGTTGCAGGCGTCCTCTCGCAAGCTACTCACCTCAGCAACTGATCGAGAGTGGCCCTTGATGGCCGGTTTGAATCTGACACCGAGCCTCCTGGCTCCGCCCCCTGTGAGTCAGCCCCTCGCGGGAGCTGAGCTTCCGAGTCCTGGGCAAGTCCTGTTGAGGACTTGAGGCTCCCTCCTCAGTGGCTCTTGTCGCTCTGAGGTGAGGCTCCTGGACGCTGATCTCTCCCCTCTCCGCTCCGGTGTTGCAGGCGTCCTCTCGCAAGCTACTCACCTCAGCAACTGATCGAGAGTGGCCCTTGATGGCCGGTTTGAATCTGACACCGAGCCTCCTGGCTCCGCCCCCTGTGAGTCAGCCCCTCGCGGGAGCTGAGCTTCCGAGTCCTGGGCAAGTCCTGTTGAGGACTTGAGGCTCCCTCCTCAGTGGCTCTTGTCGCTCTGAGGTGAGGCTCCTGGACGCTGATCTCTCCCCTCTCCGCTCCGGTGTTGCAGGCGTCCTCTCGCAAGCTACTCACCTCAGCAACTGATCGAGAGTGGCCCTTGATGGCCGGTTTGAATCTGACACCGAGCCTCCTGGCTCCGCCCCCTGTGAGTCAGCCCCTCGCGGGAGCTGAGCTTCCGAGTCCTGGGCAAGTCCTGTTGAGGACTTGAGGCTCCCTCCTCAGTGGCTCTTGTCGCTCTGAGGTGAGGCTCCTGGACGCTGATCTCTCCCCTCTCCGCTCCGGTGTTGCAGGCGTCCTCTCGCAAGCTACTCACCTCAGCAACTGATCGAGAGTGGCCCTTGATGGCCGGTTTGAATCTGACACCGAGCCTCCTGGCTCCGCCCCCTGTGAGTCAGCCCCTCGCGGGAGCTGAGCTTCCGAGTCCTGGGCAAGTCCTGTTGAGGACTTGAGGCTCCCTCCTCAGTGGCTCTTGTCGCTCTGAGGTGAGGCTCCTGGACGCTGATCTCTCCCCTCTCCGCTCCGGTGTTGCAGGCGTCCTCTCGCAAGCTACTCACCTCAGCAACTGATCGAGAGTGGCCCTTGATGGCCGGTTTGAATCTGACACCGAGCCTCCTGGCTCCGCCCCCTGTGAGTCAGCCCCTCGCGGGAGCTGAGCTTCCGAGTCCTGGGCAAGTCCTGTTGAGGACTTGAGGCTCCCTCCTCAGTGGCTCTTGTCGCTCTGAGGTGAGGCTCCTGGACGCTGATCTCTCCCCTCTCCGCTCCGGTGTTGCAGGCGTCCTCTCGCAAGCTACTCACCTCAGCAACTGATCGAGAGTGGCCCTTGATGGCCGGTTTGAATCTGACACCGAGCCTCCTGGCTCCGCCCCCTGTGAGTCAGCCCCTCGCGGGAGCTGAGCTTCCGAGTCCTGGGCAAGTCCTGTTGAGGACTTGAGGCTCCCTCCTCAGTGGCTCTTGTCGCTCTGAGGTGAGGCTCCTGGACGCTGATCTCTCCCCTCTCCGCTCCGGTGTTGCAGGCGTCCTCTCGCAAGCTACTCACCTGTCACTGCTGCTGTTCAAACGAGAGAGGGCGGGAGAGACCATGGATTCAAACGGATTATTAGGAGATGAAGTGAGGAGTGACAGCAATGTGTGTTTCAGAGTTGCAAAGCTCACTGTGCGCTGAAGATGATCTGCAAGGACTTTCCCTCCCTGCCCTTCGGAACTGGGAGCGGATTCCAAGCGCTCGTGCTCACCTTCCTCTGCTGCTCTTGAAACGAGAGTGGAGACCAGAAACGCTGGATTCAAATGCACTTTTAGGAGCTACAATGAGGAGTGACAACAGTGTGTGTGTCAAAGTTGTAAAGCTCAGTGTGTTGAAGAAGCACAAGAGCAGCCTTCAGGCCTGTCTCTTCCACTGCCTTACAGATTGCAGACATTCCTGCTCACTCTGCTGCTCAGCAGAGTGCTGGCAACGGAGTTCTTGGATTGAAATGGTCTTTTAGGAGAAAGAGTGAAGAGTGACAGCAATGTTTGTGTCACAGTTTAAAGCTCACTGTGTGCTAAACATGATCAGGAGGAGCTTTTTTGCAAGGCTCTTCTGCAGTTTTAGCCCAATCTAAACATTCCTTCTCTCTGTTGCTGCTCAGCAGAGAGTGGGCACAGAGATGTTGGAATCAATTGGTCTTCCAGGCAGGAAAAGGAGTTACAGCAATGTGTGTTGCAGAATTGCAAAGCTCACTGTGTGCTGAAGATGCCCTGCAGGAGTTTCCCTGCTGGCCCTTCGTCTGTGGGATTAGAGTCCAAGCGCTGCACCTCCCCTGTCACAACTCCTCTCGAAACGTGAGAGCGCACCAGAAACTTTGGATTCAAATGCACTTTTAGGAGATAAAGTGAGGAGTGACAGCAATGTTTGTGTCACAGTTTAAAGCTCACTGTGTGCAAAACATGATCAAGCAGGAGATTTTTTGCAAGGCTCTTCTGCTGTTTTAGCCCAGGCTAAACATTCCTGCTCTACTCTCTCTGTTGCTGCTCAGCAGAGAGCGGGCACAGAGGTGTTGGAATCAATTGGTCTTTCAGGCAGGAAAAGAAGAGACAGCAATGTGTGTTGCAGAGTTGCAAAGCTCACTGTGTGCTGAAGATGATCAGTGGGAACTTTCTGGACTGTCTCTTCTGCTGTTTCAGCAGAGTCCAAACGTAAGTGCTATATTCTGCTACTGCTCACAAAGAGCAAGCACAGGAGATGTATTATTCAATTGGACTTTCAGGTAGGAAAGTGAGAGGTGACAGCAATATGTGTTTCAGAGTTGTGAATCTCAATGTGTGCTGAAGATGCCCAGCAGTAGTTTCCATGCTGGCCCTTCGGCTGTGAAATTAGAATCCAAGCGCTCGTCCTCCCCTGTCACAACTGCTCTCGAAGCGAGAGAGCGCACCAGAAACGTTGGCTTGAAATGCACTTTTAGGAGATAAAGTGAGGAGTGACAGCAATGTGTGTTTCAGAGTTGCAAAGCTCACTGTGCGCTGAAGATGATCTGCAAGGACTTTCCCTCCCTGCCCTTCGGAACTGGGAGCGGATTCCAAGCGCTCGTGCTCACCTGCCTCTGCTGCACTGGAAACGAGAGTGGAGACCAGAAACGCTGGATTCAAATGCACTTTTAGGAGCTACAATGAGGAGTGACAACAGTGTGTGTGTCACAGTTGTAAAGCTCAGTGTGTTGAAGAAGCACAAGAGCAGCCTTCAGGCCTGTCTCTTCCACTGCCTTACAGATTGCAGACATTCCTGCTCACTCTGCTGATCAGCAGAGTGCTGGCAACGGAGTTCTTGGATTGAAATGGTCTTTTAGGAGAAAGAGTGAAGAGTGACAGCAATGTTTGTGTCACAGTTTAAAGCTCACTGTGTGCTAAACATGATCAGGAGGAGCTTTTTTGCAAGGCTCTTCTGCTGTTTTAGCCCAGTCTAAACATTCCTGCTCTACTCTCTCTGTTGCTGCTCAGCAGAGAGTGGGCACAGTGATGTTGGAATCAATTGGACTTTCAGGCAAGAAAAGGAGGAGTGACAGCAATGTGTGTTGCAGAATTGTAAAGCTCACTGTGTGCTGAAGATGCCCTGCAGGAGTTTCCCTGCTGGCCCTTCGTCTGTGGGATTAGAGTCCAAGCGCTGCTCCTCCCCTGTCACAACTCCTCTCCAAACGTGAGAGCGCACCAGAAACTTTGGATTCAAATGCAGTTTTAGGAGATAAAGTGAGGAGTGACAGCAATGTTTGTGTCACAGTTTAAAGCTCACTGTGTGCAAAACATGATCAAGCAGGAGATTTTTTTCAAGGCTCTTCTGCTGTTTTAGGCAGGTCTAAAAATTCCTGCTCTACTCTCTCTGTTGCTGCTCAGCAGAGAGCGGGCACAGAGATGGTGGATTCAGCTGGTCTTTCAGGCAAAAAGGGAGGAGTGACAGCAATGTGTGTTGCAGAGTTGCAAAGCTCGCTGTGCGCTGAAGATGATCAGTGGGAACTTTCTGGACTGTCTCTTCTGCTCTTTTAGCATTGGCTAAAGGTTCCTGCTCTACTCTCTCTGCTTCTGCCCAGCAGAGAAAGGGCACAGAGATTTTGGATTCAATTGGACTTTGAGGTAGGAAAGTGCGGAGCGAGAGCAATATATGTGTCACAGTTGCAAAGCTGACTGCGTGCTGAAGATGCCCTGCCGGAGCTTTCACTCCGGGCTCTTCGGCTGTGGGAGCAGAGGCCAAGAGATCGTGTTCACCTGTCACTGCTGCTGTTCAAACGAGAGAGGGCGGGAGAGACCATGGATTCAAACGGATTATTAGGAGATGAAGTGAGGAGTGACAGCAATGTGTGTTTCAGAGTTGCAAAGCTCACTGTGCGCTGAAGATGATCTGCAAGGACTTTCCCTCCCTGCCCTTCGGAACTGGGAGCGGATTCCAAGCGCTCGTGCTCACCTTCCTCTGCTGCTCTTGAAACGTGAGTGGAGACCAGAAACGCTGGATTCAAATGCACTTTTAGGAGCTACAATGAGGAGTGACAACAGTGTGTGTGTCAAAGTTGTAAAGCTCAGTGTGTTGAAGAAGCACAAGAGCAGCCTTCAGGCCTGTCTCTTCCACTGCCTTACAGATTGCAGACATTCCTGCTCACTCTGCTGATCAGCAGAGTGCTGGCAACGGAGTTCTTGGATTGAAATGGTCTTTTAGGAGAAAGAGTGAAGAGTGACAGCAATGTTTGTGTCACAGTTTAAAGCTCACTGTGTGCTAAACATGATCAGGAGGAGCTTTTTTGCAAGGCTCTTCTGCTGTTTTAGCCCAGTCTAAACATTCCTGCTCTACTCTCTCTGTTGCTGCTCAGCAGAGAGTGGGCACAGAGATGTTGGAATCAATTGGTCTTTCAGGCAAGAAAAGGAGGAGTGACAGCAATGTGTGTTTCTGAATTGTAAAGCTCACTGTGCGCTGAAGATGCCCTGCAGGAGTTTCCCTGCTGGCCCTTCGTCTGTGGGATTAGAGTCCAAGCGCTGCTCCTCCCCTGTCACAACTCCTCTCGAAACGAGAGAGCGCACCAGAAACTTTGGATTCAAATGCACTTTTAGGAGATAAAGTGAGGAGTGACAGCAATGTTTGTGTCACAGTTTAAAGCTCACTGTGTGCAAAACATGATCAAGCAGGAGATTTTTTGCAAGGCTCTTCTGCTGTTTTAGCCCAGGCTAAACATTCCTGCTCTACTCTCTCTGTTGCTGCTCAGCAGAGAGCGGGCACAGAGATGGTGGATTCAGCTGGTCTTTCAGGCAGGAAAAGAAGAGAAAGCAATGTGTGTTGCAGAGTTGCAAAGCTCACTGTGTGCTGAAGATGATCAGTGGGAACTTCCTGGACTGTCTCTTCTGCTGTTTCAGCAGAGTCCAAACGTAAGTGCTATATTCTGCTACTGCTCACAAAGAGCAAGCACAGGAGATGTATTATTCAATTGGACTTTCAGGTAGGAAAGTGAGAGGTGACAGCAATATGTGTTTCAGAGTTGCGAATCTCAATGTGTGCTGAAGATGCCCAGCAGTAGTTTCCATGCTGGCCCTTCGGCTGTGAAATTAGAATCCAAGCGCTCGTCCTCCCCTGTCACAACTGCTCTCGAAGCGAGAGAGCGCACCAGAAACGTTGGCTTGAAATGCACTTTTAGGAGATAAAGTGAGGAGTGACAGCAATGTGTGTTTCAGAGTTGCAAAGCTCACTGTTCGCTGAAGATGATCTGCAAGGACTTTCCCTCCCTGCCCTTCGGAACTGGGAGCGGATTCCAAGCGCTCGTGCTCACCTGCCTCTGCTGCACTGGAAACGAGAGTGGAGACCAGAAACGCTGGATTCAAATGCACTTTTAGGAGCTACAATGAGGAGTGACAACAGTGTGTGTGTCACAGTTGTAAAGCTCAGTGTGTTGAAGAAGCACAAGAGCAGCCTTCAGGCCTGTCTCTTCCACTGCCTTACAGATTGCAGACATTCCTGCTCACTCTGCTGATCAGCAGAGTGCTGGCAACGGAGTTCTTGGATTGAAATGGTCTTTTAGGAGAAAGAGTGAAGAGTGACAGCAATGTTTGTGTCACAGTTTAAAGCTCACTGTGTGCTAAACATGATCAGGAGGAGCTTTTTTGCAAGGCTCTTCTGCTGTTTTAGCCCAGTCTAAACATTCCTGCTCTACTCTCTCTGTTGCTGCTCAGCAGAGAGTGGGCACAGTGATGTTGGAATCAATTGGACTTTCAGGCAAGAAAAGGAGGAGTGACAGCAATGTGTGTTGCAGAATTGTAAAGCTCACTGTGTGCTGAAGATGCCCTGCAGGAGTTTCCCTGCTGGCCCTTCGTCTGTGGGATTAGAGTCCAAGCGCTGCTCCTCCCCTGTCACAACTCCTCTCCAAACGTGAGAGCGCACCAGAAACTTTGGATTCAAATGCACTTTTAGGAGATAAAGTGAGGAGTGACAGCAATGTTTGTGTCACAGTTTAAAGCTCACTGTGTGCAAAACATGATCAAGCAGGAGATTTTTTTCAAGGATCTTCTGCTGTTTTAGGCAGGTCTAAAAATTCCTGCTCTACTCTCTCTGTTGCTGCTCAGCAGAGAGCGGGCACAGAGATGGTGGATTCAGCTGGTCTTTCAGGCAAAAAGGGAGGAGTGACAGCAATGTGTGTTGCAGAGTTGCAAAGCTCGCTGTGCGCTGAAGATGATCAGTGGGAACTTTCTGGACTGTCTCTTCTGCTCTTTTAGCATTGGATAAAGGTTCCTGCTCTACTCTCTCTGCTTCTGCCCAGCAGAGAAAGGGCACAGAGATTTTGGATTCAATTGGACTTTGAGGTAGGAAAGTGCGGAGCGAGAGCAATATATGTGTCACAGTTGCAAAGCTGACTGCGTGCTGAAGATGCCCTGCCGGAGCTTTCACTCCGGGCTCTTCGGCTGTGGGAGCAGAGGCCAAGAGATCGTGTTCACCTGTCACTGCTGCTGTTCAAACGAGAGAGGGCGGGAGAGACCATGGATTCAAACGGATTATTAGGAGATGAAGTGAGGAGTGACAGCAATGTGTGTTTCAGAGTTGCAAAGCTCACTGTGCGCTGAAGATGATCTGCAAGGACTTTCCCTCCCTGCCCTTCGGAACTGGGAGCGGATTCCAAGCGCTCGTGCTCACCTTCCTCTGCTGCTCTTGAAACGAGAGTGGAGACCAGAAACGCTGGATTCAAATGCACTTTTAGGAGCTACAATGAGGAGTGACAACAGTGTGTGTGTCAAAGTTGTAAAGCTCAGTGTGTTGAAGAAGCACAAGAGCAGCCTTCAGGCCTGTCTCTTCCACTGCCTTACAGATTGCAGACATTCCTGCTCACTCTGCTGATCAGCAGAGTGCTGGCAACGGAGTTCTTGGATTGAAATGGTCTTTTAGGAGAAAGAGTGAAGAGTGACAGCAATGTTTGTGTCACAGTTTAAAGCTCACTGTGTGCTAAACATGATCAGGAGGAGCTTTTTTGCAAGGCTCTTCTGCTGTTTTAGCCCAGTCTAAACATTCCTGCTCTACTCTCTCTGTTGCTGCTCAGCAGAGAGTGGGCACAGAGATGTTGGAATCAATTGGTCTTCCAGGCAGGAAAAGGAGTTACAGCAATGTGTGTTGCAGAATTGCAAAGCTCACTGTGTGCTGAAGATGCCCTGCAGGAGTTTCCCTGCTGGCCCTTCGTCTGTGGGATTAGAGTCCAAGCGCTGCTCCTCCCCTGTCACAACTCCTCTCGAAACGTGAGAGCGCACCAGAAACTTTGGATTTAAATGCACTTTTAGGAGATAAAGTGAGGAGTGACAGCAATGCTTGTGTCACAGTTTAAAGCTCACTGTGTGCAAAACATGATCAAGCAGGAGATTTTTTGCAAGGCTCTTCTGCTGTTTTAGCCCAGGCTAAACATTCCTGCTCTACTCTCTCTGTTGCTGCTCAGCAGAGAGCGGGCACAGAGGTGTTGGAATCAATTGGTCTTTCAGGCAGGAAAAGAAGAGACAGCAATGTGTGTTGCAGAGTTGCAAAGCTCACTGTGTGCTGAAGATGATCAGTGGGAACTTTCTGGACTGTCTCTTCTGCTGTTTCAGCAGAGTCCAAACGTAAGTGCTATATTCTGCTACTGCTCACAAAGAGCAAGCACAGGAGATGTATTATTCAATTGGACTTTCAGGTAGGAAAGTGAGAGGTGACAGCAATATGTGTTTCAGAGTTGTGAATCTCAATGTGTGCTGAAGATGCCCAGCAGTAGTTTCCATGCTGGCCCTTCGGCTGTGAAATTAGAATCCAAGCGCTCGTCCTCCCCTGTCACAACTGCTCTCGAAGCGAGAGAGCGCACCAGAAACGTTGGCTTGAAATGCACTTTTAGGAGATAAAGTGAGGAGTGACAGCAATGTGTGTTTCAGAGTTGCAAAGCTCACTGTGCGCTGAAGATGATCTGCAAGGACTTTCCCTCCCTGCCCTTCGGAACTGGGAGCGGATTCCAAGCGCTCGTGCTCACCTGCCTCTGCTGCACTGGAAACGAGAGTGGAGACCAGAAACGCTGGATTCAAATGCACTTTTAGGAGCTACAATGAGGAGTGACAACAGTGTGTGTGTCACAGTTGTAAAGCTCAGTGTGTTGAAGAAGCACAAGAGCAGCCTTCAGGCCTGTCTCTTCCACTGCCTTACAGATTGCAGACATTCCTGCTCACTCTGCTGCTCAGCAGAGTGCTGGCAACGGAGTTCTTGGATTGAAATGGTCTTTTAGGAGAAAGAGTGAAGAGTGACAGCAATGTTTGTGTCACAGTTTAAAGCTCACTGTGTGCTAAACATGATCAGGAGGAGCTTTTTTGCAAGGCTCTTCTGCTGTTTTAGCCCAGTCTAAACATTCCTGCTCTACTCTCTCTGTTGCTGCTCAGCAGAGAGTGGGCACAGTGATGTTGGAATCAATTGGACTTTCAGGCAAGAAAAGGAGGAGTGACAGCAATGTGTGTTGCAGAATTGTAAAGCTCACTGTGTGCTGAAGATGCCCTGCAGGAGTTTCCCTGCTGGCCCTTCGTCTGTGGGATTAGAGTCCAAGCGCTGCTCCTCCCCTGTCACAACTCCTCTCCAAACGTGAGAGCGCACCAGAAACTTTGGATTCAAATGCACTTTTAGGAGATAAAGTGAGGAGTGACAGCAATGTTTGTGTCACAGTTTAAAGCTCACTGTGTGCAAAACATGATCAAGCAGGAGATTTTTTTCAAGGATCTTCTGCTGTTTTAGGCAGGTCTAAAAATTCCTGCTCTACTCTCTCTGTTGCTGCTCAGCAGAGAGCGGGCACAGAGATGGTGGATTCAGCTGGTCTTTCAGGCAAAAAGGGAGGAGTGACAGCAATGTGTGTTGCAGAGTTGCAAAGCTCGCTGTGCGCTGAAGATGATCAGTGGGAACTTTCTGGACTGTCTCTTCTGCTCTTTTAGCATTGGATAAAGGTTCCTGCTCTACTCTCTCTGCTTCTGCCCAGCAGAGAAAGGGCACAGAGATTTTGGATTCAATTGGACTTTGAGGTAGGAAAGTGCGGAGCGAGAGCAATATATGTGTCACAGTTGCAAAGCTGACTGCGTGCTGAAGATGCCCTGCCGGAGCTTTCACTCCGGGCTCTTCGGCTGTGGGAGCAGAGGCCAAGAGATCGTGTTCACCTGTCACTGCTGCTGTTCAAACGAGAGAGGGCGGGAGAGACCATGGATTCAAACGGATTATTAGGAGATGAAGTGAGGAGTGACAGCAATGTGTGTTTCAGAGTTGCAAAGCTCACTGTGCGCTGAAGATGATCTGCAAGGACTTTCCCTCCCTGCCCTTCGGAACTGGGAGCGGATTCCAAGCGCTCGTGCTCACCTTCCTCTGCTGCTCTTGAAACGAGAGTGGAGACCAGAAACGCTGGATTCAAATGCACTTTTAGGAGCTACAATGAGGAGTGACAACAGTGTGTGTGTCAAAGTTGTAAAGCTCAGTGTGTTGAAGAAGCACAAGAGCAGCCTTCAGGCCTGTCTCTTCCACTGCCTTACAGATTGCAGACATTCCTGCTCACTCTGCTGATCAGCAGAGTGCTGGCAACGGAGTTCTTGGATTGAAATGGTCTTTTAGGAGAAAGAGTGAAGAGTGACAGCAATGTTTGTGTCACAGTTTAAAGCTCACTGTGTGCTAAACATGATCAGGAGGAGCTTTTTTGCAAGGCTCTTCTGCTGTTTTAGCCCAGTCTAAACATTCCTGCTCTACTCTCTCTGTTGCTGCTCAGCAGAGAGTGGGCACAGAGATGTTGGAATCAATTGGTCTTCCAGGCAGGAAAAGGAGTTACAGCAATGTGTGTTGCAGAATTGCAAAGCTCACTGTGTGCTGAAGATGCCCTGCAGGAGTTTCCCTGCTGGCCCTTCGTCTGTGGGATTAGAGTCCAAGCGCTGCTCCTCCCCTGTCACAACTCCTCTCGAAACGTGAGAGCGCACCAGAAACTTTGGATTTAAATGCACTTTTAGGAGATAAAGTGAGGAGTGACAGCAATGCTTGTGTCACAGTTTAAAGCTCACTGTGTGCAAAACATGATCAAGCAGGAGATTTTTTGCAAGGCTCTTCTGCTGTTTTAGCCCAGGCTAAACATTCCTGCTCTACTCTCTCTGTTGCTGCTCAGCAGAGAGCGGGCACAGAGGTGTTGGAATCAATTGGTCTTTCAGGCAGGAAAAGAAGAGACAGCAATGTGTGTTGCAGAGTTGCAAAGCTCACTGTGTGCTGAAGATGATCAGTGGGAACTTTCTGGACTGTCTCTTCTGCTGTTTCAGCAGAGTCCAAACGTAAGTGCTATATTCTGCTACTGCTCACAAAGAGCAAGCACAGGAGATGTATTATTCAATTGGACTTTCAGGTAGGAAAGTGAGAGGTGACAGCAATATGTGTTTCAGAGTTGTGAATCTCAATGTGTGCTGAAGATGCCCAGCAGTAGTTTCCATGCTGGCCCTTCGGCTGTGAAATTAGAATCCAAGCGCTCGTCCTCCCCTGTCACAACTGCTCTCGAAGCGAGAGAGCGCACCAGAAACGTTGGCTTGAAATGCACTTTTAGGAGATAAAGTGAGGAGTGACAGCAATGTGTGTTTCAGAGTTGCAAAGCTCACTGTGCGCTGAAGATGATCTGCAAGGACTTTCCCTCCCTGCCCTTCGGAACTGGGAGCGGATTCCAAGCGCTCGTGCTCACCTGCCTCTGCTGCACTGGAAACGAGAGTGGAGACCAGAAACGCTGGATTCAAATGCACTTTTAGGAGCTACAATGAGGAGTGACAACAGTGTGTGTGTCACAGTTGTAAAGCTCAGTGTGTTGAAGAAGCACAAGAGCAGCCTTCAGGCCTGTCTCTTCCACTGCCTTACAGATTGCAGACATTCCTGCTCACTCTGCTGATCAGCAGAGTGCTGGCAACGGAGTTCTTGGATTGAAATGGTCTTTTAGGAGAAAGAGTGAAGAGTGACAGCAATGTTTGTGTCACAGTTTAAAGCTCACTGTGTGCTAAACATGATCAGGAGGAGCTTTTTTGCAAGGCTCTTCTGCTGTTTTAGCCCAGTCTAAACATTCCTGCTCTACTCTCTCTGTTGCTGCTCAGCAGAGAGTGGGCACAGTGATGTTGGAATCAATTGGACTTTCAGGCAAGAAAAGGAGGAGTGACAGCAATGTGTGTTGCAGAATTGTAAAGCTCACTGTGTGCTGAAGATGCCCTGCAGGAGTTTCCCTGCTGGCCCTTCGTCTGTGGGATTAGAGTCCAAGCGCTGCTCCTCCCCTGTCACAACTCCTCTCGAAACGAGAGAGCGCACCAGAAACTTTGGATTCAAATGCACTTTTAGGAGATAAAGTGAGGAGTGACAGCAATGTTTGTGTCACAGTTTAAAGCTCACTGTGTGCAAAACATGATCAAGCAGGAGATTTTTTTCAAGGCTCTTCTGCTGTTTTAGGCAGGTCTAAAAATTCCTGCTCTACTCTCTCTGTTGCTGCTCAGCAGAGAGCGGGCACAGAGATGGTGAATTCAGCTGGTCTTTCAGGCAAAAAGGGAGGAGTGACAGCAGTGTGTGTTGCAGAGTTGCAAAGCTCGCTGTGCGCTGAAGATGATCAGTGGGAACTTTCTGGACTGTCTCTTCCGCTCTTTTAGCATTGGCTAAAGGTTCCTGCTCTACTCTCTCTGCTTCTGCCCAGCAGAGAAAGGGCACAGAGATTTTGGATTCAATTGGACTTTGAGGTAGGAAAGTGCGGAGCGAGAGCAATATATGTGTCACAGTTGCAAAGCTGACTGCGTGCTGAAGATGCCCTGCCGGAGCTTTCACTCCGGGCTCTTCGGCTGTGGGAGCAGGGGCCAAGAGATCGTGTTCACCTGTCACTGCTGCTGTTCAAACGAGAGAGGGCGGGAGAGACCATGGATTCAAACGGATTATTAGGAGATGAAGTGAGGAGTGACAGCAATGTGTGTTTCAGAGTTGCAAAGCTCACTGTGCGCTGAAGATGATCTGCAAGGACTTTCCCTCCCTGCCCTTCGGAACTGGGAGCGGATTCCAAGCGCTCGTGCTCACCTTCCTCTGCTGCTCTTGAAACGAGAGTGGAGACCAGAAACGCTGGATTCAAATGCACTTTTAGGAGCTACAATGAGGAGTGACAACAGTGTGTGTGTCAAAGTTGTAAAGCTCAGTGTGTTGAAGAAGCACAAGAGCAGCCTTCAGGCCTGTCTCTTCCACTGCCTTACAGATTGCAGACATTCCTGCTCACTCTGCTGATCAGCAGAGTGCTGGCAACGGAGTTCTTGGATTGAAATGGTCTTTTAGGAGAAAGAGTGAAGAGTGACAGCAATGTTTGTGTCACAGTTTAAAGCTCACTGTGTGCTAAACATGATCAGGAGGAGCTTTTTTGCAAGGCTCTTCTGCTGTTTTAGCCCAGTCTAAACATTCCTGCTCTACTCTCTCTGTTGCTGCTCAGCAGAGAGCGGGCACAGAGGTGTTGGAATCAATTGGTCTTTCAGGCAGGAAAAGAAGAGACAGCAATGTGTGTTGCAGAGTTGCAAAGCTCACTGTGTGCTGAAGATGATCAGTGGGAACTTTCTGGACTGTCTCTTCTGCTGTTTCAGCAGAGTCCAAACGTAAGTGCTATATTCTGCTACTGCTCACAAAGAGCAAGCACAGGAGATGTATTATTCAATTGGACTTTCAGGTAGGAAAGTGAGAGGTGACAGCAATATGTGTTTCAGAGTTGTGAATCTCAATGTGTGCTGAAGATGCCCAGCAGTAGTTTCCATGCTGGCCCTTCGGCTGTGAAATTAGAATCCAAGCGCTCGTCCTCCCCTGTCACAACTGCTCTCGAAGCGAGAGAGCGCACCAGAAACGTTGGCTTGAAATGCACTTTTAGGAGATAAAGTGAGGAGTGACAGCAATGTGTGTTTCAGAGTTGCAAAGCTCACTGTGCGCTGAAGATGATCTGCAAGGACTTTCCCTCCCTGCCCTTCGGAACTGGGAGCGGATTCCAAGCGCTCGTGCTCACCTGCCTCTGCTGCACTGGAAACGAGAGTGGAGACCAGAAACGCTGGATTCAAATGCACTTTTAGGAGCTACAATGAGGAGTGACAACAGTGTGTGTGTCACAGTTGTAAAGCTCTGTGTGTTGAAGAAGCACAAGAGCAGCCTTCAGGCCTGTCTCTTCCACTGCCTTACAGATTGCAGACATTCCTGCTCACTCTGCTGCTCAGCAGAGTGCTGGCAACGGAGTTCTTGGATTGAAATGGTCTTTTAGGAGAAAGAGTGAAGAGTGACAGCAATGTTTGTGTCACAGTTTAAAGCTCACTGTGTGCTAAACATGATCAGGAGGAGCTTTTTTGCAAGGCTCTTCTGCTGTTTTAGCCCAGTCTAAACATTCCTGCTCTACTCTCTCTGTTGCTGCTCAGCAGAGAGCGGGCACAGAGGTGTTGGAATCAATTGGTCTTTCAGGCAGGAAAAGAAGAGACAGCAATGTGTGTTGCAGAGTTGCAAAGCTCACTGTGTGCTGAAGATGATCAGTGGGAACTTTCTGGACTGTCTCTTCTGCTGTTTCAGCAGAGTCCAAACGTAAGTGCTATATTCTGCTACTGCTCACAAAGAGCAAGCACAGGAGATGTATTATTCAATTGGACTTTCAGGTAGGAAAGTGAGAGGTGACAGCAATATGTGTTTCAGAGTTGTGAATCTCAATGTGTGCTGAAGATGCCCAGCAGTAGTTTCCATGCTGGCCCTTCGGCTGTGAAATTAGAATCCAAGCGCTCGTCCTCCCCTGTCACAACTGCTCTCGAAGCGAGAGAGCGCACCAGAAACGTTGGCTTGAAATGCACTTTTAGGAGATAAAGTGAGGAGTGACAGCAATGTGTGTTTCAGAGTTGCAAAGCTCACTGTGCGCTGAAGATGATCTGCAAGGACTTTCCCTCCCTGCCCTTCGGAACTGGGAGCGGATTCCAAGCGCTCGTGCTCACCTGCCTCTGCTGCACTGGAAACGAGAGTGGAGACCAGAAACGCTGGATTCAAATGCACTTTTAGGAGCTACAATGAGGAGTGACAACAGTGTGTGTGTCACAGTTGTAAAGCTCTGTGTGTTGAAGAAGCACAAGAGCAGCCTTCAGGCCTGTCTCTTCCACTGCCTTACAGATTGCAGACATTCCTGCTCACTCTGCTGCTCAGCAGAGTGCTGGCAACGGAGTTCTTGGATTGAAATGGTCTTTTAGGAGAAAGAGTGAAGAGTGACAGCAATGTTTGTGTCACAGTTTAAAGCTCACTGTGTGCTAAACATGATCAGGAGGAGCTTTTTTGCAAGGCTCTTCTGCTGTTTTAGCCCAGTCTAAACATTCCTGCTCTACTCTCTCTGTTGCTGCTCAGCAGAGAGCGGGCACAGAGGTGTTGGAATCAATTGGTCTTTCAGGCAGGAAAAGAAGAGACAGCAATGTGTGTTGCAGAGTTGCAAAGCTCACTGTGTGCTGAAGATGATCAGTGGGAACTTTCTGGACTGTCTCTTCTGCTGTTTCAGCAGAGTCCAAACGTAAGTGCTATATTCTGCTACTGCTCACAAAGAGCAAGCACAGGAGATGTATTATTCAATTGGACTTTCAGGTAGGAAAGTGAGAGGTGACAGCAATATGTGTTTCAGAGTTGTGAATCTCAATGTGTGCTGAAGATGCCCAGCAGTAGTTTCCATGCTGGCCCTTCGGCTGTGAAATTAGAATCCAAGCGCTCGTCCTCCCCTGTCACAACTGCTCTCGAAGCGAGAGAGCGCACCAGAAACGTTGGCTTGAAATGCACTTTTAGGAGATAAAGTGAGGAGTGACAGCAATGTGTGTTTCAGAGTTGCAAAGCTCACTGTGCGCTGAAGATGATCTGCAAGGACTTTCCCTCCCTGCCCTTCGGAACTGGGAGCGGATTCCAAGCGCTCGTGCTCACCTGCCTCTGCTGCACTGGAAACGAGAGTGGAGACCAGAAACGCTGGATTCAAATGCACTTTTAGGAGCTACAATGAGGAGTGACAACAGTGTGTGTGTCACAGTTGTAAAGCTCTGTGTGTTGAAGAAGCACAAGAGCAGCCTTCAGGCCTGTCTCTTCCACTGCCTTACAGATTGCAGACATTCCTGCTCACTCTGCTGATCAGCAGAGTGCTGGCAACGGAGTTCTTGGATTGAAATGGTCTTTTAGGAGAAAGAGTGAAGAGTGACAGCAATGTTTGTGTCACAGTTTAAAGCTCACTGTGTGCTAAACATGATCAGGAGGAGCTTTTTTGCAAGGCTCTTCTGCTGTTTTAGCCCAGTCTAAACATTCCTGCTCTACTCTCTCTGTTGCTGCTCAGCAGAGAGTGGGCACAGTGATGTTGGAATCAATTGGACTTTCAGGCAAGAAAAGGAGGAGTGACAGCAATGTGTGTTGCAGAATTGTAAAGCTCACTGTGTGCTGAAGATGCCCTGCAGGAGTTTCCCTGCTGGCCCTTCGTCTGTGGGATTAGAGTCCAAGCGCTGCTCCTCCCCTGTCACAACTCCTCTCGAAACGAGAGAGCGCACCAGAAACTTTGGATTCAAATGCAGTTTTAGGAGATAAAGTGAGGAGTGACAGCAATGTTTGTGTCACAGTTTAAAGCTCACTGTGTGCAAAACATGATCAAGCAGGAGATTTTTTTCAAGGCTCTTCTGCTGTTTTAGGCAGGTCTAAAAATTCCTGCTCTACTCTCTCTGTTGCTGCTCAGCAGAGAGCGGGCACAGAGATGGTGAATTCAGCTGGTCTTTCAGGCAAAAAGGGAGGAGTGACAGCAGTGTGTGTTGCAGAGTTGCAAAGCTCGCTGTGCGCTGAAGATGATCAGTGGGAACTTTCTGGACTGTCTCTTCCGCTCTTTTAGCATTGGCTAAAGGTTCCTGCTCTACTCTCTCTGCTTCTGCCCAGCAGAGAAAGGGCACAGAGATTTTGGATTCAATTGGACTTTGAGGTAGGAAAGTGCGGAGCGAGAGCAATATATGTGTCACAGTTGCAAAGCTGACTGCGTGCTGAAGATGCCCTGCCGGAGCTTTCACTCCGGGCTCTTCGGCTGTGGGAGCAGAGGCCAAGAGATCGTGTTCACCTGTCACTGCTGCTGTTCAAACGAGAGAGGGCGGGAGAGACCATGGATTCAAACGGATTATTAGGAGATGAAGTGAGGAGTGACAGCAATGTGTGTTTCAGAGTTGCAAAGCTCACTGTGCGCTGAAGATGATCTGCAAGGACTTTCCCTCCCTGCCCTTCGGAACTGGGAGCGGATTCCAAGCGCTCGTGCTCACCTTCCTCTGCTGCTCTTGAAACGAGAGTGGAGACCAGAAACGCTGGATTCAAATGCACTTTTAGGAGCTACAATGAGGAGTGACAACAGTGTGTGTGTCAAAGTTGTAAAGCTCAGTGTGTTGAAGAAGCACAAGAGCAGCCTTCAGGCCTGTCTCTTCCACTGCCTTACAGATTGCAGACATTCCTGCTCACTCTGCTGCTCAGCAGAGTGCTGGCAACGGAGTTCTTGGATTGAAATGGTCTTTTAGGAGAAAGAGTGAAGAGTGACAGCAATGTTTGTGTCACAGTTTAAAGCTCACTGTGTGCTAAACATGATCAGGAGGAGCTTTTTTGCAAGGCTCTTCTGCTGTTTTAGCCCAGTCTAAACATTCCTGCTCTACTCTCTCTGTTGCTGCTCAGCAGAGAGTGGGCACAGAGATGTTGGAATCAATTGGTCTTTCAGGCAAGAAAAGGAGGAGTGACAGCAATGTGTGTTTCAGAATTGTAAAGCTCACTGTGTGCTGAAGATGCCCTGCAGGAGTTTCCCTGCTGGCCCTTCGTCTGTGGGATTAGAGTCCAAGCGCTGCTCCTCCCCTGTCACAACTCCTATCGAAACGAGAGAGCGCAAGAGTAACTTTGGATTCAAATGCACTTTTAGGAGATAAAGTGAGGAGTGACAGCAATGTTTGTGTCACAGTTTAAAGCTCACTGTGTGCAAAACATGATCAAGCAGGAGATTTTTTGCAAGGCTCTTCTGCTGTTTTAGCCCAGGCTAAACATTCCTGCTCTACTCTCTCTGTTGCTGCTCAGCAGAGAGCGGGCACAGAGATGGTGGATTCAGCTGGTCTTTCAGGCAGGAAAAGAAGAGACAGCAATGTGTGTTGCAGAGTTGCAAAGCTCACTGTGTGCTGAAGGTGATCAGTGGGAACTTTCTGGACTGTCTCTTCTGCTGTTTCAGCAGAGTCCAAACGTAAGTGCTATATTCTGCTACTGCTCACAAAGAGCAAGCACAGGAGATGTATTATTCAATTGGACTTTCAGGTAGGAAAGTGAGAAGTGACAGCAATATGTGTTTCAGAGTTGCGAATCTCAATGTGTGCTGAAGATGCCCAGCAGTAGTTTCCATGCTGGCCCTTCGGCTGTGAAATTAGAATCCAAGCGCTCGTCCTCCCCTGTCACAACTGCTCTCGAAGCGAGAGAGCGCACCAGAAACATTGGCTTGAAATGCACTTTTAGGAGATAAAGTGAGGAGTGACAGCAATGTGTGTTTCAGAGTTGCAAAGCTCACTGTGCGCTGAAGATGATCTGCAAGGACTTTCCCTCCCTGCCCTTCGGAACTGGGAGCGGATTCCAAGCGCTCGTGCTCACCTGCCTCTGCTGCTCTGGAAACGAGAGTGGAGACCAGAAACGCTGGATTCAAATGCACTTTTAGGAGCTACAATGAGGAGTGACAACAGTGTGTGTGTCACAGTTGTAAAGCTCAGTGTGTTGAAGAAGCACAAGAGCAGCCTTCAGGCCTGTCTCTTCCACTGCCTTACAGATTGCAGACATTCCTGCTCACTCTGCTGATCAGCAGAGTGCTGGCAACGGAGTTCTTGGATTGAAATGGTCTTTTAGGAGAAAGAGTGAAGAGTGACAGCAATGTTTGTGTCACAGTTTAAAGCTCACTGTGTGCTAAACATGATCAGGAGGAGCTTTTTTGCAAGGCTCTTCTGCTGTTTTAGCCCAGTCTAAACATTCCTGCTCTACTCTCTCTGTTGCTGCTCAGCAGAGAGTGGGCACAGTGATGTTGGAATCAATTGGACTTTCAGGCAAGAAAAGGAGGAGTGACAGCAATGTGTGTTGCAGAATTGTAAAGCTCACTGTGTGCTGAAGATGCCCTGCAGGAGTTTCCCTGCTGGCCCTTCGTCTGTGGGATTAGAGTCCAAGCGCTGCTCCTCCCCTGTCACAACTCCTATCGAAACGAGAGAGCGCAAGAGTAACTTTGGATTCAAATGCACTTTTAGGAGATAAAGTGAGGAGTGACAGCAATGTTTGTGTCACAGTTTAAAGCTCACTGTGTGCAAAACATGATCAAGCAGGAGATTTTTTGCAAGGCTCTTCTGCTGTTTTAGGCAGGTCTAAAAATTCCTGCTCTACTCTCTCTGTTGCTGCTCAGCAGAGAGCGGGCACAGAGGTGTTGGAATCAATTGGTCTTTCAGGCAAAAAGGGAGGAGTGACAGCAATGTGTGTTGCAGAGTTGCAAAGCTCGCTGTGCGCTGAAGATGATCAGTGGGAACTTTCTGGACTGTCTCTTCTGCTCTTTTAGCATTGGCTAAAGGTTCCTGCTCTACTCTCTCTGCTTCTGCCCAGCAGAGAAAGGGCACAGAGATTTTGGATTCAATTGGACTTTGAGGTAGGAAAGTGCGGAGCGAGAGCAATATATGTGTCACAGTTGCAAAGCTGACTGCGTGCTGAAGATGCCCTGCCGGAGCTTTCACTCCGGGCTCTTCGGCTGTGGGAGCAGAGGCCAAGAGATCGTGTTCACCTGTCACTGCTGCTGTTCAAACGAGAGAGGGCGGGAGAGACCATGGATTCAAACGGATTATTAGGAGATGAAGTGAGGAGTGACAGCAATGTGTGTTTCAGAGTTGCAAAGCTCACTGTGCGCTGAAGATGATCTGCAAGGACTTTCCCTCCCTGCCCTTCGGAACTGGGAGCGGATTCCAAGCGCTCGTGCTCACCTTCCTCTGCTGCTCTTGAAACGAGAGTGGAGACCAGAAACGCTGGATTCAAATGCACTTTTAGGAGCTACAATGAGGAGTGACAACATTGTGTGTGTCAAAGTTGTAAAGCTCAGTGTGTTGAAGAAGCACAACAGCAGCCTTCAGGCCTGTCTCTTCCACTGCCTTACAGATTGCAGACATTCCTGCTCACTCTGCTGATCAGCAGAGTGCTGGCAACGGAGTTCTTGGATTGAAATGGTCTTTTAGGAGAAAGAGTGAAGAGTGACAGCAATGTTTGTGTCACAGTTTAAAGCTCACTGTGTGCTAAACATGATCAGGAGGAGCTTTTTTGCAAGGCTCTTCTGCTGTTTTAGCCCAATCTAAACATTCTTTCTCTCTGTTGCTGCTCAGCAGAGAGTGGGCACAGAGATGTTGGAATCAATTGGTCTTCCAGGCAGGAAAAGGAGTTACAGCAATGTGTGTTGCAGAATTGCAAAGCTCACTGTGTGCTGAAGATGCCCTGCAGGAGTTTCCCTGCTGGCCCTTCGTCTGTGGGATTAGAGTCCAAGCGCTGCTCCTCCCCTGTCACAACTCCTCTCGAAACGTGAGAGCGCACCAGAAACTTTGGATTCAAATGCACTTTTAGGAGATAAAGTGAGGAGTGACAGCAATGCTTGTGTCACAGTTTAAAGCTCACTGTGTGCAAAACATGATCAAGCAGGAGATTTTTTGCAAGGCTCTTCTGCTGTTTTAGCCCAGGCTAAACATTCCTGCTCTACTCTCTCTGTTGCTGCTCAGCAGAGAGCGGGCACAGAGGTGTTGGAATCAATTGGTCTTTCAGGCAGGAAAAGAAGAGACAGCAATGTGTGTTGCAGAGTTGCAAAGCTCACTGTGTGTTGAAGATGATCAGTGGGAACTTTCTGGACTGTCTCTTCTGCTGTTTCAGCAGAGTCCAAACGTAAGTGCTATATTCTGCTACTGCTCACAAAGAGCAAGCACAGGAGATGTATTATTCAATTGGACTTTCAGGTAGGAAAGTGAGAGGTGACAGCAATATGTGTTTCAGAGTTGTGAATCTCAATGTGTGCTGAAGATGCCCAGCAGTAGTTTCCATGCTGGCCCTTCGGCTGTGAAATTAGAATCCAAGCGCTCGTCCTCCCCTGTCACAACTGCTCTCGAAGCGAGAGAGCGCACCAGAAACGTTGGCTTGAAATGCACTTTTAGGAGATAAAGTGAGGAGTGACAGCAATGTGTGTTTCAGAGTTGCAAAGCTCACTGTGCGCTGAAGATGATCTGCAAGGACTTTCCCTCCCTGCCCTTCGGAACTGGGAGCGGATTCCAAGCGCTCGTGCTCACCTGCCTCTGCTGCACTGGAAACGAGAGTGGAGACCAGAAACGCTGGATTCAAATGCACTTTTAGGAGCTACAATGAGGAGTGACAACAGTGTGTGTGTCAAAGTTGTAAAGCTCAGTGTGTTGAAGAAGCACAAGAGCAGCCTTCAGCCTATCTCTTCCACTGCCTTACAGATTGCAGACATCCCTGCTCACTCTGCTGCTCAGCAGAGTGCTGGCAACGGAGTTCTTGGATTGAAATGGTCTTTTAGGAGAAAGAGTGAAGAGTGACAGCAATGTTTGTGTCACAGTTTAAAGCACACTGTGTGCTAAACATGATCAGGAGGAGCTTTTTTGCTAGGCTCTTCTGCTGTTTTAGCCCAGTCTAAACATTCCTGCTCTACTCTCTCTGTTGCTGCTCAGCAGAGAGTGGGCACAGAGATGTTGGAATCAATTGGTCTTCCAGGCAGGAGAAGGAGGAGTTACAGCAATGTGTGTTGCAGAATTGTAAAGCTCACTGTGTGCTGAAGATGCCCTGCAGGAGTTTCCCTGCTGGCCCTTCGTCTGTGGGATTAGAGTCCAAGCGCTGCTCCTCCCCTGTCACAACTCCTCTCGAAACGTGAGAGCGCACCAGAAACTTTGGATTCAAATGCACTTTTAGGAGATAAAGTGAGGAGTGACAGCAATGTTTGTGTCACAGTTTAAAGCTCACTGTGTGCAAAACATGATCAAGCAGGAGATTTTTTGCAAGGCTCTTCTGCTGTTTTAGCCCAGGCTAAACATTCCTGCTCAACTCTCTGTTGCTGCTCAGCAGAGAGTGGGCACAGAGATGTTGGAATCAATTGGTCTTTCAGGCAGGAAAAGAAGTGACAGCAATGTGTGTTGCAGAGTTGCAAAGCTCGCTGTTCGCTGAAGATGATCAGTGGGAACTTTCTGGACTGTCTCTTCTGCTGTTTCTTCAGAGTCCAAACGTAAGTGCTATATTCTGCTACTGCTCACAAAGAGCAAGCACAGGAGATGTAGGATTCAATTGGACTTTCAGGTAGGAAAGTGAGAGGTGACAGCTATTTGTGTTTCAGAGTTGCGAAGCTCACTGGGTGCTGAAGATGCCCTGCAGGAGTTTCCATGCTGGCAATTCGTCTGTGAAATTAGAGTCCAAAAGCTCGTCCTCCCCTGCGACATCTGCTCTCGAAACGAGAGAGCGCACCATAAACTTTGCATTCAAATTCACTTTTAGGAGATAAAGTGAGGAGTGACAGCAATGTTTGTGTCACAGTTTGAAGCTCACTGAGTGCAAAACATGATCAAGCAGGAGATTTTTTGCAAGGCTCTTCTGCTGTTTTAGCCCAGTCTAAACATTCCTGCTCTGATCTCTCTGTTGTTGCTCAGCAGAGAGCGGGCACAGAGATGGTGGAATCTTTTGGTCTTTCAGGCAGGAAAAGGAGGAGTGACAGCAATGTGTGTTGCAGAGTTGCAAAGCTCTCTGTGTTGTGAAGATGATCAGTGGGAACTTTCTAAACTTTCTCTTCTGCTGTTTCAGCAGAGTGCAAACGTATGGGCTATATTCTGCTACTGCTCACAAATTGCAGCACAGGAGATGTAGGATTCAATTGGACTTTCAGGTAGGAAAGGGAGAGGTGACAGCTATATGTGTTCAGGGTTGCAAAGATCACTGTGTGCTGAAGATGGCCAGCAGGAGTTTCCCTGCACGCCCTTCGGCTCTGGGATTAGAGTCCAAGCGCTCGTCCTCCCCTGTCACAACTCCACTCGAAACGACAGAGCGCACTAGAAACGTTGGACTCAAATGCACTTTTAGGAGATAAAGTGAGGAGTGACAGCTATGTTTGTGTCACGGCTTCAAAGCTCACTGTGTGCTAATCATGATCAGCAGGAGCTTTTTTGCAAGGCTCTTCTGCTGTTATAGCCCTGTCTAAACATTCCTGTTATACTCTCCCTGTTGCTGCTCAGCAGAGAGCGGGCACAGAGATGGTGGATTCAGTTGGTCATTCAGGCAGGAAAGGTAGGAGTGAAAGCAATGCGTGTTGCAGAGTTGCAAAGCTCGCTGTGCGCTGAAGATGATCAGTGGGAACTTTCAGGACTGTCTCTTCTGCTGTTTCAGCAGAGTGCAAACGTATGTGCTATATTCTGCTACTGCTCACAAGGAGCAAGCACAGGAGATGTATGTTTCAATTGGACTTTCAACTAGGAAAGTCAGAGGTGACAGCTATATGTGTTTCAGAGTTGCAAAGCTCACTGCGTGCTGAAGATGCCCAGCAGGACTTTCCCTGCACGCCCTTCGGCTGTGGGATTAGAGTCCAAGCGCTCGTCCTCCCCTGTCACTACTCCTCTCGAAACGAGAGAGCGCCCCAGAAACGATAGATTCAAATGCACTTTTAGGAGATAAAGTGAGTGGCAGCAATGTTTGTGTCGCAGTTTAAAGCTCACTGTGCGCTAAACATGAAAAGCTGGAGCTTTTTTGCAAGGCTCTTCTGCTGTTTTAGCCCAGTCTAAACATTCCTGCTATACTCTCCCTGTTGCTGCTCAATAGAGTGCGGGCTCAGAGATGGTGGAATCAATTGGTCTTTCAGGCAGGAAAGGGAGGAGTGACAGCAATGTGTGTTGCAGAGTTGCAAAGCTCGCTGTGCGCTGAAGATGATCAGTGGGAACTTTCAGGACTGTCTCTTCTGCTGTTTCAGCAGAGTGCAAACGTAAGTGCTATATTCTGCTACTGCTCACAAGGAGCAAGCACAGGAGATATATGATTCAATTGGACTTTCAACTAGGAAAGTCAGAGGTGACAGCTATATGTGTTTCAGAGTTGCAAAGCTCACTGTGTGCTGAAGATGCCCAGCAGGACTTTCCCTGCACGCCCTTCGGCTGTGGGATTAGAGTCCAAGCGCTCGTCCTCCCCTGTCACAACTCCTCTCGAAACGAGAGAGCGCCCCAGAAACGATAGATTCAAATGCACTTTTAGGAGATAAAGTGAGTGGCAGCAATGTTTGTGTCGCAGTTTAAAGCTCACTGTGCGCTAAACATGAAAAGCTGGAGCTTTTTTGCAAGGCTCTTCTGCTGTTTTAGCCCAGTCTAAACATTCCTGCTATACTCTCCCTGTTGCTGCTCAATAGAGTGCGGGCACAGAGATGGTGGAATCAATTGGTCTTTCAGGCAGGAAAGGGAGGAGTGACAGCAATGTGTGCTGCAGAGCTGCAAAGCTCGCTGTGCGCTGAAGATGATCAGTGTTAACTTTCTGGACTGTCTCTTCTGCTGTTTCAGCAGAATCTGAACGTAAGTGCTATATTCTGCTACTGCTCACAAGGAGCAAGCACAGGAGATGTAGGATTCAATTGGACTTTCAGGTAGGAAAATGAGTGGTGACAGCAATGTGTGTTTCAGAGTGGCAAATCTCAATGTGTGCTGAAGATGCCCAGCAGGATTTTCCCTGCGCGCCCTTTGGCTGTGGGATTAGAGTCCAAGCGCTCGTCCTCCCCTGTCACAACTCCTCTCGAAACGAGAGAGCGCACCAGAAACGATGGTTTCAAATGCACTTTTAGGAGATAAAGTGAGGAGTGCCAGCAATGTTTGTGTCACAGCTTCAAAACTCACTGTGTGCTAAACATGATCAGCAGGAGCTTTTTTGCAAGGCTCTTCTGCTGTTTAAGCCCAGTCTAAACATTCCTGCTATACTCTCTCTGTTGATGCTCAGCAGAGAGCGGACACAGAGATGGTGGAATCAGTTGGTCTTTCAGGTAGGAAAGGGAGGAGTGACAGCAATGTGTGTTGCAGAGTTGCAAAGCTCGCTGTGCGCTGATGATGATCACAGAATCACAGAATCACAGAATCCCAAGGGTTGGAAGGGACCTAAAAAGATCATCTAGTCCAACCCCCCCGCAAGAGCAGGGTAACCTACAGTACATCACACAGGAACTTGTCCAGGCGGGCCTTGAATATCTCCAGTGTAGGAGACTCCACAACCCCCCTGGGCAACCTGTTCCAGTGCTCTGTCACTCTTCCAGTAAAGAAGTTCTTCCTGATGTTAACGTGGAACTTCCTATGCTCCAGTTTACACCCATTGCCCCTTGTCCTATCACTGGATATCACTGAAAAAAGCCTAGCTCCATCATCCTGACACCTACCCTTCACATATTTGTAAACATTGATGAGGTCACCCCTCAGTCTCCTCTTTTGCAAGCTAAAGAGACCCAGCTCCCTCAGCCTCTCCTCATAAGGGAGATGTTCCACTCCCTTAATCATCTTTGTGGCTCTGCGCTGGACTCCTTCAAGCAATTCCCTGTCCTTCTTGAACAGAGGGGCCCAGAACTGGACGCAATATTCCAGATGCGGCCTCACCAAGGCTGAGTAGAGGGGGAGGAGAACCTCTCTTGACCTACTAACCACTCCCTTTCTAATGCACCCTAAGATGCCATTTGCCTTCTTGGCCACAAGAGCACATTGCTGGCTCATGGTCATCCTCCTATCCACCAGGACCCCCAGGTCCCTTTCCCCTTCACTACTTTCCAGCAGGTCAACCCCCAACCTGTACTGGTACATGGGGTTGTTCTTCCCCAGATGCAAGACTCTACACTTGCCCTTGTTAAATTTCATCCAGTTTCTCCCCGCCCAACTCTCCAGCCTGTCCAGGTCTCGCTGAATATCAGCACAGTCCTCTGGTGTGTCAGCCACTCCTCCCAGTTTTGTGTCATCAGCAAACTTGCTGAGGGTGCACTCAGTTCCCTCATCCAGGTCATTGATGAAAATATTAAACAGCACCGGTCCCAGCACCGACCCCTGAGGAACTCCACTAGTCACAGACCTCCAGCTAGATTCTGCGCCATTGACCACAACTCTCTGCCTTCTTCAGTGGGAACTTTCAGGACTGTCTCTTCTGCTGTTTCAGCAGAGTGCAAACGTATGGGCTATATTCTGCTACTGCTCACAAGGAGCAAAGCACAGGAGAAGTAGGATTCAATTGGACATTCAGGTAGGAAAGTGAGAGGTGACAGCAATGTGTGTTTCCGAGTTGCAAAGCTCACTGTGTGCTGAAGATGCCCTGCAGGAGTTTCCCTGCTGGCCCTTCGGCTGTGGGATTAGAGTCCAAGCGCTCGTCCTCCCCTGTCACATCTGCTCTTGAAACGAGAGAGGGCACCAAAAACGTTGGACTCAAATGCACTTTTAGGAGATAAAGTGAGGAGTGACAGCAATGTTTGTGTCACAGTTTAAAGATCACTGTGTGCTAAACATGATTAGCAGGAGCTATTTTTGCAAGGCTCTTCTGCTGTTTTAGCCCAGGCTAAACATTCCTGCTCTACTCTCTCTGTTGCTGCTCAGCAGAGAGTGGGCACAGAGATGTTGGAATCAATTGGTCTTTCAGGCAAAAAGGGAGGAGTGACAGCAATGTGTGTTGCAGAGTTGCAAAGCTCTCTGTGTTCTGAAGATGATCAGTGGGAACTTTCTGGACTGTCTCTTCTGCTCTTTTAGCATTGGCTAAAGGTTCCTGCTCTACTCTCTCTGCTTCTGCCCAGCAGAGAAACGGCACAGAGATTTTGGATTCAATTGGAAATTTGAGGTAGGAAAGTGCGGAGCCAGAGCAATATATGTGTCACAGTTGCAAAGCTGACTGCGTGCTGAAGATGCCCTGCCGGAGCTTTCACTCCGGGCTCTTCGGCTGTGGGAGCAGAGGCCGAGAGATCGTGTTCACCTGTCACTGCTGCTGTTCAAACGAGAGAGGGCGGGAGAGACCATGGATTCATACGGATTATTAGGAGATGAAGTGAGGAGTGACAGCAATGTGTGTTTCAGAGTTGCAAAGCTCACTGTGCGCTGAAGATGATCTGCAAGGACTTTCCCTCCCTGCCCTTCGGAACTGGGAGCGGATTCCAAGCGCTCGTGCTCACCTGCCTCTGCTGCTCTTGAAACGAGAGTGGAGACCAGAAACGCTGGATTCAAATGCACTTTTAGGAGCTACAATGAGGAGTGACAACAGTGTGTGTGTCACAGTTGTAAAGCTCAGTGTGTTGAAGAAGCACAAGAGCAGCCTTCAGGCCTGTCTCTTCCACTGCCTTACAGATTGCAGACATTCCTGCTCACTCTGCTGCTCAGCAGAGTGCTGGCAACGGAGTTCTTGGATTGAAATGGTCTTTTAGGAGAAAGAGTGAAGAGTGACAGCAATGTTTGTGTCACAGTTTAAAGCTCACTGTGTGCTAAACATGATTAGCAGGAGCTTTTTTGCAAGGCTCTTCTGCTGTTTTAGCCCAGGCTAAACATTCCTTCTCTCTGTTGCTGCTCAGCAGAGAGGGGGCACAGAGATGTTGGAATCAATTGGTCTTTCAGGCAGGAAAAGGAGGAGCGACAGCAATGTGTGTTGCAGAATTGCACAGCTCACTGTGTGCTGAAGGTGCCCTGCAGGAGTTTCCCTGCTGGCCCTTCGTCTGTGGGATTAGAGTCCAAGCGCTGCTCCTCCCCTGTCACAACTCCTCTCGAAACGTGAGAGCGCACCAGAAACTTTGGATTCAAATGCACTTTTAGGAGATAAAGTGAGGAGTGACAGCAATGTTTGTGTCACAGTTTAAAGCTCACTGTGTGCAAAACATGATCAAGCAGGAGATTTTTTGCAAGGCTCTTCTGCTGTTTTAGCCCAGGCTAAACATTCCTGCTCTACTCTCTCTGTTGCAGCTCAGCAGAGAGTGGGCACAGAGATGTTGGAATCAATTGGTCTTTCAGGCAGGAAAAGAAGTGACAGCAATGTGTGTTGCAGAGTTGCAAAGCTCACTGTGTGCTGAATATATCAGTGGGAACTTTCTGGACTGTCTCTTCTGCTGTTTCAGCAGAGTCCAAACGTAAGTGCTATATTCTGCTACTGCTCACAAAGAGCAAGCACAGGAGATGTATTATTCAATTGGACTTTCAGGTAGGAAAGTGAGAGGTGACAGCAATATGTGTTTCAGAGTTGCGAATCTCGATGTGTGCTGAAGATGCCCAGCAGGAGTTTCCATGCTGGGCCTTCGGCTGTGAAATTAGAATCCAAGCGCTCGTCCACCCCTGTCACAAGTCCTCTCGAAACGAGAGAGCGCACAAGAAACGTTGGATTCAAATGCACTTTTAGGAGATATAGTGAGGAGTGACAGCAATGTGTGTTTCAGAGTTGCAAAGCTCACTGTGCGCTGAAGATGATCTGCAAGGACTTTCCCTCCCTTCCCTTCGGAAGTGGGAGCGGATTCCAAGCGCTCGTGCTCACCTGCCTCTGCTGCTCTTGATACGAGAGAGGAGACCAGAAATGCTGGATTCAAATGCACTTTTAGGAGCTACAATGAGGAGCGGCAACAGTGTGTCTGTCAAAGTTGTAAAGCTCAGTGTGTTGAAGAAGCACAAGAGCAGCCTTCAGGCCTGTCTCTTCCACTGCCTTACAGATTGCAGACATTCCTGCTCACTCTGCTGCTCAGCAGAGTGCTGGCAACGGAGTTCTTGGATTGAAATGGTCTTTTAGGAGAAAGAGTGAAGAGTGACAGCAATGTTTGTGTCACAGTTTAAAGCTCACTGTGTGCTAAACATGATCAGGAGGAGCTTTTTTGCAAGGCTCTTCTGCTGTTTTAGCCCAGTCTAAACATTCCTTCTCTCTGTTGCTGCTCAGCAGAGAGGGGGCACAGAGATGTTGGAATCAATTGGTCTTTCAGGCAGGAAAAGGAGGAGTGACAGCAATGTGTGTTGCAGAATTGCAAAGCTCACTGTGTGCTGAAGATGCCCTGCAGGAGTTTCCCTGCTGGCCCTTCGTCTGTGGGATTAGAGTCCAAGCGCTGCTCCTCCCCTGTCACAACTCCTCTCGAAACGAGAGAGCGCACTAGAAACGTTGGCTTCAAATGCACTTTTAGGAGATAAAGTGAGGAGTGACAGCAATGTTTGTGTCACAGTTTAAAGATCACTGTGTGCTAAACATGATTAGCAGGAGCTTTTTTTGCAATGCGCTTCTGCTGTTTTAGCCCAGGCTAAACATTCCTGCTCTACTCTCTCTGCTGCTGCTCAGTAGAGAGCGGGCACAGAGATGGTGGATTCAGTTGGTCTTTCTCTCAGGCAGGAAAGGGAGGAGTGACAGCAATGCGTGTTGCTGAGTTGCAAAGCTCGCTGTGCGCTGAAGATGATCAGTGGGTACTTTCTGGACTGTCTCTTCTGCTGTTTCATCAGAGTCCAAACGTAAGTGCTATATTCTGCTACTGCTCATAAAGAGCAAGCACAGGAGATGTAGGATTCAATTGGACTTTCAGGTAGGAAAGTGAGAGGTGACAGCAATGTGTGTTTCATAGTTGCAAAGCTCACTGTGTGCTGAAGATGCCCAGCAGGATTTTCCATGCTGGCCCTTCGGCTGTGGGATTAGAGTCCAAGCGCTCGTCCACCCCTGTCACAACTCCTCTCGAAACGAGAGAGCGCACCAGAAACGTTGGATTCAAATGCACTTTTAGGAGATAAAGTGAGGAGTGACAGCAATGTTTGTGTCACAGTTTAAAGCTCACTGTGTGCTAAACATGATCAGGAGGAGCTTTTTTTGCAATGCTCTTCTGCTGTTTTAGCCCAGTCTAAACATTCCTGCTCTACTCTCTCTGTTGCTGCTCAGCAGAGAGTGGGCACAGAGATGTTGGAATCAATTGGTCTTCCAGGCAGGAAAAGGAGGAGTTACAGCAATGTGTTTTGCAGAGTTGCAAAGCTCACTGTGTGCTGAAGTTGCCCTGCAGGTGTTTCCCTGCTGGCCCTTGGTCTGCGGGATTAGAGTCCAAGCGCTCCTCCTCCCCAGTCACAACTCCTCTCGAAACGAGAGAGAGCACGAGAAACTTTGGATTCAAATGCACTTTTAGGAGATAAAGTGAGGAGTGACTGCAATGTTTGTGTCACAGTTTCAAAGCTCACTGTGTGCTAAACATGATAAGCAGGAGCTTTTTTGCAAGGCTCTTCTGCTGTTTTAGCCCAGTCTAAACATTCCTGCTCTACTCTCTCTGATGCTGCTCAGCAGAGAGTGGGCACAGAGATGTTGGAATCAATTGGTCTTCCAGGCAGGAGAAGGAGGAGTTACAGCAATGTGTTTTGCAGAGTTGCAAAGCTCATTGTGTGCTGAAGATGCCCTGCAGGAGTTTCCCTGCTGGCCCTTCGTCTGTGGTATTAGAGTCCAAGCGCTGCTCCTCCCCTGTCACAACTCCTCTCGAAACGAGAGAGCGCACCAGAAACTTTGGATTCAAATGCACTTTTAGGAGATAAAGTGAGGAGTGACAGCAATGTTTGTGTCACAGTTGAAAGCTCACTGTGTGCAAAACATGATCAAGCAGGAGATTTTTTTCAAGGCTCTTCTGCTGTTTTAGGCAGGTCTAAAAATTCCTGCTCTACTCTCTCTGTTGCTGCTCAGCAGAGAGCGGGCACAGAGATGGTGGATTCAGCTGGTCTTTCAGGCAAAAAGGGAGGAGTGACAGCAATGTGTGTTGCAGAGTTGCAAAGCTCGCTGTGCGCTGAAGATGATCAGTGGGAACTTTCTGGACTGTCTCTTCTGCTCTTTTAGCATTGGCTAAAGGTTCCTGCTCTACTCTGCTTCTGCCCAGCAGAGAAAGGGCACAGAGATTTTGGATTCAATTGGACTTTGAGGTAGGAAAGTGCAGAGCGAGAGCAATATATGTGTCACAGTTGCAAAGCTGACTGCGTGCTGAAGATGCCCTGCCGGAGCTTTCACTCCGGGCTCTTCGGCTGTGGGAGCAGAGGCCAAGAGATCGTGTTCACCTGTCACTGCTGCTGTTCAAACGAGAGAGGGCGGGAGAGACCATGGATTCAAACGGATTATTAGGAGATGAAGTGAGGAGTGACAGCAATGTGTGTTTCAGAGTTGCAAAGCTCACTGTGCGCTGAAGATGATCTGCAAGGACTTTCCCTCCCTGCCCTTCGGAACTGGGAGCGGATTCCAAGCGCTCGTGCTCACCTGCCTCTGCTGCTCTTGAAACGAGAGTGGAGACCAGAAACGCTGGATTCAAATGCACTTTTAGGAGCTACAATGAGGAGTGACAACAGTGTGTGTGTCACAGTTGTAAAGCTCAGTGTGTTGAAGAAGCACAAGAGCAGCCTTCAGGCCTGTCTCTTCCACTGCCTTACAGATAGCAGACATTCCTGCTCACTCTGCTGCTCAGCAGAGTGCTGGCAACGGAGTTCTTGGATTGAAATGGTCTTTTAGGAGAAAGAGTGAAGAGTGACAGCAATGTTTGTGTCACAGTTTAAAGCTCACTGTGTGCTAAACATGATCAGGAGGAGCTTTTTTGCAAGGCTCTTCTGCTGTTTTAGCCCAGGCTGAACATTCCTTCTCTCTGTTGCTGCTCAGCAGAGAGTGGGCACAGAGATGTTGGAATCAATTGGTCTTCCAGGCAGGAAAAGGAGTTACAGCAATGTGTGTTGCAGAATTGCAAAGCTCACTGTGTGCTGAAGATGCCCTGCAGGAGTTTCCCTGCTGGCCCTTCGTCTGTGGGATTAGAGTCCAAGCGCTGCTCCTCCCCTGTCACAACTCCTCTCGAAACGTGAGAGCGCACCAGAAACTTCGGATTCAAATGCACTTTTATTAGATAAAGTGAGGAGTGACAGCAATGTTTGTGTCACAGTTTAAAGCTCACTGTGTGCAAAACATGATAAAGCAGGAGATTTTTTGCAAGGCTCTTCTGCTGTTTTAGCCAAGGCTAAACATTCCTGCTCTACTCTCTCTGTTGCTGCTCAGCAGAGAGCGGGCACAGAGGTGTTGGAATCAATTGCTCTTTCAGGCAGGAAAAGAAGAGACAGCAATGTGTGTTGCAGAGTTGCAAAGCTCACTGTGTGCTGAAGATGATCAGTGTGAACTTTCTGGACTGTCTCTTCTGCTGTTTCAGCAGAGTCCAAACGTAAGTGCTATATTCTGCTACTGCTCACAAAGAGCAAGCACAGGAGATGTATTATTCAATTGGACTTTCAGGTAGGAAAGTGAGAGGTGACAGCAATATGTGTTTCAGAGTTGCGAATCTCAATGTGTGCTGAAGATGCCCAGCAGTAGTTTCCATGCTGGCCCTTCGGCTGTGAAATTAGAATCCAAGCGCTCGTCCTCCCCTGTCACAACTGCTCTCGAAGCGAGAGAGCGCACCAGAAACGTTGGCTTGAAATGCACTTTTAGGAGATAAAGTGAGGAGTGACAGCAATGTGTGTTTCAGAGTTGCAAAGCTCACTGTGCGCTGAAGATGATCTGCAAGGACTTTCCCTCCCTGCCCTTCGGAACTGGGAGCGGATTCCAAGCGCTCGTGCTCACCTGCCTCTGCTGCACTGGAAACGAGAGTGGAGACCAGAAACGCTGGATTCAAATGCACTTTTAGGAGCTACAATGAGGAGTGACAACAGTGTGTGTGTCAAAGTTGTAAAGCTCAGTGTGTTGAAGAAGCACAAGAGCAGCCTTCAGGCCTGTCTCTTCCACTGCCTTACAGATTGCAGACATTCCTGCTCACTCTGCTGCTCAGCAGAGTGCTGGCAACGGAGTTCTTGGATTGAAATGGTCTTTTAGGAGAAAGAGTGAAGAGTGACAGCAATGTTTGTGTCACAGTTTAAAGCTCACTGTGTGCTAAACATGATCAGGAGGAGCTTTTTTGCAAGGCTCTTCTGCTGTTTTAGCCCAGGCTGAACATTCCTTCTCTCTGTTGCTGCTCAGCAGAGAGTGGGCACAGAGATGTTGGAATCAATTGGTCTTCCAGGCAGGAAAAGGAGTTACAGCAATGTGTGTTGCAGAATTGCAAAGCTCACTGTGTGCTGAAGATGCCCTGCAGGAGTTTCCCTGCTGGCCCTTCGTCTGTGGGATTAGAGTCCAAGCGCTGCTCCTCCCCTGTCACAACTCCTCTCGAAACGTGAGAGCGCACCAGAAACTTCGGATTCAAATGCACTTTTATTAGATAAAGTGAGGAGTGACAGCAATGTTTGTGTCACAGTTTAAAGCTCACTGTGTGCAAAACATGATAAAGCAGGAGATTTTTTGCAAGGCTCTTCTGCTGTTTTAGCCAAGGCTAAACATTCCTGCTCTACTCTCTCTGTTGCTGCTCAGCAGAGAGCGGGCACAGAGGTGTTGGAATCAATTGCTCTTTCAGGCAGGAAAAGAAGAGACAGCAATGTGTGTTGCAGAGTTGCAAAGCTCACTGTGTGCTGAAGATGATCAGTGGGAACTTTCTGGACTGTCTCTTCTGCTGTTTCAGCAGAGTCCAAACGTAAGTGCTATATTCTGCTACTGCTCACAAAGAGCAAGCACAGGAGATGTATTATTCAATTGGACTTTCAGGTAGGAAAGTGAGAGGTGACAGCAATATGTGTTTCAGAGTTGCGAATCTCAATGTGTGCTGAAGATGCCCAGCAGTAGTTTCCATGCTGGCCCTTCGGCTGTGAAATTAGAATCCAAGCGCTCGTCCTCCCCTGTCACAACTGCTCTCGAAGCGAGAGAGCGCACCAGAAACGTTGGCTTGAAATGCACTTTTAGGAGATAAAGTGAGGAGTGACAGCAATGTGTGTTTCAGAGTTGCAAAGCTCACTGTGCGCTGAAGATGATCTGCAAGGACTTTCCCTCCCTGCCCTTCGGAACTGGGAGCGGATTCCAAGCGCTCGTGCTCACCTGCCTCTGCTGCACTGGAAACGAGAGTGGAGACCAGAAACGCTGGATTCAAATGCACTTTTAGGAGCTACAATGAGGAGTGACAACAGTGTGTGTGTCAAAGTTGTAAAGCTCAGTGTGTTGAAGAAGCACAAGAGCAGCCTTCAGGCCTGTCTCTTCCACTGCCTTACAGATTGCAGACATTCCTGCTCACTCTGCTGCTCAGCAGAGTGCTGGCAACGGACTTCTCGGATTGAAATGGTCTTTTAGGAGAAAGAGTGAAGAGTGACAGCAATGTTTGTGTCACAGTTTAAAGCTCACTGTGTGCTAAACATGATCAGGAGGAGCTTTTTTGCAAGGCTCTTCTGCTGTTTTAGCCCAGTCTAAACATTCCTGCTCTACTCTCTCTGTTGCTGCTCAGCAGAGAGTGGGCACAGAGATGTTGGAATCAATTGGTCTTCCAGGCAAGAAAAGGAGGAGTGACAGCAATGTGTTTTGCAGAGTTGCAAAGCTCACTGTGTGCTGAAGATGCCCTGCAGGAGTTTCCCTGCTGGCCCTTCGTCTGTGGTATTAGAGTCCAAGCGCTGCTCCTCCCCTGTCACAACTCCTCTCGAAACGAGAGAGCGCACCAGAAACTTTGGATTCAAATGCACTTTTAGGAGATAAAGTGAGGAGTGACAGCAATGTTTGTGTCACAGTTGAAAGCTCACTGTGTGCAAAACATGATCAAGCAGGAGATTTTTTTCAAGGCTCTTCTGCTGTTTTAGGCAGGTCTAAAAATTCCTGCTCTACTCTCTCTGTTGCTGCTCAGCAGAGAGCGGGCACAGAGATGGTGGATTCAGCTGGTCTTTCAGGCAAAAAGGGAGGAGTGACAGCAATGTGTGTTGCAGAGTTGCAAAGCTCGCTGTGCGCTGAAGATGATCAGTGGGAACTTTCTGGACTGTCTCTTCTGCTCTTTTAGCATTGGCTAAAGGTTCCTGCTCTACTCTGCTTCTGCCCAGCAGAGAAAGGGCACAGAGATTTTGGATTCAATTGGACTTTGAGGTAGGAAAGTGCAGAGCGAGAGCAATATATGTGTCACAGTTGCAAAGCTGACTGCGTGCTGAAGATGCCCTGCCGGAGCTTTCACTCCGGGCTCTTCGGCTGTGGGAGCAGAGGCCAAGAGATCGTGTTCACCTGTCACTGCTGCTGTTCAAACGAGAGAGGGCGGGAGAGACCATGGATTCAAACGGATTATTAGGAGATGAAGTGAGGAGTGACAGCAATGTGTGTTTCAGAGTTGCAAAGCTCACTGTGCGCTGAAGATGATCTGCAAGGACTTTCCCTCCCTGCCCTTCGGAACTGGGAGCGGATTCCAAGCGCTCGTGCTCACCTGCCTCTGCTGCTCTTGAAACGAGAGTGGAGACCAGAAACGCTGGATTCAAATGCACTTTTAGGAGCTACAATGAGGAGTGACAACAGTGTGTGTGTCACAGTTGTAAAGCTCAGTGTGTTGAAGAAGCACAAGAGCAGCCTTCAGGCCTGTCTCTTCCACTGCCTTACAGATAGCAGACATTCCTGCTCACTCTGCTGCTCAGCAGAGTGCTGGCAACGGAGTTCTTGGATTGAAATGGTCTTTTAGGAGAAAGAGTGAAGAGTGACAGCAATGTTTGTGTCACAGTTTAAAGCTCACTGTGTGCTAAACATGATCAGGAGGAGCTTTTTTGCAAGGCTCTTCTGCTGTTTTAGCCCAGGCTGAACATTCCTTCTCTCTGTTGCTGCTCAGCAGAGAGTGGGCACAGAGATGTTGGAATCAATTGGTCTTCCAGGCAGGAAAAGGAGTTACAGCAATGTGTGTTGCAGAATTGCAAAGCTCACTGTGTGCTGAAGATGCCCTGCAGGAGTTTCCCTGCTGGCCCTTCGTCTGTGGGATTAGAGTCCAAGCGCTGCTCCTCCCCTGTCACAACTCCTCTCGAAACGTGAGAGCGCACCAGAAACTTCGGATTCAAATGCACTTTTATTAGATAAAGTGAGGAGTGACAGCAATGTTTGTGTCACAGTTTAAAGCTCACTGTGTGCAAAACATGATAAAGCAGGAGATTTTTTGCAAGGCTCTTCTGCTGTTTTAGCCAAGGCTAAACATTCCTGCTCTACTCTCTCTGTTGCTGCTCAGCAGAGAGCGGGCACAGAGGTGTTGGAATCAATTGCTCTTTCAGGCAGGAAAAGAAGAGACAGCAATGTGTGTTGCAGAGTTGCAAAGCTCACTGTGTGCTGAAGATGATCAGTGTGAACTTTCTGGACTGTCTCTTCTGCTGTTTCAGCAGAGTCCAAACGTAAGTGCTATATTCTGCTACTGCTCACAAAGAGCAAGCACAGGAGATGTATTATTCAATTGGACTTTCAGGTAGGAAAGTGAGAGGTGACAGCAATATGTGTTTCAGAGTTGCGAATCTCAATGTGTGCTGAAGATGCCCAGCAGTAGTTTCCATGCTGGCCCTTCGGCTGTGAAATTAGAATCCAAGCGCTCGTCCTCCCCTGTCACAACTGCTCTCGAAGCGAGAGAGCGCACCAGAAACGTTGGCTTGAAATGCACTTTTAGGAGATAAAGTGAGGAGTGACAGCAATGTGTGTTTCAGAGTTGCAAAGCTCACTGTGCGCTGAAGATGATCTGCAAGGACTTTCCCTCCCTGCCCTTCGGAACTGGGAGCGGATTCCAAGCGCTCGTGCTCACCTGCCTCTGCTGCACTGGAAACGAGAGTGGAGACCAGAAACGCTGGATTCAAATGCACTTTTAGGAGCTACAATGAGGAGTGACAACAGTGTGTGTGTCAAAGTTGTAAAGCTCAGTGTGTTGAAGAAGCACAAGAGCAGCCTTCAGGCCTGTCTCTTCCACTGCCTTACAGATTGCAGACATTCCTGCTCACTCTGCTGCTCAGCAGAGTGCTGGCAACGGAGTTCTTGGATTGAAATGGTCTTTTAGGAGAAAGAGTGAAGAGTGACAGCAATGTTTGTGTCACAGTTTAAAGCTCACTGTGTGCTAAACATGATCAGGAGGAGCTTTTTTGCAAGGCTCTTCTGCTGTTTTAGCCCAGGCTGAACATTCCTTCTCTCTGTTGCTGCTCAGCAGAGAGTGGGCACAGAGATGTTGGAATCAATTGGTCTTCCAGGCAGGAAAAGGAGTTACAGCAATGTGTGTTGCAGAATTGCAAAGCTCACTGTGTGCTGAAGATGCCCTGCAGGAGTTTCCCTGCTGGCCCTTCGTCTGTGGGATTAGAGTCCAAGCGCTGCTCCTCCCCTGTCACAACTCCTCTCGAAACGTGAGAGCGCACCAGAAACTTCGGATTCAAATGCACTTTTATTAGATAAAGTGAGGAGTGACAGCAATGTTTGTGTCACAGTTTAAAGCTCACTGTGTGCAAAACATGATAAAGCAGGAGATTTTTTGCAAGGCTCTTCTGCTGTTTTAGCCAAGGCTAAACATTCCTGCTCTACTCTCTCTGTTGCTGCTCAGCAGAGAGCGGGCACAGAGGTGTTGGAATCAATTGCTCTTTCAGGCAGGAAAAGAAGAGACAGCAATGTGTGTTGCAGAGTTGCAAAGCTCACTGTGTGCTGAAGATGATCAGTGGGAACTTTCTGGACTGTCTCTTCTGCTGTTTCAGCAGAGTCCAAACGTAAGTGCTATATTCTGCTACTGCTCACAAAGAGCAAGCACAGGAGATGTATTATTCAATTGGACTTTCAGGTAGGAAAGTGAGAGGTGACAGCAATATGTGTTTCAGAGTTGCGAATCTCAATGTGTGCTGAAGATGCCCAGCAGTAGTTTCCATGCTGGCCCTTCGGCTGTGAAATTAGAATCCAAGCGCTCGTCCTCCCCTGTCACAACTGCTCTCGAAGCGAGAGAGCGCACCAGAAACGTTGGCTTGAAATGCACTTTTAGGAGATAAAGTGAGGAGTGACAGCAATGTGTGTTTCAGAGTTGCAAAGCTCACTGTGCGCTGAAGATGATCTGCAAGGACTTTCCCTCCCTGCCCTTCGGAACTGGGAGCGGATTCCAAGCGCTCGTGCTCACCTGCCTCTGCTGCACTGGAAACGAGAGTGGAGACCAGAAACGCTGGATTCAAATGCACTTTTAGGAGCTACAATGAGGAGTGACAACAGTGTGTGTGTCAAAGTTGTAAAGCTCAGTGTGTTGAAGAAGCACAAGAGCAGCCTTCAGGCCTGTCTCTTCCACTGCCTTACAGATTGCAGACATTCCTGCTCACTCTGCTGCTCAGCAGAGTGCTGGCAACGGACTTCTCGGATTGAAATGGTCTTTTAGGAGAAAGAGTGAAGAGTGACAGCAATGTTTGTGTCACAGTTTAAAGCTCACTGTGTGCTAAACATGATCAGGAGGAGCTTTTTTGCAAGGCTCTTCTGCTGTTTTAGCCCAGTCTAAACATTCCTGCTCTACTCTCTCTGTTGCTGCTCAGCAGAGAGTGGGCACAGAGATGTTGGAATCAATTGGTCTTCCAGGCAAGAAAAGGAGGAGTGACAGCAATGTGTTTTGCAGAGTTGCAAAGCTCACTGTGTGCTGAAGATGCCCTGCAGGAGTTTCCCTGCTGGCCCTTCGTCTGTGGTATTAGAGTCCAAGCGCTGCTCCTCCCCTGTCACAACTCCTCTCGAAACGAGAGAGCGCACAAGAAACTTTGGATTCAAATGCACTTTTAGGAGATAAAGTGAGGAGTGACAGCAATGTTTGTGTCACAGTTTAAAGCTCACTGTGTGCAAAACATGATCAAGCAGGAGATTTTTTTCAAGGCTCTTCTCCTGTTTTAGGCAGGTCTAAAAATTCCTGCTCTACTCTCTCTGTTGCTGCTCAGCAGAGAGCGGGCACAGAGATGGTGGATTCAGCTGGTCTTTCAGGCAGGAAAGGGAGGAGTGAAAGCAATGTGTGTTGCAGAGTTGCAAAGCTCACAGTGTGCTGAAGATGATCAGTGGGAACTTTCTGGACTGTCTCTTCTGCTGTTTCAGCAGAGTCCAAACGTAAGTGCTATATTCTGCTACTGCTCACAAAGAGCAAGCACAGGAGATGTATTATTCAATTGGACTTTCAGGTAGGAAAGTGAGAGGTGACAGCAATATGTGTTTCAGAGTTGCGAATCACAATGTGTGCTGAAGATGCCCAGCAGTAGTTTCCATGCTGGCCCTTCGGCTGTGAAATTAGAATCTAAGCGCTCGTCCTCCCCTGTCACAACTGCTCTCGAAGCGAGAGAGCGCACCAGAAACTTTGGATTCAAATGCACTTTTAGGAGATAAAGTGAGGAGTGACAGCAATGTGTGTTTCAGAGTTCCAAAGCTCACTGTGCGCTGAAGATGATCTGCAAGGACTTTCCCTCCCTGCCCTTCGGAACTGGGAGCGGATTCCAAGCGCTCGTGCTCACCTGCCTCTGCTGCACTGGAAACGAGAGTGGAGACCAGAAACGCTGGATTCAAATGCGCTTTTAGGAGCTACAATGAGGAGTGACAACAGTGTGTGTGTCAAAGTTGTAAAGCTCAGTGTGTTGAAGAAGCACAAGAGCAGCCTTCAGACTGTCTCTTCCACTGCCTTACAGATTGCAGACATTCCTGCTCACTCTGCTGCTCAGCAGAGTGCTGGCAACGGAGTTCTTGGATTGAAATGGTCTTTTAGGACAAAGAGTGAAGAGTGACAGCAATGTTTGTGTCACAGTTTAAAGCTCACTGTGTGCTAAACATGATCAGGAGGAGCTTTTTTGCAAGGCTCTTCTGCTGTTTTAGCCCAGTCTAAACATTCCTTCTCTCTGTTGCTGCTCAGCAGAGAGTGGGCACAGAGATGTTGGAATCAATTGGTCTTCCAGGCAGGAAAAGGAGGAGTTACAGCAATGTGTTTTGCAGAGTTGCAAAGCTCACTGTGTGCTGAAGATGCCCTGCAGGAGTTTCCCTGCTGGCCCTTCGTCTGTGGTATTAGAGTCCAAGCGCTGCTCCTCCCCTGTCACAACTCCTCTCGAAACGAGAGAGCGCACCAGAAACTTTGGATTCAAATGCAGTTTTAGGAGATAAAGTGAGGAGTGACAGCAATGTTTGTGTCACAGTTTAAAGCTCACTGTGTGCAAAACATGATCAAGCAGGAGATTTTTTTCAAGGCTCTTCTCCTGTTTTAGGCAGGTCTAAAAATTCCTGCTCTACTCTCTCTGTTGCTGCTCAGCAGAGAGCGGGCACAGAGATGGTGGATTCAGCTGGTCTTTCAGGCAGGAAAGGGAGGAGTGAAAGCAATGTGTGTTGCAGAGTTGCAAAGCTCACTGTGTGCTGAAGATGATCAGTGGGAACTTTCTGGACTGTCTCTTCTGCTGTTTCAGCAGAGTCCAAACGTAAGTGCTATATTCTGCTACTGCTCACAAAGAGCAAGCACAGGAGATGTATTATTCAATTGGACTTTCAGGTAGGAAAGTGAGAGGTGACAGCAATATGTGTTTCAGAGTTGCGAATCTCAATGTGTGCTGAAGATGCCCAGCAGTAGTTTCCATGCTGGCCCTTCGGCTGTGAAATTAGAATCCAAGCGCTCGTCCTCCCCTGTCACAACTGCTCTCGAAGCGAGAGAGCGCACCAGAAACGTTGGCTTGAAATGCACTTTTAGGAGATAAAGTGAGGAGTGACAGCAATGTGTGTTTCAGAGTTGCAAAGCTCACTGTGCGCTGAAGATGATCTGCAAGGACTTTCCCTCCCTGCCCTTCGGAACTGGGAGCGGATTCCAAGCGCTCGTGCTCACCTGCCTCTGCTGCACTGGAAACGAGAGTGGAGACCAGAAACGCTGGATTCAAATGCACTTTTAGGAGCTACAATGAGGAGTGACAACAGTGTGTGTGTCAAAGTTGTAAAGCTCAGTGTGTTGAAGAAGCACAAGAGCAGCCTTCAGGCCTGTCTCTTCCACTGCCTTACAGATTGCAGACATTCCTGCTCACTCTGCTGCTCAGCAGAGTGCTGGCAACGGAGTTCTCGGATTGAAATGGTCTTTTAGGAGAAAGAGTGAAGAGTGACAGCAATGTTTGTGTCACAGTTTAAAGCTCACTGTGTGCTAAACATGATCAGGAGGAGCTTTTTTGCAAGGCTCTTCTGCTGTTTTAGCCCAGTCTAAACATTCCTGCTCTACTCTCTCTGTTGCTGCTCAGCAGAGAGTGGGCACAGAGATGTTGGAATCAATTGGTCTTCCAGGCAAGAAAAGGAGGAGTGACAGCAATGTGTTTTGCAGAGTTGCAAAGCTCACTGTGTGCTGAAGATGCCCTGCAGGAGTTTCCCTGCTGGCCCTTCGTCTGTGGTATTAGAGTCCAAGCGCTGCTCCTCCCCTGTCACAACTCCTCTCGAAACGAGAGAGCGCACAAGAAACTTTGGATTCAAATGCACTTTTAGGAGATAAAGTGAGGAGTGACAGCAATGTTTGTGTCACAGTTTAAAGCTCACTGTGTGCAAAACATGATCAAGCAGGAGATTTTTTTCAAGGCTCTTCTCCTGTTTTAGGCAGGTCTAAAAATTCCTGCTCTACTCTCTCTGTTGCTGCTCAGCAGAGAGCGGGCACAGAGATGGTGGATTCAGCTGGTCTTTCAGGCAGGAAAGGGAGGAGTGAAAGCAATGTGTGTTGCAGAGTTGCAAAGCTCACAGTGTGCTGAAGATGATCAGTGGGAACTTTCTGGACTGTCTCTTCTGCTGTTTCAGCAGAGTCCAAACGTAAGTGCTATATTCTGCTACTGCTCACAAAGAGCAAGCACAGGAGATGTATTATTCAATTGGACTTTCAGGTAGGAAAGTGAGAGGTGACAGCAATATGTGTTTCAGAGTTGCGAATCACAATGTGTGCTGAAGATGCCCAGCAGTAGTTTCCATGCTGGCCCTTCGGCTGTGAAATTAGAATCTAAGCGCTCGTCCTCCCCTGTCACAACTGCTCTCGAAGCGAGAGAGCGCACCAGAAACTTTGGATTCAAAAGCACTTTTAGGAGATAAAGTGAGGAGTGACAGCAATGTGTGTTTCAGAGTTCCAAAGCTCACTGTGCGCTGAAGATGATCTGCAAGGACTTTCCCTCCCTGCCCTTCGGAACTGGGAGCGGATTCCAAGCGCTCGTGCTCACCTGCCTCTGCTGCACTGGAAACGAGAGTGGAGACCAGAAACGCTGGATTCAAATGCGCTTTTAGGAGCTACAATGAGGAGTGACAACAGTGTGTGTGTCAAAGTTGTAAAGCTCAGTGTGTTGAAGAAGCACAAGAGCAGCCTTCAGACTGTCTCTTCCACTGCCTTACAGATTGCAGACATTCCTGCTCACTCTGCTGCTCAGCAGAGTGCTGGCAACGGAGTTCTTGGATTGAAATGGTCTTTTAGGAGAAAGAGTGAAGAGTGACAGCAATGTTTGTGTCACAGTTTAAAGGTCACTGTGTGCTAAACATGATCAGGAGGAGCTTTTTTGCAAGGCTCTTCTGCTGTTTTAGCCCAGTCTAAACATTCCTGCTCTCTGTTGCTGCTCAGCAGAGAGTGGGCACAGAGATGTTGGAATCAATTGGTCTTCCAGGCAGGAGAAGGAGTTACAGCAATGTGTGTTGCAGAATTGCAAAGCTCACTGTGTGCTGAAGATGCCCTGCAGGAGTTTCCCTGCTGGCCCTTCGTCTGTGGGATTAGAGTCCAAGCGCTGGTCCTCCCCTGTCACAACTCCTCTCGAAACGTGAGAGCGCACCAGAAACTTTGGATTCAAATGCAGTTTTAGGAGATAAAGTGAGGAGTGACAGCAATGTTTGTGTCACAGTTTAAAGCTCACTGTGTGCAAAACATGATCAAGCAGGAGATTTTTTTCAAGGCTCTTCTCCTGTTTTAGGCAGGTCTAAAAATTCCTGCTCTACTCTCTCTGTTGCTGCTCAGCAGAGAGCGGGCACAGAGATGGTGGATTCAGCTGGTCTTTCAGGCAGGAAAGGGAGGAGTGAAAGCAATGTGTGTTCAGAGTTGCAAAGCTCACTGTGTGCTGAAGATGATCAGTGGGAACTTTCTGGACTGTCTCTTCTGCTGTTTCAGCAGAGTCCAAACGTAAGTGCTATATTCTGCTACTGCTCACAAAGAGCAAGCACAGGAGATGTATTATTCAATTGGACTTTCAGGTAGGAAAGTGAGAGGTGACAGCAATATGTGTTTCAGAGTTGTGAATCTCAATGTGTGCTGAAGATGCCCAGCAGTAGTTTCCATGCTGGCCCTTCGGCTGTGAAATTAGAATCCAAGCGCTCGTCCTCCCCTGTCACAACTGCTCTCGAAGCGAGAGAGCGCACCAGAAATTTTGGATTCAAATGCACTTTTAGGAGATAAAGTGAGGAGTGACAGCAATGTGTGTTTCAGAGTTGCAAAGCTCACTGTGCGCTGAAGATGATCTGCAAGGACTTTCCCTCCCTGCCCTTCGGAACTGGGAGCGGATTCCAAGCGCTCGTGCTCACCTGCCTCTGCTGCACTGGAAACGAGAGTGGAGACCAGAAATGCTGGATTCAAATGCACTTTTAGGAGCTACAATGAGGAGTGACAACAGTGTGTGTGTCAAAGTTGTAAAGCTCAGTGTGTTGAAGAAGCACAAGAGCAGCCTTCAGACTGTCTCTTCCACTGCCTTACAGATTGCAGACATTCCTGCTCACTCTGCTGCTCAGCAGAGTGCTGGCAACGAAGTTCTTGGATTGAAATGGTCTTTTAGGACAAAGAGTGAAGAGTGACAGCAATGTTTGTGTCACAGTTAAAAGCTCACTGTGTGCTAAACATGATCAGGAGGAGCTTTTTTGCTAGGCTCTTCTGCTGTTTTAGCCCAGTCTAAACATTCCTGCTCTCTGTTGCTGCTCAGCAGAGAGTGGGCACAGAGATGTTGGAATCAATTGGTCTTCCAGGCAGGAGAAGGAGTTACAGCAATGTGTGTTGCAGAATTGCAAAGCTCACTGTGTGCTGAAGATGCCCTGCAGGAGTTTCCCTGCTGTCCCTTCGTCTGTGGGATTAGAGTCCAAGCGCTGCTCCTCCCCTGTCACAACTCCTCTCGAAACGTGAGAGCGCACCAGAAACTTTGGATTCAAATGCAGTTTTAGGAGATAAAGTGAGGAGTGACAGCAATGTTTGTGTCACAGTTTAAAGCTCACTGTGTGCAAAACATGATCAAGCAGGAGATTTTTTTCAAGGCTCTTCTGCTGTTTTAGGCAGGTCTAAAAATTCCTGCTCTACTCTCTCTGTTGCTGCTCAGCAGAGAGCGGGCACAGAGATGGTGGATTCAGCTGGTCTTTCAGGCAGGAAAGGGAGGAGTGAAAGCAATGTGTGTTGCAGAGTTGCAAAGCTCACTGTGTGCTGAAGATGATCAGTGGGAACTTTCTGGACTGTCTCTTCTGCTGTTTCAGCAGAGTCCAAACGTAAGTGCTATATTCTGCTACTGCTCACAAAGAGCAAGCACAGGAGATGTATTATTCAATTGGACTTTCAGGTAGGAAAGTGAGAGGTGACAGCAATATGTGTTTCAGAGTTGCGAATCACAATGTGTGCTGAAGATGCCCAGCAGTAGTTTCCATGCTGGCCCTTCGGCTGTGAAATTAGAATCTAAGCGCTCGTCCTCCCCTGTCACAACTGCTCTCGAAGCGAGAGAGCGCACCAGAAACTTTGGATTCAAATGCACTTTTAGGAGATAAAGTGAGGAGTGACAGCAATGTGTGTTTCAGAGTTGCAAAGCTCACTGTGCGCTGAAGATGATCTGCAAGGACTTTCCCTCCCTGCCCTTCGGAACTGGGAGCGGATTCCAAGCGCTCGTGCTCACCTGCCTCTGCTGCACTGGAAACGAGAGTGGAGACCAGAAACGCTGGATTCAAATGCGCTTTTAGGAGCTACAATGAGGAGTGACAACAGTGTGTGTGTCAAAGTTGTAAAGCTCAGTGTGTTGAAGAAGCACAAGAGCAGCCTTCAGACTGTCTCTTCCACTGCCTTACAGATTGCAGACATTCCTGCTCACTCTGCTGCTCAGCAGAGTGCTGGCAACGGAGTTCTCGGATTGAAATGGTCTTTTAGGACAAAGAGTGAAGAGTGACAGCAATGTTTGTGTCACAGTTCAAAGCTCACTGTGTGCTAAACATGATCAGGAGGAGCTTTTTTGCAAGGCTCTTCTGCTGTTTTAGCCCAGTCTAAACATTCCTTCTCTCTGTTGCTGCTCAGCAGAGAGTGGGCACAGAGATGTTGGAATCAATTGGTCTTCCAGGCAGGAAAAGGAGGAGTTACAGCAATGTGTTTTGCAGAGTTGCAAAGCTCACTGTGTGCTGAAGATGCCCTGCAGGAGTTTCCCTGCTGGCCCTTCGTCTGTGGTATTAGAGTCCAAGCGCTGCTCCTCCCCTGTCACAACTCCTCTCGAAACGAGAGAGCGCACCAGAAACTTTGGATTCAAATGCAGTTTTAGGAGATAAAGTGAGGAGTGACAGCAATGTTTGTGTCACAGTTTAAAGCTCACTGTGTGCAAAACATGATCAAGCAGGAGATTTTTTTCAAGGCTCTTCTCCTGTTTTAGGCAGGTCTAAAAATTCCTGCTCTACTCTCTCTGTTGCTGCTCAGCAGAGAGCGGGCACAGAGATGGTGGATTCAGCTGGTCTTTCAGGCAGGAAAGGGAGGAGTGAAAGCAATGTGTGTTGCAGAGTTGCAAAGCTCACTGTGTGCTGAAGATGATCAGTGGGAACTTTCTGGACTGTCTCTTCTGCTGTTTCAGCAGAGTCCAAACGTAAGTGCTATATTCTGCTACTGCTCACAAAGAGCAAGCACAGGAGATGTATTATTCAATTGGACTTTCAGGTAGGAAAGTGAGAGGCGACAGCAATATGTGTTTCAGAGTTGCGAATCACAATGTGTGCTGAAGATGCCCAGCAGTAGTTTCCATGCTGGCCCTTCGGCTGTGAAATTAGAATCCAAGCGCTCGTCCTCCCCTGTCACAACTGCTCTCGAAGCGAGAGAGCGCACCAGAAACGTTGGCTTGAAATGCACTTTTAGGAGATAAAGTGAGGAGTGACAGCAATGTGTGTTTCAGAGTTCCAAAGCTCACTGTGCGCTGAAGATGATCTGCAAGGACTTTCCCTCCCTGCCCTTCGGAACTGGGAGCGGATTCCAAGCGCTCGTGCTCACCTTCCTCTGCTGCTCTTGAAACGAGAGTGGAGACCAGAAACGCTGGATTCAAATGCACTTTTAGGAGCTACAATGAGGAGTGACAACAGTGTGTGTGTCACAGTTGTAAAGCTCAGTGTGTTGAAGAAGCACAAGAGCAGCCTTCAGGCCTGTCTCTTCCACTGCCTTACAGATTGCAGACATTCCTGCTCACTCTGCTGCTCAGCAGAGTGCTGGCAACGGAGTTCTTGGATTGAAATGGTCTTTTAGGAGAAAGAGTGAAGAGTGACAGCAATGTTTGTGTCACAGTTTAAAGCTCACTGTGTGCTAAACATGATCAGGAGGAGCTTTTTTGCAAGGCTCTTCTGCTGTTTTAGCCCAGTCTAAACATTCCTGCTCTCTGTTGCTGCTCAGCAGAGAGTGGGCACAGAGATGTTGGAATCAATTGGTCTTCCAGGCAGGAGAAGGAGTTACAGCAATGTGTGTTGCAGAATTGCAAAGCTCACTGTGTGCTGAAGATGCCCTGCAGGAGTTTCCCTGCTGGCCCTTCGTCTGTGGGATTAGAGTCCAAGCGCTGGTCCTCCCCTGTCACAACTCCTCTCGAAACGTGAGAGCGCACCAGAAACTTTGGATTCAAATGCAGTTTTAGGAGATAAAGTGAGGAGTGACAGCAATGTTTGTGTCACAGTTTAAAGCTCACTGTGTGCAAAACATGATCAAGCAGGAGATTTTTTTCAAGGCTCTTCTCCTGTTTTAGGCAGGTCTAAAAATTCCTGCTCTACTCTCTCTGTTGCTGCTCAGCAGAGAGCGGGCACAGAGATGGTGGATTCAGCTGGTCTTTCAGGCAGGAAAGGGAGGAGTGAAAGCAATGTGTGTTGCAGAGTTGCAAAGCTCACTGTGTGCTGAAGATGATCAGTGGGAACTTTCTGGACTGTCTCTTCTGCTGTTTCAGCAGAGTCCAAACGTAAGTGCTATATTCTGCTACTGCTCACAAAGAGCAAGCACAGGAGATGTATTATTCAATTGGACTTTCAGGTAGGAAAGTGAGAGGTGACAGCAATATGTGTTTCAGAGTTGCGAATCACAATGTGTGCTGAAGATGCCCAGCAGTAGTTTCCATGCTGGCCCTTCGGCTGTGAAATTAGAATCCAAGCGCTCGTCCTCCCCTGTCACAACTGCTCTCGAAGCGAGAGAGCGCACCAGAAACGTTGGCTTGAAATGCACTTTTAGGAGATAAAGTGAGGAGTGACAGCAATGTGTGTTTCAGAGTTGCAAAGCTCACTGTGCGCTGAAGATGATCTGCAAGGACTTTCCCTCCCTGCCCTTCGGAACTGGGAGCGGATTCCAAGCGCTCGTGCTCACCTTCCTCTGCTGCTCTTGAAACGAGAGTGGAGACCAGAAACGCTGGATTCAAATGCACTTTTAGGAGCTACAATGAGGAGTGACAACAGTGTGTGTGTCACAGTTGTAAAGCTCAGTGTGTTGAAGAAGCACAAGAGCAGCCTTCAGGCCTGTCTCTTCCACTGCCTTACAGATTGCAGACATTCCTGCTCACTCTGCTGCTCAGCAGAGTGCTGGCAACGGAGTTCTTGGATTGAAATGGTCTTTTAGGAGAAAGAGTGAAGAGTGACAGCAATGTTTGTGTCACAGTTTAAAGGTCACTGTGTGCTAAACATGATCAGGAGGAGCTTTTTTGCAAGGCTCTTCTGCTGTTTTAGCCCAGTCTAAACATTCCTGCTCTCTGTTGCTGCTCAGCAGAGAGTGGGCACAGAGATGTTGGAATCAATTGGTCTTCCAGGCAGGAGAAGGAGTTACAGCAATGTGTGTTGCAGAATTGCAAAGCTCACTGTGTGCTGAAGATGCCCTGCAGGAGTTTCCCTGCTGGCCCTTCGTCTGTGGGATTAGAGTCCAAGCGCTGCTCCTCCCCTGTCACAACTCCTCTCGAAACGTGAGAGCGCACCAGAAACTTTGGATTCAAATGCAGTTTTAGGAGATAAAGTGAGGAGTGACAGCAATGTTTGTGTCACAGTTTAAAGCTCACTGTGTGCAAAACATGATCAAGCAGGAGATTTTTTTCAAGGCTCTTCTCCTGTTTTAGGCAGGTCTAAAAATTCCTGCTCTACTCTCTCTGTTGCTGCTCAGCAGAGAGCGGGCACAGAGATGGTGGATTCAGCTGGTCTTTCAGGCAGGAAAGGGAGGAGTGAAAGCAATGTGTGTTGCAGAGTTGCAAAGCTCACTGTGTGCTGAAGATGATCAGTGGGAACTTTCTGGACTGTCTCTTCTGCTGTTTCAGCAGAGTCCAAACGTAAGTGCTATATTCTGCTACTGCTCACAAAGAGCAAGCACAGGAGATGTATTATTCAATTGGACTTTCAGGTAGGAAAGTGAGAGGTGACAGCAATATGTGTTTCAGAGTTGTGAATCTCAATGTGTGCTGAAGATGCCCAGCAGTAGTTTCCATGCTGGCCCTTCGGCTGTGAAATTAGAATCCAAGCGCTCGTCCTCCCCTGTCACAACTGCTCTCGAAGCGAGAGAGCGCACCAGAAACGTTGGCTTGAAATGCACTTTTAGGAGATAAAGTGAGGAGTGACAGCAATGTGTGTTTCAGAGTTGCAAAGCTCACTGTGCGCTGAAGATGATCTGCAAGGACTTTCCCTCCCTGCCCTTCGGAACTGGGAGCGGATTCCAAGCGCTCGTGCTCACCTGCCTCTGCTGCACTGGAAACGAGAGTGGAGACCAGAAATGCTGGATTCAAATGCACTTTTAGGAGCTACAATGAGGAGTGACAACAGTGTGTGTGTCAAAGTTGTAAAGCTCAGTGTGTTGAAGAAGCACAAGAGCAGCCTTCAGACTGTCTCTTCCACTGCCTTACAGATTGCAGACATTCCTGCTCACTCTGCTGCTCAGCAGAGTGCTGGCAACGGAGTTCTTGGATTGAAATGGTCTTTTAGGACAAAGAGTGAAGAGTGACAGCAATGTTTGTGTCACAGTTTAAAGCTCACTGTGTGCTAAACATGATCAGGAGGAGCTTTTTTGCAAGGCTCTTCTGCTGTTTTAGCCCAGTCTAAACATTCCTGCTCTCTGTTGCTGCTCAGCAGAGAGTGGGCACAGAGATGTTGGAATCAATTGGTCTTCCAGGCAGGAGAAGGAGTTACAGCAATGTGTGTTGCAGAATTGCAAAGCTCACTGTGTGCTGAAGATGCCCTGCAGGAGTTTCCCTGCTGTCCCTTCGTCTGTGGGATTAGAGTCCAAGCGCTGCTCCTCCCCTGTCACAACTCCTCTCGAAACGTGAGAGCGCACCAGAAACTTTGGATTCAAATGCAGTTTTAGGAGATAAAGTGAGGAGTGACAGCAATGTTTGTGTCACAGTTTAAAGCTCACTGTGTGCAAAACATGATCAAGCAGGAGATTTTCTTCAAGGCTCTTCTGCTGTTTTAGGCAGGTCTAAAAATTCCTGCTCTACTCTCTCTGTTGCTGCTCAGCAGAGAGCGGGCACAGAGATGGTGGATTCAGCTGGTCTTTCAGGCAGTAAAGGGAGGAGTGAAAGCAATGTGTGTTGCAGAGTTGCAAAGCTCACTGTGTGCTGAAGATGATCAGTGGGAACTTTCTGGACTGTCTCTTCTGCTGTTTCAGCAGAGTCCAAACGTAAGTGCTATATTCTGCTACTGCTCACAAAGAGCAAGCACAGGAGATGTATTATTCAATTGGACTTTCAGGTAGGAAAGTGAGAGGTGACAGCAATATGTGTTTCAGAGTTGTGAATCTCAATGTGTGCTGAAGATGCCCAGCAGTAGTTTCCATGCTGGCCCTTCGGCTGTGAAATTAGAATCCAAGCGCTCGTCCTCCCCTGTCACAACTGCTCTCGAAGCGAGAGAGCGCACCAGAAACTTTGGATTCAAATGCACTTTTAGGAGATAAAGTGAGGAGTGACAGCAATGTGTGTTTCAGAGTTGCAAAGCTCACTGTGCGCTGAAGATGATCTGCAAGGACTTTCCCTCCCTGCCCTTCGGAACTGGGAGCGGATTCCAAGCGCTCGTGCTCACCTGCCTCTGCTGCACTGGAAACGAGAGTGGAGACCAGAAATGCTGGATTCAAATGCACTTTTAGGAGCTACAATGAGGAGTGACAACAGTGTGTGTGTCAAAGTTGTAAAGCTCAGTGTGTTGAAGAAGCACAAGAGCAGCCTTCAGACTGTCTCTTCCACTGCCTTACAGATTGCAGACATTCCTGCTCACTCTGCTGCTCAGCAGAGTGCTGGCAACGGAGTTCTTGGATTGAAATGGTCTTTTAGGAGAAAGAGTGAAGAGTGACAGCAATGTTTGTGTCACAGTTTAAAGCTCACTGTGTGCTAAACATGATCAGGAGGAGCTTTTTTGCAAGGCTCTTCTGCTGTTTTAGCCCAGTCTAAACATTCCTGCTCTCTGTTGCTGCTCAGCAGAGAGTGGGCACAGAGATGTTGGAATCAATTGGTCTTCCAGGCAGGAAAAGGAGGAGTTACAGCAATGTGTTTTGCAGAGTTGCAAAGCTCACTGTGTGCTGAAGATGATCAGTGGGAACTTTCTGGACTGTCTCTTCTGCTGTTTCAGCAGAGTCCAAACGTAAGTGCTATATTCTGCTACTGCTCACAAAGAGCAAGCACAGGAGATGTATTATTCAATTGGACTTTCAGGTAGGAAAGTGAGAGGTGACAGCAATATCTGTTTCAGAGTTGCGAATCACAATGTGTGCTGAAGATGCCCAGCAGTAGTTTCCATGCTGGCCCTTCGGCTGTGAAATTAGAATCCAAGCGCTCGTCCTCCCCTGTCACAACTGCTCTCGAAGCGAGAGAGCGCACCAGAAACGTTGGCTTGAAATGCACTTTTAGGAGATAAAGTGAGGAGTGACAGCAATGTGTGTTTCAGAGTTGCAAAGCTCACTGTGCGCTGAAGATGATCTGCAAGGACTTTCCCTCCCTGCCCTTCGGAACTGGGAGCGGATTCCAAGCGCTCGTGCTCACCTTCCTCTGCTGCTCTTGAAACGAGAGTGGAGACCAGAAACGCTGGATTCAAATGCACTTTTAGGAGCTACAATGAGGAGTGACAACAGTGTGTGTGTCAAAGTTGTAAAGCTCAGTGTGTTGAAGAAGCACAAGAGCAGCCTTCAGACTGTCTCTTCCACTGCCTTACAGATTGCAGACATTCCTGCTCACTCTGCTGCTCAGCAGAGTGCTGGCAACGGAGTTCTTGGATTGAAATGGTCTTTTAGGAGAAAGAGTGAAGAGTGACAGCAATGTTTGTGTCACAGTTTAAAGCTCACTGTGTGCTAAACATGATCAGGAGGAGCTTTTTTGCAAGGCTCTTCTGCTGTTTTAGCCCAGTCTAAACATTCCTGCTCTCTGTTGCTGCTCAGCAGAGAGTGGGCACAGAGATGTTGGAATCAATTGGTCTTCCAGGCAGGAAAAGGAGGAGTTACAGCAATGTGTTTTGCAGAGTTGCAAAGCTCACTGTGTGCTGAAGATGATCAGTGGGAACTTTCTGGACTGTCTCTTCTGCTGTTTCAGCAGAGTCCAAACGTAAGTGCTATATTCTGCTACTGCTCACAAAGAGCAAGCACAGGAGATGTATTATTCAATTGGACTTTCAGGTAGGAAAGTGAGAGGTGACAGCAATATGTGTTTCAGAGTTGCGAATCACAATGTGTGCTGAAGATGCCCAGCAGTAGTTTCCATGCTGGCCCTTCGGCTGTGAAATTAGAATCCAAGCGCTCGTCCTCCCCTGTCACAACTGCTCTCGAAGCGAGAGAGCGCACCAGAAACGTTGGCTTGAAATGCACTTTTAGGAGATAAAGTGAGGAGTGACAGCAATGTGTGTTTCAGAGTTGCAAAGCTCACTGTGCGCTGAAGATGATCTGCAAGGACTTTCCCTCCCTGCCCTTCGGAACTGGGAGCGGATTCCAAGCGCTCGTGCTCACCTTCCTCTGCTGCTCTTGAAACGAGAGTGGAGACCAGAAACGCTGGATTCAAATGCACTTTTAGGAGCTACAATGAGGAGTGACAACAGTGTGTGTGTCAAAGTTGTAAAGCTCAGTGTGTTGAAGAAGCACAAGAGCAGCCTTCAGACTGTCTCTTCCACTGCCTTACAGATTGCAGACATTCCTGCTCACTCTGCTGCTCAGCAGAGTGCTGGCAACGGAGTTCTTGGATTGAAATGGTCTTTTAGGAGAAAGAGTGAAGAGTGACAGCAATGTTTGTGTCACAGTTTAAAGCTCACTGTGTGCTAAACATGATCAGGAGGAGCTTTTTTGCAAGGCTCTTCTGCTGTTTTAGCCCAGTCTAAACATTCCTGCTCTCTGTTGCTGCTCAGCAGAGAGTGGGCACAGAGATGTTGGAATCAATTGGTCTTCCAGGCAGGAAAAGGAGGAGTTACAGCAATGTGTTTTGCAGAGTTGCAAAGCTCACTGTGTGCTGAAGATGATCAGTGGGAACTTTCTGGACTGTCTCTTCTGCTGTTTCAGCAGAGTCCAAACGTAAGTGCTATATTCTGCTACTGCTCACAAAGAGCAAGCACAGGAGATGTATTATTCAATTGGACTTTCAGGTAGGAAAGTGAGAGGTGACAGCAATATGTGTTTCAGAGTTGCGAATCACAATGTGTGCTGAAGATGCCCAGCAGTAGTTTCCATGCTGGCCCTTCGGCTGTGAAATTAGAATCCAAGCGCTCGTCCTCCCCTGTCACAACTGCTCTCGAAGCGAGAGAGCGCACCAGAAACGTTGGCTTGAAATGCACTTTTAGGAGATAAAGTGAGGAGTGACAGCAATGTGTGTTTCAGAGTTGCAAAGCTCACTGTGCGCTGAAGATGATCTGCAAGGACTTTCCCTCCCTGCCCTTCGGAACTGGGAGCGGATTCCAAGCGCTCGTGCTCACCTTCCTCTGCTGCTCTTGAAACGAGAGTGGAGACCAGAAACGCTGGATTCAAATGCACTTTTAGGAGCTACAATGAGGAGTGACAACAGTGTGTGTGTCAAAGTTGTAAAGCTCAGTGTGTTGAAGAAGCACAAGAGCAGCCTTCAGACTGTCTCTTCCACTGCCTTACAGATTGCAGACATTCCTGCTCACTCTGCTGCTCAGCAGAGTGCTGGCAACGGAGTTCTTGGATTGAAATGGTCTTTTAGGAGAAAGAGTGAAGAGTGACAGCAATGTTTGTGTCACAGTTTAAAGCTCACTGTGTGCTAAACATGATCAGGAGGAGCTTTTTTGCAAGGCTCTTCTGCTGTTTTAGCCCAGTCTAAACATTCCTGCTCTCTGTTGCTGCTCAGCAGAGAGTGGGCACAGAGATGTTGGAATCAATTGGTCTTCCAGGCAGGAAAAGGAGGAGTTACAGCAATGTGTTTTGCAGAGTTGCAAAGCTCACTGTGTGCTGAAGATGATCAGTGGGAACTTTCTGGACTGTCTCTTCTGCTGTTTCAGCAGAGTCCAAACGTAAGTGCTATATTCTGCTACTGCTCACAAAGAGCAAGCACAGGAGATGTATTATTCAATTGGACTTTCAGGTAGGAAAGTGAGAGGTGACAGCAATATGTGTTTCAGAGTTGCGAATCACAATGTGTGCTGAAGATGCCCAGCAGTAGTTTCCATGCTGGCCCTTCGGCTGTGAAATTAGAATCCAAGCGCTCGTCCTCCCCTGTCACAACTGCTCTCGAAGCGAGAGAGCGCACCAGAAACGTTGGCTTGAAATGCACTTTTAGGAGATAAAGTGAGGAGTGACAGCAATGTGTGTTTCAGAGTTGCAAAGCTCACTGTGCGCTGAAGATGATCTGCAAGGACTTTCCCTCCCTGCCCTTCGGAACTGGGAGCGGATTCCAAGCGCTCGTGCTCACCTTCCTCTGCTGCTCTTGAAACGAGAGTGGAGACCAGAAACGCTGGATTCAAATGCACTTTTAGGAGCTACAATGAGGAGTGACAACAGTGTGTGTGTCACAGTTGTAAAGCTCAGTGTGTTGAAGAAGCACAAGAGCAGCCTTCAGGCCTGTCTCTTCCACTGCCTTACAGATTGCAGACATTCCTGCTCACTCTGCTGCTCAGCAGAGTGCTGGCAACGGAGTTCTTGGATTGATATGGTCTTTTAGGAGAAAGAGTGAAGAGTGACAGCAATGTTTGTGTCACAGTTTAAAGCTCACTGTGTGCTAAACATGATCAGGAGGAGCTTTTTTGCAAGGCTCTTCTGCTGTTTTAGCCCAGTCTAAACATTCCTGCTCTCTGTTGCTGCTCAGCAGAGAGTGGGCACAGAGATGTTGGAATCAATTGGTCTTCCAGGCAGGAGAAGGAGTTACAGCAATGTGTGTTGCAGAATTGCAAAGCTCACTGTGTGCTGAAGATGCCCTGCAGGAGTTTCCCTGCTGGCCCTTCGTCTGTGGGATTAGAGTCCAAGCGCTGCTCCTCCCCTGTCACAACTCCTCTCGAAACGTGAGAGCGCACCAGAAACTTTGGATTCAAATGCAGTTTTAGGAGATAAAGTGAGGAGTGACAGCAATGTTTGTGTCACAGTTTAAAGCTCACTGTGTGCAAAACCTGATCAAGCAGGAGATTTTTTTCAAGGCTCTTCTCCTGTTTTAGGCAGGTCTAAAAATTCCTGCTCTACTCTCTCTGTTGCTGCTCAGCAGAGAGCGGGCACAGAGATGGTGGATTCAGCTGGTCTTTCAGGCAGGAAAGGGAGGAGTGAAAGCAATGTGTGTTGCAGAGTTGCAAAGCTCACTGTGTGCTGAAGATGATCAGTGGGAACTTTCTGGACTGTCTCTTCTGCTGTTTCAGCAGAGTCCAAACGTAAGTGCTATATTCTGCTACTGCTCACAAAGAGCAAGCACAGGAGATGTATTATTCAATTGGACTTTCAGGTAGGAAAGTGAGAGGTGACAGCAATATGTGTTTCAGAGTTGCGAATCACAATGTGTGCTGAAGATGCCCAGCAGTAGTTTCCATGCTGGCCCTTCGGCTGTGAAATTAGAATCCAAGCGCTCGTCCTCCCCTGTCACAACTGCTCTCGAAGCGAGAGAGCGCACCAGAAACGTTGGCTTGAAATGCACTTTTAGGAGATAAAGTGAGGAGTGACAGCAATGTGTGTTTCAGAGTTGCAAAGCTCACTGTGCGCTGAAGATGATCTGCAAGGACTTTCCCTCCCTGCCCTTCGGAACTGGGAGCGGATTCCAAGCGCTTGTGCTCACCTGCCTCTGCTGCACTGGAAACGAGAGTGGAGACCAGAAATGCTGGATTCAAATGTACTTTTAGGAGCTACAATGAGGAGTGACAACAGTGTGTGTGTCAAAGTTGTAAAGCTCAGTGTGTTGAAGAAGCACAAGAGCAGCCTTCAGCCTGTCTCTTGCACTGCCTTACAGATTGCAGACATTCCTGCTCACTCTGCTGCTCAGCAGAGTGCTGGCAACGGAGTTCTTGGATTGAAATGGTCTTTTAGGAGAAAGAGTGAAGAGTGACAGCAATGTTTGTGTCACAGTTTAAAGCTCACTGTGTGCTAAACATGATCAGGAGGAGCTTTTTTGCAAGGCTCTTCTGCTGTTTTAGCCCAGTCTAAACATTCCTGCTCTCTGTTGCTGCTCAGCAGAGAGTGGGCACAGAGATGTTGGAATCAATTGGTCTTCCAGGCAGGAGAAGGAGTTACAGCAATGTGTGTTGCAGAATTGCAAAGCTCACTGTGTGCTGAAGATGCCCTGCAGGAGTTTCCCTGCTGGCCCTTCGTCTGTGGGATTAGAGTCCAAGCGCTGCTCCTCCCCTGTCACAACTCCTCTCGAAACGTGAGAGCGCACCAGAAACTTTGGATTCAAATGCAGTTTTAGGAGATAAAGTGAGGAGTGACAGCAATGTTTGTGTCACAGTTTAAAGCTCACTGTGTGCAAAACATGATCAAGCAGGAGATTTTTTTCAAGGCTCTTCTCCTGTTTTAGGCAGGTCTAAAAATTCCTGCTCTACTCTCTCTGTTGCTGCTCAGCAGAGAGCGGGCACAGAGATGGTGGATTCAGCTGGTCTTTCAGGCAGGAAAGGGAGGAGTGAAAGCAATGTGTGTTGCAGAGTTGCAAAGCTCACTGTGTGCTGAAGATGATCAGTGGGAACTTTCTGGACTGTCTCTTCTGCTGTTTCAGCAGAGTCCAAACGTAAGTGCTATATTCTGCTACTGCTCACAAAGAGCAAGCACAGGAGATGTATTATTCAATTGGACTTTCAGGTAGGAAAGTGAGAGGTGACAGCAATATGTGTTTCAGAGTTGCGAATCACAATGTGTGCTGAAGATGCCCAGCAGTAGTTTCCATGCTGGCCCTTCGGCTGTGAAATTAGAATCCAAGCGCTCGTCCTCCCCTGTCACAACTGCTCTCGAAGCGAGAGAGCGCACCAGAAACGTTGGCTTGAAATGCACTTTTAGGAGATAAAGTGAGGAGTGACAGCAATGTGTGTTTCAGAGTTGCAAAGCTCACTGTGCGCTGAAGATGATCTGCAAGGACTTTCCCTCCCTGCCCTTCGGAACTGGGAGCGGATTCCAAGCGCTCGTGCTCACCTGCCTCTGCTGCTCTTGAAACGAGAGTGGAGACCAGAAACGCTGGATTCAAATGCACTTTTAGGAGCTACAATGAGGAGTGACAACAGTGTGTGTGTCAAAGTTGTAAAGCTCAGTGTGTTGAAGAAGCACAAGAGCAGCCTTCAGGCCTGTCTCTTCCACTGCCTTACAGATTGCAGACATTCCTGCTCACTCTGCTGCTCAGCAGAGTGCTGGCAACGGAGTTCTTGGATTGAAATGGTCTTTTAGGAGAAAGAGTGAAGAGTGACAGCAATGTTTGTGTCACAGTTTAAAGCTCACTGTGTGCTAAACATGATCAGGAGGAGCTTTTTTGCAAGGCTCTTCTGCTGTTTTAGCCCAGTCTAAACATTCCTTCTCTCTGTTGCTGCTCAGCAGAGAGTGGGCACAGAGATGTTGGAATCAATTGGTCTTCCAGGCAGGAAAAGGAGTTACAGCAATGTGTGTTGCAGAATTGCAAAGCTCACTGTGTGCTGAAGATGCCCTGCAGGAGTTTCCCTGCTGGCCCTTCGTCTGTGGGATTAGAGTCCAAGCGCTGCTCCTCCCCTGTCACAACTCCTCTCGAAACGTGAGAGCGCACCAGAAACTTTGGATTCAAATGCACTTTTAGGAGATAAAGTGAGGAGTGACAGCAATGTTTGTGTCACAGTTTAAAGCTCACTGTGTGCAAAACATGATCAAGCAGGAGATTTTTTGCAAGGCTCTTCTGCTGTTTTAGCCCAGGCTAAACATTCCTGCTCTACTCTCTCTGTTGCTGCTCAGCAGAGAGCGGGCACAGAGGTGTTGGAATCAATTGGTCTTTCAGGCAGGAAAAGAAGAGACAGCAATGTGTGTTGCAGAGTTGCAAAGCTCACTGTGTGCTGAAGATGATCAGTGGGAACTTTCTGGACTGTCTCTTCTGCTGTTTCAGCAGAGTCCAAACGTAAGTGCTATATTCTGCTACTGCTCACAAAGAGCAAGCACAGGAGATGTATTATTCAATTGGACTTTCAGGTAGGAAAGTGAGAGGTGACAGCAATATGTGTTTCAGAGTTGCGAATCACAATGTGTGCTGAAGATGCCCAGCAGTAGTTTCCATGCTGGCCCTTCGGCTGTGAAGTTAGAATCCAAGCGCTCGTCCTCCCCTGTCACAACTGCTCTCGAAGCGAGAGAGCGCACCAGAAACGTTGGCTTGAAATGCACTTTTAGGAGATAAAGTGAGGAGTGACAGCAATGTGTGTTTCAGAGTTGCAAAGCTCACTGTGCGCTGAAGATGATCTGCAAGGACTTTCCCTCCCTGCCCTTCGGAACTGGGAGCGGATTCCAAGCGCTCGTGCTCACCTGCCTCTGCTGCACTGGAAACGAGAGTGGAGACCAGAAACGCTGGATTCAAATGCACTTTTAGGAGCTACAATGAGGAGTGACAACAGTGTGTGTGTCAAAGTTGTAAAGCTCAGTGTGTTGAAGAAGCACAAGAGCAGCCTTCAGCCTGTCTCTTCCACTGCCTTACAGATTGCAGACATTCCTGCTCACTCTGCTGCTCAGCAGAGTGCTGGCAACGGAGCTCTTGGATTGAAATGGTCTTTTAGGAGAAAGAGTGAAGAGTGACAGCAATGTTTGTGTCACAGTTTAAAGCTCACTGTGTGCTAAACATGATCAGGAGGAGCTTTTTTGCAAGGCTCTTCTGCTGTTTTAGCCCAGGCTAAACATTCCTGCTCTACTCTCTCTGTTGCTGCTCAGCAGAGAGTGGGCACAGAGATGTTGGAATCAATTGGTCTTTCAGGCAAGAAAAGGAGGAGTGACAGCAATGTGTGTTTCAGAATTGTAAAGCTCACTGTGCGCTGAAGATGCCCTGCAGGAGTTTCCCTGCTGGCCCTTCGTCTGTGGGATTAGAGTCCAAGCGCTGCTCCTCCCCTGTCACAACTCCTCTCGAAACGAGAGAGCGCACCAGAAACTTTGGATTCAAATGCACTTTTAGGAGATAAAGTGAGGAGTGACAGCAATGTTTGTGTCACAGTTTAAAGCTCACAGTGTGCAAAACATGATCAAGCAGGAGATTTTTTTCAAGGCTCTTCTGCTGTTTTAGGCAGGTCTAAAAATTCCTGCTCTACTATCTCTGTTGCTGCTCAGCAGAGAGCGGGCACAGAGATGGTGGATTCAGCTGGTCTTTCAGGCAAAAAGGGAGGAGTGACAGCAATGTGTGTTGCAGAGTTGCAAAGCTCGCTGTGCGCTGAAGATGATCAGTGGGAACTTTCTGGACTGTCTCTTCTGCTCTTTTAGCATTGGCTAAAGGTTCCTGCTCTACTCTGCTTCTGCCCAGCAGAGAAAGGGCACAGAGATTTTGGATTCAATTGGACTTTGAGGTAGGAAAGTGCGGAGCGAGAGCAATATATGTGTCACAGTTGCAAAGCTGACTGCGTGCTGAAGATGCCCTGCCGGAGCTTTCACTCCGGGCTCTTCGGCTGTGGGAGCAGAGGCCAAGAGATCGTGTTCACCTGTCACTGCTGCTGTTCAAACGAGAGAGGGCGGGAGAGACCATGGATTCAAACGGATTATTAGGAGATGAAGTGAGGAGTGACAGCAATGTGTGTTTCAGAGTTGCAAAGCTCACTGTGCGCTGAAGATGATCTGCAAGGACTTTCCCTCCCTGCCCTTCGGAAGTGGGAGCGGATTCCAAGCGCTCGTGCTCACCTTCCTCTGCTGCTCTTGAAACGAGAGTGGAGACCAGAAACCCTGGATTCAAATGCACTTTTAGGAGCTACAATGAGGAGTGACAACAGTGTGTGTGTCACAGTTGTAAAGCTCAGTGTGTTGAAGAAGCACAAGAGCAGCCTTCAGGCCTGTCTCTTCCACTGCCTTACAGATTGCAGACATTCCTGCTCACTCTGCTGCTCAGCAGAGTGCTGGCAACGGAGTTCTTGGATTGAAATGGTCTTTTAGGAGAAAGAGTGAAGAGTGACAGCAATGTTTGTGTCACAGTTTAAAGCTCACTGTGTGCTAAACATGATCAGGAGGAGCTTTTTTGCAAGGCTCTTCTGCTGTTTTAGCCCAGGCTAAACATTCCTTCTCTCTGTTGCTGCTCAGCAGAGAGTGGGCACAGAGATGTTGGAATCAAATGGTCTTCCAGGCAGGAAAAGGAGTTACAGCAATGTGTGTTGCAGAATTGCAAAGCTCACTGTGTGCTGAAGATGCCCTGCAGGAGTTTCCCTGCTGGCCCTTCGTCTGTGGGATTAGAGTCCAAGCGCTGCTCCTCCCCTGTCACAACTCCTCTCGAAACGTGAGAGCGCACCAGAAACTTCGGATTCAAATGCACTTTTATTAGATAAAGTGAGGAGTGACAGCAATGTTTGTGTCACAGTTTAAAGCTCACTGTGTGCAAAACATGATAAAGCAGGAGATTTTTTGCAAGGCTCTTCTGCTGTTTTAGCCAAGGCTAAACATTCCTCCTCTACTCTCTCTGTTGCTGCTCAGCAGAGAGCGGGCACAGAGGTGTTGGAATCAATTGCTCTTTCAGGCAGGAAAAGAAGAGACAGCAATGTGTGTTGCAGAGTTGCAAAGCTCACTGTGTGCTGAAGATGATCAGTGGGAACTTTCTGGACTGTCTCTTCTGCTGTTTCAGCAGAGTCCAAACGTAAGTGCTATATTCTGCTACTGCTCTCAAAGAGCAAGCACAGGAAATGTATTATTCAATTGGACTTTCAGGTAGGAAAGTGAGAGGTGACAGCAATATGTGTTTCAGAGTTGCGAATCTCAATGCGTGCTGAAGATGCCCAGCAGTAGTTTCCATGCTGGCCCTTCGGCTGTGGGATTAGAATCCAAGCGCTCGTCCTCCCCTGTCACAACTGCTCTCGAAGCGAGAGAGCGCACCAGAAACGTTGGCTTGAAATGCACTTTTAGGAGATAAAGTGAGGAGTGACAGCAATGTGTGTTTCAGAGTTGCAAAGCTCACTGTGCGCTGAAGATGATCTGCAAGGACTTTCCCTCCCTGCCCTTCGGAACTGGGAGCGGATTCCAAGCGCTCGTGCTCACCTGCCTCTGCTGCACTGGAAACGAGAGTGGAGACCAGAAACGCTGGATTCAAATGCACTTTTAGGAGCTACAATGAGGAGTGACAACAGTGTGTGTGTCAAAGTTGTAAAGCTCAGTGTGTTGAAGAAGCACAAGAGCAGCCTTCAGCCTGTCTCTTCCACTGCCTTACAGATTGCAGACATTCCTGCTCACTCTGCTGCTCAGCAGAGTGCTGGCAACGGAGTTCTTGGATTGAAATGGTCTTTTAGGAGAAAGAGTGAAGAGTGACAGCAATGTTTGTGTCACAGTTTAAAGCTCACTGTGTGCTAAACATGATCAGGAGGAGCTTTTTTGCAAGGCTCTTCTGCTGTTTTAGCCCAGGCTAAACATTCCTGCTCTACTCTCTCTGTTGCTGCTCAGCAGAGAGCGGGCACAGAGATGTTGGAATCAATTGGTCTTTCAGGCAAGAAAAGGAGGAGTGACAGCAATGTGTGTTTCAGAATTGTAAAGCTCACTGTGCGCTGAAGATGCCCTGCAGGAGTTTCCCTGCTGGCCCTTCGTCTGTGGGATTAGAGTCCAAGCGCTGCTCCTCCCCTGTCACAACTCCTCTCGAAACGAGAGAGCGCACCAGAAACTTTGGATTCAAATGCACTTTTAGGAGATAAAGTGAGGAGTGGCAGCAATGTTTGTGTCGCAGTTTAAAGCTCACTGTGTGCAAAACATGATCAAGCAGGAGATTTTTTTCAAGGCTCTTCTGCTGTTTTAGGCAGGTCTAAAAATTCCTGCTCTACTATCTCTGTTGCTGCTCAGCAGAGAGCGGGCACAGAGATGGTGGATTCAGCTGGTCTTTCAGGCAAAAAGGGAGGAGTGACAGCAATGTGTGTTGCAGAGTTGCAAAGCTCGCTGTGCGCTGAAGATGATCAGTGGGAACTTTCTGGACTGTCTCTTCTGCTCTTTTAGCATTGGCTAAAGGTTCCTGCTCTACTCTGCTTCTGCCCAGCAGAGAAAGGGCACAGAGATTTTGGATTCAATTGGACTTTGAGGTAGGAAAGTGCGGAGCGAGAGCAATATATGTTTCACAGTTGCAAAGCTGACTGCGTGCTGAAGATGCCCTGCCGGAGCTTTCACTCCGGGCTCTTCGTTTGTGGGAGCAGAGGCCAAGAGATCGTGTTCACCTGTCACTGCTGCTGTTCAAACGAGAGAGGGCGGGAGAGACCATGGATTCAAACGGATTATTAGGAGATGAAGTGAGGAGTGACAGCAATGTGTGTTTCAGAGTTGCAAAGCTCACTGTGCGCTGAAGATGATCTGCAAGGACTTTCCCTCCCAGCCCTTCGGAACTGGGAGCGGATTCCAAGCGCTCGCGCTCACCTACCTCTGCTGCTCTTGAAACGAGAGTGGAGACCAGAAACGCTGGATTCAAATGCGCTTTTAGGAGCTACAATGAGGAGTGACAACAGTGTGTGTGTCAAAGTTGTAAAGCTCAGTGTGTTGAAGAAGCACAAGAGCAGCCTTCAGGCCTGTCTCTTCCACTGCCTTACAGATTGCAGACATTCCTGCTCACTCTGCTGCTCAGCAGAGTGCTGGCAACAGAGTTCTCGGATTGAAATGGTCTTTTAGGAGAAAGAGTGAAGAGTGACAGCAATGTTTGTGTCACAGTTTAAAGCTCACTGTGTGCTAAACATGATCAGGAGGAGCTTTTTTGCAAGGCTCTTCTGCTGTTTTAGCCCAGTCTAAACATTCCTGCTCTACTCTCTCTGTTGCTGCTCAGCAGAGAGCGGGCACAGAGATGGTGGATTCAGCTGGTCTTTCAGGCAGGAAAGGGAGGAGTGAAAGCAATGTGTGTTGCAGAGTTGCAAAGCTCACTGTGTGCTGAAGATGATCAGTGGGAACTTTCTGGACTGTCTCTTCTGCTGTTTCAGCAGAGTCCAAACGTAAGTGCTATATTCTGCTACTGCTCACAAAGAGCAAGCACAGGAGATGTATTATTCAATTGGACTTTCAGGTAGGAAAGTGAGAGGTGACAGCAATATGTGTTTCAGAGTTGCGAATCACAATGTGTGCTGAAGATGCCCAGCAGTAGTTTCCATGCTGGCCCTTCGGCTGTGAAATTAGAATCCAAGCGCTCGTCCTCCCCTGTCACAACTGCTCTCGAAGCGAGAGAGCGCACCAGAAACGTTGGCTTGAAATGCACTTTTAGGAGATAAAGTGAGGAGTGACAGCAATGTGTGTTTCAGAGTTGCAAAGCTCACTGTGCGCTGAAGATGATCTGCAAGGACTTTCCCTCCCTGCCCTTCGGAACTGGGAGCGGATTCCAAGCGCTCGTGCTCACCTGCCTCTGCTGCACTGGAAACGAGAGTGGAGACCAGAAATGCTGGATTCAAATGCACTTTTAGGAGCTACAATGAGGAGTGACAACAGTGTGTGTGTCAAAGTTGTAAAGCTCAGTGTGTTGAAGAAGCACAAGAGCAGCCTTCAGCCTGTCTCTTCCACTGCCTTACAGATTGCAGACATTCCTGCTCACTCTGCTGCTCAGCAGAGTGCTGGCAACGGAGTTCTTGGATTGAAATGGTCTTTTAGGAGAAAGAGTGAAGAGTGACAGCAATGTTTGTGTCACAGTTTAAAGCTCACTGTGTGCTAAACATGATCAGGAGGAGCTTTTTTGCAAGGCTCTTCTGCTGTTTTAGCCCAGTCTAAACATTCCTGCTCTCTGTTGCTGCTCAGCAGAGAGTGGGCACAGAGATGTTGGAATCAATTGGTCTTCCAGGCAGGAGAAGGAGTTACAGCAATGTGTGTTGCAGAATTGCAAAGCTCACTGTGTGCTGAAGATGCCCTGCAGGAGTTTCCCTGCTGGCCCTTCGTCTGTGGGATTAGAGTCCAAACGCTGCTCCTCCCCTGTCACAACTCCTCTCGAAACGTGAGAGCGCACCAGAAACTTTGGATTCAAATGCAGTTTTAGGAGATAAAGTGAGGAGTGACAGCAATGTTTGTGTCACAGTTTAAAGCTCACTGTGTGCAAAACATGATCAAGCAGGAGATTTTTTTCAAGGCTCTTCTCCTGTTTTAGGCAGGTCTAAAAATTCCTGCTCTACTCTCTCTGTTGCTGCTCAGCAGAGAGCGGGCACAGAGATGGTGGATTCAGCTGGTCTTTCAGGCAGGAAAGGGAGGAGTGAAAGCAATGTGTGTTGCAGAGTTGCAAAGCTCACTGTGTGCTGAAGATGATCAGTGGGAACTTTCTGGACTGTCTCTTCTGCTGTTTCAGCAGAGTCCAAACGTAAGTGCTATATTCTGCTACTGCTCACAAAGAGCAAGCACAGGAGATGTATTATTCAATTGGACTTTCAGGTAGGAAAGTGAGAGGTGACAGCAATATGTGTTTCAGAGTTGCGAATCACAATGTGTGCTGAAGATGCCCAGCAGTAGTTTCCATGCTGGCCCTTCGGCTGTGAAATTAGAATCCAAGCGCTCGTCCTCCCCTGTCACAACTGCTCTCGAAGCGAGAGAGCGCACCAGAAACGTTGGCTTGAAATGCACTTTTAGGAGATAAAGTGAGGAGTGACAGCAATGTGTGTTTCAGAGTTGCAAAGCTCACTGTGCGCTGAAGATGATCTGCAAGGACTTTCCCTCCCTGCCCTTCGGAACTGGGAGCGGATTCCAAGCGCTCGTGCTCACCTGCCTCTGCTGCTCTTGAAACGAGAGTGGAGACCAGAAACGCTGGATTCAAATGCACTTTTAGGAGCTACAATGAGGAGTGACAACAGTGTGTGTGTCACAGTTGTAAAGCTCAGTGTGTTGAAGAAGCACAAGAGCAGCCTTCAGGCCTGTCTCTTCCACTGCCTTACAGATTGCAGACATTCCTGCTCACTCTGCTGCTCAGCAGAGTGCTGGCAACGGAGTTCTTGGATTGAAATGGTCTTTTAGGAGAAAGAGTGAAGAGTGACAGCAATGTTTGTGTCACAGTTTAAAGCTCACTGTGTGCTAAACATGATCAGGAGGAGCTTTTTTGCAAGGCTCTTCTGCTGTTTTAGCCCAGTCTAAACATTCCTTCTCTCTGTTGCTGCTCAGCAGAGAGTGGGCACAGAGATGTTGGAATCAATTGGCCTTCCAGGCAGGAAAAGGAGTTACAGCAATGTGTGTTGCAGAATTGCAAAGCTCACTGTGTGCTGAAGATGCCCTGCAGGAGTTTCCCTGCTGGCCCTTTGTCTGTGGGATTAGAGTCCAAGCGCTGCTCCTCCCCTGTCACAACTCCTCTCGAAACGTGAGAGCGCACCAGAAACTTTGGATTCAAATGCACTTTTAGGAGATAAAGTGAGGAGTGACAGCAATGTTTGTGTCACAGTTTAAAGCTCACTGTGTGCAAAACATGATCAAGCAGGAGATTTTTTGCAAGGCTCTTCTGCTGTTTTAGCCCAGGCTAAACATTCCTGCTCTACTCTCTCTGTTGCTGCTCAGCAGAGAGCGGGCACAGAGGTGTTGGAATCAATTGGTCTTTCAGGCAGGAAAAGAAGAGACAGCAATGTGTGTTGCAGAGTTGCAAAGCTCACTGTGTGCTGAAGATGATCAGTGGGAACTTTCTGGACTGTCTCTTCTGCTGTTTCAGCAGAGTCCAAACGTAAGTGCTATATTCTGCTACTGCTCAAAAAGAGCAAGCACAGGAGATGTATTATTCAATTGGACTTTCAGGTAGGAAAGTGAGAGGTGACAGCAATATGTGTTTCAGAGTTGCGAATCACAATGTGTGCTGAAGATGCCCAGCAGTAGTTTCCATGCTGGCCCTTCGGCTGTGAAATTAGAATCCAAGCGCTCGTCCTCCCCTGTCACAACTGCTCTCGAAGCGAGAGAGCGCACCAGAAACGTTGGCTTGAAATGCACTTTTAGGAGATAAAGTGAGGAGTGACAGCAATGTGTGTTTCAGAGTTGCAAAGCTCACTGTGCGCTGAAGATGATCTGCAAGGACTTTCCCTCCCTGCCCTTCGGAACTGGGAGCGGATTCCAAGCGCTCGTGCTCACCTGCCTCTGCTGCACTGGAAACGAGAGTGGAGACCAGAAACGCTGGATTCAAATGCACTTTTAGGAGCTACAATGAGGAGTGACAACAGTGTGTGTGTCAAAGTTGTAAAGCTCAGTGTGTTGAAGAAGCACAAGAGCAGCCTTCAGGCCTGTCTCTTCCACTGCCTTACAGATTGCAGACATTCCTGCTCACTCTGCTGCTCAGCAGAGTGCTGGCAACGGAGTTCTTGGATTGAAATGGTCTTTTAGGAGAAAGAGTGAAGAGTGACAGCAATGTTTGTGTCACAGTTTAAAGCTCACTGTGTGCTAAACATGATCAGGAGGAGCTTTTTTGCAAGGCTCTTCTGCTGTTTTAGCCCAGGCTAAACATTCCTGCTCTACTCTCTCTGTTGCTGCTCAGCAGAGAGCGGGCACAGAGATGTTGGAATCAATTGGTCTTTCAGGCAAGAAAAGGAGGAGTGACAGCAATGTGTGTTTCAGAATTGTAAAGCTCACTGTGCGCTGAAGATGCCCTGCAGGAGTTTCCCTGCTGGCCCTTCGTCTGTGGGATTAGAGTCCAAGCGCTGCTCCTCCCCTGTCACAACTCCTCTCGAAACGAGAGAGCGCACCAGAAACTTTGGATTCAAATGCACTTTTAGGAGATAAAGTGAGGAGTGACAGCAATGTTTGTGTCACAGTTTAAAGCTCACTGTGTGCAAAACATGATCAAGCAGGAGATTTTTTTCAAGGCTCTTCTGCTGTTTTAGGCAGGTCTAAAAATTCCTGCTCTACTCTCTCTGTTGCTGCTCAGCAGAGAGCGGGCACAGAGATGGTGGATTCAGCTGGTCTTTCAGGCAAAAAGGGAGGAGTGACAGCAATGTGTGTTGCAGAGTTGCAAAGCTCGCTGTGCGCTGAAGATGATCAGTGGGAACTTTCTGGACTGTCTCTTCTGCTCTTTTAGCATTGGCTAAATGTTCCTGCTCTACTCTGCTTCTGCCCAGCAGAGAAAGGGCACAGAGATTTTGGATTCAATTGGACTTTGAGGTAGGAAAGTGCGGAGCGAGAGCAATATATGTGTCACAGTTGCAAAGCTGACTGCGTGCTGAAGATGCCCTGCCGGAGCTTTCACTCCGGGCTCTTCGTTTGTGGGAGCAGAGGCCAAGAGATCGTGTTCACCTGTCACTGCTGCTGTTCAAACGAGAGAGGGCGGGAGAGACCATGGATTCAAACGGATTATTAGGAGATGAAGTGAGGAGTGACAGCAATGTGTGTTTCAGAGTTGCAAAGCTCACTGTGCGCTGAAGATGATCTGCAAGGACTTTCCCTCCCAGCCCTTCGGAACTGGGAGCGGATTCCAAGCGCTCGCGCTCACCTACCTCTGCTGCTCTTGAAACGAGAGTGGAGACCAGAAACGCTGGATTCAAATGCACTTTTAGGAGCTACAATGAGGAGTGACAACAGTGTGTGTGTCAAAGTTGTAAAGCTCAGTGTGTTGAAGAAGCACAAGAGCAGCCTTCAGGCCTGTCTCTTCCACTGCCTTACAGATTGCAGACATTCCTGCTCACTCTGCTGCTCAGCAGAGTGCTGGCAACAGAGTTCTCGGATTGAAATGGTCTTTTAGGAGAAAGAGTGAAGAGTGACAGCAATGTTTGTGTCACAGTTTAAAGCTCACTGTGTGCTAAACATGATCAGGAGGAGCTTTTTTGCAAGGCTCTTCTGCTGTTTTAGCCCAGTCTAAACATTCCTGCTCTACTCTCTCTGTTGCTGCTCAGCAGAGAGCGGGCACAGAGATGGTGGATTCAGCTGGTCTTTCAGGCAGGAAAGGGAGGAGTGAAAGCAATGTGTGTTGCAGAGTTGCAAAGCTCACTGTGTGCTGAAGATGATCAGTGGGAACTTTCTGGACTGTCTCTTCTGCTGTTTCAGCAGAGTCCAAACGTAAGTGCTATATTCTGCTACTGCTCACAAAGAGCAAGCACAGGAGATGTATTATTCAATTGGACTTTCAGGTAGGAAAGTGAGAGGTGACAGCAATATGTGTTTCAGAGTTGCGAATCACAATGTGTGCTGAAGATGCCCAGCAGTAGTTTCCATGCTGGCCCTTCGGCTGTGAAATTAGAATCCAAGCGCTCGTCCTCCCCTGTCACAACTGCTCTCGAAGCGAGAGAGCGCACCAGAAACTTTGGATTCAAATGCACTTTTAGGAGATAAAGTGAGGAGTGACAGCAATGTGTGTTTCAGAGTTGCAAAGCTCACTGTGCGCTGAAGATGATCTGCAAGGACTTTCCCTCCCTGCCCTTCGGAACTGGGAGCGGATTCCAAGCGCTCGTGCTCACCTGCCTCTGCTGCACTGGAAACGAGAGTGGAGACCAGAAACGCTGGATTCAAATGCACTTTTAGGAGCTACAATGAGGAGTGACAACAGTGTGTGTGTCAAAGTTGTAAAGCTCAGTGTGTTGAAGAAGCACAAGAGCAGCCTTCAGGCCTGTCTCTTCCACTGCCTTACAGATTGCAGACATCCCTGCTCACTCTGCTGCTCAGCAGAGTGCTGGCAACGGAGTTCTTGGATTGAAATGGTCTTTTAGGAGAAAGAGTGAAGAGTGACAGCAATGTTTGTGTCACAGTTTAAAGCTCACTGTGTGCTAAACATGATCAGGAGGAGCTTTTTTGCAAGGCTCTTCTGCTGTTTTAGCCCAGTCTAAACATTCCTGCTCTACTCTCTCTGTTGCTGCTCAGCAGAGAGTGGGCACAGAGATGTTGGAATCAATTGGTCTTCCAGGCAAGAAAAGGAGGAGTGACAGCAATGTGTTTTGCAGAGTTGCAAAGCTCACTGTGTGCTGAAGATGCCCTGCAGGAGTTTCCCTGCTGGCCCTTCGTCTGTGGGATTAGAGTCCAAGCGCTGCTCCTCCCCTGTCACAACTCCTCTCGAAACGAGAGAGCGCACCAGAAACTTTGGATTCAAATGCACTTTTAGGAGATAAAGTGAGGAGTGACAGCAATGTTTGTGTCACAGTTTAAAGCTCACTGTGTGCAAAACATGATCAAGCAGGAGATTTTTTTCAAGGCTCTTCTGCTGTTTTAGGCAGGTCTAAAAATTCCTGCTCTACTCTCTCTGTTGCTGCTCAGCAGAGAGCGGGCACAGAGATGGTGGATTCAGCTGGTCTTTCAGGCAAAAAGGGAGGAGTGACAGCAATGTGTGTTGCAGAGTTGCAAAGCTCGCTGTGCGCTGAAGATGATCAGTGGGAACTTTCTGGACTGTCTCTTCTGCTCTTTTAGCATTGGCTAAAGGTTCCTGCTCTACTCTCTCTGCTTCTGCCCAGCAGAGAAAGGGCACAGAGATTTTGGATTCAATTGGACTTTGAGGTAGGAAAGTGCGGAGCGAGAGCAATATATGTGTCACAGTTGCAAAGCTGACTGCGTGCTGAAGATGCCCTGCCGGAGCTTTCACTCCGGGCTCTTCGGCTGTGGGAGCAGAGGCCAAGAGATCGTGTTCACCTGTCACTGCTGCTGTTCAAACGAGAGAGGGCGGGAGAGACCATGGATTCAAACGGATTATTAGGAGATGAAGTGAGGAGTGACAGCAATGTGTGTTTCAGAGTTGCAAAGCTCACTGTGCGCTGAAGATGATCTGCAAGGACTTTCCCTCCCTGCCCTTCGGAACTGGGAGCGGATTCCAAGCGCTCGTGCTCACCTACCTCTGCTGCTCTTGAAACGAGAGTGGAGACCAGAAACGCTGGATTCAAATGTGTTGGAGTCGCGGGAGACAAGCCTCATGCTCTCATGGTCAGCAAGCCTCGTTTATTTAGCAAGACACATCCACTTTTATAGCTTGCAGGGTTAGTTACATTGTCTGATAAGATACAGCAAAATCATTGGTCAGCCTGTGTCGATGCAGGGGTCTCCAGGTAACTGTGACCACTTCTTGTTTCAACATGTCTCCACATGTCCCAACTTGCCCAAGCAAGACCATTGTGCTATTCCAGCAAGATACCCTTGCTCTTATCTCAGCAAGATGCATATCCTGTTTCTTAAGCAAATCAGGGTAAACATTAACCACGAGATTGCTGTGCCCTGGGGGCCTACATTTCCACCAGCTGCACGGTATCATGCCCTTTGTTACTTAGCCATTCAGTTGTTAAGCTCTCTACACTTCCCCTGTTTTCTTTAACAGCAAGCATAGCCATTTTATGATTAAAAGCGTTCGATATCATTTTTTGTAAACACTGCATAATACACGGCAAAAGCAATACTGCTAATAATATTACAACCACCACCAAAACAATTTTTTCTATTAGGGTAACAAGCCAGGCCTATTTGAGGAAACATTTACTGTGTTATGTGGAAGCCCAAAAGGGTCCTTCCAAGAGTCAAAGTGAAAACAATATTGTGCAGGCGCAGAACCAAGCAGGTGAAAATCTTGGATTTCAGAGACATTTTTTCTTATATTGAGCTGAAAGGTAAAATTGGCTGGGACGCCTATCAAACAGGTTCTAAAGGGGTCAGAAGCTTTAGCAAGAGCAAGGCATAAACTACTTTGGTTAACTTTTTCAGCCCAAGTGACCCACATGTTTTTTCGTTCCTCTATTTTGTTTAGAGTGTCCCAAGCTCCTGTGTTGAGGCCGGAAACGGCGACAAGCACGATCCCAATCTTCAGGTTTAACTTGCCACAAAAGCGGAATACCCACATCTTTACCGCACTTAATCTCTAGAGGCACTGTGGCTAGTGTGGTTTGAATCTGGGAGAGAATCTCCTGAACCCGATATTTCAAATATCGTTGCTCCAGATCTTCCCGATTCTCGACTAATAGATACGTTAAGGGTAGATTTATGGGAGGAGTTATACCTGCCTCCGCCAGCAGTGCTCTATAAGGATTGTAATTATGATGGGGATTCCAGGTACAGTTTACACAAGCACCATGTGCCTGTAATTGGCTTTGGGACACCCAAACCTTTTGGTGACAATTTCCACACTTAATTTTGATCCAAGCCCTATGATAATCTTGTAAACACGCTAAACAATAACGAGTAGGAGACAAAATCCGATCAAATGTTCTCATAAGTTCCCAAAACAAATGGAGTTCTGCCTCTTCTTGAGTCGAATAGGAAAAGCGAATCCCAAAATGTCTTTCAAGTGGTTCCAGCAACGGACGAAGGATCAGCTGCAGACGATGACGACGACGGAGTTCTGGGCTGTCCATTCGATTGAGCAGCTCGAGTCCAGCGAGCAGGGATCCACTTGGGTCCAAACACCAGGGGCCTGACAGTCGCGACGAATGTGGCCTAATTTTCCGCATCGAAAACACTTCATTCGGGTGGCTGGAGCTGCTGGGCGAGTCTGCGCAACTGCCGCCTGAAGAGGTGCAAGGGCTGCCAAAATTTGGCTTTGAACTTTAGACTGGGCGTTAAGGCCTTCACCAATTTTGTTAAGGGCTTCCACTACAAAAATTTGACTGCTTAAGGGGAGAGTATTTGCTTTATCTAAGAGGTCTTGAATTACCCAGTTGCCAGGAGCAGTAGCGATAAGGGAGCGTGTGACTTGATTACCATTTTGTATAACACACTGCTTTAGGAGTGCGTCCTGCATGTGCTCCGCAACACCAGCTTTAGAAAGGGCTTGCATCAATTTGTCAATGAATGACCCAAGGGGTTCCTCTCGGCCTTGTTTAATGTTCATATACATAGGGGGCCCCCCCGGCTCCCGAATTTTGTCCATTGCCCTTTTTGCCACCCGCATGACCTCTCTTAATTTTTCTACTCCTATACCAGCCTGGGCATCTGTTCGAGTATAATCACCGTTTCCTAGTAATTCATTCATTGTAATTCCAAAAAGGGGGTCTCCTTGGGCACGAGGTAATGCTACTGAAGCAGCCGCTTCCTCCCCCCATCTTGCATCAAATGTAAGTTTCTGATGAGGGGTATAAATTAAACGAGCGATACCCTTGATGTCTACAGGCAGGAGAATCATTGAATTAAATAAGTAATCAAGCATCTGCTTGGCCGGTTCACTAGTAACCCCGAATTGAGAGACTGTAGCTCGGAGTTGTGCCAATATTTTCCAATCCATTTGAGTGATATCTACCCTATGACCGCCGCCTGGTCGAGGGTGGAAAATAACAGGAAAGGCCATAGAAGTAGCAACATGGTCTTGTGCCGCGTCGGCAAGGACCCTGTCTCCGTTTTCGACTCCGTGGCGTGCCAGAGCAGCCCAAACTTCCCGTCTCTGACTTGCCATAGCCTCCGTGAGGTCCGAAAGGGCTCCGGGGAACGGCTCCGTGGCATTAGGAGACAAAGGAAGGGAGTTTGGAGGAGACTCAGATGGTCCGTTTTCCATAATAGAGGCAGACGGGGGAGAGGGAAGAGGGGGAGGAGGAGGGGGGGGGGGTATCCGAGGGGGGAGGGGGGGGGGGGGGGTATCTCGACTGTCGAAACGGTCGGCGGATTAGGGGCAGAAGGATCATAGTGACGATTTTGATTTTGTGCCAGACGGGCACTTTCGGCCGCACGTTTCTCTGCCTGTACCATCAAGAGTTCGTTATGTATCAAGCGCCATAATTTGGATAATTTTTTAGCAATTTTATCATCGTCTATCGTAAGGTCCCATAATTTATCGCCGTAGCGGCGCCATTCCGATAATTGGTGAATAGAGTGGGGGTCACTAAAAATACCGAGGGACCGAGCATGGGAAAGAAGGGCAGGGAGGTCCTTATCAAAATCTAAGCCTTTTACCCCCCGACGACGGAGGAAGGCAGTAAAAAGATCATACGCCGCTTGCCTGTCCATATTTACCGGATCCGTTGCACCCTCCAGGCGTCGGCAGCGCGTAGCAGCAGAGCCTGCCGATGCAGCACTCTGGGCCAAAGCAGGAGACGAGCAGCCCACCGATGTAGCACTCCCGTTCTGCAGAAGCCGTCTTTAAATCGAGACCTGCACCCAACGCAACTCCTTCAGGCAAAGGGAAGTGTCCCTGTTCGGGCGCCAGTTGTTGGAGTCGCGGGAGACAAGCCTCAAGCTCTCATGGTCAGCAAGTCTCGTTTATTTAGCAAGATGTTGTTGGAGTCGCGGGAGACAAGCCTCATGCTCTCATGGTCAGCAAGCCTTGTTTATTTAGCAAGACACATCCACTTTTATAGCTTGCAGGGTTAGTTACATTGTCTGATAAGATACAGCAAAATCATTGGTCAGCCTGTGTCGATGCAGGGGTCTCCAGGTAACTGTGACCACTTCTTGTTTCAACATGTCTCCACATGTCCCAACTTGCCCAAGCAAGACCATTGTGCTATTCCAGCAAGATACCCTTGCTCTTATCTCAGCAAGATGCATATCCTGTTTCTTAAGCAAATCAGGGTAAACATTAACCACGAGATTGCTGTGCCCTGGGGGCCTACATTTCCACCAGCTGCACGGTATCATGCCCTTTGTTACTTAGCCATTCAGTTGTTAAGCTCTCTACACAAATGCACTTTTAGGAGCTACAATGAGGAGTGACAACAGTGTGTGTGTCAAAGTTGTAAAGCTCAGTGTGTTGAAGAAGCACAAGAGCAGCCTTCAGCCTGTCTCTTCCACTGCCTTACAGATTGCAGACATTCCTGCTCACTCTGCTGCTCAGCAGAGTGCTGGCAACGGAGTTCTTGGATTGAAATGGTCTTTTAGGAGAAAGAGTGAAGAGTGACAGCAATGTTTGTGTCACAGTTTAAAGCTCACTGTGTGCTAAACATGATCAGGAGGAGCTTTTTTGCAAGGCTCTTCTGCTGTTTTAGCCCAGTCTAAACATTCCTGCTCTACTCTCTCTGTTGCTGCTCAGCAGAGAGTGGGCACAGAGATGTTGGAATCAATAGGTCTTCCAGGCAGGAAAAGGAGGAGTTACAGCAATGTGTTTTGCAGAGTTGCAAAGCTCACTGTGTGCTGAAGATGCCCTGCAGGAGTTTCCCTGCTGGCCCTTCGTCTGTGGGATTAGAGTCCAAGCGCTGCTCCTCCCCTGTCACAACTCCTCTCCAAAAGAGAGTGCGTACCAGAAACTTTGGATTCAAATGCACTTTTAGGAGATAAAGTGAGGAGTGACAGCAATGTTTGTGTCACAGTTTAAAGCTCACTGTGTGCAAAACATGATCAAGCAGGAGATTTTTTTCAAGGCTCTTCTGCTGTTTTAGGCAGGTCTAAAAATTCCTGCTCTACTCTCTCTGTTGCTGCTCAGCAGAGAGCGGGCACAGAGATGGTGGATTCAGCTGGTCTTTCAGGCAAAAAGGGAGGAGTGACAGCAATGTGTGTTGCAGAGTTGCAAAGCTCGCTGTGCGCTGAAGATGATCAGTGGGAACTTTCTGGACTGTCTCTTCTGCTCTTTTAGCATTGGCTAAAGGTTCCTGCTCTACTCTCTCTGCTTCTGCCCAGCAGAGAAAGGGCACAGAGATTTTGGATTCAATTGGACTTTGAGGTAGGAAAGTGCGGAGCGAGAGCAATATATGTGTCACAGTTGCAAAGCTGACTGCGTGCTGAAGATGCCGTGCCGGAGCTTTCACTCCGGGCTCTTCGGCTGTGGGAGCAGAGGCCAAGAGATCGTGTTCACCTGTCACTGCTGCTGTTCAAACGAGAGAGGGCAGGAGAGACCATGGATTCAAACGGATTATTAGGAGATGAAGTGAGGAGTGACAGCAATGTGTGTTTCAGAGTTGCAAAGCTCACTGTGCGCTGAAGATGATCTGCAAGGACTTTCCCTCCCTGCCCTTCGGAACTGGGAGGGGATTCCAAGCGCTCGTGCTCACCTGCCTCTGCTGCACTGGAAACGAGAGTGGAGACCAGAAACGCTGGATTCAAATGCACTTTTAGGAGCTACAATGAGGAGTGACAACAGTGTGTGTGTCAAAGTTGTAAAGCTCAGTGTGTTGAAGAAGCACAAGAGCAGCCTTCAGCCTGTCTCTTCCACTGCCTTACAGATTGCAGACATTCCTGCTCACTCTGCTGCTCAGCAGAGTGCTGGCAACGGAGTTCTTGGATTGAAATGGTCTTTTAGGAGAAAGAGTGAAGAGTGACAGCAATGTTTGTGTCACAGTTTAAAGCTCACTGTGTGCTAAACATGATCAGGAGGAGCTTTTTTGCAAGGCTCTTCTGCTGTTTTAGCCCAGTCTAAACATTCCTGCTCTACTCTCTCTGATGCTGCTCAGCAGAGAGTGGGCACAGAGATGTTGGAATCAATTGGTCTTCCAGGCAGGAGAAGGAGGAGTTACAGCAATGTGTTTTGCAGAGTTGCAAAGCTCACTGTGTGCTGAAGATGCCCTGCAGGAGTTTCCCTGCTGGCCCTTCGTCTGTGGGATTAGAGTCCAAGCGCTGCTCCTCCCCTGTCACAACTCCTCTCCAAACGAGAGAGCGCACCAGAAACTTTGGATTCAAATGCACTTTTAGGAGATAAAGTGAGGAGTGACAGCAATGTTTGTGTCACAGTTTAAAGCTCACTGTGTGCAAAACATGATCAAGCAGGAGATTTTTTGCAAGGCTCTTCTGCTGTTTTAGCCCAGGCTAAATATTCCTGCTCAACTCTCTGTTGCTGCTCAGCAGAGAGTGGGCACAGAGATGTTGGAATCAATTGGTCTTTCAGGCAGGAAAAGAAGTGACAGCAATGTGTGTTGCAGAGTTGCAAAGCTCGCTGTTCGCTGAAGATGATCAGTGGGAACTTTCTGGACTGTCTCTTCTGCTGTTTCTTCAGAGTCCAAACGTAAGTGCTATATTCTGCTACTGCTCACAAAGAGCAAGCACAGGAGATGTAGGATTCAATTGGACTTTGAGGTAGGAAAGTGAGAGGTGACAGCTATTTGTGTTTCAGAGTTGCAAAGCTCACTGGGTGCTGAAGATACCCTGCAGGAGTTTCCATGCTGCCAATTCGTCTGTGAAATTAGAGTCCAAACACTCGTCCTCCCCTGTGACATCTGCTCTCGAAACGAGAGAGCGCACCATAAACTTTGGATTCAAATGCACTTTTAGGAGATAAAGTGAGGAGTGACAGCAATGTTTGTGTCACAGTTTAAATCTCACTGAGTGCAAAACATGATCAAGCAGGAGATTTTTTGCAAGGCTCTTCTGCTGTTTTAGCCCAGTCCAAACATTCCTGCTCTGCTCTCTCTGTTGTTGCTCAGCAGAGAGCGGGCACAGAGATGGTGGATTCAGTTGGTCTTTCAGGCAGGAAAGGGGGGAGTGACAGCAATGTGTGTTGCAGAGTTGCAAAGCTCACTGTGTGCTGAAGATGATCAGTGGGAACTTTCTGGACTGTCTCTTCTGCTGTTTCAGCAGAGTCCAAACGTAAGTGCTATATTCTGCTACTGCTCACAAAGAGCAAGCACAGGAGATGTATTATTCAATTGGACTTTCAGGTAGGAAAGTGAGAGGTGACAGCAATATGTGTTTCAGAGTTGCGAATCACAATGTGTGCTGAAGATGCCCAGCAGTAGTTTCCATGCTGGCCCTTCGGCTGTAAAATTAGAATCCAAGCGCTCGTCCTCCCCTGTCACAACTGCTCTCGAAGCGAGAGAGCGCACCAGAAACGTTGGCTTGAAATGCACTTTTAGGAGATAAAGTGAGGAGTGACAGCAATGTGTGTTTCAGAGTTGCAAAGCTCACTGTGCGCTGAAGATGATCTGCAAGGACTTTCCCTCCCTGCCCTTCGGAACTGGGAGCGGATTCCAAGCGCTCGTGCTCACCTGCCTCTGCTGCTCTTGAAACGAGAGGGGAGACCAGAAACGCTGGATTCAAATGCACTTTTAGGAGCTACAATGAGGAGTGACAACAGTGTGTGTGTCACAGTTGTAAAGCTCAGTGTGTTGAAGAAGCACAAGAGCAGCCTTCAGGCCTGTCTCTTCCACTGCCTTACAGATTGCAGACATTCCTGCTCACTCTGCTGCTCAGCAGAGTGCTGGCAACGGAGTTCTTGGATTGAAATGGTCTTTTAGGAGAAAGAGTGAAGAGTGACAGCAATGTTTGTGTCACAGTTTAAAGCTCACTGTGTGCTAAACATGATCAGGAGGAGCTTTTTTGCAAGGCTCTTCTGCTGTTTTAGCCCAGTCTAAACATTCCTGCTCTACTCTCTCTGATGCTGCTCAGCAGAGAGTGGGCACAGAGATGTTGGAATCAATAGGTCTTCCAGGCAGGAAAAGGAGGAGTTACAGCAATGTGTTTTGCAGAGTTGCAAAGCTCATTGTGTGCTGAAGATGCCCTGCAGGAGTTTCCCTGCTGGCCCTTCGTCTGTGGTATTAGAGTCCAAGCGCTGCTCCTCCCCTGTCACAACTCCTCTCGAAACGAGAGAGCGCACAAGAAACTTTGGATTCAAATGCACTTTTAGGAGATAAAGTGAGGAGTGACAGCAATGTTTGTGTCACAGTTTAAAGCTCACTGTTTGCAAAACATGATCAAGCAGGAGATTTTTTTCAAGGCTCTTCTGCTGTTTTAGGCAGGTCTAAAAATTCCTGCTCTACTATCTCTGTTGCTGCTCAGCAGAGAGCGGGCACAGAGATGGTGGATTCAGCTGGTCTTTCAGGCAAAAAGGGAGGAGTGACAGCAATGTGTGTTGCAGAGTTGCAAAGCTCGCTGTGCGCTGAAGATGATCAGTGGGAACTTTCTGGACTGTCTCTTCTGCTCTTTTAGCATTGGCTAAAGGTTCCTGCTCTACTCTGCTTCTGCCCAGCAGAGAAAGGGCACAGAGTTTTGGATTCAATTGGACTTTGAGGTAGGAAAGTGCGGAGCGAGAGCAATATATGTGTCACAGTTGCAAAGCTGACTGCATGCTGAAGATGCCCTGCCGGAGCTTTCACTCCGGGCTCTTCGGCTGTGGGAGCAGAGGCCAAGAGATCGTGTTCACCTGTCACTGCTGCTGTTCAAACGAGAGAGGGCGGGAGAGACCATGGATTCAAACGGATTATTAGGAGATGAAGTGAGGAGTGACAGCAATGTGTGTTTCAGAGTTGCAAAGCTCACTGTGCGCTGAAGATGATCTGCAAGGACTTTCCCTCCCTGCCCTTCGGAACTGGGAGCGGATTCCAAGCGCTCGTGCTCACCTGCCTCTGCTGCTCTTGAAACGAGAGTGGAGACCAGAAACGCTGGATTCAAATGCACTTTTAGGAGCTACAATGAGGAGTGACAACAGTGTGTGTGTCACAGTTGTAAAGCTCAGTGTGTTGAAGAAGCACAAGAGCAGCCTTCAGGCCTGTCTCTTCCACTGCCTTACAGATTGCAGACATTCCTGCTCACTCTGCTGCTCAGCAGAGTGCTGGCAACGGAGTTCTTGGATTGAAATGGTCTTTTAGGAGAAAGAGTGAAGAGTGACAGCAATGTTTGTGTCACAGTTTAAAGCTCACTGTGTGCTAAACATGATCAGGAGGAGCTTTTTTGCAAGGCTCTTCTGCTGTTTTAGCCCAGTCTAAACATTCCTGCTCTACTCTCTCTGATGCTGCTCAGCAGAGAGAGCGCACAGAGATGTTGGAATCAATTGGTCTTCCAGGCAGGAGAAGGAGGAGTTACAGCAATGTATTTTGCAGAATTGCAAAGCTCACTGTGTGCTGAAGATGCCCTGCAGGAGTTTCCCTGCTGGCCCTTCGTCTGTGGTATTAGAGTCCAAGCGCTGCTCCTCCCCTGTCACAACTCCTCTCGAAACGAGAGAGCGCACAAGAAACTTTGGATTCAAATGCACTTTTAGGAGATAAAGTGAGGAGTGACAGCAATGTTTGTGTCACAGTTTAAAGCTCACTGTGTGCAAAACATGATCAAGCAGGAGATTTTTTTCAAGGCTCTTCTGCTCTTTTAGGCAGGTCTAAAAATTCCTGCTCTACTCTCTCTGTTGCTGCTCAGCAGAGAGCGGGCACAGAGATGGTGGATTCAGCTGGTCTTTCAGGCAAAAAGGGAGGAGTGACAGCAATGTGTGTTGCAGAGTTGCAAAGCTCGCTGTGCGCTGAAGATGATCAGTGGGAACTTTCTGGACTGTCTCTTCTGCTCTTTTAGCATTGGCTAAAGGTTCCTGCTCTACTCTGCTTCTGCCCAGCAGAGAAAGGGCACAGAGATTTTGGATTCAATTGGACTTTGAGGTAGGAAAGTGCGGAGCGAGAGCAATATATGTGTCACAGTTGCAAAGCTGACTGCGTGCTGAAGATGCCCTGCCGGAGCTTTCACTCCGGGCTCTTCGGCTGTGGGAGCAGAGGCCAAGAGATCGTGTTCACCTGTCACTGCTGCTGTTCAAACGAGAGAGGGCGGGAGAGACCATGGATTCAAACGGATTATTAGGAGATGAAGTGAGGAGTGACAGCAATGTGTGTTTCAGAGTTGCAAAGCTCACTGTGCGCTGAAGATGATCTGCAAGGACTTTCCCTCCCTGCCCTTCGGAGCTGGGAGCGGATTCCAAGCGCTCGTGCTCACCTACCTCTGCTGCTCTTGAAACGAGAGTGGAGACCAGAAACGCTGGATTCAAATGCACTTTTAGGAGCTACAATGAGGAGTGACAACAGTGTGTGTGTCACAGTTGTAAAGCTCAGTGTGTTGAAGAAGCACAAGAGCAGCCTTCAGCCTGTCTCTTCCACTGCCTTACAGATTGCAGACATTCCTGCTCACTCTGCTGCTCAGCAGAGTGCTGGCAACGGAGTTCTTGGATTGAAATGGTCTTTTAGGAGAAAGAGTGAAGAGTGACAGCAATGTTTGTGTCACAGTTTAAAGCTCACTGTGTGCTAAACATGATCAGGAGGAGCTTTTTTGCAAGGCTCTTCTGCTGTTTTAGCCCAGTCTAAACATTCCTGCTCTACTCTCTCTGATGCTGCTCAGCAGAGAGTGGGCACAGAGATGTTGGAATCAATTGGTCTTCCAGGCAGGAGAAGGAGGAGTTACAGCAATGTGTTTTGCAGAGTTGCAAAGCTCACTGTGTGCTGAAGATGCCCTGCAGGAGTTTCCCTGCTGGCCCTTCGTCTGTGGGATTAGAGTCCAAGCGCTGCTCCTCCCCTGTCACAACTCCTCTCGAAACGAGAGAGCGCACAAGAAACTTTGAATTCAAATGCACTTTTAGGAGATAAAGTGAGGAGTGACAGCAATGTTTGTGTCACAGTTTAAAGCTCACTGTGTGCAAAACATGATCAAGCAGGAGATTTTTTTCAAGGCTCTTCTGCTGTTTTAGGCAGGTCTAAAAATTCCTGCTCTACTCTCTCTGTTGCTGCTCAGCAGAGAGCGGGCACAGAGATGGTGGATTCAGCTGGTCTTTCAGGCAAAAAGGGAGGAGTGACAGCAATGTGTGTTGCAGAGTTGCAAAGCTCGCTGTGCGCTGAAGATGATCAGTGGGAACTTTCTGGACTGTCTCTTCTGCTCTTTTAGCATTGGCTAAAGGTTCCTGCTCTACTCTGCTTCTGCCCAGCAGAGAAAGGGCACAGAGTTTTGGATTCAATTGGACTTTGAGGTAGGAAAGTGCGGAGCGAGAGCAATATATGTGTCACAGTTGCAAAGCTGACTGCGTGCTGAAGATGCCCTGCCGGAGCTTTCACTCCGGGCTCTTCGGCTGTGGGAGCAGAGGCCAAGAGATCGTGTTCACCTGTCACTGCTGCTGTTCAAACGAGAGAGGGCGGGAGAGACCATGGATTCAAACGGATTATTAGGAGATGAAGTGAGGAGTGACAGCAATGTGTGTTTCAGAGTTGCAAAGCTCACTGTGCGCTGAAGATGATCTGCAAGGACTTTCCCTCCCTGCCCTTCGGAAGTGGGAGCGGATTCCAAGCGCTCGTGCTCACCTACCTCTGCTGCACTGGAAACGAGAGTGGAGACCAGAAACGCTGGATTCAAATGCACTTTTAGGAGCTACAATGAGGAGTGACAACAGTGTGTGTGTCACAGTTGTAAAGCTCAGTGTGTTGAAGAAGCACAAGAGCAGCCTTCAGCCTGTCTCTTCCACTGCCTTACAGATTGCAGACATTCCTGCTCACTCTGCTGCTCAGCAGAGTGCTGGCAACGGAGTTCTTGGATTGAAATGGTCTTTTAGGAGAAAGAGTGAAGAGTGACAGCAATGTTTGTGTCACAGTTTAAAGCTCACTGTGTGCTAAACATGATCAGGAGGAGCTTTTTTGCAAGGCTCTTCTGCTGTTTTAGCCCAGTCTAAACATTCCTGCTCTACTCTCTCTGATGCTGCTCAGCAGAGAGTGGGCACAGAGATGTTGGAATCAATTGGTCTTCCAGGCAGGAGAAGGAGGAGTTACAGCAATGTGTTTTGCAGAGTTGCAAAGCTCACTGTGTGCTGAAGATGCCCTGCAGGAGTTTCCCTGCTGGCCCTTCGTCTGTGGGATTAGAGTCCAAGCGCTGCTCCTCCCCTGTCACAACTCCTCTCGAAACGAGAGAGCGCACAAGAAACTTTGAATTCAAATGCACTTTTAGGAGATAAAGTGAGGAGTGACAGCAATGTTTGTGTCACAGTTTAAAGCTCACTGTGTGCAAAACATGATCAAGCAGGAGATTTTTTTCAAGGCTCTTCTGCTGTTTTAGGCAGGTCTAAAAATTCCTGCTCTACTCTCTCTGTTGCTGCTCAGCAGGGAGCGGGCACAGAGATGGTGGATTCAGCTGGTCTTTTAGGCAAAAAGGGAGGAGTGACAGCAATGTGTGTTGCAGAGTTGCAAAGCTCGCTGTGCGCTGAAGATGATCAGTGGGAACTTTCTGGACTGTCTCTTCTGCTCTTTTAGCATTGGCTAAAGGTTCCTGCTCTACTCTGCTTCTGCCCAGCAGAGAAAGGGCACAGAGTTTTGGATTCAATTGGACTTTGAGGTAGGAAAGTGCGGAGCGAGAGCAATGTATGTGTCACAGTTGCAAAGCTGACTGCGTGCTGAAGATGCCCTGCCGGAGCTTTCACTCCGGGCTCTTCGGCTGTGGGAGCAGAGGCCAAGAGATCGTGTTCACCTGTCACTGCTGCTGTTCAAACGAGAGAGGGCGGGAGAGACCATGGATTCAAACGGATTATTAGGAGATGAAGTGAGGAGTGACAGCAATGTGTGTTTCAGAGTTGCAAAGCTCACTGTGCGCTGAAGATGATCTGCAAGGACTTTCCCTCCCTGCCCTTCGGAACTGGGAGCGGATTCCAAGCGCTCGTGCTCACCTGCCTCTGCTGCTCTTGAAACGAGAGTGGAGACCAGAAACGCTGGATTCAAATGCACTTTTAGGAGCTACAATGAGGAGTGACAACAGTGTGTGTGTCACAGTTGTAAAGCTCAGTGTGTTGAAGAAGCACAAGAGCAGCCTTCAGGCCTGTCTCTTCCACTGCCTTACAGATTGCAGACATTCCTGCTCACTCTGCTGCTCAGCAGAGTGCTGGCAACGGAGTTCTTGGATTGAAATGGTCTTTTAGGAGAAAGAGTGAAGAGTGACAGCAATGTTTGTGTCACAGTTTAAAGCTCACTGTGTGCTAAACATGATCAGGAGGAGCTTTTTTGCAAGGCTCTTCTGCTGTTTTAGCCCAGTCTAAACATTCCTGCTCTACTCTCTCTGATGCTGCTCAGCAGAGAGTGGGCACAGAGATGTTGGAATCAATTGGTCTTCCAGGCAGGAGAAGGAGGAGTTACAGCAATGTGTTTTGCAGAGTTGCAAAGCTCACTGTGTGCTGAAGATGCCCTGCAGGAGTTTCCCTGCTGGCCCTTCGTCTGTGGGATTAGAGTCCAAGCGCTGCTCCTCCCCTGTCACAACTCCTCTCGAAACGAGAGAGCGCACAAGAAACTTTGAATTCAAATGCACTTTTAGGAGATAAAGTGAGGAGCGACAGCAATGTTTGTGTCACAGTTTAAAGCTCACTGTGTGCAAAACATGATCAAGCAGGAGATTTTTTTCAAGGCTCTTCTGCTGTTTTAGGCAGGTCTAAAAATTCCTGCTCTACTATCTCTGTTGCTGCTCAGCAGAGAGCGGGCACAGAGATGGTGGATTCAGCTGGTCTTTCAGGCAAAAAGGGAGGAGTGACAGCAATGTGTGTTGCAGAGTTGCAAAGCTCGCTGTGCGCTGAAGATGATCAGTGGGAACTTTCTGGACTGTCTCTTCTGCTCTTTTAGCATTGGCTAAAGGTTCCTGCTCTACTCTGCTTCTGCCCAGCAGAGAAAGGGCACAGAGTTTTGGATTCAATTGGACTTTGAGGTAGGAAAGTGCGGAGCGAGAGCAATGTATGTGTCACAGTTGCAAAGCTGACTGCGTGCTGAAGATGCCGTGCCGGAGCTTTCACTCCGGGCTCTTCGGCTGTGGGAGCAGAGGCCAAGAGATCGTGTTCACCTGTCACTGCTGCTGTTCAAACGAGAGAGGGCGGGAGAGACCATGGATTCAAACGGATTATTAGGAGATGAAGTGAGGAGTGACAGCAATGTGTGTTTCAGAGTTGCAAAGCTCACTGTGCGCTGAAGATGATCTGCAAGGACTTTCCCTCCCTGCCCTTCGGAACTGGGAGCGGATTCCAAGCGCTCGTGCTCACCTGCCTCTGCTGCTCTTGAAACGAGAGTGGAGACCAGAAACGCTGGATTCAAATGCACTTTTAGGAGCTACAATGAGGAGTGACAACAGTGTGTGTGTCACAGTTGTAAAGCTCAGTGTGTTGAAGAAGCACAAGAGCAGCCTTCAGGCCTGTCTCTTCCACTGCCTTACAGATTGCAGACATTCCTGCTCACTCTGCTGCTCAGCAGAGTGCTGGCAACGGAGTTCTTGGATTGAAATGGTCTTTTAGGAGAAAGAGTGAAGAGTGACAGCAATGTTTGTGTCACAGTTTAAAGCTCACTGTGTGCTAAACATGATCAGGAGGAGCTTTTTTGCAAGGCTCTTCTGCTGTTTTAGCCCAGTCTAAACATTCCTGCTCTACTCTCTCTGATGCTGCTCAGCAGAGAGTGGGCACAGAGATGTTGGAATCAATTGGTCTTCCAGGCAGGAGAAGGAGGAGTTACAGCAATGTGTTTTGCAGAGTTGCAAAGCTCACTGTGTGCTGAAGATGCCCTGCAGGAGTTTCCCTGCTGGCCCTTCGTCTGTGGGATTAGAGTCCAAGCGCTGCTCCTCCCCTGTCACAACTCCTCTCGAAACGAGAGAGCGCACAAGAAACTTTGAATTCAAATGCACTTTTAGGAGATAAAGTGAGGAGTGACAGCAATGTTTGTGTCACAGTTTAAAGCTCACTGTGTGCAAAACATGATCAAGCAGGTGATTTTTTTCAAGGCTCTTCTGCTGTTTTAGGCAGGTCTAAAAATTCCTGCTCTACTATCTCTGTTGCTGCTCAGCAGAGAGCGGGCACAGAGATGGTGGATTCAGCTGGTCTTTCAGGCAAAAAGGGAGGAGTGACAGCAATGTGTGTTGCAGAGTTGCAAAGCTCGCTGTGCGCTGAAGATGATCAGTGGGAACTTTCTGGACTGTCTCTTCTGCTCTTTTAGCATTGGCTAAAGGTTCCTGCTCTACTCTGCTTCTGCCCAGCAGAGAAAGGGCACAGAGTTTTGGATTCAATTGGACTTTGAGGTAGGAAAGTGCGGAGCGAGAGCAATATATGTGTCACAGTTGCAAAGCTGACTGCGTGCTGAAGATGCCCTGCCGGAGCTTTCACTCCGGGCTCTTCGGCTGTGGGAGCAGAGGCCAAGAGATCGTGTTCACCTGTCACTGCTGCTGTTCAAACGAGAGAGGGCGGGAGAGACCATGGATTCAAACGGATTATTAGGAGATGAAGTGAGGAGTGACAGCAATGTGTGTTTCAGAGTTGCAAAGCTCACTGTGCGCTGAAGATGATCTGCAAGGACTTTCCCTCCCTGCCCTTCGGAACTGGGAGCGGATTCCAAGCGCTCGTGCTCACCTGCCTCTGCTGCTCTTGAAACGAGAGTGGAGACCAGAAACGCTGGATTCAAATGCACTTTTAGGAGCTACAATGAGGAGTGACAACAGTGTGTGTGTCACAGTTGTAAAGCTCAGTGTGTTGAAGAAGCACAAGAGCAGCCTTCAGCCTGTCTCTTCCACTGCCTTACAGATTGCAGACATTCCTGCTCACTCTGCTGCTCAGCAGAGTGCTGGCAACGGAGTTCTTGGATTGAAATGGTCTTTTAGGAGAAAGAGTGAAGAGTGACAGCAATGTTTGTGTCACAGTTTAAAGCTCACTGTGTGCTAAACATGATCAGGAGGAGCTTTTTTGCAAGGCTCTTCTGCTGTTTTAGCCCAGTCTAAACATTCCTGCTCTACTCTCTCTGATGCTGCTCAGCAGAGAGTGGGCACAGAGATGTTGGAATCAATTGGTCTTCCAGGCAGGAGAAGGAGGAGTTACAGCAATGTGTTTTGCAGAGTTGCAAAGCTCACTGTGTGCTGAAGATGCCCTGCAGGAGTTTCCCTGCTGGCCCTTCGTCTGTGGGATTAGAGTCCAAGCGCTGCTCCTCCCCTGTCACAACTCCTCTCGAAACGAGAGAGCGCACAAGAAACTTTGAATTCAAATGCACTTTTAGGAGATAAAGTGAGGAGTGACAGCAATGTTTGTGTCACAGTTTAAAGCTCACTGTGTGCAAAACATGATCAAGCAGGAGATTTTTTTCAAGGCTCTTCTGCTGTTTTAGGCAGGTCTAAAAATTCCTGCTCTACTCTCTCTGTTGCTGCTCAGCAGAGAGCGGGCACAGAGATGGTGGATTCAGCTGGTCTTTCAGGCAAAAAGGGAGGAGTGACAGCAATGTGTGTTGCAGAGTTGCAAAGCTCGCTGTGCGCTGAAGATGATCAGTGGGAACTTTCTGGACTGTCTCTTCTGCTCTTTTAGCATTGGCTAAAGGTTCCTGCTCTACTCTGCTTCTGCCCAGCAGAGAAAGGGCACAGAGTTTTGGATTCAATTGGACTTTGAGGTAGGAAAGTGCGGAGCGAGAGCAATATATGTGTCACAGTTGCAAAGCTGACTGCGTGCTGAAGATGCCCTGCCGGAGCTTTCACTCCGGGCTCTTCGGCTGTGGGAGCAGAGGCCAAGAGATCGTGTTCACCTGTCACTGCTGCTGTTCAAACGAGAGAGGGCGGGAGAGACCATGGATTCAAACGGATTATTAGGAGATGAAGTGAGGAGTGACAGCAATGTGTGTTTCAGAGTTGCAAAGCTCACTGTGCGCTGAAGATGATCTGCAAGGACTTTCCCTCCCTGCCCTTCGGAACTGGGAGCGGATTCCAAGCGCTCGTGCTCACCTGCCTCTGCTGCTCTTGAAACGAGAGTGGAGACCAGAAACGCTGGATTCAAATGCACTTTTAGGAGCTACAATGAGGAGTGACAACAGTGTGTGTGTCACAGTTGTAAAGCTCAGTGTGTTGAAGAAGCACAAGAGCAGCCTTCAGGCCTGTCTCTTCCACTGCCTTACAGATTGCAGACATTCCTGCTCACTCTGCTGCTCAGCAGAGTGCTGGCAACGGAGTTCTTGGATTGAAATGGTCTTTTAGGAGAAAGAGTGAAGAGTGACAGCAATGTTTGTGTCACAGTTTAAAGCTCACTGTGTGCTAAACATGATCAGGAGGAGCTTTTTTGCAAGGCTCTTCTGCTGTTTTAGCCCAGTCTAAACATTCCTGCTCTACTCTCTCTGTTGCTGCTCAGCAGAGAGTGGGCACAGAGATGTTGGAATCAATAGGTCTTCCAGGCAGGAAAAGGAGGAGTTACAGCAATGTGTGTTGCAGAATTGCAAAGCTCACTGTGTGCTGAAGATGCCCTGCAGGAGTTTCCCTGCTGGCCCTTCGTCTGTGGGATTAGAGTCCAAGCGCTGCTCCTCCCCTGTCACAACTCCTCTCCAAACGAGAGAGCGCACCAGAAACTTTGGATTCAAATGCACTTTTAGGAGATAAAGTGAGGAGTGACAGCAATGTTTGTGTCACAGTTTAAAGCTCACTGTGTGCAAAACATGATCAAGCAGGAGATTTTTTTCAAGGCTCTTCTGCTGTTTTAGGCAGGTCTAAAAATTCCTGCTCTACTATCTCTGTTGCTGCTCAGCAGAGAGCGGGCACAGAGATGGTGGATTCAGCTGGTCTTTCAGGCAAAAAGGGAGGAGTGACAGCAATGTGTGTTGCAGAGTTGCAAAGCTCGCTGTGCGCTGAAGATGATCAGTGGGAACTTTCTGGACTGTCTCTTCTGCTCTTTTAGCATTGGCTAAAGGTTCCTGCTCTACTCTGCTTCTGCCCAGCAGAGAAAGGGCGCAGAGTTTTGGATTCAATTGGACTTTGAGGTAGGAAAGTGCGGAGCGAGAGCAATATATGTGTCACAGTTGCAAAGCTGACTGCGTGCTGAAGATGCCCTGCCGGAGCTTTCACTCCGGGCTCTTCGGCTGTGGGAGCAGAGGCCAAGAGATCGTGTTCACCTGTCACTGCTGCTGTTCAAACGAGAGAGGGCGGGAGAGACCATGGATTCAAACGGATTATTAGGAGATGAAGTGAGGAGTGACAGCAATGTGTGTTTCAGAGTTGCAAAGCTCACTGTGCGCTGAAGATGATCTGCAAGGACTTTCCCTCCCTGCCCTTCGGAACTGGGAGCGGATTCCAAGCGCTCGTGCTCACCTGCCTCTGCTGCTCTTGAAACGAGAGTGGAGACCAGAAACGCTGGATTCAAATGCACTTTTAGGAGCTACAATGAGGAGTGACAACAGTGTGTGTGTCACAGTTGTAAAGCTCAGTGTGTTGAAGAAGCACAAGAGCAGCCTTCAGCCTGTCTCTTCCACTGCCTTACAGATTGCAGACATTCCTGCTCACTCTGCTGCTCAGCAGAGTGCTGGCAACGGAGTTCTTGGATTGAAATGGTCTTTTAGGAGAAAGAGTGAAGAGTGACAGCAATGTTTGTGTCACAGTTTAAAGCTCACTGTGTGCTAAACATGATCAGGAGGAGCTTTTTTGCAAGGCTCTTCTGCTGTTTTAGCCCAGTCTAAACATTCCTGCTCTACTCTCTCTGATGCTGCTCAGCAGAGAGTGGGCACAGAGATGTTGGAATCAATTGGTCTTCCAGGCAGGAGAAGGAGGAGTTACAGCAATGTGTTTTGCAGAGTTGCAAAGCTCACTGTGTGCTGAAGATGCCCTGCAGGCGTTTCCCTGCTGGCCCTTCGTCTGTGGTATTAGAGTCCAAGCGCTGCTCCTCCCCTGTCACAACTCCTCTCGAAACGTGAGAGCGCACCAGAAACTTTGGATTCAAATGCACTTTTAGGAGATAAAGTGAGGAGTGACAGCAATGTTTGTGTCACAGTTTAAAGCTCACTGTGTGCAAAACATGATCAAGCAGGAGATTTTTTGCAAGGCTCTTCTGCTGTTTTAGCCCAGGCTAAACATTCCTGCTCTACTCTCTCTGTTGCTGCTCAGCAGAGAGCGGGCACAGAGGTGTTGGAATCAATTGGTCTTTCAGGCAGGAAAAGAAGAGACAGCAATGTGTGTTGCAGAGTTGCAAAGCTCACTGTGTGCTGAAGATGATCAGTGGGAACTTTCTGGACTGTCTCTTCTGCTGTTTCAGCAGAGTCCAAACGTAAGTGCTATATTCTGCTACTGCTCACAAAGAGCAAGCACAGGAGATGTATTATTCAATTGGACTTTCAGGTAGGAAAGTGAGAGGTGACAGCAATATGTGTTTCAGAGTTGTGAATCTCAATGTGTGCTGAAGATGCCCAGCAGTAGTTTCCATGCTGGCCCTTCGGCTGTGAAATTAGAATCCAAGCGCTCGTCCTCCCCTGTCACAACTGCTCTCGAAGCGAGAGAGCGCACCAGAAACGTTGGCTTGAAATGCACTTTTAGGAGATAAAGTGAGGAGTGACAGCAATGTGTGTTTCAGAGTTGCAAAGCTCACTGTGCGCTGAAGATGATCTGCAAGGACTTTCCCTCCCTGCCCTTCGGAACTGGGAGCGGATTCCAAGCGCTCGTGCTCACCTGCCTCTGCTGCACTGGAAACGAGAGTGGAGACCAGAAACGCTGGATTCAAATGCACTTTTAGGAGCTACAATGAGGAGTGACAACAGTGTGTGTGTCACAGTTGTAAAGCTCAGTGTGTTGAAGAAGCACAAGAGCAGCCTTCAGGCCTGTCTCTTCCACTGCCTTACAGATTGCAGACATCCCTGCTCACTCTGCTGATCAGCAGAGTGCTGACAACGGAGTTCTTGGATTGAAATGGTCTTTTAGGAGAAAGAGTGAAGAGTGACAGCAATGTTTGTGTCACAGTTTAAAGCTCACTGTGTGCTAAACATGATCAGGAGGAGCTTTTTTGCAAGGCTCTTCTGCTGTTTTAGCCCAGTCTAAACATTCCTGCTCTACTCTCTCTGTTGCTGCTCAGCAGAGAGTGGGCACAGAGGTGTTGGAATCAATTGGTCTTTCAGGCAAGAAAAGGAGGAGTGACAGCAATGTGTGTTGCAGAATTGTAAAGCTCACTGTGTGCTGAAGATGCCCTGCAGGAGTTTCCCTGCTGGCCCTTCGTCTGTGGGATTAGAGTCCAAGCGCTGCTCCTCCCTTGTCACAACTCTTCTCCAAACGAGAGAGCGCACAAGAAACTTTGAATTCAAATGCACTTTTAGGAGATAAAGTGAGGAGTGACAGCAATGTTTGTGTCACAGTTTAAAGCTCACTGTGTGCAAAACATGATCAAGCAGGAGATTTTTTTCAAGGCTCTTCTGCTGTTTTAGGCAGGTCTAAAAATTCCTGCTCTACTCTCTCTGTTGCTGCTCAGCAGAGAGCGGGCACAGAGATGGTGGATTCAGCTGGTCTTTCAGGCAAAAAGGGAGGAGTGACAGCAATGTGTGTTGCAGAGTTGCAAAGCTCGCTGTGCGCTGAAGATGATCAGTGGGAACTTTCTGGACTGTCTCTTCTGCTCTTTTAGCATTGGCTAAAGGTTCCTGCTCTACTCTGCTTCTGCCCAGCAGAGAAAGGGCACAGAGTTTTGGATTCAATTGGACTTTGAGGTAGGAAAGTGCGGAGCGAGAGCAATATATGTGTCACAGTTGCAAAGCTGACTGCGTGCTGAAGATGCCCTGCCGGAGCTTTCACTCCGGGCTCTTCGGCTGTGGGAGCAGAGGCCAAGAGATCGTGTTCACCTGTCACTGCTGCTGTTCAAACGAGAGAGGGCGGGAGAGACCATGGATTCAAACGGATTATTAGGAGATGAAGTGAGGAGTGACAGCAATGTGTGTTTCAGAGTTGCAAAGCTCACTGTGCGCTGAAGATGATCTGCAAGGACTTTCCCTCCCTGCCCTTCGGAACTGGGAGCGGATTCCAAGCGCTCGTGCTCACCTGCCTCTGCTGCACTGGAAACGAGAGTGGAGACCAGAAACGCTGGATTCAAATGCACTTTTAGGAGCTACAATGAGGAGTGACAACAGTGTGTGTGTCAAAGTTGTAAAGCTCAGTGTGTTGAAGAAGCACAAGAGCAGCCTTCAGCCTGTCTCTTCCACTGCCTTACAGATTGCAGACATTCCTGCTCACTCTGCTGCTCAGCAGAGTGCTGGCAACGGAGTTCTTGGATTGAAATGGTCTTTTAGGAGAAAGAGTGAAGAGTGACAGCAATGTTTGTGTCACAGTTTAAAGCTCACTGTGTGCTAAACATGATCAGGAGGAGCTTTTTTGCAAGGCTCTTCTGCTGTTTTAGCCCAGTCTAAACATTCCTGCTCTACTCTCTCTGTTGCTGCTCAGCAGAGAGTGGGCACAGAGATGTTGGAATCAATTGGTCTTCCAGGCAGGAAAAGGAGTTACAGCAATGTGTGTTGCAGAATTGCAAAGCTCACTGTGTGCTGAAGATGCCCTGCAGGAGTTTCCCTGCTGGCCCTTCGTCTGTGGGATTAGAGTCCAAGCGCTGCTCCTCCCCTGTCACAACTCCTCTCGAAACGTGAGAGCGCACCAGAAACTTTGGATTCAAATGCAGTTTTAGGAGATAAAGTGAGGAGTGACAGCAATGTTTGTGTCACAGTTTAAAGCTCACTGTGTGCAAAACATGATCAAGCAGGAGATTTTTTTCAAGGCTCTTCTGCTGTTTTAGGCAGGTCTAAAAATTCCTGCTCTACTCTCTCTGTTGCTGCTCAGCAGAGAGCGGGCACAGAGGTGTTGGAATCAATTGGTCTTTCAGGCAGGAAAAGAAGAGACAGCAATGTGTGTTGCAGAGTTGCAAAGCTCACTGTGTGCTGAAGATGATCAGTGGGAACTTTCTGGACTGTCTCTTCTGCTGTTTCAGCAGAGTCCAAACGTAAGTGCTATATTCTGCTACTGCTCACAAAGAGCAAGCACAGGAGATGTATTATTCAATTGGACTTTCAGGTAGGAAAGTGAGAGGTGACAGCAATATGTGTTTCAGAGTTGTGAATCTCAATGTGTGCTGAAGATGCCCAGCAGTAGTTTCCATGCTGGCCCTTCGGCTGTGAAATTAGAATCCAAGCGCTCGTCCTCCCCTGTCACAACTGCTCTCGAAGCGAGAGAGCGCACCAGAAACGTTGGCTTGAAATGCACTTTTAGGAGATAAAGTGAGGAGTGACAGCAATGTGTGTTTCAGAGTTGCAAAGCTCACTGTGCGCTGAAGATGATCTGCAAGGACTTTCCCTCCCTGCCCTTCGGAACTGGGAGCGGATTCCAAGCGCTCGTGCTCACCTGCCTCTGGTGCACTGGAAACGAGAGTGGAGACCAGAAACGCTGGATTCAAATGCACTTTTAGGAGCTACAATGAGGAGTGACAACAGTGTGTGTGTCAAAGTTGTAAAGCTCAGTGTGTTGAAGAAGCACAAGAGCAGCCTTCAGGCCTGTCTCTTCCACTGCCTTACAGATTGCAGACATCCCTGCTCACTCTGCTGCTCAGCAGAGTGCTGGCAACGGAGTTCTGGGATTGAAATGGTCTTTTAGGAGAAAGAGTGAAGAGTGACAGCAATGTTTGTGTCACAGTTTAAAGCTCACTGTGTGCTAAACATGATCAGGAGGAGCTTTTTTGCAAGGCTCTTCTGCTGTTTTAGCCCAGTCTAAACATTCCTGCTCTACTCTCTCTGTTGCTGCTCAGCAGAGAGTGGGCACAGAGGTGTTGGAATCAATTGGTCTTTCAGGCAAGAAAAGGAGGAGTGACAGCAGTGTGTGTTGCAGAATTGTAAAGCTCACTGTGTGCTGAAGATGCCCTGCAGGAGTTTCCCTGCTGGCCCTTCGTCTGTGGGATTAGAGTCCAAGCGCTGCTCCTCCCTTGTCACAACTCCTCTCCAAACGAGAGAGCGCACAAGAAACTTTGAATTCAAATGCACTTTTAGGAGATAAAGTGAGGAGTGACAGCAATGTTTGTGTCACAGTTTAAAGCTCACTGTGTGCAAAACATGATCAAGCAGGAGATTTTTTTCAAGGCTCTTCTGCTGTTTTAGGCAGGTCTAAAAATTCCTGCTCTACTCTCTCTGTTGCTGCTCAGCAGAGAGCGGGCACAGAGATGGTGGATTCAGCTGGTCTTTCAGGCAAAAAGGGAGGAGTGACAGCAATGTGTGTTGCAGAGTTGCAAAGCTCGCTGTGCGCTGAAGATGATCAGTGGGAACTTTCTGGACTGTCTCTTCTGCTCTTTTAGCATTGGCTAAAGGTTCCTGCTCTACTCTGCTTCTGCCCAGCAGAGAAAGGGCACAGAGTTTTGGATTCAATTGGACTTTGAGGTAGGAAAGTGCGGAGCGAGAGCAATATATGTGTCACAGTTGCAAAGCTGACTGCGTGCTGAAGATGCCCTGCCGGAGCTTTCACTCCGGGCTCTTCGGCTGTGGGAGCAGAGGCCAAGAGATCGTGTTCACCTGTCACTGCTGCTGTTCAAACGAGAGAGGGCAGGAGAGACCATGGATTCAAACGGATTATTAGGAGATGAAGTGAGGAGTGACAGCAATGTGTGTTTCAGAGTTGCAAAGCTCACTGTGCGCTGAAGATGATCTGCAAGGACTTTCCCTCCCTGCCCTTCGGAACTGGGAGCGGATTCCAAGCGCTCGTGCTCACCTGCCTCTGCTGCACTGGAAACGAGAGTGGAGACCAGAAACGCTGGATTCAAATGCACTTTTAGGAGCTACAATGAGGAGTGACAACAGTGTGTGTGTCAAAGTTGTAAAGCTCAGTGTGTTGAAGAAGCACAAGAGCAGCCTTCAGACTGTCTCTTCCACTGCCTTACAGATTGCAGACATTCCTGCTCACTCTGCTGCTCAGCAGAGTGCTGGCAACGGAGTTCTTGGATTGAAATGGTCTTTTTGGACAAAGAGTGAAGAGTGACAGCAATGTTTGTGTCACAGTTTAAAGCTCACTGTGTGCTAAACATGATCAGGAGGAGCTTTTTTGCAAGGCTCTTCTGCTGTTTTAGCCCAGTCTAAACATTCCTGCTCTACTCTCTCTGTTGCTGCTCAGCAGAGAGTGGGCACAGAGATGTTGGAATCAATTGGCCTTCCAGGCAGGAAAAGGAGTTACAGCAATGTGTTTTGCAGAATTGCAAAGCTCACTGTGTGCTGAAGATGCCCTGCAGGAGTTTCCCTGCTGGCCCTTCGTCTGTGGGATTAGAGTCCAAGCGCTGCTCCTCCCCTGTCACAACTCCTCTCGAAACGTGAGAGCGCACCAGAAACTTTGGATTCAAATGCACTTTTAGGAGATAAAGTGAGGAGTGACAGCAATGTTTGTGTCACAGTTTAAAGCTCACTGTGTGCAAAACATGATCAAGCAGGAGATTTTTTGCAAGGCTCTTCTGCTGTTTTAGGCAGGTCTAAAAATTCCTGCTCTACTCTCTCTGTTGCTGCTCAGCAGAGAGCGGGCACAGAGGTGTTGGAATCAATTGCTCTTTCAGGCAGGAAAAGAAGAGACAGCAATGTGTGTTGCAGAGTTGCAAAGCTCACTGTGTGCTGAAGATGATCAGTGGGAACTTTCTGGACTGTCTCTTCTGCTGTTTCAGCAGAGTCCAAACGTAAGTGCTATATTCTGCTACTGCTCACAAAGAGCAAGCACAGGAGATGTATTATTCAATTGGACTTTCAGGTAGGAAAGTGAGAGGTGACAGCAATATGTGTTTCAGAGTTGCGAATCTCAATGTGTGCTGAAGATGCCCAGCAGTAGTTTCCATGCTGGCCCTTCGGCTGTGAAATTAGAATCCAAGCGCTCGTCCTCCCCTGTCACAACTGCTCTCGAAGCGAGAGAGCGCACCAGAAACGTTGGCTTGAAATGCACTTTTAGGAGATAAAGTGAGGAGTGACAGCAATGTGTGTTTCAGAGTTGCAAAGCTCACTGTGCGCTGAAGATGATCTGCAAGGACTTTCCCTCCCTGCCCTTCGGAACTGGGAGCGGATTCCAAGCGCTCGTGCTCGCCTGCCTCTGCTGCACTGGAAACGAGAGTGGAGACCAGAAACGCTGGATTCAAATGCACTTTTAGGAGCTACAATGAGGAGTGACAACAGTGTGTGTGTCAAAGTTGTAAAGCTCAGTGTGTTGAAGAAGCACAAGAGCAGCCTTCAGGCCTGTCTCTTCCACTGCCTTACAGATTGCAGACATCCCTGCTCACTCTGCTGCTCAGCAGAGTGCTGGCAACGGAGTTCTCGGATTGAAATGGTCTTTTAGGAGAAAGAGTGAAGAGTGACAGCAATGTTTGTGTCACAGTTTAAAGCTCACTGTGTGCTAAACATGATCAGGAGGAGCTTTTTTGCAAGGCTCTTCTGCTGTTTTAGCCCAGTCTAAACATTCCTGCTCTACTCTCTCTGTTGCTGCTCAGCAGAGAGTGGGCACAGAGATGTTGGAATCAATTGGTCTTCCAGGCAAGAAAAGGAGGAGTGACAGCAATGTGTTTTGCAGAGTTGCAAAGCTCACTGTGTGCTGAAGATGCCCTGCAGGAGTTTCCCTGCTGGCCCTTTGTCTGTGGTATTAGAGTCCAAGCGCTGCTCCTCCCCTGTCACAACTCCTCTCGAAACGAGAGAGCGCACAAGAAACTTTGGATTCAAATGCACTTTTAGGAGATAAAGTGAGGAGTGACAGCAATGTTTGTGTCACAGTTTAAAGCTCACTGTGTGCAAAACATGATCAAGCAGGAGATTTTTTTCAAGGCTCTTCTCCTGTTTTAGGCAGGTCTAAAAATTCCTGCTCTACTCTCTCTGTTGCTGCTCAGCAGAGAGCGGGCACAGAGATGGTGGATTCAGCTGGTCTTTCAGGCAGGAAAGGGAGGAGTGAAAGCAATGTGTGTTGCAGAGTTGCAAAGCTCACTGTGTGCTGAAGATGATCAGTGGGAACTTTCTGGACTGTCTCTTCTGCTGTTTCAGCAGAGTCCAAACGTAAGTGCTATATTCTGCTACTGCTCACAAAGAGCAAGCACAGGAGATGTATTATTCAATTGGACTTTCAGGTAGGAAAGTGAGAGGTGACAGCAATATGTGTTTCAGAGTTGCGAATCACAATGTGTGCTGAAGATGCCCAGCAGTAGTTTCCATGCTGGCCCTTCGGCTGTGAAATTAGAATCTAAGCGCTCGTCCTCCCCTGTCACAACTGCTCTCGAAGCGAGAGAGCGCACCAGAAACTTTGGATTCAAATGCACTTTTAGGAGATAAAGTGAGGAGTGACAGCAATGTGTGTTTCAGAGTTGCAAAGCTCACTGTGCGCTGAAGATGATCTGGAAGGACTTTCCCTCCCTGCCCTTCGGAACTGGGAGCGGATTCCAAGCTCTCGTGCTCACCTGCCTCTGCTGCACTGGAAACGAGAGTGGAGACCAGAAACGCTGGATTCAAATGCACTTTTAGGAGCTACAATGAGGAGTGACAACAGTGTGTGTGTCAAAGTTGTAAAGCTCAGTGTGTTGAAGAAGCACAAGAGCAGCCTTCAGACTGTCTCTTCCACTGCCTTACAGATTGCAGACATTCCTGCTCACTCTGCTGCTCAGCAGAGTGCTGGCAACGGAGTTCTTGGATTGAAATGGTCTTTTTGGACAAAGAGTGAAGAGTGACAGCAATGTTTGTGTCACAGTTTAAAGCTCACTGTGTGCTAAACATGATCAGGAGGAGCTTTTTTGCAAGGCTCTTCTGCTGTTTTAGCCCAGTCTAAACATTCCTGCTCTCTGTTGCTGCTCAGCAGAGAGTGGGCACAGAGATGTTGGAATCAATTGGTCTCCCAGGCAGGAAAAGGAGGAGTTACAGCAATGTGTTTTGCAGAGTTGCAAAGCTCACTGTGTGCTGAAGATGCCCTGCAGGAGTTTCCCTGCTGGCCCTTCGTCTGTGGTATTAGAGTCCAAGCGCTGCTCCTCCCCTGTCACAACTCCTCTCGAAACGAGAGAGCGCACCAGAAACTTTGGATTCAAATGCAGTTTTAGGAGATAAAGTGAGGAGTGACAGCAATGTTTGTGTCACAGTTTAAAGCTCACTGTGTGCAAAACATGATCAAGCAGGAGATTTTTTTCAAGGCTCTTCTCCTGTTTTAGGCAGGTCTAAAAATTCCTGCTCTACTCTCTCTGTTGCTGCTCAGCAGAGAGCGGGCACAGAGATGGTGGATTCAGCTGGTCTTTCAGGCAGGAAAGGGAGGAGTGAAAGCAATGTGTGTTGCAGAGTTGCAAAGCTCACTGTGTGCTGAAGATGATCAGTGGGAACTTTCTGGACTGTCTCTTCTGCTGTTTCAGCAGAGTCCAAACGTAAGTGCTATATTCTGCTACTGCTCACAAAGAGCAAGCACAGGAGATGTATTATTCAATTGGACTTTCAGGTAGGAAAGTGAGAGGTGACAGCAATATGTGTTTCAGAGTTGCGAATCACAATGTGTGCTGAAGATGCCCAGCAGTAGTTTCCATGCTGGCCCTTCGGCTGTGAAATTAGAATCCAAGCGCTCGTCCTCCCCTGTCACAACTGCTCTCGAAGCGAGAGAGCGCACCAGAAACGTTGGCTTGAAATGCACTTTTAGGAGATAAAGTGAGGAGTGACAGCAATGTGTGTTTCAGAGTTGCAAAGCTCACTGTGCGCTGAAGATGATCTGCAAGGACTTTCCCTCCCTGCCCTTCGGAACTGGGAGCGGATTCCAAGCGCTCGTGCTCACCTGCCTCTGCTGCACTGGAAACGAGAGTGGAGACCAGAAATGCTGGATTCAAATGCACTTTTAGGAGCTACAATGAGGAGTGACAACAGTGTGTGTGTCAAAGTTGTAAAGCTCAGTGTGTTGAAGAAGCACAAGAGCAGCCTTCAGCCTGTCTCTTGCACTGCCTTACAGATTGCAGACATTCCTGCTCACTCTGCTGCTCAGCAGAGTGCTGGCAACGGAGCTCTTGGATTGAAATGGTCTTTTAGGAGAAAGAGTGAAGAGTGACAGCAATGTTTGTGTCACAGTTTAAAGCTCACTGTGTGCTAAACATGATCAGGAGGAGCTTTTTTGCAAGGCTCTTCTGCTGTTTTAGCCCAGTCTAAACATTCCTGCTCTCTGTTGCTGCTCAGCAGAGAGTGGGCACAGAGATGTTGGAATCAATTGGTCTTCCAGGCAGGAGAAGGAGTTACAGCAATGTTTGTTGCAGAATTGCAAAGCTCACTGTGTGCTGAAGATGCCCTGCAGGAGTTTCCCTGCTGGCCCTTCGTCTGTGGGATTAGAGTCCAAACGCTGCTCCTCCCCTGTCACAACTCCTCTCGAAACGTGAGAGCGCACCAGAAACTTTGGATTCAAATGCAGTTTAAGGAGATAAAGTGAGGAGTGACAGCAATGTTTGTGTCACAGTTTAAAGCTCACTGTGTGCAAAACATGATCAAGCAGGAGATTTTTTTCAAGGCTCTTCTCCTGTTTTAGGCTGGTCTAAAAATTCCTGCTCTACTCTCTCTGTTGCTGCTCAGCAGAGAGCGGGCACAGAGATGGTGGATTCAGCTGGTCTTTCAGGCAGGAAAGGGAGGAGTGAAAGCAATGTGTGTTGCAGAGTTGCAAAGCTCACTGTGTGCTGAAGATGATCAGTGGGAACTTTCTGGACTGTCTCTTCTGCTGTTTCAGCAGAGTCCAAACGTAAGTGCTATATTCTGCTACTGCTCACAAAGAGCAAGCACAGGAGATGTATTATTCAATTGGACTTTCAGGTAGGAAAGTGAGAGGTGACAGCAATATGTGTTTCAGAGTTGCGAATCACAATGTGTGCTGAAGATGCCCAGCAGTAGTTTCCATGCTGGCCCTTCGGCTGTGAAATTAGAATCCAAGCGCTCGTCCTCCCCTGTCACAACTGCTCTCGAAGCGAGAGAGCGCACCAGAAACGTTGGCTTGAAATGCACTTTTAGGAGATAAAGTGAGGAGTGACAGCAATGTGTGTTTCAGAGTTGCAAAGCTCACTGTGCGCTGAAGATGATCTGCAAGGACTTTCCCTCCCTGCCCTTCGGAACTGGGAGCGGATTCCAAGCGCTCGTGCTCACCTGCCTCTGCTGCACTGGAAACGAGAGTGGAGACCAGAAACGCTGGATTCAAATGCACTTTTAGGAGCTACAATGAGGAGTGACAACAGTGTGTGTGTCAAAGTTGTAAAGCTCAGTGTGTTGAAGAAGCACAAGAGCAGCCTTCAGGCCTGTCTCTTCCACTGCCTTACAGATTGCAGACATCCCTGCTCACTCTGCTGCTCAGCAGAGTGCTGGCAACGGAGTTCTTGGATTGAAATGGTCTTTTAGGAGAAAGAGTGAAGAGTGACAGCAATGTTTGTGTCACAGTTTAAAGCTCACTGTGTGCTAAACATGATCAGGAGGAGCTTTTTTGCAAGGCTCTTCTGCTGTTTTAGCCCAGTCTAAACATTCCTGCTCTACTCTCTCTGTTGCTGCTCAGCAGAGAGTGGGCACAGAGATGTTGGAATCAATTGGTCTTCCAGGCAAGAAAAGGAGGAGTGACAGCAATGTGTTTTGCAGAGTTGCAAAGCTCACTGTGTGCTGAAGATGCCCTGCAGGAGTTTCCCTGCTGGCCCTTTGTCTGTGGTATTAGAGTCCAAGCGCTGCTCCTCCCCTGTCACAACTCCTCTCGAAACGAGAGAGCGCACCAGAAACTTTGGATTCAAATGCACTTTTAGGAGATAAAGTGAGGAGTGACAGCAATGTTTGTGTCACAGTTTAAAGCTCACTGTGTGCAAAACATGATCAAGCAGGAGATTTTTTTCAAGGCTCTTCTGCTGTTTTAGGCAGGTCTAAAAATTCCTGCTCTACTCTCTCTGTTGCTGCTCAGCAGAGAGCGGGCACAGAGATGGTGGATTCAGCTGGTCTTTCAGGCAAAAAGGGAGGAGTGACAGCAATGTGTGTTGCAGAGTTGCAAAGCTCGCTGTGCGCTGAAGATGATCAGTGGGAACTTTCTGGACTGTCTCTTCTGCTCTTTTGGCATTGGCTAAAGGTTCCTGCTCTACTCTCTCTGCTTCTGCCCAGCAGAGAAAGGGCACAGAGATTTTGGATTCAATTGGACTTTGAGGTAGGAAAGTGCGGAGCGAGAGCAATATATGTGTCACAGTTGCAAAGCTGACTGCGTGCTGAAGATGCCCTGCCGGAGCTTTCACTCCGGGCTCTTCGGCTGTGGGAGCAGAGGCCAAGAGATCGTGTTCACCTGTCACTGCTGCTGTTCAAACGAGAGAGGGCGGGAGAGACCATGGATTCAAACGGATTATTAGGAGATGAAGTGAGGAGTGACAGCAATGTGTGTTTCAGAGTTGCAAAGCTCACTGTGCGCTGAAGATGATCTGCAAGGACTTTCCCTCCCTGCCCTTCGGAACTGGGAGCGGATTCCAAGCGCTCGTGCTCACCTACCTCTGCTGCTCTTGAAACGAGAGTGGAGACCAGAAACGCTGGATTCAAATGTGTTGGAGTCGCGGGAGACAAGCCTCATGCTCTCATGGTCAGCAAGCCTCGTTTATTTAGCAAGACACATCCACTTTTATAGCTTGCAGGGTTAGTTACATTGTCTGATAAGATACAGCAAAATCATTGGTCAGCCTGTGTCGATGCAGGGGTCTCCAGGTAACTGTGACCACTTCTTGTTTCAACATGTCTCGACATGTCCCAACTTGCCCAAGCAAGACCATTGTGCTATTCCAGCAAGATACCCTTGCTCTTATCTCAGCAAGATGCATATCCTGTTTCTTAAGCAAATCAGGGTAAACATTAACCACGAGATTGCTGTGCCCTGGGGGCCTACATTTCCACCAGCTGCACGGTATCATGCCCTTTGTTACTTAGCCATTCAGTTGTTAAGCTCTCTACACTTCCCCTGTTTTCTTTAACAGCAAGCATAGCCATTTTATGATTAAAAGCGTTCGATATCATTTTTTGTAAACACTGCATAATACACGGCAAAAGCAATACTGCTAATAATATTACAACCACCACCAAAACAATTTTTTCTATTAGGGTAACAAGCCAGGCCTATTTGAGGAAACATTTACTGTGTTATGTGGAAGCCCAAAAGGGTCCTTCCAAGAGTCAAAGTGAAAACAATATTGTGCAGGCGCAGAACCAAGCAGGTGAAAATCTTGGATTTCAGAGACATTTTTTCTTATATTGAGCTGAAAGGTAAAATTGGCTGGGACGCCTATCAAACAGGTTCTAAAGGGGTCAGAAGCTTTAGCAAGAGCAAGGCATAAACTACTTTGGTTAACTTTTTCAGCCCAAGTGACCCACATGTTTTTTCGTTCCTCTATTTTGTTTAGAGTGTCCCAAGCTCCTGTGTTGAGGCCGGAAACGGCGACAAGCACGATCCCAATCTTCAGGTTTAACTTGCCACAAAAGCGGAATACCCACATCTTTACCGCACTTAATCTCTAGAGGCACTGTGGCTAGTGTGGTTTGAATCTGGGAGAGAATCTCCTGAACCCGATATTTCAAATATCGTTGCTCCAGATCTTCCCGATTCTCGACTAATAGATACGTTAAGGGTAGATTTATGGGAGGAGTTATACCTGCCTCCGCCAGCAGTGCTCTATAAGGATTGTAATTATGATGGGGATTCCAGGTACAGTTTACACAAGCACCATGTGCCTGTAATTGGCTTTGGGACACCCAAACCTTTTGGTGACAATTTCCACACTTAATTTTGATCCAAGCCCTATGATAATCTTGTAAACACGCTAAACAATAACGAGTAGGAGACAAAATCCGATCAAATGTTCTCATAAGTTCCCAAAACAAATGGAGTTCTGCCTCTTCTTGAGTCGAATAGGAAAAGCGAATCCCAAAATGTCTTTCAAGTGGTTCCAGCAACGGACGAAGGATCAGCTGCAGACGATGACGACGACGGAGTTCTGGGCTGTCCATTCGATTGAGCAGCTCGAGTCCAGCGAGCAGGGATCCACTTGGGTCCAAACACCAGGGGCCTGACAGTCGCGACGAATGTGGCCTAATTTTCCGCATCGAAAACACTTCATTCGGGTGGCTGGAGCTGCTGGGCGAGTCTGCGCAACTGCCGCCTGAAGAGGTGCAAGGGCTGCCAAAATTTGGCTTTGAACTTTAGACTGGGCGTTAAGGCCTTCACCAATTTTGTTAAGGGCTTCCACTACAAAAATTTGACTGCTTAAGGGGAGAGTATTTGCTTTATCTAAGAGGTCTTGAATTACCCAGTTGCCAGGAGCAGTAGCGATAAGGGAGCGTGTGACTTGATTACCATTTTGTATAACACACTGCTTTAGGAGTGCGTCCTGCATGTGCTCCGCAACACCAGCTTTAGAAAGGGCTTGCATCAATTTGTCAATGAATGACCCAAGGGGTTCCTCTCGGCCTTGTTTAATGTTCATATACATAGGGGGCCCCCCCGGCTCCCGAATTTTGTCCATTGCCCTTTTTGCCACCCGCATGACCTCTCTTAATTTTTCTACTCCTATACCAGCCTGGGCATCTGTTCGAGTATAATCACCGTTTCCTAGTAATTCATTCATTGTAATTCCAAAAAGGGGGTCTCCTTGGGCACGAGGTAATGCTACTGAAGCAGCCGCTTCCTCCCCCCATCTTGCATCAAATGTAAGTTTCTGATGAGGGGTATAAATTAAACGAGCGATACCCTTGATGTCTACAGGCAGGAGAATCATTGAATTAAATAAGTAATCAAGCATCTGCTTGGCCGGTTCACTAGTAACCCCAAATTGAGAGACTGTAGCTCGGAGTTGTGCCAATATTTTCCAATCCATTTGAGTGATATCTACCCTATGACCGCCGCCTGGTCGAGGGTGGAAAATAACAGGAAAGGCCATAGAAGTAGCAACATGGTCTTGTGCCGCGTCGGCAAGGACCCTGTCTCCGTTTTCGACTCCGTGGCGTGCCAGAGCAGCCCAAACTTCCCGTCTCTGACTTGCCATAGCCTCCGCGAGGTCCGAAAGGGCTCCGGGGAACGGCTCCGTGGCATTAGGAGACAAAGGAAGGGAGTTTGGAGGAGACTCAGATGGTCCGTTTTCCATAATAGAGGCAGACGGGGGAGAGGGAAGAGGGGGAGGAGGAGGGGGGGGGGGTATCCGAGGGGGGAGGGGGGGGGGGGGGGGGGTATCTCGACTGTCGAAACGGTCGGCGGATTAGGGGCAGAAGGATCATAGTGACGATTTTGATTTTGTGCCAGACGGGCACTTTCGGCCGCACGTTTCTCTGCCTGTACCATCAAGAGTTCGTTATGTATCAAGCGCCATAATTTGGATAATTTTTTAGCAATTTTATCATCGTCTATCGTAAGGTCCCATAATTTATCGCCGTAGCGGCGCCATTCCGATAATTGGTGAATAGAGTGGGGGTCACTAAAAATACCGAGGGACCGAGCATGGGAAAGAAGGGCAGGGAGGTCCTTATCAAAATCTAAGCCTTTTACCCCCCGACGACGGAGGAAGGCAGTAAAAAGATCATACGCCGCTTGCCTGTCCATATTTACCGGATCCGTTGCACCCTCCAGGCGTCGGCAGCGCGTAGCAGCAGAGCCTGCCGATGCAGCACTCTGGGCCAAAGCAGGAGACGAGCAGCCCACCGATGTAGCACTCCCGTTCTGCAGAAGCCGTCTTTAAATCGAGACCTGCACCCAACGCAACTCCTTCAGGCAAAGGGAAGTGTCCCTGTTCGGGCGCCAGTTGTTGGAGTCGCGGGAGACAAGCCTCAAGCTCTCATGGTCAGCAAGTCTCGTTTATTTAGCAAGATGTTGTTGGAGTCGCGGGAGACAAGCCTCATGCTCTCATGGTCAGCAAGCCTTGTTTATTTAGCAAGACACATCCACTTTTATAGCTTGCAGGGTTAGTTACATTGTCTGATAAGATACAGCAAAATCATTGGTCAGCCTGTGTCGATGCAGGGGTCTCCAGGTAACTGTGACCACTTCTTGTTTCAACATGTCTCCACATGTCCCAACTTGCCCAAGCAAGACCATTGTGCTATTCCAGCAAGATACCCTTGCTCTTATCTCAGCAAGATGCATATCCTGTTTCTTAAGCAAATCAGGGTAAACATTAACCACGAGATTGCTGTGCCCTGGGGGCCTACATTTCCACCAGCTGCACGGTATCATGCCCTTTGTTACTTAGCCATTCAGTTGTTAAGCTCTCTACACAAATGCACTTTTAGGAGCTACAATGAGGAGTGACAACAGTGTGTGTGTCAAAGTTGTAAAGCTCAGTGTGTTGAAGAAGCACAAGAGCAGCCTTCAGCCTGTCTCTTCCACTGCCTTACAGATTGCAGACATTCCTGCTCACTCTGCTGCTCAGCAGAGTGCTGGCAACGGAGTTCTTGGATTGAAATGGTCTTTTAGGAGAAAGAGTGAAGAGTGACAGCAATGTTTGTGTCACAGTTTAAAGCTCACTGTGTGCTAAACATGATCAGGAGGAGCTTTTTTGCAAGGCTCTTCTGCTGTTTTAGCCCAGTCTAAACATTCCTGCTCTACTCTCTCTGTTGCTGCTCAGCAGAGAGTGGGCACAGAGATGTTGGAATCAATAGGTCTTCCAGGCAGGAAAAGGAGGAGTGACAGCAATGTGTTTTGCAGAGTTGCAAAGCTCACTGTGTGCTGAAGATGCCCTGCAGGAGTTTCCCTGCTGGCTCTTCGTCTGTGGGATTAGAGTCCAAGCGCTGCTCCTCCCCTGTCACAACTCCTCTCCAAACGAGAGTGCGTACCAGAAACTTTGGATTCAAATGCACTTTTAGGAGATAAAGTGAGGAGTGACAGCAATGTTTGTGTCACAGTTTAAAGCTCACTGTGTGCAAAACATGATCAAGCAGGAGATTTTTTTCAAGGCTCTTCTCCTGTTTTAGGCAGGTCTAAAAATTCCTGCTCTACTCTCTCTGTTGCTGCTCAGCAGAGAGCGGGCACAGAGATGGTGGATTCAGCTGGTCTTTCAGGCAGGAAAGGGAGGAGTGAAAGCAATGTGTGTTGCAGAGTTGCAAAGCTCACTGTGTGCTGAAGATGATCAGTGGGAACTTTCTGGACTGTCTCTTCTGCTGTTTCAGCAGAGTCCAAACGTAAGTGCTATATTCTGCTACTGCTCACAAAGAGCAAGCACAGGAGATGTATTATTCAATTGGACTTTCAGGTAGGAAAGTGAGAGGTGACAGCAATATGTGTTTCAGAGTTGCGAATCACAATGTGTGCTGAAGATGCCCAGCAGTAGTTTCCATGCTGGCCCTTCGGCTGTGAAATTAGAATCTAAGCGCTCGTCCTCCCCTGTCACAACTGCTCTCGAAGCGAGAGAGCGCACCAGAAACTTTGGATTCAAATGCACTTTTAGGAGATAAAGTGAGGAGTGACAGCAATGTGTGTTTCAGAGTTGCAAAGCTCACTGTGCGCTGAAGATGATCTGCAAGGACTTTCCCTCCCTGCCCTTCGGAACTGGGAGCGGATTCCAAGCGCTCGTGCTCACCTGCCTCTGCTGCACTGGAAACGAGAGTGGAGACCAGAAACGCTGGATTCAAATGCACTTTTAGGAGCTACAATGAGGAGTGACAACAGTGTGTGTCAAAGTTGTAAAGCTCAGTGTGTTGAAGAAGCACAAGAGCAGCCTTCAGACTGTCTATTCCACTGCCTTACAGATTGCAGACATTCCTGCTCACTCTGCTGCTCAGCAGAGTGCTGGCAACGGAGTTCTTGGATTGAAATGGTCTTTTAGGACAAAGAGTGAAGAGTGACAGCAATGTTTGTGTCACAGTTTAAAGCTCACTGTGTGCTAAACATGATCAGGAGGAGCTTTTTTGCAAGGCTCTTCTGCTGTTTTAGCCCAGTCTAAACATTCCTGCTCTCTGTTGCTGCTCAGCAGAGAGTGGGCACAGAGATGTTGGAATCAATTGGTCTTCCAGGCAGGAGAAGGAGGAGTTACAGCAATGTGTTTTGCAGATTTGCAAAGCTCACTGTGTGCTGAAGATGCCCTGCAGGAGTTTCCCTGCTGGCCCTTCGTCTGTGGGATTAGAGTCCAAGCGCTGCTCCTCCCCTGTCACAACTCCTCTCCAAACGAGAGTGCGTACCAGAAACTTTGGATTCAAATGCACTTTTAGGAGATAAAGTGAGGAGTGACAGCAATGTTTGTGTCACAGTTTAAAGCTCACTGTGTGCAAAACATGATCAAGCAGGAGATTTTTTGCAAGGCTCTTCTGCTGTTTTAGCCCAGGCTAAATATTCCTGCTCAACTCTCTGTTGCTGCTCAGCAGAGAGTGGGCACAGAGATGTTGGAATCAATTAGTCTTTCAGGCAGGAAAAGAAGTGACAGCAATGTGTGTTGCAGAGTTACAAAGCTCGCTGTTCGCTGAAGATGATCAGTGGGAACTTTCTGGACTGTCTCTTCTGCTGTTTCTTCAGAGTCCAAACGTAAGTGCTATATTCTGCTACTGCTCACAAAGAGCAAGCACAGGAGATGTAGGATTCAATTGGACTTTGAGGTAGGAAAGTGAGAGGTGACAGCTATTTGTGTTTCAGAGTTGCAAAGCTCACTGGGTCCTGAAGATGCCCTGCAGGAGTTTCCATGCTGGCAATTCGTCTGTGAAATTAGAGTCCAAACACTCGTCCTCCCCTGTGACATCTGCTCTCGAAACGAGAGAGCGCACCATAAACTTTGGATTCAAATGCACTTTTAGGAGATAAAGTGAGGAGTGACAGCAATGTTTGTGTCACAGTTTAAAGCTCACTGAGTGCAAAACATGATCAAGCAGGAGATTTTTTGCAAGGCTCTTCTGCTGTTTTAGCCCAGTCCAAACATTCCTGCTCTGCTCTCTCTGTTGTTGCTCAGCAGAGAGCGGGCACAGAGATGGTGGATTCAGTTGGTCGTTCAGGCAGGAAAGGGGGGAGTGACAGCAATGTGTGTTGCAGAGTTGCAAAGCTCACTGTGTGCTGAAGATGATCAGTGGGAACTTTCTGGACTGTCTCTTCTGCTGTTTCAGCAGAGTCCAAACGTAAGTGCTATATTCTGCTACTGCTCACAAAGAGCAAGCACAGGAGATGTATTATTCAATTGGACTTTCAGGTAGGAAAGTGAGAGGTGACAGCAATATGTGTTTCAGAGTTGCGAATCACAATGTGTGCTGAAGATGCCCAGCAGTAGTTTCCATGCTGGCCCTTCGGCTGTGAAATTAGAATCCAAGCGCTCGTCCTCCCCTGTCACAACTGCTCTCGAAGCGAGAGAGCGCACCAGAAACGTTGGCTTGAAATGCACTTTTAGGAGATAAAGTGAGGAGTGACAGCAATGTGTGTTTCAGAGTTGCAAAGCTCACTGTGCGCTGAAGATGATCTGCAAGGACTTTCCCTCCCTGCCCTTCGGAACTGGGAGCGGATTCCAAGCGCTCGTGCTCACCTTCCTCTGCTGCTCTTGAAACGAGAGTGGAGACCAGAAACGCTGGATTCAAATGCACTTTTAGGAGCTACAATGAGGAGTGACAACAGTGTGTGTGTCACAGTTGTAAAGCTCAGTGTGTTGAAGAAGCACAAGAGCAGCCTTCAGGCCTGTCTCTTCCACTGCCTTACAGATTGCAGACATCCCTGCTCACTCTGCTGCTCAGCAGAGTGCTGGCAACGGAGTTCTTGGATTGAAATGGTCTTTTAGGAGAAAGAGTGAAGAGTGACAGCAATGTTTGTGTCACAGTTTAAAGCTCACTGTGTGCTAAACATGATCAGGAGGAGCTTTTTTGCAAGGCTCTTCTGCTGTTTTAGCCCAATCTAAACATTCCTTCTCTCTGTTGCTGCTCAGCAGAGAGCGGGCACAGAGATGGTGGATTCAGCTGGTCTTTCAGGCAAAAAGGGAGGAGTGACAGCAATGTGTGTTGCAGAGTTGCAAATCTCGCTGTGCGCTGAAGATGATCAGTGGGAACTTTCTGGACTGTCTCTTCTGCTCTTTTAGCATTGGCTAAAAGTTCCTGCTCTACTCTCTCTGCTTCTGCCCAGCAGAGAAAGGGCACAGAGATTTTGGATTCAATTGGACTTTGAGGTAGGAAAGTGCGGAGCGAGAGCAATATATGTGTCACAGTTGCAAAGCTGACTGCGTGCTGAAGATGCCCTGCCGGAGCTTTCACTCCGGGCTCTTCGGCTGTGGGAGCAGGGGCCAAGAGATCGTGTTCACCTGTCACTGCTGCTGTTCAAACGAGAGAGGGCAGGAGAGACCATGGATTCAAACGGATTATTAGGAGATGAAGTGAGGAGTGACAGCAATGTGTGTTTCAGAGTTGCAAAGCTCACTGTGTGCTGAAGATGATCAGTGGGAACTTTCTGGACTGTCTCTTCTGCTGTTTCAGCAGAGTCCAAACGTAAGTGCTATATTCTGCTACTGCTCTCAAAGAGCAAGCACAGGAGATGTATTATTCAATTGGACTTTCAGGTAGGAAAGTGAGAGGTGACAGCAATATGTGTTTCAGAGTTGCGAATCTCAATGTGTGCTGAAGATGCCCAGCAGTAGTTTCCATGCTGGCCCTTCGGCTGTGGGATTAGAATCCAAGCGCTCGTCCTCCCCTGTCACAACTGCTCTCGAAGCGAGAGAGCGCACCAGAAACGTTGGCTTGAAATGCACTTTTAGGAGATAAAGTGAGGAGTGACAGCAATGTGTGTTTCAGAGTTGCAAAGCTCACTGTGCGCTGAAGATGATCTGCAAGGACTTTCCCTCCCTGCCCTTCGGAACTGGGAGCGGATTCCAAGCGCTCGTGCTCACCTGCCTCTGCTGCACTGGAAACGAGAGTGGAGACCAGAAACGCTGGATTCAAATGCACTTTTAGGAGCTACAATGAGGAGTGACAACAGTGTGTGTGTCAAAGTTGTAAAGCTCAGTGTGTTGAAGAAGCACAAGAGCAGCCTTCAGACTGTCTCTTCCACTGCCTTACAGATTGCAGACATTCCTGCTCACTCTGCTGCTCAGCAGAGTGCTGGCAACGGAGTTCTTGGATTGAAATGGTCTTTTAGGACAAAGAGTGAAGAGTGACAGCAATGTTTGTGTCACAGTTTAAAGCTCACTGTGTGCTAAACATGATCAGGAGGAGCTTTTTTGCAAGGCTCTTCTGCTGTTTTAGCCCAGTCTAAACATTCCTGCTCTCTGTTGCTGCTCAGCAGAGAGTGGGCACAGAGATGTTGGAATCAATTGGTCTTCCAGGCAGGAGAAGGAGGAGTTACAGCAATGTGTTTTGCAGAGTTGCAAAGCTCACTGTGTGCTAAAGATGATCAGTGGGAACTTTCTGGACTGTCTCTTCAGCTGTTTCAGCAGAGTCCAAACGTAAGTGCTATATTCTGCTACTGCTCACAAAGAGCAAGCACAGGAGATGTATTATTCAATTGGACTTTCAGGTAGGAAAGTGAGAGGTGACAGCAATATGTGTTTCAGAGTTGCGAATCACAATGTGTGCTGAAGATGCCCAGCAGTAGTTTCCATGCTGGCCCTTCGGCTGTGAAATTAGAATCTAAGCGCTCGTCCTCCCCTGTCACAACTGCTCTCGAAGCGAGAGAGCGCACCAGAAACTTTGGATTCAAATGCACTTTTAGGAGATAAAGTGAGGAGTGACAGCAATGTGTGTTTCAGAGTTGCAAAGCTCACTGTGCGCTGAAGATGATCTGCAAGGACTTTCCCTCCCTGCCCTTCGGAACTGGGAGCGGATTCCAAGCGCTCGTGCTCACCTGCCTCTGCTGCACTGGAAACGAGAGTGGAGACCAGAAACGCTGGATTCAAATGCACTTTTAGGAGCTGCAATGAGGAGTGACAACAGTGTGTGTGTCAAAGTTGTAAAGCTCAGTGTGTTGAAGAAGCACAAGAGCAGCCTTCAGACTGTCTCTTCCACTGCCTTACAGATTGCAGACATTCCTGCTCACTCTGCTGCTCAGCAGAGTGCTGGCAACGGAGTTCTTGGATTGAAATGGTCTTTTAGGACAAAGAGTGAAGAGTGACAGCAATGTTTGTGTCACAGTTTAAAGCTCACTGTGTGCTAAACATGATCAGGAGGAGCTTTTTTGCAAGGCTCTTCTGCTGTTTTAGCCCAGTCTAAACATTCCTGCTCTCTGTTGCTGCTCAGCAGAGAGTGGGCACAGAGATGTTGGAATCAATTGGTCTTCCAGGCAGGAGAAGGAGGAGTTACAGCAATGTGTTTTGCAGAGTTGCAAAGCTCACTGTGTGCTAAAGATGATCAGTGGGAACTTTCTGGACTGTCTCTTCAGCTGTTTCAGCAGAGTCCAAACGTAAGTGCTATATTCTGCTACTGCTCACAAAGAGCAAGCACAGGAGATGTATTATTCAATTGGACTTTCAGGTAGGAAAGTGAGAGGTGACAGCAATATGTGTTTCAGAGTTGCGAATCACAATGTGTGCTGAAGATGCCCAGCAGTAGTTTCCATGCTGGCCCTTCGGCTGTGAAATTAGAATCTAAGCGCTCGTCCTCCCCTGTCACAACTGCTCTCGAAGCGAGAGAGCGCACCAGAAACTTTGGATTCAAATGCACTTTTAGGAGATAAAGTGAGGAGTGACAGCAATGTGTGTTTCAGAGTTGCAAAGCTCACTGTGCGCTGAAGATGATCTGCAAGGACTTTCCCTCCCTGCCCTTCGGAACTGGGAGCGGATTCCAAGCGCTCGTGCTCACCTGCCTCTGCTGCACTGGAAACGAGAGTGGAGACCAGAAACGCTGGATTCAAATGCACTTTTAGGAGCTGCAATGAGGAGTGACAACAGTGTGTGTGTCAAAGTTGTAAAGCTCAGTGTGTTGAAGAAGCACAAGAGCAGCCTTCAGACTGTCTCTTCCACTGCCTTACAGATTGCAGACATTCCTGCTCACTCTGCTGCTCAGCAGAGTGCTGGCAACGGAGTTCTTGGATTGAAATGGTCTTTTAGGACAAAGAGTGAAGAGTGACAGCAATGTTTGTGTCACAGTTTAAAGCTCACTGTGTGCTAAACATGATCAGGAGGAGCTTTTTTGCAAGGCTCTTCTGCTGTTTTAGCCCAGTCTAAACATTCCTGCTCTCTGTTGCTGCTCAGCAGAGAGTGGGCACAGAGATGTTGGAATCAATTGGTCTTCCAGGCAGGAGAAGGAGGAGTTACAGCAATGTGTTTTGCAGAGTTGCAAAGCTCACTGTGTGCTGAAGATGCCCTGCAGGAGTTTCCCTGCTGGCCCTTCGTCTGTGGTATTAGAGTCCAAGCGCTGCTCCTCCCCTGTCACAACTCCTCTCGAAACGAGAGAGCGCACCAGAAACTTTGGATTCAAATGCAGTTTTAGGAGATAAAGTGAGGAGTGACAGCAATGTTTGTGTCACAGTTTAAAGCTCACTGTGTGCAAAACATGATCAAGCAGGAGATTTTTTTCAAGGCTCTTCTCCTGTTTTAGGCAGGTCTAAAAATTCCTGCTCTACTCTCTCTGTTGCTGCTCAGCAGAGAGCGGGCACAGAGATGGTGGATTCAGCTGGTCTTTCAGGCAGGAAAGGGAGGAGTGAAAGCAATGTGTGTTGCAGAGTTGCAAAGCTCACTGTGTGCTGAAGATGATCAGTGGGAACTTTCTGGACTGTCTCTTCTGCTGTTTCAGCAGAGTCCAAACGTAAGTGCTATATTCTGCTACTGCTCACAAAGAGCAAGCACAGGAGATGTATTATTCAATTGGACTTTCAGGTAGGAAAGTGAGAGGTGACAGCAATATGTGTTTCAGAGTTGCGAATCACAATGTGTGCTGAAGATGCCCAGCAGTAGTTTCCATGCTGGCCCTTCGGCTGTGAAATTAGAATCCAAGCGCTCGTCCTCCCCTGTCACAACTGCTCTCGAAGCGAGAGAGCGCACCAGAAACGTTGGCTTGAAATGCACTTTTAGGAGATAAAGTGAGGAGTGACAGCAATGTGTGTTTCAGAGTTGCAAAGCTCACTGTGCGCTGAAGATGATCTGCAAGGACTTTCCCTCCCTGCCCTTCGGAACTGGGAGCGGATTCCAAGCGCTCGTGCTCACCTGCCTCTGCTGCTCTTGAAACGAGAGTGGAGACCAGAAACGCTGGATTCAAATGCACTTTTAGGAGCTACAATGAGGAGTGACAACAGTGTGTGTGTCACAGTTGTAAAGCTCAGTGTGTTGAAGAAGCACAAGAGCAGCCTTCAGGCCTGTCTCTTCCACTGCCTTACAGATTGCAGACATTCCTGCTCACTCTGCTGCTCAGCAGAGTGCTGGCAACGGAGTTCTTGGATTGAAATGGTCTTTTAGGAGAAAGAGTGAAGAGTGACAGCAATGTTTGTGTCACAGTTTAAAGCTCACTGTGTGCTAAACATGATCAGGAGGAGCTTTTTTGCAAGGCTCTTCTGCTGTTTTAGCCCAGTCTAAACATTCCTGCTCTCTGTTGCTGCTCAGCAGAGAGTGGGCACAGAGATGTTGGAATCAATTGGTCTTCCAGGCAGGAGAAGGAGTTACAGCAATGTGTGTTGCAGAATTGCAAAGCTCACTGTGTGCTGAAGATGCCCTGCAGGAGTTTCCCTGCTGGCCCTTCGTCTGTGGGATTAGAGTCCAAGCGCTGCTCCTCCCCTGTCACAACTCCTCTCGAAACGTGAGAGCGAACCAGAAACTTCGGATTCAAATGCACTTTTATTAGATAAAGTGAGGAGTGACAGCAATGTTTGTGTCACAGTTTAAAGCTCACTGTGTGCAAAACATGATCAAGCAGGAGATTTTTTTCAAGGCTCTTCTCCTGTTTTTGGCAGGTCTAAAAATTCCTGCTCTACTCTCTCTGTTGCTGCTCAGCAGAGAGCGGGCACAGAGATGGTGGATTCAGCTGGTCTTTCAGGCAAAAAGGGAGGAGTGACAGCAATGTGTGTTGCAGAGTTGCAAAGCTCACTGTGTGCTGAAGATGATCAGTGGGAACTTTCTGGACTGTCTCTTCTGCTGTTTCAGCAGAGTCCAAACGTAAGTGCTATATTCTGCTACTGCTCACAAAGAGCAAGCACAGGAGATGTATTATTCAATTGGACTTTCAGGTAGGAAAGTGAGAGGTGACAGCAATATGTGTTTCAGAGTTGCGAATCACAATGTGTGCTGAAGATGCCCAGCAGTAGTTTCCATGCTGGCCCTTCGGCTGTGAAATTAGAATCCAAGCGCTCGTCCTCCCCTGTCACAACTGCTCTCGAAGCGAGAGAGCGCACCAGAAACTTTGGATTCAAATGCACTTTTAGGAGATAAAGTGAGGAGTGACAGCAATGTGTGTTTCAGAGTTGCAAAGCTCACTGTGCGCTGAAGATGATCTGCAAGGACTTTCCCTCCCCTGCCCTTCGGAACTGGGAGCGGATTCCAAGCGCTCGTGCTCACCTGCCTCTGCTGCACTGGAAACGAGAGTGGAGACCAGAAACGCTGGATTCAAATGCACTTTTAGGAGCTACAATGAGGAGTGACAACAGTGTGTGTGTCAAAGTTGTAAAGCTCAGTGTGTTGAAGAAGCACAAGAGCAGCCTTCAGGCCTGTCTCTTCCACTGCCTTACAGATTGCAGACATCCCTGCTCACTCTGCTGCTCAGCAGAGTGCTGGCAACGGAGTTCTGGGATTGAAATGGTCTTTTAGGAGAAAGAGTGAAGAGTGACAGCAATGTTTGTGTCACAGTTTAAAGCTCACTGTGTGCTAAACATGATCAGGAGGAGCTTTTTTGCAAGGCTCTTCTGCTGTTTTAGCCCAGTCTAAACATTCCTGCTCTACTCTCTCTGTTGCTGCTCAGCAGAGAGTGGGCACAGAGATGTTGGAATCAATTGGTCTTCCAGGCAAGAAAAGGAGGAGTGACAGCAATGTGTTTTGCAGAGTTGCAAAGCTCACTGTGTGCTGAAGATGCCCTGCAGGAGTTTCCCTGCTGGCCCTTTGTCTGTGGTATTAGAGTCCAAGCGCTGCTCCTCCCCTGTCACAACTCCTCTCGAAACGAGAGAGCGCACCAGAAACTTTGGATTCAAATGCACTTTTAGGAGATAAAGTGAGGAGTGACAGCAATGTTTGTGTCACAGTTTAAAGCTCACTGTTGCAAAACATGATCAAGCAGGAGATTTTTTTCAAGGCTCTTCTGCTGTTTTAGGCAGGTCTAAAAATTCCTGCTCTACTCTCTCTGTTGCTGCTCAGCAGAGAGCGGGCACAGAGATGGTGGATTCAGCTGGTCTTTCAGGCAAAAAGGGAGGAGTGACAGCAATGTGTGTTGCAGAGTTGCAAAGCTCGCTGTGCGCTGAAGATGATCAGTGGGAACTTTCTGGACTGTCTCTTCTGCTCTTTTAGCATTGGCTAAAGGTTCCTGCTCTACTCTCTCTGCTTCTGCCCAGCAGAGAAAGGGCACAGAGATTTTGGATTCAATTGGACTTTGAGGTAGGAAAGTGCGGAGCGAGAGCAATATATGTGTCACAGTTGCAAAGCTGACTGCGTGCTGAAGATGCCCTGCCGGAGCTTTCACTCCGGGCTCTTCGGCTGTGGGAGCAGAGGCCAAGAGATCGTGTTCACCTGTCACTGCTGCTGTTCAAACGAGAGAGGGCGGGAGAGACCATGGATTCAAACGGATTATTAGGAGATGAAGTGAGGAGTGACAGCAATGTGTGTTTCAGAGTTGCAAAGCTCACTGTGCGCTGAAGATGATCTGCAAGGACTTTCCCTCCCTGCCCTTCGGAACTGGGAGCGGATTCCAAGCGCTCGTGCTCACCTACCTCTGCTGCTCTTGAAACGAGAGTGGAGACCAGAAACGCTGGATTCAAATGTGTTGGAGTCGCGGGAGACAAGCCTCATGCTCTCATGGTCAGCAAGCCTCGTTTATTTAGCAAGACACATCCACTTTTATAGCTTGCAGGGTTAGTTACATTGTCTGATAAGATACAGCAAAATCATTGGTCAGCCTGTGTCGATGCAGGGGTCTCCAGGTAACTGTGACCACTTCTTGTTTCAACATGTCTCGACATGTCCCAACTTGCCCAAGCAAGACCATTGTGCTATTCCAGCAAGATACCCTTGCTCTTATCTCAGCAAGATGCATATCCTGTTTCTTAAGCAAATCAGGGTAAACATTAACCACGAGATTGCTGTGCCCTGGGGGCCTACATTTCCACCAGCTGCACGGTATCATGCCCTTTGTTACTTAGCCATTCAGTTGTTAAGCTCTCTACACTTCCCCTGTTTTCTTTAACAGCAAGCATAGCCATTTTATGATTAAAAGCGTTCGATATCATTTTTTGTAAACACTGCATAATACACGGCAAAAGCAATACTGCTAATAATATTACAACCACCACCAAAACAATTTTTTCTATTAGGGTAACAAGCCAGGCCTATTTGAGGAAACATTTACTGTGTTATGTGGAAGCCCAAAAGGGTCCTTCCAAGAGTCAAAGTGAAAACAATATTGTGCAGGCGCAGAACCAAGCAGGTGAAAATCTTGGATTTCAGAGACATTTTTTCTTATATTGAGCTGAAAGGTAAAATTGGCTGGGACGCCTATCAAACAGGTTCTAAAGGGGTCAGAAGCTTTAGCAAGAGCAAGGCATAAACTACTTTGGTTAACTTTTTCAGCCCAAGTGACCCACATGTTTTTTCGTTCCTCTATTTTGTTTAGAGTGTCCCAAGCTCCTGTGTTGAGGCCGGAAACGGCGACAAGCACGATCCCAATCTTCAGGTTTAACTTGCCACAAAAGCGGAATACCCACATCTTTACCGCACTTAATCTCTAGAGGCACTGTGGCTAGTGTGGTTTGAATCTGGGAGAGAATCTCCTGAACCCGATATTTCAAATATCGTTGCTCCAGATCTTCCCGATTCTCGACTAATAGATACGTTAAGGGTAGATTTATGGGAGGAGTTATACCTGCCTCCGCCAGCAGTGCTCTATAAGGATTGTAATTATGATGGGGATTCCAGGTACAGTTTACACAAGCACCATGTGCCTGTAATTGGCTTTGGGACACCCAAACCTTTTGGTGACAATTTCCACACTTAATTTTGATCCAAGCCCTATGATAATCTTGTAAACACGCTAAACAATAACGAGTAGGAGACAAAATCCGATCAAATGTTCTCATAAGTTCCCAAAACAAATGGAGTTCTGCCTCTTCTTGAGTCGAATAGGAAAAGCGAATCCCAAAATGTCTTTCAAGTGGTTCCAGCAACGGACGAAGGATCAGCTGCAGACGATGACGACGACGGAGTTCTGGGCTGTCCATTCGATTGAGCAGCTCGAGTCCAGCGAGCAGGGATCCACTTGGGTCCAAACACCAGGGGCCTGACAGTCGCGACGAATGTGGCCTAATTTTCCGCATCGAAAACACTTCATTCGGGTGGCTGGAGCTGCTGGGCGAGTCTGCGCAACTGCCGCCTGAAGAGGTGCAAGGGCTGCCAAAATTTGGCTTTGAACTTTAGACTGGGCGTTAAGGCCTTCACCAATTTTGTTAAGGGCTTCCACTACAAAAATTTGACTGCTTAAGGGGAGAGTATTTGCTTTATCTAAGAGGTCTTGAATTACCCAGTTGCCAGGAGCAGTAGCGATAAGGGAGCGTGTGACTTGATTACCATTTTGTATAACACACTGCTTTAGGAGTGCGTCCTGCATGTGCTCCGCAACACCAGCTTTAGAAAGGGCTTGCATCAATTTGTCAATGAATGACCCAAGGGGTTCCTCTCGGCCTTGTTTAATGTTCATATACATAGGGGGCCCCCCCGGCTCCCGAATTTTGTCCATTGCCCTTTTTGCCACCCGCATGACCTCTCTTAATTTTTCTACTCCTATACCAGCCTGGGCATCTGTTCGAGTATAATCACCGTTTCCTAGTAATTCATTCATTGTAATTCCAAAAAGGGGGTCTCCTTGGGCACGAGGTAATGCTACTGAAGCAGCCGCTTCCTCCCCCCATCTTGCATCAAATGTAAGTTTCTGATGAGGGGTATAAATTAAACGAGCGATACCCTTGATGTCTACAGGCAGGAGAATCATTGAATTAAATAAGTAATCAAGCATCTGCTTGGCCGGTTCACTAGTAACCCCGAATTGAGAGACTGTAGCTCGGAGTTGTGCCAATATTTTCCAATCCATTTGAGTGATATCTACCCTATGACCGCCGCCTGGTCGAGGGTGGAAAATAACAGGAAAGGCCATAGAAGTAGCAACATGGTCTTGTGCCGCGTCGGCAAGGACCCTGTCTCCGTTTTCGACTCCGTGGCGTGCCAGAGCAGCCCAAACTTCCCGTCTCTGACTTGCCATAGCCTCCGTGAGGTCCGAAAGGGCTCCGGGGAACGGCTCCGTGGCATTAGGAGACAAAGGAAGGGAGTTTGGAGGAGACTCAGATGGTCCGTTTTCCATAATAGAGGCAGACGGGGGAGAGGGAAGAGGGGGAGGAGGAGGGGGGGGGGGTATCCGAGGGGGGAGGGGGGGGGGGGGGGTATCTCGACTGTCGAAACGGTCGGCGGATTAGGGGCAGAAGGATCATAGTGACGATTTTGATTTTGTGCCAGACGGGCACTTTCGGCCGCACGTTTCTCTGCCTGTACCATCAAGAGTTCGTTATGTATCAAGCGCCATAATTTGGATAATTTTTTAGCAATTTTATCATCGTCTATCGTAAGGTCCCATAATTTATCGCCGTAGCGGCGCCATTCCGATAATTGGTGAATAGAGTGGGGGTCACTAAAAATACCGAGGGACCGAGCATGGGAAAGAAGGGCAGGGAGGTCCTTATCAAAATCTAAGCCTTTTACCCCCCGACGACGGACGAAGGCAGTAAAAAGATCATACGCCGCTTGCCTGTCCATATTTACCGGATCCGTTGCACCCTCCAGGCGTCGGCAGCGCGTAGCAGCAGAGCCTGCCGATGCAGCACTCTGGGCCAAAGCAGGAGACGAGCAGCCCACCGATGTAGCACTCCCGTTCTGCAGAAGCCGTCTTTAAATCGAGACCTGCACCCAACGCAACTCCTTCAGGCAAAGGGAAGTGTCCCTGTTCGGGCGCCAGTTGTTGGAGTCGCGGGAGACAAGCCTCAAGCTCTCATGGTCAGCAAGTCTCGTTTATTTAGCAAGATGTTGTTGGAGTCGCGGGAGACAAGCCTCATGCTCTCATGGTCAGCAAGCCTTGTTTATTTAGCAAGACACATCCACTTTTATAGCTTGCAGGGTTAGTTACATTGTCTGATAAGATACAGCAAAATCATTGGTCAGCCTGTGTCGATGCAGGGGTCTCCAGGTAACTGTGACCACTTCTTGTTTCAACATGTCTCCACATGTCCCAACTTGCCCAAGCAAGACCATTGTGCTATTCCAGCAAGATACCCTTGCTCTTATCTCAGCAAGATGCATATCCTGTTTCTTAAGCAAATCAGGGTAAACATTAACCACGAGATTGCTGTGCCCTGGGGGCCTACATTTCCACCAGCTGCACGGTATCATGCCCTTTGTTACTTAGCCATTCAGTTGTTAAGCTCTCTACACAAATGCACTTTTAGGAGCTACAATGAGGAGTGACAACAGTGTGTGTGTCACAGTTGTAAAGCTCAGTGTGTTGAAGAAGCACAAGAGCAGCCTTCAGCCTGTCTCTTCCACTGCCTTACAGATTGCAGACATTCCTGCTCACTCTGCTGCTCAGCAGAGTGCTGGCAACGGAGTTCTGGGATTGAAATGGTCTTTTAGGAGAAAGAGTGAAGAGTGACAGCAATGTTTGTGTCACAGTTTAAAGCTCACTGTGTGCTAAACATGATCAGGAGGAGCTTTTTTGCAAGGCTCTTCTGCTGTTTTAGCCCAGTCTAAACATTCCTGCTCTACTCTCTCTGTTGCTGCTCAGCAGAGAGTGGGCACAGAGATGTTGGAATCAATAGGTCTTCCAGGCAGGAAAAGGAGGAGTTACAGCAATGTGTTTTGCAGAGTTGCAAAGCTCACTGTGTGCTGAAGATGCCCTGCAGGAGTTTCCCTGCTGGCTCTTCGTCTGTGGGATTAGAGTCCAAGCGCTGCTCCTCCCCTGTCACAACTCTTCTCCAAACGAGAGTGCGTACCAGAAACTTTGGATTCAAATGCACTTTTAGGAGATAAAGTGAGGAGTGACAGCAATGTTTGTGTCACAGTTTAAAGCTCACTGTGTGCAAAACATGATCAAGCAGGAGATTTTTTTCAAGGCTCTTCTGCTGTTTTAGGCAGGTCTAAAAATTCCTGCTCTACTCTCTCTGTTGCTGCTCAGCAGAGAGCGGGCACAGAGATGGTGGATTCAGCTGGTCTTTCAGGCAAAAAGGGAGGAGTGACAGCAATGTGTGTTGCAGAGTTGCAAAGCTCGCTGTGCGCTGAAGATGATCAGTGGGAACTTTCTGGACTGTCTCTTCTGCTCTTTTAGCATTGGCTAAAGGTTCCTGCTCTACTCTCTCTGCTTCTGCCCAGCAGAGAAAGGGCACAGAGATTTTGGATTCAATTGGACTTTGAGGTAGGAAAGTGCGGAGCGAGAGCAATATATGTGTCACAGTTGCAAAGCTGACTGCGTGCTGAAGATGCCCTGCCGGAGCTTTCACTCCGGGCTCTTCGGCTGTGGGAGCAGAGGCCAAGAGATCGTGTTCACCTGTCACTGCTGCTGTTCAAACGAGAGAGGGCGGGAGAGACCATGGATTCAAACGGATTATTAGGAGATGAAGTGAGGAGTGACAGCAATGTGTGTTTCAGAGTTGCAAAGCTCACTGTGCGCTGAAGATGATCTGCAAGGACTTTCCCTCCCTGCCCTTCGGAACTGGGAGCGGATTCCAAGCGCTCGTGCTCACCTGCCTCTGCTGCTCTTGAAACGAGAGTGGAGACCAGAAACGCTGGATTCAAATGCACTTTTAGGAGCTACAATGAGGAGTGACAACAGTGTGTGTGTCACAGTTGTAAAGCTCAGTGTGTTGAAGAAGCACAAGAGCAGCCTTCAGGCCTGTCTCTTCCACTGCCTTACAGATTGCAGACATTCCTGCTCACTCTGCTGCTCAGCAGAGTGCTGGCAACGGAGTTCTTGGATTGAAATGGTCTTTTAGGAGAAAGAGTGAAGAGTGACAGCAATGTTTGTGTCACAGTTTAAAGCTCACTGTGTGCTAAACATGATCAGGAGGAGCTTTTTTGCAAGGCTCTTCTGCTGTTTTAGCCCAGTCTAAACATTCCTGCTCTACTCTCTCTGATGCTGCTCAGCAGAGAGTGGGCACAGAGATGTTGGAATCAATTGGTCTTCCAGGCAGGAGAAGGAGGAGTTACAGCAATGTGTTTTGCAGAGTTGCAAAGCTCACTGTGTGCTGAAGATGCCCTGCAGGAGTTTCCCTGCTGGCCCTTCGTCTGTGGGATTAGAGTCCAAGCGCTGCTCCTCCCCTGTCACAACTCCTCTCCAAACGAGAGTGCGTACCAGAAACTTTGGATTCAAATGCACTTTTAGGAGATAAAGTGAGGAGTGACAGCAATGTTTGTGTCACAGTTTAAAGCTCACTGTGTGCAAAACATGATAAAGCAGGAGATTTTTTGCAAGGCTCTTCTGCTGTTTTAGGCAGGTCTAAAAATTCCTGCTCTACTCTCTCTGTTGCTGCTCAGCAGAGAGTGGGCACAGAGATGTTGGAATCAATTGGTCTTTCAGGCAGGAAAAGAAGTGACAGCAATGTGTGTTGCAGAGTTGCAAAGCTCGCTGTTCGCTGAAGATGATCAGTGGGAACTTTCTGGACTGTCTCTTCTGCTGTTTCTTCAGAGTCCAAACGTAAGTGCTATATTCTGCTACTGCTCACAAAGAGCAAGCACAGGAGATGTAGGATTCAATTGGACTTTGAGGTAGGAAAGTGAGAGGTGACGGCTATTTGTGTTTCAGAGTTGCAAAGCTCACTGGGTGCTGAAGATGCCCTGCAGGAGTTTCCATGCTGGCAATTCGTCTGTGAAATTAGAGTCCAAACACTCGTCCTCCCCTGTGACATCTGCTCTCGATACGAGAGAGCGCACCATAAACTTTGGATTCAAATGCACTTTTAGGAGATAAAGTGAGGAGTGACAGCAATGTTTGTGTCACAGTTTAAAGCTCACTGAGTGCAAAACATGATCAAGCAGGAGATTTTTTGCAAGGCTCTTCTGCTGTTTTAGCCCAGTCCAAACATTCCTGCTCTGCTCTCTCTGTTGTTGCTCAGCAGAGAGCGGGCACAGAGATGGTGGATTCAGTTGGTCTTTCAGGCAGGAAAGGGGGGAGTGACAGCAATGTGTGTTGCAGAGTTGCAAAGCTCACTGTGTGCTGAAGATGATCAGTGGGAACTTTCTGGACTGTCTCTTCTGCTGTTTCAGCAGAGTCCAAACGTAAGTGCTATATTCTGCTACTGCTCACAAAGAGCAAGCACAGGAGATGTATTATTCAATTGGACTTTCAGGTAGGAAAGTGAGAGGTGACAGCAATATGTGTTTCAGAGTTGCGAATCACAATGTGTGCTGAAGATGCCCAGCAGTAGTTTCCATGCTGGCCCTTCGGCTGTGAAATTAGAATCCAAGCGCTCGTCCTCCCCTGTCACAACTGCTCTCGAAGCGAGAGAGCGCACCAGAAACGTTGGCTTGAAATGCACTTTTAGGAGATAAAGTGAGGAGTGACAGCAATGTGTGTTTCAGAGTTGCAAAGCTCACTGTGCGCTGAAGATGATCTGCAAGGACTTTCCCTCCCTGCCCTTCGGAACTGGGAGCGGATTCCAAGCGCTCGTGCTCACCTGCCTCTGCTGCTCTTGAAACGAGAGTGGAGACCAGAAACGCTGGATTCAAATGCACTTTTAGGAGCTACAATGAGGAGTGACAACAGTGTGTGTGTCACAGTTGTAAAGCTCAGTGTGTTGAAGAAGCACAAGAGCAGCCTTCAGGCCTGTCTCTTCCACTGCCTTACAGATTGCAGACATTCCTGCTCACTCTGCTGCTCAGCAGAGTGCTGGCAACGGAGTTCTTGGATTGAAATGGTCTTTTAGGAGAAAGAGTGAAGAGTGACAGCAATGTTTGTGTCACAGTTTAAAGCTCACTGTGTGCTAAACATGATCAGGAGGAGCTTTTTTGCAAGGCTCTTCTGCTGTTTTAGCCCAGTCTAAACATTCCTGCTCTCTGATGCTGCTCAGCAGAGAGTGGGCACAGAGATGTTGGAATCAATTGGTCTTCCAGGCAGGAGAAGGAGGAGTTACAGCAATGTGTGTTGCAGAATTGCAAAGCTCACTGTGTGCTGAAGATGCCCTGCAGGAGTTTCCCTGCTGGCCCTTCGTCTGTGGGATTAGAGTCCAAGCGCTGCTCCTCCCCTGTCACAACTCCTCTCGAAACGTGAGAGCGAACCAGAAACTTCGGATTCAAATGCACTTTTATTAGATAAAGTGAGGAGTGACAGCAATGTTTGTGTCACAGTTTAAAGCTCACTGTGTGCAAAACATGATCAAGCAGGAGATTTTTTTCAAGGCTCTTCTCCTGTTTTAGGCAGGTCTAAAAATTCCTGCTCTACTCTCTCTGTTGCTGCTCAGCAGAGAGCGGGCACAGAGATGGTGGATTCAGCTGGTCTTTCAGGCAAAAAGGGAGGAGTGACAGCAATGTGTGTTGCAGAGTTGCAAAGCTCACTGTGTGCTGAAGATGATCAGTGGGAACTTTCTGGACTGTCTCTTCTGCTGTTTCAGCAGAGTCCAAACGTAAGTGCTATATTCTGCTACTGCTCACAAAGAGCAAGCACAGGAGATGTATTATTCAATTGGACTTTCAGGTAGGAAAGTGAGAGGTGACAGCAATATGTGTTTCAGAGTTGCGAATCACAATGTGTGCTGAAGATGCCCAGCAGTAGTTTCCATGCTGGCCCTTCGGCTGTGAAATTAGAATCCAAGCGCTCGTCCTCCCCTGTCACAACTGCTCTCGAAGCGAGAGAGCGCACCAGAAACTTTGGATTCAAATGCACTTTTAGGAGATAAAGTGAGGAGTGACAGCAATGTGTGTTTCAGAGTTGCAAAGCTCACTGTGCGCTGAAGATGATCTGCAAGGACTTTCCCTCCCTGCCCTTCGGAACTGGGAGCGGATTCCAAGCGCTCGTGCTCACCTGCCTCTGCTGCACTGGAAACGAGAGTGGAGACCAGAAACGCTGGATTCAAATGCACTTTTAGGAGCTACAATGAGGAGTGACAACAGTGTGTGTGTCAAAGTTGTAAAGCTCAGTGTGTTGAAGAAGCACAAGAGCAGCCTTCAGGCCTGTCTCTTCCACTGCCTTACAGATTGCAGACATCCCTGCTCACTCTGCTGCTCAGCAGAGTGCTGGCAACGGAGTTCTTGGATTGAAATGGTCTTTTAGGAGAAAGAGTGAAGAGTGACAGCAATGTTTGTGTCACAGTTTAAAGCTCACTGTGTGCTAAACATGATCAGGAGGAGCTTTTTTGCAAGGCTCTTCTGCTGTTTTAGCCCAGTCTAAACATTCCTGCTCTACTCTCTCTGTTGCTGCTCAGCAGAGAGTGGGCACAGAGATGTTGGAATCAATTGGTCTTCCAGGCAAGAAAAGGAGGAGTGACAGCAATGTGTTTTGCAGAGTTGCAAAGCTCACTGTGTGCTGAAGATGCCCTGCAGGAGTTTCCCTGCTGGCCCTTTGTCTGTGGTATTAGAGTCCAAGCGCTGCTCCTCCCCTGTCACAACTCCTCTCGAAGCGAGAGAGCGCACCAGAAACTTTGGATTCAAATGCACTTTTAGGAGATAAAGTGAGGAGTGACAGCAATGTTTGTGTCACAGTTTAAAGCTCACTGTTGCAAAACATGATCAAGCAGGAGATTTTTTTCAAGGCTCTTCTGCTGTTTTAGGCAGGTCTAAAAATTCCTGCTCTACTCTCTCTGTTGCTGCTCAGCAGAGAGCGGGCACAGAGATGGTGGATTCAGCTGGTCTTTCAGGCAAAAAGGGAGGAGTGACAGCAATGTGTGTTGCAGAGTTGCAAAGCTCGCTGTGCGCTGAAGATGATCAGTGGGAACTTTCTGGACTGTCTCTTCTGCTCTTTTAGCATTGGCTAAAGGTTCCTGCTCTACTCTCTCTGCTTCTGCCCAGCAGAGAAAGGGCACAGAGATTTTGGATTCAATTGGACTTTGAGGTAGGAAAGTGCGGAGCGAGAGCAATATATGTGTCACAGTTGCAAAGCTGACTGCGTGCTGAAGATGCCCTGCCGGAGCTTTCACTCCGGGCTCTTCGGCTGTGGGAGCAGAGGCCAAGAGATCGTGTTCACCTGTCACTGCTGCTGTTCAAACGAGAGAGGGCGGGAGAGACCATGGATTCAAACGGATTATTAGGAGATGAAGTGAGGAGTGACAGCAATGTGTGTTTCAGAGTTGCAAAGCTCACTGTGCGCTGAAGATGATCTGCAAGGACTTTCCCTCCCTGCCCTTCGGAACTGGGAGCGGATTCCAAGCGCTCGTGCTCACCTACCTCTGCTGCTCTTGAAACGAGAGTGGAGACCAGAAACGCTGGATTCAAATGTGTTGGAGTCGCGGGAGACAAGCCTCATGCTCTCATGGTCAGCAAGCCTCGTTTATTTAGCAAGACACATCCACTTTTATAGCTTGCAGGGTTAGTTACATTGTCTGATAAGATACAGCAAAATCATTGGTCAGCCTGTGTCGATGCAGGGGTCTCCAGGTAACTGTGACCACTTCTTGTTTCAACATGTCTCCACATGTCCCAACTTGCCCAAGCAAGACCATTGTGCTATTCCAGCAAGATACCCTTGCTCTTATCTCAGCAAGATGCATATCCTGTTTCTTAAGCAAATCAGGGTAAACATTAACCACGAGATTGCTGTGCCCTGGGGGCCTACATTTCCACCAGCTGCACGGTATCATGCCCTTTGTTACTTAGCCATTCAGTTGTTAAGCTCTCTACACTTCCCCTGTTTTCTTTAACAGCAAGCATAGCCATTTTATGATTAAAAGCGTTCGATATCATTTTTTGTAAACACTGCATAATACACGGCAAAAGCAATACTGCTAATAATATTACAACCACCACCAAAACAATTTTTTCTATTAGGGTAACAAGCCAGGCCTATTTGAGGAAACATTTACTGTGTTATGTGGAAGCCCAAAAGGGTCCTTCCAAGAGTCAAAGTGAAAACAATATTGTGCAGGCGCAGAACCAAGCAGGTGAAAATCTTGGATTTCAGAGACATTTTTTCTTATATTGAGCTGAAAGGTAAAATTGGCTGGGACGCCTATCAAACAGGTTCTAAAGGGGTCAGAAGCTTTAGCAAGAGCAAGGCATAAACTACTTTGGTTAACTTTTTCAGCCCAAGTGACCCACATGTTTTTTCGTTCCTCTATTTTGTTTAGAGTGTCCCAAGCTCCTGTGTTGAGGCCGGAAACGGCGACAAGCACGATCCCAATCTTCAGGTTTAACTTGCCACAAAAGCGGAATACCCACATCTTTACCGCACTTAATCTCTAGAGGCACTGTGGCTAGTGTGGTTTGAATCTGGGAGAGAATCTCCTGAACCCGATATTTCAAATATCGTTGCTCCAGATCTTCCCGATTCTCGACTAATAGATACGTTAAGGGTAGATTTATGGGAGGAGTTATACCTGCCTCCGCCAGCAGTGCTCTATAAGGATTGTAATTATGATGGGGATTCCAGGTACAGTTTACACAAGCACCATGTGCCTGTAATTGGCTTTGGGACACCCAAACCTTTTGGTGACAATTTCCACACTTAATTTTGATCCAAGCCCTATGATAATCTTGTAAACACGCTAAACAATAACGAGTAGGAGACAAAATCCGATCAAATGTTCTCATAAGTTCCCAAAACAAATGGAGTTCTGCCTCTTCTTGAGTCGAATAGGAAAAGCGAATCCCAAAATGTCTTTCAAGTGGTTCCAGCAACGGACGAAGGATCAGCTGCAGACGATGACGACGACGGAGTTCTGGGCTGTCCATTCGATTGAGCAGCTCGAGTCCAGCGAGCAGGGATCCACTTGGGTCCAAACACCAGGGGCCTGACAGTCGCGACGAATGTGGCCTAATTTTCCGCATCGAAAACACTTCATTCGGGTGGCTGGAGCTGCTGGGCGAGTCTGCGCAACTGCCGCCTGAAGAGGTGCAAGGGCTGCCAAAATTTGGCTTTGAACTTTAGACTGGGCGTTAAGGCCTTCACCAATTTTGTTAAGGGCTTCCACTACAAAAATTTGACTGCTTAAGGGGAGAGTATTTGCTTTATCTAAGAGGTCTTGAATTACCCAGTTGCCAGGAGCAGTAGCGATAAGGGAGCGTGTGACTTGATTACCATTTTGTATAACACACTGCTTTAGGAGTGCGTCCTGCATGTGCTCCGCAACACCAGCTTTAGAAAGGGCTTGCATCAATTTGTCAATGAATGACCCAAGGGGTTCCTCTCGGCCTTGTTTAATGTTCATATACATAGGGGGCCCCCCCGGCTCCCGAATTTTGTCCATTGCCCTTTTTGCCACCCGCATGACCTCTCTTAATTTTTCTACTCCTATACCAGCCTGGGCATCTGTTCGAGTATAATCACCGTTTCCTAGTAATTCATTCATTGTAATTCCAAAAAGGGGGTCTCCTTGGGCACGAGGTAATGCTACTGAAGCAGCCGCTTCCTCCCCCCATCTTGCATCAAATGTAAGTTTCTGATGAGGGGTATAAATTAAACGAGCGATACCCTTGATGTCTACAGGCAGGAGAATCATTGAATTAAATAAGTAATCAAGCATCTGCTTGGCCGGTTCACTAGTAACCCCGAATTGAGAGACTGTAGCTCGGAGTTGTGCCAATATTTTCCAATCCATTTGAGTGATATCTACCCTATGACCGCCGCCTGGTCGAGGGTGGAAAATAACAGGAAAGGCCATAGAAGTAGCAACATGGTCTTGTGCCGCGTCGGCAAGGACCCTGTCTCCGTTTTCGACTCCGTGGCGTGCCAGAGCAGCCCAAACTTCCCGTCTCTGACTTGCCATAGCCTCCGTGAGGTCCGAAAGGGCTCCGGGGAACGGCTCCGTGGCATTAGGAGACAAAGGAAGGGAGTTTGGAGGAGACTCAGATGGTCCGTTTTCCATAATAGAGGCAGACGGGGGAGAGGGAAGAGGGGGAGGAGGAGGGGGGGGGGGTATCCGAGGGGGGAGGGGGGGGGGGGGGGTATCTCGACTGTCGAAACGGTCGGCGGATTAGGGGCAGAAGGATCATAGTGACGATTTTGATTTTGTGCCAGACGGGCACTTTCGGCCGCACGTTTCTCTGCCTGTACCATCAAGAGTTCGTTATGTATCAAGCGCCATAATTTGGATAATTTTTTAGCAATTTTATCATCGTCTATCGTAAGGTCCCATAATTTATCGCCGTAGCGGCGCCATTCCGATAATTGGTGAATAGAGTGGGGGTCACTAAAAATACCGAGGGACCGAGCATGGGAAAGAAGGGCAGGGAGGTCCTTATCAAAATCTAAGCCTTTTACCCCCCGACGACGGAGGAAGGCAGTAAAAAGATCATACGCCGCTTGCCTGTCCATATTTACCAGATCCGTTGCACCCTCCAGGCGTCGGCAGCGCGTAGCAGCAGAGCCTGCCGATGCAGCACTCTGGGCCAAAGCAGGAGACGAGCAGCCCACCGATGTAGCACTCCCGTTCTGCAGAAGCCGTCTTTAAATCGAGACCTGCACCCAACGCAACTCCTTCAGGCAAAGGGAAGTGTCCCTGTTCGGGCGCCAGTTGTTGGAGTCGCGGGAGACAAGCCTCAAGCTCTCATGGTCAGCAAGTCTCGTTTATTTAGCAAGATGTTGTTGGAGTCGCGGGAGACAAGCCTCATGCTCTCATGGTCAGCAAGCCTTGTTTATTTAGCAAGACACATCCACTTTTATAGCTTGCAGGGTTAGTTACATTGTCTGATAAGATACAGCAAAATCATTGGTCAGCCTGTGTCGATGCAGGGGTCTCCAGGTAACTGTGACCACTTCTTGTTTCAACATGTCTCCACATGTCCCAACTTGCCCAAGCAAGACCATTGTGCTATTCCAGCAAGATACCCTTGCTCTTATCTCAGCAAGATGCATATCCTGTTTCTTAAGCAAATCAGGGTAAACATTAACCACGAGATTGCTGTGCCCTGGGGGCCTACATTTCCACCAGCTGCACGGTATCATGCCCTTTGTTACTTAGCCATTCAGTTGTTAAGCTCTCTACACAAATGCACTTTTAGGAGCTACAATGAGGAGTGACAACAGTGTGTGTGTCAAAGTTGTAAAGCTCAGTGTGTTGAAGAAGCACAAGAGCAGCCTTCAGCCTGTCTCTTCCACTGCCTTACAGATTGCAGACATTCCTGCTCACTCTGCTGCTCAGCAGAGTGCTGGCAACGGAGTTCTTGGATTGAAATGGTCTTTTAGGAGAAAGAGTGAAGAGTGACAGCAATGTTTGTGTCACAGTTTAAAGCTCACTGTGTGCTAAACATGATCAGGAGGAGCTTTTTTGCAAGGCTCTTCTGCTGTTTTAGCCCAGTCTAAACATTCCTGCTCTACTCTCTCTGTTGCTGCTCAGCAGAGAGTGGGCACAGAGATGTTGGAATCAATAGGTCTTCCAGGCAGGAAAAGGAGGAGTTACAGCAATGTGTTTTGCAGAGTTGCAAAGCTCACTGTGTGCTGAAGATGCCCTGCAGGAGTTTCCCTGCTGGCTCTTCGTCTGTGGGATTAGAGTCCAAGCGCTGCTCCTCCCCTGTCACAACTCCTCTCCAAACGAGAGTGCGTACCAGAAACTTTGGATTCAAATGCACTTTTAGGAGATAAAGTGAGGAGTGACAGCAATGTTTGTGTCACAGTTTAAAGCTCACTGTGTGCAAAACATGATCAAGCAGGAGATTTTTTTCAAGGCTCTTCTGCTGTTTTAGGCAGGTCTAAAAATTCCTGCTCTACTCTCTCTGTTGCTGCTCAGCAGAGAGCGGGCACAGAGATGGTGGATTCAGCTGGTCTTTCAGGCAAAAAGGGAGGAGTGACAGCAATGTGTGTTGCAGAGTTGCAAAGCTCGCTGTGCGCTGAAGATGATCAGTGGGAACTTTCTGGACTGTCTCTTCTGCTCTTTTAGCATTGGCTAAAGGTTCCTGCTCTACTCTCTCTGCTTCTGCCCAGCAGAGAAAGGGCACAGAGATTTTGGATTCAATTGGACTTTGAGGTAGGAAAGTGCGGAGCGAGAGCAATATATGTGTCACAGTTGCAAAGCTGACTGCGTGCTGAAGATGCCCTGCCGGAGCTTTCACTCCGGGCTCTTCGGCTGTGGGAGCAGAGGCCAAGAGATCGTGTTCACCTGTCACTGCTGCTGTTCAAACGAGAGAGGGCGGGAGAGACCATGGATTCAAACGGATTATTAGGAGATGAAGTGAGGAGTGACAGCAATGTGTGTTTCAGAGTTGCAAAGCTCACTGTGCGCTGAAGATGATCTGCAAGGACTTTCCCTCCCTGCCCTTCGGAACTGGGAGCGGATTCCAAGCGCTCGTGCTCACCTGCCTCTGCTGCTCTTGAAACAAGAGTGGAGACCAGAAACGCTGGATTCAAATGCACTTTTAGGAGCTACAATGAGGAGTGACAACAGTGTGTGTGTCACAGTTGTAAAGCTCAGTGTGTTGAAGAAGCACAAGAGCAGCCTTCAGGCCTGTCTCTTCCACTGCCTTACAGATTGCAGACATTCCTGCTCACTCTGCTGCTCAGCAGAGTGCTGGCAACGGAGTTCTTGGATTGAAATGGTCTTTTAGGAGAAAGAGTGAAGAGTGACAGCAATGTTTGTGTCACAGTTTAAAGCTCACTGTGTGCTAAACATGATCAGGAGGAGCTTTTTTGCAAGGCTCTTCTGCTGTTTTAGCCCAGTCTAAACATTCCTGCTCTACTCTCTCTGATGCTGCTCAGCAGAGAGTGGGCACAGAGATGTTGGAATCAATTGGTCTTCCAGGCAGGAGAAGGAGGAGTTACAGCAATGTGTTTTGCAGAGTTGCAAAGCTCACTGTGTGCTGAAGATGCCCTGCAGGAGTTTCCCTGCTGGCCCTTCGTCTGTGGGATTAGAGTCCAAGCGCTGCTCCTCCCCTGTCACAACTCCTCTCCAAACGAGAGTGCGTACCAGAAACTTTGGATTCAAATGCACTTTTAGGAGATAAAGTGAGGAGTGACAGCAATGTTTGTGTCACAGTTTAAAGCTCACTGTGTGCAAAACATGATCAAGCAGGAGATTTTTTGCAAGGCTCTTCTGCTGTTTTAGCCCAGGCTAAATATTCCTGCTCAACACTCTGTTGCTGCTCAGCAGAGAGTGGGCACAGAGATGTTGGAATCAATTGGTCTTTCAGGCAGGAAAAGAAGTGACAGCAATGTGTGTTGCAGAGTTGCAAAGCTCGCTGTTCGCTGAAGATGATCAGTGGGAACTTTCTGGACTGTCTCTTCTGCTGTTTCTTCAGAGTCCAAACGTAAGTGCTATATTCTGCTACTGCTCACAAAGAGCAAGCACAGGAGATGTAGGATTCAATTGGACTTTGAGGTAGGAAAGTGAGAGGTGACAGCTATTTGTGTTTCAGAGTTGCAAAGCTCACTGGGTGCTGAAGATGCCCTGCAGGAGTTTCCATGCTGGCAATTCGTCTGTGAAATTAGAGTCCAAACACTCGTCCTCCCCTGTGACATCTGCTCTCGAAACGAGAGAGCGCACCATAAACTTTGCATTCAAATGCACTTTTAGGAGATAAAGTGAGGAGTGACAGCAATGTTTGTGTCACAGTTTAAAGCTCACTGAGTGCAAAACATGATCAAGCAGGAGATTTTTTGCAAGGCTCTTCTGCTGTTTTAGCCCAGTCCAAACATTCCTGCTCTGCTCTCTCTGTTGTTGCTCAGCAGAGAGCGGGCACAGAGATGGTGGATTCAGTTGGTCGTTCAGGCAGGAAAGGGGGGAGTGACAGCAATGTGTGTTGCAGAGTTGCAAAGCTCACTGTGTGCTGAAGATGATCAGTGGGAACTTTCTGGACTGTCTCTTCTGCTGTTTCAGCAGAGTCCAAACGTAAGTGCTATATTCTGCTACTGCTCACAAAGAGCAAGCACAGGAGATGTATTATTCAATTGGACTTTCAGGTAGGAAAGTGAGAGGTGACAGCAATATGTGTTTCAGAGTTGCGAATCACAATGTGTGCTGAAGATGCCCAGCAGTAGTTTCCATGCTGGCCCTTCGGCTGTGAAATTAGAATCCAAGCGCTCGTCCTCCCCTGTCACAACTGCTCTCGAAGCGAGAGAGCGCACCAGAAACGTTGGCTTGAAATGCACTTTTAGGAGATAAAGTGAGGAGTGACAGCAATGTGTGTTTCAGAGTTGCAAAGCTCACTGTGCGCTGAAGATGATCTGCAAGGACTTTCCCTCCCTGCCCTTCGGAACAGGGAGCGGATTCCAAGCGCTCGTGCTCACCTGCCTCTGCTGCACTGGAAACGAGAGTGGAGACCAGAAACGCTGGATTCAAATGCACTTTTAGGAGCTACAATGAGGAGTGACAACAGTGTGTGTGTCAAAGTTGTAAAGCTCAGTGTGTTGAAGAAGCACAAGAGCAGCCTTCAGCCTGTCTCTTCCACTGCCTTACAGATTGCAGACATTCCTGCTCACTCTGCTGCTCAGCAGAGTGCTGGCAACGGAGTTCTTGGATTGAAATGGTCTTTTAGGAGAAAGAGTGAAGAGTGACAGCAATGTTTGTGTCACAGTTTAAAGCTCACTGTGTGCTAAACATGATCAGGAGGAGCTTTTTTGCAAGGCTCTTCTGCTGTTTTAGCCCAGGCTAAACATTCCTGCTCTACTCTCTCTGTTGCTGCTCAGCAGAGAGCGGGCACAGCGATGGTGGATTCAGCTGGTCTTTCAGGCAAAAAGGGAGGAGTGACAGCAATGTGTGTTGCAGAGTTGCAAAGCTCGCTGTGCGCTGAAGATGATCAGTGGGAACTTTCTGGACTGTCTCTTCTGCTCTTTTAGCATTGGCTAAAGGTTCCTGCTCTACTCTGCTTCTGCCCAGCAGAGAAAGGGCACAGAGATTTTGGATTCAATTGGACTTTGAGGTAGGAAAGTGCGGAGCGAGAGCAATATATGTGTCACAGTTGCAAAGCTGACTGCGTGCTGAAGATGCCCTGCCGGAGCTTTCACTCCGGGCTCTTCGGCTGTGGGAGCAGAGGCCAAGAGATCGTGTTCACCTGTCACTGCTGCTGTTCAAACGCGAGAGGGCGGGAGAGACCATGGATTCAAACAGATTATTAGGAGATGAAGTGAGGAGTGACAGCAATGTGTGTTTCAGAGTTGCAAAGCTCACTGTGCGCTGAAGATGATCTGCAAGGACTTTCCCTCCCTGCCCTTCGGAACTGGGAGCGGATTCCAAGCGCTCGTGCTCACCTTCCTCTGCTGCTCTTGAAACGAGAGTGGAGACCAGAAACGCTGGATTCAAATGCACTTTTAGGAGCTACAATGAGGAGTGACAACAGTGTGTGTGTCACAGTTGTAAAGCTCAGTGTGTTGAAGAAGCACAAGAGCAGCCTTCAGCCTGTCTCTTCCACTGCCTTACAGATTGCAGACATTCCTGCTCACTCTGCTGCTCAGCAGAGTGCTGGCAACGGAGTTCTTGGATTGAAATGGTCTTTTAGGAGAAAGAGTGAAGAGTGACAGCAATGTTTGTGTCACAGTTTAAAGCTCACTGTGTGCTAAACATGATCAGGAGGAGCTTTTTTGCAAGGCTCTTCTGCTGTTTTAGCCCAGTCTAAACATTCCTGCTCTACTCTCTCTGATGCTGCTCAGCAGAGAGTGGGCACAGAGATGTTGGAATCAATTGGTCTTCCAGGCAGGAGAAGGAGGAGTTACAGCAATGTGTTTTGCAGAGTTGCAAAGCTCACTGTGTGCTGAAGATGCCCTGCAGGAGTTTCCCTGCTGGCCCTTCGTCTGTGGTATTAGAGTCCAAGCGCTGCTCCTCCCCTGTCACAACTCCTCTCGAAACGAGAGAGCGCACAAGAAACTTTGGATTCAAATGCACTTTTAGGAGATAAAGTGAGGAGTGACAGCAATGTTTGTGTCACAGTTTAAAGCTCACTGTGTGCAAAACATGATCAAGCAGGAGATTTTTTTCAAGGCTCTTCTGCTGTTTTAGGCAGGTCTAAAAATTCCTGCTCTACTATCTCTGTTGCTGCTCAGCAGAGAGCGGGCACAGAGATGGTGGATTCAGCTGGTCTTTCAGGCAAAAAGGGAGGAGTGACAGCAATGTGTGTTGCAGAGTTGCAAAGCTCGCTGTGCGCTGAAGATGATCAGTGGGAACTTTCTGGACTGTCTCTTCTGCTCTTTTAGCATTGACTAAAGGTTCCTGCTCTACTCTGCTTCTGCCCAGCAGAGAAAGGGCACAGAGATTTTGGATTCAATTGGACTTTGAGGTAGGAAAGTGCGGAGCGAGAGCAATATATGTGTCACAGTTGCAAAGCTGACTGCGTGCTGAAGATGCCCTGCCGGAGCTTTCACTCCGGGCTCTTCGGCTGTGGGAGCAGAGGCCAAGAGATCGTGTTCACCTGTCACTGCTGCTGTTCAAACGAGAGAGGGCGGGAGAGACCATGGATTCAAATGGATTATTAGGAGATGAAGTGAGGAGTGACAGCAATGTGTGTTTCAGAGTTGCAAAGCTCACTGTGCGCTGAAGATGATCTGCAAGGACTTTCCCTCCCTGCCCTTCGGAACTGGGAGCGGATTCCAAGCGCTCGTGCTCACCTTCCTCTGCTGCTCTTGAAACGAGAGTGGAGACCAGAAACACTGGATTCAAATGCACTTTTAGGAGCTACAATGAGGAGTGACAACAGTGTGTGTGTCACAGTTGTAAAGCTCAGTGTGTTGAAGAAGCACAAGAGCAGCCTTCAGGCCTGTCTCTTCCACTGCCTTACAGATTGCAGACATTCCTGCTCACTCTGCTGCTCAGCAGAGTGCTGGCAACGGAGTTCTTGGATTGAAATGGTCTTTTAGGAGAAAGAGTGAAGAGTGACAGCAATGTTTGTGTCACAGTTTAAAGCTCACTGTGTGCTAAACATGATCAGGAGGAGCTTTTTTGCAAGGCTCTTCTGCTGTTTTAGCCCAGTCTAAACATTCCTTCTCTCTGTTGCTGCTCAGCAGAGAGTGGGCACAGAGATGTTGGAATCAATTGGTCTTCCAGGCAGGAAAAGGAGGAGTTACAGCAATGTGTGTTGCAGAATTGCAAAGCTCACTGTGTGCTGAAGATGCCCTGCAGGAGTTTCCCTGCTGGCCCTTCGTCTGTGGGATTAGAGTCCAAGCGCTGCTCCTCCCCTGTCACAACTCCTCTCGAAACGAGAGAGCGCACCAGAAACTTTGGATTCAAATGCACTTTTAGGAGATAAAGTGAGGAGTGACAGCAATGTTTGTGTCACAGTTTAAAGCTCACTGTGTGCAAAACATGATCAAACAGGAGATTTTTTTCAAGGCTCTTCTGCTGTTTTAGGCAGGTCTAAAAATTCCTGCTCTACTATCTCTGTTGCTGCTCAGCAGAGAGCGGGCACAGAGATGGTGGATTCAGCTGGTCTTTCAGGCAAAAAGGGAGGAGTGACAGCAATGTGTGTTGCAGAGTTGCAAAGCTCGCTGTGCGCTGAAGATGATCAGTGGGAACTTTCTGGACTGTCTCTTCTGCTCTTTTAGCATTGGCTAAAGGTTCCTGCTCTACTCTGCTTCTGCCCAGCAGAGAAAGGTCACAGAGATTTTGGATTGAATTGGACTTTGAGGTAGGAAAGTGCGGAGCGAGAGCAATATATGTGTCACAGTTGCAAAGCTGACTGCGTGCTGAAGATGCCCTGCCGGAGCTTTCACTCCGGGCTCTTCGGCTGTGGGAGCAGAGGCCAAGAGATCGTGTTCACCTGTCACTGCTGCTGTTCAAACGAGAGAGGGCGGGAGAGACCATGGATTCAAACGGATTATTAGGAGATGAAGTGAGGAGTGACAGCAATGTGTGTTTCAGAGTTGCAAAGCTCACTGTGCGCTGAAGATGATCTGCAAGGACTTTCCCTCCCTGCCCTTCGGAACTGGGAGCGGATTCCAAGCGCTCGTGCTCACCTGCCTCTGCTGCTCTTGAAACGAGAGTGGAGACCAGAAACGCTGGATTCAAATGCACTTTTAGGAGCTACAATGAGGAGTGACAACAGTGTGTGTGTCACAGTTGTAAAGCTCAGTGTGTTGAAGAAGCACAAGAGCAGCCTTCAGGCCTGTCTCTTCCACTGCCTTACAGATTGCAGACATTCCTGCTCACTCTGCTGCTCAGCAGAGTGCTGGCAACGGAGTTCTTGGATTGAAATGGTCTTTTAGGAGAAAGAGTGAAGAGTGACAGCAATGTTTGTGTCACAGTTTAAAGCTCACTGTGTGCTAAACATGATCAGGAGGAGCTTTTTTGCAAGGCTCTTCTGCTGTTTTAGCCCAGTCTAAACATTCCTGCTCTACTCTCTCTGATGCTGCTCAGCAGAGAGTGGGCACAGAGATGTTGGAATCAATTGGTCTTCCAGGCAGGAGAAGGAGGAGTTACAGCAATGTGTTTTGCAGAGTTGCAAAGATCACTGTGTGCTGAAGATGCCCTGCAGGAGTTTCCCTGCTGGCCCTTCGTCTGTGGTATTAGAGTCCAAGCGCTGCTCCTCCCCTGTCACAACTCCTCTCGAAACGAGAGAGCGCACACGAAACTTTGGATTCAAATGCACTTTTAGGAGATAAAGTGAGGAGTGACAGCAATGTTTGTGTCACAGTTTAAAGCTCACTGTGTGCAAAACATGATCAAGCAGGAGATTTTTTTCAAGGCTCTTCTGCTGTTTTAGGCAGGTCTAAAAATTCCTGCTCTACTATCTCTGTTGCTGCTCAGCAGAGAGCGGGCACAAAGATGGTGGATTCAGCTGGTCTTTCAGGCAAAAAGGGAGGAGTGACAGCAATGTGTGTTGCAGAGTTGCAAAGCTCGCTGTGCGCTGAAGATGATCAGTGGGAACTTTCTGGACTGTCTCTTCTGCTCTTTTAGCATTGGCTAAAGGTTCCTGCTCTACTCTGCTTCTGCCCAGCAGAGAAAGGGCACAGAGATTTTGGATTCAATTGGACTTTGAGGTAGGAAAGTGCGGAGCGAGAGCAATATATGTGTCACAGTTGCAAAGCTGACTGCGTGCTGAAGATGCCCTGCCGGAGCTTTCACTCCGGGCTCTTCGGCTGTGGGAGCAGAGGCCAAGAGATCGTGTTCACCTGTCACTGCTGCTGTTCAAACGAGAGAGGGCGGGAGAGACCATGGATTCAAACGGATTATTAGGAGATGAAGTGAGGAGTGACAGCAATGTGTGTTTCAGAGTTGCAAAGCTCACTGTGCGCTGAAGATGATCTGCAAGGACTTTCCCTCCCTGCCCTTCGGAACTGGGAGCGGATTCCAAGCGCTCGTGCTCACCTGCCTCTGCTGCACTGGAAACGAGAGTGGAGACCAGAAACGCTGGATTCAAATGCACTTTTAGGAGCTACAATGAGGAGTGACAACAGTGTGTGTGTGTCAAAGTTGTAAAGCTCAGTGTGTTGAAGAAGCACAAGAGCAGCCTTCAGCCTGTCTCTTCCACTGCCTTACAGATTGCAGACATTCCTGCTCACTCTGCTGCTCAGCAGAGTGCTGGCAACGGAGTTCTTGGATTGAAATGGTCTTTTAGGAGAAAGAGTGAAGAGTGACAGCAATGTTTGTGTCACAGTTTAAAGCTCACTGTGTGCTAAACATGATCAGGAGGAGCTTTTTTGCAAGGCTCTTCTGCTGTTTTAGCCCAGTCTAAACATTCCTTCTCTCTGTTGCTGCTCAGCAGAGAGTGGGCACAGAGATGTTGGAATCAATTGGTCTTCCAGGCAGGAAAAGGAGGAGTTACAGCAATGTGTGTTGCAGAATTGCAAAGCTCACTGTGTGCTGAAGATGCCCTGCAGGAGTTTCCCTGCTGGCCCTTCGTCTGTGGGATTAGAGTCCAAGCGCTGCTCCTCCCCTGTCACAACTCCTCTCGAAACGAGAGAGCGCACCAGAAACTTTGGATTCAAATGCACTTTTAGGAGATAAAGTGAGGAGTGACAGCAATGTTTGTGTCACAGTTTAAAGCTCACTGTGTGCAAAACATGATCAAGCAGGAGATTTTTTTCAAGGCTCTTCTGCTGTTTTAGGCAGGTCTAAAAATTCCTGCTCTACTATCTCTGTTGCTGCTCAGCAGAGAGCGGGCACAGAGATGGTGGATTCAGCTGGTCTTTCAGGCAAAAAGGGAGGAGTGACAGCAATGTGTGTTGCAGAGTTGCAAAGCTCGCTGTGCGCTGAAGATGATCAGTGGGAACTTTCTGGACTGTCTCTTCTGCTCTTTTAGCATTGGCTAAAGGTTCCTGCTCTACTCTGCTTCTGCCCAGCAGAGAAAGGGCACAGAGATTTTGGATTCAATTGGACTTTGAGGTAGGAAAGTGCGGAGCGAGAGCAATATATGTGTCACAGTTGCAAAGCTGACTGCGTGCTGAAGATGCCCTGCCGGAGCTTTCACTCCGGGCTCTTCGGCTGTGGGAGCAGAGGCCAAGAGATCGTGTTCACCTGTCACTGCTGCTGTTCAAACGAGAGAGGGCGGGAGAGACCATGGATTCAAACGGATTATTAGGAGATGAAGTGAGGAGTGACAGCAATGTGTGTTTCAGAGTTGCAAAGCTCACTGTGCGCTGAAGATGATCTGCAAGGACTTTCCCTCCCTGCCCTTCGGAACTGGGAGCGGATTCCAAGCGCTCGTGCTCACCTGCCTCTGCTGCACTGGAAACGAGAGTGGAGACCAGAAACGCTGGATTCAAATGCACTTTTAGGAGCTACAATGAGGAGTGACAACAGTGTGTGTGTGTCAAAGTTGTAAAGCTCAGTGTGTTGAAGAAGCACAAGAGCAGCCTTCAGGCCTGTCTCTTCCACTGCCTTACAGATTGCAGACATTCCTGCTCACTCTGCTGCTCAGCAGAGTGCTGGCAACGGAGTTCTTGGATTGAAATGGTCTTTTAGGAGAAAGAGTGAAGAGTGACAGCAATGTTTGTGTCACAGTTTAAAGCTCACTGTGTGCTAAACATGATCAGGAGGAGCTTTTTTGCAAGGCTCTTCTGCTGTTTTAGCCCAGTCTAAACATTCCTGCTCTACTCTCTCTGATGCTGCTCAGCAGAGAGTGGGCACAGAGATGTTGGAATCAATTGGTCTTCCAGGCAGGAGAAGGAGGAGTTACAGCAATGTGTTTTGCAGAGTTGCAAAGCTCACTGTGTGCTGAAGATGCCCTGCAGGAGTTTCCCTGCTGGCCCTTCGTCTGTGGGATTAGAGTCCAAGCGCTGCTCCTCCCCTGTCACAACTCCTCTCGAAACGAGAGAGCGCACCAGAAACTTTGGATTCAAATGCACTTTTAGGAGATAAAGTGAGGAGTGACAGCAATGTTTGTGTCACAGTTTAAAGCTCACTGTGTGCAAAACATGATCAAGCAGGAGATTTTTTTCAAGGCTCTTCTGCTGTTTTAGGCAGGTCTAAAAATTCCTGCTCTACTCTCTCTGTTGCTGCTCAGCAGAGAGCGGGCACAGAGATGGTGTATTCAGCTGGTCTTTCAGGCAAAAAGGGAGGAGTGACAGCAATGTGTGTTGCAGAGTTGCAAAGCTCGCTGTGCGCTGAAGATGATCAGTGGGAACTTTCTGGACTGTCTCTTCTGCTCTTTTAGCATTGGCTAAAGGTTCCTGCTCTACTCTGCTTCTGCCCAGCAGAGAAAGGGCACAGAGTTTTGGATTCAATTGGACTTTGAGGTAGGAAAGTGCGGAGCGAGAGCAATATATGTGTCCCAGTTGCAAAGCTGACTGCGTGCTGAAGATGCCCTGCCGGAGCTTTCACTCCGGGCTCTTCGGCTGTGGGAGCAGAGGCCAAGAGATCGTGTTCACCTGTCACTGCTGCTGTTCAAACGAGAGAGGGCGGGAGAGACCATGGATTCAAACGGATTATTAGGAGATGAAGTGAGGAGTGACAGCAATGTGTGTTTCAGAGTTGCAAAGCTCACTGTGCGCTGAAGATGATCTGCAAGGACTTTCCCTCCCTGCCCTTCGGAACTGGGAGCAGATTCCAAGCGCTCGTGCTCACCTGCCTCTGCTGCACTGGAAACGAGAGTGGAGACCAGAAACGCTGGATTCAAATGCACTTTTAGGAGCTACAATGAGGAGTGACAACAGTGTGTGTGTCACAGTTGTAAAGCTCAGTGTGTTGAAGAAGCACAAGAGCAGCCTTCAGGCCTGTCTCTTCCACTGCCTTACAGATTGCAGACATTCCTGCTCACTCTGCTGCTCAGCAGAGTGCTGGCAACGGAGTTCTTGGATTGAAATGGTCTTTTAGGAGAAAGAGTGAAGAGTGACAGCAATGTTTGTGTCACAGTTTAAAGCTCACTGTGTGCTAAACATGATCAGGAGGAGCTTTTTTGCAAGGCTCTTCTGCTGTTTTAGCCCAGTCTAAACATTCCTGCTCTACTCTCTCTGATGCTGCTCAGCAGAGAGTGGGCACAGAGATGTTGGAATCAATAGGTCTTCCAGGCAGGAAAAGGAGGAGTTACAGCAATGTGTTTTGCAGAGTTGCAAAGCTCACTGTGTGCTGAAGATGCCCTGCAGGCGTTTCCCTGCTGGCCCTTCGTCTGTGGGATTAGAGTCCAAGCGCTGCTCCTCCCCTGTCACAACTCCTCTCGAAACGAGAGAGCGCACCAGAAACTTTGGATTCAAATGCACTTTTAGGAGATAAAGTGAGGAGTGACAGCAATGTTTGTGTCACAGTTTAAAGCTCACTGTGTGTAAAACATGATCAAGCAGGAGATTTTTTGCAAGGCTCTTCTGCTGTTTTAGCCCAGGCTAAACATTCCTGCTCTACTCTCTCTGTTGCTGCTCAGCAGAGAGCGGGCACAGAGGTGTTGGAATCAATTGGGCTTTCAGGCAGGAAAAGAAGAGACAGCAATGTGTGTTGCAGAGTTGCAAAGCTCACTGTGTGCTGAAGATGATCAGTGGGAACTTTCTGGACTGTCTCTTCTGCTGTTTCAGCAGAGTCCAAACGTAAGTGCTATATTCTGCTACTGCTCACAAAGAGCAAGCACAGGAGATGTATTATTCAATTGGACTTTCAGGTAGGAAAGTGAGAGGTGACAGCAATATGTTTTTCAGAGTTGTGAATCTCAATGTGTGCTGAAGATGCCCAGCAGTAGTTTCCATGCAGGCCCTTCGGCTGTGAAATTAGAATCCAAGCGCTCGTCCTCCCCTGTCACAACTGCTCTCGAAGCGAGAGAGCGCACCAGAAACGTTGGCTTGAAATGCACTTTCAGGAGATAAAGTGAGGAGTGACAGCAATGTGTGTTTCAGAGTTGCAAAGCTCACTGTGCGCTGAAGATGATCTGCAAGGACTTTCCCTCCCTGCCCTTCGGAACTGGGAGCGGATTCCAAGCGCTCGTGCTCACCTGCCTCTGGTGCACTGGAAACGAGAGTGGAGACCAGAAACGCTGGATTCAAATGCACTTTTAGGAGCTACAATGAGGAGTGACAACAGTGTGTGTGTCAAAGTTGTAAAGCTCAGTGTGTTGAAGAAGCACAAGAGCAGCCTTCAGGCCTGTCTCTTCCACTGCCTTACAGATTGCAGACATCCCTGCTCACTCTGCTGCTCAGCAGAGTGCTGGCAACAGAGTTCTGGGATTGAAATGGTCTTTTAGGAGAAAGAGTGAAGAGTGACAGCAATGTTTGTGTCACAGTTTAAAGCTCACTGTGTGCTAAACATGATCAGGAGGAGCTTTTTTGCAAGGCTCTTCTGCTGTTTTAGCCCAGTCTAAACATTCCTGCTCTACTCTCTCTGTTGCTGCTCAGCAGAGAGTGGGCACAGAGGTGTTGGAATCAATTGGTCTTTCAGGCAAGAAAAGGAGGAGTGACAGCAGTGTGTGTTGCAGAATTGTAAAGCTCACTGTGTGCTGAAGATGCCCTGCAGGAGTTTCCCTGCTGGCCCTTCGTCTGTGGGATTAGAGTCCAAGCGCTGCTCCTCCCCTGTCACAACTCCTCTCCAAACGAGAGAGCGCACCAGAAACTTTGGATTCAAATGCACTTTTAGGAGATAAAGTGAGGAGTGACAGCAATGTTTGTGTCACAGTTTAAAGCTCACTGTGTGCAAAACATGATCAAGCAGGAGATTTTTTTCAAGGCTGTTCTGCTGTTTTAGGCAGGTCTAAACATTCCTGCTCTACTCTCTCTGTTGCTGCTCAGCAGAGAGCGGGCACAGAGATGGTGGATTCAGCTGGTCTTTCAGGCAAAAAGGGAGGAGTGACAGCAATGTGTGTTGCAGAGTTGCAAAGCTCGCTGTGCGCTGAAGATGATCAGTGGGAACTTTCTGGACTGTCTCTTCTGCTCTTTTAGCATTGGCTAAAGGTTCCTGCTCTACTCTGCTTCTGCCCAGCAGAGAAAGGGCACAGAGATTTTGGATTCAATTGGACTTTGAGGTAGGAAAGTGCGGAGCGAGAGCAATATATGTGTCACAGTTGCAAAGCTGACTGCGTGCTGAAGATGCCCTGCCGGAGCTTTCACTCCGGGCTCTTCGGCTGTGGGAGCAGAGGCCAAGAGATCGTGTTCACCTGTCACTGCTGCTGTTCAAACGAGAGACTGCGGGAGAGACCATGGATTCAAACGGATTATTAGGAGATGAAGTGAGGAGTGACAGCAATGTGTGTTTCAGAGTTGCAAAGCTCACTGTGCGCTGAAGATGATCTGCAAGGACTTTCCCTCCCTGCCCTTCGGAACTGGGAGCGGATTCCAAGCGCTCGTGCTCACCTTCCTCTGCTGCTCTTGAAACGAGAGTGGAGACCAGAAACGCTGGATTCAAATGCACTTTTAGGAGCTACAATGAGGAGTGACAACAGTGTGTGTGTCACAGTTGTAAAGCTCAGTGTGTTGAAGAAGCACAAGAGCAGCCTTCAGGCCTGTCTCTTCCACTGCCTTACAGATTGCAGACATTCCTGCTCACTCTGCTGCTCAGCAGAGTGCTGGCAACGGAGTTCTTGGATTGAAATGGTCTTTTAGGAGAAAGAGTGAAGAGTGACAGCAATGTTTGTGTCACAGTTTAAAGCTCACTGTGTGCTAAACATGATCAGGAGGAGCTTTTTTGCAAGGCTCTTCTGCTGTTTTAGCCCAGTCTAAACATTCCTGATCTACTCTCTCTGTTGCTGCTCAGCAGAGAGTGGGCACAGAGATGTTGGAATCAATTGGTCTTCCAGGCAGGAAAAGGAGGAGTTACAGCAATGTGTTTTGCAGAGTTGCAAAGCTCATTGTGTGCTGAAGATGCCCTGCAGGAGTTTCCCTGCTGGCCCTTCGTCTGTGGGTTTAGAGTCCAAGCGCTGCTCCTCCCCTGTCACAACTCCTCTCGAAACGAGAGAGCGCACCAGAAACTTTGGATTCAAATGCACTTTTAGGAGATAAAGTGAGGAGTGACAGCAATGTTTGTGTCACAGTTTAAAGCTCACTGTGTGCAAAACATGATCAAGCAGGAGATTTTTTTCAAGGCTCTTCTGCTGTTTTAGGCAGGTCTAAAAATTCCTGCTCTACTCTCTCTGTTGCTGCTCAGCAGAGAGCGGGCACAGAGATGGTGGATTCAGCTGGTCTTTCAGGCAAAAAGGGAGGAGTGACAGCAATGTGTGTTTCAGAGTTGCAAAGCTCACTGTGCGCTGAAGATGATCTGCAAGGACTTTCCCTCCCTGCCCTTCGGAACTGGGAGCGGATTCCAAGCGCTCGTGCTCACCTTCCTCTGCTGCTCTTGAAACGAGAGTGGAGACCAGAAACGCTGGATTCAAATGCACTTTTAGGAGCTACAATGAGGAGTGACAACAGTGTGTGTGTCACAGTTGTAAAGCTCAGTGTGTTGAAGAAGCACAAGAGCAGCCTTCAGGCCTGTCTCTTCCACTGCCTTACAGATTGCAGACATTCCTGCTCACTCTGCTGCTCAGCAGAGTGCTGGCAATGGAGTTCTTGGATTGAAATGGTCTTTTAGGAGAAAGAGTGAAGAGTGACAGCAATGTTTGTGTCACAGTTTAAAGCTCACTGTGTGCTAAACATGATCAGGAGGAGCTTTTTTGCAAGGCTCTTCTGCTGTTTTAGCCCAGTCTAAACATTCCTTCTCTCTGTTGCTGCTCAGCAGAGAGTGGGCACAGAGATGTTGGAATCAATTGGTCTTCCATGCAGGAAAAGGAGGAGTTACAGCAATGTGTGTTGCAGAATTGCAAAGCTCACTGTGTGCTGAAGATGCCCTGCAGGAGTTTCCCTGCTGGCCCTTCATCTGTGGGATTAGAGTCCAAGCGCTGCTCCTCCCCTGTCACAACTCCTCTCGAAACGTGAGAGCGCACCAGAAACTTTGGATTCAAATGCACTTTTAGGAGATAAAGTGAGGAGTGACAGCAATGTTTGTGTCACAGTTTAAAGCTCACTGTGTGCAAAACATGATCAAGCAGGAGATTTTTTGCAAGGCTCTTCTGCTGTTTTAGCCCAGGATAAACATTCCTGCTCCACTCTCTCTGTTGCTGCTCAGCAGAGAGCGGGCACAGAGGTGTTGGAATCAATTGGTCTTTCAGGCAGGAAAAGAAGTGACAGCAATGTGTGTTGCAGAGTTGCAAAGCTCACTGTGTGCTGAAGATGATCAGTGGGAACTTTCTGGACTGTCTCTTCTGCTGTTTCAGCAGAGTCCAAACGTAAGTGCTATATTCTGCTACTGCTCACAAAGAGCAAGCACGGGAGATGTATTATTCAATTGGACTTTCAGGTAGTAAAGTGAGAGGTGACAGCAATATGTGTTTCAGAGTTGCGAATCTCAATGTGTGCTGAAGATGCCCAGCAGTAGTTTCCATGCTGGCCCTTCGGCTGTGAAATTAGAATCCAAGCGCTCGTCCTCCCCTGTCACAACTGCTCTCGAAGCGAGAGAGCGCACCAGAAACGTTGGCTTGAAATGCACTTTTAGGAGATAAAGTGAGGAGTGACAGCAATGTGTGTTTCAGAGTTGCAAAGCTCACTGTGCGCTGAAGATGATCTGCAAGGACTTTCCCTCCCCTGCCCTTCGGAACTGGGAGCGGATTCCAAGCGCTCGTGCTCACCTGCCTCTGCTGCACTGGAAACGAGAGTGGAGACCAGAAACGCTGGATTCAAATGCACTTTTAGGAGCTACAATGAGGAGTGACAACAGTGTGTGTGTCAAAGTTGTAAAGCTCAGTGTGTTGAAGAAGCACAAGAGCAGCCTTCAGGCCTGTCTCTTCCACTGCCTTACAGATTGCAGACATCCCTGCTCACTCTGCTGCTCAGCAGAGTGCTGGCAACGGAGTTCTTGGATTGAAATGGTCTTTTAGGAGAAAGAGTGAAGAGTGACTGCAATGTTTGTGTCACAGTTTAAAGCTCACTGTGTGCTAAACATGATCAGGAGGAGCTTTTTTGCAAGGCTCTTCTGCTGTTTTAGCCCAGTCTAAACATTCCTGCTCTACTCTCTCTGTTGCTGCTCAGCAGAGAGTGGGCACAGAGATGTTGGAATCAATTGGTCTTTCAGGCAAGAAAAGGAGGAGTGACAGCAATGTGTGTTGCAGAATTGCAAAGCTCACTGTGTGCTGAAGATGCTCTGCAGGAGTTTCCCTGCTGGCCCTTCGTCTGTGGGATTAGAGTCCAAGCGCTGCTCCTCCCCTGTCACAACTCCTCTCGAAACGAGAGAGCGCGCCAGAAACTTTGGATTCAAATGCACTTTTAGGAGATAAAGTGAGGAGTGACAGCAATGTTTGTGTCACAGTTTAAAGCTCACTGTGTGCAAAACATGATCAAGCAGGAGATTTTTTTCAAGGCTGTTCTGCTGTTTTAGGCAGGTCTAAACATTCCTGCTCTACTCTCTCTGTTGCTGCTCAGCAGAGAGCGGGCACAGAGATGGTGGATTCAGCTGGTCTTTCAGGCAAAAAGGGAGGAGTGACAGCAATGTGCGTTGCAGTGTTGCAAAGCTCGCTGTGCGCTGAAGATGATCAGTGGGAACTTTCTGGACTGTCTCTTCAGCTCTTTTAGCATTGGCTAAAGGTTCCTGCTCTACTCTGCTTCTGCCCAGCAGAGAAAGGTCACAGAGATTTTGGATTGAATTGGACTTTGAGGTAGGAAAGTGCGGAGCGAGAGCAATATATGTGTCACAGTTGCAAAGCTGACTGCGTGCTGAAGATGCCCTGCCGGAGCTTTCACTCCGGGCTCTTCGGCTGTGGGAGCAGAGGCCAAGAGATCGTGTTCACCTGTCACTGCTGCTGTTCAAACGAGAGAGGGCGGGAGAGACCATGGATTCAAACGGATTATTAGGAGATGAAGTGAGGAGTGACAGCAATGTGTGTTTCAGAGTTGCAAAGCTCACTGTGCGCTGAAGATGATCTGCAAGGACTTTCCCTCCCTGCCCTTCGGAACTGGGAGCGGATTCCAAGCGCTCGTGCTCACCTTCCTCTGCTGCTCTTGAAACGAGAGTGGAGACCAGAAACGCTGGATTCAAATGCACTTTTAGGAGCTACAATGAGGAGTGACAACAGTGTGTGTGTCACAGTTGTAAAGCTCAGTGTGTTGAAGAAGCACAAGAGCAGCCTTCAGGCCTGTCTCTTCCACTGCCTTACAGATTGCAGACATTCCTGCTCACTCTGCTGCTCAGCAGAGTGCTGGCAATGGAGTTCTTGGATTGAAATGGTCTTTTAGGAGAAAGAGTGAAGAGTGACAGCAATGTTTGTGTCACAGTTTAAAGCTCACTGTGTGCTAAACATGATCAGGAGGAGCTTTTTTGCAAGGCTCTTCTGCTGTTTTAGCCCAGTCTAAACATTCCTTCTCTCTGTTGCTGCTCAGCAGAGAGTGGGCACAGAGATGTTGGAATCAATTGGTCTTCCATGCAGGAAAAGGAGGAGTTACAGCAATGTGTGTTGCAGAATTGCAAAGCTCACTGTGTGCTGAAGATGCCCTGCAGGAGTTTCCCTGCTGGCCCTTCATCTGTGGGATTAGAGTCCAAGCGCTGCTCCTCCCCTGTCACAACTCCTCTCGAAACGTGAGAGCGCACCAGAAACTTTGGATTCAAATGCACTTTTAGGAGATAAAGTGAGGAGTGACAGCAATGTTTGTGTCACAGTTTAAAGCTCACTGTGTGCAAAACATGATCAAGCAGGAGATTTTTTGCAAGGCTCTTCTGCTGTTTTAGCCCAGGATAAACATTCCTGCTCTACTCTCTCTGTTGCTGCTCAGCAGAGAGCGGGCACAGAGGTGTTGGAATCAATTGGTCTTTCAGGCAGGAAAAGAAGTGACAGCAATGTGTGTTGCAGAGTTGCAAAGCTCACTGTGTGCTGAAGATGATCAGTGGGAACTTTCTGGACTGTCTCTTCTGCTGTTTCAGCAGAGTCCAAACGTAAGTGCTATATTCTGCTACTGCTCACAAAGAGCAAGCACGGGAGATGTATTATTCAATTGGACTTTCAGGTAGGAAAGTGAGAGGTGACAGCAATATGTGTTTCAGAGTTGCGAATCTCAATGTGTGCTGAAGATGCCCAGCAGTAGTTTCCATGCTGGCCCTTCGGCTGTGAAATTAGAATCCAAGCGCTCGTCCTCCCCTGTCACAACTGCTCTCGAAGCGAGAGAGCGCACCAGAAACGTTGGCTTGAAATGCACTTTTAGGAGATAAAGTGAGGAGTGACAGCAATGTGTGTTTCAGAGTTGCAAAGCTCACTGTGCGCTGAAGATGATCTGCAAGGACTTTCCCTCCCCTGCCCTTCGGAACTGGGAGCGGATTCCAAGCGCTCGTGCTCACCTGCCTCTGCTGCACTGGAAACGAGAGTGGAGACCAGAAACGCTGGATTCAAATGCACTTTTAGGAGCTACAATGAGGAGTGACAACAGTGTGTGTGTCAAAGTTGTAAAGCTCAGTGTGTTGAAGAAGCACAAGAGCAGCCTTCAGGCCTGTCTCTTCCACTGCCTTACAGATTGCAGACATCCCTGCTCACTCTGCTGCTCAGCAGAGTGCTGGCAACGGAGTTCTTGGATTGAAATGGTCTTTTAGGAGAAAGAGTGAAGAGTGACTGCAATGTTTGTGTCACAGTTTAAAGCTCACTGTGTGCTAAACATGATCAGGAGGAGCTTTTTTGCAAGGCTCTTCTGCTGTTTTAGCCCAGTCTAAACATTCCTGCTCTACTCTCTCTGTTGCTGCTCAGCAGAGAGTGGGCACAGAGATGTTGGAATCAATTGGTCTTTCAGGCAAGAAAAGGAGGAGTGACAGCAATGTGTGTTGCAGAATTGCAAAGCTCACTGTGTGCTGAAGATGCTCTGCAGGAGTTTCCCTGCTGGCCCTTCGTCTGTGGGATTAGAGTCCAAGCGCTGCTCCTCCCCTGTCACAACTCCTCTCGAAACGAGAGAGCGCGCCAGAAACTTTGGATTCAAATGCACTTTTAGGAGATAAAGTGAGGAGTGACAGCAATGTTTGTGTCACAGTTTAAAGCTCACTGTGTGCAAAACATGATCAAGCAGGAGATTTTTTTCAAGGCTGTTCTGCTGTTTTAGGCAGGTCTAAACATTCCTGCTCTACTCTCTCTGTTGCTGCTCAGCAGAGAGCGGGCACAGAGATGGTGGATTCAGCTGGTCTTTCAGGCAAAAAGGGAGGAGTGACAGCAATGTGCGTTGCAGAGTTGCAAAGCTCGCTGTGCGCTGAAGATGATCAGTGGGAACTTTCTGGACTGTCTCTTCAGCTCTTTTAGCATTGGCTAAAGGTTCCTGCTCTACTCTGCTTCTGCCCAGCAGAGAAAGGTCACAGAGATTTTGGATTGAATTGGACTTTGAGGTAGGAAAGTGCGGAGCGAGAGCAATATATGTGTCACAGTTGCAAAGCTGACTGCGTGCTGAAGATGCCCTGCCGGAGCTTTCACTCCGGGCTCTTCGGCTGTGGGAGCAGAGGCCAAGAGATCGTGTTCACCTCTCACTGCTGCTGTTCAAACGAGAGAGGGCGGGAGAGACCATGGATTCAAACGGATTATTAGGAGATGAAGTGAGGAGTGACAGCAATGTGTGTTTCAGAGTTGCAAAGCTCACTGTGCGCTGAAGATGATCTGCAAGGACTTTCCCTCCCTGCCCTTCGGAACTGGGAGCGGATTCCAAGCGCTCGTGCTCACCTTCCTCTGCTGCTCTTGAAACGAGAGTGGAGACCAGAAACGCTGGATTCAAATGCACGTTTAGGAGCTACAATGAGGAGTGACAACAGTGTGTGTGTCACAGTTGTAAAGCTCAGTGTGTTGAAGAAGCACAAGAGCAGCCTTCAGGCCTGTCTCTTCCACTGCCTTACAGATTGCAGACATTCCTGCTCACTCTGCTGCTCAGCAGAGTGCTGGCAACGGAGTTCTTGGATTGAAATGGTCTTTTAGGAGAAAGAGTGAAGAGTGACAGCAATGTTTGTGTCACAGTTTAAAGCTCACTGTGTGCTAAACATGATCAGGAGGAGCTTTTTTGCAAGGCTCTTCTGCTGTTTTAGCCCAGTCTAAACATTCCTTCTCTCTGTTGCTGCTCAGCAGAGAGTGGGCACAGAGATGTTGGAATCAATTGGTCTTCCATGCAGGAAAAGGAGGAGTTACAGCAATGTGTGTTGCAGAATTGCAAAGCTCACTGTGTGCTGAAGATGCCCTGCAGGAGTTTCCCTGCTGGCCCTTCATCTGTGGGATTAGAGTCCAAGCGCTGCTCCTCCCCTGTCACAACTCCTCTCGAAACGTGAGAGCGCACCAGAAACTTTGGATTCAAATGCACTTTTAGGAGATAAAGTGAGGAGTGACAGCAATGTTTGTGTCACAGTTTAAAGCTCACTGTGTGCAAAACATGATCAAGCAGGAGATTTTTTGCAAGGCTCTTCTGCTGTTTTAGCCCAGGATAAACATTCCTGCTCTACTCTCTCTGTTGCTGCTCAGCAGAGAGCGGGCACAGAGGTGTTGGAATCAATTGGTCTTTCAGGCAGGAAAAGAAGTGACAGCAATGTGTGTTGCAGAGTTGCAAAGCTCACTGTGTGCTGAAGATGATCAGTGGGAACTTTCTGGACTGTCTCTTCTGCTGTTTCAGCAGAGTCCAAACGTAAGTGCTATATTCTGCTACTGCTCACAAAGAGCAAGCACGGGAGATGTATTATTCAATTGGACTTTCAGGTAGTAAAGTGAGAGGTGACAGCAATATGTGTTTCAGAGTTGCGAATCTCAATGTGTGCTGAAGATGCCCAGCAGTAGTTTCCATGCTGGCCCTTCGGCTGTGAAATTAGAATCCAAGCGCTCGTCCTCCCCTGTCACAACTGCTCTCGAAGCGAGAGAGCGCACCAGAAACGTTGGCTTGAAATGCACTTTTAGGAGATAAAGTGAGGAGTGACAGCAATGTGTGTTTCAGAGTTGCAAAGCTCACTGTGCGCTGAAGATGATCTGCAAGGACTTTCCCTCCCCTGCCCTTCGGAACTGGGAGCGGATTCCAAGCGCTCGTGCTCACCTGCCTCTGCTGCACTGGAAACGAGAGTGGAGACCAGAAACGCTGGATTCAAATGCACTTTTAGGAGCTACAATGAGGAGTGACAACAGTGTGTGTGTCAAAGTTGTAAAGCTCAGTGTGTTGAAGAAGCACAAGAGCAGCCTTCAGGCCTGTCTCTTCCACTGCCTTACAGATTGCAGACATCCCTGCTCACTCTGCTGCTCAGCAGAGTGCTGGCAACGGAGTTCTTGGATTGAAATGGTCTTTTAGGAGAAAGAGTGAAGAGTGACTGCAATGTTTGTGTCACAGTTTAAAGCTCACTGTGTGCTAAACATGATCAGGAGGAGCTTTTTTGCAAGGCTCTTCTGCTGTTTTAGCCCAGTCTAAACATTCCTGCTCTACTCTCTCTGTTGCTGCTCAGCAGAGAGTGGGCACAGAGATGTTGGAATCAATTGGTCTTTCAGGCAAGAAAAGGAGGAGTGACAGCAATGTGTGTTGCAGAATTGCAAAGCTCACTGTGTGCTGAAGATGCTCTGCAGGAGTTTCCCTGCTGGCCCTTCGTCTGTGGGATTAGAGTCCAAGCGCTGCTCCTCCCCTGTCACAACTCCTCTCGAAACGAGAGAGCGCGCCAGAAACTTTGGATTCAAATGCACTTTTAGGAGATAAAGTGAGGAGTGACAGCAATGTTTGTGTCACAGTTTAAAGCTCACTGTGTGCAAAACATGATCAAGCAGGAGATTTTTTTCAAGGCTGTTCTGCTGTTTTAGGCAGGTCTAAACATTCCTGCTCTACTCTCTCTGTTGCTGCTCAGCAGAGAGCGGGCACAGAGATGGTGGATTCAGCTGGTCTTTCAGGCAAAAAGGGAGGAGTGACAGCAATGTGCGTTGCAGAGTTGCAAAGCTCGCTGTGCGCTGAAGATGATCAGTGGGAACTTTCTGGACTGTCTCTTCTGCTCTTTTAGCATTGGCTAAAGGTTCCTGCTCTACTCTCTCTGCTTCTGCCCAGCAGAGAAAGGGAACAGAGATTTTGGATTCAATTGGACTTTGAGGTAGGAAAGTGCAGAGCGAGAGCAATATATGTGTCACAGTTGCAAAGCTGACTGCGTGCTGAAGATGCCCTGCCGGAGCTTTCACTCCGGGCTCTTCGGCTGTGGGAGCAGAGGCCAAGAGATCGTGTTCACCTGTCACTGCTGCTGTTCAAACGAGAGAGGGCGGGAGAGACCATGGATTCAAACGGATTATTAGGAGATGAAGTGAGGAGTGACAGCAATGTGTGTTTCAGAGTTGCAAAGCTCACTGTGCGCTGAAGATGATCTGCAAGGACTTTCCCTCTCTGCCCTTCGGAACTGGGAGCGGATTCCAAGCGCTCGTGCTCACCTTCCTCTGCTGCTCTTGAAACGAGAGTGGAGACCAGAAACGCTGGATTCAAATGCACTTTTAGGAGCTACAATGAGGAGTGACAACAGTGTGTGTGTCACAGTTGTAAAGCTCAGTGTGTTGAAGAAGCACAAGAGCAGCCTTCAGGCCTGTCTCTTCCACTGCCTTACAGATTGCAGACATTCCTGCTCACTCTGCTGCTCAGCAGAGTGCTGGCAACGGAGTTCTTGGATTGAAATGGTCTTTTAGGAGAAAGAGTGAAGAGTGACAGCAATGTTTGTGTCACAGTTTAAAGCTCACTGTGTGCTAAACATGATCAGGAGGAGCTTTTTTGCAAGGCTCTTCTGCTGTTTTAGCCCAATCTAAACATTCCTTCTCTCTGTTGCTGCTCAGCAGAGAGTGGGCACAGAGATGTTGGAATCAATTGGTCTTCCAGGCAGGAAAAGGAGTTACAGCAATGTGTGTTGCAGAATTGCAAAGCTCACTGTGTGCTGAAGATGCCCTGCAGGAGTTTCCCTGCTGGCCCTTCGTCTGTGGGATTAGAGTCCAAGCGCTGCTCCTCCCCTGTCACAACTCCTCTCGAAACGTGAGAGCGCACCAGAAACTTTGGATTCAAATGCACTTTTAGGAGATAAAGTGAGGAGTGACAGCAATGTTTGTGTCACAGTTTAAAGCTCACTGTGTGCAAAACATGATCAAGCAGGAGATTTTTTGCAAGGCTCTTCTGCTGTTTTAGCCCAGGCTAAACATTGCTGCTCTACTCTCTCTGTTGCTGCTCAGCAGAGAGCGGGCACAGAGATGGTGGATTCAGCTGGTCTTTCAGGCAGGAATAGAAGAGACAGCAATGTGTGTTGCAGAGTTGCAAAGCTCACTGTGTGCTGAAGATGATCAGTGGGAACTTTCTGGACTGTCTCTTCTGCTGTTTCAGCAGAGTCCAAACGTAAGTGCTATATTCTGCTACTGCTCACAAAGAGCAAGCACAGGAGATGTATTATTCAATTGGACTTTCAGGTAGGAAAGTGAGAGGTGACAGCAATATGTGTTTCAGAGTTGTGAATCTCAATGTGTGCTGAAGATGCCCAGCAGTAGTTTCCATGCAGGCCCTTCGGCTGTGAAATTAGAATCCAAGCGCTCGTCCTCCCCTGTCACAACTGCTCTCGAAGCGAGAGAGCGCACCAGAAACGTTGGCTTGAAATGCACTTTTAGGAGATAAAGTGAGGAGTGACAGCAATGTGTGTTTCAGAGTTGCAAAGCTCACTGTGCGCTGAAGATGATCTGCAAGGACTTTCCCTCCCTGCCCTTCGGAACTGGGAGCGGATTCCAAGCGCTCGTGCTCACCTGCCTCTGCTGCACTGGAAACGAGAGTGGTGACCAGAAACGCTGGATTCAAATGCACTTTTAGGAGCTACAATGAGGAGTGACAACAGTGTGTGTGTCACAGTTGTAAAGCTCAGTGTGTTGAAGAAGCACAAGAGCAGCCTTCAGCCTGTCTCTTCCACTGCCTTACAGATTGCAGACATCCCTGCTCACTCTGCTGCTCAGCAGAGTGCTGGCAACGGAGTTCTGGGATTGAAATGGTCTTTTAGGAGAAAGAGTGAAGAGTGACAGCAATGTTTGTGTCACAGTTTAAAGCTCACTGTGTGCTAAACATGATCAGGAGGAGCTTTTTTGCAAGGCTCTTCTGCTGTTTTAGCCCAGTCTAAACATTCCTTCTCTCTGTTGCTGCTCAGCAGAGAGTGGGCACAGAGATGTTGGAATCAATTGGTCTTCCAGGCAGGAAAAGGAGTTACAGCAATGTGTGTTGCAGAATTGTAAAGCTCACTGTGTGCTGAAGATGCCCTGCAGGAGTTTCCCTGCTGGCCCTTCGTCTGTGGGATTAGAGTCCAAGCGCTGCTCCTCCCTTGTCACAACTCCTCTCCAAACGAGAGAGCGCACCAGAAACTTTGGATTCAAATGCACTTTTAGGAGATAAAGTGAGGAGTGACAGCAATGTTTGTGTCACAGTTTAAAGCTCACTGTGTGCAAAACATGATCAAGCAGGAGATTTTTTGCAAGGCTCTTCTGCTGTTTTAGCCCAGGCTAAACATTCCTGCTCTACTCTCTCTGTTGCTGCTCAGCAGAGAGCGGGCACAGAGGTGTTGGAATCAATTGGTCTTTCAGGCAGGAAAAGAAGTGACAGCAATGTGTGTTGCAGAGTTGCAAAGCTCACTGTGTGCTGAAGATGATCAGTGGGAACTTTCTGGACTGTCTCTTCTGCAGTTTCAGCAGAGTCCAAACGTAAGTGCTATATTCTGCTACTGCTCACAAAGAGCAAGCACGGGAGATGTATTATTCAATTGGACTTTCAGGTAGGAAAGTGAGAGGTGACAGCAATATGTGTTTCAGAGTTGCGAATCTCAATGTGTGCTGAAGATGCCCAGCAGTAGTTTCCATGCTGGCCCTTCGGCTGTGAAATTAGAATCCAAACGCTCGTCCTCCCCTGTCACAACTGCTCTCGAAGCGAGAGAGCGCACCAGAAACGCTGGCTTGAAATGCACTTTTAGGAGATAAAGTGAGGAGTGACAGCAAAGTGTGTTTCAGAGTTGCAAAGCTCACTGTGCGCTGAAGATGATCTGCAAGGACTTTCCCTCCCTGCCCTTCGGAACTGGGAGCGGATTCCAAGCGCTCGTGCTCACCTTCCTCTGCTGCTCTTGAAACGAGAGTGGAGACCAGAAACGCTGGATTCAAATGCACTTTTAGGAGCTACAATGAGGAGTGACAACAGTGTGTGTGTCACAGTTGTAAAGCTCAGTGTGTTGAAGAAGCACAAGAGCAGCCTTCAGGCCTGTCTCTTCCACTGCCTTACAGATTGCAGACATTCCTGCTCACTCTGCTGCTCAGCAGAGTGCTGGCAACGGAGTTCTTGGATTGAAATGGTCTTTTAGGAGAAAGAGTGAAGAGTGACAGCAATGTTTGTGTCACAGTTTAAAGCTCACTGTGTGCTAAACATGATCAGGAGGAGCTTTTTTGCAAGGCTCTTCTGCTGTTTTAGCCCAGTCTAAACATTCCTGCTCTACTCTCTCTGTTGCTGCTCAGCAGAGAGTGGGCACAGAGATGTTGGAATCAATTGGTCTTTCAGGCAAGAAAAGGAGGAGTGACAGCAATGTGTGTTGCAGAATTGTAAAGCTCACTGTGTGCTGAAGATGCCCTGCAGGAGTTTCCCTGATGGCCCTTCGTCTGTGGGATTAGAGTCCAAGCGCTGCTCCTCCCTTGTCACAACTCCTCTCCCAACGAGAGAGCGCACCAGAAACTTTGGATTCAAATGCACTTTTAGGAGATAAAGTGAGGAGTGACAGCAATGTTTGTGTCACAGTTTAAAGCTCACTGTGTGCTAAACATGATCAGGAGGAGCTTTTTTGCAAGGCTCTTCTGCTGTTTTAGCCCAGTCTAAACATTCCTGCTCTACTCTCTCTGTTGCTGCTCAGCAGAGAGTGGGCACAGAGATGTTGGAATCAATTGGTCTTTCAGGCAAGAAAAGGAGGAGTGACAGCAATGTGTGTTGCAGAATTGTAAAGCTCACTGTGTGCTGAAGATGCCCTGCAGGAGTTTCCCTGCTGGCCCTTCGTCTGTGGGATTAGAGTCCAAGCGCTTCTCCTCCCTTGTCACAACTCCTCTCCAAACGAGAGAGCGCACCAGAAACTTTGGATTCAAATGCACTTTTAGGAGATAAAGTGAGGAGTGACAGCAATGTTTGTGTCACAGTTTAAAGCTCACTGTGTGCAAAACATGATCAAGCAGGAGATTTTTTGCAAGGCTCTTCTGCTGTTTTAGCCCAGGCTAAACATTCCTGCTCTACTCTCTCTGTTGCTGCTCAGCAGAGAGCGGGCACAGAGGTGTTGGAATCAATTGGTCTTTCAGGCAGGAAAAGAAGTGACAGCAATGTGTGTTGCAGAGTTGCAAAGCTCACTGTGTGCTGAAGATGATCAGTGGGATCTTTCTGGACTGTCTCTTCTGCTGTTTCAGCAGAGTCCAAACGTAAGTGCTATATTCTGCTACTGCTCACAAAGAGCAAGCACAGGAGATGTATTATTCAATTGGACTTTCAGGTAGGAAAGTGAGAGGTGACAGCAATATGTGTTTCAGAGTTGCGAATCTCAATGTGTGCTGAAGATGCCCAGCAGTAGTTTCCATGCTGGCCCTTCGGCTGTGAAATTAGAATCCAAACGCTCGTCCTCCCCTGTCACAACTGCTCTCGAAGCGAGAGAGCGCACCAGAAACGCTGGCTTGAAATGCACTTTTAGGAGATAAAGTGAGGAGTGACAGCAATGTGTGTTTCAGAGTTGCAAAGCTCACTGTGCGCTGAAGATGATCTGCAAGGACTTTCCCTGCCCTGCCCTTCGGAACTGGGAGCGGATTCCAAGCGCTCGTGCTCACCTTCCTCTGCTGCTCTTGAAACGAGAGTGGAGACCAGAAACGCTGGATTCAAATGCACTTTTAGGAGCTACAATGAGGAGTGACAACAGTGTGTGTGTCAAAGTTGTAAAGCTCAGTGTGTTGAAGAAGCACAAGAGCAGCCTTCAGGCCTGTCTCTTCCACTGCCTTACAGATTGCAGACATCCCTGCTCACTCTGCTGCTCAGCAGAGTGCTGGCAACGGAGTTCTTGGATTGAAATGGTCTTTTAGGAGAAAGAGTGAAGAGTGACAGCAATGTTTGTGTCACAGTTTAAAGCTCACTGTGTGCTAAACATGATCAGGAGGAGCTTTTTTGCAAGGCTCTTCTGCTGTTTTAGCCCAGTCTAAACATTCCTGCTCTACTCTCTCTGTTGCTGCTCAGCAGAGAGTGGGCACAGAGATGTTGGAATCAATTGGTCTTTCAGGCAAGAAAAGGAGGAGTGACAGCAATGTGTGTTGCAGAATTGCAAAGCTCACTGTGTGCTGAAGATGCTCTGCAGGAGTTTCCCTGCTGGCCCTTCGTCTGTGGGATTAGAGTCCAAGCGCTGCTCCTCCCCTGTCACAACTCCTCTCGAAACGAGAGAGCGCGCCAGAAACTTTGGATTCAAATGCACTTTTAGGAGATAAAGTGAGGAGTGACAGCAATGTTTGTGTCACAGTTTAAAGCTCACTGTGTGCAAAACATGATCAAGCAGGAGATTTTTTTCAAGGCTCTTCTGCTGTTTTAGGCAGGTCTAAAAATTCCTGCTCTACTCTCTCTGTTGCTGCTCAGCAGAGAGCGGGCACAGAGATGGTGGATTCAGCTGGTCTTTCAGGCAAAAAGGGAGGAGTGACAGCAATGTGCGTTGCAGAGTTGCAAAGCTCGCTGTGCGCTGAAGATGATCAGTGGGAACTTTCTGGACTGTCTCTTCTGCTCTTTTAGCATTGGCTAAAGGTTCCTGCTCTACTCTGCTTCTGCCCAGCAGAGAAAGGGCACAGAGATTTTGGATTCAATTGGACTTTGAGGTAGGAAAGTGCGGAGCGAGAGCAATATATGTGTCACAGTTGCAAAGCTGACTGCGTGCTGAAGATGCCCTGCCGGAGCTTTCACTCCGGGCTCTTCGGCTGTGGGAGCAGAGGCCAAGAGATCGTGTTCACCTGTCACTGCTGCTGTTCAAACGAGAGAGGGCGGGAGAGACCATGGATTCAAACGGATTATTAGGAGATGAAGTGAGGAGAGACAGCAATGTGTGTTTCAGAGTTGCAAAGCTCACTGTGCGCTGAAGATGATCTGCAAGGACTTTCCCTCCCTGCCCTTCGGAACTGGGCGAGGATTCCAAGCGCTCGTGTTCACCTTCCTCTGCTGCTCTTGAAACGAGAGTGGAGACCAGAAACGCTGGATTCAAATGCACTTTTAGGAGCTACAATGAGGAGTGACAACAGTGTGTGTGTCACAGTTGTAAAGCTCAGTGTGTTGAAGAAGCACAAGAGCAGCCTTCAGGCCTGTCTCTTCCACTGCCTTACAGATTGCAGACATTCCTGCTCACTCTGCTGCTCAGCAGAGTGCTGGCAACGGAGTTCTTGGATTGAAATGGTCTTTTAGGAGAAAGAGTGAAGAGTGACAGCAATGTTTGTGTCACAGTTTAAAGCTCACTGTGTGCTAAACATGATCAGGAGGAGCTTTTTTGCAAGGCTCTTCTGCTGTTTTAGCCCAGTCTAAACATTCCTTCTCTCTGTTGCTGCTCAGCAGAGAGTGGGCACAGAGATGTTGGAATCAATTGGTCTTCCAGGCAGGAAAAGGAGTTACAGCAATGTGTGTTGCAGAATTGCAAAGCTCACTGTGTGCTGAAGATGCCCTGCAGGAGTTTCCCTGCTGGCCCTTCGTCTGTGGGATTAGAGTCCAAGCGCTGCTCCTCCCCTGTCACAACTCCTCTCGAAACGAGAGAGCGCACCAGAAACTTTGGATTCAAATGCACTTTTAGGAGATAAAGTGAGGAGTGACAGCAATGTTTGTGTCACAGTTTAAAGCTCACTGTGTGCAAAACATGATCAAGCAGGAGATTTTTTGCAAGGCTCTTCTGCTGTTTTAGCCCAGGCTAAACATTCCTGCTCTACTCTCTCTGTTGCTGCTCAGCAGAGAGCGGGCACAGAGATGGTGGATTCAGCTGGTCTTTCAGGCAGGAAAAGAAGAGACAGCAATGTGTGTTGCAGAGTTGCAAAGCTCACTGTGTGCTGAAGATGATCAGTGGGAACTTTCTGGACTGTCTCTTCCTCTGTTTCAGCAGAGTCCAAACGTAAGTGCTATATTCTGCTACTGCTCACAAAGAGCAAGCACAGGAGATGTATTATTCAATTGGACTTTCAGGTAGGAAAGTGAGAGGTGACAGCAATATGTGTTTCAGAGTTGCGAATCTCAATGTGTGCTGAAGATGCCCAGCAGTAGTTTCCATGCTGGCCCTTCGGCTGTGAAATTAGAATCCAAGCGCTCGTCCTCCCCTGTCACAACTGCTCTCGAAGCGAGAGAGCGCACCAGAAACGTTGGCTTGAAATGCACTTTTTGGAGATAAAGTGAGGAGTGACAGCAATGTGTGTTTCAGTGTTGCAAAGCTCACTGTGCGCTGAAGATGATCTGCAAGAACTTTCCCTCCCTGCCCTTCGGAACTGGGAGCGGATTCCAAGCGCTCGTGCTCACCTGCCTCTGGTGCACTGGAAACGAGAGTGGAGACCAGAAACGCTGGATTCAAATGCACTTTTAGGAGCTACAATGAGGAGTGACAACAGTGTGTGTGTCACAGTTGTAAAGCTCAGTGTGTTGAAGAAGCACAAGAGCAGCCTTCAGGCCTGTCTCTTCCACTGCCTTACAGATTGCAGACATTCCTGCTCACTCTGCTGCTCAGCAGAGTGCTGGCAACGGAGTTCTTGGATTGAAATGGTCTTTTAGGAGAAAGAGTGAAGAGTGACAGCAATGTTTGTGTCACAGTTTAAAGCTCACTGTGTGCTAAACATGATCAGGAGGAGCTTTTTTGCAAGGCTCTTCTGCTGTTTTAGCCCAATCTAAACATTCCTTCTCTCTGTTGCTGCTCAGCAGAGAGTGGGCACAGAGATGTTGGAATCAATTGGTCTTCCAGGCAGGAAAAGGAGTTACAGCAATGTGTGTTGCAGAATTGCAAAGTTCACTGTGTGCTGAAGATGCCCTGCAGGAGTTTCCCTGCTGGCCCTTCGTCTGTGGGATTAGAGTCCAAGCGCTGCTCCTCCCCTGTCACAACTCCTCTCGAAACGTGAGAGCGCACCAGAAACTTTGGATTCAAATGCACTTTTAGGAGATAAAGTGAGGAGTGACAGCAATGTTTGTGTCACAGTTTAAAGCTCACTGTGTGCAAAACATGATCAAGCAGGAGATTTTTTGCAAGGCTCTTCTGCTGTTTTAGCCCAGGCTAAACATTGCTGCTCTACTCTCTCTGTTGCTGCTCAGCAGAGAGCGGGCACAGAGATGGTGGATTCAGCTGGTCTTTCAGGCAGGAATAGAAGAGACAGCAATGTGTGTTGCAGAGTTGCAAAGCTCACTGTGTGCTGAAGATGATCAGTGGGAACTTTCTGGACTGTCTCTTCTGCTGTTTCAGCAGAGTCCAAACGTAAGTGCTATATTCTGCTACTGCTCACAAAGAGCAAGCACAGGAGATGTATTATTCAATTGGACTTTCAGGTAGGAAAGTGAGAGGTGACAGCAATATGTGTTTCAGAGTTGTGAATCTCAATGTGTGCAGAAGATGCCCAGCAGTAGTTTCCATGCAGGCCCTTCGGCTGTGAAATTAGAATCCAAGCGCTCGTCCTCCCCTGTCACAACTGCTCTCGAAGCGAGAGAGCGCACCAGAAACGTTGGCTTGAAATGCACTTTTAGGAGATAAAGTGAGGAGTGACAGCAATGTGTGTTTCAGAGTTGCAAAGCTCACTGTGCGCTGAAGATGATCTGCAAGGACTTTCCCTCCCTGCCCTTCGGAACTGGGAGCGGATTCCAAGCGCTCGTGCTCACCTGCCTCTGCTGCACTGGAAACGAGAGTGGTGACCAGAAACGCTGGATTCAAATGCACTTTTAGGAGCTACAATGAGGAGTGACAACAGTGTGTGTGTCACAGTTGTAAAGCTCAGTGTGTTGAAGAAGCACAAGAGCAGCCTTCAGCCTGTCTCTTCCACTGCCTTACAGATTGCAGACATCCCTGCTCACTCTGCTGCTCAGCAGAGTGCTGGCAACGGAGTTCTGGGATTGAAATGGTCTTTTAGGAGAAAGAGTGAAGAGTGACAGCAATGTTTGTGTCACAGTTTAAAGCTCACTGTGTGCTAAACATGATCAGGAGGAGCTTTTTTGCAAGGCTCTTCTGCTGTTTTAGCCCAGTCTAAACATTCCTTCTCTCTGTTGCTGCTCAGCAGAGAGTGGGCACAGAGATGTTGGAATCAATTGGTCTTCCAGGCAGGAAAAGGAGTTACAGCAATGTGTGTTGCAGAATTGTAAAGCTCACTGTGTGCTGAAGATGCCCTGCAGGAGTTTCCCTGCTGGCCCTTCGTCTGTGGGATTAGAGTCCAAGCGCTGCTCCTCCCTTGTCACAACTCCTCTCCAAACGAGAGAGCGCACCAGAAACTTTGGATTCAAATGCACTTTTAGGAGATAAAGTGAGGAGTGACAGCAATGTTTGTGTCACAGTTTAAAGCTCACTGTGTGCAAAACATGATCAAGCAGGAGATTTTTTGCAAGGCTCTTCTGCTGTTTTAGCCCAGGCTAAACATTCCTGCTCTACTCTCTCTGTTGCTGCTCAGCAGAGAGCGGGCACAGAGGTGTTGGAATCAATTGGTCTTTCAGGCAGGAAAAGAAGTGACAGCAATGTGTGTTGCAGAGTTGCAAAGCTCACTGTGTGCTGAAGATGATCAGTGGGAACTTTCTGGACTGTCTCTTCTGCAGTTTCAGCAGAGTCCAAACGTAAGTGCTATATTCTGCTACTGCTCACAAAGAGCAAGCACGGGAGATGTATTATTCAATTGGACTTTCAGGTAGGAAAGTGAGAGGTGACAGCAATATGTGTTTCAGAGTTGCGAATCTCAATGTGTGCTGAAGATGCCCAGCAGTAGTTTCCATGCTGGCCCTTCGGCTGTGAAATTAGAATCCAAACGCTCGTCCTCCCCTGTCACAACTGCTCTCGAAGCGAGAGAGCGCACCAGAAACGCTGGCTTGAAATGCACTTTTAGGAGATAAAGTGAGGAGTGACAGCAAAGTGTGTTTCAGAGTTGCAAAGCTCACTGTGCGCTGAAGATGATCTGCAAGGACTTTCCCTCCCTGCCCTTCGGAACTGGGAGCGGATTCCAAGCGCTCGTGCTCACCTTCCTCTGCTGCTCTTGAAACGAGAGTGGAGACCAGAAACGCTGGATTCAAATGCACTTTTAGGAGCTACAATGAGGAGTGACAACAGTGTGTGTGTCACAGTTGTAAAGCTCAGTGTGTTGAAGAAGCACAAGAGCAGCCTTCAGGCCTGTCTCTTCCACTGCCTTACAGATTGCAGACATTCCTGCTCACTCTGCTGCTCAGCAGAGTGCTGGCAACGGAGTTCTTGGATTGAAATGGTCTTTTAGGAGAAAGAGTGAAGAGTGACAGCAATGTTTGTGTCACAGTTTAAAGCTCACTGTGTGCTAAACATGATCAGGAGGAGCTTTTTTGCAAGGCTCTTCTGCTGTTTTAGCCCAGTCTAAACATTCCTGATCTACTCTCTCTGTTGCTGCTCAGCAGAGAGTGGGCACAGAGATGTTGGAATCAATTGGTCTTTCAGGCAAGAAAAGGAGGAGTGACAGCAATGTGTGTTGCAGAATTGTAAAGCTCACTGTGTGCTGAAGATGCCCTGCAGGAGTTTCCCTGATGGCCCTTCGTCTGTGGGATTAGAGTCCAAGCGCTGCTCCTCCCTTGTCACAACTCCTCTCCCAACGAGAGAGCGCACCAGAAACTTTGGATTCAAATGCACTTTTAGGAGATAAAGTGAGGAGTGACAGCAATGTTTGTGTCACAGTTTAAAGCTCACTGTGTGCTAAACATGATCAGGAGGAGCTTTTTTGCAAGGCTCTTCTGCTGTTTTAGCCCAGTCTAAACATTCCTGCTCTACTCTCTCTGTTGCTGCTCAGCAGAGAGTGGGCACAGAGATGTTGGAATCAATTGGTCTTTCAGGCAAGAAAAGGAGGAGTGACAGCAATGTGTGTTGCAGAATTGTAAAGCTCACTGTGTGCTGAAGATGCCCTGCAGGAGTTTCCCTGCTGGCCCTTCGTCTGTGGGATTAGAGTCCAAGCGCTTCTCCTCCCTTGTCACAACTCCTCTCCAAACGAGAGAGCGCACCAGAAACTTTGGATTCAAATGCACTTTTAGGAGATAAAGTGAGGAGTGACAGCAATGTTTGTGTCACAGTTTAAAGCTCACTGTGTGCAAAACATGATCAAGCAGGAGATTTTTTGCAAGGCTCTTCTGCTGTTTTAGCCCAGGCTAAACATTCCTGCTCTACTCTCTCTGTTGCTGCTCAGCAGAGAGCGGGCACAGAGGTGTTGGAATCAATTGGTCTTTCAGGCAGGAAAAGAAGTGACAGCAATGTGTGTTGCAGAGTTGCAAAGCTCACTGTGTGCTGAAGATGATCAGTGGGATCTTTCTGGACTGTCTCTTCTGCTGTTTCAGCAGAGTCCAAACGTAAGTGCTATATTCTGCTACTGCTCACAAAGAGCAAGCACAGGAGATGTATTATTCAATTGGACTTTCAGGTAGGAAAGTGAGAGGTGACAGCAATATGTGTTTCAGAGTTGCGAATCTCAATGTGTGCTGAAGATGCCCAGCAGTAGTTTCCATGCTGGCCCTTCGGCTGTGAAATTAGAATCCAAACGCTCGTCCTCCCCTGTCACAACTGCTCTCGAAGCGAGAGAGCGCACCAGAAACGCTGGCTTGAAATGCACTTTTAGGAGATAAAGTGAGGAGTGACAGCAATGTGTGTTTCAGAGTTGCAAAGCTCACTGTGCGCTGAAGATGATCTGCAAGGACTTTCCCTGCCCTGCCCTTCGGAACTGGGAGCGGATTCCAAGCGCTCGTGCTCACCTTCCTCTGCTGCTCTTGAAACGAGAGTGGAGACCAGAAACGCTGGATTCAAATGCACTTTTAGGAGCTACAATGAGGAGTGACAACAGTGTGTGTGTCAAAGTTGTAAAGCTCAGTGTGTTGAAGAAGCACAAGAGCAGCCTTCAGGCCTGTCTCTTCCACTGCCTTACAGATTGCAGACATCCCTGCTCACTCTGCTGCTCAGCAGAGTGCTGGCAACGGAGTTCTTGGATTGAAATGGTCTTTTAGGAGAAAGAGTGAAGAGTGACAGCAATGTTTGTGTCACAGTTTAAAGCTCACTGTGTGCTAAACATGATCAGGAGGAGCTTTTTTGCAAGGCTCTTCTGCTGTTTTAGCCCAGTCTAAACATTCCTGCTCTACTCTCTCTGTTGCTGCTCAGCAGAGAGTGGGCACAGAGATGTTGGAATCAATTGGTCTTTCAGGCAAGAAAAGGAGGAGTGACAGCAATGTGTGTTGCAGAATTGCAAAGCTCACTGTGTGCTGAAGATGCTCTGCAGGAGTTTCCCTGCTGGCCCTTCGTCTGTGGGATTAGAGTCCAAGCGCTGCTCCTCCCCTGTCACAACTCCTCTCGAAACGAGAGAGCGCGCCAGAAACTTTGGATTCAAATGCACTTTTAGGAGATAAAGTGAGGAGTGACAGCAATGTTTGTGTCACAGTTTAAAGCTCACTGTGTGCAAAACATGATCAAGCAGGAGATTTTTTTCAAGGCTCTTCTGCTGTTTTAGGCAGGTCTAAAAATTCCTGCTCTACTCTCTCTGTTGCTGCTCAGCAGAGAGCGGGCACAGAGATGGTGGATTCAGCTGGTCTTTCAGGCAAAAAGGGAGGAGTGACAGCAATGTGCGTTGCAGAGTTGCAAAGCTCGCTGTGCGCTGAAGATGATCAGTGGGAACTTTCTGGACTGTCTCTTCTGCTCTTTTAGCATTGGCTAAAGGTTCCTGCTCTACTCTGCTTCTGCCCAGCAGAGAAAGGGCACAGAGATTTTGGATTCAATTGGACTTTGAGGTAGGAAAGTGCGGAGCGAGAGCAATATATGTGTCACAGTTGCAAAGCTGACTGCGTGCTGAAGATGCCCTGCCGGAGCTTTCACTCCGGGCTCTTCGGCTGTGGGAGCAGAGGCCAAGAGATCGTGTTCACCTGTCACTGCTGCTGTTCAAACGAGAGAGGGCGGGAGAGACCATGGATTCAAACGGATTATTAGGAGATGAAGTGAGGAGAGACAGCAATGTGTGTTTCAGAGTTGCAAAGCTCACTGTGCGCTGAAGATGATCTGCAAGGACTTTCCCTCCCTGCCCTTCGGAACTGGGCGAGGATTCCAAGCGCTCGTGTTCACCTTCCTCTGCTGCTCTTGAAACGAGAGTGGAGACCAGAAACGCTGGATTCAAATGCACTTTTAGGAGCTACAATGAGGAGTGACAACAGTGTGTGTGTCACAGTTGTAAAGCTCAGTGTGTTGAAGAAGCACAAGAGCAGCCTTCAGGCCTGTCTCTTCCACTGCCTTACAGATTGCAGACATTCCTGCTCACTCTGCTGCTCAGCAGAGTGCTGGCAACGGAGTTCTTGGATTGAAATGGTCTTTTAGGAGAAAGAGTGAAGAGTGACAGCAATGTTTGTGTCACAGTTTAAAGCTCACTGTGTGCTAAACATGATCAGGAGGAGCTTTTTTGCAAGGCTCTTCTGCTGTTTTAGCCCAGTCTAAACATTCCTTCTCTCTGTTGCTGCTCAGCAGAGAGTGGGCACAGAGATGTTGGAATCAATTGGTCTTCCAGGCAGGAAAAGGAGTTACAGCAATGTGTGTTGCAGAATTGCAAAGCTCACTGTGTGCTGAAGATGCCCTGCAGGAGTTTCCCTGCTGGCCCTTCGTCTGTGGGATTAGAGTCCAAGCGCTGCTCCTCCCCTGTCACAACTCCTCTCGAAACGAGAGAGCGCACCAGAAACTTTGGATTCAAATGCACTTTTAGGAGATAAAGTGAGGAGTGACAGCAATGTTTGTGTCACAGTTTAAAGCTCACTGTGTGCAAAACATGATCAAGCAGGAGATTTTTTGCAAGGCTCTTCTGCTGTTTTAGCCCAGGCTAAACATTCCTGCTCTACTCTCTCTGTTGCTGCTCAGCAGAGAGCGGGCACAGAGATGGTGGATTCAGCTGGTCTTTCAGGCAGGAAAAGAAGAGACAGCAATGTGTGTTGCAGAGTTGCAAAGCTCACTGTGTGCTGAAGATGATCAGTGGGAACTTTCTGGACTGTCTCTTCCTCTGTTTCAGCAGAGTCCAAACGTAAGTGCTATATTCTGCTACTGCTCACAAAGAGCAAGCACAGGAGATGTATTATTCAATTGGACTTTCAGGTAGGAAAGTGAGAGGTGACAGCAATATGTGTTTCAGAGTTGCGAATCTCAATGTGTGCTGAAGATGCCCAGCAGTAGTTTCCATGCTGGCCCTTCGGCTGTGAAATTAGAATCCAAGCGCTCGTCCTCCCCTGTCACAACTGCTCTCGAAGCGAGAGAGCGCACCAGAAACGTTGGCTTGAAATGCACTTTTTGGAGATAAAGTGAGGAGTGACAGCAATGTGTGTTTCAGTGTTGCAAAGCTCACTGTGCGCTGAAGATGATCTGCAAGAACTTTCCCTCCCTGCCCTTCGGAACTGGGAGCGGATTCCAAGCGCTCGTGCTCACCTGCCTCTGGTGCACTGGAAACGAGAGTGGAGACCAGAAACGCTGGATTCAAATGCACTTTTAGGAGCTACAATGAGGAGTGACAACAGTGTGTGTGTCAAAGTTGTAAAGCTCAGTGTGTTGAAGAAGCACAAGAGCAGCCTTCAGGCCTGTCTCTTCCACTGCCTTACAGATTGCAGACATCCCTGCTCACTCTGCTGCTCAGCAGAGTGCTGGCAACGGAGTTCTGGGATTGAAATGGTCTTTTAGGAGAAAGAGTGAAGAGTGACACCAATGCTTGTGTCACAGTTTAAAGCTCACTGTGTGCTAAACATGATCAGGAGGAGCTTTTTTGCAAGGCTCTTCTGCTGTTTTAGCCCAGTCTAAACATTCCTGATCTACTCTCTCTGTTGCTGCTCAGCAGAGAGTGGGCACAGAGATGTTGGAATCAATTGGTCTTTCAGGCAAGAAAAGGAGGAGTGACAGCAATGTGTGTTGCAGAATTGTAAAGCTCACTGTGTGCTGAAGATGCCCTGCAGGAGTTTCCCTGCTGGCCCTTCGTCTCTGGGATTAGAGTCCAAGCGCTGCTCCTCCCTTGTCACAACTCCTCTCCAAACGAGAGAGCACACCAGAAACTTTGGATTCAAATGCACTTTTAGGAGATAAAGTGAGGAGTGACAGCAATGTTTGTGTCACAGTTTAAAGCTCACTGTGTGCTAAACATGATCAGGAGGAGCTTTTTTGCAAGGCTCTTCTGCTGTTTTAGCCCAGTCTAAACATTCCTGCTCTACTCTCTCTGTTGCTGCTCAGCAGAGAGTGGGCACAGAGATGTTGGAATCAATTGGTCTTTCAGGCAAGAAAAGGAGGAGTGACAGCAATGTGTGTTGCAGAATTGTAAAGCTCACTGTGTGCTGAAGATGCCCTGCAGGAGTTTCCCTGCTGGCCCTTCGTCTGTGGGATTAGAGTCCAAGCGCTTCTCCTCCCTTGTCACAACTCCTCTCCAAACGAGAGAGCGCACCAGAAACTTTGGATTCAAATGCACTTTTAGGAGATAAAGTGAGGAGTGACAGCAATGTTTGTGTCACAGTTTAAAGCTCACTGTGTGCAAAACATGATCAAGCAGGAGATTTTTTGCAAGGCTCTTCTGCTGTTTTAGCCCAGGCTAAACATTCCTGCTCTACTCTCTCTGTTGCTGCTCAGCAGAGAGCGGGCACAGAGGTGTTGGAATCAATTGGTCTTTCAGGCAGGAAAAGAAGTGACAGCAATGTGTGTTGCAGAGTTGCAAAGCTCACTGTGTGCTGAAGATGATCAGTGGGATCTTTCTGGACTGTCTCTTCTGCTGTTTCAGCAGAGTCCAAACGTAAGTGCTATATTCTGCTACTGCTCACAAAGAGCAAGCACAGGAGATGTATTATTCAATTGGACTTTCAGGTAGGAAAGTGAGAGGTGACAGCAATATGTGTTTCAGAGTTGCGAATCTCAATGTGTGCTGAAGATGCCCAGCAGTAGTTTCCATGCTGGCCCTTCGGCTGTGAAATTAGAATCCAAACGCTCGTCCTCCCCTGTCACAACTGCTCTCGAAGCGAGAGAGCGCACCAGAAACGCTGGCTTGAAATGCACTTTTAGGAGATAAAGTGAGGAGTGACAGCAATGTGTGTTTCAGAGTTGCAAAGCTCACTGTGCGCTGAAGATGATCTGCAAGGACTTTCCCTGCCCTGCCCTTCGGAACTGGGAGCGGATTCCAAGCGCTCGTGCTCACCTTCCTCTGCTGCTCTTGAAACGAGAGTGGAGACCAGAAACGCTGGATTCAAATGCACTTTTAGGAGCTACAATGAGGAGTGACAACAGTGTGTGTGTCAAAGTTGTAAAGCTCAGTGTGTTGAAGAAGCACAAGAGCAGCCTTCAGGCCTGTCTCTTCCACTGCCTTACAGATTGCAGACATCCCTGCTCACTCTGCTGCTCAGCAGAGTGCTGGCAACGGAGTTCTTGGATTGAAATGGTCTTTTAGGAGAAAGAGTGAAGAGTGACAGCAATGTTTGTGTCACAGTTTAAAGCTCACTGTGTGCTAAACATGATCAGGAGGAGCTTTTTTGCAAGGCTCTTCTGCTGTTTTAGCCCAGTCTAAACATTCCTGCTCTACTCTCTCTGTTGCTGCTCAGCAGAGAGTGGGCACAGAGATGTTGGAATCAATTGGTCTTTCAGGCAAGAAAAGGAGGAGTGACAGCAATGTGTGTTGCAGAATTGCAAAGCTCACTGTGTGCTGAAGATGCTCTGCAGGAGTTTCCCTGCTGGCCCTTCGTCTGTGGGATTAGAGTCCAAGCGCTGCTCCTCCCCTGTCACAACTCCTCTCGAAACGAGAGAGCGCGCCAGAAACTTTGGATTCAAATGCACTTTTAGGAGATAAAGTGAGGAGTGACAGCAATGTTTGTGTCACAGTTTAAAGCTCACTGTGTGCAAAACATGATCAAGCAGGAGATTTTTTTCAAGGCTCTTCTGCTGTTTTAGGCAGGTCTAAAAATTCCTGCTTTACTCTCTCTGTTGCTGCTCAGCAGAGAGCGGGCACAGAGATGGTGGATTCAGCTGGTCTTTCAGGCAAAAAGGGAGGAGTGACAGCAATGTGCGTTGCAGAGTTGCAAAGCTCGCTGTGCGCTGAAGATGATCAGTGGGAACTTTCTGGACTGTCTCTTCTGCTCTTTTAGCATTGGCTAAAGGTTCCTGCTCTACTCTGCTTCTGCCCAGCAGAGAAAGGGCACAGAGATTTTGGATTCAATTGGACTTTGAGGTAGGAAAGTGCGGAGCGAGAGCAATATATGTGTCACAGTTGCAAAGCTGACTGCGTGCTGAAGATGCCCTGCCGGAGCTTTCACTCCGGGCTCTTCGGCTGTGGGAGCAGAGGCCAAGAGATCGTGTTCACCTGTCACTGCTGCTGTTCAAACGAGAGAGGGCGGGAGAGACCATGGATTCAAACGGATTATTAGGAGATGAAGTGAGGAGAGACAGCAATGTGTGTTTCAGAGTTGCAAAGCTCACTGTGCGCTGAAGATGATCTGCAAGGACTTTCCCTCCCTGCCCTTCGGAACTGGGCGAGGATTCCAAGCGCTCGTGTTCACCTTCCTCTGCTGCTCTTGAAACGAGAGTGGAGACCAGAAACGCTGGATTCAAATGCACTTTTAGGAGCTACAATGAGGAGTGACAACAGTGTGTGTGTCACAGTTGTAAAGCTCAGTGTGTTGAAGAAGCACAAGAGCAGCCTTCAGGCCTGTCTCTTCCACTGCCTTACAGATTGCAGACATTCCTGCTCACTCTGCTGCTCAGCAGAGTGCTGGCAACGGAGTTCTTGGATTGAAATGGTCTTTTAGGAGAAAGAGTGAAGAGTGACAGCAATGTTTGTGTCACAGTTTAAAGCTCACTGTGTGCTAAACATGATCAGGAGGAGCTTTTTTGCAAGGCTCTTCTGCTGTTTTAGCCCAGTCTAAACATTCCTTCTCTCTGTTGCTGCTCAGCAGAGAGTGGGCACAGAGATGTTGGAATCAATTGGTCTTCCAGGCAGGAAAAGGAGTTACAGCAATGTGTGTTGCAGAATTGCAAAGCTCACTGTGTGCTGAAGATGCCCTGCAGGAGTTTCCCTGCTGGCCCTTCGTCTGTGGGATTAGAGTCCAAGCGCTGCTCCTCCCCTGTCACAACTCCTCTCGAAACGAGAGAGCGCACCAGAAACTTTGGATTCAAATGCACTTTTAGGAGATAAAGTGAGGAGTGACAGCAATGTTTGTGTCACAGTTTAAAGCTCACTGTGTGCAAAACATGATCAAGCAGGAGATTTTTTGCAAGGCTCTTCTGCTGTTTTAGCCCAGGCTAAACATTCCTGCTCTACTCTCTCTGTTGCTGCTCAGCAGAGAGCGGGCACAGAGATGGTGGATTCAGCTGGTCTTTCAGGCAGGAAAAGAAGAGACAGCAATGTGTGTTGCAGAGTTGCAAAGCTCACTGTGTGCTGAAGATGATCAGTGGGAACTTTCTGGACTGTCTCTTCTGCTGTTTCAGCAGAGTCCAAACGTAAGTGCTATATTCTGCTACTGCTCACAAAGAGCAAGCACAGGAGATGTATTATTCAATTGGACTTTCAGGTAGGAAAGTGAGAGGTGACAGCAATATGTGTTTCAGAGTTGCGAATCTCAATGTGTGCTGAAGATGCCCAGCAGTAGTTTCCATGCTGGCCCTTCGGCTGTGAAATTAGAATCCAAGCGCTCGTCCTCCCCTGTCACAACTGCTCTCGAAGCGAGAGAGCGCACCAGAAACGTTGGCTTGAAATGCACTTTTTGGAGATAAAGTGAGGAGTGACAGCAATGTGTGTTTCAGTGTTGCAAAGCTCACTGTGCGCTGAAGATGATCTGCAAGAACTTTCCCTCCCTGCCCTTCGGAACTGGGAGCGGATTCCAAGCGCTCGTGCTCACCTGCCTCTGGTGCACTGGAAACGAGAGTGGAGACCAGAAACGCTGGATTCAAATGCACTTTTAGGAGCTACAATGAGGAGTGACAACAGTGTGTGTGTCAAAGTTGTAAAGCTCAGTGTGTTGAAGAAGCACAAGAGCAGCCTTCAGGCCTGTCTCTTCCACTGCCTTACAGATTGCAGACATCCCTGCTCACTCTGCTGCTCAGCAGAGTGCTGGCAACGGAGTTCTGGGATTGAAATGGTCTTTTAGGAGAAAGAGTGAAGAGTGACACCAATGCTTGTGTCACAGTTTAAAGCTCACTGTGTGCTAAACATGATCAGGAGGAGCTTTTTTGCAAGGCTCTTCTGCTGTTTTAGCCCAGTCTAAACATTCCTGATCTACTCTCTCTGTTGCTGCTCAGCAGAGAGTGGGCACAGAGATGTTGGAATCAATTGGTCTTTCAGGCAAGAAAAGGAGGAGTGACAGCAATGTGTGTTGCAGAATTGTAAAGCTCACTGTGTGCTGAAGATGCCCTGCAGGAGTTTCCCTGCTGGCCCTTCGTCTCTGGGATTAGAGTCCAAGCGCTGTTCCTCCCTTGTCACAACTCCTCTCCAAACGAGAGAGCACACCAGAAACTTTGGATTCAAATGCACTTTTAGGAGATAAAGTGAGGAGTGACAGCAATATTTGTGTCACAGTTTAAAGCTCACTGTGTGCAAAACATGATCAAGCAGGAGATTTTTTTCAAGGCTCTTCTGCTGTTTTAGGCAGGTCTAAAAATTCCTGCTCTACTCTCTCTGTTGCTGCTCAGCAGAGAGCGGGCACAGAGATGGTGGATTCAGCTGGTCTTTCAGGCAAAAAGGGAGGAGTGACAGCAATGTGTGTTGCAGAGTTGCAAAGCTCGCTGTGCGCTGAAGATGATCAGTGGGAACTTTCTGGACTGTCTCTTCTGCTCTTTTAGCATTGGCTAAAGGTTCCTGCTCTACTCTCTCTGCTTCTGCCCAGCAGAGAAAGGGCACAGAGATTTTGGATTCAATTGGACTTTGAGGTAGGAAAGTGCGGAGCGAGAGCAATATATGTGTCACAGTTGCAAAGCTGACTGCGTGCTGAAGATGCCCTGCCGGAGCTTTCACTCCGGGCTCTTCGGCTGTGGGAGCAGAGGCCAAGAGATCGTGTTCACCTGTCACTGCTGCTGTTCAAACGAGAGAGGGCGGGAGAGACCATGGATTCAAACGGATTATTAGGAGATGAAGTGAGGAGTGACAGCAATGTGTGTTTCAGAGTTGCAAAGCTCACTGTGCGCTGAAGATGATCTGCAAGGACTTTCCCTCCCTGCCCTTCGGAACTGGGAGCGGATTCCAAGCGCTCGTGCTCACCTTCCTCTGCTGCTCTTGAAACGAGAGTGGAGACCAGAAACGCTGGATTCAAATGCACTTTTAGGAGCTACAATGAGGAGTGACAACAGTGTGTGTGTCACAGTTGTAAAGCTCAGTGTGTTGAAGAAGCACAAGAGCAGCCTTCAGGCCTGTCTCTTCCACTGCCTTACAGATTGCAGACATTCCTGCTCACTCTGCTGCTCAGCAGAGTGCTGGCAACGGAGTTCTTGGATTGAAATGGTCTTTTAGGAGAAAGAGTGAAGAGTGACAGCAATGTTTGTGTCACAGTTTAAAGCTCACTGTGTGCTAAACATGATCAGGAGGAGCTTTTTTGCAAGGCTCTTCTGCTGTTTTAGCCCAGTCTAAACATTCCTTCTCTCTGTTGCTGCTCAGCAGAGAGTGGGCACAGAGATGTTGGAATCCATTGGTCTTCCAGACAGGAAAAGGAGGAGTTACAGCAATGTGTGTTGCAGTGTTGCAAAGCTCACTGTGTGCTGAAGATGCCCTGCAGGAGTTTCCCTGCTGGCCCTTCGTCTGTGGGATTAGAGTCCAAGCGCTGCTACTCCCCTGTCACAACTCCTCTCCAAACGAGAGAGCGTACCAGAAACTTTGGATTCAAATGAACTTTTAGGAGATAAAGTGAGGAGTGACAGCAATGTTTGTGTCACAGTTTAAAGCTCACTGTGTGCAAAACATGATCAAGCAGGAGATTTTTTGCAAGGCTCTTCTGCTGTTTTAGCCCAGGCTAAACATTCCTGCTCAACTCTCTGTTGCTGCTCAGCAGAGAGTGGGCACAGAGATGTTGGAATCAATTGGTCTTTCAGGCAGGAAAAGAAGTGACAGCAATGTGTGTTGCAGAGTTGCAAAGCTCGCTGTTCGCTGAAGATGATCAGTGGGAATTTTCTGGACTGTCTCTTCTGCTGTTTCTTCAGAGTCCAAACGTAAGTGCTATATTCTGCTACTGCTCACAAAGAGCAAGCACAGGAGATGTAGGACTCAATTGGACTTTCAGGTAGGAAAGTGAGAGGTGACAGCAATGTGTGTTTCAGAGTTGCAAAGCTCACTGGGTGCTGAAGATGCCCAGCAGGATTTTCCATGCTGGCAATTCGTCTGTGAAATTAGAGTCCAAACGCTCGTCCTCCCCTGTGACATCAGCTCTCGAAACGAGAGAGTGCACCAGAAACTTTGGATTCAAATGCATTTTAGGAGATAAAGTGAGGAGTGACAGCAATGTTTGTGTCACAGTTTAAAGCTCACTGAGTGCAAAACATGATCAAGCAGGAGATTTTTTGCAAGGCTCTTCTGCTGTTTTAGCCCAGGCTAAACATTCCTGCTCTACTCTCTCTGTTGCTGCTCAGCAGAGAGCGGGCACAGAGGTGTTGGAATCAATTGGTCTTTCCGGCAGGAAAAGAAGAGACAGCAAGGTGTGTTGCAGAGTTGCAAAGCTCACTGTGTGCTGAAGATGATCAGTGGGAACTTTCTGGACTGTCTCTTCTGCTGTTTCAGCAGAGTCCAAACGTAAGTGCTATATTCTGCTACTGCTCACAAAGAGCAAGCACAGGAGATGTATTATTCAATTGGACTTTCAGGTAGGAAAGTGAGAGGTGACAGCAATATGTGTTTCAGAGTTGTGAATCTCAATGTGTGCTGAAGATGCCCAGCAGTAGTTTCCATGCTGGCCCTTCGGCTGTGAAATTAGAATCCAAGCGCTCGTCCTCCCCTGTCACAACTGCTCTCGAAGCGAGAGAGCGCACCAGAAACGTTGGCTTGAAATGCACTTTTAGGAGATAAAGTGAGGAGTGACAGCAATGTGTGTTTCAGAGTTGCAAAGCTCACTGTGCGCTGAAGATGATCTGCAAGGACTTTCCCTCCCTGCCCTTCGGAACTGGGAGCGGATTCCAAGCGCTCGTGCTCACCTTCCTCTGCTGCTCTTGAAACGAGAGTGGAGACCAGAAACGCTGGATTCAAATGCACTTTTAGGAGCTACAATGAGGAGTGACAACAGTGTGTGTGTCACAGTTGTAAAGCTCAGTGTGTTGAAGAAGCACAAGAGCAGCCTTCAGGCCTGTCTCTTCCACTGCCTTACAGATTGCAGACATTCCTGCTCACTCTGCTGCTCAGCAGAGTGCTGGCAACGGAGTTCTTGGATTGAAATGGTCTTTTAGGAGAAAGAGTGAAGAGTGACAGCAATGTTTGTGTCACAGTTTAAAGCTCACTGTGTGCTAAACATGATCAGGAGGAGCTTTTTTGCAAGGCTCTTCTGCTGTTTTAGCCCAGTCTAAACATTCCTTCTCTCTGTTGCTGCTCAGCAGAGAGTGGGCACAGAGATGTTGGAATCCATTGGTCTTCCAGGCAGGAAAAGGAGGAGTTACAGCAATGTGTGTTGCAGAATTGCAAAGCTCACTGTGTGCTGAAGATGCCCTGCAGGAGTTTCCCTGCTGGCCCTTCGTCTGTGGGATTAGAGTCCAAGCGCTGCTCCTCCCCTGTCACAACTCCTCTCGAAACGTGAGAGCGCACCAGAAACTTTGGATTCAAATGCACTTTTAGGAGATAAAGTGAGGAGTGACAGCAATGTTTGTGTCACAGTTTAAAGCTCACTGTGTGCAAAACATGATCAAGCAGGAGATTTTTTGCAAGGCTCTTCTGCTGTTTTAGCCCAGGCTAAAAATTCCTGCTCTACTCTCTCTGTTGCTGCTCAGCAGAGAGCAGGCACAGAGGTGTTGGAATCAATTGGTCTTTCAGGCAGGAAAAGAAGTGACAGCAATGTGTGTTGCAGAGTTGCAAAGCTCACTGTGTGCTGAAGATGATCAGTGGGAACTTTCTGGACTGTCTCTTCTGCTGTTTCAGCAGAGTCCAAACGTAAGTGCTATATTCTGCTACTGCTCACAAAGAGCAAGCACAGGAGATGTATTATTCAATTGGACTTTCAGGTAGGAAAGTGAGAGGTGACAGCAATATGTGTTTCAGAGTTGTGAATCTCAATGTGTGCTGAAGATGCCCAGCAGTAGTTTCCATGCTGGCCCTTCGGCTGTGAAATTAGAATCCAAGCGCTCGTCCTCCCCTGTCACAACTGCTCTCGAAGCGAGAGAGCGCACCAGAAACGTTGGCTTGAAATGCACTTTTAGGAGATAAAGTGAGGAGTGACAGCAATGTGTGTTTCAGAGTTGCAAAGCTCACTGTGCGCTGAAGATGATCTGCAAGGACTTTCCCTCCCTGCCCTTCGGAACTGGGAGCGGATTCCAAGCGCTCGTGCTCACCTGCCTCTGGTGCACTGGAAACGAGAGTGGAGACCAGAAACGCTGGATTCAAATGCACTTTTAGGAGCTACAATGAGGAGTGACAACAGTGTGTGTGTCAAAGTTGTAAAGCTCAGTGTGTTGAAGAAGCACAAGAGCAGCCTTCAGGCCTGTCTCTTCCACTGCCTTACAGATTGCAGACATCCCTGCTCACTCTGCTGCTCAGCAGAGTGCTGGCAACGGAGTTCTGGGATTGAAATGGTCTTTTAGGAGAAAGAGTGAAGAGTGACAGCAATGTTTGTGTCACAGTTTAAAGCTCACTGTGTGCTAAACATGATCAGGAGGAGCTTTTTTGCAAGGCTCTTCTGCTGTTTTAGCCCAGTCTAAACATTCCTGCTCTACTCTCTCTGTTGCTGCTCAGCAGAGAGTGGGCACAGAGGTGTTGGAATCAATTGGTCTTTCAGGCAAGAAAAGGAGGAGTGACAGCAATGTGTGTTGCAGAATTGTAAAGCTCACTGTGTGCTGAAGATGCCCTGCAGGAGTTTCCCTGCTGGCCCTTCGTCTGTGGGATTAGAGTCCAAGCGCTGCTCCTCCCTTGTCACAATTCCTCTCCAAACGAGAGAGCGCACCAGAAACTTTGGATTCAAATGCACTTTTAGGAGATAAAGTGAGGAGTGACAGCAATGTTTGTGTCACAGTTTAAAGCTCACTGTGTGCAAAACATGATCAAGCAGGAGATTTTTTTCAAGGCTCTTCTGCTGTTTTAGGCAGGTCTAAAAATTCCTGCTCTACTCTCTCTGTTGCTGCTCAGCAGAGAGCGGGCACAGAGATGGTGGATTCAGCTGGTCTTTCAGGCAAAAAGGGAGGAGTGACAGCAATGTGTGTTGCAGAGTTGCAAAGCTCGCTGTGCGCTGAAGATGATCAGTGGGAACTTTCTGGACTGTCTCTTCTGCTCTTTTAGCATTGGCTAAAGGTTCCTGCTCTACTCTCTCTGCTTCTGCCCAGCAGAGAAAGGGCACAGAGATTTTGGATTCAATTGGACTTTGAGGTAGGAAAGTGCGGAGCGAGAGCAATATATGTGTCACAGTTGCAAAGCTGACTGCGTGCTGAAGATGCCCTGCCGGAGCTTTCACTCCGGGCTCTTCGGCTGTGGGAGCAGAGGCCAAGAGATCGTGTTCACCTGTCACTGCTGCTGTTCAAACGAGAGAGGGCGGGAGAGACCATGGATTCAAACGGATTATTAGGAGATGAAGTGAGGAGTGACAGCAATGTGTGTTTCAGAGTTGCAAAGCTCACTGTGCGCTGAAGATGATCTGCAAGGACTTTCCCTCCCTGCCCTTCGGAACTGGGAGCGGATTCCAAGCGCTCGTGCTCACCTTCCTCTGCTGCTCTTGAAACGAGAGTGGAGACCAGAAACGCTGGATTCAAATGCACTTTTAGGAGCTACAATGAGGAGTGACAACAGTGTGTGTGTCACAGTTGTAAAGCTCAGTGTGTTGAAGAAGCACAAGAGCAGCCTTCAGGCCTGTCTCTTCCACTGCCTTACAGATTGCAGACATTCCTGCTCACTCTGCTGCTCAGCAGAGTGCTGGCAACGGAGTTCTTGGATTGAAATGGTCTTTTAGGAGAAAGAGTGAAGAGTGACAGCAATGTTTGTGTCACAGTTTAAAGCTCACTGTGTGCTAAACATGATCAGGAGGAGCTTTTTTGCAAGGCTCTTCTGCTGTTTTAGCCCAGTCTAAACATTCCTTCTCTCTGTTGCTGCTCAGCAGAGAGTGGGCACAGAGATGTTGGAATCCATTGGTCTTCCAGGCAGGAAAAGGAGGAGTTACAGCAATGTGTGTTGCAGAATTGCAAAGCTCACTGTGTGCTGAAGATGCCCTGCAGGAGTTTCCCTGCTGGCCCTTCGTCTGTGGGATTAGAGTCCAAGCGCTGCTCCTCCCCTGTCACAACTCCTCTCGAAACGTGAGAGCGCACCAGAAACTTTGGATTCAAATGCACTTTTAGGAGATAAAGTGAGGAGTGACAGCAATGTTTGTGTCACAGTTTAAAGCTCACTGTGTGCAAAACATGATCAAGCAGGAGATTTTTTGCAAGGCTCTTCTGCTGTTTTAGCCCAGGCTAAAAATTCCTGCTCTACTCTCTCTGTTGCTGCTCAGCAGAGAGCAGGCACAGAGGTGTTGGAATCAATTGGTCTTTCAGGCAGGAAAAGAAGTGACAGCAATGTGTGTTGCAGAGTTGCAAAGCTCACTGTGTGCTGAAGATGATCAGTGGGAACTTTCTGGACTGTCTCTTCTGCTGTTTCAGCAGAGTCCAAACGTAAGTGCTATATTCTGCTACTGCTCACAAAGAGCAAGCACAGGAGATGTATTATTCAATTGGACTTTCAGGTAGGAAAGTGAGAGGTGACAGCAATATGTGTTTCAGAGTTGTGAATCTCAATGTGTGCTGAAGATGCCCAGCAGTAGTTTCCATGCTGGCCCTTCGGCTGTGAAATTAGAATCCAAGCGCTCGTCCTCCCCTGTCACAACTGCTCTCGAAGCGAGAGAGCGCACCAGAAACGTTGGCTTGAAATGCACTTTTAGGAGATAAAGTGAGGAGTGACAGCAATGTGTGTTTCAGAGTTGCAAAGCTCACTGTGCGCTGAAGATGATCTGCAAGGACTTTCCCTCCCTGCCCTTCGGAACTGGGAGCGGATTCCAAGCGCTCGTGCTCACCTGCCTCTGGTGCACTGGAAACGAGAGTGGAGACCAGAAACGCTGGATTCAAATGCACTTTTAGGAGCTACAATGAGGAGTGACAACAGTGTGTGTGTCAAAGTTGTAAAGCTCAGTGTGTTGAAGAAGCACAAGAGCAGCCTTCAGGCCTGTCTCTTCCACTGCCTTACAGATTGCAGACATCCCTGCTCACTCTGCTGCTCAGCAGAGTGCTGGCAACGGAGTTCTGGGATTGAAATGGTCTTTTAGGAGAAAGAGTGAAGAGTGACAGCAATGTTTGTGTCACAGTTTAAAGCTCACTGTGTGCTAAACATGATCAGGAGGAGCTTTTTTGCAAGGCTCTTCTGCTGTTTTAGCCCAGTCTAAACATTCCTGCTCTACTCTCTCTGTTGCTGCTCAGCAGAGAGTGGGCACAGAGGTGTTGGAATCAATTGGTCTTTCAGGCAAGAAAAGGAGGAGTGACAGCAATGTGTGTTGCAGAATTGTAAAGCTCACTGTGTGCTGAAGATGCCCTGCAGGAGTTTCCCTGCTGGCCCTTCGTCTGTGGGATTAGAGTCCAAGCGCTGCTCCTCCCTTGTCACAATTCCTCTCCAAACGAGAGAGCGCACCAGAAACTTTGGATTCAAATGCACTTTTAGGAGATAAAGTGAGGAGTGACAGCAATGTTTGTGTCACAGTTTAAAGCTCACTGTGTGCAAAACATGATCAAGCAGGAGATTTTTTTCAAGGCTCTTCTGCTGTTTTAGGCAGGTCTAAAAATTCCTGCTCTACTCTCTCTGTTGCTGCTCAGCAGAGAGCGGGCACAGAGATGGTGGATTCAGCTGGTCTTTCAGGCAAAAAGGGAGGAGTGACAGCAATGTGTGTTGCAGAGTTGCAAAGCTCGCTGTGCGCTGAAGATGATCAGTGGGAACTTTCTGGACTGTCTCTTCTGCTCTTTTAGCATTGGCTAAAGGTTCCTGCTCTACTCTCTCTGCTTCTGCCCAGCAGAGAAAGGGCACAGAGATTTTGGATTCAATTGGACTTTGAGGTAGGAAAGTGCGGAGCGAGAGCAATATATGTGTCACAGTTGCAAAGCTGACTGCGTGCTGAAGATGCCCTGCCGGAGCTTTCACTCCGGGCTCTTCGGCTGTGGGAGCAGAGGCCAAGAGATCGTGTTCACCTGTCACTGCTGCTGTTCAAACGAGAGAGGGCGGGAGAGACCATGGATTCAAACGGATTATTAGGAGATGAAGTGAGGAGTGACAGCAATGTGTGTTTCAGAGTTGCAAAGCTCACTGTGCGCTGAAGATGATCTGCAAGGACTTTCCCTCCCTGCCCTTCGGAACTGGGAGCGGATTCCAAGCGCTCGTGCTCACCTTCCTCTGCTGCTCTTGAAACGAGAGTGGAGACCAGAAACGCTGGATTCAAATGCACTTTTAGGAGCTACAATGAGGAGTGACAACAGTGTGTGTGTCACAGTTGTAAAGCTCAGTGTGTTGAAGAAGCACAAGAGCAGCCTTCAGGCCTGTCTCTTCCACTGCCTTACAGATTGCAGACATTCCTGCTCACTCTGCTGCTCAGCAGAGTGCTGGCAACGGAGTTCTTGGATTGAAATGGTCTTTTAGGAGAAAGAGTGAAGAGTGACAGCAATGTTTGTGTCACAGTTTAAAGCTCACTGTGTGCTAAACATGATCAGGAGGAGCTTTTTTGCAAGGCTCTTCTGCTGTTTTAGCCCAGTCTAAACATTCCTTCTCTCTGTTGCTGCTCAGCAGAGAGTGGGCACAGAGATGTTGGAATCCATTGGTCTTCCAGGCAGGAAAAGGAGGAGTTACAGCAATGTGTGTTGCAGAATTGCAAAGCTCACTGTGTGCTGAAGATGCCCTGCAGGAGTTTCCCTGCTGGCCCTTCGTCTGTGGGATTAGAGTCCAAGCGCTGCTCCTCCCCTGTCACAACTCCTCTCGAAACGTGAGAGCGCACCAGAAACTTTGGATTCAAATGCACTTTTAGGAGATAAAGTGAGGAGTGACAGCAATGTTTGTGTCACAGTTTAAAGCTCACTGTGTGCAAAACATGATCAAGCAGGAGATTTTTTGCAAGGCTCTTCTGCTGTTTTAGCCCAGGCTAAAAATTCCTGCTCTACTCTCTCTGTTGCTGCTCAGCAGAGAGCAGGCACAGAGGTGTTGGAATCAATTGGTCTTTCAGGCAGGAAAAGAAGTGACAGCAATGTGTGTTGCAGAGTTGCAAAGCTCACTGTGTGCTGAAGATGATCAGTGGGAACTTTCTGGACTGTCTCTTCTGCTGTTTCAGCAGAGTCCAAACGTAAGTGCTATATTCTGCTACTGCTCACAAAGAGCAAGCACAGGAGATGTATTATTCAATTGGACTTTCAGGTAGGAAAGTGAGAGGTGACAGCAATATGTGTTTCAGAGTTGTGAATCTCAATGTGTGCTGAAGATGCCCAGCAGTAGTTTCCATGCTGGCCCTTCGGCTGTGAAATTAGAATCCAAGCGCTCGTCCTCCCCTGTCACAACTGCTCTCGAAGCGAGAGAGCGCACCAGAAACGTTGGCTTGAAATGCACTTTTAGGAGATAAAGTGAGGAGTGACAGCAATGTGTGTTTCAGAGTTGCAAAGCTCACTGTGCGCTGAAGATGATCTGCAAGGACTTTCCCTCCCTGCCCTTCGGAACTGGGAGCGGATTCCAAGCGCTCGTGCTCACCTGCCTCTGGTGCACTGGAAACGAGAGTGGAGACCAGAAACGCTGGATTCAAATGCACTTTTAGGAGCTACAATGAGGAGTGACAACAGTGTGTGTGTCAAAGTTGTAAAGCTCAGTGTGTTGAAGAAGCACAAGAGCAGCCTTCAGGCCTGTCTCTTCCACTGCCTTACAGATTGCAGACATCCCTGCTCACTCTGCTGCTCAGCAGAGTGCTGGCAACGGAGTTCTGGGATTGAAATGGTCTTTTAGGAGAAAGAGTGAAGAGTGACAGCAATGTTTGTGTCACAGTTTAAAGCTCACTGTGTGCTAAACATGATCAGGAGGAGCTTTTTTGCAAGGCTCTTCTGCTGTTTTAGCCCAGTCTAAACATTCCTGCTCTACTCTCTCTGTTGCTGCTCAGCAGAGAGTGGGCACAGAGGTGTTGGAATCAATTGGTCTTTCAGGCAAGAAAAGGAGGAGTGACAGCAATGTGTGTTGCAGAATTGTAAAGCTCACTGTGTGCTGAAGATGCCCTGCAGGAGTTTCCCTGCTGGCCCTTCGTCTGTGGGATTAGAGTCCAAGCGCTGCTCCTCCCTTGTCACAATTCCTCTCCAAACGAGAGAGCGCACCAGAAACTTTGGATTCAAATGCACTTTTAGGAGATAAAGTGAGGAGTGACAGCAATGTTTGTGTCACAGTTTAAAGCTCACTGTGTGCAAAACATGATCAAGCAGGAGATTTTTTTCAAGGCTCTTCTGCTGTTTTAGGCAGGTCTAAAAATTCCTGCTCTACTCTCTCTGTTGCTGCTCAGCAGAGAGCGGGCACAGAGATGGTGGATTCAGCTGGTCTTTCAGGCAAAAAGGGAGGAGTGACAGCAATGTGTGTTGCAGAGTTGCAAAGCTCGCTGTGCGCTGAAGATGATCAGTGGGAACTTTCTGGACTGTCTCTTCTGCTCTTTTAGCATTGGCTAAAGGTTCCTGCTCTACTCTCTCTGCTTCTGCCCAGCAGAGAAAGGGCACAGAGATTTTGGATTCAATTGGACTTTGAGGTAGGAAAGTGCGGAGCGAGAGCAATATATGTGTCACAGTTGCAAAGCTGACTGCGTGCTGAAGATGCCCTGCCGGAGCTTTCACTCCGGGCTCTTCGGCTGTGGGAGCAGAGGCCAAGAGATCGTGTTCACCTGTCACTGCTGCTGTTCAAACGAGAGAGGGCGGGAGAGACCATGGATTCAAACGGATTATTAGGAGATGAAGTGAGGAGTGACAGCAATGTGTGTTTCAGAGTTGCAAAGCTCACTGTGCGCTGAAGATGATCTGCAAGGACTTTCCCTCCCTGCCCTTCGGAACTGGGAGCGGATTCCAAGCGCTCGTGCTCACCTTCCTCTGCTGCTCTTGAAACGAGAGTGGAGACCAGAAACGCTGGATGCAAATGCACTTTTAGGAGCTACAATGAGGAGTGACAACAGTGTGTGTGTCACAGTTGTAAAGCTCAGTGTGTTGAAGAAGCACAAGAGCAGCCTTCAGGCCTGTCTCTTCCACTGCCTTACAGATTGCAGACATTCCTGCTCACTCTGCTGCTCAGCAGAGTGCTGGCAACGGAGTTCTTGGATTGAAATGGTCTTTTAGGAGAAAGAGTGAAGAGTGACAGCAATGTTTGTGTCACAGTTTAAAGCTCACTGTGTGCTAAACATGATCAGGAGGAGCTTTTTTGCAAGGCTCTTCTGCTGTTTTAGCCCAGTCTAAACATTCCTTCTCTCTGTTGCTGCTCAGCAGAGAGTGGGCACAGAGATGTTGGAATCAATTGGTCTTCCAGGCAGGAAAAGGAGGAGTTACAGCAATGTGTGTTGCAGAATTGCAAAGCTCACTGTGTGCTGAAGATGCCCTGCAGGAGTTTCCCTGCTGGCCCTTCGTCTGTGGGATTAGAGTCCAAGCGCTGCTCCTCCCCTGTCACAACTCCTCTCGAAACGTGAGAGCGCACCAGAAACTTTGGATTCAAATGCACTTTTAGGAGATAAAGTGAGGAGTGACAGCAATGTTTGTGTCACAGTTTAAAGCTCACTGTGTGCAAAACATGATCAAGCAGGAGATTTTTTGCAAGGCTCTTCTGCTGTTTTAGGCAGGTCTAAACATTCCTGCTCTACTCTCTCTGTTGCTGCTCAGCAGAGAGCGGGCACAGAGGTGTTGGAATCAATTGGTCTTTCAGGCAGGAAAAGAAGTGACAGCAATGTGTGTTGCAGAGTTGCAAAGCTCACTGTGTGCTGAAGATGATCAGTGGGAACTTTCTGGACTGTCTCTTCTGCTGTTTCAGCAGAGTCCAAACGTAAGTGCTATATTCTGCTACTGCTCACAAAGAGCAAGCACAGGAGATGTATTATTCAATTGGACTTTCAGGTAGGAAAGTGAGAGGTGACAGCAATATGTGTTTCAGAGTTGCGAATCTCAATGTGTGCTGATGATGCCCAGCAGTAGTTTCCATGCTGGCCCTTCAGCTGTGAAATTAGAATCCAAGCGCTCGTCCTCCCGTCACAACTGCTCTCGAAGCGAGAGAGCGCACCAGAAACGTTGGCTTGAAATGCACTTTTAGGAGATAAAGTGAGGAGTGACAGCAATGTGTGTTTCAGAGTTGCAATGCTCACTGTGCGCTGAAGATGATCTGCAAGGACTTTCCCTCCCCTGCCCTTCGGAACTGGGAGCGGGTTCCAAGCGCTCGTGCTCACCTTCCTCTGCTGCTCTTGAAACGAGAGTGGAGACCAGAAACGCTGGATTCAAATGCACTTTTAGGAGCTACAATGAGGAGTGACAACAGTGTGTGTGTCAAAGTTGTAAAGCTCAGTGTGTTGAAGAAGCACAAGAGCAGCCTTCAGGCCTGTCTCTTCCACTGCCTTACAGATTGCAGACATCCCTGCTCACTCTGCTGCTCAGCAGAGTGCTGGCAACGGAGTTCTTGGATTGAAATGGTCTTTTAGGAGAAAGAGTGAAGAGTGACAGCAATGTTTGTGTCACAGTTTAAAGCTCACTGTGTGCTAAACATGATCAGGAGGAGCTTTTTTGCAAGGCTCTTCTGCTGTTTTAGCCCAGTCTAAACATTCCTGCTCTACTCTCTCTGTTGCTGCTCAGCAGAGAGTGGGCACAGAGATGTTGGAATCAATTGGTCTTTCAGGCAGGAAAAGGAGTTACAGCAATGTGTGTTGCAGAATTGCAAAGCTCACTGTGTGCTGAAGATGCTCTGCAGGAGTTTCCCTGCTGGCCCTTCGTCTGTGGGATTAGAGTCCAAGCGCTGCTCCTCCCCTGTCACAACTCCTCTCGAAACGAGAGAGCGCGCCAGAAACTTTGGATTCAAATGCACTTTTAGGAGATAAAGTGAGGAGTGACAGCAATGTTTGTGTCACAGTTTAAAGCTCACTGTGTGCAAAACATGATCAAGCAGGAGATTTTTTTCAAGGCTCTTCTGCTGTTTTAGGCAGGTCTAAAAATTCCTGCTCTACTCTCTCTGTTGCTGCTCAGCAGAGAGCGGGCACAGAGATGGTGGATTCAGCTGGTCTTTCAGGCAAAAAGGGAGGAGTGACAGCAATGTGTGTTGCAGAGTTGCAAAGCTCGCTGTGCGCTGAAGATGATCAGTGGGAACTTTCTGGACTGTCTCTTCTGCTCTTTTAGCATTGGCTAAAGGTTCCTGCTCTACTCTGCTTCTGCCCAGCAGAGAAAGGGCACAGAGATTTTGGATTCAATTGGACTTTGAGGTAGGAAAGTGCGGAGCGAGAGCAATATATGTGTCACAGTTGCAAAGCTGACTGCGTGCTGAAGATGCCCTGCCGGAGCTTTCACTCCGGGCTCTTCGGCTGTGGGAGCAGAGGCCAAGAGATCGTGTTCACCTGTCACTGCTGCTGTTCAAACGAGAGAGGGCGGGAGAGACCATGGATTCAAACGGATTATTAGGAGATGAAGTGAGGAGTGACAGCAATGTGTGTTTCAGAGTTGCAAAGCTCACTGTGCGCTGAAGATGATCTGCAAGGACTTTCCCTCCCTGCCCTTCGGAACTGGGAGCGGATTCCAAGCGCTCGTGCTCACCTGCCCCTGCTGCACTGGAAACGAGAGTGGAGACCAGAAACGCTGGATTCAAATGCACTTTTAGGAGCTACAATGAGGAGTGACAACAGTGTGTGTGTCAAAGTTGTAAAGCTCAGTGTGTTGAAGAAGCACAAGAGCAGCCTTCAGCCTGTCTCTTCCACTGCCTTACAGATTGCAGACATTCCTGCTCACTCTGCTGCTCAGCAGAGTGCTGGCAACGGAGTTCTTGGATTGAAATGGTCTTTTAGGAGAAAGAGTGAAGAGTGACAGCAATGTTTGTGTCACAGTTTAAAGCTCACTGTGTGCTAAACATGATCAGGAGGAGCTTTTTTGCAAGGCTCTTCTGCTGTTTTAGCCCAGTCTAAACATTCCTGCTCTACTCTCTCTGTTGCTGCTCAGCAGAGAGTGGGCACAGAGATGTTGGAATCAATTGGTCTTTCAGGCAAGAAAAGGAGGAGTGACAGCAATGTGTGTTGCAGAATTGTAAAGCTCACTGTGTGCTGAAGATGCCCTGCAGGAGTTTCCCTGATGGCCCTTCGTCTGTGGGATTAGAGTCCAAGCGCTGCTCCTCCCTTGTCACAACTCCTCTCCAAACGAGAGAGCGCACCAGAAACTTTGGATTCAAATGCACTTTTAGGAGATAAAGTGAGGAGTGACAGCAATGTTTGTGTCACAGTTTAAAGCTCACTGTGTGCAAAACATGATCAAGCGGGAGATTTTTTGCAAGGCTCTTCTGCTGTTTTAGCCCAGGCTAAACATTCCTGCTCAACTCTCTGTTGCTGCTCAGCAGAGAGTGGGCACGGAGATGTTGGAATCAATTGGTCTTTCAGGCAGGAAAAGAAGTGACAGCCATGTGTGTTGCAGAGTTGCAAAGCTCGCTGTTCGCTGAAGATGATCAGTGGGAATTTTCTGGACTGTCTCTTCTGCTGTTTCTTCAGAGTCCAAACGTAAGTGCTATATTCTGCTACTGCTCACAAAGAGCAAGCACAGGAGATGTAGGATTCAATTGGACTTTCAGGTAGGAAAGTGAGAGGTGACAGCAATGTGTGTTTCAGAGTTGCAAAGCTCACTGGGTGCTGAAGATGCCCAGCAGGATTTTCCATGCTGGCAATTCGTCTGTGAAATTAGAGTCCAAACGCTCGTCCTCCCCTGTGACATCTGCTCTCGAAACGAGAGAGCGCACCAGAAACTTTGGATTCAAATGCTCTTTTAGGAGATCAAGTGAGGAGTGACAGCAATGTTTGTGTCACAGTTTAAAGCTCACTGTGTGCAAAACATGATCAAGCAGGAGATTTTTTGCAAGGCTCTTCTGCTGTTTTAGCCCAGGCTAAAAATTCCTGCTCTACTCTCTCTGTTGCTGCTCAGCAGAGAGCAGGCACAGAGGTGTTGGAATCAATTGGTCTTTCAGGCAGGAAAAGAAGTGACAGCAATGTGTGTTGCAGAGTTGCAAAGCTCACTGTGTGCTGAAGATGATCAGTGGGAACTTTCTGGACTGTCTCTTCTGCTGTTTCAGCAGAGTCCAAACGTAAGTGCTATATTCTGCTACTGCTCACAAAGAGCAAGCACAGGAGATGTATTATTCAATTGGACTTTCAGGTAGGAAAGTGAGAGGTGACAGCAATATGTGTTTCAGAGTTGTGAATCTCAATGTGTGCTGAAGATGCCCAGCAGTAGTTTCCATGCTGGCCCTTCGGCTGTGAAATTAGAATCCAAGCGCTCGTCCTCCCCTGTCACAACTGCTCTCGAAGCGAGAGAGCGCACCAGAAACGTTGGCTTGAAATGCACTTTTAGGAGATAAAGTGAGGAGTGACAGCAATGTGTGTTTCAGAGTTGCAAAGCTCACTGTGCGCTGAAGATGATCTGCAAGGACTTTCCCTCCCTGCCCTTCGGAACTGGGAGCGGATTCCAAGCGCTCGTGCACACCTGCCTCTGCTGCACTGGAAACGAGAGTGGAGACCAGAAACCCTGGATTCAAATGCACTTTTAGGAGCTACAATGAGGAGTGACAACAGTGTGTGTGTCAAAGTTGTAAAGCTCAGTGTGTTGAAGAAGCACAAGAGCAGCCTTCAGGCCTGTCTCTTCCACTGCCTTACAGATTGCAGACATCCCTGCTCACTCTGCTGCTCAGCAGAGTGCTGGCAACGGAGTTCTTGGATTGAAATGGTCTTTTAGGAGAAAGAGTGAAGAGTGACAGCAATGTTTGTGTCACAGTTTAAAGCTCACTGTGTGCTAAACATGATCAGGAGGAGCTTTTCTGCAAGGCTCTTCTGCTGTTTTAGCCCAGTCTAAACATTCCTTCTCTCTGTTGCTGCTCAGCAGAGAGTGGGCACAGAGATGTTGGAATCCATTGGTCTTCCAGGCAGGAAAAGGAGGAGTTACAGCAATGTGTGTTGCAGAATTGCAAAGCTCACTGTGTGCTGAAGATGCCCTGCAGGAGTTTCCCTGCTGGCCCTTCGTCTGTGGGATTAGAGTCCAAGCGCTGCTCCTCCCCTGTCACAACTCCTCTCGAAACGTGAGAGCGCACCAGAAACTTTGGATTCAAATGCACTTTTAGGTGATAAAGTGAGGAGTGACAGCAATGTTTGTGTCACAGTTTAAAGCTCACTGTGTGCAAAACATGATCAAGCAGGAGATTTTTTGCAAGGCTCTTCTGCTGTTTTAGCCCAGGCTAAAAATTCCTGCTCTACTCTCTCTGTTGCTGCTCAGCAGAGAGCAGGCACAGAGGTGTTGGAATCAATTGGTCTTTCAGGCAGGAAAAGAAGTGACAGCAATGTGTGTTGCAGAGTTGCAAAGCTCACTGTGTGCTGAAGATGATCAGTGGGAACTTTCTGGACTGTCTCTTCTGCTGTTTCAGCAGAGTCCAAACGTAAGTGCTATATTCTGCTACTGCTCACAAAGAGCAAGCACAGGAGATGTATTATTCAATTGGACTTTCAGGTAGGAAAGTGAGAGGTGACAGCAATATGTGTTTCAGAGTTGTGAATCTCAATGTGTGCTGAAGATGCCCAGCAGTAGTTTCCATGCTGGCCCTTCGGCTGTGAAATTAGAATACAAGCGCTCGTCCTCCCCTGTCACAACTGCTCTCGAAGCGAGAGAGAGCACCAGAAACGTTGGCTTGAAATGCACTTTTAGGAGATAAAGTGAGGAGTGACAGCAATGTGTGTTTCAGAGTTGCAAAGCTCACTGTGCGCTGAAGATGATCTGCAAGGACTTTCCCTCCCTGCCCTTCGGAACTGGGAGCGGATTCCAAGCGCTCGTGCTCACCTGCCTCTGGTGCACTGGAAACGAGAGTGGAGACCAGAAACGCTGGATTCAAATGCACTTTTAGGAGCTACAATGAGGAGTGACAACAGTGTGTGTGTCACAGTTGTAAAGCTCAGTGTGTTGAAGAAGCACAAGAGCAGCCTTCAGGCCTGTCTCTTCCACTGCCTTACAGATTGCAGACATCCCTGCTCACTCTGCTGCTCAGCAGAGTGCTGGCAACGGAGTTCTGGGATTGAAATGGTCTTTTAGGAGAAAGAGTGAAGAGTGACAGCAATGTTTGTGTCACAGTTTAAAGCTCACTGTGTGCTAAACATGATCAGGAGGAGCTTTTTTGCAAGGCTCTTCTGCTGTTTTAGCCCAGTCTAAACATTCCTGCTCTACTCTCTCTGTTGCTGCTCAGCAGAGAGTGGGCACAGAGGTGTTGGAATCAATTGGTCTTTCAGGCAAGAAAAGGAGGAGTGACAGCAATGTGTGTTGCAGAATTGTAAAGCTCACTGTGTGCTGAAGATGCCCTGCAGGAGTTTCCCTGCTGGCCCTTCGTCTGTGGGATTAGAGTCCAAGCGCTGCTCCTCCCTTGTCACAATTCCTCTCCAAACGAGAGAGCGCACCAGAAACTTTGGATTCAAATGCACTTTTAGGAGATAAAGTGAGGAGTGACAGCAATGTTTGTGTCACAGTTTAAAGCTCACTGTGTGCAAAACATGATCAAGCAGGAGATTTTTTTCAAGGCTCTTCTGCTGTTTTAGGCAGGTCTAAAAATTCCTGCTCTACTCTCTCTGTTGCTGCTCAGCAGAGAGCGGGCACAGAGATGGTGGATTCAGCTGGTCTTTCAGGCAAAAAGGGAGGAGTGACAGCAATGTGTGTTGCAGAGTTGCAAAGCTCGCTGTGCGCTGAAGATGATCAGTGGGAACTTTCTGGACTGTCTCTTCTGCTCTTTTAGCATTGGCTAAAGGTTCCTGCTCTACTCTCTCTGCTTCTGCCCAGCAGAGAAAGGGCACAGAGATTTTGGATTCAATTGGACTTTGAGGTAGGAAAGTGCGGAGCGAGAGCAATATATGTGTCACAGTTGCAAAGCTGACTGCGTGCTGAAGATGCCCTGCCGGAGCTTTCACTCCGGGCTCTTCGGCTGTGGGAGCAGAGGCCAAGAGATCGTGTTCACCTGTCACTGCTGCTGTTCAAACGAGAGAGGGCGGGAGAGACCATGGATTCAAACGGATTATTAGGAGATGAAGTGAGGAGTGACAGCAATGTGTGTTTCAGAGTTGCAAAGCTCACTGTGCGCTGAAGATGATCTGCAAGGACTTTCCCTCCCTGCCCTTCGGAACTGGGAGCGGATTCCAAGCGCTCGTGCTCACCTTCCTCTGCTGCTCTTGAAACGAGAGTGGAGACCAGAAACGCTGGATTCAAATGCACTTTTAGGAGCTACAATGAGGAGTGACAACAGTGTGTGTGTCACAGTTGTAAAGCTCAGTGTGTTGAAGAAGCACAAGAGCAGCCTTCAGGCCTGTCTCTTCCACTGCCTTACAGATTGCAGACATTCCTGGTCACTCTGCTGCTCAGCAGAGTGCTGGCAACGGAGTTCTTGGATTGAAATGGTCTTTTAGGAGAAAGAGTGAAGAGTGACAGCAATGTTTGTGTCACAGTTTAAAGCTCACTGTGTGCTAAACATGATCAGGAGGAGCTTTTTTGCAAGGCTCTTCTGCTGTTTTAGCCCAGTCTAAACATTCCTTCTCTCTGTTGCTGCTCAGCAGAGAGTGGGCACAGAGATGTTGGAATCAATTGGTCTTCCAGGCAGGAAAAGGATTTACAGCAATGTGTGTTGCAGAATTGCAAAGCTCACTGTGTGCTGAAGATGCCCTGCAGGAGTTTCCCTGCTGGCCCTTCGTCTGTGGGATTAGAGTCCAAGCGCTGCTCCTCCCCTGTCACAACTCCTCTCGAAACGAGAGAGCGCACCAGAAACTTTGGATTCAAATGCACTTTTAGGAGATGAAGTGAGGAGTGACAGCAATGTTTGTGTCACAGTTTAAAGCTCACTGTGTGCAAAACATGATCAAGCAGGAGATTTTTTGCAAGGCTCTTCTGCTGTTTTAGACCAGGCTAAACATTCCTGCTCTACTCTCTCTGTTGCTGCTCAGCAGAGAGCGGGCACAGAGATGGTGGATTCAGCTGGTCTTTCAGGCAGGAAAAGAAGAGACAGCAATGTGTGTTGCAGAGTTGCAAAGCTCACTGTGTGCTGAAGATGATCAGTGGGAACTTTCTGGACTGTCTCTTCTGCTGTTTCAGCAGAGTCCAAACGTAAGTGCTATATTCTGCTACTGCTCACAAAGAGCAAGCACAGGAGATGTATTATTCAATTGGACTTTCAGGTAGGAAAGTGAGAGGTGACAGCAATATGTGTTTCAGAGTTGCGAATCTCAATGTGTGCTGAAGATGCCCAGCAGTAGTTTCCATGCTGGCCCTTCGGCTGTGAAATTAGAATCCAAGCGCTCGTCCTCCCCTGTCACAACTGCTCTCGAAGCGAGAGAGCGCACCAGAAACGTTGGCTTGAAATGCACTTTTAGGAGATAAAGTGAGGAGTGACAGCAATGTGTGTTTCAGAGTTGCAAAGCTCACTGTGCGCTGAAGATGATCTGCAAGGACTTTCCCTCCCTGCCCTTCGGAACTGGGAGCGGATTCCAAGCGCTCGTGCTCACCTTCCTCTGCTGCTCTTGAAACGAGAGTGGAGAACAGAAACGCTGGATTCAAATGCACTTTTAGGAGCTACAATGAGGAGTGACAACAGTGTGTGTGTCACAGTTGTAAAGCTCAGTGTGTTGAAGAAGCACAAGAGCAGCCTTCAGGCCTGTCTCTTCCACTGCCTTACAGATTGCAGACATTCCTGCTCACTCTGCTGCTCAGCAGAGTGCTGGCAACGGAGTTCTTGGATTGAAATGGTCTTTTAGGAGAAAGAGTGAAGAGTGACAGCAATGTTTGTGTCACAGTTTAAAGCTCACTGTGTGCTAAACATGATCAGGAGGAGCTTTTTTGCAAGGCTCTTCTGCTGTTTTAGCCCAATCTAAACATTCCTTCTCTCTGTTGCTGCTCAGCAGAGAGTGGGCACAGAGATGTTGGAATCAATTGGTCTTCCAGGCAGGAAAAGGATTTACAGCAATGTGTGTTGCAGAATTGCAAAGCTCACTGTGTGCTGAAGATGCCCTGCAGGAGTTTCCCTGCTGGCCCTTCGTCTGTGGGATTAGAGTCCAAGCGCTGCTCCTCCCCTGTCACAACTCCTCTCGAAACGTGAGAGCGCACCAGAAACTTTGGATTCAAATGCACTTTTAGGAGATAAAGTGAGGAGTGACAGCAATGTTTGTGTCACAGTTTAAAGCTCACCGTGTGCAAAACATGATCAAGCAGGAGATTTTTTGCAAGGCTCTTCTGCTGTTTTAGCCCAGGGTAAACATTCCTGCTCTACTCTCTCTGTTGCTGCTCAGCAGAGAGCGGGCACAGAGGTGTTGGAATCAATTGGTCTTTCAGGCAGGAAAAGAAGAGACAGCAATGTGTGTTGCAGAGTTGCAAAGCTCACTGTGTGCTGAAGATGATCAGTGGGAACTTTCTGGACTGTCTCTTCTGCTGTTTCAGCAGAGTCCAAACGTAAGTGCTATATTCTGCTACTGCTCACAAAGAGCAAGCACAGGAGATGTATTATTCAATTGGACTTTCAGGTAGGAAAGTGAGAGGTGACAGCAATATGTGTTTCAGAGTTGTGAATCTCAATGTGTGCTGAAGATGCCCAGCAGTAGTTTCCATGCTGGCCCTTCGGCTGTGAAATTAGAATCCAAGCGCTCGTCCTCCCCTGTCACAACTGCTCTCGAAGCGAGAGAGCGCACCAGAAACGTTGGCTTGAAATGCACTTTTAGGAGATAAAGTGAGGAGTGACAGCAATGTGTGTTTCAGAGTTGCAAAGCTCACTGTGCGCTGAAGATGATCTGCAAGGACTTTCCCTCCCTGCCCTTCGGAACTGGGAGCGGATTCCAAGCGCTCGTGCTCACCTTCCTCTGATGCTCTTGAAACGAGAGTGGAGACCAGAAACGCTGGATTCAAATGCACTTTTAGGAGCTACAATGAGGAGTGACAACAGTGTGTGTGTCACAGTTGTAAAGCTCAGTGTGTTGAAGAAGCACAAGAGCAGCCTTCAGGCCTGTCTCTTCCACTGCCTTACAGATTGCAGACATTCCTGCTCACTCTGCTGCTCAGCAGAGTGCTGGCAACGGAGTTCTTGGATTGAAATGGTCTTTTAGGAGAAAGAGTGAAGAGTGACAGCAATGTTTGTGTCACAGTTTAAAGCTCACTGTGTGCTAAACATGATCAGGAGGAGCTTTTTTGCAAGGCTCTTCTGCTGTTTTAGCCCAGTCTAAACATTCCTTCTCTCTGTTGCTGCTCAGCAGAGAGTGGGCACAGAGATGTTGGAATCAATTGGTCTTCCAGGCAGGAAAAGGAGGAGTTACAGCAATGTGTGTTGCAGAATTGCAAAGCTCACTGTGTGCTGAAGATGCCCTGCAGGAGTTTCCCTGCTGGCCCTTCATCTGTGGGATTAGAGTCCAAGCGCTGCTCCTCCCCTGTCACAACTCCTCTCGAAACGTGAGAGCGCACCAGAAACTTTGGATTCAAATGCACTTTTAGGAGATAAAGTGAGGAGTGACAGCAATGTTTGTGTCACAGTTTAAAGCTCACTGTGTGCAAAACATGATCAAGCAGGAGATTTTTTGCAAGGCTCTTCTGCTGTTTTAGCCCAGGCTAAACATTCCTGCTCTACTCTCTCTGTTGCTGCTCAGCAGAGAGCGGGCACAGAGGTGTTGGAATCAATTGGTCTTTCAGGCAGGAAAAGAAGAGACAGCAATGTGTGTTGCAGAGTTGCAAAGCTCACTGTGTGCTGAAGATGATCAGTGGGAACTTTCTGGACTGTCTCTTCTGCTGTTTCAGCAGAGTCCAAACGTAAGTGCTATATTCTGCTACTGCTCACAAAGAGCAAGCACAGGAGATGTATTATTCAATTGGACTTTCAGGTAGGAAAGTGAGAAGTGACAGCAATATGTGTTTCAGAGTTGCGAATCTCAATGTGTGCTGAAGATGCCCAGCAGTAGTTTCCATGCTGGCCCTTCGGCTGTGAAATTAGAATCCAAGCGCTCGTCCTCCCGTCACAACTGCTCTCGAAGCGAGAGAGCGCACCAGAAACGTTGGCTTGAAATGCACTTTTAGGAGATAAAGTGAGGAGTGACAGCAATGTGTGTTTCAGAGTTGCAAAGCTCACTGTGCGCTGAAGATGATCTGCAAGGACTTTCCCTCCCTGCCCTTCGGAACTGGGAGCGGATTCCAAGCGCTCGTGCTCACCTTCCTCTGCTGCTCTTGAAACGAGAGTGGAGACCAGAAACGCTGGATTCAAATGCACTTTTAGGAGCTACAATGAGGAGTGACAACAGTGTGTGTGTCACAGTCTTAAAGCTCAGTGTGTTGAAGAAGCACAAGAGCAGCCTTCAGGCCTGTCTCTTCCACTGCCTTACAGATTGCAGACATTCCTGCTCACTCTGCTGCTCAGCAGAGTGCTGGCAACGGAGTTCTTGGATTGAAATGGTCTTTTAGGAGAAAGAGTGAAGAGTGACAGCAATGTTTGTGTCACAGTTTAAAGCTCACTGTGTGCTAAACATGATCAGGAGGAGCTTTTTTGCAAGGCTCTTCTGCTGTTTTAGCCCAGTCTAAACATTCCTGCTCTACTCTCTCTGTTGCTGCTCAGCAGAGAGTGGGCACAGTGATGTTGGAATCAATTGGACTTTCAGGCAAGAAAAGGAGGAGTGACAGCAATGTGTGTTGCAGAATTGTAAAGCTCACTGTGTGCTGAAGATGCCCTGCAGGAGTTTCCCTGCTGGCCCTTCGTCTGTGGGATTAGAGTCCAAGCGCTGCTCCTCCCCTGTCACAACTCCTCTCGAAACGAGAGAGCGCACCAGAAACTTTGGATTCAAATGCACTTTTAGGAGATAAAGTGAGGAGTGACAGCAATGTTTGTGTCACAGTTTAAAGCTCACTGTGTGCAAAACATGATCAAGCAGGAGATTTTTTTCAAGGCTCTTCTGCTGTTTTAGGCAGGTCTAAAAATTCCTGCTCTACTCTCTCTGTTGCTGCTCAGCAGAGAGCGGGCACAGAGATGGTGGATTCAGCTGGTCTTTCAGGCAGGAAAAGAAGAGACAGCAATGTGTGTTGCAGAGTTGCAAAGCTCACTGTGTGCTGAAGATGATCAGTGGGAACTTTCTGGACTGTCTCTTCTGCTGTTTCAGCAGAGTCCAAACGTAAGTGCTATATTCTGCTACTGCTCACAAAGAGCAAGCACAGGAGATGTATTATTCAATTGGACTTTCAGGTAGGAAAGTGAGAGGTGACAGCAATATGTGTTTCAGAGTTGTGAATCTCAATGTGTGCTGAAGATGCCCAGCAGTAGTTTCCATGCTGGCCCTTCGGCTGTGAAATTAGAATCCAAGCGCTCGTCCTCCCCTGTCACAACTGCTCTCGAAGCGAGAGAGCGCACCAGAAACGTTGGCTTGAAATGCACTTTTAGGAGATAAAGTGAGGAGTGACAGCAATGTGTGTTTCAGAGTTGCAAAGCTCACTGTGCGCTGAAGATGATCTGCAAGGACTTTCCCTCCCTGCCCTTCGGAACTGGGAGCGGATTCCAAGCGCTCGTGCTCACCTGCCTCTGCTGCACTGGAAACGAGAGTGGAGACCAGAAACGCTGGATTCAAATGCACTTTTAGGAGCTACAATGAGGAGTGACAACAGTGTGTGTGTCACAGTTGTAAAGCTCAGTGTGTTGAAGAAGCACAAGAGCAGCCTTCAGGCCTGTCTCTTCCACTGCCTTACAGATTGCAGACATTCCTGCTCACTCTGCTGATCAGCAGAGTGCTGGCAACGGAGTTCTTGGATTGAAATGGTCTTTTAGGAGAAAGAGTGAAGAGTGACAGCAATGTTTGTGTCACAGTTTAAAGCTCACTGTGTGCTAAACATGATCAGGAGGAGCTTTTTTGCAAGGCTCTTCTGCTGTTTTAGCCCAGTCTAAACATTCCTGCTCTACTCTCTCTGTTGCTGCTCAGCAGAGAGTGGGCACAGTGATGTTGGAATCAATTGGACTTTCAGGCAAGAAAAGGAGGAGTGACAGCAATGTGTGTTGCAGAATTGTAAAGCTCACTGTGTGCTGAAGATGCCCTGCAGGAGTTTCCCTGCTGGCCCTTCGTCTGTGGGATTAGAGTCCAAGCGCTGCTCCTCCCCTGTCACAACTCCTCTCGAAACGAGAGAGCGCACCAGAAACTTTGGATTCAAATGCACTTTTAGGAGATAAAGTGAGGAGTGACAGCAATGTTTGTGTCACAGTTTAAAGCTCACTGTGTGCAAAACATGATCAAGCAGGAGATTTTTTTCAAGGCTCTTCTGCTGTTTTAGGCAGGTCTAAAAATTCCTGCTCTACTCTCTCTGTTGCTGCTCAGCAGAGAGCGGGCACAGAGATGGTGGATTCAGCTGGTCTTTCAGGCAAAAAGGGAGGAGTGACAGCAATGTGCGTTGCAGAGTTGCAAAGCTCGCTGTGCGCTGAAGATGATCAGTGGGAACTTTCTGGACTGTCTCTTCTGCTCTTTTAGCATTGGCTAAAGGTTCCTGCTCTACTCTCTCTGCTTCTGCCCAGCAGAGAAAGGGCACAGAGATTTTGGATTCAATTGGACTTTGAGGTAGGAAAGTGCGGAGCGAGAGCAATATATGTGTCACAGTTGCAAAGCTGACTGCGTGCTGAAGATGCCCTGCCGGAGCTTTCACTCCGGGCTCTTCGGCTGTGGGAGCAGAGGCCAAGAGATCGTGTTCACCTGTCACTGCTGCTGTTCAAACGAGAGAGGGCGGGAGAGACCATGGATTCAAACGGATTATTAGGAGTTGAAGTGAGGAGTGACAGCAATGTGTGTTTCAGAGTTGCAAAGCTCACTGTGCGCTGAAGATGATCTGCAAGGACTTTCCCTCCCTGCCCTTCGGAACTGGGAGCGGATTCCAAGCGCTCGTGCTCACCTTCCTCTGCTGCTCTTGAAACGAGAGTGGAGACCAGAAACGCTGGATTCAAATGCACTTTTAGGAGCTACAATGAGGAGTGACAACAGTGTGTGTGTCACAGTTGTAAAGCTCAGTGTGTTGAAGAAGCACAAGAGCAGCCTTCAGGCCTGTCTCTTCCACTGCCTTACAGATTGCAGACATTCCTGCTCACTCTGCTGCTCAGCAGAGTGCTGGCAACGGAGTTCTTGGATTGAAATGGTCTTTTAGGAGAAAGAGTGAAGAGTGACAGCAATGTTTGTGTCACAGTTTAAAGCTCACTGTGTGCTAAACATGATCAGGAGGAGCTTTTTTGCAAGGCTCTTCTGCTGTTTTAGCCCAGTCTAAACATTCCTGCTCTACTCTCTCTGTTGCTGCTCAGCAGAGAGTGGGCACAGAGATGTTGGAATCAATTGGTCTTCCAGGCAGGAAAAGGAGTTACAGCAATGTGTGTTGCAGAATTGCAAAGCTCACTGTGTGCTGAAGATGCCCTGCAGGAGTTTCCCTGCTGGCCCTTCGTCTGTGGGATTAGAGTCCAAGCGCTGCTCCTCCCCTGTCACAACTCCTCTCGAAACGTGAGAGCGCACCAGAAACTTTGGATTCAAATGCACTTTTAGGAGATAAAGTGAGGAGTGACAGCAATGTTTGTGTCACAGTTTAAAGCTCACTGTGTGCAAAACATGATCAAGCAGGAGATTTTTTGCAAGGCTCTTCTGCTGTTTTAGCCCAGGCTAAACATTCCTGCTCTACTCTCTCTGTTGCTGCTCAGCAGAGAGCGGGCACAGAGGTGTTGGATCAATTGGTCTTTCAGGCAGGAAAAGAAGAGACAGCAATGTGTGTTGCAGAGTTGCAAAGCTCACTGTGTGCTGAAGATGATCAGTGGGAACTTTCTGGACTGTCTCTTCTGCTGTTTCAGCAGAGTCCAAACGTAAGTGCTATATTCTGCTACTGCTCACAAAGAGCAAGCACAGGAGATGTATTATTCAATTGGACTTTCAGGTAGGAAAGTGAGAGGTGACAGCAATATGTGTTTCAGAGTTGTGAATCTCAATGTGTGCTGAAGATGCCCAGCAGTAGTTTCCATGCTGGCCCTTCGGCTGTGAAATTAGAATCCAAGCGCTCGTCCTCCCCTGTCACAACTGCTCTCAAAGCGAGAGAGCGCACCAGAAACGTTGGCTTGAAATGCACTTTTAGGAGATAAAGTGAGGAGTGACAGCAATGTGTGTTTCAGAATTGCAAAGCTCACTGTGCGCTGAAGATGCCCTGCAGGAGTTTCCCTGCTGGCCCTTCGTCTGTGGGATTAGAGTCCAAGCGCTGCTCCTCCCCTGTCACAACTCCTATCGAAACGAGAGAGTGCACCAGTAACTTTGGATTCAAATGCACTTTTAGGAGATAAAGTGAGGAGTGACATCAATGTTTGTGTCACAGTTTAAAGCTCACTGTGTGCAAAACATGATCAAGCAGGAGATTTTTTGCAAGGCTCTTCTGCTGTTTTAGCCCAGGCTAAACATTCCTGCTCTACTCTCTCTGTTGCTGCTCAGCAGAGAGCGGGCACAGAGGTGTTGGATCAATTGGTCTTTCAGGCAGGAAAAGAAGAGACAGCAATGTGTGTTGCAGAGTTGCAAAGCTCACTGTGTGCTGAAGATGATCAGTGGGAACTTTCTGGACTGTCTCTTCTGCTGTTTCAGCAGAGTCCAAACGTAAGTGCTATATTCTGCTACTGCTCACAAAGAGCAAGCACAGGAGATGTATTATTCAATTGGACTTTCAGGTAGGAAAGTGAGAGGTGACAGCAATATGTGTTTCAGAGTTGTGAATCTCAATGTGTGCTGAAGATGCCCAGCAGTAGTTTCCATGCTGGCCCTTCGGCTGTGAAATTAGAATCCAAGCGCTCGTCCTCCCCTGTCACAACTGCTCTCAAAGCGAGAGAGCGCACCAGAAACGTTGGCTTGAAATGCACTTTTAGGAGATAAAGTGAGGAGTGACAGCAATGTGTGTTTCAGAATTGCAAAGCTCACTGTGCGCTGAAGATGCCCTGCAGGAGTTTCCCTGCTGGCCCTTCGTCTGTGGGATTAGAGTCCAAGCGCTGCTCCTCCCCTGTCACAACTCCTATCGAAACGAGAGAGTGCACCAGTAACTTTGGATTCAAATGCACTTTTAGGAGATAAAGTGAGGAGTGACATCAATGTTTGTGTCACAGTTTAAAGCTCACTGTGTGCAAAACATGATCAAGCAGGAGATTTTTTGCAAGGCTCTTCTGCTGTTTTAGCCCAGGCTAAACATTCCTGCTCTACTCTCTCTGTTGCTGCTCAGCAGAGAGCGGGCACAGAGATGGTGGATTCAGCTGGTCTTTCAGGCAGGAAAAGAAGAGACAGCAATGTGTGTTGCAGAGTTGCAAAGCTCACTGTGTGCTGAAGATGATCAGTGGGAACTTTCTGGACTGTCTCTTCTGCTGTTTCAGCAGAGTCCAAACGTAAGTGCTATATTCTGCTACTGCTCACAAAGAGCAAGCACAGGAGATGTATTATTCAATTGGACTTTCAGGTAGGAAAGTGAGAGGTGACAGCAATATGTGTTTCAGAGTTGCGAATCTCAATGTGTGCTGAAGATGCCCAGCAGTAGTTTCCATGCTGGCCCTTCGGCTGTGAAATTAGAATCCAAGCGCTCGTCCTCCCCTGTCACAACTGCTCTCGAAGCGAGAGAGCGCACCAGAAACGTTGGCTTGAAATGCACTTTTAGGAGATAAAGTGAGGAGTGACAGCAATGTGTGTTTCAGAGTTGCAAAGCTCACTGTGCGCTGAAGATGATCTGCAAGGACTTTCCCTCCCTGCCCTTCGGAACTGGGAGCGGATTCCAAGCGCTCGTGCTCACCTGCCTCTGCTGCACTGGAAACGAGAGTGGAGACCAGAAACGCTGGATTCAAATGCACTTTTAGGAGCTACAATGAGGAGTGACAACAGTGTGTGTGTCACAGTTGTAAAGCTCAGTGTGTTGAAGAAGCACAAGAGCAGCCTTCAGGCCTGTCTCTTCCACTGCCTTACAGATTGCAGACATCCCTGCTCACTCTGCTGATCAGCAGAGTGCTGACAACGGAGTTCTTGGATTGAAATGGTCTTTTAGGAGAAAGAGTGAAGAGTGACAGCAATGTTTGTGTCACAGTTTAAAGCTCACTGTGTGCTAAACATGATCAGGAGGAGCTTTTTTGCAAGGCTCTTCTGCTGTTTTAGCCCAGTCTAAACATTCCTGCTCTACTCTCTCTGTTGCTGCTCAGCAGAGAGTGGGCACAGAGATGTTGGAATCAATTGGTCTTTCAGGCAAGAAAAGGAGGAGTGACAGCAATGTGTGTTGCAGAATTGTAAAGCTCACTGTGTGCTGAAGATGCCCTGCAGGAGTTTCCCTGCTGGCCCTTCGTCTGTGGGATTAGAGTCCAAGCGCTGCTCCTCCCCTGTCACAACTCCTCTCCAAACGAGAGAGCGCACCAGAAACTTTGGATTCAAATGCACTTTTAGGAGATAAAGTGAGGAGTGACAGCAATGTTTGTGTCACAGTTTAAAGCTCACTGTGTGCAAAACATGATCAAGCAGGAGATTTTTTTCAAGGCTCTTCTGCTGTTTTAGGCAGGTCTAAACATTCCTGCTCTACTCTCTCTGTTGCTGCTCATCAGAGAAAGGGCACAGAGATGGTCGATTCAGCTGGTCTTTCAGGCAAAAAGGGAGGAGTGACAGCAATGTGTGTTGCAGAGTTGCAAAGCTCGCTGTGCGCTGAAGATGATCAGTGGGAACTTTCTGGACTGTCTCTTCTGCTCTTTTAGCATTGGCTAAAGGTTCCTGCTCTACTCTCTCTGCTTCTGCCCAGCAGAGAAAGGGCACAGAGATTTTGGATTCAATTGGACTTTGAGGTAGGAAAGTGCGGAGCGAGAGCAATATATGTGTCACAGTTGCAAAGCTGACTGCGTGCTGAAGATGCCCTGCCGGAGCTTTCACTCCGGGCTCTTCGGCTGTGGGAGCAGAGGCCAAGAGATCGTGTTCACCTGTCACTGCTGCTGTTCAAACGAGAGAGGGCGGGAGAGACCATGGATTCAAACGGATTATTAGGAGATGAAGTGAGGAGTGACAGCAATGTGTGTTTCAGAGTTGCAAAGCTCACTGTGCGCTGAAGATGATCTGCAAGGACTTTCCCTCCCTGCCCTTCGGAACTGGGAGCGGATTCCAAGCGCTCGTGCTCACCTGCCTCTGCTGCTCTTGAAACGAGAGTGGAGACCAGAAACGCTGGATTCAAATGCACTTTTAGGAGCTACAATGAGGAGTGACAACAGTGTGTGTGTCACAGTTGTAAAGCTCAGTGTGTTGAAGAAGCACAAGAGCAGCCTTCAGGCCTGTCTCTTCCACTGCCTTACAGATTGCAGACATTCCTGCTAACTCTGCTGCTCAGCAGAGTGCTGGCAACGGAGTTCTTGGATTGAAATGGTCTTTTAGGAGAAAGAGTGAAGAGTGACAGCAATGTTTGTGTCACAGTTTAAAGCTCACTGTGTGCTAAACATGATCAGGAGGAGCTTTTTTGCAAGGCTCTTCTGCTGTTTTAGCCCAGTCTAAACATTCCTTCTCTCTGTTGCTGCTCAGCAGAGAGTGGGCACAGAGATGTTGGAATCCATTGGTCTTCCAGGCAGGAAAAGGAGGAGTTACAGCAATGTGTGTTGCAGAATTGCAAAGCTCACTGTGTGCTGAAGATGCCCTGCAGGAGTTTCCCTGCTGGCCCTTCGTCTGTGGGATTAGAGTCCAAGCGCTGCTCCTCCCTTGTCACAATTCCTCTCCAAACGAGAGAGCGCACCAGAAACTTTGGATTCAAATGCACTTTTAGGAGATAAAGTGAGGAGTGACAGCAATGTTTGTGTCACAGTTTAAAGCTCACTGTGTGCAAAACATGATCAAGCAGGAGATTTTTTTCAAGGCTCTTCTGCTGTTTTAGGCAGGTCTAAAAATTCCTGCTCTACTCTCTCTGTTGCTGCTCAGCAGAGAGCGGGCACAGAGATGGTGGATTCAGCTGGTCTTTCAGGCAAAAAGGGAGGAGTGACAGCAATGTGTGTTGCAGAGTTGCAAAGCTCGCTGTGCGCTGAAGATGATCAGTGGGAACTTTCTGGACTGTCTCTTCTGCTCTTTTAGCATTGGCTAAAGGTTCCTGCTCTACTCTCTCTGCTTCTGCCCAGCAGAGAAAGGGCACAGAGATTTTGGATTCAATTGGACTTTGAGGTAGGAAAGTGCGGAGCGAGAGCAATATATGTGTCACAGTTGCAAAGCTGACTGCGTGCTGAAGATGCCCTGCCGGAGCTTTCACTCCGGGCTCTTCGGCTGTGGGAGCAGAGGCCAAGAGATCGTGTTCACCTGTCACTGCTGCTGTTCAAACGAGAGAGGGCGGGAGAGACCATGGATTCAAACGGATTATTAGGAGATGAAGTGAGGAGTGACAGCAATGTGTGTTTCAGAGTTGCAAAGCTCACTGTGCGCTGAAGATGATCTGCAAGGACTTTCCCTCCCTGCCCTTCGGAACTGGGAGCGGATTCCAAGCGCTCGTGCTCACCTGCCTCTGCTGCTCTTGAAACGAGAGTGGAGACCAGAAACGCTGGATTCAAATGCACTTTTAGGAGCTACAATGAGGAGTGACAACAGTGTGTGTGTCACAGTTGTAAAGCTCAGTGTGTTGAAGAAGCACAAGAGCAGCCTTCAGGCCTGTCTCTTCCACTGCCTTACAGATTGCAGACATTCCTGCTCACTCTGCTGCTCAGCAGAGTGCTGGCAACGGAGTTCTTGGATTGAAATGGTCTTTTAGGAGAAAGAGTGAAGAGTGACAGCAATGTTTGTGTCACAGTTTAAAGCTCACTGTGTGCTAAACATGATCAGGAGGAGCTTTTTTGCAAGGCTCTTCTGCTGTTTTAGCCCAGTCTAAACATTCCTGCTCTCTGTTGCTGCTCAGCAGAGAGTGGGCACAGAGATGTTGGAATCAATTGGTCTTCCAGGCAGGAAAAGGAGTTACAGCAATGTGTGTTGCAGAATTGCAAAGCTCACTGTGTGCTGAAGATGCCCTGCAGGAGTTTCCCTGCTGGCCCTTCGTCTGTGGGATTAGAGTCCAAGCGCTGCTCCTCCCCTGTCACAACTCCTCTCGAAACGTGAGAGCGCACCAGAAACATTGGATTCAAATGCACTTTTAGGAGATAAAGTGAGAAGTGATATCAATGTTTGTGTCACAGTTTAAAGCTCACTGTGTGCAAAACATGATCAAGCAGGAGATTTTTTGCAAGGCTCTTCTGCTGTTTTAGCCCAGGCTAAACATTCCTGCTCTACTCTCTCTGTTGCTGCTCAGCAGAGAGTGGGCACAAAGATGTTGGAATCAATAGGTCTTCCAGGCAGGATAAGGAGGAGTGACAGCAATGTGTTTTGCAGAGTTGCAAAGCTCACAGTGTGCTGAAGATGCCCTGCAGGAGTTTCCCTGCTGGCCCTTCATCTGTGGGATTAGAGTCCAAGCGCTGCTCCTCCCCTGTCACAACTCCTCTCCAAACGAGAGTGCGTACCAGAAACATTGGATTCAAATGCACTTTTAGGAGATAAAGTGAGGAGTGACAGCAATGTTTGTGTCACAGTTTAAAGCTCACTGTGTGCAAAACATGATCAAGCAGGAGATTTTTTGCAAGGCTCTTCTGCTGTTTTAGGCAGGTCTAAAAATTCCTGCTCTACTCTCTCTGTTGCTGCTCAGCAGAGAGCGGGCACAGAGATGGTCGATTCAGCTGGTCTTTCAGGCAAAAAGGGAGGAGTGACAGCAATGTGTGTTGCAGAGTTGCAAAGCTCGCTGTGCGCTGAAGATGATCAGTGGGAACTTTCTGGACTGTCTCTTCTGCTCTTTTAGCATTGGCTAAAGGTTCCTGCTCTACTCTCTCTGCTTCTGCCCAGCAGAGAAAGGGCACAGAGATTTTGGATTCAATTGGACTTTGAGGTAGGAAAGTGCGGAGCAAGAGCAATATATGTGTCACAGTTGCAAAGCTGACTGCGTGCTGAAGATGCCCTACCGGAGCTTTCACTCCGGGCTCTTCGGCTGTGGGAGCAGAGGCCAAGAGATCGTGTTCACCTGTCACTGCTGCTGTTCAAACGAGAGAGGGCGGGAGAGACCATGGATTCAAACGGATTATTAGGAGATGAAGTGAGGAGTGACAGCAATGTGTGTTTCAGAGTTGCAAAGCTCACTGTGCGCTGAAGATGATCTGCAAGGACTTTCCCTCCCTGCCCTTCGGAACTGGGAGCGGATTCCAAGCGCTCGTGCTCACCTTCCTCTGCTGCTCTTGAAACGAGAGTGGAGACCAGAAACGCTGGATTCAAATGCACTTTTAGGAGCTACAATGAGGAGTGACAACAGTGTGTGTGTCACAGTTGTAAAGCTCAGTGTGTTGAAGAAGCACAAGAGCAGCCTTCAGGCCTGTCTCTTCCACTGCCTTACAGATTGCAGACATTCCTGCTAACTCTGCTGCTCAGCAGAGTGCTGGCAACGGAGTTCTTGGATTGAAATGGTCTTTTAGGAGAAAGAGTGAAGAGTGACAGCAATGTTTGTGTCACAGTTTAAAGCTCACTGTGTGCTAAACATGATCAGGAGGAGCTTTTTTGCAAGGCTCTTCTGCTGTTTTAGCCCAGTCTAAACATTCCTTCTCTCTGTTGCTGCTCAGCAGAGAGTGGGCACAGAGATGTTGGAATCCATTGGTCTTCCAGGCAGGAAAAGGAGGAGTTACAGCAATGTGTGTTGCAGAATTGCAAAGCTCACTGTGTGCTGAAGATGCCCTGCAGGAGTTTCCCTGCTGGCCCTTCGTCTGTGGGATTAGAGTCCAAGCGCTGCTCCTCCCTTGTCACAATTCCTCTCCAAACGAGAGAGCGCACCAGAAACTTTGGATTCAAATGCACTTTTAGGAGATAAAGTGAGGAGTGACAGCAATGTTTGTGTCACAGTTTAAAGCTCACTGTGTGCAAAACATGATCAAGCAGGAGATTTTTTTCAAGGCTCTTCTGCTGTTTTAGGCAGGTCTAAATATTCCTGCTCTACTCTCTCTGTTGCTGCTCAGCAGAGAGCGGGCTCAGAGATGGTGGATTCAGCTGGTCTTTCAGGCAAAAAGGGAGGAGTGACAGCAATGTGCGTTGCAGAGTTGCAAAGCTCGCTGTGCGCTGAAGATGATCAGTGGGAACTTTCTGGACTGTCTCTTCTGCTCTTTTAGCATTGGCTAAAGGTTCCTGCTCTACTCTCTCTGCTTCTGCCCAGCAGAGAAAGGGCACAGAGATTTTGGATTCAATTGGACTTTGAGGTAGGAAAGTGCGGAGCGAGAGCAATATATGTGTCACAGTTGCAAAGCTGACTGCGTGCTGAAGATGCCCTGCCGGAGCTTTCACTCCGGGCTCTTCGGCTGTGGGAGCAGAGGCCAAGAGATCGTGTTCACCTGTCACTGCTGCTGTTCAAACGAGAGAGGGCGGGAGAGACCATGGATTCAAATGGATTATTAGGAGATGAAGTGAGGAGTGACAGCAATGTGTGTTTCAGAGTTGCAAAGCTCACTGTGCGCTGAAGATGATCTGCAAGGACTTTCCCTCCCTGCCCTTCGGAACTGGGAGCGGATTCCAAGCGCTCGTGCTCACCTGCCTCTGCTGCTCTTGAAACGAGAGTGGAGACCAGAAACGCTGGATTCAAATGCACTTTTAGGAGCTACAATGAGGAGTGACAACAGTGTGTGTGTCACAGTTGTAAAGCTCAGTGTGTTGAAGAAGCACAAGAGCAGCCTTCAGGCCTGTCTCTTCCACTGCCTTACAGATTGCAGACATTCCTGCTCACTCTGCTGCTCAGCAGAGTGCTGGCAACGGAGTTCTTGGATTGAAATGGTCTTTTAGGAGAAAGAGTGAAGAGTGACAGCAATGTTTGTGTCACAGTTTAAAGCTCACTGTGTGCTAAACATGATCAGGAGGAGCTTTTTTGCAAGGCTCTTCTGCTGTTTTAGCCCAGTCTAAACATTCCTGCTCTCTGTTGCTGCTCAGCAGAGAGTGGGCACAGAGATGTTGGAATCAATTGGTCTTTCAGGCAAGAAAAGGAGGAGTTACAGCAATGTGTGTTTCAGAATTGTAAAGCTCACTGTGTGCTGAAGATGCCCTGCAGGAGTTTCCCTGCTGGCCCTTCGTCTGTGGGATTAGAGTCCAAGCGCTGCTCCTCCCCTGTCACAACTCCTCTCGAAACGAGAGAGCGCAAGAGTAACTTTGGATTCAAATGCACTTTTAGGAGATAAAGTGAGGAGTGACAGCAATGTTTGTGTCACAGTTTAAAGCTCACTGTGTGCAAAACATGATCAAGCAGGAGATTTTTTGCAAGGCTCTTCTGCTGTTTTAGCCCAGGCTAAACATTCCTGCTCTACTCTCTCTGTTGCTGCTCAGCAGAGAGCGGGCACAGAGATGGTGGATTCAGCTGGTCTTTCAGGCAGGAAAAGAAGAGACAGCAATGTGTGTTGCAGAGTTGCAAAGCTCACTGTGTGCTGAAGATGATCAGTGGGAACTTTCTGGACTGTCTCTTCTGCTGTTTCAGCAGAGTCCAAACGTAAGTGCTATATTCTGCTACTGCTCACAAAGAGCAAGCACAGGAGATGTATTATTCAATTGGACTTTCAGGTAGGAAAGTGAGAGGTGACAGCAATATGTGTTTCAGAGTTGTGAATCTCAATGTGTGCTGAAGATGCCCAGCAGTAGTTTCCATGCTGGCCCTTCGGCTGTGAAATTAGAATCCAAGCGCTCGTCCTCCCCTGTCACAACTGCTCTCGAAGCGAGAGAGCGCACCAGAAACGTTGGCTTGAAATGCACTTTTAGGAGATAAAGTGAGGAGTGACAGCAATGTTTGTGTCACAGTTTAAAGCTCACTGTGCGCTGAAGATGATCTGCAAGGACTTACCCTCCCTGCCCTTCGGAACTGGGAGCGGATTCCAAGCGCTCGTGCTCACCTTCCTCTGCTGCACTGGAAACGAGAGTGGAGACCAGAAACGCTGGATTCAAATGCACTTTTAGGAGCTACAATGAGGAGTGACAACAGTGTGTGTGTCAAAGTTGTAAAGCTCAGTGTGTTGAAGAAGCACAAGAGCAGCCTTCAGGCCTGTCTCTTCCACTGCCTTACAGATTGCAGACATCCCTGCTCACTCTGCTGCTCAGCAGAGTGCTGGCAACGGAGTTCTTGGATTGAAATGGTCTTTTAGGAGAAAGAGTGAAGAGTGACAGCAATGTTTGTGTCACAGTTTAAAGCTCACTGTGTGCTAAACATGATCAAGCAGGAGATTTTTTGCAAGGCTCTTCTGCTGTTTTAGCCCAGGCTAAACATTCCTGCTCTACTCTCTCTGTTGCTGCTCAGCAGAGAGCGGGCACAGAGATGGTGGATTCAGCTGGTCTTTCAGGCAGGAAAAGAAGAGACAGCAATGTGTGTTGCAGAGTTGCAAAGCTCACTGTGTGCTGAAGATGATCAGTGGGAACTTTCTGGACTGTCTCTTCTGCTGTTTCAGCAGAGTCCAAACGTAAGTGCTATATTCTGCTACTGCTCACAAAGAGCAAGCACAGGAGATGTATTATTCAATTGGACTTTCAGGTAGGAAAGTGAGAGGTGACAGCAATATGTGTTTCAGAGTTGTGAATCTCAATGTGTGCTGAAGATGCCCAGCAGTAGTTTCCATGCTGGCCCTTCGGCTGTGAAATTAGAATCCAAGCGCTCGTCCTCCCCTGTCACAACTGCTCTCGAAGCGAGAGAGCGCACCAGAAACGTTGGCTTGAAATGCACTTTTAGGAGATAAAGTGAGGAGTGACAGCAATGTGTGTTTCAGAGTTGCAAAGCTCACTGTGCGCTGAAGATGATCTGCAAGGACTTTCCCTCCCTGCCCTTCGGAACTGGGAGCGGATTCCAAGCGCTCGTGCTCACCTTACTCTGCTGCACTGGAAACGAGAGTGGAGACCAGAAACGCTGGATTCAAATGCACTTTTAGGAGCTACAATGAGGAGTGACAACAGTGTGTGTGTCAAAGTTGTAAAGCTCAGTGTGTTGAAGAAGCACAAGAGCAGCCTTCAGGCCTGTCTCTTCCACTGCCTTACAGATTGCAGACATCCCTGCTCACTCTGCTGCTCAGCAGAGTGCTGGCAACGGAGTTCTTGGATTGAAATGGTCTTTTAGGAGAAAGAGTGAAGAGTGACAGCAATGTTTGTGTCACAGTTTAAAGCTCACTGTGTGCTAAACATGATCAGGAGGAGCTTTTTTGCAAGGCTCTTCTGCTGTTTTAGCCCAGTCTAAACATTCCTGCTCTCTGTTGCTGCTCAGCAGAGAGTGGGCACAGAGATGTTGGAATCCATTGGTCTTCCAGGCAGGAAAAGGAGTTACAGCAATGTGTGTTGCAGAATTGCAAAGCTCACTGTGTGCTGAAGATGCCCTGCAGGAGTTTCCCTGCTGGCCCTTCGTCTGTGGGATTAGAGTCCAAGCGCTGCTCCTCCCCTGTCACAACTCCTCTCGAAACGTGAGAGCGCACCAGAAACATTGGATTCAAATGCACTTTTAGGAGATAAAGTGAGAAGTGATATCAATGTTTGTGTCACAGTTTAAAGCTCACTGTGTGCAAAACATGATCAAGCAGGAGATTTTTTGCAAGGCTCTTCTGCTGTTTTAGCCCAGGCTAAACATTCCTGCTCTACTCTCACTGTTGCTGCTCAACAGAGAGTGGGCACAAAGATGTTGGAATCAATAGGTCTTCCAGGCAGGAAAAGGAGGAGTGACAGCAATGTGTTTTGCAGAGTTGCAAAGCTCACAGTGTGCTGAAGATGCCCTGCAGGAGTTTCCCTGCTGGCCCTTCATCTGTGGGATTAGAGTCCAAGCGCTGCTCCTCCCCTGTCACAACTCCTCTCCAAACGAGAGTGCGTACCAGAAACTTTGGATTCAAATGCACTTTTAGGAGATAAAGTGAGGAGTGACAGCAATGTTTGTGTCACAGTTTAAAGCTCACTGTGTGCAAAACATGATCAAGCAGGAGATTTTTTGCAAGGCTCTTCTGCTGTTTTAGGCAGGTCTAAAAATTCCTGCTCTACTCTCTCTGTTGCTGCTCAGCAGAGAGCGGGCACAGAGATGGTGGATTCAGCTGGTCTTTCAGGCAAAAAGGGAGGAGTGACAGCAATGTGCGTTGCAGTGTTGCAAAGCTCGCTGTGCGCTGAAGATGATCAGTGGAAACTTTCTGGACTGTCTCTTCTGCTCTTTTAGCATTGGCTAAAGGTTCCTGCTCTACTATGCTTCTGCCCAGCAGAGAAAGGGCACAGAGATTTTGGATTCAATTGGACTTTGAGGTAGGAAAGTGCGGAGCGAGAGCAATATATGTGTCACAGTTGCAAAGCTGACTGCGTGCTGAAGATGCCCTGCCGGAGCTTTCACTCCGGGCTCTTCGGCTGTGGGAGCAGAGGCCAAGAGATCGTGTTCACCTGTCACTGCTGCTGTTCAAACGAGAGAGGGCGGGAGAGACCATGGATTCAAACGGATTATTAGGAGATGAAGTGAGGAGTGACAGCAATGTGTGTTTCAGAGTTGCAAAGCTCACTGTGCGCTGAAGATGATCTGCAAGGACTTTCCCTCCCTGCCCTTCGGAACTGGGAGCGGATTCCAAGCGCTCGTGCTCACCTTCCTCTGCTGCTCTTGAAACGAGAGTGGAGACCAGAAACGCTGGATTCAAATGCACTTTTAGGAGCTACAATGAGGAGTGACAACAGTGTGTGTGTCAAAGTTGTAAAGCTCAGTGTGTTGAAGAAGCACAAGAGCAGCCTTCAGGCCTGTCTCTTCCACTGCCTTACAGATTGCAGACATTCCTGCTCACTCTGCTGCTCAGCAGAGTGCTGGCAACGGAGTTCTGGGATTGAAATGGTCTTTTAGGAGAAAGAGTGAAGAGTGACAGCAATGTTTGTGTCACAGTTTAAAGCTCACTGTGTGCTAAACATGATCAGGAGGAGCTTTTTTGCAAGGCTCTTCTGCTGTTTTAGCCCAGTCTAAACATTCCTGCTCTACTCTCTCTGTTGCTGCTCAGCAGAGAGTGGGCACAGAGATGTTGGAATCAATTGGTCTTTCAGGCAAGAAAAGGAGGAGTGACAGCAATGTGTGTTTCAGAATTGTAAAGCTCACTGTGTGCTGAAGATGCCCTGCAGGAGTTTCCCTGCTGGCCCTTCGTCTGTGGGATTAGAGTCCAAGCGCTGCTCCTCCCCTGTCACAACTCCTATCGAAACGAGAGAGCGCAAGAGTAACTTTGGATTCAAATGCACTTTTAGGAGATAAAGTGAGGAGTGACAGCAATGTTTGTGTCACAGTTTAAAGCTCACTGTGTGCAAAACATGATCAAGCAGGAGATTTTTTGCAAGGCTCTTCTGCTGTTTTAGCCCAGGCTAAACATTCCTGCTCTACTCTCTCTGTTGCTGCTCAGCAGAGAGCGGGCACAGAGATGGTGGATTCAGCTGGTCTTTCAGGCAGGAAAAGAAGAGACAGCAATGTGTGTTGCAGAGTTGCAAAGCTCACTGTGTGCTGAAGATGATCAGTGGGAACTTTCTGGACTGTCTCTTCTGCTGTTTCAGCAGAGTCCAAACGTAAGTGCTATATTCTGCTACTGCTCACAAAGAGCAAGCACAGGAGATGTATTATTCAATTGGACTTTCAGGTAGGAAAGTGAGAGGTGACAGCAATATGTGTTTCAGAGTTGCGAATCTCAATGTGTGCTGAAGATGCCCAGCAGTAGTTTCCATGCTGGCCCTTCGGCTGTGAAATTAGAATCCAAGCGCTCGTCCTCCCCTGTCACAACTGCTCTCGAAGCGAGAGAGCGCACCAGAAACGTTGGCTTGAAATGCACTTTTTGGAGATAAAGTGAGGAGTGACAGCAATGTGTGTTTCAGAGTTGCAAAGCTCACTGTGCGCTGAAGATGATCTGCAAGAACTTTCCCTCCCTGCCCTTCGGAACTGGGAGCGGATTCCAAGCGCTCGTGCTCACCTGCCTCTGGTGCACTGGAAACGAGAGTGGAGACCAGAAACGCTGGATTCAAATGCACTTTTAGGAGCTACAATGAGGAGTGACAACAGTGTGTGTGTCAAAGTTGTAAAGCTCAGTGTGTTGAAGAAGCACAAGAGCAGCCTTCAGGCCTGTCTCTTCCACTGCCTTACAGATTGCAGACATCCCTGCTCACTCTGCTGCTCAGCAGAGTGCTGGCAACGGAGTTCTGGGATTGAAATGGTCTTTTAGGAGAAAGAGTGAAGAGTGACACCAATGCTTGTGTCACAGTTTAAAGCTCACTGTGTGCTAAACATGATCAGGAGGAGCTTTTTTGCAAGGCTCTTCTGCTGTTTTAGCCCAGTCTAAACATTCCTGCTCTACTCTCTCTGTTGCTGCTCAGCAGAGAGTGGGCACAGAGATGTTGGAATCAATTGGTCTTTCAGGCAAGAAAAGGAGGAGTGACAGCAATGTGTGTTGCAGAATTGTAAAGCTCACTGTGTGCTGAAGATGCCCTGCAGGAGTTTCCCTGCTGGCCCTTCGTCTGTGGGATTAGAGTCCAAGCGCTGCTCCTCCCTTGTCACAACTCCTCTCCAAACGAGAGAGCGCACCAGAAACTTTGGATTCAAATGCACTTTTAGGAGATAAAGTGAGGAGTGACAGCAATACTTGTGTCACAGTTTAAAGCTCACTGTGTGCAAAACATGATCAAGCAGGAGATTTTTTTCAAGGCTCTTCTGCTGTTTTAGGCAGGTCTAAAAATTCCTGCTCTACTCTCTCTGTTGCTGCTCAGCAGAGAGCGGGCACAGAGATGGTGGATTCAGCTGGTCTTTCAGGCAAAAAGGGAGGAGTGACAGCAATGTGTGTTGCAGAGTTGCAAAGCTCGCTGTGCGCTGAAGATGATCAGTGGGAACTTTCTGGACTGTCTCTTCTGCTCTTTTAGCATTGGCTAAAGGTTCCTGCTCTACTCTCTCTGCTTCTGCCCAGCAGAGAAAGGGCACAGAGATTTTGGATTCAATTGGACTTTGAGGTAGGAAAGTGCGGAGCGAGAGCAATATATGTGTCACAGTTGCAAAGCTGACTGCGTGCTGAAGATGCCCTGCCGGAGCTTTCACTCCGGGCTCTTCGGCTGTGGGAGCAGAGGCCAAGAGATCGTGTTCACCTGTCACTGCTGCTGTTCAAACGAGAGAGGGCGGGAGAGACCATGGATTCAAACGGATTATTAGGAGATGAAGTGAGGAGTGACAGCAATGTGTGTTTCAGAGTTGCAAAGCTCACTGTGCGCTGAAGATGATCTGCAAGGACTTTCCCTCCCTGCCCTTCGGAACTGGGAGCGGATTCCAAGCGCTCGTGCTCACCTTCCTCTGCTGCACTGGAAACGAGGGTGGAGACCAGAAACGCTGGATTCAAATGCACTTTTAGGAGCTACAATGAGGAGTGACAACAGTGTGTGTGTCACAGTTGTAAAGCTCAGTGTGTTGAAGAAGCACAAGAGCAGCCTTCAGGCCTGTCTCTTCCACTGCCTTACAGATTGCAGACATTCCTGCTCACTCTGCTGCTCAGCAGAGTGCTGGCAACGGAGTTCTTGGATTGAAATGGTCTTTTAGGAGAAAGAGTGAAGAGTGACAGCAATGTTTGTGTCACAGTTTAAAGCTCACTGTGTGCTAAACATGATCAGGAGGAGCTTTTTTGCAAGGCTCTTCTGCTGTTTTAGCCCAGTCTAAACATTCCTTCTCTCTGTTGCTGCTCAGCAGAGAGTGGGCACAGAGATGTTGGAATCAATTGGTCTTCCAGGCAGGAAAAGGAGGAGTTACAGCAATGTGTGTTGCAGAATTGCAAAGCTCACTGTGTGCTGAAGATGCCCTGCAGGAGTTTCAATGCTGGCCCTTCGTCTGTGGGATTAGAGTCCAAGCGCTGCTCCTCCCCTGTCACAACTCCTCTCGAAACGTGAGAGCGCACCAGAAACTTTGGATTCAAATGCACTTTTAGGAGATAAAGTGAGGAGTTACGGCAATGTTTGTGTCACAGTTTAAAGCTCACTGTGTGCAAAACATGATCAAGCAGGAGATTTTTTGCAAGGCTCTTCTGCTGTTTTAGCCCAGGCTAAACATTCCTGCTCTACTCTCTCTGTTGCTGCTCAGCAGAGAGCGGGCACAGAGATGGTGGATTCAGCTGGTCTTTCAGGCAGGAAAAGAAGAGACAGCAATGTGTGTTGCAGAGTTGCAAAGCTCACTGTGTGCTGAAGATGATCAGTGGGAACTTTCTGGACTGTCTCTTCTGCTGTTTCAGCAGAGTCCAAACGTAAGTGCTATATTCTGCTACTGCTCACAAAGAGCAAGCACAGGAGATGTATTATTCAATTGGACTTTCAGGTAGGAAAGTGAAAGGTGACAGCAATATGTGTTTCAGAGTTGCGAATCTCAATGTGTGCTGAAGATGCCCAGCAGTAGTTTCCATGCTGGCCCTTCGGCTGTGAAATTAGAATCCAAGCGCTCGTCCTCCCCTGTCACAACTGCTCTCGAAGCGAGAGAGCGCACCAGAAACGTTGGCTTGAAATGCACTTTTTGGAGATAAAGTGAGGAGTGACAGCAATGTGTGTTTCAGAGTTGCAAAGCTCACTGTGCGCTGAAGATGATCTGCAAGAACTTTCCCTCCCAGCCCTTCGGAACTGGGAGCGGATTCCAAGCGCTCGTGCTCACCTGCCTCTGGTGCACTGGAAACGAGAGTGGAGACCAGAAACGCTGGATTCAAATGCACTTTTAGGAGCTACAATGAGGAGTGACAACAGTGTGTGTGTCACAGTTGTAAAGCTCAGTGTGTTGAAGAAGCACAAGAGCAGCCTTCAGGCCTGTCTCTTCCACTGCCTTACAGATTGCAGACATCCCTGCTCACTCTGCTGCTCAGCAGAGTGCTGGCAACGGAGTTCTGGGATTGAAATGGTCTTTTAGGAGAAAGAGTGAAGAGTGACACCAATGCTTGTGTCACAGTTTAAAGCTCACTGTGTGCTAAACATGATCAGGAGGAGCTTTTTTGCAAGGCTCTTCTGCTGTTTTAGCCCAGTCTAAACATTCCTGCTCTACTCTCTCTGTTGCTGCTCAGCAGAGAGTGGGCACAGAGATGTTGGAATCAATTGGTCTTTCAGGCAAGAAAAGGAGGAGTGACAGCAATGTGTGTTGCAGAATTGTAAAGCTCACTGTGTGCTGAAGATGCCCTGCAGGAGTTTCCCTGCTGGCCCTTCGTCTGTGGGATTAGAGTCCAAGCGCTGCTCCTCCCTTGTCACAACTCCTCTCCAAACGAGAGAGCGCACCAGAAACTTTGGATTCAAATGCACTTTTAGGAGATAAAGTGAGGAGTGACAGCAATGTTTGTGTCACAGTTTAAAGCTCACTGTGTGCAAAACATGATCAAGCAGGAGATTTTTTTCAAGGCTCTTCTGCTGTTTTAGGCAGGTCTAAAAATTCCTGCTCTACTCTCTCTGTTGCTGCTCAGCAGAGAGCGGGCACAGAGATGGTGGATTCAGCTGGTCTTTCAGGCAAAAAGGGAGGAGTGACAGCAATGTGTGTTGCAGAGTTGCAAAGCTCGCTGTGCGCTGAAGATGATCAGTGGGAACTTTCTGGACTGTCTCTTCTGCTCTTTTAGCATTGGCTAAAGGTTCCTGCTCTACTCTCTCTGCTTCTGCCCAGCAGAGAAAGGGCACAGAGATTTTGGATTCAATTGGACTTTGAGGTAGGAAAGTGCGGAGCGAGAGCAATATATGTGTCACAGTTGCAAAGCTGACTGCGTGCTGAAGATGCCCTGCCGGAGCTTTCACTCCGGGCTCTTCGGCTGTGGGAGCAGAGGCCAAGAGATCGTGTTCACCTGTCACTGCTGCTGTTCAAACGAGAGAGGGCGGGAGAGACCATGGATTCAAACGGATTATTAGGAGATGAAGTGAGGAGTGACAGCAATGTGTGTTTCAGAGTTGCAAAGCTCACTGTGCGCTGAAGATGATCTGCAAGGACTTTCCCTCCCTGCCCTTCGGAACTGGGAGCGGATTCCAAGCGCTCGTGCTCACCTGCCTCTGCTGCACTGGAAACGAGGGTGGAGACCAGAAACGCTGGATTCAAATGCACTTTTAGGAGCTACAATGAGGAGTGACAACAGTGTGTGTGTCACAGTTGTAAAGCTCAGTGTGTTGAAGAAGCACAAGAGCAGCCTTCAGGCCTGTCTCTTCCACTGCCTTACAGATTGCAGACATTCCTGCTCACTCTGCTGCTCAGCAGAGTGCTGGCAACGGAGTTCTTGGATTGAAATGGTCTTTTAGGAGAAAGAGTGAAGAGTGACAGCAATGTTTGTGTCACAGTTTAAAGCTCACTGTGTGCTAAACATGATCAGGAGGAGCTTTTTTGCAAGGCTCTTCTGCTGTTTTAGCCCAGTCTAAACATTCCTTCTCTCTGTTGCTGCTCAGCAGAGAGTGGGCACAGAGATGTTGGAATCAATTGGTCTTCCAGGCAGGAAAAGGAGGAGTTACAGCAATGTGTGTTGCAGAATTGCAAAGCTCACTGTGTGCTGAAGATGCCCTGCAGGAGTTTCAATGCTGGCCCTTCGTCTGTGGGATTAGAGTCCAAGCGCTGCTCCTCCCCTGTCACAACTCCTCTCGAAACGTGAGAGCGCACCAGAAACTTTGGATTCAAATGCACTTTTAGGAGATAAAGTGAGGAGTTACGGCAATGTTTGTGTCACAGTTTAAAGCTCACTGTGTGCAAAACATGATCAAGCAGGAGATTTTTTGCAAGGCTCTTCTGCTGTTTTAGCCCAGGCTAAACATTCCTGCTCTACTCTCTCTGTTGCTGCTCAGCAGAGAGCGGGCACAGAGATGGTGGATTCAGCTGGTCTTTCAGGCAGGAAAAGAAGAGACAGCAATGTGTGTTGCAGAGTTGCAAAGCTCACTGTGTGCTGAAGATGATCAGTGGGAACTTTCTGGACTGTCTCTTCTGCTGTTTCAGCAGAGTCCAAACGTAAGTGCTATATTCTGCTACTGCTCACAAAGAGCAAGCACAGGAGATGTATTATTCAATTGGACTTTCAGGTAGGAAAGTGAAAGGTGACAGCAATATGTGTTTCAGAGTTGCGAATCTCAATGTGTGCTGAAGATGCCCAGCAGTAGTTTCCATGCTGGCCCTTCGGCTGTGAAATTAGAATCCAAGCGCTCGTCCTCCCCTGTCACAACTGCTCTCGAAGCGAGAGAGCGCACCAGAAACGTTGGCTTGAAATGCACTTTTTGGAGATAAAGTGAGGAGTGACAGCAATGTGTGTTTCAGAGTTGCAAAGCTCACTGTGCGCTGAAGATGATCTGCAAGAACTTTCCCTCCCAGCCCTTCGGAACTGGGAGCGGATTCCAAGCGCTCGTGCTCACCTGCCTCTGGTGCACTGGAAACGAGAGTGGAGACCAGAAACGCTGGATTCAAATGCACTTTTAGGAGCTACAATGAGGAGTGACAACAGTGTGTGTGTCAAAGTTGTAAAGCTCAGTGTGTTGAAGAAGCACAAGAGCAGCCTTCAGGCCTGTCTCTTCCACTGCCTTACAGATTGCAGACATCCCTGCTCACTCTGCTGCTCAGCAGAGTGCTGGCAACGGAGTTCTGGGATTGAAATGGTCTTTTAGGAGAAAGAGTGAAGAGTGACACCAATGCTTGTGTCACAGTTTAAAGCTCACTGTGTGCTAAACATGATCAGGAGGAGCTTTTTTGCAAGGCTCTTCTGCTGTTTTAGCCCAGTCTAAACATTCCTTCTCTCTGTTGCTGCTCAGCAGAGAGTGGGCACAGAGATGTTGGAATCAATTGGTCTTTCAGGCAAGAAAAGGAGGAGTGACAGCAATGTGTGTTGCAGAATTGTAAAGCTCACTGTGTGCTGAAGATGCCCTGCAGGAGTTTCCCTGCTGGCCCTTCGTCTGTGGGATTAGAGTCCAAGCGCTGCTCCTCCCTTGTCACAACTCCTCTCCAAACGAGAGAGCGCACCAGAAACTTTGGATTCAAATGCACTTTTAGGAGATAAAGTGAGGAGTGACAGCAATACTTGTGTCACAGTTTAAAGCTCACTGTGTGCAAAACATGATCAAGCAGGAGATTTTTTTCAAGGCTCTTCTGCTGTTTTAGGCAGGTCTAAAAATTCCTGCTCTACTCTCTCTGTTGCTGCTCAGCAGAGAGCGGGCACAGAGATGGTGGATTCAGCTGGTCTTTCAGGCAAAAAGGGAGGAGTGACAGCAATGTGTGTTGCAGAGTTGCAAAGCTCGCTGTGCGCTGAAGATGATCAGTGGGAACTTTCTGGACTGTCTCTTCTGCTCTTTTAGCATTGGCTAAAGGTTCCTGCTCTACTCTCTCTGCTTCTGCCCAGCAGAGAAAGGGCACAGAGATTTTGGATTCAATTGGACTTTGAGGTAGGAAAGTGCGGAGCGAGAGCAATATATGTGTCACAGTTGCAAAGCTGACTGCGTGCTGAAGATGCCCTGCCGGAGCTTTCACTCCGGGCTCTTCGGCTGTGGGAGCAGAGGCCAAGAGATCGTGTTCACCTGTCACTGCTGCTGTTCAAACGAGAGAGGGCGGGAGAGACCATGGATTCAAACGGATTATTAGGAGATGAAGTGAGGAGTGACAGCAATGTGTGTTTCAGAGTTGCAAAGCTCACTGTGCGCTGAAGATGATCTGCAAGGACTTTCCCTCCCTGCCCTTCGGAACTGGGAGCGGATTCCAAGCGCTCGTGCTCACCTGCCTCTGCTGCACTGGAAACGAGGGTGGAGACCAGAAACGCTGGATTCAAATGCACTTTTAGGAGCTACAATGAGGAGTGACAACAGTGTGTGTGTCACAGTTGTAAAGCTCAGTGTGTTGAAGAAGCACAAGAGCAGCCTTCAGGCCTGTCTCTTCCACTGCCTTACAGATTGCAGACATTCCTGCTCACTCTGCTGCTCAGCAGAGTGCTGGCAACGGAGTTCTTGGATTGAAATGGTCTTTTAGGAGAAAGAGTGAAGAGTGACAGCAATGTTTGTGTCACAGTTTAAAGCTCACTGTGTGCTAAACATGATCAGGAGGAGCTTTTTTGCAAGGCTCTTCTGCTGTTTTAGCCCAGTCTAAACATTCCTGCTCTACTCTCTCTGTTGCTGCTCAGCAGAGAGTGGGCACAGAGATGTTGGAATCAATTGGTCTTTCAGGCAAGAAAAGGAGGAGTGACAGCAATGTGTGTTGCAGAATTGCAAAGCTCACTGTGTGCTGAAGATGCCCTGCAGGATTTTCCCTGCTGGCCCTTCGTCTGTGGGATTAGAGTCCAAGCGCTGCTCCTCCCCTGTCACAACTCCTCTCGAAACGAGAGAGCGCACCAGAAACTTTGGATTCAAATGCACTTTTAGGAGATGAAGTGAGGAGTGACAGCAATGTGTGTTTCAGAGTTGCAAAGCTCACTGTGCGCTGAAGATGATCTGCAAGGACTTTCCCTCCCCTACCCTTCGGAACTGGGAGCGGATTCCAAGCGCTCGTGCTCACCTTCCTCTGCTGCTCTTGAAACGAGAGTGGAGACCAGAAACGCTGGATTCAAATGCACTTTTAGGAGCTACAATGAGGAGTGACAACAGTGTGTGTGTCAAAGTTGTAAAGCTCAGTGTGTTGAAGAAGCACAAGAGCAGCCTTCAGGCCTGTCTCTTCCACTGCCTTACAGATTGCAGACATCCCTGCTCACACTGCTGCTCAGCAGAGTGCTGGCAACGGAGTTCTGGGATTGAAATGGTCTTTTAGGAGAAAGAGTGAAGAGTGACAGCAATGTTTGTGTCACAGTTTAAAGCTCACTGTGTGCTAAACATGATCAGGAGGAGCTTTTTTGCAAGGCTCTTCTGCTGTTTTAGCCCAGTCTAAACATTCCTGCTCTACTCTCTCTGTTGCTGCTCAGCAGAGAGTGGGCACAGAGATGTTGGAATCAATTGGTCTTTCAGGCAAGAAAAGGAGGAGTGACAGCAATGTGTGTTGCAGAATTGCAAAGCTCACTGTGTGCTGAAGATGCTCTGCAGGAGTTTCCCTGCTGGCCCTTCGTCTGTGGGATTAGAGTCCAAGCGCTGCTCCTCCCTTGTCACAACTCCTATCGAAACGAGAGAGCGCGCCAGAAACTTTGGATTCAAATGCACTTTTAGGAGATAAAGTGAGGAGTGACAGCAATGTTTGTGTCACAGTTTAAAGCTCACTGTGTGCAAAACATGATCAAGCAGGAGATTTTTTTCAAGGCTCTTCTGCTGTTTTAGGCAGGTCTAAAAATTCCTGCTCTACTCTCTCTGTTGCTGCTCAGCAGAGAGCGGGCACAGAGATGGTGGATTCAGCTGGTCTTTCAGGCAAAAAGGGAGGAGTGACAGCAATGTGCGTTGCAGAGTTGCAAAGCTCGCTGTGCGCTGAAGATGATCAGTGGGAACTTTCTGGACTGTCTCTTCTGCTCTTTTAGCATTGGCTAAAGGTTCCTGCTCTACTCTCTCTGCTTCTGCCCAGCAGAGAAAGGGCACAGAGATTTTGGATTCAATTGGACTTTGAGGTAGGAAAGTGCGGAGCGAGAGCAATATATGTGTCACAGTTGCAAAGCTGACTGCGTGCTGAAGATGCCCTGCCGGAGCTTTCACTCCGGGCTCTTCGGCTGTGGGAGCAGAGGCCAAGAGATCGTGTTCACCTGTCACTGCTGCTGTTCAAACGAGAGAGGGCGGGAGAGACCATGGATTCAAACGGATTATTAGGAGATGAAGTGAGGAGTGACAGCAATGTGTGTTTCAGAGTTGCAAAGCTCACTGTGCGCTGAAGATGATCTGCAAGGACTTTCCCTCCCTGCCCTTCGGAACTGGGAGAGGATTCCAAGCGCTCGTGTTCACCTTCCTCTGCTGCTCTTGAAACGAGAGTGGAGATCAGAAACGCTGGATTCAAATGCACTTTTAGGAGCTACAATGAGGAGTGACAACAGTGTGTGTGTCACAGTTGTAAAGCTCAGTGTGTTGAAGAAGCACAAGAGCAGCCTTCAGGCCTGTCTCTTCCACTGCCTTACAGATTGCAGACATTCCTGCTCACTCTGCTGCTCAGCAGAGTGCTGGCAACGGAGTTCTTGGATTGAAATGGTCTTTTAGGAGAAAGAGTGAAGAGTGACAGCAATGTTTGTGTCACAGTTTAAAGCTCACTGTGTGCTAAACATGATCAGGAGGAGCTTTTTTGCAAGGCTCTTCTGCTGTTTTAGCCCAGTCTAAACATTCCTGCTCTACTCTCTCTGTTGCTGCTCAGCAGAGAGTGGGCACAGAGATGTTGGAATCAATTGGTCTTTCAGGCAAGAAAAGGAGGAGTGACAGCAATGTGTGTTGCAGAATTGCAAAGCTCACTGTGTGCTGAAGATGCCCTGCAGGAGTTTCCCTGCTGGCCCTTCGTCTGTGGGATTAGAGTCCAAGCGCTGCTCCTCCCCTGTCACAACTCCTCTCGAAACGAGAGAGCGCACCAGAAACTTTGGATTCAAATGCACTTTTAGGAGATAAAGTGAGGAGTGACAGCAATGTTTGTGTCACAGTTTAAAGCTCACTGTGTGCAAAACATGATCAAGCAGGAGATTTTTTTCAAGGCTCTTCTGCTGTTTTAGGCAGGTCTAAAAATTCCTGCTCTACTCTCTCTGTTGCTGCTCAGCAGAGAGCGGGCACAGAGGTGTTGGAATCAATTGGTCTTTCAGGCAGGAAAAGAAGTGACAGCAATGTGTGTTGCAGAGTTGCAAAGCTCACTGTGTGCTGAAGATGATCAGTGGGAACTTTCTGGACTGTCTTTTCTGCTGTTTCAGCAGAGTCCAAACGTAAGTGCTATATTCTGCTACTGCTCACAAAGAGCAAGCACAGGAGATGTATTATTCAATTATACTTTCAGGTAGGAAAGTGAGAGGTGACAGCAATATGTGTTTCAGAGTTGCGAATCTCAATGTGTGCTGATGATGCCCAGCAGTAGTTTGATGCTGGCCCTTCGGCTGTGAAATTAGAATCCAAGCACTCGTCCTCCCCTGTCACAACTGCTCTCGAAGCGAGAGAGCGCACCAGAAACGTTGGCTTGAAATGCACTTTTAGGAGATAAAGTGAGGAGTGACAGCAATGTGTGTTTCAGAGTTGCAAAGCTCACTGTGCGCTGAAGATGATCTGCAAGGACTTTCCCTCCCCTGCCCTTCGGAACTGGGAGCGGATTCCAAGCGCTCGTGCTCACCTTCCTCTGCTGCTCTTGAAACGAGAGTGGAGACCAGAAACGCTGGATTCAAATGCACTTTTAGGAGCTACAATGAGGAGTGACAACAGTGTGTGTGTCAAAGTTGTAAAGCTCAGTGTGTTGAAGAAGCACAAGAGCAGCCTTCAGGCCTGTCTCTTCCACTGCCTTACAGATTGCAGACATCCCTGCTCACTCTGCTGCTCAGCAGAGTGCTGGCAACGGAGTTCTTGGATTGAAATGGTCTTTTAGGAGAAAGAGTGAAGAGTGACAGCAATGTTTGTGTCACAGTTTAAAGCTCACTGTGTGCTAAACATGATCAGGAGGAGCTTTTTTGCAAGGCTCTTCTGCTGTTTTAGCCCAGTCTAAACATTCCTGCTCTACTCTCTCTGTTGCTGCTCAGCAGAGAGTGGGCACAGAGATGTTGGAATCAATTGGTCTTTCAGGCAAGAAAAGGAGGAGTGACAGCAATGTGTGTTGCAGAATTGCAAAGCTCACTGTGTGCTGAAGATGCTCTGCAGGAGTTTCCCTGCTGGCCCTTCGTCTGTGGGATTAGAGTCCAAGCGCTGCTCCTCCCCTGTCACAACTCCTCTCGAAACGAGAGAGCACGCCAGAAACTTTGGATTCAAATGCACTTTTAGGAGATAAAGTGAGGAGTGACAGCAATGTTTGTGTCACAGTTTAAAGCTCACTGTGTGCAAAACATGATCAAACAGGAGATTTTTTTCAAGGCTCTTCTGCTGTTTTAGGCAGGTCTAAAAATTCCTGCTCTACTCTCTCTGTTGCTGCTCAGCAGAGAGCGGGCACAGAGATGGTGGATTCAGCTGGTCTTTCAGGCAAAAAGGGAGGAGTGACAGCAATGTGCGTTGCAGAGTTGCAAAGCTCGCTGTGCGCTGAAGATGATCAGTGGGAACTTTCTGGACTGTCTCTTCTGCTCTTTTAGCATTGGCTAAAGGTTCCTGCTCTACTCTGCTTCTGCCCAGCAGAGAAAGGGCACAGAGATTTTGGATTCAATTGGACTTTGAGGTAGGAAAGTGCGGAGCGAGAGCAATATATGTGTCACAGTTGCAAAGCTGACTGCGTGCTGAAGATGCCCTGCCGGAGCTTTCACTCCGGGCTCTTCGGCTGTGGGAGCAGAGGCCAAGAGATCGTGTTCACCTGTCACTGCTGCTGTTCAAACGAGAGAGGGCGGGAGAGACCATGGATTCAAACGGATTATTAGGAGATGAAGTGAGGAGTGACAGCAATGTGTGTTTCAGAGTTGCAAAGCTCACTGTGCGCTGAAGATGATCTGCAAGGACTTTCCCTCCCTGCCCTTCGGAACTGGGAGCGGATTCCAAGCGCTCGTGCTCACCTTCCTCTGCTGCTCTTGAAACGAGAGTGGAGACCAGAAACGCTGGATTCAAATGCACTTTTAGGAGCTACAATGAGGAGTGACAACAGTGTGTGTGTCACAGTTGTAAAGCTCAGTGTGTTGAAGAAGCACAAGAGCAGCCTTCAGGCCTGTCTCTTCCACTGCCTTACAGATTGCAGACATTCCTGCTCACTCTGCTGCTCAGCAGAGTGCTGGCAACGGAGTTCTTGGATTGAAATGGTCTTTTAGGAGAAAGAGTGAAGAGTGACAGCAATGTTTGTGTCACAGTTTAAAGCTCACTGTGTGCTAAACATGATCAGGAGGAGCTTTTTTGCAAGGCTCTTCTGCTGTTTTAGCCCAGTCTAAACATTCCTTCTCTCTGTTGCTGCTCAGCAGAGAGTGGGCACAGAGATGTTGGAATCAATAGGTCTTCCAGGCAGGAAAAGGAGGAGTTACAGCAATGTGTTTTGCAGAGTTGCAAAGCTCACTGTGTGCTGAAGATGCCCTGCAGGAGTTTCCCTGCTGGCCCTTCGTCTGTGGGATTAGAGTCCAAGCGCTGCTACTCCCCTGTCACAACTCCTCTCCAAACGAGAGAGCGTACCAGAAACTTTGGATTCAAATGAACTTTTAGGAGATAAAGTGAGGAGTGACAGCAATGTTTGTGTCACAGTTTAAAGCTCACTGTGTGCAAAACATGATCAAGCAGGAGATTTTTTGCAAGGCTCTTCTGCTGTTTTAGCCCAGGCTAAACATTCCTGCTCAACTCTCTGTTGCTACTCAGCAGAGAGTGGGCACAGAGATGTTGGAATCAATTGGTCTTTCAGGCAGGAAAAGAAGTGACAGCAATGTGTGTTGCAGAGTTGCAAAGCTCGCTGTTCGCTGAAGATGATCAGTGGGAATTTTCTGGACTGTCTCTTCTGCTGTTTCTTCAGAGTCCAAACGTAAGTGCTATATTCTGCTACTGCTCACAAAGAGCAAGCACAGGAGATGTAGGATTCAATTGGACTTTCAGGTAGGAAAGTGAGAGGTGACAGCAATGTGTGTTTCAGAGTTGCAAAGCTCACTGGGTGCTGAAGATGCCCAGCAGGATTTTCCATGCTGGCAATTCGTCTGTGAAATTAGAGTCCAAACGCTCGTCCTCACCTGTGACATCTGCTCTCGAAACGAGAGAGCGCACCAGAAACTTTGGATTCAAATGCACTTTTAGGAGATAAAGTGAGGAGTGACAGCAATGTTTGTGTCACAGTTTAAAGCTCACTGAGTGCAAAACATGATCAAGCAGGAGATTTTTTGCAAGGCTCTTCTGCTGTTTTAGCCCAGGCTAAACATTCCTGCTCTACTCTCTCTGTTGCTGCTCAGCAGAGAGCGGGCACAGAGGTGTTGGAATCAATTGCTCTTTCCGGCAGGAAAAGAAGAGACAGCAATGTGTGTTGCAGAGTTGCAAAGCTCACTGTGTGCTGAAGATGATCAGTGGGAACTATCTGGACTGTCTCTTCTGCTGTTTCAGCAGAGTCCAAACGTAAGTGCTATATTCTGCTACTGCTCACAAAGAGCAAGCACAGGAGATGTAGGATTCAATTGGACTTTCAGGTAGGAAAGTGAGAGGTGACAGCAATATGTGTTTCAGAGTTGAGAATCTCAATGTGTGCTGAAGATGCCCAGCAGTAGTTTCCATGCTGGCCCTTCGGCTGTGAAATTAGAATCCAAGCGCTCGTCCTCCCCTGTCACAACTGCTCTCGAAGCGAGAGAGCGCACCAGAAACGTTGGCTTCAAATGCACTTTTAGGAGATAAAGTGAGGAGTGACAGCAATGTGTGTTTCAGAGTTGCAAAGCTCACTGTGCGCTGAAGATGATCTGCAAGGACTTTCCCTCCCCTGCCCTTCGGAACTGGGAGCGGATTCCAAGCGCTCGTGCTCACCTGCCTCTGCTGCACTGGAAACGAGAGTGGAGACCAGAAACCCTGGATTCAAATGCACTTTTAGGAGCTACAATGAGGAGTGACAACAGTGTGTGTGTCAAAGTTGTAAAGCTCAGTGTGTTGAAGAAGCACAAGAGCAGCCTTCAGGCCTGTCTCTTCCACTGCCTTACAGATTGCAGACATCCCTGCTCACTCTGCTGCTCAGCAGAGTGCTGGCAACGGAGTTCTTGGATTGAAATGGTCTTTTAGGAGAAAGAGTGAAGAGTGACAGCAATGTTTGTGTCACAGTTTAAAGCTCACTGTGTGCTAAACATGATCAGGAGGAGCTTTTTTGCAAGGCTCTTCTGCTGTTTTAGCCCAGTCTAAACATTCCTGCTCTACTCTCTCTGTTGCTGCTCAGCAGAGAGTGGGCACAGAGATGTTGGAATCAATTGGTCTTTCAGGCAAGAAAAGGAGGAGTGACAGCAATGTGTGTTGCAGAATTGCAAAGCTCACTGTGTGCTGAAGATGCCCTGCAGGAGTTTCCCTGCTGGCCCTTCGTCTGTGGGATTAGAGTCCAAGCGCTGCTCCTCCCCTGTCACAACTCCTCTCGAAACGAGAGAGCGCGCCAGAAACTTTGGATTCAAATGCACTTTTAGGAGATAAAGTGAGGAGTGACAGCAATGTTTGTGTCACAGTTTAAAGCTCACTGTGTGCAAAACATGATCAAGCAGGAGATTTTTTTCAAGGCTCTTCTGCTGTTTTAGGCAGGTCTAAAAATTCCTGCTCTACTCTCTCTGTTGCTGCTCAGCAGAGAGCGGGCACAGAGATGGTGGATTCAGCTGGTCTTTCAGGCAAAAAGGGAGGAGTGACAGCAATGTGTGTTGCAGAGTTGCAAAGCTCGCTGTGCGCTGAAGATGATCAGTGGGAACTTTCTGGACTGTCTCTTCTGCTCTTTTAGCATTGGCTAAAGGTTCCTGCTCTACTCTGCTTCTGCCCAGCAGAGAAAGGGCACAGAGATTTTGGATTCAATTGGACTTTGAGGTAGGAAAGTGCGGAGCGAGAGCAATATATGTGTCACAGTTGCAAAGCTGACTGCGTGCTGAAGATGCCCTGCCGGAGCTTTCACTCCGGGCTCTTCGGCTGTGGGAGCAGAGGCCAAGAGATCGTGTTCACCTGTCACTGCTGCTGTTCAAACGAGAGAGGGCGGGAGAGACCATGGATTCAAACGGATTATTAGGAGATGAAGTGAGGAGTGACAGCAATGTGTGTTTCAGAGTTGCAAAGCTCACTGTGCGCTGAAGATGATCTGCAAGGACTTTCCCTCCCTGCCCTTCGGAACTGGGAGCGGATTCCAAGCGCTCGTGCTCACCTTCCTCTGCTGCTCTTGAAACGAGAGTGGAGACCAGAAACGCTGGATTCAAATGCACTTTTAGGAGCTACAATGAGGAGTGACAACAGTGTGTGTGTCACAGTTGTAAAGCTCAGTGTGTTGAAGAAGCACAAGAGCAGCCTTCAGGCCTGTCTCTTCCACTGCCTTACAGATTGCAGACATTCCTGCTCACTCTGCTGCTCAGCAGAGTGCTGGCAACGGAGTTCTTGGATTGAAATGGTCTTTTAGGAGAAAGAGTGAAGAGTGACAGCAATGTTTGTGTCACAGTTTAAAGCTCACTGTGTGCTAAACATGATCAGGAGGAGCTTTTTTGCAAGGCTCTTCTGCTGTTTTAGCCCAGTCTAAACATTCCTTCTCTCTGTTGCTGCTCAGCAGAGAGTGGGCACAGAGATGTTGGAATCCATTGGTCTTCCAGGCAGGAAAAGGAGGAGTTACAGCAATGTGTGTTGCAGAATTGCAAAGCTCACTGTGTGCTGAAGATGCCCTGCAGGAGTTTCCCTGCTGGCCCTTCGTCTGTGGGATTAGAGTCCAAGCGCTGCTCCTCCCCTGTCACAACTCCTCTCGAAACGTGAGAGCGCACCAGAAACTTTGGATTCAAATGCACTTTTAGGAGATAAAGTGAGGAGTGACAGCAATGTTTGTGTCACAGTTTAAAGCTCACTGTGTGCAAAACATGATCAAGCAGGAGATTTTTTGCAAGGCTCTTCTGCTGTTTTAGCCCAGGCTAAAAATTCCTGCTCTACTCTCTCTGTTGCTGCTCAGCAGAGAGCAGGCACAGAGGTGTTGGAATCAATTGGTCTTTCAGGCAGGAAAAGAAGTGACAGCAATGTGTGTTGCAGAGTTGCAAAGCTCACTGTGTGCTGAAGATGATCAGTGGGAACTTTCTGGACTGTCTCTTCTGCTGTTTCAGCAGAGTCCAAACGTAAGTGCTATATTCTGCTACTGCTCACAAAGAGCAAGCACAGGAGATGTATTATTCAATTGGACTTTCAGGTAGGAAAGTGAGAGGTGACAGCAATATGTGTTTCAGAGTTGTGAATCTCAATGTGTGCTGAAGATGCCCAGCAGTAGTTTCCATGCTGGCCCTTCGGCTGTGAAATTAGAATCCAAGCGCTCGTCCTCCCCTGTCACAACTGCTCTCGAAGCGAGAGAGCGCACCAGAAACGTTGGCTTGAAATGCACTTTTAGGAGATAAAGTGAGGAGTGACAGCAATGTGTGTTTCAGAGTTGCAAAGCTCACTGTGCGCTGAAGATGATCTGCAAGGACTTTCCCTCCCTGCCCTTCGGAACTGGGAGCGGATTCCAAGCGCTCGTGCTCACCTTCCTCTGCTGCTCTGGAAACGAGAGTGGAGACCAGAAACGCTGGATTCAAATGCACTTTTAGGAGCTACAATGAGGAGTGACAACAGTGTGTGTGTCAAAGTTGTAAAGCTCAGTGTGTTGAAGAAGCACAAGAGCAGCCTTCAGGCCTGTCTCTTCCACTGCCTTACAGATTGCAGACATCCCTGCTCACTCTGCTGCTCAGCAGAGTGCTGGCAACGGAGTTCTGGGATTGAAATGGTCTTTTAGGAGAAAGAGTGAAGAGTGACAGCAATGTTTGTGTCACAGTTTAAAGCTCACTGTGTGCTAAACATGATCAGGAGGAGCTTTTTTGCAAGGCTCTTCTGCTGTTTTAGCCCAGTCTAAACATTCCTGCTCTACTCTCTCTGTTGCTGCTCAGCAGAGAGTGGGCACAGAGGTGTTGGAATCAATTGGTCTTTCAGGCAAGAAAAGGAGGAGTGACAGCAATGTGTGTTGCAGAATTGTAAAGCTCACTGTGTGCTGAAGATGCCCTGCAGGAGTTTCCCTGCTGGCCCTTCGTCTGTGGGATTAGAGTCCAAGCGCTGCTCCTCCCTTGTCACAACTCCTCTCCAAACGAGAGAGCGCACCAGAAACTTTGGATTCAAATGCACTTTTAGGAGATAAAGTGAGGAGTGACAGCAATGTTTGTGTCACAGTTTAAAGCTCACTGTGTGCAAAACATGATCAAGCAGGAGATTTTTTTCAAGGCTCTTCTGCTGTTTTAGGCAGGTCTAAAAATTCCTGCTCTACTCTCTCTGTTGCTGCTCAGCAGAGAGCGGGCACAGAGATGGTGGATTCAGCTGGTCTTTCAGGCAAAAAGGGAGGAGTGACAGCAATGTGTGTTGCAGAGTTGCAAAGCTCGCTGTGCGCTGAAGATGATCAGTGGGAACTTTCTGGACTGTCTCTTCTGCTCTTTTAGCATTGGCTAAAGGTTCCTGCTCTACTCTCTCTGCTTCTGCCCAGCAGAGAAAGGGCACAGAGATTTTGGATTCAATTGGACTTTGAGGTAGGAAAGTGCGGAGCGAGAGCAATATATGTGTCACAGTTGCAAAGCTGACTGCGTGCTGAAGATGCCCTGCCGGAGCTTTCACTCCGGGCTCTTCGGCTGTGGGAGCAGAGGCCAAGAGATCGTGTTCACCTGTCACTGCTGCTGTTCAAACGAGAGAGGGCGGGAGAGACCATGGATTCAAACGGATTATTAGGAGATGAAGTGAGGAGTGACAGCAATGTGTGTTTCAGAGTTGCAAAGCTCACTGTGCGCTGAAGATGATCTGCAAGGACTTTCCCTCCCTGCCCTTCGGAACTGGGAGCGGATTCCAAGCGCTCGTGCTCACCTTCCTCTGCTGCTCTTGAAACGAGAGTGGAGACCAGAAACGCTGGATTCAAATGCACTTTTAGGAGCTACAATGAGGAGTGACAACAGTGTGTGTGTCACAGTTGTAAAGCTCAGTGTGTTGAAGAAGCACAAGAGCAGCCTTCAGGCCTGTCTCTTCCACTGCCTTACAGATTGCAGACATTCCTGCTCACTCTGCTGCTCAGCAGAGTGCTGGCAACGGAGTTCTTGGATTGAAATGGTCTTTTAGGAGAAAGAGTGATGAGTGACAACAATGTTTGTGTCACAGTTTAAAGCTCACTGTGTGCTAAACATGATCAGGAGGAGCTTTTTTGCAAGGCTCTTCTGCTGTTTTAGCCCAGTCTAAACATTCCTTCTCTCTGTTGCTGCTCAGCAGAGAGTGGGCACAGAGATGTTGGAATCCATTGGTCTTCCAGGCAGGAAAAGGAGGAGTTACAGCAATGTGTGTTGCAGAATTGCAAAGCTCACTGTGTGCTGAAGATGCCCTGCAGGAGTTTCCCTGCTGGCCCTTCGTCTGTGGGATTAGAGTCCAAGCGCTGCTCCTCCCCTGTCACAACTCCTCTCGAAACGTGAGAGCGCACCAGAAACTTTGGATTCAAATGCACTTTTAGGAGATAAAGTGAGGAGTGACAGCAATGTTTGTGTCACAGTTTAAAGCTCACTGTGTGCAGAACATGATCAAGCAGGAGATTTTTTGCAAGGCTCTTCTGCTGTTTTAGCCCAGGCTAAAAATTCCTGCTCTACTCTCTCTGTTGCTGCTCAGCAGAGAGCAGGCACAGAGGTGTTGGAATCAATTGGTCTTTCAGGCAGGAAAAGAAGTGACAGCAATGTGTGTTGCAGAGTTGCAAAGCTCACTGTGTGCTGAAGATGATCAGTGGGAACTTTCTGGACTGTCTCTTCTGCTGTTTCAGCAGAGTCCAAACGTAAGTGCTATATTCTGCTACTGCTCACAAAGAGCAAGCACAGGAGATGTATTATTCAATTGGACTTTCAGGTAGGAAAGTGAGAGGTGACAGCAATATGTGTTTCAGAGTTGTGAATCTCAATGTGTGCTGAAGATGCCCAGCAGTAGTTTCCATGCTGGCCCTTCGGCTGTGAAATTAGAATCCAAGCGCTCGTCCTCCCCTGTCACAACTGCTCTCGAAGCGAGAGAGCGCACCAGAAACGTTGGCTTGAAATGCACTTTTAGGAGATAAAGTGAGGAGTGACAGCAATGTGTGTTTCAGAGTTGCAAAGCTCACTGTGCGCTGAAGATGATCTGCAAGGACTTTCCCTCCCTGCCCTTCGGAACTGGGAGCGGATTCCAAGCGCTCGTGCTCACCTGCCTCTGGTGCACTGGAAACGAGAGTGGAGACCAGAAACGCTGGATTCAAATGCACTTTTAGGAGCTACAATGAGGAGTGACAACAGTGTGTGTGTCAAAGTTGTAAAGCTCAGTGTGTTGAAGAAGCACAAGAGCAGCCTTCAGGCCTGTCTCTTCCACTGCCTTACAGATTGCAGACATTCCTGCTCACTCTGCTGCTCAGCAGAGTGCTGGCAACGGAGTTCTGGGATTGAAATGGTCTTTTAGGAGAAAGAGTGAAGAGTGACACCAATGCTTGTGTCACAGTTTAAAGCTCACTGTGTGCTAAACATGATCAGGAGGAGCTTTTTTGCAAGGCTCTTCTGCTGTTTTAGCCCAGTCTAAACATTCCTGCTCTACTCTCTCTGTTGCTGCTCAGCAGGGAGCGGGCACAGAGATGTTGGAATCAATTGGTCTTTCAGGCAAGAAAAGGAGGAGTGACAGCAATGTGTGTTGCAGAGTTGCAAAGCTCGCTGTGCGCTGAAGATGATCAGTGGGAACTTTCTGGACTGTCTCTTCTGCTCTTTTAGCATTGGCTAAAGGTTCCTGCTCTACTCTCTCTGCTTCTGCCCAGCAGAGAAAGGGCACAGAGATTTTGGATTCAATTGGACTTTGAGGTAGGAAAGTGCGGAGCGAGAGCAATATATGTGTCACAGTTGCAAAGCTGACTGCGTGCTGAAGATGCCCTGCCGGAGCTTTCACTCCGGGCTCTTCGGCTGTGGGAGCAGAGGCCAAGAGATCGTGTTCACCTGTCACTGCTGCTGTTCAAACGAGAGAGGGCGGGAGAGACCATGGATTCAAACAGATTATTAGGAGATGAAGTGAGGTGTGACAGCAATGTGTGTTTCAGAGTTGCAAAGCTCACTGTGCGCTGAAGATGATCTGCAAGGACTTTCCCTCCCTGCCCTTCAGAACTGGGAGCGGATTCCAAGCGCTCGTGCTCACCTTCCTCTGCTGCTCTTGAAACGAGAGTGGAGACCAGAAACGCTGGATTCAAATGCACTTTTAGGAGCTACAATGAGGAGTGACAACAGTGTGTGTGTCACAGTTGTAAAGCTCAGTGTGTTGAAGAAGCACAAGAGCAGCCTTCAGGCCTGTCTCTTCCACTGCCTTACAGATTGCAGACATTCCTGCTCACTCTGCTGCTCAGCAGAGTGCTGGCAACGGAGTTCTTGGATTGAAATGGTCTTTTAGGAGAAAGAGTGAAGAGTGACAGCAATGTTTGTGTCACAGTTTAAAGCTCACTGTGTGCTAAACATGATCAGGAGGAGCTTTTTTGCAAGGCTCTTCTGCTGTTTTAGCCCAGTCTAAACATTCCTGCTCTACTCTCTCTGTTGCTGCTCAGCAGAGAGCGGGCACAGAGATGTTGGAATCAATTGGTCTTTCAGGCAAGAAAAGGAGGAGTGACAGCAATGTGTGTTGCAGAGTTGCAAAGCTCGCTGTGTGCTGAAGATGATCAGTGGGAACTTTCTGGACTGTCTCTTCTGCTGTTTCAGCAGAGTCCAAACGTAAGTGCTATATTCTGCTACTGCTCACAAAGAGCAAGCACAGGAGATGTATTATTCAATTGGACTTTCAGGTAGGAAAGTGAGAGGTGACAGCAATATGTGTTTCAGAGTTGTGAATCTCAATGTGTGCTGAAGATGCCCAGCAGTAGTTTCCATGCTGGCCCTTCGGCTGTGAAATTAGAATCCAAGCGCTCGTCCTCCCCTGTCACAACTGCTCTCGAAGCGAGAGAGCGCACCAGAAACGTTGGCTTGAAATGCACTTTTAGGAGATAAAGTGAGGAGTGACAGCAATGTGTGTTTCAGAGTTGCAAAGCTCACTGTGCGCTGAAGATGATCTGCAAGGACTTTCCCTCCCTGCCCTTCGGAACTGGGAGCGGATTCCAAGCGCTCGTGCTCACCTGCCTCTGCTGCACTGGAAACGAGAGTGGAGACCAGAAACGCTGGATTCAAATGCACTTTTAGGAGCTACAATGAGGAGTGACAACAGTGTGTGTGTCAAAGTTGTAAAGCTCAGTGTGTTGAAGAAGCACAAGAGCAGCCTTCAGGCCTGTCTCTTCCACTGCCTTACAGATTGCAGACATCCCTGCTCACTCTGCTGCTCAGCAGAGTGCTGGCAACGGAGTTCTGGGATTGAAATGGTCTTTTAGGAGAAAGAGTGAAGAGTGACAGCAATGTTTGTGTCACAGTTTAAAGCTCACTGTGTGCTAAACATGATCAGGAGGAGCTTTTTTGCAAGGCTCTTCTGCTGTTTTAGCCCAGTCTAAACATTCCTTCTCTCTGTTGCTGCTCAGCAGAGAGTGGGCACAGAGATGTTGGAATCAATTGGTCTTCCAGGCAGGAAAAGGAGGAGTTACAGCAATGTGTGTTGCAGAATTGCAAAGCTCACTGTGTGCTGAAGATGCCCTGCAGGAGTTTCCCTGCTGGCCCTTCGTCTGTGGGATTAGAGTCCAAGCGCTGCTCCTCCCCTGTCACAACTCCTCTCGAAACGTGAGAGCGCACCAGAAACTTTGGATTCAAATGCACTTTTAGGAGATAAAGTGAGGAGTGACAGCAATGTTTGTGTCACAGTTTAAAGCTCACTGTGTGCAGAACATGATCAAGCAGGAGATTTTTTGCAAGGCTCTTCTGCTGTTTTAGCCCAGGCTAAAAATTCCTGCTCTACTCTCTCTGTTGCTGCTCAGCAGAGAGCAGGCACAGAGGTGTTGGAATCAATTGGTCTTTCAGGCAGGAAAAGAAGTGACAGCAATGTGTGTTGCAGAGTTGCAAAGCTCACTGTGTGCTGAAGATGATCAGTGGGAACTTTCTGGACTGTCTCTTCTGCTGTTTCAGCAGAGTCCAAACGTAAGTGCTATATTCTGCTACTGCTCACAAAGAGCAAGCACAGGAGATGTATTATTCAATTGGACTTTCAGGTAGGAAAGTGAGAGGTGACAGCAATATGTGTTTCAGAGTTGTGAATCTCAATGTGTGCTGAAGATGCCCAGCAGTAGTTTCCATGCTGGCCCTTCGGCTGTGAAATTAGAATCCAAGCGCTCGTCCTCCCCTGTCACAACTGCTCTCGAAGCGAGAGAGCGCACCAGAAACGTTGGCTTGAAATGCACTTTTAGGAGATAAAGTGAGGAGTGACAGCAATGTGTGTTTCAGAGTTGCAAAGCTCACTGTGCGCTGAAGATGATCTGCAAGGACTTTCCCTCCCTGCCCTTCGGAACTGGGAGCGGATTCCAAGCGCTCGTGCTCACCTGCCTCTGGTGCACTGGAAACGAGAGTGGAGACCAGAAACGCTGGATTCAAATGCACTTTTAGGAGCTACAATGAGGAGTGACAACAGTGTGTGTGTCAAAGTTGTAAAGCTCAGTGTGTTGAAGAAGCACAAGAGCAGCCTTCAGGCCTGTCTCTTCCACTGCCTTACAGATTGCAGACATTCCTGCTCACTCTGCTGCTCAGCAGAGTGCTGGCAACGGAGTTCTGGGATTGAAATGGTCTTTTAGGAGAAAGAGTGAAGAGTGACACCAATGCTTGTGTCACAGTTTAAAGCTCACTGTGTGCTAAACATGATCAGGAGGAGCTTTTTTGCAAGGCTCTTCTGCTGTTTTAGCCCAGTCTAAACATTCCTGCTCTACTCTCTCTGTTGCTGCTCAGCAGGGAGCGGGCACAGAGATGTTGGAATCAATTGGTCTTTCAGGCAAGAAAAGGAGGAGTGACAGCAATGTGTGTTGCAGAGTTGCAAAGCTCGCTGTGCGCTGAAGATGATCAGTGGGAACTTTCTGGACTGTCTCTTCTGCTCTTTTAGCATTGGCTAAAGGTTCCTGCTCTACTCTCTCTGCTTCTGCCCAGCAGAGAAAGGGCACAGAGATTTTGGATTCAATTGGACTTTGAGGTAGGAAAGTGCGGAGCGAGAGCAATATATGTGTCACAGTTGCAAAGCTGACTGCGTGCTGAAGATGCCCTGCCGGAGCTTTCACTCCGGGCTCTTCGGCTGTGGGAGCAGAGGCCAAGAGATCGTGTTCACCTGTCACTGCTGCTGTTCAAACGAGAGAGGGCGGGAGAGACCATGGATTCAAACAGATTATTAGGAGATGAAGTGAGGTGTGACAGCAATGTGTGTTTCAGAGTTGCAAAGCTCACTGTGCGCTGAAGATGATCTGCAAGGACTTTCCCTCCCTGCCCTTCAGAACTGGGAGCGGATTCCAAGCGCTCGTGCTCACCTTCCTCTGCTGCTCTTGAAACGAGAGTGGAGACCAGAAACGCTGGATTCAAATGCACTTTTAGGAGCTACAATGAGGAGTGACAACAGTGTGTGTGTCACAGTTGTAAAGCTCAGTGTGTTGAAGAAGCACAAGAGCAGCCTTCAGGCCTGTCTCTTCCACTGCCTTACAGATTGCAGACATTCCTGCTCACTCTGCTGCTCAGCAGAGTGCTGGCAACGGAGTTCTTGGATTGAAATGGTCTTTTAGGAGAAAGAGTGAAGAGTGACAGCAATGTTTGTGTCACAGTTTAAAGCTCACTGTGTGCTAAACATGATCAGGAGGAGCTTTTTTGCAAGGCTCTTCTGCTGTTTTAGCCCAGTCTAAACATTCCTGCTCTACTCTCTCTGTTGCTGCTCAGCAGAGAGCGGGCACAGAGATGTTGGAATCAATTGGTCTTTCAGGCAAGAAAAGGAGGAGTGACAGCAATGTGTGTTGCAGAGTTGCAAAGCTCGCTGTGTGCTGAAGATGATCAGTGGGAACTTTCTGGACTGTCTCTTCTGCTGTTTCAGCAGAGTCCAAACGTAAGTGCTATATTCTGCTACTGCTCACAAAGAGCAAGCACAGGAGATGTATTATTCAATTGGACTTTCAGGTAGGAAAGTGAGAGGTGACAGCAATATGTGTTTCAGAGTTGTGAATCTCAATGTGTGCTGAAGATGCCCAGCAGTAGTTTCCATGCTGGCCCTTCGGCTGTGAAATTAGAATCCAAGCGCTCGTCCTCCCCTGTCACAACTGCTCTCGAAGCGAGAGAGCGCACCAGAAACGTTGGCTTGAAATGCACTTTTAGGAGATAAAGTGAGGAGTGACAGCAATGTGTGTTTCAGAGTTGCAAAGCTCACTGTGCGCTGAAGATGATCTGCAAGGACTTTCCCTCCCTGCCCTTCGGAACTGGGAGCGGATTCCAAGCGCTCGTGCTCACCTGCCTCTGCTGCACTGGAAACGAGAGTGGAGACCAGAAACGCTGGATTCAAATGCACTTTTAGGAGCTACAATGAGGAGTGACAACAGTGTGTGTGTCAAAGTTGTAAAGCTCAGTGTGTTGAAGAAGCACAAGAGCAGCCTTCAGGCCTGTCTCTTCCACTGCCTTACAGATTGCAGACATCCCTGCTCACTCTGCTGCTCAGCAGAGTGCTGGCAACGGAGTTCTGGGATTGAAATGGTCTTTTAGGAGAAAGAGTGAAGAGTGACAGCAATGTTTGTGTCACAGTTTAAAGCTCACTGTGTGCTAAACATGATCAGGAGGAGCTTTTTTGCAAGGCTCTTCTGCTGTTTTAGCCCAGTCTAAACATTCCTGCTCTACTCTCTCTGTTGCTGCTCAGCAGAGAGTGGGCACAGAGATGTTGGAATCAATTGGTCTTTCAGGCAAGAAAAGGAGGAGTGACAGCAATGTGTGTTGCAGAATTGTAAAGCTCACTGTGCGCTGAAGATGCCCTGCAGGAGTTTCCCTGCTGGCCCTTCGTCTGTGGGATTAGAGTCCAAGCGCTGCTCCTCCCCTGTCACAACTCCTCTCCAAACGAGAGAGCGCACCAGAAACTTTGGATTCAAATGCACTTTTAGGAGATAAAGTGAGGAGTGACAGCAATGTTTGTGTCACAGTTTAAAGCTCACTGTGTGCAAAACATGATCAAGCAGGAGATTTTTTTCAAGGCTCTTCTGCTGTTTTAGGCAGGTCTAAAAATTCCTGCTCTACTCTCTCTGTTGCTGCTCAGCAGAGAGCGGGCACAGAGATGGTGGATTCAGCTGGTCTTTCAGGCAAAAAGGGAGGAGTGACAGCAATGTGTGTTGCAGAGTTGCAAAGCTCGCTGTGCGCTGAAGATGATCAGTGGGAACTTTCTGGACTGTCTCTTCTGCTCTTTTAGCATTGGCTAAAGGTTCCTGCTCTACTCTCTCAGCTTCTGCCCAGCAGAGAAAGGGCACAGAGATTTTGGATTCAATTGGACTTTGAGGTAGGAAAGTGAGGAGCGAGAGCAATATATGTGTCACAGTTGCAAAGCTGACTGCGTGCTGAAGATGCCCTGCCGGAGCTTTCACTCCGGGCTCTTCGGCTGTGGGAGCAGAGGCCAAGAGATCACAGAATCACAGAATCACAGAATCCCAAGGGTTGGAAGGGACCTAAAAAGATCATCTAGTCCAACCCCCCTGCAAGAGCAGGGTAACCTACAGTACATCACACAGGAACTTGTCCAGGCGGGCCTTGAATATCTCCAGTGTAGGAGACTCCACAACCCCCCTGGGCAGCCTGTTCCAGTGCTCTGTCACTCTTACAGTAAAGAAGTTCTTCCTGATGTTAACGTGGAACTTCCTATGTTCCAGTTTACACCCATTGCCCCTTGTCCTATCACTGGATATCACTGAAAAAAGCCTAGCTCCATCATCCTGACACCTACCCTTCACATATTTGTAAACATTGATGAGGTCACCCCTCAGTCTCCTCTTTTGCAAGCTAAAGAGACCCAGCTCCCTCAGCCTCTCCTCATAAGGGAGATGTTCCACTCCCTTAATCATCTTTGTGGCTCTGCGCTGGACTCCTTCAAGCAATTCCCTGTCCTTCTTGAACAGAGGGGCCCAGAACTGGACGCAATATTCCAGATGCGGCCTCACCAAGGCTGAGTAGAGGGGGAGGAGAACCTCTCTTGACCTACTAACCACTCCCTTTCTAATGCACCCTAAGATGCCATTTGCCTTCTTGGCCACAAGAGCACATTGCTGGCTCATGGTCATCCTCCTATCCACCAGGACCCCCAGGTCCCTTTCCCCTTCACTACTTTCCAGCAGGTCACCCCCCAACCTGTACTGGTACATGGGGTTGTTCTTCCCCAGATGCAAGACTCTACACTTGCCCTTGTTAAATTTCATCCAGTTTCTCCCCGCCCAACTCTCCAGCCTGTCCAGGTCTCGCTGAATATCAGCACAGTCCTCTGGTGTGTCAGCCACTCCTCCCAGTTTTGTGTCATCAGCAAACTTGCTGAGGGTGCACTCAGTTCCCTCATCCAGGTCATTGATGAAAATATTAAACAGCACCGGTCCCAGCACCGACCCCTGAGGAACTCCACTAGTCACAGACCTCCAGCTAGATTCTGCGCCATTGACCACAACTCTCTGCCTTCTTCAGTGGGAACTTTCAGGACTGTCTCTTCTGCTGTTTCAGCAGAGTGCAAACGTATGGGCTATATTCTGCTACTGCTCACAAGGAGCAAAGCACAGGAGAAGTAGGATTCAATTGGACTTTCAGGTAGGAAAGTGAGAGGTGACAGCAATGTGTGTTTCCGAGTTGCAAAGCTCACTGTGTGCTGAAGATGCCCTGCAGGAGTTTCCCTGCTGGCCCTTCGGCTGTGGGATTAGAGTCCAAGCGCTCGTCCTCCCCTGTCACATCTGCTCTTGAAACGAGAAAGGGCACCAAAAACGTTGGACTCAAATGCACTTTTAGGAGATAAAGTGAGGAGTGACAGCAATGTTTGTGTCACAGCCTCAAAGCTCACTGTGTGCTAAACATGATCAGCAGGAGCTTTTTTGCAAGGCTCTTCTGCTGTTTTAGCCCAGTCTAAACATTATTGCTCTTCTCTCCCTGTTGCTGCTCAGCAGAGAGCAGGCACAGAGATGGTGGAATCTTTTGGTCTTTCAGGCAGGAAAAGGAGGAGTGACAGCAATGTGTGTTGCAGAGTTGCAAAGCTCTCTGTGTCCTGAAGATGATCAGTGGGAACTTTCAGGACTGTCTCTTCTGCTGTTTCAGCAGAGTGCAAACGTATGGGCTATATTCTGCTACTGCTCACAAATTGCAGCACAGGAGATGTAGGATTCAATTGGACTTTCAGGTAGGAAAGGGAGAGGTGACAGCTATATGTGTTCAGGGTTGCAAAGATCACTGTGTGCTGAAGATGGCCAGCAGGAGTTTCCATGCACGCCCTTCGGCTGTGGGATTAGAGTCCAAGCGCTCGTCCTCCCCTGTCACAAGTCCACTCGAAACGAGAGAGCGCAGCAGAAACGATGGTTTCAAATGCACTTTTAGGAGATAAAGTGAGGAGTGACAGCAATGTTTGTGTCACAGCTTCAAAGCTCACTGTGTGCTAATCATGATCAGCAGGAGCTTTTTTGCAAGGCTCTTCTGCAGTTTTAGCCCAGTCTAAACATTCCTGCTATACTCTCCCTGTTGCTGCTCAGCAGAGAGCGGGCACAGAGATGGTGGATTCAGTTGGTCATTCAGGCAGGAAAGGGAGGAGTGACAGCAATGTGTGTTGCAGAGTTGCAAAGCTCGCTGTGCGCTGAAGATGATCAGTGGGAACTTTCTGGACTGTCTCTTCCGCTCTTTTAGCATTGGCTAAAGGTTCCTGCTCTACTCTCTCTGCTTCTGCCCAGCAGAGAAAGGGCGCAGAGATTTTGGATTCAATTGGACTTTGAGGTAGGAAAGTGCGGAGCGAGAGCAATATATGTGTCACAGTTGCAAAGCTGACTGCGTGCTGAAGATGCCCTGCCGGAGCTTTCACTCCGGGCTCTTCGGCTGTGGGAGCAGGGGCCAAGAGATCGTGTTCACCTGTCACTGCTGCTGTTCAAACGAGAGAGGGCGGGAGAGACCATGGATTCAAACGGATTATTAGGAGATGAAGTGAGGAGTGACAGCAATGTGTGTTTCAGAGTTGCAAAGCTCACTGTGCGCTGAAGATGATCTGCAAGGACTTTCCCTCCCTGCCCTTCGGAACTGGGAGCGGATTCCAAGCGCTCGTGCTCACCTTCCTCTGCTGCTCTTGAAACGAGAGTGGAGACCAGAAACGCTGGATTCAAATGCACTTTTAGGAGCTACAATGAGGAGTGACAACAGTGTGTGTGTCAAAGTTGTAAAGCTCAGTGTGTTGAAGAAGCACAAGAGCAGCCTTCAGGCCTGTCTCTTCCACTGCCTTACAGATTGCAGACATTCCTGCTCACTCTGCTGATCAGCAGAGTGCTGGCAACGGAGTTCTTGGATTGAAATGGTCTTTTAGGAGAAAGAGTGAAGAGTGACAGCAATGTTTGTGTCACAGTTTAAAGCTCACTGTGTGCTAAACATGCTCAGGAGGAGCTTTTTTGCAAGGCTCTTCTGCTGTTTTAGCCCAGTCTAAACATTCCTGCTCTACTCTCTCTGTTGCTGCTCAGCAGAGAGTGGGCACAGAGATGTTGGAATCAATTGGTCTTTCAGGCAAGAAAAGGAGGAGTGACAGCAATGTGTGTTTCAGAATTGTAAAGCTCACTGTGTGCTGAAGATGCCCTGCAGGAGTTTCCCTGCTGGCCATTCGTCTGTGGGATTAGAGTCCAAGCGCTGCTCCTCCCCTGTCACAACTCCTATCGAAACGAGAGAGCGCAAGAGTAACTTTGGATTCAAATGCACTTTTAGGAGATAAAGTGAGGAGTGACAGCAATGTTTGTGTCACAGTTTAAAGCTCACTGTGTGCAAAACATGATCAAGCAGGAGATTTTTTGCAAGGCTCTTCTGCTGTTTTAGGCAGGTCTAAAAATTCCTGCTCTACTCTCTCTGTTGCTGCTCAGCAGAGAGCGGGCACAGAGGTGTTGGAATCAATTGGTCTTTCAGGCAAAAAGGGAGGAGTGACAGCAATGTGTGTTGCAGAGTTGCAAAGCTCGCTGTGCGCTGAAGATGATCAGTGGGAACTTTCTGGACTGTCTCTTCTGCTCTTTTAGCATTGGCTAAAGGTTCCTGCTCTACTCTCTCTGCTTCTGCCCAGCAGAGAAAGGGCACAGAGATTTTGGATTCAATTGGACTTTGAGGTAGGAAAGTGCGGAGCGAGAGCAATATATGTGTCACAGTTGCAAAGCTGACTGCGTGCTGAAGATGCCCTGCCGGAGCTTTCACTCCGGGCTCTTCGGCTGTGGGAGCAGAGGCCAAGAGATCGTGTTCACCTGTCACTGCTGCTGTTCAAACGAGAGAGGGCGGGAGAGACCATGGATTCAAACGGATTATTAGGAGATGAAGTGAGGAGTGACAGCAATGTGTGTTTCAGAGTTGCAAAGCTCACTGTGCGCTGAAGATGATCTGCAAGGACTTTCCCTCCCTGCCCTTCGGAACTGGGAGCGGATTCCAAGCGCTCGTGCTCACCTTCCTCTGCTGCTCTTGAAACGAGAGTGGAGACCAGAAACGCTGGATTCAAATGCACTTTTAGGAGCTACAATGAGGAGTGACAACATTGTGTGTGTCAAAGTTGTAAAGCTCAGTGTGTTGAAGAAGCACAACAGCAGCCTTCAGGCCTGTCTCTTCCACTGCCTTACAGATTGCAGACATTCCTGCTCACTCTGCTGCTCAGCAGAGTGCTGGCAACGGAGTTCTTGGATTGAAATGGTCTTTTAGGAGAAAGAGTGAAGAGTGACAGCAATGTTTGTGTCACAGTTTAAAGCTCACTGTGTGCTAAACATGATCAGGAGGAGCTTTTTTGCAAGGCTCTTCTGCTGTTTTAGCCCAATCTAAACATTCCTTCTCTCTGTTGCTGCTCAGCAGAGAGTGGGCACAGAGATGTTGGAATCAATTGGTCTTCCAGGCAGGAAAAGGAGTTACAGCAATGTGTGTTGCAGAATTGCAAAGCTCACTGTGTGCTGAAGATGCCCTGCAGGAGTTTCCCTGCTGGCCCTTCGTCTGTGGGATTAGAGTCCAAGCGCTGCTCCTCCCCTGTCACAACTCCTCTCGAAACGTGAGAGCGCACCAGAAACTTTGGATTCAAATGCAGTTTTAGGAGATAAAGTGAGGAGTGACAGCAATGCTTGTGTCACAGTTTAAAGCTCACTGTGTGCAAAACATGATCAAGCAGGAGATTTTTTGCAAGGCTCTTCTGCTGTTTTAGCCCAGGCTAAACATTCCTGCTCTACTCTCTCTGTTGCTGCTCAGCAGAGAGCGGGCACAGAGGTGTTGGAATCAATTGGTCTTTCAGGCAGGAAAAGAAGAGACAGCAATGTGTGTTGCAGAGTTGCAAAGCTCACTGTGTGTTGAAGATGATCAGTGGGAACTTTCTGGACTGTCTCTTCTGCTGTTTCAGCAGAGTCCAAACGTAAGTGCTATATTCTGCTACTGCTCACAAAGAGCAAGCACAGGAGATGTATTATTCAATTGGACTTTCAGGTAGGAAAGTGAGAGGTGACAGCAATATGTGTTTCAGAGTTGTGAATCTCAATGTGTGCTGAAGATGCCCAGCAGTAGTTTCCATGCTGGCCCTTCGGCTGTGAAATTAGAATCCAAGCGCTCGTCCTCCCCTGTCACAACTGCTCTCGAAGCGAGAGAGCGCACCAGAAACGTTGGCTTGAAATGCACTTTTAGGAGATAAAGTGAGGAGTGACAGCAATGTGTGTTTCAGAGTTGCAAAGCTCACTGTGCGCTGAAGATGATCTGCAAGGACTTTCCCTCCCTGCCCTTCGGAACTGGGAGCGGATTCCAAGCGCTCGTGCTCACCTTCCTCTGCTGCTCTGGAAACGAGAGTGGAGACCAGAAACGCTGGATTCAAATGCACTTTTAGGAGCTACAATGAGGAGTGACAACAGTGTGTGTGTCAAAGTTGTAAAGCTCAGTGTGTTGAAGAAGCACAAGAGCAGCCTTCAGGCCTGTCTCTTCCACTGCCTTACAGATTGCAGACATCCCTGCTCACTCTGCTGCTCAGCAGAGTGCTGGCAACGGAGTTCTGGGATTGAAATGGTCTTTTAGGAGAAAGAGTGAAGAGTGACAGCAATGTTTGTGTCACAGTTTAAAGCTCACTGTGTGCTAAACATGATCAGGAGGAGCTTTTTTGCAAGGCTCTTCTGCTGTTTTAGCCCAGTCTAAACATTCCTGCTCTACTCTCTCTGTTGCTGCTCAGCAGAGAGTGGGCACAGAGGTGTTGGAATCAATTGGTCTTTCAGGCAAGAAAAGGAGGAGTGACAGCAATGTGTGTTGCAGAATTGTAAAGCTCACTGTGTGCTGAAGATGCCCTGCAGGAGTTTCCCTGCTGGCCCTTCGTCTGTGGGATTAGAGTCCAAGCGCTGCTCCTCCCTTGTCACAACTCCTCTCCAAACGAGAGAGCGCACCAGAAACTTTGGATTCAAATGCACTTTTAGGAGATAAAGTGAGGAGTGACAGCAATGTTTGTGTCACAGTTTAAAGCTCACTGTGTGCAAAACATGATCAAGCAGGAGATTTTTTTCAAGGCTCTTCTGCTGTTTTAGGCAGGTCTAAAAATTCCTGCTCTACTCTCTCTGTTGCTGCTCAGCAGAGAGCGGGCACAGAGATGGTGGATTCAGCTGGTCTTTCAGGCAAAAAGGGAGGAGTGACAGCAATGTGTGTTGCAGAGTTGTAAAGCTCGCTGTGCGCTGAAGATGATCAGTGGGAACTTTCTGGACTGTCTCTTCTGCTCTTTTAGCATTGGCTAAAGGTTCCTGCTCTACTCTCTCTGCTTCTGCCCAGCAGAGAAAGGGCACAGAGATTTTGGATTCAATTGGACTTTGAGGTAGGAAAGTGCGGAGCGAGAGCAATATATGTGTCACAGTTGCAAAGCTGACTGCGTGCTGAAGATGCCCTGCCGGAGCTTTCACTCCGGGCTCTTCGGCTGTGGGAGCAGAGGCCAAGAGATCGTGTTCACCTGTCACTGCTGCTGTTCAAACGAGAGAGGGCGGGAGAGACCATGGATTCAAACAGATTATTAGGAGATGAAGTGAGGTGTGACAGCAATGTGTGTTTCAGAGTTGCAAAGCTCACTGTGCGCTGAAGATGATCTGCAAGGACTTTCCCTCCCTGCCCTTCAGAACTGGGAGCGGATTCCAAGCGCTCGTGCTCACCTTCCTCTGCTGCTCTTGAAACGAGAGTGGAGACCAGAAACGCTGGATTCAAATGCACTTTTAGGAGCTACAATGAGGAGTGACAACAGTGTGTGTGTCACAGTTGTAAAGCTCAGTGTGTTGAAGAAGCACAAGAGCAGCCTTCAGGCCTGTCTCTTCCACTGCCTTACAGATTGCAGACATTCCTGCTCACTCTGCTGCTCAGCAGAGTGCTGGCAACGGAGTTCTTGGATTGAAATGGTCTTTTAGGAGAAAGAGTGAAGAGTGACAGCAATGTTTGTGTCACAGTTTAAAGCTCACTGTGTGCTAAACATGATCAGGAGGAGCTTTTTTGCAAGGCTCTTCTGCTGTTTTAGCCCAGTCTAAACATTCCTGCTCTACTCTCTCTGTTGCTGCTCAGCAGAGAGCGGGCACAGAGATGTTGGAATCAATTGGTCTTTCAGGCAAGAAAAGGAGGAGTGACAGCAATGTGTGTTGCAGAGTTGCAAAGCTCGCTGTGTGCTGAAGATGATCAGTGGGAACTTTCTGGACTGTCTCTTCTGCTGTTTCAGCAGAGTCCAAACGTAAGTGCTATATTCTGCTACTGCTCACAAAGAGCAAGCACAGGAGATGTATTATTCAATTGGACTTTCAGGTAGGAAAGTGAGAGGTGACAGCAATATGTGTTTCAGAGTTGTGAATCTCAATGTGTGCTGAAGATGCCCAGCAGTAGTTTCCATGCTGGCCCTTCGGCTGTGAAATTAGAATCCAAGCGCTCGTCCTCCCCTGTCACAACTGCTCTCGAAGCGAGAGAGCGCACCAGAAACGTTGGCTTGAAATGCACTTTTAGGAGATAAAGTGAGGAGTGACAGCAATGTGTGTTTCAGAGTTGCAAAGCTCACTGTGCGCTGAAGATGATCTGCAAGGACTTTCCCTCCCTGCCCTTCGGAACTGGGAGCGGATTCCAAGCGCTCGTGCTCACCTGCCTCTGCTGCACTGGAAACGAGAGTGGAGACCAGAAACGCTGGATTCAAATGCACTTTTAGGAGCTACAATGAGGAGTGACAACAGTGTGTGTGTCAAAGTTGTAAAGCTCAGTGTGTTGAAGAAGCACAAGAGCAGCCTTCAGGCCTGTCTCTTCCACTGCCTTACAGATTGCAGACATCCCTGCTCACTCTGCTGCTCAGCAGAGTGCTGGCAACGGAGTTCTGGGATTGAAATGGTCTTTTAGGAGAAAGAGTGAAGAGTGACAGCAATGTTTGTGTCACAGTTTAAAGCTCACTGTGTGCTAAACATGATCAGGAGGAGCTTTTTTGCAAGGCTCTTCTGCTGTTTTAGCCCAGTCTAAACATTCCTGCTCTACTCTCTCTGTTGCTGCTCAGCAGAGAGTGGGCACAGAGATGTTGGAATCAATTGGTCTTTCAGGCAAGAAAAGGAGGAGTGACAGCAATGTGTGTTGCAGAATTGTAAAGCTCACTGTGCGCTGAAGATGCCCTGCAGGAGTTTCCCTGCTGGCCCTTCGTCTGTGGGATTAGAGTCCAAGCGCTGCTCCTCCCCTGTCACAACTCCTCTCCAAACGAGAGAGCGCACCAGAAACTTTGGATTCAAATGCACTTTTAGGAGATAAAGTGAGGAGTGACAGCAATGTTTGTGTCACAGTTTAAAGCTCACTGTGTGCAAAACATGATCAAGCAGGAGATTTTTTTCAAGGCTCTTCTGCTGTTTTAGGCAGGTCTAAAAATTCCTGCTCTACTCTCTCTGTTGCTGCTCAGCAGAGAGCGGGCACAGAGATGGTGGATTCAGCTGGTCTTTCAGGCAAAAAGGGAGGAGTGACAGCAATGTGTGTTGCAGAGTTGCAAAGCTCGCTGTGCGCTGAAGATGATCAGTGGGAACTTTCTGGACTGTCTCTTCTGCTCTTTTAGCATTGGCTAAAGGTTCCTGCTCTACTCTCTCAGCTTCTGCCCAGCAGAGAAAGGGCACAGAGATTTTGGATTCAATTGGACTTTGAGGTAGGAAAGTGCGGAGCGAGAGCAATATATGTGTCACAGTTGCAAAGCTGACTGCGTGCTGAAGATGCCCTGCCGGAGCTTTCACTCCGGGCTCTTCGGCTGTGGGAGCAGAGGCCAAGAGATCACAGAATCACAGAATCACAGAATCCCAAGGGTTGGAAGGGACCTAAAAAGATCATCTAGTCCAACCCCCCTGCAAGAGCAGGGTAACCTACAGTACATCACACAGGAACTTGTCCAGGCGGGCCTTGAATATCTCCAGTGTAGGAGACTCCACAACCCCCCTGGGCAGCCTGTTCCAGTGCTCTGTCACTCTTACAGTAAAGAAGTTCTTCCTGATGTTAACGTGGAACTTCCTATGTTCCAGTTTACACCCATTGCCCCTTGTCCTATCACTGGATATCACTGAAAAAAGCCTAGCTCCATCATCCTGACACCTACCCTTCACATATTTGTAAACATTGATGAGGTCACCCCTCAGTCTCCTCTTTTGCAAGCTAAAGAGACCCAGCTCCCTCAGCCTCTCCTCATAAGGGAGATGTTCCACTCCCTTAATCATCTTTGTGGCTCTGCGCTGGACTCCTTCAAGCAATTCCCTGTCCTTCTTGAACAGAGGGGCCCAGAACTGGACGCAATATTCCAGATGCGGCCTCACCAAGGCTGAGTAGAGGGGGAGGAGAACCTCTCTTGACCTACTAACCACTCCCTTTCTAATGCACCCTAAGATGCCATTTGCCTTCTTGGCCACAAGAGCACATTGCTGGCTCATGGTCATCCTCCTATCCACCAGGACCCCCAGGTCCCTTTCCCCTTCACTACTTTCCAGCAGGTCACCCCCCAACCTGTACTGGTACATGGGGTTGTTCTTCCCCAGATGCAAGACTCTACACTTGCCCTTGTTAAATTTCATCCAGTTTCTCCCCGCCCAACTCTCCAGCCTGTCCAGGTCTCGCTGAATATCAGCACAGTCCTCTGGTGTGTCAGCCACTCCTCCCAGTTTTGTGTCATCAGCAAACTTGCTGAGGGTGCACTCAGTTCCCTCATCCAGGTCATTGATGAAAATATTAAACAGCACCGGTCCCAGCACCGACCCCTGAGGAACTCCACTAGTCACAGACCTCCAGCTAGATTCTGCGCCATTGACCACAACTCTCTGCCTTCTTCAGTGGGAACTTTCAGGACTGTCTCTTCTGCTGTTTCAGCAGAGTGCAAACGTATGGGCTATATTCTGCTACTGCTCACAAGGAGCAAAGCACAGGAGAAGTAGGATTCAATTGGACTTTCAGGTAGGAAAGTGAGAGGTGACAGCAATGTGTGTTTCCGAGTTGCAAAGCTCACTGTGTGCTGAAGATGCCCTGCAGGAGTTTCCCTGCTGGCCCTTCGGCTGTGGGATTAGAGTCCAAGCGCTCGTCCTCCCCTGTCACATCTGCTCTTGAAACGAGAAAGGGCACCAAAAACGTTGGACTCAAATGCACTTTTAGGAGATAAAGTGAGGAGTGACAGCAATGTTTGTGTCACAGCCTCAAAGCTCACTGTGTGCTAAACATGATCAGCAGGAGCTTTTTTGCAAGGCTCTTCTGCTGTTTTAGCCCAGTCTAAACATTATTGCTCTTCTCTCCCTGTTGCTGCTCAGCAGAGAGCAGGCACAGAGATGGTGGAATCTTTTGGTCTTTCAGGCAGGAAAAGGAGGAGTGACAGCAATGTGTGTTGCAGAGTTGCAAAGCTCTCTGTGTCCTGAAGATGATCAGTGGGAACTTTCAGGACTGTCTCTTCTGCTGTTTCAGCAGAGTGCAAACGTATGGGCTATATTCTGCTACTGCTCACAAATTGCAGCACAGGAGATGTAGGATTCAATTGGACTTTCAGGTAGGAAAGGGAGAGGTGACAGCTATATGTGTTCAGGGTTGCAAAGATCACTGTGTGCTGAAGATGGCCAGCAGGAGTTTCCATGCACGCCCTTCGGCTGTGGGATTAGAGTCCAAGCGCTCGTCCTCCCCTGTCACAAGTCCACTCGAAACGAGAGAGCGCAGCAGAAACGATGGTTTCAAATGCACTTTTAGGAGATAAAGTGAGGAGTGACAGCAATGTTTGTGTCACAGCTTCAAAGCTCACTGTGTGCTAATCATGATCAGCAGGAGCTTTTTTGCAAGGCTCTTCTGCAGTTTTAGCCCAGTCTAAACATTCCTGCTATACTCTCCCTGTTGCTGCTCAGCAGAGAGCGGGCACAGAGATGGTGGATTCAGTTGGTCATTCAGGCAGGAAAGGGAGGAGTGACAGCAATGTGTGTTGCAGAGTTGCAAAGCTCGCTGTGCGCTGAAGATGATCAGTGGGAACTTTCTGGACTGTCTCTTCCGCTCTTTTAGCATTGGCTAAAGGTTCCTGCTCTACTCTCTCTGCTTCTGCCCAGCAGAGAAAGGGCGCAGAGATTTTGGATTCAATTGGACTTTGAGGTAGGAAAGTGCGGAGCGAGAGCAATATATGTGTCACAGTTGCAAAGCTGACTGCGTGCTGAAGATGCCCTGCCGGAGCTTTCACTCCGGGCTCTTCGGCTGTGGGAGCAGGGGCCAAGAGATCGTGTTCACCTGTCACTGCTGCTGTTCAAACGAGAGAGGGCGGGAGAGACCATGGATTCAAACGGATTATTAGGAGATGAAGTGAGGAGTGACAGCAATGTGTGTTTCAGAGTTGCAAAGCTCACTGTGCGCTGAAGATGATCTGCAAGGACTTTCCCTCCCTGCCCTTCGGAACTGGGAGCGGATTCCAAGCGCTCGTGCTCACCTTCCTCTGCTGCTCTTGAAACGAGAGTGGAGACCAGAAACGCTGGATTCAAATGCACTTTTAGGAGCTACAATGAGGAGTGACAACAGTGTGTGTGTCAAAGTTGTAAAGCTCAGTGTGTTGAAGAAGCACAAGAGCAGCCTTCAGGCCTGTCTCTTCCACTGCCTTACAGATTGCAGACATTCCTGCTCACTCTGCTGATCAGCAGAGTGCTGGCAACGGAGTTCTTGGATTGAAATGGTCTTTTAGGAGAAAGAGTGAAGAGTGACAGCAATGTTTGTGTCACAGTTTAAAGCTCACTGTGTGCTAAACATGCTCAGGAGGAGCTTTTTTGCAAGGCTCTTCTGCTGTTTTAGCCCAGTCTAAACATTCCTGCTCTACTCTCTCTGTTGCTGCTCAGCAGAGAGTGGGCACAGAGATGTTGGAATCAATTGGTCTTTCAGGCAAGAAAAGGAGGAGTGACAGCAATGTGTGTTTCAGAATTGTAAAGCTCACTGTGTGCTGAAGATGCCCTGCAGGAGTTTCCCTGCTGGCCATTCGTCTGTGGGATTAGAGTCCAAGCGCTGCTCCTCCCCTGTCACAACTCCTATCGAAACGAGAGAGCGCAAGAGTAACTTTGGATTCAAATGCACTTTTAGGAGATAAAGTGAGGAGTGACAGCAATGTTTGTGTCACAGTTTAAAGCTCACTGTGTGCAAAACATGATCAAGCAGGAGATTTTTTGCAAGGCTCTTCTGCTGTTTTAGGCAGGTCTAAAAATTCCTGCTCTACTCTCTCTGTTGCTGCTCAGCAGAGAGCGGGCACAGAGGTGTTGGAATCAATTGGTCTTTCAGGCAAAAAGGGAGGAGTGACAGCAATGTGTGTTGCAGAGTTGCAAAGCTCGCTGTGCGCTGAAGATGATCAGTGGGAACTTTCTGGACTGTCTCTTCTGCTCTTTTAGCATTGGCTAAAGGTTCCTGCTCTACTCTCTCTGCTTCTGCCCAGCAGAGAAAGGGCACAGAGATTTTGGATTCAATTGGACTTTGAGGTAGGAAAGTGCGGAGCGAGAGCAATATATGTGTCACAGTTGCAAAGCTGACTGCGTGCTGAAGATGCCCTGCCGGAGCTTTCACTCCGGGCTCTTCGGCTGTGGGAGCAGAGGCCAAGAGATCGTGTTCACCTGTCACTGCTGCTGTTCAAACGAGAGAGGGCGGGAGAGACCATGGATTCAAACGGATTATTAGGAGATGAAGTGAGGAGTGACAGCAATGTGTGTTTCAGAGTTGCAAAGCTCACTGTGCGCTGAAGATGATCTGCAAGGACTTTCCCTCCCTGCCCTTCGGAACTGGGAGCGGATTCCAAGCGCTCGTGCTCACCTTCCTCTGCTGCTCTTGAAACGAGAGTGGAGACCAGAAACGCTGGATTCAAATGCACTTTTAGGAGCTACAATGAGGAGTGACAACATTGTGTGTGTCAAAGTTGTAAAGCTCAGTGTGTTGAAGAAGCACAACAGCAGCCTTCAGGCCTGTCTCTTCCACTGCCTTACAGATTGCAGACATTCCTGCTCACTCTGCTGCTCAGCAGAGTGCTGGCAACGGAGTTCTTGGATTGAAATGGTCTTTTAGGAGAAAGAGTGAAGAGTGACAGCAATGTTTGTGTCACAGTTTAAAGCTCACTGTGTGCTAAACATGATCAGGAGGAGCTTTTTTGCAAGGCTCTTCTGCTGTTTTAGCCCAATCTAAACATTCCTTCTCTCTGTTGCTGCTCAGCAGAGAGTGGGCACAGAGATGTTGGAATCAATTGGTCTTCCAGGCAGGAAAAGGAGTTACAGCAATGTGTGTTGCAGAATTGCAAAGCTCACTGTGTGCTGAAGATGCCCTGCAGGAGTTTCCCTGCTGGCCCTTCGTCTGTGGGATTAGAGTCCAAGCGCTGCTCCTCCCCTGTCACAACTCCTCTCGAAACGTGAGAGCGCACCAGAAACTTTGGATTCAAATGCAGTTTTAGGAGATAAAGTGAGGAGTGACAGCAATGCTTGTGTCACAGTTTAAAGCTCACTGTGTGCAAAACATGATCAAGCAGGAGATTTTTTGCAAGGCTCTTCTGCTGTTTTAGCCCAGGCTAAACATTCCTGCTCTACTCTCTCTGTTGCTGCTCAGCAGAGAGCGGGCACAGAGGTGTTGGAATCAATTGGTCTTTCAGGCAGGAAAAGAAGAGACAGCAATGTGTGTTGCAGAGTTGCAAAGCTCACTGTGTGTTGAAGATGATCAGTGGGAACTTTCTGGACTGTCTCTTCTGCTGTTTCAGCAGAGTCCAAACGTAAGTGCTATATTCTGCTACTGCTCACAAAGAGCAAGCACAGGAGATGTATTATTCAATTGGACTTTCAGGTAGGAAAGTGAGAGGTGACAGCAATATGTGTTTCAGAGTTGTGAATCTCAATGTGTGCTGAAGATGCCCAGCAGTAGTTTCCGTGCTGGCCCTTCGGCTGTGAAATTAGAATCCAAGCGCTCGTCCTCCCCTGTCACAACTGCTCTCGAAGCGAGAGAGCGCACCAGAAACGTTGGCTTGAAATGCACTTTTAGGAGATAAAGTGAGGAGTGACAGCAATGTGTGTTTCAGAGTTGCAAAGCTCACTGTGCGCTGAAGATGATCTGCAAGGACTTTCCCTCCCTGCCCTTCGGAACTGGGAGCGGATTCCAAGCGCTCGTGCTCACCTGCCTCTGCTGCACTGGAAACGAGAGTGGAGACCAGAAACGCTGGATTCAAATGCACTTTTAGGAGCTACAATGAGGAGTGACAACAGTGTGTGTGTCAAAGTTGTAAAGCTCAGTGTGTTGAAGAAGCACAAGAGCAGCCTTCAGCCTATCTCTTCCACTGCCTTACAGATTGCAGACATCCCTGCTCACTCTGCTGCTCAGCAGAGTGCTGGCAACGGAGTTCTTGGATTGAAATGGTCTTTTAGGAGAAAGAGTGAAGAGTGACAGCAATGTTTGTGTCACAGTTTAAAGCACACTGTGTGCTAAACATGATCAGGAGGAGCTTTTTTGCTAGGCTCTTCTGCTGTTTTAGCCCAGTCTAAACATTCCTGCTCTACTCTCTCTGTTGCTGCTCAGCAGAGAGTGGGCACAGAGATGTTGGAATCAATTGGTCTTCCAGGCAGGAGAAGGAGGAGTTACAGCAATGTGTGTTGCAGAATTGTAAAGCTCACTGTGTGCTGAAGATGCCCTGCAGGAGTTTCCCTGCTGGCCCTTCGTCTGTGGGATTAGAGTCCAAGCGCTGCTCCTCCCCTGTCACAACTCCTCTCGAAACGTGAGAGCGCACCAGAAACTTTGGATTCAAATGCACTTTTAGGAGATAAAGTGAGGAGTGACAGCAATGTTTGTGTCACAGTTTAAAGCTCACTGTGTGCAAAACATGATCAAGCAGGAGATTTTTTGCAAGGCTCTTCTGCTGTTTTAGCCCAGGCTAAACATTCCTGCTCAACTCTCTGTTGCTGCTCAGCAGAGAGTGGGCACAGAGATGGTGGAATCAATTGGTCTTTCAGGCAGGAAAAGAAGTGACAGCAATGTGTGTTGCAGAGTTGCAAAGCTCGCTGTTCGCTGAAGATGATCAGTGGGAACTTTCTGGACTGTCTCTTCTGCTGTTTCTTCAGAGTCCAAACGTAAGTGCTATATTCTGCTACTGCTCACAAAGAGCAAGCACAGGAGACGTAGGATTCAATTGGACTTTCAGGTAGGAAAGTGAGAGGTGACAGCTATTTGTGTTTCAGAGTTGCGAAGCTCACTGGGTGCTGAAGATGCCCTGCAGGAGTTTCCATGCTGGCAATTCGTCTGTGAAATTAGAGTCCAAAAGCTCGTCCTCCCCTGCGACATCTGCTCTCGAAACGAGAGAGCGCACCATAAACTTTGCATTCAAATTCACTTTTAGGAGATAAAGTGAGGAGTGACAGCAATGTTTGTGTCACAGTTTGAAGCTCACTGAGTGCAAAACATGATCAAGCAGGAGATTTTTTGCAAGGCTCTTCTGCTGTTTTAGCCCAGTCTAAACATTCCTGCTCTGATCTCTCTGTTGTTGCTCAGCAGAGAGCGGGCACAGAGATGGTGGAATCTTTTGGTCTTTCAGGCAGGAAAAGGAGGAGTGACAGCAATGTGTGTTGCAGAGTTGCAAAGCTCTCTGTGTTGTGAAGATGATCAGTGGGAACTTTCTAAACTTTCTCTTCTGCTGTTTCAGCAGAGTGCAAACGTATGGGCTATATTCTGCTACTGCTCACAAATTGCAGCACAGGAGATGTAGGATTCAATTGGACTTTCAGGTAGGAAAGGGAGAGGTGACAGCTATATGTGTTCAGGGTTGCAAAGATCACTGTGTGCTGAAGATGGCCAGCAGGAGTTTCCCTGCACGCCCTTCGGCTCTGGGATTAGAGTCCAAGCGCTCGTCCTCCCCTGTCACAACTCCACTCGAAACGACAGAGCGCACTAGAAACGTTGGACTCAAATGCACTTTTAGGAGATAAAGTGAGGAGTGACAGCTATGTTTGTGTCACAGCTTCAAAGCTCACTGTGTGCTAATCATGATCAGCAGGAGCTTTTTTGCAAGGCTCTTCTGCTGTTATAGCCCTGTCTAAACATTCCTGTTATACTCTCCCTGTTGCTGCTCAGCAGAGAGCGGGCACAGAGATGGTGGATTCAGTTGGTCATTCAGGCAGGAAAGGTAGGAGTGAAAGCAATGCGTGTTGCAGAGTTGCAAAGCTCGCTGTGCGCTGAAGATGATCAGTGGGAACTTTCAGGACTGTCTCTTCTGCTGTTTCAGCAGAGTGCAAACGTATGTGCTATATTCTGCTACTGCTCACAAGGAGCAAGCACAGGAGATGTATGTTTCAATTGGACTTTCAACTAGGAAAGTCAGAGGTGACAGCTATATGTGTTTCAGAGTTGCAAAGCTCACTGCGTGCTGAAGATGCCCAGCAGGACTTTCCCTGCACGCCCTTCGGCTGTGGGATTAGAGTCCAAGCGCTCGTCCTCCCCTGTCACAACTCCTCTCGAAACGAGAGAGCGCCCCAGAAACGATAGATTCAAATGCACTTTTAGGAGATAAAGTGAGTGGCAGCAATGTTTGTGTCGCAGTTTAAAGCTCACTGTGCGCTAAACATGAAAAGCTGGAGCTTTTTTGCAAGGCTCTTCTGCTGTTTTAGCCCAGTCTAAACATTCCTGCTATACTCTCCCTGTTGCTGCTCAATAGAGTGCGGGCTCAGAGATGGTGGAATCAATTGGTCTTTCAGGCAGGAAAGGGAGGAGTGACAGCAATGTGTGTTGCAGAGTTGCAAAGCTCGCTGTGCGCTGAAGATGATCAGTGGGAACTTTCAGGACTGTCTCTTCTGCTGTTTCAGCAGAGTGCAAACGTAAGTGCTATATTCTGCTACTGCTCACAAGGAGCAAGCACAGGAGATATATGATTCAATTGGACTTTCAACTAGGAAAGTCAGAGGTGACAGCTATATGTGTTTCAGAGTTGCAAAGCTCACTGTGTGCTGAAGATGCCCAGCAGGACTTTCCCTGCACGCCCTTCGGCTGTGGGATTAGAGTCCAAGCGCTCGTCCTCCCCTGTCACAACTCCTCTCGAAACGAGAGAGCGCCCCAGAAACGATAGATTCAAATGCACTTTTAGGAGATAAAGTGAGTGGCAGCAATGTTTGTGTCGCAGTTTAAAGCTCACTGTGCGCTAAACATGAAAAGCTGGAGCTTTTTTGCAAGGCTCTTCTGCTGTTTTAGCCCAGTCTAAACATTCCTGCTATACTCTCCCTGTTGCTGCTCAATAGAGTGCGGGCACAGAGATGGTGGAATCAATTGGTCTTTCAGGCAGGAAAGGGAGGAGTGACAGCAATGTGTGCTGCAGAGCTGCAAAGCTCGCTGTGCGCTGAAGATGATCAGTGTTAACTTTCTGGACTGTCTCTTCTGCTGTTTCAGCAGAATGTGAACGTAAGTGCTACATTCTGCTACTGCTCACAAGGAGCAAGCACAGGAGATGTAGGATTCAATTGGACTTTCAGGTAGGAAAATGAGTGGTGACAGCAATGTGTGTTTCAGAGTGGCAAAGCTCAATGTGTGCTGAAGATGCCCAGCAGGATTTTCCCTGCGCGCCCTTTGGCTGTGGGATTAGAGTCCAAGCGCTCGTCCTCCCCTGTCACAACTCCTCTCGAAACGAGAGAGCGCACCAGAAACGATGGTTTCAAATGCACTTTTAGGAGATAAAGTGAGGAGTGCCAGCAATGTTTGTGTCACAGCTTCAAAACTCACTGTGTGCTAAACATGATCAGCAGGAGCTTTTTTGCAAGGCTCTTCTGCTGTTTTAGCCCAGTCTAAACATTCCTGCTATACTCTCTCTGTTGATGCTCAGCAGAGAGCGGACACAGAGATGGTGGAATCAGTTGGTCTTTCAGGTAGGAAAGGGAGGAGTGACAGCAATGTGTGTTGCAGAGTTGCAAAGCTCGCTGTGCGCTGATGATGATCACAGAATCACAGAATCACAGAATCCCAAGGGTTGGAAGGGACCTAAAAAGATCATCTAGTCCAACCCCCCCGCAAGAGCAGGGTAACCTACAGTACATCACACAGGAACTTGTCCAGGCGGGCCTTGAATATCTCCAGTGTAGGAGACTCCACAACCCCCCTGGGCAACCTGTTCCAGTGCTCTGTCACTCTTCCAGTAAAGAAGTTCTTCCTGATGTTAACGTGGAACTTCCTATGTTCCAGTTTACACCCATTGCCCCTTGTCCTATCACTGGATATCACTGAAAAAAGCCTAGCTCCATCATCCTGACACCTACCCTTCACATATTTGTAAACATTGATGAGGTCACCCCTCAGTCTCCTCTTTTGCAAGCTAAAGAGACCCAGCTCCCTCAGCCTCTCCTCATAAGGGAGATGTTCCACTCCCTTAATCATCTTTGTGGCTCTGCGCTGGACTCCTTCAAGCAATTCCCTGTCCTTCTTGAACAGAGGGGCCCAGAACTGGACGCAATATTCCAGATGCGGCCTCACCAAGGCTGAGTAGAGGGGGAGGAGAACCTCTCTTGACCTACTAACCACTCCCTTTCTAATGCACCCTAAGATGCCATTTGCCTTCTTGGCCACAAGAGCACATTGCTGGCTCATGGTCATCCTCCTATCCACCAGGACCCCCAGGTCCCTTTCCCCTTCACTACTTTCCAGCAGGTCACCCCCCAACCTGTACTGGTACATGGGGTTGTTCTTCCCCAGATGCAAGACTCTACACTTGCCCTTGTTAAATTTCATCCAGTTTCTCCCCGCCCAACTCTCCAGCCTGTCCAGGTCTCGCTGAATATCAGCACAGTCCTCTGGTGTGTCAGCCACTCCTCCCAGTTTTGTGTCATCAGCAAACTTGCTGAGGGTGCACTCAGTTCCCTCATCCAGGTCATTGATGAAAATATTAAACAGCACCGGTCCCAGCACCGACCCCTGAGGAACTCCACTAGTCACAGACCTCCAGCTAGATTCTGCGCCATTGACCACAACTCTCTGCCTTCTTCAGTGGGAACTTTCAGGACTGTCTCTTCTGCTGTTTCAGCAGAGTGCAAACGTATGGGCTATATTCTGCTACTGCTCACAAGGAGCAAAGCACAGGAGAAGTAGGATTCAATTGGACATTCAGGTAGGAAAGTGAGAGGTGACAGCAATGTGTGTTTCCGAGTTGCAAAGCTCACTGTGTGCTGAAGATGCCCTGCAGGAGTTTCCCTGCTGGCCCTTCGGCTGTGGGATTAGAGTCCAAGCGCTCGTCCTCCCCTGTCACATCTGCTCTTGAAACGAGAAAGGGCACCAAAAACGTTGGACTCAAATGCACTTTTAGGAGATAAAGTGAGGAGTGACAGCAATGTTTGTGTCACAGCCTCAAAGCTCACTGTGTGCTAAACATGATCAGCAGGAGCTTTTTTGCAAGGCTCTTCTGCTGTTTTAGCCCAGTCTAAACATTATTGCTCTTCTCTCCCTGTTGCTGCTCAGCAGAGAGCAGGCACAGAGATGGTGGAATCTTTTGGTCTTTCAGGCAGGAAAAGGAGGAGTGACAGCAATGTGTGTTGCAGAGTTGCAAAGCTCTCTGTGTTCTGAAGATGATCAGTGGGAACTTTCAGGACTGTCTCTTCTGCTGTTTCAGCAGAGTGCAAACGTATGGGCTATATTCTGCTACTGCTCACAAATTGCAGCACAGGAGATGTAGGATTCAATTGGACTTTCAGGTAGGAAAGGGAGAGGTGACAGCTATATGTGTTCAGGGTTGCAAAGATCACTGTGTGCTGAAGATGGCCAGCAGGAGTTTCCCTGCACGCCCTTCGGCTCTGGGATTAGAGTCCAAGCGCTCGTCCTCCCCTGTCACAACTCCACTCGAAACGACAGAGCGCACTAGAAACGTTGGACTCAAATGCACTTTTAGGAGATAAAGTGAGGAGTGACAGCTATGTTTGTGTCACAGCTTCAAAGCTCACTGTGTGCTAATCATGATCAGCAGGAGCTTTTTTGCAAGGCTCTTCTGCTGTTATAGCCCTGTCTAAACATTCCTGTTATACTCTCCCTGTTGCTGCTCAGCAGAGAGCGGGCACAGAGATGGTGGATTCAGTTGGTCATTCAGGCAGGAAAGGTAGGAGTGAAAGCAATGCGTGTTGCAGAGTTGCAAAGCTCGCTGTGCGCTGAAGATGATCAGTGGGAACTTTCAGGACTGTCTCTTCTGCTGTTTCAGCAGAGTGCAAACGTATGTGCTATATTCTGCTACTGCTCACAAGGAGCAAGCACAGGAGATGTATGTTTCAATTGGACTTTCAACTAGGAAAGTCAGAGGTGACAGCTATATGTGTTTCAGAGTTGCAAAGCTCACTGCGTGCTGAAGATGCCCAGCAGGACTTTCCCTGCACGCCCTTCGGCTGTGGGATTAGAGTCCAAGCGCTCGTCCTCCCCTGTCACAACTCCTCTCGAAACGAGAGAGCGCCCCAGAAACGATAGATTCAAATGCACTTTTAGGAGATAAAGTGAGTGGCAGCAATGTTTGTGTCGCAGTTTAAAGCTCACTGTGCGCTAAACATGAAAAGCTGGAGCTTTTTTGCAAGGCTCTTCTGCTGTTTTAGCCCAGTCTAAACATTCCTGCTATACTCTCCCTGTTGCTGCTCAATAGAGTGCGGGCTCAGAGATGGTGGAATCAATTGGTCTTTCAGGCAGGAAAGGGAGGAGTGACAGCAATGTGTGTTGCAGAGTTGCAAAGCTCGCTGTGCGCTGAAGATGATCAGTGGGAACTTTCAGGACTGTCTCTTCTGCTGTTTCAGCAGAGTGCAAACGTAAGTGCTATATTCTGCTACTGCTCACAAGGAGCAAGCACAGGAGATATATGATTCAATTGGACTTTCAACTAGGAAAGTCAGAGGTGACAGCTATATGTGTTTCAGAGTTGCAAAGCTCACTGTGTGCTGAAGATGCCCAGCAGGACTTTCCCTGCACGCCCTTCGGCTGTGGGATTAGAGTCCAAGCGCTCGTCCTCCCCTGTCACAACTCCTCTCGAAACGAGAGAGCGCCCCAGAAACGATAGATTCAAATGCACTTTTAGGAGATAAAGTGAGTGGCAGCAATGTTTGTGTCGCAGTTTAAAGCTCACTGTGCGCTAAACATGAAAAGCTGGAGCTTTTTTGCAAGGCTCTTCTGCTGTTTTAGCCCAGTCTAAACATTCCTGCTATACTCTCCCTGTTGCTGCTCAATAGAGTGCGGGCACAGAGATGGTGGAATCAATTGGTCTTTCAGGCAGGAAAGGGAGGAGTGACAGCAATGTGTGCTGCAGAGCTGCAAAGCTCGCTGTGCGCTGAAGATGATCAGTGTTAACTTTCTGGACTGTCTCTTCTGCTGTTTCAGCAGAATGTGAACGTAAGTGCTACATTCTGCTACTGCTCACAAGGAGCAAGCACAGGAGATGTAGGATTCAATTGGACTTTCAGGTAGGAAAATGAGTGGTGACAGCAATGTGTGTTTCAGAGTGGCAAAGCTCAATGTGTGCTGAAGATGCCCAGCAGGATTTTCCCTGCGCGCCCTTTGGCTGTGGGATTAGAGTCCAAGCGCTCGTCCTCCCCTGTCACAACTCCTCTCGAAACGAGAGAGCGCACCAGAAACGATGGTTTCAAATGCACTTTTAGGAGATAAAGTGAGGAGTGCCAGCAATGTTTGTGTCACAGCTTCAAAACTCACTGTGTGCTAAACATGATCAGCAGGAGCTTTTTTGCAAGGCTCTTCTGCTGTTTTAGCCCAGTCTAAACATTCCTGCTATACTCTCTCTGTTGATGCTCAGCAGAGAGCGGACACAGAGATGGTGGAATCAGTTGGTCTTTCAGGTAGGAAAGGGAGGAGTGACAGCAATGTGTGTTGCAGAGTTGCAAAGCTCGCTGTGCGCTGATGATGATCACAGAATCACAGAATCACAGAATCCCAAGGGTTGGAAGGGACCTAAAAAGATCATCTAGTCCAACCCCCCCGCAAGAGCAGGGTAACCTACAGTACATCACACAGGAACTTGTCCAGGCGGGCCTTGAATATCTCCAGTGTAGGAGACTCCACAACCCCCCTGGGCAACCTGTTCCAGTGCTCTGTCACTCTTCCAGTAAAGAAGTTCTTCCTGATGTTAACGTGGAACTTCCTATGTTCCAGTTTACACCCATTGCCCCTTGTCCTATCACTGGATATCACTGAAAAAAGCCTAGCTCCATCATCCTGACACCTACCCTTCACATATTTGTAAACATTGATGAGGTCACCCCTCAGTCTCCTCTTTTGCAAGCTAAAGAGACCCAGCTCCCTCAGCCTCTCCTCATAAGGGAGATGTTCCACTCCCTTAATCATCTTTGTGGCTCTGCGCTGGACTCCTTCAAGCAATTCCCTGTCCTTCTTGAACAGAGGGGCCCAGAACTGGACGCAATATTCCAGATGCGGCCTCACCAAGGCTGAGTAGAGGGGGAGGAGAACCTCTCTTGACCTACTAACCACTCCCTTTCTAATGCACCCTAAGATGCCATTTGCCTTCTTGGCCACAAGAGCACATTGCTGGCTCATGGTCATCCTCCTATCCACCAGGACCCCCAGGTCCCTTTCCCCTTCACTACTTTCCAGCAGGTCACCCCCCAACCTGTACTGGTACATGGGGTTGTTCTTCCCCAGATGCAAGACTCTACACTTGCCCTTGTTAAATTTCATCCAGTTTCTCCCCGCCCAACTCTCCAGCCTGTCCAGGTCTCGCTGAATATCAGCACAGTCCTCTGGTGTGTCAGCCACTCCTCCCAGTTTTGTGTCATCAGCAAACTTGCTGAGGGTGCACTCAGTTCCCTCATCCAGGTCATTGATGAAAATATTAAACAGCACCGGTCCCAGCACCGACCCCTGAGGAACTCCACTAGTCACAGACCTCCAGCTAGATTCTGCGCCATTGACCACAACTCTCTGCCTTCTTCAGTGGGAACTTTCAGGACTGTCTCTTCTGCTGTTTCAGCAGAGTGCAAACGTATGGGCTATATTCTGCTACTGCTCACAAGGAGCAAAGCACAGGAGAAGTAGGATTCAATTGGACATTCAGGTAGGAAAGTGAGAGGTGACAGCAATGTGTGTTTCCGAGTTGCAAAGCTCACTGTGTGCTGAAGATGCCCTGCAGGAGTTTCCCTGCTGGCCCTTCGGCTGTGGGATTAGAGTCCAAGCGCTCGTCCTCCCCTGTCACATCTGCTCTTGAAACGAGAAAGGGCACCAAAAACGTTGGACTCAAATGCACTTTTAGGAGATAAAGTGAGGAGTGACAGCAATGTTTGTGTCACAGCCTCAAAGCTCACTGTGTGCTAAACATGATCAGCAGGAGCTTTTTTGCAAGGCTCTTCTGCTGTTTTAGCCCAGTCTAAACATTATTGCTCTTCTCTCCCTGTTGCTGCTCAGCAGAGAGCAGGCACAGAGATGGTGGAATCTTTTGGTCTTTCAGGCAGGAAAAGGAGGAGTGACAGCAATGTGTGTTGCAGAGTTGCAAAGCTCTCTGTGTTCTGAAGATGATCAGTGGGAACTTTCAGGACTGTCTCTTCTGCTGTTTCAGCAGAGTGCAAACGTATGGGCTATATTCTGCTACTGCTCACAAATTGCAGCACAGGAGATGTAGGATTCAATTGGACTTTCAGGTAGGAAAGGGAGAGGTGACAGCTATATGTGTTCAGGGTTGCAAAGATCACAGTGTGCTGAAGATGCCCAGCAGGAGTTTCCCTGCACGCCCTTCGGCTGTGGGATTAGAGTCCAAGCGCTCGTCCTCCCCTGTCGCAACTCCTCTCGAAACGACAGAGCGCACCAGAAACGTTGGACTCAAATGCACTTTTAGGAGATAAAGTGAGGAGTGACAGCTATGTTTGTGTCACAGCTTCAAAACTCACTGTGTGCTAAACATGATCAGCAGGAGCTTTTTTGCAAGGCTCTTCTGCTGTTATAGCCCTGTCTAAACATTCCTGCTATACTCTCTCTGGTGCTGCTAAGGAGAGAGCGGGCACAGAGATGGTGGTATCAGTTCGTCTTTCAGGCAGGAAAGGGAGGAGTGACAGCAATGTGTGTTGCAGAGTTGCAAAGCTCGCTGTGCGCTGAAGATGATCAGTGGGAATTTTCTGGACTGTCACTTCTGCTGTTTCAGCAGAGTCCAAACGTAAGTGCTATATTCTGCTACTGCTCACAAGGAGAAGGCACAGGAGAAGTAGGATTCAATTGGACTTTCAAGTAGGAAAGTGAGAGGTGACAGCAATGTGTGTTTCAGAGTTGCAAAGCTCACTGTGTGCTGAAGATGCCCAGCAGGAGTTTCCCTGATGGCCCTTCGGCTGTGGGATTAGAGTCCACGCGCTCGTCCTCCCCTGTCACAACTCCTCTGGAAACTAGAGTGCGCACCAGAAATGATGGAGTCAAATGCACTTTTAGGAGATAAAGTGAGTGAAAGCAATGTTTGTGTCACAGTTTAAAGCTCACTGTGTGCTAAACATGATCAGCAGGAGCTTTTTTGCAAGGCTCTTCTGCTGTTTTAGCCCAGTCTAAACATTATTGCTCTTCTCTCCCTGTTGCTGCTCAGCAGAGAGCAGGCACAGAGATGGTGGAATCTTTTGGTCTTTCAGGCAGGAAAAGGAGGAGTGACAGCAATGTGTGTTGCAGAGTTGCAAATCTCGCTGTGCGCTGAAGATGATCAGTGGGAACTTTCTAAACTTTCTCTTCTGCTGTTTCAGCAGAGTGCAAACGTATGGGCTATATTCTGCTACTGCTCACAAATTGCAGCACAGGAGATGTAGGATTCAATTGGACTTTCAGGTAGGAAAGGGAGAGGTGACAGCTATATGTGTTCAGGGTTGCAAAGATCACTGTGTGCTGAAGATGCCCAGCAGGAGTTTCCCTGCACGCCCTTCGGCTGTGGGATTAGAGTCCAAGCGCTCGTCCTCCCCTGTCGCAACTCCTCTCGAAACGACAGAGCGCACCAGAAACGTTTGACTCAAATGCACTTTTAGGAGATAAAGTGAGGAGTGACAGCTATGTTTGTGTCACAGCTTCAAAACTCACTGTGTGCTAAACATGATCAGCAGGAGCTTTTTTGCAAGGCTCTTCTGCTGTTATAGCCCTGTCTAAACATTCCTGCTATACTCTCTCTGGTGCTGCTAAGGAGAGAGCGGGCACAGAGATGGTGGTATCAGTTCGTCTTTCAGGCAGGAAAGGGAGGAGTGACAGCAATGTGTGTTGCAGAGTTGCAAAGCTCGCTGTGCTCTGATGATCAGTGGGAACTTTCTGGACTGTCTCTTCTGCTGTTTCAGCTGAGTCCAAACGTAAGTGCTATATTCTGCTACTGCTCACAAGGAGCAAGCACAGGAGATGTAGGATTCAATTGGACTTTCAGGTAGGAAAGTGAGAGGTGACAGCAATGTGTGTTTCAGAGTTGCAAAGCTCACTGTGTGCTGAAGATGCCCAGCAGGAGTTTCCCTGATGGCCCTTCGGCTGTGGGATTAGAGTCCAAGCGCTCGTCCTCCCCTGTCACAACTCCTCTCGAAACGAGAGAGCGCCCCAGAAACGAAAGATTCAAAAGCACTTTTAGGAGATAAAGTGAGTGGCAGCAATGTTTCTGTCGCAGTGTAAAGCTCACTGTGCGCTACACATGAAATGCTGGAGCTTTTTTGCAAGGCTCTTCTGCTGTTTTAGCCTAGTCTAAACATTCCTGCTATACTCTCCCTGTTGCTGCTCAATAGAGTGCGGGCACAGAGATGGTGGAATCAATTGGTCTTTCAGGCAGGAAAGGGAGGAGTGACAGCAATGTGTGCTGCAGAGCTGCAAAGCTCGCTGTGCTCTGAAGATGATCAGTGTTAACTTTCTGGACTGTCTCTTCTGCTGTTTCGGCAGAATCTGAACCTAAGTGCTATATTCTGCTACTGCTCACAAAGAGCAAGCACAGGAGAAGAAGGATTCAATTGGACTTTCAGGTAGGAAAGCGAGAGGTGACAGCTATATGTGTTTCAGAGTTGCAAAGCTCACTGTGTGCTGAAGATGCCCAGCAGGAGTTTCCCTGCACGCCCTTCGGCTGTGCGATTAGAGTCCAAGCGCTCGTCCTCCCCTGTCACAACTCCTCTCGAAACGAGAGAGCGCACCAGAAACGATGGGTTCAAATGCACTTTTAGGAGATAAAGTGAATGACAGCAATGTTTGTGTCTCAGTTTAATGCTCACTGTGCGCTAAACATGAAAAGCAGGAGCTTTTTTGCAAGGCTCTTCTGCTGTTTTAGCTCAGTCTAAACATTATTGCTCTTCTCTCCCTGTTGCTGCTCAGCAGAGAGCAGGCACAGAGATGGTGGAATCTTTTGGTCTTTCAGGCAGGAAAAGGAGGAGTGACAGCAATGTGTGTTGCAGAGTTGCAAAGCTCTCTGTGTTCTGAAGATGATCAGTGGGAACTTTCTAAACTTTCTCTTCTGCTGTTTCAGCAGAGTGCAAACGTATGGGCTATATTCTGCTACTGCTCACAAGGAGCAAAGCACAGGAGAAGTAGGATTACATTGGACTTTCAGGTAGGAAAGGGAGAGGTGACAGCTATATGTGTTCAGGGTTGCAAAGATCACTGTGTGCTGAAGATGGCCAGCAGGAGTTTCCCCGCACGCCCTTCGGCTGTGGGATTAGAGTCCAAGCGCTCGTCCTCCCCTGTCACAACTCCTCTCGAAACGAGAGAGCGCACCAAAAACGATGGGTTCAAATGCACTTTTAGGAGATAAAGTGAATGACAGCAATGTTTGTGTCTCAGTTTAATGCTCACTGTGCGCTAAACATGAAAAGCAGGAGCTTTTTTGCAAGGCTCTTCTGCTGTTTTAGCCCAGTCTAAACATTCCTGCTATACACTCCCTGTTGCTGCTCAATAGAGTGCGGGCTCAGAGATGGTGGAATCAGTTGGTCTTTCAGGCAGGAAAGGGAGGAGTGACAGCAATGTGTGCTGCAGAGTTGCAAACTCGCAGTGCGCTGAAGATGATCAGTGGGAACTTTCAGGACTGTCTCTTCTGCTGTTTCAGCAGAGTGCAAACGTATGGGCTATATTCTGCTACTGCTCACAAGGAGCAAAGCACAGGAGAAGTAGGATTCAATTGGACTTTCAGGTAGGAAAGTGAGAGGTGACAGCTATATGTGTTTCAGTGTTGCAAAGCTCACTGTGTGCTGAAGATGCCCAGCAGGAGTTTCCCTGCTGGCCCTTCGGCTGTGGGATTAGAGTCCAAGCGCTCATCCTCCCCTGTCACATCTTCTCTTGAAACGAGAGAGGGCACCAAAAACGTTGGACTCAAATGCACTTTTAGGATATAAAGTGAGGAGTGACAGCAATGTTTGTGTCACAGCCTCAAAGCTCACTGTGTGCTAAACATGATCAGCAGGAGCTTTTTTGCAAGGCTCTTCTGCTGTTTTAGCCAGGTCTAAACATTCCTGCTATACTCTCCGTGTTGCTGCTAAGCAGAGAGCGGGCACAGAGATGGTGGTTTCAGCTGGTCATTCATGCAGGAAAGGGAGGAGTGACAGCAATGTGTGTTGCACAGTTGCAAAGCTCGCTGTGCGCTGAAGATGATCAGTGGGAACTTTCTGGACTGTGTCTTCTGCTGTTTCAGCAGAGTGCAAACGTAAGTGCTATATTCTGCTCCTGCTCACAAGGGGCAAGCACAGGAGATGTAGGATTCAATTGGACTTTCAGGTAGGAAAGTGAGAGGTGACAGCTTTATGTGTTCAGGGTTGCAAAGCTCACTGTGTGCTGAAGATGCCCAGCAGGAGTTTCCCTGCACGCCCTTCGGCTGTGCGATTAGAGTCCAAGCGCTCGTCCTCCCCTGTCACAACTCCTCTCGAAACGAGAGAGCGCACCAGAAACGATGGGTTCAAATGCACTTTTAGGAGATAAAGTGAGGAGTGACAGCAATGTTTGTGTCACAGTTTAAAGCTCACTGTGTGCAAAACATGATCAAGCAGGAGATTTTTTTCAAGGCTCTTCTGCTGTTTTAGGCAGGTCTAAAAATTCCTGCTCTACTCTATCTGTTGCTGCTCAGCAGAGAGCGGGCACAGAGATGGTGGATTCAGCTGGTCTTTCAGGCAAAAAGGGAGGAGTGACAGCAATGTGTGTTGCAGAGTTGCAAAGCTCGCTGTGCGCTGAAGATGATCAGTGGGAACTTTCTGGACTGTCTCTTCTGCTCTTTTAGCATTGGCTAAAGGTTCCTGCTCTACTCTCTCTGCTTCTGCCCAGCAGAGAAAGGGCACAGAGATTTTGGATTCAATTGGACTTTGAGGTAGGAAAGTGCGGAGCGAGAGCAATATATGTGTCACAGTTGCAAAGCTGACTGCGTGCTGAAGATGCCCTGCCGGAGCTTTCACTCCGGGCTCTTCGGCTGTGGGAGCAGAGGCCAAGAGATCGTGTTCACCTGTCACTGCTGCTGTTCAAACGAGAGAGGGCGGGAGAGACCATGGATTCAAACGGATTATTAGGAGATGAAGTGAGGAGTGACAGCAATGTGTGTTTCAGAGTTGCAAAGCTCACTGTGCGCTGAAGATGATCTGCAAGGACTTTCCCTCCCTGCCCTTCGGAACTGGGAGCGGATTCCAAGCGCTCGTGCTCACCTTCCTCTGCTGCTCTTGAAACGAGAGTGGAGACCAGAAACGCTGGATTCAAATGCACTTTTAGGAGCTACAATGAGGAGTGACAACAGTGTGTGTGTCAAAGTTGTAAAGCTCAGTGTGTTGAAGAAGCACAAGAGCAGCCTTCAGGCCTGTCTCTTCCACTGCCTTACAGATTGCAGACATTCCTGCTCACTCTGCTGCTCAGCAGAGTGCTGGCAACGGAGTTCTTGGATTGAAATGGTCTTTTAGGAGAAAGAGTGAAGAGTGACAGCAATGTTTGTGTCACAGTTTAAAGCTCACTGTGTGCTAAACATGATCAGGAGGAGCTTTTTTGCAAGGCTCTTCTGCTGTTTTAGCCCAGTCTAAACATTCCTTCTCTCTGTTGCTGCTCAGCAGAGAGGGGGCACAGAGATGTTGGAATCAATTGGTCTTTCAGGCAGGAAAAGGAGGAGTGACAGCAATGTGTGTTGCAGAATTGCAAAGCTCACTGTGTGCTGAAGATGCCCTGCAGGAGTTTCCCTGCTGGCCCTTCCTCTGTGGGATTAGAGCCCAAGCGCTGCTCCTCCCCTGTCACAACTCCTCTCGAAACGAGAGAGCGCACCAGAAACGTTGGCTTCAAATGCACTTTTAGGAGATAAAGTGAGGAGTGACAGCAATGTTTGTGTCACAGTTTAAAGATCACTGTGTGCTAAACATGATTAGCAGGAGCTATTTTTGCAAGGCTCTTCTGCTGTTTTAGCCCAGGCTAAACATTCCTGCTCTACTCTCTCTGTTGCTGCTCAGCAGAGAGTGGGCACAGAGATGTTGGAATCAATTGGTCTTTCAGGCAAAAAGGGAGGAGTGACAGCAATGTGTGTTGCAGAGTTGCAAAGCTCGCTGTGCGCTGAAGATGATCAGTGGGAACTTTCTGGACTGTCTCTTCTGCTCTTTTAGCATTGGCTAAAGGTTCCTGCTCTACTCTCTCTGCTTCTGCCCAGCAGAGAAACGGCACAGAGATTTTGGATTCAATTGGAAATTTGAGGTAGGAAAGTGCGGAGCCAGAGCAATATATGTGTCACAGTTGCAAAGCTGACTGCGTGCTGAAGATGCTCTGCCGGAGCTTTCACTCCGGGCTCTTCGGCTGTGGGAGCAGAGGCCGAGAGATCGTGTTCACCTGTCACTGCTGCTGTTCAAACGAGAGAGGGCGGGAGAGACCATGGATTCATACGGATTATTAGGAGATGAAGTGAGGAGTGACAGCAATGTGTGTTTCAGAGTTGCAAAGCTCACTGTGCGCTGAAGATGATCTGCAAGGACTTTCCCTCCCTGCCCTTCGGAACTGGGAGCGGATTCCAAGCGCTCGTGCTCACCTTCCTCTGCTGCTCTTGAAACGAGAGTGGAGACCAGAAACGCTGGATTCAAATGCACTTTTAGGAGCTACAATGAGGAGTGACAACAGTGTGTGTGTCACAGTTGTAAAGCTCAGTGTGTTGAAGAAGCACAAGAGCAGCCTTCAGGCCTGTCTCTTCCACTGCCTTACAGATTGCAGACATTCCTGCTCACTCTGCTGCTCAGCAGAGTGCTGGCAACGGAGTTCTTGGATTGAAATGGTCTTTTAGGAGAAAGAGTGAAGAGTGACAGCAATGTTTGTGTCACAGTTTAAAGCTCACTGTGTGCTAAACATGATTAGCAGGAGCTTTTTTGCAAGGCTCTTCTGCTGTTTTAGCCCTGGCTAAACATTCCTTCTCTCTGTTGCTGCTCAGCAGAGAGGGGGCACAGAGATGTTGGAATCAATTGGTCTTTCAGGCAGGAAAAGGAGGAGCGACAGCAATGTGTGTTGCAGAATTGCACAGCTCACTGTGTGCTGAAGGTGCCCTGCAGGAGTTTCCCTGCTGGCCCTTCGTCTGTGGGATTAGAGTCCAAGCGCTGCTCCTCCCCTGTCACAACTCCTCTCGAAACAAGAGAGCGCACCAGAAACTTTGGATTCAAATGCACTTTTAGGAGATAAAGTGAGGAGTGACAGCAATGTTTGTGTCACAGTTTAAAGCTCACTGTGTGCAAAACATGATCAAGCAGGAGATTTTTTGCAAGGCTCTTCTGCTGTTTTAGCCCAGGCTAAACATTCCTGCTCTACTCTCTCTGTTGCTGCTCAGCAGAGAGTGGGCACAGAGATGTTGGAATCAATTGGTCTTTCAGGCAGGAAAAGAAGTGACAGCAATGTGTGTTGCAGAGTTGCAAAGCTCACTGTGTGCTGAAGATGATCAGTGGGAACTTTCTGGACTGTCTCTTCTGCTGTTTCAGCAGAGTCCAAACGTAAGTGCTATATTCTGCTACTGCTCACAAAGAGCAAGCACAGGAGATGTATTATTCAATTGGACTTTCAGGTAGGAAAGTGAGAGGTGACAGCAATATGTGTTTCAGAGTTGCGAATCTCAATGTGTGCTGAAGATGCCCAGCAGTAGTTTCCATGCTGGCCCTTCGGCTGTGAAATTAGAATCCAAGCGCTCGTCCTCCCCTGTCACAACTGCTCTCGAAGCGAGAGAGCGCACCAGAAACGTTGGCTTGAAATGCACTTTTAGGAGATAAAGTGAGGAGTGACAGCAATGTGTGTTTCAGAGTTGCAAAGCTCACTGTGCGCTGAAGATGATCTGCAAGGACTTTCCCTCCCTGCCCTTCGGAACTGGGAGCGGATTCCAAGCGCTCGTGCTCACCTGCCTCTGCTGCACTGGAAACGAGGGTGGAGACCAGAAACGCTGGATTCAAATGCACTTTTAGGAGCTACAATGAGGAGTGACAACAGTGTGTGTGTCACAGTTGTAAAGCTCAGTGTGTTGAAGAAGCACAAGAGCAGCCTTCAGGCCTGTCTCTTCCACTGCCTTACAGATTGCAGACATTCCTGCTCACTCTGCTGCTCAGCAGAGTGCTGGCAACGGAGTTCTCGGATTGAAATGGTCTTTTAGGAGAAAGAGTGAAGAGTGACAGCAATGTTTGTGTCACAGTTTAAAGCTCACTGTGTGCTAAACATGATCAGGAGGAGCTTTTTTGCAAGGCTCTTCTGCTGTTTTAGCCCAGTCTAAACATTCCTGCTCTACTCTCTCTGTTGCTGCTCAGCAGAGAGTGGGCACAGAGATGTTGGAATCAATTGGTCTTCCAGGCAAGAAAAGGAGGAGTGACAGCAATGTGTTTTGCAGAGTTGCAAAGCTCACTGTGTGCTGAAGATGCCCTGCAGGAGTTTCCCTGCTGGCCCTTTGTCTGTGGTATTAGAGTCCAAGCGCTGCTCCTCCCCTGTCACAACTCCTCTCGAAACGAGAGAGCGCACAAGAAACTTTGGATTCAAATGCACTTTTAGGAGATAAAGTGAGGAGTGACAGCAATGTTTGTGTCACAGTTTAAAGCTCACTGTGTGCAAAACATGATCAAGCAGGAGATTTTTTTCAAGGCTCTTCTCCTGTTTTAGGCAGGTCTAAAAATTCCTGCTCTACTCTCTCTGTTGCTGCTCAGCAGAGAGCGGGCACAGAGATGGTGGATTCAGCTGGTCTTTCAGGCAGGAAAGGGAGGAGTGAAAGCAATGTGTGTTGCAGAGTTGCAAAGCTCACTGTGTGCTGAAGATGATCAGTGGGAACTTTCTGGACTGTCTCTTCTGCTGTTTCAGCAGAGTCCAAACGTAAGTGCTATATTCTGCTACTGCTCACAAAGAGCAAGCACAGGAGATGTATTATTCAATTGGACTTTCAGGTAGGAAAGTGAGAGGTGACAGCAATATGTGTTTCAGAGTTGCGAATCACAATGTGTGCTGAAGATGCCCAGCAGTAGTTTCCATGCTGGCCCTTCGGCTGTGAAATTAGAATCTAAGCGCTCGTCCTCCCCTGTCACAACTGCTCTCGAAGCGAGAGAGCGCACCAGAAACTTTGGATTCAAATGCACTTTTAGGAGATAAAGTGAGGAGTGACAGCAATGTGTGTTTCAGAGTTGCAAAGCTCACTGTGCGCTGAAGATGATCTGCAAGGACTTTCCCTCCCTGCCCTTCGGAACTGGGAGCGGATTCCAAGCGCTCGTGCTCACCTGCCTCTGCTGCACTGGAAACGAGAGTGGAGACCAGAAACGCTGGATTCAAATGCGCTTTTAGGAGCTACAATGAGGAGTGACAACAGTGTGTGTGTCAAAGTTGTAAAGCTCAGTGTGTTGAAGAAGCACAAGAGCAGCCTTCAGACTGTCTCTTCCACTGCCTTACAGATTGCAGACATTCCTGCTCACTCTGCTGCTCAGCAGAGTGCTGGCAACGGAGTTCTTGGATTGAAATGGTCTTTTAGGACAAAGAGTGAAGAGTGACAGCAATGTTTGTGTCACAGTTTAAAGCTCACTGTGTGCTAAACATGATCAGGAGGAGCTTTTTTGCAAGGCTCTTCTGCTGTTTTAGCCCAGTCTAAACATTCCTGCTCTCTGTTGCTGCTCAGCAGAGAGTGGGCACAGAGATGTTGGAATCAATTGGTCTTCCAGGCAGGAAAAGGAGGAGTTACAGCAATGTGTTTTGCAGAGTTGCAAAGCTCACTGTGTGCTGAAGATGCCCTGCAGGAGTTTCCCTGCTGGCCCTTCGTCTGTGGTATTAGAGTCCAAGCGCTGCTCCTCCCCTGTCACAACTCCTCTCGAAACGAGAGAGCGCACCAGAAACTTTGGATTCAAATGCAGTTTTAGGAGATAAAGTGAGGAGTGACAGCAATGTTTGTGTCACAGTTTAAAGCTCACTGTGTGCAAAACATGATCAAGCAGGAGATTTTTTTCAAGGCTCTTCTCCTGTTTTAGGCAGGTCTAAAAATTCCTGCTCTACTCTCTCTGTTGCTGCTCAGCAGAGAGCGGGCACAGAGATGGTGGATTCAGCTGGTCTTTCAGGCAGGAAAGGGAGGAGTGAAAGCAATGTGTGTTGCAGAGTTGCAAAGCTCACTGTGTGCTGAAGATGATCAGTGGGAACTTTCTGGACTGTCTCTTCTGCTGTTTCAGCAGAGTCCAAACGTAAGTGCTATATTCTGCTACTGCTCACAAAGAGCAAGCACAGGAGATGTATTATTCAATTGGACTTTCAGGTAGGAAAGTGAGAGGTGACAGCAATATGTGTTTCAGAGTTGCGAATCACAATGTGTGCTGAAGATGCCCAGCAGTAGTTTCTATGCTGGCCCTTCGGCTGTGAAATTATTATGCAAGCGCTCGTCCTCCCCTGTCACAACTGCTCTCGAAGCGAGAGAGCGCACCAGAAACGTTGGCTTGAAATGCACTTTTAGGAGATAAAGTGAGGAGTGACAGCAATGTGTGTTTCAGAGTTGCAAAGCTCACTGTGCGCTGAAGATGATCTGCAAGGACTTTCCCTCCCTGCCCTTCGGAACTGGGAGCGGATTCCAAGCGCTCGTGCTCACCTTCCTCTGCTGCTCTTGAAACGAGAGTGGAGACCAGAAACGCTGGATTCAAATGCACTTTTAGGAGCTACAATGAGGAGTGACAACAGTGTGTGTGTCACAGTTGTAAAGCTCAGTGTGTTGAAGAAGCACAAGAGCAGCCTTCAGGCCTGTCTCTTCCACTGCCTTACAGATTGCAGACATTCCTGCTCACTCTGCTGCTCAGCAGAGTGCTGGCAACGGAGTTCTTGGATTGAAATGGTCTTTTAGGAGAAAGAGCGAAGAGTGACAGCAATGTTTGTGTCACAGTTTAAAGGTCACTGTGTGCTAAACATGATCAGGAGGAGCTTTTTTGCAAGGCTCTTCTGCTGTTTTAGCCCAGTCTAAACATTCCTGCTCTCTGTTGCTGCTCAGCAGAGAGTGGGCACAGAGATGTTGGAATCAATTGGTCTTCCAGGCAGGAGAAGGAGTTACAGCAATGTGTGTTGCAGAATTGCAAAGCTCACTGTGTGCTGAAGATGCCCTGCAGGAGTTTCCCTGCTGTCCCTTCGTCTGTGGGATTAGAGTCCAAGCGCTGCTCCTCCCCTGTCACAACTCCTCTCGAAACGTGAGAGCGCACCAGAAACTTTGGATTCAAATGCAGTTTTAGGAGATAAAGTGAGGAGTGACAGCAATGTTTGTGTCACAGTTTAAAGCTCACTGTGTGCAAAACATGATCAAGCAGGAGATTTTTTTCAAGGCTCTTCTCCTGTTTTAGGCAGGTCTAAAAATTCCTGCTCTACTCTCTCTGTTGCTGCTCAGCAGAGAGCGGGCACAGAGATGGTGGATTCAGCTGGTCTTTCAGGCAGGAAAGGGAGGAGTGAAAGCAATGTGTGTTGCAGAGTTGCAAAGCTCACTGTGTGCTGAAGATGATCAGTGGGAACTTTCTGGACTGTCTCTTCTGCTGTTTCAGCAGAGTCCAAACGTAAGTGCTATATTCTGCTACTGCTCACAAAGAGCAAGCACAGGAGATGTATTATTCAATTGGACTTTCAGGTAGGAAAGTGAGAGGTGACAGCAATATGTGTTTCAGAGTTGTGAATCTCAATGTGTGCTGAAGATGCCCAGCAGTAGTTTCCATGCTGGCCCTTCGGCTGTGAAATTAGAATCCAAGCGCTCGTCCTCCCCTGTCACAACTGCTCTCGAAGCGAGAGAGCGCACCAGAAACTTTGGATTCAAATGCACTTTTAGGAGATAAAGTGAGGAGTGACAGCAATGTGTGTTTCAGAGTTGCAAAGCTCACTGTGCGCTGAAGATGATCTGCAAGGACTTTCCCTCCCTGCCCTTCGGAACTGGGAGCGGATTCCAAGCGCTCGTGCTCACCTGCCTCTGCTGCACTGGAAACGAGAGTGGAGACCAGAAATGCTGGATTCAAATGCACTTTTAGGAGCTACAATGAGGAGTGACAACAGTGTGTGTGTCAAAGTTGTAAAGCTCAGTGTGTTGAAGAAGCACAAGAGCAGCCTTCAGACTGTCTCTTCCACTGCCTTACAGATTGCAGACATTCCTGCTCACTCTGCTGCTCAGCAGAGTGCTGGCAACGGAGTTCTTGGATTGAAATGGTCTTTTAGGACAAAGAGTGAAGAGTGACAGCAATGTTTGTGTCACAGTTTAAAGCTCACTGTGTGCTAAACATGATCAGGAGGAGCTTTTTTGCAAGGCTCTTCTGCTGTTTTAGCCCAGTCTAAACATTCCTGCTCTCTGTTGCTGCTCAGCAGAGAGTGGGCACAGAGATGTTGGAATCAATTGGTCTTCCAGGCAGGAAAAGGAGGAGTTACAGCAATGTGTTTTGCAGAGTTGCAAAGCTCACTGTGTGCTGAAGATGCCCTGCAGGAGTTTCCCTGCTGGCCCTTCGTCTGTGGTATTAGAGTCCAAGCGCTGCTCCTCCCCTGTCACAACTCCTCTCGAAACGAGAGAGCGCACCAGAAACTTTGGATTCAAATGCAGTTTTAGGAGATAAAGTGAGGAGTGACAGCAATGTTTGTGTCACAGTTTAAAGCTCACTGTGTGCAAAACATGATCAAGCAGGAGATTTTTTTCAAGGCTCTTCTCCTGTTTTAGGCAGGTCTAAAAATTCCTGCTCTACTCTCTCTGTTGCTGCTCAGCAGAGAGCGGGCACAGAGATGGTGGATTCAGCTGGTCTTTCAGGCAGGAAAGGGAGGAGTGAAAGCAATGTGTGTTGCAGAGTTGCAAAGCTCACTGTGTGCTGAAGATGATCAGTGGGAACTTTCTGGACTGTCTCTTCTGCTGTTTCAGCAGAGTCCAAACGTAAGTGCTATATTCTGCTACTGCTCACAAAGAGCAAGCACAGGAGATGTATTATTCAATTGGACTTTCAGGTAGGAAAGTGAGAGGTGACAGCAATATGTGTTTCAGAGTTGCGAATCACAATGTGTGCTGAAGATGCCCAGCAGTAGTTTCTATGCTGGCCCTTCGGCTGTGAAATTATTATGCAAGCGCTCGTCCTCCCCTGTCACAACTGCTCTCGAAGCGAGAGAGCGCACCAGAAACGTTGGCTTGAAATGCACTTTTAGGAGATAAAGTGAGGAGTGACAGCAATGTGTGTTTCAGAGTTGCAAAGCTCACTGTGCGCTGAAGATGATCTGCAAGGACTTTCCCTCCCTGCCCTTCGGAACTGGGAGCGGATTCCAAGCGCTCGTGCTCACCTTCCTCTGCTGCTCTTGAAACGAGAGTGGAGACCAGAAACGCTGGATTCAAATGCACTTTTAGGAGCTACAATGAGGAGTGACAACAGTGTGTGTGTCACAGTTGTAAAGCTCAGTGTGTTGAAGAAGCACAAGAGCAGCCTTCAGGCCTGTCTCTTCCACTGCCTTACAGATTGCAGACATTCCTGCTCACTCTGCTGCTCAGCAGAGTGCTGGCAACGGAGTTCTTGGATTGAAATGGTCTTTTAGGAGAAAGAGCGAAGAGTGACAGCAATGTTTGTGTCACAGTTTAAAGGTCACTGTGTGCTAAACATGATCAGGAGGAGCTTTTTTGCAAGGCTCTTCTGCTGTTTTAGCCCAGTCTAAACATTCCTGCTCTCTGTTGCTGCTCAGCAGAGAGTGGGCACAGAGATGTTGGAATCAATTGGTCTTCCAGGCAGGAGAAGGAGTTACAGCAATGTGTGTTGCAGAATTGCAAAGCTCACTGTGTGCTGAAGATGCCCTGCAGGAGTTTCCCTGCTGTCCCTTCGTCTGTGGGATTAGAGTCCAAGCGCTGCTCCTCCCCTGTCACAACTCCTCTCGAAACGTGAGAGCGCACCAGAAACTTTGGATTCAAATGCAGTTTTAGGAGATAAAGTGAGGAGTGACAGCAATGTTTGTATCACAGTTTAAAGCTCACTGTGTGCAAAACATGATCAAGCAGGAGATTTTTTTCAAGGCTCTTCTCCTGTTTTAGGCAGGTCTAAAAATTCCTGCTCTACTCTCTCTGTTGCTGCTCAGCAGAGAGCGGGCACAGAGATGGTGGATTCAGCTGGTCTTTCAGGCAGGAAAGGGAGGAGTGAAAGCAATGTGTGTTGCAGAGTTGCAAAGCTCACTGTGTGCTGAAGATGATCAGTGGGAACTTTCTGGACTGTCTCTTCTGCTGTTTCAGCAGAGTCCAAACGTAAGTGCTATATTCTGCTACTGCTCACAAAGAGCAAGCACAGGAGATGTATTATTCAATTGGACTTTCAGGTAGGAAAGTGAGAGGTGACAGCAATATGTGTTTCAGAGTTGTGAATCTCAATGTGTGCTGAAGATGCCCAGCAGTAGTTTCCATGCTGGCCCTTCGGCTGTGAAATTAGAATCCAAGCGCTCGTCCTCCCCTGTCACAACTGCTCTCGAAGCGAGAGAGCGCACCAGAAACTTTGGATTCAAATGCACTTTTAGGAGATAAAGTGAGGAGTGACAGCAATGTGTGTTTCAGAGTTGCAAAGCTCACTGTGCGCTGAAGATGATCTGCAAGGACTTTCCCTCCCTGCCCTTCGGAACTGGGAGCGGATTCCAAGCGCTCGTGCTCACCTGCCTCTGCTGCACTGGAAACGAGAGTGGAGACCAGAAATGCTGGATTCAAATGCACTTTTAGGAGCTACAATGAGGAGTGACAACAGTGTGTGTGTCAAAGTTGTAAAGCTCAGTGTGTTGAAGAAGCACAAGAGCAGCCTTCAGACTGTCTCTTCCACTGCCTTACAGATTGCAGACATTCCTGCTCACTCTGCTGCTCAGCAGAGTGCTGGCAACGGAGTTCTTGGATTGAAATGGTCTTTTAGGACAAAGAGTGAAGAGTGACAGCAATGTTTGTGTCACAGTTTAAAGCTCACTGTGTGCTAAACATGATCAGGAGGAGCTTTTTTGCAAGGCTCTTCTGCTGTTTTAGCCCAGTCTAAACATTCCTGCTCTCTGTTGCTGCTCAGCAGAGAGTGGGCACAGAGATGTTGGAATCAATTGGTCTTCCAGGCAGGAAAAGGAGGAGTTACAGCAATGTGTTTTGCAGAGTTGCAAAGCTCACTGTGTGCTGAAGATGCCCTGCAGGAGTTTCCCTGCTGGCCCTTCGTCTGTGGTATTAGAGTCCAAGCGCTGCTCCTCCCCTGTCACAACTCCTCTCGAAACGAGAGAGCGCACCAGAAACTTTGGATTCAAATGCAGTTTTAGGAGATAAAGTGAGGAGTGACAGCAATGTTTGTGTCACAGTTTAAAGCTCACTGTGTGCAAAACATGATCAAGCAGGAGATTTTTTTCAAGGCTCTTCTCCTGTTTTAGGCAGGTCTAAAAATTCCTGCTCTACTCTCTCTGTTGCTGCTCAGCAGAGAGCGGGCACAGAGATGGTGGATTCAGCTGGTCTTTCAGGCAGGAAAGGGAGGAGTGAAAGCAATGTGTGTTGCAGAGTTGCAAAGCTCACTGTGTGCTGAAGATGATCAGTGGGAACTTTCTGGACTGTCTCTTCTGCTGTTTCAGCAGAGTCCAAACGTAAGTGCTATATTCTGCTACTGCTCACAAAGAGCAAGCACAGGAGATGTATTATTCAATTGGACTTTCAGGTAGGAAAGTGAGAGGTGACAGCAATATGTGTTTCAGAGTTGCGAATCACAATGTGTGCTGAAGATGCCCAGCAGTAGTTTCTATGCTGGCCCTTCGGCTGTGAAATTATTATGCAAGCGCTCGTCCTCCCCTGTCACAACTGCTCTCGAAGCGAGAGAGCGCACCAGAAACGTTGGCTTGAAATGCACTTTTAGGAGATAAAGTGAGGAGTGACAGCAATGTGTGTTTCAGAGTTGCAAAGCTCACTGTGCGCTGAAGATGATCTGCAAGGACTTTCCCTCCCTGCCCTTCGGAACTGGGAGCGGATTCCAAGCGCTCGTGCTCACCTTCCTCTGCTGCTCTTGAAACGAGAGTGGAGACCAGAAACGCTGGATTCAAATGCACTTTTAGGAGCTACAATGAGGAGTGACAACAGTGTGTGTGTCACAGTTGTAAAGCTCAGTGTGTTGAAGAAGCACAAGAGCAGCCTTCAGGCCTGTCTCTTCCACTGCCTTACAGATTGCAGACATTCCTGCTCACTCTGCTGCTCAGCAGAGTGCTGGCAACGGAGTTCTTGGATTGAAATGGTCTTTTAGGAGAAAGAGCGAAGAGTGACAGCAATGTTTGTGTCACAGTTTAAAGGTCACTGTGTGCTAAACATGATCAGGAGGAGCTTTTTTGCAAGGCTCTTCTGCTGTTTTAGCCCAGTCTAAACATTCCTGCTCTCTGTTGCTGCTCAGCAGAGAGTGGGCACAGAGATGTTGGAATCAATTGGTCTTCCAGGCAGGAGAAGGAGTTACAGCAATGTGTGTTGCAGAATTGCAAAGCTCACTGTGTGCTGAAGATGCCCTGCAGGAGTTTCCCTGCTGTCCCTTCGTCTGTGGGATTAGAGTCCAAGCGCTGCTCCTCCCCTGTCACAACTCCTCTCGAAACGTGAGAGCGCACCAGAAACTTTGGATTCAAATGCAGTTTTAGGAGATAAAGTGAGGAGTGACAGCAATGTTTGTGTCACAGTTTAAAGCTCACTGTGTGCAAAACATGATCAAGCAGGAGATTTTTTTCAAGGCTCTTCTCCTGTTTTAGGCAGGTCTAAAAATTCCTGCTCTACTCTCTCTGTTGCTGCTCAGCAGAGAGCGGGCACAGAGATGGTGGATTCAGCTGGTCTTTCAGGCAGGAAAGGGAGGAGTGAAAGCAATGTGTGTTGCAGAGTTGCAAAGCTCACTGTGTGCTGAAGATGATCAGTGGGAACTTTCTGGACTGTCTCTTCTGCTGTTTCAGCAGAGTCCAAACGTAAGTGCTATATTCTGCTACTGCTCACAAAGAGCAAGCACAGGAGATGTATTATTCAATTGGACTTTCAGGTAGGAAAGTGAGAGGTGACAGCAATATGTGTTTCAGAGTTGTGAATCTCAATGTGTGCTGAAGATGCCCAGCAGTAGTTTCCATGCTGGCCCTTCGGCTGTGAAATTAGAATCCAAGCGCTCGTCCTCCCCTGTCACAACTGCTCTCGAAGCGAGAGAGCGCACCAGAAACTTTGGATTCAAATGCACTTTTAGGAGATAAAGTGAGGAGTGACAGCAATGTGTGTTTCAGAGTTGCAAAGCTCACTGTGCGCTGAAGATGATCTGCAAGGACTTTCCCTCCCTGCCCTTCGGAACTGGGAGCGGATTCCAAGCGCTCGTGCTCACCTGCCTCTGCTGCACTGGAAACGAGAGTGGAGACCAGAAATGCTGGATTCAAATGCACTTTTAGGAGCTACAATGAGGAGTGACAACAGTGTGTGTGTCAAAGTTGTAAAGCTCAGTGTGTTGAAGAAGCACAAGAGCAGCCTTCAGACTGTCTCTTCCACTGCCTTACAGATTGCAGACATTCCTGCTCACTCTGCTGCTCAGCAGAGTGCTGGCAACGGAGTTCTTGGATTGAAATGGTCTTTTAGGACAAAGAGTGAAGAGTGACAGCAATGTTTGTGTCACAGTTTAAAGCTCACTGTGTGCTAAACATGATCAGGAGGAGCTTTTTTGCAAGGCTCTTCTGCTGTTTTAGCCCAGTCTAAACATTCCTGCTCTCTGTTGCTGCTCAGCAGAGAGTGGGCACAGAGATGTTGGAATCAATTGGTCTTCCAGGCAGGAAAAGGAGGAGTTACAGCAATGTGTTTTGCAGAGTTGCAAAGCTCACTGTGTGCTGAAGATGCCCTGCAGGAGTTTCCCTGCTGGCCCTTCGTCTGTGGTATTAGAGTCCAAGCGCTGCTCCTCCCCTGTCACAACTCCTCTCGAAACGAGAGAGCGCACCAGAAACTTTGGATTCAAATGCAGTTTTAGGAGATAAAGTGAGGAGTGACAGCAATGTTTGTGTCACAGTTTAAAGCTCACTGTGTGCAAAACATGATCAAGCAGGAGATTTTTTTCAAGGCTCTTCTCCTGTTTTAGGCAGGTCTAAAAATTCCTGCTCTACTCTCTCTGTTGCTGCTCAGCAGAGAGCGGGCACAGAGATGGTGGATTCAGCTGGTCTTTCAGGCAGGAAAGGGAGGAGTGAAAGCAATGTGTGTTGCAGAGTTGCAAAGCTCACTGTGTGCTGAAGATGATCAGTGGGAACTTTCTGGACTGTCTCTTCTGCTGTTTCAGCAGAGTCCAAACGTAAGTGCTATATTCTGCTACTGCTCACAAAGAGCAAGCACAGGAGATGTATTATTCAATTGGACTTTCAGGTAGGAAAGTGAGAGGTGACAGCAATATGTGTTTCAGAGTTGCGAATCACAATGTGTGCTGAAGATGCCCAGCAGTAGTTTCTATGCTGGCCCTTCGGCTGTGAAATTATTATGCAAGCGCTCGTCCTCCCCTGTCACAACTGCTCTCGAAGCGAGAGAGCGCACCAGAAACGTTGGCTTGAAATGCACTTTTAGGAGATAAAGTGAGGAGTGACAGCAATGTGTGTTTCAGAGTTGCAAAGCTCACTGTGCGCTGAAGATGATCTGCAAGGACTTTCCCTCCCTGCCCTTCGGAACTGGGAGCGGATTCCAAGCGCTCGTGCTCACCTTCCTCTGCTGCTCTTGAAACGAGAGTGGAGACCAGAAACGCTGGATTCAAATGCACTTTTAGGAGCTACAATGAGGAGTGACAACAGTGTGTGTGTCACAGTTGTAAAGCTCAGTGTGTTGAAGAAGCACAAGAGCAGCCTTCAGGCCTGTCTCTTCCACTGCCTTACAGATTGCAGACATTCCTGCTCACTCTGCTGCTCAGCAGAGTGCTGGCAACGGAGTTCTTGGATTGAAATGGTCTTTTAGGAGAAAGAGTGAAGAGTGACAGCAATGTTTGTGTCACAGTTTAAAGCTCACTGTGTGCTAAACATGATCAGGAGGAGCTTTTTTGCAAGGCTCTTCTGCTGTTTTAGCCCAGTCTAAACATTCCTGCTCTCTGTTGCTGCTCAGCAGAGAGTGGGCACAGAGATGTTGGAATCAATTGGTCTTCCAGGCAGGAGAAGGAGTTACAGCAATGTGTGTTGCAGAATTGCAAAGCTCACTGTGTGCTGAAGATGCCCTGCAGGAGTTTCCCTGCTGGCCCTTCGTCTGTGGGATTAGAGTCCAAGCGCTGCTCCTCCCCTGTCACAACTCCTCTCGAAACGTGAGAGCGCACCAGAAACTTTGGATTCAAATGCAGTTTTAGGAGATAAAGTGAGGAGTGACAGCAATGTTTGTGTCACAGTTTAAAGCTCACTGTGTGCAAAACATGATCAAGCAGGAGATTTTTTTCAAGGCTCTTCTCCTGTTTTAGGCAGGTCTAAAAATTCCTGCTCTACTCTCTCTGTTGCTGCTCAGCAGAGAGCGGGCACAGAGGTGTTGGAATCAATTGGTCTTTCAGGCAGGAAAGGGAGGAGTGAAAGCAATGTGTGTTGCAGAGTTGCAAAGCTCACTGTGTGCTGAAGATGATCAGTGGGAACTTTCTGGACTGTCTCTTCTGCTGTTTCAGCAGAGTCCAAACGTAAGTGCTATATTCTGCTACTGCTCACAAAGAGCAAGCACAGGAGATGTATTATTCAATTGGACTTTCAGGTAGGAAAGTGAGAGGTGACAGCAATATGTGTTTCAGAGTTGCGAATCACAATGTGTGCTGAAGATGCCCAGCAGTAGTTTCCATGCTGGCCCTTCGGCTGTGAAATTAGAATCCAAGCGCTCGTCCTCCCCTGTCACAACTGCTCTCGAAGCGAGAGAGCGCACCAGAAACGTTGGCTTGAAATGCACTTTTAGGAGATAAAGTGAGGAGTGACAGCAATGTGTGTTTCAGAGTTGCAAAGCTCACTGTGCGCTGAAGATGATCTGCAAGGACTTTCCCTCCCTGCCCTTCGGAACTGGGAGCGGATTCCAAGCGCTCGTGCTCACCTGCCTCTGCTGCACTGGAAACGAGAGTGGAGACCAGAAACGCTGGATTCAAATGCACTTTTAGGAGCTACAATGAGGAGTGACAACAGTGTGTGTGTCACAGTTGTAAAGCTCAGTGTGTTGAAGAAGCACAAGAGCAGCCTTCAGCCTGTCTCTTCCACTGCCTTACAGATTGCAGACATTCCTGCTCACTCTGCTGCTCAGCAGAGTGCTGGCAACGGAGTTCTTGGATTGAAATGGTCTTTTAGGAGAAAGAGTGAAGAGTGACAGCAATGTTTGTGTCACAGTTTAAAGCTCACTGTGTGCTAAACATGATCAGGAGGAGCTTTTTTGCAAGGCTCTTCTGCTGTTTTAGCCCAGTCTAAACATTCCTGCTCTACTCTCTCTGATGCTGCTCAGCAGAGAGTGGGCACAGAGATGTTGGAATCAATTGGTCTTCCAGGCAGGAGAAGGAGGAGTTACAGCAATGTGTTTTGCAGAGTTGCAAAGCTCACTGTGTGCTGAAGATGCCCTGCAGGAGTTTCCCTGCTGGCCCTTCGTCTGTGGGATTAGAGTCCAAGCGCTGCTCCTCCCCTGTCACAACTCCTCTCGAAACGAGAGAGCGCACCAGAAACTTTGGATTCAAATGCATTTTTAGGAGATAAAGTGAGGAGTGACAGCAATGTTTGTGTCACAGTTTAAAGCTCACTGTGTGCAAAACATGATCAAGCAGGAGATTTTTTTCAAGGCTCTTCTGCTGTTTTAGGCAGGTCTAAAAATTCCTGCTCTACTATCTCTGCTGCTGCTCAGCAGAGAGCGGGCACAGAGATGGTGGATTCAGCTGGTCTTTCAGGCAAAAAGGGAGGAGTGACAGCAATGTGTGTTGCAGAGTTGCAAAGCTCGCTGTGCGCTGAAGATGATCAGTGAGAACTTTCTGGACTGTCTCTTCTGCTCTTTTAGCATTGGCTAAAGGTTCCTGCTCTACTCTGCTTCTGCCCAGCAGAGAAAGGGCACAGAGATTTTGGATTCAATTGGACTTTGAGGTAGGAAAGTGCGGAGCGAGAGCAATATATGTGTCACAGTTGCAAAGCTGACTGCGTGCTGAAGATGCCCTGCCGGAGCTTTCACTCCGGGCTCTTCGGCTGTGGGAGCAGAGGCCAAGAGATCGTGTTCACCTGTCACTGCTGCTGTTCAAACGAGAGAGGGCAGGAGAGACCATGGATTCAAACGGATTATTAGGAGATGAAGTGAGGAGTGACAGCAATGTGTGTTTCAGAGTTGCAAAGCTCACTGTGCGCTGAAGATGATCTGCAAGGACTTTCCCTCCCTGCCCTTCGGAACTGGGAGGGGATTCCAAGCGCTCGTGCTCACCTGCCTCTGCTGCACTGGAAACGAGAGTGGAGACCAGAAACGCTGGATTCAAATGCACTTTTAGGAGCTACAATGAGGAGTGACAACAGTGTGTGTGTCAAAGTTGTAAAGCTCAGTGTGTTGAAGAAGCACAAGAGCAGCCTTCAGCCTGTCTCTTCCACTGCCTTACAGATTGCAGACATTCCTGCTCACTCTGCTGCTCAGCAGAGTGCTGGCAACGGAGTTCTTGGATTGAAATGGTCTTTTAGGAGAAAGAGTGAAGAGTGACAGCAATGTTTGTGTCACAGTTTAAAGCTCACTGTGTGCTAAACATGATCAGGAGGAGCTTTTTTGCAAGGCTCTTCTGCTGTTTTAGCCCAGTCTAAACATTCTGCTCTACTCTCTCTGATGCTGCTCAGCAGAGAGTGGGCACAGAGATGTTGGAATCAATTGGTCTTCCAGGCAGGAGAAGGAGGAGTTACAGCAATGTGTTTTGCAGAGTTGCAAAGCTCATTGTGTGCTGAAGATGCCCTGCAGGAGTTTCCCTGCTGGCCCTTCCTCTGTGGGATTAGAGTCCAAGCGCTGCTCCTCCCCTGTCACAACTCCTCTCCAAACGAGAGTGCGTACCAGAAACTTTGGATTCAAATGCACTTTTAGGAGATAAAGTGAGGAGTGACAGCAATGTTTGTGTCACAGTTTAAAGCTCACTGTGTGCAAAACATGATCAAGCAGGAGATTTTTTGCAAGGCTCTTCTGCTGTTTCAGCCCAGGCTAAATATTCCTGCTCAACTCTCTGTTGCTGCTCAGCAGAGAGTGGGCACAGAGATGTTGGAATCAATTGGTCTTTCAGGCAGGAAAGGAAGTGACAGCAATGTGTGTTGCAGAGTTGCAAAGCTCGCTGTTCGCTGAAGATGATCAGTGGGAACTTTCTGGACTGTCTCTTCTGCTGTTTCTTCAGAGTCCAAACGTAAGTGCTATATTCTGCTACTGCTCACAAAGAGCAAGCACAGGAGATGTAGGATTCAATTGGACTTTGAGGTAGGAAAGTGAGAGGTGACAGCTATTTGTGTTTCAGAGTTGCAAAGCTCACTGGGTGCTGAAGATGCCCTGCAGGAGTTTCCATGCTGGCAATTCGTCTGTGAAATTAGAGTCCAAACACTCGTCCTCCCCTGTGACATCTGCTCTCGAAACGAGAGAGCGCACCATAAACTTTGGATTCAAATGCACTTTTAGGAGATAAAGTGAGGAGTGACAGCAATGTTTGTGTCACAGTTTAAAGCTCACTGAGTGCAAAACATGATCAAGCAGGAGATTTTTTGCAAGGCTCTTCTGCTGTTTTAGCCCAGTCCAAACATTCCTGCTCTGCTCTGTCTGTTGTTGCTCAGCAGAGAGCGGGCACAGAGATGGTGGATTCAGTTGGTCGTTCAGGCAGGAAAGGGGGGAGTGACAGCAATGTGTGTTGCAGAGTTGCAAAGCTCACTGTGTGCTGAAGATGATCAGTGGGAACTTTCTGGACTGTCTCTTCTGCTGTTTCTTCAGAGTCCAAACGTAAGTGCTATATTCTGCTACTGCTCACAAAGAGCAAGCACAGGAGATGTATTATTCAATTGGACTTTCAGGTAGGAAAGTGAGAGGTGACAGCAATATGTGTTTCAGAGTTGCGAATCACAATGTGTGCTGAAGATGCCCAGCAGTAGTTTCCATGCTGGCCCTTCGGCTGTGAAATTAGAATCCAAGCGCTCGTCCTCCCCTGTCACAACTGCTCTCGAAGCGAGAGAGCGCACCAGAAACGTTGGCTTGAAATGCACTTTTAGGAGATAAAGTGAGGAGTGACAGCAATGTGTGTTTCAGAGTTGCAAAGCTCACTGTGCGCTGAAGATAATCTGCAAGGACTTTCCCTCCCTGCCCTTCGGAACTGGGAGCGGATTCCAAGCGCTCGTGCTCACCTGCCTCTGCTGCACTGGAAACGAGAGTGGAGACCAGAAACGCTGGATTCAAATGCACTTTTAGGAGCTACAATGAGGAGTGACAACAGTGTGTGTGTCAAAGTTGTAAAGCTCAGTGTGTTGAAGAAGCACAAGAGCAGCCTTCAGCCTGTCTCTTCCACTGCCTTACAGATTGCAGACATTCCTGCTCACTCTGCTGCTCAGCAGAGTGCTGGCAACGGAGTTCTTGGATTGAAATGGTCTTTTAGGAGAAAGAGTGAAGAGTGACAGCAATGTTTGTGTCACAGTTTAAAGCTCACTGTGTGCTAAACATGATCAGGAGGAGCTTTTTTGCAAGGCTCTTCTGCTGTTTTAGCCCAGGCTAAACATTCCTGCTCTACTCTCTCTGTTGCTGCTCAGCAGAGAGCGGGCACAGAGATGTTGGAATCAATTGGTCTTTCAGGCAAGAAAAGGAGGAGTGACAGCAATGTGTGTTTCAGAATTGTAAAGCTCACTGTGCGCTGAAGATGCCCTGCAGGAGTTTCCCTGCTGTCCCTTCGTCTGTGGGATTAGAGTCCAAGCGCTGCTCCTCCCCTGTCACAACTCCTCTCGAAACGAGAGAGCGCACCAGAAACTTTGGATTCAAATGCACTTTTAGGAGATAAAGTGAGGAGTGACAGCAATGTTTGTGTCACAGTTTAAAGCTCACAGTGTGCAAAACATGATCAAGCAGGAGATTTTTTTCAAGGCTCTTCTGCTGTTTTAGGCAGGTCTAAAAATTCCTGCTCTACTATCTCTGTTGCTGCTCAGCAGAGAGCGGGCACAGAGATGGTGGATTCAGCTGGTCTTTCAGGCTAAAAGGGAGGAGTGACAGCAATGTGTGTTGCAGAGTTGCAAAGCTCGCTGTGCGCTGAAGATGATCAGTGGGAAGTTTCTGGACTGTCTCTTCTGCTCTTTTAGCATTGGCTAAAGGTTCCTGCTCTACTCTGCTTCTGCCCAGCAGAGAAAGGGCACAGAGATTTTGGATTCAATTGGACTTTGAGGTAGGAAAGTGCGGAGCGAGAGCAATATATGTGTCACAGTTGCAAAGCTGACTGCGTGCTGAAGATGCCCTGCCGGAGCTTTCACTCCGGGCTCTTCGTTTGTGGGAGCAGAGGCCAAGAGATCGTGTTCACCTGTCACTGCTGCTGTTCAAACGAGAGAGGGCGGGAGAGACCATGGATTCAAACGGATTATTAGGAGATGAAGTGAGGAGTGACAGCAATGTGTGTTTCAGAGTTGCAAAGCTCACTGTGCGCTGAAGATGATCTGCAAGGACTTTCCCTCCCTGCCCTTCGGAAGTGGGAGCGGATTCCAAGCGCTCGTGCTCACCTTCCTCTGCTGCTCTTGAAACGAGAGTGGAGACCAGAAACCCTGGATTCAAATGCACTTTTAGGAGCTACAATGAGGAGTGACAACAGTGTGTGTGTCACAGTTGTAAAGCTCAGTGTGTTGAAGAAGCACAAGAGCAGCCTTCAGGCCTGTCTCTTCCACTGCCTTACAGATTGCAGACATTCCTGCTCACTCTGCTGCTCAGCAGAGTGCTGGCAACGGAGTTCTTGGATTGAAATGGTCTTTTAGGAGAAAGAGTGAAGAGTGACAGCAATGTTTGTGTCACAGTTTAAAGCTCACTGTGTGCTAAACATGATCAGGAGGAGCTTTTTTGCAAGGCTCTTCTGCTGTTTTAGCCCAGTCTAAACATTCCTGCTCTACTCTCTCTGTTGCTGCTCAGCAGAGAGTGGGCACAGAGATGTTGGAATCAATAGGTCTTCCAGGCAGGAAAAGGAGGAGTTACAGCAATGTGTTTTGCAGAGTTGCAAAGCTCACTGTGTGCTGAAGATGCCCTGCAGGAGTTTCCCTGCTGGCTCTTCGTCTGTGGGATTAGAGTCCAAGCGCTGCTCCTCCCCTGTCACAACTCCTCTCCAAACGAGAGTGCGTACCAGAAACTTTGGATTCAAATGCACTTTTAGGAGATAAAGTGAGGAGTGACAGCAATGTTTGTGTCACAGTTTAAAGCTCACTGTGTGCAAAACATGATCAAGCAGGAGATTTTTTTCAAGGCTCTTCTCCTGTTTTAGGCAGGTCTAAAAATTCCTGCTCTACTCTCTCTGTTGCTGCTCAGCAGAGAGCGGGCACAGAGATGGTGGATTCAGCTGGTCTTTCAGGCAAAAAGGGAGGAGTGACAGCAATGTGTGTTGCAGAGTTGCAAAGCTCGCTGTGCGCTGAAGATGATCAGTGGGAACTTTCTGGACTGTCTCTTCTGCTCTTTTAGCATTGGCTAAAGGTTCCTGCTCTACTCTCTCTGCTTCTGCCCAGCAGAGAAAGGGCACAGAGATTTTGGATTCAATTGGACTTTGAGGTAGGAAAGTGCGGAGCGAGAGCAATATATGTGTCACAGTTGCAAAGCTGACTGCGTGCTGAAGATGCCCTGCCGGAGCTTTCACTCCGGGCTCTTCGGCTGTGGGAGCAGAGGCCAAGAGATCGTGTTCACCTGTCACTGCTGCTGTTCAAACGAGAGAGGGCGGGAGAGACCATGGATTCAAACGGATTATTAGGAGATGAAGTGAGGAGTGACAGCAATGTGTGTTTCAGAGTTGCAAAGCTCACTGTGCGCTGAAGATGATCTGCAAGGACTTTCCCTCCCAGCCCTTCGGAACTGGGAGCGGATTCCAAGCGCTCGCGCTCACCTACCTCTGCTGCTCTTGAAACGAGAGTGGAGACCAGAAACGCTGGATTCAAATGCACTTTTAGGAGCTACAATGAGGAGTGACAACAGTGTGTGTGTCAAAGTTGTAAAGCTCAGTGTGTTGAAGAAGCACAAGAGCAGCCTTCAGGCCTGTCTCTTCCACTGCCTTACAGATTGCAGACATTCCTGCTCACTCTGCTGCTCAGCAGAGTGCTGGCAACAGAGTTCTCGGATTGAAATGGTCTTTTAGGAGAAAGAGTGAAGAGTGACAGCAATGTTTGTGTCACAGTTTAAAGCTCACTGTGTGCTAAACATGATCAGGAGGAGCTTTTTTGCAAGGCTCTTCTGCTGTTTTAGCCCAGTCTAAACATTCCTGCTCTACTCTCTCTGTTGCTGCTCAGCAGAGAGCGGGCACAGAGATGGTGGATTCAGCTGGTCTTTCAGGCAGGAAAGGGAGGAGTGAAAGCAATGTGTGTTGCAGAGTTGCAAAGCTCACTGTGTGCTGAAGATGATCAGTGGGAACTTTCTGGACTGTCTCTTCTGCTGTTTCAGCAGAGTCCAAACGTAAGTGCTATATTCTGCTACTGCTCACAAAGAGCAAGCACAGGAGATGTATTATTCAATTGGACTTTCAGGTAGGAAAGTGAGAGGTGACAGCAATATGTGTTTCAGAGTTGCGAATCACAATGTGTGCTGAAGATGCCCAGCAGTAGTTTCCATGCTGGCCCTTCGGCTGTGAAATTAGAATCCAAGCGCTCGTCCTCCCCTGTCACAACTGCTCTCGAAGCGAGAGAGCGCACCAGAAACTTTGGATTCAAATGCACTTTTAGGAGATAAAGTGAGGAGTGACAGCAATGTGTGTTTCAGAGTTGCAAAGCTCACTGTGCGCTGAAGATGATCTGCAAGGACTTTCCCTCCCTGCCCTTCGGAACTGGGAGCGGATTCCAAGCGCTCGTGCTCACCTGCCTCTGCTGCACTGGAAACGAGAGTGGAGACCAGAAACGCTGGATTCAAATGCACTTTTAGGAGCTACAATAAGGAGTGACAACAGTGTGTGTGTCAAAGTTGTAAAGCTCAGTGTGTTGAAGAAGCACAAGAGCAGCCTTCAGGCCTGTCTCTTCCACTGCCTTACAGATTGCAGACATCCCTGCTCACTCTGCTGCTCAGCAGAGTGCTGGCAACGGAGTTCTTGGATTGAAATGGTCTTTTAGGAGAAAGAGTGAAGAGTGACAGCAATGTTTGTGTCACAGTTTAAAGCTCACTGTGTGCTAAACATGATCAGGAGGAGCTTTTTTGCAAGGCTCTTCTGCTGTTTTAGCCCAGTCTAAACATTCCTGCTCTACTCTCTCTGTTGCTGCTCAGCAGAGAGTGGGCACAGAGATGTTGGAATCAATTGGTCTTCCAGGCAAGAAAAGGAGGAGTGACAGCAATGTGTTTTGCAGAGTTGCAAAGCTCACTGTGTGCTGAAGATGCCCTGCAGGAGTTTCCCTGCTGGCCCTTTGTCTGTGGTATTAGAGTCCAAGCGCTGCTCCTCCCCTGTCACAACTCCTCTCGAAACGAGAGAGCGCACCAGAAACTTTGGATTCAAATGCACTTTTAGGAGATAAAGTGAGGAGTGACAGCAATGTTTGTGTCACAGTTTAAAGCTCACTGTGTGCAAAACATGATCAAGCAGGAGATTTTTTTCAAGGCTCTTCTGCTGTTTTAGGCAGGTCTAAAAATTCCTGCTCTACTCTCTCTGTTGCTGCTCAGCAGAGAGCGGGCACAGAGATGGTGGATTCAGCTGGTCTTTCAGGCAAAAAGGGAGGAGTGACAGCAATGTGTGTTGCAGAGTTGCAAAGCTCGCTGTGCGCTGAAGATGATCAGTGGGAACTTTCTGGACTGTCTCTTCTGCTCTTTTAGCATTGGCTAAAGGTTCCTGCTCTACTCTCTCTGCTTCTGCCCAGCAGAGAAAGGGCACAGAGATTTTGGATTCAATTGGACTTTGAGGTAGGAAAGTGCGGAGCGAGAGCAATATATGTGTCACAGTTGCAAAGCTGACTGCGTGCTGAAGATGCCCTGCCGGAGCTTTCACTCCGGGCTCTTCGGCTGTGGGAGCAGAGGCCAAGAGATCGTGTTCACCTGTCACTGCTGCTGTTCAAACGAGAGAGGGCGGGAGAGACCATGGATTCAAACTGATTATTAGGAGATGAAGTGAGGAGTGACAGCAATGTGTGTTTCAGAGTTGCAAAGCTCACTGTGCGCTGAAGATGATCTGCAAGGACTTTCCCTCCCTGCCCTTCGGAACTGGGAGCGGATTCCAAGCGCTCGTGCTCACCTACCTCTGCTGCTCTTGAAACGAGAGTGGAGACCAGAAACGCTGGATTCAAATGTGTTGGAGTCGCGGGAGACAAGCCTCATGCTCTCATGGTCAGCAAGCCTCGTTTATTTAGCAAGACACATCCACTTTTATAGCTTGCAGGGTTAGTTACATTGTCTGATAAGATACAGCAAAATCATTGGTCAGCCTGTGTCGATGCAGGGGTCTCCAGGTAACTGTGACCACTTCTTGTTTCAACATGTCTCCACATGTCCCAACTTGCCCAAGCAAGACCATTGTGCTATTCCAGCAAGATACCCTTGCTCTTATCTCAGCAAGATGCATATCCTGTTTCTTAAGCAAATCAGGGTAAACATTAACCACGAGATTGCTGTGCCCTGGGGGCCTACATTTCCACCAGCTGCACGGTATCATGCCCTTTGTTACTTAGCCATTCAGTTGTTAAGCTCTCTACACTTCCCCTGTTTTCTTTAACAGCAAGCATAGCCATTTTATGATTAAAAGCGTTCGATATCATTTTTTGTAAACACTGCATAATACACGGCAAAAGCAATACTGCTAATAATATTACAACCACCACCAAAACAATTTTTTCTATTAGGGTAACAAGCCAGGCCTATTTGAGGAAACATTTACTGTGTTATGTGGAAGCCCAAAAGGGTCCTTCCAAGAGTCAAAGTGAAAACAATATTGTGCAGGCGCAGAACCAAGCAGGTGAAAATCTTGGATTTCAGAGACATTTTTTCTTATATTGAGCTGAAAGGTAAAATTGGCTGGGACGCCTATCAAACAGGTTCTAAAGGGGTCAGAAGCTTTAGCAAGAGCAAGGCATAAACTACTTTGGTTAACTTTTTCAGCCCAAGTGACCCACATGTTTTTTCGTTCCTCTATTTTGTTTAGAGTGTCCCAAGCTCCTGTGTTGAGGCCGGAAACGGCGACAAGCACGATCCCAATCTTCAGGTTTAACTTGCCACAAAAGCGGAATACCCACATCTTTACCGCACTTAATCTCTAGAGGCACTGTGGCTAGTGTGGTTTGAATCTGGGAGAGAATCTCCTGAACCCGATATTTCAAATATCGTTGCTCCAGATCTTCCCGATTCTCGACTAATAGATACGTTAAGGGTAGATTTATGGGAGGAGTTATACCTGCCTCCGCCAGCAGTGCTCTATAAGGATTGTAATTATGATGGGGATTCCAGGTACAGTTTACACAAGCACCATGTGCCTGTAATTGGCTTTGGGACACCCAAACCTTTTGGTGACAATTTCCACACTTAATTTTGATCCAAGCCCTATGATAATCTTGTAAACACGCTAAACAATAACGAGTAGGAGACAAAATCCGATCAAATGTTCTCATAAGTTCCCAAAACAAATGGAGTTCTGCCTCTTCTTGAGTCGAATAGGAAAAGCGAATCCCAAAATGTCTTTCAAGTGGTTCCAGCAACGGACGAAGGATCAGCTGCAGACGATGACGACGACGGAGTTCTGGGCTGTCCATTCGATTGAGCAGCTCGAGTCCAGCGAGCAGGGATCCACTTGGGTCCAAACACCAGGGGCCTGACAGTCGCGACGAATGTGGCCTAATTTTCCGCATCGAAAACACTTCATTCGGGTGGCTGGAGCTGCTGGGCGAGTCTGCGCAACTGCCGCCTGAAGAGGTGCAAGGGCTGCCAAAATTTGGCTTTGAACTTTAGACTGGGCGTTAAGGCCTTCACCAATTTTGTTAAGGGCTTCCACTACAAAAATTTGACTGCTTAAGGGGAGAGTATTTGCTTTATCTAAGAGGTCTTGAATTACCCAGTTGCCAGGAGCAGTAGCGATAAGGGAGCGTGTGACTTGATTACCATTTTGTATAACACACTGCTTTAGGAGTGCGTCCTGCATGTGCTCCGCAACACCAGCTTTAGAAAGGGCTTGCATCAATTTGTCAATGAATGACCCAAGGGGTTCCTCTCGGCCTTGTTTAATGTTCATATACATAGGGGGCCCCCCCGGCTCCCGAATTTTGTCCATTGCCCTTTTTGCCACCCGCATGACCTCTCTTAATTTTTCTACTCCTATACCAGCCTGGGCATCTGTTCGAGTATAATCACCGTTTCCTAGTAATTCATTCATTGTAATTCCAAAAAGGGGGTCTCCTTGGGCACGAGGTAATGCTACTGAAGCAGCCGCTTCCTCCCCCCATCTTGCATCAAATGTAAGTTTCTGATGAGGGGTATAAATTAAACGAGCGATACCCTTGATGTCTACAGGCAGGAGAATCATTGAATTAAATAAGTAATCAAGCATCTGCTTGGCCGGTTCACTAGTAACCCCGAATTGAGAGACTGTAGCTCGGAGTTGTGCCAATATTTTCCAATCCATTTGAGTGATATCTACCCTATGACCGCCGCCTGGTCGAGGGTGGAAAATAACAGGAAAGGCCATAGAAGTAGCAACATGGTCTTGTGCCGCGTCGGCAAGGACCCTGTCTCCGTTTTCGACTCCGTGGCGTGCCAGAGCAGCCCAAACTTCCCGTCTCTGAGTTGCCATAGCCTCCGCGAGGTCCGAAAGGGCTCCGGGGAACGGCTCCGTGGCATTAGGAGACAAAGGAAGGGAGTTTGGAGGAGACTCAGATGGTCCGTTTTCCATAATAGAGGCAGACGGGGGAGAGGGAAGAGGGGGAGGAGGAGGGGGGGGGGGTATCCGAGGGGGGAGGGGGGGGGGGGTATCTCGACTGTCGAAACGGTCGGCGGATTAGGGGCAGAAGGATCATAGTGACGATTTTGATTTTGTGCCAGACGGGCACTTTCGGCCGCACGTTTCTCTGCCTGTACCATCAAGAGTTCGTTATGTATCAAGCGCCATAATTTGGATAATTTTTTAGCAATTTTATCATCGTCTATCGTAAGGTCCCATAATTTATCGCCGTAGCGGCGCCATTCCGATAATTGGTGAATAGAGTGGGGGTCACTAAAAATACCGAGGGACCGAGCATGGGAAAGAAGGGCAGGGAGGTCCTTATCAAAATCTAAGCCTTTTACCCCCCGACGACGGAGGAAGGCAGTAAAAAGATCATACGCCGCTTGCCTGTCCATATTTACCGGATCCGTTGCACCCTCCAGGCGTCGGCAGCGCGTAGCAGCAGAGCCTGCCGATGCAGCACTCTGGGCCAAAGCAGGAGACGAGCAGCCCACCGATGTAGCACTCCCGTTCTGCAGAAGCCGTCTTTAAATCGAGACCTGCACCCAACGCAACTCCTTCAGGCAAAGGGAAGTGTCCCTGTTCGGGCGACAGTTGTTGGAGTCGCGGGAGACAAGCCTCAAGCTCTCATGGTCAGCAAGTCTCGTTTATTTAGCAAGATGTTGTTGGAGTCGCGGGAGACAAGCCTCATGCTCTCATGGTCAGCAAGCCTTGTTTATTTAGCAAGACACATCCACTTTTATAGCTTGCAGGGTTAGTTACATTGTCTGATAAGATACAGCAAAATCATTGGTCAGCCTGTGTCGATGCAGGGGTCTCCAGGTAACTGTGACCACTTCTTGTTTCAACATGTCTCCACATGTCCCAACTTGCCCAAGCAAGACCATTGTGCTATTCCAGCAAGATACCCTTGCTCTTATCTCAGCAAGATGCATATCCTGTTTCTTAAGCAAATCAGGGTAAACATTAACCACGAGATTGCTGTGCCCTGGGGGCCTACATTTCCACCAGCTGCACGGTATCATGCCCTTTGTTACTTAGCCATTCAGTTGTTAAGCTCTCTACACAAATGCACTTTTAGGAGCTACAATGAGGAGTGACAACAGTGTGTGTGTCAAAGTTGTAAAGCTCAGTGTGTTGAAGAAGCACAAGAGCAGCCTTCAGACTGTCTCTTCCACTGCCTTACAGATTGCAGACATTCCTGCTCACTCTGATGCTCAGCAGAGTGCTGGCAACGGAGTTCTTGGATTGAAATGGTCTTTTAGGAGAAAGAGTGAAGAGTGACAGCAATGTTTGTGTCACAGTTTAAAGCTCACTGTGTGCTAAACATGATCAGGAGGAGCTTTTTTGCAAGGCTCTTCTGCTGTTTTAGCCCAGTCTAAACATTCCTGCTCTACTCTCTCTGTTGCTGCTCAGCAGAGAGTGGGCACAGAGATGTTGGAATCAATAGGTCTTCCAGGCAGGAAAAGGAGGAGTTACAGCAATGTGTTTTGCAGAGTTGCAAAGCTCATTGTGTGCTGAAGATGCCCTGCAGGAGTTTCCCTGCTGGCCCTTCGTCTGTGGGATTAGAGTCCAAGCGCTGCTCCTCCCCTGTCACAACTCCTCTCCAAACGAGAGAGCGCACCAGAAACTTTGGATTCAAATGCACTTTTAGGAGATAAAGTGAGGAGTGACAGCAATGTTTGTGTCACAGTTTAAAGCTCACTGTGTGCAAAACATGATCAAGCAGGAGATTTTTTTCAAGGCTCTTCTGCTGTTTTAGGCAGGTCTAAAAATTCCTGCTCTACTCTCTCTGTTGCTGCTCAGCAGAGAGCGGGCACAGAGATGGTGGATTCAGCTGGTCTTTCAGGCAAAAAGGGAGGAGTGACAGCAATGTGTGTTGCAGAGTTGCAAAGCTCGCTGTGCGCTGAAGATGATCAGTGGGAACTTTCTGGACTGTCTCTTCTGCTCTTTTAGCATTGGCTAAAGGTTCCTGCTCTACTCTGCTTCTGCCCAGCAGAGAAAGGGCACAGAGATTTTGGATTCAATTGGACTTTGAGGTAGGAAAGTGCGGAGCGAGAGCAATATATGTGTCACAGTTGCAAAGCTGACTGCGTGCTGAAGATGCCGTGCCGGAGCTTTCACTCCGGGCTCTTCGGCTGTGGGAGCAGAGGCCAAGAGATCGTGTTCACCTGTCACTGCTGCTGTTCAAACGAGAGAGGGCAGGAGAGACCATGGATTCAAACGGATTATTAGGAGATGAAGTGAGGAGTGACAGCAATGTGTGTTTCAGAGTTGCAAAGCTCACTGTGCGCTGAAGATGATCTGCAAGGACTTTCCCTCCCTGCCCTTCGGAACTGGGAGGGGATTCCAAGCGCTCGTGCTCACCTGCCTCTGCTGCACTGGAAACGAGAGTGGAGACCAGAAACGCTGGATTCAAATGCACTTTTAGGAGCTACAATGAGGAGTGACAACAGTGTGTGTGTCAAAGTTGTAAAGCTCAGTGTGTTGAAGAAGCACAAGAGCAGCCTTCAGCCTGTCTCTTCCACTGCCTTACAGATTGCAGACATTCCTGCTCACTCTGCTGCTCAGCAGAGTGCTGGCAACGGAGTTCTTGGATTGAAATGGTCTTTTAGGAGAAAGAGTGAAGAGTGACAGCAATGTTTGTGTCACAGTTTAAAGCTCACTGTGTGCTAAACATGATCAGGAGGAGCTTTTTTGCAAGGCTCTTCTGCTGTTTTAGCCCAGTCTAAACATTCCTGCTCTACTCTCTCTGATGCTGCTCAGCAGAGAGTGGGCACAGAGATGTTGGAATCAATTGGTCTTCCAGGCAGGAGAAGGAGGAGTTACAGCAATGTGTTTTGCAGAGTTGCAAAGCTCACTGTGTGCTGAAGATGCCCTGCAGGAGTTTCCCTGCTGGCCCTTCGTCTGTGGGATTAGAGTCCAAGCGCTGCTCCTCCCCTGTCACAACTCCTCTCCAAACGAGAGTGCGTACCAGAAACTTTGGATTCAAATGCACTTTTAGGAGATAAAGTGAGGAGTGACAGGAATGTTTGTGTCACAGTTTAAAGCTCACTGTGTGCAAAACATGATCAAGCAGGAGATTTTTTGCAAGGCTCTTCTGCTGTTTTAGCCCAGGCTAAATATTCCTGCTCAACTCTCTGTTGCTGCTCAGCAGAGAGTGGGCACAGAGATGTTGGAATCAATTGGTCTTTCAGGCAGGAAAAGAAGTGACAGCAATGTGTGTTGCAGAGTTGCAAAGCTCGCTGTTCGCTGAAGATGATCAGTGGGAACTTTCTGGACTGTCTCTTCTGCTGTTTCTTCAGAGTCCAAACGTAAGTGCTATATTCTGCTACTGCTCACAAAGAGCAAGCACAGGAGATGTAGGATTCAATTGGACTTTGAGGTAGGAAAGTGAGAGGTGACAGCTATTTGTGTTTCAGAGTTGCAAAGCTCACTGGGTGCTGAAGATACCCTGCAGGAGTTTCCATGCTGCCAATTCGTCTGTGAAATTAGAGTCCAAACACTCGTCCTCCCCTGTGACATCTGCTCTCGAAACGAGAGAGCGCACCATAAACTTTGGATTCAAATGCACTTTTAGGAGATAAAGTGAGGAGTGACAGCAATGTTTGTGTCACAGTTTAAATCTCACTGAGTGCAAAACATGATCAAGCAGGAGATTTTTTGCAAGGCTCTTCTGCTGTTTTAGCCCAGTCCAAACATTCCTGCTCTGCTCTCTCTGTTGTTGCTCAGCAGAGAGCGGGCACAGAGATGGTGGATTCAGTTGGTCTTTCAGGCAGGAAAGGGGGGAGTGACAGCAATGTGTGTTGCAGAGTTGCAAAGCTCACTGTGTGCTGAAGATGATCAGTGGGAACTTTCTGGACTGTCTCTTCTGCTGTTTCAGCAGAGTCCAAACGTAAGTGCTATATTCTGCTACTGCTCACAAAGAGCAAGCACAGGAGATGTATTATTCAATTGGACTTTCAGGTAGGAAAGTGAGAGGTGACAGCAATATGTGTTTCAGACTTGCGAATCACAATGTGTGCTGAAGATGCCCAGCAGTAGTTTCCATGCTGGCCCTTCGGCTGTGAAATTAGAATCCAAGCGCTCGTCCTCCCCTGTCACAACTGCTCTCGAAGCGAGAGAGCGCACCAGAAACGTTGGCTTGAAATGCACTTTTAGGAGATAAAGTGAGGAGTGACAGCAATGTGTGTTTCAGAGTTGCAAAGCTCACTGTGCGCTGAAGATGATCTGCAAGGACTTTCCCTCCCTGCCCTTCGGAACTGGGAGCGGATTCCAAGCGCTCGTGCTCACCTGCCTCTGCTGCTCTTGAAACGAGAGGGGAGACCAGAAACGCTGGATTCAAATGCACTTTTAGGAGCTACAATGAGGAGTGACAACAGTGTGTGTGTCACAGTTGTAAAGCTCAGTGTGTTGAAGAAGCACAAGAGCAGCCTTCAGGCCTGTCTCTTCCACTGCCTTACAGATTGCAGACATTCCTGCTCACTCTGCTGCTCAGCAGAGTGCTGGCAACGGAGTTCTTGGATTGAAATGGTCTTTTAGGAGAAAGAGTGAAGAGTGACAGCAATGTTTGTGTCACAGTTTAAAGCTCACTGTGTGCTAAACATGATCAGGAGGAGCTTTTTTGCAAGGCTCTTCTGCTGTTTTAGCCCAGTCTAAACATTCCTGCTCTACTCTCTCTGATGCTGCTCAGCAGAGAGTGGGCACAGAGATGTTGGAATCAATTGGTCTTCCAGGCAGGAAAAGGAGGAGTTACAGCAATGTGTTTTGCAGAGTTGCAAAGCTCATTGTGTGCTGAAGATGCCCTGCAGGAGTTTCCCTGCTGGCCCTTCGTCTGTGGTATTAGAGTCCAAGCGCTGCTCCTCCCCTGTCACAACTCCTCTCGAAACGAGAGAGCGCACAAGAAACTTTGGATTCAAATGCACTTTTAGGAGATAAAGTGAGGAGTGACAGCAATGTTTGTGTCACAGTTTAAAGCTCACTGTTTGCAAAACATGATCAAGCAGGAGATTTTTTTCAAGGCTCTTCTGCTGTTTTAGGCAGGTCTAAAAATTCCTGCTCTACTCTCTCTGTTGCTGCTCAGCAGAGAGCGGGCACAGAGATGGTGGATTCAGCTGGTCTTTCAGGCAAAAAGGGAGGAGTGACAGCAATGTGTGTTGCAGAGTTGCAAAGCTCGCTGTGCGCTGAAGACGATCAGTGGGAACTTTCTGGACTGTCTCTTCTGCTCTTTTAGCATTGGCTAAAGTTTCCTGCTCTACTCTGCTTCTGCCCAGCAGAGAAAGGGCACAGAGTTTTGGATTCAATTGGACTTTGAGGTAGGAAAGTGCGGAGCGAGAGCAATATATGTGTCACAGTTGCAAAGCTGACTGCATGCTGAAGATGCCCTGCCGGAGCTTTCACTCCGGGCTCTTCGGCTGTGGGAGCAGAGGCCAAGAGATCGTGTTCACCTGTCACTGCTGCTGTTCAAACGAGAGAGGGCGGGAGAGACCATGGATTCAAACGGATTATTAGGAGATGAAGTGAGGAGTGACAGCAATGTGTGTTTCAGAGTTGCAAAGCTCACTGTGCGCTGAAGATGATCTGCAAGGACTTTCCCTCCCTGCCCTTCGGAACTGGGAGCGGATTCCAAGCGCTCGTGCTCACCTGCCTCTGCTGCTCTTGAAACGAGAGTGGAGACCAGAAACGCTGGATTCAAATGCACTTTTAGGAGCTACAATGAGGAGTGACAACAGTGTGTGTGTCACAGTTGTAAAGCTCAGTGTGTTGAAGAAGCACAAGAGCAGCCTTCAGGCCTGTCTCTTCCACTGCCTTACAGATTGCAGACATTCCTGCTCACTCTGCTGCTCAGCAGAGTGCTGGCAACGGAGTTCTTGGATTGAAATGGTCTTTTAGGAGAAAGAGTGAAGAGTGACAGCAATGTTTGTGTCACAGTTTAAAGCTCACTGTGTGCTAAACATGATCAGGAGGAGCTTTTTTGCAAGGCTCTTCTGCTGTTTTAGCCCAGTCTAAACATTCCTGCTCTACTCTCTCTGATGCTGCTCAGCAGAGAGTGGGCACAGAGATGTTGGAATCAATTGGTCTTCCAGGCAGGAGAAGGAGGAGTTACAGCAATGTGTTTTGCAGAGTTGCAAAGCTCACTGTGTGCTGAAGATGCCCTGCAGGAGTTTCCCTGCTGGCCCTTCGTCTGTGGGATTAGAGTCCAAGCGCTGCTCCTCCCCTGTCACAACTCCTCTCCAAACGAGAGAGCGCACCAGAAACTTTGGATTCAAATGCACTTTTAGGAGATAAAGTGAGGAGTGACAGCAATGTTTGTGTCACAGTTTAAAGCTCACTGTGTGCAAAACATGATCAAGCAGGAGATTTTTTTCAAGGCTCTTCTGCTGTTTTAGGCAGGTCTAAAAATTCCTGCTCTACTATCTCTGTTGCTGCTCAGCAGAGAGCGGGCACAGAGATGGTGGATTCAGCTGGTCTTTCAGGCAAAAAGGGAGGAGTGACAGCAATGTGTGTTGCAGAGTTGCAAAGCTCGCTGTGCGCTGAAGATGATCAGTGGGAACTTTCTGGACTGTCTCTTCTGCTCTTTTAGCATTGGCTAAAGGTTCCTGCTCTACTCTGCTTCTGCCCAGCAGAGAAAGGGCACAGAGATTTTGGATTCAATTGGACTTTGAGGTAGGAAAGTGCGGAGCGAGAGCAATATATGTGTCACAGTTGCAAAGCTGACTGCGTGCTGAAGATGCCCTGCCGGAGCTTTCACTCCGGGCTCTTCGGCTGTGGGAGCAGAGGCCAAGAGATCGTGTTCACCTGTCACTGCTGCTGTTCAAACGAGAGAGGGCGGGAGAGACCATGGATTCAAACGGATTATTAGGAGATGAAGTGAGGAGTGACAGCAATGTGTGTTTCAGAGTTGCAAAGCTCACTGTGCGCTGAAGATGATCTGCAAGGACTTTCCCTCCCTGCCCTTCGGAACTGGGAGCGGATTCCAAGCGCTCGTGCTCACCTGCCTCTGCTGCACTGGAAACGAGAGTGGAGACCAGAAACGCTGGATTCAAATGCACTTTTAGGAGCTACAATGAGGAGTGACAACAGTGTGTGTGTGTCAAAGTTGTAAAGCTCAGTGTGTTGAAGAAGCACAAGAGCAGCCTTCAGCCTGTCTCTTCCACTGCCTTACAGATTGCAGACATTCCTGCTCACTCTGCTGCTCAGCAGAGTGCTGGCAACGGAGTTCTTGGATTGAAATGGTCTTTTAGGAGAAAGAGTGAAGAGTGACAGCAATGTTTGTGTCACAGTTTAAAGCTCACTGTGTGCTAAACATGATCAGGAGGAGCTTTTTTGCAAGGCTCTTCTGCTGTTTTAGCCCAGTCTAAACATTCCTGCTCTACTCTCTCTGATGCTGCTCAGCAGAGAGTGGGCACAGAGATGTTGGAATCAATTGGTCTTCCAGGCAGGAGAAGGAGGAGTTACAGCAATGTGTTTTGCAGAGTTGCAAAGCTCACTGTGTGCTGAAGATGCCCTGCAGGAGTTTCCCTGCTGGCCATTCGTCTGTGGGATTAGAGTCCAAGCGCTGCTCCTCCCCTGTCACAACTCCTATCGAAACGAGAGAGCGCAAGAGTAACTTTGGATTCAAATGCACTTTTAGGAGATAAAGTGAGGAGTGACAGCAATGTTTGTGTCACAGTTTAAAGCTCACTGTGTGCAAAACATGATCAAGCAGGAGATTTTTTGCAAGGCTCTTCTGCTGTTTTAGGCAGGTCTAAAAATTCCTGCTCTACTCTCTCTGTTGCTGCTCAGCAGAGAGCGGGCACAGAGGTGTTGGAATCAATTGGTCTTTCAGGCAAAAAGGGAGGAGTGACAGCAATGTGTGTTGCAGAGTTGCAAAGCTCGCTGTGCGCTGAAGATGATCAGTGGGAACTTTCTGGACTGTCTCTTCTGCTCTTTTAGCATTGGCTAAAGGTTCCTGCTCTACTCTGCTTCTGCCCAGCAGAGAAAGGGCACAGAGTTTTGGATTCAATTGGACTTTGAGGTAGGAAAGTGCGGAGCGAGAGCAATGTATGTGTCACAGTTGCAAAGCTGACTGCGTGCTGAAGATGCCCTGCCGGAGCTTTCACTCCGGGCTCTTCGGCTGTGGGAGCAGAGGCCAAGAGATCGTGTTCACCTGTCACTGCTGCTGTTCAAACGAGAGAGGGCGGGAGAGACCATGGATTCAAACGGATTATTAGGAGATGAAGTGAGGAGTGACAGCAATGTGTGTTTCAGAGTTGCAAAGCTCACTGTGCGCTGAAGATGATCTGCAAGGACTTTCCCTCCCTGCCCTTCGGAACTGGGAGCGGATTCCAAGCGCTCGTGCTCACCTGCCTCTGCTGCACTGGAAACGAGAGTGGAGACCAGAAACGCTGGATTCAAATGCACTTTTAGGAGCTACAATGAGGAGTGACAACAGTGTGTGTGTGTCAAAGTTGTAAAGCTCAGTGTGTTGAAGAAGCACAAGAGCAGCCTTCAGCCTGTCTCTTCCACTGCCTTACAGATTGCAGACATTCCTGCTCACTCTGCTGCTCAGCAGAGTGCTGGCAACGGAGTTCTTGGATTGAAATGGTCTTTTAGGAGAAAGAGTGAAGAGTGACAGCAATGTTTGTGTCACAGTTTAAAGCTCACTGTGTGCTAAACATGATCAGGAGGAGCTTTTTTGCAAGGCTCTTCTGCTGTTTTAGCCCAGTCTAAACATTCCTGCTCTACTCTCTCTGATGCTGCTCAGCAGAGAGTGGGCACAGAGATGTTGGAATCAATTGGTCTTCCAGGCAGGAGAAGGAGGAGTTACAGCAATGTGTTTTGCAGAGTTGCAAAGCTCACTGTGTGCTGAAGATGCCCTGCAGGAGTTTCCCTGCTGGCCCTTCGTCTGTGGGATTAGAGTCCAAGCGCTGCTCCTCCCCTGTCACAACTCCTCTCGAAACGAGAGAGCGCACAAGAAACTTTGAATTCAAATGCACTTTTAGGAGATAAAGTGAGGAGTGACAGCAATGTTTGTGTCACGGTTTAAAGCTCACTGTGTGCAAAACATGATCAAGCAGGAGATTTTTTTCAAGGCTCTTCTGCTGTTTTAGGCAGGTCTAAAAATTCCTGCTCTACTCTCTCTGTTGCTGCTCAGCAGAGAGCGGGCACAGAGATGGTGGATTCAGCTGGTCTTTCAGGCAAAAAGGGAGGAGTGACAGCAATGTGTGTTGCAGAGTTGCAAAGCTCGCTGTGCGCTGAAGATGATCAGTGGGAACTTTCTGGACTGTCTCTTCTGCTCTTTTAGCATTGGCTAAAGGTTCCTGCTCTACTCTGCTTCTGCCCAGCAGAGAAAGGGCACAGAGTTTTGGATTCAATTGGACTTTGAGGTAGGAAAGTGCGGAGCGAGAGCAATATATGTGTCACAGTTGCAAAGCTGACTGCGTGCTGAAGATGCCCTGCCGGAGCTTTCACTCCGGGCTCTTCGGCTGTGGGAGCAGAGGCCAAGAGATCGTGTTCACCTGTCACTGCTGCTGTTCAAACGAGAGAGGGCGGGAGAGACCATGGATTCAAACGGATTATTAGGAGATGAAGTGAGGAGTGACAGCAATGTGTGTTTCAGAGTTGCAAAGCTCACTGTGCGCTGAACATGATCTGCAAGGACTTTCCCTCCCTGCCCTTCGGAACTGGGAGCGGATTCCAAGCGCTCGTGCTCACCTGCCTCTGCTGCTCTTGAAACGAGAGTGGAGACCAGAAACGCTGGATTCAAATGCACTTTTAGGAGCTACAATGAGGAGTGACAACAGTGTGTGTGTCACAGTTGTAAAGCTCAGTGTGTTGAAGAAGCACAAGAGCAGCCTTCAGGCCTGTCTCTTCCACTGCCTTACAGATTGCAGACATTCCTGCTCACTCTGCTGCTCAGCAGAGTGCTGGCAACGGAGTTCTTGGATTGAAATGGTCTTTTAGGAGAAAGAGTGAAGAGTGACAGCAATGTTTGTGTCACAGTTTAAAGCTCACTGTGTGCTAAACATGATCAGGAGGAGCTTTTTTGCAAGGCTCTTCTGCTGTTTTAGCCCAGTCTAAACATTCCTGCTCTACTCTCTCTGTTGCTGCTCAGCAGAGAGTGGGCACAGAGATGTTGGAATCAATTGGTCTTCCAGGCAGGAGAAGGAGGAGTTACAGCAATGTGTTTTGCAGAGTTGCAAAGCTCGCTGTGTGCTGAAGATGCCCTGCAGGAGTTTCCCTGCTGGCCCTTCGTCTGTGGGATTAGAGTCCAAGCGCTGCTCCTCCCCTGTCACAACTCCTCTCGAAACGAGAGAGCGCACAAGAAACTTTGAATTCAAATGCACTTTTAGGAGATAAAGTGAGGAGTGACAGCAATGTTTGTGTCACAGTTTAAAGCTCACTGTGTGCAAAACATGATCAAGCAGGAGATTTTTTTCAAGGCTCTTCTGCTGTTTTAGGCAGGTCTAAAAATTCCTGCTCTACTCTCTCTGTTGCTGCTCAGCAGAGAGCGGGCACAGAGATGGTGGATTCAGCTGGTCTTTCAGGCAAAAAGGGAGGAGTGACAGCAATGTGTGTTGCAGAGTTGCAAAGCTCGCTGTGCGCTGAAGATGATCAGTGGGAACTTTCTGGACTGTCTCTTCTGCTCTTTTAGCATTGGCTAAAGGTTCCTGCTCTACTCTGCTTCTGCCCAGCAGAGAAAGGGCACAGAGTTTTGGATTCAATTGGACTTTGAGGTAGGAAAGTGCGGAGCGAGAGCAATATATGTGTCACAGTTGCAAAGCTGACTGCGTGCTGAAGATGCCCTGCCGGAGCTTTCACTCCGGGCTCTTCGGCTGTGGGAGCAGAGGCCAAGAGATCGTGTTCACCTGTCACTGCTGCTGTTCAAACGAGAGAGGGCGGGAGAGACCATGGATTCAAACGGATTATTAGGAGATGAAGTGAGGAGTGACAGCAATGTGTGTTTCAGAGTTGCAAAGCTCACTGTGCGCTGAACATGATCTGCAAGGACTTTCCCTCCCTGCCCTTCGGAACTGGGAGCGGATTCCAAGCGCTCGTGCTCACCTGCCTCTGCTGCTCTTGAAACGAGAGTGGAGACCAGAAACGCTGGATTCAAATGCACTTTTAGGAGCTACAATGAGGAGTGACAACAGTGTGTGTGTCACAGTTGTAAAGCTCAGTGTGTTGAAGAAGCACAAGAGCAGCCTTCAGGCCTGTCTCTTCCACTGCCTTACAGATTGCAGACATTCCTGCTCACTCTGCTGCTCAGCAGAGTGCTGGCAACGGAGTTCTTGGATTGAAATGGTCTTTTAGGAGAAAGAGTGAAGAGTGACAGCAATGTTTGTGTCACAGTTTAAAGCTCACTGTGTGCTAAACATGATCAGGAGGAGCTTTTTTGCAAGGCTCTTCTGCTGTTTTAGCCCAGTCTAAACATTCCTGCTCTACTCTCTCTGTTGCTGCTCAGCAGAGAGTGGGCACAGAGATGTTGGAATCAATAGGTCTTCCAGGCAGGAAAAGGAGGAGTTACAGCAATGTGTTTTGCAGAGTTGCAAAGCTCATTGTGTGCTGAAGATGCCCTGCAGGAGTTTCCCTGCTGGCCCTTCCTCTGTGGGATTAGAGTCCAAGCGCTGCTCCTCCCCTGTCACAACTCCTCTCCAAACGAGAGAGCGCACCAGAAACTTTGGATTCAAATGCACTTTTAGGAGATAAAGTGAGGAGTGACAGCAATGTTTGTGTCACAGTTTAAAGCTCACAGTGTGCAAAACATGATCAAGCAGGAGATTTTTTTCAAGGCTCTTCTGCTGTTTTAGGCAGGTCTAAAAATTCCTGCTCTACTATCTCTGTTGCTGCTCAGCAGAGAGCGGGCACAGAGATGGTGGATTCAGCTGGTCTTTCAGGCAAAAAGGGAGGAGTGACAGCAATGTGTGTTGCAGAGTTGCAAAGTTCGCTGTGCGCTGAAGATGATCAGTGGGAACTTTCTGGACTGTCTCTTCTGCTCTTTTAGCATTGGCTAAAGGTTCCTGCTCTACTCTGCTTCTGCCCAGCAGAGAAAGGGCACAGAGATTTTGGATTCAATTGGACTTTGAGGTAGGAAAGTGCGGAGCGAGAGCAATATATGTGTCACAGTTGCAAAGCTGACTGCGTGCTGAAGATGCCCTGCCGGAGCTTTCACTCCGGGCTCTTCGGCTGTGGGAGCAGAGGCCAAGAGATCGTGTTCACCTGTCACTGCTGCTGTTCAAACGAGAGAGGGCGGGAGAGACCATGGATTCAAACGGATTATTAGGAGATGAAGTGAGGAGTGACAGCAATGTGTGTTTCAGAGTTGCAAAGCTCACTGTGCGCTGAAGATGATCTGCAAGGACTTTCCCTCCCTGCCCTTCGGAACTGGGAGCGGATTCCAAGCGCTCGTGCTCACCTGCCTCTGCTGCTCTTGAAACGAGAGTGGAGACCAGAAACGCTGGATTCAAATGCACTTTTAGGAGCTACAATGAGGAGTGACAACAGTGTGTGTGTCACAGTTGTAAAGCTCAGTGTGTTGAAGAAGCACAAGAGCAGCCTTCAGCCTGTCTCTTCCACTGCCTTACAGATTGCAGACATTCCTGCTCACTCTGCTGCTCAGCAGAGTGCTGGCAACGGAGTTCTTGGATTGAAATGGTCTTTTAGGAGAAAGAGTGAAGAGTGACAGCAATGTTTGTGTCACAGTTTAAAGCTCACTGTGTGCTAAACATGATCAGGAGGAGCTTTTTTGCAAGGCTCTTCTGCTGTTTTAGCCCAGTCTAAACATTCCTGCTCTACTCTCTCTGTTGCTGCTCAGCAGAGAGTGGGCACAGAGATGTTGGAATCAATTGGTCTTCCAGGCAGGAGAAGGAGGAGTTACAGCAATGTGTTTTGCAGAGTTGCAAAGCTCACTGTGTGCTGAAGATGCCCTGCAGGAGTTTCCCTGCTGGCCCTTCGTCTGTGGGATTAGAGTCCAAGCGCTGCTCCTCCCCTGTCACAACTCCTCTCGAAACGAGAGAGCGCACAAGAAACTTTGAATTCAAATGCACTTTTAGGAGATAAAGTGAGGAGTGACAGCAATGTTTGTGTCACAGTTTAAAGCTCACTGTGTGCAAAACATGATCAAGCAGGAGATTTTTTTCAAGGCTCTTCTGCTGTTTTAGGCAGGTCTAAAAATTCCTGCTCTACTATCTCTGTTGCTGCTCAGCAGAGAGCGGGCACAGAGATGGTGGATTCAGCTGGTCTTTCAGGCAAAAAGGGAGGAGTGACAGCAATGTGTGTTGCAGAGTTGCAAAGCTCGCTGTGCGCTGAAGATGATCAGTGGGAACTTTCTGGACTGTCTCTTCTGCTCTTTTAGCATTGGCTAAAGGTTCCTGCTCTACTCTGCTTCTGCCCAGCAGAGAAAGGGCGCAGAGTTTTGGATTCAATTGGACTTTGAGGTAGGAAAGTGCGGAGCGAGAGCAATATATGTGTCACAGTTGCAAAGCTGACTGCGTGCTGAAGATGCCCTGCCGGAGCTTTCACTCCGGGCTCTTCGGCTGTGGGAGCAGAGGCCAAGAGATCGTGTTCACCTGTCACTGCTGCTGTTCAAACGAGAGAGGGCGGGAGAGACCATGGATTCAAACGGATTATTAGGAGATGAAGTGAGGAGTGACAGCAATGTGTGTTTCAGAGTTGCAAAGCTCACTGTGCGCTGAAGATGATCTGCAAGGACTTTCCCTCCCTGCCCTTCGGAACTGGGAGCGGATTCCAAGCGCTCGTGCTCACCTGCCTCTGCTGCTCTTGAAACAAGAGTGGAGACCAGAAACGCTGGATTCAAATGCACTTTTAGGAGCTACAATGAGGAGTGACAACAGTGTGTGTGTCAAAGTTGTAAAGCTCAGTGTGTTGAAGAAGCACAAGAGCAGCCTTCAGCCTGTCTCTTCCACTGCCTTACAGATTGCAGACATTCCTGCTCACTCTGCTGCTCAGCAGAGTGCTGGCAACGGAGTTCTTGGATTGAAATGGTCTTTTAGGAGAAAGAGTGAAGAGTGACAGCAATGTTTGTGTCACAGTTTAAAGCTCACTGTGTGCTAAACATGATCAGGAGGAGCTTTTTTGCAAGGCTCTTCTGCTGTTTTAGCCCAGTCTAAACATTCCTGCTCTACTCTCTCTGATGCTGCTCAGCAGAGAGTGGGCACAGAGATGTTGGAATCAATTGGTCTTCCAGGCAGGAGAAGGAGGAGTTACAGCAATGTGTTTTGCAGAGTTGCAAAGCTCACTGTGTGCTGAAGATGCCCTGCAGGAGTTTCCCTGCTGGCCCTTCGTCTGTGGTATTAGAGTCCAAGCGCTGCTCCTCCCCTGTCACAACTCCTCTCGAAACGTGAGAGCGCACCAGAAACTTTGGATTCAAATGCACTTTTAGGAGATAAAGTGAGGAGTGACAGCAATGTTTGTGTCACAGTTTAAAGCTCACTGTGTGCAAAACATGATCAAGCAGGAGATTTTTTGCAAGGCTCTTCTGCTGTTTTAGCCCAGGCTAAACATTCCTGCTCTACTCTCTCTGTTGCTGCTCAGCAGAGAGCGGGCACAGAGGTGTTGGAATCAATTGGTCTTTCAGGCAGGAAAAGAAGAGACAGCAATGTGTGTTGCAGAGTTGCAAAGCTCACTGTGTGCTGAAGATGATCAGTGGGAACTTTCTGGACTGTCTCTTCTGCTGTTTCAGCAGAGTCCAAACGTAAGTGCTATATTCTGCTACTGCTCACAAAGAGCAAGCACAGGAGATGTATTATTCAATTGGACTTTCAGGTAGGAAAGTGAGAGGTGACAGCAATATGTGTTTCAGAGTTGTGAATCTCAATGTGTGCTGAAGATGCCCAGCAGTAGTTTCCATGCTGGCCCTTCGGCTGTGAAATTAGAATCCAAGCGCTCGTCCTCCCCTGTCACAACTGCTCTCGAAGCGAGAGAGCGCACCAGAAACGTTGGCATGAAATGCACTTTTAGGAGATAAAGTGAGGAGTGACAGCAATGTGTGTTTCAGAGTTGCAAAGCTCACTGTGCGCTGAAGATGATCTGCAAGGACTTTCCCTCCCTGCCCTTCGGAACTGGGAGCGGATTCCAAGCGCTCGTGCTCACCTGCCTCTGGTGCACTGGAAACGAGAGTGGAGACCAGAAACGCTGGATTCAAATGCACTTTTAGGAGCTACAATGAGGAGTGACAACAGTGTGTGTGTCAAAGTTGTAAAGCTCAGTGTGTTGAAGAAGCACAAGTGCAGCCTTCAGGCCTGTCTCTTCCACTGCCTTACAGATTGCAGACATCCCTGCTCACTCTGCTGCTCAGCAGAGTGCTGGCAACGGAGTTCTGGGATTGAAATGGTCTTTTAGGAGAAAGAGTGAAGAGTGACAGCAATGTTTGTGTCACAGTTTAAAGCTCACTGTGTGCTAAACATGATCAGGAGGAGCTTTTTTGCAAGGCTCTTCTGCTGTTTTAGCCCAGTCTAAACATTCCTGCTCTACTCTCTCTGTTGCTGCTCAGCAGAGAGTGGGCACAGAGGTGTTGGAATCAATTGGTCTTTCAGGCAAGAAAAGGAGGAGTGACAGCAGTGTGTGTTGCAGAATTGTAAAGCTCACTGTGTGCTGAAGATGCCCTGCAGGAGTTTCCCTGCTGGCCCTTCGTCTGTGGGATTAGAGTCCAAGCGCTGCTCCTCCCCTGTCACAACTCCTCTCGAAACGAGAGAGCGCACCAGAAACTTTGGATTCAAATGCACTTTTAGGAGATAAAGTGAGGAGTGACAGCAATGTTTGTGTCACAGTTTAAAGCTCACTGTGTGCAAAACATGATCAAGCAGGAGATTTTTTTCAAGGCTCTTCTGCTGTTTTAGGCAGGTCTAAAAATTCCTGCTCTACTCTCTCTGTTGCTGCTCAGCAGAGAGCGGGCACAGAGATGGTGGATTCAGCTGGTCTTTCAGGCAAAAAGGGAGGAGTGACAGCAATGTGTGTTGCAGAGTTGCAAAGCTCGCTGTGCGGTGAAGATGATCAGTGGGAACTTTCTGGACTGTCTCTTCTGCTCTTTTAGCATTGGCTAAAGGTTCCTGCTCTACTCTGCTTCTGCCCAGCAGAGAAAGGGCACAGAGATTTTGGATTCAATTGGACTTTGAGGTAGGAAAGTGCGGAGCGAGAGCAATATATGTGTCACAGTTGCAAAGCTGACTGCGTGCTGAAGATGCCCTGCCGGAGCTTTCACTCCGGGCTCTTCGGCTGTGGGAGCAGAGGCCAAGAGATCGTGTTCACCTGTCACTGCTGCTGTTCAAACGAGAGAGGGCGGGAGAGACCATGGATTCAAACGGATTATTAGGAGATGAAGTGAGGAGTGACAGCAATGTGTGTTTCAGAGTTGCAAAGCTCACTGTGCGCTGAAGATGATCTGCAAGGACTTTCCCTCCCTGCCCTTCGGAACTGGGAGCGGATTCCAAGCGCTCGTGCTCACCTTCCTCTGCTGCTCTTGAAACGAGAGTGGAGACCAGAAACGCTGGATTCAAATGCACTTTTAGGAGCTACAATGAGGAGTGACAACAGTGTGTGTGTCACAGTTGTAAAGCTCAGTGTGTTGAAGAAGCACAAGAGCAGCCTTCAGGCCTGTCTCTTCCACTGCCTTACAGATAGCAGACATTCCTGCTCACTCTGCTGCTCAGCAGAGTGCTGGCAACGGAGTTCTTGGATTGAAATGGTCTTTTAGGAGAAAGAGTGAAGAGTGACAGCAATGTTTGTGTCACAGTTTAAAGCTCACTGTGTGCTAAACATGATCAGGAGGAGCTTTTTTGCAAGGCTCTTCTGCTGTTTTAGCCCAGGCTAAACATTCCTTCTCTCTGTTGCTGCTCAGCAGAGAGTGGGCACAGAGATGTTGGAATCAATTGGTCTTCCAGGCAGGAAAAGGAGTTACAGCAATGTGTGTTGCAGAATTGCAAAGCTCACTGTGTGCTGAAGATGCCCTGCAGGAGTTTCCCTGCTGGCCCTTCGTCTGTGGGATTAGAGTCCAAGCGCTGCTCCTCCCCTGTCACAACTCCTCTCGAAACGTGAGAGCGCACCAGAAACTTCGGATTCAAATGCACTTTTATTAGATAAAGTGAGGAGTGACAGCAATGTTTGTGTCACAGTTTAAAGCTCACTGTGTGCAAAACATGATAAAGCAGGAGATTTTTTGCAAGGCTCTTCTGCTGTTTTAGCCAAGGCTAAACATTCCTGCTCTACTCTCTCTGTTGCTGCTCAGCAGAGAGCGGGCACAGAGGTGTTGGAATCAATTGCTCTTTCAGGCAGGAAAAGAAGAGACAGCAATGTGTGTTGCAGAGTTGCAAAGCTCACTGTGTGCTGAAGATGATCAGTGGGAACTTTCTGGACTGTCTCTTCTGCTGTTTCAGCAGAGTCCAAACGTAAGTGCTATATTCTGCTACTGCTCACAAAGAGCAAGCACAGGAGATGTATTATTCAATTGGACTTTCAGGTAGGAAAGTGAGAGGTGACAGCAATATGTGTTTCAGAGTTGCGAATCTCAATGTGTGCTGAAGATGCCCAGCAGTAGTTTCCATGCTGGCCCTTCGGCTGTGAAATTAGAATCCAAGCGCTCGTCCTCCCCTGTCACAACTGCTCTCGAAGCGAGAGAGCGCACCAGAAACGTTGGCTTGAAATGCACTTTTAGGAGATAAAGTGAGGAGTGACAGCAATGTGTGTTTCAGAGTTGCAAAGCTCACTGTGCGCTGAAGATGATCTGGAAGGACTTTCCCTCCCTGCCCTTCGGAACTGGGAGCGGATTCCAAGCGCTCGTGCTCACCTGCCTCTGCTGCACTGGAAACGAGAGTGGAGACCAGAAACGCTGGATTCAAATGCACTTTTAGGAGCTACAATGAGGAGTGACAACAGTGTGTGTGTCAAAGTTGTAAAGCTCAGTGTGTTGAAGAAGCACAAGAGCAGCCTTCAGACTGTCTCTTCCACTGCCTTACAGATTGCAGACATTCCTGCTCACTCTGCTGCTCAGCAGAGTGCTGGCAACGGAGTTCTTTGATTGAAATGGTCTTTTAGGACAAAGAGTGAAGAGTGACAGCAATGTTTGTGTCACAGTTTAAAGCTCACTGTGTGCTAAACATGATCAGGAGGAGCTTTTTTGCAAGGCTCTTCTGCTGTTTTAGCCCAGTCTAAACATTCCTGCTCTCTGTTGCTGCTCAGCAGAGAGTGGGCACAGAGATGTTGGAATCAATTGGTCTTCCAGGCAGGAAAAGGAGGAGTTACAGCAATGTGTTTTGCAGAGTTGCAAAGCTCACTGTGTGCTGAAGATGCCCTGCAGGAGTTTCCCTGCTGGCCCTTCGTCTGTGGTATTAGAGTCCAAGCGCTGCTCCTCCCCTGTCACAACTCCTCTCGAAACGAGAGAGCGCACCAGAAACTTTGGATTCAAATGCAGTTTTAGGAGATAAAGTGAGGAGTGACAGCAATGTTTGTGTCACAGTTTAAAGCTCACTGTGTGCAAAACATGATCAAGCAGGAGATTTTTTTCAAGGCTCTTCTCCTGTTTTAGGCAGGTCTAAAAATTCCTGCTCTACTCTCTCTGTTGCTGCTCAGCAGAGAGCGGGCACAGAGATGGTGGATTCAGCTGGTCTTTCAGGCAGGAAAGGGAGGAGTGAAAGCAATGTGTGTTGCAGAGTTGCAAAGCTCACTGTGTGCTGAAGATGATCAGTGGGAACTTTCTGGACTGTCTCTTCTGCTGTTTCAGCAGAGTCCAAACGTAAGTGCTATATTCTGCTACTGCTCACAAAGAGCAAGCACAGGAGATGTATTATTCAATTGGACTTTCAGGTAGGAAAGTGAGAGGTGACAGCAATATGTGTTTCAGAGTTGCGAATCACAATGTGTGCTGAAGATGCCCAGCAGTAGTTTCCATGCTGGCCCTTCGGCTGTGAAATTAGAATCCAAGCGCTCGTCCTCCCCTGTCACAACTGCTCTCGAAGCGAGAGAGCGCACCAGAAACGTTGGCTTGAAATGCACTTTTAGGAGATAAAGTGAGGAGTGACAGCAATGTGTGTTTCAGAGTTGCAAAGCTCACTGTGCGCTGAAGATGATCTGCAAGGACTTTCCCTCCCTGCCCTTCGGAACTGGGAGCGGATTCCAAGCGCTCGTGCTCACCTGCCTCTGCTGCACTGGAAACGAGAGTGGAGACCAGAAATGCTAGATTCAAATGCACTTTTAGGAGCTACAATGAGGAGTGACAACAGTGTGTGTGTCAAAGTTGTAAAGCTCAGTGTGTTGAAGAAGCACAAGAGCAGCCTTCAGCCTGTCTCTTGCACTGCCTTACAGATTGCAGACATTCCTGCTCACTCTGCTGCTCAGCAGAGTGCTGGCAACGGAGTTCTTGGATTGAAATGGTCTTTTAGGAGAAAGAGTGAAGAGTGACAGCAATGTTTGTGTCACAGTTTAAAGCTCACTGTGTGCTAAACATGATCAGGAGGAGCTTTTTTGCAAGGCTCTTCTGCTGTTTTAGCCCAGTCTAAACATTCCTGCTCTCTGTTGCTGCTCAGCAGAGAGTGGGCACAGAGATGTTGGAATCAATTGGTCTTCCAGGCAGGAGAAGGAGTTACAGCAATGTGTGTTGCAGAATTGCAAAGCTCACTGTGTGCTGAAGATGCCCTGCAGGAGTTTCCCTGCTGGCCCTTTGTCTGTGGGATTAGAGTCCAAACGCTGCTCCTCCCCTGTCACAACTCCTCTCGAAACGAGAGAGCGCACCAGAAACTTTGGATTCAAATGCAGTTTAAGGAGATAAAGTGAGGAGTGACAGCAATGTTTGTGTCACAGTTTAAAGCTCACTGTGTGCAAAACATGATCAAGCAGGAGATTTTTTTCAAGGCTCTTCTGCTGTTTTAGGCAGGTCTAAAAATTCCTGCTCTACTCTCTCTGTTGCTGCTCAGCAGAGAGCGGGCACAGAGATGGTGGATTCAGCTGGTCTTTCAGGCAGGAAAGGGAGGAGTGAAAGCAATGTGTGTTGCAGAGTTGCAAAGCTCACTGTGTGCTGAAGATGATCAGTGGGAACTTTCTGGACTGTCTCTTCTGCTGTTTCAGCAGAGTCCAAACGTAAGTGCTATATTCTGCTACTGCTCACAAAGAGCAAGCACAGGAGATGTATTATTCAATTGGACTTTCAGGTAGGAAAGTGAGAGGTGACAGCAATATGTGTTTCAGAGTTGCGAATCACAATGTGTGCTGAAGATGCCCAGCAGTAGTTTCCATGCTGGCCCTTCGGCTGTGAAATTAGAATCCAAGCGCTCGTCCTCCCCTGTCACAACTGCTCTCGAAGCGAGAGAGCGCACCAGAAACGTTGGCTTGAAATGCACTTTTAGGAGATAAAGTGAGGAGTGACAGCAATGTGTGTTTCAGAGTTGTAAAGCTCACTGTGCGCTGAAGATGATCTGCAAGGACTTTCCCTCCCTGCCCTTCGGAACTGGGAGCGGATTCCAAGCGCTCGTGCTCACCTGCCTCTGCTGCTCTTGAAACGAGAGTGGAGACCAGAAACGCTGGATTCAAATGCACTTTTAGGAGCTACAATGAGGAGTGACAACAGTGTGTGTGTCACAGTTGTAAAGCTCAGTGTGTTGAAGAAGCACAAGAGCAGCCTTCAGGCCTGTCTCTTCCACTGCCTTACAGATTGCAGACATTCCTGCTCACTCTGCTGCTCAGCAGAGTGCTGGCAACGGAGTTCTTGGATTGAAATGGTCTTTTAGGAGAAAGAGTGAAGAGTGACAGCAATGTTTGTGTCACAGTTTAAAGCTCACTGTGTGCTAAACATGATCAGGAGGAGCTTTTTTGCAAGGCTCTTCTGCTGTTTTAGCCCAGTCTAAACATTCCTTCTCTCTGTTGCTGCTCAGCAGAGAGTGGGCACAGAGATGTTGGAATCAATTGGTCTTCCAGGCAGGAAAAGGAGTTACAGCAATGTGTGTTGCAGAATTGCAAAGCTCACTGTGTGCTGAAGATGCCCTGCAGGAGTTTCCCTGCTGGCCCTTCGTCTGTGGGATTAGAGTCCAAGCGCTGCTCCTCCCCTGTCACAACTCCTCTCGAAACGTGAGAGCGCACCAGAAACTTTGGATTCAAATGCACTTTTAGGAGATAAAGTGAGGAGTGACAGCAATGTTTGTGTCACAGTTTAAAGCTCACTGTGTGCAAAACATGATCAAGCAGGAGATTTTTTGCAAGGCTCTTCTGCTGTTTTAGCCCAGTCTAAACATTCCTGCTCTGCTCTCTCTGTTGTTGCTCAGCAGAGAGCGGGCACAGAGATGGTGGATTCAGTTCGTCTCTCAGGCAGGAAAGGGAGGAGTGACAGCAATGTGTGTTGCAGAGTTGCAAAGCTCACTGTGTGCTGAAGATGATCAGTGGGAACTTTCTGGACTGTCTCTTCTGCTGTTTCAGCAGAGTCCAAACGTAAGTGCTATATTCTGCTACTGCTCACAAAGAGCAAGCACAGGAGATGTATTATTCAATTGGACTTTCAGGTAGGAAAGTGAGAGGTGACAGCAATATGTGTTTCAGAGTTGCGAATCTCAATGTGTGCTGAAGATGCCCAGCAGTAGTTTCCATGCTGGCCCTTCGGCTGTGGGATTAGAATCCAAGCGCTCGTCCTCCCCTGTCACAACTGCTCTCGAAGCGAGAGAGCGCACCAGAAACGTTGGCTTGAAACGCACTTTTAGGAGATAAAGTGAGGAGTGACAGCAATGTGTGTTTCAGAGTTGCAAAGCTCACTGTGCGCTGAAGATGATCTGGAAGGACTTTCCCTCCCTGCCCTTCGGAACTGGGAGCGGATTCCAAGCGCTCGTGCTCACCTGCCTCTGCTGCACTGGAAACGAGAGTGGAGACCAGAAACGCTGGATTCAAATGCACTTTTAGGAGCTACAATGAGGAGTGACAACAGTGTGTGTGTCAAAGTTGTAAAGCTCAGTGTGTTGAAGAAGCACAAGAGCAGCCTTCAGCCTGTCTCTTCCACTGCCTTACAGATTGCAGACATTCCTGCTCACTCTGCTGCTCAGCAGAGTGCTGGCAACGGAGTTCTTGGATTGAAATGGTCTTTTAGGAGAAAGAGTGAAGAGTGACAGCAATGTTTGTGTCACAGTTTAAAGCTCACTGTGTGCTAAACATGATCAGGAGGAGCTTTTTTGTAAGGCTCTTCTGCTGTTTTAGCCCAGTCTAAACATTCCTGCTCTACTCTCTCTGTTGCTGCTCAGCAGAGAGTGGGCACAGAGATGTTGGAATCAATTGGTCTTCCAGGCAAGAAAAGGAGGAGTGACAGCAATGTGTTTTGCAGAGTTGCAAAGCTCACTGTGTGTTGAAGATGCCCTGCAGGAGTTTCCCTGCTGGCCCTTCGTCTGTGGGATTAGAGTCCAAGCGCTGCTCCTCCCCTGTCACAACTCCTCTCGAAACGTGAGAGCGCACCAGAAACTTTGGATTCAAATGCACGTTTAGGAGATAAAGTGAGGAGTGACAGCAATGTTTGTGTCACAGTTTAAAGCTCACTGTGTGCAAAACATGATCAAGCAGGAGATTTTTTTCAAGGCTCTTCTCCTGTTTTAGGCAGGTCTAAAAATTCCTGCTCTACTCTCTCTGTTGCTGCTCAGCAGAGAGCGGGCACAGAGATGGTGGATTCAGCTGGTCTTTCAGGCAGGAAAGGGAGGAGTGAAAGCAATGTGTGTTGCAGAGTTGCAAAGCTCACTGTGTGCTGAAGATGATCAGTGGGAACTTTCTGGACTGTCTCTTCTGCTGTTTCAGCAGAGTCCAAACGTAAGTGCTATATTCTGCTACTGCTCACAAAGAGCAAGCACAGGAGATGTATTATTCAATTGGACTTTCAGGTAGGAAAGTGAGAGGTGACAGCAATATGTGTTTCAGAGTTGCGAATCACAATGTGTGCTGAAGATGCCCAGCAGTAGTTTCCATGCTGGCCCTTCGGCTGTGAAATTAGAATCCAAGCGCTCGTCCTCCCCTGTCACAACTGCTCTCGAAGCGAGAGAGCGCACCAGAAACTTTGGATTCAAATGCACTTTTAGGAGATAAAGTGAGGAGTGACAGCAATGTGTGTTTCAGAGTTGCAAAGCTCACTGTGCGCTGAAGATGATCTGCAAGGACTTTCCCTCCCTGCCCTTCGGAACTGGGAGCGGATTCCAAGCGCTCGTGCTCACCTGCCTCTGCTGCACTGGAAACGAGAGTGGAGACCAGAAACGCTGGATTCAAATGCACTTTTAGGAGCTACAATGAGGAGTGACAACAGTGTGTGTGTCAAAGTTGTAAAGCTCAGTGTGTTGAAGAAGCACAAGAGCAGCCTTCAGACTGTCTCTTCCACTGCCTTACAGATTGCAGACATTCCTGCTCACTCTGCTGCTCAGCAGAGTGCTGGCAACGGAGTTCTTGGATTGAAATGGTCTTTTAGGACAAAGAGTGAAGAGTGACAGCAATGTTTGTGTCACAGTTTAAAGCTCACTGTGTGCTAAACATGATCAGGAGGAGCTTTTTTGCAAGGCTCTTCTGCTGTTTTAGCCCAGTCTAAACATTCCTGCTCTCTGTTGCTGCTCAGCAGAGAGTGGGCACAGAGATGTTGGAATCAATTGGTCTTCCAGGCAGGAGAAGGAGGAGTTACAGCAATGTGTTTTGCAGAGTTGCAAAGCTCACTGTGTGCTGAAGATGCCCTGCAGGAGTTTCCCTGCTGGCCCTTTGTCTGTGGTATTAGAGTCCAAGCGCTGCTCCTCCCCTGTCACAACTCCTCTCCAAACGAGAGTGCGTACCAGAAACTTTGGATTCAAATGCACTTTTAGGAGATAAAGTGAGGAGTGACAGCAATGTTTGTGTCACAGTTTAAAGCTCACTGTGTGCAAAACATGATCAAGCAGCAGATTTTTTGCAAGGCTCTTCTGCTGTTTTAGCCCAGGCTAAATATTCCTGCTCAACTCTCTGTTGCTGCTCAGCAGAGAGTGGGCACAGAGATGTTGGAATCAATTAGTCTTTCAGGCAGGAAAAGAAGTGACAGCAATGTGTGTTGCAGAGTTGCAAAGCTCGCTGTTCGCTGAAGATGATCAGTGGGAACTTTCTGGACTGTCTCTTCTGCTGTTTCTTCAGAGTCCAAACGTAAGTGCTATATTCTGCAACTGCTCACACAGAGCAAGCACAGGAGATGTAGGATTCAATTGGACTTTGAGGTAGGAAAGTGAGAGGTGACAGCTATTTGTGTTTCAGAGTTGCAAAGCTCACTGAGTCCTGAAGATGCCCTGCAGGAGTTTCCATGCTGGCAATTCGTCTGTGAAATTAGAGTCCAAACACTCGTCCTCCCCTGTGACATCTGCTCTCGAAACGAGAGAGCGCACCATAAACTTTGGATTCAAATGCACTTTTAGGAGATAAAGTGAGGAGTGACAGCAATGTTTGTGTCACAGTTTAAAGCTCACTGAGTGCAAAACATGATCAAGCAGGAGATTTTTTGCAAGGCTCTTCTGCTGTTTTAGCCCAGTCCAAACATTCCTGCTCTGCTCTCTCTGTTGTTGCTCAGCAGAGAGCGGGCACAGAGATGGTGGATTCAGTTGGTCGTTCAGGCAGGAAAGGGGGGAGTGACAGCAATGTGTGTTGCACAGTTGCAAAGCTCACTGTGTGCTGAAGATGATCAGTGGGAACTTTCTGGACTGTCTCTTCTGCTGTTTCAGCAGAGTCCAAACGTAAGTGCTATATTCTGCTACTGCTCACAAAGAGCAAGCACAGGAGATGTATTATTCAATTGGACTTTCAGGTAGGAAAGTGAGAGGTGACAGCAATATGTGTTTCAGAGTTGCGAATCACAATGTGTGCTGAAGATGCCCAGCAGTAGTTTCCATGCTGGCCCTTCGGCTGTGAAATTAGAATCCAAGCGCTCGTCCTCCCCTGTCACAACTGCTCTCGAAGCGAGAGAGCGCACCAGAAACGTTGGCTTGAAATGCACTTTTAGGAGATAAAGTGAGGAGTGACAGCAATGTGTGTTTCAGAGTTGCAAAGCTCACTGTGCGCTGAAGATGATCTGCAAGGACTTTCCCTCCCTGCCCTTCGGAACTGGGAGCGGATTCCAAGCGCTCGTGCTCACCTTCCTCTGCTGCTCTTGAAACGAGAGTGGAGACCAGAAACGCTGGATTCAAATGCACTTTTAGGAGCTACAATGAGGAGTGACAACAGTGTGTGTGTCACAGTTGTAAAGCTCAGTGTGTTGAAGAAGCACAAGAGCAGCCTTCAGGCCTGTCTCTTCCACTGCCTTACAGATTGCAGACATCCCTGCTCACTCTGCTGCTCAGCAGAGTGCTGGCAACGGAGTTCTTGGATTGAAATGGTCTTTTAGGAGAAAGAGTGAAGAGTGACAGCAATGTTTGTGTCACAGTTTAAAGCTCACTGTGTGCTAAACATGATCAGGAGGAGCTTTTTTGCAAGGCTCTTCTGCTGTTTTAGCCCAGTCTAAACATTCCTGCTCTACTCTCTCTGATGCTGCTCAGCAGAGAGTGGGCACAGAGATGTTGGAATCAATAGGTCTTCCAGGCAGGAAAAGGAGGAGTTACAGCAATGTGTTTTGCAGAGTTGCAAAGCTCATTGTGTGCTGAAGATGCCCTGCAGGAGTTTCCCTGCTGGCCCTTCGTCTGTGGTATTAGAGTCCAAGCGCTGCTCCTCCCCTGTCACAACTCCTCTCGAAACGAGAGAGCGCACAAGAAACTTTGGATTCAAATGCACTTTTAGGAGATAAAGTGAGGAGTGACAGCAATGTTTGTGTCACAGTTTAAAGCTCACTGTTTGCAAAACATGATCAAGCAGGAGATTTTTTTCAAGGCTCTTCTGCTGTTTTAGGCAGGTCTAAAAATTCCTGCTCTACTATCTCTGTTGCTGCTCAGCAGAGAGCGGGCACAGAGATGGTGGATTCAGCTGGTCTTTCAGGCAAAAAGGGAGGAGTGACAGCAATGTGTGTTGCAGAGTTGCAAAGCTCGCTGTGCGCTGAAGATGATCAGTGGGAACTTTCTGGACTGTCTCTTCTGCTCTTTTAGCATTGGCTAAAGTTTCCTGCTCTACTCTGCTTCTGCCCAGCAGAGAAAGGGCACAGAGATTTTGGATTCAATTGGACTTTGAGGTAGGAAAGTGCGGAGCGAGAGCAATATATGTGTCACAGTTGCAAAGCTGACTGCGTGCTGAAGATGCCCTGCCGGAGCTTTCACTCTGGGCTCTTCGGCTGTGGGAGCAGAGGCCAAGAGATCGTGTTCACCTGTCACTGCTGCTGTTCAAACGAGAGAGGGCGGGAGAGACCATGGATTCAAACGGATTATTAGGAGATGAAGTGAGGAGTGACAGCAATGTGTGTTTAGGAGTTGCAAAGCTCACTGTGCGCTGAAGATGATCTGCAAGGACTTTCCCTCCCTGCCCTTCGGAACTGGGAGCGGATTCCAAGCGCTCGTGCTCACCTTCCTCTGCTGCTCTTGAAACGAGAGTGGAGACCAGAAACGCTGGATTCAAATGCACTTTTAGGAGCTACAATGAGGAGTGACAACAGTGTGTGTGTCACAGTTGTAAAGCTCTGTGTGTTGAAGAAGCACAAGAGCAGCCTTCAGGCCTGTCTCTTCCACTGCCTTACAGATTGCAGACATTCCTGCTCACTCTGCTGATCAGCAGAGTGCTGGCAACGGAGTTCTTGGATTGAAATGGTCTTTTAGGAGAAAGAGTGAAGAGTGACAGCAATGTTTGTGTCACAGTTTAAAGCTCACTGTGTGCTAAACATGATCAGGAGGAGCTTTTTTGCAAGGCTCTTCTGCTGTTTTAGCCCAGTCTAAACATTCCTGCTCTACTCTCTCTGATGCTGCTCAGCAGAGAGTGGGCACAGAGATGTTGGAATCAATTGGTCTTCCAGGCAGGAGAAGGAGGAGTTACAGCAATGTGTGTTGCAGAATTGCAAAGCTCACTGTGTGCTGAAGATGCCCTGCAGGAGTTTCCCTGCTGGCCCTTCGTCTGTGGGATTAGAGTCCAAGCGCTGCTCCTCCCCTGTCACAACTCCTCTCGAAACGAGAGAGCGCACAAGAAACTTTGGATTCAAATGCACTTTTAGGAGATAAAGTGAGGAGTGACAGCAATGTTTGTGTCACAGTTTAAAGCTCACTGTGTGCAAAACATGATCAAGCAGGAGATTTTTTTCAAGGCTCTTCTGCTGTTTTAGGCAGGTCTAAAAATTCCTGCTCTACTCTCTCTGTTGCTGCTCAGCAGAGAGCGGGCACAGAGATGGTGGATTCAGCTGGTCTTTCAGGCAAAAAGGGAGGAGTGACAGCAATGTGTGTTGCAGAGTTGCAAAGCTCGCTGTGCGCTGAAGATGATCAGTGGGAACTTTCTGGACTGTCTCTTCTGCTCTTTTAGCATTGGCTAAAGGTTCCTGCTCTACTCTGCTTCTGCCCAGCAGAGAAAGGGCACAGAGATTTTGGATTCAATTGGACTTTGAGGTAGGAAAGTGCGGAGCGAGAGCAATATATGTGTCACAGTTGCAAAGCTGACTGCGTGCTGAAGATGCCCTGCCGGAGCTTTCACTCCGGGCTCTTCGGCTGTGGGAGCAGAGGCCAAGAGATCGTGTTCACCTGTCACTGCTGCTGTTCAAACGAGAGAGGGCGGGAGAGACCATGGATTCAAATGGATTATTAGGAGATGAAGTGAGGAGTGACAGCAATGTGTGTTTCAGAGTTGCAAAGCTCACTGTGCGCTGAAGATGATCTGCAAGGACTTTCCCTCCCTGCCCTTCGGAACTGGGAGCGGATTCCAAGCGCTCGTGCTCACCTTCCTCTGCTGCTCTTGAAACGAGAGTGGAGACCAGAAACACTGGATTCAAATGCACTTTTAGGAGCTACAATGAGGAGTGACAACAGTGTGTGTGTCACAGTTGTAAAGCTCAGTGTGTTGAAGAAGCACAAGAGCAGCCTTCAGGCCTGTCTCTTCCACTGCCTTACAGATTGCAGACATTCCTGCTCACTCTGCTGCTCAGCAGAGTGCTGGCAACGGAGTTCTTGGATTGAAATGGTCTTTTAGGAGAAAGAGTGAAGAGTGACAGCAATGTTTGTGTCACAGTTTAAAGCTCACTGTGTGCTAAACATGATCAGGAGGAGCTTTTTTGCAAGGCTCTTCTGCTGTTTTAGCCCAGTCTAAACATTCCTTCTCTCTGTTGCTGCTCAGCAGAGAGTGGGCACAGAGATGTTGGAATCAATTGGTCTTCCAGGCAGGAAAAGGAGGAGTTACAGCAATGTGTGTTGCAGAATTGCAAAGCTCACTGTGTGCTGAAGATGCCCTGCAGGAGTTTCCCTGCTGGCCCTTCGTCTGTGGGATTAGAGTCCAAGCGCTGCTCCTCCCCTGTCACAACTCCTCTCGAAACGAGAGAGCGCACCAGAAACTTTGGATTCAAATGCACTTTTAGGAGATAAAGTGAGGAGTGACAGCAATGTTTGTGTCACAGTTTAAAGCTCACTGTGTGCAAAACATGATCAAGCAGGAGATTTTTTTCAAGGCTCTTCTGCTGTTTTAGGCAGGTCTAAAAATTCCTGCTCTACTCTCTCTGTTGCTGCTCAGCAGAGAGCGGGCACAGAGATGGTGGATTCAGCTGGTCTTTCAGGCAAAAAGGGAGGAGTGACAGCAATGTGTGTTGCAGAGTTGCAAAGCTCGCTGTGCGCTGAAGATGATCAGTGGGAACTTTCTGGACTGTCTCTTCTGCTCTTTTAGCATTGGCTAAAGGTTCCTGCTCTACTCTGCTTCTGCCCAGCAGAGAAAGGGCACAGAGATTTTGGATTCAATTGGACTTTGAGGTAGGAAAGTGCGGAGCGAGAGCAATATATGTGTCACAGTTGCAAAGCTGACTGCGTGCTGAAGATGCCCTGCCGGAGCTTTCACTCCGGGCTCTTCGGCTGTGGGAGCAGAGGCCAAGAGATCGTGTTCACCTGTCACTGCTGCTGTTCAAACGAGAGAGGGCGGGAGAGACCATGGATTCAAACGGATTATTAGGAGATGAAGTGAGGAGTGACAGCAATGTGTGTTTCAGAGTTGCAAAGCTCACTGTGCGCTGAAGATGATCTGCAAGGACTTTCCCTCCCTGCCCTTCGGAACTGGGAGCGGATTCCAAGCGCTCGTGCTCACCTGCCTCTGCTGCACTGGAAACGAGAGTGGAGACCAGAAACGCTGGATTCAAATGCGCTTTTAGGAGCTACAATGAGGAGTGACAGCAGTGTGTGTGTCACAGTTGTAAAGCTCAGTGTGTTGAAGAAGCACAAGAGCAGCCTTCAGGCCTGTCTCTTCCACTGCCTTACAGATTGCAGACATTCCTGCTCACTCTGCTGCTCAGCAGAGTGCTGGCAACGGAGTTCTTGGATTGAAATGGTCTTTTAGGAGAAAGAGTGAAGAGTGACAGCAATGTTTGTGTCACAGTTTAAAGCTCACTGTGTGCTAAACATGATCAGGAGGAGCTTTTTTGCAAGGCTCTTCTGCTGTTTTAGCCCAGTCTAAACATTCCTTCTCTCTGTTGCTGCTCAGCAGAGAGTGGGCACAGAGATGTTGGAATCAATTGGTCTTCCAGGCAGGAAAAGGAGGAGTTACAGCAATGTGTGTTGCAGAATTGCAAAGCTCACTGTGTGCTGAAGATGCCCTGCAGGAGTTTCCCTGCTGGCCCATCGTCTGTGGGATTAGAGTCCAAGCGCTGCTCCTCCCCTGTCACAACTCCTCTCGAAACGAGAGAGCGCACCAGAAACTTTGGATTCAAATGCACTTTTAGGAGATAAAGTGAGGAGTGACAGCAATGTTTGTGTCACAGTTTAAAGCTCACTGTGTGCAAAACATGATCAAGCAGGAGATTTTTTTCAAGGCTCTTCTGCTGTTTTAGGCAGGTCTAAAAATTCCTGCTCTACTATCTCTGTTGCTGCTCAGCAGAGAGCGGGCACAGAGATGGTGGATTCAGCTGGTCTTTCAGGCAAAAAGGGAGGAGTGACAGCAATGTGTGTTGCAGAGTTGCAAAGCTCGCTGTGCGCTGAAGATGATCAGTGGGAACTTTCTGGACTGTCTCTTCTGCTCTTTTAGCATTGGCTAAAGGTTCCTGCTCTACTCTGCTTCTGCCCAGCAGAGAAAGGGCACAGAGATTTTGGATTCAATTGGACTTTGAGGTAGGAAAGTGCGGAGCGAGAGCAATATATGTGTCACAGTTGCAAAGCTGACTGCGTGCTGAAGATGCCCTGCCGGAGCTTTCACTCCGGGCTCTTCGGCTGTGGGAGCAGAGGCCAAGAGATCGTGTTCACCTGTCACTGCTGCTGTTCAAACGAGAGAGGGCGGGAGAGACCATGGATTCAAACGGATTATTAGGAGATGAAGTGAGGAGTGACAGCAATGTGTGTTTCAGAGTTGCAAAGCTCACTGTGCGCTGAAGATGATCTGCAAGGACTTTCCCTCCCTGCCCTTCGGAACTGGGAGCGGATTCCAAGCGCTCGTGCTCACCTGCCTCTGCTGCACTGGAAACGAGAGTGGAGACCAGAAACGCTGGATTCAAATGCACTTTTAGGAGCTACATGAGGAGTGACAACAGTGTGTGTGTGTCAAAGTTGTAAAGCTCAGTGTGTTGAAGAAGCACAAGAGCAGCCTTCAGCCTGTCTCTTCCACTGCCTTACAGATTGCAGACATTCCTGCTCACTCTGCTGCTCAGCAGAGTGCTGGCAACGGAGTTCTTGGATTGAAATGGTCTTTTAGGAGAAAGAGTGAAGAGTGACAGCAATGTTTGTGTCACAGTTTAAAGCTCACTGTGTGCTAAACATGATCAGGAGGAGCTTTTTTGCAAGGCTCTTCTGCTGTTTTAGCCCAGTCTAAACATTCCTGCTCTACTCTCTCTGATGCTGCTCAGCAGAGAGTGGGCACAGAGATGTTGGAATCAATTGGTCTTTCAGGCAAGAAAAGGAGGAGTGACAGCAATGTGTTTTGCAGAGTTGCAAAGCTCACTGTGTGCTGAAGATGCCCTGCAGGAGTTTCCCTGCTGGCCCTTCGTCTGTGGGATTAGAGTCCAAGCGCTGCTCCTCCCCTGTCACAATTCCTCTCGAAACGAGAGAGCGCACCAGAAACTTTGGATTCAAATGCACTTTTAGGAGATAAAGTGAGGAGTGACAGCAATGTTTGTGTCACAGTTTAAAGCTCACTGTGTGCAAAACATGATCAAGCAGGAGATTTTTTTCAAGGCTCTTCTGCTGTTTTAGGCAGGTCTAAAAATTCCTGCTCTACTATCTCTGTTGCTGCTCAGCAGAGAGCGGGCACAGAGATGGTGGATTCAGCTGGTCTTTCAGGCAAAAAGGGAGGAGTGACAGCAATGTGTGTTGCAGAGTTGCAAAGCTCGCTGTGCGCTGAAGATGATCAGTGGGAACTTTCTGGACTGTCTCTTCTGCTCTTTTAGCATTGGCTAAAGGTTCCTGCTCTACTCTGCTTCTGCCCAGCAGAGAAAGGGCACAGAGATTTTGGATTCAATTGGACTTTGAGGTAGGAAAGTGCGGAGCGAGAGCAATATATGTGTCACAGTTGCAAAGCTGACTGCCTGCTGAAGATGCCCTGCCGGAGCTTTCACTCCGGGCTCTTCGGCTGTGGGAGCAGAGGCCAAGAGATCGTGTTCACCTGTCACTGCTGCTGTTCAAACGAGAGAGGGCGGGAGAGACCATGGATTCAAACGGATTATTAGGAGATGAAGTGAGGAGTGACAGCAATGTGTGTTTCAGAGTTGCAAAGCTCACTGTGCGCTGAAGATGATCTGCAAGGACTTTCCCTCCCTGCCCTTCGGAACTGGGAGCGGATTCCAAGCGCTCGTGCTCACCTGCCTCTGCTGCACTGGAAACGAGAGTGGAGACCAGAAACGCTGGATTCAAATGCACTTTTAGGAGCTACATGAGGAGTGACAACAGTGTGTGTGTGTCAAAGTTGTAAAGCTCAGTGTGTTGAAGAAGCACAAGAGCAGCCTTCAGCCTGTCTCTTCCACTGCCTTACAGATTGCAGACATTCCTGCTCACTCTGCTGCTCAGCAGAGTGCTGGCAACGGAGTTCTTGGATTGAAATGGTCTTTTAGGAGAAAGAGTGAAGAGTGACAGCAATGTTTGTGTCACAGTTTAAAGCTCACTGTGTGCTAAACATGATCAGGAGGAGCTTTTTTGCAAGGCTCTTCTGCTGTTTTAGCCCAGTCTAAACATTCCTTCTCTCTGTTGCTGCTCAGCAGAGAGTGGGCACAGAGATGTTGGAATCAATTGGTCTTCCAGGCAGGAAAAGGAGGAGTTACAGCAATGTGTGTTGCAGAATTGCAAAGCTCACTGTGTGCTGAAGATGCCCTGCAGGAGTTTCCCTGCTGGCCCTTCGTCTGTGGGATTAGAGTCCAAGCGCTGCTCCTCCCCTGTCACAACTCCTCTCGAAACGAGAGAGCGCACCAGAAACTTTGGATTCAAATGCACTTTTAGGAGATAAAGTGAGGAGTGACAGCAATGTTTGTGTCACAGTTTAAAGCTCACTGTGTGCAAAACATGATCAAGCAGGAGATTTTTTTCAAGGCTCTTCTGCTGTTTTAGGCAGGTCTAAAAATTCCTGCTCTACTCTCTCTGTTGCTGCTCAGCAGAGAGCGGGCACAGAGATGGTGGATTCAGCTGGTCTTTCAGGCAAAAAGGGAGGAGTGACAGCAATGTGTGTTGCAGAGTTGCAAAGCTCGCTGTGCGCTGAAGATGATCAGTGGGAACTTTCTGGACTGTCTCTTCTGCTCTTTTAGCATTGGCTAAAGGTTCCTGCTCTACTCTGCTTCTGCCCAGCAGAGAAAGGGCACAGAGATTTTGGATTCAATTGGACTTTGAGGTAGGAAAGTGCGGAGCGAGAGCAATATATGTGTCACAGTTGCAAAGCTGACTGCGTGCTGAAGATGCCCTGCCGGAGCTTTCACTCCGGGCTCTTCGGCTGTGGGAGCAGAGGCCAAGAGATCGTGTTCACCTGTCACTGCTGCTGTTCAAACGAGAGAGGGCGGGAGAGACCATGGATTCAAACGGATTATTAGGAGATGAAGTGAGGAGTGACAGCAATGTGTGTTTCAGAGTTGCAAAGCTCACTGTGCGCTGAAGATGATCTGCAAGGACTTTCCCTCCCTGCCCTTCGGAACTGGGAGCGGATTCCAAGCGCTCGTGCTCACCTGCCTCTGCTGCACTGGAAACGAGAGTGGAGACCAGAAACGCTGGATTCAAATGCGCTTTTAGGAGCTACAATGAGGAGTGACAGCAGTGTGTGTGTCACAGTTGTAAAGCTCAGTGTGTTGAAGAAGCACAAGAGCAGCCTTCAGGCCTGTCTCTTCCACTGCCTTACAGATTGCAGACATTCCTGCTCACTCTGCTGCTCAGCAGAGTGCTGGCAACGGAGTTCTTGGATTGAAATGGTCTTTTAGGAGAAAGAGTGAAGAGTGACAGCAATGTTTGTGTCACAGTTTAAAGCTCACTGTGTGCTAAACATGATCAGGAGGAGCTTTTTTGCAAGGCTCTTCTGCTGTTTTAGCCCAGTCTAAACATTCCTTCTCTCTGTTGCTGCTCAGCAGAGAGTGGGCACAGAGATGTTGGAATCAATTGGTCTTCCAGGCAGGAAAAGGAGGAGTTACAGCAATGTGTGTTGCAGAATTGCAAAGCTCACTGTGTGCTGAAGATGCCCTGCAGGAGTTTCCCTGCTGGCCCATCGTCTGTGGGATTAGAGTCCAAGCGCTGCTCCTCCCCTGTCACAACTCCTCTCGAAACGAGAGAGCGCACCAGAAACTTTGGATTCAAATGCACTTTTAGGAGATAAAGTGAGGAGTGACAGCAATGTTTGTGTCACAGTTTAAAGCTCACTGTGTGCAAAACATGATCAAGCAGGAGATTTTTTTCAAGGCTCTTCTGCTGTTTTAGGCAGGTCTAAAAATTCCTGCTCTACTATCTCTGTTGCTGCTCAGCAGAGAGCGGGCACAGAGATGGTGGATTCAGCTGGTCTTTCAGGCAAAAAGGGAGGAGTGACAGCAATGTGTGTTGCAGAGTTGCAAAGCTCGCTGTGCGCTGAAGATGATCAGTGGGAACTTTCTGGACTGTCTCTTCTGCTCTTTTAGCATTGGCTAAAGGTTCCTGCTCTACTCTGCTTCTGCCCAGCAGAGAAAGGGCACAGAGATTTTGGATTCAATTGGACTTTGAGGTAGGAAAGTGCGGAGCGAGAGCAATATATGTGTCACAGTTGCAAAGCTGACTGCGTGCTGAAGATGCCCTGCCGGAGCTTTCACTCCGGGCTCTTCGGCTGTGGGAGCAGAGGCCAAGAGATCGTGTTCACCTGTCACTGCTGCTGTTCAAACGAGAGAGGGCGGGAGAGACCATGGATTCAAACGGATTATTAGGAGATGAAGTGAGGAGTGACAGCAATGTGTGTTTCAGAGTTGCAAAGCTCACTGTGCGCTGAAGATGATCTGCAAGGACTTTCCCTCCCTGCCCTTCGGAACTGGGAGCGGATTCCAAGCGCTCGTGCTCACCTGCCTCTGCTGCACTGGAAACGAGAGTGGAGACCAGAAACGCTGGATTCAAATGCACTTTTAGGAGCTACATGAGGAGTGACAACAGTGTGTGTGTGTCAAAGTTGTAAAGCTCAGTGTGTTGAAGAAGCACAAGAGCAGCCTTCAGCCTGTCTCTTCCACTGCCTTACAGATTGCAGACATTCCTGCTCACTCTGCTGCTCAGCAGAGTGCTGGCAACGGAGTTCTTGGATTGAAATGGTCTTTTAGGAGAAAGAGTGAAGAGTGACAGCAATGTTTGTGTCACAGTTTAAAGCTCACTGTGTGCTAAACATGATCAGGAGGAGCTTTTTTGCAAGGCTCTTCTGCTGTTTTAGCCCAGTCTAAACATTCCTGCTCTACTCTCTCTGATGCTGCTCAGCAGAGAGTGGGCACAGAGATGTTGGAATCAATTGGTCTTTCAGGCAAGAAAAGGAGGAGTGACAGCAATGTGTTTTGCAGAGTTGCAAAGCTCACTGTGTGCTGAAGATGCCCTGCAGGAGTTTCCCTGCTGGCCCTTCGTCTGTGGGATTAGAGTCCAAGCGCTGCTCCTCCCCTGTCACAACTCCTCTCGAAACGAGAGAGCGCACCAGAAACTTTGGATTCAAATGCACTTTTAGGAGATAAAGTGAGGAGTGACAGCAATGTTTGTGTCACAGTTTAAAGCTCACTGTGTGCAAAACATGATCAAGCAGGAGATTTTTTTCAAGGCTCTTCTGCTGTTTTAGGCAGGTCTAAAAATTCCTGCTCTACTATCTCTGTTGCTGCTCAGCAGAGAGCGGGCACAGAGATGGTGGATTCAGCTGGTCTTTCAGGCAAAAAGGGAGGAGTGACAGCAATGTGTGTTGCAGAGTTGCAAAGCTCGCTGTGCGCTGAAGATGATCAGTGGGAACTTTCTGGACTGTCTCTTCTGCTCTTTTAGCATTGGCTAAAGGTTCCTGCTCTACTCTGCTTCTGCCCAGCAGAGAAAGGGCACAGAGATTTTGGATTCAATTGGACTTTGAGGTAGGAAAGTGCGGAGCGAGAGCAATATATGTGTCACAGTTGCAAAGCTGACTGCCTGCTGAAGATGCCCTGCCGGAGCTTTCACTCCGGGCTCTTCGGCTGTGGGAGCAGAGGCCAAGAGATCGTGTTCACCTGTCACTGCTGCTGTTCAAACGAGAGAGGGCGGGAGAGACCATGGATTCAAACGGATTATTAGGAGATGAAGTGAGGAGTGACAGCAATGTGTGTTTCAGAGTTGCAAAGCTCACTGTGCGCTGAAGATGATCTGCAAGGACTTTCCCTCCCTGCCCTTCGGAACTGGGAGCGGATTCCAAGCGCTCGTGCTCACCTGCCTCTGCTGCACTGGAAACGAGAGTGGAGACCAGAAACGCTGGATTCAAATGCACTTTTAGGAGCTACATGAGGAGTGACAACAGTGTGTGTGTGTCAAAGTTGTAAAGCTCAGTGTGTTGAAGAAGCACAAGAGCAGCCTTCAGCCTGTCTCTTCCACTGCCTTACAGATTGCAGACATTCCTGCTCACTCTGCTGCTCAGCAGAGTGCTGGCAACGGAGTTCTTGGATTGAAATGGTCTTTTAGGAGAAAGAGTGAAGAGTGACAGCAATGTTTGTGTCACAGTTTAAAGCTCACTGTGTGCTAAACATGATCAGGAGGAGCTTTTTTGCAAGGCTCTTCTGCTGTTTTAGCCCAGTCTAAACATTCCTGCTCTACTCTCTCTGATGCTGCTCAGCAGAGAGTGGGCACAGAGATGTTGGAATCAATTGGTCTTCCAGGCAGGAGAAGGAGGAGTTACAGCAATGTGTTTTGCAGAGTTGCAAAGCTCACTGTGTGCTGAAGATGCCCTGCAGGAGTTTCCCTGCTGGCCCTTCGTCTGTGGGATTAGAGTCCAAGCGCTGCTCCTCCCCTGTCACAACTCCTCTCGAAACGAGAGAGCGCACCAGAAACTTTGGATTCAAATGCACTTTTAGGAGATAAAGTGAGGAGTGACAGCAATGTTTGTGTCACAGTTTAAAGCTCACTGTGTGCAAAACATGATCAAGCAGGAGATTTTTTTCAAGGCTCTTCTGCTGTTTTAGGCAGGTCTAAAAATTCCTGCTCTACTCTCTCTGTTGCTGCTCAGCAGAGAGCGGGCACAGAGATGGTGGATTCAGCTGGTCTTTCAGGCAAAAAGGGAGGAGTGACAGCAATGTGTGTTGCAGAGTTGCAAAGCTCGCTGTGCGCTGAAGATGATCAGTGGGAACTTTCTGGACTGTCTCTTCTGCTCTTTTAGCATTGGCTAAAGGTTCCTGCTCTACTCTGCTTCTGCCCAGCAGAGAAAGGGCACAGAGATTTTGGATTCAATTGGACTTTGAGGTAGGAAAGTGCGGAGCGAGAGCAATATATGTGTCACAGTTGCAAAGCTGACTGCGTGCTGAAGATGCCCTGCCGGAGCTTTCACTCCGGGCTCTTCGGCTGTGGGAGCAGAGGCCAAGAGATCGTGTTCACCTGTCACTGCTGCTGTTCAAACGAGAGAGGGCGGGAGAGACCATGGAATCAAATGGATTATTAGGAGATGAAGTGAGGAGTGACAGCAATGTGTGTTTCAGAGTTGCAAAGCTCACTGTGCGCTGAAGATGATCTGCAAGGACTTTCCCTCCCTGCCCTTCGGAACTGGGAGCGGATTCCAAGCGCTCGTGCTCACCTTCCTCTGCTGCTCTTGAAACGAGAGTGGAGACCAGAAACACTGGATTCAAATGCACTTTTAGGAGCTACAATGAGGAGTGACAACAGTGTGTGTGTCACAGTTGTAAAGCTCAGTGTGTTGAAGAAGCACAAGAGCAGCCTTCAGGCCTGTCTCTTCCACTGCCTTACAGATTGCAGGCATTCCTGCTCACTCTGCTGCTCAGCAGAGTGCTGGCAACGGAGTTCTTGGATTGAAATGGTCTTTTAGGAGAAAGAGTGAAGAGTGACAGCAATGTTTGTGTCACAGTTTAAAGCTCACTGTGTGCTAAACATGATCAGGAGGAGCTTTTTTGCAAGGCTCTTCTGCTGTTTTAGCCCAGTCTAAACATTCCTTCTCTCTGTTGCTGCTCAGCAGAGAGTGGGCACAGAGATGTTGGAATCAATTGGTCTTCCAGGCAGGAAAAGGAGGAGTTACAGCAATGTGTGTTGCAGAATTGCAAAGCTCACTGTGTGCTGAAGATGCCCTGCAGGAGTTTCCCTGCTGGCCCTTCGTCTGTGGGATTAGAGTCCAAGCGCTGCTCCTCCCCTGTCACAACTCCTCTCGAAACGAGAGAGCGCACCAGAAACTTTGGATTCAAATGCACTTTTAGGAGATAAAGTGAGGAGTGACAGCAATGTTTGTGTCACAGTTTAAAGCTCACTGTGTGCAAAACATGATCAAGCAGGAGATTTTTTTCAAGGCTCTTCTGCTGTTTTAGGCAGGTCTAAAAATTCCTGCTCTACTATCTCTGTTGCTGCTCAGCAGAGAGCGGGCACAGAGATGGTGGATTCAGCTGGTCTTTCAGGCAAAAAGGGAGGAGTGACAGCAATGTGTGTTGCAGAGTTGCAAAGCTCGCTGTGCGCTGAAGATGATCAGTGGGAACTTTCTGGACTGTCTCTTCTGCTCTTTTAGCATTGGCTAAAGGTTCCTGCTCTATTCTCTCTGCTTCTGCCCAGCAGAGAAAGGGCACAGAGATTTTGGATTCAATTGGACTTTGAGGTAGGAAAGTGCGGAGCGAGAGCAATATATGTGTCACAGTTGCAAAGCTGACTGCGTGCTGAAGATGCCCTGCCGGAGCTTTCACTCCGGGCTCTTCGGCTGTGGGAGCAGAGGCCAAGAGATCGTGTTCACCTGTCACTGCTGCTGTTCAAACGAGAGAGGGCGGGAGAGACCATGGATTCAAACGGATTATTAGGAGATGAAGTGAGGAGTGACAGCAATGTGTGTTTCAGAGTTGCAAAGCTCACTGTGCGCTGAAGATGATCTGCAAGGACTTTCCCTCCCTGCCCTTCGGAACTGGGAGCGGATTCCAAGCGCTCGTGCTCACCTGCCTCTGCTGCTCTTGAAACAAGAGTGGAGACCAGAAACGCTGGATTCAAATGCACTTTTAGGAGCTACAATGAGGAGTGACAACAGTGTGTGTGTCACAGTTGTAAAGCTCAGTGTGTTGAAGAAGCACAAGAGCAGCCTTCAGGCCTGTCTCTTCCACTGCCTTAAAGATTGCAGACATTCCTGCTCACTCTGCTGCTCAGCAGAGTGCTGGCAACGGAGTTCTTGGATTGAAATGGTCTTTTAGGAGAAAGAGTGAAGAGTGACAGCAATGTTTGTGTCACAGTTTAAAGCTCACTGTGTGCTAAACATGATCAGGAGGAGCTTTTTTGCAAGGCTCTTCTGCTGTTTTAGCCCAGTCTAAACATTCCTGCTCTCTGTTGCTGCTCAGCAGAGAGTGGGCACAGAGATGTTGGAATCCATTGGTCTTCCAGGCAGGAAAAGGAGGAGTTACAGCAATGTGTGTTGCAGAATTGCAAAGCTCACTGTGTGCTGAAGATGCCCTGCAGGCGTTTCCCTGCTGGCCCTTCGTCTGTGGGATTAGAGTCCAAGCGCTGCTCCTCCCCTGTCACAACTCCTCTCGAAACGTGAGAGCGCACCAGAAACTTTGGATTCAAATGCACTTTTAGGAGATAAAGTGAGGAGTGACAGCAATGTTTGTGTCACTGTTTAAAGCTCACTGTGTGCAAAACATGATCAAGCAGGAGATTTTTTGCAAGGCTCTTCTGCTGTTTTAGCCCAGGCTAAACATTCCTGCTCTACTCTCTCTGTTACTGCTCAGCAGAGAGCGGGCACAGAGGTGTTGGAATCAATTGGTCTTTCAGGCAGGAAAAGAAGAGACAGCAATGTGTGTTGCAGAGTTGCAAAGCTCACTGTGTGCTGAAGATGATCAGTGGGAACTTTCTGGACTGTCTCTTCTGCTGTTTCAGCAGAGTCCAAACGTAAGTGCTATATTCTGCTACTGCTCACAAAGAGCAAGCACAGGAGATGTATTATTCAATTGGACTTTCAGGTAGGAAAGTGAGAGGTGACAGCAATATGTGTTTCAGAGTTGTGAATCTCAATGTGTGCTGAAGATGCCCAGCAGTAGTTTCCATGCTGGCCCTTCGGCTGTGAAATTAGAATCCAAGCGCTCGTCCTCCCCTGTCACAACTGCTCTCGAAGCGAGAGAGCGCACCAGAAACGTTGGCTTGAAATGCACTTTTAGGAGATAAAGTGAGGAGTGACAGCAATGTGTGTTTCAGAGTTGCAAAGCTCACTGTGCGCTGAAGATGATCTGCAAGGACTTTCCCTCCCTGCCCTTCGGAACTGGGAGCGGATTCCAAGCGCTCGTGCTCACCTTCCTCTGCTGCTCTTGAAACGAGAGTGGAGACCAGAAACGCTGGATTCAAATGCACTTTTAGGAGCTACAATGAGGAGTGACAACAGTGTGTGTGTCACAGTTGTAAAGCTCAGTGTGTTGAAGAAGCACAAGAGCAGCCTTCAGGCCTGTCTCTTCCACTGCCTTACAGATTGCAGACATCCCTGCTCACTCTGCTGCTCAGCAGAGTGCTGGCAACGGAGTTCTTGGATTGAAATGGTCTTTTAGGAGAAAGAGTGAAGAGTGACAGCAATGTTTGTGTCACAGTTTAAAGCTCACTGTGTGCTAAACATGATCAGGAGGAGCTTTTTTGCAAGGCTCTTCTGCTGTTTTAGCCCAGTCTAAACATTCCTGCTCTACTCTCTCTGTTGCTGCTCAGCAGAGAGTGGGCACAGAGATGTTGGAATCAATAGGTCTTCCAGGCAGGAAAAGGAGGAGTTACAGCAATGTGTTTTGCAGAGTTGCAAAGCTCACTGTGTGCTGAAGATGCCCTGCAGGCGTTTCCCTGCTGGCCCTTCGTCTGTGGGATTAGAGTCCAAGCGCTGCTCCTCCCCTGTCACAACTCCTCTCGAAACGAGAGAGCGCACAAGAAACTTTGGATTCAAATGCACTTTTAGGAGATAAAGTGAGGAGTGACAGCAATGTTTGTGTCACAGTTTAAAGCTCACTGTGTGCAAAACATGATCAAGCAGGAGATTTTTTTCAAGGCTCTTCTGCTGTTTTAGGCAGGTCTAAAAATTCCTGCTCTACTCTCTCTGTTGCTGCTCAGCAGAGAGCGGGCACAGAGATGGTGGAATCAATTGGTCTTTCAGGCAAAAAGGGAGGAGTGACAGCAATGTGTGTTGCAGAGTTGCAAAGCTCGCTGTGCGCTGAAGATGATCAGTGGGAACTTTCTGGACTGTCTCTTCTGCTCTTTTAGCATTGGCTAAAGGTTCCTGCTCTACTCTGCTTCTGCCCAGCAGAGAAAGGGCACAGAGATTTTGGATTCAATTGGACTTTGAGGTAGGAAAGTGCGGAGCGAGAGCAATATATGTGTCACAGTTGCAAAGCTGACTGCGTGCTGAAGATGCCCTGCCGGAGCTTTCACTCCGGGCTCTTCGGCTGTGGGAGCAGAGGCCAAGAGATCGTGTTCACCTGTCACTGCTGCTGTTCAAACGAGAGAGGGCGGGAGAGACCATGGATTCAAACGGATTATTAGGAGATGAAGTGAGGAGTGACAGCAATGTGTGTTTCAGAGTTGCAAAGCTCACTGTGCGCTGAAGATGATCTGCAAGGACTTTCCCTCCCTGCCCTTCGGAACTGGGAGCGGATTCCAAGCGCTCGTGCTCACCTTCCTCTGCTGCTCTTGAAACGAGAGTGGAGACCAGAAACGCTGGATTCAAATGCACTTTTAGGAGCTACAATGAGGAGTGACAACAGTGTGTGTGTCACAGTTGTAAAGCTCAGTGTGTTGAAGAAGCACAAGAGCAGCCTTCAGGCCTGTCTCTTCCACTGCCTTACAGATAGCAGACATTCCTGCTCACTCTGCTGCTCAGCAGAGTGCTGGCAACGGAGTTCTTGGATTGAAATGGTCTTTTAGGAGAAAGAGTGAAGAGTGACAGCAATGTTTGTGTCACAGTTTAAAGCTCACTGTGTGCTAAACATGATCAGGAGGAGCTTTTTTGCAAGGCTCTTCTGCTGTTTTAGCCCAGGCTAAACATTCCTTCTCTCTGTTGCTGCTCAGCAGAGAGTGGGCACAGAGATGTTGGAATCAATTGGTCTTCCAGGCAGGAAAAGGAGTTACAGCAATGTGTGTTGCAGAATTGCAAAGCTCACTGTGTGCTGAAGATGCCCTGCAGGAGTTTCCCTGCTGGCCCTTCGTCTGTGGGATTAGAGTCCAAGCGCTGCTCCTCCCCTGTCACAACTCCTCTCGAAACGTGAGAGCGCAGCAGAAACTTCGGATTCAAATGCACTTTTATTAGATAAAGTGAGGAGTGACAGCAATGTTTGTGTCACAGTTTAAAGCTCACTGTGTGCAAAACATGATAAAGCAGGAGATTTTTTGCAAGGCTCTTCTGCTGTTTTAGCCAAGGCTAAACATTCCTGCTCTACTCTCTCTGTTGCTGCTCAGCAGAGAGCGGGCACAGAGGTGTTGGAATCAATTGCTCTTTCAGGCAGGAAAAGAAGAGACAGCAATGTGTGTTGCAGAGTTGCAAAGCTCACTGTGTGCTGAAGATGATCAGTGGGAACTTTCTGGACTGTCTCTTCTGCTGTTTCAGCAGAGTCCAAACGTAAGTGCTATATTCTGCTACTGCTCACAAAGAGCAAGCACAGGAGATGTATTATTCAATTGGACTTTCAGGTAGGAAAGTGAGAGGTGACAGCAATATGTGTTTCAGAGTTGCGAATCTCAATGTGTGCTGAAGATGCCCAGCAGTAGTTTCCATGCTGGCCCTTCGGCTGTGAAATTAGAATCCAAGCGCTCGTCCTCCCCTGTCACAACTGCTCTCGAAGCGAGAGAGCGCACCAGAAACGTTGGCTTGAAATGCACTTTTAGGAGATAAAGTGAGGAGTGACAGCAATGTGTGTTTCAGAGTTGCAAAGCTCACTGTGCGCTGAAGATGATCTGGAAGGACTTTCCCTCCCTGCCCTTCGGAACTGGGAGCGGATTCCAAGCGCTCGTGCTCACCTGCCTCTGCTGCACTGGAAACGAGAGTGGAGACCAGAAACGCTGGATTCAAATGCACTTTTAGGAGCTACAATGAGGAGTGACAACAGTGTGTGTGTCAAAGTTGTAAAGCTCAGTGTGTTGAAGAAGCACAAGAGCAGCCTTCAGACTGTCTCTTCCACTGCCTTACAGATTGCAGACATTCCTGCTCACTCTGCTGCTCAGCAGAGTGCTGGCAACGGAGTTCTTTGATTGAAATGGTCTTTTAGGACAAAGAGTGAAGAGTGACAGCAATGTTTGTGTCACAGTTTAAAGCTCACTGTGTGCTAAACATGATCAGGAGGAGCTTTTTTGCAAGGCTCTTCTGCTGTTTTAGCCCAGTCTAAACATTCCTGCTCTCTGTTGCTGCTCAGCAGAGAGTGGGCACAGAGATGTTGGAATCAATTGGTCTTCCAGGCAGGAAAAGGAGGAGTTACAGCAATGTGTTTTGCAGAGTTGCAAAGCTCACTGTGTGCTGAAGATGCCCTGCAGGAGTTTCCCTGCTGGCCCTTCGTCTGTGGTATTAGAGTCCAAGCGCTGCTCCTCCCCTGTCACAACTCCTCTCGAAACGAGAGAGCGCACCAGAAACTTTGGATTCAAATGCAGTTTTAGGAGATAAAGTGAGGAGTGACAGCAATGTTTGTGTCACAGTTTAAAGCTCACTGTGTGCAAAACATGATCAAGCAGGAGATTTTTTTCAAGGCTCTTCTCCTGTTTTAGGCAGGTCTAAAAATTCCTGCTCTACTCTCTCTGTTGCTGCTCAGCAGAGAGCGGGCACAGAGATGGTGGATTCAGCTGGTCTTTCAGGCAGGAAAGGGAGGAGTGAAAGCAATGTGTGTTGCAGAGTTGCAAAGCTCACTGTGTGCTGAAGATGATCAGTGGGAACTTTCTGGACTGTCTCTTCTGCTGTTTCAGCAGAGTCCAAACGTAAGTGCTATATTCTGCTACTGCTCACAAAGAGCAAGCACAGGAGATGTATTATTCAATTGGACTTTCAGGTAGGAAAGTGAGAGGTGACAGCAATATGTGTTTCAGAGTTGCGAATCACAATGTGTGCTGAAGATGCCCAGCAGTAGTTTCCATGCTGGCCCTTCGGCTGTGAAATTAGAATCCAAGCGCTCGTCCTCCCCTGTCACAACTGCTCTCGAAGCGAGAGAGCGCACCAGAAACGTTGGCTTGAAATGCACTTTTAGGAGATAAAGTGAGGAGTGACAGCAATGTGTGTTTCAGAGTTGCAAAGCTCACTGTGCGCTGAAGATGATCTGCAAGGACTTTCCCTCCCTGCCCTTCGGAACTGGGAGCGGATTCCAAGCGCTCGTGCTCACCTGCCTCTGCTGCACTGGAAACGAGAGTGGAGACCAGAAATGCTAGATTCAAATGCACTTTTAGGAGCTACAATGAGGAGTGACAACAGTGTGTGTGTCAAAGTTGTAAAGCTCAGTGTGTTGAAGAAGCACAAGAGCAGCCTTCAGCCTGTCTCTTGCACTGCCTTACAGATTGCAGACATTCCTGCTCACTCTGCTGCTCAGCAGAGTGCTGGCAACGGAGTTCTTGGATTGAAATGGTCTTTTAGGAGAAAGAGTGAAGAGTGACAGCAATGTTTGTGTCACAGTTTAAAGCTCACTGTGTGCTAAACATGATCAGGAGGAGCTTTTTTGCAAGGCTCTTCTGCTGTTTTAGCCCAGTCTAAACATTCCTGCTCTCTGTTGCTGCTCAGCAGAGAGTGGGCACAGAGATGTTGGAATCAATTGGTCTTCCAGGCAGGAGAAGGAGTTACAGCAATGTGTGTTGCAGAATTGCAAAGCTCACTGTGTGCTGAAGATGCCCTGCAGGAGTTTCCCTGCTGGCCCTTTGTCTGTGGGATTAGAGTCCAAACGCTGCTCCTCCCCTGTCACAACTCCTCTCGAAACGAGAGAGCGCACCAGAAACTTTGGATTCAAATGCAGTTTAAGGAGATAAAGTGAGGAGTGACAGCAATGTTTGTGTCACAGTTTAAAGCTCACTGTGTGCAAAACATGATCAAGCAGGAGATTTTTTTCAAGGCTCTTCTGCTGTTTTAGGCAGGTCTAAAAATTCCTGCTCTACTCTCTCTGTTGCTGCTCAGCAGAGAGCGGGCACAGAGATGGTGGATTCAGCTGGTCTTTCAGGCAGGAAAGGGAGGAGTGAAAGCAATGTGTGTTGCAGAGTTGCAAAGCTCACTGTGTGCTGAAGATGATCAGTGGGAACTTTCTGGACTGTCTCTTCTGCTGTTTCAGCAGAGTCCAAACGTAAGTGCTATATTCTGCTACTGCTCACAAAGAGCAAGCACAGGAGATGTATTATTCAATTGGACTTTCAGGTAGGAAAGTGAGAGGTGACAGCAATATGTGTTTCAGAGTTGCGAATCACAATGTGTGCTGAAGATGCCCAGCAGTAGTTTCCATGCTGGCCCTTCGGCTGTGAAATTAGAATCCAAGCGCTCGTCCTCCCCTGTCACAACTGCTCTCGAAGCGAGAGAGCGCACCAGAAACGTTGGCTTGAAATGCACTTTTAGGAGATAAAGTGAGGAGTGACAGCAATGTGTGTTTCAGAGTTGTAAAGCTCACTGTGCGCTGAAGATGATCTGCAAGGACTTTCCCTCCCTGCCCTTCGGAACTGGGAGCGGATTCCAAGCGCTCGTGCTCACCTGCCTCTGCTGCTCTTGAAACGAGAGTGGAGACCAGAAACGCTGGATTCAAATGCACTTTTAGGAGCTACAATGAGGAGTGACAACAGTGTGTGTGTCACAGTTGTAAAGCTCAGTGTGTTGAAGAAGCACAAGAGCAGCCTTCAGGCCTGTCTCTTCCACTGCCTTACAGATTGCAGACATTCCTGCTCACTCTGCTGCTCAGCAGAGTGCTGGCAACGGAGTTCTTGGATTGAAATGGTCTTTTAGGAGAAAGAGTGAAGAGTGACAGCAATGTTTGTGTCACAGTTTAAAGCTCACTGTGTGCTAAACATGATCAGGAGGAGCTTTTTTGCAAGGCTCTTCTGCTGTTTTAGCCCAGTCTAAACATTCCTTCTCTCTGTTGCTGCTCAGCAGAGAGTGGGCACAGAGATGTTGGAATCAATTGGTCTTCCAGGCAGGAAAAGGAGTTACAGCAATGTGTGTTGCAGAATTGCAAAGCTCACTGTGTGCTGAAGATGCCCTGCAGGAGTTTCCCTGCTGGCCCTTCGTCTGTGGGATTAGAGTCCAAGCGCTGCTCCTCCCCTGTCACAACTCCTCTCGAAACGAGAGAGCGCACCAGAAACTTTGGATTCAAATGCACTTTTAGGAGATAAAGTGAGGAGTGACAGCAATGTTTGTGTCACAGTTTAAAGCTCACTGTGTGCAAAACATGATCAAGCAGGAGATTTTTTGCAAGGCTCTTCTGCTGTTTTAGCCCAGGCTAAACATTCCTGCTCTACTCTCTCTGTTGCTGCTCAGCAGAGAGCGGGCACAGAGGTGTTGGAATCAATTGGTCTTTCAGGCAGGAAAAGAAGAGACAGCAATGTGTGTTGCAGAGTTGCAAAGCTCACTGTGTGCTGAAGATGATCAGTGGGAACTTTCTGGACTGTCTCTTCTGCTGTTTCAGCAGAGTCCAAACGTAAGTGCTATATTCTGCTACTGCTCACAAAGAGCAAGCACAGGAGATGTATTATTCAATTGGACTTTCAGGTAGGAAAGTGAGAGGTGACAGCAATATGTGTTTCAGAGTTGCGAATCACAATGTGTGCTGAAGATGCCCAGCAGTAGTTTCCATGCTGGCCCTTCGGCTGTGAAATTAGAATCCAAGCGCTCGTCCTCCCCTGTCACAACTGCTCTCGAAGCGAGAGAGCGCACCAGAAACGTTGGCTTGAAATGCACTTTTAGGAGATAAAGTGTGGAGTGACAGCAATGTGTGTTTCAGAGCTGCAAAGCTCACTGTGCGCTGAAGATGATCTGCAAGGACTTTCCCTCCCTGCCCTTCGGAACTGGGAGCGGATTCCAAGCGCTCGTGCTCACCTGCCTCTGCTGCACTGGAAACGAGAGTGGAGACCAGAAACGCTGGATTCAAATGCACTTTTAGGAGCTACAATGAGGAGTGACAACAGTGTGTGTGTCAAAGTTGTAAAGCTCAGTGTGTTGAAGAAGCACAAGAGCAGCCTTCAGGCCTGTCTCTTCCACTGCCTTACAGATTGCAGACATCCCTGCTCACTCTGCTGCTCAGCAGAGTGCTGGCAACGGAGTTCTTGGATTGAAATGGTCTTTTAGGAGAAAGAGTGAAGAGTGACAGCAATGTTTGTGTCACAGTTTAAAGCTCACTGTGTGCTAAACATGATCAGGAGGAGCTTTTTTGCAAGGCTCTTCTGCTGTTTTAGCCCAGTCTAAACATTCCTGCTCTACTCTCTCTGTTGCTGCTCAGCAGAGAGTGGGCACAGAGATGTTGGAATCAATTGGTCTTCCAGGCAAGAAAAGGAGGAGTGACAGCAATGTGTTTTGCAGAGTTGCAAAGCTCACTGTGTGTTGAAGATGCCCTGCAGGAGTTTCCCTGCTGGCCCTTTGTCTGTGGTATTAGAGTCCAAGCGCTGCTCCTCCCCTGTCACAACTCCTCTCGAAACGTGAGAGCGCACAAGAAACTTTGGATTCAAATGCACTTTTAGGAGATAAAGTGAGGAGTGACAGCAATGTTTGTGTCACAGTTTAAAGCTCACTGAGTGCAAAACATGATCAAGCAGGAGATTTTTTGCAAGGCTCTTCTGCTATTTTAGCCCAGTCTAAACATTCCTGCTCTGCTCTCTCTGTTGTTGCTCAGCAGAGAGCGGGCACAGAGATGGTGGATTCAGTTCGTCTCTCAGGCAGGAAAGGGAGGAGTGACAGCAATGTGTGTTGCAGAGTTGCAAAGCTCACTGTGTGCTGAAGATGATCAGTGGGAACTTTCTGGACTGTCTCTTCTGCTGTTTCAGCAGAGTCCAAACGTAAGTGCTATATTCTGCTACTGCTCACAAAGAGCAAGCACAGGAGATGTATTATTCAATTGGACTTTCAGGTAGGAAAGTGAGAGGTGACAGCAATATGTGTTTCAGAGTTGCGAATCTCAATGTGTGCTGAAGATGCCCAGCAGTAGTTTCCATGCTGGCCCTTCGGCTGTGGGATTAGAATCCAAGCGCTCGTCCTCCCCTGTCACAACTGCTCTCGAAGCGAGAGAGCGCACCAGAAACGTTGGCTTGAAATGCACTTTTAGGAGATAAAGTGAGGAGTGACAGCAATGTGTGTTTCAGAGTTGCAAAGCTCACTGTGCGCTGAAGATGATCTGGAAGGACTTTCCCTCCCTGCCCTTCGGAACTGGGAGCGGATTCCAAGCGCTCGTGCTCACCTGCCTCTGCTGCACTGGAAACGAGAGTGGAGACCAGAAACGCTGGATTCAAATGCACTTTTAGGAGCTACAATGAGGAGTGACAACAGTGTGTGTGTCAAAGTTGTAAAGCTCAGTGTGTTGAAGAAGCACAAGAGCAGCCTTCAGCCTGTCTCTTCCACTGCCTTACAGATTGCAGACATTCCTGCTCACTCTGCTGCTCAGCAGAGTGCTGGCAACGGAGTTCTTGGATTGAAATGGTCTTTTAGGAGAAAGAGTGAAGAGTGACAGCAATGTTTGTGTCACAGTTTAAAGCTCACTGTGTGCTAAACATGATCAGGAGGAGCTTTTTTGCAAGGCTCTTCTGCTGTTTTAGCCCAGTCTAAACATTCCTGCTCTCTGTTGCTGCTCAGCAGAGAGTGGGCACAGAGATGTTGGAATCAATAGGTCTTCCACGCAGGAGAAGGAGTTACAGCAATGTGTGTTGCAGAATTGCAAAGCTCACTGTGTGCTGAAGATGCCCTGCAGGCGTTTCCCTGCTGGCCCTTCGTCTGTGGGATTAGAGTCCAAGCGCTGCTCCTCCCCTGTCACAACTCCTCTCGAAACGTGAGAGCGCACCAGAAACTTTGGATTCAAATGCACGTTTAGGAGATAAAGTGAGGAGTGACAGCAATGTTTGTGTCACAGTTTAAAGCTCACTGTGTGCAAAACATGATCAAGCAGGAGATTTTTTTCAAGGCTCTTCTCCTGTTTTAGGCAGGTCTAAAAATTCCTGCTCTACTCTCTCTGTTGCTGCTCAGCAGAGAGCGGGCACAGAGATGGTGGATTCAGCTGGTCTTTCAGGCAGGAAAGGGAGGAGTGAAAGCAATGTGTGTTGCAGAGTTGCAAAGCTCACTGTGTGCTGAAGATGATCAGTGGGAACTTTCTGGACTGTCTCTTCTGCTGTTTCAGCAGAGTCCAAACGTAAGTGCTATATTCTGCTACTGCTCACAAAGAGCAAGCACAGGAGATGTATTATTCAATTGGACTTTCAGGTAGGAAAGTGAGAGGTGACAGCAATATGTGTTTCAGAGTTGCGAATCACAATGTGTGCTGAAGATGCCCAGCAGTAGTTTCCATGCTGGCCCTTCGGCTGTGAAATTAGAATCCAAGCGCTCGTCCTCCCCTGTCACAACTGCTCTCGAAGCGAGAGAGCGCACCAGAAACGTTGGCTTGAAATGCACTTTTAGGAGATAAAGTGAGGAGTGACAGCAATGTGTGTTTCAGAGTTGCAAAGCTCACTGTGCGCTGAAGATGATCTGCAAGGACTTTCCCTCCCTGCCCTTCGGAACTGGGAGCGGATTCCAAGCGCTCGTGCTCACCTGCCTCTGCTGCACTGGAAACGAGAGTGGAGACCAGAAACGCTGGATTCAAATGCACTTTTAGGAGCTACAATGAGGAGTGACAACAGTGTGTGTGTCAAAGTTGTAAAGCTCAGTGTGTTGAAGAAGCACAAGAGCAGCCTTCAGACTGTCTCTTCCACTGCCTTACAGATTGCAGACATTCCTGCTCACTCTGCTGCTCAGCAGAGTGCTGGCAACGGAGTTCTTGGATTGAAATGGTCTTTTAGGACAAAGAGTGAAGAGTGACAGCAATGTTTGTGTCACAGTTTAAAGCTCACTGTGTGCTAAACATGATCAGGAGGAGCTTTTTTGCAAGGCTCTTCTGCTGTTTTAGCCCAGTCTAAACATTCCTTCTCTCTGTTGCTGCTCAGCAGAGAGTGGGCACAGAGATGTTGGAATCAATTGGTCTTCCAGGCAGGAAAAGGAGGAGTTACAGCAATGTGTGTTGCAGAATTGCAAAGCTCACTGTGTGCTGAAGATGCCCTGCGGGAGTTTCCCTGCTGGCCCATCGTCTGTGGGATTAGAGTCCAAGCGCTGCTCCTCCCCTGTCACAACTCCTCTCGAAACGAGAGAGCGCACCAGAAACTTTGGATTCAAATGCACTTTTAGGAGATAAAGTGAGGAGTGACAGCAATGTTTGTGTCACAGTTTAAAGCTCACTGTGTGCAAAACATGATCAAGCAGGAGATTTTTTTCAAGGCTCTTCTGCTGTTTTAGGCAGGTCTAAAAATTCCTGCTCTACTATCTCTGTTGCTGCTCAGCAGAGAGCGGGCACAGAGATGGTGGATTCAGCTGGTCTTTCAGGCAAAAAGGGAGGAGTGACAGCAATGTGTGTTGCAGAGTTGCAAAGCTCGCTGTGCGCTGAAGATGATCAGTGGGAACTTTCTGGACTGTCTCTTCTGCTCTTTTAGCATTGGCTAAAGGTTCCTGCTCTACTCTGCTTCTGCCCAGCAGAGAAAGGGCACAGAGATTTTGGATTCAATTGGACTTTGAGGTAGGAAAGTGCGGAGCGAGAGCAATATATGTGTCACAGTTGCAAAGCTGACTGCGTGCTGAAGATGCCCTGCCGGAGCTTTCACTCCGGGCTCTTCGGCTGTGGGAGCAGAGGCCAAGAGATCGTGTTCACCTGTCACTGCTGCTGTTCAAACGAGAGAGGGCGGGAGAGACCATGGATTCAAACGGATTATTAGGAGATGAAGTGAGGAGTGACAGCAATGTGTGTTTCAGAGTTGCAAAGCTCACTGTGCGCTGAAGATGATCTGCAAGGACTTTCCCTCCCTGCCCTTCGGAACTGGGAGCGGATTCCAAGCGCTCGTGCTCACCTGCCTCTGCTGCACTGGAAACGAGAGTGGAGACCAGAAACGCTGGATTCAAATGCACTTTTAGGAGCTACATGAGGAGTGACAACAGTGTGTGTGTGTCAAAGTTGTAAAGCTCAGTGTGTTGAAGAAGCACAAGAGCAGCCTTCAGCCTGTCTCTTCCACTGCCTTACAGATTGCAGACATTCCTGCTCACTCTGCTGCTCAGCAGAGTGCTGGCAACGGAGTTCTTGGATTGAAATGGTCTTTTAGGAGAAAGAGTGAAGAGTGACAGCAATGTTTGTGTCACAGTTTAAAGCTCACTGTGTGCTAAACATGATCAGGAGGAGCTTTTTTGCAAGGCTCTTCTGCTGTTTTAGCCCAGTCTAAACATTCCTGCTCTACTCTCTCTGATGCTGCTCAGCAGAGAGTGGGCACAGAGATGTTGGAATCAATTGGTCTTTCAGGCAAGAAAAGGAGGAGTGACAGCAATGTGTTTTGCAGAGTTGCAAAGCTCACTGTGTGCTGAAGATGCCCTGCAGGAGTTTCCCTGCTGGCCCTTCGTCTGTGGGATTAGAGTCCAAGCGCTGCTCCTCCCCTGTCACAACTCCTCTCGAAACGAGAGAGCGCACCAGAAACTTTGGATTCAAATGCACTTTTAGGAGATAAAGTGAGGAGTGACAGCAATGTTTGTGTCACAGTTTAAAGCTCACTGTGTGCAAAACATGATCAAGCAGGAGATTTTTTTCAAGGCTCTTCTGCTGTTTTAGGCAGGTCTAAAAATTCCTGCTCTACTATCTCTGTTGCTGCTCAGCAGAGAGCGGGCACAGAGATGGTGGATTCAGCTGGTCTTTCAGGCAAAAAGGGAGGAGTGACAGCAATGTGTGTTGCAGAGTTGCAAAGCTCGCTGTGCGCTGAAGATGATCAGTGGGAACTTTCTGGACTGTCTCTTCTGCTCTTTTAGCATTGGCTAAAGGTTCCTGCTCTACTCTGCTTCTGCCCAGCAGAGAAAGGGCACAGAGATTTTGGATTCAATTGGACTTTGAGGTAGGAAAGTGCGGAGCGAGAGCAATATATGTGTCACAGTTGCAAAGCTGACTGCCTGCTGAAGATGCCCTGCCGGAGCTTTCACTCCGGGCTCTTCGGCTGTGGGAGCAGAGGCCAAGAGATCGTGTTCACCTGTCACTGCTGCTGTTCAAACGAGAGAGGGCGGGAGAGACCATGGATTCAAACGGATTATTAGGAGATGAAGTGAGGAGTGACAGCAATGTGTGTTTCAGAGTTGCAAAGCTCACTGTGCGCTGAAGATGATCTGCAAGGACTTTCCCTCCCTGCCCTTCGGAACTGGGAGCGGATTCCAAGCGCTCGTGCTCACCTGCCTCTGCTGCACTGGAAACGAGAGTGGAGACCAGAAACGCTGGATTCAAATGCACTTTTAGGAGCTACATGAGGAGTGACAACAGTGTGTGTGTGTCAAAGTTGTAAAGCTCAGTGTGTTGAAGAAGCACAAGAGCAGCCTTCAGCCTGTCTCTTCCACTGCCTTACAGATTGCAGACATTCCTGCTCACTCTGCTGCTCAGCAGAGTGCTGGCAACGGAGTTCTTGGATTGAAATGGTCTTTTAGGAGAAAGAGTGAAGAGTGACAGCAATGTTTGTGTCACAGTTTAAAGCTCACTGTGTGCTAAACATGATCAGGAGGAGCTTTTTTGCAAGGCTCTTCTGCTGTTTTAGCCCAGTCTAAACATTCCTGCTCTCTGTTGCTGCTCAGCAGAGAGTGGGCACAGAGATGTTGGAATCCATTGGTCTTCCAGGCAGGAAAAGGAGGAGTTACAGCAATGTGTGTTGCAGAATTGCAAAGCTCACTGTGTGCTGAAGATGCCCTGCAGGCGTTTCCCTGCTGGCCCTTCGTCTGTGGGATTAGAGTCCAAGCGCTGCTCCTCCCCTGTCACAACTCCTCTCGAAACGTGAGAGCGCACCAGAAACTTTGGATTCAAATGCACTTTTAGGAGATAAAGTGAGGAGTGACAGCAATGTTTGTGTCACTGTTTAAAGCTCACTGTGTGCAAAACATGATCAAGCAGGAGATTTTTTGCAAGGCTCTTCTGCTGTTTTAGCCCAGGCTAAACATTCCTGCTCTACTCTCTCTGTTACTGCTCAGCAGAGAGCGGGCACAGAGGTGTTGGAATCAATTGGTCTTTCAGGCAGGAAAAGAAGAGACAGCAATGTGTGTTGCAGAGTTGCAAAGCTCACTGTGTGCTGAAGATGATCAGTGGGAACTTTCTGGACTGTCTCTTCTGCTGTTTCAGCAGAGTCCAAACGTAAGTGCTATATTCTGCTACTGCTCACAAAGAGCAAGCACAGGAGATGTATTATTCAATTGGACTTTCAGGTAGGAAAGTGAGAGGTGACAGCAATATGTGTTTCAGAGTTGTGAATCTCAATGTGTGCTGAAGATGCCCAGCAGTAGTTTCCATGCTGGCCCTTCGGCTGTGAAATTAGAATCCAAGCGCTCGTCCTCCCCTGTCACAACTGCTCTCGAAGCGAGAGAGCGCACCAGAAACGTTGGCTTGAAATGCACTTTTAGGAGATAAAGTGAGGAGTGACAGCAATGTGTGTTTCAGAGTTGCAAAGCTCACTGTGCGCTGAAGATGATCTGCAAGGACTTTCCCTCCCTGCCCTTCGGAACTGGGAGCGGATTCCAAGCGCTCGTGCTCACCTTCCTCTGATGCTCTTGAAACGAGAGTGGAGACCAGAAACGCTGGATTCAAATGCACTTTTAGGAGCTACAATGAGGAGTGACAACAGTGTGTGTGTCACAGTTGTAAAGCTCAGTGTGTTGAAGAAGCACAAGAGCAGCCTTCAGGCCTGTCTCTTCCACTGCCTTACAGATTGCAGACATCCCTGCTCACTCTGCTGCTCAGCAGAGTGCTGGCAACGGAGTTCTTGGATTGAAATGGTCTTTTAGGAGAAAGAGTGAAGAGTGACAGCAATGTTTGTGTCACAGTTTAAAGCTCACTGTGTGCTAAACATGATCAGGAGGAGCTTTTTTGCAAGGCTCTTCTGCTGTTTTAGCCCAGTCTAAACATTCCTGCTCTCTGTTGCTGCTCAGCAGAGAGTGGGCACAGAGATGTTGGAATCAATAGGTCTTCCAGGCAGGAAAAGGAGGAGTTACAGCAATGTGTTTTGCAGAGTTGCAAAGCTCACTGTGTGCTGAAGATGCCCTGCAGGCGTTTCCCTGCTGGCCCTTCGTCTGTGGGATTAGAGTCCAAGCGCTGCTCCTCCCCTGTCACAACTCCTCTCGAAACGAGAGAGCGCACAAGAAACTTTGGATTCAAATGCACTTTTAGGAGATAAAGTGAGGAGTGACAGCAATGTTTGTGTCACAGTTTAAAGCTCACTGTGTGCAAAACATGATCAAGCAGGAGATTTTTTTCAAGGCTCTTCTGCTGTTTTAGGCAGGTCTAAAAATTCCTGCTCTACTCTCTCTGTTGCTGCTCAGCAGAGAGCGGGCACAGAGATGGTGGAATCAATTGGTCTTTCAGGCAAAAAGGGAGGAGTGACAGCAATGTGTGTTGCAGAGTTGCAAAGCTCGCTGTGCGCTGAAGATGATCAGTGGGAACTTTCTGGACTGTCTCTTCTGCTCTTTTAGCATTGGCTAAAGGTTCCTGCTCTACTCTGCTTCTGCCCAGCAGAGAAAGGGCACAGAGATTTTGGATTCAATTGGACTTTGAGGTAGGAAAGTGCGGAGCGAGAGCAATATATGTGTCACAGTTGCAAAGCTGACTGCGTGCTGAAGATGCCCTGCCGGAGCTTTCACTCCGGGCTCTTCGGCTGTGGGAGCAGAGGCCAAGAGATCGTGTTCACCTGTCACTGCTGCTGTTCAAACGAGAGGGGGCGGGAGAGACCATGGATTCAAACGGATTATTAGGAGATGAAGTGAGGAGTGACAGCAATGTGTGTTTCAGAGTTGCAAAGCTCACTGTGCGCTGAAGATGATCTGCAAGGACTTTCCCTCCCTGCCCTTCGGAACTGGGAGCGGATTCCAAGCGCTCGTGCTCACCTTCCTCTGCTGCTCTTGAAACGAGAGTGGAGACCAGAAACGCTGGATTCAAATGCACTTTTAGGAGCTACAATGAGGAGTGACAACAGTGTGTGTGTCACAGTTGTAAAGCTCAGTGTGTTGAAGAAGCACAAGAGCAGCCTTCAGGCCTGTCTCTTCCACTGCCTTACAGATAGCAGACATTCCTGCTCACTCTGCTGCTCAGCAGAGTGCTGGCAACGGAGTTCTTGGATTGAAATGGTCTTTTAGGAGAAAGAGTGAAGAGTGACAGCAATGTTTGTGTCACAGTTTAAAGCTCACTGTGTGCTAAACATGATCAGGAGGAGCTTTTTTGCAAGGCTCTTCTGCTGTTTTAGCCCAGGCTAAACATTCCTTCTCTCTGTTGCTGCTCAGCAGAGAGTGGGCACAGAGATGTTGGAATCAATTGGTCTTCCAGGCAGGAAAAGGAGTTACAGCAATGTGTGTTGCAGAATTGCAAAGCTCACTGTGTGCTGAAGATGCCCTGCAGGAGTTTCCCTGCTGGCCCTTCGTCTGTGGGATTAGAGTCCAAGCGCTGCTCCTCCCCTGTCACAACTCCTCTCGAAACGTGAGAGCGCACCAGAAACTTCGGATTCAAATGCACTTTTATTAGATAAAGTGAGGAGTGACAGCAATGTTTGTGTCACAGTTTAAAGCTCACTGTGTGCAAAACATGATAAAGCAGGAGATTTTTTGCAAGGCTCTTCTGCTGTTTTAGCCAAGGCTAAACATTCCTGCTCTACTCTCTCTGTTGCTGCTCAGCAGAGAGCGGGCACAGAGGTGTTGGAATCAATTGCTCTTTCAGGCAGGAAAAGAAGAGACAGCAATGTGTGTTGCAGAGTTGCAAAGCTCACTGTGTGCTGAAGATGATCAGTGGGAACTTTCTGGACTGTCTCTTCTGCTGTTTCAGCAGAGTCCAAACGTAAGTGCTATATTCTGCTACTGCTCACAAAGAGCAAGCACAGGAGATGTATTATTCAATTGGACTTTCAGGTAGGAAAGTGAGAGGTGACAGCAATATGTGTTTCAGAGTTGCGAATCTCAATGTGTGCTGAAGATGCCCAGCAGTAGTTTCCATGCTGGCCCTTCGGCTGTGAAATTAGAATCCAAGCGCTCGTCCTCCCCTGTCACAACTGCTCTCGAAGCGAGAGAGCGCACCAGAAACGTTGGCTTGAAATGCACTTTTAGGAGATAAAGTGAGGAGTGACAGCAATGTGTGTTTCAGAGTTGCAAAGCTCACTGTGCGCTGAAGATGATCTGGAAGGACTTTCCCTCCCTGCCCTTCGGAACTGGGAGCGGATTCCAAGCGCTCGTGCTCACCTGCCTCTGCTGCACTGGAAACGAGAGTGGAGACCAGAAACGCTGGATTCAAATGCACTTTTAGGAGCTACAATGAGGAGTGACAACAGTGTGTGTGTCAAAGTTGTAAAGCTCAGTGTGTTGAAGAAGCACAAGAGCAGCCTTCAGACTGTCTCTTCCACTGCCTTACAGATTGCAGACATTCCTGCTCACTCTGCTGCTCAGCAGAGTGCTGGCAACGGAGTTCTTTGATTGAAATGGTCTTTTAGGACAAAGAGTGAAGAGTGACAGCAATGTTTGTGTCACAGTTTAAAGCTCACTGTGTGCTAAACATGATCAGGAGGAGCTTTTTTGCAAGGCTCTTCTGCTGTTTTAGCCCAGTCTAAACATTCCTGCTCTCTGTTGCTGCTCAGCAGAGAGTGGGCACAGAGATGTTGGAATCAATTGGTCTTCCAGGCAGGAAAAGGAGGAGTTACAGCAATGTGTTTTGCAGAGTTGCAAAGCTCACTGTGTGCTGAAGATGCCCTGCAGGAGTTTCCCTGCTGGCCCTTCGTCTGTGGTATTAGAGTCCAAGCGCTGCTCCTCCCCTGTCACAACTCCTCTCGAAACGAGAGAGCGCACCAGAAACTTTGGATTCAAATGCAGTTTTAGGAGATAAAGTGAGGAGTGACAGCAATGTTTGTGTCACAGTTTAAAGCTCACTGTGTGCAAAACATGATCAAGCAGGAGATTTTTTTCAAGGCTCTTCTCCTGTTTTAGGCAGGTCTAAAAATTCCTGCTCTACTCTCTCTGTTGCTGCTCAGCAGAGAGCGGGCACAGAGATGGTGGATTCAGCTGGTCTTTCAGGCAGGAAAGGGAGGAGTGAAAGCAATGTGTGTTGCAGAGTTGCAAAGCTCACTGTGTGCTGAAGATGATCAGTGGGAACTTTCTGGACTGTCTCTTCTGCTGTTTCAGCAGAGTCCAAACGTAAGTGCTATATTCTGCTACTGCTCACAAAGAGCAAGCACAGGAGATGTATTATTCAATTGGACTTTCAGGTAGGAAAGTGAGAGGTGACAGCAATATGTGTTTCAGAGTTGCGAATCACAATGTGTGCTGAAGATGCCCAGCAGTAGTTTCCATGCTGGCCCTTCGGCTGTGAAATTAGAATCCAAGCGCTCGTCCTCCCCTGTCACAACTGCTCTCGAAGCGAGAGAGCGCACCAGAAACGTTGGCTTGAAATGCACTTTTAGGAGATAAAGTGAGGAGTGACAGCAATGTGTGTTTCAGAGTTGCAAAGCTCACTGTGCGCTGAAGATGATCTGCAAGGACTTTCCCTCCCTGCCCTTCGGAACTGGGAGCGGATTCCAAGCGCTCGTGCTCACCTGCCTCTGCTGCACTGGAAACGAGAGTGGAGACCAGAAACGCTGGATTCAAATGCACTTTTAGGAGCTACAATGAGGAGTGACAACAGTGTGTGTGTCAAAGTTGTAAAGCTCAGTGTGTTGAAGAAGCACAAGAGCAGCCTTCAGACTGTCTCTTCCACTGCCTTACAGATTGCAGACATTCCTGCTCACTCTGCTGCTCAGCAGAGTGCTGGCAACGGAGTTCTTGGATTGAAATGGTCTTTTAGGAGAAAGAGTGAAGAGTGACAGCAATGTTTGTGTCACAGTTTAAAGCTCACTGTGTGCTAAACATGATCAGGAGGAGCTTTTTTGCAAGGCTCTTCTGCTGTTTTAGCCCAGTCTAAACATTCCTTCTCTCTGTTGCTGCTCAGCAGAGAGTGGGCACAGAGATGTTGGAATCAATTGGTCTTCCAGGCAGGAAAAGGAGTTACAGCAATGTGTGTTGCAGAATTGCAAAGCTCACTGTGTGCTGAAGATGCCCTGCAGGAGTTTCCCTGCTGGCCCTTCGTCTGTGGGATTAGAGTCCAAGCGCTGCTCCTCCCCTGTCACAACTCCTCTCGAAACGTGAGAGCGCACCAGAAACTTTGGATTCAAATGCACTTTTAGGAGATAAAGTGAGGAGTGACAGCAATGTTTGTGTCACAGTTTAAAGCTCACTGTGTGCAAAACATGATCAAGCAGGAGATTTTTTGCAAGGCTCTTCTGCTGTTTTAGCCCAGGCTAAACATTCCTGCTCTACTCTCTCTGTTGCTGCTCAGCAGAGAGCGGGCACAGAGGTGTTGGAATCAATTGGTCTTTCAGGCAGGAAAAGAAGAGACAGCAATGTGTGTTGCAGAGTTGCAAAGCTCACTGTGTGCTGAAGATGATCAGTGGGAACTTTCTGGACTGTCTCTTCTGCTGTTTCAGCAGAGTCCAAACGTAAGTGCTATATTCTGCTACTGCTCACAAAGAGCAAGCACAGGAGATGTATTATTCAATTGGACTTTCAGGTAGGAAAGTGAGAGGTGACAGCAATATGTGTTTCAGAGTTGCGAATCACAATGTGTGCTGAAGATGCCCAGCAGTAGTTTCCATGCTGGCCCTTCGGCTGTGAAATTAGAATCCAAGCGCTCGTCCTCCCCTGTCACAACTGCTCTCGAAGCGAGAGAGCGCACCAGAAACGTTGGCTTGAAATGCACTTTTAGGAGATAAAGTGAGGAGTGACAGCAATGTGTGTTTCAGAGCTGCAAAGCTCACTGTGCGCTGAAGATGATCTGCAAGGACTTTCCCTCCCTGCCCTTCGGAACTGGGAGCGGATTCCAAGCGCTCGTGCTCACCTGCCTCTGCTGCACTGGAAACGAGAGTGGAGACCAGAAACGCTGGATTCAAATGCACTTTTAGGAGCTACAATGAGGAGTGACAACAGTGTGTGTGTCAAAGTTGTAAAGCTCAGTGTGTTGAAGAAGCACAAGAGCAGCCTTCAGGCCTGTCTCTTCCACTGCCTTACAGATTGCAGACATCCCTGCTCACTCTGCTGCTCAGCAGAGTGCTGGCAACGGAGTTCTTGGATTGAAATGGTCTTTTAGGAGAAAGAGTGAAGAGTGACAGCAATGTTTGTGTCACAGTTTAAAGCTCACTGTGTGCTAAACATGATCAGGAGGAGCTTTTTTGCAAGGCTCTTCTGCTGTTTTAGCCCAGTCTAAACATTCCTGCTCTACTCTCTCTGTTGCTGCTCAGCAGAGAGTGGGCACAGAGATGTTGGAATCAATTGGTCTTCCAGGCAAGAAAAGGAGGAGTGACAGCAATGTGTTTTGCAGAGTTGCAAAGCTCACTGTGTGTTGAAGATGCCCTGCAGGAGTTTCCCTGCTGGCCCTTTGTCTGTGGTATTAGAGTCCAAGCGCTGCTCCTCCCCTGTCACAACTCCTCTCGAAACGTGAGAGCGCACAAGAAACTTTGGATTCAAATGCACTTTTAGGAGATAAAGTGAGGAGTGACAGCAATGTTTGTGTCACAGTTTAAAGCTCACTGAGTGCAAAACATGATCAAGCAGGAGATTTTTTGCAAGGCTCTTCTGCTATTTTAGCCCAGTCTAAACATTCCTGCTCTGCTCTCTCTGTTGTTGCTCAGCAGAGAGCGGGCACAGAGATGGTGGATTCAGTTCGTCTCTCAGGCAGGAAAGGGAGGAGTGACAGCAATGTGTGTTGCAGAGTTGCAAAGCTCACTGTGTGCTGAAGATGATCAGTGGGAACTTTCTGGACTGTCTCTTCTGCTGTTTCAGCAGAGTCCAAACGTAAGTGCTATATTCTGCTACTGCTCACAAAGAGCAAGCACAGGAGATGTATTATTCAATTGGACTTTCAGGTAGGAAAGTGAGAGGTGACAGCAATATGTGTTTCAGAGTTGCGAATCTCAATGTGTGCTGAAGATGCCCAGCAGTAGTTTCCATGCTGGCCCTTCGGCTGTGGGATTAGAATCCAAGCGCTCGTCCTCCCCTGTCACAACTGCTCTCGAAGCGAGAGAGCGCACCAGAAACGTTGGCTTGAAATGCACTTTTAGGAGATAAAGTGAGGAGTGACAGCAATGTGTGTTTCAGAGTTGCAAAGCTCACTGTGCGCTGAAGATGATCTGGAAGGACTTTCCCTCCCTGCCCTTCGGAACTGGGAGCGGATTCCAAGCGCTCGTGCTCACCTGCCTCTGCTGCACTGGAAACGAGAGTGGAGACCAGAAACGCTGGATTCAAATGCACTTTTAGGAGCTACAATGAGGAGTGACAACAGTGTGTGTGTCAAAGTTGTAAAGCTCAGTGTGTTGAAGAAGCACAAGAGCAGCCTTCAGCCTGTCTCTTCCACTGCCTTACAGATTGCAGACATTCCTGCTCACTCTGCTGCTCAGCAGAGTGCTGGCAACGGAGTTCTTGGATTGAAATGGTCTTTTAGGAGAAAGAGTGAAGAGTGACAGCAATGTTTGTGTCACAGTTTAAAGCTCACTGTGTGCTAAACATGATCAGGAGGAGCTTTTTTGCAAGGCTCTTCTGCTGTTTTAGCCCAGTCTAAACATTCCTGCTCTCTGTTGCTGCTCAGCAGAGAGTGGGCACAGAGATGTTGGAATCAATAGGTCTTCCACGCAGGAGAAGGAGTTACAGCAATGTGTGTTGCAGAATTGCAAAGCTCACTGTGTGCTGAAGATGCCCTGCAGGCGTTTCCCTGCTGGCCCTTCGTCTGTGGGATTAGAGTCCAAGCGCTGCTCCTCCCCTGTCACAACTCCTCTCGAAACGTGAGAGCGCACCAGAAACTTTGGATTCAAATGCACGTTTAGGAGATAAAGTGAGGAGTGACAGCAATGTTTGTGTCACAGTTTAAAGCTCACTGTGTGCAAAACATGATCAAGCAGGAGATTTTTTTCAAGGCTCTTCTCCTGTTTTAGGCAGGTCTAAAAATTCCTGCTCTACTCTCTCTGTTGCTGCTCAGCAGAGAGCGGGCACAGAGATGGTGGATTCAGCTGGTCTTTCAGGCAGGAAAGGGAGGAGTGAAAGCAATGTGTGTTGCAGAGTTGCAAAGCTCACTGTGTGCTGAAGATGATCAGTGGGAACTTTCTGGACTGTCTCTTCTGCTGTTTCAGCAGAGTCCAAACGTAAGTGCTATATTCTGCTACTGCTCACAAAGAGCAAGCACAGGAGATGTATTATTCAATTGGACTTTCAGGTAGGAAAGTGAGAGGTGACAGCAATATGTGTTTCAGAGTTGCGAATCACAATGTGTGCTGAAGATGCCCAGCAGTAGTTTCCATGCTGGCCCTTCGGCTGTGAAATTAGAATCCAAGCGCTCGTCCTCCCCTGTCACAACTGCTCTCGAAGCGAGAGAGCGCACCAGAAACGTTGGCTTGAAATGCACTTTTAGGAGATAAAGTGTGGAGTGACAGCAATGTGTGTTTCAGAGCTGCAAAGCTCACTGTGCGCTGAAGATGATCTGCAAGGACTTTCCCTCCCTGCCCTTCGGAACTGGGAGCGGATTCCAAGCGCTCGTGCTCACCTGCCTCTGCTGCACTGGAAACGAGAGTGGAGACCAGAAACGCTGGATTCAAATGCACTTTTAGGAGCTACAATGAGGAGTGACAACAGTGTGTGTGTCAAAGTTGTAAAGCTCAGTGTGTTGAAGAAGCACAAGAGCAGCCTTCAGGCCTGTCTCTTCCACTGCCTTACAGATTGCAGACATCCCTGCTCACTCTGCTGCTCAGCAGAGTGCTGGCAACGGAGTTCTTGGATTGAAATGGTCTTTTAGGAGAAAGAGTGAAGAGTGACAGCAATGTTTGTGTCACAGTTTAAAGCTCACTGTGTGCTAAACATGATCAGGAGGAGCTTTTTTGCAAGGCTCTTCTGCTGTTTTAGCCCAGTCTAAACATTCCTGCTCTACTCTCTCTGTTGCTGCTCAGCAGAGAGTGGGCACAGAGATGTTGGAATCAATTGGTCTTCCAGGCAAGAAAAGGAGGAGTGACAGCAATGTGTTTTGCAGAGTTGCAAAGCTCACTGTGTGTTGAAGATGCCCTGCAGGAGTTTCCCTGCTGGCCCTTTGTCTGTGGTATTAGAGTCCAAGCGCTGCTCCTCCCCTGTCACAACTCCTCTCGAAACGTGAGAGCGCACAAGAAACTTTGGATTCAAATGCACTTTTAGGAGATAAAGTGAGGAGTGACAGCAATGTTTGTGTCACAGTTTAAAGCTCACTGAGTGCAAAACATGATCAAGCAGGAGATTTTTTGCAAGGCTCTTCTGCTATTTTAGCCCAGTCTAAACATTCCTGCTCTGCTCTCTCTGTTGTTGCTCAGCAGAGAGCGGGCACAGAGATGGTGGATTCAGTTCGTCTCTCAGGCAGGAAAGGGAGGAGTGACAGCAATGTGTGTTGCAGAGTTGCAAAGCTCACTGTGTGCTGAAGATGATCAGTGGGAACTTTCTGGACTGTCTCTTCTGCTGTTTCAGCAGAGTCCAAACGTAAGTGCTATATTCTGCTACTGCTCACAAAGAGCAAGCACAGGAGATGTATTATTCAATTGGACTTTCAGGTAGGAAAGTGAGAGGTGACAGCAATATGTGTTTCAGAGTTGCGAATCTCAATGTGTGCTGAAGATGCCCAGCAGTAGTTTCCATGCTGGCCCTTCGGCTGTGGGATTAGAATCCAAGCGCTCGTCCTCCCCTGTCACAACTGCTCTCGAAGCGAGAGAGCGCACCAGAAACGTTGGCTTGAAATGCACTTTTAGGAGATAAAGTGAGGAGTGACAGCAATGTGTGTTTCAGAGTTGCAAAGCTCACTGTGCGCTGAAGATGATCTGGAAGGACTTTCCCTCCCTGCCCTTCGGAACTGGGAGCGGATTCCAAGCGCTCGTGCTCACCTGCCTCTGCTGCACTGGAAACGAGAGTGGAGACCAGAAACGCTGGATTCAAATGCACTTTTAGGAGCTACAATGAGGAGTGACAACAGTGTGTGTGTCAAAGTTGTAAAGCTCAGTGTGTTGAAGAAGCACAAGAGCAGCCTTCAGCCTGTCTCTTCCACTGCCTTACAGATTGCAGACATTCCTGCTCACTCTGCTGCTCAGCAGAGTGCTGGCAACGGAGTTCTTGGATTGAAATGGTCTTTTAGGAGAAAGAGTGAAGAGTGACAGCAATGTTTGTGTCACAGTTTAAAGCTCACTGTGTGCTAAACATGATCAGGAGGAGCTTTTTTGCAAGGCTCTTCTGCTGTTTTAGCCCAGTCTAAACATTCCTGCTCTCTGTTGCTGCTCAGCAGAGAGTGGGCACAGAGATGTTGGAATCAATAGGTCTTCCACGCAGGAGAAGGAGTTACAGCAATGTGTGTTGCAGAATTGCAAAGCTCACTGTGTGCTGAAGATGCCCTGCAGGCGTTTCCCTGCTGGCCCTTCGTCTGTGGGATTAGAGTCCAAGCGCTGCTCCTCCCCTGTCACAACTCCTCTCGAAACGTGAGAGCGCACCAGAAACTTTGGATTCAAATGCACGTTTAGGAGATAAAGTGAGGAGTGACAGCAATGTTTGTGTCACAGTTTAAAGCTCACTGTGTGCAAAACATGATCAAGCAGGAGATTTTTTTCAAGGCTCTTCTCCTGTTTTAGGCAGGTCTAAAAATTCCTGCTCTACTCTCTCTGTTGCTGCTCAGCAGAGAGCGGGCACAGAGATGGTGGATTCAGCTGGTCTTTCAGGCAGGAAAGGGAGGAGTGAAAGCAATGTGTGTTGCAGAGTTGCAAAGCTCACTGTGTGCTGAAGATGATCAGTGGGAACTTTCTGGACTGTCTCTTCTGCTGTTTCAGCAGAGTCCAAACGTAAGTGCTATATTCTGCTACTGCTCACAAAGAGCAAGCACAGGAGATGTATTATTCAATTGGACTTTCAGGTAGGAAAGTGAGAGGTGACAGCAATATGTGTTTCAGAGTTGCGAATCACAATGTGTGCTGAAGATGCCCAGCAGTAGTTTCCATGCTGGCCCTTCGGCTGTGAAATTAGAATCCAAGCGCTCGTCCTCCCCTGTCACAACTGCTCTCGAAGCGAGAGAGCGCACCAGAAACTTTGGATTCAAATGCACTTTTAGGAGATAAAGTGAGGAGTGACAGCAATGTGTGTTTCAGAGTTGCAAAGCTCACTGTGCGCTGAAGATGATCTGCAAGGACTTTCCCTCCCTGCCCTTCGGAACTGGGAGCGGATTCCAAGCGCTCGTGCTCACCTGCCTCTGCTGCACTGGAAACGAGAGTGGAGACCAGAAACGCTGGATTCAAATGCACTTTTAGGAGCTACAATGAGGAGTGACAACAGTGTGTGTGTCAAAGTTGTAAAGCTCAGTGTGTTGAAGAAGCACAAGAGCAGCCTTCAGACTGTCTCTTCCACTGCCTTACAGATTGCAGACATTCCTGCTCACTCTGCTGCTCAGCAGAGTGCTGGCAACGGAGTTCTTGGATTGAAATGGTCTTTTAGGACAAAGAGTGAAGAGTGACAGCAATGTTTGTGTCACAGTTTAAAGCTCACTGTGTGCTAAACATGATCAGGAGGAGCTTTTTTGCAAGGCTCTTCTGCTGTTTTAGCCCAGTCTAAACATTCCTGCTCTCTGTTGCTGCTCAGCAGAGAGTGGGCACAGAGATGTTGGAATCAATTGGTCTTCCAGGCAGGAGAAGGAGGAGTTACAGCAATGTGTTTTGCAGAGTTGCAAAGCTCACTGTGTGCTGAAGATGCCCTGCAGGAGTTTCCCTGCTGGCCCTTTGTCTGTGGTATTAGAGTCCAAGCGCTGCTCCTCCCCTGTCACAACTCCTCTCCAAACGAGAGTGCGTACCAGAAACTTTGGATTCAAATGCACTTTTAGGAGATAAAGTGAGGAGTGACAGCAATGTTTGTGTCACAGTTTAAAGCTCACTGTGTGCAAAACATGATCAAGCAGGAGATTTTTTGCAAGGCTCTTCTGCTGTTTTAGCCCAGGCTAAATATTCCTGCTCAACTCTCTGTTGCTGCTCAGCAGAGAGTGGGCACAGAGATGTTGGAATCAATTAGTCTTTCAGGCAGGAAAAGAAGTGACAGCAATGTGTGTTGCAGAGTTGCAAAGCTCGCTGTTCGCTGAAGATGATCAGTGGGAACTTTCTGGACTGTCTCTTCTGCTGTTTCTTCAGAGTCCAAACGTAAGTGCTATATTCTGCAACTGCTCACACAGAGCAAGCACAGGAGATGTAGGATTCAATTGGACTTTGAGGTAGGAAAGTGAGAGGTGACAGCTATTTGTGTTTCAGAGTTGCAAAGCTCACTGGGTCCTGAAGATGCCCTGCAGGAGTTTCCATGCTGGCAATTCGTCTGTGAAATTAGAGTCCAAACACTCGTCCTCCCCTGTGACATCTGCTCTCGAAACGAGAGAGCGCACCATAAACTTTGGATTCAAATGCACTTTTAGGAGATAAAGTGAGGAGTGACAGCAATGTTTGTGTCACAGTTTAAAGCTCACTGAGTGCAAAACATGATCAAGCAGGAGATTTTTTGCAAGGCTCTTCTGCTGTTTTAGCCCAGTCCAAACATTCCTGCTCTGCTCTCTCTGTTGTTGCTCAGCAGAGAGCGGGCACAGAGATGGTGGATTCAGTTGGTCGTTCAGGCAGGAAAGGGGGGAGTGACAGCAATGTGTGTTGCACAGTTGCAAAGCTCACTGTGTGCTGAAGATGATCAGTGGGAACTTTCTGGACTGTCTCTTCTGCTGTTTCAGCAGAGTCCAAACGTAAGTGCTATATTCTGCTACTGCTCACAAAGAGCAAGCACAGGAGATGTATTATTCAATTGGACTTTCAGGTAGGAAAGTGAGAGGTGACAGCAATATGTGTTTCAGAGTTGCGAATCACAATGTGTGCTGAAGATGCCCAGCAGTAGTTTCCATGCTGGCCCTTCGGCTGTGAAATTAGAATCCAAGCGCTCGTCCTCCCCTGTCACAACTGCTCTCGAAGCGAGAGAGCGCACCAGAAACGTTGGCTTGAAATGCACTTTTAGGAGATAAAGTGAGGAGTGACAGCAATGTGTGTTTCAGAGTTGCAAAGCTCACTGTGCGCTGAAGATGATCTGCAAGGACTTTCCCTCCCTGCCCTTCGGAACTGGGAGCGGATTCCAAGCGCTCGTGCTCACCTTCCTCTGCTGCTCTTGAAACGAGAGTGGAGACCAGAAACGCTGGATTCAAATGCACTTTTAGGAGCTACAATGAGGAGTGACAACAGTGTGTGTGTCACAGTTGTAAAGCTCAGTGTGTTGAAGAAGCACAAGAGCAGCCTTCAGGCCTGTCTCTTCCACTGCCTTACAGATTGCAGACATCCCTGCTCACTCTGCTGCTCAGCAGAGTGCTGGCAACGGAGTTCTTGGATTGAAATGGTCTTTTAGGAGAAAGAGTGAAGAGTGACAGCAATGTTTGTGTCACAGTTTAAAGCTCACTGTGTGCTAAACATGATCAGGAGGAGCTTTTTTGCAAGGCTCTTCTGCTGTTTTAGCCCAGTCTAAACATTCCTGCTCTACTCTCTCTGATGCTGCTCAGCAGAGAGTGGGCACAGAGATGTTGGAATCAATAGGTCTTCCAGGCAGGAAAAGGAGGAGTTACAGCAATGTGTTTTGCAGAGTTGCAAAGCTCATTGTGTGCTGAAGATGCCCTGCAGGAGTTTCCCTGCTGGCCCTTCGTCTGTGGGATTAGAGTCCAAGCGCTGCTCCTCCCCTGTCACAACTCCTCTCGAAACGAGAGAGCGCACAAGAAACTTTGGATTCAAATGCACTTTTAGGAGATAAAGTGAGGAGTGACAGCAATGTTTGTGTCACAGTTTAAAGCTCACTGTTTGCAAAACATGATCAAGCAGGAGATTTTTTTCAAGGCTCTTCTGCTGTTTTAGGCAGGTCTAAAAATTCCTGCTCTACTATCTCTGTTGCTGCTCAGCAGAGAGCGGGCACAGAGATGGTGGATTCAGCTGGTCTTTCAGGCAAAAAGGGAGGAGTGACAGCAATGTGTGTTGCAGAGTTGCAAAGCTCGCTGTGCGCTGAAGATGATCAGTGGGAACTTTCTGGACTGTCTCTTCTGCTCTTTTAGCATTGGCTAAAGTTTCCTGCTCTACTCTGCTTCTGCCCAGCAGAGAAAGGGCACAGAGATTTTGGATTCAATTGGACTTTGAGGTAGGAAAGTGCGGAGCGAGAGCAATATATGTGTCACAGTTGCAAAGCTGACTGCGTGCTGAAGATGCCCTGCCGGAGCTTTCACTCTGGGCTCTTCGGCTGTGGGAGCAGAGGCCAAGAGATCGTGTTCACCTGTCACTGCTGCTGTTCAAACGAGAGAGGGCGGGAGAGACCATGGATTCAAACGGATTATTAGGAGATGAAGTGAGGAGTGACAGCAATGTGTGTTTCAGAGTTGCAAAGCTCACTGTGCGCTGAAGATGATCTGCAAGGACTTTCCCTCCCTGCCCTTCGGAACTGGGAGCGGATTCCAAGCGCTCGTGCTCACCTTCCTCTGCTGCTCTTGAAACGAGAGTGGAGACCAGAAACGCTGGATTCAAATGCACTTTTAGGAGCTACAATGAGGAGTGACAACAGTGTGTGTGTCACAGTTGTAAAGCTCTGTGTGTTGAAGAAGCACAAGAGCAGCCTTCAGGCCTGTCTCTTCCACTGCCTTACAGATTGCAGACATTCCTGCTCACTCTGCTGATCAGCAGAGTGCTGGCAACGGAGTTCTTGGATTGAAATGGTCTTTTAGGAGAAAGAGTGAAGAGTGACAGCAATGTTTGTGTCACAGTTTAAAGCTCACTGTGTGCTAAACATGATCAGGAGGAGCTTTTTTGCAAGGCTCTTCTGCTGTTTTAGCCCAGTCTAAACATTCCTGCTCTACTCTCTCTGATGCTGCTCAGCAGAGAGTGGGCACAGAGATGTTGGAATCAATTGGTCTTCCAGGCAGGAGAAGGAGGAGTTACAGCAATGTGTGTTGCAGAATTGCAAAGCTCACTGTGTGCTGAAGATGCCCTGCAGGAGTTTCCCTGCTGGCCCTTCGTCTGTGGGATTAGAGTCCAAGCGCTGCTCCTCCCCTGTCACAACTCCTCTCGAAACGAGAGAGCGCACAAGAAACTTTGGATTCAAATGCACTTTTAGGAGATAAAGTGAGGAGTGACAGCAATGTTTGTGTCACAGTTTAAAGCTCACTGTGTGCAAAACATGATCAAGCAGGAGATTTTTTTCAAGGCTCTTCTGCTGTTTTAGGCAGGTCTAAAAATTCCTGCTCTACTCTCTCTGTTGCTGCTCAGCAGAGAGCGGGCACAGAGATGGTGGATTCAGCTGGTCTTTCAGGCAAAAAGGGAGGAGTGACAGCAATGTGTGTTGCAGAGTTGCAAAGCTCGCTGTGCGCTGAAGATGATCAGTGGGAACTTTCTGGACTGTCTCTTCTGCTCTTTTAGCATTGGCTAAAGGTTCCTGCTCTACTCTGCTTCTGCCCAGCAGAGAAAGGGCACAGAGATTTTGGATTCAATTGGACTTTGAGGTAGGAAAGTGCGGAGCGAGAGCAATATATGTGTCACAGTTGCAAAGCTGACTGCGTGCTGAAGATGCCCTGCCGGAGCTTTCACTCCGGGCTCTTCGGCTGTGGGAGCAGAGGCCAAGAGATCGTGTTCACCTGTCACTGCTGCTGTTCAAACGAGAGAGGGCGGGAGAGACCATGGAATCAAATGGATTATTAGGAGATGAAGTGAGGAGTGACAGCAATGTGTGTTTCAGAGTTGCAAAGCTCACTGTGCGCTGAAGATGATCTGCAAGGACTTTCCCTCCCTGCCCTTCGGAACTGGGAGCGGATTCCAAGCGCTCGTGCTCACCTTCCTCTGCTGCTCTTGAAACGAGAGTGGAGACCAGAAACACTGGATTCAAATGCACTTTTAGGAGCTACAATGAGGAGTGACAACAGTGTGTGTGTCACAGTTGTAAAGCTCAGTGTGTTGAAGAAGCACAAGAGCAGCCTTCAGGCCTGTCTCTTCCACTGCCTTACAGATTGCAGACATTCCTGCTCACTCTGCTGCTCAGCAGAGTGCTGGCAACGGAGTTCTTGGATTGAAATGGTCTTTTAGGAGAAAGAGTGAAGAGTGACAGCAATGTTTGTGTCACAGTTTAAAGCTCACTGTGTGCTAAACATGATCAGGAGGAGCTTTTTTGCAAGGCTCTTCTGCTGTTTTAGCCCAGTCTAAACATTCCTTCTCTCTGTTGCTGCTCAGCAGAGAGTGGGCACAGAGATGTTGGAATCAATTGGTCTTCCAGGCAGGAAAAGGAGGAGTTACAGCAATGTGTGTTGCAGAATTGCAAAGCTCACTGTGTGCTGAAGATGCCCTGCAGGAGTTTCCCTGCTGGCCCTTCGTCTGTGGGATTAGAGTCCAAGCGCTGCTCCTCCCCTGTCACAACTCCTCTCGAAACGAGAGAGCGCACCAGAAACTTTGGATTCAAATGCACTTTTAGGAGATAAAGTGAGGAGTGACAGCAATGTTTGTGTCACAGTTTAAAGCTCACTGTGTGCAAAACATGATCAAGCAGGAGATTTTTTTCAAGGCTCTTCTGCTGTTTTAGGCAGGTCTAAAAATTCCTGCTCTACTATCTCTGTTGCTGCTCAGCAGAGAGCGGGCACAGAGATGGTGGATTCAGCTGGTCTTTCAGGCAAAAAGGGAGGAGTGACAGCAATGTGTGTTGCAGAGTTGCAAAGCTCGCTGTGCGCTGAAGATGATCAGTGGGAACTTTCTGGACTGTCTCTTCTGCTCTTTTAGCATTGGCTAAAGGTTCCTGCTCTACTCTGCTTCTGCCCAGCAGAGAAAGGGCACAGAGATTTTGGATTCAATTGGACTTTGAGGTAGGAAAGTGCGGAGCGAGAGCAATATATGTGTCACAGTTGCAAAGCTGACTGCGTGCTGAAGATGCCCTGCCGGAGCTTTCACTCCGGGCTCTTCGGCTGTGGGAGCAGAGGCCAAGAGATCGTGTTCACCTGTCACTGCTGCTGTTCAAACGAGAGAGGGCGGGAGAGACCATGGATTCAAACGGATTATTAGGAGATGAAGTGAGGAGTGACAGCAATGTGTGTTTCAGAGTTGCAAAGCTCACTGTGCGCTGAAGATGATCTGCAAGGACTTTCCCTCCCTGCCCTTCGGAACTGGGAGCGGATTCCAAGCGCTCGTGCTCACCTGCCTCTGCTGCACTGGAAACGAGAGTGGAGACCAGAAACGCTGGATTCAAATGCGCTTTTAGGAGCTACAATGAGGAGTGACAGCAGTGTGTGTGTCACAGTTGTAAAGCTCAGTGTGTTGAAGAAGCACAAGAGCAGCCTTCAGGCCTGTCTCTTCCACTGCCTTACAGATTGCAGACATTCCTGCTCACTCTGCTGCTCAGCAGAGTGCTGGCAACGGAGTTCTTGGATTGAAATGGTCTTTTAGGAGAAAGAGTGAAGAGTGACAGCAATGTTTGTGTCACAGTTTAAAGCTCACTGTGTGCTAAACATGATCAGGAGGAGCTTTTTTGCAAGGCTCTTCTGCTGTTTTAGCCCAGTCTAAACATTCCTTCTCTCTGTTGCTGCTCAGCAGAGAGTGGGCACAGAGATGTTGGAATCAATTGGTCTTCCAGGCAGGAAAAGGAGGAGTTACAGCAATGTGTGTTGCAGAATTGCAAAGCTCACTGTGTGCTGAAGATGCCCTGCAGGAGTTTCCCTGCTGGCCCATCGTCTGTGGGATTAGAGTCCAAGCGCTGCTCCTCCCCTGTCACAACTCCTCTCGAAACGAGAGAGCGCACCAGAAACTTTGGATTCAAATGCACTTTTAGGAGATAAAGTGAGGAGTGACAGCAATGTTTGTGTCACAGTTTAAAGCTCACTGTGTGCAAAACATGATCAAGCAGGAGATTTTTTTCAAGGCTCTTCTGCTGTTTTAGGCAGGTCTAAAAATTCCTGCTCTACTATCTCTGTTGCTGCTCAGCAGAGAGCGGGCACAGAGATGGTGGATTCAGCTGGTCTTTCAGGCAAAAAGGGAGGAGTGACAGCAATGTGTGTTGCAGAGTTGCAAAGCTCGCTGTGCGCTGAAGATGATCAGTGGGAACTTTCTGGACTGTCTCTTCTGCTCTTTTAGCATTGGCTAAAGGTTCCTGCTCTACTCTGCTTCTGCCCAGCAGAGAAAGGGCACAGAGATTTTGGATTCAATTGGACTTTGAGGTAGGAAAGTGCGGAGCGAGAGCAATATATGTGTCACAGTTGCAAAGCTGACTGCGTGCTGAAGATGCCCTGCCGGAGCTTTCACTCCGGGCTCTTCGGCTGTGGGAGCAGAGGCCAAGAGATCGTGTTCACCTGTCACTGCTGCTGTTCAAACGAGAGAGGGCGGGAGAGACCATGGATTCAAACGGATTATTAGGAGATGAAGTGAGGAGTGACAGCAATGTGTGTTTCAGAGTTGCAAAGCTCACTGTGCGCTGAAGATGATCTGCAAGGACTTTCCCTCCCTGCCCTTCGGAACTGGGAGCGGATTCCAAGCGCTCGTGCTCACCTGCCTCTGCTGCACTGGAAACGAGAGTGGAGACCAGAAACGCTGGATTCAAATGCACTTTTAGGAGCTACATGAGGAGTGACAACAGTGTGTGTGTGTCAAAGTTGTAAAGCTCAGTGTGTTGAAGAAGCACAAGAGCAGCCTTCAGCCTGTCTCTTCCACTGCCTTACAGATTGCAGACATTCCTGCTCACTCTGCTGCTCAGCAGAGTGCTGGCAACGGAGTTCTTGGATTGAAATGGTCTTTTAGGAGAAAGAGTGAAGAGTGACAGCAATGTTTGTGTCACAGTTTAAAGCTCACTGTGTGCTAAACATGATCAGGAGGAGCTTTTTTGCAAGGCTCTTCTGCTGTTTTAGCCCAGTCTAAACATTCCTGCTCTACTCTCTCTGATGCTGCTCAGCAGAGAGTGGGCACAGAGATGTTGGAATCAATTGGTCTTTCAGGCAAGAAAAGGAGGAGTGACAGCAATGTGTTTTGCAGAGTTGCAAAGCTCACTGTGTGCTGAAGATGCCCTGCAGGAGTTTCCCTGCTGGCCCTTCGTCTGTGGGATTAGAGTCCAAGCGCTGCTCCTCCCCTGTCACAACTCCTCTCGAAACGAGAGAGCGCACCAGAAACTTTGGATTCAAATGCACTTTTAGGAGATAAAGTGAGGAGTGACAGCAATGTTTGTGTCACAGTTTAAAGCTCACTGTGTGCAAAACATGATCAAGCAGGAGATTTTTTTCAAGGCTCTTCTGCTGTTTTAGGCAGGTCTAAAAATTCCTGCTCTACTCTCTCTGTTGCTGCTCAGCAGAGAGCGGGCACAGAGATGGTGGATTCAGCTGGTCTTTCAGGCAAAAAGGGAGGAGTGACAGCAATGTGCGTTGCAGAGTTGCAAAGCTCGCTGTGCGCTGAAGATGATCAGTGGGAACTTTCTGGACTGTCTCTTCTGCTCTTTTAGCATTGGCTAAAGGTTCCTGCTCTACTCTGCTTCTGCCCAGCAGAGAAAGGGCACAGAGATTTTGGATTCAATTGGACTTTGAGGTAGGAAAGTGCGGAGCGAGAGCAATATATGTGTCACAGTTGCAAAGCTGACTGCGTGCTGAAGATGCCCTGCCGGAGCTTTCACTCCGGGCTCTTCGGCTGTGGGAGCAGAGGCCAAGAGATCGTGTTCACCTGTCACTGCTGCTGTTCAAACGAGAGAGGGCGGGAGAGACCATGGATTCAAACGGATTATTAGGAGATGAAGTGAGGAGTGACAGCAATGTGTGTTTCAGAGTTGCAAAGCTCACTGTGCGCTGAAGATGATCTGCAAGGACTTTCCCTCCCTGCCCTTCGGAACTGGGAGCGGATTCCAAGCGCTCGTGCTCACCTTCCTCTGCTGCTCTTGAAACGAGAGTGGAGACCAGAAACGCTGGATTCAAATGCACTTTTAGGAGCTACAATGAGGAGTGACAACAGTGTGTGTGTCACAGTTGTAAAGCTCAGTGTGTTGAAGAAGCACAAGAGCAGCCTTCAGGCCTGTCTCTTCCACTGCCTTACAGATTGCAGACATTCCTGCTCACTCTGCTGCTCAGCAGAGTGCTGGCAACGGAGTTCTTGGATTGAAATGGTCTTTTAGGAGAAAGAGTGAAGAGTGACAGCAATGTTTGTGTCACAGTTTAAAGCTCACTGTGTGCTAAACATGATCAGGAGGAGCTTTTTTGCAAGGCTCTTCTGCTGTTTTAGCCCAGTCTAAACATTCCTTCTCTCTGTTGCTGCTCAGCAGAGAGTGGGCACAGAGATGTTGGAATCAATTGGTCTTCCAGGCAGGAAAAGGAGGAGTTACAGCAATGTGTGTTGCAGAATTGCAAAGCTCACTGTGTGCTGAAGATGCCCTGCAGGAGTTTCCCTGCTGGCCCTTCGTCTGTGGGATTAGAGTCCAAGCGCTGCTCCTCCCCTGTCACAACTCCTCTCGAAACGAGAGAGCGCACCAGAAACTTTGGATTCAAATGCACTTTTAGGAGATAAAGTGAGGAGTGACAGCAATGTTTGTGTCACAGTTTAAAGCTCACTGTGTGCAAAACATGATCAAGCAGGAGATTTTTTTCAAGGCTCTTCTGCTGTTTTAGGCAGGTCTAAAAATACCTGCTCTACTATCTCTGTTGCTGCTCAGCAGAGAGCGGGCACAGAGATGGTGGATTCAGCTGGTCTTTCAGGCAAAAAGGGAGGAGTGACAGCAATGTGTGTTGCAGAGTTGCAAAGCTCGCTGTGCGCTGAAGATGATCAGTGGGAACTTTCTGGACTGTCTCTTCTGCTCTTTTAGCATTGGCTAAAGGTTCCTGCTCTACTCTGCTTCTGCCCAGCAGAGAAAGGGCACAGAGATTTTGGATTCAATTGGACTTTGAGGTAGGAAAGTGCGGAGCGAGAGCAATATATGTGTCACAGTTGCAAAGCTGACTGCGTGCTGAAGATGCCCTGCCGGAGCTTTCACTCCGGGCTCTTCGGCTGTGGGAGCAGAGGCCAAGAGATCGTGTTCACCTGTCACTGCTGCTGTTCAAACGAGAGAGGGCGGGAGAGACCATGGATTCAAACGGATTATTAGGAGATGAAGTGAGGAGTGACAGCAATGTGTGTTTCAGAGTTGCAAAGCTCACTGTGCGCTGAAGATGATCTGCAAGGACTTTCCCTCCCTGCCCTTCGGAACTGGGAGCGGATTCCAAGCGCTCGTGCTCACCTTCCTCTGCTGCTCTTGAAACGAGAGTGGAGACCAGAAACGCTGGATTCAAATGCACTTTTAGGAGCTACAATAAGGAGTGACAACAGTGTGTGTGTCACAGTTGTAAAGCTCAGTGTGTTGAAGAAGCACAAGAGCAGCCTTCAGGCCTGTCTCTTCCACTGCCTTACAGATTGCAGACATTCCTGCTCACTCTGCTGCTCAGCAGAGTGCTGGCAACGGAGTTCTTGGATTGAAATGGTCTTTTAGGAGAAAGAGTGAAGAGTGACAGCAATGTTTGTGTCACAGTTTAAAGCTCACTGTGTGCTAAACATGATCAGGAGGAGCTTTTTTGCAAGGCTCTTCTGCTGTTTTAGCCCAGTCTAAACATTCCTTCTCTCTGTTGCTGCTCAGCAGAGAGTGGGCACAGAGATGTTGGAATCAATTGGTCTTCCAGGCAGGAAAAGGAGGAGTTACAGCAATGTGTGTTGCAGAATTGCAAAGCTCACTGTGTGCTGAAGATGCCCTGCAGGAGTTTCCCTGCTGGCCCTTCGTCTGTGGGATTAGAGTCCAAGCGCTGCTCCTCCCCTGTCACAACTCCTCTCGAAACGAGAGAGCGCACCAGAAACTTTGGATTCAAATGCACTTTTAGGAGATAAAGTGAGGAGTGACAGCAATGTTTGTGTCACAGTTTAAAGCTCACTGTGTGCAAAACATGATCAAGCAGGAGATTTTTTTCAAGGCTCTTCTGCTGTTTTAGGCAGGTCTAAAAATACCTGCTCTACTATCTCTGTTGCTGCTCAGCAGAGAGCGGGCACAGAGATGGTGGATTCAGCTGGTCTTTCAGGCAAAAAGGGAGGAGTGACAGCAATGTGTGTTGCAGAGTTGCAAAGCTCGCTGTGCGCTGAAGATGATCAGTGGGAACTTTCTGGACCGTCTCTTCTGCTCTTTTAGCATTGGCTAAAGGTTCCTGCTCTACTCTGCTTCTGCCCAGCAGAGAAAGGGCACAGAGATTTTGGATTCAATTGGACTTTGAGGTAGGAAAGTGCGGAGCGAGAGCAATATATGTGTCACAGTTGCAAAGCTGACTGCGTGCTGAAGATGCCCTGCCGGAGCTTTCACTCCGGGCTCTTCGGCTGTGGGAGCAGAGGCCAAGAGATCGTGTTCACCTGTCACTGCTGCTGTTCAAACGAGAGAGGGCGGGAGAGACCATGGATTCAAACGGATTATTAGGAGATGAAGTGAGGAGTGACAGCAATGTGTGTTTCAGAGTTGCAAAGCTCACTGTGCGCTGAAGATGATCTGCAAGGACTTTCCCTCCCTGCCCTTCGGAACTGGGAGCGGATTCCAAGCGCTCGTGCTCACCTGCCTCTGCTGCTCTTGAAACGAGAGTGGAGACCAGAAACGCTGGATTCAAATGCACTTTTAGGAGCTACAATGAGGAGTGACAACAGTGTGTGTGTGTCAAAGTTGTAAAGCTCAGTGTGTTGAAGAAGCACAAGAGCAGCCTTCAGCCTGTCTCTTCCACTGCCTTACAGATTGCAGACATTCCTGCTCACTCTGCTGCTCAGCAGAGTGCTGGCAACGGAGTTCTTGGATTGAAATGGTCTTTTAGGAGAAAGAGTGAAGAGTGACAGCAATGTTTGTGTCACAGTTTAAAGCTCACTGTGTGCTAAACATGATCAGGAGGAGCTTTTTTGCAAGGCTCTTCTGCTGTTTTAGCCCAGTCTAAACATTCCTGCTCTACTCTCTCTGATGCTGCTCAGCAGAGAGTGGGCACAGAGATGTTGAAATCAATTGGTCTTCCAGGCAGGAGAAGGAGGAGTTACAGCAATGTGTTTTGCAGAGTTGCAAAGCTCACTGTGTGCTGAAGATGCCCTGCAGGAGTTTCCCTGCTGGCCCTTCGTCTGTGGTATTAGAGTCCAAGCGCTGCTCCTCCCCTGTCACAACTCCTCTCGAAACGAGAGAGCGCACCAGAAACTTTGGATTCAAATGCACTTTTAGGAGATAAAGTGAGGAGTGACAGCAATGTTTGTGTCACAGTTTAAAGCTCACTGTGTGCAAAACATGATCAAGCAGGAGATTTTTTCAAGGCTCTTCTGCTGTTTTAGGCAGGTCTAAAAATTCCTGCTCTACTATCTCTGTTGCTGCTCAGCAGAGAGCGGGCACAGAGATGGTGGATTCAGCTGGTCTTTCAGGCAAAAAGGGAGGAGTGACAGCAATGTGTGTTGCAGAGTTGCAAAGCTCGCTGTGCGCTGAAGATGATCAGTGGGAACTTTCTGGACTGTCTCTTCTGCTCTTTTAGCATTGCCTAAAGGTTCCTGCTCTACTCTGCTTCTGCCCAGCAGAGAAAGGGCACAGAGATTTTGGATTCAATTGGACTTTGAGGTAGGAAAGTGCGGAGCGAGAGCAATATATGTGTCACAGTTGCAAAGCTGACTGCGTGCTGAAGATGCCCTGCCGGAGCTTTCACTCCGGGCTCTTCGGCTGTGGGAGCAGAGGCCAAGAGATCGTGTTCACCTGTCACTGCTGCTGTTCAAACGAGAGAGGGCGGGAGAGACCATGGATTCAAACGGATTATTAGGAGATGAAGTGAGGAGTGACAGCAATGTGTGTTTCAGAGTTGCAAAGCTCACTGTGCGCTGAAGATGATCTGCAAGGACTTTCCCTCCCTGCCCTTCGGAACTGGGAGCGGATTCCAAGCGCTCGTGCTCACCTGCCTCTGCTGCACTGGAAACGAGAGTGGAGACCAGAAACGCTGGATTCAAATGCACTTTTAGGAGCTACAATGAGGAGTGACAACAGTGTGTGTGTCACAGTTGTAAAGCTCAGTGTGTTGAAGAAGCACAAGAGCAGCCTTCAGCCTGTCTCTTCCACTGCCTTACAGATTGCAGACATTCCTGCTCACTCTGCTGCTCAGCAGAGTGCTGGCAACGGAGTTCTTGGATTGAAATGGTCTTTTAGGAGAAAGAGTGAAGAGTGACAGCAATGTTTGTGTCACAGTTTAAAGCTCACTGTGTGCTAAACATGATCAGGAGGAGCTTTTTTGCAAGGCTCTTCTGCTGTTTTAGCCCAGTCTAAACATTCCTGCTCTACTCTCTCTGATGCTGCTCAGCAGAGAGTGGGCACAGAGATGTTGGAATCAATTGGTCTTCCAGGCAGGAGAAGGAGGAGTTACAGCAATGTGTTTTGCAGAGTTGCAAAGCTCACTGTGTGCTGAAGATGCCCTGCAGGAGTTTCCCTGCTGGCCCTTCGTCTGTGGGATTAGAGTCCAAGCGCTGCTCCTCCCCTGTCACAACTCCTCTCGAAACGAGAGAGCGCACAAGAAACTTTGGATTCAAATGCACTTTTAGGAGATAAAGTGAGGAGTGACAGCAATGTTTGTGTCACAGTTTAAAGCTCACTGTGTGCAAAACATGATCAAGCAGGAGATTTTTTTCAAGGCTCTTCTGCTGTTTTAGGCAGGTCTAAAAATTCCTGCTCTACTATCTCTGTTGCTGCTCAGCAGAGAGCGGGCACAGAGATGGTGGATTCAGCTGGTCTTTCAGGCAAAAAGGGAGGAGTGACAGCAATGTGTGTTGCAGAGTTGCAAAGCTCGCTGTGCGCTGAAGATGATCAGTGGGAACTTTCTGGACTGTCTCTTCTGCTCTTTTAGCATTGGCTAAAGGTTCCTGCTCTACTCTGCTTCTGCCCAGCAGAGAAAGGGCACAGAGATTTTGGATTCAATTGGACTTTGAGGTAGGAAAGTGCGGAGCGAGAGCAATATATGTGTCACAGTTGCAAAGCTGACTGCCTGCTGAAGATGCCCTGCCGGAGCTTTCACTCCGGGCTCTTCGGCTGTGGGAGCAGAGGCCAAGAGATCGTGTTCACCTGTCACTGCTGCTGTTCAAACGAGAGAGGGCGGGAGAGACCATGGATTCAAACGGATTATTAGGAGATGAAGTGAGGAGTGACAGCAATGTGTGTTTCAGAGTTGCAAAGCTCACTGTGCGCTGAAGATGATCTGCAAGGACTTTCCCTCCCTGCCCTTCGGAACTGGGAGCGGATTCCAAGCGCTCGTGCTCACCTTCCTCTGCTGCTCTTGAAACGAGAGTGGAGACCAGAAACGCTGGATTCAAATGCACTTTTAGGAGCTACAATGAGGAGTGACAACAGTGTGTGTGTCACAGTTGTAAAGCTCAGTGTGTTGAAGAAGCACAAGAGCAGCCTTCAGGCCTGTCTCTTCCACTGCCTTACAGATTGCAGACATTCCTGCTCACTCTGCTGCTCAGCAGAGTGCTGGCAACGGAGTTCTTGGATTGAAATGGTCTTTTAGGAGAAAGAGTGAAGAGTGACAGCAATGTTTGTGTCACAGTTTAAAGCTCACTGTGTGCTAAACATGATCAGGAGGAGCTTTTTTGCAAGGCTCTTCTGCTGTTTTAGCCCAGTCTAAACATTCCTTCTCTCTGTTGCTGCTCAGCAGAGAGTGGGCACAGAGATGTTGGAATCAATTGGTCTTCCAGGCAGGAAAAGGAGGAGTTACAGCAATGTGTGTTGCAGAATTGCAAAGCTCACTGTGTGCTGAAGATGCCCTGCAGGAGTTTCCCTGCTGGCCCTTCGTCTGTGGGATTAGAGTCCAAGCGCTGCTCCTCCCCTGTCACAACTCCTCTCGAAACGAGAGAGCGCACCAGAAACTTTGGATTCAAATGCACTTTTAGGAGATAAAGTGAGGAGTGACAGCAATGTTTGTGTCACAGTTTAAAGCTCACTGTGTGCAAAACATGATCAAGCAGGAGATTTTTTTCAAGGCTCTTCTGCTGTTTTAGGCAGGTCTAAAAATACCTGCTCTACTATCTCTGTTGCTGCTCAGCAGAGAGCGGGCACAGAGATGGTGGATTCAGCTGGTCTTTCAGGCAAAAAGGGAGGAGTGACAGCAATGTGTGTTGCAGAGTTGCAAAGCTCGCTGTGCGCTGAAGATGATCAGTGGGAACTTTCTGGACCGTCTCTTCTGCTCTTTTAGCATTGGCTAAAGGTTCCTGCTCTACTCTGCTTCTGCCCAGCAGAGAAAGGGCACAGAGATTTTGGATTCAATTGGACTTTGAGGTAGGAAAGTGCGGAGCGAGAGCAATATATGTGTCACAGTTGCAAAGCTGACTGCGTGCTGAAGATGCCCTGCCGGAGCTTTCACTCCGGGCTCTTCGGCTGTGGGAGCAGAGGCCAAGAGATCGTGTTCACCTGTCACTGCTGCTGTTCAAACGAGAGAGGGCGGGAGAGACCATGGATTCAAACGGATTATTAGGAGATGAAGTGAGGAGTGACAGCAATGTGTGTTTCAGAGTTGCAAAGCTCACTGTGCGCTGAAGATGATCTGCAAGGACTTTCCCTCCCTGCCCTTCGGAACTGGGAGCGGATTCCAAGCGCTCGTGCTCACCTGCCTCTGCTGCTCTTGAAACGAGAGTGGAGACCAGAAACGCTGGATTCAAATGCACTTTTAGGAGCTACAATGAGGAGTGACAACAGTGTGTGTGTGTCAAAGTTGTAAAGCTCAGTGTGTTGAAGAAGCACAAGAGCAGCCTTCAGCCTGTCTCTTCCACTGCCTTACAGATTGCAGACATTCCTGCTCACTCTGCTGCTCAGCAGAGTGCTGGCAACGGAGTTCTTGGATTGAAATGGTCTTTTAGGAGAAAGAGTGAAGAGTGACAGCAATGTTTGTGTCACAGTTTAAAGCTCACTGTGTGCTAAACATGATCAGGAGGAGCTTTTTTGCAAGGCTCTTCTGCTGTTTTAGCCCAGTCTAAACATTCCTGCTCTACTCTCTCTGTTGCTGCTCAGCAGAGAGTGGGCACAGAGATGTTGAAATCAATTGGTCTTCCAGGCAGGAGAAGGAGGAGTTACAGCAATGTGTTTTGCAGAGTTGCAAAGCTCACTGTGTGCTGAAGATGCCCTGCAGGAGTTTCCCTGCTGGCCCTTCGTCTGTGGTATTAGAGTCCAAGCGCTGCTCCTCCCCTGTCACAACTCCTCTCGAAACGAGAGAGCGCACCAGAAACTTTGGATTCAAATGCACTTTTAGGAGATAAAGTGAGGAGTGACAGCAATGTTTGTGTCACAGTTTAAAGCTCACTGTGTGCAAAACATGATCAAGCAGGAGATTTTTTCAAGGCTCTTCTGCTGTTTTAGGCAGGTCTAAAAATTCCTGCTCTACTATCTCTGTTGCTGCTCAGCAGAGAGCGGGCACAGAGATGGTGGATTCAGCTGGTCTTTCAGGCAAAAAGGGAGGAGTGACAGCAATGTGTGTTGCAGAGTTGCAAAGCTCGCTGTGCGCTGAAGATGATCAGTGGGAACTTTCTGGACTGTCTCTTCTGCTCTTTTAGCATTGGCTAAAGGTTCCTGCTCTACTCTGCTTCTGCCCAGCAGAGAAAGGGCACAGAGATTTTGGATTCAATTGGACTTTGAGGTAGGAAAGTGCGGAGCGAGAGCAATATATGTGTCACAGTTGCAAAGCTGACTGCGTGCTGAAGATGCCCTGCCGGAGCTTTCACTCCGGGCTCTTCGGCTGTGGGAGCAGAGGCCAAGAGATCGTGTTCACCTGTCACTGCTGCTGTTCAAACGAGAGAGGGCGGGAGAGACCATGGATTCAAACGGATTATTAGGAGATGAAGTGAGGAGTGACAGCAATGTGTGTTTCAGAGTTGCAAAGCTCACTGTGCGCTGAAGATGATCTGCAAGGACTTTCCCTCCCTGCCCTTCGGAACTGGGAGCGGATTCCAAGCGCTCGTGCTCACCTGCCTCTGCTGCTCTTGAAACGAGAGTGGAGACCAGAAACGCTGGATTCAAATGCACTTTTAGGAGCTACAATGAGGAGTGACAACAGTGTGTGTGTGTCAAAGTTGTAAAGCTCAGTGTGTTGAAGAAGCACAAGAGCAGCCTTCAGCCTGTCTCTTCCACTGCCTTACAGATTGCAGACATTCCTGCTCACTCTGCTGCTCAGCAGAGTGCTGGCAACGGAGTTCTTGGATTGAAATGGTCTTTTAGGAGAAAGAGTGAAGAGTGACAGCAATGTTTGTGTCACAGTTTAAAGCTCACTGTGTGCTAAACATGATCAGGAGGAGCTTTTTTGCAAGGCTCTTCTGCTGTTTTAGCCCAGTCTAAACATTCCTGCTCTACTCTCTCTGTTGCTGCTCAGCAGAGAGTGGGCACAGAGATGTTGAAATCAATTGGTCTTCCAGGCAGGAGAAGGAGGAGTTACAGCAATGTGTTTTGCAGAGTTGCAAAGCTCACTGTGTGCTGAAGATGCCCTGCAGGAGTTTCCCTGCTGGCCCTTCGTCTGTGGTATTAGAGTCCAAGCGCTGCTCCTCCCCTGTCACAACTCCTCTCGAAACGAGAGAGCGCACCAGAAACTTTGGATTCAAATGCACTTTTAGGAGATAAAGTGAGGAGTGACAGCAATGTTTGTGTCACAGTTTAAAGCTCACTGTGTGCAAAACATGATCAAGCAGGAGATTTTTTCAAGGCTCTTCTGCTGTTTTAGGCAGGTCTAAAAATTCCTGCTCTACTATCTCTGTTGCTGCTCAGCAGAGAGCGGGCACAGAGATGGTGGATTCAGCTGGTCTTTCAGGCAAAAAGGGAGGAGTGACAGCAATGTGTGTTGCAGAGTTGCAAAGCTCGCTGTGCGCTGAAGATGATCAGTGGGAACTTTCTGGACTGTCTCTTCTGCTCTTTTAGCATTGGCTAAAGGTTCCTGCTCTACTCTGCTTCTGCCCAGCAGAGAAAGGGCACAGAGATTTTGGATTCAATTGGACTTTGAGGTAGGAAAGTGCGGAGCGAGAGCAATATATGTGTCACAGTTGCAAAGCTGACTGCGTGCTGAAGATGCCCTGCCGGAGCTTTCACTCCGGGCTCTTCGGCTGTGGGAGCAGAGGCCAAGAGATCGTGTTCACCTGTCACTGCTGCTGTTCAAACGAGAGAGGGCGGGAGAGACCATGGATTCAAACGGATTATTAGGAGATGAAGTGAGGAGTGACAGCAATGTGTGTTTCAGAGTTGCAAAGCTCACTGTGCGCTGAAGATGATCTGCAAGGACTTTCCCTCCCTGCCCTTCGGAACTGGGAGCGGATTCCAAGCGCTCGTGCTCACCTGCCTCTGCTGCACTGGAAACGAGAGTGGAGACCAGAAACGCTGGATTCAAATGCACTTTTAGGAGCTACAATGAGGAGTGACAACAGTGTGTGTGTCACAGTTGTAAAGCTCAGTGTGTTGAAGAAGCACAAGAGCAGCCTTCAGCCTGTCTCTTCCACTGCCTTACAGATTGCAGACATTCCTGCTCACTCTGCTGCTCAGCAGAGTGCTGGCAACGGAGTTCTTGGATTGAAATGGTCTTTTAGGAGAAAGAGTGAAGAGTGACAGCAATGTTTGTGTCACAGTTTAAAGCTCACTGTGTGCTAAACATGATCAGGAGGAGCTTTTTTGCAAGGCTCTTCTGCTGTTTTAGCCCAGTCTAAACATTCCTGCTCTACTCTCTCTGATGCTGCTCAGCAGAGAGTGGGCACAGAGATGTTGGAATCAATTGGTCTTCCAGGCAGGAGAAGGAGGAGTTACAGCAATGTGTTTTGCAGAGTTGCAAAGCTCACTGTGTGCTGAAGATGCCCTGCAGGAGTTTCCCTGCTGGCCCTTCGTCTGTGGGATTAGAGTCCAAGCGCTGCTCCTCCCCTGTCACAACTCCTCTCGAAACGAGAGAGCGCACAAGAAACTTTGGATTCAAATGCACTTTTAGGAGATAAAGTGAGGAGTGACAGCAATGTTTGTGTCACAGTTTAAAGCTCACTGTGTGCAAAACATGATCAAGCAGGAGATTTTTTTCAAGGCTCTTCTGCTGTTTTAGGCAGGTCTAAAAATTCCTGCTCTACTATCTCTGTTGCTGCTCAGCAGAGAGCGGGCACAGAGATGGTGGATTCAGCTGGTCTTTCAGGCAAAAAGGGAGGAGTGACAGCAATGTGTGTTGCAGAGTTGCAAAGCTCGCTGTGCGCTGAAGATGATCAGTGGGAACTTTCTGGACTGTCTCTTCTGCTCTTTTAGCATTGGCTAAAGGTTCCTGCTCTACTCTGCTTCTGCCCAGCAGAGAAAGGGCACAGAGTTTTGGATTCAATTGGACTTTGAGGTAGGAAAGTGCGGAGCGAGAGCAATATATGTGTCACAGTTGCAAAGCTGACTGCGTGCTGAAGATGCCCTGCCGGAGCTTTCACTCCGGGCTCTTCGGCTGTGGGAGCAGAGGCCAAGAGATCGTGTTCACCTGTCACTGCTGCTGTTCAAACGAGAGAGGGCGGGAGAGACCATGGATTCAAACGGATTATTAGGAGATGAAGTGAGGAGTGACAGCAATGTGTGTTTCAGAGTTGCAAAGCTCACTGTGCGCTGAAGATGATCTGCAAGGACTTTCCCTCCCTGCCCTTCGGAACTGGGAGCGGATTCCAAGCGCTCGTGCTCACCTGCCTCTGCTGCACTGGAAACGAGAGTGGAGACCAGAAACGCTGGATTCAAATGCACTTTTAGGAGCTACAATGAGGAGTGACAACAGTGTGTGTGTGTCAAAGTTGTAAAGCTCAGTGTGTTGAAGAAGCACAAGAGCAGCCTTCAGCCTGTCTCTTCCACTGCCTTACAGATTGCAGACATTCCTGCTCACTCTGCTGCTCAGCAGAGTGCTGGCAACGGAGTTCTTGGATTGAAATGGTCTTTTAGGAGAAAGAGTGAAGAGTGACAGCAATGTTTGTGTCACAGTTTAAAGCTCACTGTGTGCTAAACATGATCAGGAGGAGCTTTTTTGCAAGGCTCTTCTGCTGTTTTAGCCCAGTCTAAACATTCCTGCTCTACTCTCTCTGATGCTGCTCAGCAGAGAGTGGGCACAGAGATGTTGGAATCAATTGGTCTTCCAGGCAGGAGAAGGAGGAGTTACAGCAATGTGTTTTGCAGAGTTGCAAAGCTCACTGTGTGCTGAAGATGCCCTGCAGGAGTTTCCCTGCTGGCCCTTCGTCTGTGGGATTAGAGTCCAAGCGCTGCTCCTCCCCTGTCACAACTCCTCTCGAAACGAGAGAGCGCACAAGAAACTTTGGATTCAAATGCACTTTTAGGAGATAAAGTGAGGAGTGACAGCAATGTTTGTGTCACAGTTTAAAGCTCACTGTGTGCAAAACATGATCAAGCAGGAGATTTTTTTCAAGGCTCTTCTGCTGTTTTAGGCAGGTCTAAAAATTCCTGCTCTACTCTCTCTGTTGCTGCTCAGCAGAGAGCGGGCACAGAGATGGTGGATTCAGCTGGTCTTTCAGGCAAAAAGGGAGGAGTGACAGCAATGTGTGTTGCAGAGTTGCAAAGCTCGCTGTGCGCTGAAGATGATCAGTGGGAACTTTCTGGACTGTCTCTTCTGCTCTTTTAGCATTGGCTAAAGGTTCCTGCTCTACTCTGCTTCTGCCCAGCAGAGAAAGGGCACAGAGATTTTGGATTCAATTGGACTTTGAGGTAGGAAAGTGCGGAGCGAGAGCAATATATGTGTCACAGTTGCAAAGCTGACTGCGTGCTGAAGATGCCCTGCCGGAGCTTTCACTCCGGGCTCTTCGGCTGTGGGAGCAGAGGCCAAGAGATCGTGTTCACCTGTCACTGCTGCTGTTCAAACGAGAGAGGGTGGGAGAGACCATGGATTCAAACGGATTATTAGGAGATGAAGTGAGGAGTGACAGCAATGTGTGTTTCAGAGTTGCAAAGCTCACTGTGCGCTGAAGATGATCTGCAAGGACTTTCCCTCCCTGCCCTTCGGAACTGGGAGCGGATTCCAAGCGCTCGTGCTCACCTGCCTCTGCTGCACTGGAAACGAGAGTGGAGACCAGAAACGCTGGATTCAAATGCACTTTTAGGAGCTACAATGAGGAGTGACAACAGTGTGTGTGTGTCAAAGTTGTAAAGCTCAGTGTGTTGAAGAAGCACAAGAGCAGCCTTCAGCCTGTCTCTTCCACTGCCTTACAGATTGCAGACATTCCTGCTCACTCTGCTGCTCAGCAGAGTGCTGGCAACGGAGTTCTTGGATTGAAATGGTCTTTTAGGAGAAAGAGTGAAGAGTGACAGCAATGTTTGTGTCACAGTTTAAAGCTCACTGTGTGCTAAACATGATCAGGAGGAGCTTTTTTGCAAGGCTCTTCTGCTGTTTTAGCCCAGTCTAAACATTCCTGCTCTACTCTCTCTGATGCTGCTCAGCAGAGAGTGGGCACAGAGATGTTGAAATCAATTGGTCTTCCAGGCAGGAGAAGGAGGAGTTACAGCAATGTGTTTTGCAGAGTTGCAAAGCTCACTGTGTGCTGAAGATGCCCTGCAGGAGTTTCCCTGCTGGCCCTTCGTCTGTGGGATTAGAGTCCAAGCGCTGCTCCTCCCCTGTCACAACTCCTCTCGAAACGAGAGAGCGCACAAGAAACTTTGGATTCAAATGCACTTTTAGGAGATAAAGTGAGGAGTGACAGCAATGTTTGTGTCACAGTTTAAAGCTCACTGTGTGCAAAACATGATCAAGCAGGAGATTTTTTTCAAGGCTCTTCTGCTGTTTTAGGCAGGTCTAAAAATTCCTGCTCTACTCTCTCTGTTGCTGCTCAGCAGAGAGCGGGCACAGAGATGGTGGATTCAGCTGGTCTTTCAGGCAAAAAGGGAGGAGTGACAGCAATGTGTGTTGCAGAGTTGCAAAGCTCGCTGTGCGCTGAAGATGATCAGTGGGAACTTTCTGGACTGTCTCTTCTGCTCTTTTAGCATTGGCTAAAGGTTCCTGCTCTACTCTGCTTCTGCCCAGCAGAGAAAGGGCACAGAGATTTTGGATTCAATTGGACTTTGAGGTAGGAAAGTGCGGAGCGAGAGCAATATATGTGTCACAGTTGCAAAGCTGACTGCGTGCTGAAGATGCCCTGCCGGAGCTTTCACTCCGGGCTCTTCGGCTGTGGGAGCAGAGGCCAAGAGATCGTGTTCACCTGTCACTGCTGCTGTTCAAACGAGAGAGGGCGGGAGAGACCATGGATTCAAACGGATTATTAGGAGATGAAGTGAGGAGTGACAGCAATGTGTGTTTCAGAGTTGCAAAGCTCACTGTGCGCTGAAGATGATCTGCAAGGACTTTCCCTCCCTGCCCTTCGGAACTGGGAGCAGATTCCAAGCGCTCGTGCTCACCTTCCTCTGCTGCTCTTGAAACGAGAGTGGAGACCAGAAACGCTGGATTCAAATGCACTTTTAGGAGCTACAATGAGGAGTGACAACAGTGTGTGTGTCACAGTTGTAAAGCTCAGTGTGTTGAAGAAGCACAAGAGCAGCCTTCAGGCCTGTCTCTTCCACTGCCTTACAGATTGCAGACATTCCTGCTCACTCTGCTGCTCAGCAGAGTGCTGGCAACGGAGTTCTTGGATTGAAATGGTCTTTTAGGAGAAAGAGTGAAGAGTGACAGCAATGTTTGTGTCACAGTTTAAAGCTCACTGTGTGCTAAACATGATCAGGAGGAGCTTTTTTGCAAGGCTCTTCTGCTGTTTTAGCCCAGTCTAAACATTCCTGCTCTACTCTCTCTGATGCTGCTCAGCAGAGAGTGGGCACAGAGATGTTGGAATCAATTGGTCTTCCAGGCAGGAGAAGGAGGAGTTACAGCAATGTGTTTTGCAGAGTTGCAAAGCTCACTGTGTGCTGAAGATGCCCTGCAGGAGTTTCCCTGCTGGCCCTTCGTCTGTGGGATTAGAGTCCAAGCGCTGCTCCTCCCCTGTCACAACTCCTCTCGAAACGAGAGAGCGCACAAGAAACTTTGGATTCAAATGCACTTTTAGGAGATAAAGTGAGGAGTGACAGCAATGTTTGTGTCACAGTTTAAAGCTCACTGTGTGCAAAACATGATCAAGCAGGAGATTTTTTTCAAGGCTCTTCTGCTGTTTTAGGCAGGTCTAAAAATTCCTGCTCTACTCTCTCTGTTGCTGCTCAGCAGAGAAAGGGCACAGAGATGGTGGATTCAGCTGGTCTTTCAGGCAAAAAGGGAGGAGTGACAGCAATGTGTGTTGCAGAGTTGCAAAGCTCGCTGTGCGCTGAAGATGATCAGTGGGAACTTTCTGGACTGTCTCTTCTGCTCTTTTAGCATTGGCTAAAGGTTCCTGCTCTACTCTGCTTCTGCCCAGCAGAGAAAGGGCACAGAGTTTTGGATTCAATTGGACTTTGAGGTAGGAAAGTGCGGAGCGAGAGCAATATATGTGTCACAGTTGCAAAGCTGACTGCGTGCTGAAGATGCCCTGCCGGAGCTTTCACTCCGGGCTCTTCGGCTGTGGGAGCAGAGGCCAAGAGATCGTGTTCACCTGTCACTGCTGCTGTTCAAACGAGAGAGGGCGGGAGAGACCATGGATTCAAACGGATTATTAGGAGATGAAGTGAGGAGTGACAGCAATGTGTGTTTCAGAGTTGCAAAGCTCACTGTGCGCTGAAGATGATCTGCAAGGACTTTCCCTCCCTGCCCTTCGGAACTGGGAGCGGATTCCAAGCGCTCGTGCTCACCTTCCTCTGCTGCTCTTGAAACGAGAGTGGAGACCAGAAACGCTGGATTCAAATGCACTTTTAGGAGCTACAATGAGGAGTGACAACAGTGTGTGTGTCAAAGTTGTAAAGCTCAGTGTGTTGAAGAAGCACAAGAGCAGCCTTCAGGCCTGTCTCTTCCACTGCCTTACAGATTGCAGACATCCCTGCTCACTCTGCTGCTCAGCAGAGTGCTGGCAACGGAGTTCTTGGATTGAAATGGTCTTTTAGGAGAAAGAGTGAAGAGTGACAGCAATGTTTGTGTCACAGTTTAAAGCTCACTGTGTGCTAAACATGATCAGGAGGAGCTTTTTTGCAAGGCTCTTCTGCTGTTTTAGCCCAGTCTAAACATTCCTGCTCTACTCTCTCTGTTGCTGCTCAGCAGAGAGTGGGCACAGAGGTGTTGGAATCAATAGGTCTTCCAGGCAGGAAAAGGAGGAGTTACAGCAATGTGTTTTGCAGAGTTGCAAAGCTCATTGTGTGCTGAAGATGCCCTGCAGGAGTTTCCCTGCTGGCCCTTCGTCTGTGGGATTAGAGTCCAAGCGCTGCTCCTCCCCTGTCACAACTCCTCTCCAAACGAGAGAGCGCACCAGAAACTTTGGATTCAAATGCACTTTTAGGAGATAAAGTGAGGAGTGACAGCAATGTTTGTGTCACAGTTTAAAGCTCACTGTGTGCAAAACATGATCAAGCAGGAGATTTTTTGCAAGGCTCTTCTGCTGTTTTAGGCAGGTCTACAAATTCCTGCTCTACTCTCTCTGTTGCTGCTCAGCAGAGAGCGGGCACAGAGATGGTGGATTCAGCTGGTCTTTCAGGCAAAAAGGGAGGAGTGACAGCAATGTGTGTTGCAGAGTTGCAAAGCTCGCTGTGCGCTGAAGATGATCAGTGGGAACTTTCTGGACTGTCTCTTCTGCTCTTTTAGCTTTGGCTAAAGGTTCCTGCTCTACTCTCTCTGCTTCTGCCCAGCAGAGAAAGGGCACAGAGATTTTGGATTCAATTGGACTTTGAGGTAGGAAAGTGCGGAGCGAGAGCAATATATGTGTCACAGTTGCAAAGCTGACTGCGTGCTGAAGATGCCCTGCCGGAGCTTTCACTCCGGGCTCTTCGGCTGTGGGAGCAGAGGCCAAGAGATCGTGTTCACCTGTCACTGCTGCTGTTCAAACGAGAGAGGGCGGGAGAGACCATGGATTCAAACGGATTATTAGGAGATGAAGTGAGGAGTGACAGCAATGTGTGTTTCAGAGTTGCAAAGCTCACTGTGCGCTGAAGATGATCTGCAAGGACTTTCCCTCCCTGCCCTTCGGAACTGGGAGCGGATTCCAAGCGCTCGTGCTCACCTTCCTCTGCTGCTCTTGAAACGAGAGTGGAGACCAGAAACGCTGGATTCAAATGCACTTTTAGGAGCTACAATGAGGAGTGACAACAGTGTGTGTGTCACAGTTGTAAAGCTCAGTGTGTTGAAGAAGCACAAGAGCAGCCTTCAGGCCTGTCTCTTCCACTGCCTTACAGATTGCAGACATTCCTGCTCACTCTGCTGCTCAGCAGAGTGCTGGCAACGGAGTTCTTGGATTGAAATGGTCTTTTAGGAGAAAGAGTGAAGAGTGACAGCAATGTTTGTGTCACAGTTTAAAGCTCACTGTGTGCTAAACATGATCAGGAGGAGCTTTTTTGCAAGGCTCTTCTGCTGTTTTAGCCCAGTCTAAACATTCCTGCTCTACTCTCTCTGATGCTGCTCAGCAGAGAGTGGGCACAGAGATGTTGGAATCAATTGGTCTTCCAGGCAGGAGAAGGAGGAGTTACAGCAATGTGTTTTGCAGAGTTGCAAAGCTCACTGTGTGCTGAAGATGCCCTGCAGGAGTTTCCCTGCTGGCCCTTCGTCTGTGGGATTAGAGTCCAAGCGCTGCTCCTCCCCTGTCACAACTCCTCTCGAAACGAGAGAGCGCACAAGAAACTTTGGATTCAAATGCACTTTTAGGAGATAAAGTGAGGAGTGACAGCAATGTTTGTGTCACAGTTTAAAGCTCACTGTGTGCAAAACATGATCAAGCAGGAGATTTTTTTCAAGGCTCTTCTGCTGTTTTAGGCAGGTCTAAAAATTCCTGCTCTACTCTCTCTGTTGCTGCTCAGCAGAGAGCGGGCACAGAGATGGTGGATTCAGCTGGTCTTTCAGGCAAAAAGGGAGGAGTGACAGCAATGTGTGTTGCAGAGTTGCAAAGCTCGCTGTGCGCTGAAGATGATCAGTGGGAACTTTCTGGACTGTCTCTTCTGCTCTTTTAGCATTGGCTAAAGGTTCCTGCTCTACTCTGCTTCTGCCCAGCAGAGAAAGGGCACAGAGATTTTGGATTCAATTGGACTTTGAGGTAGGAAAGTGCGGAGCGAGAGCAATATATGTGTCACAGTTGCAAAGCTGACTGCGTGCTGAAGATGCCCTGCCGGAGCTTTCACTCCGGGCTCTTCGGCTGTGGGAGCAGAGGCCAAGAGATCGTGTTCACCTGTCACTGCTGCTGTTCAAACGAGAGAGGGCGGGAGAGACCATGGATTCAAACGGATTATTAGGAGATGAAGTGAGGAGCGACAGCAATGTGTGTTTCAGAGTTGCAAAGCTCACTGTGCGCTGAAGATGATCTGCAAGGACTTTCCCTCCCTGCCCTTCGGAACTGGGAGCGGATTCCAAGCGCTCGTGCTCACCTGCCTCTGCTGCACTGGAAACGAGAGTGGAGACCAGAAACGCTGGATTCAAATGCACTTTTAGGAGCTACAATGAGGAGTGACAACAGTGTGTGTGTGTCAAAGTTGTAAAGCTCAGTGTGTTGAAGAAGCACAAGAGCAGCCTTCAGCCTGTCTCTTCCACTGCCTTACAGATTGCAGACATCCCTGCTCACTCTGCTGCTCAGCAGAGTGCTGGCAACGGAGTTCTTGGATTGAAATGGTCTTTTAGGAGAAAGAGTGAAGAGTGACAGCAATGTTTGTGTCACAGTTTAAAGCTCACTGTGTGCTAAACATGATCAGGAGGAGCTTTTTTGCAAGGCTCTTCTGCTGTTTTAGCCCAGTCTAAACATTCCTGCTCTACTCTCTCTGATGCTGCTCAGCAGAGAGTGGGCACAGAGATGTTGAAATCAATTGGTCTTCCAGGCAGGAGAAGGAGGAGTTACAGCAATGTGTTTTGCAGAGTTGCAAAGCTCACTGTGTGCTGAAGATGCCCTGCAGGAGTTTCCCTGCTGGCCCTTCGTCTGTGGTATTAGAGTCCAAGCGCTGCTCCTCCCCTGTCACAACTCCTCTCGAAACGAGAGAGCGCACAAGAAACTTTGGATTCAAATGCACTTTTAGGAGATAAAGTGAGGAGTGACAGCAATGTTTGTGTCACAGTTTAAAGCTCACTGTGTGCAAAACATGATCAAGCAGGAGATTTTTTTCAAGGCTCTTCTGCTGTTTTAGGCAGGTCTAAAAATTCCTGCTCTACTCTCTCTGTTGCTGCTCAGCAGAGAGCGGGCACAGAGATGGTGGATTCAGCTGGTCTTTCAGGCAAAAAGGGAGGAGTGACAGCAATGTGTGTTGCAGAGTTGCAAAGCTCGCTGTGCGCTGAAGATGATCAGTGGGAACTTTCTGGACTGTCTCTTCTGCTCTTTTAGCATTGGCTAAAGGTTCCTGCTCTACTCTGCTTCTGCCCAGCAGAGAAAGGGCACAGAGTTTTGGATTCAATTGGACTTTGAGGTAGGAAAGTGCGGAGCGAGAGCAATATATGTGTCACAGTTGCAAAGCTGACTGCGTGCTGAAGATGCCCTGCCGGAGCTTTCACTCCGGGCTCTTCGGCTGTGGGAGCAGAGGCCAAGAGATCGTGTTCACCTGTCACTGCTGCTGTTCAAACGAGAGAGGGCGGGAGAGACCATGGATTCAAACGGATTATTAGGAGATGAAGTGAGGAGTGACAGCAATGTGTGTTTCAGAGTTGCAAAGCTCACTGTGCGCTGAAGATGATCTGCAAGGACTTTCCCTCCCTGCCCTTCGGAACTGGGAGCGGATTCCAAGCGCTCGTGCTCACCTGCCTCTGGTGCACTGGAAACGAGAGTGGAGACCAGAAACGCTGGATTCAAATGCACTTTTAGGAGCTACAATGAGGAGTGACAACAGTGTGTGTGTCAAAGTTGTAAAGCTCAGTGTGTTGAAGAAGCACAAGAGCAGCCTTCAGGCCTGTCTCTTCCACTGCCTTACAGATTGCAGACATCCCTGCTCACTCTGCTGCTCAGCAGAGTGCTGGCAACGGAGTTCTGGGATTGAAATGGTCTTTTAGGAGAAAGAGTGAAGAGTGACAGCAATGTTTGTGTCACAGTTTAAAGCTCACTGTGTGCTAAACATGATCAGGAGGAGCTTTTTTGCAAGGCTCTTCTGCTGTTTTAGCCCAGTCTAAACATTCCTGCTCTACTCTCTCTGTTGCTGCTCAGCAGAGAGTGGGCACAGAGGTGTTGGAATCAATAGGTCATCCAGGCAGGAAAAGGAGGAGTTACAGCAATGTGTTTTGCAGAGTTGCAAAGCTCATTGTGTGCTGAAGATGCCCTGCAGGAGTTTCCCTGCTGGCCCTTCCTCTGTGGGATTAGAGTCCAAGCGCTGCTCCTCCCCTGTCACAACTCCTCTCGAAACGAGAGAGCGCACCAGAAACTTTGGATTCAAATGCACTTTTAGGAGATAAAGTGAGGAGTGACAGCAATGTTTGTGTCACAGTTTAAAGCTCACTGTGTGCAAAACATGATCAAGCAGGAGATTTTTTTCAAGGCTCTTCTGCTGTTTTAGGCAGGTCTAAAAATTCCTGCTCTACTATCTCTGTTGCTGCTCAGCAGAGAGCGGGCACAGAGATGGTGGATTCAGCTGGTCTTTCAGGCAAAAAGGGAGGAGTGACAGCAATGTGTGTTGCAGAGTTGCAAAGCTCGCTGTGCGCTGAAGATGATCAGTGGGAACTTTCTGGACTGTCTCTTCTGCTCTTTTAGCATTGGCTAAAGGTTCCTGCTCTACTCTGCTTCTGCCCAGCAGAGAAAGGGCACAGAGATTTTGGATTCAATTGGACTTTGAGGTAGGAAAGTGCGGAGCGAGAGCAATATATGTGTCACAGTTGCAAAGCTGACTGCGTGCTGAAGATGCCCTGCCGGAGCTTTCACTCCGGGCTCTTCGGCTGTGGGAGCAGAGGCCAAGAGATCGTGTTCACCTGTCACTGCTGCTGTTCAAACGAGAGAGGGCGGGAGAGACCATGGATTCAAACGGATTATTAGGAGATGAAGTGAGGAGTGACAGCAATGTGTGTTTCAGAGTTGCAAAGCTCACTGTGCGCTGAAGATGATCTGCAAGGACTTTCCCTCCCTGCCCTTCGGAACTGGGAGCAGATTCCAAGCGCTCGTGCTCACCTGCCTCTGCTGCTCTTGAAACGAGAGTGGAGACCAGAAACGCTGGATTCAAATGCACTTTTAGGAGCTACAATGAGGAGTGACAACAGTGTGTGTGTCACAGTTGTAAAGCTCAGTGTGTTGAAGAAGCACAAGAGCAGCCTTCAGGCCTGTCTCTTCCACTGCCTTACAGATTGCAGACATTCCTGCTCACTCTGCTGCTCAGCAGAGTGCTGGCAACGGAGTTCTTGGATTGAAATGGTCTTTTAGGAGAAAGAGTGAAGAGTGACAGCAATGTTTGTGTCACAGTTTAAAGCTCACTGTGTGCTAAACATGATCAGGAGGAGCTTTTTTGCAAGGCTCTTCTGCTGTTTTAGCCCAGTCTAAACATTCCTGCTCTACTCTCTCTGATGCTGCTCAGCAGAGAGTGGGCACAGAGATGTTGGAATCAATAGGTCTTCCAGGCAGGAAAAGGAGGAGTTACAGCAATGTGTTTTGCAGAGTTGCAAAGCTCACTGTGTGCTGAAGATGCCCTGCAGGCGTTTCTCTGCTGGCCCTTCGTCTGTGGGATTAGAGTCCAAGCGCTGCTCCTCCCCTGTCACAACTCCTCTCGAAACGAGAGAGCGCACCAGAAACTTTGGATTCAAATGCACTTTTAGGAGATAAAGTGAGGAGTGACAGCAATGTTTGTGTCACAGTTTAAAGCTCACTGTGTGCAAAACATGATCAAGCAGGAGATTTTTTTCAAGGCTCTTCTGCTGTTTTAGGCAGGTCTAAAAATTCCTGCTCTACTCTCTCTGTTGCTGCTCAGCAGAGAGCGGGCACAGAGATGGTGGATTCAGCTGGTCTTTCAGGCAAAAAGGGAGGAGTGACAGCAATGTGTGTTGCAGAGTTGCAAAGCTCGCTGTGCGCTGAAGATGATCAGTGGGAACTTTCTGGACTGTCTCTTCTGCTCTTTTAGCTTTGGCTAAAGGTTCCTGCTCTACTCTCTCTGCTTCTGCCCAGCAGAGAAAGGGCACAGAGATTTTGGATTCAATTGGACTTTGAGGTAGGAAAGTGCGGAGCGAGAGCAATATATGTGTCACAGTTGCAAAGCTGACTGCGTGCTGAAGATGCCCTGCCGGAGCTTTCACTCCGGGCTCTTCGGCTGTGGGAGCAGAGGCCAAGAGATCGTGTTCACCTGTCACTGCTGCTGTTCAAACGAGAGAGGGCGGGAGAGACCATGGATTCAAACGGATTATTAGGAGATGAAGTGAGGAGTGACAGCAATGTGTGTTTCAGAGTTGCAAAGCTCACTGTGCGCTGAAGATGATCTGCAAGGACTTTCCCTCCCTGCCCTTCGGAACTGGGAGTGGATTCCAAGCGCTCGTGCTCACCTTCCTCTGCTGCTCTTGAAACGAGAGTGGAGACCAGAAACGCTGGATTCAAATGCACTTTTAGGAGCTACAATGAGGAGTGACAACAGTGTGTGTGTCACAGTTGTAAAGCTCAGTGTGTTGAAGAAGCACAAGAGCAGCCTTCAGGCCTGTCTCTTCCACTGCCTTACAGATTGCAGACATCCCTGCTCACTCTGCTGCTCAGCAGAGTGCTGGCAACGGAGTTCTTGGATTGAAATGGTCTTTTAGGAGAAAGAGTGAAGAGTGACAGCAATGTTTGTGTCACAGTTTAAAGCTCACTGTGTGCTAAACATGATCAGGAGGAGCTTTTTTGCAAGGCTCTTCTGCTGTTTTAGCCCAGTCTAAACATTCCTGCTCTACTCTCTCTGTTGCTGCTCAGCAGAGAGTGGGCACAGAGATGTTGGAATCAATTGGTCTTCCAGGCAGGAAAAGGAGTTACAGCAATGTGTGTTGCAGAATTGTAAAGCTCACTGTGTGCTGAAGATGCCCTGCAGGAGTTTCCCTGCTGGCCCTTCGTCTGTGCGATTAGAGTCCAAGCGCTGCTCCTCCCTTGTCACAACTCCTCTCCAAACGAGAGAGCGCACCAGAAACTTTGGATTCAAATGCACTTTTAGGAGATAAAGTGAGGAGTGACAGCAATGTTTGTGTCACAGTTTAAAGCTCACTGTGTGCAAAACATGATCAAGCAGGAGATTTTTTTCAAGGCTCTTCTGCTGTTTTAGGCAGGTCTAAAAATTCCTGCTCTACTCTCTCTGTTGCTGCTCAGCAGAGAGCGGGCACAGAGATGGTGGATTCAGCTGGTCTTTCAGGCAAAAAGGGAGGAGTGACAGCAATGTGTGTTGCAGAGTTGCAAAGCTCGCTGTGCGCTGAAGATGATCAGTGGGAACTTTCTGGACTGTCTCTTCTGCTCTTTTAGCATTGGCTAAAGGTTCCTGCACTATTCTCTCTGCTTCTGCCCAGCAGAGAAAGGGCACAGAGATTTTGGATTCAATTGGACTTTGAGGTAGGAAAGTGCGGAGCGAGAGCAATATATGTGTCACAGTTGCAAAGCTGACTGCGTGCTGAAGATGCCCTGCCGGAGCTTTCACTCCGGGCTCTTCGGCTGTGGGAGCAGAGGCCAAGAGATCGTGTTCACCTGTCACTGCTGCTGTTCAAACGAGAGAGGGCGGGAGAGACCATGGATTCAAACGGATTATTAGGAGATGAAGTGAGGAGTGACAGCAATGTGTGTTTCAGAGTTGCAAAGCTCACTGTGCGCTGAAGATGATCTGCAAGGACTTTCCCTCCCTGCCCTTCGGAACTGGGAGCGGATTCCAAGCGCTCGTGCTCACCTGCCTCTGCTGCACTGGAAACGAGAGTGGAGACCAGAAACGCTGGATTCAAATGCACTTTTAGGAGCTACAATGAGGAGTGACAACAGTGTGTGTGTCACAGTTGTAAAGCTCAGTGTGTTGAAGAAGCACAAGAGCAGCCTTCAGGCCTGTCTCTTCCACTGCCTTACAGATTGCAGACATTCCTGCTCACTCTGCTGCTCAGCAGAGTGCTGGCAACGGAGTTCTTGGATTGAAATGGTCTTTTAGGAGAAAGAGTGAAGAGTGACAGCAATGTTTGTGTCACAGTTTAAAGCTCACTGTGTGCTAAACATGATCAGGAGGAGCTTTTTTGCAAGGCTCTTCTGCTGTTTTAGCCCAGTCTAAACATTCCTTCTCTCTGTTGCTGCTCAGCAGAGAGTGGGCACAGAGATGTTGGAATCCATTGGTCTTCCAGGCAGGAAAAGGAGGAGTTACAGCAATGTGTGTTGCAGAATTGCAAAGCTCACTGTGTGCTGAAGATGCCCTGCAGGCGTTTCCCTGCTGGCCCTTCGTCTGTGGGATTAGAGTCCAAGCGCTGCTCCTCTCCTGTCACAACTCCTCTCGAAACGTGAGAGCGCACCAGAAACTTTGGATTCAAATGCACTTTTAGGAGATAAAGTGAGGAGTGACAGCAATGTTTGTGTCACAGTTTAAAGCTCACTGTGTGCAAAACATGATCAAGCAGGAGATTTTTTGCAAGGCTCTTCTGCTGTTTTAGCCCAGGCTAAACATTCCTGCTCTACTCTCTCTGTTGCTGCTCAGCAGAGAGCGGGCACAGAGGTGTTGGAATCAATTGGTCTTTCAGGCAGGAAAAGAAGAGACAGCAATGTGTGTTGCAGAGTTGCAAAGCTCACTGTGTGCTGAAGATGATCAGTGGGAACTTTCTGGACTGTCTCTTCTGCTGTTTCAGCAGAGTCCAAACGTAAGTGCTATATTCTGCTACTGCTCACAAAGAGCAAGCACAGGAGATGTATTATTCAATTGGACTTTCAGGTAGGAAAGTGAGAGGTGACAGCAATATGTGTTTCAGAGTTGTGAATCTCAATGTGTGCTGAAGATGCCCAGCAGTAGTTTCCATGCTGGCCCTTCGGCTGTGAAATTAGAATCCAAGCGCTCGTCCTCCCCTGTCACAACTGCTCTCGAAGCGAGAGAGCGCACCAGAAACGTTGGCTTGAAATGCACTTTTAGGAGATAAAGTGAGGAGTGACAGCAATGTGTGTTTCAGAGTTGCAAAGCTCACTGTGCGCTGAAGATGATCTGCAAGGACTTTCCCTCCCTGCCCTTCGGAACTGGGAGCGGATTCCAAGCGCTCGTGCTCACCTGCCTCTGCTGCACTGGAAACGAGAGTGGAGACCAGAAACGCTGGATTCAAATGCACTTTTAGGAGCTACAATGAGGAGTGACAACAGTGTGTGTGTCAAAGTTGTAAAGCTCAGTGTGTTGAAGAAGCACAAGAGCAGCCTTCAGGCCTGTCTCTTCCACTGCCTTACAGATTGCAGACATCCCTGCTCACTCTGCTGCTCAGCAGAGTGCTGGCAACGGAGTTCTGGGATTGAAATGGTCTTTTAGGAGAAAGAGTGAAGAGTGACAGCAATGTTTGTGTCACAGTTTAAAGCTCACTGTGTGCTAAACATGATCAGGAGGAGCTTTTTTGCAAGGCTCTTCTGCTGTTTTAGCCCAGTCTAAACATTCCTGCTCTACTCTCTCTGTTGCTGCTCAGCAGAGAGTGGGCACAGAGGTGTTGGAATCAATTGGTCTTTCAGGCAAGAAAAGGAGGAGTGACAGCAGTGTGTGTTGCAGAATTGTAAAGCTCACTGTGTGCTGAAGATGCCCTGCAGGAGTTTCCCTGCTGGCCCTTCGTCTGTGGGATTAGAGTCCAAGCGCTGCTCCTCCCTTGTCACAACTCCTCTCGAAACGAGAGAGCGCACCAGAAACTTTGGATTCAAATGCACTTTTAGGAGATAAAGTGAGGAGTGACAGCAATGTTTGTGTCACAGTTTAAAGCTCACTGTGTGCAAAACATGATCAAGCAGGAGATTTTTTTCAAGGCTCTTCTGCTGTTTTAGGCAGGTCTAAAAATTCCTGCTCTACTCTCTCTGTTGCTGCTCAGCAGAGAGCGGGCACAGAGATGGTGGATTCAGCTGGTCTTTCAGGCAAAAAGGGAGGAGTGACAGCAATGTGTGTTGCAGAGTTGCAAAGCTCGCTGTGCGCTGAAGATGATCAGTGGGAACTTTCTGGACTGTCTCTTCTGCTCTTTTAGCATTGGCTAAAGGTTCCTGCTCTATTCTCTCTGCTTCTGCCCAGCAGAGAAAGGGCACAGAGATTTTGGATTCAATTGGACTTTGAGGTAGGAAAGTGCGGAGCGACAGCAATATATGTGTCACAGTTGCAAAGCTGACTGCGTGCTGAAGATGCCCTGCCGGAGCTTTCACTCCGGGCTCTTCGGCTGTGGGAGCAGAGGCCAAGAGATCGTGTTCACCTGTCACTGCTGCTGTTCAAACGAGAGAGGGCGGGAGAGACCATGGATTCAAACGGATTATTAGGAGATGAAGTGAGGAGTGACAGCAATGTGTGTTTCAGAGTTGCAAAGCTCACTGTGCGCTGAAGATGATCTGCAAGGACTTTCCCTCCCTGCCCTTCGGAACTGGGAGCGGATTCCAAGCGCTCGTGCTCACCTGCCTCTGCTGCACTGGAAACGAGAGTGGAGACCAGAAACGCTGGATTCAAATGCACTTTTAGGAGCTACAATGAGGAGTGACAACAGTGTGTGTGTCACAGTTGTAAAGCTCAGTGTGTTGAAGAAGCACAAGAGCAGCCTTCAGGCCTGTCTCTTCCACTGCCTTACAGATTGCAGACATTCCTGCTCACTCTGCTGCTCAGCAGAGTGCTGGCAACGGAGTTCTTGGATTGAAATGGTCTTTTAGGAGAAAGAGTGAAGAGTGACAGCAATGTTTGTGTCACAGTTTAAAGCTCACTGTGTGCTAAACATGATCAGGAGGAGCTTTTTTGCAAGGCTCTTCTGCTGTTTTAGCCCAGTCTAAACATTCCTTCTCTCTGTTGCTGCTCAGCAGAGAGTGGGCACAGAGATGTTGGAATCCATTGGTCTTCCAGGCAGGAAAAGGAGGAGTTACAGCAATGTGTGTTGCAGAATTGCAAAGCTCACTGTGTGCTGAAGATGCCCTGCAGGCGTTTCCCTGCTGGCCCTTCGTCTGTGGGATTAGAGTCCAAGCGCTGCTCCTCCCCTGTCACAACTCCTCTCGAAACGTGAGAGCGCACCAGAAACTTTGGATTCAAATGCACTTTTAGGAGATAAAGTGAGGAGTGACAGCAATGTTTGTGTCACAGTTTAAAGCTCACTGTGTGCAAAACATGATCAAGCAGGAGATTTTTTGCAAGGCTCTTCTGCTGTTTTAGCCCAGGCTAAACTTTCCTGCTCTACTCTCTCTGTTGCTGCTCAGCAGAGAGCGGGCACAGAGGTGTTGGAATCAATTGGTCTTTCAGGCAGGAAAAGAAGAGACAGCAATGTGTGTTGCAGAGTTGCAAAGCTCACTGTGTGCTGAAGATGATCAGTGGGAACTTTCTGGACTGTCTCTTCTGCTGTTTCAGCAGAGTCCAAACGTAAGTGCTATATTCTGCTACTGCTCACAAAGAGCAAGCACAGGAGATGTATTATTCAATTGGACTTTCAGGTAGGAAAGTGAGAGGTGACAGCAATATGTGTTTCAGAGTTGTGAATCTCAATGTGTGCTGAAGATGCCCAGCAGTAGTTTCCATGCTGGCCCTTCGGCTGTGAAATTAGAATCCAAGCGCTCGTCCTCCCCTGTCACAACTGCTCTCGAAGCGAGAGAGCGCACCAGAAACGTTGGCTTGAAATGCACTTTTAGGAGATAAAGTGAGGAGTGACAGCAATGTGTGTTTCAGAGTTGCAAAGCTCACTGTGCGCTGAAGATGATCTGCAAGGACTTTCCCTCCCTGCCCTTCGGAACTGGGAGCGGATTCCAAGCGCTCGTGCTCACCTGCCTCTGCTGCACTGGAAACGAGAGTGGAGACCAGAAACGCTGGATTCAAATGCACTTTTAGGAGCTACAATGAGGAGTGACAACAGTGTGTGTGTCACAGTTGTAAAGCTCAGTGTGTTGAAGAAGCACAAGAGCAGCCTTCAGGCCTGTCTCTTCCACTGCCTTACAGATTGCAGACATCCCTGCTCACTCTGCTGATCAGCAGAGTGCTGACAACGGAGTTCTTGGATTGAAATGGTCTTTTAGGAGAAAGAGTGAAGCGTGACAGCAATGTTTGTGTCACAGTTTAAAGCTCACTGTGTGCTAAACATGATCAGGAGGAGCTTTTTTGCAAGGCTCTTCTGCTGTTTTAGCCCAGTCTAAACATTCCTGCTCTACTCTCTCTGTTTCTGCTCAGCAGAGAGTGGGCACAGAGGTGTTGGAATCAATTGGTCTTTCAGGCAAGAAAAGGAGGAGTGACAGCAATGTGTGTTGCAGAATTGTAAAGCTCACTGTGTGCTGAAGATGCCCTGCAGGAGTTTCCCTGCTGGCCCTTCGTCTGTGGGATTAGAGTCCAAGCGCTGCTCCTCCCTTGTCACAACTCCTCTCCAAACGAGAGAGCGCACCAGAAACTTTGGATTCAAATGCACTTTTAGGAGATAAAGTGAGGAGTGACAGCAATGTTTGTGTCACAGTTTAAAGCTCACTGTGTGCAAAACATGATCAAGCAGGAGATTTTTTTCAAGGCTCTTCTGCTGTTTTAGGCAGGTCTAAAAATTCCTGCTCTACTCTCTCTGTTGCTGCTCAGCAGAGAGCGGGCACAGAGATGGTGGATTCAGCTGGTCTTTCAGGCAAAAAGGGAGGAGTGACAGCAATGTGTGTTGCAGAGTTGCAAAGCTCGCTGTGCGCTGAAGATGATCAGTGGGAACTTTCTGGACTGTCTCTTCTGCTCTTTTAGCATTGGCTAAAGGTTCCTGCTCTACTCTGCTTCTGCCCAGCAGAGAAAGGGCACAGAGATTTTGGATTCAATTGGACTTTGAGGTAGGAAAGTGCGGAGCGAGAGCAATATATGTGTCACAGTTGCAAAGCTGACTGCGTGCTGAAGATGCCCTGCCGGAGCTTTCACTCCGGGCTCTTCGGCTGTGGGAGCAGAGGCCAAGAGATCGTGTTCACCTGTCACTGCTGCTGTTCAAACGAGAGAGGGCAGGAGAGACCATGGATTCAAACGGATTATTAGGAGATGAAGTGAGGAGTGACAGCAATGTGTGTTTCAGAGTTGCAAAGCTCACTGTGCGCTGAAGATGATCTGCAAGGACTTTCCCTCCCTGCCCTTCGGAACTGGGAGCGGATTCCAAGCGCTCGTGCTCACCTGCCTCTGCTGCACTGGAAACGAGAGTGGAGACCAGAAACGCTGGATTCAAATGCACTTTTAGGAGCTACAATGAGGAGTGACAACAGTGTGTGTGTCAAAGTTGTAAAGCTCAGTGTGTTGAAGAAGCACAAGAGCAGCCTTCAGCCTGTCTCTTCCACTGCCTTACAGACTGCAGACATTCCTGCTCACTCTGCTGCTCAGCAGAGTGCTGGCAACGGAGTTCTTGGATTGAAATGGTCTTTTAGGAGAAAGAGTGAAGAGTGACAGCAATGTTTGTGTCACAGTTTAAAGCTCACTGTGTGCTAAACATGATCAGGAGGAGCTTTTTTGCAAGGCTCTTCTGCTGTTTTAGCCCAGTCTAAACATTCCTGCTCTACTCTCTCTGATGCTGCTCAGCAGAGAGTGGGCACAGAGATGTTGGAATCAATTGGTCTTCCAGGCAGGAGAAGGAGGAGTTACAGCAATGTGTTTTGCAGAGTTGCAAAGCTCACTGTGTGCTGAAGATGCCCTGCAGGAGTTTCCCTGCTGGCCCTTCGTCTGTGGGATTAGAGTCCAAGCGCTGCTCCTCCCCTGTCACAACTCCTCTCGAAACGTGAGAGCGCACCAGAAACTTTGGATTCAAATGCACTTTTAGGAGATAAAGTGAGGAGTGACAGCAATGTTTGTGTCACAGTTTAAAGCTCACTGTGTGCAAAACATGATCAAGCAGGAGATTTTTTTCAAGGCTCTTCTGCTGTTTTAGGCAGGTCTAAAAATTCCTGCTCTACTATCTCTGTTGCTGCTCAGCAGAGAGCGGGCACAGAGATGGTGGATTCAGCTGGTCTTTCAGGCAAAAAGGGAGGAGTGACAGCAATGTGTGTTGCAGAGTTGCAAAGCTCGCTGTGCGCTGAAGATGATCAGTGGGAACTTTCTGGACTGTCTCTTCTGCTCTTTTAGCATTGGCTAAAGGTTCCTGCTCTACTCTGCTTCTGCCCAGCAGAGAAAGGGCACAGAGTTTTGGATTCAATTGGACTTTGAGGTAGGAAAGTGCGGAGCGAGAGCAATATATGTGTCACAGTTGCAAAGCTGACTGCGTGCTGAAGATGCCCTGCCGGAGCTTTCACTCCGGGCTCTTCGGCTGTGGGAGCAGAGGCCAAGAGATCGTGTTCACCTGTCACTGCTGCTGTTCAAACGAGAGAGGGCGGGAGAGACCATGGATTCAAACGGATTATTAGGAGATGAAGTGAGGAGTGACAGCAATGTGTGTTTCAGAGTTGCAAAGCTCACTGTGCGCTGAAGATGATCTGCAAGGACTTTCCCTCCCTGCCCTTCGGAACTGGGAGCGGATTCCAAGCGCTCGTGCTCACCTGCCTCTGCTGCTCTTGAAACGAGAGTGGAGACCAGAAACGCTGGATTCAAATGCACTTTTAGGAGCTACAATGAGGAGTGACAACAGTGTGTGTGTCACAGTTGTAAAGCTCAGTGTGTTGAAGAAGCACAAGAGCAGCCTTCAGGCCTGTCTCTTCCACTGCCTTACAGATTGCAGACATTCCTGCTCACTCTGCTGCTCAGCAGAGTGCTGGCAACGGAGTTCTTGGATTGAAATGGTCTTTTAGGAGAAAGAGTGAAGAGTGACAGCAATGTTTGTGTCACAGTTTAAAGCTCACTGTGTGCTAAACATGATCAGGAGGAGCTTTTTTGCAAGGCTCTTCTGCTGTTTTAGCCCAGTCTAAACATTCCTGCTCTACTCTCTCTGTTGCTGCTCAGCAGAGAGTGGGCACAGAGATGTTGGAATCAATAGGTCTTCCAGGCAGGAGAAGGAGGAGTTACAGCAATGTGTTTTGCAGAGTTGCAAAGCTCACTGTGTGCTGAAGATGCCCTGCAGGAGTTTCCCTGCTGGCCCTTCGTCTGTGGGATTAGAGTCCAAGCGCTGCTCCTCCCCTGTCACAACTCCTCTCCAAACGAGAGAGCGCACCAGAAACTTTGGATTCAAATGCACTTTTAGGAGATAAAGTGAGGAGTGACAGCAATGTTTGTGTCACAGTTTAAAGCTCACTGTTTGCAAAACATGATCAAGCAGGAGATTTTTTGCAAGGCTCTTCTGCTGTTTTAGCCCAGGCTAAATATTCCTGCTCAACTCTCTGTTGCTGCTCAGCAGAGAGTGGGCACAGAGATGTTGGAATCAATTGGTCTTTCAGGCAGGAAAAGAAGTGACAGCAATGTGTGTTGCAGAGTTGCAAAGCTCGCTGTTCGCTGAAGATGATCAGTGGGAACTTTCTGGACTGTCTCTTCTGCTGTTTCTTCAGAGTCCAAACGTAAGTGCTATATTCTGCTACTGCTCACAAAGAGCAAGCACAGGAGATGTAGGATTCAATTGGACTTTGAGGTAGGAAAGTGAGAGGTGACAGCTATTTGTGTTTCAGAGTTGCAAAGCTCACTGGGTGCTGAAGATACCCTGCAGGAGTTTCCATGCTGCCAATTCGTCTGTGAAATTAGAGTCCAAACACTCGTCCAACCCTGTGACATCTGCTCTCGAAACGAGAGAGCGCACCATAAACTTTGGATTCAAATGCACTTTTAGGAGATAAAGTGAGGAGTGACAGCAATGTTTGTGTCACAGTTTAAAGCTCACTGAGTGCAAAACATGATCAAGCAGGAGATTTTTTGCAAGGCTCTTCTGCTGTTTTAGCCCAGTCCAAACATTCCTGCTCTGCTCTCTCTGTTGTTGCTCAGCAGAGAGCGGGCACAGAGATGGTGGATTCAGTTGGTCTTTCAGGCAGGAAAGGGGGGAGTGACAGCAATGTGTGTTGCAGAGTTGCAAAGCTCACTGTGTGCTGAAGATGATCAGTGGGAACTTTCTGGACTGTCTCTTCTGCTGTTTCAGCAGAGTCCAAACGTAAGTGCTATATTCTGCTACTGCTCACAAAGAGCAAGCACAGGAGATGTATTATTCAATTGGACTTTCAGGTAGGAAAGTGAGAGGTGACAGCAATATGTGTTTCAGAGTTGCGAATCACAATGTGTGCTGAAGATGCCCAGCAGTAGTTTCCATGCTGGCCCTTCGGCTGTGAAATTAGAATCCAAGCGCTCGTCCTCCCCTGTCACAACTGCTCTCGAAGCGAGAGAGCGCACCAGAAACGTTGGCTTGAAATGCACTTTTAGGAGATAAAGTGAGGAGTGACAGCAATGTGTGTTTCAGAGTTGCAAAGCTCACTGTGCGCTGAAGATGATCTGCAAGGACTTTCCCTCCCTGCCCTTCGGAACTGGGAGCGGATTCCAAGCGCTCGTGCTCACCTGCCTCTGCTGCACTGGAAACGAGAGTGGAGACCAGAAACGCTGGATTCAAATGCACTTTTAGGAGCTACAATGAGGAGTGACAACAGTGTGTGTGTCAAAGTTGTAAAGCTCAGTGTGTTGAAGAAGCACAAGAGCAGCCTTCAGCCTGTCTCTTCCACTGCCTTACAGATTGCAGACATTCCTGCTCACTCTGCTGCTCAGCAGAGTGCTGGCAACGGAGTTCTTGGATTGAAATGGTCTTTTAGGAGAAAGAGTGAAGAGTGACAGCAATGTTTGTGTCACAGTTTAAAGCTCACTGTGTGCTAAACATGATCAGGAGGAGCTTTTTTGCAAGGCTCTTCTGCTGTTTTAGCCCAGTCTAAACATTCCTGCTCTACTCTCTCTGATGCTGCTCAGCAGAGAGTGGGCACAGAGATGTTGGAATCAATTGGTCTTCCAGGCAGGAGAAGGAGGAGTTACAGCAATGTGTTTTGCAGAGTTGCAAAGCTCACTGTGTGCTGAAGATGCCCTGCAGGAGTTTCCCTGCTGGCCCTTCGTCTGTGGTATTAGAGTCCAAGCGCTGCTCCTCCCCTGTCACAACTCCTCTCGAAACGAGAGAGCGCACCAGAAACTTTGGATTCAAATGCACTTTTAGGAGATAAAGTGAGGAGTGACAGCAATGTTTGTGTCACAGTTTAAAGCTCACTGTGTGCAAAACATGATCAAGCAGGAGATTTTTTTCAAGGCTCTTCTGCTGTTTTAGGCAGGTCTAAAAATTCCTGCTCTACTATCTCTGTTGCTGCTCAGCAGAGAGCGGGCACAGAGATGGTGGATTCAGCTGGTCTTTCAGGCAAAAAGGGAGGAGTGACAGCAATGTGTGTTGCAGAGTTGCAAAGCTCGCTGTGCGCTGAAGATGATCAGTGGGAACTTTCTGGACTGTCTCTTCTGCTCTTTTAGCATTGGCTAAAGGTTCCTGCTCTACTCTGCTTCTGCCCAGCAGAGAAAGGGCACAGAGTTTTGGATTCAATTGGACTTTGAGGTAGGAAAGTGCGGAGCGAGAGCAATATATGTGTCACAGTTGCAAAGCTGACTGCGTGCTGAAGATGCCCTGCCGGAGCTTTCACTCCGGGCTCTTCGGCTGTGGGAGCAGAGGCCAAGAGATCGTGTTCACCTGTCACTGCTGCTGTTCAAACGAGAGAGGGCGGGAGAGACCATGGATTCAAACGGATTATTAGGAGATGAAGTGAGGAGTGACAGCAATGTGTGTTTCAGAGTTGCAAAGCTCACTGTGCGCTGAAGATGATCTGCAAGGACTTTCCCTCCCTGCCCTTCGGAACTGGGAGCGGATTCCAAGCGCTCGTGCTCACCTGCCTCTGCTGCTCTTGAAACGAGAGTGGAGACCAGAAACGCTGGATTCAAATGCACTTTTAGGAGCTACAATGAGGAGTGACAACAGTGTGTGTGTCACAGTTGTAAAGCTCAGTGTGTTGAAGAAGCACAAGAGCAGCCTTCAGGCCTGTCTCTTCCACTGCCTTACAGATTGCAGACATTCCTGCTCACTCTGCTGCTCAGCAGAGTGCTGGCAACGGAGTTCTTGGATTGAAATGGTCTTTTAGGAGAAAGAGTGAAGAGTGACAGCAATGTTTGTGTCACAGTTTAAAGCTCACTGTGTGCTAAACATGATCAGGAGGAGCTTTTTTGCAAGGCTCTTCTGCTGTTTTAGCCCAGTCTAAACATTCCTGCTCTACTCTCTCTGTTGCTGCTCAGCAGAGAGTGGGCACAGAGATGTTGGAATCAATAGGTCTTCCAGGCAGGAGAAGGAGGAGTTACAGCAATGTGTTTTGCAGAGTTGCAAAGCTCACTGTGTGCTGAAGATGCCCTGCAGGAGTTTCCCTGCTGGCCCTTCGTCTGTGGGATTAGAGTCCAAGCGCTGCTCCTCCCCTGTCACAACTCCTCTCCAAACGAGAGAGCGCACCAGAAACTTTGGATTCAAATGCACTTTTAGGAGATAAAGTGAGGAGTGACAGCAATGTTTGTGTCACAGTTTAAAGCTCACTGTTTGCAAAACATGATCAAGCAGGAGATTTTTTGCAAGGCTCTTCTGCTGTTTTAGCCCAGGCTAAATATTCCTGCTCAACTCTCTGTTGCTGCTCAGCAGAGAGTGGGCACAGAGATGTTGGAATCAATTGGTCTTTCAGGCAGGAAAAGAAGTGACAGCAATGTGTGTTGCAGAGTTGCAAAGCTCGCTGTTCGCTGAAGATGATCAGTGGGAACTTTCTGGACTGTCTCTTCTGCTGTTTCTTCAGAGTCCAAACGTAAGTGCTATATTCTGCTACTGCTCACAAAGAGCAAGCACAGGAGATGTAGGATTCAATTGGACTTTGAGGTAGGAAAGTGAGAGGTGACAGCTATTTGTGTTTCAGAGTTGCAAAGCTCACTGGGTGCTGAAGATACCCTGCAGGAGTTTCCATGCTGCCAATTCGTCTGTGAAATTAGAGTCCAAACACTCGTCCAACCCTGTGACATCTGCTCTCGAAACGAGAGAGCGCACCATAAACTTTGGATTCAAATGCACTTTTAGGAGATAAAGTGAGGAGTGACAGCAATGTTTGTGTCACAGTTTAAAGCTCACTGAGTGCAAAACATGATCAAGCAGGAGATTTTTTGCAAGGCTCTTCTGCTGTTTTAGCCCAGTCCAAACATTCCTGCTCTGCTCTCTCTGTTGTTGCTCAGCAGAGAGCGGGCACAGAGATGGTGGATTCAGTTGGTCTTTCAGGCAGGAAAGGGGGGAGTGACAGCAATGTGTGTTGCAGAGTTGCAAAGCTCACTGTGTGCTGAAGATGATCAGTGGGAACTTTCTGGACTGTCTCTTCTGCTGTTTCAGCAGAGTCCAAACGTAAGTGCTATATTCTGCTACTGCTCACAAAGAGCAAGCACAGGAGATGTATTATTCAATTGGACTTTCAGGTAGGAAAGTGAGAGGTGACAGCAATATGTGTTTCAGAGTTGCGAATCACAATGTGTGCTGAAGATGCCCAGCAGTAGTTTCCATGCTGGCCCTTCGGCTGTGAAATTAGAATCCAAGCGCTCGTCCTCCCCTGTCACAACTGCTCTCGAAGCGAGAGAGCGCACCAGAAACGTTGGCTTGAAATGCACTTTTAGGAGATAAAGTGAGGAGTGACAGCAATGTGTGTTTCAGAGTTGCAAAGCTCACTGTGCGCTGAAGATGATCTGCAAGGACTTTCCCTCCCTGCCCTTCGGAACTGGGAGCGGATTCCAAGCGCTCGTGCTCACCTGCCTCTGCTGCACTGGAAACGAGAGTGGAGACCAGAAACGCTGGATTCAAATGCACTTTTAGGAGCTACAATGAGGAGTGACAACAGTGTGTGTGTCAAAGTTGTAAAGCTCAGTGTGTTGAAGAAGCACAAGAGCAGCCTTCAGCCTGTCTCTTCCACTGCCTTACAGATTGCAGACATTCCTGCTCACTCTGCTGCTCAGCAGAGTGCTGGCAACGGAGTTCTTGGATTGAAATGGTCTTTTAGGAGAAAGAGTGAAGAGTGACAGCAATGTTTGTGTCACAGTTTAAAGCTCACTGTGTGCTAAACATGATCAGGAGGAGCTTTTTTGCAAGGCTCTTCTGCTGTTTTAGCCCAGTCTAAACATTCCTGCTCTACTCTCTCTGATGCTGCTCAGCAGAGAGTGGGCACAGAGATGTTGGAATCAATTGGTCTTCCAGGCAGGAGAAGGAGGAGTTACAGCAATGTGTTTTGCAGAGTTGCAAAGCTCACTGTGTGCTGAAGATGCCCTGCAGGAGTTTCCCTGCTGGCCCTTCGTCTGTGGTATTAGAGTCCAAGCGCTGCTCCTCCCCTGTCACAACTCCTCTCGAAACGAGAGAGCGCACACGAAACTTTGGATTCAAATGCACTTTTAGGAGATAAAGTGAGGAGTGACAGCAATGTTTGTGTCACAGTTTAAAGCTCACTGTTTGCAAAACATGATCAAGCAGGAGATTTTTTTCAAGGCTCTTCTGCTGTTTTAGGCAGGTCTAAAATTTCCTGCTCTACTCTCTCTGTTGCTGCTCAGCAGAGAGCGGGCACAGAGATGGTGGATTCAGCTGGTCTTTCAGGCAAAAAGGGAGGAGTGACAGCAATGTGTGTTGCAGAGTTGCAAAGCTCGCTGTGCGCTGAAGATGATCAGTGGGAACTTTCTGGACTGTCTCTTCTGCTCTTTTAGCATTGGCTAAAGTTTCCTGCTCTACTCTGCTTCAGCCCAGCAGAGAAAGGGCACAGAGTTTTGGATTCAATTGGACTTTGAGGTAGGAAAGTGCGGAGCGAGAGCAATATATGTGTCACAGTTGCAAAGCTGACTGCGTGCTGAAGATGCCCTGCCGGAGCTTTCACTCCGGGCTCTTCGGCTGTGGGAGCAGAGGCCAAGAGATAGTGTTCACCTGTCACTGCTGCTGTTCAAACGAGAGAGGGCGGGAGAGACCATGGATTCAAACGGATTATTAGGAGATGAAGTGAGGAGTGACAGCAATGTGTGTTTCAGAGTTGCAAAGCTCACTGTGCGCTGAAGATGATCTGCAAGGACTTTCCCTCCCTGCCCTTCGGAACTGGGAGCGGATTCCAAGCGCTCGTGCTCACCTTCCTCTGCTGCTCTTGAAACGAGAGTGGAGACCAGAAACGCTGGATTCAAATGCACTTTTAGGAGCTACAATGAGGAGTGACAACAGTGTGTGTGTCACAGTTGTAAAGCTCAGTGTGTTGAAGAAGCACAAGAGCAGCCTTCAGGCCTGTCTCTTCCACTGCCTTACAGATTGCAGACATTCCTGCTCACTCTGCTGCTCAGCAGAGTGCTGGCAACGGAGTTCTTGGATTGAAATGGTCTTTTAGGAGAAAGAGTGAAGAGTGACAGCAATGTTTGTGTCACAGTTTAAAGCTCACTGTGTGCTAAACATGATCAGGAGGAGCTTTTTTGCAAGGCTCTTCTGCTGTTTTAGCCCAGTCTAAACATTCCTTCTCTCTGTTGCTGCTCAGCAGAGAGTGGGCACAGAGATGTTGGAATCAATTGGTCTTCCAGGCAGGAAAAGGAGGAGTTACAGCAATGTGTGTTGCAGAATTGCAAAGCTCACTGTGTGCTGAAGATGCCCTGCAGGAGTTTCCCTGCTGGCCCTTCGTCTGTGGGATTAGAGTCCAAGCGCTGCTCCTCCCCTGTCACAACTCCTCTCGAAACGAGAGAGCGCACCAGAAACTTTGGATTCAAATGCACTTTTAGGAGATAAAGTGAGGAGTGACAGCAATGTTTGCGTCACAGTTTAAAGCTCACTGTGTGCAAAACATGATCAAGCAGGAGATTTTTTTCAAGGCTCTTCTGCTGTTTTAGGCAGGTCTAAAAATTCCTGCTCTACTCTCTCTGTTGCTGCTCAGCAGAGAGCGGGCACAGAGATGGTGGATTCAGCTGGTCTTTCAGGCAAAAAGGGAGGAGTGACAGCAATGTGTGTTGCAGAGTTGCAAAGCTCGCTGTGCGCTGAAGATGATCAGTGGGAACTTTCTGGACTGTCTCTTCTGCTCTTTTAGCATTGGCTAAAGGTTCCTGCTCTACTCTGCTTCTGCCCAGCAGAGAAAGGGCACAGAGATTTTGGATTCAATTGGACTTTGAGGTAGGAAAGTGCGGAGCGAGAGCAATATATGTGTCACAGTTGCAAAGCTGACTGCGTGCTGAAGATGCCCTGCCGGAGCTTTCACTCCGGGCTCTTCGGCTGTGGGAGCAGAGGCCAAGAGATCGTGTTCACCTGTCACTGCTGCTGTTCAAACGAGAGAGGGCGGGAGAGACCATGGATTCAAACGGATTATTAGGAGATGAAGTGAGGAGTGACAGCAATGTGTGTTTCAGAGTTGCAAAGCTCACTGTGCGCTGAAGATGATCTGCAAGGACTTTCCCTCCCTGCCCTTCGGAACTGGGAGCGGATTCCAAGCGCTCGTGCTCACCTGCCTCTGCTGCTCTTGAAACGAGAGTGGAGACCAGAAACGCTGGATTCAAATGCACTTTTAGGAGCTACAATGAGGAGTGACAACAGTGTGTGTGTGTCAAAGTTGTAAAGCTCAGTGTGTTGAAGAAGCACAAGAGCAGCCTTCAGCCTGTCTCTTCCACTGCCTTACAGATTGCAGACATTCCTGCTCACTCTGCTGCTCAGCAGAGTGCTGGCAACGGAGTTCTTGGATTGAAATGGTCTTTTAGGAGAAAGAGTGAAGAGTGACAGCAATGTTTGTGTCACAGTTTAAAGCTCACTGTGTGCTAAACATGATCAGGAGGAGCTTTTTTGCAAGGCTCTTCTGCTGTTTTAGCCCAGTCTAAACATTCCTGCTCTACTCTCTCTGATGCTGCTCAGCAGAGAGTGGGCACAGAGATGTTGGAATCAATTGGTCTTCCAGGCAGGAGAAGGAGGAGTTACAGCAATGTGTTTTGCAGAGTTGCAAAGCTCACTGTGTGCTGAAGATGCCCTGCAGGAGTTTCCCTGCTGGCCCTTCGTCTGTGGGATTAGAGTCCAAGCGCTGCTCCTCCCCTGTCACAACTCCTCTCGAAACGAGAGAGCGCACCAGAAACTTTGGATTCAAATGCACTTTTAGGAGATAAAGTGAGGAGTGACAGCAATGTTTGTGTCACAGTTTAAAGCTCACTGTGTGCAAAACATGATCAAGCAGGAGATTTTTTTCAAGGCTCTTCTGCTGTTTTAGGCAGGTCTAAAAATTCCTGCTCTACTATCTCTGTTGCTGCTCAGCAGAGAGCGGGCACAGAGATGGTGGATTCAGCTGGTCTTTCAGGCAAAAAGGGAGGAGTGACAGCAATGTGTGTTGCAGAGTTGCAAAGCTCGCTGTGCGCTGAAGATGATCAGTGGGAACTTTCTGGACCGTCTCTTCTGCTCTTTTAGCATTGGCTAAAGGTTCCTGCTCTACTCTGCTTCAGCCCAGCAGAGAAAGGGCACAGAGATTTTGGATTCAATTGGACTTTGAGGTAGGAAAGTGCGGAGCGAGAGCAATATATGTGTCACAGTTGCAAAGCTGACTGCGTGCTGAAGATGCCCTGCCGGAGCTTTCACTCCGGGCTCTTCGGCTGTGGGAGCAGAGGCCAAGAGATCGTGTTCACCTGTCACTGCTGCTGTTCAAACGAGAGAGGGCGGGAGAGACCATGGATTCAAACGGATTATTAGGAGATGAAGTGAGGAGTGACAGCAATGTGTGTTTCAGAGTTGCAAAGCTCACTGTGCGCTGAAGATGATCTGCAAGGACTTTCCCTCCCTGCCCTTCGGAACTGGGAGCGGATTCCAAGCGCTCGTGCTCACCTGCCTCTGCTGCTCTTGAAACGAGAGTGGAGACCAGAAACGCTGGATTCAAATGCACTTTTAGGAGCTACAATGAGGAGTGACAACAGTGTGTGTGTGTCAAAGTTGTAAAGCTCAGTGTGTTGAAGAAGCACAAGAGCAGCCTTCAGCCTGTCTCTTCCACTGCCTTACAGATTGCAGACATTCCTGCTCACTCTGCTGCTCAGCAGAGTGCTGGCAACGGAGTTCTTGGATTGAAATGGTCTTTTAGGAGAAAGAGTGAAGAGTGACAGCAATGTTTGTGTCACAGTTTAAAGCTCACTGTGTGCTAAACATGATCAGGAGGAGCTTTTTTGCAAGGCTCTTCTGCTGTTTTAGCCCAGTCTAAACATTCCTGCTCTACTCTCTCTGATGCTGCTCAGCAGAGAGTGGGCACAGAGATGTTGGAATCAATTGGTCTTCCAGGCAGGAGAAGGAGGAGTTACAGCAATGTGTTTTGCAGAGTTGCAAAGCTCACTGTGTGCTGAAGATGCCCTGCAGGAGTTTCCCTGCTGGCCCTTCGTCTGTGGGATTAGAGTCCAAGCGCTGCTCCTCCCCTGTCACAACTCCTCTCGAAACGAGAGAGCGCGCAAGAAACTTTGGATTCAAATGCACTTTTAGGAGATAAAGTGAGGAGTGACAGCAATGTTTGTGTCACAGTTTAAAGCTCACTCTGTGCAAAACATGATCAAGCAGGAGATTTTTTTCAAGGCTCTTCTGCTGTTTTAGGCAGGTCTAAAAATTCCTGCTCTACTCTCTCTGTTGCTGCTCAGCAGAGAGCGGGCACAGAGATGGTGGATTCAGCTGGTCTTTCAGGCAAAAAGGGAGGAGTGACAGCAATGTGTGTTGCAGAGTTGCAAAGCTCGCTGTGCGCTGAAGATGATCAGTGGGAACTTTCTGGACTGTCTCTTCTGCTCTTTTAGCATTGGCTAAAGGTTCCTGCTCTACTCTGCTTCAGCCCAGCAGAGAAAGGGCACAGAGATTTTGGATTCAATTGGACTTTGAGGTAGGAAAGTGCGGAGCGAGAGCAATATATGTGTCACAGTTGCAAAGCTGACTGCGTGCTGAAGATGCCCTGCCGGAGCTTTCACTCCGGGCTCTTCGGCTGTGGGAGCAGAGGCCAAGAGATAGTGTTCACCTGTCACTGCTGCTGTTCAAACGAGAGAGGGCGGGAGAGACCATGGATTCAAACGGATTATTAGGAGATGAAGTGAGGAGTGACAGCAATGTGTGTTTCAGAGTTGCAAAGCTCACTGTGCGCTGAAGATGATCTGCAAGGACTTTCCCTCCCTGCCCTTCGGAACTGGGAGCGGATTCCAAGCGCTCGTGCTCACCTTCCTCTGCTGCTCTTGAAACGAGAGTGGAGACCAGAAACGCTGGATTCAAATGCACTTTTAGGAGCTACAATGAGGAGTGACAACAGTGTGTGTGTCACAGTTGTAAAGCTCAGTGTGTTGAAGAAGCACAAGAGCAGCCTTCAGCCTGTCTCTTCCACTGCCTTACAGATTGCAGACATTCCTGCTCACTCTGCTGCTCAGCAGAGTGCTGGCAACGGAGTTCTTGGATTGAAATGGTCTTTTAGGAGAAAGAGTGAAGAGTGACAGCAATGTTTGTGTCACAGTTTAAAGCTCACTGTGTGCTAAACATGATCAGGAGGAGCTTTTTTGCAAGGCTCTTCTGCTGTTTTAGCCCAGTCTAAACATTCCTGCTCTACTCTCTCTGATGCTGCTCAGCAGAGAGTGGGCACAGAGATGTTGGAATCAATTGGTCTTCCAGGCAGGAGAAGGAGGAGTTACAGCAATGTGTTTTGCAGAGTTGCAAAGCTCACTGTGTGCTGAAGATGCCCTGCAGGAGTTTCCCTGCTGGCCCTTCGTCTGTGGGATTAGAGTCCAAGCGCTGCTCCTCCCCTGTCACAACTCCTCTCGAAACGAGAGAGCGCGCAAGAAACTTTGGATTCAAATGCACTTTTAGGAGATAAAGTGAGGAGTGACAGCAATGTTTGTGTCACAGTTTAAAGCTCACTGTGTGCAAAACATGATCAAGCAGGAGATTTTTTTCAAGGCTCTTCTGCTGTTTTAGGCAGGTCTAAAAATTCCTGCTCTACTCTCTCTGTTGCTGCTCAGCAGAGAGCGGGCACAGAGATGGTGGATTCAGCTGGTCTTTCAGGCAAAAAGGGAGGAGTGACAGCAATGTGTGTTGCAGAGTTGCAAAGCTCGCTGTGCGCTGAAGATGATCAGTGGGAACTTTCTGGACTGTCTCTTCTGCTCTTTTAGCATTGGCTAAAGGTTCCTGCTCTACTCTGCTTCAGCCCAGCAGAGAAAGGGCACAGAGATTTTGGATTCAATTGGACTTTGAGGTAGGAAAGTGCGGAGCGAGAGCAATATATGTGTCACAGTTGCAAAGCTGACTGCGTGCTGAAGATGCCCTGCCGGAGCTTTCACTCCGGGCTCTTCGGCTGTGGGAGCAGAGGCCAAGAGATAGTGTTCACCTGTCACTGCTGCTGTTCAAACGAGAGAGGGCGGGAGAGACCATGGATTCAAACGGATTATTAGGAGATGAAGTGAGGAGTGACAGCAATGTGTGTTTCAGAGTTGCAAAGCTCACTGTGCGCTGAAGATGATCTGCAAGGACTTTCCCTCCCTGCCCTTCGGAACTGGGAGCGGATTCCAAGCGCTCGTGCTCACCTTCCTCTGCTGCTCTTGAAACGAGAGTGGAGACCAGAAACGCTGGATTCAAATGCACTTTTAGGAGCTACAATGAGGAGTGACAACAGTGTGTGTGTCACAGTTGTAAAGCTCAGTGTGTTGAAGAAGCACAAGAGCAGCCTTCAGCCTGTCTCTTCCACTGCCTTACAGATTGCAGACATTCCTGCTCACTCTGCTGCTCAGCAGAGTGCTGGCAACGGAGTTCTTGGATTGAAATGGTCTTTTAGGAGAAAGAGTGAAGAGTGACAGCAATGTTTGTGTCACAGTTTAAAGCTCACTGTGTGCTAAACATGATCAGGAGGAGCTTTTTTGCAAGGCTCTTCTGCTGTTTTAGCCCAGTCTAAACATTCCTGCTCTACTCTCTCTGATGCTGCTCAGCAGAGAGTGGGCACAGAGATGTTGGAATCAATTGGTCTTCCAGGCAGGAGAAGGAGGAGTTACAGCAATGTGTTTTGCAGAGTTGCAAAGCTCACTGTGTGCTGAAGATGCCCTGCAGGAGTTTCCCTGCTGGCCCTTCGTCTGTGGTATTAGAGTCCAAGCGCTGCTCCTCCCCTGTCACAACTCCTCTCGAAACGAGAGAGCGCACCAGAAACTTTGGATTCAAATGCACTTTTAGGAGATAAAGTGAGGAGTGACAGCAATGTTTGTGTCACAGTTTAAAGCTCACTGTGTGCAAAACATGATCAAGCAGGAGATTTTTTTCAAGGCTCTTCTGCTGTTTTAGGCAGGTCTAAAAATTCCTGCTCTACTATCTCTGTTGCTGCTCAGCAGAGAGCGGGCACAGAGATGGTGGATTCAGCTGGTCTTTCAGGCAAAAAGGGAGGAGTGACAGCAATGTGTGTTGCAGAGTTGCAAAGCTCGCTGTGCGCTGAAGATGATCAGTGGGAACTTTCTGGACTGTCTCTTCTGCTCTTTTAGCATTGGCTAAAGGTTCCTGCTCTACTCTGCTTCTGCCCAGCAGAGAAAGGGCACAGAGTTTTGGATTCAATTGGACTTTGAGGTAGGAAAGTGCGGAGCGAGAGCAATATATGTGTCACAGTTGCAAAGCTGACTGCGTGCTGAAGATGCCCTGCCGGAGCTTTCACTCCGGGCTCTTCGGCTGTGGGAGCAGAGGCCAAGAGATCGTGTTCACCTGTCACTGCTGCTGTTCAAACGAGAGAGGGCGGGAGAGACCATGGATTCAAACGGATTATTAGGAGATGAAGTGAGGAGTGACAGCAATGTGTGTTTCAGAGTTGCAAAGCTCACTGTGCGCTGAAGATGATCTGCAAGGACTTTCCCTCCCTGCCCTTCGGAACTGGGAGCGGATTCCAAGCGCTCGTGCTCACCTGCCTCTGCTGCTCTTGAAACGAGAGTGGAGACCAGAAACGCTGGATTCAAATGCACTTTTAGGAGCTACAATGAGGAGTGACAACAGTGTGTGTGTCACAGTTGTAAAGCTCAGTGTGTTGAAGAAGCACAAGAGCAGCCTTCAGGCCTGTCTCTTCCACTGCCTTACAGATTGCAGACATTCCTGCTCACTCTGCTGCTCAGCAGAGTGCTGGCAACGGAGTTCTTGGATTGAAATGGTCTTTTAGGAGAAAGAGTGAAGAGTGACAGCAATGTTTGTGTCACAGTTTAAAGCTCACTGTGTGCTAAACATGATCAGGAGGAGCTTTTTTGCAAGGCTCTTCTGCTGTTTTAGCCCAGTCTAAACATTCCTGCTCTACTCTCTCTGTTGCTGCTCAGCAGAGAGTGGGCACAGAGATGTTGGAATCAATAGGTCTTCCAGGCAGGAGAAGGAGGAGTTACAGCAATGTGTTTTGCAGAGTTGCAAAGCTCACTGTGTGCTGAAGATGCCCTGCAGGAGTTTCCCTGCTGGCCCTTCGTCTGTGGGATTAGAGTCCAAGCGCTGCTCCTCCCCTGTCACAACTCCTCTCCAAACGAGAGAGCGCACCAGAAACTTTGGATTCAAATGCACTTTTAGGAGATAAAGTGAGGAGTGACAGCAATGTTTGTGTCACAGTTTAAAGCTCACTGTTTGCAAAACATGATCAAGCAGGAGATTTTTTGCAAGGCTCTTCTGCTGTTTTAGCCCAGGCTAAATATTCCTGCTCAACTCTCTGTTGCTGCTCAGCAGAGAGTGGGCACAGAGATGTTGGAATCAATTGGTCTTTCAGGCAGGAAAAGAAGTGACAGCAATGTGTGTTGCAGAGTTGCAAAGCTCGCTGTTCGCTGAAGATGATCAGTGGGAACTTTCTGGACTGTCTCTTCTGCTGTTTCTTCAGAGTCCAAACGTAAGTGCTATATTCTGCTACTGCTCACAAAGAGCAAGCACAGGAGATGTAGGATTCAATTGGACTTTGAGGTAGGAAAGTGAGAGGTGACAGCTATTTGTGTTTCAGAGTTGCAAAGCTCACTGGGTGCTGAAGATACCCTGCAGGAGTTTCCATGCTGCCAATTCGTCTGTGAAATTAGAGTCCAAACACTCGTCCAACCCTGTGACATCTGCTCTCGAAACGAGAGAGCGCACCATAAACTTTGGATTCAAATGCACTTTTAGGAGATAAAGTGAGGAGTGACAGCAATGTTTGTGTCACAGTTTAAAGCTCACTGAGTGCAAAACATGATCAAGCAGGAGATTTTTTGCAAGGCTCTTCTGCTGTTTTAGCCCAGTCCAAACATTCCTGCTCTGCTCTCTCTGTTGTTGCTCAGCAGAGAGCGGGCACAGAGATGGTGGATTCAGTTGGTCTTTCAGGCAGGAAAGGGGGGAGTGACAGCAATGTGTGTTGCAGAGTTGCAAAGCTCACTGTGTGCTGAAGATGATCAGTGGGAACTTTCTGGACTGTCTCTTCTGCTGTTTCAGCAGAGTCCAAACGTAAGTGCTATATTCTGCTACTGCTCACAAAGAGCAAGCACAGGAGATGTATTATTCAATTGGACTTTCAGGTAGGAAAGTGAGAGGTGACAGCAATATGTGTTTCAGAGTTGCGAATCACAATGTGTGCTGAAGATGCCCAGCAGTAGTTTCCATGCTGGCCCTTCGGCTGTGAAATTAGAATCCAAGCGCTCGTCCTCCCCTGTCACAACTGCTCTCGAAGCGAGAGAGCGCACCAGAAACGTTGGCTTGAAATGCACTTTTAGGAGATAAAGTGAGGAGTGACAGCAATGTGTGTTTCAGAGTTGCAAAGCTCACTGTGCGCTGAAGATGATCTGCAAGGACTTTCCCTCCCTGCCCTTCGGAACTGGGAGCGGATTCCAAGCGCTCGTGCTCACCTGCCTCTGCTGCACTGGAAACGAGAGTGGAGACCAGAAACGCTGGATTCAAATGCACTTTTAGGAGCTACAATGAGGAGTGACAACAGTGTGTGTGTCAAAGTTGTAAAGCTCAGTGTGTTGAAGAAGCACAAGAGCAGCCTTCAGCCTGTCTCTTCCACTGCCTTACAGATTGCAGACATTCCTGCTCACTCTGCTGCTCAGCAGAGTGCTGGCAACGGAGTTCTTGGATTGAAATGGTCTTTTAGGAGAAAGAGTGAAGAGTGACAGCAATGTTTGTGTCACAGTTTAAAGCTCACTGTGTGCTAAACATGATCAGGAGGAGCTTTTTTGCAAGGCTCTTCTGCTGTTTTAGCCCAGTCTAAACATTCCTGCTCTACTCTCTCTGATGCTGCTCAGCAGAGAGTGGGCACAGAGATGTTGGAATCAATTGGTCTTCCAGGCAGGAGAAGGAGGAGTTACAGCAATGTGTTTTGCAGAGTTGCAAAGCTCACTGTGTGCTGAAGATGCCCTGCAGGAGTTTCCCTGCTGGCCCTTCGTCTGTGGTATTAGAGTCCAAGCGCTGCTCCTCCCCTGTCACAACTCCTCTCGAAACGAGAGAGCGCACACGAAACTTTGGATTCAAATGCACTTTTAGGAGATAAAGTGAGGAGTGACAGCAATGTTTGTGTCACAGTTTAAAGCTCACTGTTTGCAAAACATGATCAAGCAGGAGATTTTTTTCAAGGCTCTTCTGCTGTTTTAGGCAGGTCTAAAATTTCCTGCTCTACTCTCTCTGTTGCTGCTCAGCAGAGAGCGGGCACAGAGATGGTGGATTCAGCTGGTCTTTCAGGCAAAAAGGGAGGAGTGACAGCAATGTGTGTTGCAGAGTTGCAAAGCTCGCTGTGCGCTGAAGATGATCAGTGGGAACTTTCTGGACTGTCTCTTCTGCTCTTTTAGCATTGGCTAAAGTTTCCTGCTCTACTCTGCTTCAGCCCAGCAGAGAAAGGGCACAGAGTTTTGGATTCAATTGGACTTTGAGGTAGGAAAGTGCGGAGCGAGAGCAATATATGTGTCACAGTTGCAAAGCTGACTGCGTGCTGAAGATGCCCTGCCGGAGCTTTCACTCCGGGCTCTTCGGCTGTGGGAGCAGAGGCCAAGAGATAGTGTTCACCTGTCACTGCTGCTGTTCAAACGAGAGAGGGCGGGAGAGACCATGGATTCAAACGGATTATTAGGAGATGAAGTGAGGAGTGACAGCAATGTGTGTTTCAGAGTTGCAAAGCTCACTGTGCGCTGAAGATGATCTGCAAGGACTTTCCCTCCCTGCCCTTCGGAACTGGGAGCGGATTCCAAGCGCTCGTGCTCACCTTCCTCTGCTGCTCTTGAAACGAGAGTGGAGACCAGAAACGCTGGATTCAAATGCACTTTTAGGAGCTACAATGAGGAGTGACAACAGTGTGTGTGTCACAGTTGTAAAGCTCAGTGTGTTGAAGAAGCACAAGAGCAGCCTTCAGGCCTGTCTCTTCCACTGCCTTACAGATTGCAGACATTCCTGCTCACTCTGCTGCTCAGCAGAGTGCTGGCAACGGAGTTCTTGGATTGAAATGGTCTTTTAGGAGAAAGAGTGAAGAGTGACAGCAATGTTTGTGTCACAGTTTAAAGCTCACTGTGTGCTAAACATGATCAGGAGGAGCTTTTTTGCAAGGCTCTTCTGCTGTTTTAGCCCAGTCTAAACATTCCTTCTCTCTGTTGCTGCTCAGCAGAGAGTGGGCACAGAGATGTTGGAATCAATTGGTCTTCCAGGCAGGAAAAGGAGGAGTTACAGCAATGTGTGTTGCAGAATTGCAAAGCTCACTGTGTGCTGAAGATGCCCTGCAGGAGTTTCCCTGCTGGCCCTTCGTCTGTGGGATTAGAGTCCAAGCGCTGCTCCTCCCCTGTCACAACTCCTCTCGAAACGAGAGAGCGCACCAGAAACTTTGGATTCAAATGCACTTTTAGGAGATAAAGTGAGGAGTGACAGCAATGTTTGTGTCACAGTTTAAAGCTCACTGTTTGCAAAACATGATCAAGCAGGAGATTTTTTGCAAGGCTCTTCTGCTGTTTTAGCCCAGGCTAAATATTCCTGCTCAACTCTCTGTTGCTGCTCAGCAGAGAGTGGGCACAGAGATGTTGGAATCAATTGGTCTTTCAGGCAGGAAAAGAAGTGACAGCAATGTGTGTTGCAGAGTTGCAAAGCTCGCTGTTCGCTGAAGATGATCAGTGGGAACTTTCTGGACTGTCTCTTCTGCTGTTTCTTCAGAGTCCAAACGTAAGTGCTATATTCTGCTACTGCTCACAAAGAGCAAGCACAGGAGATGTAGGATTCAATTGGACTTTGAGGTAGGAAAGTGAGAGGTGACAGCTATTTGTGTTTCAGAGTTGCAAAGCTCACTGGGTGCTGAAGATACCCTGCAGGAGTTTCCATGCTGCCAATTCGTCTGTGAAATTAGAGTCCAAACACTCGTCCAACCCTGTGACATCTGCTCTCGAAACGAGAGAGCGCACCATAAACTTTGGATTCAAATGCACTTTTAGGAGATAAAGTGAGGAGTGACAGCAATGTTTGTGTCACAGTTTAAAGCTCACTGAGTGCAAAACATGATCAAGCAGGAGATTTTTTGCAAGGCTCTTCTGCTGTTTTAGCCCAGTCCAAACATTCCTGCTCTGCTCTCTCTGTTGTTGCTCAGCAGAGAGCGGGCACAGAGATGGTGGATTCAGTTGGTCTTTCAGGCAGGAAAGGGGGGAGTGACAGCAATGTGTGTTGCAGAGTTGCAAAGCTCACTGTGTGCTGAAGATGATCAGTGGGAACTTTCTGGACTGTCTCTTCTGCTGTTTCAGCAGAGTCCAAACGTAAGTGCTATATTCTGCTACTGCTCACAAAGAGCAAGCACAGGAGATGTATTATTCAATTGGACTTTCAGGTAGGAAAGTGAGAGGTGACAGCAATATGTGTTTCAGAGTTGCGAATCACAATGTGTGCTGAAGATGCCCAGCAGTAGTTTCCATGCTGGCCCTTCGGCTGTGAAATTAGAATCCAAGCGCTCGTCCTCCCCTGTCACAACTGCTCTCGAAGCGAGAGAGCGCACCAGAAACGTTGGCTTGAAATGCACTTTTAGGAGATAAAGTGAGGAGTGACAGCAATGTGTGTTTCAGAGTTGCAAAGCTCACTGTGCGCTGAAGATGATCTGCAAGGACTTTCCCTCCCTGCCCTTCGGAACTGGGAGCGGATTCCAAGCGCTCGTGCTCACCTGCCTCTGCTGCACTGGAAACGAGAGTGGAGACCAGAAACGCTGGATTCAAATGCACTTTTAGGAGCTACAATGAGGAGTGACAACAGTGTGTGTGTCAAAGTTGTAAAGCTCAGTGTGTTGAAGAAGCACAAGAGCAGCCTTCAGCCTGTCTCTTCCACTGCCTTACAGATTGCAGACATTCCTGCTCACTCTGCTGCTCAGCAGAGTGCTGGCAACGGAGTTCTTGGATTGAAATGGTCTTTTAGGAGAAAGAGTGAAGAGTGACAGCAATGTTTGTGTCACAGTTTAAAGCTCACTGTGTGCTAAACATGATCAGGAGGAGCTTTTTTGCAAGGCTCTTCTGCTGTTTTAGCCCAGTCTAAACATTCCTGCTCTACTCTCTCTGATGCTGCTCAGCAGAGAGTGGGCACAGAGATGTTGGAATCAATTGGTCTTCCAGGCAGGAGAAGGAGGAGTTACAGCAATGTGTTTTGCAGAGTTGCAAAGCTCACTGTGTGCTGAAGATGCCCTGCAGGAGTTTCCCTGCTGGCCCTTCGTCTGTGGTATTAGAGTCCAAGCGCTGCTCCTCCCCTGTCACAACTCCTCTCGAAACGAGAGAGCGCACACGAAACTTTGGATTCAAATGCACTTTTAGGAGATAAAGTGAGGAGTGACAGCAATGTTTGTGTCACAGTTTAAAGCTCACTGTTTGCAAAACATGATCAAGCAGGAGATTTTTTTCAAGGCTCTTCTGCTGTTTTAGGCAGGTCTAAAATTTCCTGCTCTACTCTCTCTGTTGCTGCTCAGCAGAGAGCGGGCACAGAGATGGTGGATTCAGCTGGTCTTTCAGGCAAAAAGGGAGGAGTGACAGCAATGTGTGTTGCAGAGTTGCAAAGCTCGCTGTGCGCTGAAGATGATCAGTGGGAACTTTCTGGACTGTCTCTTCTGCTCTTTTAGCATTGGCTAAAGTTTCCTGCTCTACTCTGCTTCAGCCCAGCAGAGAAAGGGCACAGAGTTTTGGATTCAATTGGACTTTGAGGTAGGAAAGTGCGGAGCGAGAGCAATATATGTGTCACAGTTGCAAAGCTGACTGCGTGCTGAAGATGCCCTGCCGGAGCTTTCACTCCGGGCTCTTCGGCTGTGGGAGCAGAGGCCAAGAGATAGTGTTCACCTGTCACTGCTGCTGTTCAAACGAGAGAGGGCGGGAGAGACCATGGATTCAAACGGATTATTAGGAGATGAAGTGAGGAGTGACAGCAATGTGTGTTTCAGAGTTGCAAAGCTCACTGTGCGCTGAAGATGATCTGCAAGGACTTTCCCTCCCTGCCCTTCGGAACTGGGAGCGGATTCCAAGCGCTCGTGCTCACCTTCCTCTGCTGCTCTTGAAACGAGAGTGGAGACCAGAAACGCTGGATTCAAATGCACTTTTAGGAGCTACAATGAGGAGTGACAACAGTGTGTGTGTCACAGTTGTAAAGCTCAGTGTGTTGAAGAAGCACAAGAGCAGCCTTCAGGCCTGTCTCTTCCACTGCCTTACAGATTGCAGACATTCCTGCTCACTCTGCTGCTCAGCAGAGTGCTGGCAACGGAGTTCTTGGATTGAAATGGTCTTTTAGGAGAAAGAGTGAAGAGTGACAGCAATGTTTGTGTCACAGTTTAAAGCTCACTGTGTGCTAAACATGATCAGGAGGAGCTTTTTTGCAAGGCTCTTCTGCTGTTTTAGCCCAGTCTAAACATTCCTTCTCTCTGTTGCTGCTCAGCAGAGAGTGGGCACAGAGATGTTGGAATCAATTGGTCTTCCAGGCAGGAAAAGGAGGAGTTACAGCAATGTGTGTTGCAGAATTGCAAAGCTCACTGTGTGCTGAAGATGCCCTGCAGGAGTTTCCCTGCTGGCCCTTCGTCTGTGGGATTAGAGTCCAAGCGCTGCTCCTCCCCTGTCACAACTCCTCTCGAAACGAGAGAGCGCACCAGAAACTTTGGATTCAAATGCACTTTTAGGAGATAAAGTGAGGAGTGACAGCAATGTTTGCGTCACAGTTTAAAGCTCACTGTGTGCAAAACATGATCAAGCAGGAGATTTTTTTCAAGGCTCTTCTGCTGTTTTAGGCAGGTCTAAAAATTCCTGCTCTACTCTCTCTGTTGCTGCTCAGCAGAGAGCGGGCACAGAGATGGTGGATTCAGCTGGTCTTTCAGGCAAAAAGGGAGGAGTGACAGCAATGTGTGTTGCAGAGTTGCAAAGCTCGCTGTGCGCTGAAGATGATCAGTGGGAACTTTCTGGACTGTCTCTTCTGCTCTTTTAGCATTGGCTAAAGGTTCCTGCTCTACTCTGCTTCTGCCCAGCAGAGAAAGGGCACAGAGATTTTGGATTCAATTGGACTTTGAGGTAGGAAAGTGCGGAGCGAGAGCAATATATGTGTCACAGTTGCAAAGCTGACTGCGTGCTGAAGATGCCCTGCCGGAGCTTTCACTCCGGGCTCTTCGGCTGTGGGAGCAGAGGCCAAGAGATCGTGTTCACCTGTCACTGCTGCTGTTCAAACGAGAGAGGGCGGGAGAGACCATGGATTCAAACGGATTATTAGGAGATGAAGTGAGGAGTGACAGCAATGTGTGTTTCAGAGTTGCAAAGCTCACTGTGCGCTGAAGATGATCTGCAAGGACTTTCCCTCCCTGCCCTTCGGAACTGGGAGCGGATTCCAAGCGCTCGTGCTCACCTGCCTCTGCTGCTCTTGAAACGAGAGTGGAGACCAGAAACGCTGGATTCAAATGCACTTTTAGGAGCTACAATGAGGAGTGACAACAGTGTGTGTGTGTCAAAGTTGTAAAGCTCAGTGTGTTGAAGAAGCACAAGAGCAGCCTTCAGCCTGTCTCTTCCACTGCCTTACAGATTGCAGACATTCCTGCTCACTCTGCTGCTCAGCAGAGTGCTGGCAACGGAGTTCTTGGATTGAAATGGTCTTTTAGGAGAAAGAGTGAAGAGTGACAGCAATGTTTGTGTCACAGTTTAAAGCTCACTGTGTGCTAAACATGATCAGGAGGAGCTTTTTTGCAAGGCTCTTCTGCTGTTTTAGCCCAGTCTAAACATTCCTGCTCTACTCTCTCTGATGCTGCTCAGCAGAGAGTGGGCACAGAGATGTTGGAATCAATTGGTCTTCCAGGCAGGAGAAGGAGGAGTTACAGCAATGTGTTTTGCAGAGTTGCAAAGCTCACTGTGTGCTGAAGATGCCCTGCAGGAGTTTCCCTGCTGGCCCTTCGTCTGTGGGATTAGAGTCCAAGCGCTGCTCCTCCCCTGTCACAACTCCTCTCGAAACGAGAGAGCGCACCAGAAACTTTGGATTCAAATGCACTTTTAGGAGATAAAGTGAGGAGTGACAGCAATGTTTGTGTCACAGTTTAAAGCTCACTGTGTGCAAAACATGATCAAGCAGGAGATTTTTTTCAAGGCTCTTCTGCTGTTTTAGGCAGGTCTAAAAATTCCTGCTCTACTATCTCTGTTGCTGCTCAGCAGAGAGCGGGCACAGAGATGGTGGATTCAGCTGGTCTTTCAGGCAAAAAGGGAGGAGTGACAGCAATGTGTGTTGCAGAGTTGCAAAGCTCGCTGTGCGCTGAAGATGATCAGTGGGAACTTTCTGGACCGTCTCTTCTGCTCTTTTAGCATTGGCTAAAGGTTCCTGCTCTACTCTGCTTCAGCCCAGCAGAGAAAGGGCACAGAGATTTTGGATTCAATTGGACTTTGAGGTAGGAAAGTGCGGAGCGAGAGCAATATATGTGTCACAGTTGCAAAGCTGACTGCGTGCTGAAGATGCCCTGCCGGAGCTTTCACTCCGGGCTCTTCGGCTGTGGGAGCAGAGGCCAAGAGATCGTGTTCACCTGTCACTGCTGCTGTTCAAACGAGAGAGGGCGGGAGAGACCATGGATTCAAACGGATTATTAGGAGATGAAGTGAGGAGTGACAGCAATGTGTGTTTCAGAGTTGCAAAGCTCACTGTGCGCTGAAGATGATCTGCAAGGACTTTCCCTCCCTGCCCTTCGGAACTGGGAGCGGATTCCAAGCGCTCGTGCTCACCTGCCTCTGCTGCTCTTGAAACGAGAGTGGAGACCAGAAACGCTGGATTCAAATGCACTTTTAGGAGCTACAATGAGGAGTGACAACAGTGTGTGTGTGTCAAAGTTGTAAAGCTCAGTGTGTTGAAGAAGCACAAGAGCAGCCTTCAGCCTGTCTCTTCCACTGCCTTACAGATTGCAGACATTCCTGCTCACTCTGCTGCTCAGCAGAGTGCTGGCAACGGAGTTCTTGGATTGAAATGGTCTTTTAGGAGAAAGAGTGAAGAGTGACAGCAATGTTTGTGTCACAGTTTAAAGCTCACTGTGTGCTAAACATGATCAGGAGGAGCTTTTTTGCAAGGCTCTTCTGCTGTTTTAGCCCAGTCTAAACATTCCTGCTCTACTCTCTCTGATGCTGCTCAGCAGAGAGTGGGCACAGAGATGTTGGAATCAATTGGTCTTCCAGGCAGGAGAAGGAGGAGTTACAGCAATGTGTTTTGCAGAGTTGCAAAGCTCACTGTGTGCTGAAGATGCCCTGCAGGAGTTTCCCTGCTGGCCCTTCGTCTGTGGGATTAGAGTCCAAGCGCTGCTCCTCCCATGTCACAACTCCTCTCGAAACGAGAGAGCGCGCAAGAAACTTTGGATTCAAATGCACTTTTAGGAGATAAAGTGAGGAGTGACAGCAATGTTTGTGTCACAGTTTAAAGCTCACTGTGTGCAAAACATGATCAAGCAGGAGATTTTTTTCAAGGCTCTTCTGCTGTTTTAGGCAGGTCTAAAAATTCCTGCTCTACTCTCTCTGTTGCTGCTCAGCAGAGAGCGGGCACAGAGATGGTGGATTCAGCTGGTCTTTCAGGCAAAAAGGGAGGAGTGACAGCAATGTGTGTTGCAGAGTTGCAAAGCTCGCTGTGCGCTGAAGATGATCAGTGGGAACTTTCTGGACTGTCTCTTCTGCTCTTTTAGCATTGGCTAAAGGTTCCTGCTCTACTCTGCTTCAGCCCAGCAGAGAAAGGGCACAGAGATTTTGGATTCAATTGGACTTTGAGGTAGGAAAGTGCGGAGCGAGAGCAATATATGTGTCACAGTTGCAAAGCTGACTGCGTGCTGAAGATGCCCTGCCGGAGCTTTCACTCCGGGCTCTTCGGCTGTGGGAGCAGAGGCCAAGAGATAGTGTTCACCTGTCACTGCTGCTGTTCAAACGAGAGAGGGCGGGAGAGACCATGGATTCAAACGGATTATTAGGAGATGAAGTGAGGAGTGACAGCAATGTGTGTTTCAGAGTTGCAAAGCTCACTGTGCGCTGAAGATGATCTGCAAGGACTTTCCCTCCCTGCCCTTCGGAACTGGGAGCGGATTCCAAGCGCTCGTGCTCACCTTCCTCTGCTGCTCTTGAAACGAGAGTGGAGACCAGAAACGCTGGATTCAAATGCACTTTTAGGAGCTACAATGAGGAGTGACAACAGTGTGTGTGTCACAGTTGTAAAGCTCAGTGTGTTGAAGAAGCACAAGAGCAGCCTTCAGGCCTGTCTCTTCCACTGCCTTACAGATTGCAGACATTCCTGCTCACTCTGCTGCTCAGCAGAGTGCTGGCAACGGAGTTCTTGGATTGAAATGGTCTTTTAGGACAAAGAGTGAAGAGTGACAGCAATGTTTGTGTCACAGTTTAAAGCTCACTGTGTGCTAAACATGATCAGGAGGAGCTTTTTTGCAAGGCTCTTCTGCTGTTTTAGCCCAGTCTAAACATTCCTGCTCTACTCTCTCTGATGCTGCTCAGCAGAGAGTGGGCACAGAGATGTTGGAATCAATTGGTCTTCCAGGCAGGAGAAGGAGGAGTTACAGCAATGTGTTTTGCAGAGTTGCAAAGCTCACTGTGTGCTGAAGATGCCCTGCAGGAGTTTCCCTGCTGGCCCTTCGTCTGTGGTATTAGAGTCCAAGCGCTGCTCCTCCCCTGTCACAACTCCTCTCGAAACGAGAGAGCGCACAAGAAACTTTGGATTCAAATGCACTTTTAGGAGATAAAGTGAGGAGTGACAGCAATGTTTGTGTCACAGTTTAAAGCTCACTGTGTGCAAAACATGATCAAGCAGGAGATTTTTTTCAAGGCTCTTCTGCTGTTTTAGGCAGGTCTAAAAATTCCTGCTCTACTCTCTCTGTTGCTGCTCAGCAGAGAGCGGGCACAGAGATGGTGGATTCAGCTGGTCTTTCAGGCAAAAAGGGAGGAGTGACAGCAATGTGTGTTGCAGAGTTGCAAAGCTCGCTGTGCGCTGAAGATGATCAGTGGGAACTTTCTGGACTGTCTCTTCTGCTCTTTTAGCATTGGCTAAAGGTTCCTGCTCTACTCTGCTTCTGCCCAGCAGAGAAAGGGCACAGAGATTTTGGATTCAATTGGACTTTGAGGTAGGAAAGTGCGGAGCGAGAGCAATATATGTGTCACAGTTGCAAAGCTGACTGCGTGCTGAAGATGCCCTGCCGGAGCTTTCACTCCGGGCTCTTCGGCTGTGGGAGCAGAGGCCAAGAGATCGTGTTCACCTGTCACTGCTGCTGTTCAAACGAGAGAGGGCGGGAGAGACCATGGATTCAAATGGATTATTAGGAGATGAAGTGAGGAGTGACAGCAATGTGTGTTTCAGAGTTGCAAAGCTCACTGTGCGCTGAAGATGATCTGCAAGGACTTTCCCTCCCTGCCCTTCGGAACTGGGAGCGGATTCCAAGCGCTCGTGCTCACCTTCCTCTGCTGCTCTTGAAACGAGAGTGGAGACCAGAAACACTGGATTCAAATGCACTTTTAGGAGCTACAATGAGGAGTGACAACAGTGTGTGTGTCACAGTTGTAAAGCTCAGTGTGTTGAAGAAGCACAAGAGCAGCCTTCAGGCCTGTCTCTTCCACTGCCTTACAGATTGCAGACATTCCTGCTCACTCTGCTGCTCAGCAGAGTGCTGGCAACGGAGTTCTTGGATTGAAATGGTCTTTTAGGAGAAAGAGTGAAGAGTGACAGCAATGTTTGTGTCACAGTTTAAAGCTCACTGTGTGCTAAACATGATCAGGAGGAGCTTTTTTGCAAGGCTCTTCTGCTGTTTTAGCCCAGTCTAAACATTCCTTCTCTCTGTTGCTGCTCAGCAGAGAGTGGGCACAGAGATGTTGGAATCAATTGGTCTTCCAGGCAGGAAAAGGAGGAGTTACAGCAATGTGTGTTGCAGAATTGCAAAGCTCACTGTGTGCTGAAGATGCCCTGCAGGAGTTTCCCTGCTGGCCCTTCGTCTGTGGGATTAGAGTCCAAGCGCTGCTCCTCCCCTGTCACAACTCCTCTCGAAACGAGAGAGCGCACCAGAAACTTTGGATTCAAATGCACTTTTAGGAGATAAAGTGAGGAGTGACAGCAATGTTTGTGTCACAGTTTAAAGCTCACTGTGTGCAAAACATGATCAAGCAGGAGATTTTTTTCAAGGCTCTTCTGCTGTTTTAGGCAGGTCTAAAAATTCCTGCTCTACTCTCTCTGTTGCTGCTTCAGCAGAGAGCGGGCACAGAGATGGTGGATTCAGCTGGTCTTTCAGGCAAAAAGGGAGGAGTGACAGCAATGTGTGTTGCAGAGTTGCAAAGCTCGCTGTGCGCTGAAGATGATCAGTGGGAACTTTCTGGACTGTCTCTTCTGCTCTTTTAGCATTGGCTAAAGGTTCCTGCTCTACTCTGCTTCTGCCCAGCAGAGAAAGGGCACAGAGATTTTGGATTCAATTGGACTTTGAGGTAGGAAAGTGCGGAGCGAGAGCAATATATGTGTCACAGTTGCAAAGCTGACTGCGTGCTGAAGATGCCCTGCCGGAGCTTTCACTCCGGGCTCTTCGGCTGTGGGAGCAGAGGCCAAGAGATCGTGTTCACCTGTCACTGCTGCTGTTCAAACGAGAGAGGGCGGGAGAGACCATGGATTCAAACGGATTATTAGGAGATGAAGTGAGGAGTGACAGCAATGTGTGTTTCAGAGTTGCAAAGCTCACTGTGCGCTGAAGATGATCTGCAAGGACTTTCCCTCCCTGCCCTTCGGAACTGGGAGCGGATTCCAAGCGCTCGTGCTCACCTGCCTCTGCTGCTCTTGAAACGAGAGTGGAGACCAGAAACGCTGGATTCAAATGCACTTTTAGGAGCTACAATGAGGAGTGACAACAGTGTGTGTGTGTCAAAGTTGTAAAGCTCAGTGTGTTGAAGAAGCACAAGAGCAGCCTTCAGCCTGTCTCTTCCACTGCCTTACAGATTGCAGACATTCCTGCTCACTCTGCTGCTCAGCAGAGTGCTGGCAACGGAGTTCTTGGATTGAAATGGTCTTTTAGGAGAAAGAGTGAAGAGTGACAGCAATGTTTGTGTCACAGTTTAAAGCTCACTGTGTGCTAAACATGATCAGGAGGAGCTTTTTTGCAAGGCCCTTCTGCTGTTTTAGCCCAGTCTAAACATTCCTGCTCTACTCTCTCTGATGCAGCTCAGCAGAGAGTGGGCACAGAGATGTTGGAATCAATTGGTCTTCCAGGCAGGAGAAGGAGGAGTTACAGCAATGTGTTTTGCAGAGTTGCAAAGCTCACTGTGTGCTGAAGATGCCCTGCAGGAGTTTCCCTGCTGGCCCTTCGTCTGTGGGATTAGAGTCCAAGCGCTGCTCCTCCCATGTCACAACTCCTCTCGAAACGAGAGAGCGCACAAGAAACTTTGGATTCAAATGCACTTTTAGGAGATAAAGTGAGGAGTGACAGCAATGTTTGTGTCACAGTTTAAAGCTCACTGTGTGCAAAACATGATCAAGCAGGAGATTTTTTTCAAGGCTCTTCTGCTGTTTTAGGCAGGTCTAAAAATTCCTGCTCTACTCTCTCTGTTGCTGCTCAGCAGAGAGCGGGCACAGAGATGGTGGATTCAGCTGGTCTTTCAGGCAAAAAGGGAGGAGTGACAGCAATGTGTGTTGCAGAGTTGCAAAGCTCGCTGTGCGCTGAAGATGATCAGTGGGAACTTTCTGGACTGTCTCTTCTGCTCTTTTAGCATTGGCTAAAGGTTCCTGCTCTACTCTGCTTCTGCCCAGCAGAGAAAGGGCACAGAGATTTTGGATTCAATTGGACTTTGAGGTAGGAAAGTGCGGAGCGAGAGCAATATATGTGTCACAGTTGCAAAGCTGACTGCGTGCTGAAGATGCCCTGCCGGAGCTTTCACTCCGGGCTCTTCGGCTGTGGGAGCAGAGGCCAAGAGATCGTGTTCACCTGTCACTGCTGCTGTTCAAACGAGAGAGGGCGGGAGAGACCATGGATTCAAACGGATTATTAGGAGATGAAGTGAGGAGTGACAGCAATGTGTGTTTCAGAGTTGCAAAGCTCACTGTGCGCTGAAGATGATCTGCAAGGACTTTCCCTCCCTGCCCTTCGGAACTGGGAGCGGATTCCAAGCGCTCGTGCTCACCTTCCTCTGCTGCTCTTGAAACGAGAGTGGAGACCAGAAACGCTGGATTCAAATGCACTTTTAGGAGCTACAATGAGGAGTGACAACAGTGTGTGTGTCACAGTTGTAAAGCTCAGTGTGTTGAAGAAGCACAAGAGCAGCCTTCAGGCCTGTCTCTTCCACTGCCTTACAGATTGCAGACATTCCTGCTCACTCTGCTGCTCAGCAGAGTGCTGGCAACGGAGTTCTTGGATTGAAATGGTCTTTTAGGAGAAAGAGTGAAGAGTGACAGCAATGTTTGTGTCACAGTTTAAAGCTCACTGTGTGCTAAACATGATCAGGAGGAGCTTTTTTGCAAGGCTCTTCTGCTGTTTTAGCCCAGTCTAAACATTCCTTCTCTCTGTTGCTGCTCAGCAGAGAGTGGGCACAGAGATGTTGGAATCAATTGGTCTTCCAGCCAGGAAAAGGAGGAGTTACAGCAATGTGTGTTGCAGAATTGCAAAGCTCACTGTGTGCTGAAGATGCCCTGCAGGAGTTTCCCTGCTGGCCCTTCGTCTGTGGGATTAGAGTCCAAGCGCTGCTCCTCCCCTGTCACAACTCCTCTCGAAACGAGAGAGCGCACCAGAAACTTTGGATTCAAATGCACTTTTAGGAGATAAAGTGAGGAGTGACAGCAATGTTTGTGTCACAGTTTAAAGCTCACTGTGTGCAAAACATGATCAAGCAGGAGATTTTTTTCAAGGCTCTTCTGCTGTTTTAGGCAGGTCTAAAAATTCCTGCTCTACTATCTCTGTTGCTGCTCAGCAGAGAGCGGGCACAGAGATGGTGGATTCAGCTGGTCTTTCAGGCAAAAAGGGAGGAGTGACAGCAATGTGTGTTGCAGAGTTGCAAAGCTCGCTGTGCGCTGAAGATGATCAGTGGGAACTTTCTGGACTGTCTCTTCTGCTCTTTTAGCATTGGCTAAAGGTTCCTGCTCTACTCTGCTTCTGCCCAGCAGAGAAAGGGCACAGAGATTTTGGATTCAATTGGACTTTGAGGTAGGAAAGTGCGGAGCGAGAGCAATATATGTGTCACAGTTGCAAAGCTGACTGCGTGCTGAAGATGCCCTGCCGGAGCTTTCACTCCGGGCTCTTCGGCTGTGGGAGCAGAGGCCAAGAGATCGTGTTCACCTGTCACTGCTGCTGTTCAAACGAGAGAGGGCGGGAGAGACCATGGATTCAAACGGATTATTAGGAGTTGAAGTGAGGAGTGACAGCAATGTGTGTTTCAGAGTTGCAAAGCTCACTGTGCGCTGAAGATGATCTGCAAGGACTTTCCCTCCCTGCCCTTCGGAAGTGGGAGCGGATTCCAAGCGCTCGTGCTCACCTGCCTCTGCTGCACTGGAAAGGAGAGTGGAGACCAGAAACGCTGGATTCAAATGCACTTTTAGGAGCTACAATGAGGAGTGACAGCAGTGTGTGTGTCACAGTTGTAAAGCTCAGTGTGTTGAAGAAGCACAAGAGCAGCCTTCAGGCCTGTCTCTTCCACTGCCTTACAGATTGCAGACATTCCTGCTCACTCTGCTGCTCAGCAGAGTGCTGGCAACGGAGTTCTTGGATTGAAATGGTCTTTTAGGAGAAAGAGTGAAGAGTGACAGCAATGTTTGTGTCACAGTTTAAAGCTCACTGTGTGCTAAACATGATCAGGAGGAGCTTTTTTGCAAGGCTCTTCTGCTGTTTTAGCCCAGTCTAAACATTCCTGCTCTACTCTCTCTGATGCTGCTCAGCAGAGAGTGGGCACAGAGATGTTGGAATCAATTGGTCTTCCAGGCAGGAAAAGGAGGAGTTACAGCAATGTGTGTTGCAGAATTGCAAAGCTCACTGTGGGCTGAAGATGCCCTGCAGGAGTTTCCCTGCTGGCCCTTCGTCTGTGGGATTAGAGTCCAAGCGCTGCTCCTCCCCTGTCACAACTCCTCTCGAAACGAGAGAGCGCACCAGAAACTTTGGATTCAAATGCACTTTTAGGAGATAAAGTGAGGAGTGACAGCAATGTTTGCGTCACAGTTTAAAGCTCACTGTGTGCAAAACATGATCAAGCAGGAGATTTTTTTCAAGGCTCTTCTGCTGTTTTAGGCAGGTCTAAAAATTCCTGCTCTACTCTCTCTGTTGCTGCTCAGCAGAGAGCGGGCACAGAGATGGTGGATTCAGCTGGTCTTTCAGGCAAAAAGGGAGGAGTGACAGCAATGTGTGTTGCAGAGTTGCAAAGCTCGCTGTGCGCTGAAGATGATCAGTGGGAACTTTCTGGACTGTCTCTTCTGCTCTTTTAGCATTGGCTAAAGGTTCCTGCTCTACTCTGCTTCTGCCCAGCAGAGAAAGGGCACAGAGATTTTGGATTCAATTGGACTTTGAGGTAGGAAAGTGCGGAGCGAGAGCAATATATGTGTCACAGTTGCAAAGCTGACTGCGTGCTGAAGATGCCCTGCCGGAGCTTTCACTCCGGGCTCTTCGGCTGTGGGAGCAGAGGCCAAGAGATCGTGTTCACCTGTCACTGCTGCTGTTCAAACGAGAGAGGGCGGGAGAGACCATGGATTCAAACGGATTATTAGGAGATGAAGTGAGGAGTGACAGCAATGTGTGTTTCAGAGTTGCAAAGCTCACTGTGCGCTGAAGATGATCTGCAAGGACTTTCCCTCCCTGCCCTTCGGAACTGGGAGCGGATTCCAAGCGCTCGTGCTCACCTGCCTCTGCTGCACTGGAAACGAGAGTGGAGACCAGAAACGCTGGATTCAAATGCACTTTTAGGAGCTACAATGAGGAGTGACAACAGTGTGTGTGTGTCAAAGTTGTAAAGCTCAGTGTGTTGAAGAAGCACAAGAGCAGCCTTCAGCCTGTCTCTTCCACTGCCTTACAGATTGCAGACATTCCTGCTCACTCTGCTGCTCAGCAGAGTGCTGGCAACGGAGTTCTTGGATTGAAATGGTCTTTTAGGAGAAAGAGTGAAGAGTGACAGCAATGTTTGTGTCACAGTTTAAAGCTCACTGTGTGCTAAACATGATCAGGAGGAGCTTTTTTGCAAGGCTCTTCTGCTGTTTTAGCCCAGTCTAAACATTCCTTCTCTCTGTTGCTGCTCAGCAGAGAGTGGGCACAGAGATGTTGGAATCAATTGGTCTTCCAGGCAGGAAAAGGAGGAGTTACAGCAATGTGTGTTGCAGAATTGCAAAGCTCACTGTGGGCTGAAGATGCCCTGCAGGAGTTTCCCTGCTGGCCCTTCGTCTGTGGGATTAGAGTCCAAGCGCTGCTCCTCCCCTGTCACAACTCCTCTCCAAACGAGAGAGCGCACCAGAAACTTTGGATTCAAATGCACTTTTAGGAGATAAAGTGAGGAGTGACAGCAATGTTTGCGTCACAGTTTAAAGCTCACTGTGTGCAAAACATGATCAAGCAGGAGATTTTTTTCAAGGCTCTTCTGCTGTTTTAGGCAGGTCTAAAAATTCCTGCTCTACTCTCTCTGTTGCTGCTCAGCAGAGAGCGGGCACAGAGATGGTGGATTCAGCTGGTCTTTCAGGCAAAAAGGGAGGAGTGACAGCAATGTGTGTTGCAGAGTTGCAAAGCTCGCTGTGCGCTGAAGATGATCAGTGGGAACTTTCTTGACTGTCTCTTCTGCTCTTTTAGCATTGGCTAAAGGTTCCTGCTCTACTCTGCTTCTGCCCAGCAGAGAAAGGGCACAGAGATTTTGGATTCAATTGGACTTTGAGGTAGGAAAGTGCGGAGCGAGAGCAATATATGTGTCACAGTTGCAAAGCTGACTGCGTGCTGAAGATGCCCTGCCGGAGCTTTCACTCCGGGCTCTTCGGCTGTGGGAGCAGAGGCCAAGAGATCGTGTTCACCTGTCACTGCTGCTGTTCAAACGAGAGAGGGCGGGAGAGACCATGGATTCAAACGGATTATTAGGAGATGAAGTGAGGAGTGACAGCAATGTGTGTTTCAGAGTTGCAAAGCTCACTGTGCGCTGAAGATGATCTGCAAGGACTTTCCCTCCCTGCCCTTCGGAACTGGGAGCGGATTCCAAGCGCTCGTGCTCACCTGCCTCTGCTGCACTGGAAACGAGAGTGGAGACCAGAAACGCTGGATTCAAATGCACTTTTAGGAGCTACAATGAGGAGTGACAACAGTGTGTGTGTGTCAAAGTTGTAAAGCTCAGTGTGTTGAAGAAGCACAAGAGCAGCCTTCAGCCTGTCTCTTCCACTGCCTTGCAGATTGCAGACATTCCTGCTCACTCTGCTGCTCAGCAGAGTGCTGGCAACGGAGTTCTTGGATTGAAATGGTCTTTTAGGAGAAAGAGTGAAGAGTGACAGCAATGTTTGTGTCACAGTTTAAAGCTCACTGTGTGCTAAACATGATCAGGAGGAGCTTTTTTGCAAGGCTCTTCTGCTGTTTTAGCCCAGTCTAAACATTCCTGCTCTACTCTCTCTGATGCTGCTCAGCAGAGAGTGGGCACAGAGATGTTGGAATCAATTGGTCTTCCAGGCAGGAGAAGGAGGAGTTACAGCAATGTGTTTTGCAGAGTTGCAAAGCTCACTGTGTGCTGAAGATGCCCTGCAGGAGTTTCCCTGCTGGCCCTTCGTCTGTGGGATTAGAGTCCAAGCGCTGCTCCTCCCCTGTCACAACTCCTCTCGAAACGAGAGAGCGCACAAGAAACTTTGGATTCAAATGCACTTTTAGGAGATAAAGTGAGGAGTGACAGCAATGTTTGTGTCACAGTTTAAAGCTCACTGTGTGCAAAACATGATCAAGCAGGAGATTTTTTTCAAGGCTCTTCTGCTGTTTTAGGCAGGTCTAAAAATTCCTGCTCTACTCTCTCTGTTGCTGCTCAGCAGAGAGCGGGCACAGAGATGGTGGATTCAGCTGGTCTTTCAGGCAAAAAGGGAGGAGTGACAGCAATGTGTGTTGCAGAGTTGCAAAGCTCGCTGTGCGCTGAAGATGATCAGTGGGAACTTTCTGGACTGTCTCTTCTGCTCTTTTAGCATTGGCTAAAGGTTCCTGCTCTACTCTGCTTCTGCCCAGCAGAGAAAGGGCACAGAGATTTTGGATTCAATTGGACTTTGAGGTAGGAAAGTGCGGAGCGAGAGCAATATATGTGTCACAGTTGCAAAGCTGACTGCGTGCTGAAGATGCCCTGCCGGAGCTTTCACTCCGGGCTCTTCGGCTGTGGGAGCAGAGGCCAAGAGATCGTGTTCACCTGTCACTGCTGCTGTTCAAACGAGAGAGGGCGGGAGAGACCATGGATTCAAACGGATTATTAGGAGATGAAGTGAGGAGTGACAGCAATGTGTGTTTCAGAGTTGCAAAGCTCACTGTGCGCTGAAGATGATCTGCAAGGACTTTCCCTCCCTGCCCTTCGGAACTGGGAGCGGATTCCAAGCGCTCGTGCTCACCTGCCTCTGCTGCACTGGAAACGAGAGTGGAGACCAGAAACGCTGGATTCAAATGCACTTTTAGGAGCTACAATGAGGAGTGACAACAGTGTGTGTGTGTCAAAGTTGTAAAGCTCAGTGTGTTGAAGAAGCACAAGAGCAGCCTTCAGCCTGTCTCTTCCACTGCCTTACAGATTGCAGACATTCCTGCTCACTCTGCTGCTCAGCAGAGTGCTGGCAACGGAGTTCTTGGATTGAAATGGTCTTTTAGGAGAAAGAGTGAAGAGTGACAGCAATGTTTGTGTCACAGTTTAAAGCTCACTGTGTGCTAAACATGATCAGGAGGAGCTTTTTTGCAAGGCTCTTCTGCTGTTTTAGCCCAGTCTAAACATTCCTGCTCTACTCTCTCTGTTGCTGCTCAGCAGAGAGTGGGCACAGAGATGTTGGAATCAATTGGTCTTCCAGGCAGGAGAAGGAGGAGTTACAGCAATGTGTTTTGCAGAGTTGCAAAGCTCACTGTGTGCTGAAGATGCCCTGCAGGAGTTTCCCTGCTGGCCCTTCGTCTGTGGGATTAGAGTCCAAGCGCTGCTCCTCCCTTGTCACAACTCCTCTCGAAACGAGAGAGCGCACCAGAAACTTTGGATTCAAATGCACTTTTAGGAGATAAAGTGAGGAGTGACAGCAATGTTTGTGTCACAGTTTAAAGCTCACTGTGTGCAAAACATGATCAAGCAGGAGATTTTTTTCAAGGCTCTTCTGCTGTTTTAGGCAGGTCTAAAAATTCCTGCTCTACTCTCTCTGTTGCTGCTCAGCAGAGAGCGGGCACAGAGATGGTGGATTCAGCTGGTCTTTCAGGCAAAAAGGGAGGAGTGACAGCAATGTGTGTTGCAGAGTTGCAAAGCTCGCTGTGCGCTGAAGATGATCAGTGGGAACTTTCTGGACTGTCTCTTCTGCTCTTTTAGCATTGGCTAAAGGTTCCTGCTCTACTCTGCTTCTGCCCAGCAGAGAAAGGGCACAGAGATTTTGGATTCAATTGGACTTTGAGGTAGGAAAGTGCGGAGCGAGAGCAATATATGTGTCACAGTTGCAAAGCTGACTGCGTGCTGAAGATGCCCTGCCGGAGCTTTCACTCCGGGCTCTTCGGCTGTGGGAGCAGAGGCCAAGAGATCGTGTTCACCTGTCACTGCTGCTGTTCAAACGAGAGAGGGCGGGAGAGACCATGGATTCAAACGGATTATTAGGAGATGAAGTGAGGAGTGACAGCAATGTGTGTTTCAGAGTTGCAAAGCTCACTGTGCGCTGAAGATGATCTGCAAGGACTTTCCCTCCCTGCCCTTCGGAACTGGGAGCGGATTCCAAGCGCTCGTGCTCACCTACCTCTGCTGCTCTTGAAACGAGAGTGGAGACCAGAAACGCTGGATTCAAATGCACTTTTAGGAGCTACAATGAGGAGTGACAACAGTGTGTGTGTCAAAGTTGTAAAGCTCAGTGTGTTGAAGAAGCACAAGAGCAGCCTTCAGGCCTGTCTCTTCCACTGCCTTACAGATTGCAGACATCCCTGCTCACTCTGCTGCTCAGCAGAGTGCTGGCAACGGAGTTCTTGGATTGAAATGGTCTTTTAGGAGAAAGAGTGAAGAGTGACACCAATGTTTGTGTCACAGTTTAAAGCTCACTGTGTGCTAAACATGATCAGGAGGAGCTTTTTTGCAAGGCTCTTCTGCTGTTTTAGCCCAGGCTAAACATTCCTGCTCTACTCTCTCTGTTGCTGCTCAGCAGAGAGTGGGCACAGAGATGTTGGAATCAATTGGTCTTTCAGGCAAGAAAAGGAGGAGTGACAGCAATGTGTGTTGCAGAATTGTAAAGCTCACTGTGTGCTGAAGATGCCCTGCAGGAGTTTCCCTGCTGGCCCTTCGTCTGTGGGATTAGAGTCCAAGCGCTGCTCCTCCCCTGTCACAACTCCTCTCGAAACGAGAGAGCGCACCAGAAACTTTGGATTCAAATGCACTTTTAGGAGATAAAGTGAGGAGTGACAGCAATGTTTGTGTCACAGTTTAAAGCTCACTGTGTGCAAAACATGATCAAGCAGGAGATTTTTTTCAAGGCTCTTCTGCTGTTTTAGGCAGGTCTAAAAATTCCTGCTCTACTCTCTCTGTTGCTGCTCAGCAGAGAGCGGGCACAGAGATGGTGGATTCAGCTGGTCTTTCAGGCAAAAAGGGAGGAGTGACAGCAATGTGTGTTGCAGAGTTGCAAAGCTCGCTGTGCGCTGAAGATGATCAGTGGGAACTTTCTTGACTGTCTCTTCTGCTCTTTTAGCATTGGCTAAAGGTTCCTGCTCTACTCTGCTTCTGCCCAGCAGAGAAAGGGCACAGAGATTTTGGATTCAATTGGACTTTGAGGTAGGAAAGTGCGGAGCGAGAGCAATATATGTGTCACAGTTGCAAAGCTGACTGCGTGCTGAAGATGCCCTGCCGGAGCTTTCACTCCGGGCTCTTCGGCTGTGGGAGCAGAGGCCAAGAGATCGTGTTCACCTGTCACTGCTGCTGTTCAAACGAGAGAGGGCGGGAGAGACCATGGATTCAAACGGATTATTAGGAGATGAAGTGAGGAGTGACAGCAATGTGTGTTTCAGAGTTGCAAAGCTCACTGTGCGCTGAAGATGATCTGCAAGGACTTTCCCTCCCTGCCCTTCGGAACTGGGAGCGGATTCCAAGCGCTCGTGCTCACCTTCCTCTGCTGCTCTTGAAACGAGAGTGGAGACCAGAAACGCTGGATTCAAATGCACTTTTAGGAGCTACAATGAGGAGTGACAACAGTGTGTGTGTCACAGTTGTAAAGCTCAGTGTGTTGAAGAAGCACAAGAGCAGCCTTCAGGCCTGTCTCTTCCACTGCCTTACAGATTGCAGACATTCCTGCTCACTCTGCTGCTCAGCAGAGTGCTGGCAACGGAGTTCTTGGATTGAAATGGTCTTTTAGGAGAAAGAGTGAAGAGTGACAGCAATGTTTGTGTCACAGTTTAAAGCTCACTGTGTGCTAAACATGATCAGGAGGAGCTTTTTTGCAAGGCTCTTCTGCTGTTTTAGCCCAGTCTAAACATTCCTTCTCTCTGTTGCTGCTCAGCAGAGAGTGGGCACAGAGATGTTGGAATCAATTGGTCTTCCAGGCAGGAAAAGGAGGAGTTACAGCAATGTGTGTTGCAGAATTGCAAAGCTCACTGTGTGCTGAAGATGCCCTGCAGGAGTTTCCCTGCTGGCCCTTCGTCTGTGGGATTAGAGTCCAAGCGCTGCTCCTCCCCTGTCACAACTCCTCTCGAAACGAGAGAGCGCACCAGAAACTTTGGATTCAAATGCACTTTTAGGAGATAAAGTGAGGAGTGACAGCAATGTTTGTGTCACAGTTTAAAGCTCACTGTGTGCAAAACATGATCAAGCAGGAGATTTTTTGCAAGGCTCTTCTGCTGTTTTAGCCCAGGCTAAACATTGCTGCTCTACTCTCTCTGTTGCTGCTCAGCAGAGAGCGGGCACAGAGGTGTTGGAATCAATTGGTCTTTCAGGCAGGAAAAGAAGTGACAGCAATGTGTGTTGCAGAGTTGCAAAGCTCACTGTGTGCTGAAGATGATCAGTGGGAACTTTCTGGACTGTCTCTTCTGCTGTTTCAGCAGAGTCCAAACGTAAGTGCTATATTCTGCTACTGCTCACAAAGAGCAAGCACAGGAGATGTATTATTCAATTGGACTTTCAGGTAGGAAAGTGAGAGGTGACAGCAATATGTGTTTCAGAGTTGTGAATCTCAATGTGTGCTGAAGATGCCCAGCAGTAGTTTCCATGCTGGCCCTTCGGCTGTGAAATTAGAATCCAAGCGCTCGTCCTCCCCTGTCACAACTGCTCTCGAAGCGAGAGAGCGCACCAGAAACGTTGGCTTGAAATGCACTTTTAGGAGATAAAGTGAGGAGTGACAGCAATGTGTGTTTCAGAGTTGCAAAGCTCACTGTGCGCTGAAGATGATCTGCAAGGACTTTCCCTCCCTGCCCTTCGGAACTGGGAGCGGATTCCAAGCGCTCGTGCTCACCTTCCTCTGCTGCTCTGGAAACGAGAGTGGAGACCAGAAACGCTGGATTCAAATGCACTTTTAGGAGCTACAATGAGGAGTGACAACAGTGTGTGTGTCAAAGTTGTAAAGCTCAGTGTGTTGAAGAAGCACAAGAGCAGCCTTCAGGCCTGTCTCTTCCACTGCATTACAGATTGCAGACATCCCTGCTCACTCTGCTGCTCAGCAGAGTGCTGGCAACGGAGTTCTTGGATTGAAATGGTCTTTTAGGAGAAAGAGTGAAGAGTGACAGCAATGTTTGTGTCACAGTTTAAAGCTCACTGTGTGCTAAACATGATCAGGAGGAGCTTTTTTGCAAGGCTCTTCTGCTGTTTTAGCCCAGTCTAAACATTCCTGCTCTACTCTCTCTGTTGCTGCTCAGCAGAGAGTGGGCACAGAGATGTTGGAATCAATTGGTCTTTCAGGCAAGAAAAGGAGGAGTGACAGCAATGTGTGTTGCAGAATTGCAAAGCTCACTGTGTGCTGAAGATGCCCTGCAGGAGTTTCCCTGCTGGCCCTTCGTCTGTGGGATTAGAGTCCAAGCGCTGCTCCTCCCCTGTCACAACTCCTCTCCAAACGAGAGAGCGCACCAGAAACTTTGGATTCAAATGCACTTTTAGGAGATAAAGTGAGGAGTGACCGCAATGTTTGTGTCACAGTTTAAAGCTCACTGTGTGCAAAACATGATCAAGCAGGAGATTTTTTTCAAGGCTCTTCTGCTGTTTTAGGCAGGTCTAAAAATTCCTGCTCTACTCTCTCTGTTGCTGCTCAGCAGAGAGCGGGCACAGAGATGGTGGATTCAGCTGGTCTTTCAGGCAAAAAGGGAGGAGTGACAGCAATGTGTGTTGCAGAGTTGCAAAGCTCGCTGTGCGCTGAAGATGATCAGTGGGAACTTTCTGGACTGTCTCTTCTGCTCTTTTAGCATTGGCTAAAGGTTCCTGCTCTACTCTGCTTCTGCCCAGCAGAGAAAGGGCACAGAGATTTTGGATTCAATTGGACTTTGAGGTAGGAAAGTGCGGAGCGAGAGCAATATATGTGTCACAGTTGCAAAGCTGACTGCGTGCTGAAGATGCCCTGCCGGAGCTTTCACTCCGGGCTCTTCGGCTGTGGGAGCAGAGGCCAAGAGATCGTGTTCACCTGTCACTGCTGCTGTTCAAACGAGAGACTGCGGGAGAGACCATGGATTCAAACGGATTATTAGGAGATGAAGTGAGGAGTGACAGCAATGTGTGTTTCAGAGTTGCAAAGCTCACTGTGCGCTGAAGATGATCTGCAAGGACTTTCCCTCCCTGCCCTTCGGAACTGGGAGCGGATTCCAAGCGCTCGTGCTCACCTTCCTCTGCTGCTCTTGAAACGAGAGTGGAGACCAGAAACGCTGGATTCAAATGCACTTTTAGGAGCTACAATGAGGAGTGACAACAGTGTGTGTGTCACAGTTGTAAAGCTCAGTGTGTTGAAGAAGCACAAGAGCAGCCTTCAGGCCTGTCTCTTCCACTGCCTTACAGATTGCAGACATTCCTGCTCACTCTGCTGCTCAGCAGAGTGCTGGCAACGGAGTTCTTGGATTGAAATGGTCTTTTAGGAGAAAGAGTGAAGAGTGACAGCAATGTTTGTGTCACAGTTTAAAGCTCACTGTGTGCTAAACATGATCAGGAGGAGCTTTTTTGCAAGGCTCTTCTGCTGTTTTAGCCCAGTCTAAACATTCCTGCTCTACTCTCTCTGTTGCTGCTCAGCAGAGAGTGGGCACAGAGATGTTGGAATCTATTGGTCTTTCAGGCAAGAAAAGGAGGAGTTACAGCAATGTGTGTTGCAGAATTGCAAAGCTCACTGTGTGCTGAAGATGCCCTGCAGGAGTTTCCCTGCTGGCCCTTCGTCTGTGGGATTAGAGTCCAAGCGCTGCTCCTCCCCTGTCACAACTCCTCTCGAAACGTGAGAGCGCACCAGAAACTTTGGATTCAAATGCACTTTTAGGAGCTAAAGTGAGGAGTGACAGCAATGTTTGTGTCACAGTTTAAAGCTCACTGTGTGCAAAACATGATCAAGCAGGAGATTTTTTGCAAGGCTCTTCTGCTGTTTTAGCCCAGGCTAAACATTGCTGCTCTACTCTCTCTGTTGCTGCTCAGCAGAGAGCGGGCACAGAGGTGTTGGAATCAATTGGTCTTTCAGGCAGGAAAAGAAGTGACAGCAATGTGTGTTGCAGAGTTGCAAAGCTCACTGTGTGCTGAAGATGATCAGTGGGAACTTTCTGGACTGTCTCTTCTGCTGTTTCAGCAGAGTCCAAACGTAAGTGCTATATTCTGCTACTGCTCACAAAGAGCAAGCACAGGAGATGTATTATTCAATTGGACTTTCAGGTAGTAAAGTGAGAGGTGACAGCAATATGTGTTTCAGAGTTGCGAATCTCAATGTGTGCTGAAGATGCCCAGCAGTAGTTTCCATGCTGGCCCTTCGGCTGTGAAATTAGAATCCAAGCGCTCGTCCTCCCCTGTCACAACTGCTCTCGAAGCGAGAGAGCGCACCAGAAACGTTGGCTTGAAATGCACTTTTAGGAGATAAAGTGAGGAGTGACAGCAATGTGTGTTTCAGAGTTGCAAAGCTCACTGTGCGCTGAAGATGATCTGCAAGAACTTTCCCTCCCCCGCCCTTCGGAACTGGGAGCGGATTCCAAGCGCTCGTGCTCACCTGCCTCTGCTGCACTGGAAACGAGAGTGGAGACCAGAAACGCTGGATTCAAATGCACTTTTAGGAGCTACAATGAGGAGTGACAACAGTGTGTGTGTCAAAGTTGTAAAGCTCAGTGTGCTGAAGAAGCACAAGAGCAGCCTTCAGGCCTGTCTCTTCCACTGCCTTACAGATTGCAGACATCCCTGCTCACTCTGCTGCTCAGCAGAGTGCTGGCAACGGAGTTCTTGGATTGAAATGGTCTTTTAGGAGAAAGAGTGAAGAGTGACAGCAATGTTTGTGTCACAGTTTAAAGCTCACTGTGTGCTAAACATGATCAGGAGGAGCTTTTTTGCAAGGCTCTTCTGCTGTTTTAGCCCAGTCTAAACATTCCTGCTCTACTCTCTCTGTTGCTGCTCAGCAGAGAGTGGGCACAGAGATGTTGGAATCAATTGGTCTTTCAGGCAAGAAAAGGAGGAGTGACAGCAATGTGTGTTGCAGAATTGCAAAGCTCACTGTGTGCTGAAGATGCCCTGCAGGAGTTTCCCTGCTGGCCCTTCGTCTGTGGGATTAGAGTCCAAGCGCTGCTCCTCCCCTGTCACAACTCCTCTCCAAACGAGAGAGCGCACCCGAAACTTTGGATTCAAATGCACTTTTAGGAGATAAAGTGAGGAGTGACAGCAATGTTTGTGTCACAGTTTAAAGCTCACTGTGTGCAAAACATGATCAAGCAGGAGATTTTTTTCAAGGCTCTTCTGCTGTTTTAGGCAGGTCTAAAAATTCCTGCTCTACTCTCTCTGTTGCTGCTCAGCAGAGAGCGGGCACAGAGATGGTGGATTCAGCTGGTCTTTCAGGCAAAAAGGGAGGAGTGACAGCAATGTGTGTTGCAGAGTTGCAAAGCTCGCTGTGCGCTGAAGATGATCAGTGGGAACTTTCTGGACTGTCTCTTCTGCTCTTTTAGCATTGGCTAAAGGTTCCTGCTCTACTCTGCTTCTGCCCAGCAGAGAAAGGGCACAGAGATTTTGGATTCAATTGGACTTTGAGGTAGGAAAGTGCGGAGCGAGAGCAATATATGTGTCACAGTTGCAAAGCTGACTGCGTGCTGAAGATGCCCTGCCGGAGCTTTCACTCCGGGCTCTTCGGCTGTGGGAGCAGAGGCCAAGAGATCGTGTTCACCTGTCACTGCTGCTGTTCAAACGAGAGAGGGCGGGAGAGACCATGGATTCAAACGGATTATTAGGAGATGAAGTGAGGAGTGACAGCAATGTGTGTTTCAGAGTTGCAAAGCTCACTGTGCGCTGAAGATGATCTGCAAGGACTTTCCCTCCCTGCCCTTCGGAACTGGGAGCGGATTCCAAGCGCTCGTGCTCACCTTCCTCTGCTGCTCTTGAAACGAGAGTGGAGACCAGAAACGCTGGATTCAAATGCACTTTTAGGAGCTACAATGAGGAGTGACAACAGTGTGTGTGTCACAGTTGTAAAGCTCAGTGTGTTGAAGAAGCACAAGAGCAGCCTTCAGGCCTGTCTCTTCCACTGCCTTACAGATTGCAGACATTCCTGCTCACTCTGCTGCTCAGCACAGTGCTGGCAACGGAGTTCTTGGATTGAAATGGTCTTTTAGGAGAAAGAGTGAAGAGTGACAGCAATGTTTGTGTCACAGTTTAAAGCTCACTGTGTGCTAAACATGATCAGGAGGAGCTTTTTTGCAAGGCTCTTCTGCTGTTTTAGCCCAGTCTAAACATTCCTTCTCTCTGTTGCTGCTCAGCAGAGAGTGGGCACAGAGATGTTGGAATCAATTGGTCTTCCAGGCAGGAAAAGGAGGAGTTACAGCAATGTGTGTTGCAGAATTGCAAAGCTCACTGTGTGCTGAAGATGCCCTGCAGGAGTTTCCCTGCTGGCCCTTCGTCTGTGGGATTAGAGTCCAAGCGCTGCTCCTCCCCTGTCACAACTCCTCCCGAAACGAGAGAGCGCACCAGAAACTTTGGATTCAAATGCACTTTTAGGAGATAAAGTGAGGAGTGACAGCAATGTTTGTGTCACAGTTTAAAGCTCACTGTGTGCAAAACATGATCAAGCAGGAGATTTTTTGCAAGGCTCTTCTGCTGTTTTAGCCCAGGCTAAACATTCCTGCTCTACTCTCTCTGTTGGTGCTCAGCAGAGAGCGGCCACAGAGGTGTTGGAATCAATTGGTCTTTCAGGCAGGAAAAGAAGTGACAGCAATGTGTGTTGCAGAGTTGCAAAGCTCACTGTGTGCTGAAGATGATCAGTGGGAACTTTCTGGACTGTCTCTTCTGCTGTTTCAGCAGAGTCCAAACGTAAGTGCTATATTCTGCTACTGCTCACAAAGAGCAAGCACAGGAGATGTATTATTCAATTGGACTTTCAGGTAGGAAAGTGAGAGGTGACAGCAATATGTGTTTCAGAGTTGTGAATCTCAATGTGTGCTGAAGATGCCCAGCAGTAGTTTCCATGCTGGCCCTTCGGCTGTGAAATTAGAATCCAAGCGCTCGTCCTCCCCTGTCACAACTGCTCTCGAAGCGAGAGAGCGCACCAGAAACGTTGGCTTGAAATGCACTTTTAGGAGATAAAGTGAGGAGTGACAGCAATGTGTGTTTCAGAGTTGCAAAGCTCACTGTGCGCTGAAGATGATCTGCAAGGACTTTCCCTCCCTGCCCTTCGGAACTGGGAGCGGATTCCAAGCGCTCGTGCTCACCTTCCTCTGCTGCTCTGGAAACGAGAGTGGAGACCAGAAACGCTGGATTCAAATGCACTTTTAGGAGCTACAATGAGGAGTGACAACAGTGTGTGTGTCAAAGTTGTAAAGCTCAGTGTGTTGAAGAAGCACAAGAGCAGCCTTCAGGCCTGTCTCTTCCACTGCATTACAGATTGCAGACATCCCTGCTCACTCTGCTGCTCAGCAGAGTGCTGGCAACGGAGTTCTTGGATTGAAATGGTCTTTTAGGAGAAAGAGTGAAGAGTGACAGCAATGTTTGTGTCACAGTTTAAAGCTCACTGTGTGCTAAACATGATCAGGAGGAGCTTTTTTGCAAGGCTCTTCTGCTGTTTTAGCCCAGTCTAAACATTCCTGCTCTACTCTCTCTGTTGCTGCTCAGCAGAGAGTGGGCACAGAGATGTTGGAATCAATTGGTCTTTCAGGCAAGAAAAGGAGGAGTGACAGCAATGTGTGTTGCAGAATTGCAAAGCTCACTGTGTGCTGAAGATGCCCTGCAGGAGTTTCCCTGCTGGCCCTTCGTCTGTGGGATTAGAGTCCAAGCGCTGCTCCTCCCCTGTCACAACTCCTCTCCAAACGAGAGAGCGCACCAGAAACTTTGGATTCAAATGCACTTTTAGGAGATAAAGTGAGGAGTGACAGCAATGTTTGTGTCACAGTTTAAAGCTCACTGTGTGCAAAACATGATCAAGCAGGAGATTTTTTTCAAGGCTCTTCTGCTGTTTTAGGCAGGTCTAAAAATTCCTGCTCTACTCTCTCTGTTGCTGCTCAGCAGAGAGCGGGCACAGAGATGGTGGATTCAGCTGGTCTTTCAGGCAAAAAGGGAGGAGTGACAGCAATGTGTGTTGCAGAGTTGCAAAGCTCGCTGTGCGCTGAAGATGATCAGTGGGAACTTTCTGGACTGTCTCTTCTGCTCTTTTAGCATTGGCTAAAGGTTCCTGCTCTACTCTGCTTCTGCCCAGCAGAGAAAGGGCACAGAGATTTTGGATTCAATTGGACTTTGAGGTAGGAAAGTGCGGAGCGAGAGCAATATATGTGTCACAGTTGCAAAGCTGACTGCGTGCTGAAGATGCCCTGCCGGAGCTTTCACTCCGGGCTCTTCGGCTGTGGGAGCAGAGGCCAAGAGATCGTGTTCACCTGTCACTGCTGCTGTTCAAACGAGAGACTGCGGGAGAGACCATGGATTCAAACGGATTATTAGGAGATGAAGTGAGGAGTGACAGCAATGTGTGTTTCAGAGTTGCAGAGCTCACTGTGCGCTGAAGATGATCTGCAAGGACTTTCCCTCCCTGCCCTTCGGAACTGGGAGCGGATTCCAAGCGCTCGTGCTCACCTTCCTCTGCTGCTCTTGAAACGAGAGTGGAGACCAGAAACGCTGGATTCAAATGCACTTTTAGGAGCTACAATGAGGAGTGACAACAGTGTGTGTGTCACAGTTGTAAAGCTCAGTGTGTTGAAGAAGCACAAGAGCAGCCTTCAGGCCTGTCTCTTCCACTGCCTTACAGATTGCAGACATTCCTGCTCACTCTGCTGCTCAGCAGAGTGCTGGCAACGGAGTTCTTGGATTGAAATGGTCTTTTAGGAGAAAGAGTGAAGAGTGACAGCAATGTTTGTGTCACAGTTTAAAGCTCACTGTGTGCTAAACATGATCAGGAGGAGCTTTTTTGCAAGGCTCTTCTGCTGTTTTAGCCCAGTCTAAACATTCCTGCTCTACTCTCTCTGTTGCTGCTCAGCAGAGAGTGGGCACAGAGATGTTGGAATCTATTGGTCTTTCAGGCAAGAAAAGGAGGAGTTACAGCAATGTGTGTTGCAGAATTGCAAAGCTCACTGTGTGCTGAAGATGCCCTGCAGGAGTTTCCCTGCTGGCCCTTCGTCTGTGGGATTAGAGTCCAAGCGCTGCTCCTCCCCTGTCACAACTCCTCTCGAAACGTGAGAGCGCACCAGAAACTTTGGATTCAAATGCACTTTTAGGAGCTAAAGTGAGGAGTGACAGCAATGTTTGTGTCAAAGTTTAAAGCTCACTGTGTGCAAAACATGATCAAGCAGGAGATTTTTTGCAAGGCTCTTCTGCTGTTTTAGCCCAGGCTAAACATTGCTGCTCTACTCTCTCTGTTGCTGCTCAGCAGAGAGCGGGCACAGAGGTGTTGGAATCAATTGGTCTTTCAGGCAGGAAAAGAAGTGACAGCAATGTGTGTTGCAGAGTTGCAAAGCTCACTGTGTGCTGAAGATGATCAGTGGGAACTTTCTGGACTGTCTCTTCTGCTGTTTCAGCAGAGTCCAAACGTAAGTGCTATATTCTGCTACTGCTCACAAAGAGCAAGCACAGGAGATGTATTATTCAATTGGACTTTCAGGTAGTAAAGTGAGAGGTGACAGCAATATGTGTTTCAGAGTTGCGAATCTCAATGTGTGCTGAAGATGCCCAGCAGTAGTTTCCATGCTGGCCCTTCGGCTGTGAAATTAGAATCCAAGCGCTCGTCCTCCCCTGTCACAACTGCTCTCGAAGCGAGAGAGCGCACCAGAAACGTTGGCTTGAAATGCACTTTTAGGAGATAAAGTGAGGAGTGACAGCAATGTGTGTTTCAGAGTTGCAAAGCTCACTGTGCGCTGAAGATGATCTGCAAGAACTTTCCCTCCCCCGCCCTTCGGAACTGGGAGCGGATTCCAAGCGCTCGTGCTCACCTGCCTCTGCTGCACTGGAAACGAGAGTGGAGACCAGAAACGCTGGATTCAAATGCACTTTTAGGAGCTACAATGAGGAGTGACAACAGTGTGTGTGTCAAAGTTGTAAAGCTCAGTGTGTTGAAGAAGCACAAGAGCAGCCTTCAGGCCTGTCTCTTCCACTGCCTTACAGATTGCAGACATTCCTGCTCACTCTGCTGCTCAGCAGAGTGCTGGCAACGGAGTTCTTGGATTGAAATGGTCTTTTAGGAGAAAGAGTGAAGAGTGACAGCAATGTTTGTGTCACAGTTTAAAGCTCACTGTGTGCTAAACATGATCAGGAGGAGCTTTTTTGCAAGGCTCTTCTGCTGTTTTAGCCCAGTCTAAACATTCCTGCTCTACTCTCTCTGTTGCTGCTCAGCAGAGAGTGGGCACAGAGATGTTGGAATCAATTGGTCTTTCAGGCAAGAAAAGGAGGAGTGACAGCAATGTGTGTTGCAGAATTGCAAAGCTCACTGTGTGCTGAAGATGCCCTGCAGGAGTTTCCCTGCTGGCCCTTCGTCTGTGGGATTAGAGTCCAAGCGCTGCTCCTCCCCTGTCACAACTCCTCTCCAAACGAGAGAGCGCACCAGAAACTTTGGATTCAAATGCACTTTTAGGAGATAAAGTGAGGAGTGACAGCAATGTTTGTGTCACAGTTTAAAGCTCACTGTGTGCAAAACATGATCAAGCAGGAGATTTTTTTCAAGGCTCTTCTGCTGTTTTAGGCAGGTCTAAAAATTCCTGCTCTACTCTCTCTGTTGCTGCTCAGCAGAGAGCGGGCACAGAGATGGTGGATTCAGCTGGTCTTTCAGGCAAAAAGGGAGGAGTGACAGCAATGTGTGTTGCAGAGTTGCAAAGCTCGCTGTGCGCTGAAGATGATCAGTGGGAACTTTCTGGACTGTCTCTTCTGCTCTTTTAGCATTGGCTAAAGGTTCCTGCTCTACTCTGCTTCTGCCCAGCAGAGAAAGGGCACAGAGATTTTGGATTCAATTGGACTTTGAGGTAGGAAAGTGCGGAGCGAGAGCAATATATGTGTCACAGTTGCAAAGCTGACTGCGTGCTGAAGATGCCCTGCCGGAGCTTTCACTCCGGGCTCTTCGGCTGTGGGAGCAGAGGCCAAGAGATCGTGTTCACCTGTCACTGCTGCTGTTCAAACGAGAGACTGCGGGAGAGACCATGGATTCAAACGGATTATTAGGAGATGAAGTGAGGAGTGACAGCAATGTGTGTTTCAGAGTTGCAAAGCTCACTGTGCGCTGAAGATGATCTGCAAGGACTTTCCCTCCCTGCCCTTCGGAACTGGGAGCGGATTCCAAGCGCTCGTGCTCACCTTCCTCTGCTGCTCTTGAAACGAGAGTGGAGACCAGAAACGCTGGATTCAAATGCACTTTTAGGAGCTACAATGAGGAGTGACAACAGTGTGTGTGTCACAGTTGTAAAGCTCAGTGTGTTGAAGAAGCACAAGAGCAGCCTTCAGGCCTGTCTCTTCCACTGCCTTACAGATTGCAGACATTCCTGCTCACTCTGCTGCTCAGCAGAGTGCTGGCAACGGAGTTCTTGGATTGAAATGGTCTTTTAGGAGAAAGAGTGAAGAGTGACAGCAATGTTTGTGTCACAGTTTAAAGCTCACTGTGTGCTAAACATGATCAGGAGGAGCTTTTTTGCAAGGCTCTTCTGCTGTTTTAGCCCAGTCTAAACATTCCTGCTCTACTCTCTCTGTTGCTGCTCAGCAGAGAGTGGGCACAGAGATGTTGGAATCTATTGGTCTTTCAGGCAAGAAAAGGAGGAGTTACAGCAATGTGTGTTGCAGAATTGCAAAGCTCACTGTGTGCTGAAGATGCCCTGCAGGAGTTTCCCTGCAGGCCCTTCGTCTGTGGGATTAGAGTCCAAGCGCTGCTCCTCCCCTGTCACAACTCCTCTCGAAACGTGAGAGCGCACCAGAAACTTTGGATTCAAATGCACTTTTAGGAGCTAAAGTGAGGAGTGACAGCAATGTTTGTGTCAAAGTTTAAAGCTCACTGTGTGCAAAACATGATCAAGCAGGAGATTTTTTGCAAGGCTCTTCTGCTGTTTTAGCCCAGGCTAAACATTGCTGCTCTACTCTCTCTGTTGCTGCTCAGCAGAGAGCGGGCACAGAGGTGTTGGAATCAATTGGTCTTTCAGGCAGGAAAAGAAGTGACAGCAATGTGTGTTGCAGAGTTGCAAAGCTCACTGTGTGCTGAAGATGATCAGTGGGAACTTTCTGGACTGTCTCTTCTGCTGTTTCAGCAGAGTCCAAACGTAAGTGCTATATTCTGCTACTGCTCACAAAGAGCAAGCACAGGAGATGTATTATTCAATTGGACTTTCAGGTAGTAAAGTGAGAGGTGACAGCAATATGTGTTTCAGAGTTGCGAATCTCAATGTGTGCTGAAGATGCCCAGCAGTAGTTTCCATGCTGGCCCTTCGGCTGTGAAATTAGAATCCAAGCGCTCGTCCTCCCCTGTCACAACTGCTCTCGAAGCGAGAGAGCGCACCAGAAACGTTGGCTTGAAATGCACTTTTAGGAGATAAAGTGAGGAGTGACAGCAATGTGTGTTTCAGAGTTGCAAAGCTCACTGTGCGCTGAAGATGATCTGCAAGGACTTTCCCTCCCTGCCCTTCGGAACTGGGAGCGGATTCCAAGCGCTCGTGCTCACCTTCCTCTGCTGCTCTTGAAACGAGAGTGGAGACCAGAAACGCTGGATTCAAATGCACTTTTAGGAGCTACAATGAGGAGTGACAACAGTGTGTGTGTCACAGTTGTAAAGCTCAGTGTGTTGAAGAAGCACAAGAGCAGCCTTCAGGCCTGTCTCTTCCACTGCCTTACAGATTGCAGACATTCCTGCTCACTCTGCTGCTCAGCAGAGTGCTGGCAACGGAGTTCTTGGATTGAAATGGTCTTTTAGGAGAAAGAGTGAAGAGTGACAGCAATGTTTGTGTCACAGTTTAAAGCTCACTGTGTGCTAAACATGATCAGGAGGAGCTTTTTTGCAAGGCTCTTCTGCTGTTTTAGCCCAGTCTAAACATTCCTTCTCTCTGTTGCTGCTCAGCAGAGAGTGGGCACAGAGATGTTGGAATCAATTGGTCTTCCAGGCAGGAAAAGGAGGAGTTACAGCAATGTGTGTTGCAGAATTGCAAAGCTCACTGTGTGCTGAAGATGCCCTGCAGGAGTTTCCCTGCTGGCCCTTCGTCTGTGGGATTAGAGTCCAAGCGCTGCTCCTCCCCTGTCACAACTCCTCTCGAAACGTGAGAGCGCACCAGAAACTTTGGATTCAAATGCACTTTTAGGAGATAAAGTGAGGAGTGACAGCAATGTTTGTGTCACAGTTTAAAGCTCACTGTGTGCAAAACATGATCAAGCAGGAGATTTTTTGCAAGGCTCTTCTGCTGTTTTAGCCCAGGCTAAACATTGCTGCTCTACTCTCTCTGTTGCTGCTCAGCAGAGAGCGGGCACAGAGGTGTTGGAATCAATTGGTCTTTCAGGCAGGAAAAGAAGTGACAGCAATGTGTGTTGCAGAGTTGCAAAGCTCACTGTGTGCTGAAGATGATCAGTGGGAACTTTCTGGACTGTCTCTTCTGCTGTTTCAGCAGAGTCCAAACGTAAGTGCTATATTCTGCTACTGCTCACAAAGAGCAAGCACAGGAGATGTATTATTCAATTGGACTTTCAGGTAGGAAAGTGAGAGGTGACAGCAATATGTGTTTCAGAGTTGCGAATCTCAATGTGTGCTGAAGATGCCCAGCAGTAGTTTCCATGCTGGCCCTTCGGCTGTGAAATTAGAATCCAAGCGCTCGTCCTCCCCTGTCACAACTGCTCTCGAAGCGAGAGAGCGCACCAGAAACGTTGGCTTGAAATGCACTTTTAGGAGATAAAGTGAGGAGTGACAGCAATGTGTGTTTCAGAGTTGCAAAGCTCACTGTGCGCTGAAGATGATCTGCAAGGACTTTCCCTCCCCTGCCCTTCGGAACTGGGAGCGGATTCCAAGCGCTCGTGCTCACCTGCCTCTGCTGCACTGGAAACGAGAGTGGAGACCAGAAACGCTGGATTCAAATGCACTTTTAGGAGATAAAGTGAGGAGTGACAGCAATGTTTGTGTCACAGTTTAAAGCTCACTGTGTGCAAAACATGATCAAGCAGGAGATTTTTTGCAAGGCTCTTCTGCTGTTTTAGCCCAGGCTAAACATTGCTGCTCTACTCTCTCTGTTGCTGCTCAGCAGAGAGCGGGCACAGAGGTGTTGGAATCAATTGGTCTTTCAGGCAGGAAAAGAAGTGACAGCAATGTGTGTTGCAGAGTTGCAAAGCTCACTGTGTGCTGAAGATGATCAGTGGGAACTTTCTGGACTGTCTCTTCTGCTGTTTCAGCAGAGTCCAAACGTAAGTGCTATATTCTGCTACTGCTCACAAAGAGCAAGCACAGGAGATGTATTATTCAATTGGACTTTCAGGTAGGAAAGTGAGAGGTGACAGCAATATGTGTTTCAGAGTTGCGAATCTCAATGTGTGCTGAAGATGCCCAGCAGTAGTTTCCATGCTGGCCCTTCGGCTGTGAAATTAGAATCCAAGCGCTCGTCCTCCCCTGTCACAACTGCTCTCGAAGCGAGAGAGCGCACCAGAAACGTTGGCTTGAAATGCACTTTTAGGAGATAAAGTGAGGAGTGACAGCAATGTGTGTTTCAGAGTTGCAAAGCTCACTGTGCGCTGAAGATGATCTGCAAGGACTTTCCCTCCCCTGCCCTTCGGAACTGGGAGCGGATTCCAAGCGCTCGTGCTCACCTGCCTCTGCTGCACTGGAAACGAGAGTGGAGACCAGAAACGCTGGATTCAAATGCACTTTTAGGAGATAAAGTGAGGAGTGACAGCAATGTTTGTGTCACAGTTTAAAGCTCACTGTGTGCAAAACATGATCAAGCAGGAGATTTTTTGCAAGGCTCTTCTGCTGTTTTAGCCCAGGCTAAACATTGCTGCTCTACTCTCTCTGTTGCTGCTCAGCAGAGAGCGGGCACAGAGGTGTTGGAATCAATTGGTCTTTCAGGCAGGAAAAGAAGTGACAGCAATGTGTGTTGCAGAGTTGCAAAGCTCACTGTGTGCTGAAGATGATCAGTGGGAACTTTCTGGACTGTCTCTTCTGCTGTTTCAGCAGAGTCCAAACGTAAGTGCTATATTCTGCTACTGCTCACAAAGAGCAAGCACAGGAGATGTATTATTCAATTGGACTTTCAGGTAGTAAAGTGAGAGGTGACAGCAATATGTGTTTCAGAGTTGCGAATCTCAATGTGTGCTGAAGATGCCCAGCAGTAGTTTCCATGCTGGCCCTTCGGCTGTGAAATTAGAATCCAAGCGCTCGTCCTCCCCTGTCACAACTGCTCTCGAAGCGAGAGAGCGCACCAGAAACATTGGCTTGAAATGCACTTTTAGGAGATAAAGTGAGGAGTGACAGCAATGTGTGTTTCAGAGTTGCAAAGCTCACTGTGCGCTGAAGATGATCTGCAAGGACTTTCCCTCCCCCGCCCTTCGGAACTGGGAGCGGATTCCAAGCGCTCGTGCTCACCTGCCTCTGCTGCTCTGGAAACGAGAGTGGAGACCAGAAACGCTGGATTCAAATGCACTTTTAGGAGCTACAATGAGGAGTGACAACAGTGTGTGTGTCAAAGTTGTAAAGCTCAGTGTGTTGAAGAAGCACAAGAGCAGCCTTCAGGCCTGTCTCTTCCACTGCCTTACAGATTGCAGACATCCCTGCTCACTCTGCTGCTCAGCAGAGTGCTGGCAACGGAGTTCTGGGATTGAAATGGTCTTTTAGGAGAAAGAGTGAAGAGTGACAGCAATGTTTGTGTCACAGTTTAAAGCTCACTGTGTGCTAAACATGATCAGGAGGAGCTTTTTTGCAAGGCTCTTCTGCTGTTTTAGCCCAGTCTAAACATTCCTGCTCTACTCTCTCTGTTGCTGCTCAGCAGAGAGTGGGCACAGAGGTGTTGGAATCAATTGGTCTTTCAGGCAAGAAAAGGAGGAGTGACAGCAATGTGTGTTGCAGAATTGCAAAGCTCACTGTGTGCTGAAGATGCCCTGCAGGAGTTTCCCTGCTGGCCCTTCGTCTGTGGGATTAGAGTCCAAGCGCTGCTCCTCCCTTGTCACAACTCCTCTCCAAACGAGAGAGCGCACCAGAAACTTTGGATTCAAATGCACTTTTAGGAGATAAAGTGAGGAGTGACAGCAATGTTTGTGTCACAGTTTAAAGCTCACTGTGTGCAAAACATGATCAAGCAGGAGATTTTTTTCAAGGCTCTTCTGCTGTTTTAGACAGGTCTAAAAATTCCTGCTCTACTCTCTCTGTTGCTGCTCAGCAGAGAGCGGGCACAGAGATGGTGGATTCAGCTGGTCTTTCAGGCAAAAAGGGAGGAGTGACAGCAATGTGTGTTGCAGAGTTGCAAAGCTCGCTGTGCGCTGAAGATGATCAGTGGGAACTTTCTGGACTGTCTCTTCTGCTCTTTTAGCATTGGCTAAAGGTTCCTGCTCTACTCTCTCTGCTTCTGCCCAGCAGAGAAAGGGCACAGAGATTTTGGATTCAATTGGACTTTGAGGTAGGAAAGTGCGGAGCGAGAGCAATATATGTGTCACAGTTGCAAAGCTGACTGCGTGCTGAAGATGCCCTGCCGGAGCTTTCACTCCGGGCTCTTCGGCTGTGGGAGCAGAGGCCAAGAGATCGTGTTCACCTGTCACTGCTGCTGTTCAAACGAGAGAGGGCGGGAGAGACCATGGATTCAAACGGATTATTAGGAGATGAAGTGAGGAGTGACAGCAATGTGTGTTTCAGAGTTGCAAAGCTCACTGTGCGCTGAAGATGATCTGCAAGGACTTTCCCTCCCTGCCCTTCGGAACTGGGAGCGGATTCCAAGCGCTCGTGCTCACCTTCCTCTGCTGCTCTTGAAACGAGAGTGGAGACCAGAAACGCTGGATTCAAATGCACTTTTAGGAGCTACAATGAGGAGTGACAACAGTGTGTGTGTCACAGTTGTAAAGCTCAGTGTGTTGAAGAAGCACAAGAGCAGCCTTCTGGCCTGTCTCTTCCACTGCCTTACAGATTGCAGACATCCCTGCTCACTCTGCTGCTCAGCAGAGTGCTGGCAACGGAGTTCTGGGATTGAAATGGTCTTTTAGGAGAAAGAGTGAAGAGTGACAGCAATGTTTGTGTCACAGTTTAAAGCTCACTGTGTGCTAAACATGATCAGGAGGAGCTTTTTTGCAAGGCTCTTCTGCTGTTTTAGCCCAATCTAAACATTCCTTCTCTCTGTTGCTGCTCAGCAGAGAGTGGGCACAGAGATGTTGGAATCAATTGGTCTTCCAGGCAGGAAAAGGAGTTACAGCAATGTGTGTTGCAGAATTGCAAAGCTCACTGTGTGCTGAAGATGCCCTGCAGGAGTTTCCCTGCTGGCCCTTCGTCTGTGGGATTAGAGTCCAAGCGCTGCTCCTCCCCTGTCACAACTCCTCTCGAAACGAGAGAGCGCACCAGAAACTTTGGATTCAAATGCACTTTTAGGAGATAAAGTGAGGAGTGGCAGCAATGTTTGTGTCACAGTTTAAAGCTCACTGTGTGCAAAACATGATCAAGCAGGAGATTTTTTGCAAGGCTCTTCTGCTGTTTTAGCCCAGGCTAAACATTCCTGCTCTACTCTCTCTGTTGCTGCTCAGCAGAGAGCGGGCACAGAGATGGTGGATTCAGCTGGTCTTTCAGGCAGGAAAAGAAGAGACAGCAATGTGTGTTGCAGAGTTGCAAAGCTCACTGTGTGCTGAAGATGATCAGTGGGAACATTCTGGACTGTCTCTTCTGCTGTTTCAGCAGAGTCCAAACATAAGTGCTATATTCTGCTACTGCTCACAAAGAGCAAGCACAGGAGATGTATTATTCAATTGGACTTTCAGGTAGGAAAGTGAGAGGTGACAGCAATATGTGTTTCAGAGTTGCGAATCTCAATGTGTGCTGAAGATGCCCAGCAGTAGTTTCCATGCTGGCCCTTCGGCTGTGAAATTAGAATCCAAGCGCTCGTCCTCCCCTGTCACAACTGCTCTCGAAGCGAGAGAGCGCACCAGAAACGTTGGCTTGAAATGCACTTTTAGGAGATAAAGTGAGGAGTGACAGCAATGTGTGTTTCAGAGTTGCAAAGCTCACTGTGCGCTGAAGATGATCTGCAAGGACTTTCCCTCCCCCGCCCTTCGGAACTGGGAGCGGATTCCAAGCGCTCGTGCTCACCTTCCTCTGCTGCTCTTGAAACGAGAGTGGAGACCAGAAACGCTGGATTCAAATGCACTTTTAGGAGCTACAATGAGGAGTGACAACAGTGTGTGTGTCAAAGTTGTAAAGCTCAGTGTGTTGAAGAAGCACAAGAGCAGCCTTCAGGCCTGTCTCTTCCACTGCCTTACAGATTGCAGAAATCCCTGCTCACTCTGCTGCTCAGCAGAGTGCTGGCAACGGAGTTCTTGGATTGAAATGGTCTTTTAGGAGAAAGAGTGAAGAGTGACAGCAATGTTTGTGTCACAGTTTAAAGCTCACTGTGTGCTAAACATGATCAGGAGGAGCTTTTTTGCAAGGCTCTTCTGCTGTTTTAGCCCAGTCTAAACATTCCTGCTCTACTCTCTCTGTTGCTGCTCAGCAGAGAGTGGGCACAGAGATGTTGGAATCAATTGGTCTTTCAGGCAAGAAAAGGAGGAGTGACAGCAATGTGTGTTGCAGAATTGCAAAGCTCACTGTGTGCTGAAGATGCTCTGCAGGAGTTTCCCTGCTGGCCCTTCGTCTGTGGGATTAGAGTCCAAGCGCTGCTCCTCCCCTGTCACAACTCCTCTCGAAACGAGAGAGCGCGCCAGAAACTTTGGATTCAAATGCACTTTTAGGAGATAAAGTGAGGAGTGACAGCAATGTTTGTGTCACAGTTTAAAGCTCACTGTGTGCAAAACATGATCAAGCAGGAGATTTTTTTCAAGGCTCTTCTGCTGTTTTAGGCAGGTCTAAAAATTCCTGCTCTACTCTCTCTGTTGCTGCTCAGCAGAGAGCGGGCACAGAGATGGTGGATTCAGCTGGTCTTTCAGGCAAAAAGGGAGGAGTGACAGCAATGCGCGTTGCAGAGTTGCAAAGCTCGCTGTGCGCTGAAGATGATCAGTGGGAACTTTCTGGACTGTCTCTTCTGCTCTTTTAGCATTGGCTAAAGGTTCCTGCTCTACTCTGCTTCTGCCCAGCAGAGAAAGGGCACAGAGATTTTGGATTCAATTGGACTTTGAGGTAGGAAAGTGCGGAGCGAGAGCAATATATGTGTCACAGTTGCAAAGCTGACTGCGTGCTGAAGATGCCCTGCCGGAGCTTTCACTCCGGGCTCTTCGGCTGTGGGAGCAGAGGCCAAGAGATCGTGTTCACCTGTCACTGCTGCTGTTCAAACGAGAGAGGGCGGGAGAGACCATGGATTCAAACGGATTATTAGGAGATGAAGTGAGGAGTGACAGCAATGTGTGTTTCAGAGTTGCAAAGCTCACTGTGCGCTGAAGATGATCTGCAAGGACTTTCCCTCCCTGCCCTTCGGAACTGGGAGAGGATTCCAAGCGCTCGTGTTCACCTTCCTCTGCTGCTCTTGAAACGAGAGTGGAGACCAGAAACGCTGGATTCAAATGCACTTTTAGGAGCTACAATGAGGAGTGACAACAGTGTGTGTGTCACAGTTGTAAAGCTCAGTGTGTTGAAGAAGCACAAGAGCAGCCTTCAGGCCTGTCTCTTCCACTGCCTTACAGATTGCAGACATTCCTGCTCACTCTGCTGCTCAGCAGAGTGCTGGCAACGGAGTTCTTGGATTGAAATGGTCTTTTAGGAGAAAGAGTGAAGAGTGACAGCAATGTTTGTGTCACAGTTTAAAGCTCACTGTGTGCTAAACATGATCAGGAGGAGCTTTTTTGCAAGGCTCTTCTGCTGTTTTAGCCCAGTCTAAACATTCCTGCTCTCTGTTGCTGCTCAGCAGAGAGTGGGCACAGAGATGTTGGAATCAATAGGTCTTCCAGGCAGGAAAAGGAGGAGTTACAGCAATGTGTGTTGCAGAATTGCAAAGCTCACTGTGTGTTGAAGATGCCCTGCAGGAGTTTCCCTGCTGGCCCTTCGTCTGTGGGATTAGAGTCCAAGCGCTGCTCCTCCCCTGTCACAACTCCTCTCGAAACGTGAGAGCGCACCAGAAACTTTGGATTCAAATGCACTTTTAGGAGATAAAGTGAGGAGTGACAGCAATGTTTGTGTCACAGTTTAAAGCTCACTGTGTGCAAAACATGATCAAGCAGGAGATTTTTTGCAAGGCTCTTCTGCTGTTTTAGCCCAGGCTAAACATTGCTGCTCTACTCTCTCTGTTGCTGCTCAGCAGAGAGCGGGCACAGAGGTGTTGGAATCAATTGGTCTTTCAGGCAGGAAAAGAAGTGACAGCAATGTGTGTTCCTGAGTTGCAAAGCTCACTGTGTGCTGAAGATGATCAGTGGGAACTTTCTGGACTGTCTCTTCTGCTGTTTCAGCAGAGTCCAAACGTAAGTGCTATATTCTGCTACTGCTCACAAAGAGCAAGCACAGGAGATGTATTATTCAATTGGACTTTCAGGTAGGAAAGTGAGAGGTGACAGCAATATGTGTTTCAGAGTTGCGAATCTCAATGTGTGCTGAAGATGCCCAGCAGTAGTTTCCATGCTGGCCCTTCGGCTGTGAAATTAGAATCCAAGCGCTCGTCCTCCCCTGTCACAACTGCTCTCGAAGCGAGAGAGCGCACCAGAAACGTTGGCTTGAAATGCACTTTTAGGAGATAAAGTGAGGAGTGACAGCAATGTGTGTTTCAGAGTTGCAAAGCTCACTGTGCGCTGAAGATGATCTGCAAGGACTTTCCCTCCCCTGCCCTTCGGAACTGGGAGCGGATTCCAAGCGCTCGTGCTCACCTGCCTCTGCTGCACTGGAAACGAGAGTGGAGACCAGAAACGCTGGATTCAAATGCACTTTTAGGAGATAAAGTGAGGAGTGACAGCAATGTTTGTGTCACAGTTTAAAGCTCACTGTGTGCAAAACATGATCAAGCCGGAGATTTTTTTCAAGGCTCTTCTGCTGTTTTAGGCAGGTCTAAAAATTCCTGCTCTACTCTCTCTGTTGCTGCTCAGCAGAGAGCGGGCACAGAGATGGTGGATTCAGCTGGTCTTTCAGGCAAAAAGGGAGGAGTGACAGCAATGTGTGTTGCAGAGTTGCAAAGCTCGCTGTGCGCTGAAGATGATCAGTGGGAACTTTCTGGACTGTCTCTTCTGCTCTTTTAGCATTGGCTAAAGGTTCCTGCTCTACTCTGCTTCTGCCCAGCAGAGAAAGGGCACAGAGATTTTGGATTCAATTGGACTTTGAGGTAGGAAAGTGCGGAGCGAGAGCAATATATGTGTCACAGTTGCAAAGCTGACTGCGTGCTGAAGATGCCCTGCCGGAGCTTTCACTCCTTGCTCTTCGGCTGTGGGAGCAGAGGCCAAGAGATCGTGTTCACCTGTCACTGCTGCTGTTCAAACGAGAGAGGGCGGGAGAGACCATGGATTCAAACGGATTATTAGGAGATGAAGTGAGGAGTGACAGCAATGTGTGTTTCAGAGTTGCAAAGCTCACTGTGCGCTGAAGATGATCTGCAAGGACTTTCCCTCCCTGCCCTTCGGAACTGGGAGCGGATTCCAAGCGCTCGTGCTCACCTTCCTCTGCTGCTCTTGAAACGAGAGTGGAGACCAGAAACGCTGGATTCAAATGCACTTTTAGGAGCTACAATGAGGAGTGACAACAGTATGTGTGTCACAGTTGTAAAGCTCAGTGTGTTGAAGAAGCACAAGAGCAGCCTTCAGGCCTGTCTCTTCCACTGCCTTACAGATTGCAGACATTCCTGCTCACTCTGCTGCTCAGCAGAGTGCTGGCAACGGAGTTCTTGGATTGAAATGGTCTTTTAGGAGAAAGAGTGAAGAGTGACAGCAATGTTTGTGTCACAGTTTAAAGCTCACTGTGTGCTAAACATGATCAGGAGGAGCTTTTTTGCAAGGCTCTTCTGCTGTTTTAGCCCAGTCTAAACATTCCTGCTCTCTGTTGCTGCTCAGCAGAGAGTGGGCACAGAGATGTTGGAATCAATAGGTCTTCCAGGCAGGAAAAGGAGGAGTTACAGCAATGTGTGTTGCAGAATTGCAAAGCTCACTGTGTGTTGAAGATGCCCTGCAGGAGTTTCCCTGCTGGCCCTTCGTCTGTGGGATTAGAGTCCAAGCGCTGCTCCTCCCCTGTCACAACTCCTCTCGAAACGTGAGAGCGCACCAGAAACTTTGGATTCAAATGCACTTTTAGGAGATAAAGTGAGGAGTGACAGCAATGTTTGTGTCACAGTTTAAAGCTCACTGTGTGCAAAACATGATCAAGCAGGAGATTTTTTGCAAGGCTCTTCTGCTGTTTTAGCCCAGGCTAAACATTGCTGCTCTACTCTCTCTGTTGCTGCTCAGCAGAGAGCGGGCACAGAGGTGTTGGAATCAATTGGTCTTTCAGGCAGGAAAAGAAGTGACAGCAATGTGTGTTCCTGAGTTGCAAAGCTCACTGTGTGCTGAAGATGATCAGTGGGAACTTTCTGGACTGTCTCTTCTGCTGTTTCAGCAGAGTCCAAACGTAAGTGCTATATTCTGCTACTGCTCACAAAGAGCAAGCACAGGAGATGTATTATTCAATTGGACTTTCAGGTAGGAAAGTGAGAGGTGACAGCAATATGTGTTTCAGAGTTGCGAATCTCAATGTGTGCTGAAGATGCCCAGCAGTAGTTTCCATGCTGGCCCTTCGGCTGTGAAATTAGAATCCAAGCGCTCGTCCTCCCCTGTCACAACTGCTCTCGAAGCGAGAGAGCGCACCAGAAACGTTGGCTTGAAATGCACTTTTAGGAGATAAAGTGAGGAGTGACAGCAATGTGTGTTTCAGAGTTGCAAAGCTCACTGTGCGCTGAAGATGATCTGCAAGGACTTTCCCTCCCCTGCCCTTCGGAACTGGGAGCGGATTCCAAGCGCTCGTGCTCACCTGCCTCTGCTGCACTGGAAACGAGAGTGGAGACCAGAAACGCTGGATTCAAATGCACTTTTAGGAGATAAAGTGAGGAGTGACAGCAATGTTTGTGTCACAGTTTAAAGCTCACTGTGTGCAAAACATGATCAAGCCGGAGATTTTTTTCAAGGCTCTTCTGCTGTTTTAGGCAGGTCTAAAAATTCCTGCTCTACTCTCTCTGTTGCTGCTCAGCAGAGAGCGGGCACAGAGATGGTGGATTCAGCTGGTCTTTCAGGCAAAAAGGGAGGAGTGACAGCAATGTGCGTTGCAGTGTTGCAAAGCTCGCTGTGCGCTGAAGATGATCAGTGGGAACTTTCTGGACTGTCTCTTCTGCTCTTTTAGCATTGGCTAAAGGTTCCTGCTCTACTCTGCTTCTGCCCAGCAGAGAAAGGGCACAGAGATTTTGGATTCAATTGGACTTTGAGGTAGGAAAGTGCGGAGCGAGAGCAATATATGTGTCACAGTTGCAAAGCTGACTGCGTGCTGAAGATGCCCTGCCGGAGCTTTCACTCCGGGCTCTTCGGCTGTGGGAGCAGAGGCCAAGAGATCGTGTACACCTGTCACTGCTGCTGTTCAAACGAGAGAGGGCGGGAGAGACCATGGATTCAAACGGATTATTAGGAGATGAAGTGAGGAGTGACAGCAATGTGTGTTTCAGAGTTGCAAAGCTCACTGTGCGCTGAAGATGATCTGCAAGGACTTTCCCTCCCTGCCCTTCGGAACTGGGAGCGGATTCCAAGCGCTCGTGCTCACCTTCCTCTGCTGCTCTTGAAACGAGAGTGGAGACCAGAAACGCTGGATTCAAATGCACTTTTAGGAGCTACAATGAGGAGTGACAACAGTATGTGTGTCACAGTTGTAAAGCTCAGTGTGTTGAAGAAGCACAAGAGCAGCCTTCAGGCCTGTCTCTTCCACTGCCTTACAGATTGCAGACATTCCTGCTCACTCTGCTGCTCAGCAGAGTGCTGGCAACGGAGTTCTTGGATTGAAATGGTCTTTTAGGAGAAAGAGTGAAGAGTGACAGCAATGTTTGTGTCACAGTTTAAAGCTCACTGTGTGCTAAACATGATCAGGAGGAGCTTTTTTGCAAGGCTCTTCTGCTGTTTTAGCCCAGTCTAAACATTCCTGCTCTCTGTTGCTGCTCAGCAGAGAGTGGGCACAGAGATGTTGGAATCAATAGGTCTTCCAGGCAGGAAAAGGAGGAGTTACAGCAATGTGTGTTGCAGAATTGCAAAGCTCACTGTGTGTTGAAGATGCCCTGCAGGAGTTTCCCTGCTGGCCCTTCGTCTGTGGGATTAGAGTCCAAGCGCTGCTCCTCCCCTGTCACAACTCCTCTCGAAACGTGAGAGCGCACCAGAAACTTTGGATTCAAATGCACTTTTAGGAGATAAAGTGAGGAGTGACAGCAATGTTTGTGTCACAGTTTAAAGCTCACTGTGTGCAAAACATGATCAAGCAGGAGATTTTTTGCAAGGCTCTTCTGCTGTTTTAGCCCAGGCTAAACATTCCTGCTCTACTCTCTCTGTTGCTGCTCAGCAGAGAGCGGGCACAGAGATGGTGGATTCAGCTGGTCTTTCAGGCAAAAAGGGAGGAGTGACAGCAATGTGCGTTGCAGTGTTGCAAAGCTCGCTGTGCGCTGAAGATGATCAGTGGGAACTTTCTGGACTGTCTCTTCTGCTCTTTTAGCATTGGCTAAAGGTTCCTGCTCTACTCTGCTTCTGCCCAGCAGAGAAAGGGCACAGAGATTTTGGATTCAATTGGACTTTGAGGTAGGAAAGTGCGGAGCGAGAGCAATATATGTGTCACAGTTGCAAAGCTGACTGCGTGCTGAAGATGCCCTGCCGGAGCTTTCACTCCGGGCTCTTCGGCTGTGGGAGCAGAGGCCAAGAGATCGTGTACACCTGTCACTGCTGCTGTTCAAACGAGAGAGGGCGGGAGAGACCATGGATTCAAACGGATTATTAGGAGATGAAGTGAGGAGTGACAGCAATGTGTGTTTCAGAGTTGCAAAGCTCACTGTGCGCTGAAGATGATCTGCAAGGACTTTCCCTCCCTGCCCTTCGGAACTGGGAGCGGATTCCAAGCGCTCGTGCTCACCTTCCTCTGCTGCTCTTGAAACGAGAGTGGAGACCAGAAACGCTGGATTCAAATGCACTTTTAGGAGCTACAATGAGGAGTGACAACAGTGTGTGTGTCACAGTTGTAAAGCTCAGTGTGTTGAAGAAGCACAAGAGCAGCCTTCAGGCCTGTCTCTTCCACTGCCTTACAGATTGCAGACATTCCTGCTCACTCTGCTGATCAGCAGAGTGCTGGCAACGGAGTTCTTGGATTGAAATGGTCTTTTAGGAGAAAGAGTGAAGAGTGACAGCAATGTTTGTGTCACAGTTTAAAGCTCACTGTGTGCTAAACATGATCAGGAGGAGCTTTTTTGCAAGGCTCTTCTGCTGTTTTAGCCCAGTCTAAACATTCCTGCTCTACTCTCTCTGTTGCTGCTCAGCAGAGAGTGGGCACAGAGATGTTGGAATCAATAGCTCTTCCAGGCAGGAAAAGGAGGAGTTACAGCAATGTGTTTTGCAAAGTTGCAAAGCTCACTGTGTGCTGAAGATGCCCTGCAGGAGTTTCCCTGCTGGCCCTTTGTCTGTGGGATTAGAGTCCAAGCGCTGCTCCTCCCCTGTCACAACTCCTCTCGAAACGAGAGAGCGCACCAGAAACTTTGGATTCAAATGCACTTTTAGGAGATAAAGTGAGGAGTGACAGCAATGTTTGTGTCACAGTTTAAAGCTCACTGTGTGCAAAACATGATCAAGCAGGAGATTTTTTTCAAGGCTCTTCTGCTGTTTTAGGCAGGTCTAAAAATTCCTGCTCTACTCTCTCTGTTGCTGCTCAGCAGAGAGCGGGCACAGAGATGGTGGATTCAGCTGGTCTTTCAGGCAAAAAGGGAGGAGTGACAGCAATGTGCGTTGCAGAGTTGCAAAGCTCGCTGTGCGCTGAAGATGATCAGTGGGAACTTTCTGGACTGTCTCTTCTGCTCTTTTAGCATTGGCTAAAGGTTCCTGCTCTACTCTGCTTCTGCCCAGCAGAGAAAGGGCACAGAGATTTTGGATTCAATTGGACTTTGAGGTAGGAAAGTGCGGAGCGAGAGCAATATATGTGTCACAGTTGCAAAGCTGACTGCGTGCTGAAGATGCCCTGCCGGAGCTTTCACTCCGGGCTCTTCGGCTGTGGGAGCAGAGGCCAAGAGATCGTGTTCACCTGTCACTGCTGCTGTTCAAACGAGAGAGGGCGGGAGAGACCATGGATTCAAACGGATTATTAGGAGATGAAGTGAGGAGTGACAGCAATGTGTGTTTCAGAGTTGCAAAGCTCACTGTGCGCTGAAGATGATCTGCAAGGACTTTCCCTCCCTGCCCTTCGGAACTGGGAGAGGATTCCAAGCGCTCGTGTTCACCTTCCTCTGCTGCTCTTGAAACGAGAGTGGAGACCAGAAACGCTGGATTCAAATGCACTTTTAGGAGCTACAATGAGGAGTGACAACAGTGTGTGTGTCACAGTTGTAAAGCTCAGTGTGTTGAAGAAGCACAAGAGCAGCCTTCAGGCCTGTCTCTTCCACTGCCTTACAGATTGCAGACATTCCTGCTCACTCTGCTGCTCAGCAGAGTGCTGGCAACGGAGTTCTTGGATTGAAATGGTCTTTTAGGAGAAAGAGTGAAGAGTGACAGCAATGTTTGTGTCACAGTTTAAAGCTCACTGTGTGCTAAACATGATCAGGAGGAGCTTTTTTGCAAGGCTCTTCTGCTGTTTTAGCCCAGTCTAAACATTCCTGCTCTCTGTTGCTGCTCAGCAGAGAGTGGGCACAGAGATGTTGGAATCAATAGGTCTTCCAGGCAGGAAAAGGAGGAGTTACAGCAATGTGTGTTGCAGAATTGCAAAGCTCACTGTGTGTTGAAGATGCCCTGCAGGAGTTTCCCTGCTGGCCCTTCGTCTGTGGGATTAGAGTCCAAGCGCTGCTCCTCCCCTGTCACAACTCCTCTCGAAACGTGAGAGCGCACCAGAAACTTTGGATTCAAATGCACTTTTAGGAGATAAAGTGAGGAGTGACAGCAATGTTTGTGTCACAGTTTAAAGCTCACTGTGTGCAAAACATGATCAAGCAGGAGATTTTTTGCAAGGCTCTTCTGCTGTTTTAGCCCAGGCTAAACATTGCTGCTCTACTCTCTCTGTTGCTGCTCAGCAGAGAGCGGGCACAGAGGTGTTGGAATCAATTGGTCTTTCAGGCAGGAAAAGAAGTGACAGCAATGTGTGTTGCTGAGTTGCAAAGCTCACTGTGTGCTGAAGATGATCAGTGGGAACTTTCTGGACTGTCTCTTCTGCTGTTTCAGCAGAGTCCAAACGTAAGTGCTATATTCTGCTACTGCTCACAAAGAGCAAGCACAGGAGATGTATTATTCAATTGGACTTTCAGGTAGGAAAGTGAGAGGTGACAGCAATATGTGTTTCAGAGTTGCGAATCTCAATGTGTGCTGAAGATGCCCAGCAGTAGTTTCCATGCTGGCCCTTCGGCTGTGAAATTAGAATCCAAGCGCTCGTCCTCCCCTGTCACAACTGCTCTCGAAGCGAGAGAGCGCACCAGAAACGTTGGCTTGAAATGCACTTTTAGGAGATAAAGTGAGGAGTGACAGCAATGTGTGTTTCAGAGTTGCAAAGCTCACTGTGCGCTGAAGATGATCTGCAAGGACTTTCCCTCCCCTGCCCTTCGGAACTGGGAGCGGATTCCAAGCGCTCGTGCTCACCTGCCTCTGCTGCACTGGAAACGAGAGTGGAGACCAGAAACGCTGGATTCAAATGCACTTTTAGGAGATAAAGTGAGGAGTGACAGCAATGTTTGTGTCACAGTTTAAAGCTCACTGTGTGCAAAACATGATCAAGCAGGAGATTTTTTTCAAGGCTCTTCTGCTGTTTTAGGCAGGTCTAAAAATTCCTGCTCTACTCTCTCTGTTGCTGCTCAGCAGAGAGCGGGCACAGAGATGGTGGATTCAGCTGGTCTTTCAGGCAAAAAGGGAGGAGTGACAGCAATGTGTGTTGCAGAGTTGCAAAGCTCGCTGTGCGCTGAAGATGATCAGTGGGAACTTTCTGGACTGTCTCTTCTGCTCTTTTAGCATTGGCTAAAGGTTCCTGCTCTACTCTGCTTCTGCCCAGCAGAGAAAGGGCACAGAGATTTTGGATTCAATTGGACTTTGAGGTAGGAAAGTGCGGAGCGAGAGCAATATATGTGTCACAGTTGCAAAGCTGACTGCGTGCTGAAGATGCCCTGCCGGAGCTTTCACTCCGGGCTCTTCGGCTGTGGGAGCAGAGGCCAAGAGATCGTGTTCACCTGTCACTGCTGCTGTTCAAACGAGAGAGGGCGGGAGAGACCATGGATTCAAACGGATTATTAGGAGATGAAGTGAGGAGTGACAGCAATGTGTGTTTCAGAGTTGCAAAGCTCACTGTGCGCTGAAGATGATCTGCAAGGACTTTCCCTCCCTGCCCTTCGGAACTGGGAGCGGATTCCAAGCGCTCGTGCTCACCTTCCTCTGCTGCTCTTGAAACGAGAGTGGAGACCAGAAACGCTGGATTCAAATGCACTTTTAGGAGCTACAATGAGGAGTGACAACAGTATGTGTGTCACAGTTGTAAAGCTCAGTGTGTTGAAGAAGCACAAGAGCAGCCTTCAGGCCTGTCTCTTCCACTGCCTTACAGATTGCAGACATTCCTGCTCACTCTGCTGCTCAGCAGAGTGCTGGCAACGGAGTTCTTGGATTGAAATGGTCTTTTAGGAGAAAGAGTGAAGAGTGACAGCAATGTTTGTGTCACAGTTTAAAGCTCACTGTGTGCTAAACATGATCAGGAGGAGCTTTTTTGCAAGGCTCTTCTGCTGTTTTAGCCCAGTCTAAACATTCCTGCTCTCTGTTGCTGCTCAGCAGAGAGTGGGCACAGAGATGTTGGAATCAATAGGTCTTCCAGGCAGGAAAAGGAGGAGTTACAGCAATGTGTGTTGCAGAATTGCAAAGCTCACTGTGTGTTGAAGATGCCCTGCAGGAGTTTCCCTGCTGGCCCTTCGTCTGTGGGATTAGAGTCCAAGCGCTGCTCCTCCCCTGTCACAACTCCTCTCGAAACGTGAGAGCGCACCAGAAACTTTGGATTCAAATGCACTTTTAGGAGAAAAAGTGAGGAGTGACAGCAATGTTTGTGTCACAGTTTAAAGCTCACTGTGTGCAAAACATGATCAAGCAGGAGATTTTTTTCAAGGCTCTTCTGCTGTTTTAGCCCAGGCTAAACATTCCTGCTCTACTCTCTCTGTTGCTGCTCAGCAGAGAGCGGGCACAGAGATGGTGGATTCAGCTGGTCTTTCAGGCAAAAAGGGAGGAGTGACAGCAATGTGCGTTGCAGTGTTGCAAAGCTCGCTGTGCGCTGAAGATGATCAGTGGGAACTTTCTGGACTGTCTCTTCTGCTCTTTTAGCATTGGCTAAAGGTTCCTGCTCTACTCTGCTTCTGCCCAGCAGAGAAAGGGCACAGAGATTTTGGATTCAATTGGACTTTGAGGTAGGAAAGTGCGGAGCGAGAGCAATATATGTGTCACAGTTGCAAAGCTGACTGCGTGCTGAAGATGCCCTGCCGGAGCTTTCACTCCGGGCTCTTCGGCTGTGGGAGCAGAGGCCAAGAGATCGTGTTCACCTGTCACTGCTGCTGTTCAAACGAGAGAGGGCGGGAGAGACCATGGATTCAAACGGATTATTAGGAGATGAAGTGAGGAGTGACAGCAATGTGTGTTTCAGAGTTGCAAAGCTCACTGTGCGCTGAAGATGATCTGCAAGGACTTTCCCTCCCTGCCCTTCGGAACTGGGAGCGGATTCCAAGCGCTCGTGCTCACCTTCCTCTGCTGCTCTTGAAACGAGAGTGGAGACCAGAAACGCTGGATTCAAATGCACTTTTAGGAGCTACAATGAGGAGTGACAACAGTGTGTGTGTCACAGTTGTAAAGCTCAGTGTGTTGAAGAAGCACAAGAGCAGCCTTCAGGCCTGTCTCTTCCACTGCCTTACAGATTGCAGACATTCCTGCTCACTCTGCTGCTCAGCAGAGTGCTGGCAACGGAGTTCTTGGATTGAAATGGTCTTTTAGGAGAAAGAGTGAAGAGTGACAGCAATGTTTGTGTCACAGTTTAAAGCTCACTGTGTGCTAAACATGATCAGGAGGAGCTTTTTTGCAAGGCTCTTCTGCTGTTTTAGCCCAGTCTAAACATTCCTGCTCTACTCTCTCTGTTGCTGCTCAGCAGAGAGTGGGCACAGAGATGTTGGAATCAATAGGTCTTCCAGGCAGGAAAAGGAGGAGTTACAGCAATGTGTTTTGCAAAGTTGCAAAGCTCACTGTGTGCTGAAGATGCCCTGCAGGAGTTTCCCTGCTGGCCCTTTGTCTGTGGGATTAGAGTCCAAGCGCTGCTCCTCCCCTGTCACAACTCCTCTCCAAACGAGAGAGCGCACCAGAAACTTTGGATTCAAATGCACTTTTAGGAGATAAAGTGAGGAGTGACAGCAATGTTTGTGTCACAGTTTAAAGCTCACTGTGTGCAAAACATGATCAAGCAGGAGATTTTTTTCAAGGCTCTTCTGCTGTTTTAGGCAGGTCTAAAAATTCCTGCTCTACTCTCTCTGTTGCTGCTCAGCAGAGAGCGGGCACAGAGATGGTGGATTCAGCTGGTCTTTCAGGCAAAAAGGGAGGAGTGACAGCAATGTGTGTTGCAGAGTTGCAAAGCTCGCTGTGCGCTGAAGATGATCAGTGGGAACTTTCTGGACTGTCTCTTCTGCTCTTTTAGCATTGGCTAAAGGTTCCTGCTCTACTCTGCTTCTGCCCAGCAGAGAAAGGGCACAGAGTTTTGGATTCAATTGGACTTTGAGGTAGGAAAGTGCGGAGCGAGAGCAATATATGTGTCACAGTTGCAAAGCTGACTGCGTGCTGAAGATGCCCTGCCGGAGCTTTCACTCCGGGCTCTTCGGCTGTGGGAGCAGAGGCCAAGAGATCGTGTTCACCTGTCACTGCTGCTGTTCAAACGAGAGAGGGCGGGAGAGACCATGGATTCAAACGGATTATTAGGAGATGAAGTGAGGAGTGACAGCAATGTGTGTTTCAGAGTTGCAAAGCTCACTGTGCGCTGAAGATGATCTGCAAGGACTTTCCCTCCCTGCCCTTCGGAACTGGGAGCGGATTCCAAGCGCTCGTGCTCACCTTCCTCTGCTGCTCTTGAAACGAGAGTGGAGACCAGAAACGCTGGATTCAAATGCACTTTTAGGAGCTACAATGAGGAGTGACAACAGTGTGTGTGTCACAGTTGTAAAGCTCAGTGTGTTGAAGAAGCACAAGAGCAGCCTTCAGGCCTGTCTCTTCCACTGCCTTACAGATTGCAGACATTCCTGCTCACTCTGCTGCTCAGCAGAGTGCTGGCAACGGAGTTCTTGGATTGAAATGGTCTTTTAGGAGAAAGAGTGAAGAGTGACAGCAATGTTTGTGTCACAGTTTAAAGCTCACTGTGTGCTAAACATGATCAGGAGGAGCTTTTTTGCAAGGCTCTTCTGCTGTTTTAGCCCAGTCTAAACATTCCTGCTCTCTGTTGCTGCTCAGCAGAGAGTGGGCACAGAGATGTTGGAATCAATTGGTCTTCCAGGCAGGAGAAGGAGGAGTTACAGCAATGTGTTTTGCAGAGTTGCAAAGCTCACTGTGTGCTGAAGATGCCCTGCAGGAGTTTCCCTGCTGGCCCTTTGTCTGTGGTATTAGAGTCCAAGCGCTGCTCCTCCCCTGTCACAACTCCTCTCGAAACGAGAGAGCGCACCAGAAACTTTGGATTCAAATGCACTTTTAGGAGATAAAGTGAGGAGTGACAGCAATGTTTGTGTCACAGTTTAAAGCTCACTGTGTGCAAAACATGATCAAGCAGGAGATTTTTTTCAAGGCTCTTCTGCTGTTTTAGGCAGGTCTAAAAATTCCTGCTCTACTCTCTCTGTTGCTGCTCAGCAGAGAGCGGGCACAGAGATGGTGGATTCAGCTGGTCTTTCAGGCAAAAAGGGAGGAGTGACAGCAATGTGTGTTGCAGAGTTGCAAAGCTCGCTGTGCGCTGAAGATGATCAGTGGGAACTTTCTGGACTGTCTCTTCTGCTCTTTTAGCATTGGCTAAAGGTTCCTGCTCTACTCTGCTTCTGCCCAGCAGAGAAAGGGCACAGAGATTTTGGATTCAATTGGACTTTGAGGTAGGAAAGTGCGGAGCGAGAGCAATATATGTGTCACAGTTGCAAAGCTGACTGCGTGCTGAAGATGCCCTGCCGGAGCTTTCACTCCGGGCTCTTCGGCTGTGGGAGCAGAGGCCAAGAGATCGTGTTCACCTGTCACTGCTGCTGTTCAAACGAGAGAGGGCGGGAGAGACCATGGATTCAAACGGATTATTAGGAGATGAAGTGAGGAGTGACAGCAATGTGTGTTTCAGAGTTGCAAAGCTCACTGTGCGCTGAAGATGATCTGCAAGGACTTTCCCTCCCTGCCCTTCGGAACTGGGAGCGGATTCCAAGCGCTCGTGCTCACCTTCCTCTGCTGCTCTTGAAACGAGAGTGGAGACCAGAAACGCTGGATTCAAATGCACTTTTAGGAGCTACAATGAGGAGTGACAACAGTGTGTGTGTCAAAGTTGTAAAGCTCAGTGTGTTGAAGAAGCACAAGAGCAGCCTTCAGGCCTGTCTCTTCCACTGCCTTACAGATTGCAGACATTCCTGCTCACTCTGCTGCTCAGCAGAGTGCTGGCAACGGAGTTCTTGGATTGAAATGGTCTTTTAGGAGAAAGAGTGAAGAGTGACAGCAATGTTTGTGTCACAGTTTAAAGCTCACTGTGTGCTAAACATGATCAGGAGGAGCTTTTTTGCAAGGCTCTTCTGCTGTTTTAGCCCAGTCTAAACATTCCTGCTCTCTGTTGCTGCTCAGCAGAGAGTGGGCACAGAGATGTTGGAATCAATTGGTCTTCCAGGCAGGAAAAGGAGGAGTTACAGCAATGTGTGTTGCAGAATTGCAAAGCTCACTGTGTGTTGAAGATGCCCTGCAGGAGTTTCCCTGCTGGCCCTTCGTCTGTGGGATTAGAGTCCAAGCGCTACTCCTCCCCTGTCACAACTCCTCTCGAAACGTGAGAGCGCACCAGAAACTTTGGATTCAAATGCACTTTTAGGAGATAAAGTGAGGAGTGACAGCAATGTTTGTGTCACAGTTTAAAGCTCACTGTGTGCAAAACATGATCAAGCAGGAGATTTTTTGCAAGGCTCTTCTGCTGTTTTAGCCCAGGCTAAACATTCCTGCTCTACTCTCTCTGTTGCTGCTCAGCAGAGAGCGGGCACAGAGATGGTGGATTCAGCTGGTCTTTCAGGCAAAAAGGGAGGAGTGACAGCAATGTGTGTTGCAGTGTTGCAAAGCTCGCTGTGCGCTGAAGATGATCAGTGGGAACTTTCTGGACTGTCTCTTCTGCTCTTTTAGCATTGGCTAAAGGTTCCTGCTCTACTCTGCTTCTGCCCAGCAGAGAAAGGGCACAGAGATTTTGGATTCAATTGGACTTTGAGGTAGGAAAGTGCGGAGCGAGAGCAATATATGTGTCACAGTTGCAAAGCTGACTGCGTGCTGAAGATGCCCTGCCGGAGCTTTCACTCCGGGCTCTTCGGCTGTGGGAGCAGAGGCCAAGAGATCGTGTTCACCTGTCACTGCTGCTGTTCAAACGAGAGAGGGCGGGAGAGACCATGGATTCAAACGGATTATTAGGAGATGAAGTGAGGAGTGACAGCAATGTGTGTTTCAGAGTTGCAAAGCTCACTGTGCGCTGAAGATGATCTGCAAGGACTTTCCCTCCCTGCCCTTCGGAACTGGGAGCGGATTCCAAGCGCTCGTGCTCACCTTCCTCTGCTGCTCTTGAAACGAGAGTGGAGACCAGAAACGCTGGATTCAAATGCACTTTTAGGAGCTACAATGAGGAGTGACAACAGTGTGTGTGTCACAGTTGTAAAGCTCAGTGTGTTGAAGAAGCACAAGAGCAGCCTTCAGGCCTGTCTCTTCCACTGCCTTACAGATTGCAGACATTCCTGCTCACTCTGCTGCTCAGCAGAGTGCTGGCAACGGAGTTCTTGGATTGAAATGGTCTTTTAGGAGAAAGAGTGAAGAGTGACAGCAATGTTTGTGTCACAGTTTAAAGCTCACTGTGTGCTAAACATGATCAGGAGGAGCTTTTTTGCAAGGCTCTTCTGCTGTTTTAGCCCAGTCTAAACATTCCTGCTCTCTGTTGCTGCTCAGCAGAGAGTGGGCACAGAGATGTTGGAATCAATTGGTCTTCCAGGCAGGAGAAGGAGGAGTTACAGCAATGTGTTTTGCAGAGTTGCAAAGCTCACTGTGTGCTGAAGATGCCCTGCAGGAGTTTCCCTGCTGGCCCTTTGTCTGTGGTATTAGAGTCCAAGCGCTGCTCCTCCCCTGTCACAACTCCTCTCGAAACGAGAGAGCGCACAAGAAACTTTGGATTCAAATGCACTTTTAGGAGATAAAGTGAGGAGTGACAGCAATGTTTGTGTCACAGTTTAAAGCTCACTGTGTGCAAAACATGATCAAGCAGGAGATTTTTTTCAAGGCTCTTCTGCTGTTTTAGGCAGGTCTAAAAATTCCTGCTCTACTCTCTCTGTTGCTGCTCAGCAGAGAGCGGGCACAGAGATGGTGGATTCAGCTGGTCTTTCAGGCAAAAAGGGAGGAGTGACAGCAATGTGTGTTGCAGAGTTGCAAAGCTCGCTGTGCGCTGAAGATGATCAGTGGGAACTTTCTGGACTGTCTCTTCTGCTCTTTTAGCATTGGCTAAAGGTTCCTGCTCTACTCTGCTTCTGCCCAGCAGAGAAAGGGCACAGAGATTTTGGATTCAATTGGACTTTGAGGTAGGAAAGTGCGGAGCGAGAGCAATATATGTGTCACAGTTGCAAAGCTGACTGCGTGCTGAAGATGCCCTGCCGGAGCTTTCACTCCGGGCTCTTCGGCTGTGGGAGCAGAGGCCAAGAGATCGTGTTCACCTGTCACTGCTGCTGTTCAAACGAGAGAGGGCGGGAGAGACCATGGATTCAAACGGATTATTAGGAGATGAAGTGAGGAGTGACAGCAATGTGTGTTTCAGAGTTGCAAAGCTCACTGTGCGCTGAAGATGATCTGCAAGGACTTTCCCTCCCTGCCCTTCGGAACTGGGAGCGGATTCCAAGCGCTCGTGCTCACCTTCCTCTGCTGCTCTTGAAACGAGAGTGGAGACCATAAACGCTGGATTCAAATGCACTTTTAGGAGCTACAATGAGGAGTGACAACAGTGTGTGTGTCAAAGTTGTAAAGCTCAGTGTGTTGAAGAAGCACAAGAGCAGCCTTCAGGCCTGTCTCTTCCACTGCCTTACAGATTGCAGACATTCCTGCTCACTCTGCTGCTCAGCAGAGTGCTGGCAACGGAGTTCTTGGATTGAAATGGTCTTTTAGGAGAAAGAGTGAAGAGTGACAGCAATGTTTGTGTCACAGTTTAAAGCTCACTGTGTGCTAAACATGATCAGGAGGAGCTTTTTTGCAAGGCTCTTCTGCTGTTTTAGCCCAGTCTAAACATTCCTGCTCTCTGTTGCTGCTCAGCAGAGAGTGGGCACAGAGATGTTGGAATCAATTGGTCTTCCAGGCAGGAAAAGGAGGAGTGACAGCAATGTGTGTTGCAGAATTGCAAAGCTCACTGTGTGTTGAAGATGCCCTGCAGGAGTTTCCCTGCTGGCCCTTCGTCTGTGGGATTAGAGTCCAAGCGCTACTCCTCCCCTGTCACAACTCCTCTCGAAACGTGAGAGCGCACCAGAAACTTTGGATTCAAATGCACTTTTAGGAGATAAAGTGAGGAGTGACAGCAATGTTTGTGTCACAGTTTAAAGCTCACTGTGTGCAAAACATGATCAAGCAGGAGATTTTTTGCAAGGCTCTTCTGCTGTTTTAGCCCAGGCTAAACATTCCTGCTCTACTCTCTCTGTTGCTGCTCAGCAGAGAGCGGGCACAGAGATGGTGGATTCAGCTGGTCTTTCAGGCAAAAAGGGAGGAGTGACAGCAATGTGTGTTGCAGTGTTGCAAAGCTCGCTGTGCGCTGAAGATGATCAGTGGGAACTTTCTGGACTGTCTCTTCTGCTCTTTTAGCATTGGCTAAAGGTTCCTGCTCTACTCTGCTTCTGCCCAGCAGAGAAAGGGCACAGAGATTTTGGATTCAATTGGACTTTGAGGTAGGAAAGTGCGGAGCGAGAGCAATATATGTGTCACAGTTGCAAAGCTGACTGCGTGCTGAAGATGCCCTGCCGGAGCTTTCACTCCGGGCTCTTCGGCTGTGGGAGCAGAGGCCAAGAGATCGTGTTCACCTGTCACTGCTGCTGTTCAAACGAGAGAGGGCGGGAGAGACCATGGATTCAAACGGATTATTAGGAGATGAAGTGAGGAGTGACAGCAATGTGTGTTTCAGAGTTGCAAAGCTCACTGTGCGCTGAAGATGATCTGCAAGGACTTTCCCTCCCTGCCCTTCGGAACTGGGAGCGGATTCCAAGCGCTCGTGCTCACCTGCCTCTGCTGCACTGGAAACGAGAGTGGAGACCAGAAACGCTGGATTCAAATGCACTTTTAGGAGCTACAATGAGGAGTGACAACAGTGTGTGTGTCACAGTTGTAAAGCTCAGTGTGTTGAAGAAGCACAAGAGCAGCCTTCAGGCCTGTCTCTTCCACTGCCTTACAGATTGCAGACATTCCTGCTCACTCTGCTGCTCAGCAGAGTGCTGGCAACGGAGTTCTTGGATTGAAATGGTCTTTTAGGAGAAAGAGTGAAGAGTGACAGCAATGTTTGTGTCACAGTTTAAAGCTCACTGTGTGCTAAACATGATCAGGAGGAGCTTTTTTGCAAGGCTCTTCTGCTGTTTTAGCCCAGTCTAAACATTCCTGCTCTACTCTCTCTGTTGCTGCTCAGCAGAGAGTGGGCACAGAGATGTTGGAATCAATAGGTCTTCCAGGCAGGAAAAGGAGGAGTTACAGCAATGTGTTTTGCAGAGTTGCAAAGCTCACTGTGTGCTGAAGATGCCCTGCAGGAGTTTCCCTGCTGGCCCTTCGTCTGTGGGATTAGAGTCCAAGCGCTGCTCCTCCCCTGTCACAACTCCTCTCCAAACGAGAGAGCGCACCAGAAACTTTGGATTCAAATGCACTTTTAGGAGATAAAGTGAGGAGTGACAGCAATGTTTGTGTCACAGTTTAAAGCTCACTGTGTGCAAAACATGATCAAGCAGGAGATTTTTTTCAAGGCTCTTCTGCTGTTTTAGGCAGGTCTAAAAATTCCTGCTCTACTCTCTCTGTTGCTGCTCAGCAGAGAGCGGGCACAGAGATGGTGGATTCAGCTGGTCTTTCAGGCAAAAAGGGAGGAGTGACAGCAATGTGTGTTGCAGTGTTGCAAAGCTCGCTGTGCGCTGAAGATGATCAGTGGGAACTTTCTGGACTGTCTCTTCAGCTCTTTTAGCATTGGCTAAAGGTTCCTGCTCTACTCTGCTTCTGGCCAGCAGAGAAAGGGCACAGAGATTTTGGATTTAATTGGACTTTGAGGTAGGAAAGTGCGGAGCGAGAGCAATATATGTGTCACAGTTGCAAAGCTGACTGCGTGCTGAAGATGCCCTGCCGGAGCTTTCACTCCGGGCTCTTCGGCTGTGGGAGCAGAGGCCAAGAGATCGTGTTCACCTGTCACTGCTGCTGTTCAAACGAGAGAGGGCGGGAGAGACCATGGATTCAAACGGATTATTAGGAGATGAAGTGAGGAGTGACAGCAATGTGTGTTTCAGAGTTGCAAAGCTCACTGTGCGCTGAAGATGATCTGCAAGGACTTTCCCTCCCTGCCCTTCGGAACTGGGAGCGGATTCCAAGCGCTCGTGCTCACCTTCCTCTGCTGCTCTTGAAACGAGAGTGGAGACCAGAAACGCTGGATTCAAATGCACCTTTAGGAGCTACAATGAGGAGTGACAACAGTGTGTGTGTCACAGTTGTAAAGCTCAGTGTGTTGAAGAAGCACAAGAGCAGCCTTCAGGCCTGCCTCTTCCACTGCCTTACAGATTGCAGACATTCCTGCTCACTCTGCTGCTCAGCAGAGTGCTGGCAACGGAGTTCTTGGATTGAAATGGTCTTTTAGGAGAAAGAGTGAAGAGTGACAGCAATGTTTGTGTCACAGTTTAAAGCTCACTGTGTGCTAAACATGATCAGGAGGAGCTTTTTTGCAAGGCTCTTCTGCTGTTTTAGCCCAGTCTAAACATTCCTGCTCTACTCTCTCTGTTGCTGCTCAGCAGAGAGTGGGCACAGAGATGTTGGAATCAATAGGTCTTCCAGGCAGGAAAAGGAGGAGTTACAGCAATGTGTTTTGCAGAGTTGCAAAGCTCACTGTGTGCTGAAGATGCCCTGCAGGAGTTTCCCTGCTGGCCCTTCGTCTGTGGGATTAGAGTCCAAGCGCTGCTCCTCCCCTGTCACAACTCCTCTCCAAACAAGAGAGCGCACCAGAAACTTTGGATTCAAATGCACTTTTAGGAGATAAAGTGAGGAGTGACAGCAATGTTTGTGTCACAGTTTAAAGCTCACTGTGTGCAAAACATGATCAAGCAGGAGATTTTTTTCAAGGCTCTTCTGCTGTTTTAGGCAGGTCTAAAAATTCCTGCTCTACTCTCTCTGTTGCTGCTCAGCAGAGAGCGGGCACAGAGATGGTGGATTCAGCTGGTCTTTCAGGCAAAAAGGGAGGAGTGACAGCAATGTGCGTTGCAGTGTTGCAAAGCTCGCTGTGCGCTGAAGATGATCAGTGGGAACTTTCTGGACTGTCTCTTCTGCTCTTTTAGCATTGGCTAAAGGTTCCTGCTCTACTCTCTCTGCTTCTGCCCAGCAGAGAAAGGGCACAGAGATTTTGGATTCAATTGGACTTTGAGGTAGGAAAGTGCGGAGCGAGAGCAATATATGTGTCACAGTTGCAAAGCTGACTGCGTGCTGAAGATGCCCTGCCGGAGCTTTCACTCCGGGCTCTTCGGCTGTGGGAGCAGAGGCCAAGAGATCGTGTTCACCTGTCACTGCTGCTGTTCAAACGAGAGAGGGCGGGAGAGACCATGGATTCAAACGGATTATTAGGAGATGAAGTGAGGAGTGACAGCAATGTGTGTTTCAGAGTTGCAAAGCTCACTGTGCGCTGAAGATGATCTGCAAGGACTTTCCCTCCCTGCCCTTCGGAACTGGGAGCGGATTCCAAGCGCTCGTGCTCACCTTCCTCTGCTGCTCTTGAAACGAGAGTGGAGACCAGAAACGCTGGATTCAAATGCACTTTTAGGAGCTACAATGAGGAGTGACAACAGTGTGTGTGTCAAAGTTGTAAAGCTCAGTGTGTTGAAGAAGCACAAGAGCAGCCTTCAGGCCTGTCTCTTCCACTGCCTTACAGATTGCAGACATTCCTGCTCACTCTGCTGCTCAGCAGAGTGCTGGCAACGGAGTTCTTGGATTGAAATGGTCTTTTAGGAGAAAGAGTGAAGAGTGACAGCAATGTTTGTGTCACAGTTTAAAGCTCACTGTGTGCTAAACATGATCAGGAGGAGCTTTTTTGCAAGGCTCTTCTGCTGTTTTAGCCCAGTCTAAACATTCCTGCTCTCTGTTGCTGCTCAGCAGAGAGTGGGCACAGAGATGTTGGAATCAATTGGTCTTCCAGGCAGGAAAAGGAGGAGTGACAGCAATGTGTGTTGCAGAATTGCAAAGCTCACTGTGTGTTGAAGATGCCCTGCAGGAGTTTCCCTGCTGGCCCTTCGTCTGTGGGATTAGAGTCCAAGCGCTACTCCTCCCCTGTCACAACTCCTCTCGAAACGTGAGAGCGCACCAGAAACTTTGGATTCAAATGCACTTTTAGGAGATAAAGTGAGGAGTGACAGCAATGTTTGTGTCACAGTTTAAAGCTCACTGTGTGCAAAACATGATCAAGCAGGAGATTTTTTGCAAGGCTCTTCTGCTGTTTTAGCCCAGGCTAAACATTCCTGCTCTACTCTCTCTGTTGCTGCTCAGCAGAGAGCGGGCACAGAGATGGTGGATTCAGCTGGTCTTTCAGGCAAAAAGGGAGGAGTGACAGCAATGTGTGTTGCAGTGTTGCAAAGCTCGCTGTGCGCTGAAGATGATCAGTGGGAACTTTCTGGACTGTCTCTTCTGCTCTTTTAGCATTGGCTAAAGGTTCCTGCTCTACTCTGCTTCTGCCCAGCAGAGAAAGGGCACAGAGATTTTGGATTCAATTGGACTTTGAGGTAGGAAAGTGCGGAGCGAGAGCAATATATGTGTCACAGTTGCAAAGCTGACTGCGTGCTGAAGATGCCCTGCCGGAGCTTTCACTCCGGGCTCTTCGGCTGTGGGAGCAGAGGCCAAGAGATCGTGTTCACCTGTCACTGCTGCTGTTCAAACGAGAGAGGGCGGGAGAGACCATGGATTCAAACGGATTATTAGGAGATGAAGTGAGGAGTGACAGCAATGTGTGTTTCAGAGTTGCAAAGCTCACTGTGCGCTGAAGATGATCTGCAAGGACTTTCCCTCCCTGCCCTTCGGAACTGGGAGCGGATTCCAAGCGCTCGTGCTCACCTGCCTCTGCTGCACTGGAAACGAGAGTGGAGACCAGAAACGCTGGATTCAAATGCACTTTTAGGAGCTACAATGAGGAGTGACAACAGTGTGTGTGTCACAGTTGTAAAGCTCAGTGTGTTGAAGAAGCACAAGAGCAGCCTTCAGGCCTGTCTCTTCCACTGCCTTACAGATTGCAGACATTCCTGCTCACTCTGCTGCTCAGCAGAGTGCTGGCAACGGAGTTCTTGGATTGAAATGGTCTTTTAGGAGAAAGAGTGAAGAGTGACAGCAATGTTTGTGTCACAGTTTAAAGCTCACTGTGTGCTAAACATGATCAGGAGGAGCTTTTTTGCAAGGCTCTTCTGCTGTTTTAGCCCAGTCTAAACATTCCTGCTCTACTCTCTCTGTTGCTGCTCAGCAGAGAGTGGGCACAGAGATGTTGGAATCAATAGGTCTTCCAGGCAGGAAAAGGAGGAGTTACAGCAATGTGTTTTGCAGAGTTGCAAAGCTCACTGTGTGCTGAAGATGCCCTGCAGGAGTTTCCCTGCTGGCCCTTCGTCTGTGGGATTAGAGTCCAAGCGCTGCTCCTCCCCTGTCACAACTCCTCTCCAAACGAGAGAGCGCACCAGAAACTTTGGATTCAAATGCACTTTTAGGAGATAAAGTGAGGAGTGACAGCAATGTTTGTGTCACAGTTTAAAGCTCACTGTGTGCAAAACATGATCAAGCAGGAGATTTTTTTCAAGGCTCTTCTGCTGTTTTAGGCAGGTCTAAAAATTCCTGCTCTACTCTCTCTGTTGCTGCTCAGCAGAGAGCGGGCACAGAGATGGTGGATTCAGCTGGTCTTTCAGGCAAAAAGGGAGGAGTGACAGCAATGTGTGTTGCAGTGTTGCAAAGCTCGCTGTGCGCTGAAGATGATCAGTGGGAACTTTCTGGACTGTCTCTTCAGCTCTTTTAGCATTGGCTAAAGGTTCCTGCTCTACTCTGCTTCTGGCCAGCAGAGAAAGGGCACAGAGATTTTGGATTTAATTGGACTTTGAGGTAGGAAAGTGCGGAGCGAGAGCAATATATGTGTCACAGTTGCAAAGCTGACTGCGTGCTGAAGATGCCCTGCCGGAGCTTTCACTCCGGGCTCTTCGGCTGTGGGAGCAGAGGCCAAGAGATCGTGTTCACCTGTCACTGCTGCTGTTCAAACGAGAGAGGGCGGGAGAGACCATGGATTCAAACGGATTATTAGGAGATGAAGTGAGGAGTGACAGCAATGTGTGTTTCAGAGTTGCAAAGCTCACTGTGCGCTGAAGATGATCTGCAAGGACTTTCCCTCCCTGCCCTTCGGAACTGGGAGCGGATTCCAAGCGCTCGTGCTCACCTTCCTCTGCTGCTCTTGAAACGAGAGTGGAGACCAGAAACGCTGGATTCAAATGCACCTTTAGGAGCTACAATGAGGAGTGACAACAGTGTGTGTGTCACAGTTGTAAAGCTCAGTGTGTTGAAGAAGCACAAGAGCAGCCTTCAGGCCTGCCTCTTCCACTGCCTTACAGATTGCAGACATTCCTGCTCACTCTGCTGCTCAGCAGAGTGCTGGCAACGGAGTTCTTGGATTGAAATGGTCTTTTAGGAGAAAGAGTGAAGAGTGACAGCAATGTTTGTGTCACAGTTTAAAGCTCACTGTGTGCTAAACATGATCAGGAGGAGCTTTTTTGCAAGGCTCTTCTGCTGTTTTAGCCCAGTCTAAACATTCCTGCTCTACTCTCTCTGTTGCTGCTCAGCAGAGAGTGGGCACAGAGATGTTGGAATCAATAGGTCTTCCAGGCAGGAAAAGGAGGAGTTACAGCAATGTGTTTTGCAGAGTTGCAAAGCTCACTGTGTGCTGAAGATGCCCTGCAGGAGTTTCCCTGCTGGCCCTTCGTCTGTGGGATTAGAGTCCAAGCGCTGCTCCTCCCCTGTCACAACTCCTCTCCAAACAAGAGAGCGCACCAGAAACTTTGGATTCAAATGCACTTTTAGGAGATAAAGTGAGGAGTGACAGCAATGTTTGTGTCACAGTTTAAAGCTCACTGTGTGCAAAACATGATCAAGCAGGAGATTTTTTTCAAGGCTCTTCTGCTGTTTTAGGCAGGTCTAAAAATTCCTGCTCTACTCTCTCTGTTGCTGCTCAGCAGAGAGCGGGCACAGAGATGGTGGATTCAGCTGGTCTTTCAGGCAAAAAGGGAGGAGTGACAGCAATGTGCGTTGCAGTGTTGCAAAGCTCGCTGTGCGCTGAAGATGATCAGTGGGAACTTTCTGGACTGTCTCTTCTGCTCTTTTAGCATTGGCTAAAGGTTCCTGCTCTACTCTGCTTCTGCCCAGCAGAGAAAGGGCACAGAGATTTTGGATTCAATTGGACTTTGAGGTAGGAAAGTGCGGAGCGAGAGCAATATATGTGTCACAGTTGCAAAGCTGACTGCGTGCTGAAGATGCCCTGCCGGAGCTTTCACTCCGGGCTCTTCGGCTGTGGGAGCAGAGGCCAAGAGATCATGTTCACCTGTCATTGCTGCTGTTCAAACGAGAGAGGGCGGGAGAGACCATGGATTCAAACGGATTATTAGGAGATGAAGTGAGGAGTGACAGCAATGTGTGTTTCAGAGTTGCAAAGCTCACTGTGCGCTGAAGATGATCTGCAAGGACTTTCCCTCCCTGCCCTTCGGAACTGGGAGAGGATTCCAAGCGCTCGTGTTCACCTTCCTCTGCTGCTCTTGAAACGAGAGTGGAGACCAGAAACGCTGGATTCAAATGCACTTTTAGGAGCTACAATGAGGAGTGACAACAGTGTGTGTGTCAAAGTTGTAAAGCTCAGTGTGTTGAAGAAGCACAAGAGCAGCCTTCAGGCCTGTCTCTTCCACTGCCTTACAGATTGCAGACATTCCTGCTCACTCTGCTGCTCAGCAGAGTGCTGGCAACGGAGTTCTTGGATTGAAATGGTCTTTTAGGAGAAAGAGTGAAGAGTGACAGCAATGTTTGTGTCACAGTTTAAAGCTCACTGTGTGCTAAACATGATCAGGAGGAGCTTTTTTGCAAGGCTCTTCTGCTGTTTTAGCCCAGTCTAAACATTCCTGCTCTCTGTTGCTGCTCAGCAGAGAGTGGGCACAGAGATGTTGGAATCAATAGGTCTTCCAGGCAGGAAAAGGAGGAGTTACAGCAATGTGTGTTGCAGAATTGCAAAGCTCACTGTGTGTTGAAGATGCCCTGCAGGAGTTTCCCTGCTGGCCCTTCGTCTGTGGGATTAGAGTCCAAGCGCTGCTCCTCCCCTGTCACAACTCCTCTCGAAACGTGAGAGCGCACCAGAAACTTTGGATTCAAATGCACTTTTAGGAGATAAAGTGAGGAGTGACAGCAATGTTTGTGTCACAGTTTAAAGCTCACTGTGTGCAAAACATGATCAAGCAGGAGATTTTTTGCAAGGCTCTTCTGCTGTTTTAGCCCAGGCTAAACATTGCTGCTCTACTCTCTCTGTTGCTGCTCAGCAGAGAGCGGGCACAGAGGTGTTGGAATCAATTGGTCTTTCAGGCAGGAAAAGAAGTGACAGCAATGTGTGTTGCTGAGTTGCAAAGCTCACTGTGTGCTGAAGATGATCAGTGGGAACTTTCTGGACTGTCTCTTCTGCTGTTTCAGCAGAGTCCAAACGTAAGTGCTATATTCTGCTACTGCTCACAAAGAGCAAGCACAGGAGATGTATTATTCAATTGGACTTTCAGGTAGGAAAGTGAGAGGTGACAGCAATATGTGTTTCAGAGTTGCGAATCTCAATGTGTGCTGAAGATGCCCAGCAGTAGTTTCCATGCTGGCCCTTCGGCTGTGAAATTAGAATCCAAGCGCTCGTCCTCCCCTGTCACAACTGCTCTCGAAGCGAGAGAGCGCACCAGAAACGTTGGCTTGAAATGCACTTTTAGGAGATAAAGTGAGGAGTGACAGCAATGTGTGTTTCAGAGTTGCAAAGCTCACTGTGCGCTGAAGATGATCTGCAAGGACTTTCCCTCCCCTGCCCTTCGGAACTGGGAGCGGATTCCAAGCGCTCGTGCTCACCTGCCTCTGCTGCACTGGAAACGAGAGTGGAGACCAGAAACGCTGGATTCAAATGCACTTTTAGGAGATAAAGTGAGGAGTGACAGCAATGTTTGTGTCACAGTTTAAAGCTCACTGTGTGCAAAACATGATCAAGCAGGAGATTTTTTTCAAGGCTCTTCTGCTGTTTTAGGCAGGTCTAAAAATTCCTGCTCTACTCTCTCTGTTGCTGCTCAGCAGAGAGCGGGCACAGAGATGGTGGATTCAGCTGGTCTTTCAGGCAAAAAGGGAGGAGTGACAGCAATGTGTGTTGCAGAGTTGCAAAGCTCGCTGTGCGCTGAAGATGATCAGTGGGAACTTTCTGGACTGTCTCTTCTGCTCTTTTAGCATTGGCTAAAGGTTCCTGCTCTACTCTGCTTCTGCCCAGCAGAGAAAGGGCACAGAGATTTTGGATTCAATTGGACTTTGAGGTAGGAAAGTGCGGAGCGAGAGCAATATATGTGTCACAGTTGCAAAGCTGACTGCGTGCTGAAGATGCCCTGCCGGAGCTTTCACTCCGGGCTCTTCGGCTGTGGGAGCAGAGGCCAAGAGATCGTGTTCACCTGTCACTGCTGCTGTTCAAACGAGAGAGGGCGGGAGAGACCATGGATTCAAACGGATTATTAGGAGATGAAGTGAGGAGTGACAGCAATGTGTGTTTCAGAGTTGCAAAGCTCACTGTGCGCTGAAGATGATCTGCAAGGACTTTCCCTCCCTGCCCTTCGGAACTGGGAGCGGATTCCAAGCGCTCGTGCTCACCTTCCTCTGCTGCTCTTGAAACGAGAGTGGAGACCAGAAACGCTGGATTCAAATGCACTTTTAGGAGCTACAATGAGGAGTGACAACAGTATGTGTGTCACAGTTGTAAAGCTCAGTGTGTTGAAGAAGCACAAGAGCAGCCTTCAGGCCTGTCTCTTCCACTGCCTTACAGATTGCAGACATTCCTGCTCACTCTGCTGCTCAGCAGAGTGCTGGCAACGGAGTTCTTGGATTGAAATGGTCTTTTAGGAGAAAGAGTGAAGAGTGACAGCAATGTTTGTGTCACAGTTTAAAGCTCACTGTGTGCTAAACATGATCAGGAGGAGCTTTTTTGCAAGGCTCTTCTGCTGTTTTAGCCCAGTCTAAACATTCCTGCTCTCTGTTGCTGCTCAGCAGAGAGTGGGCACAGAGATGTTGGAATCAATAGGTCTTCCAGGCAGGAAAAGGAGGAGTTACAGCAATGTGTGTTGCAGAATTGCAAAGCTCACTGTGTGTTGAAGATGCCCTGCAGGAGTTTCCCTGCTGGCCCTTCGTCTGTGGGATTAGAGTCCAAGCGCTGCTCCTCCCCTGTCACAACTCCTCTCGAAACGTGAGAGCGCACCAGAAACTTTGGATTCAAATGCACTTTTAGGAGATAAAGTGAGGAGTGACAGCAATGTTTGTGTCACAGTTTAAAGCTCACTGTGTGCAAAACATGATCAAGCAGGAGATTTTTTGCAAGGCTCTTCTGCTGTTTTAGCCCAGGCTAAACATTCCTGCTCTACTCTCTCTGTTGCTGCTCAGCAGAGAGCGGGCACAGAGATGGTGGATTCAGCTGGTCTTTCAGGCAAAAAGGGAGGAGTGACAGCAATGTGCGTTGCAGTGTTGCAAAGCTCGCTGTGCGCTGAAGATGATCAGTGGGAACTTTCTGGACTGTCTCTTCTGCTCTTTTAGCATTGGCTAAAGGTTCCTGCTCTACTCTGCTTCTGCCCAGCAGAGAAAGGGCACAGAGATTTTGGATTCAATTGGACTTTGAGGTAGGAAAGTGCGGAGCGAGAGCAATATATGTGTCACAGTTGCAAAGCTGACTGCGTGCTGAAGATGCCCTGCCGGAGCTTTCACTCCGGGCTCTTCGGCTGTGGGAGCAGAGGCCAAGAGATCGTGTTCACCTGTCACTGCTGCTGTTCAAACGAGAGAGGGCGGGAGAGACCATGGATTCAAACGGATTATTAGGAGATGAAGTGAGGAGTGACAGCAATGTGTGTTTCAGAGTTGCAAAGCTCACTGTGCGCTGAAGATGATCTGCAAGGACTTTCCCTCCCTGCCCTTCGGAACTGGGAGCGGATTCCAAGCGCTCGTGCTCACCTTCCTCTGCTGCTCTTGAAACGAGAGTGGAGACCAGAAACGCTGGATTCAAATGCACTTTTAGGAGCTACAATGAGGAGTGACAACAGTGTGTGTGTCACAGTTGTAAAGCTCAGTGTGTTGAAGAAGCACAAGAGCAGCCTTCAGGCCTGTCTCTTCCACTGCCTTACAGATTGCAGACATTCCTGCTCACTCTGCTGCTCAGCAGAGTGCTGGCAACGGAGTTCTTGGATTGAAATGGTCTTTTAGGAGAAAGAGTGAAGAGTGACAGCAATGTTTGTGTCACAGTTTAAAGCTCACTGTGTGCTAAACATGATCAGGAGGAGCTTTTTTGCAAGGCTCTTCTGCTGTTTTAGCCCAGTCTAAACATTCCTGCTCTCTGTTGCTGCTCAGCAGAGAGTGGGCACAGAGATGTTGGAATCAATTGGTCTTCCAGGCAGGAGAAGGAGGAGTTACAGCAATGTGTTTTGCAGAGTTGCAAAGCTCACTGTGTGCTGAAGATGCCCTGCAGGAGTTTCCCTGCTGGCCCTTTGTCTGTGGTATTAGAGTCCAAGCGCTGCTCCTCCCCTGTCACAACTCCTCTCGAAACGAGAGAGCGCACAAGAAACTTTGGATTCAAATGCACTTTTAGGAGATAAAGTGAGGAGTGACAGCAATGTTTGTGTCACAGTTTAAAGCTCACTGTGTGCAAAACGTGATCAAGCAGGAGATTTTTTTCAAGGCTCTTCTGCTGTTTTAGGCAGGTCTAAAAATTCCTGCTCTACTCTCTCTGTTGCTGCTCAGCAGAGAGCGGGCACAGAGATGGTGGATTCAGCTGGTCTTTCAGGCAAAAAGGGAGGAGTGACAGCAATGTGCGTTGCAGTGTTGCAAAGCTCGCTGTGCGCTGAAGATGATCAGTGGGAACTTTCTGGACTGTCTCTTCTGCTCTTTTAGCATTGGCTAAAGGTTCCTGCTCTACTCTGCTTCTGCCCAGCAGAGAAAGGGCACAGAGATTTTGGATTCAATTGGACTTTGAGGTAGGAAAGTGCGGAGCGAGAGCAATATATGTGTCACAGTTGCAAAGCTGACTGCGTGCTGAAGATGCCCTGCCGGAGCTTTCACTCCGGGCTCTTCGGCTGTGGGAGCAGAGGCCAAGAGATCGTGTTCACCTGTCACTGCTGCTGTTCAAACGAGAGAGGGCGGGAGAGACCATGGATTCAAACGGATTATTAGGAGATGAAGTGAGGAGTGACAGCAATGTGTGTTTCAGAGTTGCAAAGCTCACTGTGCGCTGAAGATGATCTGCAAGGACTTTCCCTCCCTGCCCTTCGGAACTGGGAGCGGATTCCAAGCGCTCGTGCTCACCTTCCTCTGCTGCTCTTGAAACGAGAGTGGAGACCATAAACGCTGGATTCAAATGCACTTTTAGGAGCTACAATGAGGAGTGACAACAGTGTGTGTGTCAAAGTTGTAAAGCTCAGTGTGTTGAAGAAGCACAAGAGCAGCCTTCAGGCCTGTCTCTTCCACTGCCTTACAGATTGCAGACATTCCTGCTCACTCTGCTGCTCAGCAGAGTGCTGGCAACGGAGTTCTTGGATTGAAATGGTCTTTTAGGAGAAAGAGTGAAGAGTGACAGCAATGTTTGTGTCACAGTTTAAAGCTCACTGTGTGCTAAACATGATCAGGAGGAGCTTTTTTGCAAGGCTCTTCTGCTGTTTTAGCCCAGTCTAAACATTCCTGCTCTCTGTTGCTGCTCAGCAGAGAGTGGGCACAGAGATGTTGGAATCAATTGGTCTTCCAGGCAGGAAAAGGAGGAGTTACAGCAATGTGTGTTGCAGAATTGCAAAGCTCACTGTGTGTTGAAGATGCCCTGCAGGAGTTTCCCTGCTGGCCCTTCGTCTGTGGGATTAGAGTCCAAGCGCTACTCCTCCCCTGTCACAACTCCTCTCGAAACGTGAGAGCGCACCAGAAACTTTGGATTCAAATGCACTTTTAGGAGATAAAGTGAGGAGTGACAGCAATGTTTGTGTCACAGTTTAAAGCTCACTGTGTGCAAAACATGATCAAGCAGGAGATTTTTTGCAAGGCTCTTCTGCTGTTTTAGCCCAGGCTAAACATTCCTGCTCTACTCTCTCTGTTGCTGCTCAGCAGAGAGCGGGCACAGAGATGGTGGATTCAGCTGGTCTTTCAGGCAAAAAGGGAGGAGTGACAGCAATGTGTGTTGCAGTGTTGCAAAGCTCGCTGTGCGCTGAAGATGATCAGTGGGAACTTTCTGGACTGTCTCTTCTGCTCTTTTAGCATTGGCTAAAGGTTCCTGCTCTACTCTGCTTCTGCCCAGCAGAGAAAGGGCACAGAGATTTTGGATTCAATTGGACTTTGAGGTAGGAAAGTGCGGAGCGAGAGCAATATATGTGTCACAGTTGCAAAGCTGACTGCGTGCTGAAGATGCCCTGCCGGAGCTTTCACTCCGGGCTCTTCGGCTGTGGGAGCAGAGGCCAAGAGATCGTGTTCACCTGTCACTGCTGCTGTTCAAACGAGAGAGGGCGGGAGAGACCATGGATTCAAACGGATTATTAGGAGATGAAGTGAGGAGTGACAGCAATGTGTGTTTCAGAGTTGCAAAGCTCACTGTGCGCTGAAGATGATCTGCAAAGACTTTCCCTCCCTGCCCTTCGGAACTGGGAGCGGATTCCAAGCGCTCGTGCTCACCTGCCTCTGCTGCACTGGAAACGAGAGTGGAGACCAGAAACGCTGGATTCAAATGCACTTTTAGGAGCTACAATGAGGAGTGACAACAGTGTGTGTGTCACAGTTGTAAAGCTCAGTGTGTTGAAGAAGCACAAGAGCAGCCTTCAGGCCTGTCTCTTCCACTGCCTTACAGATTGCAGACATTCCTGCTCACTCTGCTGCTCAGCAGAGTGCTGGCAACGGAGTTCTTGGATTGAAATGGTCTTTTAGGAGAAAGAGTGAAGAGTGACAGCAATGTTTGTGTCACAGTTTAAAGCTCACTGTGTGCTAAACATGATCAGGAGGAGCTTTTTTGCAAGGCTCTTCTGCTGTTTTAGCCCAGTCTAAACATTCCTGCTCTACTCTCTCTGTTGCTGCTCAGCAGACAGTGGGCACAGAGATGTTGGAATCAATAGGTCTTCCAGGCAGGAAAAGGAGGAGTTACAGCAATGTGTTTTGCAGAGTTGCAAAGCTCACTGTGTGCTGAAGATGCCCTGCAGGAGTTTCCCTGCTGGCCCTTTGTCTGTGGGATTAGAGTCCAAGCGCTACTCCTCCCCTGTCACAACTCCTCTCGAAACGAGAGAGCGCACCAGAAACTTTGGATTCAAATGCACTTTTAGGAGATAAAGTGAGGAGTGACAGCAATGTTTGTGTCACAGTTTAAAGCTCACTGTGTGCAAAACATGATCAAGCAGGAGATTTTTTGCAAGGCTCTTCTGCTGTTTTAGCCCAGGCTAAACATTCCTGCTCTACTCTCTCTGTTGCTGCTCAGCAGAGAGCGGGCACAGAGATGGTGGATTCAGCTGGTCTTTCAGGCAAAAAGGGAGGAGTGACAGCAATGTGTGTTGCAGTGTTGCAAAGCTCGCTGTGCGCTGAAGATGATCAGTGGGAACTTTCTGGACTGTCTCTTCTGCTCTTTTAGCATTGGCTAAAGGTTCCTGCTCTACTCTGCTTCTGCCCAGCAGAGAAAGGGCACAGAGATTTTGGATTCAATTGGACTTTGAGGTAGGAAAGTGCGGAGCGAGAGCAATATATGTGTCACAGTTGCAAAGCTGACTGCGTGCTGAAGATGCCCTGCCGGAGCTTTCACTCCGGGCTCTTCGGCTGTGGGAGCAGAGGCCAAGAGATCGTGTTCACCTGTCACTGCTGCTGTTCAAACGAGAGAGGGCGGGAGAGACCATGGATTCAAACGGATTATTAGGAGATGAAGTGAGGAGTGACAGCAATGTGTGTTTCAGAGTTGCAAAGCTCACTGTGCGCTGAAGATGATCTGCAAGGACTTTCCCTCCCTGCCCTTCGGAACTGGGAGCGGATTCCAAGCGCTCGTGCTCACCTGCCTCTGCTGCACTGGAAACGAGAGTGGAGACCAGAAACGCTGGATTCAAATGCACTTTTAGGAGCTACAATGAGGAGTGACAACAGTGTGTGTGTCACAGTTGTAAAGCTCAGTGTGTTGAAGAAGCACAAGAGCAGCCTTCAGGCCTGTCTCTTCCACTGCCTTACAGATTGCAGACATTCCTGCTCACTCTGCTGCTCAGCAGAGTGCTGGCAACGGAGTTCTTGGATTGAAATGGTCTTTTAGGAGAAAGAGTGAAGAGTGACAGCAATGTTTGTGTCACAGTTTAAAGCTCACTGTGTGCTAAACATGATCAGGAGGAGCTTTTTTGCAAGGCTCTTCTGCTGTTTTAGCCCAGTCTAAACATTCCTGCTCTACTCTCTCTGTTGCTGCTCAGCAGAGAGTGGGCACAGAGATGTTGGAATCAATAGGTCTTCCAGGCAGGAAAAGGAGGAGTTACAGCAATGTGTTTTGCAGAGTTGCAAAGCTCACTGTGTGCTGAAGATGCCCTGCAGGAGTTTCCCTGCTGGCCCTTCGTCTGTGGGATTAGAGTCCAAGCGCTGCTCCTCCCCTGTCACAACTCCTCTCGAAACGAGAGAGCGCACCAGAAACTTTGGATTCAAATGCACTTTTAGGAGATAAAGTGAGGAGTGACAGCAATGTTTGTGTCACAGTTTAAAGCTCACTGTGTGCAAAACATGATCAAGCAGGAGATTTTTTTCAAGGCTCTTCTGCTGTTTTAGGCAGGTCTAAAAATTCCTGCTCTACTCTCTCTGTTGCTGCTCAGCAGAGAGCGGGCACAGAGATGGTGGATTCAGCTGGTCTTTCAGGCAAAAAGGGAGGAGTGACAGCAATGTGTGTTGCAGTGTTGCAAAGCTCGCTGTGCGCTGAAGATGATCAGTGGGAACTTTCTGGACTGTCTCTTCAGCTCTTTTAGCATTGGCTAAAGGTTCCTGCTCTACTCTGCTTCTGGCCAGCAGAGAAAGGGCACAGAGATTTTGGATTTAATTGGACTTTGAGGTAGGAAAGTGCGGAGCGAGAGCAATATATGTGTCACAGTTGCAAAGCTGACTGCGTGCTGAAGATGCCCTGCCGGAGCTTTCACTCCGGGCTCTTCGGCTGTGGGAGCAGAGGCCAAGAGATCGTGTTCACCTGTCACTGCTGCTGTTCAAACGAGAGAGGGCGGGAGAGACCATGGATTCAAACGGATTATTAGGAGATGAAGTGAGGAGTGACAGCAATGTGTGTTTCAGAGTTGCAAAGCTCACTGTGCGCTGAAGATGATCTGCAAGGACTTTCCCTCCCTGCCCTTCGGAACTGGGAGCGGATTCCAAGCGCTCGTGCTCACCTTCCTCTGCTGCTCTTGAAAAGAGAGTGGAGACCAGAAACGCTGGATTCAAATGCACCTTTAGGAGCTACAATGAGGAGTGACAACAGTGTGTGTGTCACAGTTGTAAAGCTCAGTGTGTTGAAGAAGCACAAGAGCAGCCTTCAGGCCTGCCTCTTCCACTGCCTTACAGATTGCAGACATTCCTGCTCACTCTGCTGCTCAGCAGAGTGCTGGCAACGGAGTTCTTGGATTGAAATGGTCTTTTAGGAGAAAGAGTGAAGAGTGACAGCAATGTTTGTGTCACAGTTTAAAGCTCACTGTGTGCTAAACATGATCAGGAGGAGCTTTTTTGCAAGGCTCTTCTGCTGTTTTAGCCCAGTCTAAACATTCCTGCTCTACTCTCTCTGTTGCTGCTCAGCAGAGAGTGGGCACAGAGATGTTGGAATCAATAGGTCTTCCAGGCAGGAAAAGGAGGAGTTACAGCAATGTGTTTTGCAGAGTTGCAAAGCTCACTGTGTGCTGAAGATGCCCTGCAGGAGTTTCCCTGCTGGCCCTTCGTCTGTGGGATTAGAGTCCAAGCGCTGCTCCTCCCCTGTCACAACTCCTCTCCAAACGAGAGAGCGCACCAGAAACTTTGGATTCAAATGCACTTTTAGGAGATAAAGTGAGGAGTGACAGCAATGTTTGTGTCACAGTTTAAAGCTCACTGTGTGCAAAACATGATCAAGCAGGAGATTTTTTTCAAGGCTCTTCTGCTGTTTTAGGCAGGTCTAAAAATTCCTGCTCTACTCTCTCTGTTGCTGCTCAGCAGAGCGCGGGCACAGAGATGGTGGATTCAGCTGGTCTTTCAGGCAAAAAGGGAGGAGTGACAGCAATGTGCGTTGCAGTGTTGCAAAGCTCGCTGTGCGCTGAAGATGATCAGTGGGAACTTTCTGGACTGTCTCTTCAGCTCTTTTAGCATTGGCTAAAGGTTCCTGCTCTACTCTGCTTCTGGCCAGCAGAGAAAGGGAACAGAGATTTTGGATTCAATTGGACTTTGAGGTAGGAAAGTGCGGAGCGAGAGCAATATATGTGTCACAGTTGCAAAGCTGACTGCGTGCTGAAGATGCCCTGCCGGAGCTTTCACTCCGGGCTCTTCGGCTGTGGGAGCAGAGGCCAAGAGATCGTGTTCACCTGTCACTGCTGCTGTTCAAACGAGAGAGGGCGGGAGAGACCATGGATTCAAACGGATTATTAGGAGATGAAGTGAGGAGTGACAGCAATGTGTGTTTCAGTGTTGCAAAGCTCACTGCGCGCTGAAGATGATCTGCAAGGACTTTCCCTCCCTGCCCTTCGGAACTGGGAGCGGATTCCAAGCGCTCGTGCTCACCTGCCTCTGCTGCTCTTGAAACGAGAGTGGAGACCAGAAACGCTGGATTCAAATGCACTTTTAGGAGCTACAATGAGGAGTGACAACAGTGTGTGTGTCACAGTTGTAAAGCTCAGTGTGTTGAAGAAGCACAAGAGCAGCCTTCAGGCCTGTTTCTTCCACTGCCTTACAGATTGCAGACATTCCTGCTCACTCTGCTGCTCAGCAGAGTGCTGGCAACGGAGTTCTTGGATTGAAATGGTCTTTTAGGAGAAAGAGTGAAGAGTGACAGCAATGTTTGTGTCACAGTTTAAAGCTCACTGTGTGCTAAACATGATCAGGAGGAGCTTTTTTGCAAGGCTCTTCTGCTGTTTTAGCCCAGTCTAAACATTCCTTCTCTCTGTTGCTGCTCAGCAGAGAGTGGGCACAGAGATGTTGGAATCAATTGGTCTTCCAGGCAGGAAAAGGAGTTACAGCAATGTGTGTTGCAGAATTGCAAAGCTCACTGTGTGCTGAAGATGCCCTGCAGGAGTTTCCCTGCTGGCCCTTCGTCTGTGGGATTAGAGTCCAAGCGCTGCTCCTCCCCTGTCACAACTCCTCTCGAAACGTGAGAGCGCACCAGAAACTTTGGATTCAAATGCACTTTTAGGAGATAAAGTGAGGAGTGACAGCAATGTTTGTGTCACAGTTTAAAGCTCACTGTGTGCAAAACATGATCAAGCAGGAGATTTTTTGCAAGGCTCTTCTGCTGTTTTAGCCCAGGCTAAACATTCCTTCTCTACTCTCTCTGTTGCTGCTCAGCAGAGAGCGGGCACAGAGGTGTTGGAATCAATTGGTCTTTCAGGCAGGAAAAGAAGAGACAGCAATGTGTGTTGCAGAGTTGCAAAGCTCACTGTGTGCTGAAGATGATCAGTGGGAACTTTCTGGACTGTCTCTTCTGCTGTTTCAGCAGAGTCCAAACGTAAGTGCTATATTCTGCTACTGCTCACAAAGAGCAAGCACAGGAGATGTATTATTCAATTGGACTTTCAGGTAGGAAAGTGAGAGGTGACAGCAATATGTGTTTCAGAGTTGTGAATCTCAATGTGTGCTGAAGATGCCCAGCAGTAGTTTCCATGCTGGCCCTTCGGCTGTGAAATTAGAACCCAAGCGCTCGTCCTCCCCTGTCACAACTGCTCTCGAAGCGAGAGAGCGCACCAGAAACGTTGGCTTGAAATGCACTTTTAGGAGATAAAGTGAGGAGTGACAGCAATGTTTGTGTCACAGTTTAAAGCTCACTGTGTGAAAAACATGATCAAGCAGGAGATTTTTTTCAAGGCTCTTCTGCTGTTTTAGGCAGGTCTAAAAATTCCTGCTCTACTCTCTCTGTTGCTGCTCAGCAGAGAGCGGGCACAGAGATGGTGGATTCAGCTGGTCTTTCAGGCAAAAAGGGAGGAGTGACAGCAATGTGTGTTGCAGAGTTGCAAAGCTCGCTGTGCGCTGAAGATGATCAGTGGGAACTTTCTGGACTGTCTCTTCTGCTCTTTTAGCACTGGCTAAAGGTTCCTGCTCTACTCTGCTTCTGGCCAGCAGAGAAAGGGAACAGAGATTTTGGATTCAATTGGACTTTGAGGTAGGAAAGTGCGGAGCGAGAGCAATATATGTGTCACAGTTGCAAAGCTGACTGCGTGCTGAAGATGCCCTGCCGGAGCTTTCACTCCGGGCTCTTCGGCTGTGGGAGCAGAGGCCAAGAGATCGTGTTCACCTGTCACTGCTGCTGTTCAAACGAGAGAGGGCGGGAGAGACCATGGATTCAAACGGATTATTAGGAGATGAAGTGAGGAGTGACAGCAATGTGTGTTTCAGTGTTGCAAAGCTCACTGCGCGCTGAAGATGATCTGCAAGGACTTTCCCTCCCTGCCCTTCGGAACTGGGAGCGGATTCCAAGCGCTCGTGCTCACCTGCCTCTGCTGCTCTTGAAACGAGAGTGGAGACCAGAAACGCTGGATTCAAATGCACTTTTAGGAGCTACAATGAGGAGTGACAACAGTGTGTGTGTCACAGTTGTAAAGCTCAGTGTGTTGAAGAAGCACAAGAGCAGCCTTCAGGCCTGTTTCTTCCACTGCCTTACAGATTGCAGACATTCCTGCTCACTCTGCTGCTCAGCAGAGTGCTGGCAACGGAGTTCTTGGATTGAAATGGTCTTTTAGGAGAAAGAGTGAAGAGTGACAGCAATGTTTGTGTCACAGTTTAAAGCTCACTGTGTGCTAAACATGATCAGGAGGAGCTTTTTTGCAAGGCTCTTCTGCTGTTTTAGCCCAGTCTAAACATTCCTTCTCTCTGTTGCTGCTCAGCAGAGAGTGGGCACAGAGATGTTGGAATCAATTGGTCTTCCAGGCAGGAAAAGGAGTTACAGCAATGTGTGTTGCAGAATTGCAAAGCTCACTGTGTGCTGAAGATGCCCTGCAGGAGTTTCCCTGCTGGCCCTTCGTCTGTGGGATTAGAGTCCAAGCGCTGCTCCTCCCCTGTCACAACTCCTCTCGAAACGTGAGAGCGCACCAGAAACTTTGGATTCAAATGCACTTTTAGGAGATAAAGTGAGGAGTGACAGCAATGTTTGTGTCACAGTTTAAAGCTCACTGTGTGCAAAACATGATCAAGCAGGAGATTTTTTGCAAGGCTCTTCTGCTGTTTTAGCCCAGGCTAAACATTCCTTCTCTACTCTCTCTGTTGCTGCTCAGCAGAGAGCGGGCACAGAGGTGTTGGAATCAATTGGTCTTTCAGGCAGGAAAAGAAGAGACAGCAATGTGTGTTGCAGAGTTGCAAAGCTCACTGTGTGCTGAAGATGATCAGTGGGAACTTTCTGGACTGTCTCTTCTGCTGTTTCAGCAGAGTCCAAACGTAAGTGCTATATTCTGCTACTGCTCACAAAGAGCAAGCACAGGAGATGTATTATTCAATTGGACTTTCAGGTAGGAAAGTGAGAGGTGACAGCAATATGTGTTTCAGAGTTGTGAATCTCAATGTGTGCTGAAGATGCCCAGCAGTAGTTTCCATGCTGGCCCTTCGGCTGTGAAATTAGAACCCAAGCGCTCGTCCTCCCCTGTCACAACTGCTCTCGAAGCGAGAGAGCGCACCAGAAACGTTGGCTTGAAATGCACTTTTAGGAGATAAAGTGAGGAGTGACAGCAATGTTTGTGTCACAGTTTAAAGCTCACTGTGTGAAAAACATGATCAAGCAGGAGATTTTTTTCAAGGCTCTTCTGCTGTTTTAGGCAGGTCTAAAAATTCCTGCTCTACTCTCTCTGTTGCTGCTCAGCAGAGAGCGGGCACAGAGATGGTGGATTCAGCTGGTCTTTCAGGCAAAAAGGGAGGAGTGACAGCAATGTGTGTTGCAGAGTTGCAAAGCTCGCTGTGCGCTGAAGATGATCAGTGGGAACTTTCTGGACTGTCTCTTCTGCTCTTTTAGCACTGGCTAAAGGTTCCTGCTCTACTCTCTCTGCTTCTGCCCAGCAGAGAAAGGGCACAGAGATTTTGGATTCAATTGGACTTTGAGGTAGGAAAGTGCGGAGCGAGAGCAATATATGTGTCACAGTTGCAAAGCTGACTGCGTGCTGAAGATGCCCTGCCGGAGCTTTCACTCCGGGCTCTTCGGCTGTGGGAGCAGAGGCCAAGAGATCGTGTTCACCTGTCACTGCTGCTGTTCAAACGAGAGAGGGCGGGAGAGACCATGGATTCAAACGGATTATTAGGAGATGAAGTGAGGAGTGACAGCAATGTGTGTTTCAGAGTTGCAAAGCTCACTGCGCGCTGAAGATGATCTGCAAGGACTTTCCCTCCCTGCCCTTCGGAACTGGGAGCGGATTCCAAGCGCTCGTGCTCACCTGCCTCTGCTGCACTGGAAACGAGAGTGGAGACCAGAAACGCTGGATTCAAATGCACTTTTAGGAGCTACAATGAGGAGTGACAACAGTGTGTGTGTCACAGTTGTAAAGCTCAGTGTGTTGAAGAAGCACAAGAGCAGCCTTCAGGCCTGTTTCTTCCACTGCCTTACAGATTGCAGACATTCCTGCTCACTCTGCTGCTCAGCAGAGTGCTGGCAACGGAGTTCTTGGATTGAAATGGTCTTTTAGGAGAAAAAGAGTGAAGAGTGACAGCAATGTTTGTGTCACAGTTTAAAGCTCACTGTGTGCTAAACATGATCAGGAGGAGCTTTTTTGCAAGGCTCTTCTGCTGTTTTAGCCCAGTCTAAACATTCCTTCTCTCTGTTGCTGCTCAGCAGAGAGTGGGCACAGAGATGTTGGAATCAATTGGTCTTCCAGGCAGGAAAAGGAGTTACAGCAATGTGTGTTGCAGAATTGCAAAGCTCACTGTGTGCTGAAGATGCCCTGCAGGAGTTTCCCTGCTGGCCCTTCGTCTGTGGGATTAGAGTCCAAGCGCTGCTTCTCCCCTGTCACAACTCCTCTCCAAACGAGAGAGCGCACCAGAAACTTTGGATTCAAATGCACTTTTAGGAGATAAAGTGAGGAGTGACAGCAATGTTTGTGTCACAGTTTAAAGCTCACTGTGTGCAAAACATGATCAAGCAGGAGATTTTTTGCAAGGCTCTTCTGCTGTTTTAGCCCAGGCTAAACATTCCTGCTCTACTCTCTCTGTTGCTGCTCAGCAGAGAGCGGGCACAGAGGTGTTGGAATAAATTGGTCTTTCAGGCAGGAAAAGAAGAGACAGCAATGTGTGTTGCAGAGTTGCAAAGCTCACTGTGTGCTGAAGATGATCAGTGGGAACTTTCTGGACTGTCTCTTCTGCTGTTTCAGCAGAGTCCAAACGTAAGTGCTATATTCTGCTACTGCTCACAAAGAGCAAGCACAGGAGATGTATTATTCAATTGGACTTTCAGGTAGGAAAGTGAGAGGTGACAGCAATATGTGTTTCAGAGTTGTGAATCTCAATGTGTGCTGAAGATGCCCAGCAGTAGTTTCCATGCTGGCCCTTCGGCTGTGAAATTAGAACCCAAGCGCTCGTCCTCCCCTGTCACAACTGCTCTCGAAGCGAGAGAGCGCACCAGAAACGTTGGCTTGAAATGCACTTTTAGGAGATAAAGTGAGGAGTGACAGCAATGTTTGTGTCACAGTTTAAAGCTCACTGTGTGCAAAACATGATCAAGCAGGAGATTTTTTTCAAGGCTCTTCTGCTGTTTTAGGCAGGTCTAAAAATTCCTGCTCTACTCTCTCTGTTGCTGCTCAGCAGAGAGCGGGCACAGAGATGGTGGATTCAGCTGGTCTTTCAGGCAAAAAGGGAGGAGTGACAGCAATGTGTGTTGCAGAGTTGCAAAGCTCGCTGTGCGCTGAAGATGATCAGTGGGAACTTTCTGGACTGTCTCTTCTGCTCTTTTAGCATTGGCTAAAAGTTCCTGCTCTACTCTCTCTGCTTCTGCCCAGCAGAGAAAGGGCACAGAGATTTTGGATTCAATTGGACTTTGAGGTAGGAAAGTGCGGAGCGAGAGCAATATATGTGTCACAGTTGCAAAGCTGACTGCGTGCTGAAGATGCCCTGCCGGAGCTTTCACTCCGGGCTCTTCGGCTGTGGGAGCAGAGGCCAAGAGATCGTGTTCACCTGTCACTGCTGCTGTTCAAACGAGAGAGGGCGGGAGAGACCATGGATTCAAACGGATTATTAGGAGATGAAGTGAGGAGTGACAGCAATGTGTGTTTCAGAGTTGCAAAGCTCACTGTGCGCTGAAGATGATCTGCAAGGACTTTCCCTCCCTGCCCTTCGGAACTGGGAGCGGATTCCAAGCGCTCGTGCTCACCTTCCTCTGCTGCTCTTGAAACGAGAGTGGAGACCAGAAACGCTGGATTCAAATGCACTTTTAGGAGCTACAATGAGGAGTGACAACAGTGTGTGTGTCACAGTTGTAAAGCTCAGTGTGTTGAAGAAGCACAAGAGCAGCCTTCAGGCCTGTCTCTTCCACTGCCTTACAGATTGCAGACATTCCTGATCACTCTGCTGCTCAGCAGAGTGCTGGCAACGGAGTTCTTGGATTGAAATGGTCTTTTAGGAGAAAGAGTGAAGAGTGACAGCAATGTTTGTGTCACAGTTTAAAGCTCACTGTGTGCTAAACATGATCAGGAGGAGCTTTTTTGCAAGGCTCTTCTGCTGTTTTAGCCCAAGCTAAACATTCCTTCTCTCTGTTGCTGCTCAGCAGAGAGTGGGCACAGAGATGTTGGAATCAATTGGTCTTCCAGGCAGGAAAAGGAGTTACAGCAATGTGTGTTGCAGAATTGCAAAGCTCACTGTGTGCTGAAGATGCCCTGCAGGAGTTTCCCTGCTGGCCCTTCGTCTGTGTGATTAGAGTCCAAGCGCTGCTCCTCCCCTGTCACAACTCCTCTCGAAACGTGAGAGCGCACCAGAAACTTTGGATTCAAATGCACTTTTATTAGATAAAGTGAGGAGTGACATCAATGTTTGTGTCACAGTTTAAAGCTCACTGTGTGCAAAACATGATCAAGCAGGAGATTTTTTGCAAGGCTCTTCTGCTGTTTTAGCCCAGGCTAGACATTCCTGCTCTACTCTCTCTGTTGCTGCTCAGCAGAGAGCGGGCACAGAGGTGTTGGAATCAATTGGTCTTTCAGGCAGGAAAAGAAGAGACAGCAATGTGTGTTGCAGAGTTGCAAAGCTCACTGTGTGCTGAAGATGATCAGTGGGAACTTTCTGGACTGTCTCTTCTGCTGTTTCAGCAGAGTCCAAACATAAGTGCTATATTCTGCTACTGCTCACAAAGAGAAAGCACAGGAGATGTATTATTCAATTGGACTTTCAGGTAGGAAAGTGAGAGGTGACAGCAATATGTGTTTCAGAGTTGCGAATCTCAATGTGTGCTGAAGATGCCCAGCAGTAGTTTCCATGCTGGCCCTTCGGCTGTGAAATTAGAATCCAAGCGCTCGTCCTCCCCTGTCACAACTGCTCTCGAAGCGAGAGAGCGCACCAGAAACGTTGGCTTGAAATGCACTTTTAGGAGATAAAGTGAGGAGTGACAGCAATGTGTGTTTCAGAGTTGCAAAGCTCACTGTGCGCTGAAGATGATCTGCAAGGACTTTCCCTCCCTGCCCTTCGGAACTGGGAGCGGATTCCAAGCGCTCGTGCTCACCTGCCTCTGCTGCACTGGAAACGAGAGTGGAGACCAGAAACGCTGGATTCAAATGCACTTTTAGGAGCTACAATGAGGAGTGACAACAGTGTGTGTGTCAAAGTTGTAAAGCTAAGTGTGTTGAAGAAGCACAAGAGCAGCCTTCAGGCCTGTCTCTTCCACTGCCTTACAGATTGCAGACATCCCTGCTCACTCTGCTGCTCAGCAGAGTGCTGGCAACGGAGTTCTGGGATTGAAATGGTCTTTTAGGAGAAAGAGTGAAGAGTGACAGCAATGTTTGTGTCACAGTTTAAAGCTCACTGTGTGCTAAACATGATCAGGAGGAGCTTTTTTGCAAGGCTCTTCTGCTGTTTTAGCCCAGTCTAAACATTCCTGCTCTACTCTCTCTGTTGCTGCTCAGCAGAGAGTGGGCACAGAGATGTTGGAATCAATTGGTCTTTCAGGCAAGAAAAGGAGGAGTGACAGCAATGTGTGTTTCATAATTGTAAAGCTCACTGTGCGCTGAAGATGCCCTGCAGGAGTTTCCCTGCTGGCCCTTCGTCTGTGGGATTAGAGTCCAAGCGCTGCTCCTCCCCTGTCACAACTCCTCTCGAAACGAGAGAGCGCACCAGAAACTTTGGATTCAAATGCACTATTAGGAGATAAAGTGAGGAGTGACAGCAATGTTTGTGTCACAGTTTAAAGCTCACTGTGTGCAAAACATGATCAAGCAGGAGATTTTTTTCAAGGCTCTTCTGCTGTTTTAGGCAGGTCTAAAAATTCCTGCTCTACTCTCTCTGTTGCTGCTCAGCAGAGAGCGGGCACAGAGATGGTGGATTCAGCTGGTCTTTCAGGCAAAAAGGGAGGAGTGACAGCAATGTGTGTTGCAGAGTTGCAAAGCTCACTGTGCGCTGAAGATGATCAGTGGGAACTTTCTGGACTGTCTCTTCTGCTCTTTTAGCATTGGCTAAAGGTTCCTGCTCTACTCTCTCTGCTTCTGGCCAGCAGAGAAAGGGCACAGAGATTTTGGATTCAATTGGACTTTGAGGTAGGAAAGTGCGGAGCGAGAGCAATATATGTGTCACAGTTGCAAAGCTGACTGCGTGCTGAAGATGCCCTGCCGGAGCTTTCACTCCGGGCTCTTCGGCTGTGGGAGCAGAGGCCAAGAGATCGTGTTCACCTGTCACTGCTGCTGTTCAAACGAGAGAGGGCGGGAGAGACCATGGATTCAAACGGATTATTAGGAGATGAAGTGAGGAGTGACAGCAATGTGTGTTTCAGAGTTGCAAAGCTCACTGTGCGCTGAAGATGATCTGCAAGGACTTTCCCTCCCTGCCCTTCGGAACTGGGAGCGGATTCCAAGCGCTCGTGCTCACCTTCCTCTGCTGCTCTTGAAACGAGAGTGGAGACCAGAAACGCTGGATTCAAATGCACTTTTAGGAGCTACAATGAGGAGTGACAACAGTGTGTGTGTCACAGTTGTAAAGCTCAGTGTGTTGAAGAAGCACAAGAGCAGCCTTCTGGCCTGTCTCTTCCACAGCCTTACAGATTGCAGACATTCCTGCTCACTCTGCTGCTCAGCAGAGTGCTGGCAACGGAGTTCTTGGATTGAAATGGTCTTTTAGGAGAAAGAGTGAAGAGTGACAGCAATGTTTGTGTCACAGTTTAAAGCTCACTGTGTGCTAAACATGATCAGGAGGAGCTTTTTTGCAAGGCTCTTCTGCTGTTTTAGCCCAATCTAAACATTCCTTCTCTCTGTTGCTGCTCAGCAGAGAGTGGGCACAGAGATGTTGGAATCAATTGGTCTTCCAGGCAGGAAAAGGAGTTACAGCAATGTGTGTTGCAGAATTGCAAAGCTCACTGTGTGCTGAAGATGCCCTGCAGGAGTTTCCCTGCTGGCCCTTCGTCTGTGGGATTAGAGTCCAAGCGCTGCTCCTCCCCTGTCACAACTCCTCTCGAAACGTGAGAGCGCACCAGAAACTTTGGATTCAAATGCACTTTAAGGAGATAAAGTGAGGAGTGACAGCAATGTTTGTGTCACAGTTTAAAGCTCACTGTGTGCAAAACATGATCAAGCAGGAGATTTTTTGCAAGGCTCTTCTGCTGTTTTAGCCCAGGCTAAACATTCCTGCTCTACTCTCTCTGTTGCTGCTCAGCAGAGAGCGGGCACAGAGGTGTTGGAATCAATTGGTCTTTCAGGCAGGAAAAGAAGAGACAGCAATGTGAGTTGCAGAGTTGCAAAGCTCACTGTGTGCTGAAGATGATCAGTGGGAACTTTCTGGACTGTCTCTTCTGCTGTTTCAGCAGAGTCCAAACATAAGTGCTATATTCTGCTACTGCTCACAAAGAGAAAGCACAGGAGATGTATTATTCAATTGGACTTTCAGGTAGGAAAGTGAGAGGTGACAGCAATATGTGTTTCAGAGTTGTGAATCTCAATGTGTGCTGAAGATGCCCAGCAGTAGTTTCCATGCTGGCCCTTCGGCTGTGAAATTAGAATCCAAGCGCTCGTCCTCCCCTGTCACAACTGCTCTCGAAGCGAGAGAGCGCACCAGAAACGTTGGCTTGAAATGCACTTTTAGGAGATAAAGTGAGGAGTGACAGCAATGTTTGTGTCACAGTTTAAAGCTCACTGTGTGCAAAACATGATCAAGCAGGAGATTTTTTTCAAGGCTCTTCTGCTGTTTTAGGCAGGTCTAAAAATTCCTGCTCTACTCTCTCTGTTGCTGCTCAGCAGAGAGCGGGCACAGAGATGGTGGATTCAGCTGGTCTTTCAGGCAAAAAGGGAGGAGTGACAGCAATGTGTGTTGCAGAGTTGCAAAGCTCGCTGTGCGCTGAAGATGATCAGTGGGAACTTTCTGGACTGTCTCTTCTGCTCTTTTAGCATTGGCTAAAAGTTCCTGCTCTACTCTCTCTGCTTCTGCCCAGCAGAGAAAGGGCACAGAGATTTTGGATTCAATTGGACTTTGAGGTAGGAAAGTGCGGAGCGAGAGCAATATATGTGTCACAGTTGCAAAGCTGACTGCGTGCTGAAGATGCCCTGCCGGAGCTTTCACTCCGGGCTCTTCGGCTGTGGGAGCAGAGGCCAAGAGATCGTGTTCACCTGTCACTGCTGCTGTTCAAACGAGAGAGGGCGGGAGAGACCATGGATTCAAACGGATTATTAGGAGATGAAGTGAGGAGTGACAGCAATGTGTGTTTCAGAGTTGCAAAGCTCACTGTGCGCTGAAGATGATCTGCAAGGACTTTCCCTCCCTGCCCTTCGGAACTGGGAGCGGATTCCAAGCGCTCGTGCTCACCTTCCTCTGCTGCTCTTGAAACGAGAGTGGAGACCAGAAACGCTGGATTCAAATGCACTTTTAGGAGCTACAATGAGGAGTGACAACAGTGTGTGTGTCACAGTTGTAAAGCTCAGTGTGTTGAAGAAGCACAAGAGCAGCCTTCAGGCCTGTCTCTTCCACTGCCTTACAGATTGCAGACATTCCTGCTCACTCTGCTGCTCAGCAGAGTGCTGGCAACGGAGTTCTTAGATTGAAATGGTCTTTTAGGAGAAAGAGTGAAGAGTGACAGCAATGTTTGTGTCACAGTTTAAAGCTCACTGTGTGCTAAACATGATCAGGAGGAGCTTTTTTGCAAGGCTCTTCTGCTGTTTTAGCCCAATCTAAACATTCCTTCTCTCTGTTGCTGCTCAGCAGAGAGTGGGCACAGAGATGTTGGAATCAATTGGTCTTCCAGGCAGGAAAAGGAGTTACAGCAATGTGTGTTGCAGAATTGCAAAGCTCACTGTGTGCTGAAGATGCCCTGCAGGAGTTTCCCTGCTGGCCCTTCGTCTGTGTGATTAGAGTCCAAGCGCTGCTCCTCCCCTGTCACAACTCCTCTCGAAACGTGAGAGCGCACCAGAAACTTTGGATTCAAATGCACTTTTATTAGATAAAGTGAGGAGTGACATCAATGTTTGTGTCACAGTTTAAAGCTCACTGTGTGCAAAACATGATCAAGCAGGAGATTTTTTGCAAGGCTCTTCTGCTGTTTTAGCCCAGGCTAGACATTCCTGCTCTACTCTCTCTGTTGCTGCTCAGCAGAGAGCGGGCACAGAGGTGTTGGAATCAATTGGTCTTTCAGGCAGGAAAAGAAGAGACAGCAATGTGTGTTGCAGAGTTGCAAAGCTCGCTGTTCGCTGAAGATGATCAGTGGGAATTTTCTGGACTGTCTCTTCTGCTGTTTCTTCAGAGTCCAAACGTAAGTGCTATATTCTGCTACTGCTCACAAAGAGCAAGCACAGGAGATGTAGGATTCAATTGTACTTTCAGGTAGGAAAGTGAGAGGTGACAGCAATGTGTGTTTCAGAGTTGCAAAGCTCACTGGGTGCTGAAGATGCCCAGCTGGATTTTCCATGCTGGCAATTCGTCTGTGAAATTAGAGTCCAAACGCTCGTCCTCCCCTGTGACATCTGCTCTCGAAACGAGAGAGCGCACCAGAAACTTTGGATTCAAATGCACTTTTAGGAGATAAAGTGAGGAGTGACAGCAATGTTTGTGTCACAGTTTAAAGCTCACTGAGTGCAAAACATGATCAAGCAGGAGATTTTTTGCAAGGCTCTTCTGCTGTTTTAGCCCAGGCTAAACATTCCTGCTCTACTCTCTCTGTTGCTGCTCAGCAGAGAGCGGGCACAGAGGTGTTGGAATCAATTGGTCTTTCAGGCAGGAAAAGAAGAGACAGCAATGTGTGTTGCAGAGTTGCAAAGCGCACTGTGTGCTGAAGATGATCAGTGGGAACTTTCTGGACTGTCTCTTCTGCTGTTTCAGCAGAGTCCAAACGTAAGTGCTATATTCTGCTACTGCTCACAAAGAGCAAGCACAGGAGATGTATTATTCAATTGGACTTTCAGGTAGGAAAGTGAGAGGTGACAGCAATATGTGTTTCAGAGTTGTGAATCTCAATGTGTGCTGAAGATGCCCAGCAGTAGTTTCCATGCTGGCCCTTCGGCTGTGAAATTAGAATCCAAGCGCTCGTCCTCCCCTGTCACAACTGCTCTCGAAGCGAGAGAGCGCACCAGAAACGTTGGCTTGAAATGCACTTTTAGGAGATAAAGTGAGGAGTGACAGCAATGTGTGTTTCAGAGTTGCAAAGCTCACTGTGCGCTGAAGATGATCTGCAAGGACTTTCCCTCCCTGCCCTTCGGAACTGGGAGCGGATTCCAAGCGCTCGTGCTCACCTGCCTTTGCTGCACTGGAAACGAGAGTGGAGACCAGAAACGCTGGATTCAAATGCACTTTTAGGAGCTACAATGAGGAGTGACAACAGTGTGTGTGTCACAGTTGTAAAGCTCAGTGTGTTGAAGAAGCACAAGAGCAGCCTTCAGGCCTGTCTCTTCCACTGCCTTACAGATTGCAGACATCCCTGCTCACTCTGCTGATCAGCAGAGTGCTGACAACGGAGTTCTTGGATTGAAATGGTCTTTTAGGAGAAAGAGTGAAGAGTGACAGCAATGTTTGTGTCACAGTTTAAAGCTCACTGTGTGCTAAACATGATCAGGAGGAGCTTTTTTGCAAGGCTCATCTGCTGTTTTAGCCCAGTCTAAACATTCCTGCTCTACTCTCTCTGTTGCTGCTCAGCAGAGAGTGGGCACAGAGATGTTGGAATCAATTGGTCTTTCAGGCAAGAAAAGGAGGAGTGACAGCAATGTGTGTTGGAGAATTGTAAAGCTCACTGTGTGCTGAAGATGCCCTGCAGGAGTTTCCCTGCTGGCCCTTCGTCTGTGGGATTAGAGTCCAAGCGCTGCTCCTCCCCTGTCACAACTGCTCTCGAAGCGAGAGAGCGCACCAGAAACGTTGGCTTGAAATGCACTTTTAGGAGATAAAGTGAGGAGTGACAGCAATGTTTGTGTCACAGTTTAAAGCTCACTGTGTGCAAAACATGATCAAGCAGGAGATTTTTTTCAAGGCTCTTCTGCTGTTTTAGGCAGGTCTAAAAATTCCTGCTCTACTCTCTCTGTTGCTGCTCAGCAGAGAGCGGGCACAGAGATGGTCGATTCAGCTGGTCTTTCAGGCAAAAAGGGAGGAGTGACAGCAATGTGTGTTGCAGAGTTGCAAAGCTCGCTGTGCGCTGAAGATGATCAGTGGGAACTTTCTGGACTGTCTCTTCTGCTCTTTTAGCATTGGCTAAAGGTTCCTGCTCTACTCTCTCTGCTTCTGCCCAGCAGAGAAAGGGCACAGAGATTTTGGATTCAATTGGACTTTGAGGTAGGAAAGTGCGGAGCGAGAGCAATATATGTGTCACAGTTGCAAAGCTGACTGCGTGCTGAAGATGCCCTGCCGGAGCATTCACTCCGGGCTCTTCGGCTGTGGGAGCAGAGGCCAAGAGATCGTGTTCACCTGTCACTGCTGCTGTTCAAACGAGAGAGGGCGGGAGAGACCATGGATTCAAACGGATTATTAGGAGATGAAGTGAGGAGTGACAGCAATGTGTGTTTCAGAGTTGCAAAGCTCACTGTGCGCTGAAGATGATCTGCAAGGACTTTCCCTCCCTGCCCTTCGGAACTGGGAGCGGATTCCAAGCGCTCGTGCTCACCTTCCTCTGCTGCTCTTGAAACGAGAGTGGAGACCAGAAACGCTGGATTCAAATGCACTTTTAGGAGCTACAATGAGGAGTGACAACAGTGTGTGTGTCACAGTTGTAAAGCTCAGTGTGTTGAAGAAGCACAAGAGCAGCCTTCAGGCCTGTCTCTTCCACTGCCTTACAGATTGCAGACATTCCTGCTCACTCTGCTGCTCAGCAGAGTGCTGGCAACGGAGTTCTTGGATTGAAATGGTCTTTTAGGAGAAAGAGTGAAGAGTGACAGCAATGTTTGTGTCACAGTTTAAAGCTCACTGTGTGCTAAACATGATCAGGAGGAGCTTTTCTGCAAGGCTCTTCTGCTGTTTTAGCCCAGTCTAAACATTCCTTCTCTCTGTTGCTGCTCAGCAGAGAGTGGGCACAGAGATGTTGGAATCAATTGGTCTTCCAGGCAGGAAAAGGAGGAGTTACAGCAATGTGTGTTGCAGAATTGCAAAGCTCACTGTGTGCTGAAGATGCCCTGCAGGAGTTTCCCTGCTGGCCCTTCGTCTGTGGGATTAGAGTCCAAGCGCTGCTCCTCCCCTGTCACAACTCCTCTCGAAACGTGAGAGCGCACCAGAAACTTTGGATTCAAATGCACTTTTAGGAGATAAAGTGAGGAGTGACAGCAATGTTTGTGTCACAGTTTAAAGCTCACTGAGTGCAAAACATGATCAAGCAGGAGATTTTTTGCAAGGCTCTTCTGCTGTTTTAGCCCAGGCTAAACATTCCTGCTCTACTCTCTCTGTTGCTGCTCAGCAGAGAGCGGGCACAGAGGTGTTGGAATCAATTGGTCTTTCAGGCAGGAAAAGAAGAGACAGCAATGTGTGTTGCAGAGTTGCAAAGCTCACTGTGTGCTGAAGATGATCAGTGGGAACTTTCTGGACTGTCTCTTCTGCTGTTTCAGCAGAGTCCAAACGTAAGTGCTATATTCTGCTACTGCTCACAAAGAGCAAGCACAGGAGATGTATTATTCAATTGGACTTTCAGGTAGGAAAGTGAGAGGTGACAGCAATATGTGTTTCAGAGTTGTGAATCTCAATGTGTGCTGAAGATGCCCAGCAGTAGTTTCCATGCTGGCCCTTCGGCTGTGAAATTAGAATCCAAGCGCTCGTCCTCCCCTGTCACAACTGCTCTCGAAGCGAGAGAGCGCACCAGAAATGTTGGCTTGAAATGCACTTTTAGGAGATAAAGTGAGGAGTGACAGCAATGTGTGTTTCAGAGTTGCAAAGCTCACTGTGCGCTGAAGATGATCTGCAAGGACTTTCCCTCCCTGCCCTTCGGAACTGGGAGCGGATTCCAAGCGCTCGTGCTCACCTGCCTCTGCTGCACTGGAAACGAGAGTGGAGACCAGAAACGCTGGATTCAAATGCACTTTTAGGAGCTACAATGAGGAGTGACAACAGTGTGTGTGTCACAGTTGTAAAGCTCAGTGTGTTGAAGAAGCACAAGAGCAGCCTTCAGGCCTGTCTCTTCCACTGCCTTACAGATTGCAGACATCCCTGCTCACTCTGCTGCTTAGCAGAGTGCTGGCAACGGAGTTCTTGGATTGAAATGGTCTTTTAGGAGAAAGAGTGAAGAGTGACAGCAATGTTTGTGTCACAGTTTAAAGCTCACTGTGTGCTAAACATGATCAGGAGGAGCTTTTTTGCAAGGCTCTTCTGCTGTTTTAGCCCAATCTAAACATTCCTTCTCTCTGTTGCTGCTCAGCAGAGAGTGGGCACAGAGATGTTGGAATCAATTGGTCTTCCAGGCAGGAAAAGGAGTTACAGCAATGTGTGTTGCAGAATTGCAAAGCTCACTGTGTGCTGAAGATGCCCTGCAGGAGTTTCCCTGCTGGCCCTTCGTCTGTGGGATTAGAGTCCAAGCGCTGCTCCTCCCCTGTCACAACTCCTCTCGAAACGTGAGAGCGCACCAGAAACTTTGGATTCAAATGCACTTTTAGGAGATAAAGTGAGGAGTGACAGCAATGTTTGTGTCACAGTTTAAAGCTCACTGTGTGCAAAACATGATTATGCAGGAGATTTTTTGCGAGGCTCTTCTGCTGTTTTAGCCCAGGCTAAACATTCCTGCTCTACTCTCTCTGTTGCTGCTCAGCAGAGAGCGGGCACAGAGGTGTTGGAATCAATTGGTCTTTCAGGCAGGAAAAGAAGAGACAGCAATGTGTGTTGCAGAGTTGCAAAGCTCGCTGTTCGCTGAAGATTATCAGTGGGAATTTTCTGGACTGTCTCTTCTGCTGTTTCTTCAGAGTCCAAACGTAAGTGCTATATTCTGCTACTGCTCACAAAGAGCAAGCACAGGAGATGTAGGATTCAATTGTACTTTCAGGTAGGAAAGTGAGAGGTGACAGCAATGTGTGTTTCAGAGTTGCAAAGCTCACTGGGTGCTGAAGATGCCCAGCTGGATTTTCCATGCTGGCAATTCGTCTGTTAAATTAGAGTCCAAGCGCTCGTCCTCCCCTGTGACATCTGCTCTCGAAACGAGAGAGCGCACCAGAAACTTTGGATTCAAATGCACTTTTAGGAGATAAAGTGAGGAGTGACAGCAATGTTTGTGTCACAGTTTAAAGCTCACTGAGTGCAAAACATGATCAAGCAGGAGATTTTTTGCAAGGCTCTTCTGCTGTTTTAGCCCAGGCTAAACATTCCTGCTCTACTCTCTCTGTTGCTGCTCAGCAGAGAGCGGGCACAGAGGTGTTGGAATCAATTGGTCTTTCAGGCAGGAAAAGAAGAGACAGCAATGTGTGTTGCAGAGTTGCAAAGCTCACTGTGTGCTGAAGATGATCAGTGGGAACTTTCTGGACTGTCTCTTCTGCTGTTTCAGCAGAGTCCAAACGTAAGTGCTATATTCTGCTACTGCTCACAAAGAGCAAGCACAGGAGATGTATTATTCAATTGGACTTTCAGGTAGGAAAGTGAGAGGTGACAGCAATATGTGTTTCAGAGTTGTGAATCTCAATGTGTGCTGAAGATGCCCAGCAGTAGTTTCCATGCTGGCCCTTCGGCTGTGAAATTAGAATCCAAGCGCTCGTCCTCCCCTGTCACAACTGCTCTCGAAGCGAGAGAGCGCACCAGAAACGTTGGCTTGAAATGCACTTTTAGGAGATAAAGTGAGGAGTGACAGCAATGTGTGTTTCAGAGTTGCAAAGCTCACTGTGCGCTGAAGATGATCTGCAAGGACTTTCCCTCCCTGCCCTTCGGAACTGGGAGCGGATTCCAAGCGCTCGTGCTCACCTGCCTCTGCTGCACTGGAAACGAGAGTGGAGACCAGAAACGCTGGATTCAAATGCACTTTTAGGAGCTACAATGAGGAGTGACAACAGTGTGTGTGTCACAGTTGTAAAGCTCAGTGTGTTGAAGAAGCACAAGAGCAGCCTTCAGGCCTGTCTCTTCCACTGCCTTACAGATTGCAGACATCCCTGCTCACTCTGCTGATCAGCAGAGTGCTGACAACGGAGTTCTTGGATTGAAATGGTCTTTTAGGAGAAAGAGTGAAGAGTGACAGCAATGTTTGTGTCACAGTTTAAAGCTCACTGTGTGCTAAACATGATCAGGAGGAGCTTTTTTGCAAGGCTCATCTGCTGTTTTAGCCCAGTCTAAACATTCCTGCTCTACTCTCTCTGTTGCTGCTCAGCAGAGAGTGGGCACAGAGATGTTGGAATCAATTGGTCTTTCAGTCAAGAAAAGGAGGAGTGACAGCAATGTGTGTTGCAGAATTGTAAAGCTCACTGTGTGCTGAAGATGCCCTGCAGGAGTTTCCCTGCTGGCCCTTCGTCTGTGGGATTAGAGTCCAAGCGCTGCTCCTCCCCTGTCACAACTGCTCTCGAAGCGAGAGAGCGCACCAGAAACGTTGGCTTGAAATGCACTTTTAGGAGATAAAGTGAGGAGTGACAGCAATGTTTGTGTCACAGTTTAAAGCTCACTGTGTGAAAAACATGATCAAGCAGGAGATTTTTTTCAAGGCTCTTCTGCTGTTTTAGGCAGGTCTAAAAATTCCTGCTCTACTCTCTCTGTTGCTGCTCAGCAGAGAACGGGCACAGAGATGGTGGATTCAGCTGGTCTTTCAGGCAAAAAGGGAGGAGTGACAGCAATGTGTGTTGCAGAGTTGCAAAGCTCGCTGTGCGCTGAAGATGATCAGTGGGAACTTTCTGGACTGTCTCTTCTGCTCTTTTAGCATTGGCTAAAAGTTCCTGCTCTACTCTCTCTGCTTCTGCCCAGCAGAGAAAGGGCACAGAGATTTTGGATTCAATTGGACTTTGAGGTAGGAAAGTGCGGAGCGAGAGCAATATATGTGTCACAGTTGCAAAGCTGACTGCGTGCTGAAGATGCCCTGCCGGAGCTTTCACTCCGGGCTCTTCGGCTGTGGGAGCAGAGGCCAAGAGATCGTGTTCACCTGTCACTGCTGCTGTTCAAACGAGAGAGGGCGGGAGAGACCATGGATTCAAACGGATTATTAGGAGATGAAGTGAGGAGTGACAGCAATGTGTGTTTCAGAGTTGCAAAGCTCACTGTGCGCTGAAGATGATCTGCAAGGACTTTCCCTCCCTGCCCTTCGGAACTGGGAGCGGATTCCAAGCGCTCGTGCTCACCTTCCTCTGCTGCTCTTGAAACGAGAGTGGAGACCAGAAACGCTGGATTCAAATGCACTTTTAGGAGCTACAATGAGGAGTGACAACAGTGTGTGTGTCACAGTTGTAAAGCTCAGTGTGTTGAAGAAGCACAAGAGCAGCCTTCAGGCCTGTCTCTTCCACTGCCTTACAGATTGCAGACATTCCTGCTCACTCTGCTGCTCAGCAGAGTGCTGGCAACGGAGTTCTTGGATTGAAATGGTCTTTTAGGAGAAAGAGTGAAGAGTGACAGCAATGTTTGTGTCACAGTTTAAAGCTCACTGTGTGCTAAACATGATCAGGAGGAGCTTTTCTGCAAGGCTCTTCTGCTGTTTTAGCCCAGTCTAAACATTCCTTCTCTCTGTTGCTGCTCAGCAGAGAGTGGGCACAGAGATGTTGGAATCAATTGGTCTTCCAGGCAGGAAAAGGAGGAGTTACAGCAATGTGTGTTGCAGAATTGCAAAGCTCACTGTGTGCTGAAGATGCCCTGCAGGAGTTTCCCTGCTGGCCCTTCGTCTGTGGGATTAGAGTCCAAGCGCTGCTCCTCCCCTGTCACAACTCCTCTCGAAACGTGAGAGCGCACCAGAAACTTTGGATTCAAATGCACTTTTAGGAGATAAAGTGAGGAGTGACAGCAATGTTTGTGTCACAGTTTAAAGCTCACTGTGTGCAATACATGATCAAGCAGGAGATTATTTTCAAGGCTCTTCTGCTGTTTTAGCCCAGGCTAAACATTCCTGCTCTACTCTCTCTGTTGCTGCTCAGCAGAGAGCGGGCACAGAGGTGTTGGAATCAATTGGTCTTTCAGGCTGGAAAAGAAGTGACAGCAGTGTGTGTTGCAGAGTTGCAAAGCTCACTGTGTGCTGAAGATGATCAGTGGGAACTTTCTGGACTGTCTCTTCTGCTGTTTCAGCAGAGTCCAAACGTAAGTGCTATATTCTGCTACTGCTCACAAAGAGCAAGCACAGGAGATGTATTATTCAATTGGACTTTCAGGTAGGAAAGTGAGAGGTGACAGCAATATGTGTTTCAGAGTTGCGAATCTCAATGTGTGCTGAAGATGCCCAGCAGTAGTTTCCATGCTGGCCCTTCGGCTGTGAAATTAGAATCCAAGCGCTCGTCCTCCCCTGTCACAACTGCTCTCGAAGCGAGAGAGCGCACCAGAAACGTTGGCTTGAAATGCACTTTTAGGAGATAAAGTGAGGAGTGACAGCAATGTTTGTGTCACAGTTTAAAGCTCACTGTGTGAAAAACATGATCAAGCAGGAGATTTTTTTCAAGGCTCTTCTGCTGTTTTAGGCAGGTCTAAAAATTCCTGCTCTACTCTCTCTGTTGCTGCTCAGCAGAGAGCGGGCACAGAGATGGTGGATTCAGCTGGTCTTTCAGGCAAAAAGGGAGGAGTGACAGCAATGTGTGTTGCAGAGTTGCAAAGCTCGCTGTGCGCTGAAGATGATCAGTGGGAACTTTCTGGACTGTCTCTTCTGCTCTTTTAGCATTGGCTAAAGGTTCCTGCTCTACTCTCTCTGCTTCTGCCCAGCAGAGAAAGGGCACAGAGATTTTGGATTCAATTGGACTTTGAGGTAGGAAAGTGCGGAGCGAGAGCAATATATGTGTCACAGTTGCAAAGCTGACTGCGTGCTGAAGATGCCCTGCCGGAGCTTTCACTCCGGGCTCTTCGGCTGTGGGAGCAGAGGCCAAGAGATCGTGTTCACCTGTCACTGCTGCTGTTCAAACGAGAGAGGGCGGGAGAGACCATGGATTCAAACGGATTATTAGGAGATGATGTGAGGAGTGACAGCAATGTGTGTTTCAGAGTTGCAAAGCTCACTGTGCGCTGAAGATGATCTGCAAGGACTTTCCCTCCCTGCCCTTCGGAACTGGGAGCGGATTCCAAGCGCTCGTGCTCACCTTCCTCTGCTGCTCTTGAAACGAGAGTGGAGACCAGAAACGCTGGATTCAAATGCACTTTTAGGAGCTACAATGAGGAGTGACAACAGTGTGTGTGTCACAGTTGTAAAGCTCAGTGTGTTGAAGAAGCACAAGAGCAGCCTTCAGGCCTGTCTCTTCCACTGCCTTACAGATTGCAGACATCCCTGCTCACTCTGCTGATCAGCAGAGTGCTGGCAACGGAGTTCTTGGATTGAAATGGTCTTTTAGGAGAAAGAGTGAAGAGTGACAGCAATGTTTGTGTCACAGTTTAAAGCTCACTGTGTGCTAAACATGATCAGGAGGAGCTTTTCTGCAAGGCTCTTCTGCTGTTTTAGCCCAGTCTAAACATTCCTTCTCTCTGTTGCTGCTCAGCAGAGAGTGGGCACAGAGATGTTGGAATCAATTGGTCTTCCAGGCAGGAAAAGGAGGAGTTACAGCAATGTGTGTTGCAGAATTGCAAAGCTCACTGTGTGCTGAAGATGCCCTGCAGGAGTTTCCCTGCTGGCCCTTCGTCTGTGGGATTAGAGTCCAAGCGCTGCTCCTCCCCTGTCACAACTCCTCTCGAAACGTGAGAGCGCACCAGAAACTTTGGATTCAAATGCACTTTTAGGAGATAAAGTGAGGAGTGACAGCAATGTTTGTGTCACAGTTTAAAGCTCACTGTGTGCAAAACATGATCAAGCAGGAGATTTTTTTCAAGGCTCTTCTGCTGTTTTACCCCAGGCTAAACATTCCTGCTCTACTCTCTCTGTTGCTGCTCAGCAGAGAGCGGGCACAGAGGTGTTGGAATCAATTGGTCTTTCAGGCAGGAAAAGAAGAGACAGCAGTGTGTGTTGCAGAGTTGCAAAGCTCACTGTGTGCTGAAGATGATCAGTGGGAACTTTCTGGACTGTCTCTTCTGCTGTTTCAGCAGAGTCCAAACGTAAGTGCTATATTCTGCTACTGCTCACAAAGAGCAAGCACAGGAGATGTATTATTCAATTGGACTTTCAGGTAGTAAAGTGAGAGGTGACAGCAATATGTGTTTCAGAGTTGTGAATCTCAATGTGTGCTGAAGATGCCCAGCAGTAGTTTCCATGCTGGCCCTTCGGCTGTGAAATTAGAATCCAAGCGCTCGTCCTCCCCTGTCACAACTGCTCTCGAAGCGAGAGAGCGCACCAGAAACGTTGGCTTGAAATGCACTTTTAGGAGATAAAGTGAGGAGTGACAGCAATGTTTGTGTCACAGTTTAAAGCTCACTGTGTGCAAAACATGATCAAGCAGGAGATTTTTTTCAAGGCTCTTCTGCTGTTTTAGGCAGGTCTAAAAATTCCTGCTCTACTCTCTCTGTTGCTGCTCAGCAGAGAGCGGGCACAGAGATGGTGGATTCAGCTGGTCTTTCAGGCAAAAAGGGAGGAGTGACAGCAATGTGTGTTGCAGAGTTGCAAAGCTCGCTGTGCGCTGAAGATGATCAGTGGGAACTTTCTGGACTGTCTCTTCTGCTCTTTTAGCATTGGCTAAAGGTTCCTGCTCTACTCTCTCTGCTTCTGCTCAGCAGAGAAAGGGCACAGAGATTTTGGATTCAATTGGACTTTGAGGTAGGAAAGTGCGGAGCGAGAGCAATATATGTGTCACAGTTGCAAAGCTGACTGCGTGCTGAAGATGCCCTGCCGGAGCTTTCACTCCGGGCTCTTCGGCTGTGGGAGCAGAGGCCATGAGATCGTGTTCACCTGTCACTGCTGCTGTTCAAACGAGAGAGGGCGGGAGAGACCATGGATTCAAACGGATTATTAGGAGATGAAGTGAGGAGTGACAGCAATGTGTGTTTCAGAGTTGCAAAGCTCACTGTGCGCTGAAGATGATCTGCAAGGACTTTCCCTCCCTGCCCTTCGGAACTGGGAGCGGATTCCAAGCGCTCGTGCTCACCTGCCTCTGCTGCTCTTGAAACGAGAGTGGAGACCAGAAACGCTGGATTCAAATGCACTTTTAGGAGCTACAATGAGGAGTGACAACAGTGTGTGTGTCACAGTTGTAAAGCTCAGTGTGTTGAAGAAGCACAAGTGCAGCCTTCAGGCCTGTTTCTTCCACTGCCTTACAGATTGCAGACATTCCTGCTCACTCTGCTGCTCAGCAGAGTGCTGGCAACGGAGTTCTTGGATTGAAATGGTCTTTTAGGAGAAAGAGTGAAGAGTGACAGCAATGTTTGTGTCACAGTTTAAAGCTCACTGTGTGCTAAACATGATCAGGAGGAGCTTTTTTGCAAGGCTCTTCTGCTGTTTTAGCCCAGTCTAAACATTCCTTCTCTCTGTTGCTGCTCAGCAGAGAGTGGGCACAGAGATGTTGGAATCAATTGGTCTTCCAGGCAGGAAAAGGAGTTACAGCAATGTGTGTTGCAGAATTGCAAAGCTCACTGTGTGCTGAAGATGCCCTGCAGGAGTTTCCCTGCTGGCCCTTCGTCTGTGGGATTAGAGTCCAAGCGCTGCTCCTCCCCTGTCACAACTCCTCTCGAAACGTGAGAGCGCACCAGAAACTTTGGATTCAAATGCACTTTTAGGAGATAAAGTGAGGAGTGACATCAATGTTTGTGTCACAGTTTAAAGCTCACTGTGTGCAAAACATGATCAAGCAGGAGATTTTTTTCAAGGCTCTTCTGCTGTTTTACCCCAGGCTAAACATTCCTGCTCTACTCTCTCTGTTGCTGCTCAGCAGAGAGCGGGCACAGAGGTGTTGGAATCAATTGGTCTTTCAGGCAGGAAAAGAAGAGACAGCAATGTGTGTTGCAGAGTTGCAAAGCTCACTGTGTGCTGAAGATGATCAGTGGGAACTTTCTGGACTGTCTCTTCTGCTGTTTCAGCAGAGTCCAAACGTAAGTGCTATATTCTGCTACTGCTCACAAAGAGCAAGCACAGGAGATGTATTATTCAATTGGACTTTCAGGTAGGAAAGTGAGAGGTGACAGCAATATGTGTTTCAGAGTTGTGAATCTCAATGTGTGCTGAAGATGCCCAGCAGTAGTTTCCATGCTGGCCCTTCGGCTGTGAAATTAGAATCCAAGCGCTCGTCCTCCCCTGTCACAACTGCTCTTGAAGCGAGAGAGCGCACCAGAAACGTTGGCTTGAAATGCACTTTTAGGAGATAAAGTGAGGAGTGACAGCAATGTTTGTGTCACAGTTTAAAGCTCACTGTGTGAAAAACATGATCAAGCAGGAGATTTTTTTCAAGGCTCTTCTGCTGTTTTAGGCAGGTCTAAAAATTCCTGCTCTACTCTCTCTGTTGCTGCTCAGCAGAGAGCGGGCACAGAGATGGTGGATTCAGCTGGTCTTTCAGGCAAAAAGGGAGGAGTGACAGCAATGTGTGTTGCAGAGTTGCAAAGCTCGCTGTGCGCTGAAGATGATCAGTGGGAACTTTCTGGACTGTCTCTTCTGCTCTTTTAGCATTGGCTAAAAGTTCCTGCTCTACTCTCTCTGCTTCTGCCCAGCAGAGAAAGGGCACAGAGATTTTGGATTCAATTGGACTTTGAGGTAGGAAAGTGCGGAGCGAGAGCAATATATGTGTCACAGTTGCAAAGCTGACTGCGTGCTGAAGATGCCCTGCCGGAGCTTTCACTCCGGGCTCTTCGGCTGTGGGAGCAGAGGCCAAGAGATCGTGTTCACCTGTCACTGCTGCTGTTCAAACGAGAGAGGGCGGGAGAGACCATGGATTCAAACGGATTATTAGGAGATGAAGTGAGGAGTGACAGCAATGTGTGTTTCAGAGTTGCAAAGCTCACTGTGCGCTGAAGATGATCTGCAAGGACTTTCCCTCCCTGCCCTTCGGAACTGGGAGCGGATTCCAAGCGCTCGTGCTCACCTTCCTCTGCTGCTCTTGAAACGAGAGTGGAGACCAGAAACGCTGGATTCAAATGCACTTTTAGGAGCTACAATGAGGAGTGACAACAGTGTGTGTGTCACAGTTGTAAAGCTCAGTGTGTTGAAGAAGCACAAGAGCAGCCTTCAGGCCTGTTTCTTCCACTGCCTTACAGATTGCAGACATTCCTGCTCACTCTGCTGCTCAGCAGAGTGCTGGCAACGGAGTTCTTAGATTGAAATGGTCTTTTAGGAGAAAGAGTGAAGAGTGACAGCAATGTTTGTGTCACAGTTTAAAGCTCACTGTGTGCTAAACATGATCAGGAGGAGCTTTTTTGCAAGGCTCTTCTGCTGTTTTAGCCCAGTCTAAACATTCCTTCTCTCTGTTGCTGCTCAGCAGAGAGTGGGCACAGAGATGTTGGAATCAATTGGTCTTCCAGGCAGGAAAAGGAGTTACAGCAATGTGTGTTGCAGAATTGCAAAGCTCACTGTGTGCTGAAGATGCCCTGCAGGAGTTTCCCTGCTGGCCCTTCGTCTGTGGGATTAGAGTCCAAGCGCTGCTCCTCCCCTGTCACAACTCCTCTCGAAACGTGAGAGCGCACCAGAAACTTTGGATTCAAATGCACTTTTAGGAGATAAAGTGAGGAGTGACATCAATGTTTGTGTCACAGTTTAAAGCTCACTGTGTGCAAAACATGATCAAGCAGGAGATTTTTTGCAAGGCTCTTCTGCTGTTTTAGCCCAGGCTAAACATTCCTGCTCTACTCTCTCTGTTGCTGCTCAGCAGAGAGTGGGCACAAAGATGTTGGAATCAATAGGTCTTCCAGGCAGGAAAAGGAGGAGTGACAGCAATGTGTTTTGCAGAGTTGCAAAGCTCACTGTGTGCTGAAGATGCCCTGCAGGAGTTTCCCTGCTGGCCCTTCATCTGTGGGATTAGAGTCCAAGCTCTGCTCCTCCCCTGTCACAACTCCTCTCCAAACGAGAGTGCGTACCAGAAACTTTGGATTCAAATGCACTTTTAGGAGATAAAGTGAGGAGTGACAGCAATGTTTGTGTCACAGTTTAAAGCTCACTGTGTGCAAAACATGATCAAGCAGGAGATTTTTTTCAAGGCTCTTCTGCTGTTTTAGGCAGGTCTAAAAATTCCTGCTCTACTCTCTCTGTTGCTGCTCAGCAGAGAGCGGGCACAGAGATGGTGGATTCAGCTGGTCTTTCAGGCAAAAAGGGAGGAGTGACAGCAATGTGTGTTGCAGAGTTGCAAAGCTCGCTGTGCGATGAAGATGATCAGTGGGAACTTTCTGGACTGTCTCTTCTGCTCTTTTAGCATTGGCTAAAAGTTCCTGCTCTACTCTCTCTGCTTCTGCCCAGCAGAGAAAGGGCACAGAGATTTTGGATTCAATTGGACTTTGAGGTAGGAAAGTGCGGAGCGAGAGCAATATATGTGTCACAGTTGCAAAGCTGACTGCGTGCTGAAGATGCCCTGCCGGAGCTTTCACTCCGGGCTCTTCGGCTGTGGGAGCAGAGGCCAAGAGATCGTGTTCACCTGTCACTGCTGCTGTTCAAACGAGAGAGGGCGGGAGAGACCATGGATTCAAACGGATTATTAGGAGATGAAGTGAGGAGTGACAGCAATGTGTGTTTCAGAGTTGCAAAGCTCACTGTGCGCTGAAGATGATCTGCAAGGACTTTCCCTCCCTGCCCTTCGGAACTGGGAGCGGATTCCAAGCGCTCGTGCTCACCTGCCTCTGCTGCTCTTGAAACGAGAGTGGAGACCAGAAACGCTGGATTCAAATGCACTTTTAGGAGCTACAATGAGGAGTGACAACAGTGTGTGTGTCACAGTTGTAAAGCTCAGTGTGTTGAAGAAGCACAAGAGCAGCCTTCAGGCCTGTCTCTTCCACTGCCTTACAGATTGCAGACATTCCTGCTCACTCTGCTGCTCAGCAGAGTGCTGGCAACGGAGTTCTTGGATTGAAATGGTCTTTTAGGAGAAAGAGTGAAGAGTGACAGCAATGTTTGTGTCACAGTTTAAAGCTCACTGTGTGCTAAACATGATCAGGAGGAGCTTTTTTGCAAGGCTCTTCTGCTGTTTTAGCCCAATCTAAACATTCCTTCTCTCTGTTGCTGCTCAGCAGAGAGTGGGCACAGAGATGTTGGAATCAATTGGTCTTCCAGGCAGGAAAAGGTGTTACAGCAATGTGTGTTGCAGAATTGCAAAGCTCACTGTGTGCTGAAGATGCCCTGCAGGAGTTTCCCTGCTGGCCCTTCCTCTGTGGGATTAGAGTCCAAGCGCTGCTCCTCCCCTGTCACAACTCCTCTTGAAACGTGAGAGCGCACCAGAAACTTTGGATTCAAATGCACTTTTAGGAGATAAAGTGAGGAGTGACAGCAATGTTTGTGTCACAGTTTAAAGCTCACTGTGTGCAAAACATGATCAAGCAGGAGATTTTTTGCAAGGCTCTTCTGCTGTTTTAGCCCAGGCTAAACATTCCTGCTCTACTCTCTCTGTTGCTGCTCAGCAGAGAGCGGGCACAGAGGTGTTGGAATCAATTGGTCTTTCAGGCAGGAAAAGAAGAGACAGCAATGTGTGTTGCAGAGTTGCAAAGCTCACTGTGTGCTGAAGATGATCAGTGGGAACTTTCTGGACTGTCTCTTCTGCTGTTTCAGCAGAGTCCAAACGTAAGTGCTATATTCTGCTACTGCTCACAAAGAGCAAGCACAGGAGATGTATTATTCAATTGGACTTTCAGGTAGGAAAGTGAGAGGTGACAGCAATATGTGTTTCAGAGTTGTGAATCTCAATGTGTGCTGAAGATGCCCAGCAGTAGTTTCCATGCTGGCCCTTCGGCTGTGAAATTAGAATCCAAGCGCTCGTCCTCCCCTGTCACAACTGCTCTCGAAGCGAGAGAGCGCACCAGAAACGTTGGCTTGAAATGCACTTTTAGGAGATAAAGTGAGGAGTGACAGCAATGTGTGTTTCAGAGTTGCAAAGCTCACTGTGCGCTGAAGATGATCTGCAAGGACTTTCCCTCCCTGCCCTTCGGAACTGGGAGCGGATTCCAAGCGCTCGTGCTCACCTTCCTCTGCTGCTCTTGAAACGAGAGTGGAGACCAGAAACGCTGGATTCAAATGCACTTTTAGGAGCTACAATGAGGAGTGACAACAGTGTGTGTGTCAAAGTTGTAAAGCTAAGTGTGTTGAAGAAGCACAAGAGCAGCCTTCAGGCCTGTCTCTTCCACTGCCTTACAGATTGCAGACATCCCTGCTCACTCTGCTGCTCAGCAGAGTGCTGGCAACGGAGTTCTGGGATTGAAATGGTCTTTTAGGAGAAAGAGTGAAGAGTGACAGCAATGTTTGTGTCACAGTTTAAAGCTCACTGTGTGCTAAACATGATCAGGAGGAGCTTTTTTGCAAGGCTCTTCTGCTGTTTTAGCCCAGTCTAAACATTCCTGCTCTACTCTCTCTGTTGCTGCTCAGCAGAGAGTGGGCACAGAGATGTTGGAATCAATTGGTCTTTCAGGCAAGAAAAGGAGGAGAGACAGCAATGTGTGTTTCATAATTGTAAAGCTCACTGTGCGCTGAAGATGCCCTGCAGGAGTTTCCCTGCTGGCCCTTCGTCTGTGGGATTAGAGTCCAAGCGCTGCTCCTCCCCTGTCACAACTCCTCTCGAAACGAGAGAGCGCACCAGAAACTTTGGATTCAAATGCACTTTTAGGAGATAAAGTGAGGAGTGACAGCAATGTTTGTGTCACAGTTTAAAGCTCACTGTGTGCAAAACATGATCAAGCAGGAGATTTTTTTCAAGGCTCTTCTGCTGTTTTAGGCAGGTCTAAAAATTCCTGCTCTACTCTCTCTGTTGCTGCTCAGCAGAGAGCGGGCACAGAGATGGTGGATTCAGCTGGTCTTTCAGGCAAAAAGGGAGGAGTGACAGCAATGTGTGTTGCAGAGTTGCAAAGCTCGCTGTGCGCTGAAGATGATCAGTGGGAACTTTCTGGACTGTCTCTTCTGCTCTTTTAGCATTGGCTAAAGGTTCCTGCTCTACTCTCTCTGCTTCTGCCCAGCAGAGAAAGGGCACAGAGATTTTGGATTCAATTGGACTTTGAGGTAGGAAAGTGCGGAGCGAGAGCAATATATGTGTCACAGTTGCAAAGCTGACTGCGTGCTGAAGATGCCCTGCCGGAGCTTTCACTCCGGGCTCTTCGGCTGTGGGAGCAGAGGCCAAGAGATCGTGTTCACCTGTCACTGCTGCTGTTCAAACGAGAGAGGGCGGGAGAGACCATGGATTCAAACGGATTATTAGGAGATGAAGTGAGGAGTGACAGCAATGTGTGTTTCAGAGTTGCAAAGCTCACTGTGCGCTGAAGATGATCTGCAAGGACTTTCCCTCCCTGCCCTTTGGAACTGGGAGCGGATTCCAAGCGCTCGTGCTCACCTTCCTCTGCTGCTCTTGAAACGAGAGTGGAGACCAGAAACGCTGGATTCAAATGCACTTTTAGGAGCTACAATGAGGAGTGACAACAGTGTGTGTGTCACAGTTGTAAAGCTCAGTGTGTTGAAGAAGCACAAGAGCAGCCTTCAGGCCTGTCTCTTCCACTGCCTTACAGATTGCAGACATCCCTGCTCACTCTGCTGCTCAGCAGAGTGCTGGCAACGGAGTTCTTGGATTGAAATGGTCTTTTAGGAGAAAGAGTGAAGAGTGACAGCAATGTTTGTGTCACAGTTTAAAGCTCACTGTGTGCTAAACATGATCAGGAGGAGCTTTTTTGCAAGGCTCTTCTGCTGTTTTAGCCCAATCTAAACATTCCTTCTCTCTGTTGCTGCTCAGCAGAGAGTGGGCACAGAGATGTTGGAATCAATTGGTCTTCCAGGCAGGAAAAGGAGTTACAGCAATGTGTGTTGCAGAATTGCAAAGCTCACTGTGTGCTGAAGATGCCCTGCAGGAGTTTCCCTGCTGGCCCTTTGTCTGTGGGATTAGAGTCCAAGCGCTGCTCCTCCCCTGTCACAACTCCTCTGGAAACGTGAGAGCGCACCAGAAACTTTGGATTCAAATGCACTTTTAGGAGATAAAGTGAGGAGTGACATCAATGTTTGTGTCACAGTTTAAAGCTCACTGTGTGCAAAACATGATCAAGCAGGAGATTTTTTGCAAGGCTCTTCTGCTGTTTTAGCCCAGGCTAAACATTCCTGCTCTACTCTCTCTGTTGCTGCTCAGCAGAGAGCGGGCACAGAGGTGTTGGAATCAATTGGTCTTTCAGGCAGGAAAAGAAGAGACAGCAATGTGTGTTGCAGAGTTGCAAAGCTCGCTGTTCGCTGAAGATGATCAGTGGGAATTTTCTGGACTGTCTCTTCTGCTGTTTCTTCAGAGTCCAAACGTAAGTACTATATTCTGCTACTGCTCACAAAGAGCAAGCACAGGAGATGTAGGATTCAATTGTACTTTCAGGTAGGAAAGTGAGAGGTGACAGCAATGTGTGTTTCAGAGTTGCAAAGCTCACTGGGTGCTGAAGATGCCCAGCTGGATTTTCCATGCTGGCAATTCGTCTGTGAAATTAGAGTCCAAACGCTCGTCCTCCCCTGTGACATCTGCTCTCGAAACGAGAGAGCGCACCAGAAACTTTGGATTCAAATGCACTTTTAGGAGATAAAGTGAGGAGTGACAGCAATGTTTGTGTCACAGTTTAAAGCTCACTGAGTGCAAAACATGATCAAGCAGGAGATTTTTTGCAAGGCTCTTCTGCTGTTTTAGCCCAGGCTAAACATTCCTGCTCTACTCTCTCTGTTGCTGCTCAGCAGAGAGCGGGCACAGAGGTGTTGGAATCAATTGGTCTTTCAGGCAGGAAAAGAAGAGACAGCAATGTGTGTTGCAGAGTTGCAAAGCTCACTGTGTGCTGAAGATGATCAGTGGGAACTTTCTGGACTGTCTCTTCTGCTGTTTCAGCAGAGTCCAAACGTAAGTGCTATATTCTGCTACTGCTCACAAAGAGCAAGCACAGGAGATGTATTATTCAATTGGACTTTCAGGTAGGAAAGTGAGAGGTGACAGCAATATGTGTTTCAGAGTTGTGAATCTCAATGTGTGCTGAAGATGCCCAGCAGTAGTTTCCATGCTGGCCCTTCGGCTGTGAAATTAGAATCCAAGCGCTCGTCCTCCCCAGTCACAACTGCTCTCGAAGCGAGAGAGCGCACCAGAAACGTTGGCTTGAAATGCACTTTTAGGAGATAAAGTGAGGAGTGACAGCAATGTGTGTTTCAGAGTTGCAAAGCTCACTGTGCGCTGAAGATGATCTGCAAGGACTTTCCCTCCCTGCCCTTCGGAACTGGGAGCGGATTCCAAGCGCTCGTGCTCACCTGCCTCTGCTGCACTGGAAACGAGAGTGGAGACCAGAAACGCTGGATTCAAATGCACTTTTAGGAGCTACAATGAGGAGTGACAACAGTGTGTGTGTCACAGTTGTAAAGCTCAGTGTGTTGAAGAAGCACAAGAGCAGCCTTCAGGCCTGTCTCTTCCACTGCCTTACAGATTGCAGACATCCCTGCTCACTCTGCTGCTCAGCAGAGTGCTGACAACGGAGTTCTTGGATTGAAATGGTCTTTTAGGAGAAAGAGTGAAGAGTGACAGCAATGTTTGTGTCACAGTTTAAAGCTCACTGTGTGCTAAACATGATCAGGAGGAGCTTTTTTGCAAGGCTCATCTGCTGTTTTAGCCCAGTCTAAACATTCCTGCTCTACTCTCTCTGTTGCTGCTCAGCAGAGAGTGGGCACAGAGATGTTGGAATCAATTGGTCTTTCAGTCAAGAAAAGGAGGAGTGACAGCAATGTGTGTTGCAGAATTGTAAAGCTCACTGTGTGCTGAAGATGCCCTGCAGGAGTTTCCCTGCTGGCCCTTCGTCTGTGGGATTAGAGTCCAAGCGCTGCTCCTCCCCTGTCACAACTGCTCTCGAAGCGAGAGAGCGCACCAGAAACATTGGCTTGAAATGCACTTTTAGGAGATAAAGTGAGGAGTGACAGCAATGTTTGTGTCACAGTTTAAAGCTCACTGTGTGCAAAACATGATCAAGCAGGAGATTTTTTTCAAGGCTCTTCTGCTGTTTTAGGCAGGTCTAAAAATTCCTGCTCTACTCTCTCTGTTGCTGCTCAGCAGAGAGCGGGCACAGAGATGGTGGATTCAGCTGGTCTTTCAGGCAAAAAGGGAGGAGTGACAGCAATGTGTGTTGCAGAGTTGCAAAGCTCGCTGTGCGCTGAAGATGATCAGTGGGAACTTTCTGGACTGTCTCTTCTGCTCTTTTAGCATTGGCTAAAGGTTCCTGCTCTACTCTCTCTGCTTCTGCCCAGCAGAGAAAGGGCACAGAGATTTTGGATTCAATTGGACTTTGAGGTAGGAAAGTGCGGAGCGAGAGCAATATATGTGTCACAGTTGCAAAGCTGACTGCGTGCTGAAGATGCCCTGCCGGAGCTTTCACTCCGGGCTCTTCGGCTGTGGGAGCAGAGGCCATGAGATCGTGTTCACCTGTCACTGCTGCTGTTCAAACGAGAGAGGGCGGGAGAGACCATGGATTCAAACGGATTATTAGGAGATGAAGTGAGGAGTGACAGCAATGTGTGTTTCAGAGTTGCAAAGCTCACTGTGCGCTGAAGATGATCTGCAAGGACTTTCCCTCCCTGCCCTTCGGAACTGGGAGCGGATTCCAAGCGCTCGTGCTCACCTGCCTCTGCTGCACTGGAAACGAGAGTGGAGACCAGAAACGCTGGATTCAAATGCACTTTTAGGAGCTACAATGAGGAGTGACAACAGTGTGTGTGTCACAGTTGTAAAGCTCAGTGTGTTGAAGAAGCACAAGGGCAGCCTTCAGGCCTGTCTCTTCCACTGCCTTACAGATTGCAGACATTCCTGCTCACTCTGCTGCTCAGCAGAGTGCTGGCAACGGAGTTCTTGGATTGAAATGGTCTTTTAGGAGAAAGAGTGAAGAGTGACAGCAATGTTTGTGTCACAGTTTAAAGCTCACTGTGTGCTAAACATGATCAGGAGGAGCTTTTTTGCAAGGCTCTTCTGCTGTTTTAGCCCAGTCTAAACATTCCTGCTCTACTCTCTCTGTTGCTGCTCAGCAGAGAGTGGGCACAGAGGTGTTGGAATCAATTGGTCTTCCAGGCAGGAAAAGGAGTTACAGCAATGTGTGTTGCAGAATTGCAAAGCTCACTGTGTGCTGAAGATGCCCTGCATGAGTTTCCCTGCTGGCCCTTCGTCTGTGGGATTAGAGTCCAAGCGCTGCTCCTCCCCTGTCACAACTCCTCTCCAAACGAGAGAGCGCACCAGAAACTTTGGATTCAAATGCACTTTTAGGAGATAAAGTGAGGAGTGACAGCAATGTTTGTGTCACAGTTTAAAGCTCACTGTGTGCAAAACATGATCAAGCAGGAGATTTTTTGCAAGGCTCTTCTGCTGTTTTAGCCCAGGCTAAACATTCCTGCTCTACTCTCTCTGTTGCTGCTCAGCAGAGAGCGGGCACAGAGGTGTTGGAATCAGTTGGTCTTTCAGGCAGGAAAAGAAGAGACAGCAATGTGTGTTGCAGAGTTGGAAAGCTCACTGTGTGCTGAAGATGATCAGTGGGAACTTTCTGGACTGTCTCTTCTGCTGTTTCAGCAGAGTCCAAACGTAAGTGCAATATTCTGCTACTGCTCACAAAGAGCAAGCACAGGAGATGTATTATTCAATTGGACTTTCAGGTAGGAAAGTGAGAGGTGACAGCAATATGTGTTTCAGAGTTGTGAATCTCAATGTGTGCTGAAGATGCCCAGCAGTAGTTTCCATGCTGGCCCTTCGGCTGTGAAATTAGAATCCAAGCGCTCGTCCTCCCCTGTCACAACTGCTCTCTAAGCGAGAGAGCGCACCAGAAACGTTGGCTTGAAATGCACTTTTAGGAGATAAAGTGAGGAGTGACAGCAATGTTTGTGTCACAGTTTAAAGCTCACTGTGTGCAAAACATGATCAAGCAGGAGATTTTTTTCAAGGCTCTTCTGCTGTTTTAGGCAGGTCTAAAAATTCCTGCTCTACTCTCTCTGTTGCTGCTCAGCAGAGAGCGGGCACAGAGATGTTGGAATCAATTGGTCTTCCAGGCAAAAAGGGAGGAGTGACAGCAATGTGTGTTGCAGAGTTCCAAAGCTCGCTGTGCGCTGAAGATGATCAGTGGGAACTTTCTGGACTGTCTCTTCTGCTCTTTTAGCATTGGCTAAAAGTTCCTGCTCTACTCTCTCTGCTTCTGCCCAGCAGAGAAAGGGCACAGAGATTTTGGATTCAATTGGACTTTGAGGTAGGAAAGTGCGGAGCGAGAGCAATATATGTGTCACAGTTGCAAAGCTGACTGCGTGCTGAAGATGCCCTGCCGGAGCTTTCACTCCGGGCTCTTCGGCTGTGGGAGCAGAGGCCAAGAGATCGTGTTCACCTGTCACTGCTGCTGTTCAAACGAGAGAGGGCGGGAGAGACCATGGATTCAAACGGATTATTAGGAGATGAAGTGAGGAGTGACAGCAATGTGTGTTTCAGAGTTGCAAAGCTCACTGTGCGCTGAAGATGATCTGCAAGGACTTTCCCTCCCTGCCCTTCGGAACTGGGAGCGGATTCCAAGCGCTCGTGCTCACCTTCCTCTGCTGCTCTTGAAACGAGAGTGGAGACCAGAAACGCTGGATTCAAATGCACTTTTAAGAGCTACAATGAGGAGTGACAACAGTGTGTGTGTCACAGTTGTAAAGCTCAGTGTGTTGAAGAAGCACAAGAGCAGCCTTCAGGCCTGTCTCTTCCACTGCCTTACAGATTGCAGACATTCCTGCTCACTCTGCTGCTCAGCAGAGTGCTGGCAACGGAGTTCTTGGATTGAAATGGTCTTTTAGGAGAAAGAGTGAAGAGTGACAGCAATGTTTGTGTCACAGTTTAAAGCTCACTGTGTGCTAAACATGATCAGGAGGAGCTTTTTTGCAAGGCTCTTCTGCTGTTTTAGCCCAATCTAAACATTCCTTCTCTCTGTTGCTGCTCAGCAGAGAGTGGGCACAGAGATGTTGGAATAAATTGGTCTTCCAGGCAGGAAAAGGAGTTACAGCAATGTGTGTTGCAGAATTGCAAAGCTCACTGTGTGCTGAAGATGCCCTGCAGGAGTTTCCCTGCTGGCCCTTCGTCTGTGGGATTAGAGTCCAAGCGCTGCTCCTCCCCTGTCACAACTCCTCTCGAAACGTGAGAGCGCACCAGAAACTTTAGATTCAAATGCACTTTTAGGAGATAAAGTGAGGAGTGACAGCAATGTTTGTGTCACAGTTTAAAGCTCACTGTGTGCAAAACATGATCAAGCAGGAGATTTTTTGCAAGGCTCTTCTGCTGTTTTAGGCAGGTCTAAACATTCCTGCTCTACTCTCTCTGTTGCTGCTCAGCAGAGAGCGGGCACAGAGGTGTTGGAATCAATTGGTCTTTCAGGCAGGAAAAGAAGAGACAGCAATGTGTGTTGCAGAGTTGCAAAGCTCACTGTGTGCTGAAGATGATCAGTGGGAACTTTCTGGACTGTCTCTTCTGCTGTTTCAGCAGAGTCCAAACGTAAGTGCTATATTCTGCTACTGCTCACAAAGAGCAAGCACAGGAGATGTATTATTCAATTGGACTTTCAGGTAGGAAAGTGAGAGGTGACAGCAATATGTGTTTCAGAGTTGTGAATCTCAATGTGTGCTGAAGATGCCCAGCAGTAGTTTCCATGCTGGCCCTTCGGCTGTGAAATTAGAATCCAAGCGCTCGTCCTCCCCTGTCACAACTGCTCTCGAAGCGAGAGAGCGCACCAGAAACGTTGGCTTGAAATGCACTTTTAGGAGATAAAGTGAGGAGTGACAGCAATGTGTGTTTCAGAGTTGCAAAGCTCACTGTGCGCTGAAGATGATCTGCAAGGACTTTCCCTCCCTGCCCTTCGGAACTGGGAGCGGATTCCAAGCGCTCGTGCTCACCTGCCTCTGCTGCACTGGAAACGAGAGTGGAGACCAGAAACGCTGGATTCAAATGCACTTTTAGGAGCTACAATGAGGAGTGACAACAGTGTGTGTGTCAAAGTTGTAAAGCTCAGTGTGTTGAAGAAGCACAAGAGCAGCCTTCAGGCCTGTCTCTTCCACTGCCTTACAGATTGCAGACATTCCTGCTCACTCTGCTGCTCAGCAGAGTGCTGGCAACGGAGTTCTGGGATTGAAATGGTCTTTTAGGAGAAAGAGTGAAGAGTGACAGCAATGTTTGTGTCACAGTTTAAAGCTCACTGTGTGCTAAACATGATCAGGAGGAGCTTTTTTGCAAGGCTCTTCTGCTGTTTTAGCCCAGTCTAAACATTCCTGCTCTACTCTCTCTGTTGCTGCTCAGCAGAGAGTGGGCAGAGAGATGTTGGAATCAATTGGTCTTTCAGGCAAGAAAAGGAGGAGTGACAGCAATGTGTGTTGCAGAATTGTAAAGCTCACTGTGCGCTGAAGATGCCCTGCAGGAGTTTCCCTGCTGGCCCTTCGTCTGTGGGATTAGAGTCCAAGCGCTGCTCCTCCCCTGTCACAACTCCTCTCGAAACGAGAGAGCGCACCAGAAACTTTGGATTCAAATGCACTTTTAGGAGATAAAGTGAGGAGTGACAGCAATGTTTGTGTCACAGTTTAAAGCTCACTGTGTGCAAAACATGATCAAGCAGGAGATTTTTTTCAAGGCTCTTCTGCTGTTTTAGGCAGGTCTAAAAATTCCTGCTCTACTCTCTCTGTTGCTGCTCAGCAGAGAGCGGGCACAGAGATGGTGGATTCAGCTGGTCTTTCAGGCAAAAAGGGAGGAGTGACAGCAATGTGTGTTGCAGAGTTGCAAAGCTCGCTGTGCGCTGAAGATGATCAGTGGGAACTTTCTGGACTGTCTCTTCTGCTCTTTTAGCATTGGCTAAAGGTTCCTGCTCTACTCTCTCAGCTTCTGCCCAGCAGAGAAAGGGCACAGAGATTTTGGATTCAATTGGACTTTGAGGTAGGAAAGTGCGGAGCGAGAGCAATATATGTGTCACAGTTGCAAAGCTGACTGCGTGCTGAAGATGCCCTGCCGGAGCTTTCACTCCGGGCTCTTCGGCTGTGGGAGCAGAGGCCAAGAGATCACAGAATCACAGAATCACAGAATCCCAAGGGTTGGAAGGGACCTAAAAAGATCATCTAGTCCAACCCCCCTGCAAGAGCAGGGTAACCTACAGTACATCACACAGGAACTTGTCCAGGCGGGCCTTGAATATCTCCAGTGTAGGAGACTCCACAACCCCCCTGGGCAGCCTGTTCCAGTGCTCTGTCACTCTTACAGTAAAGAAGTTCTTCCTGATGTTAACGTGGAACTTCCTATGCTCCAGTTTACACCCATTGCCCCTTGTCCTATCACTGGATATCACTGAAAAAAGCCTAGCTCCATCATCCTGACACCTACCCTTCACATATTTGTAAACATTGATGAGGTCACCCCTCAGTCTCCTCTTTTGCAAGCTAAAGAGACCCAGCTCCCTCAGCCTCTCCTCATAAGGGAGATGTTCCACTCCCTTAATCATCTTTGTGGCTCTGCGCTGGACTCCTTCAAGCAATTCCCTGTCCTTCTTGAACAGAGGGGCCCAGAACTGGACGCAATATTCCAGATGCGGCCTCACCAAGGCTGAGTAGAGGGGGAGGAGAACCTCTCTTGACCTACTAACCACTCCCTTTCTAATGCACCCTAAGATGCCATTTGCCTTCTTGGCCACAAGAGCACATTGCTGGCTCATGGTCATCCTCCTATCCACCAGGACCCCCAGGTCCCTTTCCCCTTCACTACTTTCCAGCAGGTCACCCCCCAACCTGTACTGGTACATGGGGTTGTTCTTCCCCAGATGCAAGACTCTACACTTGCCCTTGTTAAATTTCATCCAGTTTCTCCCCGCCCAACTCTCCAGCCTGTCCAGGTCTCGCTGAATATCAGCACAGTCCTCTGGTGTGTCAGCCACTCCTCCCAGTTTTGTGTCATCAGCAAACTTGCTGAGGGTGCACTCAGTTCCCTCATCCAGGTCATTGATGAAAATATTAAACAGCACCGGTCCCAGCACCGACCCCTGAGGAACTCCACTAGTCACAGACCTCCAGCTAGATTCTGCGCCATTGACCACAACTCTCTGCCTTCTTCCTTTCAACCAGTTCTCGATCCACCTCACTACTTGATCGTCAAGCCCACACTTCCTCAGCTTATCTATGAGGATGCTGTGGGAGACAGTATCAAATGCCTTACTGAAATCAAGAAAAACTACATCTACCGCTCTACCATCATCCCTCCACCTAGTCACTTCCTCATAGAAGGCTATAAGGTTGGTCATACATGACTTCCCCCTCATAAAACCATGTTGGCTGTTCTTAATGACCCCCTCATCCTTGATATGCCTAGTGATGGAGTCAAGAATAAGTTGTTCCATCATCTTTCCAGGGATGGAGGTAAGGCTGACCGGTCTATAATTACCCGGGTCCTCCTTCTTGCCCTTCTTATAGATTGGTGTGACCTTTGCCATCCGCCAATCCTCAGGCACCTCGCCCATTTCCCACGACTTACCAAAGATGATGGAAAGTGGCCTAGCAATGACCTCCGCCAGCTCCCTCAGCACCCGTGGGTGCATTCCATCCGGACCCATCGATTTACAGATGTCCAGTTTGCATAGCTGATCCCTAACCCAATCCTCATCTACCAAAGCAAACTCCTCCTTTGTCCTGACTCCTTCTGGGGCTATAGAAATCCGGGGCCCTCGGGGAGAGTCTGCAGGAGTAAAGACAGAGGCAAAGAAGGCATTCAGCACCTCTGCCTTCTTTATATCCTCTGTCTCCAGGGTACCCACTTCGTTCAGCAGTGGGCCTATATTGCCTCTTGTTTTAGTTTTATTTGCTATGTATTTGAAGAAGCCCTTTCTATTGTCTTTAACCCGACTAGCAAGATTGAGTTCCAAGGAGGCCTTAGCTGTCCTAATTGCCTCCCTACATCCTCTAACAACTGTCCTATATTCCTCCCAAGCGGCCAGCCCCTCCTTCCATAATCCATAGATTCTCCTTTTCCACTTGAGTTTGCCCAGCAGCTCCTTGTTTAACCACGCCGGTCTCCTAGATCCCTTACTTGACTTCCTACTCATTGGGACGCTCCGATCCTGAGCTTGGAAGAAGCGGTCCTTGAATGCTAACCAACTATCTTGAGCCCCTTTACCGCCTAGTACACTTTCCCATGAGACTTCCCTTAGCAGTTGACTGAAGAGGCCAAAGTTGGCCCTTCGGAAATCCAGAACTGTGGCTTTGCTAGGTATTCTATTCCTCCCACACAGGATCCTAAACTCCACCATCTCATGGTCACTGCAGCCAAGGCTGCCATTGACCGTCACCACTTCGACCAAACCCTCCTTGTTGGCGAGTACTAAATCTAGCAGCGCTGCTCCCCTAGTTGGTACGTCCACCATTTGCATTAAGAAATTATCATCAATGCACTCGAGGAACCTCCTAGACTGTGAATGACTGGCTGTGTGAGTCTTCCAGCAAATATCGGGGTAATTAAAGTCCCCCACGACGACTAAGGCATGTAGTCGCGAGGCTACTTCCAGTTGCCTGTAGAAAGCCTCATCAACTCCTTCGTGCTGATCAGGAGGTCTGTAATAGACCCCCACAACTGTATCACCCGTGCCAGTCAGCCCCTTGATTCGTACCCACAGACATTCCACTTGCTCCTCATCCGACCCCGGACAGAACTCAATACATTCTAGTTGCTCTCTCACGTAAAGAGCAACTCCACCACCTCGCTTCGCTGACCTATCTTTCCTAAAAAGGACATAGCCATCCATGACCACATTCCAGTCATGTGAACTGTCCCACCATGTCTCTGTAATCGCCACTAGATCATAACCTTTAGCCCGCACACAGACTTCTAACTCCTCCTGTTTATTCCCCATGCTGCGTGCATTGGTGTACAGGCATTTCAGGGAGCCAGTCCTAGTACTCTTTTTCCCCTGCGGGACAGGGTCTAAAGAGCTATCCTTTCCCACAAGTGAAACAAGAGATTGATAGTCCTCCTTAGCCCGCCACCCTTCAATCCCTAGCATGTTCCTCTTGGGCTTGTCCCCAACAGGCCCAGTTAAATCCCCTCCCCCCTTCCTAACTAGTTTAAAGCCCTGTCAATAAGCCCTGCTAACTCCTGCCCCAAAACCCTTTTTTTTCTCTGGGACTGGTGTATCCCGCCTGTCACCAGCAAACCAGGTGTCCCATACAGCAACCCGTGACTGAAAAACCCAAACCCCTGCCTTTGGCACCAGTCACGTAGCCATACATTAACCTGCAGAGTCTTCTTATATATCCCTTCACCCTCGCTTGCAACAGGTATGGAGGCAAACACCACTTGCGCTCCAGACCCTTTAACCAGCCGTCCCAGGGCCCTGTAGTCTCTCTTCATTGCCCTTACGTTCCTCGTAATAATTTCGTCACTGCCAACCTGAAAAACCAGCAGTGGGTAGTAGTCAGACGGCTGCACCAGTTCAGAGAGCTTATTTTTAACATCTCTAATCCGAGCCCCAGGCAGGCAGCAGACCTCCCTGTGGGGTGGATCCGGTCGACAAATGGGCCCTTCTGTTCCCCTCAGAAGGGAGTCACCCACCACAATTACTCTTCTTTTCTTCTTGGTTGGGGAAGTTCTGAGGCATGTGGGTGAGTGACTAGCCCTGGGTGACTCACTAGATAGATTTGCCTCACCATCTCCATTCACCTGGCCCTGAATTTCCAAGACCTCATACCTGTTATTCAAGGGCAACTGGGAGGGAGGAAGGGATTGTGAGGGTTTTCGCTTACCTCTCCGAGGAGGAACCTCCCTCCATCCATCCTTGTCCATTAAGCTCTCTCCTTCTGTCTGATGGTAGGAGGGAAGGGGATCCATATCTTGTTGAACCACTTCCCTCTGCCCTTGCCTTAGGGTGTGGTTCCACCAATCTATTTCACTTTCACACTCTCTAATGGCTCTCAACCTTTCTACCTCCTCCCTCAGTTCAGCCACCTGCCTGAGCAGGTCATTTATTTGCTCACAGCGAACACAAGCAGTGTCACTGGCTCCCTCCAATACAAGTGCCAGGCTCAGGCATTCGCTGCAGCCAGAGACCTGCACAGCTGCATGTCTGCAGGAAGGCTCAGTCTGGATACCCACATTAGTACTCACTACAGCTTTCGATCGTGTTGTAACCATGATCTATCTGGTCAATCAATCCGTCTACGTCCCTCAGCACTCCTTCCCCCTCCTGTACTCCAGGCGAGTCCTCTCGATGAGGCGGATGGAACGCTTCCCTGCCCGCTCGCCTGCCCGCTCGCCTGCCCGCGCGAACTGCCGCGCAAACTGCCTCGACCCTCTGCCTCGACGCTCTCTGTTTGCCGGCTCTGTTCGCCGCGCTCCCTGGGAAGGTTTTTTAGCCACTCCCAGCTGGTGCCACTCCTCTTGGCTCCGCCCCCTGTGAGTCAGCCCCTCGCGGGAGCTGAGCTTCCGAGTCCTGGGCAAGTCCTGTTGAGGACTTGAGGCTCCCTCCTCAGTGGCTCTTGTCGCTCTGAGGTGAGGCTCCTGGACGCTGATCTCTCCCCTCTCCGCTCCGGTGTTGCAGGCGTCCTCTCGCAAGCTACTCACCTCAGCAACTGATCGAGAGTGGCCCTTGATGGCCGGTTTGAATCTGACACCGAGCCTCCTGGCTCCGCCCCCTGTGAGTCAGCCCCTCGCGGGAGCTGAGCTTCCGAGTCCTGGGCAAGTCCTGTTGAGGACTTGAGGCTCCCTCCTCAGTGGCTCTTGTCGCTCTGAGGTGAGGCTCCTGGACGCTGATCTCTCCCCTCTCCGCTCCGGTGTTGCAGGCGTCCTCTCGCAAGCTACTCACCTGTCACTGCTGCTGTTCAAACGAGAGAGGGCGGGAGAGACCATGGATTCAAACGGATTATTAGGAGATGAAGTGAGGAGTGACAGCAATGTGTGTTTCAGAGTTGCAAAGCTCACTGTGCGCTGAAGATGATCTGCAAGGACTTTCCCTCCCTGCCCTTCGGAACTGGGAGCGGATTCCAAGCGCTCATGCTCACCTTCCTCTGCTGCTCTTGAAACGAGAGTGGAGACCAGAAACGCTGGATTCAAATGCACTTTTAGGAGCTACAATGAGGAGTGACAACAGTGTGTGTGTCACAGTTGTAAAGCTCAGTGTGTGGAAGAAGCACAAGAGCAGCCTTCAGGCCTGTCTCTTCCACTGCCTTACAGATTGCAGACATCCCTGCTCACTCTGCTGCTCAGCAGAGTGCTGGCAACGGAGTTCTGGGATTGAAATGGTCTTTTAGGAGAAAGAGTGAAGAGTGACACCAATGTTTGTGTCACAGTTTAAAGCTCACTGTGTGCTAAACATGATCAGGAGGAGCTTTTTTGCAAGGCTCTTCTGCTGTTTTAGCCCAGTCTAAACATTCCTGCTCTACTCTCTCTGTTGCTGCTCAGCAGAGAGTGGGCACAGAGGTGTTGGAATCAATTGGTCTTTCAGGCAAGAAAAGGAGGAGTGACAGCAATGTGTGTTGCAGAATTGTAAAGCTCACTGTGCGCTGAAGATGCCCTGCAGGAGTTTCCCTGCTGGCCCTTCGTCTGTGGGATTAGAGTCCAAGCGCTGCTCCTCCCCTGTCACAACTCCTCTCGAAACGAGAGAGCGCACCAGAAACTTTGGATTCAAATGCACTTTTAGGAGATAAAGTGAGGAGTGACAGCAATGTTTGTGTCACAGTTTAAAGCTCACTGTGTGCAAAACATGATCAAGCAGGAGATTTTTTGCAAGGCTCTTCTGCTGTTTTAGCCCAGGCTAAACATTCCTGCTCTACTCTCTCTGTTGCTGCTCAGCAGAGAGCGGGCACAGAGATGGTGGATTCAGCTGGTCTTTCAGGCAGGAAAAGAAGAGAAAGCAATGTGTGTTGCAGAGTTGCAAAGCTCACTGTGTGCTGAAGATGATCAGTGGGAACTTCCTGGACTGTCTCTTCTGCTGTTTCAGCAGAGTCCAAACGTAAGTGCTATATTCTGCTACTGCTCACAAAGAGCAAGCACAGGAGATGTATTATTCAATTGGACTTTCAGGTAGGAAAGTGCGGAGCGAGAGCAATATGTGTTTCAGAGTTGCGAATCTCAATGTGTGCTGAAGATGCCCAGCAGTAGTTTCCATGCTGGCCCTTCGGCTGTGAAATTAGAATCCAAGCGCTCGTCCTCCCCTGTCACAACTGCTCTCGAAGCGAGAGAGCGCACCAGAAACGTTGGCTTGAAATGCACTTTTAGGAGATAAAGTGAGGAGTGACAGCAATGTGTGTTTCAGAGTTGCAAAGCTCACTGTTCGCTGAAGATGATCTGCAGGGACTTTCCCTCCCTGCCCTTCGGAACTGGGAGCGGATTCCAAGCGCTCGTGCTCACCTGCCTCTGCTGCACTGGAAACGAGAGTGGAGACCAGAAACGCTGGATTCAAATGCACTTTTAGGAGCTACAATGAGGAGTGACAACAGTGTGTGTGTCACAGTTGTAAAGCTCAGTGTGTTGAAGAAGCACAAGAGCAGCCTTCAGGCCTGTCTCTTCCACTGCCTTACAGATTGCAGACATTCCTGCTCATTCTGCTGCTCAGCAGAGTGCTGGCAACGGAGTTCTTGGATTGAAATGGTCTTTTAGGAGAAAGAGTGAAGAGTGACAGCAATGTTTGTGTCACAGTTTAAAGCTCACTGTGTGCTAAACATGATCAGGAGGAGCTTTTTTGCAAGGCTCTTCTGCTGTTTTAGCCCAGTCTAAACATTCCTGCTCTACTCTCTCTGTTGCTGCTCAGCAGAGAGTGGGCACAGTGATGTTGGAATCAATTGGACTTTCAGGCAAGAAAAGGAGGAGTGACAGCAATGTGTGTTGCAGAATTGTAAAGCTCACTGTGTGCTGAAGATGCCCTGCAGGAGTTTCCCTGCTGGCCCTTCGTCTGTGGGATTAGAGTCCAAGCGCTGCTCCTCCCCTGTCACAACTCCTCTCCAAACGAGAAAGCGCACCAGAAACTTTGGATTCAAATGCACTTTTAGGAGATAAAGTGAGGAGTGACAGCAATGTTTGTGTCACAGTTTAAAGCTCACTGTGTGCAAAACATGATCAAGCAGGAGATTTTTTTCAAGGCTCTTCTGCTGTTTTAGGCAGGTCTGAAAATTCCTGCTCTACTCTCTCTGTTGCTGCTCAGCAGAGAGCGGGCACAGAGATGGTGGATTCAGCTGGTCTTTCAGGCAAAAAGGGAGGAGTGACAGCAATGTGCGTTGCTGAGTTGCAAAGCTCGCTGTGCGCTGAAGATGATCAGTGGGAACTTTCTGGACTGTCTCTTCTGCTCTTTTAGCATTGGCTAAAGGTTCCTGCTCTACTCTCTCAGCTTCTGCCCAGCAGAGAAAGGGCACAGAGATTTTGGATTCAATTGGACTTTGAGGTAGGAAAGTGCGGAGCGAGAGCAATATATGTGTCACAGTTGCAAAGCTGACTGCGTGCTGAAGATGCCCTGCCGGAGCTTTCACTCCGGGCTCTTCGGCTGTGGGAGCAGAGGCCAAGAGATCGTGTTCACCTGTCACTGCTGCTGTTCAAACGAGAGAGGGCGGGAGAGACCATGGTTTCAAACGGATTATTAGGAGATGAAGTGAGGAGTGACAGCAATGTGTGTTTCAGAGTTGCAAAGCTCACTGTGCGCTGAAGATGATCTGCAAGGACTTTCCCTCCCTGCCCTTCGGAACTGGGAGCGGATTCCAAGCGCTCGTGCTCACCTTCCTCTGCTGCTCTTGAAACGAGAGTGGAGACCAGAAACGCTGGATTCAAATGCACTTTTAGGAGCTACAATGAGGAGTGACAACAGTGTGTGTGTCACAGTTGTAAAGCTCAGTGTGTTGAAGAAGCACAAGAGCAGCCTTCAGGCCTGTCTCTTCCACTGCCTTACAGATTGCAGACATTCCTGCTCACTCTGCTGCTCAGCAGAGTGCTGGCAACGGAGTTCTTGGATTGAAATGGTCTTTTAGGAGAAAGAGTGAAGAGTGACAGCAATGTTTGTGTCACAGTTTAAAGCTCACTGTGTGCTAAACATGATCAGGAGGAGCTTTTTTGCAAGGCTCTTCTGCTGTTTTAGCCCAGTCTAAACATTCCTTCTCTCTGTTGCTGCTCAGCAGAGAGTGGGCACAGAGATGTTGGAATCAATTGGTCTTCCAGGCAGGAAAAGGAGGAGTTACAGCAATGTGTGTTGCAGAATTGCAAAGCTCACTGTGTGCTGAAGATGCCCTGCAGGAGTTTCCCTGCTGGCCCTTCGTCTGTGGGATTAGAGTCCAAGCGCTGCTCCTCCCCTGTCACAACTCCTCTCGAAACGTGAGAGCGCACCAGAAACTTTGGATTCAAATGCACTTTTAGGAGATAAAGTGAGGAGTGACAGCAATGTTTGTGTCACAGTTTAAAGCTCACTGTGTGCAAAACATGATCAAGCAGGAGATTTTTTGCAAGGCTCTTCTGCTGTTTTAGCCCAGGCTAAACATTCCTGCTCTACTCTCTCTGTTGCTGCTCAGCAGAGAGCGGGCACAGAGGTGTTGGAATCAATTGGTCTTTCAGGCAGGAAAAGAAGAGACAGCAATGTGTGCTGCAGAGTTGCAAAGCACACTGTGCGCTGAAGATGATCAGTGGGAACTTTCTGGACTGTCTCTTCTGCTGTTTCAGCAGAGTCCAAACGTAAGTGCTATATTCTGCTACTGCTCACAAAGAGCAAGCACAGGAGATGTATTATTCAATTGGACTTTCAGGTAGGAAAGTGAGAGGTGACAGCAATATGTGTTTCAGAGTTGCGAATCTCAATGTGTGCTGAAGATGCCCAGCAGTAGTTTCCATGCTGGCCCTTCGGCTGTGAAATTAGAATCCAAGCGCTCGTCCTCCCCTGTCACAACTGCTCTCAAAGCGAGAGAGAGCACCAGAAACATTGGCTTGAAATGCACTTTTAGGAGATAAAGTGAGGAGTGACAGCAATGTGTGTTTCAGAGTTGCAAAGCTCACTGTGCACTGAAGATGATCTGAAATGACTTTCCCTCCCCTGCCCTTCGGAACTGGGAGCGGATTCCAAGCGCTCGTGCTCACCTGCCTCTGCTGCACTGGAAACGAGAGTGGAGACCAGAAACGCTGGATTCAAATGCACTTTTAGGAGATAAAGTGAGGAGTGACAGCAATGTTTGTGTCACAGTTTAAAGCTCACTGTGTGCAAAACATGATCAAGCAGGAGATTTTTTTCAAGGCTCTTCTGCTGTTTTAGGCAGGTCTAAAAATTCCTGCTCTACTCTCTCTGTTGCTGCTCAGCAGAGAGCGGGCACAGAGATGGTGGATTCAGCTGGTCTTTCAGGCAAAAAGGGAGGAGTGACAGCAATGTGTGTTGCAGAGTTGCAAAGCTCGCTGTGCGCTGAAGATGATCAGTGGGAACTTTCTGGACTGTCTCTTCTGCTCTTTTAGCATTGGCTAAAGGTTCCTGCTCTACTCTGCTTCTGCCCAGCAGAGAAAGGGCACAGAGATTTTGGATTCAATTGGACTTTGAGGTAGGAAAGTGCGGAGCGAGAGCAATATATGTGTCACAGTTGCAAAGCTGACTGCGTGCTGAAGATGCCCTGCCGGAGCTTTCACTCCGGGCTCTTCGGCTGTGGGAGCAGAGGCCAAGAGATCGTGTTCACCTGTCACTGCTGCTGTTCAAACGAGAGAGGGCGGGAGAGACCATGGATTCAAACGGATTATTAGGAGATGAAGTGAGGAGTGACAGCAATGTGTGTTTCAGAGTTGCAAAGCTCACTGTGCGCTGAAGATGATCTGCAAGGACTTTCCCTCCCTGCCCTTCGGAACTGGGAGCGGATTCCAAGCGCTCGTGCTCACCTGCCTCTGCTGCTCTTGAAACGAGAGTGGAGACCAGAAACGCTGGATTCAAATGCACTTTTAGGAGCTACAATGAGGAGTGACAACAGTGTGTGTGTCACAGTTGTAAAGCTCAGTGTGTTGAAGAAGCACAAGAGCAGCCTTCAGGCCTGTCTCTTCCACTGCCTTACAGATTGCAGACATTCCTGCTCACTCTGCTGCTCAGCAGAGTGCTGGCAACGGAGTTCTTGGATTGAAATGGTCTTTTAGGAGAAAGAGTGAAGAGTGACAGCAATGTTTATGTCACAGTTTAAAGCTCACTGTGTGCTAAACATGATCAGGAGGAGCTTTTTTGCAAGGCTCTTCTGCTGTTTTAGCCCAGTCTAAACATTCCTTCTCTCTGTTGCTGCTCAGCAGAGAGTGGGCACAGAGATGTTGGAATCAATTGGTCTTCCAGGCAGGAAAAGGAGGAGTTACAGCAATGTGTGTTGCAGAATTGCAAAGCTCACTGTGTGCTGAAGATGCCCTGCAGGAGTTTCAATGCTGGCCCTTCGTCTGTGGGATTAGAGTCCAAGCGCTGCTCCTCCCCTGTCACAACTCCTCTCGAAACGTGAGAGCGCACCAGAAACTTTGGATTCAAATGCACTTTTAGGAGATAAAGTGAGGAGTGACAGCAATGTTTGTGTCACAGTTTAAAGCTCACTGTGTGCAAAACATGATCAAGCAGGAGATTTTTTGCAAGGCTCTTCTGCTGTTTTAACCCAGGCTAAAAATTCCTGCTCTACTCTCTCTGTTGCTGCTCAGCAGAGAGCGGGCACAGAGGTGTTGGAATCAATTGGTCTTTCAGGCAGGAAAAGAAGTGACAGCAATGTGTGTTGCAGAGTTGCAAAGCTCACTGTGTGCTGAAGATGATCAGTGGGAACTTTCTGGACTGTCTCTTCTGCTGTTTCAGCAGAGTCCAAACGTAAGTGCTATATTCTGCTACTGCTCACAAAGAGCAAGCACAGGAGATGTATTATTCAATTGGACTTTCAGGTAGGAAAGTGAGAGGTGACAGCAATATGTGTTTCAGAGTTGTGAATCTCAATGTGTGCTGAAGATACCCAGCAGTAGTTTCCATGCTGGCCCTTCGGCTGTGAAATTAGAATCCAAGCGCTCGTCCTCCCCTGTCACAACTGCTCTCGAAGCGAGAGAGCGCACCAGAAACGTTGGCTTGAAATGCACTTTTAGGAGATAAAGTGAGGAGTGACAGCAATGTGTGTTTCAGAGTTGCAAAGCTCACTGTGCGCTGAAGATGATCTGCAAGGACTTTCCCTCCCTGCCCTTCGGAACTGGGAGCGGATTCCAAGCGCTCGTGCTCACCTTCCTCTGCTGCTCTGGAAACGAGAGTGGAGAACAGAAACGCTGGATTCAAATGCACTTTTAGGAGCTACAATGAGGAGTGACAACAGTGTGTGTGTCAAAGTTGTAAAGCTCAGTGTGTTGAAGAAGCACAAGAGCAGCCTTCAGGCCTGTCTCTTCCACTGCCTTACAGATTGCAGACATCCCTGCTCACTCTGCTGCTCAGCAGAGTGCTGGCAACGGAGTTCTTGGATTGAAATGGTCTTTTAGGAGAAAGAGTGAAGAGTGACAGCAATGTTTGTGTCACAGTTTAAAGCTCACTGTGTGCTAAACATGATCAGGAGGAGCTTTTTTGCAAGGCTCTTCTGCTGTTTTAGCCCAGTCTAAACATTCCTGCTCTACTCTCTCTGTTGCTGCTCAGCAGAGAGTGGGCACAGAGATGTTGGAATCAATTGGTCTTTCAGGCAAGAAAAGGAGGAGTGACAGCAATGTGTGTTGCAGAATTGCAAAGCTCACTGTGTGCTGAAGATGCTCTGCAGGAGTTTCCCTGCTGGCCCTTCGTCTGTGGGATTAGAGTCCAAGCGCTGCTCCTCCCCTGTCACAACTCCTCTCGAAACGAGAGAGCGCGCCAGAAACTTTGGATTCAAATGCACTTTTAGGAGATAAAGTGAGGAGTGACAGCAATGTTTGTGTCACAGTTTAAAGCTCACTGTGTGCAAAACATGATCAAGCAGGAGATTTTTTTCAAGGCTCTTCTGCTGTTTTAGGCAGGTCTAAAAATTCCTGCTCTACTCTCTCTGTTGCTGCTCAGCAGAGAGCGGGCACAGAGATGGTGGATTCAGCTGGTCTTTCAGGCAAAAAGGGAGGAGTGACAGCAATGTGCGTTGCAGAGTTGCAAAGCTCGCTGTGCGCTGAAGATGATCAGTGGGAACTTTCTGGACTGTCTCTTCTGCTCTTTTAGCATTGGCTAAAGGTTCCTGCTCTACTCTGCTTCTGCCCAGCAGAGAAAGGGCACAGAGATTTTGGATTCAATTGGACTTTGAGGTAGGAAAGTGCGGAGCGAGAGCAATATATGTGTCACAGTTGCAAAGCTGACTGCGTGCTGAAGATGCCCTGCCGGAGCTTTCACTCCGGGCTCTTCGGCTGTGGGAGCAGAGGCCAAGAGATCGTGTTCACCTGTCACTGCTGCTGTTCAAACGAGAGAGGGCGGGAGAGACCATGGATTCAAACGGATTATTAGGAGATGAAGTGAGGAGTGACAGCAATGTGTGTTTCAGAGTTGCAAAGCTCACTGTGCGCTGAAGATGATCTGCAAGGACTTTCCCTCCCTGCCCTTCGGAACTGGGAGCGGATTCCAAGCGCTCGTGCTCACCTTCCTCTGCTGCTCTGGAAACGAGAGTGGAGACCAGAAACGCTGGATTCAAATGCACTTTTAGGAGCTACAATGAGGAGTGACAACAGTGTGTGTGTCACAGTTGTAAAGCTCAGTGTGTTGAAGAAGCACAAGAGCAGCCTTCAGGCCTGTCTCTTCCACTGCCTTACAGATTGCAGACATCCCTGCTCACTCTGCTGCTCAGCAGAGTGCTGGCAACGGAGTTCTTGGATTGAAATGGTCTTTTAGGAGAAAGAGTGAAGAGTGACAGCAATGTTTGTGTCACAGTTTAAAGCTCACTGTGTGCTAAACATGATCAGGAGGAGCTTTTTTGCAAGGCTCTTCTGCTGTTTTAGCCCAGTCTAAACATTCCTGCTCTACTCTCTCTGTTGCTGCTCAGCAGAGAGTGGGCACAGAGATGTTGGAATCAATTGGTCTTTCAGGCAAGAAAAGGAGGAGTGACAGCAATGTGTGTTGCAGAATTGCAAAGCTCACTGTGTGCTGAAGATGCTCTGCAGGAGTTTCCCTGCTGGCCCTTCGTCTGTGGGATTAGAGTCCAAGCGCTGCTCCTCCCCTGTCACAACTCCTCTCGAAACGAGAGAGCGCGCCAGAAACTTTGGATTCAAATGCACTTTTAGGAGATAAAGTGAGGAGTGACAGCAATGTTTGTGTCACAGTTTAAAGCTCACTGTGTGCAAAACATGATCAAGCAGGAGATTTTTTTCAAGGCTCTTCTGCTGTTTTAGGCAGGTCTAAAAATTCCTGCTCTACTCTCTCTGTTGCTGCTCAGCAGAGAGCGGGCACAGAGATGGTGGATTCAGCTGGTCTTTCAGGCAAAAAGGGAGGAGTGACAGCAATGTGCGTTGCAGAGTTGCAAAGCTCGCTGTGCGCTGAAGATGATCAGTGGGAACTTTCTGGACTGTCTCTTCTGCTCTTTTAGCATTGGCTAAAGGTTCCTGCTCTACTCTGCTTCTGCCCAGCAGAGAAAGGGCACAGAGATTTTGGATTCAATTGGACTTTGAGGTAGGAAAGTGCGGAGCGAGAGCAATATATGTGTCACAGTTGCAAAGCTGACTGCGTGCTGAAGATGCCCTGCCGGAGCTTTCACTCCGGGCTCTTCGGCTGTGGGAGCAGAGGCCAAGAGATCGTGTTCACCTGTCACTGCTGCTGTTCAAACGAGAGAGGGCGGGAGAGACCATGGATTCAAACGGATTATTAGGAGATGAAGTGAGGAGTGACAGCAATGTGTGTTTCAGAGTTGCAAAGCTCACTGTGCGCTGAAGATGATCTGCAAGGACTTTCCCTCCCTGCCCTTCGGAACTGGGAGCGGATTCCAAGCGCTCGTGTTCACCTTCCTCTGCTGCTCTTGAAACGAGAGTGGAGACCAGAAACGCTGGATTCAAATGCACTTTTAGGAGCTACAATGAGGAGTGACAACAGTGTGTGTGTCACAGTTGTAAAGCTCAGTGTGTTGAAGAAGCACAAGAGCAGCCTTCAGGCCTGTCTCTTCCACTGCCTTACAGATTGCAGACATTCCTGCTCACTCTGCTGCTCAGCAGAGTGCTGGCAACGGAGTTCTTGGATTGAAATGGTCTTTTAGGAGAAAGAGTGAAGAGTGACAGCAATGTTTGTGTCACAGTTTAAAGCTCACTGTGTGCTAAACATGAACAGGAGGAGCTTTTTTGCAAGGCTCTTCTGCTGTTTTAGCCCAATCTAAACATTCCTTCTCTCTGTTGCTGCTCAGCAGAGAGTGGGCACAGAGATGTTGGAATCAATTGGTCTTCCAGGCAGGAAAAGGAGTTAAAGCAATGTGTGTTGCAGAATTGCAAAGCTCACTGTGTGCTGAAGATGCCCTGCAGGAGTTTCCCTGCTGGCCCTTCGTCTGTGGGATTAGAGTCCAAGCGCTGCTCCTCCCCTGTCACAACTCCTCTCGAAACGAGAGAGCGCACCAGAAACTTTGGATTCAAATGCACTTTTAGGAGATAAAGTGAGGAGTGACAGCAATGTTTGTGTCACAGTTTAAAGCTCACTGTGTGCAAAACATGATCAAGCAGGAGATTTTTTTCAAGGCTCTTCTGCTGTTTTAGGCAGGTCTAAAAATTCCTGCTCTACTCTCTCTGTTGCTGCTCAGCAGAGAGCGGGCACAGAGGTGTTGGAATCAATTGGTCTTTCAGGCAAAAAGGGAGGAGTGACAGCAATGTGTGTTGCAGAGTTGCAAAGCTCGCTGTGCGCTGAAGATGATCAGTGGGAACTTTCTGGACTGTCTCTTCTGCTCTTTTAGCATTGGCTAAAGGTTCCTGCTCTACTCTCTCTGCTTCTGCCCAGCAGAGAAAGGGCACAGAGATTTTGGGTTCAATTGGACTTTGAGGTAGGAAAGTGCGGAGCGAGAGCAATATATGTGTCACAGTTGCAAAGCTGACTGCGTGCTGAAGATGCCCTGCCGGAGCTTTCACTCCGGGCTCTTCGGCTGTGGGAGCAGAGGCCAAGAGATCGTGTTCACCTGTCACTGCTGCTGTTCAAACGAGAGAGGGCGGGAGAGACCATGGATTCAAACGGATTATTAGGAGATGAAGTGAGGAGTGACAGCAATGTGTGTTTCAGAGTTGCAAAGCTCACTGTGCGCTGAAGATGATCTGCAAGGACTTTCCCTCCCTGCCCTTCGGAACTGGGAGCGGATTCCAAGCGCTCGTGCTCACCTGCCTCTGCTGCACTGGAACGAGGGTGGAGACCAGAAACGCTGGATTCAAATGCACTTTTAGGAGCTACAATGAGGAGTGACAACAGTGTGTGTGTCACAGTTGTAAAGCTCAGTGTGTTGAAGAAGCACAAGAGCAGCCTTCAGGCCTGTCTCTTCCACTGCCTTACAGATTGCAGACATTCCTGCTCACTCTGCTGCTCAGCAGAGTGCTGGCAACGGAGTTCTTGGATTGAAATGGTCTTTTAGGAGAAAGAGTGAAGAGTGACAGCAATGTTTGTGTCACAGTTTAAAGCTCACTGTGTGCTAAACATGATCAGGAGGAGCTTTTTTGCAAGGCTCTTCTGCTGTTTTAGCCCAGTCTAAACATTCCTGCTCTACTCTCTCTGTTGCTGCTCAGCAGAGAGTGGGCACAGAGATGTTGGAATCAATTGGTCTTTCAGGCAAGAAAAGGAGGAGTGACAGCAATGTGTGTTGCAGAATTGCAAAGCTCACTGTGTGCTGAAGATGCCCTGCAGGAGTTTCCCTGCTGGCCCTTCGTCTGTGGGATTAGAGTCCAAGCGCTGCTCCTCCCCTGTCACAACTCCTCTCGAAACGAGAGAGCGCACCAGAAACTTTGGATTCAAATGCACTTTTAGGAGATAAAGTGAGGAGTGACAGCAATGTTTGTGTCACAGTTTAAAGCTCACTGTGTGCAAAACATGATCAAGCAGGAGATTTTTTTCAAGGCTCTTCTGCTGTTTTAGGCAGGTCTAAAAATTCCTGCTCTACTCTCTCTGTTGCTGCTCAGCAGAGAGCGGGCACAGAGATGGTGGATTCAGCTGGTCTTTCAGGCAAAAAGGGAGGAGTGACAGCAATGTGTGTTGCAGAGTTGCAAAGCTCGCTGTGCGCTGAAGATGATCAGTGGGAACTTTCCGGACTGTCTCTTCCGCTCTTTTAGCATTGGCTAAAGGTTCCTGCTCTACTCTGCTTCTGCCCAGCAGAGAAAGGGCACAGAGATTTTGGATTCAATTGGACTTTGAGGTAGGAAAGTGCGGAGCGAGAGCAATATATGTGTCACAGTTGCAAAGCTGACTGCGTGCTGAAGATGCCCTGCCGGAGCTTTCACTCCGGGCTCTTCGGCTGTGGGAGCAGAGGCCAAGAGATCGTGTTCACCTGTCACTGCTGCTGTTCAAACGAGAGAGGGCGGGAGAGACCATGGATTCAAACGGATTATTAGGAGATGAAGTGAGGAGTGACAGCAATGTGTGTTTCAGAGTTGCAAAGCTCACTGTGCGCTGAAGATGATCTGCAAGGACTTTCCCTCCCTGCCCTTCGGAACTGGGAGCGGATTCCAAGCGCTCGTGCTCACCTTCCTCTGCTGCTCTTGAAACGAGAGTGGAGACCAGAAACCCTGGATTCAAGTGCACTTTTAGGAGCTACAATGAGGAGTGACAACAGTGTGTGTGTCACAGTTGTAAAGCTCAGTGTGTTGAAGAAGCACAAGAGCAGCCTTCAGGCCTGTCTCTTCCACTGCCTTACAGATTGCAGACATTCCTGCTCACTCTGCTGCTCAGCAGAGTGCTGGCAACGGAGTTCTTGGATTGAAATGGTCTTTTAGGAGAAAGAGTGAAGAGTGACAGCAATGTTTGTGTCACAGTTTAAAGCTCACTGTGTGCTAAACATGATCAGGAGGAGCTTTTTTGCAAGGCTCTTCTGCTGTTTTAGCCCAGTCTAAACATTCCTTCTCTCTGTTGCTGCTCAGCAGAGAGTGGGCACAGAGATGTTGGAATCCATTGGTCTTCCAGGCAGGAAAAGGAGGAGTTACAGCAATGTGTGTTGCAGAATTGCAAAGCTCACTGTGTGCTGAAGATGCCCTGCAGGCGTTTCCCTGCTGGCCCTTCGTCTGTGGGATTAGAGTCCAAGCGCTGCTCCTCCCCTGTCACAACTCCTCTCGAAACGTGAGAGCGCACCAGAAACTTTGGATTCAAATGCACTTTTAGGAGATAAAGTGAGGAGTGACAGCAATGTTTGTGTCACAGTTTAAAGCTCACTGTGTGCAAAACATGATCAAGCAGGAGATTTTTTGCAAGGCTCTTCTGCTGTTTTAGGCAGGTCTAAACATTCCTGCTCTACTCTCTCTGTTGCTGCTCAGCAGAGAGCGGGCACAGAGGTGTTGGAATCAATTGGTCTTTCAGGCAGGAAAAGAAGTGACAGCAATGTGTGTTGCAGAGTTGCAAAGCTCACTGTGTGCTGAAGATGATCAGTGGGAACTTTCTGGACTGTCTCTTCTGCTGTTTCAGCAGAGTCCAAACGTAAGTGCTATATTCTGCTACTGCTCACAAAGAGCAAGCACAGGAGATGTATTATTCAATTGGACTTCCAGGTAGGAAAGTGAGAGGTGACAGCAATATGTGTTTCAGAGTTGCGAATCTCAATGTGTGCTGATGATGCCCAGCAGTAGTTTCCATGCTGGCCCTTCGGCTGTGAAATTAGAATCCAAGCGCTCGTCCTCCCCTGTCACAACTGCTCTCGAAGCGAGAGAGCGCACCAGAAACATTGGCTTGAAATGCACTTTTAGGAGATAAAGTGAGGAGTGACAGCAATGTGTGTTTCAGAGTTGCAAAGCTCACTGTGCGCTGAAGATGATCTGCAAGGACTTTCCCTCCCCTGCCCTTCGGAACTGGGAGCGGATTCAAAGCGCTCGTGCTCACCTTCCTCTGCTGCTCTTGAAACGAGAGTGGAGACCAGAAACGCTGGATTCAAATGCACTTTTAGGAGCTACAATGAGGAGTGACAACAGTGTGTGTGTCAAAGTTGTAAAGCTCAGTGTGTTGAAGAAGCACAAGAGCAGCCTTCAGGCCTGTCTCTTCCACTGCCTTACAGATTGCAGACATCCCTGCTCACTCTGCTGCTCAGCAGAGTGCTGGCAACGGAGTTCTTGGATTGAAATGGTCTTTTAGGAGAAAGAGTGAAGAGTGACAGCAATGTTTGTGTCACAGTTTAAAGCTCACTGTGTGCTAAACATGATCAGGAGGAGCTTTTTTGCAAGGCTCTTCTGCTGTTTTAGCCCAGTCTAAACATTCCTGCTCTACTCTCTCTGTTGCTGCTCAGCAGAGAGTGGGCACAGAGATGTTGGAATCAATTGGTCTTTCAGGCAAGAAAAGGAGGAGTGACAGCAATGTGTGTTGCAGAATTGCAAAGCTCACTGTGTGCTGAAGATGCTCTGCAGGAGTTTCCCTGCTGGCCCTTCGTCTGTGGGATTAGAGTCCAAGCGCTGCTCCTCCCCTGTCACAACTCCTCTCGAAACGAGAGAGCGCGCCAGAAACTTTGGATTCAAATGCACTTTTAGGAGATAAAGTGAGGAGTGACAGCAATGTTTGTGTCACAGTTTAAAGCTCACTGTGTGCAAAACATGATCAAGCAGGAGATTTTTTTCAAGGCTCTTCTGCTGTTTTAGGCAGGTCTAAAAATTCCTGCTCTACTCTCTCTGTTGCTGCTCAGCAGAGAGCGGGCACAGAGATGGTGGATTCAGCTGGTCTTTCAGGCAAAAAGGGAGGAGTGACAGCAATGTGCGTTGCAGAGTTGCAAAGCTCGCTGTGCGCTGAAGATGATCAGTGGGAACTTTCTGGACTGTCTCTTCTGCTCTTTTAGCATTGGCTAAAGGTTCCTGCTCTACTCTGCTTCTGCCCAGCAGAGAAAGGGCACAGAGATTTTGGATTCAATTGGACTTTGAGGTAGGAAAGTGCGGAGCGAGAGCAATATATGTGTCACAGTTGCAAAGCTGACTGCGTGCTGAAGATGCCCTGCCGGAGCTTTCACTCCGGGCTCTTCGGCTGTGGGAGCAGAGGCCAAGAGATCGTGTTCACCTGTCACTGCTGCTGTTCAAACGAGAGAGGGCGGGAGAGACCATGGATTCAAACGGATTATTAGGAGATGAAGTGAGGAGTGACAGCAATGTGTGTTTCAGAGTTGCAAAGCTCACTGTGCGCTGAAGATGATCTGCAAGGACTTTCCCTCCCTGCCCTTCGGAACTGGGAGCGGATTCCAAGCGCTCGTGCTCACCTTCCTCTGCTGCTCTTGAAACGAGAGTGGAGACCAGAAACGCTGGATTCAAATGCACTTTTAGGAGCTACAATGAGGAGTGACAACAGTGTGTGTGTCACAGTTGTAAAGCTCAGTGTGTTGAAGAAGCACAAGAGCAGCCTTCAGGCCTGTCTCTTCCACTGCCTTACAGATTGCAGACATTCCTGCTCACTCTGCTGCTCAGCAGAGTGCTGGCAACGGAGTTCTTGGATTGAAATGGTCTTTTAGGAGAAAGAGTGAAGAGTGACAGCAATGTTTGTGTCACAGTTTAAAGCTCACTGTGTGCTAAACATGATCAGGAGGAGCTTTTTTGCAAGGCTCTTCTGCTGTTTTAGCCCAATCTAAACATTCCTTCTCTCTGTTGCTGCTCAGCAGAGAGTGGGCACAGAGATGTTGGAATCAATTGGTCTTCCAGGCAGGAAAAGGAGTTACAGCAATGTGTGTTGCAGAATTGCAAAGCTCACTGTGTGCTGAAGATGCCCTGCAGGAGTTTCCCTGCTGGCCCTTCGTCTGTGGGATTAGAGTCCAAGCGCTGCTCCTCCCCTGTCACAACTCCTCTCGAAACGAGAGAGCGCACCAGAAACTTTGGATTCAAATGCACTTTTAGGAGATAAAGTGAGGAGTGACAGCAATGTTTGTGTCACAGTTTAAAGCTCACTGTGTGCAAAACATGATCAAGCAGGAGATTTTTTTCAAGGCTCTTCTGCTGTTTTAGGCAGGTCTAAAAATTCCTGCTCTACTCTCTCTGTTGCTGCTCAGCAGAGAGCGGGCACAGAGGTGTTGGAATCAATTGGTCTTTCAGGCAAAAAGGGAGGAGTGACAGCAATGTGTGTTGCAGAGTTGCAAAGCTCGCTGTGCGCTGAAGATGATCAGTGGGAACTTTCTGGACTGTCTCTTCTGCTCTTTTAGCATTGGCTAAAGGTTCCTGCTCTACTCTCTCTGCTTCTGCCCAGCAGAGAAAGGGCACAGAGATTTTGGGTTCAATTGGACTTTGAGGTAGGAAAGTGCGGAGCGAGAGCAATATATGTGTCACAGTTGCAAAGCTGACTGCGTGCTGAAGATGCCCTGCCGGAGCTTTCACTCCGGGCTCTTCGGCTGTGGGAGCAGAGGCCAAGAGATCGTGTTCACCTGTCACTGCTGCTGTTCAAACGAGAGAGGGCGGGAGAGACCATGGATTCAAACGGATTATTAGGAGATGAAGTGAGGAGTGACAGCAATGTGTGTTTCAGAGTTGCAAAGCTCACTGTGCGCTGAAGATGATCTGCAAGGACTTTCCCTCCCTGCCCTTCGGAACTGGGAGCGGATTCCAAGCGCTCGTGCTCACCTGCCTCTGCTGCACTGGAAACGAGGGTGGAGACCAGAAACGCTGGATTCAAATGCACTTTTAGGAGCTACAATGAGGAGTGACAACAGTGTGTGTGTCACAGTTGTAAAGCTCAGTGTGTTGAAGAAGCACAAGAGCAGCCTTCAGGCCTGTCTCTTCCACTGCCTTACAGATTGCAGACATTCCTGCTCACTCTGCTGCTCAGCAGAGTGCTGGCAACGGAGTTCTTGGATTGAAATGGTCTTTTAGGAGAAAGAGTGAAGAGTGACAGCAATGTTTGTGTCACAGTTTAAAGCTCACTGTGTGCTAAACATGATCAGGAGGAGCTTTTTTGCAAGGCTCTTCTGCTGTTTTAGCCCAGTCTAAACATTCCTGCTCTACTCTCTCTGTTGCTGCTCAGCAGAGAGTGGGCACAGAGATGTTGGAATCAATTGGTCTTTCAGGCAAGAAAAGGAGGAGTGACAGCAATGTGTGTTGCAGAATTGCAAAGCTCACTGTGTGCTGAAGATGCCCTGCAGGAGTTTCCCTGCTGGCCCTTCGTCTGTGGGATTAGAGTCCAAGCGCTGCTCCTCCCCTGTCACAACTCCTCTCGAAACGAGAGAGCGCACCAGAAACTTTGGATTCAAATGCACTTTTAGGAGATAAAGTGAGGAGTGACAGCAATGTTTGTGTCACAGTTTAAAGCTCACTGTGTGCAAAACATGATCAAGCAGGAGATTTTTTTCAAGGCTCTTCTGCTGTTTTAGGCAGGTCTAAAAATTCCTGCTCTACTCTCTCTGTTGCTGCTCAGCAGAGAGCGGGCACAGAGATGGTGGATTCAGCTGGTCTTTCAGGCAAAAAGGGAGGAGTGACAGCAATGTGTGTTGCAGAGTTGCAAAGCTCGCTGTGCGCTGAAGATGATCAGTGGGAACTTTCCGGACTGTCTCTTCCGCTCTTTTAGCATTGGCTAAAGGTTCCTGCTCTACTCTGCTTCTGCCCAGCAGAGAAAGGGCACAGAGATTTTGGATTCAATTGGACTTTGAGGTAGGAAAGTGCGGAGCGAGAGCAATATATGTGTCACAGTTGCAAAGCTGACTGCGTGCTGAAGATGCCCTGCCGGAGCTTTCACTCCGGGCTCTTCGGCTGTGGGAGCAGAGGCCAAGAGATCGTGTTCACCTGTCACTGCTGCTGTTCAAACGAGAGAGGGCGGGAGAGACCATGGATTCAAACGGATTATTAGGAGATGAAGTGAGGAGTGACAGCAATGTGTGTTTCAGAGTTGCAAAGCTCACTGTGCGCTGAAGATGATCTGCAAGGACTTTCCCTCCCTGCCCTTCGGAACTGGGAGCGGATTCCAAGCGCTCGTGCTCACCTTCCTCTGCTGCTCTTGAAACGAGAGTGGAGACCAGAAACCCTGGATTCAAATGCACTTTTAGGAGCTACAATGAGGAGTGACAACAGTGTGTGTGTCACAGTTGTAAAGCTCAGTGTGTTGAAGAAGCACAAGAGCAGCCTTCAGGCCTGTCTCTTCCACTGCCTTACAGATTGCAGACATTCCTGCTCACTCTGCTGCTCAGCAGAGTGCTGGCAACGGAGTTCTTGGATTGAAATGGTCTTTTAGGAGAAAGAGTGAAGAGTGACAGCAATGTTTGTGTCACAGTTTAAAGCTCACTGTGTGCTAAACATGATCAGGAGGAGCTTTTTTGCAAGGCTCTTCTGCTGTTTTAGCCCAGTCTAAACATTCCTTCTCTCTGTTGCTGCTCAGCAGAGAGTGGGCACAGAGATGTTGGAATCCATTGGTCTTCCAGGCAGGAAAAGGAGGAGTTACAGCAATGTGTGTTGCAGAATTGCAAAGCTCACTGTGTGCTGAAGATGCCCTGCAGGCGTTTCCCTGCTGGCCCTTCGTCTGTGGGATTAGAGTCCAAGCGCTGCTCCTCCCCTGTCACAACTCCTCTCGAAACGTGAGAGCGCACCAGAAACTTTGGATTCAAATGCACTTTTAGGAGATAAAGTGAGGAGTGACAGCAATGTTTGTGTCACAGTTTAAAGCTCACTGTGTGCAAAACATGATCAAGCAGGAGATTTTTTGCAAGGCTCTTCTGCTGTTTTAGGCAGGTCTAAACATTCCTGCTCTACTCTCTCTGTTGCTGCTCAGCAGAGAGCGGGCACAGAGGTGTTGGAATCAATTGGTCTTTCAGGCAGGAAAAGAAGTGACAGCAATGTGTGTTGCAGAGTTGCAAAGCTCACTGTGTGCTGAAGATGATCAGTGGGAACTTTCTGGACTGTCTCTTCTGCTGTTTCAGCAGAGTCCAAACGTAAGTGCTATATTCTGCTACTGCTCACAAAGAGCAAGCACAGGAGATGTATTATTCAATTGGACTTCCAGGTAGGAAAGTGAGAGGTGACAGCAATATGTGTTTCAGAGTTGCGAATCTCAATGTGTGCTGATGATGCCCAGCAGTAGTTTCCATGCTGGCCCTTCGGCTGTGAAATTAGAATCCAAGCGCTCGTCCTCCCCTGTCACAACTGCTCTCGAAGCGAGAGAGCGCACCAGAAACATTGGCTTGAAATGCACTTTTAGGAGATAAAGTGAGGAGTGACAGCAATGTGTGTTTCAGAGTTGCAAAGCTCACTGTGCGCTGAAGATGATCTGCAAGGACTTTCCCTCCCCTGCCCTTCGGAACTGGGAGCGGATTCAAAGCGCTCGTGCTCACCTTCCTCTGCTGCTCTTGAAACGAGAGTGGAGACCAGAAACGCTGGATTCAAATGCACTTTTAGGAGCTACAATGAGGAGTGACAACAGTGTGTGTGTCAAAGTTGTAAAGCTCAGTGTGTTGAAGAAGCACAAGAGCAGCCTTCAGGCCTGTCTCTTCCACTGCCTTACAGATTGCAGACATCCCTGCTCACTCTGCTGCTCAGCAGAGTGCTGGCAACGGAGTTCTTGGATTGAAATGGTCTTTTAGGAGAAAGAGTGAAGAGTGACAGCAATGTTTGTGTCACAGTTTAAAGCTCACTGTGTGCTAAACATGATCAGGAGGAGCTTTTTTGCAAGGCTCTTCTGCTGTTTTAGCCCAGTCTAAACATTCCTGCTCTACTCTCTCTGTTGCTGCTCAGCAGAGAGTGGGCACAGAGATGTTGGAATCAATTGGTCTTTCAGGCAAGAAAAGGAGGAGTGACAGCAATGTGTGTTGCAGAATTGCAAAGCTCACTGTGTGCTGAAGATGCTCTGCAGGAGTTTCCCTGCTGGCCCTTCGTCTGTGGGATTAGAGTCCAAGCGCTGCTCCTCCCCTGTCACAACTCCTCTCGAAACGAGAGAGCGCGCCAGAAACTTTGGATTCAAATGCACTTTTAGGAGATAAAGTGAGGAGTGACAGCAATGTTTGTGTCACAGTTTAAAGCTCACTGTGTGCAAAACATGATCAAGCAGGAGATTTTTTTCAAGGCTCTTCTGCTGTTTTAGGCAGGTCTAAAAATTCCTGCTCTACTCTCTCTGTTGCTGCTCAGCAGAGAGCGGGCACAGAGATGGTGGATTCAGCTGGTCTTTCAGGCAAAAAGGGAGGAGTGACAGCAATGTGCGTTGCAGAGTTGCAAAGCTCGCTGTGCGCTGAAGATGATCAGTGGGAACTTTCTGGACTGTCTCTTCTGCTCTTTTAGCATTGGCTAAAGGTTCCTGCTCTACTCTGCTTCTGCCCAGCAGAGAAAGGGCACAGAGATTTTGGATTCAATTGGACTTTGAGGTAGGAAAGTGCGGAGCGAGAGCAATATATGTGTCACAGTTGCAAAGCTGACTGCGTGCTGAAGATGCCCTGCCGGAGCTTTCACTCCGGGCTCTTCGGCTGTGGGAGCAGAGGCCAAGAGATCGTGTTCACCTGTCACTGCTGCTGTTCAAACGAGAGAGGGCGGGAGAGACCATGGATTCAAACGGATTATTAGGAGATGAAGTGAGGAGTGACAGCAATGTGTGTTTCAGAGTTGCAAAGCTCACTGTGCGCTGAAGATGATCTGCAAGGACTTTCCCTCCCTGCCCTTCGGAACTGGGAGCGGATTCCAAGCGCTCGTGCTCACCTTCCTCTGCTGCTCTTGAAACGAGAGTGGAGACCAGAAACGCTGGATTCAAATGCACTTTTAGGAGCTACAATGAGGAGTGACAACAGTGTGTGTGTCACAGTTGTAAAGCTCAGTGTGTTGAAGAAGCACAAGAGCAGCCTTCAGGCCTGTCTCTTCCACTGCCTTACAGATTGCAGACATTCCTGCTCACTCTGCTGCTCAGCAGAGTGCTGGCAACGGAGTTCTTGGATTGAAATGGTCTTTTAGGAGAAAGAGTGAAGAGTGACAGCAATGTTTGTGTCACAGTTTAAAGCTCACTGTGTGCTAAACATGATCAGGAGGAGCTTTTTTGCAAGGCTCTTCTGCTGTTTTAGCCCAGTCTAAACATTCCTTCTCTCTGTTGCTGCTCAGCAGAGAGTGGGCACAGAGATGTTGGAATCCATTGGTCTTCCAGGCAGGAAAAGGAGGAGTTACAGCAATGTGTGTTGCAGAATTGCAAAGCTCACTGTGTGCTGAAGATGCCCTGCAGGCGTTTCCCTGCTGGCCCTTCGTCTGTGGGATTAGAGTCCAAGCGCTGCTCCTCCCCTGTCACAACTCCTCTCGAAACGTGAGAGCGCACCAGAAACTTTGGATTCAAATGCACTTTTAGGAGATAAAGTGAGGAGTGACAGCAATGTTTGTGTCACAGTTTAAAGCTCACTGTGTGCAAAACATGATCAAGCAGGAGATTTTTTGCAAGGCTCTTCTGCTGTTTTAGGCAGGTCTAAACATTCCTGCTCTATTCTCTCTGTTGCTGCTCAGCAGAGAGCGGGCACAGAGGTGTTGGAATCAATTGGTCTTTCCGGCAGGAAAAGAAGTGACAGCAATGTGTGTTGCAGAGTTGCAAAGCTCACTGTGTGCTGAAGATGATCAGTGGGAACTTTCTGGACTGTCTCTTCTGCTGTTTCAGCAGAGTCCAAACGTAAGTGCTATATTCTGCTACTGCTCACAAAGAGCAAGCACAGGGGATGTATTATTCAATTGGACTTTCAGGTAGGAAAGTGAGAGGTGACAGCAATATGTGTTTCAGAGTTGCGAATCTCAATGTGTGCTGATGATGCCCAGCAGTAGTTTCCATGCTGGCCCTTCGGCTGTGAAATTAGAATCCAAGCGCTCGTCCTCCCCTGTCACAACTGCTCTCGAAGCGAGAGAGCGCACCAGAAACGTTGGCTTGAAATGCACTTTTAGGAGATAAAGTGAGGAGTGACAGCAATGTGTGTTTCAGAGTTGCAAAGCTCACTGTGCGCTGAAGATGATCTGCAAGGACTTTCCCTCCCCTGCCCTTCGGAACTGGGAGCGGATTCAAAGCGCTCGTGCTCACCTTCCTCTGCTGCTCTTGAAACGAGAGTGGAGACCAGAAACGCTGGATTCAAATGCACTTTTAGGAGCTACAATGAGGAGTGACAACAGTGTGTGTGTCAAAGTTGTAAAGCTCAGTGTGTTGAAGAAGCACAAGAGCAGCCTTCAGGCCTGTCTCTTCCACTGCCTTACAGATTGCAGACATCCCTGCTCACTCTGCTGCTCAGCAGAGTGCTGGCAACGGAGTTCTTGGATTGAAATGGTCTTTTAGGAGAAAGAGTGAAGAGTGACAGCAATGTTTGTGTCACAGTTTAAAGCTCACTGTGTGCTAAACATGATCAGGAGGAGCTTTTTTGCAAGGCTCTTCTGCTGTTTTAGCCCAGTCTAAACATTCCTGCTCTACTCTCTCTGTTGCTGCTCAGCAGAGAGTGGGCACAGAGATGTTGGAATCAATTGGTCTTTCAGGCAAGAAAAGGAGGAGTGACAGCAATGTGTGTTTTGCAAAGTTGCAAAGCTCACTGTGTGCTGAAGATGCCCTGCAGGAGTTTCCATGCCGGCCCTTCGTCTGTGGGATTAGAGTCCAAGCGCTGCTCCTCCCCTGTCACAACTCCTCTCGAAACGAGAGAGCGCACCAGAAACTTTGGATTCAAATGCACTTTTAGGAGATAAAGTGAGGAGTGACAGCAATGTTTGTGTCACAGTTTAAAGCTCACTGTGTGCAAAACATGATCAAGCAGGAGATTTTTTTCAAGGCTCTTCTGCTGTTTTAGGCAGGTCTAAAAATTCCTGCTCTACTCTCTCTGTTGCTGCTCAGCAGAGAGCGGGCACAGAGATGGTGGATTCAGCTGGTCTTTCAGGCAAAAAGGGAGGAGTGACAGCAATGTGCGTTGCAGAGTTGCAAAGCTCGCTGTGCGCTGAAGATGATCAGTGGGAACTTTCTGGACTGTCTCTTCTGCTCTTTTAGCATTGGCTAAAGGTTCCTGCTCTACTCTGCTTCTGCCCAGCAGAGAAAGGGCACAGAGATTTTGGATTCAATTGGACTTTGAGGTAGGAAAGTGCGGAGCGAGAGCAATATATGTGTCACAGTTGCAAAGCTGACTGCGTGCTGAAGATGCCCTGCCGGAGCTTTCACTCCGGGCTCTTCGGCTGTGGGAGCAGAGGCCAAGAGATCGTGTTCACCTGTCACTGCTGCTGTTCAAACGAGAGAGGGCGGGAGAGACCATGGATTCAAACGGATTATTAGGAGATGAAGTGAGGAGTGACAGCAATGTGTGTTTCAGAGTTGCAAAGCTCACTGTGCGCTGAAGATGATCTGCAAGGACTTTCCCTCCCTGCCCTTCGGAACTGGGAGAGGATTCCAAGCGCTCGTGTTCACCTTCCTCTGCTGCTCTTGAAACGAGAGTGGAGACCAGAAACGCTGGATTCAAATGCACTTTTAGGAGCTACAATGAGGAGTGACAACAGTGTGTGTGTCACAGTTGTAAAGCTCAGTGTGTTGAAGAAGCACAAGAGCAGCCTTCAGGCCTGTCTCTTCCACTGCCTTACAGATTGCAGACATTCCTGCTCACTCTGCTGCTCAGCAGAGTGCTGGCAACGGAGTTCTTGGATTGAAATGGTCTTTTAGGAGAAAGAGTGAAGAGTGACAGCAATGTTTGTGTCACAGTTTAAAGCTCACTGTGTGCTAAACATGATCAGGAGGAGCTTTTTTGCCAGGCTCTTCTGCTGTTTTAGCCCAGTCTAAACATTCCTTCTCTCTGCTGCTGCTCAGCAGAGAGTGGGCACAGAGATGTTGGAATCCATTGGTCTTCCATGCAGGAAAAGGAGGAGTTACAGCAATGTGTGTTGCAGAATTGCAAAGCTCACTGTGTGCTGAAGATGCCCTGCAGGAGTTTCCCTGCTGGCCCTTCGTCTGTGGGATTAGAGTCCAAGCGCTGCTCCTCCCCTGTCACAACTCCTCTCGAAACGAGAGAGCGCACCAGAAACTTTGGATTCAAATGCACTTTTAGGAGATAAAGTGAGGAGTGACAGCAATGTTTGTGTCACAGTTTAAAGCTCACTGTGTGCAAAACATGATCAAGCAGGAGATTTTTTGCAAGGCTCTTCTGCTGTTTTAGGCAGGTCTAAACATTCCTGCTCTACTCTCTCTGTTGCTGCTCAGCAGAGAGCGGGCACAGAGGTGTTGGAATCAATTGGTCTTTCAGGCAGGAAAAGAAGTGACAGCAATGTGTGTTGCAGAGTTGCAAAGCTCACTGTGTGCTGAAGATGATCAGTGGGAACTTTCTGGACTGTCTCTTCTGCTGTTTCAGCAGAGTCCAAACGTAAGTGCTATATTCTGCTACTGCTCACAAAGAGCAAGCACAGGAGATGTATTATTCAATTGGACTTTCAGGTAGGAAAGTGAGAGGTGACAGCAATATGTGTTTCAGAGTTGCGAATCTCAATGTGTGCTGATGATGCCCAGCAGTAGTTTCCATGCTGGCCCTTCGGCTGTGAAATTAGAATCCAAGCGCTCGTCCTCCCCTGTCACAACTGCTCTCGAAGCGAGAGAGCGCACCAGAAACGTTGGCTTGAAATGCACTTTTAGGAGATAAAGTGAGGAGTGACAGCAATGTGTGTTTCAGAGTTGCAAAGCTCACTGTGCGCTGAAGATGATCTGCAAGGACTTTCCCTCCCCTGCCCTTCGGAACTGGGAGCGGATTCCAAGCGCTCGCGCTCACCTTCCTCTGCTGCTCTTGAAACGAGAGTGGAGACCAGAAACGCTGGATTCAAATGCACTTTTAGGAGCTACAATGAGGAGTGACAACAGTGTGTGTGTCAAAGTTGTAAAGCTCAGTGTGTTGAAGAAGCACAAGAGCAGCCTTCAGGCCTGTCTCTTCCACTGCCTTACAGATTGCAGACATCCCTGCTCACACTGCTGCTCAGCAGAGTGCTGGCAACGGAGTTCTTGGATTGAAATGGTCTTTTAGGAGAAAGAGTGAAGAGTGACAGCAATGTTTGTGTCACAGTTTAAAGCTCACTGTGTGCTAAACATGATCAGGAGGAGCTTTTTTGCAAGGCTCTTCTGCTGTTTTAGCCCAGTCTAAACATTCCTGCTCTACTCTCTCTGTTGCTGCTCAGCAGAGAGTGGGCACAGAGATGTTGGAATCAATTGGTCTTTCAGGCAAGAAAAGGAGGAGTGACAGCAATGTGTGTTGCAGAATTGCAAAGCTCACTATGTGCTGAAGATGCTCTGCAGGAGTTTCCCTGCTGGCCCTTCGTCTGTGGGATTAGAGTCCAAGCGCTGCTCCTCCCCTGTCACAACTCCTCTCGAAACGAGAGAGCGCGCAGGAAACTTTGGATTCAAATGCACTTTTAGGAGATAAAGTGAGGAGTGACAGCAATGTTTGTGTCACAGTTTAAAGCTCACTGTGTGCAAAACATGATCAAGCAGGAGATTTTTTTCAAGGCTCTTCTGCTGTTTTAGGCAGGTCTAAAAATTCCTGCTCTACTCTCTCTGTTGCTGCTCAGCAGAGAGCGGGCACAGAGATGGTGGATTCAGCTGGTCTTTCAGGCAAAAAGGGAGGAGTGACAGCAATGTGCGTTGCAGAGTTGCAAAGCTCGCTGTGCGCTGAAGATGATCAGTGGGAACTTTCTGGACTGTCTCTTCTGCTCTTTTAGCATTGGCTAAAGGTTCCTGCTCTACTCTGCTTCTGCCCAGCAGAGAAAGGGCACAGAGATTTTGGATTCAATTGGACTTTGAGGTAGGAAAGTGCGGAGCGAGAGCAATATATGTGTCACAGTTGCAAAGCTGACTGCGTGCTGAAGATGCCCTGCCGGAGCTTTCACTCCGGGCTCTTCGGCTGTGGGAGCAGAGGCCAAGAGATCGTGTTCACCTGTCACTGCTGCTGTTCAAACGAGAGAGGGCGGGAGAGACCATGGATTCAAACGGATTATTAGGAGATGAAGTGAGGAGTGACAGCAATGTGTGTTTCAGAGTTGCAAAGCTCACTGTGCGCTGAAGATGATCTGCAAGGACTTTCCCTCCCTGCCCTTCGGAACTGGGAGAGGATTCCAAGCGCTCGTGTTCACCTTCCTCTGCTGCTCTTGAAACGAGAGTGGAGACCAGAAACGCTGGATTCAAATGCACTTTTAGGAGCTACAATGAGGAGTGACAACAGTGTGTGTGTCACAGTTGTAAAGCTCAGTGTGTTGAAGAAGCACAAGAGCAGCCTTCAGGCCTGTCTCTTCCACTGCCTTACAGATTGCAGACATTCCTGCTCACTCTGCTGCTCAGCAGAGTGCTGGCAACGGAGTTCTTGGATTGAAATGGTCTTTTAGGAGAAAGAGTGAAGAGTGACAGCAATGTTTGTGTCACAGTTTAAAGCTCACTGTGTGCTAAACATGATCAGGAGGAGCTTTTTTGCCAGGCTCTTCTGCTGTTTTAGCCCAGTCTAAACATTCCTTCTCTCTGCTGCTGCTCAGCAGAGAGTGGGCACAGAGATGTTGGAATCCATTGGTCTTCCATGCAGGAAAAGGAGGAGTTACAGCAATGTGTGTTGCAGAATTGCAAAGCTCACTGTGTGCTGAAGATGCCCTGCAGGAGTTTCCCTGCTGGCCCTTCGTCTGTGGGATTAGAGTCCAAGCGCTGCTCCTCCCCTGTCACAACTCCTCTCGAAACGAGAGAGCGCACCAGAAACTTTGGATTCAAATGCACTTTTAGGAGATAAAGTGAGGAGTGACAGCAATGTTTGTGTCACAGTTTAAAGCTCACTGTGTGCAAAACATGATCAAGCAGGAGATTTTTTGCAAGGCTCTTCTGCTGTTTTAGGCAGGTCTAAACATTCCTGCTCTACTCTCTCTGTTGCTGCTCAGCAGAGAGCGGGCACAGAGGTGTTGGAATCAATTGGTCTTTCAGGCAGGAAAAGAAGTGACAGCAATGTGTGTTGCAGAGTTGCAAAGCTCACTGTGTGCTGAAGATGATCAGTGGGAACTTTCTGGACTGTCTCTTCTGCTGTTTCAGCAGAGTCCAAACGTAAGTGCTATATTCTGCTACTGCTCACAAAGAGCAAGCACAGGAGATGTATTATTCAATTGGACTTTCAGGTAGGAAAGTGAGAGGTGACAGCAATATGTGTTTCAGAGTTGCGAATCTCAATGTGTGCTGATGATGCCCAGCAGTAGTTTCCATGCTGGCCCTTCGGCTGTGAAATTAGAATCCAAGCGCTCGTCCTCCCCTGTCACAACTGCTCTCGAAGCGAGAGAGCGCACCAGAAACGTTGGCTTGAAATGCACTTTTAGGAGATAAAGTGAGGAGTGACAGCAATGTGTGTTTCAGAGTTGCAAAGCTCACTGTGCGCTGAAGATGATCTGCAAGGACTTTCCCTCCCCTGCCCTTCGGAACTGGGAGCGGATTCCAAGCGCTCGCGCTCACCTTCCTCTGCTGCTCTTGAAACGAGAGTGGAGACCAGAAACGCTGGATTCAAATGCACTTTTAGGAGCTACAATGAGGAGTGACAACAGTGTGTGTGTCAAAGTTGTAAAGCTCAGTGTGTTGAAGAAGCACAAGAGCAGCCTTCAGGCCTGTCTCTTCCACTGCCTTACAGATTGCAGACATCCCTGCTCACACTGCTGCTCAGCAGAGTGCTGGCAACGGAGTTCTTGGATTGAAATGGTCTTTTAGGAGAAAGAGTGAAGAGTGACAGCAATGTTTGTGTCACAGTTTAAAGCTCACTGTGTGCTAAACATGATCAGGAGGAGCTTTTTTGCAAGGCTCTTCTGCTGTTTTAGCCCAGTCTAAACATTCCTGCTCTACTCTCTCTGTTGCTGCTCAGCAGAGAGTGGGCACAGAGATGTTGGAATCAATTGGTCTTTCAGGCAAGAAAAGGAGGAGTGACAGCAATGTGTGTTGCAGAATTGCAAAGCTCACTATGTGCTGAAGATGCTCTGCAGGAGTTTCCCTGCTGGCCCTTCGTCTGTGGGATTAGAGTCCAAGCGCTGCTCCTCCCCTGTCACAACTCCTCTCGAAACGAGAGAGCGCGCAGGAAACTTTGGATTCAAATGCACTTTTAGGAGATAAAGTGAGGAGTGACAGCAATGTTTGTGTCACAGTTTAAAGCTCACTGTGTGCAAAACATGATCAAGCAGGAGATTTTTTTCAAGGCTCTTCTGCTGTTTTAGGCAGGTCTAAAAATTCCTGCTCTACTCTCTCTGTTGCTGCTCAGCAGAGAGCGGGCACAGAGATGGTGGATTCAGCTGGTCTTTCAGGCAAAAAGGGAGGAGTGACAGCAATGTGCGTTGCAGAGTTGCAAAGCTCGCTGTGCGCTGAAGATGATCAGTGGGAACTTTCTGGACTGTCTCTTCTGCTCTTTTAGCATTGGCTAAAGGTTCCTGCTCTACTCTGCTTCTGCCCAGCAGAGAAAGGGCACAGAGATTTTGGATTCAATTGGACTTTGAGGTAGGAAAGTGCGGAGCGAGAGCAATATATGTGTCACAGTTGCAAAGCTGACTGCGTGCTGAAGATGCCCTGCCGGAGCTTTCACTCCGGGCTCTTCGGCTGTGGGAGCAGAGGCCAAGAGATCGTGTTCACCTGTCACTGCTGCTGTTCAAACGAGAGAGGGCGGGAGAGACCATGGATTCAAACGGATTATTAGGAGATGAAGTGAGGAGTGACAGCAATGTGTGTTTCAGAGTTGCAAAGCTCACTGTGCGCTGAAGATGATCTGCAAGGACTTTCCCTCCCTGCCCTTCGGAACTGGGAGCGGATTCCAAGCGCTCGTGCTCAACTTCCTCTGCTGCTCTTGAAACGAGAGTGGAGACCAGAAACGCTGGATTCAAATGCACTTTTAGGAGCTACAATGAGGAGTGACAACAGTGTGTGTGTCACAGTTGTAAAGCTCAGTGTGTTGAAGAAGCACAAGAGCAGCCTACAGGCCTGTCTCTTCCACTGCCTTACAGATTGCAGACATTCCTGCTCACTCTGCTGCTCAGCAGAGTGCTGGCAACGGAGTTCTTGGATTGAAATGGTCTTTTAGGAGAAAGAGTGAAGAGTGACAGCAATGTTTGTGTCACAGTTTAAAGCTCACTGTGTGCTAAACATGATCAGGAGGAGCTTTTTTGCAAGGCTCTTCTGCTGTTTTAGCCCAGTCTAAACATTCCTTCTCTCTGTTGCTGCTCAGCAGAGAGTGGGCACAGAGATGTTGGAATCAATAGGTCTTCCAGGCAGGAAAAGGAGGAGTTACAGCAATGTGTTTTGCAGAGTTGCAAAGCTCACTGTGTGCTGAAGATGCCCTGCAGGAGTTTCCCTGCTGGCCCTTCGTCTGTGGGATTAGAGTCCAAGCGCTGCTACTCCCCTGTCACAACTCCTCTCCAAACGAGAGAGCGTACCAGAAACTTTGGATTCAAATGAACTTTTAGGAGATAAAGTGAGGAGTGACAGCAATGTTTGTGTCACAGTTTAAAGCTCACTGTGTGCAAAACATGATCAAGCAGGAGATTTTTTGCAAGGCTCTTCTGCTGTTTTAGCCCAGGCTAAACATTCCTGCTCAACTCTCTGTTGCTACTCAGCAGAGAGTGGGCACAGAGATGTTGGAATCAATTGGTCTTTCAGGCAGGAAAAGAAGTGACAGCAATGTGTGTTGCAGAGTTGCAAAGCTCGCTGTTCGCTGAAGATGATCAGTGGGAATTTTCTGGACTGTCTCTTCTGCTGTTTCTTCAGAGTCCAAACGTAAGTGCTATATTCTGCTACTGCTCACAAAGAGCAAGCACAGGAGATGTAGGATTCAATTGGACTTTCAGGTAGGAAAGTGAGAGGTGACAGCAATGTGTGTTTCAGAGTTGCAAAGCTCACTGGGTGCTGAAGATGCCCAGCAGGATTTTCCATGCTGGCAATTCGTCTGTGAAATTAGAGTCCAAACGCTCGTCCTCCCCTGTGACGTCTGCTCTCGAAACGAGAGAGCGCACCAGAAACTTTGGATTCAAATGCACTTTTAGGAGATAAAGTGAGGAGTGACAGCAATGTTTGTGTCACAGTTTAAAGCTCGCTGAGTGCAAAACATGATCAAGCAGGAGATTTTTTGCAAGGCTCTTCTGCTGTTTTAGCCCAGGCTAAACATTCCTGCTCTACTCTCTCTGTTGCTGCTCAGCAGAGAGCGGGCACAGAGGTGTTGGAATCAATTGGTCTTTCCGGCAGGAAAAGAAGAGACAGCAATGTGTGTTGCAGAGTTGCAAAGCTCACTGTGTGCTGAAGATGATCAGTGGGAACTTTCTGGACTGTCTCTTCTGCTGTTTCAGCAGAGTCCAAACGTAAGTGCTATATTCTGCTACTGCTCACAAAGAGCAAGCACAGGAGATGTATTATTCAATTGGACTTTCAGGTAGGAAAGTGAGAGGTGACAGCAATATGTGTTTCAGAGATGTGAATCTCAATGTGTGCTGAAGATGCCCAGCAGTAGTTTCCATGCTGGCCCTTCGGCTGTGAAATTAGAATCCAAGCGCTCGTCCTCCCCTGTCACAACTGCTCTCGAAGCGAGAGAGCGCACCAGAAACGTTGGCTTGAAATGCACTTTTAGGAGATAAAGTGAGGAGTGACAGCAATGTGTGTTTCAGAGTTGCAAAGCTCACTGTGCGCTGAAGATGATCTGCAAGGACTTTCCCTCCCCTGCCCTTCGGAACTGGGAGCGGATTCCAAGCGCTCGTGCTCACCTGCCTCTGCTGCACTGGAAACGAGAGTGGAGACCAGAAACCCTGGATTCAAATGCACTTTTAGGAGCTACAATGAGGAGTGACAACAGTGTGTGTGTCAAAGTTGTAAAGCTCAGTGTGTTGAAGAAGCACAAGAGCGGCCTTCAGGCCTGTCTCTTCCACTGCCTTACAGATTGCAGACATCCCTGCTCACTCTGCTGCTCAGCAGAGTGCTGGCAACGGAGTTCTTGGATTGAAATGGTCTTTTAGGAGAAAGAGTGAAGAGTGACAGCAATGTTTGTGTCACAGTTTAAAGCTCACTGTGTGCTAAACATGATCAGGAGGAGCTTTTTTGCAAGGCTCTTCTGCTGTTTTAGCCCAGTCTAAACATTCCTGCTCTACTCTCTCTGTTGCTGCTCAGCAGAGAGTGGGCACAGAGATGTTGGAATCAATTGGTCTTTCAGGCAAGAAAAGGAGGAGTGACAGCAATGTGTGTTGCAGAATTGCAAAGCTCACTGTGTGCTGAAGATGCCCTGCAGGAGTTTCCCTGCTGGCCCTTCGTCTGTGGGATTAGAGTCCAAGCGCTGCTCCTCCCCTGTCACAACTCCTCTCGAAACGAGAGAGCGCACCAGAAACTTTGGATTCAAATGCACTTTTAGGAGATAAAGTGAGGAGTGACAGCAATGTTTGTGTCACAGTTTAAAGCTCACTGTGTGCAAAACATGATCAAGCAGGAGATTTTTTTCAAGGCTCTTCTGCTGTTTTAGGCAGGTCTAAAAATTCCTGCTCTACTCTCTCTGTTGCTGCTCAGCAGAGAGCGGGCACAGAGATGGTGGATTCAGCTGGTCTTTCAGGCAAAAAGGGAGGAGTGACAGCAATGTGTGTTGCAGAGTTGCAAAGCTCGCTGTGCGCTGAAGATGATCAGTGGGAACTTTCTGGACTGTCTCTTCTGCTCTTTTAGCATTGGCTAAAGGTTCCTGCTCTACTCTCTCTGCGTCTGCCCAGCAGAGAAAGGGCACAGAGATTTTGGATTCAATTGGACTTTGAGGTAGGAAAGTGCGGAGCGAGAGCAATATATGTGTCACAGTTGCAAAGCTGACTGCGTGCTGAAGATGCCCTGCCGGAGCTTTCACTCCGGGCTCTTCGGCTGTGGGAGCAGAGGCCAAGAGATCGTGTTCACCTGTCACTGCTGCTGTTCAAACGAGAGAGGGCGGGAGAGACCATGGATTCAAACGGATTATTAGGAGATGAAGTGAGGAGTGACAGCAATGTGTGTTTCAGAGTTGCAAAGCTCACTGTGCGCTGAAGATGATCTGCAAGGACTTTCCCTCCCTGCCCTTCGGAACTGGGAGCGGATTCCAAGCGCTCGTGCTCACCTTCCTCTGCTGCTCTTGAAACGAGAGTGGAGACCAGAAACGCTGGATTCAAATGCACTTTTAGGAGCTACAATGAGGAGTGACAACAGTGTGTGTGTCACAGTTGTAAAGCTCAGTGTGTTGAAGAAGCACAAGAGCAGCCTTCAGGCCTGTCTCTTCCACTGCCTTACAGATTGCAGACATTCCTGCTCACTCTGCTGCTCAGCAGAGTGCTGGCAACGGAGTTCTTGGATTGAAATGGTCTTTTAGGAGAAAGAGTGAAGAGTGACAGCAATGTTTGTGTCACAGTTTAAAGCTCACTGTGTGCTAAACATGATCAGGAGGAGCTTTTTTGCAAGGCTCTTCTGCTGTTTTAGCCCAGTCTAAACATTCCTTCTCTCTGTTGCTGCTCAGCAGAGAGTGGGCACAGAGATGTTGGAATCCATTGGTCTTCCAGGCAGGAAAAGGAGGAGTTACAGCAATGTGTGTTGCAGAATTGCAAAGCTCACTGTGTGCTGAAGATGCCCTGCAGGAGTTTCCCTGCTGGCCCTTCGTCTGTGGGATTAGAGTCCAAGCGCTGCTCCTCCCCTGTCACAACTCCTCTCGAAACGTGAGAGCGCACCAGAAACTTTGAATTCAAATGCACTTTTAGGAGATAAAGTGAGGAGTGACAGCAATGTTTGTGTCACAGTTTAAAGCTCACTGTGTGCAAAACATGATCAAGCAGGAGATTTTTTGCAAGGCTCTTCTGCTGTTTTAGCCCAGGCTAAAAATTCCTGCTCTACTCTCTCTGTTGCTGCTCAGCAGAGAGCAGGCACAGAGGTGTTGGAATCAATTGGTCTTTCAGGCAGGAAAAGAAGTGACAGCAATGTGTGTTGCAGAGTTGCAAAGCTCACTGTGTGCTGAAGATGATCAGTGGGAACTTTCTGGACTGTCTCTTCTGCTGTTTCAGCAGAGTCCAAACGTAAGTGCTATATTCTGCTACTGCTCACAAAGAGCAAGCAGAGGAGATGTATTATTCAATTGGACTTTCAGGTAGGAAAGTGAGAGGTGACAGCAATATGTGTTTCAGAGTTGTGAATCTCAATGTGTGCTGAAGATGCCCAGCAGTAGTTTCCATGCTGGCCCTTCGGCTGTGAAATTAGAATCCAAGCGCTCGTCCTCCCCTGTCACAACTGCTCTCGAAGCGAGAGAGCGCACCAGAAACGTTGGCTTGAAATGCACTTTTAGGAGATAAAGTGAGGAGTGACAGCAATGTGTGTTTCAGAGTTGCAAAGCTCACTGTGCGCTGAAGATGATCTGCAAGGACTTTCCCTCCCTGCCCTTCGGAACTGGGAGCGGATTCCAAGCGCTCGTGCTCACCTGCCTCTGCTGCACTGGAAACGAGAGTGGAGACCAGAAACGCTGGATTCAAATGCACTTTTAGGAGCTACAATGAGGAGTGACAACAGTGTGTGTGTCAAAGTTGTAAAGCTCAGTGTGTTGAAGAAGCACAAAAGCAGCCTTCAGGCCTGTCTCTTCCACTGCCTTACAGATTGCAGACATCCCTGCTCACTCTGCTGCTCAGCAGAGTGCTGGCAACGGAGTTCTGGGATTGAAATGGTCTTTTAGGAGAAAGAGTGAAGAGTGACTGCAATGTTTGTGTCACAGTTTAAAGCTCACTGTGTGCTAAACATGATCAGGAGGAGCTTTTTTGCAAGGCTCTTCTGCTGTTTTAGCCCAGTCTAAACATTCCTGCTCTACTCTCTCTGTTGCTGCTCAGCAGAGAGTGGGCACAGAGGTGTTGGAATCAATTGGTCTTTCAGGCAAGAAAAGGAGGAGTGACAGCAATGTGTGTTGCAGAATTGTAAAGCTCACTGTGTGCTGAAGATGCCCTGCAGGAGTTTCCCTGCTGGCCCTTCGTCTGTGGGATTAGAGTCCAACCGCTGCTCCTCCCTTGTCACAACTCCTCTCCAAACGAGAGAGCGCACCAGAAACTTTGGATTCAAATGCACTTTTAGGAGATAAAGTGAGGAGTGACAGCAATGTTTGTGTCACAGTTTAAAGCTCACTGTGTGCAAAACATGATCAAGCAGGAGATTTTTTTCAAGGCTCTTCTGCTGTTTTAGGCAGGTCTAAAAATTCCTGCCCTACTCTCTCTGTTGCTGCTCAGCAGAGAGCGGGCACAGAGATGGTGGATTCAGCTGGTCTTTCAGGCAAAAAGGGAGGAGTGACAGCAATGTGTGTTGCAGAGTTGCAAAGCTCGCTGTGCGCTGAAGATGATCAGTGGGAACTTTCTGGACTGTCTCTTCTGCTCTTTTAGCATTGGCTAAAGGTTCCTGCTCTACTCTCTCTGCTTCTGCCCAGCAGAGAAAGGGCACAGAGATTTTGGATTCAATTGGACTTTGAGGTAGGAAAGTGCGGAGCGAGAGCAATATATGTGTCACAGTTGCAAAGCTGACTGCGTGCTGAAGATGCCCTGCCGGAGCTTTCACTCCGGGCTCTTCGGCTGTGGGAGCAGAGGCCAAGAGATCGTGTTCACCTGTCACTGCTGCTGTTCAAACGAGAGAGGGCGGGAGAGACCATGGATTCAAACGGATTATTAGGAGATGAAGTGAGGAGTGACAGCAATGTGTGTTTCAGAGTTGCAAAGCTCACTGTGCGCTGAAGATGATCTGCAAGGACTTTCCCTCCCCTGCCCTTCGGAACTGGGAGCGGATTCCAAGCGCTCGTGCTCACCTTCCTCTGCTGCTCTTGAAACGAGAGTGGAGACCAGAAACGCTGGATTCAAATGCACTTTTAGGAGCTACAATGAGGAGTGACAACAGTGTGTGTGTCACAGTTGTAAAGCTCAGTGTGTTGAAGAAGCACAAGAGCAGCCTTCAGGCCTGTCTCTTCCACTGCCTTACAGATTGCAGACATTCCTGCTCACTCTGCTGCTCAGCAGAGTGCTGGCAACGGAGTTCTTGGATTGAAATGGTCTTTTAGGAGAAAGAGTGAAGAGTGACAGCAATGTTTGTGTCACAGTTTAAAGCTCACTGTGTGCTAAACATGATCAGGAGGAGCTTTTTTGCAAGGCTCTTCTGCTGTTTTAGCCCAGTCTAAACATTCCTTCTCTCTGTTGCTGCTCAGCAGAGAGTGGGCACAGAGATGTTGGAATCCATTGGTCTTCCAGGCAGGAAAAGGAGGAGTTACAGCAATGTGTGTTGCAGAATTGCAAAGCTCACTGTGTGCTGAAGATGCCCTGCAGGAGTTTCCCTGCTGGCCCTTCGTCTGTGGGATTAGAGTCCAAGCGCTGCTCCTCCCCTGTCACAACTCCTCTCCAAACGAGAGAGCGCACCAGAAACTTTGGATTCAAATGCACTTTTAGGAGATAAAGTGAGGAGTGACAGCAATGTTTGTGTCACAGTTTAAAGCTCACTGTGTGCAAAACATGATCAAGCAGGAGATTTTTTTCAAGGCTCTTTTGCTGTTTTAGGCAAGTCTAAAAATTCCTGCTCTGCTCTCTCTGTTGCTGCTCAGCAGAGAGCGGGCACAGAGATGGTGGATTCAGCTGGTCTTTCAGGCAAAAAGGGAGGAGTGACAGCAATGTGTGTTGCAGAGTTGCAAAGCTCGCTGTGCGCTGAAGATGATCAGTGGGAACTTTCTGGACTGTCTCTTCTGCTCTTTTAGCATTGGCTAAAGGTTCCTGCTCTACTCTCTCTGCTTCTGCCCAGCAGAGAAAGGGCACAGAGATTTTGGATTCAATTGGACTTTGAGGTAGGAAAGTGCGGAGCGAGAGCGATATATGTGTCACAGTTGCAAAGCTGACTGCGTGCTGAAGATGCCCTGCCGGAGCTTTCACTCCGGGCTCTTCGGCTGTGGGAGCAGAGGCCAAGAGATCGTGTTCACCTGTCACTGCTGCTGTTCAAACGAGAGAGGGCGGGAGAGACCATGGATTCAAACGGATTATTAGGAGATGAAGTGAGGAGTGACAGCAATGTGTGTTTCAGAGTTGCAAAGCTCACTGTGCGCTGAAGATGATCTGCAAGGACTTTCCCTCCCTGCCCTTCGGAACTGGGAGCGGATTCCAAGCGCTCGTGCTCACCTGCCTCTGCTGCACTGGAAACGAGCGTGGAGACCAGAAACGCTGGATTCAAATGCACTTTTAGGAGCTACAATGAGGAGTGACAACAGTGTGTGTGTCACAGTTGTAAAGCTCAGTGTGTTGAAGAAGCACAAGAGCAGCCTTCAGGCCTGTCTCTTCCACTGCCTTACAGATTGCAGACATTCCTGCTCACTCTGCTGCTCAGCAGAGTGCTGGCAACGGAGTTCTTGGATTGAAATGGTCTTTTAGGAGAAAGAGTGAAGAGTGACAGCAATGTTTGTGTCACAGTTTAAAGCTCACTGTGTGCTAAACATGATCAGGAGGAGCTTTTTTGCAAGGCTCTTCTGCTGTTTTAGCCCAGTCTAAACATTCCTTCTCTCTGTTGCTGCTCAGCAGAGAGTGGGCACAGAGATGTTGGAATCCATTGGTCTTCCAGGCAGGAAAAGGAGGACTTACAGCAATGTGTGTTGCAGAATTGCAAAGCTCACTGTGTGCTGAAGATGCCCTGCAGGAGTTTCCCTGCTGGCCCTTCGTCTGTGGGATTAGAGTCCAAGCGCTGCTCCTCCCCTGTCACAACTCCTCTCCAAACGAGAGAGCGCACCAGAAACTTTGGATTCAAATGCACTTTTAGGAGATAAAGTGAGGAGTGACAGCAATGTTTGTGTCACAGTTTAAAGCTCACTGTGTGCAAAACATGATCAAGCAGGAGATTTTTTTCAAGGCTCTTCTGCTGTTTTAGGCAGGTCTAAAAATTCCTGCTCTACTCTCTCTGTTGCTGCTCAGCAGAGAGCGGGCACAGAGATGGTGGATTCAGCTGGTCTTTCAGGCAAAAAGGGAGGAGTGACAGCAATGTGTGTTGCAGTGTTGCAAAGCTCGCTGTGCGCTGAAGATGATCAGTGGGAACTTTCTGGACTGTCTCTTCAGCTCTTTTAGCATTGGCTAAAGGTTCCTGCTCTACTCTGCTTCTGCCCAGCAGAGAAAGGGCACAGACATTTTGGATTCAATTGGACTTTGAGGTAGGAAAGTGCGGAGCGAGAGAAATATATGTGTCACAGTTGCAAAGCTGACTGCGTGCTGAAGATGCCCTGCCAGAGCTTTCACTCCGGGCTCTTCGGCTGTGGGAGCAGAGGCCAAGAGATCGTGTTCACCTGTCACTGCTGCTGTTCAAACGAGAGAGGGCGGGAGAGACCATGGATTCAAACGGATTATTAGGAGATGAAGTGAGGAGTGACAGCAATGTGTGTTTCAGAGTTGCAAAGCTCACTGTGCGCTGAAGATGATCTGCAAGGACTTTCCCTCCCTGCCCTTCGGAACTGGGAGCGGATTCCAAGCGCTCGTGCTCACCTTCCTCTGCTGCTCTTGAAACGAGAGTGGAGACCAGAAACGCTGGATTCAAATACACTTTTAGGAGCTACAATGAGGAGTGACAACAGTGTGTGTGTCACAGTTGTAAAGCTCAGTGTGTTGAAGAAGCACAAGAGCAGCCTTCAGGCCTGTCTCTTCCACTGCCTTACAGATTGCAGACATTCCTGCTCACTCTGCTGCTCAGCAGAGTGATGGCAACGGAGTTCTTGGATTGAAATGGTCTTTTAGGAGAAAGAGTGAAGAGTGACAGCAATGTTTGTGTCACAGTTTAAAGCTCACTGTGTGCTAAACATGATCAGGAGGAGCTTTTTTGCAAGGCTCTTCTGCTGTTTTAGCCCAGTCTAAACATTCCTTCTCTCTGTTGCTGCTCAGCAGAGAGTGGGCACAGAGATGTTGGAATCCATTGGTCTTCCAGGCAGGAAAAGGAGGAGTTACAGCAATGTGTGTTGCAGAATTGCAAAGCTCACTGTGTGCTGAAGATGCCCTGCAGGAGTTTCCCTGCTGGCCCTTCGTCTGTGGGATTAGAGTCCAAGCGCTGCTCCTCCCCTGTCACAACTCCTCTCCAAACGAGAGAGCGCACCAGAAACTTTGGATTCAAATGCACTTTTAGGAGATAAAGTGAGGAGTGACAGCAATGTTTGTGTCACAGTTTAAAGCTCACTGTGTGCAAAACATGATCAAGCAGGAGATTTTTTTCAAGGCTCTTCTGCTGTTTTAGGCAGGTCTAAAAATTCCTGCTCTACTCTCTCTGTTGCTGCTCAGCAGAGAGCGGGCACAGAGATGGTGGATTCAGCTGGTCTTTCAGGCAAAAAGGGAGGAGTGACAGCAATGTGTGTTGCAGTGTTGCAAAGCTCGCTGTGCGCTGAAGATGATCAGTGGGAACTCTCTGGACTGTCTCTTCAGCTCTTTTAGCATTGGCTAAAGGTTCCTGCTCTACTCTGCTTCTGCCCAGCAGAGAAAGGGCACAGAGATTTTGGATTCAATTGGACTTTGAGGTAGGAAAGTGCGGAGCGAGAGCAATATATGTGTCACAGTTGCAAAGCTGACTGCGTGCTGAAGATGCCCTGCCGGAGCTTTCACTCCGGGCTCTTCGGCTGTGGGAGCAGAGGCCAAGAGATCGTGTTCACCTGTCACTGCTGCTGTTCAAACGAGAGAGGGCGGGAGAGACCATGGATTCAAACGGATTATTAGGAGATGAAGTGAGGAGTGACAGCAATGTGTGTTTCAGAGTTGCAAAGCTCACTGTGCGCTGAAGATGATCTGCAAGGACTTTCCCTCCCTGCCCTTCGGAACTGGGAGCGGATTCCAAGCGCTCGTGCTCACCTGCCTCTGCTGCTCTTGAAACGAGAGTGGAGACCAGAAACGCTGGATTCAAATGCACTTTTAGGAGCTACAATGAGGAGTGACAACAGTGTGTGTGTCACAGTTGTAAAGCTCAGTGTGTTGAAGAAGCACAAGAGCAGCCTTCAGGCCTGTCTCTTCCACTGCCTTACAGATTGCAGACATTCCTGCTCACTCTGCTGCTCAGCAGAGTGCTGGCAACGGAGTTCTTGGATTGAAATGGTCTTTTAGGAGAAAGAGTGAAGAGTGACAGCAATGTTTGTGTCACAGTTTAAAGCTCACTGTGTGCTAAACATGATCAGGAGGAGCTTTTTTGCAAGGCTCTTCTGCTGTTTTAGCCCAGTCTAAACATTCCTTCTCTCTGTTGCTGCTCAGCAGAGAGTGGGCACAGAGATGTTGGAATCCATTGGTCTTCCAGGCAGGAAAAGGAGGACTTACAGCAATGTGTGTTGCAGAATTGCAAAGCTCACTGTGTGCTGAAGATGCCCTGCAGGAGTTTCCCTGCTGGCCCTTCGTCTGTGGGATTAGAGTCCAAGCGCTGCTCCTCCCCTGTCACAACTCCTCTCGAAACGTGAGAGCGCACCAGAAACTTTGGATTCAAATGCACTTTTAGGAGATAAAGTGAGGAGTGACAGCAATGTTTGTGTCACAGTTTAAAGCTCACTGTGTGCAAAACATGATCAAGCAGGAGATTTTTTGCAAGGCTCTTCTGCTGTTTTAGCCCAGGCTAAACATTCCTGCTCTACTCTCTCTGTTGCTGCTCAGCAGAGAGCGGGCACAGAGGTGTTGGAATCAATTGGTCTTTCAGGCAGGAAAAGAAGTGACAGCAATGTGTGTTGCAGAGTTGCAAAGCTCACTGTGTGCTGAAGATGATCAGTGGGAACTTTCTGGACTGTCTCTTCTGCTGTTTCAGCAGAGTCCAAACGTAAGTGCTATATTCTGCTACTGCTCACAAAGAGCAAGCACAGGAGATGTATTATTCAATTGGACTTTCAGGTAGGAAAGTGAGAGGTGACAGCAATATGTGTTTCAGAGTTGTGAATCTCAATGTGTGCTGAAGATGCCCAGCAGTAGTTTCCATGCTGGCCCTTCGGCTGTGAAATTAGAATCCAAGCGCTCGTCCTCCCCTGTCACAACTGCTCTCGAAGCGAGAGAGCGCACCAGAAACGTTGGCTTGAAATGCACTTTTAGGAGATAAAGTGAGGAGTGACAGCAATGTGTGTTTCAGAGTTGCAAAGCTCACTGTGCGCTGAAGATGATCTGCAAGGACTTTCCCTCCCTGCCCTTCGGAACTGGGAGCGGATTCCAAGCGCTCGTGCTCACCTGCCTCTGGTGCACTGGAAACGAGAGTGGAGACCAGAAACGCTGGATTCAAATGCACTTTTAGGAGCTACAATGAGGAGTGACAACAGTGTGTGTGTCAAAGTTGTAAAGCTCAGTGTGTTGAAGAAGCACAAGAGCAGCCTTCAGGCCTGTCTCTTCCACTGCCTTACAGATTGCAGACATTCCTGCTCACTCTGCTGCTCAGCAGAGTGCTGGCAACGGAGTTCTGGGATTGAAATGGTCTTTTAGGAGAAAGAGTGAAGAGTGACACCAATGCTTGTGTCACAGTTTAAAGCTCACTGTGTGCTAAACATGATCAGGAGGAGCTTTTTTGCAAGGCTCTTCTGCTGTTTTAGCCCAGTCTAAACATTCCTGCTCTACTCTCTCTGTTGCTGCTCAGCAGAGAGTGGGCACAGAGATGTTGGAATCAATTGGTCTTTCAGGCAAGAAAAGGAGGAGTGACAGCAATGTGTGTTGCAGAATTGTAAAGCTCACTGTGTGCTGAAGATGCCCTGCAGGAGTTTCCCTGCTGGCCCTTCGTCTGTGGGATTAGAGTCCAAGCGCTGCTCCTCCCTTGTCACAACTCCTCTCGAAACGAGAGAGCGCACCAGAAACTTTGGATTCAAATGCACTTTTAGGAGATAAAGTGAGGAGTGACAGCAATATTTGTGTCACAGTTTAAAGCTCACTGTGTGCAAAACATGATCAAGCAGGAGATTTTTTTCAAGGCTCTTCTGCTGTTTTAGGCAGGTCTAAAAATTCCTGCTCTACTCTCTCTGTTGCTGCTCAGCAGAGAGCGGGCACAGAGATGGTGGATTCAGCTGGTCTTTCAGGCAAAAAGGGAGGAGTGACAGCAATGTGTGTTGCAGAGTTGCAAAGCTCGCTGTGCGCTGAAGATGATCAGTGGGAACTTTCTGGACTGTCTCTTCTGTTCTTTTAGCATTGGCTAAAGGTTCCTGCTCTACTCTCTCTGCTTCTGCCCAGCAGAGAAAGGGCACAGAGATTTTGGATTCAATTGGACTTTGAGGTAGGAAAGTGCGGAGCGAGAGCGATATATGTGTCACAGTTGCAAAGCTGACTGCGTGCTGAAGATGCCCTGCCGGAGCTTTCACTCCGGGCTCTTCGGCTGTGGGAGCAGAGGCCAAGAGATCGTGTTCACCTGTCACTGCTGCTGTTCAAACGAGAGAGGGCGGGAGAGACCATGGATTCAAACGGATTATTAGGAGATGAAGTGAGGAGTGACAGCAATGTGTGTTTCAGAGTTGCAAAGCTCACTGTGCGCTGAAGATGATCTGCAAGGACTTTCCCTCCCTGCCCTTCGGAACTGGGAGCGGATTCCAAGCGCTCGTGCTCACCTGCCTCTGCTGCACTGGAAACGAGAGTGGAGACCAGAAACGCTGGATTCAAATGCACTTTTAGGAGCTACAATGAGGAGTGACAACAGTGTGTGTGTCACAGTTGTAAAGCTCAGTGTGTTGAAGAAGCACAAGAGCAGCCTTCAGGCCTGTCTCTTCCACTGCCTTACAGATTGCAGACATTCCTGCTCACTCTGCTGCTCAGCAGAGTGCTGGCAACGGAGTTCTTGGATTGAAATGGTCTTTTAGGAGAAAGAGTGAAGAGTGACAGCAATGTTTGTGTCACAGTTTAAAGCTCACTGTGTGCTAAACATGATCAGGAGGAGCTTTTTTGCAAGGCTCTTCTGCTGTTTTAGCCCAGTCTAAACATTCCTTCTCTCTGTTGCTGCTCAGCAGAGAGTGGGCACAGAGATGTTGGAATCAATTGGTCTTCCAGGCAGGAAAAGGAGGAGTTACAGCAATGTGTGTTGCAGAATTGCAAAGCTCACTGTGTGCTGAAGATGCCCTGCAGGAGTTTCCCTGCTGGCCCTTCGTCTGTGGGATTAGAGTCCAAGCGCTGCTCCTCCCCTGTCACAACTCCTCTCGAAACGTGAGAGCGCACCAGAAACTTTGGATTCAAATGCACTTTTAGGAGATAAAGTGAGGAGTGACAGCAATGTTTGTGTCACAGTTTAAAGCTCACTGTGTGCAAAACATGATCAAGCAGGAGATTTTTTGCAAGGCTCTTCTGCTGTTTTAGCCCAGGCTAAACATTGCTGCTCTACTCTCTCTGTTGCTGCTCAGCAGAGAGCGGGCACAGAGGTGTTGGAATCAATTGGTCTTTCAGGCAGGAAAAGAAGTGACAGCAATGTGTGTTGCAGAGTTGCAAAGCTCACTGTGTGCTGAAGATGATCAGTGGGAACTTTCTGGACTGTCTCTTCTGCTGTTTCAGCAGAGTCCAAACGTAAGTGCTATATTCTGCTACTGCTCACAAAGAGCAAGCACAGGAGATGTATTATTCAATTGGACTTTCAGGTAGTAAAGTGAGAGGTGACAGCAATATGTGTTTCAGAGTTGCGAATCTCAATGTGTGCTGAAGATGCCCAGCAGTAGTTTCCATGCTGGCCCTTCGGCTGTGAAATTAGAATCCAAGCGCTCGTCCTCCCCTGTCACAACTGCTCTCGAAGCGAGAGAGCGCACCAGAAACGTTGGCTTGAAATGCACTTTTAGGAGATAAAGTGAGGAGTGACAGCAATGTGTGTTTCAGAGTTGCAAAGCTCACTGTGCGCTGAAGATGATCTGCAAGGACTTTCCCTCCCCCGCCCTTCGGAACTGGGAGCGGATTCCAAGCGCTCGTGCTCACCTGCCTCTGCTGCACTGGAAACGAGAGTGGAGACCAGAAACGCTGGATTCAAATGCACTTTTAGGAGCTACAATGAGGAGTGACAACAGTGTGTGTGTCAAAGTTGTAAAGCTCAGTGTGTTGAAGAAGCACAAGAGCAGCCTTCAGGCCTGTCTCTTCCACTGCCTTACAGATTGCAGACATCCCTGCTCACTCTGCTGCTCAGCAGAGTGCTGGCAACGGAGTTCTTGGATTGAAATGGTCTTTTAGGAGAAAGAGTGAAGAGTGACAGCAATGTTTGTGTCACAGTTTAAAGCTCACTGTGTGCTAAACATGATCAGGAGGAGCCTTTTTGCAAGGCTCTTCTGCTGTTTTAGCCCAGTCTAAACATTCCTGCTCTACTCTCTCTGTTGCTGCTCAGCAGAGAGTGGGCACAGAGATGTTGGAATCAATTGGTCTTTCAGGCAAGAAAAGGAGGAGTGACAGCAATGTGTGTTGCAGAATTGCAAAGCTCACTGTGTGCTGAAGATGCCCTGCAGGAGTTTCCCTGCTGGCCCTTCGTCTGTGGGATTAGAGTCCAAGCGCTGCTCCTCCCCTGTCACAACTCCTCTCGAAACGAGAGAGCGCACCAGAAACTTTGGATTCAAATGCACTTTTAGGAGATAAAGTGAGGAGTGACAGCAATGTTTGTGTCACAGTTTAAAGCTCACTGTGTGCAAAACATGATCAAGCAGGAGATTTTTTTCAAGGCTCTTCTGCTGTTTTAGGCAGGTCTAAAAATTCCTGCTCTACTCTCTCTGTTGCTGCTCAGCAGAGAGCGGGCACAGAGATGGTGGATTCAGCTGGTCTTTCAGGCAAAAAGGGAGGAGTGACAGCAATGTGTGTTGCAGAGTTGCAAAGCTCGCTGTGCGCTGAAGATGATCAGTGGGAACTTTCTGGACTGTCTCTTCTGCTCTTTTAGCATTGGCTAAAGGTTCCTGCTCTACTCTCTCTGCTTCTGCCCAGCAGAGAAAGGGCACAGAGATTTTGGATTCAATTGGACTTTGAGGTAGGAAAGTGCGGAGCGAGAGCAATATATGTGTCACAGTTGCAAAGCTGACTGCGTGCTGAAGATGCCCTGCCGGAGCTTTCACTCCGGGCTCTTCGGCTGTGGGAGCAGAGGCCAAGAGATCGTGTTCACCTGTCACTGCTGCTGTTCAAACGAGAGAGGGCGGGAGAGACCATGGATTCAAACGGATTATTAGGAGATGAAGTGAGGAGTGACAGCAATGTGTGTTTCAGAGTTGCAAAGCTCACTGTGCGCTGAAGATGATCTGCAAGGACTTTCCCTCCCTGCCCTTCGGAACTGGGAGCGGATTCCAAGCGCTCGTGCTCACCTTCCTCTGCTGCTCTTGAAACGAGAGTGGAGACCAGAAACGCTGGATTCAAATGCACTTTTAGGAGCTACAATGAGGAGTGACAACAGTGTGTGTGTCACAGTTGTAAAGCTCAGTGTGTTGAAGAAGCACAAGAGCAGCCTTCAGGCCTGTCTCTTCCACTGCCTTACAGATTGCAGACATTCCTGCTCACTCTGCTGCTCAGCAGAGTGCTGGCAACGGAGTTCTTGGATTGAAATGGTCTTTTAGGAGAAAGAGTGAAGAGTGACAGCAATGTTTGTGTCACAGTTTAAAGCTCACTGTGTGCTAAACATGATCAGGAGGAGCTTTTTTGCAAGGCTCTTCTGCTGTTTTAGCCCAGTCTAAACATTCCTTCTCTCTGTTGCTGCTCAGCAGAGAGTGGGCACAGAGATGTTGGAATCAATTGGTCTTCCAGGCAGGAAAAGGAGGAGTTACAGCAATGTGTGTTGCAGAATTGCAAAGCTCACTGTGTGCTGAAGATGCCCTGCAGGAGTTTCCCTGCTGGCCCTTCGTCTGTGGGATTAGAGTCCAAGCGCTGCTCCTCCCCTGTCACAACTCCTCTCGAAACGTGAGAGCGCACCAGAAACTTTGGATTCAAATGCACTTTTAGGAGATAAAGTGAGGAGTTACGGCAATGTTTGTGTCACAGTTTAAAGCTCACTGTGTGCAAAACATGATCAAGCAGGAGATTTTTTGCAAGGCTCTTCTGCTGTTTTAGCCCAGGCTAAACATTCCTGCTCTACTCTCTCTGTTGCTGCTCAGCAGAGAGCGGGCACAGAGGTGTTGGAATCAATTGGTCTTTCAGGCAGGAAAAGAAGTGACAGCAATGTGTGTTGCAGAGTTGCAAAGCTCACTGTGTGCTGAAGATGATCAGTGGGAACTTTCTGGACTGTCTCTTCTGCTGTTTCAGCAGAGTCCAAACGTAAGTGCTATATTCTGCTACTGCTCACAAAGAGCAAGCACAGGAGATGTATTATTCAATTGGACTTTCAGGTAGGAAAGTGAGAGGTGACAGCAATATGTGTTTCAGAGTTGCGAATCTCAATGTGTGCTGAAGATGCCCAGCAGTAGTTTCCATGCTGGCCCTTCGGCTGTGAAATTAGAATCCAAGCGCTCGTCCTCCCCTGTCACAACTGCTCTCGAAGCGAGAGAGCGCACCAGAAACGTTGGCTTGAAATGCACTTTTAGGAGATAAAGTGAGGAGTGACAGCAATGTGTGTTTCAGAGTTGCAAAGCTCACTGTGTGCTGAAGATGATCTGCAAGGACTTTCCCTCCCCTGCCCTTCGGAACTGGGAGCGGATTCCAAGCGCTCGTGCTCACCTGCCTCTGGTGCACTGGAAACGAGAGTGGAGACCAGAAACGCTGGATTCAAATGCACTTTTAGGAGCTACAATGAGGAGTGACAACAGTGTGTGTGTCAAAGTTGTAAAGCTCAGTGTGTTGAAGAAGCACAAGAGCAGCCTTCAGGCCTGTCTCTTCCACTGCCTTACAGATTGCAGACATCCCTGCTCACTCTGCTGCTCAGCAGAGTGCTGGCAACGGAGTTCTGGGATTGAAATGGTCTTTTAGGAGAAAGAGTGAAGAGTGACAGCAATGTTTGTGTCACAGTTTAAAGCTCACTGTGTGCTAAACATGATCAGGAGGAGCTTTTTTGCAAGGCTCTTCTGCTGTTTTAGCCCAGTCTAAACATTCCTGCTCTACTCTCTCTGTTGCTGCTCAGCAGAGAGTGGGCACAGAGATGTTGGAATCAATTGGTCTTTCAGGCAAGAAAAGGAGGAGTGACAGCAATGTGTGTTGCAGAATTGCAAAGCTCACTGTGTGCTGAAGATGCCCTGCAGGAGTTTCCCTGCTGGCCCTTCGTCTGTGGGATTAGAGTCCAAGCGCTGCTCCTCCCCTGTCACAACTCCTCTCGAAACGAGAGAGCGCACCAGAAACTTTGGATTCAAATGCACTTTTAGGAGATAAAGTGAGGAGTGACAGCAATGTTTGTGTCACAGTTTAAAGCTCACTGTGTGCAAAACATGATCAAGCAGGAGATTTTTTTCAAGGCTCTTCTGCTGTTTTAGGCAGGTCTAAAAATTCCTGCTCTACTCTCTCTGTTGCTGCTCAGCAGAGAGCGGGCACAGAGATGGTGGATTCAGCTGGTCTTTCAGGCAAAAAGGGAGGAGTGACAGCAATGTGTGTTGCAGAGTTGCAAAGCTCGCTGTGCGCTGAAGATGATCAGTGGGAACTTTCTGGACTGTCTCTTCTGCTCTTTTAGCATTGGCTAAAGGTTCCTGCTCTACTCTGCTTCTGCCCAGCAGAGAAAGGGCACAGAGATTTTGGATTCAATTGGACTTTGAGGTAGGAAAGTGCGGAGCGAGAGCAATATATGTGTCACAGTTGCAAAGCTGACTGCGTGCTGAAGATGCCCTGCCGGAGCTTTCACTCCGGGCTCTTCGGCTGTGGGAGCAGAGGCCAAGAGATCGTGTTCACCTGTCACTGCTGCTGTTCAAACGAGAGAGGGCGGGAGAGACCATGGATTCAAACGGATTATTAGGAGATGAAGTGAGGAGTGACAGCAATGTGTGTTTCAGAGTTGCAAAGCTCACTGTGCGCTGAAGATGATCTGCAAGGACTTTCCCTCCCTGCCCTTCGGAACTGGGAGCGGATTCCAAGCGCTCGTGCTCACCTGCCTCTGCTGCTCTTGAAACGAGAGTGGAGACCAGAAACGCTGGATTCAAATGCACTTTTAGGAGCTACAATGAGGAGTGACAACAGTGTGTGTGTCACAGTTGTAAAGCTCAGTGTGTTGAAGAAGCACAAGAGCAGCCTTCAGGCCTGTCTCTTCCACTGCCTTACAGATTGCAGACATTCCTGCTCACTCTGCTGCTCAGCAGAGTGCTGGCAACGGAGTTCTTGGATTGAAATGGTCTTTTAGGAGAAAGAGTGAAGAGTGACAGCAATGTTTGTGTCACAGTTTAAAGCTCACTGTGTGCTAAACATGATCAGGAGGAGCTTTTTTGCAAGGCTCTTCTGCTGTTTTAGCCCAGTCTAAACATTCCTTCTCTCTGTTGCTGCTCAGCAGAGAGTGGGCACAGAGATGTTGGAATCAATTGGTCTTCCAGGCAGGAAAAGGAGGAGTTACAGCAATGTGTGTTGCAGAATTGCAAAGCTCACTGTGTGCTGAAGATGCCCTGCAGGAGTTTCCCTGCTGGCCCTTCGTCTGTGGGATTAGAGTCCAAGCGCTGCTCCTCCCCTGTCACAACTCCTCTCGAAACGTGAGAGCGCACCAGAAACTTTGGATTCAAATGCACTTTTAGGAGATAAAGTGAGGAGTTACGGCAATGTTTGTGTCACAGTTTAAAGCTCACTGTGTGCAAAAAATGATCAAGCAGGAGATTTTTTGCAAGGCTCTTCTGCTGTTTTAGCCCAGGCTAAACATTCCTGCTCTACTCTCTCTGTTGCTGCTCAGCAGAGAGCGGGCACAGAGGTGTTGGAATCAATTGGTCTTTCAGGCAGGAAAAGAAGTGACAGCAATGTGTGTTGCAGAGTTGCAAAGCTCACTGTGCGCTGAAGATGATCCGTGGGAACTTTCTGGACTGTCTCTTCTGCTGTTTCAGCAGAGTCCAAACGTAAGTGCTATATTCTGCTACTGCTCACAAAGAGCAAGCACAGGAGATGTATTATTCAATTGGACTTTCAGGTAGGAAAGTGAGAGGTGACAGCAATATGTGTTTCAGAGTTGCGAATCTCAATGTGTGCTGAAGATGCCCAGCAGTAGTTTCCATGCTGGCCCTTCGGCTGTGAAATTAGAATGCAAGCGCTCGTCCTCCCCTGTCACAACTGCTCTCGAAGCGAGAGAGCGCACCAGAAACGTTGGCTTGAAATGCACTTTTAGGAGATAAAGTGAGGAGTGACAGCAATGTGTGTTTCAGAGTTGCAAAGCTCACTGTGCGCTGAAGATGATCTGCAAGGACTTTCCCTCCCCTGCCCTTCGGAACTGGGAGCGGATTCCAAGCGCTCGTGCTCACCTTCCTCTGCTGCTCTTGAAACGAGAGTGGAGACCAGAAACGCTGGATTCAAATGCACTTTTAGGAGCTACAATGAGGAGTGACAACAGTGTGTGTGTCAAAGTTGTAAAGCTCAGTGTGTTGAAGAAGCACAAGAGCAGCCTTCAGGCCTGTCTCTTCCACTGCCTTACAGATTGCAGACATCCCTGCTCACTCTGCTGCTCAGCAGAGTGCTGGCAACGGAGTTCTTGGATTGAAATGGTCTTTTAGGAGAAAGAGTGAAGAGTGACAGCAATGTTTGTGTCACAGTTTAAAGCTCACTGTGTGCTAAACATGATCAGGAGGAGCTTTTTTGCAAGGCTCTTCTGCTGTTTTAGCCCAGTCTAAACATTCCTGCTCTACTCTCTCTGTTGCTGCTCAGCAGAGAGTGGGCACAGAGATGTTGGAATCAATTGGTCTTTCAGGCAAGAAAAGGAGGAGTGACAGCAATGTGTGTTGCAGAATTGCAAAGCTCACTGTGTGCTGAAGATGCTCTGCAGGAGTTTCCCTGCTGGCCCTTCGTCTGTGGGATTAGAGTCCAAGCGCTGCTCCTCCCCTGTCACAACTCCTCTCGAAACGAGAGATCGCGCCAGAAACTTTGGATTCAAATGCACTTTTAGGAGATAAAGTGAGGAGTGACAGCAATGTTTGTGTCACAGTTTAAAGCTCACTGTGTGCAAAACATGATCAAGCAGGAGATTTTTTTCAAGGCTCTTCTGCTGTTTTAGGCAGGTCTAAAAATTCCTGCTCTACTCTCTCTGTTGCTGCTCAGCAGAGAGCGGGCACAGAGATGGTGGATTCAGCTGGTCTTTCAGGCAAAAAGGGAGGAGTGACAGCAATGTGTGTTGCAGAGTTGCAAAGCTCGCTGTGCGCTGAAGATGATCAGTGGGAACTTTCTGGACTGTCTCTTCTGCTCTTTTAGCATTGGCTAAAGGTTCCTGCTCTACTCTGCTTCTGCCCAGCAGAGAAAGGGCACAGAGATTTTGGATTCAATTGGACTTTGAGGTAGGAAAGTGCGGAGCGAGAGCAATATATGTGTCACAGTTGCAAAGCTGACTGCGTGCTGAAGATGCCCTGCCGGAGCTTTCACTCCGGGCTCTTCGGCTGTGGGAGCAGAGGCCAAGAGATCGTGTTCACCTGTCACTGCTGCTGTTCAAACGAGAGAGGGCGGGAGAGACCATGGATTCAAACGGATTATTAGGAGATGAAGTGAGGAGTGACAGCAATGTGTGTTTCAGAGTTGCAAAGCTCACTGTGCGCTGAAGATGATCTGCAAGGACTTTCCCTCCCTGCCCTTCGGAACTGGGAGAGGATTCCAAGCGCTCGTGTTCACCTTCCTCTGCTGCTCTTGAAACGAGAGTGGAGACCAGAAACGCTGGATTCAAATGCACTTTTAGGAGCTACAATGAGGAGTGACAACAGTGTGTGTGTCACAGTTGTAAAGCTCAGTGTGTTGAAGAAGCACAAGAGCAGCCTTCAGGCCTGTCTCTTCCACTGCCTTACAGATTGCAGACATTCCTGCTCACTCTGCTGCTCAGCAGAGTGCTGGCAACGGAGTTCTTGGATTGAAATGGTCTTTTAGGAGAAAGAGTGAAGAGTGACAGCAATGTTTGTGTCACAGTTTAAAGCTCACTGTGTGCTAAACATGATCAGGAGGAGCTTTTTTGCAAGGCTCTTCTGCTGTTTTAGCCCAGTCTAAACATTCCTTCTCTCTGTTGCTGCTCAGCAGAGAGTGGGCACAGAGATGTTGGAATCAATTGGTCTTCCAGGCAGGAAAAGGAGGAGTTACAGCAATGTGTGTTGCAGAATTGCAAAGCTCACTGTGTGCTGAAGATGCCCTGCAGGAGTTTCCCTGCTGGCCCTTCGTCTGTGGGATTAGAGTCCAAGCGCTGCTCCTCCCCTGTCACAACTCCTCTCGAAACGAGAGAGCGCACCAGAAACTTTGGATTCAAATGCACTTTTAGGAGATAAAGTGAGGAGTGACAGCAATGTTTGTGTCACAGTTTAAAGCTCACTGTGTGCAAAACATGATCAAGCAGGAGATTTTTTTCAAGGCTCTTCTGCTGTTTTAGGCAGGTCTAAAAATTCCTGCTCTACTCTCTCTGTTGCTGCTCAGCAGAGAGCGGGCACAGAGATGGTGGATTCAGCTGGTCTTTCAGGCAAAAAGGGAGGAGTGACAGCAATGTGTGTTGCAGAGTTGCAAAGCTCGCTGTGCGCTGAAGATGATCAGTGGGAACTTTCTGGACTGTCTCTTCTGCTCTTTTAGCATTGGCTAAAGGTTCCTGCTCTACTCTCTCTGCTTCTGCCCAGCAGAGAAAGGGCACAGAGATTTTGGATTCAATTGGACTTTGAGGTAGGAAAGTGCGGAGCGAGAGCAATATATGTGTCACAGTTGCAAAGCTGACTGCGTGCTGAAGATGCCCTGCCGGAGCTTTCACTCCGGGCTCTTCGGCTGTGGGAGCAGAGGCCAAGAGATCGTGTTCACCTGTCACTGCTGCTGTTCAAACGAGAGAGGGCGGGAGAGACCATGGATTCAAACGGATTATTAGGAGATGAAGTGAGGAGTGACAGCAATGTGTGTTTCAGAGTTGCAAAGCTCACTGTGCGCTGAAGATGATCTGCAAGGACTTTCCCTCCCTGCCCTTCGGAACTGGGAGCGGATTCCAAGCGCTCGTGCTCACCTGCCTCTGCTGCTCTTGAAACGAGAGTGGAGACCAGAAACGCTGGATTCAAATGCACTTTTAGGAGCTACAATGAGGAGTGACAACAGTGTGTGTGTCACAGTTGTAAAGCTCAGTGTGTTGAAGAAGCACAAGAGCAGCCTTCAGGCCTGTCTCTTCCACTGCCTTACAGATTGCAGACATTCCTGCTCACTCTGCTGCTCAGCAGAGTGCTGGCAACGGAGTTCTTGGATTGAAATGGTCTTTTAGGAGAAAGAGTGAAGAGTGACAGCAATGTTTGTGTCACAGTTTAAAGCTCACTGTGTGCTAAACATGATCAGGAGGAGCTTTTTTGCAAGGCTCTTCTGCTGTTTTAGCCCAGTCTAAACATTCCTTCTCTCTGTTGCTGCTCAGCAGAGAGTGGGCACAGAGATGTTGGAATCAATTGGTCTTCCAGGCAGGAAAAGGAGGAGTTACAGCAATGTGTGTTGCAGAATTGCAAAGCTCACTGTGTGCTGAAGATGCCCTGCAGGAGTTTCCCTGCTGGCCCTTCGTCTGTGGGATTAGAGTCCAAGCGCTGCTCCTCCCCTGTCACAACTCCTCTCGAAACGTGAGAGCGCACCAGAAACTTTGGATTCAAATGCACTTTTAGGAGATAAAGTGAGGAGTTACGGCAATGTTTGTGTCACAGTTTAAAGCTCACTGTGTGCAAAAAATGATCAAGCAGGAGATTTTTTGCAAGGCTCTTCTGCTGTTTTAGCCCAGGCTAAACATTCCTGCTCTACTCTCTCTGTTGCTGCTCAGCAGAGAGCGGGCACAGAGGTGTTGGAATCAATTGGTCTTTCAGGCAGGAAAAGAAGTGACAGCAATGTGTGTTGCAGAGTTGCAAAGCTCACTGTGCGCTGAAGATGATCCGTGGGAACTTTCTGGACTGTCTCTTCTGCTGTTTCAGCAGAGTCCAAACGTAAGTGCTATATTCTGCTACTGCTCACAAAGAGCAAGCACAGGAGATGTATTATTCAATTGGACTTTCAGGTAGGAAAGTGAGAGGTGACAGCAATATGTGTTTCAGAGTTGCGAATCTCAATGTGTGCTGAAGATGCCCAGCAGTAGTTTCCATGCTGGCCCTTCGGCTGTGAAATTAGAATGCAAGCGCTCGTCCTCCCCTGTCACAACTGCTCTCGAAGCGAGAGAGCGCACCAGAAACGTTGGCTTGAAATGCACTTTTAGGAGATAAAGTGAGGAGTGACAGCAATGTGTGTTTCAGAGTTGCAAAGCTCACTGTGCGCTGAAGATGATCTGCAAGGACTTTCCCTCCCCTGCCCTTCGGAACTGGGAGCGGATTCCAAGCGCTCGTGCTCACCTTCCTCTGCTGCTCTTGAAACGAGAGTGGAGACCAGAAACGCTGGATTCAAATGCACTTTTAGGAGCTACAATGAGGAGTGACAACAGTGTGTGTGTCAAAGTTGTAAAGCTCAGTGTGTTGAAGAAGCACAAGAGCAGCCTTCAGGCCTGTCTCTTCCACTGCCTTACAGATTGCAGACATCCCTGCTCACTCTGCTGCTCAGCAGAGTGCTGGCAACGGAGTTCTTGGATTGAAATGGTCTTTTAGGAGAAAGAGTGAAGAGTGACAGCAATGTTTGTGTCACAGTTTAAAGCTCACTGTGTGCTAAACATGATCAGGAGGAGCTTTTTTGCAAGGCTCTTCTGCTGTTTTAGCCCAGTCTAAACATTCCTGCTCTACTCTCTCTGTTGCTGCTCAGCAGAGAGTGGGCACAGAGATGTTGGAATCAATTGGTCTTTCAGGCAAGAAAAGGAGGAGTGACAGCAATGTGTGTTGCAGAATTGCAAAGCTCACTGTGTGCTGAAGATGCTCTGCAGGAGTTTCCCTGCTGGCCCTTCGTCTGTGGGATTAGAGTCCAAGCGCTGCTCCTCCCCTGTCACAACTCCTCTCGAAACGAGAGATCGCGCCAGAAACTTTGGATTCAAATGCACTTTTAGGAGATAAAGTGAGGAGTGACAGCAATGTTTGTGTCACAGTTTAAAGCTCACTGTGTGCAAAACATGATCAAGCAGGAGATTTTTTTCAAGGCTCTTCTGCTGTTTTAGGCAGGTCTAAAAATTCCTGCTCTACTCTCTCTGTTGCTGCTCAGCAGAGAGCGGGCACAGAGATGGTGGATTCAGCTGGTCTTTCAGGCAAAAAGGGAGGAGTGACAGCAATGTGTGTTGCAGAGTTGCAAAGCTCGCTGTGCGCTGAAGATGATCAGTGGGAACTTTCTGGACTGTCTCTTCTGCTCTTTTAGCATTGGCTAAAGGTTCCTGCTCTACTCTGCTTCTGCCCAGCAGAGAAAGGGCACAGAGATTTTGGATTCAATTGGACTTTGAGGTAGGAAAGTGCGGAGCGAGAGCAATATATGTGTCACAGTTGCAAAGCTGACTGCGTGCTGAAGATGCCCTGCCGGAGCTTTCACTCCGGGCTCTTCGGCTGTGGGAGCAGAGGCCAAGAGATCGTGTTCACCTGTCACTGCTGCTGTTCAAACGAGAGAGGGCGGGAGAGACCATGGATTCAAACGGATTATTAGGAGATGAAGTGAGGAGTGACAGCAATGTGTGTTTCAGAGTTGCAAAGCTCACTGTGCGCTGAAGATGATCTGCAAGGACTTTCCCTCCCTGCCCTTCGGAACTGGGAGAGGATTCCAAGCGCTCGTGTTCACCTTCCTCTGCTGCTCTTGAAACGAGAGTGGAGACCAGAAACGCTGGATTCAAATGCACTTTTAGGAGCTACAATGAGGAGTGACAACAGTGTGTGTGTCACAGTTGTAAAGCTCAGTGTGTTGAAGAAGCACAAGAGCAGCCTTCAGGCCTGTCTCTTCCACTGCCTTACAGATTGCAGACATTCCTGCTCACTCTGCTGCTCAGCAGAGTGCTGGCAACGGAGTTCTTGGATTGAAATGGTCTTTTAGGAGAAAGAGTGAAGAGTGACAGCAATGTTTGTGTCACAGTTTAAAGCTCACTGTGTGCTAAACATGATCAGGAGGAGCTTTTTTGCAAGGCTCTTCTGCTGTTTTAGCCCAGTCTAAACATTCCTTCTCTCTGTTGCTGCTCAGCAGAGAGTGGGCACAGAGATGTTGGAATCAATTGGTCTTCCAGGCAGGAAAAGGAGGAGTTACAGCAATGTGTGTTGCAGAATTGCAAAGCTCACTGTGTGCTGAAGATGCCCTGCAGGAGTTTCCCTGCTGGCCCTTCGTCTGTGGGATTAGAGTCCAAGCGCTGCTCCTCCCCTGTCACAACTCCTCTCGAAACGTGAGAGCGCACCAGAAACTTTGGATTCAAATGCACTTTTAGGAGATAAAGTGAGGAGTGACAGCAATGTTTGTGTCACAGTTTAAAGCTCACTGTGTGCAAAACATGATCAAGCAGGAGATTTTTTGCAAGGCTCTTCTGCTGTTTTAGCCCAGGCTAAACATTCCTGCTCTACTCTCTCTGTTGCTGCTCAGCAGAGAGCGGGCACAGAGGTGTTGGAATCAATTGGTCTTTCAGGCAGGAAAAGAAGTGACAGCAATGTGTGTTGCAGAGTTGCAAAGCTCGCTGTGCGCTGAAGATGATCAGTGGGAACTTTCTGGACTGTCTCTTCTGCTGTTTCAGCAGAGTCCAAACGTAAGTGCTATATTCTGCTACTGCTCACAAAGAGCAAGCACAGGAGATGTATTATTCAATTGGACTTTCAGGTAGGAAAGTGAGAGGTGACAGCAATATGTGTTTCAGAGTTGTGAATCTCAATGTGTGCTGAAGATGCCCAGCAGTAGTTTCCATGCTGGCCCTTCGGCTGTGAAATTAGAATCCAAGCGCTCGTCCTCCCCTGTCACAACTGCTCTCGAAGCGAGAGAGCGCACCAGAAACGTTGGCTTGAAATGCACTTTTAGGAGATAAAGTGAGGAGTGACAGCAATGTGTGTTTCAGAGTTGCAAAGCTCACTGTGCGCTGAAGATGATCTGCAAGGACTTTCCCTCCCCTGCCCTTCGGAACTGGGAGCGGATTCCAAGCGCTCGTGCTCACCTGCCTCTGCTGCACTGGAAACGAGAGTGGAGACCAGAAACGCTGGATTCAAATGCACTTTTAGGAGATAAAGTGAGGAGTGACAGCAATGTTTGTGTCACAGTTTAAAGCTCACTGTGTGCAAAACATGATCAAGCAGGAGATTTTTTTCAAGGCTCTTCTGCTGTTTTAGGCAGGTCTAAAAATTCCTGCTCTACTCTCTCTGTTGCTGCTCAGCAGAGAGCGGGCACAGAGATGGTGGATTCAGCTGGTCTTTCAGGCAAAAAGGGAGGAGTGACAGCAATGTGCGTTGCAGAGTTGCAAAGCTCGCTGTGCGCTGAAGATGATCAGTGGGAACTTTCTGGACTGTCTCTTCTGCTCTTTTAGCATTGGCTAAAGGTTCCTGCTCTACTCTGCTTCTGCCCAGCAGAGAAAGGGCACAGAGATTTTGGATTCAATTAGACTTTGAGGTAGGAAAGTGCGGAGCGAGAGCAATATATGTGTCACAGTTGCAAAGCTGACTGCGTGCTGAAGATGCCCTGCCGGAGCTTTCACTCCGGGCTCTTCGGCTGTGGGAGCAGAGGCCAAGAGATCGTGTTCACCTGTCACTGCTGCTGTTCAAACGAGAGAGGGCGGGAGAGACCATGGATTCAAACGGATTATTAGGAGATGAAGTGAGGAGTGACAGCAATGTGTGTTTCAGAGTTGCAAAGCTCACTGTGCGCTGAAGATGATCTGCAAGGACTTTCCCTCCCTGCCCTTCGGAACTGGGAGAGGATTCCAAGCGCTCGTGTTCACCTTCCTCTGCTGCTCTTGAAACGAGAGTGGAGACCAGAAACGCTGGATTCAAATGCACTTTTAGGAGCTACAATGAGGAGTGACAACAGTGTGTGTGTCACAGTTGTAAAGCTCAGTGTGTTGAAGAAGCACAAGAGCAGCCTTCAGGCCTGTCTCTTCCACTGCCTTACAGATTGCAGACATTCCTGCTCACTCTGCTGCTCAGCAGAGTGCTGGCAACGGAGTTCTTGGATTGAAATGGTCTTTTAGGAGAAAGAGTGAAGAGTGACAGCAATGTTTGTGTCACAGTTTAAAGCTCACTGTGTGCTAAACATGATCAGGAGGAGCTTTTTTGCAAGGCTCTTCTGCTGTTTTAGCCCAGTCTAAACATTCCTGCTCTACTCTCTCTGTTGCTGCTCAGCAGAGAGTGGGCACAGAGATGTTGGAATCAATAGGTCTTCCAGGCAGGAAAAGGAGGAGTTACAGCAGTGTGTTTTGCAAAGTTGCAAAGCTCACTGTGTGCTGAAGATGCCCTGCAGGAGTTTCCCTGCTGGCCCTTTGTCTGTGGGATTAGAGTCCAAGCGCTGCTCCTCCCCTGTCACAACTCCTCTCCAAACGAGAGAGCGCACCAGAAACTTTGGATTCAAATGCACTTTTAGGAGATAAAGTGAGGAGTGACAGCAATGTTTGTGTCACAGTTTAAAGCTCACTGTGTGCAAAACATGATCAAGCAGGAGATTTTTTTCAAGGCTCTTCTGCTGTTTTAGGCAGGTCTAAAAATTCCTGCTCTACTCTCTCTGTTGCTGCTCAGCAGAGAGCGGGCACAGAGATGGTGGATTCAGCTGGTCTTTCAGGCAAAAAGGGAGGAGTGACAGCAATGTGTGTTGCAGAGTTGCAAAGCTCGCTGTGCGCTGAAGATGATCAGTGGGAACTTTCTGGACTGTCTCTTCTGCTCTTTTAGCATTGGCTAAAGGTTCCTGCTCTACTCTGCTTCTGCCCAGCAGAGAAAGGGCACAGAGATATTGGATTCAATTGGACTTTGAGGTAGGAAAGTGCGGAGCGAGAGCAATATATGTGTCACAGTTGCAAAGCTGACTGCGTGCTGAAGATGCCCTGCCGGAGCTTTCACTCCGGGCTCTTCGGCTGTGGGAGCAGAGGCCAAGAGATCGTGTTCACCTGTCACTGCTGCTGTTCAAACGAGAGAGGGCGGGAGAGACCATGGATTCAAACGGATTATTAGGAGATGAAGTGAGGAGTGACAGCAATGTGTGTTTCAGAGTTGCAAAGCTCACTGTGCGCTGAAGATGATCTGCAAGGACTTTCCCTCCCTGCCCTTCGGAACTGGGAGCAGATTCCAAGCGCTCGTGCTCACCTGCGTCTGCTGCTCTTGAAACGAGAGTGGAGACCAGAAACGCTGGATTCAAATGCACTTTTAGGAGCTACAATGAGGAGTGACAACAGTGTGTGTGTCACAGTTGTAAAGCTCAGTGTGTTGAAGAAGCACAAGAGCAGCCTTCAGGGCTGTCTCTTCCACTGCCTTACAGATAGCAGACATTCCTGCTCACTCTGCTGCTCAGCAGAGTGCTGGCAACGGAGTTCTTGGATTGAAATGGTCTTTTAGGAGAAAGAGTGAAGAGTGACAGCAATGTTTGTGTCACAGTTTAAAGCTCACTGTGTGCTAAACATGATCAGGAGGAGCTTTTTTGCAAGGCTCTTCTGCTGTTTTAGCCCAGTCTAAACATTCCTGCTCTACTCTCTCTGTTGCTGCTCAGCAGAGAGTGGGCACAGAGATGTTGGAATCAATTGGTCTTTCAGGCAAGAAAAGGAGGAGTGACAGCAATGTGTGTTGCAGAATTGCAAAGCTCACTGTGTGCTGAAGATGCCCTGCAGGAGTTTCCCTGCTGGCCCTTCGTCTGTGGGATTAGAGTCCAAGCGCTGCTCCTCCCCTGTCACAACTCCTCTCAAAACGAGAGAGCGCACCAGAAACTTTGGATTCAAATGCACTTTTAGGAGATAAAGTGAGGAGTGACAGCAATGTTTGTGTCACAGTTTAAAGCTCACTGTGTGCAAAACATGATCAAGCAGGAGATTTTTTTCAAGGCTCTTCTGCTGTTTTAGGCAGGTCTAAAAATTCCTGCTCTACTCTCTCTGTTGCTGCTCAGCAGAGAGCGGGCACAGAGATGGTGGATTCAGCTGGTCTTTCAGGCAAAAAGGGAGGAGTGACAGCAATGTGTGTTGCAGAGTTGCAAAGCTCGCTGTGCGCTGAAGATGATCAGTGGGAACTTTCTGGACTGTCTCTTCTGCTCTTTTAGCATTGGCTAAAGGTTCCTGCTCTACTCTCTCTGCTTCTGCCCAGCAGAGAAAGGGCACAGAGATTTTGGATTCAATTGGACTTTGAGGTAGGAAAGTGCGGAGCGAGAGCAATATATGTGTCACAGTTGCAAAGCTGACTGCGTGCTGAAGATGCCCTGCCGGAGCTTTCACTCCGGGCTCTTCGGCTGTGGGAGCAGAGGCCAAGAGATCGTGTTCACCTGTCACTGCTGCTGTTCAAACGAGAGAGGGCGGGAGAGACCATGGATTCAAACGGATTATTAGGAGATGAAGTGAGGAGTGACAGCAATGTGTGTTTCAGAGTTGCAAAGCTCACTGTGCGCTGAAGATGATCTGCAAGGACTTTCCCTCCCTGCCCTTCGGAACTGGGAGCGGATTCCAAGCGCTCGTGCTCACCTGCCTCTGCTGCTCTTGAAACGAGAGTGGAGACCAGAAACGCTGGATTCAAATGCACTTTTAGGAGCTACAATGAGGAGTGACAACAGTGTGTGTGTCACAGTTGTAAAGCTCAGTGTGTTGAAGAAGCACAAGAGCAGCCTTCAGGCCTGTCTCTTCCACTGCCTTACAGATTGCAGACATTCCTGCTCACTCTGCTGCTCAGCAGAGTGCTGGCAACGGAGTTCTTGGATTGAAATGGTCTTTTAGGAGAAAGAGTGATGAGTGACAACAATGTTTGTGTCACAGTTTAAAGCTCACTGTGTGCTAAACATGATCAGGAGGAGCTTTTTTGCAAGGCTCTTCTGCTGTTTTAGCCCAGTCTAAACATTCCTTCTCTCTGTTGCTGCTCAGCAGAGAGTGGGCACAGAGATGTTGGAATCCATTGGTCTTCCAGGCAGGAAAAGGAGGAGTTACAGCAATGTGTGTTGCAGAATTGCAAAGCTCACTGTGTGCTGAAGATGCCCTGCAGGAGTTTCCCTGCTGGCCCTTCGTCTGTGGGATTAGAGTCCAAGCGCTGCTCCTCCCCTGTCACAACTCCTCTCGAAACGTGAGAGCGCACCAGAAACTTTGGATTCAAATGCACTTTTAGGAGATAAAGTGAGGAGTGACAGCAATGTTTGTGTCACAGTTTAAAGCTCACTGTGTGCAAAACATGATCAAGCAGGAGATTTTTTGCAAGGCTCTTCTGCTGTTTTAGCCCAGTCCAAACATTCCTGCTCTACTCTCTCTGTTGCTGCTCAGCAGAGAGCAGGCACAGAGGTGTTGGAATCAATTGGTCTTTCAGGCAGGAAAAGAAGTGACAGCAATGTGTGTTGCAGAGTTGCAAAGCTCACTGTGTGCTGAAGATGATCAGTGGGAACTTTCTGGACTGTCTCTTCTGCTGTTTCAGCAGAGTCCAAACGTAAGTGCTATATTCTGCTACTGCTCACAAAGAGCAAGCACAGGAGATGTATTATTCAATTGGACTTTCAGGTAGGAAAGTGAGAGGTGACAGCAATATGTGTTTCAGAGTTGTGAATCTCAATGTGTGCTGAAGATGCCCAGCAGTAGTTTCCATGCTGGCCCTTCGGCTGTGAAATTAGAATCCAAGCGCTCGTCCTCCCCTGTCACAACTGCTCTCGAAGCGAGAGAGCGCACCAGAAACGTTGGCTTGAAATGCACTTTTAGGAGATAAAGTGAGGAGTGACAGCAATGTGTGTTTCAGAGTTGCAAAGCTCACTGTGCGCTGAAGATGATCTGCAAGGACTTTCCCTCCCTGCCCTTCGGAACTGGGAGCGGATTCCAAGCGCTCGTGCTCACCTGCCTCTGGTGCACTGGAAACGAGAGTGGAGACCAGAAACGCTGGATTCAAATGCACTTTTAGGAGCTACAATGAGGAGTGACAACAGTGTGTGTGTCACAGTTGTAAAGCTCAGTGTGTTGAAGAAGCACAAGAGCAGCCTTCAGGCCTGTCTCTTCCACTGCCTTACAGATTGCAGACATTCCTGCTCACTCTGCTGCTCAGCAGAGTGCTGGCAACGGAGTTCTGGGATTGAAATGGTCTTTTAGGAGAAAGAGTGAAGAGTGACACCAATGCTTGTGTCACAGTTTAAAGCTCACTGTGTGCTAAACATGATCAGGAGGAGCTTTTTTGCAAGGCTCTTCTGCTGTTTTAGCCCAGTCTAAACATTCCTGCTCTACTCTCTCTGTTGCTGCTCAGCAGAGAGTGGGCACAGAGATGTTGGAATCAATTGGTCTTTCAGGCAAGAAAAGGAGGAGTTACAGCAGTGTGTTTTGCAAAGTTGCAAAGCTCACTGTGTGCTGAAGATGCCCTGCAGGAGTTTCCCTGCTGGCCCTTTGTCTGTGGGATTAGAGTCCAAGCGCTGCTCCTCCCCTGTCACAACTCCTCTCCAAACGAGAGAGCGCACCAGAAACTTTGGATTCAAATGCACTTTTAGGAGATAAAGTGAGGAGTGACAGCAATGTTTGTGTCACAGTTTAAAGCTCACTGTGTGCAAAACATGATCAAGCAGGAGATTTTTTTCAAGGCTCTTCTGCTGTTTTAGGCAGGTCTAAAAATTCCTGCTCTACTCTCTCTGTTGCTGCTCAGCAGAGAGCGGGCACAGAGATGGTGGATTCAGCTGGTCTTTCAGGCAAAAAGGGAGGAGTGACAGCAATGTGTGTTGCAGAGTTGCAAAGCTCGCTGTGCGCTGAAGATGATCAGTGGGAACTTTCTGGACTGTCTCTTCTGCTCTTTTAGCATTGGCTAAAGGTTCCTGCTCTACTCTGCTTCTGCCCAGCAGAGAAAGGGCACAGAGATATTGGATTCAATTGGACTTTGAGGTAGGAAAGTGCGGAGCGAGAGCAATATATGTGTCACAGTTGCAAAGCTGACTGCGTGCTGAAGATGCCCTGCCGGAGCTTTCACTCCGGGCTCTTCGGCTGTGGGAGCAGAGGCCAAGAGATCGTGTTCACCTGTCACTGCTGCTGTTCAAACGAGAGAGGGCGGGAGAGACCATGGATTCAAACGGATTATTAGGAGATGAAGTGAGGAGTGACAGCAATGTGTGTTTCAGAGTTGCAAAGCTCACTGTGCGCTGAAGATGATCTGCAAGGACTTTCCCTCCCTGCCCTTCGGAACTGGGAGCAGATTCCAAGCGCTCGTGCTCACCTGCGTCTGCTGCTCTTGAAACGAGAGTGGAGACCAGAAACGCTGGATTCAAATGCACTTTTAGGAGCTACAATGAGGAGTGACAACAGTGTGTGTGTCACAGTTGTAAAGCTCAGTGTGTTGAAGAAGCACAAGAGCAGCCTTCAGGGCTGTCTCTTCCACTGCCTTACAGATAGCAGACATTCCTGCTCACTCTGCTGCTCAGCAGAGTGCTGGCAACGGAGTTCTTGGATTGAAATGGTCTTTTAGGAGAAAGAGTGAAGAGTGACAGCAATGTTTGTGTCACAGTTTAAAGCTCACTGTGTGCTAAACATGATCAGGAGGAGCTTTTTTGCAAGGCTCTTCTGCTGTTTTAGCCCAGTCTAAACATTCCTGCTCTACTCTCTCTGTTGCTGCTCAGCAGAGAGTGGGCACAGAGATGTTGGAATCAATTGGTCTTTCAGGCAAGAAAAGGAGGAGTGACAGCAATGTGTGTTGCAGAATTGCAAAGCTCACTGTGTGCTGAAGATGCCCTGCAGGAGTTTCCCTGCTGGCCCTTCGTCTGTGGGATTAGAGTCCAAGCGCTGCTCCTCCCCTGTCACAACTCCTCTCAAAACGAGAGAGCGCACCAGAAACTTTGGATTCAAATGCACTTTTAGGAGATAAAGTGAGGAGTGACAGCAATGTTTGTGTCACAGTTTAAAGCTCACTGTGTGCAAAACATGATCAAGCAGGAGATTTTTTTCAAGGCTCTTCTGCTGTTTTAGGCAGGTCTAAAAATTCCTGCTCTACTCTCTCTGTTGCTGCTCAGCAGAGAGCGGGCACAGAGATGGTGGATTCAGCTGGTCTTTCAGGCAAAAAGGGAGGAGTGACAGCAATGTGTGTTGCAGAGTTGCAAAGCTCGCTGTGCGCTGAAGATGATCAGTGGGAACTTTCTGGACTGTCTCTTCTGCTCTTTTAGCATTGGCTAAAGGTTCCTGCTCTACTCTCTCTGCTTCTGCCCAGCAGAGAAAGGGCACAGAGATTTTGGATTCAATTGGACTTTGAGGTAGGAAAGTGCGGAGCGAGAGCAATATATGTGTCACAGTTGCAAAGCTGACTGCGTGCTGAAGATGCCCTGCCGGAGCTTTCACTCCGGGCTCTTCGGCTGTGGGAGCAGAGGCCAAGAGATCGTGTTCACCTGTCACTGCTGCTGTTCAAACGAGAGAGGGCGGGAGAGACCATGGATTCAAACGGATTATTAGGAGATGAAGTGAGGAGTGACAGCAATGTGTGTTTCAGAGTTGCAAAGCTCACTGTGCGCTGAAGATGATCTGCAAGGACTTTCCCTCCCTGCCCTTCGGAACTGGGAGCGGATTCCAAGCGCTCGTGCTCACCTGCCTCTGCTGCTCTTGAAACGAGAGTGGAGACCAGAAACGCTGGATTCAAATGCACTTTTAGGAGCTACAATGAGGAGTGACAACAGTGTGTGTGTCACAGTTGTAAAGCTCAGTGTGTTGAAGAAGCACAAGAGCAGCCTTCAGGCCTGTCTCTTCCACTGCCTTACAGATTGCAGACATTCCTGCTCACTCTGCTGCTCAGCAGAGTGCTGGCAACGGAGTTCTTGGATTGAAATGGTCTTTTAGGAGAAAGAGTGATGAGTGACAACAATGTTTGTGTCACAGTTTAAAGCTCACTGTGTGCTAAACATGATCAGGAGGAGCTTTTTTGCAAGGCTCTTCTGCTGTTTTAGCCCAGTCTAAACATTCCTTCTCTCTGTTGCTGCTCAGCAGAGAGTGGGCACAGAGATGTTGGAATCCATTGGTCTTCCAGGCAGGAAAAGGAGGAGTTACAGCAATGTGTGTTGCAGAATTGCAAAGCTCACTGTGTGCTGAAGATGCCCTGCAGGAGTTTCCCTGCTGGCCCTTCGTCTGTGGGATTAGAGTCCAAGCGCTGCTCCTCCCCTGTCACAACTCCTCTCGAAACGTGAGAGCGCACCAGAAACTTTGGATTCAAATGCACTTTTAGGAGATAAAGTGAGGAGTGACAGCAATGTTTGTGTCACAGTTTAAAGCTCACTGTGTGCAAAACATGATCAAGCAGGAGATTTTTTGCAAGGCTCTTCTGCTGTTTTAGCCCAGTCCAAACATTCCTGCTCTACTCTCTCTGTTGCTGCTCAGCAGAGAGCAGGCACAGAGGTGTTGGAATCAATTGGTCTTTCAGGCAGGAAAAGATGTGACAGCAATGTGTGTTGCAGAGTTGCAAAGCTCACTGTGTGCTGAAGATGATCAGTGGGAACTTTCTGGACTGTCTCTTCTGCTGTTTCAGCAGAGTCCAAACGTAAGTGCTATATTCTGCTACTGCTCACAAAGAGCAAGCACAGGAGATGTATTATTCAATTGGACTTTCAGGTAGGAAAGTGAGAGGTGACAGCAATATGTGTTTCAGAGTTGTGAATCTCAATGTGTGCTGAAGATGCCCAGCAGTAGTTTCCATGCTGGCCCTTCGGCTGTGAAATTAGAATCCAAGCGCTCGTCCTCCCCTGTCACAACTGCTCTCGAAGCGAGAGAGCGCACCAGAAACGTTGGCTTGAAATGCACTTTTAGGAGATAAAGTGAGGAGTGACAGCAATGTGTGTTTCAGAGTTGCAAAGCTCACTGTGCGCTGAAGATGATCTGCAAGGACTTTCCCTCCCTGCCCTTCGGAACTGGGAGCGGATTCCAAGCGCTCGTGCTCACCTGCCTCTGGTGCACTGGAAACGAGAGTGGAGACCAGAAACGCTGGATTCAAATGCACTTTTAGGAGCTACAATGAGGAGTGACAACAGTGTGTGTGTCACAGTTGTAAAGCTCAGTGTGTTGAAGAAGCACAAGAGCAGCCTTCAGGCCTGTCTCTTCCACTGCCTTACAGATTGCAGACATTCCTGCTCACTCTGCTGCTCAGCAGAGTGCTGGCAACGGAGTTCTGGGATTGAAATGGTCTTTTAGGAGAAAGAGTGAAGAGTGACACCAATGCTTGTGTCACAGTTTAAAGCTCACTGTGTGCTAAACATGATCAGGAGGAGCTTTTTTGCAAGGCTCTTCTGCTGTTTTAGCCCAGTCTAAACATTCCTGCTCTACTCTCTCTGTTGCTGCTCAGCAGAGAGTGGGCACAGAGATGTTGGAATCAATTGGTCTTTCAGGCAAGAAAAGGAGGAGTGACAGCAATGTGTGTTGCAGAATTGTAAAGCTCACTGTGTGCTGAAGATGCCCTGCAGGAGTTTCCCTGCTGGCCCTTCGTCTGTGGGATTAGAGTCCAAGCGCTGCTCCTCCCTTGTCACAACTCCTCTCCAAACGAGAGAGCGCACCAGAAACTTTGGATTCAAATGCACTTTTAGGAGATAAAGTGAGGAGTGACAGCAATATTTGTGTCACAGTTTAAAGCTCACTGTGTGCAAAACATGATCAAGCAGGAGATTTTTTTCAAGGCTCTTCTGCTGTTTTAGGCAGGTCTAAAAATTCCTGCTCTACTCTCTCTGTTGCTGCTCAGCAGAGAGCGGGCACAGAGATGGTGGATTCAGCTGGTCTTTCAGGCAAAAAGGGAGGAGTGACAGCAATGTGTGTTGCAGAGTTGCAAAGCTCGCTGTGCGCTGAAGATGATCAGTGGGAACTTTCTGGACTGTCTCTTCTGCTCTTTTAGCATTGGCTAAAGGTTCCTGCTCTACTCTCTCTGCTTCTGCCCAGCAGAGAAAGGGCACAGAGATTTTGGATTCAATTGGACTTTGAGGTAGGAAAGTGCGGAGCGAGAGCAATATATGTGTCACAGTTGCAAAGCTGACTGCGTGCTGAAGATGCCCTGCCGGAGCTTTCACTCCGGGCTCTTCGGCTGTGGGAGCAGAGGCCAAGAGATCGTGTTCACCTGTCACTGCTGCTGTTCAAACGAGAGAGGGCGGGAGAGACCATGGATTCAAACGGATTATTAGGAGATGAAGTGAGGAGTGACAGCAATGTGTGTTTCAGAGTTGCAAAGCTCACTGTGCGCTGAAGATGATCTGCAAGGACTTTCCCTCCCTGCCCTTCGGAACTGGGAGCGGATTCCAAGCGCTCGTGCTCACCTGCCTCTGCTGCACTGGAAACGAGAGTGGAGACCAGAAACGCTGGATTCAAATGCACTTTTAGGAGCTACAATGAGGAGTGACAACAGTGTGTGTGTCACAGTTGTAAAGCTCAGTGTGTTGAAGAAGCACAAGAGCAGCCTTCAGGCCTGTCTCTTCCACTGCCTTACAGATTGCAGACATTCCTGCTCACTCTGCTGCTCAGCAGAGTGCTGGCAACGGAGTTCTTGGATTGAAATGGTCTTTTAGGAGAAAGAGTGAAGAGTGACAGCAATGTTTGTGTCACAGTTTAAAGCTCACTGTGTGCTAAACATGATCAGGAGGAGCTTTTTTGCAAGGCTCTTCTGCTGTTTTAGCCCAGTCTAAACATTCCTTCTCTCTGTTGCTGCTCAGCAGAGAGTGGGCACAGAGATGTTGGAATCCATTGGTCTTCCAGGCAGGAAAAGGAGGAGTTACAGCAATGTGTGTTGCAGAATTGCAAAGCTCACTGTGTGCTGAAGATGCTCTGCAGGAGTTTCCCTGCTGGCCCTTCGTCTGTGGGATTAGAGTCCAAGCGCTGCTCCTCCCCTGTCACAACTCCTCTCCAAACGAGAGAGCGCACCAGAAACTTTGGATTCAAATGCACTTTTAGGAGATAAAGTGAGGAGTGACGGCAATGTTTGTGTCACAGTTTAAAGCTCACTGTGTGCAAAACATGATCAAGCAGGAGATTTTTTTCAAGGCTCTTCTGCTGTTTTAGGCAGGTCTAAAAATTCCTGCTCTACTCTCTCTGTTGCTGCTCAGCAGAGAGCGGGCACAGAGATGGTGGATTCAGCTGGTCTTTCAGGCAAAAAGGGAGGAGTGACAGCAATGTGTGTTGCAGTGTTGCAAAGCTCGCTGTGCGCTGAAGATGATCAGTGGGAACTTTCTGGACTGTCTCTTCAGCTCTTTTAGCATTGGCTAAAGGTTCCTGCTCTACTCTGCTTCTGCCCAGCAGAGAAAGGGCACAGAGATTTTGGATTCAATTGGACTTTGAGGTAGGAAAGTGCGGAGCGAGAGAAATATATGTGTCACAGTTGCAAAGCTGACTGCGTGCTGAAGATGCCCTGCCGGAGCTTTCACTCCGGGCTCTTCGGCTGTGGGAGCAGAGGCCAAGAGATCGTGTTCACCTGTCACTGCCGCTGTTCAAACGAGAGAGGGCGGGAGAGACCATGGATTCAAACGGATTATTAGGAGATGAAGTGAGGAGTGACAGCAATGTGTGTTTCAGAGTTGCAAAGCTCACTGTGCGCTGAAGATGATCTGCAAGGACTTTCCCTCCCTGCCCTTCGGAACTGGGAGCGGATTCCAAGCGCTCGTGCTCACCTGCCTCTGCTGCTCTTGAAACGAGAGTGGAGACCAGAAACGCTGGATTCAAATGCACTTTTAGGAGCTACAATGAGGAGTGACAACAGTGTGTGTGTCACAGTTGTAAAGCTCAGTGTGTTGAAGAAGCACAAGAGCAGCCTTCAGGCCTGTCTCTTCCACTGCCTTACAGATTGCAGACATTCCTGCTCACTCTGCTGCTCAGCAGAGTGCTGGCAACGGAGTTCTTGGATTGAAATGGTCTTTTAGGAGAAAGAGTGAAGAGTGACAGCAATGCTTGTGTCACAGTTTAAAGCTCACTGTGTGCTAAACATGATCAGGAGGAGCTTTTTTGCAAGGCTCTTCTGCTGTTTTAGCCCAGTCTAAACATTCCTTCTCTCTGTTGCTGCTCAGCAGAGAGTGGGCACAGAGATGTTGGAATCAATTGGTCTTCCAGGCAGGAAAAGGAGGAGTTACAGCAATGTGTGTTGCAGAATTGCAAAGCTCACTGTGTGCTGAAGATGCCCTGCAGGAGTTTCCCTGCTGGCCCTTCGTCTGTGGGATTAGAGTCCAAGCGCTGCTCCTCCCCTGTCACAACTCCTCTCGAAACGTGAGAGCGCACCAGAAACTTTGGATTCAAATGCACTTTTAGGAGATAAAGTGAGGAGTTACGGCAATGTTTGTGTCACAGTTTAAAGCTCACTGTGTGCAAAACATGATCAAGCAGGAGATTTTTTGCAAGGCTCTTCTGCTGTTTTAGCCCAGGCTAAACATTCCTGCTCTACTCTCTCTGTTGCTGCTCAGCAGAGAGCGGGCACAGAGGTGTTGGAATCAATTGGTCTTTCAGGCAGGAAAAGAAGTGACAGCAATGTGTGTTGCAGAGTTGCAAAGCTCACTGTGTGCTGAAGATGCCCTGCAGGAGTTTCCCTGCTGGCCCTTCGTCTGTGGGATTAGAGTCCAAGCGCTGCTCCTCCCCTGTCACAACTCCTCTCGAAACGTGAGAGCGCACCAGAAACTTTGGATTCAAATGCACTTTTAGGAGATAAAGTGAGGAGTGACAGCAATGTTTGTGTCACAGTTTAAAGCTCACTGTGTGCAATACATGATCAAGCAGGAGATTATTTTCAAGGCTCTTCTGCTGTTTTAGCCCAGGCTAAACATTCCTGCTCTACTCTCTCTGTTGCTGCTCAGCAGAGAGCGGGCACAGAGGTGTTGGAATCAATTGGTCTTTCAGGCTGGAAAAGAAGTGACAGCAGTGTGTGTTGCAGAGTTGCAAAGCTCACTGTGTGCTGAAGATGATCAGTGGGAACTTTCTGGACTGTCTCTTCTGCTGTTTCAGCAGAGTCCAAACGTAAGTGCTATATTCTGCTACTGCTCACAAAGAGCAAGCACAGGAGATGTATTATTCAATTGGACTTTCAGGTAGGAAAGTGAGAGGTGACAGCAATATGTGTTTCAGAGTTGCGAATCTCAATGTGTGCTGAAGATGCCCAGCAGTAGTTTCCATGCTGGCCCTTCGGCTGTGAAATTAGAATCCAAGCGCTCGTCCTCCCCTGTCACAACTGCTCTCGAAGCGAGAGAGCGCACCAGAAACGTTGGCTTGAAATGCACTTTTAGGAGATAAAGTGAGGAGTGACAGCAATGTGTGTTTCAGAGTTGCAAAGCTCACTGTGCGCTGAAGATGATCTGCAAGGACTTTCCCTCCCCTGCCCTTCGGAACTGGGAGCGGATTCCAAGCGCTCGTGCTCACCTTCCTCTGCTGCTCTTGAAACGAGAGTGGAGACCAGAAACGCTGGATTCAAATGCACTTTTAGGAGCTACAATGAGGAGTGACAACAGTGTGTGTGTCAAAGTTGTAAAGCTCAGTGTGTTGAAGAAGCACAAGAGCAGCCTTCAGGCCTGTCTCTTCCACTGCCTTACAGATTGCAGACATCCCTGCTCACTCTGCTGCTCAGCAGAGTGCTGGCAACGGAGTTCTTGGATTGAAATGGTCTTTTAGGAGAAAGAGTGAAGAGTGACAGCAATGTTTGTGTCACAGTTTAAAGCTCACTGTGTGCTAAACATGATCAGGAGGAGCTTTTTTGCAAGGCTCTTCTGCTGTTTTAGCCCAGTCTAAACATTCCTGCTCTACTCTCTCTGTTGCTGCTCAGCAGAGAGTGGGCATAGAGATGTTGGAATCAATTGGTCTTTCAGGCAAGAAAAGGAGGAGTGACAGCAATGTGTGTTGCAGAATTGCAAAGCTCACTGTGTGCTGAAGATGCTCTGCAGGAGTTTCCCTGCTGGCCCTTCGTCTGTGGGATTAGAGTCCAAGCGCTGCTCCTCCCCTGTCACAACTCCTCTCGAAACGAGAGATCGCGCCAGAAACTTTGGATTCAAATGCACTTTTAGGAGATAAAGTGAGGAGTGACAGCAATGTTTGTGTCACAGTTTAAAGCTCACTGTGTGCAAAACATGATCAAGCAGGAGATTTTTTTCAAGGCTCTTCTGCTGTTTTAGGCAGGTCTAAAAATTCCTGCTCTACTCTCTCTGTTGCTGCTCAGCAGAGAGCGGGCACAGAGATGGTGGATTCAGCTGGTCTTTCAGGCAAAAAGGGAGGAGTGACAGCAATGTGCGTTGCAGAGTTGCAAAGCTCACTGTGCGCTGAAGATGATCTGCAAGGACTTTCCCTCCCTGCCCTTCGGAACTGGGAGAGGATTCCAAGCGCTCGTGTTCACCTTCCTCTGCTGCTCTTGAAACGAGAGTGGAGACCAGAAACGCTGGATTCAAATGCACTTTTAGGAGCTACAATGAGGAGTGACAACAGTGTGTGTGTCACAGTTGTTAAGCTCAGTGTGTTGAAGAAGCACAAGAGCAGCCTTCAGGCCTGTCTCTTCCACTGCCTTACAGATTGCAGACATTCCTGCTCACTCTGCTGCTCAGCAGAGTGCTGGCAACGGAGTTCTTGGATTGAAATGGTCTTTTAGGAGAAAGAGTGAAGAGTGACAGCAATGTTTGTGTCACAGTTTAAAGCTCACTGTGTGCTAAACATGATCAGGAGGAGCTTTTTTGCAAGGCTCTTCTGCTGTTTTAGCCCAGTCTAAACATTCCTGCTCTACTCTCTCTGTTGCTGCTCAGCAGAGAGTGGGCACAGAGATGTTGGAATCAATAGGTCTTCCAGGCAGGAAAAGGAGGAGTTACAGCAGTGTGTTTTGCAAAGTTGCAAAGCTCACTGTGTGCTGAAGATGCCCTGCAGGAGTTTCCCTGCTGGCCCTTCGTCTGTGGGATTAGAGTCCAAGCGCTGCTCCTCCCCTGTCACAACTCCTCTCCAAACGAGAGAGCGCACCAGAAACTTTGGATTCAAATGCACTTTTAGGAGATAAAGTGAGGAGTGACAGCAATGTTTGTGTCACAGTTTAAAGCTCACTGTGTGCAAAACATGATCAAGCAGGAGATTTTTTTCAAGGCTCTTCTGCTGTTTTAGGCAGGTCTAAAAATTCCTGCTCTACTCTCTCTGTTGCTGCTCAGCAGAGAGCGGGCACAGAGATGGTGGATTCAGCTGGTCTTTCAGGCAAAAAGGGAGGAGTGACAGCAATGTGTGTTGCAGAGTTGCAAAGCTCGCTGTGCGCTGAAGATGATCAGTGGGAACTTTCTGGACTGTCTCTTCTGCTCTTTTAGCATTGGCTAAAGGTTCCTGCTCTACTCTGCTTCTGCCCAGCAGAGAAAGGGCACAGAGATATTGGATTCAATTGGACTTTGAGGTAGGAAAGTGCGGAGCGAGAGCAATATATGTGTCACAGTTGCAAAGCTGACTGCGTGCTGAAGATGCCCTGCCGGAGCTTTCACTCCGGGCTCTTCGGCTGTGGGAGCAGAGGCCAAGAGATCGTGTTCACCTGTCACTGCTGCTGTTCAAACGAGAGAGGGCGGGAGAGACCATGGATTCAAACGGATTATTAGGAGATGAAGTGAGGAGTGACAGCAATGTGTGTTTCAGAGTTGCAAAGCTCACTGTGCGCTGAAGATGATCTGCAAGGACTTTCCCTCCCTGCCCTTCGGAACTGGGAGCGGATTCCAAGCGCTCGTGCTCACCTTCCTCTGCTGCTCTTGAAACGAGAGTGGAGACCAGAAACGCTGGATTCAAATGCACTTTTAGGAGCTACAATGAGGAGTGACAACAGTGTGTGTGTCACAGTTGTAAAGCTCAGTGTGTTGAAGAAGCACAAGAGCAGCCTTCAGGCCTGTCTCTTCCACTGCCTTACAGATTGCAGACATTCCTGCTCACTCTGCTGCTCAGCAGAGTGCTGGCAACGGAGTTCTTGGATTGAAATGGTCTTTTAGGAGAAAGAGTGAAGAGTGACAGCAATGTTTGTGTCACAGTTTAAAGCTCACTGTGTGCTAAACATGATCAGGAGGAGCTTTTTTGCAAGGCTCTTCTGCTGTTTTAGCCCAGTCTAAACATTCCTGCTCTACTCTCTCTGTTGCTGCTCAGCAGAGAGTGGGCACAGAGATGTTGGAATCAATAGGTCTTCCAGGCAGGAAAAGGAGGAGTTACAGCAGTGTGTTTTGCAAAGTTGCAAAGCTCACTGTGTGCTGAAGATGCCCAGCAGGAGTTTCCCTGCTGGCCCTTCGTCTGTGGGATTAGAGTCCAAGCGCTGCTCCTCCCCTGTCACAACTCCTCTCCAAACGAGAGAGCGCACCAGAAACTTTGGATTCAAATGCACTTTTAGGAGATAAAGTGAGGAGTGACAGCAATGTTTGTGTCACAGTTTAAAGCTCACTGTGTGCAAAACATGATCAAGCAGGAGATTTTTTTCAAGGCTCTTCTGCTGTTTTAGGCAGGTCTAAAAATTCCTGCTCTACTCTCTCTGTTGCTGCTCAGCAGAGAGCGGGCACAGAGATGGTGGATTCAGCTGGTCTTTCAGGCAAAAAGGGAGGAGTGACAGCAATGTGCGTTGCAGTGTTGCAAAGCTCGCTGTGCGCTGAAGATGATCAGTGGGAACTTTCTGGACTGTCTCTTCTGCTCTTTTAGCATTGGCTAAAGGTTCCTGCTCTACTCTGCTTCTGCCCAGCAGAGAAAGGGCACAGAGATTTTGGATTCAATTGGACTTTGAGGTAGGAAAGTGCGGAGCGAGAGCAATATATGTGTCACAGTTGCAAAGCTGACTGCGTGCTGAAGATGCCCTGCCGGAGCTTTCACTCCGGGCTCTTCGGCTGTGGGAGCAGAGGCCAAGAGATCGTGTTCACCTGTCACTGCTGCTGTTCAAACGAGAGAGGGCGGGAGAGACCATGGATTCAAACGGATTATTAGGAGATGAAGTGAGGAGTGACAGCAATGTGTGTTTCAGAGTTGCAAAGCTCACTGTGCGCTGAAGATGATCTGCAAGGACTTTCCCTCCCTGCCCTTCGGAACTGGGAGCGGATTCCAAGCGCTCGTGCTCACCTTCCTCTGCTGCTCTTGAAACGAGAGTGGAGACCAGAAACGCTGGATTCAAATGCACTTTTAGGAGCTACAATGAGGAGTGACAACAGTGTGTGTGTCACAGTTGTAAAGCTCAGTGTGTTGAAGAAGCACAAGAGCAGCCTTCAGGCCTGTCTCTTCCACTGCCTTACAGATTGCAGACATTCCTGCTCACTCTGCTGCTCAGCAGAGTGCTGGCAACGGAGTTCTTGGATTGAAATGGTCTTTTAGGAGAAAGAGTGAAGAGTGACAGCAATGTTTGTGTCACAGTTTAAAGCTCACTGTGTGCTAAACATGATCAGGAGGAGCTTTTTTGCAAGGCTCTTCTGCTGTTTTAGCCCAGTCTAAACATTCCTGCTCTACTCTCTCTGTTGCTGCTCAGCAGAGAGTGGGCACAGAGATGTTGGAATCAATAGGTCTTCCAGGCAGGAAAAGGAGGAGTTACAGCAATGTGTGTTGCAGAATTGCAAAGCTCACTGTGTGCTGAAGATGCCCTGCAGGAGTTTCCCTGCTGGCCCTTCGTCTGTGGGATTAGAGTCCAAGCGCTGCTCCTCCCCTGTCACAACTCCTCTCGAAACGTGAGAGCGCACCAGAAACTTTGGATTCAAATGCACTTTTAGGAGATAAAGTGAGGAGTGACAGCAATGTTTGTGTCACAGTTTAAAGCTCACTGTGTGCAAAACATGATCAAGCAGGAGATTTTTTGCAAGGCTCTTCTGCTGTTTTAGCCCAGGCTAAACATTCCTGCTCTACTCTCTCTGTTGCTGCTCAGCAGAGAGCGGGCACAGAGGTGTTGGAATCAATTGGTCTTTCAGGCAGGAAAAGAAGTGACAGCAATGTGTGTTGCAGAGTTGCAAAGCTCACTGTGCGCTGAAGATGATCATTGGGAACTTTCTGGACTGTCTCTTCTGCTGTTTCAGCAGAGTCCAAACGTAAGTGCTATATTCTGCTACTGCTCACAAAGAGCAAGCACAGGAGATGTATTATTCAATTGGACTTTCAGGTAGGAAAGTGAGAGGTGACAGCAATATGTGTTTCAGAGTTGCGAATCTCAATGTGTGTTGAAGATGCCCAGCAGTAGTTTCCATGCTGGCCCTTCGGCTGTGAAATTAGAATCCAAGCGCTCGTCCTCCCCTGTCACAACTGCTCTCGAAGCGAGAGAGCGCACCAGAAACGTTGGCTTGAAATGCACTTTTAGGGGATAAAGTGAGGAGTGACAGCAATGTGTGTTTCAGAGTTGTAAAGCTCACTGTGCGCTGAAGATGATCTGCAAGGACTTTCCCTCCCTGCCCTTCGGAACTGGGAGCGGATTCCAAGCGCTCGTGCTCACCTGCCTCTGCTGCACTGGAAACGAGAGTGGAGACCAGAAACGCTGGATTCAAATGCACTTTTAGGAGCTACAATGAGGAGTGACAACAGTGTGTGTGTCACAGTTGTAAAGCTCAGTGTGTTGAAGAAGCACAAGGGCAGCCTTCAGGCCTGTCTCTTCCACTGCCTTACAGATTGCAGACATCCCTGCTCACTCTGCTGCTCAGCAGAGTGCTGGCAACGGAGTTCTTGGATTGAAATGGTCTTTTAGGAGAAAGAGTGAAGAGTGACAGCAATGTTTGTGTCACAGTTTAAAGCTCACTGTGTGCTAAACATGATCAGGAGGAGCTTTTTTGCAAGGCTCTTCTGCTGTTTTAGCCCAGTCTAAACATTCCTTCTCCCTGTTGCTGCTCAGCAGAGAGTGGGCACAGAGATGTTGGAATCCATTGGTCTTCCAGGCAGGAAAAGGAGGAGTTACAGCAATGTGTGTTGCAGAATTGCAAAGCTCACTGTGTGCTGAAGATGCCCTGCAGGAGTTTCCCTGCTGGCCCTTCGTCTGTGGGATTAGAGTCCAAGCGCTGCTCCTCCCCTGTCACAACTCCTCTCGAAACGTGAGAGCGCACCAGAAACTTTGGATTCAAATGCACTTTTAGGAGATAAAGTGAGGAGTGACAGCAATGTTTGTGTCACAGTTTAAAGCTCACTGTGTGCAAAACATGATCAAGCAGGAGATTTTTTGCAAGGCTCTTCTGCTGTTTTAGCCCAGGCTAAAAATTCCTGCTCTACTCTCTCTGTTGCTGCTCAGCAGAGAGCAGGCACAGAGGTGTTGGAATCAATTGGTCTTTCAGGCAGGAAAAGAAGTGACAGCAATGTGTGTTGCAGAGTTGCAAAGCTCACTGTGTGCTGAAGATGATCAGTGGGAACTTTCTGGACTGTCTCTTCTGCTGTTTCAGCAGAGTCCAAACGTAAGTGCTATATTCTGCTACTGCTCACAAAGAGCAAGCACAGGAGATGTATTATTCAATTGGACTTTCAGGTAGGAAAGTGAGAGGTGACAGCAATATGTGTTTCAGAGTTGTGAATCTCAATGTGTGCTGAAGATGCCCAGCAGTAGTTTCCATGCTGGCCCTTCGGCTGTGAAATTAGAATCCAAGCGCTCGTCCTCCCCTGTCACAACTGCTCTCGAAGCGAGAGAGCGCACCAGAAACGTTGGCTTGAAATGCACTTTTAGGAGATAAAGTGAGGAGTGACAGCAATGTGTGTTTCAGAGTTGCAAAGCTCACTGTGCGCTGAAGATGATCTGCAAGGACTTTCCCTCCCTGCCCTTCGGAACTGGGAGCGGATTCCAAGCGCTCGTGCTCACCTGCCTCTGGTGCACTGGAAACGAGAGTGGAGACCAGAAACGCTGGATTCAAATGCACTTTTAGGAGCTACAATGAGGAGTGACAACAGTGTGTGTGTCAAAGTTGTAAAGCTCAGTGTGTTGAAGAAGCACAAGAGCAGCCTTCAGGCCTGTCTCTTCCACTGCCTTACAGATTGCAGACATTCCTGCTCACTCTGCTGCTCAGCAGAGTGCTGGCAACGGAGTTCTGGGATTGAAATGGTCTTTTAGGAGAAAGAGTGAAGAGTGACACCAATGCTTGTGTCACAGTTTAAAGCTCACTGTGTGCTAAACATGATCAGGAGGAGCTTTTTTGCAAGGCTCTTCTGCTGTTTTAGCCCAGTCTAAACATTCCTGCTCTACTCTCTCTGTTGCTGCTCAGCAGAGAGTGGGCACAGAGATGTTGGAATCAATTGGTCTTTCAGGCAAGAAAAGGAGGAGTGACAGCAATGTGTGTTGCAGAATTGCAAAGCTCACTGTGTGCTGAAGATGCCCTGCAGGAGTTTCCCTGCTGGCCCTTCGTCTGTGGGATTAGAGTCCAAGCGCTGCTCCTCCCCTGTCACAACTCCTCTCGAAACGTGAGAGCGCACCAGAAACTTTGGATTCAAATGCACTTTTAGGAGATAAAGTGAGGAGTGACAGCAATGTTTGTGTCACAGTTTAAAGCTCACTGTGTGCAAAACATGATCAAGCAGGAGAGTTTTTGCAAGGCTCTTCTGCTGTTTTAGCCCAGGCTAAACATTCCTGCTCTACTCTCTCTGTTGCTGCTCAGCAGAGAGCGGGCACAGAGGTGTTGGAATCAATTGGTCTTTCAGGCAGGAAAAGAAGTGACAGCAATGTGTGTTGCAGAGTTGCAAAGCTCGCTGTGCGCTGAAGATGATCAGTGGGAACTTTCTGGACTGTCTCTTCTGCTGTTTCAGCAGAGTCCAAACGTAAGTGCTATATTCTGCTACTGCTCACAAAGAGCAAGCACAGGAGATGTAGGATTCAATTGGACTTTCAGGTAGGAAAGTGAGAGGTGACAGCAATGTGTGTTTCAGAGTTGCAAAGCTCACTGTGCGCTGAAGATGATCTGCAAGGACTTTCCCTCCCCTGCCCTTCGGAACTGGGAGCGGATTCCAAGCGCTCGTGCTCACCTGCCTCTGCTGCACTGGAAACGAGAGTGGAGACCAGAAACGCTGGATTCAAATGCACTTTTAGGAGATAAAGTGAGGAGTGGCAGCAATGTTTGTGTCACAGTTTAAAGCTCACTGTGTGCAAAACATGATCAAGCAGGAGATTTTTTTCAAGGCTCTTCTGCTGTTTTAGGCAGGTCTAAAAATTCCTGCTCTACTCTCTCTGTTGCTGCTCAGCAGAGAGCGGGCACAGAGATGGTGGATTCAGCTGGTCTTTCAGGCAAAAAGGGAGGAGTGACAGCAATGTGCGTTGCAGAGTTGCAAAGCTCGCTGTGCGCTGAAGATGATCAGTGGGAACTTTCTGGACTGTCTCTTCTGCTCTTTTAGCATTGGCTAAAGGTTCCTGCTCTACTCTGCTTCTGCCCAGCAGAGAAAGGGCACAGAGATTTTGGATTCAATTGGACTTTGAGGTAGGAAAGTGCGGAGCGAGAGCAATATATGTGTCACAGTTGCAAAGCTGACTGCGTGCTGAAGATGCCCTGCCGGAGCTTTCACTCCGGGCTCTTCGGCTGTGGGAGCAGAGGCCAAGAGATCGTGTTCACCTGTCACTGCTGCTGTTCAAACGAGAGAGGGCGGGAGAGACCATGGATTCAAACGGATTATTAGGAGATGAAGTGAGGAGTGACAGCAATGTGTGTTTCAGAGTTGCAAAGCTCACTGTGCGCTGAAGATGATCTGCAAGGACTTTCCCTCCCTGCCCTTCGGAACTGGGAGCGGATTCCAAGCGCTCGTGCTCACCTGCCTCTGCTGCACTGGAAACGAGAGTGGAGACCAGAAACGCTGGATTCAAATGCACTTTTAGGAGCTACAATGAGGAGTGACAACAGTGTGTGTGTCAAAGTTGTAAAGCTCAGTGTGTTGAAGAAGCACAAGAGCAGCCTTCAGCCTGTCTCTTCCGCTGCCTTACAGATTGCAGACATTCCTGCTCACTCTGCTGCTCAGCAGAGTGCTGGCAACGGAGTTCTTGGATTGAAATGGTCTTTTAGGAGAAAGAGTGAAGAGTGACAGCAATGTTTGTGTCACAGTTTAAAGCTCACTGTGTGCTAAACATGATCAGGAGGAGCTTTTTTGCAAGGCTCTTCTGCTGTTTTAGCCCAGTCTAAACATTCCTGCTCTACTCTCTCTGTTGCTGCTCAGCAGAGAGTGGGCACAGAGATGTTGGAATCAATAGGTCTTCCAGGCAGGAAAAGGAGGAGTTACAGCAGTGTGTTTTGCAAAGTTGCAAAGCTCACTGTGTGCTGAAGATGCCCTGCAGGAGTTTCCCTGCTGGCCCTTCGTCTGTGGGATTAGAGTCCAAGCGCTGCTCCTCCCCTGTCACAACTCCTCTCCAAACGAGAGAGCGCACCAGAAACTTTGGATTCAAATGCACTTTTAGGAGATAAAGTGAGGAGTGACAGCAATGTTTGTGTCACAGTTTAAAGCTCACTGTGTGCAAAACATGATCAAGCAGGAGATTTTTTTCAAGGCTCTTCTGCTGTTTTAGGCAGGTCTAAAAATTCCTGCTCTACTCTCTCTGTTGCTGCTCAGCAGAGAGCGGGCACAGAGATGGTGGATTCAGCTGGTCTTTCAGGCAAAAAGGGAGGAGTGACAGCAATGTGTGTTGCAGAGTTGCAAAGCTCGCTGTGCGCTGAAGATGATCAGTGGGAACTTTCTGGACTGTCTCTTCTGCTCTTTTAGCATTGGCTAAAGGTTCCTGCTCTACTCTGCTTCTGCCCAGCAGAGAAAGGGCACAGAGTTTTGGATTCAATTGGACTTTGAGGTAGGAAAGTGCGGAGCGAGAGCAATATATGTGTCACAGTTGCAAAGCTGACTGCGTGCTGAAGATGCCCTGCCGGAGCTTTCACTCCGGGCTCTTCGGCTGTGGGAGCAGAGGCCAAGAGATCGTGTTCACCTGTCACTGCTGCTGTTCAAACGAGAGAGGGCGGGAGAGACCATGGATTCAAACGGATTATTAGGAGATGAAGTGAGGAGTGACAGCAATGTGTGTTTCAGAGTTGCAAAGCTCACTGTGCGCTGAAGATGATCTGCAAGGACTTTCCCTCCCTGCCCTTCGGAACTGGGAGCGGATTCCAAGCGCTCGTGCTCACCTGCCTCTGCTGCTCTTGAAACGAGAGTGGAGACCAGAAACGCTGGATTCAAATGCACTTTTAGGAGCTACAATGAGGAGTGACAACAGTGTGTGTGTCACAGTTGTAAAGCTCAGTGTGTTGAAGAAGCACAAGAGCAGCCTTCAGGCCTGTCTCTTCCACTGCCTTACAGATTGCAGACATTCCTGCTCACTCTGCTGCTCAGCAGAGTGCTGGCAACGGAGTTCTTGGATTGAAATGGTCTTTTAGGAGAAAGAGTGAAGAGTGACAGCAATGTTTGTGTCACAGTTTAAAGCTCACTGTGTGCTAAACATGATCAGGAGGAGCTTTTTTGCAAAGCTCTTCTGCTGTTTTAGCCCAGTCTAAACATTCCTGCTCTACTCTCTCTGTTGCTGCTCAGCAGAGAGTGGGCACAGAGATGTTGGAATCAATAGGTCTTCCAGGCAGGAAAAGGAGGAGTTACAGCAATGTGTTTTGCAGAGTTGCAAAGCTCACTGTGTGCTGAAGATGCCCTGCAGGAGTTTCCCTGCTGGCCCTTCGTCTGTGGGATTAGAGTCCAAGCGCTGCTCCTCCCCTGTCACAACTGCTCTCGAAACGAGAGAGCGCACCTGAAACTTTGGATTCAAATGCACTTTTAGGAGATAAAGTGAGGAGTGACAGCAATGTTTGTGTCACAGTTTAAAGCTCACTGTGTGCAAAACATGATCAAGCAGGAGATTTTTTTCAAGGCTCTTCTGCTGTTTTAGACAGGTCTAAAAATTCCTGCTCTACTATCTCTGTTGCTGCTCAGCAGAGAGCGGGCACAGAGATGGTGGATTCAGCTGGTCTTTCAGGCAAAAAGGGAGGAGTGACAGCAATGTGCGTTGCAGAGTTGCAAAGCTCGCTGTGCGCTGAAGATGATCAGTGGGAACTTTCTGGACTGTCTCTTCTGCTCTTTTAGCATTGGCTAAAGGTTCCTGCTCTACTCTGCTTCTGCCCAGCAGAGAAAGGGCACAGAGATTTTGGATTCAATTGGACTTTGAGGTAGGAAAGTGCGGAGCGAGAGCAATATATGTGTCACAGTTGCAAAGCTGACTGCGTGCTGAAGATGCCCTGCCGGAGCTTTCACTCCGGGCTCTTCGGCTGTGGGAGCAGAGGCCAAGAGATCGTGTTCACCTGTCACTGCTGCTGTTCAAACGAGAGAGGGCGGGAGAGACCATGGATTCAAACGGATTATTAGGAGATGAAGTGAGGAGTGACAGCTATGTGTGTTTCAGAGTTGCAAAGCTCACTGTGCGCTGAAGATGATCTGCAAGGACTTTCCCTCCCTGCCCTTCGGAACTGGGAGCGGATTCCAAGCGCTCGTGCTCACCTTCCTCTGCTGCTCTTGAAACGAGAGTGGAGACCAGAAACGCTGGATTCAAATGCACTTTTAGGAGCTACAATGAGGAGTGACAACAGTGTGTGTGTCACAGTTGTAAAGCTCAGTGTGTTGAAGAAGCACAAGAGCAGCCTTCAGGCCTGTCTCTTCCACTGCCTTACAGATTGCAGACATTCCTGCTCACTCTGCTGCTCAGCAGAGTGCTGGCAACGGAGTTCTTGGATTGAAATGGTCTTTTAGGAGAAAGAGTGAAGAGTGACAGCAATGTTTGTGTCACAGTTTAAAGCTCACTGTGTGCTAAACATGATCAGGAGGAGCTTTTTTGCAAGGCTCTTCTGCTGTTTTAGCCCAGTCTAAACATTCCTTCTCTCTGTTGCTGCTCAGCAGAGAGTGGGCACAGAGATGTTGGAATCAATTGGTCTTCCAGGCAGGAAAAGGATTTACAGCAATGTGTGTTGCAGAATTGCAAAGCTCACTGTGTGCTGAAGATGCCCTGCAGGAGTTTCCCTGCTGGCCCTTCGTCTGTGGGATTAGAGTCCAAGCGCTGCTCCTCCCCTGTCACAACTCCTCTCGAAACGAGAGAGCGCACCAGAAACTTTGGATTCAAATGCACTTTTAGGAGATAAAGTGAGGAGTGACAGCAATGTTTGTGTCACAGTTTAAAGCTCACTGTGTGCAAAACATGATCAAGCAGGAGATTTTTTGCAAGGCTCTTCTGCTGTTTTAGCCCAGGCTAAACATTCCTGCTCTACTCTCTCTGTTGCTGCTCAGCAGAGAGCGGGCACAGAGATGGTGGATTCAGCTGGTCTTTCAGGCAGGAAAAGAAGAGACAGCAATGTGTGTTGCAGAGTTGCAAAGCTCACTGTGTGCTGAAGATGATCAGTGGGAACTTTCTGGACTGTCTCTTCTGCTGTTTCAGCAGAGTCCAAACGTAAGTGCTATATTCTGCTACTGCTCACAAAGAGCAAGCACAGGAGATGTATTATTCAATTGGACTTTCAGGTAGGAAAGTGAGAGGTGACAGCAATATGTGTTTCAGAGTTGCGAATCTCAATGTGTGCTGAAGATGCCCAGCAGTAGTTTCCATGCTGGCCCTTCGGCTGTGAAATTAGAATGCAAGCGCTCGTCCTCCCCTGTCACAACTGCTCTCGAAGCGAGAGAGCGCACCAGAAACGTTGGCTTGAAATGCACTTTTAGGAGATAAAGTGAGGAGTGACAGCAATGTGTGTTTCAGAGTTGCAAAGCTCACTGTGCGCTGAAGATGATCTGCAAGGACTTTCCCTCCCTGCCCTTCGGAACTGGGAGCGGATTCCAAGCGCTCGTGCTCACCTGCCTCTGGTGCACTGGAAACGAGAGTGGAGACCAGAAACGCTGGATTCAAATGCACTTTTAGGAGCTACAATGAGGAGTGACAACAGTGTGTGTGTCAAAGTTGTAAAGCTCAGTGTGTTGAAGAAGCACAAGAGCAGCCTTCAGGCCTGTCTCTTCCACTGCCTTACAGATTGCAGACATCCCTGCTCACTCTGCTGCTCAGCAGAGTGCTGGCAACGGAGTTCTGGGATTGAAATGGTCTTTTAGGAGAAAGAGTGAAGAGTGACAGCAATGTTTGTGTCACAGTTTAAAGCTCACTGTGTGCTAAACATGATCAGGAGGAGCTTTTTTGCAAGGCTCTTCTGCTGTTTTAGCCCAGTCTAAACATTCCTGCTCTACTCTCTCTGTTGCTGCTCAGCAGAGAGTGGGCACAGAGATGTTGGAATCAATTGGTCTTTCAGGCAAGAAAAGGAGGAGTGACAGCAATGTGTGTTGCAGAATTGCAAAGCTCACTGTGTGCTGAAGATGCCCTGCAGGAGTTTCCCTGCTGGCCCTTCGTCTGTGGGATTAGAGTCCAAGCGCTGCTCCTCCCCTGTCACAACTCCTCTCGAAACGAGAGAGCGCACCAGAAACTTTGGATTCAAATGCACTTTTAGGAGATAAAGTGAGGAGTGACAGCAATGTTTGTGTCACAGTTTAAAGCTCACTGTGTGCAAAACATGATCAAGCAGGAGATTTTTTTCAAGGCTCTTCTGCTGTTTTAGGCAGGTCTAAAAATTCCTGCTCTACTCTCTCTGTTGCTGCTCAGCAGAGAGCGGGCACAGAGATGGTGGATTCAGCTGGTCTTTCAGGCAAAAAGGGAGGAGTGACAGCAATGTGTGTTGCAGAGTTGCAAAGCTCGCTGTGCGCTGAAGATGATCAGTGGGAACTTTCTGGACTGTCTCTTCTGCTCTTTTAGCATTGGCTAAAGGTTCCTGCTCTACTCTGCTTCTGCCCAGCAGAGAAAGGGCACAGAGATTTTGGATTCAATTGGACTTTGAGGTAGGAAAGTGCGGAGCGAGAGCAATATATGTGTCACAGTTGCAAAGCTGACTGCGTGCTGAAGATGCCCTGCCGGAGCTTTCACTCCGGGCTCTTCGGCTGTGGGAGCAGAGGCCAAGAGATCGTGTTCACCTGTCACTGCTGCTGTTCAAACGAGAGAGGGCGGGAGAGACCATGGATTCAAACGGATTATTAGGAGATGAAGTGAGGAGTGACAGCAATGTGTGTTTCAGAGTTGCAAAGCTCACTGTGCGCTGAAGATGATCTGCAAGGACTTTCCCTCCCTGCCCTTCGGAACTGGGAGCAGATTCCAAGCGCTCGTGCTCACCTTCCTCTGCTGCTCTTGAAACGAGAGTGGAGACCAGAAACGCTGGATTCAAATGCACTTTTAGGAGCTACAATGAGGAGTGACAACAGTGTGTGTGTCACAGTTGTAAAGCTCAGTGTGTTGAAGAAGCACAAGAGCAGCCTTCAGGCCTGTCTCTTCCACTGCCTTACAGATTGCAGACATTCCTGCTCACTCTGCTGCTCAGCAGAGTGCTGGCAACGGAGTTCTTGGATTGAAATGGTCTTTTAGGAGAAAGAGTGATGAGTGACAACAATGTTTGTGTCACAGTTTAAAGCTCACTGTGTGCTAAACATGATCTGGAGGAGCTTTTTTGCAAGGCTCTTCTGCTGTTTTAGCCCAGTCTAAACATTCCTTCTCTCTGTTGCTGCTCAGCAGAGAGTGGGCACAGAGATGTTGGAATCCATTGGTCTTCCAGGCAGGAAAAGGAGGAGTTACAGCAATGTGTGTTGCAGAATTGCAAAGCTCACTGTGTGCTGAAGATGCCCTGCAGGAGTTTCCCTGCTGGCCCTTCGTCTGTGGGATTAGAGTCCAAGCGCTGCTCCTCCCCTGTCAAAACTCCTCTCGAAACGTGAGAGCGCACCAGAAACTTTGGATTCAAATGCACTTTTAGGAGATAAAGTGAGGAGTTACAGCAATGTTTGTGTCACAGTTTAAAGCTCACTGTGTGCAAAACATGATCAAGCAGGAGATTTTTTGCAAGGCTCTTCTGCTGTTTTAGCCCAGGCTAAAAATTCCTGCTCTACTCTCTCTGTTGCTGCTCAGCAGAGAGCAGGCACAGAGGTGTTGGAATCAATTGGTCTTTCAGGCAGGAAAAGAAGTGACAGCAATGTGTGTTGCAGAGTTGCAAAGCTCACTGTGTGCTGAAGATGATCAGTGGGAACTTTCTGGACTGTCTCTTCTGCTGTTTCAGCAGAGTCCAAACTTAAGTGCTATATTCTGCTACTGCTCACAAAGAGCAAGCACAGGAGATGTATTATTCAATTGGACTTTCAGGTAGGAAAGTGAGAGGTGACAGCAATATGTGTTTCAGAGTTGTGAATCTCAATGTGTGCTGAAGATGCCCAGCAGTAGTTTCCATGCTGGCCCTTCGGCTGTGAAATTAGAATCCAAGCGCTCGTCCTCCCCTGTCACAACTGCTCTCGAAGCGAGAGAGCGCACCAGAAACGTTGGCTTGAAATGCACTTTTAGGAGATAAAGTGAGGAGTGACAGCAATGTGTGTTTCAGAGTTGCAAAGCTCACTGTGCGCTGAAGATGATCTGCAAGGACTTTCCCTCCCTGCCCTTCGGAACTGGGAGCGGATTCCAAGCGCTCGTGCTCACCTGCCTCTGGTGCACTGGAAACGAGAGTGGAGACCAGAAACGCTGGATTCAAATGCACTTTTAGGAGCTACAATGAGGAGTGACAACAGTGTGTGTGTCAAAGTTGTAAAGCTCAGTGTGTTGAAGAAGCACAAGAGCAGCCTTCAGGCCTGTCTCTTCCACTGCCTTACAGATTGCAGACATTCCTGCTCACTCTGCTGCTCAGCAGAGTGCTGGCAACGGAGTTCTGGGATTGAAATGGTCTTTTAGGAGAAAGAGTGAAGAGTGACAGCAATGCTTGTGTCACAGTTTAAAGCTCACTGTGTGCTAAACATGATCAGGAGGAGCTTTTTTGCAAGGCTCTTCTGCTGTTTTAGCCCAGTCTAAACATTCCTGCTCTACTCTCTCTGTTGCTGCTCAGCAGAGAGTGGGCACAGAGATGTTGGAATCAATTGGTCTTTCAGGCAAGAAAAGGAGGAGTGACAGCAATGTGTGTTGCAGAATTGTAAAGCTCACTGTGTGCTGAAGATGCCCTGCAGGAGCTTTCACTCCGGGCTCTTCGGCTGTGGGAGCAGAGGCCAAGAGATCGTGTTCACCTGTCACTGCTGCTGTTCAAACGAGAGAGGGCGGGAGAGACCATGGATTCAAACGGATTATTAGGAGATGAAGTGAGGAGTGACAGCAATGTGTGTTTCAGAGTTGCAAAGCTCACTGTGCGCTGAAGATGATCTGCAAGGACTTTCCCTCCCTGCCCTTCGGAACTGGGAGCGGATTCCAAGTGCTCGTGCTCACCTGCCTCTGCTGCTCTTGAAACGAGAGTGGAGACCAGAAACGCTGGATTCAAATGCACTTTTAGGAGCTACAATGAGGAGTGACAACAGTGTGTGTGTCACAGTTGTAAAGCTCAGTGTGTTGAAGAAGCACAAGAGCAGCCTTCAGGCCTGTCTCTTCCACTGCCTTACAGATTGCAGACATCCCTGCTCACTCTGCTGCTCAGCAGAGTGCTGGCAACGGAGTTCTTGGATTGAAATGGTCTTTTAGGAGAAAGAGTGAAGAGTGACAGCAATGTTTGTGTCACAGTTTAAAGCTCACTGTGTGCTAAACATGATCAGGAGGAGCTTTTTTGCAAGGCTCTTCTGCTGTTTTAGCCCAGTCTAAACATTCCTGCTCTACTCTCTCTGTTGCTGCTCAGCAGAGAGTGGGCACAGAGATGTTGGAATCAATTGGTCTTTCAGGCAAGAAAAGGAGGAGTGACAGCAATGTGTGTTGCAGAATTGTAAAGCTCACTGTGTGCTGAAGATGCCCTGCAGGAGTTTCCCTGCTGGCCCTTCGTCTGTGGGATTAGAGTCCAAGCGCTGCTCCTCCCTTGTCACAACTCCTCTCCAAACGAGAGAGCGCACCAGAAACTTTGGATTCAAATGCACTTTTAGGAGATAAAGTGAGGAGTGACAGCAATATTTGTGTCACAGTTTAAAGCTCACTGTGTGCAAAACATGATCAAGCAGGAGATTTTTTTCAAGGCTCTTCTGCTGTTTTAGGCAGGTCTAAAAATTCCTGCTCTACACTCTCTGTTGCTGCTCAGCAGAGAGCGGGCACAGAGATGGTGGATTCAGCTGGTCTTTCAGGCAAAAAGGGAGGAGTGACAGCAATGTGTGTTGCAGAGTTGCAAAGCTCGCTGTGCGCTGAAGATGATCAGTGGGAACTTTCTGGACTGTCTCTTCTGCTCTTTTAGCATTGGCTAAAGGTTCCTGCTCTACTCTCTCTGCTTCTGCCCAGCAGAGAAAGGGCACAGAGATTTTGGATTCAATTGGACTTTGAGGCAGGAAAGTGCGGAGCGAGAGCGATATATGTGTCACAGTTGCAAAGCTGACTGCGTGCTGAAGATGCCCTGCCGGAGCTTTCACTCCGGGCTCTTCGGCTGTGGGAGCAGAGGCCAAGAGATCGTGTTCACCTGTCACTGCTGCTGTTCAAACGAGAGAGGGCGGGAGAGAACATGGATTCAAACGGATTATTAGGACAGCAATTCTGCAAGGCTCTTCTGCTGTTTTAGGCAGGTCTAAACATTCCTGCTCTACTCTCTCTGTTGCTGCTCAGCAGAGAGCGGGCACAGAGGTGTTGGAATCAATTGGTCTTTCAGACAGGAAAAGATGTGACAGCAATGTGTGTTGCAGAGTTGCAAAGCTCACTGTGCGCTGAAGATGATCATTGGGAACTTTCTGGACTGTCTCTTCTGCTGTTTCAGCAGAGTCCAAACGTAAGTGCTATATTCTGCTACTGCTCACAAAGAGCAAGCACAGGAGATGTATTATTCAATTGGACTTTCAGGTAGGAAAGTGAGAGGTGACAGCAATATGTGTTTCAGAGTTGCGAATCTCAATGTGTGTTGAAGATGCAAAGCAGTAGTTTCCATGCTGGCCCTTCGGCTGTGAAATTAGAATCCAAGCGCTCGTCCTCCCCTGTCACAACTGCTCTCGAAGCGAGAGAGCGCACCAGAAACGTTGGCTTGAAATGCACTTTTAGGGGATAAAGTGAGGAGTGACAGCAATGTGTGTTTCAGAGTTGCAAAGCTCACTGTGCGCTGAAGATGATCTGCAAGGACTTTCCCTCCCTGCCCTTCGGAACTGGGAGCGGATTCCAAGCGCTCGTGCTCACCTGCCTCTGCTGCACTGGAAACGAGAGTGGAGACCAGAAACGCTGGATTCAAATGCACTTTTAGGAGCTACAATGAGGAGTGACAACAGTGTGTGTGTCAAAGTTGTAAAGCTCAGTGTGTTGAAGAAGCACAAGGGCAGCCTTCAGGCCTGTCTCTTCCACTGCCTTACAGATTGCAGACATCCCTGCTCACTCTGCTGCTCAGCAGAGTGCTGGCAACGGAGTTCTTGGATTGAAATGGTCTTTTAGGAGAAAGAGTGAAGAGTGACAGCAATGTTTGTGTCACAGTTTAAAGCTCACTGTGTGCTAAACATGATCAGGAGGAGCTTTTTTGCAAGGCTCTTCTGCTGTTTTAGCCCAGTCTAAACATTCCTTCTCCCTGTTGCTGCTCAGCAGAGAGTGGGCACAGAGATGTTGGAATCAATTGGTCTTTCAGGCAAGAAAAGGAGGAGTGACAGCAATGTGTGTTGCAGAATTGCAAAGCTCACTGTGTGCTGAAGATGCCCTGCAGGAGTTTCCCTGCTGGCCCTTCCTCGGTGGGATTAGAGTCCAAGCACTGCTCCTCCCCTGTCACAACTCCTCTCGAAACGAGAGAGCGCACCAGAAACTTTGGATTCAAATGCACTTTTAGGAGATAAAGTGAGGAGTGACAGCAATGTTTGTGTCACAGTTTAAAGCTCACTGTGTGCAAAACATGATCAAGCAGGAGATTTTTTTCAAGGCTCTTCTGCTGTTTTAGGCAGGTCTAAAAATTCCTGCTCTACTCTCTCTGTTGCTGCTCAGCAGAGAGCGGGCACAGAGATGGTGAATTCAGCTGGTCTTTCAGGCAAAAAGGGAGGAGTGACAGCAATGTGTGTTGCAGAGTTGCAAAGCTCGCTGTGCGCTGAAGATGATCAGTGGGAACTTTCTGGACTGTCTCTTCTGCTCTTTTAGCATTGGCTAAAGGTTCCTGCTCTACTCTCTCTGCGTCTGCCCAGCAGAGAAAGGGCACAGAGATTTTGGATTCAATTGGACTTTGAGGTAGGAAAGTGCGGAGCGAGAGCAATATATGTGTCACAGTTGCAAAGCTGACTGCGTGCTGAAGATGCCCTGCCGGAGCTTTCACTCCGGGCTCTTCGGCTGTGGGAGCAGGGGCCAAGAGATCGTGTTCACCTGTCACTGCTGCTGTTCAAACGAGAGAGGGCGGGAGAGACCATGGATTCAAACGGATTATTAGGAGATGAAGTGAGGAGTGACAGCAATGTGTGTTTCAGAGTTGCAAAGCTCACTGTGCGCTGAAGATGATCTGCAAGGACTTTCCCTCCCTGCCCTTCGGAACTGGGAGCGGATTCCAAGCGCTCGTGCTCACCTTCCTCTGCTGCTCTTGAAACGAGAGTGGAGACCAGAAACGCTGGATTCAAATGCACTTTTAGGAGCTACAATGAGGAGTGACAACAGTGTGTGTGTCAAAGTTGTAAAGCTCAGTGTGTTGAAGAAGCACAAGAGCAGCCTTCAGGCCTGTCTCTTCCACTGCCTTACAGATTGCAGACATTCCTGCTCACTCTGCTGCTCAGCAGAGTGCTGGCAACGGAGTTCTTGGATTGAAATGGTCTTTTAGGAGAAAGAGTGAAGAGTGACAGCAATGTTTGTGTCACAGTTTAAAGCTCACTGTGTGCTAAACATGATCAGGAGGAGCTTTTTTGCAAGGCTCTTCTGCTGTTTTAGCCCAGTCTAAACATTCCTGCTCTACTCTCTCTGTTGCTGCTCAGCAGAGAGTGGGCACAGAGATGTTGGAATCAATTGGTCTTCCAGGCAGGAAAAGGAGTTACAGCAATGTGTGTTGCAGAATTGCAAAGCTCACTGTGTGCTGAAGATGCCCTGCAGGAGTTTCCCTGCTGGCCCTTCGTCTGTGGGATTAGAGTCCAAGCGCTGCTCCTCCCCTGTCACAACTCCTATCGAAACGAGAGAGCGCAAGAGTAACTTTGGATTCAAATGCACTTTTAGGAGATAAAGTGAGGAGTGACAGCAATGTTTGTGTCACAGTTTAAAGCTCACTGTGTGCAAAACATGATCAAGCAGGAGATTTTTTGCAAGGCTCTTCTGCTGTTTTAGCCCAGGCTAAACATTCCTGCTCTACTCTCTCTGTTGCTGCTCAGCAGAGAGCGGGCACAGAGATGGTGGATTCAGCTGGTCTTTCAGGCAGGAAAAGAAGAGACAGCAATGTGTGTTGCAGAGTTGCAAAGCTCACTGTGTGCTGAAGGTGATCAGTGGGAACTTTCTGGACTGTCTTTTCTGCTGTTTCAGCAGAGTCCAAACGTAAGTGCTATATTCTGCTACTGCTCACAAAGAGCAAGCACAGGAGATGTATTATTCAATTGGACTTTCAGGTAGGAAAGTGAGAAGTGACAGCAATATGTGTTTCAGAGTTGCGAATCTCAATGTGTGCTGAAGATGCCCAGCAGTAGTTTCCATGCTGGCCCTTCGGCTGTGAAATTAGAATCCAAGCGCTCGTCCTCCCCTGTCACAACTGCTCTCGAAGCGAGAGAGCGCACCAGAAACATTGGCTTGAAATGCACTTTTAGGAGATAAAGTGAGGAGTGACAGCAATGTGTGTTTCAGAGTTGCAAAGCTCACTGTGCGCTGAAGATGATCTGCAAGGACTTTCCCTCCCTGCCCTTCGGAACTGGGAGCGGATTCCAAGCGCTCGTGCTCACCTGCCTCTGCTGCACTGGAAACGAGAGTGGAGACCAGAAACGCTGGATTCAAATGCACTTTTAGGAGCTACAATGAGGAGTGACAACAGTGTGTGTGTCACAGTTGTAAAGCTCAGTGTGTTGAAGAAGCACAAGAGCAGCCTTCAGGCCTGTCTCTTCCACTGCCTTACAGATTGCAGACATTCCTGCTCACTCTGCTGATCAGCAGAGTGCTGGCAACGGAGTTCTTGGATTGAAATGGTCTTTTAGGAGAAAGAGTGAAGAGTGACAGCAATGTTTGTGTCACAGTTTAAAGCTCACTGTGTGCTAAACATGATCAGGAGGAGCTTTTTTGCAAGGCTCTTCTGCTGTTTTAGCCCAGTCTAAACATTCCTGCTCTACTCTCTCTGTTGCTGCTCAGCAGAGAGTGGGCACAGTGATGTTGGAATCAATTGGACTTTCAGGCAAGAAAAGGAGGAGTGACAGCAATGTGTGTTGCAGAATTGTAAAGCTCACTGTGTGCTGAAGATGCCCTGCAGGAGTTTCCCTGCTGGCCCTTCGTCTGTGGGATTAGAGTCCAAGCGCTGCTCCTCCCCTGTCACAACTCCTCTCCAAACGAGAGAGCGCACCAGAAACTTTGGATTCAAATGCACTTTTAGGAGATAAAGTGAGGAGTGACAGCAATGTTTGTGTCACAGTTTAAAGCTCACTGTGTGCAAAACATGATCAAGCAGGAGATTTTTTTCAAGGCTCTTCTGCTGTTTTAGGCAGGTCTAAAAATTCCTGCTCTACTCTCTCTGTTGCTGCTCAGCAGAGAGCGGGCACAGAGGTGTTGGAATCAATTGGTCTTTCAGGCAAAAAGGGAGGAGTGACAGCAATGTGTGTTGCAGAGTTGCAAAGCTCACTGTGCGCTGAAGATGATCAGTGGGAACTTTCTGGACTGTCTCTTCTGCTCTTTTAGCATTGGCTAAAGGTTCCTGCTCTACTCTCTCTGCTTCTGCCCAGCAGAGAAAGGGCACAGAGATTTTGGATTCAATTGGACTTTGAGGTAGGAAAGTGCGGAGCGAGAGCAATATATGTGTCACAGTTGCAAAGCTGACTGCGTGCTGAAGATGCCCTGCCGGAGCTTTCACTCCGGGCTCTTCGGCTGTGGGAGCAGAGGCCAAGAGATCGTGTTCACCTGTCACTGCTGCTGTTCAAACGAGAGAGGGCGGGAGAGACCATGGATTCAAACGGATTATTAGGAGATGAAGTGAGGAGTGACAGCAATGTGTGTTTCAGAGTTGCAAAGCTCACTGTGCGCTGAAGATGATCTGCAAGGACTTTCCCTCCCTGCCCTTCGGAACTGGGAGCGGATTCCAAGCGCTCGTGCTCACCTTCCTCTGCTGCTCTTGAAACGAGAGTGGAGACCAGAAACGCTGGATTCAAATGCACTTTTAGGAGCTACAATGAGGAGTGACAACAGTGTGTGTGTCAAAGTTGTAAAGCTCAGTGTGTTGAAGAAGCACAAGAGCAGCCTTCAGGCCTGTCTCTTCCACTGCCTTACAGATTGCAGACATTCCTGCTCACTCTGCTGCTCAGCAGAGTGCTGGCAACGGAGTTCTTGGATTGAAATGGTCTTTTAGGAGAAAGAGTGAAGAGTGACAGCAATGTTTGTGTCACAGTTTAAAGCTCACTGTGTGCTAAACATGATCAGGAGGAGCTTTTTTGCAAGGCTCTTCTGCTGTTTTAGCCCAATCTAAACATTCCTTCTCTCTGTTGCTGCTCAGCAGAGAGTGGGCACAGAGATGTTGGAATCAATTGGTCTTCCAGGCAGGAAAAGGAGTTACAGCAATGTGTGTTGCAGAATTGCAAAGCTCACTGTGTGCTGAAGATGCCCTGCAGGAGTTTCCCTGCTGGCCCTTCGTCTGTGGGATTAGAGTCCAAGCGCTGCTCCTCCCCTGTCACAACTCCTCTCGAAACGTGAGAGCGCACCAGAAACTTTGGATTCAAATGCACTTTTAGGAGATAAAGTGAGGAGTGACAGCAATGCTTGTGTCACAGTTTAAAGCTCACTGTGTGCAAAACATGATCAAGCAGGAGATTTTTTGCAAGGCTCTTCTGCTGTTTTAGCCCAGGCTAAACATTCCTGCTCTACTCTCTCTGTTGCTGCTCAGCAGAGAGCGGGCACAGAGGTGTTGGAATCAATTGGTCTTTCAGGCAGGAAAAGAAGAGACAGCAATGTGTGTTGCAGAGTTACAAAGCTCACTGTGTGCTGAAGATGATCAGTGGGAACTTTCTGGACTGTCTCTTCTGCTGTTTCAGCAGAGTCCAAACGTAAGTGCTATATTCTGCTACTGCTCACAAAGAGCAAGCACAGGAGATGTATTATTCAATTGGACTTTCAGGTAGGAAAGTGAGAGGTGACAGCAATATGTGTTTCAGAGTTGTGAATCTCAATGTGTGCTGAAGATGCCCAGCAGTAGTTTCCATGCTGGCCCTTCGGCTGTGAAATTAGAATCCAAGCGCTCGTCCTCCCCTGTCACAACTGCTCTCGAAGCGAGAGAGCGCACCAGAAACGTTGGCTTGAAATGCACTTTTAGGAGATAAAGTGAGGAGTGACAGCAATGTGTGTTTCAGAGTTGCAAAGCTCACTGTGCGCTGAAGATGATCTGCAAGGACTTTCCCTCCCTGCCCTTCGGAACTGGGAGCGGATTCCAAGCGCTCGTGCTCACCTGCCTCTGCTGCACTGGAAAAGAGAGTGGAGACCAGAAACGCTGGATTCAAATGCACTTTTAGGAGCTACAATGAGGAGTGACAACAGTGTGTGTGTCAAAGTTGTAAAGCTCAGTGTGTTGAAGAAGCACAAGAGCAGCCTTCAGGCCTGTCTCTTCCACTGCCTTACAGATTGCAGACATCCCTGCTCACTCTGCTGCTCAGCAGAGTGCTGGCAACGGAGTTCTTGGATTGAAATGGTCTTTTAGGAGAAAGAGTGAAGAGTGACAGCAATGTTTGTGTCACAGTTTAAAGCTCACTGTGTGCTAAACATGATCAGGAGGAGCTTTTTTGCAAGGCTCTTCTGCTGTTTTAGCCCAGTCTAAACATTCCTGCTCTACTCTCTCTGTTGCTGCTCAGCAGAGAGTGGGCACAGAGGTGTTGGAATCAATTGGTCTTCCAGGCAAGAAAAGGAGGAGTGACAGCAATGTGTTTTGCAGAGTTGCAAAGCTCACTGTGTGCTGAAGATGCCCTGCAGGAGTTTCCCTGCTGGCCCTTTGTCTGTGGGATTAGAGTCCAAGCGCTGCTCCTCCCCTGTCACAACTCCTCTCGAAACGAGAGAGCGCACCAGAAACTTTGGATTCAAATGCACTTTTAGGAGATAAAGTGAGGAGTGACAGCAATGTTTGTGTCACAGTTTAAAGCTCACTGAGTGCAAAACATGATCAAGCAGGAGATTTTTTGCAAGGCTCTTCTGCTATTTTAGCCCAGTCTAAACATTCCTGCTCCGCTCTCTCTGTTGTTGCTCAGCAGAGAGCGGGCACAGAGATGGTGGATTCAGTTCCTCTCTCAGGTAGGAAAGGGAGGAGTGACAGCAATGTGTGTTGCAGAGTTGCAAAGCTCACTGTGTGCTGAAGATGATCAGTGGGAACTTTCTGGACTGTCTCTTCTGCTGTTTCAGCAGAGTCCAAACGTAAGTGCTATATTCTGCTACTGCTCTCAAAGAGCAAGCACAGGAGATGTATTATTCAATTGGACTTTCAGGTAGGAAAGTGAGAGGTGACAGCAATATGTGTTTCAGAGTTGCGAATCTCAATGTGTGCTGAAGATGCCCAGCAGTAGTTTCCATGCTGGCCCTTCGGCTGTGGGATTAGAATCCAAGCGCTCGTCCTCCCCTGTCACAACTGCTCTCGAAGCGAGAGAGCGCACCAGAAGCGTTGGCTTGAAATGCACTTTTAGGAGATAAAGTGAGGAGTGACAGCAATGTGTGTTTCAGAGTTGCAAAGCTCACTGTGCGCTGAAGATGATCTGCAAGGACTTTCCCTCCCTGCCCTTCGGAAGTGGGAGCGGATTCCAAGCGCTCGTGCTCACCTGCCTCTGCTGCACTGGAAACGAGAGTGGAGACCAGAAACGCTGGATTCAAATGCACTTTTAGGAGCTACAATGAGGAGTGACAACAGTGTGTGTGTCAAAGTTGTAAAGCTCAGTGTGTTGAAGAAGCACAAGAGCAGCCTTCAGGCCTGTCTCTTCCACTGCCTTACAGATTGCAGACATCCCTGCTCACTCTGCTGCTCAGCAGAGTGCTGGCAACGGAGTTCTTGGATTGAAATGGTCTTTTAGGAGAAAGAGTGAAGAGTGACAGCAATGTTTGTGTCACAGTTTAAAGCTCACTGTGTGCTAAACATGATCAGGAGGAGCTTTTTTGCAAGGCTCTTCTGCTGTTTTAGCCCAGTCTAAACATTCCTGCTCTACTCTCTCTGTTGCTGCTCAGCAGAGAGTGGGCACAGAGGTGTTGGAATCAATTGGTCTTCCAGGCAAGAAAAGGAGGAATGACAGCAATGTGTTTTGCAGAGTTGCAAAGCTCACTGTGTGCTGAAGATGCCCTGCAGGAGTTTCCCTGCTGGCCCTTTGTCTGTGGTATTAGAGTCCAAGCGCTGCTCCTCCCCTGTCACAACTCCTCTCGAAACGAGAGAGCGCACAAGAAACTTTGGATTCAAATGCACTTTTAGGAGATAAAGTGAGGAGTGACAGCAATGTTTGTGTCACAGTTTAAAGCTCACTGAGTGCAAAACATGATCAAGCAGGAGATTTTTTGCAAGGCTCTTCTGCTATTTTAGCCCAGTCTAAACATTCCTGCTCCGCTCTCTCTGTTGTTGCTCAGCAGAGAGCGGGCACAGAGATGGTGGATTCAGTTCCTCTCTCAGGTAGGAAAGGGAGGAGTGACAGCAATGTGTGTTGCAGAGTTGCAAAGCTCACTGTGTGCTGAAGATGATCAGTGGGAACTTTCTGGACTGTCTCTTCTGCTGTTTCAGCAGAGTCCAAACGTAAGTGCTATATTCTGCTACTGCTCTCAAAGAGCAAGCACAGGAGATGTATTATTCAATTGGACTTTCAGGTAGGAAAGTGAGAGGTGACAGCAATATGTGTTTCAGAGTTGTGAATCTCAATGTGTGCTGAAGATGCCCAGCAGTAGTTTCCATGCTGGCCCTTCGGCTGTGGGATTAGAATCCAAGCGCTCGTCCTCCCCTGTCACAACTGCTCTCGAAGCGAGAGAGCGCACCAGAAGCGTTGGCTTGAAATGCACTTTTAGGAGATAAAGTGAGGAGTGACAGCAATGTGTGTTTCAGAGTTGCAAAGCTCACTGTGCGCTGAAGATGATCTGCAAGGACTTTCCCTCCCTGCCCTTCGGAACTGGGAGCGGATTCCAAGCGCTCGTGCTCACCTGCCTCTGCTGCACTGGAAACGAGAGTGGAGACCAGAAATGCTGGATTCAAATGCACTTTTAGGAGCTACAATGAGGAGTGACAACAGTGTGTGTGTCAAAGTTGTAAAGCTCAGTGTGTTGAAGAAGCACAAGAGCAGCCTTCAGCCTGTCTCTTCCACTGCCTTACAGATTGCAGACATTCCTGCTCACTCTGCTGCTCAGCAGAGTGCTGGCAACGGAGTTCTTGGATTGAAATGGTCTTTTAGGAGAAAGAGTGAAGAGTGACAGCAATGTTTGTGTCACAGTTTAAAGCTCACTGTGTGCTAAACATGATCAGGAGGAGCTTTTTTGCAAGGCTCTTCTGCTGTTTTAGCCCAGTCTAAACATTCCTGCTCTCTGTTGCTGCTCAGCAGAGAGTGGGCACAGAGATGTTGGAATCAATTGGTCTTCCAGGCAGGAGAAGGAGTTACAGCAATGTGTGTTGCAGAATTGCAAAGCTCACTGTGTGCTGAAGATGCCCTGCAGGAGTTTCCCTGCTGGCCCTTCGTCTGTGGGATTAGAGTCCAAGCGCTGCTCCTCCCCTGTCACAACTCCTCTCGAAACGTGAGAGCGCACCAGAAACTTTGGATTCAAATGCACTTTTAGGAGACAAAGTGAGGAGTGACAGCAATGTTTGTGTCATAGTTTAAAGCTCACTGTGTGCAAAACATGATCAAGCAGGAGATTTTTTTCAAGGCTCTTCTCCTGTTTTAGGCAGGTCTAAAAATTCCTGCTCTACTCTCTCTGTTGCTGCACAGCAGAGAGCGGGCACAGAGATGGTGGATTCAGCTGGTCTTTCAGGCAGGAAAGGGAGGAGTGAAAGCAATGTGTGTTGCAGAGTTGCAAAGCTCACTGTGTGCTGAAGATGATCAGTGGGAACTTTCTGGACTGTCTCTTCTGCTGTTTCAGCAGAGTCCAAACGTAAGTGCTATATTCTGCTACTGCTCACAAAGAGCAAGCACAGGAGATGTATTATTCAATTGGACTTTCAGGTAGGAAAGTGAGAGGTGACAGCAATATGTGTTTCAGAGTTGCGAATCACAATGTGTGCTGAAGATGCCCAGCAGTAGTTTCCATGCTGGCCCTTCGGCTGTGAAATTAGAATCTAAGCGCTCGTCCTCCCCTGTCACAACTGCTCTCGAAGCGAGAGAGCGCACCAGAAACTTTGGATTCAAATGCACTTTTAGGAGATAAAGTGAGGAGTGACAGCAATGTGTGTTTCAGAGTTGCAAAGCTCACTGTGCGCTGAAGATGATCTGCAAGGACTTTCCCTCCCTGCCCTTCGGAACTGGGAGCGGATTCCAAGCGCTCGTGCTCACCTGCCTCTGGTGCACTGGAAACGAGAGTGGAGACCAGAAACGCTGGATTCAAATGCACTTTTAGGAGCTACAATGAGGAGTGACAACAGTGTGTGTGTCAAAGTTGTAAAGCTCAGTGTGTTGAAGAAGCACAAGAGCAGCCTTCAGACTGTCTCTTCCACTGCCTTACAGATTGCAGACATTCCTGCTCACTCTGCTGCTCAGCAGAGTGCTGGCAACGGAGTTCTTGGATTGAAATGGTCTTTTAGGACAAAGAGTGAAGAGTGACAGCAATGTTTGTGTCACAGTTTAAAGCTCACTGTGTGCTAAACATGATCAGGAGGAGCTTTTTTGCAAGGCTCTTCTGCTGTTTTAGCCCAGTCTAAACATTCCTGCTCTCTGTTGCTGCTCAGCAGAGAGTGGGCACAGAGATGTTGGAATCAATTGGTCTTCCAGGCAGGAGAAGGAGGAGTTACAGCAATGTGTTTTGCAGAGTTGCAAAGCTCACTGTGTGCTGAAGATGCCCTGCAGGAGTTTCCCTGCTGGCCCTTCGTCTGTGGGATTAGAGTCCAAGCGCTGCTCCTCCCCTGTCACAACTCCTCTCCAAACGAGAGTGCGTACCAGAAACTTTGGATTCAAATGCACTTTTATCAGATAAAGTGAGGAGTGACAGCAATGTTTGTGTCACAGTTTAAAGCTCACTGTGTGCAAAACATGATCAAGCAGGAGATTTTTTGCAAGGCTCTTCTGCTGTTTTAGCCCAGGCTAAATATTCCTGCTCAACTCTCTGTTGCTGCTCAGCAGAGAGTGGGCACAGAGATGTTGGAATCAATTGGTCTTTCAGGCAGGAAAAGAAGTGACAGCAATGTGTGTTGCAGAGTTGCAAAGCTCGCTGTTCGCTGAAGATGATCAGTGGGAACTTTCTGGACTGTCTCTTCTGCTGTTTCTTCAGAGTCCAAACGTAAGTGCTATATTCTGCTACTGCTCACAAAGAGCAAGCACAGGAGATGTAGGATTCAATTGGACTTTGAGGTAGGAAAGTGAGAGGTGACAGCTATTTGTGTTTCAGAGTTGCAAAGCTCACTGGGTGCTGAAGATGCCCTGCAGGAGTTTCCATGCTGGCAATTCGTCTGTGAAATTAGAGTCCAAACACTCGTCCTCCCCTGTGACATCTGCTCTCGAAACGAGAGAGCGCACCATAAACTTTGGATTCAAATGCACTTTTAGGAGATAAAGTGAGGAGTGACAGCAATGTTTGTGTCACAGTTTAAAGCTCACTGAGTGCAAAACATGATCAAGCAGGAGATCTTTTGCAAGGCTCTTCTGCTGTTTTAGCCCAGTCCAAACATTCCTGCTCTGCTCTCTCTGTTGTTGCTCAGCAGAGAGCGGGCACAGAGATGGTGGATTCAGTTGGTCTTTCAGGCAGGAAAGGGGGGAGTGACAGCAATGTGTGTTGCAGAGTTGCAAAGCTCACTGTGTGCTGAAGATGATCAGTGGGAACTTTCTGGACTGTCTCTTCTGCTGTTTCAGCAGAGTCCAAACGTAAGTGCTATATTCTGCTACTGCTCACAAAGAGCAAGCACAGGAGATGTATTATTCAATTGGACTTTCAGGTAGCTAAGTGAGAGGTGACAGCAATATGTGTTTCAGAGTTGCGAATCACAATGTGTGCTGAAGATGCCCAGCAGTAGTTTCCATGCTGGCCCTTCGGCTGTGAAATTAGAATCCAAGCGCTCGTCCTCCCCTGTCACAACTGCTCTCGAAGCGAGAGAGCGCACCAGAAACGTTGGCTTGAAATGCACTTTTAGGAGATAAAGTGAGGAGTGACAGCAATGTGTGTTTCAGAGTTGCAAAGCTCACTGTGCGCTGAAGATGATCTGCAAGGACTTTCCCTCCCTGCCCTTCGGAACTGGGAGCGGATTCCAAGCGCTCGTGCTCACCTGCCTCTGCTGCACTGGAAACGAGAGTGGAGACCAGAAACGCTGGATTCAAATGCACTTTTAGGAGCTACAATGAGGAGTGACAACAGTGTGTGTGTCAAAGTTGTAAAGCTCAGTGTGTTGAAGAAGCACAAGAGCAGCCTTCAGCCTGCTCTTCCACTGCCTTACAGATTGCAGACATTCCTGCTCACTCTGCTGCTCAGCAGAGTGCTGGCAACGGAGTTCTTGGATTGAAATGGTCTTTTAGGAGAAAGAGTGAAGAGTGACAGCAATGTTTGTGTCACAGTTTAAAGCTCACTGTGTGCTAAACATGATCAGGAGGAGCTTTTTTGCAAGGCTCTTCTGCTGTTTTAGCCCAGGCTAAACATTCCTGCTCTACTCTCTCTGTTGATGCTCAGCAGAGAGCGGGCACAGAGATGTTGGAATCAATTGGTCTTTCAGGCAAGAAAAGGAGGAGTGACAGCAATGTGTGTTTCAGAATTGTAAAGCTCACTGTGCGCTGAAGATGCCCTGCAGGAGTTTCCCTGCTGGCCCTTCGTCTGTGGGATTAGAGTCCAAGCGCTGCTCCTCCCCTGTCACAACTCCTCTCGAAACGAGAGAGCGCACCAGAAACTTTGGATTCAAATGCACTTTTAGGAGATAAAGTGAGGAGTGACAGCAATGTTTGTGTCACAGTTTAAAGCTCACTGTGTGCAAAACATGATCAAGCAGGAGATTTTTTTCAAGGCTCTTCTGCTGTTTTAGGCAGGTCTAAAAATTCCTGCTCTACTCTCTCTGTTGCTGCTCAGCAGAGAGCGGGCACAGAGATGGTGGATTCAGCTGGTCTTTCAGGCAAAAAGGGAGGAGTGACAGCAATGTGCGTTGCAGAGTTGCAAAGCTCGCTGTGCGCTGAAGTTGATCAGTGGGAACTTTCTGGACTGTCTCTTCTGCTCTTTTAGCATTGGCTAAAGGTTCCTGCTCTACTCTGCTTCTGCCCAGCAGAGAAAGGGCACAGAGATTTTGGATTCAATTGGACTTTGAGGTAGGAAAGTGCGGAGCGAGAGCAATATATGTGTCACAGTTGCAAAGCTGACTGCGTGCTGAAGATGCCCTGCCGGAGCTTTCACTCCGGGCTCTTCGTTTGTGGGAGCAGAGGCCAAGAGATCGTGTTCACCTGTCACTGCTGCTGTTCAAACGAGAGAGGGCGGGAGAGACCATGGATTCAAACGGATTATTAGGAGATGAAGTGAGGAGTGACAGCAATGTGTGTTTCAGAGTTGCAAAGCTCACTGTGCGCTGAAGATGATCTGCAAGGACTTTCCCTCCCTGCCCTTCGGAACTGGGAGCGGATTCCAAGCGCTCGTGCTCACCTGCCTCTGCTGCACTGGAAACGAGAGTGGAGACCAGAAACGCTGGATTCAAATGCACTTTTAGGAGCTACAATGAGGAGTGACAACAGTGTGTGTGTCACAGTTGTAAAGCTCAGTGTGTTGAAGAAGCACAAGAGCAGCCTTCAGGCCTGTCTCTTCCACTGCCTTACAGATTGCAGACATTCCTGCTCACTCTGCTGCTCAGCAGAGTGCTGGCAACGGAGTTCTTGGATTGAAATGGTCTTTTAGGAGAAAGAGTGAAGAGTGACAGCAATGTTTGTGTCACAGTTTAAAGCTCACTGTGTGCTAAACATGATCAGGAGGAGCTTTTTTGCAAGGCTCTTCTGCTGTTTTAGCCCAGTCTAAACATTCCTTCTCTCTGTTGCTGCTCAGCAGAGAGTGGGCACAGAGATGTTGGAATCCATTGGTCTTCCAGGCAGGAAAAGGAGGAGTTACAGCAATGTGTGTTGCAGAATTGCAAAGCTCACTGTGTGCTGAAGATGCCCTGCAGGAGTTTCCCTGCTGGCCCTTCGTCTGTGGGATTAGAGTCCAAGCGCTGCTCCTCCCCTGTCACAACTCCTCTCGAAACGTGAGAGCGCACCAGAAACTTTGGATTCAAATGCACTTTTAGGAGATAAAGTGAGGAGTGACAGCAATGTTTGTGTCACAGTTTAAAGCTCACTGTGTGCAAAACATGATCAAGCAGGAGATTTTTTGCAAGGCTCTTCTGCTGTTTTAGCCCAGGCTAAACATTCCTGCTCTACTCTCTCTGTTGCTGCTCAGCAGAGAGCGGGCACAGAGGTGTTGGAATCAATTGGTCTTTCAGGCAGGAAAAGAAGAGACAGCAATGTGTGTTGCAGAGTTGCAAAGCTCACTGTGTGCTGAAGATGATCAGTGGGAACTTTCTGGACTGCCTCTTCTGCTGTTTCAGCAGAGTCCAAACGTAAGTGCTATATTCTGCTACTGCTCACAAAGAGCAAGCACAGGAGATGTATTATTCAATTGGACTTTCAGGTAGGAAAGTGAGAGGTGACAGCAATATGTGTTTCAGAGTTGCGAATCACAATGTGTGCTGAAGATGCCCAGCAGTAGTTTCCATGCTGGCCCTTCGGCTGTGAAATTAGAATCCAAGCGCTCGTCCTCCCCTGTCACAACTGCTCTCGAAGCGAGAGAGCGCACCAGAAACGTTGGCTTGAAATGCACTTTTAGGAGATAAAGTGAGGAGTGACAGCAATGTGTGTTTCAGAGTTGCAAAGCTCACTGTGCGCTGAAGATGATCTGCAAGGACTTTCCCTCCCTGCCCTTCGGAACTGGGAGCGGATTCCAAGCGCTCGTGCTCACCTGCCTCTGGTGCACTGGAAACGAGAGTGGAGACCAGAAACGCTGGATTCAAATGCACTTTTAGGAGCTACAATGAGGAGTGACAACAGTGTGTGTGTCAAAGTTGTAAAGCTCAGTGTGTTGAAGAAGCACAAGAGCAGCCTTCAGCCTGTCTCTTCCACTGCCTTACAGATTGCAGACATTCCTGCTCACTCTGCTGCTCAGCAGAGTGCTGGCAACGGAGTTCTTGGATTGAAATGGTCTTTTAGGAGAAAGAGTGAAGAGTGACAGCAATGTTTGTGTCACAGTTTAAAGCTCACTGTGTGCTAAACATGATCAGGAGGAGCTTTTTTGCAAGGCTCTTCTGCTGTTTTAGCCCAGGCTAAACATTCCTGCTCTACTCTCTCTGTTGCTGCTCAGCAGAGAGCGGGCACAGAGATGTTGGAATCAATTGGTCTTTCAGGCAAGAAAAGGAGGAGTGACAGCAATGAGTGTTTCAGAATTGTAAAGCTCACTGTGCGCTGAAGATGCCCTGCAGGAGTTTCCCTGCTGGCCCTTCGTCTGTGGGATTAGAGTCCAAGCGCTGCTCCTCCCCTGTCACAACTCCTCTCGAAACGAGAGAGCGCACCAGAAACTTTGGATTCAAATGCACTTTTAGGAGATAAAGTGAGGAGTGACAGCAATGTTTGTGTCACAGTTTAAAGCTCACTGTGTGCAAAACATGATCAAGCAGGAGATTTTTTTCAAGGCTCTTCTGCTGTTTTAGGCAGGTCTAAAAATTCCTGCTCTACTATCTCTGTTGCTGCTCAGCAGAGAGCGGGCACAGAGATGGTGGATTCAGCTGGTCTTTCAGGCAAAAAGGGAGGAGTGACAGCAATGTGTGTTGCAGAGTTGCAAAGCTCGCTGTGCGCTGAAGATGATCAGTGGGAACTTTCTGGACTGTCTCTTCTGCTCTTTTAGCATTGGCTAAAGGTTCCTGCTCTACTCTGCTTCTGCCCAGCAGAGAAAGGGCACAGAGATTTTGGATTCAATTGGACTTTGAGGTAGGAAAGTGCGGAGCGAGAGCAATATATGTGTCACAGTTGCAAAGCTGACTGCGTGCTGAAGATGCCCTGCCGGAGCTTTCACTCCGGGCTCTTCGGCTGTGGGAGCAGAGGCCAAGAGATCGTGTTCACCTGTCACTGCTGCTGTTCAAACGAGAGAGGGCGGGAGAGACCATGGATTCAAACGGATTATTAGGAGATGAAGTGAGGAGTGACAGCAATGTGTGTTTCAGAGTTGCAAAGCTCACTGTGCGCTGAAGATGATCTGCAAGGACTTTCCCTCCCTGCCCTTCGGAACTGGGAGCGGATTCCAAGCGCTCGTGCTCACCTGCCTCTGCTGCTCTTGAAACGAGAGTGGAGACCAGAAACGCTGGATTCAAATGCACTTTTAGGAGCTACAATGAGGAGTGACAACAGTGTGTGTGTCACAGTCGTAAAGCTCAGTGTGTTGAAGAAGCACAAGAGCAGCCTTCAGGCCTGTCTCTTCCACTGCCTTACAGATTGCAGACATTCCTGCTCACTCTGCTGCTCAGCAGAGTGCTGGCAACGGAGTTCTTGGATTGAAATGGTCTTTTAGGAGAAAGAGTGAAGAGTGACAGCAATGTTTGTGTCACAGTTTAAAGCTCACTGTGTGCTAAACATGATCAGGAGGAGCTTTTTTGCAAGGCTCTTCTGCTGTTTTAGCCCAGTCTAAACATTCCTGCTCTACTCTCTCTGTTGCTGCTCAGCAGAGAGTGGGCACAGAGATGTTGGAATCAATAGGTCTTCCAGGCAGGAAAAGGAGGAGTTACAGCAATGTGTTTTGCAGAGTTGCAAAGCTCATTGTGTGCTGAAGATGCCCTGCAGGAGTTTCCCTGCTGGCCCTTCGTCTGTGGGATTAGAGTCCAAGCGCTGCTCCTCCCCTGTCACAACTCCTCTCGAAACGTGAGAGCGCACCAGAAACTTTGGATTCAAATGCACTTTTAGGAGATAAAGTGAGGAGTGACAGCAATGTTTGTGTCACAGTTTAAAGCTCACTGTGTGCAAAACATGATCAAGCAGGAGATTTTTTGCAAGGCTCTTCTGCTGTTTTAGCCCAGGCTAAACATTCCTGCTCTACTCTCTCTGTTGCTGCTCAGCAGAGAGCGGGCACAGAGGTGTTGGAATCAATTGGTCTTTCAGGCAGGAAAAGAAGAGACAGCAATGTGTGTTGCAGAGTTGCAAAGCTCACTGTGTGCTGAAGATGATCAGTGGGAACTTTCTGGACTGCCTCTTCTGCTGTTTCAGCAGAGTCCAAACGTAAGTGCTATATTCTGCTACTGCTCACAAAGAGCAAGCACAGGAGATGTATTATTCAATTGGACTTTCAGGTAGGAAAGTGAGAGGTGACAGCAATATGTGTTTCAGAGTTGCGAATCACAATGTGTGCTGAAGATGCCCAGCAGTAGTTTCCATGCTGGCCCTTCGGCTGTGAAATTAGAATCCAAGCGCTCGTCCTCCCCTGTCACAACTGCTCTCGAAGCGAGAGAGCGCACCAGAAACGTTGGCTTGAAATGCACTTTTAGGAGATAAAGTGAGGAGTGACAGCAATGTGTGTTTCAGAGTTGCAAAGCTCACTGTGCGCTGAAGATGATCTGCAAGGACTTTCCCTCCCTGCCCTTCGGAACTGGGAGCGGATTCCAAGCGCTCTTGCTCACCTGCCTCTGGTGCACTGGAAACGAGAGTGGAGACCAGAAACGCTGGATTCAAATGCACTTTTAGGAGCTACAATGAGGAGTGACAACAGTGTGTGTGTCAAAGTTGTAAAGCTCAGTGTGTTGAAGAAGCACAAGAGCAGCCTTCAGCCTGTCTCTTCCACTGCCTTACAGATTGCAGACATTCCTGCTCACTCTGCTGCTCAGCAGAGTGCTGGCAACGGAGTTCTTGGATTGAAATGGTCTTTTAGGAGAAAGAGTGAAGAGTGACAGCAATGTTTGTGTCACAGTTTAAAGCTCACTGTGTGCTAAACATGATCAGGAGGAGCTTTTTTGCAAGGCTCTTCTGCTGTTTTAGCCCAGGCTAAACATTCCTGCTCTACTCTCTCTGTTGCTGCTCAGCAGAGAGCGGGCACAGAGATGTTGGAATCAATTGGTCTTTCAGGCAAGAAAAGGAGGAGTGACAGCAATGAGTGTTTCAGAATTGTAAAGCTCACTGTGCGCTGAAGATGCCCTGCAGGAGTTTCCCTGCTGGCCCTTCGTCTGTGGGATTAGAGTCCAAGCGCTGCTCCTCCCCTGTCACAACTCCTCTCGAAACGAGAGAGCGCACCAGAAACTTTGGATTCAAATGCACTTTTAGGAGATAAAGTGAGGAGTGACAGCAATGTTTGTGTCACAGTTTAAAGCTCACTGTGTGCAAAACATGATCAAGCAGGAGATTTTTTTCAAGGCTCTTCTGCTGTTTTAGGCAGGTCTAAAAATTCCTGCTCTACTATCTCTGTTGCTGCTCAGCAGAGAGCGGGCACAGAGATGGTGGATTCAGCTGGTCTTTCAGGCAAAAAGGGAGGAGTGACAGCAATGTGTGTTGCAGAGTTGCAAAGCTCGCTGTGCGCTGAAGATGATCAGTGGGAACTTTCTGGACTGTCTCTTCTGCTCTTTTAGCATTGGCTAAAGGTTCCTGCTCTACTCTGCTTCTGCCCAGCAGAGAAAGGGCACAGAGATTTTGGATTCAATTGGACTTTGAGGTAGGAAAGTGCGGAGCGAGAGCAATATATGTGTCACAGTTGCAAAGCTGACTGCGTGCTGAAGATGCCCTGCCGGAGCTTTCACTCCGGGCTCTTCGGCTGTGGGAGCAGAGGCCAAGAGATCGTGTTCACCTGTCACTGCTGCTGTTCAAACGAGAGAGGGCGGGAGAGACCATGGATTCAAACGGATTATTAGGAGATGAAGTGAGGAGTGACAGCAATGTGTGTTTCAGAGTTGCAAAGCTCACTGTGCGCTGAAGATGATCTGCAAGGACTTTCCCTCCCTGCCCTTCGGAACTGGGAGCGGATTCCAAGCGCTCGTGCTCACCTGCCTCTGCTGCTCTTGAAACGAGAGTGGAGACCAGAAACGCTGGATTCAAATGCACTTTTAGGAGCTACAATGAGGAGTGACAACAGTGTGTGTGTCACAGTTGTAAAGCTCAGTGTGTTGAAGAAGCACAAGAGCAGCCTTCAGGCCTGTCTCTTCCACTGCCTTACAGATTGCAGACATTCCTGCTCACTCTGCTGCTCAGCAGAGTGCTGGCAACGGAGTTCTTGGATTGAAATGGTCTTTTAGGAGAAAGAGTGAAGAGTGACAGCAATGTTTGTGTCACAGTTTAAAGCTCACTGTGTGCTAAACATGATCAGGAGGAGCTTTTTTGCAAGGCTCTTCTGCTGTTTTAGCCCAGTCTAAACATTCCTGCTCTACTCTCTCTGTTGCTGCTCAGCAGAGAGTGGGCACAGAGATGTTGGAATCAATAGGTCTTCCAGGCAGTAAAAGGAGGAGTTACAGCAATGTGTTTTGCAGAGTTGCAAAGCTCATTGTGTGCTGAAGATGCCCTGCAGGAGTTTCCCTGCTGGCCCTTCGTCTGTGGGATTAGAGTCCAAGCGCTGCTCCTCCCCTGTCACAACTCCTCTCGAAACGAGAGAGCGCACCAGAAACTTTGGATTCAAATGCACTTTTAGGAGATAAAGTGAGGAGTGACAGCAATGTTTGTGTCACAGTTTAAAGCTCACTGTGTGCAAAACATGATCAAGCAGGAGATTTTTTGCAAGGCTCTTCTGCTGTTTTAGCCCAGGCTAAACATTCCTGCTCTACTCTCTCTGTTGCTGCTCAGCAGAGAGCGGGCACAGAGATGGTGGATTCAGCTGGTCTTTCAGGCAAAAAGGGAGGAGTGACAGCAATGTGTGTTGCAGAGTTGCAAAGCTCACTGTGTGCTGAAGGTGATCAGTGGGAACTTTCTGGACTGTCTTTTCTGCTGTTTCAGCAGAGTCCAAACGTAAGTGCTATATTCTGCTACTGCTCACAAAGAGCAAGCACAGGAGATGTATTATTCAATTGGACTTTCAGGTAGGAAAGTGAGAAGTGACAGCAATATGTGTTTCAGAGTTGCGAATCTCAATGTGTGCTGAAGATGCCCAGCAGTAGTTTCCATGCTGGCCCTTCGGCTGTGAAATTAGAATCCAAGCGCTCGTCCTCCCCTGTCACAACTGCTCTCGAAGCGAGAGAGCGCACCAGAAACATTGGCTTGAAATGCACTTTTAGGAGATAAAGTGAGGAGTGACAGCAATGTGTGTTTCAGAGTTGCAAAGCTCACTGTGCGCTGAAGATGATCTGCAAGGACTTTCCCTCCCTGCCCTTCGGAACTGGGAGCGGATTCCAAGCGCTCGTGCTCACCTGCCTCTGCTGCACTGGAAACGAGAGTGGAGACCAGAAACGCTGGATTCAAATGCACTTTTAGGAGCTACAATGAGGAGTGACAACAGTGTGTGTGTCACAGTTGTAAAGCTCAGTGTGTTGAAGAAGCACAAGAGCAGCCTTCAGGCCTGTCTCTTCCACTGCCTTACAGATTGCAGACATTCCTGCTCACTCTGCTGATCAGCAGAGTGCTGGCAACGGAGTTCTTGGATTGAAATGGTCTTTTAGGAGAAAGAGTGAAGAGTGACAGCAATGTTTGTGTCACAGTTTAAAGCTCACTGTGTGCTAAACATGATCAGGAGGAGCTTTTTTGCAAGGCTCTTCTGCTGTTTTAGCCCAGGCTAAACATTCCTGCTCTACTCTCTCTGTTGATGCTCAGCAGAGAGCGGGCACAGAGATGTTGGAATCAATTGGTCTTTCAGGCAAGAAAAGGAGGAGTGACAGCAATGTGTGTTTCAGAATTGTAAAGCTCACTGTGCGCTGAAGATGCCCTGCAGGAGTTTCCCTGCTGGCCCTTCATCTGTGGGATTAGAGTCCAAGCGCTGCTCCTCCCCTGTCACAACTCCTCTCGAAACGAGAGAGCGCACCAGAAACTTTGGATTCAAATGCACTTTTAGGAGATAAAGTGAGGAGTGACAGCAATGTTTGTGTCACAGTTTAAAGCTCACTGTGTGCAAAACATGATCAAGCAGGAGATTTTTTTCAAGGCTCTTCTGCTGTTTTAGGCAGGTCTAAAAATTCCTGCTCTACTCTCTCTGTTGCTGCTCAGCAGAGAGCGGGCACAGAGATGGTGGATTCAGCTGGTCTTTCAGGCAAAAAGGGAGGAGTGACAGCAATGTGCGTTGCAGAGTTGCAAAGCTCGCTGTGCGCTGAAGTTGATCAGTGGGAACTTTCTGGACTGTCTCTTCTGCTCTTTTAGCATTGGCTAAAGGTTCCTGCTCTACTCTGCTTCTGCCCAGCAGAGAAAGGGCACAGAGATTTTGGATTCAATTGGACTTTGAGGTAGGAAAGTGCGGAGCGAGAGCAATATATGTGTCACAGTTGCAAAGCTGACTGCGTGCTGAAGATGCCCTGCCGGAGCTTTCACTCCGGGCTCTTCGTTTGTGGGAGCAGAGGCCAAGAGATCGTGTTCACCTGTCACTGCTGCTGTTCAAACGAGAGAGGGCGGGAGAGACCATGGATTCAAACGGATTATTAGGAGATGAAGTGAGGAGTGACAGCAATGTGTGTTTCAGAGTTGCAAAGCTCACTGTGCGCTGAAGATGATCTGCAAGGACTTTCCCTCCCTGCCCTTCGGAACTGGGAGCGGATTCCAAGCGCTCGTGCTCACCTGCCTCTGCTGCACTGGAAACGAGAGTGGAGACCAGAAACGCTGGATTCAAATGCACTTTTAGGAGCTACAATGAGGAGTGACAACAGTGTGTGTGTCACAGTTGTAAAGCTCAGTGTGTTGAAGAAGCACAAGAGCAGCCTTCAGGCCTGTCTCTTCCACTGCCTTACAGATTGCAGACATTCCTGCTCACTCTGCTGCTCAGCAGAGTGCTGGCAACGGAGTTCTTGGATTGAAATGGTCTTTTAGGAGAAAGAGTGAAGAGTGACAGCAATGTTTGTGTCACAGTTTAAAGCTCACTGTGTGCTAAACATGATCAGGAGGAGCTTTTTTGCAAGGCTCTTCTGCTGTTTTAGCCCAGTCTAAACATTCCTTCTCTCTGTTGCTGCTCAGCAGAGAGTGGGCACAGAGATGTTGGAATCCATTGGTCTTCCAGGCAGGAAAAGGAGGAGTTACAGCAATGTGTGTTGCAGAATTGCAAAGCTCACTGTGTGCTGAAGATGCCCTGCAGGCGTTTCCCTGCTGGCCCTTCGTCTGTGGGATTAGAGTCCAAGCGCTGCTCCTCCCCTGTCACAACTCCTCTCGAAACGTGAGAGCGCACCAGAAACTTTGGATTCAAATGCACTTTTAGGAGATAAAGTGAGGAGTGACAGCAATGTTTGTGTCACAGTTTAAAGCTCACTGTGTGCAAAACATGATCAAGCAGGAGATTTTTTGCAAGGCTCTTCTGCTGTTTTAGCCCAGGCTAAACATTCCTGCTCTACTCTCTCTGTTGCTGCTCAGCAGAGAGCGGGCACAGAGGTGTTGGAATCAATTGGTCTTTCAGGCATGAAAAGAAGAGACAGCAATGTGTGTTGCAGAGTTGCAAAGCTCACTGTGTGCTGAAGATGATCAGTGGGAACTTTCTGGACTGCCTCTTCTGCTGTTTCAGCAGAGTCCAAACGTAAGTGCTATATTCTGCTACTGCTCACAAAGAGCAAGCACAGGAGATGTATTATTCAATTGGACTTTCAGGTAGGAAAGTGAGAGGTGACAGCAATATGTGTTTCAGAGTTGCGAATCACAATGTGTGCTGAAGATGCCCAGCAGTAGTTTCCATGCTGGCCCTTCGGCTGTGAAATTAGAATCCAAGCGCTCGTCCTCCCCTGTCACAACTGCTCTCGAAGCGAGAGAGCGCACCAGAAACGTTGGCTTGAAATGCACTTTTAGGAGATAAAGTGAGGAGTGACAGCAATGTGTGTTTCAGAGTTGCAAAGCTCACTGTGCGCTGAAGATGATCTGCAAGGACTTTCCCTCCCTGCCCTTCGGAACTGGGAGCGGATTCCAAGCGCTCGTGCTCACCTGCCTCTGCTGCACTGGAAACGAGAGTGGAGACCAGAAACGCTGGATTCAAATGCACTTTTAGGAGCTACAATGAGGAGTGACAACAGTGTGTGTGTCAAAGTTGTAAAGCTCAGTGTGTTGAAGAAGCACAAGAGCAGCCTTCAGCCTGTCTCTTCCACTGCCTTACAGATTGCAGACATTCCTGCTCACTCTGCTGCTCAGCAGAGTGCTGGCAACGGAGTTCTTGGATTGAAATGGTCTTTTAGGAGAAAGAGTGAAGAGTGACAGCAATGTTTGTGTCACAGTTTAAAGCTCACTGTGTGCTAAACATGATCAGGAGGAGCTTTTTTGCAAGGCTCTTCTGCTGTTTTAGCCCAGGCTAAACATTCCTGCTCTACTCTCTCTGTTGCTGCTCAGCAGAGAGCGGGCACAGAGATGTTGGAATCAATTGGTCTTTCAGGCAAGAAAAGGAGGAGTGACAGCAATGTGTGTTTCAGAATTGTAAAGCTCACTGTGCGCTGAAGATGCCCTGCAGGAGTTTCCCTGCTGGCCCTTCGTCTGTGGGATTAGAGTCCAAGCGCTGCTCCTCCCCTGTCACAACTCCTCTCGAAACGAGAGAGCGCACCAGAAACTTTGGATTCAAATGCACTTTTAGGAGATAAAGTGAGGAGTGACAGCAATGTTTGTGTCACAGTTTAAAGCTCACTGTGTGCAAAACATGATCAAGCAGGAGATTTTTTTCAAGGCTCTTCTGCTGTTTTAGGCAGGTCTAAAAATTCCTGCTCTACTATCTCTGTTGCTGCTCAGCAGAGAGCGGGCACAGAGATGGTGGATTCAGCTGGTCTTTCAGGCAAAAAGGGAGGAGTGACAGCAATGTGTGTTGCAGAGTTGCAAAGCTCGCTGTGCGCTGAAGATGATCAGTGGGAACTTTCTGGACTGTCTCTTCTGCTCTTTTAGCATTGGCTAAAGGTTCCTGCTCTACTCTGCTTCTGCCCAGCAGAGAAAGGGCACAGAGATTTTGGATTCAATTGGACTTTGAGGTAGGAAAGTGCGGAGCGAGAGCAATATATGTGTCACAGTTGCAAAGCTGACTGCGTGCTGAAGATGCCCTGCCGGAGCTTTCACTCCGGGCTCTTCGGCTGTGGGAGCAGAGGCCAAGAGATCGTGTTCACCTGTCACTGCTGCTGTTCAAACGAGAGAGGGCGGGAGAGACCATGGATTCAAACGGATTATTAGGAGATGAAGTGAGGAGTGACAGCAATGTGTGTTTCAGAGTTGCAAAGCTCACTGTGCGCTGAAGATGATCTGCAAGGACTTTCCCTCCCTGCCCTTCGGAACTGGGAGCGGATTCCAAGCGCTCGTGCTCACCTGCCTCTGCTGCTCTTGAAACGAGAGTGGAGACCAGAAACGCTGGATTCAAATGCACTTTTAGGAGCTACAATGAGGAGTGACAACAGTGTGTGTGTCACAGTTGTAAAGCTCAGTGTGTTGAAGAAGCACAAGAGCAGCCTTCAGGCCTGTCTCTTCCACTGCCTTACAGATTGCAGACATTCCTGCTCACTCTGCTGCTCAGCAGAGTGCTGGCAACGGAGTTCTTGGATTGAAATGGTCTTTTAGGAGAAAGAGTGAAGAGTGACAGCAATGTTTGTGTCACAGTTTAAAGCTCACTGTGTGCTAAACATGATCAGGAGGAGCTTTTTTGCAAGGCTCTTCTGCTGTTTTAGCCCAGTCTAAACATTCCTGCTCTACTCTCTCTGTTGCTGCTCAGCAGAGAGTGGGCACAGAGATGTTGGAATCAATAGGTCTTCCAGGCAGGAAAAGGAGGAGTTACAGCAATGTGTTTTGCAGAGTTGCAAAGCTCATTGTGTGCTGAAGATGCCCTGCAGGAGTTTCCCTGCTGGCCCTTCGTCTGTGGGATTAGAGTCCAAGCGCTGCTCCTCCCCTGTCACAACTCCTCTCGAAACGAGAGAGCGCACCAGAAACTTTGGATTCAAATGCACTTTTAGGAGATAAAGTGAGGAGTGACAGCAATGTTTGTGTCACAGTTTAAAGCTCACTGTGTGCAAAACATGATCAAGCAGGAGATTTTTTTCAAGGCTCTTCTGCTGTTTTAGGCAGGTCTAAAAATTCCTGCTCTACTATCTCTGTTGCTGCTCAGCAGAGAGCGGGCACAGAGATGGTGGATTCAGCTGGTCTTTCAGGCAAAAAGGGAGGAGTGACAGCAATGTGTGTTGCAGAGTTGCAAAGCTCGCTGTGCGCTGAAGATGATCAGTGGGAACTTTCTGGACTGTCTCTTCTGCTCTTTTAGCATTGGCTAAAGGTTCCTGCTCTACTCTGCTTCTGCCCAGCAGAGAAAGGGCACAGAGTTTTGGATTCAATTGGACTTTGAGGTAGGAAAGTGCGGAGCGAGAGCTATATATGTGTCACAGTTGCAAAGCTGACTGCGTGCTGAAGATGCCCTGCCGGAGCTTTCACTCCGGGCTCTTCGGCTGTGGGAGCAGAGGCCAAGAGATCGTGTTCACCTGTCACTGCTGCTGTTCAAACGAGAGAGGGCGGGAGAGACCATGGATTCAAACGGATTATTAAGAGATGAAGTGAGGAGTGACAGCAATGTGTGTTTCAGAGTTGCAAAGCTCACTGTGCGCTGAAGATGATCTGCAAGGACTTTCCCTCCCTGCCCTTCGGAACTGGGAGCGGATTCCAAGCGCTCATGCTCACCTGCCTCTGCTGCACTGGAAACGAGAGTGGAGACCAGAAACGCTGGATTCAAATGCACTTTTAGGAGCTACAATGAGGAGTGACAACAGTGTGTGTGTCAAAGTTGTAAAGCTCAGTGTGTTGAAGAAGCACAAGAGCAGCCTTCAGCCTGTCTCTTCCACTGCCTTACAGATTGCAGACATTCCTGCTCACTCTGCTGCTCAGCAGAGTGCTGGCAACGGAGTTCTTGGATTGAAATGGTCTTTTAGGAGAAAGAGTGAAGAGTGACAGCAATGTTTGTGTCACAGTTTAAAGCTCACTGTGTGCTAAACATGATCAGGAGGAGCTTTTTTGCAAGGCTCTTCTGCTGTTTTAGCCCAGTCTAAACATTCCTGCTCTACTCTCTCTGATGCTGCTCAGCAGAGAGTGGGCACAGAGATGTTGGAATCAATTGGTCTTCCAGGCAGGAGAAGGAGGAGTTACAGCAATGTGTTTTGCAGAGTTGCAAATCTCATTGTGTGCTGAAGATGCCCTGCAGGAGTTTCCCTGCTGGCCCTTCGTCTGTGGTATTAGAGTCCAAGCGCTGCTCCTCCCCTGTCACAACTCCTCTCGAAACGAGAGAGCGCACAAGAAACTTTGGATTCAAATGCACTTTTAGGAGATAAAGTGAGGAGTGACAGCAATGTTTGTGTCACAGTTTAAAGCTCACTGTGTGCAAAACATGATCAAGCAGGAGATTTTTTTCAAGGCTCTTCTGCTGTTTTAGGCAGGTCTAAAAATTCCTGCTCTACTATCTCTGTTGCTGCTCAGCAGAGAGCGGGCACAGAGATGGTGGATTCAGCTGGTCTTTCAGGCAAAAAGGGAGGAGTGACAGCAATGTGTGTTGCAGAGTTGCAAAGCTCGCTGTGCGCTGAAGATGATCAGTGGGAACTTTCTGGACTGTCTCTTCTGCTCTTTTAGCATTGGCTAAAGGTTCCTGCTCTACTCTGCTTCTGCCCAGCAGAGAAAGGGCACAGAGATTTTGGATTCAATTGGACTTTGAGGTAGGAAAGTGCGGAGCGAGAGCAATATATGTGTCACAGTTGCAAAGCTGACTGCGTGCTGAAGATGCCCTGCCGGAGCTTTCACTCCGGGCTCTTCGGCTGTGGGAGCAGAGGCCAAGAGATCGTGTTCACCTGTCACTGCTGCTGTTCAAACGAGAGAGGGCGGGAGAGACCATGGATTCAAACGGATTATTAGGAGATGAAGTGAGGAGTGACAGCAATGTGTGTTTCAGAGTTGCAAAGCTCACTGTGCGCTGAAGATGATCTGCAAGGACTTTCCCTCCCTGCCCTTCGGAACTGGGAGCGGATTCCAAGCGCTCGTGCTCACCTGCCTCTGCTGCTCTTGAAACGAGAGTGGAGACCAGAAACGCTGGATTCAAATGCACTTTTAGGAGCTACAATGAGGAGTGACAACAGTGTGTGTGTCACAGTTGTAAAGCTCAGTGTGTTGAAGAAGCACAAGAGCAGCCTTCAGGCCTGTCTCTTCCACTGCCTTACAGATTGCAGACATTCCTGCTCACTCTGCTGCTCAGCAGAGTGCTGGCAACGGAGTTCTTGGATTGAAATGGTCTTTTAGGAGAAAGAGTGAAGAGTGACAGCAATGTTTGTGTCACAGTTTAAAGCTCACTGTGTGCTAAACATGATCAGGAGGAGCTTTTTTGCAAGGCTCTTCTGCTGTTTTAGCCCAGTCTAAACATTCCTGCTCTACTCTCTCTGTTGCTGCTCAGCAGAGAGTGGGCACAGAGATGTTGGAATCAATAGGTCTTCCAGGCAGGAAAAGGAGGAGTTACAGCAATGTGTTTTGCAGAGTTGCAAAGCTCATTGTGTGCTGAAGATGCCCTGCAGGAGTTTCCCTGCTGGCCCTTCGTCTGTGGGATTAGAGTCCAAGCGCTGCTCCTCCCCTGTCACAACTCCTCTCGAAACGAGAGAGCGCACCAGAAACTTTGGATTCAAATGCACTTTTAGGAGATAAAGTGAGGAGTGACAGCAATGTTTGTGTCACAGTTTAAAGCTCACTGTGTGCAAAACATGATCAAGCAGGAGATTTTTTTCAAGGCTCTTCTGCTGTTTTAGGCAGGTCTAAAAATTCCTGCTCTACTATCTCTGTTGCTGCTCAGCAGAGAGCGGGCACAGAGATGGTGGATTCAGCTGGTCTTTCAGGCAAAAAGGGAGGAGTGACAGCAATGTGTGTTGCAGAGTTGCAAAGCTCGCTGTGCGCTGAAGATGATCAGTGGGAACTTTCTGGACTGTCTCTTCTGCTCTTTTAGCATTGGCTAAAGGTTCCTGCTCTACTCTGCTTCTGCCCAGCAGAGAAAGGGCACAGAGTTTTGGATTCAATTGGACTTTGAGGTAGGAAAGTGCGGAGCGAGAGCTATATATGTGTCACAGTTGCAAAGCTGACTGCGTGCTGAAGATGCCCTGCCGGAGCTTTCACTCCGGGCTCTTCGGCTGTGGGAGCAGAGGCCAAGAGATCGTGTTCACCTGTCACTGCTGCTGTTCAAACGAGAGAGGGCGGGAGAGACCATGGATTCAAACGGATTATTAAGAGATGAAGTGAGGAGTGACAGCAATGTGTGTTTCAGAGTTGCAAAGCTCACTGTGCGCTGAAGATGATCTGCAAGGACTTTCCCTCCCTGCCCTTCGGAACTGGGAGCGGATTCCAAGCGCTCATGCTCACCTGCCTCTGCTGCACTGGAAACGAGAGTGGAGACCAGAAACGCTGGATTCAAATGCACTTTTAGGAGCTACAATGAGGAGTGACAACAGTGTGTGTGTCAAAGTTGTAAAGCTCAGTGTGTTGAAGAAGCACAAGAGCAGCCTTCAGCCTGTCTCTTCCACTGCCTTACAGATTGCAGACATTCCTGCTCACTCTGCTGCTCAGCAGAGTGCTGGCAACGGAGTTCTTGGATTGAAATGGTCTTTTAGGAGAAAGAGTGAAGAGTGACAGCAATGTTTGTGTCACAGTTTAAAGCTCACTGTGTGCTAAACATGATCAGGAGGAGCTTTTTTGCAAGGCTCTTCTGCTGTTTTAGCCCAGTCTAAACATTCCTGCTCTACTCTCTCTGATGCTGCTCAGCAGAGAGTGGGCACAGAGATGTTGGAATCAATTGGTCTTCCAGGCAGGAGAAGGAGGAGTTACAGCAATGTGTTTTGCAGAGTTGCAAATCTCATTGTGTGCTGAAGATGCCCTGCAGGAGTTTCCCTGCTGGCCCTTCGTCTGTGGTATTAGAGTCCAAGCGCTGCTCCTCCCCTGTCACAACTCCTCTCGAAACGAGAGAGCGCACAAGAAACTTTGGATTCAAATGCACTTTTAGGAGATAAAGTGAGGAGTGACAGCAATGTTTGTGTCACAGTTTAAAGCTCACTGTGTGCAAAACATGATCAAGCAGGAGATTTTTTTCAAGGCTCTTCTGCTGTTTTAGGCAGGTCTAAAAATTCCTGCTCTACTCTCTCTGTTGCTGCTCAGCAGAGAGCGGGCACAGAGATGGTGGATTCAGCTGGTCTTTCAGGCAAAAAGGGAGGAGTGACAGCAATGTGTGTTGCAGAGTTGCAAAGCTCGCTGTGCGCTGAAGATGATCAGTGGGAACTTTCTGGACTGTCTCTTCTGCTCTTTTAGCATTGGCTAAAGGTTCCTGCTCTACTCTGCTTCTGCCCAGCAGAGAAAGGGCACTGAGATTTTGGATTCAATTGGACTTTGAGGTAGGAAAGTGCGGAGCGAGAGCAATATATGTGTCACAGTTGCAAAGCTGACTGCGTGCTGAAGATGCCCTGCCGGAGCTTTCACTCCGGGCTCTTCGGCTGTGGGAGCAGAGGCCAAGAGATCGTGTTCACCTGTCACTGCTGCTGTTCAAACGAGAGAGGGCGGGAGAGACCATGGATTCAAACGGATTATTAGGAGATGAAGTGAGGAGTGACAGCAATGTGTGTTTCAGAGTTGCAAAGCTCACTGTGCGCTGAAGATGATCTGCAAGGACTTTCCCTCCCTGCCCTTCGGAACTGGGAGCGGATTCCAAGCGCTCGTGCTCACCTTCCTCTGCTGCTCTTGAAACGAGAGTGGAGACCAGAAACGCTGGATTCAAATGCACTTTTAGGAGCTACAATGAGGAGTGACAACAGTGTGTGTGTCACAGTTGTAAAGCTCAGTGTGTTGAAGAAGCACAAGAGCAGCCTTCAGGCCTGTCTCTTCCACTGCCTTACAGATTGCAGACATTCCTGCTCACTCTGCTGCTCAGCAGAGTGCTGGCAACGGAGTTCTTGGATTGAAATGGTCTTTTAGGAGAAAGAGTGAAGAGTGACAGCAATGTTTGTGTCACAGTTTAAAGCTCACTGTGTGCTAAACATGATCAGGAGGAGCTTTTTTGCAAGGCTCTTCTGCTGTTTTAGCCCAGTCTAAACATTCCTGCTCTACTCTCTCTGATGCTGCTCAGCAGAGAGTGGGCACAGAGATGTTGGAATCAATTGGTCTTCCAGGCAGGAGAAGGAGGAGTTACAGCAATGTGTTTTGCAGAGTTGCAAAGCTCACTGTGTGCTGAAGATGCCCTGCAGGAGTTTCCCTGCTGGCCCTTCGTCTGTGGGATTAGAGTCCAAGCGCTGCTCCTCCCCTGTCACAACTCCTATCGAAACGAGAGAGCGCACAAGAAACTTTGGATTCAAATGCACTTTTAGGAGATAAAGTGAGGAGTGACAGCAATGTTTGTGTCACAGTTTAAAGCTCACTGTGTGCAAAACATGATCAAGCAGGAGATTTTTTGCAAGGCTCTTCTGCTGTTTTAGCCCAGGCTAAATATTCCTGCTCAACTCTCTGTTGCTGCTCAGCAGAGAGTGGGCACAGAGATGTTGGAATCAATTGGTCTTTCAGGCAGGAAAAGAAGTGACAGCAATGTGTGTTGCAGAGTTGCAAAGCTCGCTGTTCGCTGAAGATGATCAGTGGGAACTTTCTGGACTGTCTCTTCTGCTGTTTCTTCAGAGTCCAAACGTAAGTGCTATATTCTGCTACTGCTCACAAAGAGCAAGCACAGGAAATGTAGGATTCAATTGGACTTTGAGGTAGGAAAGTGAGAGGTGACAGCTATTTGTGTTTCAGAGTTGCAAAGCTCACTGGGTGCTGAAGATACCCTGCAGGAGTTTCCATGCTGCCAATTCGTCTGTGAAATTAGAGTCCAAACACTCGTCCAACCCTGTGACATCTGCTCTCGAAACGAGAGAGCGCACCATAAACTTTGGATTCAAATGCACTTTTAGGAGATAAAGTGAGGAGTGACAGCAATGTTTGTGTCACAGTTTAAAGCTCACTGAGTGCAAAACATGATCAAGCAGGAGATTTTTTGCAAGGATCTTCTGCTGTTTTAGCCCAGTCCAAACATTCCTGCTCTGCTCTCTCTGTTGTTGCTCAGCAGAGAGCGGGCACAGAGATGGTGGATTCAGTTGGTCTTTCAGGCAGGAAAGGGGGGAGTGACAGCAATGTGTGTTGCAGAGTTGCAAAGCTCACTGTGTGCTGAAGATGATCAGTGGGAACTTTCTGGACTGTCTCTTCTGCTGTTTCAGCAGAGTCCAAACGTAAGTGCTATATTCTGCTACTGCTCACAAAGAGCAAGCACAGGAGATGTATTATTCAATTGGACTTTCAGGTAGGAAAGTGAGAGGTGACAGCAATATGTGTTTCAGAGTTGCGAATCACAATGTGTGCTGAAGATGCCCAGCAGTAGTTTCCATGCTGGCCCTTCGGCTGTGAAATTAGAATCCAAGCGCTCGTCCTCCCCTGTCACAACTGCTCTCGAAGCGAGAGAGCGCACCAGAAACGTTGGCTTGAAATGCACTTTTAGGAGATAAAGTGAGGAGTGACAGCAATGTGTGTTTCAGAGTTGCAAAGCTCACTGTGCGCTGAAGATGATCTGCAAGGACTTTCCCTCCCTGCCCTTCGGAACTGGGAGCGGATTCCAAGCGCTCGTGCTCACCTGCCTCTGCTGCACTGGAAACGAGAGTGGAGACCAGAAACGCTGGATTCAAATGCACTTTTAGGAGCTACAATGAGGAGTGACAACAGTGTGTGTGTCAAAGTTGTAAAGCTCAGTGTGTTGAAGAAGCACAAGAGCAGCCTTCAGCCTGTCTCTTCCACTGCCTTACAGATTGCAGACATTCCTGCTCACTCTGCTGCTCAGCAGAGTGCTGGCAACGGAGTTCTTGGATTGAAATGGTCTTTTAGGAGAAAGAGTGAAGAGTGACAGCAATGTTTGTGTCACAGTTTAAAGCTCACTGTGTGCTAAACATGATCAGGAGGAGCTTTTTTGCAAGGCTCTTCTGCTGTTTTAGCCCAGGCTAAACATTCCTGCTCTACTCTCTCTGTTGCTGCTCAGCAGAGAGCGGGCACAGAGATGTTGGAATCAATTGGTCTTTCAGGCAAGAAAAGGAGGAGTGACAGCAATGAGTGTTTCAGAATTGTAAAGCTCACTGTGCGCTGAAGATGCCCTGCAGGAGTTTCCCTGCTGGCCCTTCGTCTGTGGGATTAGAGTCCAAGCGCTGCTCCTCCCCTGTCACAACTCCTCTCGAAACGAGAGAGCGCACCAGAAACTTTGGATTCAAATGCACTTTTAGGAGATAAAGTGAGGAGTGACAGCAATGTTTGTGTCACAGTTTAAAGCTCACTGTGTGCAAAACATGATCAAGCAGGAGATTTTTTTCAAGGCTCTTCTGCTGTTTTAGGCAGGTCTAAAAATTCCTGCTCTACTATCTCTGTTGCTGCTCAGCAGAGAGCGGGCACAGAGATGGTGGATTCAGCTGGTCTTTCAGGCAAAAAGGGAGGAGTGACAGCAATGTGTGTTGCAGAGTTGCAAAGCTCGCTGTGCGCTGAAGATGATCAGTGGGAACTTTCTGGACTGTCTCTTCTGCTCTTTTAGCATTGGCTAAAGGTTCCTGCTCTACTCTGCTTCTGCCCAGCAGAGAAAGGGCACAGAGATTTTGGATTCAATTGGACTTTGAGGTAGGAAAGTGCGGAGCGAGAGCAATATATGTGTCACAGTTGCAAAGCTGACTGCGTGCTGAAGATGCCCTGCCGGAGCTTTCACTCCGGGCTCTTCGGCTGTGGGAGCAGAGGCCAAGAGATCGTGTTCACCTGTCACTGCTGCTGTTCAAACGAGAGAGGGCGGGAGAGACCATGGATTCAAACGGATTATTAGGAGATGAAGTGAGGAGTGACAGCAATGTGTGTTTCAGAGTTGCAAAGCTCACTGTGCGCTGAAGATGATCTGCAAGGACTTTCCCTCCCTGCCCTTCGGAACTGGGAGCGGATTCCAAGCGCTCGTGCTCACCTGCCTCTGCTGCTCTTGAAACGAGAGTGGAGACCAGAAACGCTGGATTCAAATGCACTTTTAGGAGCTACAATGAGGAGTGACAACAGTGTGTGTGTCACAGTTGTAAAGCTCAGTGTGTTGAAGAAGCACAAGAGCAGCCTTCAGGCCTGTCTCTTCCACTGCCTTACAGATTGCAGACATTCCTGCTCACTCTGCTGCTCAGCAGAGTGCTGGCAACGGAGTTCTTGGATTGAAATGGTCTTTTAGGAGAAAGAGTGAAGAGTGACAGCAATGTTTGTGTCACAGTTTAAAGCTCACTGTGTGCTAAACATGATCAGGAGGAGCTTTTTTGCAAGGCTCTTCTGCTGTTTTAGCCCAGTCTAAACATTCCTGCTCTACTCTCTCTGTTGCTGCTCAGCAGAGAGTGGGCACAGAGATGTTGGAATCAATAGGTCTTCCAGGCAGGAAAAGGAGGAGTTACAGCAATGTGTTTTGCAGAGTTGCAAAGCTCATTGTGTGCTGAAGATGCCCTGCAGGAGTTTCCCTGCTGGCCCTTCGTCTGTGGGATTAGAGTCCAAGCGCTGCTCCTCCCCTGTCACAACTCCTCTCGAAACGAGAGAGCGCACCAGAAACTTTGGATTCAAATGCACTTTTAGGAGATAAAGTGAGGAGTGACAGCAATGTTTGTGTCACAGTTTAAAGCTCACTGTGTGCAAAACATGATCAAGCAGGAGATTTTTTTCAAGGCTCTTCTGCTGTTTTAGGCAGGTCTAAAAATTCCTGCTCTACTATCTCTGTTGCTGCTCAGCAGAGAGCGGGCACAGAGATGGTGGATTCAGCTGGTCTTTCAGGCAAAAAGGGAGGAGTGACAGCAATGTGTGTTGCAGAGTTGCAAAGCTCGCTGTGCGCTGAAGATGATCAGTGGGAACTTTCTGGACTGTCTCTTCTGCTCTTTTAGCATTGGCTAAAGGTTCCTGCTCTACTCTGCTTCTGCCCAGCAGAGAAAGGGCACAGAGTTTTGGATTCAATTGGACTTTGAGGTAGGAAAGTGCGGAGCGAGAGCTATATATGTGTCACAGTTGCAAAGCTGACTGCGTGCTGAAGATGCCCTGCCGGAGCTTTCACTCCGGGCTCTTCGGCTGTGGGAGCAGAGGCCAAGAGATCGTGTTCACCTGTCACTGCTGCTGTTCAAACGAGAGAGGGCGGGAGAGACCATGGATTCAAACGGATTATTAAGAGATGAAGTGAGGAGTGACAGCAATGTGTGTTTCAGAGTTGCAAAGCTCACTGTGCGCTGAAGATGATCTGCAAGGACTTTCCCTCCCTGCCCTTCGGAACTGGGAGCGGATTCCAAGCGCTCATGCTCACCTGCCTCTGCTGCACTGGAAACGAGAGTGGAGACCAGAAACGCTGGATTCAAATGCACTTTTAGGAGCTACAATGAGGAGTGACAACAGTGTGTGTGTCAAAGTTGTAAAGCTCAGTGTGTTGAAGAAGCACAAGAGCAGCCTTCAGCCTGTCTCTTCCACTGCCTTACAGATTGCAGACATTCCTGCTCACTCTGCTGCTCAGCAGAGTGCTGGCAACGGAGTTCTTGGATTGAAATGGTCTTTTAGGAGAAAGAGTGAAGAGTGACAGCAATGTTTGTGTCACAGTTTAAAGCTCACTGTGTGCTAAACATGATCAGGAGGAGCTTTTTTGCAAGGCTCTTCTGCTGTTTTAGCCCAGTCTAAACATTCCTGCTCTACTCTCTCTGATGCTGCTCAGCAGAGAGTGGGCACAGAGATGTTGGAATCAATTGGTCTTCCAGGCAGGAGAAGGAGGAGTTACAGCAATGTGTTTTGCAGAGTTGCAAATCTCATTGTGTGCTGAAGATGCCCTGCAGGATTTTCCCTGCTGGCCCTTCGTCTGTGGTATTAGAGTCCAAGCGCTGCTCCTCCCCTGTCACAACTCCTCTCGAAACGAGAGAGCGCACCAGAAACTTTGGATTCAAATGCACTTTTAGGAGATAAAGTGAGGAGTGACAGCAATGTTTGTGTCACAGTTTAAAGCTCACTGTGTGCAAAACATGATCAAGCAGGAGATTTTTTTCAAGGCTCTTCTGCTGTTTTAGGCAGGTCTAAAAATTCCTGCTCTACTCTCTCTGTTGCTGCTCAGCAGAGAGCGGGCACAGAGATGGTGGATTCAGCTGGTCTTTCAGGCAAAAAGGGAGGAGTGACAGCAATGTGTGTTGCAGAGTTGCAAAGCTCGCTGTGCGCTGAAGATGATCAGTGGGAACTTTCTGGACTGTCTCTTCTGCTCTTTTAGCATTGGCTAAAGGTTCCTGCTCTACTCTGCTTCTGCCCAGCAGAGAAAGGGCACTGAGATTTTGGATTCAATTGGACTTTGAGGTAGGAAAGTGCGGAGCGAGAGCAATATATGTGTCACAGTTGCAAAGCTGACTGCGTGCTGAAGATGCCCTGCCGGAGCTTTCACTCCGGGCTCTTCGGCTGTGGGAGCAGAGGCCAAGAGATCGTGTTCACCTGTCACTGCTGCTGTTCAAACGAGAGAGGGCGGGAGAGACCATGGATTCAAACGGATTATTAGGAGATGAAGTGAGGAGTGACAGCAATGTGTGTTTCAGAGTTGCAAAGCTCACTGTGCGCTGAAGATGATCTGCAAGGACTTTCCCTCCCTGCCCTTCGGAACTGGGAGCGGATTCCAAGCGCTCGTGCTCACCTTCCTCTGCTGCTCTTGAAACGAGAGGGGAGACCAGAAACGCTGGATTCAAATGCACTTTTAGGAGCTACAATGAGGAGTGACAACAGTGTGTGTGTCACAGTTGTAAAGCTCAGTGTGTTGAAGAAGCACAAGAGCAGCCTTCAGGCCTGTCTCTTCCACTGCCTTACAGATTGCAGACATTCCTGCTCACTCTGCTGCTCAGCAGAGTGCTGGCAACGGAGTTCTTGGATTGAAATGGTCTTTTAGGAGAAAGAGTGAAGAGTGACAGCAATGTTTGTGTCACAGTTTAAAGCTCACTGTCTGCTAAACATGATCAGGAGGAGCTTTTTTGCAAGGCTCTTCTGCTGTTTTAGCCCAGTCTAAACATTCCTGCTCTACTCTCTCTGATGCTGCTCAGCAGAGAGTGGGCACAGAGATGTTGGAATCAATAGGTCTTCCAGGCAGGAAAAGGAGGAGTTACAGCAATGTGTTTTGCAGAGTTGCAAAGCTCATTGTGTGCTGAAGATGCCCTGCAGGAGTTTCCCTGCTGGCCCTTCGTCTGTGGTATTAGAGTCCAAGCGCTCCTCCTCCCCAGTCACAACTCCTCTCGAAACGAGAGAGAGCACCAGAAACTTTGGATTCAAATGCACTTTTAGGAGATAAAGTGAGGAGTGACTGCAATGTTTGTGTCACAGTTTCAAAGCTCACTGTGTGCTAAACATGATTAGCAGGAGCTTTTTTGCAAGGCTCTTCTGCTGTTTTAGCCCAGTCTAAACATTCCTGCTCTACTCTCTCTGATGCTGCTCAGCAGAGAGTGGGCACAGAGATGTTGGAATCAATTGGTCTTCCAGGCAGGAGAAGGAGGAGTTACAGCAATGTGTTTTGCAGAGTTGCAAAGCTCATTGTGTGCTGAAGATGCCCTGCAGGAGTTTCCCTGCTGGCCCTTCGTCTGTGGTATTAGAGTCCAAGCGCTGCTCCTCCCCTGTCACAACTCCTCTCGAAACGAGAGAGCGCACAAGAAACTTTGGATTCAAATGCACTTTTAGGAGATAAAGTGAGGAGTGACAGCAATGTTTGTGTCACAGTTTAAAGCTCACTGTGTGCAAAACATGATCAAGCAGGAGATTTTTTTCAAGGCTCTTCTGCTGTTTTAGGCAGGTCTAAAAATTCCTGCTCTACTCTCTCTGTTGCTGCTCAGCAGAGAGCGGGCACAGAGATGGTGGATTCAGCTGGTCTTTCAGGCAAAAAGGGAGGAGTGACAGCAATGTGTGTTGCAGAGTTGCAAAGCTCGCTGTGCGCTGAAGATGATCAGTGGGAACTTTCTGGACTGTCTCTTCTGCTCTTTTAGCATTGGCTAAAGGTTCCTGCTCTACTCTCTCTGCTTCTGCCCAGCAGAGAAAGGGCACAGAGATTTTGGATTCAATTGGAAATTTGAGGTAGGAAAGTGCGGAGCGAGAGCAATATATGTGTCACAGTTGCAAAGCTGACTGCGTGCTGAAGATGCCCTGCCGGAGCTTTCACTCCGGGCTCTTCGGCTGTGGGAGCAGAGGCCAAGAGATCGTGTTCACCTGTCACTGCTGCTGTTCAAACGAGAGAGGGCGGGAGAGACCATGGATTCAAACGGATTATTAGGAGATGAAGTGAGGAGTGACAGCAATGTGTGTTTCAGAGTTGCAAAGCTCACTGTGCGCTGAAGATGATCTGCAAGGACTTTCCCTCCCTGCCCTTCGGAACTGGGAGCGGATTCCAAGCGCTCGTGCTCACCTGCCTCTGCTGCTCTTGAAACGAGAGTGGAGACCAGAAACGCTGGATTCAAATGCACTTTTAGGAGCTACAGTGAGGAGTGACAACAGTGTGTGTGTCACAGTTGTAAAGCTCAGTGTGTTGAAGAAGCACAAGAGCAGCCTTCAGGCCTGTCTCTTCCACTGCCTTACAGATTGCAGACATTCCTGCTCACTCTGCTGCTCAGCAGAGTGCTGGCAACGGAGTTCTTGGATTGAAATGGTCTTTTAGGAGAAAGAGTGAAGAGTGACAGCAATGTTTGTGTCACAGTTTAAAGCTCACTGTGTGCTAAACATGATTAGCAGGAGCTTTTTTGCAAGGCTCTTCTGCTGTTTTAGCCCAGGCTAAACATTCCTTCTCTCTGTTGCTGCTCAGCAGAGAGGGGGCACAGAGATGTTGGAATCAATTGGTCTTTCAGGCAGGAAAAGGAGGAGCGACAGCAATGTGTGTTGCAGAATTGCAAAGCTCACTCTGTGCTGAAGGTGCCCTGCAGGAGTTTCCCTGCTGGCCCTTCGTCTGTGGGATTAGAGTCCAAGCGCTGCTCCTCCCCTGTCACAACTCCTCTCGAAACAAGAGAGCGCACCAGAAACTTTGGATTCAAATGCACTTTTAGGAGATAAAGTGAGGAGTGGCAGCAATGTTTGTGTCACAGTTTAAAGCTCACTGTGTGCAAAACATGATCAAGCAGGTGATTTTTTGCAAGGCTCTTCTGCTGTTTTAGCCCAGGCTAAACATTCCTGCTCTACTCTCTCTGTTGCTGCTCAGCAGAGAGTGGGCACAGAGATGTTGGAATCAATTGGTCTTTCAGGCAGGAAAAGAAGTGACAGCAATGTGTGTTGCAGAGTTGCAAAGCTCACTGTGTGCTGAATATATCAGTGGGAACTTTCTGGACTGTCTCTTCTGCTGTTTCAGCAGAGTCCAAACGTAAGTGCTATATTCTGCTACTGCTCACAAAGAGCAAGCACAGGAGATGTATTATTCAATTGGACTTTCAGGTAGGAAAGTGAGAGGTGACAGCAATATGTGATTCAGAGTTGCGAATCTCGATGTGTGCTGAAGATGCCCAGCAGGAGTTTCCATGCTGGGCCTTCGGCTGTGAAATTAGAATCCAAGCGCTCGTCCACCCCTGTCACAAGTCCTCTCGAAACGAGAGAGCGCACCAGAAACGTTGGATTCAAATGCACTTTTAGGAGATATAGTGAGGAGTGACAGCAATGTGTGTTTCAGAGTTGCAAAGCTCACTGTGCGCTGAAGATGATCTGCAAGGACTTTCCCTCCCTGCCCTTCGGAAGTGGGAGCGGATTCCAAGCGCTCGTGCTCACCTGCCTCTGCTGCTCATGATACGAGAGAGGAGACCAGAAATGCTGGATTCAAATGCACTTTTAGGAGCTACAATGAGGAGTGGCAACAGTGTGTCTGTCAAAGTTGTAAAGCTCAGTGTGTTGAAGAAGCACAAGAGCAGCCTTCAGGCCTGTCTCTTCCACTGCCTTACAGATTGCAGACATTCCTGCTCACTCTGCTGCTCAGCAGAGTGCTGGCAACGGAGTTCTTGGATTGAAATGGTCTTTTAGGAGAAAGAGTGAAGAGTGACAGCAATGTTTGTGTCACAGTTTAAAGCTCACTGTGTGCTAAACATGATCAGGAGGAGCTTTTTTGCAAGGCTCTTCTGCTGTTTTAGCCCAGTCTAAACATTCCTTCTCTCTGTTGCTGCTCAGCAGAGAGGGGGCACAGAGATGTTGGAATCAATTGGTCTTTCAGGCAGGAAAAGGAGGAGTGACAGCAATGTGTGTTGCAGAATTGCAAAGCTCACTGTGTGCTGAAGATGCCCAGCAGGATTTTCCCTGCTGGCCCTTCGTCTGTGGGATTAGAGTCCAAGCGCTGCTCCTCCCCTGTCACAACTCCTCTCGAAACGAGAGAGCGCACCAGAAACGTTGGCTTCAAATGCACTTTTAGGAGATAAAGTGAGGAGTGACAGCAATGTTTGTGTCACAGTTTAAAGATCACTGTGTGCTAAACATGATTAGCAGGAGCTTTTTTTGCAATGCTCTTCTGCTGTTTTAGCCCAGGCTAAACATTCCTGCTCTACTCTCTCTGTTGCTGCTCAGTAGAGAGCGGGCACAGAGATGGTGGATTCAGTTGGTCTTTCTCTCAGGCAGGAAAGGGAGGAGTGACAGCAATGCGTGTTGCTGAGTTGCAAAGCTCGCTGTGCGCTGAAGATGATCAGTGGGTACTTTCTGGACTGTCTCTTCTGCTGTTTCATCAGAGTCCAAACGTAAGTGCTATATTCTGCTACTGCTCATAAATAGCAAGCACAGGAGATGTAGGATTCAATTGGACTTTCAGGTAGGAAAGTGAGAGGTGACAGCAATGTGTGTTTCATAGTTGCAAAGCTCACTGTGTGCTGAAGATGCCCAGCAGGCTTTTCCATGCTGGCCCTTCGGCTGTGGGATTAGAGTCCAAGCGCTCGTCCACCCCTGTCACAACTCCTCTCGAAACGAGAGAGCGCACCAGAAACGTTGGATTCAAATGCACTTTTAGGAGATAAAGTGAGGAGTGACAGCAATGTTTGTGTCACAGTTTAAAGCTCACTGTGTGCTAAACATGATCAGGAGGAGCTTTTTTTGCAATGCTCTTCTGCTGTTTTAGCCCAGTCTAAACATTCCTGCTCTACTCTCTCTGTTGCTGCTCAGCAGAGAGTGGGCACAGAGATGTTGGAATCAATTGGTCTTCCAGGCAGGAAAAGGAGGAGTGACAGCAATGTGTGTTGCAGAGTTGCAAAGCTCACTGTGTGCTGAAGTTGCCCTGCAGGTGTTTCCCTGCTGGCCCTTGGTCTGCGGGATTAGAGTCCAAGCGCTCCTCCTCCCCAGTCACAACTCCTCTCGAAACGAGAGAGAGCACCAGAAACTTTGGATTCAAATGCACTTTTAGGAGATAAAGTGAGGAGTGACTGCAATGTTTGTGTCACAGTTTCAAAGCTCACTGTGTGCTAAACATGATTAGCAGGAGCTTTTTTGCAAGGCTCTTCTGCTGTTTTAGCCCAGTCTAAACATTCCTGCTCTACTCTCTCTGATGCTGCTCAGCAGAGAGTGGGCACAGAGATGTTGGAATCAATTGGTCTTCCAGGCAGGAGAAGGAGGAGTTACAGCAATGTGTTTTGCAGAGTTGCAAAGCTCATTGTGTGCTGAAGATGCCCTGCAGGAGTTTCCCTGCTGGCCCTTCGTCTGTGGGATTAGAGTCCAAGCGCTGCTCCTCCCCTGTCACAACACCTCTCGAAACGAGAGAGCGCACAAGAAACTTTGGATTCAAATGCACTTTTAGGAGATAAAGTGAGGAGTGACAGCAATGTTTGTGTCACAGTTTAAAGCTCACTGTGTGCAAAACATGATCAAGCAGGAGATTTTTTTCAAGGCTCTTCTGCTGTTTTAGGCAGGTCTAAAAATTCCTGCTCTACTCTCTCTGTTGCTGCTCAGCAGAGAGCGGGCACAGAGATGGTGGATTCAGCTGGTCTTTCAGGCAAAAAGGGAGGAGTGACAGCAATGTGTGTTGCAGAGTTGCAAAGCTCGCTGTGCGCTGAAGATGATCAGTGGGAACTTTCTGGACTGTCTCTTCTGCTCTTTTAGCATTGGCTAAAGGTTCCTGCTCTACTCTGCTTCTGCCCAGCAGAGAAAGGGCACAGAGATTTTGGATTCAATTGGACTTTGAGGTAGGAAAGTGCGGAGCGAGAGCAATATATGTGTCACAGTTGCAAAGCTGACTGCGTGCTGAAGATGCCCTGCCGGAGCTTTCACTCCGGGCTCTTCGTTTGTGGGAGCAGAGGCCAAGAGATCGTGTTCACCTGTCACTGCTGCTGTTCAAACGAGAGAGGGCGGGAGAGACCATGGATTCAAACGGATTATTAGGAGATGAAGTGAGGAGTGACAGCAATGTGTGTTTCAGAGTTGCAAAGCTCACTGTGCGCTGAAGATGATCTGCAAGGACTTTCCCTCCCTGCCCTTCGGAACTGGGAGCGGATTCCAAGCGCTCGTGCTCACCTGCCTCTGCTGCTCTTGAAACGAGAGTGGAGACCAGAAACCCTGGATTCAAATGCACTTTTAGGAGCTACAATGAGGAGTGACAACAGTGTGTGTGTCACAGTTGTAAAGCTCAGTGTGTTGAAGAAGCACAAGAGCAGCCTTCAGGCCTGTCTCTTCCACTGCCTTACAGATTGCAGACATTCCTGCTCACTCTGCTGCTCAGCAGAGTGCTGGCAACGGAGTTCTTGGATTGAAATGGTCTTTTAGGAGAAAGAGTGAAGAGTGACAGCAATGTTTGTGTCACAGTTTAAAGCTCACTGTGTGCTAAACATGATCAGGAGGAGCTTTTTTGCAAGGCTCTTCTGCTGTTTTAGCCCAGGCTAAACATTCCTTCTCTCTGTTGCTGCTCAGCAGAGAGTGGGCACAGAGATGTTGGAATCAATTGGTCTTCCAGGCAGGAAAAGGAGTTACAGCAATGTGTGTTGCAGAATTGCAAAGCTCACTGTGTGCTGAAGATGCCCTGCAGGAGTTTCCCTGCTGGCCCTTCGTCTGTGGGATTAGAGTCCAAGCGCTGCTCCTCCCCTGTCACAACTCCTCTCGAAACGTGAGAGCGCACCAGAAACTTCGGATTCAAATGCACTTTTATTAGATAAAGTGAGGAGTGACAGCAATGTTTGTGTCACAGTTTAAAGCTCACTGTGTGCAAAACATGATAAAGCAGGAGATTTTTTGCAAGGCTCTTCTGCTGTTTTAGCCAAGGCTAAACATTCCTGCTCTACTCTCTCTGTTGCTGCTCAGCAGAGAGCGGGCACAGAGGTGTTGGAATCAATTGGTCTTTCAGGCAGGAAAAGAAGAGACAGCAATGTGTGTTGCAGAGTTGCAAAGCTCACTGTGTGCTGAAGATGATCAGTGGGAACTTTCTGGACTGTCTCTTCTGCTGTTTCAGCAGAGTCCAAACGTAAGTGCTATATTCTGCTACTGCTCACAAAGAGCAAGCACAGGAGATGTATTATTCAATTGGACTTTCAGGTAGGAAAGTGAGAGGTGACAGCAATATGTGTTTCAGAGTTGTGAATCTCAATGTGTGCTGAAGATGCCCAGCAGTAGTTTCCATGCTGGCCCTTCGGCTGTGAAATTAGAATCCAAGCGCTCGTCCTCCCCTGTCACAACTGCTCTCGAAGCGAGAGAGCGCACCAGAAACGTTGGCTTGAAATGCACTTTTAGGAGATAAAGTGAGGAGTGACAGCAATGTGTGTTTCAGAGTTGCAAAGCTCACTGTGCGCTGAAGATGATCTGCAAGGACTTTCCCTCCCTGCCCTTCGGAACTGGGAGCGGATTCCAAGCGCTCGTGCTCACCTGCCTCTGCTGCACTGGAAACGAGAGTGGAGACCAGAAACGCTGGATTCAAATGCACTTTTAGGAGCTACAATGAGGAGTGACAACAGTGTGTGTGTCAAAGTTGTAAAGCTCAGTGTGTTGAAGAAGCACAAGAGCAGCCTTCAGCCTGTCTCTTCCACTGCCTTACAGATTGCAGACATTCCTGCTCACTCTGCTGCTCAGCAGAGTGCTGGCAACGGAGTTCTTGGATTGAAATGGTCTTTTAGGAGAAAGAGTGAAGAGTGACAGCAATGTTTGTGTCACAGTTTAAAGCTCACTGTGTGCTAAACATGATCAGGAGGAGCTTTTTTGCAAGGCTCTTCTGCTGTTTTAGCCCAGTCTAAGCATTCCTGCTCTCTGTTGCTGCTCAGCAGAGAGTGGGCACAGAGATGTTGGAATCAATTGGTCTTCCAGGCAGGAGAAGGAGTTACAGCTATGTGTGTTGCAGAATTGCAAAGCTCACTGTGTGCTGAAGATGCCCTGCAGGAGTTTCCCTGCTGGCCCTTCGTCTGTGGGATTAGAGTCCAAGCGCTGCTCCTCCCCTGTCACAACTCCTCTCGAAACGTGAGAGCGCACCAGAAACTTTGGATTCAAATGCACTTTTAGGAGATCAAGTGAGGAGTGACAGCAATGTTTGTGTCACAGTTTAAAGCTCACTGTGTGCAAAACATGATCAAGCAGGAGATTTTTTTCAAGGCTCTTCTGCTGTTTTAGGCAGGTCTAAGAATTCCTGCTCTACTCTCTCTGTTGCTGCTCAGCAGAGAGCGGGCACAGAGATGGTGGATTCAGCTGGTCTTTCAGGCAGGAAAGGGAGGAGTGAAAGCAATGTGTGTTGCAGAGTTGCAAAGCTCACTGTGTGCTGAAGATGATCAGTGGGAACTTTCTGGACTGTCTCTTCTGCTGTTTCAGCAGAGTCCAAACGTAAGTGCTATATTCTGCTACTGCTCACAAAGAGCAAGCACAGGAGATGTATTATTCAATTGGACTTTCAGGTAGGAAAGTGAGAGGTGACAGCAATATGTGTTTCAGAGTTGCGAATCACAATGTGTGCTGAAGATGCCCAGCAGTAGTTTCCATGCTGGCCCTTCGGCTGTGAAATTAGAATCTAAGCGCTCGTCCTCCCCTGTCACAACTGCTCTCGAACCGAGAGAGCGCACCAGAAACTTTGGATTCAAATGCACTTTTAGGAGATAAAGTGAGGAGTGACAGCAATGTGTGTTTCAGAGTTGCAAAGCTCACTGTGCGCTGAAGATGATCTGCAAGGACTTTCCCTCCCTGCCCTTCGGAACTGGGAGCGGATTCCAAGCGCTCGTGCTCACCTGCCTCTGCTGCACTGGAAACGAGAGTGGAGACCAGAAACGCTGGATTCAAATGCACTTTTAGGAGCTACAATGAGGAGTGACAACAGTGTGTGTGTCAAAGTTGTAAAGCTCAGTGTGTTGAAGAAGCACAAGAGCAGCCTTCAGCCTGTCTCTTCCACTGCCTTACAGATTGCAGACATTCCTGCTCACTCTGCTGCTCAGCAGAGTGCTGGCAACGGAGTTCTTGGATTGAAATGGTCTTTTAGGACAAAGAGTGAAGAGTGACAGCAATGTTTGTGTCACAGTTTAAAGCTCACTGTGTGCTAAACATGATCAGGAGGAGCTTTTTTGCAAGGCTCTTCTGCTGTTTTAGCCCAGTCTAAACATTCCTGCTCTCTGTTGCTGCTCAGCAGAGAGTGGGCACAGAGATGTTGGAATCAATTGGCCTTCCAGGCAGGAGAAGGAGGAGTTACAGCAATGTGTTTTGCAGAGTTGCAAAGCTCACTGTGTGCTGAAGATGCCCTGCAGGAGTTTCCCTGCTGGCCCTTCGTCTGTGGGATTAGAGTCCAAGCGCTGCTCCTCCCCTGTCACAACTCCTCTCCAAACGAGAGTGCGTACCAGAAACTTTGGATTCAAATGCACTTTTATCAGATAAAGTGAGGAGTGACAGCAATGTTTGTGTCACAGTTTAAAGCTCACTGTGTGCAAAACATGATCAAGCAGGAGATTTTTTGCAAGGCTCTTCTGCTGTTTTAGCCCAGGCTAAATATTCCTGCTCAACTCTCTGTTGCTGCTCAGCAGAGAGTGGGCACAGAGATGTTGGAATCAATTGGTCTTTCAGGCAGGAAAAGAAGTGACAGCAATGTGTGTTGCAGAGTTGCAAAGCTCGCTGTTCGCTGAAGATGATCAGTGGGAACTTTCTGGACTGTCTCTTCTGCTGTTTCTTCAGAGTCCAAACGTAAGTGCTATTTTCTGCTACTGCTCACAAAGAGCAAGCACAGGAGATGTAGGATTCAATTGGACTTTGAGGTAGGAAAGTGAGAGGTGACAGCTATTTGTGTTTCAGAGTTGCAAAGCTCACTGGGTGCTGAAGATGCCCTGCAGGAGTTTCCATGCTGGCAATTCGTCTGTGAAATTAGAGTCCAAACACTCGTCCTCCCCTGTGACATCTGCTCTCGAAACGAGAGAGCGCACCATAAACTTTGGATTCAAATGCACTTTTAGGAGATAAAGTGAGGAGTGACAGCAATGTTTGTGTCACAGTTTAAAGCTCACTGAGTGCAAAACATGATCAAGCAGGAGATTTTTTGCAAGGCTCTTCTGCTGTTTTAGCCCAGTCCAAACATTCCTGCTCTGCTCTCTCTGTTGTTGCTCAGCAGAGAGCGGGCACAGAGATGGTGGATTCAGTTGGTCTTTCAGGCAGGAAAGGGGGGAGTGACAGCAATGTGTGTTGCAGAGTTGCAAAGCTCACTGTGTGCTGAAGATGATCAGTGGGAACTTTCTGGACTGTCTCTTCTGCTGTTTCAGCAGAGTCCAAACGTAAGTGCTATATTCTGCTACTGCTCACAAAGAGCAAGCACAGGAGATGTATTATTCAATTGGACTTTCAGGTAGCTAAGTGAGAGGTGACAGCAATATGTGTTTCAGAGTTGCGAATCACAATGTGTGCTGAAGATGCCCAGCAGTAGTTTCCATGCTGGCCCTTCGGCTGTGAAATTAGAATCCAAGCTCTCGTCCTCCCCTGTCACAACTGCTCTCGAAGCGAGAGAGCGCACCAGAAACGTTGGCTTGAAATGCACTTTTAGGAGATAAAGTGAGGAGTGACAGCAATGTGTGTTTCAGAGTTGCAAAGCTCACTGTGCGCTGAAGATGATCTGCAAGGACTTTCCCTCCCTGCCCTTCGGAACTGGGAGCGGATTCCAAGCGCTCGTGCTCACCTGCCTCTGCTGCACTGGAAACGAGAGTGGAGACCAGAAACGCTGGATTCAAATGCACTTTTAGGAGCTACAATGAGGAGTGACAACAGTGTGTGTGTCAAAGTTGTAAAGCTCAGTGTGTTGAAGAAGCACAAGAGCAGCCTTCAGCCTGTCTCTTCCACTGCCTTACAGATTGCAGACATTCCTGCTCACTCTGCTGCTCAGCAGAGTGCTGGCAACGGAGTTCTTGGATTGAAATGGTCTTTTAGGAGAAAGAGTGAAGAGTGACAGCAATGTTTGTGTCACAGTTTAAAGCTCACTGTGTGCTAAACATGATCAGGAGGAGCTTTTTTGCAAGGCTCTTCTGCTGTTTTAGCCCAGGCTAAACATTCCTGCTCTACTCTCTCTGTTGCTGCTCAGCAGAGAGCGGGCACAGAGATGTTGGAATCAATTGGTCTTTCAGGCAAGAAAAGGAGGAGTGACAGCAATGTGTGTTTCAGAATTGTAAAGCTCACTGTGCGCTGAAGATGCCCTGCAGGAGTTTCCCTGCTGGCCCTTCGTCTGTGGGATTAGAGTCCAAGCGCTGCTCCTCCCCTGTCACAACTCCTCTCGAAACGAGAGAGCGCACCAGAAACTTTGGATTCAAATGCACTTTTAGGAGATAAAGTGAGGAGTGACAGCAATGTTTGTGTCACAGTTTAAAGCTCACTGTGTGCAAAACATGATCAAGCAGGAGATTTTTTTCAAGGCTCTTCTGCTGTTTTAGGCAGGTCTAAAAATTCCTGCTCTACTATCTCTGTTGCTGCTCAGCAGAGAGCGGGCACAGAGATGGTGGATTCAGCTGGTCTTTCAGGCAGGAAAGGGAGGAGTGACAGCAATGTGTGTTGCAGAGTTGCAAAGCTCGCTGTGCGCTGAAGATGATCAGTGGGAACTTTCTGGACTGTCTCTTCTGCTCTTTTAGCATTGGCTAAAGGTTCCTGCTCTACTCTGCTTCTGCCCAGCAGAGAAAGGGCACAGAGATTTTGGATTCAATTGGACTTTGAGGTAGGAAAGTGCGGAGCGAGAGCAATATATGTGTCCCAGTTGCAAAGCTGACTGCGTGCTGAAGATGCCCTGCCGGAGCTTTCACTCCGGGCTCTTCGGCTGTGGGAGCAGAGGCCAAGAGATCGTGTTCACCTGTCACTGCTGCTGTTCAAACGAGAGAGGGCGGGAGAGACCATGGATTCAAACGGATTATTAGGAGATGAAGTGAGGAGTGACAGCAATGTGTGTTTCAGAGTTGCAAAGCTCACTGTGCGCTGAAGATGATCTGCAAGGACTTTCCCTCCCTGCCCTTCGGAACTGGGAGCGGATTCCAAGCGCTCGTGCTCACCTGCCTCTGCTGCTCTTGAAACGAGAGTGGAGACCAGAAACCCTGGATTCAAATGCACTTTTAGGAGCTACAATGAGGAGTGACAACAGTGTGTGTGTCACAGTTGTAAAGCTCAGTGTGTTGAAGAAGCACAAGAGCAGCCTTCAGGCCTGTCTCTTCCACTGCCTTACAGATTGCAGACATTCCTGCTCACTCTGCTGCTCAGCAGAGTGCTGGCAACGGAGTTCTTGGATTGAAATGGTCTTTTAGGAGAAAGAGTGAAGAGTGACAGCAATGTTTGTGTCACAGTTTAAAGCTCACTGTGTGCTAAACATGATCAGGAGGAGCTTTTTTGCAAGGCTCTTCTGCTGTTTTAGCCCAGGCTAAACATTCCTTCTCTCTGTTGCTGCTCAGCAGAGAGTGGGCACAGAGATGTTGGAATCAATTGGTCTTCCAGGCAGGAAAAGGAGTTACAGCAATGTGTGTTGCAGAATTGCAAAGCTCACTGTGTGCTGAAGATGCCCTGCAGGAGTTTCCCTGCTGGCCCTTCGTCTGTGGGATTAGAGTCCAAGCGCTGCTCCTCCCCTGTCACAACTCCTCTCGAAACGTGAGAGCGCACCAGAAACTTCGGATTCAAATGCACTTTTATTAGATAAAGTGAGGAGTGACAGCAATGTTTGTGTCACAGTTTAAAGCTCACTGTGTGCAAAACATGATAAAGCAGGAGATTTTTTGCAAGGCTCTTCTGCTGTTTTAGCCAAGGCTAAACATTCCTGCTCTACTCTCTCTGTTGCTGCTCAGCAGAGAGCGGGCACAGAGGTGTTGGAATCAATTGGTCTTTCAGGCAGGAAAAGAAGAGACAGCAATGTGTGTTGCAGAGTTGCAAAGCTCACTGTGTGCTGAAGATGATCAGTGGGAACTTTCTGGACTGTCTCTTCTGCTGTTTCAGCAGAGTCCAAACGTAAGTGCTATATTCTGCTACTGCTCACAAAGAGCAAGCACAGGAGATGTATTATTCAATTGGACTTTCAGGTAGCTAAGTGAGAGGTGACAGCAATATGTGTTTCAGAGTTGCGAATCACAATGTGTGCTGAAGATGCCCAGCAGTAGTTTCCATGCTGGCCCTTCGGCTGTGAAATTAGAATCCAAGCTCTCGTCCTCCCCTGTCACAACTGCTCTCGAAGCGAGAGAGCGCACCAGAAACGTTGGCTTGAAATGCACTTTTAGGAGATAAAGTGAGGAGTGACAGCAATGTGTGTTTCAGAGTTGCAAAGCTCACTGTGCGCTGAAGATGATCTGCAAGGACTTTCCCTCCCTGCCCTTCGGAACTGGGAGCGGATTCCAAGCGCTCGTGCTCACCTGCCTCTGCTGCACTGGAAACGAGAGTGGAGACCAGAAACGCTGGATTCAAATGCACTTTTAGGAGCTACAATGAGGAGTGACAACAGTGTGTGTGTCAAAGTTGTAAAGCTCAGTGTGTTGAAGAAGCACAAGAGCAGCCTTCAGCCTGTCTCTTCCACTGCCTTACAGATTGCAGACATTCCTGCTCACTCTGCTGCTCAGCAGAGTGCTGGCAACGGAGTTCTTGGATTGAAATGGTCTTTTAGGAGAAAGAGTGAAGAGTGACAGCAATGTTTGTGTCACAGTTTAAAGCTCACTGTGTGCTAAACATGATCAGGAGGAGCTTTTTTGCAAGGCTCTTCTGCTGTTTTAGCCCAGGCTAAACATTCCTGCTCTACTCTCTCTGTTGCTGCTCAGCAGAGAGCGGGCACAGAGATGTTGGAATCAATTGGTCTTTCAGGCAAGAAAAGGAGGAGTGACAGCAATGTGTGTTTCAGAATTGTAAAGCTCACTGTGCGCTGAAGATGCCCTGCAGGAGTTTCCCTGCTGGCCCTTCGTCTGTGGGATTAGAGTCCAAGCGCTGCTCCTCCCCTGTCACAACTCCTCTCGAAACGAGAGAGCGCACCAGAAACTTTGGATTCAAATGCACTTTTAGGAGATAAAGTGAGGAGTGACAGCAATGTTTGTGTCACAGTTTAAAGCTCACTGTGTGCAAAACATGATCAAGCAGGAGATTTTTTTCAAGGCTCTTCTGCTGTTTTAGGCAGGTCTAAAAATTCCTGCTCTACTATCTCTGTTGCTGCTCAGCAGAGAGCGGGCACAGAGATGGTGGATACAGCTGGTCTTTCAGGCAAAAAGGGAGGAGTGACAGCAATGTGTGTTGCAGAGTTGCAAAGCTCGCTGTGCGCTGAAGATGATCAGTGGGAACTTTCTGGACTGTCTCTTCTGCTCTTTTAGCATTGGCTAAAGGTTCCTGCTCTACTCTGCTTCTGCCCAGCAGAGAAAGGGCACAGAGATTTTGGATTCAATTGGACTTTGAGGTAGGAAAGTGCGGAGCGAGAGCAATATATGTGTCACAGTTGCAAAGCTGACTGCGTGCTGAAGATGCCCTGCCGGAGCTTTCACTCCGGGCTCTTCGGCTGTGGGAGCAGAGGCCAAGAGATCGTGTTCACCTGTCACTGCTGCTGTTCAAACGAGAGAGGGCGGGAGAGACCATGGATTCAAACGGATTATTAGGAGATGAAGTGAGGAGTGACAGCAATGTGTGTTTCAGAGTTGCAAAGCTCACTGTGCGCTGAAGATGATCTGCAAGGACTTTCCCTCCCTGCCCTTCGGAACTGGGAGCGGATTCCAAGCGCTCGTGCTCACCTGCCTCTGCTGCTCTTGAAACGAGAGTGGAGACCAGAAACCCTGGATTCAAATGCACTTTTAGGAGCTACAATGAGGAGTGACAACAGTGTGTGTGTCACAGTTGTAAAGCTCAGTGTGTTGAAGAAGCACAAGAGCAGCCTTCAGGCCTGTCTCTTCCACTGCCTTACAGATTGCAGACATTCCTGCTCACTCTGCTGCTCAGCAGAGTGCTGGCAACGGAGTTCTTGGATTGAAATGGTCTTTTAGGAGAAAGAGTGAAGAGTGACAGCAATGTTTGTGTCACAGTTTAAAGCTCACTGTGTGCTAAACATGATCAGGAGGAGCTTTTTTGCAAGGCTCTTCTGCTGTTTTAGCCCAGGCTAAACATTCCTTCTCTCTGTTGCTGCTCAGCAGAGAGTGGGCACAGAGATGTTGGAATCAATTGGTCTTCCAGGCAGGAAAAGGAGTTACAGCAATGTGTGTTGCAGAATTGCAAAGCTCACTGTGTGCTGAAGATGCCCTGCAGGAGTTTCCCTGCTGGCCCTTCGTCTGTGGGATTAGAGTCCAAGCGCTGCTCCTCCCCTGTCACAACTCCTCTCGAAACGTGAGAGCGCACCAGAAACTTCGGATTCAAATGCACTTTTATTAGATAAAGTGAGGAGTGACAGCAATGTTTGTGTCACAGTTTAAAGCTCACTGTGTGCAAAACATGATAAAGCAGGAGATTTTTTGCAAGGCTCTTCTGCTGTTTTAGCCAAGGCTAAACATTCCTGCTCTACTCTCTCTGTTGCTGCTCAGCAGAGAGCGGGCACAGAGGTGTTGGAATCAATTGGTCTTTCAGGCAGGAAAAGAAGAGACAGCAATGTGTGTTGCAGAGTTGCAAAGCTCACTGTGTGCTGAAGATGATCAGTGGGAACTTTCTGGACTGTCTCTTCTGCTGTTTCAGCAGAGTCCAAACGTAAGTGCTATATTCTGCTACTGCTCACAAAGAGCAAGCACAGGAGATGTATTATTCAATTGGACTTTCAGGTAGGAAAGTGAGAGGTGACAGCAATATGTGTTTCAGAGTTGTGAATCTCAATGTGTGCTGAAGATGCCCAGCAGTAGTTTCCATGCTGGCCCTTCGGCTGTGAAATTAGAATCCAAGCGCTCGTCCTCCCCTGTCACAACTGCTCTCGAAGCGAGAGAGCGCACCAGAAACGTTGGCTTGAAATGCACTTTTAGGAGATAAAGTGAGGAGTGACAGCAATGTGTGTTTCAGAGTTGCAAAGCTCACTGTGCGCTGAAGATGATCTGCAAGGACTTTCCCTCCCTGCCCTTCGGAACTGGGAGCGGATTCCAAGCGCTCGTGCTCACCTGCCTCTGCTGCACTGAAAACGAGAGTGGAGACCAGAAACGCTGGATTCAAATGCACTTTTAGGAGCTACAATGAGGAGTGACAACAGTGTGTGTGTCAAAGTTGTAAAGCTCAGTGTGTTGAAGAAGCACAAGAGCAGCCTTCAGCCTGTCTCTTCCACTGCCTTACAGATTGCAGACATCCCTGCTCACTCTGCTGCTCAGCAGAGTGCTGGCAACGGAGTTCTTGGATTGAAATGGTCTTTTAGGAGAAAGAGTGAAGAGTGACAGCAATGTTTGTGTCACAGTTTAAAGCACACTGTGTGCTAAACATGATCAGGAGGAGCTTTTTTGCTAGGCTCTTCTGCTGTTTTAGCCCAGTCTAAACATTCCTTCTCTCTGTTGCTGCTCAGCAGAGAGTGGGCACAGAGATGTTGGAATCAATTGGTCTTCCAGGCAGGAAAAGGAGTTACAGCAATGTGTGTTGCAGAATTGCAAAGCTCACTGTGTGCTGAAGATGCCCTGCAGGAGTTTCCCTGCTGGCCCTTCGTCTGTGGGATTAGAGTCCAAGCGCTGCTCCTCCCCTGTCACAACTCCTCTCGAAACGTGAGAGCGCACCAGAAACTTTGGATTCAAATGCAGTTTTAGGAGATAAAGTGAGGAGTGACAGCAATGTTTGTGTCACAGTTTAAAGCTCACTGTGTGCAAAACATGATCAAGCAGGAGATTTTTTTCAAGGCTCTTCTCCTGTTTTAGGCAGGTCTAAAAATTCCTGCTCTACTCTCTCTGTTGCTGCTCAGCAGAGAGCGGGCACAGAGATGGTGGATTCAGCTGGTCTTTCAGGCAGGAAAGGGAGGAGTGAAAGCAATGTGTGTTGCAGAGTTGCAAAGCTCACTGTGTGCTGAAGATGATCAGTGGGAACTTTCTGGACTGTCTCTTCTGCTGTTTCAGCAGAGTCCAAACGTAAGTGCTATATTCTGCTACTGCTCACAAAGAGCAAGCACAGGAGATGTATTATTCAATTGGACTTTCAGGTAGGAAAGTGAGAGGTGACAGCAATATGTGTTTCAGAGTTGCGAATCACAATGTGTGCTGAAGATGCCCAGCAGTAGTTTCCATGCTGGCCCTTCGGCTGTGAAATTAGAATCCAAGCGCTCGTCCTCCCCTGTCACAACTGCTCTCGAAGCGAGAGAGCGCACCAGAAACGTTGGCTTGAAATGCACTTTTAGGAGATAAAGTGAGGAGTGACAGCAATGTGTGTTTCAGAGTTGCAAAGCTCACTGTGCGCTGAAGATGATCTGCAAGGACTTTCCCTCCCTGCCCTTCGGAACTGGGAGCGGATTCCAAGCGCTCGTGCTCACCTTCCTCTGCTGCTCTTGAAACGAGAGTGGAGACCAGAAACGCTGGATTCAAATGCACTTTTAGGAGCTACAATGAGGAGTGACAACAGTGTGTGTGTCACAGTTGTAAAGCTCAGTGTGTTGAAGAAGCACAAGAGCAGCCTTCAGGCCTGTCTCTTCCACTGCCTTACAGATTGCAGACATCCCTGCTCACTCTGCTGCTCAGCAGAGTGCTGGCAACGGAGTTCTTGGATTGAAATGGTCTTTTAGGAGAAAGAGTGAAGAGTGACAGCAATGTTTGTGTCACAGTTTAAAGCTCACTGTGTGCTAAACATGATCAGGAGGAGCTTTTTTGCAAGGCTCTTCTGCTGTTTTAGCCCAATCTAAACATTCCTTCTCTCTGTTGCTGCTCAGCAGAGAGCGGGCACAGAGATGGTGGATTCAGCTGGTCTTTCAGGCAAAAAGGGAGGAGTGACAGCAATGTGTGTTGCAGAGTTGCAAAGCTCGCTGTGCGCTGAAGATGATCAGTGGGAACTTTCTGGACTGTCTCTTCTGCTCTTTTAGCATTGGCTAAAAGTTCCTGCTCTACTCTCTCTGCTTCTGCCCAGCAGAGAAAGGGCACAGAGATTTTGGATTCAATTGGACTTTGAGGTAGGAAAGTGCGGAGCGAGAGCAATATATGTGTCACAGTTGCAAAGCTGACTGCGTGCTGAAGATGCCCTGCCGGAGCTTTCACTCCGGGCTCTTCGGCTGTGGGAGCAGGGGCCAAGAGATCGTGTTCACCTGTCACTGCTGCTGTTCAAACGAGAGAGGGCAGGAGAGACCATGGATTCAAACGGATTATTAGGAGATGAAGTGAGGAGTGACAGCAATGTGTGTTTCAGAGTTGCAAAGCTCACTGTGTGCTGAAGATGATCAGTGGGAACTTTCTGGACTGTCTCTTCTGCTGTTTCAGCAGAGTCCAAACGTAAGTGCTATATTCTGCTACTGCTCTCAAAGAGCAAGCACAGGAGATGTATTATTCAATTGGACTTTCAGGTAGGAAAGTGAGAGGTGACAGCAATATGTGTTTCAGAGTTGCGAATCTCAATGTGTGCTGAAGATGCCCAGCAGTAGTTTCCATGCTGGCCCTTCGGCTGTGGGATTAGAATCCAAGCGCTCGTCCTCCCCTGTCACAACTGCTCTCGAAGCGAGAGAGCGCACCAGAAACGTTGGCTTGAAATGCACTTTTAGGAGATAAAGTGAGGAGTGACAGCAATGTGTGTTTCAGAGTTGCAAAGCTCACTGTGCGCTGAAGATGATCTGCAAGGACTTTCCCTCCCTGCCCTTCGGAACTGGGAGCGGATTCCAAGCGCTCGTGCTCACCTGCCTCTGCTGCACTGGAAACGAGAGTGGAGACCAGAAACGCTGGATTCAAATGCACTTTTAGGAGCTGCAATGAGGAGTGACAACAGTGTGTGTGTCAAAGTTGTAAAGCTCAGTGTGTTGAAGAAGCACAAGAGCAGCCTTCAGACTGTCTCTTCCACTGCCTTACAGATTGCAGACATTCCTGCCCACTCTGCTGCTCAGCAGAGTGCTGGCAACGGAGTTCTTGGATTGAAATGGTCTTTTAGGACAAAGAGTGAAGAGTGACAGCAATGTTTGTGTCACAGTTTAAAGCTCACTGTGTGCTAAACATGATCAGGAGGAGCTTTTTTGCAAGGCTCTTCTGCTGTTTTAGCCCAGTCTAAACATTCCTGCTCTCTGTTGCTGCTCAGCAGAGAGTGGGCACAGAGATGTTGGAATCAATTGGTCTTCCAGGCAGGAGAAGGAGGAGTTACAGCAATGTGTTTTGCAGAGTTGCAAAGCTCACTGTGTGCTAAAGATGATCAGTGGGAACTTTCTGGACTGTCTCTTCAGCTGTTTCAGCAGAGTCCAAACGTAAGTGCTATATTCTGCTACTGCTCACAAAGAGCAAGCACAGGAGATGTATTATTCAATTGGACTTTCAGGTAGGAAAGTGAGAGGTGACAGCAATATGTGTTTCAGAGTTGCGAATCACAATGTGTGCTGAAGATGCCCAGCAGTAGTTTCCATGCTGGCCCTTCGGCTGTGAAATTAGAATCTAAGCGCTCGTCCTCCCCTGTCACAACTGCTCTCGAAGCGAGAGAGCGCACCAGAAACTTTGGATTCAAATGCACTTTTAGGAGATAAAGTGAGGAGTGACAGCAATGTGTGTTTCAGAGTTGCAAAGCTCACTGTGCGCTGAAGATGATCTGCAAGGACTTTCCCTCCCTGCCCTTCGGAACTGGGAGCGGATTCCAAGCGCTCGTGCTCACCTGCCTCTGCTGCACTGGAAACGAGAGTGGAGACCAGAAACGCTGGATTCAAATGCACTTTTAGGAGCTGCAATGAGGAGTGACAACAGTGTGTGTGTCAAAGTTGTAAAGCTCAGTGTGTTGAAGAAGCACAAGAGCAGCCTTCAGCCTGTCTCTTCCACTGCCTTACAGATTGCAGACATTCCTGCTCACTCTGCTGCTCAGCAGAGTGCTGGCAACGGAGTTCTTGGATTGAAATGGTCTTTTAGGACAAAGAGTGAAGAGTGACAGCAATGTTTGTGTCACAGTTTAAAGCTCACTGTGTGCTAAACATGATCAGGAGGAGCTTTTTTGCAAGGCTCTTCTGCTGTTTTAGCCCAGTCTAAACATTCCTGCTCTCTGTTGCTGCTCAGCAGAGAGTGGGCACAGAGATGTTGGAATCAATTGGTCTTCCAGGCAGGAGAAGGAGGAGTTACAGCAATGTGTTTTGCAGAGTTGCAAAGCTCACTGTGTGCTGAAGATGCCCTGCAGGAGTTTCCCTGCTGGCCCTTCGTCTGTGGTATTAGAGTCCAAGCGCTGCTCCTCCCCTGTCACAACTCCTCTCGAAACGAGAGAGCGCACCAGAAACTTTGGATTCAAATGCAGTTTTAGGAGATAAAGTGAGGAGTGACAGCAATGTTTGTGTCACAGTTTAAAGCTCACTGTGTGCAAAACATGATCAAGCAGGAGATTTTTTTCAAGGCTCTTCTCCTGTTTTAGGCAGGTCTAAAAATTCCTGCTCTACTCTCTCTGTTGCTGCTCAGCAGAGAGCGGGCACAGAGATGGTGGATTCAGCTGGTCTTTCAGGCAGGAAAGGGAGGAGTGAAAGCAATGTGTGTTGCAGAGTTGCAAAGCTCACTGTGTGCTGAAGATGATCAGTGGGAACTTTCTGGACTGTCTCTTCTGCTGTTTCAGCAGAGTCCAAACGTAAGTGCTATATTCTGCTACTGCTCACAAAGAGCAAGCACAGGAGATGTATTATTCAATTGGACTTTCAGGTAGGAAAGTGAGAGGTGACAGCAATATGTGTTTCAGAGTTGCGAATCACAATGTGTGCTGAAGATGCCCAGCAGTAGTTTCCATGCTGGCCCTTCGGCTGTGAAATTAGAATCCAAGCGCTCGTCCTCCCCTGTCACAACTGCTCTCGAAGCGAGAGAGCGCACCAGAAACGTTGGCTTGAAATGCACTTTTAGGAGATAAAGTGAGGAGTGACAGCAATGTGTGTTTCAGAGTTGCAAAGCTCACTGTGCGCTGAAGATGATCTGCAAGGACTTTCCCTCCCTGCCCTTCGGAACTGGGAGCGGATTCCAAGCGCTCGTGCTCACCTGCCTCTGCTGCTCTTGAAACGAGAGTGGAGACCAGAAACGCTGGATTCAAATGCACTTTTAGGAGCTACAATGAGGAGTGACAACAGTGTGTGTGTCACAGTTGTAAAGCTCAGTGTGTTGAAGAAGCACAAGAGCAGCCTTCAGGCCTGTCTCTTCCACTGCCTTACAGATTGCAGACATTCCTGCTCACTCTGCTGCTCAGCAGAGTGCTGGCAACGGAGTTCTTGGATTGAAATGGTCTTTTAGGAGAAAGAGTGAAGAGTGACAGCAATGTTTGTGTCACAGTTTAAAGCTCACTGTGTGCTAAACATGATCAGGAGGAGCTTTTTTGCAAGGCTCTTCTGCTGTTTTAGCCCAGTCTAAACATTCATGCTCTCTGTTGCTGCTCAGCAGAGAGTGGGCACAGAGATGTTGGAATCAATTGGTCTTCCAGGCAGGAGAAGGAGTTACAGCAATGTGTGTTGCAGAATTGCAAAGCTCACTGTGTGCTGAAGATGCCCTGCAGGAGTTTCCCTGCTGGCCCTTCGTCTGTGGGATTAGAGTCCAAGCGCTGCTCCTCCCCTGTCACAACTCCTCTCGAAACGTGAGAGCGAACCAGAAACTTCGGATTCAAATGCACTTTTATTAGATAAAGTGAGGAGTGACAGCAATGTTTGTGTCACAGTTTAAAGCTCACTGTGTGCAAAACATGATCAAGCAGGAGATTTTTTTCAAGGCTCTTCTCCTGTTTTTGGCAGGTCTAAAAATTCCTGCTCTACTCTCTCTGTTGCTGCTCAGCAGAGAGCGGGCACAGAGATGGTGGATTCAGCTGGTCTTTCAGGCAAAAAGGGAGGAGTGACAGCAATGTGTGTTGCAGAGTTGCAAAGCTCACTGTGTGCTGAAGATGATCAGTGGGAACTTTCTGGACTGTCTCTTCTGCTGTTTCAGCAGAGTCCAAACGTAAGTGCTATATTCTGCTACTGCTCACAAAGAGCAAGCACAGGAGATGTATTATTCAATTGGACTTTCAGGTAGGAAAGTGAGAGGTGACAGCAATATGTGTTTCAGAGTTGCGAATCACAATGTGTGCTGAAGATGCCCAGCAGTAGTTTCCATGCTGGCCCTTCGGCTGTGAAATTAGAATCCAAGCGCTCGTCCTCCCCTGTCACAACTGCTCTCGAAGCGAGAGAGCGCACCAGAAACTTTGGATTCAAATGCACTTTTAGGAGATAAAGTGAGGAGTGACAGCAATGTGTGTTTCAGAGTTGCAAAGCTCACTGTGCGCTGAAGATGATCTGCAAGGACTTTCCCTCCCTGCCCTTCGGAACTGGGAGCGGATTCCAAGCGCTCGTGCTCACCTGCCTCTGCTGCACTGGAAACGAGAGTGGAGACCAGAAACGCTGGATTCAAATGCACTTTTAGGAGCTACAATGAGGAGTGACAACAGTGTGTGTGTCAAAGTTGTAAAGCTCAGTGTGTTGAAGAAGCACAAGAGCAGCCTTCAGGCCTGTCTCTTCCACTGCCTTACAGATTGCAGACATCCCTGCTCACTCTGCTGCTCAGCAGAGTGCTGGCAACGGAGTTCTTGGATTGAAATGGTCTTTTAGGAGAAAGAGTGAAGAGTGACAGCAATGTTTGTGTCACAGTTTAAAGCTCACTGTGTGCTAAACATGATCAGGAGGAGCTTTTTTGCAAGGCTCTTCTGCTGTTTTAGCCCAGTCTAAACATTCCTGCTCTACTCTCTCTGTTGCTGCTCAGCAGAGAGTGGGCACAGAGATGTTGGAATCAATTGGTCTTCCAGGCAAGAAAAGGAGGAGTGACAGCAATGTGTTTTGCAGAGTTGCAAAGCTCACTGTGTGCTGAAGATGCCCTGCAGGAGTTTCCCTGCTGGCCCTTTGTCTGTGGTATTAGAGTCCAAGCGCTGCTCCTCCCCTGTCACAACTCCTCTCGAAACGAGAGAGCGCACCAGAAACTTTGGATTCAAATGCACTTTTAGGAGATAAAGTGAGGAGTGACAGCAATGTTTGTGTCACAGTTTAAAGCTCACTGTTGCAAAACATGATCAAGCAGGAGATTTTTTTCAAGGCTCTTCTGCTGTTTTAGGCAGGTCTAAAAATTCCTGCTCTACTCTCTCTGTTGCTGCTCAGCAGAGAGCGGGCACAGAGATGGTGGATTCAGCTGGTCTTTCAGGCAAAAAGGGAGGAGTGACAGCAATGTGTGTTGCAGAGTTGCAAAGCTCGCTGTGCGCTGAAGATGATCAGTGGGAACTTTCTGGACTGTCTCTTCTGCTCTTTTAGCATTGGCTAAAGGTTCCTGCTCTACTCTCTCTGCTTCTGCCCAGCAGAGAAAGGGCACAGAGATTTTGGATTCAATTGGACTTTGAGGTAGGAAAGTGCGGAGCGAGAGCAATATATGTGTCACAGTTGCAAAGCTGACTGCGTGCTGAAGATGCCCTGCCGGAGCTTTCACTCCGGGCTCTTCGGCTGTGGGAGCAGAGGCCAAGAGATCGTGTTCACCTGTCACTGCTGCTGTTCAAACGAGAGAGGGCGGGAGAGACCATGGATTCAAACGGATTATTAGGAGATGAAGTGAGGAGTGACAGCAATGTGTGTTTCAGAGTTGCAAAGCTCACTGTGCGCTGAAGATGATCTGCAAGGACTTTCCCTCCCTGCCCTTCGGAACTGGGAGCGGATTCCAAGCGCTCGTGCTCACCTACCTCTGCTGCTCTTGAAACGAGAGTGGAGACCAGAAACGCTGGATTCAAATGTGTTGGAGTCGCGGGAGACAAGCCTCATGCTCTCATGGTCAGCAAGCCTCGTTTATTTAGCAAGACACATCCACTTTTATAGCTTGCAGGGTTAGTTACATTGTCTGATAAGATACAGCAAAATCATTGGTCAGCCTGTGTCGATGCAGGGGTCTCCAGGTAACTGTGACCACTTCTTGTTTCAACATGTCTCGACATGTCCCAACTTGCCCAAGCAAGACCATTGTGCTATTCCAGCAAGATACCCTTGCTCTTATCTCAGCAAGATGCATATCCTGTTTCTTAAGCAAATCAGGGTAAACATTAACCACGAGATTGCTGTGCCCTGGGGGCCTACATTTCCACCAGCTGCACGGTATCATGCCCTTTGTTACTTAGCCATTCAGTTGTTAAGCTCTCTACACTTCCCCTGTTTTCTTTAACAGCAAGCATAGCCATTTTATGATTAAAAGCGTTCGATATCATTTTTTGTAAACACTGCATAATACACGGCAAAAGCAATACTGCTAATAATATTACAACCACCACCAAAACAATTTTTTCTATTAGGGTAACAAGCCAGGCCTATTTGAGGAAACATTTACTGTGTTATGTGGAAGCCCAAAAGGGTCCTTCCAAGAGTCAAAGTGAAAACAATATTGTGCAGGCGCAGAACCAAGCAGGTGAAAATCTTGGATTTCAGAGACATTTTTTCTTATATTGAGCTGAAAGGTAAAATTGGCTGGGACGCCTATCAAACAGGTTCTAAAGGGGTCAGAAGCTTTAGCAAGAGCAAGGCATAAACTACTTTGGTTAACTTTTTCAGCCCAAGTGACCCACATGTTTTTTCGTTCCTCTATTTTGTTTAGAGTGTCCCAAGCTCCTGTGTTGAGGCCGGAAACGGCGACAAGCACGATCCCAATCTTCAGGTTTAACTTGCCACAAAAGCGGAATACCCACATCTTTACCGCACTTAATCTCTAGAGGCACTGTGGCTAGTGTGGTTTGAATCTGGGAGAGAATCTCCTGAACCCGATATTTCAAATATCGTTGCTCCAGATCTTCCCGATTCTCGACTAATAGATACGTTAAGGGTAGATTTATGGGAGGAGTTATACCTGCCTCCGCCAGCAGTGCTCTATAAGGATTGTAATTATGATGGGGATTCCAGGTACAGTTTACACAAGCACCATGTGCCTGTAATTGGCTTTGGGACACCCAAACCTTTTGGTGACAATTTCCACACTTAATTTTGATCCAAGCCCTATGATAATCTTGTAAACACGCTAAACAATAACGAGTAGGAGACAAAATCCGATCAAATGTTCTCATAAGTTCCCAAAACAAATGGAGTTCTGCCTCTTCTTGAGTCGAATAGGAAAAGCGAATCCCAAAATGTCTTTCAAGTGGTTCCAGCAACGGACGAAGGATCAGCTGCAGACGATGACGACGACGGAGTTCTGGGCTGTCCATTCGATTGAGCAGCTCGAGTCCAGCGAGCAGGGATCCACTTGGGTCCAAACACCAGGGGCCTGACAGTCGCGACGAATGTGGCCTAATTTTCCGCATCGAAAACACTTCATTCGGGTGGCTGGAGCTGCTGGGCGAGTCTGCGCAACTGCCGCCTGAAGAGGTGCAAGGGCTGCCAAAATTTGGCTTTGAACTTTAGACTGGGCGTTAAGGCCTTCACCAATTTTGTTAAGGGCTTCCACTACAAAAATTTGACTGCTTAAGGGGAGAGTATTTGCTTTATCTAAGAGGTCTTGAATTACCCAGTTGCCAGGAGCAGTAGCGATAAGGGAGCGTGTGACTTGATTACCATTTTGTATAACACACTGCTTTAGGAGTGCGTCCTGCATGTGCTCCGCAACACCAGCTTTAGAAAGGGCTTGCATCAATTTGTCAATGAATGACCCAAGGGGTTCCTCTCGGCCTTGTTTAATGTTCATATACATAGGGGGCCCCCCCGGCTCCCGAATTTTGTCCATTGCCCTTTTTGCCACCCGCATGACCTCTCTTAATTTTTCTACTCCTATACCAGCCTGGGCATCTGTTCGAGTATAATCACCGTTTCCTAGTAATTCATTCATTGTAATTCCAAAAAGGGGGTCTCCTTGGGCACGAGGTAATGCTACTGAAGCAGCCGCTTCCTCCCCCCATCTTGCATCAAATGTAAGTTTCTGATGAGGGGTATAAATTAAACGAGCGATACCCTTGATGTCTACAGGCAGGAGAATCATTGAATTAAATAAGTAATCAAGCATCTGCTTGGCCGGTTCACTAGTAACCCCGAATTGAGAGACTGTAGCTCGGAGTTGTGCCAATATTTTCCAATCCATTTGAGTGATATCTACCCTATGACCGCCGCCTGGTCGAGGGTGGAAAATAACAGGAAAGGCCATAGAAGTAGCAACATGGTCTTGTGCCGCGTCGGCAAGGACCCTGTCTCCGTTTTCGACTCCGTGGCGTGCCAGAGCAGCCCAAACTTCCCGTCTCTGACTTGCCATAGCCTCCGTGAGGTCCGAAAGGGCTCCGGGGAACGGCTCCGTGGCATTAGGAGACAAAGGAAGGGAGTTTGGAGGAGACTCAGATGGTCCGTTTTCCATAATAGAGGCAGACGGGGGAGAGGGAAGAGGGGGAGGAGGAGGGGGGGGGGTATCCGAGGGGGGAGGGGGGGGGGGGGGGTATCTCGACTGTCGAAACGGTCGGCGGATTAGGGGCAGAAGGATCATAGTGACGATTTTGATTTTGTGCCAGACGGGCACTTTCGGCCGCACGTTTCTCTGCCTGTACCATCAAGAGTTCGTTATGTATCAAGCGCCATAATTTGGATAATTTTTTAGCAATTTTATCATCGTCTATCGTAAGGTCCCATAATTTATCGCCGTAGCGGCGCCATTCCGATAATTGGTGAATAGAGTGGGGGTCACTAAAAATACCGAGGGACCGAGCATGGGAAAGAAGGGCAGGGAGGTCCTTATCAAAATCTAAGCCTTTTACCCCCCGACGACGGAGGAAGGCAGTAAAAAGATCATACGCCGCTTGCCTGTCCATATTTACCGGATCCGTTGCACCCTCCAGGCGTCGGCAGCGCGTAGCAGCAGAGCCTGCCGATGCAGCACTCTGGGCCAAAGCAGGAGACGAGCAGCCCACCGATGTAGCACTCCCGTTCTGCAGAAGCCGTCTTTAAATCGAGACCTGCACCCAACGCAACTCCTTCAGGCAAAGGGAAGTGTCCCTGTTCGGGCGCCAGTTGTTGGAGTCGCGGGAGACAAGCCTCAAGCTCTCATGGTCAGCAAGTCTCGTTTATTTAGCAAGATGTTGTTGGAGTCGCGGGAGACAAGCCTCATGCTCTCATGGTCAGCAAGCCTTGTTTATTTAGCAAGACACATCCACTTTTATAGCTTGCAGGGTTAGTTACATTGTCTGATAAGATACAGCAAAATCATTGGTCAGCCTGTGTCGATGCAGGGGTCTCCAGGTAACTGTGACCACTTCTTGTTTCAACATGTCTCGACATGTCCCAACTTGCCCAAGCAAGACCATTGTGCTATTCCAGCAAGATACCCTTGCTCTTATCTCAGCAAGATGCATATCCTGTTTCTTAAGCAAATCAGGGTAAACATTAACCACGAGATTGCTGTGCCCTGGGGGCCTACATTTCCACCAGCTGCACGGTATCATGCCCTTTGTTACTTAGCCATTCAGTTGTTAAGCTCTCTACACAAATGCACTTTTAGGAGCTACAATGAGGAGTGACAACAGTGTGTGTGTCACAGTTGTAAAGCTCAGTGTGTTGAAGAAGCACAAGAGCAGCCTTCAGCCTGTCTCTTCCACTGCCTTACAGATTGCAGACATTCCTGCTCACTCTGCTGCTCAGCAGAGTGCTGGCAACGGAGTTCTTGGATTGAAATGGTCTTTTAGGAGAAAGAGTGAAGAGTGACAGCAATGTTTGTGTCACAGTTTAAAGCTCACTGTGTGCTAAACATGATCAGGAGGAGCTTTTTTGCAAGGCTCTTCTGCTGTTTTAGCCCAGTCTAAACATTCCTGCTCTACTCTCTCTGTTGCTGCTCAGCAGAGAGTGGGCACAGAGATGTTGGAATCAATAGGTCTTCCAGGCAGGAAAAGGAGGAGTTACAGCAATGTGTTTTGCAGAGTTGCAAAGCTCACTGTGTGCTGAAGATGCCCTGCAGGAGTTTCCCTGCTGGCTCTTCGTCTGTGGGATTAGAGTCCAAGCGCTGCTCCTCCCCTGTCACAACTCCTCTCCAAACGAGAGTGCGTACCAGAAACTTTGGATTCAAATGCACTTTTAGGAGATAAAGTGAGGAGTGACAGCAATGTTTGTGTCACAGTTTAAAGCTCACTGTGTGCAAAACATGATCAAGCAGGAGATTTTTTTCAAGGCTCTTCTGCTGTTTTAGGCAGGTCTAAAAATTCCTGCTCTACTCTCTCTGTTGCTGCTCAGCAGAGAGCGGGCACAGAGATGGTGGATTCAGCTGGTCTTTCAGGCAAAAAGGGAGGAGTGACAGCAATGTGTGTTGCAGAGTTGCAAAGCTCGCTGTGCGCTGAAGATGATCAGTGGGAACTTTCTGGACTGTCTCTTCTGCTCTTTTAGCATTGGCTAAAGGTTCCTGCTCTACTCTCTCTGCTTCTGCCCGGCAGAGAAAGGGCACAGAGATTTTGGATTCAATTGGACTTTGAGGTAGGAAAGTGCGGAGCGAGAGCAATATATGTGTCACAGTTGCAAAGCTGACTGCGTGCTGAAGATGCCCTGCCGGAGCTTTCACTCCGGGCTCTTCGGCTGTGGGAGCAGAGGCCAAGAGATCGTGTTCACCTGTCACTGCTGCTGTTCAAACGAGAGAGGGCGGGAGAGACCATGGATTCAAACGGATTATTAGGAGATGAAGTGAGGAGTGACAGCAATGTGTGTTTCAGAGTTGCAAAGCTCACTGTGCGCTGAAGATGATCTGCAAGGACTTTCCCTCCCTGCCCTTCGGAACTGGGAGCGGATTCCAAGCGCTCGTGCTCACCTGCCTCTGCTGCTCTTGAAACGAGAGTGGAGACCAGAAACGCTGGATTCAAATGCACTTTTAGGAGCTACAATGAGGAGTGACAACAGTGTGTGTGTCACAGTTGTAAAGCTCAGTGTGTTGAAGAAGCACAAGAGCAGCCTTCAGGCCTGTCTCTTCCACTGCCTTACAGATTGCAGACATTCCTGCTCACTCTGCTGCTCAGCAGAGTGCTGGCAACGGAGTTCTTGGATTGAAATGGTCTTTTAGGAGAAAGAGTGAAGAGTGACAGCAATGTTTGTGTCACAGTTTAAAGCTCACTGTGTGCTAAACATGATCAGGAGGAGCTTTTTTGCAAGGCTCTTCTGCTGTTTTAGCCCAGTCTAAACATTCCTGCTCTACTCTCTCTGATGCTGCTCAGCAGAGAGTGGGCACAGAGATGTTGGAATCAATTGGTCTTCCAGGCAGGAGAAGGAGGAGTTACAGCAATGTGTTTTGCAGAGTTGCAAAGCTCACTGTGTGCTGAAGATGCCCTGCAGGAGTTTCCCTGCTGGCCCTTCGTCTGTGGGATTAGAGTCCAAGCGCTGCTCCTCCCCTGTCACAACTCCTATCGAAACGAGAGAGCGCAAGAGTAACTTTGGATTCAAATGCACTTTTAGGAGATAAAGTGAGGAGTGACAGCAATGTTTGTGTCACAGTTTAAAGCTCACTGTGTGCAAAACATGATAAAGCAGGAGATTTTTTGCAAGGCTCTTCTGCTGTTTTAGGCAGGTCTAAAAATTCCTGCTCTACTCTCTCTGTTGCTGCTCAGCAGAGAGTGGGCACAGAGATGTTGGAATCAATTGGTCTTTCAGGCAGGAAAAGAAGTGACAGCAATGTGTGTTGCAGAGTTGCAAAGCTCGCTGTTCGCTGAAGATGATCAGTGGGAACTTTCTGGACTGTCTCTTCTGCTGTTTCTTCAGAGTCCAAACGTAAGTGCTATATTCTGCTACTGCTCACAAAGAGCAAGCACAGGAGATGTAGGATTCAATTGGACTTTGAGGTAGGAAAGTGAGAGGTGACGGCTATTTGTGTTTCAGAGTTGCAAAGCTCACTGGGTGCTGAAGATGCCCTGCAGGAGTTTCCATGCTGGCAATTCGTCTGTGAAATTAGAGTCCAAACACTCGTCCTCCCCTGTGACATCTGCTCTCGATACGAGAGAGCGCACCATAAACTTTGGATTCAAATGCACTTTTAGGAGATAAAGTGAGGAGTGACAGCAATGTTTGTGTCACAGTTTAAAGCTCACTGAGTGCAAAACATGATCAAGCAGGAGATTTTTTGCAAGGCTCTTCTGCTGTTTTAGCCCAGTCCAAACATTCCTGCTCTGCTCTCTCTGTTGTTGCTCAGCAGAGAGCGGGCACAGAGATGGTGGATTCAGTTGGTCTTTCAGGCAGGAAAGGGGGGAGTGACAGCAATGTGTGTTGCAGAGTTGCAAAGCTCACTGTGTGCTGAAGATGATCAGTGGGAACTTTCTGGACTGTCTCTTCTGCTGTTTCAGCAGAGTCCAAACGTAAGTGCTATATTCTGCTACTGCTCACAAAGAGCAAGCACAGGAGATGTATTATTCAATTGGACTTTCAGGAAGGAAAGTGAGAGGTGACAGCAATATGTGTTTCAGAGTTGCGAATCACAATGTGTGCTGAAGATGCCCAGCAGTAGTTTCCATGCTGGCCCTTCGGCTGTGAAATTAGAATCCAAGCGCTCGTCCTCCCCTGTCACAACTGCTCTCGAAGCGAGAGAGCGCACCAGAAACGTTGGCTTGAAATGCACTTTTAGGAGATAAAGTGAGGAGTGACAGCAATGTGTGTTTCAGAGTTGCAAAGCTCACTGTGCGCTGAAGATGATCTGCAAGGACTTTCCCTCCCTGCCCTTCGGAACTGGGAGCGGATTCCAAGCGCTCGTGCTCACCTGCCTCTGCTGCTCTTGAAACGAGAGTGGAGACCAGAAACGCTGGATTCAAATGCACTTTTAGGAGCTACAATGAGGAGTGACAACAGTGTGTGTGTCACAGTTGTAAAGCTCAGTGTGTTGAAGAAGCACAAGAGCAGCCTTCAGGCCTGTCTCTTCCACTGCCTTACAGATTGCAGACATTCCTGCTCACTCTGCTGCTCAGCAGAGTGCTGGCAACGGAGTTCTTGGATTGAAATGGTCTTTTAGGAGAAAGAGTGAAGAGTGACAGCAATGTTTGTGTCACAGTTTAAAGCTCACTGTGTGCTAAACATGATCAGGAGGAGCTTTTTTGCAAGGCTCTTCTGCTGTTTTAGCCCAGTCTAAACATTCCTGCTCTCTGATGCTGCTCAGCAGAGAGTGGGCACAGAGATGTTGGAATCAATTGGTCTTCCAGGCAGGAGAAGGAGGAGTTACAGCAATGTGTGTTGCAGAATTGCAAAGCTCACTGTGTGCTGAAGATGCCCTGCAGGAGTTTCCCTGCTGGCCCTTCGTCTGTGGGATTAGAGTCCAAGCGCTGCTCCTCCCCTGTCACAACTCCTCTCGAAACGTGAGAGCGAACCAGAAACTTCGGATTCAAATGCACTTTTATTAGATAAAGTGAGGAGTGACAGCAATGTTTGTGTCACAGTTTAAAGCTCACTGTGTGCAAAACATGATCAAGCAGGAGATTTTTTTCAAGGCTCTTCTCCTGTTTTAGGCAGGTCTAAAAATTCCTGCTCTACTCTCTCTGTTGCTGCTCAGCAGAGAGCGGGCACAGAGATGGTGGATTCAGCTGGTCTTTCAGGCAAAAAGGGAGGAGTGACAGCAATGTGTGTTGCAGAGTTGCAAAGCTCACTGTGTGCTGAAGATGATCTGTGGGAACTTTCTGGACTGTCTCTTCTGCTGTTTCAGCAGAGTCCAAACGTAAGTGCTATATTCTGCTACTGCTCACAAAGAGCAAGCACAGGAGATGTATTATTCAATTGGACTTTCAGGTAGGAAAGTGAGAGGTGACAGCAATATGTGTTTCAGAGTTGCGAATCACAATGTGTGCTGAAGATGCCCAGCAGTAGTTTCCATGCTGGCCCTTCGGCTGTGAAATTAGAATCCAAGCGCTCATCCTCCCCTGTCACAACTGCTCTCGAAGCGAGAGAGCGCACCAGAAACTTTGGATTCAAATGCACTTTTAGGAGATAAAGTGAGGAGTGACAGCAATGTGTGTTTCAGAGTTGCAAAGCTCACTGTGCGCTGAAGATGATCTGCAAGGACTTTCCCTCCCTGCCCTTCGGAACTGGGAGCGGATTCCAAGCGCTCGTGCTCACCTGCCTCTGCTGCACTGGAAACGAGAGTGGAGACCAGAAACGCTGGATTCAAATGCACTTTTAGGAGCTACAATGAGGAGTGACAACAGTGTGTGTGTCAAAGTTGTAAAGCTCAGTGTGTTGAAGAAGCACAAGAGCAGCCTTCAGACTGTCTCTTCCACTGCCTTACAGATTGCAGACATCCCTGCTCACTCTGCTGCTCAGCAGAGTGCTGGCAACGGAGTTCTTGGATTGAAATGGTCTTTTAGGAGAAAGAGTGAAGAGTGACAGCAATGTTTGTGTCACAGTTTAAAGCTCACTGTGTGCTAAACATGATCAGGAGGAGCTTTTTTGCAAGGCTCTTCTGCTGTTTTAGCCCAGTCTAAACATTCCTGCTCTACTCTCTCTGTTGCTGCTCAGCAGAGAGTGGGCACAGAGATGTTGGAATCAATTGGTCTTCCAGGCAAGAAAAGGAGGAGTGACAGCAATGTGTTTTGCAGAGTTGCAAAGCTCACTGTGTGCTGAAGATGCCCTGCAGGAGTTTCCCTGCTGGCCCTTTGTCTGTGGTATTAGAGTCCAAGCGCTGCTCCTCCCCTGTCACAACTCCTCTCGAAGCGAGAGAGCGCACCAGAAACTTTGGATTCAAATGCACTTTTAGGAGATAAAGTGAGGAGTGACAGCAATGTTTGTGTCACAGTTTAAAGCTCACTGTTGCAAAACATGATCAAGCAGGAGATTTTTTTCAAGGCTCTTCTGCTGTTTTAGGCAGGTCTAAAAATTCCTGCTCTACTCTCTCTGTTGCTGCTCAGCAGAGAGCGGGCACAGAGATGGTGGATTCAGCTGGTCTTTCAGGCAAAAAGGGAGGAGTGACAGCAATGTGTGTTGCAGAGTTGCAAAGCTCGCTGTGCGCTGAAGATGATCAGTGGGAACTTTCTGGACTGTCTCTTCTGCTCTTTTAGCATTGGCTAAAGGTTCCTGCTCTACTCTCTCTGCTTCTGCCCAGCAGAGAAAGGGCACAGAGATTTTGGATTCAATTGGACTTTGAGGTAGGAAAGTGCGGAGCGAGAGCAATATATGTGTCACAGTTGCAAAGCTGACTGCGTGCTGAAGATGCCCTGCCGGAGCTTTCACTCCGGGCTCTTCGGCTGTGGGAGCAGAGGCCAAGAGATCGTGTTCACCTGTCACTGCTGCTGTTCAAACGAGAGAGGGCGGGAGAGACCATGGATTCAAACGGATTATTAGGAGATGAAGTGAGGAGTGACAGCAATGTGTGTTTCAGAGTTGCAAAGCTCACTGTGCGCTGAAGATGATCTGCAAGGACTTTCCCTCCCTGCCCTTCGGAACTGGGAGCGGATTCCAAGCGCTCGTGCTCACCTACCTCTGCTGCTCTTGAAACGAGAGTGGAGACCAGAAACGCTGGATTCAAATGTGTTGGAGTCGCGGGAGACAAGCCTCATGCTCTCATGGTCAGCAAGCCTCGTTTATTTAGCAAGACACATCCACTTTTATAGCTTGCAGGGTTAGTTACATTGTCTGATAAGATACAGCAAAATCATTGGTCAGCCTGTGTCGATGCAGGGGTCTCCAGGTAACTGTGACCACTTCTTGTTTCAACATGTCTCGACATGTCCCAACTTGCCCAAGCAAGACCATTGTGCTATTCCAGCAAGATACCCTTGCTCTTATCTCAGCAAGATGCATATCCTGTTTCTTAAGCAAATCAGGGTAAACATTAACCACGAGATTGCTGTGCCCTGGGGGCCTACATTTCCACCAGCTGCACGGTATCATGCCCTTTGTTACTTAGCCATTCAGTTGTTAAGCTCTCTACACTTCCCCTGTTTTCTTTAACAGCAAGCATAGCCATTTTATGATTAAAAGCGTTCGATATCATTTTTTGTAAACACTGCATAATACACGGCAAAAGCAATACTGCTAATAATATTACAACCACCACCAAAACAATTTTTTCTATTAGGGTAACAAGCCAGGCCTATTTGAGGAAACATTTACTGTGTTATGTGGAAGCCCAAAAGGGTCCTTCCAAGAGTCAAAGTGAAAACAATATTGTGCAGGCGCAGAACCAAGCAGGTGAAAATCTTGGATTTCAGAGACATTTTTTCTTATATTGAGCTGAAAGGTAAAATTGGCTGGGACGCCTATCAAACAGGTTCTAAAGGGGTCAGAAGCTTTAGCAAGAGCAAGGCATAAACTACTTTGGTTAACTTTTTCAGCCCAAGTGACCCACATGTTTTTTCGTTCCTCTATTTTGTTTAGAGTGTCCCAAGCTCCTGTGTTGAGGCCGGAAACGGCGACAAGCACGATCCCAATCTTCAGGTTTAACTTGCCACAAAAGCGGAATACCCACATCTTTACCGCACTTAATCTCTAGAGGCACTGTGGCTAGTGTGGTTTGAATCTGGGAGAGAATCTCCTGAACCCGATATTTCAAATATCGTTGCTCCAGATCTTCCCGATTCTCGACTAATAGATACGTTAAGGGTAGATTTATGGGAGGAGTTATACCTGCCTCCGCCAGCAGTGCTCTATAAGGATTGTAATTATGATGGGGATTCCAGGTACAGTTTACACAAGCACCATGTGCCTGTAATTGGCTTTGGGACACCCAAACCTTTTGGTGACAATTTCCACACTTAATTTTGATCCAAGCCCTATGATAATCTTGTAAACACGCTAAACAATAACGAGTAGGAGACAAAATCCGATCAAATGTTCTCATAAGTTCCCAAAACAAATGGAGTTCTGCCTCTTCTTGAGTCGAATAGGAAAAGCGAATCCCAAAATGTCTTTCAAGTGGTTCCAGCAACGGACGAAGGATCAGCTGCAGACGATGACGACGACGGAGTTCTGGGCTGTCCATTCGATTGAGCAGCTCGAGTCCAGCGAGCAGGGATCCACTTGGGTCCAAACACCAGGGGCCTGACAGTCGCGACGAATGTGGCCTAATTTTCCGCATCGAAAACACTTCATTCGGGTGGCTGGAGCTGCTGGGCGAGTCTGCGCAACTGCCGCCTGAAGAGGTGCAAGGGCTGCCAAAATTTGGCTTTGAACTTTAGACTGGGCGTTAAGGCCTTCACCAATTTTGTTAAGGGCTTCCACTACAAAAATTTGACTGCTTAAGGGGAGAGTATTTGCTTTATCTAAGAGGTCTTGAATTACCCAGTTGCCAGGAGCAGTAGCGATAAGGGAGCGTGTGACTTGATTACCATTTTGTATAACACACTGCTTTAGGAGTGCGTCCTGCATGTGCTCCGCAACACCAGCTTTAGAAAGGGCTTGCATCAATTTGTCAATGAATGACCCAAGGGGTTCCTCTCGGCCTTGTTTAATGTTCATATACATAGGGGGCCCCCCCGGCTCCCGAATTTTGTCCATTGCCCTTTTTGCCACCCGCATGACCTCTCTTAATTTTTCTACTCCTATACCAGCCTGGGCATCTGTTCGAGTATAATCACCGTTTCCTAGTAATTCATTCATTGTAATTCCAAAAAGGGGGTCTCCTTGGGCACGAGGTAATGCTACTGAAGCAGCCGCTTCCTCCCCCCATCTTGCATCAAATGTAAGTTTCTGATGAGGGGTATAAATTAAACGAGCGATACCCTTGATGTCTACAGGCAGGAGAATCATTGAATTAAATAAGTAATCAAGCATCTGCTTGGCCGGTTCACTAGTAACCCCGAATTGAGAGACTGTAGCTCGGAGTTGTGCCAATATTTTCCAATCCATTTGAGTGATATCTACCCTATGACCGCCGCCTGGTCGAGGGTGGAAAATAACAGGAAAGGCCATAGAAGTAGCAACATGGTCTTGTGCCGCGTCGGCAAGGACCCTGTCTCCGTTTTCGACTCCGTGGCGTGCCAGAGCAGCCCAAACTTCCCGTCTCTGACTTGCCATAGCCTCCGTGAGGTCCGAAAGGGCTCCGGGGAACGGCTCCGTGGCATTAGGAGACAAAGGAAGGGAGTTTGGAGGAGACTCAGATGGTCCGTTTTCCATAATAGAGGCAGACGGGGGAGAGGGAAGAGGGGGAGGAGGAGGGGGGGGGGGGTATCCGAGGGGGGAGGGGGGGGGGGGGGGGTATCTCGACTGTCGAAACGGTCGGCGGATTAGGGGCAGAAGGATCATAGTGACGATTTTGATTTTGTGCCAGACGGGCACTTTCGGCCGCACGTTTCTCTGCCTGTACCATCAAGAGTTCGTTATGTATCAAGCGCCATAATTTGGATAATTTTTTAGCAATTTTATCATCGTCTATCGTAAGGTCCCATAATTTATCGCCGTAGCGGCGCCATTCCGATAATTGGTGAATAGAGTGGGGGTCACTAAAAATACCGAGGGACCGAGCATGGGAAAGAAGGGCAGGGAGGTCCTTATCAAAATCTAAGCCTTTTACCCCCCGACGACGGAGGAAGGCAGTAAAAAGATCATACGCCGCTTGCCTGTCCATATTTACCGGATCCGTTGCACCCTCCAGGCGTCGGCAGCGCGTAGCAGCAGAGCCTGCCGATGCAGCACTCTGGGCCAAAGCAGGAGACGAGCAGCCCACCGATGTAGCACTCCCGTTCTGCAGAAGCCGTCTTTAAATCGAGACCTGCACCCAACGCAACTCCTTCAGGCAAAGGGAAGTGTCCCTGTTCGGGCGCCAGTTGTTGGAGTCGCGGGAGACAAGCCTCAAGCTCTCATGGTCAGCAAGTCTCGTTTATTTAGCAAGATGTTGTTGGAGTCGCGGGAGACAAGCCTCATGCTCTCATGGTCAGCAAGCCTTGTTTATTTAGCAAGACACATCCACTTTTATAGCTTGCAGGGTTAGTTACATTGTCTGATAAGATACAGCAAAATCATTGGTCAGCCTGTGTCGATGCAGGGGTCTCCAGGTAACTGTGACCACTTCTTGTTTCAACATGTCTCCACATGTCCCAACTTGCCCAAGCAAGACCATTGTGCTATTCCAGCAAGATACCCTTGCTCTTATCTCAGCAAGATGCATATCCTGTTTCTTAAGCAAATCAGGGTAAACATTAACCACGAGATTGCTGTGCCCTGGGGGCCTACATTTCCACCAGCTGCACGGTATCATGCCCTTTGTTACTTAGCCATTCAGTTGTTAAGCTCTCTACACAAATGCACTTTTAGGAGCTACAATGAGGAGTGACAACAGTGTGTGTGTCAAAGTTGTAAAGCTCAGTGTGTTGAAGAAGCACAAGAGCAGCCTTCAGCCTGTCTCTTCCACTGCCTTACAGATTGCAGACATTCCTGCTCACTCTGCTGCTCAGCAGAGTGCTGGCAACGGAGTTCTTGGATTGAAATGGTCTTTTAGGAGAAAGAGTGAAGAGTGACAGCAATGTTTGTGTCACAGTTTAAAGCTCACTGTGTGCTAAACATGATCAGGAGGAGCTTTTTTGCAAGGCTCTTCTGCTGTTTTAGCCCAGTCTAAACATTCCTGCTCTACTCTCTCTGTTGCTGCTCAGCAGAGAGTGGGCACAGAGATGTTGGAATCAATAGGTCTTCCAGGCAGGAAAAGGAGGAGTTACAGCAATGTGTTTTGCAGAGTTGCAAAGCTCACTGTGTGCTGAAGATGCCCTGCAGGAGTTTCCCTGCTGGCTCTTGGTCTGTGGTATTAGAGTCCAAGCGCTGCTCCTCCCCTGTCACAACTCCTCTCCAAACGAGAGTGCGTACCAGAAACTTTGGATTCAAATGCACTTTTAGGAGATAAAGTGAGGAGTGACAGCAATGTTTGTGTCACAGTTTAAAGCTCACTGTGTGCAAAACATGATCAAGCAGGAGATTTTTTTCAAGGCTCTTCTGCTGTTTTAGGCAGGTCTAAAAATTCCTGCTCTACTCTCTCTGTTGCTGCTCAGCAGAGAGCGGGCACAGAGATGGTGGATTCAGCTGGTCTTTCAGGCAAAAAGGGAGGAGTGACAGCAATGTGTGTTGCAGAGTTGCAAAGCTCGCTGTGCGCTGAAGATGATCAGTGGGAACTTTCTGGACTGTCTCTTCTGCTCTTTTAGCATTGGCTAAAGGTTCCTGCTCTACTCTCTCTGCTTCTGCCCAGCAGAGAAAGGGCACAGAGATTTTGGATTCAATTGGACTTTGAGGTAGGAAAGTGCGGAGCGAGAGCAATATATGTGTCACAGTTGCAAAGCTGACTGCGTGCTGAAGATGCCCTGCCGGAGCTTTCACTCCGGGCTCTTCGGCTGTGGGAGCAGAGGCCAAGAGATCGTGTTCACCTGTCACTGCTGCTGTTCAAACGAGAGAGGGCGGGAGAGACCATGGATTCAAACGGATTATTAGGAGATGAAGTGAGGAGTGACAGCAATGTGTGTTTCAGAGTTGCAAAGCTCACTGTGCGCTGAAGATGATCTGCAAGGACTTTCCCTCCCTGCCCTTCGGAACTGGGAGCGGATTCCAAGCGCTCGTGCTCACCTGCCTCTGCTGCTCTTGAAACGAGAGTGGAGACCAGAAACGCTGGATTCAAATGCACTTTTAGGAGCTACAATGAGGAGTGACAACAGTGTGTGTGTCACAGTTGTAAAGCTCAGTGTGTTGAAGAAGCACAAGAGCAGCCTTCAGGCCTGTCTCTTCCACTGCCTTACAGATTGCAGACATTCCTGCTCACTCTGCTGCTCAGCAGAGTGCTGGCAACGGAGTTCTTGGATTGAAATGGTCTTTTAGGAGAAAGAGTGAAGAGTGACAGCAATGTTTGTGTCACAGTTTAAAGCTCACTGTGTGCTAAACATGATCAGGAGGAGCTTTTTTGCAAGGCTCTTCTGCTGTTTTAGCCCAGTCTAAACATTCCTGCTCTACTCTCTCTGATGCTGCTCAGCAGAGAGTGGGCACAGAGATGTTGGAATCAATTGGTCTTCCAGGCAGGAGAAGGAGGAGTTACAGCAATGTGTTTTGCAGAGTTGCAAAGCTCACTGTGTGCTGAAGATGCCCTGCAGGAGTTTCCCTGCTGGCCCTTCGTCTGTGGGATTAGAGTCCAAGCGCTGCTCCTCCCCTGTCACAACTCCTCTCCAAACGAGAGTGCGTACCAGAAACTTTGGATTCAAATGCACTTTTAGGAGATAAAGTGAGGAGTGACAGCAATGTTTGTGTCACAGTTTAAAGCTCACTGTGTGCAAAACATGATCAAGCAGGAGATTTTTTGCAAGGCTCTTCTGCTGTTTTAGCCCAGGCTAAATATTCCTGCTCAACTCTCTGTTGCTGCTCAGCAGAGAGTGGGCACAGAGATGTTGGAATCAATTGGTCTTTCAGGCAGGAAAAGAAGTGACAGCAATGTGTGTTGCAGAGTTGCAAAGCTCGCTGTTCGCTGAAGATGATCAGTGGGAACTTTCTGGACTGTCTCTTCTGCTGTTTCTTCAGAGTCCAAACGTAAGTGCTATATTCTGCTACTGCTCACAAAGAGCAAGCACAGGAGATGTAGGATTCAATTGGACTTTGAGGTAGGAAAGTGAGAGGTGACAGCTATTTGTGTTTCAGAGTTGCAAAGCTCACTGGGTGCTGAAGATGCCCTGCAGGAGTTTCCATGCTGGCAATTCGTCTGTGAAATTAGAGTCCAAACACTCGTCCTCCCCTGTGACATCTGCTCTCGAAACGAGAGAGCGCACCATAAACTTTGCATTCAAATGCACTTTTAGGAGATAAAGTGAGGAGTGACAGCAATGTTTGTGTCACAGTTTAAAGCTCACTGAGTGCAAAACATGATCAAGCAGGAGATTTTTTGCAAGGCTCTTCTGCTGTTTTAGCCCAGTCCAAACATTCCTGCTCTGCTCTCTCTGTTGTTGCTCAGCAGAGAGCGGGCACAGAGATGGTGGATTCAGTTGGTCGTTCAGGCAGGAAAGGGGGGAGTGACAGCAATGTGTGTTGCAGAGTTGCAAAGCTCACTGTGTGCTGAAGATGGTCAGTGGGAACTTTCTGGACTGTCTCTTCTGCTGTTTCAGCAGAGTCCAAACGTAAGTGCTATATTCTGCTACTGCTCACAAAGAGCAAGCACAGGAGATGTATTATTCAATTGGACTTTCAGGTAGGAAAGTGAGAGGTGACAGCAATATGTGTTTCAGAGTTGCGAATCACAATGTGTGCTGAAGATGCCCAGCAGTAGTTTCCATGCTGGCCCTTCGGCTGTGAAATTAGAATCCAAGCGCTCGTCCTCCCCTGTCACAACTGCTCTCGAAGCGAGAGAGCGCACCAGAAACGTTGGCTTGAAATGCACTTTTAGGAGATAAAGTGAGGAGTGACAGCAATGTGTGTTTCAGAGTTGCAAAGCTCACTGTGCGCTGAAGATGATCTGCAAGGACTTTCCCTCCCTGCCCTTCGGAACAGGGAGCGGATTCCAAGCGCTCGTGCTCACCTGCCTCTGCTGCACTGGAAACGAGAGTGGAGACCAGAAACGCTGGATTCAAATGCACTTTTAGGAGCTACAATGAGGAGTGACAACAGTGTGTGTGTCAAAGTTGTAAAGCTCAGTGTGTTGAAGAAGCACAAGAGCAGCCTTCAGCCTGTCTCTTCCACTGCCTTACAGATTGCAGACATTCCTGCTCACTCTGCTGCTCAGCAGAGTGCTGGCAACGGAGTTCTTGGATTGAAATGGTCTTTTAGGAGAAAGAGTGAAGAGTGACAGCAATGTTTGTGTCACAGTTTAAAGCTCACTGTGTGCTAAACATGATCAGGAGGAGCTTTTTTGCAAGGCTCTTCTGCTGTTTTAGCCCAGGCTAAACATTCCTGCTCTACTCTCTCTGTTGCTGCTCAGCAGAGAGCGGGCACAGAGATGGTGGATTCAGCTGGTCTTTCAGGCAAAAAGGGAGGAGTGACAGCAATGTGTGTTGCAGAGTTGCAAAGCTCGCTGTGCGCTGAAGATGATCAGTGGGAACTTTCTGGACTGTCTCTTCTGCTCTTTTAGCATTGGCTAAAGGTTCCTGCTCTACTCTGCTTCTGCCCAGCAGAGAAAGGGCACAGAGATTTTGGATTCAATTGGACTTTGAGGTAGGAAAGTGCGGAGCGAGAGCAATATATGTGTCACAGTTGCAAAGCTGACTGCGTGCTGAAGATGCCCTGCCGGAGCTTTCACTCCGGGCTCTTCGGCTGTGGGAGCAGAGGCCAAGAGATCGTGTTCACCTGTCACTGCTGCTGTTCAAACGAGAGAGGGCGGGAGAGACCATGGATTCAAACAGATTATTAGGAGATGAAGTGAGGAGTGACAGCAATGTGTGTTTCAGAGTTGCAAAGCTCACTGTGCGCTGAAGATGATCTGCAAGGACTTTCCCTCCCTGCCCTTCGGAACTGGGAGCGGATTCCAAGCGCTCGTGCTCACCTTCCTCTGCTGCTCTTGAAACGAGAGTGGAGACCAGAAACGCTGGATTCAAATGCACTTTTAGGAGCTACAATGAGGAGTGACAACAGTGTGTGTGTCACAGTTGTAAAGCTCAGTGTGTTGAAGAAGCACAAGAGCAGCCTTCAGCCTGTCTCTTCCACTGCCTTACAGATTGCAGACATTCCTGCTCACTCTGCTGCTCAGCAGAGTGCTGGCAACGGAGTTCTTGGATTGAAATGGTCTTTTAGGAGAAAGAGTGAAGAGTGACAGCAATGTTTGTGTCACAGTTTAAAGCTCACTGTGTGCTAAACATGATCAGGAGGAGCTTTTTTGCAAGGCTCTTCTGCTGTTTTAGCCCAGTCTAAACATTCCTGCTCTACTCTCTCTGATGCTGCTCAGCAGAGAGTGGGCACAGAGATGTTGGAATCAATTGGTCTTCCAGGCAGGAGAAGGAGGAGTTACAGCAATGTGTTTTGCAGAGTTGCAAAGCTCACTGTGTGCTGAAGATGCCCTGCAGGAGTTTCCCTGCTGGCCCTTCGTCTGTGGTATTAGAGTCCAAGCGCTGCTCCTCCCCTGTCACAACTCCTCTCGAAACGAGAGAGCGCACAAGAAACTTTGGATTCAAATGCACTTTTAGGAGATAAAGTGAGGAGTGACAGCAATGTTTGTGTCACAGTTTAAAGCTCACTGTGTGCAAAACATGATCAAGCAGGAGATTTTTTTCAAGGCTCTTCTGCTGTTTTAGGCAGGTCTAAAAATTCCTGCTCTACTATCTCTGTTGCTGCTCAGCAGAGAGCGGGCACAGAGATGGTGGATTCAGCTGGTCTTTCAGGCAAAAAGGGAGGAGTGACAGCAATGTGTGTTGCAGAGTTGCAAAGCTCGCTGTGCGCTGAAGATGATCAGTGGGAACTTTCTGGACTGTCTCTTCTGCTCTTTTAGCATTGGCTAAAGGTTCCTGCTCTACTCTGCTTCTGCCCAGCAGAGAAAGGGCACAGAGATTTTGGATTCAATTGGACTTTGAGGTAGGAAAGTGCGGAGCGAGAGCAATATATGTGTCACAGTTGCAAAGCTGACTGCGTGCTGAAGATGCCCTGCCGGAGCTTTCACTCCGGGCTCTTCGGCTGTGGGAGCAGAGGCCAAGAGATCGTGTTCACCTGTCACTGCTGCTGTTCAAACGAGAGAGGGCGGGAGAGACCATGGATTCAAACGGATTATTAGGAGATGAAGTGAGGAGTGACAGCAATGTGTGTTTCAGAGTTGCAAAGCTCACTGTGCGCTGAAGATGATCTGCAAGGACTTTCCCTCCCTGCCCTTCGGAACTGGGAGCGGATTCCAAGCGCTCGTGCTCACCTTCCTCTGCTGCTCTTGAAACGAGAGTGGAGACCAGAAACGCTGGATTCAAATGCACTTTTAGGAGCTACAATGAGGAGTGACAACAGTGTGTGTGTCACAGTTGTAAAGCTCAGTGTGTTGAAGAAGCACAAGAGCAGCCTTCAGGCCTGTCTCTTCCACTGCCTTACAGATTGCAGACATTCCTGCTCACTCTGCTGCTCAGCAGAGTGCTGGCAACGGAGTTCTTGGATTGAAATGGTCTTTTAGGAGAAAGAGTGAAGAGTGACAGCAATGTTTGTGTCACAGTTTAAAGCTCACTGTGTGCTAAACATGATCAGGAGGAGCTTTTTTGCAAGGCTCTTCTGCTGTTTTAGCCCAGTCTAAACATTCCTGCTCTACTCTCTCTGATGCTGCTCAGCAGAGAGTGGGCACAGAGATGTTGGAATCAATTGGTCTTCCAGGCAGGAGAAGGAGGAGTTACAGCAATGTGTGTTGCAGAGTTGCAAAGCTCACTGTGTGCTGAAGATGCCCTGCAGGAGTTTCCCTGCTGGCCCTTCGTCTGTGGTATTAGAGTCCAAGCGCTGCTCCTCCCCTGTCACAACTCCTCTCGAAACGAGAGAGCGCACAAGAAACTTTGGATTCAAATGCACTTTTAGGAGATAAAGTGAGGAGTGACAGCAATGTTTGTGTCGCAGTTTAAAGCTCACTGTGTGCAAAACATGATCAAGCAGGAGATTTTTTTCAAGGCTCTTCTGCTGTTTTAGGCAGGTCTAAAAATTCCTGCTCTACTATCTCTGTTGCTGCTCAGCAGAGAGCGGGCACAGAGATGGTGGATTCAGCTGGTCTTTCAGGCAAAAAGGGAGGAGTGACAGCAATGTGTGTTGCAGAGTTGCAAAGCTCGCTGTGCGCTGAAGATGATCAGTGGGAACTTTCTGGACTGTCTCTTCTGCTCTTTTAGCATTGGCTAAAGGTTCCTGCTCTACTCTGCTTCTGCCCAGCAGAGAAAGGGCACAGAGATTTTGGATTCAATTGGACTTTGAGGTAGGAAAGTGCGGAGCGAGAGCAATATATGTGTCACAGTTGCAAAGCTGACTGCGCGCTGAAGATGCCCTGCCGGAGCTTTCACTCCGGGCTCTTCGGCTGTGGGAGCAGAGGCCAAGAGATCGTGTTCACCTGTCACTGCTGCTGTTCAAACGAGAGAGGGCGGGAGAGACCATGGATTCAAACGGATTATTAGGAGATGAAGTGAGGAGTGACAGCAATGTGTGTTTCAGAGTTGCAAAGCTCACTGTGCGCTGAAGATGATCTGCAAGGACTTTCCCTCCCTGCCCTTCGGAACTGGGAGCGGATTCCAAGCGCTCGTGCTCACCTTCCTCTGCTGCTCTTGAAACGAGAGTGGAGACGAGAAACACTGGATTCAAATGCACTTTTAGGAGCTACAATGAGGAGTGACAACAGTGTGTGTGTCACAGTTGTAAAGCTCAGTGTGTTGAAGAAGCACAAGAGCAGCCTTCAGGCCTGTCTCTTCCACTGCCTTACAGATTGCAGACATTCCTGCTCACTCTGCTGCTCAGCAGAGTGCTGGCAACGGAGTTCTTGGATTGAAATGGTCTTTTAGGAGAAAGAGTGAAGAGTGACAGCAATGTTTGTGTCACAGTTTAAAGCTCACTGTGTGCTAAACATGATCAGGAGGAGCTTTTTTGCAAGGCTCTTCTGCTGTTTTAGCCCAGTCTAAACATTCCTTCTCTCTGTTGCTGCTCAGCAGAGAGTGGGCACAGAGATGTTGGAATCAATTGGTCTTCCAGGCAGGAAAAGGAGGAGTTACAGCAATGTGTGTTGCAGAATTGCAAAGCTCACTGTGTGCTGAAGATGCCCTGCAGGAGTTTCCCTGCTGGCCCTTCGTCTGTGGTATTAGAGTCCAAGCGCTGCTCCTCCCCTGTCACAACTCCTCTCGAAACGAGAGAGCGCACAAGAAACTTTGGATTCAAATGCACTTTTAGGAGATAAAGTGAGGAGTGACAGCAATGTTTGTGTCACAGTTTAAAGCTCACTGTGTGCAAAACATGATCAAGCAGGAGATTTTTTTCAAGGCTCTTCTGCTGTTTTAGGCAGGTCTAAAAATTCCTGCTCTACTCTCTCTGTTGCTGCTCAGCAGAGAGCGGGCACAGAGATGGTGGATTCAGCTGGTCTTTCAGGCAAAAAGGGAGGAGTGACAGCAATGTGTGTTGCAGAGTTGCAAAGCTCGCTGTGCGCTGAAGATGATCAGTGGGAACTTTCTGGACTGTCTCTTCTGCTCTTTTAGCATTGGCTAAAGGTTCCTGCTCTACTCTGCTTCTGCCCAGCAGAGAAAGGGCACAGAGATTTTGGATTCAATTGGACTTTGAGGTAGGAAAGTGCGGAGCGAGAGCAATATATGTGTCACAGTTGCAAAGCTGACTGCGTGCTGAAGATGCCCTGCCGGAGCTTTCACTCCGGGCTCTTCGTTTGTGGGAGCAGAGGCCAAGAGATCGTGTTCACCTGTCACTGCTGCTGTTCAAACGAGAGAGGGCGGGAGAGACCATGGATTCAAACGGATTATTAGGAGATGAAGTGAGGAGTGACAGCAATGTGTGTTTCAGAGTTGCAAAGCTCACTGTGCGCTGAAGATGATCTGCAAGGACTTTCCCTCCCTGCCCTTCGGAACTGGGAGCGGATTCCAAGCGCTCGTGCTCACCTGCCTCTGCTGCACTGGAAACGAGAGGGGAGACCAGAAACACTGGATTCAAATGCACTTTTAGGAGCTACAATGAGGAGTGACAACAGTGTGTGTGTCACAGTTGTAAAGCTCAGTGTGTTGAAGAAGCACAAGAGCAGCCTTCAGGCCTGTCTCTTCCACTGCCTTACAGATTGCAGACATTCCTGCTCACTCTGCTGCTCAGCAGAGTGCTGGCAACGGAGTTCTTGGATTGAAATGGTCTTTTAGGACAAAGAGTGAAGAGTGACAGCAATGTTTGTGTCACAGTTTAAAGCTCACTGTGTGCTAAACATGATCAGGAGGAGCTTTTTTGCAAGGCTCTTCTGCTGTTTTAGCCCAGTCTAAACATTCCTGCTCTACTCTCTCTGATGCTGCTCAGCAGAGAGTGGGCACAGAGATGTTGGAATCAATTGGTCTTCCAGGCAGGAGAAGGAGGAGTTACAGCAATGTGTTTTGCAGAGTTGCAAAGCTCACTGTGTGCTGAAGATGCCCTGCAGGAGTTTCCCTGCTGGCCCTTCGTCTGTGGTATTAGAGTCCAAGCGCTGCTCCTCCCCTGTCACAACTCCTCTCGAAACGAGAGAGCGCACAAGAAACTTTGGATTCAAATGCACTTTTAGGAGATAAAGTGAGGAGTGACAGCAATGTTTGTGTCACAGTTTAAAGCTCACTGTGTGCAAAACATGATCAAGCAGGAGATTTTTTTCAAGGCTCTTCTGCTGTTTTAGGCAGGTCTAAAAATTCCTGCTCTACTCTCTCTGTTGCTGCTCAGCAGAGAGCGGGCACAGAGATGGTGGATTCAGCTGGTCTTTCAGGCAAAAAGGGAGGAGTGACAGCAATGTGTGTTGCAGAGTTGCAAAGCTCGCTGTGCGCTGAAGATGATCAGTGGGAACTTTCTGGACTGTCTCTTCTGCTCTTTTAGCATTGGCTAAAGGTTCCTGCTCTACTCTGCTTCTGCCCAGCAGAGAAAGGGCACAGAGATTTTGGATTCAATTGGACTTTGAGGTAGGAAAGTGCGGAGCGAGAGCAATATATGTGTCACAGTTGCAAAGCTGACTGCGTGCTGAAGATGCCCTGCCGGAGCTTTCACTCCGGGCTCTTCGTTTGTGGGAGCAGAGGCCAAGAGATCGTGTTCACCTGTCACTGCTGCTGTTCAAACGAGAGAGGGCGGGAGAGACCATGGATTCAAACGGATTATTAGGAGATGAAGTGAGGAGTGACAGCAATGTGTGTTTCAGAGTTGCAAAGCTCACTGTGCGCTGAAGATGATCTGCAAGGACTTTCCCTCCCTGCCCTTCGGAACTGGGAGCGGATTCCAAGCGCTCGTGCTCACCTGCCTCTGCTGCACTGGAAACGAGAGGGGAGACCAGAAACACTGGATTCAAATGCACTTTTAGGAGCTACAATGAGGAGTGACAACAGTGTGTGTGTGTCAAAGTTGTAAAGCTCAGTGTGTTGAAGAAGCACAAGAGCAGCCTTCAGCCTGTCTCTTCCACTGCCTTACAGATTGCAGACATTCCTGCTCACTCTGCTGCTCAGCAGAGTGCTGGCAACGGAGTTCTTGGATTGAAATGGTCTTTTAGGACAAAGAGTGAAGAGTGACAGCAATGTTTGTGTCACAGTTTAAAGCTCACTGTGTGCTAAACATGATCAGGAGGAGCTTTTTTGCAAGGCTCTTCTGCTGTTTTAGCCCAGTCTAAACATTCCTGCTCTACTCTCTCTGATGCTGCTCAGCAGAGAGTGGGCACAGAGATGTTGGAATCAATTGGTCTTCCAGGCAGGAGAAGGAGGAGTTACAGCAATGTGTGTTGCAGAGTTGCAAAGCTCACTGTGTGCTGAAGATGCCCTGCAGGAGTTTCCCTGCTGGCCCTTCGTCTGTGGTATTAGAGTCCAAGCGCTGCTCCTCCCCTGTCACAACTCCTCTCGAAACGAGAGAGCGCACAAGAAACTTTGGATTCAAATGCACTTTTAGGAGATAAAGTGAGGAGTGACAGCAATGTTTGTGTCGCAGTTTAAAGCTCACTGTGTGCAAAACATGATCAAGCAGGAGATTTTTTTCAAGGCTCTTCTGCTGTTTTAGGCAGGTCTAAAAATTCCTGCTCTACTATCTCTGTTGCTGCTCAGCAGAGAGCGGGCACAGAGATGGTGGATTCAGCTGGTCTTTCAGGCAAAAAGGGAGGAGTGACAGCAATGTGTGTTGCAGAGTTGCAAAGCTCGCTGTGCGCTGAAGATGATCAGTGGGAACTTTCTGGACTGTCTCTTCTGCTCTTTTAGCATTGGCTAAAGGTTCCTGCTCTACTCTGCTTCTGCCCAGCAGAGAAAGGGCACAGAGATTTTGGATTCAATTGGACTTTGAGGTAGGAAAGTGCGGAGCGAGAGCAATATATGTGTCACAGTTGCAAAGCTGACTGCGCGCTGAAGATGCCCTGCCGGAGCTTTCACTCCGGGCTCTTCGGCTGTGGGAGCAGAGGCCAAGAGATCGTGTTCACCTGTCACTGCTGCTGTTCAAACGAGAGAGGGCGGGAGAGACCATGGATTCAAACGGATTATTAGGAGATGAAGTGAGGAGTGACAGCAATGTGTGTTTCAGAGTTGCAAAGCTCACTGTGCGCTGAAGATGATCTGCAAGGACTTTCCCTCCCTGCCCTTCGGAACTGGGAGCGGATTCCAAGCGCTCGTGCTCACCTTCCTCTGCTGCTCTTGAAACGAGAGTGGAGACGAGAAACACTGGATTCAAATGCACTTTTAGGAGCTACAATGAGGAGTGACAACAGTGTGTGTGTCACAGTTGTAAAGCTCAGTGTGTTGAAGAAGCACAAGAGCAGCCTTCAGGCCTGTCTCTTCCACTGCCTTACAGATTGCAGACATTCCTGCTCACTCTGCTGCTCAGCAGAGTGCTGGCAACGGAGTTCTTGGATTGAAATGGTCTTTTAGGACAAAGAGTGAAGAGTGACAGCAATGTTTGTGTCACAGTTTAAAGCTCACTGTGTGCTAAACATGATCAGGAGGAGCTTTTTTGCAAGGCTCTTCTGCTGTTTTAGCCCAGTCTAAACATTCCTTCTCTCTGTTGCTGCTCAGCAGAGAGTGGGCACAGAGATGTTGGAATCAATTGGTCTTCCAGGCAGGAAAAGGAGGAGTTACAGCAATGTGTGTTGCAGAATTGCAAAGCTCACTGTGTGCTGAAGATGCCCTGCAGGAGTTTCCCTGCTGGCCCTTCGTCTGTGGTATTAGAGTCCAAGCGCTGCTCCTCCCCTGTCACAACTCCTCTCGAAACGAGAGAGCGCACAAGAAACTTTGGATTCAAATGCACTTTTAGGAGATAAAGTGAGGAGTGACAGCAATGTTTGTGTCACAGTTTAAAGCTCACTGTGTGCAAAACATGATCAAGCAGGAGATTTTTTTCAAGGCTCTTCTGCTGTTTTAGGCAGGTCTAAAAATTCCTGCTCTACTCTCTCTGTTGCTGCTCAGCAGAGAGCGGGCACAGAGATGGTGGATTCAGCTGGTCTTTCAGGCAAAAAGGGAGGAGTGACAGCAATGTGTGTTGCAGAGTTGCAAAGCTCGCTGTGCGCTGAAGATGATCAGTGGGAACTTTCTGGACTGTCTCTTCTGCTCTTTTAGCATTGGCTAAAGGTTCCTGCTCTACTCTGCTTCTGCCCAGCAGAGAAAGGGCACAGAGATTTTGGATTCAATTGGACTTTGAGGTAGGAAAGTGCGGAGCGAGAGCAATATATGTGTCACAGTTGCAAAGCTGACTGCGTGCTGAAGATGCCCTGCCGGAGCTTTCACTCCGGGCTCTTCGTTTGTGGGAGCAGAGGCCAAGAGATCGTGTTCACCTGTCACTGCTGCTGTTCAAACGAGAGAGGGCGGGAGAGACCATGGATTCAAACGGATTATTAGGAGATGAAGTGAGGAGTGACAGCAATGTGTGTTTCAGAGTTGCAAAGCTCACTGTGCGCTGAAGATGATCTGCAAGGACTTTCCCTCCCTGCCCTTCGGAACTGGGAGCGGATTCCAAGCGCTCGTGCTCACCTGCCTCTGCTGCACTGGAAACGAGAGGGGAGACCAGAAACACTGGATTCAAATGCACTTTTAGGAGCTACAATGAGGAGTGACAACAGTGTGTGTGTGTCAAAGTTGTAAAGCTCAGTGTGTTGAAGAAGCACAAGAGCAGCCTTCAGCCTGTCTCTTCCACTGCCTTACAGATTGCAGACATTCCTGCTCACTCTGCTGCTCAGCAGAGTGCTGGCAACGGAGTTCTTGGATTGAAATGGTCTTTTAGGACAAAGAGTGAAGAGTGACAGCAATGTTTGTGTCACAGTTTAAAGCTCACTGTGTGCTAAACATGATCAGGAGGAGCTTTTTTGCAAGGCTCTTCTGCTGTTTTAGCCCAGTCTAAACATTCCTGCTCTACTCTCTCTGATGCTGCTCAGCAGAGAGTGGGCACAGAGATGTTGGAATCAATTGGTCTTCCAGGCAGGAGAAGGAGGAGTTACAGCAATGTGTTTTGCAGAGTTGCAAAGCTCACTGTGTGCTGAAGATGCCCTGCAGGAGTTTCCCTGCTGGCCCTTCGTCTGTGGTATTAGAGTCCAAGCGCTGCTCCTCCCCTGTCACAACTCCTCTCGAAACGAGAGAGCGCACAAGAAACTTTGGATTCAAATGCACTTTTAGGAGATAAAGTGAGGAGTGACAGCAATGTTTGTGTCACAGTTTAAAGCTCACTGTGTGCAAAACATGATCAAGCAGGAGATTTTTTTCAAGGCTCTTCTGCTGTTTTAGGCAGGTCTAAAAATTCCTGCTCTACTCTCTCTGTTGCTGCTCAGCAGAGAGCGGGCACAGAGATGGTGGATTCAGCTGGTCTTTCAGGCAAAAAGGGAGGAGTGACAGCAATGTGTGTTGCAGAGTTGCAAAGCTCGCTGTGCGCTGAAGATGATCAGTGGGAACTTTCTGGACTGTCTCTTCTGCTCTTTTAGCATTGGCTAAAGGTTCCTGCTCTACTCTGCTTCTGCCCAGCAGAGAAAGGGCACAGAGATTTTGGATTCAATTGGACTTTGAGGTAGGAAAGTGCGGAGCGAGAGCAATATATGTGTCACAGTTGCAAAGCTGACTGCGTGCTGAAGATGCCCTGCCGGAGCTTTCACTCCGGGCTCTTCGTTTGTGGGAGCAGAGGCCAAGAGATCGTGTTCACCTGTCACTGCTGCTGTTCAAACGAGAGAGGGCGGGAGAGACCATGGATTCAAACGGATTATTAGGAGATGAAGTGAGGAGTGACAGCAATGTGTGTTTCAGAGTTGCAAAGCTCACTGTGCGCTGAAGATGATCTGCAAGGACTTTCCCTCCCTGCCCTTCGGAACTGGGAGCGGATTCCAAGCGCTCGTGCTCACCTGCCTCTGCTGCACTGGAAACGAGAGGGGAGACCAGAAACGCTGGATTCAAATGCACTTTTAGGAGCTACAATGAGGAGTGACAACAGTGTGTGTGTGTCAAAGTTGTAAAGCTCAGTGTGTTGAAGAAGCACAAGAGCAGCCTTCAGCCTGTCTCTTCCACTGCCTTACAGATTGCAGACATTCCTGCTCACTCTGCTGCTCAGCAGAGTGCTGGCAACGGAGTTCTTGGATTGAAATGGTCTTTTAGGACAAAGAGTGAAGAGTGACAGCAATGTTTGTGTCACAGTTTAAAGCTCACTGTGTGCTAAACATGATCAGGAGGAGCTTTTTTGCAAGGCTCTTCTGCTGTTTTAGCCCAGTCTAAACATTCCTGCTCTACTCTCTCTGATGCTGCTCAGCAGAGAGTGGGCACAGAGATGTTGGAATCAATTGGTCTTCCAGGCAGGAGAAGGAGGAGTTACAGCAATGTGTTTTGCAGAGTTGCAAAGCTCACTGTGTGCTGAAGATGCCCTGCAGGAGTTTCCCTGCTGGCCCTTCGTCTGTGGTATTAGAGTCCAAGCGCTGCTCCTCCCCTGTCACAACTCCTCTCGAAACGAGAGAGCGCACACGAAACTTTGGATTCAAATGCACTTTTAGGAGATAAAGTGAGGAGTGACAGCAATGTTTGTGTCACAGTTTAAAGCTCACTGTGTGCAAAACATGATCAAGCAGGAGATTTTTTTCAAGGCTCTTCTGCTGTTTTAGGCAGGTCTAAAAATTCCTGCTCTACTATCTCTGTTGCTGCTCAGCAGAGAGCGGGCACAGAGATGGTGGATTCAGCTGGTCTTTCAGGCAAAAAGGGAGGAGTGACAGCAATGTGTGTTGCAGAGTTGCAAAGCTCGCTGTGCGCTGAAGATGATCAGTGGGAACTTTCTGGACTGTCTCTTCTGCTCTTTTAGCATTGGCTAAAGGTTCCTGCTCTACTCTGCTTCTGCCCAGCAGAGAAAGGGCACAGAGATTTTGGATTCAATTGGACTTTGAGGTAGGAAAGTGCGGAGCGAGAGCAATATATGTGTCACAGTTGCAAAGCTGACTGCGTGCTGAAGATGCCCTGCCGGAGCTTTCACTCCGGGCTCTTCGGCTGTGGGAGCAGAGGCCAAGAGATCGTGTTCACCTGTCACTGCTGCTGTTCAAACGAGAGAGGGCGGGAGAGACCATGGATTCAAACGGATTATTAGGAGATGAAGTGAGGAGTGACAGCAATGTGTGTTTCAGAGTTGCAAAGCTCACTGTGCGCTGAAGATGATCTGCAAGGACTTTCCCTCCCTGCCCTTCGGAACTGGGAGCGGATTCCAAGCGCTCGTGCTCACCTGCCTCTGCTGCTCTTGAAACGAGAGTGGAGACCAGAAACGCTGGATTCAAATGCACTTTTAGGAGCTACAATGAGGAGTGACAACAGTGTGTGTGTCACAGTTGTAAAGCTCAGTGTGTTGAAGAAGCACAAGAGCAGCCTTCAGGCCTGTCTCTTCCACTGCCTTACAGATTGCAGACATTCCTGCTCACTCTGCTGCTCAGCAGAGTGCTGGCAACGGAGTTCTTGGATTGAAATGGTCTTTTAGGAGAAAGAGTGAAGAGTGACAGCAATGTTTGTGTCACAGTTTAAAGCTCACTGTGTGCTAAACATGATCAGGAGGAGCTTTTTTGCAAGGCTCTTCTGCTGTTTTAGCCCAGTCTAAACATTCCTGCTCTCTGATGCTGCTCAGCAGAGAGTGGGCACAGAGATGTTGGAATCAATTGGTCTTCCAGGCAGGAGAAGGAGGAGTTACAGCAATGTGTGTTGCAGAGTTGCAAAGCTCACTGTGTGCTGAAGATGCCCTGCAGGAGTTTCCCTGCTGGCCCTTCGTCTGTGGTATTAGAGTCCAAGCGCTGCTCCTCCCCTGTCACAACTCCTCTCGAAACGAGAGAGCGCACAAGAAACTTTGGATTCAAATGCACTTTTAGGAGATAAAGTGAGGAGTGACAGCAATGTTTGTGTCGCAGTTTAAAGCTCACTGTGTGCAAAACATGATCAAGCAGGAGATTTTTTTCAAGGCTCTTCTGCTGTTTTAGGCAGGTCTAAAAATTCCTGCTCTACTATCTCTGTTGCTGCTCAGCAGAGAGCGGGCACAGAGATGGTGGATTCAGCTGGTCTTTCAGGCAAAAAGGGAGGAGTGACAGCAATGTGTGTTGCAGAGTTGCAAAGCTCGCTGTGCGCTGAAGATGATCAGTGGGAACTTTCTGGACTGTCTCTTCTGCTCTTTTAGCATTGGCTAAAGGTTCCTGCTCTACTCTGCTTCTGCCCAGCAGAGAAAGGGCACAGAGATTTTGGATTCAATTGGACTTTGAGGTAGGAAAGTGCGGAGCGAGAGCAATATATGTGTCACAGTTGCAAAGCTGACTGCGTGCTGAAGATGCCCTGCCGGAGCTTTCACTCCGGGCTCTTCGTTTGTGGGAGCAGAGGCCAAGAGATCGTGTTCACCTGTCACTGCTGCTGTTCAAACGAGAGAGGGCGGGAGAGACCATGGATTCAAACGGATTATTAGGAGATGAAGTGAGGAGTGACAGCAATGTGTGTTTCAGAGTTGCAAAGCTCACTGTGCGCTGAAGATGATCTGCAAGGACTTTCCCTCCCTGCCCTTCGGAACTGGGAGCGGATTCCAAGCGCTCGTGCTCACCTTCCTCTGCTGCTCTTGAAACGAGAGTGGAGACCAGAAACGCTGGATTCAAATGCACTTTTAGGAGCTACAATGAGGAGTGACAACAGTGTGTGTGTCACAGTTGTAAAGCTCAGTGTGTTGAAGAAGCACAAGAGCAGCCTTCAGGCCTGTCTCTTCCACTGCCTTACAGATTGCAGACATTCCTGCTCACTCTGCTGCTCAGCAGAGTGCTGGCAACGGAGTTCTTGGATTGAAATGGTCTTTTAGGAGAAAGAGTGAAGAGTGACAGCAATGTTTGTGTCACAGTTTAAAGCTCACTGTGTGCTAAACATGATCAGGAGGAGCTTTTTTGCAAGGCTCTTCTGCTGTTTTAGCCCAGTCTAAACATTCCTGCTCTACTCTCTCTGATGCTGCTCAGCAGAGAGTGGGCACAGAGATGTTGGAATCAATTGGTCTTCCAGGCAGGAGAAGGAGGAGTTACAGCAATGTGTGTTGCAGAGTTGCAAAGCTCACTGTGTGCTGAAGATGCCCTGCAGGAGTTTCCCTGCTGGCCCTTCGTCTGTGGTATTAGAGTCCAAGCGCTGCTCCTCCCCTGTCACAACTCCTCTCGAAACGAGAGAGCGCACAAGAAACTTTGGATTCAAATGCACTTTTAGGAGATAAAGTGAGGAGTGACAGCAATGTTTGTGTCACAGTTTAAAGCTCACTGTGTGCAAAACATGATCAAGCAGGAGATTTTTTTCAAGGCTCTTCTGCTGTTTTAGGCAGGTCTAAAAATTCCTGCTCTACTATCTCTGTTGCTGCTCAGCAGAGAGCGGGCACAGAGATGGTGGATTCAGCTGGTCTTTCAGGCAAAAAGGGAGGAGTGACAGCAATGTGTGTTGCAGAGTTGCAAAGCTCGCTGTGCGCTGAAGATGATCAGTGGGAACTTTCTGGACTGTCTCTTCTGCTCTTTTAGCATTGGCTAAAGGTTCCTGCTCTACTCTGCTTCTGCCCAGCAGAGAAAGGGCACAGAGATTTTGGATTCAATTGGACTTTGAGGTAGGAAAGTGCGGAGCGAGAGCAATATATGTGTCACAGTTGCAAAGCTGACTGCGTGCTGAAGATGCCCTGCCGGAGCTTTCACTCCGGGCTCTTCGGCTGTGGGAGCAGAGGCCAAGAGATCGTGTTCACCTGTCACTGCTGCTGTTCAAACGAGAGAGGGCGGGAGAGACCATGGATTCAAACGGATTATTAGGAGATGAAGTGAGGAGTGACAGCAATGTGTGTTTCAGAGTTGCAAAGCTCACTGTGCGCTGAAGATGATCTGCAAGGACTTTCCCTCCCTGCCCTTCGGAACTGGGAGCGGATTCCAAGCGCTCGTGCTCACCTGCCTCTGCTGCACTGGAAACGAGAGTGGAGACCAGAAACGCTGGATTCAAATGCACTTTTAGGAGCTACAATGAGGAGTGACAACAGTGTGTGTGTCACAGTTGTAAAGCTCAGTGTGTTGAAGAAGCACAAGAGCAGCCTTCAGGCCTGTCTCTTCCACTGCCTTACAGATTGCAGACATTCCTGCTCACTCTGCTGCTCAGCAGAGTGCTGGCAACGGAGTTCTTGGATTGAAATGGTCTTTTAGGAGAAAGAGTGAAGAGTGACAGCAATGTTTGTGTCACAGTTTAAAGCTCACTGTGTGCTAAACATGATCAGGAGGAGCTTTTTTGCAAGGCTCTTCTGCTGTTTTAGCCCAGTCTAAACATTCCTGCTCTACTCTCTCTGATGCTGCTCAGCAGAGAGTGGGCACAGAGATGTTGGAATCAATTGGTCTTCCAGGCAGGAGAAGGAGGAGTTACAGCAATGTGTGTTGCAGAGTTGCAAAGCTCACTGTGTGCTGAAGATGCCCTGCAGGAGTTTCCCTGCTGGCCCTTCGTCTGTGGTATTAGAGTCCAAGCGCTGCTCCTCCCCTGTCACAACTCCTCTCGAAACGAGAGAGCGCACAAGAAACTTTGGATTCAAATGCACTTTTAGGAGATAAAGTGAGGAGTGACAGCAATGTTTGTGTCACAGTTTAAAGCTCACTGTGTGCAAAACATGATCAAGCAGGAGATTTTTTTCAAGGCTCTTCTGCTGTTTTAGGCAGGTCTAAAAATTCCTGCTCTACTATCTCTGTTGCTGCTCAGCAGAGAGCGGGCACAGAGATGGTGGATTCAGCTGGTCTTTCAGGCAAAAAGGGAGGAGTGACAGCAATGTGTGTTGCAGAGTTGCAAAGCTCGCTGTGCGCTGAAGATGATCAGTGGGAACTTTCTGGACTGTCTCTTCTGCTCTTTTAGCATTGGCTAAAGGTTCCTGCTCTACTCTGCTTCTGCCCAGCAGAGAAAGGGCACAGAGATTTTGGATTCAATTGGACTTTGAGGTAGGAAAGTGCGGAGCGAGAGCAATATATGTGTCACAGTTGCAAAGCTGACTGCGTGCTGAAGATGCCCTGCCGGAGCTTTCACTCCGGGCTCTTCGGCTGTGGGAGCAGAGGCCAAGAGATCGTGTTCACCTGTCACTGCTGCTGTTCAAACGAGAGAGGGCGGGAGAGACCATGGATTCAAACGGATTATTAGGAGATGAAGTGAGGAGTGACAGCAATGTGTGTTTCAGAGTTGCAAAGCTCACTGTGCGCTGAAGATGATCTGCAAGGACTTTCCCTCCCTGCCCTTCGGAACTGGGAGCGGATTCCAAGCGCTCGTGCTCACCTGCCTCTGCTGCACTGGAAACGAGAGTGGAGACCAGAAACGCTGGATTCAAATGCACTTTTAGGAGCTACAATGAGGAGTGACAACAGTGTGTGTGTGTCAAAGTTGTAAAGCTCAGTGTGTTGAAGAAGCACAAGAGCAGCCTTCAGCCTGTCTCTTCCACTGCCTTACAGATTGCAGACATTCCTGCTCACTCTGCTGCTCAGCAGAGTGCTGGCAACGGAGTTCTTGGATTGAAATGGTCTTTTAGGAGAAAGAGTGAAGAGTGACAGCAATGTTTGTGTCACAGTTTAAAGCTCACTGTGTGCTAAACATGATCAGGAGGAGCTTTTTTGCAAGGCTCTTCTGCTGTTTTAGCCCAGTCTAAACATTCCTGCTCTACTCTCTCTGATGCTGCTCAGCAGAGAGTGGGCACAGAGATGTTGGAATCAATTGGTCTTCCAGGCAGGAGAAGGAGGAGTTACAGCAATGTGTTTTGCAGAGTTGCAAAGCTCACTGTGTGCTGAAGATGCCCTGCAGGAGTTTCCCTGCTGGCCCTTCGTCTGTGGTATTAGAGTCCAAGCGCTGCTCCTCCCCTGTCACAACTCCTCTCGAAACGAGAGAGCGCACACGAAACTTTGGATTCAAATGCACTTTTAGGAGATAAAGTGAGGAGTGACAGCAATGTTTGTGTCACAGTTTAAAGCTCACTGTGTGCAAAACATGATCAAGCAGGAGATTTTTTTCAAGGCTCTTCTGCTGTTTTAGGCAGGTCTAAAAATTCCTGCTCTACTATCTCTGTTGCTGCTCAGCAGAGAGCGGGCACAGAGATGGTGGATTCAGCTGGTCTTTCAGGCAAAAAGGGAGGAGTGACAGCAATGTGTGTTGCAGAGTTGCAAAGCTCGCTGTGCGCTGAAGATGATCAGTGGGAACTTTCTGGACTGTCTCTTCTGCTCTTTTAGCATTGGCTAAAGGTTCCTGCTCTACTCTGCTTCTGCCCAGCAGAGAAAGGGCACAGAGATTTTGGATTCAATTGGACTTTGAGGTAGGAAAGTGCGGAGCGAGAGCAATATATGTGTCACAGTTGCAAAGCTGACTGCGTGCTGAAGATGCCCTGCCGGAGCTTTCACTCCGGGCTCTTCGGCTGTGGGAGCAGAGGCCAAGAGATCGTGTTCACCTGTCACTGCTGCTGTTCAAACGAGAGAGGGCGGGAGAGACCATGGATTCAAACGGATTATTAGGAGATGAAGTGAGGAGTGACAGCAATGTGTGTTTCAGAGTTGCAAAGCTCACTGTGCGCTGAAGATGATCTGCAAGGACTTTCCCTCCCTGCCCTTCGGAACTGGGAGCGGATTCCAAGCGCTCGTGCTCACCTGCCTCTGCTGCACTGGAAACGAGAGTGGAGACCAGAAACGCTGGATTCAAATGCGCTTTTAGGAGCTACAATGAGGAGTGACAGCAGTGTGTGTGTCACAGTTGTAAAGCTCAGTGTGTTGAAGAAGCACAAGAGCAGCCTTCAGGCCTGTCTCTTCCACTGCCTTACAGATTGCAGACATTCCTGCTCACTCTGCTGCTCAGCAGAGTGCTGGCAACGGAGTTCTTGGATTGAAATGGTCTTTTAGGAGAAAGAGTGAAGAGTGACAGCAATGTTTGTGTCACAGTTTAAAGCTCACTGTGTGCTAAACATGATCAGGAGGAGCTTTTTTGCAAGGCTCTTCTGCTGTTTTAGCCCAGTCTAAACATTCCTGCTCTACTCTCTCTGTTGCTGCTCAGCAGAGAGTGGGCACAGAGATGTTGGAATCAATTGGTCTTCCAGGCAGGAGAAGGAGGAGTTACAGCAATGTGTTTTGCAGAGTTGCAAAGCTCATTGTGTGCTGAAGATGCCCTGCAGGAGTTTCCCTGCTGGCCCTTCGTCTGTGGTATTAGAGTCCAAGCGCTGCTCCTCCCCTGTCACAACTCCTCTCGAAACGAGAGAGCGCACCAGAAACTTTGGATTCAAATGCACTTTTAGGAGATAAAGTGAGGAGTGACAGCAATGTTTGTGTCACAGTTTAAAGCTCACTGTGTGCAAAACATGATCAAGCAGGAGATTTTTTTCAAGGCTCTTCTGCTGTTTTAGGCAGGTCTAAAAATTCCTGCTCTACTATCTCTGTTGCTGCTCAGCAGAGAGCGGGCACAGAGATGGTGGATTCAGCTGGTCTTTCAGGCAAAAAGGGAGGAGTGACAGCAATGTGTGTTGCAGAGTTGCAAAGCTCGCTGTGCGCTGAAGATGATCAGTGGGAACTTTCTGGACTGTCTCTTCTGCTCTTTTAGCATTGGCTAAAGGTTCCTGCTCTACTCTGCTTCTGCCCAGCAGAGAAAGGGCACAGAGATTTTGGATTCAATTGGACTTTGAGGTAGGAAAGTGCGGAGCGAGAGCAATATATGTGTCACAGTTGCAAAGCTGACTGCGTGCTGAAGATGCCCTGCCGGAGCTTTCACTCCGGGCTCTTCGGCTGTGGGAGCAGAGGCCAAGAGATCGTGTTCACCTGTCACTGCTGCTGTTCAAACGAGAGAGGGCGGGAGAGACCATGGATTCAAACGGATTATTAGGAGATGAAGTGAGGAGTGACAGCAATGTGTGTTTCAGAGTTGCAAAGCTCACTGTGCGCTGAAGATGATCTGCAAGGACTTTCCCTCCCTGCCCTTCGGAACTGGGAGCGGATTCCAAGCGCTCGTGCTCACCTGCCTCTGCTGCACTGGAAACGAGAGGGGAGACCAGAAACACTGGATTCAAATGCACTTTTAGGAGCTACAATGAGGAGTGACAACAGTGTGTGTGTGTCAAAGTTGTAAAGCTCAGTGTGTTGAAGAAGCACAAGAGCAGCCTTCAGCCTGTCTCTTCCACTGCCTTACAGATTGCAGACATTCCTGCTCACTCTGCTGCTCAGCAGAGTGCTGGCAACGGAGTTCTTGGATTGAAATGGTCTTTTAGGACAAAGAGTGAAGAGTGACAGCAATGTTTGTGTCACAGTTTAAAGCTCACTGTGTGCTAAACATGATCAGGAGGAGCTTTTTTGCAAGGCTCTTCTGCTGTTTTAGCCCAGTCTAAACATTCCTGCTCTACTCTCTCTGATGCTGCTCAGCAGAGAGTGGGCACAGAGATGTTGGAATCAATTGGTCTTCCAGGCAGGAGAAGGAGGAGTTACAGCAATGTGTTTTGCAGAGTTGCAAAGCTCACTGTGTGCTGAAGATGCCCTGCAGGAGTTTCCCTGCTGGCCCTTCGTCTGTGGTATTAGAGTCCAAGCGCTGCTCCTCCCCTGTCACAACTCCTCTCGAAACGAGAGAGCGCACACGAAACTTTGGATTCAAATGCACTTTTAGGAGATAAAGTGAGGAGTGACAGCAATGTTTGTGTCACAGTTTAAAGCTCACTGTGTGCAAAACATGATCAAGCAGGAGATTTTTTTCAAGGCTCTTCTGCTGTTTTAGGCAGGTCTAAAAATTCCTGCTCTACTATCTCTGTTGCTGCTCAGCAGAGAGCGGGCACAGAGATGGTGGATTCAGCTGGTCTTTCAGGCAAAAAGGGAGGAGTGACAGCAATGTGTGTTGCAGAGTTGCAAAGCTCGCTGTGCGCTGAAGATGATCAGTGGGAACTTTCTGGACTGTCTCTTCTGCTCTTTTAGCATTGGCTAAAGGTTCCTGCTCTACTCTGCTTCTGCCCAGCAGAGAAAGGGCACAGAGATTTTGGATTCAATTGGACTTTGAGGTAGGAAAGTGCGGAGCGAGAGCAATATATGTGTCACAGTTGCAAAGCTGACTGCGTGCTGAAGATGCCCTGCCGGAGCTTTCACTCCGGGCTCTTCGGCTGTGGGAGCAGAGGCCAAGAGATCGTGTTCACCTGTCACTGCTGCTGTTCAAACGAGAGAGGGCGGGAGAGACCATGGATTCAAACGGATTATTAGGAGATGAAGTGAGGAGTGACAGCAATGTGTGTTTCAGAGTTGCAAAGCTCACTGTGCGCTGAAGATGATCTGCAAGGACTTTCCCTCCCTGCCCTTCGGAACTGGGAGCGGATTCCAAGCGCTCGTGCTCACCTTCCTCTGCTGCTCTTGAAACGAGAGGGGAGACCAGAAACGCTGGATTCAAATGCACTTTTAGGAGCTACAATGAGGAGTGACAACAGTGTGTGTGTCACAGTTGTAAAGCTCAGTGTGTTGAAGAAGCACAAGAGCAGCCTTCAGGCCTGTCTCTTCCACTGCCTTACAGATTGCAGACATTCCTGCTCACTCTGCTGCTCAGCAGAGTGCTGGCAACGGAGTTCTTGGATTGAAATGGTCTTTTAGGAGAAAGAGTGAAGAGTGACAGCAATGTTTGTGTCACAGTTTAAAGCTCACTGTGTGCTAAACATGATCAGGAGGAGCTTTTTTGCAAGGCTCTTCTGCTGTTTTAGCCCAGTCTAAACATTCCTGCTCTACTCTCTCTGATGCTGCTCAGCAGAGAGTGGGCACAGAGATGTTGGAATCAATAGGTTTTCCAGGCAGGAAAAGGAGGAGTTACAGCAATGTGTTTTCAGAGTTGCAAAGCTCTTTGTGTGCTGAAGATGCCCTGCAGGAGTTTCCCTGCTGGCCCTTCGTCTGTGGGATTAGAGTCCAAGCGCTGCTCCTCCCCTGTCACAACTCCTCTCGAAACGAGAGAGCGCACAAGAAACTTTGGATTCAAATGCACTTTTAGGAGATAAAGTGAGGAGTGACAGCAATGTTTGTGTCACAGTTTAAAGCTCACTGTTTGCAAAACATGATCAAGCAGGAGATTTTTTTCAAGGCTCTTCTGCTGTTTTAGGCAGGTCTAAAAATTCCTGCTCTACTCTCTCTGTTGCTGCTCAGCAGAGAGCGGGCACAGAGATGGTGGATTCAGCTGGTCTTTCAGGCAAAAAGGGAGGAGTGACAGCAATGTGTGTTGCAGAGTTGCAAAGCTCGCTGTGCGCTGAAGATGATCAGTGGGAACTTTCTGGACTGTCTCTTCTGCTCTTTTAGCATTGGCTAAAGGTTCCTGCTCTACTCTGCTTCTGCCCTGCAGAGAAAGGGCACAGAGTTTTGGATTCAATTGGACTTTGAGGTAGGAAAGTGCGGAGCGAGAGCAATATATGTGTCACAGTTGCAAAGCTGACTGCGTGCTGAAGATGCCCTGCCGGAGCTTTCACTCCGGGCTCTTCGGCTGTGGGAGCAGAGGCCAAGAGATCGTGTTCACCTGTCACTGCTGCTGTTCAAACGAGAGAGGGCGGGAGAGACCATGGATTCAAACGGATTATTAGGAGATGAAGTGAGGAGTGACAGCAATGTGTGTTTCAGAGTTGCAAAGCTCACTGTGCGCTGAAGATGATCTGCAAGGACTTTCCCTCCCTGCCCTTCGGAACTGGGAGCGGATTCCAAGCGCTCGTGCTCACCTTCCTCTGCTGCTCTTGAAATGAGAGTGGAGACCAGAAACGCTGGATTCAAATGCACTTTTAGGAGCTACAATGAGGAGTGACAACAGTGTGTGTGTCACAGTTGTAAAGCTCAGTGTGTTGAAGAAGCACAAGAGCAGCCTTCAGGCCTGTCTCTTCCACTGCCTTACAGATTGCAGACATTCCTGCTCACTCTGCTGCTCAGCAGAGTGCTGGCAACGGAGTTCTTGGATTGAAATGGTCTTTTAGGAGAAAGAGTGAAGAGTGACAGCAATGTTTGTGTCACAGTTTAAAGCTCACTGTGTGCTAAACATGATCAGGAGGAGCTTTTTTGCAAGGCTCTTCTGCTGTTTTAGCCCAGTCTAAACATTCCTGCTCTACTCTCTCTGATGCTGCTCAGCAGAGAGTGGGCACAGAGATGTTGGAATCAATTGGTCTTCCAGGCAGGAGAAGGAGGAGTTACAGCAATGTGTTTTGCAGAGTTGCAAAGCTCACTGTGTGCTGAAGATGCCCTGCAGGAGTTTCCCTGCTGGCCCTTCGTCTGTGGTATTAGAGTCCAAGCGCTGCTCCTCCCCTGTCACAACTCCTCTCGAAATGAGAGAGCGCACCAGAAACTTTGGATTCAAATGCACTTTTAGGAGATAAAGTGAGGAGTGACAGCAATGTTTGTGTCACAGTTTAAAGCTCACTGTGTGCAAAACATGATCAAGCAGGAGATTTTTTTCAAGGCTCTTCTGCTGTTTTAGGCAGGTCTAAAAATTCCTGCTCTACTCTCTCTGTTGCTGCTCAGCAGAGAGCGGGCACAGAGATGGTGGATTCAGCTGGTCTTTCAGGCAAAAAGGGAGGAGTGACAGCAATGTGTGTTGCAGAGTTGCAAAGCTCGCTGTGCGCTGAAGATGATCAGTGGGAACTTTCTGGACTGTCTCTTCTGCTCTTTTAGCATTGGCTAAAGGTTCCTGCTCTACTCTGCTTCTGCCCAGCAGAGAAAGGGCACAGAGATTTTGGATTCAATTGGACTTTGAGGTAGGAAAGTGCGGAGCGAGAGCAATATATGTGTCACAGTTGCAAAGCTGACTGCGTGCTGAAGATGCCCTGCCGGAGCTTTCACTCCGGGCTCTTCGGCTGTGGGAGCAGAGGCCAAGAGATCGTGTTCACCTGTCACTGCTGCTGTTCAAACGAGAGATGGCGGGAGAGACCATGGATTCAAATGGATTATTAGGAGATGAAGTGAGGAGTGACAGCAATGTGTGTTTCAGAGTTGCAAAGCTCACTGTGCGCTGAAGATGATCTGCAAGGACTTTCCCTCCCTGCCCTTCGGAACTGGGAGCGGATTCCAAGCGCTCGTGCTCACCTTCCTCTGCTGCTCTTGAAACGAGAGTGGAGACCAGAAACACTGGATTCAAATGCACTTTTAGGAGCTACAATGAGGAGTGACAACAGTGTGTGTGTCACAGTTGTAAAGCTCAGTGTGTTGAAGAAGCACAAGAGCAGCCTTCAGGCCTGTCTCTTCCACTGCCTTACAGATTGCAGACATTCCTGCTCACTCTGCTGCTCAGCAGAGTGCTGGCAACGGAGTTCTTGGATTGAAATGGTCTTTTAGGAGAAAGAGTGAAGAGTGACAGCAATGTTTGTGTCACAGTTTAAAGCTCACTGTGTGCTAAACATGATCAGGAGGAGCTTTTTTGCAAGGCTCTTCTGCTGTTTTAGCCCAGTCTAAACATTCCTTCTCTCTGTTGCTGCTCAGCAGAGAGTGGGCACAGAGATGTTGGAATCAATTGGTCTTCCAGGCAGGAAAAGGAGGAGTTACAGCAATGTGTGTTGCAGAATTGCAAAGCTCACTGTGTGCTGAAGATGCCCTGCAGGAGTTTCCCTGCTGGCCCTTCGTCTGTGGTATTAGAGTCCAAGTGCTGCTCCTCCCCTGTCACAACTCCTCTCGAAACGAGAGAGCGCACATGAAACTTTGGATTCAAATGCACTTTTAGGAGATAAAGTGAGGAGTGACAGCAATGTTTGTGTCACAGTTTAAAGCTCACTGTGTGCAAAACATGATCAAGCAGGAGATTTTTTTCAAGGCTCTTCTGCTGTTTTAGGCAGGTCTAAAAATTCCTGCTCTACTATCTCTGTTGCTGCTCAGCAGAGAGCGGGCACAGAGATGGTGGATTCAGCTGGTCTTTCAGGCAAAAAGGGAGGAGTGACAGCAATGTGTGTTGCAGAGTTGCAAAGCTCGCTGTGCGCTGAAGATGATCAGTGGGAACTTTCTGGACTGTCTCTTCTGCTCTTTTAGCATTGGCTAAAGGTTCCTGCTCTACTCTGCTTCTGCCCAGCAGAGAAAGGGCACAGAGATTTTGGATTCAATTGGACTTTGAGGTAGGAAAGTGAGGAGCGAGAGCAATATATGTGTCACAGTTGCAAAGCTGACTGCGTGCTGAAGATGCCCTGCCGGAGCTTTCACTCCGGGCTCTTCGGCTGTGGGAGCAGAGGCCAATAGATCGTGTTCACCTGTCACTGCTGCTGTTCAAACGAGAGAGGGCGGGAGAGACCATGGATTCAAACGGATTATTAGGAGATGAAGTGAGGAGTGACAGCAATGTGTGTTTCAGAGTTGCAAAGCTCACTGTGCGCTGAAGATGATCTGCAAGGACTTTCCCTCCCTGCCCTTCGGAACTGGGAGCGGATTCCAAGCGCTCGTGCTCACCTGCCTCTGCTGCTCTTGAAACGAGAGTGGAGACCAGAAACGCTGGATTCAAATGCACTTTTAGGAGCTACAATGAGGAGTGACAACAGTGTGTGTGTGTCAAAGTTGTAAAGCTCAGTGTGTTGAAGAAGCACAAGAGCAGCCTTCAGCCTGTCTCTTCCACTGCCTTACAGATTGCAGACATTCCTGCTCACTCTGCTGCTCAGCAGAGTGCTGGCAACGGAGTTCTTGGATTGAAATGGTCTTTTAGGAGAAAGAGTGAAGAGTGACAGCAATGTTTGTGTCACAGTTTAAAGCTCACTGTGTGCTAAACATGATCAGGAGGAGCTTTTTTGCAAGGCTCTTCTGCTGTTTTAGCCCAGTCTAAACATTCCTGCTCTACTCTCTCTGATGCTGCTCAGCAGAGAGTGGGCACAGAGATGTTGAAATCAATTGGTCTTCCAGGCAGGAGAAGGAGGAGTTACAGCAATGTGTTTTGCAGAGTTGCAAAGCTCACTGTGTGCTGAAGATGCCCTGCAGGAGTTTCCCTGCTGGCCCTTCGTCTGTGGTATTAGAGTCCAAGCGCTGCTCCTCCCCTGTCACAACTCCTCTCGAAACGAGAGAGCGCACACGAAACTTTGGATTCAAATGCACTTTTAGGAGATAAAGTGAGGAGTGACAGCAATGTTTGTGTCACAGTTTAAAGCTCACTGTGTGCAAAACATGATCAAGCAGGAGATTTTTTTCAAGGCTCTTCTGCTGTTTTAGGCAGGTCTAAAAATTCCTGCTCTACTATCTCTGTTGCTGCTCAGCAGAGAGCGGGCACAGAGATGGTGGATTCAGCTGGTCTTTCAGGCAAAAAGGGAGGAGTGACAGCAATGTGTGTTGCAGAGTTGCAAAGCTCGCTGTGCGCTGAAGATGATCAGTGGGAACTTTCTGGACTGTCTCTTCTGCTCTTTTAGCATTGGCTAAAGGTTCCTGCTCTACTCTGCTTCTGCCCAGCAGAGAAAGGGCACAGAGATTTTGGATTCAATTGGACTTTGAGGTAGGAAAGTGCGGAGCGAGAGCAATATATGTGTCACAGTTGCAAAGCTGACTGCGTGCTGAAGATGCCCTGCCGGAGCTTTCACTCCGGGCTCTTCGGCTGTGGGAGCAGAGGCCAAGAGATCGTGTTCACCTGTCACTGCTGCTGTTCAAACGAGAGAGGGCGGGAGAGACCATGGATTCAAACGGATTATTAGGAGATGAAGTGAGGAGTGACAGCAATGTGTGTTTCAGAGTTGCAAAGCTCACTGTGCGCTGAAGATGATCTGCAAGGACTTTCCCTCCCTGCCCTTCGGAACTGGGAGCGGATTCCAAGCACTCGTGCTCACCTGCCTCTGCTGCACTGGAAACGAGAGTGGAGACCAGAAACGCTGGATTCAAATGCACTTTTAGGAGCTACAATGAGGAGTGACAACAGTGTGTGTGTGTCAAAGTTGTAAAGCTCAGTGTGTTGAAGAAGCACAAGAGCAGCCTTCAGCCTGTCTCTTCCACTGCCTTACAGATTGCAGACATTCCTGCTCACTCTGCTGCTCAGCAGAGTGCTGGCAACGGAGTTCTTGGATTGAAATGGTCTTTTAGGAGAAAGAGTGAAGAGTGACAGCAATGTTTGTGTCACAGTTTAAAGCTCACTGTGTGCTAAACATGATCAGGAGGAGCTTTTTTGCAAGGCTCTTCTGCTGTTTTAGCCCAGTCTAAACATTCCTGCTCTACTCTCTCTGATGCTGCTCAGCAGAGAGTGGGCACAGAGATGTTGGAATCAATTGGTCTTCCAGGCAGGAGAAGGAGGAGTTACAGCAATGTGTTTTGCAGAGTTGCAAAGCTCACTGTGTGCTGAAGATGCCCTGCAGGAGTTTCCCTGCTGGCCCTTCGTCTGTGGGATTAGAGTCCAAGCGCTGCTCCTCCCCTGTCACAACTCCTCTCGAAACGAGAGAGCGCACACGAAACTTTGGATTCAAATGCACTTTTAGGAGATAAAGTGAGGAGTGACAGCAATGTTTGTGTCACAGTTTAAAGCTCACTGTGTGCAAAACATGATCAAGCAGGAGATTTTTTTCAAGGCTCTTCTGCTGTTTTAGGCAGGTCTAAAAATTCCTGCTCTACTATCTCTGTTGCTGCTCAGCAGAGAGCGGGCACAGAGATGGTGGATTCAGCTGGTCTTTCAGGCAAAAAGGGAGGAGTGACAGCAATGTGTGTTGCAGAGTTGCAAAGCTCGCTGTGCGCTGAAGATGATCAGTGGGAACTTTCTGGACTGTCTCTTCTGCTCTTTTAGCATTGGCTAAAGGTTCCTGCTCTACTCTGCTTCTGCCCAGCAGAGAAAGGGCACAGAGATTTTGGATTCAATTGGACTTTGAGGTAGGAAAGTGAGGAGCGAGAGCAATATATGTGTCACAGTTGCAAAGCTGACAGCGTGCTGAAGATGCCCTGCCGGAGCTTTCACTCCGGGCTCTTCGGCTGTGGGAGCAGAGGCCAATAGATCGTGTTCACCTGTCACTGCTGCTGTTCAAACGAGAGAGGGCGGGAGAGACCATGGATTCAAACGGATTATTAGGAGATGAAGTGAGGAGTGACAGCAATGTGTGTTTCAGAGTTGCAAAGCTCACTGTGCGCTGAAGATGATCTGCAAGGACTTTCCCTCCCTGCCCTTCGGAACTGGGAGCGGATTCCAAGCGCTCGTGCTCACCTGCCTCTGCTGCTCTTGAAACGAGAGTGGAGACCAGAAACGCTGGATTCAAATGCACTTTTAGGAGCTACAATGAGGAGTGACAACAGTGTGTGTGTCACAGTTGTAAAGCTCAGTGTGTTGAAGAAGCACAAGAGCAGCCTTCAGCCTGTCTCTTCCACTGCCTTACAGATTGCAGACATTCCTGCTCACTCTGCTGCTCAGCAGAGTGCTGGCAACGGAGTTCTTGGATTGAAATGGTCTTTTAGGAGAAAGAGTGAAGAGTGACAGCAATGTTTGTGTCACAGTTTAAAGCTCACTGTGTGCTAAACATGATCAGGAGGAGCTTTTTTGCAAGGCTCTTCTGCTGTTTTAGCCCAGTCTAAACATTCCTGCTCTACTCTCTCTGATGCTGCTCAGCAGAGAGTGGGCACAGAGATGTTGAAATCAATTGGTCTTCCAGGCAGGAGAAGGAGGAGTTACAGCAATGTGTTTTGCAGAGTTGCAAAGCTCACTGTGTGCTGAAGATGCCCTGCAGGAGTTTCCCTGCTGGCCCTTCGTCTGTGGTATTAGAGTCCAAGCGCTGCTCCTCCCCTGTCACAACTCCTCTCGAAACGAGAGAGCGCACCAGAAACTTTGGATTCAAATGCACTTTTAGGAGATAAAGTGAGGAGTGACAGCAATGTTTGTGTCACAGTTTAAAGCTCACTGTGTGCAAAACATGATCAAGCAGGAGATTTTTTTCAAGGCTCTTCTGCTGTTTTAGGCAGGTCTAAAAATTCCTGCTCTACTATCTCTGTTGCTGCTCAGCAGAGAGCGGGCACAGAGATGGTGGATTCAGCTGGTCTTTCAGGCAAAAAGGGAGGAGTGACAGCAATGTGTGTTGCAGAGTTGCAAAGCTCGCTGTGCGCTGAAGATGATCAGTGGGAACTTTCTGGACTGTCTCTTCTGCTCTTTTAGCATTGGCTAAAGGTTCCTGCTCTACTCTGCTTCTGCCCAGCAGAGAAAGGGCACAGAGATTTTGGATTCAATTGGACTTTGACGTAGGAAAGTGCGGAGCGAGAGCAATATATGTGTCACAGTTGCAAAGCTGACTGCGTGCTGAAGATGCCCTGCCGGAGCTTTCACTCCGGGCTCTTCGGCTGTGGGAGCAGAGGCCAAGAGATCGTGTTCACCTGTCACTGCTGCTGTTCAAACGAGAGAGGGCGGGAGAGACCATGGATTCAAACGGATTATTAGGAGATGAAGTGAGGAGTGACAGCAATGTGTGTTTCAGAGTTGCAAAGCTCACTGTGCGCTGAAGATGATCTGCAAGGACTTTCCCTCCCTGCCCTTCGGAACTGGGAGCGGATTCCAAGCACTCGTGCTCACCTGCCTCTGCTGCACTGGAAACGAGAGTGGAGACCAGAAACGCTGGATTCAAATGCACTTTTAGGAGCTACAATGAGGAGTGACAACAGTGTGTGTGTGTCAAAGTTGTAAAGCTCAGTGTGTTGAAGAAGCACAAGAGCAGCCTTCAGCCTGTCTCTTCCACTGCCTTACAGATTGCAGACATTCCTGCTCACTCTGCTGCTCAGCAGAGTGCTGGCAACGGAGTTCTTGGATTGAAATGGTCTTTTAGGAGAAAGAGTGAAGAGTGACAGCAATGTTTGTGTCACAGTTTAAAGCTCACTGTGTGCTAAACATGATCAGGAGGAGCTTTTTTGCAAGGCTCTTCTGCTGTTTTAGCCCAGTCTAAACATTCCTGCTCTACTCTCTCTGATGCTGCTCAGCAGAGAGTGGGCACAGAGATGTTGGAATCAATTGGTCTTCCAGGCAGGAGAAGGAGGAGTTACAGCAATGTGTTTTGCAGAGTTGCAAAGCTCACTGTGTGCTGAAGATGCCCTGCAGGAGTTTCCCTGCTGGCCCTTCGTCTGTGGTATTAGAGTCCAAGCGCTGCTCCTCCCCTGTCACAACTCCTCTCGAAACGAGAGAGCGCACCAGAAACTTTGGATTCAAATGCACTTTTAGGAGATAAAGTGAGGAGTGACAGCAATGTTTGTGTCACAGTTTAAAGCTCACTGTGTGCAAAACATGATCAAGCAGGAGATTATTTTCAAGGCTCTTCTGCTGTTTTAGGCAGGTCTAAAAATTCCTGCTCTACTCTCTCTGTTGCTGCTCAGCAGAGAGCGGGCACAGAGATGGTGGATTCAGCTGGTCTTTCGGGCAAAAAGGGAGGAGTGACAGCAATGTGTGTTGCAGAGTTGCAAAGCTCGCTGTGCGCTGAAGATGATCAGTGGGAACTTTCTGGACTGTCTCTTCTGCTCTTTTAGCATTGGCTAAAGGTTCCTGCTCTACTCTGCTTCTGCCCAGCAGAGAAAGGGCACAGAGATTTTGGATTCAATTGGACTTTGAGGTAGGAAAGTGCGGAGCGAGAGCAATATATGTGTCACAGTTGCAAAGCTGACTGCGTGCTGAAGATGCCCTGCCGGAGCTTTCACTCCGGGCTCTTCGGCTGTGGGAGCAGAGGCCAAGAGATCGTGTTCACCTGTCACTGCTGCTGTTCAAACGAGAGAGGGCGGGAGAGACCATGGATTCAAACGGATTATTAGGAGATGAAGTGAGGAGTGACAGCAATGTGTGTTTCAGAGTTGCAAAGCTCACTGTGCGCTGAAGATGATCTGCAAGGACTTTCCCTCCCTGCCCTTCGGAACTGGGAGCGGATTCCAAGCGCTCGTGCTCACCTGCCTCTGCTGCTCTTGAAACGAGAGTGGAGACCAGAAACGCTGGATTCAAATGCACTTTTAGGAGCTACAATGAGGAGTGACAACAGTGTGTGTGTCACAGTTGTAAAGCTCAGTGTGTTGAAGAAGCACAAGAGCAGCCTTCAGCCTGTCTCTTCCACTGCCTTACAGATTGCAGACATTCCTGCTCACTCTGCTGCTCAGCAGAGTGCTGGCAACGGAGTTCTTGGATTGAAATGGTCTTTTAGGAGAAAGAGTGAAGAGTGACAGCAATGTTTGTGTCACAGTTTAAAGCTCACTGTGTGCTAAACATGATCAGGAGGAGCTTTTTTGCAAGGCTCTTCTGCTGTTTTAGCCCAGTCTAAACATTCCTGCTCTACTCTCTCTGATGCTGCTCAGCAGAGAGTGGGCACAGAGATGTTGGAATCAATTGGTCTTCCAGGCAGGAGAAGGAGGAGTTACAGCAATGTGTTTTGCAGAGTTGCAAAGCTCACTGTGTGCTGAAGATGCCCTGCAGGAGTATCCCTGCTGGCCCTTCGTCTGTGGGATTAGAGTCCAAGCGCTGCTCCTCCCCTGTCACAACTCCTCTCGAAACAAGAGAGCGCACAAGAAACTTTGAATTCAAATACACTTTTAGGAGATAAAGTGAGGAGTGACAGCAATGTTTGTGTCACAGTTTAAAGCTCACTGTGTGCAAAACATGATCAAGCAGGAGATTTTTTTCAAGGCTCTTCTGCTGTTTTAGGCAGGTCTAAAAATTCCTGCTCTACTCTCTCTGTTGCTGCTCAGCAGAGAGCGGGCACAGAGATGGTGGATTCAGCTGGTCTTTCAGGCAAAAAGGGAGGAGTGACAGCAATGTGTGTTGCAGAGTTGCAAAGCTCGCTGTGCGCTGAAGATGATCAGTGGGAACTTTCTGGACTGTCTCTTCTGCTCTTTTAGCATTGGCTAAAGGTTCCTGCTCTACTCTGCTTCTGCCCAGCAGAGAAAGGGCACAGAGTTTTGGATTCAATTGGACTTTGAGGTAGGAAAGTGCGGAGCGAGAGCAATATATGTGTCACAGTTGCAAAGCTGACTGCGTGCTGAAGATGCCCTGCCGGAGCTTTCACTCCGGGCTCTTCGGCTGTGGGAGCAGAGGCCAAGAGATCGTGTTCACCTGTCACTGCTGCTGTTCAAACGAGAGAGGGCGGGAGAGACCATGGATTCAAACGGATTATTAGGAGATGAAGTGAGGAGTGACAGCAATGTGTGTTTCAGAGTTGCAAAGCTCACTGTGCGCTGAAGATGATCTGCAAGGACTTTCCCTCCCTGCCCTTCGGAACTGGGAGCGGATTCCAAGCGCTCGTGCTCACCTGCCTCTGCTGCTCTTGAAACGAGAGTGGAGACCAGAAACGCTGGATTCAAATGCACTTTTAGGAGCTACAATGAGGAGTGACAACAGTGTGTGTGTCACAGTTGTAAAGCTCAGTGTGTTGAAGAAGCACAAGAGCAGCCTTCAGCCTGTCTCTTCCACTGCCTTACAGATTGCAGACATTCCTGCTCACTCTGCTGCTCAGCAGAGTGCTGGCAACGGAGTTCTTGGATTGAAATGGTCTTTTAGGAGAAAGAGTGAAGAGTGACAGCAATGTTTGTGTCACAGTTTAAAGCTCACTGTGTGCTAAACATGATCAGGAGGAGCTTTTTTGCAAGGCTCTTCTGCTGTTTTAGCCCAGTCTAAACATTCCTGCTCTACTCTCTCTGATGCTGCTCAGCAGAGAGTGGGCACAGAGATGTTGAAATCAATTGGTCTTCCAGGCAGGAGAAGGAGGAGTTACAGCAATGTGTTTTGCAGAGTTGCAAAGCTCACTGTGTGCTGAAGATGCCCTGCAGGAGTTTCCCTGCTGGCCCTTCGTCTGTGGTATTAGAGTCCAAGCGCTGCTCCTCCCCTGTCACAACTCCTCTCGAAACGAGAGAGCGCACCAGAAACTTTGGATTCAAATGCACTTTTAGGAGATAAAGTGAGGAGTGACAGCAATGTTTGTGTCACAGTTTAAAGCTCACTGTGTGCAAAACATGATCAAGCAGGAGATTTTTTTCAAGGCTCTTCTGCTGTTTTAGGCAGGTCTAAAAATTCCTGCTCTACTATCTCTGTTGCTGCTCAGCAGAGAGCGGGCACAGAGATGGTGGATTCAGCTGGTCTTTCAGGCAAAAAGGGAGGAGTGACAGCAATGTGTGTTGCAGAGTTGCAAAGCTCGCTGTGCGCTGAAGATGATCAGTGGGAACTTTCTGGACTGTCTCTTCTGCTCTTTTAGCATTGGCTAAAGGTTCCTGCTCTACTCTGCTTCTGCCCAGCAGAGAAAGGGCACAGAGATTTTGGATTCAATTGGACTTTGACGTAGGAAAGTGCGGAGCGAGAGCAATATATGTGTCACAGTTGCAAAGCTGACTGCGTGCTGAAGATGCCCTGCCGGAGCTTTCACTCCGGGCTCTTCGGCTGTGGGAGCAGAGGCCAAGAGATCGTGTTCACCTGTCACTGCTGCTGTTCAAACGAGAGAGGGCGGGAGAGACCATGGATTCAAACGGATTATTAGGAGATGAAGTGAGGAGTGACAGCAATGTGTGTTTCAGAGTTGCAAAGCTCACTGTGCGCTGAAGATGATCTGCAAGGACTTTCCCTCCCTGCCCTTCGGAACTGGGAGCGGATTCCAAGCACTCGTGCTCACCTGCCTCTGCTGCACTGGAAACGAGAGTGGAGACCAGAAACGCTGGATTCAAATGCACTTTTAGGAGCTACAATGAGGAGTGACAACAGTGTGTGTGTGTCAAAGTTGTAAAGCTCAGTGTGTTGAAGAAGCACAAGAGCAGCCTTCAGCCTGTCTCTTCCACTGCCTTACAGATTGCAGACATTCCTGCTCACTCTGCTGCTCAGCAGAGTGCTGGCAACGGAGTTCTTGGATTGAAATGGTCTTTTAGGAGAAAGAGTGAAGAGTGACAGCAATGTTTGTGTCACAGTTTAAAGCTCACTGTGTGCTAAACATGATCAGGAGGAGCTTTTTTGCAAGGCTCTTCTGCTGTTTTAGCCCAGTCTAAACATTCCTGCTCTACTCTCTCTGATGCTGCTCAGCAGAGAGTGGGCACAGAGATGTTGGAATCAATTGGTCTTCCAGGCAGGAGAAGGAGGAGTTACAGCAATGTGTTTTGCAGAGTTGCAAAGCTCACTGTGTGCTGAAGATGCCCTGCAGGAGTTTCCCTGCTGGCCCTTCGTCTGTGGTATTAGAGTCCAAGCGCTGCTCCTCCCCTGTCACAACTCCTCTCGAAACGAGAGAGCGCACCAGAAACTTTGGATTCAAATGCACTTTTAGGAGATAAAGTGAGGAGTGACAGCAATGTTTGTGTCACAGTTTAAAGCTCACTGTGTGCAAAACATGATCAAGCAGGAGATTATTTTCAAGGCTCTTCTGCTGTTTTAGGCAGGTCTAAAAATTCCTGCTCTACTCTCTCTGTTGCTGCTCAGCAGAGAGCGGGCACAGAGATGGTGGATTCAGCTGGTCTTTCGGGCAAAAAGGGAGGAGTGACAGCAATGTGTGTTGCAGAGTTGCAAAGCTCGCTGTGCGCTGAAGATGATCAGTGGGAACTTTCTGGACTGTCTCTTCTGCTCTTTTAGCATTGGCTAAAGGTTCCTGCTCTACTCTGCTTCTGCCCAGCAGAGAAAGGGCACAGAGATTTTGGATTCAATTGGACTTTGAGGTAGGAAAGTGCGGAGCGAGAGCAATATATGTGTCACAGTTGCAAAGCTGACTGCGTGCTGAAGATGCCCTGCCGGAGCTTTCACTCCGGGCTCTTCGGCTGTGGGAGCAGAGGCCAAGAGATCGTGTTCACCTGTCACTGCTGCTGTTCAAACGAGAGAGGGCGGGAGAGACCATGGATTCAAACGGATTATTAGGAGATGAAGTGAGGAGTGACAGCAATGTGTGTTTCAGAGTTGCAAAGCTCACTGTGCGCTGAAGATGATCTGCAAGGACTTTCCCTCCCTGCCCTTCGGAACTGGGAGCGGATTCCAAGCGCTCGTGCTCACCTGCCTCTGCTGCTCTTGAAACGAGAGTGGAGACCAGAAACGCTGGATTCAAATGCACTTTTAGGAGCTACAATGAGGAGTGACAACAGTGTGTGTGTCACAGTTGTAAAGCTCAGTGTGTTGAAGAAGCACAAGAGCAGCCTTCAGCCTGTCTCTTCCACTGCCTTACAGATTGCAGACATTCCTGCTCACTCTGCTGCTCAGCAGAGTGCTGGCAACGGAGTTCTTGGATTGAAATGGTCTTTTAGGAGAAAGAGTGAAGAGTGACAGCAATGTTTGTGTCACAGTTTAAAGCTCACTGTGTGCTAAACATGATCAGGAGGAGCTTTTTTGCAAGGCTCTTCTGCTGTTTTAGCCCAGTCTAAACATTCCTGCTCTACTCTCTCTGATGCTGCTCAGCAGAGAGTGGGCACAGAGATGTTGGAATCAATTGGTCTTCCAGGCAGGAGAAGGAGGAGTTACAGCAATGTGTTTTGCAGAGTTGCAAAGCTCACTGTGTGCTGAAGATGCCCTGCAGGAGTATCCCTGCTGGCCCTTCGTCTGTGGGATTAGAGTCCAAGCGCTGCTCCTCCCCTGTCACAACTCCTCTCGAAACAAGAGAGCGCACAAGAAACTTTGAATTCAAATACACTTTTAGGAGATAAAGTGAGGAGTGACAGCAATGTTTGTGTCACAGTTTAAAGCTCACTGTGTGCAAAACATGATCAAGCAGGAGATTTTTTTCAAGGCTCTTCTGCTGTTTTAGGCAGGTCTAAAAATTCCTGCTCTACTCTCTCTGTTGCTGCTCAGCAGAGAGCGGGCACAGAGATGGTGGATTCAGCTGGTCTTTCAGGCAAAAAGGGAGGAGTGACAGCAATGTGTGTTGCAGAGTTGCAAAGCTCGCTGTGCGCTGAAGATGATCAGTGGGAACTTTCTGGACTGTCTCTTCTGCTCTTTTAGCATTGGCTAAAGGTTCCTGCTCTACTCTGCTTCTGCCCAGCAGAGAAAGGGCACAGAGTTTTGGATTCAATTGGACTTTGAGGTAGGAAAGTGCGGAGCGAGAGCAATATATGTGTCACAGTTGCAAAGCTGACTGCGTGCTGAAGATGCCCTGCCGGAGCTTTCACTCCGGGCTCTTCGGCTGTGGGAGCAGAGGCCAAGAGATCGTGTTCACCTGTCACTGCTGCTGTTCAAACGAGAGAGGGCGGGAGAGACCATGGATTCAAACGGATTATTAGGAGATGAAGTGAGGAGTGACAGCAATGTGTGTTTCAGAGTTGCAAAGCTCACTGTGCGCTGAAGATGATCTGCAAGGACTTTCCCTCCCTGCCCTTCGGAACTGGGAGCGGATTCCAAGCGCTCGTGCTCACCTGCCTCTGCTGCACTGGAAACGAGAGTGGAGACCAGAAACGCTGGATTCAAATGCACTTTTAGGAGCTACAATGAGGAGTGACAACAGTGTGTGTGTGTCAAAGTTGTAAAGCTCAGTGTGTTGAAGAAGCACAAGAGCAGCCTTCAGCCTGTCTCTTCCACTGCCTTACAGATTGCAGACATTCCTGCTCACTCTGCTGCTCAGCAGAGTGCTGGCAACGGAGTTCTTGGATTGAAATGGTCTTTTAGGAGAAAGAGTGAAGAGTGACAGCAATGTTTGTGTCACAGTTTAAAGCTCACTGTGTGCTAAACATGATCAGGAGGAGCTTTTTTGCAAGGCTCTTCTGCTGTTTTAGCCCAGTCTAAACATTCCTGCTCTACTCTCTCTGATGCTGCTCAGCAGAGAGTGGGCACAGAGATGTTGAAATCAATTGGTCTTCCAGGCAGGAGAAGGAGGAGTTACAGCAATGTGTTTTGCAGAGTTGCAAAGCTCACTGTGTGCTGAAGATGCCCTGCAGGAGTTTCCCTGCTGGCCCTTCGTCTGTGGGATTAGAGTCCAAGCGCTGCTCCTCCCCTGTCACAACTCCTCTCGAAACGAGAGAGCGCACCAGAAACTTTGGATTCAAATGCACTTTTAGGAGATAAAGTGAGGAGTGACAGCAATGTTTGTGTCACAGTTTAAAGCTCACTGTGTGCAAAACATGATCAAGCAGGAGATTTTTTTCAAGGCTCTTCTGCTGTTTTAGGCAGGTCTAAAAATTCCTGCTCTACTATCTCTGTTGCTGCTCAGCAGAGAGCGGGCACAGAGATGGTGGATTCAGCTGGTCTTTCAGGCAAAAAGGGAGGAGTGACAGCAATGTGTGTTGCAGAGTTGCAAAGCTCGCTGTGCGCTGAAGATGATCAGTGGGAACTTTCTGGACTGTCTCTTCTGCTCTTTTAGCATTGGCTAAAGGTTCCTGCTCTACTCTGCTTCTGCCCAGCAGAGAAAGGGCACAGAGATTTTGGATTCAATTGGACTTTGAGGTAGGAAAGTGCGGAGCGAGAGCAATATATGTGTCCCAGTTGCAAAGCTGACTGCGTGCTGAAGATGCCCTGCCGGAGCTTTCACTCCGGGCTCTTCGGCTGTGGGAGCAGAGGCCAAGAGATCGTGTTCACCTGTCACTGCTGCTGTTCAAACGAGAGAGGGCGGGAGAGACCATGGATTCAAACGGATTATTAGGAGATGAAGTGAGGAGTGACAGCAATGTGTGTTTCAGAGTTGCAAAGCTCACTGTGCGCTGAAGATGATCTGCAAGGACTTTCCCTCCCTGCCCTTCGGAACTGGGAGCAGATTCCAAGCGCTCGTGCTCACCTGCCTCTGCTGCTCTTGAAACGAGAGTGGAGACCAGAAACGCTGGATTCAAATGCACTTTTAGGAGCTACAATGAGGAGTGACAACAGTGTGTGTGTCACAGTTGTAAAGCTCAGTGTGTTGAAGAAGCACAAGAGCAGCCTTCTGGCCTGTCTCTTCCACTGCCTTACAGATTGCAGACATTCCTGCTCACTCTGCTGCTCAGCAGAGTGCTGGCAACGGAGTTCTTGGATTGAAATGGTCTTTTAGGAGAAAGAGTGAAGAGTGACAGCAATGTTTGTGTCACAGTTTAAAGCTCACTGTGTGCTAAACATGATCAGGAGGAGCTTTTTTGCAAGGCTCTTCTGCTGTTTTAGCCCAGGCTAAACATTCCTGCTCTACTCTCTCTGATGCTGCTCAGCAGAGAGTGGGCACAGAGATGTTGGAATCAATAGGTCTTCCAGGCAGGAAAAGGAGGAGTTACAGCAATGTGTTTTGCAGAGTTGCAAAGCTCACTGTGTGCTGAAGATGCCCTGCAGGAGTTTCCCTGCTGGCCCTTCGTCTGTGGGATTAGAGTCCAAGCGCTGCTCCTCCCCTGTCACAACTCCTCTCGAAACGAGAGAGCGCACCAGAAACTTTGGATTCAAATGCACTTTTAGGAGATAAAGTGAGGAGTGACAGCAATGTTTGTGTCACAGTTTAAAGCTCACTGTGTGCAAAACATGATCAAGCAGGAGATTTTTTTCAAGGCTCTTCTGCTGTTTTAGGCAGGTCTAAAAATTCCTGCTCTACTCTCTCTGTTGCTGCTCAGCAGAGAGCGGGCACAGAGATGGTGGATTCAGCTGGTCTTTCAGGCAAAAAGGGAGGAGTGACAGCAATGTGTGTTGCAGAGTTGCAAAGCTCGCTGTGCGCTGAAGATGATCAGTGGGAACTTTCTGGACTGTCTCTTCTGCTCTTTTAGCTTTGGCTAAAGGTTCCTGCTCTACTCTCTCTGCTTCTGCCCAGCAGAGAAAGGGCACAGAGATTTTGGATTCAATTGGACTTTGAGGTAGGAAAGTGCGGAGCGAGAGCAATATATGTGTCACAGTTGCAAAGCTGACTGCGTGCTGAAGATGCCCTGCCGGAGCTTTCACTCCGGGCTCTTCGGCTGTGGGAGCAGAGGCCAAGAGATCGTGTTCACCTGTCACTGCTGCTGTTCAAACGAGAGAGGGCGGGAGAGACCATGGATTCAAACGGATTATTAGGAGATGAAGTGAGGAGTGACAGCAATGTGTGTTTCAGAGTTGCAAAGCTCACTGTGCGCTGAAGATGATCTGCAAGGACTTTCCCTCCCTGCCCTTCGGAACTGGGAGCGGATTCCAAGCGCTCGTGCTCACCTTCCTCTGCTGCTCTTGAAACGAGAGTGGAGACCAGAAACGCTGGATTCAAATGCACTTTTAGGAGCTACAATGAGGAGTGACAACAGTGTGTGTGTCACAGTTGTAAAGCTCAGTGTGTTGAAGAAGCACAAGAGCAGCCTTCAGGCCTGTCTCTTCCACTGCCTTACAGATTGCAGACATTCCTGCTCACTCTGCTGCTCAGCAGAGTGCTGGCAACGGAGTTCTTGGATTGAAATGGTCTTTTAGGAGAAAGAGTGAAGAGTGACAGCAATGTTTGTGTCACAGTTTAAAGCTCACTGTGTGCTAAACATGATCAGGAGGAGCTTTTTTGCAAGGCTCTTCTGCTGTTTTAGCCCAGTCTAAACATTCCTGCTCTACTCTCTCTGTTGCTGCTCAGCAGAGAGTGGGCACAGAGATGTTGGAATCAATTGGTCTTCCAGGCAGGAAAAGGAGTTACAGCAATGTGTGTTGCAGAATTACAAAGCTCACTGTGTGCTGAAGATGCCCTGCAGGCGTTTCCCTGCTGGCCCTTCGTCTGTGGGATTAGAGTCCAAGCGCTGCTCCTCCCCTGTCACAACTCCCCTCGAAACGTGAGAGCGCACCAGAAACTTTGGATTCAAATGCACTTTTAGGAGATAAAGTGAGGAGTGACAGCAATGTTTGTGTCACAGTTTAAAGCTCACTGTGTGCAAAACATGATCAAGCAGGAGATTTTTTGCAAGGCTCTTCTGCTGTTTTAGCCCAGGCTAAAAATTCCTGCTCTACTCTCTCTGTTGCTGCTCAGCAGAGAGCGGGCACAGAGGTGTTGGAATCAATTGGTCTTTCAGGCAGGAAAAGAAGAGACAGCAATGTGTGTTGCAGAGTTGCAAAGCTCACTGTGTGCTGAAGATGATCAGTGGGAACTTTCTGGACTGTCTCTTCTGCTGTTTCAGCAGAGTCCAAACGTAAGTGCTATATTCTGCTACTGCTCACAAAGAGCAAGCACAGGAGATGTATTATTCAATTGGACTTTCAGGTAGGAAAGTGAGAGGTGACAGCAATATGTGTTTCAGAGTTGTGAATCTCAATGTGTGCTGAAGATGCCCAGCAGTAGTTTCCATTCTGGCCCTTCGGCTGTGAAATTAGAATCCAAGCGCTCGTCCTCCCCTGTCACAACTGCTCTCGAAGCGAGAGAGCGCACCAGAAACGTTGGCTTGAAATGCACTTTTAGGAGATAAAGTGAGGAGTGACAGCAATGTGTGTTTCAGAGTTGCAAAGCTCACTGTGCGCTGAAGATGATCTGCAAGGACTTTCCCTCCCTGCCCTTCGGAACTGGGAGCGGATTCCAAGCGCTCGTGCTCACCTGCCTCTGGTGCACTGGAAACGAGAGTGGAGACCAGAAACGCTGGATTCAAATGCACTTTTAGGAGCTACAATGAGGAGTGACAACAGTGTGTGTGTCAAAGTTGTAAAGCTCAGTGTGTTGAAGAAGCACAAGAGCAGCCTTCAGGCCTGTCTCTTCCACTGCCTTACAGATTGCAGACATCCCTGCTCACTCTGCTGCTCAGCAGAGTGCTGGCAACGGAGTTCTGGGATTGAAATGGTCTTTTAGGAGAAAGAGTGAAGAGTGACAGCAATGTTTGTGTCACAGTTTAAAGCTCACTGTGTGCTAAACATGATCAGGAGGAGCTTTTTTGCAAGGCTCTTCTGCTGTTTTAGCCCAGTCTAAACATTCCTGCTCTACTCTCTCTGTTGCTGCTCAGCAGAGAGTGGGCACAGAGGTGTTGGAATCAATTGGTCTTTCAGGCAAGAAAAGGAGGAGTGACAGCAGTGTGTGTTGCAGAATTGTAAAGCTCACTGTGTGCTGAAGATGCCCTGCAGGAGTTTCCCTGCTGGCCCTTCGTCTGTGGGATTAGAGTCCAAGCGCTGCTCCTCCCTTGTCACAACTCCTCTCCAAACGAGAGAGCGCACCAGAAACTTTGGATTCAAATGCACTTTTAGGAGATAAAGTGAGGAGTGACAGCAATGTTTGTGTCACAGTTTAAAGCTCACTGTGTGCAAAACATGATCAAGCAGGAGATTTTTTTCAAGGCTCTTCTGCTGTTTTAGGCAGGTCTAAAAATTCCTGCTCTACTCTCTCTGTTGCTGCTCAGCAGAGAGCGGGCACAGAGATGGTGGATTCAGCTGGTCTTTCAGGCAAAAAGGGAGGAGTGACAGCAATGTGTGTTGCAGAGTTGCAAAGCTCGCTGTGCGCTGAAGATGATCAGTGGGAACTTTCTGGACTGTCTCTTCTGCTCTTTTAGCATTGGCTAAAGGTTCCTGCTCTACTCTGCTTCTGCCCAGCAGAGAAAGGGCACAGAGATTTTGGATTCAATTGGACTTTGAGGTAGGAAAGTGCGGAGCGAGAGCAATATATGTGTCACAGTTGCAAAGCTGACTGCGTGCTGAAGATGCCCTGCCGGAGCTTTCACTCCGGGCTCTTCGGCTGTGGGAGCAGAGGCCAAGAGATCGTGTTCACCTGTCACTGCTGCTGTTCAAACGAGAGAGGGCGGGAGAGACCATGGATTCAAACGGATTATTAGGAGATGAAGTGAGGAGTGACAGCAATGTGTGTTTCAGAGTTGCAAAGCTCACTGTGCGCTGAAGATGATCTGCAAGGACTTTCCCTCCCTGCCCTTCGGAACTGGGAGCGGATTCCAAGCGCTCGTGCTCACCTGCCTCTGCTGCACTGGAAACGAGAGTGGAGACCAGAAACGCTGGATTCAAATGCACTTTTAGGAGCTACAATGAGGAGTGACAACAGTGTGTGTGTCACAGTTGTAAAGCTCAGTGTGTTGAAGAAGCACAAGAGCAGCCTTCAGGCCTGTCTCTTCCACTGCCTTACAGATTGCAGACATTCCTGCTCACTCTGCTGCTCAGCAGAGTGCTGGCAACGGAGTTCTTGGATTGAAATGGTCTTTTAGGAGAAAGAGTGAAGAGTGACAGCAATGTTTGTGTCACAGTTTAAAGCTCACTGTGTGCTAAACATGATCAGGAGGAGCTTTTTTGCAAGGCTCTTCTGCTGTTTTAGCCCAGTCTAAACATTCCTTCTCTCTGTTGCTGCTCAGCAGAGAGTGGGCACAGAGATGTTGGAATCCATTGGTCTTCCAGGCAGGAAAAGGAGGAGTTACAGCAATGTGTGTTGCAGAATTGCAAAGCTCACTGTGTGCTGAAGATGCCCTGCAGGCGTTTCCCTGCTGGCCCTTCCTCTGTGGGATTAGAGTCCAAGCGCTGCTCCTCCCCTGTCACAACTCCTCTCGAAACGTGAGAGCGCACCAGAAACTTTGGATTCAAATGCACTTTTAGGAGATAAAGTGAGGAGTGACAGCAATGTTTGTGTCACAGTTTAAAGCTCACTGTGTGCAAAACATGATCAAGCAGGAGATTTTTTGCAAGGCTCTTCTGCTGTTTTAGCCCAGGCTAAACATTCCTGCTCTACTCTCTCTGTTGCTGCTCAGCAGAGAGCGGGCACAGAGGTGTTGGAATCAATTGGTCTTTCAGGCAGGAAAAGAAGAGACAGCAATGTGTGTTGCAGAGTTGCAAAGCTCACTGTGTGCTGAAGATGATCAGTGGGAACTTTCTGGACTGTCTCTTCTGCTGTTTCAGCAGGGTCCAAACGTAAGTGCTATATTCTGCTACTGCTCACAAAGAGCAAGCACAGGAGATGTATTATTCAATTGGACTTTCAGGTAGGAAAGTGAGAGGTGACAGCAATATGTGTTTCAGAGTTGCGAATCACAATGTGTGCTGAAGATGCCCAGCAGTAGTTTCCATGCTGGCCCTTCGGCTGTGAAATTAGAATCCAAGCGCTCGTCCTCCCCTGTCACAACTGCTCTCGAAGCGAGAGAGCGCACCAGAAACGTTGGCTTGAAATGCACTTTTAGGAGATAAAGTGAGGAGTGACAGCAATGTGTGTTTCAGAGTTGCAAAGCTCACTGTGCGCTGAAGATGATCTGCAAGGACTTTCCCTCCCTGCCCTTCGGAACTGGGAGCGGATTCCAAGCGCTCGTGCTCACCTGCCTCTGCTGCACTGGAAACGAGAGTGGAGACCAGAAACGCTGGATTCAAATGCACTTTTAGGAGCTACAATGAGGAGTGACAACAGTGTGTGTGTCAAAGTTGTAAAGCTCAGTGTGTTGAAGAAGCACAAGAGCAGCCTTCAGCCTGTCTCTTCCACTGCCTTACAGATTGCAGACATTCCTGCTCACTCTGCTGCTCAGCAGAGTGCTGGCAACGGAGTTCTTGGATTGAAATGGTCTTTTAGGAGAAAGAGTGAAGAGTGACAGCAATGTTTGTGTCACAGTTTAAAGCTCACTGTGTGCTAAACATGATCAGGAGGAGCTTTTTTGCAAGGCTCTTCTGCTGTTTTAGCCCAGGCTAAACATTCCTGCTCTACTCTCTCTGATGCTGCTCAGCAGAGAGTGGGCACAGAGATGTTGGAATCAATTGGTCTTCCAGGCAGGAGAAGGAGGAGTTACAGCAATGTGTTTTGCAGAGTTGCAAAGCTCACTGTGTGCTGAAGATGCCCTGCAGGAGTTTCCCTGCTGGCCCTTCGTTTGTGGGATTAGAGTCCAAGCGCTGCTCCTCCCCTGTCACAACTCCTCTCCAAACGAGAGTGCGTACCAGAAACTTCGGATTCAAATGCACTTTTAGGAGATAAAGTGAGGAGTGACAGCAATGTTTGTGTCACAGTTTAAAGCTCACTGTGTGCAAAACATGATCAAGCAGGAGATTTTTTGCAAGGCTCTTCTGCTGTTTTAGCCCAGGCTAAATATTCCTGCTCAACACTCTGTTGCTGCTCAGCAGAGAGTGGGCAGAGAGATGTTGGAATCAATTGGACTTTCAGGCAGGAAAAGAAGTGACAGCAATGTGTGTTGCAGAGTTGCAAAGCTCGCTGTGCGCTGAAGATGATCAGTGGGAACTTTCTGGACTGTCTCTTCTGCTGTTTCTTCAGAGTCCAAACGTAAGTGCTATATTCTGCTACTGCTCACAAAGAGCAAGCACAGGAGATGTAGGATTCAATTGGACTTTGAGGTAGGAAAGTGAGAGGTGACAGCTATTTGTGTTTCAGAGTTGCAAAGCTCACTGGGTGCTGAATATGCCCTGCAGGAGTTTCCATGCTGGCAATTCGTCTGTGAAATTAGAGTCCAAACACTCGTCCTCCCCTGTGACATCTGCTCTCGAAACGAGAGAGCGCACCATAAACTTTGGATTCAAATGCACTTTTAGGAGATAAAGTGAGGAGTGACAGCAATGTTTGTGTCACAGTTTAAAGCTCACTGAGTGCAAAACATGATCTAGCAGGAGATTTTTTGCAAGGCTCTTCTGCTGTTTTAGCCCAGTCCAAACATTCCTGCTCTGCTCTCTCTGTTGTTGCTCAGCAGAGAGCGGGCACAGAGATGGTGGATTCAGTTGGTCGTTCAGGCAGGAAAGGGGGGAGTGACAGCAATGTGTGTTGCAGAGTTGCAAAGCTCACTGTGTGCTGAAGATGATCAGTGGGAACTTTCTGGACTGTCTCTTCTGCTGTTTCAGCAGGGTCCAAACGTAAGTGCTATATTCTGCTACTGCTCACAAAGAGCAAGCACAGGAGATGTATTATTCAATTGGACTTTCAGGTAGGAAAGTGAGAGGTGACAGCAATATGTGTTTCAGAGTTGCGAATCACAATGTGTGCTGAAGATGCCCAGCAGTAGTTTCCATGCTGGCCCTTCGGCTGTGAAATTAGAATCCAAGCGCTCGTCCTCCCCTGTCACAACTGCTCTCGAAGCGAGAGAGCGCACCAGAAACGTTGGCTTGAAATGCACTTTTAGGAGATAAAGTGAGGAGTGACAGCAATGTGTGTTTCAGAGTTGCAAAGCTCACTGTGCGCTGAAGATGATCTGCAAGGACTTTCCCTCCCTGCCCTTCGGAACTGGGAGCGGATTCCAAGCGCTCGTGCTCACCTGCCTCTGCTGCACTGGAAACGAGAGTGGAGACCAGAAACGCTGGATTCAAATGCACTTTTAGGAGCTACAATGAGGAGTGACAACAGTGTGTGTGTCAAAGTTGTATAGCTCAGTGTGTTGAAGAAGCACAAGAGCAGCCTTCAGCCTGTCTCTTCCACTGCCTTACAGATTGCAGACATTCCTGCTCACTCTGCTGCTCAGCAGAGTGCTGACAACGGAGTTCTTGGATTGAAATGGTCTTTTAGGAGAAAGAGTGAAGAGTGACAGCAATGTTTGTGTCACAGTTTAAAGCTCACTGTGTGCTAAACATGATCAGGAGGAGCTTTTTTGCAAGGCTCTTCTGCTGTTTTAGCCCAGGCTAAACATTCCTGCTCCACTCTCTCTGTTGCTGCTCAGCAGAGAGCGGGCACAGAGATGTTGGAATCAATTGGTCTTTCAGGCAAGAAAAGGAGGAGTGACAGCAATGTGTGTTTCAGAATTGTAAAGCTCACTGTGCGCTGAAGATGCCCTGCAGGAGTTTCCCTGCTGGCCCTTCGTCTGTGGGATTAGAGTCCAAGCGCTGCTCCTCCCCTGTCACAACTCCTCTCGAAACGAGAGAGCGCACACGAAACTTTGGATTCAAATGCACTTTTAGGAGATAAAGTGAGGAGTGACAGCAATGTTTGTGTCACAGTTTAAAGCTCACTGTGTGCAAAACATGATCAAGCAGGAGATTTTTTTCAAGGCTCTTCTGCTGTTTTAGGCAGGTCTAAAAATTCCTGCTCTACTATCTCTGTTGCTGCTCAGCAGAGAGCGGGCACAGAGATGGTGGATTCAGCTGGTCTTTCAGGCAAAAAGGGAGGAGTGACAGCAATGTGTGTTGCAGAGTTGCAAAGCTCGCTGTGCGCTGAAGATGATCAGTGGGAACTTTCTGGACTGTCTCTTCTGCTCTTTTAGCATTGGCTAAAGTTTCCTGCTCTACTCTGCTTCTGCCCAGCAGAGAAAGGGCACAGAGTTTTGGATTCAATTGGACTTTGAGGTAGGAAAGTGCGGAGCGAGAGCAATATATGTGTCACAGTTGCAAAGCTGACTGCGTGCTGAAGATGCCCTGCCGGAGCTTTCACTCCGGGCTCTTCGGCTGTGGGAGCAGAGGCCAAGAGATCGTGTTCACCTGTCACTGCTGCTGTTCAAACGAGAGAGGGCGGGAGAGACCATGGATTCAAACGGATTATTAGGAGATGAAGTGAGGAGTGACAGCAATGTGTGTTTCAGAGTTGCAAAGCTCACTGTGCGCTGAAGATGATCTGCAAGGACTTTCCCTCCCTGCCCTTCGGAACTGGGAGCGGATTCCAAGCGCTCGTGCTCACCTTCCTCTGCTGCTCTTGAAACGAGAGTGGAGACCAGAAACGCTGGATTCAAATGCACTTTTAGGAGCTACAATGAGGAGTGACAACAGTGTGTGTGTCACAGTTGTAAAGCTCAGTGTGTTGAAGAAGCACAAGAGCAGCCTTCAGGCCTGTCTCTTCCACTGCCTTACAGATTGCAGACATTCCTGCTCACTCTGCTGCTCAGCAGAGTGCTGGCAACGGAGTTCTTGGATTGAAATGGTCTTTTAGGAGAAAGAGTGAAGAGTGACAGCAATGTTTGTGTCACAGTTTAAAGCTCACTGTGTGCTAAACATGATCAGGAGGAGCTTTTTTGCAAGGCTCTTCTGCTGTTTTAGCCCAGTCTAAACATTCCTTCTCTCTGTTGCTGCTCAGCAGAGAGTGGGCACAGAGATGTTGGAATCAATTGGTCTTCCAGGCAGGAAAAGGAGGAGTTACAGCAATGTGTGTTGCAGAATTGCAAAGCTCACTGTGTGCTGAAGATGCCCTGCAGGAGTTTCCCTGCTGGCCCTTCGTCTGTGGGATTAGAGTCCAAGCGCTGCTCCTCCCCTGTCACAACTCCTCTCGAAACGAGAGAGCGCACCAGAAACTTTGGATTCAAATGCACTTTTAGGAGATAAAGTGAGGAGTGACAGCAATGTTTGTGTCACAGTTTAAAGCTCACTGTGTGCAAAACATGATCAAGCAGGAGATTTTTTTCAAGGCTCTTCTGCTGTTTTAGGCAGGTCTAAAAATTCCTGCTCTACTATCTCTGTTGCTGCTCAGCAGAGAGCGGGCACAGAGATGGTGGATTCAGCTGGTCTTTCAGGCAAAAAGGGAGGAGTGACAGCAATGTGTGTTGCAGAGTTGCAAAGCTCGCTGTGCGCTGAAGATGATCAGTGGGAACTTTCTGGACTGTCTCTTCTGCTCTTTTAGCATTGGCTAAAGGTTCCTGCTCTACTCTGCTTCTGCCCAGCAGAGAAAGGGCACAGAGATTTTGGATTCAATTGGACTTTGAGGTAGGAAAGTGCGGAGCGAGAGCAATATATGTGTCACAGTTGCAAAGCTGACTGCGTGCTGAAGATGCCCTGCCGGAGCTTTCACTCCGGGCTCTTCGGCTGTGGGAGCAGAGGCCAAGAGATCGTGTTCACCTGTCACTGCTGCTGTTCAAACGAGAGAGGGCGGGAGAGACCATGGATTCAAACGGATTATTAGGAGATGAAGTGAGGAGTGACAGCAATGTGTGTTTCAGAGTTGCAAAGCTCACTGTGCGCTGAAGATGATCTGCAAGGACTTTCCCTCCCTGCCCTTCGGAACTGGGAGCGGATTCCAAGCGCTCGTGCTCACCTGCCTCTGCTGCTCTTGAAACGAGAGTGGAGACCAGAAACGCTGGATTCAAATGCACTTTTAGGAGCTACAATGAGGAGTGACAACAGTGTGTGTGTCACAGTTGTAAAGCTCAGTGTGTTGAAGAAGCACAAGAGCAGCCTTCAGGCCTGTCTCTTCCACTGCCTTACAGATTGCAGACATTCCTGCTCACTCTGCTGCTCAGCAGAGTGCTGGCAACGGAGTTCTTGGATTGAAATGGTCTTTTAGGAGAAAGAGTGAAGAGTGACAGCAATGTTTGTGTCACAGTTTAAAGCTCACTGTGTGCTAAACATGATCAGGAGGAGCTTTTTTGCAAGGCTCTTCTGCTGTTTTAGCCCAGTCTAAACATTCCTGCTCTACTCTCTCTGATGCTGCTCAGCAGAGAGTGGGCACAGAGATGTTGGAATCAATTGGTCTTCCAGGCAGGAGAAGGAGGAGTTACAGCAATGTGTTTTGCAGAGTTGCAAAGCTCACTGTGTGCTGAAGATGCCCTGCAGGAGTTTCCCTGCTGGCCCTTCGTCTGTGGTATTAGAGTCCAAGCGCTGCTCCTCCCCTGTCACAACTCCTCTCGAAACGAGAGAGCGCACACGAAACTTTGGATTCAAATGCACTTTTAGGAGATAAAGTGAGGAGTGACAGCAATGTTTGTGTCACAGTTTAAAGCTCACTGTGTGCAAAACATGATCAAGCAGGAGATTTTTTTCAAGGCTCTTCTGCTGTTTTAGGCAGGTCTAAAAATTCCTGCTCTACTATCTCTGTTGCTGCTCAGCAGAGAGCGGGCACAGAGATGGTGGATTCAGCTGGTCTTTCAGGCAAAAAGGGAGGAGTGACAGCAATGTGTGTTGCAGAGTTGCAAAGCTCGCTGTGCGCTGAAGATGATCAGTGGGAACTTTCTGGACTGTCTCTTCTGCTCTTTTAGCATTGACTAAAGGTTCCTGCTCTACTCTGCTTCTGCCCAGCAGAGAAAGGGCACAGAGATTTTGGATTCAATTGGACTTTGAGGTAGGAAAGTGCGGAGCGAGAGCAATATATGTGTCACAGTTGCAAAGCTGACTGCGTGCTGAAGATGCCCTGCCGGAGCTTTCACTCCGGGCTCTTCGGCTGTGGGAGCAGAGGCCAAGAGATCGTGTTCACCTGTCACTGCTGCTGTTCAAACGAGAGAGGGCGGGAGAGACCATGGATTCAAATGGATTATTAGGAGATGAAGTGAGGAGTGACAGCAATGTGTGTTTCAGAGTTGCAAAGCTCACTGTGCGCTGAAGATGATCTGCAAGGACTTTCCCTCCCTGCCCTTCGGAACTGGGAGCGGATTCCAAGCGCTCGTGCTCACCTGCCTCTGCTGCTCTTGAAACGAGAGTGGAGACCAGAAACACTGGATTCAAATGCACTTTTAGGAGCTACAATGAGGAGTGACAACAGTGTGTGTGTCACAGTTGTAAAGCTCAGTGTGTTGAAGAAGCACAAGAGCAGCCTTCAGGCCTGTCTCTTCCACTGCCTTACAGATTGCAGACATTCCTGCTCACTCTGCTGCTCAGCAGAGTGCTGGCAACGGAGTTCTTGGATTGAAATGGTCTTTTAGGAGAAAGAGTGAAGAGTGACAGCAATGTTTGTGTCACAGTTTAAAGCTCACTGTGTGCTAAACATGATCAGGAGGAGCTTTTTTGCAAGGCTCTTCTGCTGTTTTAGCCCAGTCTAAACATTCCTTCTCTCTGTTGCTGCTCAGCAGAGAGTGGGCACAGAGATGTTGGAATCAATTGGTCTTCCAGGCAGGAAAAGGAGGAGTTACAGCAATGTGTGTTGCAGAATTGCAAAGCTCACTGTGTGCTGAAGATGCCCTGCAGGAGTTTCCCTGCTGGCCCTTCGTCTGTGGGATTAGAGTCCAAGCGCTGCTCCTCCCCTGTCACAACTCCTCTCGAAACGAGAGAGCGCACCAGAAACTTTGGATTCAAATGCACTTTTAGGAGATAAAGTGAGGAGTGACAGCAATGTTTGTGTCACAGTTTAAAGCTCACTGTGTGCAAAACATGATCAAACAGGAGATTTTTTTCAAGGCTCTTCTGCTGTTTTAGGCAGGTCTAAAAATTCCTGCTCTACTATCTCTGTTGCTGCTCAGCAGAGAGCGGGCACAGAGATGGTGGATTCAGCTGGTCTTTCAGGCAAAAAGGGAGGAGTGACAGCAATGTGTGTTGCAGAGTTGCAAAGCTCGCTGTGCGCTGAAGATGATCAGTGGGAACTTTCTGGACTGTCTCTTCTGCTCTTTTAGCATTGGCTAAAGGTTCCTGCTCTACTCTGCTTCTGCCCAGCAGAGAAAGGGCACAGAGATTTTGGATTCAATTGGACTTTGAGGTAGGAAAGTGCGGAGCGAGAGCAATATATGTGTCACAGTTGCAAAGCTGACTGCGTGCTGAAGATGCCCTGCCGGAGCTTTCACTCCGGGCTCTTCGGCTGTGGGAGCAGAGGCCAAGAGATCGTGTTCACCTGTCACTGCTGCTGTTCAAACGAGAGAGGGCGGGAGAGACCATGGATTCAAACGGATTATTAGGAGATGAAGTGAGGAGTGACAGCAATGTGTGTTTCAGAGTTGCAAAGCTCACTGTGCGCTGAAGATGATCTGCAAGGACTTTCCCTCCCTGCCCTTCGGAACTGGGAGCGGATTCCAAGCGCTCGTGCTCACCTGCCTCTGCTGCTCTTGAAACGAGAGTGGAGACCAGAAACGCTGGATTCAAATGCACTTTTAGGAGCTACAATGAGGAGTGACAACAGTGTGTGTGTCACAGTTGTAAAGCTCAGTGTGTTGAAGAAGCACAAGAGCAGCCTTCAGGCCTGTCTCTTCCACTGCCTTACAGATTGCAGACATTCCTGCTCACTCTGCTGCTCAGCAGAGTGCTGGCAACGGAGTTCTTGGATTGAAATGGTCTTTTAGGAGAAAGAGTGAAGAGTGACAGCAATGTTTGTGTCACAGTTTAAAGCTCACTGTGTGCTAAACATGATCAGGAGGAGCTTTTTTGCAAGGCTCTTCTGCTGTTTTAGCCCAGTCTAAACATTCCTGCTCTACTCTCTCTGATGCTGCTCAGCAGAGAGTGGGCACAGAGATGTTGGAATCAATTGGTCTTCCAGGCAGGAGAAGGAGGAGTTACAGCAATGTGTTTTGCAGAGTTGCAAAGCTCACTGTGTGCTGAAGATGCCCTGCAGGAGTTTCCCTGCTGGCCCTTCGTCTGTGGTATTAGAGTCCAAGCGCTGCTCCTCCCCTGTCACAACTCCTCTCGAAACGAGAGAGCGCACACGAAACTTTGGATTCAAATGCACTTTTAGGAGATAAAGTGAGGAGTGACAGCAATGTTTGTGTCACAGTTTAAAGCTCACTGTGTGCAAAACATGATCAAGCAGGAGATTTTTTTCAAGGCTCTTCTGCTGTTTTAGGCAGGTCTAAAAATTCCTGCTCTACTATCTCTGTTGCTGCTCAGCAGAGAGCGGGCACAGAGATGGTGGATTCAGCTGGTCTTTCAGGCAAAAAGGGAGGAGTGACAGCAATGTGTGTTGCAGAGTTGCAAAGCTCGCTGTGCGCTGAAGATGATCAGTGGGAACTTTCTGGACTGTCTCTTCTGCTCTTTTAGCATTGGCTAAAGGTTCCTGCTCTACTCTGCTTCTGCCCAGCAGAGAAAGGGCACAGAGATTTTGGATTCAATTGGACTTTGAGGTAGGAAAGTGCGGAGCGAGAGCAATATATGTGTCACAGTTGCAAAGCTGACTGCGTGCTGAAGATGCCCTGCCGGAGCTTTCACTCCGGGCTCTTCGGCTGTGGGAGCAGAGGCCAAGAGATCGTGTTCACCTGTCACTGCTGCTGTTCAAACGAGAGAGGGCGGGAGAGACCATGGATTCAAACGGATTATTAGGAGATGAAGTGAGGAGTGACAGCAATGTGTGTTTCAGAGTTGCAAAGCTCACTGTGCGCTGAAGATGATCTGCAAGGACTTTCCCTCCCTGCCCTTCGGAACTGGGAGCGGATTCCAAGCGCTCGTGCTCACCTGCCTCTGCTGCACTGGAAACGAGAGTGGAGACCAGAAACGCTGGATTCAAATGCACTTTTAGGAGCTACAATGAGGAGTGACAACAGTGTGTGTGTGTCAAAGTTGTAAAGCTCAGTGTGTTGAAGAAGCACAAGAGCAGCCTTCAGCCTGTCTCTTCCACTGCCTTACAGATTGCAGACATTCCTGCTCACTCTGCTGCTCAGCAGAGTGCTGGCAACGGAGTTCTTGGATTGAAATGGTCTTTTAGGAGAAAGAGTGAAGAGTGACAGCAATGTTTGTGTCACAGTTTAAAGCTCACTGTGTGCTAAACATGATCAGGAGGAGCTTTTTTGCAAGGCTCTTCTGCTGTTTTAGCCCAGTCTAAACATTCCTTCTCTCTGTTGCTGCTCAGCAGAGAGTGGGCACAGAGATGTTGGAATCAATTGGTCTTCCAGGCAGGAAAAGGAGGAGTTACAGCAATGTGTGTTGCAGAATTGCAAAGCTCACTGTGTGCTGAAGATGCCCTGCAGGAGTTTCCCTGCTGGCCCTTCGTCTGTGGGATTAGAGTCCAAGCGCTGCTCCTCCCCTGTCACAACTCCTCTCGAAACGAGAGAGCGCACCAGAAACTTTGGATTCAAATGCACTTTTAGGAGATAAAGTGAGGAGTGACAGCAATGTTTGTGTCACAGTTTAAAGCTCACTGTGTGCAAAACATGATCAAGCAGGAGATTTTTTTCAAGGCTCTTCTGCTGTTTTAGGCAGGTCTAAAAATTCCTGCTCTACTATCTCTGTTGCTGCTCAGCAGAGAGCGGGCACAGAGATGGTGGATTCAGCTGGTCTTTCAGGCAAAAAGGGAGGAGTGACAGCAATGTGTGTTGCAGAGTTGCAAAGCTCGCTGTGCGCTGAAGATGATCAGTGGGAACTTTCTGGACTGTCTCTTCTGCTCTTTTAGCATTGGCTAAAGGTTCCTGCTCTACTCTGCTTCTGCCCAGCAGAGAAAGGGCACAGAGATTTTGGATTCAATTGGACTTTGAGGTAGGAAAGTGCGGAGCGAGAGCAATATATGTGTCACAGTTGCAAAGCTGACTGCGTGCTGAAGATGCCCTGCCGGAGCTTTCACTCCGGGCTCTTCGGCTGTGGGAGCAGAGGCCAAGAGATCGTGTTCACCTGTCACTGCTGCTGTTCAAACGAGAGAGGGCGGGAGAGACCATGGATTCAAACGGATTATTAGGAGATGAAGTGAGGAGTGACAGCAATGTGTGTTTCAGAGTTGCAAAGCTCACTGTGCGCTGAAGATGATCTGCAAGGACTTTCCCTCCCTGCCCTTCGGAACTGGGAGCGGATTCCAAGCGCTCGTGCTCACCTGCCTCTGCTGCACTGGAAACGAGAGTGGAGACCAGAAACGCTGGATTCAAATGCACTTTTAGGAGCTACAATGAGGAGTGACAACAGTGTGTGTGTGTCAAAGTTGTAAAGCTCAGTGTGTTGAAGAAGCACAAGAGCAGCCTTCAGGCCTGTCTCTTCCACTGCCTTACAGATTGCAGACATTCCTGCTCACTCTGCTGCTCAGCAGAGTGCTGGCAACGGAGTTCTTGGATTGAAATGGTCTTTTAGGAGAAAGAGTGAAGAGTGACAGCAATGTTTGTGTCACAGTTTAAAGCTCACTGTGTGCTAAACATGATCAGGAGGAGCTTTTTTGCAAGGCTCTTCTGCTGTTTTAGCCCAGTCTAAACATTCCTGCTCTATTCTCTCTGATGCTGCTCAGCAGAGAGTGGGCACAGAGATGTTGGAATCAATTGGTCTTCCAGGCAGGAGAAGGAGGAGTTACAGCAATGTGTTTTGCAGAGTTGCAAAGCTCACTGTGTGCTGAAGATGCCCTGCAGGAGTTTCCCTGCTGGCCCTTCGTCTGTGGGATTAGAGTCCAAGCGCTGCTCCTCCCCTGTCACAACTCCTCTCGAAACGAGAGAGCGCACCAGAAACTTTGGATTCAAATGCACTTTTAGGAGATAAAGTGAGGAGTGACAGCAATGTTTGTGTCACAGTTTAAAGCTCACTGTGTGCAAAACATGATCAAGCAGGAGATTTTTTTCAAGGCTCTTCTGCTGTTTTAGGCAGGTCTAAAAATTCCTGCTCTACTATCTCTGTTGCTGCTCAGCAGAGAGCGGGCACAGAGATGGTGGATTCAGCTGGTCTTTCAGGCAAAAAGGGAGGAGTGACAGCAATGTGTGTTGCAGAGTTGCAAAGCTCGCTGTGCGCTGAAGATGATCAGTGGGAACTTTCTGGACTGTCTCTTCTGCTCTTTTAGCATTGGCTAAAGGTTCCTGCTCTACTCTGCTTCTGCCCAGCAGAGAAAGGGCACAGAGATTTTGGATTCAATTGGACTTTGAGGTAGGAAAGTGCGGAGCGAGAGCAATATATGTGTCACAGTTGCAAAGCTGACTGCGTGCTGAAGATGCCCTGCCGGAGCTTTCACTCCGGGCTCTTCGGCTGTGGGAGCAGAGGCCAAGAGATCGTGTTCACCTGTCACTGCTGCTGTTCAAACGAGAGAGGGCGGGAGAGACCATGGATTCAAACGGATTATTAGGAGATGAAGTGAGGAGTGACAGCAATGTGTGTTTCAGAGTTGCAAAGCTCACTGTGCGCTGAAGATGATCTGCAAGGACTTTCCCTCCCTGCCCTTCGGAACTGGGAGCGGATTCCAAGCGCTCGTGCTCACCTGCCTCTGCTGCACTGGAAACGAGAGTGGAGACCAGAAACGCTGGATTCAAATGCACTTTTAGGAGCTACAATGAGGAGTGACAACAGTGTGTGTGTGTCAAAGTTGTAAAGCTCAGTGTGTTGAAGAAGCACAAGAGCAGCCTTCAGCCTGTCTCTTCCACTACCTTACAGATTGCAGACATTCCTGCTCACTCTGCTGCTCAGCAGAGTGCTGGCAACGGAGTTCTTGGATTGAAATGGTCTTTTAGGAGAAAGAGTGAAGAGTGACAGCAATGTTTGTGTCACACTTTAAAGCTCACTGTGTGCTAAACATGATCAGGAGGAGCTTTTTTGCAAGGCTCTTCTGCTGTTTTAGCCCAGTCTAAACATTCCTGCTCTACTCTCTCTGATGCTGCTCAGCAGAGAGTGGGCACAGAGATGTTGGAATCAATTCGTCTTCCAGGCAGGAGAAGGAGGAGTTACAGCAATGTGTTTTGCAGAGTTGCAAAGCTCACTGTGTGCTGAAGATGCCCTGCAGGAGTTTCCCTGCTGGCCCTTCGTCTGTGGGATTAGAGTCCAAGCGCTGCTCCTCCCCTGTCACAACTCCTCTCGAAACGAGAGAGCGCACCAGAAACTTTGGATTCAAATGCACTTTTAGGAGATAAAGTGAGGAGTGACAGCAATGTTTGTGTCACAGTTTAAAGCTCACTGTGTGCAAAACATGATCAAGCAGGAGATTTTTTTCAAGGCTCTTCTGCTGTTTTAGGCAGGTCTAAAAATTCCTGCTCTACTCTCTCTGTTGCTGCTCAGCAGAGAGCGGGCACAGAGATGGTGGATTCAGCTGGTCTTTCAGGCAAAAAGGGAGGAGTGACAGCAATGTGTGTTGCAGAGTTGCAAAGCTCGCTGTGCGCTGAAGATGATCAGTGGGAACTTTCTGGACTGTCTCTTCTGCTCTTTTAGCATTGGCTAAAGGTTCCTGCTCTACTCTGCTTCTGCCCAGCAGAGAAAGGGCACAGAGTTTTGGATTCAATTGGACTTTGAGGTAGGAAAGTGCGGAGCGAGAGCAATATATGTGTCCCAGTTGCAAAGCTGACTGCGTGCTGAAGATGCCCTGCCGGAGCTTTCACTCCGGGCTCTTCGGCTGTGGGAGCAGAGGCCAAGAGATCGTGTTCACCTGTCACTGCTGCTGTTCAAACGAGAGAGGGCGGGAGAGACCATGGATTCAAACGGATTATTAGGAGATGAAGTGAGGAGTGACAGCAATGTGTGTTTCAGAGTTGCAAAGCTCACTGTGCGCTGAAGATGATCTGCAAGGACTTTCCCTCCCTGCCCTTCGGAACTGGGAGCAGATTCCAAGCGCTCGTGCTCACCTGCCTCTGCTGCACTGGAAACGAGAGTGGAGACCAGAAACGCTGGATTCAAATGCACTTTTAGGAGCTACAATGAGGAGTGACAACAGTGTGTGTGTCACAGTTGTAAAGCTCAGTGTGTTGAAGAAGCACAAGAGCAGCCTTCAGGCCTGTCTCTTCCACTGCCTTACAGATTGCAGATATTCCTGCTCACTCTGCTGCTCAGCAGAGTGCTGGCAACGGAGTTCTTGGATTGAAATGGTCTTTTAGGAGAAAGAGTGAAGAGTGACAGCAATGTTTGTGTCACAGTTTAAAGCTCACTGTGTGCTAAACATGATCAGGAGGAGCTTTTTTGCAAGGCTCTTCTGCTGTTTTAGCCCAGTCTAAACATTCCTGCTCTACTCTCTCTGATGCTGCTCAGCAGAGAGTGGGCACAGAGATGTTGGAATCAATAGGTCTTCCAGGCAGGAAAAGGAGGAGTTACAGCAATGTGTTTTGCAGAGTTGCAAAGCTCACTGTGTGCTGAAGATGCCCTGCAGGCGTTTCCCTGCTGGCCCTTCCTCTGTGGGATTAGAGTCCAAGCGCTGCTCCTCCCCTGTCACAACTCCTCTCGAAACGAGAGAGCGCACCAGAAACTTTGGATTCAAATGCACTTTTAGGAGATAAAGTGAGGAGTGACAGCAATGTTTGTGTCACAGTTTAAAGCTCACTGTGTGTAAAACATGATCAAGCAGGAGATTTTTTGCAAGGCTCTTCTGCTGTTTTAGCCCAGGCTAAACATTCCTGCTCTACTCTCTCTGTTGCTGCTCAGCAGAGAGCGGGCACAGAGGTGTTGGAATCAATTGGGCTTTCAGGCAGGAAAAGAAGAGACAGCAATGTGTGTTGCAGAGTTGCAAAGCTCACTGTGTGCTGAAGATGATCAGTGGGAACTTTCTGGACTGTCTCTTCTGCTGTTTCAGCAGAGTCCAAACGTAAGTGCTATATTCTGCTACTGCTCACAAAGAGCAAGCACAGGAGATGTATTATTCAATTGGACTTTCAGGTAGGAAAGTGAGAGGTGACAGCAATATGTGTTTCAGAGTTGTGAATCTCAATGTGTGCTGAAGATGCCCAGCAGTAGTTTCCATGCAGGCCCTTCGGCTGTGAAATTAGAATCCAAGCGCTCGTCCTCCCCTGTCACAACTGCTCTCGAAGCGAGAGAGCGCACCAGAAACGTTGGCTTGAAATGCACTTTCAGGAGATAAAGTGAGGAGTGACAGCAATGTGTGTTTCAGAGTTGCAAAGCTCACTGTGCGCTGAAGATGATCTGCAAGGACTTTCCCTCCCTGCCCTTCGGAACTGGGAGCGGATTCCAAGCGCTCGTGCTCACCTGCCTCTGGTGCACTGGAAACGAGAGTGGAGACCAGAAACGCTGGATTCAAATGCACTTTTAGGAGCTACAATGAGGAGTGACAACAGTGTGTGTGTCAAAGTTGTAAAGCTCAGTGTGTTGAAGAAGCACAAGAGCAGCCTTCAGGCCTGTCTCTTCCACTGCCTTACAGATTGCAGACATCCCTGCTCACTCTGCTGCTCAGCAGAGTGCTGGCAACAGAGTTCTGGGATTGAAATGGTCTTTTAGGAGAAAGAGTGAAGAGTGACAGCAATGTTTGTGTCACAGTTTAAAGCTCACTGTGTGCTAAACATGATCAGGAGGAGCTTTTTTGCAAGGCTCTTCTGCTGTTTTAGCCCAGTCTAAACATTCCTGCTCTACTCTCTCTGTTGCTGCTCAGCAGAGAGTGGGCACAGAGGTGTTGGAATCAATTGGTCTTTCAGGCAAGAAAAGGAGGAGTGACAGCAGTGTGTGTTGCAGAATTGTAAAGCTCACTGTGTGCTGAAGATGCCCTGCAGGAGTTTCCCTGCTGGCCCTTCGTCTGTGGGATTAGAGTCCAAGCGCTGCTCCTCCCCTGTCACAACTCCTCTCCAAACGAGAGAGCGCACCAGAAACTTTGGATTCAAATGCACTTTTAGGAGATAAAGTGAGGAGTGACAGCAATGTTTGTGTCACAGTTTAAAGCTCACTGTGTGCAAAACATGATCAAGCAGGAGATTTTTTTCAAGGCTGTTCTGCTGTTTTAGGCAGGTCTAAACATTCCTGCTCTACTCTCTCTGTTGCTGCTCAGCAGAGAGCGGGCACAGAGATGGTGGATTCAGCTGGTCTTTCAGGCAAAAAGGGAGGAGTGACAGCAATGTGTGTTGCAGAGTTGCAAAGCTCGCTGTGCGCTGAAGATGATCAGTGGGAACTTTCTGGACTGTCTCTTCTGCTCTTTTAGCATTGGCTAAAGGTTCCTGCTCTACTCTGCTTCTGCCCAGCAGAGAAAGGGCACAGAGATTTTGGATTCAATTGGACTTTGAGGTAGGAAAGTGCGGAGCGAGAGCAATATATGTGTCACAGTTGCAAAGCTGACTGCGTGCTGAAGATGCCCTGCCGGAGCTTTCACTCCGGGCTCTTCGGCTGTGGGAGCAGAGGCCAAGAGATCGTGTTCACCTGTCACTGCTGCTGTTCAAACGAGAGACTGCGGGAGAGACCATGGATTCAAACGGATTATTAGGAGATGAAGTGAGGAGTGACAGCAATGTGTGTTTCAGAGTTGCAAAGCTCACTGTGCGCTGAAGATGATCTGCAAGGACTTTCCCTCCCTGCCCTTCGGAACTGGGAGCGGATTCCAAGCGCTCGTGCTCACCTTCCTCTGCTGCTCTTGAAACGAGAGTGGAGACCAGAAACGCTGGATTCAAATGCACTTTTAGGAGCTACAATGAGGAGTGACAACAGTGTGTGTGTCACAGTTGTAAAGCTCAGTGTGTTGAAGAAGCACAAGAGCAGCCTTCAGGCCTGTCTCTTCCACTGCCTTACAGATTGCAGACATTCCTGCTCACTCTGCTGCTCAGCAGAGTGCTGGCAACGGAGTTCTTGGATTGAAATGGTCTTTTAGGAGAAAGAGTGAAGAGTGACAGCAATGTTTGTGTCACAGTTTAAAGCTCACTGTGTGCTAAACATGATCAGGAGGAGCTTTTTTGCAAGGCTCTTCTGCTGTTTTAGCCCAGTCTAAACATTCCTGCTCTACTCTCTCTGTTGCTGCTCAGCAGAGAGTGGGCACAGAGATGTTGGAATCAATTGGTCTTCCAGGCAGGAAAAGGAGGAGTTACAGCAATGTGTTTTGCAGAGTTGCAAAGCTCATTGTGTGCTGAAGATGCCCTGCAGGAGTTTCCCTGCTGGCCCTTCGTCTGTGGGTTTAGAGTCCAAGCGCTGCTCCTCCCCTGTCACAACTCCTCTCGAAACGAGAGAGCGCACCAGAAACTTTGGATTCAAATGCACTTTTAGGAGATAAAGTGAGGAGTGACAGCAATGTTTGTGTCACAGTTTAAAGCTCACTGTGTGCAAAACATGATCAAGCAGGAGATTTTTTTCAAGGCTCTTCTGCTGTTTTAGGCAGGTCTAAAAATTCCTGCTCTACTCTCTCTGTTGCTGCTCAGCAGAGAGCGGGCACAGAGATGGTGGATTCAGCTGGTCTTTCAGGCAAAAAGGGAGGAGTGACAGCAATGTGTGTTTCAGAGTTGCAAAGCTCACTGTGCGCTGAAGATGATCTGCAAGGACTTTCCCTCCCTGCCCTTCGGAACTGGGAGCGGATTCCAAGCGCTCGTGCTCACCTTCCTCTGCTGCTCTTGAAACGAGAGTGGAGACCAGAAACGCTGGATTCAAATGCACTTTTAGGAGCTACAATGAGGAGTGACAACAGTGTGTGTGTCACAGTTGTAAAGCTCAGTGTGTTGAAGAAGCACAAGAGCAGCCTTCAGGCCTGTCTCTTCCACTGCCTTACAGATTGCAGACATTCCTGCTCACTCTGCTGCTCAGCAGAGTGCTGGCAATGGAGTTCTTGGATTGAAATGGTCTTTTAGGAGAAAGAGTGAAGAGTGACAGCAATGTTTGTGTCACAGTTTAAAGCTCACTGTGTGCTAAACATGATCAGGAGGAGCTTTTTTGCAAGGCTCTTCTGCTGTTTTAGCCCAGTCTAAACATTCCTTCTCTCTGTTGCTGCTCAGCAGAGAGTGGGCACAGAGATGTTGGAATCAATTGGTCTTCCATGCAGGAAAAGGAGGAGTTACAGCAATGTGTGTTGCAGAATTGCAAAGCTCACTGTGTGCTGAAGATGCCCTGCAGGAGTTTCCCTGCTGGCCCTTCATCTGTGGGATTAGAGTCCAAGCGCTGCTCCTCCCCTGTCACAACTCCTCTCGAAACGTGAGAGCGCACCAGAAACTTTGGATTCAAATGCACTTTTAGGAGATAAAGTGAGGAGTGACAGCAATGTTTGTGTCACAGTTTAAAGCTCACTGTGTGCAAAACATGATCAAGCAGGAGATTTTTTGCAAGGCTCTTCTGCTGTTTTAGCCCAGGATAAACATTCCTGCTCCACTCTCTCTGTTGCTGCTCAGCAGAGAGCGGGCACAGAGGTGTTGGAATCAATTGGTCTTTCAGGCAGGAAAAGAAGTGACAGCAATGTGTGTTGCAGAGTTGCAAAGCTCACTGTGTGCTGAAGATGATCAGTGGGAACTTTCTGGACTGTCTCTTCTGCTGTTTCAGCAGAGTCCAAACGTAAGTGCTATATTCTGCTACTGCTCACAAAGAGCAAGCACGGGAGATGTATTATTCAATTGGACTTTCAGGTAGTAAAGTGAGAGGTGACAGCAATATGTGTTTCAGAGTTGCGAATCTCAATGTGTGCTGAAGATGCCCAGCAGTAGTTTCCATGCTGGCCCTTCGGCTGTGAAATTAGAATCCAAGCGCTCGTCCTCCCCTGTCACAACTGCTCTCGAAGCGAGAGAGCGCACCAGAAACGTTGGCTTGAAATGCACTTTTAGGAGATAAAGTGAGGAGTGACAGCAATGTGTGTTTCAGAGTTGCAAAGCTCACTGTGCGCTGAAGATGATCTGCAAGGACTTTCCCTCCCCTGCCCTTCGGAACTGGGAGCGGATTCCAAGCGCTCGTGCTCACCTGCCTCTGCTGCACTGGAAACGAGAGTGGAGACCAGAAACGCTGGATTCAAATGCACTTTTAGGAGCTACAATGAGGAGTGACAACAGTGTGTGTGTCAAAGTTGTAAAGCTCAGTGTGTTGAAGAAGCACAAGAGCAGCCTTCAGGCCTGTCTCTTCCACTGCCTTACAGATTGCAGACATCCCTGCTCACTCTGCTGCTCAGCAGAGTGCTGGCAACGGAGTTCTTGGATTGAAATGGTCTTTTAGGAGAAAGAGTGAAGAGTGACTGCAATGTTTGTGTCACAGTTTAAAGCTCACTGTGTGCTAAACATGATCAGGAGGAGCTTTTTTGCAAGGCTCTTCTGCTGTTTTAGCCCAGTCTAAACATTCCTGCTCTACTCTCTCTGTTGCTGCTCAGCAGAGAGTGGGCACAGAGATGTTGGAATCAATTGGTCTTTCAGGCAAGAAAAGGAGGAGTGACAGCAATGTGTGTTGCAGAATTGCAAAGCTCACTGTGTGCTGAAGATGCTCTGCAGGAGTTTCCCTGCTGGCCCTTCGTCTGTGGGATTAGAGTCCAAGCGCTGCTCCTCCCCTGTCACAACTCCTCTCGAAACGAGAGAGCGCGCCAGAAACTTTGGATTCAAATGCACTTTTAGGAGATAAAGTGAGGAGTGACAGCAATGTTTGTGTCACAGTTTAAAGCTCACTGTGTGCAAAACATGATCAAGCAGGAGATTTTTTTCAAGGCTGTTCTGCTGTTTTAGGCAGGTCTAAACATTCCTGCTCTACTCTCTCTGTTGCTGCTCAGCAGAGAGCGGGCACAGAGATGGTGGATTCAGCTGGTCTTTCAGGCAAAAAGGGAGGAGTGACAGCAATGTGCGTTGCAGAGTTGCAAAGCTCGCTGTGCGCTGAAGATGATCAGTGGGAACTTTCTGGACTGTCTCTTCAGCTCTTTTAGCATTGGCTAAAGGTTCCTGCTCTACTCTGCTTCTGCCCAGCAGAGAAAGGTCACAGAGATTTTGGATTGAATTGGACTTTGAGGTAGGAAAGTGCGGAGCGAGAGCAATATATGTGTCACAGTTGCAAAGCTGACTGCGTGCTGAAGATGCCCTGCCGGAGCTTTCACTCCGGGCTCTTCGGCTGTGGGAGCAGAGGCCAAGAGATCGTGTTCACCTGTCACTGCTGCTGTTCAAACGAGAGAGGGCGGGAGAGACCATGGATTCAAACGGATTATTAGGAGATGAAGTGAGGAGTGACAGCAATGTGTGTTTCAGAGTTGCAAAGCTCACTGTGCGCTGAAGATGATCTGCAAGGACTTTCCCTCCCTGCCCTTCGGAACTGGGAGCGGATTCCAAGCGCTCGTGCTCACCTTCCTCTGCTGCTCTTGAAACGAGAGTGGAGACCAGAAACGCTGGATTCAAATGCACTTTTAGGAGCTACAATGAGGAGTGACAACAGTGTGTGTGTCACAGTTGTAAAGCTCAGTGTGTTGAAGAAGCACAAGAGCAGCCTTCAGGCCTGTCTCTTCCACTGCCTTACAGATTGCAGACATTCCTGCTCACTCTGCTGCTCAGCAGAGTGCTGGCAATGGAGTTCTTGGATTGAAATGGTCTTTTAGGAGAAAGAGTGAAGAGTGACAGCAATGTTTGTGTCACAGTTTAAAGCTCACTGTGTGCTAAACATGATCAGGAGGAGCTTTTTTGCAAGGCTCTTCTGCTGTTTTAGCCCAGTCTAAACATTCCTTCTCTCTGTTGCTGCTCAGCAGAGAGTGGGCACAGAGATGTTGGAATCAATTGGTCTTCCATGCAGGAAAAGGAGGAGTTACAGCAATGTGTGTTGCAGAATTGCAAAGCTCACTGTGTGCTGAAGATGCCCTGCAGGAGTTTCCCTGCTGGCCCTTCATCTGTGGGATTAGAGTCCAAGCGCTGCTCCTCCCCTGTCACAACTCCTCTCGAAACGTGAGAGCGCACCAGAAACTTTGGATTCAAATGCACTTTTAGGAGATAAAGTGAGGAGTGACAGCAATGTTTGTGTCACAGTTTAAAGCTCACTGTGTGCAAAACATGATCAAGCAGGAGATTTTTTGCAAGGCTCTTCTGCTGTTTTAGCCCAGGATAAACATTCCTGCTCTACTCTCTCTGTTGCTGCTCAGCAGAGAGCGGGCACAGAGGTGTTGGAATCAATTGGTCTTTCAGGCAGGAAAAGAAGTGACAGCAATGTGTGTTGCAGAGTTGCAAAGCTCACTGTGTGCTGAAGATGATCAGTGGGAACTTTCTGGACTGTCTCTTCTGCTGTTTCAGCAGAGTCCAAACGTAAGTGCTATATTCTGCTACTGCTCACAAAGAGCAAGCACGGGAGATGTATTATTCAATTGGACTTTCAGGTAGGAAAGTGAGAGGTGACAGCAATATGTGTTTCAGCGTTGCGAATCTCAATGTGTGCTGAAGATGCCCAGCAGTAGTTTCCATGCTGGCCCTTCGGCTGTGAAATTAGAATCCAAGCGCTCGTCCTCCCCTGTCACAACTGCTCTCGAAGCGAGAGAGCGCACCAGAAACGTTGGCTTGAAATGCACTTTTAGGAGATAAAGTGAGGAGTGACAGCAATGTGTGTTTCAGAGTTGCAAAGCTCACTGTGCGCTGAAGATGATCTGCAAGGACTTTCCCTCCCCTGCCCTTCGGAACTGGGAGCGGATTCCAAGCGCTCGTGCTCACCTGCCTCTGCTGCACTGGAAACGAGAGTGGAGACCAGAAACGCTGGATTCAAATGCACTTTTAGGAGCTACAATGAGGAGTGACAACAGTGTGTGTGTCAAAGTTGTAAAGCTCAGTGTGTTGAAGAAGCACAAGAGCAGCCTTCAGGCCTGTCTCTTCCACTGCCTTACAGATTGCAGACATCCCTGCTCACTCTGCTGCTCAGCAGAGTGCTGGCAACGGAGTTCTTGGATTGAAATGGTCTTTTAGGAGAAAGAGTGAAGAGTGACTGCAATGTTTGTGTCACAGTTTAAAGCTCACTGTGTGCTAAACATGATCAGGAGGAGCTTTTTTGCAAGGCTCTTCTGCTGTTTTAGCCCAGTCTAAACATTCCTGCTCTACTCTCTCTGTTGCTGCTCAGCAGAGAGTGGGCACAGAGATGTTGGAATCAATTGGTCTTTCAGGCAAGAAAAGGAGGAGTGACAGCAATGTGTGTTGCAGAATTGCAAAGCTCACTGTGTGCTGAAGATGCTCTGCAGGAGTTTCCCTGCTGGCCCTTCGTCTGTGGGATTAGAGTCCAAGCGCTGCTCCTCCCCTGTCACAACTCCTCTCCAAACGAGAGAGCGCACCAGAAACTTTGGATTCAAATGCACTTTTAGGAGATAAAGTGAGGAGTGACAGCAATGTTTGTGTCACAGTTTAAAGCTCACTGTGTGCAAAACATGATCAAGCAGGAGATTTTTTTCAAGGCTGTTCTGCTGTTTTAGGCAGGTCTAAACATTCCTGCTCTACTCTCTCTGTTGCTGCTCAGCAGAGAGCGGGCACAGAGATGGTGGATTCAGCTGGTCTTTCAGGCAAAAAGGGAGGAGTGACAGCAATGTGTGTTGCAGAGTTGCAAAGCTCGCTGTGCGCTGAAGATGATCAGTGGGAACTTTCTGGACTGTCTCTTCTGCTCTTTTAGCATTGGCTAAAGGTTCCTGCTCTACTCTGCTTCTGCCCAGCAGAGAAAGGGCACAGAGATTTTGGATTCAATTGGACTTTGAGGTAGGAAAGTGCGGAGCGAGAGCAATATATGTGTCACAGTTGCAAAGCTGACTGCGTGCTGAAGATGCCCTGCCGGAGCTTTCACTCCGGGCTCTTCGGCTGTGGGAGCAGAGGCCAAGAGATCGTGTTCACCTGTCACTGCTGCTGTTCAAACGAGAGACTGCGGGAGAGACCATGGATTCAAACGGATTATTAGGAGATGAAGTGAGGAGTGACAGCAATGTGTGTTTCAGAGTTGCAAAGCTCACTGTGCGCTGAAGATGATCTGCAAGGACTTTCCCTCCCTGCCCTTCGGAACTGGGAGCGGATTCCAAGCGCTCGTGCTCACCTTCCTCTGCTGCTCTTGAAACGAGAGTGGAGAACAGAAACGCTGGATTCAAATGCACTTTTAGGAGCTACAATGAGGAGTGACAACAGTGTGTGTGTCACAGTTGTAAAGCTCAGTGTGTTGAAGAAGCACAAGAGCAGCCTTCAGGCCTGTCTCTTCCACTGCCTTACAGATTGCAGACATTCCTGCTCACTCTGCTGCTCAGCAGAGTGCTGGCAACGGAGTTCTTGGATTGAAATGGTCTTTTAGGAGAAAGAGTGAAGAGTGACAGCAATGTTTGTGTCACAGTTTAAAGCTCACTGTGTGCTAAACATGATCAGGAGGAGCTTTTTTGCAAGGCTCTTCTGCTGTTTTAGCCCAGTCTAAACATTCCTGCTCTACTCTCTCTGTTGCTGCTCAGCAGAGAGTGGGCACAGAGATGTTGGAATCAATTGGTCTTCCAGGCAGGAAAAGGAGGAGTTACAGCAATGTGTTTTGCAGAGTTGCAAAGCTCATTGTGTGCTGAAGATGCCCTGCAGGAGTTTCCCTGCTGGCCCTTCGTCTGTGGGTTTAGAGTCCAAGCGCTGCTCCTCCCCTGTCACAACTCCTCTCGAAACGAGAGAGCGCACCAGAAACTTTGGATTCAAATGCACTTTTAGGAGATAAAGTGAGGAGTGACAGCAATGTTTGTGTCACAGTTTAAAGCTCACTGTGTGCAAAACATGATCAAGCAGGAGATTTTTTTCAAGGCTCTTCTGCTGTTTTAGGCAGGTCTAAAAATTCCTGCTCTACTCTCTCTGTTGCTGCTCAGCAGAGAGCGGGCACAGAGATGGTGGATTCAGCTGGTCTTTCAGGCAAAAAGGGAGGAGTGACAGCAATGTGTGTTTCAGAGTTGCAAAGCTCACTGTGCGCTGAAGATGATCTGCAAGGACTTTCCCTCCCTGCCCTTCGGAACTGGGAGCGGATTCCAAGCGCTCGTGCTCACCTTCCTCTGCTGCTCTTGAAACGAGAGTGGAGACCAGAAACGCTGGATTCAAATGCACTTTTAGGAGCTACAATGAGGAGTGACAACAGTGTGTGTGTCACAGTTGTAAAGCTCAGTGTGTTGAAGAAGCACAAGAGCAGCCTTCAGGCCTGTCTCTTCCACTGCCTTACAGATTGCAGACATTCCTGCTCACTCTGCTGCTCAGCAGAGTGCTGGCAATGGAGTTCTTGGATTGAAATGGTCTTTTAGGAGAAAGAGTGAAGAGTGACAGCAATGTTTGTGTCACAGTTTAAAGCTCACTGTGTGCTAAACATGATCAGGAGGAGCTTTTTTGCAAGGCTCTTCTGCTGTTTTAGCCCAGTCTAAACATTCCTTCTCTCTGTTGCTGCTCAGCAGAGAGTGGGCACAGAGATGTTGGAATCAATTGGTCTTCCATGCAGGAAAAGGAGGAGTTACAGCAATGTGTGTTGCAGAATTGCAAAGCTCACTGTGTGCTGAAGATGCCCTGCAGGAGTTTCCCTGCTGGCCCTTCATCTGTGGGATTAGAGTCCAAGCGCTGCTCCTCCCCTGTCACAACTCCTCTCGAAACGTGAGAGCGCACCAGAAACTTTGGATTCAAATGCACTTTTAGGAGATAAAGTGAGGAGTGACAGCAATGTTTGTGTCACAGTTTAAAGCTCACTGTGTGCAAAACATGATCAAGCAGGAGATTTTTTGCAAGGCTCTTCTGCTGTTTTAGCCCAGGATAAACATTCCTGCTCCACTCTCTCTGTTGCTGCTCAGCAGAGAGCGGGCACAGAGGTGTTGGAATCAATTGGTCTTTCAGGCAGGAAAAGAAGTGACAGCAATGTGTGTTGCAGAGTTGCAAAGCTCACTGTGTGCTGAAGATGATCAGTGGGAACTTTCTGGACTGTCTCTTCTGCTGTTTCAGCAGAGTCCAAACGTAAGTGCTATATTCTGCTACTGCTCACAAAGAGCAAGCACGGGAGATGTATTATTCAATTGGACTTTCAGGTAGTAAAGTGAGAGGTGACAGCAATATGTGTTTCAGAGTTGCGAATCTCAATGTGTGCTGAAGATGCCCAGCAGTAGTTTCCATGCTGGCCCTTCGGCTGTGAAATTAGAATCCAAGCGCTCGTCCTCCCCTGTCACAACTGCTCTCGAAGCGAGAGAGCGCACCAGAAACGTTGGCTTGAAATGCACTTTTAGGAGATAAAGTGAGGAGTGACAGCAATGTGTGTTTCAGAGTTGCAAAGCTCACTGTGCGCTGAAGATGATCTGCAAGGACTTTCCCTCCCCTGCCCTTCGGAACTGGGAGCGGATTCCAAGCGCTCGTGCTCACCTGCCTCTGCTGCACTGGAAACGAGAGTGGAGACCAGAAACGCTGGATTCAAATGCACTTTTAGGAGCTACAATGAGGAGTGACAACAGTGTGTGTGTCAAAGTTGTAAAGCTCAGTGTGTTGAAGAAGCACAAGAGCAGCCTTCAGGCCTGTCTCTTCCACTGCCTTACAGATTGCAGACATCCCTGCTCACTCTGCTGCTCAGCAGAGTGCTGGCAACGGAGTTCTTGGATTGAAATGGTCTTTTAGGAGAAAGAGTGAAGAGTGACTGCAATGTTTGTGTCACAGTTTAAAGCTCACTGTGTGCTAAACATGATCAGGAGGAGCTTTTTTGCAAGGCTCTTCTGCTGTTTTAGCCCAGTCTAAACATTCCTGCTCTACTCTCTCTGTTGCTGCTCAGCAGAGAGTGGGCACAGAGATGTTGGAATCAATTGGTCTTTCAGGCAAGAAAAGGAGGAGTGACAGCAATGTGTGTTGCAGAATTGCAAAGCTCACTGTGTGCTGAAGATGCTCTGCAGGAGTTTCCCTGCTGGCCCTTCGTCTGTGGGATTAGAGTCCAAGCGCTGCTCCTCCCCTGTCACAACTCCTCTCGAAACGAGAGAGCGCGCCAGAAACTTTGGATTCAAATGCACTTTTAGGAGATAAAGTGAGGAGTGACAGCAATGTTTGTGTCACAGTTTAAAGCTCACTGTGTGCAAAACATGATCAAGCAGGAGATTTTTTTCAAGGCTGTTCTGCTGTTTTAGGCAGGTCTAAACATTCCTGCTCTACTCTCTCTGTTGCTGCTCAGCAGAGAGCGGGCACAGAGATGGTGGATTCAGCTGGTCTTTCAGGCAAAAAGGGAGGAGTGACAGCAATGTGCGTTGCAGAGTTGCAAAGCTCGCTGTGCGCTGAAGATGATCAGTGGGAACTTTCTGGACTGTCTCTTCAGCTCTTTTAGCATTGGCTAAAGGTTCCTGCTCTACTCTGCTTCTGCCCAGCAGAGAAAGGTCACAGAGATTTTGGATTGAATTGGACTTTGAGGTAGGAAAGTGCGGAGCGAGAGCAATATATGTGTCACAGTTGCAAAGCTGACTGCGTGCTGAAGATGCCCTGCCGGAGCTTTCACTCCGGGCTCTTCGGCTGTGGGAGCAGAGGCCAAGAGATCGTGTTCACCTGTCACTGCTGCTGTTCAAACGAGAGAGGGCGGGAGAGACCATGGATTCAAACGGATTATTAGGAGATGAAGTGAGGAGTGACAGCAGTGTGTGTTTCAGAGTTGCAAAGCTCACTGTGCGCTGAAGATGATCTGCAAGGACTTTCCCTCCCTGCCCTTCGGAACTGGGAGCGGATTCCAAGCGCTCGTGCTCACCTTCCTCTGCTGCTCTTGAAACGAGAGTGGAGACCAGAAACGCTGGATTCAAATGCACTTTTAGGAGCTACAATGAGGAGTGACAACAGTGTGTGTGTCACAGTTGTAAAGCTCAGTGTGTTGAAGAAGCACAAGAGCAGCCTTCAGGCCTGTCTCTTCCACTGCCTTACAGATTGCAGACATTCCTGCTCACTCTGCTGCTCAGCAGAGTGCTGGCAATGGAGTTCTTGGATTGAAATGGTCTTTTAGGAGAAAGAGTGAAGAGTGACAGCAATGTTTGTGTCACAGTTTAAAGCTCACTGTGTGCTAAACATGATCAGGAGGAGCTTTTTTGCAAGGCTCTTCTGCTGTTTTAGCCCAGTCTAAACATTCCTTCTCTCTGTTGCTGCTCAGCAGAGAGTGGGCACAGAGATGTTGGAATCAATTGGTCTTCCATGCAGGAAAAGGAGGAGTTACAGCAATGTGTGTTGCAGAATTGCAAAGCTCACTGTGTGCTGAAGATGCCCTGCAGGAGTTTCCCTGCTGGCCCTTCATCTGTGGGATTAGAGTCCAAGCGCTGCTCCTCCCCTGTCACAACTCCTCTCGAAACGTGAGAGCGCACCAGAAACTTTGGATTCAAATGCACTTTTAGGAGATAAAGTGAGGAGTGACAGCAATGTTTGTGTCACAGTTTAAAGCTCACTGTGTGCAAAACATGATCAAGCAGGAGATTTTTTGCAAGGCTCTTCTGCTGTTTTAGCCCAGGATAAACATTCCTGCTCTACTCTCTCTGTTGCTGCTCAGCAGAGAGCGGGCACAGAGGTGTTGGAATCAATTGGTCTTTCAGGCAGGAAAAGAAGTGACAGCAATGTGTGTTGCAGAGTTGCAAAGCTCACTGTGTGCTGAAGATGATCAGTGGGAACTTTCTGGACTGTCTCTTCTGCTGTTTCAGCAGAGTCCAAACGTAAGTGCTATATTCTGCTACTGCTCACAAAGAGCAAGCACGGGAGATGTATTATTCAATTGGACTTTCAGGTAGTAAAGTGAGAGGTGACAGCAATATGTGTTTCAGAGTTGCGAATCTCAATGTGTGCTGAAGATGCCCAGCAGTAGTTTCCATGCTGGCCCTTCGGCTGTGAAATTAGAATCCAAGCGCTCGTCCTCCCCTGTCACAACTGCTCTCGAAGCGAGAGAGCGCACCAGAAACGTTGGCTTGAAATGCACTTTTAGGAGATAAAGTGAGGAGTGACAGCAATGTGTGTTTCAGAGTTGCAAAGCTCACTGTGCGCTGAAGATGATCTGCAAGGACTTTCCCTCCCCTGCCCTTCGGAACTGGGAGCGGATTCCAAGCGCTCGTGCTCACCTGCCTCTGCTGCACTGGAAACGAGAGTGGAGACCAGAAACGCTGGATTCAAATGCACTTTTAGGAGCTACAATGAGGAGTGACAACAGTGTGTGTGTCAAAGTTGTAAAGCTCAGTGTGTTGAAGAAGCACAAGAGCAGCCTTCAGGCCTGTCTCTTCCACTGCCTTACAGATTGCAGACATCCCTGCTCACTCTGCTGCTCAGCAGAGTGCTGGCAACGGAGTTCTTGGATTGAAATGGTCTTTTAGGAGAAAGAGTGAAGAGTGACTGCAATGTTTGTGTCACAGTTTAAAGCTCACTGTGTGCTAAACATGATCAGGAGGAGCTTTTTTGCAAGGCTCTTCTGCTGTTTTAGCCCAGTCTAAACATTCCTGCTCTACTCTCTCTGTTGCTGCTCAGCAGAGAGTGGGCACAGAGATGTTGGAATCAATTGGTCTTTCAGGCAAGAAAAGGAGGAGTGACAGCAATGTGTGTTGCAGAATTGCAAAGCTCACTGTGTGCTGAAGATGCTCTGCAGGAGTTTCCCTGCTGGCCCTTCGTCTGTGGGATTAGAGTCCAAGCGCTGCTCCTCCCCTGTCACAACTCCTCTCGAAACGAGAGAGCGCGCCAGAAACTTTGGATTCAAATGCACTTTTAGGAGATAAAGTGAGGAGTGACAGCAATGTTTGTGTCACAGTTTAAAGCTCACTGTGTGCAAAACATGATCAAGCAGGAGATTTTTTTCAAGGCTGTTCTGCTGTTTTAGGCAGGTCTAAAAATTCCTGCTCTACTCTCTCTGTTGCTGCTCAGCAGAGAGCGGGCACAGAGATGGTGGATTCAGCTGGTCTTTCAGGCAAAAAGGGAGGAGTGACAGCAATGTGCGTTGCAGAGTTGCAAAGCTCGCTGTGCGCTGAAGATGATCAGTGGGAACTTTCTGGACTGTCTCTTCTGCTCTTTTAGCATTGGCTAAAGGTTCCTGCTCTACTCTCTCTGCTTCTGCCCAGCAGAGAAAGGGAACAGAGATTTTGGATTCAATTGGACTTTGAGGTAGGAAAGTGCAGAGCGAGAGCAATATATGTGTCACAGTTGCAAAGCTGACTGCGTGCTGAAGATGCCCTGCCGGAGCTTTCACTCCGGGCTCTTCGGCTGTGGGAGCAGAGGCCAAGAGATCGTGTTCACCTGTCACTGCTGCTGTTCAAACGAGAGAGGGCGGGAGAGACCATGGATTCAAACGGATTATTAGGAGATGAAGTGAGGAGTGACAGCAATGTGTGTTTCAGAGTTGCAAAGCTCACTGTGCGCTGAAGATGATCTGCAAGGACTTTCCCTCTCTGCCCTTCGGAACTGGGAGCGGATTCCAAGCGCTCGTGCTCACCTTCCTCTGCTGCTCTTGAAACGAGAGTGGAGACCAGAAACGCTGGATTCAAATGCACTTTTAGGAGCTACAATGAGGAGTGACAACAGTGTGTGTGTCACAGTTGTAAAGCTCAGTGTGTTGAAGAAGCACAAGAGCAGCCTTCAGGCCTGTCTCTTCCACTGCCTTACAGATTGCAGACATTCCTGCTCACTCTGCTGCTCAGCAGAGTGCTGGCAACGGAGTTCTTGGATTGAAATGGTCTTTTAGGAGAAAGAGTGAAGAGTGACAGCAATGTTTGTGTCACAGTTTAAAGCTCACTGTGTGCTAAACATGATCAGGAGGAGCTTTTTTGCAAGGCTCTTCTGCTGTTTTAGCCCAATCTAAACATTCCTTCTCTCTGTTGCTGCTCAGCAGAGAGTGGGCACAGAGATGTTGGAATCAATTGGTCTTCCAGGCAGGAAAAGGAGTTACAGCAATGTGTGTTGCAGAATTGCAAAGCTCACTGTGTGCTGAAGATGCCCTGCAGGAGTTTCCCTGCTGGCCCTTCGTCTGTGGGATTAGAGTCCAAGCGCTGCTCCTCCCCTGTCACAACTCCTCTCGAAACGTGAGAGCGCACCAGAAACTTTGGATTCAAATGCACTTTTAGGAGATAAAGTGAGGAGTGACAGCAATGTTTGTGTCACAGTTTAAAGCTCACTGTGTGCAAAACATGATCAAGCAGGAGATTTTTTGCAAGGCTCTTCTGCTGTTTTAGCCCAGGCTAAACATTGCTGCTCTACTCTCTCTGTTGCTGCTCAGCAGAGAGCGGGCACAGAGATGGTGGATTCAGCTGGTCTTTCAGGCAGGAATAGAAGAGACAGCAATGTGTGTTGCAGAGTTGCAAAGCTCACTGTGTGCTGAAGATGATCAGTGGGAACTTTCTGGACTGTCTCTTCTGCTGTTTCAGCAGAGTCCAAACGTAAGTGCTATATTCTGCTACTGCTCACAAAGAGCAAGCACAGGAGATGTATTATTCAATTGGACTTTCAGGTAGGAAAGTGAGAGGTGACAGCAATATGTGTTTCAGAGTTGTGAATCTCAATGTGTGCTGAAGATGCCCAGCAGTAGTTTCCATGCAGGCCCTTCGGCTGTGAAATTAGAATCCAAGCGCTCGTCCTCCCCTGTCACAACTGCTCTCGAAGCGAGAGAGCGCACCAGAAACGTTGGCTTGAAATGCACTTTTAGGAGATAAAGTGAGGAGTGACAGCAATGTGTGTTTCAGAGTTGCAAAGCTCACTGTGCGCTGAAGATGATCTGCAAGGACTTTCCCTCCCTGCCCTTCGGAACTGGGAGCGGATTCCAAGCGCTCGTGCTCACCTGCCTCTGCTGCACTGGAAACGAGAGTGGTGACCAGAAACGCTGGATTCAAATGCACTTTTAGGAGCTACAATGAGGAGTGACAACAGTGTGTGTGTCACAGTTGTAAAGCTCAGTGTGTTGAAGAAGCACAAGAGCAGCCTTCAGGCCTGTCTCTTCCACTGCCTTACAGATTGCAGACATCCCTGCTCACTCTGCTGCTCAGCAGAGTGCTGGCAACGGAGTTCTGGGATTGAAATGGTCTTCTAGGAGAAAGAGTGAAGAGTGACAGCAATGTTTGTGTCACAGTTTAAAGCTCACTGTGTGCTAAACATGATCAGGAGGAGCTTTTTTGCAAGGCTCTTCTGCTGTTTTAGCCCAGTCTAAACATTCCTTCTCTCTGTTGCTGCTCAGCAGAGAGTGGGCACAGAGATGTTGGAATCAATTGGTCTTCCAGGCAGGAAAAGGAGTTACAGCAATGTGTGTTGCAGAATTGTAAAGCTCACTGTGTGCTGAAGATGCCCTGCAGGAGTTTCCCTGCTGGCCCTTCGTCTGTGGGATTAGAGTCCAAGCGCTGCTCCTCCCTTGTCACAACTCCTCTCCAAACGAGAGAGCGCACCAGAAACTTTGGATTCAAATGCACTTTTAGGAGATAAAGTGAGGAGTGACAGCAATGTTTGTGTCACAGTTTAAAGCTCACTGTGTGCAAAACATGATCAAGCAGGAGATTTTTTGCAAGGCTCTTCTGCTGTTTTAGCCCAGGCTAAACATTCCTGCTCTACTCTCTCTGTTGCTGCTCAGCAGAGAGCGGGCACAGAGGTGTTGGAATCAATTGGTCTTTCAGGCAGGAAAAGAAGTGACAGCAATGTGTGTTGCAGAGTTGCAAAGCTCACTGTGTGCTGAAGATGATCAGTGGGAACTTTCTGGACTGTCTCTTCTGCTGTTTCAGCAGAGTCCAAACGTAAGTGCTATATTCTGCTACTGCTCACAAAGAGCAAGCACAGGAGATGTATTATTCAATTGGACTTTCAGGTAGGAAAGTGAGAGGTGACAGCAATATGTGTTTCAGAGTTGCGAATCTCAATGTGTGCTGAAGATGCCCAGCAGTAGTTTCCATGCTGGCCCTTCGGCTGTGAAATTAGAATCCAAACGCTCGTCCTCCCCTGTCACAACTGCTCTCGAAGCGAGAGAGCGCACCAGAAACGCTGGCTTGAAATGCACTTTTAGGAGATAAAGTGAGGAGTGACAGCAAAGTGTGTTTCAGAGTTGCAAAGCTCACTGTGCGCTGAAGATGATCTGCAAGGACTTTCCCTCCCTGCCCTTCGGAACTGGGAGCGGATTCCAAGCGCTCGTGCTCACCTTCCTCTGCTGCTCTTGAAACGAGAGTGGAGACCAGAAACGCTGGATTCAAATGCACTTTTAGGAGCTACAATGAGGAGTGACAACAGTGTGTGTGTCACAGTTGTAAAGCTCAGTGTGTTGAAGAAGCACAAGAGCAGCCTTCAGGCCTGTCTCTTCCACTGCCTTACAGATTGCAGACATTCCTGCTCACTCTGCTGCTCAGCAGAGTGCTGGCAACGGAGTTCTTGGATTGAAATGGTCTTTTAGGAGAAAGAGTGAAGAGTGACAGCAATGTTTGTGTCACAGTTTAAAGCTCACTGTGTGCTAAACATGATCAGGAGGAGCTTTTTTGCAAGGCTCTTCTGCTGTTTTAGCCCAGTCTAAACATTCCTGCTCTACTCTCTCTGTTGCTGCTCAGCAGAGAGTGGGCACAGAGATGTTGGAATCAATTGGTCTTTCAGGCAAGAAAAGGAGGAGTGACAGCAATGTGTGTTGCAGAATTGTAAAGCTCACTGTGTGCTGAAGATGCCCTGCAGGAGTTTCCCTGATGGCCCTTCGTCTGTGGGATTAGAGTCCAAGCGCTGCTCCTCCCTTGTCACAACTCCTCTCCCAACGAGAGAGCGCACCAGAAACTTTGGATTCAAATGCACTTTTAGGAGATAAAGTGAGGAGTGACAGCAATGTTTGTGTCACAGTTTAAAGCTCACTGTGTGCTAAACATGATCAGGAGGAGCTTTTTTGCAAGGCTCTTCTGCTGTTTTAGCCCAGTCTAAACATTCCTGCTCTACTCTCTCTGTTGCTGCTCAGCAGAGAGTGGGCACAGAGATGTTGGAATCAATTGGTCTTTCAGGCAAGAAAAGGAGGAGTGACAGCAATGTGTGTTGCAGAATTGTAAAGCTCACTGTGTGCTGAAGATGCCCTGCAGGAGTTTCCCTGCTGGCCCTTCGTCTGTGGGATTAGAGTCCAAGCGCTTCTCCTCCCTTGTCACAACTCCTCTCCAAACGAGAGAGCGCACCAGAAACTTTGGATTCAAATGCACTTTTAGGAGATAAAGTGAGGAGTGACAGCAATACTTGTGTCACAGTTTAAAGCTCACTGTGTGCAAAACATGATCAAGCAGGAGATTTTTTTCAAGGCTCTTCTGCTGTTTTAGGCAGGTCTAAAAATTCCTGCTCTACTCTCTCTGTTGCTGCTCAGCAGAGAGCGGGCACAGAGGTGTTGGAATCAATTGGTCTTTCAGGCAGGAAAAGAAGTGACAGCAATGTGTGTTGCAGAGTTGCAAAGCTCACTGTGTGCTGAAGATGATCAGTGGGATCTTTCTGGACTGTCTCTTCTGCTGTTTCAGCAGAGTCCAAACGTAAGTGCTATATTCTGCTACTGCTCACAAAGAGCAAGCACAGGAGATGTATTATTCAATTGGACTTTCAGGTAGGAAAGTGAGAGGTGACAGCAATATGTGTTTCAGAGTTGCGAATCTCAATGTGTGCTGAAGATGCCCAGCAGTAGTTTCCATGCTGGCCCTTCGGCTGTGAAATTAGAATCCAAACGCTCGTCCTCCCCTGTCACAACTGCTCTCGAAGCGAGAGAGCGCACCAGAAACGCTGGCTTGAAATGCACTTTTAGGAGATAAAGTGAGGAGTGACAGCAATGTGTGTTTCAGAGTTGCAAAGCTCACTGTGCGCTGAAGATGATCTGCAAGGACTTTCCCTGCCCTGCCCTTCGGAACTGGGAGCGGATTCCAAGCGCTCGTGCTCACCTTCCTCTGCTGCTCTTGAAACGAGAGTGGAGACCAGAAACGCTGGATTCAAATGCACTTTTAGGAGCTACAATGAGGAGTGACAACAGTGTGTGTGTCAAAGTTGTAAAGCTCAGTGTGTTGAAGAAGCACAAGAGCAGCCTTCAGGCCTGTCTCTTCCACTGCCTTACAGATTGCAGACATCCCTGCTCACTCTGCTGCTCAGCAGAGTGCTGGCAACGGAGTTCTTGGATTGAAATGGTCTTTTAGGAGAAAGAGTGAAGAGTGACAGCAATGTTTGTGTCACAGTTTAAAGCTCACTGTGTGCTAAACATGATCAGGAGGAGCTTTTTTGCAAGGCTCTTCTGCTGTTTTAGCCCAGTCTAAACATTCCTGCTCTACTCTCTCTGTTGCTGCTCAGCAGAGAGTGGGCACAGAGATGTTGGAATCAATTGGTCTTTCAGGCAAGAAAAGGAGGAGTGACAGCAATGTGTGTTGCAGAATTGCAAAGCTCACTGTGTGCTGAAGATGCTCTGCAGGAGTTTCCCTGCTGGCCCTTCGTCTGTGGGATTAGAGTCCAAGCGCTGCTCCTCCCCTGTCACAACTCCTCTCGAAACGAGAGAGCGCGCCAGAAACTTTGGATTCAAATGCACTTTTAGGAGATAAAGTGAGGAGTGACAGCAATGTTTGTGTCACAGTTTAAAGCTCACTGTGTGCAAAACATGATCAAGCAGGAGATTTTTTTCAAGGCTCTTCTGCTGTTTTAGGCAGGTCTAAAAATTCCTGCTCTACTCTCTCTGTTGCTGCTCAGCAGAGAGCGGGCACAGAGATGGTGGATTCAGCTGGTCTTTCAGGCAAAAAGGGAGGAGTGACAGCAATGTGCGTTGCAGAGTTGCAAAGCTCGCTGTGCGCTGAAGATGATCAGTGGGAACTTTCTGGACTGTCTCTTCTGCTCTTTTAGCATTGGCTAAAGGTTCCTGCTCTACTCTGCTTCTGCCCAGCAGAGAAAGGGCACAGAGATTTTGGATTCAATTGGACTTTGAGGTAGGAAAGTGCGGAGCGAGAGCAATATATGTGTCACAGTTGCAAAGCTGACTGCGTGCTGAAGATGCCCTGCCGGAGCTTTCACTCCGGGCTCTTCGGCTGTGGGAGCAGAGGCCAAGAGATCGTGTTCACCTGTCACTGCTGCTGTTCAAACGAGAGAGGGCGGGAGAGACCATGGATTCAAACGGATTATTAGGAGATGAAGTGAGGAGAGACAGCAATGTGTGTTTCAGAGTTGCAAAGCTCACTGTGCGCTGAAGATGATCTGCAAGGACTTTCCCTCCCTGCCCTTCGGAACTGGGCGAGGATTCCAAGCGCTCGTGTTCACCTTCCTCTGCTGCTCTTGAAACGAGAGTGGAGACCAGAAACGCTGGATTCAAATGCACTTTTAGGAGCTACAATGAGGAGTGACAACAGTGTGTGTGTCACAGTTGTAAAGCTCAGTGTGTTGAAGAAGCACAAGAGCAGCCTTCAGGCCTGTCTCTTCCACTGCCTTACAGATTGCAGACATTCCTGCTCACTCTGCTGCTCAGCAGAGTGCTGGCAACGGAGTTCTTGGATTGAAATGGTCTTTTAGGAGAAAGAGTGAAGAGTGACAGCAATGTTTGTGTCACAGTTTAAAGCTCACTGTGTGCTAAACATGATCAGGAGGAGCTTTTTTGCAAGGCTCTTCTGCTGTTTTAGCCCAGTCTAAACATTCCTTCTCTCTGTTGCTGCTCAGCAGAGAGTGGGCACAGAGATGTTGGAATCAATTGGTCTTCCAGGCAGGAAAAGGAGTTACAGCAATGTGTGTTGCAGAATTGCAAAGCTCACTGTGTGCTGAAGATGCCCTGCAGGAGTTTCCCTGCTGGCCCTTCGTCTGTGGGATTAGAGTCCAAGCGCTGCTCCTCCCCTGTCACAACTCCTCTCGAAACGAGAGAGCGCACCAGAAACTTTGGATTCAAATGCACTTTTAGGAGATAAAGTGAGGAGTGACAGCAATGTTTGTGTCACAGTTTAAAGCTCACTGTGTGCAAAACATGATCAAGCAGGAGATTTTTTGCAAGGCTCTTCTGCTGTTTTAGCCCAGGCTAAACATTCCTGCTCTACTCTCTCTGTTGCTGCTCAGCAGAGAGCGGGCACAGAGATGGTGGATTCAGCTGGTCTTTCAGGCAGGAAAAGAAGAGACAGCAATGTGTGTTGCAGAGTTGCAAAGCTCACTGTGTGCTGAAGATGATCAGTGGGAACTTTCTGGACTGTCTCTTCTGCTGTTTCAGCAGAGTCCAAACGTAAGTGCTATATTCTGCTACTGCTCACAAAGAGCAAGCACAGGAGATGTATTATTCAATTGGACTTTCAGGTAGGAAAGTGAGAGGTGACAGCAATATGTGTTTCAGAGTTGCGAATCTCAATGTGTGCTGAAGATGCCCAGCAGTAGTTTCCATGCTGGCCCTTCGGCTGTGAAATTAGAATCCAAGCGCTCGTCCTCCCCTGTCACAACTGCTCTCGAAGCGAGAGAGCGCACCAGAAACGTTGGCTTGAAATGCACTTTTTGGAGATAAAGTGAGGAGTGACAGCAATGTGTGTTTCAGTGTTGCAAAGCTCACTGTGCGCTGAAGATGATCTGCAAGAACTTTCCCTCCCTGCCCTTCGGAACTGGGAGCGGATTCCAAGCGCTCGTGCTCACCTGCCTCTGGTGCACTGGAAACGAGAGTGGAGACCAGAAACGCTGGATTCAAATGCACTTTTAGGAGCTACAATGAGGAGTGACAACAGTGTGTGTGTCAAAGTTGTAAAGCTCAGTGTGTTGAAGAAGCACAAGAGCAGCCTTCAGGCCTGTCTCTTCCACTGCCTTACAGATTGCAGACATCCCTGCTCACTCTGCTGCTCAGCAGAGTGCTGGCAACGGAGTTCTGGGATTGAAATGGTCTTTTAGGAGAAAGAGTGAAGAGTGACACCAATGCTTGTGTCACAGTTTAAAGCTCACTGTGTGCTAAACATGATCAGGAGGAGCTTTTTTGCAAGGCTCTTCTGCTGTTTTAGCCCAGTCTAAACATTCCTGATCTACTCTCTCTGTTGCTGCTCAGCAGAGAGTGGGCACAGAGATGTTGGAATCAATTGGTCTTTCAGGCAAGAAAAGGAGGAGTGACAGCAATGTGTGTTGCAGAATTGTAAAGCTCACTGTGTGCTGAAGATGCCCTGCAGGAGTTTCCCTGCTGGCCCTTCGTCTCTGGGATTAGAGTCCAAGCGCTGCTCCTCCCTTGTCACAACTCCTCTCCAAACGAGAGAGCACACCAGAAACTTTGGATTCAAATGCACTTTTAGGAGATAAAGTGAGGAGTGACAGCAATGTTTGTGTCACAGTTTAAAGCTCACTGTGTGCTAAACATGATCAGGAGGAGCTTTTTTGCAAGGCTCTTCTGCTGTTTTAGCCCAGTCTAAACATTCCTGCTCTACTCTCTCTGTTGCTGCTCAGCAGAGAGTGGGCACAGAGATGTTGGAATCAATTGGTCTTTCAGGCAAGAAAAGGAGGAGTGACAGCAATGTGTGTTGCAGAATTGTAAAGCTCACTGTGTGCTGAAGATGCCCTGCAGGAGTTTCCCTGCTGGCCCTTCGTCTGTGGGATTAGAGTCCAAGCGCTTCTCCTCCCTTGTCACAACTCCTCTCCAAACGAGAGAGCGCACCAGAAACTTTGGATTCAAATGCACTTTTAGGAGATAAAGTGAGGAGTGACAGCAATGTTTGTGTCACAGTTTAAAGCTCACTGTGTGCAAAACATGATCAAGCAGGAGATTTTTTGCAAGGCTCTTCTGCTGTTTTAGCCCAGGCTAAACATTCCTGCTCTACTCTCTCTGTTGCTGCTCAGCAGAGAGCGGGCACAGAGGTGTTGGAATCAATTGGTCTTTCAGGCAGGAAAAGAAGTGACAGCAATGTGTGTTGCAGAGTTGCAAAGCTCACTGTGTGCTGAAGATGATCAGTGGGATCTTTCTGGACTGTCTCTTCTGCTGTTTCAGCAGAGTCCAAACGTAAGTGCTATATTCTGCTACTGCTCACAAAGAGCAAGCACAGGAGATGTATTATTCAATTGGACTTTCAGGTAGGAAAGTGAGAGGTGACAGCAATATGTGTTTCAGAGTTGCGAATCTCAATGTGTGCTGAAGATGCCCAGCAGTAGTTTCCATGCTGGCCCTTCGGCTGTGAAATTAGAATCCAAACGCTCGTCCTCCCCTGTCACAACTGCTCTCGAAGCGAGAGAGCGCACCAGAAACGCTGGCTTGAAATGCACTTTTAGGAGATAAAGTGAGGAGTGACAGCAATGTGTGTTTCAGAGTTGCAAAGCTCACTGTGCGCTGAAGATGATCTGCAAGGACTTTCCCTGCCCTGCCCTTCGGAACTGGGAGCGGATTCCAAGCGCTCGTGCTCACCTTCCTCTGCTGCTCTTGAAACGAGAGTGGAGACCAGAAACGCTGGATTCAAATGCACTTTTAGGAGCTACAATGAGGAGTGACAACAGTGTGTGTGTCAAAGTTGTAAAGCTCAGTGTGTTGAAGAAGCACAAGAGCAGCCTTCAGGCCTGTCTCTTCCACTGCCTTACAGATTGCAGACATCCCTGCTCACTCTGCTGCTCAGCAGAGTGCTGGCAACGGAGTTCTTGGATTGAAATGGTCTTTTAGGAGAAAGAGTGAAGAGTGACAGCAATGTTTGTGTCACAGTTTAAAGCTCACTGTGTGCTAAACATGATCAGGAGGAGCTTTTTTGCAAGGCTCTTCTGCTGTTTTAGCCCAGTCTAAACATTCCTTCTCTCTGTTGCTGCTCAGCAGAGAGTGGGCACAGAGATGTTGGAATCAATTGGTCTTCCAGGCAGGAAAAGGAGTTACAGCAATGTGTGTTGCAGAATTGCAAAGCTCACTGTGTGCTGAAGATGCCCTGCAGGAGTTTCCCTGCTGGCCCTTCGTCTGTGGGATTAGAGTCCAAGCGCTGCTCCTCCCCTGTCACAACTCCTCTCGAAACGAGAGAGCGCACCAGAAACTTTGGATTCAAATGCACTTTTAGGAGATAAAGTGAGGAGTGACAGCAATGTTTGTGTCACAGTTTAAAGCTCACTGTGTGCAAAACATGATCAAGCAGGAGATTTTTTGCAAGGCTCTTCTGCTGTTTTAGCCCAGGCTAAACATTCCTGCTCTACTCTCTCTGTTGCTGCTCAGCAGAGAGCGGGCACAGAGATGGTGGATTCAGCTGGTCTTTCAGGCAGGAAAAGAAGAGACAGCAATGTGTGTTGCAGAGTTGCAAAGCTCACTGTGTGCTGAAGATGATCAGTGGGAACTTTCTGGACTGTCTCTTCTGCTGTTTCAGCAGAGTCCAAACGTAAGTGCTATATTCTGCTACTGCTCACAAAGAGCAAGCACAGGAGATGTATTATTCAATTGGACTTTCAGGTAGGAAAGTGAGAGGTGACAGCAATATGTGTTTCAGAGTTGCGAATCTCAATGTGTGCTGAAGATGCCCAGCAGTAGTTTCCATGCTGGCCCTTCGGCTGTGAAATTAGAATCCAAGCGCTCGTCCTCCCCTGTCACAACTGCTCTCGAAGCGAGAGAGCGCACCAGAAACGTTGGCTTGAAATGCACTTTTTGGAGATAAAGTGAGGAGTGACAGCAATGTGTGTTTCAGTGTTGCAAAGCTCACTGTGCGCTGAAGATGATCTGCAAGAACTTTCCCTCCCTGCCCTTCGGAACTGGGAGCGGATTCCAAGCGCTCGTGCTCACCTGCCTCTGGTGCACTGGAAACGAGAGTGGAGACCAGAAACGCTGGATTCAAATGCACTTTTAGGAGCTACAATGAGGAGTGACAACAGTGTGTGTGTCAAAGTTGTAAAGCTCAGTGTGTTGAAGAAGCACAAGAGCAGCCTTCAGGCCTGTCTCTTCCACTGCCTTACAGATTGCAGACATCCCTGCTCACTCTGCTGCTCAGCAGAGTGCTGGCAACGGAGTTCTGGGATTGAAATGGTCTTTTAGGAGAAAGAGTGAAGAGTGACACCAATGCTTGTGTCACAGTTTAAAGCTCACTGTGTGCTAAACATGATCAGGAGGAGCTTTTTTGCAAGGCTCTTCTGCTGTTTTAGCCCAGTCTAAACATTCCTGATCTACTCTCTCTGTTGCTGCTCAGCAGAGAGTGGGCACAGAGATGTTGGAATCAATTGGTCTTTCAGGCAAGAAAAGGAGGAGTGACAGCAATGTGTGTTGCAGAATTGTAAAGCTCACTGTGTGCTGAAGATGCCCTGCAGGAGTTTCCCTGCTGGCCCTTCGTCTCTGGGATTAGAGTCCAAGCGCTGCTCCTCCCTTGTCACAACTCCTCTCCAAACGAGAGAGCACACCAGAAACTTTGGATTCAAATGCACTTTTAGGAGATAAAGTGAGGAGTGACAGCAATGTTTGTGTCACAGTTTAAAGCTCACTGTGTGCTAAACATGATCAGGAGGAGCTTTTTTGCAAGGCTCTTCTGCTGTTTTAGCCCAGTCTAAACATTCCTGCTCTACTCTCTCTGTTGCTGCTCAGCAGAGAGTGGGCACAGAGATGTTGGAATCAATTGGTCTTTCAGGCAAGAAAAGGAGGAGTGACAGCAATGTGTGTTGCAGAATTGTAAAGCTCACTGTGTGCTGAAGATGCCCTGCAGGAGTTTCCCTGCTGGCCCTTCGTCTGTGGGATTAGAGTCCAAGCGCTTCTCCTCCCTTGTCACAACTCCTCTCCAAACGAGAGAGCGCACCAGAAACTTTGGATTCAAATGCACTTTTAGGAGATAAAGTGAGGAGTGACAGCAATGTTTGTGTCACAGTTTAAAGCTCACTGTGTGCAAAACATGATCAAGCAGGAGATTTTTTGCAAGGCTCTTCTGCTGTTTTAGCCCAGGCTAAACATTCCTGCTCTACTCTCTCTGTTGCTGCTCAGCAGAGAGCGGGCACAGAGGTGTTGGAATCAATTGGTCTTTCAGGCAGGAAAAGAAGTGACAGCAATGTGTGTTGCAGAGTTGCAAAGCTCACTGTGTGCTGAAGATGATCAGTGGGATCTTTCTGGACTGTCTCTTCTGCTGTTTCAGCAGAGTCCAAACGTAAGTGCTATATTCTGCTACTGCTCACAAAGAGCAAGCACAGGAGATGTATTATTCAATTGGACTTTCAGGTAGGAAAGTGAGAGGTGACAGCAATATGTGTTTCAGAGTTGCGAATCTCAATGTGTGCTGAAGATGCCCAGCAGTAGTTTCCATGCTGGCCCTTCGGCTGTGAAATTAGAATCCAAACGCTCGTCCTCCCCTGTCACAACTGCTCTCGAAGCGAGAGAGCGCACCAGAAACGCTGGCTTGAAATGCACTTTTAGGAGATAAAGTGAGGAGTGACAGCAATGTGTGTTTCAGAGTTGCAAAGCTCACTGTGCGCTGAAGATGATCTGCAAGGACTTTCCCTGCCCTGCCCTTCGGAACTGGGAGCGGATTCCAAGCGCTCGTGCTCACCTTCCTCTGCTGCTCTTGAAACGAGAGTGGAGACCAGAAACGCTGGATTCAAATGCACTTTTAGGAGCTACAATGAGGAGTGACAACAGTGTGTGTGTCAAAGTTGTAAAGCTCAGTGTGTTGAAGAAGCACAAGAGCAGCCTTCAGGCCTGTCTCTTCCACTGCCTTACAGATTGCAGACATCCCTGCTCACTCTGCTGCTCAGCAGAGTGCTGGCAACGGAGTTCTTGGATTGAAATGGTCTTTTAGGAGAAAGAGTGAAGAGTGACAGCAATGTTTGTGTCACAGTTTAAAGCTCACTGTGTGCTAAACATGATCAGGAGGAGCTTTTTTGCAAGGCTCTTCTGCTGTTTTAGCCCAGTCTAAACATTCCTGCTCTACTCTCTCTGTTGCTGCTCAGCAGAGAGTGGGCACAGAGATGTTGGAATCAATTGGTCTTTCAGGCAAGAAAAGGAGGAGTGACAGCAATGTGTGTTGCAGAATTGCAAAGCTCACTGTGTGCTGAAGATGCTCTGCAGGAGTTTCCCTGCTGGCCCTTCGTCTGTGGGATTAGAGTCCAAGCGCTGCTCCTCCCCTGTCACAACTCCTCTCGAAACGAGAGAGCGCGCCAGAAACTTTGGATTCAAATGCACTTTTAGGAGATAAAGTGAGGAGTGACAGCAATGTTTGTGTCACAGTTTAAAGCTCACTGTGTGCAAAACATGATCAAGCAGGAGATTTTTTTCAAGGCTCTTCTGCTGTTTTAGGCAGGTCTAAAAATTCCTGCTCTACTCTCTCTGTTGCTGCTCAGCAGAGAGCGGGCACAGAGATGGTGGATTCAGCTGGTCTTTCAGGCAAAAAGGGAGGAGTGACAGCAATGTGCGTTGCAGAGTTGCAAAGCTCGCTGTGCGCTGAAGATGATCAGTGGGAACTTTCTGGACTGTCTCTTCTGCTCTTTTAGCATTGGCTAAAGGTTCCTGCTCTACTCTGCTTCTGCCCAGCAGAGAAAGGGCACAGAGATTTTGGATTCAATTGGACTTTGAGGTAGGAAAGTGCGGAGCGAGAGCAATATATGTGTCACAGTTGCAAAGCTGACTGCGTGCTGAAGATGCCCTGCCGGAGCTTTCACTCCGGGCTCTTCGGCTGTGGGAGCAGAGGCCAAGAGATCGTGTTCACCTGTCACTGCTGCTGTTCAAACGAGAGAGGGCGGGAGAGACCATGGATTCAAACGGATTATTAGGAGATGAAGTGAGGAGAGACAGCAATGTGTGTTTCAGAGTTGCAAAGCTCACTGTGCGCTGAAGATGATCTGCAAGGACTTTCCCTCCCTGCCCTTCGGAACTGGGCGAGGATTCCAAGCGCTCGTGTTCACCTTCCTCTGCTGCTCTTGAAACGAGAGTGGAGACCAGAAACGCTGGATTCAAATGCACTTTTAGGAGCTACAATGAGGAGTGACAACAGTGTGTGTGTCACAGTTGTAAAGCTCAGTGTGTTGAAGAAGCACAAGAGCAGCCTTCAGGCCTGTCTCTTCCACTGCCTTACAGATTGCAGACATTCCTGCTCACTCTGCTGCTCAGCAGAGTGCTGGCAACGGAGTTCTTGGATTGAAATGGTCTTTTAGGAGAAAGAGTGAAGAGTGACAGCAATGTTTGTGTCACAGTTTAAAGCTCACTGTGTGCTAAACATGATCAGGAGGAGCTTTTTTGCAAGGCTCTTCTGCTGTTTTAGCCCAGTCTAAACATTCCTTCTCTCTGTTGCTGCTCAGCAGAGAGTGGGCACAGAGATGTTGGAATCAATTGGTCTTCCAGGCAGGAAAAGGAGTTACAGCAATGTGTGTTGCAGAATTGCAAAGCTCACTGTGTGCTGAAGATGCCCTGCAGGAGTTTCCCTGCTGGCCCTTCGTCTGTGGGATTAGAGTCCAAGCGCTGCTCCTCCCCTGTCACAACTCCTCTCGAAACGAGAGAGCGCACCAGAAACTTTGGATTCAAATGCACTTTTAGGAGATAAAGTGAGGAGTGACAGCAATGTTTGTGTCACAGTTTAAAGCTCACTGTGTGCAAAACATGATCAAGCAGGAGATTTTTTGCAAGGCTCTTCTGCTGTTTTAGCCCAGGCTAAACATTCCTGCTCTACTCTCTCTGTTGCTGCTCAGCAGAGAGCGGGCACAGAGATGGTGGATTCAGCTGGTCTTTCAGGCAGGAAAAGAAGAGACAGCAATGTGTGTTGCAGAGTTGCAAAGCTCACTGTGTGCTGAAGATGATCAGTGGGAACTTTCTGGACTGTCTCTTCTGCTGTTTCAGCAGAGTCCAAACGTAAGTGCTATATTCTGCTACTGCTCACAAAGAGCAAGCACAGGAGATGTATTATTCAATTGGACTTTCAGGTAGGAAAGTGAGAGGTGACAGCAATATGTGTTTCAGAGTTGCGAATCTCAATGTGTGCTGAAGATGCCCAGCAGTAGTTTCCATGCTGGCCCTTCGGCTGTGAAATTAGAATCCAAGCGCTCGTCCTCCCCTGTCACAACTGCTCTCGAAGCGAGAGAGCGCACCAGAAACGTTGGCTTGAAATGCACTTTTTGGAGATAAAGTGAGGAGTGACAGCAATGTGTGTTTCAGTGTTGCAAAGCTCACTGTGCGCTGAAGATGATCTGCAAGAACTTTCCCTCCCTGCCCTTCGGAACTGGGAGCGGATTCCAAGCGCTCGTGCTCACCTGCCTCTGGTGCACTGGAAACGAGAGTGGAGACCAGAAACGCTGGATTCAAATGCACTTTTAGGAGCTACAATGAGGAGTGACAACAGTGTGTGTGTCAAAGTTGTAAAGCTCAGTGTGTTGAAGAAGCACAAGAGCAGCCTTCAGGCCTGTCTCTTCCACTGCCTTACAGATTGCAGACATCCCTGCTCACTCTGCTGCTCAGCAGAGTGCTGGCAACGGAGTTCTGGGATTGAAATGGTCTTTTAGGAGAAAGAGTGAAGAGTGACACCAATGCTTGTGTCACAGTTTAAAGCTCACTGTGTGCTAAACATGATCAGGAGGAGCTTTTTTGCAAGGCTCTTCTGCTGTTTTAGCCCAGTCTAAACATTCCTGCTCTACTCTCTCTGTTGCTGCTCAGCAGAGAGTGGGCACAGAGATGTTGGAATCAATTGGTCTTTCAGGCAAGAAAAGGAGGAGTGACAGCAATGTGTGTTGCAGAATTGTAAAGCTCACTGTGTGCTGAAGATGCCCTGCAGGAGTTTCCCTGCTGGCCCTTCGTCTCTGGGATTAGAGTCCAAGCGCTGCTCCTCCCTTGTCACAACTCCTCTCCAAACGAGAGAGCACACCAGAAACTTTGGATTCAAATGCACTTTTAGGAGATAAAGTGAGGAGTGACAGCAATATTTGTGTCACAGTTTAAAGCTCACTGTGTGCAAAACATGATCAAGCAGGAGATTTTTTTCAAGGCTCTTCTGCTGTTTTAGGCAGGTCTAAAAATTCCTGCTCTACTCTCTCTGTTGCTGCTCAGCAGAGAGCGGGCACAGAGATGGTGGATTCAGCTGGTCTTTCAGGCAAAAAGGGAGGAGTGACAGCAATGTGTGTTGCAGAGTTGCAAAGCTCGCTGTGCGCTGAAGATGATCAGTGGGAACTTTCAGGACTGTCTCTTCTGCTCTTTTAGCATTGGCTAAAGGTTCCTGCTCTACTCTCTCTGCTTCTGCCCAGCAGAGAAAGGGCACAGAGATTTTGGATTCAATTGGACTTTGAGGTAGGAAAGTGCGGAGCGAGAGCAATATATGTGTCACAGTTGCAAAGCTGACTGCGTGCTGAAGATGCCCTGCCGGAGCTTTCACTCCGGGCTCTTCGGCTGTGGGAGCAGAGGCCAAGAGATCGTGTTCACCTGTCACTGCTGCTGTTCAAACGAGAGAGGGCGGGAGAGACCATGGATTCAAACGGATTATTAGGAGATGAAGTGAGGAGTGACAGCAATGTGTGTTTCAGAGTTGCAAAGCTCACTGTGCGCTGAAGATGATCTGCAAGGACTTTCCCTCCCTGCCCTTCGGAACTGGGAGCGGATTCCAAGCGCTCGTGCTCACCTTCCTCTGCTGCTCTTGAAACGAGAGTGGAGACCAGAAACGCTGGATTCAAATGCACTTTTAGGAGCTACAATGAGGAGTGACAACAGTGTGTGTGTCACAGTTGTAAAGCTCAGTGTGTTGAAGAAGCACAAGAGCAGCCTTCAGGCCTGTCTCTTCCACTGCCTTACAGATTGCAGACATTCCTGCTCACTCTGCTGCTCAGCAGAGTGCTGGCAACGGAGTTCTTGGATTGAAATGGTCTTTTAGGAGAAAGAGTGAAGAGTGACAGCAATGTTTGTGTCACAGTTTAAAGCTCACTGTGTGCTAAACATGATCAGGAGGAGCTTTTTTGCAAGGCTCTTCTGCTGTTTTAGCCCAGTCTAAACATTCCTTCTCTCTGTTGCTGCTCAGCAGAGAGTGGGCACAGAGATGTTGGAATCCATTGGTCTTCCAGGCAGGAAAAGGAGGAGTTACAGCAATGTGTGTTGCAGTGTTGCAAAGCTCACTGTGTGCTGAAGATGCCCTGCAGGAGTTTCCCTGCTGGCCCTTCGTCTGTGGGATTAGAGTCCAAGCGCTGCTCCTCCCCTGTCACAACTCCTCTCGAAACGTGAGAGCGCACCAGAAACTTTGGATTCAAATGCACTTTTAGGAGATAAAGTGAGGAGTGACAGCAATGTTTGTGTCACAGTTTAAAGCTCACTGTGTGCAAAACATGATCAAGCAGGAGATTTTTTGCAAGGCTCTTCTGCTGTTTTAGCCCAGGCTAAAAATTCCTGCTCTACTCTCTCTGTTGCTGCTCAGCAGAGAGCAGGCACAGAGGTGTTGGAATCAATTGGTCTTTCAGGCAGGAAAAGAAGTGACAGCAATGTGTGTTGCAGAGTTGCAAAGCTCACTGTGTGCTGAAGATGATCAGTGGGAACTTTCTGGACTGTCTCTTCTGCTGTTTCAGCAGAGTCCAAACGTAAGTGCTATATTCTGCTACTGCTCACAAAGAGCAAGCACAGGAGATGTATTATTCAATTGGACTTTCAGGTAGGAAAGTGAGAGGTGACAGCAATATGTGTTTCAGAGTTGTGAATCTCAATGTGTGCTGAAGATGCCCAGCAGTAGTTTCCATGCTGGCCCTTCGGCTGTGAAATTAGAATCCAAGCGCTCGTCCTCCCCTGTCACAACTGCTCTCGAAGCGAGAGAGCGCACCAGAAACGTTGGCTTGAAATGCACTTTTAGGAGATAAAGTGAGGAGTGACAGCAATGTGTGTTTCAGAGTTGCAAAGCTCACTGTGCGCTGAAGATGATCTGCAAGGACTTTCCCTCCCTGCCCTTCGGAACTGGGAGCGGATTCCAAGCGCTCGTGCTCACCTGCCTCTGGTGCACTGGAAACGAGAGTGGAGACCAGAAACGCTGGATTCAAATGCACTTTTAGGAGCTACAATGAGGAGTGACAACAGTGTGTGTGTCAAAGTTGTAAAGCTCAGTGTGTTGAAGAAGCACAAGAGCAGCCTTCAGGCCTGTCTCTTCCACTGCCTTACAGATTGCAGACATCCCTGCTCACTCTGCTGCTCAGCAGAGTGCTGGCAACGGAGTTCTGGGATTGAAATGGTCTTTTAGGAGAAAGAGTGAAGAGTGACAGCAATGTTTGTGTCACAGTTTAAAGCTCACTGTGTGCTAAACATGATCAGGAGGAGCTTTTTTGCAAGGCTCTTCTGCTGTTTTAGCCCAGTCTAAACATTCCTGCTCTACTCTCTCTGTTGCTGCTCAGCAGAGAGTGGGCACAGAGGTGTTGGAATCAATTGGTCTTTCAGGCAAGAAAAGGAGGAGTGACAGCAATGTGTGTTGCAGAATTGTAAAGCTCACTGTGTGCTGAAGATGCCCTGCAGGAGTTTCCCTGCTGGCCCTTCGTCTGTGGGATTAGAGTCCAAGCGCTGCTCCTCCCTTGTCACAATTCCTCTCCAAACGAGAGAGCGCACCAGAAACTTTGGATTCAAATGCACTTTTAGGAGATAAAGTGAGGAGTGACAGCAATGTTTGTGTCACAGTTTAAAGCTCACTGTGTGCAAAACATGATCAAGCAGGAGATTTTTTTCAAGGCTCTTCTGCTGTTTTAGGCAGGTCTAAAAATTCCTGCTCTACTCTCTCTGTTGCTGCTCAGCAGAGAGCGGGCACAGAGATGGTGGATTCAGCTGGTCTTTCAGGCAAAAAGGGAGGAGTGACAGCAATGTGTGTTGCAGAGTTGCAAAGCTCGCTGTGCGCTGAAGATGATCAGTGGGAACTTTCTGGACTGTCTCTTCTGCTCTTTTAGCATTGGCTAAAGGTTCCTGCTCTACTCTCTCTGCTTCTGCCCAGCAGAGAAAGGGCACAGAGATTTTGGATTCAATTGGACTTTGAGGTAGGAAAGTGCGGAGCGAGAGCAATATATGTGTCACAGTTGCAAAGCTGACTGCGTGCTGAAGATGCCCTGCCGGAGCTTTCACTCCGGGCTCTTCGGCTGTGGGAGCAGAGGCCAAGAGATCGTGTTCACCTGTCACTGCTGCTGTTCAAACGAGAGAGGGCGGGAGAGACCATGGATTCAAACGGATTATTAGGAGATGAAGTGAGGAGTGACAGCAATGTGTGTTTCAGAGTTGCAAAGCTCACTGTGCGCTGAAGATGATCTGCAAGGACTTTCCCTCCCTGCCCTTCGGAACTGGGAGCGGATTCCAAGCGCTCGTGCTCACCTTCCTCTGCTGCTCTTGAAACGAGAGTGGAGACCAGAAACGCTGGATGCAAATGCACTTTTAGGAGCTACAATGAGGAGTGACAACAGTGTGTGTGTCACAGTTGTAAAGCTCAGTGTGTTGAAGAAGCACAAGAGCAGCCTTCAGGCCTGTCTCTTCCACTGCCTTACAGATTGCAGACATTCCTGCTCACTCTGCTGCTCAGCAGAGTGCTGGCAACGGAGTTCTTGGATTGAAATGGTCTTTTAGGAGAAAGAGTGAAGAGTGACAGCAATGTTTGTGTCACAGTTTAAAGCTCACTGTGTGCTAAACATGATCAGGAGGAGCTTTTTTGCAAGGCTCTTCTGCTGTTTTAGCCCAGTCTAAACATTCCTTCTCTCTGTTGCTGCTCAGCAGAGAGTGGGCACAGAGATGTTGGAATCAATTGGTCTTCCAGGCAGGAAAAGGAGGAGTTACAGCAATGTGTGTTGCAGAATTGCAAAGCTCACTGTGTGCTGAAGATGCCCTGCAGGAGTTTCCCTGCTGGCCCTTCGTCTGTGGGATTAGAGTCCAAGCGCTGCTCCTCCCCTGTCACAACTCCTCTCGAAACGTGAGAGCGCACCAGAAACTTTGGATTCAAATGCACTTTTAGGAGATAAAGTGAGGAGTGACAGCAATGTTTGTGTCACAGTTTAAAGCTCACTGTGTGCAAAACATGATCAAGCAGGAGATTTTTTGCAAGGCTCTTCTGCTGTTTTAGGCAGGTCTAAACATTCCTGCTCTACTCTCTCTGTTGCTGCTCAGCAGAGAGCGGGCACAGAGGTGTTGGAATCAATTGGTCTTTCAGGCAGGAAAAGAAGTGACAGCAATGTGTGTTGCAGAGTTGCAAAGCTCACTGTGTGCTGAAGATGATCAGTGGGAACTTTCTGGACTGTCTCTTCTGCTGTTTCAGCAGAGTCCAAACGTAAGTGCTATATTCTGCTACTGCTCACAAAGAGCAAGCACAGGAGATGTATTATTCAATTGGACTTTCAGGTAGGAAAGTGAGAGGTGACAGCAATATGTGTTTCAGAGTTGCGAATCTCAATGTGTGCTGATGATGCCCAGCAGTAGTTTCCATGCTGGCCCTTCAGCTGTGAAATTAGAATCCAAGCGCTCGTCCTCCCCTGTCACAACTGCTCTCGAAGCGAGAGAGCGCACCAGAAACGTTGGCTTGAAATGCACTTTTAGGAGATAAAGTGAGGAGTGACAGCAATGTGTGTTTCAGAGTTGCAAAGCTCACTGTGCGCTGAAGATGATCTGCAAGGACTTTCCCTCCCCTGCCCTTCGGAACTGGGAGCGGGTTCCAAGCGCTCGTGCTCACCTTCCTCTGCTGCTCTTGAAACGAGAGTGGAGACCAGAAACGCTGGATTCAAATGCACTTTTAGGAGCTACAATGAGGAGTGACAACAGTGTGTGTGTCAAAGTTGTAAAGCTCAGTGTGTTGAAGAAGCACAAGAGCAGCCTTCAGGCCTGTCTCTTCCACTGCCTTACAGATTGCAGACATCCCTGCTCACTCTGCTGCTCAGCAGAGTGCTGGCAACGGAGTTCTTGGATTGAAATGGTCTTTTAGGAGAAAGAGTGAAGAGTGACAGCAATGTTTGTGTCACACTTTAAAGCTCACTGTGTGCTAAACATGATCAGGAGGAGCTTTTTTGCAAGGCTCTTCTGCTGTTTTAGCCCAGTCTAAACATTCCTGCTCTACTCTCTCTGTTGCTGCTCAGCAGAGAGTGGGCACAGAGATGTTGGAATCAATTGGTCTTTCAGGCAGGAAAAGGAGTTACAGCAATGTGTGTTGCAGAATTGCAAAGCTCACTGTGTGCTGAAGATGCTCTGCAGGAGTTTCCCTGCTGGCCCTTCGTCTGTGGGATTAGAGTCCAAGCGCTGCTCCTCCCCTGTCACAACTCCTCTCGAAACGAGAGAGCGCGCCAGAAACTTTGGATTCAAATGCACTTTTAGGAGATAAAGTGAGGAGTGACAGCAATGTTTGTGTCACAGTTTAAAGCTCACTGTGTGCAAAACATGATCAAGCAGGAGATTTTTTTCAAGGCTCTTCTGCTGTTTTAGGCAGGTCTAAAAATTCCTGCTCTACTCTCTCTGTTGCTGCTCAGCAGAGAGCGGGCACAGAGATGGTGGATTCAGCTGGTCTTTCAGGCAAAAAGGGAGGAGTGACAGCAATGTGTGTTGCAGATTTGCAAAGCTCGCTGTTCGCTGAAGATGATCAGTGGGAACTTTCTGGACTGTCTCTTCTGCTCTTTTAGCATTGGCTAAAGGTTCCTGCTCTACTCTGCTTCTGCCCAGCAGAGAAAGGGCACAGAGATTTTGGATTCAATTGGACTTTGAGGTAGGAAAGTGCGGAGCGAGAGCAATGTATGTGTCACAGTTGCAAAGCTGACTGCGTGCTGAAGATGCCCTGCCGGAGCTTTCACTCCGGGCTCTTCGGCTGTGGGAGCAGAGGCCAAGAGATCGTGTTCACCTGTCACTGCTGCTGTTCAAACGAGAGAGGGCGGGAGAGACCATGGATTCAAACGGATTATTAGGAGATGAAGTGAGGAGTGACAGCAATGTGTGTTTCAGAGTTGCAAAGCTCACTGTGCGCTGAAGATGATCTGCAAGGACTTTCCCTCCCTGCCCTTCGGAACTGGGAGAGGATTCCAAGCGCTCGTGTTCACCTTCCTCTGCTGCTCTTGAAACGAGAGTGGAGACCAGAAACGCTGGATTCAAATGCACTTTTAGGAGCTACAATGAGGAGTGACAACAGTGTGTGTGTCACAGTTGTAAAGCTCAGTGTGTTGAAGAAGCACAAGAGCAGCCTTCAGGCCTGTCTCTTCCACTGCCTTACAGATTGCAGACATTCCTGCTCACTCTGCTGCTCAGCAGAGTGCTGGCAACGGAGTTCTTGGATTGAAATGGTCTTTTAGGAGAAAGAGTGAAGAGTGACAGCAATGTTTGTGTCACAGTTTAAAGCTCACTGTGTGCTAAACATGATCAGGAGGAGCTTTTTTGCAAGGCTCTTCTGCTGTTTTAGCCCAGTCTAAACATTCCTTCTCTCTGTTGCTGCTCAGCAGAGAGTGGGCACAGAGATGTTGGAATCAATTGGTCTTCCAGGCAGGAAAAGGAGGAGTTACAGCAATGTGTGTTGCAGAATTGCAAAGCTCACTGTGTGCTGAAGATGCCCTGCAGGAGTTTCCCTGCTGGCCCTTCGTCTGTGGGATTAGAGTCCAAGCGCTGCTCCTCCCCTGTCACAACTCCTCTCGAAACGTGAGAGCGCACCAGAAACTTTGGATTCAAATGCACTTTTAGGAGATAAAGTGAGGAGTGACAGCAATGTTTGTGTCACAGTTTAAAGCTCACTGTGTGCAAAACATGATCAAGCAGGAGATTTTTTGCAAGGCTCTTCTGCTGTTTTAGGCAGGTCTAAACATTCCTGCTCTACTCTCTCTGTTGCTGCTCAGCAGAGAGCGGGCACAGAGGTGTTGGAATCAATTGGTCTTTCAGGCAGGAAAAGAAGTGACAGCAATGTGTGTTGCAGAGTTGCAAAGCTCACTGTGTGCTGAAGATGATCAGTGGGAACTTTCTGGACTGTCTCTTCTGCTGTTTCAGCAGAGTCCAAACGTAAGTGCCATATTCTGCTACTGCTCACAAAGAGCAAGCACAGGAGATGTATTATTCAATTGGACTTTCAGGTAGGAAAGTGAGAGGTGACAGCAATATGTGTTTCAGAGTTGCAAATCTCAATGTGTGCTGATGATGCCCAGCAGTAGTTTCCATGCTGGCCCTTCAGCTGTGAAATTAGAATCCAAGCGCTCGTCCTCCCCTGTCACAACTGCTCTCGAAGCGAGAGAGCGCACCAGAAACGTTGGCTTGAAATGCACTTTTAGGAGATAAAGTGAGGAGTGACAGCAATGTGTGTTTCAGAGTTGCAATGCTCACTGTGCGCTGAAGATGATCTGCAAGGACTTTCCCTCCCCTGCCCTTCGGAACTGGGAGCGGGTTCCAAGCGCTCGTGCTCACCTTCCTCTGCTGCTCTTGAAACGAGAGTGGAGACCAGAAACGCTGGATTCAAATGCACTTTTAGGAGCTACAATGAGGAGTGACAACAGTGTGTGTGTCAAAGTTGTAAAGCTCAGTGTGTTGAAGAAGCACAAGAGCAGCCTTCAGGCCTGTCTCTTCCACTGCCTTACAGATTGCAGACATCCCTGCTCACTCTGCTGCTCAGCAGAGTGCTGGCAACGGAGTTCTTGGATTGAAATGGTCTTTTAGGAGAAAGAGTGAAGAGTGACAGCAATGTTTGTGTCACAGTTTAAAGCTCACTGTGTGCTAAACATGATCAGGAGGAGCTTTTTTGCAAGGCTCTTCTGCTGTTTTAGCCCAGTCTAAACATTCCTGCTCTACTCTCTCTGTTGCTGCTCAGCAGAGAGTGGGCACAGAGATGTTGGAATCAATTGGTCTTTCAGGCAGGAAAAGGAGTTACAGCAATGTGTGTTGCAGAATTGCAAAGCTCACTGTGTGCTGAAGATGCTCTGCAGGAGTTTCCCTGCTGGCCCTTCGTCTGTGGGATTAGAGTCCAAGCGCTGCTCCTCCCCTGTCACAACTCCTCTCGAAACGAGAGAGCGCGCCAGAAACTTTGGATTCAAATGCACTTTTAGGAGATAAAGTGAGGAGTGACAGCAATGTTTGTGTCACAGTTTAAAGCTCACTGTGTGCAAAACATGATCAAGCAGGAGATTTTTTTCAAGGCTCTTCTGCTGTTTTAGGCAGGTCTAAAAATTCCTGCTCTACTCTCTCTGTTGCTGCTCAGCAGAGAGCGGGCACAGAGATGGTGGATTCAGCTGGTCTTTCAGGCAAAAAGGGAGGAGTGACAGCAATGTGTGTTGCAGATTTGCAAACTCGCTGTTCGCTGAAGATGATCAGTGGGAACTTTCTGGACTGTCTCTTCTGCTCTTTTAGCATTGGCTAAAGGTTCCTGCTCTACTCTGCTTCTGCCCAGCAGAGAAAGGGCACAGAGATTTTGGATTCAATTGGACTTTGAGGTAGGAAAGTGCGGAGCGAGAGCAATATATGTGTCACAGTTGCAAAGCTGACTGCGTGCTGAAGATGCCCTGCCGGAGCTTTCACTCCGGGCTCTTCGGCTGTGGGAGCAGAGGCCAAGAGATCGTGTTCACCTGTCACTGCTGCTGTTCAAACGAGAGAGGGCGGGAGAGACCATGGATTCAAACGGATTATTAGGAGATGAAGTGAGGAGTGACAGCAATGTGTGTTTCAGAGTTGCAAAGCTCACTGTGCGCTGAAGATGATCTGCAAGGACTTTCCCTCCCTGCCCTTCGGAACTGGGAGAGGATTCCAAGCGCTCGTGTTCACCTTCCTCTGCTGCTCTTGAAACGAGAGTGGAGACCAGAAACGCTGGATTCAAATGCACTTTTAGGAGCTACAATGAGGAGTGACAACAGTGTGTGTGTCACAGTTGTAAAGCTCAGTGTGTTGAAGAAGCACAAGAGCAGCCTTCAGGCCTGTCTCTTCCACTGCCTTACAGATTGCAGACATTCCTGCTCACTCTGCTGCTCAGCAGAGTGCTGGCAACGGAGTTCTTGGTTTGAAATGGTCTTTTAGGAGAAAGAGTGAAGAGTGACAGCAATGTTTGTGTCACAGTTTAAAGCTCACTGTGTGCTAAACATGATCAGGAGGAGCTTTTTTGCAAGGCTCTTCTGCTGTTTTAGCCCAGTCTAAACATTCCTTCTCTCTGCTGCTGCTCAGCAGAGAGTGGGCACAGAGATGTTGGAATCAATTGGTCTTCCAGGCAGGAAAAGGAGGAGTTACAGCAATGTGTGTTGCAGAATTGCAAAGCTCACTGTGTGCTGAAGATGCCCTGCAGGAGTTTCCCTGCTGGCCCTTCATCTGTGGGATTAGAGTCCAAGCGCTGCTCCTCCCCTGTCACAACTCCTCTCGAAACGTGAGAGCGCACCAGAAACTTTGGATTCAAATGCACTTTTAGGAGATAAAGTGAGGAGTGACAGCAATGTTTGTGTCACAGTTTAAAGCTCACTGTGTGCAAAACATGATCAAGCAGGAGATTTTTTGCAAGGCTCTTCTGCTGTTTTAGCCCAGGCTAAACATTCCTGCTCTACTCTCTCTGTTGCTGCTCAGCAGAGAGCGGGCACAGAGGTGTTGGAATCAATTGGTCTTTCAGGCAGGAAAAGAAGTGACAGCAATGTGTGTTGCAGAGTTGCAAAGCTCACTGTGTGCTGAAGATGATCAGTGGGAACTTTCTGGACTGTCTCTTCTGCTGTTTCAGCAGAGTCCAAACGTAAGTGCTATATTCTGCTACTGCTCACAAAGAGCAAGCACAGGAGATGTATTATTCAATTGGACTTTCAGGTAGGAAAGTGAGAGGTGACAGCAATATGTGTTTCAGAGTTGAGAGTCTCAATGTGTGCTGAAGATGCCCAGCAGTAGTTTCCATGCTGGCCCTTCGGCTGTGAAATTAGAATCCAAGCGCTCGTCCTCCCCTGTCACAACTGCTCTCGAAGCGAGAGAGAGCACCAGAAACGTTGGCTTGAAATGCACTTTTAGGAGATAAAGTGAGGAGTGACAGCAATGTGTGTTTCAGAGTTGCAAAGCTCACTGTGCGCTGAAGATGATCTGCAAGGACTTTCCCTCCCCTGCCCTTCGGAACTGGGAGCGGATTCCAAGCGCTCGTGCTCACCTGCCTCTGCTGCACTGGAAACGAGAGTGGAGACCAGAAACGCTGGATTCAAATGCACTTTTAGGAGATAAAGTGAGGAGTGACAGCAATGTTTGTGTCACAGTTTAAAGCTCACTGTGTGCAAAACATGATCAAGCAGGAGATTTTTTTCAAGGCTCTTCTGCTGTTTTAGGCAGGTCTAAAAATTCCTGCTCTACTCTCTCTGTTGCTGCTCAGCAGAGAGCGGGCACAGAGATGGTGGATTCAGCTGGTCTTTCAGGCAAAAAGGGAGGAGTGACAGCAATGTGTGTTGCAGAGTTGCAAAGCTCGCTGTGCGCTGAAGATGATCAGTGGGAACTTTCTGGACTGTCTCTTCTGCTCTTTTAGCATTGGCTAAAGGTTCCTGCTCTACTCTGCTTCTGCCCAGCAGAGAAAGGGCACAGAGATTTTGGATTCAATTGGACTTTGAGGTAGGAAAGTGCGGAGCGAGAGCAATATATGTGTCACAGTTGCAAAGCTGACTGCGTGCTGAAGATGCCCTGCCGGAGCTTTCACTCCGGGCTCTTCGGCTGTGGGAGCAGAGGCCAAGAGATCGTGTTCACCTGTCACTGCTGCTGTTCAAACGAGAGAGGGCAGGAGAGACCATGGATTCAAACGGATTATTAGGAGATGAAGTGAGGAGTGACAGCAATGTGTGTTTCAGAGTTGCAAAGCTCACTGTGCGCTGAAGATGATCTGCAAGGACTTTCCCTCCCTGCCCTTCGGAACTGGGAGCGGATTCCAAGCGCTCGTGCTCACCTGCCCCTGCTGCACTGGAAACGAGAGTGGAGACCAGAAACGCTGGATTCAAATGCACTTTTAGGAGCTACAATGAGGAGTGACAACAGTGTGTGTGTCAAAGTTGTAAAGCTCAGTGTGTTGAAGAAGCACAAGAGCAGCCTTCAGCCTGTCTCTTCCACTGCCTTACAGATTGCAGACATTCCTGCTCACTCTGCTGCTCAGCAGAGTGCTGGCAACGGAGTTCTTGGATTGAAATGGTCTTTTAGGAGAAAGAGTGAAGAGTGACAGCAATGTTTGTGTCACAGTTTAAAGCTCACTGTGTGCTAAACATGATCAGGAGGAGCTTTTTTGCAAGGCTCTTCTGCTGTTTTAGCCCAGTCTAAACATTCCTGCTCTACTCTCTCTGTTGCTGCTCAGCAGAGAGTGGGCACAGAGATGTTGGAATCAATTGGTCTTTCAGGCAAGAAAAGGAGGAGTGACAGCAATGTGTGTTGCAGAATTGTAAAGCTCACTGTGTGCTGAAGATGCCCTGCAGGAGTTTCCCTGATGGCCCTTCGTCTGTGGGATTAGAGTCCAAGCGCTGCTCCTCCCTTGTCACAACTCCTCTCCAAACGAGAGAGCGCACCAGAAACTTTGGATTCAAATGCACTTTTAGGAGATAAAGTGAGGAGTGACAGCAATGTTTGTGTCACAGTTTAAAGCTCACTGTGTGCAAAACATGATCAAGCGGGAGATTTTTTGCAAGGCTCTTCTGCTGTTTTAGCCCAGGCTAAACATTCCTGCTCAACTCTCTGTTGCTGCTCAGCAGAGAGTGGGCACGGAGATGTTGGAATCAATTGGTCTTTCAGGCAGGAAAAGAAGTGACAGCCATGTGTGTTGCAGAGTTGCAAAGCTCGCTGTTCGCTGAAGATGATCAGTGGGAATTTTCTGGACTGTCTCTTCTGCTGTTTCTTCAGAGTCCAAACGTAAGTGCTATATTCTGCTACTGCTCACAAAGAGCAAGCACAGGAGATGTAGGATTCAATTGGACTTTCAGGTAGGAAAGTGAGAGGTGACAGCAATGTGTGTTTCAGAGTTGCAAAGCTCACTGGGTGCTGAAGATGCCCAGCAGGATTTTCCATGCTGGCAATTCGTCTGTGAAATTAGAGTCCAAACGCTCGTCCTCCCCTGTGACATCTGCTCTCGAAACGAGAGAGCGCACCAGAAACGTTGGCTTGAAATGCACTTTTAGGAGATAAAGTGAGGAGTGACAGCAATGTGTGTTTCAGAGTTGCAAAGCTCACTGTGCGCTGAAGATGATCTGCAAGGACTTTCCCTCCCTGCCCTTCGGAACTGGGAGCGGATTCCAAGCGCTCGTGCACACCTGCCTCTGCTGCACTGGAAACGAGAGTGGAGACCAGAAACCCTGGATTCAAATGCACTTTTAGGAGCTACAATGAGGAGTGACAACAGTGTGTGTGTCAAAGTTGTAAAGCTCAGTGTGTTGAAGAAGCACAAGAGCAGCCTTCAGGCCTGTCTCTTCCACTGCCTTACAGATAGCAGACATCCCTGCTCACTCTGCTGCTCAGCAGAGTGCTGGCAACGGAGTTCTTGGATTGAAATGGTCTTTTAGGAGAAAGAGTGAAGAGTGACAGCAATGTTTGTGTCACAGTTTAAAGCTCACTGTGTGCTAAACATGATCAGGAGGAGCTTTTCTGCAAGGCTCTTCTGCTGTTTTAGCCCAGTCTAAACATTCCTTCTCTCTGTTGCTGCTCAGCAGAGAGTGGGCACAGAGATGTTGGAATCCATTGGTCTTCCAGGCAGGAAAAGGAGGAGTTACAGCAATGTGTGTTGCAGAATTGCAAAGCTCACTGTGTGCTGAAGATGCCCTGCAGGAGTTTCCCTGCTGGCCCTTCGTCTGTGGGATTAGAGTCCAAGCGCTGCTCCTCCCCTGTCACAACTCCTCTCGAAACGTGAGAGCGCACCTGAAACTTTGGATTCAAATGCACTTTTAGGTGATAAAGTGAGGAGTGACAGCAATGTTTGTGTCACAGTTTAAAGCTCACTGTGTGCAAAACATGATCAAGCAGGAGATTTTTTGCAAGGCTCTTCTGCTGTTTTAGCCCAGGCTAAAAATTCCTGCTCTACTCTCTCTGTTGCTGCTCAGCAGAGAGCAGGCACAGAGGTGTTGGAATCAATTGGTCTTTCAGGCAGGAAAAGAAGTGACAGCAATGTGTGTTGCAGAGTTGCAAAGCTCACTGTGTGCTGAAGATGATCAGTGGGAACTTTCTGGACTGTCTCTTCTGCTGTTTCAGCAGAGTCCAAACGTAAGTGCTATATTCTGCTACTGCTCACAAAGAGCAAGCACAGGAGATGTATTATTCAATTGGACTTTCAGGTAGGAAAGTGAGAGGTGACAGCAATATGTGTTTCAGAGTTGTGAATCTCAATGTGTGCTGAAGATGCCCAGCAGTAGTTTCCATGCTGGCCCTTCGGCTGTGAAATTAGAATACAAGCGCTCGTCCTCCCCTGTCACAACTGCTCTCGAAGCGAGAGAGAGCACCAGAAACGTTGGCTTGAAATGCACTTTTAGGAGATAAAGTGAGGAGTGACAGCAATGTGTGTTTCAGAGTTGCAAAGCTCACTGTGCGCTGAAGATGATCTGCAAGGACTTTCCCTCCCTGCCCTTCGGAACTGGGAGCGGATTCCAAGCGCTCGTGCACACCTGCCTCTGCTGCACTGGAAACGAGAGTGGAGACCAGAAACCCTGGATTCAAATGCACTTTTAGGAGCTACAATGAGGAGTGACAACAGTGTGTGTGTCAAAGTTGTAAAGCTCAGTGTGTTGAAGAAGCACAAGAGCAGCCTTCAGGCCTGTCTCTTCCACTGCCTTACAGATAGCAGACATCCCTGCTCACTCTGCTGCTCAGCAGAGTGCTGGCAACGGAGTTCTTGGATTGAAATGGTCTTTTAGGAGAAAGAGTGAAGAGTGACAGCAATGTTTGTGTCACAGTTTAAAGCTCACTGTGTGCTAAACATGATCAGGAGGAGCTTTTCTGCAAGGCTCTTCTGCTGTTTTAGCCCAGTCTAAACATTCCTTCTCTCTGTTGCTGCTCAGCAGAGAGTGGGCACAGAGATGTTGGAATCCATTGGTCTTCCAGGCAGGAAAAGGAGGAGTTACAGCAATGTGTGTTGCAGAATTGCAAAGCTCACTGTGTGCTGAAGATGCCCTGCAGGAGTTTCCCTGCTGGCCCTTCGTCTGTGGGATTAGAGTCCAAGCGCTGCTCCTCCCCTGTCACAACTCCTCTCGAAACGTGAGAGCGCACCAGAAACTTTGGATTCAAATGCACTTTTAGGTGATAAAGTGAGGAGTGACAGCAATGTTTGTGTCACAGTTTAAAGCTCACTGTGTGCAAAACATGATCAAGCAGGAGATTTTTTGCAAGGCTCTTCTGCTGTTTTAGCCCAGGCTAAAAATTCCTGCTCTACTCTCTCTGTTGCTGCTCAGCAGAGAGCAGGCACAGAGGTGTTGGAATCAATTGGTCTTTCAGGCAGGAAAAGAAGTGACAGCAATGTGTGTTGCAGAGTTGCAAAGCTCACTGTGTGCTGAAGATGATCAGTGGGAACTTTCTGGACTGTCTCTTCTGCTGTTTCAGCAGAGTCCAAACGTAAGTGCTATATTCTGCTACTGCTCACAAAGAGCAAGCACAGGAGATGTATTATTCAATTGGACTTTCAGGTAGGAAAGTGAGAGGTGACAGCAATATGTGTTTCAGAGTTGTGAATCTCAATGTGTGCTGAAGATGCCCAGCAGTAGTTTCCATGCTGGCCCTTCGGCTGTGAAATTAGAATACAAGCGCTCGTCCTCCCCTGTCACAACTGCTCTCGAAGCGAGAGAGAGCACCAGAAACGTTGGCTTGAAATGCACTTTTAGGAGATAAAGTGAGGAGTGACAGCAATGTGTGTTTCAGAGTTGCAAAGCTCACTGTGCGCTGAAGATGATCTGCAAGGACTTTCCCTCCCTGCCCTTCGGAACTGGGAGCGGATTCCAAGCGCTCGTGCTCACCTGCCTCTGGTGCACTGGAAACGAGAGTGGAGACCAGAAACGCTGGATTCAAATGCACTTTTAGGAGCTACAATGAGGAGTGACAACAGTGTGTGTGTCACAGTTGTAAAGCTCAGTGTGTTGAAGAAGCACAAGAGCAGCCTTCAGGCCTGTCTCTTCCACTGCCTTACAGATTGCAGACATCCCTGCTCACTCTGCTGCTCAGCAGAGTGCTGGCAACGGAGTTCTGGGATTGAAATGGTCTTTTAGGAGAAAGAGTGAAGAGTGACAGCAATGTTTGTGTCACAGTTTAAAGCTCACTGTGTGCTAAACATGATCAGGAGGAGCTTTTTTGCAAGGCTCTTCTGCTGTTTTAGCCCAGTCTAAACATTCCTGCTCTACTCTCTCTGTTGCTGCTCAGCAGAGAGTGGGCACAGAGGTGTTGGAATCAATTGGTCTTTCAGGCAAGAAAAGGAGGAGTGACAGCAATGTGTGTTGCAGAATTGTAAAGCTCACTGTGTGCTGAAGATGCCCTGCAGGAGTTTCCCTGCTGGCCCTTCGTCTGTGGGATTAGAGTCCAAGCGCTGCTCCTCCCTTGTCACAATTCCTCTCCAAACGAGAGAGCGCACCAGAAACTTTGGATTCAAATGCACTTTTAGGAGATAAAGTGAGGAGTGACAGCAATGTTTGTGTCACAGTTTAAAGCTCACTGTGTGCAAAACATGATCAAGCAGGAGATTTTTTTCAAGGCTCTTCTGCTGTTTTAGGCAGGTCTAAAAATTCCTGCTCTACTCTCTCTGTTGCTGCTCAGCAGAGAGCGGGCACAGAGATGGTGGATTCAGCTGGTCTTTCAGGCAAAAAGGGAGGAGTGACAGCAATGTGTGTTGCAGAGTTGCAAAGCTCGCTGTGCGCTGAAGATGATCAGTGGGAACTTTCTGGACTGTCTCTTCTGCTCTTTTAGCATTGGCTAAAGGTTCCTGCTCTACTCTCTCTGCTTCTGCCCAGCAGAGAAAGGGCACAGAGATTTTGGATTCAATTGGACTTTGAGGTAGGAAAGTGCGGAGCGAGAGCAATATATGTGTCACAGTTGCAAAGCTGACTGCGTGCTGAAGATGCCCTGCCGGAGCTTTCACTCCGGGCTCTTCGGCTGTGGGAGCAGAGGCCAAGAGATCGTGTTCACCTGTCACTGCTGCTGTTCAAACGAGAGAGGGCGGGAGAGACCATGGATTCAAACGGATTATTAGGAGATGAAGTGAGGAGTGACAGCAATGTGTGTTTCAGAGTTGCAAAGCTCACTGTGCGCTGAAGATGATCTGCAAGGACTTTCCCTCCCTGCCCTTCGGAACTGGGAGCGGATTCCAAGCGCTCGTGCTCACCTTCCTCTGCTGCTCTTGAAACGAGAGTGGAGACCAGAAACGCTGGATTCAAATGCACTTTTAGGAGCTACAATGAGGAGTGACAACAGTGTGTGTGTCACAGTTGTAAAGCTCAGTGTGTTGAAGAAGCACAAGAGCAGCCTTCAGGCCTGTCTCTTCCACTGCCTTACAGATTGCAGACATTCCTGCTCACTCTGCTGCTCAGCAGAGTGCTGGCAACGGAGTTCTTGGATTGAAATGGTCTTTTAGGAGAAAGAGTGAAGAGTGACAGCAATGTTTGTGTCACAGTTTAAAGCTCACTGTGTGCTAAACATGATCAGGAGGAGCTTTTTTGCAAGGCTCTTCTGCTGTTTTAGCCCAGTCTAAACATTCCTTCTCTCTGTTGCTGCTCAGCAGAGAGTGGGCACAGAGATGTTGGAATCAATTGGTCTTCCAGGCAGGAAAAGGAGGAGTTACAGCAATGTGTGTTGCAGAATTGCAAAGCTCACTGTGTGCTGAAGATGCCCTGCAGGAGTTTCCCTGCTGGCCCTTCGTCTGTGGGATTAGAGTCCAAGCGCTGCTCCTCCCCTGTCACAACTCCTCTCGAAACGTGAGAGCGCACCAGAAACTTTGGATTCAAATGCACTTTTAGGAGATAAAGTGAGGAGTGACAGCAATGTTTGTGTCACAGTTTAAAGCTCACTGTGTGCAAAACATGATCAAGCAGGAGATTTTTTGCAAGGCTCTTCTGCTGTTTTAGGCAGGTCTAAACATTCCTGCTCTACTCTCTCTGTTGCTGCTCAGCAGAGAGCGGGCACAGAGGTGTTGGAATCAATTGGTCTTTCAGGCAGGAAAAGAAGTGACAGCAATGTGTGTTGCAGAGTTGCAAAGCTCACTGTGTGCTGAAGATGATCAGTGGGAACTTTCTGGACTGTCTCTTCTGCTGTTTCAGCAGAGTCCAAACGTAAGTGCTATATTCTGCTACTGCTCACAAAGAGCAAGCACAGGAGATGTATTATTCAATTGGACTTTCAGGTAGGAAAGTGAGAGGTGACAGCAATATGTGTTTCAGAGTTGCAAATCTCAATGTGTGCTGATGATGCCCAGCAGTAGTTTCCATGCTGGCCCTTCAGCTGTGAAATTAGAATCCAAGCGCTCGTCCTCCCCTGTCACAACTGCTCTCGAAGCGAGAGAGCGCACCAGAAACGTTGGCTTGAAATGCACTTTTAGGAGATAAAGTGAGGAGTGACAGCAATGTGTGTTTCAGAGTTGCAATGCTCACTGTGCGCTGAAGATGATCTGCAAGGACTTTCCCTCCCCTGCCCTTCGGAACTGGGAGCGGGTTCCAAGCGCTCGTGCTCACCTTCCTCTGCTGCTCTTGAAACGAGAGTGGAGACCAGAAACGCTGGATTCAAATGCACTTTTAGGAGCTACAATGAGGAGTGACAACAGTGTGTGTGTCAAAGTTGTAAAGCTCAGTGTGTTGAAGAAGCACAAGAGCAGCCTTCAGGCCTGTCTCTTCCACTGCCTTACAGATTGCAGACATCCCTGCTCACTCTGCTGCTCAGCAGAGTGCTGGCAACGGAGTTCTTGGATTGAAATGGTCTTTTAGGAGAAAGAGTGAAGAGTGACAGCAATGTTTGTGTCACAGTTTAAAGCTCACTGTGTGCTAAACATGATCAGGAGGAGCTTTTTTGCAAGGCTCTTCTGCTGTTTTAGCCCAGTCTAAACATTCCTGCTCTACTCTCTCTGTTGCTGCTCAGCAGAGAGTGGGCACAGAGATGTTGGAATCAATTGGTCTTTCAGGCAGGAAAAGGAGGAGTGACAGCAATGTGTGTTGCAGAATTGCAAAGCTCACTGTGTGCTGAAGATGCTCTGCAGGAGTTTCCCTGCTGGCCCTTCGTCTGTGGGATTAGAGTCCAAGCGCTGCTCCTCCCCTGTCACAACTCCTCTCGAAACGAGAGAGCGCGCCAGAAACTTTGGATTCAAATGCACTTTTAGGAGATAAAGTGAGGAGTGACAGCAATGTTTGTGTCACAGTTTAAAGCTCACTGTGTGCAAAACATGATCAAGCAGGAGATTTTTTTCAAGGCTCTTCTGCTGTTTTAGGCAGGTCTAAAAATTCCTGCTCTACTCTCTCTGTTGCTGCTCAGCAGAGAGCGGGCACAGAGATGGTGGATTCAGCTGGTCTTTCAGGCAAAAAGGGAGGAGTGACAGCAATGTGTGTTGCAGATTTGCAAACTCGCTGTTCGCTGAAGATGATCAGTGGGAACTTTCTGGACTGTCTCTTCTGCTCTTTTAGCATTGGCTAAAGGTTCCTGCTCTACTCTGCTTCTGCCCAGCAGAGAAAGGGCACAGAGATTTTGGATTCAATTGGACTTTGAGGTAGGAAAGTGCGGAGCGAGAGCAATATATGTGTCACAGTTGCAAAGCTGACTGCGTGCTGAAGATGCCCTGCCGGAGCTTTCACTCCGGGCTCTTCGGCTGTGGGAGCAGAGGCCAAGAGATCGTGTTCACCTGTCACTGCTGCTGTTCAAACGAGAGAGGGCGGGAGAGACCATGGATTCAAACGGATTATTAGGAGATGAAGTGAGGAGTGACAGCAATGTGTGTTTCAGAGTTGCAAAGCTCACTGTGCGCTGAAGATGATCTGCAAGGACTTTCCCTCCCTGCCCTTCGGAACTGGGAGAGGATTCCAAGCGCTCGTGTTCACCTTCCTCTGCTGCTCTTGAAACGAGAGTGGAGACCAGAAACGCTGGATTCAAATGCACTTTTAGGAGCTACAATGAGGAGTGACAACAGTGTGTGTGTCACAGTTGTAAAGCTCAGTGTGTTGAAGAAGCACAAGAGCAGCCTTCAGGCCTGTCTCTTCCACTGCCTTACAGATTGCAGACATTCCTGCTCACTCTGCTGCTCAGCAGAGTGCTGGCAACGGAGTTCTTGGATTGAAATGGTCTTTTAGGAGAAAGAGTGAAGAGTGACAGCAATGTTTGTGTCACAGTTTAAAGCTCACTGTGTGCTAAACATGATCAGGAGGAGCTTTTTTGCAAGGCTCTTCTGCTGTTTTAGCCCAGTCTAAACATTCCTTCTCTCTGCTGCTGCTCAGCAGAGAGTGGGCACAGAGATGTTGGAATCAATTGGTCTTCCAGGCAGGAAAAGGAGGAGTTACAGCAATGTGTGTTGCAGAATTGCAAAGCTCACTGTGTGCTGAAGATGCCCTGCAGGAGTTTCCCTGCTGGCCCTTCATCTGTGGGATTAGAGTCCAAGCGCTGCTCCTCCCCTGTCACAACTCCTCTCGAAACGTGAGAGCGCACCAGAAACTTTGGATTCAAATGCACTTTTAGGAGATAAAGTGAGGAGTGACAGCAATGTTTGTGTCACAGTTTAAAGCTCACTGTGTGCAAAACATGATCAAGCAGGAGATTTTTTGCAAGGCTCTTCTGCTGTTTTAGCCCAGGCTAAACATTCCTGCTCTACTCTCTCTGTTGCTGCTCAGCAGAGAGCGGGCACAGAGGTGTTGGAATCAATTGGTCTTTCAGGCAGGAAAAGAAGTGACAGCAATGTGTGTTGCAGAGTTGCAAAGCTCACTGTGTGCTGAAGATGATCAGTGGGAACTTTCTGGACTGTCTCTTCTGCTGTTTCAGCAGAGTCCAAACGTAAGTGCTATATTCTGCTACTGCTCACAAAGAGCAAGCACAGGAGATGTATTATTCAATTGGACTTTCAGGTAGGAAAGTGAGAGGTGACAGCAATATGTGTTTCAGAGTTGAGAGTCTCAATGTGTGCTGAAGATGCCCAGCAGTAGTTTCCATGCTGGCCCTTCGGCTGTGAAATTAGAATCCAAGCGCTCGTCCTCCCCTGTCACAACTGCTCTCGAAGCGAGAGAGAGCACCAGAAACGTTGGCTTGAAATGCACTTTTAGGAGATAAAGTGAGGAGTGACAGCAATGTGTGTTTCAGAGTTGCAAAGCTCACTGTGCGCTGAAGATGATCTGCAAGGACTTTCCCTCCCCTGCCCTTCGGAACTGGGAGCGGATTCCAAGCGCTCGTGCTCACCTGCCTCTGCTGCACTGGAAACGAGAGTGGAGACCAGAAACGCTGGATTCAAATGCACTTTTAGGAGATAAAGTGAGGAGTGACAGCAATGTTTGTGTCACAGTTTAAAGCTCACTGTGTGCAAAACATGATCAAGCAGGAGATTTTTTTCAAGGCTCTTCTGCTGTTTTAGGCAGGTCTAAAAATTCCTGCTCTACTCTCTCTGTTGCTGCTCAGCAGAGAGCGGGCACAGAGATGGTGGATTCAGCTGGTCTTTCAGGCAAAAAGGGAGGAGTGACAGCAATGTGTGTTGCAGAGTTGCAAAGCTCGCTGTGCGCTGAAGATGATCAGTGGGAACTTTCTGGACTGTCTCTTCTGCTCTTTTAGCATTGGCTAAAGGTTCCTGCTCTACTCTGCTTCTGCCCAGCAGAGAAAGGGCACAGAGATTTTGGATTCAATTGGACTTTGAGGTAGGAAAGTGCGGAGCGAGAGCAATATATGTGTCACAGTTGCAAAGCTGACTGCGTGCTGAAGATGCCCTGCCGGAGCTTTCACTCCGGGCTCTTCGGCTGTGGGAGCAGAGGCCAAGAGATCGTGTTCACCTGTCACTGCTGCTGTTCAAACGAGAGAGGGCAGGAGAGACCATGGATTCAAACGGATTATTAGGAGATGAAGTGAGGAGTGACAGCAATGTGTGTTTCAGAGTTGCAAAGCTCACTGTGCGCTGAAGATGATCTGCAAGGACTTTCCCTCCCTGCCCTTCGGAACTGGGAGCGGATTCCAAGCGCTCGTGCTCACCTGCCCCTGCTGCACTGGAAACGAGAGTGGAGACCAGAAACGCTGGATTCAAATGCACTTTTAGGAGCTACAATGAGGAGTGACAACAGTGTGTGTGTCAAAGTTGTAAAGCTCAGTGTGTTGAAGAAGCACAAGAGCAGCCTTCAGCCTGTCTCTTCCACTGCCTTACAGATTGCAGACATTCCTGCTCACTCTGCTGCTCAGCAGAGTGCTGGCAACGGAGTTCTTGGATTGAAATGGTCTTTTAGGAGAAAGAGTGAAGAGTGACAGCAATGTTTGTGTCACAGTTTAAAGCTCACTGTGTGCTAAACATGATCAGGAGGAGCTTTTTTGCAAGGCTCTTCTGCTGTTTTAGCCCAGTCTAAACATTCCTGCTCTACTCTCTCTGTTGCTGCTCAGCAGAGAGTGGGCACAGAGATGTTGGAATCAATTGGTCTTTCAGGCAAGAAAAGGAGGAGTGACAGCAATGTGTGTTGCAGAATTGTAAAGCTCACTGTGTGCTGAAGATGCCCTGCAGGAGTTTCCCTGATGGCCCTTCGTCTGTGGGATTAGAGTCCAAGCGCTGCTCCTCCCTTGTCACAACTCCTCTCCAAACGAGAGAGCGCACCAGAAACTTTGGATTCAAATGCACTTTTAGGAGATAAAGTGAGGAGTGACAGCAATGTTTGTGTCACAGTTTAAAGCTCACTGTGTGCAAAACATGATCAAGCGGGAGATTTTTTGCAAGGCTCTTCTGCTGTTTTAGCCCAGGCTAAACATTCCTGCTCAACTCTCTGTTGCTGCTCAGCAGAGAGTGGGCACGGAGATGTTGGAATCAATTGGTCTTTCAGGCAGGAAAAGAAGTGACAGCCATGTGTGTTGCAGAGTTGCAAAGCTCGCTGTTCGCTGAAGATGATCAGTGGGAATTTTCTGGACTGTCTCTTCTGCTGTTTCTTCAGAGTCCAAACGTAAGTGCTATATTCTGCTACTGCTCACAAAGAGCAAGCACAGGAGATGTAGGATTCAATTGGACTTTCAGGTAGGAAAGTGAGAGGTGACAGCAATGTGTGTTTCAGAGTTGCAAAGCTCACTGGGTGCTGAAGATGCCCAGCAGGATTTTCCATGCTGGCAATTCGTCTGTGAAATTAGAGTCCAAACGCTCGTCCTCCCCTGTGACATCTGCTCTCGAAACGAGAGAGCGCACCAGAAACTTTGGATTCAAATGCTCTTTTAGGAGATAAAGTGAGGAGTGACAGCAATGTTTGTGTCACAGTTTAAAGCTCACTGTGTGCAAAACATGATCAAGCAGGAGATTTTTTGCAAGGCTCTTCTGCTGTTTTAGCCCAGGCTAAAAATTCCTGCTCTACTCTCTCTGTTGCTGCTCAGCAGAGAGCAGGCACAGAGGTGTTGGAATCAATTGGTCTTTCAGGCAGGAAAAGAAGTGACAGCAATGTGTGTTGCAGAGTTGCAAAGCTCACTGTGTGCTGAAGATGATCAGTGGGAACTTTCTGGACTGTCTCTTCTGCTGTTTCAGCAGAGTCCAAACGTAAGTGCTATATTCTGCTACTGCTCACAAAGAGCAAGCACAGGAGATGTATTATTCAATTGGACTTTCAGGTAGGAAAGTGAGAGGTGACAGCAATATGTGTTTCAGAGTTGTGAATCTCAATGTGTGCTGAAGATGCCCAGCAGTAGTTTCCATGCTGGCCCTTCGGCTGTGAAATTAGAATCCAAGCGCTCGTCCTCCCCTGTCACAACTGCTCTCGAAGCGAGAGAGCGCACCAGAAACGTTGGCTTGAAATGCACTTTTAGGAGATAAAGTGAGGAGTGACAGCAATGTGTGTTTCAGAGTTGCAAAGCTCACTGTGCGCTGAAGATGATCTGCAAGGACTTTCCCTCCCTGCCCTTCGGAACTGGGAGCGGATTCCAAGCGCTCGTGCACACCTGCCTCTGCTGCACTGGAAACGAGAGTGGAGACCAGAAACCCTGGATTCAAATGCACTTTTAGGAGCTACAATGAGGAGTGACAACAGTGTGTGTGTCAAAGTTGTAAAGCTCAGTGTGTTGAAGAAGCACAAGAGCAGCCTTCAGGCCTGTCTCTTCCACTGCCTTACAGATAGCAGACATCCCTGCTCACTCTGCTGCTCAGCAGAGTGCTGGCAACGGAGTTCTTGGATTGAAATGGTCTTTTAGGAGAAAGAGTGAAGAGTGACAGCAATGTTTGTGTCACAGTTTAAAGCTCACTGTGTGCTAAACATGATCAGGAGGAGCTTTTCTGCAAGGCTCTTCTGCTGTTTTAGCCCAGTCTAAACATTCCTTCTCTCTGTTGCTGCTCAGCAGAGAGTGGGCACAGAGATGTTGGAATCCATTGGTCTTCCAGGCAGGAAAAGGAGGAGTTACAGCAATGTGTGTTGCAGAATTGCAAAGCTCACTGTGTGCTGAAGATGCCCTGCAGGAGTTTCCCTGCTGGCCCTTCGTCTGTGGGATTAGAGTCCAAGCGCTGCTCCTCCCCTGTCACAACTCCTCTCGAAACGTGAGAGCGCACCAGAAACTTTGGATTCAAATGCACTTTTAGGTGATAAAGTGAGGAGTGACAGCAATGTTTGTGTCACAGTTTAAAGCTCACTGTGTGCAAAACATGATCAAGCAGGAGATTTTTTGCAAGGCTCTTCTGCTGTTTTAGCCCAGGCTAAAAATTCCTGCTCTACTCTCTCTGTTGCTGCTCAGCAGAGAGCAGGCACAGAGGTGTTGGAATCAATTGGTCTTTCAGGCAGGAAAAGAAGTGACAGCAATGTGTGTTGCAGAGTTGCAAAGCTCACTGTGTGCTGAAGATGATCAGTGGGAACTTTCTGGACTGTCTCTTCTGCTGTTTCAGCAGAGTCCAAACGTAAGTGCTATATTCTGCTACTGCTCACAAAGAGCAAGCACAGGAGATGTATTATTCAATTGGACTTTCAGGTAGGAAAGTGAGAGGTGACAGCAATATGTGTTTCAGAGTTGTGAATCTCAATGTGTGCTGAAGATGCCCAGCAGTAGTTTCCATGCTGGCCCTTCGGCTGTGAAATTAGAATACAAGCGCTCGTCCTCCCCTGTCACAACTGCTCTCGAAGCGAGAGAGAGCACCAGAAACGTTGGCTTGAAATGCACTTTTAGGAGATAAAGTGAGGAGTGACAGCAATGTGTGTTTCAGAGTTGCAAAGCTCACTGTGCGCTGAAGATGATCTGCAAGGACTTTCCCTCCCTGCCCTTCGGAACTGGGAGCGGATTCCAAGCGCTCGTGCTCACCTGCCTCTGGTGCACTGGAAACGAGAGTGGAGACCAGAAACGCTGGATTCAAATGCACTTTTAGGAGCTACAATGAGGAGTGACAACAGTGTGTGTGTCACAGTTGTAAAGCTCAGTGTGTTGAAGAAGCACAAGAGCAGCCTTCAGGCCTGTCTCTTCCACTGCCTTACAGATTGCAGACATCCCTGCTCACTCTGCTGCTCAGCAGAGTGCTGGCAACGGAGTTCTGGGATTGAAATGGTCTTTTAGGAGAAAGAGTGAAGAGTGACAGCAATGTTTGTGTCACAGTTTAAAGCTCACTGTGTGCTAAACATGATCAGGAGGAGCTTTTTTGCAAGGCTCTTCTGCTGTTTTAGCCCAGTCTAAACATTCCTGCTCTACTCTCTCTGTTGCTGCTCAGCAGAGAGTGGGCACAGAGGTGTTGGAATCAATTGGTCTTTCAGGCAAGAAAAGGAGGAGTGACAGCAATGTGTGTTGCAGAATTGTAAAGCTCACTGTGTGCTGAAGATGCCCTGCAGGAGTTTCCCTGCTGGCCCTTCGTCTGTGGGATTAGAGTCCAAGCGCTGCTCCTCCCTTGTCACAATTCCTCTCCAAACGAGAGAGCGCACCAGAAACTTTGGATTCAAATGCACTTTTAGGAGATAAAGTGAGGAGTGACAGCAATGTTTGTGTCACAGTTTAAAGCTCACTGTGTGCAAAACATGATCAAGCAGGAGATTTTTTTCAAGGCTCTTCTGCTGTTTTAGGCAGGTCTAAAAATTCCTGCTCTACTCTCTCTGTTGCTGCTCAGCAGAGAGCGGGCACAGAGATGGTGGATTCAGCTGGTCTTTCAGGCAAAAAGGGAGGAGTGACAGCAATGTGTGTTGCAGAGTTGCAAAGCTCGCTGTGCGCTGAAGATGATCAGTGGGAACTTTCTGGACTGTCTCTTCTGCTCTTTTAGCATTGGCTAAAGGTTCCTGCTCTACTCTCTCTGCTTCTGCCCAGCAGAGAAAGGGCACAGAGATTTTGGATTCAATTGGACTTTGAGGTAGGAAAGTGCGGAGCGAGAGCAATATATGTGTCACAGTTGCAAAGCTGACTGCGTGCTGAAGATGCCCTGCCGGAGCTTTCACTCCGGGCTCTTCGGCTGTGGGAGCAGAGGCCAAGAGATCGTGTTCACCTGTCACTGCTGCTGTTCAAACGAGAGAGGGCGGGAGAGACCATGGATTCAAACGGATTATTAGGAGATGAAGTGAGGAGTGACAGCAATGTGTGTTTCAGAGTTGCAAAGCTCACTGTGCGCTGAAGATGATCTGCAAGGACTTTCCCTCCCTGCCCTTCGGAACTGGGAGCGGATTCCAAGCGCTCGTGCTCACCTTCCTCTGCTGCTCTTGAAACGAGAGTGGAGACCAGAAACGCTGGATTCAAATGCACTTTTAGGAGCTACAATGAGGAGTGACAACAGTGTGTGTGTCACAGTTGTAAAGCTCAGTGTGTTGAAGAAGCACAAGAGCAGCCTTCAGGCCTGTCTCTTCCACTGCCTTACAGATTGCAGACATTCCTGCTCACTCTGCTGCTCAGCAGAGTGCTGGCAACGGAGTTCTTGGATTGAAATGGTCTTTTAGGAGAAAGAGTGAAGAGTGACAGCAATGTTTGTGTCACAGTTTAAAGCTCACTGTGTGCTAAACATGATCAGGAGGAGCTTTTTTGCAAGGCTCTTCTGCTGTTTTAGCCCAGTCTAAACATTCCTTCTCTCTGTTGCTGCTCAGCAGAGAGTGGGCACAGAGGTGTTGGAATCAATTGGTCTTTCAGGCAGGAAAAGAAGTGACAGCAATGTGTGTTGCAGAGTTGCAAAGCTCACTGTGTGCTGAAGATGATCAGTGGGAACTTTCTGGACTGTCTCTTCTGCTGTTTCAGCAGAGTCCAAACGTAAGTGCTATATTCTGCTACTGCTCACAAAGAGCAAGCACAGGAGATGTATTATTCAATTGGACTTTCAGGTAGGAAAGTGAGAGGTGACAGCAATATGTGTTTCAGAGTTGAGAGTCTCAATGTGTGCTGAAGATGCCCAGCAGTAGTTTCCATGCTGGCCCTTCGGCTGTGAAATTAGAATCCAAGCGCTCGTCCTCCCCTGTCACAACTGCTCTCGAAGCGAGAGAGAGCACCAGAAACGTTGGCTTGAAATGCACTTTTAGGAGATAAAGTGAGGAGTGACAGCAATGTGTGTTTCAGAGTTGCAAAGCTCACTGTGCGCTGAAGATGATCTGCAAGGACTTTCCCTCCCCTGCCCTTCGGAACTGGGAGCGGATTCCAAGCGCTCGTGCTCACCTGCCTCTGCTGCACTGGAAACGAGAGTGGAGACCAGAAACGCTGGATTCAAATGCACTTTTAGGAGATAAAGTGAGGAGTGACAGCAATGTTTGTGTCACAGTTTAAAGCTCACTGTGTGCAAAACATGATCAAGCAGGAGATTTTTTTCAAGGCTCTTCTGCTGTTTTAGGCAGGTCTAAAAATTCCTGCTCTACTCTCTCTGTTGCTGCTCAGCAGAGAGCGGGCACAGAGATGGTGGATTCAGCTGGTCTTTCAGGCAAAAAGGGAGGAGTGACAGCAATGTGTGTTGCAGAGTTGCAAAGCTCGCTGTGCGCTGAAGATGATCAGTGGGAACTTTCTGGACTGTCTCTTCTGCTCTTTTAGCATTGGCTAAAGGTTCCTGCTCTACTCTGCTTCTGCCCAGCAGAGAAAGGGCACAGAGATTTTGGATTCAATTGGACTTTGAGGTAGGAAAGTGCGGAGCGAGAGCAATATATGTGTCACAGTTGCAAAGCTGACTGCGTGCTGAAGATGCCCTGCCGGAGCTTTCACTCCGGGCTCTTCGGCTGTGGGAGCAGAGGCCAAGAGATCGTGTTCACCTGTCACTGCTGCTGTTCAAACGAGAGAGGGCGGGAGAGACCATGGATTCAAACGGATTATTAGGAGATGAAGTGAGGAGTGACAGCAATGTGTGTTTCAGAGTTGCAAAGCTCACTGTGCGCTGAAGATGATCTGCAAGGACTTTCCCTCCCTGCCCTTCGGAACTGGGAGCGGATTCCAAGCGCTCGTGCTCACCTGCCCCTGCTGCACTGGAAACGAGAGTGGAGACCAGAAACGCTGGATTCAAATGCACTTTTAGGAGCTACAATGAGGAGTGACAACAGTGTGTGTGTCAAAGTTGTAAAGCTCAGTGTGTTGAAGAAGCACAAGAGCAGCCTTCAGCCTGTCTCTTCCACTGCCTTACAGATTGCAGACATTCCTGCTCACTCTGCTGCTCAGCAGAGTGCTGGCAACGGAGTTCTTGGATTGAAATGGTCTTTTAGGAGAAAGAGTGAAGAGTGACAGCAATGTTTGTGTCACAGTTTAAAGCTCACTGTGTGCTAAACATGATCAGGAGGAGCTTTTTTGCAAGGCTCTTCTGCTGTTTTAGCCCAGTCTAAACATTCCTGCTCTACTCTCTCTGTTGCTGCTCAGCAGAGAGTGGGCACAGAGATGTTGGAATCAATTGGTCTTTCAGGCAAGAAAAGGAGGAGTGACAGCAATGTGTGTTGCAGAATTGTAAAGCTCACTGTGTGCTGAAGATGCTCTGCAGGAGTTTCCCTGATGGCCCTTCGTCTGTGGGATTAGAGTCCAAGCGCTGCTCCTCCCTTGTCACAACTCCTCTCCAGACGAGAGAGCGCACCAGAAACTTTGGATTCAAATGCACTTTTAGGAGATAAAGTGAGGAGTGACAGCAATGTTTGTGTCACAGTTTAAAGCTCACTGTGTGCAAAACATGATCAAGCGGGAGATTTTTTGCAAGGCTCTTCTGCTGTTTTAGCCCAGGCTAAACATTCCTGCTCAACTCTCTGTTGCTGCTCAGCAGAGAGTGGGCACGGAGATGTTGGAATCAATTGGTCTTTCAGGCAGGAAAAGAAGTGACAGCCATGTGTGTTGCAGAGTTGCAAAGCTCGCTGTTCGCTGAAGATGATCAGTGGGAATTTTCTGGACTGTCTCTTCTGCTGTTTCTTCAGAGTCCAAACGTAAGTGCTATATTCTGCTACTGCTCACAAAGAGCAAGCACAGGAGATGTAGGATTCAATTGGACTTTCAGGTAGGAAAGTGAGAGGTGACAGCAATGTGTGTTTCAGAGTTGCAAAGCTCACTGGGTGCTGAAGATGCCCAGCAGGATTTTCCATGCTGGCAATTCGTCTGTGAAATTAGAGTCCAAACGCTCGTCCTCCCCTGTGACATCTGCTCTCGAAACGAGAGAGCGCACCAGAAACTTTGGATTCAAATGCTCTTTTAGGAGATAAAGTGAGGAGTGACAGCAATGTTTGTGTCACAGTTTAAAGCTCACTGTGTGCAAAACATGATCAAGCAGGAGATTTTTTGCAAGGCTCTTCTGCTGTTTTAGCCCAGGCTAAAAATTCCTGCTCTACTCTCTCTGTTGCTGCTCAGCAGAGAGCAGGCACAGAGGTGTTGGAATCAATTGGTCTTTCAGGCAGGAAAAGAAGTGACAGCAATGTGTGTTGCAGAGTTGCAAAGCTCACTGTGTGCTGAAGATGATCAGTGGGAACTTTCTGGACTGTCTCTTCTGCTGTTTCAGCAGAGTCCAAACGTAAGTGCTATATTCTGCTACTGCTCACAAAGAGCAAGCACAGGAGATGTATTATTCAATTGGACTTTCAGGTAGGAAAGTGAGAGGTGACAGCAATATGTGTTTCAGAGTTGTGAATCTCAATGTGTGCTGAAGATGCCCAGCAGTAGTTTCCATGCTGGCCCTTCGGCTGTGAAATTAGAATCCAAGCGCTCGTCCTCCCCTGTCACAACTGCTCTCGAAGCGAGAGAGCGCACCAGAAACGTTGGCTTGAAATGCACTTTTAGGAGATAAAGTGAGGAGTGACAGCAATGTGTGTTTCAGAGTTGCAAAGCTCACTGTGCGCTGAAGATGATCTGCAAGGACTTTCCCTCCCTGCCCTTCGGAACTGGGAGCGGATTCCAAGCGCTCGTGCACACCTGCCTCTGCTGCACTGGAAACGAGAGTGGAGACCAGAAACCCTGGATTCAAATGCACTTTTAGGAGCTACAATGAGGAGTGACAACAGTGTGTGTGTCAAAGTTGTAAAGCTCAGTGTGTTGAAGAAGCACAAGAGCAGCCTTCAGGCCTGTCTCTTCCACTGCCTTACAGATAGCAGACATCCCTGCTCACTCTGCTGCTCAGCAGAGTGCTGGCAACGGAGTTCTTGGATTGAAATGGTCTTTTAGGAGAAAGAGTGAAGAGTGACAGCAATGTTTGTGTCACAGTTTAAAGCTCACTGTGTGCTAAACATGATCAGGAGGAGCTTTTCTGCAAGGCTCTTCTGCTGTTTTAGCCCAGTCTAAACATTCCTTCTCTCTGTTGCTGCTCAGCAGAGAGTGGGCACAGAGATGTTGGAATCCATTGGTCTTCCAGGCAGGAAAAGGAGGAGTTACAGCAATGTGTGTTGCAGAATTGCAAAGCTCACTGTGTGCTGAAGATGCCCTGCAGGAGTTTCCCTGCTGGCCCTTCGTCTGTGGGATTAGAGTCCAAGCGCTGCTCCTCCCCTGTCACAACTCCTCTCGAAACGTGAGAGCGCACCAGAAACTTTGGATTCAAATGCACTTTTAGGTGATAAAGTGAGGAGTGACAGCAATGTTTGTGTCACAGTTTAAAGCTCACTGTGTGCAAAACATGATCAAGCAGGAGATTTTTTGCAAGGCTCTTCTGCTGTTTTAGCCCAGGCTAAAAATTCCTGCTCTACTCTCTCTGTTGCTGCTCAGCAGAGAGCAGGCACAGAGGTGTTGGAATCAATTGGTCTTTCAGGCAGGAAAAGAAGTGACAGCAATGTGTGTTGCAGAGTTGCAAAGCTCACTGTGTGCTGAAGATGATCAGTGGGAACTTTCTGGACTGTCTCTTCTGCTGTTTCAGCAGAGTCCAAACGTAAGTGCTATATTCTGCTACTGCTCACAAAGAGCAAGCACAGGAGATGTATTATTCAATTGGACTTTCAGGTAGGAAAGTGAGAGGTGACAGCAATATGTGTTTCAGAGTTGTGAATCTCAATGTGTGCTGAAGATGCCCAGCAGTAGTTTCCATGCTGGCCCTTCGGCTGTGAAATTAGAATACAAGCGCTCGTCCTCCCCTGTCACAACTGCTCTCGAAGCGAGAGAGAGCACCAGAAACGTTGGCTTGAAATGCACTTTTAGGAGATAAAGTGAGGAGTGACAGCAATGTGTGTTTCAGAGTTGCAAAGCTCACTGTGCGCTGAAGATGATCTGCAAGGACTTTCCCTCCCTGCCCTTCGGAACTGGGAGCGGATTCCAAGCGCTCGTGCTCACCTGCCTCTGGTGCACTGGAAACGAGAGTGGAGACCAGAAACGCTGGATTCAAATGCACTTTTAGGAGCTACAATGAGGAGTGACAACAGTGTGTGTGTCACAGTTGTAAAGCTCAGTGTGTTGAAGAAGCACAAGAGCAGCCTTCAGGCCTGTCTCTTCCACTGCCTTACAGATTGCAGACATCCCTGCTCACTCTGCTGCTCAGCAGAGTGCTGGCAACGGAGTTCTGGGATTGAAATGGTCTTTTAGGAGAAAGAGTGAAGAGTGACAGCAATGTTTGTGTCACAGTTTAAAGCTCACTGTGTGCTAAACATGATCAGGAGGAGCTTTTTTGCAAGGCTCTTCTGCTGTTTTAGCCCAGTCTAAACATTCCTGCTCTACTCTCTCTGTTGCTGCTCAGCAGAGAGTGGGCACAGAGGTGTTGGAATCAATTGGTCTTTCAGGCAAGAAAAGGAGGAGTGACAGCAATGTGTGTTGCAGAATTGTAAAGCTCACTGTGTGCTGAAGATGCCCTGCAGGAGTTTCCCTGATGGCCCTTCGTCTGTGGGATTAGAGTCCAAGCGCTGCTCCTCCCTTGTCACAATTCCTCTCCAAACGAGAGAGCGCACCAGAAACTTTGGATTCAAATGCACTTTTAGGAGATAAAGTGAGGAGTGACAGCAATGTTTGTGTCACAGTTTAAAGCTCACTGTGTGCAAAACATGATCAAGCAGGAGATTTTTTTCAAGGCTCTTCTGCTGTTTTAGGCAGGTCTAAAAATTCCTGCTCTACTCTCTCTGTTGCTGCTCAGCAGAGAGCGGGCACAGAGATGGTGGATTCAGCTGGTCTTTCAGGCAAAAAGGGAGGAGTGACAGCAATGTGTGTTGCAGAGTTGCAAAGCTCGCTGTGCGCTGAAGATGATCAGTGGGAACTTTCTGGACTGTCTCTTCTGCTCTTTTAGCATTGGCTAAAGGTTCCTGCTCTACTCTCTCTGCTTCTGCCCAGCAGAGAAAGGGCACAGAGATTTTGGATTCAATTGGACTTTGAGGTAGGAAAGTGCGGAGCGAGAGCAATATATGTGTCACAGTTGCAAAGCTGACTGCGTGCTGAAGATGCCCTGCCGGAGCTTTCACTCCGGGCTCTTCGGCTGTGGGAGCAGAGGCCAAGAGATCGTGTTCACCTGTCACTGCTGCTGTTCAAACGAGAGAGGGCGGGAGAGACCATGGATTCAAACGGATTATTAGGAGATGAAGTGAGGAGTGACAGCAATGTGTGTTTCAGAGTTGCAAAGCTCACTGTGCGCTGAAGATGATCTGCAAGGACTTTCCCTCCCTGCCCTTCGGAACTGGGAGCGGATTCCAAGCGCTCGTGCTCACCTTCCTCTGCTGCTCTTGAAACGAGAGTGGAGACCAGAAACGCTGGATTCAAATGCACTTTTAGGAGCTACAATGAGGAGTGACAACAGTGTGTGTGTCACAGTTGTAAAGCTCAGTGTGTTGAAGAAGCACAAGAGCAGCCTTCAGGCCTGTCTCTTCCACTGCCTTACAGATTGCAGACATTCCTGCTCACTCTGCTGCTCAGCAGAGTGCTGGCAACGGAGTTCTTGGATTGAAATGGTCTTTTAGGAGAAAGAGTGAAGAGTGACAGCAATGTTTGTGTCACAGTTTAAAGCTCACTGTGTGCTAAACATGATCAGGAGGAGCTTTTTTGCAAGGCTCTTCTGCTGTTTTAGCCCAGTCTAAACATTCCTTCTCTCTGTTGCTGCTCAGCAGAGAGTGGGCACAGAGATGTTGGAATCAATTGGTCTTCCAGGCAGGAAAAGGATTTACAGCAATGTGTGTTGCAGAATTGCAAAGCTCACTGTGTGCTGAAGATGCCCTGCAGGAGTTTCCCTGCTGGCCCTTCGTCTGTGGGATTAGAGTCCAAGCGCTGCTCCTCCCCTGTCACAACTCCTCTCGAAACGAGAGAGCGCACCAGAAACTTTGGATTCAAATGCACTTTTAGGAGATAAAGTGAGGAGTGACAGCAATGTTTGTGTCACAGTTTAAAGCTCACTGTGTGCAAAACATGATCAAGCAGGAGATTTTTTGCAAGGCTCTTCTGCTGTTTTAGACCAGGCTAAACATTCCTGCTCTACTCTCTCTGTTGCTGCTCAGCAGAGAGCGGGCACAGAGATGGTGGATTCAGCTGGTCTTTCAGGCAGGAAAAGAAGAGACAGCAATGTGTGTTGCAGAGTTGCAAAGCTCACTGTGTGCTGAAGATGATCAGTGGGAACTTTCTGGACTGTCTCTTCTGCTGTTTCAGCAGAGTCCAAACGTAAGTGCTATATTCTGCTACTGCTCACAAAGAGCAAGCACAGGAGATGTATTATTCAATTGGACTTTCAGGTAGGAAAGTGAGAGGTGACAGCAATATGTGTTTCAGAGTTGCGAATCTCAATGTGTGCTGAAGATGCCCAGCAGTAGTTTCCATGCTGGCCCTTCGGCTGTGAAATTAGAATCCAAGCGCTCGTCCTCCCCTGTCACAACTGCTCTCGAAGCGAGAGAGCGCACCAGAAACGTTGGCTTGAAATGCACTTTTAGGAGATAAAGTGAGGAGTGACAGCAATGTGTGTTTCAGAGTTGCAAAGCTCACTGTGCGCTGAAGATGATCTGCAAGGACTTTCCCTCCCTGCCCTTCGGAACTGGGAGCGGATTCCAAGCGCTCGTGCTCACCTTCCTCTGATGCTCTTGAAACGAGAGTGGAGACCAGAAACGCTGGATTCAAATGCACTTTTAGGAGCTACAATGAGGAGTGACAACAGTGTGTGTGTCACAGTTGTAAAGCTCAGTGTGTTGAAGAAGCACAAGAGCAGCCTTCAGGCCTGTCTCTTCCACTGCCTTACAGATTGCAGACATTCCTGCTCACTCTGCTGCTCAGCAGAGTGCTGGCAACGGAGTTCTTGGATTGAAATGGTCTTTTAGGAGAAAGAGTGAAGAGTGACAGCAATGTTTGTGTCACAGTTTAAAGCTCACTGTGTGCTAAACATGATCAGGAGGAGCTTTTTTGCAAGGCTCTTCTGCTGTTTTAGCCCAGTCTAAACATTCCTTCTCTCTGTTGCTGCTCAGCAGAGAGTGGGCACAGAGATGTTGGAATCAATTGGTCTTCCAGGCAGGAAAAGGAGGAGTTACAGCAATGTGTGTTGCAGAATTGCAAAGCTCACTGTGTGCTGAAGATGCCCTGCAGGAGTTTCCCTGCTGGCCCTTCATCTGTGGGATTAGAGTCCAAGCGCTGCTCCTCCCCTGTCACAACTCCTCTCGAAACGTGAGAGCGCACCAGAAACTTTGGATTCAAATGCACTTTTAGGAGATAAAGTGAGGAGTGACAGCAATGTTTGTGTCACAGTTTAAAGCTCACTGTGTGCAAAACATGATCAAGCAGGAGATTTTTTGCAAGGCTCTTCTGCTGTTTTAGCCCAGGCTAAACATTCCTGCTCTACTCTCTCTGTTGCTGCTCAGCAGAGAGCGGGCACAGAGGTGTTGGAATCAATTGGTCTTTCAGGCAGGAAAAGAAGAGACAGCAATGTGTGTTGCAGAGTTGCAAAGCTCACTGTGTGCTGAAGATGATCAGTGGGAACTTTCTGGACTGTCTCTTCTGCTGTTTCAGCAGAGTCCAAACGTAAGTGCTATATTCTGCTACTGCTCACAAAGAGCAAGCACAGGAGATGTATTATTCAATTGGACTTTCAGGTAGGAAAGTGAGAGGTGACAGCAATATGTGTTTCAGAGTTGTGAATCTCAATGTGTGCTGAAGATGCCCAGCAGTAGTTTCCATGCTGGCCCTTCGGCTGTGAAATTAGAATCCAAGCGCTCGTCCTCCCGTCACAACTGCTCTCGAAGCGAGAGAGCGCACCAGAAACGTTGGCTTGAAATGCACTTTTAGGAGATAAAGTGAGGAGTGACAGCAATGTGTGTTTCAGAGTTGCAAAGCTCACTGTGCGCTGAAGATGATCTGCAAGGACTTTCCCTCCCTGCCCTTCGGAACTGGGAGCGGATTCCAAGCGCTCGTGCTCACCTTCCTCTGCTGCTCTTGAAACGAGAGTGGAGACCAGAAACGCTGGATTCAAATGCACTTTTAGGAGCTACAATGAGGAGTGACAACAGTGTGTGTGTCACAGTTGTAAAGCTCAGTGTGTTGAAGAAGCACAAGAGCAGCCTTCAGGCCTGTCTCTTCCACTGCCTTACAGATTGCAGACATCCCTGCTCACTCTGCTGCTCAGCAGAGTGCTGGCAACGGAGTTCTGGGATTGAAATGGTCTTTTAGGAGAAAGAGTGAAGAGTGACAGCAATGTTTGTGTCACAGTTTAAAGCTCACTGTGTGCTAAACATGATCAGGAGGAGCTTTTTTGCAAGGCTCTTCTGCTGTTTTAGCCCAGTCTAAACATTCCTGCTCTACTCTCTCTGTTGCTGCTCAGCAGAGAGTGGGCACAGTGATGTTGGAATCAATTGGACTTTCAGGCAAGAAAAGGAGGAGTGACAGCAATGTGTGTTGCAGAATTGTAAAGCTCACTGTGTGCTGAAGATGCCCTGCAGGAGTTTCCCTGCTGGCCCTTCGTCTGTGGGATTAGAGTCCAAGCGCTGCTCCTCCCCTGTCACAACTCCTCTCGAAACGAGAGAGCGCACCAGAAACTTTGGATTCAAATGCACTTTTAGGAGATAAAGTGAGGAGTGACAGCAATGTTTGTGTCACAGTTTAAAGCTCACTGTGTGCAAAACATGATCAAGCAGGAGATTTTTTTCAAGGCTCTTCTGCTGTTTTAGGCAGGTCTAAAAATTCCTGCTCTACTCTCTCTGTTGCTGCTCAGCAGAGAGCGGGCACAGAGATGGTGGATTCAGCTGGTCTTTCAGGCAGGAAAAGAAGAGACAGCAATGTGTGTTGCAGAGTTGCAAAGCTCACTGTGTGCTGAAGATGATCAGTGGGAACTTTCTGGACTGTCTCTTCTGCTGTTTCAGCAGAGTCCAAACGTAAGTGCTATATTCTGCTACTGCTCACAAAGAGCAAGCACAGGAGATGTATTATTCAATTGGACTTTCAGGTAGGAAAGTGAGAGGTGACAGCAATATGTGTTTCAGAGTTGTGAATCTCAATGTGTGCTGAAGATGCCCAGCAGTAGTTTCCATGCTGGCCCTTCGGCTGTGAAATTAGAATCCAAGCGCTCGTCCTCCCCTGTCACAACTGCTCTCGAAGCGAGAGAGCGCACCAGAAACGTTGGCTTGAAATGCACTTTTAGGAGATAAAGTGAGGAGTGACAGCAATGTGTGTTTCAGAGTTGCAAAGCTCACTGTGCGCTGAAGATGATCTGCAAGGACTTTCCCTCCCTGCCCTTCGGAACTGGGAGCGGATTCCAAGCGCTCGTGCTCACCTGCCTCTGCTGCACTGGAAACGAGAGTGGAGACCAGAAACGCTGGATTCAAATGCACTTTTAGGAGCTACAATGAGGAGTGACAACAGTGTGTGTGTCACAGTTGTAAAGCTCAGTGTGTTGAAGAAGCACAAGAGCAGCCTTCAGGCCTGTCTCTTCCACTGCCTTACAGATTGCAGACATCCCTGCTCACTCTGCTGATCAGCAGAGTGCTGACAACAGAGTTCTTGGATTGAAATGGTCTTTTAGGAGAAAGAGTGAAGAGTGACAGCAATGTTTGTGTCACAGTTTAAAGCTCACTGTGTGCTAAACATGATCAGGAGGAGCTTTTTTGCAAGGCTCTTCTGCTGTTTTAGCCCAGTCTAAACATTCCTGCTCTACTCTCTCTGTTGCTGCTCAGCAGAGAGTGGGCACAGAGATGTTGGAATCAATTGGTCTTTCAGGCAAGAAAAGGAGGAGTGACAGCAATCTGTGTTGCAGAATTGTAAAGCTCACTGTGTGCTGAAGATGCCCTGCAGGAGTTTCCCTGCTGGCCCTTCGTCTGTGGGATTAGAGTCCAAGCGCTGCTCCTCCCCTGTCACAACTCCTCTCCAAACGAGAGAGCGCACCAGAAACTTTGGATTCAAATGCACTTTTAGGAGATAAAGTGAGGAGTGACAGCAATGTTTGTGTCACAGTTTAAAGCTCACTGTGTGAAAAACATGATCAAGCAGGAGATTTTTTTCAAGGCTCTTCTGCTGTTTTAGGCAGGTCTAAACATTCCTGCTCTACTCTCTCTGTTGCTGCTCAGCAGAGAAAGGGCACAGAGATGGTCGATTCAGCTGGTCTTTCAGGCAAAAAGGGAGGAGTGACAGCAATGTGTGTTGCAGAGTTGCAAAGCTCGCTGTGCGCTGAAGATGATCAGTGGGAACTTTCTGGACTGTCTCTTCTGCTCTTTTAGCATTGGCTAAAGGTTCCTGCTCTACTCTCTCTGCTTCTGCCCAGCAGAGAAAGGGCACAGAGATTTTGGATTCAATTGGACTTTGAGGTAGGAAAGTGCGGAGCGAGAGCAATATATGTGTCACAGTTGCAAAGCTGACTGCGTGCTGAAGATGCCCTGCCGGAGCTTTCACTCCGGGCTCTTCGGCTGTGGGAGCAGAGGCCAAGAGATCGTGTTCACCTGTCACTGCTGCTGTTCAAACGAGAGAGGGCGGGAGAGACCATGGATTCAAACGGATTATTAGGAGATGAAGTGAGGAGTGACAGCAATGTGTGTTTCAGAGTTGCAAAGCTCACTGTGCGCTGAAGATGATCTGCAAGGACTTTCCCTCCCTGCCCTTCGGAACTGGGAGCGGATTCCAAGCGCTCGTGCTCACCTTCCTCTGCTGCTCTTGAAACGAGAGTGGAGACCAGAAACGCTGGATTCAAATGCACTTTTAGGAGCTACAATGAGGAGTGACAACAGTGTGTGTGTCACAGTTGTAAAGCTCAGTGTGTTGAAGAAGCACAAGAGCAGCCTTCAGGCCTGTCTCTTCCACTGCCTTACAGATTGCAGACATTCCTGCTCACTCTGCTGCTCAGCAGAGTGCTGGCAACGGAGTTCTTGGATTGAAATGGTCTTTTAGGAGAAAGAGTGAAGAGTGACAGCAATGTTTGTGTCACAGTTTAAAGCTCACTGTGTGCTAAACATGATCAGGAGGAGCTTTTTTGCAAGGCTCTTCTGCTGTTTTAGCCCAGTCTAAACATTCCTTCTCTCTGTTGCTGCTCAGCAGAGAGTGGGCACAGAGTTGTTGGAATCCATTGGTCTTCCAGGCAGGAAAAGGAGGAGTTACAGCAATGTGTGTTGCAGAATTGCAAAGCTCACTGTGTGCTGAAGATGCCCTGCAGGAGTTTCCCTGCTGGCCCTTCGTCTGTGGGATTAGAGTCCAAGCGCTGCTCCTCCCTTGTCACAATTCCTCTCCAAACGAGAGAGCGCACCAGAAACTTTGGATTCAAATGCACTTTTAGGAGATAAAGTGAGGAGTGACAGCAATGTTTGTGTCACAGTTTAAAGCTCACTGTGTGCAAAACATGATCAAGCAGGAGATTTTTTTCAAGGCTCTTCTGCTGTTTTAGGCAGGTCTAAATATTCCTGCTCTACTCTCTCTGTTGCTGCTCAGCAGAGAGCGGGCTCAGAGAATGTGGATTCAGCTGGTCTTTCAGGCAAAAAGGGAGGAGTGACAGCAATGTGCGTTGCAGAGTTGCAAAGCTCGCTGTGCGCTGAAGATGATCAGTGGGAACTTTCTGGACTGTCTCTTCTGCTCTTTTAGCATTGGCTAAAGGTTCCTGCTCTACTCTCTCTGCTTCTGCCCAGCAGAGAAAGGGCACAGAGATTTTGGATTCAATTGGACTTTGAGGTAGGAAAGTGCGGAGCGAGAGCAATATATGTGTCACAGTTGCAAAGCTGACTGCGTGCTGAAGATGCCCTGCCGGAGCTTTCACTCCGGGCTCTTCGGCTGTGGGAGCAGAGGCCAAGAGATCGTGTTCACCTGTCACTGCTGCTGTTCAAACGAGAGAGGGCGGGAGAGACCATGGATTCAAATGGATTATTAGGAGATGAAGTGAGGAGTGACAGCAATGTGTGTTTCAGAGTTGCAAAGCTCACTGTGCGCTGAAGATGATCTGCAAGGACTTTCCCTCCCTGCCCTTCGGAACTGGGAGCGGATTCCAAGCGCTCGTGCTCACCTGCCTCTGCTGCTCTTGAAACGAGAGTGGAGACCAGAAACGCTGGATTCAAATGCACTTTTAGGAGCTACAATGAGGAGTGACAACAGTGTGTGTGTCACAGTTGTAAAGCTCAGTGTGTTGAAGAAGCACAAGAGCAGCCTTCAGGCCTGTCTCTTCCACTGCCTTACAGATTGCAGACATTCCTGCTCACTCTGCTGCTCAGCAGAGTGCTGGCAACGGAGTTCTTGGATTGAAATGGTCTTTTAGGAGAAAGAGTGAAGAGTGACAGCAATGTTTGTGTCACAGTTTAAAGCTCACTGTGTGCTAAACATGATCAGGAGGAGCTTTTTTGCAAGGCTCTTCTGCTGTTTTAGCCCAGTCTAAACATTCCTTCTCTCTGTTGCTGCTCAGCAGAGAGTGGGCACAGAGATGTTGGAATCAATTGGTCTTTCAGGCAAGAAAAGGAGGAGTTACAGCAATGTGTGTTTCAGAATTGTAAAGCTCACTGTGTGCTGAAGATGCCCTGCAGGAGTTTCCCTGCTGGCCCTTCGTCTGTGGGATTAGAGTCCAAGCGCTGCTCCTCCCCTGTCACAACTCCTCTCGAAACGAGAGAGCGCAAGAGTAACTTTGGATTCAAATGCACTTTTAGGAGATAAAGTGAGGAGTGACAGCAATGTTTGTGTCACAGTTTAAAGCTCACTGTGTGCAAAACATGATCAAGCAGGAGATTTTTTGCAAGGCTCTTCTGCTGTTTTAGCCCAGGCTAAACATTCCTGCTCTACTCTCTCTGTTGCTGCTCAGCAGAGAGCGGGCACAGAGATGGTGGATTCAGCTGGTCTTTCAGGCAGGAAAAGAAGAGACAGCAATGTGTGTTGCAGAGTTGCAAAGCTCACTGTGTGCTGAAGATGATCAGTGGGAACTTTCTGGACTGTCTCTTCTGCTGTTTCAGCAGAGTCCAAACGTAAGTGCTATATTCTGCTACTGCTCACAAAGAGCAAGCACAGGAGATGTATTATTCAATTGGACTTTCAGGTAGGAAAGTGAGAGGTGACAGCAATATGTGTTTCAGAGTTGTGAATCTCAATGTGTGCTGAAGATGCCCAGCAGTAGTTTCCATGCTGGCCCTTCGGCTGTGAAATTAGAATCCAAGCGCTCGTCCTCCCCTGTCACAACTGCTCTCGAAGCGAGAGAGCGCACCAGAAACGTTGGCTTGAAATGCACTTTTAGGAGATAAAGTGAGGAGTGACAGCAATGTGTGTTTCAGAGTTGCAAAGCTCACTGTGCGCTGAAGATGATCTGCAAGGACTTTCCCTCCCTGCCCTTCGGAACTGGGAGCGGATTCCAAGCGCTCGTGCTCACCTTCCTCTGCTGCACTGGAAACGAGAGTGGAGACCAGAAACGCTGGATTCAAATGCACTTTTAGGAGCTACAATGAGGAGTGACAACAGTGTGTGTGTCAAAGTTGTAAAGCTCAGTGTGTTGAAGAAGCACAAGAGCAGCCTTCAGGCCTGTCTCTTCCACTGCCTTACAGATTGCAGACATCCCTGCTCACTCTGCTGCTCAGCAGAGTGCTGGCAACGGAGTTCTTGGATTGAAATGGTCTTTTAGGAGAAAGAGTGAAGAGTGACAGCAATGTTTGTGTCACAGTTTAAAGCTCACTGTGTGCTAAACATGATCAGGAGGAGCTTTTTTGCAAGGCTCTTCTGCTGTTTTAGCCCAGTCTAAACATTCCTGCTCTACTCTCTCTGTTGCTGCTCAGCAGAGAGTGGGCACAGAGATGTTGGAATCAATTGGTCTTTCAGGCAAGAAAAGGAGAAGTGACAGCAATCTGTGTTTCAGAATTGTAAAGCTCACTGTGTGCTGAAGATGCCCTGCAGGAGTTTCCCTGCTGGCCCTTCGTCTGTGGGATTAGAGTCCAAGCGCTGCTCCTCCCTTGTCACAACTCCTATCGAAACGAGAGAGCGCAAGAGTAACTTTGGATTCAAATGCACTTTTAGGAGATAAAGTGAGGAGTGACAGCAATGTTTGTGTCACAGTTTAAAGCTCACTGTGTGCAAAACATGATCAAGCAGGAGATTTTTTGCAAGGCTCTTCTGCTGTTTTAGCCCAGGCTAAACATTCCTGCTCTACTCTCTCTGTTGCTGCTCAGCAGAGAGCGGGCACAGAGATGGTGGATTCAGCTGGTCTTTCAGGCAGGAAAAGAAGAGACAGCAATGTGTGTTGCAGAGTTGCAAAGCTCACTGTGTGCTGAAGATGATCAGTGGGAACTTTCTGGACTGTCTCTTCTGCTGTTTCAGCAGAGTCCAAACGTAAGTGCTATATTCTGCTACTGCTCACAAAGAGCAAGCACAGGAGATGTATTATTCAATTGGACTTTCAGGTAGGAAAGTGAGAGGTGACAGCAATATGTGTTTCAGAGTTGTGAATCTCAATGTGTGCTGAAGATGCCCAGCAGTAGTTTCCATGCTGGCCCTTCGGCTGTGAAATTAGAATCCAAGCGCTCGTCCTCCCCTGTCACAACTGCTCTCGAAGCGAGAGAGCGCACCAGAAACGTTGGCTTGAAATGCACTTTTAGGAGATAAAGTGAGGAGTGACAGCAATGTGTGTTTCAGAGTTGCAAAGCTCACTGTGCGCTGAAGATGATCTGCAAGGACTTTCCCTCCCTGCCCTTCGGAACTGGGAGCGGATTCCAAGCGCTCGTGCTCACCTTACTCTGCTGCACTGGAAACGAGAGTGGAGACCAGAAACGCTGGATTCAAATGCACTTTTAGGAGCTACAATGAGGAGTGACAACAGTGTGTGTGTCAAAGTTGTAAAGCTCAGTGTGTTGAAGAAGCACAAGAGCAGCCTTCAGGCCTGTCTCTTCCACTGCCTTACAGATTGCAGACATCCCTGCTCACTCTGCTGCTCAGCAGAGTGCTGGCAACGGAGTTCTTGGATTGAAATGGTCTTTTAGGAGAAAGAGTGAAGAGTGACAGCAATGTTTGTGTCACAGTTTAAAGCTCACTGTGTGCTAAACATGATCAGGAGGAGCTTTTTTGCAAGGCTCTTCTGCTGTTTTAGCCCAGTCTAAACATTCCTGCTCTCTGTTGCTGCTCAGCAGAGAGTGGGCACAGAGATGTTGGAATCAATTGGTCTTCCAGGCAGGAAAAGGAGTTACAGCAATGTGTGTTGCAGAATTGCAAAGCTCACTGTGTGCTGAAGATGCCCTGCAGGAGTTTCCCTGCTGGCCCTTCGTCTGTGGGATTAGAGTCCAAGCGCTGCTCCTCCCCTGTCACAACTCCTCTCGAAACGTGAGAGCGCACCAGAAACATTGGATTCAAATGCACTTTTAGGAGATAAAGTGAGAAGTGATATCAATGTTTGTGTCACAGTTTAAAGCTCACTGTGTGCAAAACATGATCAAGCAGGAGATTTTTTGCAAGGCTCTTCTGCTGTTTTAGCCCAGGCTAAACATTCCTGCTCTACTCTCTCTGTTGCTGCTCAGCAGAGAGTGGGCACAAAGATGTTGGAATCAATAGGTCTTCCAGGCAGGAAAAGGAGGAGTGACAGCAATGTGTTTTGCAGAGTTGCAAAGCTCACAGTGTGCTGAAGATGCCCTGCAGGAGTTTCCCTGCTGGCCCTTCATCTGTGGGATTAGAGTCCAAGCGCTGCTCCTCCCCTGTCACAACTCCTCTCCAAACGAGAGTGCGTACCAGAAACTTTGGATTCAAATGCACTTTTAGGAGATAAAGTGAGGAGTGACAGCAATGTTTGTGTCACAGTTTAAAGCTCACTGTGTGCAAAACATGATCAAGCAGGAGATTTTTTGCAAGGCTCTTCTGCTGTTTTAGGCAGGTCTAAAAATTCCTGCTCTACTCTCTCTGTTGCTGCTCAGCAGAGAGCGGGCACAGAGATGGTGGATTCAGCTGGTCTTTCAGGCAAAAAGGGAGGAGTGACAGCAATGTGCGTTGCAGTGTTGCAAAGCTCGCTGTGCGCTGAAGATGATCAGTGGAAACTTTCTGGACTGTCTCTTCTGCTCTTTTAGCATTGGCTAAAGGTTCCTGCTCTACTATGCTTCTGCCCAGCAGAGAAAGGGCACAGAGATTTTGGATTCAATTGGACTTTGAGGTAGGAAAGTGCGGAGCGAGAGCAATATATGTGTCACAGTTGCAAAGCTGACTGCGTGCTGAAGATGCCCTGCCGGAGCTTTCACTCCGGGCTCTTCGGCTGTGGGAGCAGAGGCCAAGAGATCGTGTTCACCTGTCACTGCTGCTGTTCAAACGAGAGAGGGCGGGAGAGACCATGGATTCAAACGGATTATTAGGAGATGAAGTGAGGAGTGACAGCAATGTGTGTTTCAGAGTTGCAAAGCTCACTGTGCGCTGAAGATGATCTGCAAGGACTTTCCCTCCCTGCCCTTCGGAACTGGGAGCGGATTCCAAGCGCTCGTGCTCACCTTCCTCTGCTGCTCTTGAAACGAGAGTGGAGACCAGAAACGCTGGATTCAAATGCACTTTTAGGAGCTACAATGAGGAGTGACAACAGTGTGTGTGTCACAGTTGTAAAGCTCAGTGTGTTGAAGAAGCACAAGAGCAGCCTTCAGGCCTGTCTCTTCCACTGCCTTACAGATTGCAGACATTCTTAGAGCGGTAGATGTAGTTTTTCTTGATTTCAGTAAGGCATTTGATACTGTCTCCCACAGCATCCTCATAGATAAGCTAAGGAAGTGTGGGCTTGACGATCAAGTAGTGAGGTGGATCGAGAACTGGTTGAAAGGAAGAAGGCAGAGAGTTGTGGTCAATGGCGCAGAATCTAGCTGGAGGTCTGTGACTAGTGGAGTTCCTCAGGGGTCGGTGCTGGGACCGGTGCTGTTTAATATTTTCATCAATGACCTGGATGAGGGAACTGAGTGCACCCTCAGCAAGTTTGCTGATGACACAAAACTGGGAGGAGTGGCTGACACACCAGAGGACTGTGCTGCCATTCAGCGAGACCTGGACAGGCTGGAGAGTTGGGCGGGGAGAAACTTGATGAAATTTAACAAGGGCAAGTGTAGAGTCTTGCATCTGGGGAAGAACAACCCCATGTACCAGTACAGGTTGGGGGTTGACCAGCTGGAAAATAGTGAAGGGGAAAGGGACCTGGGGGTCCTGGTGGATAGGAGGATGACCATGAGCCAGCAATGTGCTCTTGTGGCCAAGAAGGCAAATGGCATCTTAGGGTGCATTAGAAAGGGAGTGGTTAGTAGGTCAAGAGAGGTTCTCCTCCCCCTCTACTCAGCCTTGGTGAGGCCGCATCTGGAATACTGTGTCCAGTTCTGGGCCCCTCAATTCAAGAAGGACAGGGAATTGCTTGAAGGAGTCCAGCGCAGAGCCACAAAGATGATTAAGGGAGTGGAACATCTCCCTTATGAGGAGAGGCTGAGGGAGCTGGGTCTCTTTAGCTTGGAGAAGAGGAGACTGAGGGGTGACCTCATCAATGTTTACAAATATGTAAAGGGTAGGTGTCAGGATGATGGAGCTAGGCTTTTTTCAGTGATATCCAGTGATAGGACAAGGGGCAATGGGTGTAAACTGGAGCATAGGAAGTTCCACGTTAACATCAGGAAGAACTTCTTTACTGTAAGAGTGACAGAGCACTGGAACAGGTTGCCCAGGGGGGTTGTGGAGTCTCCTACACTGGAGATATTCAAGGCCCGCCTGGACAAGTTCCTGTGTGATGTACTGTAGGTTACCCTGCTCTTGCAGGGGGGTTGGACTAGATGATCTTTTTAGGTCCCTTCCAACCCTTGGGATTCTGTGGATTCTGTGGATTCCTGCTCACTCTGCTGCTCAGCAGAGTGCTGGCAACGGAGTTCTTGGATTGAAATGGTCTTTTAGGAGAAAGAGTGAAGAGTGACAGCAATGTTTGTGTCACAGTTTAAAGCTCACTGTGTGCTAAACATGATCAGGAGGAGCTTTTTTGCAAGGCTCTTCTGCTGTTTTAGCCCAGTCTAAACATTCCTTCTCTCTGTTGCTGCTCAGCAGAGAGTGGGCACAGAGTTGTTGGAATCCATTGGTCTTCCAGGCAGGAAAAGGAGGAGTTACAGCAATGTGTGTTGCAGAATTGCAAAGCTCACTGTGTGCTGAAGATGCCCTGCAGGAGTTTCCCTGCTGGCCCTTCGTCTGTGGGATTAGAGTCCAAGCGCTGCTCCTCCCTTGTCACAATTCCTCTCCAAACGAGAGAGCGCACCAGAAACTTTGGATTCAAATGCACTTTTAGGAGATAAAGTGAGGAGTGACAGCAATGTTTGTGTCACAGTTTAAAGCTCACTGTGTGCAAAACATGATCAAGCAGGAGATTTTTTTCAAGGCTCTTCTGCTGTTTTAGGCAGGTCTAAATATTCCTGCTCTACTCTCTCTGTTGCTGCTCAGCAGAGAGCGGGCTCAGAGATGGTGGATTCAGCTGGTCTTTCAGGCAAAAAGGGAGGAGTGACAGCAATGTGCGTTGCAGAGTTGCAAAGCTCGCTGTGCGCTGAAGATGATCAGTGGGAACTTTCTGGACTGTCTCTTCTGCTCTTTTAGCATTGGCTAAAGGTTCCTGCTCTACTCTCTCTGCTTCTGCCCAGCAGAGAAAGGGCACAGAGATTTTGGATTCAATTGGACTTTGAGGTAGGAAAGTGCGGAGCGAGAGCAATATATGTGTCACAGTTGCAAAGCTGACTGCGTGCTGAAGATGCCCTGCCGGAGCTTTCACTCCGGGCTCTTCGGCTGTGGGAGCAGAGGCCAAGAGATCGTGTTCACCTGTCACTGCTGCTGTTCAAACGAGAGAGGGCGGGAGAGACCATGGATTCAAATGGATTATTAGGAGATGAAGTGAGGAGTGACAGCAATGTGTGTTTCAGAGTTGCAAAGCTCACTGTGCGCTGAAGATGATCTGCAAGGACTTTCCCTCCCTGCCCTTCGGAACTGGGAGCGGATTCCAAGCGCTCGTGCTCACCTGCCTCTGCTGCTCTTGAAACGAGAGTGGAGACCAGAAACGCTGGATTCAAATGCACTTTTAGGAGCTACAATGAGGAGTGACAACAGTGTGTGTGTCACAGTTGTAAAGCTCAGTGTGTTGAAGAAGCACAAGAGCAGCCTTCAGGCCTGTCTCTTCCACTGCCTTACAGATTGCAGACATTCCTGCTCACTCTGCTGCTCAGCAGAGTGCTGGCAACGGAGTTCTTGGATTGAAATGGTCTTTTAGGAGAAAGAGTGAAGAGTGACAGCAATGTTTGTGTCACAGTTTAAAGCTCACTGTGTGCTAAACATGATCAGGAGGAGCTTTTTTGCAAGGCTCTTCTGCTGTTTTAGCCCAGTCTAAACATTCCTGCTCTCTGTTGCTGCTCAGCAGAGAGTGGGCACAGAGATGTTGGAATCAATTGGTCTTTCAGGCAAGAAAAGGAGGAGTTACAGCAATGTGTGTTTCAGAATTGTAAAGCTCACTGTGTGCTGAAGATGCCCTGCAGGAGTTTCCCTGCTGGCCCTTCGTCTGTGGGATTAGAGTCCAAGCGCTGCTCCTCCCCTGTCACAACTCCTCTCGAAATGAGAGAGCGCAAGAGTAACTTTGGATTCAAATGCACTTTTAGGAGATAAAGTGAGGAGTGACAGCAATGTTTGTGTCACAGTTTAAAGCTCACTGTGTGCAAAACATGATCAAGCAGGAGATTTTTTGCAAGGCTCTTCTGCTGTTTTAGCCCAGGCTAAACATTCCTGCTCTACTCTCTCTGTTGCTGCTCAGCAGAGAGCGGGCACAGAGATGGTGGATTCAGCTGGTCTTTCAGGCAGGAAAAGAAGAGACAGCAATGTGTGTTGCAGAGTTGCAAAGCTCACTGTGTGCTGAAGATGATCAGTGGGAACTTTCTGGACTGTCTCTTCTGCTGTTTCAGCAGAGTCCAAACGTAAGTGCTATATTCTGCTACTGCTCACAAAGAGCAAGCACAGGAGATGTATTATTCAATTGGACTTTCAGGTAGGAAAGTGAGAGGTGACAGCAATATGTGTTTCAGAGTTGTGAATCTCAATGTGTGCTGAAGATGCCCAGCAGTAGTTTCCATGCTGGCCCTTCGGCTGTGAAATTAGAATCCAAGCGCTCGTCCTCCCCTGTCACAACTGCTCTCGAAGCGAGAGAGCGCACCAGAAACGTTGGCTTGAAATGCACTTTTAGGAGATAAAGTGAGGAGTGACAGCAATGTGTGTTTCAGAGTTGCAAAGCTCACTGTGCGCTGAAGATGATCTGCAAGGACTTTCCCTCCCTGCCCTTCGGAACTGGGAGCGGATTCCAAGCGCTCGTGCTCACCTTCCTCTGCTGCACTGGAAACGAGAGTGGAGACCAGAAACGCTGGATTCAAATGCACTTTTAGGAGCTACAATGAGGAGTGACAACAGTGTGTGTGTCAAAGTTGTAAAGCTCAGTGTGTTGAAGAAGCACAAGAGCAGCCTTCAGGCCTGTCTCTTCCACTGCCTTACAGATTGCAGACATCCCTGCTCACTCTGCTGCTCAGCAGAGTGCTGGCAACGGAGTTCTTGGATTGAAATGGTCTTTTAGGAGAAAGAGTGAAGAGTGACAGCAATGTTTGTGTCACAGTTTAAAGCTCACTGTGTGCTAAACATGATCAGGAGGAGCTTTTTTGCAAGGCTCTTCTGCTGTTTTAGCCCAGTCTAAACATTCCTGCTCTACTCTCTCTGTTGCTGCTCAGCAGAGAGTGGGCACAGAGATGTTGGAATCAATTGGTCTTTCAGGCAAGAAAAGGAGAAGTGACAGCAATCTGTGTTTCAGAATTGTAAAGCTCACTGTGTGCTGAAGATGCCCTGCAGGAGTTTCCCTGCTGGCCCTTCGTCTGTGGGATTAGAGTCCAAGCGCTGCTCCTCCCTTGTCACAACTCCTATCGAAACGAGAGAGCGCAAGAGTAACTTTGGATTCAAATGCACTTTTAGGAGATAAAGTGAGGAGTGACAGCAATGTTTGTGTCACAGTTTAAAGCTCACTGTGTGCAAAACATGATCAAGCAGGAGATTTTTTGCAAGGCTCTTCTGCTGTTTTAGCCCAGGCTAAACATTCCTGCTCTACTCTCTCTGTTGCTGCTCAGCAGAGAGCGGGCACAGAGATGGTGGATTCAGCTGGTCTTTCAGGCAGGAAAAGAAGAGACAGCAATGTGTGTTGCAGAGTTGCAAAGCTCACTGTGTGCTGAAGATGATCAGTGGGAACTTTCTGGACTGTCTCTTCTGCTGTTTCAGCAGAGTCCAAACGTAAGTGCTATATTCTGCTACTGCTCACAAAGAGCAAGCACAGGAGATGTATTATTCAATTGGACTTTCAGGTAGGAAAGTGAGAGGTGACAGCAATATGTGTTTCAGAGTTGTGAATCTCAATGTGTGCTGAAGATGCCCAGCAGTAGTTTCCATGCTGGCCCTTCGGCTGTGAAATTAGAATCCAAGCGCTCGTCCTCCCCTGTCACAACTGCTCTCGAAGCGAGAGAGCGCACCAGAAACGTTGGCTTGAAATGCACTTTTAGGAGATAAAGTGAGGAGTGACAGCAATGTGTGTTTCAGAGTTGCAAAGCTCACTGTGCGCTGAAGATGATCTGCAAGGACTTTCCCTCCCTGCCCTTCGGAACTGGGAGCGGATTCCAAGCGCTCGTGCTCACCTTACTCTGCTGCACTGGAAACGAGAGTGGAGACCAGAAACGCTGGATTCAAATGCACTTTTAGGAGCTACAATGAGGAGTGACAACAGTGTGTGTGTCAAAGTTGTAAAGCTCAGTGTGTTGAAGAAGCACAAGAGCAGCCTTCAGGCCTGTCTCTTCCACTGCCTTACAGATTGCAGACATCCCTGCTCACTCTGCTGCTCAGCAGAGTGCTGGCAACGGAGTTCTTGGATTGAAATGGTCTTTTAGGAGAAAGAGTGAAGAGTGACAGCAATGTTTGTGTCACAGTTTAAAGCTCACTGTGTGCTAAACATGATCAGGAGGAGCTTTTTTGCAAGGCTCTTCTGCTGTTTTAGCCCAGTCTAAACATTCCTGCTCTCTGTTGCTGCTCAGCAGAGAGTGGGCACAGAGATGTTGGAATCAATTGGTCTTCCAGGCAGGAAAAGGAGTTACAGCAATGTGTGTTGCAGAATTGCAAAGCTCACTGTGTGCTGAAGATGCCCTGCAGGAGTTTCCCTGCTGGCCCTTCGTCTGTGGGATTAGAGTCCAAGCGCTGCTCCTCCCCTGTCACAACTCCTCTCGAAACGTGAGAGCGCACCAGAAACATTGGATTCAAATGCACTTTTAGGAGATAAAGTGAGAAGTGATATCAATGTTTGTGTCACAGTTTAAAGCTCACTGTGTGCAAAACATGATCAAGCAGGAGATTTTTTGCAAGGCTCTTCTGCTGTTTTAGCCCAGGCTAAACATTCCTGCTCTACTCTCTCTGTTGCTGCTCAGCAGAGAGTGGGCACAAAGATGTTGGAATCAATAGGTCTTCCAGGCAGGAAAAGGAGGAGTGACAGCAATGTGTTTTGCAGAGTTGCAAAGCTCACAGTGTGCTGAAGATGCCCTGCAGGAGTTTCCCTGCTGGCCCTTCATCTGTGGGATTAGAGTCCAAGCGCTGCTCCTCCCCTGTCACAACTCCTCTCCAAACGAGAGTGCGTACCAGAAACTTTGGATTCAAATGCACTTTTAGGAGATAAAGTGAGGAGTGACAGCAATGTTTGTGTCACAGTTTAAAGCTCACTGTGTGCAAAACATGATCAAGCAGGAGATTTTTTGCAAGGCTCTTCTGCTGTTTTAGGCAGGTCTAAAAATTCCTGCTCTACTCTCTCTGTTGCTGCTCAGCAGAGAGCGGGCACAGAGATGGTGGATTCAGCTGGTCTTTCAGGCAAAAAGGGAGGAGTGACAGCAATGTGCGTTGCAGTGTTGCAAAGCTCGCTGTGCGCTGAAGATGATCAGTGGAAACTTTCTGGACTGTCTCTTCTGCTCTTTTAGCATTGGCTAAAGGTTCCTGCTCTACTATGCTTCTGCCCAGCAGAGAAAGGGCACAGAGATTTTGGATTCAATTGGACTTTGAGGTAGGAAAGTGCGGAGCGAGAGCAATATATGTGTCACAGTTGCAAAGCTGACTGCGTGCTGAAGATGCCCTGCCGGAGCTTTCACTCCGGGCTCTTCGGCTGTGGGAGCAGAGGCCAAGAGATCGTGTTCACCTGTCACTGCTGCTGTTCAAACGAGAGAGGGCGGGAGAGACCATGGATTCAAACGGATTATTAGGAGATGAAGTGAGGAGTGACAGCAATGTGTGTTTCAGAGTTGCAAAGCTCACTGTGCGCTGAAGATGATCTGCAAGGACTTTCCCTCCCTGCCCTTCGGAACTGGGAGCGGATTCCAAGCGCTCGTGCTCACCTTCCTCTGCTGCTCTTGAAACGAGAGTGGAGACCAGAAACGCTGGATTCAAATGCACTTTTAGGAGCTACAATGAGGAGTGACAACAGTGTGTGTGTCAAAGTTGTAAAGCTCAGTGTGTTGAAGAAGCACAAGAGCAGCCTTCAGGCCTGTCTCTTCCACTGCCTTACAGATTGCAGACATTCCTGCTCACTCTGCTGCTCAGCAGAGTGCTGGCAACGGAGTTCTTGGATTGAAATGGTCTTTTAGGAGAAAGAGTGAAGAGTGACAGCAATGTTTGTGTCACAGTTTAAAGCTCACTGTGTGCTAAACATGATCAGGAGGAGCTTTTTTGCAAGGCTCTTCTGCTGTTTTAGCCCAGTCTAAACATTCCTGCTCTACTCTCTCTGTTGCTGCTCAGCAGAGAGTGGGCACAGAGATGTTGGAATCAATTGGTCTTTCAGGCAAGAAAAGGAGGAGTGACAGCAATGTGTGTTTCAGAATTGTAAAGCTCACTGTGTGCTGAAGATGCCCTGCAGGAGTTTCCCTGCTGGCCCTTCGTCTGTGGGATTAGAGTCCAAGCGCTGCTCCTCCCCTGTCACAACTCCTATCGAAACGAGAGAGCGCAAGAGTAACTTTGGATTCAAATGCACTTTTAGGAGATAAAGTGAGGAGTGACAGCAATGTTTGTGTCACAGTTTAAAGCTCACTGTGTGCAAAACATGATCAAGCAGGAGATTTTTTGCAAGGCTCTTCTGCTGTTTTAGCCCAGGCTAAACATTCCTGCTCTACTCTCTCTGTTGCTGCTCAGCAGAGAGCGGGCACAGAGATGGTGGATTCAGCTGGTCTTTCAGGCAGGAAAAGAAGAGACAGCAATGTGTGTTGCAGAGTTGCAAAGCTCACTGTGTGCTGAAGATGATCAGTGGGAACTTTCTGGACTGTCTCTTCTGCTGTTTCAGCAGAGTCCAAACGTAAGTGCTATATTCTGCTACTGCTCACAAAGAGCAAGCACAGGAGATGTATTATTCAATTGGACTTTCAGGTAGGAAAGTGAGAGGTGACAGCAATATGTGTTTCAGAGTTGTGAATCTCAATGTGTGCTGAAGATGCCCAGCAGTAGTTTCCATGCTGGCCCTTCGGCTGTGAAATTAGAATCCAAGCGCTCGTCCTCCCCTGTCACAACTGCTCTCGAAGCGAGAGAGCGCACCAGAAACGTTGGCTTGAAATGCACTTTTAGGAGATAAAGTGAGGAGTGACAGCAATGTGTGTTTCAGAGTTGCAAAGCTCACTGTGCGCTGAAGATGATCTGCAAGGACTTTCCCTCCCTGCCCTTCGGAACTGGGAGCGGATTCCAAGCGCTCGTGCTCACCTTCCTCTGCTGCACTGGAAACGAGAGTGGAGACCAGAAACGCTGGATTCAAATGCACTTTTAGGAGCTACAATGAGGAGTGACAACAGTGTGTGTGTCAAAGTTGTAAAGCTCAGTGTGTTGAAGAAGCACAAGAGCAGCCTTCAGGCCTGTCTCTTCCACTGCCTTACAGATTGCAGACATCCCTGCTCACTCTGCTGCTCAGCAGAGTGCTGGCAACGGAGTTCTTGGATTGAAATGGTCTTTTAGGAGAAAGAGTGAAGAGTGACAGCAATGTTTGTGTCACAGTTTAAAGCTCACTGTGTGCAAAACATGATCAAGCAGGAGATTTTTTGCAAGGCTCTTCTGCTGTTTTAGCCCAGGCTAAACATTCCTGCTCTACTCTCTCTGTTGCTGCTCAGCAGAGAGCGGGCACAGAGATGGTGGATTCAGCTGGTCTTTCAGGCAGGAAAAGAAGAGACAGCAATGTGTGTTGCAGAGTTGCAAAGCTCACTGTGTGCTGAAGATGATCAGTGGGAACTTTCTGGACTGTCTCTTCTGCTGTTTCAGCAGAGTCCAAACGTAAGTGCTATATTCTGCTACTGCTCACAAAGAGCAAGCACAGGAGATGTATTATTCAATTGGACTTTCAGGTAGGAAAGTGAGAGGTGACAGCAATATGTGTTTCAGAGTTGTGAATCTCAATGTGTGCTGAAGATGCCCAGCAGTAGTTTCCATGCTGGCCCTTCGGCTGTGAAATTAGAATCCAAGCGCTCGTCCTCCCCTGTCACAACTGCTCTCGAAGCGAGAGAGCGCACCAGAAACGTTGGCTTGAAATGCACTTTTAGGAGATAAAGTGAGGAGTGACAGCAATGTGTGTTTCAGAGTTGCAAAGCTCACTGTGCGCTGAAGATGATCTGCAAGGACTTTCCCTCCCTGCCCTTCGGAACTGGGAGCGGATTCCAAGCGCTCGTGCTCACCTTCCTCTGCTGCACTGGAAACGAGAGTGGAGACCAGAAACGCTGGATTCAAATGCACTTTTAGGAGCTACAATGAGGAGTGACAACAGTGTGTGTGTCAAAGTTGTAAAGCTCAGTGTGTTGAAGAAGCACAAGAGCAGCCTTCAGGCCTGTCTCTTCCACTGCCTTACAGATTGCAGACATCCCTGCTCACTCTGCTGCTCAGCAGAGTGCTGGCAACGGAGTTCTTGGATTGAAATGGTCTTTTAGGAGAAAGAGTGAAGAGTGACAGCAATGTTTGTGTCACAGTTTAAAGCTCACTGTGTGCAAAACATGATCAAGCAGGAGATTTTTTGCAAGGCTCTTCTGCTGTTTTAGCCCAGGCTAAACATTCCTGCTCTACTCTCTCTGTTGCTGCTCAGCAGAGAGCGGGCACAGAGATGGTGGATTCAGCTGGTCTTTCAGGCAGGAAAAGAAGAGACAGCAATGTGTGTTGCAGAGTTGCAAAGCTCACTGTGTGCTGAAGATGATCAGTGGGAACTTTCTGGACTGTCTCTTCTGCTGTTTCAGCAGAGTCCAAACGTAAGTGCTATATTCTGCTACTGCTCACAAAGAGCAAGCACAGGAGATGTATTATTCAATTGGACTTTCAGGTAGGAAAGTGAGAGGTGACAGCAATATGTGTTTCAGAGTTGCGAATCTCAATGTGTGCTGAAGATGCCCAGCAGTAGTTTCCATGCTGGCCCTTCGGCTGTGAAATTAGAATCCAAGCGCTCGTCCTCCCCTGTCACAACTGCTCTCGAAGCGAGAGAGCGCACCAGAAACGTTGGCTTGAAATGCACTTTTTGGAGATAAAGTGAGGAGTGACAGCAATGTGTGTTTCAGAGTTGCAAAGCTCACTGTGCGCTGAAGATGATCTGCAAGAACTTTCCCTCCCTGCCCTTCGGAACTGGGAGCGGATTCCAAGCGCTCGTGCTCACCTGCCTCTGGTGCACTGGAAACGAGAGTGGAGACCAGAAACGCTGGATTCAAATGCACTTTTAGGAGCTACAATGAGGAGTGACAACAGTGTGTGTGTCAAAGTTGTAAAGCTCAGTGTGTTGAAGAAGCACAAGAGCAGCCTTCAGGCCTGTCTCTTCCACTGCCTTACAGATTGCAGACATCCCTGCTCACTCTGCTGCTCAGCAGAGTGCTGGCAACGGAGTTCTGGGATTGAAATGGTCTTTTAGGAGAAAGAGTGAAGAGTGACACCAATGCTTGTGTCACAGTTTAAAGCTCACTGTGTGCTAAACATGATCAGGAGGAGCTTTTTTGCAAGGCTCTTCTGCTGTTTTAGCCCAGTCTAAACATTCCTGCTCTACTCTCTCTGTTGCTGCTCAGCAGAGAGTGGGCACAGAGATGTTGGAATCAATTGGTCTTTCAGGCAAGAAAAGGAGGAGTGACAGCAATGTGTGTTGCAGAATTGTAAAGCTCACTGTGTGCTGAAGATGCCCTGCAGGAGTTTCCCTGCTGGCCCTTCGTCTGTGGGATTAGAGTCCAAGCGCTGCTCCTCCCTTGTCACAACTCCTCTCCAAACGAGAGAGCGCACCAGAAACTTTGGATTCAAATGCACTTTTAGGAGATAAAGTGAGGAGTGACAGCAATACTTGTGTCACAGTTTAAAGCTCACTGTGTGCAAAACATGATCAAGCAGGAGATTTTTTTCAAGGCTCTTCTGCTGTTTTAGGCAGGTCTAAAAATTCCTGCTCTACTCTCTCTGTTGCTGCTCAGCAGAGAGCGGGCACAGAGATGGTGGATTCAGCTGGTCTTTCAGGCAAAAAGGGAGGAGTGACAGCAATGTGTGTTGCAGAGTTGCAAAGCTCGCTGTGCGCTGAAGATGATCAGTGGGAACTTTCTGGACTGTCTCTTCTGCTCTTTTAGCATTGGCTAAAGGTTCCTGCTCTACTCTCTCTGCTTCTGCCCAGCAGAGAAAGGGCACAGAGATTTTGGATTCAATTGGACTTTGAGGTAGGAAAGTGCGGAGCGAGAGCAATATATGTGTCACAGTTGCAAAGCTGACTGCGTGCTGAAGATGCCCTGCCGGAGCTTTCACTCCGGGCTCTTCGGCTGTGGGAGCAGAGGCCAAGAGATCGTGTTCACCTGTCACTGCTGCTGTTCAAACGAGAGAGGGCGGGAGAGACCATGGATTCAAACGGATTATTAGGAGATGAAGTGAGGAGTGACAGCAATGTGTGTTTCAGAGTTGCAAAGCTCACTGTGCGCTGAAGATGATCTGCAAGGACTTTCCCTCCCTGCCCTTCGGAACTGGGAGCGGATTCCAAGCGCTCGTGCTCACCTGCCTCTGCTGCACTGGAAACGAGGGTGGAGACCAGAAACGCTGGATTCAAATGCACTTTTAGGAGCTACAATGAGGAGTGACAACAGTGTGTGTGTCACAGTTGTAAAGCTCAGTGTGTTGAAGAAGCACAAGAGCAGCCTTCAGGCCTGTCTCTTCCACTGCCTTACAGATTGCAGACATTCCTGCTCACTCTGCTGCTCAGCAGAGTGCTGGCAACGGAGTTCTTGGATTGAAATGGTCTTTTAGGAGAAAGAGTGAAGAGTGACAGCAATGTTTGTGTCACAGTTTAAAGCTCACTGTGTGCTAAACATGATCAGGAGGAGCTTTTTTGCAAGGCTCTTCTGCTGTTTTAGCCCAGTCTAAACATTCCTTCTCTCTGTTGCTGCTCAGCAGAGAGTGGGCACAGAGATGTTGGAATCCATTGGTCTTCCAGGCAGGAAAAGGAGGAGTTACAGCAATGTGTGTTGCAGAATTGCAAAGCTCACTGTGTGCTGAAGATGCCCTGCAGGAGTTTCAATGCTGGCCCTTCGTCTGTGGGATTAGAGTCCAAGCGCTGCTCCTCCCCTGTCACAACTCCTCTCGAAACGTGAGAGCGCACCAGAAACTTTGGATTCAAATGCACTTTTAGGAGATAAAGTGAGGAGTTACGGCAATGTTTGTGTCACAGTTTAAAGCTCACTGTGTGCAAAACATGATCAAGCAGGAGATTTTTTGCAAGGCTCTTCTGCTGTTTTAGCCCAGGCTAAACATTCCTGCTCTACTCTCTCTGTTGCTGCTCAGCAGAGAGCGGGCACAGAGATGGTGGATTCAGCTGGTCTTTCAGGCAGGAAAAGAAGAGACAGCAATGTGTGTTGCAGAGTTGCAAAGCTCACTGTGTGCTGAAGATGATCAGTGGGAACTTTCTGGACTGTCTCTTCTGCTGTTTCAGCAGAGTCCAAACGTAAGTGCTATATTCTGCTACTGCTCACAAAGAGCAAGCACAGGAGATGTATTATTCAATTGGACTTTCAGGTAGGAAAGTGAAAGGTGACAGCAATATGTGTTTCAGAGTTGCGAATCTCAATGTGTGCTGAAGATGCCCAGCAGTAGTTTCCATGCTGGCCCTTCGGCTGTGAAATTAGAATCCAAGCGCTCGTCCTCCCCTGTCACAACTGCTCTCGAAGCGAGAGAGCGCACCAGAAACGTTGGCTTGAAATGCACTTTTTGGAGATAAAGTGAGGAGTGACAGCAATGTGTGTTTCAGAGTTGCAAAGCTCACTGTGCGCTGAAGATGATCTGCAAGAACTTTCCCTCCCAGCCCTTCGGAACTGGGAGCGGATTCCAAGCGCTCGTGCTCACCTGCCTCTGGTGCACTGGAAACGAGAGTGGAGACCAGAAACGCTGGATTCAAATGCACTTTTAGGAGCTACAATGAGGAGTGACAACAGTGTGTGTGTCAAAGTTGTAAAGCTCAGTGTGTTGAAGAAGCACAAGAGCAGCCTTCAGGCCTGTCTCTTCCACTGCCTTACAGATTGCAGACATCCCTGCTCACTCTGCTGCTCAGCAGAGTGCTGGCAACGGAGTTCTGGGATTGAAATGGTCTTTTAGGAGAAAGAGTGAAGAGTGACACCAATGCTTGTGTCACAGTTTAAAGCTCACTGTGTGCTAAACATGATCAGGAGGAGCTTTTTTGCAAGGCTCTTCTGCTGTTTTAGCCCAGTCTAAACATTCCTGCTCTACTCTCTCTGTTGCTGCTCAGCAGAGAGTGGGCACAGAGATGTTGGAATCAATTGGTCTTTCAGGCAAGAAAAGGAGGAGTGACAGCAATGTGTGTTGCAGAATTGTAAAGCTCACTGTGTGCTGAAGATGCCCTGCAGGAGTTTCCCTGCTGGCCCTTCGTCTGTGGGATTAGAGTCCAAGCGCTGCTCCTCCCTTGTCACAACTCCTCTCCAAACGAGAGAGCGCACCAGAAACTTTGGATTCAAATGCACTTTTAGGAGATAAAGTGAGGAGTGACAGCAATACTTGTGTCACAGTTTAAAGCTCACTGTGTGCAAAACATGATCAAGCAGGAGATTTTTTTCAAGGCTCTTCTGCTGTTTTAGGCAGGTCTAAAAATTCCTGCTCTACTCTCTCTGTTGCTGCTCAGCAGAGAGCGGGCACAGAGATGGTGGATTCAGCTGGTCTTTCAGGCAAAAAGGGAGGAGTGACAGCAATGTGTGTTGCAGAGTTGCAAAGCTCGCTGTGCTCTGAAGATGATCAGTGGGAACTTTCTGGACTGTCTCTTCTGCTCTTTTAGCATTGGCTAAAGGTTCCTGCTCTACTCTCTCTGCTTCTGCCCAGCAGAGAAAGGGCACAGAGATTTTGGATTCAATTGGACTTTGAGGTAGGAAAGTGCGGAGCGAGAGCAATATATGTGTCACAGTTGCAAAGCTGACTGCGTGCTGAAGATGCCCTGCCGGAGCTTTCACTCCGGGCTCTTCGGCTGTGGGAGCAGAGGCCAAGAGATCGTGTTCACCTGTCACTGCTGCTGTTCAAACGAGAGAGGGCGGGAGAGACCATGGATTCAAACGGATTATTAGGAGATGAAGTGAGGAGTGACAGCAATGTGTGTTTCAGAGTTGCAAAGCTCACTGTGCGCTGAAGATGATCTGCAAGGACTTTCCCTCCCTGCCCTTCGGAACTGGGAGCGGATTCCAAGCGCTCGTGCTCACCTTCCTCTGCTGCTCTTGAAACGAGGGTGGAGACCAGAAACGCTGGATTCAAATGCACTTTTAGGAGCTACAATGAGGAGTGACAACAGTGTGTGTGTCACAGTTGTAAAGCTCAGTGTGTTGAAGAAGCACAAGAGCAGCCTTCAGGCCTGTCTCTTCCACTGCCTTACAGATTGCAGACATTCCTGCTCACTCTGCTGCTCAGCAGAGTGCTGGCAACGGAGTTCTTGGATTGAAATGGTCTTTTAGGAGAAAGAGTGAAGAGTGACAGCAATGTTTGTGTCACAGTTTAAAGCTCACTGTGTGCTAAACATGATCAGGAGGAGCTTTTTTGCAAGGCTCTTCTGCTGTTTTAGCCCAGTCTAAACATTCCTTCTCTCTGTTGCTGCTCAGCAGAGAGTGGGCACAGAGATGTTGGAATCCATTGGTCTTCCAGGCAGGAAAAGGAGGAGTTACAGCAATGTGTGTTGCAGAATTGCAAAGCTCACTGTGTGCTGAAGATGCCCTGCAGGAGTTTCCCTGCTGGCCCTTCGTCTGTGGGATTAGAGTCCAAGCGCTGCTCCTCCCCTGTCACAACTCCTCTCGAAACGTGAGAGCGCACCAGAAACTTTGGATTCAAATGCACTTTTAGGAGATAAAGTGAGGAGTGACAGCAATGTTTGTGTCACAGTTTAAAGCTCACTGTGTGCAGAACATGATCAAGCAGGAGATTTTTTGCAAGGCTCTTCTGCTGTTTTAGCCCAGGCTAAAAATTCCTGCTCTACTCTCTCTGTTGCTGCTCAGCAGAGAGTGGGCACAGAGGTGTTGGAATCAATTGGTCTTTCAGGCAGGAAAAGAAGTGACAGCAATGTGTGTTGCAGAGTTGCAAAGCTCACTGTGTGCTGAAGATGATCAGTGGGAACTTTCTGGACTGTCTCTTCTGCTGTTTCAGCAGAGTCCAAACGTAAGTGCTATATTCTGCTACTGCTCACAAAGAGCAAGCACAGGAGATGTAGGATTCAATTGGACTTTCAGGTAGGAAAGTGAGAGGTGACAGCAATATGTGTTTCAGAGTTGTGAATCTCAATGTGTGCTGAAGATGCCCAGCAGTAGTTTCCATGCTGGCCCTTCGGCTGTGAAATTAGAATCCAAGCGCTGCTCCTCCCCTGTCACAACTGCTCTCGAAGCGAGAGAGCGCACCAGAAACTTTGGATTCAAATGCACTTTTAGGAGATAAAGTGAGGAGTGACAGCAATGTGTGTTTCAGAGTTGCAAAGCTCACTGTGCGCTGAAGATGATCTGCAAGGACTTTCCCTCCCTGCCCTTCGGAACTGGGAGCGGATTCCAAGCGCTCGTGCTCACCTGCCTCTGGTGCACTGGAAACGAGAGTGGAGACCAGAAACGCTGGATTCAAATGCACTTTTAGGAGCTACAATGAGGAGTGACAACAGTGTGTGTGTCAAAGTTGTAAAGCTCAGTGTGTTGAAGAAGCACAAGAGCAGCCTTCAGGCCTGTCTCTTCCACTGCCTTACAGATTGCAGACATTCCTGCTCACTCTGCTGCTCAGCAGAGTGCTGGCAACGGAGTTCTGGGATTGAAATGGTCTTTTAGGAGAAAGAGTGAAGAGTGACACCAATGCTTGTGTCACAGTTTAAAGCTCACTGTGTGCTAAACATGATCAGGAGGAGCTTTTTTGCAAGGCTCTTCTGCTGTTTTAGCCCAGTCTAAACATTCCTGCTCTACTCTCTCTGTTGCTGCTCAGCAGAGAGTGGGCACAGAGATGTTGGAATCAATTGGTCTTTCAGGCAAGAAAAGGAGGAGTGACAGCAATGTGTGTTGCAGAATTGCAAAGCTCACTGTGTGCTGAAGATGCCCTGCAGGAGTTTCCCTGCTGGCCCTTCGTCTGTGGGATTAGAGTCCAAGCGCTGCTCCTCCCCTGTCACAACTCCTCTCCAAACGAGAGAGCGCGCCAGAAACTTTGGATTCAAATGCACTTTTAGGAGATAAAGTGAGGAGTGACAGCAATGTTTGTGTCACAGTTTAAAGCTCACTGTGTGCAAAACATGATCAAGCAGGAGATTTTTTTCAAGGCTCTTCTGCTGTTTTAGGCAGGTCTAAAAATTCCTGCTCTACTCTCTCTGTTGCTGCTCAGCAGAGAGCGGGCACAGAGATGGTGGATTCAGCTGGTCTTTCAGGCAAAAAGGGAGGAGTGACAGCAATGTGTGTTGCAGAGTTGCAAAGCTCGCTGTGCGCTGAAGATGATCAGTGGGAACTTTCTGGACTGTCTCTTCTGCTCTTTTAGCATTGGCTAAAGGTTCCTGCTCTACTCTCTCTGCTTCTGCCCAGCAGAGAAAGGGCACAGAGATTTTGGATTCAATTGGACTTTGAGGTAGGTAAGTGCGGGGTGCGAGAGCGATATATGTGTCACAGTTGCAAAGCTGACTGCGTGCTGAAGATGCCCTGCCGGAGCTTTCACTCCGGGCTCTTCGGCTGTGGGAGCAGAGGCCAAGAGATCGTGTTCACCTGTCACTGCTGCTGTTCAAACGAGAGAGGGCGGGAGAGACCATGGATTCAAACGGATTATTAGGAGATGAAGTGAGGAGTGACAGCAATGTGTGTTTCAGAGTTGCAAAGCTCACTGTGCGCTGAAGATGATCTGCAAGGACTTTCCCTCCCTGCCCTTCGGAACTGGGAGAGGATTCCAAGCGCTCGTGCTCACCTGCCTCTGCTGCACTGGAAACGAGAGTGGAGACCAGAAACGCTGGATTCAAATGCACTTTTAGGAGCTACAATGAGGAGTGACAACAGTGTGTGTGTCACAGTTGTAAAGCTCAGTGTGTTGAAGAAGCACAAGAGCAGCCTTCAGGCCTGTCTCTTCCACTGCCTTACAGATTGCAGACATTCCTGCTCACTCTGCTGCTCAGCAGAGTGCTGGCAACGGAGTTCTTGGATTGAAATGGTCTTTTAGGAGAAAGAGTGAAGAGTGACAGCAATGTTTGTGTCACAGTTTAAAGCTCACTGTGTGCTAAACATGATCAGGAGGAGCTTTTTTGCAAGGCTCTTCTGCTGTTTTAGCCCAGTCTAAACATTCCTTCTCTCTGTTGCTGCTCAGCAGAGAGTGGGCACAGAGATGTTGGAATCAATTGGTCTTCCAGGCAGGAAAAGGAGGAGTTACAGCAATGTGTGTTGCAGAATTGCAAAGCTCACTGTGTGCTGAAGATGCCCTGCAGGAGTTTCCCTGCTGGCCCTTCATCTGTGGGATTAGAGTCCAAGCGCTGCTCCTCCCCTGTCACAACTCCTCTCCAAACGAGAGAGCGCACCAGAAACTTTGGATTCAAATGCACTTTTAGGAGATAAAGTGAGGAGTGACAGCAATGTTTGTGTCACAGTTTAAAGCTCACTGTGTGCAAAACATGATCAAGCAGGAGATTTTTTTCAAGGCTCTTCTGCTGTTTTAGGCAGGTCTAAAAATTCCTGCTCTACTCTCTCTGTTGCTGCTCAGCAGAGAGCGGGCACAGAGATGGTGGATTCAGCTGGTCTTTCAGGCAAAAAGGGAGGAGTGACAGCAATGTGTGTTGCAGTGTTGCAAAGCTCGCTGTGCGCTGAAGATGATCAGTGGGAACTTTCTGGACTGTCTCTTCAGCTCTTTTAGCATTGGCTAAAGGTTCCTGCTCTACTCTGCTTCTGCCCAGCAGAGAAAGGGCACAGAGATTTTGGATTCAGTTGGACTTTGAGGTAGGAAAGTGCGGAGCGAGAGAAATATATGTGTCACAGTTGCAAAGCTGACTGCGTGCTGAAGATGCCCTGCCGGAGCTTTCACTCCGGGCTCTTCGGCTGTGGGAGCAGAGGCCAAGAGATCGTGTTCACCTGTCACTGCTGCTGTTCAAACGAGAGAGGGCGGGAGAGACCATGGATTCAAACGGATTATTAGGAGATGAAGTGAGGAGTGACAGCAATGTGTGTTTCAGAGTTGCAAAGCTCACTGTGCGCTGAAGATGATCTGCAAGGACTTTCCCTCCCTGCCCTTCGGAACTGGGAGCGGATTCCAAGCGCTCGTGCTCACCTTCCTCTGCTGCTCTTGAAACGAGAGTGGAGACCAGAAACGCTGGATTCAAATACACTTTTAGGAGCTACAATGAGGAGTGACAACAGTGTGTGTGTCACAGTTGTAAAGCTCAGTGTGTTGAAGAAGCACAAGAGCAGCCTTCAGGCCTGTCTCTTCCACTGCCTTACAGATTGCAGACATTCCTGCTCACTCTGCTGCTCAGCAGAGTGCTGGCAACGGAGTTCTTGGATTGAAATGGTCTTTTAGGAGAAAGAGTGAAGAGTGACAGCAATGTTTGTGTCACAGTTTAAAGCTCACTGTGTGCTAAACATGATCAGGAGGAGCTTTTTTGCAAGGCTCTTCTGCTGTTTTAGCCCAGTCTAAACATTCCTTCTCTCTGTTGCTGCTCAGCAGAGAGTGGGCACAGAGATGTTGGAATCAATTGGTCTTCCAGGCAGGAAAAGGAGGAGTTACAGCAATGTGTGTTGCAGAATTGCAAAGCTCACTGTGTGCTGAAGATGCCCTGCAGGCGTTTCCCTGCTGGCCCTTCGTCTGTGGGATTAGAGTCCAAGCGCTGCTCCTCCCCTGTCACAACTCCTCTCGAAACGTGAGAGCGCACCAGAAACTTTGGATTCAAATGCACTTTTAGGAGATAAAGTGAGGAGTGACAGCAATGTTTGTGTCACAGTTTAAAGCTCACTGTGTGCAAAACATGATTAAGCAGGAGATTTTTTGCAAGGCTCTTCTGCTGTTTTAGCCCAGGCTAAACATTCCTGCTCTACTCTCTCTGTTGCTGCTCAGCAGGGAGCGGGCACAGAGATGTTGGAATCAATTGGTCTTTCAGGCAAGAAAAGGAGGAGTGACAGCAATGTGTGTTGCAGAGTTGCAAAGCTCGCTGTGCGCTGAAGATGATCAGTGGGAACTTTCTGGACTGTCTCTTCTGCTCTTTTAGCATTGGCTAAAGGTTCCTGCTCTACTCTCTCTGCTTCTGCCCAGCAGAGAAAGGGCACAGAGATTTTGGATTCAATTGGACTTTGAGGTAGGAAAGTGCGGAGCGAGAGCAATATATGTGTCACAGTTGCAAAGCTGACTGCGTGCTGAAGATGCCCTGCCGGAGCTTTCACTCCGGGCTCTTCGGCTGTGGGAGCAGAGGCCAAGAGATCGTGTTCACCTGTCACTGCTGCTGTTCAAACGAGAGAGGGCGGGAGAGACCATGGATTCAAACAGATTATTAGGAGATGAAGTGAGGTGTGACAGCAATGTGTGTTTCAGAGTTGCAAAGCTCACTGTGCGCTGAAGATGATCTGCAAGGACTTTCCCTCCCTGCCCTTCAGAACTGGGAGCGGATTCCAAGCGCTCGTGCTCACCTTCCTCTGCTGCTCTTGAAACGAGAGTGGAGACCAGAAACGCTGGATTCAAATGCACTTTTAGGAGCTACAATGAGGAGTGACAACAGTGTGTGTGTCACAGTTGTAAAGCTCAGTGTGTTGAAGAAGCACAAGAGCAGCCTTCAGGCCTGTCTCTTCCACTGCCTTACAGATTGCAGACATTCCTGCTCACTCTGCTGCTCAGCAGAGTGCTGGCAACGGAGTTCTTGGATTGAAATGGTCTTTTAGGAGAAAGAGTGAAGAGTGACAGCAATGTTTGTGTCACAGTTTAAAGCTCACTGTGTGCTAAACATGATCAGGAGGAGCTTTTTTGCAAGGCTCTTCTGCTGTTTTAGCCCAGTCTAAACATTCCTTCTCTCTGTTGCTGCTCAGCAGAGAGTGGGCACAGAGATGTTGGAATCAATTGGTCTTCCAGGCAGGAAAAGGAGGAGTGACAGCAATGTGTGTTGCAGAATTGTAAAGCTCACTGTGCGCTGAAGATGCCCTGCAGGAGTTTCCCTGCTGGCCCTTCGTCTGTGGGATTAGAGTCCAAGCGCTGCTCCTCCCCTGTCACAACTCCTCTCGAAACGTGAGAGCGCACCAGAAACTTTGGATTCAAATGCACTTTTAGGAGATAAAGTGAGGAGTGACAGCAATGTTTGTGTCACAGTTTAAAGCTCACTGTGTGCAAAACATGATCAAGCAGGAGATTTTTTTCAAGGCTCTTCTGCTGTTTTAGGCAGGTCTAAAAATTCCTGCTCTACTCTCTCTGTTGCTGCTCAGCAGAGAGCGGGCACAGAGATGGTGGATTCAGCTGGTCTTTCAGGCAAAAAGGGAGGAGTGACAGCAATGTGTGTTGCAGAGTTGCAAAGCTCGCTGTGCGCTGAAGATGATCAGTGGGAACTTTCTGGACTGTCTCTTCTGCTCTTTTAGCATTGGCTAAAGGTTCCTGCTCTACTCTCTCAGCTTCTGCCCAGCAGAGAAAGGGCACAGAGATTTTGGATTCAATTGGACTTTGAGGTAGGAAAGTGCGGAGCGAGAGCAATATATGTGTCACAGTTGCAAAGCTGACTGCGTGCTGAAGATGCCCTGCCGGAGCTTTCACTCCGGGCTCTTCGGCTGTGGGAGCAGAGGCCAAGAGATCACAGAATCACAGAATCACAGAATCCCAAGGGTTGGAAGGGACCTAAAAAGATCATCTAGTCCAACCCCCCTGCAAGAGCAGGGTAACCTACAGTACATCACACAGGAACTTGTCCAGGCGGGCCTTGAATATCTCCAGTGTAGGAGACTCCACAACCCCCCTGGGCAGCCTGTTCCAGTGCTCTGTCACTCTTACAGTAAAGAAGTTCTTCCTGATGTTAACGTGGAACTTCCTATGTTCCAGTTTACACCCATTGCCCCTTGTCCTATCACTGGATATCACTGAAAAAAGCCTAGCTCCATCATCCTGACACCTACCCTTCACATATTTGTAAACATTGATGAGGTCACCCCTCAGTCTCCTCTTTTGCAAGCTAAAGAGACCCAGCTCCCTCAGCCTCTCCTCATAAGGGAGATGTTCCACTCCCTTAATCATCTTTGTGGCTCTGCGCTGGACTCCTTCAAGCAATTCCCTGTCCTTCTTGAACAGAGGGGCCCAGAACTGGACGCAATATTCCAGATGCGGCCTCACCAAGGCTGAGTAGAGGGGGAGGAGAACCTCTCTTGACCTACTAACCACTCCCTTTCTAATGCACCCTAAGATGCCATTTGCCTTCTTGGCCACAAGAGCACATTGCTGGCTCATGGTCATCCTCCTATCCACCAGGACCCCCAGGTCCCTTTCCCCTTCACTACTTTCCAGCAGGTCACCCCCCAACCTGTACTGGTACATGGGGTTGTTCTTCCCCAGATGCAAGACTCTACACTTGCCCTTGTTAAATTTCATCCAGTTTCTCCCCGCCCAACTCTCCAGCCTGTCCAGGTCTCGCTGAATATCAGCACAGTCCTCTGGTGTGTCAGCCACTCCTCCCAGTTTTGTGTCATCAGCAAACTTGCTGAGGGTGCACTCAGTTCCCTCATCCAGGTCATTGATGAAAATATTAAACAGCACCGGTCCCAGCACCGACCCCTGAGGAACTCCACTAGTCACAGACCTCCAGCTAGATTCTGCGCCATTGACCACAACTCTCTGCCTTCTTCAGTGGGAACTTTCAGGACTGTCTCTTCTGCTGTTTCAGCAGAGTGCAAACGTATGGGCTATATTCTGCTACTGCTCACAAGGAGCAAAGCACAGGAGAAGTAGGATTCAATTGGACTTTCAGGTAGGAAAGTGAGAGGTGACAGCAATGTGTGTTTCCGAGTTGCAAAGCTCACTGTGTGCTGAAGATGCCCTGCAGGAGTTTCCCTGCTGGCCCTTTGGCTGTGGGATTAGAGTCCAAGCGCTCGTCCTCCCCTGTCACATCTGCTCTTGAAACGAGAAAGGGCACCAAAAACGTTGGACTCAAATGCACTTTTAGGAGATAAAGTGAGGAGTGACAGCAATGTTTGTGTCACAGCCTCAAAGCTCACTGTGTGCTAAACATGATCAGCAGGAGCTTTTTTGCAAGGCTCTTCTGCTGTTTTAGCCCAGTCTAAACATTATTGCTCTTCTCTCCCTGTTGCTGCTCAGCAGAGAGCAGGCACAGAGATGGTGGAATCTTTTGGTCTTTCAGGCAGGAAAAGGAGGAGTGACAGCAATGTGTGTTGCACAGTTGCAAAGCTCTCTGTGTTCTGAAGATGATCAGTGGGAACTTTCAGGACTGTCTCTTCTGCTGTTTCAGCAGAGTGCAAACGTATGGGCTATATTCTGCTACTGCTCACAAATTGCAGCACAGGAGATGTAGGATTCAATTGGACTTTCAGGTAGGAAAGGGAGAGGTGACAGCTATATGTGTTCAGGGTTGCAAAGATCACTGTGTGCTGAAGATGGCCAGCAGGAGTTTCCATGCACGCCCTTCGGCTGTGGGATTAGAGTCCAAGCGCTCGTCCTCCCCTGTCACAAGTCCACTCGAAACGAGAGAGCGCAGCAGAAACGATGGTTTCAAATGCACTTTTAGGAGATAAAGTGAGGAGTGACAGCAATGTTTGTGTCACAGCTTCAAAGCTCACTGTGTGCTAATCATGATCAGCAGGAGCTTTTTTGCAAGGCTCTTCTGCAGTTTTAGCCCAGTCTAAACATTCCTGCTATACTCTCCCTGTTGCTGCTCAGCAGAGAGCGGGCACAGAGATGGTGGATTCAGTTGGTCATTCAGGCAGGAAAGGGAGGAGTGACAGCAATGTGTGTTGCAGAGTTGCAAAGCTCGCTGTGCGCTGAAGATGATCAGTGGGAACTTTCTGGACTGTCTCTTCCGCTCTTTTAGCATTGGCTAAAGGTTCCTGCTCTACTCTCTCTGCTTCTGCCCAGCAGAGAAAGGGCGCAGAGATTTTGGATTCAATTGGACTTTGAGGTAGGAAAGTGCGGAGCGAGAGCAATATATGTGTCACAGTTGCAAAGCTGACTGCGTGCTGAAGATGCCCTGCCGGAGCTTTCACTCCGGGCTCTTCGGCTGTGGGAGCAGGGGCCAAGAGATCGTGTTCACCTGTCACTGCTGCTGTTCAAACGAGAGAGGGCGGGAGAGACCATGGATTCAAACGGATTATTAGGAGATGAAGTGAGGAGTGACAGCAATGTGTGTTTCAGAGTTGCAAAGCTCACTGTGCGCTGAAGATGATCTGCAAGGACTTTCCCTCCCTGCCCTTCGGAACTGGGAGCGGATTCCAAGCGCTCGTGCTCACCTTCCTCTGCTGCTCTTGAAACGAGAGTGGAGACCAGAAACGCTGGATTCAAATGCACTTTTAGGAGCTACAATGAGGAGTGACAACAGTGTGTGTGTCACAGTTGTAAAGCTCAGTGTGTTGAAGAAGCACAAGAGCAGCCTTCAGGCCTGTCTCTTCCACTGCCTTACAGATTGCAGACATTCCTGCTCACTCTGCTGATCAGCAGAGTGCTGGCAACGGAGTTCTTGGATTGAAATGGTCTTTTAGGAGAAAGAGTGAAGAGTGACAGCAATGTTTGTGTCACAGTTTAAAGCTCACTGTGTGCTAAACATGCTCAGGAGGAGCTTTTTTGCAAGGCTCTTCTGCTGTTTTAGCCCAGTCTAAACATTCCTGCTCTACTCTCTCTGTTGCTGCTCAGCAGAGAGTGGGCACAGAGATGTTGGAATCAATTGGTCTTTCAGGCAAGAAAAGGAGGAGTGACAGCAATGTGTGTTTCAGAATTGTAAAGCTCACTGTGTGCTGAAGATGCCCTGCAGGAGTTTCCCTGCTGGCCATTCGTCTGTGGGATTAGAGTCCAAGCGCTGCTCCTCCCCTGTCACAACTCCTATCGAAACGAGAGAGCGCAAGAGTAACTTTGGATTCAAATGCACTTTTAGGAGATAAAGTGAGGAGTGACAGCAATGTTTGTGTCACAGTTTAAAGCTCACTGTGTGCAAAACATGATCAAGCAGGAGATTTTTTGCAAGGCTCTTCTGCTGTTTTAGGCAGGTCTAAAAATTCCTGCTCTACTCTCTCTGTTGCTGCTCAGCAGAGAGCGGGCACAGAGGTGTTGGAATCAATTGGTCTTTCAGGCAAAAAGGGAGGAGTGACAGCAATGTGTGTTGCAGAGTTGCAAAGCTCGCTGTGCGCTGAAGATGATCAGTGGGAACTTTCTGGACTGTCTCTTCTGCTCTTTTAGCATTGGCTAAAGGTTCCTGCTCTACTCTCTCTGCTTCTGCCCAGCAGAGAAAGGGCACAGAGATTTTGGATTCAATTGGACTTTGAGGTAGGAAAGTGCGGAGCGAGAGCAATATATGTGTCACAGTTGCAAAGCTGACTGCGTGCTGAAGATGCCCTGCCGGAGCTTTCACTCCGGGCTCTTCGGCTGTGGGAGCAGAGGCCAAGAGATCGTGTTCACCTGTCACTGCTGCTGTTCAAACGAGAGAGGGCGGGAGAGACCATGGATTCAAACGGATTATTAGGAGATGAAGTGAGGAGTGACAGCAATGTGTGTTTCAGAGTTGCAAAGCTCACTGTGCGCTGAAGATGATCTGCAAGGACTTTCCCTCCCTGCCCTTCGGAACTGGGAGCGGATTCCAAGCGCTCGTGCTCACCTACCTCTGCTGCTCTTGAAACGAGAGTGGAGACCAGAAACGCTGGATTCAAATGTGTTGGAGTCGCGGGAGACAAGCCTCATGCTCTCATGGTCAGCAAGCCTCGTTTATTTAGCAAGACACATCCACTTTTATAGCTTGCAGGGTTAGTTACATTGTCTGATAAGATACAGCAAAATCATTGGTCAGCCTGTGTCGATGCAGGGGTCTCCAGGTAACTGTGACCACTTCTTGTTTCAACATGTCTCGACATGTCCCAACTTGCCCAAGCAAGACCATTGTGCTATTCCAGCAAGATACCCTTGCTCTTATCTCAGCAAGATGCATATCCTGTTTCTTAAGCAAATCAGGGTAAACATTAACCACGAGATTGCTGTGCCCTGGGGGCCTACATTTCCACCAGCTGCACGGTATCATGCCCTTTGTTACTTAGCCATTCAGTTGTTAAGCTCTCTACACTTCCCCTGTTTTCTTTAACAGCAAGCATAGCCATTTTATGATTAAAAGCGTTCGATATCATTTTTTGTAAACACTGCATAATACACGGCAAAAGCAATACTGCTAATAATATTACAACCACCACCAAAACAATTTTTTCTATTAGGGTAACAAGCCAGGCCTATTTGAGGAAACATTTACTGTGTTATGTGGAAGCCCAAAAGGGTCCTTCCAAGAGTCAAAGTGAAAACAATATTGTGCAGGCGCAGAACCAAGCAGGTGAAAATCTTGGATTTCAGAGACATTTTTTCTTATATTGAGCTGAAAGGTAAAATTGGCTGGGACGCCTATCAAACAGGTTCTAAAGGGGTCAGAAGCTTTAGCAAGAGCAAGGCATAAACTACTTTGGTTAACTTTTTCAGCCCAAGTGACCCACATGTTTTTTCGTTCCTCTATTTTGTTTAGAGTGTCCCAAGCTCCTGTGTTGAGGCCGGAAACGGCGACAAGCACGATCCCAATCTTCAGGTTTAACTTGCCACAAAAGCGGAATACCCACATCTTTACCGCACTTAATCTCTAGAGGCACTGTGGCTAGTGTGGTTTGAATCTGGGAGAGAATCTCCTGAACCCGATATTTCAAATATCGTTGCTCCAGATCTTCCCGATTCTCGACTAATAGATACGTTAAGGGTAGATTTATGGGAGGAGTTATACCTGCCTCCGCCAGCAGTGCTCTATAAGGATTGTAATTATGATGGGGATTCCAGGTACAGTTTACACAAGCACCATGTGCCTGTAATTGGCTTTGGGACACCCAAACCTTTTGGTGACAATTTCCACACTTAATTTTGATCCAAGCCCTATGATAATCTTGTAAACACGCTAAACAATAACGAGTAGGAGACAAAATCCGATCAAATGTTCTCATAAGTTCCCAAAACAAATGGAGTTCTGCCTCTTCTTGAGTCGAATAGGAAAAGCGAATCCCAAAATGTCTTTCAAGTGGTTCCAGCAACGGACGAAGGATCAGCTGCAGACGATGACGACGACGGAGTTCTGGGCTGTCCATTCGATTGAGCAGCTCGAGTCCAGCGAGCAGGGATCCACTTGGGTCCAAACACCAGGGGCCTGACAGTCGCGACGAATGTGGCCTAATTTTCCGCATCGAAAACACTTCATTCGGGTGGCTGGAGCTGCTGGGCGAGTCTGCGCAACTGCCGCCTGAAGAGGTGCAAGGGCTGCCAAAATTTGGCTTTGAACTTTAGACTGGGCGTTAAGGCCTTCACCAATTTTGTTAAGGGCTTCCACTACAAAAATTTGACTGCTTAAGGGGAGAGTATTTGCTTTATCTAAGAGGTCTTGAATTACCCAGTTGCCAGGAGCAGTAGCGATAAGGGAGCGTGTGACTTGATTACCATTTTGTATAACACACTGCTTTAGGAGTGCGTCCTGCATGTGCTCCGCAACACCAGCTTTAGAAAGGGCTTGCATCAATTTGTCAATGAATGACCCAAGGGGTTCCTCTCGGCCTTGTTTAATGTTCATATACATAGGGGGCCCCCCCGGCTCCCGAATTTTGTCCATTGCCCTTTTTGCCACCCGCATGACCTCTCTTAATTTTTCTACTCCTATACCAGCCTGGGCATCTGTTCGAGTATAATCACCGTTTCCTAGTAATTCATTCATTGTAATTCCAAAAAGGGGGTCTCCTTGGGCACGAGGTAATGCTACTGAAGCAGCCGCTTCCTCCCCCCATCTTGCATCAAATGTAAGTTTCTGATGAGGGGTATAAATTAAACGAGCGATACCCTTGATGTCTACAGGCAGGAGAATCATTGAATTAAATAAGTAATCAAGCATCTGCTTGGCCGGTTCACTAGTAACCCCGAATTGAGAGACTGTAGCTCGGAGTTGTGCCAATATTTTCCAATCCATTTGAGTGATATCTACCCTATGACCGCCGCCTGGTCGAGGGTGGAAAATAACAGGAAAGGCCATAGAAGTAGCAACATGGTCTTGTGCCGCGTCGGCAAGGACCCTGTCTCCGTTTTCGACTCCGTGGCGTGCCAGAGCAGCCCAAACTTCCCGTCTCTGACTTGCCATAGCCTCCGTGAGGTCCGAAAGGGCTCCGGGGAACGGCTCCGTGGCATTAGGAGACAAAGGAAGGGAGTTTGGAGGAGACTCAGATGGTCCGTTTTCCATAATAGAGGCAGACGGGGGAGAGGGAAGAGGGGGAGGAGGAGGGGGGGGGGGTATCCGAGGGGGGAGGGGGGGGGGGGGGGTATCTCGACTGTCGAAACGGTCGGCGGATTAGGGGCAGAAGGATCATAGTGACGATTTTGATTTTGTGCCAGACGGGCACTTTCGGCCGCACGTTTCTCTGCCTGTACCATCAAGAGTTCGTTATGTATCAAGCGCCATAATTTGGATAATTTTTTAGCAATTTTATCATCGTCTATCGTAAGGTCCCATAATTTATCGCCGTAGCGGCGCCATTCCGATAATTGGTGAATAGAGTGGGGGTCACTAAAAATACCGAGGGACCGAGCATGGGAAAGAAGGGCAGGGAGGTCCTTATCAAAATCTAAGCCTTTTACCCCCCGACGACGGAGGAAGGCAGTAAAAAGATCATACGCCGCTTGCCTGTCCATATTTACCGGATCCGTTGCACCCTCCAGGCGTCGGCAGCGCGTAGCAGCAGAGCCTGCCGATGCAGCACTCTGGGCCAAAGCAGGAGACGAGCAGCCCACCGATGTAGCACTCCCGTTCTGCAGAAGCCGTCTTTAAATCGAGACCTGCACCCAACGCAACTCCTTCAGGCAAAGGGAAGTGTCCCTGTTCGGGCGCCAGTTGTTGGAGTCGCGGGAGACAAGCCTCAAGCTCTCATGGTCAGCAAGTCTCGTTTATTTAGCAAGATGTTGTTGGAGTCGCGGGAGACAAGCCTCATGCTCTCATGGTCAGCAAGCCTTGTTTATTTAGCAAGACACATCCACTTTTATAGCTTGCAGGGTTAGTTACATTGTCTGATAAGATACAGCAAAATCATTGGTCAGCCTGTGTCGATGCAGGGGTCTCCAGGTAACTGTGACCACTTCTTGTTTCAACATGTCTCCACATGTCCCAACTTGCCCAAGCAAGACCATTGTGCTATTCCAGCAAGATACCCTTGCTCTTATCTCAGCAAGATGCATATCCTGTTTCTTAAGCAAATCAGGGTAAACATTAACCACCAGATTGCTGTGCCCTGGGGGCCTACATTTCCACCAGCTGCACGGTATCATGCCCTTTGTTACTTAGCCATTCAGTTGTTAAGCTCTCTACACAAATGCACTTTTAGGAGCTACAATGAGGAGTGACAACAGTGTGTGTGTCAAAGTTGTAAAGCTCAGTGTGTTGAAGAAGCACAAGAGCAGCCTTCAGCCTGTCTCTTCCACTGCCTTACAGATTGCAGACATTCCTGCTCACTCTGCTGCTCAGCAGAGTGCTGGCAACGGAGTTCTTGGATTGAAATGGTCTTTTAGGAGAAAGAGTGAAGAGTGACAGCAATGTTTGTGTCACAGTTTAAAGCTCACTGTGTGCTAAACATGATCAGGAGGAGCTTTTTTGCAAGGCTCTTCTGCTGTTTTAGCCCAGTCTAAACATTCCTGCTCTACTCTCTCTGTTGCTGCTCAGCAGAGAGTGGGCACAGAGATGTTGGAATCAATAGGTCTTCCAGGCAGGAAAAGGAGGAGTTACAGCAATGTGTTTTGCAGAGTTGCAAAGCTCACTGTGTGCTGAAGATGCCCTGCAGGAGTTTCCCTGCTGGCTCTTCGTCTGTGGGATTAGAGTCCAAGCGCTGCTCCTCCCCTGTCACAACTCCTCTCCAAACGAGAGAGCGCACCAGAAACTTTGGATTCAAATGCACTTTTAGGAGATAAAGTGAGGAGTGACAGCAATGTTTGTGTCACAGTTTAAAGCTCACTGTGTGCAAAACATGATCAAGCAGGAGATTTTTTTCAAGGCTCTTCTGCTGTTTTAGGCAGGTCTAAAAATTCCTGCTCTACTCTCTCTGTTGCTGCTCAGCAGAGAGCGGGCACAGAGATGGTGGATTCAGCTGGTCTTTCAGGCAAAAAGGGAGGAGTGACAGCAATGTGTGTTGCAGAGTTGCAAAGCTCGCTGTGCGCTGAAGATGATCAGTGGGAACTTTCTGGACTGTCTCTTCTGCTCTTTTAGCATTGGCTAAAGGTTCCTGCTCTACTCTCTCTGCTTCTGCCCAGCAGAGAAAGGGCACAGAGATTTTGGATTCAATTGGACTTTGAGGTAGGAAAGTGCGGAGCGAGAGCAATATATGTGTCACAGTTGCAAAGCTGACTGCGTGCTGAAGATGCCCTGCCGGAGCTTTCACTCCGGGCTCTTCGGCTGTGGGAGCAGAGGCCAAGAGATCGTGTTCACCTGTCACTGCTGCTGTTCAAACGAGAGAGGGCGGGAGAGACCATGGATTCAAACGGATTATTAGGAGATGAAGTGAGGAGTGACAGCAATGTGTGTTTCAGAGTTGCAAAGCTCACTGTGCGCTGAAGATGATCTGCAAGGACTTTCCCTCCCTGCCCTTCGGAACTGGGAGCGGATTCCAAGCGCTCGTGCTCACCTGCCTCTGCTGCTCTTGAAACGAGAGTGGAGACCAGAAACGCTGGATTCAAATGCACTTTTAGGAGCTACAATGAGGAGTGACAACAGTGTGTGTGTCACAGTTGTAAAGCTCAGTGTGTTGAAGAAGCACAAGAGCAGCCTTCAGGCCTGTCTCTTCCACTGCCTTACAGATTGCAGACATTCCTGCTCACTCTGCTGCTCAGCAGAGTGCTGGCAACGGAGTTCTTGGATTGAAATGGTCTTTTAGGAGAAAGAGTGAAGAGTGACAGCAATGTTTGTGTCACAGTTTAAAGCTCACTGTGTGCTAAACATGATCAGGAGGAGCTTTTTTGCAAGGCTCTTCTGCTGTTTTAGCCCAGTCTAAACATTCCTGCTCTACTCTCTCTGATGCTGCTCAGCAGAGAGTGGGCACAGAGATGTTGGAATCAATTGGTCTTCCAGGCAGGAGAAGGAGGAGTTACAGCAATGTGTTTTGCAGAGTTGCAAAGCTCACTGTGTGCTGAAGATGCCCTGCAGGAGTTTCCCTGCTGGCCCTTCGTCTGTGGGATTAGAGTCCAAGCGCTGCTCCTCCCCTGTCACAACTCCTCTCCAAACGAGAGTGCGTACCAGAAACTTTGGATTCAAATGCACTTTTAGGAGATAAAGTGAGGAGTGACAGCAATGTTTGTGTCACAGTTTAAAGCTCACTGTGTGCAAAACATGATCAAGCAGGAGATTTTTTGCAAGGCTCTTCTGCTGTTTTAGCCCAGGCTAAATATTCCTGCTCAACTCTCTGTTGCTGCTCAGCAGAGAGTGGGCACAGAGATGTTGGAATCAATTGGTCTTTCAGGCAGGAAAAGAAGTGACAGCAATGTGTGTTGCAGAGTTGCAAAGCTCGCTGTTCGCTGAAGATGATCAGTGGGAACTTTCTGGACTGTCTCTTCTGCTGTTTCTTCAGAGTCCAAACGTAAGTGCTATATTCTGCTACTGCTCACAAAGAGCAAGCACAGGAGATGTAGGATTCAATTGGACTTTGAGGTAGGAAAGTGAGAGGTGACAGCTATTTGTGTTTCAGAGTTGCAAAGCTCACTGGGTGCTGAAGATGCCCTGCAGGAGTTTCCATGCTGGCAATTCGTCTGTGAAATTAGAGTCCAAACACTCGTCCTCCCCTGTGACATCTGCTCTCGAAACGAGAGAGCGCACCATAAACTTTGCATTCAAATGCACTTTTAGGAGATAAAGTGAGGAGTGACAGCAATGTTTGTGTCACAGTTTAAAGCTCACTGAGTGCAAAACATGATCAAGCAGGAGATTTTTTGCAAGGCTCTTCTGCTGTTTTAGCCCAGTCCAAACATTCCTGCTCTGCTCTCTCTGTTGTTGCTCAGCAGAGAGCGGGCACAGAGATGGTGGATTCAGTTGGTCGTTCAGGCAGGAAAGGGGGGAGTGACAGCAATGTGTGTTGCAGAGTTGCAAAGCTCACTGTGTGCTGAAGATGGTCAGTGGGAACTTTCTGGACTGTCTCTTCTGCTGTTTCAGCAGAGTCCAAACGTAAGTGCTATATTCTGCTACTGCTCACAAAGAGCAAGCACAGGAGATGTATTATTCAATTGGACTTTCAGGTAGGAAAGTGAGAGGTGACAGCAATATGTGTTTCAGAGTTGCGAATCACAATGTGTGCTGAAGATGCCCAGCAGTAGTTTCCATGCTGGCCCTTCGGCTGTGAAATTAGAATCCAAGCGCTCGTCCTCCCCTGTCACAACTGCTCTCGAAGCGAGAGAGCGCACCAGAAACGTTGGCTTGAAATGCACTTTTAGGAGATAAAGTGAGGAGTGACAGCAATGTGTGTTTCAGAGTTGCAAAGCTCACTGTGCGCTGAAGATGACCTGCAAGGACTTTCCCTCCCTGCCCTTCGGAACAGGGAGCGGATTCCAAGCGCTCGTGCTCACCTGCCTCTGCTGCACTGGAAACGAGAGTGGAGACCAGAAACGCTGGATTCAAATGCACTTTTAGGAGCTACAATGAGGAGTGACAACAGTGTGTGTGTCAAAGTTGTAAAGCTCAGTGTGTTGAAGAAGCACAAGAGCAGCCTTCAGCCTGTCTCTTCCACTGCCTTACAGATTGCAGACATTCCTGCTCACTCTGCTGCTCAGCAGAGTGCTGGCAACGGAGTTCTTGGATTGAAATGGTCTTTTAGGAGAAAGAGTGAAGAGTGACAGCAATGTTTGTGTCACAGTTTAAAGCTCACTGTGTGCTAAACATGATCAGGAGGAGCTTTTTTGCAAGGCTCTTCTGCTGTTTTAGCCCAGGCTAAACATTCCTGCTCTACTCTCTCTGTTGCTGCTCAGCAGAGAGCGGGCACAGAGATGGTGGATTCAGCTGGTCTTTCAGGCAAAAAGGGAGGAGTGACAGCAATGTGTGTTGCAGAGTTGCAAAGCTCGCTGTGCGCTGAAGATGATCAGTGGGAACTTTCTGGACTGTCTCTTCTGCTCTTTTAGCATTGGCTAAAGGTTCCTGCTCTACTCTGCTTCTGCCCAGCAGAGAAAGGGCACAGAGATTTTGGATTCAATTGGACTTTGAGGTAGGAAAGTGCGGAGCGAGAGCAATATATGTGTCACAGTTGCAAAGCTGACTGCGTGCTGAAGATGCCCTGCCGGAGCTTTCACTCCGGGCTCTTCGGCTGTGGGAGCAGAGGCCAAGAGATCGTGTTCACCTGTCACTGCTGCTGTTCAAACGAGAGAGGGCGGGAGAGACCATGGATTCAAACAGATTATTAGGAGATGAAGTGAGTAGTGACAGCAATGTGTGTTTCAGAGTTGCAAAGCTCACTGTGCGCTGAAGATGATCTGCAAGGACTTTCCCTCCCTGCCCTTCGGAACTGGGAGCGGATTCCAAGCGCTCGTGCTCACCTTCCTCTGCTGCTCTTGAAACGAGAGTGGAGACCAGAAACGCTGGATTCAAATGCACTTTTAGGAGCTACAATGAGGAGTGACAACAGTGTGTGTGTCACAGTTGTAAAGCTCAGTGTGTTGAAGAAGCACAAGAGCAGCCTTCAGCCTGTCTCTTCCACTGCCTTACAGATTGCAGACATTCCTGCTCACTCTGCTGCTCAGCAGAGTGCTGGCAACGGAGTTCTTGGATTGAAATGGTCTTTTAGGAGAAAGAGTGAAGAGTGACAGCAATGTTTGTGTCACAGTTTAAAGCTCACTGTGTGCTAAACATGATCAGGAGGAGCTTTTTTGCAAGGCTCTTCTGCTGTTTTAGCCCAGTCTAAACATTCCTGCTCTACTCTCTCTGATGCTGCTCAGCAGAGAGTGGGCACAGAGATGTTGGAATCAATTGGTCTTCCAGGCAGGAGAAGGAGGAGTTACAGCAATGTGTTTTGCAGAGTTGCAAAGCTCACTGTGTGCTGAAGATGCCCTGCAGGAGTTTCCCTGCTGGCCCTTCGTCTGTGGTATTAGAGTCCAAGCGCTGCTCCTCCCCTGTCACAACTCCTCTCGAAACGAGAGAGCGCACAAGAAACTTTGGATTCAAATGCACTTTTAGGAGATAAAGTGAGGAGTGACAGCAATGTTTGTGTCACAGTTTAAAGCTCACTGTGTGCAAAACATGATCAAGCAGGAGATTTTTTTCAAGGCTCTTCTGCTGTTTTAGGCAGGTCTAAAAATTCCTGCTCTACTATCTCTGTTGCTGCTCAGCAGAGAGCGGGCACAGAGATGGTGGATTCAGCTGGTCTTTCAGGCAAAAAGGGAGGAGTGACAGCAATGTGTGTTGCAGAGTTGCAAAGCTCGCTGTGCGCTGAAGATGATCAGTGGGAACTTTCTGGACTGTCTCTTCTGCTCTTTTAGCATTGGCTAAAGGTTCCTGCTCTACTCTGCTTCTGCCCAGCAGAGAAAGGGCACAGAGATTTTGGATTCAATTGGACTTTGAGGTAGGAAAGTGCGGAGCGAGAGCAATATATGTGTCACAGTTGCAAAGCTGACTGCGTGCTGAAGATGCCCTGCCGGAGCTTTCACTCCGGGCTCTTCGGCTGTGGGAGCAGAGGCCAAGAGATCGTGTTCACCTGTCACTGCTGCTGTTCAAACGAGAGAGGGCGGGAGAGACCATGGATTCAAACGGATTATTAGGAGATGAAGTGAGGAGTGACAGCAATGTGTGTTTCAGAGTTGCAAAGCTCACTGTGCGCTGAAGATGATCTGCAAGGACTTTCCCTCCCTGCCCTTCGGAACTGGGAGCGGATTCCAAGCGCTCGTGCTCACCTTCCTCTGCTGCTCTTGAAACGAGAGTGGAGACCAGAAACGCTGGATTCAAATGCACTTTTAGGAGCTACAATGAGGAGTGACAACAGTGTGTGTGTCACAGTTGTAAAGCTCAGTGTGTTGAAGAAGCACAAGAGCAGCCTTCAGGCCTGTCTCTTCCACTGCCTTACAGATTGCAGACATTCCTGCTCACTCTGCTGCTCAGCAGAGTGCTGGCAACGGAGTTCTTGGATTGAAATGGTCTTTTAGGAGAAAGAGTGAAGAGTGACAGCAATGTTTGTGTCACAGTTTAAAGCTCACTGTGTGCTAAACATGATCAGGAGGAGCTTTTTTGCAAGGCTCTTCTGCTGTTTTAGCCCAGTCTAAACATTCCTGCTCTACTCTCTCTGATGCTGCTCAGCAGAGAGTGGGCACAGAGATGTTGGAATCAATTGGTCTTCCAGGCAGGAGAAGGAGGAGTTACAGCAATGTGTGTTGCAGAGTTGCAAAGCTCACTGTGTGCTGAAGATGCCCTGCAGGAGTTTCCCTGCTGGCCCTTCGTCTGTGGTATTAGAGTCCAAGCGCTGCTCCTCCCCTGTCACAACTCCTCTCGAAACGAGAGAGCGCACAAGAAACTTTGGATTCAAATGCACTTTTAGGAGATAAAGTGAGGAGTGACAGCAATGTTTGTGTCGCAGTTTAAAGCTCACTGTGTGCAAAACATGATCAAGCAGGAGATTTTTTTCAAGGCTCTTCTGCTGTTTTAGGCAGGTCTAAAAATTCCTGCTCTACTATCTCTGTTGCTGCTCAGCAGAGAGCGGGCACAGAGATGGTGGATTCAGCTGGTCTTTCAGGCAAAAAGGGAGGAGTGACAGCAATGTGTGTTGCAGAGTTGCAAAGCTCGCTGTGCGCTGAAGATGATCAGTGGGAACTTTCTGGACTGTCTCTTCTGCTCTTTTAGCATTGGCTAAAGGTTCCTGCTCTACTCTGCTTCTGCCCAGCAGAGAAAGGGCACAGAGATTTTGGATTCAATTGGACTTTGAGGTAGGAAAGTGCGGAGCGAGAGCAATATATGTGTCACAGTTGCAAAGCTGACTGCGCGCTGAAGATGCCCTGCCGGAGCTTTCACTCCGGGCTCTTCGGCTGTGGGAGCAGAGGCCAAGAGATCGTGTTCACCTGTCACTGCTGCTGTTCAAACGAGAGAGGGCGGGAGAGACCATGGATTCAAACGGATTATTAGGAGATGAAGTGAGGAGTGACAGCAATGTGTGTTTCAGAGTTGCAAAGCTCACTGTGCGCTGAAGATGATCTGCAAGGACTTTCCCTCCCTGCCCTTCGGAACTGGGAGCGGATTCCAAGCGCTCGTGCTCACCTTCCTCTGCTGCTCTTGAAACGAGAGTGGAGACGAGAAACACTGGATTCAAATGCACTTTTAGGAGCTACAATGAGGAGTGACAACAGTGTGTGTGTCACAGTTGTAAAGCTCAGTGTGTTGAAGAAGCACAAGAGCAGCCTTCAGGCCTGTCTCTTCCACTGCCTTACAGATTGCAGACATTCCTGCTCACTCTGCTGCTCAGCAGAGTGCTGGCAACGGAGTTCTTGGATTGAAATGGTCTTTTAGGAGAAAGAGTGAAGAGTGACAGCAATGTTTGTGTCACAGTTTAAAGCTCACTGTGTGCTAAACATGATCAGGAGGAGCTTTTTTGCAAGGCTCTTCTGCTGTTTTAGCCCAGTCTAAACATTCCTTCTCTCTGTTGCTGCTCAGCAGAGAGTGGGCACAGAGATGTTGGAATCAATTGGTCTTCCAGGCAGGAAAAGGAGGAGTTACAGCAATGTGTGTTGCAGAATTGCAAAGCTCACTGTGTGCTGAAGATGCCCTGCAGGAGTTTCCCTGCTGGCCCTTCGTCTGTGGTATTAGAGTCCAAGCGCTGCTCCTCCCCTGTCACAACTCCTCTCGAAACGAGAGAGCGCACAAGAAACTTTGGATTCAAATGCACTTTTAGGAGATAAAGTGAGGAGTGACAGCAATGTTTGTGTCACAGTTTAAAGCTCACTGTGTGCAAAACATGATCAAGCAGGAGATTTTTTTCAAGGCTCTTCTGCTGTTTTAGGCAGGTCTAAAAATTCCTGCTCTACTCTCTCTGTTGCTGCTCAGCAGAGAGCGGGCACAGAGATGGTGGATTCAGCTGGTCTTTCAGGCAAAAAGGGAGGAGTGACAGCAATGTGTGTTGCAGAGTTGCAAAGCTCGCTGTGCGCTGAAGATGATCAGTGGGAACTTTCTGGACTGTCTCTTCTGCTCTTTTAGCATTGGCTAAAGGTTCCTGCTCTACTCTGCTTCTGCCCAGCAGAGAAAGGGCACAGAGATTTTGGATTCAATTGGACTTTGAGGTAGGAAAGTGCGGAGCGAGAGCAATATATGTGTCACAGTTGCAAAGCTGACTGCGTGCTGAAGATGCCCTGCCGGAGCTTTCACTCCGGGCTCTTCGTTTGTGGGAGCAGAGGCCAAGAGATCGTGTTCACCTGTCACTGCTGCTGTTCAAACGAGAGAGGGCGGGAGAGACCATGGATTCAAACGGATTATTAGGAGATGAAGTGAGGAGTGACAGCAATGTGTGTTTCAGAGTTGCAAAGCTCACTGTGCGCTGAAGATGATCTGCAAGGACTTTCCCTCCCTGCCCTTCGGAACTGGGAGCGGATTCCAAGCGCTCGTGCTCACCTGCCTCTGCTGCACTGGAAACGAGAGGGGAGACCAGAAACACTGGATTCAAATGCACTTTTAGGAGCTACAATGAGGAGTGACAACAGTGTGTGTGTGTCAAAGTTGTAAAGCTCAGTGTGTTGAAGAAGCACAAGAGCAGCCTTCAGCCTGTCTCTTCCACTGCCTTACAGATTGCAGACATTCCTGCTCACTCTGCTGCTCAGCAGAGTGCTGGCAACGGAGTTCTTGGATTGAAATGGTCTTTTAGGACAAAGAGTGAAGAGTGACAGCAATGTTTGTGTCACAGTTTAAAGCTCACTGTGTGCTAAACATGATCAGGAGGAGCTTTTTTGCAAGGCTCTTCTGCTGTTTTAGCCCAGTCTAAACATTCCTGCTCTACTCTCTCTGATGCTGCTCAGCAGAGAGTGGGCACAGAGATGTTGGAATCAATTGGTCTTCCAGGCAGGAGAAGGAGGAGTTACAGCAATGTGTTTTGCAGAGTTGCAAAGCTCACTGTGTGCTGAAGATGCCCTGCAGGAGTTTCCCTGCTGGCCCTTCGTCTGTGGTATTAGAGTCCAAGCGCTGCTCCTCCCCTGTCACAACTCCTCTCGAAACGAGAGAGCGCACAAGAAACTTTGGATTCAAATGCACTTTTAGGAGATAAAGTGAGGAGTGACAGCAATGTTTGTGTCACAGTTTAAAGCTCACTGTGTGCAAAACATGATCAAGCAGGAGATTTTTTTCAAGGCTCTTCTGCTGTTTTAGGCAGGTCTAAAAATTCCTGCTCTACTCTCTCTGTTGCTGCTCAGCAGAGAGCGGGCACAGAGATGGTGGATTCAGCTGGTCTTTCAGGCAAAAAGGGAGGAGTGACAGCAATGTGTGTTGCAGAGTTGCAAAGCTCGCTGTGCGCTGAAGATGATCAGTGGGAACTTTCTGGACTGTCTCTTCTGCTCTTTTAGCATTGGCTAAAGGTTCCTGCTCTACTCTGCTTCTGCCCAGCAGAGAAAGGGCACAGAGATTTTGGATTCAATTGGACTTTGAGGTAGGAAAGTGCGGAGCGAGAGCAATATATGTGTCACAGTTGCAAAGCTGACTGCGTGCTGAAGATGCCCTGCCGGAGCTTTCACTCCGGGCTCTTCGTTTGTGGGAGCAGAGGCCAAGAGATCGTGTTCACCTGTCACTGCTGCTGTTCAAACGAGAGAGGGCGGGAGAGACCATGGATTCAAACGGATTATTAGGAGATGAAGTGAGGAGTGACAGCAATGTGTGTTTCAGAGTTGCAAAGCTCACTGTGCGCTGAAGATGATCTGCAAGGACTTTCCCTCCCTGCCCTTCGGAACTGGGAGCGGATTCCAAGCGCTCGTGCTCACCTGCCTCTGCTGCACTGGAAACGAGAGGGGAGACCAGAAACACTGGATTCAAATGCACTTTTAGGAGCTACAATGAGGAGTGACAACAGTGTGTGTGTGTCAAAGTTGTAAAGCTCAGTGTGTTGAAGAAGCACAAGAGCAGCCTTCAGCCTGTCTCTTCCACTGCCTTACAGATTGCAGACATTCCTGCTCACTCTGCTGCTCAGCAGAGTGCTGGCAACGGAGTTCTTGGATTGAAATGGTCTTTTAGGAGAAAGAGTGAAGAGTGACAGCAATGTTTGTGTCACAGTTTAAAGCTCACTGTGTGCTAAACATGATCAGGAGGAGCTTTTTTGCAAGGCTCTTCTGCTGTTTTAGCCCAGTCTAAACATTCCTGCTCTACTCTCTCTGATGCTGCTCAGCAGAGAGTGGGCACAGAGATGTTGGAATCAATTGGTCTTCCAGGCAGGAGAAGGAGGAGTTACAGCAATGTGTTTTGCAGAGTTGCAAAGCTCACTGTGTGCTGAAGATGCCCTGCAGGAGTTTCCCTGCTGGCCCTTCGTCTGTGGTATTAGAGTCCAAGCGCTGCTCCTCCCCTGTCACAACTCCTCTCGAAACGAGAGAGCGCACACGAAACTTTGGATTCAAATGCACTTTTAGGAGATAAAGTGAGGAGTGACAGCAATGTTTGTGTCACAGTTTAAAGCTCACTGTGTGCAAAACATGATCAAGCAGGAGATTTTTTTCAAGGCTCTTCTGCTGTTTTAGGCAGGTCTAAAAATTCCTGCTCTACTATCTCTGTTGCTGCTCAGCAGAGAGCGGGCACAGAGATGGTGGATTCAGCTGGTCTTTCAGGCAAAAAGGGAGGAGTGACAGCAATGTGTGTTGCAGAGTTGCAAAGCTCGCTGTGCGCTGAAGATGATCAGTGGGAACTTTCTGGACTGTCTCTTCTGCTCTTTTAGCATTGGCTAAAGGTTCCTGCTCTACTCTGCTTCTGCCCAGCAGAGAAAGGGCACAGAGATTTTGGATTCAATTGGACTTTGAGGTAGGAAAGTGCGGAGCGAGAGCAATATATGTGTCACAGTTGCAAAGCTGACTGCGTGCTGAAGATGCCCTGCCGGAGCTTTCACTCCGGGCTCTTCGGCTGTGGGAGCAGAGGCCAAGAGATCGTGTTCACCTGTCACTGCTGCTGTTCAAACGAGAGAGGGCGGGAGAGACCATGGATTCAAACGGATTATTAGGAGATGAAGTGAGGAGTGACAGCAATGTGTGTTTCAGAGTTGCAAAGCTCACTGTGCGCTGAAGATGATCTGCAAGGACTTTCCCTCCCTGCCCTTCGGAACTGGGAGCGGATTCCAAGCGCTCGTGCTCACCTGCCTCTGCTGCTCTTGAAACGAGAGTGGAGACCAGAAACGCTGGATTCAAATGCACTTTTAGGAGCTACAATGAGGAGTGACAACAGTGTGTGTGTCACAGTTGTAAAGCTCAGTGTGTTGAAGAAGCACAAGAGCAGCCTTCAGGCCTGTCTCTTCCACTGCCTTACAGATTGCAGACATTCCTGCTCACTCTGCTGCTCAGCAGAGTGCTGGCAACGGAGTTCTTGGATTGAAATGGTCTTTTAGGAGAAAGAGTGAAGAGTGACAGCAATGTTTGTGTCACAGTTTAAAGCTCACTGTGTGCTAAACATGATCAGGAGGAGCTTTTTTGCAAGGCTCTTCTGCTGTTTTAGCCCAGTCTAAACATTCCTGCTCTACTCTCTCTGATGCTGCTCAGCAGAGAGTGGGCACAGAGATGTTGGAATCAATTGGTCTTCCAGGCAGGAGAAGGAGGAGTTACAGCAATGTGTGTTGCAGAGTTGCAAAGCTCACTGTGTGCTGAAGATGCCCTGCAGGAGTTTCCCTGCTGGCCCTTCGTCTGTGGTATTAGAGTCCAAGCGCTGCTCCTCCCCTGTCACAACTCCTCTCGAAACGAGAGAGCGCACAAGAAACTTTGGATTCAAATGCACTTTTAGGAGATAAAGTGAGGAGTGACAGCAATGTTTGTGTCGCAGTTTAAAGCTCACTGTGTGCAAAACATGATCAAGCAGGAGATTTTTTTCAAGGCTCTTCTGCTGTTTTAGGCAGGTCTAAAAATTCCTGCTCTACTATCTCTGTTGCTGCTCAGCAGAGAGCGGGCACAGAGATGGTGGATTCAGCTGGTCTTTCAGGCAAAAAGGGAGGAGTGACAGCAATGTGTGTTGCAGAGTTGCAAAGCTCGCTGTGCGCTGAAGATGATCAGTGGGAACTTTCTGGACTGTCTCTTCTGCTCTTTTAGCATTGGCTAAAGGTTCCTGCTCTACTCTGCTTCTGCCCAGCAGAGAAAGGGCACAGAGATTTTGGATTCAATTGGACTTTGAGGTAGGAAAGTGCGGAGCGAGAGCAATATATGTGTCACAGTTGCAAAGCTGACTGCGCGCTGAAGATGCCCTGCCGGAGCTTTCACTCCGGGCTCTTCGGCTGTGGGAGCAGAGGCCAAGAGATCGTGTTCACCTGTCACTGCTGCTGTTCAAACGAGAGAGGGCGGGAGAGACCATGGATTCAAACGGATTATTAGGAGATGAAGTGAGGAGTGACAGCAATGTGTGTTTCAGAGTTGCAAAGCTCACTGTGCGCTGAAGATGATCTGCAAGGACTTTCCCTCCCTGCCCTTCGGAACTGGGAGCGGATTCCAAGCGCTCGTGCTCACCTTCCTCTGCTGCTCTTGAAACGAGAGTGGAGACCAGAAACACTGGATTCAAATGCACTTTTAGGAGCTACAATGAGGAGTGACAACAGTGTGTGTGTCACAGTTGTAAAGCTCAGTGTGTTGAAGAAGCACAAGAGCAGCCTTCAGGCCTGTCTCTTCCACTGCCTTACAGATTGCAGACATTCCTGCTCACTCTGCTGCTCAGCAGAGTGCTGGCAACGGAGTTCTTGGATTGAAATGGTCTTTTAGGAGAAAGAGTGAAGAGTGACAGCAATGTTTGTGTCACAGTTTAAAGCTCACTGTGTGCTAAACATGATCAGGAGGAGCTTTTTTGCAAGGCTCTTCTGCTGTTTTAGCCCAATCTAAACATTCCTTCTCTCTGTTGCTGCTCAGCAGAGAGTGGGCACAGAGATGTTGGAATCAATTGGTCTTCCAGGCAGGAAAAGGAGTTACAGCAATGTGTGTTGCAGAATTGCAAAGCTCACTGTGTGCTGAAGATGCCCTGCAGGAGTTTCCCTGCTGGCCCTTCATCTGTGGGATTAGAGTCCAAGCGCTGCTCCTCCCCTGTCACAACTCCTCTCGAAACGTGAGAGCGCACCAGAAACTTTGGATTCAAATGCAGTTTTAGGAGATAAAGTGAGGAGTGACAGCAATGCTTGTGTCACAGTTTAAAGCTCACTGTGTGCAAAACATGATCAAGCAGGAGATTTTTTGCAAGGCTCTTCTGCTGTTTTAGCCCAGGCTAAACATTCCTGCTCTACTCTCTCTGTTGCTGCTCAGCAGAGAGCGGGCACAGAGGTGTTGGAATCAATTGGTCTTTCAGGCAGGAAAAGAAGAGACAGCAATGTGTGTTGCAGAGTTGCAAAGCTCACTGTGTGTTGAAGATGATCAGTGGGAACTTTCTGGACTGTCTCTTCTGCTGTTTCAGCAGAGTCCAAACGTAAGTGCTATATTCTGCTACTGCTCACAAAGAGCAAGCACAGGAGATGTATTATTCAATTGGACTTTCAGGTAGGAAAGTGAGAGGTGACAGCAATATGTGTTTCAGAGTTGTGAATCTCAATGTGTGCTGAAGATGCCCAGCAGTAGTTTCCGTGCTGGCCCTTCGGCTGTGAAATTAGAATCCAAGCGCTCGTCCTCCCCTGTCACAACTGCTCTCGAAGCGAGAGAGCGCACCAGAAACGTTGGCTTGAAATGCACTTTTAGGAGATAAAGTGAGGAGTGACAGCAATGTGTGTTTCAGAGTTGCAAAGCTCACTGTGCGCTGAAGATGATCTGCAAGGACTTTCCCTCCCTGCCCTTCGGAACTGGGAGCGGATTCCAAGCGCTCGTGCTCACCTGCCTCTGCTGCACTGGAAACGAGAGTGGAGACCAGAAACGCTGGATTCAAATGCACTTTTAGGAGCTACAATGAGGAGTGACAACAGTGTGTGTGTCAAAGTTGTAAAGCTCAGTGTGTTGAAGAAGCACAAGAGCAGCCTTCAGCCTATCTCTTCCACTGCCTTACAGATTGCAGACATCCCTGCTCACTCTGCTGCTCAGCAGAGTGCTGGCAACGGAGTTCTTGGATTGAAATGGTCTTTTAGGAGAAAGAGTGAAGAGTGACAGCAATGTTTGTGTCACAGTTTAAAGCACACTGTGTGCTAAACATGATCAGGAGGAGCTTTTTTGCTAGGCTCTTCTGCTGTTTTAGCCCAGTCTAAACATTCCTGCTCTACTCTCTCTGTTGCTGCTCAGCAGAGAGTGGGCACAGAGATGTTGGAATCAATTGGTCTTCCAGGCAGGAGAAGGAGGAGTTACAGCAATGTGTGTTGCAGAATTGTAAAGCTCACTGTGTGCTGAAGATGCCCTGCAGGAGTTTCCCTGCTGGCCCTTCGTCTGTGGGATTAGAGTCCAAGCGCTGCTCCTCCCCTGTCACAACTCCTCTCGAAACGTGAGAGCGCACCAGAAACTTTGGATTCAAATGCACTTTTAGGAGATAAAGTGAGGAGTGACAGCAATGTTTGTGTCACAGTTTAAAGCTCACTGTGTGCAAAACATGATCAAGCAGGAGATTTTTTGCAAGGCTCTTCTGCTGTTTTAGCCCAGGCTAAACATTCCTGCTCAACTCTCTGTTGCTGCTCAGCAGAGAGTGGGCACAGAGATGGTGGAATCAATTGGTCTTTCAGGCAGGAAAAGAAGTGACAGCAATGTGTGTTGCAGAGTTGCAAAGCTCGCTGTTCGCTGAAGATGATCAGTGGGAACTTTCTGGACTGTCTCTTCTGCTGTTTCTTCAGAGTCCAAACGTAAGTGCTATATTCTGCTACTGCTCACAAAGAGCAAGCACAGGAGACGTAGGATTCAATTGGACTTTCAGGTAGGAAAGTGAGAGGTGACAGCTATTTGTGTTTCAGAGTTGCGAAGCTCACTGGGTGCTGAAGATGCCCTGCAGGAGTTTCCATGCTGGCAATTCGTCTGTGAAATTAGAGTCCAAAAGCTCGTCCTCCCCTGCGACATCTGCTCTCGAAACGAGAGAGCGCACCATAAACTTTGCATTCAAATTCACTTTTAGGAGATAAAGTGAGGAGTGACAGCAATGTTTGTGTCACAGTTTGAAGCTCACTGAGTTCAAAACATGATCAAGCAGGAGATTTTTTGCAAGGCTCTTCTGCTGTTTTAGCCCAGTCTAAACATTCCTGCTCTGATCTCTCTGTTGTTGCTCAGCAGAGAGCGGGCACAGAGATGGTGGAATCTTTTGGTCTTTCAGGCAGGAAAAGGAGGAGTGACAGCAATGTGTGTTGCAGAGTTGCAAAGCTCTCTGTGTTGTGAAGATGATCAGTGGGAACTTTCTAAACTTTCTCTTCTGCTGTTTCAGCAGAGTGCAAACGTATGGGCTATATTCTGCTACTGCTCACAAATTGCAGCACAGGAGATGTAGGATTCAATTGGACTTTCAGGTAGGAAAGGGAGAGGTGACAGCTATATGTGTTCAGGGTTGCAAAGATCACTGTGTGCTGAAGATGGCCAGCAGGAGTTTCCCTGCACGCCCTTCGGCTCTGGGATTAGAGTCCAAGCGCTCGTCCTCCCCTGTCACAACTCCACTCGAAACGACAGAGCGCACTAGAAACGTTGGACTCAAATGCACTTTTAGGAGATAAAGTGAGGAGTGACAGCTATGTTTGTGTCACAGCTTCAAAGCTCACTGTGTGCTAATCATGATCAGCAGGAGCTTTTTTGCAAGGCTCTTCTGCTGTTATAGCCCTGTCTAAACATTCCTGTTATACTCTCCCTGTTGCTGCTCAGCAGAGAGCGGGCACAGAGATGGTGGATTCAGTTGGTCATTCAGGCAGGAAAGGTAGGAGTGAAAGCAATGCGTGTTGCAGAGTTGCAAAGCTCGCTGTGCGCTGAAGATGATCAGTGGGAACTTTCAGGACTGTCTCTTCTGCTGTTTCAGCAGAGTGCAAACGTATGTGCTATATTCTGCTACTGCTCACAAGGAGCAAGCACAGGAGATGTATGTTTCAATTGGACTTTCAACTAGGAAAGTCAGAGGTGACAGCTATATGTGTTTCAGAGTTGCAAAGCTCACTGCGTGCTGAAGATGCCCAGCAGGACTTTCCCTGCACGCCCTTCGGCTGTGGGATTAGAGTCCAAGCGCTCGTCCTCCCCTGTCACAACTCCTCTCGAAACGAGAGAGCGCCCCAGAAACGATAGATTCAAATGCACTTTTAGGAGATAAAGTGAGTGGCAGCAATGTTTGTGTCGCAGTTTAAAGCTCACTGTGCGCTAAACATGAAAAGCTGGAGCTTTTTTGCAAGGCTCTTCTGCTGTTTTAGCCCAGTCTAAACATTCCTGCTATACTCTCCCTGTTGCTGCTCAATAGAGTGCGGGCTCAGAGATGGTGGAATCAATTGGTCTTTCAGGCAGGAAAGGGAGGAGTGACAGCAATGTGTGTTGCAGAGTTGCAAAGCTCGCTGTGCGCTGAAGATGATCAGTGGGAACTTTCAGGACTGTCTCTTCTGCTGTTTCAGCAGAGTGCAAACGTAAGTGCTATATTCTGCTACTGCTCACAAGGAGCAAGCACAGGAGATATATGATTCAATTGGACTTTCAACTAGGAAAGTCAGAGGTGACAGCTATATGTGTTTCAGAGTTGCAAAGCTCACTGTGTGCTGAAGATGCCCAGCAGGACTTTCCCTGCACGCCCTTCGGCTGTGGGATTAGAGTCCAAGCGCTCGTCCTCCCCTGTCACAACTCCTCTCGAAACGAGAGAGCGCCCCAGAAACGATAGATTCAAATGCACTTTTAGGAGATAAAGTGAGTGGCAGCAATGTTTGTGTCGCAGTTTAAAGCTCACTGTGCGCTAAACATGAAAAGCTGGAGCTTTTTTGCAAGGCTCTTCTGCTGTTTTAGCCCAGTCTAAACATTCCTGCTATACTCTCCCTGTTGCTGCTCAATAGAGTGCGGGCACAGAGATGGTGGAATCAATTGGTCTTTCAGGCAGGAAAGGGAGGAGTGACAGCAATGTGTGCTGCAGAGCTGCAAAGCTCGCTGTGCGCTGAAGATGATCAGTGTTAACTTTCTGGACTGTCTCTTCTGCTGTTTCAGCAGAATGTGAACGTAAGTGCTACATTCTGCTACTGCTCACAAGGAGCAAGCACAGGAGATGTAGGATTCAATTGGACTTTCAGGTAGGAAAATGAGTGGTGACAGCAATGTGTGTTTCAGAGTGGCAAAGCTCAATGTGTGCTGAAGATGCCCAGCAGGATTTTCCCTGCGCGCCCTTTGGCTGTGGGATTAGAGTCCAAGCGCTCGTCCTCCCCTGTCACAACTCCTCTCGAAACGAGAGAGCGCACCAGAAACGATGGTTTCAAATGCACTTTTAGGAGATAAAGTGAGGAGTGCCAGCAATGTTTGTGTCACAGCTTCAAAACTCACTGTGTGCTAAACATGATCAGCAGGAGCTTTTTTGCAAGGCTCTTCTGCTGTTTTAGCCCAGTCTAAACATTCCTGCTATACTCTCTCTGTTGATGCTCAGCAGAGAGCGGACACAGAGATGGTGGAATCAGTTGGTCTTTCAGGTAGGAAAGGGAGGAGTGACAGCAATGTGTGTTGCAGAGTTGCAAAGCTCGCTGTGCGCTGATGATGATCACAGAATCACAGAATCACAGAATCCCAAGGGTTGGAAGGGACCTAAAAAGATCATCTAGTCCAACCCCCCCGCAAGAGCAGGGTAACCTACAGTACATCACACAGGAACTTGTCCAGGCGGGCCTTGAATATCTCCAGTGTAGGAGACTCCACAACCCCCCTGGGCAACCTGTTCCAGTGCTCTGTCACTCTTCCAGTAAAGAAGTTCTTCCTGATGTTAACGTGGAACTTCCTATGTTCCAGTTTACACCCATTGCCCCTTGTCCTATCACTGGATATCACTGAAAAAAGCCTAGCTCCATCATCCTGACACCTACCCTTCACATATTTGTAAACATTGATGAGGTCACCCCTCAGTCTCCTCTTTTGCAAGCTAAAGAGACCCAGCTCCCTCAGCCTCTCCTCATAAGGGAGATGTTCCACTCCCTTAATCATCTTTGTGGCTCTGCGCTGGACTCCTTCAAGCAATTCCCTGTCCTTCTTGAACAGAGGGGCCCAGAACTGGACGCAATATTCCAGATGCGGCCTCACCAAGGCTGAGTAGAGGGGGAGGAGAACCTCTCTTGACCTACTAACCACTCCCTTTCTAATGCACCCTAAGATGCCATTTGCCTTCTTGGCCACAAGAGCACATTGCTGGCTCATGGTCATCCTCCTATCCACCAGGACCCCCAGGTCCCTTTCCCCTTCACTACTTTCCAGCAGGTCACCCCCCAACCTGTACTGGTACATGGGGTTGTTCTTCCCCAGATGCAAGACTCTACACTTGCCCTTGTTAAATTTCATCCAGTTTCTCCCCGCCCAACTCTCCAGCCTGTCCAGGTCTCGCTGAATATCAGCACAGTCCTCTGGTGTGTCAGCCACTCCTCCCAGTTTTGTGTCATCAGCAAACTTGCTGAGGGTGCACTCAGTTCCCTCATCCAGGTCATTGATGAAAATATTAAACAGCACCGGTCCCAGCACCGACCCCTGAGGAACTCCACTAGTCACAGACCTCCAGCTAGATTCTGCGCCATTGACCACAACTCTCTGCCTTCTTCAGTGGGAACTTTCAGGACTGTCTCTTCTGCTGTTTCAGCAGAGTGCAAACGTATGGGCTATATTCTGCTACTGCTCACAAGGAGCAAAGCACAGGAGAAGTAGGATTCAATTGGACATTCAGGTAGGAAAGTGAGAGGTGACAGCAATGTGTGTTTCCGAGTTGCAAAGCTCACTGTGTGCTGAAGATGCCCTGCAGGAGTTTCCCTGCTGGCCCTTCGGCTGTGGGATTAGAGTCCAAGCGCCCGTCCTCCCCTGTCACATCTGCTCTTGAAACGAGAAAGGGCACCAAAAACGTTGGACTCAAATGCACTTTTAGGAGATAAAGTGAGGAGTGACAGCAATGTTTGTGTCACAGCCTCAAAGCTCACTGTGTGCTAAACATGATCAGCAGGAGCTTTTTTGCAAGGCTCTTCTGCTGTTTTAGCCCAGTCTAAACATTATTGCTCTTCTCTCCCTGTTGCTGCTCAGCAGAGAGCAGGCACAGAGATGGTGGAATCTTTTGGTCTTTCAGGCAGGAAAAGGAGGAGTGACAGCAATGTGTGTTGCAGAGTTGCAAAGCTCTCTGTGTTCTGAAGATGATCAGTGGGAACTTTCAGGACTGTCTCTTCTGCTGTTTCAGCAGAGTGCAAACGTATGGGCTATATTCTGCTACTGCTCACAAATTGCAGCACAGGAGATGTAGGATTCAATTGGACTTTCAGGTAGGAAAGGGAGAGGTGACAGCTATATGTGTTCAGGGTTGCAAAGATCACAGTGTGCTGAAGATGCCCAGCAGGAGTTTCCCTGCACGCCCTTCGGCTGTGGGATTAGAGTCCAAGCGCTCGTCCTCCCCTGTCGCAACTCCTCTCGAAACGACAGAGCGCACCAGAAACGTTGGACTCAAATGCACTTTTAGGAGATAAAGTGAGGAGTGACAGCTATGTTTGTGTCACAGCTTCAAAACTCACTGTGTGCTAAACATGATCAGCAGGAGCTTTTTTGCAAGGCTCTTCTGCTGTTATAGCCCTGTCTAAACATTCCTGCTATACTCTCTCTGGTGCTGCTAAGGAGAGAGCGGGCACAGAGATGGTGGAATCAGTTCGTCTTTCAGGCAGGAAAGGGAGGAGTGACAGCAATGTGTGTTGCAGAGTTGCAAAGCTCGCTGTGCGCTGAAGATGATCAGTGGGAATTTTCTGGACTGTCACTTCTGCTGTTTCAGCAGAGTCCAAACGTAAGTGCTATATTCTGCTACTGCTCACAAGGAGAAGGCACAGGAGAAGTAGGATTCAATTGGACTTTCAAGTAGGAAAGTGAGAGGTGACAGCAATGTGTGTTTCAGAGTTGCAAAGCTCACTGTGTGCTGAAGATGCCCAGCAGGAGTTTCCCTGATGGCCCTTCGGCTGTGGGATTAGAGTCCACGCGCTCGTCCTCCCCTGTCACAACTCCTCTGGAAACTAGAGTGCGCACCAGAAATGATGGAGTCAAATGCACTTTTAGGAGATAAAGTGAGTGAAAGCAATGTTTGTGTCACAGTTTAAAGCTCACTGTGTGCTAAACATGATCAGCAGGAGCTTTTTTGCAAGGCTCTTCTGCTGTTTTAGCCCAGTCTAAACATTATTGCTCTTCTCTCCCTGTTGCTGCTCAGCAGAGAGCAGGCACAGAGATGGTGGAATCTTTTGGTCTTTCAGGCAGGAAAAGGAGGAGTGACAGCAATGTGTGTTGCAGAGTTGCAAATCTCGCTGTGCGCTGAAGATGATCAGTGGGAACTTTCTAAACTTTCTCTTCTGCTGTTTCAGCAGAGTGCAAACGTATGGGCTATATTCTGCTACTGCTCACAAATTGCAGCACAGGAGATGTAGGATTCAATTGGACTTTCAGGTAGGAAAGGGAGAGGTGACAGCTATATGTGTTCAGGGTTGCAAAGATCACTGTGTGCTGAAGATGCCCAGCAGGAGTTTCCCTGCACGCCCTTCGGCTGTGGGATTAGAGTCCAAGCGCTCGTCCTCCCCTGTCGCAACTCCTCTCGAAACGACAGAGCGCACCAGAAACGTTTGACTCAAATGCACTTTTAGGAGATAAAGTGAGGAGTGACAGCTATGTTTGTGTCACAGCTTCAAAACTCACTGTGTGCTAAACATGATCAGCAGGAGCTTTTTTGCAAGGCTCTTCTGCTGTTATAGCCCTGTCTAAACATTCCTGCTATACTCTCTCTGGTGCTGCTAAGCAGAGAGCGGGCACAGAGATGGTGGAATCAGTTCGTCTTTCAGGCAGGAAAGGGAGGAGTGACAGCAATGTGTGTTGCAGAGTTGCAAAGCTCGCTGTGCTCTGATGATCAGTGGGAACTTTCTGGACTGTCTCTTCTGCTGTTTCAGCTGAGTCCAAACGTAAGTGCTATATTCTGCTACTGCTCGCAAGGAGCAAGCACAGGAGATGTAGGATTCAATTGGACTTTCAGGTAGGAAAGTGAGAGGTGACAGCAATGTGTGTTTCAGAGTTGCAAAGCTCACTGTGTGCTGAAGATGCCCAGCAGGAGTTTCCCTGATGGCCCTTCGGCTGTGGGATTAGAGTCCAAGCGCTCGTCCTCCCCTGTCACAACTCCTCTCGAAACGAGAGAGCGCCCCAGAAACGAAAGATTCAAAAGCACTTTTAGGAGATAAAGTGAGTGGCAGCAATGTTTCTGTCGCAGTGTAAAGCTCACTGTGCGCTACACATGAAATGCTGGAGCTTTTTTGCAAGGCTCTTCTGCTGTTTTAGCCTAGTCTAAACATTCCTGCTATACTCTCCCTGTTGCTGCTCAATAGAGTGCGGGCACAGAGATGGTGGAATCAATTGGTCTTTCAGGCAGGAAAGGGAGGAGTGACAGCAATGTGTGCTGCAGAGCTGCAAAGCTCGCTGTGCTCTGAAGATGATCAGTGTTAACTTTCTGGACTGTCTCTTCTGCTGTTTCGGCAGAATCTGAACCTAAGTGCTATATTCTGCTACTGCTCACAAAGAGCAAGCACAGGAGAAGAAGGATTCAATTGGACTTTCAGGTAGGAAAGCGAGAGGTGACAGCTATATGTGTTTCAGAGTTGCAAAGCTCACTGTGTGCTGAAGATGCCCAGCAGGAGTTTCCCTGCACGCCCTTCGGCTGTGCGATTAGAGTCCAAGCGCTCGTCCTCCCCTGTCACAACTCCTCTCGAAACGAGAGAGCGCACCAGAAACGATGGGTTCAAATGCACTTTTAGGAGATAAAGTGAATGACAGCAATGTTTGTGTCTCAGTTTAATGCTCACTGTGCGCTAAACATGAAAAGCAGGAGCTTTTTTGCAAGGCTCTTCTGCTGTTTTAGCTCAGTCTAAACATTATTGCTCTTCTCTCCCTGTTGCTGCTCAGCAGAGAGCAGGCACAGAGATGGTGGAATCTTTTGGTCTTTCAGGCAGGAAAAGGAGGAGTGACAGCAATGTGTGTTGCAGAGTTGCAAAGCTCTCTGTGTTCTGAAGATGATCAGTGGGAACTTTCTAAACTTTCTCTTCTGCTGTTTCAGCAGAGTGCAAACGTATGGGCTATATTCTGCTACTGCTCACAAGGAGCAAAGCACAGGAGAAGTAGGATTACATTGGACTTTCAGGTAGGAAAGGGAGAGGTGACAGCTATATGTGTTCAGGGTTGCAAAGATCACTGTGTGCTGAAGATGGCCAGCAGGAGTTTCCCCGCACGCCCTTCGGCTGTGGGATTAGAGTCCAAGCGCTCGTCCTCCCCTGTCACAACTCCTCTCGAAACGAGAGAGCGCACCAAAAACGATGGGTTCAAATGCACTTTTAGGAGATAAAGTGAATGACAGCAATGTTTGTGTCTCAGTTTAATGCTCACTGTGCGCTAAACATGAAAAGCAGGAGCTTTTTTGCAAGGCTCTTCTGCTGTTTTAGCCCAGTCTAAACATTCCTGCTATACACTCCCTGTTGCTGCTCAATAGAGTGCGGGCTCAGAGATGGTGGAATCAGTTGGTCTTTCAGGCAGGAAAGGGAGGAGTGACAGCAATGTGTGCTGCAGAGTTGCAAACTCGCAGTGCGCTGAAGATGATCAGTGGGAACTTTCAGGACTGTCTCTTCTGCTGTTTCAGCAGAGTGCAAACGTATGGGCTATATTCTGCTACTGCTCACAAGGAGCAAAGCACAGGAGAAGTAGGATTCAATTGGACTTTCAGGTAGGAAAGTGAGAGGTGACAGCTATATGTGTTTCAGTGTTGCAAAGCTCACTGTGTGCTGAAGATGCCCAGCAGGAGTTTCCCTGCTGGCCCTTCGGCTGTGGGATTAGAGTCCAAGCGCTCATCCTCCCCTGTCACATCTTCTCTTGAAACGAGAGAGGGCACCAAAAACGTTGGACTCAAATGCACTTTTAGGATATAAAGTGAGGAGTGACAGCAATGTTTGTGTCACAGCCTCAAAGCTCACTGTGTGCTAAACATGATCAGCAGGAGCTTTTTTGCAAGGCTCTTCTGCTGTTTTAGCCAGGTCTAAACATTCCTGCTATACTCTCCGTGTTGCTGCTAAGCAGAGAGCGGGCACAGAGATGGTGGTTTCAGCTGGTCTTTCATGCAGGAAAGGGAGGAGTGACAGCAATGTGTGTTGCACAGTTGCAAAGCTCGCTGTGCGCTGAAGATGATCAGTGGGAACTTTCTGGACTGTGTCTTCTGCTGTTTCAGCAGAGTGCAAACGTAAGTGCTATATTCTGCTCCTGCTCACAAGGGGCAAGCACAGGAGATGTAGGATTCAATTGGACTTTCAGGTAGGAAAGTGAGAGGTGACAGCTTTATGTGTTCAGGGTTGCAAAGCTCACTGTGTGCTGAAGATGCCCAGCAGGAGTTTCCCTGCACGCCCTTCGGCTGTGCGATTAGAGTCCAAGCGCTCGTCCTCCCCTGTCACAACTCCTCTCGAAACGAGAGAGCGCACCAGAAACGATGGGTTCAAATGCCCTTTTAGGAGATAAAGTGAGGAGTGACAGCAATGTTTGTGTCACAGTTTAAAGATCACTGTGTGCTAAACATGATTAGCAGGAGCTATTTTTGCAAGGCTCTTCTGCTGTTTTAGCCCAGGCTAAACATTCCTGCTCTACTCTCTCTGTTGCTGCTCAGCAGAGAGTGGGCACAGAGATGTTGGAATCAATTGGTCTTTCAGGCAAAAAGGGAGGAGTGACAGCAATGTGTGTTGCAGAGTTGCAAAGCTCGCTGTGCGCTGAAGATGATCAGTGGGAACTTTCTGGACTGTCTCTTCTGCTCTTTTAGCATTGGCTAAAGGTTCCTGCTCTACTCTCTCTGCTTCTGCCCAGCAGAGAAACGGCACAGAGATTTTGGATTCAATTGGAAATTTGAGGTAGGAAAGTGCGGAGCCAGAGCAATATATGTGTCACAGTTGCAAAGCTGACTGCGTGCTGAAGATGCTCTGCCGGAGCTTTCACTCCGGGCTCTTCGGCTGTGGGAGCAGAGGCCGAGAGATCGTGTTCACCTGTCACTGCTGCTGTTCAAACGAGAGAGGGCGGGAGAGACCATGGATTCATACGGATTATTAGGAGATGAAGTGAGGAGTGACAGCAATGTGTGTTTCAGAGTTGCAAAGCTCACTGTGCGCTGAAGATGATCTGCAAGGACTTTCCCTCCCTGCCCTTCGGAACTGGGAGCGGATTCCAAGCGCTCGTGCTCACCTGCCTCTGCTGCTCTTGAAACGAGAGTGGAGACCAGAAACGCTGGATTCAAATGCACTTTTAGGAGCTACAATGAGGAGTGACAACAGTGTGTGTGTCACAGTTGTAAAGCTCAGTGTGTTGAAGAAGCACAAGAGCAGCCTTCAGGCCTGTCTCTTCCACTGCCTTACAGATTGCAGACATTCCTGCTCACTCTGCTGCTCAGCAGAGTGCTGGCAACGGAGTTCTTGGATTGAAATGGTCTTTTAGGAGAAAGAGTGAAGAGTGACAGCAATGTTTGTGTCACAGTTTAAAGCTCACTGTGTGCTAAACATGATTAGCAGGAGCTTTTTTGCAAGGCTCTTCTGCTGTTTTAGCCCAGGCTAAACATTCCTTCTCTCTGTTGCTGCTCAGCAGAGAGGGGGCACAGAGATGTTGGAATCAATTGGTCTTTCAGGCAGGAAAAGGAGGAGCGACAGCAATGTGTGTTGCAGAATTGCACAGCTCACTGTGTGCTGAAGGTGCCCTGCAGGAGTTTCCCTGCTGGCCCTTCGTCTGTGGGATTAGAGTCCAAGCGCTGCTCCTCCCCTGTCACAACTCCTCTCGAAACAAGAGAGCGCACCAGAAACTTTGGATTCAAATGCACTTTTAGGAGATAAAGTGAGGAGTGACAGCAATGTTTGTGTCACAGTTTAAAGCTCACTGTGTGCAAAACATGATCAAGCAGGAGATTTTTTGCAAGGCTCTTCTGCTGTTTTAGCCCAGGCTAAACATTCCTGCTCTACTCTCTCTGTTGCTGCTCAGCAGAGAGTGGGCACAGAGATGTTGGAATCAATTGGTCTTTCAGGCAGGAAAAGAAGTGACAGCAATGTGTGTTGCAGAGTTGCAAAGCTCACTGTGTGCTGAAGATGATCAGTGGGAACTTTCTGGACTGTCTCTTCTGCTGTTTCAGCAGAGTCCAAACGTAAGTGCTATATTCTGCTACTGCTCACAAAGAGCAAGCACAGGAGATGTATTATTCAATTGGACTTTCAGGTAGGAAAGTGAGAGGTGACAGCAATATGTGTTTCAGAGTTGCGAATCTCAATGTGTGCTGAAGATGCCCAGCAGTAGTTTCCATGCTGGCCCTTCGGCTGTGAAATTAGAATCCAAGCGCTCGTCCTCCCCTGTCACAACTGCTCTCGAAGCGAGAGAGCGCACCAGAAACGTTGGCTTGAAATGCACTTTTAGGAGATAAAGTGAGGAGTGACAGCAATGTGTGTTTCAGAGTTGCAAAGCTCACTGTGCGCTGAAGATGATCTGCAAGGACTTTCCCTCCCTGCCCTTCGGAACTGGGAGCGGATTCCAAGCGCTCGTGCTCACCTGCCTCTGCTGCACTGGAAACGAGGGTGGAGACCAGAAACGCTGGATTCAAATGCACTTTTAGGAGCTACAATGAGGAGTGACAACAGTGTGTGTGTCACAGTTGTAAAGCTCAGTGTGTTGAAGAAGCACAAGAGCAGCCTTCAGGCCTGTCTCTTCCACTGCCTTACAGATTGCAGACATTCCTGCTCACTCTGCTGCTCAGCAGAGTGCTGGCAACGGAGTTCTCGGATTGAAATGGTCTTTTAGGAGAAAGAGTGAAGAGTGACAGCAATGTTTGTGTCACAGTTTAAAGCTCACTGTGTGCTAAACATGATCAGGAGGAGCTTTTTTGCAAGGCTCTTCTGCTGTTTTAGCCCAGTCTAAACATTCCTGCTCTACTCTCTCTGTTGCTGCTCAGCAGAGAGTGGGCACAGAGATGTTGGAATCAATTGGTCTTCCAGGCAAGAAAAGGAGGAGTGACAGCAATGTGTTTTGCAGAGTTGCAAAGCTCACTGTGTGCTGAAGATGCCCTGCAGGAGTTTCCCTGCTGGCCCTTTGTCTGTGGTATTAGAGTCCAAGCGCTGCTCCTCCCCTGTCACAACTCCTCTCGAAACGAGAGAGCGCACAAGAAACTTTGGATTCAAATGCACTTTTAGGAGATAAAGTGAGGAGTGACAGCAATGTTTGTGTCACAGTTTAAAGCTCACTGTGTGCAAAACATGATCAAGCAGGAGATTTTTTTCAAGGCTCTTCTCCTGTTTTAGGCAGGTCTAAAAATTCCTGCTCTACTCTCTCTGTTGCTGCTCAGCAGAGAGCGGGCACAGAGATGGTGGATTCAGCTGGTCTTTCAGGCAGGAAAGGGAGGAGTGAAAGCAATGTGTGTTGCAGAGTTGCAAAGCTCACTGTGTGCTGAAGATGATCAGTGGGAACTTTCTGGACTGTCTCTTCTGCTGTTTCAGCAGAGTCCAAACGTAAGTGCTATATTCTGCTACTGCTCACAAAGAGCAAGCACAGGAGATGTATTATTCAATTGGACTTTCAGGTAGGAAAGTGAGAGGTGACAGCAATATGTGTTTCAGAGTTGCGAATCACAATGTGTGCTGAAGATGCCCAGCAGTAGTTTCCATGCTGGCCCTTCGGCTGTGAAATTAGAATCTAAGCGCTCGTCCTCCCCTGTCACAACTGCTCTCGAAGCGAGAGAGCGCACCAGAAACTTTGGATTCAAATGCACTTTTAGGAGATAAAGTGAGGAGTGACAGCAATGTGTGTTTCAGAGTTGCAAAGCTCACTGTGCGCTGAAGATGATCTGCAAGGACTTTCCCTCCCTGCCCTTCGGAACTGGGAGCGGATTCCAAGCGCTCGTGCTCACCTGCCTCTGCTGCACTGGAAACGAGAGTGGAGACCAGAAACGCTGGATTCAAATGCGCTTTTAGGAGCTACAATGAGGAGTGACAACAGTGTGTGTGTCAAAGTTGTAAAGCTCAGTGTGTTGAAGAAGCACAAGAGCAGCCTTCAGACTGTCTCTTCCACTGCCTTACAGATTGCAGACATTCCTGCTCACTCTGCTGCTCAGCAGAGTGCTGGCAACGGAGTTCTTGGATTGAAATGGTCTTTTAGGACAAAGAGTGAAGAGTGACAGCAATGTTTGTGTCACAGTTTAAAGCTCACTGTGTGCTAAACATGATCAGGAGGAGCTTTTTTGCAAGGCTCTTCTGCTGTTTTAGCCCAGTCTAAACATTCCTGCTCTCTGTTGCTGCTCAGCAGAGAGTGGGCACAGAGATGTTGGAATCAATTGGTCTTCCAGGCAGGAAAAGGAGGAGTTACAGCAATGTGTTTTGCAGAGTTGCAAAGCTCACTGTGTGCTGAAGATGCCCTGCAGGAGTTTCCCTGCTGGCCCTTCGTCTGTGGTATTAGAGTCCAAGCGCTGCTCCTCCCCTGTCACAACTCCTCTCGAAACGAGAGAGCGCACCAGAAACTTTGGATTCAAATGCAGTTTTAGGAGATAAAGTGAGGAGTGACAGCAATGTTTGTGTCACAGTTTAAAGCTCACTGTGTGCAAAACATGATCAAGCAGGAGATTTTTTTCAAGGCTCTTCTCCTGTTTTAGGCAGGTCTAAAAATTCCTGCTCTACTCTCTCTGTTGCTGCTCAGCAGAGAGCGGGCACAGAGATGGTGGATTCAGCTGGTCTTTCAGGCAGGAAAGGGAGGAGTGAAAGCAATGTGTGTTGCAGAGTTGCAAAGCTCACTGTGTGCTGAAGATGATCAGTGGGAACTTTCTGGACTGTCTCTTCTGCTGTTTCAGCAGAGTCCAAACGTAAGTGCTATATTCTGCTACTGCTCACAAAGAGCAAGCACAGGAGATGTATTATTCAATTGGACTTTCAGGTAGGAAAGTGAGAGGTGACAGCAATATGTGTTTCAGAGTTGCGAATCACAATGTGTGCTGAAGATGCCCAGCAGTAGTTTCTATGCTGGCCCTTCGGCTGTGAAATTATTATGCAAGCGCTCGTCCTCCCCTGTCACAACTGCTCTCGAAGCGAGAGAGCGCACCAGAAACGTTGGCTTGAAATGCACTTTTAGGAGATAAAGTGAGGAGTGACAGCAATGTGTGTTTCAGAGTTGCAAAGCTCACTGTGCGCTGAAGATGATCTGCAAGGACTTTCCCTCCCTGCCCTTCGGAACTGGGAGCGGATTCCAAGCGCTCGTGCTCACCTTCCTCTGCTGCTCTTGAAACGAGAGTGGAGACCAGAAACGCTGGATTCAAATGCACTTTTAGGAGCTACAATGAGGAGTGACAACAGTGTGTGTGTCACAGTTGTAAAGCTCAGTGTGTTGAAGAAGCACAAGAGCAGCCTTCAGGCCTGTCTCTTCCACTGCCTTACAGATTGCAGACATTCCTGCTCACTCTGCTGCTCAGCAGAGTGCTGGCAACGGAGTTCTTGGATTGAAATGGTCTTTTAGGAGAAAGAGCGAAGAGTGACAGCAATGTTTGTGTCACAGTTTAAAGGTCACTGTGTGCTAAACATGATCAGGAGGAGCTTTTTTGCAAGGCTCTTCTGCTGTTTTAGCCCAGTCTAAACATTCCTGCTCTCTGTTGCTGCTCAGCAGAGAGTGGGCACAGAGATGTTGGAATCAATTGGTCTTCCAGGCAGGAGAAGGAGTTACAGCAATGTGTGTTGCAGAATTGCAAAGCTCACTGTGTGCTGAAGATGCCCTGCAGGAGTTTCCCTGCTGTCCCTTCGTCTGTGGGATTAGAGTCCAAGCGCTGCTCCTCCCCTGTCACAACTCCTCTCGAAACGTGAGAGCGCACCAGAAACTTTGGATTCAAATGCAGTTTTAGGAGATAAAGTGAGGAGTGACAGCAATGTTTGTGTCACAGTTTAAAGCTCACTGTGTGCAAAACATGATCAAGCAGGAGATTTTTTTCAAGGCTCTTCTCCTGTTTTAGGCAGGTCTAAAAATTCCTGCTCTACTCTCTCTGTTGCTGCTCAGCAGAGAGCGGGCACAGAGATGGTGGATTCAGCTGGTCTTTCAGGCAGGAAAGGGAGGAGTGAAAGCAATGTGTGTTGCAGAGTTGCAAAGCTCACTGTGTGCTGAAGATGATCAGTGGGAACTTTCTGGACTGTCTCTTCTGCTGTTTCAGCAGAGTCCAAACGTAAGTGCTATATTCTGCTACTGCTCACAAAGAGCAAGCACAGGAGATGTATTATTCAATTGGACTTTCAGGTAGGAAAGTGAGAGGTGACAGCAATATGTGTTTCAGAGTTGTGAATCTCAATGTGTGCTGAAGATGCCCAGCAGTAGTTTCCATGCTGGCCCTTCGGCTGTGAAATTAGAATCCAAGCGCTCGTCCTCCCCTGTCACAACTGCTCTCGAAGCGAGAGAGCGCACCAGAAACTTTGGATTCAAATGCACTTTTAGGAGATAAAGTGAGGAGTGACAGCAATGTGTGTTTCAGAGTTGCAAAGCTCACTGTGCGCTGAAGATGATCTGCAAGGACTTTCCCTCCCTGCCCTTCGGAACTGGGAGCGGATTCCAAGCGCTCGTGCTCACCTGCCTCTGCTGCACTGGAAACGAGAGTGGAGACCAGAAATGCTGGATTCAAATGCACTTTTAGGAGCTACAATGAGGAGTGACAACAGTGTGTGTGTCAAAGTTGTAAAGCTCAGTGTGTTGAAGAAGCACAAGAGCAGCCTTCAGACTGTCTCTTCCACTGCCTTACAGATTGCAGACATTCCTGCTCACTCTGCTGCTCAGCAGAGTGCTGGCAACGGAGTTCTTGGATTGAAATGGTCTTTTAGGACAAAGAGTGAAGAGTGACAGCAATGTTTGTGTCACAGTTTAAAGCTCACTGTGTGCTAAACATGATCAGGAGGAGCTTTTTTGCAAGGCTCTTCTGCTGTTTTAGCCCAGTCTAAACATTCCTGCTCTCTGTTGCTGCTCAGCAGAGAGTGGGCACAGAGATGTTGGAATCAATTGGTCTTCCAGGCAGGAAAAGGAGGAGTTACAGCAATGTGTTTTGCAGAGTTGCAAAGCTCACTGTGTGCTGAAGATGCCCTGCAGGAGTTTCCCTGCTGGCCCTTCGTCTGTGGTATTAGAGTCCAAGCGCTGCTCCTCCCCTGTCACAACTCCTCTCGAAACGAGAGAGCGCACCAGAAACTTTGGATTCAAATGCAGTTTTAGGAGATAAAGTGAGGAGTGACAGCAATGTTTGTGTCACAGTTTAAAGCTCACTGTGTGCAAAACATGATCAAGCAGGAGATTTTTTTCAAGGCTCTTCTCCTGTTTTAGGCAGGTCTAAAAATTCCTGCTCTACTCTCTCTGTTGCTGCTCAGCAGAGAGCGGGCACAGAGATGGTGGATTCAGCTGGTCTTTCAGGCAGGAAAGGGAGGAGTGAAAGCAATGTGTGTTGCAGAGTTGCAAAGCTCACTGTGTGCTGAAGATGATCAGTGGGAACTTTCTGGACTGTCTCTTCTGCTGTTTCAGCAGAGTCCAAACGTAAGTGCTATATTCTGCTACTGCTCACAAAGAGCAAGCACAGGAGATGTATTATTCAATTGGACTTTCAGGTAGGAAAGTGAGAGGTGACAGCAATATGTGTTTCAGAGTTGCGAATCACAATGTGTGCTGAAGATGCCCAGCAGTACTTTCCATGCTGGCCCTTCGGCTGTGAAATTAGAATCCAAGCGCTCGTCCTCCCCTGTCACAACTGCTCTCGAAGCGAGAGAGCGCACCAGAAACGTTGGCTTGAAATGCACTTTTAGGAGATAAAGTGAGGAGTGACAGCAATGTGTGTTTCAGAGTTGCAAAGCTCACTGTGCGCTGAAGATGATCTGCAAGGACTTTCCCTCCCTGCCCTTCGGAACTGGGAGCGGATTCCAAGCGCTCGTGCTCACCTTCCTCTGCTGCTCTTGAAACGAGAGTGGAGACCAGAAACGCTGGATTCAAATGCACTTTTAGGAGCTACAATGAGGAGTGACAACAGTGTGTGTGTCACAGTTGTAAAGCTCAGTGTGTTGAAGAAGCACAAGAGCAGCCTTCAGACTGTCTCTTCCACTGCCTTACAGATTGCAGACATTCCTGCTCACTCTGCTGCTCAGCAGAGTGCTGGCAACGGAGTTCTTGGATTGAAATGGTCTTTTAGGAGAAAGAGTGAAGAGTGACAGCAATGTTTGTGTCACAGTTTAAAGCTCACTGTGTGCTAAACATGATCAGGAGGAGCTTTTTTGCAAGGCTCTTCTGCTGTTTTAGCCCAGTCTAAACATTCCTGCTCTCTGTTGCTGCTCAGCAGAGAGTGGGCACAGAGATGTTGGAATCAATTGGTCTTCCAGGCAGGAGAAGGAGTTACAGCAATGTGTGTTGCAGAATTGCAAAGCTCACTGTGTGCTGAAGATGCCCTGCAGGAGTTTCCCTGCTGGCCCTTCGTCTGTGGGATTAGAGTCCAAGCGCTGCTCCTCCCCTGTCACAACTCCTCTCGAAACGTGAGAGCGCACCAGAAACTTTGGATTCAAATGCAGTTTTAGGAGATAAAGTGAGGAGTGACAGCAATGTTTGTGTCACAGTTTAAAGCTCACTGTGTGCAAAACATGATCAAGCAGGAGATTTTTTTCAAGGCTCTTCTCCTGTTTTAGGCAGGTCTAAAAATTCCTGCTCTACTCTCTCTGTTGCTGCTCAGCAGAGAGCGGGCACAGAGATGGTGGATTCAGCTGGTCTTTCAGGCAGGAAAGGGAGGAGTGAAAGCAATGTGTGTTGCAGAGTTGCAAAGCTCACTGTGTGCTGAAGATGATCAGTGGGAACTTTCTGGACTGTCTCTTCTGCTGTTTCAGCAGAGTCCAAACGTAAGTGCTATATTCTGCTACTGCTCACAAAGAGCAAGCACAGGAGATGTATTATTCAATTGGACTTTCAGGTAGGAAAGTGAGAGGTGACAGCAATATGTGTTTCAGAGTTGCGAATCACAATGTGTGCTGAAGATGCCCAGCAGTAGTTTCCATGCTGGCCCTTCGGCTGTGAAATTAGAATCCAAGCGCTCGTCCTCCCCTGTCACAACTGCTCTCGAAGCGAGAGAGCGCACCAGAAACGTTGGCTTGAAATGCACTTTTAGGAGATAAAGTGAGGAGTGACAGCAATGTGTGTTTCAGAGTTGCAAAGCTCACTGTGCGCTGAAGATGATCTGCAAGGACTTTCCCTCCCTGCCCTTCGGAACTGGGAGCGGATTCCAAGCGCTCGTGCTCACCTGCCTCTGCTGCACTGGAAACGAGAGTGGAGACCAGAAATGCTGGATTCAAATGCACTTTTAGGAGCTACAATGAGGAGTGACAACAGTGTGTGTGTCAAAGTTGTAAAGCTCAGTGTGTTGAAGAAGCACAAGAGCAGCCTTCAGCCTGTCTCTTGCACTGCCTTACAGATTGCAGACATTCCTGCTCACTCTGCTGCTCAGCAGAGTGCTGGCAACGGAGTTCTTGGATTGAAATGGTCTTTTAGGAGAAAGAGTGAAGAGTGACAGCAATGTTTGTGTCACAGTTTAAAGCTCACTGTGTGCTAAACATGATCAGGAGGAGCTTTTTTGCAAGGCTCTTCTGCTGTTTTAGCCCAGTCTAAACATTCCTGCTCTCTGTTGCTGCTCAGCAGAGAGTGGGCACAGAGATGTTGGAATCAATTGGTCTTCCAGGCAGGAGAAGGAGTTACAGCAATGTGTGTTGCAGAATTGCAAAGCTCACTGTGTGCTGAAGATGCCCTGCAGGAGTTTCCCTGCTGGCCCTTCGTCTGTGGGATTAGAGTCCAAACGCTGCTCCTCCCCTGTCACAACTCCTCTCGAAACGTGAGAGCGCACCAGAAACTTTGGATTCAAATGCAGTTTTAGGAGATAAAGTGAGGAGTGACAGCAATGTTTGTGTCACAGTTTAAAGCTCACTGTGTGCAAAACATGATCAAGCAGGAGATTTTTTTCAAGGCTCTTCTCCTGTTTTAGGCAGGTCTAAAAATTCCTGCTCTACTCTCTCTGTTGCTGCTCAGCAGAGAGCGGGCACAGAGATGGTGGATTCAGCTGGTCTTTCAGGCAGGAAAGGGAGGAGTGAAAGCAATGTGTGTTGCAGAGTTGCAAAGCTCACTGTGTGCTGAAGATGATCAGTGGGAACTTTCTGGACTGTCTCTTCTGCTGTTTCAGCAGAGTCCAAACGTAAGTGCTATATTCTGCTACTGCTCACAAAGAGCAAGCACAGGAGATGTATTATTCAATTGGACTTTCAGGTAGGAAAGTGAGAGGTGACAGCAATATGTGTTTCAGAGTTGCGAATCACAATGTGTGCTGAAGATGCCCAGCAGTAGTTTCCATGCTGGCCCTTCGGCTGTGAAATTAGAATCCAAGCGCTCGTCCTCCCCTGTCACAACTGCTCTCGAAGCGAGAGAGCGCACCAGAAACGTTGGCTTGAAATGCACTTTTAGGAGATAAAGTGAGGAGTGACAGCAATGTGTGTTTCAGAGTTGCAAAGCTCACTGTGCGCTGAAGATGATCTGCAAGGACTTTCCCTCCCTGCCCTTCGGAACTGGGAGCGGATTCCAAGCGCTCGTGCTCACCTGCCTCTGCTGCTCTTGAAACGAGAGTGGAGACCAGAAACGCTGGATTCAAATGCACTTTTAGGAGCTACAATGAGGAGTGACAACAGTGTGTGTGTCACAGTTGTAAAGCTCAGTGTGTTGAAGAAGCACAAGAGCAGCCTTCAGGCCTGTCTCTTCCACTGCCTTACAGATTGCAGACATTCCTGCTCACTCTGCTGCTCAGCAGAGTGCTGGCAACGGAGTTCTTGGATTGAAATGGTCTTTTAGGAGAAAGAGTGAAGAGTGACAGCAATGTTTGTGTCACAGTTTAAAGCTCACTGTGTGCTAAACATGATCAGGAGGAGCTTTTTTGCAAGGCTCTTCTGCTGTTTTAGCCCAGTCTAAACATTCCTTCTCTCTGTTGCTGCTCAGCAGAGAGTGGGCACAGAGATGTTGGAATCAATTGGTCTTCCAGGCAGGAAAAGGAGTTACAGCAATGTGTGTTGCAGAATTGCAAAGCTCACTGTGTGCTGAAGATGCCCTGAAGGAGTTTCCCTGCTGGCCCTTCATCTGTGGGATTAGAGTCCAAGCGCTGCTCCTCCCCTGTCACAACTCCTCTCGAAACGTGAGAGCGCACCAGAAACTTTGGATTCAAATGCACTTTTAGGAGATAAAGTGAGGAGTGACAGCAATGTTTGTGTCACAGTTTAAAGCTCACTGTGTGCAAAACATGATCAAGCAGGAGATTTTTTGCAAGGCTCTTCTGCTGTTTTAGCCCAGGCTAAACATTCCTGCTCTACTCTCTCTGTTGCTGCTCAGCAGAGAGCGGGCACAGAGGTGTTGGAATCAATTGGTCTTTCAGGCAGGAAAAGAAGAGACAGCAATGTGTGTTGCAGAGTTGCAAAGCTCACTGTGTGCTGAAGATGATCAGTGGGAACTTTCTGGACTGTCTCTTCTGCTGTTTCAGCAGAGTCCAAACGTAAGTGCTATATTCTGCTACTGCTCACAAAGAGCAAGCACAGGAGATGTATTATTCAATTGGACTTTCAGGTAGGAAAGTGAGAGGTGACAGCAATATGTGTTTCAGAGTTGCGAATCACAATGTGTGCTGAAGATGCCCAGCAGTAGTTTCCATGCTGGCCCTTCGGCTGTGAAATTAGAATCCAAGCGCTCGTCCTCCCCTGTCACAACTGCTCTCGAAGCGAGAGAGCGCACCAGAAACGTTGGCTTGAAATGCACTTTTAGGAGATAAAGTGAGGAGTGACAGCAATGTGTGTTTCAGAGTTGCAAAGCTCACTGTGCGCTGAAGATAATCTGCAAGGACTTTCCCTCCCTGCCCTTCGGAACTGGGAGCGGATTCCAAGCGCTCGTGCTCACCTGCCTCTGCTGCACTGGAAACGAGAGTGGAGACCAGAAACGCTGGATTCAAATGCACTTTTAGGAGCTACAATGAGGAGTGACAACAGTGTGTGTGTCAAAGTTGTAAAGCTCAGTGTGTTGAAGAAGCACAAGAGCAGCCTTCAGCCTGTCTCTTCCACTGCCTTACAGATTGCAGACATTCCTGCTCACTCTGCTGCTCAGCAGAGTGCTGGCAACGGAGTTCTAGGATTGAAATGGTCTTTTAGGAGAAAGAGTGAAGAGTGACAGCAATGTTTGTGTCACAGTTTAAAGCTCACTGTGTGCAAAACATGATCAGGAGGAGCTTTTTTGCAAGGCTCTTCTGCTGTTTTAGCCCAGTCTAAACATTCCTGCTCTACTCTCTCTGATGCTGCTCAGCAGAGAGTGGGCACAGAGATGTTGGAATCAATTGGTCTTCCAGGCAGGAGAAGGAGGAGTTACAGCAATGTGTTTTGCAGAGTTGCAAAGCTCACTGTGTGCTGAAGATGCCCTGCAGGAGTTTCCCTGCTGGCCCTTCGTCTGTGGGATTAGAGTCCAAGCGCTGCTCCTCCCCTGTCACAACTCCTCTCGAAACGAGAGAGCGCACCAGAAACTTTGGATTCAAATGCATTTTTAGGAGATAAAGTGAGGAGTGACAGCAATGTTTGTGTCACAGTTTAAAGCTCACTGTGTGCAAAACATGATCAAGCAGGAGATTTTTTTCAAGGCTCTTCTGCTGTTTTAGGCAGGTCTAAAAATTCCTGCTCTACTATCTCTGCTGCTGCTCAGCAGAGAGCGGGCACAGAGATGGTGGATTCAGCTGGTCTTTCAGGCAAAAAGGGAGGAGTGACAGCAATGTGTGTTGCAGAGTTGCAAAGCTCGCTGTGCGCTGAAGATGATCAGTGAGAACTTTCTGGACTGTCTCTTCTGCTCTTTTAGCATTGGCTAAAGGTTCCTGCTCTACTCTGCTTCTGCCCAGCAGAGAAAGGGCACAGAGATTTTGGATTCAATTGGACTTTGAGGTAGGAAAGTGCGGAGCGAGAGCAATATATGTGTCACAGTTGCAAAGCTGACTGCGTGCTGAAGATGCCCTGCCGGAGCTTTCACTCCGGGCTCTTCGGCTGTGGGAGCAGAGGCCAAGAGATCGTGTTCACCTGTCACTGCTGCTGTTCAAACGAGAGAGGGCGGGAGAGACCATGGATTCAAACGGATTATTAGGAGATGAAGTGAGGAGTGACAGCAATGTGTGTTTCAGAGTTGCAAAGCTCACTGTGCGCTGAAGATGATCTGCAAGGACTTTCCCTCCCTGCCCTTCGGAACTGGGAGGGGATTCCAAGCGCTCGTGCTCACCTGCCTCTGCTGCACTGGAAACGAGAGTGGAGACCAGAAACGCTGGATTCAAATGCACTTTTAGGAGCTACAATGAGGAGTGACAACAGTGTGTGTGTCACAGTTGTAAAGCTCAGTGTGTTGAAGAAGCACAAGAGCAGCCTTCAGGCCTGTCTCTTCCACTGCCTTACAGATTGCAGACATCCCTGCTCACTCTGCTGATCAGCAGAGTGCTGGCAACGGAGTTCTTGGATTGAAATGGTCTTTTAGGAGAAAGAGTGAAGAGTGACAGCAATGTTTGTGTCACAGTTTAAAGCTCACTGTGTGCTAAACATGATCAGGAGGAGCTTTTTTGCAAGGCTCTTCTGCTGTTTTAGCCCAGTCTAAACATTCTGCTCTACTCTCTCTGATGCTGCTCAGCAGAGAGTGGGCACAGAGATGTTGGAATCAATTGGTCTTCCAGGCAGGAGAAGGAGGAGTTACAGCAATGTGTTTTGCAGAGTTGCAAAGCTCATTGTGTGCTGAAGATGCCCTGCAGGAGTTTCCCTGCTGGCCCTTCCTCTGTGGGATTAGAGTCCAAGCGCTGCTCCTCCCCTGTCACAACTCCTCTCCAAACGAGAGTGCGTACCAGAAACTTTGGATTCAAATGCACTTTTAGGAGATAAAGTGAGGAGTGACAGCAATGTTTGTGTCACAGTTTAAAGCTCACTGTGTGCAAAACATGATCAAGCAGGAGATTTTTTGCAAGGCTCTTCTGCTGTTTCAGCCCAGGCTAAATATTCCTGCTCAACTCTCTGTTGCTGCTCAGCAGAGAGTGGGCACAGAGATGTTGGAATCAATTGGTCTTTCAGGCAGGAAAGGAAGTGACAGCAATGTGTGTTGCAGAGTTGCAAAGCTCGCTGTTCGCTGAAGATGATCAGTGGGAACTTTCTGGACTGTCTCTTCTGCTGTTTCTTCAGAGTCCAAACGTAAGTGCTATATTCTGCTACTGCTCACAAAGAGCAAGCACAGGAGATGTAGGATTCAATTGGACTTTGAGGTAGGAAAGTGAGAGGTGACAGCTATTTGTGTTTCAGAGTTGCAAAGCTCACTGGGTGCTGAAGATGCCCTGCAGGAGTTTCCATGCTGGCAATTCGTCTGTGAAATTAGAGTCCAAACACTCGTCCTCCCCTGTGACATCTGCTCTCGAAACGAGAGAGCGCACCATAAACTTTGGATTCAAATGCACTTTTAGGAGATAAAGTGAGGAGTGACAGCAATGTTTGTGTCACAGTTTAAAGCTCACTGAGTGCAAAACATGATCAAGCAGGAGATTTTTTGCAAGGCTCTTCTGCTGTTTTAGCCCAGTCCAAACATTCCTGCTCTGCTCTGTCTGTTGTTGCTCAGCAGAGAGCGGGCACAGAGATGGTGGATTCAGTTGGTCGTTCAGGCAGGAAAGGGGGGAGTGACAGCAATGTGTGTTGCAGAGTTGCAAAGCTCACTGTGTGCTGAAGATGATCAGTGGGAACTTTCTGGACTGTCTCTTCTGCTGTTTCTTCAGAGTCCAAACGTAAGTGCTATATTCTGCTACTGCTCACAAAGAGCAAGCACAGGAGATGTATTATTCAATTGGACTTTCAGGTAGGAAAGTGAGAGGTGACAGCAATATGTGTTTCAGAGTTGCGAATCACAATGTGTGCTGAAGATGCCCAGCAGTAGTTTCCATGCTGGCCCTTCGGCTGTGAAATTAGAATCCAAGCTCTCGTCCTCCCCTGTCACAACTGCTCTCGAAGCGAGAGAGCGCACCAGAAACGTTGGCTTGAAATGCACTTTTAGGAGATAAAGTGAGGAGTGACAGCAATGTGTGTTTCAGAGTTGCAAAGCTCACTGTGCGCTGAAGATGATCTGCAAGGACTTTCCCTCCCTGCCCTTCGGAACTGGGAGCGGATTCCAAGCGCTCGTGCTCACCTGCCTCTGCTGCACTGGAAACGAGAGTGGAGACCAGAAACGCTGGATTCAAATGCACTTTTAGGAGCTACAATGAGGAGTGACAACAGTGTGTGTGTCACAGTTGTAAAGCTCAGTGTGTTGAAGAAGCACAAGAGCAGCCTTCAGCCTGTCTCTTCCACTGCCTTACAGATTGCAGACATTCCTGCTCACTCTGCTGCTCAGCAGAGTGCTGGCAACGGAGTTCTTGGATTGAAATGGTCTTTTAGGAGAAAGAGTGAAGAGTGACAGCAATGTTTGTGTCACAGTTTAAAGCTCACTGTGTGCTAAACATGATCAGGAGGAGCTTTTTTGCAAGGCTCTTCTGCTGTTTTAGCCCAGGCTAAACATTCCTGCTCTACTCTCTCTGTTGCTGCTCAGCAGAGAGCGGGCACAGAGATGTTGGAATCAATTGGTCTTTCAGGCAAGAAAAGGAGGAGTGACAGCAATGTGTGTTTCAGAATTGTAAAGCTCACTGTGCGCTGAAGATGCCCTGCAGGAGTTTCCCTGCTGTCCCTTCGTCTGTGGGATTAGAGTCCAAGCGCTGCTCCTCCCCTGTCACAACTCCTCTCGAAACGAGAGAGCGCACCAGAAACTTTGGATTCAAATGCACTTTTAGGAGATAAAGTGAGGAGTGACAGCAATGTTTGTGTCACAGTTTAAAGCTCACAGTGTGCAAAACATGATCAAGCAGGAGATTTTTTTCAAGGCTCTTCTGCTGTTTTAGGCAGGTCTAAAAATTCCTGCTCTACTATCTCTGTTGCTGCTCAGCAGAGAGCGGGCACAGAGATGGTGGATTCAGCTGGTCTTTCAGGCAAAAAGGGAGGAGTGACAGCAATGTGTGTTGCAGAGTTGCAAAGCTCGCTGTGCGCTGAAGATGATCAGTGGGAAGTTTCTGGACAGTCTCTTCTGCTCTTTTAGCATTGGCTAAAGGTTCCTGCTCTACTCTGCTTCTGCCCAGCAGAGAAAGGGCACAGAGATTTTGGATTCAATTGGACTTTGAGGTAGGAAAGTGCGGAGCGAGAGCAATATATGTGTCACAGTTGCAAAGCTGACTGCGTGCTGAAGATGCCCTGCCGGAGCTTTCACTCCGGGCTCTTCGTTTGTGGGAGCAGAGGCCAAGAGATCGTGTTCACCTGTCACTGCTGCTGTTCAAACGAGAGAGGGCGGGAGAGACCATGGATTCAAACGGATTATTAGGAGATGAAGTGAGGAGTGACAGCAATGTGTGTTTCAGAGTTGCAAAGCTCACTGTGCGCTGAAGATGATCTGCAAGGACTTTCCCTCCCTGCCCTTCGGAAGTGGGAGCGGATTCCAAGCGCTCGTGCTCACCTTCCTCTGCTGCTCTTGAAACGAGAGTGGAGACCAGAAACCCTGGATTCAAATGCACTTTTAGGAGCTACAATGAGGAGTGACAACAGTGTGTGTGTCACAGTTGTAAAGCTCAGTGTGTTGAAGAAGCACAAGAGCAGCCTTCAGCCTGTCTCTTCCACTGCCTTACAGATTGCAGACATTCCTGCTCACTCTGCTGCTCAGCAGAGTGCTGGCAACGGAGTTCTTGGATTGAAATGGTCTTTTAGGAGAAAGAGTGAAGAGTGACAGCAATGTTTGTGTCACAGTTTAAAGCTCACTGTGTGCTAAACATGATCAGGAGGAGCTTTTTTGCAAGGCTCTTCTGCTGTTTTAGCCCAGTCTAAACATTCCTGCTCTACTCTCTCTGTTGCTGCTCAGCAGAGAGTGGGCACAGAGATGTTGGAATCAATAGGTCTTCCAGGCAGGAAAAGGAGGAGTTACAGCAATGTGTTTTGCAGAGTTGCAAAGCTCACTGTGTGCTGAAGATGCCCTGCAGGAGTTTCCCTGCTGGCTCTTCGTCTGTGGGATTAGAGTCCAAGCGCTGCTCCTCCCCTGTCACAACTCCTCTCCAAACGAGAGTGCGTACCAGAAACTTTGGATTCAAATGCACTTTTAGGAGATAAAGTGAGGAGTGACAGCAATGTTTGTGTCACAGTTTAAAGCTCACTGTGTGCAAAACATGATCAAGCAGGAGATTTTTTTCAAGGCTCTTCTCCTGTTTTAGGCAGGTCTAAAAATTCCTGCTCTACTCTCTCTGTTGCTGCTCAGCAGAGAGCGGGCACAGAGATGGTGGATTCAGCTGGTCTTTCAGGCAAAAAGGGAGGAGTGACAGCAATGTGTGTTGCAGAGTTGCAAAGCTCGCTGTGCGCTGAAGATGATCAGTGGGAACTTTCTGGACTGTCTCTTCTGCTCTTTTAGCATTGGCTAAAGGTTCCTGCTCTACTCTCTCTGCTTCTGCCCAGCAGAGAAAGGGCACAGAGATTTTGGATTCAATTGGACTTTGAGGTAGGAAAGTGCGGAGCGAGAGCAATATATGTGTCACAGTTGCAAAGCTGACTGCGTGCTGAAGATGCCCTGCCGGAGCTTTCACTCCGGGCTCTTCGGCTGTGGGAGCAGAGGCCAAGAGATCGTGTTCACCTGTCACTGCTGCTGTTCAAACGAGAGAGGGCGGGAGAGACCATGGATTCAAACGGATTATTAGGAGATGAAGTGAGGAGTGACAGCAATGTGTGTTTCAGAGTTGCAAAGCTCACTGTGCGCTGAAGATGATCTGCAAGGACTTTCCCTCCCAGCCCTTCGGAACTGGGAGCGGATTCCAAGCGCTCGCGCTCACCTACCTCTGCTGCTCTTGAAACGAGAGTGGAGACCAGAAACGCTGGATTCAAATGCACTTTTAGGAGCTACAATGAGGAGTGACAACAGTGTGTGTGTCAAAGTTGTAAAGCTCAGTGTGTTGAAGAAGCACAAGAGCAGCCTTCAGGCCTGTCTCTTCCACTGCCTTACAGATTGCAGACATTCCTGCTCACTCTGCTGCTCAGCAGAGTGCTGGCAACAGAGTTCTCGGATTGAAATGGTCTTTTAGGAGAAAGAGTGAAGAGTGACAGCAATGTTTGTGTCACAGTTTAAAGCTCACTGTGTGCTAAACATGATCAGGAGGAGCTTTTTTGCAAGGCTCTTCTGCTGTTTTAGCCCAGTCTAAACATTCCTGCTCTACTCTCTCTGTTGCTGCTCAGCAGAGAGCGGGCACAGAGATGGTGGATTCAGCTGGTCTTTCAGGCAGGAAAGGGAGGAGTGAAAGCAATGTGTGTTGCAGAGTTGCAAAGCTCACTGTGTGCTGAAGATGATCAGTGGGAACTTTCTGGACTGTCTCTTCTGCTGTTTCAGCAGAGTCCAAACGTAAGTGCTATATTCTGCTACTGCTCACAAAGAGCAAGCACAGGAGATGTATTATTCAATTGGACTTTCAGGTAGGAAAGTGAGAGGTGACAGCAATATGTGTTTCAGAGTTGCGAATCACAATGTGTGCTGAAGATGCCCAGCAGTAGTTTCCATGCTGGCCCTTCGGCTGTGAAATTAGAATCCAAGCGCTCGTCCTCCCCTGTCACAACTGCTCTCGAAGCGAGAGAGCGCACCAGAAACTTTGGATTCAAATGCACTTTTAGGAGATAAAGTGAGGAGTGACAGCAATGTGTGTTTCAGAGTTGCAAAGCTCACTGTGCGCTGAAGATGATCTGCAAGGACTTTCCCTCCCTGCCCTTCGGAACTGGGAGCGGATTCCAAGCGCTCGTGCTCACCTGCCTCTGCTGCACTGGAAACGAGAGTGGAGACCAGAAACGCTGGATTCAAATGCACTTTTAGGAGCTACAATAAGGAGTGACAACAGTGTGTGTGTCAAAGTTGTAAAGCTCAGTGTGTTGAAGAAGCACAAGAGCAGCCTTCAGGCCTGTCTCTTCCACTGCCTTACAGATTGCAGACATCCCTGCTCACTCTGCTGCTCAGCAGAGTGCTGGCAACGGAGTTCTTGGATTGAAATGGTCTTTTAGGAGAAAGAGTGAAGAGTGACAGCAATGTTTGTGTCACAGTTTAAAGCTCACTGTGTGCTAAACATGATCAGGAGGAGCTTTTTTGCAAGGCTCTTCTGCTGTTTTAGCCCAGTCTAAACATTCCTGCTCTACTCTCTCTGTTGCTGCTCAGCAGAGAGTGGGCACAGAGATGTTGGAATCAATTGGTCTTCCAGGCAAGAAAAGGAGGAGTGACAGCAATGTGTTTTGCAGAGTTGCAAAGCTCACTGTGTGCTGAAGATGCCCTGCAGGAGTTTCCCTGCTGGCCCTTTGTCTGTGGTATTAGAGTCCAAGCGCTGCTCCTCCCCTGTCACAACTCCTCTCGAAACGAGAGAGCGCACCAGAAACTTTGGATTCAAATGCACTTTTAGGAGATAAAGTGAGGAGTGACAGCAATGTTTGTGTCACAGTTTAAAGCTCACTGTGTGCAAAACATGATCAAGCAGGAGATTTTTTTCAAGGCTCTTCTGCTGTTTTAGGCAGGTCTAAAAATTCCTGCTCTACTCTCTCTGTTGCTGCTCAGCAGAGAGCGGGCACAGAGATGGTGGATTCAGCTGGTCTTTCAGGCAAAAAGGGAGGAGTGACAGCAATGTGTGTTGCAGAGTTGCAAAGCTCGCTGTGCGCTGAAGATGATCAGTGGGAACTTTCTGGACTGTCTCTTCTGCTCTTTTAGCATTGGCTAAAGGTTCCTGCTCTACTCTCTCTGCTTCTGCCCAGCAGAGAAAGGGCACAGAGATTTTGGATTCAATTGGACTTTGAGGTAGGAAAGTGCGGAGCGAGAGCAATATATGTGTCACAGTTGCAAAGCTGACTGCGTGCTGAAGATGCCCTGCCGGAGCTTTCACTCCGGGCTCTTCGGCTGTGGGAGCAGAGGCCAAGAGATCGTGTTCACCTGTCACTGCTGCTGTTCAAACGAGAGAGGGCGGGAGAGACCATGGATTCAAACGGATTATTAGGAGATGAAGTGAGGAGTGACAGCAATGTGTGTTTCAGAGTTGCAAAGCTCACTGTGCGCTGAAGATGATCTGCAAGGACTTTCCCTCCCAGCCCTTCGGAACTGGGAGCGGATTCCAAGCGCTCGCGCTCACCTACCTCTGCTGCTCTTGAAACGAGAGTGGAGACCAGAAACGCTGGATTCAAATGCACTTTTAGGAGCTACAATGAGGAGTGACAACAGTGTGTGTGTCAAAGTTGTAAAGCTCAGTGTGTTGAAGAAGCACAAGAGCAGCCTTCAGGCCTGTCTCTTCCACTGCCTTACAGATTGCAGACATTCCTGCTCACTCTGCTGCTCAGCAGAGTGCTGGCAACAGAGTTCTCGGATTGAAATGGTCTTTTAGGAGAAAGAGTGAAGAGTGACAGCAATGTTTGTGTCACAGTTTAAAGCTCACTGTGTGCAAAACATGATCAAGCAGGAGATTTTTTTCAAGGCTCTTCTCCTGTTTTAGGCAGGTCTAAAAATTCCTGCTCTACTCTCTCTGTTGCTGCTCAGCAGAGAGCGGGCACAGAGATGGTGGATTCAGCTGGTCTTTCAGGCAGGAAAGGGAGGATTGAAAGCAATGTGTGTTGCAGAGTTGCAAAGCTCACTGTGTGCTGAAGATGATCAGTGGGAACTTTCTGGACTGTCTCTTCTGCTGTTTCAGCAGAGTCCAAACGTAAGTGCTATATTCTGCTACTGCTCACAAAGAGCAAGCACAGGAGATGTATTATTCAATTGGACTTTCAGGTAGGAAAGTGAGAGGTGACAGCAATATGTGTTTCAGAGTTGCGAATCACAATGTGTGCTGAAGATGCCCAGCAGTAGTTTCCATGCTGGCCCTTCGGCTGTGAAATTAGAATCCAAGCGCTCGTCCTCCCCTGTCACAACTGCTCTCGAAGCGAGAGAGCGCACCAGAAACTTTGGATTCAAATGCACTTTTAGGAGATAAAGTGAGGAGTGACAGCAATGTGTGTTTCAGAGTTGCAAAGCTCACTGTGCGCTGAAGATGATCTGCAAGGACTTTCCCTCCCTGCCCTTCGGAACTGGGAGCGGATTCCAAGCGCTCGTGCTCACCTGCCTCTGCTGCACTGGAAACGAGAGTGGAGACCAGAAACGCTGGATTCAAATGCACTTTTAGGAGCTACAATAAGGAGTGACAACAGTGTGTGTGTCAAAGTTGTAAAGCTCAGTGTGTTGAAGAAGCACAAGAGCAGCCTTCAGGCCTGTCTCTTCCACTGCCTTACAGATTGCAGACATCCCTGCTCACTCTGCTGCTCAGCAGAGTGCTGGCAACGGAGTTCTTGGATTGAAATGGTCTTTTAGGAGAAAGAGTGAAGAGTGACAGCAATGTTTGTGTCACAGTTTAAAGCTCACTGTGTGCTAAACATGATCAGGAGGAGCTTTTTTGCAAGGCTCTTCTGCTGTTTTAGCCCAGTCTAAACATTCCTGCTCTACTCTCTCTGTTGCTGCTCAGCAGAGAGTGGGCACAGAGATGTTGGAATCAATTGGTCTTCCAGGCAAGAAAAGGAGGAGTGACAGCAATGTGTTTTGCAGAGTTGCAAAGCTCACTGTGTGCTGAAGATGCCCTGCAGGAGTTTCCCTGCTGGCCCTTTGTCTGTGGTATTAGAGTCCAAGCGCTGCTCCTCCCCTGTCACAACTCCTCTCCAAACGAGAGAGCGCACCAGAAACTTTGGATTCAAATGCACTTTTAGGAGATAAAGTGAGGAGTGACAGCAATGTTTGTGTCACAGTTTAAAGCTCACTGTGTGCAAAACATGATCAAGCAGGAGATTTTTTTCAAGGCTCTTCTGCTGTTTTAGGCAGGTCTAAAAATTCCTGCTCTACTCTCTCTGTTGCTGCTCAGCAGAGAGCGGGCACAGAGATGGTGGATTCAGCTGGTCTTTCAGGCAAAAAGGGAGGAGTGACAGCAATGTGTGTTGCAGAGTTGCAAAGCTCGCTGTGCGCTGAAGATGATCAGTGGGAACTTTCTGGACTGTCTCTTCTGCTCTTTTAGCATTGGCTAAAGGTTCCTGCTCTACTCTCTCTGCTTCTGCCCAGCAGAGAAAGGGCACAGAGATTTTGGATTCAATTGGACTTTGAGGTAGGAAAGTGCGGAGCGAGAGCAATATATGTGTCACAGTTGCAAAGCTGACTGCGTGCTGAAGATGCCCTGCCGGAGCTTTCACTCCGGGCTCTTCGGCTGTGGGAGCAGAGGCCAAGAGATCGTGTTCACCTGTCACTGCTGCTGTTCAAACGAGAGAGGGCGGGAGAGACCATGGATTCAAACTGATTATTAGGAGATGAAGTGAGGAGTGACAGCAATGTGTGTTTCAGAGTTGCAAAGCTCACTGTGCGCTGAAGATGATCTGCAAGGACTTTCCCTCCCTGCCCTTCGGAACTGGGAGCGGATTCCAAGCGCTCGTGCTCACCTACCTCTGCTGCTCTTGAAACGAGAGTGGAGACCAGAAACGCTGGATTCAAATGTGTTGGAGTCGCGGGAGACAAGCCTCATGCTCTCATGGTCAGCAAGCCTCGTTTATTTAGCAAGACACATCCACTTTTATAGCTTGCAGGGTTAGTTACATTGTCTGATAAGATACAGCAAAATCATTGGTCAGCCTGTGTCTATGCAGGGGTCTCCAGGTAACTGTGACCACTTCTTGTTTCAACATGTCTCCACATGTCCCAACTTGCCCAAGCAAGACCATTGTGCTATTCCAGCAAGATACCCTTGCTCTTATCTCAGCAAGATGCATATCCTGTTTCTTAAGCAAATCAGGGTAAACATTAACCACGAGATTGCTGTGCCCTGGGGGCCTACATTTCCACCAGCTGCACGGTATCATGCCCTTTGTTACTTAGCCATTCAGTTGTTAAGCTCTCTACACTTCCCCTGTTTTCTTTAACAGCAAGCATAGCCATTTTATGATTAAAAGCGTTCGATATCATTTTTTGTAAACACTGCATAATACACGGCAAAAGCAATACTGCTAATAATATTACAACCACCACCAAAACAATTTTTTCTATTAGGGTAACAAGCCAGGCCTATTTGAGGAAACATTTACTGTGTTATGTGGAAGCCCAAAAGGGTCCTTCCAAGAGTCAAAGTGAAAACAATATTGTGCAGGCGCAGAACCAAGCAGGTGAAAATCTTGGATTTCAGAGACATTTTTTCTTATATTGAGCTGAAAGGTAAAATTGGCTGGGACGCCTATCAAACAGGTTCTAAAGGGGTCAGAAGCTTTAGCAAGAGCAAGGCATAAACTACTTTGGTTAACTTTTTCAGCCCAAGTGACCCACATGTTTTTTCGTTCCTCTATTTTGTTTAGAGTGTCCCAAGCTCCTGTGTTGAGGCCGGAAACGGCGACAAGCACGATCCCAATCTTCAGGTTTAACTTGCCACAAAAGCGGAATACCCACATCTTTACCGCACTTAATCTCTAGAGGCACTGTGGCTAGTGTGGTTTGAATCTGGGAGAGAATCTCCTGAACCCGATATTTCAAATATCGTTGCTCCAGATCTTCCCGATTCTCGACTAATAGATACGTTAAGGGTAGATTTATGGGAGGAGTTATACCTGCCTCCGCCAGCAGTGCTCTATAAGGATTGTAATTATGATGGGGATTCCAGGTACAGTTTACACAAGCACCATGTGCCTGTAATTGGCTTTGGGACACCCAAACCTTTTGGTGACAATTTCCACACTTAATTTTGATCCAAGCCCTATGATAATCTTGTAAACACGCTAAACAATAACGAGTAGGAGACAAAATCCGATCAAATGTTCTCATAAGTTCCCAAAACAAATGGAGTTCTGCCTCTTCTTGAGTCGAATAGGAAAAGCGAATCCCAAAATGTCTTTCAAGTGGTTCCAGCAACGGACGAAGGATCAGCTGCAGACGATGACGACGACGGAGTTCTGGGCTGTCCATTCGATTGAGCAGCTCGAGTCCAGCGAGCAGGGATCCACTTGGGTCCAAACACCAGGGGCCTGACAGTCGCGACGAATGTGGCCTAATTTTCCGCATCGAAAACACTTCATTCGGGTGGCTGGAGCTGCTGGGCGAGTCTGCGCAACTGCCGCCTGAAGAGGTGCAAGGGCTGCCAAAATTTGGCTTTGAACTTTAGACTGGGCGTTAAGGCCTTCACCAATTTTGTTAAGGGCTTCCACTACAAAAATTTGACTGCTTAAGGGGAGAGTATTTGCTTTATCTAAGAGGTCTTGAATTACCCAGTTGCCAGGAGCAGTAGCGATAAGGGAGCGTGTGACTTGATTACCATTTTGTATAACACACTGCTTTAGGAGTGCGTCCTGCATGTGCTCCGCAACACCAGCTTTAGAAAGGGCTTGCATCAATTTGTCAATGAATGACCCAAGGGGTTCCTCTCGGCCTTGTTTAATGTTCATATACATAGGGGGCCCCCCCGGCTCCCGAATTTTGTCCATTGCCCTTTTTGCCACCCGCATGACCTCTCTTAATTTTTCTACTCCTATACCAGCCTGGGCATCTGTTCGAGTATAATCACCGTTTCCTAGTAATTCATTCATTGTAATTCCAAAAAGGGGGTCTCCTTGGGCACGAGGTAATGCTACTGAAGCAGCCGCTTCCTCCCCCCATCTTGCATCAAATGTAAGTTTCTGATGAGGGGTATAAATTAAACGAGCGATACCCTTGATGTCTACAGGCAGGAGAATCATTGAATTAAATAAGTAATCAAGCATCTGCTTGGCCGGTTCACTAGTAACCCCGAATTGAGAGACTGTAGCTCGGAGTTGTGCCAATATTTTCCAATCCATTTGAGTGATATCTACCCTATGACCGCCGCCTGGTCGAGGGTGGAAAATAACAGGAAAGGCCATAGAAGTAGCAACATGGTCTTGTGCCGCGTCGGCAAGGACCCTGTCTCCGTTTTCGACTCCGTGGCGTGCCAGAGCAGCCCAAACTTCCCGTCTCTGACTTGCCATAGCCTCCGTGAGGTCCGAAAGGGCTCCGGGGAACGGCTCCGTGGCATTAGGAGACAAAGGAAGGGAGTTTGGAGGAGACTCAGATGGTCCGTTTTCCATAATAGAGGCAGACGGGGGAGAGGGAAGAGGGGGAGGAGGAGGGGGGGGGGGTATCCGAGGGGGGAGGGGGGGGGGGGGGGGGTATCTCGACTGTCGAAACGGTCGGCGGATTAGGGGCAGAAGGATCATAGTGACGATTTTGATTTTGTGCCAGACGGGCACTTTCGGCCGCACGTTTCTCTGCCTGTACCATCAAGAGTTCGTTATGTATCAAGCGCCATAATTTGGATAATTTTTTAGCAATTTTATCATCGTCTATCGTAAGGTCCCATAATTTATCGCCGTAGCGGCGCCATTCCGATAATTGGTGAATAGAGTGGGGGTCACTAAAAATACCGAGGGACCGAGCATGGGAAAGAAGGGCAGGGAGGTCCTTATCAAAATCTAAGCCTTTTACCCCCCGACGACGGAGGAAGGCAGTAAAAAGATCATACGCCGCTTGCCTGTCCATATTTACCGGATCCGTTGCACCCTCCAGGCGTCGGCAGCGCGTAGCAGCAGAGCCTGCCGATGCAGCACTCTGGGCCAAAGCAGGAGACGAGCAGCCCACCGATGTAGCACTCCCGTTCTGCAGAAGCCGTCTTTAAATCGAGACCTGCACCCAACGCAACTCCTTCAGGCAAAGGGAAGTGTCCCTGTTCGGGCGCCAGTTGTTGGAGTCGCGGGAGACAAGCCTCAAGCTCTCATGGTCAGCAAGTCTCGTTTATTTAGCAAGATGTTGTTGGAGTCGCGGGAGACAAGCCTCATGCTCTCATGGTCAGCAAGCCTTGTTTATTTAGCAAGACACATCCACTTTTATAGCTTGCAGGGTTAGTTACATTGTCTGATAAGATACAGCAAAATCATTGGTCAGCCTGTGTCGATGCAGGGGTCTCCAGGTAACTGTGACCACTTCTTGTTTCAACATGTCTCCACATGTCCCAACTTGCCCAAGCAAGACCATTGTGCTATTCCAGCAAGATACCCTTGCTCTTATCTCAGCAAGATGCATATCCTGTTTCTTAAGCAAATCAGGGTAAACATTAACCACCAGATTGCTGTGCCCTGGGGGCCTACATTTCCACCAGCTGCACGGTATCATGCCCTTTGTTACTTAGCCATTCAGTTGTTAAGCTCTCTACACAAATGCACTTTTAGGAGCTACAATGAGGAGTGACAACAGTGTGTGTGTCAAAGTTGTAAAGCTCAGTGTGTTGAAGAAGCACAAGAGCAGCCTTCAGCCTGTCTCTTCCACTGCCTTACAGATTGCAGACATTCCTGCTCACTCTGCTGCTCAGCAGAGTGCTGGCAACGGAGTTCTTGGATTGAAATGGTCTTTTAGGAGAAAGAGTGAAGAGTGACAGCAATGTTTGTGTCACAGTTTAAAGCTCACTGTGTGCTAAACATGATCAGGAGGAGCTTTTTTGCAAGGCTCTTCTGCTGTTTTAGCCCAGTCTAAACATTCCTGCTCTACTCTCTCTGTTGCTGCTCAGCAGAGAGTGGGCACAGAGATGTTGGAATCAATAGGTCTTCCAGGCAGGAAAAGGAGGAGTTACAGCAATGTGTTTTGCAGAGTTGCAAAGCTCACTGTGTGCTGAAGATGCCCTGCAGGAGTTTCCCTGCTGGCTCTTCGTCTGTGGGATTAGAGTCCAAGCGCTGCTCCTCCCCTGTCACAACTCCTCTCCAAACGAGAGAGCGCACCAGAAACTTTGGATTCAAATGCACTTTTAGGAGATAAAGTGAGGAGTGACAGCAATGTTTGTGTCACAGTTTAAAGCTCACTGTGTGCAAAACATGATCAAGCAGGAGATTTTTTTCAAGGCTCTTCTGCTGTTTTAGGCAGGTCTAAAAATTCCTGCTCTACTCTCTCTGTTGCTGCTCAGCAGAGAGCGGGCACAGAGATGGTGGATTCAGCTGGTCTTTCAGGCAAAAAGGGAGGAGTGACAGCAATGTGTGTTGCAGAGTTGCAAAGCTCGCTGTGCGCTGAAGATGATCAGTGGGAACTTTCTGGACTGTCTCTTCTGCTCTTTTAGCATTGGCTAAAGGTTCCTGCTCTACTCTCTCTGCTTCTGCCCAGCAGAGAAAGGGCACAGAGATTTTGGATTCAATTGGACTTTGAGGTAGGAAAGTGCGGAGCGAGAGCAATATATGTGTCACAGTTGCAAAGCTGACTGCGTGCTGAAGATGCCCTGCCGGAGCTTTCACTCCGGGCTCTTCGGCTGTGGGAGCAGAGGCCAAGAGATCGTGTTCACCTGTCACTGCTGCTGTTCAAACGAGAGAGGGCGGGAGAGACCATGGATTCAAACGGATTATTAGGAGATGAAGTGAGGAGTGACAGCAATGTGTGTTTCAGAGTTGCAAAGCTCACTGTGCGCTGAAGATGATCTGCAAGGACTTTCCCTCCCTGCCCTTCGGAACTGGGAGCGGATTCCAAGCGCTCGTGCTCACCTGCCTCTGCTGCTCTTGAAACGAGAGTGGAGACCAGAAACGCTGGATTCAAATGCACTTTTAGGAGCTACAATGAGGAGTGACAACAGTGTGTGTGTCACAGTTGTAAAGCTCAGTGTGTTGAAGAAGCACAAGAGCAGCCTTCAGGCCTGTCTCTTCCACTGCCTTACAGATTGCAGACATTCCTGCTCACTCTGCTGCTCAGCAGAGTGCTGGCAACGGAGTTCTTGGATTGAAATGGTCTTTTAGGAGAAAGAGTGAAGAGTGACAGCAATGTTTGTGTCACAGTTTAAAGCTCACTGTGTGCTAAACATGATCAGGAGGAGCTTTTTTGCAAGGCTCTTCTGCTGTTTTAGCCCAGTCTAAACATTCCTGCTCTACTCTCTCTGATGCTGCTCAGCAGAGAGTGGGCACAGAGATGTTGGAATCAATTGGTCTTCCAGGCAGGAGAAGGAGGAGTTACAGCAATGTGTTTTGCAGAGTTGCAAAGCTCACTGTGTGCTGAAGATGCCCTGCAGGAGTTTCCCTGCTGGCCCTTCGTCTGTGGGATTAGAGTCCAAGCGCTGCTCCTCCCCTGTCACAACTCCTCTCCAAACGAGAGTGCGTACCAGAAACTTTGGATTCAAATGCACTTTTAGGAGATAAAGTGAGGAGTGACAGCAATGTTTGTGTCACAGTTTAAAGCTCACTGTGTGCAAAACATGATCAAGCAGGAGATTTTTTGCAAGGCTCTTCTGCTGTTTTAGCCCAGGCTAAATATTCCTGCTCAACTCTCTGTTGCTGCTCAGCAGAGAGTGGGCACAGAGATGTTGGAATCAATTGGTCTTTCAGGCAGGAAAAGAAGTGACAGCAATGTGTGTTGCAGAGTTGCAAAGCTCGCTGTTCGCTGAAGATGATCAGTGGGAACTTTCTGGACTGTCTCTTCTGCTGTTTCTTCAGAGTCCAAACGTAAGTGCTATATTCTGCTACTGCTCACAAAGAGCAAGCACAGGAGATGTAGGATTCAATTGGACTTTGAGGTAGGAAAGTGAGAGGTGACAGCTATTTGTGTTTCAGAGTTGCAAAGCTCACTGGGTGCTGAAGATACCCTGCAGGAGTTTCCATGCTGCCAATTCGTCTGTGAAATTAGAGTCCAAACACTCGTCCTCCCCTGTGACATCTGCTCTCGAAACGAGAGAGAGCACCATAAACTTTGGATTCAAATGCACTTTTAGGAGATAAAGTGAGGAGTGACAGCAATGTTTGTGTCACAGTTTAAATCTCACTGAGTGCAAAACATGATCAAGCAGGAGATTTTTTGCAAGGCTCTTCTGCTGTTTTAGCCCAGTCCAAACATTCCTGCTCTGCTCTCTCTGTTGTTGCTCAGCAGAGAGCGGGCACAGAGATGGTGGATTCAGTTGGTCTTTCAGGCAGGAAAGGGGGGAGTGACAGCAATGTGTGTTGCAGAGTTGCAAAGCTCACTGTGTGCTGAAGATGATCAGTGGGAACTTTCTGGACTGTCTCTTCTGCTGTTTCAGCAGAGTCCAAACGTAAGTGCTATATTCTGCTACTGCTCACAAAGAGCAAGCACAGGAGATGTATTATTCAATTGGACTTTCAGGTAGGAAAGTGAGAGGTGACAGCAATATGTGTTTCAGACTTGCGAATCACAATGTGTGCTGAAGATGCCCAGCAGTAGTTTCCATGCTGGCCCTTCGGCTGTGAAATTAGAATCCAAGCGCTCGTCCTCCCCTGTCACAACTGCTCTCGAAGCGAGAGAGCGCACCAGAAACGTTGGCTTGAAATGCACTTTTAGGAGATAAAGTGAGGAGTGACAGCAATGTGTGTTTCAGAGTTGCAAAGCTCACTGTGCGCTGAAGATGATCTGCAAGGACTTTCCCTCCCTGCCCTTCGGAACTGGGAGCGGATTCCAAGCGCTCGTGCTCACCTGCCTCTGCTGCTCTTGAAACGAGAGGGGAGACCAGAAACGCTGGATTCAAATGCACTTTTAGGAGCTACAATGAGGAGTGACAACAGTGTGTGTGTCACAGTTGTAAAGCTCAGTGTGTTGAAGAAGCACAAGAGCAGCCTTCAGGCCTGTCTCTTCCACTGCCTTACAGATTGCAGACATTCCTGCTCACTCTGCTGCTCAGCAGAGTGCTGGCAACGGAGTTCTTGGATTGAAATGGTCTTTTAGGAGAAAGAGTGAAGAGTGACAGCAATGTTTGTGTCACAGTTTAAAGCTCACTGTGTGCTAAACATGATCAGGAGGAGCTTTTTTGCAAGGCTCTTCTGCTGTTTTAGCCCAGTCTAAACATTCCTGCTCTACTCTCTCTGATGCTGCTCAGCAGAGAGTGGGCACAGAGATGTTGGAATCAATTGGTCTTCCAGGCAGGAAAAGGAGGAGTTACAGCAATGTGTTTTGCAGAGTTGCAAAGCTCATTGTGTGCTGAAGATGCCCTGCAGGAGTTTCCCTGCTGGCCCTTCGTCTGTGGTATTAGAGTCCAAGCGCTGCTCCTCCCCTGTCACAACTCCTCTCGAAACGAGAGAGCGCACAAGAAACTTTGGATTCAAATGCACTTTTAGGAGATAAAGTGAGGAGTGACAGCAATGTTTGTGTCACAGTTTAAAGCTCACTGTTTGCAAAACATGATCAAGCAGGAGATTTTTTTCAAGGCTCTTCTGCTGTTTTAGGCAGGTCTAAAAATTCCTGCTCTACTCTCTCTGTTGCTGCTCAGCAGAGAGCGGGCACAGAGATGGTGGATTCAGCTGGTCTTTCAGGCAAAAAGGGAGGAGTGACAGCAATGTGTGTTGCAGAGTTGCAAAGCTCGCTGTGCGCTGAAGATGATCAGTGGGAACTTTCTGGACTGTCTCTTCTGCTCTTTTAGCATTGGCTAAAGTTTCCTGCTCTACTCTGCTTCTGCCCAGCAGAGAAAGGGCACAGAGTTTTGGATTCAATTGGACTTTGAGGTAGGAAAGTGCGGAGCGAGAGCAATATATGTGTCACAGTTGCAAAGCTGACTGCATGCTGAAGATGCCCTGCCGGAGCTTTCACTCCGAGCTCTTCGGCTGTGGGAGCAGAGGCCAAGAGATCGTGTTCACCTGTCACTGCTGCTGTTCAAACGAGAGAGGGCGGGAGAGACCATGGATTCAAACGGATTATTAGGAGATGAAGTGAGGAGTGACAGCAATGTGTGTTTCAGAGTTGCAAAGCTCACTGTGCGCTGAAGATGATCTGCAAGGACTTTCCCTCCCTGCCCTTCGGAACTGGGAGCGGATTCCAAGCGCTCGTGCTCACCTGCCTCTGCTGCTCTTGAAACGAGAGTGGAGACCAGAAACGCTGGATTCAAATGCACTTTTAGGAGCTACAATGAGGAGTGACAACAGTGTGTGTGTCACAGTTGTAAAGCTCAGTGTGTTGAAGAAGCACAAGAGCAGCCTTCAGGCCTGTCTCTTCCACTGCCTTACAGATTGCAGACATTCCTGCTCACTCTGCTGCTCAGCAGAGTGCTGGCAACGGAGTTCTTGGATTGAAATGGTCTTTTAGGAGAAAGAGTGAAGAGTGACAGCAATGTTTGTGTCACAGTTTAAAGCTCACTGTGTGCTAAACATGATCAGGAGGAGCTTTTTTGCAAGGCTCTTCTGCTGTTTTAGCCCAGTCTAAACATTCCTGCTCTACTCTCTCTGATGCTGCTCAGCAGAGAGTGGGCACAGAGATGTTGGAATCAATTGGTCTTCCAGGCAGGAGAAGGAGGAGTTACAGCAATGTGTTTTGCAGAATTGCAAAGCTCACTGTGTGCTGAAGATGCCCTGCAGGAGTTTCCCTGCTGGCCCTTCGTCTGTGGTATTAGAGTCCAAGCGCTGCTCCTCCCCTGTCACAACTCCTCTCGAAACGAGAGAGCGCACAAGAAACTTTGGATTCAAATGCACTTTTAGGAGATAAAGTGAGGAGTGACAGCAATGTTTGTGTCACAGTTTAAAGCTCACTGTGTGCAAAACATGATCAAGCAGGAGATTTTTTTCAAGGCTCTTCTGCTCTTTTAGGCAGGTCTAAAAATTCCTGCTCTACTCTCTCTGTTGCTGCTCAGCAGAGAGCGGGCACAGAGATGGTGGATTCAGCTGGTCTTTCAGGCAAAAAGGGAGGAGTGACAGCAATGTGTGTTGCAGAGTTGCAAAGCTCGCTGTGCGCTGAAGATGATCAGTGGGAACTTTCTGGACTGTCTCTTCTGCTCTTTTAGCATTGGCTAAAGTTTCCTGCTCTACTCTGCTTCTGCCCAGCAGAGAAAGGGCACAGAGTTTTGGATTCAATTGGACTTTGAGGTAGGAAAGTGCGGAGCGAGAGCAATATATGTGTCACAGTTGCAAAGCTGACTGCATGCTGAAGATGCCCTGCCGGAGCTTTCACTCCGAGCTCTTCGGCTGTGGGAGCAGAGGCCAAGAGATCGTGTTCACCTGTCACTGCTGCTGTTCAAACGAGAGAGGGCGGGAGAGACCATGGATTCAAACGGATTATTAGGAGATGAAGTGAGGAGTGACAGCAATGTGTGTTTCAGAGTTGCAAAGCTCACTGTGCGCTGAAGATGATCTGCAAGGACTTTCCCTCCCTGCCCTTCGGAACTGGGAGCGGATTCCAAGCGCTCGTGCTCACCTGCCTCTGCTGCTCTTGAAACGAGAGTGGAGACCAGAAACGCTGGATTCAAATGCACTTTTAGGAGCTACAATGAGGAGTGACAACAGTGTGTGTGTCACAGTTGTAAAGCTCAGTGTGTTGAAGAAGCACAAGAGCAGCCTTCAGGCCTGTCTCTTCCACTGCCTTACAGATTGCAGACATTCCTGCTCACTCTGCTGCTCAGCAGAGTGCTGGCAACGGAGTTCTTGGATTGAAATGGTCTTTTAGGAGAAAGAGTGAAGAGTGACAGCAATGTTTGTGTCACAGTTTAAAGCTCACTGTGTGCTAAACATGATCAGGAGGAGCTTTTTTGCAAGGCTCTTCTGCTGTTTTAGCCCAGTCTAAACATTCCTGCTCTACTCTCTCTGATGCTGCTCAGCAGAGAGTGGGCACAGAGATGTTGGAATCAATTGGTCTTCCAGGCAGGAGAAGGAGGAGTTACAGCAATGTGTTTTGCAGAATTGCAAAGCTCACTGTGTGCTGAAGATGCCCTGCAGGAGTTTCCCTGCTGGCCCTTCGTCTGTGGTATTAGAGTCCAAGCGCTGCTCCTCCCCTGTCACAACTCCTCTCGAAACGAGAGAGCGCACAAGAAACTTTGGATTCAAATGCACTTTTAGGAGATAAAGTGAGGAGTGACAGCAATGTTTGTGTCACAGTTTAAAGCTCACTGTGTGCAAAACATGATCAAGCAGGAGATTTTTTTCAAGGCTCTTCTGCTCTTTTAGGCAGGTCTAAAAATTCCTGCTCTACTCTCTCTGTTGCTGCTCAGCAGAGAGCGGGCACAGAGATGGTGGATTCAGCTGGTCTTTCAGGCAAAAAGGGAGGAGTGACAGCAATGTGTGTTGCAGAGTTGCAAAGCTCACTGTGCGCTGAAGATGATCAGTGGGAACTTTCTGGACTGTCTCTTCTGCTCTTTTAGCATTGGCTAAAGGTTCCTGCTCTACTCTGCTTCTGCCCAGCAGAGAAAGGGCACAGAGTTTTTGGATTCAATTGGACTTTGAGGTAGGAAAGTGCGGAGCGAGAGCAATATATGTGTCACAGTTGCAAAGCTGACTGCGTGCTGAAGATGCCCTGCCGGAGCTTTCACTCCGGGCTCTTCGGCTGTGGGAGCAGAGGCCAAGAGATCGTGTTCACCTGTCACTGCTGCTGTTCAAACGAGAGAGGGCGGGAGAGACCATGGATTCAAACGGATTATTAGGAGATGAAGTGAGGAGTGACAGCAATGTGTGTTTCAGAGTTGCAAAGCTCACTGTGCGCTGAAGATGATCTGCAAGGACTTTCCCTCCCTGCCCTTCGGAACTGGGAGCGGATTCCAAGCGCTCGTGCTCACCTGCCTCTGCTGCTCTTGAAACGAGAGTGGAGACCAGAAACGCTGGATTCAAATGCACTTTTAGGAGCTACAATGAGGAGTGACAACAGTGTGTGTGTCAAAGTTGTAAAGCTCAGTGTGTTGAAGAAGCACAAGAGCAGCCTTCAGCCTGTCTCTTCCACTGCCTTACAGATTGCAGACATTCCTGCTCACTCTGCTGCTCAGCAGAGTGCTGGCAACGGAGTTCTTGGATTGAAATGGTCTTTTAGGAGAAAGAGTGAAGAGTGACAGCAATGTTTGTGTCACAGTTTAAAGCTCACTGTGTGCTAAACATGATCAGGAGGAGCTTTTTTGCAAGGCTCTTCTGCTGTTTTAGCCCAGTCTAAACATTCCTGCTCTACTCTCTCTGATGCTGCTCAGCAGAGAGTGGGCACAGAGATGTTGAAATCAATTGGTCTTCCAGGCAGGAGAAGGAGGAGTTACAGCAATGTGTTTTGCAGAGTTGCAAAGCTCACTGTGTGCTGAAGATGCCCTGCAGGAGTTTCCCTGCTGGCCCTTCGTCTGTGGGATTAGAGTCCAAGCGCTGCTCCTCCCCTGTCACAACTCCTCTCCAAACGAGAGAGCGCACCAGAAACTTTGGATTCAAATGCACTTTTAGGAGATAAAGTGAGGAGTGACAGCAATGTTTGTGTCACAGTTTAAAGCTCACTGTGTGCAAAACATGATCAAGCAGGAGATTTTTTTCAAGGCTCTTCTGCTGTTTTAGGCAGGTCTAAAAATTCCTGCTCTACTATCTCTGTTGCTGCTCAGCAGAGAGCGGGCACAGAGATGGTGGATTCAGCTGGTCTTTCAGGCAAAAAGGGAGGAGTGACAGCAATGTGTGTTGCAGAGTTGCAAAGCTCGCTGTGCGCTGAAGATGATCAGTGGGAACTTTCTGGACTGTCTCTTCTGCTCTTTTAGCATTGGCTAAAGGTTCCTGCTCTACTCTGCTTCTGCCCAGCAGAGAAAGGGCACAGAGATTTTGGATTCAATTGGACTTTGAGGTAGGAAAGTGCGGAGCGAGAGCAATATATGTGTCACAGTTGCAAAGCTGACTGCGTGCTGAAGATGCCCTGCCGGAGCTTTCACTCCGGGCTCTTCGGCTGTGGGAGCAGAGGCCAAGAGATCGTGTTCACCTGTCACTGCTGCTGTTCAAACGAGAGAGGGCGGGAGAGACCATGGATTCAAACGGATTATTAGGAGATGAAGTGAGGAGTGACAGCAATGTGTGTTTCAGAGTTGCAAAGCTCACTGTGCGCTGAAGATGATCTGCAAGGACTTTCCCTCCCTGCCCTTCGGAACTGGGAGCGGATTCCAAGCGCTCGTGCTCACCTGCCTCTGCTGCTCTTGAAACGAGAGTGGAGACCAGAAACGCTGGATTCAAATGCACTTTTAGGAGCTACAATGAGGAGTGACAACAGTGTGTGTGTCACAGTTGTAAAGCTCAGTGTGTTGAAGAAGCACAAGAGCAGCCTTCAGGCCTGTCTCTTCCACTGCCTTACAGATTGCAGACATTCCTGCTCACTCTGCTGCTCAGCAGAGTGCTGGCAACGGAGTTCTTGGATTGAAATGGTCTTTTAGGAGAAAGAGTGAAGAGTGACAGCAATGTTTGTGTCACAGTTTAAAGCTCACTGTGTGCTAAACATGATCAGGAGGAGCTTTTTTGCAAGGCTCTTCTGCTGTTTTAGCCCAGTCTAAACATTCCTGCTCTACTCTCTCTGATGCTGCTCAGCAGAGAGTGGGCACAGAGATGTTGGAATCAATTGGTCTTCCAGGCAGGAGAAGGAGGAGTTACAGCAATGTGTTTTGCAGAATTGCAAAGCTCACTGTGTGCTGAAGATGCCCTGCAGGAGTTTCCCTGCTGGCCCTTCGTCTGTGGTATTAGAGTCCAAGCGCTGCTCCTCCCCTGTCACAACTCCTCTCGAAACGAGAGAGCGCACAAGAAACTTTGGATTCAAATGCACTTTTAGGAGATAAAGTGAGGAGTGACAGCAATGTTTGTGTCACAGTTTAAAGCTCACTGTGTGCAAAACATGATCAAGCAGGAGATTTTTTTCAAGGCTCTTCTGCTCTTTTAGGCAGGTCTAAAAATTCCTGCTCTACTCTCTCTGTTGCTGCTCAGCAGAGAGCGGGCACAGAGATGGTGGATTCAGCTGGTCTTTCAGGCAAAAAGGGAGGAGTGACAGCAATGTGTGTTGCAGAGTTGCAAAGCTCGCTGTGCGCTGAAGATGATCAGTGGGAACTTTCTGGACTGTCTCTTCTGCTCTTTTAGCATTGGCTAAAGGTTCCTGCTCTACTCTGCTTCTGCCCAGCAGAGAAAGGGCACAGAGTTTTTGGATTCAATTGGACTTTGAGGTAGGAAAGTGCGGAGCGAGAGCAATATATGTGTCACAGTTGCAAAGCTGACTGCGTGCTGAAGATGCCCTGCCGGAGCTTTCACTCCGGGCTCTTCGGCTGTGGGAGCAGAGGCCAAGAGATCGTGTTCACCTGTCACTGCTGCTGTTCAAACGAGAGAGGGCGGGAGAGACCATGGATTCAAACGGATTATTAGGAGATGAAGTGAGGAGTGACAGCAATGTGTGTTTCAGAGTTGCAAAGCTCACTGTGCGCTGAAGATGATCTGCAAGGACTTTCCCTCCCTGCCCTTCGGAACTGGGAGCGGATTCCAAGCGCTCGTGCTCACCTGCCTCTGCTGCTCTTGAAACGAGAGTGGAGACCAGAAACGCTGGATTCAAATGCACTTTTAGGAGCTACAATGAGGAGTGACAACAGTGTGTGTGTCAAAGTTGTAAAGCTCAGTGTGTTGAAGAAGCACAAGAGCAGCCTTCAGCCTGTCTCTTCCACTGCCTTACAGATTGCAGACATTCCTGCTCACTCTGCTGCTCAGCAGAGTGCTGGCAACGGAGTTCTTGGATTGAAATGGTCTTTTAGGAGAAAGAGTGAAGAGTGACAGCAATGTTTGTGTCACAGTTTAAAGCTCACTGTGTGCTAAACATGATCAGGAGGAGCTTTTTTGCAAGGCTCTTCTGCTGTTTTAGCCCAGTCTAAACATTCCTGCTCTACTCTCTCTGATGCTGCTCAGCAGAGAGTGGGCACAGAGATGTTGAAATCAATTGGTCTTCCAGGCAGGAGAAGGAGGAGTTACAGCAATGTGTTTTGCAGAGTTGCAAAGCTCACTGTGTGCTGAAGATGCCCTGCAGGAGTTTCCCTGCTGGCCCTTCGTCTGTGGGATTAGAGTCCAAGCGCTGCTCCTCCCCTGTCACAACTCCTCTCCAAACGAGAGAGCGCACCAGAAACTTTGGATTCAAATGCACTTTTAGGAGATAAAGTGAGGAGTGACAGCAATGTTTGTGTCACAGTTTAAAGCTCACTGTGTGCAAAACATGATCAAGCAGGAGATTTTTTTCAAGGCTCTTCTGCTGTTTTAGGCAGGTCTAAAAATTCCTGCTCTACTATCTCTGTTGCTGCTCAGCAGAGAGCGGGCACAGAGATGGTGGATTCAGCTGGTCTTTCAGGCAAAAAGGGAGGAGTAACAGCAATGTGTGTTGCAGAGTTGCAAAGCTCGCTGTGCGCTGAAGATGATCAGTGGGAACTTTCTGGACTGTCTCTTCTGCTCTTTTAGCATTGGCTAAAGGTTCCTGCTCTACTCTGCTTCTGCCCAGCAGAGAAAGGGCACAGAGATTTTGGATTCAATTGGACTTTGAGGTAGGAAAGTGCGGAGCGAGAGCAATATATGTGTCACAGTTGCAAAGCTGACTGCGTGCTGAAGATGCCCTGCCGGAGCTTTCACTCCGGGCTCTTCGGCTGTGGGAGCAGAGGCCAAGAGATCGTGTTCACCTGTCACTGCTGCTGTTCAAACGAGAGAGGGCGGGAGAGACCATGGATTCAAACGGATTATTAGGAGATGAAGTGAGGAGTGACAGCAATGTGTGTTTCAGAGTTGCAAAGCTCACTGTGCGCTGAAGATGATCTGCAAGGACTTTCCCTCCCTGCCCTTCGGAACTGGGAGCGGATTCCAAGCGCTCGTGCTCACCTGCCTCTGCTGCACTGGAAACGAGAGTGGAGACCAGAAACGCTGGATTCAAATGCACTTTTAGGAGCTACAATGAGGAGTGACAACAGTGTGTGTGTGTCAAAGTTGTAAAGCTCAGTGTGTTGAAGAAGCACAAGAGCAGCCTTCAGCCTGTCTCTTCCACTGCCTTACAGATTGCAGACATTCCTGCTCACTCTGCTGCTCAGCAGAGTGCTGGCAACGGAGTTCTTGGATTGAAATGGTCTTTTAGGAGAAAGAGTGAAGAGTGACAGCAATGTTTGTGTCACAGTTTAAAGCTCACTGTGTGCTAAACATGATCAGGAGGAGCTTTTTTGCAAGGCTCTTCTGCTGTTTTAGCCCAGTCTAAACATTCCTGCTCTACTCTCTCTGATGCTGCTCAGCAGAGAGTGGGCACAGAGATGTTGGAATCAATTGGTCTTCCAGGCAGGAGAAGGAGGAGTTACAGCAATGTGTTTTGCAGAGTTGCAAAGCTCACTGTGTGCTGAAGATGCCCTGCAGGAGTTTCCCTGCTGGCCCTTCGTCTGTGGTATTAGAGTCCAAGCGCTGCTCCTCCCCTGTCACAACTCCTCTCGAAACGAGAGAGCGCACAAGAAACTTTGGATTCAAATGCACTTTTAGGAGATAAAGTGAGGAGTGACAGCAATGTTTGTGTCACAGTTTAAAGCTCACTGTGTGCAAAACATGATCAAGCAGGAGATTTTTTTCAAGGCTCTTCTGCTGTTTTAGGCAGGTCTAAAAATTCCTGCTCTACTCTCTCTGTTGCTGCTCAGCAGAGAGCGGGCACAGAGATGGTGGATTCAGCTGGTCTTTCAGGCAAAAAGGGAGGAGTGACAGCAATGTGTGTTGCAGAGTTGCAAAGCTCGCTGTGCGCTGAAGATGATCAGTGGGAACTTTCTGGACTGTCTCTTCTGCTCTTTTAGCATTGGCTAAAGGTTCCTGCTCTACTCTGCTTCTGCCCAGCAGAGAAAGGGCACAGAGTTTTGGATTCAATTGGACTTTGAGGTAGGAAAGTGCGGAGCGAGAGCAATGTATGTGTCACAGTTGCAAAGCTGACTGCGTGCTGAAGATGCCCTGCCGGAGCTTTCACTCCGGGCTCTTCGGCTGTGGGAGCAGAGGCCAAGAGATCGTGTTCACCTGTCACTGCTGCTGTTCAAACGAGAGAGGGCGGGAGAGACCATGGATTCAAACGGATTATTAGGAGATGAAGTGAGGAGTGACAGCAATGTGTGTTTCAGAGTTGCAAAGCTCACTGTGCGCTGAAGATGATCTGCAAGGACTTTCCCTCCCTGCCCTTCGGAACTGGGAGCGGATTCCAAGCGCTCGTGCTCACCTGCCTCTGCTGCACTGGAAACGAGAGTGGAGACCAGAAACGCTGGATTCAAATGCACTTTTAGGAGCTACAATGAGGAGTGACAACAGTGTGTGTGTGTCAAAGTTGTAAAGCTCAGTGTGTTGAAGAAGCACAAGAGCAGCCTTCAGCCTGTCTCTTCCACTGCCTTACAGATTGCAGACATTCCTGCTCACTCTGCTGCTCAGCAGAGTGCTGGCAACGGAGTTCTTGGATTGAAATGGTCTTTTAGGAGAAAGAGTGAAGAGTGACAGCAATGTTTGTGTCACAGTTTAAAGCTCACTGTGTGCTAAACATGATCAGGAGGAGCTTTTTTGCAAGGCTCTTCTGCTGTTTTAGCCCAGTCTAAACATTCCTGCTCTACTCTCTCTGATGCTGCTCAGCAGAGAGTGGGCACAGAGATGTTGGAATCAATTGGTCTTCCAGGCAGGAGAAGGAGGAGTTACAGCAATGTGTTTTGCAGAGTTGCAAAGCTCACTGTGTGCTGAAGATGCCCTGCAGGAGTTTCCCTGCTGGCCCTTCGTCTGTGGGATTAGAGTCCAAGCGCTGCTCCTCCCCTGTCACAACTCCTCTCGAAACGAGAGAGCGCACAAGAAACTTTGAATTCAAATGCACTTTTAGGAGATAAAGTGAGGAGTGACAGCAATGTTTGTGTCACGGTTTAAAGCTCACTGTGTGCAAAACATGATCAAGCAGGAGATTTTTTTCAAGGCTCTTCTGCTGTTTTAGGCAGGTCTAAAAATTCCTGCTCTACTCTCTCTGTTGCTGCTCAGCAGAGAGCGGGCACAGAGATGGTGGATTCAGCTGGTCTTTCAGGCAAAAAGGGAGGAGTGACAGCAATGTGTGTTGCAGAGTTGCAAAGCTCGCTGTGCGCTGAAGATGATCAGTGGGAACTTTCTGGACTGTCTCTTCTGCTCTTTTAGCATTGGCTAAAGGTTCCTGCTCTACTCTGCTTCTGCCCAGCAGAGAAAGGGCACAGAGTTTTGGATTCAATTGGACTTTGAGGTAGGAAAGTGCGGAGCGAGAGCAATATATGTGTCACAGTTGCAAAGCTGACTGCGTGCTGAAGATGCCCTGCCGGAGCTTTCACTCCGGGCTCTTCGGCTGTGGGAGCAGAGGCCAAGAGATCGTGTTCACCTGTCACTGCTGCTGTTCAAACGAGAGAGGGCGGGAGAGACCATGGATTCAAACGGATTATTAGGAGATGAAGTGAGGAGTGACAGCAATGTGTGTTTCAGAGTTGCAAAGCTCACTGTGCGCTGAAGATGATCTGCAAGGACTTTCCCTCCCTGCCCTTCGGAACTGGGAGCGGATTCCAAGCGCTCGTGCTCACCTGCCTCTGCTGCTCTTGAAACGAGAGTGGAGACCAGAAACGCTGGATTCAAATGCACTTTTAGGAGCTACAATGAGGAGTGACAACAGTGTGTGTGTCACAGTTGTAAAGCTCAGTGTGTTGAAGAAGCACAAGAGCAGCCTTCAGGCCTGTCTCTTCCACTGCCTTACAGATTGCAGACATTCCTGCTCACTCTGCTGCTCAGCAGAGTGCTGGCAACGGAGTTCTTGGATTGAAATGGTCTTTTAGGAGAAAGAGTGAAGAGTGACAGCAATGTTTGTGTCACAGTTTAAAGCTCACTGTGTGCTAAACATGATCAGGAGGAGCTTTTTTGCAAGGCTCTTCTGCTGTTTTAGCCCAGTCTAAACATTCCTGCTCTACTCTCTCTGATGCTGCTCAGCAGAGAGTGGGCACAGAGATGTTGGAATCAATTGGTCTTCCAGGCAGGAGAAGGAGGAGTTACAGCAATGTGTTTTGCAGAGTTGCAAAGCTCGCTGTGTGCTGAAGATGCCCTGCAGGAGTTTCCCTGCTGGCCCTTCGTCTGTGGGATTAGAGTCCAAGCGCTGCTCCTCCCCTGTCACAACTCCTCTCGAAACGAGAGAGCGCACAAGAAACTTTGAATTCAAATGCACTTTTAGGAGATAAAGTGAGGAGTGACAGCAATGTTTGTGTCACGGTTTAAAGCTCACTGTGTGCAAAACATGATCAAGCAGGAGATTTTTTTCAAGGCTCTTCTGCTGTTTTAGGCAGGTCTAAAAATTCCTGCTCTACTCTCTCTGTTGCTGCTCAGCAGAGAGCGGGCACAGAGATGGTGGATTCAGCTGGTCTTTCAGGCAAAAAGGGAGGAGTGACAGCAATGTGTGTTGCAGAGTTGCAAAGCTCGCTGTGCGCTGAAGATGATCAGTGGGAACTTTCTGGACTGTCTCTTCTGCTCTTTTAGCATTGGCTAAAGGTTCCTGCTCTACTCTGCTTCTGCCCAGCAGAGAAAGGGCACAGAGTTTTGGATTCAATTGGACTTTGAGGTAGGAAAGTGCGGAGCGAGAGCAATATATGTGTCACAGTTGCAAAGCTGACTGCGTGCTGAAGATGCCCTGCCGGAGCTTTCACTCCGGGCTCTTCGGCTGTGGGAGCAGAGGCCAAGAGATCGTGTTCACCTGTCACTGCTGCTGTTCAAACGAGAGAGGGCGGGAGAGACCATGGATTCAAACGGATTATTAGGAGATGAAGTGAGGAGTGACAGCAATGTGTGTTTCAGAGTTGCAAAGCTCACTGTGCGCTGAACATGATCTGCAAGGACTTTCCCTCCCTGCCCTTCGGAACTGGGAGCGGATTCCAAGCGCTCGTGCTCACCTGCCTCTGCTGCTCTTGAAACGAGAGTGGAGACCAGAAACGCTGGATTCAAATGCACTTTTAGGAGCTACAATGAGGAGTGACAACAGTGTGTGTGTCACAGTTGTAAAGCTCAGTGTGTTGAAGAAGCACAAGAGCAGCCTTCAGGCCTGTCTCTTCCACTGCCTTACAGATTGCAGACATTCCTGCTCACTCTGCTGCTCAGCAGAGTGCTGGCAACGGAGTTCTTGGATTGAAATGGTCTTTTAGGAGAAAGAGTGAAGAGTGACAGCAATGTTTGTGTCACAGTTTAAAGCTCACTGTGTGCTAAACATGATCAGGAGGAGCTTTTTTGCAAGGCTCTTCTGCTGTTTTAGCCCAGTCTAAACATTCCTGCTCTACTCTCTCTGATGCTGCTCAGCAGAGAGTGGGCACAGAGATGTTGGAATCAATTGGTCTTCCAGGCAGGAGAAGGAGGAGTTACAGCAATGTGTTTTGCAGAGTTGCAAAGCTCGCTGTGTGCTGAAGATGCCCTGCAGGAGTTTCCCTGCTGGCCCTTCGTCTGTGGGATTAGAGTCCAAGCGCTGCTCCTCCCCTGTCACAACTCCTCTCGAAACGAGAGAGCGCACAAGAAACTTTGAATTCAAATGCACTTTTAGGAGATAAAGTGAGGAGTGACAGCAATGTTTGTGTCACAGTTTAAAGCTCACTGTGTGCAAAACATGATCAAGCAGGAGATTTTTTTCAAGGCTCTTCTGCTGTTTTAGGCAGGTCTAAAAATTCCTGCTCTACTCTCTCTGTTGCTGCTCAGCAGAGAGCGGGCACAGAGATGGTGGATTCAGCTGGTCTTTCAGGCAAAAAGGGAGGAGTGACAGCAATGTGTGTTGCAGAGTTGCAAAGCTCGCTGTGCGCTGAAGATGATCAGTGGGAACTTTCTGGACTGTCTCTTCTGCTCTTTTAGCATTGGCTAAAGGTTCCTGCTCTACTCTGCTTCTGCCCAGCAGAGAAAGGGCACAGAGTTTTGGATTCAATTGGACTTTGAGGTAGGAAAGTGCGGAGCGAGAGCAATATATGTGTCACAGTTGCAAAGCTGACTGCGTGCTGAAGATGCCCTGCCGGAGCTTTCACTCCGGGCTCTTCGGCTGTGGGAGCAGAGGCCAAGAGATCGTGTTCACCTGTCACTGCTGCTGTTCAAACGAGAGAGGGCGGGAGAGACCATGGATTCAAACGGATTATTAGGAGATGAAGTGAGGAGTGACAGCAATGTGTGTTTCAGAGTTGCAAAGCTCACTGTGCGCTGAAGATGATCTGCAAGGACTTTCCCTCCCTGCCCTTCGGAACTGGGAGCGGATTCCAAGCGCTCGTGCTCACCTGCCTCTGCTGCTCTTGAAACGAGAGTGGAGACCAGAAACGCTGGATTCAAATGCACTTTTAGGAGCTACAATGAGGAGTGACAACAGTGTGTGTGTCACAGTTGTAAAGCTCAGTGTGTTGAAGAAGCACAAGAGCAGCCTTCAGGCCTGTCTCTTCCACTGCCTTACAGATTGCAGACATTCCTGCTCACTCTGCTGCTCAGCAGAGTGCTGGCAACGGAGTTCTTGGATTGAAATGGTCTTTTAGGAGAAAGAGTGAAGAGTGACAGCAATGTTTGTGTCACAGTTTAAAGCTCACTGTGTGCTAAACATGATCAGGAGGAGCTTTTTTGCAAGGCTCTTCTGCTGTTTTAGCCCAGTCTAAACATTCCTGCTCTACTCTCTCTGTTGCTGCTCAGCAGAGAGTGGGCACAGAGATGTTGGAATCAATAGGTCTTCCAGGCAGGAAAAGGAGGAGTTACAGCAATGTGTTTTGCAGAGTTGCAAAGCTCATTGTGTGCTGAAGATGCCCTGCAGGAGTTTCCCTGCTGGCCCTTCCTCTGTGGGATTAGAGTCCAAGCGCTGCTCCTCCCCTGTCACAACTCCTCTCCAAACGAGAGAGCGCACCAGAAACTTTGGATTCAAATGCACTTTTAGGAGATAAAGTGAGGAGTGACAGCAATGTTTGTGTCACAGTTTAAAGCTCACAGTGTGCAAAACATGATCAAGCAGGAGATTTTTTTCAAGGCTCTTCTGCTGTTTTAGGCAGGTCTAAAAATTCCTGCTCTACTATCTCTGTTGCTGCTCAGCAGAGAGCGGGCACAGAGATGGTGGATTCAGCTGGTCTTTCAGGCAAAAAGGGAGGAGTGACAGCAATGTGTGTTGCAGAGTTGCAAAGTTCGCTGTGCGCTGAAGATGATCAGTGGGAACTTTCTGGACTGTCTCTTCTGCTCTTTTAGCATTGGCTAAAGGTTCCTGCTCTACTCTGCTTCTGCCCAGCAGAGAAAGGGCACAGAGATTTTGGATTCAATTGGACTTTGAGGTAGGAAAGTGCGGAGCGAGAGCAATATATGTGTCACAGTTGCAAAGCTGACTGCGTGCTGAAGATGCCCTGCCGGAGCTTTCACTCCGGGCTCTTCGGCTGTGGGAGCAGAGTCCAAGAGATCGTGTTCACCTGTCACTGCTGCTGTTCAAACGAGAGAGGGCGGGAGAGACCATGGATTCAAACGGATTATTAGGAGATGAAGTGAGGAGTGACAGCAATGTGTGTTTCAGAGTTGCAAAGCTCACTGTGCGCTGAAGATGATCTGCAAGGACTTTCCCTCCCTGCCCTTCGGAACTGGGAGCGGATTCCAAGCGCTCGTGCTCACCTGCCTCTGCTGCTCTTGAAACGAGAGTGGAGACCAGAAACGCTGGATTCAAATGCACTTTTAGGAGCTACAATGAGGAGTGACAACAGTGTGTGTGTCACAGTTGTAAAGCTCAGTGTGTTGAAGAAGCACAAGAGCAGCCTTCAGCCTGTCTCTTCCACTGCCTTACAGATTGCAGACATTCCTGCTCACTCTGCTGCTCAGCAGAGTGCTGGCAACGGAGTTCTTGGATTGAAATGGTCTTTTAGGAGAAAGAGTGAAGAGTGACAGCAATGTTTGTGTCACAGTTTAAAGCTCACTGTGTGCTAAACATGATCAGGAGGAGCTTTTTTGCAAGGCTCTTCTGCTGTTTTAGCCCAGTCTAAACATTCCTGCTCTACTCTCTCTGTTGCTGCTCAGCAGAGAGTGGGCACAGAGATGTTGGAATCAATTGGTCTTCCAGGCAGGAGAAGGAGGAGTTACAGCAATGTGTTTTGCAGAGTTGCAAAGCTCACTGTGTGCTGAAGATGCCCTGCAGGAGTTTCCCTGCTGGCCCTTCGTCTGTGGGATTAGAGTCCAAGCGCTGCTCCTCCCCTGTCACAACTCCTCTCGAAACGAGAGAGCGCACAAGAAACTTTGAATTCAAATGCACTTTTAGGAGATAAAGTGAGGAGTGACAGCAATGTTTGTGTCACAGTTTAAAGCTCACTGTGTGCAAAACATGATCAAGCAGGAGATTTTTTTCAAGGCTCTTCTGCTGTTTTAGGCAGGTCTAAAAATTCCTGCTCTACTCTCTCTGTTGCTGCTCAGCAGAGAGCGGGCACAGAGATGGTGGATTCAGCTGGTCTTTCAGGCAAAAAGGGAGGAGTGACAGCAATGTGTGTTGCAGAGTTGCAAAGCTCGCTGTGCGCTGAAGATGATCAGTGGGAACTTTCTGGACTGTCTCTTCTGCTCTTTTAGCATTGGCTAAAGGTTCCTGCTCTACTCTGCTTCTGCCCAGCAGAGAAAGGGCGCAGAGTTTTGGATTCAATTGGACTTTGAGGTAGGAAAGTGCGGAGCGAGAGCAATATATGTGTCACAGTTGCAAAGCTGACTGCGTGCTGAAGATGCCCTGCCGGAGCTTTCACTCCGGGCTCTTCGGCTGTGGGAGCAGAGGCCAAGAGATCGTGTTCACCTGTCACTGCTGCTGTTCAAACGAGAGAGGGCGGGAGAGACCATGGATTCAAACGGATTATTAGGAGATGAAGTGAGGAGTGACAGCAATGTGTGTTTCAGAGTTGCAAAGCTCACTGTGCGCTGAAGATGATCTGCAAGGACTTTCCCTCCCTGCCCTTCGGAACTGGGAGCGGATTCCAAGCGCTCGTGCTCACCTGCCTCTGCTGCTCTTGAAACAAGAGTGGAGACCAGAAACGCTGGATTCAAATGCACTTTTAGGAGCTACAATGAGGAGTGACAACAGTGTGTGTGTCAAAGTTGTAAAGCTCAGTGTGTTGAAGAAGCACAAGAGCAGCCTTCAGCCTGTCTCTTCCACTGCCTTACAGATTGCAGACATTCCTGCTCACTCTGCTGCTCAGCAGAGTGCTGGCAACGGAGTTCTTGGATTGAAATGGTCTTTTAGGAGAAAGAGTGAAGAGTGACAGCAATGTTTGTGTCACAGTTTAAAGCTCACTGTGTGCTAAACATGATCAGGAGGAGCTTTTTTGCAAGGCTCTTCTGCTGTTTTAGCCCAGTCTAAACATTCCTGCTCTACTCTCTCTGATGCTGCTCAGCAGAGAGTGGGCACAGAGATGTTGGAATCAATTGGTCTTCCAGGCAGGAGAAGGAGGAGTTACAGCAATGTGTTTTGCAGAGTTGCAAAGCTCACTGTGTGCTGAAGATGCCCTGCAGGAGTTTCCCTGCTGGCCCTTCGTCTGTGGGATTAGAGTCCAAGCGCTGCTCCTCCCCTGTCACAACTCCTCTCGAAACGTGAGAGCGCACCAGAAACTTTGGATTCAAATGCACTTTTAGGAGATAAAGTGAGGAGTGACAGCAATGTTTGTGTCACAGTTTAAAGCTCACTGTGTGCAAAACATGATCAAGCAGGAGATTTTTTGCAAGGCTCTTCTGCTGTTTTAGCCCAGGCTAAACATTCCTGCTCTACTCTCTCTGTTGCTGCTCAGCAGAGAGCGGGCACAGAGGTGTTGGAATCAATTGGTCTTTCAGGCAGGAAAAGAAGAGACAGCAATGTGTGTTGCAGAGTTGCAAAGCTCACTGTGTGCTGAAGATGATCAGTGGGAACTTTCTGGACTGTCTCTTCTGCTGTTTCAGCAGAGTCCAAACGTAAGTGCTATATTCTGCTACTGCTCACAAAGAGCAAGCACAGGAGATGTATTATTCAATTGGACTTTCAGGTAGGAAAGTGAGAGGTGACAGCAATATGTGTTTCAGAGTTGCGAATCTCAATGTGTGCTGAAGATGCCCAGCAGTAGTTTCCATGCTGGCCCTTCGGCTGTGGGATTAGAATCCAAGCGCTCGTCCTCCCCTGTCACAACTGCTCTCGAAGCGAGAGAGCGCACCAGAAACGTTGGCTTGAAATGCACTTTTAGGAGATAAAGTGAGGAGTGACAGCAATGTGTGTTTCAGAGTTGCAAAGCTCACTGTGCGCTGAAGATGATCTGCAAGGACTTTCCCTCCCTGCCCTTCGGAACTGGGAGCGGATTCCAAGCGCTCGTGCTCACCTGCCTCTGGTGCACTGGAAACGAGAGTGGAGACCAGAAACGCTGGATTCAAATGCACTTTTAGGAGCTACAATGAGGAGTGACAACAGTGTGTGTGTCAAAGTTGTAAAGCTCAGTGTGTTGAAGAAGCACAAGTGCAGCCTTCAGGCCTGTCTCTTCCACTGCCTTACAGATTGCAGACATCCCTGCTCACTCTGCTGCTCAGCAGAGTGCTGGCAACGGAGTTCTGGGATTGAAATGGTCTTTTAGGAGAAAGAGTGAAGAGTGACAGCAATGTTTGTGTCACAGTTTAAAGCTCACTGTGTGCTAAACATGATCAGGAGGAGCTTTTTTGCAAGGCTCTTCTGCTGTTTTAGCCCAGTCTAAACATTCCTGCTCTACTCTCTCTGTTGCTGCTCAGCAGAGAGTGGGCACAGAGGTGTTGGAATCAATTGGTCTTTCAGGCAAGAAAAGGAGGAGTGACAGCAGTGTGTGTTGCAGAATTGTAAAGCTCACTGTGTGCTGAAGATGCCCTGCAGGAGTTTCCCTGCTGGCCCTTCGTCTGTGGGATTAGAGTCCAAGCGCTGCTCCTCCCCTGTCACAACTCCTCTCGAAACGAGAGAGCGCACCAGAAACTTTGGATTCAAATGCACTTTTAGGAGATAAAGTGAGGAGTGACAGCAATGTTTGTGTCACAGTTTAAAGCTCACTGTGTGCAAAACATGATCAAGCAGGAGATTTTTTTCAAGGCTCTTCTGCTGTTTTAGGCAGGTCTAAAAATTCCTGCTCTACTCTCTCTGTTGCTGCTCAGCAGAGAGCGGGCACAGAGATGGTGGATTCAGCTGGTCTTTCAGGCAAAAAGGGAGGAGTGACAGCAATGTGTGTTGCAGAGTTGCAAAGCTCGCTGTGCGCTGAAGATGATCAGTGGGAACTTTCTGGACTGTCTCTTCTGCTCTTTTAGCATTGGCTAAAGGTTCCTGCTCTATTCTCTCTGCTTCTGCCCAGCAGAGAAAGGGCACAGAGATTTTGGATTCAATTGGACTTTGAGGTAGGAAAGTGCGGAGCGAGAGCAATATATGTGTCACAGTTGCAAAGCTGACTGCGTGCTGAAGATGCCCTGCCGGAGCTTTCACTCCGGGCTCTTCGGCTGTGGGAGCAGAGGCCAAGAGATCGTGTTCACCTGTCACTGCTGCTGTTCAAACGAGAGAGGGCGGGAGAGACCATGGATTCAAACGGATTATTAGGAGATGAAGTGAGGAGTGACAGCAATGTGTGTTTCAGAGTTGCAAAGCTCACTGTGCGCTGAAGATGATCTGCAAGGACTTTCCCTCCCTGCCCTTCGGAACTGGGAGCGGATTCCAAGCGCTCGTGCTCACCTGCCTCTGCTGCTCTTGAAACAAGAGTGGAGACCAGAAACGCTGGATTCAAATGCACTTTTAGGAGCTACAATGAGGAGTGACAACAGTGTGTGTGTCACAGTTGTAAAGCTCAGTGTGTTGAAGAAGCACAAGAGCAGCCTTCAGGCCTGTCTCTTCCACTGCCTTAAAGATTGCAGACATTCCTGCTCACTCTGCTGCTCAGCAGAGTGCTGGCAACGGAGTTCTTGGATTGAAATGGTCTTTTAGGAGAAAGAGTGAAGAGTGACAGCAATGTTTGTGTCACAGTTTAAAGCTCACTGTGTGCTAAACATGATCAGGAGGAGCTTTTTTGCAAGGCTCTTCTGCTGTTTTAGCCCAGTCTAAACATTCCTGCTCTCTGTTGCTGCTCAGCAGAGAGTGGGCACAGAGATGTTGGAATCCATTGGTCTTCCAGGCAGGAAAAGGAGGAGTTACAGCAATGTGTGTTGCAGAATTGCAAAGCTCACTGTGTGCTGAAGATGCCCTGCAGGCGTTTCCCTGCTGGCCCTTCGTCTGTGGGATTAGAGTCCAAGCGCTGCTCCTCCCCTGTCACAACTCCTCTCGAAACGTGAGAGCGCACCAGAAACTTTGGATTCAAATGCACTTTTAGGAGATAAAGTGAGGAGTGACAGCAATGTTTGTGTCACTGTTTAAAGCTCACTGTGTGCAAAACATGATCAAGCAGGAGATTTTTTGCAAGGCTCTTCTGCTGTTTTAGCCCAGGCTAAACATTCCTGCTCTACTCTCTCTGTTGCTGCTCAGCAGAGAGCGGGCACAGAGGTGTTGGAATCAATTGGTCTTTCAGGCAGGAAAAGAAGAGACAGCAATGTGTGTTGCAGAGTTGCAAAGCTCACTGTGTGCTGAAGATGATCAGTGGGAACTTTCTGGACTGTCTCTTCTGCTGTTTCAGCAGAGTCCAAACGTAAGTGCTATATTCTGCTACTGCTCACAAAGAGCAAGCACAGGAGATGTATTATTCAATTGGACTTTCAGGTAGGAAAGTGAGAGGTGACAGCAATATGTGTTTCAGAGTTGCGAATCTCAATGTGTGCTGAAGATGCCCAGCAGTAGTTTCCATGCTGGCCCTTCGGCTGTGAAATTAGAATCCAAGCGCTCGTCCTCCCCTGTCACAACTGCTCTCGAAGCGAGAGAGCGCACCAGAAACGTTGGCTTGAAATGCACTTTTAGGAGATAAAGTGAGGAGTGACAGCAATGTGTGTTTCAGAGTTGCAAAGCTCACTGTGCGCTGAAGATGATCTGCAAGGACTTTCCCTCCCTGCCCTTCGGAACTGGGAGCGGATTCCAAGCGCTCGTGCTCACCTGCCTCTGCTGCACTGGAAACGAGAGTGGAGACCAGAAACGCTGGATTCAAATGCACTTTTAGGAGCTACAATGAGGAGTGACAACAGTGTGTGTGTCAAAGTTGTAAAGCTCAGTGTGTTGAAGAAGCACAAGAGCAGCCTTCAGGCCTGTCTCTTCCACTGCCTTACAGATTGCAGACATCCCTGCTCACTCTGCTGCTCAGCAGAGTGCTGGCAACGGAGTTCTTGGATTGAAATGGTCTTTTAGGAGAAAGAGTGAAGAGTGACAGCAATGTTTGTGTCACAGTTTAAAGCTCACTGTGTGCTAAACATGATCAGGAGGAGCTTTTTTGCAAGGCTCTTCTGCTGTTTTAGCCCAGTCTAAACATTCCTGCTCTACTCTCTCTGTTGCTGCTCAGCAGAGAGTGGGCACAGAGATGTTGGAATCAATAGGTCTTCCAGGCAGGAAAAGGAGGAGTTACAGCAATGTGTTTTGCAGAGTTGCAAAGCTCACTGTGTGCTGAAGATGCCCTGCAGGCGTTTCCCTGCTGGCCCTTCGTCTGTGGGATTAGAGTCCAAGCGCTGCTCCTCCCCTGTCACAACTCCTCTCGAAACGAGAGAGCGCACAAGAAACTTTGGATTCAAATGCACTTTTAGGAGATAAAGTGAGGAGTGACAGCAATGTTTGTGTCACAGTTTAAAGCTCACTGTGTGCAAAACATGATCAAGCAGGAGATTTTTTTCAAGGCTCTTCTGCTGTTTTAGGCAGGTCTAAAAATTCCTGCTCTACTCTCTCTGTTGCTGCTCAGCAGAGAGCGGGCACAGAGATGGTGGAATCAATTGGTCTTTCAGGCAAAAAGGGAGGAGTGACAGCAATGTGTGTTGCAGAGTTGCAAAGCTCGCTGTGCGCTGAAGATGATCAGTGGGAACTTTCTGGACTGTCTCTTCTGCTCTTTTAGCATTGGCTAAAGGTTCCTGCTCTACTCTGCTTCTGCCCAGCAGAGAAAGGGCACAGAGATTTTGGATTCAATTGGACTTTGAGGTAGGAAAGTGCGGAGCGAGAGCAATATATGTGTCACAGTTGCAAAGCTGACTGCGTGCTGAAGATGCCCTGCCGGAGCTTTCACTCCGGGCTCTTCGGCTGTGGGAGCAGAGGCCAAGAGATCGTGTTCACCTGTCACTGCTGCTGTTCAAACGAGAGAGGGCGGGAGAGACCATGGATTCAAACGGATTATTAGGAGATGAAGTGAGGAGTGACAGCAATGTGTGTTTCAGAGTTGCAAAGCTCACTGTGCGCTGAAGATGATCTGCAAGGACTTTCCCTCCCTGCCCTTCGGAACTGGGAGCGGATTCCAAGCGCTCGTGCTCACCTTCCTCTGCTGCTCTTGAAACGAGAGTGGAGACCAGAAACGCTGGATTCAAATGCACTTTTAGGAGCTACAATGAGGAGTGACAACAGTGTGTGTGTCACAGTTGTAAAGCTCAGTGTGTTGAAGAAGCACAAGAGCAGCCTTCAGGCCTGTCTCTTCCACTGCCTTACAGATAGCAGACATTCCTGCTCACTCTGCTGCTCAGCAGAGTGCTGGCAACGGAGTTCTTGGATTGAAATGGTCTTTTAGGAGAAAGAGTGAAGAGTGACAGCAATGTTTGTGTCACAGTTTAAAGCTCACTGTGTGCTAAACATGATCAGGAGGAGCTTTTTTGCAAGGCTCTTCTGCTGTTTTAGCCCAGGCTAAACATTCCTTCTCTCTGTTGCTGCTCAGCAGAGAGTGGGCACAGAGATGTTGGAATCAATTGGTCTTCCAGGCAGGAAAAGGAGTTACAGCAATGTGTTTTGCAGAGTTGCAAAGCTCACTGTGTGCTGAAGATGCCCTGCAGGAGTTTCCCTGCTGGCCCTTCGTCTGTGGTATTAGAGTCCAAGCGCTGCTCCTCCCCTGTCACAACTCCTCTCGAAACGAGAGAGCGCACCAGAAACTTTGGATTCAAATGCACTTTTATTAGATAAAGTGAGGAGTGACAGCAATGTTTGTGTCACAGTTTAAAGCTCACTGTGTGCAAAACATGATCAAGCAGGAGATTTTTTTCAAGGCTCTTCTCCTGTTTTAGGCAGGTCTAAAAATTCCTGCTCTACTCTCTCTGTTGCTGCTCAGCAGAGAGCGGGCACAGAGATGGTGGATTCAGCTGGTCTTTCAGGCAGGAAAGGGAGGAGTGAAAGCAATGTGTGTTGCAGAGTTGCAAAGCTCACTGTGTGCTGAAGATGATCAGTGGGAACTTTCTGGACTGTCTCTTCTGCTGTTTCAGCAGAGTCCAAACGTAAGTGCTATATTCTGCTACTGCTCACAAAGAGCAAGCACAGGAGATGTATTATTCAATTGGACTTTCAGGTAGGAAAGTGAGAGGTGACAGCAATATGTGTTTCAGAGTTGCGAATCACAATGTGTGCTGAAGATGCCCAGCAGTAGTTTCCATGCTGGCCCTTCGGCTGTGAAATTAGAATCCAAGCGCTCGTCCTCCCCTGTCACAACTGCTCTCGAAGCGAGAGAGCGCACCAGAAACGTTGGCTTGAAATGCACTTTTAGGAGATAAAGTGAGGAGTGACAGCAATGTGTGTTTCAGAGTTGCAAAGCTCACTGTGCGCTGAAGATGATCTGCAAGGACTTTCCCTCCCTGCCCTTCGGAACTGGGAGCGGATTCCAAGCGCTCGTGCTCACCTGCCTCTGCTGCACTGGAAACGAGAGTGGAGACCAGAAACGCTGGATTCAAATGCACTTTTAGGAGCTACAATGAGGAGTGACAACAGTGTGTGTGTCAAAGTTGTAAAGCTCAGTGTGTTGAAGAAGCACAAGAGCAGCCTTCAGCCTGTCTCTTGCACTGCCTTACAGATTGCAGACATTCCTGCTCACTCTGCTGCTCAGCAGAGTGCTGGCAACGGAGTTCTTGGATTGAAATGGTCTTTTAGGAGAAAGAGTGAAGAGTGACAGCAATGTTTGTGTCACAGTTTAAAGCTCACTGTGTGCTAAACATGATCAGGAGGAGCTTTTTTGCAAGGCTCTTCTGCTGTTTTAGCCCAGTCTAAACATTCCTGCTCTCTGTTGCTGCTCAGCAGAGAGTGGGCACAGAGATGTTGGAATCAATTGGTCTTCCAGGCAGGAGAAGGAGTTACAGCAATGTGTGTTGCAGAATTGCAAAGCTCACTGTGTGCTGAAGATGCCCTGCAGGAGTTTCCCTGCTGGCCCTTTGTCTGTGGGATTAGAGTCCAAACGCTGCTCCTCCCCTGTCACAACTCCTCTCGAAACGAGAGAGCGCACCAGAAACTTTGGATTCAAATGCAGTTTAAGGAGATAAAGTGAGGAGTGACAGCAATGTTTGTGTCACAGTTTAAAGCTCACTGTGTGCAAAACATGATCAAGCAGGAGATTTTTTTCAAGGCTCTTCTGCTGTTTTAGGCAGGTCTAAAAATTCCTGCTCTACTCTCTCTGTTGCTGCTCAGCAGAGAGCGGGCACAGAGATGGTGGATTCAGCTGGTCTTTCAGGCAGGAAAGGGAGGAGTGAAAGCAATGTGTGTTGCAGAGTTGCAAAGCTCACTGTGTGCTGAAGATGATCAGTGGGAACTTTCTGGACTGTCTCTTCTGCTGTTTCAGCAGAGTCCAAACGTAAGTGCTATATTCTGCTACTGCTCACAAAGAGCAAGCACAGGAGATGTATTATTCAATTGGACTTTCAGGTAGGAAAGTGAGAGGTGACAGCAATATGTGTTTCAGAGTTGCGAATCACAATGTGTGCTGAAGATGCCCAGCAGTAGTTTCCATGCTGGCCCTTCGGCTGTGAAATTAGAATCCAAGCGCTCGTCCTCCCCTGTCACAACTGCTCTCGAAGCGAGAGAGCGCACCAGAAACGTTGGCTTGAAATGCACTTTTAGGAGATAAAGTGAGGAGTGACAGCAATGTGTGTTTCAGAGTTGTAAAGCTCACTGTGCGCTGAAGATGATCTGCAAGGACTTTCCCTCCCTGCCCTTCGGAACTGGGAGCGGATTCCAAGCGCTCGTGCTCACCTGCCTCTGCTGCTCTTGAAACGAGAGTGGAGACCAGAAACGCTGGATTCAAATGCACTTTTAGGAGCTACAATGAGGAGTGACAACAGTGTGTGTGTCACAGTTGTAAAGCTCAGTGTGTTGAAGAAGCACAAGAGCAGCCTTCAGGCCTGTCTCTTCCACTGCCTTACAGATTGCAGACATTCCTGCTCACTCTGCTGCTCAGCAGAGTGCTGGCAACGGAGTTCTTGGATTGAAATGGTCTTTTAGGAGAAAGAGTGAAGAGTGACAGCAATGTTTGTGTCACAGTTTAAAGCTCACTGTGTGCTAAACATGATCAGGAGGAGCTTTTTTGCAAGGCTCTTCTGCTGTTTTAGCCCAGTCTAAACATTCCTTCTCTCTGTTGCTGCTCAGCAGAGAGTGGGCACAGAGATGTTGGAATCAATTGGTCTTCCAGGCAGGAAAAGGAGTTACAGCAATGTGTGTTGCAGAATTGCAAAGCTCACTGTGTGCTGAAGATGCCCTGCAGGAGTTTCCCTGCTGGCCCTTCGTCTGTGGGATTAGAGTCCAAGCGCTGCTCCTCCCCTGTCACAACTCCTCTCGAAACGTGAGAGCGCACCAGAAACTTTGGATTCAAATGCACTTTTAGGAGATAAAGTGAGGAGTGACAGCAATGTTTGTGTCACAGTTTAAAGCTCACTGTGTGCAAAACATGATCAAGCAGGAGATTTTTTGCAAGGCTCTTCTGCTGTTTTAGCCCAGGCTAAACATTCCTGCTCTACTCTCTCTGTTGCTGCTCAGCAGAGAGCGGGCACAGAGGTGTTGGAATCAATTGGTCTTTCAGGCAGGAAAAGAAGAGACAGCAATGTGTGTTGCAGAGTTGCAAAGCTCACTGTGTGCTGAAGATGATCAGTGGGAACTTTCTGGACTGTCTCTTCTGCTGTTTCAGCAGAGTCCAAACGTAAGTGCTATATTCTGCTACTGCTCACAAAGAGCAAGCACAGGAGATGTATTATTCAATTGGACTTTCAGGTAGGAAAGTGAGAGGTGACAGCAATATGTGTTTCAGAGTTGCGAATCACAATGTGTGCTGAAGATGCCCAGCAGTAGTTTCCATGCTGGCCCTTCGGCTGTGAAATTAGAATCCAAGCGCTCGTCCTCCCCTGTCACAACTGCTCTCGAAGCGAGAGAGCGCACCAGAAACGTTGGCTTGAAATGCACTTTTAGGAGATAAAGTGAGGAGTGACAGCAATGTGTGTTTCAGAGCTGCAAAGCTCACTGTGCGCTGAAGATGATCTGCAAGGACTTTCCCTCCCTGCCCTTCGGAACTGGGAGCGGATTCCAAGCGCTCGTGCTCACCTGCCTCTGCTGCACTGGAAACGAGAGTGGAGACCAGAAACGCTGGATTCAAATGCACTTTTAGGAGCTACAATGAGGAGTGACAACAGTGTGTGTGTCAAAGTTGTAAAGCTCAGTGTGTTGAAGAAGCACAAGAGCAGCCTTCAGGCCTGTCTCTTCCACTGCCTTACAGATTGCAGACATCCCTGCTCACTCTGCTGCTCAGCAGAGTGCTGGCAACGGAGTTCTTGGATTGAAATGGTCTTTTAGGAGAAAGAGTGAAGAGTGACAGCAATGTTTGTGTCACAGTTTAAAGCTCACTGTGTGCTAAACATGATCAGGAGGAGCTTTTTTGTAAGGCTCTTCTGCTGTTTTAGCCCAGTCTAAACATTCCTGCTCTACTCTCTCTGTTGCTGCTCAGCAGAGAGTGGGCACAGAGATGTTGGAATCAATTGGTCTTCCAGGCAAGAAAAGGAGGAGTGACAGCAATGTGTTTTGCAGAGTTGCAAAGCTCACTGTGTGTTGAAGATGCCCTGCAGGAGTTTCCCTGCTGGCCCTTTGTCTGTGGTATTAGAGTCCAAGCGCTGCTCCTCCCCTGTCACAACTCCTCTCGAAACGTGAGAGCGCACAAGAAACTTTGGATTCAAATGCACTTTTAGGAGATAAAGTGAGGAGTGACAGCAATGTTTGTGTCACAGTTTAAAGCTCACTGAGTGCAAAACATGATCAAGCAGGAGATTTTTTGCAAGGCTCTTCTGCTATTTTAGCCCAGTCTAAACATTCCTGCTCTGCTCTCTCTGTTGTTGCTCAGCAGAGAGCGGGCACAGAGATGGTGGATTCAGTTCGTCTCTCAGGCAGGAAAGGGAGGAGTGACAGCAATGTGTGTTGCAGAGTTGCAAAGCTCACTGTGTGCTGAAGATGATCAGTGGGAACTTTCTGGACTGTCTCTTCTGCTGTTTCAGCAGAGTCCAAACGTAAGTGCTATATTCTGCTACTGCTCACAAAGAGCAAGCACAGGAGATGTATTATTCAATTGGACTTTCAGGTAGGAAAGTGAGAGGTGACAGCAATATGTGTTTCAGAGTTGCGAATCTCAATGTGTGCTGAAGATGCCCAGCAGTAGTTTCCATGCTGGCCCTTCGGCTGTGGGATTAGAATCCAAGCGCTCGTCCTCCCCTGTCACAACTGCTCTCGAAGCGAGAGAGCGCACCAGAAACGTTGGCTTGAAATGCACTTTTAGGAGATAAAGTGAGGAGTGACAGCAATGTGTGTTTCAGAGTTGCAAAGCTCACTGTGCGCTGAAGATGATCTGGAAGGACTTTCCCTCCCTGCCCTTCGGAACTGGGAGCGGATTCCAAGCGCTCGTGCTCACCTGCCTCTGCTGCACTGGAAACGAGAGTGGAGACCAGAAACGCTGGATTCAAATGCACTTTTAGGAGCTACAATGAGGAGTGACAACAGTGTGTGTGTCAAAGTTGTAAAGCTCAGTGTGTTGAAGAAGCACAAGAGCAGCCTTCAGCCTGTCTCTTCCACTGCCTTACAGATTGCAGACATTCCTGCTCACTCTGCTGCTCAGCAGAGTGCTGCCAACGGAGTTCTTGGATTGAAATGGTCTTTTAGGAGAAAGAGTGAAGAGTGACAGCAATGTTTGTGTCACAGTTTAAAGCTCACTGTGTGCTAAACATGATCAGGAGGAGCTTTTTTGCAAGGCTCTTCTGCTGTTTTAGCCCAGTCTAAACATTCCTGCTCTCTGTTGCTGCTCAGCAGAGAGTGGGCACAGAGATGTTGGAATCAATAGGTCTTCCACGCAGGAGAAGGAGTTACAGCAATGTGTGTTGCAGAATTGCAAAGCTCACTGTGTGCTGAAGATGCCCTGCAGGCGTTTCCCTGCTGGCCCTTCGTCTGTGGGATTAGAGTCCAAGCGCTGCTCCTCCCCTGTCACAACTCCTCTCGAAACGTGAGAGCGCACCAGAAACTTTGGATTCAAATGCACGTTTAGGAGATAAAGTGAGGAGTGACAGCAATGTTTGTGTCACAGTTTAAAGCTCACTGTGTGCAAAACATGATCAAGCAGGAGATTTTTTTCAAGGCTCTTCTCCTGTTTTAGGCAGGTCTAAAAATTCCTGCTCTACTCTCTCTGTTGCTGCTCAGCAGAGAGCGGGCACAGAGATGGTGGATTCAGCTGGTCTTTCAGGCAGGAAAGGGAGGAGTGAAAGCAATGTGTGTTGCAGAGTTGCAAAGCTCACTGTGTGCTGAAGATGATCAGTGGGAACTTTCTGGACTGTCTCTTCTGCTGTTTCAGCAGAGTCCAAACGTAAGTGCTATATTCTGCTACTGCTCACAAAGAGCAAGCACAGGAGATGTATTATTCAATTGGACTTTCAGGTAGGAAAGTGAGAGGTGACAGCAATATGTGTTTCAGAGTTGCGAATCACAATGTGTGCTGAAGATGCCCAGCAGTAGTTTCCATGCTGGCCCTTCGGCTGTGAAATTAGAATCCAAGCGCTCGTCCTCCCCTGTCACAACTGCTCTCGAAGCGAGAGAGCGCACCAGAAACTTTGGATTCAAATGCACTTTTAGGAGATAAAGTGAGGAGTGACAGCAATGTGTGTTTCAGAGTTGCAAAGCTCACTGTGCGCTGAAGATGATCTGCAAGGACTTTCCCTCCCTGCCCTTCGGAACTGGGAGCGGATTCCAAGCGCTCGTGCTCACCTGCCTCTGCTGCACTGGAAACGAGAGTGGAGACCAGAAACGCTGGATTCAAATGCACTTTTAGGAGCTACAATGAGGAGTGACAACAGTGTGTGTGTCAAAGTTGTAAAGCTCAGTGTGTTGAAGAAGCACAAGAGCAGCCTTCAGACTGTCTCTTCCACTGCCTTACAGATTGCAGACATTCCTGCTCACTCTGCTGCTCAGCAGAGTGCTGGCAACGGAGTTCTTGGATTGAAATGGTCTTTTAGGACAAAGAGTGAAGAGTGACAGCAATGTTTGTGTCACAGTTTAAAGCTCACTGTGTGCTAAACATGATCAGGAGGAGCTTTTTTGCAAGGCTCTTCTGCTGTTTTAGCCCAGTCTAAACATTCCTGCTCTCTGTTGCTGCTCAGCAGAGAGTGGGCACAGAGATGTTGGAATCAATTGGTCTTCCAGGCAGGAGAAGGAGGAGTTACAGCAATGTGTTTTGCAGAGTTGCAAAGCTCACTGTGTGCTGAAGATGCCCTGCAGGAGTTTCCCTGCTGGCCCTTTGTCTGTGGTATTAGAGTCCAAGCGCTGCTCCTCCCCTGTCACAACTCCTCTCCAAACGAGAGTGCGTACCAGAAACTTTGGATTCAAATGCACTTTTAGGAGATAAAGTGAGGAGTGACAGCAATGTTTGTGTCACAGTTTAAAGCTCACTGTGTGCAAAACATGATCAAGCAGGAGATTTTTTGCAAGGCTCTTCTGCTGTTTTAGCCCAGGCTAAATATTCCTGCTCAACTCTCTGTTGCTGCTCAGCAGAGAGTGGGCACAGAGATGTTGGAATCAATTAGTCTTTCAGGCAGGAAAAGAAGTGACAGCAATGTGTGTTGCAGAGTTGCAAAGCTCGCTGTTCGCTGAAGATGATCAGTGGGAACTTTCTGGACTGTCTCTTCTGCTGTTTCTTCAGAGTCCAAACGTAAGTGCTATATTCTGCAACTGCTCACACAGAGCAAGCACAGGAGATGTAGGATTCAATTGGACTTTGAGGTAGGAAAGTGAGAGGTGACAGCTATTTGTGTTTCAGAGTTGCAAAGCTCACTGGGTCCTGAAGATGCCCTGCAGGAGTTTCCATGCTGGCAATTCGTCTGTGAAATTAGAGTCCAAACACTCGTCCTCCCCTGTGACATCTGCTCTCGAAACGAGAGAGCGCACCATAAACTTTGGATTCAAATGCACTTTTAGGAGATAAAGTGAGGAGTGACAGCAATGTTTGTGTCACAGTTTAAAGCTCACTGAGTGCAAAACATGATCAAGCAGGAGATTTTTTGCAAGGCTCTTCTGCTGTTTTAGCCCAGTCCAAACATTCCTGCTCTGCTCTCTCTGTTGTTGCTCAGCAGAGAGCGGGCACAGAGATGGTGGATTCAGTTGGTCGTTCAGGCAGGAAAGGGGGGAGTGACAGCAATGTGTGTTGCACAGTTGCAAAGCTCACTGTGTGCTGAAGATGATCAGTGGGAACTTTCTGGACTGTCTCTTCTGCTGTTTCAGCAGAGTCCAAACGTAAGTGCTATATTCTGCTACTGCTCACAAAGAGCAAGCACAGGAGATGTATTATTCAATTGGACTTTCAGGTAGGAAAGTGAGAGGTGACAGCAATATGTGTTTCAGAGTTGCGAATCACAATGTGTGCTGAAGATGCCCAGCAGTAGTTTCCATGCTGGCCCTTCGGCTGTGAAATTAGAATCCAAGCGCTCGTCCTCCCCTGTCACAACTGCTCTCGAAGCGAGAGAGCGCACCAGAAACGTTGGCTTGAAATGCACTTTTAGGAGATAAAGTGAGGAGTGACAGCAATGTGTGTTTCAGAGTTGCAAAGCTCACTGTGCGCTGAAGATGATCTGCAAGGACTTTCCCTCCCTGCCCTTCGGAACTGGGAGCGGATTCCAAGCGCTCGTGCTCACCTTCCTCTGCTGCTCTTGAAACGAGAGTGGAGACCAGAAACGCTGGATTCAAATGCACTTTTAGGAGCTACAATGAGGAGTGACAACAGTGTGTGTGTCACAGTTGTAAAGCTCAGTGTGTTGAAGAAGCACAAGAGCAGCCTTCAGGCCTGTCTCTTCCACTGCCTTACAGATTGCAGACATCCCTGCTCACTCTGCTGCTCAGCAGAGTGCTGGCAACGGAGTTCTTGGATTGAAATGGTCTTTTAGGAGAAAGAGTGAAGAGTGACAGCAATGTTTGTGTCACAGTTTAAAGCTCACTGTGTGCTAAACATGATCAGGAGGAGCTTTTTTGCAAGGCTCTTCTGCTGTTTTAGCCCAGTCTAAACATTCCTGCTCTACTCTCTCTGATGCTGCTCAGCAGAGAGTGGGCACAGAGATGTTGGAATCAATAGGTCTTCCAGGCAGGAAAAGGAGGAGTTACAGCAATGTGTTTTGCAGAGTTGCAAAGCTCATTGTGTGCTGAAGATGCCCTGCAGGAGTTTCCCTGCTGGCCCTTCGTCTGTGGTATTAGAGTCCAAGCGCTGCTCCTCCCCTGTCACAACTCCTCTCGAAACGAGAGAGCGCACAAGAAACTTTGGATTCAAATGCACTTTTAGGAGATAAAGTGAGGAGTGACAGCAATGTTTGTGTCACAGTTTAAAGCTCACTGTTTGCAAAACATGATCAAGCAGGAGATTTTTTTCAAGGCTCTTCTGCTGTTTTAGGCAGGTCTAAAAATTCCTGCTCTACTATCTCTGTTGCTGCTCAGCAGAGAGCGGGCACAGAGATGGTGGATTCAGCTGGTCTTTCAGGCAAAAAGGGAGGAGTGACAGCAATGTGTGTTGCAGAGTTGCAAAGCTCGCTGTGCGCTGAAGATGATCAGTGGGAACTTTCTGGACTGTCTCTTCTGCTCTTTTAGCATTGGCTAAAGTTTCCTGCTCTACTCTGCTTCTGCCCAGCAGAGAAAGGGCACAGAGATTTTGGATTCAATTGGACTTTGAGGTAGGAAAGTGCGGAGCGAGAGCAATATATGTGTCACAGTTGCAAAGCTGACTGCGTGCTGAAGATGCCCTGCCGGAGCTTTCACTCTGGGCTCTTCGGCTGTGGGAGCAGAGGCCAAGAGATCGTGTTCACCTGTCACTGCTGCTGTTCAAACGAGAGAGGGCGGGAGAGACCATGGATTCAAACGGATTATTAGGAGATGAAGTGAGGAGTGACAGCAATGTGTGTTTCAGAGTTGCAAAGCTCACTGTGCGCTGAAGATGATCTGCAAGGACTTTCCCTCCCTGCCCTTCGGAACTGGGAGCGGATTCCAAGCGCTCGTGCTCACCTTCCTCTGCTGCTCTTGAAACGAGAGTGGAGACCAGAAACGCTGGATTCAAATGCACTTTTAGGAGCTACAATGAGGAGTGACAACAGTGTGTGTGTCACAGTTGTAAAGCTCTGTGTGTTGAAGAAGCACAAGAGCAGCCTTCAGGCCTGTCTCTTCCACTGCCTTACAGATTGCAGACATTCCTGCTCACTCTGCTGATCAGCAGAGTGCTGGCAACGGAGTTCTTGGATTGAAATGGTCTTTTAGGAGAAAGAGTGAAGAGTGACAGCAATGTTTGTGTCACAGTTTAAAGCTCACTGTGTGCTAAACATGATCAGGAGGAGCTTTTTTGCAAGGCTCTTCTGCTGTTTTAGCCCAGTCTAAACATTCCTGCTCTACTCTCTCTGATGCTGCTCAGCAGAGAGTGGGCACAGAGATGTTGGAATCAATTGGTCTTCCAGGCAGGAGAAGGAGGAGTTACAGCAATGTGTGTTGCAGAATTGCAAAGCTCACTGTGTGCTGAAGATGCCCTGCAGGAGTTTCCCTGCTGGCCCTTCGTCTGTGGGATTAGAGTCCAAGCGCTGCTCCTCCCCTGTCACAACTCCTCTCGAAACGAGAGAGCGCACAAGAAACTTTGGATTCAAATGCACTTTTAGGAGATAAAGTGAGGAGTGACAGCAATGTTTGTGTCACAGTTTAAAGCTCACTGTGTGCAAAACATGATCAAGCAGGAGATTTTTTTCAAGGCTCTTCTGCTGTTTTAGGCAGGTCTAAAAATTCCTGCTCTACTCTCTCTGTTGCTGCTCAGCAGAGAGCGGGCACAGAGATGGTGGATTCAGCTGGTCTTTCAGGCAAAAAGGGAGGAGTGACAGCAATGTGTGTTGCAGAGTTGCAAAGCTCGCTGTGCGCTGAAGATGATCAGTGGGAACTTTCTGGACTGTCTCTTCTGCTCTTTTAGCATTGGCTAAAGGTTCCTGCTCTACTCTGCTTCTGCCCAGCAGAGAAAGGGCACAGAGATTTTGGATTCAATTGGACTTTGAGGTAGGAAAGTGCGGAGCGAGAGCAATATATGTGTCACAGTTGCAAAGCTGACTGCGTGCTGAAGATGCCCTGCCGGAGCTTTCACTCCGGGCTCTTCGGCTGTGGGAGCAGAGGCCAAGAGATCGTGTTCACCTGTCACTGCTGCTGTTCAAACGAGAGAGGGCGGGAGAGACCATGGAATCAAATGGATTATTAGGAGATGAAGTGAGGAGTGACAGCAATGTGTGTTTCAGAGTTGCAAAGCTCACTGTGCGCTGAAGATGATCTGCAAGGATTTTCCCTCCCTGCCCTTCGGAACTGGGAGCGGATTCCAAGCGCTCGTGCTCACCTTCCTCTGCTGCTCTTGAAACGAGAGTGGAGACCAGAAACACTGGATTCAAATGCACTTTTAGGAGCTACAATGAGGAGTGACAACAGTGTGTGTGTCACAGTTGTAAAGCTCAGTGTGTTGAAGAAGCACAAGAGCAGCCTTCAGGCCTGTCTCTTCCACTGCCTTACAGATTGCAGACATTCCTGCTCACTCTGCTGCTCAGCAGAGTGCTGGCAACGGAGTTCTTGGATTGAAATGGTCTTTTAGGAGAAAGAGTGAAGAGTGACAGCAATGTTTGTGTCACAGTTTAAAGCTCACTGTGTGCTAAACATGATCAGGAGGAGCTTTTTTGCAAGGCTCTTCTGCTGTTTTAGCCCAGTCTAAACATTCCTTCTCTCTGTTGCTGCTCAGCAGAGAGTGGGCACAGAGATGTTGGAATCAATTGGTCTTCCAGGCAGGAAAAGGAGGAGTTACAGCAATGTGTGTTGCAGAATTGCAAAGCTCACTGTGTGCTGAAGATGCCCTGCAGGAGTTTCCCTGCTGGCCCTTCGTCTGTGGGATTAGAGTCCAAGCGCTGCTCCTCCCCTGTCACAACTCCTCTCGAAACGAGAGAGCGCACCAGAAACTTTGGATTCAAATGCACTTTTAGGAGATAAAGTGAGGAGTGACAGCAATGTTTGTGTCACAGTTTAAAGCTCACTGTGTGCAAAACATGATCAAGCAGGAGATTTTTTTCAAGGCTCTTCTGCTGTTTTAGGCAGGTCTAAAAATTCCTGCTCTACTATCTCTGTTGCTGCTCAGCAGAGAGCGGGCACAGAGATGGTGGATTCAGCTGGTCTTTCAGGCAAAAAGGGAGGAGTGACAGCAATGTGTGTTGCAGAGTTGCAAAGCTCGCTGTGCGCTGAAGATGATCAGTGGGAACTTTCTGGACTGTCTCTTCTGCTCTTTTAGCATTGGCTAAAGGTTCCTGCTCTACTCTGCTTCTGCCCAGCAGAGAAAGGGCACAGAGATTTTGGATTCAATTGGACTTTGAGGTAGGAAAGTGCGGAGCGAGAGCAATATATGTGTCACAGTTGCAAAGCTGACTGCGTGCTGAAGATGCCCTGCCGGAGCTTTCACTCCGGGCTCTTCGGCTGTGGGAGCAGAGGCCAAGAGATCGTGTTCACCTGTCACTGCTGCTGTTCAAACGAGAGAGGGCGGGAGAGACCATGGATTCAAACGGATTATTAGGAGATGAAGTGAGGAGTGACAGCAATGTGTGTTTCAGAGTTGCAAAGCTCACTGTGCGCTGAACATGATCTGCAAGGACTTTCCCTCCCTGCCCTTCGGAACTGGGAGCGGATTCCAAGCGCTCGTGCTCACCTGCCTCTGCTGCACTGGAAACGAGAGTGGAGACCAGAAACGCTGGATTCAAATGCGCTTTTAGGAGCTACAATGAGGAGTGACAGCAGTGTGTGTGTCACAGTTGTAAAGCTCAGTGTGTTGAAGAAGCACAAGAGCAGCCTTCAGGCCTGTCTCTTCCACTGCCTTACAGATTGCAGACATTCCTGCTCACTCTGCTGCTCAGCAGAGTGCTGGCAACGGAGTTCTTGGATTGAAATGGTCTTTTAGGAGAAAGAGTGAAGAGTGACAGCAATGTTTGTGTCACAGTTTAAAGCTCACTGTGTGCTAAACATGATCAGGAGGAGCTTTTTTGCAAGGCTCTTCTGCTGTTTTAGCCCAGTCTAAACATTCCTTCTCTCTGTTGCTGCTCAGCAGAGAGTGGGCACAGAGATGTTGGAATCAATTGGTCTTCCAGGCAGGAAAAGGAGGAGTTACAGCAATGTGTGTTGCAGAATTGCAAAGCTCACTGTGTGCTGAAGATGCCCTGCAGGAGTTTCCCTGCTGGCCCATCGTCTGTGGGATTAGAGTCCAAGCGCTGCTCCTCCCCTGTCACAACTCCTCTCGAAACGAGAGAGCGCACCAGAAACTTTGGATTCAAATGCACTTTTAGGAGATAAAGTGAGGAGTGACAGCAATGTTTGTGTCACAGTTTAAAGCTCACTGTGTGCAAAACATGATCAAGCAGGAGATTTTTTTCAAGGCTCTTCTGCTGTTTTAGGCAGGTCTAAAAATTCCTGCTCTACTATCTCTGTTGCTGCTCAGCAGAGAGCGGGCACAGAGATGGTGGATTCAGCTGGTCTTTCAGGCAAAAAGGGAGGAGTGACAGCAATGTGTGTTGCAGAGTTGCAAAGCTCGCTGTGCGCTGAAGATGATCAGTGGGAACTTTCTGGACTGTCTCTTCTGCTCTTTTAGCATTGGCTAAAGGTTCCTGCTCTACTCTGCTTCTGCCCAGCAGAGAAAGGGCACAGAGATTTTGGATTCAATTGGACTTTGAGGTAGGAAAGTGCGGAGCGAGAGCAATATATGTGTCACAGTTGCAAAGCTGACTGCGTGCTGAAGATGCCCTGCCGGAGCTTTCACTCCGGGCTCTTCGGCTGTGGGAGCAGAGGCCAAGAGATCGTGTTCACCTGTCACTGCTGCTGTTCAAACGAGAGAGGGCGGGAGAGACCATGGATTCAAACGGATTATTAGGAGATGAAGTGAGGAGTGACAGCAATGTGTGTTTCAGAGTTGCAAAGCTCACTGTGCGCTGAAGATGATCTGCAAGGACTTTCCCTCCCTGCCCTTCGGAACTGGGAGCGGATTCCAAGCGCTCGTGCTCACCTGCCTCTGCTGCACTGGAAACGAGAGTGGAGACCAGAAACGCTGGATTCAAATGCACTTTTAGGAGCTACATGAGGAGTGACAACAGTGTGTGTGTGTCAAAGTTGTAAAGCTCAGTGTGTTGAAGAAGCACAAGAGCAGCCTTCAGCCTGTCTCTTCCACTGCCTTACAGATTGCAGACATTCCTGCTCACTCTGCTGCTCAGCAGAGTGCTGGCAACGGAGTTCTTGGATTGAAATGGTCTTTTAGGAGAAAGAGTGAAGAGTGACAGCAATGTTTGTGTCACAGTTTAAAGCTCACTGTGTGCTAAACATGATCAGGAGGAGCTTTTTTGCAAGGCTCTTCTGCTGTTTTAGCCCAGTCTAAACATTCCTGCTCTACTCTCTCTGATGCTGCTCAGCAGAGAGTGGGCACAGAGATGTTGGAATCAATTGGTCTTTCAGGCAAGAAAAGGAGGAGTGACAGCAATGTGTTTTGCAGAGTTGCAAAGCTCACTGTGTGCTGAAGATGCCCTGCAGGAGTTTCCCTGCTGGCCCTTCGTCTGTGGTATTAGAGTCCAAGCGCTGCTCCTCCCCTGTCACAACTCCTCTCGAAACGAGAGAGCGCACCAGAAACTTTGGATTCAAATGCACTTTTAGGAGATAAAGTGAGGAGTGACAGCAATGTTTGTGTCACAGTTTAAAGCTCACTGTGTGCAAAACATGATCAAGCAGGAGATTTTTTTCAAGGCTCTTCTGCTGTTTTAGGCAGGTCTAAAAATTCCTGCTCTACTATCTCTGTTGCTGCTCAGCAGAGAGCGGGCACAGAGATGGTGGATTCAGCTGGTCTTTCAGGCAAAAAGGGAGGAGTGACAGCAATGTGTGTTGCAGAGTTGCAAAGCTCGCTGTGCGCTGAAGATGATCAGTGGGAACTTTCTGGACTGTCTCTTCTGCTCTTTTAGCATTGGCTAAAGGTTCCTGCTCTACTCTGCTTCTGCCCAGCAGAGAAAGGGCACAGAGATTTTGGATTCAATTGGACTTTGAGGTAGGAAAGTGCGGAGCGAGAGCAATATATGTGTCACAGTTGCAAAGCTGACTGCCTGCTGAAGATGCCCTGCCGGAGCTTTCACTCCGGGCTCTTCGGCTGTGGGAGCAGAGGCCAAGAGATCGTGTTCACCTGTCACTGCTGCTGTTCAAACGAGAGAGGGCGGGAGAGACCATGGATTCAAACGGATTATTAGGAGATGAAGTGAGGAGTGACAGCAATGTGTGTTTCAGAGTTGCAAAGCTCACTGTGCGCTGAAGATGATCTGCAAGGACTTTCCCTCCCTGCCCTTCGGAACTGGGAGCGGATTCCAAGCGCTCGTGCTCACCTGCCTCTGCTGCACTGGAAACGAGAGTGGAGACCAGAAACGCTGGATTCAAATGCACTTTTAGGAGCTACATGAGGAGTGACAACAGTGTGTGTGTGTCAAAGTTGTAAAGCTCAGTGTGTTGAAGAAGCACAAGAGCAGCCTTCAGCCTGTCTCTTCCACTGCCTTACAGATTGCAGACATTCCTGCTCACTCTGCTGCTCAGCAGAGTGCTGGCAACGGAGTTCTTGGATTGAAATGGTCTTTTAGGAGAAAGAGTGAAGAGTGACAGCAATGTTTGTGTCACAGTTTAAAGCTCACTGTGTGCTAAACATGATCAGGAGGAGCTTTTTTGCAAGGCTCTTCTGCTGTTTTAGCCCAGTCTAAACATTCCTGCTCTACTCTCTCTGATGCTGCTCAGCAGAGAGTGGGCACAGAGATGTTGGAATCAATTGGTCTTCCAGGCAGGAGAAGGAGGAGTTACAGCAATGTGTTTTGCAGAGTTGCAAAGCTCACTGTGTGCTGAAGATGCCCTGCAGGAGTTTCCCTGCTGGCCCTTCGTCTGTGGGATTAGAGTCCAAGCGCTGCTCCTCCCCTGTCACAACTCCTCTCGAAACGAGAGAGCGCACCAGAAACTTTGGATTCAAATGCACTTTTAGGAGATAAAGTGAGGAGTGACAGCAATGTTTGTGTCACAGTTTAAAGCTCACTGTGTGCAAAACATGATCAAGCAGGAGATTTTTTTCAAGGCTCTTCTGCTGTTTTAGGCAGGTCTAAAAATTCCTGCTCTACTCTCTCTGTTGCTGCTCAGCAGAGAGCGGGCACAGAGATGGTGGATTCAGCTGGTCTTTCAGGCAAAAAGGGAGGAGTGACAGCAATGTGTGTTGCAGAGTTGCAAAGCTCGCTGTGCGCTGAAGATGATCAGTGGGAACTTTCTGGACTGTCTCTTCTGCTCTTTTAGCATTGGCTAAAGTTTCCTGCTCTACTCTGCTTCTGCCCAGCAGAGAAAGGGCACAGAGATTTTGGATTCAATTGGACTTTGAGGTAGGAAAGTGCGGAGCGAGAGCAATATATGTGTCACAGTTGCAAAGCTGACTGCGTGCTGAAGATGCCCTGCCGGAGCTTTCACTCCGGGCTCTTCGGCTGTGGGAGCAGAGGCCAAGAGATCGTGTTCACCTGTCACTGCTGCTGTTCAAACGAGAGAGGGCGGGAGAGACCATGGATTCAAACGGATTATTAGGAGATGAAGTGAGGAGTGACAGCAATGTGTGTTTCAGAGTTGCAAAGCTCACTGTGCGCTGAAGATGATCTGCAAGGACTTTCCCTCCCTGCCCTTCGGAACTGGGAGCGGATTCCAAGCGCTCGTGCTCACCTGCCTCTGCTGCTCTTGAAACAAGAGTGGAGACCAGAAACGCTGGATTCAAATGCACTTTTAGGAGCTACAATGAGGAGTGACAACAGTGTGTGTGTCACAGTTGTAAAGCTCAGTGTGTTGAAGAAGCACAAGAGCAGCCTTCAGGCCTGTCTCTTCCACTGCCTTAAAGATTGCAGACATTCCTGCTCACTCTGCTGCTCAGCAGAGTGCTGGCAACGGAGTTCTTGGATTGAAATGGTCTTTTAGGAGAAAGAGTGAAGAGTGACAGCAATGTTTGTGTCACAGTTTAAAGCTCACTGTGTGCTAAACATGATCAGGAGGAGCTTTTTTGCAAGGCTCTTCTGCTGTTTTAGCCCAGTCTAAACATTCCTGCTCTCTGTTGCTGCTCAGCAGAGAGTGGGCACAGAGATGTTGGAATCCATTGGTCTTCCAGGCAGGAAAAGGAGGAGTTACAGCAATGTGTGTTGCAGAATTGCAAAGCTCACTGTGTGCTGAAGATGCCCTGCAGGCGTTTCCCTGCTGGCCCTTCGTCTGTGGGATTAGAGTCCAAGCGCTGCTCCTCCCCTGTCACAACTCCTCTCGAAACGTGAGAGCGCACCAGAAACTTTGGATTCAAATGCACTTTTAGGAGATAAAGTGAGGAGTGACAGCAATGTTTGTGTCACTGTTTAAAGCTCACTGTGTGCAAAACATGATCAAGCAGGAGATTTTTTGCAAGGCTCTTCTGCTGTTTTAGCCCAGGCTAAACATTCCTGCTCTACTCTCTCTGTTACTGCTCAGCAGAGAGCGGGCACAGAGGTGTTGGAATCAATTGGTCTTTCAGGCAGGAAAAGAAGAGACAGCAATGTGTGTTGCAGAGTTGCAAAGCTCACTGTGTGCTGAAGATGATCAGTGGGAACTTTCTGGACTGTCTCTTCTGCTGTTTCAGCAGAGTCCAAACGTAAGTGCTATATTCTGCTACTGCTCACAAAGAGCAAGCACAGGAGATGTATTATTCAATTGGACTTTCAGGTAGGAAAGTGAGAGGTGACAGCAATATGTGTTTCAGAGTTGTGAATCTCAATGTGTGCTGAAGATGCCCAGCAGTAGTTTCCATGCTGGCCCTTCGGCTGTGAAATTAGAATCCAAGCGCTCGTCCTCCCCTGTCACAACTGCTCTCGAAGCGAGAGAGCGCACCAGAAACGTTGGCTTGAAATGCACTTTTAGGAGATAAAGTGAGGAGTGACAGCAATGTGTGTTTCAGAGTTGCAAAGCTCACTGTGCGCTGAAGATGATCTGCAAGGACTTTCCCTCCCTGCCCTTCGGAACTGGGAGCGGATTCCAAGCGCTCGTGCTCACCTTCCTCTGCTGCTCTTGAAACGAGAGTGGAGACCAGAAACGCTGGATTCAAATGCACTTTTAGGAGCTACAATGAGGAGTGACAACAGTGTGTGTGTCACAGTTGTAAAGCTCAGTGTGTTGAAGAAGCACAAGAGCAGCCTTCAGGCCTGTCTCTTCCACTGCCTTACAGATTGCAGACATCCCTGCTCACTCTGCTGCTCAGCAGAGTGCTGGCAACGGAGTTCTTGGATTGAAATGGTCTTTTAGGAGAAAGAGTGAAGAGTGACAGCAATGTTTGTGTCACAGTTTAAAGCTCACTGTGTGCTAAACATGATCAGGAGGAGCTTTTTTGCAAGGCTCTTCTGCTGTTTTAGCCCAGTCTAAACATTCCTGCTCTACTCTCTCTGTTGCTGCTCAGCAGAGAGTGGGCACAGAGATGTTGGAATCAATAGGTCTTCCAGGCAGGAAAAGGAGGAGTTACAGCAATGTGTTTTGCAGAGTTGCAAAGCTCACTGTGTGCTGAAGATGCCCTGCAGGCGTTTCCCTGCTGGCCCTTCGTCTGTGGGATTAGAGTCCAAGCGCTGCTCCTCCCCTGTCACAACTCCTCTCGAAACGAGAGAGCGCACAAGAAACTTTGGATTCAAATGCACTTTTAGGAGATAAAGTGAGGAGTGACAGCAATGTTTGTGTCACAGTTTAAAGCTCACTGTGTGCAAAACATGATCAAGCAGGAGATTTTTTTCAAGGCTCTTCTGCTGTTTTAGGCAGGTCTAAAAATTCCTGCTCTACTCTCTCTGTTGCTGCTCAGCAGAGAGCGGGCACAGAGATGGTGGAATCAATTGGTCTTTCAGGCAAAAAGGGAGGAGTGACAGCAATGTGTGTTGCAGAGTTGCAAAGCTCGCTGTGCGCTGAAGATGATCAGTGGGAACTTTCTGGACTGTCTCTTCTGCTCTTTTAGCATTGGCTAAAGGTTCCTGCTCTACTCTGCTTCTGCCCAGCAGAGAAAGGGCACAGAGATTTTGGATTCAATTGGACTTTGAGGTAGGAAAGTGCGGAGCGAGAGCAATATATGTGTCACAGTTGCAAAGCTGACTGCGTGCTGAAGATGCCCTGCCGGAGCTTTCACTCCGGGCTCTTCGGCTGTGGGAGCAGAGGCCAAGAGATCGTGTTCACCTGTCACTGCTGCTGTTCAAACGAGAGAGGGCGGGAGAGACCATGGATTCAAACGGATTATTAGGAGATGAAGTGAGGAGTGACAGCAATGTGTGTTTCAGAGTTGCAAAGCTCACTGTGCGCTGAAGATGATCTGCAAGGACTTTCCCTCCCTGCCCTTCGGAACTGGGAGCGGATTCCAAGCGCTCGTGCTCACCTTCCTCTGCTGCTCTTGAAACGAGAGTGGAGACCAGAAACGCTGGATTCAAATGCACTTTTAGGAGCTACAATGAGGAGTGACAACAGTGTGTGTGTCACAGTTGTAAAGCTCAGTGTGTTGAAGAAGCACAAGAGCAGCCTTCAGGCCTGTCTCTTCCACTGCCTTACAGATAGCAGACATTCCTGCTCACTCTGCTGCTCAGCAGAGTGCTGGCAACGGAGTTCTTGGATTGAAATGGTCTTTTAGGAGAAAGAGTGAAGAGTGACAGCAATGTTTGTGTCACAGTTTAAAGCTCACTGTGTGCTAAACATGATCAGGAGGAGCTTTTTTGCAAGGCTCTTCTGCTGTTTTAGCCCAGGCTAAACATTCCTTCTCTCTGTTGCTGCTCAGCAGAGAGTGGGCACAGAGATGTTGGAATCAATTGGTCTTCCAGGCAGGAAAAGGAGTTACAGCAATGTGTGTTGCAGAATTGCAAAGCTCACTGTGTGCTGAAGATGCCCTGCAGGAGTTTCCCTGCTGGCCCTTCGTCTGTGGGATTAGAGTCCAAGCGCTGCTCCTCCCCTGTCACAACTCCTCTCGAAACGTGAGAGCGCAGCAGAAACTTCGGATTCAAATGCACTTTTATTAGATAAAGTGAGGAGTGACAGCAATGTTTGTGTCACAGTTTAAAGCTCACTGTGTGCAAAACATGATAAAGCAGGAGATTTTTTGCAAGGCTCTTCTGCTGTTTTAGCCAAGGCTAAACATTCCTGCTCTACTCTCTCTGTTGCTGCTCAGCAGAGAGCGGGCACAGAGGTGTTGGAATCAATTGCTCTTTCAGGCAGGAAAAGAAGAGACAGCAATGTGTGTTGCAGAGTTGCAAAGCTCACTGTGTGCTGAAGATGATCAGTGGGAACTTTCTGGACTGTCTCTTCTGCTGTTTCAGCAGAGTCCAAACGTAAGTGCTATATTCTGCTACTGCTCACAAAGAGCAAGCACAGGAGATGTATTATTCAATTGGACTTTCAGGTAGGAAAGTGAGAGGTGACAGCAATATGTGTTTCAGAGTTGCGAATCTCAATGTGTGCTGAAGATGCCCAGCAGTAGTTTCCATGCTGGCCCTTCGGCTGTGAAATTAGAATCCAAGCGCTCGTCCTCCCCTGTCACAACTGCTCTCGAAGCGAGAGAGCGCACCAGAAACGTTGGCTTGAAATGCACTTTTAGGAGATAAAGTGAGGAGTGACAGCAATGTGTGTTTCAGAGTTGCAAAGCTCACTGTGCGCTGAAGATGATCTGGAAGGACTTTCCCTCCCTGCCCTTCGGAACTGGGAGCGGATTCCAAGCGCTCGTGCTCACCTGCCTCTGCTGCACTGGAAACGAGAGTGGAGACCAGAAACGCTGGATTCAAATGCACTTTTAGGAGCTACAATGAGGAGTGACAACAGTGTGTGTGTCAAAGTTGTAAAGCTCAGTGTGTTGAAGAAGCACAAGAGCAGCCTTCAGACTGTCTCTTCCACTGCCTTACAGATTGCAGACATTCCTGCTCACTCTGCTGCTCAGCAGAGTGCTGGCAACGGAGTTCTTTGATTGAAATGGTCTTTTAGGACAAAGAGTGAAGAGTGACAGCAATGTTTGTGTCACAGTTTAAAGCTCACTGTGTGCTAAACATGATCAGGAGGAGCTTTTTTGCAAGGCTCTTCTGCTGTTTTAGCCCAGTCTAAACATTCCTGCTCTCTGTTGCTGCTCAGCAGAGAGTGGGCACAGAGATGTTGGAATCAATTGGTCTTCCAGGCAGGAAAAGGAGGAGTTACAGCAATGTGTTTTGCAGAGTTGCAAAGCTCACTGTGTGCTGAAGATGCCCTGCAGGAGTTTCCCTGCTGGCCCTTCGTCTGTGGTATTAGAGTCCAAGCGCTGCTCCTCCCCTGTCACAACTCCTCTCGAAACGAGAGAGCGCACCAGAAACTTTGGATTCAAATGCAGTTTTAGGAGATAAAGTGAGGAGTGACAGCAATGTTTGTGTCACAGTTTAAAGCTCACTGTGTGCAAAACATTATCAAGCAGGAGATTTTTTTCAAGGCTCTTCTCCTGTTTTAGGCAGGTCTAAAAATTCCTGCTCTACTCTCTCTGTTGCTGCTCAGCAGAGAGCGGGCACAGAGATGGTGGATTCAGCTGGTCTTTCAGGCAGGAAAGGGAGGAGTGAAAGCAATGTGTGTTGCAGAGTTGCAAAGCTCACTGTGTGCTGAAGATGATCAGTGGGAACTTTCTGGACTGTCTCTTCTGCTGTTTCAGCAGAGTCCAAACGTAAGTGCTATATTCTGCTACTGCTCACAAAGAGCAAGCACAGGAGATGTATTATTCAATTGGACTTTCAGGTAGGAAAGTGAGAGGTGACAGCAATATGTGTTTCAGAGTTGCGAATCACAATGTGTGCTGAAGATGCCCAGCAGTAGTTTCCATGCTGGCCCTTCGGCTGTGAAATTAGAATCCAAGCGCTCGTCCTCCCCTGTCACAACTGCTCTCGAAGCGAGAGAGCGCACCAGAAACGTTGGCTTGAAATGCACTTTTAGGAGATAAAGTGAGGAGTGACAGCAATGTGTGTTTCAGAGTTGCAAAGCTCACTGTGCGCTGAAGATGATCTGCAAGGACTTTCCCTCCCTGCCCTTCGGAACTGGGAGCGGATTCCAAGCGCTCGTGCTCACCTGCCTCTGCTGCACTGGAAACGAGAGTGGAGACCAGAAATGCTAGATTCAAATGCACTTTTAGGAGCTACAATGAGGAGTGACAACAGTGTGTGTGTCAAAGTTGTAAAGCTCAGTGTGTTGAAGAAGCACAAGAGCAGCCTTCAGCCTGTCTCTTGCACTGCCTTACAGATTGCAGACATTCCTGCTCACTCTGCTGCTCAGCAGAGTGCTGGCAACGGAGTTCTTGGATTGAAATGGTCTTTTAGGAGAAAGAGTGAAGAGTGACAGCAATGTTTGTGTCACAGTTTAAAGCTCACTGTGTGCTAAACATGATCAGGAGGAGCTTTTTTGCAAGGCTCTTCTGCTGTTTTAGCCCAGTCTAAACATTCCTGCTCTCTGTTGCTGCTCAGCAGAGAGTGGGCACAGAGATGTTGGAATCAATTGGTCTTCCAGGCAGGAGAAGGAGTTACAGCAATGTGTGTTGCAGAATTGCAAAGCTCACTGTGTGCTGAAGATGCCCTGCAGGAGTTTCCCTGCTGGCCCTTTGTCTGTGGGATTAGAGTCCAAACGCTGCTCCTCCCCTGTCACAACTCCTCTCGAAACGAGAGAGCGCACCAGAAACTTTGGATTCAAATGCAGTTTAAGGAGATAAAGTGAGGAGTGACAGCAATGTTTGTGTCACAGTTTAAAGCTCACTGTGTGCAAAACATGATCAAGCAGGAGATTTTTTTCAAGGCTCTTCTGCTGTTTTAGGCAGGTCTAAAAATTCCTGCTCTACTCTCTCTGTTGCTGCTCAGCAGAGAGCGGGCACAGAGATGGTGGATTCAGCTGGTCTTTCAGGCAGGAAAGGGAGGAGTGAAAGCAATGTGTGTTGCAGAGTTGCAAAGCTCACTGTGTGCTGAAGATGATCAGTGGGAACTTTCTGGACTGTCTCTTCTGCTGTTTCAGCAGAGTCCAAACGTAAGTGCTATATTCTGCTACTGCTCACAAAGAGCAAGCACAGGAGATGTATTATTCAATTGGACTTTCAGGTAGGAAAGTGAGAGGTGACAGCAATATGTGTTTCAGAGTTGCGAATCACAATGTGTGCTGAAGATGCCCAGCAGTAGTTTCCATGCTGGCCCTTCGGCTGTGAAATTAGAATCCAAGCGCTCGTCCTCCCCTGTCACAACTGCTCTCGAAGCGAGAGAGCGCACCAGAAACGTTGGCTTGAAATGCACTTTTAGGAGATAAAGTGAGGAGTGACAGCAATGTGTGTTTCAGAGTTGTAAAGCTCACTGTGCGCTGAAGATGATCTGCAAGGACTTTCCCTCCCTGCCCTTCGGAACTGGGAGCGGATTCCAAGCGCTCGTGCTCACCTGCCTCTGCTGCTCTTGAAACGAGAGTGGAGACCAGAAACGCTGGATTCAAATGCACTTTTAGGAGCTACAATGAGGAGTGACAACAGTGTGTGTGTCACAGTTGTAAAGCTCAGTGTGTTGAAGAAGCACAAGAGCAGCCTTCAGGCCTGTCTCTTCCACTGCCTTACAGATTGCAGACATTCCTGCTCACTCTGCTGCTCAGCAGAGTGCTGGCAACGGAGTTCTTGGATTGAAATGGTCTTTTAGGAGAAAGAGTGAAGAGTGACAGCAATGTTTGTGTCACAGTTTAAAGCTCACTGTGTGCTAAACATGATCAGGAGGAGCTTTTTTGCAAGGCTCTTCTGCTGTTTTAGCCCAGTCTAAACATTCCTTCTCTCTGTTGCTGCTCAGCAGAGAGTGGGCACAGAGATGTTGGAATCAATTGGTCTTCCAGGCAGGAAAAGGAGTTACAGCAATGTGTGTTGCAGAATTGCAAAGCTCACTGTGTGCTGAAGATGCCCTGCAGGAGTTTCCCTGCTGGCCCTTCGTCTGTGGGATTAGAGTCCAAGCGCTGCTCCTCCCCTGTCACAACTCCTCTCGAAACGTGAGAGCGCACCAGAAACTTTGGATTCAAATGCACTTTTAGGAGATAAAGTGAGGAGTGACAGCAATGTTTGTGTCACAGTTTAAAGCTCACTGTGTGCAAAACATGATCAAGCAGGAGATTTTTTGCAAGGCTCTTCTGCTGTTTTAGCCCAGGCTAAACATTCCTGCTCTACTCTCTCTGTTGCTGCTCAGCAGAGAGCGGGCACAGAGGTGTTGGAATCAATTGGTCTTTCAGGCAGGAAAAGAAGAGACAGCAATGTGTGTTGCAGAGTTGCAAAGCTCACTGTGTGCTGAAGATGATCAGTGGGAACTTTCTGGACTGTCTCTTCTGCTGTTTCAGCAGAGTCCAAACGTAAGTGCTATATTCTGCTACTGCTCACAAAGAGCAAGCACAGGAGATGTATTATTCAATTGGACTTTCAGGTAGGAAAGTGAGAGGTGACAGCAATATGTGTTTCAGAGTTGCGAATCACAATGTGTGCTGAAGATGCCCAGCAGTAGTTTCCATGCTGGCCCTTCGGCTGTGAAATTAGAATCCAAGCGCTCGTCCTCCCCTGTCACAACTGCTCTCGAAGCGAGAGAGCGCACCAGAAACGTTGGCTTGAAATGCACTTTTAGGAGATAAAGTGTGGAGTGACAGCAATGTGTGTTTCAGAGCTGCAAAGCTCACTGTGCGCTGAAGATGATCTGCAAGGACTTTCCCTCCCTGCCCTTCGGAACTGGGAGCGGATTCCAAGCGCTCGTGCTCACCTGCCTCTGCTGCACTGGAAACGAGAGTGGAGACCAGAAACGCTGGATTCAAATGCACTTTTAGGAGCTACAATGAGGAGTGACAACAGTGTGTGTGTCAAAGTTGTAAAGCTCAGTGTGTTGAAGAAGCACAAGAGCAGCCTTCAGGCCTGTCTCTTCCACTGCCTTACAGATTGCAGACATCCCTGCTCACTCTGCTGCTCAGCAGAGTGCTGGCAACGGAGTTCTTGGATTGAAATGGTCTTTTAGGAGAAAGAGTGAAGAGTGACAGCAATGTTTGTGTCACAGTTTAAAGCTCACTGTGTGCTAAACATGATCAGGAGGAGCTTTTTTGCAAGGCTCTTCTGCTGTTTTAGCCCAGTCTAAACATTCCTGCTCTACTCTCTCTGTTGCTGCTCAGCAGAGAGTGGGCACAGAGATGTTGGAATCAATTGGTCTTCCAGGCAAGAAAAGGAGGAGTGACAGCAATGTGTTTTGCAGAGTTGCAAAGCTCACTGTGTGTTGAAGATGCCCTGCAGGAGTTTCCCTGCTGGCCCTTTGTCTGTGGTATTAGAGTCCAAGCGCTGCTCCTCCCCTGTCACAACTCCTCTCGAAACGTGAGAGCGCACAAGAAACTTTGGATTCAAATGCACTTTTAGGAGATAAAGTGAGGAGTGACAGCAATGTTTGTGTCACAGTTTAAAGCTCACTGAGTGCAAAACATGATCAAGCAGGAGATTTTTTGCAAGGCTCTTCTGCTATTTTAGCCCAGTCTAAACATTCCTGCTCTGCTCTCTCTGTTGTTGCTCAGCAGAGAGCGGGCACAGAGATGGTGGATTCAGTTCGTCTCTCAGGCAGGAAAGGGAGGAGTGACAGCAATGTGTGTTGCAGAGTTGCAAAGCTCACTGTGTGCTGAAGATGATCAGTGGGAACTTTCTGGACTGTCTCTTCTGCTGTTTCAGCAGAGTCCAAACGTAAGTGCTATATTCTGCTACTGCTCACAAAGAGCAAGCACAGGAGATGTATTATTCAATTGGACTTTCAGGTAGGAAAGTGAGAGGTGACAGCAATATGTGTTTCAGAGTTGCGAATCTCAATGTGTGCTGAAGATGCCCAGCAGTAGTTTCCATGCTGGCCCTTCGGCTGTGGGATTAGAATCCAAGCGCTCGTCCTCCCCTGTCACAACTGCTCTCGAAGCGAGAGAGCGCACCAGAAACGTTGGCTTGAAATGCACTTTTAGGAGATAAAGTGAGGAGTGACAGCAATGTGTGTTTCAGAGTTGCAAAGCTCACTGTGCGCTGAAGATGATCTGGAAGGACTTTCCCTCCCTGCCCTTCGGAACTGGGAGCGGATTCCAAGCGCTCGTGCTCACCTGCCTCTGCTGCACTGGAAACGAGAGTGGAGACCAGAAACGCTGGATTCAAATGCACTTTTAGGAGCTACAATGAGGAGTGACAACAGTGTGTGTGTCAAAGTTGTAAAGCTCAGTGTGTTGAAGAAGCACAAGAGCAGCCTTCAGCCTGTCTCTTCCACTGCCTTACAGATTGCAGACATTCCTGCTCACTCTGCTGCTCAGCAGAGTGCTGGCAACGGAGTTCTTGGATTGAAATGGTCTTTTAGGAGAAAGAGTGAAGAGTGACAGCAATGTTTGTGTCACAGTTTAAAGCTCACTGTGTGCTAAACATGATCAGGAGGAGCTTTTTTGCAAGGCTCTTCTGCTGTTTTAGCCCAGTCTAAACATTCCTGCTCTCTGTTGCTGCTCAGCAGAGAGTGGGCACAGAGATGTTGGAATCAATAGGTCTTCCACGCAGGAGAAGGAGTTACAGCAATGTGTGTTGCAGAATTGCAAAGCTCACTGTGTGCTGAAGATGCCCTGCAGGCGTTTCCCTGCTGGCCCTTCGTCTGTGGGATTAGAGTCCAAGCGCTGCTCCTCCCCTGTCACAACTCCTCTCGAAACGTGAGAGCGCACCAGAAACTTTGGATTCAAATGCACGTTTAGGAGATAAAGTGAGGAGTGACAGCAATGTTTGTGTCACAGTTTAAAGCTCACTGTGTGCAAAACATGATCAAGCAGGAGATTTTTTTCAAGGCTCTTCTCCTGTTTTAGGCAGGTCTAAAAATTCCTGCTCTACTCTCTCTGTTGCTGCTCAGCAGAGAGCGGGCACAGAGATGGTGGATTCAGCTGGTCTTTCAGGCAGGAAAGGGAGGAGTGAAAGCAATGTGTGTTGCAGAGTTGCAAAGCTCACTGTGTGCTGAAGATGATCAGTGGGAACTTTCTGGACTGTCTCTTCTGCTGTTTCAGCAGAGTCCAAACGTAAGTGCTATATTCTGCTACTGCTCACAAAGAGCAAGCACAGGAGATGTATTATTCAATTGGACTTTCAGGTAGGAAAGTGAGAGGTGACAGCAATATGTGTTTCAGAGTTGCGAATCACAATGTGTGCTGAAGATGCCCAGCAGTAGTTTCCATGCTGGCCCTTCGGCTGTGAAATTAGAATCCAAGCGCTCGTCCTCCCCTGTCACAACTGCTCTCGAAGCGAGAGAGCGCACCAGAAACGTTGGCTTGAAATGCACTTTTAGGAGATAAAGTGAGGAGTGACAGCAATGTGTGTTTCAGAGTTGCAAAGCTCACTGTGCGCTGAAGATGATCTGCAAGGACTTTCCCTCCCTGCCCTTCGGAACTGGGAGCGGATTCCAAGCGCTCGTGCTCACCTGCCTCTGCTGCACTGGAAACGAGAGTGGAGACCAGAAACGCTGGATTCAAATGCACTTTTAGGAGCTACAATGAGGAGTGACAACAGTGTGTGTGTCAAAGTTGTAAAGCTCAGTGTGTTGAAGAAGCACAAGAGCAGCCTTCAGACTGTCTCTTCCACTGCCTTACAGATTGCAGACATTCCTGCTCACTCTGCTGCTCAGCAGAGTGCTGGCAACGGAGTTCTTGGATTGAAATGGTCTTTTAGGACAAAGAGTGAAGAGTGACAGCAATGTTTGTGTCACAGTTTAAAGCTCACTGTGTGCTAAACATGATCAGGAGGAGCTTTTTTGCAAGGCTCTTCTGCTGTTTTAGCCCAGTCTAAACATTCCTTCTCTCTGTTGCTGCTCAGCAGAGAGTGGGCACAGAGATGTTGGAATCAATTGGTCTTCCAGGCAGGAAAAGGAGGAGTTACAGCAATGTGTGTTGCAGAATTGCAAAGCTCACTGTGTGCTGAAGATGCCCTGCAGGAGTTTCCCTGCTGGCCCATCGTCTGTGGGATTAGAGTCCAAGCGCTGCTCCTCCCCTGTCACAACTCCTCTCGAAACGAGAGAGCGCACCAGAAACTTTGGATTCAAATGCACTTTTAGGAGATAAAGTGAGGAGTGACAGCAATGTTTGTGTCACAGTTTAAAGCTCACTGTGTGCAAAACATGATCAAGCAGGAGATTTTTTTCAAGGCTCTTCTGCTGTTTTAGGCAGGTCTAAAAATTCCTGCTCTACTATCTCTGTTGCTGCTCAGCAGAGAGCGGGCACAGAGATGGTGGATTCAGCTGGTCTTTCAGGCAAAAAGGGAGGAGTGACAGCAATGTGTGTTGCAGAGTTGCAAAGCTCGCTGTGCGCTGAAGATGATCAGTGGGAACTTTCTGGACTGTCTCTTCTGCTCTTTTAGCATTGGCTAAAGGTTCCTGCTCTACTCTGCTTCTGCCCAGCAGAGAAAGGGCACAGAGATTTTGGATTCAATTGGACTTTGAGGTAGGAAAGTGCGGAGCGAGAGCAATATATGTGTCACAGTTGCAAAGCTGACTGCGTGCTGAAGATGCCCTGCCGGAGCTTTCACTCCGGGCTCTTCGGCTGTGGGAGCAGAGGCCAAGAGATCGTGTTCACCTGTCACTGCTGCTGTTCAAACGAGAGAGGGCGGGAGAGACCATGGATTCAAACGGATTATTAGGAGATGAAGTGAGGAGTGACAGCAATGTGTGTTTCAGAGTTGCAAAGCTCACTGTGCGCTGAAGATGATCTGCAAGGACTTTCCCTCCCTGCCCTTCGGAACTGGGAGCGGATTCCAAGCGCTCGTGCTCACCTGCCTCTGCTGCACTGGAAACGAGAGTGGAGACCAGAAACGCTGGATTCAAATGCACTTTTAGGAGCTACATGAGGAGTGACAACAGTGTGTGTGTGTCAAAGTTGTAAAGCTCAGTGTGTTGAAGAAGCACAAGAGCAGCCTTCAGCCTGTCTCTTCCACTGCCTTACAGATTGCAGACATTCCTGCTCACTCTGCTGCTCAGCAGAGTGCTGGCAACGGAGTTCTTGGATTGAAATGGTCTTTTAGGAGAAAGAGTGAAGAGTGACAGCAATGTTTGTGTCACAGTTTAAAGCTCACTGTGTGCTAAACATGATCAGGAGGAGCTTTTTTGCAAGGCTCTTCTGCTGTTTTAGCCCAGTCTAAACATTCCTGCTCTACTCTCTCTGATGCTGCTCAGCAGAGAGTGGGCACAGAGATGTTGGAATCAATTGGTCTTTCAGGCAAGAAAAGGAGGAGTGACAGCAATGTGTTTTGCAGAGTTGCAAAGCTCACTGTGTGCTGAAGATGCCCTGCAGGAGTTTCCCTGCTGGCCCTTCGTCTGTGGTATTAGAGTCCAAGCGCTGCTCCTCCCCTGTCACAACTCCTCTCGAAACGAGAGAGCGCACCAGAAACTTTGGATTCAAATGCACTTTTAGGAGATAAAGTGAGGAGTGACAGCAATGTTTGTGTCACAGTTTAAAGCTCACTGTGTGCAAAACATGATCAAGCAGGAGATTTTTTTCAAGGCTCTTCTGCTGTTTTAGGCAGGTCTAAAAATTCCTGCTCTACTATCTCTGTTGCTGCTCAGCAGAGAGCGGGCACAGAGATGGTGGATTCAGCTGGTCTTTCAGGCAAAAAGGGAGGAGTGACAGCAATGTGTGTTGCAGAGTTGCAAAGCTCGCTGTGCGCTGAAGATGATCAGTGGGAACTTTCTGGACTGTCTCTTCTGCTCTTTTAGCATTGGCTAAAGGTTCCTGCTCTACTCTGCTTCTGCCCAGCAGAGAAAGGGCACAGAGATTTTGGATTCAATTGGACTTTGAGGTAGGAAAGTGCGGAGCGAGAGCAATATATGTGTCACAGTTGCAAAGCTGACTGCCTGCTGAAGATGCCCTGCCGGAGCTTTCACTCCGGGCTCTTCGGCTGTGGGAGCAGAGGCCAAGAGATCGTGTTCACCTGTCACTGCTGCTGTTCAAACGAGAGAGGGCGGGAGAGACCATGGATTCAAACGGATTATTAGGAGATGAAGTGAGGAGTGACAGCAATGTGTGTTTCAGAGTTGCAAAGCTCACTGTGCGCTGAAGATGATCTGCAAGGACTTTCCCTCCCTGCCCTTCGGAACTGGGAGCGGATTCCAAGCGCTCGTGCTCACCTGCCTCTGCTGCACTGGAAACGAGAGTGGAGACCAGAAACGCTGGATTCAAATGCACTTTTAGGAGCTACATGAGGAGTGACAACAGTGTGTGTGTGTCAAAGTTGTAAAGCTCAGTGTGTTGAAGAAGCACAAGAGCAGCCTTCAGCCTGTCTCTTCCACTGCCTTACAGATTGCAGACATTCCTGCTCACTCTGCTGCTCAGCAGAGTGCTGGCAACGGAGTTCTTGGATTGAAATGGTCTTTTAGGAGAAAGAGTGAAGAGTGACAGCAATGTTTGTGTCACAGTTTAAAGCTCACTGTGTGCTAAACATGATCAGGAGGAGCTTTTTTGCAAGGCTCTTCTGCTGTTTTAGCCCAGTCTAAACATTCCTGCTCTACTCTCTCTGATGCTGCTCAGCAGAGAGTGGGCACAGAGATGTTGGAATCAATTGGTCTTCCAGGCAGGAGAAGGAGGAGTTACAGCAATGTGTTTTGCAGAGTTGCAAAGCTCACTGTGTGCTGAAGATGCCCTGCAGGAGTTTCCCTGCTGGCCCTTCGTCTGTGGGATTAGAGTCCAAGCGCTGCTCCTCCCCTGTCACAACTCCTCTCGAAACGAGAGAGCGCACCAGAAACTTTGGATTCAAATGCACTTTTAGGAGATAAAGTGAGGAGTGACAGCAATGTTTGTGTCACAGTTTAAAGCTCACTGTGTGCAAAACATGATCAAGCAGGAGATTTTTTTCAAGGCTCTTCTGCTGTTTTAGGCAGGTCTAAAAATTCCTGCTCTACTCTCTCTGTTGCTGCTCAGCAGAGAGCGGGCACAGAGATGGTGGATTCAGCTGGTCTTTCAGGCAAAAAGGGAGGAGTGACAGCAATGTGTGTTGCAGAGTTGCAAAGCTCGCTGTGCGCTGAAGATGATCAGTGGGAACTTTCTGGACTGTCTCTTCTGCTCTTTTAGCATTGGCTAAAGGTTCCTGCTCTATTCTCTCTGCTTCTGCCCAGCAGAGAAAGGGCACAGAGATTTTGGATTCAATTGGACTTTGAGGTAGGAAAGTGCGGAGCGAGAGCAATATATGTGTCACAGTTGCAAAGCTGACTGCGTGCTGAAGATGCCCTGCCGGAGCTTTCACTCCGGGCTCTTCGGCTGTGGGAGCAGAGGCCAAGAGATCGTGTTCACCTGTCACTGCTGCTGTTCAAACGAGAGAGGGCGGGAGAGACCATGGATTCAAACGGATTATTAGGAGATGAAGTGAGGAGTGACAGCAATGTGTGTTTCAGAGTTGCAAAGCTCACTGTGCGCTGAAGATGATCTGCAAGGACTTTCCCTCCCTGCCCTTCGGAACTGGGAGCGGATTCCAAGCGCTCGTGCTCACCTGCCTCTGCTGCTCTTGAAACAAGAGTGGAGACCAGAAACGCTGGATTCAAATGCACTTTTAGGAGCTACAATGAGGAGTGACAACAGTGTGTGTGTCACAGTTGTAAAGCTCAGTGTGTTGAAGAAGCACAAGAGCAGCCTTCAGGCCTGTCTCTTCCACTGCCTTAAAGATTGCAGACATTCCTGCTCACTCTGCTGCTCAGCAGAGTGCTGGCAACGGAGTTCTTGGATTGAAATGGTCTTTTAGGAGAAAGAGTGAAGAGTGACAGCAATGTTTGTGTCACAGTTTAAAGCTCACTGTGTGCTAAACATGATCAGGAGGAGCTTTTTTGCAAGGCTCTTCTGCTGTTTTAGCCCAGTCTAAACATTCCTGCTCTCTGTTGCTGCTCAGCAGAGAGTGGGCACAGAGATGTTGGAATCCATTGGTCTTCCAGGCAGGAAAAGGAGGAGTTACAGCAATGTGTGTTGCAGAATTGCAAAGCTCACTGTGTGCTGAAGATGCCCTGCAGGCGTTTCCCTGCTGGCCCTTCGTCTGTGGGATTAGAGTCCAAGCGCTGCTCCTCCCCTGTCACAACTCCTCTCGAAACGTGAGAGCGCACCAGAAACTTTGGATTCAAATGCACTTTTAGGAGATAAAGTGAGGAGTGACAGCAATGTTTGTGTCACTGTTTAAAGCTCACTGTGTGCAAAACATGATCAAGCAGGAGATTTTTTGCAAGGCTCTTCTGCTGTTTTAGCCCAGGCTAAACATTCCTGCTCTACTCTCTCTGTTACTGCTCAGCAGAGAGCGGGCACAGAGGTGTTGGAATCAATTGGTCTTTCAGGCAGGAAAAGAAGAGACAGCAATGTGTGTTGCAGAGTTGCAAAGCTCACTGTGTGCTGAAGATGATCAGTGGGAACTTTCTGGACTGTCTCTTCTGCTGTTTCAGCAGAGTCCAAACGTAAGTGCTATATTCTGCTACTGCTCACAAAGAGCAAGCACAGGAGATGTATTATTCAATTGGACTTTCAGGTAGGAAAGTGAGAGGTGACAGCAATATGTGTTTCAGAGTTGTGAATCTCAATGTGTGCTGAAGATGCCCAGCAGTAGTTTCCATGCTGGCCCTTCGGCTGTGAAATTAGAATCCAAGCGCTCGTCCTCCCCTGTCACAACTGCTCTCGAAGCGAGAGAGCGCACCAGAAACGTTGGCTTGAAATGCACTTTTAGGAGATAAAGTGAGGAGTGACAGCAATGTGTGTTTCAGAGTTGCAAAGCTCACTGTGCGCTGAAGATGATCTGCAAGGACTTTCCCTCCCTGCCCTTCGGAACTGGGAGCGGATTCCAAGCGCTCGTGCTCACCTTCCTCTGCTGCTCTTGAAACGAGAGTGGAGACCAGAAACGCTGGATTCAAATGCACTTTTAGGAGCTACAATGAGGAGTGACAACAGTGTGTGTGTCACAGTTGTAAAGCTCAGTGTGTTGAAGAAGCACAAGAGCAGCCTTCAGGCCTGTCTCTTCCACTGCCTTACAGATTGCAGACATCCCTGCTCACTCTGCTGCTCAGCAGAGTGCTGGCAACGGAGTTCTTGGATTGAAATGGTCTTTTAGGAGAAAGAGTGAAGAGTGACAGCAATGTTTGTGTCACAGTTTAAAGCTCACTGTGTGCTAAACATGATCAGGAGGAGCTTTTTTGCAAGGCTCTTCTGCTGTTTTAGCCCAGTCTAAACATTCCTGCTCTACTCTCTCTGTTGCTGCTCAGCAGAGAGTGGGCACAGAGATGTTGGAATCAATAGGTCTTCCAGGCAGGAAAAGGAGGAGTTACAGCAATGTGTTTTGCAGAGTTGCAAAGCTCACTGTGTGCTGAAGATGCCCTGCAGGCGTTTCCCTGCTGGCCCTTCGTCTGTGGGATTAGAGTCCAAGCGCTGCTCCTCCCCTGTCACAACTCCTCTCGAAACGAGAGAGCGCACAAGAAACTTTGGATTCAAATGCACTTTTAGGAGATAAAGTGAGGAGTGACAGCAATGTTTGTGTCACAGTTTAAAGCTCACTGTGTGCAAAACATGATCAAGCAGGAGATTTTTTTCAAGGCTCTTCTGCTGTTTTAGGCAGGTCTAAAAATTCCTGCTCTACTCTCTCTGTTGCTGCTCAGCAGAGAGCGGGCACAGAGATGGTGGAATCAATTGGTCTTTCAGGCAAAAAGGGAGGAGTGACAGCAATGTGTGTTGCAGAGTTGCAAAGCTCGCTGTGCGCTGAAGATGATCAGTGGGAACTTTCTGGACTGTCTCTTCTGCTCTTTTAGCATTGGCTAAAGGTTCCTGCTCTACTCTGCTTCTGCCCAGCAGAGAAAGGGCACAGAGATTTTGGATTCAATTGGACTTTGAGGTAGGAAAGTGCGGAGCGAGAGCAATATATGTGTCACAGTTGCAAAGCTGACTGCGTGCTGAAGATGCCCTGCCGGAGCTTTCACTCCGGGCTCTTCGGCTGTGGGAGCAGAGGCCAAGAGATCGTGTTCACCTGTCACTGCTGCTGTTCAAACGAGAGAGGGCGGGAGAGACCATGGATTCAAACGGATTATTAGGAGATGAAGTGAGGAGTGACAGCAATGTGTGTTTCAGAGTTGCAAAGCTCACTGTGCGCTGAAGATGATCTGCAAGGACTTTCCCTCCCTGCCCTTCGGAACTGGGAGCGGATTCCAAGCGCTCGTGCTCACCTTCCTCTGCTGCTCTTGAAACGAGAGTGGAGACCAGAAACGCTGGATTCAAATGCACTTTTAGGAGCTACAATGAGGAGTGACAACAGTGTGTGTGTCACAGTTGTAAAGCTCAGTGTGTTGAAGAAGCACAAGAGCAGCCTTCAGGCCTGTCTCTTCCACTGCCTTACAGATAGCAGACATTCCTGCTCACTCTGCTGCTCAGCAGAGTGCTGGCAACGGAGTTCTTGGATTGAAATGGTCTTTTAGGAGAAAGAGTGAAGAGTGACAGCAATGTTTGTGTCACAGTTTAAAGCTCACTGTGTGCTAAACATGATCAGGAGGAGCTTTTTTGCAAGGCTCTTCTGCTGTTTTAGCCCAGGCTAAACATTCCTTCTCTCTGTTGCTGCTCAGCAGAGAGTGGGCACAGAGATGTTGGAATCAATTGGTCTTCCAGGCAGGAAAAGGAGTTACAGCAATGTGTGTTGCAGAATTGCAAAGCTCACTGTGTGCTGAAGATGCCCTGCAGGAGTTTCCCTGCTGGCCCTTCGTCTGTGGGATTAGAGTCCAAGCGCTGCTCCTCCCCTGTCACAACTCCTCTCGAAACGTGAGAGCGCACCAGAAACTTCGGATTCAAATGCACTTTTATTAGATAAAGTGAGGAGTGACAGCAATGTTTGTGTCACAGTTTAAAGCTCACTGTGTGCAAAACATGATAAAGCAGGAGATTTTTTGCAAGGCTCTTCTGCTGTTTTAGCCAAGGCTAAACATTCCTGCTCTACTCTCTCTGTTGCTGCTCAGCAGAGAGCGGGCACAGAGGTGTTGGAATCAATTGCTCTTTCAGGCAGGAAAAGAAGAGACAGCAATGTGTGTTGCAGAGTTGCAAAGCTCACTGTGTGCTGAAGATGATCAGTGGGAACTTTCTGGACTGTCTCTTCTGCTGTTTCAGCAGAGTCCAAACGTAAGTGCTATATTCTGCTACTGCTCACAAAGAGCAAGCACAGGAGATGTATTATTCAATTGGACTTTCAGGTAGGAAAGTGAGAGGTGACAGCAATATGTGTTTCAGAGTTGCGAATCTCAATGTGTGCTGAAGATGCCCAGCAGTAGTTTCCATGCTGGCCCTTCGGCTGTGAAATTAGAATCCAAGCGCTCGTCCTCCCCTGTCACAACTGCTCTCGAAGCGAGAGAGCGCACCAGAAACGTTGGCTTGAAATGCACTTTTAGGAGATAAAGTGAGGAGTGACAGCAATGTGTGTTTCAGAGTTGCAAAGCTCACTGTGCGCTGAAGATGATCTGGAAGGACTTTCCCTCCCTGCCCTTCGGAACTGGGAGCGGATTCCAAGCGCTCGTGCTCACCTGCCTCTGCTGCACTGGAAACGAGAGTGGAGACCAGAAACGCTGGATTCAAATGCACTTTTAGGAGCTACAATGAGGAGTGACAACAGTGTGTGTGTCAAAGTTGTAAAGCTCAGTGTGTTGAAGAAGCACAAGAGCAGCCTTCAGACTGTCTCTTCCACTGCCTTACAGATTGCAGACATTCCTGCTCACTCTGCTGCTCAGCAGAGTGCTGGCAACGGAGTTCTTTGATTGAAATGGTCTTTTAGGACAAAGAGTGAAGAGTGACAGCAATGTTTGTGTCACAGTTTAAAGCTCACTGTGTGCTAAACATGATCAGGAGGAGCTTTTTTGCAAGGCTCTTCTGCTGTTTTAGCCCAGTCTAAACATTCCTGCTCTCTGTTGCTGCTCAGCAGAGAGTGGGCACAGAGATGTTGGAATCAATTGGTCTTCCAGGCAGGAAAAGGAGGAGTTACAGCAATGTGTTTTGCAGAGTTGCAAAGCTCACTGTGTGCTGAAGATGCCCTGCAGGAGTTTCCCTGCTGGCCCTTCGTCTGTGGTATTAGAGTCCAAGCGCTGCTCCTCCCCTGTCACAACTCCTCTCGAAACGAGAGAGCGCACCAGAAACTTTGGATTCAAATGCAGTTTTAGGAGATAAAGTGAGGAGTGACAGCAATGTTTGTGTCACAGTTTAAAGCTCACTGTGTGCAAAACATGATCAAGCAGGAGATTTTTTTCAAGGCTCTTCTCCTGTTTTAGGCAGGTCTAAAAATTCCTGCTCTACTCTCTCTGTTGCTGCTCAGCAGAGAGCGGGCACAGAGATGGTGGATTCAGCTGGTCTTTCAGGCAGGAAAGGGAGGAGTGAAAGCAATGTGTGTTGCAGAGTTGCAAAGCTCACTGTGTGCTGAAGATGATCAGTGGGAACTTTCTGGACTGTCTCTTCTGCTGTTTCAGCAGAGTCCAAACGTAAGTGCTATATTCTGCTACTGCTCACAAAGAGCAAGCACAGGAGATGTATTATTCAATTGGACTTTCAGGTAGGAAAGTGAGAGGTGACAGCAATATGTGTTTCAGAGTTGCGAATCACAATGTGTGCTGAAGATGCCCAGCAGTAGTTTCCATGCTGGCCCTTCGGCTGTGAAATTAGAATCCAAGCGCTCGTCCTCCCCTGTCACAACTGCTCTCGAAGCGAGAGAGCGCACCAGAAACGTTGGCTTGAAATGCACTTTTAGGAGATAAAGTGAGGAGTGACAGCAATGTGTGTTTCAGAGTTGCAAAGCTCACTGTGCGCTGAAGATGATCTGCAAGGACTTTCCCTCCCTGCCCTTCGGAACTGGGAGCGGATTCCAAGCGCTCGTGCTCACCTGCCTCTGCTGCACTGGAAACGAGAGTGGAGACCAGAAATGCTAGATTCAAATGCACTTTTAGGAGCTACAATGAGGAGTGACAACAGTGTGTGTGTCAAAGTTGTAAAGCTCAGTGTGTTGAAGAAGCACAAGAGCAGCCTTCAGCCTGTCTCTTGCACTGCCTTACAGATTGCAGACATTCCTGCTCACTCTGCTGCTCAGCAGAGTGCTGGCAACGGAGTTCTTGGATTGAAATGGTCTTTTAGGAGAAAGAGTGAAGAGTGACAGCAATGTTTGTGTCACAGTTTAAAGCTCACTGTGTGCTAAACATGATCAGGAGGAGCTTTTTTGCAAGGCTCTTCTGCTGTTTTAGCCCAGTCTAAACATTCCTGCTCTCTGTTGCTGCTCAGCAGAGAGTGGGCACAGAGATGTTGGAATCAATTGGTCTTCCAGGCAGGAGAAGGAGTTACAGCAATGTGTGTTGCAGAATTGCAAAGCTCACTGTGTGCTGAAGATGCCCTGCAGGAGTTTCCCTGCTGGCCCTTTGTCTGTGGGATTAGAGTCCAAACGCTGCTCCTCCCCTGTCACAACTCCTCTCGAAACGAGAGAGCGCACCAGAAACTTTGGATTCAAATGCAGTTTAAGGAGATAAAGTGAGGAGTGACAGCAATGTTTGTGTCACAGTTTAAAGCTCACTGTGTGCAAAACATGATCAAGCAGGAGATTTTTTTCAAGGCTCTTCTGCTGTTTTAGGCAGGTCTAAAAATTCCTGCTCTACTCTCTCTGTTGCTGCTCAGCAGAGAGCGGGCACAGAGATGGTGGATTCAGCTGGTCTTTCAGGCAGGAAAGGGAGGAGTGAAAGCAATGTGTGTTGCAGAATTGCAAAGCTCACTGTGTGCTGAAGATGATCAGTGGGAACTTTCTGGACTGTCTCTTCTGCTGTTTCAGCAGAGTCCAAACGTAAGTGCTATATTCTGCTACTGCTCACAAAGAGCAAGCACAGGAGATGTATTATTCAATTGGACTTTCAGGTAGGAAAGTGAGAGGTGACAGCAATATGTGTTTCAGAGTTGCGAATCACAATGTGTGCTGAAGATGCCCAGCAGTAGTTTCCATGCTGGCCCTTCGGCTGTGAAATTAGAATCCAAGCGCTCGTCCTCCCCTGTCACAACTGCTCTCGAAGCGAGAGAGCGCACCAGAAACGTTGGCTTGAAATGCACTTTTAGGAGATAAAGTGAGGAGTGACAGCAATGTGTGTTTCAGAGTTGCAAAGCTCACTGTGCGCTGAAGATGATCTGCAAGGACTTTCCCTCCCTGCCCTTCGGAACTGGGAGCGGATTCCAAGCGCTCGTGCTCACCTGCCTCTGCTGCTCTTGAAACGAGAGTGGAGACCAGAAACGCTGGATTCAAATGCACTTTTAGGAGCTACAATGAGGAGTGACAACAGTGTGTGTGTCACAGTTGTAAAGCTCAGTGTGTTGAAGAAGCACAAGAGCAGCCTTCAGGCCTGTCTCTTCCACTGCCTTACAGATTGCAGACATTCCTGCTCACTCTGCTGCTCAGCAGAGTGCTGGCAACGGAGTTCTTGGATTGAAATGGTCTTTTAGGAGAAAGAGTGAAGAGTGACAGCAATGTTTGTGTCACAGTTTAAAGCTCACTGTGTGCTAAACATGATCAGGAGGAGCTTTTTTGCAAGGCTCTTCTGCTGTTTTAGCCCAGTCTAAACATTCCTTCTCTCTGTTGCTGCTCAGCAGAGAGTGGGCACAGAGATGTTGGAATCAATTGGTCTTCCAGGCAGGAAAAGGAGTTACAGCAATGTGTGTTGCAGAATTGCAAAGCTCACTGTGTGCTGAAGATGCCCTGCAGGAGTTTCCCTGCTGGCCCTTCGTCTGTGGGATTAGAGTCCAAGCGCTGCTCCTCCCCTGTCACAACTCCTCTCGAAACGTGAGAGCGCACCAGAAACTTTGGATTCAAATGCACTTTTAGGAGATAAAGTGAGGAGTGACAGCAATGTTTGTGTCACAGTTTAAAGCTCACTGTGTGCAAAACATGATCAAGCAGGAGATTTTTTGCAAGGCTCTTCTGCTGTTTTAGCCCAGGCTAAACATTCCTGCTCTACTCTCTCTGTTGCTGCTCAGCAGAGAGCGGGCACAGAGGTGTTGGAATCAATTGGTCTTTCAGGCAGGAAAAGAAGAGACAGCAATGTGTGTTGCAGAGTTGCAAAGCTCACTGTGTGCTGAAGATGATCAGTGGGAACTTTCTGGACTGTCTCTTCTGCTGTTTCAGCAGAGTCCAAACGTAAGTGCTATATTCTGCTACTGCTCACAAAGAGCAAGCACAGGAGATGTATTATTCAATTGGACTTTCAGGTAGGAAAGTGAGAGGTGACAGCAATATGTGTTTCAGAGTTGCGAATCACAATGTGTGCTGAAGATGCCCAGCAGTAGTTTCCATGCTGGCCCTTCGGCTGTGAAATTAGAATCCAAGCGCTCGTCCTCCCCTGTCACAACTGCTCTCGAAGCGAGAGAGCGCACCAGAAACGTTGGCTTGAAATGCACTTTTAGGAGATAAAGTGAGGAGTGACAGCAATGTGTGTTTCAGAGCTGCAAAGCTCACTGTGCGCTGAAGATGATCTGCAAGGACTTTCCCTCCCTGCCCTTCGGAACTGGGAGCGGATTCCAAGCGCTCGTGCTCACCTGCCTCTGCTGCACTGGAAACGAGAGTGGAGACCAGAAACGCTGGATTCAAATGCACTTTTAGGAGCTACAATGAGGAGTGACAACAGTGTGTGTGTCAAAGTTGTAAAGCTCAGTGTGTTGAAGAAGCACAAGAGCAGCCTTCAGGCCTGTCTCTTCCACTGCCTTACAGATTGCAGACATCCCTGCTCACTCTGCTGCTCAGCAGAGTGCTGGCAACGGAGTTCTTGGATTGAAATGGTCTTTTAGGAGAAAGAGTGAAGAGTGACAGCAATGTTTGTGTCACAGTTTAAAGCTCACTGTGTGCTAAACATGATCAGGAGGAGCTTTTTTGCAAGGCTCTTCTGCTGTTTTAGCCCAGTCTAAACATTCCTGCTCTACTCTCTCTGTTGCTGCTCAGCAGAGAGTGGGCACAGAGATGTTGGAATCAATTGGTCTTCCAGGCAAGAAAAGGAGGAGTGACAGCAATGTGTTTTGCAGAGTTGCAAAGCTCACTGTGTGTTGAAGATGCCCTGCAGGAGTTTCCCTGCTGGCCCTTTGTCTGTGGTATTAGAGTCCAAGCGCTGCTCCTCCCCTGTCACAACTCCTCTCGAAACGTGAGAGCGCACAAGAAACTTTGGATTCAAATGCACTTTTAGGAGATAAAGTGAGGAGTGACAGCAATGTTTGTGTCACAGTTTAAAGCTCACTGAGTGCAAAACATGATCAAGCAGGAGATTTTTTGCAAGGCTCTTCTGCTATTTTAGCCCAGTCTAAACATTCCTGCTCTGCTCTCTCTGTTGTTGCTCAGCAGAGAGCGGGCACAGAGATGGTGGATTCAGTTCGTCTCTCAGGCAGGAAAGGGAGGAGTGACAGCAATGTGTGTTGCAGAGTTGCAAAGCTCACTGTGTGCTGAAGATGATCAGTGGGAACTTTCTGGACTGTCTCTTCTGCTGTTTCAGCAGAGTCCAAACGTAAGTGCTATATTCTGCTACTGCTCACAAAGAGCAAGCACAGGAGATGTATTATTCAATTGGACTTTCAGGTAGGAAAGTGAGAGGTGACAGCAATATGTGTTTCAGAGTTGCGAATCTCAATGTGTGCTGAAGATGCCCAGCAGTAGTTTCCATGCTGGCCCTTCGGCTGTGGGATTAGAATCCAAGCGCTCGTCCTCCCCTGTCACAACTGCTCTCGAAGCGAGAGAGCGCACCAGAAACGTTGGCTTGAAATGCACTTTTAGGAGATAAAGTGAGGAGTGACAGCAATGTGTGTTTCAGAGTTGCAAAGCTCACTGTGCGCTGAAGATGATCTGGAAGGACTTTCCCTCCCTGCCCTTCGGAACTGGGAGCGGATTCCAAGCGCTCGTGCTCACCTGCCTCTGCTGCACTGGAAACGAGAGTGGAGACCAGAAACGCTGGATTCAAATGCACTTTTAGGAGCTACAATGAGGAGTGACAACAGTGTGTGTGTCAAAGTTGTAAAGCTCAGTGTGTTGAAGAAGCACAAGAGCAGCCTTCAGCCTGTCTCTTCCACTGCCTTACAGATTGCAGACATTCCTGCTCACTCTGCTGCTCAGCAGAGTGCTGGCAACGGAGTTCTTGGATTGAAATGGTCTTTTAGGAGAAAGAGTGAAGAGTGACAGCAATGTTTGTGTCACAGTTTAAAGCTCACTGTGTGCTAAACATGATCAGGAGGAGCTTTTTTGCAAGGCTCTTCTGCTGTTTTAGCCCAGTCTAAACATTCCTGCTCTCTGTTGCTGCTCAGCAGAGAGTGGGCACAGAGATGTTGGAATCAATAGGTCTTCCACGCAGGAGAAGGAGTTACAGCAATGTGTGTTGCAGAATTGCAAAGCTCACTGTGTGCTGAAGATGCCCTGCAGGCGTTTCCCTGCTGGCCCTTCGTCTGTGGGATTAGAGTCCAAGCGCTGCTCCTCCCCTGTCACAACTCCTCTCGAAACGTGAGAGCGCACCAGAAACTTTGGATTCAAATGCACGTTTAGGAGATAAAGTGAGGAGTGACAGCAATGTTTGTGTCACAGTTTAAAGCTCACTGTGTGCAAAACATGATCAAGCAGGAGATTTTTTTCAAGGCTCTTCTCCTGTTTTAGGCAGGTCTAAAAATTCCTGCTCTACTCTCTCTGTTGCTGCTCAGCAGAGAGCGGGCACAGAGATGGTGGATTCAGCTGGTCTTTCAGGCAGGAAAGGGAGGAGTGAAAGCAATGTGTGTTGCAGAGTTGCAAAGCTCACTGTGTGCTGAAGATGATCAGTGGGAACTTTCTGGACTGTCTCTTCTGCTGTTTCAGCAGAGTCCAAACGTAAGTGCTATATTCTGCTACTGCTCACAAAGAGCAAGCACAGGAGATGTATTATTCAATTGGACTTTCAGGTAGGAAAGTGAGAGGTGACAGCAATATGTGTTTCAGAGTTGCGAATCACAATGTGTGCTGAAGATGCCCAGCAGTAGTTTCCATGCTGGCCCTTCGGCTGTGAAATTAGAATCCAAGCGCTCGTCCTCCCCTGTCACAACTGCTCTCGAAGCGAGAGAGCGCACCAGAAACTTTGGATTCAAATGCACTTTTAGGAGATAAAGTGAGGAGTGACAGCAATGTGTGTTTCAGAGTTGCAAAGCTCACTGTGCGCTGAAGATGATCTGCAAGGACTTTCCCTCCCTGCCCTTCGGAACTGGGAGCGGATTCCAAGCGCTCGTGCTCACCTGCCTCTGCTGCACTGGAAACGAGAGTGGAGACCAGAAACGCTGGATTCAAATGCACTTTTAGGAGCTACAATGAGGAGTGACAACAGTGTGTGTGTCAAAGTTGTAAAGCTCAGTGTGTTGAAGAAGCACAAGAGCAGCCTTCAGACTGTCTCTTCCACTGCCTTACAGATTGCAGACATTCCTGCTCACTCTGCTGCTCAGCAGAGTGCTGGCAACGGAGTTCTTGGATTGAAATGGTCTTTTAGGACAAAGAGTGAAGAGTGACAGCAATGTTTGTGTCACAGTTTAAAGCTCACTGTGTGCTAAACATGATCAGGAGGAGCTTTTTTGCAAGGCTCTTCTGCTGTTTTAGCCCAGTCTAAACATTCCTGCTCTCTGTTGCTGCTCAGCAGAGAGTGGGCACAGAGATGTTGGAATCAATTGGTCTTCCAGGCAGGAGAAGGAGGAGTTACAGCAATGTGTTTTGCAGAGTTGCAAAGCTCACTGTGTGCTGAAGATGCCCTGCAGGAGTTTCCCTGCTGGCCCTTTGTCTGTGGTATTAGAGTCCAAGCGCTGCTCCTCCCCTGTCACAACTCCTCTCCAAACGAGAGTGCGTACCAGAAACTTTGGATTCAAATGCACTTTTAGGAGATAAAGTGAGGAGTGACAGCAATGTTTGTGTCACAGTTTAAAGCTCACTGTGTGCAAAACATGATCAAGCAGGAGATTTTTTGCAAGGCTCTTCTGCTGTTTTAGCCCAGGCTAAATATTCCTGCTCAACTCTCTGTTGCTGCTCAGCAGAGAGTGGGCACAGAGATGTTGGAATCAATTAGTCTTTCAGGCAGGAAAAGAAGTGACAGCAATGTGTGTTGCAGAGTTGCAAAGCTCGCTGTTCGCTGAAGATGATCAGTGGGAACTTTCTGGACTGTCTCTTCTGCTGTTTCTTCAGAGTCCAAACGTAAGTGCTATATTCTGCAACTGCTCACACAGAGCAAGCACAGGAGATGTAGGATTCAATTGGACTTTGAGGTAGGAAAGTGAGAGGTGACAGCTATTTGTGTTTCAGAGTTGCAAAGCTCACTGGGTCCTGAAGATGCCCTGCAGGAGTTTCCATGCTGGCAATTCGTCTGTGAAATTAGAGTCCAAACACTCGTCCTCCCCTGTGACATCTGCTCTCGAAACGAGAGAGCGCACCATAAACTTTGGATTCAAATGCACTTTTAGGAGATAAAGTGAGGAGTGACAGCAATGTTTGTGTCACAGTTTAAAGCTCACTGAGTGCAAAACATGATCAAGCAGGAGATTTTTTGCAAGGCTCTTCTGCTGTTTTAGCCCAGTCCAAACATTCCTGCTCTGCTCTCTCTGTTGTTGCTCAGCAGAGAGCGGGCACAGAGATGGTGGATTCAGTTGGTCGTTCAGGCAGGAAAGGGGGGAGTGACAGCAATGTGTGTTGCACAGTTGCAAAGCTCACTGTGTGCTGAAGATGATCAGTGGGAACTTTCTGGACTGTCTCTTCTGCTGTTTCAGCAGAGTCCAAACGTAAGTGCTATATTCTGCTACTGCTCACAAAGAGCAAGCACAGGAGATGTATTATTCAATTGGACTTTCAGGTAGGAAAGTGAGAGGTGACAGCAATATGTGTTTCAGAGTTGCGAATCACAATGTGTGCTGAAGATGCCCAGCAGTAGTTTCCATGCTGGCCCTTCGGCTGTGAAATTAGAATCCAAGCGCTCGTCCTCCCCTGTCACAACTGCTCTCGAAGCGAGAGAGCGCACCAGAAACGTTGGCTTGAAATGCACTTTTAGGAGATAAAGTGAGGAGTGACAGCAATGTGTGTTTCAGAGTTGCAAAGCTCACTGTGCGCTGAAGATGATCTGCAAGGACTTTCCCTCCCTGCCCTTCGGAACTGGGAGCGGATTCCAAGCGCTCGTGCTCACCTTCCTCTGCTGCTCTTGAAACGAGAGTGGAGACCAGAAACGCTGGATTCAAATGCACTTTTAGGAGCTACAATGAGGAGTGACAACAGTGTGTGTGTCACAGTTGTAAAGCTCAGTGTGTTGAAGAAGCACAAGAGCAGCCTTCAGGCCTGTCTCTTCCACTGCCTTACAGATTGCAGACATCCCTGCTCACTCTGCTGCTCAGCAGAGTGCTGGCAACGGAGTTCTTGGATTGAAATGGTCTTTTAGGAGAAAGAGTGAAGAGTGACAGCAATGTTTGTGTCACAGTTTAAAGCTCACTGTGTGCTAAACATGATCAGGAGGAGCTTTTTTGCAAGGCTCTTCTGCTGTTTTAGCCCAGTCTAAACATTCCTGCTCTACTCTCTCTGATGCTGCTCAGCAGAGAGTGGGCACAGAGATGTTGGAATCAATAGGTCTTCCAGGCAGGAAAAGGAGGAGTTACAGCAATGTGTTTTGCAGAGTTGCAAAGCTCATTGTGTGCTGAAGATGCCCTGCAGGAGTTTCCCTGCTGGCCCTTCGTCTGTGGGATTAGAGTCCAAGCGCTGCTCCTCCCCTGTCACAACTCCTCTCGAAACGAGAGAGCGCACAAGAAACTTTGGATTCAAATGCACTTTTAGGAGATAAAGTGAGGAGTGACAGCAATGTTTGTGTCACAGTTTAAAGCTCACTGTTTGCAAAACATGATCAAGCAGGAGATTTTTTTCAAGGCTCTTCTGCTGTTTTAGGCAGGTCTAAAAATTCCTGCTCTACTATCTCTGTTGCTGCTCAGCAGAGAGCGGGCACAGAGATGGTGGATTCAGCTGGTCTTTCAGGCAAAAAGGGAGGAGTGACAGCAATGTGTGTTGCAGAGTTGCAAAGCTCGCTGTGCGCTGAAGATGATCAGTGGGAACTTTCTGGACTGTCTCTTCTGCTCTTTTAGCATTGGCTAAAGTTTCCTGCTCTACTCTGCTTCTGCCCAGCAGAGAAAGGGCACAGAGATTTTGGATTCAATTGGACTTTGAGGTAGGAAAGTGCGGAGCGAGAGCAATATATGTGTCACAGTTGCAAAGCTGACTGCGTGCTGAAGATGCCCTGCCGGAGCTTTCACTCTGGGCTCTTCGGCTGTGGGAGCAGAGGCCAAGAGATCGTGTTCACCTGTCACTGCTGCTGTTCAAACGAGAGAGGGCGGGAGAGACCATGGATTCAAACGGATTATTAGGAGATGAAGTGAGGAGTGACAGCAATGTGTGTTTCAGAGTTGCAAAGCTCACTGTGCGCTGAAGATGATCTGCAAGGACTTTCCCTCCCTGCCCTTCGGAACTGGGAGCGGATTCCAAGCGCTCGTGCTCACCTGCCTCTGCTGCTCTTGAAACGAGAGTGGAGACCAGAAACGCTGGATTCAAATGCACTTTTAGGAGCTACAATGAGGAGTGACAACAGTGTGTGTGTCACAGTTGTAAAGCTCAGTGTGTTGAAGAAGCACAAGAGCAGCCTTCAGGCCTGTCTCTTCCACTGCCTTACAGATTGCAGACATTCCTGCTCACTCTGCTGATCAGCAGAGTGCTGGCAACGGAGTTCTTGGATTGAAATGGTCTTTTAGGAGAAAGAGTGAAGAGTGACAGCAATGTTTGTGTCACAGTTTAAAGCTCACTGTGTGCTAAACATGATCAGGAGGAGCTTTTTTGCAAGGCTCTTCTGCTGTTTTAGCCCAGTCTAAACATTCCTGCTCTACTCTCTCTGATGCTGCTCAGCAGAGAGTGGGCACAGAGATGTTGGAATCAATTGGTCTTCCAGGCAGGAGAAGGAGGAGTTACAGCAATGTGTGTTGCAGAATTGCAAAGCTCACTGTGTGCTGAAGATGCCCTGCAGGAGTTTCCCTGCTGGCCCTTCGTCTGAGGGATTAGAGTCCAAGCGCTGCTCCTCCCCTGTCACAACTCCTCTCGAAACGAGAGAGCGCACAAGAAACTTTGGATTCAAATGCACTTTTAGGAGATAAAGTGAGGAGTGACAGCAATGTTTGTGTCACAGTTTAAAGCTCACTGTGTGCAAAACATGATCAAGCAGGAGATTTTTTTCAAGGCTCTTCTGCTGTTTTAGGCAGGTCTAAAAATTCCTGCTCTACTCTCTCTGTTGCTGCTCAGCAGAGAGCGGGCACAGAGATGGTGGATTCAGCTGGTCTTTCAGGCAAAAAGGGAGGAGTGACAGCAATGTGTGTTGCAGAGTTGCAAAGCTCGCTGTGCGCTGAAGATGATCAGTGGGAACTTTCTGGACTGTCTCTTCTGCTCTTTTAGCATTGGCTAAAGGTTCCTGCTCTACTCTGCTTCTGCCCAGCAGAGAAAGGGCACAGAGATTTTGGATTCAATTGGACTTTGAGGTAGGAAAGTGCGGAGCGAGAGCAATATATGTGTCACAGTTGCAAAGCTGACTGCGTGCTGAAGATGCCCTGCCGGAGCTTTCACTCCGGGCTCTTCGGCTGTGGGAGCAGAGGCCAAGAGATCGTGTTCACCTGTCACTGCTGCTGTTCAAACGAGAGAGGGCGGGAGAGACCATGGAATCAAATGGATTATTAGGAGATGAAGTGAGGAGTGACAGCAATGTGTGTTTCAGAGTTGCAAAGCTCACTGTGCGCTGAAGATGATCTGCAAGGACTTTCCCTCCCTGCCCTTCGGAACTGGGAGCGGATTCCAAGCGCTCGTGCTCACCTTCCTCTGCTGCTCTTGAAACGAGAGTGGAGACCAGAAACACTGGATTCAAATGCACTTTTAGGAGCTACAATGAGGAGTGACAACAGTGTGTGTGTCACAGTTGTAAAGCTCAGTGTGTTGAAGAAGCACAAGAGCAGCCTTCAGGCCTGTCTCTTCCACTGCCTTACAGATTGCAGACATTCCTGCTCACTCTGCTGCTCAGCAGAGTGCTGGCAACGGAGTTCTTGGATTGAAATGGTCTTTTAGGAGAAAGAGTGAAGAGTGACAGCAATGTTTGTGTCACAGTTTAAAGCTCACTGTGTGCTAAACATGATCAGGAGGAGCTTTTTTGCAAGGCTCTTCTGCTGTTTTAGCCCAGTCTAAACATTCCTTCTCTCTGTTGCTGCTCAGCAGAGAGTGGGCACAGAGATGTTGGAATCAATTGGTCTTCCAGGCAGGAAAAGGAGGAGTTACAGCAATGTGTGTTGCAGAATTGCAAAGCTCACTGTGTGCTGAAGATGCCCTGCAGGAGTTTCCCTGCTGGCCCTTCGTCTGTGGGATTAGAGTCCAAGCGCTGCTCCTCCCCTGTCACAACTCCTCTCGAAACGAGAGAGCGCACCAGAAACTTTGGATTCAAATGCACTTTTAGGAGATAAAGTGAGGAGTGACAGCAATGTTTGTGTCACAGTTTAAAGCTCACTGTGTGCAAAACATGATCAAGCAGGAGATTTTTTTCAAGGCTCTTCTGCTGTTTTAGGCAGGTCTAAAAATTCCTGCTCTACTATCTCTGTTGCTGCTCAGCAGAGAGCGGGCACAGAGATGGTGGATTCAGCTGGTCTTTCAGGCAAAAAGGGAGGAGTGACAGCAATGTGTGTTGCAGAGTTGCAAAGCTCGCTGTGCGCTGAAGATGATCAGTGGGAACTTTCTGGACTGTCTCTTCTGCTCTTTTAGCATTGGCTAAAGGTTCCTGCTCTACTCTGCTTCTGCCCAGCAGAGAAAGGGCACAGAGATTTTGGATTCAATTGGACTTTGAGGTAGGAAAGTGCGGAGCGAGAGCAATATATGTGTCACAGTTGCAAAGCTGACTGCGTGCTGAAGATGCCCTGCCGGAGCTTTCACTCCGGGCTCTTCGGCTGTGGGAGCAGAGGCCAAGAGATCGTGTTCACCTGTCACTGCTGCTGTTCAAACGAGAGAGGGCGGGAGAGACCATGGATTCAAACGGATTATTAGGAGATGAAGTGAGGAGTGACAGCAATGTGTGTTTCAGAGTTGCAAAGCTCACTGTGCGCTGAAGATGATCTGCAAGGACTTTCCCTCCCTGCCCTTCGGAACTGGGAGCGGATTCCAAGCGCTCGTGCTCACCTGCCTCTGCTGCACTGGAAACGAGAGTGGAGACCAGAAACGCTGGATTCAAATGCACTTTTAGGAGCTACATGAGGAGTGACAACAGTGTGTGTGTGTCAAAGTTGTAAAGCTCAGTGTGTTGAAGAAGCACAAGAGCAGCCTTCAGCCTGTCTCTTCCACTGCCTTACAGATTGCAGACATTCCTGCTCACTCTGCTGCTCAGCAGAGTGCTGGCAACGGAGTTCTTGGATTGAAATGGTCTTTTAGGAGAAAGAGTGAAGAGTGACAGCAATGTTTGTGTCACAGTTTAAAGCTCACTGTGTGCTAAACATGATCAGGAGGAGCTTTTTTGCAAGGCTCTTCTGCTGTTTTAGCCCAGTCTAAACATTCCTGCTCTACTCTCTCTGATGCTGCTCAGCAGAGAGTGGGCACAGAGATGTTGGAATCAATTGGTCTTTCAGGCAAGAAAAGGAGGAGTGACAGCAATGTGTTTTGCAGAGTTGCAAAGCTCACTGTGTGCTGAAGATGCCCTGCAGGAGTTTCCCTGCTGGCCCTTCGTCTGTGGTATTAGAGTCCAAGCGCTGCTCCTCCCCTGTCACAACTCCTCTCGAAACGAGAGAGCGCACCAGAAACTTTGGATTCAAATGCACTTTTAGGAGATAAAGTGAGGAGTGACAGCAATGTTTGTGTCACAGTTTAAAGCTCACTGTGTGCAAAACATGATCAAGCAGGAGATTTTTTTCAAGGCTCTTCTGCTGTTTTAGGCAGGTCTAAAAATTCCTGCTCTACTATCTCTGTTGCTGCTCAGCAGAGAGCGGGCACAGAGATGGTGGATTCAGCTGGTCTTTCAGGCAAAAAGGGAGGAGTGACAGCAATGTGTGTTGCAGAGTTGCAAAGCTCGCTGTGCGCTGAAGATGATCAGTGGGAACTTTCTGGACTGTCTCTTCTGCTCTTTTAGCATTGGCTAAAGGTTCCTGCTCTACTCTGCTTCTGCCCAGCAGAGAAAGGGCACAGAGATTTTGGATTCAATTGGACTTTGAGGTAGGAAAGTGCGGAGCGAGAGCAATATATGTGTCACAGTTGCAAAGCTGACTGCCTGCTGAAGATGCCCTGCCGGAGCTTTCACTCCGGGCTCTTCGGCTGTGGGAGCAGAGGCCAAGAGATCGTGTTCACCTGTCACTGCTGCTGTTCAAACGAGAGAGGGCGGGAGAGACCATGGATTCAAACGGATTATTAGGAGATGAAGTGAGGAGTGACAGCAATGTGTGTTTCAGAGTTGCAAAGCTCACTGTGCGCTGAAGATGATCTGCAAGGACTTTCCCTCCCTGCCCTTCGGAACTGGGAGCGGATTCCAAGCGCTCGTGCTCACCTGCCTCTGCTGCACTGGAAACGAGAGTGGAGACCAGAAACGCTGGATTCAAATGCACTTTTAGGAGCTACATGAGGAGTGACAACAGTGTGTGTGTGTCAAAGTTGTAAAGCTCAGTGTGTTGAAGAAGCACAAGAGCAGCCTTCAGCCTGTCTCTTCCACTGCCTTACAGATTGCAGACATTCCTGCTCACTCTGCTGCTCAGCAGAGTGCTGGCAACGGAGTTCTTGGATTGAAATGGTCTTTTAGGAGAAAGAGTGAAGAGTGACAGCAATGTTTGTGTCACAGTTTAAAGCTCACTGTGTGCTAAACATGATCAGGAGGAGCTTTTTTGCAAGGCTCTTCTGCTGTTTTAGCCCAGTCTAAACATTCCTGCTCTACTCTCTCTGATGCTGCTCAGCAGAGAGTGGGCACAGAGATGTTGGAATCAATTGGTCTTCCAGGCAGGAGAAGGAGGAGTTACAGCAATGTGTTTTGCAGAGTTGCAAAGCTCACTGTGTGCTGAAGATGCCCTGCAGGAGTTTCCCTGCTGGCCCTTCGTCTGTGGGATTAGAGTCCAAGCGCTGCTCCTCCCCTGTCACAACTCCTCTCGAAACGAGAGAGCGCACCAGAAACTTTGGATTCAAATGCACTTTTAGGAGATAAAGTGAGGAGTGACAGCAATGTTTGTGTCACAGTTTAAAGCTCACTGTGTGCAAAACATGATCAAGCAGGAGATTTTTTTCAAGGCTCTTCTGCTGTTTTAGGCAGGTCTAAAAATTCCTGCTCTACTCTCTCTGTTGCTGCTCAGCAGAGAGCGGGCACAGAGATGGTGGATTCAGCTGGTCTTTCAGGCAAAAAGGGAGGAGTGACAGCAATGTGCGTTGCAGAGTTGCAAAGCTCGCTGTGCGCTGAAGATGATCAGTGGGAACTTTCTGGACTGTCTCTTCTGCTCTTTTAGCATTGGCTAAAGGTTCCTGCTCTACTCTGCTTCTGCCCAGCAGAGAAAGGGCACAGAGATTTTGGATTCAATTGGACTTTGAGGTAGGAAAGTGCGGAGCGAGAGCAATATATGTGTCACAGTTGCAAAGCTGACTGCGTGCTGAAGATGCCCTGCCGGAGCTTTCACTCCGGGCTCTTCGGCTGTGGGAGCAGAGGCCAAGAGATCGTGTTCACCTGTCACTGCTGCTGTTCAAACGAGAGAGGGCGGGAGAGACCATGGATTCAAACGGATTATTAGGAGATGAAGTGAGGAGTGACAGCAATGTGTGTTTCAGAGTTGCAAAGCTCACTGTGCGCTGAAGATGATCTGCAAGGACTTTCCCTCCCTGCCCTTCGGAACTGGGAGCGGATTCCAAGCGCTCGTGCTCACCTTCCTCTGCTGCTCTTGAAACGAGAGTATAGACCAGAAACGCTGGATTCAAATGCACTTTTAGGAGCTACAATGAGGAGTGACAACAGTGTGTGTGTCACAGTTGTAAAGCTCAGTGTGTTGAAGAAGCACAAGAGCAGCCTTCAGGCCTGTCTCTTCCACTGCCTTACAGATTGCAGACATTCCTGCTCACTCTGCTGCTCAGCAGAGTGCTGGCAACGGAGTTCTTGGATTGAAATGGTCTTTTAGGAGAAAGAGTGAAGAGTGACAGCAATGTTTGTGTCACAGTTTAAAGCTCACTGTGTGCTAAACATGATCAGGAGGAGCTTTTTTGCAAGGCTCTTCTGCTGTTTTAGCCCAGTCTAAACATTCCTTCTCTCTGTTGCTGCTCAGCAGAGAGTGGGCACAGAGATGTTGGAATCAATTGGTCTTCCAGGCAGGAAAAGGAGGAGTTACAGCAATGTGTGTTGCAGAATTGCAAAGCTCACTGTGTGCTGAAGATGCCCTGCAGGAGTTTCCCTGCTGGCCCTTCGTCTGTGGGATTAGAGTCCAAGCGCTGCTCCTCCCCTGTCACAACTCCTCTCGAAACGAGAGAGCGCACCAGAAACTTTGGATTCAAATGCACTTTTTGGAGATAAAGTGAGGAGTGACAGCAATGTTTGTGTCACAGTTTAAAGCTCACTGTGTGCAAAACATGATCAAGCAGGAGATTTTTTTCAAGGCTCTTCTGCTGTTTTAGGCAGGTCTAAAAATACCTGCTCTACTATCTCTGTTGCTGCTCAGCAGAGAGCGGGCACAGAGATGGTGGATTCAGCTGGTCTTTCAGGCAAAAAGGGAGGAGTGACAGCAATGTGTGTTGCAGAGTTGCAAAGCTCGCTGTGCGCTGAAGATGATCAGTGGGAACTTTCTGGACCGTCTCTTCTGCTCTTTTAGCATTGGCTAAAGGTTCCTGCTCTACTCTGCTTCTGCCCAGCAGAGAAAGGGCACAGAGATTTTGGATTCAATTGGACTTTGAGGTAGGAAAGTGCGGAGCGAGAGCAATATATGTGTCACAGTTGCAAAGCTGACTGCGTGCTGAAGATGCCCTGCCGGAGCTTTCACTCCGGGCTCTTCGGCTGTGGGAGCAGAGGCCAAGAGATCGTGTTCACCTGTCACTGCTGCTGTTCAAACGAGAGAGGGCGGGAGAGACCATGGATTCAAACGGATTATTAGGAGATGAAGTGAGGAGTGACAGCAATGTGTGTTTCAGAGTTGCAAAGCTCACTGTGCGCTGAAGATGATCTGCAAGGACTTTCCCTCCCTGCCCTTCGGAACTGGGAGCGGATTCCAAGCGCTCGTGCTCACCTTCCTCTGCTGCTCTTGAAACGAGAGTGGAGACCAGAAACGCTGGATTCAAATGCACTTTTAGGAGCTACAATGAGGAGTGACAACAGTGTGTGTGTCACAGTTGTAAAGCTCAGTGTGTTGAAGAAGCACAAGAGCAGCCTTCAGGCCTGTCTCTTCCACTGCCTTACAGATTGCAGACATTCCTGCTCACTCTGCTGCTCAGCAGAGTGCTGGCAACGGAGTTCTTGGATTGAAATGGTCTTTTAGGAGAAAGAGTGAAGAGTGACAGCAATGTTTGTGTCACAGTTTAAAGCTCACTGTGTGCTAAACATGATCAGGAGGAGCTTTTTTGCAAGGCTCTTCTGCTGTTTTAGCCCAGTCTAAACATTCCTTCTCTCTGTTGCTGCTCAGCAGAGAGTGGGCACAGAGATGTTGGAATCAATTGGTCTTCCAGGCAGGAAAAGGAGGAGTTACAGCAATGTGTGTTGCAGAATTGCAAAGCTCACTGTGTGCTGAAGATGCCCTGCAGGAGTTTCCCTGCTGGCCCTTCGTCTGTGGGATTAGAGTCCAAGCGCTGCTCCTCCCCTGTCACAACTCCTCTCGAAACGAGAGAGCGCACCAGAAACTTTGGATTCAAATGCACTTTTAGGAGATAAAGTGAGGAGTGACAGCAATGTTTGTGTCACAGTTTAAAGCTCACTGTGTGCAAAACATGATCAAGCAGGAGATTTTTTTCAAGGCTCTTCTGCTGTTTTAGGCAGGTCTAAAAATACCTGCTCTACTATCTCTGTTGCTGCTCAGCAGAGAGCGGGCACAGAGATGGTGGATTCAGCTGGTCTTTCAGGCAAAAAGGGAGGAGTGACAGCAATGTGTGTTGCAGAGTTGCAAAGCTCGCTGTGCGCTGAAGATGATCAGTGGGAACTTTCTGGACCGTCTCTTCTGCTCTTTTAGCATTGGCTAAAGGTTCCTGCTCTACTCTGCTTCTGCCCAGCAGAGAAAGGGCACAGAGATTTTGGATTCAATTGGACTTTGAGGTAGGAAAGTGCGGAGCGAGAGCAATATATGTGTCACAGTTGCAAAGCTGACTGCGTGCTGAAGATGCCCTGCCGGAGCTTTCACTCCGGGCTCTTCGGCTGTGGGAGCAGAGGCCAAGAGATCGTGTTCACCTGTCACTGCTGCTGTTCAAACGAGAGAGGGCGGGAGAGACCATGGATTCAAACGGATTATTAGGAGATGAAGTGAGGAGTGACAGCAATGTGTGTTTCAGAGTTGCAAAGCTCACTGTGCGCTGAAGATGATCTGCAAGGACTTTCCCTCCCTGCCCTTCGGAACTGGGAGCGGATTCCAAGCGCTCGTGCTCACCTGCCTCTGCTGCTCTTGAAACGAGAGTGGAGACCAGAAACGCTGGATTCAAATGCACTTTTAGGAGCTACAATGAGGAGTGACAACAGTGTGTGTGTGTCAAAGTTGTAAAGCTCAGTGTGTTGAAGAAGCACAAGAGCAGCCTTCAGCCTGTCTCTTCCACTGCCTTACAGATTGCAGACATTCCTGCTCACTCTGCTGCTCAGCAGAGTGCTGGCAACGGAGTTCTTGGATTGAAATGGTCTTTTAGGAGAAAGAGTGAAGAGTGACAGCAATGTTTGTGTCACAGTTTAAAGCTCACTGTGTGCTAAACATGATCAGGAGGAGCTTTTTTGCAAGGCTCTTCTGCTGTTTTAGCCCAGTCTAAACATTCCTGCTCTACTCTCTCTGATGCTGCTCAGCAGAGAGTGGGCACAGAGATGTTGAAATCAATTGGTCTTCCAGGCAGGAGAAGGAGGAGTTACAGCAATGTGTTTTGCAGAGTTGCAAAGCTCACTGTGTGCTGAAGATGCCCTGCAGGAGTTTCCCTGCTGGCCCTTCGTCTGTGGTATTAGAGTCCAAGCGCTGCTCCTCCCCTGTCACAACTCCTCTCGAAACGAGAGAGCGCACCAGAAACTTTGGATTCAAATGCACTTTTAGGAGATAAAGTGAGGAGTGACAGCAATGTTTGTGTCACAGTTTAAAGCTCACTGTGTGCAAAACATGATCAAGCAGGAGATTTTTTCAAGGCTCTTCTGCTGTTTTAGGCAGGTCTAAAAATTCCTGCTCTACTATCTCTGTTGCTGCTCAGCAGAGAGCGGGCACAGAGATGGTGGATTCAGCTGGTCTTTCAGGCAAAAAGGGAGGAGTGACAGCAATGTGTGTTGCAGAGTTGCAAAGCTCGCTGTGCGCTGAAGATGATCAGTGGGAACTTTCTGGACTGTCTCTTCTGCTCTTTTAGCATTGGCTAAAGGTTCCTGCTCTACTCTGCTTCTGCCCAGCAGAGAAAGGGCACAGAGATTTTGGATTCAATTGGACTTTGAGGTAGGAAAGTGCGGAGCGAGAGCAATATATGTGTCACAGTTGCAAAGCTGACTGCGTGCTGAAGATGCCCTGCCGGAGCTTTCACTCCGGGCTCTTCGGCTGTGGGAGCAGAGGCCAAGAGATCGTGTTCACCTGTCACTGCTGCTGTTCAAACGAGAGAGGGCGGGAGAGACCATGGATTCAAACGGATTATTAGGAGATGAAGTGAGGAGTGACAGCAATGTGTGTTTCAGAGTTGCAAAGCTCACTGTGCGCTGAAGATGATCTGCAAGGACTTTCCCTCCCTGCCCTTCGGAACTGGGAGCGGATTCCAAGCGCTCGTGCTCACCTGCCTCTGCTGCACTGGAAACGAGAGTGGAGACCAGAAACGCTGGATTCAAATGCACTTTTAGGAGCTACAATGAGGAGTGACAACAGTGTGTGTGTCACAGTTGTAAAGCTCAGTGTGTTGAAGAAGCACAAGAGCAGCCTTCAGCCTGTCTCTTCCACTGCCTTACAGATTGCAGACATTCCTGCTCACTCTGCTGCTCAGCAGAGTGCTGGCAACGGAGTTCTTGGATTGAAATGGTCTTTTAGGAGAAAGAGTGAAGAGTGACAGCAATGTTTGTGTCACAGTTTAAAGCTCACTGTGTGCTAAACATGATCAGGAGGAGCTTTTTTGCAAGGCTCTTCTGCTGTTTTAGCCCAGTCTAAACATTCCTGCTCTACTCTCTCTGATGCTGCTCAGCAGAGAGTGGGCACAGAGATGTTGGAATCAATTGGTCTTCCAGGCAGGAGAAGGAGGAGTTACAGCAATGTGTTTTGCAGAGTTGCAAAGCTCACTGTGTGCTGAAGATGCCCTGCAGGAGTTTCCCTGCTGGCCCTTCGTCTGTGGGATTAGAGTCCAAGCGCTGCTCCTCCCCTGTCACAACTCCTCTCGAAACGAGAGAGCGCACCAGAAACTTTGGATTCAAATGCACTTTTAGGAGATAAAGTGAGGAGTGACAGCAATGTTTGTGTCACAGTTTAAAGCTCACTGTGTGCAAAACATGATCAAGCAGGAGATTTTTTTCAAGGCTCTTCTGCTGTTTTAGGCAGGTCTAAAAATTCCTGCTCTACTCTCTCTGTTGCTGCTCAGCAGAGAGCGGGCACAGAGATGGTGGATTCAGCTGGTCTTTCAGGCAAAAAGGGAGGAGTGACAGCAATGTGCGTTGCAGAGTTGCAAAGCTCGCTGTGCGCTGAAGATGATCAGTGGGAACTTTCTGGACTGTCTCTTCTGCTCTTTTAGCATTGGCTAAAGGTTCCTGCTCTACTCTGCTTCTGCCCAGCAGAGAAAGGGCACAGAGATTTTGGATTCAATTGGACTTTGAGGTAGGAAAGTGCGGAGCGAGAGCAATATATGTGTCACAGTTGCAAAGCTGACTGCGTGCTGAAGATGCCCTGCCGGAGCTTTCACTCCGGGCTCTTCGGCTGTGGGAGCAGAGGCCAAGAGATCGTGTTCACCTGTCACTGCTGCTGTTCAAACGAGAGAGGGCGGGAGAGACCATGGATTCAAACGGATTATTAGGAGATGAAGTGAGGAGTGACAGCAATGTGTGTTTCAGAGTTGCAAAGCTCACTGTGCGCTGAAGATGATCTGCAAGGACTTTCCCTCCCTGCCCTTCGGAACTGGGAGCGGATTCCAAGCGCTCGTGCTCACCTTCCTCTGCTGCTCTTGAAACGAGAGTATAGACCAGAAACGCTGGATTCAAATGCACTTTTAGGAGCTACAATGAGGAGTGACAACAGTGTGTGTGTCACAGTTGTAAAGCTCAGTGTGTTGAAGAAGCACAAGAGCAGCCTTCAGGCCTGTCTCTTCCACTGCCTTACAGATTGCAGACATTCCTGCTCACTCTGCTGCTCAGCAGAGTGCTGGCAACGGAGTTCTTGGATTGAAATGGTCTTTTAGGAGAAAGAGTGAAGAGTGACAGCAATGTTTGTGTCACAGTTTAAAGCTCACTGTGTGCTAAACATGATCAGGAGGAGCTTTTTTGCAAGGCTCTTCTGCTGTTTTAGCCCAGTCTAAACATTCCTTCTCTCTGTTGCTGCTCAGCAGAGAGTGGGCACAGAGATGTTGGAATCAATTGGTCTTCCAGGCAGGAAAAGGAGGAGTTACAGCAATGTGTGTTGCAGAATTGCAAAGCTCACTGTGTGCTGAAGATGCCCTGCAGGAGTTTCCCTGCTGGCCCTTCGTCTGTGGGATTAGAGTCCAAGCGCTGCTCCTCCCCTGTCACAACTCCTCTCGAAACGAGAGAGCGCACCAGAAACTTTGGATTCAAATGCACTTTTTGGAGATAAAGTGAGGAGTGACAGCAATGTTTGTGTCACAGTTTAAAGCTCACTGTGTGCAAAACATGATCAAGCAGGAGATTTTTTTCAAGGCTCTTCTGCTGTTTTAGGCAGGTCTAAAAATACCTGCTCTACTATCTCTGTTGCTGCTCAGCAGAGAGCGGGCACAGAGATGGTGGATTCAGCTGGTCTTTCAGGCAAAAAGGGAGGAGTGACAGCAATGTGTGTTGCAGAGTTGCAAAGCTCGCTGTGCGCTGAAGATGATCAGTGGGAACTTTCTGGACCGTCTCTTCTGCTCTTTTAGCATTGGCTAAAGGTTCCTGCTCTACTCTGCTTCTGCCCAGCAGAGAAAGGGCACAGAGATTTTGGATTCAATTGGACTTTGAGGTAGGAAAGTGCGGAGCGAGAGCAATATATGTGTCACAGTTGCAAAGCTGACTGCGTGCTGAAGATGCCCTGCCGGAGCTTTCACTCCGGGCTCTTCGGCTGTGGGAGCAGAGGCCAAGAGATCGTGTTCACCTGTCACTGCTGCTGTTCAAACGAGAGAGGGCGGGAGAGACCATGGATTCAAACGGATTATTAGGAGATGAAGTGAGGAGTGACAGCAATGTGTGTTTCAGAGTTGCAAAGCTCACTGTGCGCTGAAGATGATCTGCAAGGACTTTCCCTCCCTGCCCTTCGGAACTGGGAGCGGATTCCAAGCGCTCGTGCTCACCTTCCTCTGCTGCTCTTGAAACGAGAGTGGAGACCAGAAACGCTGGATTCAAATGCACTTTTAGGAGCTACAATGAGGAGTGACAACAGTGTGTGTGTCACAGTTGTAAAGCTCAGTGTGTTGAAGAAGCACAAGAGCAGCCTTCAGGCCTGTCTCTTCCACTGCCTTACAGATTGCAGACATTCCTGCTCACTCTGCTGCTCAGCAGAGTGCTGGCAACGGAGTTCTTGGATTGAAATGGTCTTTTAGGAGAAAGAGTGAAGAGTGACAGCAATGTTTGTGTCACAGTTTAAAGCTCACTGTGTGCTAAACATGATCAGGAGGAGCTTTTTTGCAAGGCTCTTCTGCTGTTTTAGCCCAGTCTAAACATTCCTTCTCTCTGTTGCTGCTCAGCAGAGAGTGGGCACAGAGATGTTGGAATCAATTGGTCTTCCAGGCAGGAAAAGGAGGAGTTACAGCAATGTGTGTTGCAGAATTGCAAAGCTCACTGTGTGCTGAAGATGCCCTGCAGGAGTTTCCCTGCTGGCCCTTCGTCTGTGGGATTAGAGTCCAAGCGCTGCTCCTCCCCTGTCACAACTCCTCTCGAAACGAGAGAGCGCACCAGAAACTTTGGATTCAAATGCACTTTTAGGAGATAAAGTGAGGAGTGACAGCAATGTTTGTGTCACAGTTTAAAGCTCACTGTGTGCAAAACATGATCAAGCAGGAGATTTTTTTCAAGGCTCTTCTGCTGTTTTAGGCAGGTCTAAAAATACCTGCTCTACTATCTCTGTTGCTGCTCAGCAGAGAGCGGGCACAGAGATGGTGGATTCAGCTGGTCTTTCAGGCAAAAAGGGAGGAGTGACAGCAATGTGTGTTGCAGAGTTGCAAAGCTCGCTGTGCGCTGAAGATGATCAGTGGGAACTTTCTGGACCGTCTCTTCTGCTCTTTTAGCATTGGCTAAAGGTTCCTGCTCTACTCTGCTTCTGCCCAGCAGAGAAAGGGCACAGAGATTTTGGATTCAATTGGACTTTGAGGTAGGAAAGTGCGGAGCGAGAGCAATATATGTGTCACAGTTGCAAAGCTGACTGCGTGCTGAAGATGCCCTGCCGGAGCTTTCACTCCGGGCTCTTCGGCTGTGGGAGCAGAGGCCAAGAGATCGTGTTCACCTGTCACTGCTGCTGTTCAAACGAGAGAGGGCGGGAGAGACCATGGATTCAAACGGATTATTAGGAGATGAAGTGAGGAGTGACAGCAATGTGTGTTTCAGAGTTGCAAAGCTCACTGTGCGCTGAAGATGATCTGCAAGGACTTTCCCTCCCTGCCCTTCGGAACTGGGAGCGGATTCCAAGCGCTCGTGCTCACCTGCCTCTGCTGCTCTTGAAACGAGAGTGGAGACCAGAAACGCTGGATTCAAATGCACTTTTAGGAGCTACAATGAGGAGTGACAACAGTGTGTGTGTGTCAAAGTTGTAAAGCTCAGTGTGTTGAAGAAGCACAAGAGCAGCCTTCAGCCTGTCTCTTCCACTGCCTTACAGATTGCAGACATTCCTGCTCACTCTGCTGCTCAGCAGAGTGCTGGCAACGGAGTTCTTGGATTGAAATGGTCTTTTAGGAGAAAGAGTGAAGAGTGACAGCAATGTTTGTGTCACAGTTTAAAGCTCACTGTGTGCTAAACATGATCAGGAGGAGCTTTTTTGCAAGGCTCTTCTGCTGTTTTAGCCCAGTCTAAACATTCCTGCTCTACTCTCTCTGATGCTGCTCAGCAGAGAGTGGGCACAGAGATGTTGAAATCAATTGGTCTTCCAGGCAGGAGAAGGAGGAGTTACAGCAATGTGTTTTGCAGAGTTGCAAAGCTCACTGTGTGCTGAAGATGCCCTGCAGGAGTTTCCCTGCTGGCCCTTCGTCTGTGGTATTAGAGTCCAAGCGCTGCTCCTCCCCTGTCACAACTCCTCTCGAAACGAGAGAGCGCACCAGAAACTTTGGATTCAAATGCACTTTTAGGAGATAAAGTGAGGAGTGACAGCAATGTTTGTGTCACAGTTTAAAGCTCACTGTGTGCAAAACATGATCAAGCAGGAGATTTTTTCAAGGCTCTTCTGCTGTTTTAGGCAGGTCTAAAAATTCCTGCTCTACTATCTCTGTTGCTGCTCAGCAGAGAGCGGGCACAGAGATGGTGGATTCAGCTGGTCTTTCAGGCAAAAAGGGAGGAGTGACAGCAATGTGTGTTGCAGAGTTGCAAAGCTCGCTGTGCGCTGAAGATGATCAGTGGGAACTTTCTGGACTGTCTCTTCTGCTCTTTTAGCATTGGCTAAAGGTTCCTGCTCTACTCTGCTTCTGCCCAGCAGAGAAAGGGCACAGAGATTTTGGATTCAATTGGACTTTGAGGTAGGAAAGTGCGGAGCGAGAGCAATATATGTGTCACAGTTGCAAAGCTGACTGCGTGCTGAAGATGCCCTGCCGGAGCTTTCACTCCGGGCTCTTCGGCTGTGGGAGCAGAGGCCAAGAGATCGTGTTCACCTGTCACTGCTGCTGTTCAAACGAGAGAGGGCGGGAGAGACCATGGATTCAAACGGATTATTAGGAGATGAAGTGAGGAGTGACAGCAATGTGTGTTTCAGAGTTGCAAAGCTCACTGTGCGCTGAAGATGATCTGCAAGGACTTTCCCTCCCTGCCCTTCGGAACTGGGAGCGGATTCCAAGCGCTCGTGCTCACCTGCCTCTGCTGCACTGGAAACGAGAGTGGAGACCAGAAACGCTGGATTCAAATGCACTTTTAGGAGCTACAATGAGGAGTGACAACAGTGTGTGTGTCACAGTTGTAAAGCTCAGTGTGTTGAAGAAGCACAAGAGCAGCCTTCAGCCTGTCTCTTCCACTGCCTTACAGATTGCAGACATTCCTGCTCACTCTGCTGCTCAGCAGAGTGCTGGCAACGGAGTTCTTGGATTGAAATGGTCTTTTAGGAGAAAGAGTGAAGAGTGACAGCAATGTTTGTGTCACAGTTTAAAGCTCACTGTGTGCTAAACATGATCAGGAGGAGCTTTTTTGCAAGGCTCTTCTGCTGTTTTAGCCCAGTCTAAACATTCCTGCTCTACTCTCTCTGATGCTGCTCAGCAGAGAGTGGGCACAGAGATGTTGAAATCAATTGGTCTTCCAGGCAGGAGAAGGAGGAGTTACAGCAATGTGTTTTGCAGAGTTGCAAAGCTCACTGTGTGCTGAAGATGCCCTGCAGGAGTTTCCCTGCTGGCCCTTCGTCTGTGGTATTAGAGTCCAAGCGCTGCTCCTCCCCTGTCACAACTCCTCTCGAAACGAGAGAGCGCACCAGAAACTTTGGATTCAAATGCACTTTTAGGAGATAAAGTGAGGAGTGACAGCAATGTTTGTGTCACAGTTTAAAGCTCACTGTGTGCAAAACATGATCAAGCAGGAGATTTTTTCAAGGCTCTTCTGCTGTTTTAGGCAGGTCTAAAAATTCCTGCTCTACTATCTCTGTTGCTGCTCAGCAGAGAGCGGGCACAGAGATGGTGGATTCAGCTGGTCTTTCAGGCAAAAAGGGAGGAGTGACAGCAATGTGTGTTGCAGAGTTGCAAAGCTCGCTGTGCGCTGAAGATGATCAGTGGGAAGTTTCTGGACTGTCTCTTCTGCTCTTTTAGCATTGGCTAAAGGTTCCTGCTCTACTCTGCTTCTGCCCAGCAGAGAAAGGGCACAGAGATTTTGGATTCAATTGGACTTTGAGGTAGGAAAGTGCGGAGCGAGAGCAATATATGTGTCACAGTTGCAAAGCTGACTGCGTGCTGAAGATGCCCTGCCGGAGCTTTCACTCCGGGCTCTTCGGCTGTGGGAGCAGAGGCCAAGAGATCGTGTTCACCTGTCACTGCTGCTGTTCAAACGAGAGAGGGCGGGAGAGACCATGGATTCAAACGGATTATTAGGAGATGAAGTGAGGAGTGACAGCAATGTGTGTTTCAGAGTTGCAAAGCTCACTGTGCGCTGAAGATGATCTGCAAGGACTTTCCCTCCCTGCCCTTCGGAACTGGGAGCGGATTCCAAGCGCTCGTGCTCACCTGCCTCTGCTGCACTGGAAACGAGAGTGGAGACCAGAAACGCTGGATTCAAATGCACTTTTAGGAGCTACAATGAGGAGTGACAACAGTGTGTGTGTCACAGTTGTAAAGCTCAGTGTGTTGAAGAAGCACAAGAGCAGCCTTCAGCCTGTCTCTTCCACTGCCTTACAGATTGCAGACATTCCTGCTCACTCTGCTGCTCAGCAGAGTGCTGGCAACGGAGTTCTTGGATTGAAATGGTCTTTTAGGAGAAAGAGTGAAGAGTGACAGCAATGTTTGTGTCACAGTTTAAAGCTCACTGTGTGCTAAACATGATCAGGAGGAGCTTTTTTGCAAGGCTCTTCTGCTGTTTTAGCCCAGTCTAAACATTCCTGCTCTACTCTCTCTGATGCTGCTCAGCAGAGAGTGGGCACAGAGATGTTGGAATCAATTGGTCTTCCAGGCAGGAGAAGGAGGAGTTACAGCAATGTGTTTTGCAGAGTTGCAAAGCTCACTGTGTGCTGAAGATGCCCTGCAGGAGTTTCCCTGCTGGCCCTTCGTCTGTGGGATTAGAGTCCAAGCGCTGCTCCTCCCCTGTCACAACTCCTCTCGAAACGAGAGAGCGCACAAGAAACTTTGGATTCAAATGCACTTTTAGGAGATAAAGTGAGGAGTGACAGCAATGTTTGTGTCACAGTTTAAAGCTCACTGTGTGCAAAACATGATCAAGCAGGAGATTTTTTTCAAGGCTCTTCTGCTGTTTTAGGCAGGTCTAAAAATTCCTGCTCTACTATCTCTGTTGCTGCTCAGCAGAGAGCGGGCACAGAGATGGTGGATTCAGCTGGTCTTTCAGGCAAAAAGGGAGGAGTGACAGCAATGTGTGTTGCAGAGTTGCAAAGCTCGCTGTGCGCTGAAGATGATCAGTGGGAACTTTCTGGACTGTCTCTTCTGCTCTTTTAGCATTGGCTAAAGGTTCCTGCTCTACTCTGCTTCTGCCCAGCAGAGAAAGGGCACAGAGATTTTGGATTCAATTGGACTTTGAGGTAGGAAAGTGCGGAGCGAGAGCAATATATGTGTCACAGTTGCAAAGCTGACTGCCTGCTGAAGATGCCCTGCCGGAGCTTTCACTCCGGGCTCTTCGGCTGTGGGAGCAGAGGCCAAGAGATCGTGTTCACCTGTCACTGCTGCTGTTCAAACGAGAGAGGGCGGGAGAGACCATGGATTCAAACGGATTATTAGGAGATGAAGTGAGGAGTGACAGCAATGTGTGTTTCAGAGTTGCAAAGCTCACTGTGCGCTGAAGATGATCTGCAAGGACTTTCCCTCCCTGCCCTTCGGAACTGGGAGCGGATTCCAAGCGCTCGTGCTCACCTTCCTCTGCTGCTCTTGAAACGAGAGTGGAGACCAGAAACGCTGGATTCAAATGCACTTTTAGGAGCTACAATGAGGAGTGACAACAGTGTGTGTGTCACAGTTGTAAAGCTCAGTGTGTTGAAGAAGCACAAGAGCAGCCTTCAGGCCTGTCTCTTCCACTGCCTTACAGATTGCAGACATTCCTGCTCACTCTGCTGCTCAGCAGAGTGCTGGCAACGGAGTTCTTGGATTGAAATGGTCTTTTAGGAGAAAGAGTGAAGAGTGACAGCAATGTTTGTGTCACAGTTTAAAGCTCACTGTGTGCTAAACATGATCAGGAGGAGCTTTTTTGCAAGGCTCTTCTGCTGTTTTAGCCCAGTCTAAACATTCCTTCTCTCTGTTGCTGCTCAGCAGAGAGTGGGCACAGAGATGTTGGAATCAATTGGTCTTCCAGGCAGGAAAAGGAGGAGTTACAGCAATGTGTGTTGCAGAATTGCAAAGCTCACTGTGTGCTGAAGATGCCCTGCAGGAGTTTCCCTGCTGGCCCTTCGTCTGTGGGATTAGAGTCCAAGCGCTGCTCCTCCCCTGTCACAACTCCTCTCGAAACGAGAGAGCGCACCAGAAACTTTGGATTCAAATGCACTTTTAGGAGATAAAGTGAGGAGTGACAGCAATGTTTGTGTCACAGTTTAAAGCTCACTGTGTGCAAAACATGATCAAGCAGGAGATTTTTTTCAAGGCTCTTCTGCTGTTTTAGGCAGGTCTAAAAATACCTGCTCTACTATCTCTGTTGCTGCTCAGCAGAGAGCGGGCACAGAGATGGTGGATTCAGCTGGTCTTTCAGGCAAAAAGGGAGGAGTGACAGCAATGTGTGTTGCAGAGTTGCAAAGCTCGCTGTGCGCTGAAGATGATCAGTGGGAACTTTCTGGACCGTCTCTTCTGCTCTTTTAGCATTGGCTAAAGGTTCCTGCTCTACTCTGCTTCTGCCCAGCAGAGAAAGGGCACAGAGATTTTGGATTCAATTGGACTTTGAGGTAGGAAAGTGCGGAGCGAGAGCAATATATGTGTCACAGTTGCAAAGCTGACTGCGTGCTGAAGATGCCCTGCCGGAGCTTTCACTCCGGGCTCTTCGGCTGTGGGAGCAGAGGCCAAGAGATCGTGTTCACCTGTCACTGCTGCTGTTCAAACGAGAGAGGGCGGGAGAGACCATGGATTCAAACGGATTATTAGGAGATGAAGTGAGGAGTGACAGCAATGTGTGTTTCAGAGTTGCAAAGCTCACTGTGCGCTGAAGATGATCTGCAAGGACTTTCCCTCCCTGCCCTTCGGAACTGGGAGCGGATTCCAAGCGCTCGTGCTCACCTGCCTCTGCTGCTCTTGAAACGAGAGTGGAGACCAGAAACGCTGGATTCAAATGCACTTTTAGGAGCTACAATGAGGAGTGACAACAGTGTGTGTGTGTCAAAGTTGTAAAGCTCAGTGTGTTGAAGAAGCACAAGAGCAGCCTTCAGCCTGTCTCTTCCACTGCCTTACAGATTGCAGACATTCCTGCTCACTCTGCTGCTCAGCAGAGTGCTGGCAACGGAGTTCTTGGATTGAAATGGTCTTTTAGGAGAAAGAGTGAAGAGTGACAGCAATGTTTGTGTCACAGTTTAAAGCTCACTGTGTGCTAAACATGATCAGGAGGAGCTTTTTTGCAAGGCTCTTCTGCTGTTTTAGCCCAGTCTAAACATTCCTGCTCTACTCTCTCTGATGCTGCTCAGCAGAGAGTGGGCACAGAGATGTTGAAATCAATTGGTCTTCCAGGCAGGAGAAGGAGGAGTTACAGCAATGTGTTTTGCAGAGTTGCAAAGCTCACTGTGTGCTGAAGATGCCCTGCAGGAGTTTCCCTGCTGGCCCTTCGTCTGTGGTATTAGAGTCCAAGCGCTGCTCCTCCCCTGTCACAACTCCTCTCGAAACGAGAGAGCGCACCAGAAACTTTGGATTCAAATGCACTTTTAGGAGATAAAGTGAGGAGTGACAGCAATGTTTGTGTCACAGTTTAAAGCTCACTGTGTGCAAAACATGATCAAGCAGGAGATTTTTTCAAGGCTCTTCTGCTGTTTTAGGCAGGTCTAAAAATTCCTGCTCTACTATCTCTGTTGCTGCTCAGCAGAGAGCGGGCACAGAGATGGTGGATTCAGCTGGTCTTTCAGGCAAAAAGGGAGGAGTGACAGCAATGTGTGTTGCAGAGTTGCAAAGCTCGCTGTGCGCTGAAGATGATCAGTGGGAACTTTCTGGACTGTCTCTTCTGCTCTTTTAGCATTGGCTAAAGGTTCCTGCTCTACTCTGCTTCTGCCCAGCAGAGAAAGGGCACAGAGATTTTGGATTCAATTGGACTTTGAGGTAGGAAAGTGCGGAGCGAGAGCAATATATGTGTCACAGTTGCAAAGCTGACTGCGTGCTGAAGATGCCCTGCCGGAGCTTTCACTCCGGGCTCTTCGGCTGTGGGAGCAGAGGCCAAGAGATCGTGTTCACCTGTCACTGCTGCTGTTCAAACGAGAGAGGGCGGGAGAGACCATGGATTCAAACGGATTATTAGGAGATGAAGTGAGGAGTGACAGCAATGTGTGTTTCAGAGTTGCAAAGCTCACTGTGCGCTGAAGATGATCTGCAAGGACTTTCCCTCCCTGCCCTTCGGAACTGGGAGCGGATTCCAAGCGCTCGTGCTCACCTGCCTCTGCTGCACTGGAAACGAGAGTGGAGACCAGAAACGCTGGATTCAAATGCACTTTTAGGAGCTACAATGAGGAGTGACAACAGTGTGTGTGTCACAGTTGTAAAGCTCAGTGTGTTGAAGAAGCACAAGAGCAGCCTTCAGCCTGTCTCTTCCACTGCCTTACAGATTGCAGACATTCCTGCTCACTCTGCTGCTCAGCAGAGTGCTGGCAACGGAGTTCTTGGATTGAAATGGTCTTTTAGGAGAAAGAGTGAAGAGTGACAGCAATGTTTGTGTCACAGTTTAAAGCTCACTGTGTGCTAAACATGATCAGGAGGAGCTTTTTTGCAAGGCTCTTCTGCTGTTTTAGCCCAGTCTAAACATTCCTGCTCTACTCTCTCTGATGCTGCTCAGCAGAGAGTGGGCACAGAGATGTTGGAATCAATTGGTCTTCCAGGCAGGAGAAGGAGGAGTTACAGCAATGTGTTTTGCAGAGTTGCAAAGCTCACTGTGTGCTGAAGATGCCCTGCAGGAGTTTCCCTGCTGGCCCTTCGTCTGTGGGATTAGAGTCCAAGCGCTGCTCCTCCCCTGTCACAACTCCTCTCGAAACGAGAGAGCGCACAAGAAACTTTGGATTCAAATGCACTTTTAGGAGATAAAGTGAGGAGTGACAGCAATGTTTGTGTCACAGTTTAAAGCTCACTGTGTGCAAAACATGATCAAGCAGGAGATTTTTTTCAAGGCTCTTCTGCTGTTTTAGGCAGGTCTAAAAATTCCTGCTCTACTATCTCTGTTGCTGCTCAGCAGAGAGCGGGCACAGAGATGGTGGATTCAGCTGGTCTTTCAGGCAAAAAGGGAGGAGTGACAGCAATGTGTGTTGCAGAGTTGCAAAGCTCGCTGTGCGCTGAAGATGATCAGTGGGAACTTTCTGGACTGTCTCTTCTGCTCTTTTAGCATTGGCTAAAGGTTCCTGCTCTACTCTGCTTCTGCCCAGCAGAGAAAGGGCACAGAGATTTTGGATTCAATTGGACTTTGAGGTAGGAAAGTGCGGAGCGAGAGCAATATATGTGTCACAGTTGCAAAGCTGACTGCCTGCTGAAGATGCCCTGCCGGAGCTTTCACTCCGGGCTCTTCGGCTGTGGGAGCAGAGGCCAAGAGATCGTGTTCACCTGTCACTGCTGCTGTTCAAACGAGAGAGGGCGGGAGAGACCATGGATTCAAACGGATTATTAGGAGATGAAGTGAGGAGTGACAGCAATGTGTGTTTCAGAGTTGCAAAGCTCACTGTGCGCTGAAGATGATCTGCAAGGACTTTCCCTCCCTGCCCTTCGGAACTGGGAGCGGATTCCAAGCGCTCGTGCTCACCTTCCTCTGCTGCTCTTGAAACGAGAGTGGAGACCAGAAACGCTGGATTCAAATGCACTTTTAGGAGCTACAATGAGGAGTGACAACAGTGTGTGTGTCACAGTTGTAAAGCTCAGTGTGTTGAAGAAGCACAAGAGCAGCCTTCAGGCCTGTCTCTTCCACTGCCTTACAGATTGCAGACATTCCTGCTCACTCTGCTGCTCAGCAGAGTGCTGGCAACGGAGTTCTTGGATTGAAATGGTCTTTTAGGAGAAAGAGTGAAGAGTGACAGCAATGTTTGTGTCACAGTTTAAAGCTCACTGTGTGCTAAACATGATCAGGAGGAGCTTTTTTGCAAGGCTCTTCTGCTGTTTTAGCCCAGTCTAAACATTCCTTCTCTCTGTTGCTGCTCAGCAGAGAGTGGGCACAGAGATGTTGGAATCAATTGGTCTTCCAGGCAGGAAAAGGAGGAGTTACAGCAATGTGTGTTGCAGAATTGCAAAGCTCACTGTGTGCTGAAGATGCCCTGCAGGAGTTTCCCTGCTGGCCCTTCGTCTGTGGGATTAGAGTCCAAGCGCTGCTCCTCCCCTGTCACAACTCCTCTCGAAACGAGAGAGCGCACCAGAAACTTTGGATTCAAATGCACTTTTAGGAGATAAAGTGAGGAGTGACAGCAATGTTTGTGTCACAGTTTAAAGCTCACTGTGTGCAAAACATGATCAAGCAGGAGATTTTTTTCAAGGCTCTTCTGCTGTTTTAGGCAGGTCTAAAAATTCCTGCTCTACTCTCTCTGTTGCTGCTCAGCAGAGAGCGGGCACAGAGATGGTGGATTCAGCTGGTCTTTCAGGCAAAAAGGGAGGAGTGACAGCAATGTGTGTTGCAGAGTTGCAAAGCTCGCTGTGCGCTGAAGATGATCAGTGGGAACTTTCTGGACTGTCTCTTCTGCTCTTTTAGCATTGGCTAAAGGTTCCTGCTCTACTCTGCTTCTGCCCAGCAGAGAAAGGGCACAGAGATTTTGGATTCAATTGGACTTTGAGGTAGGAAAGTGCGGAGCGAGAGCAATATATGTGTCACAGTTGCAAAGCTGACTGCGTGCTGAAGATGCCCTGCCGGAGCTTTCACTCCGGGCTCTTCGGCTGTGGGAGCAGAGGCCAAGAGATCGTGTTCACCTGTCACTGCTGCTGTTCAAACGAGAGAGGGCGGGAGAGACCATGGATTCAAACGGATTATTAGGAGATGAAGTGAGGAGTGACAGCAATGTGTGTTTCAGAGTTGCAAAGCTCACTGTGCGCTGAAGATGATCTGCAAGGACTTTCCCTCCCTGCCCTTCGGAACTGGGAGCGGATTCCAAGCGCTCGTGCTCACCTGCCTCTGCTGCTCTTGAAACGAGAGTGGAGACCAGAAACGCTGGATTCAAATGCACTTTTAGGAGCTACAATGAGGAGTGACAACAGTGTGTGTGTGTCAAAGTTGTAAAGCTCAGTGTGTTGAAGAAGCACAAGAGCAGCCTTCAGCCTGTCTCTTCCACTGCCTTACAGATTGCAGACATTCCTGCTCACTCTGCTGCTCAGCAGAGTGCTGGCAACGGAGTTCTTGGATTGAAATGGTCTTTTAGGAGAAAGAGTGAAGAGTGACAGCAATGTTTGTGTCACAGTTTAAAGCTCACTGTGTGCTAAACATGATCAGGAGGAGCTTTTTTGCAAGGCTCTTCTGCTGTTTTAGCCCAGTCTAAACATTCCTGCTCTACTCTCTCTGTTGCTGCTCAGCAGAGAGTGGGCACAGAGATGTTGAAATCAATTGGTCTTCCAGGCAGGAGAAGGAGGAGTTACAGCAATGTGTTTTGCAGAGTTGCAAAGCTCACTGTGTGCTGAAGATGCCCTGCAGGAGTTTCCCTGCTGGCCCTTCGTCTGTGGTATTAGAGTCCAAGCGCTGCTCCTCCCCTGTCACAACTCCTCTCGAAACGAGAGAGCGCACCAGAAACTTTGGATTCAAATGCACTTTTAGGAGATAAAGTGAGGAGTGACAGCAATGTTTGTGTCACAGTTTAAAGCTCACTGTGTGCAAAACATGATCAAGCAGGAGATTTTTTCAAGGCTCTTCTGCTGTTTTAGGCAGGTCTAAAAATTCCTGCTCTACTATCTCTGTTGCTGCTCAGCAGAGAGCGGGCACAGAGATGGTGGATTCAGCTGGTCTTTCAGGCAAAAAGGGAGGAGTGACAGCAATGTGTGTTGCAGAGTTGCAAAGCTCGCTGTGCGCTGAAGATGATCAGTGGGAACTTTCTGGACTGTCTCTTCTGCTCTTTTAGCATTGGCTAAAGGTTCCTGCTCTACTCTGCTTCTGCCCAGCAGAGAAAGGGCACAGAGATTTTGGATTCAATTGGACTTTGAGGTAGGAAAGTGCGGAGCGAGAGCAATATATGTGTCACAGTTGCAAAGCTGACTGCGTGCTGAAGATGCCCTGCCGGAGCTTTCACTCCGGGCTCTTCGGCTGTGGGAGCAGAGGCCAAGAGATCGTGTTCACCTGTCACTGCTGCTGTTCAAACGAGAGAGGGCGGGAGAGACCATGGATTCAAACGGATTATTAGGAGATGAAGTGAGGAGTGACAGCAATGTGTGTTTCAGAGTTGCAAAGCTCACTGTGCGCTGAAGATGATCTGCAAGGACTTTCCCTCCCTGCCCTTCGGAACTGGGAGCGGATTCCAAGCGCTCGTGCTCACCTGCCTCTGCTGCTCTTGAAACGAGAGTGGAGACCAGAAACGCTGGATTCAAATGCACTTTTAGGAGCTACAATGAGGAGTGACAACAGTGTGTGTGTGTCAAAGTTGTAAAGCTCAGTGTGTTGAAGAAGCACAAGAGCAGCCTTCAGCCTGTCTCTTCCACTGCCTTACAGATTGCAGACATTCCTGCTCACTCTGCTGCTCAGCAGAGTGCTGGCAACGGAGTTCTTGGATTGAAATGGTCTTTTAGGAGAAAGAGTGAAGAGTGACAGCAATGTTTGTGTCACAGTTTAAAGCTCACTGTGTGCTAAACATGATCAGGAGGAGCTTTTTTGCAAGGCTCTTCTGCTGTTTTAGCCCAGTCTAAACATTCCTGCTCTACTCTCTCTGTTGCTGCTCAGCAGAGAGTGGGCACAGAGATGTTGAAATCAATTGGTCTTCCAGGCAGGAGAAGGAGGAGTTACAGCAATGTGTTTTGCAGAGTTGCAAAGCTCACTGTGTGCTGAAGATGCCCTGCAGGAGTTTCCCTGCTGGCCCTTCGTCTGTGGTATTAGAGTCCAAGCGCTGCTCCTCCCCTGTCACAACTCCTCTCGAAACGAGAGAGCGCACCAGAAACTTTGGATTCAAATGCACTTTTAGGAGATAAAGTGAGGAGTGACAGCAATGTTTGTGTCACAGTTTAAAGCTCACTGTGTGCAAAACATGATCAAGCAGGAGATTTTTTCAAGGCTCTTCTGCTGTTTTAGGCAGGTCTAAAAATTCCTGCTCTACTATCTCTGTTGCTGCTCAGCAGAGAGCGGGCACAGAGATGGTGGATTCAGCTGGTCTTTCAGGCAAAAAGGGAGGAGTGACAGCAATGTGTGTTGCAGAGTTGCAAAGCTCGCTGTGCGCTGAAGATGATCAGTGGGAACTTTCTGGACTGTCTCTTCTGCTCTTTTAGCATTGGCTAAAGGTTCCTGCTCTACTCTGCTTCTGCCCAGCAGAGAAAGGGCACAGAGATTTTGGATTCAATTGGACTTTGAGGTAGGAAAGTGCGGAGCGAGAGCAATATATGTGTCACAGTTGCAAAGCTGACTGCGTGCTGAAGATGCCCTGCCGGAGCTTTCACTCCGGGCTCTTCGGCTGTGGGAGCAGAGGCCAAGAGATCGTGTTCACCTGTCACTGCTGCTGTTCAAACGAGAGAGGGCGGGAGAGACCATGGATTCAAACGGATTATTAGGAGATGAAGTGAGGAGTGACAGCAATGTGTGTTTCAGAGTTGCAAAGCTCACTGTGCGCTGAAGATGATCTGCAAGGACTTTCCCTCCCTGCCCTTCGGAACTGGGAGCGGATTCCAAGCGCTCGTGCTCACCTGCCTCTGGTGCACTGGAAACGAGAGTGGAGACCAGAAACGCTGGATTCAAATGCACTTTTAGGAGCTACAATGAGGAGTGACAACAGTGTGTGTGTCACAGTTGTAAAGCTCAGTGTGTTGAAGAAGCACAAGAGCAGCCTTCAGCCTGTCTCTTCCACTGCCTTACAGATTGCAGACATTCCTGCTCACTCTGCTGCTCAGCAGAGTGCTGGCAACGGAGTTCTGGGATTGAAATGGTCTTTTAGGAGAAAGAGTGAAGAGTGACAGCAATGTTTGTGTCACAGTTTAAAGCTCACTGTGTGCTAAACATGATCAGGAGGAGCTTTTTTGCAAGGCTCTTCTGCTGTTTTAGCCCAGTCTAAACATTCCTGCTCTACTCTCTCTGATGCTGCTCAGCAGAGAGTGGGCACAGAGATGTTGGAATCAATTGGTCTTCCAGGCAGGAGAAGGAGGAGTTACAGCAATGTGTTTTGCAGAGTTGCAAAGCTCACTGTGTGCTGAAGATGCCCTGCAGGAGTTTCCCTGCTGGCCCTTCGTCTGTGGGATTAGAGTCCAAGCGCTGCTCCTCCCCTGTCACAACTCCTCTCGAAACGAGAGAGCGCACCAGAAACTTTGGATTCAAATGCACTTTTAGGAGATAAAGTGAGGAGTGACAGCAATGTTTGTGTCACAGTTTAAAGCTCACTGTGTGCAAAACATGATCAAGCAGGAGATTTTTTTCAAGGCTCTTCTGCTGTTTTAGGCAGGTCTAAAAATTCCTGCTCTACTATCTCTGTTGCTGCTCAGCAGAGAGCGGGCACAGAGATGGTGGATTCAGCTGGTCTTTCAGGCAAAAAGGGAGGAGTGACAGCAATGTGTGTTGCAGAGTTGCAAAGCTCGCTGTGCGCTGAAGATGATCAGTGGGAACTTTCTGGACTGTCTCTTCTGCTCTTTTAGCATTGGCTAAAGGTTCCTGCTCTACTCTGCTTCTGCCCAGCAGAGAAAGGGCACAGAGTTTTGGATTCAATTGGACTTTGAGGTAGGAAAGTGCGGAGCGAGAGCAATATATGTGTCACAGTTGCAAAGCTGACTGCGTGCTGAAGATGCCCTGCCGGAGCTTTCACTCCGGGCTCTTCGGCTGTGGGAGCAGAGGCCAAGAGATCGTGTTCACCTGTCACTGCTGCTGTTCAAACGAGAGAGGGTGGGAGAGACCATGGATTCAAACGGATTATTAGGAGATGAAGTGAGGAGTGACAGCAATGTGTGTTTCAGAGTTGCAAAGCTCACTGTGCGCTGAAGATGATCTGCAAGGACTTTCCCTCCCTGCCCTTCGGAACTGGGAGCGGATTCCAAGCGCTCGTGCTCACCTGCCTCTGCTGCACTGGAAACGAGAGTGGAGACCAGAAACGCTGGATTCAAATGCACTTTTAGGAGCTACAATGAGGAGTGACAACAGTGTGTGTGTGTCAAAGTTGTAAAGCTCAGTGTGTTGAAGAAGCACAAGAGCAGCCTTCAGCCTGTCTCTTCCACTGCCTTACAGATTGCAGACATTCCTGCTCACTCTGCTGCTCAGCAGAGTGCTGGCAACGGAGTTCTTGGATTGAAATGGTCTTTTAGGAGAAAGAGTGAAGAGTGACAGCAATGTTTGTGTCACAGTTTAAAGCTCACTGTGTGCTAAACATGATCAGGAGGAGCTTTTTTGCAAGGCTCTTCTGCTGTTTTAGCCCAGTCTAAACATTCCTGCTCTACTCTCTCTGATGCTGCTCAGCAGAGAGTGGGCACAGAGATGTTGAAATCAATTGGTCTTCCAGGCAGGAGAAGGAGGAGTTACAGCAATGTGTTTTGCAGAGTTGCAAAGCTCACTGTGTGCTGAAGATGCCCTGCAGGAGTTTCCCTGCTGGCCCTTCGTCTGTGGGATTAGAGTCCAAGCGCTGCTCCTCCCCTGTCACAACTCCTCTCGAAACGAGAGAGCGCACAAGAAACTTTGGATTCAAATGCACTTTTAGGAGATAAAGTGAGGAGTGACAGCAATGTTTGTGTCACAGTTTAAAGCTCACTGTGTGCAAAACATGATCAAGCAGGAGATTTTTTTCAAGGCTCTTCTGCTGTTTTAGGCAGGTCTAAAAATTCCTGCTCTACTATCTCTGTTGCTGCTCAGCAGAGAGCGGGCACAGAGATGGTGGATTCAGCTGGTCTTTCAGGCAAAAAGGGAGGAGTGACAGCAATGTGTGTTGCAGAGTTGCAAAGCTCGCTGTGCGCTGAAGATGATCAGTGGGAACTTTCTGGACTGTCTCTTCTGCTCTTTTAGCATTGGCTAAAGGTTCCTGCTCTACTCTGCTTCTGCCCAGCAGAGAAAGGGCACAGAGATTTTGGATTCAATTGGACTTTGAGGTAGGAAAGTGCGGAGCGAGAGCAATATATGTGTCACAGTTGCAAAGCTGACTGCGTGCTGAAGATGCCCTGCCGGAGCTTTCACTCCGGGCTCTTCGGCTGTGGGAGCAGAGGCCAAGAGATCGTGTTCACCTGTCACTGCTGCTGTTCAAACGAGAGAGGGCGGGAGAGACCATGGATTCAAACGGATTATTAGGAGATGAAGTGAGGAGTGACAGCAATGTGTGTTTCAGAGTTGCAAAGCTCACTGTGCGCTGAAGATGATCTGCAAGGACTTTCCCTCCCTGCCCTTCGGAACTGGGAGCAGATTCCAAGCGCTCGTGCTCACCTTCCTCTGCTGCTCTTGAAACGAGAGTGGAGACCAGAAACGCTGGATTCAAATGCACTTTTAGGAGCTACAATGAGGAGTGACAACAGTGTGTGTGTCACAGTTGTAAAGCTCAGTGTGTTGAAGAAGCACAAGAGCAGCCTTCAGGCCTGTCTCTTCCACTGCCTTACAGATTGCAGACATTCCTGCTCACTCTGCTGCTCAGCAGAGTGCTGGCAACGGAGTTCTTGGATTGAAATGGTCTTTTAGGAGAAAGAGTGAAGAGTGACAGCAATGTTTGTGTCACAGTTTAAAGCTCACTGTGTGCTAAACATGATCAGGAGGAGCTTTTTTGCAAGGCTCTTCTGCTGTTTTAGCCCAGTCTAAACATTCCTGCTCTACTCTCTCTGATACTGCTCAGCAGATAGTGGGCACAGAGATGTTGGAATCAATTGGTCTTCCAGGCAGGAGAAGGAGGAGTTACAGCAATGTGTTTTGCAGAGTTGCAAAGCTCACTGTGTGCTGAAGATGCCCTGCAGGAGTTTCCCTGCTGGCCCTTCGTCTGTGGGATTAGAGTCCAAGCGCTGCTCCTCCCCTGTCACAACTCCTCTCGAAACGAGAGAGCGCACCAGAAACTTTGGATTCAAATGCACTTTTAGGAGATAAAGTGAGGAGTGACAGCAATGTTTGTGTCACAGTTTAAAGCTCACTGTGTGCAAAACATGATCAAGCAGGAGATTTTTTGCAAGGCTCTTCTGCTGTTTTAGGCAGGTCTACAAATTCCTGCTCTACTCTCTCTGTTGCTGCTCAGCAGAGAGCGGGCACAGAGATGGTGGATTCAGCTGGTCTTTCAGGCAAAAAGGGAGGAGTGACAGCAATGTGTGTTGCAGAGTTGCAAAGCTCGCTGTGCGCTGAAGATGATCAGTGGGAACTTTCTGGACTGTCTCTTCTGCTCTTTTAGCTTTGGCTAAAGGTTCCTGCTCTACTCTCTCTGCTTCTGCCCAGCAGAGAAAGGGCACAGAGATTTTGGATTCAATTGGACTTTGAGGTAGGAAAGTGCGGAGCGAGAGCAATATATGTGTCACAGTTGCAAAGCTGACTGCGTGCTGAAGATGCCCTGCCGGAGCTTTCACTCCGGGCTCTTCGGCTGTGGGAGCAGAGGCCAAGAGATCGTGTTCACCTGTCACTGCTGCTGTTCAAACGAGAGAGGGCGGGAGAGACCATGGATTCAAACGGATTATTAGGAGATGAAGTGAGGAGTGACAGCAATGTGTGTTTCAGAGTTGCAAAGCTCACTGTGCGCTGAAGATGATCTGCAAGGACTTTCCCTCCCTGCCCTTCGGAACTGGGAGCGGATTCCAAGCGCTCGTGCTCACCTTCCTCTGCTGCTCTTGAAACGAGAGTGGAGACCAGAAACGCTGGATTCAAATGCACTTTTAGGAGCTACAATGAGGAGTGACAACAGTGTGTGTGTCACAGTTGTAAAGCTCAGTGTGTTGAAGAAGCACAAGAGCAGCCTTCAGGCCTGTCTCTTCCACTGCCTTACAGATTGCAGACATTCCTGCTCACTCTGCTGCTCAGCAGAGTGCTGGCAACGGAGTTCTTGGATTGAAATGGTCTTTTAGGAGAAAGAGTGAAGAGTGACAGCAATGTTTGTGTCACAGTTTAAAGCTCACTGTGTGCTAAACATGATCAGGAGGAGCTTTTTTGCAAGGCTCTTCTGCTGTTTTAGCCCAGTCTAAACATTCCTGCTCTACTCTCTCTGATGCTGCTCAGCAGAGAGTGGGCACAGAGATGTTGGAATCAATTGGTCTTCCAGGCAGGAGAAGGAGGAGTTACAGCAATGTGTTTTGCAGAGTTGCAAAGCTCACTGTGTGCTGAAGATGCCCTGCAGGAGTTTCCCTGCTGGCCCTTCGTCTGTGGGATTAGAGTCCAAGCGCTGCTCCTCCCCTGTCACAACTCCTCTCGAAACGAGAGAGCGCACAAGAAACTTTGGATTCAAATGCACTTTTAGGAGATAAAGTGAGGAGTGACAGCAATGTTTGTGTCACAGTTTAAAGCTCACTGTGTGCAAAACATGATCAAGCAGGAGATTTTTTTCAAGGCTCTTCTGCTGTTTTAGGCAGGTCTAAAAATTCCTGCTCTACTCTCTCTGTTGCTGCTCAGCAGAGAGCGGGCACAGAGATGGTGGATTCAGCTGGTCTTTCAGGCAAAAAGGGAGGAGTGACAGCAATGTGTGTTGCAGAGTTGCAAAGCTCGCTGTGCGCTGAAGATGATCAGTGGGAACTTTCTGGACTGTCTCTTCTGCTCTTTTAGCATTGGCTAAAGGTTCCTGCTCTACTCTGCTTCTGCCCAGCAGAGAAAGGGCACAGAGATTTTGGATTCAATTGGACTTTGAGGTAGGAAAGTGCGGAGCGAGAGCAATATATGTGTCACAGTTGCAAAGCTGACTGCGTGCTGAAGATGCCCTGCCGGAGCTTTCACTCCGGGCTCTTCGGCTGTGGGAGCAGAGGCCAAGAGATCGTGTTCACCTGTCACTGCTGCTGTTCAAACGAGAGAGGGCGGGAGAGACCATGGATTCAAACGGATTATTAGGAGATGAAGTGAGGAGCGACAGCAATGTGTGTTTCAGAGTTGCAAAGCTCACTGTGCGCTGAAGATGATCTGCAAGGACTTTCCCTCCCTGCCCTTCGGAACTGGGAGCGGATTCCAAGCGCTCGTGCTCACCTGCCTCTGCTGCACTGGAAACGAGAGTGGAGACCAGAAACGCTGGATTCAAATGCACTTTTAGGAGCTACAATGAGGAGTGACAACAGTGTGTGTGTGTCAAAGTTGTAAAGCTCAGTGTGTTGAAGAAGCACAAGAGCAGCCTTCAGCCTGTCTCTTCCACTGCCTTACAGATTGCAGACATCCCTGCTCACTCTGCTGCTCAGCAGAGTGCTGGCAACGGAGTTCTTGGATTGAAATGGTCTTTTAGGAGAAAGAGTGAAGAGTGACAGCAATGTTTGTGTCACAGTTTAAAGCTCACTGTGTGCTAAACATGATCAGGAGGAGCTTTTTTGCAAGGCTCTTCTGCTGTTTTAGCCCAGTCTAAACATTCCTGCTCTACTCTCTCTGATGCTGCTCAGCAGAGAGTGGGCACAGAGATGTTGAAATCAATTGGTCTTCCAGGCAGGAGAAGGAGGAGTTACAGCAATGTGTTTTGCAGAGTTGCAAAGCTCACTGTGTGCTGAAGATGCCCTGCAGGAGTTTCCCTGCTGGCCCTTTGTCTGTGGTATTAGAGTCCAAGCGCTGCTCCTCCCCTGTCACAACTCCTCTCGAAACGAGAGAGCGCACAAGAAACTTTGGATTCAAATGCACTTTTAGGAGATAAAGTGAGGAGTGACAGCAATGTTTGTGTCACAGTTTAAAGCTCACTGTGTGCAAAACATGATCAAGCAGGAGATTTTTTTCAAGGCTCTTCTGCTGTTTTAGGCAGGTCTAAAAATTCCTGCTCTACTCTCTCTGTTGCTGCTCAGCAGAGAGCGGGCACAGAGATGGTGGATTCAGCTGGTCTTTCAGGCAAAAAGGGAGGAGTGACAGCAATGTGTGTTGCAGAGTTGCAAAGCTCGCTGTGCGCTGAAGATGATCAGTGGGAACTTTCTGGACTGTCTCTTCTGCTCTTTTAGCATTGGCTAAAGGTTCCTGCTCTACTCTGCTTCTGCCCAGCAGAGAAAGGGCACAGAGTTTTGGATTCAATTGGACTTTGAGGTAGGAAAGTGCGGAGCGAGAGCAATATATGTGTCACAGTTGCAAAGCTGACTGCGTGCTGAAGATGCCCTGCCGGAGCTTTCACTCCGGGCTCTTCGGCTGTGGGAGCAGAGGCCAAGAGATCGTGTTCACCTGTCACTGCTGCTGTTCAAACGAGAGAGGGCGGGAGAGACCATGGATTCAAACGGATTATTAGGAGATGAAGTGAGGAGTGACAGCAATGTGTGTTTCAGAGTTGCAAAGCTCACTGTGCGCTGAAGATGATCTGCAAGGACTTTCCCTCCCTGCCCTTCGGAACTGGGAGCAGATTCCAAGCGCTCGTGCTCACCTGCCTCTGCTGCTCTTGAAACGAGAGTGGAGACCAGAAACGCTGGATTCAAATGCACTTTTAGGAGCTACAATGAGGAGTGACAACAGTGTGTGTGTCACAGTTGTAAAGCTCAGTGTGTTGAAGAAGCACAAGAGCAGCCTTCAGGCCTGTCTCTTCCACTGCCTTACAGATTGCAGACATTCCTGCTCACTCTGCTGCTCAGCAGAGTGCTGGCAACGGAGTTCTTGGATTGAAATGGTCTTTTAGGAGAAAGAGTGAAGAGTGACAGCAATGTTTGTGTCACAGTTTAAAGCTCACTGTGTGCTAAACATGATCAGGAGGAGCTTTTTTGCAAGGCTCTTCTGCTGTTTTAGCCCAGTCTAAACATTCCTGCTCTACTCTCTCTGTTGCTGCTCAGCAGAGAGTGGGCACAGAGATGTTGGAATCAATTGGTCTTCCAGGCAGGAAAAGGAGTTACAGCAATGTGTGTTGCAGAATTGTAAAGCTCACTGTGTGCTGAAGATGCCCTGCAGGAGTTTCCCTGCTGGCCCTTCGTCTGTGCGATTAGAGTCCAAGCGCTGCTCCTCCCTTGTCACAACTCCTCTCCAAACGAGAGAGCGCACCAGAAACTTTGGATTCAAATGCACTTTTAGGAGATAAAGTGAGGAGTGACAGCAATGTTTGTGTCACAGTTTAAAGCTCACTGTGTGCAAAACATGATCAAGCAGGAGATTTTTTTCAAGGCTCTTCTGCTGTTTTAGGCAGGTCTAAAAATTCCTGCTCTACTCTCTCTGTTGCTGCTCAGCAGAGAGCGGGCACAGAGATGGTGGATTCAGCTGGTCTTTCAGGCAAAAAGGGAGGAGTGACAGCAATGTGTGTTGCAGAGTTGCAAAGCTCGCTGTGCGCTGAAGATGATCAGTGGGAACTTTCTGGACTGTCTCTTCTGCTCTTTTAGCATTGGCTAAAGGTTCCTGCTCTACTCTCTCTGCTTCTGCCCAGCAGAGAAAGGGCACAGAGATTTTGGATTCAATTGGACTTTGAGGTAGGAAAGTGCGGAGCGAGAGCAATATATGTGTCACAGTTGCAAAGCTGACTGCGTGCTGAAGATGCCCTGCCGGAGCTTTCACTCCGGGCTCTTCGGCTGTGGGAGCAGAGGCCAAGAGATCGTGTTCACCTGTCACTGCTGCTGTTCAAACGAGAGAGGGCGGGAGAGACCATGGATTCAAACGGATTATTAGGAGATGAAGTGAGGAGTGACAGCAATGTGTGTTTCAGAGTTGCAAAGCTCACTGTGCGCTGAAGATGATCTGCAAGGACTTTCCCTCCCTGCCCTTCGGAACTGGGAGCGGATTCCAAGCGCTCGTGCTCACCTGCCTCTGCTGCACTGGAAACGAGAGTGGAGACCAGAAACGCTGGATTCAAATGCACTTTTAGGAGCTACAATGAGGAGTGACAACAGTGTGTGTGTCACAGTTGTAAAGCTCAGTGTGTTGAAGAAGCACAAGAGCAGCCTTCAGGCCTGTCTCTTCCACTGCCTTACAGATTGCAGACATTCCTGCTCACTCTGCTGCTCAGCAGAGTGCTGGCAACGGAGTTCTTGGATTGAAATGGTCTTTTAGGAGAAAGAGTGAAGAGTGACAGCAATGTTTGTGTCACAGTTTAAAGCTCACTGTGTGCTAAACATGATCAGGAGGAGCTTTTTTGCAAGGCTCTTCTGCTGTTTTAGCCCAGTCTAAACATTCCTTCTCTCTGTTGCTGCTCAGCAGAGAGTGGGCACAGAGATGTTGGAATCCATTGGTCTTCCAGGCAGGAAAAGGAGGAGTTACAGCAATGTGTGTTGCAGAATTGCAAAGCTCACTGTGTGCTGAAGATGCCCTGCAGGCGTTTCCCTGCTGGCCCTTCGTCTGTGGGATTAGAGTCCAAGCGCTGCTCCTCTCCTGTCACAACTCCTCTCGAAACGTGAGAGCGCACCAGAAACTTTGGATTCAAATGCACTTTTAGGAGATAAAGTGAGGAGTGACAGCAATGTTTGTGTCACAGTTTAAAGCTCACTGTGTGCAAAACATGATCAAGCAGGAGATTTTTTGCAAGGCTCTTCTGCTGTTTTAGCCCAGGCTAAACATTCCTGCTCTACTCTCTCTGTTGCTGCTCAGCAGAGAGCGGGCACAGAGGTGTTGGAATCAATTGGTCTTTCAGGCAGGAAAAGAAGAGACAGCAATGTGTGTTGCAGAGTTGCAAAGCTCACTGTGTGCTGAAGATGATCAGTGGGAACTTTCTGGACTGTCTCTTCTGCTGTTTCAGCAGAGTCCAAACGTAAGTGCTATATTCTGCTACTGCTCACAAAGAGCAAGCACAGGAGATGTATTATTCAATTGGACTTTCAGGTAGGAAAGTGAGAGGTGACAGCAATATGTGTTTCAGAGTTGTGAATCTCAATGTGTGCTGAAGATGCCCAGCAGTAGTTTCCATGCTGGCCCTTCGGCTGTGAAATTAGAATCCAAGCGCTCGTCCTCCCCTGTCACAACTGCTCTCGAAGCGAGAGAGCGCACCAGAAACGTTGGCTTGAAATGCACTTTTAGGAGATAAAGTGAGGAGTGACAGCAATGTGTGTTTCAGAGTTGCAAAGCTCACTGTGCGCTGAAGATGATCTGCAAGGACTTTCCCTCCCTGCCCTTCGGAACTGGGAGCGGATTCCAAGCGCTCGTGCTCACCTGCCTCTGCTGCACTGGAAACGAGAGTGGAGACCAGAAACGCTGGATTCAAATGCACTTTTAGGAGCTACAATGAGGAGTGACAACAGTGTGTGTGTCAAAGTTGTAAAGCTCAGTGTGTTGAAGAAGCACAAGAGCAGCCTTCAGGCCTGTCTCTTCCACTGCCTTACAGATTGCAGACATCCCTGCTCACTCTGCTGCTCAGCAGAGTGCTGGCAACGGAGTTCTGGGATTGAAATGGTCTTTTAGGAGAAAGAGTGAAGAGTGACAGCAATGTTTGTGTCACAGTTTAAAGCTCACTGTGTGCTAAACATGATCAGGAGGAGCTTTTTTGCAAGGCTCTTCTGCTGTTTTAGCCCAGTCTAAACATTCCTGCTCTACTCTCTCTGTTGCTGCTCAGCAGAGAGTGGGCACAGAGGTGTTGGAATCAATTGGTCTTTCAGGCAAGAAAAGGAGGAGTGACAGCAGTGTGTGTTGCAGAATTGTAAAGCTCACTGTGTGCTGAAGATGCCCTGCAGGAGTTTCCCTGCTGGCCCTTCGTCTGTGGGATTAGAGTCCAAGCGCTGCTCCTCCCTTGTCACAACTCCTCTCGAAACGAGAGAGCGCACCAGAAACTTTGGATTCAAATGCACTTTTAGGAGATAAAGTGAGGAGTGACAGCAATGTTTGTGTCACAGTTTAAAGCTCACTGTGTGCAAAACATGATCAAGCAGGAGATTTTTTTCAAGGCTCTTCTGCTGTTTTAGGCAGGTCTAAAAATTCCTGCTCTACTCTCTCTGTTGCTGCTCAGCAGAGAGCGGGCACAGAGATGGTGGATTCAGCTGGTCTTTCAGGCAAAAAGGGAGGAGTGACAGCAATGTGTGTTGCAGAGTTGCAAAGCTCGCTGTGCGCTGAAGATGATCAGTGGGAACTTTCTGGACTGTCTCTTCTGCTCTTTTAGCATTGGCTAAAGGTTCCTGCTCTATTCTCTCTGCTTCTGCCCAGCAGAGAAAGGGCACAGAGATTTTGGATTCAATTGGACTTTGAGGTAGGAAAGTGCGGAGCGAGAGCAATATATGTGTCACAGTTGCAAAGCTGACTGCGTGCTGAAGATGCCCTGCCGGAGCTTTCACTCCGGGCTCTTCGGCTGTGGGAGCAGAGGCCAAGAGATCGTGTTCACCTGTCACTGCTGCTGTTCAAACGAGAGAGGGCGGGAGAGACCATGGATTCAAACGGATTATTAGGAGATGAAGTGAGGAGTGACAGCAATGTGTGTTTCAGAGTTGCAAAGCTCACTGTGCGCTGAAGATGATCTGCAAGGACTTTCCCTCCCTGCCCTTCGGAACTGGGAGCGGATTCCAAGCGCTCGTGCTCACCTGCCTCTGCTGCACTGGAAACGAGAGTGGAGACCAGAAACGCTGGATTCAAATGCACTTTTAGGAGCTACAATGAGGAGTGACAACAGTGTGTGTGTCACAGTTGTAAAGCTCAGTGTGTTGAAGAAGCACAAGAGCAGCCTTCAGGCCTGTCTCTTCCACTGCCTTACAGATTGCAGACATTCCTGCTCACTCTGCTGCTCAGCAGAGTGCTGGCAACGGAGTTCTTGGATTGAAATGGTCTTTTAGGAGAAAGAGTGAAGAGTGACAGCAATGTTTGTGTCACAGTTTAAAGCTCACTGTGTGCTAAACATGATCAGGAGGAGCTTTTTTGCAAGGCTCTTCTGCTGTTTTAGCCCAGTCTAAACATTCCTTCTCTCTGTTGCTGCTCAGCAGAGAGTGGGCACAGAGATGTTGGAATCCATTGGTCTTCCAGGCAGGAAAAGGAGGAGTTACAGCAATGTGTGTTGCAGAATTGCAAAGCTCACTGTGTGCTGAAGATGCCCTGCAGGCGTTTCCCTGCTGGCCCTTCGTCTGTGGGATTAGAGTCCAAGCGCTGCTCCTCCCCTGTCACAACTCCTCTCGAAACGTGAGAGCGCACCAGAAACTTTGGATTCAAATGCACTTTTAGGAGATAAAGTGAGGAGTGACAGCAATGTTTGTGTCACAGTTTAAAGCTCACTGTGTGCAAAACATGATCAAGCAGGAGATTTTTTGCAAGGCTCTTCTGCTGTTTTAGCCCAGGCTAAACTTTCCTGCTCTACTCTCTCTGTTGCTGCTCAGCAGAGAGCGGGCACAGAGGTGTTGGAATCAATTGGTCTTTCAGGCAGGAAAAGAAGAGACAGCAATGTGTGTTGCAGAGTTGCAAAGCTCACTGTGTGCTGAAGATGATCAGTGGGAACTTTCTGGACTGTCTCTTCTGCTGTTTCAGCAGAGTCCAAACGTAAGTGCTATATTCTGCTACTGCTCACAAAGAGCAAGCACAGGAGATGTATTATTCAATTGGACTTTCAGGTAGGAAAGTGAGAGGTGACAGCAATATGTGTTTCAGAGTTGTGAATCTCAATGTGTGCTGAAGATGCCCAGCAGTAGTTTCCATGCTGGCCCTTCGGCTGTGAAATTAGAATCCAAGCGCTCGTCCTCCCCTGTCACAACTGCTCTCGAAGCGAGAGAGCGCACCAGAAACGTTGGCTTGAAATGCACTTTTAGGAGATAAAGTGAGGAGTGACAGCAATGTGTGTTTCAGAGTTGCAAAGCTCACTGTGCGCTGAAGATGATCTGCAAGGACTTTCCCTCCCTGCCCTTCGGAACTGGGAGCGGATTCCAAGCGCTCGTGCTCACCTGCCTCTGCTGCACTGGAAACGAGAGTGGAGACCAGAAACGCTGGATTCAAATGCACTTTTAGGAGCTACAATGAGGAGTGACAACAGTGTGTGTGTCAAAGTTGTAAAGCTCAGTGTGTTGAAGAAGCACAAGAGCAGCCTTCAGCCTGTCTCTTCCACTGCCTTACAGACTGCAGACATTCCTGCTCACTCTGCTGCTCAGCAGAGTGCTGGCAACGGAGTTCTTGGATTGAAATGGTCTTTTAGGAGAAAGAGTGAAGAGTGACAGCAATGTTTGTGTCACAGTTTAAAGCTCACTGTGTGCTAAACATGATCAGGAGGAGCTTTTTTGCAAGGCTCTTCTGCTGTTTTAGCCCAGTCTAAACATTCCTGCTCTACTCTCTCTGATGCTGCTCAGCAGAGAGTGGGCACAGAGATGTTGGAATCAATTGGTCTTCCAGGCAGGAGAAGGAGGAGTGACAGCAATGTGTTTTGCAGAGTTGCAAAGCTCACTGTGTGCTGAAGATGCCCTGCAGGAGTTTCCCTGCTGGCCCTTCGTCTGTGGTATTAGAGTCCAAGCGCTGCTCCTCCCCTGTCACAACTCCTCTCGAAACGAGAGAGCGCACCAGAAACTTTGGATTCAAATGCACTTTTAGGAGATAAAGTGAGGAGTGACAGCAATGTTTGTGTCACAGTTTAAAGCTCACTGTTTGCAAAACATGATCAAGCAGGAGATTTTTTTCAAGGCTCTTCTGCTGTTTTAGGCAGGTCTAAAATTTCCTGCTCTACTCTCTCTGTTGCTGCTCAGCAGAGAGCGGGCACAGAGATGGTGGATTCAGCTGGTCTTTCAGGCAAAAAGGGAGGAGTGACAGCAATGTGTGTTGCAGAGTTGCAAAGCTCGCTGTGCGCTGAAGATGATCAGTGGGAACTTTCTGGACTGTCTCTTCTGCTCTTTTAGCATTGGCTAAAGTTTCCTGCTCTATTCTCTCTGCTTCAGCCCAGCAGAGAAAGGGCACAGAGATTTTGGATTCAATTGGACTTTGAGGTAGGAAAGTGCGGAGCGAGAGCAATATATGTGTCACAGTTGCAAAGCTGACTGCGTGCTGAAGATGCCCTGCCGGAGCTTTCACTCCGGGCTCTTCGGCTGTGGGAGCAGAGGCCAAGAGATCGTGTTCACCTGTCACTGCTGCTGTTCAAACGAGAGAGGGCGGGAGAGACCATGGATTCAAACGGATTATTAGGAGATGAAGTGAGGAGTGACAGCAATGTGTGTTTCAGAGTTGCAAAGCTCACTGTGCGCTGAAGATGATCTGCAAGGACTTTCCCTCCCTGCCCTTCGGAACTGGGAGCGGATTCCAAGCGCTCGTGCTCACCTGCCTCTGCTGCACTGGAAACGAGAGTGGAGACCAGAAACGCTGGATTCAAATGCACTTTTAGGAGCTACAATGAGGAGTGACAACAGTGTGTGTGTCACAGTTGTAAAGCTCAGTGTGTTGAAGAAGCACAAGAGCAGCCTTCAGGCCTGTCTCTTCCACTGCCTTACAGATTGCAGACATTCCTGCTCACTCTGCTGCTCAGCAGAGTGCTGGCAACGGAGTTCTTGGATTGAAATGGTCTTTTAGGAGAAAGAGTGAAGAGTGACAGCAATGTTTGTGTCACAGTTTAAAGCTCACTGTGTGCTAAACATGATCAGGAGGAGCTTTTTTGCAAGGCTCTTCTGCTGTTTTAGCCCAGTCTAAACATTCCTTCTCTCTGTTGCTGCTCAGCAGAGAGTGGGCACAGAGATGTTGGAATCCATTGGTCTTCCAGGCAGGAAAAGGAGGAGTTACAGCAATGTGTGTTGCAGAATTGCAAAGCTCACTGTGTGCTGAAGATGCCCTGCAGGCGTTTCCCTGCTGGCCCTTCGTCTGTGGGATTAGAGTCCAAGCGCTGCTCCTCCCCTGTCACAACTCCTCTCGAAACGTGAGAGCGCACCAGAAACTTTGGATTCAAATGCACTTTTAGGAGATAAAGTGAGGAGTGACAGCAATGTTTGTGTCACAGTTTAAAGCTCACTGTGTGCAAAACATGATCAAGCAGGAGATTTTTTGCAAGGCTCTTCTGCTGTTTTAGCCCAGGCTAAACTTTCCTGCTCTACTCTCTCTGTTGCTGCTCAGCAGAGAGCGGGCACAGAGGTGTTGGAATCAATTGGTCTTTCAGGCAGGAAAAGAAGAGACAGCAATGTGTGTTGCAGAGTTGCAAAGCTCACTGTGTGCTGAAGATGATCAGTGGGAACTTTCTGGACTGTCTCTTCTGCTGTTTCAGCAGAGTCCAAACGTAAGTGCTATATTCTGCTACTGCTCACAAAGAGCAAGCACAGGAGATGTATTATTCAATTGGACTTTCAGGTAGGAAAGTGAGAGGTGACAGCAATATGTGTTTCAGAGTTGTGAATCTCAATGTGTGCTGAAGATGCCCAGCAGTAGTTTCCATGCTGGCCCTTCGGCTGTGAAATTAGAATCCAAGCGCTCGTCCTCCCCTGTCACAACTGCTCTCGAAGCGAGAGAGCGCACCAGAAACGTTGGCTTGAAATGCACTTTTAGGAGATAAAGTGAGGAGTGACAGCAATGTGTGTTTCAGAGTTGCAAAGCTCACTGTGCGCTGAAGATGATCTGCAAGGACTTTCCCTCCCTGCCCTTCGGAACTGGGAGCGGATTCCAAGCGCTCGTGCTCACCTGCCTCTGCTGCACTGGAAACGAGAGTGGAGACCAGAAACGCTGGATTCAAATGCACTTTTAGGAGCTACAATGAGGAGTGACAACAGTGTGTGTGTCAAAGTTGTAAAGCTCAGTGTGTTGAAGAAGCACAAGAGCAGCCTTCAGCCTGTCTCTTCCACTGCCTTACAGACTGCAGACATTCCTGCTCACTCTGCTGCTCAGCAGAGTGCTGGCAACGGAGTTCTTGGATTGAAATGGTCTTTTAGGAGAAAGAGTGAAGAGTGACAGCAATGTTTGTGTCACAGTTTAAAGCTCACTGTGTGCTAAACATGATCAGGAGGAGCTTTTTTGCAAGGCTCTTCTGCTGTTTTAGCCCAGTCTAAACATTCCTGCTCTACTCTCTCTGATGCTGCTCAGCAGAGAGTGGGCACAGAGATGTTGGAATCAATTGGTCTTCCAGGCAGGAGAAGGAGGAGTTACAGCAATGTGTTTTGCAGAGTTGCAAAGCTCACTGTGTGCTGAAGATGCCCTGCAGGAGTTTCCCTGCTGGCCCTTCGTCTGTGGGATTAGAGTCCAAGCGCTGCTCCTCCCCTGTCACAACTCCTCTCGAAACGAGAGAGCGCACCAGAAACTTTGGATTCAAATGCACTTTTAGGAGATAAAGTGAGGAGTGACAGCAATGTTTGTGTCACAGTTTAAAGCTCACTGTTTGCAAAACATGATCAAGCAGGAGATTTTTTTCAAGGCTCTTCTGCTGTTTTAGGCAGGTCTAAAATTTCCTGCTCTACTCTCTCTGTTGCTGCTCAGCAGAGAGCGGGCACAGAGATGGTGGATTCAGCTGGTCTTTCAGGCAAAAAGGGAGGAGTGACAGCAATGTGTGTTGCAGAGTTGCAAAGCTCGCTGTGCGCTGAAGATGATCAGTGGGAACTTTCTGGACTGTCTCTTCTGCTCTTTTAGCATTGGCTAAAGTTTCCTGCTCTACTCTGCTTCAGCCCAGCAGAGAAAGGGCACAGAGTTTTGGATTCAATTGGACTTTGAGGTAGGAAAGTGCGGAGCGAGAGCAATATATGTGTCACAGTTGCAAAGCTGACTGCGTGCTGAAGATGCCCTGCCGGAGCTTTCACTCCGGGCTCTTCGGCTGTGGGAGCAGAGGCCAAGAGATAGTGTTCACCTGTCACTGCTGCTGTTCAAACGAGAGAGGGCGGGAGAGACCATGGATTCAAACGGATTATTAGGAGATGAAGTGAGGAGTGACAGCAATGTGTGTTTCAGAGTTGCAAAGCTCACTGTGCGCTGAAGATGATCTGCAAGGACTTTCCCTCCCTGCCCTTCGGAACTGGGAGCGGATTCCAAGCGCTCGTGCTCACCTTCCTCTGCTGCTCTTGAAACGAGAGTGGAGACCAGAAACGCTGGATTCAAATGCACTTTTAGGAGCTACAATGAGGAGTGACAACAGTGTGTGTGTCACAGTTGTAAAGCTCAGTGTGTTGAAGAAGCACAAGAGCAGCCTTCAGGCCTGTCTCTTCCACTGCCTTACAGATTGCAGACATTCCTGCTCACTCTGCTGCTCAGCAGAGTGCTGGCAACGGAGTTCTTGGATTGAAATGGTCTTTTAGGAGAAAGAGTGAAGAGTGACAGCAATGTTTGTGTCACAGTTTAAAGCTCACTGTGTGCTAAACATGATCAGGAGGAGCTTTTTTGCAAGGCTCTTCTGCTGTTTTAGCCCAGTCTAAACATTCCTTCTCTCTGTTGCTGCTCAGCAGAGAGTGGGCACAGAGATGTTGGAATCAATTGGTCTTCCAGGCAGGAAAAGGAGGAGTTACAGCAATGTGTGTTGCAGAATTGCAAAGCTCACTGTGTGCTGAAGATGCCCTGCAGGAGTTTCCCTGCTGGCCCTTCGTCTGTGGGATTAGAGTCCAAGCGCTGCTCCTCCCCTGTCACAACTCCTCTCGAAACGAGAGAGCGCACCAGAAACTTTGGATTCAAATGCACTTTTAGGAGATAAAGTGAGGAGTGACAGCAATGTTTGCGTCACAGTTTAAAGCTCACTGTGTGCAAAACATGATCAAGCAGGAGATTTTTTTCAAGGCTCTTCTGCTGTTTTAGGCAGGTCTAAAAATTCCTGCTCTACTCTCTCTGTTGCTGCTCAGCAGAGAGCGGGCACAGAGATGGTGGATTCAGCTGGTCTTTCAGGCACAAAGGGAGGAGTGACAGCAATGTGTGTTGCAGAGTTGCAAAGCTCGCTGTGCGCTGAAGATGATCAGTGGGAACTTTCTGGACTGTCTCTTCTGCTCTTTTAGCATTGGCTAAAGGTTCCTGCTCTACTCTGCTTCTGCCCAGCAGAGAAAGGGCACAGAGATTTTGGATTCAATTGGACTTTGAGGTAGGAAAGTGCGGAGCGAGAGCAATATATGTGTCACAGTTGCAAAGCTGACTGCGTGCTGAAGATGCCCTGCCGGAGCTTTCACTCCGGGCTCTTCGGCTGTGGGAGCAGAGGCCAAGAGATCGTGTTCACCTGTCACTGCTGCTGTTCAAACGAGAGAGGGCGGGAGAGACCATGGATTCAAACGGATTATTAGGAGATGAAGTGAGGAGTGACAGCAATGTGTGTTTCAGAGTTGCAAAGCTCACTGTGCGCTGAAGATGATCTGCAAGGACTTTCCCTCCCTGCCCTTCGGAACTGGGAGCGGATTCCAAGCGCTCGTGCTCACCTGCCTCTGCTGCTCTTGAAACGAGAGTGGAGACCAGAAACGCTGGATTCAAATGCACTTTTAGGAGCTACAATGAGGAGTGACAACAGTGTGTGTGTGTCAAAGTTGTAAAGCTCAGTGTGTTGAAGAAGCACAAGAGCAGCCTTCAGCCTGTCTCTTCCACTGCCTTACAGATTGCAGACATTCCTGCTCACTCTGCTGCTCAGCAGAGTGCTGGCAACGGAGTTCTTGGATTGAAATGGTCTTTTAGGAGAAAGAGTGAAGAGTGACAGCAATGTTTGTGTCACAGTTTAAAGCTCACTGTGTGCTAAACATGATCAGGAGGAGCTTTTTTGCAAGGCTCTTCTGCTGTTTTAGCCCAGTCTAAACATTCCTGCTCTACTCTCTCTGATGCTGCTCAGCAGAGAGTGGGCACAGAGATGTTGGAATCAATTGGTCTTCCAGGCAGGAGAAGGAGGAGTTACAGCAATGTGTTTTGCAGAGTTGCAAAGCTCACTGTGTGCTGAAGATGCCCTGCAGGAGTTTCCCTGCTGGCCCTTCGTCTGTGGGATTAGAGTCCAAGCGCTGCTCCTCCCCTGTCACAACTCCTCTCGAAACGAGAGAGCGCACCAGAAACTTTGGATTCAAATGCACTTTTAGGAGATAAAGTGAGGAGTGACAGCAATGTTTGTGTCACAGTTTAAAGCTCACTGTGTGCAAAACATGATCAAGCAGGAGATTTTTTTCAAGGCTCTTCTGCTGTTTTAGGCAGGTCCAAAAATTCCTGCTCTACTATCTCTGTTGCTGCTCAGCAGAGAGCGGGCACAGAGATGGTGGATTCAGCTGGTCTTTCAGGCAAAAAGGGAGGAGTGACAGCAATGTGTGTTGCAGAGTTGCAAAGCTCGCTGTGCGCTGAAGATGATCAGTGGGAACTTTCTGGACCGTCTCTTCTGCTCTTTTAGCATTGGCTAAAGGTTCCTGCTCTACTCTGCTTCAGCCCAGCAGAGAAAGGGCACAGAGATTTTGGATTCAATTGGACTTTGAGGTAGGAAAGTGCGGAGCGAGAGCAATATATGTGTCACAGTTGCAAAGCTGACTGCGTGCTGAAGATGCCCTGCCGGAGCTTTCACTCCGGGCTCTTCGGCTGTGGGAGCAGAGGCCAAGAGATCGTGTTCACCTGTCACTGCTGCTGTTCAAACGAGAGAGGGCGGGAGAGACCATGGATTCAAACGGATTATTAGGAGATGAAGTGAGGAGTGACAGCAATGTGTGTTTCAGAGTTGCAAAGCTCACTGTGCGCTGAAGATGATCTGCAAGGACTTTCCCTCCCTGCCCTTCGGAACTGGGAGCGGATTCCAAGCGCTCGTGCTCACCTGCCTCTGCTGCTCTTGAAACGAGAGTGGAGACCAGAAACGCTGGATTCAAATGCACTTTTAGGAGCTACAATGAGGAGTGACAACAGTGTGTGTGTGTCAAAGTTGTAAAGCTCAGTGTGTTGAAGAAGCACAAGAGCAGCCTTCAGCCTGTCTCTTCCACTGCCTTACAGATTGCAGACATTCCTGCTCACTCTGCTGCTCAGCAGAGTGCTGGCAACGGAGTTCTTGGATTGAAATGGTCTTTTAGGAGAAAGAGTGAAGAGTGACAGCAATGTTTGTGTCACAGTTTAAAGCTCACTGTGTGCTAAACATGATCAGGAGGAGCTTTTTTGCAAGGCTCTTCTGCTGTTTTAGCCCAGTCTAAACATTCCTGCTCTACTCTCTCTGATGCTGCTCAGCAGAGAGTGGGCACAGAGATGTTGAAATCAATTGGTCTTCCAGGCAGGAGAAGGAGGAGTTACAGCAATGTGTTTTGCAGAGTTGCAAAGCTCACTGTGTGCTGAAGATGCCCTGCAGGAGTTTCCCTGCTGGCCCTTCGTCTGTGGTATTAGAGTCCAAGCGCTGCTCCTCCCCTGTCACAACTCCTCTCGAAACGAGAGAGCGCACCAGAAACTTTGGATTCAAATGCACTTTTAGGAGATAAAGTGAGGAGTGACAGCAATGTTTGTGTCACAGTTTAAAGCTCACTGTGTGCAAAACATGATCAAGCAGGAGATTTTTTCAAGGCTCTTCTGCTGTTTTAGGCAGGTCTAAAAATTCCTGCTCTACTATCTCTGTTGCTGCTCAGCAGAGAGCGGGCACAGAGATGGTGGATTCAGCTGGTCTTTCAGGCAAAAAGGGAGGAGTGACAGCAATGTGTGTTGCAGAGTTGCAAAGCTCGCTGTGCGCTGAAGATGATCAGTGGGAACTTTCTGGACTGTCTCTTCTGCTCTTTTAGCATTGGCTAAAGGTTCCTGCTCTACTCTGCTTCTGCCCAGCAGAGAAAGGGCACAGAGATTTTGGATTCAATTGGACTTTGAGGTAGGAAAGTGCGGAGCGAGAGCAATATATGTGTCACAGTTGCAAAGCTGACTGCGTGCTGAAGATGCCCTGCCGGAGCTTTCACTCCGGGCTCTTCGGCTGTGGGAGCAGAGGCCAAGAGATCGTGTTCACCTGTCACTGCTGCTGTTCAAACGAGAGAGGGCGGGAGAGACCATGGATTCAAACGGATTATTAGGAGATGAAGTGAGGAGTGACAGCAATGTGTGTTTCAGAGTTGCAAAGCTCACTGTGCGCTGAAGATGATCTGCAAGGACTTTCCCTCCCTGCCCTTCGGAACTGGGAGCGGATTCCAAGCGCTCGTGCTCACCTGCCTCTGCTGCTCTTGAAAAGAGAGTGGAGACCAGAAACGCTGGATTCAAATGCACTTTTAGGAGCTACAATGAGGAGTGACAACAGTGTGTGTGTGTCAAAGTTGTAAAGCTCAGTGTGTTGAAGAAGCACAAGAGCAGCCTTCAGCCTGTCTCTTCCACTGCCTTACAGATTGCAGACATTCCTGCTCACTCTGCTGCTCAGCAGAGTGCTGGCAACGGAGTTCTTGGATTGAAATGGTCTTTTAGGAGAAAGAGTGAAGAGTGACAGCAATGTTTGTGTCACAGTTTAAAGCTCACTGTGTGCTAAACATGATCAGGAGGAGCTTTTTTGCAAGGCTCTTCTGCTGTTTTAGCCCAGTCTAAACATTCCTGCTCTACTCTCTCTGATGCTGCTCAGCAGAGAGTGGGCACAGAGATGTTGGAATCAATTGGTCTTCCAGGCAGGAGAAGGAGGAGTTACAGCAATGTGTTTTGCAGAGTTGCAAAGCTCACTGTGTGCTGAAGATGCCCTGCAGGAGTTTCCCTGCTGGCCCTTCGTCTGTGGGATTAGAGTCCAAGCGCTGCTCCTCCCATGTCACAACTCCTCTCGAAACGAGAGAGCGCACCAGAAACTTTGGATTCAAATGCACTTTTAGGAGATAAAGTGAGGAGTGACAGCAATGTTTGTGTCACAGTTTAAAGCTCACTGTGTGCAAAACATGATCAAGCAGGAGATTTTTTTCAAGGCTCTTCTGCTGTTTTAGGCAGGTCTAAAAATTCCTGCTCTACTCTCTCTGTTGCTGCTCAGCAGAGAGCGGGCACAGAGATGGTGGATTCAGCTGGTCTTTCAGGCAAAAAGGGAGGAGTGACAGCAATGTGTGTTGCAGAGTTGCAAAGCTCGCTGTGCGCTGAAGATGATCAGTGGGAACTTTCTGGACTGTCTCTTCTGCTCTTTTAGCATTGGCTAAAGGTTCCTGCTCTACTCTGCTTCAGCCCAGCAGAGAAAGGGCACAGAGATTTTGGATTCAATTGGACTTTGAGGTAGGAAAGTGCGGAGCGAGAGCAATATATGTGTCACAGTTGCAAAGCTGACTGCGTGCTGAAGATGCCCTGCCGGAGCTTTCACTCCGGGCTCTTCGGCTGTGGGAGCAGAGGCCAAGAGATAGTGTTCACCTGTCACTGCTGCTGTTCAAACGAGAGAGGGCGGGAGAGACCATGGATTCAAACGGATTATTAGGAGATGAAGTGAGGAGTGACAGCAATGTGTGTTTCAGAGTTGCAAAGCTCACTGTGCGCTGAAGATGATCTGCAAGGACTTTCCCTCCCTGCCCTTCGGAACTGGGAGCGGATTCCAAGCGCTCGTGCTCACCTTCCTCTGCTGCTCTTGAAACGAGAGTGGAGACCAGAAACGCTGGATTCAAATGCACTTTTAGGAGCTACAATGAGGAGTGACAACAGTGTGTGTGTCACAGTTGTAAAGCTCAGTGTGTTGAAGAAGCACAAGAGCAGCCTTCAGGCCTGTCTCTTCCACTGCCTTACAGATTGCAGACATTCCTGCTCACTCTGCTGCTCAGCAGAGTGCTGGCAACGGAGTTCTTGGATTGAAATGGTCTTTTAGGAGAAAGAGTGAAGAGTGACAGCAATGTTTGTGTCACAGTTTAAAGCTCACTGTGTGCTAAACATGATCAGGAGGAGCTTTTTTGCAAGGCTCTTCTGCTGTTTTAGCCCAGTCTAAACATTCCTGCTCTACTCTCTCTGATGCTGCTCAGCAGAGAGTGGGCACAGAGATGTTGGAATCAATTGGTCTTCCAGGCAGGAGAAGGAGGAGTTACAGCAATGTGTTTTGCAGAGTTGCAAAGCTCACTGTGTGCTGAAGATGCCCTGCAGGAGTTTCCCTGCTGGCCCTTCGTCTGTGGGATTAGAGTCCAAGCGCTGCTCCTCCCATGTCACAACTCCTCTCGAAACGAGAGAGCGCACAAGAAACTTTGGATTCAAATGCACTTTTAGGAGATAAAGTGAGGAGTGACAGCAATGTTTGTGTCACAGTTTAAAGCTCACTGTGTGCAAAACATGATCAAGCAGGAGATTTTTTTCAAGGCTCTTCTGCTGTTTTAGGCAGGTCTAAAAATTCCTGCTCTACTCTCTCTGTTGCTGCTCAGCAGAGAGCGGGCACAGAGATGGTGGATTCAGCTGGTCTTTCAGGCAAAAAGGGAGGAGTGACAGCAATGTGTGTTGCAGAGTTGCAAAGCTCGCTGTGCGCTGAAGATGATCAGTGGGAACTTTCTGGACTGTCTCTTCTGCTCTTTTAGCATTGGCTAAAGGTTCCTGCTCTACTCTGCTTCTGCCCAGCAGAGAAAGGGCACAGAGATTTTGGATTCAATTGGACTTTGAGGTAGGAAAGTGCGGAGCGAGAGCAATATATGTGTCACAGTTGCAAAGCTGACTGCGTGCTGAAGATGCCCTGCCGGAGCTTTCACTCCGGGCTCTTCGGCTGTGGGAGCAGAGGCCAAGAGATCGTGTTCACCTGTCACTGCTGCTGTTCAAACGAGAGAGGGCGGGAGAGACCATGGATTCAAACGGATTATTAGGAGATGAAGTGAGGAGTGACAGCAATGTGTGTTTCAGAGTTGCAAAGCTCACTGTGCGCTGAAGATGATCTGCAAGGACTTTCCCTCCCTGCCCTTCGGAACTGGGAGCGGATTCCAAGCGCTCGTGCTCACCTTCCTCTGCTGCTCTTGAAACGAGAGTGGAGACCAGAAACGCTGGATTCAAATGCACTTTTAGGAGCTACAATGAGGAGTGACAACAGTGTGTGTGTCACAGTTGTAAAGCTCAGTGTGTTGAAGAAGCACAAGAGCAGCCTTCAGGCCTGTCTCTTCCACTGCCTTACAGATTGCAGACATTCCTGCTCGCTCTGCTGCTCAGCAGAGTGCTGGCAACGGAGTTCTTGGATTGAAATGGTCTTTTAGGAGAAAGAGTGAAGAGTGACAGCAATGTTTGTGTCACAGTTTAAAGCTCACTGTGTGCTAAACATGATCAGGAGGAGCTTTTTTGCAAGGCTCTTCTGCTGTTTTAGCCCAGTCTAAACATTCCTTCTCTCTGTTGCTGCTCAGCAGAGAGTGGGCACAGAGATGTTGGAATCAATTGGTCTTCCAGCCAGGAAAAGGAGGAGTTACAGCAATGTGTGTTGCAGAATTGCAAAGCTCACTGTGTGCTGAAGATGCCCTGCAGGAGTTTCCCTGCTGGCCCTTCGTCTGTGGGATTAGAGTCCAAGCGCTGCTCCTCCCCTGTCACAACTCCTCTCGAAACGAGAGAGCGCACCAGAAACTTTGGATTCAAATGCACTTTTAGGAGATAAAGTGAGGAGTGACAGCAATGTTTGTGTCACAGTTTAAAGCTCACTGTGTGCAAAACATGATCAAGCAGGAGATTTTTTTCAAGGCTCTTCTGCTGTTTTAGGCAGGTCTAAAAATTCCTGCTCTACTCTCTCTGTTGCTGCTCAGCAGAGAGCGGGCACAGAGATGGTGGATTCAGCTGGTCTTTCAGGCAAAAAGGGAGGAGTGACAGCAATGTGTGTTGCAGAGTTGCAAAGCTCGCTGTGCGCTGAAGATGATCAGTGGGAACTTTCTGGACTGTCTCTTCTGCTCTTTTAGCATTGGCTAAAGGTTCCTGCTCTACTCTCTCTGCTTCTGCCCAGCAGAGAAAGGGCACAGAGATTTTGGATTCAATTGGACTTTGAGGTAGGAAAGTGCGGAGCGAGAGCAATATATGTGTCACAGTTGCAAAGCTGACTGCGTGCTGAAGATGCCCTGCCGGAGCTTTCACTCCGGGCTCTTCGGCTGTGGGAGCAGAGGCCAAGAGATCGTGTTCACCTGTCACTGCTGCTGTTCAAACGAGAGAGGGCGGGAGAGACCATGGATTCAAACGGATTATTAGGAGATGAAGTGAGGAGTGACAGCAATGTGTGTTTCAGAGTTGCAAAGCTCACTGTGCGCTGAAGATGATCTGCAAGGACTTTCCCTCCCTGCCCTTCGGAAGTGGGAGCGGATTCCAAGCGCTCGTGCTCACCTGCCTCTGCTGCACTGGAAAGGAGAGTGGAGACCAGAAACGCTGGATTCAAATGCACTTTTAGGAGCTACAATGAGGAGTGACAGCAGTGTGTGTGTCACAGTTGTAAAGCTCAGTGTGTTGAAGAAGCACAAGAGCAGCCTTCAGGCCTGTCTCTTCCACTGCCTTACAGATTGCAGACATTCCTGCTCACTCTGCTGCTCAGCAGAGTGCTGGCAACGGAGTTCTTGGATTGAAATGGTCTTTTAGGAGAAAGAGTGAAGAGTGACAGCAATGTTTGTGTCACAGTTTAAAGCTCACTGTGTGCTAAACATGATCAGGAGGAGCTTTTTTGCAAGGCTCTTCTGCTGTTTTAGCCCAGTCTAAACATTCCTGCTCTACTCTCTCTGATGCTGCTCAGCAGAGAGTGGGCACAGAGATGTTGGAATCAATTGGTCTTCCAGGCAGGAAAAGGAGGAGTTACAGCAATGTGTGTTGCAGAATTGCAAAGCTCACTGTGGGCTGAAGATGCCCTGCAGGAGTTTCCCTGCTGGCCCTTCGTCTGTGGGATTAGAGTCCAAGCGCTGCTCCTCCCCTGTCACAACTCCTCTCGAAACGAGAGAGCGCACCAGAAACTTTGGATTCAAATGCACTTTTAGGAGATAAAGTGAGGAGTGACAGCAATGTTTGCGTCACAGTTTAAAGCTCACTGTGTGCAAAACATGATCAAGCAGGAGATTTTTTTCAAGGCTCTTCTGCTGTTTTAGGCAGGTCTAAAAATTCCTGCTCTACTCTCTCTGTTGCTGCTCAGCAGAGAGCGGGCACAGAGATGGTGGATTCAGCTGGTCTTTCAGGCAAAAAGGGAGGAGTGACAGCAATGTGTGTTGCAGAGTTGCAAAGCTCGCTGTGCGCTGAAGATGATCAGTGGGAACTTTCTGGACTGTCTCTTCTGCTCTTTTAGCATTGGCTAAAGGTTCCTGCTCTACTCTGCTTCTGCCCAGCAGAGAAAGGGCACAGAGATTTTGGATTCAATTGGACTTTGAGGTAGGAAAGTGCGGAGCGAGAGCAATATATGTGTCACAGTTGCAAAGCTGACTGCGTGCTGAAGATGCCCTGCCGGAGCTTTCACTCCGGGCTCTTCGGCTGTGGGAGCAGAGGCCAAGAGATCGTGTTCACCTGTCACTGCTGCTGTTCAAACGAGAGAGGGCGGGAGAGACCATGGATTCAAACGGATTATTAGGAGATGAAGTGAGGAGTGACAGCAATGTGTGTTTCAGAGTTGCAAAGCTCACTGTGCGCTGAAGATGATCTGCAAGGACTTTCCCTCCCTGCCCTTCGGAACTGGGAGCGGATTCCAAGCGCTCGTGCTCACCTGCCTCTGCTGCACTGGAAACGAGAGTGGAGACCAGAAACGCTGGATTCAAATGCACTTTTAGGAGCTACAATGAGGAGTGACAACAGTGTGTGTGTGTCAAAGTTGTAAAGCTCAGTGTGTTGAAGAAGCACAAGAGCAGCCTTCAGCCTGTCTCTTCCACTGCCTTACAGATTGCAGACATTCCTGCTCACTCTGCTGCTCAGCAGAGTGCTGGCAACGGAGTTCTTGGATTGAAATGGTCTTTTAGGAGAAAGAGTGAAGAGTGACAGCAATGTTTGTGTCACAGTTTAAAGCTCACTGTGTGCTAAACATGATCAGGAGGAGCTTTTTTGCAAGGCTCTTCTGCTGTTTTAGCCCAGTCTAAACATTCCTTCTCTCTGTTGCTGCTCAGCAGAGAGTGGGCACAGAGATGTTGGAATCAATTGGTCTTCCAGGCAGGAAAAGGAGGAGTTACAGCAATGTGTGTTGCAGAATTGCAAAGCTCACTGTGGGCTGAAGATGCCCTGCAGGAGTTTCCCTGCTGGCCCTTCGTCTGTGGGATTAGAGTCCAAGCGCTGCTCCTCCCCTGTCACAACTCCTCTCGAAACGAGAGAGCGCACCAGAAACTTTGGATTCAAATGCACTTTTAGGAGATAAAGTGAGGAGTGACAGCAATGTTTGCGTCACAGTTTAAAGCTCACTGTGTGCAAAACATGATCAAGCAGGAGATTTTTTTCAAGGCTCTTCTGCTGTTTTAGGCAGGTCTAAAAATTCCTGCTCTACTCTCTCTGTTGCTGCTCAGCAGAGAGCGGGCACAGAGATGGTGGATTCAGCTGGTCTTTCAGGCAAAAAGGGAGGAGTGACAGCAATGTGTGTTGCAGAGTTGCAAAGCTCGCTGTGCGCTGAAGATGATCAGTGGGAACTTTCTGGACTGTCTCTTCTGCTCTTTTAGCATTGGCTAAAGGTTCCTGCTCTACTCTGCTTCTGCCCAGCAGAGAAAGGGCACAGAGATTTTGGATTCAATTGGACTTTGAGGTAGGAAAGTGCGGAGCGAGAGCAATATATGTGTCACAGTTGCAAAGCTGACTGCGTGCTGAAGATGCCCTGCCGGAGCTTTCACTCCGGGCTCTTCGGCTGTGGGAGCAGAGGCCAAGAGATCGTGTTCACCTGTCACTGCTGCTGTTCAAACGAGAGAGGGCGGGAGAGACCATGGATTCAAACGGATTATTAGGAGATGAAGTGAGGAGTGACAGCAATGTGTGTTTCAGAGTTGCAAAGCTCACTGTGCGCTGAAGATGATCTGCAAGGACTTTCCCTCCCTGCCCTTCGGAACTGGGAGCGGATTCCAAGCGCTCGTGCTCACCTGCCTCTGCTGCACTGGAAACGAGAGTGGAGACCAGAAACGCTGGATTCAAATGCACTTTTAGGAGCTACAATGAGGAGTGACAACAGTGTGTGTGTGTCAAAGTTGTAAAGCTCAGTGTGTTGAAGAAGCACAAGAGCAGCCTTCAGCCTGTCTCTTCCACTGCCTTGCAGATTGCAGACATTCCTGCTCACTCTGCTGCTCGGCAGAGTGCTGGCAACGGAGTTCTTGGATTGAAATGGTCTTTTAGGAGAAAGAGTGAAGAGTGACAGCAATGTTTGTGTCACAGTTTAAAGCTCACTGTGTGCTAAACATGATCAGGAGGAGCTTTTTTGCAAGGCTCTTCTGCTGTTTTAGCCCAGTCTAAACATTCCTGCTCTACTCTCTCTGATGCTGCTCAGCAGAGAGTGGGCACAGAGATGTTGGAATCAATTGGTCTTCCAGGCAGGAGAAGGAGGAGTTACAGCAATGTGTTTTGCAGAGTTGCAAAGCTCACTGTGTGCTGAAGATGCCCTGCAGGAGTTTCCCTGCTGGCCCTTCGTCTGTGGGATTAGAGTCCAAGCGCTGCTCCTCCCCTGTCACAACTCCTCTCGAAACGAGAGAGCGCACAAGAAACTTTGGATTCAAATGCACTTTTAGGAGATAAAGTGAGGAGTGACAGCAATGTTTGTGTCACAGTTTAAAGCTCACTGTGTGCAAAACATGATCAAGCAGGAGATTTTTTTCAAGGCTCTTCTGCTGTTTTAGGCAGGTCTAAAAATTCCTGCTCTACTCTCTCTGTTGCTGCTCAGCAGAGAGCGGGCACAGAGATGGTGGATTCAGCTGGTCTTTCAGGCAAAAAGGGAGGAGTGACAGCAATGTGTGTTGCAGAGTTGCAAAGCTCGCTGTGCGCTGAAGATGATCAGTGGGAACTTTCTGGACTGTCTCTTCTGCTCTTTTAGCATTGGCTAAAGGTTCCTGCTCTACTCTGCTTCTGCCCAGCAGAGAAAGGGCACAGAGATTTTGGATTCAATTGGACTTTGAGGTAGGAAAGTGCGGAGCGAGAGCAATATATGTGTCACAGTTGCAAAGCTGACTGCGTGCTGAAGATGCCCTGCCGGAGCTTTCACTCCGGGCTCTTCGGCTGTGGGAGCAGAGGCCAAGAGATCGTGTTCACCTGTCACTGCTGCTGTTCAAACGAGAGAGGGCGGGAGAGACCATGGATTCAAACGGATTATTAGGAGATGAAGTGAGGAGTGACAGCAATGTGTGTTTCAGAGTTGCAAAGCTCACTGTGCGCTGAAGATGATCTGCAAGGACTTTCCCTCCCTGCCCTTCGGAACTGGGAGCGGATTCCAAGCGCTCGTGCTCACCTGCCTCTGCTGCACTGGAAACGAGAGTGGAGACCAGAAACGCTGGATTCAAATGCACTTTTAGGAGCTACAATGAGGAGTGACAACAGTGTGTGTGTGTCAAAGTTGTAAAGCTCAGTGTGTTGAAGAAGCACAAGAGCAGCCTTCAGCCTGTCTCTTCCACTGCCTTACAGATTGCAGACATTCCTGCTCACTCTGCTGCTCAGCAGAGTGCTGGCAACGGAGTTCTTGGATTGAAATGGTCTTTTAGGAGAAAGAGTGAAGAGTGACAGCAATGTTTGTGTCACAGTTTAAAGCTCACTGTGTGCTAAACATGATCAGGAGGAGCTTTTTTGCAAGGCTCTTCTGCTGTTTTAGCCCAGTCTAAACATTCCTGCTCTACTCTCTCTGTTGCTGCTCAGCAGAGAGTGGGCACAGAGATGTTGGAATCAATTGGTCTTCCAGGCAGGAGAAGGAGGAGTTACAGCAATGTGTTTTGCAGAGTTGCAAAGCTCACTGTGTGCTGAAGATGCCCTGCAGGAGTTTCCCTGCTGGCCCTTCGTCTGTGGGATTAGAGTCCAAGCGCTGCTCCTCCCTTGTCACAACTCCTCTCGAAACGAGAGAGCGCACCAGAAACTTTGGATTCAAATGCACTTTTAGGAGATAAAGTGAGGAGTGACAGCAATGTTTGTGTCACAGTTTAAAGCTCACTGTGTGCAAAACATGATCAAGCAGGAGATTTTTTTCAAGGCTCTTCTGCTGTTTTAGGCAGGTCTAAAAATTCCTGCTCTACTCTCTCTGTTGCTGCTCAGCAGAGAGCGGGCACAGAGATGGTGGATTCAGCTGGTCTTTCAGGCAAAAAGGGAGGAGTGACAGCAATGTGTGTTGCAGAGTTGCAAAGCTCGCTGTGCGCTGAAGATGATCAGTGGGAACTTTCTGGACTGTCTCTTCTGCTCTTTTAGCATTGGCTAAAGGTTCCTGCTCTACTCTGCTTCTGCCCAGCAGAGAAAGGGCACAGAGATTTTGGATTCAATTGGACTTTGAGGTAGGAAAGTGCGGAGCGAGAGCAATATATGTGTCACAGTTGCAAAGCTGACTGCGTGCTGAAGATGCCCTGCCGGAGCTTTCACTCCGGGCTCTTCGGCTGTGGGAGCAGAGGCCAAGAGATCGTGTTCACCTGTCACTGCTGCTGTTCAAACGAGAGAGGGCGGGAGAGACCATGGATTCAAACGGATTATTAGGAGATGAAGTGAGGAGTGACAGCAATGTGTGTTTCAGAGTTGCAAAGCTCACTGTGCGCTGAAGATGATCTGCAAGGACTTTCCCTCCCTGCCCTTCGGAACTGGGAGCGGATTCCAAGCGCTCGTGCTCACCTACCTCTGCTGCTCTTGAAACGAGAGTGGAGACCAGAAACGCTGGATTCAAATGCACTTTTAGGAGCTACAATGAGGAGTGACAACAGTGTGTGTGTCAAAGTTGTAAAGCTCAGTGTGTTGAAGAAGCACAAGAGCAGCCTTCAGGCCTGTCTCTTCCACTGCCTTACAGATTGCAGACATCCCTGCTCACTCTGCTGCTCAGCAGAGTGCTGGCAACGGAGTTCTTGGATTGAAATGGTCTTTTAGGAGAAAGAGTGAAGAGTGACAGCAATGTTTGTGTCACAGTTTAAAGCTCACTGTGTGCTAAACATGATCAGGAGGAGCTTTTTTGCAAGGCTCTTCTGCTGTTTTAGCCCAGTCTAAACATTCCTGCTCTACTCTCTCTGTTGCTGCTCAGCAGAGAGTGGGCACAGAGATGTTGGAATCAATTGGTCTTTCAGGCAAGAAAAGGAGGAGTGACAGCAATGTGTGTTGCAGAATTGTAAAGCTCACTGTGTGCTGAAGATGCCCTGCAGGAGTTTCCCTGCTGGCCCTTCGTCTGTGGGATTAGAGTCCAAGCGCTGCTCCTCCCCTGTCACAACTCCTCTCCAAACGAGAGAGCGCACCCGAAACTTTGGATTCAAATGCACTTTTAGGAGATAAAGTGAGGAGTGACAGCAATGTTTGTGTCACAGTTTAAAGCTCACTGTGTGCAAAACATGATCAAGCAGGAGATTTTTTTCAAGGCTCTTCTGCTGTTTTAGGCAGGTCTAAAAATTCCTGCTCTACTCTCTCTGTTGCTGCTCAGCAGAGAGCGGGCACAGAGATGGTGGATTCAGCTGGTCTTTCAGGCAAAAAGGGAGGAGTGACAGCAATGTGTGTTGCAGAGTTGCAAAGCTCGCTGTGCGCTGAAGATGATCAGTGGGAACTTTCTTGACTGTCTCTTCTGCTCTTTTAGCATTGGCTAAAGGTTCCTGCTCTACTCTGCTTCTGCCCAGCAGAGAAAGGGCACAGAGATTTTGGATTCAATTGGACTTTGAGGTAGGAAAGTGCGGAGCGAGAGCAATATATGTGTCACAGTTGCAAAGCTGACTGCGTGCTGAAGATGCCCTGCCGGAGCTTTCACTCCGGGCTCTTCGGCTGTGGGAGCAGAGGCCAAGAGATCGTGTTCACCTGTCACTGCTGCTGTTCAAACGAGAGAGGGCGGGAGAGACCATGGATTCAAACGGATTATTAGGAGATGAAGTGAGGAGTGACAGCAATGTGTGTTTCAGAGTTGCAAAGCTCACTGTGCGCTGAAGATGATCTGCAAGGACTTTCCCTCCCTGCCCTTCGGAACTGGGAGCGGATTCCAAGCGCTCGTGCTCACCTTCCTCTGCTGCTCTTGAAACGAGAGTGGAGACCAGAAACGCTGGATTCAAATGCACTTTTAGGAGCTACAATGAGGAGTGACAACAGTGTGTGTGTCACAGTTGTAAAGCTCAGTGTGTTGAAGAAGCACAAGAGCAGCCTTCAGGCCTGTCTCTTCCACTGCCTTACAGATTGCAGACATTCCTGCTCACTCTGCTGCTCAGCACAGTGCTGGCAACGGAGTTCTTGGATTGAAATGGTCTTTTAGGAGAAAGAGTGAAGAGTGACAGCAATGTTTGTGTCACAGTTTAAAGCTCACTGTCTGCTAAACATGATCAGGAGGAGCTTTTTTGCAAGGCTCTTCTGCTGTTTTAGCCCAGTCTAAACATTCCTTCTCTCTGTTGCTGCTCAGCAGAGAGTGGGCACAGAGATGTTGGAATCAATTGGTCTTCCAGGCAGGAAAAGGAGGAGTTACAGCAATGTGTGTTGCAGAATTGCAAAGCTCACTGTGTGCTGAAGATGCCCTGCAGGAGTTTCCCTGCTGGCCCTTCGTCTGTGGGATTAGAGTCCAAGCGCTGCTCCTCCCCTGTCACAACTCCTCTCGAAACGAGAGAGCGCACCAGAAACTTTGGATTCAAATGCACTTTTAGGAGATAAAGTGAGGAGTGACAGCAATGTTTGTGTCACAGTTTAAAGCTCACTGTGTGCAAAACATGATCAAGCAGGAGATTTTTTGCAAGGCTCTTCTGCTGTTTTAGCCCAGGCTAAACATTGCTGCTCTACTCTCTCTGTTGCTGCTCAGCAGAGAGCGGGCACAGAGGTGTTGGAATCAATTGGTCTTTCAGGCAGGAAAAGAAGTGACAGCAATGTGTGTTGCAGAGTTGCAAAGCTCACTGTGTGCTGAAGATGATCAGTGGGAACTTTCTGGACTGTCTCTTCTGCTGTTTCAGCAGAGTCCAAACGTAAGTGCTATATTCTGCTACTGCTCACAAAGAGCAAGCACAGGAGATGTATTATTCAATTGGACTTTCAGGTAGGAAAGTGAGAGGTGACAGCAATATGTGTTTCAGAGTTGTGAATCTCAATGTGTGCTGAAGATGCCCAGCAGTAGTTTCCATGCTGGCCCTTCGGCTGTGAAATTAGAATCCAAGCGCTCGTCCTCCCCTGTCACAACTGCTCTCGAAGCGAGAGAGCGCACCAGAAACGTTGGCTTGAAATGCACTTTTAGGAGATAAAGTGAGGAGTGACAGCAATGTGTGTTTCAGAGTTGCAAAGCTCACTGTGCGCTGAAGATGATCTGCAAGGACTTTCCCTCCCTGCCCTTCGGAACTGGGAGCGGATTCCAAGCGCTCGTGCTCACCTTCCTCTGCTGCTCTGGAAACGAGAGTGGAGACCAGAAACGCTGGATTCAAATGCACTTTTAGGAGCTACAATGAGGAGTGACAACAGTGTGTGTGTCAAAGTTGTAAAGCTCAGTGTGTTGAAGAAGCACAAGAGCAGCCTTCAGGCCTGTCTCTTCCACTGCATTACAGATTGCAGACATCCCTGCTCACTCTGCTGCTCAGCAGAGTGCTGGCAACGGAGTTCTTGGATTGAAATGGTCTTTTAGGAGAAAGAGTGAAGAGTGACAGCAATGTTTGTGTCACAGTTTAAAGCTCACTGTGTGCTAAACATGATCAGGAGGAGCTTTTTTGCAAGGCTCTTCTGCTGTTTTAGCCCAGTCTAAACATTCCTGCTCTACTCTCTCTGTTGCTGCTCAGCAGAGAGTGGGCACAGAGATGTTGGAATCAATTGGTCTTTCAGGCAAGAAAAGGAGGAGTGACAGCAATGTGTGTTGCAGAATTGCAAAGCTCACTGTGTGCTGAAGATGCCCTGCAGGAGTTTCCCTGCTGGCCCTTCGTCTGTGGGATTAGAGTCCAAGCGCTGCTCCTCCCCTGTCACAACTCCTCTCGAAACGAGAGAGCGCACAAGAAACTTTGGATTCAAATGCACTTTTAGGAGATAAAGTGAGGAGTGACAGCAATGTTTGTGTCACAGTTTAAAGCTCACTGTGTGCAAAACATGATCAAGCAGGAGATTTTTTTCAAGGCTCTTCTGCTGTTTTAGGCAGGTCTAAAAATTCCTGCTCTACTCTCTCTGTTGCTGCTCAGCAGAGAGCGGGCACAGAGATGGTGGATTCAGCTGGTCTTTCAGGCAAAAAGGGAGGAGTGACAGCAATGTGTGTTGCAGAGTTGCAAAGCTCGCTGTGCGCTGAAGATGATCAGTGGGAACTTTCTGGACTGTCTCTTCTGCTCTTTTAGCATTGGCTAAAGGTTCCTGCTCTACTCTGCTTCTGCCCAGCAGAGAAAGGGCACAGAGATTTTGGATTCAATTGGACTTTGAGGTAGGAAAGTGCGGAGCGAGAGCAATATATGTGTCACAGTTGCAAAGCTGACTGCGTGCTGAAGATGCCCTGCCGGAGCTTTCACTCCGGGCTCTTCGGCTGTGGGAGCAGAGGCCAAGAGATCGTGTTCACCTGTCACTGCTGCTGTTCAAACGAGAGAGGGCGGGAGAGACCATGGATTCAAACGGATTATTAGGAGATGAAGTGAGGAGTGACAGCAATGTGTGTTTCAGAGTTGCAAAGCTCACTGTGCGCTGAAGATGATCTGCAAGGACTTTCCCTCCCTGCCCTTCGGAACTGGGAGCGGATTCCAAGCGCTCGTGCTCACCTGCCTCTGCTGCACTGGAAACGAGAGTGGAGACCAGAAACGCTGGATTCAAATGCACTTTTAGGAGCTACAATGAGGAGTGACAACAGTGTGTGTGTGTCAAAGTTGTAAAGCTCAGTGTGTTGAAGAAGCACAAGAGCAGCCTTCAGCCTGTCTCTTCCACTGCCTTACAGATTGCAGACATTCCTGCTCACTCTGCTGCTCAGCAGAGTGCTGGCAACGGAGTTCTTGGATTGAAATGGTCTTTTAGGAGAAAGAGTGAAGAGTGACAGCAATGTTTGTGTCACAGTTTAAAGCTCACTGTGTGCTAAACATGATCAGGAGGAGCTTTTTTGCAAGGCTCTTCTGCTGTTTTAGCCCAGTCTAAACATTCCTGCTCTACTCTCTCTGTTGCTGCTCAGCAGAGAGTGGGCACAGAGATGTTGGAATCAATTGGTCTTCCAGGCAGGAGAAGGAGGAGTTACAGCAATGTGTTTTGCAGAGTTGCAAAGCTCACTGTGTGCTGAAGATGCCCTGCAGGAGTTTCCCTGCTGGCCCTTCGTCTGTGGGATTAGAGTCCAAGCGCTGCTCCTCCCTTGTCACAACTCCTCTCGAAACGAGAGAGCGCACCAGAAACTTTGGATTCAAATGCACTTTTAGGAGATAAAGTGAGGAGTGACAGCAATGTTTGTGTCACAGTTTAAAGCTCACTGTGTGCAAAACATGATCAAGCAGGAGATTTTTTTCAAGGCTCTTCTGCTGTTTTAGGCAGGTCTAAAAATTCCTGCTCTACTCTCTCTGTTGCTGCTCAGCAGAGAGCGGGCACAGAGATGGTGGATTCAGCTGGTCTTTCAGGCAAAAAGGGAGGAGTGACAGCAATGTGTGTTGCAGAGTTGCAAAGCTCGCTGTGCGCTGAAGATGATCAGTGGGAACTTTCTGGACTGTCTCTTCTGCTCTTTTAGCATTGGCTAAAGGTTCCTGCTCTACTCTGCTTCTGCCCAGCAGAGAAAGGGCACAGAGATTTTGGATTCAATTGGACTTTGAGGTAGGAAAGTGCGGAGCGAGAGCAATATATGTGTCACAGTTGCAAAGCTGACTGCGTGCTGAAGATGCCCTGCCGGAGCTTTCACTCCGGGCTCTTCGGCTGTGGGAGCAGAGGCCAAGAGATCGTGTTCACCTGTCACTGCTGCTGTTCAAACGAGAGAGGGCGGGAGAGACCATGGATTCAAACGGATTATTAGGAGATGAAGTGAGGAGTGACAGCAATGTGTGTTTCAGAGTTGCAAAGCTCACTGTGCGCTGAAGATGATCTGCAAGGACTTTCCCTCCCTGCCCTTCGGAACTGGGAGCGGATTCCAAGCGCTCGTGCTCACCTACCTCTGCTGCTCTTGAAACGAGAGTGGAGACCAGAAACGCTGGATTCAAATGCACTTTTAGGAGCTACAATGAGGAGTGACAACAGTGTGTGTGTCAAAGTTGTAAAGCTCAGTGTGTTGAAGAAGCACAAGAGCAGCCTTCAGGCCTGTCTCTTCCACTGCCTTACAGATTGCAGACATCCCTGCTCACTCTGCTGCTCAGCAGAGTGCTGGCAACGGAGTTCTTGGATTGAAATGGTCTTTTAGGAGAAAGAGTGAAGAGTGACAGCAATGTTTGTGTCACAGTTTAAAGCTCACTGTGTGCTAAACATGATCAGGAGGAGCTTTTTTGCAAGGCTCTTCTGCTGTTTTAGCCCAGTCTAAACATTCCTGCTCTACTCTCTCTGTTGCTGCTCAGCAGAGAGTGGGCACAGAGATGTTGGAATCAATTGGTCTTTCAGGCAAGAAAAGGAGGAGTGACAGCAATGTGTGTTGCAGAATTGTAAAGCTCACTGTGTGCTGAAGATGCCCTGCAGGAGTTTCCCTGCTGGCCCTTCGTCTGTGGGATTAGAGTCCAAGCGCTGCTCCTCCCCTGTCACAACTCCTCTCCAAACGAGAGAGCGCACCCGAAACTTTGGATTCAAATGCACTTTTAGGAGATAAAGTGAGGAGTGACAGCAATGTTTGTGTCACAGTTTAAAGCTCACTGTGTGCAAAACATGATCAAGCAGGAGATTTTTTTCAAGGCTCTTCTGCTGTTTTAGGCAGGTCTAAAAATTCCTGCTCTACTCTCTCTGTTGCTGCTCAGCAGAGAGCGGGCACAGAGATGGTGGATTCAGCTGGTCTTTCAGGCAAAAAGGGAGGAGTGACAGCAATGTGTGTTGCAGAGTTGCAAAGCTCGCTGTGCGCTGAAGATGATCAGTGGGAACTTTCTTGACTGTCTCTTCTGCTCTTTTAGCATTGGCTAAAGGTTCCTGCTCTACTCTGCTTCTGCCCAGCAGAGAAAGGGCACAGAGATTTTGGATTCAATTGGACTTTGAGGTAGGAAAGTGCGGAGCGAGAGCAATATATGTGTCACAGTTGCAAAGCTGACTGCGTGCTGAAGATGCCCTGCCGGAGCTTTCACTCCGGGCTCTTCGGCTGTGGGAGCAGAGGCCAAGAGATCGTGTTCACCTGTCACTGCTGCTGTTCAAACGAGAGAGGGCGGGAGAGACCATGGATTCAAACGGATTATTAGGAGATGAAGTGAGGAGTGACAGCAATGTGTGTTTCAGAGTTGCAAAGCTCACTGTGCGCTGAAGATGATCTGCAAGGACTTTCCCTCCCTGCCCTTCGGAACTGGGAGCGGATTCCAAGCGCTCGTGCTCACCTTCCTCTGCTGCTCTTGAAACGAGAGTGGAGACCAGAAACGCTGGATTCAAATGCACTTTTAGGAGCTACAATGAGGAGTGACAACAGTGTGTGTGTCACAGTTGTAAAGCTCAGTGTGTTGAAGAAGCACAAGAGCAGCCTTCAGGCCTGTCTCTTCCACTGCCTTACAGATTGCAGACATTCCTGCTCACTCTGCTGCTCAGCACAGTGCTGGCAACGGAGTTCTTGGATTGAAATGGTCTTTTAGGAGAAAGAGTGAAGAGTGACAGCAATGTTTGTGTCACAGTTTAAAGCTCACTGTCTGCTAAACATGATCAGGAGGAGCTTTTTTGCAAGGCTCTTCTGCTGTTTTAGCCCAGTCTAAACATTCCTTCTCTCTGTTGCTGCTCAGCAGAGAGTGGGCACAGAGATGTTGGAATCAATTGGTCTTCCAGGCAGGAAAAGGAGGAGTTACAGCAATGTGTGTTGCAGAATTGCAAAGCTCACTGTGTGCTGAAGATGCCCTGCAGGAGTTTCCCTGCTGGCCCTTCGTCTGTGGGATTAGAGTCCAAGCGCTGCTCCTCCCCTGTCACAACTCCTCTCGAAACGAGAGAGCGCACCAGAAACTTTGGATTCAAATGCACTTTTAGGAGATAAAGTGAGGAGTGACAGCAATGTTTGTGTCACAGTTTAAAGCTCACTGTGTGCAAAACATGATCAAGCAGGAGATTTTTTGCAAGGCTCTTCTGCTGTTTTAGCCCAGGCTAAACATTGCTGCTCTACTCTCTCTGTTGCTGCTCAGCAGAGAGCGGGCACAGAGGTGTTGGAATCAATTGGTCTTTCAGGCAGGAAAAGAAGTGACAGCAATGTGTGTTGCAGAGTTGCAAAGCTCACTGTGTGCTGAAGATGATCAGTGGGAACTTTCTGGACTGTCTCTTCTGCTGTTTCAGCAGAGTCCAAACGTAAGTGCTATATTCTGCTACTGCTCACAAAGAGCAAGCACAGGAGATGTATTATTCAATTGGACTTTCAGGTAGGAAAGTGAGAGGTGACAGCAATATGTGTTTCAGAGTTGTGAATCTCAATGTGTGCTGAAGATGCCCAGCAGTAGTTTCCATGCTGGCCCTTCGGCTGTGAAATTAGAATCCAAGCGCTCGTCCTCCCCTGTCACAACTGCTCTCGAAGCGAGAGAGCGCACCAGAAACGTTGGCTTGAAATGCACTTTTAGGAGATAAAGTGAGGAGTGACAGCAATGTGTGTTTCAGAGTTGCAAAGCTCACTGTGCGCTGAAGATGATCTGCAAGGACTTTCCCTCCCTGCCCTTCGGAACTGGGAGCGGATTCCAAGCGCTCGTGCTCACCTTCCTCTGCTGCTCTGGAAACGAGAGTGGAGACCAGAAACGCTGGATTCAAATGCACTTTTAGGAGCTACAATGAGGAGTGACAACAGTGTGTGTGTCAAAGTTGTAAAGCTCAGTGTGTTGAAGAAGCACAAGAGCAGCCTTCAGGCCTGTCTCTTCCACTGCATTACAGATTGCAGACATCCCTGCTCACTCTGCTGCTCAGCAGAGTGCTGGCAACGGAGTTCTTGGATTGAAATGGTCTTTTAGGAGAAAGAGTGAAGAGTGACAGCAATGTTTGTGTCACAGTTTAAAGCTCACTGTGTGCTAAACATGATCAGGAGGAGCTTTTTTGCAAGGCTCTTCTGCTGTTTTAGCCCAGTCTAAACATTCCTGCTCTACTCTCTCTGTTGCTGCTCAGCAGAGAGTGGGCACAGAGATGTTGGAATCAATTGGTCTTTCAGGCAAGAAAAGGAGGAGTGACAGCAATGTGTGTTGCAGAATTGCAAAGCTCACTGTGTGCTGAAGATGCCCTGCAGGAGTTTCCCTGCTGGCCCTTCGTCTGTGGGATTAGAGTCCAAGCGCTGCTCCTCCCCTGTCACAACTCCTCTCCAAACGAGAGAGCGCACCAGAAACTTTGGATTCAAATGCACTTTTAGGAGATAAAGTGAGGAGTGACAGCAATGTTTGTGTCACAGTTTAAAGCTCACTGTGTGCAAAACATGATCAAGCAGGAGATTTTTTTCAAGGCTCTTCTGCTGTTTTAGGCAGGTCTAAAAATTCCTGCTCTACTCTCTCTGTTGCTGCTCAGCAGAGAGCGGGCACAGAGATGGTGGATTCAGCTGGTCTTTCAGGCAAAAAGGGAGGAGTGACAGCAATGTGTGTTGCAGAGTTGCAAAGCTCGCTGTGCGCTGAAGATGATCAGTGGGAACTTTCTGGACTGTCTCTTCTGCTCTTTTAGCATTGGCTAAAGGTTCCTGCTCTACTCTGCTTCTGCCCAGCAGAGAAAGGGCACAGAGATTTTGGATTCAATTGGACTTTGAGGTAGGAAAGTGCGGAGCGAGAGCAATATATGTGTCACAGTTGCAAAGCTGACTGCGTGCTGAAGATGCCCTGCCGGAGCTTTCACTCCGGGCTCTTCGGCTGTGGGAGCAGAGGCCAAGAGATCGTGTTCACCTGTCACTGCTGCTGTTCAAACGAGAGACTGCGGGAGAGACCATGGATTCAAACGGATTATTAGGAGATGAAGTGAGGAGTGACAGCAATGTGTGTTTCAGAGTTGCAAAGCTCACTGTGCGCTGAAGATGATCTGCAAGGACTTTCCCTCCCTGCCCTTCGGAACTGGGAGCGGATTCCAAGCGCTCGTGCTCACCTTCCTCTGCTGCTCTTGAAACGAGAGTGGAGACCAGAAACGCTGGATTCAAATGCACTTTTAGGAGCTACAATGAGGAGTGACAACAGTGTGTGTGTCACAGTTGTAAAGCTCAGTGTGTTGAAGAAGCACAAGAGCAGCCTTCAGGCCTGTCTCTTCCACTGCCTTACAGATTGCAGACATTCCTGCTCACTCTGCTGCTCAGCAGAGTGCTGGCAACGGAGTTCTTGGATTGAAATGGTCTTTTAGGAGAAAGAGTGAAGAGTGACAGCAATGTTTGTGTCACAGTTTAAAGCTCACTGTGTGCTAAACATGATCAGGAGGAGCTTTTTTGCAAGGCTCTTCTGCTGTTTTAGCCCAGTCTAAACATTCCTGCTCTACTCTCTCTGTTGCTGCTCAGCAGAGAGTGGGCACAGAGATGTTGGAATCTATTGGTCTTTCAGGCAAGAAAAGGAGGAGTTACAGCAATGTGTGTTGCAGAATTGCAAAGCTCACTGTGTGCTGAAGATGCCCTGCAGGAGTTTCCCTGCACGCCCTTCGGCTGTGGGATTAGAGTCCAAGCGCTGCTCCTCCCCTGTCACAACTCCTCTCGAAACGTGAGAGCGCACCAGAAACTTTGGATTCAAATGCACTTTTAGGAGCTAAAGTGAGGAGTGACAGCAATGTTTGTGTCAAAGTTTAAAGCTCACTGTGTGCAAAACATGATCAAGCAGGAGATTTTTTGCAAGGCTCTTCTGCTGTTTTAGCCCAGGCTAAACATTGCTGCTCTACTCTCTCTGTTGCTGCTCTGCAGAGAGCGGGCACAGAGGTGTTGGAATCAATTGGTCTTTCAGGCAGGAAAAGAAGTGACAGCAATGTGTGTTGCAGAGTTGCAAAGCTCACTGTGTGCTGAAGATGATCAGTGGGAACTTTCTGGACTGTCTCTTCTGCTGTTTCAGCAGAGTCCAAACGTAAGTGCTATATTCTGCTACTGCTCACAAAGAGCAAGCACAGGAGATGTATTATTCAATTGGACTTTCAGGTAGTAAAGTGAGAGGTGACAGCAATATGTGTTTCAGAGTTGCGTATCTCAATGTGTGCTGAAGATGCCCAGCAGTAGTTTCCATGCTGGCCCTTCGGCTGTGAAATTAGAATCCAAGCGCTCGTCCTCCCCTGTCACAACTGCTCTCGAAGCGAGAGAGCGCACCAGAAACGTTGGCTTGAAATGCACTTTTAGGAGATAAAGTGAGGAGTGACAGCAATGTTTGTGTCACAGTTTAAAGCTCACTGTGTGCAAAACATGATCAAGCAGGAGATTTTTTTCAAGGCTCTTCTGCTGTTTTAGGCAGGTCTAAAAATTCCTGCTCTACTCTCTCTGTTGCTGCTCAGCAGAGAGCGGGCACAGAGATGGTGGATTCAGCTGGTCTTTCAGGCAAAAAGGGAGGAGTGACAGCAATGTGTGTTGCAGAGTTGCAAAGCTCGCTGTGCGCTGAAGATGATCAGTGGGAACTTTCTGGACTGTCTCTTCTGCTCTTTTAGCATTGGCTAAAGGTTCCTGCTCTACTCTCTCTGCTTCTGCCCAGCAGAGAAAGGGCACAGAGATTTTGGATTCAATTGGACTTTGAGGTAGGAAAGTGCGGAGCGAGAGCAATATATGTGTCACAGTTGCAAAGCTGACTGCGTGCTGAAGATGCCCTGCCGGAGCTTTCACTCCGGGCTCTTCGGCTGTGGGAGCAGAGGCCAAGAGATCGTGTTCACCTGTCACTGCTGCTGTTCAAACGAGAGAGGGCGGGAGAGACCATGGATTCAAACGGATTATTAGGAGATGAAGTGAGGAGTGACAGCAATGTGTGTTTCAGAGTTGCAAAGCTCACTGTGCGCTGAAGATGATCTGCAAGGACTTTCCCTCCCTGCCCTTCAGAACTGGGAGCGGATTCCAAGCGCTCGTGCTCACCTTCCTCTGCTGCTCTTGAAACGAGAGTGGAGACCAGAAACGCTGGATTCAAATGCACTTTTAGGAGCTACAATGAGGAGTGACAACAGTGTGTGTGTCACAGTTGTAAAGCTCAGTGTGTTGAAGAAGCACAAGAGCAGCCTTCAGGCCTGTCTCTTCCACTGCCTTACAGATTGCAGACATTCCTGCTCACTCTGCTGCTCAGCAGAGTGCTGGCAACGGAGTTCTTGGATTGAAATGGTCTTTTAGGAGAAAGAGTGAAGAGTGACAGCAATGTTTGTGTCACAGTTTAAAGCTCACTGTGTGCTAAACATGATCAGGAGGAGCTTTTTTGCAAGGCTCTTCTGCTGTTTTAGCCCAGTCTAAACATTCCTTCTCTCTGTTGCTGCTCAGCAGAGAGTGGGCACAGAGATGTTGGAATCAATTGGTCTTCCAGGCAGGAAAAGGAGGAGTTACAGCAATGTGTGTTGCAGAATTGCAAAGCTCACTGTGTGCTGAAGATGCCCTGCAGGAGTTTCCCTGCTGGCCCTTCGTCTGTGGGATTAGAGTCCAAGCGCTGCTCCTCCCCTGTCACAACTCCTCTCGAAACGTGAGAGCGCACCAGAAACTTTGGATTCAAATGCACTTTTAGGAGATAAAGTGAGGAGTGACAGCAATGTTTGTGTCACAGTTTAAAGCTCACTGTGTGCAAAACATGATCAAGCAGGAGATTTTTTTCAAGGCTCTTCTGCTGTTTTAGGCAGGTCTAAAAATTCCTGCTCTACTCTCTCTGTTGCTGCTCAGCAGAGAGCGGGCACAGAGATGGTGGATTCAGCTGGTCTTTCAGGCAAAAAGGGAGGAGTGACAGCAATGTGTGTTGCAGAGTTGCAAAGCTCGCTGTGCGCTGAAGATGATCAGTGGGAACTTTCTGGACTGTCTCTTCTGCTCTTTTAGCATTGGCTAAAGGTTCCTGCTCTACTCTCTCTGCTTCTGCCCAGCAGAGAAAGGGCACAGAGATTTTGGATTCAATTGGACTTTGAGGTAGGAAAGTGCGGAGCGAGAGCAATATATGTGTCACAGTTGCAAAGCTGACTGCGTGCTGAAGATGCCCTGCCGGAGCTTTCACTCCGGGCTCTTCGGCTGTGGGAGCAGAGGCCAAGAGATCGTGTTCACCTGTCACTGCTGCTGTTCAAACGAGAGAGGGCGGGAGAGACCATGGATTCAAACGGATTATTAGGAGATGAAGTGAGGAGTGACAGCAATGTGTGTTTCAGAGTTGCAAAGCTCACTGTGCGCTGAAGATGATCTGCAAGGACTTTCCCTCCCTGCCCTTCAGAACTGGGAGCGGATTCCAAGCGCTCGTGCTCACCTTCCTCTGCTGCTCTTGAAACGAGAGTGGAGACCAGAAACGCTGGATTCAAATGCACTTTTAGGAGCTACAATGAGGAGTGACAACAGTGTGTGTGTCACAGTTGTAAAGCTCAGTGTGTTGAAGAAGCACAAGAGCAGCCTTCAGGCCTGTCTCTTCCACTGCCTTACAGATTGCAGACATTCCTGCTCACTCTGCTGCTCAGCAGAGTGCTGGCAACGGAGTTCTTGGATTGAAATGGTCTTTTAGGAGAAAGAGTGAAGAGTGACAGCAATGTTTGTGTCACAGTTTAAAGCTCACTGTGTGCTAAACATGATCAGGAGGAGCTTTTTTGCAAGGCTCTTCTGCTGTTTTAGCCCAGTCTAAACATTCCTTCTCTCTGTTGCTGCTCAGCAGAGAGTGGGCACAGAGATGTTGGAATCAATTGGTCTTCCAGGCAGGAAAAGGAGGAGTTACAGCAATGTGTGTTGCAGAATTGCAAAGCTCACTGTGTGCTGAAGATGCCCTGCAGGAGTTTCCCTGCTGGCCCTTCGTCTGTGGGATTAGAGTCCAAGCGCTGCTCCTCCCCTGTCACAACTCCTCTCGAAACGTGAGAGCGCACCAGAAACTTTGGATTCAAATGCACTTTTAGGAGATAAAGTGAGGAGTGACAGCAATGTTTGTGTCACAGTTTAAAGCTCACTGTGTGCAAAACATGATCAAGCAGGAGATTTTTTGCAAGGCTCTTCTGCTGTTTTAGCCCAGGCTAAACATTGCTGCTCTACTCTCTCTGTTGCTGCTCAGCAGAGAGCGGGCACAGAGGTGTTGGAATCAATTGGTCTTTCAGGCAGGAAAAGAAGTGACAGCAATGTGTGTTGCAGAGTTGCAAAGCTCACTGTGTGCTGAAGATGATCAGTGGGAACTTTCTGGACTGTCTCTTCTGCTGTTTCAGCAGAGTCCAAACGTAAGTGCTATATTCTGCTACTGCTCACAAAGAGCAAGCACAGGAGATGTATTATTCAATTGGACTTTCAGGTAGGAAAGTGAGAGGTGACAGCAATATGTGTTTCAGAGTTGCGAATCTCAATGTGTGCTGAAGATGCCCAGCAGTAGTTTCCATGCTGGCCCTTCGGCTGTGAAATTAGAATCCAAGCGCTCGTCCTCCCCTGTCACAACTGCTCTCGAAGCGAGAGAGCGCACCAGAAACGTTGGCTTGAAATGCACTTTTAGGAGATAAAGTGAGGAGTGACAGCAATGTGTGTTTCAGAGTTGCAAAGCTCACTGTGCGCTGAAGATGATCTGCAAGGACTTTCCCTCCCCCGCCCTTCGGAACTGGGAGCGGATTCCAAGCGCTCGTGCTCACCTGCCTCTGCTGCTCTGGAAACGAGAGTGGAGACCAGAAACGCTGGATTCAAATGCACTTTTAGGAGCTACAATGAGGAGTGACAACAGTGTGTGTGTCAAAGTTGTAAAGCTCAGTGTGTTGAAGAAGCACAAGAGCAGCCTTCAGGCCTGTCTCTTCCACTGCCTTTACAGATTGCAGACATCCCTGCTCACTCTGCTGCTCAGCAGAGTGCTGGCAACGGAGTTCTGGGATTGAAATGGTCTTTTAGGAGAAAGAGTGAAGAGTGACAGCAATGTTTGTGTCACAGTTTAAAGCTCACTGTGTGCTAAACATGATCAGGAGGAGCTTTTTTGCAAGGCTCTTCTGCTGTTTTAGCCCAGTCTAAACATTCCTGCTCTACTCTCTCTGTTGCTGCTCAGCAGAGAGTGGGCACAGAGATGTTGGAATCAATTGGTCTTTCAGGCAAGAAAAGGAGGAGTGACAGCAATGTGTGTTGCAGAATTGCAAAGCTCACTGTGTGCTGAAGATGCCCTGCAGGATTTTCCCTGCTGGCCCTTCGTCTGTGGGATTAGAGTCCAAGCGCTGCTCCTCCCCTGTCACAACTCCTCTCGAAACGAGAGAGCGCACCAGAAACTTTGGATTCAAATGCACTTTTAGGAGATAAAGTGAGGAGTGACAGCAATGTTTGTGTCACAGTTTAAAGCTCACTGTGTGCAAAACATGATCAAGCAGGAGATTTTTTTCAAGGCTCTTCTGCTGTTTTAGGCAGGTCTAAAAATTCCTGCTCTACTCTCTCTGTTGCTGCTCAGCAGAGAGCGGGCACAGAGATGGTGGATTCAGCTGGTCTTTCAGGCAAAAAGGGAGGAGTGACAGCAATGTGTGTTGCAGAGTTGCAAAGCTCGCTGTGCGCTGAAGATGATCAGTGGGAACTTTCTGGACTGTCTCTTCTGCTCTTTTAGCATTGGCTAAAGGTTCCTGCTCTACTCTCTCTGCTTCTGCCCAGCAGAGAAAGGGCACAGAGATTTTGGATTCAATTGGACTTTGAGGTAGGAAAGTGCGGAGCGAGAGCAATATATGTGTCACAGTTGCAAAGCTGACTGCGTGCTGAAGATGCCCTGCCGGAGCTTTCACTCCGGGCTCTTCGGCTGTGGGAGCAGAGGCCAAGAGATCGTGTTCACCTGTCACTGCTGCTGTTCAAACGAGAGAGGGCGGGAGAGACCATGGATTCAAACGGATTATTAGGAGATGAAGTGAGGAGTGACAGCAATGTGTGTTTCAGAGTTGCAAAGCTCACTGTGCGCTGAAGATGATCTGCAAGGACTTTCCCTCCCTGCCCTTCAGAACTGGGAGCGGATTCCAAGCGCTCGTGCTCACCTTCCTCTGCTGCTCTTGAAACGAGAGTGGAGACCAGAAACGCTGGATTCAAATGCACTTTTAGGAGCTACAATGAGGAGTGACAACAGTGTGTGTGTCACAGTTGTAAAGCTCAGTGTGTTGAAGAAGCACAAGAGCAGCCTTCAGGCCTGTCTCTTCCACTGCCTTACAGATTGCAGACATTCCTGCTCACTCTGCTGCTCAGCAGAGTGCTGGCAACGGAGTTCTTGGATTGAAATGGTCTTTTAGGAGAAAGAGTGAAGAGTGACAGCAATGTTTGTGTCACAGTTTAAAGCTCACTGTGTGCTAAACATGATCAGGAGGAGCTTTTTTGCAAGGCTCTTCTGCTGTTTTAGCCCAGTCTAAACATTCCTTCTCTCTGTTGCTGCTCAGCAGAGAGTGGGCACAGAGATGTTGGAATCTATTGGTCTTTCAGGCAAGAAAAGGAGGAGTTACAGCAATGTGTGTTGCAGAATTGCAAAGCTCACTGTGTGCTGAAGATGCCCTGCAGGAGTTTCCCTGCTGGCCCTTCGTCTGTGGGATTAGAGTCCAAGCGCTGCTCCTCCCCTGTCACAACTCCTCTCGAAACGTGAGAGCGCACCAGAAACTTTGGATTCAAATGCACTTTTAGGAGCTAAAGTGAGGAGTGACAGCAATGTTTGTGTCACAGTTTAAAGCTCACTGTGTGCAAAACATGATCAAGCAGGAGATTTTTTGCAAGGCTCTTCTGCTGTTTTAGGCCGGTCTAAACATTATTGCTCTTCTCTCCCTGTTGCTGCTCAGCAGAGAGCGGGCACAGAGGTGTTGGAATCAATTGGTCTTTCAGGCAGGAAAAGAAGTGACAGCAATGTGTGTTGCAGAGTTGCAAAGCTCACTGTGTGCTGAAGATGATCAGTGGGAACTTTCTGGACTGTCTCTTCTGCTGTTTCAGCAGAGTCCAAACGTAAGTGCTATATTCTGCTACTGCTCACAAAGAGCAAGCACAGGAGATGTATTATTCAATTGGACTTTCAGGTAGGAAAGTGAGAGGTGACAGCAATATGTGTTTCAGAGTTGAGAATCTCAATGTGTGCTGAAGATGCCCAGCAGTAGTTTCCATGCTGGCCCTTCGGCTGTGAAATTAGAATCCAAGCGCTCGTCCTCCCCTGTCACAACTGCTCTCGAAGCGAGAGAGCGCACCAGAAACGTTGGCTTGAAATGCACTTTTAGGAGATAAAGTGAGGAGTGACAGCAATGTGTGTTTCAGAGTTGCAAAGCTCACTGTGCGCTGAAGATGATCTGCAAGGACTTTCCCTCCCCTGCCCTTCGGAACTGGGAGCGGATTCCAAGCGCTCGTGCTCACCTGCCTCTGCTGCACTGGAAACGAGAGTGGAGACCAGAAACGCTGGATTCAAATGCACTTTTAGGAGATAAAGTGAGGAGTGACAGCAATGTTTGTGTCACAGTTTAAAGCTCACTGTGTGCAAAACATGATCAAGCAGGAGATTTTTTTCAAGGCTCTTCTGCTGTTTTAGGCAGGTCTAAAAATTCCTGCTCTACTCTCTCTGTTGCTGCTCAGCAGAGAGCGGGCACAGAGATGGTGGATTCAGCTGGTCTTTCAGGCAAAAAGGGAGGAGTGACAGCAATGTGTGTTGCAGAGTTGCAAAGCTCGCTGTGCGCTGAAGATGATCAGTGGGAACTTTCTGGACTGTCTCTTCTGCTCTTTTAGCATTGGCTAAAGGTTCCTGCTCTACTCTGCTTCTGCCCAGCAGAGAAAGGGCACAGAGATTTTGGATTCAATTGGACTTTGAGGTAGGAAAGTGCGGAGCGAGAGCAATATATGTGTCACAGTTGCAAAGCTGACTGCGTGCTGAAGATGCCCTGCCGGAGCTTTCACTCCGGGCTCTTCGGCTGTGGGAGCAGAGGCCAAGAGATCGTGTTCACCTGTCACTGCTGCTGTTCAAACGAGAGAGGGCGGGAGAGACCATGGATTCAAACGGATTATTAGGAGATGAAGTGAGGAGTGACAGCAATGTGTGTTTCAGAGTTGCAAAGCTCACTGTGCGCTGAAGATGATCTGCAAGGACTTTCCCTCCCTGCCCTTCGGAACTGGGAGCGGATTCCAAGCGCTCGTGCTCACCTTCCTCTGCTGCTCTTGAAACGAGAGTGGAGACCAGAAACGCTGGATTCAAATGCACTTTTAGGAGCTACAATGAGGAGTGACAACAGTGTGTGTGTCACAGTTGTAAAGCTCAGTGTGTTGAAGAAGCACAAGAGCAGCCTTCAGGCCTGTCTCTTCCACTGCCTTACAGATTGCAGACATTCCTGCTCACTCTGCTGCTCAGCACAGTGCTGGCAACGGAGTTCTTGGATTGAAATGGTCTTTTAGGAGAAAGAGTGAAGAGTGACAGCAATGTTTGTGTCACAGTTTAAAGCTCACTGTGTGCTAAACATGATCAGGAGGAGCTTTTTTGCAAGGCTCTTCTGCTGTTTTAGCCCAGTCTAAACATTCCTTCTCTCTGTTGCTGCTCAGCAGAGAGTGGGCACAGAGATGTTGGAATCAATTGGTCTTCCAGGCAGGAAAAGGAGGAGTTACAGCAATGTGTGTTGCAGAATTGCAAAGCTCACTGTGTGCTGAAGATGCCCTGCAGGAGTTTCCCTGCTGGCCCTTCGTCTGTGGGATTAGAGTCCAAGCGCTGCTCCTCCCCTGTCACAACTCCTCTCGAAACGAGAGAGCGCACCAGAAACTTTGGATTCAAATGCACTTTTAGGAGATAAAGTGAGGAGTGACAGCAATGTTTGTGTCACAGTTTAAAGCTCACTGTGTGCAAAACATGATCAAGCAGGAGATTTTTTGCAAGGCTCTTCTGCTGTTTTAGCCCAGGCTAAACATTCCTGCTCTACTCTCTCTGTTGGTGCTCAGCAGAGAGCGGCCACAGAGGTGTTGGAATCAATTGGTCTTTCAGGCAGGAAAAGAAGTGACAGCAATGTGTGTTGCAGAGTTGCAAAGCTCACTGTGTGCTGAAGATGATCAGTGGGAACTTTCTGGACTGTCTCTTCTGCTGTTTCAGCAGAGTCCAAACGTAAGTGCTATATTCTGCTACTGCTCACAAAGAGCAAGCACAGGAGATGTATTATTCAATTGGACTTTCAGGTAGGAAAGTGAGAGGTGACAGCAATATGTGTTTCAGAGTTGTGAATCTCAATGTGTGCTGAAGATGCCCAGCAGTAGTTTCCATGCTGGCCCTTCGGCTGTGAAATTAGAATCCAAGCGCTCGTCCTCCCCTGTCACAACTGCTCTCGAAGCGAGAGAGCGCACCAGAAACGTTGGCTTGAAATGCACTTTTAGGAGATAAAGTGAGGAGTGACAGCAATGTGTGTTTCAGAGTTGCAAAGCTCACTGTGCGCTGAAGATGATCTGCAAGGACTTTCCCTCCCTGCCCTTCGGAACTGGGAGCGGATTCCAAGCGCTCGTGCTCACCTTCCTCTGCTGCTCTGGAAACGAGAGTGGAGACCAGAAACGCTGGATTCAAATGCACTTTTAGGAGCTACAATGAGGAGTGACAACAGTGTGTGTGTCAAAGTTGTAAAGCTCAGTGTGTTGAAGAAGCACAAGAGCAGCCTTCAGGCCTGTCTCTTCCACTGCATTACAGATTGCAGACATCCCTGCTCACTCTGCTGCTCAGCAGAGTGCTGGCAACGGAGTTCTTGGATTGAAATGGTCTTTTAGGAGAAAGAGTGAAGAGTGACAGCAATGTTTGTGTCACAGTTTAAAGCTCACTGTGTGCTAAACATGATCAGGAGGAGCTTTTTTGCAAGGCTCTTCTGCTGTTTTAGCCCAGTCTAAACATTCCTGCTCTACTCTCTCTGTTGCTGCTCAGCAGAGAGTGGGCACAGAGATGTTGGAATCAATTGGTCTTTCAGGCAAGAAAAGGAGGAGTGACAGCAATGTGTGTTGCAGAATTGCAAAGCTCACTGTGTGCTGAAGATGCCCTGCAGGAGTTTCCCTGCTGGCCCTTCGTCTGTGGGATTAGAGTCCAAGCGCTGCTCCTCCCCTGTCACAACTCCTCTCCAAACGAGAGAGCGCACCAGAAACTTTGGATTCAAATGCACTTTTAGGAGATAAAGTGAGGAGTGACAGCAATGTTTGTGTCACAGTTTAAAGCTCACTGTGTGCAAAACATGATCAAGCAGGAGATTTTTTTCAAGGCTCTTCTGCTGTTTTAGGCAGGTCTAAAAATTCCTGCTCTACTCTCTCTGTTGCTGCTCAGCAGAGAGCGGGCACAGAGATGGTGGATTCAGCTGGTCTTTCAGGCAAAAAGGGAGGAGTGACAGCAATGTGTGTTGCAGAGTTGCAAAGCTCGCTGTGCGCTGAAGATGATCAGTGGGAACTTTCTGGACTGTCTCTTCTGCTCTTTTAGCATTGGCTAAAGGTTCCTGCTCTACTCTGCTTCTGCCCAGCAGAGAAAGGGCACAGAGATTTTGGATTCAATTGGACTTTGAGGTAGGAAAGTGCGGAGCGAGAGCAATATATGTGTCACAGTTGCAAAGCTGACTGCGTGCTGAAGATGCCCTGCCGGAGCTTTCACTCCGGGCTCTTCGGCTGTGGGAGCAGAGGCCAAGAGATCGTGTTCACCTGTCACTGCTGCTGTTCAAACGAGAGAGTGCGGGAGAGACCATGGATTCAAACGGATTATTAGGAGATGAAGTGAGGAGTGACAGCAATGTGTGTTTCAGAGTTGCAAAGCTCACTGTGCGCTGAAGATGATCTGCAAGGACTTTCCCTCCCTGCCCTTCGGAACTGGGAGCGGATTCCAAGCGCTCGTGCTCACCTTCCTCTGCTGCTCTTGAAACGAGAGTGGAGACCAGAAACGCTGGATTCAAATGCACTTTTAGGAGCTACAATGAGGAGTGACAACAGTGTGTGTGTCACAGTTGTAAAGCTCAGTGTGTTGAAGAAGCACAAGAGCAGCCTTCAGGCCTGTCTCTTCCACTGCCTTACAGATTGCAGACATTCCTGCTCACTCTGCTGCTCAGCAGAGTGCTGGCAACGGAGTTCTTGGATTGAAATGGTCTTTTAGGAGAAAGAGTGAAGAGTGACAGCAATGTTTGTGTCACAGTTTAAAGCTCACTGTGTGCTAAACATGATCAGGAGGAGCTTTTTTGCAAGGCTCTTCTGCTGTTTTAGCCCAGTCTAAACATTCCTGCTCTACTCTCTCTGTTGCTGCTCAGCAGAGAGTGGGCACAGAGATGTTGGAATCTATTGGTCTTTCAGGCAAGAAAAGGAGGAGTTACAGCAATGTGTGTTGCAGAATTGCAAAGCTCACTGTGTGCTGAAGATGCCCTGCAGGAGTTTCCCTGCAGGCCCTTCGTCTGTGGGATTAGAGTCCAAGCGCTGCTCCTCCCCTGTCACAACTCCTCTCGAAACGTGAGAGCGCACCAGAAACTTTGGATTCAAATGCACTTTTAGGAGCTAAAGTGAGGAGTGACAGCAATGTTTGTGTCAAAGTTTAAAGCTCACTGTGTGCAAAACATGATCAAGCAGGAGATTTTTTGCAAGGCTCTTCTGCTGTTTTAGCCCAGGCTAAACATTGCTGCTCTACTCTCTCTGTTGCTGCTCAGCAGAGAGCGGGCACAGAGGTGTTGGAATCAATTGGTCTTTCAGGCAGGAAAAGAAGTGACAGCAATGTGTGTTGCAGAGTTGCAAAGCTCACTGTGTGCTGAAGATGATCAGTGGGAACTTTCTGGACTGTCTCTTCTGCTGTTTCAGCAGAGTCCAAACGTAAGTGCTATATTCTGCTACTGCTCACAAAGAGCAAGCACAGGAGATGTATTATTCAATTGGACTTTCAGGTAGTAAAGTGAGAGGTGACAGCAATATGTGTTTCAGAGTTGCGAATCTCAATGTGTGCTGAAGATGCCCAGCAGTAGTTTCCATGCTGGCCCTTCGGCTGTGAAATTAGAATCCAAGCGCTCGTCCTCCCCTGTCACAACTGCTCTCGAAGCGAGAGAGCGCACCAGAAACGTTGGCTTGAAATGCACTTTTAGGAGATAAAGTGAGGAGTGACAGCAATGTGTGTTTCAGAGTTGCAAAGCTCACTGTGCGCTGAAGATGATCTGCAAGAACTTTCCCTCCCCCGCCCTTCGGAACTGGGAGC